>NC_092133.1:114889144-120476644 GCF_043159975.1 Macaca nemestrina | reverse complement strand
AATTCTTGAAAAAGGAAAGGAAAAGAAAAAAAAACAACAAACCCAGACCATTACAGTGGGCTAGAGGCTCCATATAAGGGTTATAGTTTGGATTTAAGGATGAGGCCAATCCTCTGAAATTAAAGAATCATCATAAATGGGTCAGAGCAGGGAAGGGTAAAGATAGCCCACCCCAAGAAAGGGCCACTTACATTCTTGTTGAGGAGAAGGGGACTTCCTAGTGTAGTCAGAGGAGCTATACTACAAGTACAACTTTTGTAGGAGTTAATCAGAGTAATTAATGTGAAGAAAGTTGTAACTCACCCAAACAGAATACTACTGCAGCAATGCACTGGCAGAAGAAATGGGCAGTGAGTGGTCTGCATAAAGCCTAGAACCAGGAGAGCCAAGGAAGAATACCTTGGTCACTGCGGCCTTCATTTTATCTAGGTGGGAAGGTACCCTGGGCTAGCCACACCACTGTGCTGAATAGTTAAGAAAAATATAAGGAAATGCTTTTTGGAAGTAGGAAGTAAATATTCATTCAACAAATATTGACTTCCTGGAGGATAGTAGGAGCTGTGCTAAGCCCTATGTAACTGTCAAGCTATATGGTATTAGATGCTTAGTAATTGGAGGCTGTAATGATCATATCTTGTCCCCAAATTATTTCACTCATGAGAGAGGCCTTTGTAGTCAAGCTGGTTGGGATTCAAGTTGTGGCTGAAGCACTTAGTACAAGGATACTTGTTTTGTTTTGTTTTTGTGACAGTCTTGCTCTGTTGCCCAGGCTGGAGTGCAGTGGTACAATCTTGGCTCACTGCAACCGCCCGCTCCCAGGCTCAAGTGATTGTCCTGCCTCAGCTTCCAGAGTAGCTGGGACTACAGGCGCCCGCCACCACACCTAGCTAATTTTTTTTTTTTTTTTTTTTTTGGATTTTTAGTAGAACCGGGTTTTCACCATGTTGCCCAGGCTTGTCTCAAACTCCTGACCTCATGTGATCCGCCTGCCTCGGCCTCCCCAAATGCTAGGATTACAAGCATGAGCCACTGTGCCCAGCCCATACTTGTATTAAGTATACATTGTACAAGTATACGTAAGTTAGGTAAATACAAACTTATCTAACTTAGGTAAGTTAGTATCTTTAACCCAGCTTCATCATTTGAATAATGGAAATAGTTATTGAAACTCCATTTCAGAGGGTGATTGTAAAGATTGTATTAGAGATAACATTATAATGAATACATGTCAAGCATAGAGTTAGCATTCAGTAAATGTCAGCTACTTCTATAATTATTGTCTTTAGAATTACAAGACTAATTTATATGCATTTAATCTGGTTTATAGCTTTGCCTTCAGGTTAATCCTGAACTTCTGTTTTATGGTTATTCTAATTTAAGATTATTTTTAATATTGATCGTTAGACTGGTTTTAAATCAAACTAAATTTCGGCTTTAGAGGCCTCCATACCAGTTCTGTGTAACAAACTGCAGTCTAACTCAGTATGTAAACAAATTGAAAGCCTAATTTATAAGTATGGTTTTATAACAAATAGCTGAGTCTCAGCCAATCAGAGCAGCTGAGCTTCAGCCAGTCATAGGCAGTTAACTGTTCAAACCAGGTTCAAATAAGGCTGCACTGAGTTGTAACCAATGGAACTGTTGAGCTGTTTCTGTACCTCATTTCCTTTTCTCTGTCCATTAATGTTGTTTGACTACTTGCTGGTTGTGATGACAGAGTCTTTCTGAACATGTTCTGATTCTGGGGCCTGCCCCCTTCATGAATCATTCTTTGCTCAGTTAAGCTCTGTTAATTTAATTTGTCTCAAGTTTTTATTTTAACACTGGCATAGTACTTTGTCATTATGTATTAATAGGTTTTGCCTTTCTTTATTCATGCAAATATTTTATCTTAATATTTTTGCAATGGTGTGTTTAATATCAAGATTTTATTTCAAAATAGGAAAATTATAGGTACTTTTGAAAACAGTGAGTATTGACAAGTTTCCATTTTGAACATTTATTTATATTTTCCTTTGTTGATAGCTTCAACTGGCCCAAAAATATCAAAACCACGTTTAGCGCAAGAACAGAAAACCAAACACTGCATGTTCGCACTTATACATGGAGGCTAAATACAGTCTCCCAGCAGACAGAACACACCTGAAGCTGATGATCAGGAGGTTCCTGATAAGATTTCAGAAGCTGGGCTAGTGGGCTCACACGTGCACACTAAGAGGCAAAATAGGTTCAGCTGGTATATGACCTTCCTCTAGGAATGCTCAACTGGTAACTGGTAAGAGAAAAATACCTCTGGCTGGGCCCGGTGGCTCACGCCTGTAATCCCAGCACTTTGGGAGGCCAAGGCGGGTGGATCAGCTGAGGTCAGGAGTTCAAGATCAGCCTGACCAACTCGGAGAAACTCCATCTCTACTTAAAAAACATAAAAAAACAAAATTAGCTGGGTTTGGTGGTGCATGCCTGTAATCCCAACTACTCAGGAGGCTGAGGCAGGAGAATTGCTTGAACCCGGGAGGCGGAGGTTGTGGTGAGCCAAGATCATGCCATTGCACTCCAACCTGGGCAACAACAGCGGAACTCCGTCTCAAAAAAAAAAAAAAAAAAAAAGAGAAAAATACCTGGAATGAATATGTGCACAACTTTAGTAAACACACCGTGCATGTGGCCCTTCCCAAGTGCTGGCAGGCCACTGCATATGCAGGCAGCCCACCCCAAGGGAAAAAGCAGGGGAGGAGAAAGGAAAAGCCTGGAACCATGCCAATGTATAAAATCTCAAGTCAAGGGCTGGCTGGGCCACTTGGATCATTCAAGTCACTGGCTTGGCCCTCTTCCAAGTTGAACTATACTTCCTTTCATTCCTGCTCTAAAACTTTATAATCAACTCTCACTCCTGTTCTAAAACTTGCCTCAGTTTCTCCCTCTGCCTTGAGTCTACTTCTGCCTGGTGGCTAAATTCTTTCCTCCAAAGAGGCAAGGATTGAGTTTGCTGTAGACCTGTTGGATTTGCCACTGGTAACAACGTGTATTTGCACATGTAACACAAGGAAATACCCAGAAATGAGTAACTCAAAGGAGTGTTTAGAATTTAGGCTTATAGGGCCAGGCGCGGTGGTTCATGCCTGTAATCCCAGCACTTTGGGAGGCTGAGATGGGAGGATCATGAGGTCAGGAGATCGAAACCATCCTGGCTAACACAGTGAAACCCCATTTCTACTAAAAATACAAAAATTAGCGGGTCATGGTGGCACGCACCTCCAGTCCCAGCTACTCAGGAGTCTGAGGCTGGAGAATTGCTTGAACCCAGGAGGTGAAGGTTGTAGTGAGCCGAGATCCCGCCACTCCACTCCAGCCTGGGTGACACAGTGAGACTCCATCTCAAAAAAAAAAAAGAATTTAGACTTATATATGGTTAAATTATGTTAAAGCTGACTCCTTTTATTTTTTAACTTTGGACTAAAAGTTCTCCAAAAATAGGGAACTGTAACCTAACTGGATGTGTAAACAGACTGTAACCTACTCTTATGCCAATCACAGAGTTTTGGCCAATCGCTAATGGGCAACTGTTCAAACCATGCTCAAATAAGACAAATAAAGTTGTGACTAACGTGGCTGTTTTTGTACCTCACTTCCATTTTCTGTATGTCACTTTCTTTTTTTGTCCTTTTTTTTTTTTTTTTTTTTTTTTTTTGAGACGGAGTCTCGCCCTGTTACCCAGGCTGGAGTGCAGTGGCGCTAACCTCGGCTCACTGCAAGCTGCGCCTCCCGGGTTCATGCCACTCTCCTGCCTCAGCCTCCGGAGTAACTGGGACTACAGGTGCCCACCAGCACGCTTGGCTAATTTTTTGTATTTTTAGTAGAGACGGGGTTTCACCTTGTTAGCCAGGATGGTCTCTATCTCCTGACCTCGTGATCCGCCCGCCTCGGCCTCCCAAAATGCTGGGATTACAGGCGTGAGCCACCGCGCCTGGCCTCCATAAATATTATCCCACCATGTGACAGCAAACAGAGTTGCTCTGAACCTCTTTTGGTTCTCAGAGCTGCCCAATTGGTGGATCGTTCTTAATCAAACTCTTAAATTTAATTTGTCTGAAGTTTTTCTTTTAATAATACCGACAAAGGAAAAGTGATCTGGGGCCTCTGAGCAGGGGAGGCAAGTTTTGGGAAGGTGACCAGGAAAGGTATAGTAAACAAGGGTAAGATTTATTATGCAGATTTAACGCAGTGCATTCTCCATTGACAAGAGTTATCCTTCTCTTCCTAGTACAGAAAGAGAGAGGCACCCTTACAAATGGAGATTCCCTTTATAGATGTAAATTTCCCTTACAAAAAAAACTTATGCTGTGTCCTCAGAGTTTCTCTGTGTTTGCTGTTTCTCAAAATAATCAGCTCAAAATTGTCTTTATGTTAAAGAGGATTTGGGATGACATATTTAGCCTCCTACATTACTCTTAGGACAAATAAATACCGTTTTTCACATTTTACTGCCAAAAGGAAGCATACGATGATATTCTCGGTATTAACAAAACATAATTTTCAGGGCAATGAAAACCCTCATAGATAGAGACCGTTAGTTTCACTAGGGTATGCGTGTCTGTGTGTGTGTGTGTGTGTGCACGCGTGCAGAAAATGGCCCCAAGAGATTTAGCACTGGAGTGAGAAATGGGCATTATATTTTTGAAAGTCTCCCCAGGTGGTTTTGATGATCAGCTAGGTTTAGGAAAGCTTGAACTAAGGAAGACCTTGTGACTCTCAGTGAGTGAGCAAATTCTCTGTGAAATGTAGAAAGATTAGGAGACATAAGATGAAGAATAAGAAGTATGACAAAAATTCATAAAATCATAAATATTATGAATACTATGAAAGTAACCATAATAGGTTTGTTTCCTGATACATACAGCAAGTCAATACATCAAGACACTGGGTTGTAGCAGAGAAACAGGTTTAATTGTAGGGTCAGTGAACCAAGAGATGGGGAGAAACCTCAAGTCTATCTCCCCAAGGAATTTGGGGTTAGAGTTTCTAAGGGTTTTGGAGTGGGCCAAAGTGTGGGAATCACTGATGGGTTGAAGAACACAGGGCATCATGGAACAGGGAGATGAGGAAGTTGTATTCTCATGCTGATCCCATTCCTCTGTGTGAGTCTTCAAACTGGTTGCTGGAATTCATGGATCTGAAAAACATCTTAAACAATCCTTAAACAAAAGCCTTATGATGCTAAAGCCAGAGATCCTAGCCATAAGAACAACAGGATCTAGTGGTACGTGACTTTTAGCAACAAGGAAGTGAGCCAGAGTGCAGTCTGATGAATGCTTAATTATAACTATATTTCTGTCCAGAACCCTGAGTGCAATTTTTGCCAACCCTGTGTGGTGGTTTCATGAACATGGATGTCCTCATCGGATGAGAAGATACCACGATGAAATAAATTTATTCAATTGATTCTTGTACATGTAAATACATCCATATTTACACAGGTATATATATATATATATGCAGAGAAGATTGTGAATTCTGAGCACTGTAGAACCTTCCAGGGGAAGAACCAATTGCCAGGTCCTAAGAGCTGCCCTTGGCCACCTCTCCAATATGCTACTGAAGACAACCTTATGGGAAAGGTCAGCTTCACTCTGCTTCTTAAAGATGAAGAGTGGGGAATTATTCAGGATTCTTTAGGGTGCAAATACCAGAAACTTGATTGAAACTGGCTTTGTAAAAACAAACAAAATAAGGATTGGGAATCTATTGATCCAAGTTGCTGAGTGGAATCCTGGCATAGCTTACAGAGTGGAAGAGAAAACCACAGGAACCAGGACCTCAGGGCTTATAATCAGGTTGATGTAGTTTGAGTATCCGTCCCCTCCAAATCTCGTGTTGAAATTTGATCCCAAAATGTTGCAGGCGAGGCCTAGTGGTGAAACCACCTTTGCAAAATTATGACTGAAACAGTGAAAGAGATCTAACTTAACTGACTCCATCTTGCTTCTAACTTCAAGCTGTCCTGGTTCATTCCTGGGCATAGGCTGAACTAACTTTGGGAAAAAATTAGTTTATAATTTAAACAAAGAAGGTAATAGCCCTTTCTCAAAGCAGATTTCTTTCTTGCCTGGGGACTAGATTGCCTTTGTAAGACTAACATGAGCCACAAAATTAGAAACTATTGTTTAGGAGTCATGCAGCTGGAGGCTACAAGATTCTGACCCTCCCTAAACTGCGTCTAAGATCAGTGCTTGAGGTATTTTGCAGACCCTGAACTTAATGGATCAGCTGGCCCCACCCAGATCAATAAACTGGCTCATCTGATCTTGTGGCCCCCATCCAGGAACTGACTGAGCACAAGAAGACAGCTGCAACTCGCTATGATTTCATCTCTGACCAGTCAGCACTCTTGGCTCACTGGCTTCCCCCTACTCACCAAGTGATCCTTAAACACTCTGCTCCCCGAATGCTCTGCAAGACTGATTTGAGTGATAATAAATTCCAGTCTCCCGCACAGCTGGCTCTGCGTGAATTACTCTTTCTCTATTGCAATTCCCTTGTCTTGATGAATCGGCTCTGTCTAGGCAGCGGGCAAGGTGAACCCCTTGGGCGGTTACAGTGGGAGGTGTCTGGGTCACGGGGGCAGATCCCTCATAAATGGCTTGGTGTCAATCTCATGCAAGTGAGTTCTCACTCTATCAGTTCCCATGAGATCTGATTGTTTTTTCTTTTATCTTTTTAAATTTTTTATTGTTTTGTACACTGAAAATACGTACATCTAAGAGATCTGATTGTTCAAAAGAGCTTGGAACCTCCCTCCCCTCTATTGCTTCCTCTCTGCCATGTGACACCCCTGCCACCCCCTTGCCTTCTGCCATGAGTGGAAGCTTCCTGGGGTCCTTGACAGAAGCAGGTGCTGTTGTCGTGCTTTCTGTACAGCCTGCAGATCCATGAGACAAACCTCTTTTCTTTATACATTATCCAACTTCAGGTATTCCTTTATAGCAAAGCAAAACAGGCTAAGACATAGGTCTTCCATGTTCCAAGTCTGTCTCTTCTCTGGGTTACCTCTCCACATATCTCTGCTTTTATTTAAATGTTGTTCTTATTCTTCCTAGCATGCAAAACACATCCAATGATTGAGGGTGGTCCCTAACCAGCAACCTGGAATGAAGGAGTTCATTTCCTTGTCTCTATATCAGCAGTTCTCAGACTTTAGCAGGCATCGGAATCACCTGAACTGCTTGTTACAGGACAGATTGCGGGACCCCATCTCTAGAGTCTCTGTTGTGGTTAAGTCTGAGGTTGGCCCAAGAATATGAATTTCTGTTTTGTTTTTTTTTTTTTTTTGAGATGGTGTCTCACTGTGTCATTCAGGTTGGAATATAGTGGTGCAATCTCGGCTAACTACAGCCTCCACTTCCCAGGTTCAAGTGATTCTCCTTCCTCAGCCTCCTGAGTAGCTGGGACTACAGGCAACTGCCATGTCACCCAGCTAATTTTTTGTATTTTTAGTAGAGGTAGGGTTTCACCATGTTGGCAAGGCTGGTCTTGAACTCCTGACCTCAAGTGATCCATCTTGGCCCAAAGTAGCTCACAGGTGTAAACTACTGTGCCTGGCCAAGAATCTGCATTTCTGACAAACTTCCAGGTGATGCTTGTGCTGCGGGTCCCAGGACCACACTTTGAGAACGATTGTTATTTATTAATCCCAGAGAACATTATCTTTCCTGTGGCTTTGCCATGCTGTTTGCCATGTATCATTTGGTCTTGCAGGGGAGGAAAAATGCTTTCTTCTACCATTGTAGGTTCTTTGGCTGGTCTATAAATCAAGTTGACATAAAACAGATTAATAGTAGAAAAATAATTTTAATTACATACATATGTATGGGAGTCCCACAAAAATTAGATTCAAGGGAGTGACCAGATGATTGAGATGCATAAATCATCCTGAGCTACAGAAAGAAATAAAGGTTTGGTGCATGAGGGTGATGGAGACAAATTGTGGGAAGGTGAGGGGAGAAAATGTTTGGTGAACAAAGGTTGTCTTGTTATGCAGTTAAGTCTCTCAGGTGATAAAAGTTGCCTCAACATAGCTCTCCTCATGGTATATATATTTTATAATTGTAAATTTCCTTTATTAAACTGGAAATTTGTACTTTATTTTATGTAGTTGAGTGGGAGGTAAAGAGTTTTCCTGCATTGCTTGATTTTCAGTTTTTTTTAGCTCAAAATAATCTACCAAAGTGGCATATTTTGAGTCAACATGTTGTGAACCTCTTCATTTTCCATTGTTTTCACTGTTATAATAAACTCAGTGCTTCACCAACTTTTCCTCATTTAATTCTCAGGATAATCCCATGGGGTAGGTGCTACGTTGTTGTGACATATAAATGAGGAAGAGGAGAGGTTAAGTGACTAGCACACCAAGGACCTCCCATATGTTTTTTAAAGTATAGAAAGAATATTAGGTTTTAAATAATGGTATATTCAACATATGTTTTCCACCTCAACTTCCCAAAATACTTTCCCAAAAATGGTGGAAAAAAATCATAATCCCACAAGGACAAAAAAAAAAAAAAAAGGGAAAAGAGATGACAATAATAAAATAAAATGTGGAAACTGGAAGGAGTGGCACATGATTTATTAATAGCAGACCAAAGGACTGAAAACCTCACCAGACTCAGGCAATAGCCAGAAGCAGCCTCATTCTGCAGAATCCCAGAGATAGCAAAGAACTGGAAGCTCTTGGTTGCCCATGATGGTGACAGTACACTTGGGGTTCATGGAATTTGGAGACATAGTTAAGCCCTTGGATGCCTTTGCCTAGGCTACACAGCGGGATGACAATAGCCTTCCTATCCCAGCAAAACCAGACAGACTCCGACCTTTCGGACTGTGTATGTAAGGCTAAGGATGTGCTGCTGCACTGAAACTGGGCATTGAATGAAACAACTACCTGCTGAAAGGTAAGGCCACATGTCCCAACACTTCTTCTTACTTAAGTCTGAGAATGCTGATGCCAGGTGGCTCCTCTGTCCTCAGCAGATTTCTTTCTGGGAAAATAGATCAGACCAAGAGAAAAGACCACAGAGACTCTCAACTGGGATCCTCAGCAAAACAGCCACACCAGATCAATCAGAGTGAAGCCACCAATGGAGAAGCCCCCCCGCCCCCGGCACACAGATTCCAATCAGCTTTTCAGTGCCCTTCTATGAAATATCAGTGCCATGAATCATGAGGCATTTATATCATCTCAAAACAAAGAGAGACAAAAACAAATAAAAAAGAAACAGCTAGTGGACAGGAAAGACAAAGGAAACAGAAAGAATACAGGGAATGGAAGAAAATTTTAAAAAAGAAAAAAGTAAACAAACCTCTAATTGACATCTTCTGAGAAACAAGAGAAGATCTTGGATTCTGGAGAACAAAATTCTATTTTTAAAAACGAATTTTGTAAATTAAAAATAGCATAGCTGAAGTTAAATATTCAGTAGAAGGTTGGAAGATAAAGTGGAGGAAATCTCTCAGAAAGTGGAATAAGGAATAAGGAATGGAAAATAGAGACAAAATAAGAAAATGAGGAGATTAATCTAGGAAGTCCAATTTGTGACTAAAGTGTTTCAGAGATAGAACAAAGATACTGGTTGAGGCCGGGCACAGTGGCTCATGCCTGTAATCCTAGCACTTTGGGAGGCCGAGGCTAGCAGATCACTTGAGGCCAGGAGTTTGAGACCAGCATGGCCAACATGGCAAAATCTCGTCTCTACTAAAAATATAAAAATTAGTTGGGCATGCTGGTGCACACCTGTAATCCCAGCTACTCGGGAGGCTGAGGCAGGAGAATTGCTTGAACCCAGGAGGTGGAGGTTGCAGTGAGTAGAGATTGCACCACTGCACTTCAGCCTGGGTGAAACTGTGTCTTAAAAAAAAAAAAAAAAAAAAAAAATTGGTTGAGAGGAAGGATTGGGCAAAAGATTTCCCAGAACTCAATGACAGTCATCTTCAGATTGTAAGGTCCCACAGAGTACCCACAAGGCTATCTAGTGCAGTCATCCAAGTTGTATCTATGGACTAAGATGGGAACACGGCTCCCTAAAGTGATGCAGTGCACAACTTACACAACCGGATGTGGCAGCCCAAGGAATGCAAAAAGACTCATGCTTTCAGCTAGGAATTTTAGAGTACTAGGGATAGAAAAAAGAGTCTCAAAGCTTTCAGAGAGGAAAAATAAGTCATATCCAGAACCTTAAGAAAAAGAATGGCATCAGGCTTCTCAACAGAAACGTTATAGCCAGAAGACCATGGAACAATGCTTTGCAAAATGTTCAGGGAAAATGATTTCTAATCCTTGATTCTATACCCAGCTATCTCCCTTGGTACTCTTAATTATAAACAGCAGAATCCATACAGTTAGTTTGAGCAGATAGGAAATGTATTGATCTTGGACTTCTTGGGTTGTTCATGGACTTTTCTAGTGAGCCAGAGAATGCAGGCTTGTATGCCATGTTGCCAGGATCTACACCCAAAGACCACTGCAGGGACTACACTGGTGGAAACGTCTCCACTACCACACCTGGCACAGACATTATACCTGGCAACAATGATGAAGTTCCCCTCCTGTAAGCATCCCTCTCTTACTCACCAAAAAGATGGATTCTGGGTTGGGCGTGGTGGCTCCTGCCTATAATCCCAGCCCTTTGGGAGGTCGAGGCGGGCAGATCACCTGAGGAGTTCGAGACCAGCATGGGTTCAGGGATGGGAGAGATTATTGTGACCATTTCTGCAAACAATCTACCATAGGGCATTAATACCTACTGGGGTGAACTTTGGGATTAGAAGATAGAACAGAAATAACCAGCAAGCAAATCTTTCTGTCTTTTTTTCCTTCCTACTGGGCCACAGTAGTCCCCCTTTATCTGTGGTTCCACCCTCCTTGGTTTCAGTTACCCAAGATCAACCACAGTTCAAAACTGGGTGAGTATAGTACATAAGATATGTTGAGTGAGGCCACATTCACATAACTTTTATTACAGTATATTTTTATAACTCTTCTATGTTATGAATAGTTATTGCTGTTAACCCCTTACTGAAGGCGTCCCCAATCACCAGGCCACGAACTGGCACTGGTCCTTGGCCCGTTAGGAACTGGGCCACACAACAGGAGGTGAGTGGCAGGTGAGCCAGTGAAGCTTCATCTGTATTTACAGCTGCTCCCCATCACTCGCATTCCCACCTGAGCTCCACCTCCTGTCAGATCAGTGGCAGCATTAGGTTCTCATAGGAGCATGAACCCTACTGTGAACTGAGCATGCGAGGGATGTAGGTTGCACACTCCTTATGAGAATCTAATGCCTGATGATCTGTCACTGTCTCCCATCACCCCCAGATAGGACCATCTAGTTGCAGGAAAACAAGCTCAGGACTCCCACTGATTCTACATGATGGTGAGTTGTAGAATTACTTCATTATATATTACAGTGTAATAATAATAGAAATAAAGTACACAATAAATGCAATGTGCTTCAATCATCCTAAAACCATCCCCTGCCTCCCACCATGGTTCATGGAAAAATTGTCTTCTATAGAACAGGTCCTTGGTGCCAAAAAGGTTGGGAACTACTGTCTTACTGTGCCAAATTTATAAATTAAACTCATAGGGATATATAGGAGAAAACAGTGAATGTAGGGTTTGGTAGTATTTGAGGTTTCAGGCATTCACCTGGGTCTTGGAATGCATCCCCCATGGATAAGGGGGCACCACTGTATTCTGAGGTGCACTGGTTCTATATGTTCTCCCTGGAGAAGGCCTGTGTGACCCAGCAACTGTCTTGGAAGCTTTCCTTCCTTTCCTCCTTCACTTCCTTGCTCCCTACTCTTTCTGCCCTGGGACTGTACTCCCCTCCAATAAAGGATTACAAAGAGGCTTAGCTTCAGGTTTTGTTCCTACATATTCTGAGCTAAGACAGGATCATATCAGATTCTTGAGAGCACTAAAGGGGATAGAATGTTTCTGAGACAGACTCTGTGAGCTGCAACTTTTGTTGTTATTATTACTAACAAAAGTATATCATAATAAAATCTTGACAAAGAATAAGTAAAAATTATGTAGGTTATATTCTCAAGTCACACAGCAGTAAATTTAGAAATTAATAAGTTTAAAGAAAACTGTGTAATCTAGAAATAAAAAAATAAAGAAAAGACAAAAACCCATAAATGTTCCCAAATAGCATTTGGTCAATAATACAGACTATTATAAAATCAATGTAAAAAACTTAAAAAAAATCTCCATGGGTATGCAGCAAAAACTGTTCACATGAAAAACATTCTTAACGGTCTTGATAAGAAAGAAAACAAAAAGGAGTCTGGCGTGGTGGCTCAGCACTTTGGGAGACCGAGGCAGATGGAACACTGGAGGCCAGGAGTTCGAGACCAGCCTGAGCAACACAGTAAGACCCCCCCCCCCCCCGTCTCTATTAAAAATACGGAAAAATTAGCCGGGCATGGTGGCAAGGGCCTGTAATCCCAGCTACTCCAGAGGCTGAGGCACAAGAGTTTCTTGAACCCACGAGGTGGAGGTTGTAGTGAGCCAAGATCACACCTCTGCACTCCAGCCTGGGCGATGGAGTCAGACTCTGTCTCAAAAAAAAAAAAAAAGAAAAGAAAAGAAAACAAAAAGGCATAAAGAAAGTATCTCACTTAAGATTTTAGGAAAAATTTTAAAAAAATAAACTATAAAACACACCAAAGGAAAGAAACTACAACACAGCAGTAATGTGCTGGAGTCCGCTCTTACTGGCTCTTGAGTGCTACTTGCTAAATTGTCAGGAATTTAGTGAGGTGTTTGTGAAGCACAGTTATTATTAAAAATTACATAATGGCCTGGCGTGGTGGCTCAAGCCTGTAATCCCAGCACTTTGGGAGGCCGAGACGGGCGGATCACGAGGTCAGGAGATCGAGACCATCCTAGCTAACACGGTGAAACTCCGTCTCTAGTAAAAAATACAAAAAATTAGCCGGGCGAGGTGGCGGGCGCCTGTAGTCCCAGTTACTCCGGAGGCTGAGGCAGGAGAATGGCATAAACCCAGGAGGCGGAGCTTGCAGTGAGCTGAGATCCGGCCACTGCACTCCAGCCTGGGCGACAGAGCGAGACTCCGTCTCAAAAAAAAAAAAAAAAAAAAAAAAAAAAAAAAAAAAATTACATAATATAAATTAAACTATTCAAAACAAAAGCAATATATACTATAGTCAAAACTTCCTAATTATTTGCTTTATTTTACTGTCATACATGTTCTTGTGCTCATTTATGTCTGTTGCATCTGTGTGTGGTAGAAATACTCTCTAATGGTGGCCTATTGAGCATTGGTTTTCATCACTGCATTTACTGTCACACTGGTAGCTGGAAACCAGCCACAGTGGGAATATTTACACTATGGTATTTGGTAATGCTACAAATCAGAGCCTCTGCTCCCTCTTTCTTCCTCTCTTTCTCCTCTTATACAGAGCTGCTTTTAAACATTATCCAGCACACCACTGACCACCTGTAAATAATCTCTTTCAAGAAATTTGAATTTTCCAGTTTGAGATTAAAATAAAAATGAAGATAAGGCATTAAGATAAGACCATCCTGGCTAACACGTGAAACCCCGTCTCTACTAAAAAAAATACAAAAATTAGCCAGGAGCGGTGGCGGGCGCCTGTAGTCCCAGCTACTCGGGAGGCTGAGGCAGGAGAATGGCGTGAACCCGGGAGGTGGAGCTTGCAGTGAGCTGAGATCCGGCCACTGCACTCCAGCCTGGGGGACAGAGCGAGACTCCGTCTCAAAAAAAAAAAAAAAAAAAAAAAAGTTCATACTCATTTAGTGTTTTGAATGCAGGAATTGCAGGAATAAACTTCTGTGGTTGAGATTCTTGCCATTAAATAAATTCTAATTAATGTAAGATGTACCTTAATAGTCAGGAATGACCTACATCCGCAAGCAATTCCCTAGACTGGGAGTAAGTAATGACTAGACTCCAAAGAATCTTTCCAGCTAGCAATCCGGGTGCTTTTGACACCTCAAAATCTAGAAATGAAGGAAAATCTATTGTATAAATTTGGACTTTAGTCAAACGAAACATACTTACTCTTTTTTTTTTTTCTTTGAGACAGAGTTTCGCTCTTACCGTGCAGTCGTGCGATCTCCGCTCACCACAACCTCCGCCTCCCGGTTCAAGCGATTCTGCTGCCTCAGCCTCCTGAGTAGCTAGGATTACAGGCATGCGCCACCACGCCAGGCTAATTTTGTATTTTTAGTAGAGACGGAGTTTCTCCATGTTGGTCAGGCTGGTCTCCAACTCCCGACCTCAGGTGATCCGCCCTCCTCGGCCTCCCAAAATTTTGGGATTACAGGCGTGAGCCACCACACCCGGCCTTTTTTTTTTTTTTTTTTTTTGAGACAGTCTTTCTCTGTCGCTCAGGCTGGAGTGCCGTGGCATGATCTCAGCTCACCGGAATCTCTGCCTCCTGGTTTCAAGTGATTCTCTTGCCTCAGCCTCCCGAGTAGCTGGGATTACGGGTACTACACCATGCCCGGCTAATTTTATATTTTTAGTATAGAGGAGGTTTCACCATGCTGGTCAGGCTGCTCTAGAACTTCTGACCTCAGGTGATTCCCTCGACTTGGCCTCCCAAACTGCTGGGATTACAGGTGTGAGCCATGACGCCCAGCCATTTTTTTTTTTTTTTTCGTTTTTCTGAACTATAAGAAAAATTTAACTAGGTTGGTGAGTAATAGTGAAAAAATAATGAACAGCAAAAATGAATAAAGCGCTCGTTCACCCTGGGGGTTATTTTCTTTGAATTTGAAATAACTGTTAGTAACGAAATTTCTTATGGTAATTTGTGATTAATACATTTTAAACTGTAAGCTTTGTAAAAAAAAAAATAAATAAATATGTTAAAAATACTGGCTTGAGGCTGGGTACCATGGCTCACACCTGTAATTTCAGCATTTTGGAAGGCTGAGGTAGGAGGATTGCTTGAGGCCAGGAGTTTAAAATCAGCCTGGGCAACCAGCACAACTCTACAAAAAATAAAAAGTAAAAAAATTAGCCCGGTATGGTGACATGGGCCTGTAATCCCAGCTACTTGAGAGGCTGAGGCAGAAGGGTTGCTTGAGCCCAGGAATTGGAAGCTGCAGTGAACTATGATCACACCAATGCACTCCAGTCTGGGTGACAAAGCAAGACCCTGTCTCTAAAAGTTAAAAAAAGAAAAAAAAAATTGACTTGAGTAAAAAGTTTGAGCCAGCACACAATTCCATTAGGTACCAATAGTTTAAATTCACTAAATTGAATTTGGGAGGAAAGAAAAGGCTCTCTTAATCTACTCTATTTACCTCATCAAGTTTTCTTTAAGTTTCAGCATATCAACATTTAAACAGAATACAGAATGGATTTTGGAGAAAGAGAAATTACAACATTATGAAAGTTAACTTACACAGTTTTACACATAACTCTTTATGCCTATGGCATTTTATCCCTATATGAGAGAGTACTATTTTTGAAGTCTTTGCCTCAGTTTTTATGAGCTACTTAATTTATGCCCAAGTTTCCTGTGGCCTATAGAATATATTTCATCCTTTTATTTCTTTGCCTTTTTTTTTTTTTTTTAAGAGTTAGCCAGATTAGGCTTTAGATTTTTTTTTTTTTTTTTTAATGAAGACCTTCCCTTACACAGTAACTATTTTTTAAAAAATCTCATTAAATAATGGTAAGATTTAATTTCTTTGTGGGTTTTTTGTTTGTTTGTTTGTTTTGTTTTGTTTTTAATTGAAACGAAGTCTCACTCTGTCACCCAGGCTGGAGTGCAATGTTAAAATCTCAGCTCCCTATAACCTCCGCCTCCTGGGTTCAAGTGATTCGCGTGTGTCAGCGTCCTGAGTAGCTGTGATTATAAGCGCGTTCCACCACACCTGGCTAATTTTCGTGTTTTTAGTAGAGATGGGATTTCGCCATGTTGGCCAGGCTGGTTGCCTTGGCCTTCCAAAGTGCTGGGATTACAGGTGTGAGCCACCGTGTCCAGCCAAGATTTATTTTCAAATCAGAGGATTTTCAACTTGAAAATAAACCATTTCCAAAGATATCAATGAGCTGAACCTGGATATCCAACTTTTATTTTTCTTTTCTTTTTTTTTTTTTTTTTCTTTTTGCTACCTCAAAGTCATCAAAATGAAGGATTTTTCCTTTTAATGATGCATTTCCTGGGCTGATTAGAGTGTGGTGAAGCTCTGTGACTCTCCGTTGATACACTAAAACACATTAATGTGAATTTGCCTCATTGTTCTGTATGTATTTGCTGATTCTGTGCACTTGAACCATTCAGATTATATTGATAAGAATATTATATTTTGAAGATAGGGAATTAAATGATCGTTTCTAATTATGTTAAAATATGTAAGCATTTGGATTTACTTTCAGTGTACGTTAAAAATCTCTGACGTTGAACATGGTGGCCCATGCCTGTAATCTCAGGACTTTGGGAGGCCAAGGTGGACAGATTGTTTGAAGCCAGGAGGTTGGGACAAGCCTGGGCAAGATAGTGAGACCTCGTTTTCACAAAAAATAAAAATAAATTGCCAGGTGTGATGGCACCCACCTGTAGTCCCAGCTACTTGGGAGGCTGAAGTGGGAGGACTGCTTGAGCCCAGGAGTTCAAGGTTGCAATGAACCATGATTGCATCACTGCACTCCAGCCTGGGCAACAGAGTGAGACCCTGTCTCAAAAAAAGAAAAAAAATCTCTGGGAAACAGGACGATTTTTTTTTTTTTTTTTCCATTTGCCTTTGAGAGATAATCTAGCTGATTGATAATACATGTGAAGTTGGAATTTCAGACTGATTGAGACACAGTAAGATTTAGGCTAGTCTTATAAACAAAATGGGAATAAAAGAAATTGTGGATGACACCTTTTATTGGATCATGAGAATATATCATGGTTTGATTGAGAGCTCAGTGTGAGCGTTTAGTATGATTTGGAGATTCTGCTTCTAGAATCTGGAAAACTTTCACATGCCTGACCAGTGTAAATAAGTATTTGCTAAGTAAGTGATAGGTTAAAAAAAAATCTAGAAAAATAGTCTATGTTTTCAAACTAATTATATATTTTCCCTTACAATCTTTGACTTTTCTAAATGAAAGTTTAAGTAACACTCTTACATTATTCTTGGATTTGCCCAAGTAGAATTGAAGGCTTTATCTGCAGTCTATTTTTGTATCATGATAATTTATCCATTGGAAGCAAGTTTGACATTGTGAAGATGAAGCAGTTATCTTCTAATGAGGGTTCCCAGAATAGAATCAGCATATTAATAAGCCTGCCTGTCATTTACCTGAAATCCATTAACTGCTTAATGTTTGTCAACTATTCATAGATCATGCCTGATTAATTATTGACTATTGACTTCATTAGACATTGTTAGCGGATCAAAGAGGGTAGTAAGCCTAACAAAATAATAAGCAATGGTTGGTCACTTGAATCCCAAAAGCAGATTTTTATCTATTGATTGATTGATTGGTTGAGACAAGGTCTTACTCTGTTGCCTAGGCTAGAGTGCAGTGGTGCAATCATAGCTCACTATAAGCTTGAACTCCTGGTCTCAAGCAGACCTCCCACTTCAGCCTCCTGAGTAGCCAAGACTACAGTTCATGCCACTATGCCCAGCTAATTCTTTATTTTAATTTTTATTAGAGATGAGGTCTTGCTCTGTTGCCCAGGCTGGTCTTGATTCCTAGGCTCAAGGGATCCTCCTGCCTCCTCCCAAAGTGCTGGGATTATAGACATGAGCCACTGCACTTGGCCTAAAAGCGGATTTTTAAAAGTCTACCCATTTGCACACTGACCAAAAGCAGATTCTTTTAAAAATACCTTTTGTATGAATTTAAGAGAATCTCTAATTAATATAATTATTAACTAACAATCAAATATGTTATTACCAGAACAGCTACTACCGCTTGATTGAGTTTAACCGATAGGAATCAGCCAACTGATGATCCTTAGTACAAATACAATACCTCTCTTCTAGCTATTTTGAAATATATAACCAGTATATTTAGCATATACTGGTTGGCTAATTATTATATATATAATTGTAGGATTTTGTCTTATTAGTTGTCAGTCAGCCAACGAAGAAAAAGTAAGAGTCTTTTACAAAAAGCCTATGGGGGTGGGTAGGATGAAGCTGAACTTCTGTTTTTTGAACACAGCAGATATAAAGCTCCATAAGGAACATGTTTGCCTGTATCAATTACCAATTAGTTGCCATCCAGATGAATACACAATGATACATTTGTTATATTTTAGCAATATGGTGTTTGTGAAGCCAGTATGTATCTTAAAAATTAAGAAAGGTGTTATTCATTTATTCATTGATATGGTTTGGCTGTGTCCCCACCCAAATCTCGTCTTGAATTGTAGCTCCCATAATCCCCATGTGTCATGGGAGGGATCTGGTAGGAGGTAATTGAATCATAGGGGCAGGTTTTTTTTCCCATGTGGTTCTCATGATAGTGAGGAAGTCTCATGAGATCTAGTGGTTTTATAAAGGGCAGTTCCCCTACACACACCCTCTTGCCTACCACCATATAAGACATATCCTTGCTCTTCATTCACCTTCTATCATGATTTTGGGGCCTCCCCAGACAATTGGAAATGTGAGTCTATGAAACCTCTTTCCTTTATAAATTACCCGGTCTCGGGTATGTCTTTATTAGCAGCATGAGAACAGACAAATACATCCATTCAACAAACATTTATGCACTGAGGTATTAGGTGAAGTTGGAGATGTGGGCAGGGGCCAGGTTCTGTAGGGTCCTGTAGGTCATGGCAAGGAGTTTGGACATTATTGTCATCAAACTTGGTGAAGTGTCTCAAATAAACAAAACATTTGATTTGCTGTCTAAAAATATCACCATGCTGTGCCAAGAATATGCTGCAGTAAGGCAAGAGTTAAGGGGTTATTGCAATAGTCAGGGCAAGAAAGAATGGTGGCCTGAATCAGGGTAAATGTGGTAGCAAGGGAGAAAAGTCAACAGGTTCAGGTTGTGTAGGTTGAGAAACTAGCAGTTGAGTGAACAGAGAACCTGAACTCCATCTGATACCTACACATGTTTTTCTTAGATGAAAGACAATCTTATAGTGACTGCTAAGGTAGAGAACACACATTTATATACCCCTTTTAAAAACTGATACATTATAGCATTTGTACATATTTATGGGGTGCATGTGATATTTTGTTACATGCATAGATTGTGTAAAGACTAAGGGTATTTGTGGTGTTCATCGATGATAAATACTTTGAGTATTTATCATTTCTATGATTTGGGAACATTTCAAGTCCTCTCTTCTAGCTATTTTGAAATATATAATACATTGTTGTTAACTATAGTCACCCTACTCTGCTACTGAACACTAGAACTTATTCCTTCCACCTAACTGCATTTACCTTTTTAAAAATGTTTACCTGAAATTTTGGAAATGGTCTACAAATCAGTACCATTTCATCCATTCTATAGTGAAATTACTGAACAGAGGAATACTATTGGATATGAAAGACAGATAAGAGAACGTATAGACCTATTAAATATTAAGCAAAGGTGCCCTGACATAACTTTATTAAGTTACAAGTGAGTAATTTTCAATGTATAGCACAAGGAAAAGCTTTCCCTGTGTTCAATGATCCAATTTTTGGTACGAATACAGCTCCTATGTCCCTGGAGTCAATTATCTATTGCACGGAGATGCACCGTGCAAGGAGGTTGCACAGGGTATGAAATCTCCAGGAACAAATGAAGCTGAGATCGCCTAAGCAGCAGTCCTATATTCCAGAGACACCACCGAATGATTTATGATTCTGATATAAAAACTCTGAAAAGTCAATTTGGTTGAGGAGATTTCTGATTTGGAAGCTTCAAGAGATGATTTAATGAGGTTGGTTTGGCCAGGGAGAGAAGCCCTCACATATTTTTATGTCATTTCTAGCAAGAGCTTTGTATAGCCAGTACAAATAAGCACTACCTATCTCTCCTTTTTTTCTTTTTTTTGAGATGGAGCCTCACTCTGTCACGCAGGCTGGAGTGCAGTGGCACTATCTTGGCCACTCACTGCAAGCTCCGCCTCCTGGGTTCACGCCATTCTCCTGCCTCAGCCTCCTGAGTAGCTGGGACTACAGGCGCCCGCCACCACGCCCAGCTAATTTTTTCGTATTTTTAGTAGAGACGGGGTTTCACCGTGTTAGCCAGGATGGTCTCAATCTCCTGACCTCGTGATCTGCCCGCCTCAGCCTCCCAAAGTGCTGGGTTTACAGGCGTGAGCCACTGCGCCCGGCCTTACGTATCTCCTGTACATATGATTTTTTTTTTTTTTTTTTAACGGAGTCTTACTCTGTCGCCCAGCTGGAGTGCAGTGGCACGACCTTGGCTCACTGCAACCTCTGTCACTCGGGTTCAAGCGATTCTCCTGCCTCAGCCTCCTGAGTACCTGGGACTACAGGCGCCTGCCACCGCACCTGGCTAATTTTTGTAGTTTTAGTAGAGACAGGATTTCACCGTCTTGGCCAGGCTGGTCTTGAATTCCTGACCTTGTGATCCACCCGCCTCGACCTTACAAAGTGCTGGGATTACAGGCATGAGCCACTGCACCCGGCCCGCATGTTTTTTATCTATTGAGGCAATAACACATAAATACATAAAAAAATGAACAAAACAGCTTGAACATTGAGTATTACAATATGATGGAAAGAGCATAGACTTTGAAGTCAGACATAGCTTCAAATCTTTCTTCCCCCCCCCCCCCAAACAAATGAGTGACTTCAGGCAAATTACTAACCTCATTGAGTCTTGAGAAAAAAACAAATGGAGCTACTGGTACCTTTTCTTCCCCCAGGGTAGTAGAATCAAGTAGAAAAACGTGAACTATTATAGATATTTAATGAGTGTTTTAAGTTTCATTAGAGTAATTTTGAATTATAGAGCAAGGAAGAGCTTCCCCATGTTGAAGGACTTAGGATGATGGCTGATAAGAAAATTGTTAGCATACCCATTTGTTCTGAGTGTCCCTTGAGTGGCGATGAATGAAACAAAGCTGGGAAGTGTTAGCTTTGTGGTATTGAATAGTCAGAGATGAGAAAAGTATAAAATGTGAAATTGCAAAGTCCAGGCAAATATAAAAGGCATTAGAAAGGGAAACATGAGTATGGGCTTTTAGTAAACTGGAAACTATTAGTCTCAGAAGGCTGATTAAAATGTGGATAAGCAAGTAGAAGGAGGGGTGCGATAGGAAACTGGAAATATCCATTACCTTTCTCTTGTGAACTGAAATCCTCTTCCCCAGCCAGGATCAGGCCTAGGAGAGCCAGCCAAATCAGATGATCTTTCTGTTTTCCTTTTCCTGGTTCAATTTCTGCTGGACTCTGACTCTCAGCCAAGGTAACTCAAAAGGTCTCTGCTTTCAGTAGCAGGTTCTGCTGCCAACTTTTGTCTCCACATCTTCAAAATCAGGGTAGAATTTTACACTGCGAAGTGCACCAGACAAAAAGCAGAACGACTCTTTGATTTATTTTTCTTTCTCCCTTTATTTCTCTTTCTTTCTTTCTTTCTTTCTTTCTTTCTTTCTCTTTCTTTCTTTCTTTCTTTCTTTCTTTCTTTCTTTCTTTCTTTCTTTCTTTCTTTCTTTCTTTCTTTCTTTCTTTCCTTTCTTTCTTTCTTTCCTTTCTTTTCTTTCTTTCTCTCTCTCTCTCTCTTTCTTCCTTCTTTCTTTATTTCTCTCTTTCTTTCTTTTTTTTCTTTTTTCCTTAGAGATAGGATCTTATTCTGCTGCGCGGGCTTGAGTACAGTGGCATGATCATGGCTCACGGCAGCCTCAACCTTCTGGGCTCAAGTAATCCTGCCATCGCAGCTTCCCGAGTAGCTGGGACTACAGGCATATGCCACCATGCCTGGCTAAATTTTATTTATTTATTTGGAGACAAGGTCTCACTACATTGCCCAGGCTTGTCTCAAACTCCTGAACTCAAGCAATCCTCCCTCCTCAGCCTCCCAACATGCTGGGATGACAGACGTGAGCCACCGTGCCCAGCCCCTTTGATTTATTAGAAGAAACAATATGTATAGAGCTGCACGTGTATGCAAAGAACTTTGTGGTGTACATTGTGAAATGCAGAGAACTCCAAATCCGTGCTTAATCTCAAGGCAAGAGAGGTTCACAATCTATAATAATTTAAGGGACTATGGATATGTAAAAGGAGATGCCCCTGAGAGTCAAATGGCAAAATTCATCCTTTATGGATTTGTGAGGAAAGAAGCAGTTACTTTGTGAAATGAAGCTGATACAGTAGCATGTGGGGTTGTTGTTAAGAGTAAATAAACAAATACCCAGAAAAGCACTTAGAACACTGCCCTGCACACAGTGTGTGTTCAGTAAATGTGAGCAATTATTGGCTTCAAGCAGTGCTTCCTTATCTGCCTAATGATAAAAATCACCTGGGAGGGCTTGTTAAATTTGAAGATTCTATTTGGGTTGGCCTGAAAAAGTGTAGGGGAGACTAAATGTTTATATTCAGCAAGTGCCCTGGAATTCTTCAGATTTCTTTAGTTGAGAAAATACACCTGAAAGCAATGGTTCTCAAATTATCAGTATTTCAGAGACATCTGGGTGTCTCGCCCACAGGGTCCTGGAAAATAGTGAATCATCTACATATTAACAAAAGTCTAAGATAATTCTGAAACTGGTAGAGCTGCAAAGGGGCTTTATCCCACTTCTTTAAAAGGCCCCTTAGAAAGATCCACTGGCTTCTTGTTTTGTTTTGTTCTCAAGACAGACTCTTGCTCTGTTGCCCAGGCTGGAGCGCAGTGGTATGATCTCAGCTCATTGCAACCTCTGCCTCCCAGGTTCAAGGAATTCTCCTGTCTCAGCCTTCTAAGTAGCTGGTATTACACGCATGCGCCACCATGCCTGGCGAATTTTTGTATTTTTAGTAGAGATGGGGTTTCACCATGTTGGCCAAGCTGGTCTCGAACTCCTGACCTCTTGATGTGCCCGCCTTGGCCTCCCAAAGTGCTGGGATTACAGACTTGAGCCATCACACCCAGCCTCCACTGGCTTCTTATACATTATTTCTAAACTTTGGTTCTTGGTCCAAGGATCAAAATTTTGGAGGGAAAAGGAGGCAGGTAGGTGTCTCCAAATTCAGATTCCTAGGCTTGTCCTGCTGAGATCTTTAATCAGTAGATTTGGGGTGGGGCCTGAGCATCTGCATAGTTTAAGTTTCTCAGGATATTCTGTTGTTCATCATGCTTTGGGAACCCTTAGACTTTACCCCAGAGCAAGACAGCTGAGTTAGTATAAAGATACCTTGGGAAAGAATGTGTCCATTCAGAACAGGATTGGTTCCTGGAGAAATACAGGGGATAATTGAGAGCAACAGGAGGCAGCCAAATGCCTAAGCAGTTAGGGGCAGGTCCCCAGTAAAACTTTACCTCCGAGCTGAAGACAGTTCGAAACCTAAAAGCCAAGCTACAAGTTAAATCCTCAAACTGGGATTGACAACTTGTCTTCCCGTTTGGTGTGCTTTCCTCTGATTGACCCCACCCTTCACCTATTTTACACATACTCACCCTTTCCTAATTGGTTTTCTACACCGTCGTGCCCACCTTTGGGTGGTGTCTTTGCTTCAACCTTTTTTGCATATGCACAAACCCATCAGCATGCACTCTCCATGCTGAGTCCATAAAAGATCCCCGACCCAGGCACACGGCGGGGACTTTTCCCACCTTTGGGTAGGGGAACCATGTCCCCTGCCCCCGCCAATATCCTATATCCCCTTTCTGCTGAGAATTTTCCTTTCGCTTAATAAATTCTACTCCACTCACTCTCCAGTGTCCACATGTT
This sequence comes from Macaca nemestrina, assembly GCF_043159975.1. Taxonomy (NCBI): domain Eukaryota; kingdom Metazoa; phylum Chordata; class Mammalia; order Primates; family Cercopithecidae; genus Macaca; species Macaca nemestrina. Next base: position 120,452,743 of record NC_092133.1, on the reverse strand, counting down.
TAATTCTTCTGACAAGAACTTGGACTTCGCTGAGCTAAGGAGCAGAAAGACCGCAACAAAATGAGAACCCTCAAGTGAGTGAAGAGCCCAGGGCCCCTGCTCATTCATTCTGGCTTCTGGGATTCCAGACCTGGTGCCTCAGCTGCCGGCAGCAGCCAGCTCAGGGAAAGGAACCTGGTCACACAAGAAATCACTAGGCTCTTCTTCCAGGCGGGCCTAAGAAGCGTCTTCTACAGGTCACCTCTTTATACCAGGGAGGCACCCAGCAGGCTTCTCATCCTGTTTGTGTTGGCCTCTGTCTGAATTGCAGCTCCTGCAATTGACTGTGAACTCTGTCACATCCTGTGAACCCCAAATATCTGAGACAGGTCTCAGTCAATTTAGGAAGTTTATTTTGCCAAAGTTAAGAATGTGCACCCATGACACAGCCTCAGGAGGTCCTGATGACATGTGCCCAAGATGTTCAGGGCACAGCTTGGTTTTATCCATTTTAGAGAAACATGAGACATAAATCAATATATGTAAGATGAACATTGGTTTGGTCCAGAAAAATGGTTGCATTCTTTTTTTTTTTTTTTTGAGAGAGTTTCACTCTTGTTTCCCAGGCTGGATTGCAATGGCGTGATCAGCTGACTGCAACTGCCGCCTCCTGGGTTCAAGCAATTCTCCTGCCTTAGCCTCCTGAGTAGCTGGGATTACGGGTGCCTGCCACCACGCCTAGCTAATTTTTTGTATTTTTAGTAGAGTTGGGATTTCACCATGTTGGCCAGGCTGGTCTTGAACTCCTGTCCTCAAGTGATCCACCCACTTGGGCCTCCCAAAGTGCTGGGATTACAAGTGTGAGCCACCGCGTCTGATCAATGGTTGCATTCTTTTGAGTTTCTGATTGGCCTTTCCATAAGAGGCAATCGCATATGCATTTATCTCAGTAAGCAGAGGGAGGCTTTGAATAGAACAGGAAGCAGGTTTGCTGTCAGCAGTTCCCAGCTTAACTTTTCTCTTTAGCTTAGTGATTTCGGGAGTCCAAGATTTATTTTTCTTTCATACCTCCCTTCTTGCATCTCTCATTGCCCCATACAGGCAAGGAGAACCTCTCTCCTATGGGCTTCAGCCTTTCCTGTGGCCTCTGGAGCTTCAGTTGTGTAATCAGTGTGTCTTCACCTCAAACTATCCCATACTCTTTCCCTCTCCTTCTCAACTCAACTTGAGACTCTCTCAAATAGGACTGTTTATTTCCTTTTTCCCCAAATGCCTCAAAGTCAGGATAAGAGGGGCAGTGTCTTTTGTGGTCACCCCTAAAACATTTTCAAGGTCACGGGTCTACTGTGGAAAAAATTAATTACTTTAATCTGTCATTCCCTGTGGCCATTTGGAGTTTCTATTTGTGTTTTAAATCCAAAAGAGTGAAGAAAAAAGAGACTTAATTGCATTGTATAATATTTTTGTTTGGTAAGTGCAGATTTTATTTCATACATGAAATATCTTATTGGATTTGTATGGTATCTTTTAAATTGAAATTTATTCTTTAATTTTAATAAATTGTTTTTAAATGAAAGAATGCATAAAATAATAATAATTATGAACTATTTCATGATTATTGCTTTTTGGAGCATAGACGAATGAGGTATCAAAAATGATGCACTCTGATTGTCTAATATGCCAGAAATGCTAGGTGCACTGCTGATTCCTCAAAACATCACTGTTGGCTTCAATTAAATAAGAACACGTTAACTAGGATAAAGAGAAAATTGATCCTATAACCAACTTTTCATCTCCCTCCACTCCCATAATAATTCAGGAAAAATTGAGTAATTGATTAAAATCTGTGAATATGCTTTATTGCCGATGAGGGAGCTTCAAGGACCCGAGGGGTTTGTTCCTTGAATGTTTCACATTTCAAAATTTATGTCTGTTCAATGGCAATTTGGGGAAAAGTTGTCTTTTATTTTTTATTACAGGAATTTTTTTTGAGACAGGGTCTCATTCTGTTGCCCAGGCTGGAGTATAGTGGTACAATCATGGCTCACTGCAGCCTTGACCTCCTGGGTTCAAGGGATTCTCTTGCTTTAGCTTCCTGAATAGCTGAGACGACAGGCATGTACCACCATGCCCAGCTAATTTTTTAAGTTTACTTTTTATTTTTTGTACAGATGGGGGTCTCGCTTTCTTGTGCAGGCTGGTCTCAAACTCCTGGGCTCAAGCAATCCTCCCACCTGAGCCTCCCAAATTGCTGGGATTATAGGCATGAGCTTGGCCTAGACAAATTGTCTTTTAAACATGGCAAACATGTTAATGGGTATTTTTAATTTATTGATTATCTGTCATCTTGTGACAGAAAGGTTCCTAATATTTTTAAAATAGGGAAAAATGTTTGGCACTGAGTGTTGTAACTTAGGAAGTAGCCTAAGATACGGTCACCAAGTTTAATTTAAACAGTAAAATATTTTGGGGGTATGTACGCATGGCAGCACTTAGTGGAAATTGCAGATAGTGAAAGTTACTTTTTGAAATTTGGTCAATAAGCTACTTGTGAATTATTGGATCTTCTGGAGACCAAGGGTGTTGTCTCAGGTTGGTCAAGTTCTCATTCCCTAGGTGTAGCTTGACCTCCTGGCCACACACTCTTAAAACCATTGTCAGGGATTACCTGCATGATTTAAATAGTTTCCTCTTCTCCTTTTCCCCTCTCCCTTTCCTCTTTCCCTTCCTCACCTCTCTGCATTTTTGTCCATCATTTCTGGTTTTACTTTCATGCCAAAGGCTTACAGTTAAATTCCCTTGAGTTACATTTGCAAAATTAATTTGTGTATCATCCAACTCCACAGTATTTGGTAAGTCATGGTATTTTGGCTTCTGTCTTCATTTCACTTGCATTAAAACAGATTAAAACAATCCAAGGAATACAGAAGGTAGGATTAAGATAAATGCATGCTACACGGTTGGGAGTTTGTTATGTGCATATTTTTGCAAATAAATCTGACCTTAAAAAGTAATTGCTTTAGGACCTTGAAAAAAATCAGGGATGAAGGATTTATCTTAAGCAGCATACTTTTCATTCTCTAGGGTTAGCAAAGAGCAGAGCTTTCAGAACACCAAAGTCAATGATAAGTCAAAGAGTTTTGCTACATTTTCCTTTGTTTTCCACTCAAAACATATTAAGCAATATCTAGATACCACTCTCATTGGTTTTTGGGCATCTACAGATGAGATAGTTCTTTATAAAATCTCTGAACAGCCCTGGACTCGTGTTTACTTGGGCAGAGGCATAATCAAAGGAATTGGCCTGCAGCACACAGCTGAACTCAGTGGCCCTAAGTGAGTATCTACTTTATAAGGTGGGGGTGTTCTGCCCTCTACTATCACCCCTGGAATAAAAAATACAGGTGAGAAGACACCAGTCATCACTTTCTCCTCCCTGGAGCCATGTTCATTGGGCCAATTTTCTCTAATAACTTTCCTAACTGGAGAGGGTTCATGCACACATTTTAAATTAAGAGAAGATTCCTACGGGCAAACAGAACACGTTCTCTCCTTGTTGCAATATTTGTCTTCTGGGAAAGGACTTGCAGAGCCTTGTGGTAAGTTGCTTAATAGTGGTCATGGTCTGTTAATCTCATTTTTCCCTCTAAGAGAGAGGGAACAAAATAACTGCCTGGTGAATATCAGGGTCCCTAGGCTTATATGGGGAAATTGGATGAAAGGTCTCCCAGGACAGCAATGTTTTATTTTGGAATCAAAAATTGGCTTTCCAGGGCAGGGATTTTGAGGGGAGTCCATAATCCTCAGGGAAGTCCTTGGCTGGGCTCCTGGATGGTGGAGATTCTTCTAAAAGGAGATAGCACAGTCTTGCACAGTCTTTTCTTTTCCTTTCTTTTTTTTTTTTTTCCGGAATCTCTCTCTGTTGCCAGTCTGGAGTGCAGTGACAGTGACACGATCTCGGCTCACTGCAACCTCCGTCTCCCAGGTTCAAGCAATTCTCCTGCCTCAGCCCTCTGAGTAGCTGGGAGTGCAGGCACACGCCACCATGTCTGGCTAATTTTTTTTTTATTTTTTGTATTTTTAGCAGAGACAGGGTTTCACCATGTTGGCCAGATTGGTCTTGAACCCCTGACCTCAAATGATCCACTCTCCTTGGCCTCCCAAAATGCTGGGATTACAGGCATGAGCCACTGTGCCCAGCCTAGCACTGTCTTTTTCGTATGTACATTTTATCAGTTTTTAAAAAGCTTCTCTGACTTCTAAAATCATTTTTAGAAATTCTTCTGCAGCATCCCTGAAGCTAAGACTTGTCCTACAAATTATATTAAAAGTAATCCTTAATTCTTTTGTGAAACTTTTATGCCAGTATCCCATTTCATTTTTCACAATTTAAAATAAAACAGATAAAACACCAAGGACACAAGAGCAGTACAGATGGTCCCGACTTTCGATGTTCAGCTTACAATTTTCAGACTTTAGGATGGTGCAAAAGCAATATGCACATGGTAGAAACTGTCCTTTTAAAAATCTTGGGCTAAGTGTGGTTTCTCATGCTTTAATCCCCACACTTTGAGAAGCCAAGGCCACAGGATTGCTTGAGCTCAGGAGTTTGAGACCAGCCTGGGAAACATGGTGAGACCCCATTTCCATAAAAAATTAAAAAAATGAGTCAGGGGTGGTGATGCTTACCTGTGGTCCTAGCTACTCCGGAGGCTAAGGTGGGAGGATTGCTTGAAGCCCAGGAGGTTGAGGCTGCAGTGAGCTATGATTGTACCACTGCACTTCAGCCTGAGTGACAGAGTGAGATCTGGTCTCGAAAATTTTTTTTAAAGGAATCTTTTCCTAGGTTAATGATACTAGCAATACGTAATGTGATATTCTCTTTCAATACTGAACGGCAGCATTGTGCTGCAACTTCCAATCAGGCAAGTAATCAAGACAGTAAACAACTGATACTCTACAGTGTGCTATGTTGCCTTTTTTAGACATCGTGTTTTGTGTTTTTACATCCCATCATGTCTACAAAATGCCCACCTGTGCCTCCTGCTTCAGGTGAAAAGAGGAAGGCAATTACCCTTGAGGCAAAACTCAAGATAAGGGGGGACACGGTGGCTCATGCTTGAAATCTCAGCTACTAGGGAAGCTGAAGTGGAAGGATCACTTGAAGCCCGGAGTTCGAGACCAGCCTCTAAAAAACCTCCCAAAACAAAAACAAACACAAACACCTCTAGATAATTGCCCATCATGAAGGACAATGTTAACAAGCCAGTAATGTCCATTGCATGTGAATTAGGACTGTTGCAATCAACGATCCCAATCATCTTAAAGGATAAGAAGGGAATGATTGATTGAAAATGTTTACAGCAAATCATGCATAGTTCCAACACTTCAAAAGACATCATAATTTTCATAATAACGTGAAGGTCATCAGTGAAGCAGCAAATGCTGACTGAAGACGTCAAATCTTTAAAGGAAGAGCTGTGTCTTAGTCCATTTTCTGTTGCTTATAAAATAATACATGAAACTTGGAAATTTATAAGAAATGAAATTTATTTTTACAGTTGGGAGTCTGAAAAGTCCAAGTTTGATGGGCTGCATCTGGTAAGGGCCTTCTTGCTGGTGAGGACTCTCTGCAGAGTTCCAAGGTGGTGCAAGGCATCCCATAGCAAGGAGCCTGAACATGCTTAGATTTCTCTTCCTCTTCTTATAAAGCCACCAGTTCCACTCCCATCATAGCCCATGAATTCATTAACCTGTGAATGAATTAATCCACTTATGAGGGCAGAGCTCTCATGACCCAGTCACCTCTTAAAGGCTGATATGTCTTGGCTGTGTCCCTACCCAAATCTCATCTTGAATTCCACATGTTGTGAGAGGGACCCGGTAGGAAGTGATTGAATCATGGGGGCAGGTCTTTCCCATGCTGTTCTCATGATAGCAAATAAGCCTCATGAGATCCAACAGTTTAAAAAAGGGGAGTTTCCCTACACAAGCTCTCTCTTCTCTTGTCTGCTTCCATGTGAGACATGCCTTCCACCTTCCACCATGATTGTGAGGCCTCCCCAGCCATGTGGAATTGTAAATTCATTAAACCTCCTTTTGTAAATTGCCCAGTCTCAGGTATGTCTTTATCAGCAGCGTGAAAATGGACTAATACAAAGGACTCAACTTTCAATATTGCTACATTGAGGGTTAAGTTTCGACATGAGTTTTGGAGGGAACAAACATTCAAACCACAGCAAGCCTCATAGGATAACTGCAAATGAGAAATATTGCCAGGACAAATATTTAATGTCAATGCAATCAAGTTGTTCTGGAAGTGTGTGCTGAGCATACATACATTCATTAAGAGTTCAAGACAAATGCCAGGATTCAAGGCATTCAAAGATTATCTCACACTGCTTTTGGGTAGAAATGTTGCAAGATTCAAATAAAGCTTTCCTAGTCTACCATTTAGAGAACCCTAGAGCATTCAAGAATGTGAGCAAGCATACATTTCCCATTTATTATTTCCATAAGAAGAAAGCCTGAATGACATCAACATTGTGTGAAGACTGGTTTTGAACTGGTTTTGAACAGGCAAGAGAATATTGGAGGCAAAACAACATCCCATTCAAGATTCTTCTGATACTAGATAATGCTCCGGGGCACACACAGCATATTGGTGACATGCATCCTGATGTAGATGTTGTATATTTGCCACCAAACAAAACTGCACTAATTCAACCAATGGACCAAAGCACAAGAGCTGGGTTCATAGCATACTATATACACCAGATGTTTACACAGGCTGTTGAAGTGACTGAATCTGACCAAATGCTACTAGAGTTTTGGAAAGGTTCTAACATTCTAAGTGCTATCCAGAACATGGCTGCAGCACAGGAAGAAGACACACAGCAATGCATAAATTGCTTTTGGAAGAAAGCTTTGAAGACATATGTGAACACATTCAAAGACTTTAACAAAGACCCTGCTATTGATGGAATAGTAAGTGACAGTGTATTAGTGCTTGGGAAACAGCTGGAATTTGACATTGACGAGCAGGATGAACTTGTTGGCTTTGAGGCTGAAGAATTTATCAATGAGGAGCTGATCAAACGGGAGTAAGAAAGAGGTAAAGAACTTGAGGCAGAGGAAGAAGTTTTACCCAAGGCACCAAGAAAGTGCACAGCAATGAAACCGCAGAGGTGTTTGCTATGATTAGCAGTGGTGTATAGATGTTATAAGAAATGAATGTATCAAAAAGACACATGTACTCATATGTTCATTGCAGTGCTGTTCACAGTAGCAAAGACAAGGAATCAAGCTTGGTGCTCATCACTGGTAGTTTGGATAAAGAAAATGTGGTACATATATACCATAGAATACTATGCAGCGGATAGAGCTGGAGGCCATTTTCCTGAGTGAACTAATGCAATAATAATAGAAAACCAAATACCAGATGTTCTCCCTCATAAGTGGGAGCTAAACATTGAATACACATGAATGTAAACATGGGAACAATAGTCACTGGGGACTACTAGACAGGGGAGGGAGGGAGGGGAGCATGGGCTGAAAAACCACCTATTAGGTACTATCCTCACTGCCTGAGTGACCGAATTGTTGGAATCCCAAGCCTCAGCATCATGCAATATACCCATGTAACAAATCTGCACATGTACCCTTTAATCTTTTTTTTCTCTTCTTGAGACAAGGTCTCACTCTATTGCCCAGGCTGGAGTGCAGTGGCATGATCACGGTTCACTGCAACCTCCACCTCCTGGGTACAAGCAATTCTCCTGCCTCAGCCTCCAAGTAGCTGGGATTACAGGTGCGTGCCACCATGCCTGGCTAATTTTTTTGTATTTTTAGTAGAGATGGAATTTCACCATGTTGGTGAGGCTGGTCTTGAACTCCTGGCCTGAAGTGATCCACCCACCTTGGCCTCCCAAAGGGCTGGGATTCCAGACATGAGCTACCGTGCCCAGCCAGTACCCTTTAATCTATAATAGAAGTTGAAATTATAAAACAAAAACAAAAACAGAGAAATGGATGCCAATTATGAGAGGTTTGCAAGAGTTGACAGACAGATGCAGTATGCTCTTACTTCCTCTAGGGAAATATATAATGAAAAGAAGTAACAAATTCTACAGACCAAACTTGATAGCTTCCTGAAAATTATGCCTGCTAAACCATGAAGTGTTGATATCCCAGTGCCTTCTACAGGTTGAGCATTCCTAATCTGAAAATCCAAAATGCAAACTTTGAGTGCTGACATGATGCCACAAGTGGAAAATCCCACACTTGTCCTCCTTTAATAATTTCACAAAATTATTAAAAACATTGTATATAATTACCTTCAGTTTATGTGTATTATGTGTGTATAAAACAAATACATTTTATGTCTGGACTTGGGTCCCACCTCCAAGGTATCTCATTATGTGTATGCAAATATTCCAAAAAATCAAAAAAAAAAATCTGAAATACTTCGGTCCCAAGTATTTTGGTTAAGGGATGCTCAACCTATACCAGCTATTCTCTCCGGAGCCTCATTATAAGAGGGAGAAATTGACAACTCTGTGGCTGTAGCATCCCCTTCATCCAGCAATTAATTTCAGTTCAATGTTTCAAACATTCTTCAGGTCCAGTGTACTTTCAGTTGTCTACACTAACAGTGAGGACCTATGCAACTTTTCTGTTTTTCACAGTTTGGTATTCAATAAATTACATGAGATATTCAATACATTATTATAAAATAGGCATTGTGTTAGATGATTTTGTCCAACCAAAAGTTAATATAAGCATGCTGATTTAATGTAGGTTAGGCTAAGTTGTGATGTTCAAGAGGTTATGTGTATTTAATGCATTTTTGACTTACGACTTAAAACATTTTTCATTTATGATGGGTTCATCGGGATGGAACCCCATCAGAAATTGAAGAGCATCTGCACTAGAATATGGCTGAGGCTTGCCCAGTTTTTTCTTGTTTTTAATTTAGTGGAATTATATTGATTTCAAGAGCTTTGCACTTAAGCATATTGAAATGGCCTTAATTGAAAGAGAAAGATATCTACTTTGTTTGAGTAAATGTATAGTAATGTGCTGGCTAAAGTCTCTGGCTTGTCAAATACAATAAAAATTACTTGCAATGTCTGGTTATACGAAAGAAATACTTTAAACAATGGAGTTTTTAAATTTGAAGAGGCTTTTTGTGTGGGCAGAGAAATTGAGTTCATTTTTACTTTTTTTTCTTTTCTTTGAGACATAGTCTTTCTCTGTTGCCCAGGCAGAGTGCAGTGGTGCAATCATAGCTCACTGCAGCTTCAACCTCCTGGGCTCCAATGATCCTCCTTCCTCAACCTCCTGAATAGCTGAAACTACAAGTACACACCACATACCTGGCTAATTTTTTAACATATTTTGTAGAGATGTGGTCTCATCATGTTGCCCAGGCTGATCTCAAACTCCTGGGCTCCAGTGATCCTCCTGCCTTAGCCTCCCAAAGCACTGGGATTACAGGCCACCCTACCTGGTCCATTTTTATTTTTCTTTAAATTGAGATTTTCTATAGTGCTTAGATTTTTTTATTTTTTTTTATTTTTTTAAGAAGACCACATCATTATTCATGTAAGGGAAGCCCTGCTTTAGACACTGTTAATAAATTATAACATCATTAACAGCAGCAATCTGACCACAAGTAGTAATGAAGATGAGGCTGAAATACTAGGTAGTGATGGACCTTCAAATCGTAATTTTGTAAAACTTGAGAAAATTGAAACTAAATATATCAGTTTAATGAAACTTTGCTAGCTGATCTTTTTTTTTTTTTTTTTTTTTTTTTTTTTTTTTTTTTTTTTTTTTTTTTTGAGACGGAGTCTCGCTCTATCGCCCAGGCTGGAGTGCAGTGGCCGGATCTCAGCTCACTGCAAGCTCCGCCTCCCGGGTTTACGCCATTCTCCTGCCTCAGCCTCCCAAGTAGCTGGGACTACAGGCGCCCGCCACCTCGCCCGGCTAGTTTTTTGTGTTTTTTTAGTAGAGACGGGGTTTCACCGTGTTAGCCAGCTGATCTTTTTTGTTAGTTTACATATACCTCTTAAATACTTATTTAGGTTAATTTTTTTTTTTTAATTATACTTTAAGTTCTAGGGTACATGTGCACAATGTGCAGGTTTGTTACATATGTATACATGTGCCATATTGGTGTGCTGCACCCATTAACTCGTCATTTACATTAGGTATATCTCCTAATGCTATCCCTCCCCCCTCCCGCCTCCCCACAATAGGACCCGGTGTGTGATGTTCCCCTTCCTGTGTCCAAGTGATCTCATTGTTCAATTCCCACCTATGAGTGAGAACATGTGGTATTTAGTTTTCTGTTCTTGCGATAGTTTGCTGAGAATGATGGTTTCCAGCTGCATCCATGTCCCTACGAAGGACATGAACTCATCCTTTTTTATGGCTGCATAGTATTCCATGGTGTATATGTGCCACATTTTCTTAATCCAGTCTATCATTGATGGGCATTTGGGTTGATTCCAAGTCTTTGCTATTGTGAATAGTGCCGCAGTAAACATACGGGTGCATGTGTCTTTATAGCAGCATGACTTATAATCCTTTGGGTATATCCCCAGTAATGGGATGGCTGGGTCAAATGGTATTTCTAGTTCTAGATCCTTGAGGAATCACCACACTGTTTTCCACATTGGTTGAACTAGTTTACAGTCCCACCAACAGTGTCAAAGTGTTCCTATTTCTCCACATCCTCTCTAGCACCTGTTGTTTCCTGATTTTTTAATGATTGCCATTCTAACTGGTGTGAGATGGTATCTCATTGTGGTTTTGATTTGCATTTCTCTGATGGCAAGTGATGATGAGCATTTTTTCATGTGTCTGTTGGCTGTCTGAATGTCTTCTTTTGAGAAGTGTCTGTTCATATCCTTTGCCCACTTTTTGATGGGGTTGTTTGATTTTTTTCTTGTAAATTTGATTGAGTTCTTTATAGGTTCTGGGTATGAGCCCTTTGTCAGATGAGTAGATTGCAAAAATTTTCTCCCATTCTGTAGGTTGCCTGTTCACTCCGATGGTAGTTTCTTTTGCTGTGCAGAAGCTCTTTAGTTTAATTAGATCCCATTTGTCAATTTTGGCTTTTGTTGCCATTGCTTTTGGTGTTTTAGACATGAAGTCCTTGCCCATGCCTCTGCCCTGAATGGTATTACCTAGGTTTTCTTCTAGGGTTTTTATGGTTTTAGGTCTAACATTTAAGTCTCGATTCCATCTTGAATTAATTTTCGTATAAGGAGTAAGGAAAGGATCCAGTTTCAGCCTTCTACTTATGGGTAGCCAATTTTCCCAGCACCATTTATTAAATAGGGAATCCTTTTCCCATTTCTTGTTTTTGTCAGGTTTGTCAAAGATCAGATGGCTGTAGATGTGTGCTATTATTTCTGAGGGCTCTGTTCTGTTCCATTGGTCTATATCTCTGTTTTGGTACCAGTACCATGCTGCTTTGGTTACTGTAGCCTTGTAGTATAATTTGAAGTCAGGTAGCGAGATGGCTCTAGCTTTGTTCTTTTGGCTTAGGATTGTCTTGGCAATGCGGGGTCTTTTTTGGTTCCATATGAACTTTAAAGCAGTTTTTTCCAATGCTATGAAGAAAGTCATTGGAAGCTTAATTGGGATGGCACTGAATCTATAAATTACCTTGGGCAGTATGGCCATTTTCACAATATTAATTCTTCCTATCCATGAGCATGGTATGTTTTTCCATTTGTTTGCGTCCTCTTTTATTTCACTGAGCAGTGGTTTGTAGTTCTCCTTGAAGAGGTCCTTTACATCCCTTGTAAGTTGGATTCCTAGGTATTTGATTCTCTTTGAAGCTATTGTAAATGGGAGTTCATTCATGATTTGGCTCTCTGTTTGTCTGTTACTGGTGTATAAAAATGCTTTTGATTTTTGCACATTGATTTTGTATCCTGAGACTTTGCCGAAGTTGCTTATCAGCTTAAGGAGATTTTGGGCTGAGACAATGGGGTTTTCTAAATATACAATCATGTCATCTGCAAACAGGGACAATTTGATTTCTTCTTTTCCTAACTGAATACCCTTTATTTCTTTCTCTTGCCTGATTGCCCTGGCCAGAACTTCCAACACTATGTTGAATAGGAGTGGTGAGAGAGGGCATCCCTGTCTTGTGCCAGTTTTCAAAGGGAATGCTTCCAGTTTTTGCCCATTCAGTATGATATTGGCTGTGGGTTTGTCATAAATAGCTCTTATTATTTTGAGATACGTTCCATCAATACCGAATTTATTGAGAGTTTTTAGCATGAAGGGCTGTTGAATTTTGTCAAGGCCTTTTCTGCATTTATTGAGATAATCATGTGGTTTTTGTCTTTGGTTCTGTTTATATGCTGGATTACATTTATTGATTTGCATATGTTGAACCAGCATTGCATCCCAGGGATGAAGCCCACTTGATCACGGGGGATAAGCTTTTTGATGTGCTGCTGGATTCGGTTTGCCAGTATTTTATTGAGGATTTTTGCATCGATGTTCATCAGGGATATTGGTCTAAAATTCTCTTTTTTTGTTGTATCTCTGTCAGGCTTTGGTATCAGGATGATGTTGGCCTCGTAAAATGAGTTAGGGAGGATTCCCTCTTTTTCTATTGATTGGAATAGTTTCAGAAGGAATGGTACCAACTCCTTCTTGTACCTCTGGTAGAATTCGGCTGTGAATCTGTCTGGTCCTGGACTTTTTTTGTTTGCTAGGCTATTAATTATTGCCTCAATTTCAGAGCCTACTATTGGTCATTCAGGGATTCAACTTCTTCCTGGTTTAGTTTTGGGAGAGTGTAAGTGTCCAGGAAATTATCCATTTCTTCTAGATTTTCTAGTTTATTTGCGTAGAGGTGTTTATAGTATTCTCTGATGGTAGTTTGTATTTCTGTGGGGTCGGTGGTGATATCCCCTTTATCATTTTTTATTGCATCTATTTCATTCTTCTCTCTTCTTTATTAGTCTTGCTAGTGGTCTATCAATTTTGTTGATCTTTTGAAAAAATCAACTCCTGGATTCACTGATTTTTTGGAGGGTTTTTTGTGTCTCTATCTCCTTCAGTTCTGCTCTGATCTTAGTTATTTCTTGCCTTCTGCTAGCTTTTGAATGTGTTTGCTCTTGCTTCTCTAGTTCTTTTAATTGTGATGTTAGGGTGTCAATTTTAGATCTTTCCTGCTTTCTCTTGTGGGCATTTAGTGCTATAAATTTCCCTCTGCACACTGCTTTAAATGTGTCCAAGAGATTCTGGTATGTTGTGTCTTTGTTCTCATTGGTTTCAAAGAACATCTTTATTTCTGCCTTCATTTCGTTATGTACCCAGTAGTTGTTTAGGAGCAGGTTGTTCAGTTTCCATGTAGTTGAGCGGTTTTGATTGAGTTTCTTAGTCCTGAGTTCTAGTTTGATTGCACTGTGGTCTGAGAGACAGTTTGTTATAATTTCTGTTCTTTTACATTTGCTGAGGAGTGCTTTACTTCCAATTATGTGGTCAATTTTGGAATAAGTGTGATGTGGTGCTGAGAAGAATGTATATTCTGTTGCTTTGGGGTGGAGAGTTCTGTAAATGTCCATTAGGTCTACTTGGTGCAGAGCTGAGTTCAATTCCTCAATATCCTTGTTAACTTTCTGTCTCATTGATCTGTCTAATGTGGACAGTGGGGTGTTAAAGTCTCCCATTATTAATGTATGGGAGTCTAAGTCTCTTTGCAAGTCTCTAAGGACTTGCTTTATGAATCTGGGTGCTTTATGAATCTGGGTGCTCCTATGAATTTGGGTGCATATATATTTAGGATAGTTAGCTCTTCCTGATGAATTGTTCCCTTTACCATTATGTAATGGCCTTCTTTGTCTCTTTTGATCTTTGATGGTTTAAAGTCTGTTTTATCAGAGACTAGGATTGCAACCCCTGCTCTTTTTTGTTTTCAATTTGCTTGGTAGATCTTCCTCCATCCCTTTATTTTGAACCTATGTGTGTCTCTGCGTGTGAGATGGGTCTCCTGAATACAGCAAACTGATGGGTCTTAACTCTTTATCCAATTTGCCAGCCTGTGTCTTTTAATTGGACCATTTATTCCATTTACATTTAAGGTTAATATTGTTATGTGTGAACTTGATCCTATCATTATGATATTAACTAGTTATTTTGCTAGCTAGTTGATGCAGTTTCTTCCTAGCGTCAATGGACTTTATGTTTTGACATGTTTTTGCAATGGCTGTTACCTGTTGTTCCTTTCCATGTTTAGTGCTTCCTTCAGGATCTCTTGTAAGGCAGGCCTGGTGGTGACAAAATCTCTAAGCATTTGCTTGTCTGTAAAGGATTTTATTTCTCCTTCACTTATGAAACTTAGTTAGGCTGGATATGAAATTCTGGGTTGAAAATTCTTTTCTTTAAGAATGTTGAATATTGGCCCCCACTCTCTTCTGGCTTGTAGAGTTTCTGCCGAGAGATCTGCTATTAGTCTGATGGGCTTCCCTTTGTGTGTAACCCGACCTTTCTCTCTGGGTGCCCTTAACATTTTTTCCTTCATTTCAACTTTGGTGAATCTTCAATTATGTGTCTTGGAGTTGCTCTTCTCGAGGAGTATCTTTGTGGCGTTCTTGGTATTTCCTGAATTTGAATGTTGGCCTGCCTTACTAGGTTGGGGAAGTTCTCCTGGATGATATCCTGCAGAGTGTTTTCCAAGTTGGTTCCTTCCATTTTCCCCGTCACTTTCAGGCACACCAATCTGACGTAGATTTGGTCTTTTCACATAATTCCATATTTCTTGGAGGCTTTGTTCATTTCTTTTTACTCTTTTTTCTCTAAACTTCTCTTCTCGCTTCATTTCATTCATTTGATCTTCAATCACTGATACTCTTTCTTCCAGTTGATCGAGTCGGTTACTGAAGCTTGTACATTTGTCACGTAGTTCTCGTGTTATGGTTTTCATCTCTATTGGTTCTTTTGAGGACTTCTCTACATTGTTTATTCTAGTTAGCCATTTGTCAAATCTTTTTTCAAGGTTTTTAGTTTCTTTGTGCTGGTTATGTAGTTCCTCCTTTAGGTCTGAGAAGTTTGATCGACTGAAGCCTTCTTCTCTCGACTCGTCAAAGTCATTCTCCATCCAGCTTTGTTTTATTGCTGGCGATGAGCTGCATTCCTTTGGAGAGGGAGATGCACTCTGATTTTTTGAATTTTCTGCACTGCTTTTTCCCCATCTTTGTGGTTTTCTCTGTGGTCTTTGATGATGGTGACGTACTGATGGGATTTTGGTGTGGGTGTCCTTTCTGTTTGTTAGTTTTCCTTCTAACAGTCAGGACCCTCAGCTGTAGGTCTGTTGGAGTTTGCTTGAGGTCCACTCCAGACCCTGTTTGCCTGGGTATCAGCAGCGGAGGCTGCAGAAGATAGAATATTGCTGCACAGCGAGTGTTGCTGTCTGATTCTTGCTCTGAAACCTTCATCTCAGGGGTGTACCCCGCCGTGTGAAGTGTGAGGTGTAGGTCTGCATGTGTTTTTCCAGGTGTTGTGTGTCTCAATTTCCTTTGGCTAGGAAAAGGAATTCCCTTCCCCTTGTGCTTCCCAGGTGAGGCGATGCCTTACCCTGCTTCAGCTCTGGCTGGTCGGGCTGCACCTGCAGACCAGTGCCAACTGTCCAACATGCCCTAGTGAGATGAACCTGATACCTCAGTTGAAAATGCAGAAATCACCCATGTTCTGTGTCGCTCACGCTGGGAGCTGGAGGCTGGAGCTGTTCCTATTTGGCTCTCTTAAATTTTTAAAAAAAATTATTAGATAGGTTCTCACTTTGTTATCCAGGTTGGAGTGCAGTGGTGCAATCATAGCTCACTGTGGCCTTTAGTTCTGGCCTCAAGTCATCCTCCTGCCTTGGTCCCACAAAATGCTGGGATTACCAGCAGGAGACACCACACCAGGCCTTATTTAGGTTTTAACTTGGTGTCATTTCATTTCAGTTAGGAGTGTTTAGTCACTCCAGCTTGATGGAAATTATTCCTACAATTAAGCACGTTGGTTTATTTTTGTGTGGTTCCATTATTATTACGGAACCACACAAAGTCAAGCACTTGTTAGATTTCAGGCCTTGTGTTTCCTTCATGGTTTATGAGGATTTTCTTATTCAATCCTTCAACAGCATTATGCAATGGGAATTAGGACTTTCATCTCTGTTTTGCTGATGAAAAAACAGAAATGGAATCCAAATTCTGTAACTCAAGAACCTGCACTCTTAGCCATTATACTAAATTTATTTTAAGTAAAACTAAAGAGTCAATAAATAAAATAGGGAATAAAGGTTTTTTGTTACAGAAAATTTCAAGGGTTAAAGAATTATACTGTGAACCCTCATGTACACATGTCCAGTCTTGTTCTCTCTGTATCCTCTATCTTCTGCCCCATCACTATTATAAAGCTTTTTTTTTTTTTTTTTTTTTTTTTGAGACGGAGTCTCGCTCTGTCACCCAGGCTGGAGTGCAGTGGCCGGATCTCAGCTCACGGCAAGCTCCGCCTCCCGGGTTCACGCCATTCTCCTGCCTCAGCCTCCCGAGTAGCTGGGACTACAGGCGCCCGCCACCTTGCCCGGCTAGTTTTTTGTACTTTTTAGTAGAGACGGGGTTTCACCGGGTTAGCCAGGATGGTCTCGATCTGCTGACCTCGTGATCCACCCGTCTCGGCCTCCCAAAGTGCTGGGATTACAGGCTTGAGCCACCGCGCCCGGCCTTTTTTTTTTTTTTTAAATAGAAGCAAGGTCTTATTATATTACCCAGTCTGGTCTCAAACTCCTGAGCTTTAGTGATCCTTTTATCTTGGCATCCCAAAGTTGTGAGCCACTGTGCCCCATCACTGATCTGTTTTTTTTTTTTTTTTTTGAAACAGAGTCCCACTCTGTCACCCAGGCTGGAGTGATCTCAGCTCACTGCAACTTCCACCTCTTGAGTCCAAGTGATTCTCCTGCCCCAGCCTGCCAAGTAGCTGGGACTACAGGCACTCACCACCATGCCTGGCTAATTTTTGTATTTTTAGTAGAGACTGGGTTTTGCCATTTTGGCCAGGCTGGTTTTGAACTGCTGACCTCAAGTGATCCACCTGCCTTGGCCTCCCAAATTGTTGGGATTACAGGTATGAGCCATTGTGCCCAGGCTGATTCACTTCTTAGTGTTGCAGATAAAATTGATCCTGTGACTTATTTCCTGAATGCTGTATTTGTACATTTACTTTTGTGCTTACATTTGCTATGCTTTAAGTGGAAACCAAGATGAATCAAGCAAATTCTGTCCTCAAGAAACTTAAAATCTTGCTTTGGGAGGTCAAGGTGGGAGGATCGCTTGAGGTCAGGAGTTTGAGATTTGCTGGGGCAACATAGTGAGTACCTGTCCCTAAAAATTTTTTTTTAAATAATAAATAAAATAAAATTAAAATCTAATGGCAGGGATAAAATAGGTACATAAATATCCCTAATATAAAGAATGTGATACATGCCAAGGTCATGTATAGGTAAGTTTAGAAGTTCAGAAGAGAATTCAAGTGTCTATAGTTTGTGAATGACTTCCCTGTTAGACAACATTTTGAGCTCATAAATGCGTTATTTATTTTAGTGCTTCAATACCCACCTTAAAAGACAAATATTATTAACCCCAGTTATCGATGATGAAGTTGAGGCTCAGGCAGGAGGTGACAATTGAATCGGCCTGAGGGATAGAGAGGATTTGCATAACTGGAGAGTTGGGCACCCCAGGTGAGGGGAATAGCTGTGGAAAGGCACTGAAAGCACCAGGGTCCAGGAAGCAGAGAAACAGGGTCATGAAATAGTGAAAGGAACGGTCAAAGGCATGTCTTAAGGCTTCTACTTTGTTATGATAAGGAAAGACACTGAGTGGCTGGATATGTATTGTCATGTGTATGTTGAATGAGGAAAATACATTAGAGACAAACACAAAGACGTGCGGTTTCTACAAAGGATCTGCTTATCAGTAAAACATTAATAGATACTGAGTGATATGAATGTCTTGGAAAGGTCATGACCTTAGAAATCTAAATAAAAAATTAAATAAAAAGCATTAAATAAATAAATGCAAGCACAAATCACAAATCTCTGATTTTGAGACCAGACTGAATCACAAAGCAAGACCTTGTCTCTACAAAATATTTTTTAAATTAGCCCAGCATGGTGGCACGTACCTGTAGTCCCAGCTACTCTGGAGGCTGAGGTGAGAGGATCGCTTGAGCCCAGGAGTTTGAGGCAGCGGTGGGCTATGATCACACCATGGCACTCCAGCCTGGGCAACAGAGGGGGATCCTGTCTCTAAAGAAAAAGGAAAAAAGAAATAATATATCCTCTTGTGGTCTGGGTCAGCCAATGAGAATACAACAGTGGAAAGATCTTGGAGTCAGTAAAAGTCATAGAATTCTAGGAGTGCAGCATTTGTCCTCTACTGTCCTGTGCTAATGCAGACCCAGCCATTCTTTGTATCCCTTGATTTCCAAAAAGCCTTTTAGTGCTATCTTCTCTTAAGAATGCATCCTGATTTTTAATGGAAGTTGGCTCTTAAGGCATTTTTCTTTTGTACTTTAAAGCTTAAGACCCAAAGAAAAACATGCATAATTAATCTGTCAAATCTGGGGATAGCTCTGCACATACTGCCAAGTCTCTCCTTCTCTTTCAATTTTTTGTTAGAAATTTGTGGCAGTAATTATATATACCTGGCACCTACTGTGTCTTTCTGTTTTCACAGGCATGTTTGACTTAAATACTCTCTACCATCACTTATTCTTCCACCTCCAAACTCATTTGTTTTGAGATTGCTTTTGTATTTTCACTTTTTATTTATTTTTATTTTTATTTTTGAGACAGCGTCTTGCTCTGTCTTCCAGGGTGAAGTGCAGTGCAGTGATTATGACTTACTGTAGCATCGAACTCCTGGGCTCAAGTGATCCTCCTGCCTCAGCCTCCTGAGTAACTGGGACTATAGGCACTCACCATCACACCTGGCTAATAAAAACAAATTTTGTTTTGTAGAGACAAGGTCTTGCTATGTTGCCCAGGTTCCAAACTTCTAGCTTCAAGTGATCTCCCTCCTTGGCCTCCCAAAGTACTGGAGTAATAACAGGAGTGAGCCATTATGCCTGGCCTCTATTTTCATTGAGAACTGTCTTTTAGGTCTAGTATTATCAGCTGCATCATGAAAAAAGTCCAGAAAAACAACAACAACAACAACAACAACAACAACAACAAAAACAACATATTAAAACTTAGGTCAAGGTTCCTTCTTTTTTTGTTGTTGTTTTTGTTTTTGTTTGTTTTTAGAAGGTGTCTCACTCTGTCATCCAGGCTGGGGTACGATGGCGTGATCTTGGCTCACTGCAACCTCCGCCTCCTGGGTTCAAGCAATTCTCCCACCTCAGCCTCCCATGTGACTGGGATTACAGGCACCTGCTATCACGCCCAGCTAATTTTTGCATTTTTGTAGAGATGGGGTTTCACTATGTTGTTGGCCAGGCTGGTCTTGAACTCCTGACCTCAGATGATCTGCCCGCCTTGTCCTCCCAAATTGCTGGGATTACAAGCATGAGCCACATACCCAGCCTCTTTGATATTTTTATATGATTGATTTCCT
Organism: Macaca nemestrina; assembly: GCF_043159975.1. Lineage (NCBI taxonomy): Eukaryota > Metazoa > Chordata > Mammalia > Primates > Cercopithecidae > Macaca > Macaca nemestrina. The sequence goes on along the minus strand of NC_092133.1, from coordinate 120,433,127 downwards.
GCTCAGCATTGGCCACAGACACATTTACATTTGTTCATGGTTCTTGGGCTGATAATATCACTTCTTTAAAGAACAACATAACTTGTTTAGATGACATGTGATTATAGGAAGGGACTAATCGAGCCAGGAAATGAAGATCCCCAATCAATCATTTGGTCACTTACTTCTTACTTGTGACCCAAAATGAGATCAATTAAGTCCTTCCTGAATAATTTTTTTTTTAAATTGTGACAGGGCCTCTCTCTGTTTGTTACCTAGGTTGGAGTGCAGTGGTGTGATCATGGTTCACTGTACCCTTGACTTCCTAGGCTCAAGAGATCCTCCCATATTGATATGGTTTGGCTGTGTCTCCACCTAAATCTCAACTTGAATTATATCTCCCAGAATTCCCACGTTTTATGGGAGGGACCCAGGGGGAGGTAATTGAATCATGGGGGCTGGTCTTTTCCATGCTATTCTTGTGATAGTGAACAAGTCTCATGAAATCTGATGGGTTTATCAGGGGTTTCTGCTTTTGCCTCTTCCTCATTTTCTCTTGCCACCACCATGTAAGAAGTGCCTTTCACCTCCTGCCATGATTCTAAGGCATCCCCAGCCATATGGAACTGTAAGTCCAATTAAACCTCTTTTTGTTCCCAATTTTGGGTATGTCTATTAACAGCATGAAAACGAACTAATACACATATCAACCTCCTTAGTAGATAAGACTACAGGCATGTGCCATCATGCCTGGCTAAGTTTTTAAAAAAATGTTTGTAGAGATGGGATCTCACTATGTTGCCCAGGCTGGTCTGGAACACCTGGCCTCAAGCAATTCTCCTGCGTCAGCCTCCCAAAATGCTGGAATTACAGATGTGAGCCATTGCACTCAGTCTTCCTTGTATAATTCTTAGTGTAAATCTGGAATCATCCATATCAATCTTACTGAAAAAATAAGGAAGAAAATTGGTATGCATTTGAAGGAGACAAAATAATTATATATCTTGGATTCAGCTGTTACACTGTTAGCAGAAATAACAATATTTACTTTTAGAATGCTTTGTTTTCTTAAAAAATCCAAACACAAAGACTTGAAAATCCTTTTCTACGTAAATTTTTTATCTTGAAATTTACTGTCTCTTGAGAGAAGATATGGTTTTAGAATTTTTTCTTGCATCACAATCTGCCAACCACAGAGAAGTTAAGTGATGGCTTAAGAAACTAAGTATGATCTTCTATATTTATTTTCAGCATAATATTTCACTAATTTTTTTCCACCATCTATAAAATATCTATGATGACTATGTCTAAAAATCTTACCTGTTTAAAGCTGCATAATTGTGTGATTTTCAGCTGGTGCTCTCTTAATCCATTTGCAAATGTTTATCACCATTTTGTTCAAATGGAATGTCCTGGAATTACTCGACACATCAAAAGGCTTCATATTCTTTTGGCTGTTTAAGTGATGAATACTGATCTCTAACATGACAGTTTATAATTTAATTTTTCCATTAGCCTTACTTTTTAAGTAAGAAAGAAAAGCTGTATCTTCAAAATATATGATTTGACCAAATATTAAGGAGATCAGAGGTGTTTCCTATGAGTGCTTACCATATATATTATCATGATGTAAAATGCTGAACTGGCTCACGCAGTTATTTATTGTGGTAATATACAACATAGTTAACAATCTGAAGGGCATGGGTGCCAACCAAACAGAACAAGGTATTGGTCTTAGTGCTAGAGAAGATTGCTGGATCATGAGGAGGGGGCTTCTGGAAGGGGGGCCCGGGTAGTTGGGAAGGGATGGAGGTAAAATATTCAGAAAGCTGTGCTATGTTCCACTATTTCAACAATAGCATGGCTGTACTAAAAAGACCCTGCTACCCATCAGTTCTGTTGTTTGAAGAACTGTGTCAAGGAAGCCAAGGGTCTAGATTTCACCTGCATGTAGACCAGTTGACAGATACAGCAATTTACAATACATTCTAACAAAGCAGCATGATAACGAGAGAAAAGAGCACAGATTTTGGAGTCAGCAAGGCTGAGTTTGGATCCTTTCTTTATTCCTTAATAGCTATGTGATCCTGGGAAAATTTCTTGTGCTCTACAAATGTCAGTTTCCTTCTCTGTAAGAGGAGACAGCAATGCCTTCCCTGTAGGTTTGCTGAATGGCTACAGGTGAAATGGGTACAGCTCCTGTCATAGCACTGAGCCATAGGGAGTAGGCACTGAGAGCAGTTGCCATCATTCCCTTTATTTCTGTGAGTCCATTCTCTTGGGTTGTTCTTTCTTTCTTGGAAAAACTTTTCTTGAGCTTTTTGTTTTCTGCTCCTGCCTTAAATGTTGGTGATCCTTGGAATTCCTTTCTGCTGGTATCTTGTTCTTCTTCTCTCTTCAGCAGCCTCATCCACAACCACGACTTCTGCTGTAACTTTCGGGATGACTTCCTAATCTGAATCATTGTTCAGACATTTCTCCTGAGCTCCAAATCCAACTTCTTGCTAGTGTTCTCTGCTTGGTTATCCTTCAGGCCCCCTATACCCCACGTGTCTGGAATTGAACTCATAATTTTTCCCAGCACCACACTCTTCCTGCCTCTCCTACCTTGGCTAAAGGTAGCACCATTCATTTATGTTGTAAAGCTGGGAACCTGGGGGTCATCTTTGAACACTAACTATTCGTTTCCTTTCCTTTTCCCCTCCTCTCGTCTCCTCTCATCTCCTCTCATCTCCTCTCCTCTCCTCTCCTCTTCTTTCCTCTCCTCCCCTCTCCTCCTTTTCTTTCCCCCTCCATCCCTCTCTTCCTTCTCTCTCTTCCTTCTCTCCTTCTTTTCCTTCCTTCCTTCCTTCTTTCCTTCCTTCCTTCCTTCCTTCCTTCCTTCCTTCCTTCCTTCCTTCCTTCCTTCCTTCCTTCCTTCCTTCCTCTTTCTCCTTCCTTCCTTCCTTCTTTCCTTCCTTCTTCCTTCCTTCCTCTCTTTCTCCTTCCTTCCTTCCTTCCTTCCTTCCTTCCTTCCTTCCTTCCTTCCTTCCTTTCCTTCCTTCCTTCCTTCCTTCCTTCCTTCCTTCCTTCCTTCCTTCCTTCCTTCCTTCCTTCCTTCCTCTCTCTCTCTCCTTCCTTCCTTCCTTCCCTCCATCCATGTTTCTTTTCTTTCTTTCTTGAGGATCTTGCTCTGCTGCTCAGTCTGGAGTGCAGTGGTTTTATCTCAGCTCACTGCACCCTTGACTTCCTGGGCCCAAGCAATCCTCCCACCTCAGTTTTCCAAGAAGCTGGGGCTACAGGTATGTACTATCACATCCAGTTAATTTTTGTATTTTTAGTAGAGATGCTGTTGCCCAGGCTGCTCTCAAACTCCTGGGCGCAAGTGATCCACCTGCCTCGGCTTCCCAGAGTGCTGGGATTATAGGCATGAGTCACTGTGCCCTGCCAATTACCACTTTTGTATCCAAATATGTCATCTATTCCTGTTAATTTAGCCTCTTAAATATCTTTTCATCCATATGGTCTCACTTCAGGTCTCCAATCTTTCTCTACTATTAACTTGACTTCCTTGCTTGTAGCATCAACCCCCTCCAGACTATCCTATAAAAAGCCTAGAGAGGCTGGGCACAGCGACTCATGCCTGTAATCCCAGCACTTTGGGAGGTGGAGGCAGGTGGAATACTTGAGGTCAGGAGTTCGAGACTAGTCTGGCCAACATGGCAAAACCCTTTCTCTACTAAAAATACAAAAATTAGCCCGGTGTGATTGTACATGCAGGTAGTCCCAGCCACTTGGGAGGCTGAGGCAGGAGAATCGCTTGAACCCGGTGGGGAGAGGTTGCCATGAGCCAAGATTGTGCCACTGCACTCTAGCCTGGGTGACAGAGCAAGACTGTAAAAAAAAAAAAAAAAAAAAAAAAAAAAAAGGACTAGATAATAATCTGTTTCTTTTTCTTTTTTCTTTTTTTTGAAATGGAGGAGTCTCGCTCTGTCGCCCAGGCTGAAGTTCAGTGGCACTATCTCGGCTCACTGCAAGCTCTGCCTTCCTAGTTCACGCCATTCTCCTGCCTCAGCCTCCCAAGTAGCTGGTACTACAGGCACCCACCACCACGTCCAGCTATTTTTTTGTATTTTTAGTAGAGACAGGGTTTCACTGTGTTAGCCAAGATGGTTTCAATCTCCTGACCTCGTGATCCATCCGCCTTGGCCTTCCAAAGTGCTGGGATTACTGGCGTGAGCCACCGCACCCAGCCAATACTTTTCTTTTTGATATTATTTTATTTTTTGATGGCAGGATCTCTCTCTGTCACCAGGCTGGAGTGCAGTAGCAAACATAGCTCACTGCAGCCTTACACTCCTGGGCTCAACTAGCTTTTAAAATTTTGGTTAGCTAAAAATGGCTATTCATTGTAAAAAGGTAAAAAAAAAAAATAGGTAAATAAAAATAAAAACTACCTATAATCCACCAACCAGATAAAACAACCACTAAAAATTTGGTGCATATTTTTCAAATTATTTTAAACATATACATAATATAATGCTGTGTAAGGTTGAACTCTAGTAATTTTTGAGTCCTTCTTGTGATGAGATTTAAAATAAATTAAAATAAGATTTGCAGTCTGAACTGCACTGGGCAATTGATGGTACATACTCTGTGTAATGAATTCAAATTGCTGATTGATTATTGGTTGATTGTGTTTTACAGCCCATCTGGCCAAATCATCTACCTTTGTTGGGACAAAAAGGGTTTCTCCTAAAGGAAATAGATGAACCTGCTGTCAGTCATCCTAAGGAGTGTTCAGTCCTTGGAGCATGAAACTTAGAAGGCAAGCTTGGATGAGGCTGAAGGCTTTTCTCTAACACCAGAAGTTCTTTTTTTTTTTTTTTTTGGATAGAGTTCTGCTCTTGTTGCCCAGGCTGGAGTGCAATGCCATTGTTGCCCAGGCTGGAGTGCAATGCCATGACCTCAGCTCACCGCAACCTCCGCCTCCCAGTTTCAAGCAATTCTCCTGCTTTAGCCTCCGGAGTAGCTGGGATTACAGGCATGCACCATCACGCCTGGCTATCTTTTGTATTTTTAGTAGAGACTGGGTTTCTCCATGTTGAGGCTGGTCTCGAACTCCTGACCTCAGGTGATCCACCCACTTCGGCCTCCCAATGTGCTGGGATTACAGGCGTGAGCCACCGCATCTGGCTGACTAGAAGTACTTTTTAGTAAACTCTGACGAATGAGATTCAAGGGGCATTTCCAGTGAAGGAACAGATAAGGGCTACCTGAAGGAGGCTGGGAGCAAACAAGCTGTCCCCCAATCGTTTTTTCTTTCAGAGACTGGGTCTCCCTCTGTCTTGCATGCTGGAGGACAGTGATACAACCTAGCTTACAGGAGCCCCGAACTCCTAGGCTCAAGTCATCCTCCCATCTTGGCCTCCCAAGTAGCTGGAACCTCAGGCATGCACCACCACACCTGGCTAAATTTTTCATTTTTTGTAGAGACAAGTTCTCACTATGTTGCCTAGGCTGGTCTTGAACTCCTGGGCTCAAGTGACTCTCCCAGCACGGCCTCCCAAAGCACTGAGATTATGGGTGTGAGTCACTGAGGTCGGCTTTGCAAACCAGCCTTGTTAGGGACCAAGATGTACCTGGGCATGCAGAGCTGTGGGTGTTTCTGTGGTTGGTGGTGCCCCACACAACATTCCCATATTGCCTTCAGTGATGATGTTGCTTTGGCTCTTGTTATGTGACCTATTATCTTGCGAAGCAATTTGAAGCTCTTTAATTTAAATCTATCTTGTTGGCCAGGCACGATGGCTCACGCCTGTAATCCCAGCATTTTGGGAGGCAGAGGCGGGTGGATCATTGGAAGGCAGGAGTTCGAGACCAGCCTGGCCAACATGGCAAAACCCTGGCTCTACTAAAAATAAAAAAAATTAGCCAGGCACCTGTAATTTCAGCTACTTGGCAGGCTGAGGCCCAAGAATTGCTTGAACCCAGGAGGCGGAGGTTGGGGTGAGCCAAGATCACACCACTGCACTCCAGCCTGAGTGACAGAGCAAGACTGTCTTAAAAACAAAAACAAACAAACACACAAAATCTATCTTGTTAATGTGTCCTTGTTCTACTAGTGAAAAGTAGATCTGAGATTTCCTGAGTCTCAAGAGACATTCTATGTACTAATTATTTTAACTTAATGTCTTTGAAGACAGTAATTAATGCAGCATATTTAAGTTGCTAAGGTTTTTCTCTGCATATCCTGGACTTTGAAATGACACTGATTATTTGTATCACATGCTAGTTAGACCAAGAGAAGATGTTTCAAGTTAATGTCAAACAAGTACAGCCTTCCCATTCTTAAAGTTATTTTTTTAAAAAAAGTTATATAATAGGCTTAAGTAGGAATCTGTTACGTATGTTACCTTTGTTTCTTAAGAATAGTCTTTTCACAGCGTTAAGACAGGTACCTTTTCAGTCTTTTTCTAAATATTTTGCATTCATGGATATGAAATGGGAATATTTTTAGTTTTCATAGTATCAAGATTTGTATGAACTTATTATAGTGAAATTATATACACTATGATAATTTCTGTTTTATAAATTGTTTTGTACTGATTGAATGAAATTACTCATGTTCGTGTACACTAATATATAAATATTTGTCTTCTCCTAAGGTCCAAGGTAACAGGTTGTTTATGCCAGTGGATCTCCAATTTTAGCCTGCATCCAAAATGCCTGGAAGATGCTGGGTCCCACCCTGAGTTTCTGACTAAGTAGGTCTTGGGAGGGGCCGAAAATATGCCTTTGTAACAAGTTCTTAGGTTGTGCTGATGCTTCTGGCCTGGGGACCCCACTTTAAGAACCATTATTTTATTTTTGTTTTGGTTTTTGTTTTTTTGAGATGGAGTCATGCTCTATCACCCAGGCTGGAGTGCAGTGGTGCAATCTCAGCTCACTGCAACCTCTGCCTCCCGGGTTCAAGCGATTCTTGTGCCTCAGCCGCCCAAATAGCTGGGATTACAGGTGCCTGCCACCACACCTGGCTAATTTTTGTATTTTTAGTAGAGACGGGGTTTTGCCATGTTGCCCAGGCTGGTCTCAAACTCCTGACCTCAGGTGATCTGCCCGCCTCAGCCTCCCAAAGTGCTAGAATTACAGGTGTGGGCCACCGTGCCTGGTTGAGGACCATTAGTTTCAACATTCAGAAAGATGCTCTGCATAGGCTTGCCTGAATGCTGGAAAGTTTCTGTGACAAATAGACACAGAGAGAGGATCCCTCACAGATGTTCCAATCGTAAGTGCTTAGGTCATATATCCCTGTTTAATTTCATAACACATGGAATGCTGGCTCAGGTGACGGGGAGGGGGCTAAGGCTATAAGCCCCATTTTAGCTATTGGAGAGTGCAGGCAGGAGTGGAAGAGTGTGTTAGTTTAGCTTTGTCCAAATTGAATTGGAAGTTCAGGTGGAGCTATGCTGAAGGGAAATAAAAATTATGAACCAACACTCAGGAACAAGAACAGGGCTGCAGAGAGAAAGAAAACTAACAACTTGTTGACTACCTAATGATAGATGCCTTCATTGACTCATTTCATTTAATCCACACCAGTCTCCTGAGGGCAGGGAATAGTATTCTCATTTTTATAGATGATGAAAGAAACTGAGATTCAGAAGGTTAAGTGACTTAACACAAGGACACTCCCAAATTGTAATTGTCTGGGCCTTAAATTGAATGCCAGCTGGTTTGTTTCTAAACTTTCTATTTTATCTGTGGATGAGGGTTTGAGAAGGGAAGTAAGGCAGAGTGTCACATACTGCAAAGAGATCAGGTGGGATGAAAGCTCAGAAAGGGCCACTTAGATTTGAGGTCTGAAATGAAAAGCTTTAGCATTTTGGTTATCAGTGCACGTCCCCCAACTGCAGAGGGCAAAGAAGGAGAAGCAGTAAGTGAAGACTCACTTTTGAAACTCACTTTGGCTCCTGCCTGTAATCCCAGCACTTTGGAAGGCCAGGCGGGAGGATCCCATTGGGCTCAGGAGTTTGAGATCACCCTGGGCAATATAGTGAGACCTTGGCTCTACTAAAATTCCCCCCAAATCAGCCCAGTGGTGTGGTGCCTGCCTGTGGTTCCAGCTACTTGACGGGCTGAGGTGGAAGGATCCCCTGAGCCTGGGAGGTCGAGGCTGTAGTGAGCTATGATCACACCACTGCACTCCATCCTGAACGACAGAGTCTCGCTCTGTCTCAGAGAGAGAGAGACAGAGAGAGCAAGAGAGAGAGAAAGCGAGAGAGACTTTAAAAAGGGAAAAGCAATAGAATGGTACCTTGAGGATTAAGATCTTCCCTTACATAGACACCCATGCAAATTGGTGGGTTGTTTATTCAGACACGGGCCATTAAAATATTGCTTCAAGGTTTTGGACTACGTTGAACTGATGTCTCTTGATAGATTTTTTTCCCATCCCTACATCTGTTGGAACACTTACAAACAAGCAGGGTATTCCAGTCTTGTCAGACTTCTCCTGCCAAATATGCTTAATTATGTAACTGGGTGAGGTGTGCATTGCCTCTTACATAAGAACCGGTTTTTCTCTCGTTTATCAAGTTGGATTGGGCCACTTACTTCTCTTCTGCTTGTGTGCATGTGATCTCTGATGGGGAAGGTGCCGGTAAAAGCATTACTTAACTGACTTTCAGTTTTAGTTTAAGCTTTAGAGCCAGTGAGCTCAAGTTCTTAAAATGCTTAACATGGAGAAAATCAACTCTATTATATTTAAGTGCTTGAAGTGTTTTGCCAGTGATCCAAAATAAATGAAATAATGAAATATTAAGTTACTGATTCATATGGGTTCACATAAAAGATTGTGTAAAATATTATTCCATTCCTGCTATAAACTCATTATTTTGTCTTTTTATTTTGGAGTTATGTGGAGATAACTTATAAATGACTATAGATTTTTTTTTTCTGCAGTATGACTACAAAAGATTCTTAGTTGATTTATTACTGAACCCCCAAATATTTAACAGGTAGAGCTAAGAGAGTGAATCATATATTAAACCTGAACCTAATGTAGCTAAAATTCTTTTTAGAAGCAGGCAGGTTATAAAGTAATTAACACATTGCTGAGATACTAATCAGTATCTAAGGGAAATGAAATTGTTTCTGTCACATGAGTTCTCTGAATTGAAATAGATTTTAGAAATGATTTATGGATTTTTTTTTTGTCTGAAGAATATTCTAGCTACATTTTCAAAACTTCTAGAAATTCTCCCTGAGGATTAGTATAAAAGTACATGTGAATCTATGCTCTTTTATTTAATTGAAAATACATATATAGATTCAATTAAATAAATATAATTTGACTGGGTGACTTGCTGTGTCACCCAGGCTGGAGTGCAGTGGCGCAATCACAGCTCACTGCAGCTTTGACTTCCTGGGCTCAAGCAATCCTCCCACCTCAGCCTCACAAGTAACTGGGACTACTGGTGTACACCACCACACTCAGCTACTTTTTAAAAATGTTTTGTAGAGATATGGGTCTCACTGTGTTGCCCAGGCTGGCCTCAAACTCTTGGGCTCAACCAATCCTCCTGTAGCGGCCTCCCAAAGTGCTGAGATTACAGGCATGCGTGACTGCACCTGGCTAAGCTGTGTTCTTTTTTTTTTTTTAAATTTATTTATTATTATTATACTTTAAGTTGGAGGGTACATGTGCATAACGTGCAGGTTTGTTACATATGTATACTTGTGCCATGTTGCTGTGCTGCACCCATCAACTCGTCATTTACATCAGGTATAACTCCCAATGCAATCCCTCCCCCCTCCCCCCTCCCCATGATAGGCCCCGGTGTGTGATGTTCCCCTTCCTGAGTCCGAGTGATCTCATTGTTCAGTTCCCACCTATGAGTGAGAACATGCGGTGTTTGGTTTTCTGTTCTTGTGATAGTTTGCTAAGAATGATGGATTCCAGCTGCATCCATGTCCCTACAAAGGACTCAAACTCATCCTTTTTTATGGCTGCATAGTATTCCATGGTGTATATGTGCCACATTTTCTTAATCCAATCTGTCACTGATGGACATTTGGGTTGATTCCAAGTCTTTGCTATTGTGAATAGTGCCGCAATAAACATACGTGTGCATGTGTCTTTATAGCAGCATGATTTATAATCCTTTGGGTATATACCCAGTAATGGGATGGCTGGGTCATATGGTACATCTAGTTCTAGATCCTTGAGGAATCGCCATACTGTTTTCCATAATGGTTGAACTAGTTTACAATCCCACCAACAGTGTAAAAGTGTTCCTATTTCTCCACATCCTCTCCAGCACCTGTTGTTTCCTGACTTTTTAATGATCGCCATTCTAACTGGTGTGAGATGGTATCTCATTGTGGTTTTGATTTGCATTTCTCTGATGGCCAGTGATGATGAGCATTTTTTCATGTGTCTGTTGGCTGTATGAATGTCTTCTTTTGAGAAATGTCTGTTCATATCCTTTGCCCACTTTTTGATGGGGTTGTTTGTTTTTTTCTTGTAAATTTGTTTGAGTTCTTTGTAGGTTCTGGATATTAGCCCTTTGTCAGACGAGTAGATTGCAAAAATTTTCTCCCATTCTGTAGGTTGCCTGTTCACTCTGATGGTAGTTTCTTTTGCTGTGCAGAAGCTCTTTAGTTTAATGAGATCCCATTTGTCAATTTTGGCTTTTGCTGCCGTTGCTTTTGGTGTTTTAGACATGAAGTCTTTGCCCATGCCTATGTCCTGAATGGTACTACCTAGGTTTTCCTCTAGGATTTTTATGGTATTAGGTCTAACATTTAAGTCTCTAATCCATCTTGAATTAATTTTCGTATAAGGAGTAAGGAAAGGATCCAGTTTCAGCTTTCTACTTATGGCTAGCCAATTTTCCCAGCACCATTTATTAAATAGGGAATCCTTTCCCCATTTCTTGTTTCTCTCAGGTTTGTCAAAGATCAAATGGCTGTAGATGTGTGGTATTATTTCTGAGGACTCTGTTCTGTTCCATTGGTCTATATCTCTGTTTTGGTACCAGTACCATGCTGTTTTGGTTACTGTAGCCTTGTAGTATAGTTTGAAGTCAGGTAGCGTGATGCCTCCAGCTTTGTTCTTTTGACTTAGGATTGTCTTGGAGATGCGGGCTCTTTTTTTTGGTTCCATATGAACTTTAAAGCAGTTTTTTCCAATTCTGTGAAGAAACTCATTGGTAGCTTGATGGGGATGGCATTGAATCTATAAATTACCTTGGGCAGTATGGCCATTTTCACGATATTGATTCTTCCTATCCATGAGCATGGTATGTTCTTCCATTTGTTTGTGTCCTCTTTTATTTCACTGAGCAGTGGTTTGTAGTTCTCCTTGAAGAGGTCCTTTACATCCCTTGTAAGTTGGATTCCTAGGTATTTGATTCTCTTTGAAGCAATTGTGAATGGAAGTTCATTCCTGATTTGGCTCTCTGTTTGTCTGTTACTGGTGTATAAGAATGCTTGTGATTTTTGCACATTAATTTTGTATCCTGAGACTTTGCTGAAGTTGCTTATCAGCTTAAGGAGATTTTGGGCTGAGACAATGGGGTTTTCTAAATATACAATCATGTCATCTGCAAACAGGGACAATTTGACTTCTTCTTTTCCTAACTGAATACCCTTGATTTCTTTCTCTTGCCTGATTGCCCTAGCCAGAACTTCCAACACTATGTTGAATAGGAGTGGTGAGAGAGGGCATCCCTGTCTTGTGCCAGTTTTCAAAGGGAATTTTTCCAGTTTTTGCCCATTCAGTATGATATTGGCTGTGGGTTTGTCATAAATAGCTCTTATTATTTTGAGATACGTTCCATCAATACCGAATTTATTGAGCGTTTTTAGCATGAAGGGCTGTTGAATTTTGTCAAAAGCCTTTTCTGCATCAATTGAGATAATCATGTGGTTCTTGTCTTTGGTTCTGTTTATATGCTGGATTATGTTTATTGATTTGCGAATGTTGAACCAGCCTTGCATCCCAGGGATGAAGCCCACTTGATCATGGTGGATAAGCTTTTTGATGTGTTGCTGAATCCGGTTTGCCAGTATTTTATTGAGGATTTTTGCATCGATGTTCATCAGGGATATTGGTCTAAAATTCTCTTTTTTTGTTGTGTCCTTGCCAGGCTTTGGTATCAGGATGATATTGGCCTCATAAAATGAGTTAGGGAGGATTCCCTCTTTTTCTATTGATTGGAATAGTTTCAGAAGGAATGGTACCAACTCCTCCTTGTACCTCTGGTAGAATTCAGCTGTGAATCCATCTGGTCCTGGACTTTTTTTGGTTGGTAGGCTATTAATTGTTGCCTCAATTTCAGAGCCTGCTATTGGTCTATTCAGGGATTCAACTTCTTCCTGGTTTAGTCTTGGAAGAGTGTAAGTGTCCAGGAAATTATCCATTTCTTCTAGATTTTCCAGTTTATTTGCGTAGAGGTGTTTATAGTATTCTCTGATGGTAGTTTGTATTTCTGTGGGGTCGGTGGTGATATCCCCTTTATCATTTTTAATTGCATCGATTTGATTCTTCTCTCTTTTCTTCTTTATTAGTCTGGCTAGTGGTCTGTCAATTTTGTTGATCTTTTCAAAAAACCAACTCCTGGATTCATTGATTTTTTGGAGGGTTTTTTGTGTCTCTATCTCCTTCAGTTCTGCTCTGATCTTAGTTATTTCTTGCCTTCTGCTAGCTTTCGAATGTGTTTGCTCTTGCTTCTCTAGTTCTTTTAATTGCGATGTTAGAGTGTCAATTTTAGATCTTTCCTGCTTTCTCTTGTGGGCATTTAGTGCTATAAATTTCCCTCTACACACTGCTTTAAATGTGTCCCAGAGATTCTGGTATGTTGTATCTTTGTTCTCATTGGTTTCAAAGAACATCTTTATTTCTGCCTTCATTTCGTTATGTACCCAGTAGTCATTCAGGAGCAGGTTGTTCAGTTTCCATGTAGTTGAGTGGTTTTGATTGAGTTTCTTAGTCCTGAGTTCTAGTTTGATTGCACTGTGGTCTGAGAGACAGTTTGTTATAATTTCTGTTCTTGTACATTTGCTGAGGAGTGCTTTACTTCCAATTACGTGGTCAATTTTGGAGTACGTACGATGTGGTGCTGAGAAGAATGTATATTCTGTTGCTTTGGGGTGGAGAGTTCTATAGATGTCTATTAGGTCTGCTTGCTGCAGAGATGAGTTCAATTCCTGGATATCCTTGTTAACTTTCTGTCTCGTTGATCTGTCTAATGTTGACAGTGGAGTGTTGAAGTCTCCCATTATTATTGTATGGGAGTCTAAGTCTCTTTGTAAGTCTCTAAGGACTTGCTTTATGAATCTGGGTGCTCCTGTATTGGGTGCATATATATTTAGGATAGTTAGCTCTTCCTGTTGAATTGATCCCTTTACCATTATGTAATGGCCTTCTTTGTCTCTTTTGATCTTTGATAGTTTAAAGTCTGTTTTATCAGAGACTAGTATTGCAACCCCTGCTTTTTTTTGTTCTCCATTTGCTTGGTAAATCTTCCTCCATCCCTTTATTTTGAGCCTATGTATGTCTCTGCGTGTGAGATGGTTCTCCTGAATACAGCAGACTGATGGGTCTTGACTCTTTTTCCAGTTTGCCAGTCTGTGTCTTTTAATTGGAGCATTTAGTCCATTTACATTTAAGGTTAATATTGTTATGTGTGAACTTGATCCTGCCATTATGATATTAACTGGTTATTTTGCTCGTTAGTTGATGCAGTTTCTTCCTAGCCTCAATGGTCTTTACATTTTGGCATGTTTTGCAATGGCTAAACATTTGCAATGGCTAAACATGGTACCGGTTGTTCCTTTCCATGTTTAGTGCTTCCTTCAGGGTCTCTTGTAAGGCAGGCCTAGTGGTGACAAAATCTCTGAGCATTTGCTTATCTGTAAAGGATTTTATTTCTCCTTCACTTATGAAACTTAGTTTGGCTGGATATGAAATTCTGGGTTTAAAATTCTTTTCTTTAAGAACGTTGAATATTGGCCCCCACTCTCTTCTGGCTTGGAGAGTTTCTGCTGAGAGATCTGCTGTTAGTCTGATGGGCTTCCCTTTGTGGGTAACCCGACCTTTCTCTCTGGCTGCCCTTAAGATTTTTTCCTTCATTTCAACTTTGGTGAATCTGGCAATTATGTGTCTTGGAGTTGCTCTTCTCGAGGAGTATCTTTGTGGCGTTCTCTGTATTTCCTGGATTTGAATGTTGGCCTGTCCTACTAGGTTGGGGAAGTTCTCCTGGATGATATCCTGAAGAGTGTTTTCCAACTTGGTTCCATTTTCCCCCTCACTTTCAGGCACCCCAATCAGACGTAGATTTGGTCTTTTTACATAATCCCATACTTCTTGCAGGCTTTGTTCATTTCTTTTTCTTCTTTTTTCTTTTGGTTTCTCTTCTCGCTTCATTTCATTCATTTGATCCTCAATCGCTGATACTCTTTCTTCCAGTTGATCGAGTCGGTTACTGAAGCTTGTGCATTTGTCACGTATTTCTCGTGTCATGGTTTTCATCTCTTTCATTTCGTTTAAGACCTTCTCTGCATTAATTACTCTAGCCATCAATTCTTCCACTTTTTTTTCAAGATTTTTAGTTTGTTTGCGCTGGGTACGTAATTCCTCCTTTAGCTCTGAGAAATTTGATGGACTGAAGCCTTCTTCTCTCATCTCGTCAAAGTCATTCTCCGTCCAGCTTTGATCCGTTGCTGGCGATGAGCTGTGCTCCTTTGCCGGGGGAGATGCGCTCTTATTTTTTGAATTTCCAGCTTTTCTGCCCTGCTTTTTCCCCATCTTTGTGGTTTTATCTGCCTCTGGTCTTTGATGATGGTGATGTACTGATGGGGTTTTGGTGTAGGTGTCCTTCCTGTTTGATAGTTTTCCTTCTAACAGTCAGGACCCTCAGCTGTAGGTCTGTTGGAGATTGCTTGAGGTCCACTCCAGACCCTGTTTGCCTGGGTATCAGCAGCAGAGGCTGCAGAAGATAGAATATTTCTGAACAGTGAGTGTACCTGTCTGATTCTTGCTTTGGAAGCTTCCTCTCAGGGGTGTACTCCTCCCTGTGAGGTGTGGGGTGTCAGACTGCCCCTAGTGGGGGATGTCTCCCAGTTAGGCTACTCAGGGGTCAGGGACCCACTTGAGCAGGGAGTCTGTCCCTTCTCAGATCTCAACCTCCGTGTTGGGAGATCCACTGCTCTCTTCAAAGCTGTCAGACAGAGTCATTTGCGTCTGCAGAGGTGTCTGCTGCGTTTGTTTAGTTTACTGTGCCCTGTCCCCAGAGGTGGAGTCTACAGAGACAGGCAGGTTTCCTTGAGCTGCTGTGAGCTCCACCCAGTTCGAGCTTCCCAGCAGCTTTGTTTACCTACTTAAGCCTCAGCAATGGCGGGCGCCCCTCCCCCAGCCTCGCTGCTGCCTTGCCGGTAGATCACAGACTGCTGCACTAGCAATGAGGGAGGCTCCGTGGGTGTGGGACCCTTCCGGCCAGGTGTGGGATATGATCTCCTGGTGTGCCTGTTTGCTTAAAGCGCAGTATTGGGGTGGGAGTTACCCGATTTTCCAGGTGTTGTGTGTCTCAGTTCCCCTGGCTAGGAAAAGGGACTCCCTTCCCCCTTGCGCTTCCCAGGTGAGGCAATGCCTCGCCCTGCTTCAGCTCTCACTGGTCGGGCTGCAGCAGCTGACCAGCACCGATCGTCCGGCACTCCCCAGTGAGATGAACCCAGTACCTCAGTTGAAAATGCAGAAATCACCGGTCTTCTGTGTCGCTCGCGCTGGGAGTTGGAGACTGGAGCTGTTCCTATTCGGCCATCTTGCTCCGTGCCAGCAGCTGTGTTCTTTTTATTCTTTACCAACATAAGAACTCAAGAGTAGACAGACACTCTGACTTCCCCCAAAGTCAACCCTACGCATAGGTGAATTTTAACAACTACAAGATTTACAGCGCGTAGGTGAATTTCACAGCTACAAGATTATAGGACTATCAGCAGTTCTATTTTTTTCCCCCATTTGGTCATTTACAAGCCAGTAATGACACCATCCTTTTCCCTCTAAATCACCTGAAAGAAATCCCAAACATTAGACTATTGCTTTGGGTTACACACTAAACAGGTAAATGATCCAGGAGGATGGTCCAGGAGGACCACTAGAACCTACTACTAAAATATGTATTTGGTACCATAATCTCTCTGGTCTGTTTCCTCATCTGTAAAATGGGGATAATAGTAGTATCCACCTAACAGAATTTTTAAAAGTAATTATTTTTAATATGAAATAGAGACAGGGTCTCCTTGTGTTGCCCAGGCTGGTCTCAAACTCCTGGGCT
Source organism: Macaca nemestrina (assembly GCF_043159975.1). Lineage (NCBI taxonomy): Eukaryota > Metazoa > Chordata > Mammalia > Primates > Cercopithecidae > Macaca > Macaca nemestrina. The sequence continues at coordinate 120,416,829 of NC_092133.1, read as the reverse complement.
CAAGCAATCCTTCCACCTTGGCCTCTCAAAGTGCTGGGATTTCAGGCATGATCACCATGCCCGGCCTAGAGTTGTCATGAAGAGTAAATATTAATACATGTAAAGCCCTTAGAACAGCGCCTGCCATAGAGTAGTCCACCAATTAAAGTGACACATTTATTACCTAAGAGGGAAGAGAGAATAGGCCATCTCTCATGAAGCTGTCAGCAAAGAGTGGTAGAAATGTGTGAAACTGGATGAATTTGGCAGTTCAGAATCAGATTTGATGGCACCGGGGCAAAGGACGCTGCCCAGGAGGGGTGCACCCTGACCAAGATTGATCTGTCTGCTTAGGAGGGCACTTCCCGTGGACACGGTGTCTCCCAGTGTGTGGCCAGGGGAACGCAGGGGCAGCCCACATTTGCCTTCAGTCCACTGCCATCTCTGAGCACAGGCCCCAGCCAGGGCAGCCTTTGAAGGATGCTGCTTTCTTCCACTCAAGATGCAGGGTCCATCTAACATTAAAAAGGATGCTAATTTTTTTTTTTTTTTTTTTTTTTGAGACTCTTGCGCTGTCACCCAGACTGGAGTGCAATTGCAGGGTCTCAGCTCCCTGCAGTCTCTGCCTTCTCGGTTCAAGTGACTCTCCTGCCTCAACCTCCTGAGTAGTTGGGATTACAGGTATGTGCCACCTCACCCGTCTAATTTTTGTATTTTTAGTACAGACGGGGTTTCACCATGTTGGCCAGGCTGGTCTTGAACTCCTGACCTCAAATGATCCACCTGCCTCGGCCTCTCAAAGTGCTGGGATTACAGGTGTGAGCCACAGCGCCCAGTCAAGGGATGCTACTTCTTTTCCAGGCTCTCATTTCACATATCCAAATAGGAAAAAAAAAAAAAAAAAAAAAAAACCATGTTGTTTACCTCTTTAAGCCTGTGTAGTCAGATACTTTTCTTAACCAACCTCTTTACTCAAAGAATTGCAATGCCTCCTCCAGGTGTATATTTAGAAATGTTGCCATGGTCACTGCTTCCAGTTTGGGCGTCTGTCATTTGGCTGTTGCAGCCTGCAGGTGAGACGCTTCTCACGGTCACATCGAATCATGTCTGGGCCATCGTTGGGGTGGGGAGTGAGGGGCTCAGAAAAGCCCGTTACTGCCATCAGCACCCTTGCTGATTGCTTTATGATTTTACTTTAATTGGGCAGGTCACATGGCCTCCCTGGAATGACATTCTGTCCTTTATGAAATGAGAGTGCTGGCTGAGCCTCTAGAGCACCTTCAAGCTCTGATGTCATATTTGATTGATGTGACCCCAATCACTAAGAAGTTGACTTACTCTAGGGCTGCTAACATATTTCTTACATACCCGTTACAAAAGCAAAACCAGAAACCTCTTCCACTCAGTAACAATCTCAAATAGATTGGATCTAGTGACCCCCGAAGCCACTGTGACAGTTGACTTCTCCCTGGGCTCCATTCCCTCTGGTCTGACCCCTACTGTCCCACTTGACTTGAAACAGGCTTTGCTGTTATTTACTTTCTGAAGACTCTCAAACTTCAAGCCGGTTCGTCAGAAAACCTCCTGGGCTCCTGAGACTTCATGGAAGTAAAAGGTTTTAATTCTAGTCTATGCAGGATTGAACATGGTGAGACTGTTCAAAATAAGTATCATCTAGGACTTTTCTGTTATTGACAACAGCAGATTTAATACGTGCCCAGTAATACTTTGAATAGGGTCACTTTCCAGACATGATCTTGATAACATTTGCTAGGCATTTGGCAACATTGCTTCGTGAAGTTTATAAGCAAATTGCTTAGCAACTGTGGAGAGAGGGCATGCAAATAAAATTACGAATATGGGACTACGAGGTTGCTGTGAAATTACACAATTGTGGGTTTTTATTTTTTTTCTTTTTTTGAGACAGTCTCGCTCTGTGGCCCAGGCTGGAGTGCAGTGGCATGATCTTGGCTCACTGCAAGCTCCGCCTCCTGGGTTCATGCCATTCTCCTGCCTCAATCTCCCGAGTAGCTGGGACCAAAGGCGCCCACCACCACGCCCGGCTAATTTTTAGTAGAGACGGGTTTCACTGTGCTAGCCAGGATGGTCTCGATCTCCTGACCTCATGATCTGCCCGCCTCGGCCTCCCAAAGTGCTGGGATTACAGGCGTGAGCCACCGCACCTGGCCCCAATTGTGGTTTTTAAAATGTATTTAGGAATGACAAAATGACCATCAAGAAAGATTAATGCTGACTCCATTAGTGACCGGAGAAATGCTAGGGCAAATATAAATGAGATCATGGATATGATTCAGATGCTGAGGTGATTTGCTACCTGTACATTCCTAGCAGTCAGCTGTTTAAATATCTTGATATTCTGTATCTGGAAAACATGCACCTGTCATCTTTGGATGACAGGTTTTGTAAATTATTTTGTAAGCTTTTTGTGTTTAAGCGTGTTCATTGAGTGTTCACCTTTGGATGAAAGGTTTTGTAAATTATTTTGTAAACTTCTTGTGGGTAATGATTTTCTAATATTCTTTGTCTTACCCCAAGAACCTGAATTCATTATATTCACTATATAGATTCAGCTATTTGAAATGCTTTTTAAGATAAAAAGAGAAAATATCTACATACACAAATACATTGCATAGTGTGCTTCGTAAATATTTTAGGTGGAAAAGTGTTCCCCTTCTCTGTGGGAGAAGCCTGCATAGGTTCTCGAGTAAATTTGCTTAAAATGTTCCATTTCTATTTTACCATTGCAGGGTGGGGACCTGGAAGATTTAAGTCATCTAATTGCATAAACCCAACATTTCCTTAATATAAGTAATGTATTTTATTTTAGGTTCTGGGGTACATGTGCAGGTTTGTTATATCGGTAAACTCACGTCATGGGGGTTTGTTGGTTTGTTGTACAGATTATTTTGTTGCCCAGGCAGTAGGCCTAGTACCCAGTAGATATTTTTTCTGATCCTTTCCCTCCTGCCACTCTCCACCCTCACATAGGGCTCAGTGTCTGTTGTTACTCTCTTCATGTCCATGAGTTCTCATAGTTAGCTCTCACTTATAAGTGAGAAGGTGCGGTATTTATTTTTCTGTTCCTGCGTTAGTTTGCTAAAGATAATGGCCTTCAGTTCCATCCATGTTCCCGTAAAAGCCATGATCTCATTTTTTTATAACATATATTTTTTCAATATCAAATGATTTAATGTTAGAAATAGTTCATTTACTAATAACCCAAGCAGTTGCAGAAGTATCTTCTCTGTTCCTGAGATTTTCACCAGGCCTAGGCATATATACCAGCCTATTCTTCAGCACAACTTAGAAAGTGTTTTAGGCCGGGCGCGGTGGCTCAAGCCTGTAATCCCAGCACTTTGGGAGGCCGAGGCGGGAAGATCACAAGGTCAGGAGATCGAGACCACAGTGAAACCCCGTCTCTACTAAAAATACAAAAAATTAGCCGGGCGCGGTGGCGGGCGCCTGTAGTCCCAGCTACTCAGGAGGCTGAGGCAGGAGAATGGCGGGAACCCGGGAGGCGGAGCTTGCAGTGAGCCGAGATCGCGCCACTGCACTCCAGCCTGGGCAACAGCGTGAGACTCCGTCTCAAAAAAAAAAAAAAAAAAAAAAAAAAGAAAGTGTTTTAAAGTTTCATCTTAAAAGACATGGATATTGGGATGTGCTTATGGTTCACCATAGCATGTATTTCATTAAAAGAAAAAAGAATGTGGGTATTTAAAGATATTTGGATATTTTTGAGTTTTCAACATTATGACATAGATACATTAAAAAATATAGGTGATAGTATTATGAAAACCTAATGTACTGATCATCTGATATAGGAAGATTATTACAACTATAATTGAAGCCCCTTGTGAAACCTGCCTCCCACCCTCCTTCCCTCTCCAGGTATTTTTGTTTGTTATTTCTTGAGATGGAGTCTTGCTCTGTCACCCAGGCTGGAGTGCAGTGGCGTGAACTTGGCTCACTGCAACCGCCACCTCCACCTCTCAGGTTCAAATAATTCTGCTGCCTTAGCATCCAGAGTAGCTTGGATTACAGGCACCTGCCACCATGTCTGGCTAATTTCTGTATTTTTAGTAGAGACAGGGTTTCACCATATTGGCCAGGTTGGTCTTGAACTCCTGACCTTGTGATTCGCTCACCTTGGCCTCCCAAAGTGCTGGGATTACAGGCTTGAGCCACCGTGCCTGGCCCCCCATCTCCAGTTTTTATACTTTTACTACACACACACACACACACACACACAGCCTTAAAAAATTACGCTATCTTTGGCATGTTTAAGTTTTTATATAAATTGTATCATTAATATACATATTCCTGCTTTTGAAAAGTTCAAACACTTCTATTGCTATTTAGCAATATGTTTTTTAGATATCCATTTTGGCAGATCTGGTTCTATTTCATTCACTTTCACTGATGGTTGCTATTTACTGGGTGAATAAATCCAAAAATTTTTCAGCCATTCGTATTTTTTGTTTTGTTTTTGGGATCGTGTCTTCCTCTTTCACCCAGGCTGGAGTACAGTGGTACCATCTGGGCTCACTGCAACCTCTGCCTCCTGAGTTCAAGTGATTCTCCTGCCTCAGCCTTTCCAGTAGCTGGGATTACAAGCATGCACCACCACGGCCTGCTAATTTTTGTATTTTTAGTAGAGACAAGATTTCACCATGTTGGCCAGGTTAGTGTCGAACTCCAGACCTCAAATGATCCGGCTTCCTCGGCCTCCCAAAGTGCTGGGGTTACAGGCGTGTGCCACTGCACCCAGCTTCTCTCCAGCTTTAATTTTTATATAAATTGTATCATAATATACATATCCTTTATTTCAAAAGGTTCAAAAACACTTTTATTGTTGTTTGGCAATATGTCTGTTTTTGTTGTTGAGACAGAGTCTCGCTCTGTCGCCCAGGCTGGAGTGCAGTGACACGATCTTGGCTCACTGCAAGCTCCACCTCCCAGGTTCACGCTATTCTCCTACCTCAGCCTCCGGAGTAGCTGGGACTACAGACGCCCGCCACCACGCCTGGCTAATTTTGTTTTTGTAATTTTAGTAGAGACGGGGTTTCACCATGTTAGCCAGAATGGTCTCGATCTCCTGACCTCGTGATCCGCCAACCTCAGCCTCCCAAAGTGCTGGGATTACAGGCGTGAGCCACCGCGCCCAGCCAGCAATATGATTTTTAGATTTATCCATGTTGACAGATCTGGCTCTATTCACTTTCACCAATGGTTGTTATTCATTGGGTGAGTAAATCAAAACATCTTTCAGCCATTCTTATATTGCTTATTTCAAAATTATTTTCAGTTTCAAAAATATTGTATTAAATATTATTTTATAATTATCCACATCTCCTTAGAAAATAATTTCTTTAGTAATATATATGTAGCAATAGGATTGCTGGGTTATAGGGTACACCCATCTTCACTAGATGTGGCCAAATTGTTCTCTAAAGTGATTGTATTAATACCGATTGATAGGCTCCACTAGCAGCGTTCCCTTGCTGATTCTCTCACTAAAATGTATCATCAGAATTTTGTAATTTTTCCAATCTGCTGAGTGTGAATAGAATAACTTAATGTTTCAACAGGAATTTCCCTGGTTGTAACTGAGGTTGAGCATCTTTTTATATATTTACTGGCCATACCGTTTCCTTGTTCTGAGAATTATATCTTTTTTCCTTATTTCTTAGGTTGCTTACGTTGTTAATGATTTATAGGAGTTCTTTATAATATTTGGTCATGAATCTTTTTTCTCCCAATCTGTGGCTTATCTTTTGATTTTTAAATGCTATCTTTTAGGCTGGCCACAGTGGCTCACGCCTATAATCCCAGCACTCTGGGAGGCCAAGGTGGGCGGATTGCTTGATCCCAACAGTTCAAGACCAGCCTGGGCAACATAGTGAGACCTCATCTCTACAAAAAATACAAAAAAAATTATAGCCAGGCATGGTGGCATGCACCTGTAGTCCCAGTTACTGGTGAGGCTGTGGTGAGAGGCTCCCTTGAGTCTGGGAGTGCCACTGCACTCCAGCCTATCTTAAAAAAAAAAAAAAAAAAGTTATTTTTCATTTAACAAAACATTCATTAATTATTTGAACATTTTTCTGTTTTCTAAAATTTTTCATACCATGAGATCATAAAACTATTTTCCAATATTTTTCTAAATGTTTTAAATGTTTTGTTTTCTTGTTTTATCTTTTAACCTACCTGTAGCTGAATTTTGAAAACTGTGTGGGATAGGGATCTCATTTTATTTTATTTTTCCAAAAGAACAACCAATTATTGTAGCACAACTTATTGAACACAACTTTCCTATGCTGGGAATGGGAAAAAGTTTGTTAATCCTGTTTGGGCTTTTCTTCTTGAAATGAAGAGTGTTCAGTTATTGTCATTTCTGAGAAAACTTAATATATTATTGTCTCTTTGAATTTTTTTTCCTGAATTTTTTTCTACTTTCTCTTTCTAAAACTCATATTAGAACTACATTAGACCTTTTCATTCTCTTTTCCACATTTCTTAACTTCTTTTTCATGGTGTTTTTCACTTTGATTCTCTATCTTGCCTTCTGTGCAATTTCCTTAGATTTAAGTTGCTGCTTATTAATTATTTCTTCAGCTGTGTCTAATATTCTCTTTAACATTTCCATTGAGTGTTGGTTTCAATAACTACATTTTTCATTTACATAAATTCTATTTTTCTTTTTCAAATCTTTTTGTCTTTTTAGTCCTTATTAGCCTTTAGTCAAATCTTTCAATCCTTTCTATGTGTCATTAGTTTTACAGATAGCCAATTTTACTTTTAATTTAAACATATTTCTAAAAAAATCTCTGATAATTCCATTACCTGAGTTCTTCCCATCATGTGTTGTGTAGATCGATTTCATTAGAGTTTCTTTTTTCATTTGTAGATTTTGAAAGGTGAACTTAAGCAGGTTTTTTGGGTGGGAATCTTGTACAATCTCCAGAACAGATTTTAATTTCCTTCTACCAAGGATATTACCAGCTTGGCAGCACTTCTTGTTGTTAGATTTTTGGCTTAGACGTCTCCAGACAACTGAATATAGTGGTTTATGCCTCTTTTATGTTTTTATTTATTTATTTGGGGGACTGGATTAAGAGACTGGCTAATTTTTGTATTTTTGGTAGAGATCTGGTTTAGTCATGTTGCCCAGGCTGCTCTCAAACTCCTGGCCTCAAGCGATCCACCCACCTCGGCCTCCCAAAGTGCTGGGATTACAGGCATGAGCCACTGGGCCCGGCCTCTTTCCCTCTTTTGGATGGCAGTGTTCAGTATACCCTTTGCAGAGGGGAAAAACTTTAGGGTGCCTTTCTTGACTCATGAGCCTCAGCTGAATCTCCTTTTTCTCAGAAAGACTCCAGGCCTCAACTGTTACTCATGTGGTCGTTAAGACCGTAGCCTTTTGTTTGCAAAGACAAATAAAACCCTGTAGAGCTGTCTAGCATTACTAGCTCATTCTTACCTTTCTGGTTGAAGTTTCTTCATCATTTTTGGCCACTGTAGACCTGTTACCTTACTACATTTTGTTTTGTAGCCGGAACGTTTTCCGGTTTTCCCTGTAGAGGGTGAGGTAACTCCCTCATTGGCAGAAAAGGAGGTCCATTTACTTGACTCTGCAAGCTTGGTTATCAGATAAGTGTCTTGGCTTAGAAAGAAAATGCCTTAAACAGTAACAGAACTAAACAATTACAGAGTAGAATATACATGTTTACTTTATAAACATATAATATATTCACTTTAAAATTGGTGTTGTGCTTTTGACGGCATTAAACTGCAATTTCAGGAAAACAACTGACTCTTTACTGAAAATGTTTTTACCCTTTGAACAGGTAGTTACTGAATATCTACTATTTGCACAACAGCATGTGATACACTTCAGATTTCAGCATGTTAACTACCGACCTATTTCTCTCTCTCAGCCAAAAGATAAACAAACTGATGTTTGAATCAGAAAAATGAAAATCAATGCTGTGTGTGTCTTCCCTGTGAAAAATACGTCCTTAAAACAAAACAATAAAGAGTGTAAATGGTGCTGGAATTTTGATAATTTTGTCATGAGCATACTACCCATTGAAAGTAATTAACCCTCTTGTTCTTTACTAAGTGGATATGTAGCTTAGTGGAGTACCGAGGGCTTGCAACCTGAATCTGATTTTATCTTTTTTTTTTTTTTTTAAACAAATAATTGTGACTCAAGGGAAGACTCAATGGATATATCTATACTTACACATATGTGTATGTTCATTTTGCTCCCTTAGAAATAATATCCTGTTGTTTGTACCAACGTTCTAGAAATCTGCAAGCCTGGTTAACTCAGTAAGAGAATGCACAGGGACGCCAGTTCACATCTATTGATTTGGTAGAGAGAGAAAGCAAGAATACAATAGTCCCAGCGTATTTATGTTTTCTCTTTCTGTGGTTTCATTTACCCTCAGTCAACCACAGTCTGAAAATATTAAATGGAAAACTCCAGAACTAAGCAATTCATCAGTTTTAAATGTCACGCCGTTCTGAGTAGCATGATGAAATCTTGCGTCATCCTGCTCCATCCTGCTAAGGGTGTGACTCATCCCTCAGTCCAGCGATCCCTTTGGTCACTTAGTAGCTGTCTTGGTTATCAGATCAACTGCCCTGTTGTCGCATTGCTTGTGTTTGTCACCCTTATTTTAGTTAATAATGACCCCAAGGCACGACTAGTGTACTGACTATTGTTGCTAATCCCTTACTGTGCATAGTTTATAAATTTAACTTTATCATAGGGATGTGTGTATTAAAAAAATAGCATATACAGGATTGTGTTCTACTTAGGGTTTCAGGCATCCACAGGGAGACTTGGAACGTATCCCCTGTGGATAGGAGGGGACTACTGTGCTGTGAGTAATGCCCATATCCTGTTACCCTTCTGAAAGGTCACCACAAATGGGGTTTGAAGCAAAGCGTTGTCTTGAGAAGAAATAATCAGAATTGACCAAATAATTCACGTCATATGACTATACCAGAATCTTTCTGTGCCTTTAAATGTCTAAAGGATCTCCAGGTTTAAGGATTATACAACAACTATCCTTTGAGTCAACAGAATTTATAAGAAGTTTGTTTCAAGGTCACTGTGACCTTGAAGCAAGCTGGCACAGAAGCAATCTCCAAATGGCTCTTCCTGTGGTCCCAGACTATTGTGAAGTAGCTCAGGAACTCCAAGGGACACCCCAGGAGTATGAAGACAGAAGGACAATCAATGTCCATGGCTGCATTGCATGGCTTCCTCTGACTTTCTTTCCCCAGTGCCTGAGATGTCCATGGGACCCCCACATAGCCCATGACAATGGAAAAGCCTGTGGGGCTGTTTTGCTTTTTCCCATAGTTTAATTGACTAGCAGGTCTGAGATGGTGCCATCTTTCTTAGAATTGAATTTGTGATTTATCTGACTCACAATCAATGAATGACAAATTCATTTACAAACACTTGATGAGAATCTACTAGGTGCTTGGGTTGAAGTGACAGAGGCAATTAAGAAATGGTTCCTGCCCTGAAGGAATTCATAGGATGGTGCAGGAGTCAGAGGGGTCAATAAATCTGTTAAATACAATATGATGAGGTCAATGTGGACAGAGAGGAAGCATGTAGCCAACCTTGGGAGTGTGGGAGAGAGGGTCAGAAAGGTGGTCCTGGAAGAAGTGACCTCAGACTTAAGGAATGAGAGATTTGCCTGGGTTTGCCAAGTGACGTTTCCTCAATCACAGGAATAAAGCAAAGCTTAGGTATTCTTTAGTTGGGAACAGAGCAGGAATAGCTATTTCCTCTTATTACCCGCATACTACTCAATGTAAGGTGTCCTTCCTTCCTTCTTTCCTTCCTTCCTTCCTTCCTTCCTTCCTTCCTTCCTTCCTTCTCTCTTTCTTTCCTTTCTTTCCTTCCTTTCCTTTCTTTCCTTCCTTTCCTTTCTTTCCTTTCTTTCTCTCTCTCTTTTCTTTCTTTCTTTCTTCTTTCTTTTTCTTTCTCTCTTTCTTTTTCTTTTTCTTTCTTTCTTTTCTTTCTCTTTCTTTCCTTTTTCTTTCCCTCCCTCCCTTCTTCCTTTCTCTTTCTTTTCTTTTTTTCTTTCCTTCCCTCCCTTCTTCCCTTCTCAGTCCCTTCCTTCCTTTCTTTCTTTTCTTTTCCCTTTCTTTCCTTCCTTCCTTCTTTCTTTCTTTCTTTCTTTCTTTCTTTCTTTCTTTCTTTCTTTCTTTCTTTCTTTCTTTTCTTTCTTTCTTTCTTTCTTTCTTTCTTTCTTTCTTTCTCTTTCTTTCTTCTTTCTCTCTCTCTCTCTCTCTCTCTCTCTCTCTCTCTCTTTTTCTCTCTTTTCTTTTGATACACTCTGTCACCCAGGCTGGAGTGCAGAGGCACCATCACGTCTCACTGCAGCCTCAACCTCCCCAGCTCAAGCGACCCTTCCTCCTCAGCCTCCCAAGTAGCTGTGTCTACAGGCACATTATCACTCTGCCTGGCTAACTTTTTTATTCTTTGTAGTGACAGGGTTTCCCTATGTTGCCCAGAATGGTCTTGAACTCCTGGGCTCAAGTGATCCTCCCACCTCGTCCTCCCAAAGTGCTGGTATTACAGTCATGAGCCACCATGCCTGGCCTGGTGTAGCTGTTTCTTGAAGCAAACTGTTCCACTTGATTCTCCTAATTTTTGTTTTCTTTTTGTTACCTTGACAACTTAGCCCACTACTAATATGTATGGTCTTATTTTCAGAAGCAAAAGGATTTCATCTTCTGAATGGCTTAGATGTTGTATATCATAATTGACATCTGGAAAGTGCATGGTCCATTTTCCACTGCTGGACCAGGGCTGATTTTCCCAGAGAAGATGTCACAGGAGGGTGACAATGGATATTGCATATTCAGTCTGTCTCCTCTTAGGCAACACATCAACTGCAAAAGACTTATAGTTGCTGCAGTCTGAATCTCAGCCTGGGGTCCGGGTCAAACTCAATGCATCTTATAACTGCAGTGATTAGAGCAAAGCCTTGACCATTTGCTTTGAACTCTGTTGATGAGTACAGGAATTCAAACAATGAATGGAAATGAATTTAGATTGGAGGCATGGAAAATAGATGGCAAGCTCTGAGAGTTTCCAGGGACAAAGTGTTCTTGATCTTCACTCCAGTGAATTGACATCTTCCCACATTTTGAAAATTTTTATTTTTACCATTGAAAATAATTCAATTTAACATGACCTCACTGAGGGTTCACTCTTAGGAAGCTACTTTAATGAGTACTGGGTTTAGAAGGATGAAAAAGACTTATTTTTGCTTCAAATTGCTTTCAATGTAGATGGACTCTTGAATATACAACCATAATGCAATGATAGTGTGGATTTCACTAATAGGTGAAAAAATTAGATTTCTGTGATCTTATTACCCCTGATTCCAAGACAAAGTGTGATAAAATGCAGGAGTCACAGCCGGGCCCATATCTCCCCAGAGCTGTTTGTTCCATAATTTTGCTTGCGTTCTACACCTCCGGATGCCAGCCATCATTAATATCTATGGATTTACTTTAGCACTTTTGTGGAATTCTGCAGCCGCATGCAAACTCAGTTCCATAATTGACACAAATAGATGGTCTCCAAACTCCCTGTTCCTGGAATCCCCACCTCTGCTTAGTGTCTCCTCACTCCCAACACTAACTTTGGCCCCAGTTTATTCTCAATCTTTGATTTGTCCTCTTCCCCTGTCATTCAACAAAATCATTTATTCAAGTCCTACCATTCTTGAGCCTCCGTGGGTTTTAGCAAGATTTGGCTCAAATGAAAAATGGAAAAAGCACTCCTTGGAGTTGCAACCTGGGCAATTTAAACCATTAGTGCAAATTGCAACAATAGAGCCAGAATCCTGAAAGAACTGAGGGTGGCAGTAGAGGAACAAGCATGCTATCTGGCCTTGGTGCTGAAAACAGCCAGATACAGGAATTCCAGCTTCATTCAATTTTCTGTCACAGATGGATTATTTCTCTTCGCGTTTCCTTTTGTCTTCTTTTTACCCCTTTTTAATTCAGCTTTTTGTCTTTTCTCCCTGATTCTCTTCCTCCATGTCTTCTCAATTGCTTTTGAAGAGTATGCAATTGGAGATATCATTTCTAGTTTTTTTTTTCTTATTTCCATCAAGAAATATTAAATCTGCCATCCTGTGCTTTTTCATCCACTTAAGTCTTACTTAAATAAATAGGCTCTACAAACTTATATAACGAAGTTCATTCTCTGTCATCTTTAATGCAAAACTTAAGAAGTAATGCTGGGTGGATAAAATTAGTGAAGAAATGGATTTAGGGAATTGCCTGCAGAGTTTTTAGCAAACAGTCAAACTACTTAAGTATCTGCATGAAGGATTGGCTAACTATGGCTGGTGGTTGTTTTTGTAAATAAAGTTTTATTGGAACATAGCCATGCTTACTTCTCTACATATTATCTACAAAGTTGAGTAGTTGTGACAGAGCTGTATGGCCTGCAGATCTTTAAGTATTTACTTTCTGGCCCTTTCCAGAATTTACTGACCCCTGCTCTAGGTGACTGTATTAGTATGCTGAGGCTAAAGTATACTGAAGCAGCAAATAATTGCAAAACCTCAGTGGCTTAGAACAAAGGGTTATTTCTCATTCACATGACATGATCTTTGAGAGTCAGTTTTAATATGTCTCTCCAGAATGCAGGCTAAAGGAGCAGCCCCTAATCTGGAATATTACTGATTTAGTAAAGAGTTTAAAAGAGAGAAAGTGGAACCACAATAGCCCTTACAACTTTTCTTAAGTGGCACATGTCACTTTCACTCGCGTTTCATTGGCCAAGGAAGTCATAAGGCCAAACCTGGGGAAGGAAGTGTATTTCTCCTGCAGGGACTTCTGGTATGGCATGCTACTTTCCTCACCAGGTTACTTAAGGATTTATACTGGCTGCTTGAACCTTGAAGGTCAAGTGGTGAGCTAAGGCCATGGTGAACCAAAACTGAGAGTATCTGAGAACCTACCAAGAAAACCGGTCTCATCACCCAAACACAGTAGGCAAAGAACCAGAAAATTATCTTAAAGGCAGTTGAGAGATGGGAGGTGGTGCACATCTCCAGAGCTGTCTTGCTATCATCTAGGAGTACCCTGTATGTAAGTCCTAATAAACTCATCTACTCACCAAGCTGGACTTGTCGAAGTCGTTTTTTTGGTCTCTCTGTTCCTTCCCAGTTTTGGGGAGGGGGATGTTATAGTCCCAGGTTTTTCTTGTAACATCTGGGAGGGAGGTCCTGGTTAGGAAGATCTGGAAAAGACTTTGACAATAGTATACAGTTGGTCCTTGAACAAATTGGGGTTTGGGGTGCTGACCACCTGCATGGTGAAAAATCCATGTATATCTTTTTCTCTTTTTCAATTTTTTATTTTCAATACAGGAGTGCAAGTGCAAATTTGTTACCTGGGGATACTGTGTGATGCTGAGGTTTGGAGTATGAATGATCCTGTCACTCAGGTACTGAGAATACTACCCAACAGTTTGTTTTTCTTCCCTTCCTTCCTTCCTTCCTTCCTTCCTTCCTTCCTTCCTTCCTTCCTTCCTTCCTTCGTCCCTCCCTCCCTCCCTCCCTTCCTTCCTTCCGTCCTCCCTGCCTCCCTCCCTCCCTCCCTTCCTTTTTTTCTTCCTATTTTCCTCCCTCCCTCCCTCCCTCCCTTCCTCCCTCCCTCCCTCCCTCCCTCCCTCCCTCCCTCCCTCCCTTCCTTCCTTCCTTCCTTCCTTCCTTCCTTCCTTCCTTCCTTCCTCCCTCCCTCCCCCCACCTTTTTTTTGAGATAGGGTCTCACTCTGTTGCCCAGGCTGGAGTGCAGTGGCATGATCTTGGCTCACTGCAGCCTCGACCTCCCGGGTTCAAGGGATTGCCCTGCCTCAGTTCCCGAGTAGCTGAGACTACAGGTGCATGCCACCATACCTGGGTAATTGTTGTATTTTTGTAGAGACAGGGTTTTGCCGTGTTACCTAGGCTGGTTTTGAACTGCTGAGCTCAAGCAATCTGCCTGCCTTGGTCTCCCAAAGTGCTGGGATTACAGGCATGAGTCACCATGTGTGACCAACCCAACAAATTTTCAATTTTTGCCGTCTTCCTTCACTCCCCTGTCTGGTGGTCTCCATTGTCTATTGTTGCCATCTTTATATCCATGAGTACCCGATGTTTAGCTCTCTCTTGTAAGTGAGAACATGTATTTGATTTTCTGTTCCTGTGTTAATTTGCTTAAGATAATGGCCTCCAGCTGCATCTGTGTTGCTGCAAAGGACATACTTTTATTCTTTTTTATAGCTGCATAGAATTCCATGGTGTATATGTACTGTATTTTCTTTATCCAATCCACTGTTGATGGACACCTGGATTTATTCAATTTCTTTGCTATTGTGAATAGTGCTGTGATGAATTTGCAAGTGTATGTCTTTTTGGTAGAATGATTTATTTTCTTTTGGATATATACCTGGTAATGGGATTTCTGGGTCAAATGGTGATTCTAAGTTCTTTGAGGAATCTCTCAACTGCTTTCCAACTGACATTGTTGAGTGGCTGAACTAATGTTCATTCCCACCAACAGTGTATAAGCATTCCCTTTTCTCAACAGCCTCACCAACATCTGCTGTAGTTTGACTTTTTAATAATAGCTATTCTGGTATGAGATGGTATCTCACTGTGGTTTTAATTTGCATGGTTCTGATGATTAGTGATGATACTCATTTTTTCATGTTTCTTGGCCATTTGTATGTCTTCTTTTAAGAAGTGTCCATGTCCTTTGCCCATTTTTAATGGGATTATTTGTTTTTTGCTTGCTGAATCGTTTAAGTTCCTTTATAGATTCCAGATATTAGACCTTTGTCAGCTGCATAGTTTGTGAATATTTTCTCCCAGTCTGTGAGTTGTCTGTTTACTCTGTTGATAATTTCTTTTGCTGTGTAGAAGCTCTTTAGTTTAATTAGGTTCCACTTGTCAATTTTTATTTTTGTTGCAATTGTTTTTGAGGGCTTTGTTATAAATTATTTCCCAAGGCCCATGTCCAGAATGGTTTTTCCAGGGCTTTCTTCTAGGGTTCTTATAGTTTGAGGTCTTCATATATAACTTTTGACTCCTCCAAAACTTAATTACTAATTGTCTACTGTGTCTGGAAGCCTTACCAATAAAATCAACAACCAATGAACACGTATTTTGTGTGTTACATGTATTATATACAATATTCTTACAAAAAATAAGCTAGAGAAAAGATAATGTTATTCAGAAAATCACAAGAAAGAGAAAATATTTTACTATTTATTAAGTGGAAGTGGATCATCATAAAAGTCTTCATCCTTGTTGTCTTCATGTTAAGTAGGCTGGGAGGAGGAGGAAAAGGAGGGGTTGGTCTTGCTGTCTCAGGGGTGGCAGAGGCGGAAGAAAATCCATGTATAAGTGGACCTACTCAGTTCAAACCCAGGTTGTTCAAGGGTCAACTGTAGTCTATTACAGTGCCTATCCAGCTTTTGTTAAGGATTCACCATAAAAATGAAAACTTCTACAAGATCTTGGGACAGAAAGGCTAATTTTTGTCCTCTCTTTCCTTGGAGCATATTAACAGTATGAGTTCTACAGTGAGTACAACCTCAGAGTTCTATGTGTCCTGGGGTGAAAGGGAACCTCAGAGTATGTGGATTCTTAGAAAGAATCTTGACCTTGCCCTTCTTCATCCTGCTACTCACAGTCACCCCCTCTCCCTATTTGAGAGTCTCAAGGTTGACCTCACCCTCCCTTCATCCTCATGTTGCAGACTGAGTTTTTTGAGAAGGAGATTTGAGTGCAGGTGGTTTACAGGGATGCACTCTCAGTATCACCAGTAGTGGAGGGAATGAAATGCAGATGCAATAGGGGCCTCCACAGATCCTGCAATGCTGGAGAAGCTCTGAAGCTTGGATCACCATTCAAAGTGGTTGCCAAGGGGCCAGGCATTGATACCTCCATATTGACCCGTCATTGGGTTGGGCTAAGACACTGGGCAAAGTGGCTTTTTTTTAGCCACAGGCAATTCCTGCAGAGGGCCTCAGTTAAGAGCTGTCAGCACTGATACTCCCAGCTGCTCATAAATTCTCAGTTGGAATGAATCCCTGTAACAAGAAATGGATTAACAAGAGAAAAACAAACATTTATTAACATGTTTATTTCATATATTCATGGGAGATACCCATGGAATGAATAAATCTCAAAAAAAGTGGCTTTGAATTTGAACTTCATGTAGAATATTGAACAAAGAACAGTACATTTTTAGGGATGTGACAAGAGACAAAGGAAAAGGACTTTAATGCTCCATGGGTGGCAATTTATAGGAAGGCAAATGACCTTCAGATAAACTCTGGTGAGTAAAGCTTGTTAATGTAGATTTCCCTGGTGCCATCTCCAGTCCAGAAGGGTCTAAAGTTGTCTCCACTGGTCAACCTTTGTTCTCCCTGGTAGAAGGGGATGTGGGCGCCAGGTATCTTTAGTATTTGTAAATCTATGTTTTGCTTTTAGGCAAAATGAAGGAGGGCAGAGCGCTTTCCTGCAACTGCTTCTTCTTAATTGCCTTCAGCTAAGCAACCCTTTGAGAGGCATATTTTGGGGTGGCATGGTCTAGTATCCCAAAAAGCCAATAGACTGAGATCATCAAAGGAATGGCAGGTAGAGAAGAGGTCTAAGAACAAAATCCTGGACAATAAAAATGAGAAGCCAGAAGGGTCAAACATTGTTGGAGTTAGGGTAGAAGATGGTGTGAGCTGGTGGTAGGAGAGTAGGATGCTGGAAACTGGGGATTTGAATGGGATGCATTTGTTGGTATTAGGGTGTGACCATGGAGGTGTGTGGCTATGGGGAGAAGGAGGACAAGATCCTTGTTGGTGAAGAGCCAAACATTGACAAGCTAATGGGTTGAACATATCACCTATATCGGGTATCAAAATCCCCCAAAATTATGGCAGGAATAGTATTGGAGAGACAGTGAGTTGGGTCTAAAATCTTCAGTGACTAAGCGGTAGTGACTGTGATTCTTTCAGTGATCACAATAATTAAGGTAGTAAGTATCTTCTAGTACTATTTTGTATAAGCTTGGTTATTTCAATTTCAATTCAGTTAGTATATTCAATTAGTATAGGTTTCAGTTTCTTTGTCTAAAAACAGAGAAGTTGGTCCCAGGTACCTCTAAGTTCCCCTTTTGTTCTAAAATTCTCTAACTTGAAAAAATATATAGATTGCCATCTTTAAAAGCTCTTCTTGTCAACTGGAGAAGAGTTGAACTCTTGCTAATTTGCAAGGGCATTTTCTTATAGCTAACAAGATAAACTAAAGGCCTTGATAGGTTAAAGGGGAGGACGATGAGGGAGGGGGAGGCAAAATTTAATTCTACAAGTGTACTAAGTACCAACCAGGGAAATTTGGAGTTAATGTTCTTGGAGGTTTCGCCATTGAAGAGAGAAAATTTTGTGGCTGTAAGTTTATGAAATGAGCCACTAGTGAGTCTTTGGCATGAGAACTCTAATTGAATGAACACCCACATGTGTCAGAGAGGATTCCCTCACTCCTCTGTTCTCCCTTGATCTTGCAGTCATGCTTCTCCACTAGAGCTCTTTTCTCATTGCATCATAGTAATTTGTTTTTCTTCTCTATTATCCTGCCAGGAATTGGAACTAAATGAGGAAAGGATTTTTTTTTATTCATTTATGCAACTATCTTCAAGCCCAATGCTTGTAATATGAGTCACTTAATAAATATTTTTTTTTTTTTGAGTGACAGGGTCTTGCTATGTCACCCAGGCTGGAGTGCAGTGGTGCAAGCATAGCTCACTGCAGCCTTGTACTCCTGAGCTCAAGCAATCCTCCTGCCTCAGCTTCCTGAGTAGCTAAGACTACAGGTGCGCACCACCATGCCAAGTTAATTTTTAATTTTTTTGCCGGGCGCGGTGGCTCAAGCCTGTAATCCCAGCACTTTGGGAGGCCAAGACGGGCGGATCACGAGGTCAGGAGATCGAGACCATCTTGGCTAACACGGTGAAACCCTGTCTCTACTGAAAAATACAAAAAACTAGCCGGGCGAGGTGGCGGGCACCTGTAGTCCCAGCTACTTGGGAGGCTGAGGCAGGAGAATGGCGTAAACCCGGGAGGCAGAGCTTGCAGTGAGCTGAGATCCGGGCACTGCACTCCAGCCTGGGCGACAGAGCAAGACTCCGTCTCAAAAAAAAAAAAAAGGAAAAAAAAATTTAAATTTTTTCATAGAGATGAAATCTTTGTTGCCCAGGCTCATCTTGAACTCCTGGCCTCAAGTGATCCTCCTGCCTCAGCCTCCCAAAGCATTGGGATTACAGGCATGAGCCACTGTGCCCGGCTGATAAATATCTAATTAATGCAGGGTTGAATAGGTGATTGAATACATGAATGAAATCAGTAGGCACTTATTTTTTTGCCTTAGCATCTATAAAATAATAACCATCTTGTGGGTTGCAGTTACTGTACAACTGAAGTGTTTGTAGGTGTTTGACATGCACATTTGAAGTAGCACGTGAAAAAGCCACCTGATTAGGCAGTGTGATAGGATTACTGATTTCTGCTGATGGCCATGCCTACCTCACTCTGGGATTCTGGGATTGTACTTTTGCATGGAACATCTCTCCTTGTGCTAACTCCTGATTTGACTTGCATCACATCACCAAAGTGTTTCCAGTCATCTAGGTCTTTTGGAAACTCTGGGGCTAAGAATCCTTGAAAGACCTAAAGGAAGTATTTTGAGGAACTGGGCCCTCTCATGGCCTGTCCTTGGTAGGGGCTTTGGACTGGGATGGAAGTCTCCCATATCCATGTGTCTGGGAAAAATGCAAATGGCAGTAATACCACCAGCTCCTTATTTCTCACTGATGCTGGACAGAGACCCAGCAACCTTCGCCCTGGAAATAAGCAAGTGGTTTTGACATGACCTCTGAGGTGGGGCTTGGTTTTTCAAGAAACCCTCTCTCCTGTCAAGCCAGGTCTATTCTGGATGCTGGGACCAGAGAAGTGGCCACCACCACGTGGAGCAGTTGAGACCCATGGTGAGGTGAGGATAAAATAATTCGTTGTCTTGCTTTCATCTCTCATTAGCTGAGATAACATAGGCACGTTACTTCCAGCTATGAACTTCTCTTCTCAACTGTAAAATAAGAGGGTTGACTCAAGAGGAAAATAGCCTTTTCCAGCTCTGTCATTCCACAGTACTGTGGATTTTTCTTTTAGGGATGAAAATGGGTTCCAGTACAAGTTGTCCTCACTCTAAGGAAGCCCTGGCCAGCCACTCCCTTCTCCTCTTGAGATAACATTTTAGTTATCATCTTTCTCAGTCACCACCTCTGTCTTACAGTTTTTATTTTTCACGTCATTGTTTTCTTATTTACCATCAAATGTGGGTTAGTTTACAGACATTCTGGAAGAAGTAAAATCGACTCAGCATAGATTTATATGGGTAACAATCTGCAGCACACACTGAAGCAAGGACATGGTATTAGGCCGTTCTCGCATTGCTATAAGGAAATACCTGAGACTGGGTAATTTATAAAGAAAAGATGTTTAATTGGCTAACAGTTTTGCAGGTTATATAGGAAGCATGATGCTGGCATCTGCTCAGTTCCTGGGGGGAACCTCAGGAAACTTACAATCATGGTGGAAGGCAAAGGGGAAGCGAGACTTCTCACATGGTAGGAGCAGGAGTAAGAGCAAGGGTGGGGTCGGGGGGGAGGTGGCGAAATGTTACACACTTTAAACAACCAGATCTCAAGAGAACTCTCTCACAAGAACAGAACCAACAAGATGGTGCTAAACTATTCATGAAGGATCCACCGCAATGATCCAATCACCTCCCACCAGGCCCTACCTCCAACATTGGGGATTCCAATTTGACATGAGATTTGGGTGTGGACACTGACCCATACCATTTCAGACATGAACAGGAAAAGACAGGGCCCTGTCCCCCACGATCACACACAGCCTGGCAGAAAAGTCTGTTAGCTCCATTGCTACAATTCCATTCTAAAGACTGTAGGTGCTCAATAGCATTTTTTCTCCCTCCCAACCTGGGAGCATAAATAAAATCCTAGGTTCGTGACTGAGACCCCTGTAGCAAAAGACAGATTAACAAAAGGAAAAACATACAAATGTATTTAATATAAGTTTTATGTGACACAGGAGCCTTCATAGGGAAACAAAGATTCAAAGACATAGTTAAACTCAAATGTTTTTTAAAAATATTTTAAAATTTTTATTTGAGATGGAGCCTTGCAGTGTTTCCCAGGCTAGCCTTGGACTCCTGGCCTCAATTGATCCTCCTGCCTTGGCCTCCCAAAGAGTTGAGATTATAGGCATGAGCCACTATACCCAGCCAAACTTGAGTGGTTTTTTTATAGCTGGTTTGATCAAGAATGGATAGTTGTGGAGAAATATGAGTGGGAAAAAACGGTGTGATCTAATGGTAATAAACTTGGGGAAACTTAGCAAACCTATCTGTTCAAATTCTTCTGTGTCCCTGTGTCTTCAGAGATAAGGTTACTCCTTTTTTCTGGGTATAGGGTGGATACCTTTTACACGAGATTTTTATATCCTGCTTCAGGGGAGGACAAGTGAAGGTCAGAGAGACCTTCCTGTTTCTGCTGTTTTCTCACATTCCTTCAGCTTGAAGTATTCAGTATGTCAGGGTGCCATACTTTGGGGTAGGGTGTTTGGAATTCACCAGCACGTTTCAAAAGGAATATGAAGACGTTACCAGCAGCTATAAATACATAGAGTAATGGTCCTTTTCTTCTCTTTTCTCTTTTCTCTTTTCTCTTCTCTTCTCTTCTCTTCTCTTCTCTTCTCTTCTTTCTTTCTTTCTTTCTTTCTTTCTTTCTTTCTTTCTTTCTTTCTTTCTTTCTTTCTTTCTTTCTTTTCTTTTCTTTTCTTTTCTTTCTTTTCTTTTCTTTCTTTCAGCAAAGACAATGTGTACCTTCTATCCTGTGTTAGTTTGGTTAGGTTCTTTTGGTTTTGTAGAATTGTTATCTTGCTGTGATTATGTTCTCTTAACAGTAAGGAAAACCATGTAAAAAGCAGGGTGTTCAAAATTCTGGGGACTGAGACTGGGAAAGAAAGCAGGCCCAGCAAGCTAGTTCTGCAGGGCTGTGATGAGGGAGAAGTTGACTTGGGTGGCACCAAAGGCAACACAGCGCCCTCTAAGGGTGGTAGTTACTGAACTATTATACTTCGCTGACATATGGTTTACTCATTAAAAGTCTTGGAAAAGCAAAATTTTAACTACCTTTGCTCCAAGAGAGTAAACTCTATTTAGAACAAGGGAAAGCTTTCTATTTTTTACCCAGGAAAGAGCTAACCCAGGTGTGGACTGGGAAATGACAACTTCCTAGGTTTTCACAGTGAGGTTCATTTTGAGATCTGGTAACAGGTCATAGAATATCAAATTCTTACACTCTATACCGTTAAGCACAAAAGACTTCCAAGGAAAATTGCAACGATTTTTGGATAGCACTCACCTCTGCTTCTCTATATTATTTCAAGTATTACAGAGTTGATAGCATCACACACACACACACACACACACACACACACACACACACACACACACACACATTTTAAGGTTCACAGCAAGGTTGAATGGAAGATACAGAGATATCCCATATATTTCTGCCACCCACCACATGCATGGCTACCCCACTATCAACACCTCCCATCAGAGTGGCACATTTGCTACTTGATGAACCTACACTAAGTCATTATCATCTAAAGTCCATAGTTTACATTAGGGTTCACTCTTGTTATACATTCTATGGATTTAGACAAATGCATGGTGATGTGTATCCACCATAGTACTACCATATGGAGTAATTTCACTGCCCTAAAAATGTTCTGTGCTCTGCCTAATCATCCCCCATCCCCAACCTCTGGCAATCACTGTTTTTTTACTGTATCCACAGTTTTGCCTTTTCCAGAATGTTATATAGTTGGAATCATACAGTATGTATATTAAACTAAACATACTCTTATAAAACTAAACATTTTTAGCTTTTTAGGCTTTTCAGATTGGCTTCTTTCACTTAGTACTGTGCATTTAAGTTTTCTCCATGTATTTTCATGGCTTGATAGCTCATTTCTTTTTAGCACTGAATAATATTCTGGTGTCTAAATGTATCACAGTTCATTTATTCATTCACCTACTGAAGGATCTCTTGGTTGCTTCCAAGTTTTTTAGCAATTATGAATAAAGCTGCTATAAACACCCATGTGGGCCAGGTGTGGTGGCTTACGCCTGTAATCCCAGCACTTTGGGAAGCCAGGACGAATGGATCACTTGAGTTCAGAAGTTTGAGACTAACCTAGGCCACTTGGCAAAATCCTGTCTCTACAAATAATTTTTTTTTTTAATTGGCTAGGTGTTGTGGTGCGTGCCTGTAGTTCCAGCTACTCAGGAGGCTGAGGTGGGAGAATCACTTGAGCCAGGGAGGTTGAGGCTGCAGTAAGCCATGGTGGCACCACTGCACTCCAGCCTGGGTGACAGAGTGACAGACTGAAACCCTGTCTCAAAAACAAACAAACAAAAAATCCATGTGTAGGTTTTTGTGGAGACATACGTTTTCAGCTTCTTTGGGTAAATTTCAAAGGGTGAGATTGCATGGTATGATTTTAGTTTTATAAGGAACTGCCAAACTGCCCCCCAAGTGGCTGTACCATTTTGCATTTCACCAGCAATGACTGAAGATTCCTATTGCTCCACATCTGGAATTTGGCCATTCTAATAGATGTGTAGCAGAAGAGCATTATATTTTACACACTTCATAGTTGAAATTTGGTTGGTTACCATTCTTGGGTTATTTATTTTTTGATAGTTTTATTGTTCTGATTATTAGTTATTAATGTCAGCCGGGCACGGTGACTCATGCCTGTAATCCCAGCACTTTGGAAGGCCTAGGCAGGTGGATCATGAAGTCAGGATTTTGAGACCAGCCTGGCCAACATGGTGAAACCCCATCTCTACAAAAAATACAAAAATTAGCTGGATGTGTTGGCATGTGCCTGTAATCTCAGCTCTTTGGGGGGTTGAGGTAGGAGAATGGCTTGAACCCGGGAGGTGGAGGTTGCAGTGAGCTGAGATCACACCACTGCACTCCAGTGTGGGTGACAGAGCAAGACTCTGTCTCAAAAAAAATTAATTATTAATGTCATTTATCATTAATGAATAACTGTCCAGAAATTTATGTCAACTTCATTTGGATGTGAAAAATACTACATGATGTGCTTGCTATTAAAGAATGTTTAATTAGGAAAAATGTCATTTTAGGAAACATATCTTTTTATGTAACTTATCCCATCTGTCTGTTACCACGATGTCTGGGCTCTAATTTCCTCTCCTGAATTGCTTGCTCTTTCAAAGTAGAACATCATTTTGTTCACTTTAGTGTTCTCTCCAATTCTTTTCACATGCTTCACACAAAGAAAGAGTGTAATAAATGCTTGACTAAAACCTTGGATTTTAGGGAAAAAAAGACCCTATGCTATAAGCAATTAAGCAAATCATTGACCTACTTGTTACTTGATGAGAGAGGACAAGTACCTTGCACCTGGTAATAGAGCTAATAAGTGGTAGAACTTGGGTTCAAAATCAGGCAGTTTGATTCTAGAGTTTCCCATCCATAGTCAGGTGCATGTATGTATTAGTAGCCACCCCCACCCCATAACTGATATCTCCTCCTTTTCCCTCCTATAGGAGCAACGCTCTCTCATACACAGGTATCCACACCTCCTTTATACAGCCCATTTGCTGTGGGGAGCTGATTCTGTTCCTGGCTACTGAGGTGGGGCATGTACCCAGGTGGAGCCTATACCAATGATGGAAAACCATTCCCTGATCAGAGTTATTGCATCGGGGATGGGTAGCGAGCCTGAGACCATGTTTGCTGAGTAATTTCTGGTAAAGAAGTGTCCTCTGTTTTGGAAAAACTGGGAAACCAGCTTCTTTCTCTATCCTTAGACATGAATGGAGGCAGGGCCCAGGCAGTTGTGGATAGCCCAAATAGGACTGCTGGGATTGAAGATGACATTGCCAAGGGCAGACAGATGTTGAAGTAAACTTGGTCTTGGATGACACTGTTGAGCAATTGAACTGAACCAATCCTGAAACTAACCTTACTTCTAGCATTCAGTCATGTGAGTGATTAATTCTCTTTTATCATTTGAGGTTTTTTTTTTTTTCCTCACCCAGTGGAAACTCTTCACGGTGACAGTAAGGGAAGATAGTATTTCTTTCTCAAAAGCTAACTGGTTAGAACTTCAACAGAGTATAGTTATCATGCTTGGAAAGAACTAATTAGATCTTAGTATTAAAAAGCTATGTGATAACTGGTTCATGTTATATTTACAGCTCTGTATTCAAATAAAACCCAAATGTCAGATGCTTGAATATGAATATAAAAATATCAGGACCCGCTGTTACTGCAGCTGAAACTGAATTACAGATCCCTGAGGGAGAATCAATACTTTCCCTTTAAGCCAAACTCAGGATTCCAAATAACAAATAATAAATGGGCAAGGAAAATATTTTTAAAATACCTTTACAGAGGATAAAAGTTAGGGGGAGAATGCTACTTGTCTGTTATAAGAGTTGGAAAAATCCTCCCTTCAGCTTTTTCTATATATCTTTCTTCTCCCCCAAGGTAGAGCCAATTAAATAACTTTTATGGTGAAAAATTCAGTTGTTTGAGATTATAAAGACAAATAATCAAAGATAAAACGATTACCTTGAAGGCCAGTCATGGTGGCTTACATCTGTAATCCCAGAGCTTTGGGACGCTGAGGCAGGAGGATGGCTTGAGCCTAGAGGTTCTAGGCTGCGGTGAGCTGTGATGGCGCCACTGCACTCCAGCCTGGGTGACAGGGTGAGATCATGTCTCTTAAAAAGAAAAAAAAATTATCACTTTGAAAGAAATTTTCTTTAAGATTTCATTGGTTCTCACCTTTAAACTAGAAGAGCAGAGTTTCTGTTGGTACAGCACTAAGAAAGAATAGAGAACAACAACAAAAATACCTTCAGAATAAGGGGAATGTATATTGATCATTCTTGGTTAGAAAACGTACAAGGCGCTCTTGGTACAAGGTCACCATTATGTTTTCCTTTTTTTTGACAGAATCTACAGGCTTAATACTTTCCTTTCCAGCTTGAAAGAATCTCTCCTCCTTTCCCCTCCTTGATACTCTATCTTGAATAGTCAAACAGAATTATAAGATGCTTGTTTAAATTGGGAAGAAAACAATCATTTTCTGCTTTTGTTTTATTTGTATCAGCCAGAGTCAAGGGCCTCCAACCAGCTAATGTTATGGACACAGTATCTGGAGAGTCCTGCATTTCAAAACTTACTCTAAGGAAGACTGCTTTGATTTTCAAAGTCTCTGGACTACAGAGAGATTGAACTCTGGCTGCAAGACACTGTCTATCATAGAGCCAATGGCGAAATTGCCGTAGAGAAGAGACATAAATAACCACAACTGCCAGAAAATAAAGCTGGTAATCTCTAGAAATGCCTGGATACATTAAAATGAAATATAACCCAAGACTCTGGTTTTTTAGACCCCGTTGAATACTTTGTTCTCAGTCAGCTGATAAAATTTTAATTTATTATTGCATGTTTATGATGAAATGTAACATAACTCATTCATTGTCTCCATTAATCCTCTCTCATCCATAAAAATAGCATATGTGTTGATGATCTACATTAAAGTAATTGTTTACCATGTGTAGTATTATAGCGATAATCTATAGATAATATGAAAGTTTCTAGAAAATTAAGGTATATAGAACTGTAGAAAGAGATAAATCTTTAAATATTTAAGGTTTTGATCTGCTCATATAATGAACTGGTGTTTTAGCCACTTGAGCCGCCTAGTGGTAATCTACATGAGATATGATTTCTTATTCTGAAAAACAATGTAAAAGTTTAACAGTTTCCAATTTAAAAGGAATGAACTAAGTAAAGCGAATCATAACCATTATATATTATACATTCAGCTTTTGAATTATTACTTATTGGTAGAAGATTGAATATTAGAAAATAAATTATAAAAACAGTTCTTTGCTTATTTTGTTTCTTCTAATGGAGGCCACATAGCCAAGAAAATTAAAGTTATAAAAAATTATCATTGAAGGGGGTGCTTTCAATATATGTAAGAAAGAAAAAGCAATCAAATATTTAGTGTACTAAAATGAATAATGCATTTCCCAACTTAATTGTATTCAAACATAACCTTTGATAAGTAGTCTTTGGTGTAGTCATATTCTCTTAAATCTGTCTTTTAGCCAATCATTAGTCTGTCTTCTTATATTCAAGGACAAAATTGAATCACTAATCTGCTCAGTGGTCCATTAGAAATACTCTGTAACCAGATCACAGTGTGTCTAATTTTAGACTTCTTTAACTGGGAACTGCAGATCAAAGCAAGTTTCCATTTTGGCTCTATTCTGGTATAATAACTTCCAGCAGAGCTAAATCATGAAATACTGCTAACTTCACGTGTTAGAATCCACATTCATCTTTGCCGTGTTAACTTCTAAGGAGCTTTTTATTTGTTGTTCCAAGAATGCCAGGTTCTTTGGTTTCCTGCTTTCTTAAATTGCCATATGTCTCTAAATAGGTTTTTTTTCAAAATCAGAATTAGCACAAAGATAGATAGTTTTGTCTTCTTTGAATTCACCAGCCTCCCTACTTGGTAGGATTGCAAAACTATCTTATGAACCCAGCAGAGAAAATATCCTCTCTTCTTGATGATCCTGCTTGTTGGAACTCTGACCTCTCCATTTCTTCTGTGGTTTCACTGGGTAAGCTGAAGACCAGTCTTCACATGTGGTTCCTGGAAGCAATGGCATATAAAGTTGATCTAAAGTCTAGAGGATTGAAGAGCGCCAGCCTGAGAGCAGACAAAACCTTGAAGGAGTAATTGAGCAGGGTAAAAAAGGAATAGACTCTAAAAGAGGAGAAGCTTCCCTGATATATAAGGCACCCAGGAAGATCTGTGGGGGAACAAGGTAATGGAGGGAGAATTCTGCTACAACAGAATGGTGTCTGCTATTTTGCTCCCCTCTCCCCACCTTTTTTTTTTTTTTTTTTTTTAGAAATACCATTTTTCTGGATAGAATGTGTGGTCGTGGGGTAGACATATTTCCTAGGCTGGGCCAATCAGAGAATTACCCGAGTCATTTTGAACTTAGCTCTAGTGAGAAGTCTGAGATATTCTCTGGTGTCAAACTTAGGAGATGTGAATTGTGGTGCTGCTTCCTGCTTTGTGGAGAAAATCAGTCCAGAAGATGAGATGGCAGCTGAGAGCAGAAACAGGCAGAGACACAGAGCAGGGAACATGCCTGAGCCATGCTTTTTGGAACCATACGTTTCCCCTTTTCCCTCAGCTAGTTGGAGTTGGGTTTCTGTCACTTACATCCCAAAGAGTCCTGATTAGTACAGAGCAGATACTGCCTGCATAGTCAAGTAACTTGTTCAAGGGTTACCAGTGAACAGAACATTCTGGAAGGTAAGGGAAAAGAGCAGGTTCCAGAGTCCTGAGAAACAGGAAGATGATGATCAGGAGTGCCCACCAACACCTGATAATAATCAAAACAGGGTAAGTGATTGATTTAATATTCATAAGACACTGAGACACAAGAGGATATGAACTTTTCATTTACCTTAAAATGCTCATTCCAGACCATACATGTTTCCTTCATTTCTTTTCTCAATATTAAAATTTTTACTAATATATCGTGATGACTAACTTTTGCAAGTAGGAAGTACCAAGATGCCTCATAATAGCTTCTGGGTTGGGGCTGATGCTAGCTGTATCAATATTGCATCTGGTATGCCCGTGGCCCTATCTCAGTAAAACTGCCCCATTGAGTAAATGAGGGTTTTCCAAAACCTTCAGTCCCTAGCTGTGTTTGATATCAGGTGACCTGCCCATCCCCATCCTGTCCCCATTAGGCCAATTTGAAATTTCAAAAACGGAATCTTCATGAAACGAAGACTAAACCCACAAAATTCCAAAATGAACTTCAAAAACCCACAAAGACTGCAGAACAGTAAGTAAACTCACTTAGGGAATATGAGGGATCGGGGCTTTCCTTTCTTCTGGGTGCATTTTTAATGCAGGTGATGCAGACATCAGGCAACACTAGGGTCTGGCTCCTGTTCAGGTGGCCTTGGTTTCCCATCTTCATCTCATTAGCCACAGGCTCTTTGAATGAGCTCATTAACTATCATGGATTTAGCTTCCACCAAGGTGCTAATGGCTCCCAAATTTACATCTTTAGTACTAAACTCTTTCTTTCTTTTTTCTTTTTTGAGACAGAGTCTTTCTGTATCACCCAGGCTGGAGTTCAGTGACCAGCTCTCAGCTCACTTCACCTTCGACTTCTGAGGCCCAAATGATCCTCCTACCTCAGCTCCTGAAATCGCTGGGACCACAGCACCACCATGCCCAGCTAATGTTTCTTTTTTTGTAGGTACAGGGTCTCCCTGTGTTGTCCAGGCTGGTCTCAAACTCCTGGGTTTAAATGATCCTCCTCAATAATAACTTAATTGTATATTTAAAAATAATAACTTAATTGTAATAACTTAATTGTATATTTAAAAATAAAGAATGTAATTGGATTGTTTGTAACTCAAAGGGCAAATGCTTGAAGGGATGGATAGGGTTATTCTCCATGATATGCTTATTTCACACTGCATGCCCATATCAAAACATCTCACATACCCACCTACTATACTCCCACAAAAAAATTACAAACATAATTAAAAAAAAAAAAAAGATCCTCTTGCCTCGGCCAAAGTACTGAGATTTACAGGCATGAGCCACTGTGCCAGGCCCTAAACTCCTTCCCAAACTCAATACTTGTGTATATAATTGTGTACTGGACTTTTTTTTCCTCATAAATCCTGGGGAAACCCCAAAGTCAATGCGTCGCTCAATGAAACTCTTCCTAAGTTCTTCATAGTCCCTGTGTCAGGGAGTGGTATCACTATCTACCTGATTGTTTAAGCCAGAAATCTGTGAATCATCAGTGATGCCCTCACTTACTGGCCCCTATGTTTTCTCAGTCATTATGATGCCAACGCTATTTCTATTATTTCTCAAAAGCACCTCTTTCTATCCCCAGTACTACATCCTTAGTCAAGATTCTTCTTATTTTTTTGTATGTCTTCTTACAACAGCCTCCTAATTTCTTTTCTCAGCCTTGAGTTACTCACCTCTCAATATCATTCTCCTTTCTGGAGTTAACTTTCGAAATTGAAGATCTTATCATGTCAGTTTAAAAATCATTCATGAGGCTGGGTGTCATGGCTCATTCCTGTAATATCAGAACTTTGGGAAGCAGAAGCAGGGGGATTGCTTGAGGCCAGGAGTTTGAGACCAGCCTGGGTAACATGGTGAGACTCCCGTCTCTATTAAAAAAAAAAAGAAAATGAGGGCCAGGAGTGGTGGCTCACACCTGTGATCCTAGCACTTTGGGAGGCCAAGGCAGGTGGATCATGAGGTCAGGAGATCGAGGTCATCCTTGCTAACACGGTGAAACCCCGTCTCCACTAAAAATACAAAAAAATTAGCCGGGTGTGGTGGCGGGCACCTGTAGTCCCAGCTACTCAGGAGGCTGAGGCAGGAGAATCACTTGAACCTGCGAGGCAGAGCTTGCAGTGAGCCAAGATCGCGCCACTGCACTGCAGCCTAGGCTACAGAGGGAGATTCTGTCTCAAAAATAAACAAATAAACAAAAATAAATAAAATGAAAGCAAAAACATTAACCAGGTGTGGTGGTGCAAGCCTGTAGTCCTAGCTACTTGGGAGGCTGAGGTGGGAGGATCACTCGAGTCCAGGAAGTCGAGGCTACAGTGAGGTATGATTGCACCACTGCATTCCAACCTGGGTGACAGAGTGACATGGTGTGTCAAAAAAAAAAAAAAAATCTTGCATGAGCTCATTTGCTAAGGAGCCGTGAGTTCTTTTGTGTGGCCTTTTCATCCTGTCCAATGTGGTGGTTAGTCAGTCCCTCCCTTAACTCCACATTCCAGCCAGGCTAGTTGCTCCTTAAATGTGCTGTGCTCCTTCCTGCCTTGGTGTGCTGGCTGCTCCTCTGTGAATATCCTCCCCACTGCTTCTGCCTGCACAGCTTCACAATTCAGCTCGGGTGCTTCCTCCTTTAGAAAGCCTTAAACTTTTTTCTCTGTGAACATGTCTACTATAGCCTTACCGTGCCATCATGTTTACTTCTAAGTTTCCCCAAATATGTTGTAAACTCCTTGAAGCTAAAACCAGCACCTGGATGTTCAATGAGTAATCAAATAGAGTATTTTATTCAACTGGTAAGTTCAAAGATGATTAAAACCAAAACTCTTTACTAATTACCCTGTTTGGTGTTTATACTCTGGGCAGAATCAGTTCTGAAACAAGTAAGAAAAATGAAGATAGCAGTGGTGTTACATTAGTATTGATAAAAGACACTGCAAAGGAGGAACCTCCTGCCATTATCCACCCACTTCTGGCAGAAGAGATTGGTGGGTGAGAGAAATGAAGTATGGTAACCTAACCTGACAGAAGCTAGGGTGGGCGGAAGGCAATCATTGCATTCTGATGGAGTAATGCCTAGGTAGAGCTGTTAAGCAGCTGTAACAAACATTGGCAGGTGTCTGAACTTTAAAAGCCTTTGATTGTCCAAAAAAGACTGGAAAATACCTTTCCAGAAGAAAGAGAAAAGAGGAGTTGTGTAGCATCCTATGAGGACTCAAACAGAAGAGTAGATGTGATTTGGATTTTCATGCTCCCAACTCAAAGGAGTTGGCCAGGTAGCTGTTTTCAGTCTGTTTTCTGTTTTATCTATTTACGCTATTACTCAGTAACATTTAGCAGATAGCTAACAAGATCGCGTTTAATTCTTTGGTTTTTTTTTTTTTTTTTGTATTTTTTTAAAAAATAGAGACAAGGTCTCACTATGTTGCCCAGGCTGGTCTCAAACTCCTGGACTTAATGATCCTACTGCCTTGGTCTCCTGCAGTGTTGGAATTACAGCATGAGCCACCGTGCCCCACCAGCATTTAACTCTCTGTAGGTCAACTATATTAATCCTTAAGATCTTTGCCCCTTTCTTGCTGGGACCCTTACCCATCTGAATTATCCACAAGAGATAACGTAACCTTTACCCTCCATAGAGGGGAGCTAGAGATACATTCAAGGGATATAAAATGGAGGACCTATCATACTGGTCAAATAAGAAATTTTCAGCAATGTTTATTTAGCACTGACTCAGAAGTTGCTCTAGAATTCCTATAAAAAGGGGGATTAAAGACATAATTTGTTTGAGTGGGGAGGGGCTGATGGAGATTATGGAGTAGTAGGTGAAGCTAAGTCTTTTCTGAGTCCTTGAATCCCCTTCTTGTGTTGCCATGGTATCTATTTTCTTACTGTATTATGCTGGGCATTGTGGGAGATTTTTTCAAAAACAAGTTGATAAAGATGAACTCTGCTCTCAAGAAAATTAGAGTTAAGCTAGGGGAGACAGAAATAATAAAAAGTTTAAGAGGCTGTTAATTTACCAAGAACAATTTTCTGAAGACAACTGAGGTATAGGAAAACTCTAATGTAACTTGATAGATGAGAGTCTCACAATTTTAATAGAGTAAATATGGGGTCCATATTATTGCAAGACAAATGAAATAATGAGGTGAGCCTTCGTGGCTGGTTGACCAGGACTTCTGGGTCTGACTACACTACTTAATGCTTTCAGATACAAGTTGGTACTCCTTGGTGGCCATTGTGTTTAATATGTGGTGAAATATCAATGAGAATCATTCTGGCTCTTGGGCTTGGATGAATTTTCAGGGCAGTGGCAGGGATTCTGGGAATCCCTTGGTAACTTGGTGCCCATTTTATCAGCCTAAGGCAAGGAGATTGGGCTGAGAGATTACTGGGGATGTAGGCATACTTCCTTCATTTTCCAGTTTCCTAAAACAGGGTTGCTTGCAGTCTTTCCACCCTGTCTTGCCCCCTTCTGTATCTCATGTGTCTTCTCTCCAGAAAATGAAAACATGCTTGCTCTGCCCCATTTGGAAAATGGGGTTGAGCGCAGAAAAAGACAGTGCCAATGTCCAGTTGCATTATATCTGAATTTACATTATCAAGGGGCATGTTTATTAAGGGATTTTCCTATAATAATGTTCTCTTTTGAGTTGAAAGAAATCAAAGTATTGCCTTGAGGAGAAAGAATTAAGATATAATTATTGTAGAGGGTAGATATGTGTAAGTAATCATAACTAAGGTTTTTGAATTTATACTATAAGCCAGACCCTGTTCTAAGCAATTTATTGATCAGTGACCCAATGAGGTCTGTACTATTAATGTCTCCATTTTAGAGATGTGGAAATCTAGGTATTAAAAAAAAGTGATTTTTCCCAAGAGCATGTAGCTAGTAAGTGACAAAGTTAAGATTTTAACCTCAACCAGTCTTACCCTAGAGACCGTGTTTTTTAACTACAATGTTATTGTGAAGTGAACGAGTATAGGTTGCCATGTTTTTGTTTTGTTTTTAAATTAGCTCAAATTCACAGCTGGACCATAATAATTAAAAATCTTAATAGCTAGCTTTGTTATAAATGAAAAGGATATAATGAGAGTAGGAAAACCCTGCAAATACTTGGAATTTTGATTTCTAATTTCCAAAGAAATTCTGATTTGATTTCTAATCCTAGCCTCTTATGTTTTCCCAGAGGCATCTTGCTATCTTACTTGTCTTTTCTTTCTCTAGAATCTTCAGTTTTTCTCTTTTAATTCCTTTCTCTTGACCATGTCTACTCCATCTTGGGAAAAACTATGAGTGACCTAGTCTTGACTGTACCTGTTCTCTCTAGTTTTAAAAAAATACCTATTTGTCCCTTCCACTCCCTCCATTTCTTTAAGTTTCTTCTCTTGAAGGTCCAAGTAACCTCTCTGTGAAGTTCAATGACGTTTGTTTTTTCTACTATTCCTTGCTGCTTTATTTTCTGTAATACCGCAAAGTCCAGCACTTTGGCTTCTTTTTTCCTTTTCTTCACCTCTCATCTTCCTCCCACTCATTCACTGTGGGTTTCTCCAATGCTTATTTCTTAGAACTCTGCTATTCTTTTGATGCATTTTTCCCTTTGTAAAGGTCATCTGTTTTCAAAGTTTCATCTCTCCCTTTCATACAGGCTCCTTTAGATCTATCTATACCTTAGTCATTTCCTCTTACGCGAATGCCAGTATTCATTTCCAAATTCTTCCTGGAAATTTCCATTTAAATATTTTACGGTCACCATCAAGCTCCAAGTGCATAAGCCTGAGCTTATAATCAGCGTTTTCCACATGGAAATACATTTTTGAAAAAAAGACGAGGAGTCTATTGGGAAAGAACTCACTTAAAGGTGAGATTAATAAAATTAATAAATTTTAATTAATAATTTAAAAATTAATAAATTCTTATTAAATTAATAAAAATTGAAATTAATAAAATATCAAATAATTATTTTAATAACAATAATAATAGAAAAACACAAAGCATGTGCACTAAACCTGGCATCATTCTAAGTACCTTACATGGATTAACTCATTTAAACCTTAAAACAATTATTATCCTTATTTTATAGTTGAAGAAATATTAAAGCAGCAGCCCCCCACCAAATGACATCACATGGCTATTAAGTGGAGGATACAAATTCATCTCAGGCAATGTCCTTGTATTAATAGTCTACTCCTAACCAAGACATTATATTTCCATGCCCTGTTTTCTAATTTCCCATGCTCAAAACTATACTCATTAACATTCTTTTTCTTTTTCTTCCAGTTCAATCCATAACATCTCTACTTTTCTTTCAAAATGTTGTTAGTGTGTCTATCAGTCAGAGTCTGCAAAGGCACAGATGACCCATTCCATAAAGACACAGAGGCATGGTTCAGAAAACCAGGAAGAGATGAGGAGGCTCCCAGATACTAAACTATTGGGATGCTGTTACCACTCCTAGTATTAAAAGGACAAAAGGGATAAGCAATGCTCTGGGTTGCCAGTCCAGAGGAAGTTGATCGATGAATCTGGGTCTTTCCACCAGTTCCCAGAGGAACGCAGCTGCTACCGAACACTGCAGAGGCATGGCATAGGGTGAGGAGGTGAGTGTGGAAAGCAAATGACCAACCTCTCTCTCCCAGAGGCTTCTAATTTCTTGCTTGTCCTTCATAACCTCATGCCTGGATCCTTGCTACCTCTTCAATAACCTTACTTCATTCCCTTCTGCTCTATCCCACCACACATTGCCAGATCAGTCTCTGAGATGCTGCATTCCTTATGCCATTTTTCTTCTCACAACCTTGAATGGCTTGGAACTGCTCCTCAGTTTGTTGTTGGTGATCCCCAAATCCTGAGTCCAATCTCTCATTCCAATGTTATCTTCTGCAGCCCTCCTAGCCCCTTGCTCTGATTGGCCTCCTCACCATTCCACTCTCTACACACAGCTCATTTTCCTGCCGGCTTCAAATGCCATTACATAGCCTTCTGTACACCTGGAATAACTTTTGTCTTCCCTCTACATATTATATATCCTTCAAGGCCCCTCTCCTCTGCAGACCTTCTCTGACTGCTCCTACATACATGGGTTCCTCTGTCTTCTCTGGTTTTTGTTGAATTGTGGGTAGCACCAATCGGGTCTTAATTATGTTTATGTTTTTTTTCATGAGTGTGCATCTTGTCTCCTCTAGGTGAAGGGTGAGGATTCTAAATCATTGGTATGGTCCATGGTTCATTGGTGTGACTCATGTTTTAAGCTATAACAAACAGTTTGAAGGGGTATAGTTCACGTATCTCAGCAAAGAGTGATCTATGCTCTAAGCTTCTTACTATAAAACCAGGGGAATTCCAGCCTCAGTTACCTCCCTCTCCTTGCAGGGTCCCAAGGTGTTCCCCTGTGCTCCTAGAAGCATGTCAAATCAAGTGCTCCAGGATCATCTCTGCAGTGCTTGGTCTTTGCTGCTGTAGGCTGCAGGCCTTACTGCAATAGGTCTTTGATGTTGATCAGTGCTCAGTAAACACCTTTCAACTTTCTTTCTGGGGATTGTTCATTTCCATGGAATCTGCATACTTTTCAATGTTCATGGTGCAAACCATCCTGTTTGCCAAGAATTGCCTGTTGGGATGAGATTATTTGAAGTATAACTAAGCTTTGTACCTCCAGAGAATTCTAGCCTCCTGACCCTTAGTTAGTATCTCTGGCATAAGTTGATCCATGTCAGCTCTTCCCCACTCTAGGGCAATGCTGGGGACGTGGCCTTCATTTCTCTTCTTTGCTCGAGAATTTCAGTGCTGGAGTTGACTGTGAGCTCTGTTCAACTGGGAAACCTCTGAGAAACTCTCTGTGACATGCTTGGACATACTTAATTCCTCTAACTGGCAAAACAATGTGTTCTCACAAGGCTCTTGCCAGCTATCATCTGCTGCATTGTTTACATGTTGATTTTTTTTTTCTCTCTGTCCTTTTCCCAATCACATACTTTAAGGTTCTAGAATGTCCTTTACTTCTACTGGGAAGGTTTAAAACTCAACCTTATAGTAGTTAGGTAGAGGCAGAGGAGTTAGAGAAAATAAGTTTATGCATTACATTACTCTTTTAGATTATTTCTCCGGCCTGATATCTAGAAGCTTTTCTCATCTTCTTGTATTTTTCTACTCTGTCTTTTTTACAGAACGCACCTTAAAATAACGAGAAATGACACGTTCTCCAACAGCTTAGTCTGAACTGGGGGAATTTTAATCCTAAGAAAGGCCAAAGTATTTCAGAGGGAGGAAGAATTTGCATGGTGGAATCAATAAATAATGGATATCTTGAGGTCTTCTGAATTACATACACACACTTGAAAAATAATTGTGCTCATTAATTTTGGAGCAAACAAATTCAACTTTCATCTTTTAAAACTGTACTATGGTTTGTAATTAGGTAACAAAATGCACTATTCTCCAAATTCAGCAGCAGTTTGCTCGCTGTCTAGATGTTTCTTCCTATCAAGTGAAAAGCTATATTGCCTTTTAAGAGTTGATCACAGAAGTGAAAAACATCACCAGACTAGTTAAATCCAGACACAGGGAATGGAGGTAAAAAAGAATCCTTTAGAAAAGCTATTATCCATGCAAGAACCTTCTTTTCTGAAGATTTTGGCATCATGAAGGAACTTATCTGTCTGCCTCAACTGTCATAAAATTGCACGATGTGAAACAGGAAGCTAGAGCTAGAGGGAAGCAGAGAAGGGGGCTGGGTGATTTCCTTTTGCAAACACAAAGACCTTCTTTCGTTGGAAGGAAAAGAGAAAAAACAAGCCAGAAGCTGAAGTTGGTGGGTTTGAGGGCTTGCAAATGCAGGCAGCTGAAACTTTGTAAACAGTTAGCATAAAACTCATTTTTAATCTCATAAACTTAATTTTTTCCCCTAGCATATGGGATGCATAAAAAGGAAATAAAACTTTAGTAAATTGAGCCTTACTTGTGCTTTATAAAAAAGAAATTGAATTGCTCTAATGGCAGCTGCAGCTGGCTTTCAGCTTCGAACAACCAGTGTAAATCTAGTTTTTAGTGCTTGATTTAGTAAACACTCAGCTGCAAACAGGCTTCCACAACAGCTCTGAATGCAAGGTTTTCTGTAAAGGCAGTTATGTAACCTCTGTGTGTTACGTCTTTAAAATATGTGAAGGAGAGCAGAAACCTTGATTGAGATATGTTACAATTATTCTTTCCTCTATATTTAAAGCTGCATAGACTTTGCTACTCATTATACATAGAGCTAGCACGAATGGATCCTAACAGGCCATGAATTTAAATTTATGTGCACTAGTCATTAGAAATAAACAAAAGTAGAGTACTAATAATGAGCTGGGGAGCCATAGTTGAGTTGGACACATTGGTTAGTTACCTCAAAGTGATCATCACAGCTTGTTTGTGGCTCTGCCCTTCTCTGAGCCTTATGTCAGGCTCCCACACATTGAAGAGTCTTGAGGAATCATATTCTGCTTGGCAAAGACTGCACGTGCCCGGCTTGCAATTTTTGCTAAAAATAGGGGGAAAATCTTGTTCCTGATGAACAAGATGTAATGTCCAACTGTTTTTAAATGGATGCATAAATAACTGTTGAGATTATAATGCTAGTCTATCTAAAATATTTCCTAGTAACCTGGACTTAGAGGGGAATTTGTAGCGTTCTGGTGGTTGTCACTTTTCCCATCACTAGACATCCACAGGTAGACAAAACGAGAGTTGGCATCTTACGGCATTCTTGACAAAGGAACTTTTTAAAGGAATCCTGGGTGGGATGGCCAAGGTTAACCCTGGGAACAATTCTGAATTAGGATAAATCTGTGCCTGTTTCTTTCTCCCTTAAATGTCTTCCAATATCTCAGGCTTATTTTTAGCTGGCTGTCAACCAAACCTGCCTAAGGCATTAATTGATAAGTGTTCAGCTACTCCATTTCTCAGGGGTATTTCCAATTTTAAAAGAGACTCGTGAATGTGGAATAGTCCTAAGACCCCCGATTTGAGATGTTTGCGTGACAGGTTCTGGGGTTGATCTGGGTAGAAGGCAACTTGTTCTGAGGCTGACTCTGGACACAATGGCCCGAGTTTCGAGACGTAAATTTACACACACCCTTTTTCTTTCTTCCCACCATCTGGTTGTTCAGCTGTCAGCAACTGGAGCTATTAAACAAATGGGGACTTTAGGAAATTTGAAAACCAGCCTGCTGCACAGCATGGTAGGTGGAGAGAGAGTCACCAGTGATGCCTCTACTTGCGGCTTGCTGTTACCAGCTGAGTGACCTTAAGGAAGCCACTTCAACTCTCTGAGCTTCCGCCTGGCCTGTGGTTGCAGGATCAAATAAAATCATGAAAAAGCACAGTGAAAACTGTAAAGTACTACACAATTGCGAGATCCTTTGATTATTCAAGGCAGTGAAGGATACATACATAATAAATAGTAGCTTCTTATTCCCGGGGAGAGAGTAATTATCACCTGTACCATTGTGATTCAGAGAAATAATGTGAGCAAGTAACAGATCTTGCTATACCTGTAGATGAAAGTCTGGAACTTGCAGAAGATTGCGTCACTGACTATTCAGACAATTTAAAAGGATGAAAGCGTTACAGAAATTAAAGAGAAAACATTAAGGTGAAGACACTGGGCTATTCCAGTGTAATCTGTATCCTGTAACCTGAATCCGCTGCCAGAGGTTCAAATAATACCAGATCTCTTTTTAATATTCCAGTTAATCACCTGAGAGCCTACCTGTTTATATTGGAGCTATATATTGAAGGTCCAGCTTATTATTATTATTATTATTAGAAACAGGGTCTTACTCTGTCATCCAGGCTGGGCTGCAGTGTTGTGATCTCTGGGCTCAGGCAATTCTCTCACCCCAAACTCCCAAGTTGTTGGGACTACAGGCATGCACCACCATGCCTGGCTTTTTTGTTTTTTTGTAGAGACAGGGTTTCACCATGTTGCCCAGGCTGGTCTAGAACTCCTGGGCTTAAGTGATCCACCTGCCTCACCCTCCCAAAGTGCTGGGATTACAGGCATGAGCCACCACATCTGGCTATCTTATTTTTCTTTAATTTTTGTAAAATTACATTTTAAATGAAAAACTGTACACACATGTAATTTAAAAAGTCAAAATGGTAGTAAAAGATCTATTACAAAATTCAGCAGTCTTCTGACTCACCCCTTCTCACTTCTCCCAGGTCCCCTCTCCAAAGACAACCACTTCCAGCTCTTTTAACTTCCTTTCAGCATTTAACATCTTCAAAGTTCTAAACACTACATATATATTTCTATATTTTGATTTGTCCATTCTGGACATTGTCTATCGAATTCTTATTGTAGGAAACATAACTGGTTTTCTACACTGCCTCCATTTTGCTTCCTTTTTCTCATTTTCCCAATATAGTCCAATTACAATTTTGGTTAAATCAGTATTGTTGTCATTGTAACTTTTTTTTGTCATTATAATTTTTTTATAACTGAGTACTGTAGTATACTATGGTTATTTTTTCTTTCCTTCCTTTATGTTTTTCTTAAAGTTAACCCTAATGCCCTTTTAATTTGCTTAGTTTTCTTTGTATCTATTTTTAAGTATTTCCATCTTTTCTAATGGCTGTTTTTAGTAAAATATTACACAAAACTATTCACAATAGCCTACCTATCATTTTCCCTTTGTATTTTTTGAGAAACTGCCTCTAGAGCCCTTTCTTCTTACCTCTAGGCTGGCTGGATAGTAGTCACACCTTTGGATTACTTTTGCTCCTGTTTCAGGCCTTGGTGGGCTTTCTGAACCTTTTTTTTTTTTTTTTTTTTAACAAAACAAAAAACGCTTTTTCTAACTCTTTTTTTGTTAAAATTAGAGAATATCCTCCAGGAGTTTCGTCTAGGTTAAATGATGTTATAGTAGCAGAGGGAATCAGGATGATAACCCCTGCATACCAATCATCTGAATCACACAATTTCATTCATTCTCTCTACTTGGTAGGCGTTCTATTATCACTAGGCAACTCCCTTTACCATCGTCCTGAAAATTCTCTCTCTTTTTTTTTTTTTTCCTCTCTCCTGGTGTGAATCTCCTCTTTCCTGTAGCCTACATATTCTTTCTTAGTTTACTCCCTCACTCTGGTGAGGGCATGATATGGTTTGGCTGTGTCCCCACCCAAATCTCAACTTGAATTGTATCTCCCAGAATTCCCAATTGTGTTGTGGGAGGGATGTAGAGGGAGGTAATTGAATCATGGGGACCGATCTTTCCTGTGCTATTCTTGTGATAGTGATTAAATCTCATGAAATCTGATGGGTTTATCAGTGGTTTTTACTTTTGCTTCTTCGGCATTTTTCTCTTGCGACTGTCATGTAAGAGGTGCCTTTTGCCTCCTGCCATGATTCTGAGGCATCCCCAGCCATGTGGAATTATAAGTCCAATTAAACCTCTTTTCCTTCCCAGTCTCACGTATGTCTTTATCTGCAGCATGAAAATGAACTAATACAGTAAATCAGTACCAGTAGAGTGGGGCATTGCTAAAAAGATACCTGAAAATGTGGAAGTGATTGCGTAACGGGCAGAGGTTGGAACAGGTTTGAGGGCTCAGAAGAAGACAGGAAAATTTGTGAAAGTTTGGCACTTTGCCCAATATCCAGATAGTGATATAGACAATAAGGTCCAGGCTGAGGTGGTCTCAGATGGAGATGAGGAACTTGTTGGGAACTGGAGTAAAGGTGACTCTTGTTATGTTTTAGCAAAGAAACTGGTGGCATTTTACCCCTGCTCTAGAGATTTGTGAAACTTTGAACTTGAGAGAGGTGATTTAGGGTATCTGGTGGAAAAAAAACTTCTAGGTAGCAAAGCATTTAAGAGATTACTTGAATTCTGTTAAAGGCATTCAGTTTTATAAGGGAAGCAGAGTGTAAAAGTTTGGAAAATTGGCAGCCTAACTACGTAATAGAAAAGAAAAACCCATTTTCTGGGGAGAAATTCAAGCTGGCTGCAGAAATTTGCATAAGTGGCAAAGACTCTAATGTTAATCTCCAAGACCATCAGGAAAATGTCTCCAGGTCATGTCAGAGACCTTCACAGCAGTCCCTCCCATCACAGGCTTGGAGGCCCGGGAAGAAAAAGCCATTTCGTGGGCCGGGCCCAGGGTTCCTGTGATGTGTGCAGCCTAGGGACTTGGTGTCCTGCATCCCAGCCTCTCTAGCCATGGCTGATAGGGGCCAATGTGCAGCTCTGACTGTGGCTTCAGAGGGTGGAAGCCCCAAGCCTTGGCAGCTTCCATGTGGCGTTGAGCCTGCAGGTGCACAGAAGTCAAGAATTGAGGTTTGGAAACCTCCACTTAGAATTCAGAATATACATGGAAATGCCTAGATGCCCAGGCAAAAGTTTGCTGCAGGGGTGGGGCCCTCATAGAAAATCTCTGCTAGGGCATTGCAGAAGGGAAATGTGGGGTTAGAGCCCCCACACAGAGACCCTACTGGGGTACTGCCTAGTGGAGCTGTGAGAAGAGGGCCACTGTCCTCCAGACCCCAGAATGGTAGCTCCCACTGACAGTTTGCACCATGCACCTGGAAAAGCCGCAGACACTCAATGCCAGCCCCTGTAAGCAGCCAGGAGGGAGGTCGTACCCTGCAAAGCCTTAGGGGCAGAGCTGCCCAAGACCACGGGAACCCACCTTTTGCATCAGCATGACCTGGATGTGAGACCTGGAGTCAAAGGACATCATTTTGGAGCTTTAAAATTTGACTACTGCCCTGGATTTCGGACTTGCACGGGCCCTGTAACCCCTTTGTTTTGGCCAATTTCTCCCATTTAGAACGGCTGTATTTACCCAATACCTGCACCCCCATTGTATCTAGGAAGTAACTAGCTTGCTTTTGATTTTACAGGCTCATAGGCAGAAGGGACTTGCCTTGTCTCAGGACTGTGGACTTTTTGAGATAATGCTGAAACAAGTTAAGACTTTGGGGGACTGTTGGGAAGGTATGATCGGTTTTGAAATTTGAGAACATGAGATTTAAAGGAATCAGGGGCAGAATGATATGGTTTGGCTGTGTCCCCAGCCAAATCTCAACTTGAATTGTATCTCCCAGAATTTCCACGTGTTGTGGGAGGGACCCAGGGGAAGTAATTGAATCATAGGGGCCTGTGCTATTCTTGTGATAGTGAATAAATCTCACGAGATCTGATGGATTTATCAGGGGTTTCCGCTTTTTGGTTCTTCCTCATTTTTCTCTTGTGGCTGCCATGTAAGGAGTGCCTTTCGCCTCCTGCCATGATTCAGAGTCCTCCCCAGCCATGTAGAACTGGAAGTCCAATTAAACCTCTTTTTCTTCTTAGTCTCAGGTATGTCTTTATCAGGGCATCCTCAATAGCTTCCTGAGAAAATGTGCATGAAAAGCACATCTTTTGAGACCTTACATTTCTAAAAGTGTTTTAATTCTACCTCCCCTGCAATTTATGGCTGAGAATTGAACTCTAGGTTGGAAGTAATTTTTCTTCACAATTTGGAAGGCATTGCTCCATGGTCTTCTGGATTCCAGGGCTGGTGTTGAGAAGTACAAAACCATTCTGAATCCTGCTGCTTTCCACATGTCTTCTTCTCCCTCTCTTTCTTTCTAACTTGCAGAAGCTTTTTAAAACTTATTTTTGGCGGTATTCTGAACTGATGTGCCCTTGGGTGAGTCTGTTTCCTTCCACTGTGCTGGGTACTCAATGGACCTTTCAAAGTAGAAGCTGATATCTTTTAGTTCTAAGAAATGTTGCTTATCATCTTATCTCCTGTTTTCTTGGTTCTTTCTGACAATCCCATAATTTTGATGTTGGACTTCCTGGACTTGTGTTCTAATTTTCTGATTTCTCTGGTTGTTCTTCTCTTTAGATTTTCTCCTGGTTTTGGGGTTTTCTAATCCTTATGTTAAATTTAAAAAGAACACTTTTTATTCTCTGAATGCTCTTTTTTGGAGGATTCTGTTCTTGCTTCATTAATGCATTATCTTTTCTTGTGCCTCTGAGTATAAGAGTTACAGTTTTTGTTTTCAAAGTATTCTCTTCTTTGCGTTGTTTCAGTTTCCTTCTAGTTGCTTTTTTTTCTGTTTATTCTCATCTTTATCTTTCATGTAGGTTTCCTCACATTTTTGGTAGCTCTTGCATGTCTGCTCATGATCAAGATTAGGGGACTGGAAAACTGATTAGGGTCTCTGTGAATATGGTTGTACTTGTCAACTTTGAGCTTCACTGTGGGATCATGCTCACATGGGTCATTTGTTTGCAGAGGTCTTAGTGTCAGTATCATGAAGTCGTTTTCTTTTCCTCTCACTGTTTTGCTAGACTTCATGAGTTTTTTTTCTTTTTGCTTAAATTTCAGGATCTACCTAGTAGCATGCACTGCAGTATCTTATTATAATGCTGTGCCTTTGAATAACTTTTTATTGAGACGAAATCTTGCTCTGTTGCCCAGGCAGGAGTGCAGTGGCACGGTCGTGGCTCACTGCAGCCTTGACCTTCCAGGCTCAAGCGATCTTTCCACTTCAGCCTTCCCAGTAGCTGGGACCCCAGATATGCCCTACCATACCTGGCTAATTTTTTTTTTTTTTTAATTTTCTAGATACAACGTCTCTCTATGTTTCCCAGGCTGGTGTCAAACTACTGGGCTCAAATGATCCTCTCAACTCAGCCTTCCAAAGTGCTGGAACTACAAATGTGAGCCACCAGGCCAGGTCTTGAATAACTTTTGTTGCTGAGTAAGACATTTGGGAATCTTGTTTCTTTTGTCTTTTACTGACCTTCTATGCTACTTAACTATACAATGTGGCTTATTGCATAGTGTCTCTTGGTATTATATTCTTTCTGAAAAAAATTTTTTTCCCATTGCAAATAAGACAAAAAATGATGTCTTTAAAACAAAAGAAGTATTTCCCAGTTTCCTTTCTTTGAAACACATGATTTTCATCAGCTGCCTTTCTTTTCTTGGCAACAGCCATTTGGAAAATGACAAACTCCACTCACACCATCCCCATCCATTCTCCCACCATCTGCCTTCCCTCCAAGCTTAAAGAGACTGATATCTACCTGCAAGGCAAATCCAATCAACCATTATCCTCCAACTGCTAGACCCTACTAGGGGCACATCCATCAGTACATGAATTGTATAAGTCACAGAGTGTATCAAAGCTAAGGTAGGTGCCTGTCTCACCATTGGTTGAATGAGAAGGTTTCTGATATTAGAAATTGGGCTACCCTGCTTTCCCGAACCTCTCTTTTCCCATCTCTCAAAGGCAGATAATAACACTAATTGACAATGTGGTCATGAGCATTAAAACAAATCATTAGGCTGGAGGCGTCTCATCAGTGCTTGAGGGCAATTTCAGCTCCTGGGGCTTTCCCAGAAGGCTTTTGAAAGCTCTGAAACATGCTCACTTGGCAGGAGTATGCAGGCAACCACTGTGCCCCAAGATATGGACTGTGGAGCGTTCACTGTCTCAACA
Organism: Macaca nemestrina; assembly: GCF_043159975.1. Lineage (NCBI taxonomy): Eukaryota > Metazoa > Chordata > Mammalia > Primates > Cercopithecidae > Macaca > Macaca nemestrina. The sequence continues at coordinate 120,372,737 of NC_092133.1, read as the reverse complement.
ATTACTCACTGCAAGGCATTTTATTATGGCATTGTTTTTGTTCCCCCTAAAATATTATTGCAGAAAAAACTACATTTCATTCCTAGTGTTGTTTTAAGAGGCCAGTGCTAGCAAACTACAATATTCATTCTATTCTCTCTTTTCAACCAAGGATTGTGTCAGATGGACTCCAATAAATGGTTTACAGCGGTGCATACTATGTATACACTAATTACAGACCAAACATGTCTATTCAATGAGAAAATCAATCCTAATCTGGGGAGATGGTGCCATAGCATGAAAAGATCACGGATTCTAGTGCCAGATTGGCCTGGGTTGGAGTTCTGTATCTGTCCTTTACATCAGGGTTTCCCAACCCCTGGCTGTGGACCAGTACTGGTCTGTGGTCTGGTACTTGTCCATGGTCTATTAGGAAGGGGCCACGCAGCAGGAGGTGAGTGACAGATGAGTGAGCATTACTGCCTGAGCTCCTTCTCCTGTTAGATCTGGGGTGGCATTAGATTATCATAGGAGCACAAACCCTATTGTGAACTGTGCACATGTGAGGGATCTAGGTTGCACGTTCCTTATGAGAATCTAATGCCTGATGATCTGAGGTGGAATGGTTTCATCCAAAACCATCCCCCAACCCTTGTCCACCCCTCAGCCCTTGGAAAAATTGTCTTCCACAGAGCCAGTCCCTGGTGCCAAAAACGTTGGGGACTGCTGCTTTACATGTTTGACCTTGTGGGAATTACCTGGCCTGTTAGGACTGCATTTTTTTCTTTTTTTTTTTTTTGGTCTCAGATGGGGTTGATAACACTTTGCAGTATTGATGTGACTATGCAGTGAAATTATAACCATAAAATAGCTGGTACATAATTGGTGCTCAATAAATATTCATTTTCCTTTACTCTGTTATAAAACCATTTTCTGTTTTATTATGTTTATTTTAATAATATGTTAAATATACTTAAATAGGTGTGTTTATTGCAAGATAATACCAAATAGTTGTCTTTGGTAATATTCCGAATTTCATTGTAAGCTTCCCACACATTGCCTTGTGCTAACTTTTCAAGCATGGTGTAAGTCACAGCGTCCCGTATTGTAACCACCATTGTATTGGTGGGATGGGTTGCTCACTGGCCAGGAGATGGGCACTATGTAGGGACAGACAGCCTCAGGCTCTCTTCCTTGTTTGCTGCTGCCATTTCTCAGTGACCCCAAAAGTTACCACTGTAAAGGCATCTCTCCCACAAATAGACTTTTCCTACCCCGGAGTAAGGTGGACAGAAAGGAAAGAAATACCATTACTATATTAGTTACAAATATATGCATGTTAAGTTCTCTTTCCCAGGTATTATTTGTGTACTTTGTTGGTTAGTTAAAGTGAACCTAACAGTGCTTTCAGCAGCACTCCTTTTATTATTCTTTCTCTCTATGTATTTGTATGATCTGATATTTTCTCTCTCCAGGCATTTGTTCTTAACTTCAGGTATCTTTCACCATTTTTGGTGGGGGAGCTGGAGGAAGGGATTTCAATCAGTTTTGAGTTTGTGAGAAGCCAATTTGTAATGAATGTCTAGTTCATTGATCATTTATTTTATTTTATTTTATTTATTTATTTTTTTTGAGACGGAGTTTCACACTTGTTGCCCAGGCTGGAGTGCAATGGCGTGATGTCAGCTCACTGCAGCTTCCACCTCCCAGGTTCAAGCAATTCTCCTGCCTCAGTCTCCCAAGTAGCTGGGTTTACAGGTGCCTCCCACCACACCTGGCTAATTTTTTTCTTTTTTTTTTGTATTTGTAGCAGAGACGGGGTTTTGCCATGTTGATCAGGCTGGTCTCAAACTCCTGACCTCAGGTTATCCACCTGCCTCCACCTCCCAAAGTGCTGGTATTGTAGGCATGAGCCACAGCACCTGGCCCATTGATCTTTTAATTGAGACATTTTATTAAAGTCTCATCATGCTGCATCCATAGGATCCATCCTAGTGACAGAAACTGCAGTCAACTTCCAGGCACTCATCCAATAGTACCAGACTAGATGGGAAATATGTTTATTAGGATTATCTTAAATTACAGTTTGAATTGTTTTAAGTAGACCCTCAAATATATCATTATATGTATTCAAATTATGTTAAATTACAAGTAGAATTTTTAAGTAGACCCTCTTAATATCTGTTAAAGACCTCTGCTACACTTAAAAACTATTTTAACAATTATAGGGCATTTGGGAGAGAGTACTTAGTTCAGCTTACTTCTTAAATAGATTCAAGGATTCTTTCCCCCTCCCCATCTTTATTGAAGTTTAATTGACAAATAAGATGTACAACTTGATGTTTTTCTATATGTATACATAGTTAATAATACTCTATGGTATACTTGAAATTTGCTAAGAGGGTAGATCTTCAGTTTTCGGTGACAATCATTGACCTACATCCCCTCTACACACACACACACACAAACACACACAGACAAAAAATAGAGAAAAAAACAGTAATCATGTGAATTTTGTGAATTTTTTTTAAAGGGTAGAAAGAGGGAGGTCACAAAAAGGCCGTAAAAGATGCCTCTGATTGTGTGTGTGTGTGTGTGTATTTGTGTGTATTGATGTATACAGCCCTGTCTGAATTGCTTCTCAAAACAGACTATTAGACTCTCCCCAGGCCTTGGTGGAAACAGGGTCAGCCAGGAATAAGGTAAGGCCAGTTGGCTCCTTTCTAAAGACGTCTCACACTTTAGAAAGACGAAGGTCTCCATGATCGTTTCCTGTTATGGTTCGTTCTTGGTAACTCCCTTGTATTCAGCAACCATCAGGCTTAGAAGCCACACAATAACAATGAATCAATAACGTATTTATTTTAACTGTTTATAAAAAAATGATAAAGTAGAGAATTAGAGTAGGTGGTAGTTAAAACCACAGGATTCAGAATGAGACAGATTTTAATCCCTTACTAGCTGTGCAGTCTTTGTACATTTTTAATCTTTAATTTCTTATCTAAAATATCAGAAAGAATAATGGTTCTCAAGTTGCAAAATAATGAGGATCACATGAAATAATTTATATATATTATATAATATCTCAATACAAATTAATTTTTAATGAGAATTTAAATAAATAATTTTATCATTTTAATGACCATATCAACATTTTATTAAACATCCCTTGTGATACCTTTCTATGTATGTAAGTTCACAAAGATATGGAAATCATTTTTTAATGTAAATAGGATCAAAGTACACATGCTGTGATGGTTAATATTGAGTGTCAACTTGATTGGATTGAAGGATGCACAGTACTGTTCCTGGGTGTGTCTGTGAGGGTGTTACCAAAGGAGATTAACATTTGAGTCAGTGGACTGGGAGAGGCAGACCCACCCTCAATCTGGGTGGGCACCATCTAATTAGCTTCCAGTGTGGCCAGAATAAAGCAGGCAGAAGTTGGAAGAACTTGACTTGTTGAGTCTTCCAGCCTTCATCTTTCTCCCATGCTGGATGCTTCCTACCTTCGAACATTGGACTCCAAGTTCTTCAGCTTTCGGACTCTTGGACTTATACCAGTGGTTTGCCAGGGGCTCTCAGACCTTTGACCACAGACTGAAGGCTACACCATTGACTTCCCTACTTTCGAGGCTTTCTTGTTCCTCAGCTTGCAGATGGTCTAGTGTGGGACTTCACCTTGTGATCTTGTGAGTCAATACTCCTTAATAAACTCCCGTTTATATATACATCTGTCCTGTTGGTCCTGTTCTTCTAGAGAACCTTGACTATACATAGGCTATTCTCTTACCTGATTTATTCACTAGACTACATGTTGCAAGACATTTTCCAAGTCAAAAATATAAATCTTTCATCATCTTTTCAACAGTTATAGATAATTTTATTTAATGTATCTAAAATAATTTATATACCTACTCCTCACATGTGAACCATCATTTTGTGTCCATTTTTAAAATTAAAACATTCTGGAATGGATATTCTTATGGCTACACTTTTTTTATGTGTGTGTACACATGTTTTTTTTTTTTTCTTAAAAGATAAATTCTAAAGAAGTGAGATCACAGGCTCCTTAAACACTGTTTTTTAAACTAAATTGGTACTCTTTAAAAAATAGTTCCTCATCTCTGCTTGACACCAGTGCAAAGTGTTGTTTTGATAATTTTCTCAAAATGCTCCTTACTAACATATTGCATATTCTTGTTTTCATTTATTTTTAATTACACAAGTTATAGAAAATTTTCTGGTAAAAAAAAATCTATACAAATACAGAAAAATTGTCGACACCAATCTCTTCAAAAACAAACAGATAACCACTGCTATTAGTTTCTGTATTGGTATATATAGATCTACCCCATCCTTTGAAGCCCTTGTACATAGATATACTATGATGTAACCACGTTCTAAATTAAGGGCATTAAATGTTCACTTTGATAAGTAATGCTCCAGTGAAAATTCTTTACATGCTCCTTATGTGCATGTATGAATATGTCTCAGGAACAAATTACACTCACAAATTGTGAGTGGAATTGCTGGACCAAATGGTATGCACAAATGAAGCTTTAATGGATAACTGCACAATTTTCTTCCCACAAGTATTACAAATAATTCACATTTCAACAACAATACAGGAGAATGCTCATTTTTTAGACACTCTTGCCAATGCAAAAATATCAGTCTAAAATAATTTTTGCTAATTTGATGGGTAAAAGAAATGTTGCTTTAAGCTGTATTTTAAATTATTACTATTATTAATTATTATTATTATTATTATTTGAGACAGGGTCTCACTTTGTCCCCCAGGCTGAAGTGCAGTGGTGCAAACACAACTCATCTCAACCCTGACCTCCTGCATTCAAGCAATCCTCCTGCCTCAGCCTCCCAAGTAGCTGAGACCATAGATATGCACCACCATACCTAGCTAATTTTTAATTTTTTTGTAGAGATGGGGTCTTGCCATGTTGCCCAAGCTGGTCTTGAACTCCTGAACTCAAGCAATCCTCCTGCCTCAGCCTTCCAAAGTGCAGGGATTACAGATGTGAGCCACCGCTCCTAGCTGTATTTTAAATTAATAGTGACATCAAATAATTTTTAAACCTTAATGTCTCATTCATAGCTATTGACAATTTTCTATTAGGCTGTCTGTTTCTTATTGACTTGTAGTTTATTTTACACGTGTGTTTGTACACATATGAATGTGTGTCCATATATCAATTATTTTTCTTTTGTATATGTTGCTAACATTTTTTCTAGTTTGTTGTTTGATTTTTAAACTTTTGGATAAGGTCCTTTCTTGTATAGTTTTCAAAGTTTTATGAAGTAAAATTTATTAAAACCCTTTTGGGTCCATGAATGCATTTTCGAGTACAAGGTAATAAACACATTCTCTTATATTTTTGAATTGTTTAGCTTTATATATCCTTTAACAGCTTTATTGAGATGTAAACCATATATCACACAATTCATTGATTTAAAGTATACCAGTCAATGTTTTTTAGTATATTCTTAGAATTGTGCACCCATCACCACAATCAATTTTAGAATATTTTCATCCATCCCAAGAGAGCCCTCATATCCATTTGCAGAAACTTGATTTTACCTCAATGCTGTGGCCTTCCTCAACCTACCAGGCAACCATGAATCTAATTTTTGTTTCTTATTTTTGCTTATTCCGAATATACCATATAAATAGAGCCATATTACATGTGGTCTTTTGTAACTGGCTTCTTTCACTTAGTATAATCTTTTCGAGTTTTATCTATGTTGTACAGCTTTGTGTTTTACAATTAGATTTTTAATCCATCTGGAATTCATTGATTTCTATCAATTGGGTAAATTGTTATATATAAATTTACCTTTTAAAGAGGGACAGCCAGCTGTGCCAATGCTATCTACTGAAGATTCAGTCTACCCTTTTCCCACTAACCTAAAATGTCTCCATGGTCCACATGTATAGATCTATTTCTGGGTTTTACTTCTTTATTCTTGAGCCTGTATCACACTGATTTAAATATTTGAACTTTTATTTTTTTAGAGATAGGGTCTCGCTCTGTTGCCCTGGCTGGCATGCAGTGGCCTGATCATAGCTCACTGCAGCCCTGAACTCCTGGGCTCAAGTGATCCTCCTACCTTGGCCTCACAAAGTGCTGAGATTACAGGCATGAGTCACCATGCCTGGCCCTCTGCAGTATAGTTTCACTGTCTGGTAGGGCAAGTCTTCCCTCATTTTTTTTTTTTCCTAAAATGTTCTTGATTCGTTCACATTTTCTTTTCCATTTTAATTTTAAAATTGGTTTGTCAAGTTTTGTTAAGATATTGTCTAAATTTTGACTGGAACTTCATTGAAATTAGAGTTTTTTATTTTTTTTATTTTTTTTGAGATGGAGTCTCGCTCTGTCGCCCTGGCTGGAATGCAGTGGCGTGATCTCGGCTCACTGCAACCTCTGCCTCCTGAATTTAAGTAATTCTCCCACCTCAGCCTCCCTAGTAGCTGGGATTACAGGCATGTGCCACCACGCGTGGCTAATTTTTGTATTTTTACTAGAGATGGGGTTTCACCATGTTGGCCAGGCTGGTCTCAAACTCCTGACCTCAGATGATCCGCCTGCCTCAGCTTCCCAAAGTGCTGGGATTACAGGCATGAGCCACTGTGCCCAGCCTAGAGATTAATTTTTGAAGAAATGTTATGTCACCTTTATAATATTGGGTTTTTCTGTATTTTTATTGAATTTATAGCTGTATTTTAATTCATTCAAAGGAGGATAGATATTCCATCTGGAATTAACTTTTTAATTGTTATTGATGTATAGGAATGCTATTGACTGAGGTAGAAACTGTAGAGGGAAGTGTAGAATTTGATCAAAAGATAATGAGATCTGCTTAGATCCATTCTGCCTAAGATGTTTGTGAGAAATGAAGATGGAGATATACACACCAAATATTGCACCATTAATATTGGTGACTTTTTTGGAATGGCGATAGGAAGGTAGATGGTCCGTAAAGTCTTTTGAAAAAGAATTTGACATTTGGGCCAAAAATCTGTGAAACTATTGGATTTGAAACCAGCAGAGCTTCTAACTTACTGTTGCAAATTGCTATTTTAATAAAGTAGGGAAAACCACAATGAACATTTTAATTGTATTATCGCAAGTTGAAGTCAGTAGCTATTCTTGAACTCATAGCTGGTCACACAGCTTCCTCTTTCTCCTTGGTTTTTATTTTTAATTTTTTGGGGGGCAGGGAGTGGTAGGGGATGGGGTCTCACTCAGTCACCCAGGATGGAGTACAGTGGCTCAGTCATGGCTCACTGCAGCCTCGACCTCCTGGGCTCAAGCAATCCTCCTGCCTCAGCCTTCCAAGTAGTTGGGACTACAGGTACTTGCCACCAAAGCTGGCTACTTTTTAAATTTTTTGTAGAGACAGAGTCTCACTATGTTGCCCAGGCTGGTCTTGAACTCCTGGACTCAAGCAATTCTCTTGCCTCAGACTCTCAAAGTACTGGGTTGACAGGTGTGAGCCACTGTGCCCAGCCTTTCTCCAAGGTTTGATTGCAGTTGTATCCTTCCATTATCTCAGATGTCAGCACAGCAGGTTGTAACCTAGTTTTCCTAGGCCACCTAAATGGTTAAATCAAAGGGATGATAACAGTAGCCAGTGATATTTCTCTCCTTTGCAAACAGAAACTCTTGTAGGATCCCCAATTTCTCTCTTTGATGTTCTTCTCAAATATCTCAGGAAACCCTCAGGGGAATTTTGGTGGATTTTCAAGCACAGTCCTCTTCGGTTCCTTGCAGAGCCTGATATCGCCCACTCTCCTGCTAAGCCTGTCCTGTGGTGACCTGCTGCACTGTTCTTTGATGCCCACCATGGCACTATGAAGGTGCTCAGCACAGAGTCAGGCTACCCTTTGGGTCAAGCCCCATGGACTCTCTACCTGCTGTGTCACGGACGCTGTAGAAGATGTTGTATTCTCTACCAAAGTGCGGAGAGTCTTTCTCCTTGTACCCAAACATCATGTAATACTCTTACCTGGCTAGAGCAGTGCTGCCTTGGGCTCTACACACTCTTGTCTGCGTGCGATTGAGTAGCTGGATGGGCTCAGTGATAGACTCAACATCCTCCTTACTCTCCAGTTGGCCAACAGTTCTTGGGGCCTTGACATTGAACTGAGCTTGTGTACCTGACTTCCAGGCTCTTCCATCTTGGTTCCACGCATCAATAGACTTCTAGGGTTCCACTGGGGCCTTCCAGATACCACCAAATGCCTGAATGTTAAACTGACTACAGTTTCTGTTCAAGCTAGAATCCTTTCTGCTCATCTGAGGAAATGTCTAAGGAAATGACTCAGAATCATGTATTAAGTTTGAATCATCCTAGTAGGCCTAGGCCATCTGCTCATACGTGGTAAGGAAAGAATTGTGGTTTCAGGCATATGGCTTTTGCTATTAAGCCTTATTGTCCTCTCTTATTGGTGAGAATGATATATTGTTTAAAACTAAGGAGTTGTTATAGCGTGTTACTGAACCTATAGCAAAATATCGTGTCAGTTCCATTTATGATGTGATGCCTAAACTAAAGAAATGAGTATGAGAGCAGCAATGGATGGTGCATGCAAAAAAAGGGGACATGGACCGAAAAACAGGCTATTTCTCATTTATTGGCAGCTTTTTAAAAAATTGAGAGTGACTGGGAGTTGTCAGAAAGAAGGCCTGGCAAGTGTCAATCTCCTTGAACCAGTGGTGAGTACTGACAATAATTTCTTTTTTGTATTTGTCTTTTCACTTCAAAAGGATAAGGAAATTTGGTGACCTCAACCTGTCCAAGTCTTCAGGATCTGCTGCTGCCACCGTTCACTGCAATTCCTTAGGTTTAGATTAATTGGCGCCATTGGGAACATGACAATAGTAGGCAGAGATAGAAAGGTGAGTATCAGACATGAACTTTAGAAGCATGTTGCTTTAATCCAATCTCCACTTTTAGGGAGACCTCATGATAAAAATTTCCTGCAGCTTTCTAACCTACTCTAATATGTATCCTAAAGACATCCTGTAGTTACGTATCCTGTGTCTCATAGGCATTATTATTTAGAGGAAGCTTTCCAACTTTTGAAACTTGAGTCATTTATTCCAGTTTTATCTTTAGTGAAAATGACAGATTCTTATTTAGTTCTTCCGGCTTTAAATTGCATGTGGAATGGGATGTAAAGGAATGCATGTAAGTTCTGATGTCAGACAGACCTGAATTTAAATCCTGGTTTCACCACTTGCTAGCTGTGTGACCTTTAGCAAGTCACTTAACCTCTCTGAATTTCTCTTTATTCAAGTCTAAAGTGGGGATATAATGCACATATCATCAGGTATCATAGAAATTAAATAAAATAATGGATGTGAATATGGCTGGCATACCTTATTGTCAACAATTGTCCTTGCCCTATTGGTTATTTTCAGATATGCTGTAAATCCAAGTCATTATTTCATATTGATCTTGCTGCTTATGTAGCAGGTGACGTCAGCAAAGAAAGAGTTCATTACAGTAAAGGAAATCTTTAGAAAGCTAGTTACAGCTTGAAGATTGGACTGGGATCCAGGAGATGGAATTATTTTGCAACCTAAGATTAGTTCAGGGAAAAAGATTAATGAGTCACGTTATACAAACAGATCAAGTTAATGACAAATGAAAATGTTCTGGTTTGTAGCTCAAGTTGATTTAATAATATTTGTGCAATAACAACATTAAATTCAAGGTCTCTCCTAGCAAATTGGACTTTACCCAGAACTTTTCTCTCAGAGGTAAGGTCCTCCTCACTGGAATCACAATCTGACTGACTGCTTTGGGTGCAGCCCACTCTGTGGTGAAATTTTAGGGCCGTCTAGATTTCCCCCTCCCTCTGCAAATCTCAAACACTCGGCTCTTTCTCTTCCTACCTCTGATGTAGCTATTGAGGTGATTGTCGCTTTCATCTACCTCTTTCTATGAATTAAGTTATCTGAAAGAATTATAGAGTAAGCCAGAATCACAGATTAATACCTTAATTGGCACACATTTATCTGATTAACCCTAGCAGAGAATAGAGTTCCGAGTTAAATGTTGCTGAGGAAAAACAAATCAGGTTATGGAGTGGGATCCTTGGGAAGAAGCAGGTAATCTACAGGGGCTGAGCGGCTACTGATGAGAGGCAGTATGTTACCTGAGCTCCCAGGACACACTGCTTATGTTCCAATCAGTGTTGGGGTCAGTTACACCTTGTCGTGGCATTCACTGTTTTTATTTTTTGTTTTTGTTTGATTTTGAGACCAGGTCTTGTTCTGTTGCCCAGGCTGGAGCACAGTGGCATGATCATAGCTCACTGCAGACTTGACATCTTGGACTCAAGTGATCCTCCCATCTCAACCTCCCAAGTATCTGGGACTACAGATGCTCACCACCATTCCTGGCTAATTTTTACATTTTTTTTTTTTTTTTTTTTGTAGAGACAGGATCTCACATTGTTGCTCAGGCTGGTTTTGAACTCCTGGGCTAAAGCACTCCTCCCACCTCGGTCTCCTAAAGTGCCATGATTACAGGCTTCACTGTTTTTATATTTCTGTCACTCCTACTAGGCTATAAAACCCTCACGGGAGAGGAGCTCCCTTTTCATATCTCTGAAATTCTCTGAATGTCTTCCTTGCAGCTAGTGGGTGTATTCAATAAATGGCTTCCTTGCATCTAGCAGGTAGTCAATGAATGCCTGTTGAATGAAGAGTCACTGAAGAAAATCTTTACCTTTTTTTGTTTTTCTGCCTAGGACTGAACTTCATAATTCTGTTTCTATTTGTTGCTTCACGTAACTACCCTTCTGTGAAGTCCTTTCTATTTTCTACCCAGCTTTGGACCTGTCTTCTCCTTCCTTTTGATTTTCATGGCTATTACCTCCAATACATCTGAACAGTCTCACTTCTCAGGTGAAGTATGTGACTGTTTTTGCTTTTTCCTTCTCACTAAACTCTTGGCATGCAACTAATGCTCATAGCGACCAGGAAGAAATCCACCATTTCACTTCAATATCACATGAGCAGGAAATAATCAGAGTTCACTGTGCTTTTGAAGTGTTCTTTAAGTTCAAGTTACAATATAAAAACTAATCAGTTTACTAATAAAGGCAAACAAATATTATTGAACACATCAACTATATGTCAAGTCTGGAAACAGACAGTAGGCGAGATAGATGCTCTAGGGTATTGCTGAAAGCACTTTGATGACTAAAATTCCATTGTCTTGAACAATTTTTAAAATCTGTTCAGGAATATTGGAAAGATTTTTACATTATAGTAAAATTCATCTTAATGTTTCTTTCACTGAAGTGAACTGCATTGATTCTTTCTCTCCTTTTTTCCTATGAGGGAACAAAATGTTCAGGTATTTTTTATGATTAAAATTTTGATTTTGAAGTGACCACAGATTCATTAAGAAATAATACAGAGGGACCCCATGGACTCTTTATCCAGTTTTCACCCAATGATAATATCTTGTAAAACTGTAACGCAGTATTACAATAGAATATTGACACCGATACCCTCAAGATACAGAACATTCCATAATCACTAGGATCTCTCATGTTACCCACTTCTTTCCTGCCAACCCCCTTCTTAACCACTGGCAACAACGAATCCATTTTTTGTTTCCTATAATTTTTTCATTTCAGGAATGTTCTATAATGGAATCATTCAGTCTGTCACCTCTGAGATTGTCTTTTTTTCACTCAGCATAATTTTCCGGAGATTCATCCAGGTTATTCCATGTATTAATACTGCATTTCTAGCCAGGTTTGTGGCACGCCCTATAGTCCCATCTCCTAGAGAGGCTGAGGCAGGAGGATTGCTTGAGGCCAGAAGTTTGAGGCTGTGGTGAGCTATGATTGCACCACTGCACTGCAGCCTGAGTGGCAGAGTGAGACCCCATCACAAATAAGTTCACTTTTCATATTACTACAGTGTAGATGGTACAATAGCTTGTTTAACCATTCACCCATTTTTAGTTTCTGACTATTTCAAATAAAGCTATTATAAACTTTTGTATATAGGTTTTGATGTGAATATAGTCTTCATTTCTCTGGGATAAATACCTAGGAATGTGATTTTTGGGGTATATGGTAGTTACACGTTTAGTTTTTTAGGAAACTGCCAAGCATTTCCAGAATGGCCGTACCAGTTTACATTTCCACTAACAAGGTATGAGTTATCCAGCTTCTTGGCAACATTTGGTGTTATCATTATTTCTTATTTTAGCCATTCTGATATGTGTGTGGAGGTATCTCATTATGGTTTTAATTGCATTTCTCTAATGGCTAATGATGTTGAATATTTTTTCAAATACATATTTGTCATCTTCACGTCTTCTTTGGTAAAATGTATCTTCATGTCCTTTGCTTACATTCTAATTGAATTGCTTGTTTTTTACTGTTGAGTTTTGAGAGTTCTCCATATTGTCTAGATACTAGTGCTTTGCCAAATATGTGCTTTACAAATATGTGGTTGCAGATATTTCCCTGTCTTTAGCTCGTCTTTTCATCTTCTTAGTAGGGTCTTTCACAGAACAAAAGTTTTAAATTTTTATGAAGTCAAATGTATCCATTTTTACTTTGTGGATCATGCTTTGGATGTCAAGTCTAAGAACACTTTTTCTAGAACCTTAGGAATTTCTTCTATGTTGTATCTAAACGTTTTATAGTTTTACATTTTACATTTAATGTTTGATACATTTTTAGTTAATTTTTGCATATATTAATTTAGTTAATTTTGTATAGTGTGAGAGAGATTGAGGTTTATTATTTTTGCTGGTAGATGTCCAATTGCCCCAGCATCATTTGTTGAAAAGGCTAACTTTTTTTCTATTGAATTGTGTTTGCACCTTTGTCAAAAATCAGTTGAGCATATTTGTGTGGGTGTATTTGGGTTCTGTATTCTTTTCCATTGATTTATGTGTCTTTCCCTTTACCAATACCACACAGTTTTGACTGTAGCTCTATAATATGTTTTAAAATATTTTATTATTCTTTTAAAAAACTGTTTGAACTATTCTAGTTCATTTGCTTTTACACAGATATTTTGGCATAATTTTATCTGTGTTTGCAACAAAAATTCACTGGGATGGGAATTGTGTTAAACAGGTATGTCAATTTGGGGGAAAACTGACATCTTTACCATACTGAGTCTTCTAATCCATGAATACAGAATATCTTTCTATTTATTAAGATCTTTGATTTCTTTAATCAGATAGTATTATATAGTTTTTATCCTATGAGTCCCATACACATTTTGGTAGATTTTCACCTAAGTAATTTTTTGAGCAATCGTGAATGTTGTATTTTTTATTTTTATTTTATCCTCCTTGTCAGTTTCTTTTTGGGGGGTGGGAGAGAGGTGACAGAGTCTTGCTCTGTTGCCCAGGCTGGAGTGCAGTGGCATGATCTCAGCTCACAGGAACCTCTGCCTCCCAGGCTCAAGTGATTCTTGTGCCTCAGATTCCCAAGTAGTTGAGACTACAGGAATGTGCTACCACATCCACCTAATTTTTGTGTTTTTAGTAGAGATGGGGTTTTGTCATCTTGAACTCCTGGCCTTAGATGATCTGCCTGCCTGGGCCTCCCAAAGTTCTGGGACTACCAGCATGAACCACCATGCCTGGCCCTAGTGTTGTATTTTTAATTTAGGTATCCATCTGAAATCATTTATTAGTTCTAGCAGTATTTTTTTTGTAGATTCCTTTGACTTTTCTGTGTAGAAATAATGTCATGTGCAAATAGGGGCAGTTTTATTTCTTCCATTCTGATCCACCTGTCTCTTTATTTTTCCCCCTTGTCTTGCCCTGATTGCACTGACTAAAACTTCTAACAATTTGTTGAATAAGATTGGTGAGAGTGAACATCTTTACCTTTTTCCAATCTCAGGAAAGTATTCAGTCTTTTCCCATTAAGTATGTTAGCTCCAGGGTTTTTAAGATGCTCTTTATAAGTTCCCTTCTATTCCTAGTTTTCTGAGAGCTTTTATCAGACATGGGTATGAAATTTAGTCAAATGCTTTTTCTTCATTAATTAACATAGCCATGTGATTTTTTTCTTTAGTCTGTTAATATGGTAGAATATATAGATTGATGACCAGGCACACTGGCTCACACCTGTAATCCCAGCACTTTGGGAGGTTGGGGCAGGGGATCACTTGAGGTCAGGAGTTCAAGACCAGCCTGGCCAACCTGATGAAACCCCATCTCTACTAAAAATATAAAAATTAGCCAGGCATGGTGGCAGGCATCTGTAATCCTAGCTACTTGGGAGGCTGAGGCAAGAGAATTGCTTGAACCTGGGAGGCAGAAGTTGCAGTGAGCCAAGATCTTACCACTGCACTCTAGCCTGGGTGATAGAGGGAGACTCCATCTCAAAACAAACAAACAACCCCAAAAAACCCAAATAATATACAGATTGATTTTAAATGTTGAACCAGCCTTGCATTTCTTGACTAAACCCGACTTGGTCATGGTGTCTAATTCTTTTTATATTGCTGAATTCTCTTTGCTAATATTTTGTTATGGATTATTGTATCTATATTCATGAAGAATATTTTTCTGTAGTTTCATTGTTTGTACTGTCTTTGGTATGGCATTAGGGTAATAATAGCTTCATAAATAAATTGGGAAGTCTTATTGCCTCTTCTGTTTTCCAGAAGAGATAATGTAGAATTGGTGTTACTTATTCTTTAAAAGTTTGGCAGATTTCTCCAGTGAAGACTTCTGGGCCTGGAGATTTCTTTTTTGGAGGCTTAAAATTATGAATAAAATCTCATCAATGTTATATATAGGGCTATTCAAATTTATCTATATTTTATTCATTGAATTGTGATAGTATTTTTTTCAAGGAAGTGGATCTTTTTTTTCTAAGTTGTTAAATTTATGTGTGTAAAATTCATAGTATCCATTTTACTGTGTATAGGTCTGTAGTGATATTCCATGTTCCATTCCTATAAATATTGGTAATTTGTGTCTTCTCTCTTTTTTCTTTCTCGGTCTTGCTAGATTTTGTCAATTTTATTGCTTTTCTCAAAAGACCAGCTCTTTGTTTCACCAATTTTCTCTTTTGTTTTTCGGTTTTCAATTCACTGATTTATGCTATCATCCATTTCTTTTTTGCTTGCTTTGGATTTATTTTGCTCTTCTTTGTCTGGGTTATTGAGGTGGGAATTTGGATTATTAATATGAGACTTTTCTTCTTTGTCTGATATATGTATTTACTACTGCAAATTTCTTCTTTATCATTGCTTTAGCTATGTCCTACAAATTTAATACATTAAACATTTTTATTAAGTGCAATGCATTTTAAAAATTTCCTTTGAGCCTCCCTCTTTGACCCATGGATTATTTAGAAGTGTGTTGTTTAGTTTCCAACTGTTAAAAATTTTCCTATTGTCTTTATGTTATTGATTTCTAGTTAGATTTAATTGTGGTCAGATAAAACACTCTGTAAAAGTTCAATTCTTGTAGATGTTTTGAAATTTGCCTTATGGTCCAAGATTTTGTCTATCTTGATATATCTTTCCGTAGGAACTTGAAAGAGCATTCTGCTGCTGTTTGATGGAATATTCTGTAAATGTTCATTAGATCATGTAAGTTGATGGTGTTGTGGAATTTTTTCACATCCGTACTGATTTTCTGACTAGTTGTTCTATTAGTTGTTGACAGCAGGGTATTGAAATTTCCAAGTATAATATGGATTTCTCTATTTATGTTTTTAGTTCTATTAATTTTTGCTTTGCACATTTTACTGCACTGTTGTTTGGTGCATACACATTTAGGAGTGCTATGTCCTCTTGGTGAATTGACCCTTTTATCACTATATAACATTCCTCTCTGTCTCTGGTAACCTGCCTATATTGTTACACTTGAAGTGAGTTTCTTATATACAGCAAACAATGGGTCATGTTAATTCACTCTGACAATCTCTGTTCTTTAATTGGTATATTTACATCATCTTCATTTAATGTAATTATTGCTGTGTTAGGGATTAAGACTGACATTTGCTGTTTTCTGTTTGTTCTCACTGTTCTTCATTTTTCTGTTTTATTTTTTCCCTGTGGGTCACTCAAACAATTTTTAAGAATTCTATTTGGATGTTTCTATATAGTGTTTTTGAGTGTATCTATTTGTATGACTTGTTTAGTGGTTGCTCTGGGTATTACATTATATATACATAATTTATCATTGTCTACTGCTACATTTACTGATTCAAGTGAAGTATAGAAATCTTACCCTTCTTTACCTTCCTTCATCCTCCTTTTTTATATGCAATTCATTGTCATTATTGTAGTAGTTGTATTCTATAAAGTCTCTCTGAATTAGCAAATACTAAACCATTGCTCCTAGGGGAAATACAAGGTTAGATTCCTGGGAGCCTCAGGTCATAATATAGTCAACTGATCAATACATAACCTTGTTTCATAGATGTTTCTATTTAAAGATACCTTTAAATTCAATTAGCACTGAATTCGTGGCCAATAGCACTATAAGTCATGCCTGAATAAAGCTTATCTAACACACATAGTTTCTCCATCAGGCACATCACAGCTTTCTTGCACTTAGAAACACTAGACAGCATGTCAGCACTACATTGGGGATCATTTTAAACAGTGCATTTGCCAACAAAATGTAAAAAATTGCAAATAACATAGCATTAGATAGACTATGAAAAAGGCACTTGTTTATAATATGAGCTGAAACAAAAGGTGACAGCCATGTTCAACCTCAGCTTGAAACATATGGGAAGACTCAAATTTTCTACCACTCTGCACATGTTTGTGAATGACTATGAAAATGCTGTGAGTATTAATTTGATGATTACAAATAAAATTCAGTGAACTGGAAAATTCACAAATACAGAATCTATAAATAATGAGGATCAACTATACTTTTGTTCTTGCTTATTGGCATAAAATTTTCTTCTTTTATCATTTATTTTATATTTAGGGAATTTTCTTTATCCATCCTTTTGGGGTAGGTCTACTGGTGACAAGTTCTCTTTATTTGTTAATGTAAGACTGTCTTGATTTCCTCTTTATTTCTAAGGCATATTTTCACTGGACATAAGATTCTGGGTTGCCAATTCTTTTCTTTCAGCACTTGAAAAATGTGTTGCTTCCTTCAGTCTTTCTTGGTGTCTGATGAGAAATCTGTCACTGTCATTTGAATTCTTTTTTTTTTTTTTTTTTTTTTTTTTTAGTATAGGTAAAGTTTAAGATTTTTTCTGTCTTTAGTTTTCAGAACTTTAATTATGATGTGTTTTGGCATGGATTTATTTGAATTTGCCCTGTTTAAGGTGGACTCAGCTTCTCAAATTTGTAGGTTTATATATTCTGCCAGATTTGGGAAGTTTTCGGACATTTTTTGGTCAAGAACTCTTTAACCCTATCTTCTTTTCCTTTTTTTTCCTTGGATTCTGATGACATGAATATGTATATCTTCTTATAGTCCTACAGGGTCCTGAGTCTCTGTTCTTTCTTTTTTTGATTTGTTGTTTAGACTAAGACATTTTTATCATTGTGTCTTCCAGTACACTAATTCTTCCATCTGTCTTCTTCATTCTGCTGTTGAGTACATCTACCAGGTTTTTAAAATTTCAATTATTGTGTTTTTATTTATTTATTTATTTATTTATTTTTTTATTTTTTTTTTGAGACAGAGTCTCGCTCTGTCGCCCAGGCTGGAGTGCAGTGGCCGGATCTCAGCTCACTGCAAGCTCCGCCTCCCGGGTTCGGGCCATTCTCCTGTCTCAGCCTCCCGAGTAGCTGGGACTACAGGCGCCCGCCACCTCGCCCGGCTAGTTTTTTGTATTTTTTAGTAGAGACGGGGTTTCACCGTTTTAGCCAGGATGGTCTCGATCTCCTGACCTAGTGATCCGCCCGTCTCGGCCTCCCAAAGTGCTGGGATTACAGGCTTGAGCCACCGCGCCCGGCCAATTATTGTGTTTTTCAGTTCTAAATTTTCTATTTGGTTCTTCTTTATATATTCTAGTTATTTGCTGAGACTTTCTATATTTCTTGCTAAAGCTTTCTCCTTTTTTTTTGTTTCAAGTGTGTGCATAATTGTTCTTTGAAACATTTTTATCATGCCTGCTTTAAAATATTTTTTAGGCCATTCCAACAACTCTGTCACTTGATGTTGGTATCTATTGATTGTCTTTTTGCATTCAGTTTGAGATATTTTTGCTTTTTGGTGTGATGTGTGGTTTTTGATTGAAATCTGGACATTTTCATAGTGTACTAGGAGACTGGATGTTACTTAAATCTTCTGTTTTGCTGGCAGATTCTGACACCACTCTGGCAGGGAGGAGGGAGCATTGCCTTGTTACTGCCTGGTGGAGGGAGAAGCTCACGATCCCTATTTGGCTTCTGATGACACCCAAGTAGGTAGCTCAGCTTATAACTTGGAGGGGATAAGGGTTCTGGCTTTCCATGTCATCTCCACTGATACTACAGTGAGGCTGGCCTTTTAATCGTTGGAACATCGTGAAATTTCTGACTCTCCCCTAGCCCTATTCTGACATTACTCCAGTGAGTAATATTCATATTTAAAAAAATTTCCCTTATGCCTAAGAAATAGATACAATCAAGTTTTCTTAATGAACTTTGTAGCTTTTCATTTTGATCAACTCCCTGCTGACTGGTTCTTTATTTACAGTAAATCTCTGTCTGGTGGCTGGCAACTGCCCAGATGCTTTTTTTTTTTTTTTTTTTTTTTACCCAAGATGAACTTTTTGTATGTGCAGTTATTATGTTGTTTCATCTTTATTTCAGTTTTTTCCTGCTCCTCCTGCGGTTTATCACCATTGGCCTAGTCTGCGCCTTGGTTCTCAGTGTTTACTGCTTTTGGATGTTTATTTGTATTTCATGTGCTCTCTTCAGAGCATTTCCTTTTAAAACAAACAACACAAAAGGGGGTTAAGTTGAAGTGCTGAAAATGCAAATCAATACACCTTGAGCAAAGGTCTCTCCCTCTGGGTGGAGGGGATATCTCAAGTTGACTAGGGAAGGGTCAATAAGAGAGAGTAGCTGAGGAGCTGATTTTGAAGACTAAAACCCATTTCCTCTGAGGAAAGGAAATAGTCCAACACTATTTTAGATCATATTATCCTGTCTCAGCCACTTGGTTTGTATTGTGGTAATCAGAAGCTATAAATAGATAAAATTTGCTAAAAGCATCTTTAAGAACCATCAGGAAATGTCTAGCCTTGTTCAGGACGTTTTGGAAACTAGTGTGTTAGTAACCGATATCATTATCCGTAATTTCCCTTTTACAAATACTGTTCATGGTAATTGTCACCCCTTTGTCAATCTCTGGCATTCTCAGAGGTATCCTTTTAATTAATGCCCATATCCCCTGTTCTGCACACTCTTAGACTTCCAGATGGCCAAATCGGGTTTGAAGGATTGATAGCAAGTTATACTAATGATTTTGATTAGTTCTATTTGTTTTGCATGTAATTATTTTTTCTAAGTAATTAGAATTTAGTCACAGTATTCATACTTGATATAATTTTGTATAAAGATTACCCTAGTTAAACTCAGATATATTTATAATTTCCAAACAATTATAGAACAATTTATCCAAACCCATTGTTGTTCTGTCTTTGAAAGGAAAAAAATGTTTTTTTATTTGTTTTAAAATATGAAGTATTTCTTTTTCATGTGAAACACAGCTGATAACAAAAATCAATTGTGCTTTTGAAAATAATGTTTCCTGACAAATTATTTGCTGGATAAAATTGATATTAATTTATGACAAAGTAACCTTTTCTTTGGAGAAGGATTTGAATGGGTTGGCCTTTTGAATGTGTTTATTAGATTTATCTCATTTTAGAATCATAATTATGTCATATCTGGTGTCTAGAAAAGGAGGTATGGGTATGTTTTTCCACCTGTGTTCATGATCTTCAATAAAACATTGTATTTGTGGACTACAGCACTCAGCTAGTGTCTGAGCAGGTCTCCCTTTATCCCCTTAGGGAAAATGAAGTGGTTCTCTGGATTTATTCTGGTCAAACACAGAGCCAGGCTGAACAGGGCTTTTGCTGCTTCATCTTTGAATTCCTGGGCAGCTATGTGGCTCCCTGAGCTTCTGTTAAGAAAAGCAGAAGCATCAGGGCACCCAGATCCTGTTGGCATGTGGTAGGTGGAGATTGCTCTCCTGCCCTGCAAGTTGGGCAAATAGGATGAAAATTTCTGCACATTTGAAGGTATGTATTCTGTCAGCAATCTATTTCTGCAAGTTTTCTTTTGGAGGCATTAACGATGAATATGAGCCGCTTTCTACAGATTCTTTAAGGTCATCCTAATTGGCATTCTTTTTCTTGTTGTTATAAAGCCTTTCAGAGACTAACTACATATTCTTTAACTCATAGCTGCATATTAATGATCTTTCCTTTGGGATTTGATTAATGCAGCTTCAACTTAAGTTTTTGTATGATTTCCTAGTAGTTACAGAGTGATCTAAACTAAAGTTCCTAGCCTGACACAATAGAGTAACTCCCGTGCATGTGCTGTATGCGCAGCCTGGTTCTAGTAAATGAAGCTTATAAGCAGGCAAGGATACTGCCAATGGGGGAACTCACCGTCAGCACTACTGCTGCTGTCAAAACAGTTTAACTCCCTTTGGCTTGGTTTTCCTACGGTCACTGCCAACTGTGACTGCTGATAAGCTGAATAAGGCTGGAGGTGAACAATCTGGACACAGCTCTTAATTATTAAATGATCAACATGTCTTAACATGCACATCCTCTGAACTGGGCATCAAACAACAGGATCTCAGGGAGAGAAATGTTCCCTTTCTCTTAAATTAGCCAAAAAAAAAAAAAAAAAAAAAAAGAACAAAAACATAAAACAAAGCCGTTTTCAGGGGGAGGTATAGAGTTTTCTCTATACCCTTTTGGTGGTTTGTTTGTTTTTGACATAGTGTCTTGTCCTATCACCCAGGGTGGAGTGCAGTGATGCGACTCAAGCACACTGCAGCCTTGAACGCCTGGGATCAAGTGATCCTCCCACCTCAGCCTCCCAAGTAGCTGAGATTACAGGTGTGTGCCACCTCATTTGGCTAATTTAATTTTTATTAAATTATACTTTAAGTTCTAGGGTACATGTGCACAATGTGCAGGTTTGTTACATATGTATACATGTGCCATGTTGGTGTGCTGCACCCATTAACTCTTCATTCACATTAGTATATCTCCTAATGCTATCCCACCCCTCCCCCAACCCTACAACAGGTCCCAGTGTATGATGTTCCCCTTCCTGTGTCCAAGTGATCTCATTGTTCAATTCCCACCTATGAGTGAGAACATGTGGTGTTTGGTTTTCTGCTCTTGCGATAGTTTGCTGAGAATGATGGTTTCCAGCTACATCCATGTCCCTACAAAGGACAAGAACTCATCCTTTTATATGGCTGCATAGTATTCCATGGTGTATATGTGCCACATTTTCTTAATCCAGTCTGTCACTGATGGACATTTGGGTTGGTTCCAAGTCTTTGCTACTGTGAATAATGCCGCAATAAACATACATATGCATGTGTCTTTATAGCAGCATGATTTATAATCCTTTGGGTATATACCCAGTAATGGGATGGCTGGGTCATATGGTACTTCTAGTTCTAGATCCTTGAGGAATCACCATACTGTTTTCCATAATGGTTGAACTAGTTTACAATCCCACCAACAGTGTAAAAGTGTTCCTATTTCTCCACATCCTCTCCAGCACCTGTTGTTTCCTGACTTTTTAAAGATTGCCATTCTAACTGGTGTGAGATGGTATCTCATTGTGGTTTTGATTTGCATTTCTCTGATGGCCAGTGATGATGAGCATTTTTTCATGTGTCTGTTGGCTGTATGAATGTCCTCTTTTGAGAAATGTCTGTTCATATCCTTTGCCCACTTTTTGATGGGGTTGTTTGTTTTTTTCTTGTAAATTTGTTTGAGTTCTTTGTAGGTTCTGGATATTAGCCCTTTGTCCGATGAGTAGATTGCAAAAATTTTCTCCCATTCTGTAGGTTGCCTGTTCACTCTGATGGTAGTTTCATTTGTTGTGCAGAAGCTCTTTAGTTTAATTAGATCCCATTTGTCAATTTTGGCTTTTGTTGCCATTGCTTTTGGTGTTTTAGACATGAAGTCCTTGCCCATGCCTATGTCTTGAATGGTATTACCTAGGTTTTCTTCTAGGGTTTTTATGGTATTAGGTCTAACATTTAAGTCTCTAATCCATCTTGAATTAATTTTCGTATAAGGAGTAAGGAAAGGATCCAGTTTCAGCTTTCTACTTATGGCTAGCCAATTTTCCCAGCACCATTTATTAAATAGGTAATCCTTTCCCCATTTCTTGTTTTTCTCAGGTTTGTCAAAGATCAGATGGCTGTAGATGTGTGGTATTATTTCTGAGGACTCTGTTCTGTTCCATTGGTCTATATCTCTGTTTTGGTACCAGTACCATGCTGTTTTGGTTACTGTAGCCTTGTAGTATAGTTTGAAGTCAGGTAGCATGATGCCTCCAGCTTTGTTCTTTTGACTTAGGATTGTCTTGGCAATGTGGGGTCTTTTTCGGTTCCATATGAACTTTAAAGCAGTTTTTTCCAATTCTGTGAAGAAACTCATTGGTAGCTTGATGGGGATGGCATTGAATCTATAAATTACCTTGGGCAGTATGGCCATTTTCACGATATTGATTCTTCCTATCCATGAAAATGGAATGTTCTTCCATTTGTTTGTGTCCTCTTTTATTTCACTGAGCAGTGGTTTGTAGTTCTCCTTGAAGAGGTCCTTTACATCCCTTGTAAGATGGATTCCTAGGTATTTCATTCTCTTTGAAGCTATTGTGAATGGGAGTTCATTCATGATTTGGCTCTCTGTTTGTCTATTACTGGTGTATAAGAATGCTTGTGATTTGTGATTTTTGCACATTGATTTTGTATCCTGAGACTTTGCTGAAGTTCCTTATCAGCTTAAGGAGATTTTGGGCTGAGACAATAGGTTTTTCTAAATATACAATCATGTCACCTGCAAACAGGGACAATTTGACTTCTTCTTTTCCTAACTGGATACCCTTTATTTCTTTCTCTTGCCTGATTGCCCTAGCCAGAACTTCCAACACTATGTTGAATAGGAGTGGTGAGAGAGGGCATCCCTGTCTTGTGCCAGTTTTCAAAGACAATTTTTCCAGTTTTTGCCCATTCAGTATGATATTGGCTGTGGGTTTGTCATAAATAGCTCTTATTATTTTGAGGTACGTTCCATCAATACCGAATTTATTGAGAGTTTTTAGCATGAAGGGCTGTTGAATTTTGTCAAAGGCCTTTTGTGCATCTATTGAGATAATCATGTGGTTTTTGTCTTTGGTTCTGTTTATATGCTGGATTACGTTTATTGATTTGCGTATGTTGAACCAGCCTTGCATCCCAGGGATGAAGCCCACTTGATCATGGTGGATAAGCTTTTTGATGTGCTGCTGGATTCAGTTTGCCAGTATTTTATTGAGGATTTTTGCATCAATGTTCATCAGGGATATTGGTCTAAAATTGTCTTTTTTTGTTGTGTCTCTGCCAGGCTTTGGAATCAGGATGATGTTGGCCTCATAAAATGAGTTAGGGAGGATTCCCTATTTTTCTATTGATTGGAATAGTTTCAGAAGGAATGGTACCAACTCCTCCTTGTACCTCTGGTAGAATTCAGCTGTTAATCCATCTGGTCCTGGACTTTTTTTGTTTGGTAGGCTATTAATTATTGCCTCAATTTCAGAGCCTGCTATTGGTCTATTCAGGGATTCAGCTTCTTCCTGGTTTAGTCTTGGGAGAGTGTAAGTGTCCAGGAAATTATCCATTTCTTCTAGATTTTCTAGTTTATTTGCGTAGAGGTGTTTATAGTATTCTCTGATGGTAGTTTGTATTTCTGTGGGGTCAGTGGTGATATCCCCTTTATCATTTTTTATTGCGTCTATTTCATTCTTCTCTTTTCTTCTTTATTAGTCTTGCTAGCAGTCTATCAATTTTGTTGATCGTTTCAAAAAACCAACTCCTGGATTCACTGATTTTTTGGAGGGTTTTTTGTGTCTCTATCTCCTTCAGTTCTGCTCTGATCTTAGTTATTTCTTGCCTTCTGCTAGCTTTTGAATGTGTTTGCTCTTGCTTCTCTAGTTCTTTTAATTGTGATGTTAGAGTGTCAATTTTAGATCTTTCCAGCTTTCTCTTGTGTGCATTTAGTGCTATAAATTTCCCTCTACACACTGCTTTAAATGTGTCCCAGAGATTCTGGTATGTTGTATCTTTGTTCTCATTGGTTTCAAAGAACATCTTTATTTCTGCCTTCATTTCGTTATGTACCCAGTAGTCATTCAGGAGCAGGTTATTCCGTTTCCATGTAGTTGAGTGGTTTTGATTGAGTTTCTTAGTCCTGAGTTCTAGTTTGATTGCACTGTGGTCTGAGAGACAGTTTGTTATAATTTCTGTTCTTTTACGTTTGCTGAGGAGTGCTTTACTTCCAATTATGTGGTCAATTTTGGAATAAGTGTGATGTGGTGCTGAGAAGAATGTATATTCTGTTGATTTGGGGTGGAGAGTTCTGTAGATGTCTATTAGGTCTGCTTGCTGCAGAGATGAGTTCTATTCCTGGATATCCTTGTTAACTTTCTGTCTCATTGATCTGTCTAATGTTGACAGTGGGGTGTTGCAGTCTCCCATTATTATTGTATAGGAGTCTAAGTCTCTTTGTAAGTCTCTAAGGACTTGCTTTATGAATCTGGGTGCTCCTGTATTGGGTGCATATATATTTAGGATAGGTAGCTATTCCTGTTGAATTGATCCCTTTACCATTATGTAATGGCCTTCTTTGTCTCTTTTGATCTTTGATGGTTTAAAGTCCGTTTTATCAGTGACTAGTATTGCAACCCCTGCTTTTTTTTTGTTCTCCATTTGCTTGGTAGATCTTCCTCCATCCCTTTATTTTGAGCCTATGTGTGTCTCTGCATGTGAGATGGGTTTCCTGGATATAGCAAACTGATGTGTCTTGACTCTTTATCCAGTTTGCCAGTCTGTGTCTTTTAATTGGAGCATTTAGTCCATTTACATTTAAGCTTAATATTGTTATGTGTGAACTTGATCCTGCCATTATAATATTCACTGGTTATTTTGCTCGTTAGTTGATGCAGTTTCTTCCTAGCCTCAATGGTCTTTACATTTTGGCATGTTTTTGCAATGGCTGGCACTGGTTGTTCCTTTCCATGTTTAGTGCTTCCTTCAGGGTCTCTTGTAAGGCAGGCCTGGTGGTGACAAAATCTCTCAGCATTTGCTTATCTGTAAAGGATTTTATTTCTCCTTCACTTATGAAACTTAGTTTGGCTGGATATGAATTTCTGGGTTGAAAATTCTTTTCTTTAAGAATGTTGAATATTGGCCCCCACTCTCTTCTGGCTTGTAGAGTTTCTGCCGAGAGATCTGCTGTTAGTCTGATGGGCTTCCCTTTGTGGGTAACCCGACCTTTCTCTCTGGCTGCCCTTAAGATTTTTTCCTTCATTTCAACTTTGGTGAATCTGGCAATTATGTGTCTTGGAGTTGCTCTTCTCGAGGAGTATCTTTGTGGCGTTCTGTGTATTCCCTGAATTTGAATGTTGGCCTGCCCTACTAGGTTGGGGAAGTTCTCCTGGATGATATCCTGAAGAGTGTTTTCCAACTTGGTTCCATTTTCCCCCTCACTTTCAGGCATCCCAATGAGACATAGATTTGGTCTTTTTACATAATCCCATACTTCTTGCAGGCTTTGTTCATTTCTTTTTCTTCTTTTTTCTTTAGATTTCTCTTCTCGCTTCATTTCATTCATTTGATCCTGAAATGCTGATACTCTTTCTTCCAGTTGATCAAGTCGGTTACTGAAGCTTGTGCATTTGTCACGTATTTTTCGTGTCATGGTTTTCATCTCTCTCAGTTCGTTTATGGCCTTCTCTGCATTAATTATTCTAGTTATCAATTCTTCCACTCTTATTTCAAGATTTTTAGTTTCTTTGCACTGGGTACGTAATTCCTCCTTTAGCTCTGAGAAGTTTGATGGACTGAAGCCTTCTTCTCTCATCTTGTCAAAGTCATTCTCTGTCCAGCTTTGATCCGTTGCTGGCGATGAGCTGCGTTCCTTTGCAGGGGAGATGCACTCTTATTTTTTGAATTTCCAGCTTTTCTGCCCTGCTTTTTCCCCATCTTTATGGTTTTATCTGCCTCTGGTTTTTGATGATGGTGACGTACTGATGGGGTTTTGGTGTGGGTGTCCTTCCTGTTTGTTAGTTTTCCTTCTAACAGTCAGGACCCTCAGCTGTAGGTCTGTTGGAGATTGCTTGAGGTCCACTCCAGACCCTGTTTGCCTGGGTATCAGCCGCAGAGGCTCAGTTGAAAATACAGAAATCACCTGTCTTCTGTGCCACTGGCATTGGGAGCTGGAGACTGGAGCTGTTCCTATTCGGCCATCTTGCTCCACCCCCAGATTTGGTCTTTTCACATAATCCCATATTTCTTGGAGGCTTTGTTCATTCTTTTTACTCTTTTTTCTCTAAACTTCTCTTCTCACTTCATCCATTCATTTGATCTTCAATCACTGATACCCTTTCTTCCAGTTGATTGAGTCGGTTACTGAAGCATGTGCCTTTGTCACATCGTTCTTGTGTCATGGTTTTCATCTCTCTCAGGTTGTTTATGGACTTCTCTGCATTGGTTATTCTAGTTATCCGTTCATCAAATCTTTTTTCAAGGTTTTTAGTTTCTTTGCGCTGGGTTCATAGTTCCTCCTTTAGCTCTAAGACATTTGATTGTCTGAAACCTTCATCTCCCAACTCATCAAAGTCACTCTCCATCCAACTTTTTTCCATTTGGTGAGGAGCTGTGTTCCTTTGGAGGGGGAGAGGTGCTCTGAGTTTCTGAATTTTCAGCTTTTCTGCACTGCTTTTTCCCCATCTTTGTGGTTTTCTCTACCTTTGGTCTTTGATGATGGTGATGTACAGACAGGGTTTTGGTGTGGATGTCCTTTCTGTCAGTTTTCCTTCTAATAGTCAGGACCCTCAGCTGCAGGTCTGTTGGAGTTTGCCTGAGGTCCACTCCAGACCCTGTTTGCCTGGGTATCAGCAGCAGAGGCTGCAGAAGAGAGAATATTGCTGAACAGCAAGTGTTGCTGTCTGATTGTTTCTCTGGATGCTTTGTCTTAGAGGTGTACCTGGCTGTGTGAGGTGTGAGATGTCAGTCTGCCCCTAGTGGGGGATGTCTCCCAGTTAGGCTACTTGGGGGTCAGGGACCCACTTGAGCAGGCAGTCTGTCTGTTCTCAGATCTCAAACTCCGTGCTTGGAGAATCATTACACTCTTCAAAGCTGTCATACAGGACCTTTACATCTGCAGAGGTTTCTGCTGCTTTTTGTTTAGCTATGCCCTGTCCCTAGAGGTGGAGTGTATAGAGCTAGGCAGGCCTCCTTGAGCTGTAGTGGGCTCCACCCAGTTCAAACTTCCTGGTCGCTTTGTTTACCTACTTAAGCCTCAGCAATGGTGGGTGCCCCTCCCCCAGCCTCGCTGTAGCCTTGCAGTTAGATCTCGTACTGCTGTGCTAGCAATGAGGGAGGCTCCGTGGGTGTGGGACCCTCTGAGCCAGGTGCGGGATATAATCTCCTGATGTGCCGTTGGAAAAGATGCTTGGTAAAGCACAGTATTAGAATGGGAGTGACCCGATTTTCCAGGTGTTGTGTGTCATGGTTTCCCTTGGCTAGGAAAAGGAATTCCCTTCCCCCTTGCTTCCCAGGTGAGGCGCTTTGGCTCTCGCTTGTCGGGCTGCACCCACTGTCCTGCCCTCACTGTCTGACATGCCCCAGTGAGATGAACCCTGTACCTCAGTTGGAAATGCAGAAATCACCTGTCTTCTGTGTCACTCACTCTGGGAGCTGGAGGCTGGAGCTGTTCCTATTCGGCCATCTTGGTGTCCAACTGCTTTTTTTTTTTTTTTTTTCCCAAATAGAGATGGACTCCTACAAGGCTGCCCAGGGTGGTTTCCAACTCCTGGTCTCAAGCAATCCTACCGTTTTGACTTCTCAAAAACACTGAGATTACAGACATGAGCCACTGTGCTCGGCCTCCTATGTCTTGATTCTAAGTTTGGAGCTTACACTACTGAATAAGGAGAAGGCTTTTAATTACTCTCCAGACTCAAGCCTTTGTTCAATTGTATCTCTTTGTCGTTGTAATCTATACTTAATCAATTTAACCTTGAATCAGCCTGATACCATGGGGTATTTTGAACTCAACAGCATAGGGCTGTGTCAATGTTTCATGTGTCTACCATGAATTTGTGGCTTCTCTTAACCTAAATTAAACTCCTCAACATGTAATTATCCATCCTCCACATTCAGCCTATCTCCAAGGTAAATGTTTCTGCATGGCAAAAAGCTGGTTTACAGCACAAAAACAAGTCCTCCTTTTTCTGCCTTCTCCCTGTCCCCCCCACCAGAAAAATTGTGCATCCTTACTCAGAACTCTATTTTTAGAGCTTCAGTGTCATACTGTTTCTAAGTTGACTGATTACATAAAAGTAAGCCAAAGGAAGTGTTTATTGCTCCATTTTCCTCTTTTCCTTTCTTTTCTTCCACAGCTTGAGGGGAAAATGTCAAGATTTGTTAACAGCAAAAAAATTGGACTTAATAATAATATTAAGAGACTGCCCAATTGAAATAGTTTACAATGCTACAGAAGGGAATATAATGCTTCACAAAATTAGCAGCTGGGTGGGTTATCTCCAAATGCATATTGCTTACGACATGATGAGACTATGCTGAATGTTGGGCTGGAATGAGTAATCAGCAGTGTTGATTCCAAATCTTAGTGAGACCTGTGCCAAACCTTGGTTTCTGGGAGTCTTCACAAGCATCATGAATAGATGGAAGTTTTTATATTTAGTTGTTGTGCTGTTTCACTCCAGTAGTAGAAAGGACAAAGAACAGAGACAGATGGGGAGTGGAGCAAGATAGTGGAATATGACTCTGTAGTGATTATCCACCCACAGAAACATCAACTTGAATAACTATTCACATGCAAAAAAAAAAAAACCTCCACAAGAGCTAAGGAAAACAGGTGAGAAATCACAGTACCTGGTTAAAGCATCATAATACAAAAAGACACATTGAAGAGGGTAGGAAGGATAGTTTCACAGTACCCATATCATTCCTCCCCCAACTCCAGGCAGCACAGTGTGGAGAGAGATACCATTTGCTTGATGGAAAGAGAAGGAAGTAAATATAGGACTTTTCCTTGGACCCCAATACTGGGCCTGCCAAACTAAAACCCAGTGCAAGGCAGAATCTCTCAGCCCCTCATTCCAGGCTAGTACTTGAAGACTGAACCTCTAGAGCCATCCAGGTACCACATGGGAATTATTCCCTGCAAAATGGATTTGAGGTTCAGCCTACATCACCATTGGTCAAATACAATGGCTGTGGGTACTGAATAACCCACAGTGACAGATAGGCCTCTGTGGCTGGGGGCTTGGAATTCAGCTTAATGCCTCATCAGCCTCAGCAGTCATGGGATTTCAGACTGGCTGCAGTGATCTTGGGCTTACAACATCCCCTAGTACTACAATGGCTGTGGCTGTCACAGGCTTAGGGACCATAATAAATGACCTGCCTAGAACTTCTAGACAGGCTTACTACTGAAGAACCTTCCCAGATAAAGCCAGACCATGAAAACTGGAATAAGTACCTACTTCTTCAGTGCATAGACATTGCTGTATGACTATAAGCATCAAGAATGGTCAGTGAAACATGACGTCGTCAAACAGACAAAATAAAGTGCCAGCAACCCCAAGGAGATGAAGATGTATAAATTTCATGAAAAGGCATTCAAAATAGCTATTTTAAAGAAGTTCAATGAACTTCAAGAAAATATGAGAAAAATTCAATGAAATGAGAAAACTATGAGTAACCAGATTAAGAAATTTAACAGAGAGATTGAAATAATAACAGTAATAATAATAATAATAATAATAATAATAAAATCAGACAAATCCTGGAGCTAAAAAATACAATAAACCAACTGAAAAATGCAATAGAGAGCATCAGGAGCAGAATTGATCAAGCAGAAGAAAGAATCTGTGAACTCAAAGACAGGCTTTTTGAAAATATACAGTCAGAAGAGAAAAAAGGAAAAAAGGGTCAAAAATGATCAAAACTTATGAGATTTATAGGATAGCATCAAATGAGCAAATCTGTGAGACATCGATGTTCAACATGGAGTAGACAAAGATAAAGGATAGAAAGTTTATTTAAAGAAATAACAGCAGCAAACTTTTCAAACCCAGAGAAAGGTATAAATATCCAGGTACAGGAAGGTCAAAAGTTGCAATCAGATTTAATCCAAATAAGACTACTCCAAGACATAATGTAGTTAAAATGTCAAAGATCAAAGAGAAAAAGAGGATGCTGAAAGGATCAAGAGGAAAGAAGCAAGTCACACACAAGGGAGTTCTCAAATGCCTAGCAGACAGAGAAAGACAACTCAAAAAAAGCATTATAACAAAATGGCCAATAAACATAGGAAAGTGGCTTCAAACTAATCGATAAACTAGGAAATGCAAATTTAAAAATCTATCTATTTTTGCCTATCAAATTAGCAATATGTAAGAAACAATAATATCCAGGATTGGTGAAAATACCAGAAAGTTACTAGAGTCAGACTGGTTTTGTTTCTTATCTCCTCCTCTTACCAGCTGAGGGAACTTGGGCATGCCATTTAATTTCTCTAAGACTGTTGTCCTCAGCTGTAAAATGCAGATAACATTAGTAACCACCTCACAGTCTTTTTGAGGGGATTAAGTGAAATAATACTTATAAATTGTTTAACATATCATCTGGCATATAGCAAATGCTCTGTTAACAGTAGTATTATGATTATTATTATTATTGGAAGCTAGAATCCAAATACACTGATGGAGAAGTATAAATTGGTAAAACCTTCCAGAATAAAAATTTGACATATGTATTAAGGCTTTAATATTGTGCATACATTTAACTTAATAATTCTACTCTATTAATTTGTTCTGAGGAAACAGGACACAATGATATGTTTACAAAGATATCTTTTATGACTTTTTTATATTGACAAAAAATTGAAACAATTTAAATACCTAACAGCAAAGGAATGGCTAAACATTTTGGTTTGTCCTTCTACTAGAATTTCATTCAAAGCATGTTTTTTAAAGAATATTTAATGGCTGAGAAAAATGATACTATGTGAAAATAGTGGCTATTGTTGGTCAGTAAGACAGGATTACCTGTTATTTGTACTTTTTATTAATACTCATTTGTAGTTTAAATTTTTCCTGTAGTCAGTCATATACTTTTTTCACATCTATTGCATATTAGGTACTATGCAACGTGTCATAAACATGGAAGGGCACTGCACCCATGCAGCTTCCAGTCCATCCATTGGAAGATTTGGAAGATGTGTTACTTTTATAATAAAGAGGATCGTTTCTAAAACAAAAAGGGAATCTATATTAGTTTGCAAGGGTGGCCATAACAAAGTGCTACAGAAATTTATTTTTCAGAGTGTGGGTGTGTTTTGTTTTTAAGAGACAGGATCTCCCTCCATTACCCAGGCTGGAGTGCAGTGGTACAATTAGAGTTCACTGCAGCCTCAAATTCCTGGTATCAAATAATCCTCCCAGCTTGGCCTCCCAAAGCACTGGGATTACAGGTGTGAGCCATCATAGCTATCTCCCTTTTAATGAATGGGTCTATATAATGAAATTGGGTCTATATAATAAAAGAAGCTTCTGTTTACAGAGTTACATGACCATTTTCACTATTGCTGTTCATCAATGTCTCATGTTCCCTGCCACACCCAAAGGCAGATTTTATTATCAAAGGATGCATCTGAATCTAGTGAGGTATTAGAATACCACCCCCTACCTCAGAGTGCCTAATTCTGGGCTGAGATAGGGTTCCTGGACTACACAGGGGCCCCCAAGTCTGGAACAGACTTGAAGTACAGGGAAACCCTGGAATGTCACTCTTTCCCAGAGGTGCTTTAGAACTGCCCATATAAGGTCACCTTCACCTAAACTGAAATCACAGCTGCCAATGCTGTGGCTTTCAAAGACAGATCCATGTTCTTAGTCTTCATAAAGGGGCTCTCAAAGGGGCTAAAAATATGCCATTGAAGGGAAAAGGAAGAAATACATCATTTCTCAAAAGAGAAACTATCAAGGAAGAAATATTATCACATGGTTTCTGTTATGGGCTGAATTATCTTCCCCAAGAATTCATATGCTGAAATCCTAACCCATAGAACTTCAGAATGTGACTGTATTTAGAAACAGAGTCTTTAAGGAGATACTTAATTTAAAATAAGGTCTTATGGATGGGCCCTAATTCAATACGACTGGTGTCTTTATACGAAGAGGAAATTTGGACTTAGTTACATAAGGAAAACCACATGAAGCATGAAGGCCCAGGGAGAAGACAGCTATCTACAAGCTGAAGGGAGTGTCTCAAAAGAAACCAACTCTGCCAGCACTTTCAAGACCAGCCTGGGCAACATAGTGAGACCTCGTCTTTTTATTTAAAAATAAAAGATATATTTTTAAATGGACATAAACTTTAAAAATGGAAATAGGTGCTTCTCCTCAGGAGGATAACCATCTTTTCAGATTAAAGTAGAAGCAGAAATGAACCTAGACAGTTCAGCCCTTTGTTTCAAAGATTGGGAAATCGGCTCACCAAGGCCTCTGGATTTGCCTAAAGTCACACATCTGATGAGTGGCAAATGTTGATCTCAAGTCCAGGGATCAAGATACTGGTCCAGTGTCATTTCCATGATACTCTGTGAGGGATAGAGGAAGCCTATGTGCTGGAGGAAGCATTGGACCTGGGATTAGGAACCCTGAGGTTCCACCCCAGCTTGGCCACTAAGAGCTACATAACAATGGGCAACCTGGGTCTTCTCTCTGGGCTCCTGTTGTCTTTATTTTGAGAATGAAAGTTGGATAATACAGTCCCTCTCATCTCTAACATCCCTGAAGTCTTTCATGGGTGCCACTCATTCTATATCCAGGCAGGCAGAGTTGGCAAGGGGTCCAGATGTGTTCAGTAGAGAATGGTTACATGATAGTGTCTAGCATACTAAAGAAAAGACCAGTGACCTCAAGGCTTGTCTAAGGAATTAATGAAAATTGAGAATTAGGAGGTGCTATGGCTTGACTATTTGTGCCCCCTCCAAAATTCACATGTTGAAATTCAATCATCAATGTGATAGTATTAAGAGGTGGGTCCATTAGGAGGTGATTGAGTAATGAGGGCAGAACCCTCAAGAATAGTACTAACAACCTTTTAAAAGGGCTGGAGGGAACTAGCTACATCCATTTGCTCTTCTGTCCCTTCTGCCACGTGAGGACACAGTGTTTTTCCCTTCTAGAGGATGCAGCACTCAAGGCACCATCTTGGGAGCAGAGATCAGGCCCTCACCAGACACCAAACTTGTTGGTGCCTTGATCTTTGACTTCCCAACCTCCAGAAGTGTAAGAAACGCATTTCTATGATTGATTAATTACCCAATCTCAGGCATTTTGTTATAGCAACCCAAACAGGCTAAGATAGGAGGTTAAAAAGATTACAAAAGATAATAAATTACAAAAGAAAATAAATGAGATTTGCAATCTTATTCACCTTCACTTACATTAAAAAAGTGAGCTTCACCTCACTACTCACATATTAATTACATGGTGACATATTTTGCTTGCTTTCTTACAGGTGAATTCCTGTAACACAATCTTCACTTACATATTTATTAACACGTTAAACATCTTTACCTCCACAGTCTTGTCTTCATAAAAAGGTATGCTACTAGGTTGTCAATGTGCTAAATGTCAAGAAATTGACAAAAGTCATTTTAACTCCTCTTTTTGGTTAGGTCTTCTTTTCTTCTTTCTTTCCTTTTCCTTCTCTTCTTTCTTCTTCAGCGTGTGATTAACTTTGTTTTCAAAAAGTATTATAGCCTTACCGAAAGTTTCATTAGCATTCCCCATGCATATTTTAATTAAAGAAAACTCATGTTTTGCTTAAGTCACTGGAGAAACGAAAGGTATAATCTAATGCTAAACGTGCTTGTACTTTGCAATAATTTAAACTGGACTCCCTTCTCTGATATGAGAACAGAAACAAGGCCACAGACTAACACCCACTCTCAGAAAAAAATCATAAGTAGCACTGTTCCAAGACTGTTTCCAATTATCTCATGTCCTTTCTGGTTGTAAAGGACAAAGATCTAAATGAGGCGTTGTACTTTCCTGTATGAAACAGAGCATTAATTGCTACCATTTTTATATGCTGCTGGAGTGTACGTGAGGTATAACACATATATTTCTACAAGGTGCCTACATCAATTGTACAATTTTTACTTGTGTTACTTGCATTAGTACTTTTACCAAATTGATGTTGGTAATTTCATTCATTTTACAAAAATTGAAATTATAAACCATCATCAGGCTTTTCCTTAAATATATGGAAAACTATTAAACTGTTTTTCTACTTGTCAAACTGTCTTTCATCATACAGAGTGATTATGAAAACAAGAGGCCCTTGGAGTTTCCTGCTGCTTTTTTATTCTACCAACAAAGGAAAGTTATCCATTCTCTTTAGGTATAAACTTCCATTGCTGTAATTTTTTAAAATGTTATTTATTTCTTCTTCCTCTTCTTATAGAAAAGAGGTCTTGCTATGTTGCCCAGGCTGGTCTCAAACTCCTGGCCTCAAGTAATCCTCCTGCCTTGGCCTCCTAAAGCACTGGGATTATAGGTGTGAGCCACTGCTCCAGGTTCTCCATTGCTGTGATATTTTTAACACACTATTGCTGGCTTGAAATGACTGTGTTTTTAAAAATGTACCAAAAGCCTTACTCTGTAGCATCAGATCCAAGAGCCTATATTTCTAGTGACTTTGATTGACTTGGCCACTTTTTTTTGAATGCTTTTAGAAACCTTTCATTTCTGTTATTTTGGTCAGTGTGTCTTAGAAATCACTCAACATGGTGAGTAAATTCTGAGATAGACTCTCTCGATCTACCAGACAATGATGTTATAAAAGCATCCTGCTTGTGAACTATGGTTCTTTGGCAAATAATCCTGAACTAGCCAGGAAGCCACTGAGGGCTAAAAAGAATTGACAGTTATAGGGCGTGGTCCCTGCTAAGGTCACACTCCTTCCACCCTTTGTTGTGGGCATCCAGGGCTTGCTTCCACAACCTGTGGCCACTGAACCTAAGAAGCCAAGTAAGAGTGGTTGAAGTGTCCAAAGAACAAATAGTGGATGAGATCCACTTATCGTTGGTTCATAATGAGTGTACACCATAATCTGCAGGCAATTTGTTAATTCCCCATGAGAATTTACCATCACAGAGACCTGACATATTCCAAATTTGCATATCATTCTCCCTGTAGACAGACTTATATGGGAAACCAAATAATAATTACAAAATTGCTACATGGTTATGGAATTACAAAATGGGAAGTTAGTGACATTTGACTAAAAGAGCTGGATATGTCTATTTCATAAATGGGATTTTCTTACTAATGGGACCATAGTGTTTGAAGTCCATTAGTGAATATTCCTTCATTTCTGAGTATGTTTGGATAAGCACTGTAGCATTTACATCAATAACTTACCTTGTCCTGTGTTTCCAAACTGTCTAGCTCCTTTAATGATTGATGCATTCTTTATTTAGACATGTCTATACATTTAATAATATTATGGTGAAATTATCCCTGCCTGGGAGCCATTCTGTCTCTTTAAAATATGGTCATTCATTCATCAAATATTTATGGAGTGTCTCCTATGTGCTAGACCATGCATTCTGTATTAGGCATACAGCAGTAAGTGAGACAAACAAGTTATACAGTCTAGTGGGGGAAATAACAATTAAACAAGCTATTACAGTAATGCATGATAAGTGTAACAGAATAAAAAGAGCAAGGAGCAATGGATCACCTTGCCTCTGCTCTAGGGGGCTCAAGAGGGCTTCTGGTAGAAAGTGATGCCAAGTTCGAGACTTGAAGGATGGAGTTGGGAAAGGTAGAAAAGGTTTTTTGATAAAGGGAACTTCCTGTGTGAAGGCACAGAGGAGAGAGTGCAAGCTACCTTTAAGGCACTGAAAGAATTTTTTTTAGGGCTGTAATCGAAGATGAAGATGATAATGGCTGTGAGCTAAGCAGGACCAGATCATCAAGGATCGGATTAGATCTGTTAAGGAGACTGGATTCTATACTAAAAGCAATGGAAGAGACTCATTGGTTTTAAACCTCATAATGATTAGGTTTGCATTCAGAAATATCATGCTGGCTGTAGCACAGAGAAAGGATTTGAGAGCAGAAAGATGAGAAAATTAAAGCCAATTAGGGGGCCATGGCATGATTTCAGGCAAGAATGGGTGGTGGGTTAATAGGATTAATCAAGGTAGTGGCAGTTAGGATGGAGAAAAATGGTGTTTTGAGATATATTTATGAGGGAGAACAGCTAGAACTTGATGTCTAAATGAATGTGAAAGATGAAGGTGATGAGGAATCAAAAATGACTCTAGTTTCTGCTGAGATAGGGAATACTGGGTAAGACTGGGAGTGGGGAGGAGATGAATATAGGCCAGGATATGTTGTGCTTGAAGTGTTTGCATGGAAGACAGTTGCATACATAAATCTGCAGCCCAGGAGAAATGTCTGGGCTGGAGATAAGACTTTGCAATCATTAGCAGAAGGAAAGTATTTAAAGCCACAAAAATAGATGAGTTCACTTGTGAAAAATATGGAGAATCTGAAAAGAGACCAGCATTAAATCTCAATTGGAAAAAGAGCAGGCTAAAAGGTAAAAGGAGGTGGCTCAGATGAATGGGCAATGTGACCCCTAAATTCTGTCCTGCAGGTCTGCTTTGTAGAACCACGTTCCTATTCCAATTATATACATTTTTTATTTTAATGACTTTTGGGGTATAAGTGGTTTTTGTTTACATGGATGAGTTGTATAGTGGTGAAGTCTGAGATTTTAGTCCACCTGTCACCCGCTGTTCCAATTTTCTTAGCATAGTTGTCTATGCTAAGAAAACTTTTCGCTCAGAAAATATTCTAAGGGAGAACTAAAGAAAGGTTCATACTTTATATGGTATGTTTAGACCGAGAGAAGCAAGAATGAGAAGAAACGAAGAGAAAGAAGGAAAGATGAAAATGAATACAAGATATGTAGTCATGCTTGCTACCTCTTCATGGTGAGTGGGAAGTGGCCCAGGCCACTCACAAGTGAGCCTGCTCGGTGCTTCCCCAGCTGGGCTGCAGTGAGGCACTATGCCTTGGAGTAGTCTTTGAGCAACCGGAAAGAGGAGGGACTTGTATTTCCCTCTCTGCTGTCTTTTGTTTCCTATTAGTAAAGGTTAGCCCAGGTGTATCAGTTACGGTTTAACCAGAGAAGCAGAACCAAGAGAAAGATTTTACATGGGATTTGTCCCAGGGAATTGGTTTATGCAGTTGTGGGAGTTGGTAAAATGGTGTTCAAAAAGCTGTCTCCATGTGTAATGCTGGAGCTTCAAGCCCACTGGGCAGGCGATCTGAAAGGGAAGAGCATGGGTAAGCTGTGAGCCCTTGAGGGTGGACTGAAGCTGCAGCCATTTTTGTTCCCTCTCACTCACTCTCATGTACAGGGTGGTCTTGTGCAAACCGGAGTGCTTCCTCACAGAGCTAAACACGTACACCTGGCCCAGGAGTCAGACAAGCTGAAGGCAAACTGGGAAGATAGATCAATTTCAGGTCCACATGCTGCTTCAGGCTAATGTGGTGAATTACCCCATCAGCAACAGGGGTCAGCTGCAAAATGGTCGCTGCCTTCCTTCTGCCTTCTCAGTCTCAGAATGGCCACTGCCTTCCTTCTGCCTTCTCAATCTCAAAATGGCCACTGCCTTCCTTCTCCGTTCTAAACAGGTAAGTGTCTCCCAGTGACCCAGCCTGGGGCTTTGCTTTTAGAATCCCAATTCTCTCCTATTTTCCTCCAAGCCTCTTTCTTGGATCAATTCTTGAAAGCACAGGACCGGGTGGGAATTTAAACTCCCCATATTTCTGGGTTGCATCATCTGGGCTCTACAAGTCTGGTGCTTCAGCCAAGTCTTGAATGATGGGAGAAGTCAGAAACTGTGGGTGAGTGCCCATTGGGAGAGCCCAACACATCCAGAATAAGTGTTTGCTTCGTCCTTAGTTGTAGCAGAGTGTGCTGGGAGGCAAGGGTATTGGAGGGAATCTGAGAAGGCTGATAGAATACAGCTATCTGTTGCAATATTTCAATGCGTATAGGACCTTTAAGTCTGAGAGGAAAATGTTTTAAAACTAGACCAGAGGACTTCAAAAGGTTTATTTTTGTTGAGTAAAGAAACTTATTTCAGACACCTGCAACCTGAAACTTACAATTTTTAGATGTTGACCTCAGAACCATTATGATAGTGTTCATGCCAAGTGAAGGCAGCTTTTATGCATATACTACGTTGCTTCTGTGAGAATGAATTAAGTGGTAAATAATTATATAAACTTGTTTGTATTCATTCCATTTAATAAAGCAGCCCAGATTTAGTCATAGGCCAACTTCAAATATGGTTAGTGGTAATAACAATGCTTGGCTCAAAATTAAAGAAAAGCATGGGAATTGTCAGATTATTGAAAAACAATATTTTCCCAAAATCTCTCTTCTTCCGGGCTGCATGTGCATA
Organism: Macaca nemestrina; assembly: GCF_043159975.1. Classification (NCBI taxonomy): domain Eukaryota; kingdom Metazoa; phylum Chordata; class Mammalia; order Primates; family Cercopithecidae; genus Macaca; species Macaca nemestrina. Next base: position 120,333,967 of record NC_092133.1, on the reverse strand, counting down.
TCTCTGACACTATCTTTGCAGAAACACAGTAAGAACAAACGGGAGAGAGAGTTTCTGTGATTAAGGCTTTTCTAGAAAGAGGATATTCTATCAAGATCTATACAGATTTATTTCCTTTACCTGAGCAGTTCCGTGTGATTTCTATTCTGAGTTACCACCTGTGACAGGTGATGTTCATAGAAATAAAACACCCTGTGGGCTGAGGCATTAGTGAGTTCTGCTGTGGCTTTTGCCCAACCCCCAACTCCCTGCCTTTGATACCATGCACTTCTCTCTCACTTAAGAAATTTTATCAGAATGCATGTGAGCTAGAGCGAGTTATAATATAGATAATGTGAAATGATAACTTATTTAAAAATTAAATCATTGGTAAACGTCAGTACCTTAACACTGAAGTTTTTATACACATGGATATCGTGATATTAATATATCACACATGTTTATAACAAGGGGTGGTACCACTCAAAGAATTAGAACTACAAATTCTAAAGCTGGTTTTGAGTGACAATAACCTTCCATTCAGCTTATGCAATGTTCCTATGAACAAAGCTTACTGATAGGATTACTCCTTTTGATTTGAGTGAATGGTTATGGGGCTGGATAGGGATTAAAACCCCAATCACCAATATTTTTTCCTGGTTTAAAATAGTACTTTATATGATTTTAAAAGTATCAAGTAATCAGTCAATGTCATGACTTTCTTAATTCCTTGATTAACTTAGAGTGAAAACAAACTGTGTGGTACTTTTAGAAAACTTTTAGAAAGCGAGAAAGGCCATGGGCAGCATCGTGCTGTTGAGGGTTGTTTGTATCCATCCTTCAGCTCCATTTCTGTACCCACAAGAGTCCTGCAGGTATTAGACAAGGCTCTTTTGATTGCAAGTGACAGAAATCTCACCAGCTAAATTAACAACTCCCTCCAAAAAAAGGAATCTATTCGCTCTTATAACTGAGAAGTCTAGAAGGAGATTTCCTTTTCACATGGCTAAATTCAGAGACTCAAGAAATACAGGGTGTCTCCCTCTCTCAAACACACATACACAAACACTTAAAATCACAGCACCAATGTATAAAGAAAAGTTAACTTGATAGCTCTGGTGGCAGAGCCTCCGGGAGCATCTCATGACCGAGCTTGTGATATACTCAACCTTGAAGCAATCATTGAATGTTGTCAGAGGATGCGGTGTTCCAATTGACTAACTTAAGTCAGGTGGTGATTGGCAACCCTACTGTATAATAGAATATTAACTTGACCCGGAGAGATTACTGACCTTTGTCCCAGCTCCTGGGAGGAAACCCCTAAACCTTTAGAACTTCCAGAGTGACAGGAGTGTCTTTGCTATTCATGGTGGACCCCTCAGACCTAAACCTGATAGTTTATGCTAATGAGGTGACTCAGGGTTGTGGGATCGCCATTCCAGAAAGACCAACTGTGTGATTACCGAATTGGGCCTTTGGGCCACAGGATATCAGTCTGACCTCCATAGAGACAAGAAGGGGGTACTGGGAATTGAGTTCAACTATGTGGTCAATGATTAAGTCATGCTTATGTAAGAAAACTACAATAATCACTCTGGACACTAAAGTTCAGGTGAGTTTTCCAGGTTGGCAGTACTTGGAGTGTTTTATTATATTTTGATAATGGGAGTGTAAGGCATCCTTGATGATGATGAAAACTTTATATTTGGAATCCTCCCAGAACTCACCCTAAGTGCCTCTGCTTCTAATTCATATTCTTTTGCTATAGTAAAACTGTAATCATAAGTATAATGTTTGTCTGAGTTCTTTGAGTTGTCCTAGCAGATTATCAAGCCTAAGGGTGGTCATAGAAACCCCTGAATTTGTAGCCAGTTGGTCTGAAGCAAAGATGGTGGTGGGGGACCCCAAAACTCACAATTGGTGTCTGAATTGAGGCCAGGCTTGTGAGCACTGTTTCCTTAGACTTTGAAGCTGGATATTCTCATTGCAATTGGTGTGAGAAATTTTGGCTAGATGTAGCAGTCTGGAGGACTGTGCCCTTAACTGTGAGTTTACCTAAGTCTGGTACCCACTGATGGAGAAGGGCAGTTTCAGAAAGAAAAAAATGTGGGTAGGCAAAATCAACATACTGAATCGAACCAACCTAAATCAAATAACTAGCTACCTCCCTTTGTAAGAGAACCCATCACTCCCAGATGTATGGCCTATAATAATGTCTCATGACTACTAAGACTTTTCAGAAAATGCTTCCCAGAACCTGTAACTTTGGGCATTTTGTGTTTTGTACCTTCCCTGACTACTGGTTCTGAAATTAAAATTTAAGTTGCATTACTAATTACTAATAACAAATTAACGTGCTACCTTTTTCCTGATGTTTACTTTTGAACAATCTTTAATGCTTAACCCAAGTCAGAGGAGTAATCTAGAATGTAAGCTTCTGAAGGACAGGCACCTGTTTGAAAACTGCCAGGTGCCAATGTGGTTAATTTGGACAATGGGCCAAGGAATACGGCCTTTATTTACTTATTGCAACAGTAGAAGCAAGAGACCAATAAGAGAAGGTGCTGGCTTCCCCATTGTTCCATTTTTGTTTTTCTAGGAGTGGTTCACACAGGAAAATCATCTCATTGCTGAAGGGACACTGAACAAAAGGCTCCTTCTGTTTTATGGAGTGGGGTATTGGAGGAGGCAGGAAGGGCTAGGAGTGGGAAAAGTACTGAGAACTGAGTCACAGTAGAGAAAGGTGTCTTTAGCTTTAAGCCCCTCCTCTTGCCCCACACCCATTAGGAGGTCTTAGCAGAGGTGTCTGAACAGTGTCTCAGCTGAGCCCTCCCACCCTCTTCCCGACAGGTAAGCAGGCCTCCAACTGGAGTCACGTAGGCTAGGAAAATGGGTATGTGTAAGAGCGTGTCCAGCCAGGGGCATGCTCCTGAGTCCCTGAGTGCAGCTTCCTTCAGAGGATGCAATGCTTTGGCTGTGCACCAACTTTAGTGAGGGGAGGGCCGCTCCTCTCCCTCAGTCCTTATGATGCCTGTCAGGTGAAGTCTTTGTGATTGGCTAAGGTCTGTCTTGAAAGAGCACATGTAGGATTTTGGCTCAAAGTCGGACACCTCAGGATCCTTGTCTGTCTGTTCCTTAATGCATCTTAAGTTTCTAAAGTTGTGCTCAGCACATAGTTGGTGCTCAGTAACTGTTATTTTTATAGGTACTAACATGAGTAGAGCCACTGCAGATACTTTAGGGGTTATTCCATGGATCCTAATGTTGCCAAATGTTAGAGCAGCTGGCTCCAAAATTGATGTGTTCCGGTAAGCGTGGGATGATGGGTCCTGCCAGGTTTCCAGCAGAATGAACACAGTGAAAGGTAGAATTGTGGTCTGCGACTGGAATATAGCTAAAAGACAAGCACTGGCAAAAGAAAAAAAGAAGTCAAGAAATGAATCAGTGGTTACAGCAACATGCTTTTGTGCCAACTAGATGGCCATGTAGCTTTATAATTCTAAACTCTCATTTGAGGAAGGCAGTTTAGATTATGAAATTTGCAACAACTCTATGCACCTTTTGCCATTTGTCCTTTGGACTCATTCACAATGTCATGGTCACAGTACTCTTTGTTCCCCATACACCAGCAGAAGAAATATCTTCCTATCTTTCACTATGACATATTCTCTTTTAAGGAGAGGGCTCTGCCGATGGTTGCATGCAGCTCCCCCATCTGTCCCTCCAGCTTGTGTGTTTGCCCAGATTCAGAGCTTTAACTCACAGTTTTACTCTACAACATGGAGTACCTTTCAATGCTCAGTGTTAACTCAGTGAATTGAAGGGATTAAAGAGACAACTTTTCTAAACAAGAAAAGCCTCTTATGTTGAATGCTTCTTGAAAATTTGCATACTTTCATTTCATTGCTTTATAAATTATTACCAGGAAGTCATATCTTTGTAGTCTATAAAGAATGTGATGAAGTGCAATTTTTTTCTCGAATGGATTTGTTTTTAAAGAAACAAAGCTTGTGTTCAAAGGTTTCAAAGATGTTTTCTATGATCCCGTGTTATTTAAAACTCATTCATTAAACACACCTGATGAATAGGTCTATTACATTTTCTTAGCTGATTAAAAGCTCATTTTGGAAGGGTGGAATGAATTATCACACAATGATTTCATTGCAATACATCTTTGTAGGTATCTGGCATTATAAGGAATTGAGTTACAAATTGCTCTACAAATTGACAGGCTAGCAATCATTATTTTTCATGTATTAGCTTGAGTCAGTCTTTGATCTCATCATAGTTTCAATGGTAGAGGAGATAGAGGTGGTGAAGCCTTGTTATTTTTCCAGCACAGAAAATTATGCCACAAAAGAAAACATGTACAGGGTTGTCATAATGGCCCCAATGGTGATGACAGGAAAAAAGAGTAGTTGCAGTTATCCTTCAGTGCACAGTGAAATAGTGAACAATTTGTTAAATATTCCCTGGAGACAATTAAACTGGCATATGATCAGTTTGGAGGCTGCCAAGCCTCAGTGGGAGCCAATTAGAATTCACCAAAAATGAAAATGGATGAATCTGAAAAAACAGTGTTAGATTTATGAGGGAAAGCAAACACATCATTGAGCCAAGAATAATCTTGGTGAGCACTCTCTAAAAGAGATTGGTAAATAGGTTGTATAGTGGTATCATGTTCAGTGTTTTGAGTGTTTCTTCTGCAATATTTTAAGCCATTACTGCAAAAAGATTAAATTAGTCCGATTTAGACTACACAACATGAGAGAATCATTCTGCACATTGCAGCCATTATTAATTTTGTTCCAGAAGCAGCCTTGCATGAAAGATAGTAATTTTTCTTTTCTTTTTGCATTTAAACTACAGATAAACACTACAGATTGCTGCAGATGAATGCTACTGAAATGCAAAAGACTGTATGACCATTCCTTTTAAAGTCAGATACTCAATTGTGAAAGATGTGTAAACAATCCAGTGATGGATGTCCATTAGTTCAGTGCTGTCAAGCCGAGTTACTATTCCACATCTCTGATACTGATGCTGTCTTTGCAGTCATGATTGAGTCGTTGAAGAAAAAAGTACTCTACAGAGTTCTGCCCAACTGCATCCAAACTAGCATCAACTTGAAATATCATTGGCTTACTCAGCAGCGTCAGAACCCACAAAGCAAAGAGGTTAGATCCATCCAAGAGACTTTTCTGCAGTAGTAAATGGATTTGCCCTCTTTAGAGCAGGGAGCGCAGCTCCAACACAATTATTCTTACTGGAACAGACTAAGGAATTTACTTCAAATGAGGTTGTTGGTTGTCCTGTGAAAGGTGTGTCAGAATAAATATTCAACTGCTCTTCAAAGGCATAATTTGGTCTCCCATGAATCATTTGTGACCCATGGGCTGGATATAGCTGACTTTGTTTAAATGGAGGGAAAACTTCTTTCATTCTATTAAAACTTGTATAAAGCTCAGGTACGTCAAAAACACTTTAACATTCAGTTCTTTCCAAAGGGGCCATTTTTATATGCCAGATGTCCTGAAGCAATAACCTTTGTTACTTGTTTACAATAAATTTTGTTAAGGAAAAATTTCCAAGTGACAGATGTCAACAGTAAACATCCACAACAGTTTAATGAAGATGTGGCTTTGAAATGTATCATTGAAGGGTAACAGTTTAAATGCAAGGCCAATACTGTCACAATTTGACAAGGTGTGATGCTTTTCGGATTTTGGGAGGAGAGGCATTGTAAATTCCTTACAGGAATATGTGCTTCATCTTTCATCCTTTCCAAATCTCTCTGAACCTAAGATAGCACTTGAGCCTAACACTCAGGAGATGCTTGGTAATCAAAGAGATGATGATTATGCCCCTTTTTATAGGGTTGTTTGGCTGACTGAGGCAAAATTTAAGGTGATTGGTATATGCCAGGGGAAGTAGGAATAAGGCTGGGCTGTGCCATTAAGAACAAACAAAATTCCTAGTGAAAAATTAAAAATTTCTTCTTTATTATTTTTTCTTTTTTTAAAATTATATTTTAAGTTCTAGGGTTCATGTGCATAACGTGGCGGTTTGTTACATAGGTGAAGAAACCAACATGTGCCATGTTGGTGTGCTGCACCCATTAATTCATCATTTACATTAGGTATTTCTCCTAATGCTATCCCTCCCCCAGCCCCCCACCCCACTACAGGCCCCGGTGTGTGATGTTCCCCTCCCTGTGTTCAAGTGTTCTTATTGTTCAATTCCCACATATGTCTGAGAATATATGGTGTTTGGTTTTCTGTCCCTGTGATAGTTTGCTCAGAATGATGGTTTCCAACTTCATCCTTGTTCCAGCAAAGGACATGAACTCATCCTTTTTTGTTTCTCCATAGTATTCCATGGTGTATATGTGCCACGTTTTCTTAATCCAGTCTATCATTGATGGACATTTGGTTTGGTTTCAAGTCTTTTCTATTGTGAATAGTGCCACAATAAACATACGTGTGCATGTGTCTTTATAGCAGCATGACTTATAATCCCCAGTAATGGGATGGCTGGGTCAAATGGTATTTCTAGTTCTAGATCCTTGAGGAATCTCCACACTGTCTTCCACAGTGGTTGAACTAGTTTACAGTCCCACCAACAGTGTAAAAGTGTTCCTATTTCTCCACATCCTCTCCAATATCTTTTGTTTCCTGACTTTTTAATGATCACCACTGTAACTGGTGTGAGATGGTATCTCATTGTGGTTTTGATTTGCATTTCTCTGATGGCCAGTGATGATGAGCATTTTTTCATGCGTCTGTTGGCTGCATAAATATCTTCTTTTGAGAAGTGTCTGTTCATATCCTTTGCCCACTTTTTGATGGGGTTGTTTGATTTTTTTCTTGTAAATTTGTTTAAGTTCTTTGTAGGTTCTGGATATTAGCCCTTTGTCAGATGGGTAGATTACAAAAATATTCTCCCATTCTGTAGGTTGCCTGTTCACTCTAACGGTAGTTTCTTTTGTTGTGCAGAAGCTCTTTAGTTTAATTAGATTCCATTTGTCAATTTTGGCTTTTGTTACCATTGCTTTTGGTGTTTTAGTCATGAAGTACTTGCCCATGCCTATGTCCTGAATGGTATTGCCTAGGTTTTCTTCTAGGGTTTTTAATGGTTTTAGGTCTAACATTTAAGTCTTTAATCCGTCTTGAATTAATTTTTGTATAATGTGTAAGGAAGGTATCCAGTTTCAGCTTTCTACATATGGCTAGCCAGTTTTCCCAGCACCATTTATTAAAAAGGGTATCCTTTGACCATTGCTTGTTTTTGTCAGGTTTGTCAAAGATCAGATGGCTATAGATGTGTGGTATTATTTCTGAGACCTCTGTTCCGTTCTATTGGTCTATATCTCTGTTTTGGTACCAGTTTCATGCTGTTTTGGTTACTGTAGCCTTGTAGTATAGTTTGAAGTGAGGTAGCATGATGCCTCCAGCTTTGTTCTTTTTCTTAGGATTGTCTTGGCAATGTGGGCTCTTTTTTGGTTCCATATGAACTTTAAAGTAGTTTTTTCCAATTCTGTGAAAAAAAGTCATTGGTAGCTTGATGGGGATGGCATTGAATCTATAAATTACCTTGGGCAGTATGGCTATTTTCGTGATATTGATTCTTCCTATTGATGAGCATGGAATGTTCTTCCATTTGTTTGTGTCCTTTTTTCATAGAGTAGTGGTTTGCAGTTCTCCTTGAAGAAGTCCTTCATATCGCTTGTAAGTTGGATTCCTAGATATTTTATTCTCTTTGAAGCTATTATGAATGGGAGTTTACTCATGATTTGACTCTCTGTCTGTTACTGGTTTATAGTAATGCTTGCAATTTTTTCACATTGATTTTGTATCCTGAGACTTTGCTGAAATTGTTTATCAGCTTAAGGAGATTTTGGGCAGAGATGATGGGGTTTTCTAAATATACAATCGTGCCATCTGCAAACAGGGACAATTTGACTTCCTCATTTTCTAATTGAATACCCTTTCTTTCTTTTTTTCTTTCTCTTGCCTGATTGCCCTGGCCAGAACTTCCAACACTATGTTGAATAGGAGTGGTGAGAGAGGGCATCCCTGTCTTGTGCCAGTGTTCAAAGGGAATGCTTCCAGTTTTTGCCCATTCAGTATGATATTGGCTGTGGGTTTGTCATAAATAGTTCTTACTATTTTGAGATACGTTCCATTAATACCTAGTTTATTGAGAGTTTTTAGCACAAACCGCTGTTGAATTTTGTCGAAGGCCTTTTCTGCATCTATTGAGATAATCATGTGGTTTTTGTCATTGGTTCTGTTTATGCGATGGATTACACTTATTGATTTGCATATGTTGAATCAGACTTGCATCCCCGGGATGAAGCCAACTTGATCATGGTGGATAAGCTTTTTGATGTGCTGCTGGATTCAGTTTGCCAGTATTTTAATGAGGATTTTCACATTGAAGTTCATCAGGGATATTGGTCTAAAATTCTCCTTTTTTGTTGTGTCTCTGACAGGCTTTGGTATCATGATGATGCTGGCCTCATAAAATGAGTTAGGGAGGATTCTCTCTTTTTCTGTTGAATGGAATCATTTCAGAAGGAATGGTTCCAGCTCCTGTTTGTACCTCTGGTAGAATTTGGCCATGAATCTGTCTGGACCTGGACTTTTTTTGCTTGGTAGGCCAAATTATTGCCTCAGTTTCAGAGCTTGTTATTGGTCTATTCAGAGATTCAACTTCTTCCTAGTTTAGTCTTGGGAGGGTGTATGTGTCCAGGAATTTATCCATTTCTTCTAGATGTTCTAGTTTATTTGCATAGAGGTGTTTTTAGTATTCTCTGATGGTAGTTTGTATTTCTGTGGGATCAGTGGTGATATCTCCTTTATCATTTTTTATTGCATCTATTTGATTCTTCTCTCTTTTCTTCTTTATTAGTCTTGCTAGTGTTCTATCAATTTTGTTGATCTTTTCAAAAAACCAGCTCCTGGATTCATTGATTTATTTTGAAGGGTTTTTTTTTGTGTGTCTCTGTCTCCTTCAGTTCTGCTCTGATGTTAGTTATTTCTTGCCTTCTGCTAGCTTTTGAATATGTTTGCTCTTGCTTCTCTAGTTCTTTTACTTGTGATGTTAGGGTGTCAATTTTAGATCTTTCCTGTTTTCTCTTGTGGGCATTTAGTGCTATAAATTTCCCACTACACACTGCTTTAAATGTGTCCCAGAGATTCTGGTATGTTGTGTCTTTGTTCTCATTGGTTTTAGAGAAGATCTTTATTTTTGCCTTCATTTCATTATTTACTCAGTCATTCAGGAACAGGTTGTTCAGTTTCCATGTAGTTGTGTGGTTTTGAGTGAGTTTCTTAATCCTGAGTTCTAATTTGATTGCACTGTGGTCTGAGAGACAGTGTGTTGTCATTTCTGTTCTTTTACATTTGCTAAGGAGTGCTTTACTTCCAACTATGTGGTCGATTTTGGAATAAGTGCGATGTGGTGCTGAGAAGAATGTATATTCTGTTGATTTGGGGTGGAGAGTTCTGTAGATGTCTATTAGGTTCGCTTGGTGCAGAGCTGAGTTGAAATCTTGGATATCCTTGTTAACCTTCTGTCTCATTGATCTGTCTAATATTGACAGTGGGGTATTAAAGTCTCCCATTATTATTGTGTGGGAGTCTAAGTCTCTTTGTAGGTCTCTAAGGACTTGCTTTATGAATCTGGGTGCTCCTGTATTGGGTGCATATATATTTAGGATAGTTACCTCTTCTTGTTGCATCGATCCCTTTACCATTATGTAATGACCTTCTTTGTCTCTTGATGTTTGTTGATTTAAAGTCTGTTTTATCAGAGACTAGGATTGCAACACCTGCTTATTTTTGCTTTCCATTTGCCTGGTAGATCTTCCTCCATCCCTTTATTTTGAGCCTATGTGTGTCTCTGCACGTGAGGTGGGTCTCCTGAATACAGCACGCTGATGGGGCTTGACTCTTTGTCCAGTTTGCCAGTCTGTGTCTTTTAATTGGGATATTTAGCACATTTACACTTAAGGTTAATATTGTTATGTGTGAATTTGATCTTGACATTTGATGTTAACTGGTTATTTTGCTCATTAGTTCATGCAGTTTCTTCCTAGCATTGATGGTCTTTACAATTTGGCATGTTTTTGTAGTAGCTGGTACTGGCTGTTCCTTTCGATGTTTAGTGCTGCCTTTAGGAGCTCTTCTAAGGCAGGCCTGGTGGTGACAAAATCTCTCAACATTTGCTTGTCTGTAAAGGATTTTATTTCCCCTTCACTTAGGAAGCTTAGTTTGGTTGAATATGAAATTCTGGGTTGAAAATTCTTTTCTTTAAGAATGTTAAATATTGGCCCCCACTCTCTTCTGGCTTGTAGAGTTTCTGCTGAGAGATCTGATGGGCTTCCCTTTGTGGGTAACCCGACCTTTCTCTTTGGCTGCCCTTAGCATTTTTTCCTTCATTTTAACCTTGGTGAATCTAACAAATATGTGTCTTGGGGTTACTCTTCTCAAGGAGTATCTTTGTGGTGTTCTCTGTATTTCCTGAGTTTGAATGTTGGCCTTCCTTGCTGGGTTGGGGAAGTTCTCCTGGATAATATCCTGAAGAGTGTTTTCCAACTTGGTTCCATTCTCCCTGTCACTTTCAGGTCCGCCAGTCAAATGTAGATTTGGTCTTTTCACATAGTCCCATATTTCTTCGAAGCTTTGTTCATTTCTTTTTATTCTTTTTCTCTAAACTTCTCCTCTTGCTTTATTTCATTAATTTGATCTTCAATCACTGACAACTTTTCTTCCACTTGATCAAATCGGCTACTGAAACTTGTGCATGCATCACATAGTTCTTGTGCCATGGTTTTCAGTTCCATCAGGTGATTTAAGATCTTCTCTACATTGTTTATTCTAGTTAGCCATTTGTCTAATCTTTTTTCAAGGTTTTTAGCTTCCTTGTGTTGGGTTCAAAATCCTCCTTTAGCTCAGAGAAGTTTATTACTGACCTTCTGAAGCCTACTTCTGTCAGCTCATCAAAGATTCTCTGTCCAGCTTTGTTCTGTTGCTGGCAAGCAGCTGCGTTCCTTTGGAGAAGAGGCACTTTGATTTTTAGAATTTTCAGCTTTTCTGCTCTGGATTCTCCCCATCTTTGTGGTTTTATCTACCTTTGGTCTTTGATGTTAGTGACCTACAGATGGGGTTTCGGTGTGGATGTCCTTTTTGTTGATGTTGATGCTATTCCTTTCTGTTTGTTAGTTTTCCTTCTAACAGTCAGGTCCCTCAGCTGCAGGTCTGTTGGAGTTTGCTGGAGGTTTACTCCAGACCCTGTTTGCCTGGGTATCACCAGCAGAGGCTGCAGAACAGCAAATATTGCTGCCTGATCCTTCCTCTGGAAACATCATACCAGAGGGCACCTCATACAGGCAGGTGTCTCCCAGTTAGACTACATGGGGGTCAGGGACCCACTTGAGGAGGCAGTGCTGGGAGAACCACTGCTCTCTTCACCAGCTGTCACACAGGGATGGTTAAGTCTGCAGAAATTTCTGCTGCCTTTTGTTCAGCTATGCTCTGCCCCCAGAGGTGGAGTCAACAGAGGCAGCAGGCCTTGCTGAGCTGCGGTGGGCTTCGCCCAGTTCAAGCTTCCCTGGCTGCTTTGTTTACCTACTCAAGCCTCAGCAATGGCGAATGCTTTTCCCCCTGCCAGGCTGCTGCCTTGCAGGTTGATCTCAGACTGCTGTGCTAGCAGTGAGCAAGGCTGTGTGTGCATGGGACCTGCTGAGCCAGGAAGGGGATATAATCTCCTGGTGTGCCATTTGCTAAGACCATTGGAAAAGCGCAGTATTTAGGCGGGAATGTCCCGTTTTTCCAGGTACAGTCTGTCATGGCTTCCCTTGGCTAGGAAAGTGAATTCCCCCAACCCCTAGTGCTTCCCAGGTGAGGCAATGCTCCACCGTGCCTCAGCTCACCCTCCGTGAGCTGCACCCACTGTCCAAACAGTCCCAGTGAGATGAACCAGGTACCTCAGTTGGAAATGCAGAAGTCACCTGTCTTCTGTATCAGTCACACTGGGAGCTGCAGACCAGAGCTGTTCTTGTTCAGCCATCTTCTTTCTTTCTAAAAATAATTATTGTGCCCCCAGTAGGTACAAGATATTAGGCTAGACATTCTAAGTGTTATCAAGTGACTCTTTGATAACTTGGATTTTCTAATGTGGTTTGGATTGTGGATGGTGGCATCTGCTTTTTCTGTGCTGAAACTTAAGGTCTGCCAACTCTGGACTTCTAGTTATAGAAGGTCCTGATATTGGTTTACAATGATATGGGAATTCTTAGCGAGCCCTAAAACAGAACCCTTTGGTGGGGCATTATCTTAAATGAAATAACTCAGAAACAGGCAGTCAAATATTGCATGTTCTCACCTATAAGTGGGAGCTAAATAATGAGTACACATGGACATAGAGACTGTAATAATAGACATTGGAGACTTAGAAGGATGGGAAGACGGGCAGGATGAGGGATGAGAAATCACCTCATAGGTACAATGTACACTCTTTGGGTGATGGTTACGCTAAAAGCCTAGACTTCACCACTGCACAGTACACCCGTGCAACAATCTACCCTGTACTCCCTAAATCTATAAAAGCAAAATTTAACTTCAAAAAAAGGGGGCTTACATTGTTGAACTGAGTTAATCAATAGGAGCCCTAAGGATACTAAAAGTGATCTTGGGAGAATTTACGTAGGTCATTGCCAACAGTGACACCACTATGTATAGTTCCAGCTCTGAGATCACTTAAGGCGTACATTTTATTCTTTTCTTTAAGAATGTTACATATTGGCACCCACTCTCTTCTGGCTTGTAGAGTTTCTGCTGAGAGATCTGCTGTTAGTCTCATGGGCTTCCCTTTGTGGGTAACCCAACCTTTCTCTCTGGCTGCCCTTAACATTTTTGCCTTCATTTCCACACTTCAATGAACAGTGTGTTCACTGACTGTGTGGAAATGTCAACACATCATTATATATTTGTCCAAAGTAGCCTCCATTTATGTAAAATGGGACATCTTTTTCTGCTGGCATCACACTGGCTGGTCTGCCCCATCTGAAGTAATGCTCCTTGTTGAAGACATGATCCCCCAATGTCCTGGACATGACCATTCCATGTCCTCACTATGAAGTGAAATGTGTCCAAATATTTTCCTTTGCATACGCTCTGCCTGGCTACTGCAGGTATTCCTGTCTTTTGACAGAAATTACTTTTTCCTCTTAGCATTTCATATGCTTTTAAGCATTTAACATATTAAACTGAGTGCTAGAGCCAAGTCTGATCTTTCACTGGTGTTCAGGTATAATACTGGAATGAATAGTATTGGAAATATCCCCCTTTCAAAGATACATCTTTTCACGTGGCAGCAATGATTTAATCAAGTGCTAATTTATCATAGCATGTTGATAACAAAACCAGTTTATTTTTTCTGGGGCCACTGCATTTCCCAGTAATGTCTCCAGAATGAAATGAGTACATTTATCATGAGGCAATTATAAAGGTTTGAAAATGGAAATTTTCAAATAGTTGAAAATAGAGAGCATAACACAAAATAACCTAATTTTACCTGACTTTGGCAATGATCAACATTTTGCTAGTCGTGCTTTATTCTTTCTCCCCTTTTTTCTTGCTATGATATTTTAAAGCAAATCTCACACTGTGTTATTTTATACCTAACACTTTAGTATGTATTTCTAACAAATAAGATCTATTCCCCTTTATTTCTTAAAGAAACATAACTCACCATGCCGTTATCACAGGTAATAAAATCAACAATAATTTCTTTAATTTCATTTAAAACTTTACTACATTAAAATTTCCCAGATTGTCTCAAAAACCTCTTTTTATAGTTGTTTTGTTAAATCAGTTTTTACACCAGATCCACATACTGCATTTTATTAATGTCTTTTTTGTTTGTTTTTTTGTTTTTCATTTTTTTATCATTATACTTTAAGTTCTAGGGTACATGTGCACAATGTGCAGGTTTGTTACATATGTATACATGACATGAGCCATGTTGGTGTGCTGCACCCATTGTCTCGTCATTTACATTAGGTATATCTCCTAATGCTATCCCTCCCCGCTACCCCCTCCCCACAATAGGACCTGGTGTGTGATGTTCCCCTTCCTGTGTCCAAGTGATCTCATTGTTCAATTCCCACCTATGAGTGAGAACATGTGGTATTTGGTTTTCTGTTCTTGGGATAGTTTGCTGAGAATGATGGTTTCCAGCTGTATCCATGTCCCTACGAAGGACATGAACTCATCCTTTTTTATGGCTGCATAGTATTCCATGGTGTATATGTGCCACATTTTCTTAATCCAGTCTGTCACTGATGGACATTTGGGTTGATTCTAAGTCTTTGCTATTGTGAATAGTGCCACAATAAACATATGTGTGCATGTGTCTTTATAGCAGCATGACTTATAATCCTTTGGATATATCCCCAGTAATGGGATGGCTGGGCCAAATGGTATTTCTAGTTCTAGATCCTTGAGGAATCGCCACACTGTCTTCCACAATGGTTGAACTAGTTTTCAGTCCCACCAACAGTGTAAAAGTGTTCCTATTTCTCCACATCCTCTCCAGCACCTGTTGTTTCCTGATTTTTTTAATGACTGTCATTCTAACTGGTGTGAGATGGTATCTCATTGTGGTTTTGATTTGCATTTCTCTGATGGCCAGTGATGAGCATTTTTTCATGTGTCTGTTGGCTGTATGAATGTCTTCTTTTGAGAAGTGTCTGTTCATATTGTTTGCCCGCTTTTTGATGGGGTTGTTTGTCTTTTTTCTTGTAAATTTGATTGAGTTCTTTATAGGTTCTGGATATTAGCCCTTTGTCCGATGAGTAGATTGCAAAAATTTTCTCCCATTCTTTAGGTTGCCTGTTCACTCTGATGGTAGTTTCTTTTGCTGTGCAGAAGCTCTTTAGTTTAATTAGATCCCATTTGTCAATTTTGGCTTTTGTTGCCATTGCTTTTGGTGTTTTAGACATGAAGTCCTTGCCCATGCCTATGTCCTGAATGGTATTACCTAGGTTTTCTTCTAAGGTTTGTTGTGGTTTTAGGTCTAACGTTTAAGTCTCTAATCCATCTTGAATTAATTTTCGTATAAGGAGTAAGGAAAGGATCCAGTTTCAGCTTTTTTTTTTTTTTTTTGATACGGAGTTTCGCTTTTGTTGCCCAGGCTGGAGTGCAATGGCATAGTCTTGGCTCACCCCAACCTCTGTCATCGGTGTTCAAGTGAGTCTCCTGCCTCAGCCTCCGGAGTAGCTGGGGTTACAGGCATGCACCACCATGCCAGGCTAATTTTGTATTTTTAGTAGAGACAGGGTTTCTCCATGTTGGTCAGGCTGTTCTCAAACTCCTGACCTCAGGTGATCCACCTGCCTCTGCCTCCCAAAGTGCTGGAATTACAGGTGTGAGCCACCTCGCCCGACCGTTGATTCTTATAACTATACACCATTCCCCCCTCTTATTTATGCCATTAGTTTATAAGATAAACTGAGTTGTTTCTATAGGAAGTGTCACATTCTGAACTTGGCCAATTGGTTCCTCATAGTGCCAACTAACTTGTTATTCTCTCTTCCATATTTCCTGTAACTGAAATTTTGGTATAGAAAATTGGTTAGGTTTAGGTTGAGCTTTTAAGACAAGATGACTTCACAGGTGGTGCATCGTATTCTAGGCATATAGTAATTTGTTGCACTAGTTATCTAGTAATGCTAAGATTGGGCAGTGTGTTCCGGTGGTACCAGTTTAATACCTGCAGCATAAAGTGTGCTATCAACCTTCCTCCAAATAAACACCTTTTAATTATATGCTTATGACAACAGATGTATTGACAATGGGTAACAGACTTGACCCTTCTTGACTCGTACCCGCTTCAAATATACCCCTGCTTTCTATATTATTCGTTATCCCTAGTTTGACATCAATTTCATGCTTCAAAAACCCACTTTTTAAAACAATGTTCTTTACATTCTATTTCTCCCAATGTGCCTATACAATCCTGTTTTTTAAATTGATAGGCACTTTCCTTCACTCCGTTTTTTACCAAACGTAGAGTCATCAGTGTTTTAGAAACAGACTTTTTAATGAGGCCTGGGATGCCCTTTAATTTTCTCTCTGCTGCAAAACTGCACGATTGCAATGTGGTATTATCCATTTGATAGGTTCTGGTGGGCTTCCACATGTAAGATCCCACGGGTCCAAGTAGGCTACATGGAAGAACTGCAGCAATGTCTGAGTGCCTCATGACACAGAACCACCTAGAACCGTGCAGTAATGAATGCTATTAAATTGATAATGATTAAAGTATAATAGGAATTAATATAAAGTATAATAGGAATTAGTATAAAGTATGATAGGAATTAATAATTCCTAATTCATTAGACTTGAATTTTCAAATTCCCATTATTTATGTGACAAATAAATAGTAAATAGTGTGTATTCTCATAAACCCCTTGAACCTCCTTTGCATGGGGAGATATTTAAGGTGGAGACAGGAAACCATTCAGAAAAAGTGTTTGGGGTAATAGAAATATTCTTTAGGCAGAAATTCAACTGGGCAATATTTATTTTTCGACTAAGCCCATGTATTTTTTTCACTAACCCTTTTCTACCTCTCCATGAAAGGACATTGGGAATAGTGGTAGTAACTACCATCCTGTGAGTGCTTATTGGTTGCCAATCACAGTAACAGACTTCACTGTCCCAAGGCTCTGAGAGATTATACAATTTGTACAAGAGTACCCAGGTAGTAACTATCAAAATTTGTCTGAAACAGACATCTCTTCAACATGACACTATTGTTCTCCTTATAGAGAGTCCTAAGAACACCAGCACTTTTCCAGTTTCTAATTGCAAAGGTTTGTGCAATAGCCATTAGTAATACTAGCAAGAACTCTGAAGCCAAAAGCTCGTACTTAAAGGGTTTAACTTTTTTTTTTTTTTTGAGAGACAGAGTCTTGCTCTGTTGCCCAGGCTGGAGTGCAGTGGCAGGATCTCTACTCACTGCAGCCTCCACCTCCCAGGTCCAAGCAGTTCTCCTGCCTCAGCCTCCAGAGCAGCTGGGATTACAGGCATGCACCACCACACATGGCTAATTTTTGTATTTTTAGTAGAGATATATTTTTACCAGACATGCTGGCCAGCCTGGTCTCGAACTTCTGACCTCAAGTGACCTACCCACCTTGACCTTCCAAGGTGCTGGGATTACAGGTGTGAGCCACCATCACTAGCCAAGACAGAACTCTTTACAGTGCAGAATTACAAATTGTAAAGACAGAACTCCTTACAATAACATATTAATGGCAGTGACAGAGGGCTACCAGACTAGCACTTACCAATGAGGAGCACATGATTAAAGAATGCAAATTGAAAACATACAAGCAGTAATAGAAAAACAAATAGAGCTAGGTGCAGTGGCTCGGCCTGTAATCCCAGCACTTTGGGAGGCCAAAGTGGGCAGATCCTTTGATCCCAGGAGTTCAGGACCAGCCTGGGAAACCAGGTGAAACTCTGTCTCTACAAAAAAACGCAAAAATCAGCCAGGTGTGATGGTGCGCACCTGTGGTCCCAGCTACTTAGGAGGTTGAGGTGGGAGGATTACTTGAGTCCAGGAGGCAGAGGCTGCAGTGAGCCATGATCATGCCACTGCTCTTCAACCTCCTAGCCTGCTTGATACAGAAAGATACTGTCTCAAAAAAGAAAGAAAAAAAAAAAAGGAAAAGAAAAACAAAAGGTATATTAAGGACATGACTCTGGCTACATTGTTTTTTCTTGGCCAAGATCTTCATCCAGAGGGAACAGATGGGTGGATCATCCCATACCCAGGCCAAACTTGTACTGTGTATTATTTGTAATTTGTTGCCTATATTTATGCATAAAATAATTTTGGTTATTCTCAATCAAAAATTATTTGTTCTTATACATTTTCAAATGTGAAGACTCTCTTTAGTTACTATGAAGGGCAGCTACCTGTCCTAGGTAGGCTTGACCAATATGTGTTGCCACCTTCTAGGTGCTGTAACAAGGTAGAAGAGGTGAGAATTGCTTTCACAAAATGACTCTCACATAGGAGTAACACTTAAAAAACCAACTGTTATGCATGAACTAGAATAACACACAGAAGACTTAGTGAAACTGCATATGCTTAGCATCAGTAAGCAATCTAGCCATTGCGAACATGCGATGCATAAGAAACTTCTCTACTTGACTACAGCAAAGACAGTGCTAACTATGTAACTTCGACTATTTTAAAACCAACATCTAATAACATCTCTGCTACATGATATGTTCTCCCTCCAAAAAATGAAAGCATTACTGATAAAGCAAAAATTCAACAGATTTTTGCAGGTAGCAGCGTCAAGCAAATAGTTCAAACGAGCTTTCATTCGCAGTCATTGAAGGGGAGGGAAATTTATTTTTTGTAGAAATGGGGCCTCACTATGTTGCCCAAGCTGATCTTGAACTTCTGGGCTCAAGCCATCAATCTTCCCAACTTGGTTTCCCGAAGTGCTGGGATTATAGGCATGAGCCACTGTGCCAGGCCAAGGGGAGGGAAATTTAGATTGAGGTGTTGAGGATGAATCCCCTGGAATTTGTCCAATTTTCGCTTTGCTTCTGTGGAGGAGCTCAGCCGTGCATTATGTTAGTTCACAGCTCACGTCTGAGGCCTACTAAAAGGAATTTCAGGGATCATGTAGTTTATGGCCTGTCTGGAAGCAAGATCAGCAGGAATTGGATTTCCCAGATTTCCCAGGAGGTTGGCAATGGCATATACTTTAAAAAAAGACCAAGGAGATAGTTTCTGCTTTTGTTTTTCTACAATTATTTCCCCTTCTGCAGATTCTATAACTGGAATACTTTAGCTACCCATTCTACTATTTAAACCCATTAAAATTTTCTGTGTCATGATTATTATAAACATGTTTAGCTTTTTGTTGTCTTTTTCTGCAGGGATCCCATTAATTATTAATTATGCCTATGAGAAGAAAACAAAATTAAAAGCTGTTCAGAGAAATGAGAAATGACAAAATGTTGAGGTTGCCTTCATTATTGCTCTTCAGAAATCACAAATAGCTTGACTTACTTTTCTTTCTTCTTTTCGAACAGTTCAGTCGTTAAAAATAAAATTTTAAATGACCTCTAGTTCAAAAAATGGCCATGTTCAGTATGGCAGAGAACCCTGGCTAAGGTTTCAGGGCAGTTATTTTCTAGGGAGTTAGAGTAGTAGGCTTAGCTCTGTGGCAGAATGATGAGTGGATTTTTAAAAACTGAGTTTGCCTGGTAAGGGCAAGGGAGAAATTGAGAGGGTTGCAGGGAATAGAGGGCAGTGTCTTCTTTTACATGGAAAATGGTTGATACTGCATTTAGCCAGAATAGTTGAGAGGTTCTGTGATGAGCATTTGTCCAGATTCCTCCTACCTCCCTTCTTTCCTCACTTGTATTTTTGGGGGTGGGGGAACTGATTTTGTTGAGAATCTGAACTCACCTGCTTCCCTTCACAAGGAAGCAAAAAGAAAAAGGCCAGGTGCTTATCGTCACCTCCATCTCCACCAGCAAAGGGTGAGACCATGACTTGGCTTAATCAGTCATGTGTTCTCCCTGGACCTTAGACTTAGGAGTGAGTGACGCTGAGCAGCAGGGCAGCGCCAGTTTCCAAGGTGCCTGGTGGTGACCAAGGGAGGTGGTTCCAGTGGCCACACTTGTGTGCAGAGCTGGGGAGAAGAAGGCTAGTGGTAGCAACAGAGGAGCTCACGCATATTTCTGGGCCTGATTTTCCCTGGTCTTGATGGCCAATTTAGGGAGTTACTCAATGTGCTTTTAACATCTGCTTTTTCTGCTTCAGTCCTTCAGAGTGGGTTTCTATTGCAGCAACTAAGACTCCGAGCAATGGACCCAGGCTCTTTCTGAGATTTGGACGTGGAGATCTAGAAGTGACCCTGAGCTTCTGTCACACAGCACAGAGGTATTCATTGGTGGAGGTGGCCTTTCTGAATCTGCCCCCTGCCCCCTGTCCCTGATGTATCTTAGGACACGTTCCTTGCCCAAATCAAATGCTGAGGGAGAATGATGTCATTACCAACAGCTCACAGAAAACAGAGTCAAAGATGCATCATTTCTAGAAAGAGATTAATGTCAGTGTCCAACTCTTACCATGATAGTTGAATTCCTCCTCATTGATGGAGAATGGCAGCTCTGGAAAAGGCCCCAAAAGTCTTGAGGTACAGGACTGGGATTCACTTAGCTAAGCCTGGTGGAAGACAAGCTTGTCAGTACCTTACAGTTAACTTTTCCTGATCCCTTCCCAGGGGCCCACCGAATTCATATATGGGTGGTGAAAAGTAGCCACGCAGAGCTCAGGACCACTATTACCTGCTAAAGCATTCTGAGACACAGCTTCTGAAAATGAGAATATAATTTATCAAGCAGGGTGTGTTCAATGATTCGGAAAGATCCATATGTGCTTTTGTTTCAGCCACTCTAATGAGAATGTGTCAACTTCAGTTCTATTCTTCTATCATCAGGCTTATTCCTGATTAAACTAGAGTAGCTGCTTTCCAGAGAGGTGTGGTCTTCCTGCAGGGGCATGCAAGCTTTGCAGAGAGCAGCTGCTTCATTGTACAGGATCTTTGAGTTAGGACTGAGACCATTTCAATTGTCAAAAACCAATATATTATTCCTAGAAGGAATTTGACAATATTCCAGTATCATCATCCACCACCGATTTGAGAAGGAAAAGCAAAAGGTCTAAGGCAATATCTTCAAGAGCGAATGATTTAAAGGAGGGTGGGATGAGTTGGAGCCGAAGGCCAATGCAAAACAAGATGTCACATTGTTTAACAGACCACAAGAAAATGACATTTCTTCCAATTCCCTGCTGAAATGAAGGTGAAATCTTCCCATCTGGAGACAACTGGTGTCCCAAGGGGACACACTATTTTATAGTCACAGGAACTTGTTGTCCAACAAGTAGATGGTGAAATACACACACGGCTAGAGATGAAATGTTCCACTGCAGGAAGGTGATCTTCACCCAAACCCAACAAAACCCTTATGCTTTTGTATAGAAAGAGAGACCCTGAGGACAAAAATTGGAATTTAGTGTGAAGCATATAATCTTTTTTCTTTTTTTCCAACTCAATACCCATCTGCCTTAAGGGTAAAAAAACCATACAAGAAGCTGTATGGCAGCAGGAACTAAGAGTTTTCTCCTCCCATAGATGGATGTGCTCTAGGCAAGGGTATGATTGTAATGCCTCATTTGTGAGGATGGGAGATTACAGAAACAAAGACAACATGACCCGTATGCACTGCTCAGAATTTCTCTCTCTGCCATCTCTCTTTGGGTGTCCAGAACCAAGATCCATTTTTTTTTTTTTTGAGACAGGGTCTTGCTGTATCACTCAGGCTGGAGTGCAGTGGTGACCATAGTCCACTGCAACCTTGAATTCCTGGGCTCCTCTAATCTTCCCATCTCAGCCTCTCAAGTAACTGAGCCTACAGGTGCATGCCACCACACCTGGCTAATTGTAAAAAATGTTTTGTAGAGATAGGGTGAGGATTCTTTGTTTGTTATACAAGCTGGTCTTGAACTCTTGGCTTCGAGCAATCCTCCTGCCTTGGTCTCCCGAAGTGTTGGGATTACAGGCATGAGCCATTGTGTCCAACCTAAGATCCTTTCCTGGATATCCCAGGCTGAGCTTTTCATACTGATTCCTGCATGAGCAATTTTCATTATACAATTTGCAACTCAGGGACAAACTGTCACAAATATGTGTTATCTTATGATTTTCCGGCCATCTCTGTACCATATCTTCAGTCTCTTAAGAAACTTTAACAATTTTCTGCCCGTAGGAGGACAGCACAGTTTGACAGCAAAAAACTTCAGTCCTCTTTGGAAAAAATGTTCTCCCTGATTCTTGAATTAAAATTCATTTGTGCCAGGTGTGGTGGCTCGCACCTGTAACTCCAGCACTTTGGGAGGCTGAGGTAGGAGGACTGCTTGAGCCCAGGAGTTCGAGACCAGCCTCAGCAATATAGGGAGGCTCTTTGTCTACTATTAAAAAATAAAAAAAAATTGGGTGGATGTGGTGGGACATGCCTGTAATCCCAGCTCCTTGGGAGGCTAAGGTGGAAGGACTGCTTGAGCCCAGGAGTTCGAGGCTGCAGTGAGCCAAGATCTCACCACTGCACTCTAGCCTGGGCAACAGAGCAATACTCTGTCTCAAAAATAAATAAATAAATAAATAAAATAAATAAATGAAATTCCATCTGTAAGATACTTCCCTTGTTTTTCTGCTTTGAATAATGTCTGTGTTTTCATTGGCTAGTTCCTACTGCTTTCTCTTTATTAATATCCTGAGGAAGTCTCGAGATTGTTGGCACTTTTAGAAAATTAGAAGAATTTTGACAGCATGTCTGCCGCATACCTTTTAATGTTCTAATAATATGATTACTGTTTATTTAGAGCCTACTATGTGCCAGGCACCATGCTAGGTGTTTTATGTACATTATCCTTAATTTTCCTAACGAGCCTGCTCAATGTTGGTGTTATCACCCTCATTTTTAGGATTATGAAGCTCTAGCACAGAGATTAGCTAAGTCATTTCTGGACTCCGGCTGTTTTCTTGTTTAAAATTATACTTCAGTTTTATCTCGTGGATTCAGGGAGAGTCTTGTCAACTCCGTGGGGTGATTAATGTATGTTCCTGGTATTTCACTTCTTTGTGCACGCCTTCCTGCCATGTCAGTAGTACCTCGTTCAAATTTGTAATTGTTTCTGATCCCTTTCAAGTGAAAGCAGCTTAGTTCTTCCTTCAAAAGGGCATCAGAGTTGGCTGTTGGGGTTGATAGGCATTATCAGAGGCTGCAGATCACAAGGGGCTCCATCAAATAGACCATGCTCTGGCTTCAGGAGAGCAAGTGATGTGGGCATTCCTTCCCGTCACTGTGATGGAATGTTCGTAATAATTAATTTGCTATCTAAAGCGTTGTTTGAGTCAAAGCCTTAACACTGGGTGAATACTGCCTATTATCTATTTGAAATCTTGTATTGAAATTTCTAGAAACCCCAAAAGTAGTGTGTGCCTTTGAGCACACAAAATTATGCTTTTCGAAATGCTGAGTTAGTCAAGAGTTAGCACGCACAGTAAATGAATTGAATTCTTTAATATTTCTCACAATGCTATCAAAATAATACATATATGAAATGTATAAGCCATGAATCTTAAAATATGGGTACAAAATGAGCAATCTAGAAAGCAATTAAAATTTTTTCTCCCCTCCCCTCCCCTCCCCCTCCCTTCCCTTCCCTTCTCATCTTCTCTCCTCTCCTCTCCTTTCCTTTCCTTTCCTGAGATGGGGTTTTGTAGTGTTGCCCAAGCAGGTCTCAAACTCCTGGATGCAAATGATCCACCCACCTCGGCCTCCCAAAGTGCTGGGATTGCAAGTGTGAGCCACAGGACCTGGTCAAGATTTTTAAAATAATATTTCCCCAAATGATAAGATTCCCTCAAAATATATTCCTTGGGATGTTAACCCCACAAGTTGTTACCCTCAGAACAGAAGTTAAAGGGTGAAACGGCTCTGGGAGACAGTGTATATTGTCACTGGAAAAGTGACAGTGTCTGTTCGTGTGTTACAGGATCTGAGGTCCTCTGCCACAAGAGATCTGTGCTTTCCTTAAACCCATCGTTTTTCAAATGTGTTTGACCATGGAAAATTCTATTGGGTAATTCCTTTTAACAGACTACCCTTTGGGAAATGCTGGACAGTTAAAATGGAAAGAAAGAGACCAGCAGAAGATTTTCCAATGTGGAGTCTTCTACCAAAGCGGTCTTGAGAATTCTAATCCCTTTAGTGAGGGTTATTGCAGGTTCAAGCCTATGAAATGAAATTTTGGAGTCTCTTAGCATAGGCAAGTTTGTACAGATATGCATGTGATCAGCCTTAGGCCACCTCCCAACAGCCACCAGCTTCCCCCATCACCCCTTCTTGATGGCACTCTTGGCAGTCAGAGAAAAAAATCCTGTGGCCTCCATCCCTTCTCTCACCAAAAGCAAGAGCCTGGTAAAAACTGAATAATCGTCCTCTTATTTGTTTTTTATACAAAATTCGGTGCATCAAATCATCTACAATAAATCATCTACAGATGTAAATTCGTATTTACTACAGAGTAAATAATCTACAGTATACACTTTTTTTTTTTTTTGAGACGAAGTCTTGCCCTATCGCTCAGGCTGAAGTGCAGTGTCCCAATCTCGGCTCACTACAACCTCCACCTCCCGGGCTCAAGCAATTCTCCTGCCTCAGCCTCCCAAGTAGCTGAGATTATAGGCAACCACCATTATGCCTAGCTAATTTTTATTTTTGTTTTTAGTAGAGATAGGGTTTCCCCATGGTGGCCAGGCTGGTCTCAAACTCCTGACCTCATGATCTGCCCACCTCGGCCTCCCAAGGTACTGGGATTACAGGCATGAGCCACCGTGTCCAGGCCAGTATATACTTTTTTAAAAAATGGAAAATGCTACATTACGGTATCCTAGAATCAGTCTTAAGGTCAGTTTGCGTGAGCTGATCTTTTTAGATCCATTGAACAAGAAAGACTTGTTTATGTTGCAACCTATTGCATTACATTTGTTTTGAATATGAATAGCATTTCATATCCTTATAGCTTTTCCACACCCCGTTGTATCATTCTTGGGAGCTATTTCAATTAGACCAAGGCCCTTTCACGCCAGCCAAGCCTGCTCCAAAAAAGGCACCCTGGTCAGTTTTCATAAGTGCTTTTGTTTATATTACAAGTTTCCAAATGGGAAAGGTGACAAGATAGAGTATAGGAAGGCTCTATTGTCTATACATCAACAATTTTGAATTTTAGAGGAGATTGCATGTCTTTCAGCTATCCTTAGAAGTGGGAAAACAGATTAGGAATTTTTATGCTTAAATTCTGGTGTATGGCCTCTTGCCAGCTTCCTTAGAAGACCCTGCCCAAGCTTCCAGTGTTACCATCAGGCCTGTGACGTGCAACCTCTGAAGAGGGCCCTCTGATCTGGATGAGTACACTGTCCCCCTTGTTGAGATGGAGTCTGGAAGAGGGTATTCATGGGACTCTTGGAATTTCATTCAGCCTAATGTACTTGGAAATGAATTCACTTGTCAGAGAACAATTGACAAATGAAAGAGAAAATCTTGATTAAATTTCAGGTCTAAAAAAAAAAAGCTGCTTTTAATCACTTCTTAAAATAGTACACTGTTTCATCACTGAACTCACAGGCATGTGCAGGCCTGAAATTTGGTCAGGCCAAATTTATTTAAAGATAAGCTTGTAAAGTCTGCGTAGCACTTTGCCATCTAAAACAAAACAAACAAATCTAGCAAGAAAGCAAACAGACAGAAAAAGCCAAGTTTATTTGACAGAAAAAATGTATTTCTTTCTAAGTCTTTCCCTACAATAGTTCAGGAATAATACAGTTTTCTTTACAGTGAAAATATTTTATTAAGAATTTTTTTAGCTTTCAGGGAAATATCCAGCCCAGAGAGAGAGTCTTGACTATGGAGTCATGTTTGTGCCTTCGAGTGACAAGTCCTGTGAGATACCCATTAAATACCATTATCAGTGAGGGCTGCAAAGTGTGACCTGAGTCTGAGCCTACTTCTGCTGTTATTTCTGCATGGCCAAGTTAATCAATTGCCTCCTTGGCACTCAGCCTATGTAGCAGGGAGAGACTAGAAATCTGCCAAAGTGAAAATTACTAGAACTTGGAATTACCAGGGAAATCAATACACACACACACAAACACACACACACACGTGCATAATGGGAATTGGTTGCAAATTGAGTTTCCTGAGGAGCTGACTCTGAGATGGAAATTAATTTGTAGGATGCTTATTAATGAACTTGGGATCGACACCTCTGGAAGAACAAGTAGCAAGCTGGGCAGTGGAGGAGCTGGGCTGAGATGCAGTCTCAACAAAGACCTCAGTCAACCCCACGAGAAGCTCTGATGCTGGGATAGTCCTTCAGCATTGTCCCGGTTAGCCAGGGGGCTGAGTCTTTAGATCTCTGTGTTGGCCAGTCATTGGGTTTGTCTGCCCTGGGGAAGGGGCATGACCGTGGGCGAGGTGGCTCTTCAGCTGAGGTAGTTCCTGAAGGGGACTGATAGTCAAGTGCCTTCTGACAGCCAAATATACAGCAACTGGGGGAAAACCCTTCATCCTGGAGGGGGATCAGGATGTGTGCAGCAGAGCGTGCACTGCAAAACTCCCTAGTTTTGTTTTCTGATACAGTGTACATCAATTAATGAACCTATGAAAACAGAGCTCTGTTAGGGTGGAATGTTGTATTCCTGAAGACATCTTCATGACTCAGGAGAGGCAGTAATGGTTGGCAGCCGGTAGCAATAGAGCTGCTTTCTACAAGCTGGGGACAAGCATGGCTGTTACCACACTTACGCTTGCCTGGAAGGTTGGGGAGCACAGTTTTGATTGTAAAGAGTCTGGTAAATGATGTCTCAACTTGGCCTTGGCATTTTTTCTCTGCTGCCCTGACATAGGTCCACCGTTCCCTCACCACGATGTCCCCTCCTCTCATCCCCATACTTTATCTTCTCCCATGACCCCATTTATCCCCTAAGGTACATGATTTTCTGGCACATTTAGTATTTATTTATAATATTTTTGTTTACAAACATCCCTTTGATATCTTTCATATTATATTTCACCATTGGTAATGAAATTCTGACAACAAAGAATGCTACTAAACTTGTTAAAATATACACTGAATCTCACTTTGTTGCCCAGGCTAGAGTGCAGTGGTACAATCATAGCTCACTGTAACCTTGAACTCCTAGGCTCAAGTGATCCTCCTGCATCAGCCTTCCTAGTAGCTGAGACTATAGGTCTAAGTCACCATGCCTAGATAATTAAACAATTTTTTTTTTCCAGAGACATGATATTGCTGTGTTGCCAGGCTAGCTCACTGCAGGCTTGAACCCCTGGCCTCAAAAAGTCCTTCTGCTGTGGTCTCCCAAAGTGCTGGGATTACAGGAGTGAGCCACTGCACTCAGCCTGAGCTTTTTCTTTTGTTACTATGAAAGCAGATGTAAGACTTATGTGCAAAGCAGATACCCAGAGTTTGAACCCAGTCTACCACTTACCTGCTGTGTCCATTGGGCAAGTCGTTAACTCTCCGTGCCTCAGTTTCTTCATCTATAAGGAGAGATTAAAACAGCACTTTTCACAGGTTGTTAGGAGAAATAAGTTACTATTTGTCAAATGTGTAGGATAGTACCTGGCAAATAGTAAATATTAGATAAATATTTTCTAACTAAAGAGTAAGTTAAAATATTCTAGGCATGGTATCTATATTTATGTGGAAAGGAGAGAGTTTAGAAGAGTAAAAAAGAAATTCACATTGTTAATCACTTCCTATGTGTGAGAAACTGTGCTAAGAAACAGATTGCCTAACCTTCATAATAGTCTTATGATGCAGATATAAACTCCTCCTTATAGATGAAGAAATTAAGGTCTGCACAGTTTAAATTCAACACCGGACAGAGCTGGTGAGTGGAGAGCTGGAATTCAAACCCAAGTTGGCCTAACGTTAATGCCTTTGTACATTCTACTTCTCTCCTCCTATTCCCACTCTTTTTTTTTTTAATTACGTTTTCTTCTTTTTAAATTATACTTAAGTTCTGGGATACATGTGCAGAACGTGCAGGTTTGTTTGTTACATAGGTATACATGTGCCATGGTGGTTTGCTGCACCCATCAACCCGTCATCCACATTAGGTATTTCTCCTAATGCTATCCCTCTCCTTGCCCCCCAGCCCCCGACAGGCCCCAGT
Source organism: Macaca nemestrina (assembly GCF_043159975.1). Classification (NCBI taxonomy): domain Eukaryota; kingdom Metazoa; phylum Chordata; class Mammalia; order Primates; family Cercopithecidae; genus Macaca; species Macaca nemestrina. The sequence goes on along the minus strand of NC_092133.1, from coordinate 120,306,117 downwards.
GTGTGATGTTCCCCTCTCCCACTCTTTCTTAATGATATCCCCTCAAAGTAGTCTGGTGGTTTTCCATTTTCCAGTAAATAAAAACGGATAGAAGTGATACAAACCAGAATTCTGAACTCCCCTGAGAACTGCCCTCCAAAACCATTAGTTTCATTTTGTTTTTGTTATTACATAAAACAAAGAGTAATGACATGAAAAATATGACTTGACAACATCATTTATATTACAGTTTTCCCCATATTAACTTCATGCCTAAAACAATACCTTTTACGGCACAAGTTAGCCTATTTTGTATTGCTAGTTGCAAAAAGTACTCTTTGATTTTTAGGGTGTAAGAGTGATCAGATAACTCATAAGCAGATATTTCTACAAGGAAGAAAACCCCAACGGAGAAGATTAATTCATAATAAGTCACATTTTGATGCTAAAATAGTTTGATCTGAGATTCCATTGACTACAAATTGCCATCTGTGCATAGTTGTTGAAGATGTCACTTGTAATTAACTCAGTGAACCCTCTATTTGACAACCACTGTCAACGGGATTTGCAGAATATATACTGGTGTGTTAATTTTCAACTTAAAACTGCCAAGTGGTTGCTGGCTTTGTGAAAGTAGCTGGCTTCCCTCATTTAAGCAAACTTTGAAAGGCCTATAAAGGGAAAAGAAATGATAACTTTTACCTACATTAGCTTAATATACATTCCTGTAAGGGGAAGCTATTAGCTCCTCCCCTGAAAAAAAAAAAAAAAAAAGGCCCCAGGAAGTTTTTGTTTCAGACCTCACGAGATGTGAGAACTCTTACTTTAGCCTTTTGGGTTCAAGACTCTTTATTCACATCTACATGCAGACATGAACTTTCCTTCTACATTCTGCAGGGAAATGGAGGATAAATAGAAGGGAATCACTTTATCACCCATGTGTGTCCCAATCACCACCAGTGGTCAATGGACTTCTAAGGAGAAGTCCTCAAAGGGCTTGTGTTCCTGCTTGAAGTCTAATGGGGAGAAGCAGGTAGATTGACCTTGATCATATTTGGTCAATGTCATCTTGACAACAAGTAGTGGGAAGGAGAAGAGACACTGGTAGACTAATGGTTTTAAGCCATATCAGAAACAAAACACTGACAAAGGAAGTTAAAAACAGATCTAAGTCATAAGATCAAAAGAAAGCCTTGACCCAGAAACTTGACCCTGAAACTCTACATCCCTTCCTCCAAATTTCCACCCAAGACTCTGCCTCATTTTCCATGCCCCACCATTAGTCCTGCTTGTGGGATTCCCTGTACTAGCCTACAGAAATCATGAGAAATGTCCAGGGTTGGGGAGGGTCTCACCACCAGTGCTGAGAAGCTAGAGGTGAAAGAGGAAGGCGAGGTTCAAGACCCACTGCAGCATGGTAAAAATGTGTATTCCCGACATCTCAGCTTGAAACTGAATTTAGTCCTCATAACGGAACTGTAAGAAATGGTACATAGACTCTTACGCATTTCTTTAAACATTTTTATTTTAGGTTTGGGGGTACATGTGAAGATTTGTTACATAGATAAACATGTGCCATGGGGGTTCATTGTACATTTTATTCCATCACCTGCATATTAACTCAGTACCCAATAGTTATTTTTTCTGTTCCTCTCCCTCCTTTCACCCTGCCCACTCAAGCAGACACCAGTGTCTGTGGTTTCCTTCTTTGTGTTCATAAGTTATTATTTAGCTCTCACTTACAAGTGAGAGCATGCAGAATTTGGTTTTCTGTTCCTGCATTAGTTTGCTAGGGATGATAGCCTCCAGCTCCATACATGTTCCCACAAAAGACATAGTTTCATTCTTTTTTATGGCTACATAATATTCCATGGTGTATGTGCCACATTTTTAAAATTCATTCTGCCTTTGATGGACATTTAGGTCAATTCTGTGTCTTTGTTATTCCATATATTTGCTGCAGTGAACGTTCCTGTGCATATGTCTTTATGGTAGAATGCTTTATGTTCCTCTGGGTATGTACCCATTAATGGGATTGCTGGGTCAAATAATACTTTGACTCTCAAGTATTATCGGAACTAAACTCCAGCAACAAGTCATGATAAATATATTTATTTTTTTCTTTTTTGTGAACTGGTTTAAAGACCTAATAACCATGGATGACACAATTACTATAAGAAAGTACCTTCCCAACTTCCTAACAATTCATTTTTAAAAATATAGGATGGGGCTAGCTTAGAGCTGAAGAGATACAGAACCAACAATTGAAATAATCTAATAAAGTTTTAAAAGTAGGGATACGCTGATTAACAAGTGAGATTAGAAAGGCTCAAAAAGGAGATTCTAAAATTGAGCAAATGGGGAAAAAAAACTTGCTTGATTTACTTTGAAATAATTTACAAAGTATGTTAATGCTAACATTTACTACATTTTTATCAGCCTTTATCTCAGATAATATGTATTTAACATGAGACGAAATACACATTAAATGTACCAATTTAATTTGTTTATCTGTTTTTTTTAAGTTTTATGCATTTGTGTTAGACATACACATATAAATATGTGCTACACTTTTTTTTCTGAAAGATAAATTTATACTGTGATAAATATTGTGCCAAAATTCTAGGGTGAGTAAGACAAATCAAACCTACTTTTTATAGGCTTACTTATATTCTCCCATTGTATTTTAACTTTTGTAGTTTTTAGTATTATATAAAACCCTAAGTGAGGGTTTTTTTGTGTATTTTTATTTCTGGATTTATGTATTTTATTGGAACTTTAAGTGCAGTCATAGATGAAAAGAAAAAAGTTTCCTTGCTTACTTTTTAGGCAAGGTATGCTAGCTGAGGAAGGGCTTGCTGTTTCTTTAATATTTTCTACATAATTGGATCTATTTTAGCAGTATGAGCTATTGCAGCCATTATGAACTGAACAATAGAAGGCGGCCAATTATTCTAAAGCTGCATTTAATGGCTGCTCACCTTGCACAGATATCTCTCTTTAAAATCAAATACAATGCAACATGCATTTTCTGAGGAATTCAAGAGCTAGGCAGATTGGCATAGTTAAACAGCAGCATTTTGAAGTCTGGTGTCAGACATGAAGAATCTTGGGTCAACTGTACTGTTATTCTGCTTCTTAGTGTTCTTGGTCAGTTGGATTCTTAACACACTATATATAAAAACATAAAAATATACACATATAAGCATAAATATCGTGTGTGTGTGTATATATATATATGTTTAAAAACCAGCATGATGATTAGGAACAAATAATTTTTGTTCATAAAATCTTCTATATGAGAGGCATGTTTTCATATGTCCTTGTACTCAATATCAGTGAGTACTCCCAAAAATAGCTTCAGAACTGGCTTGAGCAAACCAAGAAAAGGATAAAACTCAACCTCTTCCTGCAAGTGGGTTGTAAACCTAAATGTGAAAAGAAAAAGTCTTGTTCATATGATTGTGGCTATCTTTATGACATTGGGCAGGGTTTCAAATATCGTATAAAAACAAAAGATCATTAACTACATTGAACTTAAGTAAACTCATGGAAAGACACCAGAAAGAGTGTGAAAACACAAACCACAGAAAAAGATATTGGCAACATGTAACTAACAAAGATCTTGTATCCACAGAACAATTAAAAAAAGATAACCCAATTGAAAAATGAGCAAAAGACTTGAACAAACACTTCACAAAAAGAAAATCCAAACAACCAGTAAGAATATGCAAAGATGGTCAACATCATTAATCATCAGAAAATACAAGTTAAAATTATATTGAGATCCTTGATTGGCAAAATAAAAAAATTTGTTCACAACACATGTTAGCTGGGATGTGGGAGTAATGAGCTCTCTCATATACTGCTGTGTAGGAGAGAAAGTAAGTACATTCACTTTGGAAAACAGTTTGTATTATCCAATAAAACTGGAGCTACACATATCTTGTTATATAACAATCTCTCTATTGGGTATATCCCTAGAGAAAGGAAGCATTTGTGTGTCAGAAGATATCTACAAGAATGTTCCAAGCAGAATTTTGATATGGTTCTTAAGAAGTGAACCAAATATCCTTCAACAGTAAAGTGTCCATAAACATTAAGTGAATGAATAAATTGTACATATATTAGCACATTGAAGTTCTTACAATAAAAAGATGAACTAGAGGTTTTTTTTTTTGGAAGGAACTGATAACCACAATATGGATCAAAAGAAGCAAGGCACAAAAGAATGGGTACAGTATATTTCTCACTGATATAAAATCAAAAACCAGGAGAAATCATAGCTTAAAGGTGATAAAACTATAAAGAAAATGTAGAGAACTAGAATAGGACTGCTGTAAGAATCAGGGAGGCAGTTTCCTGTAGAGGGAGAGAGAGTATTTCCACTAGAAAGACAATATTTAAAGCATATTTGTTATATATAATCATACATTGCACTGCATATTTGAGTGTTTTGCATTCTCTTGTATGTCTGTACTTACTACATCCCAGGTAATGTGCTAAGGGTCCATCATACATCAGCTCATTTAATTCTCACATCAACCCTCACAGCTGAGGACAGTCAACCCTCCTTGGGTTCTGCATTAGTGGGTTCAACCAGCTGCTGATCAAAAATATTTGATAGAAGAAAAAAGGTTGGTTGCATCTGTGTTGAACAAGTACAGACTTTTCGCCCTCATCATTATTCCCTAAATAATACAATTTAACAACTATTTACACAGCATTTACATTGGATTGGGTATTATAAGCAATCTAGAGATGATTTAAATTATACAGGAGGATATGCACAGGTTATATGCAAAAACAAAGCCATTTTGTATCAGAGACTTGAGCATTCACAGATTGTGGAGTCTTTGGGGTTACTGGAACCAATCCCCGTGCACACCAAAGGGTGTGTCTACAATTACGATTATTTTACAAAGGAGGGTCATTCATGTTGGTCGGGTAAGCACCCGCATACAGTGCTCAGATTGAGGAAGGAGCTGAGGTAGACTCTGACCCAGGTGGGTCTGCTGTCCAGTTGGCTGCTGAGTTGCCATCCTGTTTTACTCCTTTGTTAACCACTTAGACATCATCGCCAGTGGCAAAATCTTGACCATGAACAGACAAGTATTATACAGAGGTTGGTTCCAAAAGCATAGCTTTCATTCATTCTACAGTCATTCCTGTGACAAGCTCTGTGTTGGGTTTTGTGACTACAAAGAGGAAAACGACACTAGACCTGCCCTCAGAGACCTGCTCCAGGACCAAGAAGAGAGTCAGGTAAACAGACAAACGAAATCAGCAGCTTATGAGGGCATTACAGTGGCATGGGGACAAACAAAGCTGGAAGAAGAAAATAGATATCAGGCAAGAGAAACTCAGTTTTAATCAGAGCCTTTTAACCAACCAGTCCAACTCTCTGTATTACTCCTTTACTTGTCTCTGATTCCCTTAGAGTGAGCTGTAGCCTATTACTCACTTTTCCCTAAATGGACTCCACATTATTCCATTCCCAGTCTTGCAAGGTGTGATTCTTTTAAGTCCCCGACTACATCCCCACTCTTTTCTGTTCCCCTCTTCTTCCCACTTCCCCTTTCCACCCTCCTTGGCCACCTAAATCAAACCTATCCTTTACTACCTGTAAATCTCCGGATGTCCCCCGCCGGAAGTGAGCACGACTTTTCCAACACCCTTCCGCGTTTTATTCATGCCGTGTTTGCAGGCTATTGTGCATTTGATCGTGTGTTCCAATTATTTACGTGAATGTTTTATCTTCCCTGCTAGAGTGCAAGCTCCTTCAGCCCAGAGAACACGATTAATTTTGCTTTGTGTTTGTCACAGCCAAGAATTGTGCCTGGAACAAACACAGCCTTGTTGAATGGAATTGGACACATAAACAGATGAGAAGTATTTGGCAGCAACCTGACCAACCCTTTTGAGTTTGGATGGGAGTTCTGGAGCAAAGGTATCCTGAATCCTATAATAATAATAGCAACATAATCTCAAGGCACGTTTATAGTTGAGACAAATGGAATCTACAGACAGATGTTATCCATAGGCCAAAGAATACTGCAAAAAATTATTTACAGCAATATTTTTCCTTTTACAAGAAAAATAAGTTATGAGGAAACATAGCTAAGTTTTCACATGGAAACTCATATTGAAAGGATGGCTAATCATCCATGATCTATTCGCCTATGCCCATGAATTCTACCATCAGCAGTAATAATTATGGAATCTAGAAGATAACAGAAGATTCCATTCATTAGTTTATATTTGCAATTATTTTATTTTTGCCCAGTGATGTTGAATTAAATCATTGAAATCCTTTCAATATTTTGGCTTGGAAATTTCCTCTATTTTTGTTTCTTAGTGGATTTCTCGTCACTTACTACAGCTTTACTCTGTTGGGAAAAAAATCCAGTTAATATACCTATACAGTAGCTAGGAAATTTAATGAAAATCTATGAAAGTTTGATTATTTTTAGAGACATCTCATTGAGATTTCTTTGTTTCCTAAATGTTTAATGATAAATAGTCCCCAGGGACTTTTGCTCAACTTTGTAACTCCCTGGAAGTTCAAATTTAAAATACTCAGCCACTTCAGAGGCAAATACTCAAAAGAGAGTGAAGCACAGAAAATATGGGGTTTTTAATGCAGGTCAGTGGAATGCTAGCCTCAATTCCAAACTCCTTCTTTCTCTGATAGGGTTCAAGGACAGCTCACACAGTCTCCCTGTGGGCATTTGAGTTTTCCTTTGAGGTTTGCGTCTCTCCTATCTCCCCTCTCCTTAGTCTCTTAAATTACTTGGCTGTTGCCCTTGTGACAGGATAGATAAGAATTGGTCACCATGGCCAGGTGTGGTGGATCACGCCTGTAGTCCTAGCACTTTGGGAGGCCGAGGTGATTTGATCACCTGAGGTCAGGGGTTTGAGACCAAACTGATCAACATAGCAAAACACTGTCTCTAATACAAATACAAAAATTAGCTGGGCATGGTGGCGCTTGCCTGTAATTGTAGCTACTTGGGAGGCTGAGGCAGGAGAATCACTTGAACCCTGGAGGCAGAGGTTGCAGTGAGCTGAGACTGCACCACTGCACTCCAGCCTGGGTGACAGGGTAAGACTCCATCTGAAAAAAAAAAAAAAAAAAATTGGTCACCATCCAATTGCATTGGCTGGGCTATTTCTGGAGACATACTTGGGGCACCTTGTTAGTGGGGCTTTGACATAAGTGCATATAGGGAAGGAAGAAGGCACAGTACTACTTCAGCAGCTCCAGCCCTGGATCCTGAGATAACCAGGAACATTTCCAGGATGCAACAGCATTATAAGTGGCCATCCCTGCACAAGCAAGGGCCTATTGCTTTCTAAGCATTTCTGCAGTCACCTCCAAATGGTTTCAATCCTGTACCCCAACAGCAAACAAATTTGAGCATGCTCCTTCCAATATATATATATTTTAAAATGTACACAAATAAGAGCAATGAGATAAAAGAGTCAATATAAATAAGAATTCTTATATTTTCTTCTATTCCCACAAGGGATCATCTTGTAAACCCCACCTTACATAGCACCAAGCTATGGAGATCATAGCTTGGGTGCTCCTTGGTTAGAGCATCTCAGCCACAATCTGTCTCTTTTTCTGCACTTGCAGCTAATAGATAACTTCTATGTTCTGGTTTCTCTGTGTGTCTCTGTTTTCACTTTTGTGTTGCCTACTCTGATGCTGATTTCCTATGTATGTGCCACGTACAAACCCTCTAAGAAAGGGGGCCCCGTGGGGCTTATCAATTGCTGTTTCATGTGGAGCTTTCTTCATGACAAAGCTTTCTGCCAGGCCCCAGGAGAACTGCTGATCAGCCTTGACAGCTTTGTGTTGTTGGGGCTCAGCCATCAATGGCCAGGGCAGCAGTATTACATTTTAGAATGGGTGCCATCTGTATGGAGGTGGCCATGAGTGACAGTCAAGACAGGGACCTTTTGTGGCCCAAAGTGTGGATGGTAGTCTTCTCCTCACAGCCATTCTTCTTGGGGTTATTGTTAGGGTCCTTGGTTAGAGATCGTGTATTCTTCCTTTCTTGTATGATCTTCCAATCCAACGCCCCCTCCCAACCTCTCAACTGCAGAGAAACAACTTACATATTAAGTTCACAATGAAGAGCCCTGCTACTTCGTTCATATATATATGAAATATATATCTATTTCAAGATAGGGTTTCTCTATGTCACCCAGGCTGGAGTGCAGTGGCATTATCGTAGCTCACTGCAGCTTTGACCTCCTGGACTCAAGCGATCCTCCTGCCTCAGCCTCCTGAGCAGTTGGGACTACAGGTGTACACCACCATGCCCGGCTAATTCTTTTAAATTTATTTGTAGAGATGGGGTCTCCCTATGCTGCCAGGTTGGTCTCAGACTCCTGGGGTCAAATGACCCTCCTGCCTCAGGTTCCCAAATTGCTGGGAGTACAGGTGCAAGTACCGTGCCCAGTCCTTTTTGTAATATCCCCAGTGAAAAAACCATTCATTTAGCCTACTCTTTGTTGATAAAAGCCTATCTTTCAAAGAAGGTAATATGAGCTTTTGGAACAAACTGGCACATCTCAGAGTGAGTCCTTTTTGCACATTGAACCTTTCACAGGGAGTAGAAGTGGGACCCTCTGCCTACCTCCCCCACTTTGTTGGAGAGCTTTAGATCTTAACTGATAGCAATTATTTATCTCAGTTCTCTTTCTCCAAGAACCCATGGACATTTGTCCCAACTGTGTCTGGGCATCTGACAAAGCATGCCTTCACAGCCTACGTGATCTGAAAGCCAAGAAGATGAGGCTGTTTCTGGGCCTCACTCCACCTGTCATCCAGAACAAAGGCTAAGAGAGAGGGCTCTGCAGCCACAAGCCTGGGTCCCTCGTATATAGCAAGATAGTGAGATCCCATTTCATAGTACCTACATCATAGGATTACAGTGAAAATTAATTTAACATATAAGTGATTACTATAGGTAGTATTGAGTACATCTGGCCTTTTATCGTCTAAAAGGAGTAATTTACTTTGTGATATTTTGGACTCGTGGGGCTTACTATGATTATTTCTGAAACAATTGAACAGGAAGAAAGTATGCGTCTTGGTTTTATTACCTGTGAAACTCACAACCAGCAAGTCTGGGTCTGTCTTGTTCGCTACTCTATCCTCAGTCCCTGTGCTGTAGGTATTATTATGACAGCCATTTTACAGATGTGGAAAAGGCACGAAGAATTAAGTGACTTGCTCATGTCATACTGTGAATACTTGGCAGAGCTTGGATTAAGGATCCAGGCAGCCCTGGTATAATGGCGACATTGGAGAAATATCTCCATTGTTTGATATTGATATAGAAAATATTAGGAAATGTAATTACATAAAAATAAGTGTTCTCCAAGGTATTTCAGTAAGTTTTTATTTGCTGAAAGAAAATTCTTTGACATTCACAGACTCTGGGAATGTGATCACTTCTGTTTATTGAACGCCACTCACTCACCATAGATCTTACACGCATGAACTTAATCTTCTATAACATCCTTAGGATTAGATATGAGCAATCACATTTTGCAGATGAGAAGCTGAGCTTCATAGAAATTGTCACCTGCATGGAGATCACAAAGCATTAGGTGGCAGAAGGGGGGTTAGCACCAGGGTTCCATACTCCTAAATCTGTGCTTTTCTGCTGATCTATTTCCATGGTGGTGAGGACAGCTCGGAGAGAGGGCTGCTGTAGTTCCTTAAGCATCCAGAGCCTCAAGACTAAAGACTCACTCTGGAAACGAGGGTCCTCAGGCTTTCTAGACCTGTCACGTAAGCCATCTAACGGTCATTCCGTTCTTAAACTGGCCATCAGTAACTGGCATTTATCTGATTAAGAGGCAGACAAATTCCTGCACTAAATTCCAGTGCTTGATAAACTTTCCACCATAAAGCTTGTCTTGTTTGATATTTCTTCCTTTTAAAAAATAAAGAATCTTTATACCCTGGGAAAAGGATAATTAAAAATAAAAATTTTAAAAATGCAGACTCTAATTGGCAGAGTTTGGAAGAATGAACAAGAACTTGAAGGTATATATTGGGGAGCCAGAAGGAAAGTTGGAATGAGTGTGGAAATGGGAGCAATTAATTTCTAGCTTTCTAGCAATTAATTGTTATCTACAAGAGGAGTTTAGGCCTATTTACCTTTGAAACCAAAGGGGAGTTTGCAAGAAGCATTATTTAATGATTTAAAAAATAGATTTTTAAATATTTAAGATAAAGGCTAACACTAGCTAGATAATAAAGCTTTTAAATATTTTACCATAGTATATTACTAGCATGACTTATATTTCAGACTGTGTCCTGATTTTGGATACTTTACATTTCTGCAGATTACTCTTTAGATCACTAATCAAAATTAAATAATGCCGACTCTTAATTACAATGATAATTTTTCATAGGCTGCAAAGAGAATGGCAATCTTAAAAATAAATGCTTTTTTCTAAATGAATTCTTTCTGAAATAATTTGCTTATATGAGTAATTTGTAGAGATAGTTATGATAGAAGGGGTTATGACTAGAAGTAATGGGATGAAATGAAGTAGCAAAAAATTTGGAATGAAATTAGAAAAATAAACAAGAAAAAATTAACAAGAAAAAAGAAAAATAAGGTTTTAAACTTTAGACTGTGTGAAACAGTCTTCTTGGGGAGTAGGAAAAAGTCCTGGCTATTCAAAATATTAGCTAAGGCTCAACATGATGATGAGGGTGTTTATTCAGCAGGGAATATCCCAGTGCTTTGTAAACACCAAGATTATTCTCAAGCGTGCTTCTAATGTTATCCCACAAATCCAGAGCAGGTACAACATTGGTGTCTGTGAGTAAACATTGAATTTTAATTCCACCCCAAGTGATTATTCCCCAAAGTAAATTTCTTTAGAGGTATAAATTGTCTGACCCTATCCACTTGGAGGCAAGGGAATGTTTGTCTTGAGGAGTTATGATCAGCTCTATTCTGGAGCTGCAGAACTGAAGGTGGGAAACAAGCTCTCTGGGTGAATCTGGTTAAGGTTCTCTTGCTGACAGTCCTTAAGTCACAAAAAACCACCACCAACCCAGATACCAGCTGAGTCTCACTCAGTTCATCTAGGCATTTTTCTCAGCACAGAGTTTTTGTAAGTTCTCCAGGCGGTTCTAAAGCATAGCCAAGACTGAGGACCACTCCCAGAGCTGCTGAGACTTATTTACAAACCATCTCTTACCTGCAGTAAAAACCTGCCTCTGCTTTTTGATTCTTGTGAGTCTTTGTTTACCGTCTGTGCAGTTTTCTCTGTATTCAAGGAAGATGGGCTATAATGCCAAAGTTCTTAAACCTTTTAATTCCTTGTCGCTTGGATCATCTAACAAAAGCAATAGACCCTTTTCCAGGAAAATGCACTTTGTCTTTATCTTGGATATAATTTAAGCATCATTTAGAATCCCTGAATCCCATCTCTCAAAGCACGAAGTCCCTATCTTATCTAGATAATGTCAGAAACCAGATGCTCCTGTTCTTCTTTAACTTGAGTTGTTGCTTCTAAAAACCTGTGCCTGAGCACAGGTGATATGGTTTGGCTCTGTTTCCCCACCCAAATCTCATCTTGAATTGTAATCCTTGTAATCCCCATGTGTTCAGGGAGGGAAGTGATTGGATTATGGGTTTCCCCCATGCGGTTCTCGTAATAGTGAGTTAACTCTCACGATATCTGATGGTTTTATAAGCATCTGACAGTTCCCTGGCGTGTTAGTCTTCTGCTGCTGCCTTGTGAAAAAGGACGTGTTTGCTTCCCCTTCCACGATGATTATAAGTTTCCTGGACCTCCCTAGGCATGCAGAACTGTGAGTCAATTAAACCTCTTTTTTATAAATTACCCAGTCTCGGGCAGTTCTTTATAGTGGTGTGAAAAATAATACAACAGGAGACTAGTGCATTTGTCGTGTCCTTTCACAAAGAAGTAGAAGAGATCACTGGTAAAGCCCCATGCTGTAGTCTACTCGTGGGGCTGTTAAAAGGTTGTTTGGGCCTGGCGTGGTGGCTGACACCTGTAATCCTAGCACTTTGGGAGACTGAGGGGGGTAGATTGAGCTCAGGAGTTTGTGACCAGCCTGGGCAACATGGCAAAACACCATTTCTATTAAAAATACAAAAAGTTAGCTGGGCATGGTGGCCTACGCCTGTAATCCCAGCTACTCAGGAGGCAGAGGCACGAGAATCACTTGAGCCTGGGAGGTAGAGTTTACAGTGAGCTGAGATGGCGCCACTGCACTCCAGCCTGGGAGATAGAGTGAGACGCTGTCTAAAAAAAAAAAAAAAAAAAATGTCTGGAACTCTAGAGGTACAGGGACAAGAATATAGTAATTCAAAACCAGAGCATAATTCTAACAGTGCAACCCCATAAAGGTTACAGAAAGATGCAGTGGGATGATTTGTTTAGGTTTGGGTGACCAGAACCAATCTCAGCAGCAGAGTAGATGACATTAGCTTGATTGGTTTAGTTGGTGTTCATCCGCGCAACAGGGAGAGTGGATGGACATTACAGGGGCCACTGTGGAAACAATCACAGTCAACACAGGTTCTCTCTGGTTACACTGTGGCAGCTCTAGAACATGTTATATTAACTGCATGTTTTTGGATCTCATGACTTCACTGACATGTCCACATCTCTAAAGCAGTGGCCATCATTTTATCAGGAAACTCCATACATACAGCTAAGTTCAAGCACCTTTTTTAAAAAATTGTTTTTCTATTGTTGAATGGTTTTATTTTTCATCTAAAATTTAAGAAACTGTATAATCAGTATAAATGGGCTTGTCTTACGGCAATTTAAACACAATTTAGTATTAAAGAAGACACCTTTGAAACTGGATGGTATTGTTTTATGTTACTTAATAGAGAAATTGGTTTGAATCATAGCTCCTCTAAGCTCCTTCATCTGAACTGATATTTTTTTCTGTTGTGAAGGAGAAAGAAACAATGTCATCTTTAATCCCAAGAAATACTCTTCCGTTTATTTGTTTGAAAAGTTTAGGCTTCTTTGTTTTTTGGTCTTTGTGCTTGGAAGCACTCAAAGTTAGAAAATCTAGATGAAATGAATGATAGTCTTAAAACATGACTTAGGAAGAGTTACAGAATTTGTTTAAATCATTAACTCTAGATGGTGAAAAGTAGTTAACTATGAACACCTTCTCCCAAAGAAAATAGGCCCAGTTTATGAATGAGTTCTGCAAAACTTTTAAGAGCAGATAATTATTATTATAAACTGTTGAAGAATATTAGAAAAGTAGAGGCTTCTTTGTTTACACAGCTAGCATATCCCTGAGGACAAGAATGATACGCAACGGGAAATTATAATCCAATTTGAGAATACAAATGCAAGTATACAAATTAAATATTAATAAATCAAATCCAGTGGTATATTAAAAATGCATGATGAAAAAATAGGTTTCATCTCATGGATAAAAAGGTGGTTCAACAATACAATTCATATTAATCAAATCACTATGTTAACAAATGAAAATGGGCCAAATTCAATCTTCAACTGGGATAATCTTTTAAAACATTCTTTGTAAACTAAAAGTAGAAAGAGAACTCCCTTAAATCCCACAAGAAACCCGAGTTTCATCCTCGGGAGCCATCTTCACTATAATGGGTAAAAAGGCAAAGATAACCGCTATAACTCTCACCATGCAATGTTTTATGGAGGTTCAAATCAGTAAAAAACATCAGGTAAATAATCTGGAAAACTATTGTGACTTAGAAGAAAATCAGCAAATATGGTTGGAAACAAGGACATACAAAATTGATGGCATCTACAATTACTGGTTAGAAAATATAATGAACAAAGCCATTTGCAATTAGCAACTCATCCCTAAAAGACCTAATAAGAAATGTTAGAACTAGGCCAGTTGCGGTGGCTCAAGCCTATAATCCCAGCACTTTGGGAGGCTGAGGTGGGCGGATCTCCTGAGGTCAGGAGTTCGAGACCAGCCTGGCCAACATGGCAAAACCCTGTCTCTACTAAAAATAAAAAAATTAGCCAGGTATGGTGGCAGGTGCCTGTAACCTCAGATACTTGGGAGGCTGAGGCAGGAGAACCTCTGAACCCAGGAAGTGGAGGTTGCAGCGAGCCAGGATTGTACCACTGCACTCCAGCCTGGGTGACAGAGCAGGACTCCGTCTCAAAAATAAATAAATAAATAAAAAACAATAAAACTATATTAATAAAACTAAAAATACAGAACATAAGTCAAAGCACGCGCACGCGTGTGTGTGTGTCTGTCTGTCCTGGATGGGAATAGTTAACATTATTAGGACATAAACCTGTCTTAAAGTTACTGATAAATACAATCCTAATGAAAATTCCATCAGAATTTTTGTTAGAAACCTGAAGTTTATTCTAAAGGTCACACAGAAGAGGCAAATGCACAACAGTAACAAAGACATTTATGAAAAAGAACACAAGGGGTGGGGCTTCCCTGCCAGGCAGGAAAACATAAACCTGTAGTAAATAAAACAGTGAGGCAGCAGCTCAGAAATAGACTTAGTGATCAGTGAGACCCAAAGAGGCCCGAGGCAGGCTCTTGCAAATGCAGGGAGTTAGTTTCGTCACAGGCAGCCTTTCAAATCTGAGATAAAGAGGGGACAACTTAGTAAATGATTACTGGACAATTTCCCACACATTTGAAAAAACAGTCACTATAGCTCTTACAGAACACTAGAGTCACTATAAAGCTCTTATATGTTCACAAGAGACGGATTTAAGAAAGACTGAAATCCTTTTGGAGGGTAATTTGTCACTATAAAAAATAGAAAACATTACAAAGAAAAATTATAAAATTACTAAAGAAAATATAGGAAAGCATTTTTATAACTTCAAGTTGAAATAGGCCTTTTTAAACAAGACAAAAATTCTAGAAACATATAATTAAATCTTTTAAAAATTAGTATAGAAGACTGAAAATATGAGCAATAAGACTGAGAAAAACATTTACAATTTATTTAGAGACAGGTTCTCATTCTGTTGCGGAGGCTGGGGTACAGCAGCACAATCATGCTCTCTGTAACCTTGAACTCCCTGCCTCGAGCAATTCTCCCATCTCAGCCTCCCAAAGTACCGGCATTACAGGCGTGAACCACTGTGTCTGGCTACAATATATTTAACAAGTAAAGACAAATCAGCAAGATATAACTTAAAACAGCTGAAGGATGTAAATAAACAATTCATGGAAAAGAAGATAAAAATGGACAAATGAAAAGATTCTCAATCTCACGAGTAATCAAAGAAATACAAACTAAAGCCCTTAAATTTTTACCGTTCAACTGTCAAAATTAGAACATTTATCTCAATTTTTTGGTAAAAATGCAGGAAAACACATTTCAAGAAACTCTAGGTGAAAGTATAGCTTGATGTATCCTGTTTGGAAGGCAATTTGCCACTCTATAAAAATGATAGAGAGTTCATGCCATTTGGGTCATGCATTTCATTTCTCCAATTCAAATATTCAGAAATACTTATAATAAATCTAGAAACAAATGTACGAAGAGATTCTAGCATTGTTTCTTAGCATAAACAATTGGAAATTATCTAAATCTTCAGCAAAACATAGTATCTCTATTACTATTGAATACAACATAGCTTTTAAAACAACAATAATTGAAAATCATCAAGTCACAAAACATAGCTAGAATAACATGATAAAAACAATTTTATTTATCCTGCATAGCCCAATGGTCATGAATTCCCACCTTGCAGCCTTTTGTAGTGCAATCAATAGATACTCTTGACTACTGGCAGGTGAACCCAAGTGTTTAATCCTTCTCTTCATGATAAAAATTTTTCAGCTGAGCACTGAAATACAAAATTAGATCCTCACAGAGTGAAAAAGCAAGACAAACTGGAAGAAGATACTCACAAAGCATACATTTAACCAATGATTTCTATCTAGAATCAATCAAAATGTTAAATAGAAACTCCTATAAATCAATAAGGTAGTAAGTCAAATTAAAAATAAATGGCAGAAGCACATCTGGGATGACAGAGGAAGGACCTCCAAAAAATCCATTTCTATGTAAAAGCAGTAAGAACATTAACAAAAGTGGAGAAAAATAAACTTTTCCAAAACTCTGAAAGTTAACCAAAGGTTTACAACAATCCAAGGGCATATCTATTCAAAAAAAAAAAGTGTAATATCAGTAAAAACAGTGAGTTTTGGGACATTTTAACTTGCTCCATCCTCTTCCCACTTGCTCCGCAGAAGCTATGAAAGCTAACAGTCTTGTAACCATGGTAACTGTAAAAACCAGCAGCTTAGCAGCTACTGGGGAGAAGGAGAGAACAAATTTGGAGCTGCTCCAAAAGCTCCATCCCCAGAAAATTGTTACTATTTGACCCGTCTGGCTGTTCCTGAGAAAAGCTCCACTTTCAGGATTTGTCTCTATTTCGCCCCACTCAGATCTTGCTTTTGCCTATCCTCAGGGTGTTTATCAAGAAGAATCAGTGTCAAGATTGTTTGACATCACAACCACCTGACGTGGGGATAGAAGCTGGGATACACAGGAGGCTGATCAAAAGACTTGAAAGAAAAAAACATGGGAATAAGTTATCCACAGGGCACGTTGAAAAGCTCTTGCCTATGCCTGGGAATCTAGAAGACTACATGCCTGTGCAGGGCTGTGCACAAGCTCAGGAAAGACCCAGGAAAACTTGAATCTCTCACCTCTGGTTTACTTTGAAGCTCTGTGTAAATAGAAAGTGAAATCTAAGGCAGATTTGTATACTGATGCAGCGTAAAAGGCATGTTGTAGCACATACCCAGAGCTCCTTGGCAAAGGCTGGGAGGCTTGCTGGTTCAAGGAATTTAAGGAATCTCTGTTCAATCATTATCATACTCAGTAGAGACTTCAGGGCTGCACAAAAAAGAACAAAGTCTTTACAGAACTCATCCAGGAAAGTTGCTAAACAAACACAAAGAGCAACAGCAATGACCTGCAACAATGACAAACCCATACAGAATAAGGGATGATCTGATTTCCAGGATTGCTACATGTTTTCTTTTGAAATGTCTAATTTTCAGCAAAAATTATAAAACAGAAACAGAAAAGTATGGTTTATACACAGGGAAGGAAAAGCAATGAGTAGAAACTGTCACTGAGGAAGCCTGGATGTTAGACATACTGTACAAAGACTTTAAATTAGTTTTGTAAATATGTTCCACCCCAAATCATCAAAATATACATTCTTTTCAAATGCAGATGGAACTTTCTCCAGGATAAACAATACATCAGGATGTAAGACATACCTCAGTAGACTTGAAAGGCATAAAATCATACAAAGTATGTTCTCTGACTTTGAGGAAATGAAATCAGAAATCAATAACAGAAGAAATTGAAATCAGAAGAAAATTCAAAAAATTGACAAATAAGTGGAAATTTAATAAGTAGAAGTAATGGTAGGCTTGATATTGGGTACGGTGTACACTGCTCAAGTGATGGGTGAACCAAAATCTCAGAAATCACCGCTAAATAGTTTATCCATGTAACTAAAAACCACCTGTACCTCAAAAACTATGGAAATAAAATGAAAGAAGTAGTGATAGGTTGGGTTTGCTCTAGGACTTCCTCAATCAAATGAGGATCATTAGATTATTATTCAGTTTTTTTTTTTTTTTTCCTACCTTTTCTTTTCTTGAGACACAGTCTCCCTCTTTCGCCCAGACTGGAGTGCAGTGGCGCCATCTCGGCTCACTGCAACCCCTGCCTCCAGGATTCAAACGATTCTCCTGCCTCAGTATCCTGAGTAGCTGGGACTACAGGTGCGCACCACCACACCTGGCTAATTTTTGTATTTTTAATAGAGATGGGGTTTCACCCCATTGGCCAGGCTGGTCTGAAACTCCTGACCTCAAGTGATCTGCTTACCTTGACGTCGTCCCAAAGTGCTGGAATTACAGGCGTGAGCCACCACACCCAGCCTGTTAGTCAGTTCTAAATATTTATACGTTTTAGTACGCTTATTTGAGTTATGAGTTGTGTTGAACTGGGATTTTTCTAATTTCTAGTTTTCCAATCTTTTTGCTGTTTATTCTAATTTAATTACATTTTGGTCAGAGAATGTGGTCTGTGTGATATGTATTCTCTGAAATGTGTTGAAAATTTATGTCCCAATATGTGATTGGTACTTATTAATGTTTTTTTCTGTGCTTGAAATTAACATGTATTATCCAATTAGTGCTGGCAATACTTTATGTTCATTAAATCAAGCTTGTTAATTGTATTGCTTTAATATTTTATCCTTTCTGGGTTTTTCCTTTGCCAGATCCATAAATGACAGACAGAGATTTAAAATGTGTCAATACAAGGGTGGATCTGTCAACTTAAACTTAGAGTTCTATCAATTTTATCTTTATTTTGAGGTACTGTTATGTTGAATTTAATCATTTCTTCCTCATATTTAGTAAGGGACCTTATAAAACTAGTAATGTTTTCTATGTTAAACACTTTTTTCTTTTTTATGTGAATGTAGTAATTATATCCACTTCTCCCCCAGCTGTATTTTAGAGTAGTATAATTTCAAGCTTACCAAAAAGTTTTATAAGGAATACAAATGCTCTAATATCTCCTTCACCCAGATCCCCAAATTGTCAGGATTTTACCGCATTTGATTCCCTCCTGCTCCACCCTCAGTGGGGCAACTTCCTTAAAGACAAGGAAGTAATAGAAAGAAGAAGAGAGGAAGGAAAGGGAAGGAGAAAGAAAGAAATGAATACCAGTTTTTCTTTAGTTTTTTGCCTGGTGTACATTTTCCCTTTTAAAAAATTTTAGTAACGCCTTTTTATAGTGTTCTTACATATATAATGTCACTGGATTTTTGTTAATCTAGCCCAATAATCTTTGTGTTTAAGTGTAGAGTGCAGTCACTTTTATTATAATTTTTGATATATTTGGGTTTATACCTGCCATCTTGTTTTGTGTTTTCTCATTGTAAGACTCTTGGTTTTTCCTTTTTCTCTCTTGCGTTCCTCTGTATTACTACTGTGGAAATAAAATGTTATACTTATTATGGTTACTCTAGAAATATACTGTATTTAATAAAATCTAAAATTAGTCATTATCAGCCAAGCACCGTGGCTCACACCTGTAATCCCAGCACTTTGGGACGCTGGGGCAGGCAGATTACCTGAGGTCAGGAGTTTGAGACCAGCCTGGCCAACATGGTGAAACACCATCTCTACTAAAAATACAAAAATTAGCCAGGTATGGTGGCACGTGCCTGTAATCCCAGCTACTCAGGAGGTTGAGTCAAGAGAATTGCTTGAGCCTCGGGAGACAGAGGTTGCAGTGAGCAGAGATTGCATCACTGCACTCTGGCGATAGAGCGAGACCTTGTCTCAGTAAATAAATAAATAAGATAAAATTAGTCACTATCTTTACCTTTCTCCTGCACAATACAATGATGTTAGGACATTACTTTGAGTCACAGGCATCCTGATGCACTTACTATTGCTGTCCAGTAGTGTCAATGAGAGCCACCAACCTTTATTAGTGTGCTTGCAGTTAGGAATTATAAGAAGAAATTTTTTCTGTTTTTACTCAGGACCAAGATTGATACAACCAGGTTTCTTTTCTGTTCCCTTCTGCAGGGTAAGTTTATTTCTACTTTGCCTTTACCCTGACTCTGTATCTCTCTAGAGTCCTGGCTTCCTGTAAGTGGTCCTGTTAGTTTCTCTTGTTACCTTAGGCAGGTTCCAGGTTTGGTCTCTTAGTCCTTGACCTTGCATGGCCTACAGAATGGAAGCAACAGTGGCCAGGGTTTGGCACCTTGGTATTTGGACAAGTAACCTGTGAGTAAAGAGTTATATCAGGCTTGGGTTGATGAAGGCCTGCAGAAAACAGTGGAGCTCAGATGAACAGGGAAGGTAGTGTCTACTTGTTTGTTGTATGACAGTCAACACTTGCATCATGGGAGGTGTTAGCTGGCATACAGCACGTGAATCCTCATAACTAGAGGGGTTTAAAAGATTGGTCAAATATGGAGGCTGTGGCTTCTGTGTGTCAAGTTGACCTACACACCTTGCCTGTTGTCTCTGGCAGCCCCATGTGGGTAAGCAGGTGGGAGAATTGTATAGTTGGCATCATGCTGGGTCAGTCAATGAGACAAAGATGCTGCACCTGAAATATCTGCTGCCTGGGATCCTTCTATAATTCTAAGTGAACAGAATATTTGATTAAAGGCTATTTGGGTCTTCTAAGTCTAACTGCACACTCAAACCCATAATTCAGCCATGGTGTTGTATTGCTTGAATGCTCTATGCTTCTATTTATTTACCTGTATAAATCCCATAGATTTTAAGAGTTGTGCACCTAGCCCAAAATAACTGCCTCATAACTATTAGTTGCTATTACTATCATAGTCATTATCTTACTGAACAATTGTGATTGTTTTCAGTAGGAGGGTGGTTTAGTTTCCCTAGTCCATCACACTGCAGAAAATAGAAGCCCATACATTTGATCACAAGCAGGACTATGCAGTTAGCTGTGTTACCTGAGGCAAATTACTTGACCTCTCAGTTGGGAGGAGACTGGAGAATTCTGCTTCCATCAATCTCTCCCTCTCGGTTACTGCCACACAATGCATTAAAATGGTTTCTAAGAAGAGTCTGCAATCTGTACTTTCTCTTTGCCTCTCAATTGCATTCTGTGTCTGTCTTTTCCTTCCCCTCCTTGATATTTTAAAAGCATTGTAATGGACTAAGCAAAAATATATGAAGATACTTCACAGAGAAGGAAGTAAAATGAAATGACTTTGTAGTCCACTATACTAATGGTCTCTAACTCCAATGCCTGTAGGAGTGAGACAGGTAACATAAGTAGATGAGGTGTGCTGGGCCAGACAGTAGCAAATGATGGAAACTGTGGTGAATGGGAGAGCACAGGCCTCATTTCAAAGGGTGCCACTCCTACCCAGCTCTAGCCAACTGCTACCATGCAGGAATGTGGGTCCAGAATAGTTTTTTTCTGAATTTTTCCCAAAAGGCAGAAATGATAGTTTGTTTTGGTAAAATCTCCTAACTTTTAAATATTGAAACTATTTCATATTCTGTTTTAAAACCATTCTGTGTCTGGGCACTGTGGCTCACACCTATAACCCCGGCACTTTGGGAGGCTGAGGTGAGTTGATCACTTGAGGGCAGGAGTTCGATGTCAGCTTGGCCAACGTGGCAAAGCCCCATCTCTACTAAAAATACAAAAATTAGTGAGGCATAGTGGCAAGCACCTGTAGTCCCAGCTACTTGGGAGGCTGAGGCAGGAGAATTGCTTGGACCCAAAGGATGAAGATTGCAGTGAGCTGAGATCACACTGCTATACTCCAGCCTGGGCAAAAGAGGGAGACTCTGTCTCAAGTAAATAAATTAATAAATAAAAATAAAACCATCCTGCATGCCTAACAAACACATTGGTAAGTTCTCTTCAGCTCATGGACTGTCATTTTGCAATTTGTGAGTGAAACTCTTCTTGTTCTTTTTTCTAGGGTTAGGTAATTATAATAAATCTCTGGATATAAATACTCATTTAAAATAACTTTATTAGTAGCTACTTTACCATAATATATAATGAATAAAATTCAATAGTAAGAGTTTTAGTTCACGAAGGATGACATGAAATTAACGGTAATCCAATTGTCTGGGAGTTAATCCATTGTGGGGTAAAGTAATATTCTTTCTCTTGTGGAAAATTATAGTAAAATGTGATATATTTTTAGAAGAATCACTGACAAGTGGAATAGAGAATAAAAAGAAATAATAAAATAGAACTGCATTTAAAATAATAGCACATAGAAAAAGAATTAGAGAAAAGATAGATCTAATGCCATGATGTCAGACTTATAAAAAGCATAATCTCCCAAGCACAAATACCAATTCTTTCTTGGCTTTAGTGATTGCATCTAAAAATATTACAGCTTCCTTTAAAGCAGGTTATAATTCAGATGAGTATGTGCAAACATAGCAAACCTTGGAAGTTATAACATATCCCACAGGTAGCACTTTTCACCTAGTAAAGTGAGAAAACTACTTCAGGGTCGCATATCCAGGAGAGTAATTGAACCTGGAGAAAACAGGAGATGCTGGCATTAGGCTGGGAACTGGCTTTTACTGAGTTTGAGATGGAGTCCTGATTACAGGTGCTGAGTGAGATGCTTTTCAAAGGACGAGGCAAACAGTTGGAAAATAGTGTTGCTGCAAGGCTGAGTCTTATTTCTAATAAAAAGGAGGGGAGCCAATACTTCTCATATTTGTGAGTTGCAGAGAATGTACTTGGGAATAGGCAATTGTTGAGTTTCATCCCTCAAAACATTAATGGGTAAACGTAAGCATTGTAAGTCATGGTTCTCTGTCTGACTACCTATAGAGATGAAGTAACACTACCTAGGTGACAGTATTAGTTTCCCAGAGCTGCCGTAACAAAGTACCAAAAACCATGTGGCTTAAAACAACCAAAATATTTAGGCTTATAGTTCTGGAGGCTAGAAGTCTGAAATTAAGGTGTCATCAGGACTCTGCTCCTTCTGAAGGCTCCAGGGAAGAATCCTTCCTTGCCCCTCTTCTCAGCTTCTGATAGCTCCCAGCAATCCTTGACTTGTGGTTTCATCACTCCAACGTCTGCCTCCATCTTCACATAGCCTTCTCCCTGTGCCTTTGTATGTTCAGATCTTTGTCTTAGAAGGATGGCAGTCGTTGATGTACAACCCACCCTGATTTAGTAAAAACTCCTCTTCACTTGATTACATCTGCAAAGACTCTATTTCCAAAAAAGGTCATATTCACAGTACAGATTGAATATCCCTAATCTGAAAAATCAAAATCCAAAATGCTCCAAAATTGGAAACGTTTTGAGTGCTGACGTGACACCACAAGTGGAAAATTACATTGCACACTAGAACTCATGTGGCAAGATACAGTTAAAATGTAGATACATGACACACCTTCAGTGCTCCCAAGGGAAAAATGACCATAAGTGACCTTAGGAAACAAAGATAAACTATTGCAGTTCTATGCTGGAAGTGATGAATGAATGTTAATGAAAAAATAGAAAAACACTGCATAAAACTAAAACTGAAGATTTTGATTGTGTATTGAAAGGGAGGATCCATCAGCACAGCAGTGAGTACATACCACTTAATGGTTTGCTGATCATAAAACAAGCAAAGATCTATCATGATGAACTGAAAATTGAAGGGAATTATAAATACTCAACAGGCTGGTAGCTGAAATTTAAGAAAAGACACAGCATTAAATTTCTAAAGATTTGTGGTGATAGAGCATCTGCTGGTCACAAAGCAAAAGAGAAATTCATTGATGAATTTGCCAGAGTCGTCATTGATGAAAATCTAATGCCAGAACAAGTCTATAATGCTAATGAAACATCACTTTTTTTGTGTTATTACCCCAGAAAGATACTGACTACAGGCAATTAAACAGCCCTTGCAGAATTAAGGATGCCAAGGACAGAATAACTGTGCTAGAATATGCTAATGCAGCAAGCACACATAAGTGTGAATTTGCTGTAATAGACAAATGCTTGCATCCTTGCTCCTTTCAAGCCGTGAATTAGTGACTTTCTTACCAGCCTATTATGCTAACAACAGGCATGGGTCACCAGGGACATCTTTTCTGATTGGTTTCACCAACATGTTGTGCCAGTGATACATGCTTACCACAGAGAAGCTAGACCAGATGGTGACTGCAAGTTTTTGTTATTTCTTGACAACTGTTCTGCTCATCCTTCAGCTGAAAGTCTCATCAAAAATAATGTTTATGCCATGTACTTTCCCCCAAATGTGACTTTATTCAGTCATGTGACCAGGGTATTCTTAGATCAATGAGAAATAAATGTAAAAACACCTTCTTGAGAAGCATGCTAGCAGTAGTGAACAGCGATGTGGATGGTAGAAGGCTTTCAAAAGAAACTTAGCATGAAGGATGCCATGTATGTGATTGCCCACACTTGGAACACAATGACTACAGACACAGTTGTGCATACCTGGAACAAGCTCTGTCCTACAACTATGTTAACTGATGATGATAAGCAAGATAATTACTTATGCTAAGTGAGGAGGAAATGATGGTATGACCTCCTTACCGATGCAAAAACTATACCTTCAGAGTCCGTTAGTAAGCTAGGAGAAGTGGATTTTGAAGAAGCTTTTAACATCCATAATGAGGCTTCAGGTGTTCATTTATGGTGAAATAGCCAAAATGGTTTTGAATCAGTGTCACAGTCATAATAGTGATGATGAAGATGATTATGATAACACTGAAGCAAAAGTGCCTATAGACGACATGGTGAAAATGTATAATGGGCTTGTTGAAGGACTAGAGCAGCAGGTATTCATAACCGGACAAGAAATCACACCAGTTTGTAAAATCAAACAGCAATTTCTAAGACAAAAACCCTTGTTAAGGAGACAGATGACTATGGAGGGAATATTTTTAAAAGCCACTCAGTAGAATGCCTCCTCATCCCTAGAAAACCCACTTCCTGGTCCCTCAACTTCTCCTGATGTTTTTGTTTTACTTAAAAAATACAGTGTACAGTAATGTTTTAATCATAACACCTTATTATAGGTGGAGACTAAAAGCCTGTTGCTGTTTATTGTTGCTGTTGTCAAACAGCTGATGCAGATATTCTGATGATGCTACTGTACTGCTTAGCTACCTTGAGCACATTTTCTTTTTTTTATTGTGTTGGTGGTATGTCATGTTTTTCACTGTTACATATGAAGAAGGGTAAGAAAATGATTACTTTTCTGTGGCATATAAATTAACAATCAGGATGATGGTGATGTCAAACAACCACGATTGTCCACATTGGGTGACTGAGATCATGACAGCTTTGCTTTCTGATGGTTCAATGTACACATATTTTTGTTTTATGCACAAAATTATTTAAAATATAAGAAATTACCTTTAGCCTATGTGTGTAAGGTATACATGAAACATAAATGAATTTTTTTATTTAGACTTGGGTTTCGTCCTCAAAATATATTATTATGTGTATGCAAATATTTTAAAATCTGAAAAAATAATTCAAAACCCAGAACACTTCGGTACTGGACTTAGGACTTCAACAAAGCTTTTTGGAGGACACAGTTCAACCCACAATGACCACAGCTTGCATAACTATGTAAAAGGCATGTGAAAGAAATGAAATAGAAATCTTGCTTTCAAATATTATGTTGGTATAAAACTAATTGTGGTTTTGCCTTTTTTTAACTTACATTATATGAAAGATCTGACACAGGT
Organism: Macaca nemestrina; assembly: GCF_043159975.1. Classification (NCBI taxonomy): domain Eukaryota; kingdom Metazoa; phylum Chordata; class Mammalia; order Primates; family Cercopithecidae; genus Macaca; species Macaca nemestrina. Next base: position 120,280,817 of record NC_092133.1, on the reverse strand, counting down.
ATGAATACAATTTAAATACAGTCCTATGCATAAAATATGGAGAAGATAATTTTAGAGCTTGAAATCATCTTCAAAATCATTTTTCCAGAGCCTTCATTTTACATATGAAAAATTATGGTGAACTGAAACTATCTTTGTTTTACTACTATAAAGAATATATATATTCTAATTTATTGATCTTTTCATTTTCCTTTTGCTATATCCATCAAGGTATTTCCCGGCCCAGAATTTTAATATTATGAATCAATCTTACTTTATAATTTTAGTTTTTTACACTTAAAACTTTTGTGTGAATTATAATACAGAATGTTCATTAATGCTTTTCTCCAAATCACTTAATTAAATAAGTTAGTTAAATAATGTTTAGCTAACTGATTATTTCTTTGCTGACTATAAATATGATGATCTTCTTCAATCTGCTTCTTTATGCTCTGTTTTTTTTTTTTTTCATGGATTTGTCAATTCCTGAGTCAGATGCAAACTGTTTTAATTTCTGTGGTTTTACAATATGGTGCAATATATGATAAAGTAAGTCTTTTCAATCTTTTTTCAAACATATTTTGGTAGATCTCAAGTTGTTCTTCAAGTAGAATTTTTAGCATTTTTTTTTTACAGCTCTGAAAAGATTTTGTTTAGAGTTATGGTTGAGATTGCATTACATTTATGGACTCTTGCCCAGGGCACATCAGAGACAGAGCAGGCTAAGGAAGTGTTTATGTGGAGGGGAAGTCTGGAGTGGAGTGTCAGAGCCCAGATAAGGGGAAGAGGGAACCATTGCATAGCTATTGCTTGGTATTGCATGTCAAAGCCTGAGTAGGGCATGGAGATTTTCCACAAAGTGGGGATGCCCCAGTGGAGAAAGAGCATGACATCAGGTCTATGATATTCCTACGAAAGATGCATTACTTAAATTCAGTCCTAAGGAAGCATCAGACAAGCCCAATGTAAGGAACACTCTACAAAACAACTGACCAGTACTCTTCAAGGGGATCAAGATCATGAAGTGACGGGAAAAGTAAGAAACTGTTAAAGACTGAAGGAGAATAAGGAGATGTTATAACGAAATGCTATGCATTCTGAGCTGAATATTTTTGCTATAGTTTTGTGTTTTGAGTCAGGGTCTCACTCTGTTGCCCAGGCTGGAGTGCAGTGGTGCGATCTAGGCTCACTGCAGCCTCTACCTCCTGGGCTCAAGTGATCCTCCTGCCTCAGCCTCTCGAGTAGCTGGGACTACAGGGCTGTACCACCACACCCGTCTAATTTTTGTATTTTTTGCATAGACAGGGTTTCGCCACATTGCCCAGGCTGATCTCAAACTCCTGGGCTTCAGTGATCTCTCCCTGCCTCAGCCTCCCAAAGTGCTGTGGTTACAGGTATGAGCCACCACACCCAGCAGCTATAAATATACTGAGACAATTGGTGAAACTTGAATATTGGGTTTGATGATTAGATGGTAGTAATATATCCATGTTAATTTCCCAATCATAATAATTGTACTGCCAGTATGTAGACCATCCTTTTCTGAAGGAAATATACACTGAAAGTTTAGATGATGGGGAAACAGGAAAGCAATTGACCCTCAAATAATTCAGCAAATGACCTCAAAAAAACAGGTCATTGATTATACATCAACTTTTCTATAACTATGCTTCAAAAATAATTTTTAAAACAGGAAGCAATTAAATGCTGAAAGTTAATTTATAAACTAATTTGAGAGAGAATTTAATGTTTTCAAGATTCAATTTGAGAGAAAATTTGATGTTTTCAAGATTAAATTTGAGAGAAAATTTAATGTTTTCAAGATTAAATTTGAGAGAAAATTTAATGTTTTCAAGATTCAATTTGAGAGAAAATTTAATGTTTTCAAGATTCAATTTGAGAGAAAATTTAATGTTTTCAAGATTAAATTTTCCGTTCCAGGAATATCTAATATATATCTCTATTTATTCAAGATTTTGAAAGATACTCTCCAGTATTATTTCTTCCATGCAGGACTTGTACATTTTACTCTTAGGTATTTTATATTTTTATTGTTGCAAATGGGTCTTTTTTCCATTTGAGGATTTTTTGTTGGTCTTTGCTGTCACATGAAAAACCTACTGACATTGATAGTTTTATTTTGTACCTTTGGTACTCAGCCTACTTCTGACCTTTCATTAGTTCTATATCTTTAGTTCTTGCTCTTGTATTTCTTAGCACTAAATTATATATCTGCAAATAATTTTAATTTTATATCTTCAGTTTGCAAGTTTGTACATTTCTTTCTTCTAGTGATTCCAGAATAATGTAATACGTAGTTTTCTAAAATCTAATTTTAATTGACAACAATTGTACATATTTATGGGGTACATAGTCATGTTTTGATACATAATAATGTATAATGATCAGATCATGGCAATTAGTTTTAAAAGCTGATGTCCTTGTCTTAATCTGGGGTCTAGTAGGAATGCCAGTCATGATTTTCTGTTAACTCTGATACTTACTTTTTATTTTTAATAGATAATCTTTATCAGAGTACAAAAATACCCTATTATTCCTTACCTTGCTAAGAACTTTTTCCCTATGAATTGGATATTGAATTTGATCAAATATCATTGTGGCAATTATCAAGATATTTCTATGACTTTTTTTACTTAACCAGGCTGAGTAATTAAATACCTAGTTTCCTTAAAGTTGACTCATTCATGAATTCTTGGAAATCATTCATCTTTGGGGTTTACATAGCATTGGGTTTAATGTGATAATGTTTTAGTAGGATTTTTACAACTACATTTGTAAACAATCTTTGTCTTCATTTGTTCACATCCATTATGATGTTCTTGTTCATTTTTAACTTTAAGGTAGTGGTAACCTCATAAAATTAACTGGAGAACATTCCAAATTTTCTGTCTTCTATAATTGCTCAGATAACATAGGCTTTAATTAAACCTTTGATGAATAGAGAGACCTTGCTCCTAAACCATGAGGGTCTATTGTCTTTATTTTCTTTTCCTCATGATTTTTAACATTTTTTATTTCTTTCTTGGTTATTATGCTATGCAAATCTGCTATGCTCTTGAGTCTATATTTTCCTAGAAAGTTATTTCTTTGCTATGTATTCTAACTTCTTTTTGTTTTTCTTAAAAGCAGATGAAATGCAGTATTCTAGCTTCTTTTGTTCCCTTGCTGTCTTATCAAAGTTTCCTTTGATACTTTTTTTCTAATGATTTGAAAGTTACTTGTCCAATTTCCATTCTTTTCCTGGTTATCTTTACATTAACAATATATTTGAACTCACATTTCTCTGCCATTCTACAGAACACAATAATATCTACTTACTCACCTCATGCTGTCTCCCTCTCCTTCCCAAAGAAGCTAAAAAGTTTGGGAGGCGGAAGAGGGTGGATCATGAAGTGAGGAGTTCGAGACCAGCCTGACCAACATGGTGAAACTCCGTCTCTACTAAAAATACAGAAATTAGCCAAGCGTGGTGGCGTGCTCCTGTAATCCCAGCTATTCAGGAGGCTGAGGCAGGAGAATCGCTTGAACCCAAGAGGCGGAAGTTGCAGTGAGCTGAGATCGTGCCATTGCACTCCAGCCTGGGTGACAGGGTGAGGCTCTGTCTCAAAAAAAAAAAAAAAAAAAAAAAAAAGTTAACATGTTTTACATCCCTCTTTTTCCAATCTCTTCCTAGATTTTACTTAAGTACCTCCAGGTTATTTTTTTTTTTTAAATCTTATACACTTTTATTTTAAAATGTATATTATTGCTTTACTCTTCAAAACCATAATAAATTCTTACTGAAGTATTTCTTTTTAATCATCAAGTAATACAGGAATATATTCTAAATGTAAACGTTTAGTCCTTCTACATACACCTAAAGTCTTTTATCACCACCTATAATGCCTGTGCCTTTCAAAGAAGGTATTACTGTTATAAATTTGGTATATATCTTTGCAAATATATGATGGATGGCATATATACCCAATTGTATTGGTATATGCAATATTTATAATAAAAAGCTTAGTTTGGCTTAAATTATTATATAACATCCTTTCTTAAAAACTGACCAATATGCTTTGAAGTTTTTTTTCATGTCAGTATGCATAGATTTACTTTACTTGTTTGAACTGTGGTATCCCATAGTACGAATGCACCATAATGTATTCAGCCATTCCCCTATTGCTAGATGGGTAAATAATTGTTGTTTTGAAGTTATTACAATGTTCCAGTGAGTACATGTACCAGTGGTTCATGTACATGTATCAGCTGGGCTTTAATCTAGGAAATAGAAAATGCTGTAGGTTTTCCAAACATGAAAGGATTCAATATAGAAGTAAGTTGTCAATAAAATAATTATACATGTAGAAGACAGGTTTTATTCTGTTGGAACTTTGCCTTCAATTTTAACCATTGTTGATGTGACTCCAGGATGAGGCAGTTGCTGCTGCTACTGCTACCAGAACTGGGGCCAGCATCCATATCCATGGAACTGGTGACTAGACAGTGGATTGTAAAGTTTGCCGACTGCATATCTTCTCACCCATTAGAGCTTTCTTGTGGGTCCATAGAGTTGCAGAGAGATGGTGCATTCCTCCCTTCTGCCTTTAAAAAAACTCATGCAAAATGCATCTAATTGGCACAACCAAGTTCACATGTAGAATCCTAGCAGCAAGAGTCTGAGAAATAAAGTTTTTAGCTTTCTAATATCTCCACATAGATAAAAGGAATGAACTAGGAGTTGAGACAGCCAAACCAGTTATCTCTCACAGTCTAAACTTTTGACGACTCAGTATTCATAAACAAGTTTGTATGCTTAGGAAATCTTCCAGACGCCCACATTGGCAACAATGTATTCCCACCCAACATTGTGCAATTCTGCCTCATACAAATAAAATAAAACACATTTCCCCTCTTGCCAAAGATCCAAATCCCATCAAAAGCTGTATCTTTCCCTGATGATGATCATTCTTTTCTCTAGTTCAATCATAAACTTATCTTGCTATCCTGTAACCCCAAATTAAATTACAGTTAACCACAACCTCACAAAAAGAGATTGAAGAACGGAGAAGAGAAAATACAAAATTGGTTAATACATAGAAATATATTTGTACGAAGCAAGGAGAAAAATATGTGCAGCTATTACAATAGTCCTCAGTCCTGCAACAGGTCATAAAAACACAGTCGGTATTCATAATTTCCTTTGTTCACTACCAATTGTATGGATCAATGTGCTCTCAGTCAGCAACTCAGTGGTAAGAGTTCTATGTCTAGTAGACTGACCCAAATCTTCTCCCTAAGCACCCACGTCCTTCCTGGTTTGCCTGTATTGAGTTGTATGGTTTTCCGTTCATCTTTTCTATTGGACATAGAGATTCTAGGAGACACCCCAGGGAATTCTCTGAATTATAAATACTCCTTCCTAACTTTGATATACCCCAGTAACTCCATTTCTGCTTGATAATCAAGGTCCATCACCCAAGCTAGAGCAGTAAACCTCTTCTTTGTCTATCAGTTCAGTAACATGAGAACCCCAAAGTGGCGTCAAGTGGCCAACTCAACTTTTAGTTCAGTGAAACCATTGTTGTGTCTTTGGTGGAAGTAACCCTGCATTGGGAAGTAACCCAGCAGAGGTCAACTGTGTGGGAAAGGGGAGCAAAATGTTTTCAAGTGAATAATTAGATATAAAAGAAGCTACTCCCATATCATGTCTTTGATTCCCAGATGCTCCTATTTAATCTGCAGGGAGTTGGCACCGTCATGTAGGACTGCCTCCAGTATCACTGGATGTTATCTTTCAGCAGATGCATAAGTGAGTTTTCAGTAGACCATCCAGCATTGTATAAGGTGTTTGGAAAACATGGTAAGATTCATAAATCTTGTAACAGTGAACCTATTGTCACATTTATTTTTGATATAAAGTGAGTTCCTTGGCTAGAAGGAATATTGACTGAAATATGACAAAGAATGTTTAGTATAAGCACATGGATAGTGACTGTAGCAGAAGCACTTGGAGAAGGGAAATCCATAGCCAGAATAAAATTATTTTCTATGAGTTACATATAATAGACTAGGTACAAGCAGGTCATGGGAAACTTTCATGAGTTCCAGCTGCAGAATGGCCACTCACAGATTTGAGAGTCAGCTGGCATGCAGAGGTCTGGTCATGTCTGATGTGAAAATATTTAAATACCTGGGTACTGGATAGTAAATAGCACTTCCCTGAGCCCCTTAACCCTTTCCTTCTCTGAACTCCCAGACTGCCCTGGGTTCCTCCTTTCAGATCCAGGCAGCAGGGTGAGCAAAGATGTAAATGATCTGCTTTTGTTATGGTATAATAACATTGTTACTGTTATCTTAGGGATAAAAAAAAGATAATAGAGTTCAGGAATTTCACTTTTGCTCACACATGATCCCTGACCTTCCAAAATCAGTTTAGATGGAAACCTTCTTCATATTGAGTAGTAATGGTGGTAGTTTTTCCTTCTCTATCTGCATATCTTGTGAATACATAGAACTCACCATATTTTGTTTGATAAACATTTTGTAAATTAAGCGTTGATTTGAAACTTTTTTTCTGAGTTCCAACCTGAGACTGAGGCTCAGGACTTGACTTTACCTTTTCTGGGCTTGTCCTGTCTCACATTAATGAGGTTGTGGAAGGGAAGGGGAGGGATGCTTTATGGCTGGCTGTCTTAGTTTGGGCTGCCATAACAAAGTACCATGGGCTGGGTGGCTTTAATAAAAGAAATGTATTTCTCATAGTCCTGGAGGATAGATGTCTGAGGTCAGGGTACCAGCATGGTTGGGTGCTGGTGAAGGCTCTCTTCCTGTTGCAAACTGCTGAGTTCTCATTGTATTCTCACAGGTAGAGAGTGAGAGAGCACTTTGGCTTTTATAAGGGCACTGATGCCATTCATGGGGGCTCCACCATCATAACCTATTCACCTCCCAAAGATCTCACCTCATAATACCATCACCCTAGGGTCAGAATTTCAATATATGAATTTTAGGAAGACACAGACATTCAGTTCATTGCACTGGCTTTATTGTCAGGCTCTCCCTCCAGAGCAAGACAATGGTGAATTGGCAGGTAGGTTCATCATTCACTTCTCGTCATGCCCCTTTCTGCTTTCACACACATACACACCTATCTTCCGGAGAACTTCCCAGTCCTCGTGTATATGCTGTCATGGTGCCTTGGCTTACAGCAGAGTCATGGAGTTTATCCTCCTATAGAGTCATCTTGCCTCAGTAGGAAAGAAGGGGGGGAGGGAAGGAATGAGTCCTATAGGTCAGGCTGCTGTGTCTGTCTCAAAGAGTCCCTGATGAAGTTTATTTAAAAACATTTAATATTCCGATAATAAAAATAACACACGGATATAGTAAAAAGTATAGCATAAAAATACATAGGAATGAAGACATTCCCTTATTCTTATTCCCCTCTCCAGTGATAGCTCTTAGCATCAGTTTTACATCATAAACACACACACACACGTATACACATATACATGTATATGTACTATATCATAGTTATTTATTGGTATATTTACCATGGAGAATATTAGTATACAGTTGCACATTTTTAAATTTAATAATATATTTATTCCTTCCAGATCATCTTACTCTTTTAAACAGTTATATAGTATGCAGTGTAATTTATCTAAATCAATGCAGTATTAATAGATACCTGGTAGTTTATACATTTTGCAATTTGGTATCTATGTCATGTGATAACATAAAAAGGTAGAAGTGTCATCTTTTCCTCTTTGGGTCTTGGACTCTTCTCAGAGGCTGGCAAAATATAGGGGCCACCTAAATGTATGGATTTACCCATTTGCTTAGAAAGCTAGATTTGCTTTAGGGTGTTAACTCAGAATCATTTTAAAGCAAAACAGATTTCTTTATTTTTATCTGGAGGAGAGAAAATTGAAGTGTGTGGCATTGATGGGGGCAGTTTGTGTATAGTTATTCCTTAAATTAATGTCTAGGACTTTAAAGAATGCACCTATCTATAAAGCACACTAAAATTAACCTTTATTTTTGTCTTCAAAGAAAAGAATCTGCACAATGATATTTCAACTGAACACATGAACACACACGGCAGAAGTTTCAATTACTTAGATTAGAAAGGTTTTTATACTCTCCTTGTAATAACTTTAAATTTTTTAGGCACTGAACCATTGCATCATTAATTTTCATTTCTTTTTATTTTACTTTGAGATGGCCAGGTTCTAAGTTGACCAAGTCACACATTTAAAATAATTAAAAGTTTCATATTGCAGAAGAAAAATACTCTTTTCTCCACCTTGGAGTGTGTCCTTTTCTCCATTTATTTATCACCATAATACTGAAAAAAATAGTAAACCGAAGCAGCATTTCACATCTACCCTTCTTGCTTCAAACACCCAAAATGCAACTTTTGAGTATAGCTGAGCTTCTGCATGTACTCTTGGAAGAGGCATTTAAGCAACTAAATATTCTTGAAATTGCATTTACAAATAATGTTTGCATATTTGTAATCTTTCAAGAGTATTTTATGCTGGAAAGGTGGCAGAATACAACAGTTTGTACAATTGACAAACCAAGGTGAAGGAAGAAAATCATGTGCTGATAAAAGGAAACATCTCTTATTTAAAGACCGTAGGTGATGCCCATTGGTCTTAGTGAGGTCTCATGAGCCTGTGGCTGCTCTTCTCCTGCAATCTACACTTCTTACACCCTTCGCTTCCCATCTCTACCGATTTTTCTTGTAGATTAATTGCACCCATACATACTTCTCCAATTGCAAGAGATGAAGACATGAGAATTTCCAGGCACAAAGAATTAAGTGGCAGCTATCTTGCAGGGAGAAGAACTCATTGTTGGGTTTACTTTACTCCTTACAGAAAATTAAGAAAGTATTGATTGCATATGGAGATTGAGACCATCCTGGCAAACACAGTGAAACCGTCTCTACTAAAAATACAAAAAAATTAGCCGGGCGGGGTGGCGGGAGCCTGTAGTCCCAGCTACTCGGGAGGCTGAGGCAGGAGAATGGCATGAACCTGGGGGGTGGAACTTGCACTGAGTGAAGATGGTGCCACTGCACTCCAGCCTGGGCGACAGAGCAGACCGCCTCAAAAAAAAAAAAAAAAAAAAAAAAGCGGTTCCCCACCTGCAACCCAGCAACATCATTGCTTTGAGAATGCACAGGATGCCTGAAGAGAATCTGCTGCAATTCTATTGCTTCACACATAGTGAAACTGAGACCCAGTAGCTGAATAATGCTAACTGCTTGGTCACAGCAAGCTGAGGACAGAGCTGGAGTCTCCCGTCTCCCACTTTAGTGCTGATATTTACAGAGTGTGTTCAAAATGATCATCAATGACCACAACCTTGAATCTGGGTTTGGAATGTGCCTTATATTTCAATGTTGCTATTCCTGATCTTCTAAGCATTCACCTTAAATGAAATAATCAAACCACACAACGAAGACCTCATCTAAGGGAATACTGAGAATTGACAAAAAAACTTCACTTTTTAACTTTCTCATTGCAGCATCTGTTGAGCTTTTCCTACAATTATGTTGTCATTGAATATCCAAGTATTCTCTCTGCTGCATGACAGTTTCATTATCTGGATATGCTAAAATGTTTCCAATGATAATTAGGAAGTATGTTGTAAATTCTTTTAAGTAACTGAAAAAAGATATTGTAAGGAGAATCTGTAATAAGTTTGAAGGTAAGGTGACTGCTTTACCTACGATGACCATTTAATTTTTGGTTAAATGGAGAGCTGGATAAACTGGGATGATGGGATCCAAAGGCCCTCCTAGAAGGTAGCATGTTTTATCTCCTGTCAGTGCATCTTACTAGTCCTTTACTGGAGAAAAAAAAAATACATGGGTATCTTAACAGTACACCTATTGCCACTTGAAATGCACATTATTTATCACATGAAGATAAATATTGATGTTAAGGACTTCAATGTTTGTTTGCAACAATACCAAAAGTTGTTTCAGGCAGTGGATTCCCACATAATGACACATCTAGGAGGCCCGATTGAATGCTATGATCTAGGGACAGGCATTGCATCTCGTGGTGCAATGATCTAAAGACACAAGAAATGTTGGCCCTTTCAGGAGGTGCAAGATTTTCAGTAAGGGGAGCAGTGCTTCTGGCCACAAGAACTTTCCTCAGTGATAGTAATGTTTTATGTCTGTGTATCTAATACAGTAGACACTTGCCACATATGGCCATGGGCACTTTAAAATATGCTAAATTGGCTGAGTGAAGTGGCTCACATCTATAATCCTAGCACTTTGGGAGGCCAAGGCAGGAGCATGGCTTGAGCCCAGGAGTCCGAGACCAGCCTGAGCAACATGGAAAGACCCCATCTTCACAAAAAATTTAAAAAAAAATAGCCAGCTGTGGTGTCATGCACTTGTAGTCCCAGTTACCCTGGAGACTCAGATGGGAGGGCTGCTTGAGTTCAGAAGGTCAAGGCTGCAGTGAACCATGTTCATGCCACTGCATTCTAGCCTGGGTGACAGAATATAAGAGACCCTGTCTCACACAAAAAGAGAAAAAAATGGCTAAATGGATAAAATGTGACACATACACACAATGGAATATTCGGCTACCAAAAAAAAAAAAAAATGAGATCCTGTCGTTTATAACAACATGGATGATGATATGGTTTGGCTTTGTGTCCCCACCCAAATCTCATCTTGAATTATAATCCCCAGGTGTTTAGGTATGGACCCGGTGGGACGTGTAGATTATGGGGGCAGTTCCCTTCATGCTGTTCTCCTGATAGTAAATAAGTTCTCACGAAATCTGATGGTTTTATAAATGGTAGTTTTTACTGCACTCTCATGCTGTCTCTCGCCTTCCGTGTAAGATGTGCCTGCTTCCCCTTCAACCATGATTATAAGTTTCCTGAGGCCTCCCCAGCCATGCAGAACTATGAGTCAATTAAACCTCTTTCCTTTGTAAATTATCCAGTGTTGGACAGTTCTTTATAGCAGTGTGAGAATGGATTACTACAGATGGTCCTGGAAGACATTACATTAAGGGAAATAAGCCAGACACAGAAAGACAAATATTGTATGTTCTCACTCATATGTGCAAACTAAAAATTGAAATGATTGAATTCATGAAGATAGAATGATGTTTACCAGAAGCTGGAAAGGGTAGCAGAGAGGGAGGGGCAAAGTGGGATGGCTAATTAGTGCAAAAATACAGTTAGAATGAATAAAGTCTAGTATTTGGGAGCAAAACAGGGAACTACAGTCAACAATAATTTTACTTAAAAAAAACGAGAGAAATTAGAATGTTCCTTACACAAAGAAATCATGATTACTAGAAGTGATGGATACCCTAATTACTCTGATGTGATTATTATACATTGTATGCCTGTATCAAAATGTCACAGGTATCCCATAAACATATACAACTATTATATACCCATAATAATTAAAAATAAATTTTAAAAAATTCAAAGTGACTAGTACAATTGAGTAACAGAATTTTAATTTTATTTAATTTTTATTAATTTAAATTGAAAAGCCACACATGGTTAGTGGATACCAAATTGGTTAATGCAGTTCTAGAGCAGAGAGGAGTGGATACGAGTGAAAAAAAGTGACATTGGACTAAGTCATGATAAGAAATACAGATTTTCTCCTCTGGGGAACAAAGAGTAAATTGAAGATGGCTGAGGGTTCAGGGCCCTGAGATTGACATAAAGGATAAGGTCAGGAGCACAGGTGGGGATAATGGCTATAGACTGTAGCTCACTGCCTGAGATTAGAGGACACAAGGCAAGGATGGGTGCAAGAGAAGCTATAATTTATAAAGGGAAAGAGAAAATTTGAGGAAAGTCATATCAGATACATTCAATTTTCACCAAGTAGCAAGAGACCAGTGGGTCTACTGATGTGGAGGGAATGAAAGAGTAGAGTGGTGGGAAGATGTGGAGAGAATATGGTTGTTCTGAAATGACTGGGGAGTGGCCAGTAATAAGTGAAAGGCTTTTCTGGTGGTAAGACAGAGGACACAGCTGGAATTGAAGATAGTGGGTTTGAAACGGTTCCAAACTGCAGTTCCAGAAGCTCATTTATCTGGGTATGAGACTGGAGAAAATGTATTGTTATAGGTCCAGGCGTGGAGTTCCCCAGACAGTTACTGTGAAAGTCCTGGGTGCAAAAAATTGAGAAAGCTGGTGAGTAATTACTTTAGATTATAATGTGAGGTCACAAATGACCTAGAAGAGCAAGTTAGGTCAGAGAGTAAAACATTTGAGCTGAAGACTTTAGAGTCACAAATGTGACCCATAGATCCATGATGTGGCCATGCTAATAGATGACTGAAAAGGGCTAGACGTGGATGTCATTGGCGATGAGGTGCTGGATGGCCATCCACATTAACAGTGAACAATATGGCAAGACCTGGGAGAGAGGAGGAATGGGAGCCAGATGTAATTAATAGTTAAGACCTCAGAAATGAACCTCAAGAAGAGGGAGAAGGTGTCCTAGGAAGAGTAGAATGGCATGAGCATTAAAAGGTGGGCATTTTTACACGAAAGCAGAGAAATAATGCCACCTCTACCTTTGAACCCCAGAACAGCGCTGGGGTCTCCATGTACAGTCTCCCATGAGACTGTGGGAGATGCACAGTCTTCCATGGCTAGGGCTGTGGGAAAGCAGTGTCCTTCAGAATAGAGGTGGATTTCAGTTAATGAAGGTGATGGAGCAAGTGTTCAGTGACTAAGTGAATGTTACCAGGAAGCTTATCTACTGGGTATGGAGAGTTCCAGAGAGTCCATGGGTAGATAGCAGCAAAGGGCATCCTTGAGACTATAGAGGAAGAGGTCAGCTAGAGAAATTACAGCAAAGGGACATAGCAAGGTCTTTTATGGTGTGACAAATTTGTTAATAGGATTTATAGTCATTTTTGCTGACTTTGAGAAAGGTTTAGACAAAAGTAAATAGATTTTGGACCCAAAACCCTATCATCATTAGTTACAGGGCAAACAGTCTTTACTACAGATATGGGACGACCAGGTCTAGAACTTGACTTTCTTTCTCATGTGTTAATAGAACATGACGACTGTGTATTCAGAAAGGAAAGGTGCAATAGAAGAGGCTTGTTGATCTAATTTTCTGAATGTCTTCAGAAACAGAAAGAATTCTCATTAGTCTAGGATGATTCAGGTGTGACTGTCTACCTGAAAGAGAAGGATAAATTACATTGCCTTACAAATGCTTTTACATCCCAATGATTCTTGTAAATCTAAGCTAAATTAGCTGAGATTCTTGAGTATTATAAATGTAGTGGAATATCACTACAAAGTCTTGTGAGAGCTCATGGCATCCTTATTTTATAAACTTAAGACAGGTGGTCCAGCGATAGATGTTTTCTGATCTCTAAATTGAATAATACGGAATCCAGTTTGGTTAAACATTGAACATGCTGCCTTTATAGGAAAGAATAAAATAAATTTAAAGTGGAATTGTACCAAAGAAGTCTAAGATATATGTCTACTATACTTATAAGTGAGAACAATTTATCAGGTGGATATTTCAGTAACCATGTCTTTCTAATTATATTTTAAGAGTTCTAATCTAGGATATAGAACGTCCCAGTGAGTTCCAGTGGTTATCCAAATCCACGAAATGAAAGATAAAACCCTTATTGAATAATTTAGACTTTTCTCTACTTCAAGGTGCTTTGGCTTGACACTGGTTCCTTGTTTTACTCAACTGCTCAGAAATGCATCATCTCATTTAAATTGAAGAAGCCATTGAAAATAAGTTGGCTCTACTTCCAGAAATGTCACTAAAAGGAAGTTCTTTCTTCTGCAAATAATAAAGAATTTTCAGCATGTTTAACCACAGCTAATCCTATTCCTTTGGGTACAATGTGGTGCTGCACATTGAAACGTTATAAGAGCATTACCCTGCTAGGCAATAAACATGCATTTAAGAGCTTACTGGTAGTATGCTGACTCAAAGCAGAAATAACAATAGTATCATTTTAAGTTGTCACATCATTCTTCTTTCTAAAGATGCTTTCAGGTTTTTCAAGGTCTTTTGCCCCTCCGTGACAGTTTGCTTTTGTAAGAGGCTGGTCTCAGAATTCAGATTTGTTCCATGATCTTAAAATAGAGCAAAGCAAAAAAGTAAGAAAACCTTGATAATGACTTGATATTTCCTGAGCTGAAGACTTCTTGGTCAAAAGATCAAGTAAGCCTGTTGTTGCTGGTGGCATACTGGAGTCACCTACAGGGTGTTTTGCGAACTGCCTGTGACATAGAAACTACTTTTTGTTGGGAAGAAGTTTAGTTGGGGTTGTGGGAAATAGAAGAAAAATAAAAATGTGAGAGGGGAATGAGAGGGTAGAAACCCCACTAGAGCCAAAAGTGGGCTAAGTAGGCAGGGTCAGAGCTAGATTAGGGGTTTCTGAGACTAGGGCTGTGGGAACAGAAAATGATTTCCCACCACATCTGGAATTGGAGGAAAAGGGATGCTTGAAGTATGAATTCTTGGAAACTTGGGAGCTTTTTCTGAAGTTCCTAGATATTAAGAATAGGAGTTAGGAATTACAGCTCAGGTGTCTTGACTGTGAGGACACCGTGGGATTCCCTGAGCTCATAACTACTCCATCTTACTATTTTTTAAATTCCCTCTTCACTATAGAGACACTAGTAAATCCTTCAAGAGTGAATCGGGTGCATGAGTTTATTTGGGGAATGAGGAAGGGACAAGCTAGAGAAGGAGAATCTTGAGTTTCAGGTTTGGGGCACTAGGGAACAGAGGATACCCAACAGGGGCAGGCTTCTTTAAAGAAGATAGAACTCAGGGGGCCCCAGGTGACTTCAGAGGGGCTCCTCCCAGAAAGCCAGCCAAGAAGCCCCTCAGGAGTTTGGGACGGCCACCTTGGCCAGGCAGTGGTTGGGAGAATCACTGGATTGGGAGGATCTTTGAGTAGCTCTAGTTCTGGGGGCCAGAGTCAGTCACTCTCGGTGGAGCCATAGAAGAATTCGTGGGTTTAGTCTCCATCTTTTCAGTCTTTCATCTTGAATTAGTACACTGCACTCCTGTCTCAATGACATTTAAAAGCTGCTAATCCCTAACAACTCTCTATTATCCACCAAATTTGGTCCAGACTCCTTGACAATAAGTTCATGGCCAACTTAAGCCCACTGCCATTTCCTGCTCAGGCATCGTATTTCCTGCTCTGAGTG
The DNA here is from genome assembly GCF_043159975.1 of Macaca nemestrina. Lineage (NCBI taxonomy): Eukaryota > Metazoa > Chordata > Mammalia > Primates > Cercopithecidae > Macaca > Macaca nemestrina. The sequence continues at coordinate 120,265,607 of NC_092133.1, read as the reverse complement.
TCGTAAGCTCCCAGGAATTCCATTTTTGTTCTGCGACAGCAGGAACCTAGCTTCATGGCTCTCTCCTTCCTAGTCTTGTCTCCCTAGGTCAACTGGAGTATGACAAGACTTTTGTTGTACAGAAAGCCACTGAGTTTCATTCTTGTTGTGTATCCAACTTATTTTCTACCTAAGCAGTTTTGAAAAAGGCATGAGGGACTCTTTCTGAGTGTTTTTGTGTGACAGGAAGAGGTGGAATGTGGGAAGGCATGGGAGATGGGAGGCAGCACACAATTCTTTCACTTCCCATTGTCATCATGACCTTCCATCCCTTTTGCTTTCTGTCATGTGATTACAAAATCTCACCTCTTCCCTTTGGGTTACCCCAGGCAGGGATTGAATCTAATTTAAATTTGTAGCTCCCAAGTCTAGCATGGTCCCTAGAACTCAGTACATATTCATTGAGTGAATTACAATTGGAGTTCTCTTCTATTCTCACAACATACAACGAGTAACATTACTCAGTGACATTCTCCATCAAGTCACCATCTGAGGCTTACAAGTTGACATTGATGACCTGTCAATGCTTAGTTATAGGTATCTTTGGTATAATCCTAGAAAGTTTGGCCCTAGAGGAAAAAGAACCTGATGAGGCATGCCAGAAGATATTGACACAACTTGTAATGAACTTAGTGCATCCTTTCCTCTAGTCTTCTTGTGTTGAAATTGCCATATGACTCAGGTACTAAAGGCTTCCAGATAAAATGGATGCAGTTGTCTTTATTGGGGAGGTCCTACTTTAAAAGGCCTAGCTGCTTCAAGACCCCAAAGGATGAGCCCTAGAGGCAGGGCTGACTGGGGAAGCCTGAACTGCCTAGCTGAAGCACCAATTGCTCCAAGTTTTAAACTGACTTAAGCCTCTCCTGGAGCTTGCTTCAGACCTGGCCTTCTGACTCTGGGGGAAGTAACATCTCTCATTGCATTTTGCCCAGGGAGGTTGCCATGGGTCTTTACTCATGACTGGGCCTCAGATATGCCCCATTCAGTAGTAGTCCCCATCCTTCTGTTTAGCCTAGACCAGTCTCAGATCTGCCAGTGTCTTGTCCCCTGCACAGCCCAGCCTGGCTTTGTCTCTTCCATAGACCAGTGCTGATCATGATCCTGAAACATCAAATTCTAAAAGACACAATCCCAAATGCCATAATCCTGAATGTTGAAATCCCTAAAGATCAAATCCCTAAAGTCTAAAAACCCCAACAGCTAAAACCTTTAATGTCTAAAATCACAGTCCTGAAAGATTAAAATTCCTAATATTGAAATCATGAAAGCCATATTCTGAGAAGAGATTAGTGTGTTTTTAACAGTATGAAGGATGGCTGCGTCATATTAGGCAAAACTATTAACTTGTTTTTGTCTTTACTTGGAAATTGTGGTTTAAGGAGATGCATTTGGTGCCAACTTGATAAGGGGTGAAATTGTGGACTTAATTTAGGTGTCAACTTGACTGGGTTAAGAAATGTCTAGTAGGTGTTATTCTGGTTGTGTCTGCGAGGACTTTTCCAGAGATTAATGCATGAGTCTGAGTGGGCTAGGTTGGGAAGATCTGCCCTCAATGTGGGTAGGCACCATCCAATCTGCTGGGGGCCTAAGGAGAACAAATACAGAAGGCAAATTGGTCTCTCTCTAAGAGCTAAGACAGACTTTTCTTCTGCTACGTTGGACATTAGAACTACAGGCTTGCCAACATAATTATTATTGATGCTACAAAAGCAGGAAATTGCTTCATTGCAACAGCTGAGGAATAATGAACCAGACCTTCAAACGGGCAATGTATACTTACAAAATGTGTAGACCACAATCACTGTCTAAGCACAAGTGCATACATGGTGCCCTCCCCAAGATGCTAAAGTGACTGAGCAGAGGACGATGTATGCCAATGGGGTGCAGGGCCTGGGTGAGCCACACCATATGGCTTATCTCTACCCAACATCTGTCTTCCTGGCTAGGTATGGTGGCTCACATTTGTAATCCCAGCACTTTGGAAGGCCAAGATGGGCAGATCACTTGAGGTCTGGAGTTCGAGACCAGTCTGGCCACCATGATGAAATCCTATCTCTACTAAAAGTACAAAAAATAGCCAGCTGTGGTGGCAGGTACCTGTAGTCCCAGCTACTTGGGAGGCTGAGGCACGAGAATTGCTTGAACCTGGGAAGTGGCGGTGGCAGTGAGCTGAGATTGCACCACTGCACTCTGGCCTATCTCAAAAAAAGTGCTCACAAACATTGGTCTTCTGGTGAAATCAGGTGAAACTAACATCAGTGTCATCAGAAGACAGCATTTACTGAGTCCTTTTTATGGGCCATATCTCACATTTTCTAGCCCATTTTTTTCTTCCTAGCAACACTCTGAGGTCAGTGCTATGAGGTGCATGTGGAGGGCCCAGGAATGAGCATCTGAGTCTCAGGGGGATTTGTTGCCCCAGCTGCTGGGAGTGCTCTCAGCTCCTTCAGGGCCTTCCTCAGCTGTAAAGCATCCCTTCTCTCAGGGCGTGCCCTTCCTATGGTGGCCTGCATCTAGTGGCAGATCATTCAGGGCACGAAGACCCACGTGGGGACAACTCTGAGGGTTGACTGAGTCTTTGTGTGGTCTGCATGGCAGTTCAACCTCTCCCTTTACCCAGTCCTGCTTCTTTCCCATCTCTTCTGCAGATGTTGATTTCTCATAAACACCCTGCACCCAAACACGATCTCAGCATCTGCAGAAGCCAAACTGTGACACTCACACTGCAGGACGCTCCCAGGACCTGGCTGAGTGTGAGGATGCACACCTGACATCATCCAAGCTAGACCAGAGACTCTTCCCTGCGGATTGAGAATGGTGCTGGAGAGTACCGGTTCAACTCTGCAATGAGGCCAGACTTAGGATGGTAAGCTTAAACCTAAGTAACTTAAAAAATTAATGTGAATGCTAATTATATTCAAGCTAGAAGATTATGACCAGTTTATGGTATTTGAATTTAATTGCCCACTCTACTACAGAAGCATATGTGTAAAACTCTAATTATGTGTCAAAAATATATACAGTAATATGTAGGACTAGATAGGTCAAAATCCTACAACAACAAGTCATCTTAAACTACCAGGAGAAAAACGCTTCTTTTAATTTTTTTTTTTTTATTGTACTTTAAGTTCTAGGGTACATGTGCACAACATGCAGGTTTGTTACATATGTATACATGTGCCATGTTGGTGTGCTGCACCCATTAACTCATCATTTACATTAGGTTTATCTCCTAATGCTATCCCTCCCCCCTACCCCCTCCCCTCAATAGGCCCCGGTGTGTGATGTTCCCCTTCCTGTGTCCAAGTGATCTCATTGTTCAATTCCCACCTATGAGTGAGAACATGTGGTGTTTGGTTTTCTGTTCTTGCCATAGTTTGCTGAGAATGATAGTTTCCAGCTGCATCCATGTCCCTACAAAGGACACGAATTCATCCTTTTTTATGGCTGCATAGTATTCCATGGTGTATATGTGCCACATTTTCTTAATCCAGTCTGTCACTGATGGACATTTGGGTTATTCCAGGTCTTTGCTATTGTGAATAGTGCCACAATAAACATACGTGTGCATGTGTCTTTATAGCAGCATGATTTATAATCCTTTGGGTATATCCCTAGTAATGGGATGGCTGGGTCAAATGGTATTTCTAGTTCTAGATCCTTGAGGAATCACCACATCACCACACTTTTCCACAATTGTTGAACTAGTTTACAGTCCCATCAACAGTGTAAAAGTGTTCCTATTTCTCCATATCCTCTCCAGCACCTGTTGTTTCCTGACTTTTTAATGATTGCCATTCTAACTGGTGTGAGATGGTATCTCATTGTGGTTTTGATTTGCATTTCTCTGATGGTGAGTGATGAGCATTTTTTCATGTGTCTGTTGGCTGTATGAATGTCTTCTTTTGAGAAATGTCTGTTCATATTGTTTGCTGAAGTAAAGACAAATTCTTCCTAGAGCAATGCACCCTCCATCCAGCCCTCCTACTCCCATATAAGAGAGTTCCTACAACTGTAAGCCCTTAAAAAACAGCAACACAAACCTGAACATACAAAGACAAGCCAATATGAATGAGAGTCAATAGAAATAACAAACACAGAAGTGGACCCATGAAGAAGTATAGAAGGCAATAAATAAAACAACTAGGTTTAATAGATTTTTTAAAATAGAAGTTTTTAAGAGTAAGGCAAATTGGACAAAGATCAACTTTAACTTCTACAAATTAAAAAAATAATGATTTAAATGGAAAACTTAATGGTATGGCTGAAGAGCTAAATAAACATAGCTGAAGAGAGAATTATGAGGACTCTAGATTAGAGAAACAGATCAAAATATAAAAGAGAGAGGTTAAAATGCCTGAGATTTTTTCTGAATTGGTGAAAAATATATCTCTCCAATTCAAAAGACCAAAAAATGTCTATCTAGGTAAATAAAAAAAAAATCCATAATTAGAATTGTCTCAGTAAAAGTATAGAACACAGGAAATAGAAGTAGTTAAGAGCAGCCAAATATGGGGGAAAAAAGGCAATTTACTCAAGAAGAAACAATGATTGGATTGAAAGCTGAGTTGTCAACAGCAGTGATAGAGCCTAAAAATGGTAGAATATTAAAATCTCCAAAGTATAGATGGAAATATAAAACAAGAATAATGCCGGTTTCTTGGCTCACGCCTGTAACCTCAGCACTTTGGGAGGCCGAAGCGGGCAGATCCCTTGAGACCAGGAGTTCAAGACCAGCCTGGCCAACTTGATGAGACCCCCTATTTCTACTAAAAATACAAAAATTAGCCGGGTGTGGTGGTGCCCCTTTGAAATTCCAGCTACTCAGGAGGCTGAGTCAGGAGAATTGCTTGAACCCGAGCTGTGATCATGCCACTGCACTCCAGCCTGGGTGACAGAATGAGACTCTGTCTCAAAAACACAACACAACAAAAGAAAACAAACCAACAAAAAAACCAAGAATTGCATCCATAGCAAAAGTATCTTTTACAAATATGAAGAAGATATTTTCTATATGATGAATCTGAAAGGATTTACCGCCAATGTATTCTTGCTTATGGAATTTCCAAAAAGTGTTTTTCAAGTGGAAGGAGAAAAATCTCCAAAAGAAGATCTGAGCTGTAAGAAAAAATGGCATATAACTAAGATGATAAATATAAGATCTAATGTATATTGATAGTACTAATATAAAATGATGATGTCTGATTTGTGAGGTTGACAATAGACAATATTGAGTTAAAAGACTGAATAAAAATTGAATCTAAGCTGGGGGATGGGTTGGCCATGGTTGGAAATTAAAAAAAAAAAACAGTGTATTATTTGAGAGTGTATTATTTGACAGCTCTATATACACCTGGTGTAACAGACCAAACATATGTGAAAAAAATTAATAGAACCACAAGAACAAATCGACATATACAACCTCAGGGTGAGAAATTTCAACATAACTTTCTCATTATTTGTAGGTCAAGAATAACAGCAAATATAGAAAATTTGAATGAAACAGCAAGCTTAACTAATGGGCAATATAAATTATAATTAATGAATATAAGTTATTCTCCAATGTACATTTACAAATTGATTATGTACTAGGATGTAAAGCAAGTCTTAAAAAAATTTCAGGAAACAGTTATCACATAGACCACATTCTCTGACCACAATCCAATTAAATCAAAATTTAGACAATAAAACAACACATTTTAAAAATTTAAATGAATTTGGAAATTAGGTAACTAATAGGTCAAAGATAAATCAAAATGAGAATTTAAAACACTAAAAACTAAATGATAAAAAACATTGTATAGTGAAACTTGTGGAATACAAAGAAATACTTCAAGGGAAATTTATATCCAAAAAATGTATATTAGAAAAAGAGAAGGTTGAAATGATGCAATATCCAATTTAAAAAGTTAGACAATAAGATAAAAGATGGCATAATAAAAATAAGAGCAGAAATCAATGAAAAAGAAAAAGATACAGTGAAGGATCAAATAAGACAAACATAGATTGTTTGAAAATAATGTAAAAATAGACAAATCTCCCAAGAATGTTACAAAGAAGACACAGATAACAAATATGAATGAAAAAGACATAAATACAAATGCAGCAAAGAGAATGCTGTCAAGAACACTTTTTCTAATATGCTTTGAAAACTTAGATGTAGAAAAATTCCTAGAAAATATAAACTTACTGTACCCAAGTATTAAATAAAGCAATAGCTAAAAATGTTTTCAGGACCAGTTTTACAGGTGATCTCTACCAAACTTTTAAGAAGCAAATCATTCCAATCTTTTATTAACTTTCCCAATACATGGGGTGGGAGCAGAGGGAAGACAGCGCTCTCAAAATCATTCTGTGAGGGCAGTTTAACCTTGATATTCAAATCGGATATGAACAATACTAGGAAGATATTGATTATAGAACTGTTTTACTAATTGATGTAAATTTTTAAAATCCTTTAAAAATTCTGTATATTATTCTAAGGCACCACATTTTTTTCCATTTTAACATCTCGATTTAAGATACTGTTTTGAAAAGATAAGTTTTATTGTTATTTAGTTATGGCAACATCAGCAAATAAAGAGAATGGCTTCCACTGAAAAGCGCTCGTAACTCAAACAAAGTAAGTAGATGAAGTAAGTTGTTTACTGTCTCTAGGAATTACCTAATCCTGGGAGAAGCAGTCCCCTCTGGGTCAACGAGGCTCCAGATATCAAAGCATCAAAATATAGAAAATAAAAGATGGGGTTAACACAAACATTTTTTTAATAATAAATGGTAACTTACAATAGCTACCAGATGGAAGTCATAGCATAGTTGCTATTGCCTTTGCACACATGAGCTTGGCTGTTATGACTTGGACAATATCAACCCCTTGATATTTCAGTCAAGAAATCATCTATTTTGTTTGGGAAAAAAAGATTAAAATGAATCCTTTCCTAAACTAGTTTTTGTTCTCTAAGAAAAACCTTAAAAATATATTTGAAGAAAATATAGATGAACATATTGTGGTATGAAAAGGTGGCTTAGACTAAGTACTAATAATATTTTAAAAGACTGTAAATTCAATCACGTTAAAATTAATAGCATATTTTATCAAAAGGTATTTTAAGTGAAATGAAGTAATTAGCTATAAAATGAGAGGTTATTTGCAATATACATGACTGAAAGGTAGATGTGTCTATGTGTGTGTATGTATCTGAACATGAATAGACATAGTAAAATAAACACATGGTTAATAGACAAAAAGATATGCTGAAGCTCAGTAAATATGAAATGTGAGTCAAGATCAAGATATCATTTTATACTAATTAATTAGCAAATGTTTAATTTTATATTTACATTTTTTTTTTTTTGAGACAGGGTCTTGCTTCACCACCAAGGCTGGAATGTAGATGCAAAATCATAGCTCACTGCAGCCTCAACCTCCTGGGCTCAAACGATCCTCCCACCTCAGCCTCAAGAGTAGCTGGGACCACAGGCACACGTCACTGCACCCAGCTAATTTTTTATTTTTTGCAGAAACAGGGTCTCCCTATGTTGCCCAGCCTGGTCTTGAACTCCTGGGCTCAAGTGAACCTCTCAGCCTTCCAAAGTGTTGGGATTACAGGTGTGAGCCGTCATGCCCATTTGGCAAATATTAAAAAACCTGACACCACCAAGTATTGTAGCATCCTAGCGGAATCTATTACACATTGCTGATGGCTATGCAACTTGCTAAAAAACTTTGAAAGACAGTTTAGCATTTTGAAAAGTCGAACTTATTCACATTGCAGCTCAGCAATTTTACTCTTGTATACAGGCATTATTCTTGCCCACCAGAATGTTCACAGCAGTTGTGTTGTGATAGCAAAACATCTAACCCTGTTTATTTGGGTCCTCTGGGCAGCAGACACTATGACTGAATTAGAAGTGCAAGGGATTTATGAGGGAAATGCTCATGAAGGATAAAAGGGAGGGGTCTCAGGAGTAGACAGAGAGCGACTTCAGACTGTGATGCAGATCTGATACCTATGAAAGAGAAAGAAAGAAAATACTGGGTAAGAAGATCCTCAGACTGCAATGCAGCTCACAGAAAGTCTGTACCAGTCTGATGAGGACCCCAGAGGAGACCTGCTGTGGACAGAAAGAGCCTGACTCAAGTGCCCCTGTGGTGCTCAGCTGTTGGTTGGGGACGGCTGGGAGAGACCACGACCTCTGTAGGAATCCTGCAGCCACTACAGGATGTCAGCTAACTTGGCTCCTCAAAACAAGTTCTCTCTTGAAGGCGTATCTGAATGCCCATCTCCACATCTGCCCTAAATCAAATGCTCATTGCCAGGACACTAGATAAATAAATTGCAAAATGGTCACACAATGCAATACTATATAACAGTAAAAAATAATCTGGAGCATAAAAATGTGGATGACTCTTAATTACATAAGGTCAAATGAAGACATCTTCATTCTAGAGGACTATCTAGGAAACTTTTTATAAAGTCTAAAAACATACAAATCTAAATAGTACATTTTTTAAGGCACACAAATATATATGAGAAAATGACTTTTAAAACAGCAAAACAATGAAAAAAGATGAACAAAGTCAAGGTATTTATTACCTTTGAACATGAGATGGAATAAGGAAGGTGTTCATAAATAGCATTGTTGGTGATATCAGTTCTTATGCTGGGTGGCAGGTTCACACGCAAAAATAACATGAAAATTAAACAAACATAATAAAAGTAAAAGGAATAACAAGGGTGTGTAAGCTTTGAGATGGGTGATTGGATTTAAGCATCTTAAGCCCTTATATTACTCAGGAGGCAGATAAAGATATTGATTAATGTTAGAGTTTTACATTTAAGCATGTTAAAAATTTAAGGACAACTGCTTGAAGACTGGAAATAAAATATGTATCTTCCAAATAGCTTTGGGGAGAAAAAAAATTCAGAAGACCAGAAAAAAGAAAGCTGAAATTTAGAAAAAAACTTGGACAAAATAAGAGGCCATCTATATAACAAGTCACAATGAATTTTGAAAGCATAGATTAATTGTCTGGTTTTAAGAAAATTTACCTATATACATTTTACAAATAAAATGTAATGTAATTTTTTTCACCTGAGTCACCTGTGATAAACTACCCTAATAATGTCCGTATTTTCTGTGTTCTTAAAGTGCCTAATAAGAGAAATTCGTAGATGTCTGAGCCAACAAATGTCACACAAGTCAGAATTAATTTGTCTCCAAAGGTGCTTGGAGACCTTCAGAGGCATGTTTTTATTTTATCAGCCACACCCTCAGGGGTGTGAGGCATTTTAAGCCAGCCCTGGAGTTCTCTGAGAAGTCTCTCTGGAGTCTATAAAATTCACCACATGACCCAGTACCCAGCATTTCACCATTGAAGCTTCATGGACCTTGGCATAGCACTTCAGCCTCAGAGATATCATTCTGGGACCTTTTCAGAGAGCAGAATTTTTTTATTGGAGAGTCTAAAGGCTGAGGCTACTAAAATCTGATTCCACATTTTCCTATCTATGTTGACATTTAGTTATGTCAATTTCATAATGTCAGGGCCAATTTTATTGTATAGGCTGGTCGTCAGCTGTCTAGGGTAGAGAACTACACTGGATTAAAGTGCCAGGTGACTATTGATGTTGGCAGAAAAATAATTCTATTTAAGAAGACCACAAAAAAGAAAATAGAGTTAAAACGAAAACTTTAAAACATGGGAGTTCTTTTGCTTCCTTTAAAGAAAATGACGTTATAAGAAAAAGAAAGTCTGAAACTTAAGAATCATGCTGTGCTTCTTTTCTTCCCTAGAAACTGTCAGGGCTAGCTCTATGCTTAGGCAGATGTGAAAAACAGAAAACAGCTTCCCTTTTCTCCAAAAATATTATTCTGCAGTCTTCCACTCTGACATTCTTACAGTAGGTGATTGCAGTTAAAATTTTAAAATTAGAATTTTATCAAAGTAAAGCATGTGTGGAGTTTTTGTTTTAGTTAAAACGTCTAATAAAGAATAGCACTCCCTTGCTCTAATCTGTCAGGTGGACATCTCAGAAGCAACCTCTTCATTTTCTTTAGTTATTTCTTCTGATGATCATCTATATAATTTTAAATACTACTTTCACTTTGATTTTTTTTTCTATTTTAGACATTATTGCGTACCTGGCATGAAAAGAGAGTACCTGGAACTTTTATGAGACCATCCCACCCCTCCATGCCCTCCTTCCTTCATCCTTTCTATATACTTATATAATGCATTTTAAATAAAATCAATAATCAGTGTTACATTTTTATGGCTATGAAGGTATTATTTGCTGCTGAGCAAAATCTTGTTTTATGGTTGTATTTTTTTAAATAAGGAAAATATGTTTTCCTTGGAGTTGATATTTGCTTCATTTTTATTTATAAGTATTAATGTTTCCATCACAAATTTATCTCAAATGTGTCAACTATAAAACCTGTGTTATTATTTTTGGTACCATTTTCCACATGGTAAAACATAGCAGGTAATCTATTATTTCCAGTTTGATTCCCCATGGAGACATATTTGTTTTATCTTCCTATCTTCCTCTTCCAATCTGGATGCTTTGATATGGCCTATTGCAGAGATGGCATACTGAGAATCCCTTTAGTTTCACTCCTGTGTGAGGAGCTCTATGTCTTAGATTTACTATTGGTGTTTTTCTTGACTCTTATTTTTCTACATCACTTTATTTAGTAACTTCCTGAGAAACAGTGCATGGAGATTGTCAAGTAATACTTTTGAGACTTTGAATGTCTAAAAATGTCATCTTTAATCACTTTTGTACTTTAGGTAGGTTAGCTGGATATGAATCCATATCCATGAATACATGAAGATATTGCTCCATTGTCTTCTGGCTTGCAATGTCTTAGATAAGAAGTATAATGCCATTCTGATTTTTCATTCTTTAAATACAACCAGGCTTTCCTCTCTGCAGACTTTTTGGATCTTATTTATTTTTAAATTTAACTATTTTTGTATTTTAAAAATTCATTCTGACACACTTCAGTTAGGTCCTTTCTTATTCATTTTGCTGGATTCATAATTTCAGTTACAGAAATTCTTTGTATTTTGTATTGGCTAAATCTTTTCTCCTCTGTTTTCTTCTCTTTTTCTGTTTTACATATTATTTGAATGCAGGATTTTGAATTAATCATGTAACTTTCCAAAATTTTTCTTTCCTGTTTTTTATCTTTTTCTTCAGTTCCACTTTCTAGGAGATATTCTGTAATTTCCTTTCCAGCCTTTCTGATAATTTTTATTTTTTCTACCCTGTGTGTAACAGGATTTCTTAATTGCTATGTCTTTTTTATTGCGAACATATTCTCTTACCTCTTCGATAATATTAAATACAGGTTTTTAAATTTTTTCAACTTTGTTCATCATCTCATTTTCACTGAATTTTATTCCCTTTTGGGTTTGTATTGGTTTTTATTTTTCATGTCAAAAACTTTCCTCAAATGCCTATGACTTATAGGATGCCAGGTTACAATAAGACACTATTTGAAATATGTGTGTACAGGCAGGACATATCTACCGGGACTTCATGTGAGTTTCATAGTAGTGGCCCAGCTGTTTCAGGAGAATTTTCTCAAATGTCAGTATATGCAAATCTTGCCCTCATCCTCCACTCAGTCTTTTTATATCTCAAGAGAAGAATTTTCCAGTCTCCAGCCTTGGGGAATATGCCTAGTTGCCTGCATTCTTGGAACTGAGTCATGCAAAAGTGGTGGGTGTTTCAATATTCAGTATATAGATTTTTAAATTCAATTTTTAAATTTATATACAGTAGGGTCAGTTTTGTGAGTTTTGGCAAATGTAGAGTCACAAACCATCATCACAGTCAAGAAACAAAATAGTGTCATCATTGCCCCAAATACCCTCATGTTTACAACTTCTTCTCTAAGCCCTAATCACTGTCAACAAATACTTTTTTGTGTCTGGTTACTTTCACTTGGCATAATGCATTTGAGATGCATCCATTCTATTGCATATATCAACAGTTTGTCGTCGTTGTTGTCATTGAGCAGTATTCCATTACCTGAAGGTTGTTCGTCTGTTTACCTGTTGAAGAACATACGGATTGGTTCCAGTTTTTGGTGATTATGAATACAGCTACCATAAATGTTAGCATATGGATATCAGTATAAAAATAAGTTTTCATTTTAATCCCATCCCCAAGAATGAAATTGCTAGGTCATACGGTAAATGCATATTTATTTGAATTTGTAAGAAACAGACAAACTGGTTTTCAAAGTGGCTGTATAATTTTGCATTTCACCAGCAGTAAATGAGAGTTCCAGTTGCTTGGCAACCTCACCAGGATTGTCATTGTTAGGGTTTGTTTGTCCAATTTTGTTCTGTTTGTTCAAAGTTCTTATGGTTCTTCTCTTTGCCTTTTGTGTAAATTGTAGAATCACCTTGTTGATATCTACCGAAATTTATTTGGGATTTTGATTAGGACTGCCACATGTGAGACTAGGCCTCTGGTAGAGAAGTACTGATAGTGGTGGAGGACACATGCGAGACATCTTTTAGATATTCCTGGAAATAGTCAAAAGAACTTTGCAAAGGTGTCTTAAGTTAGCATGCACTATCTAACAGACTTCAACTTGAGACTTCTGCTTCCTGTCAAGATGGAATTAGAGGCACTGTATTTTCCTGACAGAACCAACTAAACCATTTGAAATAATACATCAAACAATGGTTTTTAAGACATTGGATATAAGCAGCCAATAAAGAATAGTTTTCCTTGAGAAATGGGAAACAAATGAGGTGAGTGTTATGTTTGCCTCAGTTTATTGCTTATGGTGCATTTTCAAGTTTTAGTCAGGGAAGAAAAACCCAGGGGGAGCCCAGAAGTCTTCCTGAATTGAAGCGATGCAGCTAGGAATCTGGGGATGCAAAGTCTGCTAAAGTTTGAAGAACAGAGGAGAATGCTGCATGAGAGAGAATGCCAGAGATCTCCAGGCAGTACTTTTCAAATGTTCTGAAGAGTACTGATCAACACATTGCATGTGAGAAAACTCCCTGTGTCAGGAGAAAGAACCTCTTAAAAAGATTAGCATAAACAGTAGCTGGTGTTTGCACAGAGTCTGAAAAAGTGCCTGGGGCCACCAGCTGAAATGGTAACTGATAAATTCTGAAGGCATTGGGTTGAATACTCAAAGGATCTTGCCTAAGAAATGGAAAACAGGCTTAAACTTGGCATTACTCTGGACCTGCCTAACAGAAAAGCCAGATCCAAACAAATCAAGTGGTTTCACAATAACTTAATTGCATCCAAGAACAAAGCACAAGAAGACTTAGAGAAATACAATAATATCCAGTACCCAACAAGATAAAATTCTTAATGTCTGGCATCCAATAAAAAATTACCAGGTATGCAAAAAAGCAGGAAAATATGACTCATACGAGGCTAAAAGCTCAGTCAATCAAAATGGACCCAGAACTTAAACAGATGTTAGAATTAGAAGACAAAGTCATAAAGGCAGTTATTTTAACTGCATGCCAGATGTTCCAAAAGCTAGAGGAAAGATCAAGTTAAGTAGCAATATGATATAAACAAGAAATCCAAATCATATTTCTAGAGATGATAGCTATACTTGGAGATTTTAAAAAAATTCACTAAATAGAATTATTGGCAGATTAGACATTGCAGAAGATATAACTAGTAAACTATGCAATGAAAAACAGAAAAAGACAAAAAAATGTAGAAAAGGGAATCACTGAGATATGGAATAATTTCTATTGAAATCTACAAAAGAAATAAAGGATAAGACAAAAATATGTGAAGAAATAATGGCTGAATTTTTATCAAATTTTATAAAAACAAAAACTTTACGGATCCAAGACAGTTAATGAGCTCCAAACACAAAAGACATGAAGACAACTACACCAAAACACATCACGATCAAATTCTCTAAACTGTAATAAAGAGGCTATCTCAACAGGAGCCAGAGAATAAAAGACATGTTACGTAGAGAGTAGTACGGAAAGAATTACAGCGTATTTTTCAAGGGAAACAATACAAGTTAGAAGATAGTGAAACAATGTTTCTCAAATACTCAAAAAATGCCATCAAGAAAAACTGAAATCAGCCCAGCGCAGTGTCTCACGCCTGTAATCCCAGCACTTCCGGAGGCCAAGGTGGGTGGATCACAAGGCCAGGAGATTGAGATCATCTTGGCTAACATGATGAAACCCTGTCTCTACTAAAAAAAATACAAAAAATTAGCCAGTTGTGGTGGCGGGCACCTGTAGTGCCAGCTACTCGGGAGGCTGAGGCAGTAGAATGGCGTGAACCTGGGAGGAAGAGCTTGCAGTGACCCAGTATCGCGCCACTGCACTACAGCCTGGGGGAAAGCGCGAGACTCTGTCTAAAAAAAAAAAAGAAAAAACCCTGAAATTAAGAATTTTATACTCAGCGAAAACAATTTTTAAATAGAAACTTGAAATAAATAACATTTTTAGACATACAAAAGCTGAAAGAATTCATCACCACTAGAGACACACTATGAGAAATGCTAAAGGAGACCTTCAGACATAATAAAAATACAAATGGAATGCACATAAAGAATAAAAAGTACTGAAGGCTGGGCACCAGTACGGAAGTGGATCACACCTATAATCCCAGCACTTTGGGAAGCCAAGGCAGGAAGACTGCTTAAGCCCAGAAGTTTGAGACCAGCCTGGGCAATATAGTAAGACCTCATCTCTCTTTAAAAAAAAAAAAAATTAAAAGAAAATTAACCAGGCATGATGGCACACACCTATAGTCCTAGCAGCTACTTGGAAGGCTGAAATGAGAGGATCTCCTGAGCCCACGCGGCAGAGGTTGTACTTCTAGGTGACAGAGTGAGACCCTGTCTCCATGGAAAAAAAAAAAAAAAAAAAGGTACTGCAAATAGTAATTATGTGTGTAAGGATAAAAGTTCTTTTTCTTTCCTGTTTATTTAAATCTCTGTAAACGATAATTGACTATTTACAGAAAAAACAATAATATATTGTGGAGTTTAAAACAAGCAGAAATAAAATGTATGTCCATGATAGCACAAAAGATAGGAAGGCAGAAATGAAAGTATACTGTTGTAAGTTTCTCTTACAATATGTGTTATGGGATAACGTCACTTGAAGTTTAAGTTAAGTATACTAAAGATAAGTTAAAAATGTACACTCCAGTAAGTTAAATAAGAATATTAAATATCCCCAAGCAATTGCTAAACCAACAAAAATCATATCTAATAAACCAATAGGGAAGATAAAATGGAGCCATAAAATATTCAATTAATTGAAAGAATGCAGAAAAAAAAGGAGAGAAAGGACTGATGAAACAGCAAGAGGTAGATTTAAATCTAACCATGTAATTAATCACATAAAATTAAAGGGTTTTAATATCCGAATTAAAAGACAGCTTTCAGTTTGGCCGAAAATGCAAGACTCACCTATAAGTTGCCTACAAGCAACACATTTCATTCATTTTTTATAATTTCAACTTTTATTTTAGATTCAGGGGGTACAAGGACAGGTGTATTGCATGATGCTGAGGTTTGGGATATGAATGATCCCATCACCCAGATAGTAAGCATAGTACCCAATAATTAGTTTTTCAACAGTTGCCCCTGTCCCTTCGTCTCCTCTCTGTCAGTCCTTGATATCTATTTTTGCTATCTTTATGTCCACGAGTACCCAATATTTAGCTCCCACTTATAAGTGAGAACATACAGCATTTGGATTTTTGTTCCCATGTTAATTTGCTTAGGATAATGGCCTCTAGTTGCATCCATAGTGCTGCAAAGGACATGATTTCATCCTTATTTATAGCTGCAAAGTATTCCATGGTGTCTATGTACCACATTAAGAAACACATTTTAAATATATAGACAAATAGGTTAAAAGTAAAAGGATAAAAAGCTGTGTACCATGCTAGTGCTATTCTAAAGAAAACTGGAGTGAATATGTTAATATTAGACAAAGAAGTCTTTAGAGAAAAGTATATTATGTTGAAAATACAAGATTATTCTATAATATAGAATAATCTTATATAATATTCTATAATTATTCTCTAATGATAACACCTCAAATCATCAGAATGACATAAAAATTCAATTTCTGTGTACTTAATAAAAGGGCTACAAAATACATTAAGGAAAAACTGATAGAACTGCAAAAAGAAATCAAGAAATCCACAAATGTAGTGATAGAATTGAATGTAACTGACAGAACAAGTAGATTATCAGCAAGGATGTATACAATTTGAACAACACCATAAAGTAACTTACCTCATTGATATTTACATGATACTGCATCAAGAACAGCAGAATATATATTCCTTTCAAATCCTCATGAAACATTCATCAAAATAGATCATGTTTTGGACCACAGTAAAATCTCAAGTTCTCTGACCACAATAAAATTAAATTAGAAATTAATAACAGGGGCTGGGCGCAGTGGCTCACGCCTGTAATCCCAGCACTTTGGGAGGCTGAGGCGGGCGGATCAGGAGGTCAGGACATCAAGACCATCTTGGCTAACACGGTGAAACCCCTTCTCTACTAAAAAATACAAAAAAATTAGTCAGACGTGGTGGCGGGCACCTGTAGTTCCAAGCTACTCAGGAGGCTGAGGCAGGAGAATAGCATGAACCTGGGAGGCGGAGCTTGCAGTGAGCTGAGATCCAGCCGCTGCACTCCAGCCTGGGCCACAGAGCCAGACTCCGTCTCAAAAAAAAAAAAAAAAAAAAAAAAAAAAAAAAAAAAAAAAAAAAAAAAAAAACAGGAAATTTTCTAAAAAATTCCTGAATATTTGGAAAGTATACAACACAGTTGAACTCATGGGTTTTTTATGAGATCAAAAAGAAATTAGAAGATATCTTGTACTAAATTGAAATGAGAACACATAATATAAAAATTTGTGGGATACTATTAAAGCAGTAATTAGAGGAATATTTATAGCACTAAATGTCTATATTATTTGACAAGAAAGATCTTAAATCATAGACCTCAAGTTCCACCTTAAGAAAGTAGAAAAAGAAGAGTAAACTCAAAATAAGCAGAAAATAGGGCAAATATTGGAGTGGGAACAAAATAATAGATAAATTAAACCGAAAGCTGATTCTTTGAAAAGATTGATGAATTTGATAAACATATATCCATACTTATCAGGAATAAAGACACAAATTACCAATATCAAAAATAAGAGTTAACGTAACTACAGATTCTACAGATATTAAATGGATAATGAAACCATATTATAAAGAACTTCATGCCAATAAAGTTGACAACTTCAAGGAAATGAATAAATCCCTTGGAAGACACAAACCACTAAAGCTCTCTAAGAAGAAATAAATGACCTGAATCGCCATATATTTATCAAAGTAATTGAATACATAGTAAAAACTCCAGGCCTTCTTGATTTCATTGGTAAATTTTACCAAACATTTAAGGAAGAAGTAATACCAATTCTGCACAAACTCTTCCAGAAAGCAGAAGCATGGAGCATTCTTCCCAGGTCATTCTATGTAGACAGCACTACTCTTATGCCCAAACCCAACAAATATATTACAAAAATAGAAAATTAGAGAGCAATATCCCTCATGAACATAAATGCAAACTTCTTAACCAAACTTTGGCAAGTCAAATTCAACAATGTATATTTTAGAAACATGTTATGACCAAGACATGTTTATTCTAGGCAGGGTTGGTTTACCATTTAGAAATTCATCAACGCAATTTATAATAACAAACTAAAAAAATCATATAACTCTCAGTATACCCCCAAAAAGTATTTGACCAAATTCAATATTCATTCCTGATTAATTTTTTTTCCTCAATTTGATAAATGGCATATAGGAAGTGTCTATGGCTGACTTCACACTTAATCATGAAAGACTAAATGCATTCCCCCTAAGATAAAAAATAAGGCAAGAATGCCTACTCTTATCATGTCTATTCATCATCAAATAGAGTTTCCAGCCAGTGCAACGAGGCAAGGATAAAAAATAAAAGACATTAAGATCAGAAAGGAAGAAGTAAAGGTGATTTTTATTCACAGATAACCTGATTACCTATGGGGAAAATCTGATGGAAGTATACAAAAAAATTACTAGAACTAATAAGTGAGTTTAGAAAATGCACAGAATACAAAAATCAAAAGACAAAAGTCAATGTGTTTCTATTGCCAGCAATGAGCTATGAAAAATTGAAATAAAAATCATATTCACAACAGGACCAAAAATATTTGGGATAAATATGACAAACAATGCACAAGACATATACTTTGAAAATAATAAACGATGCAGAGATAAATTTTAACAGATCTAAATAGAAGGAGAGATATATTGTATTCTTGAGTTACAACTTGACTTCAATGACTCCTGCTGCCAGCACTGATTTTCCTTGTAAAGACTTTTTCCTTGCCATTACTGCTTGTCCTAAAAGGAAAACCCTTCTAGGTTGGACAAACCTCTACATGTACCCCCTGAATCTAAAATAAAAGTTGAAATTATAACAAATGAAATATGTTTCTTGTAGGCAGCTTATAGTTGAGTCTGGCATTTTCAGCCAATCTGAAAGCTCTTTTAATTAGGATATTTAAACTCGTTAATTTTATATGATTAATTACATGGTTAGATTTAAATATACCATCTTGTTATTTGTTTCATCTGTCCTTTGTTTTCCTTTACTTTTTCCTGCATTCTTTCAATTAATTGAATATTTTTACAGTTCCATTTTATCTTCTCTATTGGCTTATTAAATATGATTTTTTGTTACTTCAGCAATTGCTTGGGGATACCTAATATTCCTATTTAACTTACTACAGTGTACATCTTTAACTTATCTTTAGTATACCTGTTTAACTTTAACTTCAAGTGATGTTATACCATGACACATATTGTAAGAGAACCTTCTATTTCTGCCTTCCTGTCTTCCAGTCGCCTGTGGATGAAGCAGACTACTGGCACCGAGTTACCTGCATATGCTCTACTGAAAAAGAGGTTGAGCAAGTGAGACTTTTAAAAATGTTGACAAGGTAGAACTTATCCAAAATTAAAAGAGTGTTCAAAAATATTGAGTGGCCAGGAACATGATGCACTTCCCATATAGGCCAAATACTAGCACAAAACATAAAATTACAGGACATGATCTGTATTTTAAAATAAACTTTCTATCTTGGAAGTATAGGAATCCTTTTGTTAGTTCTCAAGACTAGGAAAGCCTGTGTTTTAATTCAGAAAGTATGCCCATTTCCATTTCCCTCAGATTCACTGGAAAAAGGTTTCCAAAAACGTGTGCATAGGTCATCGTCAGGAAGACAAAATACAAAAACAGAAAAATAACCAAAGGGATGACTTCATAAAAAGCCTAAGAAGAAATAACCTATTTCTCTTTCCCCAGTCTGCACTGGTTCCCAGGGAGTCATAAAGAAAATGAAGAAAAACAGACTACCTGTGATTATCATATGGGCAGACATGAACCACCTTGTTGGAAGTCTTTCAAGAAGAGTTAGTGCTTGGTTCTCAGGGATTTTCCCTTACCTGGTTTCCTGGGTTAGTTATTGTTTTCCTTTTTAAATATTTCAGAAGTCCCAGGAAAAAATTTCAGACATTACACTCATTGTTAACATTGCTGTTATAATTTAAGGCATTACTGGCAGTTGTGTGGAGCAGATAAGCCAGCAAGCTTTGAAGAAAAAGTACATTTCTTTATAGGTGTCTTGAATTTCTAAAAGAATTCTTTTTAATATAGCTTTATGTGGGTATAGTCTAAAAAATATACAATCTGTTTCTCTAGGCCACCACAAGAACAAGAACAGTGATTGAATAGGAATACACACACACACACACACACACACACAAACATACACCATACACATATGTACAGATGCTCCTTGACTTATGATGCAGTTACATTTGGGAAAATCCATCATAAGTTGAAAATCTCATAAGTTGAAAATACATTTAATATACCTAACCTGCCAAAAATTGTAGCTTAGCCCAGCCTACCTTAAGCATGTTCAGAAAACTTAGCCTACAGTTGCATGAAATCATCTAACACAAAGCCTATTTTGTGATAAAGTGTTGAATATCTCATGTAATTGAATACTGAAAGTGAAAAACAGAATGGTTGTATGGGTACTCAAAGTATAGTTTCTACTGAATGTGTATTTTTTTTGCGTCATAGCAAAGTCAAAATATCTAAAGTTGAATCGTAAATTGGGGACCATTGGTACACAGTATAGTGTTTATATAATTCTGTGCCACACTCCATTATAGGGCTTTAATCCTTCATCCAAAGAGCATTTATCTTAGTCTGTCCCTGCTGCTGTAGCAAAATACTGTAGTCTGGATAATTTATAAAGAACTGAAATTTACTTCTTACAGTTCTGGAGGCTGGGAAGTCCAAGATCAAGGAGATCTAGGCACCAGCAGGTTCAGCATCTGGTGAAGCCTTGTTCTCTTCTTCAAAGATAGTGCCTTGTTGCTGTCTCCTTTTTTTCTCCTCATGAAAGAGGGCAAAAAAGTGTCAAATAGACTCCTTCAATCTCTTTCATCATGGGCATTAGGTGAGAGCCTCCATGACTTAATGACCTCTTAAAAGCCCTGCTTCTTAACACTATTGTACGGGGGATTACGTTTCAACACGAATTTTGGAGGGACACAAACATTCAAATCATAGCAGTACCCTTTGCCTCCCCTTGAGGAGTCCGGCTCCAGGCCAAAATCACCTGCATGATCTTTCAGGTCTGACTGTAGACATTTGCAAAGGCTTTGCCTGGCAGGCCTCAGGGAGGGAAGCTGCCCTTCCCTTCCCAGACCTGGAGCACAGCCAGTGCATTTCAGTTTTCTGAAGGCAGTTGCAGTGAAAGACTCATGGCCCTTGGGTCTACCATGCTCATTTGCATATCTGCAAGTCTAGCCCAGGCACCTCCATTCAGAGACCTCCTTATGGGAGGGGAGGGGTTGACTCAGGCACTTTTCTCCACTCATCCCTTCCTGACCTCCTTCCTTCCCACCCATACTTTTTCATAAAAAGCAGTCTTTTGTTCAGGACTCCTCAGTGAGATGATTTTCCCCAGTATGCACAGATCCTCCTGATGCTTACACAGAGTCCTTCTGCGGGGCATTTTTTGCCTTTTGCCTGCACTGCTGCAGTAGGTGAAAAAAGCCTTGATTGTCACTCTCAGTTTGGCTTGTTGTCCTAATTGGCCACCATCATACCTGGCTGTTCAGCAACCCCCTCCTCAGCTATACCCCAATTACTTGTGAACCTCTGCAGAGGTTCCCTCATGTAAGGTTCTCTCAGCTGCCTTGTGCAGCTCGTGGCTTCCTCTTCTCTGGTTCTGTCTGGCCCTGGGGGCTGAAAACTGGGAAGTTCCCTCCTAAATGGAGTTGCTGCTGGCACTGGTGCCATCTCCTAGGGACTGTGCTCCTCTGCTTAGCTGGTTTGCTCTATCAGATCCACCCTGTGGACAACAGGAGTATTGCTCGTGCTGCCTCTTTTCAATGGTTTCCTAGTATGCTCTGTCTGCTGAGTTTTCTTAGGAGGAAGATTCTCTGCCCCGTGAATCTACACACCATTATTGAGACTCACAGCACCGTTGCTTTGTTTGCTTAGTGACTAGGGGTTTTATGCAATAAGTCTCAGTTATACTAGCATAGTATTTTTCTCTCTCAAGGACCCTGACACAAAGCAACTAGAGTAAGAGAATCATCTGAGTGATAGACCTTTATTGTTCTCAGAGCGATTCCTTCCCTGCTACAGCCTGGCATCATTAAACTCCTCCTTTCTGGGAATGGGGTGAATGCTGGCATAAGATCTTTCTTGGCCACTGGTGGTTGCTGCTGTTCATTGACTTCCTTGATCTCCATTCCATTCCCCTAACAGGAGAAGTTGGAATAGCTCAAACTCCATTTTCCAAGGCTCCTTTATCTAAGGTTCTAGATTCCATGCAAGGCTCACCAGCCAGACACATGAATTGGATGGCAGAAGTGAGGCAAGACCCATCTTCCTGCCAGTTTTGGCTGATTGTGCTGGCAAGGAAAACTGCATGAATTACAGTTGCTCTGCACTGGCAATCTCCTGCCTTCTGGAGGTCCAGGAGCACCTGCAGCAGCTCAGCAAAGGTGTAGCGCGATCAGAGGTGTAGCATGATCAGAGCTCCAGTGGCAGCCTTGAAAGCTGTGGCTGGCCTACGAGTTGAGCTCTGTATTTTTGGCATGTCATTTCTGGAGACTCAGGTCAGAACATTTTCCTCTAGATCCTGCAATGATTTTGTGAGCACCCAATTCCTGACAGTATATTACTGCTTTCATAAAATACCTAGAGTCATTTTTGTTTGTTGTATGGATTTTGACAGATACATTGCTCTTATCAATAGACCTCTGGGATGCAAGTTTAAACTCCAGCTAGAACATACCCTGTCTCACCTTAACTCACCCATACCACATGTCTAACGATTTCTCCTTTGAAATATATTTTTTTTCCTGTCCAGCCATGAATAGTACATGTCTTCTGATGGTTCTTTAAGAAGAAGATAAATCGTTTAAAAGTTCGGAAATAGTTGCTGGAGAACAGTTGCAGTTACTGTACAATTCTCCTTTCATCATTTTAATGGGAACTTCCTGGAGGGCATTTTGCCTTGCATTTCTCATTTGCTGTGGTCTTTTACACACAAATCTGAGGATTAATTCAAGATGGCTTTTTTTAAAAGCAATTGCAAGTGAAGATATACATACCTAATGATTATGTTGGTGGATTGGATAATGTTTCAAGTGATAACTTCCTCCAAGGTAAACTCCATGTGCTGTAAAAATCGATGGATTTTGTTCTGCCGGAGAGAAGCAGGGGAGTCAGGATTGCCGAGTGCAGACTCAGCGCCTCTGCCAACATTTTGGCTCTGTGGCAGTTCTTTCTGAGAACTCTGCCTTAGGTATTTCTGAAGCAGTGTCAGAGGCATTTTTACTATATGGTGCTATATTCAATTAATTCAGAAGAATAAATATACAGCTTAAGATACCGGCATTTTTTTGACTGCCGAAGTCTCTGGCCAAGGTTTCTATTCTGGCACATTAAAATAACATGACTGCATCAGAAGCAAAACCCCAGGCAAAAAGCAGGGAAGCCAGGGAGCTCCCTCTTTTTAGGTAGTGAAATGGTGTGAGATTTTCAATTTTATGTAGTGTTGCTCTTTCCACACTATATATTTTCAGATGGCTTGGGTGTTTTGGGTATGTAACCTGTCTGCTCAATGATTTCAGCTGCAGTACTAACTTAATTACTTCAACCTGGCACCTTTGTTGCAGGAAGAGATCAGTAGCGCTGCTTAGCACAAACCAGGAGTTTTTTTTTTTTTTTTTTTCTCTTCTGCATTTTCAGGAATGCCTTTGCTCTTTTCTCAGTTTGAAAGTGAGAGGCAGTTCACTGTTTTTCTAGCAAAGTCAAGGCTACTCTTCTGATTGCTGTTTAATCAGACAATGGAAACTCAGCCAGCTTACAACAGTGGCCATTGGTAGTTACCACTGGTTAAAGTTTACATAAGTGCCCCTAGACCCTGCGTTTCATGTGATGAATCTGTGATCATCCACAAAGTGGTTGGTTATCTAAATGTTGCAGTCTATAATCTGCAAGCTATCCTTTATGTGGGGGCAAATTATACATTCCCATTTTCTTGTTCAAGTTATTCCTCGTGGACAAAGATATCTTAACCATAGTGAATGCTGGCTGGGTTTTTGGATGAAAAAAGCTGCAAAGATTACTTTGAACAGTTTGCAACATGAATACAACTTAAGTATCATCCTGCCATTTCTGTATCTTAGAGGTAGGTGGGGAGAAACTGCAGGTGCATCTCTTTGCCAGAATATATAGTAACGTATTTTGGGAAGATTGTATAATGTAGCGCCCATTTTTACCATTGGTTTCATGAGATAATTATAAAGCACTAAAGCAAATCAGCATACTAGACTGGTTGAATATGCTAACATTCTAATTTTGTATAGAGGGTGATTACTGTTATTATTATTTATAGAGTGCCGTAAGTGTACATAATGCTTTATAAACACATAGGCAGACAAGGTGCCCAGAGGTGCCTAAATTCTAATTGCCTGAATTAGACATTCTAAATGAAAAAAAAAGCTACTCTGCAAAAGTGGAAAGAGACTAGGCATAAAATTGTGTTAAATAAGTGTTTATGAAGGACTGAAGGATAAAAGCAAGTGTTCTTTTAGATTTAGGTTGAAGTTGCTCCATAGAAGTCAAGAAGAACCAAAGTACTGTAACTAAACCCATCTAAAAATAATTTCTGAAACCTTAAGAGAAATTGCAACTGGTTCCCATAAATTAAGTTCTCCCCTACTTGCCTACGTCTAGGTCTGCATTCCAAGTTCCCAGAGCACAACTCATAGGGAGTTCACAAAAAAGGGGGGAAAAGAGGATTGTGGGCTCTTTGAGTGGAGAGACCAAGTCTGACAGGTGTACAGACTTTCTAAATCCATTCTCTTGACTAGGACTTTTCTTGACCCAGTAATGGGAAAAATGAAAACTTTGCAAGTAGCAGCAGTATTTTTACAGATTAGCAAATCTACATATTAGAGGTACCCCTTATAAAAACACGTAACGATCTACCCTTTAAGGAAGCCCTTCTTAAAACCTGAACTGGAAACAACAATGAATTGTCCTTTTACTATTGTTCATTAGGTTTGATAATGTCACAAAGATGTTCTTTGATGTCAGTGTAGTCCACTTAGGAAGAGTGTTGCATATATCACAATAGATTCAAGGAATGGTCTATTGTAAGCTCCATATGAAAATCTATGATGAAGTACAGTTACCACATATAAACATACGTGTAAGTAAAATGTCCTTATTTTTAAATATAGTTGAGTCCAACTTTCATCACAAAATTATTACCTGTCATCCACAAAATAGTTGGTTATCTAAATGCTTCTTCATCAACATTTTCGTATGAAATTTAACTTGGCACTACCTTGGGAGTACTATTTATAAACGTATAAGGTCAACTACTTGTCTTGGTTATGGTATTTTTGAAATTTGAATTTATTGAGCTTATCAGTCTAGGCCTTCTTATCAGTTTAGGACTCCTTAAAAAGAAATTGGCCACTTAGATTTTTGTCTTCAGGGTTAACTCTATCAGATTAGAGGGCACTACACAAGCAGTTCAAACACAAAACTATTAATATATCATGAAGCATAAAATATTAAGAATCAACCCAAGTCCTGAGAGAAGTTATAGGCAAATGTCAGTGTTTTATCCCAAATTTGCTATGCTCTGAAACAAGCATTTAAAATGTTTTGATCATGTTTTCTTTATGATGAACTATTTTAGCCCTCTTCTAAATGTCACTCTAGAAACATATGTACATAATTGAATAGATTTATTAAAATCATTTTGGCAATATTTTATAAGTGGTGTATATATATGTGTGTATCTCTATATATGCATATATGTATGGCTACTATACAAATACATATACATAGGTATGCTATAAGTATGTACAAGATCGGTGGTAACTGGTTTTTAGGGGCATATAGGAAGGTAAGTTCTATGAGAAAAAATTAATTTTTATTCTTATTCTTGTCTTTTTAAAATTTGCTTTTGTGTTACAGAAAATGAGAAGCTGCCTCCAGAATAGGGGGAGCTTCTTTTGCTGTGGAGATAGCTTCTAGAAGGACAGAAATTATGATTCTCCATAGTTTTGCCAACATGTATTTACAAGAGGGTTTGGCTTAGAAACTTTAACGGCTATGGAGTATGTGATGAAAATCCACTGCAATATTAAAATAGTTACCTTCCCACTCCAACACCCTACTCTTTGACTCCCAACAGAGCTATTCCTTCCTTGTAAACATGATGTTCTGGCTTCATAGCTATGGATTAACATACGTGTGTGTGTGTGTGTGTGTCTTATTTTCCACCTGATCCCTTTATTGTGCTTGATAATTGAACCACCTGGCCATAGGCGGCCTATGTTTGAAAGCACAGTCACAAACATTGGCCTGTGGCCGGTTGGGCTATAATTGCAGTGGCTGGACTCTGACTCTCTTCTCACTGATTGGGGCACAGTCTGGGGCACGTTGAGCTAACAGTGTTTCTGAACTCATCACCAACGCGTATGCCCAACTTAAATGATGTGTTGCTTCCTAAGCAATGGGAAATATTTGTAATGCACTTTGAACAGTGCTTCTGAGGTCCAAACCCCAAAATTTTAAAACATGTACATGTAGACCAATGTGAAAGAAATCTCACAGGTTAAGGGCAGCAAGTGATGTTTCTATGGACAGTTCATATCCTCACTCAGACTGAGTCACTGTTTAGCCATTGGTAGTTATTGTTTTCAGAGTTTATTTTTTTCCTCTCCTTTTCTTTCCTTTCTTTTTTCTCTTCTCCTTTCCATCTTTTCAATTTCATACATATATACATATGCATGTGTATATATACACATACATGTGTGCGTGTGTATATATGTGCACGTGTATATATATGTGGACATATGTATATGTATATACACATATTTGTTTCACATATATGCTATAGGGTTCAGCTTAAAACAGATTTTAAAATGTTATTTTATACTCTTTAAAAAACAATTCAGTCAACATATATTTATTAATATATGTTGTTATACCTGTTTATACCAGGCATTGCACTGGGTCGTTAGAAAAGAAAAACAAAATTCCTGGCCTGGAGGAGTTTATAAGTGGAGAAGGAAGGCAGACATGCAAACAACCAATCACATCAGAAAGTAAAATAGTTGTTGTAGAGTTGTGAACAGAAGGCAGTGGGAAATAGGGAAGAAGTGCTTAGACTTGCCACATCAAATAAGCATTACTTACCGCGCCGTGTCAGCCAGGCTGCTACCTGCTAATATGGCATCATTTACTTGCTGCATTGAACACTTGGAAGGAAAACTGTGACCCAACAAAGCAGGTTCATGTGTACCAGCATAGCTGCCTCTTGACAATTTTGTTTTCAAATCATGCCTTTAATTTGTCAATGACTTGCCTGTTCCCACACTATTAATCTGAATTAGCATTTTCAAGAACAGTGATTCCTACTGAAAAATTGCTGCTTTTGAAAGACGCAGAACTAGGAACTAGTTATGTAATTCCTTCGTGATGTCAGGGTGCTTTCACATTTGCACGTTAAAAAATAGGACGGTTACAGTTCCAAGAAGCCCTTGGGGCGATGAATCTACACCCTTCTCTAATACTCCTTTGTTCTAATTAGGAACATGCTGGGCTGTACTTTACTTATTTTAATTATTCTATTTATTCGTGAAATCTAATGCATGGTTAAGGATATCCATAATTTTGTCTAATTAGCTAGAATTTGAATTTTCAAATGCGGGAATGTTTAAGATTATTAAACCTAAGACAGTAGACTAGGATCTCAGGCTTGCTTCTATTTTGTTAAGCTTCCATTTGAGAACCAAGAGTGTAATGAAACTTTCTGCTGCTTCATCCAGATCTGACTCTACTTCAGTAACTTTAAAAAGGTTGAAAAACAGTGTATGTGGATGGAGAGTATTTTTGCCTCTTTTACTTTCCACTCTCTACCCTTTCCATTAAAAATATTTTAATAAATAAAAAGTCATCTTGGCGATTAAACAGTGTCTGGATTCAGGAAGCAAGACGCTTGCAGTTAAAAACCGTTGCCACTCGACGGGGGCAAAATTGCTGGCTGCACTGGAGATCACTGCAGAGCGCGCCTGATGCCTCCATGCTGACAGCGAATCTGGCGCGGACTGGGGCGCATTGCACATTCTGCTCCAGCTGGGAGGCGGCAGGTGGGCAGCTCCGGACTGGGCACTCGGCAGCGGGGAGGGGTGCTCAGAAGGTGCAGGGAACCAGTCACTCAGCCTCAAGGATGTCTGGGTCTCTGCTAAGGGACAAACGCTCCAGGAACAACCTCTAGCCATCCCAGCACCACCTAACGAACCTTCCTTTGGCACTTTTGCAGAAAGTCTCTTCTATCTTTGGCCCCCAGGACAATTTCAGAGAACCAGTAAAGTTGGATGACAACGTGGATCGCTTTCTAGTGTAAGGTCCCGGGGAATGGCAAAAGCTCACTGATGAGCTCAAGGAACTCTGCTTGGAGTGGTCACCCCTACAACTGACCTAAGACCCAGGACCCAAGGGAGGGGTCTTTTGCATCTCAAATCCAGCCTCAGCCTTGACCCCTTTCACTTGCTCGGAGTGCTTTCGCCCAGCTTCTGGCGGAGGTTCACGCAGGGAGGGGACTCAGGTGGAAAAGGTTGGCCCATTTGATCTCTTTGCAGGAACTTAGTAGACAGGGGCCCCGGGCTGGAGATGTGCTCCGAGTAGACTAGAGGCGCCTTTGGCGCCCGAAGCTGGCTGTCTTGCGGGAACCTGCGGCGAAGGTTGGAGGTTGAGAGGACTCTGCGCTCTTCTTCCCCAAGCCGAACTCCCTCCTACAGGAGCGTGAAAACCAACTCTTACACACCGTCTACCCCACTCTTCCCTCTAAACCTCTAGCGCAGCTTTTTAAAGGCATCCTGGGCAGCCTCCAACTTTGGGGAAAGACAATGCCCAACTCCCGCTCTCCCACTACCCGTACCGCCTTCTTCCTTGTCCTGTGGTCGCCTCCAAACTCTGCTTCCCTAGTGTCCCCGCCCCGACCTGGAAGCGAGCGCCCCCGGCTGTTCGCGGCAGCCCCTCGGCGCCCGTTTGCAGGGAGCTCTGTCTGGCTCCTCATAGGATCCAGCTGCGGTTCCCATTCGTCCCCAGCCCTGCAGGGCACACGCGCGCGTGCACACGCACGAGCTTACACTCCAGCTCACACTCGCGCGTCCTCACTCCCTGCACCCCACCCTCCGCGCCGCTCCTCCGCGGGGTGGGGGGTGGTGGGGGTGACGTCAGGACTGCAGTCCAGAGGAGAGCGGCTGGAGAGGGCTGCGCGCTCCTCTCCCAGCAAGCGGGAGGCGCGCTCGGGTCGCCGCCGCTCCCGCGCTCCTCCCTCTCCTCTGCACCCACTGTCACGCTACCCGCCCGCGGGGGAGCCTCGAGAGCCTCCAGGTGAATTGAAAGTCGTTTCCGGGGGAGGACGGAGAGGGTGCTGCAGTCCTGGCATGCCCTGAAACTGCAAGTCGGGCAGAAACGACCCGGTGGAGGAGCAGGGCGCCCAGCGCCCTGCGCAGCATCCCCGGGCTGCTGGAAGAGGCCACCACTGGCTGGCAGTCGGGAGCGGCAGCCGGACCTCGGCCCCAGACTCGGGCCCCCGGCACGCTTGCCCGGGAGACACCCCTTCCCCCTCTTGCGCATTTCGCAGTTGCGCTGGTGTGGGGCATGAGAGCGCGGTGGCTCCAGGTCTCCGCGGAGCAGCTGCCAGTGGGAGAGCGAGGAGAGGCGAGGGGGCGGCAGCCTCGGCCCGAAGTAAGTGCGGCAGAAGTTTGCGTCGGTTGCCCCGCCGCTCCCCCAGCGCGAGTGGGAGGCAAATCTTCTCCCCTCCTTGAATAAGGAAACTGAGGGGAGACTTACAAGGGAGCCTTGCGCGGGAGAGCAAGTGAGCGTTTCGAGAGAGGGCAAGGACCCCCCAGGAGGGCCAGGCCAAGAGGGGTCCCTGTGCGGTGATGGCATGCCAAAAGCAGAAGACCCCAACTGGGAGGAGGGACTGAAGAGGAACCGGACCCCGGGGATCTCAGAAAGGGAGGGATGTGGGGAGAGTGAAGGTGGAGGCAGTCACACCTATCCTGGTGACCTTGGCGTGCCCCCCTGGAGTGGCGAGCCAGGGGCTTATATAGGCGCGACTAGGATGTTGCCTCGTTTCTCACTCGGGGCTACGAAGAAGGTATCGTTCTTCCTGAGAGCTGGAAGACAGGGGCAAGAGGAGAGAGAACCGGCCCAGAGACGGGCTGGAGGGTGGGGACACCGGGGAGTTTGGAGCTGGGGGTTCCGGAGTGGAGGTTTGGGTCTTCTAAGATGCTCCAGCTTCTACGTAGGTGACAGAGGTCGAGGGAGGAGGCGAATGTGAAGCTTCGGGTCGCTACAGTTGATGTTGGGTTTCTTTGGAACCTGGTCATTAATTCTTGTCATCGGGAGGCTTCGTGGAGGGCGAGAGCACCTGGGAGCAGGGTGACCCCCGCAGCGGCCGGCCTTCCAGCTGGCTGCCCTCCCCGCCAGCCGCTCTCCCCGCACCGCTGCCGGTCCTCCGAGACCCCGGACTGTCCTGAGCTGCTTCGAGGGCAGGCGAGACCCCATCTGTTCAAAAGAGACCCTCGACATTCTGCTCACTTCTTTTCGGGTCACGTTCAGCTCTTTTGGGCTCTCTCTTTCCTAGTGGGATTCTCACAAGGAGGTTTTCTTCTTTAACTGACCCTACTTCTAATAGGGGAAAAAAGTTCCTGGAATCTGCGCTCATCTTAGGGTCAGAGCCCTGCAGAGGGCAGGCGAGGACGGCGCGGGCCAGCTCGCCTGCCCTGTTCTCACCTGGGGAGGGTTCTCAGAAATTTGACATTAAATTTGATGAAGCGATCCTAGGAAAGTGGCGAAGGCACCTTCTACAAGAGTAGGAGTTTCTGTGCTTAGGAAATGGAAATCCCACTTAGATTCTGATACCAAGGCTATACTTTTGAGAGAGAGGGAGATAGTTAATTAAAAACTGATGCCATTGAGTTGGAGACAAAAGTCATTTGTAATGCATCTTGGTCACTCAATTTCACTCCGTCCCCACAAAACACTTTATGGGGCCCGACTATGTACGTGCCAGACATTGTGCTAGTTGCTCCTGCAAGAGAGATGATTCATGTGTGGTCTCAGTGCTTTGGGAGCTTACAGTCTGTGCTAGAAGTGGTTTGGAAAGAAGGTGAAGAAAATGCTTGCTCTACAGGGAAGGGCAGGTGCCCATTTTTTTTAACCACATCTGGTTTTAACCACAATGACTCACACTCCCAGCTTATTAAGTGTGTGGACCAATATTTGCAAGACGGTATCCTCCTTGAAGGCGGTATACTGTCATTCATCTTTGATTCCCAGAGACCACCACTGCACATGCACATAGTAAGTCATCAGCAAGTACTGTTTAAATGAATAAATGGATGGATGAATTATGGATAGTTAAAAGTATCCTAATGAAAGCTATCATGCTAGGGGAACATGTAAAGAAGAGATGAAATAAAGGGAATTGGAGAAGGCAAGAGGGAAGAGAAAATAAGGTTCATGAACATTCGAAAGTATATATCCTTAAAGAAATGTTTGTTTGTTTTCCATTTTTATGCATTGGAAATTACCAGCACCCAACTCCATTCTCTATGAAATACGTGCATCTCTGAACACGTAGATTGTAAATGCCATTTTTAAAGCAGAGTCTCTGTTAACTTACCATGCAGAGATCACAATGCCCTTCTCATGTGGCTGTGTTGACAATATGATGATTGGAATATGTCTAGGTAGTGAGGCAGATGGGTGAAAAATACTTTAGGATTATAAGAATTCCTTCACGTATCTAATATTTTGCTACTAATGTATGAATCTGTACCCTTGTGCTTTAAATATACTTAATTTAAACCTGATTGAAATATGCATATATTGACTTTACTAGTGAAGATTAAAAACATATATGAAAGACTTTCCTTCATTTTATTAATTGAGCCCAAGTTACTGTTGCACTAAGGTGGCAGGTGATAAATTCCAAGGTGAGTAATAAGGATTCCCCCCAACTCCCTGCCAAATTTAGTTTCATTATTTCAGAAAACTAAGGCTTCATATTTTTTTAAAAGTGTGCAACAAGGTCGGGCACAGTGGCTTACTGCTGTAATCCTAGCACTGTGGGATGCCGAGGTGGGCAGATCGCTTGCGCTCCAGAGTCTAAGACCAGCTTAAGCAACATGGCGAAACTCGTCTCTACTGAAAATACAGAAAAAAAAAAAAAATGGCTGGCGTGGTGGTGTGCGCCTGTGGTCCCAGCTACTTGGCAGGCTGAGGTGGGAAGATCCCTTGAGTCCAGGAGGTTGAGGCTGCAGTGAGCTGAGATCGTGCCAGTACACTCCAGCCTGGTTGACAAAATCAGACCCTGTCTCAAGAAAAAAAAGTGTACAACAAAACTACTTACTTTTGCACTGCTTTTTCAGTGTTTATCAATGATAATTATAATTCACTAATTTGACTCAAGAGTTTATAGTCAATAATACTGGTTTTAGTTTTTGGAAACTTTTCAGTGCTATGTGATTTGGGGCCATTTGTAGAATATTTGTAAATTTTATTTTATCTACTTACAAAATGAAATTATTGTACTTACATGATTTAATTAGGCACTGAAAATCAAAATATGTTGATGTAGAGCATTGTTTTGTTTGGGGCTTTGTATTCTGTAGTTAATGTCATTAATTTAGTATATCAACACTGAGAAGAAATTTGTAATTAGTGAATAGGAAAAAAAATAGTGTATTTTCCATTATTGAGTATCTTGCAGATATTTTAAGATGTCAGAGCTCTAGGAAGAGTATTGTGATTGTGGATCATTTATGGTGGTTTAAAATTTATATTGTAGAAGTAAACGTAAAGAAATACTAAAAATGGTAGCTAAACATTGGAATTCTTTAACCAAACATTGAGATGTTTCTTCTGTGGTAGATATTTGATTTGGATTATCTCCAGAACTGCACTGTTAGATCAAATGACTATTTGAGTGAGTCTTACAAATTTGGCAAGAAGCACACTCTAGGAGGCAGAAGTTTATTTTGGAAATTTAGTTAAGGGACAGAAATGCTGAGGTTATAGGAGTGTGGGGTCATAGATTACTGAGTTTAGAAAATATCTGGCCTCATTTTGCAGATGACAAAACTGGAGCCAAAATAGCCAAGGGTCTACATTTCCCAGGACCACAGTCAAATGCATGAGTCCCTTATGTTGCCCACTGTAGGCTTGAGAGAAAATCACACACTCAGGATACCTAAACCCAGGGGCAGTCTAATGGATCTGCTATTCTTTTTTTCTTTTTTTTTTTCTTTTTGAGACAGGGTCTTGCTCTATCATCCAGACTAGAGTGCAGTGGCGTGATCTCTGCTTACTGTAGCCTTGACCTTCTGGGCTCAAGCAATCCTCCGATCTCAGCCTCCTAAGTAGCTAGGACTGCAAGTGTGCACCACCATGCCTGGCTACTTTTTGTAGACACAGCCTCCTGCCTCGGATTCCCAAAGTGCTGGGCTTACAGGCATGAGCCACTGCACCTCGCTGGATCTGCTATCCTTGAATTTGTCTTTACTCTCATTCTCTCCGGCTCACACCCTCCGGTTGCCCCCATCTCTGAGAGCAGTCTCCCATGCCAACCCCCTACCTTCACTGCTCTGCTGCCTGATCAGGTCCTTCTGAGGACAGGGCAGCAAAGGACATGGTTGGGGTCCCGTGGCTCCCAGCCTCAGACACAGGCCTGGTCCTAGGCAGAGCTGTGAAGTCAGTGATGCTTGGACTGGGTGTTCCCCACATCTTCTTTCCTGCATGTGGATACCAATGTACATCAAAGAATCATAGTTTCAGAGCCAGAAGGGAGGGCAGAGGCCATCTGGTTCATTTTAGAGATGAGGGAACTTGAGCCCAGAATAGGTTCTGTAGTATTCATGTCACAGCCATGGTCAGGATCTCCTGGGTGGTGTTGGTGCTCCTTTTGACTGCCTGTGCTCTCTTCTCCATTGGATGGTGCTCGCATCTGATCACTCCATAAAGTGAGCATGTGGGCTCTGGAAGGAGGCACCTGTGTCAAGTTCCAACCCCATCTCTCCCCACCTGTGCAACTATGGGCAAGTTATTGAAGTTGTCCAATACTTTCCTTTCTTTTTCTTTTTCTTTTTTTTCAGAGACTGGGTTTCCGTTTGTCACCCAGGCTGGAGTGCAGTGGTGCAATCATAGCTCACTGCAGCCTCGAACACTTGGACTCAAGTGATCCTCACACCTTGGCCTCCCAAAGTGCTGGGATTACAGGCATGAGCCGCTGTGCCCAGCCGTCCCTTTCTTTATTAATAATTTTTTATTTGTTTTGTTTTATAGCTTAATATAATTACTTTTCCTCCAAATCATACATTTTAAGAAAGGAAGGAACCAAGTATTTCTTGCTCACTACCTGTCTAAGACCTGTTTGGCACACAATGGACACTTGATGAAAATTTGTTGAATAAAGGAATGAATGAATAAAAGAATGATTGAATGAAGTACACATCACTTAGATAGAACTGGGAATCTTAATCATGAGAGCCACAGCCTTCTAAAGATTCTAACTCTGAAGTACTGTTTCCTTTGCTAACATTACTTTCTGGATAGATGTGACCCTAATATGCCTGCTCCCTGCTTCTCTCACTTACTCCTTCTCTCAGTAAGTGGCAGCCCCATTTTTGTGATTACTTGGGCCAAAAACCTTGGAGTCATCCTCTGACAGAAAGCATTCAACCCATTAGCCAATCCTGCAGCTAGGCCTTCATTATATAATCCAAATCTGACCAGTTATCATCACATCCCTTCCTGGCAGCCGAGACCAAGCTGCCATCATTTCCCTGAATTATTGCAGTGACTTCCCAACCTCTCTCTGCTTCCATCGTTGTACCACCCCCGAAGTCTAGATTCCATACACAGCCAGAACAATACTACTAGCACATAAGGCAAATAATGTGACTCCTCTGCTTAAATTTTTAATATTTTCCAATGTCTCTCATGGTAAAAAAAAAAAAAAAAAAAAAAAAGCCCTTACAATTAACTACAAGATTCTATACTATCTAGCTGCTCTGACCTTCTGATTTCTCTCAAGCTTCCCTCTTTAATCATCATGCTTCCACCACATTGCCATCTTCCTGTTCCAATAACACACCACACTTGCTGTCATCTAAGTAACTTTGAACTTATCTTTGAACTTCTCCAGATAACTTGCTTGACTCCTCCACTTCCTTCAAATGTTTTTCTCAAATTCATCTTTTCAATAAGGTCTCTCTTGGCTACCCTATTTTAAATTACATCCCTCTAACTTTGTATCCTTTTTTGCATAAATTTCCCTTCTAGCTCTTGTGGCTATAAGAAATTCCATACATTTGATTGACTTCCGTCTTTTGTTTCTCTCCCCTACTAGAAGGTAAACTCGGTAAAGGAAGAGATATTTTTTCTGTTTTGCTCATTTCTGAATCCCTAGTGGCTAGAACAATTCCTGCCACACAGAAGGTAGTCTGTAAATATTTGTTGAATAAATAAGTGAGAATAAAGTAGTACCTATATCACAGGGTCTTGTTATGATTAAATAAAACCATGCACATTGAGTGTTTAGCACAGTGTCTGGCACTTGGCACATGTTTATTTAGTATAAGACATTATGGTGTCATCTCAGTTCTCCTGGCCTTTTAGTCCCTCTTTTGGCCAGAATTGTGGTCAGAGGCAGAACTCTTCTAGAATCCTTAATACTATTTTTGGAAATGACTTTGAAGAAGTCCCAATGGCTGTTTACATCTGCTGCTGAAGATAAGTAGGAAATAAATGCAGTTATCTCTCTAAGATATGGTGTAATCCTTTCCGTGAAATACTTTCTGTCTTGGGGATGCTGGAAGGTTGCGGTTGTACATTTCATCCTCAGGGTGAGACATCCACATTCTCTCATGATATCCATGCAAGTCCTCCTCGAATGGGTTGCCAGCTGTGTTGGTTTTTCACAACTTTCCTATCTCTCACTTTTGAGTTTGCCTTTTGCCGGTCTTAACATAACTGTTCTCACTGATGGCCTCCTGAACCAACAAAGTTTAGTTGGAGGAGTTATGAGGTCATATCAATTAACCAATGAAGCATTACATGAAAAAATAAAAAATAAAATGACCCCTGTAAAGCCCTCCCTAGGGCTAGGAATAGCCTATCTAAATAGCCTAAATAAATACTTCTTAATTGCTTAATAACAGGCTGTAGCTGTTTAAATGCTCTGTTGGCTGGGTTGATAGGATATTTTCACAGCTTGACCAGGACATTGGGAGCAGATATTGTGTGTATGTGTTAAAGTTTAGTACCTTATTACATTTATGTATAAATTAGCATGCTATACAGATCGTAGTTCTTACTAGCTCAAAGCAGTCAAATTTTAGAAGTCGACTCCACAAATAGTACCTTCAGTCCTGAGTGTTTACAATGGTTTTGCTTTACTAGGTAAAAACATCATGTTGTACCCATTTTCCACGCTAGAAATAGAAAGAGAGCCTTGGGTTTAGTATTTGTAGGTTACCAGGTCTTTTCTTAGCATGCTCCATGACCTTGTCCAATTTCCATTAGATTACAATGGCTTTTCTGGAGCCAGAAAAAGTTACCACAGCAGCAAAAATGGGGCCAATAACCTTGAAGTGCAGCATATCTATGAGAAATTCATTTTCTTGTAACTGTAAAAGAGATGCAGACAGAACAACTCTTTAGCGAAGAGGGAGAGAAGCAAAGAGAACAGAGAGCTTGGGGTGGGTGGGAGGAATATGGACTCCAGATATAATCATACAATGAAACAATGAAATGAAAGAGGGAGTGACTGTCTAAACAACTGGGGTACACATTTTTTTTCTTTTGCCTAGTTCATAAACACATTCTGTTCTGAACATTCTTCATAAGTAGGTTGTTGGGAAATATTTTCTAATAGAAGCAACATTATATGTGGAATGTAGGTTTCCAGCTGCCTTGGGGGGAACCTATTTAATTTATGGCTGAGCATTCAAAAATAATACCATAGTTTGCTTTTTCATATGGGAAAATGAGTCTTAATTTACAATTAACAAAATCTTAATTGCCATCATGTTACACCATGAAGATTCAGGTTGGCATTTTTGTAAGTAATCTCTTCCTTGACTCCTTGCTAGTTTACTTAACAGGAGAATACACACATACACACAAATGTATTGTATTTTGTATGTGTATAATACATATATAAAACAGTCTATATAATCACTCTACTGACTAGACAATATTGAATCCACTTTATTTGCCACTTAAAAAAATTAACTTATAAGTAATAATAAGTTAATGTAGCTTCCTGAGTACCTGGGACTACAGGTGCATGCCACCTCGCCCGGTAATTTGTATTTTTAGTAGAGACAGGGTTTCACCGCGTTAGCCAGGATGTTCTGGATCCCCTGACCTCGTATTCCGCCCTCCTCGGCCTCCCAAAGTGCTTCTGGTTGCCTTTCTTTGCCCTCTGCATTCTGGTCCCTCCGACTCCTTGATGCAAAGTGTGACCAGCCCTCCCCCTAGTGGTGATTAGAAAATCTTCCCTCCATGCCCTGGTTAATGCCAGTAACTTGTTTTCACCTGCTACAGTCCTCGCACGTGGGCTGGGCGCTGCTGCTTCTCAGCAGTCTCCAGAGATCAGGAGTGGAGACCCTGCTGGCGGTCACCC
Organism: Macaca nemestrina; assembly: GCF_043159975.1. NCBI lineage: Eukaryota > Metazoa > Chordata > Mammalia > Primates > Cercopithecidae > Macaca > Macaca nemestrina. The sequence goes on along the minus strand of NC_092133.1, from coordinate 120,228,202 downwards.
ATATGTATAGAGCAGATGTCCCAGCAAAGAAGGTACAGTGTGGGAGTGGTGGAGGGAGGATCAGAGAGAGTCACTGTGAGAGTCTGAGGTTTCTTTTCTTCGCAAGACCGAGACATTGCCCTATGTACTTGCTGATCTGCCCCTAGCTTTATACCATGGCGTCCCATCTGCAAATTCCCTGTGGACTAAAAATCTGATTCTAAGTTTCTTTCCAGCTCTCTGATTTCTGAAAAGTACAAAGACGACAAGATTTTCGGGAAGTTTTTATTTAGAGATACGCTGGCTCTCTGCAGGGGGAAAAAAGCCCTAGTTTGAACTGTTTGCCAATTTCTGTATTGCAAATATTTCTGCTGTGGCCAATTACAACATGACAGCAACTGGCTTACAACACTCTTAAAAATTTAAGAATTGACTCTGAATATGTACAAACTGGCGCCCATACTGCACTGTTTCCATCGCTACCAGTGATGTAAAAGAAAGGGTATTTTTTTCTCTTGATCTTTCTTCTCCTCCTCCCTTTTTCTTCTTGGTAAATGTAGAGAAAATAAAAGGTATAGATCAGGGGGTCAGCAGACTTGTTCTACAAAGGCCCAGAGAGCAAACTTATTTTAGACTTTGCATTCCACACTGATTTTTGTCACATATTCTTTTTTATTTTTTAAGAAAATCCTTTGAAAATGTAAAAACTACATTTTTGTTTTTGTATTGCCACTACATTTTTGTTTTTGTATTGCCAGAGAGCAATACACATACACATAAATGCGTGTGTGTGTGTGTGTGTGTGTATATATATATATATGGTGAACTCAATGGTGAATAAGGAGAAATATGACCTCAGGGTTTCTTTTTTGTTTCCTTCTTTCTGTTTTATAAAACAGCTTTATTGAGATATAATTCATATGGTATAGAATTCATCCATTTAAAGAGTATAGTTCCATTTTTAAAAACAAATTTATGAAGTCATGCAACTACCACCACTATCTAATTTTGGAACATTTTCATCTCCCCTAAAAGAAACTCCCCTACCCATTAGTTGTGATTCCCTTCTTATCTTCCAGCCTGTCAGTCCCTGAAAACTGCTCATCTACTTTCTGTTTCTATGGATTTGCTGATTTTGGACATTTCATATATATGGAATCGTAACAGTATTTATGCATTTGTGATTGGCTTCTTTCACTCCACATAATGTTTTAACTGTTCATCTGTGTTGTAGCATGTGTCAATAATTCCTTTCTTTTTATTGCCAAATAATAGTTCATTGTATGGATATACCACATTTTGTTATTCATTTATCAGTTTGTGAACATCTAGGTTGCTTCCAGTTTTTGGCTATTATGAATAATGCTGCTATAAAGACTAAAATACAAGTCTTTGTATGGGTATATGTCTGTATTTCTCCTGGATAGACACCTAGTAGTGGAGTTATTGAGTGATATGATAACTATATTTAGCATTTTAAGGAACTGTCAAACTGGTTTCCAGAGCAGCTGCATCATCTTACATTCTTGTCAGCAATATGAGGGTTCTGTTTTCCTCACATCTTTGCCAATACTTAACTCTTTTTTTTTTTGAGTATAGTCATCTTTCTGGATTTGAAGTGGTATCTTGTGGTTTTGATTTGCATTTCCCTAATGACTAATGAGGTTGGGTATCTTTTCATGTGCTTCTTGGACATTTGCATATCTTCTTTGGAGAAATGTCTGTTCATTGTCAACTTTTAAATTGTTTGTCTTTTTATTATTGAGTGAGTTGTAAGTGTTCTTTATTTTAGGTACAAGTTTCCTGCAAATATTTTCTTTCTTCCTGTAGGTGTTCTTTTCAGTTTCCTGATGGCTTATTTTGCAACACAAAAGTTTTAATATTTTCATGAAGTACAATTATCTGTTTTTTTTCTTTTGTTGCTTGTGCAACAAATGCAGATTCATTAAGATTTATTCCTGTGTTTTGTTCTAAGAGTTTTGTAATTTTAGCTCTCTCTTAATTTGTCTGCATTTTATTTTAAGTAAAGATTTTTGTATATGGTGTGAGGAAGGGATTCAACTTTAGTTTTATGCATGTGGATATTCAATTGTCCCAGCAACATTTATGAAAAGTAATCAGATTTTCTTGATACCCTTGTTGAAATCAATTGACCATAAATGTGAGGGTTTATTTATAGAGTTTTAATGTTATTTTATTGGTCCGTATGTTCATTTTTATGCCAGTACCACATTGTCTTGGATACTGTAGCTTTGAAATAAGTTTATAAATTGGAAATTATGAGTTATTCAGCTTTGTTCTTATTTTTTAAGATTGTTTTGGCTATCTCAGTACTTGAATTTCCACATACATTTTGGGGCATGCTTATCAATTTCTGCGAAAAAAAGAAAAAAAAAAAAAAAGAGAGAGAGAGAGTGCCAGCTGGGGTTTTGGTAGGAATGGTGTTGAGTCTATAGATCAATTTGGGGAGTAATGTCATCTTAACAATATCAATTCACTTGATACATGAGCATGGGATGGCTTTCCATTTATTAAGGTCTTAATTTTTTTCAACATTTTTGCATAGTTTTAAGAGTATACATTTTTACATCTATTTGTTAAATTGATTTTTAAGTATTTTATTTTAAATGCTGTTGTAAATGGAATTGTTTGCTTAATTTGATTTTTGAATTGTTCATTGCTAGTATATGAAAACACAATTGCTCTTTTTTTAATATTGGTCTTGTGCTCTGCAACCTTGCTAAACAAGTTTATTTGTTTTAATAGCTTTTTGGTAGATTTTTAAAGGATTTTCTGTATACATGTTCATCCTTCTGTGAATAGAAAGTTTTATTTATTTCTTTCTAATCTAGATGCGTTTTTCTACCTCCCTCCCTTCTTTACTTCCTTGCCTAATTGTCCTGGCCAGATCCTGTAATACAGTGTTAAACAGAAGTAGCACAGGTGGACATCCTTGTGTTGTTCTGGATCTTAGAAGTAAAAGCACCCAGTCTTTCACCATTAAGTATAATGTTAGCTATAGGTTTTTCACAGATACACTTTATCAGGTTGAAAAAGTTCTCTTTCTCTTCCTACTTTGTTGAGTGTTTTTATCATGAAATGGTATTGGATTTTTTGAAATGTTTTTTCTGTATCCATTAAGATGATCATTTGATTTTTATTCTTTATTAATATTACATATTAATTTTTGATAGTAAACCAACCTTGCATTCTTGGGATAAATTCCACTTGGTTATGTTGTACAATCCTTTTCATATGTTGCTGGACTGAGTTTGTTGAGAATTTTTGTCTATGTTCATAAAAGATATTGGTCTGTAATTTTCTTGTGATATTTTTGTCTGGTTTGAGTGTCAGGATAAAAGTGACTTCTCTCCTTCTATTTTTCATTTTTAACACTGCTGTTCCAGGCATTCTGGGGACATGTAAGGTGAAGGGAAGAGAAGGCAGTCTGGGGCTGATAGTGAGTTCCAGTCAGCAGTATGGAAGAGGGGAGGAAAACCCTAAATAGATTCTATAGAGGGCCGAAGATTCTTGGCTGCCACATGGACACCAGGTTGGGACCTGTTATTGGGTATATCCTATGTAAAGAATGTGTCCTATTCTGTTCTTTTTATACACATCTTCATTCAGAATATTTATTGATCACCTGCTATCTAATAAGAAGTAAACTTATTACCGATAAGTTTAAATAAACCTGACTCCTGTCCTATGACAACATATAGGTTAAAGCGGTAGGAAGACACAATAGAATAATTACCAACTAAATGTAAAATTACAGCTATGATTCGTATGATGAAGGAAAGATTCCTAGTACTGTGAAAGCATATAATGTAGGGGTTTGGTCTGGTGTTCTGGCGGTGGGAATAACATACCTCAAGGCTCTGCTTTAGGAAGAAGTGATGGAAGGCCAGTGCCGGGGGAGCACAGAGAGCAGGAGGAAGGGAAATAATGGGAAGGAGAAAGTGAAAAGAACCAGGCTACCTGCGGCCTGGAAGTCTGGTGATAGGCCCATGTCATTATCCTCACAGCCGTATGTTTTCACTTTTAAAGTGTCTGCTTCTGAAGAACTGGAGGCCGTTGCCTAAACGAAATAACCTAGAAACAAAGTCAAATATTACACTTATGAGTGGGAGCTAAACAATGACCACATACAGTGTGGAATAGTAGACACTGGAAACTCCAAAAGGTGAGAGAGTGAGAGGGCGTGAGGGTTGAAAAATTACCTGTTAGGTACAATGTTCACTACTTGGGGGATGTGTCCACTAAAAGTCCAGACTTTACCACTACACAATATATCCTTGTAAGAAAACTGTACTTGTACCTCCTAAATCTCTAAAATAAATAATTTTTAAAGGCAAAAATTAAAACGCCCTTGTCTGGATTCACCAGTCTTATTTTGGTTTCAGGTTTTCCTTAAGGAAGGAAGTGTCATTCACTATATCTGCTCTTTCCATTCCAGTATTTTATATTTTTGAGACTCAAAGTGGAGGCAAGAGAGAAATGGAATTGAATGAAGGATTAAAAAAATGCTTTCAAAAGACTGGTCATAGAGGGAAGGAAGGGAGAAAAGCAGGGTGTATTAGTTCGTTTTCATGCTGCTGATGAAGACATACCTGAGACTGGGTAATTTATAAAGAAAAAGAGGTTTAATGCACTCACAGTTCAGTGTGGTTGGGGAGGCCTCACAATCATGGCAGAAGACAAAAGGCACCTCTTACATGGCAGCAGACAAGAGAGAATGTGAGCCAAGCAAAAGGGGCTTCCCCTATAAAACCGTCAGATCTCGTGAGACTTACTTATTCACTACCACAAGAACAGTATGGGGGAAACCATCTCCATGATTCATTTATCTCCTACCAGGTCCTTCCCACAACATGTGGGAATTATGGGAGCTACAATTCAAGATGAGATTTGGGTGGGCTCATAGCCAAAACCCTATTACAGGGTTAGGTTTATTGAACAGCAGCAGAAGAAGGAGGGTACAGACATCTGTCTGATTCAATCCCCTAATTTTACAGATGGATGCCCTGAGGCTCAAAAGCACTGGGTGACATCCTGGCTCACAGAGCTTGAGGTGGCAGAGCCAGAGAGGGAGCCCCAGCCTCCTGGCTTCCTTTTGAGTGCTCTTTCCTCTGACCCTCACTCTTCCCCAAGCTGAGCTCTGAAGGACAGGAAGAGCAAGGGGAAGATGCCAAGTAGAGGAGGCCTGATATGTACAGGCCTTGAGGCAGTCCTTGCGGAAGGCCACTCTGGTTGGAGCACCGTGAGTGACCAGAAGACGGTGAGAAATGCAGTGGAAGAGTTAGGCAGGGCCTTAACTCCTCAAAGAGGAGTGCAGATTTATTCTAAGGATGGTACGAGAAGTTTTAAAGGGGGACTAATGCAAAAAACGTTTATGGATTAAGATGACCCTTGCTAATTCGTGGAGAATGGATTAAATGGGGTCAGAGCAGAGGTGGAGAGTTGAGGTAGGAGTCTGTGGAAGGTGAAGTGGTGGGAAGTGGACAGACTAGAGCTTTGTTTTGGAGTGCAAATTGGCAGGTCTTCCATATCTCCTTTAAGGCATTCGTAAGAATTCCAAGAGGAAGGTGGCTATGCCTAGACTAGAGAAAAAGGGCAGTGTGGATCCTCCTCTAGGCAGTTGGGTTATTCTAGAAGCAGATGTGTTGGCTCTTTCTGAAACTCTGGAAAAGTGTAAAGTTTTCTGTTGAGGTGTTCATGGCTTACCCTCCAGATGTTTTGACCGGCTGTTGCCCCACCAGCATGTGGCCACGTGACACTTTGGATATCTCCTCTCAGGTATTCAGCTATAGCAGTAGTGAAGGAAAATTCTCCAAGAAATAAAAACTTTCAGCTGGGTGCAGTGGCTCACAATTGTAATCCCAGTACTTTGGAAGGCCGAGGTGGGCAGACCACTTGAGTTCAGGCATTCAAGACCAGCCTGGGCAACATAGAAAGACCCTGTCTTTACAAAATATTTTTTAAAAAATTAGCCAGGCATGGTGGTGCACACCTGTGGTCCCAAGTACTCAGGAGGCTAAGGTGGGAGGATTCCTTGAGCCCAGGAGGATGAGGCTGCAGTGTGCAGAGAGCATGCCACTGCCCTTCAGTGTGGGTGAAAAAGCAATACCCTGTCTCAAAAAAAAAAAAAAAGTAAAGAAGTAGAAACTTCCTTTTATCCAAATGCCCCTCCTTCTTTCCTAATGGAAAAATGGTTACCTATTCTTCAAAGCCTTCCTCAGATATTAAGCTTTACTATGAAACTATAAAGACATGTGTTTATACACGATTATATGGCATTAATTATGCTCATCAAACCCTTTTTACTATGCCTGTATGGTCCTTATTACACCTAAATTGTTATCACTTTTTCGTTTAACTCAGAGATACAAAGCCTAGAGAGATGAAGTAACTCACCCAAGGTCAGAGGCAGTCGGGACACACAGTCTGAAAGCTTAGCCATTGTGCTGTGTTGTCACTAGCTGGGAGCTCTCTGGGCAGCATTACTGACTTTCTCTTGTTTTCAGCACAACTCTGTTATGTCACACTTTCCCTATTAAGTGAAGAGTTAAGTATTTGATTTTCTTCTCTGGTTGAGAATGAGCAAATTGAAGGTAGGAACTGTGTGTTATTTATTTTCATATTTCAGTGTTGGATGGATAACAGATGTGAAGTGAGTGAATGAATGACTAAAGAACATGAATGAATGAATGACTGGCTGAGAGAATAACTTAGAAAATAGAGTGGCAGGTGTGCGATGGGCCTTGAGGCAGTCCTTGCAGAAGGCCACTCTGGTTGGAGCACCGTGAGTGACCAGAAGACGGTGAGAAATGCAGTGGAAGAGTTATCTTATGCAGACTGCACTTTTTCTAGGACAAGGAGTCCCTGAGCTGCATTACAATTCAGGCCAGTGTAATTTCTAGATTTACTATCACATAATTTAAAATTTTCCATTAATCTTTTGGTGTGTTCTAATCAAATAATGCTGTTCTCAGTTAAACAGTTGAGGAAGCTCCCACTCTGGCAGGTATTATACTCTTTAACACAGTTGCTCTGTTGTCACCAAGGACACTTCTGCGTCTGATATTGACTTAAATCTTCAGTTATGAATGTCTTGAAGATGACTTTGTAGATAATGAAGATTGTATTGGCTCAAGAAACTGTAACAATGGAAAGGATATAGTATGTACTTGTTCATCCAATCCGAGAAACAGAGTAGCCTCATTGATAAGCAATTTACAAAGTATTTTGTTCTATGCTGATACAAAGTTGAAAAATAGTGGGTGTTCTCTTTGGTGTTAAGTGTTGAAAGTATTTTTGGAAAATTCATTATATTTTGCAGACAGTTCAAGTTATGTTGAACTTTTACTCAAATAAAGATTTATATAGCTGTGCCTTGATTTTGAAAAATTTGTTTTACCAAAATCTGAACTGCAGAATAGATACATTAGAAACAAATGCCAGTACAAAGGAATCTCCAGGTAATTCATCAAATACCTATCGAATGGGTACAATGAGTATAGGGAACTGGGTCACCATCTATCCCTCTTATTCTCTAGGATCTGATCAATAAAGCAAACCAATGAAGCAAGATTGCTAGCTGGATAGAAAATGTAAAGAGTGATTTTGCTTTGTCGAATCCTCCATGCACATCCTTGTAAAATCTACATTAAAATATTTGCTTTAAGCTTCATCAAAAGTGAGACCATTGACTCCTACTCTTTATCTAGATGTGAGCACCAGAAGCTCAGGTGTGCTTACAGAGGGAGTGAGCCTCCAGATCTTCTGGGCCAGCCCCAATACCATGCACTTGAATATGGATGAGGCTGGCATGTCCAGAAAGAAGACATGGTAGGTGGAATGATGTTCCCTTAACCCCAGAAGATGTCCACATCCTAATTCCTAAAAGCTGTGACTATTTTACCTCCCAAAGCAAAAGAGACTTTGCAGATGAGATTATATTAAGAATCTTCAGATGGAGATGATCAATGCCTTTGATTATCTAGGTGAGCCAATATAATCACATGGGTCCTTACAAGAGGGAGGCAAGAGGGTCACAGAAGATGTGATGATGTAAGCAGTGGTCAAAGTGATCCACAGGCCAAGGAATTTGAGCAGCCTCCAGGAGATGGAATAGGCAAGAAACTAGAGTCTCTTGGCAGACAGCGTGGTTTTGGTCCATTGAAATTTCTGACCTATAGAACTCTAACATAGTAATTTTGTGTTGTTTTGAGCTATTAAGTGTGTGATTTCTTACAGCAGCAATAGGAAATTACTGTAGAAGGTCTGGGGACCTGCATAGATGTGCTTATTACAAGGGAACAAGAAACAAAGGAGAACCTTCTGGGTGTCATCACAGAAAGTGAAGGACAAAGTAACCCTGTTCAGTAGGAAAGCATGGTCCAGTTAATGTCAGACTTCAACAGATCAAATCAACCACGTTCCTCTCCTGGGGAAGACAAGTGAGAGAAACAGAAGCTAATTAAGGTGTCTCAGTGGAGAGAAGTTTAACTCCGGGAATTAGAGACTCACACAACCCTTGAAGGTTGGGACACTAAACCTGGTGTGATCGCTTTCAGTAAATCTGAAGTGTGGGAATCGCAGAGAAATGTGCTCCCTAAGTGAGTCACAGGAGGATGCCAAGTCTATACTCCAAACTCCACTTCTGTTGCCTGTCTACAGGCGTTGTCAGATAATGACTTTCACCTTCCAAATCTCATGTGAGACATTCTTAATGGTGGACTCTTCCAGTGACCCCACAGGCAAGGAAGAAATGTAGTTGCTAGGCTTCACCCCTTTTTTTTTTTTTTTTTTTTTTTTTTGAGACGGAGTCTCGCTCTGTCACCCAGGCTGGTGTGCAGTGGCCGGATCTCAGCTCACTGCAAGCTCCGCCTCCCGGGTTCATGCCATTCTCCGGCCTCAGCCTCCCAAGTAGCTGGGACTACAGGTGCCCGCCACCTCGCCCGGCTAGTTTTTTTTGTATTTCTTAATAGAGACGGGGTTTCACCGTGTTAGCCAGGATGGTCTCGATCTCCTGACCTCGTGATCCGCCCGTCTTGGCCTCCCAAAGTGCTGGGATTACAGGCTTCACCCCTTTTTAAGTCAAGGGCCGAACTGTACAGGGTGTCAAAATACCTGGCACAGAGGTGAAGAGAAAATTAAGGTAGAAGTTTGCTTCTCTGTAGTTTGAGGGTGGAAGGTGGAAAGAGGGACATAGGCATCTCTCCTTACATCCCTGGCTCTATGCTCCCCTCACCTGCATTCCCCTCACCAATAACTTAGAATTTGCCAAGACTGGGAGATGGTCTTAGAAATGGCGAAATAGCTCAGTATGATAGTCAGCAGCAAGCCAAGATGTTCATTGACTTGGCTACCATTATAAGCCAAGTCAATGAACATTTTGGCAGACTCTGAGTTATCGCAGAGCAGTGCAGTCAACTCAGTACAGAAAAGAGGAGACAGATGTGAAACTGAATATTTGTGGATACATTTTAGATGATGGTGCTGTGATTTCACTATAACTTACCAGGTATCTATTCTGAACCTACTTTATTTCAAGGGCAATTTTTTTGAAGCTTTTGACAAATAATTTAAGCCAAATTAATATTCATTGCAAATATCAGGAGCAGTTGAGTTTTCTTTTCATAGAGCCTTTGAACCTCTTTGTTTATGGGAAAGATCAAGTGTTATCATGCCATTAGTTCTAATTTTTAATACAGGATAAAGTACATGTCACTGTTATCTAATTACTAATAACTATAAACACCAGTTAATTAAATAATGCAGGAATAGAATAAATTTACTATGCCATGTTTCTTATTGCTCTCAATCAAGTATTTTTAGAAGATTTTCATATTACCTCTTTTCAGTTTTAATTGCATCTTAAGAGGACAGAATTGCTTCTGGTATACCCGAAGCAGCCAAGGGGGGTGGAGTTTTGTTTTGTTTTGTTTTGTTTTGTTTTTATTGTACTTTAAGTTCTAGGGTACATGTGCACAACATGCAGGTTTGTTACATATGTATACATGTGCCGTGTTTGTGTGCTGCACCCATTAACTCATCATTTACATTAGGTATATCTCCTAATGCTATCCCTCCCGCCTCCCCCCTCCCCACAACAGACCCTGGTGTGTGATGTTCCCTTTCCTGTGTCCAAGTGTTCTCATTGTTCAGTTCCCACCCATGAGTGAGAACATGCGGTGTTTGGTTCTCTGTTCTTGTGATAGTTTGCTGAGAATGATGGTTTCCAGCTGCATCCATGTCCCTACAAAGGACATGAACTCATCCTTTTTTATGCTGCATAGTATTCCATGGTGTATATGTGCCACATTTTCTTAATTTGGCTTAATACTAATTTAAGCCAAATTAGTATTCATTGCAAATGTCAGGAGCAGTTGAGTTTTCTTTTCATAGAGCCTTTGAACCTCTTTGTTTATGGGAAAGATCAAGTGTTATCATGCCATTAGTTCTAATTTTTAATACAGGATAAAGTTGTACATGTCACTGTTATCTAATTACTAATAACTATAAATACCAGTTAATTAAATAATGCAGGAATAGAATAAATTTACTATGCCATGTTTCTTATTGCTCTCAATCAAGTATTTTTAGAAGATTTTCATATTACCTCTTTTCAGTTTTAATTGCCTCTTAAGAGGACAGAATTGCTTCTGGTATACCTGAAGCAGCCAAGGGGATGGAGTTGTTAATGTGTAATGCAACTTGCAGGCATTTGGTTCAGTGTGGAGTCTTGGAGGGTGAAGGTGTAGAATGCCAGATCAAGGTTTCAAGCCATGAACTAAGTGTTTGGAAAAGAGCTGGGGAGGAGTATGTTGTGGATGAATCGAGGTATTATAAATAGGAGTGCAGGTTGCAGATTACTAGGAAACCACTGAATAGGACTGTTTGAAGCTATCGTACCTACTCAGTAGCCAGGACAGCTTTTTCACGCCCATTCAGAGTAGGTTTTGGGCTGGTAATACTGTTTTCACTTGACTTTTTGATGCTGACTATCATACTGAGTTATTTCTCCATTTCTAAGATCATAAGGCCAATATCAAGAGCTATTGCTTTCAGCTCCTAGTCACTAATCACTTCAGTTTTATCATCAGAGATTTTGTTTCTATACTTCCCATGGATTAGTTCAGTTTCTACCTAGGCAGACTATCATGGACCAAAATGTAGGTCCAAATACTGTTCTTCTCTAAGAATACATGTTAGGAAACATTCTCATGGTCCTTTTGGTGTTCACCAGCTCCTTTGGAATAATAATTTAAATTGTGTTGATCACTCTACACATCATGTTTTCAGTTAATATAGAAGTTATGCTCTAAAATAGTCAGTTTCTAAGGTTTGGTTTAATTTCTTTGTGTCTTAAGAGCCTAGGTTGATTTGAATGGTAATATTATCCTTATTAGCTATCCTTACATAAGACCACCCAATAAAATTTTTGGTATCTATAATAAAGTTTGACTTTAATTTTTGCCAAAATATGTGACATAATTCTGGAGTTGAAGACATCCTAAAAAAGAGTCTCAACTTAGATTACTCTATGCCCCAACAAAATTAATGCTTCATGATCATCTATTTCCACCTCTAGACAATTTCATTTATAACCTTGACTTCAAACCTACTTCAAATCTGGTTAGCTCAGAACTTTCTTCTGAATTCAAACTTGCATATACACTTTTTATTTTAACTACCCCATCCAGCAGTTTAATTAGCTCCTCACCTTTAATATGTGCAAATCTGAAATTATTAGTCTTTTTTCACTTCACCAGAACTTCTTTGCCTTCTATATTTCCTGGCAAAGGGATTGATGCCAGCTAGTTGTCCAAGTTCAATATCTGAACATATCCTAGACTTCTACCTCTTCTCCATATCCAATCAGTTGCTAAGACCAACCTCCTAAATACATATTTCCCCTTCTTCGCTATCCTTTTTTTGCTGAAGCATTCATGATGTTTCAGCTGGAACTACTGCAATAACTTGCTTACTAACCATTGTCTTAGGGCAGCTTCCACAGAAATCAAACCCTAAGAGGAATTTTTGTGCACAAGTGATTTATGAAGAAATTGCTCCCAGGAGAGACTCCTGGGGAGTGGGAGAAAGTAGGATGGGGGAGGAAGAGAAGTCAAGCAAGGATGAGAACTTGGGTAAATTTCTGCAGAGGGTGGCTTCCGTCTTATCCTGCAGGCAGGGCGACATGATGACTTTGGTAGAGTCCTTCCTCAGTCAGTCAGTTGCAACTTGGAGTTTCCTGAATACGCTATGCTGCCTTAAGACTCCTGCCTTTGCACCTGCTGGTCCCCTGGCCTGAAATCTTCTTCTGTTCTCTCCTCACTTGACCTCTGGACTAAAGATGACTACAAAGTTTTTCTCCTCTCCCTTTGTGACTGTGCCAAGAAGTCTTGAGGTTGTTCTTCTGTTTTGTGAAAACGCCATATATGCAAAGTGAACCCCCAATACAAAAGGAGCTGAGAAACCAAAGAGTAGGGCAAATAAATCCAGTTTGTCAATAGAGGGTGGTTTATTGGGGAACTCCTGGGCAGAAGCATGGTCTTGGGCAGCCATAAAACAGGTAGATCTCCGTACCACTACCCCTGTACCCAGAAAAAGGGTGTATGTGCTTTAGCTCTAGAGGGAATGTGCAGGACAATTAATGTTGTCATGAAAAGACAAGAACGCTTTGTGCATCATAGCCTGTAATTTGCCAAAGGGCAGGATTTATGGTAAGTATGTGTTTATGATGATAACATTGAGATTGTCCTGGTTTACAAAAGGAACAGTAAATAAAGCAGAAATATTAGAGGCACTTGTGGGATTGGGGTTAATCTGAAGATGGCAGATTAGCATCCAAGATGGAGTTACTTTAGCCTCCTCTTACCCCATGGTGAGCTTCTCCTGGGCTGCCACAGTTCTGTGTATTGGCTTGGTTATTTTATTTCATTGCAGCTGTTATTTGCATGATTACCTTTCTCTCGTGGGGGATGGAAGAGACAAAATCTTTTCATTTTTATCCCTTTAATGTTTAGCCCAACCCTTATTAAGCCAATGAAGGAAGTAAAGAAGTGAAAAAAATTGATGAAAGGACTGTGACTCCAGTTATATGTATTAGATCATAAATAATTTAGTTTCTGAGGAGCTTGAGACTCCATTAGAATATGTGATGTAAATAAAACTTATTTTGGATTATTACCTTTTTACTATTGAGTATGATGAGACCTCATGGTAAAAGTTGTACCAATTTTAGAGTCTTTTTGATGTAGCTATAAGATTTTACATTTCTTTTATGACTCACCATGTAAAGTTTCAAATATGTACTAGAGAGATTTAAAATGAGCATGAAGTGATGACTAACATGTAAATTTGAGCATTTCAGTGTTAAAATGATAGATTTGTTTTCTCACCTACAAATATTATATTCATAAATATTAGGTAGAACTGATTCTAAAGGAAGTAATCACATTAGCCATATTTTAAAAATTAAACTTGCCCATGAAAGAAAAGCAAAGCTTACATGACACTTTAACATTTACAACATTTTATTTAAAAGATAAATGTCATTACTCAGTTCACTAAAATGACCTTTAAAAGCCATGATTTTTAAAAAAGAAATGGTTTTCTTTTAAAGGGAAACACATTGCACCAATTTGCAAGTTAATGGTTGTATTTTTGCTTTAACAGTGAACAGAAAGCAGACATTGAGGCACAAATGATACAAATAGCATGTTTCAATCTTGAAAGGCAATATTATTCTTTTTATTCCTTAAATAAGCTTTTACAGAAGCATTCTGACTGATGCTGTATGCAAGAGATTTATGTACATACTTCCATTATATGAGGATATGTCATTAAAATATATGAACATAATAGATGTTGTGCACACAGAATGAAACAAAACTATGCTTAGGGCATCTGGAAAATTTCTCCTTATGAAATAAATGAACAATAGCTTTATTTAAATCTATCTAAAACCAAGCTCTGATTTACAATATAGGGCTTAATTTGGATCATTGAATTTCCTTTGCATTGGTTTCTTATGCATGCATTTTGTAGTAATTCTAAATATACACACACAGTTTGTGTGTATGTGTGTGTCTGTATTCTAGGGATCCTTTAGGCTAAATAAATGCAATATGTAAAAGTTTTAGATCACCAATTATTGAATAAGACATAAATTTCCTATATACAGTCATACCTACCTGCATTTACAGTGAACCTGCTTTGTCTTTCCTTGAATAAAATTAAAGTTATTGGATCTTTCCAAGTATCATATTTACAACCAACTTCTCCCTCTGGAGGCTCCCTCCCTTCCCCACCTCCACCTGGATTGAACATACAGAAGACGGGGTGTGGTTTTATGATAGAAATCAATGGAAAGGCTGGTCCACCTCACTGGGAGCAGCTTTTTAGATCAGCCTCTTTTGTGCATATTAAAGTATATTTATGTGCACGTAACAACAAAGAAACGTTTATGTGGCTTTACTTATTAAATATTTATTTCTAGACAAAAAGATTTTGAATTATTGCTTTATAAAGTAGATCCCAATTTACTACATCACGTTTTTTCTTTGTCATCATCTATTGTTCTTTTGGATCCTAATTTTTCATTTTTCTCATGTTTTAAACTTCTCATGTACAAGGCTTATTTATACTTGTCACTCTCCCATGCCTGTCATAGTCTATATTTATATTTCACTTATTTTAAGAAAATGCACAGAAATCCATGTTAAACAACTAACCACACAAAAACTACATTCTCCTTCAAGATTAAACCCCTGCCTTACTTTGCCCCTTCTCTTCCCAGCCTGTCTTTTTGAAAGAGTTACCTGCTTTACTATCTTTACTTCTTCACCTTTTTGTCACTTCTAGGTTTCCGTGAACTTAAAATGCGTCTTGGTGTTAAGAACTACTTGGTTGTCCCCTGTGCTCATGTGTTTTTAAATGAAATAGGTTGAATTCTGCTTTTAGATTTTTTTTTGCTCTGAATGAAGCTCATGGGGGGCTTATTAAAATGCAGTTGCTAATAATTATTGAGCACGTACTATAGTCCAGACAGCATGCTAAACTCTACCGGGATTGTCTAATTTATGCATCACAATCACACTGTGAGGTAGGAGTTTTGCCCACCACCATACTCTGCAGAATAATAATATAGGTCACCCTAAAGTCACCCCAACATTGAATAACTATACATTGCTGAAAATACATCCCTTAAGGTTGGAGTTCTGAAATCAAAAGTCCAGTAGCAGGTGGCGTGGTTCAGGAGATTGATTTCTGAATGTTCTTATATTATTCCTAATAGAATTTAGGTCTAGGCAATAAAGATATATTCAATGACAGTAGAAATGGGGATAAGAAAAACGATAAATCTGAGATGAAATTAATATATAAAATGTATGCTAGAAATCCTCTACCCTTGGCAACAGGAGCCTAAAACTTGAACTCTGAGTCAAAACGAAGACGAAAACACCATCAGTGACATCATTAACTTTTTCTAAAATCAGAAAACAAACCACTTGTTCAGGAAAAGTTCAGTTCATCTAACAATGAGATTCAGGTCCTCATAGCAATGATCATAAAACATTATACATACATCCCTTTAAAATAGATGTGTCTTTCCAAAATACATTTTTAGATCAATTACATAATTTTCTTGACTCATATTTTAGTGTAAAAATGAGCAGCCTTTTCTATTGGTTCACCTAAATCCTCCTTCCATTTTAGTTTACTTAGCTTATGATTCAGTAGGTGTGGAATCTATTAAGTTGGTGCAAAAGTTATTGCGGTTTTTGCCAATTACAAAACCAATGGCAAAAACTGCAGTTACTTTTGCACCAACCTAATATGTGAATTTCCTCTCTTTTTACCTTGCATGTCATCAATAGAAAGTGGCTCCACAGTAGTTAAAATAAGCGACTGCTTCTGAAGTGGTCCTTCATCTATTAAATATCTCAGTACTTATAAGAACACTTTCATTTCTCCTTGTTTCTTTTTGGAAATATTTAAATGTGGTTTATAGAATAGCAGAAATATCCCAAAGATCCATCTGTTTATTAAGCAAATTTTGTGTCAGAGGGAAATATTGTATAATGAAAGATGTGTCCCAAGTTTGGTTTTTTCCATCTTTAAATCTTTTTGCTTGCTTTGTTATTCCTCACAAGCTTAAAACAGTTTTAAAATTGCATTATGTTTTAGTTGCTGATAAATCCTTTATTGGGGAGAAGATGATGTGGGTGGATAAAAATTAAGACTATTGTGATATGGAATAAATTTGCAGAGCTGGAAAGCAAGGAAAAACTAAAAAAGAAAACACTTTTACGGAGATCTGTTTAGTGAAAAAACGTAAGTGATAGAACTTCTCTTTGTTAAAAAGGACGATATTCTTTACATTATTTTCTTATACAAATCTCAAGTTTTATTTGGATGAAATAACTATTTAATACATGGCTTTGGAACATCTACAGAAGTGTATTTGGGACCATACAACTAGGAGAGAGGGAGGAAGGCAGGGAGGGAGGGAGGGGGAGAGAGACAGAGAAAGAGAGAGAGAGAGAGAGAGGAGAAAGTGAAAAATGCAGACATAATTAAAGACAAAGACTTTCTTTCAAGAAGTATCATTCAGTTAGATGAAATGTGCACAATAAACCTGTATTTGTGTTTGACGATTCCTCAGAAAGCATCCTTAAACATGATATTACCATATGACCCTGCAATTCCACTTCTAGGTATATACCCCAAGTAATTGAAAACAGATATTCAGACAAATACATGTATACACTACATGTTCATAGCAGCTCTATTCACAATGATCAAAAGGTGGAAACAGTCCAAATGTCCATCAGTGGATGAATGGATCAACAAATGTGGTATATGCAAACAATGGAGTATCGTTCAGTCATAGAAATGAAGCACTGATACATGCTACAGTATGATGAAGCCCCAAAACGTCGTAATTGAAAGAAGCCTAGGCCAGGCACTGTGGCTCATGCCTGTAATCCCAACACTTTGAGAGGCCAAGGAGGGGTGGATCACCTGAGGCCAGGCATTCAAGACCAGCCTGGGCAACATAGCGAGACACTGTCTCTACAAAAAATACAAAAATTAGCTAGGCGTGGTGGCACACACCTATAGTCCCAGCTACTCAGGAGGTTGAGATGGGAGGATCGTTTGAGACCAGGAGGTCAAGGCTGCAGTAAGCCAGGATTATGCCACTGCACTCCAGCCTGGGTGACAAAGTGAAACCCCCTTCTCAAAAATAAATTAATAAAA
This sequence comes from Macaca nemestrina, assembly GCF_043159975.1. Classification (NCBI taxonomy): domain Eukaryota; kingdom Metazoa; phylum Chordata; class Mammalia; order Primates; family Cercopithecidae; genus Macaca; species Macaca nemestrina. The sequence continues at coordinate 120,210,949 of NC_092133.1, read as the reverse complement.
AAGAAAAAAGAAGAAAAACTCGACGTAAAAGACTATATCTATATGTATCATGCCTGTAATCCCAGCACTTTGGGAGGCCAAGGCAGGCAGATCACAAGGTTAAGAGATCGAGACCATCCTGGCCAACATGGTGAAACCCCATCTCCTCTAAAAATACAAAAAATTAGCTGGGAGTAGTGTTGCATGCCTGTAGTTCCAGCTACTCAGGAGGCTGAGGAGGATTGCTTGAACCTGGGAGGTGGAGGTTGCAGTGAGCCGAGATCGCGCCACTGCACTCCAGCCTGGCGACAGAGTGAGACTCTGCCTCAAATAAACAAAAAGGCTATATAGTGTATGATTACATTTATATGAAATGTTCAGAATAGTTTAATCCTAGAGACCAAATGAAGATTGGTGATTGCCAGGGCCTGGGAAGAAGCAGGGGGAATAATTGCTTAATAGGTAGGGGATTTGAATTTAGTATGATGGAAATATTTTGCAACTAGATAGAGATAGTGGTTGCACAACATTGTGAACGTACTAAATGCCACTGAATTGTATAATTAAAAATGGTTAATTTTATGTGATGTGGTTTCCACCGCAATAAATTATTTTTAAATGAAATAGGTTGTTTCATTTAAAATGAAATAGGTTGTAAGTGTTTGCCTCCAGGACTGAAGAATGGGGAGTTGGAGAGAGGGGTGGGGAATTGTCATAATATTTTGGTTTTAAACTTTGCAATAACGTCTAAATTGTAAAACTATGTGTGCCACTTGATAAAATTCATTTAAAATTTTTACTAACTGTTGAGTAAATAACAATGAAATGTCTAAGTTCAGATAGTATTGAGGGTTTTTAAAAAAAATCATTTTGTGGATATTAGTTTTGAGCTGGACTTTTGAGGCTGAGCTGAATAGATTGATAGAATGAATGAGGGTTTGGGAGTGAGTGGCAGAAGAGGCAGGATATGAAGGGGACTGGGAGGTACAGCCTTATTAAAAGGACTTTCCCAAAGATGAAAGTAGAGGTCATGGGAATCCAACAATTGGTTACTTCCTCTCCATCTTGTTTATTACATGCATCAAACACTTTGCCTCTCTCTGCTTTCAATTTATAATTAAACAAAAAAGACATTGGAATCCCTATATCATGGAACTACTGTTAAGAATAGTCTGTCCTGGTATAGGAAAAAAATTCTCCTAAATTTTATCGATAAAAATTCAATGTAAGTATATTAACTACTTTAAGCCTAGAATTATTCCACTAATGTTCACAAAGAAGTGGCTCTTTTTCCCTAAGGGATGAAAAATCTGAGTCTTGATTTTGCTTAGAAAGTTGACATGAAAAGGTATGAATTCCACTGACACCTTTGTAACTTAACAAAAACCTTAAGGATCTTTTTAAATTCACGGCATTCGTAATAGCTTCTACTTACCCAATCCTGTAGAGGCATTAGTAGTCTTCAAGTCCTGTTTCTTAAAGCCTATTAAAAAACCATTTTCAGAATATGACATGTGAGAACTTCATAAAACGTTAGGGAAATTAGCCAGTTTCCCTGAACATGTGGCCTTGAAAAATCAGATGTAACTTCCAAAGTGACTCTAGGAATTTCAAATTGCCCCTCACAGTGAGAACCCACTCCTTCATCCCATCCTGACATTTCTGCCCAAGAAGAGCAACCGCTGGGCATATTTCGGAAAGTGATTTAGGGCTTCTTGCTCCCAGTATTATTTTAATTTAGTGTATTGGAGCTGTCAACTTTCACCTGACTCTGATGGACCCCATGCATTGCACAATGTATGGGTAAAATAATAGGTAAGACATAATTTATTGAAGTCAAGGTTAACTACTAATAACTACTAATAAATATTAATAACATTTTTTCCTTTTTTAAAAAAATCATAAACTTCTACAGTTGCTTTCACTGCTGGTGGTATTCCTTTTCAGTGCTTATCAAAGTGTAAGTAAACAAATAACCCATGTTCTTGGTGACATAAACCAACCTAAACTAATAAAGAAAATTAAAGATAGTCTCTGACTATGGTTACCTTGAATATAAATAAATTGTTAAAAATTTCCAGAAAGTTTTTCTAAGAAAATTTCCCTCATTTAGGAATCATATGTTTTGTCTTCTAAGACAATGAAATAAATTAACATAAGCACACTGGTTCTGAGTTTAAAAGAAATCAACCCAAATGCCTAAAGCACAGAAAGTGAGTACTTCTAATAAAATGTTTGTAATTTCACTGTTCCAGGTACACAGAGTTTCCTGTATTTTATCATTTCCTTGTTCCTATCTAGATTTCCTATCTTTCTTGCTTTTACAAATATTTCCTTATTGCAATCCAAGTGTCCAGTGCACTGACAGATGCATGGATAAACAAAATGTGATGTAGACATACAATGGAATATTATTCAGCCCTAAAAAGGAAGGATATACTGACACATACTACAACATGAGTGAACCTCATAAAACTTATGCAAAGTAAAATAAGCCAGGCACAGAAAGACAAATACTGTATGAATCCAATTATATGAGTTACTTAGAATAGTGAAAATCAAAAAGAAAGTAGAATGGTGGTTCCCTGAGGCTGGGGGAAGGGGAAACATGGAGTTATTGTTTAATGTGTTTAATATGTATAATAAGTTTCAGTTTTGCAATTCAGTTGTGCAAGATGAAGAGTTCCGTGAATGGGTGGGGGTGATGGGAGCATGACAATAAGAATGTATTTGAAGCAATTGAACTGTACGGTTAAAAATGGTTAAGATGGTGAGTTTTATGTGTATTTACTATAATTTTTAAAATTAAAAACTTAAAAATAGATATGAAAAGAATGGTTTTAGTAGTTTTCCATTAAGTCCATCATCAGCTCTTCGATTACGATAAACAGTGTCTTGTTAAATAAAAAAATCTTGCCTTTATTTTTATTTGTAAACTCAAATGATGTTGGTTACAAATATTTTCCATATATTTTTAGCTTCTTAAATATAGTCTGTTTTCACTCTTGGTTTTGAGGATGTGCCATCCTTTGAAGTAACAGAGAAAATGGGATATAATATACTTTATATCTGTTATTTCATTAAATCCCCACAATTACCATTAGGAAACTCTTACCAATGAGGAAACTGATGCTCAAAGAAGTACTTTGCTCCAGGTCATCTAGCGCTAAGTCAGGATTTGGGCTTAGTCTGTGCAATAAGAAGCTTTGGACTGCATGTAACAGAAATCCCACTTCAGACTGGCTTCAGCGAGGAGATAATACAGTTCTCATATTCCAGTTCCTGAGGAGTAGGCTTCAGGTCTGGAACCCTGGGTCCAGCTGTTCCTCTGTTCCTCCCTTGATTCTGCCGTATCCTGAGTGTTGGCCTCACTCTCAGATTGGTGGCAAAATGTAGCCAAAGCCATTCGTGAGTGTCATCAGACAGCCCTTTAATAAGTTTCATCACGTACCTCATTGGCCAGGCTTGGTCACATCCATTCTTTGACCAGTCACTGGCCAGCAGAAAGTGATGAACTAAAATTAGAATTTGGGGCCACATGGATATTGAGAAGCTCATTGCCGTGACCACTTCAGCCTGCTTGACTCTCCTATAGTATGCCCCTTCCTTATGGGTATTGATGCTTTTCGTCTCTTTCTGCACTGACTGGCCCTATACTCCTGTGCTTTTGGGATGATTGTATCTGGCTTGTTACAGTTTCTCTAACTCTCTTTATCACTATGAGTTGCTTCTTCTGGTTTCTATTAGTGCACTTATTCCCAGCAATATTCCCATTCCTTCTCTGATTGCTTATTGTCTGTTGCTTAGCTGCTGTGCCCTGGGAAAAGGAAAAAAACATCACCTTATTAGAGATTTTTATAAAAATTTAAAAATAGACTAATAATAATGGCATAGTGGTCTCTTCTAAGAAAAAAACAAGCGAGTCTTAGTGCATGCATCTTGGAGCACCATTTTTTGCTGTTCAGATTCATTTTTGCACATCTATTGCTTCAGCTCTAGTTTCCTAATAGTTAAAACTGGTTCATAAGTCATTTCTAATTGTGAGTATTTCATGTTACATAAAAGACTATATAACTCTTTTATGCTTTTCAAAGCTATTATGAAATTAGCAGAATGAGAATTTTTATCATTTTTTAAGAGATCTTTGCTAAGAAAGCCTTGTAGTTGCATGTACTAGGTTTGCTGTTTGCTGATTTTTAAAAAAATGTTAAAATTCATATGTGACAATAAATGCATTGTGTATTAGGGCTTTGTCACATTGCTATACAAATATCTGAGACTGGTCATTTATAAAGAAAAGAGGTTTAATTGGCTCATGGCTCTGCAGCCTGTACAGGAAGTATAGTGGCTTCTGCTTTTGGGGAAGCCCCAGGAAGTTTCTAATCATGGCAGAAGATAAAAGGGGAGCAGGCATCTTACATGGCAGGAGCAGGGACAAGGGAAAGCAAGCGGGGAGATGCTGCACACTTTAAAATGATCACTTCTCCTGAGAACTCACTCACTATCATGAGAATGGCACCAACGGGATGGTGCTGAACCATTCATGAGAAATTTACCCCCATGATACAATCACCTCCCACCAGGCCCCACCTGCAACACTGAGGGTTATAATTAGACATGAGATTTGGACAGGGACACAGATCCAAACTATATCACTTTGATAAGCCTAAACTTTGCTTCTTATATATATATTTTTAGAAGATTTAATCATTCCTATGTGCTCTCTCTTTCCAAAATGGTAAAAAGTTCTATCATCTAAATGTTTAACTTTGCATGTTATTTCTGTATATATTTTTCATTGTGTTATTAATTTTAATTTTTCCTTCTGTGAATTTTACACTCTAATTAACAATTTTCTATATTTCTTATGCTTAACTTTTAAATCATGCATTGCCTATCTTTTATCTTTTTAAATAGATATTATCCAAGGTATTTTTTACAATGGTATTAGATTTATCAATAGTGGGAGACAATCTTAAAAGATGGCCAAGATTTTGATCGGCAGACTGGATAACTTAGCAGATTCTCTCAAATTTTATCCCGAAATATCCCTAAAGCCAAAAGAGAATGAAGGCTTAATTCTATAATTTGGGTGGCTAGCCCTAAATGGTTCCAGAAAGTCCACCAAAATCTCTTTGAGCTGTTCTGTTTGAACTGAAAACTTCATGTACATTTTTTATTTCCCTCCATAAACGGCGTGTAATTATTTTAATGTGAGTTATGCTTTGTCATTGAGTCAACTGATATACCAGGAAGACATGCCATGTGTATTTCTGGACTTTGCCTTCATACTGTCCCATTTGCCGGAGGACTTGTATATCTGGTCTGTAACTCTGGCTTTCTCTTAAGCCCTCCCAATCCCAGTCTGTCAGCTGCTTGAAGTCATTGGTTCTATGTCAGTTCTACACAGAGGGAGCCTCCCTATATCCAAAACTTTATGACAGTGTTTCATACAAGGTGCCCGCCTTCTGGCCTGCCTATGTCATGGGTTCTTTTTCCTTCTTATGTCTTCAACTACACCACTTCTCTCTTTTTAGCAGTTTTCTTCCCTTCTAAACCACATTTGGACTCTTGCCATCCTGCCTCCAGCACCCTGGTATAGTTGGCTCAGCTCATTCTGTGGAGCAGGACCTGAAAACTGAAGATTTTAATAAAATAGTGTGACTGATTCAGAGTCTTAATGGAAGTTTGCTCCAAGGGTGGTCTGTGAGAAAAGTTTAAGTGGGAACTCCAGAGACAAGGCTACCAGTTAGAATGCACATAGAAGGCGGTTTCAACAGGAAGACTGGCATGATTTGATGTTATTGTTTAAGGAATACACAGAAACCATGACCTAGGTCTTAAATTATACTTCCCCCGCCCTTTACAGGCTGTGATATGGGTGAATGCTGATTCATGTGAAATTTCAGTTATTTTCCTAAGGGTAACATTATGATTGCATTCATGTATCAGATCTATGAGAATATGACATAACTAAATATAACACAGAAAATGAGCTACTTGCCCCCTTCCTTCCAAGTAGAGTAAAATACAGAACGCTGTAGTTAATGGAATAATTAATGTCCACTGCTGATGAGAGTGAATTCTTTTTTTTTTTTTTTTTTTTTTTTTTTTTTTTGAGGCGGAGTCTCGCTCTGCCGCCCAGGCTGGAGTGCAGTGGCCGGATCTCAGCTCGCTGCAAGCTCCGCCTCCCGGGTTCACGCCATTCTCCTGCCTCAGCCTCCCAAGTAGTTGGGACTACAGGCCACCTCGCCCAGCTAGTTTTTTGTATTTATTTTATTTTATTTTATTTATTTATTTATTTTGAGACGGAGTCTCGCTCTGTCGCCCAGGCTGGAGTGCAGTGGCCGGATCTCAGCTCACTGCAAGCTCCGCCTCCCGGGTTCACGCCATTCTCCTGCCTCAGCCTCCCGAGTAGCTGGGACTACAGGCGCCCCTCACCTCGCCCGGCTAGTGTTTTGTATTTTTTAGTAGAGACGGGGTTTCACCGTGTTAGCCAGGATGGTCTCGATCTCCTGACCTCGTGATCCGCCCGTCTCGGCCTCCCAAAGTGCTGGGATTACAGGCTTGAGCCACCGCGCCCGGCCGAGAGTGAATTCTTTGGCTCAGAAAAACACATGTCATTTTGCTTACATGCATGGCTTGTTTATTCCTTGAACTTTTGACTTACGGAAACTAGCATTTTACTGTAATAAACACTTGCTTACATCTGTTATAAATTGAGCACAATTGGTTTTTCCAAGAATAGTAGCGTTCCAATTCTAGACCAAAATCATAAGCAGCTGTCTGCTAATAGATATGTATACCACCGTCCACCTTTGTGCCCTCTTGTTTTAAAATGTTGTCTATACCTTAAAAATCAAGTTAAACTTGATGTAATTTCTTAATTTGAAAACTATGCTTTATGATTTTGTGTTCTTTCCTTTCCTCACTCAAAAAAGGAACCATTCTGTGTGGAAAGAGAATAGTGTTTTATGGTGCTTGCAACTTTTTTCTTCCCATTATCCATTTATATGATTTTAAGGAAGTATTTCTCTTAATTTTTTCTACCATTCGACTTAAATTTAACTTTCAATCTTTCTAAGTTCTCATGGGGTTTTAAATTCATCTTTTTACAGTTTTCTTAGTGCTTGCTTTTCTGTAGTATTAACCTGTATAAAGTTTCTAGGATTTGGGGGAGAGTAAAACTAATTTGTAAAACGCCTAGTATTTGAGCATGAGTTTTGCATTTTCTGACTAACTCTCTTAAATTACTAAGGAAATGTAATTCACATATGAAAATCTTGGCATATATAGAAAAGTAAAGAATTTATTGTAAGCTTACCAAAATCTCAAAACTACTATGATAATTTTAGGGTATTTAATTCCATGCCACTTGTATAGGCCTGTTTTTGTTTTTGTTTTGTTTGGTTTTTTTTTTGAAGCAGAGTCTTGCTCTGTTGCCCAGGCTGGAGTGCAGTGGCGTGATCTTGGCTCACTGCAACCTCTGCCTCCCGGGTTCACGCCATTCTCCTGCCTCAGCCTCCCAAATAGCTGGGACCACAGGTGCCTGCCACCAAGCCTGGCTATTTTGTGTGTGTGTGTTTTTTAGTAGAGACAGCGTATCACCGTGTTAGTTAGGATGATCTCGATCTCCTAACCTTGCAATCCACCCTCCTCGGCCTCCCAGTCCTCTTTTAAAAAATAAAATTGTTAAACCAGGCATGGTGGCTCACACCTGTAATCCCAGCACTTTGGGAGGCCGAGGTGGGTGGATCACCTGAGGTCAGTAGTTCAAGAGCAGCCTGGTCAACATGGTGAAACCCTGCCTCTACCAAAAATACAAAAATTAGCTGCGTGTGGTGGTGCATACCTATAATCCCAGCTCCTTGGGAGGCTGTGACAGGAGAATCACTTGAACCTGGGAGGCGGAGGTTGTAGTGAGCCGAGATCACACCACTGCACTCCAGCCTAGGTGACAGAATGAGACTCGGTCTCAACAAATTAAAAAAAAAATTGTTATGATGCATATACATAGTTATTTTTTTGTTTAATATTTATTAACATTGCTTTTCAAAAAATAGACATTTTAAAATTACACTTTAAGTTCTGGAGATACATGTGCAGAACGTGCAGGTTTGCTACATAGGTATACATGTGCCATGGTGGTTTGCTGCACTCATCAACCTGTCATCTATATTAGGTATTTCTCCTAATGCCATCCCTCCTCTAGGCCCCTACCTCCCAATGCGCCCTGGTGTGTGATGTTCCCCTATCTGTGTCCATGTGTTCTCATTGTTGAACTCCCACTTATGAGTGAGAACATGCAGTGTTTGGTTTTCTGATCCTGTGTTAGTTTGTGGATAATGATGGTTTCCAGCTTCATCCATGTCCCTGCAAAGGATGTGAACTCATCCTTTTTTATGGCTGCATAGCACTCCATGTTGTATATGTACCACATTTTCTTTATCCAGTCTATCATTGATGGGCATTTGGGTTGGTTCCAAGTCTTTGCTATTGTAAATAGTGCTGCAATAAACATATGTGTGCATGTATCTTTATAGTAGAATGTCTTTATAGCAGATGATATTATAATCCTTTGGGTATATACCCAGTAATGGGATTGCTAGCTCAAATGGCATTTTTAGTTCTAGATCCTTGAGGAATTGCCACACTGTCTTCCAAAATGGTTGAACTAATTTACACTCCCACCAAAAGTGTAAAAGTCTTCCTATTTCTCCACATCCTCTCCAGCATCTGTTGTTTACTGACTTTTTAATGATCGCTATTCTAACTGGCATGAGATGGTATCTCACTATGGTTCTGATTTGCATTTCTCTAATGACCAGTGATGATGAGCTTTTTTCCATATGTTTGTGGGCCACATAAGTGTCTTTTTTTGAGAAATGTCTGTTCATGTTGTTCACCCACTTTTTAATGGGGTTGCTTTTTTCTTGTAAATTTGTTTAAGTTCCTTGTAGATTCTGGATATTAGCCCTTTGTCAGATGGATAGATTGCAAAAGTTTTCTCCCATTCTGTAGGTTGCCTGTTCACTCTTGTGATAGTTTCTTTTGCTATGCAGAAGCTCTTTAGTTTAATTTCTCATTTCCCATTTCTCAATACCATTCAGGACATAGGCATGGGCAAAGACTTCATGACTAAAACACCAAAAGCAATGGCAAAATTAGATTTTTTTTAGAGCAGTTTTCAGCTCACAGCAAAACTGAATGGAATTATACAAAGATTTCCCATATCCTCCCTGCCCTAAGACAAGCATAGCCTCCGCGGTTATCAATATCCCACCAAATGTATAATGACATGTATCCACCATTTGTGGTACCACATAGAACAGCTTCGCTGCCCTAAAAAATCCTGTGTGCTGCGTTTATTCATCCCTTCCCCAACTCTCAACCCAACTGACCTTTTTACTGTCTCTGTAGTTTTGCTTTCTTTTCAGAATGTCATACAGTTTGAATCCAACAGTACATAGCCTCTTCAGATTGTCTTCTTTTATCTACTCACATGCGGTTAAGGTTTCTCCATGTCTTTTCATGGCTTCATAGCTCATTTGTTTTTAGTGGTGAATAATATTCCATTCTCTGGATGTACCACAGTTTATTTATTCATCCACCTACTGAAGGACATCTAGTTGTTTCCAAGGCTTGGCAATTACATATAAAGCTGCTATAAACATCTGGATGGAGGTTTTTGTGTGAATGTAAGTTTTCATTTCCATTTGATAAATACTAAGGGGCATGATTGCTGGATCATATAGTTAGAATATGTTTTGTTTTATATGAAACTGCCAAACTGTCTTCCAAAATGACTATACCACTTTGCATTCCCACCAACAATGAATGAGAATTCCTGTTACTCCACATCCTTGCTAGCATTTGGTGTTGTCAGAGTTCTAGATTTTGGCCATTTTAATAGGTGTATACTAGTATCTCATTTTTGTTTTAATTTGCATTTATCTGAGGACATATGATGTAGAAAATCTTTTCATATATCTATATTACTTGTTTAGTAGGGTGTCTGTTAAGGTCTTTGGTCCATTTCTGAATTGGATTATTTGCTTTCTTATTGTGGAGTTTTACGAGTTTTTGTATATTTTGGATAAGCTGCCTTATCAGATGTGTCTTTTGCAAGTATTTTCTTTTAGTCTGTGGCTTGTCTTTTAAATTTCTTGACAGTGTCTTTCAAAGAAGAGAAAGTTTTAATTTTAATGAAATCCAGTTTATTCTTTCTTTCATGGATCATTCCTTTGGCATTGTATCTAAAAACTAATTGCCAAACCCAAATCCCAAAGTCATCTAGATTTTCTTCTGTTATTTTCTGTGAATTTTTCTTCTGTTATTTTCTGTGAATTTTAAAGTTTTGCTTTTTATGTCTGTGTCTAGATTCTTTTTTTTCTTGCATGTGGATGTTGTTTCAGCACCATTGTTTCAGCACCAGTTGTTTCAGTATCCAGTTGTTTCAGCACCATTTGTTGAAAATACTCTTTTCTTTATTTTATTTCCTTTTCTTATTTGTCAAAGATCAGGTGATACTAGTCTGTTATATTAATCTATTTGTCTACTGTTTGGCCAGTACCATACTGCCTTGATTACTGTAACATTCCAGTAAGTCTTGAAGTTGAGCAATGTCAGTTCTTCAATGTTATTTTCTTTCTGAGTATTTTGCCTTTCCACATAAACTTTAGAATCAGTTTGTTAATGTCCACAAAATAATTTGCTAGGATTTTTATTTTGATGGCATTTAATTTATAGATCTACTTGGGAAGAACCAATGACTTGACAATATTGAGTCTTCCTAGTCATGAACATGGAATATTTTTCCATTTTGTAATGTCTTCTTTTATTTTATTCATCATAATTTTGTAGTTTTTCTTACATAGATCTTGTATATATTTTGTTACATTTATACCTAAGTATTTTATTTTTGAGGAGATGCTAATATAAATGATAATGTGTTTTAATCTCAAATTCTATTTGTTTATTGTTGGTATATAGGAAAGCAATGGACTTTTGTATATTAATCTTGTATTCTGAAACTTTGCTATAATTGCTTATTAGTTTCAGGAGGCTTTTTGTTCAGTTCTTTCAGATTTTCTTCATAGACTAACATATCATCTGCGAACAAAGGCAGTTTTATTTTTTCTTTCCAATCTGTTTACCTTTTAATTCATTTTCTTGTCTGATTGCATTAGCTAGCACTTTCAGTTCAATGTTGAAAGGGGGTGATAAGAGGGAACATGTCTTTTATTTCACTTTATTTTATGCTTTAATTTGGGAAGGAGAGCTTTATTTTTCATAAGGGTTTACAGTCTGCAGGATGGCCATCCTGACAGGCCAGGAATCATAGCCTCTGGCCAGAAGCCAGAAATAGATACTTTGAGGGAGGGGAAGGTAGAACAGAAATTTATGCTGAGTGGGATGGCTAAATATACATATTCAATAAGCCATAGGAAAGTTCATGAATATTTATAAAAGAAATATGCACATGCACAGTTGAGCTTTATGCCCATTCCTGGGCCCCCTGTACAAAAAAATGGTGATGTTAGCATAATCTGAGGGTGGACTTTTCAGTCCTCTGATGTCAGAAGATGGACTAGAAGACACAAATACCTGTACTGCTCATTCTCTGTGTACTGACCAGGAGCATTTCATGGTCAGTGGTCTCTTATCAAGTGAAAAAGGAGGCACAGTGTCAGTTGCTTGGTCCATGTCAGTGCTGGAGTCTTGAAAAGGCTGGTTTCTGTTAAGCCCTTAGGGAAGAAAGCCTAAGCCTGGTTAGCGAGGGAGGGGGTACAACCAGGTGTGTATGAACCCCCATCCCATCATTTTTGAGAACTCAGTTTTCATCCTTGCCTTGTTTTTGATCTTGGTAGGAAAGCTTTGAGTTTCTCACCATTAAGTATAAGGTTAGCTGTAGGGGATTGTTTTTTTAATAAATATTCTTTATCAAGTCAAGGGAGTACTCCTCTATTTCTAGTTTTCTGAGATTTTTATTTTTTAAATCATGAGTGAGTGTTAGATTTTGTCCTGCTTTTTCTGCATCTATTAATATTATGATGCGATTTTTCTTTTTTAGCTTGTAGGTGTGATGGATTTTGTTAATTGATTTTTAAATACCGACCCAGCCTTGCACACCTGGGATAAATCTCACTTGGTTATGGTGTATAACTCTTTTTATACATTGTTGGATTTTATTTTGTTGAGCAGTTTTACATATAGGTTTATGCACAGTATTAGCCTATAGTTTTGTTGTAATATATTTTTCTGGTTTTGGTATTAGGATAATATTGGTCTCATAGCATGAGTTAGAAAGTATTCCTTCTGTTTGTATTTTCTTAAAGATATTGTAAAGAACTCATATAATTTCTTCTTTAAATGTTTGACAGCATTCACCAGTGACCCATTTAGGCCTGATGCTTTTGGTTTTGGAAGATTAATAATTATTGATTCAATCTCCTTAAACTTTAATAGGTATATATTTGGCCCTTCATATCTACAGTTTCCACATCCATGGATTCAACCAACCATTGATCAAAAATGTTCAAAAAAACCCAAAACAATGAAAACAGAAATAAAAAATAGAAATTTAAAAATCAATGCAGTATAACAACTATTTACATAGCATTTACATTGCATTAGGTATAAGTAATCTAGTGATGATTTATAGTATACAGGAGGATGTGTGCTATTAGTAATTTGTGTTCTCTCTCTTTTTTTCTTAGTCTGCCTACAGGCTTATCAATTTTATTGATCTTCACAAAGAATCTGCTTTTGGTTTCATTGATTTTCTCTATTGATCTCCTGTTTCCAATTTCATTGATTTCTCTCCTAAGTTTTATTTTTTTCCTCAACTTTCATTTGATTTAATTTGCTCTTTTTCTAGTTTCCTAAGGTGAATAGCTAATTGGTTTTTAATCTTTCTTTTTTCCTAATATATGTATTCAGTGCTATAAATTTTTCTCTAAGCATTACTTTTGCGGTATCTCACATATGAGATGCAAGTTTTTTACATGCCAGACTGGAAACAAGAACTTTAACATTGCTCTTTTTTTCCTTATATAATCTTTAAAATGACCAGCTTTAATGCCTTTATGTCATACTTTGGAGAGATACATGATGATTTACCTAATGTATTTTATATTAAACATTTATATTACTTCTCTGTATTCCAAATAAACATACAATATATGTTTTTGTTGTTGTTTTTGAACCAGAGTCTCACTCTGTTGCCCAGGCTGAAGCGTAGTGGCATGATCTCAGTTCACTGCACTATTCACCTCCCAGGTTCAAGTAATTCTCATGCCTCAGCTTCCTGAGTAGCTGGGACTACAGGCACCTGCCGCCACGCCCGGCTAATTTTAGTAGAGACCGGGTTTTACCGTGTTAGCCAGGATGGTCTCGATCTCCTGACCTCGTGATCTGCCCACCTCGGCCTCCCAAAGTGCTGGGATTACAGGCGTGAGCCACCGCACCTGGCCCCTCCTGTTTATTTTAAATCATCTTTGGATTACTTATAATACCTAATACAATGTAAATGCTATGTAAATAGTTGTTATACTGTGTTGGTTTTAAAACTTGTATTATTTGTATTGTTATGCTGTTTTTTTCTGAGTGTTTTCTGTCTGTGGTTGGTTGAATCTGCGGATGCAGAAACCGTGGATAGAGAACCAGCCAGACACAGAGGGCCACTTGAATTCCAGTATATGGCACCTATAGGATTTTAAGTGCTTGCACTTAACTGTATAATAACTGACACTAGATTATTAAAAATGTGTTAATTTGCAGCAACTTACTGCTTCAATTATCATTTTTTGGTTGTTAGAAAGACTGAATCTTTGTCCTTGTATATTTTCCAGTTGTATTTTGTCTTTTATAAATTGTTCTTTGTTACTTGGCAGTTTACTGCATTTTAAATATTTTTCAGTATATCTATATATTCCTGATTGCTCCATATCATGATAAGGAAAAACACATTTTTTCTTTCATGTATTTTCATCATGTAACATTTAATATAAAACATTGATGTAGACATGTAAATTATAAAAATAATTCTTTATTATTATAATGCCAGCTTCACTGGAACCTCAACTTAACGAGAACATCAGCACCTAACTTAATAGACTCTTAACTGGACCAGTTGCTGCACTTATGTTTTCTTCCCTCCCCTCCCCTTGTATTCCCTTCATTGGAAAGCACTATTCTTACTGTAGAAGTTATCATTGCCTTTGAGTTTAGATTTAAACTTTTTTTTTTTTTTTAAATAAGACAGAGTCTTGCTCTGTGGCCCTGGCTGGAGTGCAGTGGCAGTGACGTGATCTTGGCTCGCTGCAACTTCCGCCTCCCAGGTTCAAACAATTCTCCTGCCTCAGCCTCCTAGGTAGCTGGCATTACAGGTGAAAGCCACAATGCCCAGCTAATTTTTTGTACTTTTAGTAGAGACAGGATTTCACCATGTTGGCCAGGCTTGTCTCAAACCCCCGACCTCAGGTGATCCACCTGCCTTGGCCTCTGAGAATGCTGGGATTACAGGCATGAGCCGCTGCGCCTGGCCAAGTTTTAAACTTTTTATCATACACTTAATTTCTAAACAATACTTTGTTTGATTTTATTATTTTTTGGATTTTTTAAAAAATAGTCTTACTCTATGTGATCTCTGCAACTGGCAACTTCGGCAACTTTGTTTCTGTGAGTCATCCATGTTGTTGCATTTAGACATGGCTTATTCATTTTTATCATGACACATTTTCTGTTGAGAGATCATGTCACATTTATTTAGCTTCATTTTAAGTTCAGGGGTATATGTGCAGGCTTGTTATATAGGTAAGCTTGTGTCATGGGGGTTTGTTGTACAGATTATTTCATCACCCATGTATTAAGTCTAGTACCTAGTAGTTATTTTCCTGATTCTCTTCCTCCTCCCACCCGCCACCCTTTCCTTCAATAAGCCCCAGTATGTATTTTTCCCCTCTAAAGAACATATCACAATTTATTTATTGTTGATAAGCATTTGAATTTTAAAAAATTATTATTATTTTAAATAATGCTCTTATGAATATTGCTATAGGTGTCTATGTCTACAAATGTACACATCCAAGGATTTCTCTAAAACATGTTCCTGGGAGTAGAATTACTAGGGTAATTATAGAGTATACAGAGCTTCAATTTAAAAGTATAAAGGTGTATTAATTTTTTTTTGAGACAGAATCTCACTCTGTCTCCCAGGCTAGAGCGCAGTGGCACGATCTCAGCTCACTGCAACCTCGATCTCCCGGGTTCAAGCCATTCTCTGCCTCAGCCTCCCGAGTAGCTGCGATTACAGAGTGGCATACCATTTTAATTTTCTCAAGCAGTGTATAAGAATTTCTTTGGATCTGCATCCTTGCCTATACTTTATATAGTTAGACTTAAATTTTTATAAATCTATGGAAGTAAAATGGTATAGTATTTTAATTTTAAAATTATATATTTTCTAATTATTAATAAGAGTGTGGCATCTTCTTGTATGTTTATTTGCCATTTTTTGGTCCCTCATCTGTGAAATGCCTGTTTGTGTCTTTTGCTCATTTTTTAATTAGGTTATTTCTTTTATTCTTATTGGGCTCAATGAGATCTTTATATATTATGATTACTATTTCTTTGATGGTTATATGTGTTACAGATATCTTTCAGTTTTTGGCTTATCTTTTTACTTTATTTGTGATATCTTATTTAAACACCTTTATTGAGTTATAATTGACATACAATAAATGACACATATTTAAAATGTATAATTAATCGTATTTTGACATATAGACATATGAAACAATCAACCATCAATGTAATCAAGATTGTGAATTTACCCAGCACTTCCAGAAGTTTTCTCATGAACATATGTTTCATTCTCTCTTGATTAAATACCTAGGAGTGGAATGGCTGTGTATATGATAGGCATACATTTACATTTTGTAATAAGAAATTGCCCGACCCTTTTCCAAAGTGGTTGCACTACTTCACATGCCAGCTAGCAGTGTATGAGAGTTTCATCATGATATATTTTTATGAACACGCATTCTTAATTTTAAGGTGGTCAAATGCACTAATCATTTATTTCTTTGCTTCTTTGCACATGTTAAGAAATTCTCCCCTATCTGAGACTATAATGACATTCTTCTGTACGTTTGAGTTTTTTAGGTTTTGACCTTTTGCTCAAATCTTTGATCCTTTGTTGTGGTATGTGTAGTATGGTGAGTGTGGTATGACATGCAGATTTAATTTTATTTTTTGTATATGGACAACCAGCTGTGTCAGCACCACCTGTTGAGTAGTCCCTCTCTTTTCATGTGATCTCCAGTGCCACCTTTGCCAAACATCAAGTTTTCCCACGTGAGAGACTCAGTGTGTACATCTGTATTCTGTTTCAGTTGTCTATCCTAAGCGAATTTCCCGTATGAGAGACTCAGTGTGTACATCTGTATTCTGTTTCAGTTGTCTATCCTAAGTGAATTTGACACTATGGTAATTAATCACTACACCTTTGTGATAAGTTGTTGTTTTTCAGGGATTTTAGAGATAGGGTCTCGCTTTGTCACCCAGGCTGGGGTGCAGTGATGTGAACATAGCTCACTGCAGCCTCAAACTCCTGGGCACAAATGATTCTCCCACCTCAGCTTCCCAAGTAGCCGGGACCACAGGCACACACCACCATGCCTGGCTAATTTAAAAAAAAAATTTGTAGAGATGGGGTCTAGCTGTGTTGCCCGGGCTGGTCTTGAACTCCTGGCCTCAAGCAATCCTTCTGCCTCAGCCTCCCAAAGTGCTGAGATTACAGGCATGGTCCACTGCGCCCAGCCTATAATAAGTTTTAAGAGCTGGTGGTGCAACTGCCCCTAGCTTATTTTTCTTCAGCAGTTTCTGGGCTGTTCTTGGCCTTTGTTCTTCCATATATATTTCAGAATCAGCTTGCCAAGCTCCATAAAAAACACTTGTGAGATTTTGGGTGAATTCTATTTAATTCAAAGATCAATTTGAAAAAAATTAAAATCTTTACAAGATTGAGTGTTTTGACCCATGAACATGGCATTTCTTTCCCTTTATTTGAATCTTTAATGTCCTTCAAAAGACTCCTATAATTTTATTATGCATGTTTTGCGTATCATTTGATATATTTATTACCAGACTTTATGTATGGAAGGCAAATAGTGTGTTTTTAAATTCTACCAGACTTACATTCACATCTTTCTTTTTTGAGATGGAGTCTCACTCTGTCACTAGGCTGGAGCACAGTGTACGATCTCGGCTCACTGCAACCTCTGTCTCCTGGGTTCAAGCGATTCTCCTGCCTCAGCCTCCTGAGTAGCTGGGACTACAGGTGTGCGCCACCACACCTAGCTAATTTTTGTATTTTTGTTATTAGTAGAGACGGGGTTTTATCATGTTGGCCAGGATGGTCTCCATCTCTTGATCCACTCTCCTCAGCCTCCCAAAGTGCTGGGATTACAGGTGTGAGCCACCATGCGCGGCCACATTAACGTTTTAATAGTTTAGTCCTTTGCTTTTCTAAATTTTCTCCCATTGCCCCTCTCTTCATTGCCCCCAAAGATTACCACTTTTCTATCAGTTTAATATGGAACTTTACACAAACAATTATTTTCATTCTAAAACAGAATGAAAAACAGTACATGTATTAAAAAAGATGAAATTTTGCTTTCTTTTTTTCTTTCTGTTACTGTATTGTAATAAATAAAATTATTTAAATTTGTGAGAATACATTATTTTTCTCATAATGATTAATGAATTTATTTAAGTACTTTTAAGTAGCAAACTGATTTCAGTGCCCATTGACAGTTATTGTCTACTAAAATGTCTCCATTTTTTGGATTCACAGTTTTATTAATCTCTTGGTGGTCTGGATGATATTGTTAGCCAATTTTTGTAGAAAACTTACTGTGTGGCAAATTGATAAGGCTTTTTCATCTTGTAGCTGATTTTTTAAATAATATTATTCATTTGCAGGGATGATCATTAAACATAAGTAATTCTAACACATAAATAGCACATAGATATTTATAAAATCCTTGAATCATAAACTTCTCCCTCCACGCATAATACTCTGCCTTGTTTTTAGTGTTTATTATCGTAGAGGAGATATGGAAAAGAAAAGTATAGTTGATTTTCACCCCAACTTTGGTTAATGTTGGGACTCATTGAAAACATTCTTTAAGTTTAAAATTTTTATGAGACTATATTTTAATATTTATTTCTGCTCATTAAGTTTCTCTGGAAGATGTTAAATCATCAATTTCTAACGTCAAGTTTGCTTTTTAAGGTCTGGAATGTTTTATTCTCTCATATCTCTGATTATTGCCTCTCACTGATTCATTTGTTCTTGCATTGGGCAGTTTTCTTTCTAAGGTTTGGCATTTAAGTATGTCGTTGCCTTATGCATATTTTTCACAATGTCATCTATTTGGCCTTTACTCTGAAAGTGCTTCTCAAGTTTATTCTCTACAATTATGAATTGATTTTCTGCATGCCTGCTGATTTTATTTGTTGCTACAGATTTCATTTTCTTACATCTTTTTCAACCAGTTCTTGTTTAACACATTATTTTTTCATATTGGGTTCAAAAATTAGATATCTTTAGAAATTTTTTTTTCTATTTCTTTAAATCCAAGAGGGAAAACGGTGAGGAGTGAGGAGGCAGATGATATTCCTTTAAGCCATTATTCTTTGCTTTTCTTGGGCAGAAAGAAGTGATGGATAGATAATTGAGTAATTAATTCAGCACATGTTTATCAAGCACCTACTGTGTGCCAGGCACTGTTTCAGGCCCTGAGGATATAGTAGTGAACAAAACAGGCAAAAAAAAGTCCCTACTTTCATGGAGGTTATATTTTACTGAGGGGAATAGGAAATACACATACAAATAAATAAAACATTTGTACATCAGATAGAGGGATGTGCCCTAGAAAAAACAAAGTAGGGAAAGGAGAGAAGAATGTTTGGATCAGGTGCATGGGTTGCTTTTAAAGTAAGAAGGTAAAGAATGTTGGACAAAGAAAATATGATACATATGCACAATGAAATACTAATCAGCTATAAAAAGGAATTAAGTCATGTCTTTTGCAGCAACATGGATGGAACTGGAGGTCATTATTTTAAGTGAAACAATTCGGAAATATAAAGTCAAATGCTGCATGTTCTCACTTATAAGTGGGAGCTAAACAATGCATACACATGGACATAGAGTGTGGAATGACAGACACTGGAGACTCGAAAGGGGCAGGTGATGAGAAATGACTTAATAGGTATAGTGCATGTTATTTGGGTGATCAATACACTAAAAGTCAAGATTTGACCACTATGCAATATGAGCATGTAACAAAATTGCACTTGCACCCTTAAATTTACACAATTTTGTTTTTTAAAAAAGAAGATAAAGATATAGGAAAGAGAGCATTCCAGGTGGAAGAAACTGTGTTGCAAAAAACCTCTGGTGGGTGCATGTCAGTTGTGTATGTGTAATAACGAGGATGTCAGTGTGGCTTGAGCAGAACAAGTGAGGGAGGGTGAGAAGTGATGTCAGAGAGGGACAAGGGATGAGGTCCAGGGAAAAAGTCCGACAGGGCTTTCTGGCTTTTGTTTTTTTGTACATGAGATGGGAATGCATGGAGGAGGTAGGAGCAGAGGCATGGCATAATCTTACATTTGTTGTTACAAGATTACTCTGGCTGCTGGATTAGGAATTGACTGTAGAGGCCAGAGTAGAGGCAGGGAGACCCGGTAGGAGGTTCCTGAGCGATCCTGCGGATCTCATCTTGTGATTCCAGTGAGACATGCTGGCAGTTACACCAGTTGGGAGCAGCAGCGGAGAAGTGCTGAGAATTCAGCTCTAGATATATTCTGAAGCAGAGCCACATGATTGGCTGAAACATTAGATGCCAAGTGAAAGAAAGAAGAGTTATGGATAAGTTCAAGGATATTTGCCTGGGAACCAAAATTGAGTTGCCACCTTCTGAGCAGGAGAAGACTGAGGGGAGATGAGATTTGGTGAAGTTGGGGGCGTACCATTTTATACATCTTAAATTTGAGATGCCTCTTGAGCATGTAAGTGGAGCTGACATGTAGGAAATTGGATACCCAATCTGAAGCTCAGGGGAGAGGTCAGGCTGGAGAAATGATATGAGATTCATCAGTGGATAAATGGCATTTAAAATCATAATTCTAGATGACAACAAAGGAGGAAGTGCTGATAGAGAAATAGATATGTTGACATTTTCATTTGTATAATTCACTTCTGACTTTGATTTGTTCATTCTTACTTATTTTACACAGTAGTCTCATGTGATTGGTTTTAGGGCTCCGTTGGTGTAGGTTATGTGCATGCGAGCACATGTTAGATTGTTTTAGTTTTTGAGACAGGGCATTGTGTTGCCTAGGCTGGAGTGCAGTGATGCAGTCATGGCTCATTGCAGCCTCAACCTCCCAGGCTTAAGTGATCCTCTAGCCTCAGCCTCACAAGTACCTGGGACTACAAGTGTGTACCACCATATCCAGTTAATTTTTTAAAATTTTTGCAAAGATGGGGTCCTGCTGTATTGCCCAGGGTGGTCTCGAACTCCTGGGCTCAAACAATCCTCCCATCTTGGCCCCCCAAATTGCTGGGATTACAGGCATGAGCCATTACACCTGGCCTTTTTTTGATTTTTGAATGTAAAATTTCCACCCAGGTCTGTCTCAGAGGACCCCATCTCATCCTTGTTGCCATCCAAAAGTTTCCTTCTAGACCAAAAGATTGTATGTAGGTTGAGATTAAAAAAAAAAAAAAAAAAAAAAATTGGGCACATGCCTGTAATCCCAGCTACTCGGGAGGCTGAAGCAGGAGAATTGCTTGAACCAGGGAGTCGGAGGTTGCAATGAACCAAAATCGTGCCACTGCACTCCAGCCTGGGGGACAGAGAAAGACTCTATCTCGAAAACAACACCAGCACCAAAAAATCTTATTTTATGCTTGGGATAAAGCAGATATCCATCAAATGTTAGCTTGCTCTTTTAGGTATGGGTTTCCTACGCTTTCTGTAGTTTAGCTGTCCAGTAATTGGTCCAGTAGTACACATAGCCACAATCTGTGTCTTCCTGGGATGAATTTAAAGTTGCTAGGAGAAAGAAGCCTCTTTCTGCTGAATTAACTAATTAATGTAATTCTGGATTGGCAAAAGTTATTCCCTTGCTATATGGAGGAAGCATATCTATAGGAAGAGAGAACACAGTCTTCATAAAGAGGAAAAAGTGAGGTGAGGGGTGAGAGAGAATACACATTCTGACAACGTTCTTTAAAGATCCTGAATCCAGCCATGCCTCAAGTCACTGTAGGATGACTTCTTCCTCCTTCCCTGCCTCTCTCCCTGCTTTTCTTCTCTCTTTTCCTGTTTTTCTTTCTGCTTGTGCCTTTTGGAATTGGCTATTTGCAATTGGAGTGATTCTGACTAATTTCATGCCTGTTCAGTCCTTCAGGCCAAGGCAAAGGAAATAAAGAGACTACAAGTAGTTCATTGAACAAAGAAAGCACATTCAGGTGCTTATTTCACTAACCCCCTTTTCAGCATCTCAGAGATAACATCAGTAGGTTGCTTCAGGAGACATTGGTCTGTAAGCACATGGGCTGTACATGCAGAGCCTGCTCTAGGTGGCCTGAGCTGCCAGCCACTCCCAGGATGGGGGGTCAGTGGTATACGAGTTGGTGAAAGTTCATGCCTCCCTTTGCTTAAATTTAGTGGAAGAACCAAACATCAAACAAATCCATATATAAACTAGGTGATAAAGCAGAATAGGGGGCCAGGGATGTAGGCACAGGGATTAGAGCTCTGTTGTGGATAGGAAGAGCAACTCTAAGAGGTGACCTTGAAATGGTACAAGAATGAAACAAGTGATGGAATGAAGCCATCTGGGGATACGGAGTCCCGGCACAGGAAATCAGGAGTCTTTGGGTGATTTATGAACAGGTGAGTGATGTAAGTTGATTTATTCTTTAAAACCATCACTAACCCTCTAGAGAACTGACCTTAGGGGCAGGCAGGCCAATTAGCGGCTAATGTGGTGGTGGCGCAAGTAAGAGGCAATGGGACTTGGACTGAGTGATAGTGCCAGGAAGTCATCGTAGAGCTGGAGATCAAGCTGATGGAAATTGCTGGTGGAGTCACTGTGGGGTTTGAGTACATGATAAACATCAAAAAATGCATGCAACATTTTTGCCTGAGTCAGTAAGTCCTTGTGCCATCTATTGATAGGGAGAAGTGTGAGGGGTAGATGTCTGGAGGGGCCTGCCACTGAGCAGGATGCTAGAAGAGTGTGACATCTTGGAAATCATAGGCATGATTGTTTTCAGGAGAGGAGGGTTGTGTTAGGCTGTTCTTGCATTGCTATAAAGAATTACGTGGGACTGGGTAATTTATAAAGAAAAGAGGTTTAATTGACTCACCGTTCTTCAGGCTGTGTAGAAAGCATAGTGCTGGTATCCGCTCAACTTCTGGGGAAGTCTCAGGGAGCTTCCAATCACGGCAGAAGGCAAAGCAGAAGCAGGCACATCACACGGTGAAAGCAGAAGTGAGAGAGAGAGTGGAGGGGGAGGTGCCACACACTTTTAAAGCAATCATATCCTGTGTGAACTCAGAGCAAGAGCTCACTTATCACCAAGGGGACGGCCCAAGTCATTCATGAGGAATCCGCCCTCATGACACAAACACCTCCCACCAAGCCCCACCTCCAACATTACGAATTACAATTGAGCATGAGATGTGGGCGAGGACAAATATCCAACCTATATCAGGGGTTGACTCTATCAAACACTGATCAACAGCCAGGTACAATGAGGACTGAGAACTTCCCATTGGGTTGGCCGTGGTCATCATATAACAAGAAGGTTTGGGAGTGTGGAGGTCCAGGGGGAGATCTGATTCTTGACCATATGTACAAGGGGCTGTCCCTTTGCTGTGCCAACTGCTAGAGGAGAGCAGAATGTGCAGAAGCTGCCCAAACCTGTTCCTGCCTCTGCAGAAGGGTTGAAAGTGATGGGTTGGATTGCCTGGGATCAAAGCCCAAACTAGCACCACTGAAGCAGTATGGGGCAGGGGGAAAGAAACACAGATTGCTGGGAATTTCTGCAAGAAGATTTTGGCATCATCTTTACGGTATGTTTGAATGTGGCCTGCATAGGAAACCAGAAAGTTGAACTTAATACAAAATTGAAACTTGCCTCCTGATGGGCCCCAGGTGACAGATGAACTTTGAAAAAAAAAAAAATCAGTGTTTATGGTAGTTCTTACCACAGTATGATCGGTAATTCCATCCAACACGTATTTCCATGATTAGTCTGGTTTTCTTATTTCTTTTGCAATTCACCTCTTAAGCCAAGCATGTGATATATACTACAATCAACCTGAGGAGAAAAAATTCTCTGGCATTTAAATGGATTTCATATGTGCTACTTCTAAAAATTTCCAGCAAGAGGGGACATTTCTATTAAGACATTCCACTGGAATGAATTGATGGCTGCTTGAATTGTACAGTTACATTTGCTCTAAGGGATGAAGGATCTAAAGAATAGAGGAAATGAGGGTAGTTAGAATAAACAATTATAATCATGGAGCTCACACGCTGCTATGTTGAGAGAAATGACCAGCAGCCACTTCACTGATACCGTGCAAGATTTTATGTTTTGGAGTTCTTAAATTTGAGGGTTATTACCCTGAGTTACCCAGTGTTATAAACTTTTATTTGCAAATTGCATTTATAAAGACTGGCTATAGAAGGCAGGATAAAATATAGCCAGTAAAATTTGCACTCTGTCATAGTTTTACTAGTTTTCCAAAACAACTTTCACTGGGCTGACATTTGAATGTTTGGTTAATAGGACCATGTTTTTGCGTGTTGTTTTAATTTACAGGAAAAAAAAAAAAAGAAAGACATGTCTCTGAGAACCCAGGAGAGGGAGTAGTTAATGTTTCCTGACAGGGGTCAGGAAAGACTTCAGAAAAATGCTAACATTTGGCAGGGCTGGAAGGAGAGATAGTTTTCTAGTAGAAAAGTGGAAGAACACATCCCATGCAGAGGGGAAGCATCCGTAAAGATGAGACCACGTAGAACGGCTAGATGTGCCTGGATCAGGGCCAAATCCAACAGGAAGATGGCAACCTTGGAATTATGGGCTTTAAAGATAGGGGACGGCCTTAGTGGTGTCTGTAGCCCCCAGCTAGCAAGCATGTGAGCTACTAGGTAGCCTGTTGTCCCTGGGACAGAACGAAATGCCATTTCCTCTTGGGTACTTTCCTGCTGCTTTTAACATTTGCATGATCCCAGAAGAGGATCCAAATCTGTGTTTTTCAGGTCTAAAGGTCAATTTTTGCTTCTAGAAAGATGTGTAGGTTACCTCTAGAGGCAGCTGAACTGCCTAATTCCTCAGAGAACACACTAGGGGAAAGGAAATTGGGGAGGTGTCAGTGGAAGGTGAAAAAGCTGGGGCTTCCAAAGGGCACACTTTCATTGACCACTGTTAAGCCAGGCGGGGTCGCATCCCAAATGTATCATAAAGGGTGTTTTGGGAGAGGTAGGCATAACCAGTCTCTCCAGAGGCAGCCCTGGGAAGTACGTGGAAAAGGCATGATAGAAATGATTATGGAAGGGCACGCTGGGACTGGGTAATTTTCCATCAGTCTCAGTTAATAAAAGCATTTATCCCATGTTAGTCAGGGTTTTGCAGAGAAACAAAACCAATAGGATGTACTTGTATGTCGAGAAATTTATTTTATATAATTGGCTCAAATGATTATGGCGGCTCGAAAGTCCATATTCCTGTGATTTTGGACCTGTAAGTTGGAGATAAAGGGAAGAACCAATGTTGTAGTTCAGGTTGAAGGCCAGCTGTCTGCTGGCAGAATTCTTGCTTGAGGGAGGTCAGACTTGGGTCTATTAAGGCCTTTAACTGATTGGATGAGGCCCAGCTACATTATGGAGAGCAATCTGCTGTATTCAAAGTCCACTGATTTAAATATTAGGATCACCCAAAAAAAATCCTTCACAGAAACTTCCAGAATAATGTTTGATGATATATCTGGGGACCATGGGCCAGTCATATTGGCATATAAAAAGTTAACCATCACAGCCTCCAAAGACTGAGGCAGGAGGGGATCCCCCTTTAGTACGCAATGTCTCTTTATTGCCTTTTCTTGCAAGCAAAACTTGAATTTTAAAATTATTTTTTCCATGTTGATGTATCCCTAGTGCCTATAATATTAATTGGCACGTGGTAGGTGCTCAATAAATATTTTATGAATAAACAAATGATAGGATAAATGCTTGAGTTCAATTATTTGAAAGCACATTATATGACACTCTAGGTTATTTCCATTCTGGACAGAATGTACTAATGTAATAAGAACACATCGAGTTGCTCAGTTTATCTGGCGTGTGTTCCTATACTTCCTAGGCATAAATTGGGCATCTTTAGAAATTGGTCATAACTTTTTCATATTACTGATTATCATGGAGAAATTGGCAATAGACTTCAATACACGGTGGTTCTGAATGTCCTGCTGAGAAGCTCTCGCCCAAGTGAGAAAGCTAATGAACCGTCTGAGGAGTTTTAGCTGTATATATATTATAGTACATTGAAAGGGAAAGAGAAATGATATATTTTCTTTACCAGCAAAGCTTGTGAAGGCTATTTGTAACTGTACTTGGCCCACTGATAATTTGTAGCCTTGGAAAACGTGACGGACAGGTATGGAAGTACTCATGGAGCCCACGGTAGAGTGAATGATAAATCACAGCCTCGTAGATGGATGGGAGACAGGACTGGCAAGAAGTTCATCAGCAGTGGGTGCAAATACAGTGGGCAATGGATAAAATAATAGGCATCTGATTTTGTCTGCAAGCAAATAAAGAGAAGACTAACCCATACTTACCTTCTTTTCATGGTTTGGACTTTCCTGATATTTTATGCCCTTTACAAACACCACTTTTTGAAGGACTGCACTGAAGGTCTTTCACCATGTTCCCTGCCCTCCAGTAACTTATTGCTGTCATTTGTTTGTCCCCTACAAATCTCATGTTGAAATCTGATCTCCAGTGTTGGAGGTGGAGCCTAGGAGGAGATGTTTGGGTCATGGGGGCAGATTCCTCATGAATGGCTTGGTGCCATCCAAGCAGTAATGAGTGAGTTCTTGCTCTATTAGTTCCAGTGAGAACTGCCTGTTTAAAAGAATCTGGCACCTCCATCCCCTCTCACTTGCATCCTCTTCCACCATGTGATCTTTGCACACACTGGCTCTCCTTATCTTTCAGCCATGAGTGGAAGCAGCTGAAGCCTTCCTCAAAAGCAGATGCTGGTGCCTTGCTTCTTAAACAACCTGAAGAACCATAAGCCATGAGCCAAATTAACCCCTTTTCTTTATAGATTACACAGCCTCAGATATTTCTTTTCTTTTCTCTTTTTTTTTTTGAGATGGAGTCTCACTCTATCACCCAGGCTGGAGTGCAGTGGCGCGATCTTGGCTCACTGCAAGCTCCTCCTCCTGGGTTCACGCCATTCTCCTGCCTCAGCCTCTCGAGTAGCTGGGATTACAGGCGCCCACCACTACGCCTGGCTAATTTTTTTTGTATTTTTAGTAGAGACAGGGTTTCACTGTGTTAGCCAGGATGGTCTCGATCTCCTGACCTCGTGATCCGCCCACCTCGGCCTCCCAAAGTGCTGGGATTACAGGCTTGAGCCACCGCGCCTGGCAGATATTCTTTTATAGCAACGTGAATGGACTTAGAGACATTCTAGATAGAAGTTTGGGTCAGAGGTGTGTATGCACCTTTCCTATCTGGTGGGACAAAATGATTTGTTTCAGCTATAATTTGAGTAGCTGAAAACTTAACAGAAGACAGGGGCCAAGGTAAGGGGCTAATGGGAATAATTCTCTGCCAGCTGCTGTAGGGAAGGAGAGATACAGATGGCAATGGAAGGATTAAGCAAAGTGTGCCAAGGGAATATCTGTTTGATTATAGTGAAGGAAGTAAAAGACTATAGGAGGTAAAGAAGAAACTAGAAAAACTGGCAGAAATGCTTGAAACCACCAGGAAGGAAGCTAAGACTACGCAGGGCCCAGGGGACCATCTCATTTGAAAAGGCACTTTCTAGTATGCATGGCACTCGTCTCAGAGGAATGTAATCTGATTTGGCAAGGAAAAATACCTCTTTGAATCTCTGGAGAGGAAACTAGCTAGAAACAAGAAGGCTGCTGGGGCGATGACAGTAGCCAGAGGAGTCTTGAGGAATAAAAAATAAATGAAGGTAATGAAGATGTCCTGGGAACTATTGGCATTTATTTATTCCAGACTTTGGATGAAGATGGAGATGCATCTTTTGTTTCCTGGGCTTCGGATCCTGGGGCACTGGGGTCTCTCAGAGGTTTTATGAAGATGTGGGTTTCAGGAGAGAGATAAAGACTGTGTCTTTGGTGTAAGTCTAGGCAACAGAACAGTTCAAGGAAATATCCTCCCACACGACCACACATGAGCCTTCTGAGTAGGGCCAGGACATGTCAAGAAGGGAATGACTATCTGGACCAAGATAGTTGAGACAATTAAGGAAGGACATTCCTCATTAGCAAGGGATTGAGAATAGATCCCAGAGGATCTAAATACTGGGGGGAATAAGGAAAATGAAGATTTAAAGAAAATACAAAGGTTAGAAAGATACAGAGAAGTAAGGTCAGAAGTGGGTTCCTTCAGAAACCCAATCTAGAACTGGCTGGCCTCTTTTCAAAAGGCCCAGCTTCTTGCTGAGCTCCGGGGATTGTTTCTGTGACTGATAGGTGATGAATCCATCTCCATGACTCCTGCTGCTGCCCTACACTTAAATTTCCCCAAGAATATAAGCTAACTAGACCTGGGCTGGTTTTGCAATGAGAGCCAGTTTCTCTCCTCCCTTATCCCCCGGAGTGACTGTTGTGCCCTACACTTGGATTCCCTGGGGGAGCTCGGTGAATTTGAAACTGCAGGTGTGGAATCAATTCCATTGGAAACCCCAAGGCCAGTTGGCCAGTTCCTCCAGGCTGCACACCTCTGACATTCTCAGGTGCTTCTCAAAATGGAAGCCCCTCCAAGATAGGTTGTCTGTTCTCTGCAGCCCAACCTGCTCTGTGTGTCCTCCCTTTGGCCCAGCTTCCCTCACTTCCTCTCTATGCACCACACCTTGTGGAGTGCTTGTTTTCTAGTGAACAAAAGTCCTTTCCTTCATCCTCCTCTTCAATAGAAGCTCTTTATCCCTGAGTCTTAACTGATACCTTTCTCCAGCTCAAGAATTTTACTTTTCTATCAGCCTTCCAATTGGAGATTCTATGAGAGCAGGAACCCCGTGTGATTTGTTTACCAAGAATCTTCTTAGCATCTAGCACAGTCCCAGCACTAGCAGACACCCAAGGAATGCTTCTGGAAGGAAAGGAAGGAAGGAAAGAAGGGAGGGAAGGAGGGAGGGAGGGAGAGAGGGAAGGGGAGAGGGGATGGGAAGGAGGAAGGGGAGGGGAGGGAGGATGGGAGGGAGGATTTGCTTATTTGCCTACAACCTGTGTTCTCAGAGTTAGGAGTTGGGGTTGAGACCCCTCTATTTTCCCTGTGCCTTTTACAGATAACGTTACTTCTTCCTCTTATCCATGTTCCTGTGAGGTTCATGCTGCCTGGTTATAAAACCCACTACCCCATCACTGTCAGCACTGCCTTCCTACTTCTGTTCTTCATATAGTAAAGACTTTGCTCTCTGGCTCCTGTCTCTCCTTTGCCCCAAGTCTAGGGTAATGTCAGTGTCTGAAAAAATGATCCACTTTTTGGTCTCTTGAGTTCCTCAATACTAGTGAACTTTACCATCACTTCTTTGCCACCATCCACCCCTGGCTTCATCCTAGAGCTTGTCATCACCTGCTGTTTACCACATCTAACATTTTTGTTTTTATTGGTGTGTATTTCCAGAAGTGGAAAAATAGTGTTCATAAAAATGTTCTCTACACCTCTGACTCCAATTCCTCACCACGTAGGCACATCCTGATTCAATCCAATCAAGCATTTATGCTACCAAGATCCCCAACTCATTTGCCATCTGCCTCATTTTTGTTAAATCCACTGTGGTTTTCTACCTATATTTCAATTGACAACTTGGCAGCATGTACCAATTTTAACCACTGCTGCCTTCTTGAAATGTTTGTCCTTGGCTTCCTTCACACTTACTCTCTTAGATTCCCCTATGTCTCTTTCTCCAAATCCCTTTGTTCTCTGCCACCTTTACTCATTTCTAAATGTTGGTGTCCCTTAATGTTTAGTCTTTTGCTTTTCTTTTTTTTTTGATACGGAGTTTCTATTACCAGGCTGGAGTGTAGTGGCATCATCTTTGCTCACTGCAACCTCTGCCTCCTCGGTTCAAGTGATTCTCCTGCCTCAGCCTCCCAAGTAGCTGGGACCACAGGCATGTGCCACTATGCCCAGCTAATTTTTGTATTTTTAGTAGAGACGGCATTTCACCATGTTGGCCAGGATGGTCTTGATATCTTGACCTTGAGATTTGCCCACCTTGGCCTCCCAAAGTGCTGGGATTATAGGCGTGAGACCCCTCGCCCAGCATTTTGCTCTTTTTTCTTTGAATTCTACACTTTCTACCTGTGCTTTCTGTTGCTCCTTTGGTTTAAGTAATAATTTGCATACAGATGTTTTCCAAATTTAGAGACACCTCAGCCTCGCTTGTGAGGTCTGGACAGTTATCTCACTGCTATGTGCTGATTGTACATAAGGGACTAATAATTGACTTCAAACTCAACCTGTTATAAACTAAACACAACATACCAACTATCTCCACAAATTTGCTTTGTCTCCTGTGTTTTCTTTCTCTCCTTTTCCTTTCTCTTCTTCTCTTCTCCTTTCCGTTCCTTTCTTTTCTTGACCTTCCTCACATATCTTGATTCTGTTTTGTTCTCTCCAACTCCATTCCTATAGCTTCTGGCCATCATGATCTACTGCCTAGGCCATTGCAATCCTTTCTTAAACTGTTTTCAAGATATCTATTCTTAATTCCATCCAATTTAATATCCAAACTGTCAGCTTTCTAAAATGAAAATCTGATCATGTCATTCTCCTGCTTAAAACCCTTCCATTTCTCTGCATTGCCCTTAATAAAAGTCTAAATGTTATGGAATATGCAACCCTTCAAAATGTAACCCAAGCTTACGTCTTCTGCTTCAACTCTTGCTGTCCTTCTCTCTACTAAATCCTAACTAATAGTCCTGCAGTTCTAAGAGTTCAAGAATCTGCCATTCTTTCTGATGCATCTGTTTCAACTGCCTAGAAACAGCCTTTTTCTTATGTCCCTTTAACCTTCTCCTCACAGTTTGGCTTTTGTGATGTCCTCTAGGTTGGGCTTGGTGGCTCTCCTTTGTGTTCTCACATCCACAGCCCTTTCTTTCACTGTATTATTATTGCATGTTGTATTTGCCCCTTTATGCCTCTGTCTCCATCACTAGACGGAATGAATGCCTTTGATGGAAGGCACTCAAATCATATTCTCTGTTAACTCCCCAGGACCCAGGACCCTGGCTCGATATACACTTGTTCGATTAATGAATGACTAATTGAAGAGCTTGAATAAGGGGCTGTGACTGCGTAATGGTGGCACAAATGCAGGAGGCTTCTAATAGCAATATCTTGGCAGAATGAAGTGTTGGTCCTGTTTTACACGATCATTAATATGGTCAAGTACTTTCCAGCTGGGAAAAATATAAATTTTAGTGGTTCATCACCAGGCATGCGCTTTGAATTTTCTACTCATGATGTGCTGACCATGAGAGAATTCCCTTCCCTTCCCTCCTTCCCTTCCCTTTTTTTTTTTTTTTTTTTGAGATAGAACCTTGCTCTCCAACCCAGGATGGAAGGCAGTGGCATGATCTAGTTGGCTCACTGCAAGATTCAAGCCACCTTCACCTCCCAGATTCAAGCAATTCTTGTGCTTCAGCCTCCTGAGTAGCTGGGATTACAAGTGCACGCCACCTCGTCGGGCTATTTTTTTAAATTATTATTTTTAGTAGAGATGGGGTTTCTCCATGTTGCCCAGGTTGGTTTTGAACTCCTGAGCTCAAGTTATCTGCCTGCCTCGGCCTTCCAAAGTGCTGGGATCACAGGCGTGAGCCACCATGCCTGGTGAGAATTTTCTGTAGTACCATGTGAGGTGTCCCATGCGCCAGGACAAATGTGTTGTCTAGAAAGTTTATTCAATCACATATTTTAATAATTTAAATCAGTGAGGAGCATATGTGCTGAAGCATTTTTAAAAGTATGCAGAAAATGAGTCTTCTAGTTTTCACTTCCCTACATTATGTGTCATGAGGTCGTTACAGGAGCTAAAATCTCTTTTTTTTAAGATGCCATTTCTCCAACTCTTCCCTAGTCCCCTTGAACTTACTTTCAGTATTAAAGAAAAGAAATTTCTTCTCATTTTACTGTGATTGACCAAACTTATTTGTGACTGTGGCTAGTGGTCTTGAAAATTAAAATAATTTCCTTCATTTAGCAAATCTGGTTGAAGAAAACTGTGAATAAAAGGTTTTTTTCTTCCTGGTTTTCTTTACTATATTTTAAGCCATCTCCAGGGGCTTCTTGTGAGATTATCTGTCTTGGAGATATTTGTGACTAATTACAAGCAGTGTAAGCTGGGAGAGAAGCTGTTCAGGCTGAGGTTTTGAAAACAAGATGAGAGAAAATTAGCAGACATCTTTTATTATGTCTACTGTCTTTAAAAGTCAACTCTCTGGAAAATTATTTTTATAGGCAAAAAGCAGGTGGGTGTGCAGTATGATGATTTGTTTTGCTTTTGAGGGCAGATTCTGTACCTCACACCATGAGCAGTCCACCCTCAGGTTAGAGGGAAGATGGAGTCGTTTCTGGGTATTTGTGAACTCTTGGTAAGCCAATTGAATGTCAGTTTCTATTATTCTGTGGTGCATGATAACCCAAGTAATTTTCATAAAGAAACACGTTGCATTTCACTGTGAACATTTTCACCAATTCCTAGAATCTTGGAATTTCACTAATTAACGAGTTGGGAGTATTGTATTATGTGAGAGGAGCGATTTAATGAATTAAAACACTATTAACTTTGTCTCTCTTTGTTTTGGTTCCTAAGACATTTACATTTTATTGACTCCTTAGATATGGGCTTAAGCAAGTCTCTTTTTAAGAGTAGAAGTCATCAAACAAATTATTTATGAACTCCAAGAGTAGGTTGATTTTATTTCTTCAAATTGTGTGTGTGGGGAAACGTACTTTGATCCAAACGTTAATTGGATGCTGAAGAATTGTTTCAGAAAATTTGACTATTTTTAAACATCTTGATATGGCCTCCAATTAAAATAACCACATATGACATTAATTTTTATTTTCATTAACTCAGAATTAATAACTGTGTTATAATTTTCCAATTCATGCAATATTGCACTTTCTCCATTTCCCTCAGGTATCATTTTTGACTATGTTTATTTTGAAATGATGCTTTTTACTCTTGTATGAAAAGCATTAGTTGTGACATGTTACTAATGAATGTAAGCATAAATGAATGATATTATCACTAAATCCTACGCATTATGTTTTATTCAGTGTCTTTAGATTGCTGGTTTAAAAAAATTCCATCAGGAACCACAGTGAATAGGTATTACCTAGCACCTTCCACAGGGCAGCCCTGTGCTAAGCTACACATAATACGATTTATCACATTTAAGCTCTGCAAGAACCTTGTGAAGAATTATCACCCCCAGTTTACCCAGAACGAGCTGAGGCACAAAGAAGCTAAATGCCTACCCCAAATTCACACAAATAGCAGTTGGTGGATTTGAGATTACAGGTTTTTTGAATTAGTGATAGATGCTCTGCACACTGGTTCTTCAGTTTCATGCTTCTTATTTTTTATGGGAGCTCAAATCATTGTACAGTAAACATTCTGCGCCTAGTTGCAAAAAGATTTCAGATTTGACAAATAGTGGTGCCAAAAATGGAGCTGGTAAACACAAATAGAGGGAAAACTGGCTAAGACCAGTGGCACTGGTTATAAGCAGAATATTCACCATCATCGCTTAAAGCTTTATAAAAAGAAAAGATGACATCCTCAGTACAAGGATTAGGAGACCATTTATATCTCAAGAAGCATGACTATTAAGCTTCTAGCTGTTAATGGAAATAATCTGAGAGCTTTGCACTATACGAAGCTGTATCTGTTTGATTGCTTCATCTGTACATTTGCTTGTGAATATAGTCAGTCAAAAATCAAATAGCTACCTACCTGTTTCTTAGTTGAAGCTGTAACTGTAATAGTTTTATAAGATTTAGGATGCAAGCTAGGAAATGAATTTGGAGCTTTACAGACTGTGTGCAATTGGGTTGACTCAACTTTCTATAATACATTTTCAAAACATTTGGGAATAGGAATCTCACTGATTGAAGCAAGAGTTATCCAGACTTCTAGTTTCTAGATGAATGCTGGAGAACAAAATGGGGATCTATTTGATAAAAGGAAATTAATCTGTTTTAATAATTAAAAATAACATATGTCTAAAACCCAAACTAATCTTAACAGTTTATCAATGAAAAGTAACTAAGAACTTTTGAAGAACCAACACATCTTCTATGATTTTTAAACACTTATTTTTACAACTTGAAGAAAATCACAGATGTTAAAACTTTGATTCTCACTTTCAACTTTGCCTTAAGATCTTGATTATTCTAACCCTCCTAGTCCTCCTGAGAAATTCCTACTTTCTTGCAAGACCCAGCTCAAAAATGCCCTCACTTACGGATTCTACCTTAACTACATGCCCAATGTTCCCTCCTCCCTGTTCCCACTGGAGTTAACCCTTCCCTGATTCCCCCTGTATGCTATTTAATGACTGACCTTTCTGGGTATCTGCCAGGCTGAGCTGTGAGCACCTGGGTAGCAGCCAGTTCTTTTGTCTCAGAATATGGTACAGTGCCTGGCATTTAAGAGACAATATTTGTTAAACATTCATACATTATTAAACAAATGTATGAATAACACAGGGAAGGCAATGCATGGGTGCATCAGAGATAATCATGTCAAAAAAGAGAGGAAAGGAAGGGGACATTTCCCAGAACTTTAACGACTGAAGGATCTCATCAATGACTCATCTCTGTCCTCAGATAAATCAGGATGACTGTTCAGTGCCCCTCCTGGCACCATGTGACCCACATAAGGAGTGTCTTTAGACTGAAGCTTTACTAGAACTCCGAGTTTTACAGGCTGTGCCCAAGAGCGTCTCTGGCATTTTCCCACATAGTCTAACAGGCAGAAAATCCCTCCTTTCTTTTTGTGATATTCGACGAATATTGTCGGATCTTCTGATGCTGACAGCCTTTAGCGGTGCTCCATTCAGGTCCAGGGCAGCAGACGTCTAGGCTGCTGCCTCCATAGCTTCTCCCACTCTCTCTATCCCTTTCTTCTTTAATGTCCTGCGTCTTGAGGATAAAGTGTCTGCCTCCTGCTTCTGCTGTCCACCTTTTCTCTGGGGCCCTCGAATCCTGACACTTAGCTGCTTAGATTCCTAAATGCTCCTTTTCTGCCCTACACCGTGCTTCCTTAATCTCTGGGCATCGCCTGAGAGAAGGAGCCGATAGAGCCACTGTACTATTTCCTACAACTTTTTTTTTTTTTTTTCTCAATGAGCCTTGCTAGTTTTTTTTTCCATGTATGAGCTTCAATAAGTGGTATTTAATTGCTACATTAAGAGGAAGAATAAAATCAAAGGAAAAGGAATTTAAAAAATTGGCAACTGATTTAAAACCACCAAATTATCAAAACAATAATTAGATACAAACCGAATTTCATCTTCATTATACAAATACACAGACAAATCACAGACTGTGTAGTTGTCAGGACTGACACTCACGATCCAGGGATCTATAGCTGTGGCACCCCCAGTGGATGCTTCCAAGCCCAGCTGCCTCCAGCTGTGGCCCAGATCTTTCCTGAGCTGGAAAGCAAATGGAACAAAAAAGTTTGGAAGAGAAGATAACTTAGATCTTTGGAGCTTATTAAGAGAAATTGAAATCCTAGAGGAATCCTACGAACATGAATCTGTAGGAAGAGGAAAAATATTTCTAATATATAGGACAGTTCTTAACCATAGATCTTTGGCCATATCCAGGGAATTAAGAGACCTGGTTTAGTGTCAACTCAGTCTCCACGCAGACATAATAATCTTGTCTAAGTCTGTTAACCTCTGTTATCTTCAGTGATCATAAAAGCCCCTAATATTGCTAAAATTCAATATTTCTGTTATATAGTCCTATTGGTAAGAGTATATAGAATGTGCAATGTGGAGATGAATGTAAATGATCTTTTCTCCCCAGTGGCCCCGAGTGAGGAGCAAAATACTTATAACTCTGTGAATGCAAAGCAAAAACAAATGAGGAAAAGAGAAGAGAAACAGAACACAAGCCTAGAGGGAGAAGACTTAATAGGTTATTGTGGAAGTAGAAGGAAAAAATAGAAATGTCAGTAGTCAAAATAAGAAGTTTGACTGTGCTGTGTATCACTGAGAGCCTGCTGAATGGGTTGAGAGCTAATAATAACAAGAATCCAGTTAACCTCAAGTAAGCATCTATGCCTCATGTTCATGATTGTGAACCAGTATTTTATTTCACTGATACTTTATTTTACTTTCTAATTTTTCACATATATTTATGTGCGATATCACATAATAACCAATGACTTTGGTTATTATGTGATTCTGAGCCCTACATTATTTTTTGAGTTTTTAAATTTTATGGAGACAGGGGTTTCACTCTGTCATCCAGGCTGGAATGCAGCAGTGTGATCATGGCTCACTGCAGCCTCAAACTCCCAGGATCAAGGGATCCTCCCACTTCAGCCTCCCAAGTGTCTGGGACCACTGATATGCACCACCACACCCAGCTAATTTTTATTTTTTATTTTAGTAGAGCTGAGGTCTCACTATGTTGCCCAGGCTGGTCTCAAACTCCTTAGCTCCAGTGATCCTCCCACTTCACCCTTCCAAAGTGCTGGGATTACAGGCGTGAGCCACCACACCCAGCCTGAGTCCTATTTTAAAGAAGTAGAAGGTTTATAAAAACAAAAGGAAAACCTGTAAAAACATAGGAATTAATGTAATTAATATTTTAAAAAACAAATTGGGGCTACCAAAGGTGAGTTTCATGCCCAAATGAAATAGCCTTTTCAAAAACAAAATAACCACATGATGTTATTTTTATTTCTATTAACTCAGAATTAAGAATCATGTTATAATTTTCCAATTCATGCAATATTGCACTTTCTCCATTTCTCCAAACATAGGTACAATGTTTGACTATGTTTATTTTGAAATGATGTTCTTTACTCTTGCATCAAAAACTTATGGCATGTTACTAATGAATGTGAGCATAAAGGAATGACAGTTTTATTAAATCTTAGGGTGTTCGAGCCATTAGGATTTAGTAATTTTAAAATACATAACAGTGCTTTCAAAAATAGCTATTTTAAAATTATTAGTGTTTAATTTTTAATCTATTTTTTCCAATGATTGTAAAATATGTATAACGTATTTGCAATATTTGCAAATATTTCAGTCTGTGGGTTGTCTTTTTGCTCATTTGACAGTGCATTTTGATGCATAAAATTTTTAAATTTTGATGGAATCCAATTTGTCTATTCTTTCATGGCTGTCCCTTTGAGTTATTATATACAAGAAATTACTGCCAAGCAAATGTTGTGAAGCTTTTGCCTCATGTTTTCTTCCGAGAGTTTTGTAGTTATGGCTGTTACATTTAGGTCTTTGATTCATTTTAAGTCAATTTTTGTATATAGTGTTAGATAATGGTCCAATTTCATTCTTTTGCATGTGAATATCAAAATTTCCCAGCACCATTTGTTTTAAAAATTTTTATTTTCCCCACTGAATAGTCTTGGCACCCTTATTGGAAATCATTTGACCATATATGCAAGGGTTGATTTCTGGACTCTGTTGTATTCCATTGGTGTGTGTGTCTATTCCAGCACAACGCTGTTTCAATTTACTGTACCTTCATAGACAGTTTTGAAATCAGCAAGTGTAAGTCCTCCAGCTTTGTTATTTTTTAGAATTGTTTCAGCTAATTGGGGTTCCTTGAGATTCCACATGAATTTTGGGGCAGATATTTCTTTCTTCTTTTCTTGAGTTTTCCTTCCTTCTTTCCTTCCTTCATTTTTTTTTTGTTTTTTTTTTTGTTTGTTTGTTTGTTTGTTTTTCTTTTTCTTTTAGAGTTTTGCTCTTGTCACCCAGGCTGGAGTGCAATGGCGTGATCTCGGCTCACTGCAACTCAGTCTCCCAGGTTCAAGTGATTCTTCTACCTCAGCCTACCAAGTAGCTGGGATTACAGGTGCCCACCACCATGCCTGGCTAATTTTTGTATTATTAGAGACGGGATTTCACCATGTTGGCCAGGCTGGTCTCAAGCTTCTGACCTCAGGTGATCCCACTGGGGTGAGATTTTCTATTTACAAAAAAAAAAAAAAAAAAAAAAAGTCATTGGGATTTGGGATTGTATAATAGGGATTGCATTAAATCTGTAGATTGCTTTGGGTAGTATTGACATCTTAATAGGTTTTGCAATCCATGAACATGGGAAATCTTTCCACTTATTTATTTATTCTTAGTTTGTTTCAGAAATGTTTTATAGTTTCTATTGTATGTCTTTTACCTCCTTGGTTGTATTAATTCCTAAGTATTTTATTCTTTTTGATGCTATCATAATGGAGTTGTTTTCTTATTTCTTTTACAGATTGTTAATTTTTAGTATATAAAAATGCAAGTGTTTTTTGTGACTTTGTATGCTGCT
The DNA here is from genome assembly GCF_043159975.1 of Macaca nemestrina. Taxonomy (NCBI): domain Eukaryota; kingdom Metazoa; phylum Chordata; class Mammalia; order Primates; family Cercopithecidae; genus Macaca; species Macaca nemestrina. The sequence goes on along the minus strand of NC_092133.1, from coordinate 120,173,080 downwards.
ACTTAGTTGAATTCATTTCTTAGTTCTAACATTTTGTGATGCAATAATTAGGGTTTTTTACATATAAGAACATGTCATAAGTGAACAGAGATAATTCTACTTCTTCCTTTCCAATTTGGATACCTTTGAGTTCTTTTTCTTACCTATCTGCTCTGGCTAGGACTTCCAGTACTATGTTGAATACAAGTGGAAAAGTGGGCATCCTTGCCTTGTTCCTAATCTTAGAGGGAAAGCTTGCAGCCTTTCACCATTGAGTATGATGATTACTGCAGGTTTTTCATATATGGCTCTTTTACATTGAGGTACATTAGTATTTAATTTAAATCAGTTTCTCTGAGTGTCTGATTTCAGGGTAAGTAGCTTTATTTTGTAGAAGGCAAAAATAGGAACAACAGAAACACTCTTAATAATTAGATAATGGTGTAGTGAGATGAGACTGATGTCTGACAGACTTTGAGCTGATTCACAAGACTTCTGTTTTCTGGCTATCAGACTTTGAACAAAGTGCTTAACTTCTGTGAGCCTCCAGTCCCCATGTGTGGAATTGCCCTCCAAAAGTTGTACCTATGCATGCTTTAGAAGTTTCAGTTTGCTTCTATATCCACACCTACATCATGAGTATGAAGAATGCATTATTTTATCCTGTTACTTGCAGTAAGGGAGGAAGAATAATTTCCTTTGACTTGACACCATAATCCCAATTAGTTCATTTTTTCTATTTACCTAATGTTGTATATATACTGTAGGTAGAGGACTAGCTAATTTTATTTTATTTTTGGATTTTCCTCCATTCTCAGATTTAGGGAAGTTTTAACTCAATGCCTAGCCCCTCACACATAGTTGGTACATGCAGGTTGCTGGGCATACACAAATCAAATCAAAAGTGTAAAGAGCTGAAAGTGCATTGTACTTGCTAGCATGTACTTGCTAAGAGCTCTGTTTGCTCCTCATGGATCAGTCTCCCTTTCACACTAGGCATGAAGGGTATGAGGATGAGAGTGCTGGCTGGGATGACTACTACAGTGCATGCATGAGGCAGATGGAAGTTCCTATTTTCACTTCAATGCTTATTGAATCAGGCTTTTCCCTTATGCTTTCACACCATCTTAATGGGACTGATAGTTAAGTTAGTTGAGTTTGTGACAGCCTAAGGCTGCATCAGTGTGCATTGAGATAGAAAGTTTCAGGAATAAAGCAGGAAGGACTGGAGTGGACAGTGTGCAGAAGTTGAATTCTAGCAGTCACAGTAGCACATCTGTTTCAGTGTTCAAAGTGTTATTTTGCCAATAATAGGAAGAATAGCAGTAGGATAAAAAATGGATAACAATATAGGAGAACGATTTTTAAAATGAATCAAAAGGTTAATAGTAAGAACAAGTCAGGTGTGGTGGCTCATGCCTGTAATCTCAGCACTTTGGGAGGCCCAGGTGGGAAGAACGCTTGAGCTCAGGAGTTTGAGACCAGCCTGAGCAACATAGCGAGACCCTGTCTCTGCAAAAAATTTTAAGAGATAAGAAAAGAACAAGTATCAGCATACATTTATGTTGAGATGGTTTACAGTAGGTGAAAAAAAGAAAAGTTCAGACAGTTTAACAAGTATCCACTTTCCAGGGCGATCTAGTCCTAAATTCAGTCATTAAATCTTAAATGGTGATGTTTTAGAAATGTAAATGTAACTGGGCAATAGCTGGGCATGGCAGTGCAGGCCTGTAGTTCCAGCTACAGGAAGGATGAGGTGGGAGGATCATGTGAGGCCAGGAGTTTGAGACTGGGCTGGGCAACATCGTGAGATCTCGTCTCTGCCAAAAAAAAAAACATTAAAATGAAAACTAAAAAAGTTAGCTGGGCATGATAGTGCATGCCTGTAGTCCAGTTACTCAGGAGGCTGAAGTGGGAAGACCACTTGAGACCAGGAGTTCAAGTCCAACCTAGTGTGACCTCCATCTCTTAAAAAAACAAACAAACAAACAAACAAACTACAACCCTGATCTGTTATTTCTTGTTGTCTGCTAGCTTTTGGATTAGTTTGCTCTTGCCTCTCTAGCTCTTTTAAGTGTGATGTTAGGATGTTGATTTGAGATCTTTCTAGCTTTTCGATGTGGGCATTTAGTGCTGTAAACTTCCCTCTTAACAGTGCTTTAGCTGTGTCCTAGAAATTCTGGTACATTGTCTCTTTTTTCTCCTTGGTTTCAAAGAACTTCGTGATTTCTACCTTAATTTCATTATTTACCCAGGAGTCATTCAGGAGCAGGTTGTTCAATTTCCATGCAATTGTATGGTTTTGAGTGAGTTTCTTAATCCTGAGTTCTTATTTGATTGCACTGTGATTTTAGAGAGACTGTTATGATTTCATTTCTTTTGCATTTGCTGAGGAGTGTTTTACTTCCAACTATATGGTCGATTTTAGAATAATTGCCATGTGGCACTGAAAAGAATGTATAATCTGTTGATTTGGGGTAGAGAGTTCTGCAGACATCTACTAGGTCCACTTGATCCAGAGCTGAGTTCAAGTCCTGAATATCCTTGTTAATTAGTTGTTTTTTTTTTGTTTTTGTTTTTGTTTTGAAAAAATTAACAAAATAGATAGATTGCTCGCTAGACTAATAATCAAATAGACACAACAAAAAATTATAAAGAGAGTATCACCACTGACCCCACAGAAATACAAACTATCATCAGAGGATACTATAAACACCTCTATGCACATAAACTAGAAAATCTAGAAGAAATGGATAAATTCCTGGACACATACAGCCTCCCAGGACTAAACCAGGAAGAAGTCATATCCCTGAGTAGACCAATAACAAGTTCTGAAATTGAGGTAGTAATTAATAGCCTACCAACAACAACAACAAAAGGCCCAGGACCAGACAGATTTACAGCTGAATTCTACCAGAAATACAAAGGGGAGCTGGTACTGTTCCTTCTGAAATTATTCCAAACAATTGAAAAAGAGGGACTCCTCCCTAACTCATTTTATGAAGCCAACAATATCCTGATACCAAAACCTGGAAGAGACACAACAAAAAAAGAAAACTTCAGGCCAGTATCCCAGATGAACATCAATGCGAAATCCTCAATAAAATCCTCAATAAAACTGAATCCAGCAGCACATCAAAAAACTTATCTACCATGATCAAGTTGGCTTCATCCCTGGGATGCAAAGCTGGTTCAACATACACAAATCAATAAATGTAATCCATCACACAAACAGAACCAAAGACAAAAGACATATGATTACCTCAAAAGATGCAGAAAAGGCCTTTGATAAAATTCAACATCTCTTCTTGTTAAAAACTTTCAATAAAATAGGTATGGATGGAATATATCTCAAAATAATAAGAGCTATTTATGACAAACCCACAGCCAACATCATACTGAATGGGCAAAAGCTGGAAGCATTCCCTTTGAAAACTGGCACAAGACAAGAATACTGTCTCTCACCAGTCCTATTCAACATAGTATTGGAAGTTCTGGCCAGGACAATCAGGCAAGAGAAAGAAAGAAGGGCATTCAAATAGGAAGAGAGGAAGCCAAATTATCTCTTTGCAGATGACATGATTTTATCTTTAGAAAACCCCATCATCTCAGCCCAAAAACTCCTTAAACTGATAAGCAACTTCAGCAATGTCTCAGGATATAAAATCAATGTGCAAAAATCACAAGCATTCCTATACACCAACAATAGACAAGCAGAGAACAAAATCATGAATGAACCCCCATTCACAATTGCTACAAAGAGAATAAAATACCTAGGAATACAGCTAACAAGGGATGTGAATGACCTCGTCAAGGAGAACTAGAAACCACTGCTCAAGGAAATAAGAGAGGACACAAGCAAATGGAAAAACACCCCATCCTCATGGATGGGAAGAATCAATATTGTGAAAATAGCCATACTGCCCAAAGTAATTTATAGATTCAATGCTATTCCCATCAAATTACCATTGACATTCTTCACAGAATTAGAAAAAAAGTATTTTAAATTTCATGTGGAATCAAAGAAAATCGTGTATAGACAAGACAATCCTAAGCAAAAAGAACAAACCAGGAGGTATCACGCTACCTGACTTCAAACTATACTACAAGGCTACTGTAACCAAAACAGCATGGTACTGGTACCAAGACAGGCATATAGACCAATGGATCAGTATAGAGACCCCAGAAATAACACCACACATTTACAACCATCTGATCTTCGATAAACCTGGCAAAAACAAGCAATGGGGAAAGGATCTCCTATTCAGTAAATGGTACTGAGAAAACTAGCTAGCTATATGCAGAAAACTGAAATTGGTCCCCTTCCTTACAGCTTATAGAAAAATTAACTGAAGATGGATTAAAGACTTAAATGTAAAACCCAAAACCATAAAAACCCTAGAAGAAAATCTGGGCAATACCATTCAGGACACAAGCATGGGCAAAGACTTCATGACAAAAAAGCCAAAAGGTTCATAACAAACCTGCACACTCTGCACACACACAAAGAAGTCATATAGTATCAACATTCTGCTCTGTATTAGTCTGTTTCATGTTGCCATAAAGGAATTCCTGAGACTGGGGAATTGATAAATAGAAGAGTTTTATTTGGCTTCCAAAAAATCCCACTAAAATAAGTAAAGTTTTAAAAATGTAGTTGGGAAAGTCATTTTAAAAAGCCAAAAACAATTGCAGTAAAAGCCAAAATTGACAAATGGGATCTAATTAAATTAAAGAGCTTCTGCACAGCAAAAGAAACTATCATCAGAGTGAACAGGCAACCTATAGAATGAGAGAAATTTTTTAGAATCTACCCATCTGACAAAGGTCTAATATCCAGAATTTACAAGGAATTTAAATATATTTATAAGAAAAAAGACAACCCCATAAAAAAGTGGACAAAGAATATGAACAGACACTTCTCAGAAGATGACATTTCACAGCCAACTAACATATGAAAAAAAGCTGAACATCACTGCTCACCAAAGACATGGAAATAAAAACCACAATGAGATACCCTCTCATGCCAGTCAGAATGGCAATTATTAAAAAGTCAGGAAACAATAGATGCTGGTGAGGCTCTGGAGAAATAGGAACACTTTCACACTGTTGGTGGGAGTGGAAATTAGTTCAACCATTGTGGAAGACAGTGTGGCAATTCCTCAAGTATCTAGAACCAGAAATACCATTTGACCCAGCAATCCCATTACTGGGTATGTACTCAAAGGGCTATAAATCATTCTATTATAAAGACACATAGTGCATATGTTTACTACAGCACTATTTACAATGGCAAAGACATGGAACCAACCGAAATGCCCATCAATGATAGACTGGATGAAGAAAATGTGGTACATATACACCACGGAATACTATGCAGCCATAAAAAAGAAAGAGATCATGTCTTTTGCAGGGACGTGGATGAAGCTGGAAGCCATCATCCTCAGCAAACTAAAACAGGAATAGAAAACCAAACACCACATGTACTCACTAAGAAGTGGCAGTTCAACAGTGAGAACACATGGACACAGGGAGGGGAACATCACACACCCACACCAGGGCCTGTTGAGGGGTGGGGGCTGAGGGGTGGGAACTTGGAGGATGGGTCAATAGGTGCAACAAACCACCGTGGCACACATATACCTATGTAGCAAACCTGCACGTTGTGCACACACACAAGTAATATAATATCAACATTCTGGTCTGTAATAGTCTGTTTCATGTAGCTATAAAAGAATACCTGAGACTGGGTAATTGATAAATAAAAGAATTTTATTTGGCTTCCCAAAAAAAGTCACTAAAATAAGTAAAGTTTTAAAAATGTAGTTGGGAAAGTCATTTAAGTTACACTTTCTTGTTAATAAACTATAATATTATAATAGTTATGATAAACACCATGGGACTCTTGACTGTTGGTTAGAAAATTTTTTCTTTTGTTTTCCCTTTTTCATTCTCTTCTTTATCACCCCTTTGCCATCCCAAAAGTATGCATTGACATAGTTTGGCTCTGCGTCCCAACCCAAATCTCATCTTGAATTGTAATCCCCACATGTGGAGGGAGGGATATGGTGGGCTGTGATTCAATCATGGGGGTAGTTTCTGCCATGCTGTTCTCATGACCTTGAGTGAGTTCTCACAAGATCTGATGGTTTAAAAGTGTTTGGCAGATCCCCCGACCCGCTCTCTCCTGCTGTCATATAATACATGCCTTGCTTCCCTTTTGCCTTCTGCCATGATTGTAAGTTTCCTGAGTCTTCCCCAGCCATACAGAACTGTGAGTCTGTTCAATCTCTTTTCTTTACAAATTACCTAGTCTCAGGTAGTTCTTTATAGCAGTGTGAAAATAGACTAATACATCCATTAAACATCAGAATAAAAGTACAGAATATTAACTTGCTGTGCTGCCTAATGTTTGCTACTTTCAAATTTCCGAGTCTTATCAGTGTTACTCAGTAATTTTAAATGTTTTGAATTATCACAGTAAGGCAGAACTTGAAGGTGATTTGCGGGCAAAACTGTGGCTAATACTAATAACAAGGTAGAGAGTAGCTGAATCTCTTAATTAGCAATGATTTCAATATTCTTCTCTAGAAGGTTTGTGTCAGATGACAAATGGAAACTCATGTGTTGTAAAAGAAAGCTCAGTACTTCCCCCAGGAGATTTTTATCACTTCTAAGTCAAGTGTGATTTTATGCCCTGCAGCTGTCACTAGTGGCATGGTAGAGTGGATACAGCAAAAATTGATTTTTGTTTTTGTAATATTTAAAGAATAGCTTTTATTTATGGCAGTCATCTCAATATCAACACATACAGTTAATAGTGTCCTCAAGTTTGTCGTTATATGATTTCACTCTGGGCACCACTTAACAGCAAAGAACAATAATTTATTTTTCAGTCCTAATGTTCACTGGATGTTCATTTAACAAATATTTAGGTTTACAAATGTCATTTGACTCCAGAGCTGTTGGTATCACTATGTGCTCAAGTTAGTTGATTCTCTGGGAACAAGAACATGTCATTCTTTCTTTTTTCTTTGTCTTTTTTTTCTTTTTGAGACTGAGTCTCACTCTGTCACTCAGGCTGAAGTGCAATGGCATGATCTCAGCTCACTGCAATCTCTGCCTCCCTGGTTCAAGCGATTCTTGTGCCTCAGCCTCCTGAGTAGCTGGGATTACAGGCGTGTGCCATCATACCCAGCTAATTTTTGTGTTTTTAGTGGAGACGGGGTTTCACCATGTTGGCCAGGCTGGTCATCTCGAACTCATGACCTCAAGTGATCCGCCTGCCTTGGCATCCCAAAATGCCGGGATTATAGTCATGAGCTACCATGCCCGGCTGGAACGTGACATTCTTATTCTCACCTCTATTGAGTCATTCGTTTAGCAAACATTCCATCTACCACCTGTCCTGTGCTGAATAAAAGGGATTCAGAGACAGGCACAGAGTCCTACCTCCGAAGGACCTTTTGGATTAGCTGGGTTATGCAGGAGCATTCAGAGTGTTATGGGGACACAGAGAAACAGTGAATTATTAGAATGAATGGTGGGAGAGTGGTCAGAAATGATGTTCAAAAAGAAATAGACAAAGAAGGCTGTGAATGCAATGGCCAAGAGCTAAGAATACGTATAAAGCACATCCTGAGAATTATAGCTGATGGTGGGAGGAAGCAAGACCCGTGAGGACTAAGCTGGGCTTTGTTCTGAAAGCTCTGGGGTAACAGAAGGATTCCTCAAAGGAGAATGATGTGATCAGCTTTGCATGTAGACATCAGTGTGGAAAAAGAATTGGAGGTGGCTGATCTGGAGGAATGGTGCTGAGGCTCTAGCTTGCAATATTCCAGATGAGAAATCCTAGAGCCCCAGCTAAAGACAAAGAAATAAGAAGGACACATTTAGTAGTTCAGGTTCAGTGGCTCATGCCTGTAATCCCAGGGCTATGGGAGGCTGAGGTGGGAGAATTGCTTGAGCCTAGGAGTTTGAGACAAGCCTGGGCAACATAGTGAGAACCCATCTCAGTTTTTAAAAAATAAAAAAAAAGTAAAAGAACATATTTGAATTCTACTAGGAAAGAATTTGAGGGGCGAGGTAATTGACTGTTGATATGGGAGAAGGAAGAGGCTGTGAACCCTCAAGCTGGGCTATATGGAGGTAATGCATTTGCATGGGGGCAGGATTTTCGTGCCTTTCTCCCCTCCATGATTTCCTAATACAGATGTGTATGCAGAAGGAAAAACTCAAATAAGACATAAAGCTCTACTTTAGGAATAATCAAGTAAGCATCCTATGCCCCCGTGCAAGCCCAGAGCAAAGGGTATAAGCCTGCGAATCCAAGCAGGTATTTCTTCTTTCCCCCTCAGTTTGAAATGACTGAATCTGGGCAGCACATGCTGGGTCTTCTACTTCAAGAGACCAGAAGGGGGCTGGCTGATTGCCCTCAGGGACAGGCCCTGCCCAAGCGTATCTGGAAGAGCAAGACCTGGGAGAAGTTACCTCCCAGTTAGAAAGTGGGTAGAGTCCCATTCTGTCTCCAATGAACAGTAATCCCACCCATTCTTAAAATGTAGCCCAGTGAATGCTGCAAGAGCTGGCCAATACAATTTTCAACTTTTCCCTTGGGGAAGTAACAATGAAGAGGTGGAGCAGTGGAGCAGGAGCATGATCTCTTTTATGGTCGGAGGTGGGATAGGAATGATGACAGTTGCATATTCACCCCCAATATTGGCTGACACAGTGACTTTGGAAACTCTGAAACAACTGGGAGGAAACATGAGCAGGGATTCTTGCTGCGGAGAGAGAAAATGATTGGAGAACCATCAGAATGTTGGTTGGAATGAGAAGGGGATCCTGTCTGGCTTTGCTCGTTTTTGTGCTCCTGGCCCTTGGCATGGTGCCAGGTATATATTAAATGCTTAATACATATTTGTTAAATCCATCAGTGAAATTTCTTGGAACACTCTTGTCTACTAAGAGATACCTAACTCTTAATTTTACCATTCAGGAACAAAGGTATATTTGTGAACGCTTCAATGAGGAAAGTAGAAGTTGCCATTTTAAAGACATAGGGGAGAAAATGGGTTTGATGTTTTAAAGGAGCAATTGGGCTTCACTGTGATCAGTATCACAAGAGATGAGGGGTTGAGAAAGTACCTGGACTTGTCTCTTTACCATGTAGCACAGCCCAGAGATGGGTTCAGGGATTATTGACTTGCCTGCAGGCACTCGGGCTGAACTTGCCTCATGGGAATGCTTGGAGCCATGAATGATGTAGGTTTGTCTGGGTCTTCTGGAGCTGCCCAGGTTCACAGGGAACAACCTCCCAGAACCAGGCCAGAAAGTGTAATAAGCATTGATTTCTATGCTCTGCTGTCCATACTGCTAAGGACTGGGAGTCCTGCACTGAACAATGGTGTAACTGCCCAACAGGTTCACCTTGCCTGCTGCCTAGACAGAGACGATTTATTAAGACAGGGGAATTTCAATAAAGAGTAATCCACACAGAGCTGGCTGTGTGAGAGACCAGAGTTTTATTGTTACTCAAATCAGGCTCTCTGAGCATTCTGGGTTTAGCATTTTAAGGACAGTTTGATGGGTAGGGGGCAGCCAGTGAGTCAGGAGTGCTGGTTGGTTGGGTGGGAGGTGAAATCATAGAGAGTCGAAGCTGTCTTGCAATGAGGCAGTTCTTGGGTGGGGGCCATAGGGTCGGATGAGCCAGTTTATCAGTCTGACTGGTGCCAGCTGATCCATTATGTGCAGGGTATGCAAAATATCTCAAGCACTGATCTTAGGCTTTACAGTAGTGATGTTATCCCCAGGAGCAACTGGGGGATGGGGGAACAGTCAGAATCTTGTAGCCTCTGGTTGCATGACTCCTAAACCATAATTTCTAACCTTTTGGCTAATTTGTTAGTCCTGCAGTGGGTTTGTTTTGGGAAAGGGCTGTTATCCTCTTTGTTCTAAATTATAAACTATAAACTAAGTTCCTCCTCAAAGTTAGTTCAGCCTATGTCCAGGAATGAACAAGGACAGCTTACAGGTTAGAAACAAGATGGTGTTGGTTAGGTCAGATCTCTTTCACTGTCTCAGTTATAGTTTTGCAGTGGCAGTTTAAATGGAACTGTACATTCAACCTCACAGAATTTTAATTCTAGTGAGGACTTAGGGTAATGGAGACCAAATAGGTGAGACAGAAAATGTGTTTTATCAAAGGAGTAGGATTGACTGCTACTACATCATTCTTTCATTCCAACTTTCTCATAGATTTTACCTTAATGACCTAAGAGGCCAAGAGGCTCTATTCAGAACCCTAGACGACATTTGGCTTCGACATAGGCAATCAGTGCATGCCATGGGGACTCAGTTCCCTTTTAACTCAGAATTAATTATAGGCATTTACATCTTCAGGGACCAAAGTGGGTAATTAGACCTAATTAACCGGTAATCAATCGATGTTTCACTTTCTGTCCTCCTCCATGTACAATGGGGCAAGTACATAAAGATAGTCTTGATTCTAGGAAGACTAGAAGCCCTTTGGAGGCTGGGAGAACCATTCTAACATCATGCATGAAGAAACTGATGTGTGGCTTCCAGTTTTGTTAATGATGTTTGGGGAACACATGGCCTTCTTTCTCACTGCTCCAAACTTTCCCCTACTTGGTGGTTACCATGTCTTCTACACCAGACACTGTCCTAAAATGTGCAAGCCCCATTCCTCAAGTGGTTGCACATTGGATAAATCTTCATGCTTGCTATCTCTGTTGTTTAGGCTTTAGTGTCGTTTCATTTAGTTCCATTACATGTTGTCTATGATTGTTTAAAATATCCCTTCAGGCTAAGCTCAATTTCTACCTACTACTCACTGATAGGTAAAGTTCAATGAGTTCATTTGTGGTGTTGGAACGGGAAAAGACAAGAGTTGGTGACGCACAACTTCAAAACCAATATCACAACATTGCTACATTGGCCCCTGAGGATAGAGAAAACCCTGGAAGAGTGATCATATTGTAGCATCAGTCTAAAAAGTTAGTGTCCAGTGGTTTTTCTGAGCGAATGATCATCATTTTCCTCTTATTCACCACTGAGTCGATGTAGGTTTTCTGGCATCTCTATGATGCACAGATCTTCCTAATTTCCCCCAAAGCAATGGAACACAGGAGTAGCTTCTGTGCATGGATTGACCTTTGATCTCCAGTGACTCTCCAGGCTTCATCTGTTTTTCCAATGTTATGGAACTCAATGAAGTGGGGGAGTCTGATGGAATTAAGGATTATGTTTATGGCTTCCAGTATTAGTGCTGTACATCCAAGGTACTGCCCTCCAGGTTTGAGGCACTCCCTTAATATGACAACATAAATTAGCATGTTATCAACCCAACATTACTCTTTCTTTCTGTGATCAGCCCTTTTCTCCTTTCATCACCTTGATAGAAGTCCTCAAGAGCTTGGAAGCTGTAAAGAAGTGTACTTTGTAAGAGCTGAAATATTATTGCAATGATGCCACCAAGAATGATCATGACATGGTTCATGTGCCATTGTTAGACCTGCTTCAGGGATGGTTTCCAAAGACGTGGCTTTGCCTCCTACATAGTTCAGATTGAATAAAGCTCTCTTCTAATACAAATTACCCAATTTGTAGAGTCTCTGCGGTGAATGTTAGAACCTGCTTGTTTTTCTTCCTTATATAGGGTGCTTTTAAACCATTTCCTCTTATGTTCATGCCTTTGAGCCAAAAGCCATAGGTTTGGATTTAGGAAAAGCCAGCAAAATTTTAATATTAGCATGAGTAAGCTAGACTTGGGAAAACGTATGTTTTTGCTGCTCAAAATATTATTTTGCTCTCTCAAAACATTGTTTCAATCCAAGCCATTCATTTGAATATCAAGCATAGTGGTAAGTCTTGATGCTATTTTGCGATGTTTATATTAGATATAGTAACCCTGGCCACTGTACAACAGATAAACTTTTAAATGTTAAGGCACAGTAGAAGTTTATTGGTCAGGTACATAATGTGTTCTTCTGATTAGTGCGCGGTGCCCCTCCAAGCAATGGTTTGGAGATCCAGCTTTCTTTCATCGTGTGGCTTTGCCGTTTTTGATACAACACTTCCACCATTACCTCAGAAGGGGAGAGAACATGAGGGATTGCATGTGTTTAAGGGTCAGGCTTGGAAGTGGCACATATCACTTTTGACTCAGCTAGAAATTGATCATATGCAAAGAAGCCGAGACCAGAGCCCAGTGGTGTACCCAGGGGGACAAGGATACTGCTGTGGTCAACAGCTGGCCCACCTCTGCTGCAGTTGTCTTCTGTATTCCTCTATATCCTCTCCCTTTCTTTGCAATTTGTCTTTTTTAACTTCTATAATGTAAAGCTTGGCAGTGCAGCTTAAGTGTTGAACATTTAAGAAAGAATCTAAAAATACACGAGCCCGTCATATTTTATGCATTTTAAATTATGTGAATTTTTAAAGTGTGATTTAAATGTTAGTAAATATTAGCAGAATCTCATTTGATGTGTGAAATTTAAGAAAAGTAAAATATACCAAACTTAAAAATAATCTAAATTGTGTAATTTCAAAGCTGGCTGGCAAAGCAAATAGTAAGGTGTTTATGCTCTTGACACTTGGAGCCTCTGCCTCAGCGGACAGCAGAAATACGCAACGTCCTCGGTAAGTACAACATGAATTATAAAAATTTTTATGCATTGGACTCTCTGGTTGTAGTTTTCAATGACCTGGTGTGCTATCCTCTTAACATTCATGGTTATTCTACTTTAAATCATGAAGTAGTGGGCAATGTTAAAAATGTACCTGAAAATCAATGCCATTGAAATGGAAAGGTAATAATAATAATAAAGAAATGGAGAAGGATGAAAAGAAAGAACAATAACAACAAAAAAGATCAGCTGATACTGAGGAGCACCAGGCATTGTTCTAAGCTTTTGGCTGGTATTGACTTCTGAGTTTGGTAGGAAGGTACTGTAATCACTCACTCCCAGTCTATAAATTCAGAAATGTGATACTCTGTGTGGAAGGCCAGACGTCTCTGTATTATGTGATGCCACGCTGTTCATTTAGGAATGAACACTCTGCAAACTATTAGGGATATTGCTGAGACAATTAAAAGGAAAATGCCAGCAATTTTTTCACTCTGCCCCATCCTAGAATTAATCCTATGGGATAATTAAGAAGTATGTGTTGTGACAATATAATTGTTCAGGTACACATCCCTGGCATACAAGCAGCTGCCTCAAACTTTATGCACAAACAGGGATAGCTTCTCAGCCTTTTGGCTATGATCAAGTGTAGTACACACAAACAAGGAGACACATCCTTGTCATTTCCTCATATTTTGAATCAAGGCCCTAATTTTGTTTCTGGTTTCTCTTCCTTCCATGCGCTCCTGTAAACAGCCTGTTGCATTCTTGCATGTGGAGTGGGATTTTATTTTATTTTTTCTTTTTGGAACCCCTGATGGATTTAGAAATTCAATAATAAGAATGGACATTGAGGAAGAGGAAAACAGGGATGGGCTGGAGAGAGGGATATGATTGATTCATTAATGATTATCTTCTTTCATCATCAAACTGTTATCAAGAGTATTGTGTACCAAGCATTATTGTACACTCAGGAGATTCAAAGGTGAGGAGAAAACAATCAAAGTCCACTAGGGAAGAAAGATGTGTGATTTGAAAAGGAAATGAACAAAGTAGACAACAAAGATGTGTCTCACTTTCCATGTGAAAACACTTCATATACAGTTTGTCCAGACAAGAAGAGGAGAAACGACTGGTGAAAGAGGTGAAGGGACCATCAGGTGTTCTGTGTGGCTGTTGTGTGGGCTATGCTGGAGACAGTCCTTGAGAGACAGGTACCCCTGTCCTGGGTCCTGTACTTTAGAGGGTGTCACTGTGGCCAGAGGTCTATGGGGCCAAAGAGACCTGAAAACCTAGAATCCCTTATGATCCAGGGGCTTGGTGCCCTGGAATGCCCTGCAGGATGACCTTCGGCCCACTGTCCAGGTCTGTGGAGACCTCCTCTACTGGCGGTTCTCTTGAGGGTGGAAATGTATGGTCGATATGAGCATCTCCAGGCTTGAATTGGGCCAAGGGGTGGCTGTTCACAGGGAGGTGCAGTTCAGCTCTAATATCAGACAAGGGTGTCCCCAGGCTGTCCACAAGACTATTCATGGAAGCAAACCAGGGGTGGAAGAAAAAGGTGTAGGCTGGGGCCCAGGACCTGCTCTTGTTTGGCTGCTGTTTCCCATGTGGGACTCTGAGGGGTCCAAGAATTCTAAAGTCACCCTTGATCTCTAAGTTCTTTAAGCAGTTATATTTGTTAAGATAGAAAGCTTGAACATTTTTTTAACAATGGTATAAGCTTGCTTTATAAGTTTTGATCATCATTCATAGGCTATTTGGGTTGCCATTTCTATTCTTGCCTACACCCCATGAATGTAAAGGGTGAGCTTCATAGAGAAGATGAAGCTGATGAGATTGGTTGGGTCAAATGATGAAGATCTTGGTGCGTCATGCCAAGTAGCAATGGAGAGTTAACAGACATGTTTAAGGATAAAGTACGCACGATCAGATGCATTTTCATAAAGACAGCCTCAGGCAGTGAGTCCATTAAAAGCTGCTACCCTTAGCTCACAGATAACCAGGAACTGGCCTAACCCTGTGGAAGAGACAGTGAGAGTGGAAGGGAGATGAGGAGGTTCAGATTTGAGGGACATTTATGAGTAGTATCAATGGGGTTTCTTGATCGATTGGCTAATATGCAGAATGATGGAATGAGAAATGGGAGGTCAGAACAGCCGGACTCATAGGAGGAATGGAGATGGGCATATTTTGTTGTTGTCTGGGAAGCTAAGGATAGCGATGCTATTGATTGACATTAGAAGGCCGGTTTTGGGGGAGAGACAGTGCATTCAGTTTCAGGTACCCTAAGTTGGAGGTGTCTCCTAAGTCACCCAGGTGCCAGTGTGCACCTGGCACTGAGAAATGAGGTCAGAGCTGTGCCTGAACCTCTGTCACTCCTTTGTCCCCAAGCCACACACGTCTGTTATAGCATGTGAGAGTTGATTAAAATTTCATACAAAATTATTGGGCAATTATTATCCCTTTGGTTAAATTGATTAAATAATTGAGTTAATTCAAGATATGAAACTTCACTTATGATGGACTATACATTTTAGGTCATACTAATACTTCACATACATGGGGCTTCTGGGTAATTAACTTCATTGTCCAGAGTATGGCATTAAAATGGGACAAGTCTGGATTTCCTTCCTTTGATGTAACTGATTTGTACTGCAAGACATTTCCATCACAGACTTTATTCCCACTGGTCAGTGCCTTTTTTCTATTTTATACATTCTTAATTTAAGCTATTTTATGTGTAGCTGTGTTAACTTCTATAACTTCTATAACCATAAAATATAATTATCCCATAGACATATCAGATAATGTTATGAAAGTTACATTGAATTAAAATGACTTTCACAGAGTCACATAAAGAACTCTAATAATTTCTTTTAAAATTATAGGGCAGGTCATGTTCAGAAAAAGAATCAAACATTAAGTAGAGGAATTACATTGGATCAGTGCCCAGATTCTTAAGAGAGACCATTGAAGATGATCACCTAGTTTCCTCTGAACTTGAATGTTTCCTTGTTATAGTGGCCCCTGACAGTAAGCCAAAGGATGAGTGTGATCCCTCAAGATTCTTCCCCAAAGGATACTGGTAACAGTGTAGTTTATAACTTAATTCCTTTTAAAGTAATTTAATCAATGTTAAATAGATGAACTTTGGAGAACTATTGGAGATATATATATATATATTTACAATTTTTCATCTATGATGATTAAGATAATGATATTCCTATGCCTAATTCATTATTGCTTTATTCAGCCATTTAGCTCATATATTTAATCATAATATTCTCCTATGTCAAGCTATGCTTTCAGGTGACAGTTGTATATACCATAAGGTGTGTATTTGGCTGTAGATATTATCTAAGGCTAGAATCTGAATAAAATAATATAAATATTAGTGAAATCTAAAATTAATAAAATCTATTATTTTTAAACATATAGATAAAATTACTAGAAAAAATACGTTGGAATTACTATTATGTGTACTGAGTGTTATTGACTGTGGGTACTTTTTTTTTAAGACAGAGTCTTGCTCTGTCACCCAGACTGGAGTGCAGTGGTGTGATCTCGGCTCACTGCACCCTCTGCCTCTTGGGTTCAACAATTCTTGTGCCTCAACTTCCTGAGTAGCTGGGATTACGGGAGTGCACCACCACACCCGGCTAATTTTTGTATATTCTAATAGAGATGGGGTTTTGTCCTGTTGGCCAGGCTGGTCTTGAACTGCTGGCCTCAAGTGATCTACCTGTCTTGGCCTCCCAAAGTGCTGGGATTACAGGCATGAGCCACAGGGCCTGGCTGACTGTGAGTACTTTTACTTTCTTTAAGCATAGCCTGTATTTTCCAAAATTTCTCTCATGAACATATCATTCTTATTGTCAGGTCAGCCTGAAATAATCAAAAGGATTAGAATCTAGTTTTAAGAGATTATTTCAGTGAAAAGCTGGGACTAGCCATCTGGGAAACACGAACTCCAGAGAGATGAGATCAGTGCTCTGAAGTTAAAAGTTAAGGTCTTGCTTGTATAAGACAGAAAACAAAGAAACTTAGTAGGATTACAACATTTTCCATGCAAGCCTGGTTTATGTGTTACAACAATTTAATTAGTTACCATTTGTTTTCCATACAGCTTTTCTTTTCCTTTCCAATTTAAAAGAGTATATTTAACATTCCCTCTTAGCTAATGTAATAGTCATGAAGTCTTTGTGTGTTAGAGTTAAGAGGGAAGTTAATCTGTAATGAAGTTCAGCAGTTAAGAGGGAAGGGGTCTTCCCTGGAACCCTTTAGTCATTCACAACATTTTACAAGACAGTGTAAGAAAGGGAAAAGGCTGATCCGTAATCAAAGAAACAAAGGTTAGAGCTGCCTAGGTCACAGTTCTCTGCCTATGTGACTTAGTTTTCCATAATCACGTTCCCTTATAGCTCAATATGTTTTAAAGGTCCAACAGCTTAGAGTTTGAATTACATATTTTCGTATTATATTTAGAAAAAGCCAATCTGTCATTAAAAAAAATAAAGATGCATGAGAGTTGAGGAAGAGTGCTGGTAAGATCACAGGAAGTCATATGTAGGCTCATGTGTTCACACTCACATATTCACTATAAGGAAAGAATAAAGCCAAGAAAGAAAGAAAAAAACTCAATTTCGTGTCATCCTTGTGGGGGTGGAAAGGAAGTCAGGTCATGGAAAATGCTTTCTGTTTACCTCTTTAAAAAGTGGTAACTACCAGTCTTAACTACAGAACCTTTTTTTTTTTTTTTTTTTGAGATAAGAGTCTCACTCTGTCACCCAGGCTGGAGTGCAGTGGTGTGATCTCGGTTCACTGTAACCTCCGCCTCCTGGGTTCAAGTGATTCTCCTGACTCAGCCTCCCGAGTAGCTGGGATTACAGGTGTACACCACCAAGCTTGGCTAGTTTTTGTATTTTTAGTAGAGATGAATTTCACCACGTTGGTCAGGCTGGTCTCAAACTCCTGACCTTGTGATCCACCCACCTCGGCCTCCCAAAGTGCTGGGATTACAGGTGTAAGCCAACATGCTTGGCCAACTACAGATATTTTGGTGGCAGGTAGATGCACCAGTTGCTGGATAAAAACCATTTTTATTTCGTAATTTGAACAGTTACCATTTCTTTTTAGTATCATTAAAGATTTAAGCACGTAGGAAAACATAGAGAAAAATATAATAGCCATATGCCCATGATCCAGCTTTGCCAAAATTTTGCGTTTCTGCTAAATTTACTTCAGATATTGCATTGCTATTGTCAAGTTAAACATTACAGCTTTATGGTGGATAAGAGGAAAGACATCGGGTAGCCCCTGATTGGAGGCCATTGGTGTGGGAAATCTGGAGTCAGGGTAACTAGAAGTGGGACATCGTATGTGATTGGTTAGGGGTACATATTTGGCTTTCTCCGGTGATAAGTTGGAAGCAGGGACAAAAATTAAAGAAGCTGTTAGTAATCAAGTCCTGGTTATTTTGGGCCAATTGCTATAGAAGTCATTGTTTAGCTTTCTGAATTGTCTCTAGAGATAGCAATGTGGCTTCCTGCAAGTCTGACATGAAGTAGGCCGGCTTCTGGATTGGATTGTTCATGGCAATAAAGGGATTGATTTCCTGGATAGGTTGCTGCAGGTCATGAGTCAATGTGCCATTTTTTTTTTTTTTTTTTTTTTTTTGAGACGGAGTCTTGCTCTGTGCCCCAGGCTGGAGTGCAGTGGCACGATCTCGGCTCACTGCAAGCTCCGCCTCCCGGATTCACGCCATTCTCCTGCCTCAGCCTCCCAAGTAGCAGGGACTACAGGTGCCTGCCGCCATGCCCAGCTAATTTTTTGCATTTGTAGTAGAGACGGGGTTTCACTGTGTTAGCCAGGATGGTCTCGATCTCCTGACCTCGTGATCCGCCCGCCTCGGCCTCCCAAAGTGCTGGGATTACAGGCGTGAACCACCGCGCCCGGCCCAATGTGCCATTTTTATGTATGGTCTGGCCACAGTCTGTAGATTCAGTTTCCCCTATATGTGAGGCTCAAATTTATTCATTTAGTTGTTGAATGGTATTTCATTATATGACTATACAACTATTTATTCATTCTCCAGTTGATAAGCTTGGATCTCAGCTTTTCAACATTCTGAACAGTGCTGCCATTAATATTCATGTCTGCTTGTAGAAGACATTTTCATTGAATGTTTTTATAAGATAAGTTTCCTGCTATATGGCTGCTTTCTGGTTTTGGACCAGAAAGATATGATGAGTTTCTGTAACTCTTGTCTTTCCCTTTGGTCAGAGCTAATGTACTGTAACCATAATAGTGGACTCAAAGATGGCTAGAATTAGTGAACAGTACCCAGGACTCCTAGAGCTTACAGAGGCAGGTCAGAAAATCACATTCGCCTAGTTTGTAAATTCTTATGATAAAATGTCATTATTTCTCTTCCTTCTGCAAAAATGCAAGCTCCTCCTTTTCTTTCTCCATCTCCTCTCTCTGTCTGGAGTTAGGATGGCAACGTCGCCACTCCAGCAGAAAGGAAACCTCTTTAAGCTAGCTATTATAAATAGCCTCCAGTGTTGCTTATTCAGACATTATCACAGAAAGCTCACTCAGTGTGAATGTTTTCGGTCAAGGCCAGGTGACTAATAGATACTTAACTGGAAGTTAAATTGACCACAAGTTCTACGATGAACCCTTGGTATTGAGTAATTGTCAGCACTGTTATTTTATGTTTACCCTGTCCTTTAAATGTTCTACTGTGTATTGAATATTAATACAGTAATACATCCTTTTATACATACATGCTTTCTAGGATTTTCAATAGCTTTTCCCCTTCACTCCAGATATTCACTTAATGTACATTGATGTGAATAGTAACTATTTACTTCAAAGAAATAGTAAACACACACACACACAATAATGTTTCAGTCAACCATGAACTGGATATATGACAGTGTTCCCATGAGATTGTAATACTGTATTTTTACTGTATCTTTTCTATGTTTAGATGCACAAATACTCACCATTGTGTTACAGTTGCCCACAATATTTAGTACAGTAACAGGCAGTACAGGTTTGCAGTCTAGGAGCAATAGGCCATGCCATATAGCCTAGGTGTGTAGTAGGCTCTACCATCTAGAATTATGTAAATACACCCTACGATGTACATAGGACACAGTCACTTAGTGACGCATTTCTCACACTGTATCCCCGGCATTAAGGAACATGTCCTAGGAAAACTATAAAGTTGTGATCCTCACTTGTGTAACCAAGTTTTTTGTTTTGTTTGTATTGTATATATTTAAGGTAGACAACATGATGTTTTGATATACTTGTACATAGTGAAATGGTTAGTACAGTCGCACAAGTTAACACATCCATTGTCTCTCATAGTTATACCTTTTTTGTGTGTGTTAAGGCACCTAAAATCTACTCTCTCAGCAAATTTCCAGTATGCATGACAATATTATTAACTATAGGCTTCCTACTGTACATGACAGATCTTTAGACTTGTTTATCCTATATAACTGAAACTTTGTACTCTTTGACCCACATATCCCATATCCTGTTTAGTTACTTTTTGTTTGTTTTGTTTTTCTTTGTTTTTAGATTTTGTATATAAGTGAGATCACTTCTCCCTATGTCTGACTTATTTCATTTAGGCTGATATCCTCCACTTGCACATTGTTGCAAATGGCATGTTGCAACATGCATGTTGTTGCTGTTGCAAAAGGCAAGATCTCCTTTCTTAAAGTTGCAATTAGCAAGATCTCCTTTCTTAAGGTTAAATAATATTCCGTCCTATAGATATACTAGATTTTCTTTTTTGGGGGATGGGAGGGAATGGAGTTTTGCTCTTGTTGCCCAGGCTGGAGTGCAATAGTGTTATCTTGGCTCACTGCAACCTCCACCTCCCAGGTTCAAGCGATTCTCGTGCCTCAGCCTCCTGAGAGCTGGGATTACAGGTGCCCACCACCATGCCCAGGTGGCTGGTCTTGAACTCCTGACCTCAGGTGAGCCACCTACCTCAGCCTCCCAAAGTGCTGGGATTACAGGTGTGAGCCACCACTCCTGGACACCGGATATTCTTAACCACTCATTTATAGACAGACACTTAGGTTGTTTCCATATCTTGGCTGTTATTGAGTAATGTTGCAATGAACATGGGAGTGCAGATATCTTTACGAGGTGCTGATTTCATTTCCTTTGGGCATATACTCAGAAAAGGGATTGTTGGATCATGTAGTAGTTCCATTTTTAATTTTTTGAGGAACCTCTAAACTGTTTTCCATAATAGCTGCACCAATTTACATTCCTATTCCTACAAACAATGTACAAGGTTTCCCTTTTCTCCACACCCTTGCCAACATTTGTTATCTCTTGTTTTTTTTTTTTTTTTTTTTTTTGATAATAGCCATCCTAACAAGTGTGGGGTGATATCTCATTGTGGTTTTGATTTGCATTTCTCTGATAGTTAGTGGTGTTGAGCACCTTTTCACATCCCTGTTGGCCATTTCTATGTCTTCTTTGGGAAAATATCTATCCAGGTCCTTTGGCTGTTTTAAGATTGTGAGTTCCTTATGTATTTTGGATATTTACCCCTTATTGATACATGGTTCTAAAATATTTTCTACCAATCTGTAGGCGGCCTTTTCAATTTGTTGTTTGTCCCCTTTGCTGTGCAGAAGCTTTTTAGTTTGAAGTAGTCCTACTTGTTTGCTTTTGCTTTTGTTGCCACATCCAAAACAATCATTTCTGAGGCCAATGTTAACGAGCTTTTCCCCTGTGTTTTCTTCTGAGAGTTCTATGGCTTCAGATTGTACAATAGGTCTTTGATTCATTTTGAGTTGATTTTTGTGTATAGTGTAAGATGAGATCCAATGTTATTCTTTTGAATATAGATATTCAGTTTCCCCAGCACCATTTATTGAAGCAAACTGTCTTTTTCCCATTGTGTCTTCTTGATGCTCTTGTCAAAAATTTGTTGACTATTATATATGGATGGGTTTATGTCTAGGATCTGTATTCTGTTCCACTGGTCTATGTCTGTTTTTATGCCAGTACCACACTGTTTCAATTACTATAGCTTTATGATAATTTTAAATCAAGAAGTGCAATACTCCAAACTTTGTTTTCCTTTTTCAAGATTGCTGTTTTGGGTTTTTGTAGTTCTATATGCATTAAAAAAATTTTTTTTTCTATTTTCATGAAGAATGCCTTTGGCATTTTGACAGTGATTGCATTGAGTCTGTATATTGCTAAGGGTAGTATGTACATTTGAATAATATTCTTTCAACAATTCATGAATATGAAATATCTTTCCATTTATGTGTATCTTCATTTTCTTTCATTAGTCATTTAATAGTTTTCATTATATAGATCTTTCATCTCCTTGGTTAAATTTATTCCTAAGTATTTTATTGATTTTGATGCTATTATAAATGGGATAGTTTTCTGTATTTCTTTTTCAGGTGGGTTGTTACTGGTCTAAAAAGTACAACTAATTTTTGTATGTTGATTTTGCATGCTGCAACTTTATTAAGTTAATTAAGTTATTATTATTTATTTATTTTCAGACAGAGTCTAGTTCTATCACACAGGCTAGAGGTGCAGTGGTGTGATCTCAGCTCACTGCAGCCTCTGCCTCCCAGTCTCAAGTGATTCTCCTGCTTCAGTCTCCCAAGTAGCTGGGACTACATGCGTGAGCTACCACACCTGGCTAATTTTTATAATTTTAGTAGAGACAGGTTTCCCCATGTTGACCAGACTGATCTGGAACTCCTGACCGCATGTGGGCTGCCTGCCTGGTCCTCCCAAAGTGCATTATGTTTATTAGACCTAACAATTATTTTTTGTGTGTGGAGCCTTTAGGGTTTTCCACATATAGGATTATGTCATATGCAAGTAAAAATAGTTTTACTTTTTCCTTTCCAGTTTGGGTGCCTTTAATTACTTGTTATTATCTGATTACTTTTGACAGTACTTATACTATTATGTTGAATACAAGTATTAAGAATGGTTATCCATGCCTTGTACTGGATTTTAGAGGAAAAGATTACAGTTTCCCCCCATTAATTATTATGGTAGCTGGGGGCCTTTCGTAAATGGCCTTTATTGTGTTGAAATTCTTTTCTATACCTAAATTGTTTTGAGTTTTTAATCAAGGAAGAATGTGAAATTTTGTCAAATGCTTTTTCTCCTTCTGTTTAGATCAGGGGTTTCTAATCTTTTGGCTTCCCTGGGCCACATTGGAAGAAGGAGAATTGCCTTGGGTCACACATAAAATACATTAACACTAATGATAGTTCATGAGCTTTAAAAAAATTACAAAAAAATCTCATATTGTTTTAAGAAAGTTTACAGTTTTGCATTGGGCCACATTTAAAGCTATCCTGGCCTGCATGTGTCCCATGGGACACAGGTTGGACAAGCTTGATTTAGATGATTATGCTTTTTATTTCTCATCCTGTTAATGTCATATATTACGTTGATTTATTTGTCTATTTAAACCAATCTTGCATCCTAGGGATGAACCCTGCTGACTCATGATGTATAATATTTTTGATGTGTAGTTGATTTCAATTTGCTGGAATCTTATTGAGGATTTTTGCATCAATATTTATAAGAGATATTGACTTAGAGTTTTCTTTTTGTTTTAGGTGTTTTTATCTAGTTTTGGTATCAGAGTAATGCTGGTCTCATAAAATAAGTTTGGAAGTATTCCATCTTTTGTTTTTTGAAGTGGTTTAGATGGATTGGTATTCATTTTTCTTTGAGTGTTTGGTAGAATCCAGCCATGAAGTTCTCTGGTCATGGTTTTGTGGCTTTGTTGGGAGCTTTTTAATTACTTTAATCTCTTTCTGTGTTATTGATTTGTTCAGACTTTTTGTTTCTTCCTGATTCAATCCTAGTAGGTTGTGTGTTCCTAATAATTTATATATTTCTTCTAAGTTATCCATTTTCTTGACAGGTAATTGTTTATAACAGTTCCTTAGGATTCTTCTTATTTTAAAAGCATTCATTGTAATGTGTCTCCCCTTCATTTGTGATTTTATTTATTTGAATCATCTCTCTTTTTTCTTAGGCTGACTAAGGGTTTGTCGATTTTATTTATTTATTTTAAAAAACCTCTCTGTTTTATTGTTTTTTTTTTCCTGTATTTTTTATGCTCTAATGAAGTATTGAAGTCTCCTACTATTATTGTATTGCTGTCTATTTCTCCCTTGAGTTCTGATAATATTTAGGTGCTCTGGGGTTGGATTCATGTATGTTTACAGTTGTTAAATCCTTTCTTAATGAATTGAACCCTTTATCATTTAATAATGACCTTCTTTGTTTCTTGTGACAACTTTTTGACTTAAAGTGTATTTTGTCTATTATAAATACAGCCACCAATATTCTCTTTACATGGGATGTTTTTTGTTTGGAATATTTTTTTAATACCTTCACTTTCAACCGGTGTGTCCTTAAAGCTAACGTGGGTCTCTTATAGTCAGCATATAGTTGGATCATGTTTATTTATCCACTCAGTCACTCTATGTCTTTTGACTGGAGAATCTAAACCATTTCTGCTTAAGGTAATTGCTGATAGGTGAAGACTTACTGCTGCTATTTTGTTCATTGTTTTCTGTGGGATTTTTTGTCGTTGTTTGGTAGATCCTTTGTTCTTTACTTCCTGTCTTGCTGTCTTCCTTTGTGATTGGATGATTTTCTAAGTAGAATGCTTTGATTTCTTTGTTTTTATCTTTTGTGCATTTAGTATATGTTTTGCTTTGTAGTTACCTTTGTAGTTACCATGAGGTTACATAGCTAGTCTTATAGTTATAACTGTCTATTTCAAGTTGATAATGTCTTAATTTTCATAACATATAAAAACTCTACACTTTTATTCTACCCTCACATTTTAATTTTACAATGTCACAATTTTCATTTTTTAATCTTATATATTCCTTTACAAATGAATGCAGCTGTAGTTATTTTTTGTCTGGCACCACACTTTTAAAACCTAGTTTCTTAACTCACAAACATTTTCCCTTATGTGAATCCCACTGCCTCCATTATTTCTTGCCTGAACTATTTTTTTTGAGGAAAACCCAAACATGAAATACACTTTTGAACAATTTTGCTATCTCTGGGCTTACTTCCTTTCAAGCTACTCTTCCAACTGCTACCAAAGTGATATTTCTAACATGAAAATCTAATTAGTTTCCTTCTTAAAATCCACTGGGGCTTCTTATCATCTTTAAAATAAAGTAACAACTGGCTAGTGTGATATGAAAGGCCCTTTGTGACTTGAATGCCACCTCTCCAGGTTCCTCTTCTGTCACTCTCCAGCATAATCATGTGCCAAGCAGCCCTAACCTCCAGCTATACCCAGAAGTCCCCAGATGTGCCATAGGGCCCCAGACCCTTTGCTTGGAGTATTCCTCCTTCCTTTATTTATCTAACTCATCCTTGAGGAGTCAACTCCAGAGTAACCTGCTCTGTGAGGCTGTTCCAGAGCCTGTTCCCTCACCTGCAGAATCAGGTACCCCCTACTCCTGTGCCTCAGCATCTATACATTTCTGTTATGGGACTTGACAAAGAGTTTTATAATTAGGAACATGCTTCAGTCTCCCATTAGACTTTGGGCACTTTGTGGAGAAGGACTGTCTTGAAGTGTTCATCTGTTTTATTTTTTATCACTTTGGATTTAAACTAAAACCATGTAAATATGCACATATATACATGCACACAGACATACCTACAACTACCTTGCTTTTAACTCCCCTCTATAACTTGCTCTCTGAACATGGACATGTTATTTAACCATAAGACCTTAGCTTCCTCATGAAAAGGTTGGGCTTTGATAGATTTTAGGAGCTTAGAAGAGTCATTAAAAATTGTAACCAAGGATTCATCAAGAATAAGGTCATTTTTTCTATCCTTAGCACTCAGAAATATATGTAGTAATTTGTTGAATAAATCAAAGGAAGTAAGGAAGGGAAAGGGGCTGGAGTAAAAGAGATGAGGAGAAAAGAGTAAAGGAGAAAGAAAAAAAGGAACATGAAACCATATGGGGAACTTATTGAGATATACATGGGTGAGTGGGATACATAAACAACATCAAAATTCTGTTGGAAATAAAGAAAAAGGAGGAAACCAATGCTGGGCAGACAAGTAAAGTATTCACACTAAAAATAAATCAGACATAAAAGTTGCCCTCAAAAAACTTTCTCTCTGGTAAAAGAGATTAAAACCAGTATCTACATAAAATTACAAGGCAAGTAGTGAGAATTGTCTGGGGCAATTTGGTGTTCTGTAAAAGTCCATTGTATTAACAAATAATTGAGCAACAGAGGTACAGGGGAGGTTCTTACGGGACTTCAGAGGAGAAGAAAATTCCATCTAGCTGGAAGAGTCTAGGAAGGGATAAATAAAACTTGACTTAGGCCTTGAGGACAGGGAGGATTTGGATAATATGGATAAGGCAGTTTGGGGTGATGGGAGGAGGGGAGGAGAACATTCCAGGCAGCATGAGGAAAGGAGAGTGAGTGGGACTTGAGATTAAATCAGTTTGGCCAAATGATTCCATTTTAATGGCTCACAGTCTCTATGACTACAAATTCTGACAATTTAGACATGCATTATTTTATTGTCCTGACTTTTGCAGCTATCGTGGTAACCCCAAATACCATTTCTACCTCTACTAAAACTTTAAAGTCTCTTCAGGAGTAGCCAGGAAAAACAAAAACAAAAACAAAAAAAAACGTTAGTTACAATAGTGACATGTAACTATTCTAACTCCAACTTTGGTACATGCTGCAAAGATGGAGACTAGGAAGTGAGCTCCTGTAATCATTAAGTGTAGGCCATGGCAGTTTTCATAGCCTTGCTTCTTAATGCAGGATTGAAAATTATTTAGCCAGAGTAAAGCAGAGGCTAAAAGAGGAGCTAAACTCAGCAGGCTCAGGGAACCCAGATGGCACACAGGAATGATACCACACCTGACCACAGAGAATTACACTTTCTGCTTGTGCTGCTCAGAAGTCTGAACTCCTCTAGTAAAAGTGTTTTCCAATCATCAAAGCTTAACCTTTACCGATCGTGACAGCTATCTTTGTGTCCTGCTCACAGGTCTTTTGTAGAGGAGGCTGAGTATGACAATGAGAAATGGAAATCATGTTTTCTGTTTTATGGACATTTTAAAAAATGTTAAAGTTTAATAACATATTTTTCTTCCAAGCAACATTTAAAATTTAAAGTCTATCTTTGAGTCATTTTTTGCATTATAAGGAATTTCAGAAGGTAGTAAAAGTGCAAGTTTAATACATTTTTTAAATATTGTGGAATAAAACAGTTTCCTCCTCTTTATAAATTAGCTCATATTTCCAAATGTTCACCAATCACATTGATCCTCTGGGGTGATTTAAATATGGAGTGTGATAAATGCAAAAATCCTCTTGTTAAAAAATAGAATTAGAATATATGAGATTCTAAGAGATTTATGTCATCTGACTTTCAATAAATACTGGTTACCTGCTACGGCTGGTACAAGGCTGGGTACTGGGGATATAACAGTACAGAAACATTCCTGACAATATCGTCCGTGATCCAGGAGCAGGAACCAGGTTCTTACAATTCTACAGGTACAGATATTGTTAAACCCAGGGTTCTTCAGGAGCTTGCCAAATCCAGGCTCTAGGGACAAGAAGTGATCCTAGAAAACGGACCATTAAGGTACAATAGGTGCTAAATTGGAAGGAGGGGTTAGAGGTAATGTTCAGGATAAAAGTTACAGCCTACTTAGAGACTATGGGATGAAAGGAAGCATGCCACTGGAGGAGTACTGCTGGGAACTGTGAAGAGACAAACAAAACACACATCTGCCACACTGCCCAAATTTCTAAGTCACTGTGCTATATGCATATTGTATGAGAAACAGCCTTTCTTGTGTGATATTTCTTTTCTAAACCAATTGGTGAAACAAATAATTGTAAAAATGTTAACCTACTGCAATTCCTTTTGGAATTTTTTTAGGACAGAAATTTGTGAAAATGTTGTTATCTTGTGTTTAGTGTTTTCTTTATTGGTAAGTCCTCTGTTAAACATAATTAATTATGGGGCTGGGCATGGTGGCTCATGCCTGTAATCCCAGGATTTTAAGAGATTCAGTTGGGAGGATCAGTTGAGGCCAGGAGTTCAGTCCAGCTTGGGCAACAAAGCAACACCCTGTCTCTACAAAACAAAAATGAAAAAATTAGCCAGGCACAGTGGCACACACCTGTAGTCCCAATTACTTGGAAGGCCGAGTTGGGAGAATTGCTTGTGCCTGGGAGTTTGAGGCTGCAGTGAACTATGACTACACCAGTGTATTCCATCCTGAGCAACAGGGCAAGACCCTGTTTCTGGAAAGGAAAGAAGAAAAAAACCTGATAATTGGTTATTTGAGAAAAATTAAGATTCTCTTCATTGCAATTTGTTGATAGCCTAATGGGAGAAACATGGAATTTCTGTGCTGGAAAAGCCTAATGGAATTCACAGGACTTTGTTCAGCAAGGAGTTCTCAATGGAGGAAGTTGCCCAAGGTCACTCAGCCTCTTGGGGCTTAAGTTAGAGCTAGAGCTCAGGGTTTTAAATTCCCATCCAGTGCCATTCTCCAGATGCCCAGAGTTCAGACATAAGGTTTCCAACAAAGGCTTGGTAGGGATCCCCTAGTTCTGCTGTGAAGTGCCCACTGTGACATTATCCTTTGTTTCCACCTACCTCTGCCCCTATGTGGGGTTTTAATTAATTAATGGAAGGTCAGATGGTAAATGATTTGCTTTCTGATGGGATTTTGATATGCATTGTTGAGAGTGATTACATATGCACATTTTGGAGACAGCAGCTTCCTGACAGTACTCATTTACATGGCTAATTACCGTGGGCAGCACTTGTCAGGCAGTTCTATCTGTAGGGGTAGGACAGGCACACGGGGAGAAGCCAACAAGGACATAACACAAAACACCCACGTTATGATCTTTCATGATTGAAATGCTCAATGGCACATTTTAGATGAAGCCCATTGACTTGTTATTACTATTATCAAGGTCCTTTTACTTGAGTCTTCGGATGACCATAGAACTCGGTGACCTTAAAGAGATGAGCTCAGGTCAAAAGGGACAATTTTTGATATATTTCTTTTCAGCGCGAGAGGGTCAATGAACTGGCATTTGCTGATAAAAGGTAAAGCTCTTTTTGCATCTCTATAATTCTTAATACAACTTGAGACCAAATGAGAAAACTTTGCCTTTTCTATTTCCCTTTCTCTGATTGTGAAATAAATTAACAAGTGAAAAGAGGAATAGCTTCTATTTTATTAAGGTTTTTTTTTTGTAGTTTGATTGCAATAGACGTAGTTAAGGCATCAGTATTAGAGGCTTGTGATTCTTATCAGTGTTGGTGACTTTTATTTTTAATCTTTGGTGATTCAACTCTTGCATTTTGATTTCTGAAAAAGACTACTGTGTGAGTAATCTACGATTGTACAGTACACTGATGATCTGAAAACAAAAAACTGCCATTTGTAAGCATTTCCTTTTTCTCTAGACATCGTGCAGAATCTGGCATGAATGCAGGCTCTAGAATCAAATATTCTTAGGCTCTTATCCTAGTTTAGCCTTATACCACCTGAAAGATGCCGAGTAAATTGACGTAATCTTTTTGAGACTCAGAATTTTCTTCTGCACAATGGGATGATAATGGAACCCATGTCACAGGGTATTAATGAGGATTAAGTGAGGTGAAGTGAGTGAAGCCTTGGCAAGATACATAGTCCATTCCCACAACTCAGTAAATGTTATAAAATATAACATGACTGGTAATGTAGAGCTTTATTCAGCTTTTCAGACTGTACCTAATATTTTAAACCCTCATAATTGCGCTGACCCTGAGTTCATCACTGAGAAATGGCCAACTTCGGTTATAAGTATGGAAGCTGTTATAAGTACTATTTCTCCAACAGTTACTAAGCTGTCAGTGCATGGTCATAGGTGGTATTTGTAGTAAATACCATGTAGAAATTTCATTTCATGAAAATAGCTCCATATTATATATATATATATATATATATATATACACACACACACACACACACACAAACACATATGTGTAAAATCTGAGACAGAGTCTCCCTCTGTCACCCAGCAGGCTGGAGTTCAGTGGCATGATCTTGACTCACTGCAATATCGACCTCCTGGACTCAAGCCATTCTCCTGCCTCGGCACCCCCCAGTAGCTGCGACTACAGGGATGTGCCACCAGGCCCAGCTAATTTATATATATTTTTGTAGAGTCAGGGTTTTGCCATGTTGCCAAGAGTGATCTCAAACTCCTGGCCTCAAGCGAGCCTCCTGCCTTGTCACCCCAAAGTGCTGAGATTATAGGCATAAGCCACCATACCAGGCCAAATAGCTCACTTTTAAAGAATAAGTGGTTTTCCCCATTGTATTACCAAGTAAAATGAGAGAAAAAAGACTCTTTTGACATCTATAAATAGCTGTCTTTTAAGAATTCTGTTAATTTGGTTTATTGCTATAGACATTCTTAATAATCATATGATTTCTGGTCATAATAATTGCTGAATCTTTGAATACTGTTTTAAAAAACTTTGTATAATGAAAAATGTCAAACCTGTACAAAAATAGAGAGAAGAGTATAATAAGCCTGTATGTACACCTCACCCAACCTCAACAATTAACAATATATGGCCAGTCTTATTTCATCTAACTTCCCACTCACTTCCCTCTTGCCTCATCACAGTGAGTTATTTTGAAAAAAAGAAAGCCAGACATTATGTTATTTTATTCCTAAATACTTAGAAATATATCACTAGAGGATAAGGACCCTCTGATGTTAATAAAACCACAGTACCCATATTATACCTTTAAAATGAAATTCCTTAACATCATCAAATATCCAGTCAGTTCTCTAATTTCTTCAATTATTTTGTGAGCGTTGCTTTATAGTTTAAGTACCACTCTTGTGTAGAAGAAAATGAAAGAAAAATTAAAAAGTAATTTTACTGTGCATTTGTGTTTGTGTGGTGTATACCGTAGTAATTTCTGTCAGTTGTCTCCCAGGAAGTAACATATTGAAAAATATCTTTTTAGTAGTTGCGTTTTACAAGGCAACTGCTAGATGTATCTTGATCCCAAAGGTGAGAATTTTACTGGGAGTTAGAAATACCACAGCCTACATCAGTATTACTGTTTTATATTTCCACCAAATAAGAACTGATTTTTTTTCTCTGTTATCTAGACACTGTCAATGAAGACTAATCCAGAACAATTTATACTGCCAATTTTATATTTAGGAAACCCATTACAAGAGTTTCCTTTGATTTGCAATTTGAGCTACATGCATACCATATTCTGTCTTGGAAAAATACTGATATCTATGGAAAGTTTCATGACTTTCTTCTGTAAAAGCTATGCCCTAGAAATCAATTAAATAGAAAGTCTCTCAGTAGGTGATCATTTTATGATATGTTTTATCTTTGCAAGCCAGGACACTGGCGGACAAAACAAACATTTAACCCTGCCAGCAGGGTCAGGAAAAGGCCAAGCTTTTTCACTTTCTGCCACAGCTATTCCAGAATGCTCACATGTAAATCATGCTTTCAGAGCCAAGTTATGCTTTAGATGTCTACAGAAGCCTGCTATTTAAGGAAAACTACAGTGAATCCTTTTGCAAAGTGAGGAGTACATTGTTTTGAGCCATGAACAGATATGATTAATTTAGTTCTCTTATAGTAAACTTTCCATATATTAGTCTTTTTGAATGGGACCTAACTTGAATGTCATTACTGTTAAAATATTACCCTCTTCTTACTCTTTTTATTTTAAAGTAAGAATGAATGTGAATTAAAAACTCTAAGTTTCTACAGCCTTATAACTGCTCCATTCTATAGAATTGCATTTCTCTGAGATTTGTTTGCTTTTCTTCTCTGAGCCAGTGTTATGTTTAAATGGAACCAGTGGGCCTTCGTTAGCCATTTTTCACAGTGCCTTACAGTTTGTCACACCAGTGGGTTGAGTGATTGTCCAGGAAATATCATCACCTCCCATATGGGAGAAGGGATGACAAGGGATGTGGGAGAAGGCAAGGTCCTTTCTGCTCCAGACCATGTCACAGAAGAAACAAGTGAAGTTGTGTGCATGGTTCTCCTCTATTGATTAGGAATGTATACACTTCATTCCCATTCCTGTGCACGTTCTTCCGTCAGGATGAGACTTCTAACTGCTCAGTTGTCTCACTGTGGTCACAAGGAGAACCTCACAAGTGAGTGGGGAGGACCTAGAGAACCCATTTCCACTCATGGCACAGCAGCCCACAAGATGAGATCCCTATGCCACTCCCAGATAGCACATCCCCAATGCGTTCTGTGCTTTTTGCCTTAGGCATGATTATTCCATGTCACTGATGGCTTCCTGGCTAAAGGTTAAATGTCTGTGTGGACCAATAAGGCACATTCCTGTTCATGCCTGTCTTTACTTTTCCCTCTTTATCTTCCAGTTCCGGTCCTGTTTGCTTCCTGGACAGTTTGCAGTACTTCCAGGAAAAGTCCAGCCATTCAGTGAAAATGTAGTACAATTCAACATACTTCTACTGAGCACATTTTTGGCATGAAAAATAATGCCTTGGCTGTAAGTCCGCTGGCTGAAACACACTGATAGTTGCTAACCATGCACATTTTTGCATATAAAATGTCCACGCAGAAGCTCGCCTGCTGTCTGGACCTGGGTTCTTGCTCCTCTGCTGCTGTAACTGCTGCTACAGCCGCCTCATGACCTATCACACAGGCCAGCCACAGGCAAGCACAAAGCACATCCCTAGCTGTGGGCTCAAAGCTGACAGAGATAATTTGGGCTTCTGTCAGTAAGAGCTCTTAAAAGCAAAGGAGATAATTTCATTTTGACCTTTTCTCCCTACGGTTCAAATGAGGTGAAATTAATTTTAATAGTCATTAATCAAAGGCATTTTGACCATTAATGTAAAATCATTGCTTTTAAAAGCACCCAGATGCTTGTTAAGAGGAAACTATTGCACTTCCAAATAGTCTTCATTTTTAAAAATATCCTTTGACATCGTAAGATCATAGAATTTTGAGACCTGCTTAAACTTCGCTTTCCAACTTGCCTTTAAGCCATTCCTTTCTAGACCAAAGTGGGGTAAGAAATGTGTCATGTCTTCCCACTGGTTGATGAGTTGCTTGTTTAAGTGGGTGCTAGTCCATGTCCAGTTCTGAGATGCTTACCCTTTGCTGATTTCACTGATACCACTAATCATAAAGTCTTTGCATGTTTTGGAGAATATTCTAACACTTACGAAATGGACATCAGGGTGGGGGGTAAAAATCTTGCATGTAATAACTTGGCTTGTGAGATAAGTTGATTCGTAAGGAAACTGACCCATCTTGTTCTTCTCTCTACCTATTTCCAATTGTAGCGGACTGAGCAAAGCTTAAGTTTTCACTAAAGAACGACACATTTTTCCCTAAGGCTTTTGCCTACAAAAGCAGAGAAAGATGTTGTTAATGTTTTCATTTAGCTGACAAAATTGCAGTTATCTGTTTTAGGGAGGTTTTGATATTTGTTAACAACTGTGAATCATTTCATAGATAATTCAAGCCTTGGCTTTCTTTCTGTCAGATTTCAGAACAAAATTTTAGAATTCCTGAAATAAATGTGGAATGCATGCTTTGCTCAAGGTAGAATAAACCTAACCTATATGAAGTCAATTAAATGAATGGGTAATGGATCATCTTAACCTGCGAGTCTGGAATCTCTCAAAGTGTCTGATGATTTTAATGTGTGTATGCGTGTTTCCTTTGATGATAAATATATAAAGATATGTCTTTTATCTGATTGTCAAAAGGCACTTGGCTTTCACTTGATTTTACTACTTGTAACAGAGATGTCAGGTGAGCTACTTACTCTTTGAATAGCTTATTATATTTGGCCTGACTCAGTTTCCAGCTTGTGATGCCCCAAAGTCCTTTGTAGGAGAGCTGGGAAGCCCCAGAGTTTTCTTCCTCATGAGACCCTCAGCCTCAGTGCTCCTGTGTGTGTGTGTGACAGTTTCAGTCTGCCTCAGCCTGGCCACAGAATACCACCTCTTTCTCAACCAGTGCCTGTAAGAACAGCCCCATTAATAACATTTTCTGATTTTAGTAACCTTTACTGACAGTTTAGGAGCTAGGGAGAGAGATCACTCAAGAAAGGACTTCCCTTTGATGTCTCCTTATCTCTACTTCATTTTCTCGTGGTCCCCCTTCCTCCCTTACTGAAGAAACAAATTCCCTCTCTTATGCCTCACTAGTTCTCCCAGACGTCTCAGCTTCCACCCCTGGTGCTTATCTTGTTACCAAATTGAACTTGGGTCCACTTGCCCAGTACACAGAAAAAACCACGTGGACATCAGGATTTGCAGCAAGAGAAAATGAGGCATGATTTCAGGGCACAAAGCAAAGAGAATGGGCTGCGAACACTTAAGACCTGAACTTCTCAATGGTTTATAAGCAAGGGCTTTTAAAGGCGGGGTTACGTTTTAGGAAGGCAGAAGTTATAGGCTAAATCATAAATCATTGTATGGTGGTTATAAATTTAGCCTATAACGTTATAGGCTAAATCATAAATCATTATATGGTGGTTCCATCCAAAAGGCTGGATATCTTGAAGCAACGACTTATAGGTCATAGGTAGATTCAGAGATTCTTTGCTAAAAACTTGGGGTCAGCAGAAAGAAGTGTTCAGGTTTGGCCTATAGGCATGACTCTCTTCAGACCCATCAGGAAGAAATTCAGAACAAAGAGTGGTAGTCGGAGTTCAGTCCACAGATCCCCCTTTTCTGAGGTCTATGTGACAGCAATTGGCATTTTCCATCTTCTGGGGGTCCAGATTGCTATAAAACAACTCCAGCAAATAGTTTCTACAGGGATCCAAAACACCTGGTGACTCTGACTTGCTTGGGAGACTATTATTACTATCTTGTTTGCTTTATCAGATTGTTCATTTACTTTTCAAGGCTAAATGCCTGGAATTTCCCTTGAAAGAACTCAAAATTGTTCCTTTATTTCCATGATTGGGGAGCCCTGGCAGGCTCCTAAGGCAAGTCCCTGCTCCATCTCAATCCTTGTAGTTTCCCAAAGAAATCTGGAGTATAAAATGATCATCTTCTTACATGCCATTCAAAGATTTTAGCTTTGGTTCCCAAGGGACAGAGAGGTGTGTTAGGAAAGAATGCCTAGAAAGCCAGGATGTCTGGGTTCTGAGAGTCCTGCCCTTGCCCCTCTAAATGACTTTGTCTCAGTCACTTCACCTCCCTAAACCTCAGTTTCCGCATTTGTAAAGTGGAGATAATAACATAAGCCTTGCCTTCCTGAGAGGCTGCTTATTTATTTATTTATTTATTTTTAATTGAGAAGAAGTCTCACTCTGCCACCCAGGCTGGAGTGCAATGGCATTATCTCAGCTCACTGCAACCTCTGCCTCCCGGGTTCAAGCAATTCTCCTGCCTCAACCTCCCTAGTAGCTGGGATTACAGGTGTGCACCACCACGCCTGGTTAATTTTTGTGTTTTTAGTAGAGCTGAGGTTTCATCATGTTGGCCAGAATGGTCTTAAATTCGCGACCTCAGGTGATCTGCCCATCTTGGCCTCCCAAAGTGCTGGGATTACAGGCGTGAGTCACTTCGCCCAGCTGCTTTGTTTGTCTCTTATGTTCTTTGATATCCTGGAGGGTAGAGCAGCTCCAGGGTCTGGACCTTCAAATTCTTATGGGAGAACAAAGCAGCTCTGCCCACTAGGACCTTACACAGGAACCCTTCATTGAAGGAACAGTATACTTTAGGTACATGACGTTAGTGCTTTTTAAGATATATGTATGTATATATACATATATACATAAATATTTGGAGACAGGGTCTCACTTTGCCACCCGGGCTGGAGTGCAGTGGTATAATCATAGCTCACTGCAGACTCAATTTCCTGGGCTCGAGTGATCCTATCACCTCAGCCAACCCAAGCAGCTGTAACTAAAGGCTGTACTACCACATCTGGCTAATTATTTCTTAATTTTTTGTAAAGACAGGCTCTTACTATGTTGCTGAAGCTAGTCTCAAACTTCTGGCCTTGAGCAATCCCCCTGCTTTGGCCTCTCAGAGCTCTAAAATGTATATTTTAACACAAATATTGTCCATAGTGTCATGTGGGTCTGGAATATTCCAGCTAGATCACCTTTCCTGATGAAGGGTCTGAGTGGACATGAGAGTGTTTTCAGGCCTGAACGGTGATAGGAATGTGCTTATTGAACACTCATATGCCTCATGACACTGGGGTCAGCAGTAGTTTACTACTCACAACTACCATGAAGATAAGACATCTTTAATCTCTATTTCAGAAAGAAGGAGACTGAATTTGTGAGAGATTAAACAACTTGCTCAAGGCCACACAGTCACTATGTCCAGTTTCAAAGTACACAGTACTCGAAAACTCATGGACTCCAAAACTCATGGTTCTATATATTAGTCTGTTCTCACATGGTTATAAAGAACTACCTGAGACTGGGTAATTTATGAAGCAAAGAAGTTTGACTGACTCACAGTTCCACAGGCTGTACAGGAAACGTGGCTGGGGAGGCCTCAGGAAACTTACCATCATGGCAGAAGGTGAAGAGGGAGCAAGCACGTCTTCACAGCGCAACAGGAGAGAGAGAGCAAAAGGGGAAGTGCCACACACATTTAAACCACCAACTGTTGTGAGAACTCACTCACTATCATGAAACCAACAAGGGGGAAATCTGCCCCCACGATCCAATCACCTTCCACCAGGTCCCTCCCCCAACATTGGGATTTACAATTCTACATGAGATTTGGGTGGGGACACAGAGTCAAACCATATTATTCCATTATACCAATTTATAGTACAGGTTGTCATTCATGCAGAACATCTGAACTTTCTACAGCCACCAGTTCTCATGAATCCTAGAAGGAGATTTAAACTTGGAGGAACAATAGATTGGAAGATCTTTAGGGTCACTGCCACCTATAGCATTCCAAGAGGTTATTAATTCTTTTTTTAGTCACAAGTTCAATGGGGTGCTCATAAAAGAAATTCTTTATTCCTTGTTTTGCCTCTTCCATTCAAACAGTGGTTTCTGGAGTGTGATGTGCAAGACAGTCCATCAGGCTGTAGAGGGAAAATACTAGGCAGGAAGAGGAAGTTGCCAGTCCCTCAGGGCCTGACCTATGAACCAGCATTTTGCATTCTATGGGTGAGATTGTCATAGCATCGATCCAAGCTCAAGAGGAAGACACAGAGCTTACCCTTGAAGGAAGAAATATCACAGAATTTCTGTCCATTTTAAATCTTCTTCAAGCTGCATTATTTTTGTAAAAATGATCCCAGCAAACCTGTCCTCATGGAAGCAGAAAGGACCATGTATAGGTGTCACATTCTGCGTCCTCCTCCATCACCACTTCTACCCATCATTTTCAGCATTGGCTTGGGGTTGGACAATTGACCCTCTGAGTTCTTTATGCTACTTCAGGTTAATTTTTAAAGAAGATGTATCCCAAATTGTCGGAGATAAAGATGTAGACTACCTCTTGAGTATAGTAGTGTTTTTGTTTGTTTGTTTTGTTTTGCTATGAATCAATCAGGAAACTTAATGGTGGAGTGAGTGCAGGGCTCCATGGAGTTTGTTGTATGTCTCCTAAAACTAGAAAAGAAAGGAAAGATTTTGTCCCCTAAAATATTCTGAAATGTGCAGTGATCCCTAACAGACAAGGCGCTGTACTTCTAGTGCTTAACATCCCAGTAGCATCTAGCAGATTCTTTGCGGACAGTCTCCTGTCTAGCATGTTCAGTTTGGCTCTAGTGTAGAGTCCATTGGAAGGAAGGATGAGAGATGGTGCCAGAGAGAAAAGAGCAGATTGCGAAGAGCCTTTGGGCTGCATGACAAAGTACCACAAACGGAGAGGCTTAAACAACAACAAAACATATATTGTCTCACATTCCTGGAGGCTAGAAATTGAAGATTGAGATGTCAGCAGGGCCGATTCCCTCTGAGGACTGTGAGCGATAATCTGTGCCATGCCTCTTTCCCAGCTTCTGGTGGTCGCTGGCCAATTTTTGGTGTTCCTTGGCTTGTAGACACCTCACCCTGGTCTCTGCCTTCATCTCCTCATGGTGTTCTCCCTGTGTGTGGCTGTCTCCATGTTTTCTTTCTTGCTTGCTTGCTTTTTTTTTTTTTTTCACAAAGGCATCAGTCATACTGTATTGAGGCCCAACGCTAATAACTTCTGTAAAGACCCTCTCTCCAAAGGAGGTCACATTCTGAGGTCCTGGGGATTAGGATTTCAACATATAAATTTTGAAGGGGAAACTATTCAACTCCTAACAACCTTGTAAACCAGTAAAGGATTGTAGACTTAGAAATCAGAGTTTTTATTAGGATAATGTTAGATAATGTTTACGAAAGCACTTCACAAACTGTGAAGCACAACACAGATGTGAGTTGCTGCTACTATAATTGCTAGACATGTTACAATTATTCAGTCTATTTCTTTCCATTTTCCTCTGATTTTTGGACATTGCAGAGCAGGCTGTCACTCTGCAGAAAGTGTGAAGATGGCAAAATGCTTCTACCCACACGGGATTTGGATGTGAGAAAAAACAGCTACCCTTTGCATATTCTTCTAAGGAATTAGGACCTACTAATTAATTTCTGATGTTTTGAGGAAATCCAATAAACTGCCTCTATAATTGGTATTAGACCTACCAAGACTCACTCTTGTACACAAGCCCACTGGGCTTATGTATGAAATAGAAGTTCTGTTCTGTTCTATTAAGGGAAACCTAGCAGCTGCCATTCTCTTCTGAAATGGAAAACCCCAAGGACCACCATCTTTGGAATGTCAAATTTAAAGTATAAAAAAGAGCTTATGTTCAAAAAGGCAGCAAGGAGGGGATGGTTCTGTTGGACTGAGAATTGAGAATATATTAGCCCTTCAAAAATTGCCTTTCTAGGATATAAACAAGATTAATTTTAAAGTGATTTCTTTTTCCTTGCCTGTATAATATTTTTCTGGTTTGCTTTGAAACTGTCACCACTGGGTATCTTAGAAATCTCTTGATTGCCTTTTCATTTGCTCACAGCCCACCAATCTTGCACCCCGGACTCTCATATTTTCACAACAATGGAAGACAAAAATTCAGTTAAACAGGAGTGAGAACTGTCATAAAACAGCAAATAGCATAATAGGAAATAAGAAACTAATCCGTACTGTATGAATTAGTTTCTCTGTGTATGTATATGATGACTTTTTTCCTCAATGAATTTGAGGGGGTTCATAAAACCATGTAAATTACAATAGGATTAAGTAAACAACTGAGGGAACAAAAGCCAAGGAGCAAACATGGGTGACAAAATAAGGAAACTAGAGGTGAGCTTAACACCATGAAATATATATCCTGTGGACCTGGGCTTTCTCTGGAGCTGGACCTGAGATGGTGCCCAGCTTCTCAGTAATCACACCATTCATCTCCACATGTCTGGGCTCTTCAAGATAATCATAGTAATGAGCCCTGTGCCTGAGTAGCTGCTCTGTGTCCTTGCAGAGAAATTTCTTCCAGGGGCCCTCATGAAAGGACACTGTGTGATGATGGGCAGAGTCTTCAGCCCCCTTTTGTTGTAGATACAGAAGTGGACATCATGTGATTGGGCTCTTGTATCTTCCCTTGATGAAGGTCAATGGCATAATGGTGTGGCGTAATTAAAAAAACAAACATATGAAAACAACTTATTGTTGGTTATTAGATAAATGCAAATCAAAACCACAATGAGATACCATCGCACGGCAGTTAGAATTGCGATCACTAAAAAGTCAGGAAACAACAGATGTTGGGGGGGATGTGGAGAAACAAGAATGTTTTTACACTGTCAGTGGGAGTGTAAATTAGTTCAACCATTGCAGAAGACAGCATGGCAATTTCTCAAGGATCTGGAACCAGAAATACCATTTGACCCAGCAATCTCATTACTGGGTATATACCCAAAGGATTATAAATCATCCTACTATAAAGACACATGTACATGTATGTTTATTGCAGCACTGTTCACAATAGCAAAGACTTGGAACCAACCCAAATGCCCATCCATGATAGACTGGATAAAGAAAATGTGGCCCATATACACCATGGAATACTAAGCAGCCATAAAAAAGGATGGGTTCATGTCCTTTGCAGGGACCTGGATGAAGCTGGAAACCATCATTCTCAGCAAACTAACACAGGAACAGAAAACCAAACACCACATGTTCTCACTCATAATGGGAGTTGAACAATGAGAACACATGGGCACAGGGAGGGACACATCACACAATGGGGCCTGTCGTGGTGGTGGGAGACTAGGGGAGGGATAGCATTAGGATTAATACCTAATGTAGATGACGGGTTGATGGGTGCAGCAAACCACCATGGCACATGTATACCTATGTAACAAACCTGTACGTTCTGCACATGTATCCCAGAACTTAAAGTATAATAAAACAAACAAAAAACATGGTCCAAATCAAAACTCCCTGATGGTCTGATAGTCTGACTCTATCCAAGAGTTTAATTGAGAATATCCACAGCAGCGTTTCTGAACATTTTTGGAGTAGGGACTCCTTTAATAAGAATAATAATGACGAGTTTCTGCCGAGAGATCTGCTGTTAGTCTGATGGGCTTCCCTTTGTGGGTAACCCGACCTTTCTCTCTGGCTGCCATTGACATTTTTTCCTTCATTTCAACTTTGGTGAATCTGATAATTATGTGTCTTGGAATTGCTCTTCTCAAGGAGTATCTTTGTGATGTTCTTTGTATTTCCTGAATTTGAATGTTGGCCTGCCTTACTAGGTTGGGGAAGTTCTCCTGGATGATAAACTGAAGAGTGTTTTCCAATGTGGTTCCATTTTCCCCCTCACTTTCAGGCACACCAATCAGACATAGATTTGGTCTTTTCACATAATCCCATATTTCTTGGAGGCTTTGTTCATTTCTTTTTCCTTTTTTTTTCTCTAGACTTCTCTTCTCACTTCATTTCATTCATTTGCTCTTCAATCATTGATACTCTTTCTTCCAGTTGATTGAGTCGATTACTGAAGCTTGTGCATTTGTCACGTATTTCTCGTGTCATGGTTTTTATCTCTGTCGGTTCATTTATGGCCTTCTCTACATTGATTATTCTAGTTATCCATTCTTCCATTCTTTTTTCAAGATTTTTAATTTCTTTGTGCTGGGTACGTAGTTCCTCCTTTAGCTCTGAGAAGTTTGATCGACTGAAGCCTTCTCCTCTCAACTCGTCAAAGTCATTCTCCGTCCAGCTTTGATCCGTTGCTGGCGAAGAGCTGCGTTCCTTTGGAGGGGGAGATGTGCTCTGATTTTTTGAATTTCCAGCTTTTCTGCTCTGCTTTTTCCCTATCTTTGTGGTTTTATCTGCCTTTGGTCTTTGATGCTGGTGACGTACTGATGGGGTTTTGGTGTGGGTGTCCTTTCTGTTTGTTAGTTTTCCTTCTAACAGTCAGGACCCTCAGCTGTAGATCTATTGGAGATTGCTTGAGGTCCACTCCAGACCCTGTTTGCCTGGGTATCAGCAGCAGAGGCTGCAGAAGATAGAATATTGCTGAACAGTGAGTGTTGCTGTCTGATTCTTGCTCTGGAAGCTTCGTCTCAGGGGTGTACCCAGCCGTGTGAGGTGTGAGGTGTCGGTCTGCACCTAGTGGGGGATGTCTCCCAGTTAGGCTAATCAGGGGTCAGGGACCCACTTGAGCAGGCAGTCTGTCCATTTTCAGATCTCAACCTCCATGCTGGGAGATCCACTGCTCTCTTCAAAGCTGTCAGACAGGGTCATTAACTTCTGCAGAGGTTTCTGGTGCTTTTTGTTAACTATGTCCCCAGAGTTGGTGGGATTGTAAACTGGTTCAACCGTTGTGGAAAACAGTATGGCGATTCCTCATGGATCTAGAACTAGAAATACCATATGACCCAGCCATCCCATTACTGGGTATATACCCAAAGGATTATAAATCATGCTGCTATAGAGACACGTGCACACGTATGTTTATTGCAGCACTATTCACAATAGCAAAGACTTGGAATCAACCCAAATGTCCATCAGTGACAGACTGGATTAAGAAAATGTGGCATATATACACCATGGAATACTATGCAGCCATAAAAAAGGATGAGTTTGTGTCCTTTGTAGGGACATGGATGCAGCTGGAAACCATCATTCTCAGCAAACTATTGCAAGAACAGAAAACTAAACACCGCATGTTCTCACTCATAGGTGGGAATTGAACAATGAGATCACTTGGACCCTGGAAGGGGAACATCACACACTGGGGCCTATTATGGGGAGGGGGTTGGGTGGAGGGATGGCACTGGGAGTTATACCTGATGTAAATGACGAGTTGATGGGTGCTGACGAGTTGATGGGTGCAGCACACCAACATGGCACAAGTATACATATGTAACAAACCTGCACATTATGCACATGTACCTAGAACTTAAAGTATAGTAAAAAATAAAAAAAGAATAATAATGACAAATGTAATCTGAGAACTGAATATACCCAGATATCTGAGATTGTCTTGTTTACTCTGCCCAGACACCCCAGGTGTAGATACTGTTATCCCCTTATTAAAGATTAGGAACTCAAGACCTCCCAAAGTAAGTAACTTGCCCAAGGTCACACAGATAATAGTGATAGAACCAGATATAAACTCAGGCATGGGTTCAGCCTGGTGTTATCCATCACACAGAACGGGTCAAGACAAAACTTTTTGACATCCTGATTAAACCATTAAGCTGTCTCTCCAGAAGAATATGCGTATGGACATAAATACAGAAATCTAGATTTCTTCTTTATACCTTTCATATATTCCCTAAACCCCTTCTTCTAAATAGATCAAGAACCCCAAGTTGTAAAGAGCAAATGATCCAATGTCATTCAGGACCTTCTTGGAAATAGTTTTCTTATCAGGACTTGAGAGACTGCAGATTGGAGAGTTGAGGGCCCTAGCTGATGGCAGAATCTGGGGCATAGATGTGCTAGGTTTCAGATGAAGGGCAGATCCATGAGCTTGTACAGTCAGGTAAGATATGGGACAGACTGGGTCCCTTTCATGAAAGCTGAGGGCAATGGTTAAGTGAGTGGTCACTCTCGCCGCACATGCAGAAGTTGGCCAGGGAACACCTACAGTGTCTGTTCCAACACATGAAGAAAGAGTGATTGAGGGCCCAAAATATTTTTACCTACATGATCATTTTAGTTAGGAAATATTGTTCTGGTAGTACATTGCCACATGAACATTCCAATAAAGCAGCCATAGTTTATCTACCTTTACATGGAGCTGTTTCCTGGTAATCTATCTAATCTATTGACCTGTCTGCAAATTGTATACCCAGGTGTCTGATTGACTTGACCTATGGCATAGAATCAATGCATATGAGTGATTAAAGGTTGGAGGACATCTGACACCTATCAGGGTTTTGATTTTAGAATAGTTGACCTAAAGCTATCCTTTCTGCGCTTCTCAATAGAAATGCCAGTTATCTTTTGAAGCCATATCTACTGATCAAGTACAGAGAAGAAACTTTATTTTTTAAATCACTGACATAAAAGTCAATGAAAGGTAGTGTGAAGTCATTGGGTTATCACTTAAAAAGAGGTGGGACATCACTGGAACCTAAAGTGTTGGGAACCTGGGCTGGCTCCTGACTCTACCCCTTGAAGGGTTTTGTGGAGCACATTCTGAATAAGCATAGTAACCATGAAGCCGTATTGAGCTCACAGAGTTTCCCAAAAATAATAATGCTGGTAATAGCTAACTGTGTGACAGGCACTCTTCGAAGACCTTTGCATGGATAATTTAATTTATTCTGCACACCCCATGAGGTAGGTGCTATTATTATCATCCCTGTGTTATAGATAAAGGAACTGGAGCCCACTCTCTTTCCACAAAATGTGCAAACTTTCTATTTCTGTCAGATTACAAGGTGATCAAAGGCACTTTTCCATGTGGAAACCTGGACTACAGTTGACTCACTGTCCTAAGAAGTCAGATAGAAGACTGGATTTATAATTTGGGATAATAAGTAGTAGCCCTTCTCAAAAAAACAAGATGGATTCATGAATCTCTTGTTGTGACACTCTGGTGCCCGGCTCACTCCCCCTTTAGTCCTGAGGACTGTATTTCCCCAGCTGCTGGGAATGCCCCCCTGATGGCTCATGACTGAGTCCATCCCTGAGCATTTCCCTCCCAGAAGGGGTTATGCCCCACACCAGGGGCAGCCCACGTCCTGTGACTGCTAAAGCCAGGGTGCCAGGGCCCAGCCCCCATGCCTCAATCTGGAACATCTCTGAAAGGGCATCTCAGCCCCATCGCTTCTTATGAGGTTGGTTGAGGTTCCTTTTGAAACTAAATCACAGTCAATTTCTCCCTTTGCCCTATCCTGCTGTCCTCATGCCCCATAGGAGTCCTGCTCCCAAGGCACTCCCCAGTGAACATCGTGCAGATGCATTTTGATCTCAGAATCTGTTTCTTGGGGGGACCTTCACTATGACATCTGTCTTTGTTTATGATGTAGTTTTCTCAATTTTAAATCAGTGAAATATTACTTTCTCATTGTATGTAGGATGTATATTAAGTAACCTATTAGTGCCTAGGTCTTTTTTGTTGCATCTCATTGCTGTGTGGAAGAAACACATCTCAAATTGCATCTTGATGAAACAACCATGAGAATGCTTTGATTTTACCTGGTGGGTTTGTGTTTACATGCTCACACACATACACACACACACACAATGACAAAGACATTGATGCAGATTCATATAGATATATATGTATTTATAAAAATCAAAATAATTTTATATAGCTTCATAGATATATGATATAAATGTGGAAAAATATAGACCTAAAATAATATTTTATATACATCATCATATAGATGTAAATACAGACAAAATGTAGGCATATGGACAAACAATGGCCATAGCCATTGACATGGATTTTTGTTGTTGTTGTTCTGTTAGGCCTCCATATGGATCACATTTTCAACCAGCACTTTTTTCCTCGTTGTTGGTTCTTCACCTTTGTTAGACAGGTAGAGTGAAACTATTCAAATATGACTTAAATAAACTGCCAGGATACCTCAGGAAAGGTTGTAATTATATGCTGCTGA
Source organism: Macaca nemestrina (assembly GCF_043159975.1). Classification (NCBI taxonomy): domain Eukaryota; kingdom Metazoa; phylum Chordata; class Mammalia; order Primates; family Cercopithecidae; genus Macaca; species Macaca nemestrina. Next base: position 120,128,212 of record NC_092133.1, on the reverse strand, counting down.
TGTGCTACCAAAAGCTGCCAAGTCATGAGTGCATCTTTCTTTCTGAGCCCCTTGTCACTTAGCTTCCTTTGTGTAGAGGTGAGTGTGATAGGAAGCTGGGTGACAGCTTTCAAATGTTTTGAATTTCTCCTCTTTGTATGAGTACGGTCTAGGAGCCGCTCACTCAGATGTTTTGCATTAAGATAACACCTAAAAACCAGAGGTTTGGGGACATGTGAATAAATGTTGGACTTTCACTTGGGTAAATTGTTTCATTTTTTAAAACAGAGAATGTGTACACAGCCAATATGAACATAGGTCTTGTCCTTGGTGCTTCTATAGTCTAGACCTTTTGTCTGAATTACTTTTTCAGTGTCATGCTGGAGATATACAGATCTAGATACACACCATTGCCATTGTCTGAAGTATACATGCTTTATACAGCATATGATAGAGAGATCATATTTATGGCATATGTAAATGAGATAGCCAGCTTGAATGAAAGTGTATAGTCTGAGACAATAGATCAACCTATATTGCTCCTATTAGTCTGCTAGTTAACTGGCCCAATCCTCATGTATTTAATGACACCTCAATTCGAGCTCAATACCAGGTCCCTGAGAGAGGACGGTATAAGGCAAATATTTTTAGTTAAGATCTCTGATCTTAGAGAAATGCAAATCAAAACCATAATGAGATCTAACACAAGTCCGAGTGGCTAATATTAGAAAGTGAAAAAATAACAGATGCTGATGAGGCTGTGAAAATAAAGGAATGCTTATACATTGTTGGTGGGAGTATAAATTAGTTAAAGTATTATGGAAGACAGTGTTTAAAAATCACTTAAAAAGAGGTGAAATACTAAAGACAGAAATACCATTCAACCTAGCAATCTCATTAATGGGTATATAGCCAAAGGAATATAAAAATTATTCTATTATAGAGACACATACATGCCTGTGTTCATTGCAGCACTACTCACAGTAGCAAAGACATAGAATTGACCTAAATGCCCATCAGTGATAGGTTGGATAAAGAACATTTGGTACAAATACAACACATGTATTATGGAATACTATATAGCCATAAAAAGAATATGCTCATTTCCTTTGCAGGGACATGGATGGAGCTGGAGGCCATTATCCTTAGCAAACTAACATGGGAATGGAAAACCAAATACCATACTTTCTCACTTATAAGCGGAAGCTAAATGATGAGAAAACATGGACATATAGAGGGGAACAACAGACTAGGGCCTACTAGAAGGTAGAAGGTGGGAGGAGGGAGAGGATCAGGGAAAATAACAAATGGATACTAGGCTTAATACCTGGTGATAACATAATTTGTACAACAAACCCCCATGACACAAGTTTGCCTATGTAACAAACCTTAATATGTACCCTTGAACTTAAAAGTTAAAAATAAAATTTCTCAGGACATAGAAAGCACTAACTATAAAAGAAAAATAGGGCCAAGTCGGTGGTTCACGCCTGTAATCCCAGCACTTTGGGAGGCCGAGGGGGGTGAATCCCCTGAGGTCAGGAGTTCGAGACCAGCCTGGCCAACATAGTGAAACCCCATCTCTACTAAAAATACAAAAAATTGGCTGGGTGTGCTAGTGGGTGCCTGTAATCCCAGCTACTCAAGAGGCTGAGTGAGAAGGATCACTTGATACCGGGAGGCAGAGGTTGCAGTGACTCGAGCCTGGACAACAAGAGCAAAGCTCCATCTCAGAAAAATAAAAAATAAATAAATAAATAAAAAGAAAGAAACAGAAAAAAAAGAGAAAAATATGTATGAATTTGATGTCAGCAAATGATAAAATTTCTGTCTATTAAAAAAAAAAGATATCATCTAATCAGATGATACTCCTATCTTGGGGATTCCTTAGATATTCACTCCAGAGATTGAGGGACATGTGTGTGTACACACGCACTTGCACCTGTGTGCACGTGAGAAGGGAAAGATTTATTGAGAAGAATGTTCTGCCGTTGCTAAGTTTATTCCACTATTGTATGATAATATTCTCATAGGTTAAAAGGATGCATATTTAAGACCAAATTAAAAGTGGTGGATTAACAAATCTAAACTGAAAAATAAGAAACAAATGATAAGATGTGAATGATTTTTTTTACATTAAATTGGCTTTGCTTTTAGATAATAGCATAAAACTAGAGATTGAGGAAGTCATTTTTCATTTCTTCAGGTGGTGCCCCAATGACTACACCTCCCTTTACCTTGGTGATGATCTTCCATTTTTACATTCATCTGTCTTGCTAAGGATACCATTTTGCATTCTCATGAATTATGCTGTGAAAAGAAAATTCTCAAAACAAACATCTGGGTGGTTTCTTTTTTTGTATTCACATTTCGTATTCTATTACTTTCCTCTGTCATCTCTTCTAGGAATAATGATTTTTTGCTAGCCTAGTGGAATCTTCTTAGGTTTGAACCAACTGTCTTGACTCTTTTGAATGAGTTTAATTTGCACTCCTACTTTTTCTTTTTGCCGATTCTTTGAAGATTGCAATCAACTCCTTTTTGCCTTCACTGTACATTTTCAAGTTATTGATTCACTTGCTATGTGGTATAAAATGAAGCTTACAAATGCAGTTTTCTTGGTTCCTAAGGTGCTTCCCACCCCCTCTTCAGTTCTTTGTTGTCCCAGCAATCCTAACTCTGCATTCACAATATATTGGCCCATTAGCAGCTAGGATTTGTTTGGGCAGAGCGAACTATATTTCCTTGCTCTAATGAAGCACACAAACTATAACAGCTATCTCCTCAGCAGGCTGCTCCTGCGAAAGAGGGCAGAGCAAATGTTGCCTTAGAGCAGGGAGCTAAGCTCTGAGGATTTAATGAACTTCAAGATACTGTCTACACAGGACTGTGGCATTGGTATGAAGCTCAACGAATCATTTCAGCTTGGTCAGCTGCTTCTGTCTGCACAGGGCCTTTCTGGCCTTTTGAATGGATGTTTTTACTCTCCTATGTGGCTTTTGTTGAGTGGATTAGTGACCTGGATTATGTAGTTGACTGTGCTGCCTTCATTTTGCACTCTCTGAAATGGAAAACTCACAGATCTTAGATGAAGGTCACAGAACATCATTATAAATAGAAATAGGACCTAGAAGCTACCCCAAAATGAAGTTTCTTGAAACAAAGATGTGGGGTTGTGATGTTACACAGAATGTTCAGGAATGAGGCCTGCGCCATTATGGCTGTAGTTAAGGGTGTGGCTACAAGTCAAGTTTAGAAGCCAGAATCCTACCTGGATGTGAAGTTTATAAAATAGCCAGAGAGAGAAATCAACTTTATTCTTCAAGCAAATGGGAACCCATTGAAGGCAATGTGATCCTATTTGTGTTGAGAAGGATAGGATGAATATGGCTGAGTGAGCTGATGTGAAACAACTTCCCAGCCTTTCACTTCAGCATACAGCCATGTCAAAAAAGTATAAAAATGTAAATACCTACTTCAGGTTCAAAATCAAGAAATGGAAGGCCTCAGCTGTCAGAAATGAGGAGGAAACTCAGAGGCAAGGCAGTGAGCAGGAACTGGCATTTAAATGGACCATGAGAGAAAGCAGTAAAGATGCAGGCTCTGACTGCTGGCAATTGGAGTTTTAAGCTCATGGGAAGGCAGTTCAGGCCGTACTCTTAGATCTGAGCTACATGCACCAAGCCAGGAGTTAGAAAGGGCTGCCTCATTAATTCAAAAGGAAACAGCAACTGCACACTGGCTCAGAGGATTGATGACAAACTTGCCATATCTCTGGTGCCATTGGAAAAAGATCACCAAAGAGAAGTTAGAACTCCAGGCTATTGCCACTGCAGATGTAAGATCTGGGTTTACACTATCTATGTGGTAGGGAACCCAGCTTTGCGAAATTAACATGAAAAATGTCTTGGAACAGGAGAAATGAGTAGGCCTCTGGCAGAGACATCTGCAATCATCACATTGGTACTCCTCCTAAAAGAACTTGAATAGAAAATAATCCCCACTGAAGGTGAAGTCACACTAAAAAAGTACAAGGCCTGTGAGTAATGAAGTAACGCAGAGAGAATTAGGCCCAACAAATGGTAGAATGTAGGTTCCAAAAATTAGAAATAATAGAATAATCAGAAACATCAATTCAAGGATATTTAGGATGTTCAAAGAACCAAAGAAAGAAGAAAACCCATAGGATTGTTGTATAACATGTTTTTATAAGAGTATTTGTCAAGTGCTCTTATAAAACTGTGTAAGAGCATTTGAAAATAATGAGAGGCTTTCTAAAATTAGAACTGCAGTCATTTAAAGAAAAAAGCAAATGGTTTGAGCAATAGATCAAACAGAAAAAAGGGTGAACTGGAATATTAGTCTGAGAAAATGATGGAGAATTCAGTACAGAAAGGTAGAGATGAAAAATTTAAGAGAAGAAAAAATGGAGGCTACATTAAAACACCTCAACTTATGTCTAATAAAACTGTCAGAAGATAAAATAAAAGATGAGAAAGAAGCAATATTCAAAGTGAAAATGGTGAGAATATTACAGAACTCAAGTGGTTCCACACTGGTTCCTGAATATGATAAGTAGATAATAAAATAAAAATATAAACTCACCCAAGACCTACAACTGTGAAAACGCATAACATTAACAGCATAAAGAAAATTTTATAAGCTTCCAGAGAGGAAGGCAAATCCCTAACAAGGAAGGGCTGTTAGATAATACACTTGGCATCTGCAACAGGACATGACATAAGACAGTGAAATATCTTCAAGGCACAGAGGAAAATAATTGTCAGTGTAGAATTATACCCAGGATAAAATAAAAGAATAAACAATGGCAAACTTTGACTTAAAAAGAATAACAGTATTTACAACTCTGACTTCACAGTTCAAACGTGTCCTTGAGAAAGAAGGAAATTAAATACAGAAAAGAATGATGAATAAAGAACATCATAAAAACAAATGCAAGTAAAAGTAATATTAAAAACATTTAACAATGGATATTTAAGAACAAAGATGCAAAACAGTGATAACAAGGGACATAGGTTGGGAGGAGGAGACAGTTGAATCCTTGGGTTACTTGGAAAAATATTAAAGATACTAATTAAATCTAGACTTACTAAAATTAAGATTCCATGTGAAACTTTAAGGGTATTATGAGAAAAGAAGTGGAATGTATAATTTGGGAGAAAAATAAAATATAGCAGAGAAAATAAAAAGGAATAAAGAAAATGATTAATTCAACAAAAGTGAGGTAAGAAGACAGGAAAAGCAAGGTAAATTCAATACACAAAATAAAATGACAGTAATAAATCTAAACAGGTAAGTAATCACAGTAACTAAATGCTTTAAACATACCTTGTAAAAGAAAAAACCTTTCACAAATAATCTATAAATTAGTAAGAATTTAACAATGTTGCTAAATGAAGTTCAATATACAAAAACTAACCGTGTTTATATAATATGTAATGGCAACAATTAAAAATAAATTTTAAAGAACAGTATCATTTAAAATAGTATCAAATAATTTAATACCAAGGAATAACTCTCATTACAATATGCTGGATAGCAACACATATATCTTCATATGCAGATATATCTGACTTAACAATGGTTTGACTTATGACTTTTCAACTTTACAGTGGTGCGAAAGCAGTATACATTCAGTAGAAACCGCACTTCAAGTACCCATACAACCATTCTGTTTTTGACTTTCAGTACAGTATTGAATAAATTACATGAGATATTCAACACTTTATTATAAAATCAGCTTTATGTTAGACGATTTTCCCAACTGTAGGCCAATGTAAGTGTTCTTTTAAGTTAGGCTAGGCTAAGCTATGATGTTCCATAGGTTAGGTGTGTAAAATGCATTTTTGACTTATGATATTTTCAACTTGGGATAGGTTTATCAACATAACTCCATTGTAAGTCAAGCATTTATCCATCCATTCATCTATCTGTCTCTCTATCTACCTACCTACCTATGTACCTACCCTCTCTCTGACTACCTATCTGTCTATCTGTATATATATGAACAGTTATATAGTATATATATGTGGATATTTATAAATACACACACTATATATACTATATATACATAGTATACTATATATACTATATAGTATATATGTAGATATCTATATATACACACTATATACTATATATAGATTATACATAGTATACTATATGTACCATATAGTATATATGTACATATCTATATATACACACACTATATATACTATATAGTGTATATGTAGATATCTATATATACACACACTATATATACTACATATAGATTATACATAGTGTATATTCTAGTCCATATACTATATATACTCTCTCTATATAGATTATACACTATATATACTATATATAGATTATATACCTAGTAAGTGCCTGTTTAATTATGTCTATGTATATATAGATTATACATAGTATATATAGTGTGTGTATATATATTATATATAGAGAGAGTATATATATAGTATATGGACTACAATTATGCATCCAAATTTTGGGGGGCAAGAAAGAAGGGAGTGAGACTGGAGAGGGAAAAAAGGGGAACTCAGTTTTGGCCAAAATGCCCCATTTCTAAATAGAAAATAAAATTACGGTAAAAGTTACATTATATTAAGATATGTTCATTCTTAGTTAGAGGATTTTCTGTAGTCAAGTGTATTTTAGACTGTTTAAAAAATGCAATTTAAAAAAGGGAGGAAAGCTAACCCTTACTGCAATGTGAGGATGAGAAAGGGAAGGGGAACCTGGAATTAGACGTACAACTTGGGAAATGGATGTACTGTTCCATGCGGGAGATGGTGAAGGCATGAACCAGGGCTATGGCAGTGGGAGACTGGAACATGAATGCTAGAGACACTCAAGAGGTGGAATTATAAGACCCTGCTGATGGCCTGAATCTAGACACAGGGAGGTGAGCAGACTCAGGGGATTCTGAGTTTCTAAACCTGCTTTCTAAGAGGATGCTGTGCCATACGCTTTCTGAGATGTGGAAATAAAAGAAGTGTGGATTTGGTATAGCAATAATGGGGAGGAATGGAGGATGAAAACATTGTTTAACACTTAAGCTTGACGGGGTAGTGCATGCCTACAGTCCCAGCTGCTTGGGGGGCTGAGGTGAGGGGATCGCTTGAACCCAGGAAGTGGAGGCTGCAGTGAGCTCTGTTTGTGCCACTGCACTCCAGCCTGAGTGACAAAGCAAGACCCTGTCTCAAAACAAAAACAAACAAACAAAAAACCCACTTAAATTTGAGATACTATGGGAAACCCAGATGGATGTTTCCATAAGACAATTGGAAATACAGATCTGATTTAGTAGATACTTACATTAAGTGATGAAGTTACACAAGATTGCTTAATAAAAGACAATGAAGTAAGAAATGATAATACACATTCCATGCTTTTGCTAGTGTTATGACAGAATATATGTATAATCTATAACTAGTTGTATATACACAGTCACATTATTACCTCTAGCATGAGTGAGAGTTAATTCATGTGAATGCCTTAAAAACAAAAGATTTACTTTATATGGTATCTTTCATTGTATTTGGCACAGGCCATAGTAGGAGCTTGGAATAGGGTTAATAGATGAAATAATGAAACTAATTATTCTTGTTTCCTTGGTATTTTTTTAAATTTAAAAAAGCTAGCTCTGTTGAAATAGTATAAAATTCACATTACATACAAGTCACTCATTTAAAGTGCACAGTTCAGTAGTTTTTGGTGTATTCCCAGAGTTGTGCAATCATCACCACCATCAATCTTAAAACATTTTCATCACCCCAAAGAGAAACCCTGTGCCCACTGGCTGTGATGCCTAACACTGCCTCCCATCAATCTTCCACTCTAGCACTAGTTAACCATTCACTTATTTTCTTTCACTGTAGATTTGTCTATTCTAGATAATTCTATAGATGAAACCACGCAGTATGTTGTTTCTGTGTGTGTGTGTGATTGTTTTTTTTTTCACTTAGCTTAACATTTTCAATGTTTCTTCATGAGTTGTTTCCACTTTTTGGCTATTATGAGTAATGCTGTTATGAACATTCATGTGCAACTTTTTGTGTGGACCTGTGTTTTTCTCTCTTGGGTGTAAACGTAGGAAAGGAATTGCTGGGTCTATGGTAACTCTATGTTTAACCATTGAGGACTGCCTGACTGTTTTCCAAAGAGGCTACACCATGTTACATGTGCACCAGCAGCGTAGAAGGTTTCAAAATCTCTGCATTCTCTGTAGTACTTGTTATTGTCTGATTTTTTGATGATAGCATCCTAGTGGGTGTTAAGTGCTATCTCCTTGTGGTTTGGGTTTGTTTTTCCCTGATGGCTCATCATGTTGAACATCTTGAGCCTATTGGCCATTTGTGTGTCTTCTTTGGACAACTCTCAGCTCCTTTGCCCATTTTTAAAAACTGGGTTATTTGTCTTTATATCGTTGTAATAATTCTCTATGTATTATATATACAATTCTCTTATAAGATACCTGATTTGCAAAATAAATAATTCCTTTGCTATTTTTTTTTTGTTTCACTATAGCCCTTCTTTTTATGCACATAAACCTTGTCCTGTCCTATCCTTTTCCTCCTCTCTGTAATTATCTATCTTTAAATAAGATCTTTATGTATATAATGGTTTGATCCTGTTTCTCTCACTTAAAATTTTGTGGTAAAATTTTTCCTATATTGTTCAAAATATTTGGAAAATATTTATAAAATGGTTATAAATCCTACTATGTAATTTATGTATCATAATGTATTTAATTATTTTTATATTCTTGCACACTTATAAAGTACTTTCAATATTGTGGTATTATTATTAAGGGCTAATAAACACATGTATAAATACATGTTGGTCCAGATACCTAAGTCTATCCCTAGAATGGGTTCTAGTTAAGAAGTAGAGTAACTGGGTCCAAGACCATAAACATCTTTCTAGACTGCATGCAAATTGTTTTCCAGAAAGTTGTGTCAGTTCACACTCTCCCAGTAAGTGCCTGTTTCATTATGTCCTTATCAGCGCTGTGTTATTTTTAATCAAGTAGTAACTGTGTGAACATTTCTCCTTGATGCCCAGATCCTGCATTTACTTAATGCTGAGCCCGCAGCTGTCAATTCAGAATGATGCAGTTCTCCCAGGAAGCATAAATTCTGACAAAGCTTTCTCAGTTTTTGACTTTTTAGTGATTTCAAAATTCACTTAAAAAGACCTAAAACAATTAGCAGATCATTAGCAGGCACTTTTTAAAAGGAGCCCCCCCCCCCAAAAAAAAATTATCTCTGAGAGAGATGGCTTCTGAGCTGATGTTTTATTTTGCATATAGGAATAGTTGACAAAAATGAACAATTTAAAGGCAAGCAGTAGAGTTATGGGAGGAATGAGTGGATCATTCTACTCCCATATCTGGGTAATCTTCTCCAGGGCAGGGACTCCAGCTTACTCCTCCAATGTGGGACCCTTCACAGAACAGACTCCAGATGGGCGGATCAATGTTGGAATCCAGGTGCTCCTGTTTCCTGGCTGAGTGACCTTGGGTCTGTCTTAATTGTACATGAAGCACTTAGCACAGTGAAGAGCATGCTGGCTTCTCAATATATGTTAGCTATTTCCCGTGACTGTTCACTCTGTATCCCTAACCGGACAGCAAGCACTGGGGATGACCCAAACAGGTACTCAATGTAACTACTGCATGAATAAGTTATGGGAAAACTTTTTGAAATTTGCTTGGAAGAAACGTTCCAGTTTTCCATAGGATGAGCCACTCATAAACCTCCATTTCAAAATTAATCCTTCTCATATTTGAAATTGTTCTGTGCTCTTATCCAATTAGGTTTCCTCAGTAAGATTTTACTCTGAAATAAACCATTATGTGTACGCTGACATTTTTCTGTTCTTGCAGGGATATGCATTGTTCTTTAGTTCTGTTATTTTAAATCATTTAGTAGATAACCAAAAAAAAAAAAAAAATCACTTAGAGTCTGATTTAATCAAGAAGTAGAGGATGAAGTGTGAAACATCCAGTGTTTTTCTGATCCTCGGTTTTGTTGAAGGCTGCAAAATGGTATCAATTAAGTGACCTTTCCAGGTCAGGATTTTATGGCTCTGATAAATTCCCCAGGCTTAGCACTTGTCAGGGAAAACACGCAAGTGAAAATATGAAGATTCTTTCTCTCTAACTACATCTTTCCAATAAGTAGATGAGATCATGGATTTGAAAGTGCCTCAAGAAAAGCTTTATAAATCTAAAACATTATTATTATTATTATTATTATTATTATCTTGTTGTGATAACAGCACAAAAAATCAAGAACTTAAAATTGAGGCTAAGTTTTTTTTTTTATCATTTCATAACATCTTACAGCTAGAAAGATTGTTAGAGATTTTTGTGGTCCTAAGCTCTTTCTTCTACATAAAAAAGCATAAAATTGCTTAAGATTACATCATTTAAAACTGAAGTCTTGTTACTCTACATAAAGACAGTGGATGGTAAAATTTAATAATTTAAAATATTCTTGGATGACTACATTATTTATCCCCACAATGCAAAGAAAATATAAACTTATATTCATATATTTCATGTATAATGAGTTTGAGTGCATTTTAAATGTTATTGTCCCAAGGTAAATTTTAGAAATCTGAAATAAGAAATTTCATTTATGAAGTCTTTGATGGAATTGATCATTTTGGTGTTTGGAAAATGTTTTTGCTGCATAAGCAGGGCAAAGTTGAAATTCTCCAGGCTCACTGCAATTTACCGAATAGCCCTTTCCTTCAGAGAACTGCTTACAGGAAGGTACTGTCTTCCCTGGAAGTTAAGTTACGTTGAAATTAATAAAAGTTAATGAAGTCTTCTAGGAACTCCCCTTCTTTCCTGTGGGATGCCATATTTAAAGTTAAACTACACCCCTTAAGCAAAACTTTAAGGCAGTTGTTTCCTGGTAAACCAGCATTTGCATTACCTTGAGCTGTAAAGATCCCCTCAGCAAGGTATTGAGTGACATTTTGAATAGACACAAAACAGTACTAGGCTACAGTTTTTTCTTTTTTGCAAATATTACTTTGATCCTTAGGAGAAGCAGTTTCCCATGCTCACATTTCCTGTTGTTGTTGTTTGTCTGTTTGTTTGTTTGTTTGAGATGGAGTCTCCTCTGTTGACTAGGCTGGAGTGCAGTAGTGCTATCTCGGCTCACTGCAACCTCCACCTCCTGGGTTCAAGCAATTCACCTGCCTCACCCTCCCAAGTAGCTGGGATTACAGGCACCTGCCACCATACCTGGCTAATTTTTGTATTTTTAGTACAGATGGGGTTTTGCCATGTTGGCCAGTCTGATCTCGAACTGGCCGGGTGTGGTGGCTTATACCTATAATCCCAGCACTTTGGGAGGCCTAGGCAGGTGGATCACTTGAGGTCAGGAGTTCACTTGTTGACAATACTGTATTTAAAACACAATTCTTCTTTGTCCAACTCTATGTGGAAGAACTGAGTGATGGTGTGAGAAGTCTAAATCACTATAGGGAGCTCTAGAATACACTATATCTTATCATTATAATTGGAAAGTCAATTGGACAAATGGTTGGAGACTGGCATTTCTGCATTGTTTATCACTAACTGGAGAGGCATAGTCAGAAGGAGAATAGTGGAAATCGGCCATTGGGCACTGTTCTTTATGCAATAGAGCAGGGCACATAGAGATTCTGGGAAACAAGCAAGGAAAAGAGAGGCAAGTGGAAGAAAGGATGAGTCTGCTGTTCTCAGGTTGCAGCATATACTGCTATCCCTGCTGCCAAGAACTTGAAAGAACAATGAGCAGTGAAGAATATGTATTGCAGAAGTACTTCACATCAGATAGTCCTGCATAGTTGGAAAGTAGGATGATTCCTTTCCCCTTGCAAAAAGACAAAGTGCTAGTTCTTCCAAAAGCCATACTCTAAGAGTATTATGTAACAGTCATTTTAAATGATTTGAAATAATTTTAATTGGTACTTACCTGGGAGGCTATATCACTTTTCATTTCACCAACTCTCCCAAAATGGCATAGTGAATTGCCTTTCATCGGCAGCTGCGAAAGTATGATAAGACAGGATGATGTATACAAATGATTTCTTCTTCAGAAGAATCCATCCAGAAGAATTGTCAAATTATTTTTAAATGGCTGTAGTTCTTATTGAAACATTGCAAGAGAAGTTTAAAGTCTTCACTTGCGTTGTGTGACATTGTTATTTGGCAATTCTATCATAAAATCGTGGAATGTTTGAGCTGGGATATACTTGAGGCACTGTCTTTTCAAAACACTCAATTTTCCAGATGAGATAAGACAGATCCAGAGAGGCTAGGTAACTTGAGGAATAAAGAGTAAACTCAAGGATAAAAGGAGTTGTCAGAAATCCAAAAGATCACAGTTTTTATAACTGTGAAGAAGACAGAAGGGTATTTAAGATCTCTTCAATATCAACAGATGGGACATTGGAAGTGAGAATAATGGAAAGAAGGAAACAGGTTTTTGAGAGAAGAATCATTTCAATGACTTTGGTTACAGTGTTGAAATAGTACTAGTCTCATTTTGAGGTGGTTGACAAGGGTTTTTGGATGACAGTAATGCAGTTTTTGTATATGAAATATGGGGCCAGATGTGGTGGTTCATACTTGTAATCCCAACATTTTGGCAGGTTGAGGCAGGAGGATTGCTTGAGGCCAGGGGTTCAAGAACAGCCTGGACAACATAGCTAGACTCTGTCCCTACAAAAAATTTAAAAATTATAGCTGGGTGTGGTGGCATGATTCTATAATCCCAGCTACTTAGAAGGCCGAGACAGGAGGATCACTTGAGCCCAGGCGCTCAGGCATTCCAGTGTTCAAGTGAACCATATATGTATATACATATATATACACACACAAGTAGATATACATACATACACACACGCACACACACACATAAAGTTTCAAACCATCGAGACAAATTGCCGTGTACAATGGCATCAATAAAGGTATTAGGTAAGACATACTTTTTTTGTGTCTACAGGCAAAACTTTATTTATATGTAATAAATATATATTTTATATGTTATATGTTATATAAAATATTGTTATATATTTATATATCATATAAAAATAATATATAGTATAATATATGAATAATATATATTATATAATATGTAAATAATATATAAAATATAAATAATGTATATTTATATAATATATATAACCTATTATAAATATTAATATATATATATATATATATAGAGAGAGAGAGAGAGAGAGAGAGCGCACCAGGCTCCCATTCTGAATAACTAACTGGGAAGGGCTAAAAGGGACTAATTAGACGCAAAGTGAAAAATATTTTGCATTTATTTAAACCCTAGATTTTGAGTAACTCATATTTTCCAGATTCCCTATTGGTAGTAGCCCCAGCAAGAGGAAGGAATATAAAGGAAGAGTCAGCAATCTTCGCCTCTATGATTTGGATACGGAAACCAGGACTCCAGGCATTCAGTGACAGAAACCAAAACCCACTTCCATCTGCCCCAGAGCACCTTCTTGCTCCTTAGTGCTTGTTTGATCACAGTACAGGCGACCGTAATCAGCAGGGGAGCATGAAGGGCCTTGGTTGCCTTGGCAATAATTTGTCCTTTGGCAGGGCTTAAGGAAGTGGGAAGGGTCGGGGGAAAGGGCTGGCCACACTCTTGAAGAAATCACAGCTCTGTAAGCTCTCTTGACAAATGTCATGACCTGGTGACTATTTCCTTGCCCTGTGAGGAATTTTCTGATAGCCCTGGGATTATTTTGCAGCTCTCAGTCTCAACCAAAGATGTGAGCTCATAATGATCACGTCTTAATAAAATCTCCCTTATGTACATAATGCGTTTAAAATGATTCTCATTATACTGGTTTGTATTACTTTATTCATAGAAATTATAGTGTTCCATTTTAAAGTGTGGATTATTTGCATGATATTAAAGCAATCTTTAAATTGATTAAGAAAGCAATTGAGGAATTGTTGAGCAGGCTTTCTGTGGAAAAGGATGCTGGCGGCACATCATATCCACTCGCTCCTTCTTTCTTAGGAACAGAATCTCTATTTTAGCAAGGAGCATGGCCACTCTGATAAAAGACTGCATTGTCCAGGCTCCTTGCAGTCAGATAGGGACACATGACTAGGTTCTAGCTAAGGCAATGTAAGCAGAACTTTGGTTTGGGACCTCCAGGAGGTCTTCTTGAAAGAGAGGAGTGTGCCCTTTCTCTACCTCTTCTGAATTCAGGGGGGAAAGATGGAGCTCCAGGATCAACCTTGAACCCGAATGTAATAGGGAAAGATGTGTAGCAGTGAGAAGATGACGTGGACCGCTGACACCAGTGAGCTCCACACCAGCCTTGGCCCCCCTGCTGCTGGACGTCTTTAGGTGACAGAAAAATAAATGTTATGCTCGTTAACTTGGAGATCACTAGATATATTCAGCTGAATGCAATCCTAAATAATATAGATCTTAAAATAGTCTGCAAATACTTAGCTCCTGTAGGAAAATCATCAAGCAAAAAGTTTTGCCCATAGACACAAAAAAATATGTCTTACTTAATACTTTTGTGATGCCATTGTACATGGCAATTTGTCTTGGTGATTTGAAACATTTTGTGTCATAACATTGAATTTTTGAACCAGATTGCCCTTTATATGCTATATGGAGCCTTGGGAGAAATACCAGACCAGTAGTTCAGGAGCCTGAATTCAGTGCCACCTGAGTTATTTTTTTTTTAGTGCTATGCTCTTGAATAAATCATCCTGATCTCAGTTTCTCTCCGTGTAAAATAAAACTTCTGGACTAAAGAATTCTCTAAGCTCTGAAGATCTATAAATTTAGGATAGTGCCTATTTCTTTTTAAAACCACTAAAACTGATCCCAGGCCCTAGTCATACATGTAAATATATGTTCACAAGTACTTACAGAGTGTCTGGTACATGTACAGAATTATCCAACTTTTTATTACATGGGCTATGTGTGTTTTGCGGGGAGAACCACAAAGCTCATCGTCAAAGAGTCTACATTTTAATTATGTAGAAAATGAGGCAAACATTGGAGCATAAAATTCTGAGTAAATCCTGTTTCCTGACTCCAAGTTCAACACTCTCTCTTCTATTTCATATCCCTTATCTCACAGAGCTTCACATATTAGACTGACAGAGGCCTACTGGCTCTGTGGTTTACAGAACTCTTTTAAAATTCCAACAATTTTGTTTAATGCCATGAAAAATACAGTTCTACTCTATGATTACCCATCTAAGACTAATCCACTTGCTATGATAACAGTCATTCAACCTCTCTCTAATTAACATTAACCGTGCTTCATCTCACTTTTAAAGCTATATATCCATGAGGGCAAAATATTCTATTGTTCACTGAATACCCACGTATTAAAACAGTTAATGGAATAATTAAACCAGAAAACGTTTTTGTGGAGGAAGTGAGTTTTGATCCAGAGTTTTAGGGAGGTGATGAATGTGGGTTGTCAGAGAAGTGAGGAGGTTGCCTTAAAGGGCGTGAATGTTGTTTGCAAAAGCATCAAGCTGTGGATGATCAGTAGCACAGGGCAGATGGTACAGGGTGGGGCTAAAGAGAGTGGGATCTCAGAGCTTTCCTGCTGTTCCTTTGCTGCCTTGGCTTTCTTATTAGCATGAAATACTCCCTTTATGCCCAGTGTTTGTTTGGAGTTGGATGGCACTCATGTGGAAGAGAGATGGATAAGAATATGATGCTGGTGGAAGTAATTTTAAAGATGCAGAGCTAAGAACAGCAAAATCATCACTGTGAGAATGTGTCCCCTTTGTACAAGAGATATTCCATTTGCATATTTAGGTTTCATGCTTCACTGTGTGCTTATGTGGTGTGGGTGAGATAAAGTTGCAGAAGGAACTTAGCATTGCCCAACTTGTGAAAATTAAGTCAACCATGACTTTCAACTAATAATGTATCTTCCTGGGCTTAATTTTCTTGCAGGGGTGCGTGTGTGTGTGTGTGTGTGTGTGTGTGTGTGTGTGTGTGATATTAAGTGAAGAGACAGTAAATAGGCAGCCTATTTATTGCAAGCAATGTGTTTACCTGTGTGTATCATCACTGAAATTATCAGTTATTAGAAGTGGAAAGTCATGTGTTTTAAGTGTCAGTTCCAGTCAACTTCTTTTGCAGCACAAACCTGCCCAACAGGGTCATGATGGTTCCTAAGCACTGATTTGGACATGGTCACAGGAATACAGCACAAGAATAAAGCCCCATGTTCATATGGCACAGTCTACAGCAAACTAGACTGGTCAACTCAAAAGAATGCATGCAAACCACAAATCAGAGTGAGCACTGGTTTGTGTTTTCTAAGAGAGGCATGGGAGCAACTCTTCTTCCTGGGCCATCTTCCAAGGGTCAAACACGAATGATGGAGAAAACCTTGAGAAGCAGAAGGAAGCAGGGACTTTTCCATTTGGCCCTCCTTTTAATAACCAGTTTCTTGGATTCCTTTCCTCCATGCTCGTCCATCTACCCATTCACACATACACATATGGTTGGCATGAATTTGCTCCACAACAAATACAAAAGCATTGCATTGCTTTACATTTCTATATGTAATAAAAATCTGTTTTCTCCTGTTAGTTAGGTTTTACCTCTGACACCCAACATCAGTCATAATGGGAGGCCTGTTTACCTGAGGGTGGCTTAAGAGTCTCATGGTGTTCTGCAGTTCAAAAAATTAGGAAGGGGCCTCCAACTCTTTAGGCCATCAGGATCACCCCTGAGATGCGTGTTGTCCAAACCCTTGGGGCCTAAGCCACTGAAGGAGGTACTTCTCCCACTGCTTGGAATGTGGCCATCATCTTCCAGGTCTCCTGAAGCCCCTGCTTCTTATGTTCAGGCCACAGCTTCTCAGACCATCCCATCAGATCTTCTAGACAATAAGTAAGAGCGGGTGCAGGCACCACAGCTCCACACATTCACTACTCATCTCCTTATTCAGTCCCCACTTATTTTCACTGCCTAAACTCAAAACCATAGTCTCCATCCCTTTCCTATCAGGGACGACCCACCTTAACTCATCTCTTTAGTTTGTAACAGACTCCAAACCTTGCATAGGGCTTTTTTCAGGTTTCTGGCAATTTCTGGTTTCAACTCATGAACTCAAAACTTCTGGAAGCCCTAAACTCAGAACTCATGGGGCTGCGCTACCTAGAAAAAGAACTAATAATTTTGCCATATATACATATAGATATAATATATATTTATATATAATCTATATATAATCTAATATGTATTAATATATAATTTATATATAATATATAATCTATATATAATCTAATATATATATATTAGATCCGATTGCAGTAGTAGAAACAAGGCATAAACTTTAATAGATTATCTTGAACACACACATATCAGAGTGTGTAGGAATTTGTGCCAACAGGGAGCAGACAAACAGGAATTGTTTGACTCATGGAAAATTTGCAAAATTTATATTTGTCTTTATTGTTGTTGCTGATGTTGTTTTGTGTTAGAAGGAATGAGATTTTTCTTAAGGTCAATTTGACTGATAAATCAAGTCAATAGCCAGAATCAACAGGTTTTTTCTGCATCACAGACCTATCAACCTTTTGTTGCATTTATCAGGTTGGGGTAATTGTACTTTCATTCTGATGGTGTGGTAGAGAACAATATGCCCCTTGATTGCTTAAAGAAACAAAATACTTAGATTAAGTCTGCCACAAGGATGGAGAGGTATTTAGCAAAAGCCAAATAAAGGCTTTGTTTTTCTCACAGAGTTTTGTGAGAATGAGAGTGAAACAAGTATTTACAATAATGATATGTGTCTTGAGAATGAGCCCCTCTAGATTACTAAGTTTATCCTTTGATCTGAAAACAAGGATGATTGAAAAATCAATTAGCACATATACCATATGTCTAAATTTAGCCTGAATTAAAGATGAAGGAAGCACTTTTTTATTAGGAGTTATTAACCTATGAGTCCCCAAGTTAAGCAGAATGTAATATAATTTATACTTGCATCCATTTTCTATTGTTATAGTAACAAATTGCCTGTGAGACAATAGATAAATGTCTTAAGCATGCTTCACCTGGGTCTTCTGTTTAGATTCATGCTTCACCTGGATCCTCTGCTTAGAGTCTTACAAGGCCCAAGTCAAGGTGTTGGCAGGGCTGTGTTCCATTCTGGAGGCTTTGGGGTAGATCCACTTCTAAGCACATTCAGGTTGTTGGGAGAATTCCGTTCCTTACGGTTGTAGGACTGAGGTCCTGCTTCCTTGCCTGCTCTCAGGACAGCTAGGGACCACCCTTAGCTCCCAGAGGCTCCCTCTGGTCCTTGCACATGGGCTGCTCCATCATGTGATTTCCTCCATCTCAGAACCAGCAAAAGTTTGAGTCCTTAGGCTTAGAATCTCTGATTTCCTCTTTTGCTGCATCTCTTCTGCCCCTAGAAGAGATGGCAGAGAAAGGTCTTCACCTGTAAGGGCTCATATGAGTGGAATGGGCTCAGTTAGGCAATCCAGGATAACTCCCTCAAAATCTATAACTTTAATGACATCTGCAAAGTCCCTCTTGCCGTGTAATTAAACATATTCATAGGTTCCAGGGGTTAGGGCATGGGTATGTTTGTCAGGGGGTTCGGCCTACCAAGATACCTTTTGGTAGAAAAATAAATATAAAACATTAAACCCACCTACTTTTAAGTTAGAAAATAAAGAATATAAAAGTGACTAAAATATCAAAACTTTGTTTTAGCTCCAGGTAATGGCAACCTGGGATGGGCTTGATAGAATGGAGCAATATGAAATCTAGAAGAAAGATTTTTGTTTTGAAAAGGGGTAGAAGGGAAGGAGAAAGCTGCATAGATGGAGAAGAAAAGAGCCATAGAAAGAGAAAGAGGGAGGAAGAAGAGAGGCGGGGAAAGGAAAGGAAGGAACTGAAAAGAAAGGCAGAGGCTGATGAAAGAGGAGGGACAGGCCAGGCATGGTGGCTTACACCTGTAATCCCAGCACTTTGGGAGGCCGAGGCAGGTGGATAGCTTGAGCCCAGGAGTTCAACACCAGCCTGGGAAATACAGTGAAACCCCATCTCTACAAAAGATACAAAAAATTAGCCCAGAATGTTGGTGCACATCTGTGGTCCCAGCTACTTGGGAGGCTGAAGTGGGAGGATCACTTGATCTGGGGATGGTAGAGGTTGCACTGAGCTGAGATCATGCCACTGTACTCCAGACTGAGTGACAGGAGTAAGACCCTGTCTCAAAAAATATATGAATAAATAAAAAGAGGAAGGACATTGTATAAAGGTTAAGAAAGATACATAGAGATATGTAGGCCGGGCGCGGTGGCTCACGCCTGTAATCCCAGCACTTTGGGAGGCCGAGGCGGGCTGATGATGAGGTCAGGAGTTCGAGACCAGCCTGACCAACATGGTGAAACCCCGTCTCTGCTAAAAATACAAAAATTAGCTGGGCATGATGGTAAGCACCTGTAATACCAGCTACTCAGGAGACTGAGGCAGGAGAATCACTCGAACATGGGAGAAAGAGGTTGCAGTGAGCTGAGATGGTGCCATTGCACGGGCAACAAGAGTGAAACTCTGCCTCAAAAAAAATATATATATATATATTTTATATATATATACATACATATATACATATATATGGAAGATATGTAAAGGAGAAAACAGGTACAAAACAGGTACAAAAAGGCATGTGAAGAAGAAGAAAGTGTAGAGGGCTGTAAAGTGAAGGTTAACTGTGCTGTGTAGGGCATTTATCATCTATTGGGGTGACATATTATCTAATTTTCCTAAGACAGCTCCAGATAATGCTAATTGTCCTGGCATATTTACTAGTGGCATCTTTTTCACTCTCATAAATGTCCTGATTTGGACAAGGTATTACATAGTAATCCTTCCTTAATAGGGCTTCATTTGGAAGGTACATTATCTGTTTACCATTTTTTGCAGTGTTTAAGATGTTATCGGGAACATCTGCTCCACGTGAGTTGGTCTCAGAATTCAGCAAAATGCATGAAATTTATCAGTGACTGACTTAGGTCCTTGAATCAAGTTTCCAATTCCTGCATGCACCTTTTGTTTCTATTTGTCTCTGACATTTACAGTCTGCAAACCCTATTAGTGGTATTAGAAAATGTCTGCATCTTTTCTTTTAAGCTAATTTTCTTTCTCCACTCGTAATATATCCTTACATAACACATAGTTTAAAGTGTAATCGCATGCTTTTTGGTGGGAGAAAAATGAACGCTCACTATCTCTTAGATGTTAACTCAGATCATACTTTCTTGTATTTTAGTTTTTTTACATTAAAATGTCAGCTTTTCCTTATCTTTGCATCCCCTTTAAATGGTTTAAACTCTTAGAAGTTAATTCTTGTTTGCATGCTAGTTAATCTATATTGATGAACACACATGTAAATAATAGTGATAAATAAAAGAACATCTGACCAATAGAAAAGCTAACTGGCTTTAATGAGTCTGTATTTCAGATTGATTTTGGTTATTAAACCACATACAATGCTCTTGCCTTCCACTAATTACACTAAGCAGAACTGGTTATTTGATGATGAGATAGTTTCCATTTTGGTTTAAATAAAATTGATTTCCATGAACTACAGTTTAGTTCTGAATAATAAATGCATTTTTCTGGATTGCTAAGCATTTAGGAAATAGTAGATAAGATAAATATTCAATTTGCCACAGATGAAAATAGCAGGGTGGTAAAACGCAGATTTTTGAGTCATGCAGACTGAGATCCAATGCTGACTTCGTTCCTTAGGAACTGGATGACCTCGCACAAGCCACTCATTCTTTCTGACACTCAGTGTTTTTATGGACAAAATGGGGTTAGCGGTATCAACCTGGGGTGGCTAGTATGCTAGTATGTTAACTTCAGCCTCTGCATCTAACTGTAACCCGAACCCTAATTTTGTGATGTAAGAGTGAGTTGAGTCTATCTCTATTTAACGTTCTTCTATATTGCACTAGTTATATTTGAATTTTTTTTTTCAGTTTCACCCTCCAGGTCTACTAAAAAATGTGTAAGTAGTTCATATGATTATTTTCTAAAGCAATAATAAAAATGCTTTTTAAAAAGATTAGAAATTTGAAATTTTATAACAGGTATAGAAAACAATAGCATTTTATTATTTACTTTAGATTTGACATGTCAACAGCAAATGAGCCTTTATTGTAGTTCAAAGGTCTTGCCACTGAGAACTTGATAGTTATTCTTCTCAAAAGTAAGCTGGGTGTGGTAGCATGTGCCTGCAGTCGTAGCTACTCGGGAGGCTGAGAGGACAGAATTGCTTGAACCCAGCTAGGAGTTCAATAAAAGAAAACAGCCTTGACTGGTGATTTGAAAGCACGGTCAGAACTCCCTGCCTTTCCTTTTTGTGCCTGGTTTATGACTTCTCCTCCGAGATGCTCTTGTCCATGGTGCTGACCTCCAGATTCAAGCTGTGGATGGAGTTCGAGCAGTGGACGGGCAGGGTGTCCCTTCCATGCTGGGAACATAAGGAGCGTCCTGTGGTGTGTAGTTGCTGTTCTTCTGTGTTCAGTCTGTTGTAACTTTAAAGCTCTTCTTCGACTCCTCAAATGCTCCAAGGACTATCATATTCTCAGTTACTGTTCTACAAAGTTTCCATATACAATGTTCTGTTTCATGCTGTGGGACAGAGCTTTGTGAACTGTTTCTCTGGTCCAACTCACTCATGGTTGTTAAGAGCCAAGTGTCCTATAGTGTCCTTCACTCATTCATTCTATAAAATTTTACTGCCCTTTTATATAGACTCTTGTCATGGGCATTGTGGACAAATAAAAGGTGAATATGACTTAGTCCCTGACTTTGAGATACTTAGAATCTGGTGAGAGGTGAAGAGGGAGATAAGCCCACAAATTCAGGAAAGTGAGACAGAATTAAGTTACTTTATAGGACAGGTGCAGTGTGAACCTACGGTGATTCTCAACCCTGACTACACATCGGAATCACCTGTAGGGCTTTTAAACCTCCTGCCACACATGCTTCATCCCAAGCAAATTCAGAAGTTCTGGGAATGAGGAGTGAAGGCATCAGTGTTTTTAAAGCTGATTCCAGTGATTCAATATGAAGACAAAGTTGAGAACCACTGGCTAGGAAGAGCCTGAAAAACTCTCACTGGCTCTGTGGCAGGTTGATAGTAAAATCTTAAGTACCTTTGTTTCCATTGATTTGTTGCACCTGTCCTCATATTATTATTGGACTTTGATGTCCCTTTCTTTCGTGTTGATAGGGAACTTGTGTAATTAGTATATACTCAATAAACATTTGTTTGTGGATAGATGATACCCATTTTTAATGCTTCTTTTTAACAGCAAACATTTATTGAGCATCTACTATGCCTTGGGCACTGTACTGAGTAGTGGGAACAGAGCAGTAAGGATGATTGTGTCTCTGCCTGGATGCCTTGTGTTTCTCACATTGCAGCTTCCCCTCCAGCAGAACCATCTGGGGAGCTTGTTAACAGAGCAGGCTCTTGAATTCCTCCTCAGCCTATTGACTAAGTCTTTGAGGGTCAACTTCAGTAATCTCTGCTCACAAGCTGCCGGGATGATTCCTGTGTGCACGAAAGCCTGAAATTGCTGAGTAATGGCACATGCAAAGCCATGACAACAGGACAAAGACAAGTGAAGAGGGCTGTGGGTGTCACATCAGAAAGGGTAACTTCCCCTGGGGGGAGGTGGCCTCTAGGTGATCTTAAAGGATGACTGTTTGCCCAGGAGAGAATGGGAAGGAAAGTACTTAAGGCCAAAGGAAGATGACCTGTGAAGTCACAAAGACACAATAAATACAGCATGTTGTGGAGAACAGAGCCAGCTTGTGAAGAGCCTTTTGCAATTTTAAGCTAATTAAGCTTTATTGATTTTCTGCAATGTTTTAAGCCCTGTGCACAAAGACAGCAATAAGCTGCTCAAGGAACAGGGTGTTCCCGGGTCTGGCTCCGAGCCCTTGTTTAGTTCGGAGCTATGCCAGACTCTGAAAATCTCCCCAAAACACAGAAGCCTTCTTGATTCCTGGTGTTATAAAACTATACCTAAGTGTGTCAGAGTTCTAACTTAGGTAGCCTAAAGGCACAGAGTTCTAGCTTGGGTAGCCAGGAACACATCCTCTGATACAGCAATAGCAGGTGGAGTAGGGACTCCCTGCTCTCCAAACTTCTGGAGGCTCTAGAAGGAGGCAGAGTCTGGTTTGAGAGGGTGGGCATGGGAGTTGTTTAAGACGCTCTAGGAAGTCATGGCTGGTGATCCTGTTAAATTGATAGTTTGGTTTTATAACACTGTGAATGTCGGGCTATCAACATGATGAGTAAAATTGGCTTTGATAGCCTAACCTGGAGTTCTAACCACTTGTAACTTTTTGTCTAAAAGTGGAAGCTGTGTTCCAAAAGCTAAATACTTTTGATTAACAATAGTTATGTATGGGTTGCTTAAAAGCAGCTGTCCTCCAGTGCTCTGAGCTTTACGTTTACTTCTTGTTACTACTTATTTGCTTTTCTTACCAACCCTCTAAGATATGCTGTATGATTACATCTGTTTCTACAGATTGTGCGACTTGGGAGTGACAGAGTTGGAATTTCAACCTAGGTGCATGTAATTATTAGAAATGGAGTGAATAGCAACTATGCCGGGCCACTCTTGGAATGAGGCTTTTTCTTAAACTGGTGTATTTTCTCTGCCTTTTTGTTAAATACTTTACATATACATCTCACAGTTTCCATAGGGGTTTAGTTCAGTAATTAAGGTAAGGCAAATTGAAGGTAAATAAAATGCCCCAGATTAAACAGGAAAAAAGATATTACCCTCTTCCTTCTGTCCTGTGACATACATTGATATATGCAAAATCCTTTTTCCTGAGTGCTTTTGCTTAAGGATGCCAGATAAATGGGGTAAGGAAATATAACACTATTCAATTTGGCAGGAATCACAGCTAAGGTTGAATATCACATTACTGTGCTGCAAGGAGCATTTTCAGATACATTGGCTGTAGGGAGATTCTGATTCTGCAAAACAAAATGTGGAAGATTAGGATGAATTTGATTGAGTTATGAAAACAATTATTACATCTATTCACTTATCACCTAATTTCCCATTACCTGAATAATTACTGGAGACTTGAATCACAGTCTACACACCTAACCAATTGATGGCACACAGAACCTAGAGGAAGGCAAACCCTCAGCTCTGTTATTCCTCTTCTCCACAGGAAAAATATTGACACTGCTTTGGTGAAAACTTACAGTTCAAATAAACAAAAGGAGAAAACTGCAGAAACAAAATCCCTTCACAGTGATCTGGAATTTCAGTAAAATACAGATAGGATATATTTGCTCCTTTTTATTAGAAATATTTAGTTATTTGCAAATTTACAATTTTTTGCATGACTTACTATTTAATCCAAGTGTTTTATATTTATTCACTGGGTAGTCTAAACATGTTCTCTCTTTCTAAACTATTATCAGTCATCACATTCATTTGATATGATTCAATTATATCCTTTTACTTAAACAACCCTCTACTGACTGCCTTCTGTGTACTCAGTATTACATATGTAATCTTTTTGTACGTGTGGTAATTTTGGAAAGCAAGGGGTTAACAACGCCTTGCATAGTTGTTAAACATTTCAAAATATTTATGGTGAAGATATGAATGTACGTGACCTCTTAGTAAATAGAAATTAATTGAGCTCATGCTGTGAAAATAAATCAGTGGGAAGAAAAATGGTAGGGTTTACTAGCGGAAGTAATTAGATCAAAGAATTCTCTGTTGTACTAAGTTGCCTCTGTTTGTTTCTGAATGGCTGCTAATGTTTAAATCTCTGGGCTGCCAAATTTGAACTATTTTGCCAACAACATTTTCTCTACTCCAAGTGTTACTGGAAAGCTAATCAGATGCAGTAATTGATTTAATGACAGAATGATTCAATAGTTGCAATCTTCCGTAAAATATCCCCCCTTATTTTTTTGGTAAGGTAAATTATCAATTTATAGATCTTCTCAGAAAAGCAGTTCTTTTTGCTCCCTTAAAAAGAAGAGTTCTTTGCAGTCAAATTTGTTTGGGGATAGAATGTTTCACCTATTTAGTGCTGGAGCATAAACAGAGTCCTTCATTGACAGTGAAGTCACTCTTGAGTCGGTTGTCCTGCATAATAATTACATGGCTCCTTAAAATGGCATGTAATCAAAATGACTCAACCTTGATAAAAGATGACCATGTCCAGGGCTCTCTGAGAAGAATTTATAGTAGAATTTGTGTGTTTGGCCATTGCTGTGATAAATGGTCTAGGGTTTTGCTTTTAAGAGCCTTCTGTCTCTCTCTCACCTGCCTTTCTCAGCTCCTATCTTCAGTCATTGATGAACAACACAGTTTTCTCCCTTGCAGGTATGTGTGGCATGAAAGAAGGAGAGAGAGGAAGGGAGACAGTGATGATAGGGAGATAGATGATGATTGATAGAGAATGAGAAATAGGTAGGTAGGTAGGTAGGTAGGTAGGTAGATAGATAGATAGATAGATAGAGAAATAGATGATTGCTGGAATTGGGAATAATAGACAATAAATAAAAGAGGATAGAGAGATAGGTGATAGAGATAAAGATATATGTGTACACACACACACACAAACACACACGCACACTCTCACTCACATATACATGCTTAATGACCAGGAAAAGTTCAAAACAGATGTGAAACTGCAGATTTCATGTTAAGGCTAGAAGTCTCTCCAAATGCCCACAGGTATTGAGTATGACACAGCATTTGCAGTAAAGGAAAGGATTTGGATGGGCAGGAGGCACCATCCTGCAGAGCCCTGAACTGAGCTGACCCCCACTTCAAGAATTTGTCTTCTCTACTAACTCTGGAATAATTACCAGCTTCCCCACCCCAGCCTTGCCAAGCAGCAGCAATTAGACCCTTATCTCATGCTACATACAAAAATCGACTCAAAATGAGTTAAAGTGTTCAAATAAGACCTGAAGTGCAAAAACCACTGGAAGAAAACATAGGGGAAATTGATATGGACAATGATTTTGTGGATATGAACCCAAAAGTATAGGCAACACAAGAAAACATAGATAAATGGGATTACATCAAACTGAAAAGCTTTTACACAGAAAAAAAAAGGAAAACCATAACACAAACAAACAAACATAGTGAAGAGATAGCCTATGGATTGGGAGAAAATATTGGCAAACAAATCATACATCCGAAAAGGAGTTAGTATCCAAATTACCTAAGGAGTTCAAACAACTCAATAGCCCATTAAAAAAAATGGGCAAATAACTTGAATAGACATTTTTCGAAAGAAGACATGCACATGGGATACAACATACAACAGGGATTTCCTTGGTGGTTGCGTGCCAACAGTGTTGCTCAGTTGTCCCACAGCTTCCAACTTCTACGTTTAAATAATTTTATTAGGAATATAATATGTATATTAATAATAAAATTTGAATAGTACGAAGACGCTACTACATAAAATAAATATCTCCTCCCCTAACCATATCTTGATCTCCCATTTCTGGTTTTAGTTCTTCTGGTTATATTTGTAATAATACCCAGGTGATGTGTATAAATGCCTACCTTTTGAGCTATCAACCTTAAACAGTATACATTGATGCCCTGATATGAAAGATGTGGAATTTAGCATACTTGTATTATTTCTTCCACTTATAAAGAAGGTTTTGTTCTTACTAATGATTGATTTTTCTATTGAGAGATAGGAAAAAGCGAAATGTTTTTTTCTACCTTCATGCACCACTCAACACAGAACACTTCTGTGACCTGATATGCGGAGATTTTTCCCAGTGGACAATTCTCTAGTGGACACCGACTGGGTATCCTACAATTCCATTCAACACTGGTGCTATCTACCTGGGGATAGTGTCAGATCTCGCAGGTCGAGAGACCAGTCCCACAAGACTCTCCACCACTTCAGATACCAATAGCAAATAGCAGATTGTCACTTATACTTCTGACTAACAAGCAACAAAGCAGGTTCCCATGACACTTCCTTGGGTTTGATTAATTTCTGGGATGTCTCACAGAACTCAGGGATGCATAATTACTAGTTTATTATAAAGATTATAAAAGATACAGATCAGATGAAGAGGTGCATAGGGCAAGGTATGGGGGAAGGGTACAGAGATCTCATGCCCTCCCTGGGCACACCACACTCCCAGAACTTCTATGTTTTCACCAGTCGGAAAGCTCTCTGAGCCCTGTCCTTTCTGGTTTTTATGGAGACTTCATTGTGTAAGAATGTTTGATTACGTCATTGGCCATTGGTGATCATTCAACACTGTCCTCTCTCCTGAAGCGCAGGAGTAGGGCTGAAAGTTCCAACCCTCTAATAACATGGTTGGTTCCCCTGGCAACCACCTCCCCCTCCTAAGGGCTCCCAGTTATCAGTTGTCTTGTTATTATGCAAAAGAAGACTCATTATTCCACAGATTAAAAGAGTTTTAGGAGCTGTATCCCAGGGACCAGGGGCAGAGATCAAATATATATTTCTTATTTTATCACAATATCACAATTCTAGTAATATACTTGTATTAGTCCATTTTCATGCTGCTGATAAAGACATACTTGAGATTGGGCAATTTACAAAAGAAGGAAGTTTAATGGACTTATAGTTCCATGTGACTGGGAAGGCCTCAGAATCATGGTGGAGGATGAAAGGCAGATAAAAGAAGAGAGCTTGTGCAGGAAAACTCCCTTTTTGAATAACATCTGATCTCATGAGACTTATTCACTATCATAAGAACAGCAGGGAAAGACCTGCTCCCATGATTCAATTACCTCCCACCAGGTCCCTCCCACAAGACATGGGAATTCAAGATGAGATCTGGGTGGGGACACAGTCAAACCATATCAATACTTAAATCTATTTTTCTTAATACATCAGCCTTAGGCTTTATATCTAGACTCCAGTATATCTGTAAAATGGGGATAGTAACTACGCCTGTTTTATAAAGCTGTTACGATAATTAAATGAGAGAATCCATTTAAAGTACCTAGCAAGAGCCTGGCTCACAGTGAGTTCTCAATTAATTTAGCTATTCTTCATTGAGGACAGTTAACTAACTGCCTCTAACTTCATCCCCTCACCACTTTCACGATCAACCACAGCCTCAGTCAGCAGAGTGTTGCTGGGGTCGCCTGTAATCACAGCTACTCAGGAGGCTGAGGCAGCAGAATTGCTTGAACCCAGGAGATGGAGGTTGCAGCGAGCCGAGATCATGCCAATGCACTCTAGACTGGATGACAGAGTGAGACTCCGTCAAAAAAAAAAAAAAAAAAAATCTAAGTAAACTGTTATCTTTCTTTACCTTTTTGATATGTTACTCTACTATTTCCTGATTGCTGTAGTTGCTGATGAAAAACTACAGTCTAACATCACACTTCACATCTTAATAGTCTCTCTTTTTTCTTCGTTTTCTTGTTTACAATTTCAATACTGCTGTCTCTAGTTTTGTATTTATTTTTATTGAACTTTTTTGGTACTTAGGGTCTATTTTCCTTCAATATCTTTCTCTAATTCTTGGAATTTCTTACCTACTATTCTTCGAATGTTGCCTTAGTAACCTTTCCCTAGATCCTGGAATTTCTATTAGATAAGTGATATAACCTCTCAGCCTGTGCCTTTTTATTTTTAAATATATATTTTTTATTTCTAATACGTCAAAACAGATCTTTAAAAAAATCTGCTTTTCTTGTTTTATTGCCATCAGTTTTGTTTCATAGTTTATTGGTAATGGGTGGTTTATAAACATAGTTTATATGGATTTCGTGTCTTCATTTGTCTCTCTTTAAAGTCTGTTTTGACTGTTTCATAAAATAAATTCCAAGTCTGGAGAATTCATGTTCCTATTGTTGATGTTTTTTGGCTGTCTTTGTTAAGATTAGTCTTATATTTGTGTTTTGAAATTCAGATTCGAGGGCTCATTTTGAGTGGGAAAATCTTGCTTTTTATTTTGTTTTATCTTTTCTATCTGCTCACCCCTGGGCTCCTAGTTCAGAACCAGAT
This sequence comes from Macaca nemestrina, assembly GCF_043159975.1. NCBI lineage: Eukaryota > Metazoa > Chordata > Mammalia > Primates > Cercopithecidae > Macaca > Macaca nemestrina. The sequence continues at coordinate 120,099,128 of NC_092133.1, read as the reverse complement.
CTTATCATTATGTTTTGAGCTTTCTGATCTGTAGTAACTTAGGAATGTTGCCATTCCACTTTGGCTCAATTCCTAGACACAAAGCTTTCCCTCTATGTATGCATGCGTGCTTACTTTCTTATCAGCCAACTATTTCAAATAAAGGTGCAGCACCAAACATCAGGTTTATTCATTAATTTTATAATATTTATTGAGCTATCAGTATATTCTAGGCATTATTCCAAGTCCTGGGGGCTTAACTGTAAACAAAACGAAGTCTCTTCCCTCATGAGCTGACATTCTAGTGGAAGAGAGAGATGATAAAAAATAAACATATCATATGTAAGAAGATGGTTCAGTGCTATGGAGAAAAAAGAAAGAAAAATGAGGAATTTGGGGTCAGTGTTATCTCATAAAAGTGATGAGAGAAGTCTTCATTAAAAAGGCAAGGAAGGGGGCAGTGTGGCTGGAATGAAGAAAGGAACAGGTAGAAGCAACGGAGATGATGAGGAGTTTGAAGATAAAACTAAATGGATTGCACGTGGGATGTGATAGAAGAATCAAGGACAACTCCAATAATTGTATTCTGCAGGACTGGTTGCCATTTACTAAGATGGTGAGGACTACAGGAGGAGATTTTTTTCCATGGAGGGGTGGCAAGTGGGGGGACAGAGCAAGAATTCAGCATTCAGATGTATTCATAAAATAAATTTGAATAAACTTTCAAATCACTATTTTGTAAGTAGTCACTTGAAATGACTACGAAATATCCAAGTGGAGAAGTGGAGTAGGAAGTTGAACATATGCTCTGGCATTTGGGAAAGATGTCTAGGCTGGGAGTTGGGATATGTGGTAATTGGTCCATGGGACTGAATGAAGTCATGGAGGGAGAGAACATCATAGGAGAAGAAAATAAACAGTTCTGAGGGCCAGCTTCTGAGTTATGCCTAGATTTAGAGGTGGGAGATATGAAGAGGATCTAAGAGAGATGGAGAAGTCAGTGAACTAGAGGAGAACTAGGAAGGAGTGTCATTCAGGAAGCCAAGTGAAGAAAGACTTTCCAGAGGAAAATGAAAGAAACCAGACCAGATGCTCATAGTAGAAAACAGAACATGAAGGCTGAAAAGTACAATGAAACTCATTGGTAAACTTCTCAAAGATGGAGCATTTTTTTTTCTTTTAGCTTTTCTGAGAAGGGGGAACCCTCCTCAATCCTTGGGGCATTTTTGTTCCCAGGAGATAACCCGTGTACAACCTGCTAGCATCTGCATTAGCACCCGGCAGGGCTGTGACCTGAGGTGATGTTTCTGCTCTTTTCCTTAGCCAAGGTGATATTTATTTCTGTGAAAGTCTGGCTATGTTGGTTTTATTTGATCTTTTTCTATTTGGTCACATTGGTATGTGTTTGGAGCAGTGAGAGTATGAAAAAGTATGAATTTACTATACCATTTTGACTGAAATTTCTTTCTGCCACAACTTTAATGTCTTTAGTAAATGTTCCTTTTATTTTCTAACCTCACTAGCCTCACCCAGGTCACCATTAAGAGTATGATTTTTTTTTCTATCCCATTTCACATATAGCCAAGTTGGAAGTGAAACTGATGTCCCATCACACCACACTGCCATGAGAAGTCATTTCTCCTTCCTTTATGAGTATTTCATTTGCTATATCTTCCTCTCTTCCTCTTAGTTTTTGTTGTTTATTAAGCTCCTCCTGGCAACTCCTCTTATGGGATGGATTGTGTCCACCCAAAATTTATATGGTAAAGTAACGCTCAGTGCCCTACGAATGTGACTGTAGTTGGATATAGGGTCTTTAAAGAAGTTACTAAGTTAAAATGGGGTCATTAGGGTCTACTTTCATTCGATATTATTTCTGTTATTCTTGGAAATTCTTACGTACTGTTCTTCAAACGTTGCTTTAGTAGTCTTTCCCTAAATTCTGGAATTTCTATTAGGTAAGTGATATAACCTATCAGTCTGTGCCTTTTTATTTTTAAATGTATATATTTTTACTTCTAATATGTCAAAGCAGATCTTTTAAAAACCTACTTTTCTTGTTTTATTGCCATGTTTTGTTTCATAGTTTATTGTTGTGGGCAGTTTATAAACATAGTTTATATGGATTTTATGTCTTCATTTATCTCCCTGGGCCCTACTCCAATAAGACTGATATCCTTGTAACAAGAGGAAGTGAGAACACACACACACAGAGGGAGGACCATGTGAAGACACAGGGAGCAGACAGCCATGCAGGAGCCAAGGAGGGAGGCCTCAGAAGAAACCTCCTCTACCAATACCTTGGTATTTGACTTCTAGCCTCCAGAACCGGTGTTTGTTTTTTTTTTTTTTTTTAATTTGTATAAATGTAAGAGGTACAAGTGCAATTTCCTTACATGTATATATTGCATAGCAGTGAGGTCTTGGTTTTTAATGTATCCATCATTAGAATAATGCACATTTTAGACCAGACTCAGTCACTCATGCCTGTAATCCCAGCACTTTGGGAAGCCGAGACAGGAGGATTGCTTGAACACAGAAAGTTCAAGACCAGCCTGGGCAACATAATGAGACCCCCATCTCCACAAAAACAAACAAACAACAACAACAACAACAACAAACAACTTAGCCAAGTATGGTAGCACACACGTGTGGTCCCAGCTACTCAGGAGTCCGAGATGAGCAGGATTGCTTGAGCCTGGGAGGTCAATGAGCTGTGACCGTGTTACTGCACTCCAGCCTGGGTGACAGAGTGAGACCCTGTGGAAGGAAGGAAGGAAGGAAGGAAGGAAGGAAGGAAGGAAGGAAGGGGAAGGGGAAGGGGAAGGGGAAGGGGAAGGGGAAGGGGAAGGGGAAGGGGAAGGGGAAGGGGAAGGGGAGGGGAGGGGAGGGGAGGGGAGGGGAGGGAAGGGGAGGGGAGGGAAGGGAAGGGAAGGGAAGGGAAGGGAAGGGAAGGGAGGAAGGGAAAGGAAAGGGGAGGAAGGGAAAGGAAAGGCAAGGAAAGGAAGGAAGGAAAGGGAGGGAGGGAGGGAATAATGTACATCGTACCCATGCAGTAATTTCTCTTTCCCCACCTTTCATCTGCCCTGCAACCCCTCCAAATCTCAGGTGTCTATAATTCCACACTGTGTTCATGTGTGTACATTATTTAGCTCCTCCCTATAAGCGAGAGCATGCGGTGTTTGACTTTCTGTTTCTGAGTTGTTTTGCTTAATATAATGGCTTCCAGTTCCTTCCATGTTGCTACAAATGACAAAATTTCATACTTTTTTTTATGGCAGCCTCCAGGACTGTGAGATACATTTCTGTTGTTCAGGCCACCCATTCTGTGGCACTTTGTTGTGGTGAACCTAGCAAAGTAATATACCCGCTTCATTCACAGATTTGGCACCTGGTTCTCAGATTTTCTTTCCACCCAATATCCTGCCTTCTTCCTGGATGACTTCAATGTCCAGAGAAATGGTTCATTCAAGACCTTAGTAATTTAATAATCTCCAAAGTTCTTCTTCACTCTTCCAGAGCCGTGCTCCCCAAGGACATTCTCTAGTTTTCACTCAGAACTGTTTCACCATTGAAATGACACATTCACTTTCTAGCAATCTCGTTCAAATTTTTTTTTTGAGATGGATTCTTGCTCTGTCACCCAGGCTGGAATGCAGTGGCACAATCATGGCTCGCTGCAGCCTCAACCTCCTGGGCTAAATCAGTCCTCCTATCTCAGCCTCTCTAGTAGCTAGAACTATAGGCCTGTGCCACCATGCTTGGCTAATTTTTTTGTTGTTTTTTTTGTTTTTGTTTTTGTTTTTTTTAGAGATGGGGTCTCACTATGTTGCCTAGGCTGGTCTTGAACTTCTGGGCTCAAGTGATCCACCTCGGCTTCCCAAAATGTTGGGATTGTAGGCATGAGCCACCACGTATGGCCAATCATTTTTAATGTACTGGTTCTTTAGCCACTTCATCATACAGGCTGTTATCTTCTAGATGTTCTCCCTATATATAGGGCAACTATTTTCGTGAATTTCTCCCACCTTACTTAACCTCCACGACCCATTCCTCCAACTAAACTCTGCAGGCAGCCCTAACTCTCTTGTCCTATTGTCTTTCTGCTGCATCTTCTCAGCAAACCTAAGACCTGCATAAATCCAAATGCCTCTTTTCCATGTCTGCAACTAGGACACGTTATAATTTGTTTAATGATTATTGGGCACGTGGAGATTGTTTCTCTTTTTACTACTAAGACTGTGGCTAATATCATTATACATGTATCTTTTGTGTGTTTCTCTGCCTACTTAAGCTAAATTCCTAGAAGTGTAGTTACAGGATTAAAAGGCTTAAGACTTTAGAAAAATGACATCAGGTTGCCTTTAAGTACGTTTGTAATGATTTCCCATTACTGTTATATGAGAATACAGTATATCTTTTGTTGCAAAATCCCAAAGTAGAGAAAAATGAGTTTAAAATTTTAAATCAACATAAAAGATAAAAAATGACACCCTTGAAGATATTTTCTTCATGGCTAGGGAGATAGCAGATTTATATGTTTATTGACAGCTTGTTTTCCTGGTTTTTTTTCTTTTTTTCATTCTAATTCGGTGCTTAAGTTTGTTTTTTTTTTTTTTAGACAGAGTCTCATTCTGTCACCCAGGCTGGAGTGCAATGGCACAATGTCTGCTCACTGCAACCTCCACCTCCGAGGCTCAAGCAATTCTCCTGCCTCAGCCTCCCAAGTAGCTGGGAATACAGGTGTCCACCACCATGCCCAGCTAATTTTTGCATTTTTAGTGGAGATGAGGTTTCACCAATTTGGTCAGGCTAGTTTCGAACTCCTGACCTCAAATGATCCACCTGCCTCAGCCTCCCAAAGTGCTGAGATTACAGGTGTGAACCACCACACCCAGCCGGTTAAGATTCTTTTTAATGGAGTTTGTAAGAGATCTTTTTTTTTCCTCATACATGATTATCAGATATATTGTTGACTTAGGACTTTCTTAAATTCACAAGTATTCTATCGTATGAGTTTGATTGTTGTTTCAATAATCTATTATCTGCTGGTCTTGCATCTGCAGGGCTACCAATTATACATAAATACAGGATTTTTTCCCTCTCATATTTGTCATGTTCTTTATTTCTGTGTTCAGCTCTATTCTTTTCCTCCATATTCTTGAAAATCATATAAATATTTTCTCAACATTCTATTGATTTTTCTGCATTTTCAATACTTTTTCTATTAGAATTTTATATGCAGATTTTAAATTCTCCAGTACATGCCTAGTTTTCTTTCCTATCTTCTTATTTAACCAGTTGCCTTTTCTTCTCTTCCTGTGTCTCAGACAGCTTCTGAATAATTTCTTGCTATCTTTCTTTTCTTGTTTCACAGCCTGATTAAATGTTGAGATGAGAAAACTGATACTCCTGACAATCTTCTTGTGAATCTTGTGGTAGACCTTTTTTGAGGCATGTAGTCTTCGTCTTGAACATGACATTTCTCTTTTTTGGGTGGCAGAATTTTTTCTACTGGATTCATTTTTTTCCTATTTCTCTTCTTTAGTGAGAAGGTCATTCTTCAGATCCACTTTTGCTGATATACAGGGCAAGCAAAATCTCCTTAGTGTCTCTAACTCTTCGCCTGGTCACTGTTAAGAATTTTTCTCTCATGCAGCAGCCTGGGTTATTTTATACAGATCCTTTTCTATTTCCTGAGGATGGTGGTCATTTATATAGAGCATGGCTGTGCTGCACTGAGGATCTTCTGCCTCTCCTGTCATCTCTCTGTGTGAAGAGGAATTTATTTTAGATTCTCTGAAGCATCCTACAGATCATCCCTTTCCAGAAGTGGTGCAAGAAAAACTATCGCCTCTCCATCTCTGATGGCTCCCACAACTCTTTCTTCCCTTGCTCATCTGACAATAGATTTTGTATCCCAGGATTGATGTCTCACCACAAATCTGTCTTTGTAGCACAGAAATAATGCTCCATCACAAATCCCCCACCCCAATCAGATAGTTTCATTGAAAATGTATATGTCCAAATGAGTACAGAAAAGAAGGGCATACTTTTAATTGGTGGAAATAGGTGGTAAAGGGGCCCCAGCTGCTGCAGAACACAGCTCCTATATTAGGTTGATGGCTTTTCTCATTTTGACCAGAGAAAGAGTTCTTAAACTTTCCCTGCTCCCTGGGCGGTGGTAGAAATCACCTAATGTCCTCTCCTTGAGTCCTGTCCATGTTTGGTTGGTATATCTGGTGTGCTATGAGCCAGTATTTCTTCTTTCCAGTGCTCTTGTAGTCATGCTTTTTTTTTTTTTTTTTTTTTTCTTTGAGAGGAAGTTTTGCTTTTGTTGCCCAGGCTGGAATGCAATGGTACAAACTTGGCTCACTGCAACCTCTACCTCCCAGGTTCAAGCAATTCTTCTGTGTCAGCCTCCTGAGTAGCTGGGATTACAGATGCCTGCCACCAAACCCAGCTAATTTTTGTATTTTAGTAGAGATGGGGTTTCACCATGTTGGCCAGGCTGGTCTCGAACTCCCGACCTCAGGTGATCCACCCACCTTGGCCTCCCAAAGTGTTGGGATTATAGGCGTGAGCCACTGCGCCTGGCCAATTATATCTTTCTTTCAGTGTTATTGTGAGTATATCAATGAGAAGGTAGAAGAGGGTAACTATAACACCACACCATCCTTCAACTTAATATGGAAGTCTATATTTTTCTTATAGAATGTGGTTTAATGAAGAATTAGTGATCCTTTTACATGAGCTTCAAATATGTAAGAAAAAAACATGATTGAATTTCTACGAATGAAAGCTTTCACCTACTTATTACATTTTCAATATGTTTTAATTGATATAGGTGTGTTTATTGTAAGTTACAGTACGTTCTCCCTAATTCCTAAGTCTTTACAGGTCATCTTCACTCTATAAAGAAACGTGTGGAAATGGTCATAATCAGAGTTCGACAGAACTGATAATGATCAACTTTCTTCATATTACCGTGCTTGTACTTGCATTTTTCCCATCTTCTGTTTCAAGAGGAGCCATAGAATAGTGGTCAAGAATATGAATTTTGAAGCCAGACCACCCAAATTCAAATTTCAGGCCAACAACTTCTAGCTACAGGTTCTTGGGCAATTTTGCTTAACCTGCCTAAATTTTCATTTCCTCAGGTATAATGTTGGATTGGCAATGATATGTACTTCATAAAGTTAATATGAAGATTAAATAAGTACATGGTTGTAGAATTTTAAAGCAGTAATCAGCATATGATAAGCACTATATGCGTGACTTTTATTACTGTTAGTTTTTGCGATAAATTTAGGACTGTTTGGCAAGTTCTACGAAAAAGCGATGTTTTCATAAGGTTGTGTGTAAACCTGAATAGTAACAGAAGCCTGCGATGTAAAAGCTGGAGGGAGGACCATTCCACAAAGAAAAAAACAACAACAAGGCCGGGCGCGGTGGCTCAAGCCTGTAATCCCAGCACTTTGGGAGGCCGAGACGGGCGGATCACGAGGTCAGGAGATCGAGATCATCCTGGCTAACACGGTGAAACCCCGTCTCTACTAAAAAGTACAAAAAACTAGCCGGGCGCGGTGGCGGGTGCCTGTAGTCCCAGCTACTCGGGAGGCTGAGGCAGGAGAATGGCGTAAACCCGGGAGGCGGAGCTTGCAGTGAGCTGAGATAGCGCCACTGCACTCCAGCCTGGGCGACAGAGCGGGACTCCGTCTCAAAAAAAAAAAAAAAAGAAAGAAAGAAAGAAAAAAAACAACAACTGTAAAGGCCCTGAGATAGGAATGAATTTGTCCTGTTGAGGAAACAGCAAGACCTGAGTAACTGTCATTGCTGGGTGGCAGTGAAATGGTACACAGTCCTTGATGCACATAAATACTATTTATTTAATGTGTCAACAAAATTAATGCACGCTGTAAAGCACCCAAAATACATTTATGCAAAAGACATTATATATGGGAATGGTCTGACTGATGTTTACCTTTTTATGTATGCTATTCATGGCGAAGACAGATCTAACACTCTATTCCTATTAATTCTTTTTTTTTTTCATTTTCTTCTAGAAATTTTTAAAAGAAAACCCAACATCTCGTTCAAAAATAATAGCTTCTGTTCATTTTGTCCCAATAAGTAGTATAATTCTTGGATGCAAAAAGAGAAAACCAGCTTAAATTGATGAAAACTTAATGGATAATTTATTATTATAATATTGAGGTGTCTCTCAGAATACAAGGATAGAATACAAAGGGTAACTTAGGTACCCTAAGGGGACTCCCACACCATTGGGACTTTTATTTTATTTTGTTTTATTTTATTTTGAGATGGAGTCTCACTCTGTTGCCTAGGCTGGAGTGCAGTGGCACCATCTCAGCTCACTGCAACCGCTGCCTCCCAGGTTCAAGCTATTCTCTGGCCTCAACCTCCCAAGTACCTGGGATCACAGGTATATGCAACAACCCCTGGCTAATTTTTGTATTTTTAGTAGAGATGGGGTTTTACCATGTTGGCCAAGCTGGTCTCAAACTCCTGACTTCAGATGATCTGCCTCCTTTGGCCTCCCAAAGTGCTGGGATTACAGGCGTGAACCACCGTGCCCATTGTAGGGCTTGCTTTCTTTATATCTGCATATGTGCCTTATTCCCTCTTACTGCAGACCAGTTTTCTGTTTTCTACAGGATAGGGGAATAAATGGTTCTGCCAAAAACTCCTAAGTTCAAATATTCTCAGTTCAAGAAGATCACTAGACGGCTCTCCAAATTTCCAGAAACAACAATAATTGGCTGAGCGTGAGTTGGATTTTCACCTTTGGGCCAACCACAGTCATTATACAGATAAGTCAAAAAAAAGGCAGTCCTCAAAACAGGTAGTGGTGTTATGGAGCGAGTGCTGGGTAGACAAGATAACCATTCTGCTACACGCATATTCTCGGATTAATCCTTCATCACAGACTTAAGAGGCTGAGAAATAATTTGTCCTTCATCACTCATTTTATCAGTAAATAAGGATGAGATTTAAATCCTGAACTGAACTACTTCAAAACTCATGTTCTTAAGTACCACACTATGTAACCAACTTTTAATTATATGGTGGTGAATGAAATGTTAGTGCCTTAACACGATGATATAAGTGGGTTTTGGGCTCAAGAAGGAATTAAACATTAAGTCATCTCTGTTGAGACTGTTTTAGGATAAAATCATCTATTATCCAAGCAGAAGAGTTTCCAAAATGGACTTTAAAAAATACAATGATTAGAATCTTCAGATCTACTGCAGGCAAGCATGCACCTGTCACAACAATTCTAAGTTTGAACACTGATGTGAAAGGAATTAAGCGGTAGGCACTTGGAAAATTTCAAGAAATGTTTATTTCTGACAAAGAACCAGCTAAAAAAAAAATATCTTGGTTTTAAGAGTATTTCTAAAAGCAAACATCACTGGGAGGAAGTTGAGGAAGACTTCCAGTATGTGAAACCACTTACGGTTAGTGGTGAAGTGGAATCAACTCTCAAGTATTATCAGTGTGAATGTTTCCACTTTACTGGTCACAGAGACAAAGTTTGAAATTTGAATGATTTTGATTTAGTCTATTTTACTATGCAAACTTTTTTTTTTTTTTTTTGAGAGGAAGTCTAGCTCTGTCGCCCAGGCTGGAGTGCCGCGGCACGATCTCGCCTCACTGCAAGCTCCGCCTCCCAGGTTCTTGCCATTCTCCTGCCTCAGCCTCCCAAGTAGCTGGGAGGCTAATTTTTTGTATTTTTAGTAGAGACGGGGTTTCACCATGTTAGCCAGGATGGTCTCGATCTCTGACCTCGTGATTCGCCCGCCTCAGCCTCCCAAAGTGCTGGGATTATAGGCGTGAGCCACCGAGCCCGGCCCGTAAACTTTTTATTATATGTGGTAGAATTATGCTATGACCATTAAGATATTCTTTGTTTTCCATTACTGGGTATATACCCAAAGGATTATAAATCCTGCACGTGTATGTTCACTGGGGCACTATTCACAATAGCAAAGACTTGGAATCAACCCAAATGTCCATCAGTGACAGACTGGATTAAGAAAATGTGGCACATATACACCATGGAATACTATGCAGCCATAAAAAGGGATGAGTTCATGCCCTTTGTAGGGACATGGATGCAGCTGGAAACCATCATTCTCAGCAAACTATGGCAAGAACAGAAAACCAAACACCGCATGTTCTCACTCATAGGTGGGAACTGAGCAATGAGATCATTTGGACAGGGGAAGGGGAACATCACACACCGGGGCCTATTATGGGAAGGGGGGAGGGGGGGAGGGGGAGGGATTGCATTCTGAGTTTTACCTGATGTAAATGACGAGTTGATGGGTGCTGACGAGTTGATGGGTGCAGCACACCAACATGGCACAAGTATACATATGTAACAAACCTGCACGTTATGCACATGTACCCTAGAACTTAAAGTATAATAATAATAAAAATAAATAAATAAATAAATAAATAAATAAATAAATAAATAAAATTATAGGCCGGGCGCGGTGGCTCACGCCTGTAATCCCAGCACTTTGGAAGGCCTAGGTGGGTGGATCATGAGGTCAGGAGATCGAGACCATCCTGGCTAACACAGTGAAACCCCATCTCTACTAAAAAATACAAAAAAGTAGCCAGGCGAGGTGGCAGGCGCCTGTAGTCCCAGCTACTCGGGAGGCTGAGGCAGGAGAATGGCGTAAACCCGGGAGGCGGCGCTTGCAGTGAGTAGAGACTGCGACACTGCACTGCAGCCTGGGCAACAGAGCGAGACTCCATCTCAAAAAAAAAAAAAAAAAAAAAAGGCAAGCAAATCAAGCAAAACAGTAATATCTTAAGTAATTTAGTAGATCAACTCAAAATACTCCTATCCCCAAAGTGGGTTCTACAAACAAGACAGTTATTTCTTTCTAATATCTAAGCCTTTTTCCAACTCCCAGTGCTAACAGATGATTTTTATCCTAAAATAGTCTCAACAGAGATGACTTAAAAATCAATCCCTATTCCTCCCTGCCTTCCTGTCTGAGCCTGTTCACCCAAGTGTTTTCAGCCAGCTTCCAGAAGTGCACGTCTACTACTTGGCCCTCTTTAAGATCTTACCCTTTGAGGAGGACCTATTCCATTGGTCCCTCCAGATCCACTCTGTCCTTCCTCGTTCTGCTCTCTACCTGGAAAGGCTAATTTCAGCTGGGTTTGGCCAATGGTGATACCCAGCAAGAGATCAGAGAGAAGGAGGTACTGGGATAAGATCTTTGTTGACTGTGTTCTTCTGTGTAGGCAGGGTGATAATGGTTGACCTGTTCCCTTGGCAAAAACCTATGTAAGTTTCTTTGGGTCTTTTTTCTTGGACTGGTCAAATTTCCAAAAGAAAATTCAACCAATCTCTTCCTAACCAGGAAAACTTGGTTAAAATACAATATACATCAAGGAAGAGGGCTTGAGAGTCTTAACATTCCATAAATAATCTTTGATTTAATTCTCCATTATTCAACATGGTACCTTATCTTTAGTGGTGTCTGGGGTCTACTAGTCTAGAGATTCTCTGCTTTAACCTTTCTCAAGAATTAATATACCATTATATGTTGGCATGGGGAAGGGCAGCTATATGGATAAATGAAGATTTTACTGCTTTTTAAATATTTTTAGCCAATCTTTTTATGTTTAGCAACCCCCTCACTTCCACTTATAAAAGAACCCAGTGTTACAATTTCTTGAGCCTTCTGGTGTGTTCTGAGATGTCACTGTGTTGCCACTTTGTTTTTCCTACCAAATTAGAATCCAGCTTTCTACATTTGTCAATGGTTTCTATCTTCCCTTTTATTCTCTTTGTGAGTTTATGCCTTTTAAAACATTCCTTTATTTTCATTTTTGTGGGGTTTGAGAAGTGAGTAGAATAAAAGTCTATTTTCAATCTACTATCTTTAAATCTCCTTAACTCTTACTCTCCTTCAGCCTACTGAAGATATAGCTTCTCTCCCCTACAACACTCAAATACTCCTTGCTGAGTTACTCATGACCTGTGTTGTCATATTCAAAATACAAGCCCAGTTTTCATTTTACTTGACACTTCAGCAGCATTTGATTATGTTCACCACTTATCTTTGTAAGAATTTAGCTTCTGAATTTCAAGATACCGTATTCTCCTGGTTTTTTCTATCTCTTTTGTTCCTTCCTTGTCGATATCCTCTGTAAGTTATGCACATCAGTCTTGGAGTCTCTCAAGCCTTGGTTCTAGGTCCTCTTTTTTTTTTTTCACTTTGTGGCTAATGTTTAAATTTTATTATTATTATTCTACTTTAAGTTCTGGGGTACATGTGCAGAACATGCAGTTTTGTATACACGTGCCATGGTGGTTTGCTGCACCCATCAACCCGTCACTTACATTAGTTATTACTCCTCATGCTATCCCTCCCCTAGCCCCCCACCTCTCAACAGGCCCTGGTGTGTGATGTTCCACTCTGTGTGTCCATGTGTTAACCTTGTTCAACTCCCACTTATGAGTGAGAATATGCGGTGTTTGGTTTTCTGTTGTTGTGATAGTTTGCTGAGAATGATAGTTTCCAGCTTCATCCATGTCTCTGCAAAGAACATGAACTCAGGCTTTGTTATGACTGTGTGGTATTCCATGGTGTATATGTGCCACGTTTTCTTTATCCAGTCTATCATTGATGGACATTTGGGTTGGTTCCAAGTCTTTGCTATTGTGAACAGTGCCGCAATAAACATACATGTGCATGGTCTTTATAGTAGAATGATTTATAATCCTTTGGGTATGTGGCCAGTAATGAGATTGCTGGGTCAAATAGTATTTCTGGTTCGAGATCCTTGAGGAATCACCACATGTCTTCCACAATGGTTGAACTAATTTACAGTCCCACCAATGGTGTAAAAGTATTCCTATTTCTCCACATCCTCTCTAGCATCTGTTGTTTCCTGACTTGTTAATGATCTGCATTCTAACTGGCATGAGATGGTATCTCATTGTGGTTTTGATTTGCATTTCTCTAATGACCAGTGATGATGAGCATTTTTTCATAAGTTTGTTGGCTGCATAAGTGTCTTCTTTTGAGATGTGTCTGTTCATATCCTTTGCCCACTTTTTGATGTTTTTCTTTTTCTTGCAAATTTGTTTAAGTTCTTTGTAGATTCTGGATATTAGCTCTTTGTCAGATGGAGAGATTGCAAAAAATTTCTCCCATTCTGTATGTTGCCTGTTCACTCTGGTGATAGTTTCTTTTGCTGTGCAGAAGCAAGCTCTTTAGTTTAATTAGATCCCATTTGTCAATTTTGGCTTTTGTTGCCATTGCTTTTGGTGTTTTGGACATGAAATCTTTGTCCATGCCTATGTCCTGAATTTTATTGCCTAGATTTTCTTCTAGGATTTTTATGATTTTAGGTCTTACTCTTAAGTCTTTAATCCACCTTGAGTTATTTTTTGTATAAAGTGTAAAGAAGGGGTCCAGTTTCAGTTTTCTGCATATGGCTAGCCAGTTTTTCCAATACTGTTTATTGAATAGGGAATCCTTTCCCCATTGCTTGGTTGTGTCAGGTTTGTCAAAGATCAGATGATTGTAGATGTGTGGTGTTTTTTCTGAGGCCCCTGTTCTGTTCCATTGTTCTATATATCTGTTTCAGTACCAGTACCACGATGTTTTTGTTACTGTGGCCTTGTAGGATAGTTTGAAGTCAGGTAGAGTGATGCCTCCAGCTTTGTTCTTTTCGCTCAAGATTGTCTTGTTTATGCGGGCTCTTTTTGAGTTGCATATGAAGTTTAAGGTAGTGTTTTCCAGTTCTGTGAAGGAAGTCAATGGTAGCTTGATGGGGGTAGCGTTTAATCTATAAATTACTTTGAGCAGTATGGCCATTTTCACAATATTGATTCTTCCTATCCATGAGCATGGAATGTTTATCCATTTGTTTGTGTCCTCTCTTATTTATTTGAGCAGTGGTTTGTAGTTCTCCTTGAAGAGGTCCTTCACCTCCCTTGTGAGTTGTATTCCTGGGTATTTTATTCTCTTTGTAGCAATTGTGAATGGGAGTTCTCTCATGATTTGGCTCTCTGTTTGTCTGTTCTTGGTGTATAGGAATGCTTGTGATTTTTGCACATTGATGATGTATCCTGAGACTTTGCTGAAGTTGCTTATTCGTTTCAGGAGATTTTGGGCTGAGATGATGGGGTTTTCTAAATGTATAATCATGTCATCTGCAAACAGAGACAATTTGACTTCCTCTCTTCATATTTGAATACTATTTATTTCTTTCTCTTTCCTGATTGCCCTGGCCAGAACTTCCAGTGCTGTGCTGAATAGGAGTGGTGAGAGAGGTCTTCCTTGTCTTGTGCCAGTTTTCTAGGGGAATGCTTCCAGTTTTTGCCCATTCAATATGATATTGGCTGTTGGTTTCTCATAAATAGCTCCTATTATTTTGAGATATGTTCCATCGATACCTAGTTTATTGAGAGTTTTTAGCATGAAGGGGTGTTGAATTTTGTCGAAGGCCTTTTCTGCCTCTATTGAGATAATCACATGGTTTTTGTCATTGGTTCTATTTACGTGATGGATTACATTTATTAATTTGCATATGTTGAACCACCCTTGCATCCCAGATATGAAGCCAACTTGATTGTGGTAGATAAGCTTTTTGATGTGCTACTGGATTCAGTTTGCCAGTAGTTTATTGAGGATTTTCACATAGATGTTCATCAGGGATATTGGCCTGAATTTTCTTTTTTTTGTTGTGTCTCTGCCAGGTTTTGGTAACAGGATGATGCTGGCCTCATAAAATGAGTTAGGGAGGATTCCCTCTTTTTCTATTGTTTCGAATAGTTTCTGAAGAAATGGTACCAGCTCCTCTTTGTACCTCTGGCAGAATTCAGCTGTGAATCTGTCTGGTCCTAGACTTTTTAGGCTATTAATTACTGCCTCAATTTCAGAACTTGTTATTGGTCTATTCAGGGATTCGATTTCTTCCTGGTTTAAACTTGGGAGGGTGTATGTGTCCAGGAATTCATCCATTTCTTCTAGATTTTCTAGTTTATTTGCACAGAGGTGTTTATAATATTCTCTGATGGTAGTATGTATTTCTGTGGGATCAGTGGTGATATCCCCTTTATCATTTTTTGTTGCATCTGTTTTATTCTTCTCTCTTTTCTTCTTTATTATTCTGGCTATTGGTCTATCAATTTGGTTGATTTTTTAAAAAAACAGCTCCTGCATTCATTGATTTTTTGAAGGGTTGTTCATGTCTCTGTCTCCTTCAGTTCTGCTCTGATCTTAGTTATTTCTTGTCTTCTGCCAGCTTTTGAATTTGTTTGCTCTTGCTTCTCTAGTTCTTTTAATTGTGATGTCAATTTTAGATCTTTCCTGCTTTCTCTTGTGGGCATTTAGTGCTAAAAATTTCCCTTTATACACTGCTTTAAATGTGTCCCCGAGATTCTGGTGCATTGTGTCTTTGTTCTCATTTGTTTCAAAGAACAGCTTTATTTCTGCCTTCATTTCGTTATTTATCCAGTAGTTATTTGGGAGCAAGTTGTTCAGTTTCTATGTAGTTGTGTGGTTTTGAGTGAGTTTCTTAATCCTGAGTTCTAATTTGATTGCACTTGGTCTGAGAGACTGTTTTGATTTCCATTCTTTCGCATTTGCTGAGGAGTGTTTTACTTCCAGTTATGTAGACGGTTTTAGAATAAGTGTGATGAGGTGCTGAGAAGAATGTATATTCTGTTAATTTTTGGTGGACAGTTCTGTAGATGTCTGTTTGGTCCACTTGGTCCAGAGCCGAGTTCAAGTCCTGAATATCCTTATTAATTTTCTGTCTCATTGATTTGTCTAATATTGACAGTGGGGGGTGTTAAAATCCCCACTATTTTTGTGTGGCAGTCTAAGTCTCTTTGTAAGCCTGTAAGAATTGGCTTTATGAATGTTCATAACATTCATGAAGTGTTCACGGAACCCTTTACCATTATAGAATACCCTTCTTTATCTCTTCTCAACCCCAAATGCCCGCTCAGCATCTCTGTTTGCATGTCAAAACCTTTAAAGGAATCTTGAAATTGGTATGTCTAAAACTGAACTCAGGAATCTCCTGCAACACACGTAAAACACATACCATCTGCCCCAATTCATGGGTCTCTTCTAGCATTTGATATTTTTGTGAATGGCACCATCATCCATGCGGGTAAACCCATCAGGGGTCTTTCTCAACACCTCTCTCTACCTCTCTCTCTCTCTCTCTCTCTCTTTCATCCCACTTATCCAAACATCTCCAACTTCTCTTACTTTTACCTCTCATGTATCTATTGAATTATCACTTGGAGGACAGTTACTGTCTGCCCTGGAGAGTCACATGTCTCCACAGTGGACTCTTTGTGAACAATAAATATACCTTTGTTGTTACAAGAAATAAAATATTGAGATTGTGGCTGAAGCACTATTTACCTCATCCTCACTAATACAATATATGTCATGGTTTGTAATTACACATTGCTTTGAGTTATTAACTTCATGTATTCCTCTTTCACTAAATTATTAGCTCTAGTAGTGCAGAAATTGTGTCTATTTTCTATATCCCCAGAACCTGGCACAGTCCCAGCACGAAGAAAGTGCTCAGAAAGTATGTTAGATGAAAGAATGGGGAAATAAGACAATATGGAGTTAAATATTGTTGTTGATACAATTCTTCATTATCAGCTTGCCCTAAGTATTGGTAGAACAACTGAATAAATGAAGTCGATTTTGCTATTATTTATAACATCAATGGAAGCCTTAAAATATAAAAATCTCCAATCTAAAAACAGGGACTAATGTTGGAAATGTGCTAGAAGCTTGGGCTTTTTTTTTTTTTTTTTTTTTTTTTTTTGCGAGGGGAACCAGTTTTTACTTACATACGCAATCATCATCCATCCACATTTGGATGTAGCAGAGCTACAATAGCTGCCAGTTCTTGTGAAAAGTTCTTTGCTTATTCTCTCCTTGGGGCAAGGACCCTAGATCTGTGTTGAAATAAGGGAATGTGAGGCAGTGGCTCTAAAAAAATCACCCAGAGTGGCACTTGCTTGATAGAGTGTTGCTCCATCAGTCCCTCCTAAGGAATATTCTCAAAGTTGGTATCAGGATAACATCCTCCTAAATGCAGCCGAGCTTTGCATCTCACTCTCTGTGAGTTAATGGGTGCAGCAAACCAACACAGCACATGTATACATATGTAACAAGCCTGTACATTGTGCACATGTACCCTAGTACTTACACTATAATTTTAAAAAAGAAAAATACATTAAAAAATAAAGAAGAGTTGCTCTCAGTGGGTTTCCTGAACCTTTCAGCTCTCTGTCTACTTTCCCTCTCCTTCCCTAGAACTGATCACAAGACTTTCTTTTCTAACTCAGTCTCGGCTTTGATGGCCCACGTTCTCCCAATGTGACCATCTTTAATTGGCCTTCCTCTCTCCTCCTAAGAGTTTTCTGCCAATTTCCAGATACTTATAAACATTCATGCATACAACAGACACATTGCAATCTTGCTTACTTTCTAACCTGAATAGCCTATAAATCCATCCTTCAGAGACTGCCATGGATTTTTTATTGTGTGTTCAAACCAGGAGGCTATTTTTAAACACAATTTACAAATTAGACTTTGGAAAATGAGGTGGACCAAATTCTATCCTTTACAACAAATGCCTGAGAGCCCATCCCATTAAAGAGTTTTTAATTAAAAAGAACAACCCACAGGTGCCTTATTGTTCTAGCATACAGTATCATTCAGCAGCCTCTGAAAGAAACAGAATAGTTCACTCCGTGGTTAACGTCTTCTAGATAAAATTAACCCTAGCTAAGAGCTGGGCTGGCCATTAGAGGCTAAGGTAATTTTGTCTGAAGGGCTACCAGCTCCTCACTTTCATTTTTAAGTCTCCCAGAATAGCACAGAGAAGAGTAATCATGGCCTCAGTTCTTTTATTTCCTCCCAACACTATTTTAATGAGAATTTCAGAGAATGCCAGCTGACAATTTCCACTGTAGGGAAAAAACCAGATGCAGAAATGCAAACAGGGAGAGGATGATTCTCCTCTGCACTACTCAACGGTGATCTTCATAAAGAGGCAAAGATTGACACACCTTTGTGGGCCCACTACCAGCTAGAGTATATCAAACATAGTAGCCTTTCAACAAATGTTCATTGAATAAAATTTATATAAGATTTTGTAGTGCTTTCAATTAATAAATAAACAAATCTCAGAAAGAGAAACTCCCTGTATTAGTCTGTTCTTGCATTGCTATAAAGAACTACCTGAGACTGAGTAATTTATGAATAAAGGAGGTTTAATTGACTCACAGTTCTGCAAGCTGTACAGGAAGCATGGCTGGGGAGGCTTCGGGAAACTCACAATCGTGGTAGAAGGCAAAGGGGAGGCAGGCACATCTTAAATTGACAGAAAAGGAAGAAGATAGTGAAGGGGAATGTGCTACACACTTTTAAACAACGAAGTCTCATGAGAACTCACTATCATGAGAACAGAAAGGGGGAACCCACCCCCATGATCCAGTCACTGCCCACCAGGCCCCTCCTCCAATATTGGGGATTACAATTTTATATGAAATTTGGGTAGGGATGTGAATCCAAACCATATCACTCCCCATACAATAATAACTTACAATAGACTTCAGAGGTCAGTACATCTTATTCCTCAGCCTGTGAGGGACTTCTTTGTCACTTCTTCTGAGTATCTTTGCAAATAGTGCTGGTAAGTTCACTTTGTTTTTTAGAGAGAAAAAGGACAGGACTACATAGGAGACCATAAATAGGAAGGAATGAGAATAAAATGGTCAGTTAAGGAAAGCGTTTTCTGAAAGCAGGCTCTGTCATTAATAATGATGATCTCTAGCTGTAATTAAAACACCTTTGTAAGTGTATCCATGCCCTTGTGCCTCAAAGGTGAGGTCTTCAAGCCTGTCTCTATATCACAATCATCTGGGGAAGGACAGGTCCACCTTAAAGGTATTAAATCAGAAGGTGTAGGGCTGGAGCCCAGGAATTTGCATTTTATAATAAACAGTTCGCATGCTTTTGATGCATAGCTAGTTAGGAAACCACATTGCCTCTAAGAATTTCTATGAGTGGAGTGACACTTCTCAACCTTTAGAGGAGTGGGGAATCTTTTCTTGAGAACTTTACAAAGAATCAGCTATAATATATTAGAAGAAAACAGCAACTTAGATTTATTGTATGTATGTATGTTCATATATATGTATGTATTTATAGAGGAAACTATAGATATGGTTAAAATTCCTTCTGATTTAATAGTTAAAAACAGTGAAAATACCATTTTATTAAGTTATATGTCAAAAACATTGAAATATTTAAATCTGGTTAAAAAAATAAAATAAAAAAGGAGGAGTGGGCCAGAGACTTCAAGTAGGAGATGGCAGCTGGGAGACAGGCCAAGAGGATCAGATATGGAAGCGGGGGAAGAATGAAGCTGGGCTGCTTGGTAATTTCTTTAGAATACAGCAGGAAAGAGGACCAGGAAAGGACAACTGTGACCACTCAAGGAACAGGAGCCAAGACCAGATCTTCTTTCCTTGGCTGTTCTCTGGGCTCTGACTTAATCCTGCCAGGTCTCAGTTTCTTCTGAAAAATGAGCTGGATGGGGAAGAGCAATGATTTTCCATTTAGCATGAGAATGTGCTTTGCTGTGTCATCATTTCAGCATCGTCATGAGGAACCCAGCATGATGACGGTTGTAATTTTAGTGTTCATTGATTTAAAAATTGATAATACCTAAAGAACTATAAGCTTACAACTTTTTAAAATTATATTTCCTTTGATTCACCACAACAGCATATATATATGCTATATATATATGTATATACACACATATATATATGGCATATATATAGCATGTATATGTGAGTGTATATACATATATATACATCTTTAGAGTAGTTGTATATACATGCCTATAGTAGATATCAGTATCATGGCTTGAATTCATGCTTTTTGAAAAAAAATACTTGAATCTGACTCTCAATATCATAAAAATGATTCTGTTAGTATAATAAGAAGTCTAATTTCAGTCATTATCGGGGCTTCCCATCAGTCCTAGGATTCCTCCAGTCTTCAGCCCTCACTGATTGCCGCTGAAATACTCATTGTCCCCAAACACTTGGTCCTTTAACAGTTGCCTCATCTGTTGGTTCTCTGGGCATGGTACCCTTCCAAGTCTAAAAGACCTGGTTGTAGGTGTCACCTGCCAAGACTTAAAAGACATACTAGAAAACTCTCCATCTTATGATTCTATTGCCCTTCCAGTCTACTGTATAATATCAAAATCATCCTTGCTTAGATATAAAGCTACCACTTCTCTTTCCTCCCTCATAACTTAATTTCTCCAAGGGGTTTAGAGTTTCAGAAAATAAAATCCAGGAAGAAATTTAAACTTATTCTATGCCAGTAGAGCACAAAGACCCTGACTACCATCTTGGAAAGGAGAAACACAAATGATTTCAATATATTATAATTTCAATCATAATGTGTGTGTGTGAATCCATATATGTATATGTCTTTGTATATGTGTGTGTATACATATGTATATGTATAACATATGAAACTTGTTGCATTTATAGATTGGTGGTTTCTTTGTTATGGATCTAAAGCCTGTGAATTGGGAACCTCTGTACTGCACAATCTCTAAGATCCTTTCCAGCCTTAATGTTAAGAGCTTCTGGAATCTCTTTGCCCTTTGGCATTGACTTTGATTGAGAATTGCTGCAACCTACAACTTCCAACAATAGGCACTAAACTTTCTTTATGTAATGATAATGGTAACGTGGATGGAATTGTCATTGTTGATTGGTTGATTTATTTTCTAATCTAGGGTGAAATAAAAATATATTTAGTGTCATATTTTGCAAAATAATGGCACAACCTTCTACTAATCACATATCTTGAAGCATCCTCGCTCTAGGGGCACCCAAGGGATTACCACTGTCTACAAGAGTCAGACTATGGCTGTAGTGACATACGGGATTCGTCCACATGGAAACAGTTGTTCTTCAGTATTTCACATTTAAATATGAACTTTCTTACTTTTGACCATGGCATGTTGTAAAGGTTTATACAAAGAATAAATCAATGTGTACTTTAGAAAAGGTCACATGCTTTTAGCAAAATTTCTAAGTATACAAACGTACAACATTTCTAGAGATGAGTTTATTAGCCTCATAAAAGTATCACTGTGTTTAGACTCAAGTATCTAAAATGACTTTGCTGTGATTCCTTTTTTTTTTTTTCTTGGCAGCCAATACAAAAACAATTACTCAGAGTCACAGACCTATAAGACTTGCCTTTTGATATTAGAATATCATGTAGACTTTCAAAGGCATATGCACTCATTGTCATATGCTCATTTGAGTAATGGCATTTGCAGCACCAGTGCTGACATAGTCACTTGTCTATATATAGGAGGGCTGAGACTGAGCAGGAATATTGATGTGCCAAGCAACCCTGCCCCTCCTATGTGCTGACTTCCATGGCCTCCTCTTCAGAGCAGGGGGCAGCTATAAGATTGGGCCTCACAGCTCTGGGCAGGGCTCTCCTTGCCTTCTTGTGCTGTTCTTTGTGACTTTCTCTTCCTTGATGCAGCTGAGGTAAATGCACATTTTTTTTTTATCTTGAAGCTAAACTCTAGCTGACCTTAATGGTAAAATCTTTACAAATTTATACCTCTGGTTTCCTAGGTGATAATTTAACATCATTACTCCTTGCTTCTAACCTACTTGGAAACTATTCCATTTCACTTTGGTCTTCTGTGTAGTATGATTTCCATTATGTAACTCCCATCAAAGCTGACAAGATTCCCTTGCCACCTGTAAAAGGTGTATCATTTAATGACAATATTACTCATTGTAATGAAATGTTTACATCTCAGAACGTAGTTTAAAATAAATAGGTTACAAAACAGAGTTTTGAAGTTAGGAATTGTTATTCAAACTCATTTCTTTCTTCCTTTATGTGTAAACAATTCAGATATACAGTTTTAAAAAAGCAAATACATTACTACTACATTAATAATAAAGGAAATGTTGTAGAGATAATCATAAAGGTGATGTTAACTATTATTAAGGTTTGCTTTTAACCTGCTATGGGCAACATAAAAGTCATGAAACATTAAATTTTTAAAAAATGTTCTTGTGTATTTTATTTTCTGGGAAAGGGCTCTCCATCCCTGTGTTATACAGGGATCCTGACTATTTTTCCTTTTTTTTGCTTTTCCTTTCTCATCTTTTTTCCTCTCTTTTTCTTTCTTTTCTTTTTTCTTTCTCTCTCTCTGTCTCTCTCCTTCCTTCCTCCTTCCCTCCCCTCCACTCCACTCCACTTCCCTCCCTCCCTCCCTCCTTTCTTTCTTTCTTTCTTTCTTTCTTTCTTTCTTTCTTTCTTTCTTTCTTTCTTTCTTTCTTTCTTTCTTTCTTTCTTCCTTCCTTCCTTCCTTCCTTCCTTCCTTCCTTCCTTCCTTCCTTCCTTCCTTCCTTCCTTCCTTCCTTCCTTCCTTCCTTCCTTCCTTTCTCCTTCCTTCCTCCTTCTTTTTCTTTTTCTTTTTCTTTTTCTTTTTCTTTTTTTTCTAATGGAGTCTTGCTCTGTCACCCAGGCTGGAGTGCAGTGGAGGATCATAATTCACTGCAACCTCCACCTCCCGAGCTCCAGCGATCCTCACACGTCAGCCTCCTGAGTAATTGGAACTACAAGCACACACACCATGACTGGCTAATTTTTGTATTTTTTGTAGAGGGGTTTCACCGTGTTGCCCAGGCTGGTCTCGAACTCCTGGGTTCAAGCAATCTGCCCACCCTGGCCTCCCAAAATGCTGGGATTACAGGTGTGACCCACTGTGTCTGGCTAGATCCTGACTCTTGAGAGTTCCTGCTAGCTTGTATACTCTTTAGTAACACAGGCAGGAGATCTGCATCAAGAAAGGCAGATTTTGTAAAATTTCAAGTTAACTTGGATTGAGTGATGAAATGCACAGACACAGTGGCTTTATAGTAGTGGTTTTCTGAGTTATAAGCAGTGAGATAGGCAGAATGAACTCCAAAGATGTGCATGCCCTGATTCCTGGGAGCTGTGACTATGTTACATTACATGGTAGAAAGGGCTTTGCAGATGGAATTCAGGTCACATGCTTTAAAATGGAGGAATTATCCTGGATTATCTGTGTGGGCCCAATGTAATCCCATGAATTTTTGAAAGTAGAGAACTTTTTCCAGCTTGGGTTAGAGAGATGTGACAGAAAAGGAAGTCAGAGAAATTCAAAGCTTCAGACATACTTGACTCAATGTTGCTGGCTCCATGATGGAGAGGCCGATAAGACGAGGATGCAGGTGGCTTTAAGAGTCTGAGAGAAGCTCCCAACTGGCCATCAGCAAGGAATTTGGACCTCAGACCTGCAACTACATGAAACAATTTTTTTTTTCAACCGCAGAAATGAACCTGCAAATGGATTCTTCCCCCAGAGCCTCCAGGCCAACTGACACATGGATTTCCTCCTTATGAGCCTCAAAGCAGAGAAATCAACTGAACCACCAGGACTTCTGACCTACAGAACTATGAGATAACCAATTGTGTTTTTTAGAGCTGCTAAATTTGTGGCAATTTATTATGGCAGCAATAGAAAACTAATATAAGTAGGAAGCTGGGACCAGAGTCATAGACTTTAGTTCTGAACTGGTCAAAATTGTGAAGATGAAACCTCTGCATTGATTATGAATAGGATTAACCTGTTAGACTACAGGTCTGGGTCTGGGTACTGAGATGCATTTAGGTGAGTTCATAGCAGTCTAGTATGTTCAGTGGTTCCCAAAAAGTTGGCTGGCATTTTATACCTAGTTTATCTTTGCCTAGCTGCCTTTAATCCATAATAAGCTGTGCTTTTGCCCAGGTATTAAAGAAAAATATGAATAAACATGAACCTCCATTTCAGTGGAATTTTAATGTGTAGATTATAGATATGCTTATTGTGAATTTCTAAGTTAAATTTTAAAATAAAGAATTGGAGGTCAAAAATTAGGCAGAGAGAGATCAATGAAACTTGTCCATACAGAGATACTTGAATATTCAAGATGATTCACAAATATCCATAACTCATGTTGACCAAACACATGTTGTTCTTGACCAACCAGAGCTTTTATCTCTCTCTTTGGAGCCACATGTTTCTCAGGAGTTATATTTTCAGATTATAGTTTAAGATATAGGGGAATTTTGTAATTACTCATACTTTTATCCAGATAGATTGGAAACAGTAATAGAAATTAGTAGACAAGTAGTTCAGGTTGCGAAGATCCAATGTTAAATTATTGGAGAACAAAACTCCCAATGAGGAGAGTGGCAGACAATGAAATCAAACTGGTAGGTGGGGGCAGATCACAGAGGACCTTGTAGGCCAAGGTAAGGATTTTATTTTGTTCTGAGGGAAGTAATAAAGTTTTGGAGAGGTTCTAGCAGAGGCAAGATATTCTAACTGCTTTTCTGTTTTTCTTCTTGCCTTGAATGCTACATTCCTTGAAAAAAGTTAGTATTTACCATTTTTTCTTCTGTATTCTTTGCTCTTAAAGACATTGAAGTCAGACCTTAACAAGGAGGAGGTTGCCTCCAAATTACCAAATTCAACATCTCTTTTCAGTATTATGTTTCTAGATTCTTAGTGACCCTTAATACCTTTGATATTAGCTTCCATTCTGAAATTTTCTTCATCTGTTTATAATCTACTTCCAGTCATTCTGGCCCTATTAGCGCTGTGACCATGGACATACTGATTCATGTCACTGTTCTTCAGTTTCCTCATCTGTGAAATGGGGAAGTAATTGTAACAACTTCATAGGGTCATTTTGAGAGTAATAAGAGATAAGCACTCCATGCATATTAACGATTGTTACATCCCAAACCAAACTTCCAATCTTAAATCCTCTCCCAGAATTGCTCTTCCTCCATTAGTGGCATCACTACCTGCTATGGTTTGAATGTGTCTCCTCCAAAATTCAGTGTTTCCATTGTATTAGTATTAAGACATGGGACTTTTAAGAGCTGATGAGGCTATGTGGGCTTTTCCGTATTTAATGAGATTAAGACCCTTTCAAGAGAGGCTTCACTCAGCGTTTAGGCTGGCTTGATCTTTTGCTCTTCTGCTATGTGAGGATACAGTTCATCTTCTCTTGCCTTTCCATCCCTTCCTCCATGTGAGGAGGCAGCAAGAAGGCCCTCACCAGACACCAGGTGCTGACACCTTGATTTGGACTTGCCAGCCTCCAGAACTGAGATAAATAAATTTCTGTTCCTAATAAATTACCTAGTCTATGGTATTAGGTTGCAGCATTACAAATGGACTTAGACACTATCTAAACCAGAAACTTCAGAGCCACCCTTGATTTTGAAGTAATCTTGTAGATTTTACCTCTGAGATTTTCCCCTTTATTTATTTCTACTGCCATGGCCTCTTCCTTCTAAGCACATGTACACATACACACACAGCTTTCCTTATATTACACTCTGGCCGTACTGAACTACTATGAAACCTACTTAACTGCTCTGCACATTTTGTTTTGACTCTCAGTAGTCTTTAGTAAGCTCACTGCCTATTGTCTGTAATAATGATGAAATGACAGTAGGAATAAATGCAATGGTTTACCTTGTGCCTGCATACAGTATATTAAGTGCTTTCCATACATGATTATTGAGTACTCACAACAACCTTGTAAAGTAGGTATTATTTTTATTATTCCTACTTTACAGATAAGGCAACTGAAACTTAGAGGAATTATATAAAAGGTCACACTCAAATAAGTGATAGAGCTGGGATTTGAGCCCAGAGACACCTGATGTCAAAGCCCAGGCTTCGAAACACTGTGCTCTTATTGTGCCCTGAAATGACCTTATCTTGACAAATTCTCTTAAAATTGTTCTTACTTGTGTATCTTATGTGTGTGATAACTGTCCATTTTGCACATGACAAGTTAGTGTTCCTTAGCCTGGTATGAAAGACCCTTCAGTATCTTCTCTCAATTGATCCCTTTAAAATTTAGTTTATTTATGTCTTTATTTTTATTTAATTTTTAAATACTTGCAGTTTTATTGTACTTTATATTTCTAATTTATTTCTAATTTTCTCTAGATGTTTTTCCATCCTCTTCCTCAATACACACACACACACACACACACACACATACACGAACACCCACAGTATTTTCAGCTTGAAACAAATTCTTCCTGCATTTTTCCCATATTTGTACAGACCTCTTCAAATATAAATACATATGAATAGGGCTTTTGTTTGTCTGTAGCACTGGAAATATTACATGCATGTATCAGGGTTCTCCAGAAAAACAGAACCAATAGACTGTACATAGATATATAGAGAGAGAACATGATTTATTTTAAGAAATTGACTGGCATGACTATGGGGGCTGACAAATCCAAACTGTGCAGAGTAGGATGGCAGGCTGGAGGCCAAGGGAAAAGCTGAAGTCATGAATCTGAAGGCAGTCTGGAGGTAGAATTCCTTCTGTTTCTGGGGAATCTCAGCTTTTTTCCCTTAAGAACGTAAACTGATTGGATGAGGCCCACCCACATTATGAAGAATAATTTGCTTTATTAAAAATCTACTTATTTAAAAGTGAATCACATCTAAAAATACTTTCACAGCAACATTGAGACTGATGCTTGAACAAATATCTGGAAACCACAGGCTAGCAAAGTTGACCCGTAAAATTAACCACCACAGTGTATTTCTTTATAACTTGCTTTTTTCTCACCAGCAAGGTAGCATTGACATCCCTTCATATCAATAACTACAATATTCACCTTTCCATCAGCCGTACGTGAGAGAACTTTTTCCTTTGTCCTGGTAAGCACAGGGCATTAGAATTATTCGTAATTAATGCCGATCAAATGAATGAAATATGGCATCTCAGTATACATTTAATATTAATTTCCCAGACTATTTGTGGGAAGTAGAGCATCTTTTTATTTATTGATCATTTAGCCTCTCTTCTTTGAATTGTGTTTTGAGAATTAAATCATATTCCTTGCCCATTTTTCCATTTATTTCTATTGTTTTTTCTTATCAATTTATGTATTCTAGAATTTAATTCTCAATATTTCATGTGGTTTGCAAATTTTTTTTCCTGTTTGTCATTTGTCTTTTGACATTATTTGTGAAATCATTTAACATTCTAAATGTTTTCCTTAAACTTCCTTTTATAATCCAAACTGCCTTTTGTTTTTATAGCTTTAGAGGTTCTTAAGTTCTTTTGCTTAAAACTCTGTTTTGTTTTTTAATTTTTAACATTTAAATCTTAATTTAGCTAGAATTTATTTTTGTATTCTATATAGGATGAAGTCCAATTTCCTTCCCTTGAGATGGCTTGTCAATGGTGACAGTACAATTTTTTAAGGTTATTAAATTTTAATTAGATAAATTTCAACAATGGGAGAAGGGACTAAATAAGCCATCCTTTCTCCTATAAATTAAAATATCATTTTTGTCACATGTCAGTTTTTCATAGATACTCATGTCTTTGTTTGGATTCTCTATTGATTTGTTTGCTCCTGTGCTGGTCTGATTAAGGAAATTTTATAATAAAGTTTTATAACTGGCAAAGCAAATCAACAACCTCCTCGGCTTCAAACATACACACGCTGTATTCTTTTTTCTCATAATTTTATATTCTTGGAGATTCATTCTTCCATACAAACATCAAATTATTTTACACACTTCCAAAAATAAAATAAAGTAAGCTCTACTGTAGCAAAACAAAAACACAACTCTATAGGATTCTACTGGTGGCTGCATTGTATGATATGTGATGTTGGGGAGAGATATTGCTGTGCTTACGATGTTAAAACTTCTCATTTCAATGAAAGTTGCTTATCTGTTGAACTGGTACCATCATAGTCACTTCAGGTTGACCAAGTCTCAGGGAGAACTCCTCTGTTAGGTCTAGATGATTCTACTCTACTGATTCAAAAGCATTCTAATAAAAGTGGGTGAAAATTTAGTAAAATAAAATTTTATATTTTATCAAATTTCTCTGTTTTCTAAAGACATGATGTTTCCTGTTAGCACACCCACACTTTATTATATGAAAGAGCAAGAAATCCCCTCCCTTATGGCAGCCAAGGTGGTCAAGAGATGTGCTTAATCTTGCTGATTTCTGGAGGGTGACTACACCCTTTCCCAGGCTTATCTCCCCGTCCGGGAAAGGACCCATCCCACCATGCACCCTACCCCTGCTTGGGAGGAGAAGTGCCATCAGAGCTCCTCTGATGCCTCTCTCTCTTGCCCGCTTATTCACCTGCTACTCTCCCAGCTTGACAGCACTGTTTTCAGACCTTTGCATTCTGTAGACCCAGAAGCCCTCATGCCATGGCAGAGACAACACAAGTTGGCCTGACATTATAGAGCTCTTCTGTTTGGTGCGATCTCAGGACACATTTCTACATGGTTCTTCATTTCCTGATGGTTCGGCCATGTTTGTTTTTGTGTTGCTTTTTACCCCTTCTCAACCCATAAAGTAACTCCTGAACACATGGTTTTCTTTGCTGCCGGGAAAGCAGCCCAGATGTACGGTTGCTCAGTTAAGCCAGGCCTGGCATGAAGGATTCAAAGGCAGACTAGCAAATAGGCTGAGCAGAGCCGGGGCAAAGATTGTCCTGACCCAAGGGCACAGTGACACTCAATTCACTGCTTGCATTGTGCCTGGGGCTGTGAGAAAGACAGGCAAAGAGATTTGCCAGAATCTGTCCTTGTCTGTAGAGCTTTTTGTGTGGAGATGTTTTCTTTTCGTCCATCTGTTACCAAATCATGACTCTCCTGGCAGTCAGCCTGGGTCAAGATACAGTGGTTAGCTCCTTGTTTTTTCTGAAGGATGACATTTTCCAACATCTGCAGCCTGCATATCGAGCAAATAAATGGCTGTCAGTTCACTCAGGGAGAAGATTCTTCATTTGTCCTGTGACCCACCTCTAGGACACATGGCAGGGCCTGAGAGCCGTCTATCCTTCTTGTTAGCAGAGCCTCCTGGCTCTCAGGCCTGCTGTGTTCTCAGGATGTTTGCAAAATCCCTTTATTGGATATAGTAGCTAATAAAATGTTATCACTTGATATCACAAGTTGAGGCTATACTTTCCGTGCATATTTTTGAATATTTGGAAAAGTATCTTGTCTTTGGAAAAACTAGAATGTCTTTTATAAAAATAGGCCTGTTCTGATGTCAATTTTCTGCCTGAATAAAAGTGAATGAATAATAAACATTGCTGCAGGCAGTCTTGTCATTGGAATTAAAGATTCTCTGCTATAATAAATAATTTTGTAAAAACACAAATTTTGTCTAAGCAATGCTAAGCACGATTTTTTTTTAAATAAATATGTTTTCGGTCCAGGGTACACACAGTTGTGGTGCAACATGTGATCATGAAATGTAGTTTTTTTGCATAAGTAGCATATATTTTGAAGTAACAGTGTTGCTATCTACCTGTTAAAAAGTGGTCTAGCAGCTGTGTGGAAGATAGATGACTCTTCCCAGTGGGAAGATGGTGTACGTCTTGGAGGAAGAGCGAGCCACATCCAGCACTACTAGATTGTTATTCACTTGAATAACATATTAGGTCTCTGCTGAAATAAATGTGATGTGTTCTGTAAAAGGAACACTGGATTCAAGTCAACAGACTCGTTTCAAGAGGGTGGCAATGCTGCTGCTTGCTAGCCGTGTGACCTCGTATAATTTATTTATGCTGTCTGAGCATCTCTTTTATTGACTACAAGTGGAAAGGATCAGACCAGATGGGACTTCTAAACCGCATCATTTATACATGGGCATGTCTCAATCGGTCGTGAGATAGGTAATTTATTGCTACTAGAAATAAAGTCCTGACGTTTGCAAACAACTTATGGTTGTAACGCAGATAAGTTTAGCCCCATGATGTCACTCTCACCATCTCACCTTCTGAAGTGGTTTCTTGAGCGGGAGAGAAGAAAGAGTGTGCGTTATGGTTGCCACACG
This sequence comes from Macaca nemestrina, assembly GCF_043159975.1. Classification (NCBI taxonomy): domain Eukaryota; kingdom Metazoa; phylum Chordata; class Mammalia; order Primates; family Cercopithecidae; genus Macaca; species Macaca nemestrina. Next base: position 120,069,100 of record NC_092133.1, on the reverse strand, counting down.
GGTAAGACAAGTACCATGGCTGCCAAGAATTCCACATGATCGATTTCGTTATTTGTGAGCCTATCAAATGCTTTCATGGACACTATTCCCAGTAAGTTCCTGGGTATTTGTCTTTCTTCTAAACAAATATTTTTAGTCAATATTTAGTCAATATCTTGTTGACATCTGAGTGCACCCTGAGAAAGGAATTCTCCCTTAAATACTGCCAGCATATGTAAACTGTAATAAATAATTTTGTAAAAACACAAATTTTGTTGTAGCAATGCTAAGCCCAGTTTTTCATAAATGTGTTTTTGGTTCAGGGTACATACATTCACAGGGTAATACATGAACATGAAATGTAGCTTTTTGCATAAGTAGCGTATATTTTAAAGTAACAGTGTAGCTATCTATCCGTTAAAGAGTAGGTAAAATCCAGCTGGGCTGGATTGTCCCTAGCATTCCTTCTGATTAACCACTCTCTATGCAGTAACATGTGAGGATTCTCACACATCCAGAGTGAAGCCACTGAGGGAATAGATGCTGACTACATCCAGAGGTAGAAATGTATCTGGAAGCAGACACATCTCTGCTTTTCCTGCGCACTGCTTGGCCATAAAGACTGTGATTTCCTGGGATTTGAAGTACTTTGAGTTTCAAATTCCATATTTTCATATTCTAGATCTTCTTAGCGTCTGGGCATCTTAACAAAGGCCATATTGAGTCAAGCCATAATCAGTCCCCACCCTCTACTTTTACCAAACAAACACACTTCAAGAAGCACCGGGAAATTGATAAGGCAGCAATAAGGAATGGTGACATCAGCCAGGGTCGTGGGGACTTAGCGCATCTCTGGCCAGGGCTCACTTAGCTTATTTACTGTTTATTCTGTGCTAGGCAGGGAGGTAAGTTTTATATACATTAAATCATCTAATTCTCATAACAATGCGGTGAGGTAGGTAATATTAATATCTGCATTTCATAAATGGCAATCCTGAATCACAGATAAATCAAGGAACTTTCCCAACTGGTAGCAATAGGCGGAGATTCATCCTTAGGGGGTCTGGCTACAAAATCAAGGCTCTCCACCAGTCTTCCCTGTCATGTCATCAGCACCCTAGGTCAATTGAGTTTATGCCTGTTACCTTTATATGACTATCCTCTGAAGTAGTTCCTATTATCTCTATGGTATATTTCAGGAAGCCAAGGATAAGTGAAATTAAATATGTGAAATATGTGACTAAGGTCACATGGCTACAAATATTAATAGGCAGTGAAAGAGCTGGAATTTGAAACTAGGTTGTTTTTGTTGTTTTTTTTTTTCTTTTTCTTTTTCTTTTCTTTTTTTTCCACAAAGCTGTGTACTTTCCTCTGTCCTTTCTCATATTGTTTTCTGTATCTTAGAGGAAACTCATGGGAATGAATGTGAAACACTCCCAGCATTGTTTTTCTGGAAAGATTATTTGTCTTAACTGGTTGGAGTTTTCATCTATAGTGCGGCATCCTTTTCTAGTCACTTGATTACTGTCATTGTAGTTTTGCCAAGCTCTAGGCTTTGAATATTTGCTGAAGAGTCATTTGCTGTACAGCTTGGGATTTACATTGCAAATAAAAGAGATGGAGAGCCTCTAGTTTCCTCTACCCCATTTTTAGGTACTGACCACCAACCGGTAGTCTGCAGACAAACCGCATGTGCAGTTTGGGGTCTTGCTTTTCTAAGGCAGCTCCATTAAACTGCGGCATCCTTCCTGGCCCCCACATATGACCCACCACAAGAGGGAAGTGCGGTCCTCATTCTTGATTTTTGTTCATGTTCTTTGATGGAACTGGGATCTTGCTCTTCATCTTTGACCACTACAGAGCCATCAGCACAGTCCAGCTCCCCTCCTCTGAATGCCGACTCTGTCACTTCTCCTAAATCATTGGCTAGGATTGACCCAAACATCTCCCCCTTCTACCCCTGTCACCCCCAAAATTGATCAATTACAATCCACCATGACTTTCTAAGTATGGGGGTTTGAACAAAACATTGATTCCCACTCCTTCAGTACTGACGTCTTTTCAAGAATCTAACCCTAACCTCAGATTGTTACAGATTCAAGAACTGCTATGAAAACTCAGTGGCAATCAAAAACCATTTGTTCATAGCCTCAAGAGTAATAGTAACAGCATTACCAATGTGTTATTTCAGATTTCCCATTAAAAACAACATGTATTGAGGGTCACCCACATGCCAGGACCAGGGATTGATGATAATGAGTCCTGAATCATGTATCCAAGCACTTGCAAATTCCTTTCTGCCAGCAGAGGCCCATTCTTCTGCACTTTTATTAAGCTTTTCTGAGATCAAGTGACCTCTGTGTTTATGAATCTTTGTATGATGCATTTGTCCATTTGGGGAAAAAACACTCAGCTCCCCACATTTGATTCAGAAGAGGTATTGCAAATATTTATGGTCAGAAATTGTTAGAGCAGCAGAGTGAGACAAGGGGGTCTGGGAAAGGTAAGATAAGTATAGAAAAGTGAACATCATCACCTTGGCAAAGGCAAAGGTGTCATGGGAAGAGATGAAAGGAAGAAAGCTCTTGTAGAATGAACCTGGGTAGGACCAATAGATTTTAAAAGACTTAAGAGAATAGAATGTGAAAGAAGTTTAACCATTACTGCTGAGTGTCATTCTCAACTTTTAGGAGAACAAGTTCACTCACAGCTTCTAGAAAGCAAAAACAAAACAAAACAAAACACAACCGAGGGGCTAACCATGCTGTGTTTGCATCTTGGGGACCCCTGCCTCTGCCTGCTGCAAGACTGCATCACACAAGCCTTGCCAAGACTGCAGACAGCTTCATTAACCACCACAAATGTATCTCCACTAGCTGGCGTTCACATTAAGGAAAACAATTAGCAAGTTACTTAATTGTGTTTTTTTCCTTCTGCGTCTTTATTTGCAAAGCTGCTTTGCCTTGATCGGTAACCTAAGCACTTGTATGAGCTCTCCGAGCTTATTTCTAGGGTTTGGAATGCAAGGTTTGTGAAAATATAACATTTTGGAAAAGCAAGCTAATTAAAGTGAGGGTTTGATTTCTAACGAGAGTAACTCAGTGAACAGTTTCTATACATTTATATACACTTAATTTTTAGAATAGGAATGGAAATAGTTTCAATTGTTTTTCCCAGAGTTTTTCCTTTATTGACATTCAGTATTCACCATGGGAAGCATGTAACACTGGCAGCTCACCCATTTAGAGGTCAGGTTTCCCGTATTTTCTGAATGAAACAAGCCCAGAATAAGCAAACAGCCTGAAATGAAAGAAATGACAAAAGTCTGTTAAAAGGCCCATGCATTTCATTCAATTAGAAATATAGAATCTCTCACTGGCCAGAAGTTATGTAAAAAGCACGAACCAAGTTAGAAGCAGGATATTCCGATACCAGAAATAGCAATCAAATCAACACAGTGTAAGGATAATAATCTGGGAATCATTAAACCTAGGGATAAATAACCTTCCGTACCTTAATATTTTTTCAGAGCATCATAACTCTTAAATAAGCACATTGCTATTCATTCTCTTAATCCCATGTTCTCAAGAACAAAATCAAATTATGTTTGGTATATCCTTTAAAAAGGATATTATCATTAATATTCTTTACCGATAATTTAATTAGAATATTTTTCTGAAAGATGACTCTTAAAGAAATGTGATTTATCTTAAGAATGAATTTATGTGGACTACCTCTTCCATGAAGATGCTAGATGAAGCATTACTGTGTGCCATTGAACATACTGCATCCTGCCTTACTCATAAGTTAGGTAGTTTACTTACAATTTTAAGATGGATAAATAAGTTATCATTAGGTGAATGGATGTAAGCAGTGTTTGAGTTTACCAGGGCCAAGACAAGACATCATCAGCTCTTCTGTTACTGATTTCATCCTCCACAATTTTGGTTGAAGGAAAAACAAGGAGAGGCCCACTGCTGTTGTCTTTCTGACCCTACAAATTGTCTCTCTCTCTCCGCCCCCCACCCCCAGAAATGAAGAAAGTACTCTTCACTTTAAGTAAGTGCAGAGTACAAAATTTCAATGTTTCACCGTTGTAAGTCTGGAAAATATCAGTACACATGTAGCACGACAGCAAGGCATTGAGATTTATGGACCAGCAAAGCCCAATTCAGATGGATTCTGCCTTGTGGCATCAGTGAAATGAAGTGGCATGTGTCGTGAACTGAGCATTTAGTCTATGCCAAGCACATGATAAGAATGTATCTAACGTATCCTTTGCTTACATAGGAAGCAAATGTATCTAATGTTTCCTTTGCTTACATAGAAAGAATATATGCAATATTTTATGATATCATTTCTATAGTTCACCCAAACCTGGATTCTGTTTGATATTAGCCAAGTCACGTTTTGTTTTTATCCTGACTTTCACCCCTCATGGTTAGCTATCACACCTCCAGCCCACAGCTCCTACTAATCTGCTGTGAGTCACCACGGATTTGTCTAATAATCCCTCCGTGAATGGTGGTATGGTGTTCACCTCTTGAACACCATATGTTTTATATTTTCTGAGCAAAGCTGTCACTTTATTTCATTTCTTTTCTAAATTATTTTCCTCTCTTTCAGATGTCATGGGATAACTCTTTACTATGTAGTTTGTTCACAAGGTCAAGTGACCAGAATGCTGGCTCTGCCACTAGCTAGTGCTGAGACCTTATTGACTTAACATCTCTAGGCGTCAGTTTCTCACTGCTATAGCAAATTATAGCCCCTAAACTCTCAAATTTAACTTCTACCTATAATATGATTATAGCATTGTTCTAGATTAAGGAGATTTTGTAATTCACTTCACACCCTTCATGATTCCATAATCTTTGCTCACATGTCCTTAATCTAGAACAATGCTATAATCATATATATATAATCATCTGGAGATCTTTTCTGAACCACCTGATGCTGGGACCCTACCCCAGACCAGTTAATCTAGGAGTGAAGTCCAAATATCATATTTTTGAAAATTCTCCAGTTGATTCTAATGTTCAGCCAGAATTAAGAACAACTAATCTTCACTAAAGCATCCTGATTTTATCTTTGGCATCTCTACCAGTCACTATTACAAACAATCAGACAGAAAGGGTATTTGTCTGTTCTGTGTTGCTATAAAGGAATACCTGAGGCTGAGTAGTTTATAAGGAAAAGAGGTTTATTTTGGTCACAGTTTATCAGGCTGTGCAACCATGATGCCAGTATCTGCTCAGCTTCTGGTGAGGTCACAGGAAACTTCCAATCATGATGGAAGGCAAAGGAGGAACTGCCATATCACATGGCAAGAGCAGTAGCAAGAGAAAGATGAAAAATGTGCCACACTTTTTTTAAAGAAGCAGATCTCATGTGAACTCAGAGCAAGAACTCACTCATTACTGCAAGGAGGGCACCAAGCCATTTATGGGAATGAGCTTCCATGACCCAAATACCTCCCACCAGGCTCAAGTTTCAACACTAGAGATCACATTTTAACATGAGATTTGGAGGGGAAAAATATTTAAACCATATCAGAAGGAAAGAGGAAGCTGTTCTAAGATCCCTCTTTATAGAAACAGGGGAGCAAGGGACCAGGAGTCTGATAGGAGGCAGGTAACTAATAACAGAAAAGATAATGCATTGGGAAAATATAATTTTATAGGTACAGAATATAACCCTTGACAAGCTTGGCTGGTTGGGTTCCAGGATACCCAAGAAAAGAGTGGTTGGCTTCTATTTTAACCACTATTTCAACTTGTTCTCAAAAGTTTTCCCCATGAAAATGCACCTCCAGTTTTATATGATACAGTAGTGGATATAAAGCATGCTTTATGAGGCTTTATAAGGATCTAGAACTAGAAATACCATTTGACCCAGCAGTCCCATTACTGGGCATATACCAAAATGATTATAAATCATTCTACTATAAAGACACATGCACACGTACGTTTATTGTGGCACTATTCACAATAGCAAAGACTTGGAACTAACCCAAATGTCAATCAGTGATAGACTGGATTAAAAAAATGTGGCATATATACACCATGGAATACTATGTAGCCATAAAAAAGATGAGCTCATGTCCTCTTCAGGGACATGGATGAAGCTGGAAACCATCATTCTAAGCAAACTATCACAAGGACAGAAAACCAAACACTGCATGTCCTCACTCATAGGTAGGAGTTGAGCAGTGAGAACACATGGACACAGGGAGGGGAACATCACACACTAGGGCCTGTCAGGGAGTGCGGGACTGCGTGAGGGATAGCATTAGGAGAAATACTAATGTAAATGATGAGTTGATGGGTGCAGCAAACCAACATGGCATATGTATAACTATGTAACAAACTTGCACGTTGTGCACATGTACTCCAGAACTTAAAATATAATTTAAAAGAAAATTTGGGACATATACACCATGGAATACCATGCAACCATAAAAAGAGCAAAATCAAGTTCTTTGCAGCAACATGAATGCAGCTGGAGGCCATTATTCTGAGTGAATTAACACAGAAACAGAAATCCAAATGCTGCAAGTTCTCACCTGTAAGTGGGAGCTCCACATTGGGTACTCATGGACATAAAGAGTACTGTTCCCAGTAGACTCTGTAGACTTCATAAGGAGGGTGGAAGGGATGGGAAAAGGGCTGAAAATCTTTCTGCTGGGTACTCGGTTCACTCTCTGGGTGATGGGATCATTTATACGCCACACCTCAGCATCAAGTAATATACCCACGTAACAAAGCAGCACATGTACCCACTGAATTGAAAATAAAAATTGGAAAACAAAAAATAAAAAAAAGAAAATGCACCTCCAGTTTTACATGGTACAGTAGTGGATATAAAGCATGATTTATGATTATGCTTCAGGGTCAATTTTGCTGGGATGGCGCTCTTCCACAAACATGGGGCATACACACATCTGTTACAATTCTAGCCCAGTGTCCCACGTTGCTTGCCTTTCTTTCTCATAAATTCTTCTTCCTTGAAAAGCCATCTTGCAGCAGTTGAATTGGAATCTATAATTCACTGCTTTTTTTTTTTTTCTTGACCATGAAAGTTTTACATTTCTTCCAGTAGAAAAGAAATGGTTAGATTTAAAGCCATATATGCTTAGGGCTGAGACTGTCAAGAAATTGTACAACTATATTTGATGGCAACAATAAGGGGTGAGTTATGAAAGTTAGGTTTAGGGTGAAAGGCATCATAGTGTAGCAGAGAGGACATTGACTTATGTGTCCCTCAAACTGGAAGTTAGACTTACTCTGCCATGAAGTGGCTTGATGCCGCCAACTTCTTTTTAACTTTTAAAAGTTCTCCATTCTAAAAACTGTGGTATTAGTGTGACAGGATCATCTCTAGGGTCCCTTTCAGCACATAGGTTCTGTAGTTTCAAACTCATGTGTCACCAGCTGCGTTTTCTTTGGCTAACGAATGGATTGCTTGTCCAGTTGTTCTTTTTAAGTGATACTGAGGTTTCTAAGACTTTAATGAGATGTACTCACCTGTCAGGCCAAGAGCCCATTGGCTGTCTTCTCACAGGCATTAGACCGAAGGACCTTAGAAGCACAGCAATGGAATAAAATCCTGTTTGTCCATTTTATTTCATACAGGGTTTCATATTTGCAGGAATAATTTGATTTTTTATTTGTCCTAATATGTTAAAGTCCATTTATTATTTTTAACCTTTCTAGGACTGTTTCCTTGGGCCCTCAGTCTAATGCTGTCCACCACCCATGAGCAAAACTCTTTCTACGGCAAGAAACATCGAATATCTGTAGTGGGTGAGTGAGACAACTTTACAATCAGCATGTTTGTATTAACAGTATTTCTGCCTTTGTTAATGTATTTTTGCCTTAAGTAATTCCAGTTTCCCTAGGAGAATATTTATAGGTTTCCATGGGTCATGTAAATTTTGCCTGTCAGATATGCACAGTCTTTAAAAATCAGGAAGCCAGTTCTTTTTGATAGCTTCTGAATAAATGTTCACTCTCAAAAGCTTTAACATTAGCTACCAATTGACACTTGAATATAAAATAGGCTTTTAAAATCTCTCTTCTTAGTTGGCTAGCATCTGTTTTGTCATATACCAAATAAACACAGGTACATAAAAGATTCATATTGTGATGCCAATGTTCGTGACGGAGGGTTTCGTGGACACAGCAAAAATGTTAATTTGCACCACATCCAGGCATTGGTTTTCCATTCTTTCTTGTCAAGCTCCCACAGAGGAACCACAGAAGCAGGATTGCCCGGGGCGCACAGTTCAGCTGAACCGACAGCCAGTACGTAGAAGTTACCAGGTAACACAGATGCATATTGTCACAATAAAGAGGCACAAATGCCCTCTGCTTTTTTTTCCTGGCAGGGAGGCTTTAAAACAAGAAGACCGACTTATGAGACAGTTTGGCTCTGAGCAGTGCGAGACATTGAGTCAGATCATGGCAAGAAAAAATCCAGACATGGTTTATATTGAAATAACATGCTTCTCACATAGAGCACATTCTTTGGGGAGGCATACTTATGCACCAGAATGGATTTTTTAAAAAATTTGTGCTGTCAAGCCAGCGGACAGTATCAAAAAGTGGCATTCTGACAGCAATTTGGGTCAGCTGTTCTGTCTTGCTTAAAATGATCATATTATTTCCTCTTGATGCATTTAAATGATTTGTTTCCAGAAGGATTTATTTGCTAGGATATAGAAGATTCAACCATTCATTCAGTAAATATTTACTGAACATCTACTCTGCTCACATTTGAGGTTCTATTTTAGATGGGAAGCCCTCTTGAGCCTGTATTTTAAGAGAGAAGCAGAATAAATACAGAAATAAGAGAAAGATGTAGTATGTCAGATTGTGATAAATGCATTGGAATAAAATAAAGCCAGGCATGAGGATAAGGCATGCAGTGATGAGAGGGTGCTATTTTAAATAGCGTAGTCAGAGAAAGCCTCGCTGAGTGGATAATATATGGGTGATGAATTGAAGAAGTAAGGAGCAGGAGGTGCATCTGTCTAGAGAAAAGTGGTGGGGTTTGGAGTAGGATGGCCTTAGCAGAGGTGTTGAGCAGTGACAGGTTCTCAAACTATTTTTGAGGTAGAAATGACAGAATTGTCTTCCAGACTAGATTTGGGGTATGAGAGAAAAATGATCAGGTTGACTTCAACGTTTTTGGCTCGAGCAACTGAAGGGTGGAGTTGTCATTTATTGGCATGGAGGAGACTGCAAAAATAAGTTTAGAACATGTAGAATTGGGATATGTGTTTTAGGATTGTGAAGTTTGAAGTATTTATTAGACACCCACATGTAGAAATCAAGTGGGCAGTTGGATATGCAAGTCTGGGCAAGATCTGTGGTGAAGACATACATTTGAGGCTATCAGTTCTTAGATGGTGTTCAAAGCTACAAGGCTGGATGAGATCATTTAAGGTAGTGATTCTCAACTGAGACCCACCTTCACCCATATAAATTCTTCTGTAATTGGTCTGTGATGGATCTCAGACTTTGGCATTTTTAAAACTTCCCAGATGATTCTTATCTCTGTTTTAACCTGTAACGTAGGTTAAGCACCTCTGACTTAGAGATTGAGTGTTGCTAGAGATGAGAAATACTCTTAAGACAGAGTTTAAGGCATCCTAGCATTTGAAGGTTAAGGATATAAGGAAGAATCAGAAAAGAGAATGAGCTACTGTGAGACAGGAGGAGAATAAGCAGAGTGAGGGATTCTGAAAGCCAAGTGTAGCATATTAAAGAAGAAGGGGTGATTAAATTTATCAAACGTTGCAGACACGTCAAACCAATGAAGACTGAGAATTGACCATTGGATTTACAAGTTGGGCCTTTGGTGGCTTTGACAAAAGCTGTATCAGTAGTCCAACGGGGTGATGACTTGGCTGGAGTGGATTCAAGAGAGAATGGGAGAAGACAGAATGGAACTAGTCCTTCTAAAACCATTCTTTCTATGAATTTCTGTATAAAAGAGAGTAGAGGATCAGGGAGTTAGCTGAAATAGGAGGTGGGGGAAGGAAAGTTTTATTTTTTTCAGATGGAAAAAATAGTTTCATATTCGTATGCTCTTGGATATGATCCAATAATAGAGGAAAATCATAATATAGGAGAAGGAAGGAAGAATTGATGGAACAGTCCCCTTAGGCGAGGAAGAAAGGGATGTGTGTGCAGTGGATGCTTTAATTTGGGTGACAGCATGGCCAGTTGCTCCACATAACAGGAAGGAAGGTTTGAGTACATGGGCCATTTCCAGGTAGGCAAATGCTTCTGGTGGTGGGTGCTGGAGGACATTCTCTTCAGACTGCTTCTGTTTTCTCAGGGAAATAAGAAGCAGGGACTTTAGTTGAGAGATGGCATGGGAAGGAGAGGTTAGAGGCCTGAGAAGTGAGCAGAGTATGACATACACATAAGGAAAAATGCATGAGTTTATTGCAGCACTATTCACAATAGCCAAGATTTGGAAGCAACCTATGTGTCCATCAACAGGCAAATGGATAAAGAAAATGTGGTACATATACACAGTGAAGTATAATTTAGTCATAAAAAGAATGAGATGCTGTCATTGGCAACAACGTGGATGGAACTGGAGGTCTTTGTGTTAAGTGAAATGAGCCAGGCACAGAAAGACAAACATCACCTGTTCTCACTTATCTGTGGGAGCTAAAAATTAAAACAATTGAACCCATGGAGATAGAGTAGAAGGATGGTTACCAGAGGCTGGGAAGGTTAGTTAGGAGAGGAAGGGAAGGGGGGGCGTGGCTAATGGGTACAAAAATATATTTAGAAAGAATGAGTAAGACCTAGTATTTGCTAGCATAACAGGGTGACTATAGTAAAAAATAATTTAATTGTTCATTGAAAAATAACTAAAAGAGTATAACTGGATTGTTGGAAATGCAAAGGATAAATGCTCAAGGGGATGGCACTCTATTTACCCTGATGTGATTATTATGCATGGCATGCTTGTATCAAAATAGCTCTTGTAATCCATAAATATATGCTCTTACCATGCACCAACGAAATTAAAAATTAAAACAAGAAAACAACCACCACCACAACAAAAATGAATGAGTAAATGGATGGGGAAACAGAATTGATGGACAGTTCAAGGTCACAGGCTTAGTTTGAGACCAGCAGCCGTATGTGTGCTTTTCGGCCACATTCGGCTGCTTGCCTGGTGCAGAGAACTCGGAGAGTCGGACTTAACCATGGTGGAGTTCTCAACAGGTGAATACAATGTAGGAAAAGCGAGTCGCAGAGTTGAGGCTATATGCAATGGTGTGATTATAATGATGAACCCTGTGATGTATACTAGCCTGGGGGAAAGTGAGGATATCAGAGGAGTGGAACACTGGAGGTCTGGACTGGATCAAAAAAAAAATTGCTGAAGCCACGGTTCTAGTAGTTCGCTATGGTGTGAAAAAAGTGTCCGTTTTGATGAAAGGTAAACACATTTGTTACTGAAGCCACTTTTACTTTGAATCTGCTTAATTAGGTTTTTAACCATTGAAATTAGTTAAGTTATGCACAAAGAGCCATAGCTTTGAACATTAATATGCATTCTTTCACTTACAATTATGAAATGAATATATTAATGGATAATCTAAAAACAATTAGTGGTTGCTAGAGTACATCTCAGTCGTCTGTCTCTTGTAAATTAATAAATTATCAATGACAGAATTAAGCAATCCTGAGCACTTTTTAAATATTTATGCTTCTTTGCAACCTCAGTAGTTTGGGGAAATGATGACAAGCAGCAAAATGTATGTCTCCACCTATTTTGTAAATCACTTTAGTTTTGCTAAATTGCTGAAAAGGGATTCGCTGTAATCAACAAACACTTTTCAAAAACCTAACTGATAAAATTGCATTATATAAGACTAATGCCAGAGCTATGAAATGCTTGACTTTGATAAGATTTTGTCCGTTACATTCAGAATTGCTATAGGTGAGTGGGGGATTATCTACTTTGTAACCTAATCAAATGGTTTGACCCTTTGAATGAAGAGGGCAGCTTGGATGTGTTGCTCCATGCCTACCTCCTGATTGGATGAGGAGTAGCAACTTCCTGTAGCAGTAGAACCTGGTATGGTAGGTCCAAGTGCAGCTGCCCCGTCCCCCATACACCCTTAAGACCAGGTCACTTCCCATCAACTCCATCTTGCCTGGTCCTGGCTTATGTTCTGATATCTGATGCCAGAGTCCACCTAGCCATCAAAATCACATCACAGGTGTGAGGACATCATGAACTTGTGCTGCTTACCTCTTTCATTATGGTAAAAATATGGTTCACAATTCTGCAAAATAGAGTGTCTCTTTCTTGTCTTAAAGGAGTCATAGCTATTGACATCATCAAAGTTAAAGTTTTGAATACATTCAAAAAACCATAAAAACACATACAAACCTATCACAATTTTGAGGTTTTATTTCTATAAAATAATCTATACCAAATAACTATCACATTCATATTCTCATATATACCTCACTGCACAGATGTGGGTGGCAATGTCACAAACCTGAGTCAGTGTACAGCAGACATTGCCCTTGTGTGAAGACACCCTCAGTATCGAAGTGTGGCAGTTTAGATGATCAATGTTAATCAATAGTTGCATGAAAACAAGACATCACCACGTAGAAGGGAGTGCATAGATGCTTTCTAAAGCAGATCCCATCAACAAGAGAGGGGAAAGAGTCGAAGGGGAACTAGACAGAGAGGCTGATATGTGTACAGAATGGTGGTTGGGAAACGCGGTTTTACACTCCCTCATGTTTGAATTACGTTTGTTTTATTTTGTTTGAAGTAGCACCTGGGAATAATCTGTATCCATTGTATTGATTTATTTGTATCTATTGATTGATGGATTGATTTGCAATTAGGAAGCAAATCACCACAATGCTTAAAAAGAAAGAAAACCTGAACTTCAATCTATGTTCATCACTCAAGGTAGCGAATGGTCCATCTTCTGGGAGTTACTCTCAGCAATGTTTCTCATGCTAAATATTAAGTACAGGAATGTCTCCTGCTTTAGCTAGGGTTCGAGTGTGTTTATAAACCCTGCTTTTTGTGAGGTGTCATGGAGATTGAAAATATTTATGTGATTCCTCATGAAAATGGGTTAAAAATGGAAACTGTGGCTAATGCTACAATTAAATTAATTAGAAAATAGTTCATAAAAACTTGGGGACAGATGAGGGGACCGAGCAACTATTCATTGTGGTGGGAGAGTTTACATCTTTAGGATGGATTTCACTAGAGGGATAAGTTATATCTCTCTTAAGTGATAGCTATTTTAGCTTCATGCACCATTTGTTAAAAACAATACAAAGGATCAAAGGTAGGGATAGATATATTCCTTAAGTTGTTATGGTCATTTCAAGAGTCAGCCAAATGCTTTACTATGCTTTACTGAAATTGCATCTTTGAACCAAGTGAAATTGTGATAATACACTGGCCTGAAACTTAAGAATTGTGTTCTAGATCTAATGTCCTAACTCACTCTTTACCTAGGGAAAATAACATAAAGGAAAGGCATGAGACTAGATAATCTCTCAGATTCTAGCTTTCAACATTTAAATGTGTAGAATAAAAGGTGGGATGCAAGTGAGCTATTTTTTCCTCTTGCTTTAAAAAAAGAAATGTAAAAAAATCTTCACACCTCAGAGTTGGTTGCTGTGGACAAAAGAAAATGTCAGTACACGTTTTTTAAAAGCAGACTACTTTTTAAAGCAGCTTTAGGTTCACAGCAAAACTGAGTAGAAGGTACAGAGCCTTCACATATACCCCTGTCCTGACACCTGCATAGCCTCTCCCATTAGCAACGTTCTCCACCAAAGCGATACCTTGATTAAAATCAACGAACCTACATTGACACATCATTCTCACCCAGAGTTTATCTTAGGCTTCAACCTCGGTTGTTGTACATTCTGTTGATTGGAATAAATGTATAACGACATGTAGCCACTATTATAGCATCATACAGAATAGCCTCACGGCTGTAAAAATCCTTTTTGCTTCATCTATTCCTCCATCTCTCCCCACTAACTCCTGACAACAACTGATCTTTTTACTGTCTCCATAGTTCTGCCTTTCCCAGAATGTCATATAGTTGGAGTCGTACTGTATAACTCTGGTTGCCTTCTTTCACTTAGCGATGCACATTTAAGTTTCCTCCGTGTATTTTCATGATGTGCTAACTTACTTATTTTGAGTACCAGGTAATATCCTATTGTCTGGATGTACCATAGTTGATCCGTTCGCCTACTGAAAGACATCTTGGTTGTTTCCGAGTTTTGGCATTTATAAAGAAAGCTATTATACCCATCTGTGTACAGGTTTTTGTGTGGCCATTAAGTTTTCAACTCCTTTGGGTAAATGCCAAGGAATGTAATTGCGGGATTGTATAGCAAGGGTATGTTTAGTTCGGTAAGAAACCACCCAACTCTCTTCCAAAGTGGCTGATCCATTTTGCATTCCCCCCAGCAATGAATGAGAGTTCCTATGACTCCACATCCCCACCAGCATTTGTTGTTGTTGTTGATTTGGATTTTGGCCATACTAATAGGAATATGGTGACATCCCATTGTTGTTTTAATTTGCATTTCCCTGATGACAAATGATGTGGGTGGCAACTTTTCTTACCCATTCTTGATTACTCTAAAGCTTGAAAATATGTTGCGGATGTCCAGAGAAATCTAACCACTGAAAATGCCATCAACAGGCAAGGGAAGTATACTGTCAGTCTAACGACTGCTGACATGTCCCTTCTCAGAGCAGCAATCAGGCAAGTCAGAGCCTTATTTCATGTCATCTTCATCTCTTAAGCTAATTTAGCCTGTAATGCACTATGGGTTCAATATTCTCAGGAGTGAAATTATTTTCCAAGGTAGGGAGGCCTCTCTCTCGGCCAGACCATTATCCAGGGAAGAATGAAATTCAGGCACTATAATACGTAATCTCTTGCTTTTCCAGTTGCCTCTCTAATTATCCTACCATGAGCACTGACACGTGGTCAAATTAGAGGAATTATTCCTGCAGATTTGCCCTTCACTGCAGGCTTCAGGTTTGTCTCCAGCAACTTGCTTACTAGTTTCCTTTTCTTGGGAACAGTAGAGGGTCACATACCTGCTAATTCCCGGTTGCCAATAATCAGTGGTCTCTACAGTTACTCATTAACTCCAGCACACCATTCTCAACTCACTAGAAGTTTAACTTAAATATAATTGTTTGGGGTGGATCTGCCACCTTTCCTCTTCTCCCATTTCTCCAGTCTTGCCACACTCTTCTCTCACGATGGTTTAAATTGCTATTTTGGGAGGGAACTATTTCTGGTTCCAGAAGCCAAAGAAACAGAATAAACAGAATGTTCTTTGTGTTTTGTAGTTCACAGTGTACTATTAAAAAATTAATTTGTAAATAAAAATGGTATTTATTTAAGATGAACAATGTGATGTTTTGATATATACATGGTGAAATGATTATCACACTCAATCTAGTTAACACACTCATCTCCTCGTATAGTTACTGTGTGTGTGGTGTGAACACTTCAGATCTACTCTTTTAGCATATTTAAAGTATACAATACAGTATTATTAAGTATCGTCCTCATGCTGTACCTTAGAACACTAGGACTTATATATCCTATAGGACTGAAACTTTGTACTCTTTGACCAACATCTCCCCACTGAAGCCCTAAAGTTGGAATCTCTAAATGGGGACACTGATAGAGAGTGGATTTGAAGATGAAGGACTTCGCCTGGGAGAGTCTTGGAAGAAATCCACATAGGGAGTAAGTTAGAATGAGAAATGTTCTTCTCTCTTTATAGACTTGATCTCCTTAAGTCCATTGATGACCTCCATAAGTCCAGGAAAAGTCTCTCATTCATCTTTATATATTTAGCATGTAGCTCTATGCTCAGCATTTAGGAAGTGCTTGATAAATATTTGTGGAACTGATCAGAACAGAGCCACACACAGCTGAGCCAGGGACACATGGCAGTCAACTAGCAACTGAGGCCAGTTGGTGACAGAGCAATGGGAAAAGGATGGAAATAAACTTCTCACCCCTGCTTATATTCACAAAGATCTTTGTGCTGCATTTTTGTGTGAAGCTGTGTGCCTAGATAACCCATGAATGCAATCAATTCCAAATTGAGCTGTCTTTCAAATCATTGAAACAGGAACAATTGTTGTAACCTTGTTTAGTGGGTTATTTGTGGTGCCAAAGATGCCCAAGTGAAAGAGTTACTTCCCATCATCACTCCACAGTCTTGAAGTGGTGTTGGCTCTGTGAAATGTACTTACACATATTTCCTGTTCAGCTCTGGGTGTGATTGTGTGGGTGATGCCTTCAGTGCCGAGGGTGGCTGTAGGGTCTGCAGCTGTTAATAGATAAATCATTATTCTGATGTTGGCTCCTGTCCTTCACAAATCATTTTGGGAAAAAAGCTGACCCTGTAGTGACCTTTTCTGATTTCCAGCAGCCAAGTGTTCCTCTTATTGCTAACTCTGTGGATGTTAACATGGGTGTCTTCACATTTGGATCAGAAAACAATAGTATTCTGAAACACTTTCCTTTGCATGTCTGGTGTCTCATGTTCATTCAAAAGGATTGTCTCCAGTGTCCACGTATCGCTGACTCTATTAGTCAGTTGCTTTTTAGTCAAAACACTTTCTGAAAGACAAAAGTTCTGTGTTAAGCATGCTCAGGAAAAGTGATTGCAGAAATAGTCATATCATTCAGAGGCCAGAATGCTCTTTCAGATTAGGGTATCAGACAGAGGAACCTACTGGGCTTTGGTCAGTGTATTTCATTTTTTTTTTTTTTCTTTTTTTTTGAGACGGAGTCTCGCTCTGTCACGCAGGCTGGAGTGCAGTGGCCGGATCTCAGCTCACTACAAGCTCCGCCTCCCGGGTTTACGTCACTCTCCTGCCTCAGCCTCCCGAGTAGCTGGGACTACAGGCGTCCGCCACCTCGCCCGGCTAGTTTTTTGTATTTTTAGTAGAGACGGGGTTTCACCGTGTTAGCCAGGATGGTCTCGATCTCCTGACCTCGTGATCCGCTTGTCTCAGCCTCCCAAAGTGCTGGGACTACAGGCTTGAGCCACCACGCCCAGCCAGTGTATTTCATTTTTAACATGCTCCTTAGAGCGCAGCAGAGAGAGACACTGGGCGTGTTCTCTGAGGCTGAGGATTCAACCACCGAAAACCCAGCAACTGACTTAGTGACAGTTGAACAGGAGAAACACAAACTTCAGGTTGAGGTTGATTTTTGCATGTGTATGTTGTCTTAAAAGACACGTCTTCTGTTATTAGCATAGCCTCTTTTAGACTGGGTAGTTATGGCTTTTTTATATTTTAGAAGTATTTATTTTCCCTATAAATATCATTTGATAACAAATTAACAGTCATTAAGGTAGTAGGAGCTACGGCCCTTGTTGACTTTTTTTTTTTTTTTTTTTTTAACTTTTGAAGGAATTTACAGATAAAATGTTAGTCACTTTGAATTTTGGAATCAAATTCTCCAACTGCTGTAACCAGTAGAGAATACATTTTCCTGTACCTTATTTTGTAAGCCTATCAAATAATGTAATTTTGAAGGGATTTAAGACCCCACTTAATTTAATCTTTACCATTAAAATATTTCTGGCTCTACTTAATAGAGAAACAGAGTAAGAGTCAGGAATCCTAGATTTTAGACTTGCCATTACCATCTTCTGGCTTTCTTATCTTTGGAACATCATTTAGTTCCTCTGAACCTCAGTTTCCCAAATTATAAGAAGTAAAAGGTAATAGTAGCTAACAATATTGATGATCATATCCAATAATGTGTGCCACAGTCTTTTTTAAAAATTTAAAGCGTTATATAAGTGTTTTATGTTTAAGACAAGATATGTATGCAAAAAAATAGATTGTGTCAAGGCTAGGGCACAGTGAGTTGTTAGTTTTTAATCTGTAAATCACAGCTTTTGAAATGTTTCCATTGTTAATGTTCTTATAACAAAGAGTTGTGAAGGAAGGAAGGAAGGGAAAGGAGAGGAGAGGAAAGGAGGAGAGGAGGAGGAGGAAAGAAGGAAAGAAGGAAACAAACAAACACAGCTATAGGCGACCATTAGGCTAAGTTAGAATCTGTCTAATGTGAATGTAAGGCTCTTCACATGTCTGTCCTGAGGTGTCAATACTCACAGTAACATAAGAAAAACAAAATTATATTTGTGAACCCACAGTAGCCTTGAGTTTTTTTATACTGATTATAATAAAGCTATAAAATGCTCATTTTATACCATACATTCTTGGTTTCTTTTAAATAAAAATCTAACTTGTTGGGCTTTCGTGACAATCCAGATGTGATTACCCTTTGAAATAACCTGTAATTTTATTTTTAGTTTTTACTTATTTCTTCATTTATTTTTAAGACAGGTTCTTACTCTGTCACCCAGGCTGGATTGCAGTGGCATGATCTCAGCTCAGTGCAACCTCCACCCCCAGAGAACGTGAAATTTTAAAACAACTGGAAAGTTTTACCCATGACTGAGATTTTGTTTCCTTTTGAAAAACCCCAAATAAATATTATCCAGCTACTGGCCAGTGCTTATCTCTTACAAAATAGTTATCTTTGTGATTTTTTGTAAGTCTCATAAATGTTGGTACTTTATTTAGGATTTATTTCATTGGCAAGATTGTTCTCTGTAAATAGAGAACAATGCACAACCTCTGTAATATTT
The DNA here is from genome assembly GCF_043159975.1 of Macaca nemestrina. Classification (NCBI taxonomy): domain Eukaryota; kingdom Metazoa; phylum Chordata; class Mammalia; order Primates; family Cercopithecidae; genus Macaca; species Macaca nemestrina. The sequence goes on along the minus strand of NC_092133.1, from coordinate 120,050,372 downwards.
TTAGCAGGTTTTACATTTGCAAAACAGAATACAGTCAAGTTTGCAATTGTTTTTGTGTAGCTTTCCAAACATTTCCACCTGTCTTGACATAGGATGTCCAAGTCATGTGCAGAGAACAGCTTACTAAACTACGTCTGTGACTCATTTTACCAGGCTTACACCTGTCTGACATTAAACCTCGGGACTAGATTTAAGAACTTGAGCATAACACCAATCTGACCTCACTCAGCAACAATCGAAAAGGATATCAAGACTGACATCGGGATAGACATTGGCTCAAATTGCTTTTTCCTTCTCTCTGTTTAATCAACATCACTCTATTTTTGTCTCTAGGGAGGAGTGAGATAGACTACTGAATAGATATGCACATCTATAATGCATCTGAAATCAACTATCTTGATTTTGAAATTTAGGGACAATATTTTGTATGTTGTTTCACATTTAACATCCTATCAACCTTTTTCTTAGGATTTGGTTATAGAAAATCCAGGTAATGTGCAAAGGGACAGATGAGATTGAGGGGACTGCTTAGTATTTTTTAAAGTAGAATAAATGGTTTTAAGTGATTTGTGTGTAAAAGTAGGGTTTTCACTTTTGGCACAAAGGTAATTCTGCTAATTGTAAATTAGTCTCTTCTTAGAAAATTTTTAATGAACTTTTTAATGTATAATTTGCCTAAATTAAATGTACCCATTTAAAATGTAGAATTTAATGAGTTTCACCAAATATGTAGGCCCATGTGACCAACACCCAAATCAAGACACACTATTTCCTTCATCCAGAAAGTCCTCTCTTGCAAGCTGTCAGCTAATTGCTACCACTTCCCACCCGTAGCAACCAAATGATCTGACATTTAGCACTAGTGATTAGCTTTCCCTGTTTTAGAGCATTATACAATTGGAATCATTCGAGACATATTGGTGTGCCTGCCTTCTTTTGCTCTGCATTATGTTTTTGAGAGCCATCCATTTGTGACAAGTGTCAATCATTTGTTCCTTTTCATTGCTAAGTAGTATTCAAAGAATATAGCATAGTTTTATGAACATCTGAGTAGTTTGTAGGTTGAAGCTATTGTAATTAAAGCTACTCTGTATTTTCAGCGTATGTTTTAGTGTTCATAGATGTTTTCGTTGCTCTTAGATGAATAGTTTTGGCTCATAGCATGTATAACTTTACCAAAAAATTGCCAAATTGTTTTATAACATGATGGGATCATTTTACACTCCTACCTGAAATGTATGAGAGTTTCAGTTGCTCTTCATCAATGGCTGGGATTGTCATTTATTTTTATTATGGACATTTTAATGCATATTGGCACCTCATTGTGGTTTTAACTTGGATTTCCTGATCAGTAATGATGCTGAGCACCTTTGATAGGTTATTATCCATTTACATACCTTCTTGTGTCTAACGTCCATTCTCATCTTTTCCCCATTTATCAGATTGTCTTTATATTACAGATTTGTAAGAGTTCTTTAACCATTCTAGATGTGAACTCTTTGTCAGTTACGTGTTTTGCTAATATCTTATCCCAATTTGCTTAGAGAAATATTTGTATCCTCAAATGATTCAATTCAAAAAATGGTTTGCATTGTATTTTCCCAAAGTTGTATTTGAAGAGCAAAAAAATGCTTTTAATTTTATTGAAGTCTATTTTATCAAGTTTCCTTTTATGGCTAGTGTCATCATTTTGTATTATTTTTTTCTCCTAGGAATCAATGACCTACCATAGAGTTGAAAAGATTTTTCCATCTATGGTTTGTTCAGAAATACAATTAATTTTTGTGCATTGATTTTTTGCATTATTCAACATTACTAAATTCTATTATTAATTTTTATAAATTTTAGTATATTTCTTAGGATTTTCTTAATAGATAGTCTTCTTCTCTGTAAACAGAAAACAATGTCATATCTTTAGCAAGTTTTAGGTTAATGCAGGCCTCAGAAAATGAGTGTAGGAGCATTTTATCCTCTAATTCCTGAAAGAGTTTATAGAAGAATGATATTAATTTTTTCTTAAATATTTGATAGAATTCACCAGTGGGATCATCTGGAAAACTTTAATTTTCTTAGTGGGAAGATTTTTGATTATAGATTCAAACTCTTTTCTATTTCCGTAATTAGTCTTAGTAGGAGATTATTGTTTTTAACAATCTTTTTAAAAAATAAATTTCTTATTTGTTAATTCTCTATTTTCATTTATCTCTGCTCTTTGTTATTTTCTTATTTCTGTTCACTTTGGGATTAATTCAGTCTTCCTTTTCTAGATTCTTAAAATAGACACTTGATAACAGATTTTTAATTTTTCTCTTTAATTTTGTCATTTAAAGTTATAAATTTTCTTCTAAGCAATGCTTTAGCTGCCTTTTGCATATTTTGATATGTAATTATTTTGATATGTAAAATTATTTATTTTGAAAGGCTTTCTCATTTGTCTTTGACTCCTTTTTTAATCTATGAATTATTTAAAAGTGTGTTGGTGAATTTTGAAACATTTGGGATTTTTAAAGATATCTTAGTGTTATCAATTTCGAATTTAACCTTACTATGATAAGCTCACATACTCTGCCAGTTTTCAAGCTTTTGAAATTTTTTGAATGCATTATACACTTTGGCATACAGTGTATATTGATGAGCAGTTGATGTGCCATTGAAACAAATATGTATTATGAGGTTATTGAAAAAAGTAGTCTGTAAATGTCAATTAGGTTAAGTTGGTGAATAGTCTTTCTCAGATCTTCTGTATCCTTACTGATTTTTTTGCCTGCTTGATCTACTAACTACTAACAGAGCAATAATAAAAAACTCCAAATTTGTTATCTGTTTTTTTATTTAATTTTGTCAGTTTTAGCTTACATATTTTGGAGTTCTGTTATTAGTGCATATGCATTTAGAATTGCTATGTCTTTCCGATAAATCTCTTTTTTACCATTATGCAATGTCTTCCTTTAACTCAACTAGTATCTTTTGCCTTGAAGACCATTTTGCTATTTTAATAGCCTCATCAACTTTCTTATCCTGACTGTTCACGTGGAAATCTTCCCAACACTTTTACTTTCAGTACATTTGCAGATTAAATTAAAATGTATCTTTCTAGTTTATACAGTACATTACATAATTGGTCTTACTTTTAAATGCAGTCTGATAATCTCTGCCTTTTAACTAAATTGTTCAATCTGTTTACATTTAATGTGTCAATTGATGTTGTTATGTTTAAGATACATCTTGCTATTTTTTCCCCTTTATACTTTTAATGTTTATTTACTGTCTTCTTATTTTCTTTGTTGAGAGACAGGATCTCACCCTGTTGCCCAGTCTGGAATTCAGTGGTATAATCTCAGCTCATTGCAGCCTTGACCTCCCAGGCTGAAGCAATCCTCCCACCTCAGCTTCCCAAGTAGCTAGGACCACAGGTGTGCACTACCATGCCCAGCTCATTTTTAAAATGTTTTTTGTAGAAATGAAGTCTCACTATGTCCCAGGCTAGTCTCGCACTCTTGGACTCAAGTGATCATCCTGCCTTGGCCTCCCAAAGTGCTAGGATTACAGACATGAGCTACGACACCTGGTCTGCCTGTCTTTTTTAAAGTTAATTGAAAAACTTTTACTTTTCTAGGTTTTTGTTTTGTTTTGTGTTTGTTTTGTTTTGTTTTGTTTTGTTTTAGATGGAGTCTCGCTCTGTCACCCAGGCTGGAGTGCAACAGCATGATCTTGGTTCACTGCACCCTCCGCCTCCCGGGTTCAAGCAATTCTCTGCCTCAGACTCCTGAGTAGCTGGGCTGACAGGTGGCAGCCACCATGTCTGGCAAAATTTTTTTTTTTTTTGGTATATTTAGTAGAGACGAGGTTTCACCATCTTGGCCAGGCTGGTTTTGAACTCCTGACCTCGTGATCCACTCAACTCAGCCTCCCAAAGTGCTGGGATGACAGGCATGAGTCACCACGCCTGGCCCTTTTTTCTTGGTTTTTAGATTATTTGTTGTATTATTTTTAGTGGTTGCTTGAGAACACACAATATTGAGCTTTAATTTATCCTTGTTTCTCTAGTTTCATTATTGTACCACTTCACATTTTCTCCCACTTCCCTCTTTCTACTCACACTTATATTTTCTTTTTTCATAATTAGTCTTACTAGAAGTTTATTATTTTTAACAATCTTTTTAAAGAAGAAACTTTGGATTTGTTAATTCTCTATTTTCATTGATCTCTGGTCTTTATTATTTTTTTATTTCTGTTCACTCTTTTCACTTCACAAATTTAATTGTCATTTCAGTGTCTTCACTTCACAAATTTAATTGTCTTACATCAGTACAATTCCATGTAACTACCCCTCTCAGTACTTTGAACTATTGTTTCATTTATTTTACTTCTATATACATTATTAATTTTACCTTACAATTGTATTATTTTACTTTAAACAGGCAGTTTTCTTCTGAAGAAATTATACCATAAAAAACCTTTTACACTTACCAATTTTTTATTTTTATTGTTATGCATTCGTCCAGGATGGAAATGAGTTGCCATCATTTTATACAAGCTCTGAGTTTTTGTCTAGTATGATTTTCCTTTGGCCTAAAGTAATTTCTTCAGTCTGCTGTAAATACATTCTGACAGATTTTACTTATCTTAAAATGTATACATTTTACCCTTGTTTTGAAGTTTGTTTTTAGTATATATAGAACTCTGGGTTGACAAGTTTTTTGGTTTTGTTTGTTTGTTTGTTTTTGCCCACACTCATTGTTCTGTGGCCTCTCTTTTTTTCTGTTAAGAAGTCTACCATAATTTGTATGATTATTCTCCTTTATGTCTTTTTCTCTGGTTATTTTCAAGATCTTGTCTTTCTCTTTGATTTTTGCTATTCTGTACCTAAGTGTGGTTTTCTTTGTATTTCTCTTGCTGGGGGTATGCCGAGCTCTTTGGATTTGTTTGTCAGTGTTTTTAAATCATATGTGGAAAATATTTGGCTCTGCTCCTCTCCTCTCCTTTCCTCTCACCTTTTTTCTTTCTTTTTGGGATAGGGTCTCACTCTGTCACCCAGGCTGGAGTGCAGTGACTTGATCTCGGCTCACTGCAACCTCCACCTCCCAGGTTCAAGCTATTGTTGTGTATCAGCCTCCCGAGTAGGTGGGATTACAGGCACCTGCCACTATACTCAGCTAATTTTTGTATTTTTTGGTAGAGATGGGGTTTCATCATGTTGGCCAGGTTGGTCTTGAACTCCTGACCTCAAGTGATCCACCCAACTTGGCCTCCCAAAGTACTGGGATTACAGACATGAGCCACTCACTGCATCTGACCTGTTATTTCTTAAAAAAATTTTTTTTTGCCCTTCCTCATTCTCTTCTCCCTCTGTTATTCTAATTACACCTAGCTTAGACTATATGATATTGTTCCCCAGGTCCCTGAAAGTCAGTTCATGTTTTACTTCAGTCTTTTTGTACTTTGTTCTTCCAACTGAGTAATTTCTACTAGTATCTCTTCAAATTCATTAACCTGTTTTTTTCTTCCATCTTTAATAGGTTGTGAACTTTTCATATAGTAAACTTTTTATTTGGTCAATGAACTATTCAGTTCCAGAGCTTTCACACGTATACATACAATTTCCATTTATCTTCTGATAATGCTCCACTATTGACTTATTACGACCACCTTTTCCTTATGTTCTTGAATATATTTATAAAAACTGCTGTAAAGTCTTTGCTCATTCCAACATACATGTGGTTTGACGGTCTGTTTCTATTGACTATTATTTCTCTTGACTATGGTTATGTTTCTTCACATGCACAGTAAATTCTGAATGTTTATTGGAAATTGTAGATGACGTGTTATATATAAACTGTATTTTCTTTTCTTTCTTTAAGGGATATTGATTTTATAGTAAGTTTCCTTTCTCAAGGATCACACTGAACCTGTATTAAGTTTTTTACAATTTGTTATATCAGAATTGTTGGAAGCCCAAGGTATTTCCTCCTAAGCTCTTCAAATTGACAAATCTCCAAACTCTGTCTCTCCTGTGGATCTTGATGAATTGTGCTATTTGAACTTGTAAAGACGGGCATAGTAGAAACCTCCCTTTATGTTATGGTCCTTTCTCCTAAGGCATAGCCTTTCTGGTGTCTCAGCAGTGTCAATATTGTATAATGGGATATTATTGAGGCCTTTCCAATCTGATTGAGCCAGAACTCCAAAGTCTTCCAGCACTGTTTGATCTCAGTATCTCTGCCTGGCTCTCAATACAGCAGCAGCAGCAGCAGCAGCCTCTTGGGTGGCCTTATGTATCCCTCTGCACATGCACAGATCAACCCTGAGCAACGGACTTGTGGACCACACAGGTTTAAACCTTTGAACCTGTTTTCCCCACACTCTGGCAGCTCTCTTGCCTTCAGAACCCAGCCATTCAGGTTTCAGCAGCTTCAGCAACCTCATACCCTGATCTTTGCCTCCTCAGATCAGCAGAACTGCTGTGTTTTGTTTGTGCTGCAACTGGGAAATTGTCCCCAGGCAGAATTCTAAGGTAATCATGGGCCTTGCCCCATGAGTCTCTCTACTCTCAATTACAGCATTGTACTTTTTGTTGTCCACTGCTTAGAAATTATTGATTTTTTCTCCCTAACCCCCTAGTGTTAATTTTCTCTGATTCATTACTTTTTTAGTGTTCTGGTTTCAGGACTGTTTATTTTTTGTACTTCTTAGTTTAAAAATTTATTTCTCTCTGAATTTCTCTTTGGTTTTAAAAATGAAAAACCATAGAAATAGCCAAAGTAAAATATATGCTTCTGTACTTCATGAAGATAAATAATTTGTGGTGTTTATAAGTCCACTAGGTACACTGAGTATCAACTACTCATATTTTTTTGACTTATAAATCTCTGAAGGTTATTAGTATGAAGTGTTTTCAAAGTTTTATCTAAGTACATGTCAGTTTTTCTCTAAAATTTATAACTAATACTCATGTACATATATATTCATGAATATATATGAATGGTGATAAAAATAAAAATAACAGACACTATATATTTCATATGTTATAATAGGTATTTTTATGCCTTTCTTATTGAATGTTTGGAAAGTAAATGTCTTACATTTCAACAAACCATTAATCAAAATTTAAAGAAGGGAAAATCATTATTAAATGTCTTAATATCTGTTCAATTTGAAAATTCCCTTTTAAATATTATATGTCAGATAATAATATGTGAAGAGATTCCTTTTATGAGAACAGAGGTAACATTTTAAACAGATTCCTTTTGTGAGGTTTTCCTTTCATCTGGTTTCTTTAAATTTAGGGAAATAAAATTATCAGTACAGTAAACTGGAAGGCTGTTTCTTGTCCCTGATGGCATTCTCTGGAAGCCTTGTTTAGATTTGTGGTACATCTGGTATAGCCAGTGAGTCATCTTTCATAATATGCTCAATGTCTGTTTGCCTCAGGACTAGGACTCTGCTGGCGAACTCTGGCCTCTTAAGTCATAGAAATCAGCCTTTGAATTAAAAGTTATTAATGGCATGCATTAAGTATCAGCTGTCATTTCCTCCAGGGAGGAGAAATCTCATGGAAAATTTGCCCAGTGTAGCTCATTTATTAATTTGCCCAGTGTAGCTCATTTTTGAGCAAACTTCAAAAATTTAAAAATATAACTGATAATGGAAAACATCTCAAGTTTAAAGACGTTTTTGCAAAGAAAGCAAGTGTCATCCAAGTTTGGCTTCTCAAGACTTCTTAAGAGATTAACCCATCCTTTGGGATGCCTCCTTCAAAATAACTGGGTGCAGTGGTGAAACGTGAGGTTTTTTTTTTTTTTTAATGATTATTCCGTCTATATCATCACATATTAACCAACTGTATGGCAGGCCAAAGATACTAAGAGGTCAAAATCAAATCAGATATGATCTGCCAAAGAGTGAAACAGCACTGCACTGTGGTGATCACCAGAAAGGTCTATATCAATCACCTGAAGCTAAGACATTATAATCAGATGATGACTTCACCGCATTAAATGTCTTTTAATGATAGCTTATTTTTTAATTTTTTTAAGATTCACAAATTTGAGAGGTCATTTGTTTTATACTATAAACAAAAGGAAAGATACTTCAGTTAAGAATTTTGATAGAACTGGGAAAAAAAAATAAATCCACAACTTAAAATAAGTAATGCCATCATCAACAAACCACGACCTGGTTGTAAAGGAAATGGGGTCCCCATTCTTCCTTTAAAGTGCAGAAACATAACATGGCATTGAAGTCTCTTCGAAAAGTAGAAAAATAATCAAAGGCAAATTGCTCCATAGTTTCTTACTCCATTTTCTAATTTATCTTTTGTCATTTTTGTTAATGGTTTAATCCACACAATTAAATTTATATTGAATGCATCTTTAGGTTTTGTTTCAGCAAGTAAAAAGCACTTCTGCATGAATTTGTTACACTGTTATTGGCATTCACCCTCCACACACTGTCAAGAGTTCTTGCTTTATTTGTAGTCTTTTCCTTCTTCCACCCTCCATTCACCCCTATGAGGTCATCACCTGATTATAATGTCTTAGCTTCAGGTGATTGATAGAGATCTTCCGGTGATCACCACAGTGCAGTGCTATTTCACTCTTTGGCAGGTCATATCTGATTTGATTTTGACCTCTTAGTATCTTTGGCCTACAATACAGTTGGGTAATATGTGATGATATAGACTGAATGATCATTAAAAAAAAAAAAAAAACCCTCATGTTTCACCACTGCAGCCAGTTATTTTGAAGGAGGCATCCTAAAGGTTGGGTTAATCTCAAAAGAAGTCTTGAGCAGCCAAACTTGGATGACACTTGCTTTCTTTGCAAAAACATCTTTAAACTTGAGATGTTTTCCATCATCAGTTATATTTTTAAATTTTTGAGGTTTGCTAAGAGCTGGCTTCTTTTTTACAAAGTTGAGGCAAGTGAAAATAGACTTCTTAAAATGAACCTTTGATTAAGGGTGGGTGGTGGTTCACAAGTTCTAGAGGTTAGAAACTCTAAGTGGACACTTAAGGATTTTGCTTCTTTGAGGTGTTGGCTGGCTTCTCTACTTTAATGAAAACACTTGTGGTAAATTTAATACTATAAAGAGACATTCCTGCATTTTGTTAATAACACTTTTTTGGAAGCAAGTGATAAATTTTTGGAAGGCAAATATATGAAGCTCTACAAGCGTTCATATAGTTAAACTTGTTTATCAAGATATATTTTAAGCACTTCTTTGGTAGAAATAAAATTCTGATGTAAGCAATACTGCTGTCTATTCACAGATACCACAGATGGGAAATGCCCTTGTCAGCTCACCAAGTTGGGCTTATGATCTTGGGGTCCTCATCAACTTCCTTCATTCTCATTTTATTTATATATCAAAATAAAATCTATTTGTAGCTTCATCTGCAGCAGCAACCCAAGTTGTCTGGCATCGTTGGAATTGTCTCAATTCCACCTCTTGGTTTGACTTTTCCCTTTGCATGTCCTTTGCCCTGTCTCTCTGCTCTTGGCTTTGGTCTGAACTATTCCCTGGCTTTGTTGGTGCTCACTGGTATCAGAGAAACAATGGATTTTGAGCTTCAGCTGATGAATTTCCCTGATGGTGGCCAGGGCTGAGACTGGGAGCTGCCAACATCCACGGATTTGATCTGCTATGGAGCCAGGGTACGTGGGGGGAATCACAATCCTTTCTGTACTGAATGTGCTCTTATATAGGCCCCTGGGAGCGACATGGAAGCAAGGGGTGTAAAACCAACTGGTGGTTAGGAGCCCTTACCTTCTCTTCAACCTTCATTGAACACTGAATGATATCAGGGGAATCATTTATTTTTCCTGTTTTCTTCACTGTTTCATATGGAATCAAAACATAAAAAAGGATTAAATATAAAAAAAGGTTTTATATATAATATAAATCTTCCTAAATATAAAAAAGGATTTAAATGTCTATAGTACATTATAAAACAATAATAATTTCTTAAAATAATCTGATATGGCATTACATTTTATTTGATAGTAAGCAATTTTTAAATTTTTTTTTAAAAAAGCTCTCTCCTGAATCCTCAATTTCCCTTTTCTTACAAGTAGAATTCTATTTTGGTTTAGGCTAATAGTGTTAGGAGAGAAAGTGCCAGAGCATCTGTGATATGGCTGTTTTCCCTGGTGCTGGTGCTTAGCTGTTGCTAAGGGAGTCTAAGAAAACAGTGGCTACTCATATTTTATTGAACGAGCTGCAAATAAATTCTGATTCTAACCAGGATACCGGGTACTTTATTGTGAACAGAGTGACTTTCTAACTTGGAAATCAGTTCTGTATACTCCATCATATTGATCTCGATTCTGATATTTAGACCACAAAATTTTGGCTTTAAGAAAGTTTCTATATTTATAAGACTCTCTCTCTCTCTCTCTATATATATATATTTATTTATTTATACACATACACACATATATATGTAATATATTTATATTATACATGTACAACCATGAAACCATACTAATACCCAATTGAAAGGTTAGAACACAACTAGCAACATTGAAGACCTCATGTACCATTTTCCATTTCACAAAATCACCTTACTTTTATTATAACTTCACCATAAATAATTATATCTCTAAAAATTACCTAAATTCGAAGATGTTTGAGACTTTTTAAAAATCTCATTATACTTTATGTATTCTGCAACTTTCTTCTTAAAATTTTTTAAGTGTTTTATTGCATCAAAATGCACTTAAAATTTACCATCTTGACCATTTTTAAGTGTACGGTTCCATATTGTTAAATATATTCACATTGTTGTGCAACCAATCTCTACAACTTTTTTGCTGTACAAAACTGAAACTTAAACAAGTCCCAATTTTCCCCTCCACCCCAACTCCTGACAACCGTCATTCTACTTTCTGTCTCTATGAATTTGACTACTCTATATACATTTAAGTGGAATCGTACAGTATTTGTCTTTCTGTCCCTAACTTACTTCATTTAGGATAATGTCCTCTGGATTCATCTATGTTATATCATGTCAGAATTTCCTTCCTTTTAAAGGCAAAATGTTAAATCGTGAAGTCAGCATTACACCCGTGGGCTAAACCATGTTGATGTGTATAGCTATTGTTGATTACTTTCCACTGCTGTTATTCTATTATACAACTATTTCATACCTTATTTATCCATTCTGTATTTTTTCTGGACTTAGAGCTGTTTCCAGGGTTGGCTGATTGGTTTGCTTCCTCTATGATTAATGCCTGTGGAGCAGTCTTCTTCATGTCATCGTATTCGTATTGTATGCACCTGTGCAAGAGTTTTTCTAACGCATAGACCTGCTGAACGACAGGGCACATGCTAATTTTACTGGATGATGCCAAATTGATGTCCAACATGTTTATACTGATCTATATTCCTGCATGAGAGTTCTTGTTGTCTCACATGATTGTCAGTACTTGATATTGTCAGAATTTGTAATGTCTGCCAATCTGGTGGGTGTGAAATAGTATCTCATTGTGGTTTTAATTTGCATGTTTCTGATTGCTAATGAAGTTGGAGCATCTTTTTGTGTGTCTGACTTGAATCTTCAAATCTATTTCTGGATTAGAAGAGAAGAAATATAAGTTGAGGGAGAGAGAGAGAGAGAAAGTATTCTATATCCAGACCTTAACTCTGTGACTGCAACTTTTTAATTGACCGTAACTCTGTCAGCTGTTTTCCCCAGTGGAGCAGTTTAAATATGTAAAATGAGCACTGCCCTTAAATCCTCTGGTCAACAACTTATCTCCTGATGCTGCACAGAGTCTTTGAATGAAAGCTAGCATGTTATAGCCAGAGCACTAGAAAGCTCAGAGGACCACAGTCTCATGTTTCTGACTGAGAGACATATGTGAATGCGTATGTGTGTGTTTGTGTGTGTAAAAAAAATGCCACACATGATAAAGTCTCATAAAACAATTCTTACACCCACTAGGTAAAATACAGTTTGATATTTTTACTTTGATTTAGTCCAGTCTTCTTTCTTTGTTTTACTTCTTTCTTTCCCTCTTTCTTTTCTTCCCTCCTTCCCTCCTTTCATATCTCTCATTCTCTCCCCATCTCTCTCTTCCTTCCTCTCTCCCTCCCTCCCTTTCTTCTTTCTTTCTATTTCTTTCTTTCCTTTCTTTTCTGTCTCCCTCCCTCCCTTTCTTCTTTCTTTCTTTTTCCTTCCTTCCTTCCTTCCTTCCTTCCTTCCTTCCTTCCTTCCTTCCTTTCTTTCTTTCTTTCTCTTTCTTTTTCTTTCTTTCTTTCTTTCTTTCTTTCTTTCTTTCTTTCTTTCTTTCTTTCTTTCTTTCTTTCTTTCTCTGTCTCTCTCTCTCTCTCTCTGTCTCTCTCTCTTTCTGTCTTTCTTTCCTTCCTTCCTTCCTTCCTTCTTGACAGAGGAGTCTCACTCTGTTGCCCAGACTGGAGTGCAGTGGCATGATCTTGGCTCACTGCAACCTCCCCTAATGAGTTCAAGTGATTCTCCTGCCTCAGCTTCCTGAGTAGCTGGGATTGCAGACCCCCACCACCACGCCTGGCTAAGTTTTGTATTTTTAGTAGAGACGGGTTTTCACCATGTTGGCCAGGCTGGTCTTGAACTCCTGACCTAAGATGATCCACCCACCTCAGCCTCTCAAAGTGCTGGGATTACAAGTATGAGCCACCATGCCCGGCCCCTTCCTTTCTTTCTGATTACCACCAACTAAGTTGATTTTACAATCCACAGCTACAGTGGTTCCCAATGGGGACGTTGCTGCTTCCAGGGCATGTTTTGGATATTTTTGAGGGATTTCCTGGCATTTATCAACCAAGGACCATAGATATGATACATGAGACATTCTCAAACAATAAAAATTGTTCCTATATCATAAAACATTCAATATTGACATAGATGATCATTGGATATTTGTTAAAGAACTTCCTTTCGCAAAAAGTATATTATTCATAGTTTTTATATACAATATGCACTCATATTATAGGACTTATATTAGTCTGTGTTGTAAAATTGTGGTCTATTACCCTTGGAAGTGGAAGCTCCTTGAAGACAGGAGAGGTGTCGTATTCATCCAGGTTACCTCTAAGGTACCATCAAAGGACTTTGTATATAGGAGGTAAGAAGGCAGTTTAGTGGAGGGTGAGACATAGGCTCCAGTTAAAGAAAGACTTGATTTAAATTCCAACCATATCATGTCCAGCTGTCATGGACTAGGGTAAGCTATAAAGCTTTTCTATCCATCCATTACTCACCTGCAAAATGAATTAATAATAACACATATAGCTTCAGTGGAGATTAGATAAAATAAGTTTGTAAAAGTGCATATAGGAGGTGCTCAAATTATCAAAACTATTATGGCTGTTAATAATTATTTTTATTTAATAAACATTTGTTCACTTGCTTTTGACTCATCTTGTTCTAATGTTTTTATTTAACCATAATAATAAGCACTAACATGTTTGAATGCTTAGTTTATGTCAGACATAAAAACTTTACATGGATTAATTTCCTTAAGTGAATATTTGCTACAAACCTGTAAAGTAATTATAATTATTGTTTGGCTGAGAAAATTTAGGTTAACAGAGGTTAGGTAACTTGCTCAAGATCTCCCTTTTAGTAAAGAAGGAAGCCAGGGTTTGACCAACGAAGTTCAATGTCAGCATCTGTGTCTTAACCATTTTTGTGTTATTTCTTGATATAGAAAATTTTTAAAAATTCCATAGTAATACAGTCTTGTACTTTAACTGGCTTCAAGTTTGACAAGTCTTAGATATTGTTCCTCAGAAAATAAAATATACTGATATAAAGCAAGAAAAAATGCCTGTGGCCAAGAACACAACCATAAAAAAATGTGTAAAATACAGCAAAACTAACTTATGTTGGAAATCAAACATCTAATTCCAAAATTTAATTTGTGACTTAGGACTGAATGTATCATGGAATCTTGTTTTTCTAATTGTACCGTATCATTAATCAGCTAAGAACCGAAATATTTGGCCAGGCATGGCGGCTCATTCTTGTAATTCCAGCACTTTGGGAGGCTGAGGCGGGTGGATCACTTGAGGTCAGGAGTTTGAGACCAACTGGCCAACATGGTGAAACCCGTCTTTACTAAAAATACAAAAGAAAATTAGTTTGGTGTGATGGCACATGCCTGTAGTCCCAGCTACTCAGGAGCCTGAACCAGGAGAATAGTTTTAACCTGGGAGGTGGAGATTGGAGTCAGCTGAGATTGTACCACTACACTCTAGCCTAGGTGACAGAGTGAGACTCTATCTCAAAAAAAAAAAAAAAGAAAGAAAGAAAGAGAAAGAAAGGAAGGAAGGAAGGAAGCAAGGAAGGAAGGAGGGAAGGAAGGGAAATATTTAAAACCTAGCATAATTGGATATGAATCCAGATTACAAAATTGTGTATGAAAGTAGAACTTAAGGCAAATAATACAGAGCCTTTACAACAGGCTTGGAGGGAACGTGCAGTATTTGGTTCCCATGCTGATGGGTCTAGCAGTTCTTATCTCACTTCTCTGGGTGATGGTCAACAGCCCTCTGACATGTGATCTTTAAAATAATTGTATTTTTACTATGGAATACTATGCAGTCATAAAAAGGAACAAGATTATGTCCTTGGCAGGATAATGGTGCTAGAGGCCATTATCCTTAGCAAACTAAGGCAGGAACAGAAAACCAAATACCACACGTTCTCACTTATAAGTGGGAGCTAAGTGATAAGAACACATGGGCACATCGAGGGAAACAGCACACTAAACCTCAGCTAAGTAGCAATGCAAGCCTCTAATCTCAGGGACATGGAGCAAGAAGTCTGGTTGGATGGGCCACGAACTCGTCCCCACTCCTGGAAACACCATTCAAAGTATCTCGCCCTCCTGGGGGCTCAGGCAAAGCTTCTTGTTTCGGATGCATTCTTTGTATGTGGTGAATTTTTGCATAAGCAAGGAGTAGATGCCATGCTGAACTCCAGAACCAATTCATAGCAGTACTTTAGTCACAGCATCAGACGGCAGGCAAGGTCGTACATTAAAAGAGCTTATACTAGTCAGTCCAATAATATTGCACAAGTGTCCACACAATTTAATTTTTATGGGAATGACTTGTGATAGGGTGTGTGCAATCAAGTTAAGCCAGGAGAAAAGAAACG
Source organism: Macaca nemestrina (assembly GCF_043159975.1). Classification (NCBI taxonomy): domain Eukaryota; kingdom Metazoa; phylum Chordata; class Mammalia; order Primates; family Cercopithecidae; genus Macaca; species Macaca nemestrina. Next base: position 120,035,227 of record NC_092133.1, on the reverse strand, counting down.
TGCAGCAGAGCTGGAGTCAATATGGTGGCTGAACTGCCCCATTGATTTGACAAAAGGATCTGTGAGTGCAGTTCATCTTAAGGTCCACGTGGCCCATAGATGGGAGGATATTGGAAGGAGAATGTTAGCAGAACAGCTGAGGCAAAGACTAAAGTCGTGTCAGAAAGAGAAAGGCTTGAGGGGAGGGAAGGGGGATTCTTAATGATAGGCAGGATCCTAAGGCAGGGTGCAGCGTTGGAAATGGGAGCCAATTTCAGTGAACACCTTTTAGCTCCTTTGCACTCTTTTAAAGAAATCTATGTGTGTAGGAAAATTAGGTCCCCCAGTTTCTTACTATAAAGCGACTATTGTCATTAGCCCACACAAATACTAGAAAGGAGAATGAAGATAAGGAAATCCCTCCTCCATCCCTTTAGGTTTTTTTGATTTATGTTAATTTATAAAATAAAATCAATTCCATGTTTAGTATTTCTTTAAAACTTACCCACAGTGAACTTAGTAGTTTCTGTCAAATATTGGTGATTCTGTAATAGATATTTTTAAAGCTTCTAAAAAGTCTTTTGTAAGGGACAAAGAGTGTGGGGAAAAGAAAGAGAGATCAGCCTGTTACTGTGTCTATATAGAAAGAAATAGACATTAGAGACTCCATTTTGTTCTGTATTTGAGATGCTGTTAATCTGTGACCCTACCCCCAACCTTGTCCTTGCAAGAGACATGTGCTGTGGTGACTCAAGGTTTAAAGGATTTTGGGCTGTGCAGGGTGTGCTTTGTTAAACAAGTGCCTGAAGGCAGCTGCTGGTTAAAAGTCATCACCATTCTCTTAATCTCAAGTACCCAGAGACACATACACTGCCAAAGGTCGCAGGGACCTTTGCCAAAGGTCACAGGGACTTCTGCCTAGAAAAGCTAGGTATTGTCTAAGGTTTCTCCCCATGTGATAGTCTGAAATATGGCCTCGTGGGAAGGGAAAGACCTGATCGTCCCCCAGCCTGACACCCGTGAAGGGTCTGTGCTGAGGAGGACTAGTTCAAGAGGAAAGAAGGCCTCTTGGCGGTTGTTGGCAGTTGAGATAGAGAAAAGCATCTGTCTCCTGCCCACCCCTGGGCAATGGAACATCTTGGTGTAAAACCGGATTGTATGTTCTGTTTACTGAGAAAGGAGAAAACCGCCTTAGGACGAAAGGTGGGACTTGCTAGGGCAATGCTGCTCTTTATGCACTAAAAAGGTTTATGAAGATGTTTACATATGCATATCAAGGCACAGCACTTTTCCTTAAACTTATGTCACAGAGATCTTTATTCATATGTCTTTTCTGCTGACCTTCTCCCTACGATGATCCTATTATCCTGCCACTTCCCTTTTTTCTAAGATGGTAAAGATAATTATCAATATATACTAAGGGAAGTCAGAGACCGGTGCCGGCGTGGGTCCTCATCCTCTGTATGCTGAGCGCTGGTCCCCTGGGCCCACTTTTTCTTTCTCTATACTTTGTCTCTGTGTCTCATTTCTTTTCTCAAGTCTCTCGTTCCACCTAACGAGAAAAGCCCACAGGTGTGGAGGGGCAGGCCACCCCTTCAAAAGAGTAATATTTTTTCTCACCTATCTCAAAGTTTATGGCTGAAACCCCTATAACAAAGACACATTAACAACAGAAAGGCATGTCACGCTAATTTAACCAAAGTCTTTCGTGACACAGGAGCCTTCAGAAATGAAGACCCAAAGAATTAGGAAAAACTGTATTGTTATGCCTAGATTTGATGAAGAGTGGACAGTCATGGAGAAGGATGATTGGACAAAAAGGGGTAAGATCTAATAGTCATAAACTGAGGGTGGTTAGCAAGGCCTGTTTGTTCAGAGTTTCCTGAGTGTATCTGTATCCTCATTCCTTTCCTCCAGGTATAGGACAGGGCACCTGTCACAGGAGGATCTTATGACCTATTTTCAGGGGAAGTAGGTCAGAGAATTCTTTCATGGTTGTCTCTCACACAGCAAGGTGGGAGAAAGAGAGTGATTTTCTTGCTTCTTCAGCTTCCTCAATTTCCATGACACCATATTTTGGGGTAGTATTTCCTGCACCTCATCACTTTCTAGCCCTGGCACGTGGGAACTGGGATAGCTTCCCTTATATTAAATGAAGAAGTAATTTTGTACAATGTCAGCCATATATCTTCAGATTATCAAGAGCTGGCAAACGAATTTGCTCAAAGTTTGGAATTTCTGTGCTAGCATATACTAATTCATAACCATGTAGTTCTTGAAGTAGAATGTTTCTGGATATTCTGAAATATTTTTGTACAGCTCTTCTCTATCCCTGGCAAACAGTAACCTAGAGTAGTTCTACAAACAGAATGGCCTTTTTTTAATATAAGTCTACAGTTTGATGATGAGCCATTATTATGTTTTCAAAGGGCATGCCAGATGTAAAGGCAATTGGCATTTAAGATGTTTTCACATCAAAAAGAAAGTATTGCATATGCATTGCCTGAAATAATATCAGAAATACAGTGAATGCTCCGTACACATTGATGATGGCAATGAAATGACAAGACTGAGCTGCCTTAGCTGTAGTCTTCTGTTATGTATGTGTAACATGATTTTAACAGATACCCACAGAGCAATAATTAACACTTACAGAACATGTTATATCTGACAAAGCTTTGCTAACATATATTTGTCAGGATAGGCTACGTTTTACTATACTTACAAAAATCTCCTAAATATTTTTGGTTTAATACAACAAAGGTTTAGGTTGTATTCATGCAAGGCCAGCTGCAAATTTTAGAACATCAGTTGGGGCCACTTTTGCTTCAGACACTTCCACATCAAGGTGAGCTATCAGTCACAGCAGCAGGGGAAACAGAGCGGGAAAACCATGCATTGTTTCTTGAATACTTCCGCCTGGAAGTGACACAAGCCCCTTCTGCTCAAATTTCTCCTCTACCACAGGCTTCCGAGAGCAAATAAAAGGTAGGGAGATGGATTATAGTTTGCACCCATAGCTGGAAAGAGCCCATTCTTTAATGGAAAAAGAGAGGAGTTAAGGACTATCTCATTCACTAAACAGCAGTATCATTACCACCACCACTCCCCGCCCCCCACAATGATTTTAAATCATTGAACAACAAATGTCAACCATTCTCCCAAAAGTCCAAGACTGAGATGGCTTTGGAAGGGAAGTGTGTGCACACAAGCACTGTCTTAGTCCATTTGTGCTGTTATAAGAAAATACCTGAGTAATAGTCTGAAACAAGGTAATTTATAAAGAACAGAAATGTATTTTCTCACAGTTATGGAGGCTTGGAAGTCCAAGATCAAGGTGTTGGTAGGTTGAGTGACTGGTGAGGGCCCCTGTCTTTGATTCCAAGATGGCCATCTTGTTGCTGGTTCCTCACATGTTGGAGGATGGAAAAGCAAAAGGGCCCAGCTGATTCTCTCTAGCCCCTTAATAAAGGATTAATCATATCCATGAGGGCAGAGCCTTATGGGCTAATCACCTTTTAAAGGTGATTAAGAGTTGCATCACTTAATATTGTTGCACTGGGGATTCAGTTTCAATGTAAATTTTGGAAATCACGTGAGCATTCAGACCAAAGGAAGCACACACACACACACGCACACACACACAAAAATATACATATATGCAAACACATACACACACACCCCAAACACATACTCAAGGCTTTTCTCATAATCTCATGTTCCTAATCTCTTCATTACTCACTGCTTTCTTGGAATAACCAAATGTGAAATGGAATGTACTTAAAAAGCAAATGAGAAGTAGAGAAAGAATTTTATTTTGTAGATGGTTAGGATTTTTTATTGTTATGTGTGATTTTAGTTTTTTATTTGAGGTAAAACTAAAATTATGATACATTTTTATTTCTATTTGTGCAAAGTAGTTTAGTTACCAAAAATATTTCACAAACTCCCCAATTTGCAATTTCTTGTAGAACTGTGTCTAGGAAAATAGTTCTGGATAAACTACTTAAGAAAGTTGAATGTCTCCAAGACTAAATCCCCAACGTGCATTTGGTTTTATGATTGGTGTGGGATAAGGAGCCTGAGTGTATGAGAGCAGTTTGTAGGGCAAGACAAGCAAAACTGCAGTTATTACTGCTGGAGCTCTCATAGGTATGTGCACTTAATGGAGAAGGAAAGTCTTCCTGTAGGGCTGATGTAAAATCCCCCCATCCTAGCTAAATTTCTTTGTAATTAATGTTCATACAGACCGGTGCCACCATGACTGGGTTCCCTTACATTCTATACATATCTTTTTTGAGAATGCATGCAATTCAATGGGCTAAATTTTATTATAGAGGGAATATTTATAAGCAGCAAAACTACCTTTCTCAGTGACTGAAATATTTATACACTGAGGGCTTGAGGGCGCCAGTGTATTTGAAGCTGTCTGAGGCAGCATACAGTCATTTATGGATTTCTATATATAAATAATTGACATGAAAACTGCACACCATTCCCCCATGTGAATTAAAGCAAATGGCCCAAAGACCTTTATTGGACTGCTGCTTTGCTTGGGTTATTCAACAAATAAGCTGCATCTTTTCTCCCTCCTTTCTTTTATCTTTACCTCTTTCCTTCTTTTCTTTCTTCAACATATATTTTTTTAGGGCTGTATTAGTCAGAGTTCTACAGAGAAACAGAACCAATATGATTTTTATATATGTGTGTGTGTGTGTGTGTGTGTGTGTGTGTGTGTGTGTGTGTGTGTGTTTGCGATATATGGAGAGAGAGAGAAAGAAGAGGGGAAAAGAGGGTGAGAAACAGCAAGAGAGAGAGATCTAGTATGGGATGTGGTTCATAAAATTATAGAGGTGGAGAAGTCCTATGATATGCCATCTGCATGCTAGAGAACCAAGAAAGCCGGTGGTATAATTCAGTCTAAGTCAGAAGGACTGAGAACCAGGAGAGACAATGGTCCTGGTCTGGGTCCCATAGCCCAAGTTTCCAGAGTGCTGATGTCTGAGGACAAGAGAAGATGGATGTTCCAGCTGACACAGAGAGAGCAATGTGCCATTTCTCGGCCTTTTTGTTCTAGTTGGGCTCTCCATGGGTTGGATGATGCCCACATTGGTGAGGGTGATCTTTGCTCAGCCTACTGACTCGGACGTCAGTGTCTTCTGAAACACCTTCATAGACATATTCAGAAATGTTTATTTCTGAATAAACATCAGAACAAGGAAAAACTCTCTTCTCATGGAGTTAACATTCAAGAATAAAGGGAAAGCACAGAAAAACAGATGTGAAGGAGAAGAAAATTCTGTGTTTGAGACAGTGGCTTGGTAGTGAAGCCATATTAGATAATCAGATAATGAATCTCTGAAGTTTGCATTTGTAATACAAGCAAATGACCATAAGAAGACCTGGGGAGAGAGAATTCTAGGCAAAGGAAAGAGCCAAGGTGAAGGCAGATGGCAGGGAGGCAAGTTTAATTACAAGAGCCCATGCAGCTAGAGCTAAGGCAGTGGCAATGACACAAGCAACCTGAGGGGAAGGTGATCAGGACTGGGTCACTTGGGGGTGTCTGATGCTAAGGAATTTGGATGGAAGAGTCTATGGATGTATTGTTTTGTTTCAAATATTTTCCATAATTTGGATTTCATCTTCTTAACTATGCATCCTCCAATTTCCAAGCTAATAATTTTCCCTTCAGAACTGGTGCTCTCAACCCCTGGTGGACGATGGCATCACCCTCTCCTCATGTTCTTCCCACCACTTGGACTGCTCTTTCTCTGCTTTTTCACTGGCTCCTCTTCCTTGGCTCACCCCTTAGGTATTCACACGCCCAGATACAACCCTCAACTGTCTTCTTTCTCTTGGTACCCTCTCTGGATGACTGCCTTTGAGTCATGGTTTCTTCTCTAATAGTTCTCCAACCCAGCCCTGAGGTCTCAGCTGAACTCACAGTCCAGCAGGACGTCTCCCTTGAGTGACATCTAGTCTCTTCAGTGTCAACATTTTCAATGTCTCCCTATCCACAATGCAATATCACCTTACTCCTGCAAGAATGGCCATAATCAAATAATCAAAAATAATAGATGTCGGCATGGATGTGGTGAACAGGAAATACTTCTACACTGCTGGTAAAACCACTATGGAAAACAGTGTGCAGAGTCCTTAAAGAACTAGAAGTGGAGTAGAACTACCATTTGAGGAAAATAAGTCATTATGCACATTATAAGTCGTTATACACAAAAGATAATTGCACACACATGTTTATAGCAGCACAATTCGCAATTGCAAAAATGTGGAACCAACCCAAATGCCCATCAAGCAACTAGTGGATACAGAAACTCATATATATATATATATATATATATACACACACACACACACACACACAATGGAATGCTACTCAGCCATAAAAAGGAATAAATTAATGGCATTCGCAGCAACCTGGATGACATTGGAGGCTATTATATTATTCTAAACAAAGTAACTCAGGAATGGAAAACCAAACATCATATGTTCTCACTTGTACGTTGAAGCAAAGCTATGAGGATGCAAAGGCATAAGAATTACACAATGGACTTTGGACACTTGGGGAAATGACAGGAAGAGGGTGAGGGATAAAAGACTACAAATTGGGTGCAGTGTATAGTGCTCAGGTAATGGGTACACCAAAATCTCACAAAACACCACTAAATAGCTTACTCATGTAACCAAACACCACCTGTTCCCCAATAACCTATGGAAATAAAAATTTAAAAAATAATAAAAATAAATGAAAAGAAAAATGAACTGTTGGGTACTATGCTCACTATCTGTGTGATGAGATCACTCATATTCCAAGCCTTGGCATCATGCAATATACTCATGTAATAAACCTAAATGCATACCTCCTGAATCTAAAACAAAAGTTGAAATTATAAAAAAGAAAATGAAAGTCATATAGAAAAGAAAATAAGGGAATGATGGTTTCCAGCTTCATCCACGTCCCTACAAAGGACATGAACTCATCTTTTTTATGGCTGCATAGTATTCCATGGTGTATATGTGCCACATTTTCTTTATCCAGTCTATCATTGATGGGCATTTGGGCGGGTTCCAAGTCTTTGCTATTGTGAACAGTGTGGCAATAAACATACATGTGCATGTGTCTTTATAGTAGAATGATTTATAATCCTTGGGTATATACCCAGTAATGGGATTGCTGGGTCAAATGGTATTTCTAGTTCTAGATCGTTGAGGAATTGCCACACTGTCGCCCACAATGGTTGAAAACTAATTTACACTCCCACCAACAGTGTAAAAGCGTTCCTATTTCTCCACATCCTCTCCAGCATCTGTTGTTTCCTGACTTTTTAATGATCGCCATTCTAACTGGTGTGAGATGGTATCTCATTGTGGTTTTAATTTGCATTTCTCTAATGACCAGTGACAGAAAACCAAACACTGCATGTTCTCACTCATAGGTGGAAGTTGAACAATGAGAACACATGGATGTGGTGGGGCGGGCATCATACACTGGGGCCTGTTGGGGGGTGGGGGGGCTGGAGGAAGGATAGCTTTAGGAGAAATATGTAATATAGATGACAGGTTGATGGATGCAGCCAACCACCATGGCATGTGTATACTTATGTAACAAACCTGCACATTCTGCACATGTACCCTAGAACTTAAAGTATAATTTTAAAAAGGAAAATAAAATAAAAGAAAACTAAGGGAAAAAGTAGAAAAGTTATTTCAAAATCTCACATAAAATGGCCTTCTGAAGAAGCAGGAAAAGTGGGAATTTCTCAATAGGAAGAGAAGGACAAGAGGACTCCCAGGGAAACCTCTGCATGGCCCTGACTGGATTGTGTACAATGGGTCCAGCTGCATCCCCGGCTGCAGCTGCCACTGTTTGTCAGGCAAAGGCAAGTGATTCTCCCTAACCTAGGAGAGACGTCCCTTAAGAACAGGATTCTCAGTTAAGTGAAAAGAAATAAAATACTCTGCACCAGAAAATTAAATCCTGGATAAGGAAAGTCAAGTTGCGACAAATGTCAAGGAAGATGGAGACAGCCTGGAGCTGTTTTCTTTTAGTAGGACATTAAGTGTAAGCCAGTTCATCCATACCACTGTTGTGAACAGCCGCAGGTCTGAGGACTGATTTCTGATGGGGATGTCTGGCCCTGTAACACATAAACAAGCTGGCCAGGAGGGAAATCAAACCCCAAGTTCCACTCTTAGCAGCAGAATGCTCAAATCTGATGGATCCACTTGATGGGTTTGAAAATGATGGGCTTCAAGGCTCCTCCAAGGATCTACTGATCTGTACCCATTCAGGAGTAGAGTCAGCGATGGCCATACCCTGGAATTGCAGGGATATGGATGACCGGATATCTGCTGTCTCTAACTCAGTTTGGATGCCACCGACATTTAATGTCTACAATGTGCCAGATGTCAAGTCAAGTTCTTGCATGTATTATTTCATTTAATCTGTATAAGTATTCTAGGATGTAGGTATCACTATCCCAATTTTAAAGGCTAAAATATTAAAGTTAGAAGAAGTAACTGGACCCAGACCATGTCTCTGCTAAGTGTAAAGCCAGGATTCAAATCACTGGGCTCCAAATCTGGCAATATATATTTCCAAAGCCATGCCACTGTCTACAAGGCACTAGGACTGGCCTTATTTTCTGTCTGCCTCCAGACTCTTTATCCCTTTGAGATACTAGGATGCCACCGAAAATAACCTGAGTTCTCCACGCATACCCGGTAGGGGCTTCGCATTAGAAATATTTTCATCATTGACACCTTCAAGCCTTCTATCTTTGAAATGCAAGCAATTCACCCTTTTCACTTTACCATCACATATGAGAATAAATGCTATACGAAGGACATGTTTTTTATGTGTGTGTGTGTGTGTGCACACGTGCATTTGTGTGTTGATAGCATTTTTGTTTCTCTGCCAAACCATTCTCTTTCCTTACCCAATCCCCAAATTAAAAATACATAAATGAAGTTTGAAGAAGGAAAATGTATTTATTATGCATGTGGCAAAACTGAACTGGCATCACCCAATGGTTTAGCAAAGCATTTGGTACAGCTGGCCTTGCCTTTATTCAAGGTTGAGTGTCTAGGCATGTCATTTATTATTGTTCCACTAAGATGGCTGAGGATGTGTGATGCCTTCAACTCTTCCTTCTGTATGGAGCGGTGCTTTGCAATCAGTAGGCAGGTGAGATGGGAGCTCCTTGTCAAGAATCCCATGGCTCTGTGCTGGTATGAGTTGAGTTGTGATAGCATTGATTATTTCAGGTAATGATGAACAATAGGCAGGATGAGTACAAATCATACCCTCCACTACAGGCCTCTGGTATCAGCATAGGAGACAGAGACTTAGCTTACTAGGAGGTATAGTTCGTTGACATGCACCCCTTCTCTTCCTCCTCTTCTATTTAGTGGTTCCTGGATGCTGTCATCTAATAACAAAAATAAAGTCTCCTGGCTCCCCAGGTTTGAGGAGAACTTTAAGTGCAATTGCCCTTGAGGGAAGTAACACATTGACCTAAATTGACATTGAGGCGAAGGTTTCCAGTAGATTAGACCTCCAATTCTGAGCCTTCTAGAGCTGTTGTCTACCCAGATTTAAATGAGCATTTAACATAGTCCATTAAAAGTCTGGAAGCAGCAAAGAGAACAGTTGGGAGGCTCAAAGGTAAATGTTGTTATCTTGGGCTCCATTTGTTTATTTTTTTAAAAACATTTATATATATATATTTTTTGGGGGGTAGTTTGGGGTTATATGTGCATGTTTGTTATGTAATTGTGTACTGGTAAAGTCTGGGCTTTTGGTGTACCCATCACCTGGATAGTGAACATTGTACCCAAGAGGTACTTTTTCAACCCTCAACCGTCTCCTACTTTTTCCCCTTTTTAGTCCCCAGTGTCTGTGTTACTTTTTGTCCGTGTGTACACATTGTTTAGCTCTCCCCTTACAAGTAAGCACACACAGTATTTGATTTTCTGTTTCTCAGTTAATTCACTTAAAATAATGGCCTCAAGCTCCATCCACATTGCTGCAAAAGACATGATTTCGCTCTTTTTTATGGCTGCATAGTATTCCATGGTGTTGTGTTTCTGTGTGTGTGTCAAAGGTAAAATTTTAAGACAGTGTGAATTAAAATAATCATTTGCCTTTCAATGAGATTGAAAGAATCAAACACACATTCCTGTAAAAAGAATTTGACAACCAGAGTAAGAGTGGGAGAAAATGGAGAGCAAGCATTTAGGCACTGGCTGCAGGAGGGGACCACAACGCTAACTATCTTAGCTTCACTTCACTGTCCTTTGTAAGTGCAGTGCCACAGGCTAGGCTTGCTTCGGCTAGTCTGTCACTAAAGTTTTTCTCAGACTGTCGGTTTCTCTTCTGAGTTGTCTGTGTAGCACCCAACACAGCATCTCTAGCAGGAGAAAAACCATGTTATTTTCCTTCATTTATCCTTAAGAACAAAGGTCACCCTGCTGGTAACTGTCCTTTACTAAGACAGCCTGTGAGTTTACAGCGACGCATGACAGCCAGCCAAAAGTCTTAATGGAGACCTTGCTTTGCCTGAGCAGAATTCCCCCAGGGGCTGCATTAGCCTCCCAGACTGCAGGGCACGGGCAGTTCTGGGGATTCTCTGGGTCAGCGATAAAGAAGTTGTCATTACTGAATCAATCCCAGAGCACAGACCGCCGATGAAGTACCTGAGTTTATATTGGCAACAAAGGCTCTCATAGTTTGCCGCGTTTTTTTTCTTTTTGTTTATTTCTGTTTCTGTTTTTTACTAAGTGCTTTTCTGTTCCAAAAAAAAAAAGTAAAAGATGCTCTCCTTTTTCATCTTACCTCCACACCCCACAACTTGCCTTATTAATGTGCATGGGGGCCTGTGGGTTGTTTGGGGATGAAAGCAAGGGGGAGTGACAAGTGTATAATAAGAATGATAGAATTAGAGGACCGGGGCTAGAATGGAGGGGTAAGTGAGGGATTCCCAAAGGCTATAGAATATCCTGGGTTGTTGGGGCACCAGGCAGGCTGCTGGGGAAATGTCTGCTTCTAAAACAGCACTGTCCCTCTTGATTGGCATGTACTCTAAGAGAGAAAAATCATCAGCCCGATTCTCCAAATAGACTAATTAAAAACATGACTGTTCTCTCCCTTTTCTCATTCTGTTTTTACACACTGGGAAGGTGGACAGTCCCACAGGGGAGTCTCTTTGGAGGTTAGGGGAGAGCAGGGCCTGTTGTCCTCACACAGGCAAGGCGTGGCTGGCTGATCTTATTCATTCAGCCCTTCATCTACATAACCAGCATGTCCCTGGACCCTCCCTGGATCCAGGTGGCTCCTAGGTGCCAGGGGTGTTGCAGAAACACAGAGGCATGCCCTGCCCTTCGGAGAAGGCGACCCAGCCTTACCATGCTGTTCTAAGTGAGAGGAGAGGAAACTCAACCTGGGCTGGCTGCCAAGTAAGACTGTCCAAGACAGGGGATACAGAAGCCAAGATTGGAAGGATGAGTGGGCCTTGGTCATTCTTCCAGGCAGAGGAAGACTCTTCCACGTGGAGGAAACTCACCTTTAGAGGGAGAGTGCAGCTTACAGAGAGGGCTACACGGGGGTGCGATGGGCCACATCTGAGGTCAGTCGTCAACATGCACGCTTCCACCTTTTTCCTTGACATTGGTTTAGAATACTTTTTAAAAGATGGGATCTCATTCTGTTTCCCAGACTGGAGTGTAGTAGCACAGTCATAGCTCACTGCAGCCTCCAATTCCTGGGCTCGAGCAATCCTCCCACCTCAGCCTCCTGAGTAGCTGGGATTACAGGTGCACATTGCTACACTGGCTAATTGTTTTAATTTTTGTAGAGATGGGGATCTTGTTGTGTTGTGCAGGCTGGTCTCAAACTCCTGGCCTCAAGTGATCCTCCCACTTTGGCCTCCCAAAGCACTGTGATTACAGCTGTGAGCCACCATGGTGAGCTGGTTCAAAATTTTAACATCAGCTCTAAGGCAGCCCCCATGGCTCTATGCACATAACAGGGTGCTGCAGAGTACTGATCCTCCCTCCCCTCTGTCACCCCAGCCCAGGTTTAAGAGCAGTGTAAATACCAGTGCAACCCCCAGTGCTTAGGTCCATGGTGATTCTCCTTTTCAGTTATGTTCATCCCCCAAAGAAGGAAATCACCACTGGGCAAGCTGCCAGTCTTGATGTACAACATTCACTTCCAGCTCTCTGTGGAACAGGGCTGTGGGCATTTGTAGATTCTGGGATGCTCAAGGGAGATTTTGGGTGGGTAGATGTAGGTTTGAGAGTAATTTGATTTATTGATTAATTGAAGAAATAAGATCTACCTGCAAGAATGCTTAGAGTGAGAAGAGAAGAAATTATAGAACCAACCTGTGGCTGAAGAAAAAGAACCCCACAAGAAATGAGAAAAGAAAAGGGAAGAAGGAGGCCGGGCGCGGTGGCTCAAGCCTGTAATCCCAGCACTTTGGGAGGCCGAGACGGGCGGATCACGAGGTCAGGAGATCGAGACCATCCTGGCTAACACGGTGAAACCCCGTCTCTACTAAAAAATACAAAAAACTAGCCGGGCGAGGTGGCGGGCGCCTGTAGTCCCAGCTACTCGGGAGGCTGAGGCAGGAGAATGGCAGGAACCCGGGAGGCGGAGCTTGCAGTGAGCTGAGATCCGGCCACAGCACTCCAGCCTGGGCGACAGAGCGAGACTCCGTCTCAAAAAAAAAAAAAAAAGAAAAGGGAAGAAGGAAGAAAAGAAAGAAAGGAGGAAAGAAAGGAAGGAAGAAAGGGGTGAGGAAGAGAGAAAAAGATCAAGGGGAGGTTGAAAGTGACAAACATAAATTGCTCAGAAACAGACCAAGCAGTCAATGCTACAGAGAGGTCATGAAGCTAAGAAAAAAGAAGAGGTCCTTGGATTTAGACATAATTGGATCGTTAGCAACCTTGGCAAAGGGAGTTGTAGCAGTTGCCATGAGCTGAGATGTAGAAGGGGAAACAAGAGTTTATCAGTGAGGGAGATGTGGGGGGGGTAGGGAAGTCGTGGATGTTTCATACAAGCTTTTTGTTATTGTAATTGTTTTAATATTGTAGAGATTTGGATATGGTAAAATGCTATCAGGAAGAGAAAAAGCAGGGAAAGAATGCCTAGGGCAATGCAGAAGAATGCCTGAATGGCAAGGATGGGCTTTGAGGCACTTTCTTGGCTGCCAGTTATCAATATTCTATCTGTCACTTTAAAATATTCAGCCTCCAGGTGCATATGCCACAGTCTAGGTTAATACTGTCAGATTGTCTACTTGCTCTATTCCAAGGAAAAATTAAACTGAAAACAGCCTTCTAGATTGACTGATGTCCAATGAGGGTGAGCTGAACTTTCAGTTGTCTAGATTTATAGTAACAGACACAGATGCATCTGTAAAATTCTCTAACCTCATTTCAACTATGGCTTTGAGAAGGTAAGTTAAGGCCACATTTGAATTTGTACTCTTTATTGTTCATGCTTTGCCTCTCTCACTCTGGCTCTGAGCAAATCTTCCTCATCCTTCACAGCCAGGCTCAGTTTGTTCCTTTTCTGCAATCCCACCTCGGGCAATGTGTCTCTTCCTTCCTGGTGCATTCACAACACTTTATATCTTCTTCAACTAGAGGTAGTGCGGATCTCACTGAATTGCAGTCGCTTGCTTGTTTATTTAATGATCTGGGAGGGCTAGATTAGAATAAATACATAGTACCTTTCAAGCGCTAAATGTGAAAGCATTTCCTTGTAAAGGTTAGTGGAAGTGGTGATTGGAGAGTTTCTTACTCATGTAGCCTGCATATACTGGCACCCAGATAAATTTTATTAAAAATGTTTGGCTGGCAGGGCACAGTGACTTGTGCCTATAATCCCAGCACTTAGGGAGGCCGAGGCAGGTGGATCACAAGGTTAAGAGATCAAGACCACCCTGGCTAATATGGTGAAACCCTGTTTTTACTACAAATACAAAAATTAGCTGGGTATGGTGGCGTATGCCTATAATCCCAGCTACTCAGGAGGCTGAGGCAGGAGAATCACTTGAAACAGGGAGTTGGAGGTTGCAGTGAGCTGAGATCACACCATTGTACTCCAGCCTGGTGACAGAGTGAGACTCTGTCTCAAAAAAACACAAAAAACAAAAAGGTTTGGCTTAGTTTTCTTTCTCTCCTTCCTCCCTCCCTCCCTCCCTCCTTCCCTCCCTCCCTCCCTCCCTCCTTCCCTCCCTCCCTCCCTCCCTCCCTCTTTCCCTTCCTCCCTCCCTCCCTCCTTCCCTTCCTCCTTCACTCCGTCTTCCCTTCCCTTTCCTTTCCCTGCTTTTTTCTTCTTATAGAATATAATATATGTATATCAGTTGGACTACACCAACATTTTAATGTTTTAACATTTTCTTATTATGCTCCCACTTCATTTTGGTGTGCTAATGACACTCTGGTAGCTATTATGACCAAATTCAACAAGAAATGGTAGAGGAAAACTCAGATAAAGACAGCATTGCACACAGCCTTTCCCTGAGTCCATATTCAGAATGGAAGTCTTGCTGAATTGCAGTTTCCAAAACCACAGTTCCTCACTCAAAAGTAACCACTCTCATTTCAGTCCAGAGAACTTCTAGGGCAGTAGGGCATCTGAGACAAGGGAATACTTAGGTTCTTATTTCTCACTCTGAAATTCTCAGATTGCTTGTTCTGTGAATACTTGGCAGCAAGCCTTGCGTCTTGTGAAAAGAGGGCAGTGGAAGAAGGAAGTGGAGATTCTGGACTGATGTGGGGGCAGTGGCCACAGAGGAGGAGGTGGTGAGATGCAATAACAGATCGGAGTTCTGGAGAAAGAACTCTGACTGTACAAGTGAAAAATGACTAGAGTTTTAGTTTGGAGATGTCATTTCCCAGAGCTAGTGTGCTGCAGGCAATATGAAAGGTCAATGCAAAAGAGCCAGCCGGAGAGTTCCAAGGAGGTAACACGGGGCTCTCCCCAGCTGTCCACACAGCTGTCACTGACAAATGATGTCTGGTTCTCGCTCCCACAGCACATCCTATGTGCTAAGTATGACCAGCGAGGGAAGATGAGGAAGCAATCTCAATGCCTAAAGCTGTGGAGGGCCTGTGACCCTCTGTCTTCCCTTTAGAGAGGTTTGATCACTTGAGTAC
Organism: Macaca nemestrina; assembly: GCF_043159975.1. Taxonomy (NCBI): domain Eukaryota; kingdom Metazoa; phylum Chordata; class Mammalia; order Primates; family Cercopithecidae; genus Macaca; species Macaca nemestrina. The sequence continues at coordinate 120,020,059 of NC_092133.1, read as the reverse complement.
TTTGCTTAAGGGTTTCTGGGATGTATTATGTATGTTCGTATAGAGAGATGCATGTAATGAACAAGACCAGTTTTAGCTTAGATGCATTTAAATAGAATTCATGCTTACAATTGAAAGATAAGACATTTTTTATCCCATTATTTTATTTTATTTTATTTTATTTTTTAAGAGACAGGATCTTTCTCTGTCACCCAGGCTGAAGTGCAGTGGTGCGATTATGGCTCACTGCAACCTCAAAGTCCTGGCTCAATCGATCCTCCCCTGTCAGCATCCAGAGTAGCTAGGACTTTTTTTTTTTTTTTTTTTTTTTTTTTTTTAAGAGATAGGGTCTTGCTTCATTCCCCAGGTTGGTCTCAAACTCCTGACCTCAATCAAGTGATCTTCCTGTCTTAGCCTCCCAAAGTGCTGGGATAACAGGCATGAGCCACTGTGCCCTACCCTTATCCCACAATTCTTAGAGAAAACAAAGCAAAACAAACAAAACAAGAGGCTAATGAGAAATTGGCTCATCTCCATGTGAAAAATAAACGTTGAAACCACTAGTCACAAGTGGATCTTGTTCTGAGAATGAGGCATAACTGATGCTTGACCTGCCCTTTCGGGAAGCTGTTTTTAGCCGTGATAACCTTTGCATGCTGTCTGCACCAGTGCTGGGTCACAGCTGAGACCCCTTGGGAATGTCACCGTTCCCACGGTAGCTCCAGTAGGAAGGCTACTGTGAACCTTGCGCTGTCATAGACCTCCTGTCAGCATCAGGCTGTTGCCAGCTCCTGCTAAGACAAATACAGCCAAGTCCAGCATGTACGCAGCACTGGATGGACCATGAATAATTTCATACCCATAGATAGTGGCAATAGTGTGATCTTTAAGAATTAACATATAGAGAGAGTAAGTGACAATAACAGCCCCCCTTTTTCCTCCCCAGTAAATCATTCAGAGAGCAAGTCTGCTGAAAGCAGATGCCAAGACAGTTGTCTTTGCTCCTCCAGGGCTGCCACAGAGTCAGAGCCGAGTCCCTAAGCCTAATTAGATGTCTCCCCATACAAGGCTTAAACAAGCACATGGGGAAGCCAGGTCTCTGATGAGGAAAGAAAGATAACACAGGCTGTATCAGGGTCATGTGGACAGGCATTGGTCGCAGGTACAGATGACTCATTGTTAGTCTGAGATGCTGAAAGAAATGGAAATGATTCCCCCACTTCCCAACCTCCAGTCCTACATTCAGTGTCTGTTGTCATTGGTTTGGGTCTGTCTGATGGCTTATCTCATCAGAGAGGAATCTGAGAGTCTCTAATAAGGAAGGTGGCAAATGTCAAGTGTTAGGCGTGCATGTTTGAAGCTAGGGTCATTGTTTTTTTTAAGTTATCTATTTCTCTTGGCTGCAACCAACCCCCACCCCACTAAATCTCTATTCCTCCTCTAAACCCCTAATCATCGACTGGGTGCGGTGGCTCACACCTGTAATCCCAGCACTTTGGGAGGCCGAGGCGAATGGATCACCTGAGGTCAGGAGTTCAAGACCAGCCTGGGCAACATGGTAAAACCCCGTCTCTACTAAACACAAAAATTAGCTAGGTGCAGTGGCGTGTGTCTGTAATCCCAGCTATTCGGGAGGCTGTGGAAGGAGAATTGCTTGAGCCTGTGAGGCAGAGATTGCAGTGAGTCGATATTGTGCCACTGCACTCCAGCCTGGGTGACAAAGCAAGACTCTGTCTCAAAAAAAAAAAAAAAAAAAAAATTGCTATGCAGATTCATTTACTGATTCATTCATTCATTCAACAATAGTCATTCATACATGCGAAGTGTGCAGGCACTGACTTATGCTCTGGGAGCAGATGACAATGTTCATTAACACAAGGCTTTGGTTCCAAACCCTATTCTTTCGGTGCTACCCAAAGAGAGCTGACCTGAATCTAGAGAATTCTGCCCCATGCCACCTTTCTCCTTGACCACCTAGTTCCTTCCTTCCTGGCCTGCTCCAGGACAGAGCACTTGCTCGAGCTTGTTGACATCTCAGACACAATTTTTACAGGGCACAATCCAGAAAGAGAGGGCTTCCAAGAAACACCAATCCTAGGGTTGGTCCTCCAAGAGAAGATTCCAGAATGGGTGACTTAAAGAGGCTTTGTCATGTGGACTCTGAGGTCATTGATCCAGTGCTCCACACCGAGTTACTCAAGGACAAAAGGTCCTCAGCTTTTACCTGGCTTCAGCAACACAGTGACTCTTAGTTTTTTGCTTTGTTTTGTTTTGTTTTGTTTTTCTGCCCAGCACACCTTAAGGAAGACTTAGGTGAAAGGAGAAGGACTAGATGCCCTTTTGTAGGGTTTCATTTGGGACCATGGAGATCCAGCTTCAGAGGTAGATATTGGACATTTTTGTTTTAGTCTCTGGTCATCCACTTTTAGCTTTATCTGTCCTTTCTTTTGGGAAGGTCCCTGACTGGCTAGATTGATTAAAGTGTATTCTGCTTCTAGAATGATAAAATTTTGTGTTGAAGGTAACCTGAGCATTTTGGGTGGACACAGAATTCGCTGGTCTCCTTGAGGTCTTTCAGGTTAATGTCTTGAGGTGAGTCATCAGATCACATTAGACTTGGCCTTAGAATGATTAAATACCAAGCTTATAAGACTCTTTGAAGACGTTAAGGCTAATTCTCTCTTTCATCTCTCTATTTATAACATAAATCCCCTCTGCCACACTCTGAGATGTAGTTGTCTGACCTCCTATTGAAGAGTCAGTGACAGGAACTTTTCTATCTCAAGATGGCCCAGTCAGTCCACTGATAGTTCTAATGGACAGAGTTCTCCTATGACGGGAACTTAGTTTCAGCTGATATGGCCTGCCTCTGTCCCCACCCAAATCTCATCTTGAACTGTAGTTCTCATAATCCTCATGTATTGTGGAAGGGACTTAGTGAGAGGTAACTGAATAATGGGGGAGGGTTTTACATATGCTGTTCTTGTGATAGTGAATAAGTCTCATGGTTTTATAAAAAGCAGTTGCCCTGCACATGCTCTCTTGCCTGCCACCATGTAAGACATGCCTTTGTTCCTCCCTTGCCTTCTGCCATGATTGTGAGGCCTCCTGAGCCATGTGGAACTGTCAGTCCATTAAACCTCTTTTTCTTTATAAATTACCCGGTCTCAGGTGTTTCTTCATAGCCGTGTGAAAATGGACTAATACACAGCTTATATTAAACTTTTGTCCGTTTTAAAGTCAAAACATCACTCTCTTTATATAGAACCATTTCAACAACCGGAAAATTTGTCACTGGTGGAGTGCATATGTTGAGATTTCTATACCCAATAGAAAAAGAATGATTTCTCTTAGGGATTGGGTCAGGGACACAGAACACTTCTTTCCTGCAGCTGGAGCTCAGAACAGACAACTGTGGGCTCCTTGAAGTCCTATTTTCCGATCCAGTGAGCAGATTCCATCAGAGAGAGCACTTGTGTTTTCCTGACTCCATCTGCTTGAATAATTTAGCTTAAGATTCAAGCACATTGTTGTCACTTCCTTCTCTCATGCTGTAGTATTGCCTATCCGCTCTTGTACTGATATTTTAGGGCCAATGCAAGGCCATATTTCTTAAGCTTTATCAAATGTTTCTTAAGCTTTCCCAGGAAAATGAGAATGCAATCAGTAGAAGGCTCAAATAGCCTCTGTTCAAAATGTGTGATACTTTGAGATAGAGGCTGAGCATACTGCTCTTTGTGCAGGCCTGTGAACTTCTTCTGGGAGGGTGTTCAGTGATGAGCACGTGCACCCCCCTGGCTATTTGGTTGCAGGTAAGTGCCCATTGTCTTTTCAGAAGCCCCATGAACTTGGTTCATAGTTAACCACTCCTAACATTATTAGCAAAACAGTGCTGTTTGCCAGGTTGTGACTGTGTGGACTTGTGACATAATAAGAAATATATATTTGTTCTTTATCTCTTGTTCCTGACACAAGAGCTTGTAAGACCCTTGGAATCCTAATAGTGATAAATGTCTCTTTTTGTGTGCTAATGGATGATTGGTGGCTGGGGCTCCTAGATAGCTTCAGGATGGGAGTTGGGGTTGCCAGAGGAACCAGCCATGTGATGAGAGTGTTAGAAATTTCACCCCCCCACCCCCCACCACCAGCCTCCTGGGAGCAGAGAGTGACTGGAGATGGAGTTCTATCACCAATGGCCCATAATTTAGTCAATCATGCCTGCATAATGGAACCTCTGTAGAAACCCTAAAAGAAGGGGTTCAGAGAGCTTCCAGGTTGGTGAACAAGTGGAAGTACCAGAAAGGTGGCATCCCCAGAAAGGGCATAAAATCTCTGCACCAGCTCTCATACCTGGACCTCCATACCTCCTCATCTGACCGTTCATTTGTATCCTTTACAATATCTTTTCTAATAAACCAGTAAATGTAAGTAAAGAGTTTCCCTGAGTTCTGAGAACTGTTATAGCAAATTATCTAACCTGAGAAGAGGGTTATGGGAATTCTCATTTGGTAGTGAAAATGATTAAGTCAGACCTAAGTCTGGGTGACCTAGGGACCCTCTCCTTGGAATTGGCATCTGAAGTGGGAACAGTCTTGGGGGACTGAGCACTTAACCTGTGGGGTCTGCGCTAACTCAGGTAGTTATTGTTAGAATGAAACTAAATTGTAGGTCACCCAGTTGGTGTCTACAGAGAATGGGAGAACTCCTGGGTGTGGAAAACCCACACGTTTGGTGTCAGAAGTGTAGTGAGCATAGAAAAACAATTTTCTTTTTAATGTCCTTGACTCGAGAGTAGAGAACAGCAGAATTCAGCAGATCTTGAAGATTATAAGGGGGATGATTTTAATGACAGAAAATGTTGCTAAGGAACATGGCAGCCTGAAATAAGGTAAAGGAAAACCTATCCAGAACTAGGCACACTAGCTAGAAACAAAGGAAAGGGTGACATAATACTTAAACCGAAACAAAACCTAGTTTTGATGCATATTGTAAGGTAAACCAAGAAAGACTTTTATTTTATTTTAATAGTGGGAACAGATGGTGTTTGGTTACGTCGATAAGTTCTTTAGTGGTGATTTCTGAGATTTTGGTGCACCTGTCACCCAAGCGGTGTACGCTGTACCCAATGTGTAGTCTTTTATCCTTCACCCCACTCCCAGCCTTCCCCCCGAGTCCCCAAAGTCCATTGTATCATTCTTATGCCTTTGCATCCTCATAGCTTAGTTCCCACATGTCAGTGAGAACGTGCAATGTTTGGTTTTCCATTCCTGAGTTACTTCACTTAGAATAATGGTCTCCAGTTCCATCCAGGTTGGTGTGAGTGCCATTGTTTCATTCCTTTTTATGACTGAGTAGTATTCCATGAAGTATATATACCACATTTTCTTTATCCACTCATTGATTGATGGGCATTTAGGCTGGTTCCATATTTTTGCAGTTGCAGATTGTGCTGCTATAAACATGTGTGTACAAGTGCCCCAGGAAAGACTTTTTAAAATGAGAACTCTGTGCTCCAAATGGTGAGAGAGTCCCACTGTGGTAGGCTGGATAATGGCCCCCAAAAGACGTCTACATCCTTATATGGCAAAGGGAACTTTGCAGCTGTGTTTAAATGAGGGGTTTTGAGATGGGGAGATGGTCCTGGATTATCTGAGTGGGCCCTAAAGTGATCATAGGCATCTTTGTAAGAGGAGGCAGAAGGAGATTTGACTACATACAGGATAGGGTGATGGAGTGACAGACGCAGAGATGGAGAGATGTGTTGGAAGAAGGAAGAAGGGGTTGCAAGTCACAAAATACAGGTGACCACTAAAAGCTAAAACATGCAAGGAAACGGTTTCTGCCCCTGGAGCTCCCGGGCGTAACCAGCCTTGCTGACACCTTGACTCTAACCCAGTGAAACTGATTTCAGGTGTCGGACCTCCAGAACTGTAAGAGAACAAATCTGTGTGGTTTTAACCCACTGAGTTTGGGGTAATTTGTGGTGGCAGCAATGGGAAACCAAGATACCTGTCTTTACTTTTTAAAGTAATTAGAGGAAAGTTGATGAAAATCTTGGAGACTGAACAAAGGAAACTACAGTTTAACTACCAGAATGACCAAAGAACAAATGAAAAAGTCTGATTATGAAAATGAGGTGTGGAAGTGAGTGTTGAGTCTTCTCTATAAGAAGAAAATGCAGGATTTAAAAATGCCTTTATAGTGTAAGAGGAAGATGTAAAGATGATACTGATTTTGTGACAAAATGAGAGTAGTAGAATCAGACTATTTAGAAGTAGTGACCTTAAGGTCACCTTATTTGTCCTGAGCAAAATCAGACATAGAGAACTCAAGGAAATGTTCAAAGTCAGACAGGAGGACCATAGTGAGCTGGGACCACACCTTGCTTCTTGCCTCCAAATCGCATGTCTCCCGCACTTTTTCTCCTACTCTAAGATTATAAAAGTTTGCAAATAATCTGTATGGAAAAGAAAAGTGGTGCAGATGATTCAATTGCACCTCAGTAACAGGCCTATGTCCAGTCTCCTTTATGACACTGTTTGTAAGTCTGAACAAGGGAGCATGAAGACATTACTGAAATTTGCAAATGCTATTAAACTAGAATGTGACATTAGCTGTTATGGAAAAAATAAAGAATTTATAAATATTCTTAAATTTTAGAAATTTTTAAAAGTAGATTTACTTAGAGAAAACTAAAAAAATCCAGTAGCCAAAACAGCATTATTTTGAGAGATCTGGAAACGTGGCCTGTTTTTTCCATGGTACAGAACAGAAAATATTTTTGAGGTGAAATATCCCAAATTTGTAGTCCTAAAAGTGTTCATATTACTTAGAAATGTGGAAGAAGAAGTGGAGAAGGAGGGCAGGAAGCGAGACAGAAGGAAGATGGATAGGGAAAGAAGGAGAAGGAGGAGGAAGAGGAGGAGGAGGAAAAACAGCAGCAATGTCAGTAGAAGAAGAAGGAAACAGATAAGGAAACAACTTAGAAAGGCTGGCAATTTTTTGCTTTCCTTCTTCTCTTTCAGCATACATAGGCATGCACCTGATCAAAACATATTTACTAAGTCAGTGCCAGGCCCTGGGTTAGGCATAGAGAGGCATCTGTAAATAAAACTCCCGGAGCTTCATTCTAATGGAGAGATATGAAAGAAATGATAGATATATTAAGGGCTGATACATACAAAGTTCTGCCTTCCTCCCTCAACCCACCTCCTGTCTGCATTCTGCAAGGATCAGTCTCTTTTGACTGTCTCTGGACTTTTCCAACTTGTTTAATACATTTTCAAGCTTTTGAAAGACTTTCCTGAGTGATTTGCAGCTTAACGAAGTTCACTGTTAGGCTGTGCTCTATGTTCCAAAGGCAGAGGCATCAGTTTCCCCTAAGCTCTTAATCATCCTTCAGAACTTGCCATCCCAGGATGAGGTGCTGCTCTTCTGTAATGATGGAGGGAAGAAGTGGAACACACCCTGAGTGAGTGTAGACAGACTGGATTCGTTTATTGTTCCTGTCTCTTTCCAGCTCTGTGGCCTTAAGCAAGTAAATGAATTTCTACAAGTTTAGGGTCTGGGATCCAAACAGACCCAATAAAATAATACTCCTCTTTTCTGCAGGACATTTGATCAGCTGAGATTTGAGGCAAAGTACTAAAGCAAATGGGTGTCAAAACAGCACCTATATTCTCAGTCAAAGAGAATTTGGCTTCTATATGAAGGCCAATAAACTTTCTCATACTGGGTTTCAGAACGTGCGTACTTACCCACACCCCATCACTGTGGTCCTAGATCTAGGCAGACCTCCCCGTACTGAGGCAGACACTGCACCTGGCAAAGCAGCTGTGAAAATCAGCTCAGGTGCATTGGTCCTCAGGAAAAAGGAGGAAGAAGAGGCATCTACACAGGCTCAGTATCTCCTCTCTGTTCCTCAATTAGATTCAGTCAGTTCTCCCACCCAGGAGCGGGATGGGTGGAGGGGGCTGGGAAAAAAAATACAGGGGCAGAAGTGTAGCCACTTAATTTCTCTGCATACAAAAGGAGGCAACAGAAGTCAAGAAAAGTCTAATACTTGAGTTTCTTGTCTTTGAAACAGGATTAATACACATCTCTTATGAAAATGATGACCACGCTAAGAATGATAGAGAATGCTGTCTATATTTCCATATGAAATGTGCTTTAATCCGGTTTCAAAGATAGGCCCGGAGCAGTGGCTCACGCCTGTAATTCCAGCACTTTGGGAGGGCGAGGCGAGTGGATCACCTGAGGTCAGGAGTTCAAGACCAGCCTGACCAATATGGTGAAGCTCCATCTCTACTAAAAATATAAAAATTAGCGGGGCGTGGTAGCAAGCACCTGTACTCCCAGCTACTCAGGAGGCTGAGGCAGGAGAATTGCTTGAACCTGGGAGGTGGAGGTTGCAGTGAGTCGAGATAGCGCCATTGCACTCCAGCCTGGGTGACAGAGCAAGATTCTGTCTCAAAAATAAATAAATAAAGTGTCTGGAAAATTATTACCTGCTTGCCTCCCTTCCTCCCTCTTTTCTTCCTCCCTCTTTTCCTTCTTTCAATCTTTATCTTTCTTCCTCTCTGTTTAGAGAAAGTTATTTGAGACAGCAGTCTATCCTATTTATTTATTTATCTGTTTATTTATTTATCATTTTTTTGAGACAAGGTTTCACTTTGTTGCCCAACCTGGAGTGCAGTCACGTGATCTTGGCTCACTGCAGCCTCGACTTCCCAGGCTCAAGCAATCCTCCCACCTCAGCCTCCCGAGTACCTGGATCCACAGACATGTGCCACCATGCCCAGCTAATTTTTGTATTTTTTGTAGAGAGGGTTTTGCCATGTTGTCCAGGCTGGTCTTGAACTTCTGATCTGAGGAGATCTTCCCACGTCAGCCTCCCAAAGTGTGGGAATCCTATTTATAAATTGCTATGCTGGGATCCCAACGTGCCTGGTCTATCCTATTTATTTTAACTGCCTGAAAATTTTTACTATAAGTTCTGTTTATTCTGTTCTAGTAGTAGTTCCATTTTCTCTCACATGGCTCACCCTAGCAAGTCACAGGATATATGTGTGTGTGTGTAGCCAAATGTTTTCTATACATTAAGGTTCTCCTCTTGCATTACCATTGATCGTTATTCTATTTATTTAAACTGTAATGTGAAAATATTATGAAAATTAGTGCCACACAAAGCTAGTAGTAAATCAGAGGCAGATTTTGAAGGATCAAAATCAAATTTTATTTTCCTGTGAGAAAAGAATGACATGCTGTGAGATGCTCATATGTGATTGAAAGTGATTATGTGAGTTCATGAAAGTAGAATCTTAAAGAAGATAAAATGGTGATGCACTAGGCTTTTGGTTATATATTTTCAGGATGAGATTTATAAACCCTCTGTCCTTTCCCAGAATAAATGCTTCTGAATGTTTTCCTGCTTTGAGCTCCCTGAATGTCACCTGGTTTCCGTGTTGGGGGTTCTGCAGCAGATTCACATATAAACAGATGTGCTATTCAGGCCTCCGGAGACAGTAAGATTCTTTTTCAGGCTTACTTCTGAAACTAGTGTGCGATAAACCAAATGTCACATTGAACATAAGACTTGGGAGGAAATACACATATAAAACAGCTAATTAAATGGCAAAAATGGTTAATCATAAGCTTGCCTAATTCAGTCACTGAAGGACTTGTGCTGTTAAACTTTAGGCCAGATGTAGTAACTCGCCCACCCAGCAAACCAGCATCATGGGCTGCTGGCAGGGTATCTTGCTATCTGTTAAAAAGCATAGCTTAAAAGAAACAATGACTAAGCTGTCCACCTCTGTAGGCTTGGCTGGCTTTTGCGTAATCATTAAGCATTTCAGTCCCTCTTTGAGACATTGTGCTTGTGTATTTCACAAGCAGGCCACATCTGGTAGCTCCTTCAAGCAGCACAGGGTCCCCTGAGAGCAGTTTAGGCTTGGCAGGGCCATGTTCCAGATCAACTGGTGGAGGAAACCTTGTTTCTAGCTCTTTCTTTGAAAGCAAATCGCATATTCTAGTGGAAAATATTGCTTTTCAAACAGTTACCTGAGAAAGCAGCTTCCTAGAAGTTGCAGTGAATTTTAGTTTTCAGTGTCATAATAGATCTTTCTCTTTGCTAATTGATGATGAATTGTTCACTGTGCAATTAGAAAATGATGGTTTGTTCATTTATTTATTTATATAAGCGCATGTGGTCATTCATTTAATAAGTAGTTATTGAGCACCTACTGTATGCAAGACATTACTCTAGGACCTGCGGATGGCGTATTGAACAGGGCATGACAAGATCCTTGTTCTCTTATAACTTAAAGTCTTTGAAGATGGAAAACAGTCAATGAGCAAGGAATTACTCATACACTCACGTACTTACTATGTGTCATGCTCCCAACAACCTCATGAGGTAGATACCATTATTATCTGCATTTTACGGATAAGGAAACTGAGACACTTGTAGCTCAAGGGTTCACATAAGTAGTAAAGACCTTGAACACAGGCAATATGGCTCCAGATTTTGTTTTCTTCCCTTCCACATTGAACATTTAAAAAGGGATTGCTAGGTCAAATGGTAATTCTGTTTTAAGTTCTTTGGGAAATCTCTGAGCTGATTTCCACAGGGGCTGAACTAATTAATATTCTCACTAATAGGGTATAAGCATTCTCCTCTTTCTACAACTTTGCCAGCATCTGTTATTTTTTGACTTTTTGCTAATAGCCATTCTGTCTGGTGTAAGATGATATCTCATTGTGGTTTTAATTTGCATTGTTCTGATGATGACTGATGTTGAACATTTTTTTCATATCTTTCTTGGTCACTAGTTTGTCTTCTTTTGAGAATTGTTTGTTCATATCCTTCGCCCACTTTTAAATGGGGTTATTTAGTGTTTTTCTTATTGAGTTATTTATGTTCCTGAGATAAGAGATTTAAAAATCACCCCCAGGATCTTTAAATATATATACAGAAAAATGTCAACCTTCTATAACGTCTGTTTCTATGTCATCTTGTATAGTTATTGTCTAAATATGCAAAAGCTAAAAAATTGTCAGCAGTCCTCGTGAAGGATGGTGGCACTTTGCAAGAGCTGTGTCCACATTTGTTCTACATCCAGCATTATTTGCTCTCAACTCAACAGCAGACATTTTTTCAAGTTCGAATGTTTCTAAAACTGGTTTGCATCTTCCAATCAAGACGCACACAAATATACTAGCAAGATAATTGGCAGGGCCTTTCAGAAATTGCAATTTCTACATCTTGCTTGGAAAGGGCAATATGAGAATTGAGTTATTTACAATTTGCACAGAAATCAGAGCAAGTGAAATAGATTTTTCCAGTGTATCTGTGATTCATCAGGAAAAAGTTAGCCATTGGAGGACATTCTCTTTTCCTTCGTTGCACTCCAGCTCTGTCTGATTCACATAAGTTGACTCAGTGGGAACATGGACTCCTGAGGGTGAGGCCTGGATTTCCTGCCCTCAACAGTCATGTGACCTTGTTGTATGTTTTACTTTCTTAGATGGCCCCTTGGTATTGAGCCTGTCCTTCCTCACATGTGCCTTCCCTTAGTCTCCTGAAGATCCACCTAAATATATAGGAGTTCTAGTTCATTGTCTTTTTTGCAATTAAAGAATACACGCACATCTTGTCTGGTGGAAGTATCATCATCATATTGAATGTAGCAACAGAATATTTTATTAAATGCTTTTCTATAATTTTCTGTAGTTCCTACTTCTGGGCTGCAAGCTAACTCACCCCACCTGCTTCTACCATGTCTTACTTATAACAACAACTAGCATGTATTGAGTTCTTCCTAGGGGTCAAACATTATGTTAAATTCATTACATGGATGTTTTTGTGTAATTCCTATAATAATTCTGAGAGATAGGTATCAGCATTAGCATGTCCATTTCATGAATAAACAAACTGAGCCCCAGAGGGAAAGAATGCCTTGTCCTTGGTCGCATAACCAGGAAACAGCAAAGCCAAAATTTGAATCTAGAATATAGGGACTTTGGTGTGTCCTCCACTCACCTATGCCCCTGCCCTTCACCCCTGTACCTAAATTGACCTGGAGAAATAAGAGTCACTGTCAAGGCCATCCCATCTGACATTTACCTACACCCTGTCTTGCACTGATTATAGTGTGAGCTTTATCCACCAACTAGACTGGAAACTCCTTGAAACAGGAATTATGTCTAATAATCTTCCTACACCCTCCCAGTGCCTGACACAAAACCTCCACATGATCATGATAGGGGGATGGATTATCCCTGGTCAGCTATAGGAAACCTCATCAGATTGACCTGAAAGTGTCAGGTCACCTATCGCAAACGAGCCCCACTTTCCTTTCTCATGGGTGGGGTTAGTTTCATCTTCTTGTATTTTACTTCAATATATGGCAGATATGCAGTTTCTTAAAACTTTTGTGTACCAGTAAGAGTCCTGGCAGGAAACAGATGGTTTACTCAAGCTGAGAAATTAAGGAGCATTTACTAAAAGGACTGTTTGCAAAGGCTTGGACAGTAAAGGATAATGCAGTTCCCCAGGACTGGAGGATACAAGAGCTGTCACTACCCCTCATTCTAAAGGGACAAAAAAGGGACCAGTTACCAGGCTCCAGAAAAGACCAGCTGGCAAGAGCTGTGGCAGTTGGTAAATGAAATAACCACAGCAGCCCAGCAGGGAGAGAGCAGAAAAATGCACACCTGGGCTTCTCCCTCCTCCAACTTCCATCTCTGCTGGTGCCTCCTCTTGGCTGAAGGTAAACAGAAGCTGAGGGGCAAGTGAGTCCTTGGTGGAGTCCTGAAGTTGACCTCCTGGGACAGAGGTGAAGTGGAGAAGGGCAAAGGAGGCATCTGGTGGAGAAAGGGAATGATATTCATCACAGCTTGTGAGAAAAGCCAGGACTGTCGCCTGCAAGGTCCAAAAATGTAATTGATGAAAATAGCTTAGCTCTCACTTATTTAATACAATTTTCATTCATTCATCAACTATTTGTTGATGGTCCCATATGTGCCCAGCAAAATGTACAAATTGAACCAGAATCTTCTAGTCTTAAAAAAAAAAAAAGTACAACTTTAGAGATTTGCGAAAACATTCACTGCTCAAAGCCACTTGAGCGATACAATGTATCATCAGCTCTGGGCCTAATACACAACTTTGAAGAAATGTGTATGTGGGAGTGTTGAATAACTGGTAAAAATTTAACATATAAACTCTCCCAGAGGCTGTTAAATCCTAATCTCATGGAGAATTTTCTTTATGATTTTTAGATAGTCGTATTTTAGCATCATCTTACCCCATACTATTGACATTTAATATTTGTTTTTACATTAAAAAACATGAGTTCTGAAGTCCTGAGGTGTTATCTCTTTTCAAAGTAGCCAAGTAGATTTTATTAATCATTACTTTCTGGTTGGCAGATATAAAAGACCTGGTTGCACAACTATGTGAGTTTCTTTAAAGTGTCCTGGCCTTAAATTCATACTTGGGATAATAATGAAGCAAAAATAAATAAGAATAAAGTTGTTTAGAAGAATTGATATATACAAAATGGGAGCCATATGTAAGGACTACCCTTGTTTTTAGGTTGTTGCTATGACAGGTAAATTAAATACCGTAAGAACCTGGTATGAACAATTAGTTGATTAGCTGGAACTATGGGCAGTTTGTGATAGCATAAGAGCTTTAGAGGCTTTGCCTTAGCATTGCAACAGTGCTGCTGATTGCTATTATTTTGGCAGTTTTACTTCTCATATAATAAAATCAACTTATTATCTGCTAGGCATTGTGCAGCGAGGGTCTGTTCACATGCATCCCAGCTTTACGTCTTCTCTACAAGCTGTGTAATCACATTCTGCAGGGAGAGTTGAAGAGAGAAATGAATAGAGTTTCACACTAAACAATATTTTTTGAAAAGCTTCAGAGGGCAATGCCATCTTTACCGGAAGGGTGAATTAGTTTCTGAGATGACTGTTCTGCTTTGGAGTAGGGTTCCGGAGACCCAGGACGTGCTCCTGGCTAGGTGACCAGCCACTGTTCCTAGAGCAGGGCTCCTACCTTTCCAAGGCTTTATTTCTTCTATTGTAAAATCATTGCAATTACTTTTAATGGTCACTAAGTTTTTTTCCAGTTCTAAAATTCCGTGATTTCCTGTTAATTGCAACAAAAGCCAAAATTAACAAATGGGATCTAATTAAACTAAGGAGCTTCTGCACAGCAAAAGAAACTATCATCTAAGTGAACAGGCACACTACAGAATGGGAGAAAAGCTTTGCAATCTACCCATCTGACAAAGGGCTAATATCCAGAATTTACAAGGAACTTAAACATACTTAAAAGAAAAAAAAACAAGCAATCCCATCAAAAAGTGGGCAAAGGATATGAACAGACACTTCTCAAAAGAAGACATTTACACAACCAACAAACATATGAAAAAAAGCTCAGCATCACTGATCATCAGAGATATGCAAATCAAAACCACAATGAGATACCATCTGACACCAGTCAGAATGGCGATTATTAAAGAGTCAGGAAACAATAGATGCTGGTGAGGCTGTGGAGATAAAGAAGCACTTTTACACTGTTGGTAGGAATATAAATTAGTTCAACCATTGTTGAAGACAGTATAGCGATTCCTCAAGGATCTAGAACCAGAAATACCATTTGACCCAGCAATCCCATTTCTGGATATGCACTCAAAGGACTACAAATCATTCTACTGTAAAGATGCATGCTGCATATGTTTACTACAGCACCGTTTACAATAGCAAAGGCATGGAACCAACCCAAATGCCCATCAGTGATAGACTGGATAAATAAAATGTGGTACACATACACCATGGAATACTATGCAGCCATCAAAAGGAATGAGATCATGTCCTTTGCAGGGACGTGGATGAAGCTGGAATCCATCATCCTCAGCAAACTAACACAGGAACAGAAAACCAAACACCACATGTTCTCACTCATATGTGGGAATTGAACGTAGAAAACACACGGACACAGAGAGGGGAACATCACACACTAGGGCCTGTTGGGGGGTGAGGGGTGAGGGGAGGGAACTTAGAGAATGGGCCAATGGGTGCAGTAAACCACCATGGCACACATATACCTGTGTAACAAATCTGCACGTTCTGCACATGTATTTCGTTTTTTTTTTCTTTTCTTTTTTTAGAAAAAGAAAAATATATTAACTGGTCTTTTAAGTATATTTTTTAAAGTTCTGTAGCATAAAACATTAAAAACAAATGCAAATAAATTCATCTAGCCTCCATGTATAAAATCTATCATGGATACTGACCAGAGGGATGGGATTGATGACTCCAAAAACCCATGAGCTGTTCATATTTACCTCCACTACATTGGGTGCATTTCTATTTAAGATAAGTACAGTCTATGTTCTATAAAGAAATGAGTGAAAAGCATAGGAAAGTGATAGCACCTCCCTTGTGTGGAATTCCTGGCCAGTCTGAAAGCTGAGAAAGCCAAAATATGGATAAGGAAGCACTTACAGACTATGGGCTTATTTGTAATTATTAAACTGACTTCAAGTCAATAAAAATGGGCATGTTTATTCAAATATCAGACTTCTGTCCACCTCAGATCACTGGGAGAAAAACACATCTAAGCATTTAGAAGAGCTTCTAGCAAACATCTTCTTTAAAGAAATGTATTTTGTCTGTACTCACTCAACATTTATCGGCTCTGATTTCACCTGAAATTCTCAATTTAATATGCAGTGTAACCAAAAATCCTGTAAACCAGATGATTGTATCTCTCAGACCAAAGTATATTAGTAATAAACTAGGAGTCAGGTTAAAAACAAAAACAAAAACATAAAACATTTGGAAGTACATATAATAGCAAGGGAAGTAAGATTTCAGACCCAGTATCTGAAGTATTGATAAAACAAATAAAAGGTAGACAGAAAATAATATAATTAATATGTATAATAAAGTTCCTATATAGTTAATTTTATACTATTTCACCTGCATACATTTAAGAAGCAGTGTATAGTAATATCTATAAAGGTTTTCATTAAAATAATTGCTTTTCCTTTTACACTTGGTGCTATGAGATGAGTTTCAAGCACTTTTTAAAATCACTTTTCTAGAAGAACTGAAGCCCACCTGATGGTGGATAAATATCAGGGCCCCAACAGAAAGCAGATGGTACACACACACATTATGATAATTGTAGATGGTTTACTAATAAAGGTCCTGATAACAAAAAGAGACTGCAAGATAGATTGCAGGACCTAATGGGAGCCATGCTGTATCCCCAATCCTTGTCCAAAGGGCAAGAGGAAGAATTTTCTAGAACCAGGAAACAGAGTAAAAATACAGCAGGCAGCCCGAGGACCTTCTGTTATGGCTCACAGCAACACTAGGAGTCACCTCACAGGAGGGAAGCAGGTCAATAAATTATCTGATTTCAGTCTTCTCAGTTATTCCAGTCAGCTCCTGGGGTCCTCATTCACTAAACACAACTAGAAGTCAGAGGTCATGGGGGCCCATGATGTCACCCATAAAAGTCAGCCTCCAGGGACTGAGAGAATGGTAGAGAAAGGTGGAGTGTAGAATTGAGGGTAAAGGAAAGATATTTGGCATACTACCTGTAGTGGGTTATATTATGTACCCCCCTCCACCAAGAAATATGTCTAGGTTCCAGCCCACTTGTGGATGTGACCTCATCTGGGGTCTTGCAAATGTAATCATGTTGTGATGAAGTCATATTGGATTAGGGTGGGCTCTAGGTTCAATCACTGGTGTTTCTATAAAAGGAAGCAAAGGGAGATTCAGACACAAAGACGCAGGATACACACAGAGAAGAAGACTGTGTGATGCTAGAGGCTGAGACTGGAGTGACACTTGTAAAGCCAAGGAACGCCAGGGATTTCCAGCAACCGCCAGCGCCTGGGAAGAAGCAAGGAAGGATTCTTCCCTGGAGCTTTCAGTGGCAGCGTGGTCCTGCTGACACCCGGATTTCAGACTTCAGGCCTCCAGAACTGTGAGAGAATACATTTCTGTTGTTTCAGGCAACACAGTTTGTGATAATTTGTTATGGCAGCCCTAGAAAACTAATATACACAGAAAGCACTCATGTTGTTTAGTGCCATTATAATACAAATACAGTTGAAGTCTCTTTTCATTCTTTTTTTTTTTTTTTTTTTTTTTTGAGACAGTGTCTCTGTCACCCAGACTAGAGTGCAGTGGTGTCATCTCAGCTTACTGCAACCTCCACCTCCTGGGTTCAAGCGATTCTCCTTCCTCAGTCACCTGAGTAGCTAGAACCACAGGCACCTGCCACCATGCCTAATTTTTGTATTTTTAGTAGAGACAGGTTTTTGCCATGTTAGCCAGGCTGGTCTCGGACTCCTAATCTCAAGTGATCTGCACGCCTCGGCCTCCCAAAGTGCTGGGATTACAGGCATGAGCCACCGCGCCTAGCCTGATTCTTTCTTTCAAGTGGTCTTATGTGAGCTAGGTTACATATGATGTAATTATAGGGACGGAGTTGTTTAGAAGTGAGGGAGGAGCATACCTACTATGACTAGAAAATAGTGTTCAAAACCCCCTGGGTTGGAGAGTAGAATGCGGACACAAACAAATGCTCGCATAGCTGGCTGCTTGGTGGCACATTGACCACTCAGCCTTCTGGTGTACCTGAAACTCATTCCTAGAACCAAGCCTCCAAATTCCCTGTGGTTGGCCCAGTTTTTACTTGTCTTTCTTCCAGATTCTGTCCTCTGTCATGATATACATCCGGCAGTACTGCCCCAATTCTGTTTACCAGAATCTGTACCTTACCTAGCCCCACTATCCCATGTTTTATATGTTACTTACAAACTAAAAAACGAAAAAGAAGCCAGGTTATGAAAGGTGGCTGAGAAGAGACTCCATAGAACAGCCCATTAGTCTACTTATTTTTTTTCCCATAGCACCTTGCTTAATTTGGCATCATTATAAGTATATGGGAACTTCTGCGTCAGGCCAAATTGGAGTAACAGGGCCCAGGTTTACCTTCCCAATAAAAACAACTGATAACCTGGTGAAAATATAAGAAAGAATGATTTTCAGACATTGGGCAGCAAGCAATGTAGGACAGGGATGCCTGAGAGAGGGGAAACAAGTGAGATGAACTCTGGGATTGTCCCAGTTTATTTCCTGGAATGCGTTTCCTGACTTTAGCACAGGGAGAGGGAACCCAGTCAAAACTGAGAGGTTTATTGCTGAGCTAAGAAGATGAAATTGAGAGTTCAGGGCAGGCCAAGTGTCAAAAGTTCACAGGACATGGTATTAGTAAAGAAAGAGGTGCGTACCAAAAGAGCACTGGAGATCCAGAGAAGGTCCCTCCCATCTTCTGCTTAGTATAACCAGCACCTATATGTTGGGAAGCTTCTTAAGGTTGGAGAATGAACCACTCAAAAGATCAAGCAGAACTTTCCCTCAGAGCTCATGCAAGACTTGGAATAGTCAGTGTTCCCACCAGGCAAAATAGGAATATGTCATAATATACAGGGAATCAGACAGAGTACTTTGATGGATATCGAGCCAGGAAAAGTCAGAAAAAACAACCAGCTCTAGAATAAAGTCTGCTCCACTCCAGTTAACTAATCTTAAATGCAAGCCTTGATATAATCAAACTGTTTCCAAGTGACTAAATATGTCCCAGAACAAAGCTCGTACATACATAAGTATGTATATACAGTGAGACCTCTATGTCTGTGGATTCTGTGTCCGTGGTTTCAACCAAGTACAGACCACAAATATTGAAAATTTTAAAATAAAAGCAGTACAACAATAAAACGATATAAATTTTAAAATTTTATTATTTTTATATAATACAGCATACAACTATTTATATACAATGTAGCATAACAACTATTTACATGACATTTACGTTGTATTAGGTTTTATAAGTCATCTAGAGATGATTTAGAGTAAAAAAAAAAAGAATGTGCATCGATTATGTGCAAATACTACACTATTTTTTTTTTTAATTTATTTATTATTATTATACTTTAAGTTGTAGGGTACATGTGCATAACGTGCAGGTTTGTTACATATGTATACTTGTGCCATGTTGGTGTGCTGCACCCATCAACTCATCATTTACATCAGGTATAACTCCCAATGCAATCCCTCCCCCCTCCCCCCTCCCCATGATAGGCCCCTGTGTGTGATGTTCCCCTTCCTGAGTCCAAGTGATCTCATTGTTCAGTTCCCACCTATGAGTGAGAACATGCGGTGTTTGGTTTTCTGTTCTTGTGATAGCTTGCTAAGAATGATGGTTTCCAGCTGCATCCATGTCCCTACAAAGGACGCAAACTCATCCCTTTTGATGGCTGCATAGTATTCCATGGTGTATATGTGCCACATTTTCTTAATCCAGTCTGTCACTGATGGACATTTGGGTTGATTCCAAGTCTTTGCTATTGTGAATAGTGCTGCAATAAACATACGTGTGCATGTGTCTTTATAGCAGCATAATTTATAATCCTTTGGGTATATACCCAGTAATGGGATGGCTGGGTCATATGGTACATCTAGTTCTAGGTCCTTGAGGAATCGCCATACTGTTTTCCATAATGGTTGAACTAGTTTACAATCCCACCAACAGTGTAAAAGTGTTCCTATTTCTCCACATCCTCTCCAGCACCTGTTGTTTCCTGACTTTTTAATGATCGCCATTCTAACTGGTGTGAGATGGTATCTCATTGTGGTTTTGATTTGCATTTCTCTGATGGCCAGTGATGATGAGCATTTTTTCATGTGTCTGTTGGCTGTATGAATGTCTTCTTTTGAGAAATGTCTGTTCATATCCTTTGCCCACTTTTTGATGGGGTTGTTTGTTTTTTTCTTGTAAATTTGTTTGAGTTCTTTGTAGGTTCTGGATATTAGCCCTTTGTCAGATGAGTAGATTGCAAAAATTTTCTCCCATTCTGTAGGTTGCCTGTTCACTCTGATGGTAGTTTCTTTTGCTGTGCAGAAGCTCTTTAGTTTAATGAGATCCCATTGGTCAATTTTGGCTTTTGCTGCCGTTGCTTTTGGTGTTTTAGACATGAAGTCTTTGCCCATGCCTATGTCCTGAATGGTACTACCTAGGTTTTCCTCTAGGATTTTTATGGTATTAGGTCTAACATTTAAGTCTCTAATCCATCTTGAATTAATTTTCGTATAAGGAGTAAGGAAAGGATCCAGTTTCAGCTTTCTACTTATGGCTAGCCAATTTTCCCAGCACCATTTATTAAATAGGGAATCCTTTCCCCATTTCTTGTTTCTCTCAGGTTTGTCAAAGATCAGATGGCTGTAGATGTGTGGTATTATTTCTGAGGACTCTGTTCTGTTCCATTGGTCTATATCTCTGTTTTGGTACCAGTACCATGCTGTTTTGGTTACTGTAGCCTTGTAGTATAGTTTGAAGTCAGGTAGCGTGATGCCTCCAGCTTTGTTCTTTTGACTTAGGATTGTCTTGGAGATGCGGGCTCTTTTTTGGTTCCATATGAACTTTAAAGCAGTTTTTTCCAATTCTGTGAAGAAACTCATTGGTAGCTTGATGGGGATGGCATTGAATCTATAAATTACCTTGGGCAGTATGGCCATTTTCACGATATTGATTCTTCCTATCCATGAGCATGGTATGTTCTTCCATTTGTTTGATACTACACTATTTTATATAAGAGACTTGAGCATCCTCAGATTTTGGTATCCATGGGAGAGTTCTGGAACCAATCCCCCTTGGATACCAAGAGATGACTGTATATGCATACATATATGCAGTATTCAACAAGGTAAACTTCACAAGGTATGACATTCAATAAAAATTAACAGTTGTGGAAGAAAGCAGGGAAATATGACCTGTAATGAGAAAAAATACATTTAAAACAATCCAAAAATAACACAGAAGATAGAATTAGTATATTAGGACATTAAAACAGCTTTTATAACTATATCCCATATAGTCAAGAAAGTAAAGGAAAGCATACATGTATTAAGAAAGACACGGAAGATAGGTTTTACTAAGTTAAATACTATAAGCCCTAACACCACCACTTAAAAATAAATACAGCTAATAAGCCAACAAATACATATAATGTAATAACAAAATAAAAATCCAAAAGATGTCAGAAAGTAAAAAAGGGGCAAAAAGCAAGTGGAACAAATAGAAAAAAATAGCAAGAGGATAGATTTAAACCCAACAATATATTTTTAAAATCACATTAAGTGTAAACAGTTTAGACATCCCAGTTAAAAAGCAGAGAGTGTTAGAATCAATAATCTCTATATGGGAAGGCATGCATGTGTATGGTGCATACTTTAAATTTAAAGATACAAACATATTACAAGTAAAAATATAGAGAAAGATCTACCATGCTAACACTATTCAGAAGAAAACTGTATAGCTATATTAAATATCAAATGCAGTAGATTTTAGGAGAAAGGATATCACCAAGGATAAATATAAAAATATATTTTTATATTTTTTATATTAGATTTTATAAATATACATAAAATACAATTTATTTTTAATGATAAATGGATCAGTCATCAGGAGGATATCACAATCCTACATGTTTATATGAACCTAACAACAGAGCTTCAAAATACGCGAGGCAGAAACTTACAATTAGAAATTTCAGCAGTTGTTACTCAATTATTGATAAAACAAGTAGACAGAGAATCATCAAGTATATAGAAGACTTAAACAAGACTTCAACTAAATTGACCTAAGGAACATATATAAAACATTCGTCCCCAAAACAGAATATACATTCTTTGTAAGTGCATATGGAACTGGAACTTTTACTAAGAAAGGCCATATTTTGGACAAGTAGCTATATTAAATATAAACTATTAAATATTAATATTTACTGTTTAGTAAACATGAAATATATTAAATATATATTATATAATATAAACTATATTAAATATAAACTGTATAGCTATTTTAAATATCAGATGCAGTAGATTTTAGGAGAAAGAATATCACTAAGTATAAGAGGTGTATTTTTTAATGATAAATGGATCAATCATCAAGAGGATATTAACAATCTGCATGTTTATATGCACCTAATAACAGAGCTTCAAAATACATGAAGCAGAAATTCATGATTATAATTACAAATTTCAGCAGTTGGCCAGGTGCAGTGGCTCGTGCCTGTAATCCCAGCACTTTGGGAGGCCAAGGCAGGTGGATCACCTGACATCAGGAGTTCGAGACCAGCCTGGCCAAAATGGCGAAACCCCGTCTCTACTAAAAGTACAAAAATAGCCAGGCATGGTGGCAGGTGCCTGTAATCCCAGCTACTCAAGAGGCTGAAGCAGGAGAATCATTTGAACCCGGGAGGCAGATGTTACAGTGAGCCGAGATTGTGCCACTGAACTCCAGCCTGGGCGACAAGAGCAAGACTGTTACACATAAACACACACACACACACACACACACACACACACAAAGAAATTTCAGCAGTTGTTACTTAGTTATTGATAAAACAAATAGAGAATCATCAAGTATGTAAGACTTAAACAAGACTTCAATTAAATTGACCTAAGGAACATATATAAAACATTCTTCCCCAAAACAGAATATGCATTATTTGTAAGTGCATATGGAACTGGAACTTTTACTAAGATAGGCCGTATTTTGGACAAGATAGAACAAGTCTCAGCAAATTTAAAAGGATTCCATCATACAATGTATATTCTGTGACAAGGGAATTATTGATTTAACAATCAATTACAGAAACATCTTTGAAACTTCACTCAACTAGTTGGAAATTAAACAACACAATTCTGAATAACCCATCATCAAAGGAGAAATCATTAATGTGTAAATATCTATTTTATAAACTCTTTCTGACTACTGTCATAACATTTCGATTTCTTATTTCTATTTCTGTTTATGACTGTGTCAAACTAAATGAAACAAATCAAAACCTAATGCTTCTGAACCTTCTTCCAGGTTTCTTGATAGAGCACAGAAAAATGGTTCAGGTGCCTACAGCCTTGCTGGAGGTAAATCATAGGACATTACATCACTTACTTTGGCATGGGCAAAGGTTTGGAGACAGAGACTTCAAATATTTAACTATGGTTATTCAGGTAGTCAAATTATGGGTAATTTTTGTTTTTCATACTATATTTGAAATTTTTAAAATATTATCCTACAGAGTTGATAATATATTTATAAACAGGGGCGAAACATCGTTTTTATTACAAATATGGAAGACTTCTGGGTTCACGAATGGTGAAGTAGATTGGATTGAACAAATCCTGTAATATAATAACAAGTATAACTCTTAGCAGAATATAAACAACAACTATTCAAAGTTACTACAGAACGACCAAAAGCAGACAGAAACTGGAGGAGGTTTGACCCTGGATAATGGGACCACATTGAATCAGACTAACATTTATTCTGCTTTTTCCATAAGGTTACCCCCTTGTCTGGGTAGCACTGGATGACCAGAACTTATAAATATATTTACGTTCATACTGGTTTGACATGTCACAGTGACTGAGCACGAACATCTCGGGGAGGTGACCACAGAATGTAGAGTGCACATATTTACATATAAAAACCCCTGAAAATTTTAGCTGACCCCTGAACATATGTGGAGAACCCAAGGATCCCAGCAAAAAGTGACAGGTGAATGATTTAAAAAGCTCAGTAGTTCAAGTACTGCATGGCACATAGAAGAGAGTTTGGAACTTAAATTTAGTCATATTAGAGGTCAATAGAAATAAAAATTTCTATTGAAACTTAAAAAGCCAAACCTGAGGAATCAATTCTATATCCCAAGACTAAACATTCATCCTAAAAATAAATGTAAAAGTGAAAGAGACTTGCCCTAACCAAAGGAAAAAACAATCTTCCACAATGTCAGGACGGTCAACCAAGAATTCAACTGCCTGCTACAGCAAAGATCTCAAGAATCAAGATTAAAAAAACTGAATAGAAACAGTCAGTGAGATGCCATGGATTTGGAGAATAGCAGACAAAGAACTTTAAACAGCTTCTATAAATATATTTAAGAATATAATGGAAAAGGTGGTAATAATGAGTGAACAATGAGAAATACCAGAATAAAAATGAAGACTTTCCAGAAAAACCTAATAGGAATTCTAAAAGTGAAAACTATAATAACAGAAATTATAAAATCCTCTGGCTGGGCTTAACAGATTGAAACAGAAGACAAGACCTATCAATCTGATTTCAGATCATCAGAAATTATACATTATGAAAAGTAGAGATAATAAACAACTTCAGTGGGACAAAAAGTGGAGCCGAAAAAGTATTTGAAGAAATAGTAGCCCCCCAAATCTCTAAATGTATGAAAAACATAAACTTACCCATCAACAAATATTAAGACAACCAATTCTGATAAATACACACTCTCTCTCAAGCACATCATAGTAAGATTGCTAGATGTCAAACACAAAATTCTGAAAGTAGCCAAAGGAAATGATACATTATATACAAGGTAACAAGGATAGGCAAGGGTGCATACTCTCCTGACTTCTATTCAACACAGTATTGAAAATCCTAGCCCATGCAACATGTCAAGAAAAAGAAACAGGCTGGGCACAGTGGCTCATGCCTGTAGTGCCAACATTTTGCAAGGCCAAGGTGAGAACATCACTTGAGGCCAGGAGTTCAAGATCAGCCTGGAAAACATAGCGATATCCTATCTGTACAAAAAAAAAAAAAAATTAAAAAAATTAACTGGGCGTGGTGGTACACACACCTGTAACCCCCAGCTACTCAAGAGGCTGAGGTAGGAGAATTGCTTGAGTCCAGGACTTCAAGGTTGAAGTGAGCTATGATCATGCCACTGCAATTTAGCCTGTTGTCAGACTGAGACACTGTCTCAAAATTTTAAAAAAAGAAAATTTACATTTATTTTATTTATGTGGAAATATAAGGAGGAATAAGAGAAGGGAAAATAAAAATTAAAAGCTGTTTATATTTGCAGATGAGATGGTTGTTTATTTAGAAAATCCTAAGCAATGTACAAAACAACTACTAGAACAAATAAATTTAGCAAGGTCTCGGGATTCAAGAGCAGCATATAATGATCAATTGTATATTTATTCAGTAGCAGCAAATAATTATAACATGAACTATTTTAAATAAAAAATAGCTGAGAATAAATTTAACAAAATATGTAAATACATGTACACTGAAAACTATAAAATATTTCTGAGAGGATTAATAGATGATCTAATAAATGAAGAGATATACCGTGCTCCTGGATTAGAAAGTCAATATTCTTAAGATGTCATTTCTCCCAAAATTTATCCATAGATTTGGTGCAATTTTGATTGACACTGCAACAGACATTTTTGTCAATAGGCAATAAATTGACAAATTTATTCTAAAGCTTATTTTGAAAATCAAAGGTCCTAAAATAGTTTAAAACATCTTGAAGAACAAAATTGGAAGATCCATACTACCTGATATCAAGACTTCTATGAAGCCAAAATAATCAGGACAGTATGGCAGTATGGTAAGGATAGACAGAGAATGGATACATAAAAGGTCAATTTTTTTTTTTTACCAAGGTGCCAAGGCAATTCAATAAGGAAAGAAAGTCCTACCTACATGTGATGTGGGAACAACTGGATACACAATGAAAAACTAAACTTTGCCACCTACTTCATCCCTCACATACAAATTACTATTAGGTGGACCTAAAAATAAAAGTAAAACTATAAAACGTCTAGAAGCAAATATAGGTCAGTCTCCTTACTAAACTGGCTAAACAAAGATTTTCTTTAAGAAAAGATAGCAAAAGCTCTAAATGTAAAAGAAAAAAATTGACAAATTGGACTTTACCAAAATTGAGAACTTCTCATCAAAAGATAATGGGCATTAAGAAAGTAGGCCAGGCACGGTGGCTCATGCCTGCAATCCTGGCACTTAGGGAGGTGGAGGTGGGCAGATTGCTTGAGCTCAGGAGTTGAAGTCCTGCCCGGGCAACGTGGGGAAACCCCATATCTACTAAAAATACAAAAATGTCCTGGGTGTAATGGCACACACCTATAATCCCAGCTACTTGGGTGGCTGAGGCAGGAGAATCACTTGAGCCTCAGAGGCAGAGGCTGCAGTGAGCTGAGATGGTACCACTGCACTCCAACCTGGGCAAAAGAGTGAGACCCTGTCTCAAAAAAAGAAATGAATAAGTATATCAGAATATGTAATAAGCTCTAAAAAAAAAAATACACAAAACATCTAATTAAACAGTTGAAAAAATACTTGAGCACATACTTCACCAAAGATACACAAATAACGATAAACATGTATAAAAGTGGTCAATATCATTGGATATTAGGGAAATGCTAAATAAGTCCACAATATGTCATCACTTCACACTAACTAGAATGGCTAAAATTAAAAAGATTAACAACACCAACTATGGATGAGAATATTAAGAAACTAGAACCGTCACACATTGGTGGTAGAGATATACATGGAAAAAGGGCTTGGCAGTTTTTTATAAAGTTAAACAAGCCAGGTGCAGTGGCTCACACCTGTAATCCCAGCACTTTGGAAGGCCAAGGTGGGTGGATCACCTGAGGTCAGGAGTTCAAGACCAGCCTGGTCAATGTGGTGAAACCCTGTCTCTACTAATAATACAAAAATTAGCCGGACATGGTGGCATGTGCCTGTAATCCCAGCTGCTCTGGAGGCTGAGACAGGAGAATTGCTGGAACCTGGGAGGCAGAGGTTGCAGTGAGTGGAGATCACACCATTGCACTCCAGCCTGGGCAACAGAGCAAGACTCTATCTCAAAGAAAAAAAAAAAAAAGGTTTAACATACATCTCCTCTATCACCCAGTAAATCCACTTCTAAATATTTGACAACACCACACACACATTCACACAGACACACAGACACCCAGACACACAGAAAACACCTCTACAAGAATGCTCGTAGTAGCTTTATTCATAATATCAAAGTGGAAATAATGAAATTTTCATCAGCGGGACAGTGGATAAACAAACCGTGGTATGTTCATAAAATGGAAGACAACACGGCAATAAAAGAGGTAAATACTGATCCCTGCAACCACGTGGATGAATCCAAAATCATTAAGCAAAAGAAGGCAGACACATACTAAATACTGTATTTTTCCATTGATATGAAGTTCGAAAAGAGAGAAAACTAATTTATGCTGATAGAGACCAGAGCAATGGCTGCTTATGGAAGGAGGTGGAAATTGATTGCACAGGGACGTAAGGGAATTTTCAGGAATGCTGGAACTGTTCTGTTTCAATTGTAGCGGTGGTTACAGGAGTGTATACATTTATCAAAACTCAACACATTTTACATTTAAGATCTGTGCAATGTAAATTTTACTTCAAAAAACTCATCTCAGGGAACTTAAAGGGGCTATTAAAATTCTTTTATTATGCAGGGGAGATTTTTAAAATCAAACGTTGTTTAATATAAAATAAGTGGTGCATTTGCTGGAACTTGGAAATGATTCTCCTGTACTTCATTTCTAATAGTAGTAATAGTTATTATTTTAAAGCAAGATTCCATACAAAAATATGACAGGGGTGTGACGGGGCTATTCACAGGAAAGAAGTAAAGAGTCTAATCTGGCATATGAAGGCTAATCACAACTGTGTGAGGGCTCTATATATTCTTCTACCTGTTTTCAGCTCTTACGTCACTTTAAAGCCTGGATTTTACATCCTGGGACTATTTGACTGTAGAACTTACTCTAGTGGTTACTAAAGTTCCATGTCAATAGTATTGGTGAAAAAGTAGTTAGGGTTTTTGCCATTAATAGTTATGGCAGAAACCACAATTACTTTTTCAACAACCTAATAGGTATAAACCACAAAGAATGCATTTTTGCCATACGCAGTTTATGAACCGTGGCTCACCCTTCTTCTGGGCAGTTTCCTAGACTTCTCTACAGGCTTCTGCCCAAAGAAAATCCATGCAGGCTGTGTGCCTCCAATGTCTCTTCTGTTTAAACGAAAAAAAAGTAAAGGAAATATTTGGCATATAGGGAAAAAAAAAGATTGTGTAGAAAACAACCTGACTGAGTCTCTTTAGGGCTTCCTGATTTATTTCAGGGGTCCAGATATGTGTAAGTGTTTAATTATATATGTATTCATTTTTAATTCATATTTTACCCATATACACAGCCATTGTAGAGTTTAAATTCCCTTACTCATAACAAGATATTTTCAAGCAAATTTAATTCATGGTTTTACCTTCCAGAGAAATTTAAAAGCAGTATGGCCCTGTGTCAAAATGATCACTGCTAAGTATTGTTTTTACCTTTTAAAAAATATCATTATGATTATTTTTGTTATGCTTACCTGCAGGACAACATTATCGTCACATAACAGCCTACATAAAGACTCTTCAAGAGCCCATAACAACACATCTTTCTGATAGGTAAAACATTTTGTTAATATTCTAGTTTGAAGAAATGGTGTTAGGAAGAACTTTGGAGAGACCATTTTTATTTTTTTTTAGTAAGAATTCAAATATTCTATGACATGGTTTGGCTGTGTCCCCACCCAAATCTCATCTTGAATTGTAGTTCCTGGAATCCCCATGTGTCATGGAAGGGACCCAGTGAGAGGTAATTGAATCACGGGGGTGGTTACCCCCATGCTGCTATTCTCATGATAGTGAGTGAGTTCTCATAAGATCTGATGGTTTTATAAGGGGCTTTTCCCCATTTTGCTCGACGCTTCTCGTTGCTGCCACCATGTGAAGAAGGATGTGTTTGCTTCCCCTTCTGCCATGATTGTAAGTTTCCTGAGGCTTCCCCAACCATGCTGAACCGTGAGTCAGTTAAACTTTTTTCCTTTATAAATTACCGAGTCTCAAGCATGTCTTTATTAGCAGCATGAGAACAGACTAATGCACTATATAAGGACTGAATGTTTATAACATGAGAATGAATTCATTCATCTCTAATAAAACATATTTATGACTAGAAGAAAAGATGTAGTTAAATAAAAAGCTTCCAAAGAACCTGGCCAAAACCACGATTATGAGTTTCAGCGCTAAGTATTGATCTCATTAGCTATTTTCCCATTTCTATGACTTGCAATTGGAGTAATCACATTATGTGCAATCCATAGATAAATATGCCAGGCTTTTCTTTTAGCCAGTCCTATCCATTTCATCTCATACCAAAGCTTTCAGCTAATTACTCAAAGCAGCAAAAGTACATTTATTTTGTTTGCGTTTCACAATCTTTCCTCTCCTCTTTTTTTTTATTTCACCAAGAGATATTAGTAGGTGGTGACATCATGGGAGCAAACTGCAGTAGTGTTAAAATTACAAAATTGCCATTAAATTATTCCATTCAATAAGTATTGACTGATTGCCTTACTATGTGTCAGGCACTGCTCTTGGCATTGAGAAACAGATGGAAACCCAATGGACAAAAAATTTGCCTGCCTAGAACTTATATTCTAGTACAGGGATGCAGACAGTAAGCAAGATAAGTAAATATAGGACCTCATAAATGGTGACAATTAGAACAATTATAAAGAAACATCTTAATGAAGGGAAATTACTGGCTCCCATCATCTGCCAGCCCTGATGGAGAAGAGGATCCTTTTCCTTAACTGATAAACTCAGGTCCTTCCAATGTTGGTCAGTTACTTAATTGCAACATGGGCTCAGTGTCTTCCACCTAATCTGGTAGGTTATCTGAGTTCTTACACACTTCATATATACAAAATTATATTAGATATTGTCAATTCGTTTGCTTTCAAGAGGTTGTTTGGACTGAGTGTTTATTGCTGGCACCAGTGGGAACCTGGTAAGAGCATAGATTCTGGTTCAAATCCCAGCTCTCGCCAGCTGTGTGACCATAGGCAAAATACTGAACTTCTCTGTGCTTCAGTCTCTTTAGCTACAGAGAGGGGATATTATAGTACCTACCACATAGGGTTGTTGTAATAATGTGTATTCAAAGCAGTTAGAGCAGTACCTGACGAAAAGTTGATTAAATAAAACAATACAAAGAAGATTACTTTGAGCATCTGCTTACCAGGGTTTCAAATTTAGGTTAGGTTGAAGGTCATGTTCAATGCCTCACCCACACCTAAAATATTGCCAGTAACTGCCACTTTGTTAACTACATACCTTGGAATGATGCTAGATTTAGTGAGGTTTTTTGTCAAACTTTAAAGAGATGATGGATGTGTTTCCTAGTTACAATGTGATTTTGAGGGGGAAAAAAGCGTTTCTGTATCAAAAAGACTTATCTGCTGTATATTCATTATTGCCATTTTCCCTCCACAAGAAGGTAAGCTCCATGAAGGCAAGGTTTTTAGTTTTGTTTGGTTTTGGTTTTTGCTTTGTTTCTGTTGTTTACAAATGTATCCCACATGCCTAAAATAGTATATATGGCACATGGTAGGCATTCAATGCATTTGTTCAATAAATGAATAAAATAATAGATACATAAGTGAATGAATAAATGAAAAAAGCAACATTTAAAACCTGGTTATTAAACCAGGTTTAATTTCAGCTTAGTCACTACCCCCAGTAGGGCTCCATGACTTACCTATCTATAGAATATACTCACTTCTGTCACTTTTTTGAAAGCTAATGTATACAAGGTAATCTGCTAAACTGTGAGCCCTCAAAAAACTCACAATTTGGTAGCACAGATATGAAAGGTACCTAAATAAATAATGCAATGTACTGCAAGAAGAGAAAGAAAAGGAAAGCGAGAGAGATAACTGGAGGAATCAGAGAAGATTCCTTACTGACCTTTCACCTTTTAGGGGTATTTGGACTGATTCATATGATCCTCCCATGAAGTCTTCTTAAATACATCTTTTGAAAATTAAGATATTTGTCAATTTCACAGACCGTGTGAAACCCTGACAAAAAATACCTGAGAAATTCTAGCAAAATAAGATACCCTCGTGTACAAGAGCAACTAAGCCATGAAAGAGGACAGCTGTTTTCTGGGAAACTCTGGTGAGATTTTGTAAGCCTGATTATTTTTTAGTTGATTTATATGTATTTACAGTTTCAGTTGTTTGTTACTTCTCAGAGTTATTTATGTTATTTAATTTGTAGAAATACACACGATTGTGTGACATATGCATGGTGAGAATTTGTTTCCCTGACAATGATTACTTATATTTGTACAGAATAACATTACAAATGCATTAAATCCCGATACCCAGAAGAAATTGCAGCCATAAATTTTATTTGCTAGAAAAAAAATAGACAGGAACTTTTTTTTCTTTTTTTACCTTTTTTTAAGATTTAATTTTTATGATATTAAAGAAAAGACTGCCTGGTGTATTTAAAAGCAAGTATACTAAAAGTCATTTATGATCATGATAATGCAAGTACTGTGAATGAAATTTTTTATTTTAAAAAGTTGAAAAGTGTTCCATTTTGTACATAAAAAGTGAAAAATATTGAGGTGAGAATATTAGAACTTCTTTGTAATTAAATTCTCTAGTTTGTTTGCTGAACCATCGTCAGATGTATTATGAAGTGAATACAGTGAACTGGCATTAAACTCTGGAATCACAATAATAGCACCTAACACTGAGCATTTCCTTTACGTCAGGAATTCTTCTAAGGCCTTTATATTTACTAACTCATTGCACACTTATAAGACTCCTGTGAGGTAGATGATTTCATCATCTCAAGCGTAGATTAATAAATCAAATGAGAAGCATTGGGAAATTGCAATCGTTCAGGGCCAGTAAGTGATAGAGGAGAAATCTGAACCAAGACCCTTCTAATTCCACAACCCTGAATGACCCTACACCACCATGTTGACCCACCATGACAGGAGTGGTGATGTTGTAGTTGTAATCATGGCAGTGATCCAGCCTCTGCCTATAAAGTTTGGGGATTTCTTCCCCATAAGATTACTAGCATTTCTTTGGTAACCATTACACTGAAGTGCTATAGAATTCTGTGAATAATGTATAAAAAGCAGCTTACAAAAAAAGTTCAAATGCTAAATCTTGGCAAATTTCAAACATATTTTCTATGTGTTTTCATGGTGTTAGCTTTCAATCACATCATTTATTTTTAATTTTTTTCCCTTGGAATGTAATCTCATCATTTCTAATCCACTGAGGTTTTAAAAACATAAACAAGACTCAATCACAGACAGGGATACGGGAGGAAAAAAACACAGATTGAGCACTAATTGGGCCAGGCCTGGTCTAGGGCTTTACTGGCTTTATCTCAAATAATAGACAAAATATTTATATTGTTCATGCACACACGCATTCATGCATTGATGAATTTCAAGTTGAAGATGTATAGGTGAAAATGGGATAGGGTTAGAAGCTGGGAGGGGACTGACCCTGGGCTCAAAACTATGGAAAGGGATGGGGTGGGGATAGCTTTGGGATGACATTAGAGACAGTTGATCACCATCTGAAAAACTATATATTTGACTTACTTGTTTATTGTCTGTTTCTCTCTAGTAGAACATAACCTGCATGAGGGCTCAGATTGTTTTTTGTTTTCTTTACTGTTGTATTTTCAGGGTCTACTCTGGAACAAGGCCTAGCATACCGTAGGCATAAATACTTTTTGAGTGAATGAATAAAAGAATGAATCATTTTATAAATATTTATTGTGTGGTGCCAGTCACTCCACTGGTGCTGGGGTGTTCATGATGAGAGACACTGCCCTTCTCTTCATAGAATTGTGGTCTAGTATAAGAGACGAACAAACAATAGGATATTATCGTTTGGTATGAAAGGTAGTACTATGAGAACAGGAATTCCAAAAGCTCTGGTGTGATTCTGCAGACCTAATCCCATTCTGGGGAGGCAGTGGCTTTCTTAGATGAGGCAAGAGCATCTAAGCTGAGACCTAGGCAATGGGGGAGTAGCCAGACAAGTAGGCAAAAGGAAATTAGAGGAACAAGGCTGAAGGGTAGGAGGAACCACTGCTCATCCTAGGAACTCCAAGGTTGCTAGTAATGTTCTCATTTTAGTTTTGAGAAAATTAAAGCTCAGAAAAGTAAAGTGATTGGCCCAAGACCACATGGAATCAAGGTTTCAGCTCAGGGGCTCATGCCTGTAATCCCAGCACTTTAGGAGGCTGAGGTGGGCAGATTGCTTGAGCCCAGGAGTTTGAGACCAGCCTGGGCAACATGACAAAACACTTTCTCTATAAAAAATACAAAAATTATTCCAGCATGGTGGTACACACCTGTAGTTCCAGCTATGTGGGAGGCTGAAGTGGGAGAAACACTTGAGCCTGGAAGGTAGAGGCTACGGTGAGCCATGATTGTGCCACTGCACTCCAGCCTGCAAGCAAGCAAGCAAGCAAGAGAACGATTCCAGTTCAGTTCTGTCTGCATCCAAATGTCATGATGTTTTTAGTCCGCCGTGTGCAAGACCCACAGACCAGAGTCTCCTGTGTGTCAAATCCCCTCCATGTGTGGCAATAGCATTCCAAATGGAAAAAGGTGACTGTTCTGATTCCTGCCTAGTATCATTCATCTCATCTCTTACTATTTAAAATATTCCTCAGAGAACCACAAAGCTAACTTTTCATTTTTTTCTATGTGATGTAGGCTGGGACCAAGGTAAACATACAAGAAGTTGTGTTCACTTTCTTAGGACTCCAGAGATCCATTATGTGGGCTAAGATGTACATTTAATCAGCGTAGCTTAAAGGATTGGAAGAATTCAGGCGCCTTCCCGAAAGGCTGATGTTTCCCCTGGGGAATGGCTTGCATATGGGGATTATTATTGAGAATCATTACTTAACAATTTGCTCTACCGAATTCTGCAATAACCAGAGACTAACTCTAATGGAAGATTGGGAGTGTTTTAAGATAATACCATCTGCGATTGCAGCCTTTATTCTACATGATGTCTTTGCCTTCTTTGGGGGACTTCATTTGTCCTGGACCACAGAACCACACATTTTCTGAGTTGGAAGTGTTTCTGTCCTTTTATTTTGCATTTCTGTGATAACCATTGCCTCCTGTGCTCTGGATTTTCCTGTCTTCTTCCCTTCACCTATGTGTGTTCAGCGGGTGTCTCACAAAGGTAGGAATCTGTAAAAGGCAGCCGGATTTAATCTGTCTTTGAAACCATGGGGGGCTATAATAAGGTTCACTGCTGAGAGAAATTACTCTGAGTGCTTCAAACAGGCAATTCTAAGTACCTGAACGGTTTTTCTATCACAGCATTATTAACAAGACCCTTCAATACTCTTCTTGGCCATTTTCTCCATTTAGGGACAAGATTGGGAAAATCTGAGTCTCAGCTTTAGCTCTGCCATCTAGAATTATTTCACCTTCTTGAGCCTCAGCGTCCTAACCTGTAAAATGGGAATAGTAACAGTGGACTTGCCTATTTCAGTGTTGTTACAAGGAACAAATGAGATATATGTCAACATACTTGTAAACCATATTCTGTAGATGTAAGCTGTTAATATTGCTATGACTACCCATGGATTGAGATACAAGTGGTTGTTTTCCTTTCAGCTCTCTTCTTATGACAAGTGGTCATTTCAAGCATGAGGACTTGGCTCAGATGGTGTAGAAACATGCTGCTGAATGTCAGTAACACCTCTGGACTTCATTCATTCACAAAAGTGAAGAAGAACAACACCAAATTCAGGAACTTTGCATGAGGAGTTCTATTAATGTCATGTCTTGTCTACTTCCTGAGAGAAGACAGTTGAGAACTTCTAGAATTCTAATCAGTGATATCTTACCTATTTTTAAAGGACTAACTTTAGAACTGAGGACTTTGTAAATAAGAAGTAAATTATCCAAAAGGTAAAACGTAACAGTTAAGAGTTTGGGCTTTGGAGTCAGCCCAGTGTTCTAACAGTGTTTTAGTTGGGATTGTATTGGCTTATGCTTCATGAAAAAATTAATCTTGAAATATCAGTGGTTTAGCATATTGTAACTTGTTCTTTTGTAAAAACTGGTGCAAGTCAATAATGATTCTCCTTCATTCAGTGTCTCAGGAATCCAGGGTCCTTTCAGCTTAAGACATGATCTCAATATATGGCTCTCAACATACCAAGGAAAGGGGAAAAGTTCGTATAAAATAGATACATTAGCTGTTGAATGCCTAGAGGTATCAGCTATCATTTCCATCTATGTTTCATTACCAAGAAAAGTTACATGGCTTTGCCCAACTACCAAGATATGGGTAGTATAGTCTTCCCATGTTGCCAGGAAGGAAATATCCATTAAGGGGAAACATTAGGCATTTTTTTCTATACCCGACTCAACTAGCCAAGTGAGTTTTGGCAACTTAGATGTTTTCATACATAAAATAAAAGTAATAGGCTGGGCATGATGGTTCACGCCTGTAATTCCAGCACTTTGGAAGGCCAAGGAGAGTGGGTCATGAGGTCAGGAGATCCAGACCATCTTGGTTAACATGGTGAAAACCCGTCTCTACTAAAAATACAAAAAATTAGCTGGGCATGGCGGCGGGTGCCTGTAGTCCCAGCTACTCGGGAGGTTGAGGCAGGGGAATGGCAGTAACCCGAGAGGCAGAGCTTGCAGTGAGCTGAGATCGCGCCACTGCACTCCAGCCTGGGCGGCAGAGTGAGACTCTGTCTCAAAAAATAAATTAATTAATTAATTAAATAAAAGTAATAGTAGTTTCTACTTTATGTGGCTATTGTGCACATAACATGAGATAATGTACATCCAACATGTAGCATACCTGGCACAGAATAAGTGCATAATAAATGTTAGACAATATTATTGTTGTACTGATTAATGGATTAATTGACCCATAGTCAGTTATATCAAGTGTTAATAAAGAAACTCCATGGCTGACCTCTGAATCACTTGGAGATTTGTCAGCACCAGAACCAGCTTTATTTTCAGGAGGCTTTCCCTTTTTTCCCCACAATTATTAAAATGTTATACATCTTACAATTTCTAGAGTATCAAGAGTTTCTCAGTGAAACTCTTCTCTTGCTGTGAAACCAACATTCACTTAATTTAAATCTGTTTTATCCAAAGGCCAGATAAAAATACATTTGTGTGATAAGATGTCAACTCTTGAAGGGTTTGTTATTTTCCATATCCATTGAGCAAGATCACGGTGGGCCATTTCCAGGTGGCTGCTTTGTTTGTATTTAAAACCATCTGAGTTTTATTCTTCTAGTAAGTCAACAGATGGAAAGATTAAAGCAGATGCATCCAGCAGGCAGAAAAATTATGAGTTCTGGCCATCGATGCTAGAGCCTCAATGAAAGGGTAAGGGGGCCGGGCATGGTGGCTCATGCCTATAATCTCAGCACTTTGGGAGGCCAACCTGGGTGGACGTCTTGAGCCCAGGAGTTCAAGACCAGCCTGGACAACATAGCAACATACCATCTCTACAAAAAAATACAAAAATTACCAGGTGTGGTAGTACACATCTGTGGTCCCAGCTACTCAGGAGGCTAAGGTGGGAGGATTGTTTGAGCCTAGTAGGCTGACGCTGCAGTGAGCCATGATGATGCCACTGCACTTCAGCCTGGACACCAGAAAGAGATCCTGTCTCACAAAAAGAAAGGAAGGAAAGGAGGAAAGGGAAGGAAGGAAAGCAGTCAGGAAAGAAGGAAGGAGGGAAGGAGGGAGAGAGGAAGGAAAGAAGGAAGAAAAAAAAAGGAAAATGAAACTAACATGTGGATTATCTGGTCTATGCTGGGAACTTGACATATCACTTTAATCCTCCGGGCAAACTTACAAGGTCAGTTTTATTCCTCAGTTTGTAGATAAGAAAACTGAGTCTCAGAAGGGCCGAGTAACTGACCCATGGTCTCAAGGTTAGTAAATGGCATGGCTTGGATTTGAACCATGTTTTAAGGGAGAGGAAAAATAATAGAAAGAACATACACAGTGAACCAAGAAAGAGCTGAGTTTGAATCTTGGCTTTGCTACTTATTAACATGGTATCTAGATTAAGTTACTTAGTCCAGTTTATCCATCTGTAAAGGGAAAATAACAATTTTTATGACAATAATAACAAGTTATGTAGGACTTACTGTGCCCAGTTTTTTATGTGCCTTATGTATATTACTCTACTTAATCCACACAACTACCTGATTGAAGTAGGGGACATTATTATCCCTCTTTTACAGAACACAAAAGTTCACAGAGTGGGTAAGCAGCAGAGCGTGAATTCAAACCCAAGTGACTGGCTCCAGAGTCCAAGTCCTTAGCTGATAGCTGCCCTCCATATTCACAAGAATAATAGTATCCAGAACAAATGAGAGAACACATAAAGTGCAGTGCATGCCTATTTTAGGGCTTCAGCAAATACATGTCATTATCACTTTTCTACTCTACAGTACTGGTATGTTATTTCCAAGGGGATAGCTTCCCTCCAGGAAGAAGCAATCTAACTTGGGAACCGTGGAGCACTGGCTGAGCTATGAATGATGCTTCACTCCTTTTATCCATCAAAAAGTTTCCGTTTCACCCTTATATTGTCTTGGATTCTATTCTACTATGGAACAGATATTTGCAATTTCTCCCAGTGTTAAGGAAATCGAATACAGGATGGCACTGTGCTGTCTCCGTTAGTCTGTGGCTGGTAGGTCGTCTGCCCAATGGGAAGGCTGTGGGTGATGATGTGGCAGGAGATTAAGGCATTTGAGAGACCATCCATCAAATGGTAAGTTAGCTGGATAGTATAATTGCTTGGAGATTTTATCATATATTTGGCTTTTTTGCTAAAGGAGAGCTTAACTATAATCCTCTTAAATTGATTAGCCGTTATTTCTGTTGTTGAGCCAAGTTGTTAAGAATCCGCATTTCCTCATTCCCTTTCGGTTCATTTTATCACAGAAATCTGAAAGACGAAGGCAAGTTCTACTTTCAGATGCGCAGTTAAATGGACAGAAACAATCAGAGGCCTGCAATCTTTGGATTCAATATGGTATCTAATGAATTGGGAGGAAACTGTGAAAGAGAGCAACCTTTTCTAGCTGAACGGAGAGATGATTAACTACGTTGACTACAAAGAGCAGTCATTGTAAGTTACTGTGGAAATATTTTCCAAACCTCTAGGCAAAAGCATAGGCTCAGTGAAGACAAATAGCTCTCAGAGTCCTTTTTTTAGGTGAGTCCATAAGGGAGCTGCAACTTAGGAGCACTCTAATGGCCTTCTTTTAATCTTCCTTTACGACACTGAATTTAAAAAGTAAAAGTCAGGGTTAAGAGAAAAAGCAGTCTTTTAGGATAGCTTTGTGTTCTTACATCTCACCCCAAATTTAAGACCTGGAAAACAAACAGTACACACACGTTCACACACACATACACACACACTTACTTTAGCATTGTATATCATAGGAGTTGCTGGCTGTCCTTGGTGACTTATAGGAACATTAGAGTAGTTTAATTCAGCCGACATAACTGAAGACATATCCTGTTCAAGGCAGTGGACTAATTACCTCGCTGCATTTCAAAAAAAAAAAAGTCTACAGCAGTCACCTTGATACTGCCTTCTAACCCCCTTCTAATCAGTTACCAAATCCTGTTGACTCTACTGCAAAGACATTCCCTGTATTCGTCTGTTTTTGCATTGCTGTGAAGGGATACCTGAGGCTGGGTAATTTGTAGAGAAAAGAGATGTACTTGTCCATGGTTCTGCAGGCTGTATGAGAAGCATGGTGCCAGCATCGGCTTCTGGTGAGGACCTCAGGAAGATTCCAGCCATGGCAGAAGGCAAAGGGAGCCAGTGCCTCTCGTGGCAAGAGTGGGAGCAAGAGAGTGGTTGGGGGAGGTGCACAGCTTTTTAAACAACCAGCTCTCCATGAACTCAGAGAACTTACTCATTACCACAAAGACAGCATCAAAACATTCATGAAGGATCCACCCCTATCCCCAAATACCTTCCACCAGGCTCCACCTCCAACACTGGGGACTACATTTCACCATGAAATTTGGAGGGGACACACATCCAAACTTTATCATCCCCCTTCACTTCCTTCCAGTTGCCACACGTGGCTCAGGCCTGCACCACCCCACTGGCTTCTCACCAGGCTCCCCAGGCCCCCCTTCCTTTGAACATCAGTCTGTCCTTTCAAATGCAAATTTAATTCTGCGGCCATCCCATTGAGAACTATTCAGTGATCCCCAGCTGCTCCAAGCAGAACAATGGAATCCACCTCATGTTTTCCAGAGTCCTTTGCGTGCTGGCCCTCGTGTGCCTGGCCAGTGTCCCCACGTGCCCCCTTCTGGCTACCCTGCTCTCCGGTGTCACTTGCTGTCAGTCATCTCCTCCAACAAGCCCTGTCCTTCCCTGCCTCATAGTCTTTATGTACCTGTGTCTTCTGCCTGCACAACTTTTCACCCTGACTTCACCTAGCTAACTCCTAGTCATCCTTAAGGTTCTTACCTTAAATGTCATTTTCTCAAAAGAGAAATAAATAAGCCTGGGTATAGTGACTCACACCTGTAATCCCAGGACTTTGGGACGCCAAGGCTGGCAGATCACCTGAGGTCAAGAGTTCGAGACCAGCCCGACCACCATGGTGAAACCCCGTCTCTACTAAAAATGCAAAAATTAGCCGGGGGTGGTGGTACATGCCTGTAGTCTCAGCTACTTGGAATACTGAGGTAGGAGAATCACCTGAACCTGGAAGGTGGAGGTTGCTGTGAGTTGAGATCGGGCCACTGCACTCCAGTCTGGGTAACAGACCGAGACTCCATCTCGGAAATAAAGAAATAAATAAATCCCAACCCACTTTTCCTTTCTCCTCCCTCCTCCCCATCCAGGCATACGCCTTTGAACACCTTTTGCTTTTCTCATCTATTTCTCTGTCATCATTGTTTAGTTACATTCTTAGTTGCATAATTAATTTGCAACCCCCATAAAAAACAAACCAACAAATCTTCAGGAGAAGGTGACTGACTCCTATGTCCTCAGCATCCCACATATGAGAGATGGTAAATATTTCCTGTTCGACAAATAAATGAAATTACATTCCATTCCCTGAGAGAATGAGAATATTTGCAGTTAACCTTACATAAAGAAGCAGAAACAGAAATACTTTGGCAGTATAGGTAAGAGAGCCATTAATTCCCTGTAGTGGGACTGAGGAAATCTCCATAGAATTAAAGTGGACTTTTAAGGACAAGGAGAATTAAGAGATGAAAAATAGAGGGAAGGTCCTGCCTATTCCAAGATAAGCGCTTGACCAAAGCAGGCAAGCACGTGTCACTTTTGAAGAATGGTGAGAAGTGAAATCCAGTTCAAACATAAGGTGCTGTAGTAGGCTGGTGGCAGGTGGCCGGGAGGAAGAGTGGGTTGAAAGATGGCTTTGAATGCCACACCAAAAAACTGGGGCAAGCACATAGATAAGAGGCAGGCTTCAATGTCCTTGTGAGGGAGTGCACAGGATTTTAGCAGTGCTTTATAGGTGGGTAAGAATGAGCCATGTGAAAAATAGTGAAAAGCCTGGACTAGGCTCATAGTAAGTCCAGTGAAAGCAGGGAACAAATTTAAGAGACAGTGCAAAAAGCAAGGTTTCTTTGTATACTGAAATCAAATGCACATTTAACATGAGTTTGTTGAGAAAAACGTGACTTTTCCCCTGTGAACAATTCATGCTTTTAAAACAACAGTTTCTAAATTTTCTGGGAAATGAGAGAAAAAGAGATAGAGAGTGTGAGAGATTGTTTGGTTGATTGTTTCTGTTGCAAGATGAAAAACTTAACCTGAGTGAGTTTAGGCAAAATGGGGAATTTACAGGCTCTCATACCATGGGAAAGCTGATTTGCTGAAGCTCTTTTTATTTCTTGGTGTCTTTCATCTCTGCTGTACTTTGGGCATCAGTTTTACTCTCGCAGACAGGTTCTTCCTGAGCTGTTTCATACACAGGTTGTCACCACACTTCTTTTAGGTGCTAGTAGAATACTAGAGGAAGGTTCTCAGTGACCTAGTAGGGTGTCTCATCCACTACCGGGGCCTGAAGATGCGCTCTTGCCAGCCACTCTCTCGAACCGTGGGCCTGACATTGTCTGCTGGACTGGATCTCTAAATAAAGAGACATTTCATTTTGGAAAGAAGGAAAAGATCTGGTGAGGCAAAGCAGTAGATATTGGCTCCCTAGACTGTGATCTATGTGCTGAATTGGTCATATTTGGCAGCTGTAGATCAACACAGTGTATGGGAGGAAAAGATTCCCTTTCTTAGCCATTCCCTGGTTCATGGCTGAGGCCTCTAAATAAAAGACAGATAGGCCGGGCACAGTGGCTCATGCCTGCAATCCCAGCACTTTGGGAGACTGAGGCAGGAGGATTATTTGAGACTAGGAGTTTGAGACCAGCCTGGGCAACATAGCAAGGAACTATCTCAGTTTAAAAATTAGCCAGGCGCAGTGGTGCATGCCCTTAGTCCCAGCTATGCTGGAGGCTGAGGCAGGAGGATTGTTTGAGCCCAGGAGTTCAAGGTTGCAATGAGTGCTGCTACTTCATTGGGTAGCAGAGTGAGACCCTATCTCTCGAAAAATAAATAAATGCATAAATTTATAAATGACAGATAAACAAGAGAAAAACACACACATTTATTTATTTAATGTAAGTTTTACATGACATAGGAGCCTTCCAAAATGAAGACCCAAAGAAACAGGAAAACTTGTATATTTTTATGCTAAATTTGATGAAGAGTGGACAGTCCATAGGGAGGTATGCTCGGACAAAGTGGGTAAGATGTATTGGTAGTCAACTCGGGGGAGCTTAGCAAGCCCTGTTTGTTCAAATTCTTCTTGGCATCTCCATGTCTTTGAGAATAAGGAAGTGTCTTTCCTCTGGGTTATAGGCAGAATATCTCTGGAATGAAGGTCTTTTGACCTACTTCAGAGAGGAAGGTCATAGAATTCCTTTTTTTTTTTTTTTTTTTTTTTTGAGATGGAGTCTCGCTCTGTCACCCAGGCTGGAGTGCAGTGGCCCGATCTCAGCTCACTGCAAGCTCCACCTGCAAGCTCCACCTCCCGGGTTCACGCCATTCTCCTGCCTCAACCTCCCAAGTAGCTGGGACTACAGGCGCCCACCACCACACTTGGCTAATTTTTTGTATTTTTAGTAGGGATGGGGTTTCACCGTGTTAGCCAGGATGGTTTCGATCTCCTGACCTTGTGATCCACCCCCCTCAGCCTCCCAAAGTGCTGGGATTACAGGCATGAGCCACCGCGCCCGGCCAGAATTCTTTTATAGCTTGCTGCAGAGGAGAAGGGTAGGAGGCAAGTCAGAAACACCTTCTTACTTCTGCTGTTTTCTCAAATGTCAAGGTTTTCTTCTTGCTTCTGCTGTTTTCTCAAAATGCCATATTTTGGGGTATGGTGCCCTGGACCCCATCAAACTTACGTGTCTCTTCCTGGTATTCATTCACACCTTATCATAATCTAAAATATCTTCTTTCGCATGCCTTGCTTGCAATTTGAAGAAAATAGAAAGCCTTTCCCCTCCCCACCTCTTATGGAACTTGGGTTTGGTTAACTGAAAGATTTCCTTCCTTCCTCCTCTCCTCTCCTCTCCTCTCCTCTCCCCTCCCCTCCCCTCCCCTCCCCTCCCCTCCTCCCCTCCCCTCCCCTCCCCTCCCCTCCCCTCCCCTCCCCTCCCCTCCCCTCCCCTCCCCTCCCCTCCCCTCCCCTCCCCTCCCCTCCTCTCCTCTCCTCTCCTCTCCTCTCCTTCCTCCCTTCCTTCTTTCTGGCAGACTTTCGCTCTTGTTGCCCAGGCTGGAGTGCAATGGTGAGATCTCAGCTTACCACAACCTCCACCTCCTAGGTTCAAGCGATTCTCCTGCCTCAGCCTCCCGAGTAGCTGGGATTACAGGCGTTTGCTACAGTCTTTTTAGTAAAGATGGGGTTTCTCCATGTTGATCAGTCTGGTCTCGAACTCCCAACCTCAGGTGATCCAACTGCTTTGGCCTTCCAAAGTGCTGGGATTACAGGCGTGAGCCACCACACCCAGCTACATTTTCTTTCAACAAAGTTGGAGATCACTCATTTCATTCCAGAAATAGAAGAATATTTGTGTAGTAAAGGAAATAGATGAATGCAATATTTCTGCTTCTTCTGATCCTGCTGTGCTTCATAATTAAACAACGTCCTAGATAGCCAGGGCCAATAAATAAATGTAGTCAATATTTTACTTAACAAAAACAAAAACACGCGAATATGGCTAGCTGTTTAATAGTTCATCTCATATTTCATGTAATCATTCATACATTGTTTATTTTACAGTAACAAAATGGGAGCTGACAGCTGTGGATTTGAACTACTATATCTTAAGGGCAGATAGTTTAAAACATAAATACTTAAAAGAGATGTCTTGCTAGCCTTCAGATATCAAAGTCACTAAAATATGAAGTTACACTGCATTGGGAATGTTCAAATTGTATTTTTATGGATTATAAATTATAAGATTTTTATAAAGCCTCCAGGGAATTTTAGAATTTGTATTGGAAGCCATTCTGTGGAATTCCATAAAACACTTTAAAGGTAGGAATTTTCATAGGTCACTAAGGACTTCTGTAGGGCACCATAAAAATACAATTTCCATAAAATATCATGTTAATACATTTCCACTTTATTTATCTTCTTGCCTTTCCTCCAGCTGTAACCTAACAATCATCCTGTCTTTTAGTTTTTCCGTTGCTTTCTTGCAGTTGCACCGAGATGTAAATGAGTACACTCATTATATTTCATATGCCCTTTTGAGGACCTTATTATCCAAAAATAATATTTGAAATGGCACCACGAAACATTTTGAAAAGCCGTTGGCCAACAGTGCCATGCGTGGGGAGCAGGTTGAAGCAGAGACCTAAAAACATTTCTAAATAAAATGATTAGAGAGCCATGAATTTAATGACAGCCTCTATAGTTGTCGAAAAATTATTTTGCAAGCCCTGCATTCAGCGTTGTCTCTGGTGCTCTCTGCGTGTGTGCCGTAGGTTGGCTGGCGAAAGCACATTTTCCCACGTGTTCTTATACTTATAAACTATCTTTAAAATAATGCTTAAGCTTTTTTGTAATGTGATAAATAAAATTAAATAGATCCAATTAAGCTTAGGAAAACTGTTCTTTTTGGTAGCAACTGAGCTAAGATGGCGTCTGAGTTTCATAACATTGCCGTAACAAACCACTGCAGCGTGAGTGGCTTAAAGAGAAATGTATCGTCTCACAGTTCTAGCAGCTGGAGTACAAAATCAGGTGTGGGTTGGGTTGAATCCTTCTGTGGGCTGTGAAGGATCCATTCCAGGACTCTCTCCTTGGTTTGCAGGTGCTTGTCATCTCCCTCTGTCTCTTCACTTTGTCTTCCCTCTTTGTACCTGTTTCTGTGTCTAAATTTCCCCTTCTTATAAAGATACCAGTTGTATTAGATTATAGTTCACCCTAATGATCTCATTTTATCTGGATTACCTCTGTAAAGACCCTTTCTCCAAATACAGTCATATTCTGAGATACTGGAAGTTAGGCCTTAAACGTAAGAATTTTGGGGGCACTCAATTTAACCCATTACCAATGTGTTGCCCTGTCCGTGCAGGCTGACTCTGACCAATGGAATTACTAGGCATTATTCTCATGTAGAGTAGTGAAGAATGTAGGCCCTAGAGTTGAAGAGCCTGGATTAGAATATTACTTTGGCCCTTCTTACCTGTCTGACCAAG
This sequence comes from Macaca nemestrina, assembly GCF_043159975.1. NCBI lineage: Eukaryota > Metazoa > Chordata > Mammalia > Primates > Cercopithecidae > Macaca > Macaca nemestrina. The sequence goes on along the minus strand of NC_092133.1, from coordinate 119,975,424 downwards.
GACATAACCTCACATAGCCTTAGTTTCTACATCTATAAAATAGGGGTATACAAAGTACCTACTTCATTGAACATTCTGAGGCTTAAATGAAAGTACGTAATCACTAGAACAGATAACACTCAAACGTGGCACCCTCTCGTTATTTTCATCATCCCCAAGATGTCTGTTGTTATTATTGCCCTTCTTTGTTGGAAATTTTCCATAATAACACATTTTATATGCATGTTAACAACAACAAAAGGGAATTCTCTTGGTCTATTTCAGTATTTATAGCTCTGATGAACTTCAAGAAACTTTAAATGAAAGATACTTATATATTGTGTCTCAAATCTGATTATACTTAGAAAACTAGTGACAGATTGGATGACCCTACCCCCTATCCCACCCAATGAGTACATATAAAATACTCTGATTCCATCTATGCCTTAAAAATGACTTTGCCCACACAGGACTGGATGGGGAGTTAGCTGGATTGGAAATTCTAGTCCAGATTCTACTACTTGAGGTCTGTGTCTGTTTCCTCTTCTGTATAGAAAAAGATAACTGACTTGAAGCTAAAATTTTATATTTTTTGGAATGGAACATGACCAGCTCTCCTTCAACTAGTTCCCTGTCATCAGGCAGAGCATACAGGGAGGTGGAGACCTGGTCAGATCTTGTGTCATTTGTATTGGGTATTTTACATGTAGAATGTTATTAGAATAGAAAATCTCTAAAGGAAAAAAGAAAAGATTTTCAGGTACCAGGTTGTGATCTTTTTAATTCAAGTATTAGTTTGAACCATAGTGAAACATACAATATTTGACCTTTTTTTGACCTACAAAATAATGGTTTCATATAGTTCAGCTTAAGAGTTGAATTTTTTCTTTTTTTTAACCTTATGTTTTGGGATACATGTGCAGAACGTGCAGGTTTGTTATATAGGTATACACATCACATGGTGGTTTCCTGCACCCATCAACTCATCATCTACATTAGGTATTTCTTCTAATGCTATCCCTTCCCTAGCCCCCCACCCATTGAGAGGCCCTGGAGTGTGATGTTCCCCTCCCTGTGTCCATGTGTTTTCATTGTTCAACTCCCACTTATGAGTGAGAACATGCAGTGTTTGGTTTTCTGTTCCTGTGTTAGTTTGCTGAGAATGATGGTTTCCAGCTTTATCCATGTCCCTGCAAAGGACATGAACTCATCCTTTTTTATGTCTGCGTAGTATTCCGTGGTATATATGTGCCACATTTTCTTTATGCAGTCTATCATTAATGGACATATGGGTTGCTTCCAAGTCTTTGCTACTGTGAACAGTGCCACAATAAACATACGTGTGCCTGTGTCTTTATAGTAGAATGATTTATAATCCTTTGGGTTTATACCCAGTAATGGGATTGCTTGGTCAAATGGTATTTCTGATTCTAGATCCTTGAGGAATTGCCACACTGTCTTCCACAATGGCTGAACTAATTTATAGTCCCCCCAACAGTGTAAAAGCATTCCTGTTTCTCCACATCCTCCCCAGCATCTGTTGTTTCCTGAATTTTAATCACAGCCATTCTAACTGGCATGAGATGGTATCTCATTGTGGTTTTGATTTGCATTTGCATTTCTCTAATGACCAGTGATGATGAGTTATTTTTTTCTTTTCTTTTCTTTTTCTTTTTTTTTTTTTTTTAAGACAGAGTCTCGCTCTCTGTCACCAGGTTGCTGGAGTGCAGTAGTGCGATCTCGGCTCACTGCAACCTCTGTCTCCCAGGTTCAAGCAATCCTCCTGCCTCAACCTCCTGCATAACTGGGACTGCAGGCGTGCGCCACCATGCCCAGCTAATTTTTTCTTTTTTTTTTTTTTTGTATCTTTAGTAGAGACGAGGTTTCACCATGTTGACTAGGATGGTCCCAATCTCTTGACCTCATGATCCATCTACCTCAGCCTCCCAAAGTGCTAGGATTACAGGCGTGGGCCACTGCGCCTGGCTGATGAGCTGTTTTTCATGTTTGTTGGCTGCATAAATGTCTTCTTTTGAGAATGTCTGTTCATATCTTTCACCCACTTTTTGATGGGGTTATTTTTTTCTTGTAAATTTGTTTAAGTTCCTTGTAGATTCTGGATATTAGCCCTTTGTCAGATGGATAGATTGCGAAAATTTTCTCCCATTCTGTAGGTTGCCTTTTCACTCTGCTGATAGTTTCTTTTGCTGCGCAGAAATTCTTTAGTTTAATTAGATCCCATTTGTAAATTTTGACTTTTATTGCAATTGCTTTTTGTGTTTTAGTCATGAAGTCTTTGCCTCTGCCTATGTCCTGAATGGTATCGCCTAGGTTTTCTTCTAGGGATTTTATGGTAGAATACTATGTAACAGTTGAATTTTTTTTTTTTTCTTGAGGCGGAGTCTCGCTCTGTTGCCAGGCTGGAGTACAGTGGCACCATCTCGGCTCACTGCAACCTTCACCTCGCAGGTTCAAGCAATTCTCCTGCCTCAGCCTCCTGTGTAGCTGGGACTACAGGTGCGAGCCACCACGCCCAGCTAATTTTTGTATTTTTTAGTAGAGATGGGGTTTCACCGTTTTGACCAGGATGGTCTCAATCTCTTGACTTCGTGATCTGTCCACCTCAGCCTCCTGAAGTGCTGGGACTACAGGCCTGAGCCACTGCACCTGGCCAACAGTTGAATTCTTAATCCAGTGCCTTAGACCACTTGGCCATGCAACCACCCATAATAGTTGAATTCTAACAGACAGAAAGAATATGATCTTTATCTTGATGTTGGTTACAGTGGGATGACTTCTTTTACAGGTAAAGGAACAGAAAATGACCTTACCCCTTCCCTGGCTGCACATTAAAGGTGAAAATGTAGTCACACAAACTATCACTGTGGTGTTGCAGCGTTTTAAATGTTATAAAATGCACTTCTGTGATTAGGACCCACTGGAGAACAAGTGCAGCCTGAATTAGCAAAAATAAAAATACACAAACACACACACATGTGTAATTTTAGAATGTCCTTTCCAAAAGAGTTTAAAGCTGTGCCTGGCAGTTTGGACAAACATCATGCTGCCTCCGGAGGGCCTCTGCCTGTGTCCTCTGGGAAAGCGTAACCTGCAGATCCTAAGGGCTCATAACCAACTGTATGTTTCATAACTAACTGAGTGCGGTCTCACTGGCAAACGTCCTATAAGGCCTCTTGTTCCTAGGCAGTAAACAGCAGCAGAATAGAAGCAGTTTAGTCACTGTGGATAGACAGCCTTGTACTTTGGGTGCCTTTTTGTTTCCAGCTAGTTTCCACCTTAGAGCCTGGACCTGGACATCACTCTACAGCTGCGTGTGGAAGAAGCTAGAGATCACATCAGGTGTTTTAAGTAACTGGAATTCTACTACATTTGAAAACATTTGCATCAGAAACAAAACACTGCCATCTCAAGGTGCTTATCTTGAGGTCTACAAGGATGCAAGAAGTGAAGGAAAAGAGCAAAGGCATAGCAGTAAATAGGTTTTTAAAATAACCCACAGTTACATATCTTCAGCACAGAGGGAGTGCGAATGCTGCCTTTCAGGGTGACCTGGAGTTATATAGGGTCCAGTTTCCAGTGCTTGAGGCTAAGGATACTGGGGAAAGAAGCACCGTACTCTGTGCCCACAGGGTCTCTGCAGAATTTGCCATTCTGTTACCCTAACATCTTTAAAAGATGCCCACTCACTTTCAGCAAGAGTGGCTAAAACACTGTCCCTATAAGAGACACTCATTTAATGGCTTGACCTTGACAGCCGTGATTCTTTCTAACCATGACACCATGGCATGTCTTAGACCATATTGCCAACATTGCTCCTAGGACACTGGTTGTCAGTGGAGCTGCTGAGCACATCCCTGCTGGCAGACCTGACTTTATGAGTGTGTGAGCTGTGCAGTCTCACTGAGCCCTGTGCTTAGAAGGTCCTTGTGCCTTGTTTAATGATCTGTTGTCTCCATCTGGAGATTCTTATTTTTTGAATAAGAGCCCCACATTATCATTTTCCCCTGAGATCCACACTGACTGACAGACAACAAGCCTCCATGGGCATTACCTTTGGGGAGGATCTGCCAAGAGACTGATCAAAGGCTGTAAGCATTGTTCGTGGAATTGAAATGAACCTAAAAGATGGGCATGTGGGGTAATGGGACTCTGAAGTCTGTAAGAGAGCAGTGTTTGGACAAAGTTTCATAGAAGAGCACATGGGAAAAGGAAGGGCTGAGTCTACATACCAACCCACCAGGGTGGGCTGCCGCCAGTATGACCCATGTGTGCTCTCTTAAGCAGTAGCCATCAAACTACCTGATTGCCATCAGTTGACAGCAGGTACGCTTCTGCTGCACTGACCTGCTGTTTGTAGGCTTCATTCTTGCTATGAGGCAGATGCTTGAAGCATGAGAATAAAAACGATGCACTCATCCCCGCTGGAATACAGTAAGTGCTTGTTTTCCCAACCTCCATTCCTCCCTAGACCTTCTTTAGTCTTCCAGAGAAAGAGGAAGAAGACTGGAGATTATGGTTTTATGATCTAGACTGGTGAAGGCCTCTGTAGCCATTCATCCCGAAGAAAGTAATCGTGTAGTAAGAAACTATGAAGTGACTAGGTGGCGATGTAATTAATCATCTTTGGGCAGGGATTCAAATGAATAGTATTAAACCATCACAGGTGGTTTCGTTTTTAATCTCTGCAGTATGTAGGCCATGTGCTGCTTCAAAAAGTGTGGAGTCTTTGGTTCGACAGGTGACCCTTTTATTTTAAAAGTAAATACATATTGGAAAAGTGGCTAATCTGGTGTTATCCTAAAATTTTGATTTCATGGAATCAGTATTAATAAAGAATTATTACGTTTTAAAAGAAAAACCACTTGGAAATATAGAAGACCTCCCCCTTTTAAACAACTCCTCAAAGAAAAAATGAAAACAAATGGCAAAATTGGTAGAAAATAATAATCATAAAACATGACATATGACTAAACATATCATCTTTAATGCTTTACCCATCAAAAGTAAATGAAGGAGAATAAGGGAATTAAGAATACAGTTCAATAAGTAGAAAAGCAACTATAAACAAACCTAAGAAAATAGGAAGAGTGCAGAAATGAATAAGAAGACGGTATAAGATTTTAGAAAATTACATGGCAAGTTATATTATAATAAAAACAAATAACAGAAGGAGACATATTTGCAATACATGTGTCAAGAAAAGCATGAATTTCTTCAGGTTTATTTTTAATAGAAAAATCAGTAGAAGTGCAAGAAGTCCACAGAAAAAGAAATACAAATGGCCAATACATAAATGCAATGATAATTGACTTCATAAAGAAATTGTATTTAAAGCGGAAGTATATTCAATATCACTTATTAGAATTCTAGGTAGTATTGCCACAGACTTGGGGAAATAGGCATCCTTCTACAGTGCTGGTAGACGTGTAAATACAAACAGTTTTGGGGGACAATTTGGCACTATTTTTTTTTTGAAAGACATAATGCATTTATTTAATTTTTAACTTTTTTCATTAGCAGAAAATTTCTGAATTACAAAAGACAAATTTAAGCTGCTTATTGATACTGCTTAGAGGTGAATGTTTACATTTTATTTGATAATATATAATTTGATCCTCTAATTGCTTAGGCGCTTAGACATTAGGTAAGTTCTAGTGTCTCGAGCAACTCACATGATAATATATTAAATTTGTGTGTGTGTGTGTGTGCATGTGTAGAGCATGCCTTTTTTTATTTTACTTTAAGTTTTTGGATACATGTGCAGAACTTGCAGGTTTGTTACATAGGTATACGTGTGCCATGGTGGTTTGCTGCAACTATCAACCCGAATTTGACTCTATTAATTCTCCTGCAAGTAACCTATCCCATGTATGTGCTCACAAAGTGATAATCCCAACAGAATACCAAAGTATGTATATATATATGTGCATGTTTGTGTGTATATTTATAAATTCATATGTATGTGCATATATAAATATAAGTATATTGCATCAAATGCAAGACTTAAAACATTCTAAGTGTACATGTTGAGGAACATGGTTTAATATATGATGATGCATTTATAGAAAAGAATAGCAAGAAACTGTTTAACAATGAATGAAGTTGGTGGGTATATGCTTGATAGGGAAGGTTCTGCAAGAGTTATAGCTCATTTCTTTTTATTTCTTGGCTATGTAGACTGGTTTTATGTAAGCTGACTTTTGGAAAGCACCCAGCACTGTCTTCTTTTTTGCTGTTGTTTTTGACAGCTTTATTGAGGCATAATTCACATAGCATACTATTCACCCATTTAAAGTGTGCAATGCGGTGGTATTTAGTCTATCCACAGAGTTGTGCAACCAACACCAGAATTAATTTTTGTCCCCCTCATAAGAAATCCTGCATCCATTAGCAGTTACTTCCCATTACCACCCAACCCCTGGCCCTAGACAATGATTAATCTACTTTTTGTCTCTGTATATTTGCCTTTTTTGGATATTTCATACAAAGAGAACTAAACAACAGGTGGTCTTTTATGATTGACTCCTTTAATTTAGCATCATGTTTTCGGATTTATACATCATGTAGCAAGTATCAATACTTAATTCCTTTTTATTGCCAAATAATATTTCATTGGTAAAGATATACTAAATTTTATTTATTCATTGTTTGATGGAGATTTAAATTACTTCTCTTATTTGACCATCATGAATCATAATGTTGTGAATATTTGTATACAAGTTTTTGTGTGGGTCTTTTATCTCTCTTGAGTATATACCTAGAAGTGGAATTTCTGGGACACATAGAAACTCTATGGGTTTTTGTTGTTGTTGTTGTTTTGTTTTGTTTTGTTTTGAGATGGAGTTTTACTCTTGTTGCCCAAGCTGGAGTGCAATGGCGCAATTTCGGCTCACTGCAACCTCCACCTCCCGGGTTCAAGTGATTCTTCTGCCTCAGCCTCCCAAGTAGCTGGGATTACAAGCACGTGCCACTATGCCCAGCTAATTTTTTTGTATTTTTAGTAGAGATGGTGTTTCACCATGTTGGCAAGGCTGGTCTCAAAATCCCATCCTTAGGTCATCCCCCTGCCTGGCCTCCCAAAGTGCTGGGATTACAGGCATGAGCCACCCCAACCAGCCTGAATCTGTTTAACATTTTGAGGAGCTGCCAAACTGTTTTCCAAATTGGCTACCATCTTACAGTCCCATCACAATGCATGAGGGTTCTAATTTCTCTACAACCTCACCAAAATTTGTTATTATCTGTATTATATTACAGTCATCCTAGTGTATATGAAGTGATATTGTGATTTTGATTTCCATTTCCATAATGCATTTTGAGCATCTTTTCATGTGCTTATTGGCTATTTTTATATTTTCTTTGGAGAAACGTTTATTCAGATCTTATGCTCCTTTTTTAATTGGTTATTTATGTCTTTATTATTTGACTATAAGCGTTCTTTATATATTCTGAGTAAAAGTCCCTTTATCAAATATATGGTTTTCAGATATTCACTCTTATTCTAGGGGTTGTCTTTTCATTTTCTTAATAAAATCACTTGCAGCACAAAAGTTGTTAATTTCTGTTGAAATTCAATTGTATTAGCCTATTTTCATGCTTCTGATAAAGACAAACCTGAGACTGGGTGGTTTAATGGACTCACAGTTCCACGTGCCTGGGGAGGCCTCACAATCACGGCAGAAGGCAAAGGGCACATCTTACATGGCAGCAGGCAAGAGAGAGCATGAAAGCCAAGCAAAAGGGGTTTGCCCTTATAAAACCATCAGATCTCGTGAGATTTACTCACTACCATGAGAACAGTATGGGGGAAACTGCCCCTGTGATTCAATTATCTCCCATCAGGTCTCTCCCACATCACATGGGAATTATGAGAGGTACAGTTTAAGATGAGATTTCGGTGGGGCCATAGCCAAACCGTATCACCGATTAATTGATTTTTTTTCTTTTATCATGTGTGCTTTTGTTCTTGTACTAGAGGTCAAATGCAAGATCCCAAAGGTTTACTCCCAAGTTTTCTTCTTAGAGATTTATAGTTTTAGCTCTTATATTTAGTTCTATGTTCTATAATCAAATATGATTCAACTTTTAGAAAGAGGAAAATTTTGTCATTTGCTATCTGGAGGAACCTGGGCAACATTAGGCTGATGGAAGTAAGTCAGGCACAGAAAGACAAATATCACATGATCTCATTTATATGTGGAATCTAAAACGTCAAACTTACAGAAATAGAGAATAGAGCAGTGGTTACCAGGGGCTGGGCGAGGTGTTACTTGGAAGGGGTAAATATTGGTCAAAGGGTATAAAGTTTCAGTTAAACAGAAAGAATATGTTTTTTGAAATCTATTGCACAGCATGATGACTATAGTTAATAGTAATGTATTGTCTACTTGAAAAGTACTAAGAGAGTAAATCTTAAATGTTCTTTCCACACACACAAAAATGATAACTGTGTGAAATGATGAATGTGAATGTAAACTCAAAATAAAATTCTAAGGCCACCAACCAACTGAATAGACCCCTCCTCTCTGGCAAGGGCGTTCTACAGTAAACTTAAAACACTAGTTCGGGCCATGATGGGCATGGGTGGCTGGACATACCTCATGTCGTCAGCAAGGTAAATCTGTACAGGTCTGCAACAACCTCAGTTTTTGCCTTCTTAGAAGAAATAATTTGACTGAGGTGGGGGATAAGGCAGAGTGAGAGACCCAGACAAGTTTTGGAGAAGGAGTGAAAGTGTATTAAAAAGCTTGAAAGCAGGAACAAAAGGAAATAAGGTGCACTTGGAAGAGGGCCAAGCGGGTGACTTCAGAGATCAAGTGAATGATTTGACCTTTGACTTAGGGTCTTACATGTTGGCATATTCCAGGGTTGAATTACTTCTCCCCTGAGTCTTCCCTTGAGGTTTTTTGCCTGTGTGCACAGTGGCCTGCCCGCGCTTGGGAGGGCCACGTGCTCAGTGTGTTTATAGATTTGTACACATGCTCCCTTGAGGCGCTCTTCCCTTACCTGTTGAATATTCCTAGAAAGTCATTTGCCAGTTAAACTCCACCATTTTGCCTCTTAGTGCACATGCTTGAACCCACTCACCCAATTCCTGAGATCTTATTGGGAAGCTGCCGATCACCAGCTTCAGGTGTTTCTATCTATTGGGAGACAGCCTTTCCCTGGCACCCATGGCAACCAATTATTACTTGAGAGAGACAGCTAAAAAATGCCCGACCATCACCTGATTGGTTGTGGGGGAACCTCTTCTGCCCTGTTCATGTCTGCCTCACTACCTACAGTAACAACTATACCTTCTTTCCCTTGGAATTCAGGCATGGCTGACCAGTATTAACATTAAAACAGAGACCTTAAGAATGACAAAACAGGCTCTACAGCAATTGGATACCAACATGACAGATTGCAAACCCTGAAAGAAATCAAAGTATTTTACCCCAAAGTATATTTTTTTTTGACACAATTTGAAATGGCCGTGCAAAGCTGTCTCTTGTGGGGAAAATCTGCTTTATGTAGAGAATCCCCTTCCCCTCCCAGGTCTTTTTCTTGATCCAGGAGAAAATTAAGAGGCTGGCACCTTTTTAAGTCTGATAAGAAACATTTACCACCTATTGTCTCTGAAAACTGCTACCTGGAGGTTTCATCTGCATAATAAAAACCTTGGTTTCCGCAACCCATTTTCTTAACGCAGACACCTGTTGTATTGATTCCAGGTCTTTAATCAGAAAATTCTTGAATCCACCTGTGACCCGGAAGTCCCCACTTCAAGTTGTCCCACCTTTCTGAACTGAACCAATGTACATCTAACATTTATTGATTGATGTCTTACGTCTCCCCAAATGTATAAAACCAAGCTGTAGCCCAACCACTTTGGATACATGTTCTCAGGATCTCCTGTGGCTGTGTCATGGGCTATTGGTCACTCATATTTAACTCATAATTAATCTCTTCATGCCAACCATTGTGGAAGACAGTATGGCAATCAATACCTCAAGGATCTAGAACCAGAAATACCATTTATCCCAGCAATCCCATTACTGGGTATATACCAAAAGGAATATAAATCATTCTACTATAAAGACACATGCACATGTATGTTTATTGTGGCACTATTTACAATAGCAAAGACATGGAATCAACCCAAATGCCCATCAATGATAGACTGGATAAAGAATATGTGGTACATATGTACCATGGAATACTATGCAGCTGTAAAAAGGAATGAGACCATGTCCTTTCCAGGGACATGGATAAAGCTGGAAGCCACCATCCACAGCAAACTAATACAGGAACAGAAAAACAAACACTACATGTTCTCACTCACTATAAATAAATAAATAAATAAATAAATAAATAAATAAATAAATAAATAAATTTTATTATACCTCAATAACCTGGAAAAAAGATTCTGCTTGAATTGAAAAGGTTCCATTTGAACCAACCCAAAGACACATGCACACTTATGTTTATTGCAGCACTATTTACAATAGCAAAGACATGGAACCAACCCAAATGCCCATCAGTGATAGACTGCATAAAGAAAATGTGGCACATACACACTATGGAATACTTTGTGGCCGTAAAAACGAATGAGATCATATCCTCAGTGGGAACATAGATGAAGCTGGAAGGCGTCATCCTCAGCAAACTAACACAGGAACAGAAAACCAAACACCACATGTTCTCACTCATAAGCGGGAGTTGAACAATGAGAACACATGGACACAGGGAGTAGAACAACACACACCGGGGCCTGTTGGGGGATGGGGGCGAGGGGAGGGAATTTAGATGACAGGTCAATAGGTGCAGCAAACCACCATGGCACATGTATACCTATGTAACAAACCTGGAACTTAAAGTAAAATTTTAAAAAATTTAAGAAAAGGTTCCATTTGAAAGGCTGTCTTTGATTTTCTTCTTTTTCACTTCAAAATTGTGATATCACTTTGTCAACTAATACTGATGAATTTAATGTTTTTTTCTGCATCCTTGTTATTTAGATACAGAGAATTAAGTGTAGGAGTGGAAAAAAAGCTCTAAAGAGGGAAGAGAGAATTATTGAAGAATTTTAGCCTGATCGTTATAATCGTAGCTACCATTTGTTGTGCACTTATTCTGCCTTGCATCTATTTTTGTATTTAATTTTAAAAACAGCCTGTTTCACAGATTAGGAAACTGAGACTAGAAAGATTAAGTAGTGTCCCCAAAATCATACTATTTGTAAATGGTAGAGCTGGGATTCACAATCAGATCTACCTGAATCTAAAATACAAAGATAGATTACCACCATTCCTGAAATGGTTCCCAACCTCCTAGAGGGACTGTGCAGAAATTCTATAAAATAGCATCATACATTAGGGAACAAATGCATGGATTTGTGCAGATAAAAGACATTATTCGCCCACATCAAGGAAGACCAGTTAGCAAATTCATATCTCGTTGAATATACTTCAAAAAGCACCGTGTTCACGTCTGCAAAGGTTATTCCTTATCACCGGAAATCAGAGGTAATGATGAGAAACTGTGGTTCATGTTGAATGCCTATTTGCTTCTCTCAAGTCAGATCTCACATGTCTGTCAGCAAATTTTTTTTCCTGTAGGGCCACTTCTGGTCAAGGAAAAAAAAAATATATATATGACTTGAAAAAAAAACCCTCTCATTTCACCTCTAGATGGAAATGAAGCAACCTTCCCACCAGTCTTGCGTGTTCAACTCTCTGGGACAATCCTAGAATCAGATGTTAACCAAATAGTCCCCAAATACATGAACAATGTTTAAAATGTTGAAAATGGAAAAGGATGTGACTGCTTTGGAATACAGTTTGGGTTTATTCGTTGACCAAAAGAAAGACGCATTTGTGTTGACTGTGCATCTACCCCAGACTGAAAAACACAGATGGAGAGGACTAGTTCTTAGCTGTAAGGCACCTCATTAGGTATAAGGTACCTCATCAAGCATGCTGCGTGATGGAGATTTTACTATTGGGCAGAGGAGTGAAAGCGTGTGTTGTGAGAAAGTGGGTTTGAAGTCTATGCTCAACAACTCCTAAGATGCTAACCTTGGAGAAAGTACAAAATTCTTTAAATTTCAGTTTGTCTATAGAATGAGGATGCTAAAATACACAGCCTCAAGAGACCAGGGACCTGGGCTTTATATTAGTTCATTTCTGGGTTTAATCCTGGTTTCTTCCTTTATTTCAACTGTGTGATATTGGGCAAATAGCTAGCCCCTCTGAACCTCAGTTGTTTTCTTCTACAAATGCAGTTATTAATTTAAAAGGGTTTATAAGGATGAAGTAAGATAATATGCACATCAAATTAAGGCTGGGCCCAGCACAGTGGCTCACACCTGCAATCCCAGCATTTTGGGAGGCAGAGATGGGAGGATCACTTGTGCCCAGGAACTTGAGACCAGCCTGGGCAATATAGTGACAGCTCGCCTCTGCAAAAAGTAAAAAAATTAATTGAGCCTGCCCAACTCATATTATATGCTGAAAAATGTGTGCAACATTTGTTGTTTATTGTCATCATTATGACCACTGCTACTGCTGCTACTATTATGTGAAACACCGAGTACAATGCCAGCCATGAAGTAGGAACTCAGTATAAGCTATTTCTTTCTCCCTACTTTATAATTTGAAAGAATGCTCATAAGGATTATCCTTCGCTCCCATAGATAGGCATCTGCTCTTTGACCATAATGCAAACGTGGAATATTTTTGGCTCTTTTTCATGAGCCCTGGGTGTAGCTGTGCTATTTCTTTCTCTTTAGCATTTAATTTCAGAGTTTTGGTTTAATTACTCAATGCACATTGCAGACAGCATGCCTTTCCTGGGTCAGTGATTTATACAGCTGATACACACATAAGGAAAAGAGCTAAGGAGATGGTATGTCAGTGTCCCTACTTTTTACATGGGAAATGTACATTTACAATTTAGAAACACCATGGAAGTCACTGGCCCCAGAGGCAGATACTATTTTTATCAAGAGAAGTTGGCCCCTCAAACTTTGTTTGCTAGCTGATTTTACTGCTCCATGGCTCTCTTGTCTGGCTCCCTGCACTCCTTTCTGACTGGAAGTGAGATCTTGTTTCAGGGAAACGCTTGGCTGGGGGCAGGCAGGACACACTGTATAAAAAGCTAGTATCTGAAATTAAGATTTCAACCTGCTGTCCCAGCAGGAGCTTCTTCCAAATTTTACTTCCTAACCTTCAAACTAAATTAGAAACACTAAATTTTCTTTGAAAATAAAAGGTAAATAATGAAACATTTCCTTGGTTCTGATTAAAATGCACGGGCCAATGCTTCCTTAACTTCCTTGTATGAGTGAGTCCAAGGATCTCAAAAAGAGGAGCTCAAATCACTTTCAAAGCACTTACCAGGGTAGAAGGGACTTCCCATGTCACATGCTGTTGATGGGAGAAAATGTGAAGGTCAAGTATTCCATGCTAACTTTGAGATACCATTGATTTTACTCAGAGCCTCACGGGTGCCTACTACCACAGAACAACACACCTCCAGATTATATTTGTGTTCCTGGAGTAAGGGATGTCTATTCCTTTTGCTTTCCTTCTACTTGAAAATGTTACAATGGACCCCATGTGACATGAATTATTTATCTAGAAAGAGAGAGAGTTCCACGGCGATTGTTACAATTCCATGCCCAATTCTCTTTTTGATCCATTGCACCCATTTTCTTGGTGACTTGTCAGGGCTACCATTCAACTCTAGGAGCTCACTAGTCTATGTAGGGACTGCTCTTGTTAGCACTCCTTGCCTATCTTTCGACCCATCATCCACAGATCCAGAATGAATTCAGAGACTTCCAGCTCAATGTCAAAATGAAATAGGACCCCACAGAGCAACAGATTTCATCCTCTCACTTTTTGATGAATTTGCTCAATGTCAGAACTAAATAGGACCCCACAGATCAGTGGATTTTATCCTCTCACTTTTTGATGAAGAATTGAGTTGCATCTTAAGGAGATAAAGCAATTTATCCAGTTACCCAAGCAGCTTGTTGCCAAACTGGGACTAGAAAATCTCTCTTCATCATTCCAGACTGCCCTTCTTCCTATTCCTAAGCTATGGGAATTTACTGAGCAGAAGCTTACTTGGACATATTCTTCCTCTACAAGATTATAAATGGTCTATTCTCAAATAAACTGCAACTGTTAACTTGTTCATAGCAACTTAAGCATATTAAAATATGATAATGTGTACCCACAGGCACATCTTCTATTTATAGGCAGATGACACATACACACCTGTGCCAAAACTCTCCCTCTTGACTCAGGCTCACATAATGTTTTGTATACAGACGATATTCCTCAATACTCAACCAGTACAGATTTAATACGTACCTCCTATGTTCTCTGCAGTCTTCCAGGTATAGCAGAGACTGCAGGGAAAAGAATTATTAGGCCAGATTTAGAAAAATGGAGATGTGGAGGAAATTTGGAAGGAAGAAGTCTAAAGGCTTTGGTCTTCAAAGACATTCTGTATTCTCAAATGCCAGTATCTGCTGATAGGCAGGTGGGAGGAAAGGCACACAGGTTTTGTATAAAGTCCTACTGAAGACAATGCTATCTCACATTGACCAAGTCGAGGGAAAACTCTTGATGCTTTAAGATGAAATATACTTTACTTTGCTTAAATAAGGACTCTGCGTGTACATTTAACTTGCTCTGAAGGAGCAGAAGAGCAAAGTCATTTGCAGTTGGAGAGCTAATAAAACCCCATACGACACCACTTTCTTTCTCAGCAGAATAATAGCGAAAAGTTAAAGATGATTATGACTTTTAGTCTGTGAGCCTTTCTGCTGACGGAGATCTTTTTCATGTATGTTTTACATTTAAATGGAATGATGAGTATCCTTAAAAAAAAATGTTGTCTCTAGAATTAGATCCTTCTTGGTTCCATAAGGATGATTTGTGACCCAAAATTTGAAAAGAATTTTGATTTGGTTTTAAGAAGGAAAGCATATCTTGAAGTTATTTCAAACTTTGTCAAACTTCTTTAATGAATTAAGTGCCATCTTTCATGCTTAGTTTCTTAGAATGTCATAAATTTATAACCTGAAGTTTCTAAAACACTTTCATTTTCCTGTTTAGAGAGGAAGGGAGGGCAAATATCATTACCTTCATGGTATAGATGAAGAAACTAAACTTCAGAGAGGTTAGGTGACTTGCCTGAGGTTATACAGCTAGTGACACAGTTAGATGAGAGTGAAGTCTTTGCTGATTTCATCTGATATTCTTTCTGTCACACTTTCATACTTGAAAGCTAGGAAGAAGAAAGGGGGAAGTAATGAGAAAAAAGAAGGAATGGTACTAATGGATTCTTAGTAGGGTATCCCAGCTTTCCAAAGAGTAAAACAGTTGGAAAGAAAATCTACTCTGTCATTATGTTTTAAAGCCCTCACCAGTGTTATATAAAATGAAAAATTAATGAGCACCGGTAAAAGATTTCATTGCCCAGCTCTCTGAGGCCACAATTTAAAGTTAATGTTATTTTCTATATTAATAGCTGCTCCCAATGATGTTTCCCTTTTAAATTAATGCAGATGCCAGATAATTTGGAAGAGACCAAATAGACCAGGAGGAGCAGCTCAGATTGCTCACTCAGCAGCCCTCTAATTTGAAAAGAGAGCTTCAGGAGCAGTTACTACCTTTGGGACCTTGTCTGGGGTTATTAGATGTACACAGGCTACTCCTTAAGAATAACAGCCCCTATTTCTTATCCTTCAGAAAAATTTGCAGCTCCTAGTAATTGTAGAATAGAATTCCGTTATCACAGTACTCCCACTGAGTTTCTCTTCCACTCTCCATTTTTAAAACATTTTCTTGAAAGTAACTGTTTGTTCCAGCACTGATAAGGGAGTCGGTTGACACATTTTGCTCATAAAATGGCGATGATCATCATCGTGGTGATTTCGGATGAGGAATGGTCACTTCCTCAGCCTGAGACCCACACTTAATATTCAGAGACTTCCTCAAGATTCTGCAAGCTCTCCATGTTCTGTCTTTATGCTGGAAGAGCTGAAGCTTCAACCCACCCTTCCTGAATCTTCAACCTGACCTCCTCGAGGAAGGAAGACCCTCCTAAAAGTTCCCAAGTTTATTGGTGATTTTTTCTTTCTTCTGATCAGAGGCATAATTATTTTCTGTGACTAGGAAACAAGGAAAATGCATGGGTGTCTTTTCTGATACTGGCTTGAAGTTGTTCTGATAAATTAGCCTAAATTAGAGTGGAATTCCTCAAGTACAGTGAATATTTTATGTTGAATTCACGCCACACTTTCATTTGACCCTGCCCCTTTCCTGTCAGTTTCTGGGTTTGCTTTCAAAGCACAACATTATGGGAAGTTAATGGACTGGTTGTAGAATTAATAGACTCTGAATGTTACCAATAATATTTAAACCATATATGTGTATATATATAATGCCCTATACACAAACCTTATATATATAATGTACATAAACTACACTACAAATATGTACTAGTATGTGACATGCATTTTAAAACATACAAAGTACAAACTAAAGACAAATTAACTATAAATAGAAGTTGTATTTTCCTTGTACTTCAATAAGTCATTTAATTTTTTCCTTACCAGAAGTTTTAAAGCTCTCCTATGAGGCCACTGGGCTAACCAACGTGTTCCACCTGCCATGCTTTCTCTGGTGGCTCTGTTGGTTATGGAAAAGAGAGTGGCCTTAATGTACTTTCTTTGAATTATTTCTACTTGCATGTCACCTGGGAAGCAAAGTAAGCTGGGTACATGGGTGGTGAATGAGCCTCATGTTCCCAGGTACCTGGATCATCAGGTAAGGAACACTGCAACTGAGACTCGCCTGCATCTTCCTCTCAAAGACAAGTCTCAGATGAATGACAAAAGGTCTTGATTAAATTGCTATTATATCAAATCACTTTGAGCCACTGAAAATAGAAGAAGAGGAATTAAAATGCCTTCTTCCCAACATTCCTTAGACTTAAAGACTCAGGATTTAAGTGGAACCATAGAAGTCACATTGCAGGTGCAACCACAGCGTGCCAAAGAGGTGACTTGACCTGCCCAAGTTGACATAGCCAGTCCCATTGAGTGGATGATCTAATGCTCAAATCCTGCTATGCTCCTTCCTGCTCTAGGAGAGTTTATATTTTAAGGTGGAGAAGTGTTGGATTCCACAAGCACAAACCCCATTTTTCATATCTCCTTCATTTCTTCCTCTTCATGCCTTTCTTAAGGGAAATATATGTTGTAATAAAGTTTTGTTTGTGCCATTCTTTTTTTCTGACTTAGGATACTTTAAAAAAACCATTTTATTATAAAATAAAACATAGATACAGAAAATCACACAAAACAAATTTTGCTGTTGTTGTTTTCCCAAGAGGGACTTGGAGCCCTCTTACCTGTCCCTTCACAGGTGAGGTGTGCTTGTCCCTCTCTGCCCCACCTCTCTCACAGGCTTCTCCTGCCTTCTGCCCATTGATACTGTAGTGTGGAAGCCAAATTGCAAGATTACTGTCTCCCCTCACTCCCTTCTGAATCCATGAATTCACCTATTTGTAGATGTAAAGCTCTCAAACTGGGACCTTCCTTTGTTGATTTCAACTGATTTTCTTTTCCTTTTCTTTTTTTTTTTCTAATTTTTGTTCCTTATTTCTCATATCTTTTGCTCTGCTTTCTGGAAGATTTTTAAAACTTTATCATCCAGCTTGATGATGGGCTATTTTAATTTTGTTTTTCAAAAAATATTTATCACTGATTGTTTCTCTTTTACAGCATCCTTTGTTCATTTCATGAATACCATATATTTTCCTCTTCCTCTCTGATGGCAGGAATGTATCTATTTCAAGTGTTCCTTGGTCCTTTGCAGTTTCTCATTTTCCTGTGTGATCCTTTCCTCCTGGGGTTTGTTTTGCTTTGTCCCTTTTAGGCAGGAGACTTTGCTCCGTGTCTAATGACCTTGCCTGTCTGTCCCGAGAATGGGGCACTCTCAAACATGCTTGACTGAGCTCATGGTGGGAGGGGTTGAGTGTGCTGACAGGTTTCAACGTCAGGAGATAGGGTGACTGATCAAACAAATGGCAGATGTCATTATCTGGAGACTGTTTTTCTGAGGTCTCAAGTTTCCTCAGAGCAAAAACGTCCAACTTAACTTGCTGCCAGCATTCCGGAAGCAGGACTAAGGAAGGTGTCTGAGGAGTCCAGCCTTCGACATGTAGGGCTTCACTCATCCCCTGCATCAGCCCAACTCTAACTGACTATCATGGTGTCTGGTGTCTTGAGACCTTGGATCACCCGGAGAGTGTCCCTCGGGTTGTGTGTGGAAAGGGTATCTTGAGCCGGGTGAATGAGAGAAGGAGGAAGACAGCCATGTTGCAAGGCATCAGAAAAACCAGTTACTCTTTCTGCCAGCCTCCTGCTTTGGCCTCATTTGCCTTGCAAACCCCTCACATTCCTGATACCTGCTGTTTCTGAGAGCTTTGTGTTCATTGATTCTACGGGCGAGTCTGCTGCTCCTTGATGGCACGTTATGACTTGGGTCACAATTCCACTCAGCTCAATCTGTTATCATCTCTACTTCCTTTTCCCATGTCTAATATCTGTTAAAACTTCTCACCTGTAGCTATGTCCTCCAATTCTCCTCTTCCTATGGTTAATACCTTTTGGGTCTTGAAACAGAGAGGTCTGTGGGTGTGGTTACCTTTGCTATTTTTACTCTGAAATCTATGGAGTTCATTTGTCTTCTCAACATTAGGCAATATGTCCATCAAGTAACTTTAGATGTGTGGTCAATTGTTCACCGTTGCTTAAAGTTTAAAAGTAAAACCGTTTTTATACCAAAGTAGAGATAAACTTTAGTTAAGGTGTCAATGGAGCCTTTACAAAGACAGAACATTTCTGCATACTCAGGTAGCAATGATTTGAAACTGTTGAAGATATTTATCAACAATATCTATATACAATTTATTTTGATACTGTATGAAATTGTAAGGAAATTTTGTTTAATTTAGGTATTCATTTGAAATTATAGTACTTTAGATAAATCTTCATTTTAAAAGATATTTTCCTGAAATAGCTGCTTTGAAATTTTAACAACTTCATCTCTGAGTTACAACCATAGTTTTCCTCTTTAGAAAGCATCCACTAGATTTAGTCAACCAAAATGTTATCTCACAGTCTTTGTTCAACATAGGCAGATTGGGAAGTTTCTGTATTTTTAACATAAAGAAGCTACCGTTGACCTTTAATTCAGAGGTTAATTTTGACTCTGCAAGCCTTTGTCATATCTATAAGCAGGTGAGGGTTATTTTCAGAGCAGGTAATAACTTAATAGGCTAAAAAATGCATTTCTTTTATTTTCTGTAAGGATTACAACATTAATTTTTTATGGTCAGAACAAAGGAGCTTGTTATTCAGCCTGGAGTCAGCTCTATTTTCCCCCTGGAAATATATAACTTCCTTGACACACGTCAAGACCAGCCCTGTTTGTGGACAATCTGTACTCTGATGAGACTTTTATTGGCCTCCTAACACAGAAGAGAACTGTGCTTGGGCCTCCACTTTTCACTATTAGTCATTTCTTGGGTTTGCTCATGAAAGTTCCAGTTAAAATGCAAATATATCAGTAACATTTTCAGCTACTTCTGTCTCGGGAAAATTAGTACAGCTGAATTCACCAGGGCCTTAGGATACCAGGACAGATAAAATTTTAATGGGACCAAACCAAAGAAAATGATGGTACATTAAACACTGCCTAGCACTGAAGAGATGAGTGATAGAGAGGAAAAAGAACCTCCCAAAGGCTGAGAATGGAACTGGCTTCTCTCATAGTGGTGAGCCATGTGCCTGGAATAATTCAAGCAGAAGCTGCAGGAAGTCTTGTAGTGACTCTGTAATAATAATAGTGCCCCTAGTGACATAGTGCAGTACTATTTGCAAATTGTTTTCAAATCCATTATTTCATTTCCTTTACTTTCCATAATCCTGTGAATCTTCTGAAGAGAACAAGTTACAACTGATAAAGAAAGCAACTGAGTATCACGGAATCTATGCAGTGGTCTCAAAGTCATACAACTAATGATCAGTAGTGGAACCAGCATTAGCACCCTGTTTGCCTAACTGTAGTCTGGGGCTCTTCACTAAACACTGTGTTTTTTCAGTGAGTCCCTGGACAGCAGTGGAAGTGACTGGTGGCCTCTAAAGTCAGACGGTATAGTCTCAAGAGACCCAAAGCCAGTGTGAGATTTCCTTAAAGTCTTGTGTTTTATCTTTAAAAATAGTGGAAACTTTGTATTTCACTCTGTATTTCCCTGTTTTCTCTCTCTGTCTCTTTTTTTATTTTTATTTTTTTGAGGCTAGAGTTTGGCTTTTGTTGCCCAGGCTAGAGTGCAATGGTGCAGTCTTGGCTCACTGTAACCTCCACCTCCTGGGTTCAAAGGATTCTCCTGCCTTAGTCTCCCAAGTAGCTGGGATTACAGGCACCTGCCACCACACCCAGCTAATGTTTGTGTTTTTAGTAGAGACAGGGTTTGACCATTTTGGCTAGGCTGGTCTCAAACTCCTGATCTCAGGTGATCTACCCCTGTTGGCTTCCCTAAGTGCTGGGATTACAGATGTGAGCCACCGCACCTAGCCTCTGTTTTTTCTTTGTAGCAAACAACCTCAAAGATCTCAGGGCTTATGATATCCTGTTTATTTTTCTCACTCATGGGTCTGTGGGTTGACCATAGTTGTGTGGACTTGGCTGGGATTGCCTAGCCTTGATCTTGGCTGGGTTTGGTTCAGGTTTGCTACATGAGAATGAAGGTCTTCTCATTCTCCCAAGACCAGCAGTGATCCAGGGCATGTTCTATGCATGGCAGATCAGAGGCGTGCAAGAAGAACAAGCAGAAACAGGCAGTCCTCTTAAGGCAGCTGTCACCTCTACCCTCCTTCTGTTGGTTGAAGTACATCATACAGCTAAACCCAAATTCAGTGGGATGGGATGCATATTCAGCTTGCTTTACTATACTGCAAAGTCTTATAGCAGAGGAAGTGAAAAACTGAGACAAGTAATTCAATTGTATTAGTTCCTTCTCATACTGTTACAAGGGAATACCTTAGACTTGAAACTGGGTAATTTATCAAGAAAAGAGGTTTAATTGGCTCATGATTCTGCAGGCTCTGCAGGAACCGTAGTGGCTTCTGCTTCTGGGGAAGCCTCAAGAAACTTACAACCATGGTAGTAAGCAAAGGAGAAGCAGGCACGTCTTACATGGCTGGAGCAGGAGGAAGAGAGAGAGGGAAGGTGCTACACACTTTTAAACAACCAGATCTCATGAGAACTCACTCATTATACAGTACCAAGGGTGCTAAGCCATTCATGAGAATTCCACCCCCGTGACCCAGTCATCTCCCACCAGGCCCCTCCTCCAGCATTGGGGATTACAATTCAGTGAGATTTAGGCAGGGACACAGATCCAAACCAGATCACTAGTGAACAGTGACCTTCCCTTTTGACTGCAATCATTCACCCTATGACCCACATGCAGAATACATTCACCTCTATGCTAAGACTTCAAAAAATTTCATCTTATCACAAGAACAGGATCCAAGTCCTGAATCTCATGATTGACATCAGGTCCAGATGCTGCTCTTCTTAATATGGAGGCTTTCAAACTAAAAAGACAAGTTACCTGCTTATGCCCAATGCCCACACACCCATCACAGTGTACCTAATACGTAATAGTAGAAGAGGCAGAGATTAAATTTTTTAAAAACCCATAACACTCCCATTTGAAAAAGTTAAGACTGGGAGGTACGTAGCAGTCACTAGTCCACTGCAGCTCCAAAATCCATTAGGCAAAAGTTGCCAGGGCATAGGTAAGAGAATATTCCTTGATTACACCTAGTTCTGATCCCTAGAAAGCAGCTCCTGCTACACTGTTCTCCATGGCTCTTCACTCCACCCTGCAGGAGAAGCTTCCTTTTCCATCCTCTTTCATGGCTGCATCTTAAGAGGGCACTGGTGAATATGTCCGTCCTAGTGACTGAGAAGCTATCTCTGTCTATTCCTGCCTTTATACTGTTGGTTTCCTTTAGGTATTTTTACAGCCAGTCAGTCTCTTTCATTTAAAGCTGGCAGTACCTTGCCAATGTAACTATCTCAAAAACTTTGATTTATAATCCTTTTTGTATATACCCATTAATGGGATTGCTGGGTCAAATGGTATCAAGACACATGCATAAGTATGTTTATTGCAGCACTATTTACAATAGCAAAAACTTGGAACCACCCCAAATGCCCATTCATGATAGACTGGATAAAGAAAATGTGGCACATATACACCATGGAATACTATGCAGCCATGAAAAAAGGATGAGTTCATGTCCTTTGCAGGGACATGATGAAGCTGGAAACCATCAATCTCAGCAAACTAACACAAGAACAGAAAACCAAATGCCACACGTTGTCACTCATAGGTGGGAGCTGAACAATGAGAACACATGGACACAGGGAGGGGAACATCACACACTGGGGCCTGTCAGAGGATGGGGGGCCAGGGGAGGGAGAGCATTAGGACAAGTACCTAATGCAAGTGGGGCTTAAAACCTAGATGACAGGTTGATGGGTGCAGCAAACCACCACGGCACATCTGTACCTATGTAAAAAACCTGCACGTTCAGCACATGTCTCCTAGAACTTAAAGTATAATTAAAAAAAAAAAAAAAAAAGAGCTTTGAATGTTTTCCATGTATTTGATTCCAGTCAGTTCCATGTGCCTAAGCCACAACCACCATTCTTCTGGGAAATGGCTCTCTATAGACTAAAAGAAGTCCTTTGAGCTGAACAGGCTTCTGGGAGACCATACCCTCAATCTGTATAGAGGTACTTTCCAGCTAAAACCTTCTCTTAGAGCCACTTTAATTCTTTCAGCCATCTTAAAAAGGGTATTAATACCAACGTCTTGGTTTCGTGTTTGTCCTGAGGTTGTATGTTAATGATAGTGTCCTTTAGTAGATCTTTTCCTGACACAGTGTCTTTGTGGCTACATCTTTGATTTAATAAGAAATACTTTCATTTGTCAACTCTACATGCTCTAGAATTTCTGGACGCTCATCTATCTGCACACTGGTCTTTTTGGAGTTCGTCTGACTCTTGTAGCACTTTGCGAGAGGAACTAACTCATTTTGTCAACCTTTTGCCTCAAAAGCTTCTCACCTGACACAAGTTATTATGAATATTTTTCCATGTTCTGAGTTACCACAGAGGACAGACTTACCAAGTAGCTTGACAATTATGTAACATAGGTCCCTATTTTTTCCATTCTCCTGTAATGGTTTCCTTAGTTCCTGTCAACTGCATAGTAGCTGCATAGTAGAAGCACTACAGAGGCACTCCACTTCTAGGTACTGATTTCTGTATTAGCCAATATTGGATGCATAACGAGCAAAGTCAAAATCTCAATGGCTAAAACAAGTATATGGTTTTCTTGGTGCTTTGGGTTTCCTTGGCTCCAGGTTGAGGTTGGATTCAAGTCTGCTGCATGTTCCCTTATTCTCCTTGGTCCAGTGGCTTCCTTTCTTCTCATAAGGCCTTAGAAGAGAAGGTGGTCACTGTCACTCCTGCCCCGCTTCTATTGTCCAAAGCATATCACATGGCTAAACTCCAAATCAATGGATGCAGAAATTATGCTCTGACTATTCTACTGCCTTGCAAGTCCCATGGCAGAAAGAGGAGAAGAATTGAGACAAATAACACAATTTATAATGCATTTCAGTATGTATCTTTGTTCTAATATAATTGTTTAATGTATTGTTATCCCCAAAGCCTTCAAGTAAAGTTGATATCACAGGATCATTCCATGGCTTTGAATATTCCACACTCTACCAAGAGTCCCTCAGGAGTACATTTTGTCCAGTTTGAAAAAAATGAGGGATTCATAAAACTGTACCTCAAGCATATTAGAGGGACAGGGACCTTTCAGATCCCTCTTAGTAAGAATTATCTAACTCTATGACCGTGAATTGGAGACAATGAATGCAAACTTTACCCAATTTGCAATTTTATGTTAGGCTGGCCTGAATCAAATTACAGTTGTCCCTCAGTTGCAGTGGGGGATTGGTTCCAGGACCCCCCAGTGAATACCAAAATCCACAGATGCTCAGGTCTCTGATATAAAATGGTGTAGTATTTGCATATAACCGTTGCGTGTCCTCTTGTATACTTTTAATTACCTCTAGATTACTTATAATATTTAATGCAATATAAATGCTATGTAAATAGTTATTAAACTGTAGTGGTTTAGTTGTATTATTTTTTTATGACTGTACTGCTATTTTTTGTTGTTTCTTTTTATGAATATTTTTTGATCCACAGTTGGTTGAGTCCACAGATGTGGAACCTGTGGATACAGAAGGCCAACTCTATGTCACATCACAAATGCGGCTTCCTGTGCTAATCCCTGTCTTTCTGCAACAAAATTATGAGGACTGAGAATGAATGTGAGAGAAAGTCTTCCTTTGAAAATATCTACAGACTGCTGCCTACACGCATTGTGCAGTGTACAATACATGAATGTAGTGTCCTTTTACTCCTTAATTCATTCAACAAATATCTTCTGTGATTCTGTCATGCACCAGATTCAATGCTAGTGACTAGGTATGTATGAATAGAGTCTTTAACAGAGGTGGTCTAGGGACCCTGAGTGCCCCTGAGAAATTTTCAGGATGTCTTTACAGATCAAACTATTTCCACAATAATACTTAAAAGTTATTTGCATTGCCCATTCTTTCATGATCACAGAGTGAATCCATCATCTGTTATGCCAGATGTTAAAAAGGTTTCCAAAAACGTAAAAAAGGGCCAGGCACAGTGGCTCCCACGTGTAATCCAAGCACTTTGGGAGACCGAGGCGGGTGGATCATGAGGTCAGGAGATTGAGACCGTCCTGGCTAACCCAGTGAAACCCCGTCTCTACTAAAATTACAAAAAATTAGCCGGGCGTGCTGGCAGATGCCTGTAATCCCAGCTACTCGGGAGGCTGAGGCAGGAGAATGGTGTGAACCTGGGAGGTGGAGATTGCAGTGATACAAGATTGCGCCATTGCACGTGCTCCAGCTTGGGCGACAGAGCGAGACTCCGTCCCCCGGCCCGCCCCCCAAAAAAAGTCACCCTTCTTACTCGTTTTTGTTTTTTAAAGAAATACCATCATTTTTATTTAAAAATATGGTACTTATGTTCATATGTAATAATTTTGTTATTTATTCACTTTAATTAACAAAACTTATACATATTTATCATGTACAACTTGTTTTGAAAAAAGTATACATCACGAAATGGCTAAATCAAATTAATGCATGCATTACCTCACATCTTGTGTGTGTGTGTGTGTGTGTGTGTGTGTGTGTGTGTGTGTGTGGTAAGAATCCTTAAAATCTACTCTCTTAGCAATTTTTAAGAATTCAATATATTGTTATTAACTACAGTCACTACATTATGCAATAGATCACTTGAATGTATTCCTACCTAGCTGCAAGTCTGTATCCTTTGATCAACATCTTCCCAACTCTTCTCATCTTGTTGTTTTTTAAGTGAATTAATTAGTAAAAAAACACTTTTAACTGTTCACAAAACCTCTTATTGTTATCTTGAAAATATTTTAAAGGTGGTTTGCAAACTTTTAAGTCATAGGAAACTTTACACTCTTAAAATGTTTTGAGGATACCAAGGAGAGCTTTTGTTTATGTGGGTTCGCTTTATCAATATTTACCACAATGGAAATTTAAACTGTGAATATTTAAATATTTAAGTGTTTCTTTTTTTTTTTTTTTTTTTTTAAAGCAGCATGGATCCTTCCCATTCAGAACTTTCATCAAATTATCTGTAGGCTGTCCAGCAGTACCCACTCCTTTGCCATCTGTCGTGGGGGCTAGAAACTTGAGAACTCCATTTTCTAGAATGCTCTGCCAGGAGGGCTCCAGATTCGTTTCTCCCAATAAGAAGCATTCTCACAAAGTTTGGAAGACAGGCAGAAGCCAGATTGTTGTTCCATGGGCAGGCGTCTGGGATTTAGCAGATGTGGAATTTTTTTAGCACTTTAAGGCGTTCCTATAATGACTGGTTTCAGAGATTCATAAAACTATAATTATAACCAATAGTTTCCTGGGGTCTCTGAAATTTCCTGACCCTCTTAAAGCTAGTAGCAAATTTACATTTTTTCTCCTCCCACCCTTTCAACATTTCTTTAATCATTGAATTCTATGATTTATATCTCTTTCTGCTTAGAATAACTAGAGAGTTTATGTATTTCTGAACCATCTTACTTTGTAGTTGGAGCATCAGAGAAAGACCAAACAAACAAATAAATACGCAAAATACATACAAACCATATGATGTACAAGAGAAATAAAATTGAGTGTCATAATATAGGCTTCATTTTAGGTTTTAAGATGTATTAAAACACACCCTAAGTATATGAGAACTATACAGTGTCAGCCCGTTTACTTACATTAATAATTATGTATCTGTTTTTGATATTCTAAGAAAGCATGTGGTTTGTTTTTCAAGATGCAAGACACCATAAAATAAAATCAGAAAATGATATTGGGAAAATGACATTGACTTTTAAGAAATTAACACCAGTGTTCCTTGTCACAATGATTTGTGAATGTGTTATAAAATTTTACAGACTCTTACCATATGGAAATGTTTTACACAGAAATTCTTGGCAACATGATTTAGAATCTCATTACGTAATACTTTGATATAAAACACTGATTTGCTGATGTGATTAATTAAAAAGCACAATTTTCATTAATTTTTATTTTAATTTCTGAACATTTTTCTATTTCATTGACTCTTCTGGAAAAATTAGCATAATCTAAGTTATATGAAGCATAACTTCCAACAGTTGGAACAGAAACTTCAGATTGCAACAACAAAACATATTGTACCTCAGCTTTGCAGAAATAAGCAACATTCACCATTGTGGAGGAGGAGAAATGTCTTTTCCTCACTCATCCTAGGTACATGGAGGAGGCTTCTATAACGGAAGACAAATGAATAAAAGAAAAAGCACACAAATGTATTTAATGTAAGTTTTATGTGATGCAGGATATTTCATAAAGAAATGGAGACCCCAACATGTGTAAAACTATGTATTTTTTATGCTAGCTTTGGTAAAGAAGTGGATAGTCATGGAGAAGTATGATTGGACAAAGGGGTATGATCTAATGGTGATAAACTAGGGGAACTTAGCAAGGCCTGTGTGTTCAGATTCTTCTTGGCCTCTCTGTAGCATTCCTTCCCTCTGAATATAGAGAGGGTCACCTGTCACATGAGAGTCTTTAAGACGGAAGATCAGAGAGACTTTTCTGCTTCTGTGGTTTTCTTAATGTCCTTCGGATTAAAATACTCAATATTCCAAGGTGTCATGTTTTGGGGTAGCAGTTCCTGTACCCCCATTACTTTTAATTTGGGATTTTAATTTAGGAAGACTATGTGATATCATAGAAAGAAATTTGATGTCAGAACTACCTTCAAATAACTAAGTTATTTAACAAGTAATTTACATCCCCTTTGTTCTATAGACCTAAGAAAACAAGAGTTTAGGTTCATGGGAGGCTAATTCTACTGCACACACAAGTAACTGCACATTGTTTCACCTTTTTGAGCCTCTTTTCTAGTCAGAAAAAAAAAAAAGGAGTGACCGTTCTTACCTGCTTTAGCAAGGATTAAACCAAGAAATGAATGGCAAGTGCCTTGGTCAGATCTAGCACAAAGTAGACACGTAAAAACAGTAATTTTCTCACGCATCCCACTTGAAGGACATGGGTGCAGGCTGTGGGAGAGAGTTGATCCTGTGTCCCCGTTTTTATGGCATCATATTTGATGAAGCTTATGAAAGGTAAGGAGTTGGGTGTGTTGCAAAAGTATCTTCATTGAGATTAGTTCATTGGTTATAAACAAGGCAGAGAGAGGAAGAGAACTATTTGATTAAATGTATTCTCTTCTAACCTCCAAGGTAAGTCATGCAACATGTATCCTAACCAAGCAAGGGCTAGAAAAAGCCTCACACAAGTTAAGGGATTGGATTTTCAATTTTCATCTTGCTATTTGTCAGTTCTGCTTAAATCTTTCCCTTTTCTATTTCTTTTCATGAAGGCCTTAAAAATCATTTTTATCTCTTTCAGCAAAATAATATCCTTCACCATTAAATTATTAATGTTAATAATCTTTTCAAAATGAGGTGGATTTTTATTCACGTTCAATGAAAAAATTCCACACCCTTCTCCTAATTCAGTTTCTGTGGGTGCTCCTCCACTCTTCTAATGATTAGTCATATCTTTGGGTGCTGGGAGAGAAAAAGAGATTTCCTAAAATATATTTTAGGAAAGCATGCACTTTGTTTTTTTCTGATTTTTTTCAAAGTTGGCATATCTGTTTAAAGTACCGCTAGCTTTGCAAAAATGTTAAATTACCATAGGAAGAGGAGAGTCATGAGCAAATAAAAACTTAAGGAACTGTGCTTTAATATTTTTAAATTGCTGGTCTGTGACATCTTTACAAAGAGTCCTAATTAAAAAATAAATTGACTGACTGTCTTAGGGGTTGACAGCCAGAGAGGGAGGAAAGGGCTATAGAGGAAGAAAGTGGGTTATAAGAGTATAGAATTCTAGAGGTAGAAAGAACCTTGGAGAACAACCTAATATCCCAAATCCTTCATTTTATGAGTGAGGGAATTGCAGGCAAGTGAGATAAAGAGACAGTATAACTTGGAACCTGCCCTTAGAAATTACAGAGTTACAATTGGCTTTGTCTACACATGCAAAGCCAAGTGTGAAATGGTGCCCTTCTGCTTAAATGACGTTTAGAGCCAGGATTGTCAACTTCTGCATCCATGTTGATTGGGTTATCAAACTAGTCGGGTATTTTCCTAATCTCTGCTAAAAGTCATGCTTTGCAAACCCAGTCTGTGAGTCTGCAGCAAAATGCAGCTCAGGCCCTGCTCCCATGCAGCCACTTGAACAGTTTTTAGCGTTGTACGCATGATTGTTCAGTTTTGTGCTGAGACACTGTTTTCCTGCCATCCTGTTTCCGTTGGCTTCTCTGTTCTTTTATCATGAAGCCCGTCATCTACTGGCTAAGCACTCAGGTATGCATAGCCCTGAGTTAAGTGGTTAGTGGGAATACAAAAGTACAAGCCAAGGTCCTGAAGGAGCTTGTTCTCTAATTAAGAAATAAATGGATGGATGAAGAAGTGAGATCATGGATCCTGTACTTGCAAATGTAATATATTCAGTGCTGTGATTCAGAAAAGGGAGTAAACTCTATACACCACCCTGGATTTGAACTGGACTATAAAATGGGATAGGTTGTAGATATATGTTCACATATTCAGATATCTACATAGATTTTATATCTAGATATTCATATATCTAGAACTTATCTATCTGCATTTCACGTATATATCAGTATATCACAACCATGACATATGATATAGTTATATGAAGCAGACAGGGAATGGCATTCTAGAGAAGGTGATAGCATGCACACATACTTTAAGTTGGTAATAAACACCACATATCCCAGTGTCAGATAGGACAATAATCTGTTGGGGGCAGGGGGATTCATGATAGGAAGTAGCTGGTTGGGTATGTTTTAGGAGAACTTGACTTGGCCGAGTAGTTTATCCCATTAAATATATCCCATTAAATATAGCAAGCCTGCTCATTATAAGGCTATGAGTAAGTCAACTTTTCATAGTGGAGAGTAGAGAACATAAATTGTCTTGCAATCCATTAATATTATGACATGATTACCTGGTTGCCCCCCAAAACCCATCATTTTGTGGGCTTTCCTCTGGTAAAATTACTTTTCCGACTCTGCGACACCATAAAAGAATACTCCCCAAACCACAAAACTGAAACAACTAGTGTGCTTTGGGTTTTGCTACCCATCTAGATTTACAAGTCTTCTTTTTATTGGTAATTCATTGTGGAAATTACTTTGGCAAATATGTATTCAGAAGTCCATTCAAAAAGGAAAAACTCACTAAGTGAAGAAACTGAAAAGTTAATGCAGCTCACAGAGTAGCCAAGAAATGGAAATGGTGAGGCTTGAACTTCAAGTAAAGATATGTGTTTCATGTGATGGATCCAGAAGGAGATGCAATCCTTGCCTACGCCATTGCCATCTTTTCAAAGCCAAGAACAAGACCCAAGAGTATCAGGAGAGGGATGGAGTCTGACAAAGGCAAAGCAGCAGAAAGGAACTATTTAGAATATGCTCATGTCCTGATTTGAGGTTGAAGACTCCCCAGGATAAGAAACGTTTTAAACGATATATGTTTATCTGGCAACCAAGAAAGGCCAAAACAGGGCCATCTTTTTTATTTTTTTTATTTTTTATTTTTTTTGGAAGCCCTCATGGTGGGATAAGAAGGAACACATCCCAGCCAATGGTCTAAAAGGAACCTTCGAGGTCAGGCCCTGATTTGACACAGGGCCCCTCACACTGTCAAGCTGGTATCCCTGTTGGCCCCTACAAATGTACCAGGAGAGTTTCTGGGTTGTGACAGAGTCACACTATTTATCCTCCTCCACTGAGCTTGCAACTCTAGGAGGGACACAAACGGAGTGTGAGGGTGGCAGGAGGAAGAAGGACCAAACTCCCCCAACCAGCCAGATCAACTGAACCAACACTGTGGGACAATGGAATAAGTGATACCACCGCCAGCTTTACTTCATTCTTCTTTGCTTATATGTCATTTATGAGCCACTTGCAGTCACTTCTCCCCATGAATAAAGGTACTCTGATAGCTTCCTTTTTTTTTTTTCTTGAGATGGAGTCTTACTCTGTTGCCCAGGCTTGAGTGCAGTGGTGTGATCTCAGCTCATTGCAACCTCTGCCTCCTGGATTCAAGCATTTCTCCTGCCTCAGCCTCCCAAGTACATGGGATTACAGCGTCTGCCACCACGCCTGGCTAATTTTTGTATTTTTAGTAGAGATGGGGTTTCACCATGTTTACCAGGCTGGTCTCAAACTCCTGACCTCAAGTGATCCCCCCGACTTGGCCTTCCAAAGTGCTTGGACTACAGGCGTGAGCCACTGCGCCCGGCCTAATAGCTTCCTTTTTATCCCCACTGGTATAAGTTGACTAAATAGCAAATCTCGTGGACTTTCATGGTCTTCTCTCCTCTCTTGTTCTAGGCTATTGCTTAGTCCCCTCATCCTAACCAGCAGCAGTCAATACCTTCAGAAGCTCCAGGGAAGATATCTAGGAGACTAGCCAACTCTTTCAGATTTCCCAGAGTCCAAGAGTTTGGCTCTCTGTAGTCCACACTTTTTGTTTTTGTTTTTGTTTTCGTGTTTTCTGTTTTTGTTGTTGTTGTTGTTGTTTGAAACAGAGTCTCACTCTGTCCCCTAGGCTGGAGTTTAGTGACACAATCTCAGCTCACTGTAACCTTTGCCTCCTGGGTTCAAGGGATTCTCCTACTTCAGCCTCCCAAGTAGCTGGGATTACAAGTGCATGCCACGACGTCCGGCCAATTTTTGTACTTTCATCAAAAATACATTTGTATTTTTAGTGGAGACAGGGTTTCACCATGTTGGCCAGGCTGGTCTTGAACTCCCAACCTCAAGTAATCCACGTGCCTCAGCCTCCCAAAGTGCTGGGATTACAGGCATGAGCAACTACGCCTAGCCTATAGTCCACCTTTTGTAAGAGATGCTGAATTGGGATGAGTCTTCTAAGTGTGTCTAAGTCTCAGTTCAGGCTCCTAAACATTCGGGAGAACAGAGAAACGGTCCTGAGGTTGCAGGCCTTCCCACTTCTCC
Organism: Macaca nemestrina; assembly: GCF_043159975.1. Taxonomy (NCBI): domain Eukaryota; kingdom Metazoa; phylum Chordata; class Mammalia; order Primates; family Cercopithecidae; genus Macaca; species Macaca nemestrina. The sequence goes on along the minus strand of NC_092133.1, from coordinate 119,943,592 downwards.
TGATGCAATGGATGGGAGCGAGTGCCAAGGCCTAGTGGCTACTCTAGCTCATGAGCAGATCTGGGGATCCCTAGAGGGAAAGAGGAGAATCTGAGTTATATAGAGTCATCTTTGGTCTAACCTGGTCATGACTGTGGTGTGTTCCTGACCTGGTTTAGAAACACCCTCACATTGACAAGCCTTTCTTGGTTTCTAAGCCACAAGTTGATGACTATCGAAGCTGAAAATGACCTCAATAATCTTTCAGTTGGCATTTTACACTTGGGTTGGGGTGTGGATGTGTGGGAGTTTGAGGGTTGGGGGTTAGGTAGCTGAGGACCAGGGACATCTGATGTAGAGGAAATCTCCTTGGTGCTGATTTTAGGTCCCAGGACAGTCCCGCAGCCCGACACCACTTTATCCATGGGACTATCGAGGTTGTTGGGTTCTCTGGATGGAGTCCTAACATCCCCCTTTTAAGCAGTTTACCTTTCTTTCTACCACCCAGGTCAAGCTTTGGAGAAATGCGACAGAAAGTCAAGGAGAATTTTAACTTTAAACTCAGCAGCCTTTCTTGAAGGTGTCACTGTGGAAGCCAAGATCATGTTTGAGATTGACCCTAAGGTTGATGGAACGTTTCTGAGCATAGTTCAGCATCACCCCACCAGGGGGCAGTAGGAAGCTGTGTGCACAAACCATTTCATCTTGACCAAAGTCAAATCCGAACCGTACAACCTTTTCTGTCCTTGAATCGGAGCTTCATTAAAACCCTTAGGCAACATTTCAAACTTTAAAACTGTAGAAACTTTTAGTGAATCTGGAAGCATTGTTAAGCGTAGGTTGGATTTTCTCTTCATAACCAATACAGGATTCAATTTTGCTGGGAGCATGTCATCATTTATTTTACTGTCTGAAATGGCTGTTTTTCACTGGTTTCAAGATCTGAAATATGAATGCATTATTTACAATTATGTAATACCCTTATCCTGAGCTGTAAAATAAAAGAAAAACTTGCTTTTCCGTGTCTTTTAAAGTGTTGCCTCCAATCCATGTTATTAAAATTTAAAAGAAGCCAAGAGCAGCATGGTAATAGCAGAGAACAGATTCACACTCAGATTCATTTTCATTTAGTGCTTGCCGTGTGCCAAGCATTGCCCTGGGAACTAGGGGTGCAGGGGTGGCTCCGGCCCTCGGGGAGATCATGGTCTCCTGGAAGATCCTACAAAATAACAGAAGAGCAAGTCCCTTATGCTCTGGAGTACTTAGACTGCTGCTCTTAGCTTTTAGGAAAACAGCTAATCAAATTGGTAAATGGGAAAAAGAAACACAATAGAATCTTTTCTGGAAAAATCACTGCTCAGGAAACCTGGCATGTTCATAATTGTAGAATTTGGGGTAAAAACCCCTCAAGCAAATTTCCTACTTTATCAATTCCATTACAGCCGATTATGGTGTGTGTGGATGTGTGTGTGTGTGTGTCTGTGTATGTGTGTGTTGTGTCTATATATAACAAAATTAGGTTAAATTAGGGTAAATAGCTTCCTTATTATTAAGAGAGCATTTTTTCCTTTCTAGTGGAGTTTTCATTATTTCCTAAGTAATATTTTCTCAGGTCAATTTTGCAAATGTAAGATACCTGGGAATAGATACAGGTGGAAGTGGCAATCCAAGGACAGTCTCATAAAAGCATTGAGAAGTTTGGAAGCACATTAAGTTTTTAGATTGAAACAGCAATAAAATAATGTCACTGTGTTATGAACCAGGTGCCGCCTGGCTGCCTGATGTGTCTTGATTCTAATTAGTTAAACAGTAAAAATGGAGCCCTTATTTTTTGGCAAGGTTAAGCGTATGTTTGAACATGCTCAGCACAAGACAGGGATTTACAAACTCTGAATCCTGGTCCCCAGTCTATTATTGACTTCGGGAAAGCCAGTTCACCTCTTGTTTCTTATTTCTCTTGAGTAAAATGCAAGCCATGAAACGGTCCCTCTCCCTGGGGTACCGTGATGAATGTCACAGATGATGGAAATATGCTTTGCAAATTCAAACTGGGATTGAAATACTGGTGCGAGCCCACAGCAAAGACGTATGTGTCTTGTTTCATAGAGAAGCTACCCCCCGCCTCCCTTTTTTGCCCACTTCTAGCCTCTGCTTATGCCTAGAAGCACCAAGACCATTATTCAGCCATTTTTGCCCTTAAACAAAGCAAATGCAGTCATTTCAAAGATATTCAGAAAGCATCTTGCCTTGATGCTGTTCAGGAAGCAGGAACCATGAAAATCAAGTTATTGTAGTGGCGCTTATGCCCCTTCTTGCCTCGCATTGACAGGGAAGGTATAGCATTTGGGAACCATAAGGGCAAAATGGATTTTTGATATAAAAAGGAGACAATTTCTCCATGCAGAAAGGGCAGCATTGGGCTGATAATTCCTTGTGGTGGGTTTTTCTTCCCTAGACAGCAAACACAACAGCAGACAGCAGGCTGTTGTTTTATTTTTTAATGTGTATCCAACACCTGTCACAGTGCCTGGCTCACCTTAGCCCTACAGTAAATGTTTGCTGAAAGAATGGTGAGAGAAAAAAATCCACTGGTTCACTTGAAACTGCTGACTGCCATACCAAAGTACTTGAAAACTGCATTTTCCATGAAGATCGTAAGTCATAAAACAACCATGAAATATTCGGAACTAATGCTAATCCATTCATATCTGAATTTGTGTACAAAATTATGAAATTTTAATATATGTTTAAAGGCTTTTGTAAATATGAACTTTAACTTTGATCTTTATTGTTTTTAGTAGATTTTTCTATAAGCCTGAGTTCCCACAGTTCAAAAGAATGAAGAGAGATGCTAGTTTACCCTTGTATTGTGGAATTTCCAACAATACTTAACTGGCTCACAGGGGAAAATGTGATTTCAGTCACATGGTTTTTATTCTTATTTACTCCTGAGCATCCCCGGTATTTTAAAATGTAGAGGCATAAAGAGGAGATACAAATACCTTCAAAACTCACTGTTACTTCTTAGAAGCCCAGGATGACTTGAGAATTGAAAAACGGTACAGTTTCCTGATCTAACCTGTTTCAAAGGTGATTCCCAAGTCTCTTCTATGAAGGATTTATACTGGGATTTCAACAGTTTGTGCTTCTTGTGTTCTTTAAGGAAGAAGCAGCCACATTTCATGATTCCTACGGACTTGCAGAAAGTTCTACCGTGAAAGAAGGATAAAAGAACTTAGTATTATTTTCAGGAGAAGAGTTACAACCTCCCACATTATCACATGTCCCCCCCAAAAAAGTATCATTGAAGGGAAAATTGATGCCCGCTTAAAAGAAAATAGAGTTTAAGGCCACTATGAAAAGAAATGCTTTAGTTTTTTAATTGCTTGGGTCCATATTCAATAAAGAGCTTTGCTAATCATTTTTCCTAATTACTTTGGCTAACTCATATTTGATGGGAAAAATATGTATTGTGAAAACTGCAGTGAAATGTAAGTTATTCTCCCATGTAATTAGTTTGTTCTGGGAGCTTATTTTTATTACAAAAATAATTTGTTGTAGGTAGCTACAGGAAGAAGCTCAAGCTGGAAGGTTTCAGGATAAAATTTTCTATGTGAAACCTTCTCTACCATGACAAGTCATTTTATTCCTTGGTATTCAAACATATACTTTACATCTAATTCTAGATAGACCTGGGTCTTTGACTGTCTGAAAGCATTTTGGTGGCCTTCTATCCACTGAGGGAATTAAAGGCTTGAGGTGTCAGGGCCCTGTATATTCTTTCAAAGAACCTATTTCTGGGGCCCCGTTTCCCTTTCTTACTTGGGTCTCCCTCTCAGTGCCAATTCAGTTATATGAGAGGTGTAGGGAATGGTGGAGGTTGCAAGAAGGGCAGAGCCATGCCCATACCTGAAGTGATTTCTCCAGGGGACGTTGGTTTTGTTCATGGCTCCCTGAAGCCAGGAGGTGTGGAAAAGGGGGCTTTTTTTTTTTTTTTCCAAAACCAATCTATCTGCCTGTTCTCCGAATCCCATTTATACCAACTCCCCAGGAACATCCTCTCAACTATTTTCAATTTTACCCTCCGTTTGGCTCTTTCTCCTTTGCTTTCAAACATTAGTAAATTCATTTATATTTTTAAAAAGAAGAAGAAGGAAAAAAAAAGGCTTAACCTTAGCAAAGTCTTCAAACAAATATCCTTTCCTTGGTGCGTTTATTTCTTTGTGATCTCCTTCCTGACTCATGTACTTTGCAGTCTGGCCCCATCCTAAAATATCTTTATTGTTAAGATTTTAACTCAATAAAATCAAACCTCAATGCAGAAAAAAACCCCAAGAGATTATCTGGTCTGCATCCAAATCTTCAGTCATCAGTGGCCATGCACTCCCTGCAGAGAACAAATTTCCAGGACCCCGTTTCTCATTCCTGCCTCTCCCTTGCTCTCAATGCTAATTTGAATACATGGGAGGCCAAAGGAGAGCGAGCAGTGCCCGACCTGGGGTGATTCCTCAATTTGCAGACAAGGCACAAGGGCCAACAGCCAGAGGACACTGTGTACTTGGATAAATCTTTTGGTGTTTTCTCATGCTCACCAATCTTTTCACCATGTTTGATACAGTTAAAAAGGCCAGTTCAATTTCCATGACACTATATTCTGAATTTCATTCTGAACAACAGGAGAGAATTAGTTGGGGAAACTGGGCACTTACAAAAGGTCTCGCTGATTCTATGGCTCAATGGAGAATTCTCATAACCAGAAGACCTTGGCATTGCGTTGAAAATACTTTGATTCTGTGAGCAAAAACGCAAGCGTGATTGGTATTGAACACGGTTACTGATTTAAAAACAATTCAAAGCTGAGTGTACATTCCAGATTTAATGTTTGACTATGGTTCTTCATTTAGAAATATTTCAAGAGTGCCGGGCGTGGTGGCTCACGCCTGTAATCCCAGCACTTTGGGAGGCCGAGGCGGGCGGATCACAAGGTCAGGAGATCGAGACCACGGTGAAACCCCGTCTCTACTAAAAATACAAAAAATTAGCCGGGCGCGGTTGTGGGCGCCTGTAGTCCCAGCTACTCGGGAGGCTGAGGCAGGAGAATGGCGTGAACCCGGGAGGCGGAGCTTGCAGTGAGCTGAGATCGCGCCACTGCACTCCAGCCTGGGCGACAGAGCGAGACTCCGTCTCAAAAAAAAAAAAAAAAAGAAAAAGAAATATTTCAAGAGAGAAAGAAGGCATTGTAAAAGTTACAGCACAACAGACAGTATATTTAGATACATATTCAAATATTCAGACTAGATCTCTATCATTGGGATAGCTTTATATTAATATTTCTGAAAATAACTATCACTAAAAATAGCCATATATAGTTTTTTTTCTGCTTTTCTTCTGGGCACTGTTACATAATTTATAAGAAAACAACTGCCTTTTAAAACGAGAATACAAATAAAGTGGGTTGCATGGTTGTATGTATATTTGGTGGTGGTTGCTTTGTTTAGTCTGTCGGTTGATTTGAATTAGAAAGATTCAAAAGAACAGGGTGAAACCTGTGTGTTTGCCCCAGGGAGGGTGCCTCATTGCAAGAATCAGGACCTGGAATAGGAGACAGAGAACTCACTGACTCTTGAGTAGCTGGAGGCAGTGTTAGACCCTGGCAGCCCCAAGTAGGCACTGGCAATTAAGGAGCAGGAGCAATGTGGCCAGGGCACCACCACTGTCATCTCTTGCCACAAGCCACTCCCACACTGCTGCCATGGCTACTTCTACCCTTCTCATCATCCTGAGTCCTTCCCTCAGGGTTTAGAGTACAGCCCACATTACCCACCTGGACACTGGTGGCCAGGGATGGTGCAGAGATGGGGAAGGCAGAGGGAAACATCTGAGAAGGGTCTTACCCTTTCCACTTAGATTAAGGGATAAGGGGATAGATTCTCTGACATGGCAGAGAATTTCCCAATAATGCAAAGGAGTTTTGAATGGTGGACTCTCCCCGCAATATTCAGTATAGAGGGGGAAATGTATTAGAACACTCTAACTAATAAAAACTTCATGTGCCCTCTATTGATTTATTAAGATTACTGTAGTGATCCCTCCCAAGTGATCCCAGCACTTTGGGAGGCCAAGGCGAGAGGATCACTTGAATCCAGGAATTTGAGACCAGACTAGACAACACAGCAAGGCCCCGTCTCTACTAAAAATTAAAAAAAAAAAAAATAACTGGGCATGTTGGCACAAGCCTGTAGTCTCGACCACTCAGGAGGCTGAGTGGGAGGATCACTTGAGCCCAGGAGTTTGAGCTTGCAGTGAGCTGTGGTTGCACCACTGCAGTCCAGCCTGGGTGATAGAGTAAGACCCTATCTAACAAACAAAAAAAGATTACTGTAAATCTCGTAAAACTGTTGGAAGCATGGTTCATATATTATCATACTTTCTGGCATTGTATACTATTAAAATCCAACTCAGTAAAAGTATACCTTTATATAACTAGCGATATGGTTTGGTTGTGTCCCCACCCAAATCTCATCTTGAATTATAGTTCTCATAATCCTCACATGTCGTAGGAGGGAGCAGTGGGAGGTAATTGAATCATGGGGGGGCAGTTACCCTCATGCTGTTCTAGTAATAGTGAGTGATTTTTCACAAGATCTGATGTTTTTTTAAGGAGTTTTTTCCCATTTTGCTCGGCACTTCTTCTTGTTGCCACCATGTGAAGAAGGAAGGGCTTGCTTCCCCTTCTACCATGATTGTAAGTTTCCTGAGGCTTCTCCAGCCCTGCGGAACTGTGAGTCAATTAGATCTCTTTCCTTTATAAATTATCGAGTCTCGAGTATGTCTTTATAGCAGTATGAGAACAGACTAATGCAATTAACATCAAACATTGAGGAACACAATGTGTATCTTGTAGGTCTGATGTCATTTCTGTGCCATGCAGTATCCTGGGGCACAAATGGTGATTTGAACAGTTGTGGAAATCCAACTGGCTTTTTAACTGTACCAAACACGGTGGAAAGATTGATGAGCATGAGAAAGCACCATCAGATTTATTCAAGTACACACCTTCCTCTGGCTGTTGGATGCCATTTCTTGTTTACAAATTGGGGATTCACCCCAGCTTGAGCACTGCTCGCCCTCCATGGGCCTCCTGTGTGTTCAAATGGGCACTGAGGGCAAGTGAGAGGCAGCAAAGAGAAACAGCATTCTGGAAATTGGTTGTCTGGGGAAAAATGTGTGGCCTCTGAGGCCTGAACTTTTTAATGAAGACCAGATAATCTCTTGGAGTTCTTCAGTACCTTGAGGTTTGATTTTGTTGGGATATTGTAGAATGGGGCCAGACTGCAAAGTAAACACACACACACACACACACACACACACACACACACACGCAGAGCTGCTTTTGTTGCCAATGTGAGTATATTTTAATTGAAATGTTGCTCTACTTATAATTTTAACTAATAAGGCTCATCTTACATAATATAAACACTGTCTTTATGTAATAATTGGAGTTACTTATATACTATTTTCCTGACCCCATTCATTCATACATCTGCCATGCTTTGTATTCTTAATGTCTGTCACAGATCAGCCATTCGGTGAGTTCTTATTAAATAAATGATCAAACTGAACTATGCGACAAATATTATTTCTGGTGTGAGGAACACAAAATGAGTAAGGCACAGGTCTTCCCCAAAAGAGTTCAGATTCTAGTGCAGAAGATAGAAAGTAAACAAGTATTTCAGTGATGTAAGATATGCTATAATAAGAGATACATGAAAATATTCTTAGCATTTATTGAGCCTTTACTGTGTACGAGGGAGGTTACTGTATGGTTCACAGATATTTATTTTATTAAGACAACTAAATGGCATATGTGTATTTTTATTACCATCGTTGTCATTTCCATTTTATACATGAGGAAACAGTCTTTGAGAGGTGAACTGATCTAGAAAGTGGTGATTTGAATAGGAAGGTTAGAAAGAATAGGATGGAGGCTCTGTTTGCACCAAAGTGCTTGATTGTAAGAAACAGAAGTTCGCCTGAGCGAGGGGAATGTCTAAACTCAAACCCTGACCCTCTCATCTGGAGTGCACACTCTTGGCCACTACCTCATGCCATACTTTAGCAAGGAGGAGTTTGCTATGGTTTTTACAGAAGAAACAGTGCTGCCCTGGCATCTTGCAGGCAGTGTAGGTGATTTTTCAGGCAGATACTGGACATTCCAGACAGAGGGTGTCACAAACCACACACCTGGAGTCATGAGAGAACATAGTTGAATAAGCAACTGCCAGTAGTTCAGCCATGAGTTGGGCATTGGATCCCCATGGGGGCTGTGATAGGAGATGAGGCTGGGAAAAGAAACCAAGAGGCAAGCAGCTGATGCAGACTGTGGTGAACAATCTCGTGGGGCTCTCAGGGCTGTGGATATTATTCTCAGGAAAGTGAAGAGCCACAGAAGGAGGTGAGATGAGCAGATTTGTGGCGATTGCCCTCAATGCTCTTACCGCCTAGTTCTCCTTACTGCTGATAACTAGCAACTTCTAGTCAGGGCCACAGTCACTTGTGGTTCTTTCCAATTCATTCTCAGTCTCCTCTCTACACAGGCATAGGTTGTCCAGGGCTGGGCCTGGGTCAGTTCCAAGTCTCAGGTCACACGTTTTACTCAGATTGCCCCCTCCTCTAACCGCAGAGGCACTTTTAGAATAATCCAGAGACCTTGCCTCTCTCCTTCCTTGCCAGAATTGCTCCTGCTGTTCCAGGTCTCCTCAGACTCCTGGTGGGCCCACCAGAGGCTCTGACAGGGACCTCTGCTCCATCCAACTTCAGACGTTACCCTTGCTTCACGTTAAACCAGCAATAACTAGAAATTAAATGCATTATTTAATAAGGACAAAATTAACCCAAACCCCTCTCTTTTATACCCTTCAAATAGTATTTTATTTTATTTTATTTTATTTTGGTAGTTTTGAGGGTACCGGTGGTTTTTGGTTACATGGATAAGTTTGTTAGTGGTGATTTCTGAGATTTTGGTGCACCTGTCACTCAAGCAGTGAACACTGTACCCAGTGTGTAGTCTTTCATCCCTCACCCCCATCACACCCTTCCTCTTGAGTCTCCAAAGTTCATTATATCATTCTTATGCCTTTGCATCCTCATTGCTTAGCTCCCAAGTTGTAAGTGAGAACATATGCTATTTGGTTTTCCATTCCTGAGTTACTTCACTTGGAATAATGGTCTACAACTCCAACCAGGTTGCTGCAAATGCCATTATTTTGTTCTTATTTATGGCTGATTAGTATTCTATGGTGTATATATTCCACATTTTCTTAATCCACTCACTAGATGATGGGCACTTCTGGTGGTTCCATATCTCTGCAATTGTGAATTGTGCTGCTATAAACATGTGCATGCAAGTTTTTTTGTTTTTGCTTTTGTTTTTTTGTTTTGTTTTGTTTTTCATTTTGGGTAGATGCCTAGTAGTAGGATTGCTGGATTGATTGGTAGATCTACTTTTAGTTCTTTAGGGAATCTACACGCTGTTTTCCATAGTAGTTGTACTAGTTTACTTTCCCACTAGCAGCATAAAAGTGTTTCCTTTTTACCACATTCACGCCAACATCTATTATTTGTTGATTTTTTAATTATAGCCTAGCCATTCTTGCAGGAGTAAGGTGGTATCTCATTGTGGTTTTAGTTTGCATTTCCCTGATAATTAGTGATGTTGAGCATTTCTTTTACCTTTTTTTGGCCTTTTGTCTCTCTTCCTTTGGGAATTATCTGTTCATATCCTTCAAATAGTATTTATTTAACTCTGAATATCATCAACTGTTTCACAGTTGATGAAATTGCACGTTACTTTCTTGCATTTCTATCTATTGTATGCAGCCAGGTTGAATTTCTCAAATGAGAAAATCGGACTGGTTGCCAGGGGACCAGTAGGAGAAAGTCTGTTGCAAAAAGCGATGGGTTTCATAATCGCTTTACTCACAAATACTGTGCTGTCACAGGATAACTCTGATGATTTCAGGTGTCACTTTGAACCACAGAACTTTTTCTATAATTCTGCTACTGTAGTAATTTGCAGTAGTCAAACAGGAAAACTGTGTTCATTCAGACTCAGTGGTTTTCATATTCCTATTATTTCCAAAGTATTTTAATCTTTAAATAATTTGGAATTCAACTGATTTGAAGTTCATGTTTACGAAGTAAGCCCTCTCTTCCAAAATCTTACAAACTGGGTAGCAACATCCAAACTATTTCAGAGACCTTTTTATTTTTTATTTTAATTTTTATTTATTTATTTTTTGAATAGGAGTCTCACTCTATTGCCCAGGCTGGAGTGCAATGGCACGATCTCAGCTCACTGCAAACTCGGCCTGCCGGGTTCAAGCAATTCTCCTGCCTCAGCCTCCTAAGTAGCTGTGGTAACAGGCACACACCACCATGTCCAGCTAATTTTTGTATTTTAATAGAGACGGGGTTTCACTATATTGGTCAGGCTGGTCTCGAAATCCTGACCTCATGATCCGCCCACCTCAGCCTCCCAAAGTGCTGGGATTACAGGCGTGAACCACAGCACCCGGCCGAGGGCTTTTTATTTTATTCAAAGACAAGATTTTTCAGGTTAAGCCAAGTGGTCTTGATATACTCATCTTTTTTTTTTTTTTTTTTTTTTTAACAACCACAGACTGATTGCAAATATTCTTATTCATTCATTATAACAAAATTCATTAAGAGGCCGGGCGCGGTGGCTCACGCCTGTAATCCCAGCACTTTGGGAGGCCGAGACGGGCGGATCACGAGGTCAGGAGATCGAGACCATCCTGGCTAACACGGTGAAACCCCGTCTCTACTAAAAAATACAAAAAAAAAAAACTAGCTGGGCGAGGTGGCGGGCGCCTATAGTCCCAGCTACTCGGGAGGCTGAGGCAGGAGAATGGCGTGAACCCGGGAGGCGGAGCTTGCAGTGAGCTGAGATCCGGCCACTGCACTCCAGCCTGGGCGACAGAGCGAGACTCCGTCTCAAAATAAAAATAAAAATAAAAATAAAAATAAAAATAAAATTCATTAAGAATTACTTTATTTGTGTAAAAATAATAAAACTATATTTAGAACTATATTCTAATATACTTTTCAGTTACCTCCCCCAATTAGTCTGAATTCTCCAGATTTTAAAGAATTTTGCTTACTACAAAGAGATCCAAGCAATGAATTATTATTGCTAATTACTTCTTAACAAGATCCAGTGACCGGCAAATAACTCAAGATGTATTTTCATGTCCTGTTGCATGGTGCAACAGACAACTGTGCATGCACAAATTGTCTGCCTTCTCATATATAACTTTCTCAGAGTGCTCTTTTCTTCTCTCTCACATGCAAAAAGGGGAAAGGAGAGCAAAACTATAGCGATTGAGGCAAAGATTTGGGGGAAGAAGAGCAGAAAAGATGAATACAAACATTTGGAACAGGGATAGAATTGGGCCAATCTAGTAGGAAGGAAGGGCTGTGAGCTGTGGAACCAGGGGTGACCAGAAGCCTTGTTTGGTGTCCTGGAGGACCAAAGTGGGAAGGTTGGACAACGGGACTCAAGGAAAAGAGAGGGATGGTGGGAGCAGCTTAGAACTTTTTGTCCCAAACAGTAAACTTATTCACATAGAATTGCAAACTATTACATGTACAGAAAGAGAGTAGACGTGGAGAGAATGGGCTACAGAGTTAGGCTGACTGGGATTTGGGATCAGGCTTCCGCCACTTACAAAGTGATTTTGGAGGCCGGGCGCGGTGGCTCAAGCCTGTAATCCCAGCACTTTGGGAGGCCGAGACGGGCGGATCACGAGGTCAGGAAATCGAGACCATCCTGGCTAACACGGTGAAACCCCGTCTCTACTAAAAAATACAAAAACCTAGCCGGGCGAGGTGGCGGGCGCCTGTAGTCCCAGCTACTCGGGAGGCTGAGGCAGGAGAATGGCGTGAACCCGGAAGGCGGAGCGTGCAGTGAGCTGCGATCCGGCCACTGCACTCCAGTCTGGGCGACAAAGCAAGACTCTGTCTCAACAGCAACAACAACAAAAAACAAAAAAACAAAGTGATTTTGGACAATGTATGTAACCTTTAAAAGCACTGGCTTATTCATTTGCAAGATTGGGCTAACAATGCCTAGCTGGTAGGACTGTCCTGAGGATAACATGAGATAATGTATGGGGAACAATGCTTGGCACTCAAGGTAAGCTAGTTATTGTCTGTATTATTTATACACATTTTTCAATTACCTCCCCTAATTAGTTCAAATTCGCCAGATTTGACCCTAGAAGTTTTCACTACAGAGACAGTCAGGCAATTGATTACTATTACAATTTTTCTAATAATAATTTGAAGCAATCAAAGCTATGTTTATGTCATTGGGCAAAATAATCACTCCTTGACCTGGTCACTGGTTTACGTAAGTGGAAGGATCCCAGACTTCGAAGTCAGACTGACTTGGGTTCAAGTCCTGAGACTGCTACTCACCAGGAAAATCATCTCAAATCTGGAAACTGGCTTTCCTTTATAGTAATGTGTGAGATCACTTCTACCTTTCTAGAGAATTGTTATTATTAAAAGTGGTCACAATGGATTTAGTGTGGTGCCTTGTTAAAGTGCCAGGTAGTTGGCATATTATAGTGATATTCAATTTTCAATATTTCACAGTGTTGATGTCATTCAGTGGCCACTTAGCGTGGTGAGTGAAGAAAATGTTGTCCTAAGTATTAAACAAAAGAAGAATTCAGAATAGGTAAGAATGTGTGCAAAGTTTTACGATGAAGTGGTCACAGAATCAACACTAGCACCTCGAATATAGATTAGCAGAGCTGGGACACTATTCTCTACTCATCAAGAACTCATACCTTCATTTTGTTGGTAAAGAAACAACCCAGAGATCGAATGGTTTCCCCAGGAACCTAGACTTCACCTGACATCAAGGCCACTCACCTCTCCTGGGTTATACGGTTTCAGTGGACCACTTTGATGCCCAAAAGAGCTTGAAAATAAAACTTTAAGTATGATAATATTCATAACTAACTGAACTCAGCACAAGAAATAATTTAAATTGTATGGACATAGCGAATATTTTAAAAGTAAAATAGCATGAGTATTTCAGGGTGAAAACTCAACAAAATGTTTGCGATATATTTCAATTGAGGCATAGTTCACAGTTTAATAGCCTGCCTACTAAATGATGGTCAAAACTCAATAGTGTGTTTGTGACATATTTTAAGTGTGTTCAATTACCTTTTTCCATACTTTTATCCATCATTTTCCTTCTCCTTAAAATATGTTTCTCAGGATCCTAAGAGGAGTTTATAGAAATAAATTTCTGTTGGGAAAAACACTGTTCAAACCAGTTGCCTTATTCTGTGAGCACCCAGTTGTCTGGCATCAAGTAAATCACTGCAGTTCCCAGAGCATAGAAATCTACCAAGCGCAAGGGAAGGTTTCCATGTCAAGTTCATTTTTCTGGGTCTCCTCAACAATCCCAAAACCCTCGTCCACAGAAGAGGTGCCTCGCAGACTCGTCCATAATTTTGAAATCTTTAGGCTTCAGAAATTCCATTTAGACAGAAACCTTTATGTTGGGCTATTCATATTCGCCAGTGGTCCAGCCTCTCCTACCTTTCCTTACTCCCATGACCATGACCACGTCTTGTTTGGCATGGCTGGGGGAACTGGGCATCTCTGTGCAGCAGGCTCTCGGAGTGACATAGCCATGGCCGCGGCACGTCACTCCCTAACAAAGGGATAAGAGAGGCGAGTCCGCGATGGTTCAGCTTTTCATTCACCCTCTCTGATTCTCAACTGGCCTCTCTTCATGTCCTTCCGCCCCCAACTGCCTACACCAACTCTTATTTTCATGATTGACTTAGTCGAGTGTGTTTACTTTCCTTTATAGCATCCGACTAATGTATTGGGGAAAATACTGGAAAACTGAAGTTAATTTGAACTCTAACTTTGGATAACTGTAAAGCCCTGTGTGTAATTACAAAGCATCCTGAACCGGGCTGTATATCATAGAGGTATTTTATTCTTCGCTTTTGCCTGCGCTTTTTTATTTTTATTTTTTAATCCATTTGAGTTTTTAATTACTCAGCAGTTCTGCAGTGGGAACAATTCCATTTTGACTTGTATTTTACAGATGGAGATCCTGGGGTCCTAAATTTGTGGCCGATTGCACTGTGTCCTGGAGACAGAGCGGAACCACAGCCCGGAGCCCCTGGGAATTGCCCCTGAAAGGCTGCATTACTTCTCTGTGCAGTCTTCCTCCTCCTGATTATTTTCTTTTTAGGTAAGGTCTATCTTTTTATTAAATCATAAAATGAGCATCCATCATCTTGACAGTGAATGAATTGTGAGCTAAAGGCCTATCTATAAAACTTGGCTTCTGTTCATTCCCTCTCTGAGCTCAGTGGAACAAAATGTCCAAATTGAACCTTGCGATCTTCCCACAGGTATTTGTTCTGATATGCAGCTGCTTTATTTTTTTAGTCATTCTTCCTTTGGTCTTGCGCATAGGGTTAGTGGCATATGTGTTATTTTTCAGACCACGTATTAGATCCATTTATATGCCTGTCTTTGTGTTCAGACTCTGGCTCAAAGCCATGATAATGACTAAAGATATGGAAAATGCTCAGAGAACATGAACTTTTTGGCAAAGGATATAGAGAACCATGTAGATACCTGATGACTGCCTATGTCTATGGAGGGAATAGAATGAATCAGAAATAAGAGTCCCTTTTGGGTCTGTCCAATTATATGATCTTGACCAAAGTTAGGATCCCACAAAAGGAGCACAATTAATTTTCCAGTTTCATTGAGATCCCTTTGCTTTCCCCAAATCAGCCTACATGAGTGGCCTTGAGTGTCTGGAAGGGTGAGATGACCCAATTCATCCCCAACTTTAGCGTATTCATTCAGCCTAAATTCTGTTCATAAATCCACCAGTTCAATATTTTATGCTAATAAAAGCTATTAGCATTTTGCATTTTCTCCCATTACAAAAGTTTTCATGCAGCCCTCATCATTCTGACGGCAAGATGTAAAATTTTGATATTTAATCCAAAGGAAGTTAGGAAATTAGATAGATAGATAGATAGATAGATAGATAGATAGATAGATAGATAGATAAATAGATAGATTTATCTTGTCTCAATACCATCTTCATTCAATTTGGTGTTTGGTTCAGTGAGCTGTATAAATCAGCACTCAACCACATCACAGAGGGATAGAAGGGCCTTAGACATCATGGTCAGAGAATCATTGTCAGGAAGCATTAAACTTAGCTTCCTCAATGTCAGAATGTTTGCACCAACTCTGACACAGAAAGTTCGCTGAGTGATGGCAAAAGTTCCCTGAGTGATGGTAGAAAGCTTGCAAAATAGTTTCTGAATTCAAGCAACCAAAGAGGCTGTATCCCCTCCTTCTGTAAAGTGACACTGTTGGTAGAAAACCATCACATGAAGGAGGGCATGCGGGTGCTGGATTTTGTGCAGCTAGAAAGCTGGTAGGTAGGTCCTGTTTAGTCTGTGCCAGAAGTCAAATAGGCTTCAGAAAAGGAGTTCAGGAGTCCTCTGAGCTCCCGGTGATTTACCCTGACTTCCCTTTGTAAGCATATGGATTCTATTTTCTGCTGTCTCTATAAATACTGTTGTGACTGTCTCTGCCAAACCAGCTACCTTTCTCACCCCAGGGAGAAGCCAGGGATCAGACATTCCTACGCTACCGCCCCATTAGACACTGCCGTAACACGAGGGAGCAGACCTGGCAGTCAATATGATGTGTGTATTTGGATCTTTAAAGAGCTAGGCTAAACTTAGAGTCAGCGGACTACCATAAATAACCTGTGTTCCTCTCTCTTTGTGTGGTTTGCCCTGGAATGCCTTGTGCTTTAGTGTTGTACAAGCAGCAAGAGATCAAAGAGTCAACATTTTATGGATGCATAGTTCATTACAAAGTCATCCGTGGGAGGAGACCCTGGCAAAAGCACTAATCGTTCCCTCTTGTGACTGTTTTGTTGCCTGCATTGGGATTGGAGGGCACTAAAAGAACTTGCAACCACTTAAAATAATTTTAAAGAATAAAATAAAGATGGAAATTCACTTTTAAAGGAGGGCTAAAACTTAACTGGCATCTTTTTCGGGTATAGAGTGTGGTAGGAGGAAAGAGGAAATAAAGGAATTGGCCCATTACCACATGGAATGTGGTTGGAGAAGAATAAAAGAAGGCAGAACGGAATCCTGTGTAATTTACTTACCCTTGGGTAAGCATCAGAGAGAGCCTTTGATAAGCAGAGCATAACATCGACAGGGATTTTTTTTTTTTAAAGCCCAAACTAGATAATGTATCTGAAAAACAGGCTTTGAACTAGTTTGCTAGAATATAAAGAATAAATGTGTTTCAAATTATAGCATTAATGATGTTGCAAACCCAGGATTGTAGATAATCACAATGACACAAAACAATAGCTACTATTTATTTGATATCTGATATCTGCTGCATGCCACATGCTGTGAGGTGTATGTGATATCTTTTTATCTCACAACCACGCACGGGGATGACCTGTTGGTATCCCCACTTACACGCAGGGAAACAGGACTCTGCAAAGTTGAAATGCTTAGCTCAAGGTCACACAGTCACTAAGTGGTAAGCCCAGGATTTGAACCAAGCTCTGGAAGGAAGTGGAAGTGACTACCTCTTAGCCTGTAGTTAATATTTCTGGCTCTTGACACTTTTTCTAGTCTCTGTGGCAGGAGTTGTTGGAACTCTTGCTTTCTGAGTTTGGGAGATTTGCTCTCGAAGACTTCCTCTTATTAAGACTTACTCTGTCTGAGCTGAATGTGTGTAGCTCTGTCTGGGGGCTCTGTCCTTGTGGTTGTCCATAGGCAGTCAGAATTAATCACTCATAAAACATATTGCATAGATAAGACTTTTGATCCAGCATTTTGGAAGTTAGGGGCTGGATATCTTATAAAAGAATGTCTGTTGCATACTTGATCAATTACAGTGATAGCTAAAGAAACATTTTCTCAAATGTATTATTTTAACAGGAATCATGTTCTAGTTTCCCATCCTTTAGCTTACTTTAAGTTTAAGAAAATCTGAGCTGTATGAACTTAAAAAAAAAAAAAATGACAGGATAGGCCAGAAGCGGTGGCTCACGCCTGTAATCCCAGCACTTTGGGAGGCCCAGGTGGGCAGATCGCAAGGTCAGGAGATCGAGACCATCCTGGCTAACACGGTGAAACTCCATCTCTACTAAAAAATAGAAAAAATTAGCCAGGTGTGGTGGCGGGCGCCTGTAGTCCCAGCTACTTGGGAGGCTGAGGCAGGAGAATGGCATGAACCCGGGAGGCGGAGCTTGCAGTGAACTGAGATCACGCCAGGGCACTCCAGCCTGGGCAGCAGAGCGAGACTCTGTGTCAAAAAAAAAAAAAAAAAAAAAAAAAGTAGAGAAAAAAATGACACGGTAAAATGCACACACACACAAAAAAAGTCAATTATTACAGTCAATAAAGTCTCAATGGTCTGTATGCATGAGATCTTTTGTTCTTGTCACAGATAAAACCTGCATCACAGCAATGCCACAGGATCAAATGATTAAGATGGAAAACTACAATGCTCTACAAATGTTACCTTCTTTCTGTTCTTCTCGGTGATAGTACCTTTTGTTCAACCCGTCTCTTCCTGCTCTTTTAAAATAAAAAGTTTTTTAAAAGTCAGAAATAGAAGCAAATAACTGATCGATCCTTTTTTTTTTTTTTTTTTTTTTTTTTTTTTTACCAATTTCATAGCAATTGAAAACATCATCCAAGATACTGTAGATCTTCCCCCCCTTCAAGTTTTCTTGAAAGATTTCACACGTGCAGTGTAAGAAATTGTGAGTCAGCCTTCTCCAATCCTGACTTTAAGAGTTGCAAAAATCATCTGCCAGGGATCACATATGTTCTCGGTTCCATGAGAGGAAGAAAACACATTTGCTGGAAAAAAAAAAAAAAAAAGGAAACTTTAAAACCAGTGGAGTTAGAATAAATACACTTGCATTCTGCTAACTTCTTTTCCTTTCCAGGGCCTGAAGGCTTTTCTGGCCCTGGACAGGAAGCAAGGCATCTGTCACCCCAAATACTCCCTCTCTGGGATGGGGGTTCCAGCTGGTCATGGAAGGGAAGCAAAGGAAGTGCAGAATGACCAAAAGATGGGATTAGGATGCAGAAATAATAAATCTACAGCAACTACTTTTTGAAGTCAAGACATCCAACAGCTATAAGTCCAATCTGTCTTCAAGACCTTGCAACACTCCAATATGATTGGTAATAAACTTCAGTCTGCAGTTGAGACATGACCTTTATCAGACTAGGGCACTTGGCTAAAGTCACACAGCTAGTGAGCCAGGTAGAGAATACCAGAGCCTGTGAGTGTAGTATTTCATGCGTAGCATTACCTATGGAACCTCCAGAACATTGGATAGGTATTTCCATCTAAGAAATTGTCTTCAGCCTGGTGCAGTAGCTCACACCTATAATCCTAACATTTTGGGAGGCCTAGGCAGGAGGATCTCTTAAGGCCAGGAGTTTGAGACCTGCCTGGACAATATAGCAAGACCCCATCTGTACAAAAAAATTAAAAAATTTACCAGACATTGTGATACCTGCCTGTAGTCCCAGCTACTCAGGAGGCTGAGGTAGGAGGATCACTTGAGCCCAGGAATTCGAGGCTGCAGTGAGCTGTGATCATGCCACTGCATTCCAGCCTGGGTGACAGAGTGAAATCTTGCCTTAAAATTAAATAAATAAAATTATCTTTAACAAAGCAAAGAAGGAGTCTCCTAACATCCTAAAGCGGCAGATTACTGGCAAGTACTAGTGCCTCCATGTTAACATTGCAGAAACCAGATTCAAACAAGTTGTGAGTTTCTCTAGAAACAAAAGAAATCAATTACAGGGAAAATGAAACTCTCAACTTAGCGCTCGACTTAAGAAATTTAAAACTCGTTTCATGATGCTTTGCCCTTCTTCACCTCTCACTGAAGCAGTTCTGTTCTTCAGTAATTGATGTTGGGTTGTTCTCGTGGGTTGACAGTCAGCATGTTTTTATTTATTAAATGGTGTAAGTAAAAATTGATGTGATGGAACAACCATGGCCGCCCCTGCCACAGAACAAAGGCTTTTCTAAACCAGCATTTCTCCCACAACATCTGGGTAGATGTTTCATGTGGATTTTCCTTCCCCAATATCCAATGGCATGATTTCATGTTCAGACGGAAATGACAGTGACATTTCATTTGACCAAGGAAAAATAAAAAGAAAGAAAGAGACATTTCTACATTTAACAGAACCCGAAGGCAACTTGAAAAACACTTTGAAAGCTTATTTCCATTTTACGATCTAAAGCAGACCTAAGGTATATCTGTAGACAGGTGGTGCTGGTTGCAGTTCTGCTGTGAGCCTTTATGAAAAGGATTATGTTGACTTTCTGAGAATATTTCAGGATTCAGCACCTCAAAGGACTCCAAAAGCGGTGGTTTTAAACTCCCATTGAAATGGGTCACTATATAAATCCTAAAGAGAAAACCAAGCCAGGTAAACCTAGGATCTTGGCTCCACATCAAACCTCACAATTTGAAGCCCAGGTTATTCTTACAACTCTCTAAGACCTCTAAGCCCATCCTCACTAGCCACAGCCTGGGGCTTCCTTGATCCTGCTAAAACTGAGCCAAGAAGCAAAAGCTCAGTGAGTGTCATTTTGCATAGAACTACTAAGCAGGATAAAGAGAGGCCGTAGGAAAGAAATTCCCCAGTCACAGAAAACCGGGGTGTCTGATTATAAGATAGTAGTCTCTTCCTTCAAGGCTAGTGGGTAAAATTCTCCCTTGTGCCTTTGAATGAGGGATTTCCCCTAAACACAATAGTGAAGTCTGTATTTAGTTGCTGGAGCTCTGGAGACTGGGGACTTTTTTAACAGGCAGAACTTTCAGAGGAAGCTGGAATATAATGCCTATTATAGTGAACTGTAACTTAGAAGTACCCTGTATTGACAAGAGAAGTCAAGGTTGTTTCTTAACACAGCTTTAACAAAAATTTAAACTTTGGTTGGATTAAGCTATTCCTGATCTCATGCTTCTGTTGGTAGAAAATACACCTTTATACAAATAGAACTATTTTGGGGGGAATCATAAATCACATCCTAACTTATAACATTTTTTGTGATTTAAATATAGTTGGTCCTTATTACATGTGGATTCTGTATCTGCAAATTCTAAACTCACTAAAATGTATTTGTAATCTTCAAATCAGTACTCATGGTGCTTTTTCAGATAAGCACAGAGTGACAATAAATTTGAGTCACTCAAAGTACATTGTAAACAAGTGTCCCTTTCACGATCTATTTGGTGCCATATTTTTTGCATTTTTATGCCTTTTGCATGTTCAGTGGTGATTTCACTGCTTAAAAATGGCCCCCCTAAGCAATGTACTGAAGTACCATCCAGTATATCTAAGCACAAGAAGGCTGAGATGTGCCTTACAGAGAAAAAATATACTTGTTAGATAAGCTTTGTTTGGGCATGAGTTATAGCGTTTTTGGTCATGATACAATGTTAATAACTCAAAATATATATATTGAATATTTATGTTATTTCAATATACATCTACATATCAATTATATATTAAATAAGGTACCTTTAAGCAGAAACACACATAAAACAAAGTTATGTATTAATCAGTGGACAAAAGTCAAGGGTTATAGGAACCAAGCCCTGTATTTCCTCTAGGAGCAATGATTCAGTATTTGCTAATTCAACGTCCATGTCTATGTTATAGATCATAATTAGTGTGAATAACAGAATCAACTGCATTTGATTGAATGCTCTGTGCCATCTGGTTACTTGAGTGGCTCTATTGTGTGCAGACACAGTCTCCAACTATCTTTAATATGACTCAGAAATGTCCTGCTATGTTCGGGATCAGGTTTCAGATAAGTTAGGAGTTACATAGACTGGATGAGAATCCAAATAAAATATCACACCTGAGTCAAAGAATGGTAAGCTGATTCTGGAGTGTAGTGAGAGAAGGGAAACTTGGCCATGGGCTACGGGGAGTGCCGCCATGAGGGGAGGGAAGTAGAGGTATGGAAGAAACTGAAGAGAGGAAACCAAAAGTAGAGGGAAAGATATGTGTGCTCACAGTGACGCCAAGAGCCAGCACCTTAGACAATGCTCTTATTCGTGGGATGTGTCACTGTCTGGGAATATTCAACATTTCTCCTTCCACCAAAGTATGGAAAATTAATGTGTATACAATGTCATTTGTTATACTTTCTTGACAGGCAGTAGGTGAGATACCAACACATTCTGCAGAGCTTAATGACATCATTTTAATGTGAATTGAGTCTGTTTATTCGTTTTTCCTGTTTCATATAAGGTTATTACTCTGTCTCCTAGCTACCCAGAAAAGACCATTTTGATTTTGGATAAATAGTATCTGTAGAAATGTGTTTTTAAATAAAGGGTGCTTGCATGCACTTAAGTGAATGGACTTTAATAATCTATTTAATATGCTTTGGCAAGAAAGATGTTTTTACTAGCTACCATGGAGAAACTATGTGTTCTCATATTCAGGCATAAGGTAATTTGTTTTATAGGCAGAAAATGGAGTTTACAATTTGAAATAAACAAATCACTGCTCTAAACAGTGTAGGAGAGAGTACACTACTTCAAAAATAATTGCTTGTTTACATGCATTTGCTTGTTGGAAACAAAAGACTGAAATGAGAGCTCCTCTATCATTAGTCTGTTATATGAAAAAACGAGAAAGTGCATACAAGGACCCAAAGCAGTAGAGAGAATTTCCCATAATGCCATGTGGACATGAAATGATAAATTGTACCATTTTGCCAGTTAATGATATATTAGATCAATACAGCATCTAACTCATGAGCTTCGGCTAGAAATCTCAAGTCTGGTGGAAAACTATTTTTTAGTATCTTAAGAAAGATTCTCAAAACTTTGGAAAAAATTAGTGTTTTTGAAATATGACCAAGTTATATCTTCACACATGAAAAATGTACTATATTTTTCTAGGAGTTTGAAAATCATTTTGAGAACTGTGAGTTTTTCTAAGCTGTGTTAAACCACATTGAATTGCTGTTAAAGGGTAATAGTCATACCTTTTCATATTGTTTTGAGGATTAAACAGAATAAAGCACATGGAACAAAAATTAATACAATATCTTCGATCAAAAATATTATAATAATATTCTTGGTACAGTAAATATTGGCCCTAAAAAAGCATGTAGTTCTCAAAATTGTCCCAAATAAAATATCATTTTCTGTTGGCTGTCATTGCTACGACCATGCCACTCTTGGAAACTGATAGAACTAACAAAGTAAACGGCAAAAAGAAATGTTGAGGACTACAATAATGCTTTCCTGATTCCTCCAAATCATTTCCTATAAAGGGCTGTACAATAAGATTGCTTAGTCTACATGCCTATCTGTTCCATTCATTGATAATTAAAATTAACTGCTATAACAAGGAGCGTCAAAATATCAGTAGCTTAAAACAATAAAGATTTACTGTTGATGTGATCCTTCCATAAGAATCAGGTGGCTCTTCTTGGGGTCCCTCTTAAATCATTTCTTCTATGTTGCAGCCTCCACAGTCTTAGTAGAAGAGAAAGACTTTATCTGATTGTGAGGGAGGTTTATGGCCAGGTCTAGAAATAGCAACATAAGGCCAGGCATGGTGGCTTGCACCCATAATCCCAGCACTTTGGGAGGCCAAGGCAGGTGGATCACCTGAGGTCAGGAGTTCAAGACCAGCCTGGCCAACATGGTAAAACCCCGTCTCTACTGTAAATACAAAACTTAGCAAGGCATGGTGGCAGGTGCCTGCAGTCCCAGCTACTCGGGAGGCTGAGCCAGGAGAATGTTTGAACCTGGGAGGCAGAGGTTGCAGTGAACCGAGATTGTGCCACTGCACTCCAGCCTGGGCCACAGAGTGAGATTCTTACTAAGAGAGAGAGAGAGAGAGAGAGAGAGAGAGAGAGAGAGAGAGAGAGAGAGAGGAGAGAGAGAGAGAGAGAGGAGAGAGAGAGAGAGAGAGAAAAGAAAGAAAGAAAGAAAGAAAGAAAGAAAGAAAGAAAGAAAGAAAGAAAGAAAGAAAGAAAGAAAGAAAGAAAGAAAGAAAGAAAGAGAAACATAAAATCCACTTGCATTTTTAAGACCAGAACGTAGTCCTAAGGCCGCAAAGTAACTTCAAA
Organism: Macaca nemestrina; assembly: GCF_043159975.1. Classification (NCBI taxonomy): domain Eukaryota; kingdom Metazoa; phylum Chordata; class Mammalia; order Primates; family Cercopithecidae; genus Macaca; species Macaca nemestrina. The sequence goes on along the minus strand of NC_092133.1, from coordinate 119,920,333 downwards.
GTGTAATGGGAAGTGCCTCTTCCTGTTTGCGTGGGGTAAAAAAATAAAACAGGATATGCTTTGTTGATTCTTTTTTTTTTTTTTTTTTTGAGACGGAGTCTCACGCTGTTGCCCAGGCTGGAGTGCAGTGGCGCGATCTCGGCTCACTGCAAGCTCCGCCTCCCGGGTTCACGCCATTCTCCTGCCTCAGCCTCCTGAGTAGCTGGGACTACAGGCGCCCGCCACCGCGCCCGGCTAATTTTTTGTATTTTTAGTAGAGACGGGGTTTCACTGTGGTCTCGATCTCCTGACCTTGTGATCCGCCCGCCTCGGCCTCCCAAAGTGCTGGGATTACAGGCTTGAGCCACCGCGCCCGGCCTGCTTTCTTGATTCTTAAAGCAAATAAAGGTTTAAACTTCCCAGTATGTTCAGTGTATTTCTTAGCATGCCATTAAATGAGCTAAACAACGTACTGGAAGAGGAAAGTAAGGTACCATTTGACACCTTAATTTATGTATCTCAGTATGCATAGTTGAGGTTGGTGTTAAGCACAAAGTTCCAAGTCTCCTCTGAAGCTTCCCTGGTGATCCAACCGGACCTTCTGGTGATGTTCTCCTTTAGGCTGCTGTAGTAACATTGATCAAATATGTCTCTGTAGTCTTTCTTTCTATGTATTGTGTCTGTTATCCTCCTGTTTAAAGAATTCAGTTCTCCTCTGCTTTGTGTAGCTACTTATTTCTTTGTTCAGTTCTTGTATTCTTATATTTATATTTTCAGCCTGGTTTCCTAGGGGTCATCCCTGTGTTTTCTCAACTCGGTGGTCAAGCAATGATTGGGCAGAGATTATATTCAAACAGCTTTCCTACAAAGTATACAAAGAAGCTGGAAAGTCTACCCTGCAGCCTATACTCAGAAAAAAATAGTGTTCAATGAAACTGACTTACAGAGTCAGCCAGGATGTTAGATTTAGCAAAGACGTCAACACAACTATTAAAATTATGTTTAAAGAATTCAAGCTAAGCTTCTTGTGTTTAATAATATTATACAGTGTAGTATATTGTAGTATAGTATAATATTGTAACTATAGTAAGTAAGGACATGTGTTCTGAAGTCAGACTGCAAGAGTTTGGATCTTGGGTTCATTACTTACTTGCTGTTTACCTTACCTAGTTATTTAACCTCTTTCTGCCTCAGTTTCCTCATGTAAAAATTAGCATAGTAACTAAAGTACCTACCTCATACATTTATTTATTTTAAGGATTGAACATGATAAAATATATACAGCACTAAAATTGGCAAGTATTTTTAAAAAACGTGCAGTGAGCCCTCAAGAGATGCTAAATATAATTATTAATACAATATAGAACTATGACTTTATTTGCTTGAATCTTCTATTGCAGGTAGCATTATAGGCCTACTCATAGTAGGTCTCAATAAATGTTTGCTGAATGAAATCGTGAATTTTGTTTTGGTTGGTTAGTTTTTGTTTTGTTTTGGTTTGGTTTTGGTTTTTTGTTTTGAAACAAGGTCTCACTCTATCACCCAGGCTGGAGTGCAGTGGCACAGCCACAGGTCACTACAACCTTGAACTCTGGGGCTCAAGTGATCCTCCCACCTTAGCCTCTCAAGTAGCTGGGACTACAGGCATGTGCCACCACACCTGGCTAACTTTAACATTTTATATTTTTTGTAGAGACAGGATCTTGCTATGTTTCCCAGGCTGGTCTGGAACTCCTGACCTCTAGCAATCCTCCTGCCTTGGCTTCCCAAAGTGCTGGGATTGCAGGCATGAGCCACTGTGCCCAGCAAGAAATCATATTTTTAAAGCATGAAGTAGAGAGACTTTCACTTCAATGTAAGCAGACTATAAAAAAATCCTTCCCCAATGTATTTCGTCTAGTTCCACACAGATGCCAACCTTAATTAAGATGTAATATTTTTATTCAGAATTAGGAATCAATGTTAAATGCAAATAAACCTAAAAAAGTAACATACTGGCTTAAATTCACACTATAATTTTCCATTTAAACAATATAGTACACTCAACTTTAAGTGAAACACCTCCTGATACAAGATACTAAAAAGCTGGATAAAATTTAAAATTTTAATTTTATATGTATAACTGCACTGTTGTAAAAGTAGAACTCCTGCAAAGGTCAGAAATTATATGAAAATGCAGTTCCACAGAAGCACAGCCACTTACCCTGGGGAGTTTACCTTTTGCCTGTGACCCAGACCTGGGTTCCAAAGGTCTCACCCGTGGGATAAAAAACCAAGCCTAAAGACATAGCAAGGTGGAACAACATACATTAAAAGCAAAAAAAAAATTAGTGTAAGGACAAGTGCACATCTCATTGAGAGTTCATGGAGATAATTGCTTGCCTCACTGTTTAGGAAGAGCACAAAAAAGAAAATGTATTCCTTCAAAATGTCCAACCCCAGCACTACCAGGTTACCTTTGAACCCCCCCAAAAAGTAAGATCTGAGTTTAAAGTGGCCTCAGGTTGGTAGTATCCCAGCTTCTTTCTGCTTTACAGAAGAAATACAAATTCTTTCCAAAAGAATGTACCTTAAACCCAAGCTTCATATTAAAAAAAAATTATAAAGAATATGTGCTCCCAAACAAAAAGTCACCAAACACAAAAAAGTGAGAACCGATTAGCAAAAGCCAAGAGAAACCACAAAGTGGAGAATTTTAGACATTGGAGTTACCAGACCTAGATTATGTAAGTTTGATCTGTAATATGCTCAAGGAGGTAAAAGCATATAGCAAGTATAGTAGAGTTACATAACATTAAACAATGAAATAATAATTGAAAGTAGGAACTGCATTAATCATTGGATTAGACTTAGCTGAAGAGAGGATTTGTGAACTGAAAGGGCTTTTAATAATTTAAAATGCCACTTAAAAAGACAAAGCGGAGGTAATTGTGAAAGAAGCATTTGAGGAAAAAGAAAATATAGTGGGGAAGACAACACATTTCAGATTGAAGATTTGGGGTAGGGGAGGGCGGACTTCTTCTGTGAAAGATCAGATGGCAAATGTTTTAGGCTTAGGGGCCACAGAGTCTTGGAAATACTCAACTATGACATTGCAGTGCAAAAGCAGCCATAAGTAATAATGTAAACAAATGAGCCCGGCTACATGCTAAGAAGACTTTATTTCTACAATGGTTGCACACTAAATTTGGCCCTTGGATGACAGTTCATTAACTCCTAGACTAGAAAATCATAGAAAATCAGAGCAGAATAAAATTTGAGAAGAGAATGGATTATACCTATATCAAGATAATCTAAAAAATAAAACAACTCTAAAAAGAAAAAAAGAAGTAGTACAATAATGGCTGAGACTTTTCCAGGAATAAGAAAACAAAACAATTCTCAGATTCAAGGATCCCCAAAATCCAAAGTGAGATAAAACAAAAATGAATCCACATCAAGATGCATTACTGTGAAAATGCATAAAAAGAATGACAAAGAGAAGATCTCAAAAGTAGCCACAAAAGTCAGTAAATTCTTTCCCCCAAAATTATGTAGACACCAGACAAAATTGTCAAAAATAACCATATATGGTTCCAGAAATCAACCAAAGGCAAACAAAAATTATGAAGCATTTATTTATGAAAAACTTCTAGAGCATTGGGTGAGAACAGTAGTCCATGACTTTCATTCCTGGGGCTTATCCCCATCACCTAGCCACCAGCAGATGCATGGTTGATGCTGTAGTTTTACAAGAGGGAAGTTGGCTGTGAAAATCAGCAATGTAATTGTCAGAGGGGACCGATTTGATTTGGAATGAAAGATAAAAACCACACTAGCATTGTCATTAAAAGTAGTAAACTTAATAAGAAATGAATGAGTAAAATCTGCTGCCCTTAAGCTTGAGGTTGTGGTCTCATTTGGGTGAGTGATGGACAAGCAAGAAACTTAACAAGGAGATCTTGGAAGAAAGGGCTATATAAGCTTCCCACAGCCATGGCTGGTTGGGAAGCACGGATGCCCTCAAGAGAGACCAGAAGTAGACCAGAGAAAAGTAGAAGTCAAAGCAGAGGTGAAAATGCTCAAAGTTTGAACATGTTCCCCAAAACACATATACACACACACAGAAAGTGGAAGCCTTATCGCTTGAGGTGTTTGAGTACTAACTCTGCCCAATCATTGGTTGATCACCGAGCTGAGAAGACACAGGGATGACCCCTAGGAAGCCAGCCTGAAAAATATAAAATATAAGAATATAAGGACTGAGCAAAGAAATAAGTAGCTACACAAAGCAGACTCCATAGATATAATTCCTAGCAAGTTTCTAAAAAAGAAAAAAAAAAAAAAGAACCCTTGGAAGAAGTAGAAATGCTGTATTTTATGATCTAGCATGTTATTTTTCCACAAAATGGTACAAAGTATACAAAGAAACAGGCAGGAAAGTCTACCTGCAACCTATACTCAGAAAAAATAGTAGTCAATGAAGCTAACTTATAGAGTCAGCTGGGATGTTAAATTTAGCAAAGATGTCAACACAACTACTGAAATTATGTTTAAAGAATTCAAGGGAAAAAAATGTATAAAGAATTAAAGGAACATATGACTAGTAATGGCACAAGAGATACAACATCTCAATAGAGAAATAGAAATTATTTTTAAATAATCAATTATGTATGTAGAAAATCCCAAATAAACAACAATGACAAAAAATACTGGAATTAATAAGCAACTATAGCAAGATTGTAGGATACGAGGTTAATATACAAAAGCCAATTGTTTTTCTATATACCAGCAATCAACAATTGAAACTTGTAAGTAAAAACACAATACTATTTACATTAGCACCAACAAAATCAATGCTTTAGGTATATATCTAACTAAATATACACATGATCTTTATATGAAAAACTATAAACTCAAAAAGAAATCAAAGAAGATATAAATAAATGAAGAGAGATACATACTCATGGATGGGAAGACTCCATATTGTCCAGATGTCAGTTATTCCCAATTTGATCTACAGATTCAATGTAATCCCAATGCAAATCCCTGCAAATTATTTTGTGGATATTGACAAACTGATCTAAAGTTTACATGAAAGGCAAAAGACACAAATAGTCAACACAATATGGAAGGAGAAGAATAAAGCTAGAGGACTGATACTATCCAACTTCAGGACTTACTATACTTACTATAAAGCTATAGTAATCAAGACAGGGTGGTATTTGTAAAAGAATAGATAAATAGACAGTGGAACAGAATGAACAGCCCAGAAATTGGCTGATACAAATATAGTCAACTGATCTTTGACAAAAGAACAAGACAATTCAATGAAGAAAGATTAGCCTTTTCAACATCTGGACATCAATATACAAAAAAAAAAAATCTAGACACAGATTCTGACAAAATTAACAGATCCTACACCTAAATGTAAAACCCAAAACTATAAAATTTCTGAAAGGTAACATAGGAGAAGATCTTTTAATCATTTAAGATTTAATCTTAAAAGATTAAAATTATAAAATATACAACATAAAAGCAAGAACTCTGAAAGAAAAAAACTGACAAACTGGACTTTATTAAGATTAAAACTCCTGCTCTGTGAAAGACACTGTCAATAGAATGAAAAGACAAGCCATACACTGGAAGAAATATTTGCAAAACACATATCTGATAAAAAAAAAAAAAACTTGCATGCAAAACATACAAAGAACACTTAAAACTCAACAATTTAAAAAACCACGCAACTCAATTTAAAAGTAAACAAAAGACCTGAACAGATGCCTCTCCAAAGAAGATATACATATGGGAAATGTGCATATGAAATGATTCACAATATTATATGTCATTAGGAAATTACTATAGAGAATTTTTACTTACAAGTTTCAATTGTTGATTGCTGGTATGTAGAAAAACAATTGGCTTTTGTGTATTAACCTCATATCCTACAGTCGTGCTATAGTTGCTTATTAATTCCACTATTTTTTGTTATTGTTGCTTCTTTGGGATTTTCTACATACATAATTGATTATTTAAAAATAATTTCTACTTCTCTATTGAGATTTTCTACTTCTCTATTGAGATAGTAAAACAAGAAGATACTATTACCCACCTATTAGAATACCTAAAATCAAAAAAGAAAAAAGAAAAAAAAAAGCTGACAAAACAGATGCTAACAAGGATGTGGAGTAAGAGGAACTCTCATTGGTTGCTGGAGATAACACAAAATGGTCCAGCCACATTTGAAGGCAGTTTGACAATTCCTTACCAAGTTAAACATCGACTTACTATATGATCCAGCAATCCCATTCCCAGGTATTTATCCAAGTAAGTTAAAAACTTATATCTACACAAACACGCACAAATAAATGTTTACGGCAGGTTTTTTTTTTTTTCACGATTGTCAAAATTTGGAAGGAGCCAAGATGTCTTTCAATAAATGAATAAATAAACTGTAGTGCCTTCCTAAATGGGAATATTATTTCGTGATAAAAATCAAGCTATCAAGCCATGGAAAGACATGTAGGAAATTATGACTATCCCAAAAGATTCAAAAATAAAACAAAAGTATATGATAAAAGTCAACGATTATTCATGGTCAAAACTTTTAACAGTCAGGAACTTAAGGAAAAAAATCTGAAAAAAAAGATATCTATAAAAATTTACAGCAAATACTATAGCCAGTGGTGAAATATTGAAGGAATTCTGTTTATAGTCAAGAACAAGACCCAACTGCTAACACCATTTCCTTTCAGCATTCTACTAGTGAGCCTAGCCATCACAGTGAGACAAGAAAGAGAAGCATAAAGATTGGAAAGAAACAAAACTGCCATTATATAGTACTTTTCTCTGAAAAATTCAAATGAGTCCATATATTATTAGAATTGGCAATTTAGTAAAATTTTTTCATGTAAGATCAAGCTGAAAGTTCACTTTTAATACCAAACGTGAAGAAACTGGAATTCTCACACTTTGATGAGGGAAGAGTAAAATTTTATAACCATTCTGGCAAACTGTTTGCCAGTATCTATTGAGCTAAATCTATAATATATATAACCTATAACCAGCCGTTTTCCATCTATGTATACACAGTTGACTTTTGAACAATACAGGTTTGAATTGCACAGGTCCACTTGTAAGTGGGCTTTTTTCAACCAAACATGGGTAGAAAATACAGTATTCACTGGGTACAAAAGCTGTGTACTGGAAAGACCAATTGGAGGACCAACTTTCCATATATATACAATTTCTGTAGGGCTAACAGTGGGACTTAAGTATGTGCGGATTTTGGTATGTGTGGAAGTCCTGGAACCAATTTCCTGCATATACTGAGAGACAACTGTAGTCAATGAAAATAAGTTTTTATGTCCATCAAAAGATATGAAATAACGTTCATAGTAACTTTAGTCATAATACAAAAAAAGAAAACAAAATCAAATCAAATCATGTTGTTACATAAATAGATACCACAAAGCAATGAAAAAACACAAATGTGTATAACAACATGGATGAGTCCTGCAGACTCAATATTGAACAAAGAAGGCAGAAATCAAAAAGTTCATACCATGTGATCCTATTTATATGAAGTAGAAAAAAGGAAAAATTAATCTCTGTTGATAGAGATCAGATGAGAGGTTCCAAGGTGAAGGGAAGCAGTATCGACTCAGAAGGTAAATGCTAGAGCCTTCTGAGAGGCTGGACATAATCTATATTTTGGTCTGGGTGACGGTTACACAGCTGTATACATGCGTAAAAATCAACCGCATTTTTTTTGTTTTTAAAAATTTAGATAGTTAAAATCTCCTAAGTTTCATTTTAATCAGCTTTATTGAACTACAATTTATAAATATTAATAATTCACAAATATTTAATATACAATTTTGTAGGTTTCAATAAATACACGCAGTTTCGTAACCACCAACATAATGATGATATAAAGCATCCCTAACACACCAAAACTTTCCATTGTGCTCTTTTGCAGTCACTCTCCTTCATCCATCCTGGTCCTAAATAAATGGAATCATAAAGTGGGTAGTCTTTTGTGTTTGATTTGTTTCACTTGTAACAATACTTCATCCAAGTTGTCTTGTTGATCAGAGTTTTATTTATTTTTATTTCTGAATAGTATTATATGGGCATTATTTTTATCCACACAGTAGTTGATAGATATTTGGGTTGCTTTCGTTTTAAGGCTTTATAGATATACGTATGATGAGTAGTTGAGTAATTCTACATGTGGACATAAGTTTTAATTTTTCTTGAATAAAAACCTAGGAGTGGAATTGCTGGGTCATAAATAAATACATATCAAATTGTATAAGAAACTGCTAACCTGTTTAAAAGGTGGTTGTATCATTTTGCATTTCTACCAGCAATGTATGAGAATTTCATTTGTTCCACATTCTCACCATAATTTGGTATTTTTAATTTCAGTCATTCTAATAATGTTTTAATTTGCATATCCTTCATAAGCAATGATGTTGAGCATCTTTTCATGTGCTTATTTGAAATGTGTAAATCTTCTTTGGTGAATTGACTTTTCAAATATTTTACTCATTTCTAATCAATTTGTCTTCTTATGATTGAGTTTTAAGAATTCTTTATATATTGTAGATGCAAGTCTGTTATCAGAATATATTTTGGAAAATATGTCTCAATCTATTTCTTACCTATGCATTTCCTTACCTTTAACTTTTTAATTGTGTAATATAATACTTTCTTATTTTATGGTTCACACTTTTTGTGTTCTAAGAAATCTCAGTGTAACCTAAAGTCACAAAATATTCTCCTATTTTTTTTCTAAAAGTTTGAATCTTTTTAGGGCTTACATTTAGGTCTATAATCAATTTGAATTAGATGCTTGTGTTTGGTCTGAGATAAGCATTGAGGCTCATGTTTTGCCTATGAATATGCAACTATTCTAGTGTGATTTATTTTAAAGTTTATTTTCCTCATAAAATTCCTTGGTACCTTCTTCAAAAATCAATTGACCACATATGTGTGGGTCTATATCTGGAATTTCTATTGTGAACCATTGATCTTATTCTAAACATACTTTCTTGCCAGTTGTAGCTGTATAAGATTTGAAATTATGAAGAATTAGATCTTCCACTTTTGTTCTTTCTTTTCAGAATTCTTTTGGCTATTTGAAGTCTTTACATGTTTATATAAATTTTAACATCAGTTGCTATTTTCTACATAAAATCTAGCTAAAATCTTAATTGGGATTACAATGAATCTACAGATCAATTGGGGGACAATTAAAAGCAAAACAATAAGTAGTTTTCCAATTCATGAACATGATATGTCTCTCCATTTATCTGTGTCTTTCTTAATTTCCCTCAGCAAAGTTTTGAAGTTTCTAGTGTACAACTCTTGCACATATCTTGTTAAACTTATCTCTAAGTATTTCACTTTTTTGTTACTATTCTAAATGGTAATTTTGAATTTTAATTCCCAATTATTCTTTACTAAAATATAGAAATACAATTAGTCTTATATATTTACCTCATCTTCTGTGACCTTACTAAACTTACTTACTGGTCCTAGTAGCTTTATGGTAGATTATTTTGGATTTTTCTACATAGACAATCACGTTATTTATAAGTGACAATAGTTGTATCTTTCTCTTTCTAATTGGAATGCATTTTATTTCATTTTCTTGTGTTATCATACCAGCTAAAGCTATCAGTAAAATGCTGAATAGAAATGGTAAGGGGAAATATAGTATCTTTTTTCAAATGTTAGAGCAACTTTACATTTCTAGGATATATTCTACTTGGTCTACTTGTATTATCCTTTTTATATAGTGCCAGTTTCAAGTTGCTAATATTTTCTTAGAGACTTTTACATGTATGTTCATGATAACTTTTAATCTGTAGTTTTATTTTCTTATAATGTCATTTTCTGGTCTTGGTATCATGATAATTCTTGCCTTAGATTGAGTTAGAAAGTATTCCCTCTGCTTTTATTTTCTGAGACAGTATAAATAAAATTTGTGTTATATTATTCTTAAATGTTTGGTAGAATTTACCAATAAAGACATCTCAGCCTGGAGCTTTCATCTTGGTTAGATTTTTAATCACCTATTCAATTTCTTTTGTAGATATAGGACTATTACTTATATCTTCTTGAATGAATTCTGGTAGCTTCTATCTTTAAAACAACTTGTAAATTTCATCTATGTTGTCAAATTTATTGGTATAAAGCTATTCATAATCATTTATTTATATGATTATATACTCTCTTTCATTCCTGATATTCATAATCTGTGTGATTCTTCTTTTTTTCTCAGTTAGGCTGGCTTGAGTCTTATACATTTTATTGATTCTTTCCTGGAACTAGATTTTGGTTACATTCATTTTTTTTTCCATTGCTTTCTATTATTTATTTCATATATATATATATGTATATTTGCTCTCTATTACTTTTGTCCTTCTGCTTATTTTAGATTTTTTTTTCAAGATGGATGCTTAGATCATTAACTTGAGACTTTTCTTATTTTCTAGCATAAATACTTACAGTATAAGCTATATAATATCATATAATGCTATAAACTTACCTTGAAAGCATGCTTTAGAAACATCACTCACATTTTTATGTCATTCGAATTTTCATTCAGTTCAAAATATTTTATAATTTTTCTTTTATCATCTTTAACCCATAGGTTTTTTATATGTTTCTTGTTTAACTTCCAAATATTTGGGGCTTTAAAAAATATCTTTCTGTTACTTATTTTTAATTTAATTCTGTTGTTATCAGAGAAAATATTCTACATATCTTCATAGCTCTGTGCAGCACCTCCTCTGACTGAAAATTATGGCTTTGCCTCTCTGAACTAGGAACTCTTGTTTCCTCAACTCAGGGAAACTGCTGAGCTCTGTTTGGGTGTCCCCTCCCTGCACTATGACCTGGAAACTCTTCAGACGATGACCTGGGGCATTCACTGGGCTTACCACATTTGTTTTTATTCTCTTAGCAATCACTGTCCTGTGCTATATATTGCGCAATATCTGAAAACTATTGTTTCATATATTTTGTCTGTTTTCCTGGCCGTTTAAAGAGGAGGGGTAAATTTGGGTTCCTTTTGCTCTAGCATTGCCAGAAACAAGTCAAAAACTATTTAAAGTCATATTATGTTTCATCATATACCAACAAATAGAAAATGCAACTTTAAAATGATGCCATTTACAGTTGCTGAAACAATATATCTAGGAATGTATTTAACAAAAGATATACAATTTGTAGAATATTATAAAACATGATAAAAACACATTATTTAATACCTAAACAAATGGAAGAAAAATACCATGTTAATAGATAGAAAAACTCAATAGTGTAAATTTATTTACAGACAATAAAATATCAATGAAAATTTTAATAGGTTTTGTTTCACAGATGTTTATAACATTTGTATATAAGAGCAAAGGACTAAGAATTCCCAGGAAACTCCTAAATAAAATAAGACCTATCCGCCCAATCAGAAATCATGATTTATAATGAGTCAGATTTGCACACTGTCTAATAGCACAATCTAGGTGAATAGATTGCCTGAGTTTCAAATCTTGCTTAGGTACCCACAATCCATTTCTTTGAGCTCAATTTCTTCATCCATATAATAACAGTGCCCACTTTGCAAGGTAATGATGAGGATTAAATTAGTTAACATGTGAAAACTGCTTGGGACAGTGGCTGGTATATCATAAATATAAACATATGTTCACTATTTTTTATTATTATTATCTAGCTCCAAATCATTAAGACAGCGAAGCATAGAGATAGATAAGTAGACAAACAAAACATATTAGGAAAACCAGAAAAAGAGTCCTACAAAAATGGAATTTTGGCAAAGCTGAGATTTCAGATCTGTGGGAAAAGGTGGGTTATGGTGTGGGATGACTGATCAATTGATTATCCATGAAGAAAAAAATGAACACTGAAAACAAATGAAATGTTCATCAGCTGTAGAATGTAATATATTCATTCATTATAATATATTCGTGCCATGCACCACCACAAAAAGTGAAAATGAATGAATTACAGCATGTCAGATACATACATACATAAATCTCAAAAAAAGTAATGTCGAGCCTAAAAAAAGTCACAGAAGAATAAATACAACTTACTTAGTGACATTTATGTCCACTTTTTCAAAAACAAAACTTAACAATATATTAATTAGCGGTATCTGCACATTTGTAAAACTATGAAAGAAAATAAGAGAATCATTAAAATTAAATCCAGGAAAAGCTGTCACATCAGGGTCCAAGGAGCATATGACCAATTGGAGGCACTTAGAAGATTTCAACAACTTCAAAGGGAAATGTATTATTGGTAAAGCTTGGCAATGGGTACTTGTATATTCTTTGTATTGTTTTTATCTTTACATTTTAGCACATACAGTTTTTATGTCTGCTGTATTTTAAATGTTTTATTTCAAAATCATCTGAGGAGTGCTGAAAAAATCTAAACGACTATTATTTGTGCTATACCAATAGTTTCATGCTTCTGTAAATAAGTGTTATGTTGAATATTTTAAAATGTATCACTGTGAAATGAACCTAAAACAATTCTGAGTTATAAATATCCCTGGACAATTCTTTCCAGAAAGCAGACTTTCAATGGGTTAGAATTAGGGGTCTCCTGAGGACATAAAAGAGATGTCCAGTAAGTGGGAAGAAATACAGGGAGCCCAGGGCTGTGCGATAACATTAGAACATAATAAAACAAACTTATACTTCACAGTTTTCCTAGCTGCGTGGACAATTTTTTTTGTCTATGATTTTTTTAGGGAGAAAAATAATGTAATCATCCAAATAATCCTACCTTAGATTATAGAGGCATGATATCTCAGAAACAGACCTTAAGGACCTCATCTGGTTTTGTAAATTAAAACTGTCTAAGAGGAGGAGGAACATCAAACCTTTCTTTACAATAGACACTGCTCTATTTTTCTACGTAAATATCTGCATTGCCTTGTTTTGTGAACATGAGCCTGCAGAGATATAAGAGGTGTAGACTGTTCTCACACATCGTGCCCTAAATTCTTCCTTTCATCTACCCCAAGGAGTATTCAGGGACTGGTGTGAGCTGCTTTTTGCTTATAAAAACAAGTGCAAGGTGCTCAGTGGATCTTTATTTACTCATTTAGAACATATAGAACACTCTAGTTCAGGACCCTCTGTAATATAATTCTGGGCAAATTTTGGAAAGGCCAGAGGATTTACTAGCAAGGATTCTGAAGCCAACTGGGGGAAATTTCTCCCCCTTTATAAGAAGGATTTACTGCACCTCTCAAGAAAGAAGTAATCTCCAAGAAAAATACAAAGCCAGGGCCAGAGAACCAAGGAGCCAGAAGACAAGTTCTGAAAAGATCTTCTTCGAATCTTTATGAGACCATTTGATCTCTAGCCTTGCCCATGATGCGTAGAGTGGCCATTTGCATTTGTCTTCGTTAAAGTGTGGAGACAGAGAAGTTTTAAGTTCCCTTACGTGGGCATGTAGTATCATCTCTGTGTTGCAATGTGGCTGTGTGACAATGCAAGGGAACACGGTGGATCTGCTGGGCAGTCATGGTTAGGCCTCAGAGAGAAAGCCACATCCTTCCTCTGGTCACAGAGTGACTCTGGCCATCTTAAACCTACCTTGTGAAAACACAGCTTGCATCTAGGCATTGCTCAGGCTACAGAATGCTAGAGAGAGAGTGGACCATTATCTAACCCTCATTTTATAAGAAGTTCAAGCATCAACTACATGAAAATATGAATTCAAAGAATTTATCATTGTGATCAAATAGGCATAACATAAAATTCACCATTTTAAGCATTTGTAAGTGTGCGGTTCTGTGGCATTATGTGTATTCACGTTGTCGTTGACATGGTTTCGCTCTGTGTCCTCACCCAAATCTCATCTCGAATTTTAATCCCTAAGTGTCGAGGGAGGGTCCTGATGGGAGGCGACTGGATCGTAGGAGTGGTTTCCCGCTTGCTGTTCTCATGAGAATGAGGGAGTTCTCATGACATCTAATGGTTTAAAAGCGGCGCTTCCCCCTTCGCTCCCTCTCTTCTGCCACCGCGTAAGAAGGGCCTGGCTTCCTCTTTGCCTTCCACCATGATTGCAAGTTTCCCGAGGCCTCTTCAGCCATGTGCAACTGTGAGTCAATTAAACCTCTTTCCTTTATAAATTACTCAGTTTTGGTCAGTTCTTTGTAGTGGTGTGAAAACTAACTAATACAGTTGTGCAACTATAATCACCATCTGTCTCCGGAACTTTTTCATCTTCCTCAACCTAAACTCTGTACCCATTAAGCATGAACTCCCCATTTTCCCTTCCCCAGTGCCAGACAGCCACCATCCTACTTTCTGTCTGTATGAATTTGACAACTCTAGGAACCTCACATAAGTAGGATCATACAGTATTTGTCCGTTGGTGACTGGCTTTTTTTACATAGTGTAATGTCCTCAAGGTTCATCCATATTGTAGCACATGTCTGAAGTTCCTGCCTTTTCAAGGCGAAAGAATATTCCATTGTATGTATGTACCACACTTCGTTTATCCATCTATCATTGTGTCTTCATTTAGCCATAGACCTTAAGGCTGTTTCTACCTTTTGGATCTTGTTAATAATACCATTATGAGCATGGCTGTACAAATATCTGATTGAATCTTTGCTTTCATTTCTTGGGGGATATATCCCGACAAATAGAATTACTGGATTTTATGGTAATTCTAAGTTTAATTATTTGAGGAACTACCATTCCATTTTCCACAGCGACTATCCCATTTTATATTCCCACCCACAGTACACAAGGGTTCTAACTTTTTCACATCCCCACCAACACTTCCTTTTATTGTTTCTGTTTTTTGTTTTTTCATGATATCCACTCTCATGAATGTGGAGCCTCATTGTGCTTTTGAATTGCATTTATCTAATGATTAGTGATGCTGAGCATTCATTCATTCATTTACTTAGAGACAGGGTCTTACTCTGTCTCCCAGGCTGGAGTGCAGTGGCACGATTACTGCTCACCTTAGCCTTGACCTCCCAGGCTAACTAAAGTGATCTTTCCACCTCAGCCTCCCAAGTAGCTGGAACCGCAGCACACGCCACCACTTCCAGCTAATTTTGATATTTTTCCTAGAGACAGGGTTTCACCATGTTGCCCAGGCTGATCTCAAACTCCTGGACTCAAATGATCCACCCACCTTGGCCTCCCAAAGTGCTGGAATTACAGGCTCACACCACTATGCCCAGCCACTGAGCATCTTTTAATGAGCTTATTGGCCTTCAATAATTTTTAAAGCTGTGCAATTTCACATTCAAAAAGCCATTTCCTAATTTCACTATTTGTGTATGTGTCATTTCTTTATCATTTATGTGTAAAATGTATGCGGTTTGAGTAAAGAGGGAAAATGGAAATGGAATCTTTAAATACATTTAAAAACATTTGTGTTTACTTTGTTGATGGACACATGATTTTCAAAATGTTTAATGGACTCACTTTCTCCTTACTCAACCTTCATCAAAAGTTAATTAAATACGTAGAATTTTCCTAGAAGCTAAGCACATTCTTAGGTTTATTCAGTTTTGCTCATGATTTTGCATACTTCCCACTGCCATTAAATCAGAGCATTGGAAACTACAAAGGATTTCTATAGGTAGCTCAGAAAAACAGCAAATGTGCATTGAACTACATGTCATCCTATGTTTTCACAAGTGCCTATGATTTATGAAATAACCTCTTCTTTTTATGATATTTGGCTTTCAGTAACCAGAAAAATCCAATATGTTGGATGCTTTATAATAACCAAGAAGTTGAGGAAGAAAACTTGAAATTATACAAATGAAACCCCATCACCCTTGTAAGTTACAGTCAAAGACTTAATAAGCTCATCTGATTGCCTAAGTATTCATAGTTTTGTTTTGTTTTGTTTTTGAGATGGAGTCTCGTTCTGTCATCCAGACTGGAGTGCAGTGGTGCAGTCATGGCCCACTGCAACCTCGGCCTCCTAGATTCAAGCATTCTTCCCACCTCAGCCTCCCAAGTAGCCTGGACTACTGCTCGGGAGTAAGTTTTGTATTTCTTGTAGAGATGGGATCTCGCTGTGTTCCTCAGGCTGTTCTCCAACTCCTATGCCCAAGTGATCCTCCTCTTAAAGTGCTGGCATTACAGGCATGAGCCACTGTGCCTGGCCTCTTCATGAGTTTTAACTTTTCGTTTTCCTCCTCAGAATGATGTAAGTCTCATTAGAATCCTTTAAAGAGAGAGAGGGGACTCCATCATTGGCTCACTTGCATTTTAAAGTAAGAGATCATGCCCACTAGAGTCACAAGTATTTAAAACCTCAGGGATAAATCTGAATACATATTCCTATTATTACTGATAAGTCATAAGAATAACTTTTAAGTCACCCCGTGTTTTGGGGTTGTTGTGCTTTCATGCTTGAAATTATACTTTCAATAATGTCATGGGAGACCACCCTAATAAGAAATAGCTTATTTTTACTTCAGGATTCTACTCTCAAATATAAAATTTTAACTTGCACTGAGAGCCAAGATAATTCTTAAAATGGCACATGGAAAAACTGTGACTACAAAACTCCAGCCTCCATCACAACCTGGCTGTCTAACACATTTTTGTACAACTTTTCGAACTGCTTCTAAATCCACTGTTGGTTCAGATAAGTCGTTCAGCCTTCTATGTAAGGGAGTGTTTTGCAATAAAAAACCAAAAAAGTTCCTCTTGGCACTGAATTTTATAACATAATGAAGCATGTCCTAAATAATTTTAAGATTCTTTTACAATATAGAAGCACAGATGGGTGACATCATGGTATAAAGCAACTTTTACTGAAATCATAAAAAAAAAAATGCTTTTTAAAGGGTTCTTAGAAATTAGAGTTGTTAAATCAAGAAATCTTTCTGTAGCATTCAACTAGAAAATTGAGGAATCTAAACTTACAAGCCTTTGTCCTGAATCTAGGAAGCATGAAAATTTTACAGGATGAATGCAGACCACAAATTCAGTTATTCAAGCACTCAAACCATGCCTCTCTACATATGGCCACCTATATAAAGTAACTATCAGTGTAAAGTGGCAAAGCATGACATAATCCAAATAGCTAAAGAGGTGGACCTTGCTCCTGTTCCCACTATGTTTTATAATTAAGTTAGAATCAATATTGGCTGTTCTTGGAGACCATCATGACACTTACCACAAGTCCCTCAATGTGATATAATGTCCAAATAGTAGAGTGAGATAAATTTAAGAAATTGTTCACATATAGGTTTGGAGCCAGAACGGAGTTCACCCATCTAGACACAAAGGGAGGCAAAATATCCATATAGCAGGTATTGATCAAGGAGACAGGAATCAGAATATTATTCATACGTGGTTGTAATTGGCTGCTACTGAACAGGTGTCAACAAAGTACTACCAAATCTGTCCAGCCACCTGTTTTTACAAATGAAGTTTTATGGGAACACAGCCTTACCCATGCATTGGCATTTTGTCTATGGCTATTTTTACTCTCCAGTGGTGAAGATGGATAGTTGATCACAGGCCATACAGTTCAAAAAGCTGAAAATATTTACTGTTTGGCCCGTTACAGGAAAAAGTTTGCTACGGAACATTCTGCTAAGATATCAAGCCAATCATAAGGCAGGACCAAGTAAAAAAACTGGATTAAGCCAGGATGAAGTAGGACATTGGTATTTTATAACCATTAAAATTATTACCTTTAATTCATATGCATTCTTACGATTGTCAAAGTGCTTTCTTATTCATTATCCCACTTGACTGTTGGAAGAACCCTGTAATATAACAGGGTAGTTGCCACAACACCTTTTCCAAGGTGATTTGGCCCTAAGAGGTGAAGTGTTTTCTCCTGGATTACATAACAAGTGGGGGGTCTTCTAGCACAGTGAGCTTAGGAGTCAAACAAAGCTGGCCAGGTGTGGTGGCTTACACCTGTAATCCCAGAACTTTTGGAGCCCAAGGTGGCGCGGATCGCTTGAGCCCAGGAGTTCAAGACCAGCCTGGGCAACATGGCAAAACCCCTACTGTACAAAAAATACAAAAAAAAAAAAAATTAGCTAGGGATGGTGGCACATGCCTATGGTCCCAGCTATTCAAGAGGCTGAGGTGGGAGGATCACCTGAGCATGGGAGGCTGAGGCTGCGGTGAGCCACGAGCACACCACTGCACTCCAGCCTGGGCAATAAAGTGAGACCCTGTCTCAAAATAAATAAATAAATAAATAAATAAATAAATAAATAAATAAATAAATAAGACAAGTAGAAGTCAGAAAGTCAGACAAAGCTTACCAAGTTACCAAGTTGTTTGTCTTGACATCTGGTCAGAAAGCAAGATCAGGAGGCAGGGCAAAGGTGAAAGTTCAAGAAGCCCAGCAGACACTGTGCTGAGGCACCTTACACCTCAGGAGAAGATGCAGACATCCTGGAGCACGCTTCCCCACTGACCTTTGCGGAGACTTGCTGACTGCACACAGGAAGCTGCTCTGCTCACATCCTCCAGGCTGCTGCCTTCCCATCTGCTCTTCCACACAGGATGTTGTTCTCCCAGATCAGAGCTGCTGGATTCCCATGACACGAAGCTCATGCACGCATCCTATCTGGGGATGCTTGTAGCCACCCAAGTGCAGTGCATTTTGGGGTCTGGCACACAGCATCCAAGATGACAGAGGCACTCTTCCCAGGTCACCGCTGTGACTGAACAGTCAGTCTATGTTCACACTCAGTGTGTGTGTGGATTGCAGCCAGACTTTTTGCTTTGTCGAGAAGAGGGCAGATTCCAGGGCCAGACTGACTGAGTTCATTTCCCACTCCTGTACTTAGTATCTGTGAGATCTTGGGCACATTTCTGGGCCTCTGAGAGTTTCAATTTGCTCATCTGTGAACTGGAGATAATAATGGTATCTACCTTGTCGGGTCACCATGAAGGATAAATGACTTAGGATAGTGTTGGGCACACAGTAAGTGTACAATAAATGCTAGCAATTGTTCTTAATGATCATTACTGTCTCAAGGAGAGCCAGGGCCCTACCACAGCCTGTAGTATTTTCTTCTTGGGAGGCAATTTTTCTCTTGGGGTACCTGATGCCTTTACACCCTTAGTTAGATGTAAATTGTCACCAAGATGTTTGCTCACATCTTGCAGATGGGAAAGCAGATAGAACTTTGGAAAAAACAGTCCATATCTAAAACACCAACGTGCTGATATACCGGGAAGAGACTAATCACTCCAGCTTCTGAGGCAGAGTGTAGCTTCAGGGCCAATTAGTATCACCAGCTCATGATGCAAACCCCAGTTAGATGCTGCACGGAACTCTTGTCACATGAGGTTCTTCTTAGGGACTATCAAGAAATGAAGGAGGGTATTCCCTTATAGATGATCTCTATTTCCATGTTCAAAACTGCAAGAAAAAGTTTGTTTAAAGCCCATAGGAGGAATGTAGGTTAGCTACAAGAAAGAACTAGTAAGCATGGAGATTTCCTGTGCTGCCAACAAAGCAAAGTTGGCTATGCCTTTGGGATTTGGAAAGCAGAATAGAGTCAGAGAGGTGTGACGCAGCTCAAAGCTAGGTGTTGTTGAACCAGGAGAGCACAAGAGATCCTCAAAGCCAGCCTCTAGCTATGGATGGAAGAAGGAGTCATGCATGAGCAACCATTGGTGTCAAATCCTACCAGAAAACAGAAGTGCACATCACCATGTAGAGCTGCTCATCAGAGCCAAGGTGAAGTCCAGCCGAGCACAGGGTTACTGCAGGCTGTGGCCTCGAACCAGCCCCAGGGAGAAGAGCCCCCAGCAACCACCTCCTTCACTGGGGTAGCCAAAGATCATCCCTAAACCAGGACAGCTCAGGCAGTTACAAAAGCAGAATCAGGGAGCTTTAGCAAAGGCTGAGAAACCAGGAAGAGAGTTCATGGGAAGGGCTAGCCCCATATTTGGAATACTGTAATGTTCTTTCTCTTTGGTGAGGATTTATGTCAACAGAAAGGGCTTCCAGACAGGTGTGGAGGCATCCAGTTACGAAACTAAATAGAGATCTATGTGGGGATGGGGTCAGGGAGGCCCAAAAGTACAATGAATAATTCAATAGTGATATCACTGAAGATGGTTCAGGAAGATGTTCTCATGCTAAAAAAAGTGATGGCAGCTGGATTTGGAATAGACAGGTTTATTTGTCCATTTGCATTGCTATAAAGGAATACTTGAAACTGGGTAATTTATAAAGAAAAGACGTTTATTTGACTCATGGTTCTGTAGGCTGTACATGAAGCATAGTGCTGGCATCTGCTCCTGGTGAGGCCTGCAATCATGGCAGAAGGTGAAGGGGAACCAGCAAGTGTCATGGCAAGAGAGAGAGCAGGAGAGAGAGGGGAGGGCACCGACTCTTTTTAAACAACCAGATCTCACGTAGACTAATAAAGTGAACTAATAGAGTGAGAACGCACTCATTACCACGAGGATCGCAACAAGCCATTTAGGAAGGATCCACCCCCATGACCCAAACACCTCCGCTAGGCCCACCATCAACACTGGAGGTTGAGACTTGGACGGGACACACATCCAAACCAAGTCAACAGGGTGAGCACTTGGAATTTTTAAGTAGGAAGAAAACTTCCAGTCCCATCCTTTCTGAACAGGCCAAAGGATGATCAGCCCAATTCCAGAGGTGCTGACAGTGAAATCATGAGACTCAGGGAGAAGATCCGTAAGGCCCTGGAGAGCAGAGGCCATCACCAGCACATGCAGGAGGCTTGTTACAAAGTCTTAAGGAAAAAAGAAATGTCAAGGTTCAGTGTGTTGAATCCTGCCTGGATTAGGTCATTGTGGGGAGATACTAGACCAGAAGGGACCACACATAGGAGTAAAACCCAGTCCAGGCACAGTGGCTCATGCCTATAATCCTAGCACTTTGGGAGGTTGAGGCAGGAGGATCACCTGAGGTCAGAGTTCAAGACTAGCCTGGCCAACTTGGTGAAACCCCATCTCTCCAAAAAAAAAAAAAAAAACTAGCCAGGCATGGTGGCAGGTGCCTGAAATCCCAGCTACTCAGGAGGATGAGGCATGAGAATTACTTGAACCCAGGAAGCAGAGGTTACAGTGAGTCAAGATCGTGCCACTGCACTGTCTCCAAAAAAAAAAAAAAAAAGTAATATAACCTATGAATTCAAAGTAAAACTCAGAGCAAACCTGATCAACTGGTGAATGATCTCAGTCTGGAAGTCTTAGGCTCTGGAGTAGATGGGCAAGCTGCCTGTTGATCACAGGAGACAGATTGTCTATTTCAGATTAAAGCAGTATTCTTGGTATAAGCTGTATAGGTGTGTACTGTTCCCAGAGTGAGACAGGGTTTGTTCTCTAGAAACTGGTCTTTTACCCTGAGATCACTCACAATTCAAACAATGTCTTTGTGATATAATGGCTACTTTCTTATTTTTGGACTCAAACTAACGATAAAAATAACATAGATTCTACAAACTCTTCTCTTTCCTTTTTTGCTTTGGTGCTAGGAAGCTCACAGCCAAATTTCTTTTCCTCCAGACTCTATGATTATTCATTTCTTATTTTAATGTCACACAAATTTTATCTTAGTAGTGTATGTATTTTGCAAGCCAACTCACATCCTTTGTTAGGAATGAGGTAAGGATAGAAACAAATTAACAAAACCTCTCTTCTTTATTTCTGCCTTTATTTTTTAAAGGGTTTTTTTGTTGGGCAGGCTTGAAACTGCATGACCAAGCAAATGTTTCTGTGTCATCTTTCTATTCTTTCCTCGGTTTAAAATAAAAATATACCATGCATTGTTGACCATGGCCCTTGTGTTCAGCCTTTAGATTGGCCTGATGGTTTGATATACACTAAAATGACAAAGCATTTCAGGAAACCTCCATTGAGTGGAGAAGAAAAATAATAAATCACGTGGTACTCTTCAATGCACTTTAAAGTATTGACCTTGTGGATGAACCAGCTTTATTTAAACAGATGCATGAGTTTTGGTACAGACATGTGAAGTCTGTTTCTTGAGTGACAGGGGATACCTTTACCCCAAGTGTTACAGCTCAAACCAAGCATGGTCACTGAAACTCTGATTAGGTGACAAGTGAAATGAGCTTGAAGTTCTCAGGCAGGTTCCCCAGTGTTCCCATAAAGGGACATAACCTGTTTATGGCTGGTAGTCCCTACAAAATGGAAGTAGCAAAAATGAGCAAGCAGCTCTGCAAGTGACCTATCCCCCTAAGGTGCAGTAGCACCTCGGAGGGCAGCCGAGGAAGGTTGGATCCAGTAGTTGCTAGCACGGCCACAGTGAAATGAGACAGCTTTCAGTGACCCAGACAAGTAGCTGATTCCAAAGCCCATTAGGCATGACAATCACCTGAGAATTGCTTTTTTTTTTTTTGACAGGGTCTCACTCTGTCACACAGGCTGGAGTACAGTAGCATGATCTCAGCTCACTGCAACCTCTGCCTCCCGGGCTCAGGTGATCCTCCTGCCTCAGCCTCCTAGGACTATAGGTGTGTGCCACAATGCCTGGCTATGTTTTGTATTTTTCATAGAAACAAGATTTCACCAAGTTGGCCAGGCTGGTCTCCAACTCCTAACCTCAAGTGATTCACCCACCTCGCCCTTCCGAAGTGCTGGGATGGCAGATGTGAACCACCACGCCCAGCTGAAAATTGCTTTTGTAAATTTCTGGGACCCTATCTTGGGCTCTTTCCAGAAATTCTAATTCACTGGGCCTGAGATGGAACCCAGAAATGTTGATTTATTTTTTAGAGGTTCTCCAGCTGATTCTCTAGTCTCTCAGGTCTGGAAAAACCACCATGGTCTAAAGACAGCTGCCCTAGCCACCCTCGAGTCCACCCCACCCCCACCCCAGCAGTGCAGACATCTATGTTGTACATATGTATATATTCTGTTGATGTACACACAGTCCCCGACATATGATAGTTCAACTTAGGATTTTTTGACTTTACAATGGGGGGAACAATATGCATTCAGTGGAAACCATACTTTGAATTTTGAATTGTGGTCTATTCCCAGGCTAGTGACATACAATGCAATACTCCCTCGATATACTGGGCAGCAGCAGCGAACCACACCCCCTGGTCAGCCACAAAATTGAGAGTGTAAATGACAGACACTCTACAGTGTTTTGTGTGGCCAGACAGTTGGCCCAACTGTAGGCTGCTGTAAGTGTTCTGGACAGGTTTAAGGCAGGCTTGGCCAAGCTATGATGGTTGTCGGTAAGCTATCAACTTACCCTATTTTTTTTTTTACTTATCCTATTTTCAACTTTCAGTGGGTTTATCAGGACCTACTCCCGCTGTATGTCAAGGGACATTTGTATATACATATGTATGCATATGAATGAATATATATATCTTCTTGACCCTATATATAATATGTATTATATATTATATATAGTATATTATATATAATAAAACATATATAATAAAATAAAATAATATAATATAATATATAAATAAAATAAAATATATTTTATATATATAATAAAATAAAATATATATTATATTATTACATATTATATATTATATTATTTTATTAAAATAAAATATATATTATATATTATATATTATATATTTTGTGTGTGTGTGTGTATATATATATATGTGTGTATATATATATATACACACACACCCCATTGGCTCTGTTTTTTTGGAGAACCCTGACTAATACAATTCCCAACTCTACAAGTGGCCTATAGCATAATCATCTTGATTTTTTCCCCTCCCCTTTGTAAAATTAGTCTCATTACACTGGCTCTCCCAGAGAAGGAAAGTGTGCTATAATGAGACGTCATTCTATTCCTCTGAAATGCTTCTATCCACACTGCATGGGATAAAACCACCTGTTTTAAATGGTGTCAAGATGCAGTCACACTTCTTTCCTGGCACTGATCCTTCCAGCCAGCTTCCCAGGCCAAAGTCCTTTGCCAGGTGCCGCAGTCCTGGAAGTCATGTGATTTGTGTCCGCCAGGGTCCAAGCTATGTCGCTGTCCGTCATTATTCTGAGGCATGAGTCTAAAATGTGAGCCTGGTCTCTGGAGTAGCCTCTTGGCTAGTGGGTGGAGAATCCTGACTGGTTCCTCTCTCCTCCATCCCTGCACAACTGGAATGCTGTTCATTTGACAGCCTATAAAGTAGCCGAGGTTAGTTTCTTTGTGAAATCTATTCCTGAAAAGAAAGGTGACCGCTAATATGATGAGGGAACTGAGGAAACCTGAAGAAGCCTGAGAAAGCAATGGTACCAAAGTACTTGGGCAGAAATAAAAGATAATTTGGAGGAATGAAAGCATGGAGTTTCTTATTTGGACAGAATTATTAAGAGTAAAGGGCTTGCTTAAATTTTGTAGTTATGCTTTACTAAATTTAATGGAGTGGATTTTATGATACAACAGTATTTGCAAATGTGGTGGTTCATTACATTTGCAGGACACTTCTCATAATATTAAGGGTTTACTCTCACATTTTTTCCTCCCAGTTTATAGGGCTGAGGTTATGAGTGTGATCCTACTATGGACTCTGTGGTCTGAGTGAAGATTTGATCTTGTAACTGACATTTTTTATAAGGCTGTGCTAGACCTGTTAGGAATCATTAAAACTGAAGTTTTGAAAAGACGGGCTAAGGAAAGTATTTATTGAGTGCGACCATGTGCCTGACCAGGTGCAGAGTTGTCATTTCAGTTGATCTATGTAGTAATTCTCTGTGGCAAAAATTACTAACCCAATTTTAATAACGAAAAGCCGGGGAAGGTAACTTGCCCGGGGCTGGGCCCACATTTAGAAGTTAGAGGTAACTCCTGTTCCCATTGATTCCAAAATTTATACTCTCTCCAGCACATAACTACATCTGATAAAGTGCTAAGTAGCTTCACATTTATCAACTGTAAATGGGGAATAGCACGGTATTTACACTTGGAGTGGAGTTATATGACCACATCTTCCCAGAACCTTTTTATAGTTCATAGAGAGTTTGTGTAGACTCTCCCCAAGGGAATACAGAATAATCGAGGTTGGAAACAGCTTAACCTCAAGTCATAAAAATCACTGACATGGGAAACTAAGAGGGAAAATGGTTATCCTTAGTGGAGAGGTTGTATGCCTCCGGTATGGGCTACATGTTCAATTGGTGGAAGCAATGTTTTCAGCCCTGAAAAATGTGACCCCTTGAACACATTTGATTTTTACATCATGACTATTGTTTTTTGTAAAGCACGCTAAGTACAAATATTTGTTAGAATAAACTCCAAGCTCTTTAAAAGGTAAAATAATTTCTATCTCTTTCCCCAGCTATCTCTCTCTGACACACACACATATGCACGTACACACATACACACACATCCCACAACACATCACACAGACACACAATTGCCCTTTTTATAGATTAGTTGGTACCCTGTGGCAGCCCGAAGAGGTTGGAAATTACATTCTTCTGTTTTCTTACTTTGTCATGGTTCTGTGCCTGTTCTGTAAACAGCAGGAGAAGTAATTATGTAAGGTGGGTATTCGTTTCACGGTCGCCTCTTGGAATATACTATAGGAAGGTGCTAAAGCAAGGAAATATTTGCTTGAACTAATGCCTGGAAACTGAACGTGGCATGCACTTCATAATAATATAAACCACACATCTGGCTCATTTTTATGTATTGTACCTGAGTGGGTGGGGTAATATTTATATTATTTTCCCACTTCTAGGCTGTCTGGTGTGTAGTCTGTGCATGCAAGGGAGTATCGTGTGTGTGTGTGTGCACGCGCGTGTTTCGTATTCCCTATTGCAGCATCTGCCGTTTGCTCTGAATTGGAGCATTTACCATTGCAAAACTGTCACCGGCATCTTAGAAACACAGATTTACATTCCACAGGTCCTGTAAATGGGCTACGGGGCTGTATGATGCCTTGTGTTTAAAAGAGATCCAAGTGGCAGCCCAGCACTTTCCGTCCCGCTGCACTTCATACTGTAACTGTGTCCGTTGAAAAGTGAAGCTCAAAGGATTTTTTAGAATCTGCTGCCCCAGCAGGTAACACTCTGGAGTTTTTTTTTTTTTCTTGTTGTTTTTTCTGCCATTTAAAATGTCCAAACCCTCTCGCTTGGCTAGACCTTTCTTCTCTAACGCAGCTTCTAAGCTGCCATCAGCTAGGCGGGATGATTTGAACAGCAAACAGAAAAAAAACAGCTTAGGTGAGAAGATTTTGAGAACTGGGAGTGAAGGAAATTTGGTCAAACAGCAGCAGGTGCAAACGGCGGCAACTTCTGCCCAGCGGAAGGCTACAACACACAAAGGTAATGTTTGAAATCCACTGCTTTTGTGAGCGTTTGCTTAGAAACCTCCTGCTTAACAACACTGACCAGTAACTTCAATGAATGAGACTTTTCATGGCTTCAAAACTTATCCATTTGATTGAATGTGAAATTTTCTAAAATCCTGGAGTGTGTTGCTAAAAATAACCAATAATTATTAGGAAGATGGAGGTGACAGAACTTTCTGTCATTAATTAATGAATAAGAAATGCTGATTGTTTTCACTTGTCTTCCAGAATAACAGATTTTATTATTGGTCGTGTTTTGTAGTCTTTTATAATCCAATCATATCCAAAGTTTCTTACCATTTACCTATAAGAATAGAAACTAAAAAAAGAAAGAAATTGTTCTAAAACCTTATCATTAACCAGCAATGGAATTGTTGCATGCTGAATTGTTTACACTCTCTTTTAAAAATGAATTGTATCTGAAATACTAGTCTGTTTGTATCTGAATACTAATTGTATCTGAAATACTAGTATGGTTCCTTGAAAAGCATGATAAAAATTTCTGCTAGTGTTCTTACCTGGTGCATTTAAATTAGCCTTCTCGGGTGAATGTTGGACTGTTTCACCTAGCAAGAGTATTGGTGGATATTTGCCCAGGAATTGAGAAATGTGATAACTAAAGCTATCTGTTATTTCAGTGTATATAATCACAGAAGGCAATGAAATCATAGCTAAAAATATAATAGTAATTTCCCCCATTGTACAAAGAACTACATATTAAATCACTAAGCAGCATTTATAATACTTATTTTAATAGAGTCTGAGTTATCTACTACAAACATAATATTTGGCCCTGTGATTTTATAGTAAGACAAAAAATTGTTTTAATATTCTTATTCTTATAACTGGGAGGTTTTATTTTCTAAAAAGTCTATTTTATAATTTTAAACCTGACCTCTTCTCCATTAAAAACTATGACAAACAAATATGCAATGATACACTTTTGTGCCCTGTACTATTTCGAAGAGGTAAGTATCTGTCTGGAAAATTTTAATTTTTCCCTTAGTTGCATTATTATTGTTTCATCCACTGTGATCAATGACATGCTTGTATAAAAAACTGAGACCAAAATGCTTCATAAAAGGCACATGCAATCAACACTAGAAGACCTTAGAAGTGTTGACAGAAGTGGCTGAATAGAATGAATTTTGGCTGCATAAAAGGAAAACTTTCTTTTCTGTTAGACTATGTATAAAAATCTGAAAAATTCTTAGAAAAAGGAATGTCAACTACCTCAACCTAAAGAGTGTCCAAACATTTATACAGAATATGTGCTTTTTTAAACAAACAATCTGAGGCTCGGTGCTTATTCCAAAGATTTATTCAAAATGCTGACCTTTTCATGGCAAACTATGAACAGTTTTGAATAGACTTAGTGGGTGAAAATAATTTTCTTTGATAACAGGTTTGGGTTGGGATTAGTTCAAAGTCATTTAAAACCAAGAGTGAGTATTAAAGTCCAAGATCAATATAAATACGACACACTTTTGTAAAAAATAAACGGGGTAAATTATAAAATAATAAGGTGGGTTTTTTTGTGTGTGTTTCTCTGAGAGGAAAAGGAAGTATTCTACCGCAAGACGTTTTGATACTGACAGAAGGACTGGATTATTTTCGAAAGACATCATCATCACGTATATTTGTTTTTCTTCTTTAATCAGTATTTTTTTAATCCAACACACTGTACCATATAGTACCAATAGAAACCTTTAATAGTTGGCAAGTCGGACTATGAGTCTCTTTCTAAGATAGCTCTCTTGCATTAGGCTTTCACAGGACATGGTTGTCGTAAGATCAAGAAATCCAATAATAGCCACACCATCTGAGATTTATGTTGAATTGATGTGGTGTTTTCTTGCCCTCCTCACTAAGATTTTAGTGTCAGTTCTTTAGAATGTTTATTTCATTTGGTGCAAAAGGTTTAGCTTAATCTTGACGCAGCTTATCGTGTGTCAGACTTTATTTCTCCCTTGTGTAATTTGTCAAATGAGGGTACCCTGGTACGTTTCTGACTTTTTTTTTTAAGTGTGTCTCCCATTTAACTGTATTTCTTAGATTAGTGTAGTGACCCTTCCTTTCACCTCTTTTCCATGCTCCCCTCTCCACTTCTTAAATTTTCTCTTCTGTACTTTTATTTGGGTATTAAAATATTGATAATAGTTATGTTTGGTTATCATAATTAGTTTTTCATCATCCATCTATAGGCTAATTCTAAAAGTTGAAAATCAGTAAAGTGTGTAACTAATATGACCTCATAAATCTTTTTATTACTAAGCTGAAAAGTGTGCTAAATCATTTTCTTTTACAGTTTTAAAGTCTTTAGTCCTCTGTCCTCAGCATCTCTATTCTCCAAAGGACTGTATGGTCACGGTTATACTCATAGAACGTCCCTTTTTTTCTAGATGCTTTTCTCTGCATCCCTCAGTTCTTCTGCCCTGCTATTTCCTGCCTGATTTCTAGAACTCCTAAACAGGTATCTCTTACTTTCCTTTATTATTTTGCGAAAGCACATTCCCAAGAAACTTAAGGAAAACTAAATGACAGGTAAACTTTCTAAATGTTTGCATGTCCAAAAAACATCTTTATTTTGTTTTCACATTTCAATGATACTTTGGACAGGCATAGATTTTTAGACCAAAAATCACTTTTTCCTCGTAATGTTAAAGGCCTTTTTCCATTGTCTTTTGAGATCTAGAAGTGTTGATGAGAAGTCCTGTGTTGTTCAAAGAGTCACAGTTTCCTTTGTAGATGATTTCTTTTCTCTCTCTCTTGAAGCTTTAAGGATCTCCTTTATCCTTGATGTTCTGCAATTTCACTGAAGTATTTAAAAGTATAGGGGTTTTATTCATTCATTTGGCTTGATGAGCTCTTTCAAATTGAAGAATAATGGCCTTCAGTTCTGGGTGTTCTTTCCTATCAATTCTTTGATAATTTCTTTCTCTGTATTTGCTCTAGTTCTCTCTTTATGGGCCTCCTAGGAGTTGGCTCTTGAATCTACTACATCAATTTTTCTGATCTCATCTTTCCGTTATGTTTTTAAGCTTTCATCTCTTGAGTTTTTCTAGGAGATTTGCTTAATCTTATATTCCAACTCTTCTGCTGTCTAGTTTTGATCATCATCATATTTTTAATTTCCAAGAAGCTTTATAAATTCTGATCACTTGGGGACCAACACACATGGTGTTATTTTCTGTATATAAGCAATATACTCGTGTGCTTCATTTACCTAATGTACTTATCATTACCTGTTCCAATCTGATGGTACCATATACCCATGTTTCATGATGAGGGTAACCATATCAGTGTGATACTAGTATGTTTTTATTCCGAACCAATGGTCTGAATTGACTCCTAGAACAGAAGAGCCTGGCAATCAATAATCCTTAGAACAACAGCCTTGAAACTCATGTTCACCAATGGAGAATTTTTTCATGATACAAACCCACCAAATAGAAAATGAATGTTGAAGCGTATGTGTTGATATATGTCAACAGTTTTATTCAGGATGAGGATATGAGCCAATATCTGAGAATGTGGCATTTCTTCCTGGGTTTTCTGGTTCTTCTGACCCTAAATTGTATTGTCCGGATCTTATTTACTTATTTATTTATGTTTACCTTTTAATTGTTTTAAAGAACAACATTCTTTAGAAAAGGACATAAATACTGACTTCAAACTTGGTTTGAAAAAATAGCTTCTATCTCTTATATATTTGTGATGATGATGATGATGTTGATGACGTTGATGATTATACCTAACCTCTACTGGGCTCTTCCTATGTGGCCAGCACACTTCTAAGCACATTATAAATACATTGACTTATATAGTCCTCACAACAATTCTGTGACGTAGTCCTATTGCTATTCCTATTTTGCTGATGAGGAAACAGACAGAGAGTGTATTAGTCCATTCTTGCACTGCTATAAAGAACTACCTGAGACTGGGTAATTTATAAAGAAAAGAGATTTGATTGACTCAGTTCTGCAGGACTGAGGAGGCCTCAGGAAACTTACAATCATGCCAGAAGATGAAGGCGAAGCAAGCACATCTTACCATGGTGAAGCAGGAGAAAAGAGAGAGTGAAGGAGGAAGTGCCACACTTTTAAGCCATCAAATCTCATGAGAATTCACTCACTATCAGGAGAAAAACAAGGGGGAAATCCACCCCCATGATTCAGTCACCTCCCACCAGGCACTTCCCCTAACACATGGGGATTACAATCTGACAAAAAATTTGGTTGAGAACATAGAGCCAAACCATATCACAGAGTTTTGAGTTATTTTCCCAAGATCATGCGGACAATAAGAAGTGGAGCCAGAATTCTGATTCCAGCGGTTTTTGAGCCTTGTACTTGCACATTTCACCATGATGCTAGAGCACCTTTCTACACAGAAAAGAAAAAGAAATTCACTCATCAAAGAAGTTAATAAAATGAGTTAACACTTTGTGACTGGTTAGCTAGTTCCTGAAAAATCTTTCTGGTGACACTCTGTAATTCAGAATAAGCTCTTCTGTTTTCAGCATTTTTATTTGTTGCTCAGGATTACCGTATCTTAAACAAAACAAACAAATGGAAAAGGATGAGAACAAATTTCAGAGTTAATAAATGTATCACAAAACTGTAAATGTTATACTAATATTGAAATTAAAGGATACATTGTCTATAGGGCCTTGATGTCCTAATATGTATACTTATCCCTGCAGACATGAGTGTATACACACACACAAACACACACTCACACACACACTGCATACATTCCAAGAAAGGCTCTTCCATCACACATGACCTGGTGGTCCTAGTACAAGCCTGCAGGCCAAAAATCACTCAAGTCTAATTCTCTTCTGACACAGGCTCCCTCTGTGGCCTTGAGCAAGGCAATTATCCTTCTGGATTGAATTTCGTCAACCATTAAAGAATAATAATATGTGGTTTATGGGGAGAAGTAGTGGTGAGGATTAATGACTTAGTTAATGTATGTCCAGTGTTCTCAAGAGCTCATATCCTGCATGAATACTCTTAAGTCAAGCACAATGGGGTCTCTATTTACATACCTACAATTGCTGTACAGAATAAAATCTTACTCTGTTGCAAATACTATCCATGTACTCATACCAGAAAAACTCCATTATCAGCCCCTGATTGATTGCATACCTTGCCTTATTCTTTATGTTTAAGGAGTAAACTTACATACATCTTCTTTTCTGTAGCACATGTTGATTGAGATCGCCTTTAGATACCTGGAGCTCAATATTGTCCACCTCTATATTAATAACTGGAGAACAAAAAGTGTGTCCCCTTGCTAGTGGCACTCAAATTTATTCTGGACCCTGCAGATGACTGCAGTGATCTTAGACCAGTGCACAGTGAAGTAGCCTGAAGGCAGTCATGGCTGTGGATAGGCAATGTCCTGAAAAGGTACAATTAGTGCATGGCTTTTTCCTAATAATAAGGAGCAAGCTGATAATACCAGTCAATGGGTATCGTCCATTGATAGGACTTATACTTTTTCTAGTATTTTCCAGAAGCAGCAATGGATTTATATTGATTATGTGCCTTTCTTTATCTGACTGCATTTAGGACCAATTCCACTCATTTGTTGAGAAGCTCAGAGGTTAAGGGTACAGTATGTATTCAACAGAGCACTGGCAACTTATGCTCACAGTTATTAAATTCATAGTTTTGGCTCATTACTGAGATGTGTTAGTCTAGATCCATGCATTACATATCTATATGGGTCATTACGTTTCTCCCCATCCTTTTGCTACAATTTGCATAGCTTACTCTGAACAGACACTGTACAAATGAAAAGTAAACATATTTAATTTGCTTAAGAGTATTTAATGGCAATTTTCCTCCAATTAAATATAGTATGAGCTATAACTGTGTGGATATGAAAACTTACACTTACTTCTAGAGTTTTCCATTTTTTTGACTATTCTTATTTAAAATTTTCTCCCAGGCTGGGCATGGTGGCTCACACATGTAATCTCAGCACTTTGGGAGGCCAAGGCGGGCAGATCACTTGAGGTCAGGAGTTTGAGATCAGCTTGACCAAAATGGTAAACACTGCCTCTACTAAAAATACAAAAATTAGCTGGGTATGGTGACAGACACCTGTAATCCCAGCTACCTGGGAGGCTATGGCAGGAAAATTGTTTGAACCTGGGAGGCAGAGGTTGCAGTGAGCTGAGATCACACCCCTGCACCCCAGCCTGGGTGACAGAGCAAGACTCTCTCAAAAAAATAAAAAATTATCCTATCTAGTAATGAATGAGAAAATAAATATAAGTAATTCTTCCTACCACACTTTATTTTCTTCCTAGATTCTGTTGAAATTCAGTATGTTGGGAAAGTAGTATAGAGTCACCTCTTAAAGTTAATCTGGGGTTTTCTCTGAGCTGATCTGTAGTTTTGGTTACCCTGGCATAGCCCACTTAGGGTAGAGAGATCAATAACTCAAAAGTATGATAAAAAACTAAATGCACTTGCATTACAGAAGCATGAATCACTGTGGAAAAAAGAATTAACAGTCTCTGAATTTGATAGTGGCATAGAAACCTAAAGATAATCTAAATTATCTCTTTTTTTAACTTTATTTATTTATTTATTTTTATTGTTATACTTTAAGTTCTGGGGTACATGTGCAGAACATGCAGTTTTGTTACATAGGCATAGACATGCCGTGGTGGTTTGCTGCACCCATTAACCCGTCACCTACATTAAGTATTTCTACATTAGGATAACATGTGGTGTTTGGTTTTCTGTTCTTGTGATAGTCTGCTGAGAATGATGGTTTCCAGCTTGATTCATGTCCCTGCAAAGGACATGAACTCATCCTTTTTTATGGCTTCATAGTATTCCATGGTGGATATGTGCCACATTTTCTTTTTTTTTTTTTTTTTAATTTATTTATTATTATTATACTTTAAGTTGTAGGGTACATGTGCATAACGTGCAGGTTTGTTACATATGTATACTTGTGCCATGTTGGTGTGCTGCACCCATCAACTCCTCATTTACATCAGGTATAACTCCCAGTGCAATCCCTCCCCCCGTCCCCCTCCCCATGATAGGCCCCGGTGTGTGATGTTCCCCTTTCTGAGTCCAAGTGATCTCATTGTTCAGTTCCCACCTATGAGTGAGAACATGCGGTGTTTGGTTTTCTGTTCTTGTGATAGTTTGCTAAGAATGATGGTTTCCAGCTGCATCCATGTCTCTACAAAGGACACAAACTCATCCTTTTTTATGGCTGCATAGTATTCCATGGTGTATATGTGCCACATTTTCTTAATCCAATCTGTCACTGATGGACATTTGGGTTGATTCCAAGTCTTTGCTATTGTGAATAGTGCTGCAATAAACATACGTGTGCATGTGTCTTTATAGCAGCATAATTTATAATCCTTTGGGTATATACCCAGTAATGGGATGGCTGGGTCATATGGTACATCTAGTTCTAGATCCTTGAGGAATCGCCATACTGTTTTCCATAATGGTTGAACTAGTTTACAATCCCACCAACAGTGTAAAAGTGTTCCTATTTCTCCACATCCTCTCCAGCACCTGTTGTTTCCTGACTTTTTAATGATCGCCATTCTAACTGGTGTGAGATGGTATCTCATTGTGGTTTTGATTTGCATTTCTCTGATGGCCAGTGAT
The DNA here is from genome assembly GCF_043159975.1 of Macaca nemestrina. Taxonomy (NCBI): domain Eukaryota; kingdom Metazoa; phylum Chordata; class Mammalia; order Primates; family Cercopithecidae; genus Macaca; species Macaca nemestrina. The sequence continues at coordinate 119,886,358 of NC_092133.1, read as the reverse complement.
GATGAGCATTTTTTCATGTGTCTGTTGGCTGTATGAATGTCTTCTTTTGAGAAATGTCTGTTCATATCCTTTGCCCACTTTTTGATGGGGTTGTTTGTTTTTTTCTTGTAAATTTGTTTGAGTTCTTTGTAGGTTCTGGATATTAGCCCTTTGTCAGATGAGTAGATTGCAAAAATTTTCTCCCATTCTGTAGGTTGCCTGTTCACTCTGATGGTAGTTTCTTTTGCTGTGCAGAAGCTCTTTAGTTTAATGAGATCCCATTTGTCAATTTTGGCTTTTGCTGCCGTTGCTTTTGGTGTTTTAGACATGAAGTCTTTGCCCATGCCTATGTCCTGAATGGTACTACCTAGGTTTTCCTCTAGGGTTTTTATGGTATTAGGTCTAACATTTAAGTCTCTAATCCATCTTGAATTAATTTTCGTATAAGGAGTAAGGAAAGGATCCAGTTTCAGCTTTCTACTTATGGCTAGCCAATTTTCCCAGCACCATTTATTAAATAGGGAATCCTTTCCCCATTTCTTGTTTCTCTCAGGTTTGTCAAAGATCAGATGGCTGTAGATGTGTGGTATTATTTCTGAGGACTCTGTTCTGTTCCATTGGTCTATATCTCTGTTTTGGTACCAGTACCATGCTGTTTTGGTTACTGTAGCCTTGTAGTATAGTTTGAAGTCAGGTAGCGTGATGCCTCCAGCTTTGTTCTTTTGACTTAGGATTGTCTTGGAGATGCGGGCTCTTTTTTGGTTCCATATGAACTTTAAAGCAGTTTTTTCTAATTCTGTGAAGAAACTCATTGGTAGCTTGATGGGGATGGCATTGAATCTATAAATTACCTTGGGCAGTATGGCCATTTTCACTATATTAATTCTTCCTATCCATGAGCATGGTATGTTCTTCCATTTGTTTGTGTCCTCTTTGATTTCACTGAGCAGTGGTTTGTAGTTCTCGTTGAAGAGGTCCTTTACATCCCTTGTAAGTTGGATTCCTAGGTATTTTATTCTCTTTGAAGCAATTGTGAATGGAAGTTCATTCCTGATTTGGCTCTCTGTTTGTCTGTTACTGGTGTATAAGAATGCTTGTGATTTTTGCACATTAATTTTGTATCCTGAGACTTTGCTGAAGTTGCTTATCAGCTTAAGGAGATTTTGGGCTGAGACAATGGGGTTTTCTAAATATACAATCATGTCATCTGCAAACAGGGACAATTTGACTTCTTCTTTTCCTAACTGAATACCCTTGATTTCTTTCTCTTGCCTAATTGCCCTAGCCAGAACTTCCAACACTATGTTGAATAGGAGTGGTGAGAGAGGGCATCCCTGTCTTGTGCCAGTTTTCAAAGGGAATTTTTCCAGTTTTTGCCCATTCAGTATGATATTGGCTGTGGGTTTGTCATAAATAGCTGTTATTATTTTGAGGTACGTTCCATCAATACCGAATTTATTGAGCGTTTTTAGCATGAAGGGCTGTTGAATTTTGTCAAAAGCCTTTTCTGCATCTATTGAGATAATCATGTGGTTCTTGTCTTTGGTTCTGTTTATATGCTGGATTATGTTTATTGATTTGCGAATGTTGAACCAGCCTTGCATCCCAGGGATGAAGCCCACTTGATCATGGTGGATAAGCTTTTTGATGTGTTGCTGAATCCGGTTTGCCAGTATTTTATTGAGGATTTTTGCATCGATGTTCATCAGGGATATTGGTCTAAAATTCTCTTTTTTTGTTGTGTCTCTGCCAGGCTTTGGTATCAGGATGATGTTGGCCTCATAAAATGAGTTAGGGAGGATTCCCTCTTTTTCTATTGATTGGAATAGTTTCAGAAGGAATGGTACCAACTCCTCCTTGTACCTCTGGTAGAATTCAGCTGTAAATCCATCTGGTCCTGGACTTTTTTTGGTTGGTAGGCTATTAATTATTGCCTCAATTTCAGAGCCTGCTATTGGTCTATTCAGGGATTCAACTTCTTCCTGGTTTAGTCTTGGAAGAGTGTAAGCGTCCAGGAAATTATCCATTTCTTCTAGATTTTCCAGTTTATTTGCGTAGAGGTGTTTATAGTATTCTCTGATGGTAGTTTGTATTTCTGTGGGGTCGGTGGTGATATCCCCTTTATCATTTTTAATTGCGTCGATTTGATTCTTCTCTCTTTTCTTCTTTATTAGTCTTGCTAGTGGTCTGTCAATTTTGTTGATCTTTTCAAAAAACCAACTCCTGGATTCATTGATTTTTTGGAGAGTTTTTTGTGTCACTATCTCCTTCAGTTCTGCTCTGATCTTAGTTATTTCTTGCCTTCTGCTAGCTTTCGAATGTGTTTGCTCTTGCTTCTCTAGTTCTTTTAATTGCGATGTTAGAGTGTCAATTTTAGATCTTTCCTGCTTTCTCTTGTGGGCATTTAGTGCTATAAATTTCCCTCTACACACTGCTTTAAATGTGTCCCAGAGATTCTGGTATGTTGTATCTTTGTTCTCATTGGTTTCAAAGAACATCTTTATTTCTGCCTTCATTTCGTTATGTACCCAGTAGTCATTCAGGAGCAGGTTGTTCAGTTTCCGTGTAGTTGAGTGGTTTTGATTGAGTTTCTTAGTCCTGAGTTCTAGTTTGATTGCACTGTGGTCTGAGAGACAGTTTGTTATAATTTCTGTTCTTGTACATTTGCTGAGGAGTGCTTTACTTCCAATTACGTGGTCGATTTTGGAGTAAGTACGATGTGGTGCTGAGAAGAATGTATATTCTGTTGATTTGGGGTGGAGAGTTCTATAGATGTCTATTAGGTCTGCTTGCTGCAGAGATGAGTTCAATTCCTGGATATCCTTGTTAACTTTCTGTCTCGTTGATCTGTCTAATGTTGACAGTGGAGTGTTGAAGTCTCCCATTATTATTGTATGGGAGTCTAAGTGTCTTTGTAAGTCTCTAAGGACTTGCTTTATGAATCTGGGTGCTCCTGTATTGGGTGCATATATATTTAGGATAGTTAGCTCTTCCTGTTGAATTGATCCCTTTACCATTATGTAATGGCCTTCTTTGTCTCTTTTGATCTTTGATGGTTTAAAGTCTGTTTTATCAGAGACTAGTATTGCAACCCCCGCTTTTTTTTGTTCTCCATTTGCTTGGTAAATCTTCCTCCATCCCTTTATTTTCAGCCTATGTATGTCTCTGCGTGTGAGATGGGTCTCCTGAATACAGCAGACTGATGGGTCTTGACTCTTTATCCAGTTTGCCAGTCTGTGTCTTTTAATTGGAGCATTTAGTCCATTTACATTTAAGGTTAAGATTGTTATGTGTGAACTTGATCCTGCCATTATGATATTAACTGGTTATTTTGCTCGTTAGTTGATGCAGTTTCTTCCTAGCCTCAATGGTCTTTACATTTTGGCATGTTTTTGCAATGGCTGGTACCGGTTGTTCCTTTCCATGTTTAGTGCTTCCTTCAGGGTCTCTTGTAAGGCAGGCCTGGTGGTGACAAAATCTCTCAGCATTTGCTTATCTGTAAAGGATTTTATTTCTCCTTCACTTATGAAACTTAGTTTGGCTGGATATGAAATTCTGGGTTTAAAATTCTTTTCTTTAAGAATGTTGAATATTGGCCCCCACTCTCTTCTGGCTTGGAGAGTTTCTGCCGAGAGATCTGCTGTTAGTCTCATGGGCTTCCCTTTGTGGGTAACCCGACCTTTCTCTCTGGCTGCCCTTAAGATTTTTTCCTTCATTTCAACTTTGGTGAATCTGGCAATTATGTGTCTTGGAGTTGCTCTTCTCGAGGAGTATCTTTGTGGCGTTCTCTGTATTTCCTGGATTTGAATGTTGGCCTGCCCTACTAGGTTGGGGAAGTTCTCCTGGATGATATCCTGAAGAGTGTTTTCCAACTTGGTTCCATTTTCCCCCTCACTTTCAGGCACCCCAATCAGACGTAGATTTGGTCTTTTTACATAATCCCATACTTCTTGCAGGCTTTGTTCATTTCTTTTTCTTCTTTTTTCTTTTGGTTTCTCTTCTCGCTTCATTTCATTCATTTGATCCTCAATCGCAGATACTCTTTCTTCCAGTTGATCGAGTCGGTTACTGAAGCTTGTGCATTTGTCACGTATTTCTCGTGTCATGGTTTTCATCTCTTTCATTTCGTTTAGGACCTTCTCTGCATTAAATACTCTAGCCATCAATTCTTCCACTTTTTTTTCAAGATTTTTAGTTTCTTTGTGCTGGATACGTAATTCCTCCTTTAGCTCTGAGAAATTTGATGGACTGAAGCCTTCTTCTCTCATCTCGTCAAAGTCATTCTCTGTCCAGCTTTGATCCGTTGCTGGCGATGAGCTGCGCTCCTTTGCCGGGGGAGATGCGCTCTTATTTTTTGAATTTCCAGCTTTTCTGCCCTGCTTTTTCCCCATCTTTGTGGTTTTATCTGCCTCTGGTCTTTGATGATGGTGATGTACTGATGGGGTTTTGGTGTAGGTGTCCTTCCTGTTTGATAGTTTTCCTTCTAACAGTCAGGACCCTCAGCTGTAGGTCTGTTGGAGATTGCTTGAGGTCCACTCCAGACCCTGTTTGCCTGGGTATCCCGCAGCAGAGGTTGCAGAAGATAGAATATTTCTGAACAGCGAGTGTACCTGTCTGATTCTTGCTTTGGAAGCTTCCTCTCAGGGGTGTACTCCACCCTGTGAGGTGTGGGGTGTCAGACTGCCCCTAGTGGGGGATGTCTCCCAGTTAGGCTACTCAGGGGTCAGGGACCCACTTGAGCAGGGAGTCTGTCCCTTCTCAGATCTCAACCTCTGTGTTGGGAGATCCACTGCTCTCTTCAAAGCTGTCAGACAGAGTCGTTTGCGTCTGCAGAGGTTTCTGCTGTGTTTGTTATTTCCCTGTCCCCAGAGGTGGAGTCTACAGAGACAGGCAGGTTTCCTTGAGCTGCTGTGAGCTCCACCCAGTTCGAGCTTCCCAGCAGCTTTGTTTACCTACTTAAGCCTCAGCAATGGTGGGCGCCCCTCCCCCAGCCTCACTGCTGCCTTGCGGCGAGATCACAGACTGCTGTGCTAGCAATGAGGGAGGCTCCGTGGGTGTGGGACCCTCCCGGCCAGGTGTGGGATATGATCTCCTGGTGTGCCTGTTTGCTTAAAGTGCAGTATTGGGGTGGGAGTTACCCGATTTTCCAGGTGTTGTGTGTCTCAGTTCCCTTGGCTAGGAAAAGGGATTCCCTTCCCCCTTGCGCTTCCCAGGTGAGGCAATGCCTCGCCCTGCTTCAGCTCTCGCTGGTCGGGCTGCAGCAGCTGACCAGCACCGATCGTCCGGCACTCCCCAGTGAGATGAACCCAGTACCTCAGTTGAAAATGCAGAAATCACCGGTCTTCTGTGTCGCTCGCGCTGGGAGTTGGAGACTGGAGCTGTTCCTATTCGGCCATCTTGCTCCGCACCCCCCCCACATTTTCTTTATCCAGTCTGTCACTGACAGACAGTTGGGTTGGTTCCAAGTCTTTGCTATTGTAAACAGTGCCGCAATAAACATACGTGTGCATGTACCTTTATAGTAGAATGATTTACAATCGTTTGGGTTTATACCCGGTAATGGGATTGCTGGGTCAAATGGTATTTTTAGTTCTAGAACCTTGAGGAATTGCCACACTGTCTTCCAAAGTGGTTGAACTAATTTACACACCCACCAACAGTGTAAAAGCATTCCTATTTCTCCACATCCTCTGTAGCATGTGTTTCCTGACTTTATTATTATTTTTTTAATTTATTTATTATTATTATACTTTAAGTTGTAGGGTACATGTGCATAACGTGCAGGTTTGTTACATATGTATACTTGTGCCATGTTGGTGTGCTGCATCCATCAACTCGTCATTTACATCAGGTATAACTCCCAATGCCATCCCTCCCCCCTCCCCCCTCCCCATGATAGGCCTTGGTGTGTGATGTTCCCCTTCCTGAGTCCAAGTGATCTCATTGTTCAGTTCCCACCTATGAGTGAGAACATGCGGTGTTTGGTTTTCTGTTCTTGTGATAGTTTGCTAAGAATGATGGTTTCCAGCTGCATCCATGTCCCTACAAAGGACACAAACTCATCCTTTTTGATGGCTGCATAGTATTCCATGGTGTATATGTGCCACATTTTCTTAATCCAATCTGTCACTGATGGACATTTGGGTTGATTCCAAGTCTTTGCTATTGTGAATAGTGCTGCAATAAACATACGTGTGCATGTGTCTTTATAGCAGCATGATTTATAATCCTTTGGGTATATACCCAGTAATGGGATGGCTGGGTCATATGGTACATCTAGTTCTAGATCCTTGAGGAATCGCCATACTGTTTTCCATAATGGTTGAACTAGTTTACAATCCCACCAACAGTGTAAAAGTGTTCCTATTTCTCCACATCCTCTCCAGCACCTGTTGTTTCCTGACTTTTGAATGATCGCCATTCTAACTGGTGTGAGATGGTATCTCATTGTGGTTTTGATTTGCATTTCTCTGATGGCCAGTGATGATGAGCATTTTTTCATGTGTCTGTTGGCTGTATGAATGTCTTCTTTTGCACCTGTTGTTTCCTGACTTTATAATGATCGCCATTCTAACTGGCATGAGATGGTATCTCATTGTGGTTTTGATTTGCATTTCTCTAATGACCAGTGATGATGAGCATTTTTTCATATGTTTGTTGGCTGCATAAATGTCTTCTTTTGAGAAGTGTCTGTTGATACCCTTCACCCACTTTTTGATGGGGTTGTTTGTTTTTTTCTTGTAAATTTGTTTAAGTTCTTTGTAGATGCTGGATATTAGCCCTTTGTCAGATCGATAGATTGCAAAAATTTTCTCCCATTCTGTAGGTTACCTGTTCACTCTGATGATAGTTTCTTTTGCTGTGCAGAAGCTCTTTAGTTTAATTAGATCCCATTAGTCAATTTTGGCTTTTGTTGCCATTGCTTTTGGTGTTTTAGATGTGAAGTCTTTGTCCATGCCTATGTCCTGAATGGTATTGCCTAGATTTTCTTCTAGGATTTTTATGTTTTTAGGTCTTAAATTTAAGCCTTTAATCCATCTTGAGTTGACTTTTTATAAAGTGTAAGGAAGGGGTCCAGTTTCAGTTTTCTGCTTATGACTAGCCAGTTTTCCCAACATCATTTATTGAATAGGAAATATTTTTCCCATTGCTTGTTTGTGTCAGGTCTGTCAAAGATCAGATGGTTGTAGATGTGTGGTGTTATTTCTTAGGCCTCTGTTCTGTTCCATTGGTGTATATATCTGTTTTGGTACCAGTACTATGCTGTTTTGGTTACTGTAGCCTTGTAGTATAGTTTGAAGTAAATTATCTCTCCTGAAATATATAAGGAAAAAGCCAGAGTTACTTGTTTTGATCAAGACTAGAGGTACACTAGTTTGAATCAATGTCTTCTAACTCAATGCTTTTTTTCCTTCTATATATCCTAAGCAGAAAAAGCAAAAACTGCTAGAACACCTCCAGGTTCCCTTCAAACATCCACTTCTTAACATGGCTTCTTTTTGTTCATTTCACTAAATTTGGGGAAACAGTTAGTGTTTGGTTGCATGGAAAAGTTCTTTAGTGGTGATTTCTGAGATTTTGGTACACCGATCACTTGAGCAATGTACACTGTACCCAATCCATAGTCTTTTATTCCCCACCCAACTCATACCCTTCCCCCTGAGTTCCCAAAGTCCATTATATCATTCTTATGCCTTTGCATCCTCATAGCTTATCTCCTGCTTATAAGTGAGAGCATATGATGTTTCATTTTCCATTTCTGAGTTACTTCACTTAAAATAATGGTCTCCAACTCCATCCAGCTTGCTGCGAATGACATTATTTCGTTCCTTTTTATGGTTGAGTAGTATTCCACATTTTCTTTATCCACTCATTGGTTGATGGGCATTTAGGCTGGTTCCATATTTTTGCAATTGTGAATTGTGCTGCTATAAACATCCATGTGCAAGTGTCTTTTTCATATAATGACTTATTTTGCTCTGTGTAGATACCCAGTAATAGGATTGCTAGATCAAACGGTAGTTCTTCTTTTAGTTACTTAAGGAATTTCCATGTTTTGCATAGAGATTCCACTATAAACATATTTCCTTATTTAAGGAATCTCTGTGTTTTCCACAGTGGTTGTGCTAGTTTACATTCCCACCAGCAGTGTCAAAGTTTTCCCTTTTAACCACATCAACGCCAACATCTGTTATTTCTTTATTTTTAAATTATGATCATTCTTACAGGAGTAAGGTGGTATCTCATTGTGGTTTCGATTTGCATTTCCCTGATAGTGATGTTGAACATTTTTCGTATGTTTGTTGGCTATTTGTATATCTTCTTTTGAGAACTGTCTATTCATGTCCTTTGCCCACTTTTTGATGGGATTATTTGTTTTGTTATTGCTGATTTGTTTGAGTTCCTTGTAGATTCTGGATATGAGTCCTTTTTCAAATGCATAGTTTGCACAAATTTTCTCCTACTCTGTGTGTTGTCTGTTCGCTCTGCTGATTATTTCTTTTGCTGTGCATAAGCTTTTTAGTTTAATTAGGTCCCATTTATTTATCTTTGTTTTTGTTGCACTTGCTGTTGGATTCTTGGTCATGAACTCTTTACCTAAGCCAATTGGCATGGCTTCTTATTAACCTCTGATATATTGTGTCTCTCGTGCTCTGTTACCTGCAGTCCTATTTTCTGTTGCTACTTGCGTATCCAAGTTTAAGAAGAGTGTGCATTGAGCAGGCAATGGTTGTGCGGATTCTTTATTGGATTTTATCTGTGTAACTAAGCTATAATCAGGGCTTCTTTAATGCTGATAACATGTAAGCAGTATCTCTTATTATGTTTATAAGACACAGGTTTGTTTTTGGTGGCTTATCTCTAATGGATCTGATAAAGAAACTTTCCTTATCTCAGTAACATTAAAAAATCACAAAATGATTTTCTGTTTCTGCTTTAACTAGAGTAGAAACTAAAGTAACAAGCTCTATTTTTATAAATGTTTTCCTAAAATCTGTACTAGTCAGTACCTTCCAAACTTTAGATCAATGTCCCAGTGAAATATTTTCTTTGTAAAGAAATTAAGAGATTGTATAGCATCACAAATTATAGTTTTAGCCAACTCCAGTAGAATATTTTGCTATCTAAACTACTTTTCCATTTAATTTCCTTGTACTCAGTTCTTGGTGCATATATTGCTTCCAACTTTCAGTTGTCAAGTCTAAGGAGTCACTTTACATTTAAAATACTTATATTATATTACATTCATTTAAGCAATCAGAACTTGGCCATTTGAAAAATAACCAGAATTAGTATAGATGAAAGAGTATGTGATTACCTTGTTATTTGGGGCTATATCTCCCAAGCAAATAAATCATTTTCTTATATTATTATATGCTATATATGTTGTTAAGAGTAGTTTTATCAATTTTGGCTGTTTAGGAGCAAACTGTCATGAGCCTCTCTACCTATCTATCTGCCTTTCAGAGTACCCATCTCTTCTATAATCACGTAATACCAACCTTCCTAGCTCATGGCCCCATATGGGTAGGTGAGGCATCTGAGAATTTGAAAATTTAGACAAAAGAAGAACCTTCTTCCTAATGACAGTGCTATAGCAGGTTAACTATTATGGTTTCTTAAGTTAATAATCTTTAGAGTTTTAAGGCAGATCACAAAGTCAGCCTGCATGGTTTTCTCCCCTTGTTTTCTAACAGGAAAAAATTCAATTAAATTCAGTGTAATTTTGTTCTCTGTGTTTCCAAAATATACCATTCCATTACTCAAATAACCTAGAGAAACCATAACTAAGTAAAGAATACCTTCTTATATACCATAAACATTGGTTAAATATATCTCTCAGGAACACAGATAACTTTGGTTGTATTTTGTATTTCTTGGTAATTCATATTTATAAACATGATACACAAGTTAGACTTTAACAGACGTTCATGGTTTAAACAGAATTATTTAGACTATAGAATTTTATGGTTGTATCTGACAGTTTATCGTATGCATTATAAATATATATATATATATATGACATTATGCTGGTATATTACATTTTTAACATACTCCTTAGTTTGGAATTAATAAAACTTAAGTAGTTCCATTTTCAATATATGTAAGATATACATTAGTTAGAGTTCTTGAGCCAGTGTTTTAATATTTTACCCTGGCGATCAGATTGTTTTCTGAAAATATAATTCCTACGATGCATTTTCCCACTCCAAAAAAAGAAGAAAGAAACCTATTTAACCATCTACTATGTGTCTGGCATTGTGCTAAATACTGGAAAGTTAAAAATAAGTAAAACATTGTTCTTGCCCTGAGGAGTATTATACAATGATAGAAATAACCAGGTTATCTGGATATCTAAATGGATTTTTCTGAATAGATTTATATACAAAATGGCATGAATGCCCAGAATAGGCCATTTCCCCCAGGTAATATGAGTTCACCAGGCAGAATGAGAAAGGAAGCATCATAATAGACCATGCTGGTTGCATTTAGGAAATAGCAATGTAGACGTGTGTGGCTGGTGAGGGAAACATGGAGAGAGGAAGAGACTGAAATAATTTCAAGAGAAAAAAAATGTTTGTTCATTTTTTTCTTCCATCAGTGAACATTTACTAGGCTAAGTGTCAGGCATTATTCTAGGATCTAACCAAGATGAATGCCATGAGAGATGAAGGTTGTGCTTCCACAGGGTTTCACTGTGGGCTCTATGACAAAAATTAAGGCAAAGTGATGGAGAGTAATGAGAAGCAGGGAAGGAGCAGGTTTTGGGAATTGAGAAAATCAAGTTTTCTTTGTGATGTTGATGTGGTACAGCTATAAGCATTCAAGAGGAGATGCCAGATAGGAAGTTGAATACGTGGATCTAGAGATCAGGGCAGGACAGAAGCTACAGATAGAAATAAATGAAACACCAGTATATGAGTGCTATTTAAAGCCATGGGATTGGTTGAACACCTAGGGAGATGGAGGGGGATAGAAAAGAGAATGTGGCCCATCTCTGAGGAGAGAAAGTAGCCCAGGACCCTGGGATATTCCAAGATTCAAGCTTCAAAGCAGGAGCAAAGATAGGACGAAAGTATTAAGGCTTATGTGCACTAACTCGAGAACTTTCTTTTAAAACTCCAGGCCAGGGTATTCTAAATATTTCCTCCCAAAAGAAACAAATTCATGCCTGCCCCTTCTGCAGTTGCAAACAAATACAGTCATACATTACTCAATTACAAGGATATGTTATGAGAAACATGTCATTAGGCAATTTCATCATTGTGCAAACATCATAGAGTGTACTTACATAAACCTAGGTGGCATAGCCTACTACACACGTAGGCTATATGGTATATCCTACTGCTCATGGGCTATACACCTGTACAGTAGATTACTGTACTGAATACTACAGACAGTTGTAACACAATGGTAAGTATCTGTGCATCTAAACATAGAAAAGGTACAGGAAAAAAATATAGTATTATAATCTAATGGGACTCCTGTTGTATCTGTGAATTGTCCTTAACCAAAATTTTGTTACATGGCATATGACTATACTCCAAATAAGAATTTTCTTAAAGTCTGGGCACAGTGACTCATGCCTGTAATCCTAGCATTTTGGGAAGCCGCGGCATGCAGATTCCTTAAGCTCAGGGGTTGGAGACCATCCACGGAACATGGCAAAACTCTGTCTCTACAAAAAAGAAAAACAAAATGCCAGGCGTGGTGGCATGCACCTGTACTCTCAACTACTCCAAAAGCTGAGGTGGGAGGATCGCTTGATCCCAGGAAGTCGAGGCTGCAGTGAGCTGAGAGGGTACCACTGCACTTCAGCCTGGGCAACAGAGTGAGACCCTGTCTCGAAAAATAAAAAGAAAAAGAATTTTCTTAGAAATGTTTTCTATTTAAAATGATGGAAGTCTTATCATCTAGCCTATAACATCTTGTTTAATTTAATATTAGTCTATGTTTAACTAAATTACCACCAGAATTAAAATGTTTCCTACCATGTTTAATTTATAGCTTCAAGTATCCACAAATATCTCTCACACATTGCTAAGGGGACCCCTACTCCACCTTAAGAAGAAAGACTCAGCCATGGGTAGCCATTTAGAGGCATTCAGCATCCTTCCATTCTTACTTGTAATTTCAGATTTGCATCACATAATTATTTTATATAGTTTGTTAGTATTTGTATGGCTGTCCTTCCTCTCTCCTTGAGAATGGAGTTTTCTGGTTTTGATGATGAGCTTCTTTCTAACAAGGTGAGGGCTTATTTGCTACTTCAATTTCTGGCACAATGTAAAGCCATTTTTTTTCTGATAAAACTTCTATTTACATTCTTAGAGATTTGTGAAGAAGCATCTTCAATATTTAAATACACCACACTAGGAAAATCTCAAATCTATTCTATTTGTGCCCTACTTATTAAAGTTATTTCACAACATTTTTGGAATAGCTATAAATAGAAGAATCATCAACAAATAATAACAGGAGCTGTATGTAATAGATGTTCAGAGAATGCCAGTGCAGAAGGCTAAAGCTAAAAACACGAAATTTAAAAAAAAAATACCCCAAATGTCTTTTATAATGCCTAGTTGCTCTGGCAGAAAGTAAAGAAATTCCTCTGTGGCAAAAGCAAACAAAAAAGCCTCAATGCAAAGGACTAAGTGAAAGCTGGAGCCATCATTTGCTTTAGTGGCCTCTCTCAATCTCTTGTTGCCTAGAGGAGTTTAAGAAACACATTCACTGACAATAAGGAAATCCTGAGTCTGAAGAATAGTGGTAACACAGTTATTTGTGTGCTGTGGCACGTGCATGTAGTCCCAGCTACTTGGGAGTCTGAGATGGGAGGATCGCTTGAGCTGGGGAGATGGAGGTTACAGTGAGCCAAGATCACACCACTGCACTTCAGCCTGGGTGACAGAGGGAGGCCCCATCTCAAAAAGACAAACAAAGAAACAAACAAAACCAACAGTGACACCATCAGGAGATGAAGAAAAAGTGTTCCTGCCTTGCAGAGGGAGACCTTGGAGAAAACTCTTGGCTCACCCTCTGGTCTGGGTGGAGAAGAAAAAAAGAAAGGACTATACTGAGAATGTCTAACCTCAGGTCTAACGTTCTATTATCATACGACAGGAAAAAAAAATCCAAAAGCCAAAGATGCTATTTAATGGTTCCAGGTTGACCATGTAGCCAGCCACCTGGAGGCAGAAAATGAAAATCCTATTGGAAAGAAGGCACTTTATATTCAGGCATCTAAGAATTCCGACAGATGAAGATCCACAAACATGAGTTCCCAATAAAAATTTCACTGAACACATAAGGAAACAAATGACCATGAGGAAGAGGCAGGAAGGGGAAAGAACCCCACTGAATCTGATCTACATAAACTCCCAATATTAGAACTATCAGATACAGAATATAAAATAAATGTATTATATTTTGAAATAACAGATTCTAGAAACATTGAACTGTGGTTATTTAAAAAACAGATCTTCTAGAAATGAAAAATGTAATAATCAAAGGTAGAACTCAATGGATTTTTAAAAAGTCAGAGTAAATGCAATGAAGAGAAAACTGATAAAATAGAAGACATACTTTAAAAAACAATTTTGGCTGGGCATAGTGGCTCACACCTGTAATCGTAACAGAATACCAGCCTGGGCAACATAGGAAGACCCCATCTCTATGAAAAAAAAAATTAAAAATTAGGTAAGCATCATGGCACACACCTGTAGTCCCAGCTACTTGGGAGCCTGAAGTGAGAGGATTGCTTGAGTCCAGGATATGAAGGCGGCACTGAGCTGTGATCTTGCTACTGCACTTCAGCCTGGGTGACAGAGCAAGATCCTGTGTCAAAAAAATAAAATAAATAAAATTTATTATGGCAATATAACATGTGATCTAGCTTCTTAACACATTTTTAAGTGTACAATACAATATTATTAACTATAGATACAACATGTAGAGCAGATCTCTAAAATTAATTCATCTTGCATAACTGAAATGTTATACTCATTAGATAGTAACTTGCCATTTGTCTCTCTCCTCAATCCCAAGCAACCAGAATTCTACTCTGTGTTTTTATGAGTTTGACTATTTTAGATATCTCATGCAAGTGGAATCATATGGTATTCTTCCTTCTGTGACTGCCTTATTTCACTTAGCATAATGTCCTCAAGGTTCATCCATGTCGTGGCACATGTAGGCATTTATCCCTATAAACTTCTCTCTTAGCATTGTTTTTGCTCATTCCATAGTTTTGGTGTATTGTCCTTTCATTTTTGTTGGTTGCAAGATATTTTCTGATTTCCCTTCTGGTTTTTTTCTTTTACTCACTGGTTGTTCAAAAACATGTAGTTTAATTTCTACATATTTATGAATTTTCAATTTTTTCTTCTGCTATTGATTTCTAGTTTCATTTCATTATGGTTGGAAAAGACACTTGACATTATTTCAGTCTTCCTAATTTAATTGTGGTTTTCTTTGGAATGTCCCTGATGATTAGTGATGCTGACCATCTTTTAATATTTTAATATACCTACTGGGTATTTGTATGTCTCCTCTGGAGTAATGTCTATTCAAATTCTTGGCCCATTTTTAATCAGATGATTAGGTTTTTTTGCTATTAAACTGTAGGAGTTCCTTACATATTTTGGAAATTATTCCCTTCCTAGCTATATGGGGTTCACACATATTTTCTCCCATTCCACAGGTTGCCTTTTCACTCCATTAATAGCCTCCTTTTCTGTGCAGAAGCCTTTTAGTTTGATGTGGTCCCACTTGTCTATTTTTGTTTTCATTACCTGTACTTTTGTTGTCATTTCCATGAAATCATTGCTGAGGCCAATGTCATGAATCTTTCCCCCTGTTTTCTTCTAGGAAATTTATAGTTTCAGGTCTTATGTTTAAATTCTTAATTCATTTTGAGTTGATATTTTTGTACAGTTAAGTTAAGGGTCCAATTTCATTCTTTTGCATGTGGCTTTCTAATTTTGCCAACACCGTTTGTTAAAGAGATGGTCACTTCCCCATTGTTTATCTTAGTACTTTTGTTGAAGATCAGCTGATTGTGTATGCATGGGTTCATTTTTGGGCTCTCAGTTCTGTACCATTGGTCTATATGTCTGTCTTTATGCCAGCGCCATTCTGTTTTAATTACTGTAGATTTATAATATATTTTGAAATCAGGAAGTATGATGCCTCCAGCTTTGTTCTTTTTTTCTGAAAATATTTTGGTGATTTAGGATCCTTTATGATTCCATGTGAATTATAGAGTTGTATCTTCTACTTCTGTAAAAAATTTCATTGGAATTTTGATGAGGATTGCATTGAATCTGTAGATTACTCAGTAGTATGAATATTTTAACAAAATTAAGTCTTCCTATTCGTTAACATGGAATATATTTTCCATTCATTTGTGTCTTCTTTAATTTCTTTCATTAATGTTTCACAATTTTCAATATGCAAGTCCTTCACCTCTTAAGTTTATTCCTAGGTATTTTATTCTTTTGGATGCTATTGTAAATGGGATAAATTTTCTAATTTCCTGTTGCAGTAGTTTGTTCGTGTATCGAAACACAACTTCTTTTTTTATGTTGATTTTATATCCTGCAGGTTTACTAAATTCACTTATCAGTTTACCTTTTTTTCTTAGAATTTTTAGGATTTTCTAAGGGTGTATAAGGTAATGTCATCTGCAGATGAGGATAACTTTACTTTTTCCTTTATGATTTAGATGTCTTTTTTCTTGCCTAATTACTCTGACTAGAACTTCCATTACTTTATTGAATATAAATAAAAAGAGTGATCATTATTATCTTCTTCCTGATCTTAGAAGAAAAGTTTTCATGTTTTCACCATTGAGTGTGATGTTAGCCATGAGCTTGTCATATATGGCCTTTATTATGTTGAGGTAATTTTCCTCTATTTCTAGTTTGCTGAGAGTTTTTATCATAAAGGTTTGAATTTTATGATTACATTTTCTGCATCTATTGAGATGAGCATGTGATTTTTAGCCTTCATTCTGCTGATGTGGTGTATCACATTAATTTATTTTTATATGCTCCATATAAAAATATGTGTGTGATCTTTATATGTGTGATCCTTTTAGTGTCGTGTTGAATTCAGTTTGCTAGTATTTTGTTGGGGGTTGTTTTATCTATGTTCATCAGTAATATGGGCCCGCAATTTTCTTTCCCTGTAATGTTCTTGTCTGGCTTTGGTATGAAGATAATGCTGGTCTCATAAAATGAGTTTGGAAATGTTCTCACTTCTTCAGTTTTTTGGAAGTGTTTGAGGGGGTTAGAATTAATTCTTTTTTAAATGTTTGGTTGATTCACCAGTGAACCATCTGGTCCTGAGCTTTTGTTAAGAGATTTTTGATTACTAACTCAATTTCCTTACTAGTTATGTCTATGCCAGTTTTCTATTTCTTCATGACCCAGTCTTGGTAAGCTGTATGTTTCTAGGAATGTATCCATTTCATCTAGGTTATCCAATTTGTTGGCATACAGTAGTCTCTTACAATCTGTTCATAGTAGTCTCTTATGATCCTTTTTTCCTGTGGCAGCAGGTGTAAGTAATGTCTCCTTTTTTATTTCTTACTGTCTTTATTTGAGTCTTCTCTCTTTTTTTCCTAGTCTAGCTAAAGGTGTGTCAATTTTGGTTTTTGCTTTGAAAAGCTAACTCTTAATCTCACTGATTTTTTTCCTATTGTTTTGCTATTCTCTATTCTATTTATTTCTGTTCTAATCTTTATTTCCTTCTTTCTGCTAACTTTAGACTTAGTTTCTTCTTTCTTATTGTAGGCATTTATCCCTATAAACTTCTCTCTTAGCATTGTTTTTGCTCATTCCATAGTTTTGGTGTATTGTCCTTTCATTTTTGTTGGTTGCAAGATATTTTCTGATTTCCCTTCTGGTTTTTTCTTTTACTCACTGGTTGTTCAAAAACATGTAGTTTAATTTCTACATATTTATGAATTTTCAATTTTTTCTTCTGCTATTGATTTCTAGTTTCATTTCATTATGGTTGGAAAAGACACTTGACATTATTTCAGTCTTCCTAATTTAATTAAGCCTTGGCCAAACACAGTGGATCATACCTGCAATCCTACTACTTTGGGAGGCCAAGTTGGAAGGATAACTTGAGGCCAGTAGTTTAATACTAGCCTAGGCAACATAGCAAGACCCTGTTTCTGCAAAAGAAAATTTTTAATGAGATGTGCATGGTGACACAAGCCTGTAATCCTAGCTACTTGGAAGGCTGAGGCAGGAGGTATTTGAGCCCTGGAGTTCAAGTTTATAGTGAGCTATGATGGCACTCCACATCTTTGGTGTCACAAGGATGTCACAGCCTTGCCACAGCTTTGGTTACAGAGTGAAATCCTGTTTAAAAAAACAAATATACTGACCTTTGTTTTGTGACCTAACATGTGATCTCTCCTGAAGAATATTTTATTTGTACTGGAGAAGAATGTGTATTCTGCTGCTATTGTTCTGTGTAAGTGTTTGGTTCATTTGTTGTATAATGTTGCTCAAATTCACTGTATCTTTGTAGATTTTCTGTCTGGTTGTTCTATTACTATTGCCATTTTGATGGTCATTTTCTGTATGTCTTATGGTTCCTTTGTCCCGCTTTTCCTCTCTTACTGTCTTTCTTGTGTTTTGTTGATTTTTAAAAAATTAATATATTTTGATTCCTTTCTATTTTTCTCGTATTTTTTTCTGTAGGTATTTTCTTTGTGGTTACCATGAGGTTTGCATAAAATATTTAAAATTGTAACAGTCTGTTTTAAGCTGAAAGCAACCTTACTTCAATCACACATAAGACCTCTACACTTCTACTTCTTCTCCCCTCACAATTTATGTTATTGATGTCACAATTTATATCTATTTATATTTTGTATATCCATTAACATATTTTTAGTTATAAAATTTTAATACTTTTATATTTTAACTTTTATACTTCAAATACAATGATTTAACCACCAATGTTACAGTAATACAGTATTGTGTATTTGACTATATATTTACCTTTACCAGTCATTTTTATACTTTCTTATGATAATGTGTTGCTGTTTAGTGTCCTTTGTTATAAGTTGAAGAACTCTTTAGTATTTCTTATAAGGCAGGTAAGCGGTGATAAACTCTCTCAGCTCTGCATGTCCTGAAAAGTCTTTATCTCTTCTACATTTTCAAAGAACAGTTTTGCCTAGCATAATCTTCTTAGTTGGCATTTTTTCTTTCAGCACTTTGAATATATCATCCCACTCCCTTCTGAATTGCAAGTATTCTGCTGAAAAACCCATTGAAAATCTTCTCAAAGCTCCCTTGTATGTGACAAGTTTCTTTTTTCTTCCTGCTTTCAAAATTCTTTTTCTCTGACTTTTGACCATTTGATTATAATGTGCCTTTGGGTATATTTATTTGGGTTTATCTTATTGAGAGTCCTTTGGATTTCCTGGATCTGGATGTCATTTACTTCCTCACATTCGAGAAGCTTTCAACCATTATTCATTTGAATAAGCTTTCTGGTTCTTTCTCCTTCATCTTTATCTGGAACCTCTATAATGCACATAGTGTGTACTTGACTGGATAATTTCAGATGACTTGGCTTTGAGTTTACTGATTCTTCTGCTTGGTCTTATCTGCTGTGAAACACCAACCTAATTAATTTTTTAGTTCAGTTATTGTATTCTTCAGCTCCAAGATTTGTTTGGTTTCTTTCCTTAATTTTTTATATTTTTATTGAAATTCTCACTTTCTTCATGCACTGTTCTACTGAGCTCACTGAGCATTTTGGTGACAGTTATTTTGAATTCCCTGTCAGGTAATTCATATATCTCTGTTTTGTTAGGATTGGTTTCTGGAATGTTTGTTTCTTAGTTTGGATCATGTTTCTGTTTCTTCATTTTCCTTGACTCTGTTGATATCTATAAAGTAAAAAAAACTACCACTTTTCCCAGTCTTCATGGACAAGATTGTTACCGGAAAAGACTCTAGCATGACATCAACCCAGCTAAAACTTCTGTTGGCCTCTCAAACCTTTGTGCTACTCCAAGCTGCCGTCTTTGTTTTTAGTGGCCCACAGGTGTCCAGAGTATATCAGATCTCATTAGTGCTTTGAGACAGGTGACAGATAAGACAGTCCCTCAGCACCCAGAGAGGTCAGAAGTTGACTATGCACCCCAACTCTTTTCCTCCTCAGGGAGGTGGGAGCTAGGATTTTTTCTGCAGATTCTGTGCTGGGCTAAGAGAAGAAGCTGTGGGAAGTTTGTGCATACTAGTTTCAACCATCTCCTTTGTTCTCAGTAGCCCTCAGGCATGTAGAATATACCTGGGTCCCATCAGCATTCTGAGACAAATAAGAGAGAAGCCAGTTCCTTAGGCAACCCTTAGAAAAGTGGAACATTTGACACACAATCCAATTGTTTCCCACCACAGGGAAAACCTGGGAGCTGGTTTTCTGCCCACCTGCTCTGCATTGAGCCGGGGGAGGAGCTACAGCAGGTGTTCATGGGCTAGTTCAAACCACTGCCTTTTTTCTCTGGAGTCCCCCAAGGCTGAGCATTTGCTGGACCCCAACAGCACTGCAATACAGGTGAGACAAAAGCCAGTCCTTTAGGTAGCACTGTAGAGGTTGTAATGTTCGATATATGGTTCAACTCTTTTCTCTCCAGGGAAAAGCCGAAAGTGGGTTTTTGTTTTTGTTTTATCTGCTTACTCTATGCTGGACCAGGCAGAGGAGTTTTAATGAGTGCCTGCTTGCTGGTTCAAACTGCCACCTTTGTTCTCTGTAGCTCCAGGTGTCTGGCATAAGGCAGGTCCCATCAGCACTCTGAGACAAGCAAAATAGAAGCCTTTCCTTTGGCCAGCACCCAGAAAAGTTGAAATATTCAATGTGTGGTTCAAATCTTCCCCTCCTCCTGAAGAAGCTGGGAGCTAGAAAACACCTCTCAATCAGATAGTGCCGTGCTGGGGGTAGGGGTTATAGAAGAGGGGTGCCTCCAATTTTCCCACCAGTTTTAATTTGGCTGGTTTTACACTTCCAAAGGGTGCAGGAGCCTCTAAACTAGTTCCTGGAATTTTACAAAGGGAATTAATTCATTTATTGCTGTTGAATCAATGTATCCATGAAGCTAAGAAAAGTCCGTCGCTTCCTATACTGTCATCTTACTGATATCACTCCAAGATAAACTTTTAAATTTTTCTTTCTTTCTCTTTTTTTTTTCTTTTCTCTTTTTGTAAGACAGAGTCTCAGTCTCTTTCCCAGGTTGGAGTGCAGTGGTGCAATCATAGCTCACTGCAGCTTTCAACTCCTGAGCTCAAGAAATCCTGTTTCAGCCTCCTGAGTAGCTAGGACTACAGGCATGTGCCACCACAAATGGCTAAGTTTTAAATTTTTTGTAGAGATAGTGTCTCACTATGTTGCCCAGACTTGTCTCAAACTCCTGGCCTCAAGCCATCCTTCCACCTTGGCCTCCCATTTAAAATTTCTTATAATGTAGCATTTGGAGACAAAGTAATCAGAAGTATAAAAGAGGGGTTAAAGGAAATAAGCAATAGAGTGAGAGATCCAACAGAGGTCTAACTAGATGGCCGGAAGGAGACCATACAGAAACTAAGAAAGAGGCATTATGTGAAAGATAATGGCTGAGACTATATCAGAATTGATATAAAAAAAGATATTAATATCCAAAACCAAGAACTCCATCAATTCCCAGACAAAATACATTGAAAAAAAATGAATAAAACAATAAAACCCTACTTAGACATAAAATAGTAAAAACTAATGATTTAATTTTATATCTATATGGAGGTTTATGATCAAACAGCAGGTAATAGATTGGTATACAATAGTAATACAAATAATCAATTTTAATCTTTGGATAATTCATTAATATATAATCAGTTTCCAACTCTATTATAATTAAGCCAAATACATTTGAGAGAAGTGTGTTTTGTAACCACATCTTGCTTCTTGAAGAAACCCAAAAGTTAAAAGTCTCAAGGTCAAATCTGATAGTGATAACCTATTTTCCCACTGTGAGGGGGAGAAGGAAGAAATATTAGTGCTAATTTGTTCAGTTTTTGCTAAAAGTGTTTTCAACTCAGTTTCATTTGCACATTATCAGTCAAAGGAAAGGTTGCAAAAAGGGTAAAAACTATTTAGAGAACACTATGCAAATGGAGAGTAGAAAATAGAATTCTAGATGATAATTGTTTTATATTCAGAACATGTATATGGATCACTGAAAGCTTGTCTCTGTGGGATGCAATGAGTATTCAGGTTGGTTGGGTGACTTTGTAGCCTTGTTAATATTTTTAAGGATATTTCTACAATTATCATTTTTTGAATATTCACAAAAGTGGATAGTATATCTACTAAACAAATCACTGTATCTGTTAGCATACCTAATGAGACCAATTAAAAGGAACATTGTGGCATCATCAGGGGAATGAGAACTTCCCTTGATAGATAATTCCCAATTACTGAAGATAATATGAAGCTTGCTTCTTTTTGAATTATCCAGCTAAACAGCTAGAAATTCTAAAAACTGTGCAGATAATTACGTAATCCTCTTCTCTGTGAGTACTTTAGAAGTAAACAAAACATTGCAAGTTTTGTTTGTTTGTGAAACCTTCGTTGGGAAAAAATATGGTTGGAAAATACCATTGTACTTAGTGGGTCATTTATACATTTACAGCTTTATTCAGCTGAAGTTAATGCACTTAACATTGGATATCCTAATGTTAGCTTTCCTCTTTCCCTTTGTTCTTAAGTAATCTCAGCATTTCTCCAGATATCAGCCTTAATTGCTTATTGAAATCAAAAAAGAAGAGAATAGGATTAATTTTAAAAAAACTCTTTCTTTACAACTTAATATCTGATTAAATAGACACTATGCTTAATGATTTCTCATTTTGAAGTACATGATTTGGGAAGTCACATTTCTGCTTCAGTGGTCTGTGATGCCAAATGGTGAGTGAAAGGTTAAGTCCAGCCCAGTATGGATTCACTCAGATGAAGAGTATATTTGCACCATGTTGAATGCTTAACTAAATGCCATCAGTTACAAGATGACAGAGAAACATGAACTGTGACTGCAGCAATGACCCTGAAGAGGAATTATTGCCCATCATTAGAAAGTAGAAGAAAAATAAAGTGAGTGTTGAAGATAAAATGGGGAACTATAACACAGAGGGACAGATAGTAGAGAGATGAAAAATATATATTTGGAAAATGACAAAAATAATAGAATTTTTTTTTGTATTATTTTACCATCTTTTAACTTAGCATACAGAATCCCTTGTTAGGAAGTACTTCCCCAGATTTTTTTTAATCACAGTTAGAGAAAAACAAAATAGGAAAGTGTTACTCTATTTCACTTATTTTTTTTAGAGATGAGGTTCTACTCCATTGCCCAGGCTGGAGTACAGTGGTGTGACCATAGCTTACTGCAGCCTTGAACTCCTGGGCTCAAGCAATTCTCCTACATCAGCCTCCCAAGGAGCTAGGACTAAAGGCATATACCGCTACATCTGGCTAATTATTTTTATTTTTTGTAGAGATGGAGGTCTCCCTATGCTGCCCAGGCTAGCGCCAAACTCCTAGCCTCAAGCAATGCTCCCACATCAGCCTCCTACAAGTGCCAGAATTACAGGCATGAACCACCACACCCAGTTATCCTATTTTAATAATAAAAGCCAAGTTCCAGAGGACAGATAACTAGAGAAGCACTAATTTAATGTGGATATTCTAAATTTAAGATTGGTCAAATAATTAGAGAAGAAGGAATAAATAAGTTCTTCTTGCATGTATTAAGTAAACATAAATAATAATAAACATGATTATTTTCAGGCTGTTGTTTAGATGTTTACACTAAGGTTCTCAATAATTTGTTACCTTTGTGGGATCCATGGAAGGGCAGTGTGTGTTGCATAACAAATGTGGTCGAGTAGCTTCAAGGATAATTAAGTCCTTCAAAGCTCAAATGATAAGGGCCATTCTTGGGCAGCCACCTGCACAGATGCCTAGGCTATGCTTAGAACACTGATACTCTAGCAAACCTTTGAAGAATGTTGAGAAAAGGGAATGACATGATGAAATTTACACTATCAAGGTAACTCTGGGAGCAGTTTGAAAGATTGGGGGTGGAGATGAAGAATACAAGCAGAGAGGAGGTATCCCTAATAAAGCCTGTCAGAAAGAAGGACTGTAGCCTGGGCAATCTGGTGAAACCCCATCTCTACAGAAATACAAAAATTAACTGGGCATTGTGGTGCATGCCTGTCATCTCAGCTACTCAGGAGGCTGTGGTGGGAGGATCACTTGAGCCTGGGATGTCAAGGCTGTAGTGAGCCCAAGACTGTAGTGAGTGTAGTGAGTACTCCAGCCTGGAAAACAGAATGAGACCTTGTCTCAAAAAAAAAAAGAAGCACTAGCTTTTCAAACATATTAGCAGCCATTGAGAAAGCAGAACCAAATATACTCACTTTATAAACTCAGCTCAGGCCTGAATCCGGGAGCAAGCTGTGGGGCTAAAGAAGAGAAACAAGAAGGAAACAGAGCTGACGTCTTTAGAGAACAGTGGGTTGTGGGAGGTGAACAAGGAGAAGGGGTCTAGATTTCCTGGGCGACTGCGGCAGGGATGTGAGTAGCGAGTCGTTCACAGAGCTATGGAAGAGGAGGTGCCTGTTTGGAGGAAGGCACTAGAAATAGTCAGGGCATATTGAGCTTGAGGAATCTGAAGAACACTCACATAGATGTCCCGGAACCAGCTAGATATAGATGGAGCTGAAGTGCAAGGGTTCTTGGCTGCATATATAAATTTGGAAGTTATCAGCTTATTTGAGTTTTGCATAAGGATAAAATCATCCAAAAAAACATGTCAAGGGCTTAGGTCTCGCACTTGGCATTTGAGATGGTCTTACTCTAGCTGCTACATGTTGGAAGAGGCAGCGATGCACTGAAGCAACTTATGATACAGGAATTGGCTAGAAGGAGGGAACAGAGAGATGAAATCTATTCCAATAGGAGTGTGCTGTGTGGAGGCTTTGACTCCTCTGAACTTCCAGAGCAGAGCTGAGATCAACTAGGGTAAGTTCATGGAGAACTTCGAGCTTAGTATACAGGGGACCAAATGAATGACTAGAATGCCACGGCACACAGACATTGCCCTAGGAAGTAGATAGGTTCCCGGCAGGAGGCCACAGGGAAGTGGAGATTAAAACAGGGTTTCTGTAGTAGGTGGGGAGCATAATTGGGTGGATTTCACTGCTTCTTTCAACTCTCAGATCTGAGGATACATTGTGTACTGCAGTAGAACAAAATGCAGCAAAATTCCAGGATAACAGAAAATAATTGGACTGTTTCTATAAAGATGTTTAAAAAAAAAAAAAAAAAAAAACTCTTTAGGCTAGGCATGGTGGCTCACATCTGTAAGGCCAAGGCAGGTGGATCACTGGAGGTCAGGAGTTCGACACCAGCTTGACTTGATCAACATGGTGAAACACCATCTCTACTAAAAATACAAATATTAGCCAGGTGTTGTGACACATGCTTGTAATCCCAGTTACTCAGGAGGCTGAGGCAGGAGAATCGCTTGAACCCAGGAGGTGAATGTTGCAGTGAGCCAAGATCCCGCCACTGCACTCCAGCCTGGGCAACAGAGTGAGTGAGACGCCATCTCAAAAAACAAAAACTAACAAAAACAAACCTAACTTTAGGCCAGGTGCGGTGGCTCACGCCTGTAATCCCAGCACTTTGGGAGGCCGAGACGGGCGGATCACGAAGTCAGGAGATGGAGACCATCCTGGCTAACACGGTGAAACCCCGTCTCTACTAAAAATACAAAACTTAGCCGGGCGTAGTGGCAGGAGCCTGTAGTCCCAGCTACTCGGGAGGCTGAGGCAGGAGAATGGCGGGAACCCGGTGGGACGGAGCTTGCAGTGAGCAGAGACCGCGCCACTGCACTCCAGCCTGGGCAACAGAGCGAGACTCTAGCTCAAAAAAAAAAAAAAAACCCTAACTTTAAAACATGTTTTTGGTGTTGCAGACATTTTCATTTTCTGTCCATATTAACCTCTATTACCCCCTTCCTCTCTGATTCTTTCCCTTCTCTTCATATGGTTCTCCTTAAGAATGTGTCAGTAACAAACTGTTTTTTGTCACATAAAAAAATGTCAAAGAAACCAAACATAAAAGAGCAGAGAAAGGAGAGGCAGGGCCTATGACATTTCCTTGAGGTTTGATGTGTTCTTGTTTCTTTTTTTGCTTTCTGTTCGTATTTCCTGAAATAATAATAATAATAATAATAATAATAATAATAATTCTTCTTCTTCTTCTTCTTCTTCTTCTTCTTCTTCTTCTTCTTCTTCTTCTTCTTCTTCCTCCTCCTCCTCCTCCTCCTCCTCCTCTTCCTCGTCCTCCTCCTCTACTCCTCCTCCTTCTTCTTCTTCTTCTTCCTCCTCCTCCTCCTCATCCTCCTCCTCTCCTCCTCCTCCTCCTCCTCCTCCTCCTCCTCCTCCTCCTCCTCCTCCTCCTCCTCCTCCTCCTCCTCCTCCTTCTTCTTCTTCTTCTTCTTCTTCTTCTTCTTCTTCTTCTTCTCTTCTTCTTTTTCCCTTCTCCTCCTCCTACTCCTCCTCCTACTCCTCCTTCTTCTTCTTTCTTACTTTTTTTTTTTCTTGAGATAGAGTCTTGCTTTGTCACCCAGGTTCGAGTGCAGTGGCCAGCACACTCAGTGTAGCCTTTACCTCCCGGGCTCAAGTGATTCCCCACCTCAGCCCTCTAAGTAGCTGACACTACAGGTTGCATCAACATGCCTGGCTAATTTTTGTATTTCTTGTAAAGATGGGTTTTGCCATGTTGTCCAGATTGGTCTTGAACTCCTGAGCTCAGGCGATCCTCCTGCCTTGGTCTCCAAAAGTGCTGAGATTATAGACATGAGTCACCATGCCCCAACTGGAATTCTTATTTCATCACCTCTAATACCTAGCACCCTCCATACCTTCCTCTGTGCTCTACATGATAGAACCTCCTGCAGGATCAAGAAAGCTGAGAAAGTCCTTCTGCTCCTCCTAAATACACACGCACACACACACACACACACACACACACCCTTTCCCCCACATGCTCAGTACAGCCTCAAGTTCCAAAATGGGCAATTCATTCCCTAAATGAAGGCAGTCCTCCCTGCAAAAACACAAACCATCCTGAAAGATGTATCATTCCAAATTATTATTGGTTTTCTATACCTTGTATGAATGAATTTTACAACTCTTTAAGAGCTATTTTTGGGTTTTCTGTCTCCCAGGCTGGAGTGCAGTGGCACCATCATAACTATTTTTACTACATATTTTGAGTTTATTCTTTCCAGTTTTCTTTTTCCTTTCCTTAATTGCCACAGCAGTGATTCATTTCAGTGAGTGATATGTTATCGATGTTTACTGAGCAATGTAGATCCCCAGTCTGATCATTTTATGTTTATATTGTCCCTTCCATGGCTTCCCAAGTAACCTGAAAATGCTAGTTCTGTCCCCAAATCTAAAAGCATTTTATCTTTTTTTTTATTTTGAGATGGAGTCTTGCTCTGTTGGCCAGGCTGGAGTGCAGTGGTGGGATCTCAGCTCACTGCAACCTCTGCCTCCTGGCTTCAAGTGATTCTCCTGCCTCAGCCTCCCAAGTAGCTGGGATTACAGGTGCCTGTCACCATGCCCGGCTAATTTTTGTATTTTTAGTAGAGACAGGGTTTCACCATGTTGGTCAGGCTGGTCTTGAACTCCTGACCTCAAGCAATCAGCCTACCTCGACCTCCCAAAGTGCTAGGATTACAGGCGTGAATCACCACACCCAGCCTTAATCTATTTTTATTGTGCTTATCAATGAACCTTAATTTTTTTTTTTTCCAAATTCTGAGAGGTCATTACTGAAGATAGTCTAACCTGTAACAGAAGCCTGGGAATTTTTCTGTTATTCCAGGCATCTGGAGCCATTTTGCAAGAGGAATCACTTGTGGGGAGTAGGGCCTCTGAGGGCCTAATGAACAACCGATGGGACCTCATCCGTGTATTGGTTTCATTGAGACCCAAGGCAGATACTGGGCTGCCTTTGGTCACTTCCAAACTGGCATGGCCAAGCCATGAGTCACACCAGGCCATGGGGTTATTTTCCTGCTGGCTAATCTAAAGATTGATACAGAGCCTTTATGCCATGTTTAATACTGAATGCTCAGTGTCCACTGCTTGGAGAACTTACTGATATCATACAGAGTGGAGAGAGGCACAGGGCCCCATAGCCTGGCAGTGTGGCTTTTTTGGGACATAAACAGACATCTTTGCATTGTGGCCATGAAGAAAAGACATTTATCCTTGGCATTTGTGGTCTGTGCCACTCTCTGGAGCACAGCTATCTAATCCTTTTGTTTCTGGCATGTAGAGTCTGAGAATCTCAGGATGGTGGTAAGTGAATCCTCTCTTTTGCTCTCATGAGGAACAGGAAGATGCCCTGCTCCTGCATCTCTATGACACTAGGAATCACATTCACTTCCATGCACACAGATTCTCTCTTTCAATTGCACAACAACCCCATTTACGATGAGGAAGCCACAGCTTGGAAAAGATGAGTGCCTTACTTCAGGCTCTCAAAAATGCCAGAGTTGCAACCCATAGTCAGGATTCTCTGTCTCCAAAGTCCATGATCTGCTCTGTCCTAACCGATAAAATAAAGATAAAAAGGCTGTTCTCTTTTTTATGCTAAGAGAATTCTAGAAAAAGAGGTACAGAGGCATACATTCTTATGAGTTCAGAGATTTTTTAAAAGAAAGAGGTGCTGTTATACTTTCAGATCTAAGAGTTAATACTACTAATTTTTTATTTCCAATTTTTCTTTTCTTTTTTTTTTTTTTTTTTTTTTGAGATGGAGCCTCACTCTATTGCCCAGACTAGAGTGCAATGGTACAATCTTGGCTCACTGCAACTTCCACCTCCACCTCCCAGGTTCAAGCAATTCTCCTGCCTCGGCCTCCCAAGTAGTAGGGATTACAGGCACGCACCACCGTGACTGGCTAATTTTTGTATTTTTAGTAGAGATAGGGTTTTACCATGTTGGTCAGGCTGGTCTTAAACCCCTAACTTCAGGTGATCCATTCACCTCAGCCTCCCAGAGTGCTGGGATTACAGATGTGAGCCACTGTGCCCAGCCTATTTCCAACTTTTATTTTAAGTTCAGGGTTACATGTGCAGAATGTGCAGATTTGTTACCTAGGTAAAGGTGTGCCATGGTGATTAGCCGCACAGATCATCCCATCACCCAGGTACTAAGCCCTGCATACATTAGCTATTCTTACTGATGCTCTTCCTCCTCCCACTCCCCACTCTCTAACAGGTCCCAGTGTGTGTTGTTACTACCATGTATTCTCATCATTCAGCTCCCACTTATAAATGAGAACATGTGGTAGTTTACTTTTTGTTCCTGTGTTAGTTTGCTGAGGATGGTGGCTTCCAGCTGCATCTATGTCCCTGCAAAGGACATGATCTCATTCCCTTTTGAGATCAGCATGGTGTTCCATGGTGTATACATACCACATTTTCTTTATCCAGTCTATCATTGGTGGGCATTTGGGTTGATTCCATGTCTTTGCTATTATGAATAGTGCTGCAGTGAACACACAAATGCATGTATCTTTGTGATAGAATGATTCATATTCCTCTGGATATATAACTAGTAATAGGATTGCTGGATCAAATAGTATTTCTGCCTCTTATTGCTTTGAGGAATTGCCATACCATCTTCCAAAATGGTTGAGCTAATTTATATTCCCATCAACAGTAGTAAAAGTGTTCCTTTTTCTCCACAACCTCACCAGCATCTCTTGTTTTTTTTTTTACTTCTTTATAGTAGCCATTCTGATTGGTGTGGGATGGACTCTCACTGTGGTTTTGATTTGCATTTCTCTAATGACCAGTGATGTTGAGCTTTTTTTTTCATATCTTTGTTGGCTGCATCAGTGTCTTCTTTTGAGAAATGTCTGTTCCTGTCCTTTGCCCACATTTTAATGGGGTTGTTTGTTTTTTCTTGTAAATTTATTTAAGTTCCTTATAGATGCTGGATATTAGACCTCCGTCAGATGGGTAGATTGCAAACATTTTCTCTCATTCTGTAGGTTGTCTGTAAAACTACTCTTTTAAAACTAGTAACAAAAACATTTTAAAGGAGATTCAGGTGTAAAGTACCATAAAAGTTAAGAGAAGAATCATTGTTCAGGGAAGGATTTCACCCAACGATTTGAACTGGGCCTTGGGGTTTCGAGGACTGGCCACAAGTGCAGAGGGCAAAGCCTCAATGGAGCAGAGCCCTGGGAACCCTGAGAAGTCAGGTACCTGGAGAAGGAACGTGCAGCTGAGAGGGGAGTTGTTTCCCCTTCGTGTCCCTAATATAGATGGGCAGCTTTCCAGGATTTCCTCCCAGCAAAAACCAAATCCATTAGCTTTCTATAGCACTCCTTTCTCTTGAGTGAGAATTATTATCCCATTGTGCATTCACCAGCAATGCTGATGTGTGGGCAAATACTTGGGCTTAATCTTGGCATTCCCTCCAAGCAGCTGTGTGACCATTCATCTTTCTGAACTTATGTCTTCTCTTATACAATGAAGGGGCACTGATGTCTAAATTTCTTTTGGCAGCATTCTTATGCCATGCGATAGTGATCAGTGCTGAGGCATTTCAGGTTCTTCTTGCATATGGAGATATGCAAGAGTAAAATACTAAAATAGAGACACACAGAGAGCGACATATCAGAGAGACAGAGACGAATGAAAAGGCTGAATCCAGGCCTTCTGTGGCCCTTCTGTTCTTCCTACCTGTGTCCTATGCTCAATGCCCCCACATCCGTTCTTACAACCAAAGGATCCCTTGTTAAAACACCCTGATTTCCAAGACCTTCTTTTCCTTTCTCATTTCTGTTTAAGGTTTCTCGTGGGTGTGTTGGATCTGGTAACATCTTAACATGGCGAGGGATGAAATCAGGTCCCTTCCGTGGAAGATGGCTGCTGACTGAGCAGGACCTTTCAAACCTGATGATACAGGAGACTTGTGTTAACGCACTTCACCCCTCCATTACTGGATTGATTCACAAAAGGATTCATCAAGTATCCACAATGTGCAGGGATTATGGGAAAATACAACTATGAAAGATGAATGAGCAAAGAAAACAAACACTGGAATAGAGACAAGCAGAGATATTCTGTGATGTGTAACTGAGGTTTACAGTAGAGCCTCAGTATCAGGGCAATAGGAGAACAGTGGTCACCTTTGCGCCCATGGAGGGCCATTTGAAGCTACTATAGGGCCATGAGGCAATTCTGAGCACCAGAGTTAGGGTTAGGTACTTTCTGTCCACGCTCTCCTGGTACACTGTCTCTCTATAGCCAGAATGAAAGTCTCCATTTCCCTTAGAAAATAAATGGGATAATGCCATCTACCCATTAGTGGTTTTGTATTGCCATAAAAAGGAAATATGATCAGCCAGTTTAAATACAAGTAAGGTATCTGATTAGTCCCATTCCTTTGAAATTCTGAAACATGCTTCCTGTGAAAGCTCTATGGTCGATCTTGCATAAGACATTACCCATTCCATAATGCAACATTTTCTGTACCCAGAAAATGGCTCATTTGCAAAGGGGGGGGCGACCCCTGATGATGGTTGTGATAACTTTTGGGATGATGGCAAAGCACACGTCTGCATCCCTGTCACTCACAGTCATGGCACTGTAGCAAAATTTGCATCCCCAAGGTCACGCACAACTGAATTGAAACACTGGTGTAACAGTTTCCTCTGAAAATTTGGAATTGGATCTGAGAGACACTGGGAGTTGTGGTTGGTCATTAAACCACAACATCCTGGCACATCCAAGACTGGCCCAGTGCACAGTCAGAGAAGGATGGCTTACAGGGAAAAATAAAATAAAGAGACACACAGAGAGAGACAGATGAGATGGATGGAGACAAATGAAAAGGCTGAATCCAGGCCTTCTGTGGCCCTTCTGTTCTTCCTACAGGTGTCCTATGCTCAATGCCCCCACATCCGTTCTTACAACCAAAGGATCCCTTGTTAAAACACCCTGATTTCCAAGACCTTCTTTTCCTTTCTTATTTCTGTTTGAGGTTTCTCGTATGTGTATTGGATCTGGTGATATCTTAGCATGGTGAGGGATGAAATCAGGTCCCTTCTGTTGGAGATGACTGCTGGCTGAGCAGGACCTTTCAGAGCTTGACGATACCGGCTGTAAGCTGTTTGGTTGTTTCTACGGCATTCCTGGGTCAGTGTTTGTCCTTGGTTTTATTTAAGAGGATGGAGCAAGAAGAAGGACACTCTGTCCTTGGCGTGCCTAGTATTGTTCAATGGCACATCTGTTTTCCTAAGTCATTAATGGATCCTTCCGGAAACAGCCAATCTTTCCTCAAGCATTAGGTCAGCAATCCTGATTAGAATCGGCATCAACCACTCATGAAACTAGAAACTTCCCTTGTGATTTATTATTACAATAAAACCTCACTAATTAACCATAATTAGGAAGAAAAGCCTGTCTCCATTTTAAGATTCTAAAAGAAGCAACATTTTAATTTCTTCCAACTTTGCACAGTGATTTAAATTATGCTAATAAGTATATTTGACTTAATGTGTAAATAAAAATTATTTCTAAATAGCACATCAACTTAATATATGTATTCTGGCGTGTAAAGTGTCTTTAAAAAACAGCTTGTTCTTTCAAACGTTCTACTTATACTCTTACAATATTAATAGTTTAGTGTTTTTTTGGACTGAAAACACAATGAGTAACTGAATCTTAACATTTGTCAGAATTATTTTTAAACAAGTAGGGCCAGAATTACTGAGATTATTGTATTTTTGAATCAATATGACAATGTTTAGGGAAATGAATCATATGAGTTAATGTGTCACGCAAACCTGTTCTGAAGCTTTCTACATCTTTCTGAGGGTTTTACGTTGCACTGAAAATGAAGCTGATTTATTTAAGAGTCAGATGGAATGATTGTGTTGTAGATGAACTGAAAATCTTTTCTCCTGCATGTTTGATAATGCTGTGATTTTTACACCATGGTTCCAATTTACAAAGAGACAAAGGTAAAAACAAATAAGCCTGCAATAAAATGTTTGGTGCCCCAAATCATTTCCTCTGATGTTTACTTGCTGTTTATAAAGCCTGAAGAAAATGTGCCAGGAAGCCGAGATTGGTTTTATGAATAGAGATGTCTTAAATGGCTACGCTAATGTCAAGCCTACAGGAATGTCTCATCAGGACACTCGATGTGAGCTGCATTGGGCTACCAAGGCAGAGTTTCTGTCTGTGTTCTGTAGGGGAAATGGATGCATGCTGGGATGAGAGAGGTGGGCACAGCATTTGACCTGACCCTGGGATGGCACCTGCTGAGGATCCCAAGAGAGCCTGACTCATGCTGGCCATTCATCTGCTGATGAAGCCTCTTCCTCCTGGTTCCTTCCTCTTCCTGTTAAGTTGGCTGCTTTCAGCTTCTTGCCTTGCTTTTCACCTGGGCCCCTAAAATGGTCTGCACAGTCTAAAACAGAGGTGTCTGATCTTTTGGCTTCCCTGGGCCACATTGGAAAAAGAAGAATTGTCTTGGGCCACATATAAAATACATTAACACTAGTGATAGCTGATCGGGGAAGAAAATAAAAAGAATCTCATCATGTGTGAAGAAAATTTATGAATTAGTGTTGAGCTGCATTCATAGCCGTCCTGGGCCACATGCAGCCTGCGGACCGAGGGTTAGACAAGCTTGGTCTAAAAGGACAGAGCAAGAAAACTAAGGCAGGTTTTCAGAATGAGTTGGAAGCTACTTACATTCTAGTGTCCCTTGTTGTAGAAGCTGCTCCCTTGCCCACCTGGGCCCAGAAGTGCTTCTTTGACCTCACAGGTTCAAGTCTACTAGAAGCACAATATTGACAAATCTGCTAGCCAGTTAAGATGGGACTCAATCTGGCATCCAGGTCGTTGGAGATTATAAAGGAAGATGAAAATATGCTTTCTGTTGCTGAAGGCAATAGTGCTTAGTCCCCTCTTGTAATTCAGCCTCTGGTTAGGAATGACTGATGGCTGCAGGCAACTTCACCCCAGAGGAATTCACTGTGCCTCTTCCCCAGGATGCCAGCGGGGCCTTTGTTCTCATTGTTTTTGGACATCATTTTTTTTTTCTGTATTCTTATTTTTACTTTTTTTATATTCTGGAGTACATGTGCAGGATGTGCAGGTTTGTTACATAGGTAAATGTGTGCCATGGTGGTCTGCTGCACGTATCAACCCATCACCTAGGTATTAAGCCCAGCATGCATTAGCTATTTTCCCTAATGCTCTCCCCCAACCCACCACACCTGACAGGCCCCGGTGTATGTTGTTCCCCTCCCTGTATTCATGTGTTCTCATGTTCAGCTCCCACTTATAAGTAAGAATATGCAGTGTTTGGTTTTCTGTTTCTGTGTGGGTTTGCTGAGGATAATGGCTTCCAGCTTCATCCATGTCCATGCAAAGGGCATGCTCTTGTTCCTTTTTTAGCTGCATAGTATTCCATGGTGTACATGTACCACAGTTTCTTTATCTAGTCTATCATTGATTAGCATTTGGGTTGATTCCACATCTTTGCTCTTGTGAATAGTGCTGCAATGAGCATGTGTATGTATCTTTATAATAAGATGATTTATATTTCTTTGGGTATATACCCAGTAATGGGATTGCTGGGTCAAATGATATTTCCAGTTCTAAATCTTGGGGGAATTGCCACACTGTCTTCCACAATGGTTGAACTAATTTACATTCCTACCAACAGTGTAAAAGCGTTCCTATTCCTATGCAACCTCACCAGCATCTGTTGTTTCTTGACTTTTTAATAATGGCTATTCTGACTAGCATGAGATGGTATCTCATTGTGGTTTTGATTTGTATTTCTATAATGATCAGTGATGTTGAACATTTTTTCATATGTTTGTTGGCACATGTATGTCTTTTTTTTGATAAGTGGCTGTTCATATCCTTTGGGTATCAACATTTTTAATGTGTTTGCTTTTTGACATCTTTGCTGCCTTTTTGTAATTTTTCATCTTTTATGAAATTAAAGCACATGTGAGATACTGAAATCAAGTTTTTTTAGAGGAGAAGGATGAGAAACAGGAGCTAAGGGGTCTTCTCAGGGACACTCTGCTGCTGCTGTCTTTTGTGCTACAGATGACTATTATGGTGCCTCATTCCAATCGTGGGCTCTTGGTCAATGTGGGCGCCATGGCCCAGAGGACATTGCTGGTGCATGGGTGTCACCAAGTTCAAATCCAGACCCTACTGTTCACTATTTGCATAGCCTGCAGCAATTTATTTCATCTCTTGGTGAAGGTATTGGTGTTATGAAAAAGTACAATTAAACAAAATAAGAGGAAGTGCTCAGTAATTACCTTACCAGTAGCCTTAGCCTTGCGGCTTAGCCTTGTGGCTTAAGGCTTAGGGTAATCTGTGGGTCTTCATATATACACATATATGTGGGTGGGTCAGATTAGGGTAATCTGTGGGTCTTCATATATATACATACATATGTGCTGGCAAAGAATTAATCTCTACATTCTTATCTAGCATTTCTTTGCAATGGAGAAATAGCACTTTACATTTTGGAGTACTTTGATACACATCTCTAAATATGTTTTCCGTTGAATGTTAATTAGATTATGGTGACCTAATAGGTGAAGGGATTGAGTGAAATTGAAAGTAAAATAAAATTATAAAATTATTACATTAAAAACATGCAGTTAACTAGATAGAGGGGAGAGAGATTGGGAGAATTGAGGCTGCCTACTGGATTTCTGCCTTGTA
This sequence comes from Macaca nemestrina, assembly GCF_043159975.1. NCBI lineage: Eukaryota > Metazoa > Chordata > Mammalia > Primates > Cercopithecidae > Macaca > Macaca nemestrina. The sequence continues at coordinate 119,851,496 of NC_092133.1, read as the reverse complement.
TAATGGGTGCATGATGATGCAATTGACCAAGCCAAGGACCGCCAGGGAATAGCAGGTCAAGCAGGTGAATGATCAGTTCCTTTGAAGGCTTGTTGCATTTCAGGCATCCTTGGAACATCTGAAGATGTCTCATGAGGAGCTAGACTTCAGTAGAGAAATCTGAAGAGCTAATAAAATATTATAGAGAGTTGTTGAGGTCTTTGCACTTGCTCTCCCTCTGGTCTGGAACACTGTTTCTCCAGGTATCTGCACATTTCACTCTCCATATCCTTCAAGGTCTTTGCTCAAAACGTCATCTTTGCAGTAAGACTCTCGTGGTTACCCAATTATAAATGGAAAATGCTTCCTACTCAAGCTCTTCCTCTCTACCTTCTCTGTGCTATATTTTGACATAGTAAACATAGCATTATCTAACCTACTATATATTTTACTTACTTTAACTTATTTTGTTCACGATGTTCCACCTATTAGAATGTAAGCCCCACGTGGGCAAGGATTTTTGTGTATTTCGTTTACATCTCTAACCTCAGTAGCCAGAATGGTACATATAAACACTCAAGAAATACACATTGAATTAGAGAATGTGCCCTTCCTATGTGCCTGACACAAAGTGCTTTGTGTGTGTCATCTCATTTAATCCAAATAAGCAATGGGTTTATAGATAGTAAAGAGAGCCATGAAAATGAATGAGATTTGCCGGGAGAGTATTTAACGAAAAAGAGAAGAAGACTGAGAGCAGAGACCGAAAGAATACTATTATTTTAGAGACTGACAAGGGAAATGGACCATGCATAGGAAGCCACAAAAACCCATGTAGAGAGAAGGAGGAAAACCGGGCTACTGTGGTGCTATGGCAATGAACTGAGGGAACATTTCCAAAGGGAGGAAGTGATCCAAGGTGTCAGACTAGGTAAAGAGCAAAAAGTAATTGAGAGAGAAGTACAAGCAAAGCCCCTCTGCCTTCTCTGCTGTTTCTGACTCAGATTCACTGCTGACAAGCCTCTCACCAAAATAGGTAGGACTATTTTTATTACTATCTCCTCTGACAGAGTATATTGCAAAGCTATAAATGGCAGAGTTTACTTTTAAGCAAGACATAGATGATGATAGATAGTTCAGTGGTTCGCAGACTTTGGAATTTCATGAACTGATAACATTTGAAGGGAAAAAAGGGGGTCACTGAAACAACAGACCAACTTGCCAGTCCTCTGAATCATTCCACTCAATTCATTAAGGACGACCTGACCAGAGGAAACAAATGAACTGAGAATTGTTCGGGAGATGTGAAACCCAGTCAAGACCATTTGTCTTGCCTTCTGGTCTTCAGTGCAAGTCAAAAGTCCTATTGGAAAGGGTAAGACTTCTAGCCCACGGCCACCAACAATGGGCCCCATTGTGGGCACTGTGTCTGCCCTACTGCTCTGTTCATCATGGTGCCCAGAAGTACCCTGGAAAGTCTTTAGCACCCTTGACCATGAATCTCCATCAGCCTCTTCACCCCAAACCACTGATAAATATATACAATTTCAGTTAAAAAAAAAAAAAGTGTTGCAGATGGGAGGCATGGTAGCTTACGCCTATAGTCCCAGCACTTTGGGAGGCCGAGGCAGGCAGATCACTTGAGTCCAGGAGTTTGAGACCAGCCTAGGCAATATGGCAAAATCACGTCTCTACCAAAAACAGAAAAATTAAGTGGGCATAATTGCATGTGCCTGTTGTCTCAGCTGCTTGGGAAGCTGAGGTGGGAGGATCACTTAAGTCCAGGAGGTTGAGGCTGTGGTGGGCCAAGATTATGCCACTGCACTCCAGCCTGAGCAACAGAGTGAGACCCTATCTCAAAAACAAAAAAGAAGTGTTTATTGAGTCACTTTAAGGCAAATTCCCTGACTGATTCTCCCTGGCCCACTACACACCCCCGCCACACAGACACACCCCTGGTTGATGCCCCTCAGCCTCCTATTTAGAAATTGGAGCACCACACCTGAGCAGGTGAGATTCTACGTGACATGGTGCCTAGTCTTGATTGTTAATAGAGGAAGGCTTTAAAAGGAGATTACTAAAAACAGGGTGGAAGTGACTCTGAAAAGGAGCCTCAACAAAAGGACTTTTATCTAGGGTCAGCTCTGCCTTCGGCAGTTGAGCAAATGAAACATTCCTTTTGCTTTTGACAGTATTTCAAACTGGAGTAGCCGCCCTCACGTTTTGAGAGTACAGACACTCATTCATTATCAGGTTGACATTAGCCAGAATATTTTAATGTCAACAAAGACATGAGAATGATTGTTGTCCTAATTATTGCTTATATCCCCTTTGGAAGTTTCCATGAGTATCAGATTTTAAATAAGGAATACTTCCAGGTTGATTTTGTTGTTGTTGTTACTGTAAGAATTCTGAATCTTATCAAGGATGCAGTCTAAATGAACTTGGAAGAAAGCTTTCATTTCATATTTTCTGGCTAATGTTCCATAAATGTCATAACTTGGCTGTTTAATGGAGAGTATGTTTTTTTAATGTGATAGATTTGCCAAACATTAATGAAGGGAAGAAGAGAGAAAAATGGAGAAATGCCATCTCCATTCATTTGAAAACATCAAAATTAGCAATAAAAATAGAAGTTTCTTATCATCAGGAGTGGGAGGAAGATCATTATAGGCATTTAAATAGACAGAGTCTGCTCTTTGCTCCTGGTTTCCTATGAGGGACTCAGTGGGTAACCTTGACCCAACAGTTCCACTGCTTCATGCCTGTTTCCTCCATTTGTTCCGTGGGAACTGTGATATTCATTTGATTAAGTAATATTTAGATTTCCAGCTGGTACAGGGAAGTTGTAACAGTCCTACGGATGACATGGCCTTAGGTCATCTCCATGCCCCCATTGTCCAGCAAGGCTCTGGGCAGAAGACTCATGTGTGATATTTATAGTATCCAAATTCAGTAAGTCTACTAATCCTTAAATGAAAGCTGCTTTGTAGGAAAATCTCTAACACCAACTATGACTTAGAATGGGAGAAAAAAAATCAGTATGATTTAGTTGGACTCAGAAAAAAATTTAATACAGTAGTTTTATTACTTGGAAAGATTCATGTTAACTAGGATCAAGTTAAATCCTGGTCTAATGGCAATTTTTTTTTCAGAAACTATTTCGACACATCTTTAAGAATGGTCTGTTTTTAATGTATTGTCTTTGTGTTCTTCTGAAGGTGTTTCTAAAGTAAGAGTTCATGAAAACTGCCTTACATAATTTAAGCTTTCTTCTGCAACTATATGTATGGTGTCACTGGCTTACTAAGAAATGATTTTAATGTTAAATTTTATGTACTTTTTAAAATTCTTAACTGGAGGGGCCCAAATACATGAGGTTTTATTATTGTGTTTCTTTTATCTTTTGTCCCAGGTTTTCTCTGCTCACATAGTGCTTGGCAAACATAATAAATGCTTGAGTTAATTAATGGCAAAAGGCCATAGATTCAACCCTCATAGTTAGCCTTACTTTATTCTATGTGTGGAGACAGAATCCCTGATCCTGAACATCCATTCAATGCCATTTGTGAAGGCCATTTGCACAGTCTAGGCCATGAAGAAAAGCATATGACTGCAATGTGATGTGGGCTTTATTCCATCATGGCAGTCTTCTTGCTCACGGTGACAGACTTCAGGACTCTTTTCACATTTACACATTCCAATCAAAGAGTTAGGGAATGTGTATACTTCCTGCCTGCAGCGGTGTTAGAAAGAGTGTCTCATGGATTTTCTCTTTATGCCAGATCAGAGCTGTGTTGGCCTCCCAGGGCTTCCCACGATGAAAAGTAAATACAGCAGGGCATCTACCAGCTTCCCAAACCAAGTTAGTGGGCATCCATTGCAGATAAGGTAGCCCAAATGAAGTAGTCCTTTCTCTCAGCTTGCTGGGCCATTCCCATTCCACATCTCATACTGGTCCTACAACTATATTGCATACAGTAAACTCTAAGGGTTACGTAGATAATGATTTTTTTTTTCATGCAGAAGAAGCTAATGACTTTGAGAAGTCAGAGAGGCCTGGAGGTACATGGATCTCCTTTGCCCAGGTTCAAGGAACTTCCCAAACGGGTGTCCTCCCAGGCTCTGTGTTTTAACGCATCTTGACCACTCTGATTGTCTTGCTCTCCTCTGCTGTCTAAAGTGGGGGGATCCTGCTCAATTGCTGGGATTTAATAGTCACAGAAGCTTTCTTTCTTTTTTTTTCTTTTTTTTTTTTTTGAGACAGGGTCTCGCTCTGTTGCCCAGGCTGGAGTGCAGTGGCATGATCATGGCTCACTGCAGCCTTGAACTCCTAGTTTCACACAATCCTTCCTCCTTAGCCTCCCAAGTAACTTGGACTATAGGCAAGCACCCCCATATCCTGCTCATTTTTTATTTTTTGTTTTGTTGAAGAGACAGGGTCTTGCTGTGTTATTCAGGCTGGTCTCAAACTCCTGGCCTCAAGCCCACCTCAAGTCCTCCCACCTCAGACTCCCAAAGTCCTAGGATTACAGGCATGAGCCACTGCACCCAGTCAAAGCTTTCTTAAACACATCTTCTCTAGACTTTCCAAACAGAGCCAATCTTTCCTTTCTGTGCTCCCAAGGGCACAAATCACAGTGGATTATAGTCTCTGCTTTCCAGTTTTTCTCAAAGAGCATTTGTGGGGAGCGACTGTGAGCATTTTGAAGAGGAGAAATGATATTTAATCCACAGTGGATCCCCATTCCCCAGCATAGACCAACTTCTCTCTAAAAGTCTGCAAATGAGTCAAAATCAAGCAACAGCTTCACAATCACAGAGCTACTTCCTAGCATTCTTAACTCTGGTATCAATGGTGCTAAGTATTCTAGAAGAAATTTCTCAAAAGGACAGCAATCTTATTTATAATATGGCAGCCTTCTAATAAATAACATGGCACTGAGAAAAGGAAAACAATAGCCAAATGTCATTGAAACACTAGTTACCTATGTAGATTATGTCTGGATTCACAGCCCAACTCACCATCTGCAAAACTCTTCCCTGAATTTATTACACTTATGATGGTCTCAAAGCCTTTTCCAAAAAGGAGAAAGTATATTTTCTGACTTAAAACTTGTAGCATTTTCAGATCTATTAAGATGAGATTACCACAGTAAGTACTTTTGTATAGAACCATTCCACAAAACATTTATTGGTTCTTACGAGTTTTTAAGGTGTTAAATCTGATACCCAACAACTGACTGTGTTATCATCAGTCCTGCATCACAAATTGCTCTGCTACATAACAACATGAGGTTTTCCAGATCAGAATGTTCAGCTGGGGTCGTTTCAGGTATTTCCCTGAAGGTCTTAAAAATGGCAACTTCTTTTTTTTAAAAAATTATTATTATACTTTAAGTTCTAGGGTACAAGTGCACAATGTGCAGGTTTGTTACAGATGTATACATGTGCCGTGTTGGTGTGCTGCACCCATCAACTCGTCAGCACCCATCAACTTGTCATTTACATCAGGTATAACTCCCAATGCCATCCCTCCCCCCTCCCTGCTCCCCATAATAGGCCCTGGTGTGTGATGTTCCCCTTCCCGTGTCCAAGCGATCTCATTGTTCAATTCCCACCTATGAGTGAGAACATGCGGCGTTTGGTTCTGTTCTTGCGATAGTTTGCTGAGAATGATGGTTTCCAGCTGCATCCATGTCCCTACAAAGGACACGAACTCATCCCTTTTTATGGCTGCATAGTATTCCATGGTATATATGTGCCACATTTTCTTAATCCAGTCTGTCACTGATGGACATTTGGGTTGATTCCAAGTCTTTGCTATTGTGAATAGTGCTGCAATAAACATACGTGTGCATGTGTCTTTATAGCAGCATGATTTATAATCCTCTGGGTATATACCCAGTAATGGGATGGCTGGGTCATATGGTATTTCTAGTTCTAGATCCTTGAGGAATCGCCATACTGTTTTCCACAATGGTTGAACTAGTTTACAATCCCACCAACAGTGTAAAAGTGTTTCTATTTCTCCACATCCTCTCCAGCACCTGTTGTTTCCTGACTTTTTGATGATTGCCATTCTAACTGGTGTGAGATGGTATCTCATTGTGGTTTTGATTTGCAAAAATGGCAACTTCTTAAACAATGCACCCAGCAACTGGCATCCTCATCATTTTGGCTAATGCGACTGTTATTTTTCTTATTCTGCCATTATGGTAGATACCATTTTCTTTTTAAGAGATGGAATATAGGGAGAAAAATTCTAGCCTGTTTTACTCATTAATGAGTCAGAGGAAAAGTCCCCACTGCTTCTAATTATCAGGGGTCAATGTCAAGATCTCTAGCAAGAAAATGTGTTTATGTTATCAAGAAAGTTAACAAATTGCCAAACTGTACACAGTGAGGGAACTTTCATGAACATGCTGCTTGTCCCCAAGTCTTGCACCTACCCAGGTCCTGGTGATCTGAGTGGTAACTGTGATACTGGGATCCCATTGTGAACATCATAAGAGTTTTTTGGAGAAACTAGGGTAAAACATACCTCTAAGGATAAATAGTAACAATCTGCTGAACTTGCAGCTTTGCTTCTTTTCCTTAGCAAATTCTTCACCACTGCCAGGCAAGCAAAGGTGCTCTACTGACACCCCCAAAACCCCAAATATCCACTGGCTTTTAAACAACAGCGTGAACGTGGTGTCATCATGAGACAGTCTGGTTGGGGCCAAGAGTTTTTGCAGGCGTGTAGTTTGAAAGGGCTGTACTTGTCTTTTGCCATCCCCTAAGAGATCACGTGAAGGTCAGACTAGGGCTTGGAAAGGCTCACTGCATTTATGCCTTCTCATTAACATGTAAGAGCTACCTTTTTATCAAAAGCCAGTCCCTCCCATCCTACCAGAAACCTCACTATCTCCTTCCTCCCTGACATCCTTCTCTTTCTCTTATCTTCATCCTGTCTGTCTGCTTCCTCCTTCCCATCATCATTAAACATGCTCAAGTATCTTTTATCTCTGACAACCCTTCCCTCCCTAAACCTCATGCCACCTCCAACCACATCCCTGCTTCCCTGTGTCAGCTGAAATTCTCCATGTCCGCTGAAATTAAAGCATTGCTTTCACTCACTATATCCACCTCCTCACTTCCCTCTTTCTTGTTAACCCTCTCCACTCCTGTTTTGACCCTACCACCTCACCAAACTACTATCATTATCAAGATACTAAGGATTATAAAGCTAAACATAGCCGTGCCATATAACCCAGCAATCCCACTCCCAAGAGAAATAACCTAATGTTCAGACAAAACCTGTATGCAAATGTTTTTAATAGCTCCATTTTTAATCAACGAAAACTGAAAATAACTAACCTGTCCCTCAACCTATGAATGGGTACACAAATTGCAGTCTGTTTATACCATGGAACACTACTCAACAATAGAAAGGACTGAACTGTTGACTCATGCAATAGCTTGAATGATTCTTAAATATATTTCACTAAGTGAAAGAAACCTGGCTAAAAACACTATATACCATGTGATTTCATTGATAATATTGTGAAACAAAAAAAAAAAACCTAGGAATGGAAAGCAAATAGTTGGTTTCCAGGAGTGAGGACAGAAGACTGAAGTACTATGGGATAGCATGGTAAAATGTGGGGGTGATGGAACTGTTTTGTATCATGACTGTGATGGTAGACAGCCAACTCTTTGTATTTGTCAGAATCCATAGAACTGTATAGGACAAAGTGAATTTTACTGTGTGTATGTATATTTGTGTGTGTGTGTGTGTGTGTGTGTGTGTGTGTGTGTGTGTGTGTATGAAAGACAGAGAGAGAGCGAGAAAATTAATCAGGATGTAGAGGCACCCCAAAATGAAATATGAACTGAGACTTTTTTTTTAGACAATGTCTCACTCTGTTGCCCAGGCTGGAATGCAGTAGCATGATCTCGACTCACTGCAGCCTCGACTTCTCAGGCTCAAGTAATCCTCCCACCTCAGCCTCCCAAGTAGCTGGAACCACAAGCACGTGTCACCATGCCCAGTTATTTATTTTTATTTATTTTTTGAGACAGAATTTCGCTCTTGTTGCCTAAGCTGGAGTGCAATGGCGCCATCTCGGCTCACTGCAGCCTCCACCTCCCGGGTTCCAGTGATTCTCCTGCCTCAGCCTCCCTTGTAGCTGGGATTACAGGTGCCTGCCTCCATGCCAAGCTAATTTTTTATATTTTTAGTAGAGACAGGGTTTCATTATGTTGGCCAGGTTAGTCTCAAACTCCTGATCTCAGGTGATCCACCTGCCTCAGCCTCTCAAAGTGCTGGGATTACAGGTGTGAGCTACCACACTTGGCTCTGTCCTTTTTTAAATAGAGATAAGGTCTCACTATGTTGCCCAGGCTGGTCTCAAACTCTTAGACTGCTACCATCCTCTCACCTCGGCCTCCCAAAGTGCTGGGATTACAGGTGTGAGCCACTGCACTTGGCACTGAACTAAGAATGTTTTAATGGTATTAATGGCCTCTATACCTTCATGAGGACTTAATAGTCCATAGCTTAGTGCATTCAGTACTGTGACACCCCACCCACTGAACACACCTTCTTCTCCTAATTTCCAGAAACCAGCCTCTTCAGCCTTCCTCCCACTGCATTGGCTTCACTTTCTCAGACTCAAGTTCTTTCTTCTCTACTCAACCTTTCCGTGATTCTGTTCTTTGATTCTCAGGCCCAGGCCACTCTCTCTTCGCTCTATACAAGTTCTCCCTAGACAAACTCTAAGGCTCCTATGGTCTCAACTACCAAATATGCCATTTCTCTCAATTTACCTCTCACACTGGCCCCACTTCTGAACTCCAGACTGACCTATGTTTCTATTATACCTTTTAGATACCTCTTAGAGGTATCCAATTTGGACTAGATTATCCAAAACTAATCCTGCACCTGGCCTGGTGGTTCATGCGAATAATCCCAGCACTTTGGGAGGCCAAGACGGTAGGATTGCTTGAGGTCAGGAGTTTGAGGCCAGCCTGAAAAACATAATGAGACCCTGTCTCTAAAAAAAAAAAAAAAAAAGTTTTCATTAGCTAGGCATGGTGGTGTGCACCTGTAGTCCCAGCTACTTGAGAGGCTGAGGTAGAAAGATCACTTGAGACCAGTAGTTCAAGGCTTCAGTGAGCTGTGATTGCACCACTGTACTCCAGCCTGGGTGACAGAGTGAGATCCTGTCTTGAAAACAAAATGAAACTAAGCTATTCTAAACTCAGCATCAACCTCCACACCCATGCCTGCTTCTTTTTCTGGGTTCCTAACTCCTTAAAGAGGACCATGGTCGTCTGTTGTTTGTGCTAAAAGCTTAGACATTATCCTTAATCTCCCTCTTCATCACTTCCCTCCAGTGCTGATCCCCACGGCTGATCGCTCGCGTTCTCTCTTGAATCCATATATTTTCTCCTTTTCTGCTAGCTTCAGTGGCTCTACCCTGGTCCAGGGTGCCACCACCTCTTATCTGCACGCCGCCTCCTATTTAGTCACCCAGGAGGCTCTTGTGCACACCTCCTTCACACTGCAGCTGGGGTGATCTTTTTGAAACACCATAAATTGTTGCATTCCTCTGCTTTAGACCTGCTGTGATTTCCCATTGCTTTTATAATAAAGTCAAATTCCTGAGTACATCCTACCAGGCTCTGCAGGGTCCGGCCCCTGGTGACCTCCCCACCTTTATCCCCTGTGTACTTCCCCATCTCCCTCTGTCTCCTTCCAGACCTGCAGCAAACTTTTTTTTTTTTTACCACAGGCCCTTTGCATGTGCTGTGTCCCTCACCTGCCCTTCAGTAATTCATCATTATTCACCCTCAGGCCTCCGCTGAAGTGTCACTTCTGCCTGCTGTGACTCCAGAGCCTAGATTGGCTTCCCTCATTACATGCTTTCATAGTTTCTGTTTCTGAGCATTTATTTTTCCTATCAACCCCTCTTCTCTAAAAGGCAAGAAAGAAATGGGTCAGGCTTATTCATTGCTTTCTAGAGCCAAGGATGATGTATGTACTCAATAAATGTCTGCAGGTGTTCAATAAATATCTATTGCACAGAAATAAAAATTAAGGTAATCAGCTGATTAACACGCAGTACAATACATTTTATGTAGGTAACGGTGGGCCATTGAAGGCATTCGTGCATGGAAAGATAGTGGGGATTGTGTTAAAAGCATTAACATGGCAATCATGTGCAAGAAAGATTGGGGAAACAAACAACACTATTAAAATGTAATAGGCCAGGCATGGAGTAATATCGCCTAGATTAGAATGGTGACAATAGGAGGAGGAAAAATTTATAGGATCTGATGACTAGTTGTATTTCAAAAGGATAAGAGAAAAAGTAGATTCAGAGATTAGCATCTGGCTGGACTCAGTGGTTCATGCCTATAATCCCAGTTACTCAGCAGGCTGAGGCAGGAAGATCCCTTGAGGTTGGGAGTTTAAGACGAGCCTGAACAACATAGCAAGATCCTGTCTCTGAAAACACAAAAACCATTAGCCAATTGTGATGGCTTATGCCTGTACTCCGAACTACTCAGGAGGCTGAGGAGGGAGGATCGCTTGAGCCTAGGAGGTCGAGGCTGTAGTCACACCACTGCACTCCAGCCTGGGCAACAGGATGAGACCCCATCTCTAGAAAGAAAAAGAGAGAGAGAGAGGAGGGGGAAAAGAAAAGAAGAGTCTGGAAATTTTTTAAATAGTAAGAAATTAAGAAGAAAAGAACTGGGTTTCAGAGGCAGCTAATGATTCCAGGCCAATAAATTGTCACGGTGATGGAGAGACTGGTGAAGAATTCCAAGTGGCCTAAAAAATAGAAGTCATATTTCAAAGACTGTCTGCATACCTCTTCCAAATCAGGACCATCTGCAAGGAGAGCTGAAGTGAAATCATTATTTATGCAGATAATTTTCTCGGCAGGTGGTCCCCTTTTCTTCAGGCAGAATCGTGCCAAGGCCAGGCCACATTTCATAGGCGGGAACAGCCACAGCACCACTGGGGAGGTACCTGCATTCCTCTGGGGAAACTGCCTGGAACTACAGGCCGCCGATCTCTGTATTCCAGGGGCAACACGCCTCCTCTTCTGCTTGCATGCTCTGGAGCTGCCACTGATCTTTGGCAGAGGTGACCCAGAAAGAAGACCAGTTAACCCGCAGAACATAAAGCAGTGCTTGTGAGCATGTGGGTTATGGACCTGGTGACCTTTGGTTTTCTGAGGCAAAGGAGGAAGAGCAGCTGTCAGTAAAGCGTGTGGGATCTTATGGAAACAGAGAAGCTGCAAGGGCCCTGGGAGGTGTGGGACACGAGGAGAAATTCCGGAGACCTGCTGCTACTTACACAGTTAGGTGTGAGCTGAGATTCGCACCTGACTGTGGAGGGGACACAACTGTTTTGCCCATCCTACACTTAGAGGAAAAATAAAGAGTGGCTTTAGACTACAAAGTATAGAGAAAGCAGAGTGTCTGAAATATGGAACTGAAGTTTGCAAAACCCCAAATAGAAAAGAAACCAAGACTTTGGGGACACTAAAAGCCTGCTGAGGCTCTAGATGGATTGCTCTGTTCTGTGAGTGGAGAAGGGTCTACCCAGCTAGGTCTAGTGACCAGAGGCCAAAAGCTATGGCCTCAATACACTCTGTGGGGCAGGGTCCATGCAAGCCACTTTCTGGCAGCTCAGGGACTAGAAGAATTTCTCTGAGCTCTGCGGGGAGATGGGGAATGGATTTAAGGTAAATTTCATAGGCGCTTCATCTGCTCAGACCCCAGACTGACTGTCTCAAAGAAAGCAGTCTTTGAGACTTTGAGACTGACTGTCTCAAAGAAAACCCTCCCCTCTGAGCGTGCGTGCACGTGTGTGTGTGTGTTAGAGAGGGAGAGACAGACACACAGAGAAAGAATGCCTCTTGGAAGACTTAAATTTGCCTGTGTCCATCTTCGAAGGGTTCAAGTTCAAGACCAGACTGCACCCACTTCAGTCCACTCAGCCAATCTCTGTAGAAAAAACAACAACAGCAAGAAAAGCCATCAAGCTCCCTCTCTAATCTTGCCCAGGAGTCCCACCCTTGTTTGGGCAAACCCATTTCCCGGCTCCCGGGAGAAAGATGGGAAGGCCCTTTTCATATACACCACAGGGGTAGATAGGTTTCTAGTTCTGCCATTGCAGAGATGATTCCCACCTCCAATGCTGCCTCATTTCACCTGCCTTGAAAGGGAGACTTGATTTGATTTCCTCGTCTTTTATTTGCCTGCCGATAATATTCCACCTGATAAGAAGTGGCTGCAGTTGCATTACTGGGACAGCCCTTTTCTTTATTTGTCCTCCTCCTCCCCTCCCTCTCCTGTCTTCACTATAGCAAAATAAGTCTTTGTGTCTCATTTCGTTGGTCTTCAATCTCTTTAGGGTTTTTTTGTTTTTGTTTTTGTTTTTTTAATCACTCCACCAAGAAACAAGGGTCTGAGGCTGCTGTTATGTTAGTTAGGTTGGTAACAAGCTTGAAGTTGTTACTCCGCTTGGTCAATAAAGTCTGAGCCCAGCAGGTTGCACATCTGTTTCATTAAGAATAAAAGGTTTCTGTGCAGAGAGCGACCCGTTGGGTGTACGCAGCTCCCAGAGAGGACACTCTGTGACTCGGTGTGAAGCCCAGGAGACAGCAATAGTGCACTTGTAATACACATTCAAATACATTCATTACTTTGGACATGAAAATTATCACAGAAGAGTGACAGTAAAATCAACATAACTAACCATCACCCTTTCACAATATGTCCTTTTGCAAGTCTGTCTGTCGATCCGCAAGGCTGACTGTAAATAGGGTGCTTTCTCACTCTGTGTCTTATGTAAGACAAGCACTTAATACATAAAGTGAATATTGCTTTTAGCAAGGCTGTCATTTACTTTGTGTCCTGGCCCAGTTTAGACAGTTGCCTTCAAGGCAAGAAATATTATTAACTTTTCCCTTTTCAAACTATTTTGCAAGGAAATCAATTCTCATACTATAGAATAAATTTCTAGTATGACTGCGGTTTTTATTATTCAGATCTTAATTATCTCAGGTATTTTGCTTCTCTGTTTTCTTTTCATGTCAGCTTTAGAGAAATTAGATTTTGTTTGTTTGTTTTATATTTTCCTCACAAAATGAACTAGGAAAATAAAAATTCAGCAATATACCCCTATTATTAAATGCCCTAAAAATATATAGAAAAAATATGCCCAAGGGACCTGGGATAAATATTTTGTATCAGAAATTTTGTGGCCACTTCGTGGCCCTGCTAACAAACATCCTTTAAGCTGCTTTTTATGGTGTTTCTTTTTCTCAAACAAACCAACAAACAAAAAACGGAATTCCACATGTTACTATTGCTAAAAAGAACTAAAAAAAACAAACTACAATTTTTGCAGTCAAATCACAAAAAGAGTCAAGGTCAAAATATAGCCACAGCTTGATGAAAAAAGCACCACCGTGTTAACAGCATATATTATTGCAGAAACCCAGCTGATGGGACATCTGAGAAGATCATTAGCAGTGGGCACACGGTATTGGCACAAGTTCCGTTTTTATCCCTAATGCTTATTAGTGGAGTTTTATGATTCTAAATTATTCATAAAATTATCTAAGACATTTAAATAATGTAAAAAAAGTTTTAAAATTTTGTTTTTAAGTATTTAGATTCCCTTTCTGTACATGCTTAGGAACCAGCAAGGACATCCATTCCTGTGAAGGTATGACAGCTCTGGTGGACGCTTAAATCGAGGATTTGAAAATGATTTTTTAATGTTTGCAATTTTCATTTATTCATATTTTGTTTGCACGTTATTATTGCTATACTTGGGAGTCAATAATGAATTACATTGAAAGCTATACTCATCAAGGTATTCTGAAGAAATTCAGTGATTTCAATATACTGATACAAATATTAAATTGGACTATATGAAATTGACATCATTGGGTCATTTTTGCCTGTAAAAATGATAATTTCATAATGTTTAGCCTAGTATTTTTCATTTGGAAATGAGTCATCTTATGCTTTTCATTGTGTTTTGGGTCTGGTTTTGCTTTTCTTTTTGTACTTTTAAATTGTATAACAGTAGTTTATTTATCTTGGATGTTGGATTTTTGGTGTAAAATGTGACATATCCAGTGAGTGGGGGGATGGAGGTGAAAAATAATTACTGGGTATGGGATTTCTTTGGGAGATTATGAAAATAGTCCAGAATTAGATAGTAGTGATAGTTGTACAATCTTGTGACTATACTAAAAGCCACTAAATTGTACAGTTTTAGAGGCTCAGCTTTATGGTACATGAATTATATCTCAACTTTTAAAAATCCAAAGGTGTAAAAATTGGGAAGGAAGAAATAAAACTGTCTTTGGTCACAGATGACATGATTATCTATGGAGAAAATCTGAAAGAACCAAAAAAAAAATCCTGAAATGAAGAAGCAATTATAGCAAGGTTGTAGGATAAAATGTTAATATACAAAAGTCAGTTGCTTTCCTATATACCAGCAATAGACAATTGAGACTTGAAATTAAAAACACAATGCCATTTACATTAGCACCAAAAATTGAAATGTTTAAGTATAAAACTAACAAAATATGTATAAGATCTATATGAAGAAAACTCAAAACTCTGATCAAAGAAATCAAAGAACTACTAAATAAATGGAAATATATTACATGTTTGTGGATAGAAAGATTGAAAATTGTTAAGATGTCAGTTTTTCGCAACTTGATCTATAGATTCAATGAAATCCTAATCAAAATCCCTGAAAGTTATTTCATGAATATCAATAAACTGATTCTAACATTTATATGAAGAGGCAAATGACCCAGAATGCCAACACCATTTTGAAGGAGAAGAACAAAGTCAGAGGACTGACATTCCCCAACTTCAAGACTTACTTTAAAGCAACAGTAATCAAGATAATGTGGTATTATTAAATGAATAGATAAATAGTTCAGCCAAAAAAATAAATTCCCTTCCCCCCAAAAAAATAGACCAACACAAACATATTCAACTGATCTTTGAGGAAGGAGCAAAAGCAATACAATGGGTGATATGTTTGGCTGTGTCCCTATACAAGTCTCATCTTGAATTGTAGCTCCCATAATCCCCATGTGTTTTGGGACGGTCCTGGTGGGAGGTAATTGAATCATGAGGACAGGTTTTTCCCATACTGTGCTCAGGGCAGTGATTAAGTCTCATAAGATCCAATGGTTTTATAAATGGGAGATCCCCTGCACAAGCTCTCTTGCCTGCTGCCATGTGACATGTGACTTTAGTCCTCATTCACCTTCCACCATGATTGTGAGGTCTCCCTAGTCATGTGGAACTGTGAATGAATTAAGCCTCTTTCCTTTTTAAATTACCCAGTCTTGAGTATGTCTTTATTAGCAGTATGAAAATAGACTCATACAATGCAGAAGATAGTCTTTTCAAAATAGAGTACTGGAACAACTAGACAACACATACAATTTAAAAAAAGAAAATAATCCAGACACAGACTCACACCCTTCACAAAAACTAATTCAAAATGGATATAAATGCAAAACAATAAAGCTCCCAAAAGATGACACAGACAAAAACCTAGATGACCTTAGATATGGTAATGACTTATTAGATACAATGAAAAAGCCACAATCCATGAAAGAAATAATTGATAAGCCAGCCTACATCAAAACTTTCTGCTCTCTGAAAGACAATGTCAAGAGAATGAGAAGGCAAGCCAATAAGTGGGAGAAAATATTTGTAAAAGACACATCTGTAAAAGAACTATTATACAAAATATGCAAAGAACTCTTAAAACTCAATAATAATAAGACAACCCAGTTTAAAAGTGGGCCAAAGAACTTAGCAGATATGTCCCCAAAGAATATATACAGATAGCAAAAAAGCGTATGAAAAGATGTTCTACATTTCATTAGAGAAATGCAAATTAAAATGATGAGATACCACTACACACCTATTAGAATGAAGAAAATCCAGAACAGTGATGACACCAAATGCTGACAAGGATATGGAATAGCCAACACCATATTGAAGAACAAAGTCAAAGGACTGACATTCACCAACTTCAAGACTTACTTTAAAGCAACAGTAATCAGGATAACATGGTATTGGTGAATGAACAGATAAATAGATCAGCCAAAAGAATAAATTCTCTGCCCCCCAAAAATAGACCAACACAAACATATTCAACTGATCTTTGATGAAGAAGCAAAGCCAGTACAATGGGTGATATGTTTGGCTGTGTCCCCACCCAAATCTCTTCTTGAATTGTAGTTCCCATAATCCCCACACATTGTGGGGATTCATTCATTGCTGGTGAGAATGCAAAATGGTATAGCCACTTTGGAAGGCAGCTTGGCAGCTTCTTACAAAACTAAGCATACTTTCACCATGTGATCCAACAATCATGCTCCTTGGTATTTACCCAAAGAAGGTGAAAACTTCTGTCCACATAAAACCTGTACCCAGTTGTTTCTAGAAGTTTTATTCATGATTGTCAAAACTTGGGAGCAACAATGCTGTCCTCCAGTAAATGAATGGATAAATAAACCATGGTATATCCAGACAATGAACCATCACTCAGCACTAAAAAGAAATGAGCTATCAAGCCTTGAAAAGATAGGAAAGAATCTTAAATGCATACTACTAAGAGAAAGAAGCCACCAGTTTGATTCCAAATATATGACATATGTCTCTATATGACATTCTTGAAAAGGCAACTAGGGAGATAGTAAAAAAAAAAAAAAAAAAAAAAAAAAAAAAAAGATCAGTGGTTGTCAGGTGCTGGGAGGAAGGAGGGATGAATAGGTGGAGCACAGAGAATTTTCAGGGCAGTGAAAATACTTTGCATGATACTATAATGGTGAGTACAGGTAATCATACATTTGTCAAAACCTACAGCATGTACAATGCCAAGAGAGCACCCTATGGACTTTGGGTGAAATTGATGTGCCAATGTGGGCTCGTTGATTGTAATAAATGCACCACTATGATTCAGATATTGACAGTAGAGGAGGCTGTGCACATGTAGGGACCAAAAGTAGATGGTGACTTTCTGGATTTTCTGCTCAATTTTGCTCTGAACCTTAAACTACTCTGAAAAAGTAAAGTGTGATTTAAAAATTTTGTCTATACTTAGAAAAACGATGAGGGATGTTTTCCAAAGTTGGCAAAGCCGCATTTTATTGAGGAGGCTCTTCATCTGGTTTTACCTGGAATAAGCAAGGTGGTTTCCCTCAAACACATTCCTGTCTGTTTAGATTCTGTGTAATTTTCTACTTGGAATTTGGTGAAGATACCAAAGAAAATGTTCAAAATGATGAAACTTTCTACTGCAAGATGATGATGATGATGCATATTTAATAGTTATATAACTGTAGAGATGCATGCCAACTAACTAGAATATAATTATGAAGTCCTAGGTTTGGGTCCAGGTTGAAATTCTGGTGACTCATAGAGGCAAAAATGTAAGGAGCAAGAGAAAACTCAAGCGTCCCAGAAAAACTGACTCAGGAAACACCTGAATAGCACAAAGCATCAAGTTGCAAAAATCTCAAGTCTGGTAGACAGCAAAAATATAAAGACTCAGCCATCAGGTTCAGCCAGACAGAGTGGGTACAGGAGAGGAAAGGGCAGGTGGAGGCCAGGATGTACTGGGAGATATTCACGTACCAAAGGTAGCAGATTTTTAAAGTCCCGCATTCAGCCCATCTCATAGGCGAGGTTGAAATGCCCCTAACAGCAGTGAGCTGGGCCAGGCATAAATAAGCTTCTAGTTCTTCCTGCCCAAGAAACCAGTGGTATCTGTTCTCATCTAGAACTGAGATTCTTTTTATTCCTGGTTCACTGATCGTCATGGCCTACAGGGGCTGCACTTCTGCTGTCTCCCTTGGAGCTTAGTGGGTTCTCTGTGAGGTTGCATTGCTTCTGAGCAGAATAGTTGCATTCATTTCTCAGCAAATCTTGTTCCAGGCAAGATTTGTTCCAGGCATTCTTCTAAGATGTAATAGTGAAGAAACAAATGAAAAGACCAGGTTCCTCCCTTCAGGGGGCTTTCAGTCTAGAATGGAAGCCATGGCGACCATCAATCCACGAGGCATGCACGTATGTGGAAACTTCCCCTGAGTGGAGCCTTTGGGGAGAAAAGGTACTTGGGCTATGCATTGTGGAAAGAGGGCCTTGATTGAAGCAGGGAAGGCCTTCCCAGAGAGTGGGGAGGCAGTGAGGCCTAAAAGAAGAGTGGAAATTAATAGGAAGTTGGAGACCAATTCTAAACATCGGGAACCTTGTGATGGAATGGGACCTTGTGCTGCTGTTTTGACAATATCCCACCACATATCAGATGGTGGCAGTGTATGTGGTATGCTCTGTGTGACCACTTCCAGGACACAAGGGTGGCAGAGGCAGTTAGTTGTCTACCATTGCCAGTGCTCATCACTGCGCCCGGCTAATTTTTTGTTTTTTTAGTAGAGATGGGTTTTCACTGTGTTAGCCAGGGTGGTCTCGATCTCCTGACCTCGTGATCTGTCTGCCTTGGCCTCCCAAAGTGCTGGGATTACAGGCGTGAGTCACCGCGCCCGGCCTGTACTGCGTTTCTTTATCCAGTTCACTGTTGATGGGCATCTAGATTGATTCCACGTCTTCGCTATTGTGAATAGTGCTGTGATGAACATAGGTGTGCATGTGTCTTTATGGTAGAATGATTTATACTCCTTTGAGTATATACCCAGTAATGGGGTTGCTGGGTCAAATGGCAGATCTGTTTTGAATTCTTTGAGAAATCTGAAAACTGCTTTCCTCAGCGGCTTAACTCATTTACACTCCCACCAGCAGTGTTTAAGCATTTCCTTTTCTCTGCAATCTCACCAGCATCTGTTGCTTTTTGACTTTCTAATCACAGCCATTCTGACTGGTGTGAGATGGTATCTCATTGTGGTTTTGATTCGCATTTCTCTAATGATTAGTGATTTTGAGCATTTTTTCATATGCTTGTTGGCCACACGTATGTCTTCTTTTGAGAACATCACCAAGTCTTAAATTATCCATCTTGGAAGTGAATGTCTGGCTAAATCAAATCTTCTAACAATTTTTAACAACACTATCAGAATCTTTTAACAGACCCTTGTACTCACACAAGGGATGAAAGTGTTGCTTAGTGCTACAAAGGGGAAGAACAGTACTAACAAAATACTGCTTGGGTTATCACCTTTAAGTCACTTTTGTAGTTATAGAACTAGGAAGTGAAGCAGAAAAAAAATGAAATATTAATGGTTTGATTACATTACTCTGTGACATAGTAGGTGGTAGGATGGGGTTGCCCAGGTAAAGGTAGGTCTAGTGGTTCATCTGGAAGAGTCTACAAGCACACAACAGGCATCAGAGGTCAAAGTAAGGAAGAGGGAAGAAGTAGCCAAGAAGGTTCCAGAAGGCTGCACTTGTTAGATTTGACTTCTCATCCTAAGGAAGGCTATTTTATTTTATATGCTAGGTGTGAGCAACTGTGTAACCATAGGAATTATTTATAATGGAAGGATATCACACATCTTCAGAAAAATGCTAACCTCCACTGAGGCAGAGACAGAAACTAGGATTACTTCACAGCCAAAAATGTATCGGTAGCAAAAACAGACAATGATGCCTGGTGATCATGTTATTAACTAGAATTCAATGACTGGGGGTTTCTTAAGATTGAAAAGATATATGAGGTTGGATAGTAAATAAGAGCTGGAGGGAAAATTTTTAAATGTGGTACTTGCAGTTTTAAAACATATTCACAAAATACATCTTGGAATTTACTGCCCGGAAAGTGTGGCTTGAGTCCTTTGTAAAAGTTAAATGGATAGCAATGGAAAAGAAACCTTGAAGTCAACTAAAGATTAGAAAAATGAGGATCAGGAGTCATCTTTTACTAACTCAATGGCTTTTTTATGGAATGGTAAAGTTAATGGATGAGGAGAATGCAATCGATGTAATATATCTGAACTTTCAAGAAGCAGCTATTATTGTCATGTCACCGAATGATACTTGATAAGTCTGTTCAAACATGCCAAGATCTAAATATGTCCCCTCAGTTGGAAAGTAGATGGGAATCTAGGCAACATAATAAATAATGAATGATGGGGGAGACAAAAGGAATCAACATGTTCTCAAAACTGTGCTTTATTTTGTTTTGTTTTGTTTTGTTTTGAGGCTATGTCTCACTCTGTTGCCCAGGCTGGAGTGCAATGGCTCAATATCAGCTCACTGCAACCTCCGCCTCCCAGGATCAAGTGATTCCCCTGTGTCAGCCTTCCAAGTAGCTGGGATTACAGGCATGTGGCACCACACCCAGCTATTTTTTGTATTTTCAGTAGAGACAGGGTTTCCCCATGTTGGCCAGGCTGGTCTGGAACTCCTGACCTCAAGTGATCCAATGCCTCAGCCTCCCAAAGTGTTGGGATTACAGGCGTGAGCTACCGTGCCCAGCCAAAACTGGGTATATTTGAATTTCACTTTATTTGCCACTCCTTTCCCTAATGATCAGAGAGATGGATCAACACCATGAGTAACAACAAAACAAACAAACGATGGCAGCATTACGGGTGCTTACGTTATTTAATGTCGCAGATGGAAAGACACTAACTCTTTTGTCTGTGTTCCCAGTTGCCTTTTTTCAAATTGGGATAACTATCTTGTTTTATATAGTTAATTGAGTTTATTAACTTTTCGGTTGAACTGTGGTCTCTTTTTTTTGATTAACATGTTTGCGAGATAGATTACTGAGCAGTGTTTACATTGAGCTACAGCTTTATGATCTTTGTATGGCTCCTACCTTCTGTCAATAATTCTCTATGTGGATTAACTGCACTGGAGAAAACCAGGGGGAAAATGAACAGATGGAAACTGGAGGGTGGGGTAGGAAGTAAGTTCATGGGGATCTGAAATCAACAGAAATCCAGATGGACATTCAAGGGAAATTGAAGAGTGTTGAAAAAGAGGAAAAGAAAATGCTTGAAAGTGAAAGGAAGAATGGTGAAAGGAAAGATAAGTCCAGGAATAAATGTAAAAAGAACCAGGAATAAGAAGTCAATGTTTGGGGGATATAAAAAATATACGAAGAATTCACTAGCTGTCAACATGACAGTCATAAAGGATTTGGTTTGAGATGGGTTTGGAATCGATCAAAATGGAAATAAAAATTCTGTTAGATTGTTGTTGATATCATGGTTTGTTTGTTGTTGTTTGAGACAATGTCTCACTCTGTTGCCCAGGCAGGAGTGTAGTGGCATGATCACTGCCCACTGCAGCCTTGACCTCCTGGGTGCAAGGGATTCTCCCCCCTCAGCCTCCCGAGTAGTTGGGACTATAGCCACACCACTACGCCTAGCTGATGTTGTTTTTGGTTAATAATTGTTTACAAATCTGTCAAGTTATACCAGTGGCTCTGGTATAACTATAGATGAGAATGGACTTTGAAACAGTCTTAATTACTTGAGTTTGTGTAAGAAAATTGTGGTTCCTAGTTCACTTCCCATGTTGGTAAATTAGTTCATCTCTGTCTTCATCTGAAGACAAACTAGTTGTATATTTGTATCAATTATAGCAAAGTAAAGTAGCAACACAGATCTTCAGAGTTCTGTCATCCGTATGAGAGAAGTATTATTAAAATTAGTCTATTCTGTCACTTTATTCAGTGCTCGTGGGGAAGCAAAAATGGTTTTAAAAAATGCAGATTCATTTTTCAAAGGAGCCTGTGTGCACTATTATGTGCTCTGTTAATGATTGTTATGATTAAACAATAAAAACATACAAATTTAAAGTATTTGGCATCCCTTGAGTGGTGAAATGAATGTTGCAGTTATGTGGCTACAGAAGAAAAATATATTTAGATTAAGGCACATTTATGCAAAATCCTGCCCAATAATTTCTTTCCTGTCTTACTGGCTTTGATTCCTTCTGTGGGCCTTAAAAAAAAAAAAAAACTCAAAATATATTTGTCTTAACTTCTCTACCTAAATCAAATGGATTAGAAACCTTTGTTGAACAGCCCTATGAGAAATAACTCATTAATAAATGTGAAATATTGCCCAATGGCAAAACGGCATAAGGTTTAAGTGCTCATTATGCCAATAAATGTTTCTGCATTGTAAATTTGGATTTTAAGTTATATGGAGAAAAAATACTCAGGTTAGAGCAGAGCAGGTTTTGGTTTCCTCAAAGTGCATATTAAAACTGAGATAATTTGATAGCCAACCACCAAAATCTATTTTTAAGTTATTTTTTTCAGATATGACATATTTTTAGTAATTTTTTTCTTTATGCATTCTTATAACTTAAATATTCAGATTTTAGCTACAGTGGACATTGTATTAATATTTTCAGTGACACATTAATATATGCCAAGAATGATCGCATTGTGTGGTTTGTTTATACCAGTAGTTATATTTGATGTTAGCTATTTGGTGCAAAATACAATTCTTACACGTTATGGGAACATAAACTTTATTGCTGTCTCATTACCATGCAGAAGCCAAATATGAGCAAAAGAATAATATCCTGTATTAATCTTCCAAAGGTTGGCTGTGGGTAACCCAACTGATTGTGTTATAGTTTAATTAATGGAATAAAAAAAATAAATAGCTTCAATGCTGCCTAATAAAGGTAATTCTCCCATGGCAAGATATGTACACTGAAACATGATAAAAGAATTCTGATGGAATGGTTTTTTGTCTAGTTGAATAATGCAATATTCTCTTCTGTGCCCATAAAAAAAGATAGCTCTTTTTTCTTTTAGGATGCTAAGGCTATATTTTGTAGTGTCATTTTAGGTATTCATTTTGGGGGTAAAAAATCCTTGCTTATTCTGCTTTAAGGAATTAGATCTCATTGAACTAGAAAAAAACCTATCTAAAATAGCTTAAGTTGTTTTTTGATTTGTGAAATATAAAAAGTCCTCACTGTGGATAAGTGAAGCCACATTCACTCGAACAACTTCACCGACCTTTTTCTCCTCTGCATAAACGCTTGTCCTTTGCTGATGGTTCTATGGAAATGTCTGCAGGCAGAAAAAATAACCAGAGGGGTGTATTTTTGCAGCAAACATTTCAAATGAAGGGGTTTGTATTTTTAGATGGCTTCGTTTTTTTGAGTTTTGTTGTTTTGCGACAGGGTCTTGCCTGTCGTTCAGGCTGGAATACAATGGTGTGAACACAGTTCACTGCAGCCTCGACCTCCTGGACTTAAGAGATCATCCTTCTTCAGCCTCTCATATAGCTGGCACCACAGGCACACACCACCATACTCAGTTAATGTGTTGTTGTTGTTTGTTTTGGTTTTTGGTTTTGGATTTTTGTAGAGACAGGGTCTCACTATGTTGCCCGGGCCTGTTTCAAACTCCTGGGTTCACGCGATCCTCCTGCCTTGGACTCCCAAAGTAGTGAGATTACAGATGTGAGCCACTGCACCCCATCAAGATACTTGATTTAATTACAGACATCTTCCTGTAATTTTAAGATTTCCTGCAAACAAAAGCATTGGAAGAAAGTAAAACATCACTACATATGTTGAGGTATCCTGAATAGTAGGGCATGTTTAAAGATAAAAGAAAATGCAACTAGCTTTACTTTCTTTCACAAAATTAAGGTTATCTCTAAGTCTTTCTAACTTCACACATCTGTAGCCGGTTGGTTCAACCAGCCAGGAACAGACAGTCATGAGGCCAAGATGTTTTATTTCTATGTGAACTGGATGGGTTTGTTTTATTCAATAGGCTCCAGTGTATAGCCTGATGTCATGGATTGAATAGTGTTCTGAAAAATTTATGTCCACCCAGGACTTCAGAATGTGACCTTATTTGGAAATTGAGCCTTGCAGATGTAATTTGGTTAAAAAGAGATCATATTAAATTAGGGTTGGCCCTGACTTCAATGACTGGTGTTCTTTTTTTTTTTTTTTTTTTTTTTGGAGACGGCGTCTCGCTCTGTCACCCAGGCTGGAGTGCAGTGGCATGATCTTGGTTCACTGCAAGCTCCATCTCCTGGGTCATGCCATTCTCCTGCCTCAGCCTCCTGAGTAGCTGGGACTACAGGCACTTGCCACCACACCCGGCCAATTTTTTTGTATTTTTTTAGTAGAGACAGGGTTTCACCGTGTTAGCCAGGATGGTCTCGATCTCCTGACCTCGTGATCCACCCACCTTGGCCTCCCAAAGTGCTGGGATTACAGGTGTGAGCCACCGCGCCTGGCCATGACTGGTATTCTTATAAGAAGAGGGATCGCACAGAGACACAGGAGAATGCCATGTGAAAACAGAGGAGGCAGGAATTGAGTGAGAAAAACCAAGGCCTGCTGGTAACCGCCAGAAGCAAGAGAGGAGCGCAGAACAGATTCTCTCTCCAGCCTCCAGGAGGAACCCACCCGGATTCCAGGGTGAGAGACACACCCGGATTCCAGGGTGAGAGAGTTAATTCTTACTGTTTTAAGCTACTCAGTTTGTGACAACCTGTTACAGTAGCCAGGGATAACCCCTAGACCTGGACAGACAGCTTGATCATATTCTACCTCTCACACAGGCATTCAACGGAGACTGCAGACATCTAGGTCCACCAGTGGGAAATAATAGCCATTTTCTAAAAAAATGCCTATTTTTAGAAAAGCATCTTCACAATTTAAGGTTGTAGCTAACATGCCCAAGTCCATCCCTGGTAAGCAACAGCTCAGGCTCTTTACTTAACGAGGAGCATGTCTAGAATATGGAATCTCAAAAGTGCTACTAAATTCTACCATCTCAACACCAAATCTGATGACAAAGCAGTGGAAAAGCTTTTTAAGGAAGCCAGTTTGTTCCTGCAAGAGTGTCTTTAATTAGGGATGAGTATTGTAGAAGATGACAGCATCCACTCTATTTTAAACAGAAAAGGAATTTTGCTCACAAAATCACTGGAAAGGCTAGAAGATCAGGATCTAGGCTGAGATTCCAAAAGTGGCTTCCTAAAATGACACCACTGAGCAGAGCTGGCTGCTGGGGAACTATGCCCTCTGTCGTGACCAGGAAGACAAGGACCAGGAAGCTGCTGTCCCAGCTGTCGACTCTTGTATCTCACCATCTGATGCATTATCTAGGGAACCGGAAGCTACTGCCATGCCTCCTAGCTTTTGGGAACACATTACTTCACTCTCTCCAGAATGAAAAAGCTGGTACAAGAACTGTTAGCAGGACCAGCTACATATTCATGTGGCCAGTGCAAAATGAAAATGCAGACCTCCATGTTCACAATTATTAAGACCCAAGACAGCAGCAACAGAGCATTAAGCCAAGCTTGGGGCCCTTCTAATCATGGAGTCCTGTGTGACTGCTCTGGTCACCTCCCATAAAGCTGGCCCCAGCTGTTGGCTTCAGAGCCATGGCGGCCTGATAATCTACACCCGCAAAAGGGATCAACATGGGTGCATCCTGTCCTATCACTCTTCCTCACTTGAGTCAGCAGAAAGTTTTAAGTCTGTGAGATTCTTGAAGACTGGAAGGTAGGTCCCTGGCTGCAAGGGAGTCTGAGGAATGTCCTTGTTAGTTGTCCAGGCTCTATGGTGAAGGAAGCACTCCAGAAGGAGCTGCAAAAAATGCTGACTAAGTCTATCTACTGTATCCACCCAAGTGATAACTTTTTGCAGAGCAATTGGTTCTCTTCTCCCTTACAGACCCACCCTGCTGCAGCCTACTGAGTGCTTTCTGTACACAGCACTCAACAGACAGCTGGCAGAATCATGTGTGTGTCTTCTCAGCACCAGGTGTGTGCTAGAAGATCAGAATACAGTGCTGACCCAGGAAGACAGGGTCCCTGCCCTCTGATTTCCCTCAAGTGAACACACACAAGAAATTAACAAGTGAACATTCTCACTCATTCCCACTCTTTCTTTCCTCCAATCCATTCTCAACAGCACATCTGGAGAAATCCTTTGAAAAACACAAATCAGTTCACACACATTCCCCTGCTTAGATTATTTCCATAGTTTTGCCTTGCCCTTGGAAAAATTCCAGACTTCCTCATCAATCCTGACAAGAGCCTCACACCATCTGGTGTCTGGCCTAGCTCTCATGCTTCCCTACTTGCTCACTACGCCACACCAGTGTCCTCTCTGCTTTTTGGAACATACCAAGTTCCATCCTGTCTCTATCTTTGATTTTGAGCTTTCCTAGCTCACTGCTCAACTGGTTCCTTCTCAGCTTCCAGCATGTGGCTAACATGCTACCTTTTCAGGAAGGTTCTGTCTAATCCTAAGATAGAATCCTCACCTCAGCCCAGTTTTTCTACAACATATCGCTTTGCTTATTAATCCCCACTTATCACAATCTAAAGTTAGCCTGTGCATACATTTGTGTGTTTCTCTTTCCTGTCCATGAGACCAGAAGCCTTGCCTCCCTGGCTCAGTGCTTTACCCCAAGCTCAGCACAGCACCTGCGTATAGCAGGAGCTCAAGAAATATTTCTTGATGAGCTGTTACTGACAGATTGGTGCATTTTTAAAAAAATAGCTACATTCATGGAAAGTCAGGTTTGCATTCATTATTTAGATGAAAGAAATTGAACCTAAAAATGAAGCATTATTTGGGATGGCTATGGAGTTTGGGAAAATTAAAGCAGAGAGTTCAAGGCAACTGGCAGTCATCAAATCACACAGGTCAGCTATTCTGGAAAAAAATGTAGACTGGCCTTGGGGTAAAAAGGCCAGGCCAAAAACTCTCCAGTAATACACATGATCTCACACTTGTTTACAGGTTATTTTGAGGCTGTTCTCTTCCTGTTCCCAGCGAATGATCTTCCTGCTCACAGTGAGATCACTTACTCACCGAGAGCAGAGACCTCTGTCTTTCTGCAGTGGCCCCCAGTGCCCCAGTAGCTCTAAGAGCAGCTTCCTGCTCCTTGTTTAAGTTCTCTAGGGATGGAAGATGCTAAGCACTGGGAAAGCTTGACTTTCATGCTTCTTGCATGGCGCCACCAGGTAGGATGGCCAACCATCTGGATTCCTTGGACCTGGGGAGGTTCCTGGATACAGGGCCTTCAGTTTTAAAACTGGAACAGTCCAGGGAACACAGCAGGGTACAGTCAGCTTTCCACGGGGCCACTAGAAAGAAGGTGGCCTCATTTTTATTTTTGCTCACGGTCTTAGTCCTACCAGCTTGCTTCAGCCCATGTCATACTCCATTTACTCACTTGTAACTAATCTCTATTATTTTGCCCTCCCCTTATGGCTTCATTGTGCTTCCCAGTCCTCACTCTCAGACCTGCTTCTCTGACTTCCCTGGTTGACAGTGTCTGGATTCTTTCTCTGATTGTGTCATCCTACAACACTGTTACATCATCTGATCCATCTTGCCCCCCTGGGATCTTGGGGGTTCTACCCACACCCCAGGCCTCCAGGAAGCCCCCTTGTCACACTTGCCCCAGGAGTAGTGGGAGGGCATTGAATGATAGGAATTATCTATGAATATAATTATGGTGATACATCTCTGACTGCACAGCTCAGAAAGAAAAGGCCAAAAATTTCGGCAGTTATCTGGTGACCCTCTCCCATACACAGGAGGAGTCTGAAAACTTTCTCTGTAAAGGGACAGATGGCAAATATTTTGGGCTCTGCAGACCAAGCGGTCTGTGTCATAAGTGTGCAGCTCTGCTGTTGTGGCAGGAAAGCAGCTATAGACAATATGGCAACAGAGGCTACATGGTCTGCAAAGCCTAAAATATTTGCTGTCTGTTCCTTTACAGAGGAATTTCTCAATTTTTTTGTGTTCCAGTAAAACTTTATTTACAAATATAGGCAATGGGCCTAATTTGGCCTATAGGCCATAGTTTGTGGATCCCTGATGTAGAACATCCTTCTAGATGACTTTTAAATTTTTTATTGAGTCTATAGAAGTTTTTTTGTCCTCACCACTCATATGGATCAGCCATAGCTCTGCACACACAATTTACACTCTTCTTCCTAATAAACCTCTTTACCTCTCTTAATTTTTCACTGTCACTCACCTGCGCTTGTGGAAACTTTTACTCCACAAAAATTAATTCTTGCTCCAAGACACATGGAAAGAAAGATTGTGTGGTACTTATTTCTAGAAGGATGTTTAACACAAGTTTGTAATATGAAAGATAGTTATGGAGTTAAGAATGAACTGTTAGGATAACTGAAATTAATACATGGTTACTGCTTTGTTAGATTAATCGGGCTCTGATGGGCAGGAGTATTCTTACTCTTGGTGATAAGAAAGGAAATAACTCCAAATAGTGCTTTTTTTTTTTTTTTTTTTTGAGATGGAGTTTTGCTCTTGTCGCCCAGGCTGGAGTGCAGTGACGCGATCTCGGCTCACCGCAACCTCCACCTCCCGGGTTCGAGCAATTCTCCTGCCTCAGCCTCCCTAGTAGCTGGGATTACAGGCATGCGCCACCACGCCCGGCTAATTTTGTAGTTTTAGTGGAGACAGGGTTTCTACATGTTGGTCAGTTTGATCTCGAACTTCTGACCTCAGGTGATCCGCCCGTGTTGGCTTCCCAAAGTGCTGGGATTACAGCACCGCACCCGGCCCCAATAGTGCTTTTAAAGGTGAGTTTTGGGGCTGAGCATGGTGGCTCATGCCTGTAATCCCAGCACTTTGGAGAGCCAGTGTGGGAGGATTGCTTGAGCCCAGGAGGTCGAGACCAGCCTCGGCAACATGGTGATGCCTCATCTCTACAAAAATTAGCTGGGTTTGGTGGAGTGTGTCTGTGGTCCCAGCTACTCGGGAGTTTGAGGTGAGGTGGGAAGATCACTTGAGCCCAGGAGGTTGAGGCTGCAGTGAGCTGAGATCATGCCACTGCACTCCAGGCTGGGCAAGAGAGTGAGATCTTGTCTCAAAAATAAAAATTAAAAAGAGAGCTTTGGGCTATTCACTATTTCTGGTTTTGTTTTTGTTTTTAAACTAAAGGTGGCAGGAGAAAGAAAATGCTGATAACATTTTAAATTAATCTTTAGGAATGCACTCACAAAATGCGTGGAGCTGGAAACTGCTTATATCAGATAAGAAACCTGGAAAATGAATGGGAAAAGCCAAGAAAGGGGAGGAGGGTGGGAGAAACAAGAGGAAGGAAAAATGACCCTCAGGTACTTTGCTTAGTACCTGGGGTGACAAAATAATCTGTGTACCAAACACTGACATGAATTTACCTCTATAACAAATCTGCACATGTACCCCTGAGCCTCAAATAACAGTTAAAAAAAAAAAAAAAAAAAAAGAATGAAAGTCATGGAAAAGAAGACTGAATCTAGCAAAACGTCCTTACGTGCATTTTTCTGGTCCTGAGGTAAGATGTGGTTGAAATAGGGATAATGACAAACAGGGCCCTAAAACGTTCAGCCGCCTCCTCCACTTGCTGTTGGTGGAGTTACCGCAGGATGACAGAGTTCTCTGTAGCGCAGAGGCAGCACGTGTGGGTTCATTGCTGAGCTGATTCTGCTGAGCCTAGAAAACTGAGCGCCTTAACAAGTCAATTCCACACCCCCTCGAATTTGTGCCTCGGTAGGGAGTCCTCAGCAGGAAATCCTCCATCTGTTTTCCTTTACTACAAGGGACTTCAGAGAATGAGTTCATTTCTCTTCAAACATCCTCACGTTGCTGTAAAACAGCACTGGGCTGAGTGATGAGAAATGTCACCAGGAATACAAGAGGACGCCTTCAAACGGAGATAGCAGAGACGGTTACACTCTGAATTAGAGTGTAGACTTGGAGAGGATTTCTTTTTCTTTTGTTACTTACATCCTAGATTTGCTTTTTTTTTTTTAAGGGCAGCTTTGTTTTTTACTACTTCTAGTAAAGCATGGATATTTGAAGAAATAAATATAAAAGGAAGATTTCTCAAAGATTTGTCCTGTTGAGTAATGAAGCATACCCTGAGGACCCAGGGATTAGAAGTAGATGAGTCTTTCTTTTTGAGCAAAAAAGCCTAATTTGAAATTCAGGATTACTTTTAAAATATCACTGAAAGTAAGTACTTTGTCTTTGTTTTTTTTTTCTCTTTTCTTTCTTCCTAATCCCCTACTCAGCCTTTCTCGCATATTATAATGTCAATGAAGTTATCAGTTATACTATAAATGTGAGTAAAATGATTTGCCAACTCCTAAATTACTTACAAGATGAGATACTGAGTTTTCTGCTCTGAACACTGTTCGGTACTAGCAGGTAGCAGGCAATATTTATAGTAATGTTTATGTTTTGATGTCGAGACTCATTTGATTTCATTAACATTTCACGTGAATATCTTTTGCCTCATTTCCTCCAGTAATATAAACGATATTTTAAATAGGAAAATGAGCAAGCAAAAGTCTCTTCTGAAAAGAGCATTGTTGCCCTAGCAAGCAAACCAATAGATTTCAACTTTCGTCGAATTCTCTGGAATATTTAGGTACATTTGCAGAAGGATCTGTAAATCTAGAGAGGAAACTTAGCTAAAACAATAACTCTTGTGAACTCCTTTTGAAATTGCCATGAAATCATATTGCAAATGTGTAAAAAAATTTTAAAACAAACAACTCCTTAGCAAAAGGGCATTGAAACATAAAAATATGTCAAACTGCTAATATCTTGGGTTGCACTAGTAAGCTGAGCTACGGCTGTGTGTGTCTTGAAGCCTCCTCAGAACTCCGGGATTCCAGAGCTGTGAGGCTGATCTAGCTATATGTGGTTGAAGGGTACACAGGAAATCAGAGAGATTATTTAGAAGGGCCCAGAGTGTCCTGTTCCCTTAGGGGCTCCTAACATCTACCACCCATCCCTTTACCCTCTCATCCTTATGTAGTAGCTGTAAATCCTTAAAGTTTGCTATTGGAGGGGTCATGCTACCTCTCCCAGCAGTCATTTTGGGAAAGAGATGACTGCTTCAATGTGCTATCTGGCCAATGGCTGTGCAAGAATTAACATAAAAATGATCTGTTCTTCCTACACGTCCCAGGTCCCCTAAGTCACAAAAGTCATCACCTGTGCGAAGGCTCTCTACAGGCCAGCATGTCTGTAGGAGAAAGACAATGGGTGAAACCCACTTCCGTGGAAGTACGGTGCTGCATTCTTCTTCCAGCTTCCCCTATTCTATAGATGCTGTCTGCCTTGACCTCCAAGAAACATGATTCCTATGCATCATCCGTTGCCATAGCCAAGTGCTCCCAGAACCGGCCTTGTTACTGTTTAGCCCTTCAGTTAAAGATCATTATCTGCCAGGCCATCTGTTATTTTCACTTAGGAGAGTGTGTTATTTCAGATCTATAGATGCCCTTTAAATTTCCCCTACATGTTGGTGTAGTAACTAGATGTAGTCCAAGGGTAAAGTCCCACTGTGAACAATGGGAATCAGAGTTCCACTTTTGAGAGCATTTGTGGCAATAGTATAATCTTGGATGGCCACAAACCCACCCTTGGGAGAGGGGGATGGGAATCTAAGAACAGTGAAAAATTAAATAAAATGAGAGTCTCGTTCTTGCCATACAGAACAGTGGTTGCTTTCAGAGGGACTGCTTGCTTTCTGGGGTAGCTATGTTTAAGAAGTCGCGCTTCTTGCTATGGGACATAATGTTGCCCCTATAGCCTCTTTTATGATTGCTGGCTAGCTACCCATCAGCTATGGTGATCTTGGCACGCCACCTTTACAAAAGGGAGCCATGAAGACTAGGAGTTGTCCTACCTGGCACATTCCTCCTTAACCAGTTAAGAAAATGCTCAGTAGACTTTGCTGTCTTTAACTGGCCTGTTTTCTGCCTGCTAAATGAGAATGTGCCGTATGACCTCTTTTCCTCCAATAGAAATTATACTGCTAAATTTCAAAAGGCATCAGGTCATCTGTGGAACCCTGGGGCAGCTGTCATTTGTAAAGAGAATGGTTTGCATTGAGTGGCTTATTTATAAACCGATATTCCAGTCATATCTGAACTGCCACATCCTGTGGTACAAGGAGATGATCATGAGGAAGATGATGATGACATCTAACAAGTATTGACTGCCATCCTTTGCTAGGTGTGATACTAAATATTCTGTGACACTTATCACATTAAATCCTCCTTACTTTACCTGTGTAATGCAGGTAATAGAGGCAGCTCATTCACATATTTCAATGGATAGGGGACAAAAAAGATCCAAGAATGATCCTATCCACTGGCATCCTGTATTCTTTTTGTTTGTTGTTGTTGTTTCTTTCATTCAACTGTCTAGCTCCCAAGGCTGTGGGTTGTCCAGGCTCCCTTCTCTATTACCTTCACTCATGGGTAGTATTTCTAGGAGAAAACAGGTAGCCTAGCATAGGTAGCAGCCTAGGGTGGGGGTAAAGTGGAAACAGACATTGGGACTTCAGCAGTGAGTTTGTGCTACAGGTGTTGGAAATTGATTTCAGTTGTCTCTCCTCTGTGTTAACCTCTATGTAAAGTATAACTTCACCCATACCATGCTTTTCTGGGCTTCAGTTTCTGCAGGGTTATGGGAATAATTAAGCCCTTTTACTTTAAAGCATTGACATTCTTGGGAGAAAATAGCATGTTAGTGAACAAATGTGTTTTAGCTGTTTGTGTTGAACTAGATTTTCACTGGGAGCAAATAAGACACTTAGAAGATAGAATGAAGTCTTTCAAATTGCCAGAAAGGAGGGAGATGTCAAATTTTTTGCTGTCATAAAACAAGTTTTAAGTAAAATTTACTGTAACATCTACTGTCATGAAAATTGTATTAGTATACGACAAATAGAGGTTGGCTGATTTGTAGATGATTTTTCAGCACAAAAGGCATATTAAATAATCAGTGAACATGTGAATGAAGAAATAAGTTTGTAAATATGGGAAGGGAAGTCACTGGGGGTTAGTAATACTTTCCTTTGTTTTTCTATTGTTTCTAACCTTGGTTATTGGGTGCATTTTTAGGTTAACTTGCCACCTTTATTACATATTCAATGATTATTTACTGAATATCTCTTGGGGCATCACTAAGGGGTATGGGGGTGGGTGTGTTAGATACAGACATACATGTAACTACATAATGTGTGGCTATCTTGATGTTTTGTGTTCAATTTTTAAAATTATTTTTTAATTTCAATTTTTATTTTAGATTGAGAGGGTACATGTGCAGGTTTGTTACATAGGTATATTATGTAATACTGAGGTTTAGGCTTCTACTGATCCCATCACCCAGGTGTGAACATAGTACCTAATAGGAAGTTTTCAGCCCTTCCCCCCACCCTTTAGGAGTCCTTAGTGTCTCTTATTCCTGTTTTTATGTCCATGTGTACCCAAGATTCAGCTCCCGCTTACAAGTGAGAACATGTGATATTTGGTTTTCTGTTTCTGCATTAATTCACTTAGGGTAATGGCCTCCAGCTGCATCCAGGTTGCTGCAAAGGACATGCTTTCATTCTTTTTTATGGCTGCATAGTATTCCAGGGTGTATACGTACCACATTTTCTTTATCCAATCCACCATTAATGGGCACCTAGGTTGATTCCATGTCCTTGCTACTGTGAATAGTGCTGTGATATGATCAAATATTAAACATATCAGAATAGTCCATGATTACATTGGAGAACAAATGTACTGCGACCAGGTGATTATATGCTTTGAAGATGGTATCTAACGAGACAGAAAAACCAAATTCAGAAATACTATCCTCTCACAATTTTAGATTCACACACGTTGAAACTAGAATGGATTTGGGATCATCTTATCTGACTCCTCTTTACGAATAAGAAAACCAAAGCCAGCATAACAAAATGGTTTATGAAACTTCACTAATTAGCCGCAGAGCTAGAATGAGAATTCTAGCCTCTGGCCTCCAAATCTAATGCTTTTTTTTTTTTTGTTTACTTTTGAGTTTTTATGTTTTAAAAATATTATTTTTTTACAATAATTAAACAATAATGAAGCATTCCCCCCATGGTCATGCCAATTGCATTGTTCTTTTAAATATTTTAATATAAAAATAATACAAAACATAATACAAAAATAATATGTCATCTGCAAACCCGCCACCAAAAATGTATGTTATTTTGTATATATTAGTTCAGAAAACTTGTAAAATAAAATGAATCCCATTATAAATACAGCAAAAGTACTATTCTTTTCTCTTCCCTCTCCTTTCCAAGGTAATTATTGTCCTAAAATTGCTGCATAACTTTTCCATGTGTATTTTAGTATCTTGGCATTTTTACTGTGTGTGTGTGTGTGTGTGGGTGTGGGTGTGTGGTGTGTGTGTGTTATAACAGGCATATTCATGTCTGTTTGTTGTATCTATTTGTGGTTATACTACAGTTTGTTTTTAAATTTTAAAATACATAAAGTATCGTCCACATTCTTTTGTTATTTTGTTTACATTCAACATTTTTTTGGGCATGTATTTATATTGCTACCTATATATAGGTCCATTTATTGTAATTGCAGGATAGTATCATGTTGCATAAATAATCCAAGGTTGATTTATCCATTTTTCTACTGAGGGAAGTGTGGGTTGTCCCTGCAGTTCGGCCATTACAACCATGCTGCAGTGTTCCTTGTACATGTCTTTCATGCTATGTGCTAGAATTTCTTGAGGGAAATTTCCTAGAAGTTGTTTACAGGGGGACACATATTTTGCTTTACTGGATGTTGTTAAATGGCTCTACAAACTGTACTGGTTTATTTGATTATTGAGCAGAAGTTCTGAACTCTAGCTGCCAATGACAGTCACCTAAGGAGCTTTTAAAAATTACTAGTGTTTAAGTCCCACCCCAGACCAATTAAGTCAGAATCTCTGGAGACTCGAAGATGGTATTTGTGTAAAGCTCCCCAGGTGACTGTAACATACAATTAGGGTTAAGATCCACTGGTTATGTATTTGTTTCTCCATAGCTTCTCCAACACTTGGAATTATCAGACATTCTTCTTTGCTAATCTCTTAGGTGTAAGGACTTTCTGATTACTGGTGAAGTTGAGTATATTTATATAATGTTACTGAGCCTTCCCTTGAGAACTATGTTATATATTAGTATTCTGGGCAGTAATTTTGAAGGGGGTAATATATGAATTGCAAATGTCTACCCCCAGTTAATGACTTTTTCCTCACTTTATTTAGGCTTTTATCATATAGAAGTTAGAAGTTTTAATACAATTAAATGTCAATATTTTATTTTATGGATAAAAAATACTTTGTGCTTTGGAGAATCTTAAGAAACATTTCTCCACATAGTTTAATAAAGTTCTTTTTCTATGCTTTCTTTTAAGTGTTTTGCTTTTTCTAAATGAGATCTTTATCTAGGATTTGTATTTCTATATGATGGCATGTATTATCCTGATTTTTATCTCTTTTGGTATGAATAAGCAATTGCCCCAGTACAATTTATTAGTTTATTGTGTTTCCAACCATGTTGGACAGCTTACTTGTTTTAGAAGTTTGTAAATTATTTTCTATTTTTAAATTAATCATTATATATGCAAATAATGGCAATTCTGTTCATTCTTTAGTAACATTTATATATTTTTATTATTTCTTTTTCTCTTGTTGATATCATGATTAGAAACTCTTGTCCAATGTTGAATAGAAATGTTGATAACAGGCATCCTATCTTTTTCTAGATTTAATATGAGATGCCTCTGACTTTAACCATTAAGGATGGTATTCCCTTGGAATTTTAGCATACAATGTATTTTATTGGGTTAATAAAAAGCTTACCTCTATTCCTTGCTTGCTCAACGTTCTTATTAAGAAACTGTTTTTCATGTTATCAAATATTTTCTGTATTTATTGAGATGAACTTGTTTTTTCTCTTTTAATGCATTAATTGGTAAATTATACTAATAAATTTTCTAAAATTAAATAATTCTACTATTCTGGGAAAAACTCTACTTGATCCCAGTTTTTTAAAATATCCATTCTAAATTTAGTTTGCTAACATTTCTTAGAATTTTTATATTCATAAATGAGACTTACTCATTTTATGTTAACTTTATCCTGCCTCATAAAATGAGTCAGGAAAGATTATCTGGTTTATTCTATTCTGTGGGACTGTTTTTACAACGTTAGATTTACCTCTCCTTAGAAAGTTGGTAAAGATTTGTTGGCTGGGTATGGTGGCTCATGTTTGTAACCCCAGCACTTTGGGAGGCTGAGGTGGGCGGATCACCTGAGGTCAGGAATTTGAGACAAGCCTGGCCAATATGGTGAAACCCCATCTCCACTAAAAATACAAAAATTAGCCGATGTGGTGGCACACACCTGTAGTCCCAGTTACTTGGGAGGCTAAGGAAGGAGAATTGCTTGAACCCTGGAGACAGAGGTTGCAGTGAGCTGAGATCGTGCCACTGCACTCCAGCCTGGGTGACAGAGCGAGACTGTGTCAAGAAAGAAAGAAAGAGAGAAAGAGAGAGAGAGAGAAAGAGAGAGAGAGAGAGAGAGAGAGAGAGAGAGAGAGAGAAAGAAAGAAAGAAAGAAAGAAAGAAAGAAAGAAAGAAAGAAAGAAAGAAAGAGAAAGAGAAAGAAAGAGAAAGAAAGAAAGAAAGAAAGAAAGAAAGAAAGAAAGAAAGAAAGAAAGAAAGAAAGAAAGAAAGAAAGAAAGAAAGAAAGAGAAAAGAGAAGAAAAAAAGGAAAAGAAAAGGAAAGAAAGTTAGTTGGTAAAGATTCGTCTGAAAGAATCCTATGCCTTGTGGGTGTGTGTGTGTGTGTGTGGGTGTGTGTGTGTGTGAATAGACTTTAACTATCAATTCACCTCCTCTATTATTGCTTAATTAAGACTTTGTATTGCTTCTCATGTAATTGTAAGCTACATTTATAATGAATTCACTATTTTGGTTAGATCTTCAAATGTACTGATATAAAGTTGTTTTTGATATTTTCTTTTAAAAACTCTACTTTTTCTGTGGTCATGTCACTTTTTCATACTAATACAAATAGTCATTTCTGATTTCCTGTTCTCTCTATTTTCAAATTAGTCTAGTGAGAATTTAGTCCTTTAGGCTTATTTTTTTCCAAAGAAACAGTTTTCAGTTTTGAAGGATATGAATTTAAAAATACCCCCCATAGTCAGACATTAATTTAGTTGGATATATTCTTCTAGATTGGCAGTTATTTTCCTTCATCCTTTTGGAAACATTTTGCTGATTACTGTCGTTTATTTTTGCTTTTGCAGAGTCTACTATTGCCTACTTGTTACCTCTTGGTAGCTAACTTGTGTTTTCTCTCTGCCTGCTTTTAAGGTCTCTTTTGTCTTTGTTGTTCTGCAGTTTCTGCCACAATGTAGCTCATTGTGGATCTGTACTAATCTTCATTTCTCCTTATCTCAAAGTAATCACATATTTAATGAATTCTGGGAAATGTATAGGCATATGTCATTGAATATTGCCAATTTATAATTCTATTCTCTTTCAGAAATTTATATTAAACATGTTGAATTTTTTGTTTTATGCTGTTTCTTAACTTTATAGTTATCCTCTTATAAAATTACATTCTAAATTGTTTCCTTAAACCTGTCTTTCAGATCATTGATTATGTCTTTAACTTTGTCTGAACAGCTGTTTCACCTATCCATTGAGTTTTTCATTCAGTTGCTATAGTTTTTATTTCTAGATTATGTATTGTTTTAATACCATTTATTTTTCTTTTCATATAGTATAAATGCCTTTAGTCTTAGTCACTTAAAACACGTTAGATAATCTGTTCTTTTGTTCATTTATCCAAACTTCTTAGGATCCAAAGTCCCATATTTATTGTTTCTGGTGATGCAGTTCTTCTCATGGCAGATTGTTTCTTCATGTAATTTGTAATTTGGGATTATGAGCTCATCTTCAGTGGGGAATACTGTATACAGATATGTAGCCAGAGTAGATATAGCTAGCCCTTCAGAGACATTTTGCATTTGTTTTTAATTCATGTCCTAAGTGAATCCTTAGGCTAATTTCTTAATTCAGTTATTCCTGAACTACCCACATAGCCCTGGTTATAAATTCTGAGTGATACTGTCTCTTCCCTTCTCTTGGCATCTATATAGAAACAGATAGGCATCATTATGGTGCCCATTTATTTGGACACTTTCACTATTCTCTTATGTCCACTACATGAGAATCTAAATCTAAGCTTCTAGGTCACTGAGACCCATTAAGTCCCCTTAATGCAGATCAATATCAGTTTGTATTGTATTGCTCTTAGATCTCTGTGCCTTACACCTGGGTCTCTCTTTTTGTTTGCTCTCTCTCTCTCTCTCCTTTTGCAAGTCCAATAAAACACTTGAAAAAATATCTTTTTGTTCAGTTATTTCTAAGTGTTTATAGTAGGAAAGTTCTCAGGTTTTTTAAGAAAAAGAAAAAGCAGAACAAAAAGTTCTTCTTTGACCTTTTGACCTAAAACAAATCATATTCGCCATACAAAAAACTTTCCTGCTAGCTTCTGTCCAAATGTAGACTGTCCAAAAACCAGCTTGAAAAGTATTAAACTAATGTAACCCTAAGTGCCTTACTATATAACCTTTGGAGAGTTGTGTTCCTTTGAAGTTTTAAAATAAATGCAGCCACAGTCTGGTGTGTTGAGAAAAGATAGGGTGGAGTTGGGGAGGGTTTATATCCTACCTTGAAAAAATTTTCAGGGAGTCTATTCCAGAGAAACACAGAATATTTTCTGAAATCATGCAAACGTCTTTTGCTTTTCCTTATTGAGAGACTAGAGACTTTTTAAAAGTTATAATAAAAATCCAAAGCCCTTTCTATCCCTGGAATCCTATGATTTTTCTACTGCCTTGAGACATGTTCCTGACAAATCTTTTTACAGCCTGAGTACAGCTTTGTAATCAAATCCTGGATATCAAAGTAGTCCAAGATTTTAACAGTGCACTCCAGTTCTTTCTTTCTGCTACTCACCATAGGACCCCAGCAGCTTTACAGATATGAGGGGGGCTCTGTTCTCTGCTGTAAATATTTCTCAGATCTCATTGTCCACATAATTGTTATGACGTGTCAAAGAGTACATTCGCAAACGAAATAATTAGTTGATTAAAAATAACGTAAGTTGTCGAATATTGTATAACATGACATATTTAACAATACCCACTGTTGGAAACTTTTATTACTTCCTTTGAACATCCTGTAATTTTGAAATATTTTGCCCTAAAATTCTCTTTGGAAGCAACAAGTTAGTAATAAGTCAGCAATAAGACACAGTTGGAATAAAAACAAAGAATTCACACACGTACAAAAAGAACAATATTGCAAATATTCTTTTCACGCTCAGTACCCAAAGTTATTTCTGAAGCCTCACCAAATTATTTTAGATTAAGTATCTAAAACAAATTATTTTTTTAAATCCATCCTTTGCTGAATTTTATTCTGTGTTTGGATTGAGGTGGAGTCTGTCGTTAGCTGCATGATGAGAACGGAAATGCTGAATCTTTTTATTTTCTTAATTAAGAATTACCATCTCAGGTCCTGGTCAGTGGTTTACAATGGCAATAATCTCTTCCAAAACAGTTGTTAGTCTGGATCCTAAGGGGTTTGCCAGAACATTAACCTCAACTTGACCCCTCATGGTTGCAGGAGGAGGATGCAAGGGTCAATAATCATTTTTACAAAATTATCAAGCCTGGGTTGCACCCTAGATTATGTAACTTGCTTTAAAAATAATGATAATGTGTTTGTCATTTTAAATGACTGGGATCAGCAAAGCTAATGAAAATGTTTAAATCCTTATCAGTTGGAATGAATAGGGCTGGCTCCAGAAAGTGCTGACTTCAACATTTTTGCTCTGCTTTTGTTGATCCTGTCTGCTGATGCACACGACCTATTGATGTGCAACTTCGCATGCCATGGGGACTCATTCATCCATGTTAGAAGTGAAAGGGGCTTCCGGGCCTCTACATGTGCTGCGGCACATTCCTCTGGTTCTCTAACAAAGCTTTTAATTGGCATCTGTGACTAATGAGCATGAAGTCCCAGGAGAAATGGAGCACAGTCTTCTACCACCCATTAAGACGAGCTGCAAGTTCAGAGTTTATCAAGCTTGAACTGGGAGCAGGCAGGGCCAAAGACTTGCGATAAATAAGAATGAATAGTTTCATTTTCTACTTTCATAAACTGGCATTAATAATTCTTAACTAAAGTACATTGCACTTTTAGTGTTATTACCTAAGCTCTCATAGCCAAGGCCCTCAGTGGCCCTGTTAAAGGCCGCATACCTCTTTTCAAGAGAATCGGAATTAACCCTACTTCAGCTAAAGTTTAGTCGGAATGCATTCTCTAACAAAGAAACATTTTCCCTCTTTGTATAGGGTAGTAATCCTTTCTCACCTGAAGTCATATGAGATGAAGTAAACGCTGGAGGTGGGCCATATCGAGCTAGGGAGAAAGGTACTAACCACCTTCTATGTACAGAAAATGCTGATGCAGA
Organism: Macaca nemestrina; assembly: GCF_043159975.1. Classification (NCBI taxonomy): domain Eukaryota; kingdom Metazoa; phylum Chordata; class Mammalia; order Primates; family Cercopithecidae; genus Macaca; species Macaca nemestrina. Next base: position 119,811,122 of record NC_092133.1, on the reverse strand, counting down.
TAGTTCCACCCGAAGGTTTTTGTTATCTTTGTCTTTTAATTTATACTTTCAATTATGTGCCTTAGTGCAGTGTAACAGAGTCATTATGTGGATTAGAGGAGAGCCAGGATGAAAAACTTACAGTCATTACCTGTTATTTATTGTATCTACTCAAGGGCGTCAAATAAATAACATCATTAGAATTAGTACATTGCTGAAATCAGGGGTAGGAGTTATACTTACTCCCTGAGATCTTAACATTAATGTTTGAAAGGACACTTGTAGGTCTCATTTGGTCATTGGTATATTATAGACTTCATACTTCTAAGTGGCATAAGTGAGTATAAATACATATTCAATAAATACTTCAAATGTCTTTAAAGTATATAATCATTAATTTTTTAACTCTAAAACGGTTATACTTCATAACCAATAGGACTCCTGCCACTCTCATGGTTAATCTTGATTTTAAACAGCCTATCCTATGACTCTGCTACTGTATGACACCTGCCTACCATGTGACAATGTTATCTCTTGTCCTATATCTCTGTATCTGATCATTTCAACTAATCTATTTCAGTTACTTTATAATTTCCTCTTACCCATCCCTAGAACTTGATTTGAATTTCCTTTCCTCCTATCCAGATGGACCATCCCGTTCTCAGTTTTTCACAGAGCTCTTTTTTCTTTACTCTTTTTACACTGTTCCACTGGCTTATTATTATTTTGATTAAGATTCATGATCTTAGGCCTCATGTGTCTCTCATGATCAAGGGCCAGATTCATGATCATAGGCTGCATGTGTCTCTGCCCACATCCCCCATCCCACATTACCTTTGACTTCCTGTGTCCCCTTCCTCCTTTCCTAATAAGACCTTTATCCTTAGTATCTGCAGATTCTTCAGAAACTTGTTGATCATGCGCTTCTGCCATCTCTCACAGAAAAACCTTTTTACTCACATCCCTTCCTCCTTCAGTGTACAAGTTATAACTCAACCTTTCAATGAAAACTTCCTAGATTGGGCTATTGGGTTATTACTATTATTATTAACTTAGAGACAGAGTCTCATTCTGTCTTCCAGGCTGGAGTGCAGTGGTACAATCATAGTTCACTGCAACCTTAAGCTCCTGGGCTATGGGGTTATTTGAAGTGCTACTAACTTCAAAGGTATTATAATAACTTGAGCATCACTGATTTCCTACATAAAAACATGTGTGATTGGCATGCGTTGAGCATGCCATGTTTTATTATTTTCCCGGAACCAGATTATAGGCTATTTTAAGGCAGTTATGAAGTTTCATGTCCTGTAGCATCTTGTTGCATCAATGAATCCCTACTTTGCAAAATCCATATCAAAGCAGTTAATGATGATGGTAGTATCCAATTCCATGTGTAAAATGAACTTCTAGCAAATGTATGCCTGGAATACAGAGTTGATAGGGTACTATGGAGTTCCTGCATTCTTCTTTAAGAATTGAAAAATGTCAAGAAATAAATATCCAGGAATTATCCCAAACAGATGTATTATTCAGCTGCTCATAAAAATCAGAATAATGCCGACTGGAATTACCTTTTCATGCACCTCATGACTCCCATATACTAAGTTCTCAGTAACTATTAAATTTACTGCGATTGGAATTGTGTTCAGTACCATATAATTCATCACCATCGTTAACTTTTCCAGCAACTTCTCTATAAAATCTCTGGCTACCTTATGGTTACCTCTAGATTTCAAAGGCCAATTGGTAGACATGACTTTAAACTGATGCCTTTTAATCTATGGGCCCAAGCCTCTATCTTTCCTTGGTATACTTAAAAGATAAAAATTTAAAGTGTGTCAAGTTTGGTGAGATAGTGACTACAGTTCTTCTTCAAGGAAGAATAAAAATACGTATCTTTAGATTATTGCATAAATGATTTAGTTAAAACAATTATTACAGCTCAGTGTTATTGAATATTGAAACATACTTGTTGAAAATATGAAATCGCTTTCCTTATATTTTATTAAAAATAGCATTAACATACTGAGATCCAAGGTGGATTTTAAGATTATTTTAAACTCTTCAGACCTAGAATTTTACATTCATCCATAATAGCTCTGCTGTTCTTCGATTACGTAGTGTTTCTTTCAGGGTATTTTTAACCTGGGAACACTGAAGCAAAGATGTTCAAATTCAACCTTGGAGCTTCATCTCTTTCACCAACAACATTTACCCATCCTGTGTTATTTAAAGGCCAAATGGAACCGTTATGGTGAAAATCTGAAAAGAATGTCGGAATGAACACAATATGGAGAATACATTTTCACAAAAATAGTGATTCCAAGTCTTGTAATTTAATATGCATGGTTGAATGAACTTATCTTTCTCCTACTCCAAAAATACAGCCTACCACATCCTGAACTGAAGCCCTTTGGAAAAGAGACAAGTCTGTAAGTTAGCGTCCCATAATTATGCCCACTGTACATCTTTATACCCCATAACAATTTTCTAATTAAAAATGAATTATTTGCCTACAGGCCCGAGAAAATGATAAAAAGAAGGAAATAATTGTTCTATGCTTCTTTGAACTAAAAATGAAATCATTTAATTCAAAAAGAATGATGAAATGCATGTTAGTGGGGGCATGGAAACTATCATAGAAAGGAATAGATTGTGTACCTGGAAGTTGAGGAAATATACTTTTAGCATGTTCTCTGAGAGTTAATAAAAAGTTCCTCGAAGAATTTCCTTAGCTTGATTTCAGAAGTATATTATTAGAATCTAGCCCTCTGTGTTAGTAGACATAACCACAATAAACAATCTCCACATTTCAGTGGCTTCTCACTATAAAAGTGTAGTTATTACTCACAGCATAGTTCAATGATGGGCAGATGAATACAGCATGAGGCTCTGCTCCATGCACTCATTCAGGGACCCAAGCTACTTATAACATGTGGCTTTGCTATTTTGAGGGCCCCCATCTTCTCTGCCTGCAGTCCACCCATGATAGAAAATCACAAAGGACTGCCTAGGAGATCTTCTGGGTCCAGACCTGACAGTGATGTAACTCACTTCTGCCTTCATCCCATTGGCTGGAACTCAGTCAGACAGTCCCACCTAACTGCAAGGGAGGCTGGAAAATGTAACCCAGCTGGCTGAAAGACAAAAAGAAAATAGGATTTGATGAACACAGAGCAGTCTGTCACATCGTCAGTAATTTTGACTTGGAGTTAATAAGGTGTATGAAAAAATAGCCCTGTGGTTGGTCCTGAATGCTAGTTGCTATAAGAAAATACAAGACCAAGTGTTTCCATTTCAGAGAGCTATAGCTACATATTGCCTATGAGGGAACATGCTCAATTTTAGATGAATTGGACATTGACTCTGCCCTCAGGCAGTACCCAGTCTTCTAAAGGACCAGGTTCTCTGTAAACTGTTTTCTAGCTGTGCACCGAGATGTTAAACTGGAAATTTCTGCTGAGGCCTCCAGTTCTTTCCAAAGTGAGGTATCAGATCAAGGTGCCAATTTCCAACAGAATATCAAGAATGGGTTCTACACGTGAAACATTTCTCAGCATAAAGAGGATGTGTGGCCCCCAAGAGTGAAGGTTAAGAGAGGATTTCATGAGGATAATTTCTATTTTTAAAAAGACACCGGATGAGGCTGGGGGGCTGTCTGCCGCCTCACCTAAATGCTAGGAAGACTGACTTCAACAGTACCATTTTGAGAACTTGACACATACCTCCTGGAGCTGGAAGAGGGTAGATGTGGATTGATGACTCAAACCTGAGAAATCTGGAGGAAGTTACACCCTAACTGGCTAGTAATTCAGATGGCAAGAGCAAAGGAAAGTTGTTGCTGGGTTGAAATCAGCCAGCAGGAGCTTGTTTCTTAGAAGAACGAGAATGCATCTAATATGGCCACTGAGAGAAAAAAAAAAAGAAATGGAACCTCAGGAGAGAAAACCTTCAAGTGGAGCCTGGATCCCTACGGGCTAAGAAAGAAGCAACCAGCTGAATTCAGACTACTTGCTTAACAAGAATGAAAAGAATAGGAGAATCTCTGAGGAACCCACAAAAAGTAGTCTTAGAGAAAGGATCAATGTTAAATATTGGTTAAGCCGTCATGATTCTATTAGTCAAAAAAGGTCTTGGCCAGGCACAGTGGCTCACGCTATAATCCCAGCATCTTTGGAGGCTGAGATGGGTGAATTACTTGAGGTCAAGAGTTCAAGACCAACCTGGACAACATGGTGAAACCCTGTCTCTATTAAAAATACAAAAATTAGTCAAGCATGGTTGAGTGCACCTGCAATCCCAGCTACTAAGGAGGGTGAGGCAGGAGAATCATTTGAGCCCAGGAGGCAGAGGTTGCAGTGAACCGAGATTGCACTACTACACTCCAGCCTGGTCAACAGAGCCAGATGCTGTCTCAAAAAAAAAAAAAAAAAAAAAAAAAAAAAAAAAAAAAAGAAGTCTTGCCTCTTCCTCTTATCTCTCTTTTTTACTTCAACCCTGGGGATGGAGGCTGATCAGAACAGCAGCTAGTGAGTGAAGGAGAATGGACATGAGACAGATAAAGGCAGCCAAACATATTCTTCGTATTGAAGACACCCATTTGCTTGTGAGCAGCCATGGCTGTAAAATGATGAAATGTTAGCTTTCAGTGATGATTCAGGTACTAATGAATATTGGGCTGGACATCCATCCTAATTTCTGAATTCAGACTGCATTTTGTAACCTACTGTGAAAATAGCACTTTTTCTTAACTACGAGTGATCAGAAAATAGTGGTTTTCATCAGGGGCAGGAGAAAGAGCTAACCAACCCCTTGGATCAGGTTTAGAGGAACAATGACAGGCAAAAACAACATTCTTTTATGACTCTTGCTGACACAGCCGATTTGTACAATATGGTGTTTGCCTTTGAATTCTAGGGAAGTGCCCCAGGAGAAGTACAAATAAAGTACTCTGGGAGGTGAAATAGACATCACTTGCTTCTAGCTGGAGTACGAATGTGTTTAAGGAAGGGCTTCATGGAGATGAAGGTATATGCAACAGACCTTAAAGATAAAGGGAGTTAGATGTGCAGAGATTTGGGATGGGATGGGTGAGGAGAGGTGGCTGATGGTGCCTTGTTAAGGGCACTTTAGCAGAGCAAACCTAAAAAGGCAAGGAGACAGAAAAACATAGCAGATGCAGGTAGAAGAGCAATTAGTTCCATTTGGCTGAAACCAAGCATGGGGCAATAATTAAAATTAAGGTAGAATGTGTTGGCTTCCAGCTTGAGCAAAAGCATAAGATACACTTGAAACCTCAGCAGGTTGTCTGCACAAAAGGCAAGGTATCTGGGACTAGGTAAGGAGGGCAAAAGGAGAACCTTGTAGTTGGGCTGACCTTCACAGTAGGTAGTCAGATGTCTAGTTTACAGTATCCATGGTGTCCGTGGAGGTATTGGGCATTAATTAATTTATTTTTAGAGGCAAAATCTCACTCTGTTGTCCAAGCTGGAATGCAGTAGCATGATCAGAGTTCACTGCAGCCTCGAACCCCTGGGCTCAAGTAATCCTCCTATCTTAACCTCCCAAGTAGCTGGGATTATAGGCACAAGCCACCACACCTAGCTAATCTTTTTATATATATTTAGTAGAGACAGGGTCTCACTGTGTTGCCCAAGCTGATCTTGAACTCCTAACCCCAAGCAATCCTCTGGCTTCAGCCTCCCAAAGCACTAGGATTACAGGTGTGAGCCACCATGCCCAGCTAAGGCATTAATTTTTACCTAGACCAAGTCGATATCCAAGCGGACTAATGTGATAGGTTAGGTGTGAAAACAAGGAAGTGTAAGCAGTGGGATGATAAATTCAGTAGGTTGTGCTTGAAGGTTGTACCCTCAGCTTGGAGTAAGTTTGGGAGTCAAATTTCTATAGATAGGAGAAGTTTCCTTTCTGACAGGCAGCTCCTATGTTCTGTGACCTCCAACATGTAATTTGACTTCTCTAAACCCCTGTTTCGTCATCTGTAAAGTGGTAATCATAACATATAATAAAACAATCCACACATTCCTTTCTCTTTCCTCCAAGAGGAGAAGGAGGATGGAGATTCCAAGCAGCAGGTTGCCACACAAGTGATGATCCCCGTCTCAGCAAGGGATCTGGAGGAAAAATCAGGAAGATGAGACAGATGTTCTGTTTCATGAACAGAATGAGTGGAAGTTGGGGGAAGACTTTAAGTCAGTGAGTTTTAGCTCCTGTAAATACCAAGCTTACAGCCAGAAGCACCCACCCTCTGCCAGTTCCATCTCTGCTTGCCTTGGCTGGGATCGGCGTGGGGACTGGGCGGGGCTGAGTTTGCAGGTTCCAAGTCCTCTGTGTCTAAAGTGCTCAGGGAGGCAGAAATAAAATGAATAATGGGGAGGAGACATGCCAGCCAAAAGGGTCTGAATGTTATTCCAGTGTGACCACAGGATTTTAAGGAGGACAGAGCTAGAGGAGGGGAGAGAGCTGACACCTGACATATCGGTCCATGCAGCATGGAGAGGAGATGGCAAGGTGAGCAAGGGGCGGGACATTCAAGATAGAGGTAACAGAGCAGACCTAGGCCTGAAGGCAGAGAGGATTGGCAAGATGCAGGAGACAGAGACTGTAGTCCCAGCTCTGCTGCAAAGCTTTCTGAGCTGTGGTTTCTCCGTGTATCAAATAGGTTCTAAGTGATACCTCACGTACTTAGAGGGTACAGTTTGAAATCTCATCTATCCAAAATGCAGACAGACGTGAAAGTAAGTAAAAACTGTCTCTGGGCATTCTGTGTAAGTAATATTACAACTTTCACGCTGAAAACAGAAGACAAAACTTCTCTCCAGCTTCTTCTTCAATAACTACATACCTAGTTTGGAGACAATTTTAACATATTTGACATTCTAATTACTCTTCCCAGAGAAGTGAAGATTTTGCAAATAAAGAGGGGTATGAGAGTATGAGATTCAGGCATGTGAGCAGGAACAAGCCAGACTGAAGGGCCCACTCTAAGGAGGAGATAAAAGGAAGCACACAAATTATTTTCAAAATAGCAGTATGGATCCATTCAGCACAGGGACAAAGAAGATCCACATCTCTGCATGCTATGGAGGTCTATGCATATTTATGCTATAGTTTCTGGAATCTTCAAACATAATGAGTAATTGATGCTTGCAAAGATACTTCTGAGGCATCAAAAAATGGATAAATTTTATCCAGAAGTCTAGATTTCTAAAGAGGAAGGGGAGGGGAGTGGAATTTTTTAAGTTCTAGCTGAGATTATAAAAGTTTTAAAACTAGGGATTTTTGAGAGGATAAATTTTCATTAAGTGAACATTTATTTATTCAATGCTTATCTTTCATAAGTAATGTTATTCTTACTATGATAATGGGACTATAAAATATGAAGACTGCTTTTTTTTTAAAAAAAAAAAAAGAGAGAGAGATCAGAACACGGTCAAATGACTAGTCATCTTCGAGGGTAGAAACTTACACTGATGATCCCACCTTTGCTGAAAATATTTTTATGATTTGTATTCATTGTCTATGTAATCTTTTTCATGAGTTTATAGTCATGCAAAGCAACAGCCTCCTTACTTCAGAATCTCACCTGGATATTTACAAGGAAAACCTCCATCTCCAATAACAACATGTTTTGAGTCTGGTTCTTTGAGGAAACACTGACTGAGCATTTAACTAGCCCTTTGCAGTAAGAGGGAGGTTCTGCACGGTCCTTGAAATTCACTCAGAGTGTAGCTGAATTGTCCACGTTATTCACAAGGCTTGTTCTTTTTAGCTGTTTGCAAAAGCATTAAGCCTGCCCTAAAGGTCAAGATGTTGCTAACATTGAGAAGATTTTTGTTTAATATACGATATACTCTGTCATCAGGGTCCAAAGTAGAGAATCAAAGGTGGCTTGAAAGATGACAGTGTCATTAAAATAAGGTAACTCCTTTGAAGGGACAGTACTCACTTAATATGTAAATTCTGACATATTCATGTAAAAACATGCATCATGTGGAATCACACGTGAGAGGACATTGGCAACTATTAATCCCCGTACGAAAGTAAAAGAATTGTTGACATCATCATCATACTGGAGGCTACCTACATGTCAGAAGGCTGCAGAAAGGCAGGTTTGCCTTCACTGCTGTTGGCAAGATCCGTAGTTCTCCCCGCCTCAGGCAGCCACGTGTGGTGATGACTGAATCCTGCAGAAACCCAGTGACTGCAAGTAGGCGTGCTCTCACCTGCTTCGAGCCAAATGCCAGGTTTGCAGCAGGGCATCCCTAGGCCCCCAGGAGAGTGCTCTCTTTGTGGTGATCAGAGCAGAGATTGACACTTTGCAGGCATTTTCTGTTGCTGCAGCAGCACTCTTTGGAAGTTCTCACATTGGAGCAAAACTGCTATTCTTGAGATGTCTAGCACCACTAATGTGGGCCAAGAATCAAAACGTTTGCCCAGACTTTGTTTTAAATTGTTGACCTGAGTTCAATTTTTAAGCATGGAGTTTTAAAAATAGAGTCGAATCATATTATTACATAAAATATGACATGCCATTTATAACTCTACCAGGGTATACCAAGCCTGAACTTGAAAACAATAAAGACGCTGTGTTTTATTTGGAAGGTTTTATTATCAAAAATATCCTATTCCTTTGAAAAAGTATGACATGCTAATGCTTAGGTTCTGTTTATTCCCTTATTAAGCTGATGTCATGACATCTTAGTAAAAACACTTCTTTTCTATGCATGCTCTTAAAAAACAAGGGTTTAGGTGGACATGTCAGTTCGTATTTAGTTCTTCCAAATGCACAAAAGAATCTTGTTAGGATATTTTCTGTTGCAAAGGATGATTGTTTTTCTTTAAATAACTTATTTTAAAACATAAGAATAATGTATTTTTAATGTAAATTTGAAAAATGTAGAAAAATAGAAATTAAGAAAAATGAAAGATAAACATTATGAACGTATAGTAGCATAAGGTTCTTTCCAGCCTTAGTATTATGTGTAGTTTTCTTCCGGACTTTTGGTTTACAGTATTTGGTTGAATTTGGGAGGTTTTTGCTTCTTGGTTTTGTTTTAGAGAATAGGGTCTTTCGCTGTCGCCCAGGCTGGAGTGGTACAATCATGGCTCACTGCAACCTCAAACTGCCAGGCTCAAGAGATCCCCCTTACCTCAGCCTCCCAAGTAACTGGGACTAGGTGCACACCACTATACCTGGGTAACTTTTTATTTATTTATTTTTTAGAGATGGAGTCTGACTATGTTTCCCAGTCTGGTCTTGAACTCTTGGACTCAGCAATCCTCCTCTTTCAGCCTCCCACAGTGCTGTGATTACAGGCATGAGCCACTGGACTGGCCTATATATATTTTTTCACATACTTGCAATTATTATGCAAGTACTTTTAGACTTTTTTCATTAGATTATATGTTTTTATGTTATTATAAGCTATTTGTAGACACAGTTTTATTGATGATACAGTTTTCTATAAAACGGATATTACATAATCGACTTAGCTAATTTCCTGTGGTTTTAAATTTAGATTTCTTCCATTTATTAACCAAAAAAAAAAAAACAAAAAACTCTTCAATGAACATTTATATATCACCACTTCCCCATATCTGGAATTAATTTTTTGACATACAGTCTTAGAAATGTTACTGATCAAAATTGTAATTACATTTTTAAGAATCGTCACACACATCCTGAACCCAGTGTCTAAAACATTTTTTTAATTTGTAAGCATTTTACAGTTTTATATCAAAGACTTCAGTGTCATGAGATTTTATCACTTTTTAAAGCTCATGTGACATCATGGTGTAGATTCAATGTGCTTTTTATTTTTTTATTTTTTTATTTTATTTTATTTTTGTTGAGACAGAGTCTCGCTTTGTCACCCAGACTGGAGTGCAGTGGCCGGATCTCAGCTCACTGCAAGCTCCGCCTCCCGGGTTCACGCCATTCTCCTGCCTCAGCCTCCCGAGTAGCTGGGACTACAGACGCCCGCCACCTCGCCCAGCTAGGTTTTTGTATTTTTTAGTAGAGACGGGGTTTCACCGTGTTCGCCAGGATGGTCTCGATCTCCTGACCTTGTGATCCGCCCGTCTCGGCCTCCCAAAGTGCTGGGATTACAGGCTTGAGCCACCGCGCCCGGCCCCAATGTGTTTTTTAAAATGTTGAAGTTTTGTGTCTAATTTTTTAATAAGGAAAGAAGTATATGTATGTCCTTTACGTAGGGTCTGAATGTTTTCTTAAAATTGATGTGATCACTGTATTAATAATAGTAAACTTTGTCATATTTGTGTGAACATTTTTCCCAAAAGATTTTGGCTTTTTCATTTTATTTTAGTTGTCTGTATAATTATTTGTATTTTTTAAACAACAAAATATATTGATTGCTGTTATCACTTTTAAGCTTAGGAAATCCTTTATTTAATATTTACTTCTACTTGTCTAGTTTATTGAGTGTTCCCATTTTTAATATATATATTTAGAATATAGTTTAGGTATATGCTATAACATATAATTATACCTACTCTAACTAGCTAAATAATTATTCCAAAACAATTTACTTTTGTCCATATTGGTGGGTGGTACTTTTTTGAGTATATATTGATTTCTCATGTATTATAGATTCTGTTTTGAAATTATCTGTGTTGTCTCGATCATCTATATGTCTTTCTGTATCAGTGCCAAAATATTCTAATTATTATACCTTTCTATTATATCTCAATATTTGTTAGGGTTTGCCTGCTTCATTCTTATTCTTTTCAATCATGTTTTCAATTGATCCTCTTTGAGTAAGGGCACAAGTTTGACAGTCTACCCAGTCTAATATACTAGGTCTTCCACAAATCGACTATGTGATATTGAACAACTTACATAATTTATTTTGGCCTTAATTTTCCTATCTGTAAAATGGAGATGGTCATAATAATATCCATTTTATAGGTTTATTATGAAGATCATCTGATTTAATGTATTCAGTAGTCCCCGCTTATCCATGGGGAATACATTCCGAGACCCCCAGTGAATGCCTGAAACCACAGATAGTACCAAGCCCTATATATACTATGTTTTTTCCTATGTTATGTTTTTATGCCTATGATAAAGTTTAAGTTTTAAATTTGGCACAGTAAGTGATTAATAACAATAACTAGTAGTAAAATCAAGCAAATATAACAATATACTGTTCACAATTTTATGAATAGATTTGTTCTTCTCATAGATCTTGGCAACCTCAGCATACTTTTTTTTTCGTTATAAAATTGAGAACTTTCACCTTTTCACCTAAAGAAATCACTTTATGGCTTCTTTTTGGCATAACCAAATTGTCGGCAACATTTTTCTTGCCCTTTGGGGCCAGTATGAAGTAAAATAAGCTTGAACCCAAGCACTATGATACCTATACCATGACAGTCGATCTGATAACCCAGACAGCTCCTAAGTGACTGTGGGTGGGTAGCTTAGACAGGGTAGATCCTCTGGACAAAGGGATGATTCTTGTCTTGTGTGGAGTGAAACAGGACTGCATGAGATTTCATCACACCACTCAGAATGGCATGTACTTTAAAACTTAGGAATTGTTTATTTCTGGAATTTTCCATTTAATATTTTTGAACTGAGGTTAATTGAAGTGTCAGAAAGCAAAATTGCAGATAAGGAGGGGCTGCTGTATGTAAATTACCTAAAGGCCGTGCTTAACATACCTTTAGTAGTTGCTGAACGCTAGCTACCTCTTACCAGAATTTGCAAATAGTGATCCTGTTGTCTCCTTTCCAATCATTATATCTCATTTCTGTGTCATGTCTTACTGCATTGTCAACAATGTCTAAAACAATATTAAATAATAATTATGGTACAAGTCCTGTTCTGGATAAGAGTAAAGTCACCATGTCTCTCCCATTGAATGCAACTGAAAAACCTGGATAGAATGTATGAAACAACTTTTCAAAGACTGAAAAGTCTTTTGGGGTAGAAGACTAGAACTCAAACTACCATCAAAATGGCAAAGAGTTTACTTTCTTTCCTCCAGCATCTCCCAGACTCAGCTCAAAAGGACATTGGTGCCAACAGAGACACACCTAAGGAGAATCCCCTTATTTCTGACTCAAAGAGCAAAAAGGAGTCTCTTAATGCTCAGAGAAAGAATAAAACCCACTGTTTCTCTCTTTTTTCCTTTTCTCTGTTCTTTGAAGAAGGAGAACGTTCCCCTCCAATCCTTCAATCAAAGGAACTGTGCTTCTAAAAACCTGGGGCAAGTACCTGATGGTTTCATTTTCTTTCTCTCTCTCCATTTTCCTACCACTTGGACACAGACACAGTGTAATCACAAGAAATATGCCATAGCAGCAGAATAAATAAAGTCTCAGATTATTTGAAAGCCTCAGGGAACGAAAAAGGACTATGTTGCAGAGATATTGCAGAAAAGGAGGAGCATAGGAAGGCAATCACTTCAAGTTGTGTATGAACTCCTGGGCCCACCCCCAAATTGTGTGTGCATAGTTCTGACCCTAAGCATCATTCATGCATCAGTCCTTGAGAACTGAATTATGAGAACGGCCACTGGATGAAGATCACACTGGACACAAGAAGGTGCAAACACAAGACAGATGTAAACAGCACTCCAAAAGCTTTGAAATCATAAACAATTAAATTCACATTGGAATCACAACCCATAGATAAGGCTGGTCAGAACCAGCAGCCTGAACCCAACCAGGTCATATGTAAACACCTGCTGGCACCTTGATCTTGGACTTCCCAACCTCCAGAACTGTGAGACATAAATTTCATTGTTTTTTTTTTTTAGTGTTTTTAATTTGTTTTGTGTTTTAAATTTATTTTTCAGTCTCAATATATTACCACATTGTAAATTTTTGTTGTTTATAAGCTACCCAGTCTATGGAATTTGGTTATAGCAGCCCAAACAGGGAAAGACACCAATATATCCAAAATATTAGTTCAGCATATAATCAATATTTTTAAATGTTAATGAGTTTTTTTTTCTTTCTATTAAGTCTTCAAAATCCAGTGTGCATTTTATACTTACAGCACAGTTCAATTCAGGCATTAGATTTTCATCACAAATACCTGATATATATTTAGATTTCATAAAATTTACAATTGAAAAAAGTGGTTTCACATACTCAAGTTGTTCCAAACATACCTACAAGTTTTCCAGTCAGTGAATCAAGTATCAATTTAAGTTCATAAATTGAGGGGCCTAGGTGATGTGTTCCTGGTCTAATCGTTTGTGGCTCTACTTTTTGTTAAATTATATGATTCATTGTTCTTAAGCATTATCTTCCTATAGGTAAGATAGTGTGAAGGCAGTGTCTTGGTGTAGATAAGATGGTTTCCTTGTGTCTACAAAGATGAGAAGAGAACCCAATGGGATGCAGAATAGCTGGAGAAAGAAGGAAGATGGACCTATTGGGTCCAATCCACACTATTCGAGTGATGAGTGCACTAAAATCCAAGACCTCACCACTATGCAATACATCCACGTAACAAAGCTGTACTTATACCCCTTGAATCTATTAAAAAAAAAAACTTTTAATTTAAAAAAGGATAAAGATAGAAGATGCTAAGAACTGTTTTTAGAAAGACAGATAAGAGGAAAGAGAGTTGCTGTCAACCTTGAACACTGTCGAGAATTTGAGAAGGATAAACCAGCCTGGCCTCCCTCGGTGTCATGTGACCAAGAACTGTTACTGAGAAACATCACTGTTGTCCCTGTAGGTTTAATATAAAAAGTGACTGAAAGACCAGATAGTACAGTTCTTGATACTGAAAGACAGGCAGATATATCAGGAAGAGGAAAGGAATTTATTACCAGTGTCAAAGACCAAGACTGCAATAATCCACAGCAGGGGGAAAAACATTAATCCATACCATGCTGAAATTGTTTTCTTATACCCTTAAAAAGCAGAAGGGCAGAGCGGACAAATAGCAGTGAGCAATTTACTGGTTGTCTCAGGTAGATTCTTTAAGGTTACAAGGAGCAGAGAGATGTGTGGTTTACCTTCGTTGAAGAAAGTTTAAAGTTAAATAGAGAAAAGAGGAGGGACATGTCCCCATTTCTGCATAGAAATCTCATGGAACAGGAAAGCCATTGAGGATGCAGCTGTAATTCCAGAGACCCTCTGGACACACAGGTGCAGTCATCCACTCAAGTCGTTATCCACTCATCAAGCTGTATCCATTTCTTCTTCTATTTTTTTTTTTTGATACAGAGTCTTGCTCCATTGTCCAGGCTAGAGTGGCAAGATCTCGGCTCACTGTAACCTCTGCCTCCCAGGTTCAAGCGATTCTTCTGCCTCAGCCTCCTGAGTAGCTAGGATTACAGGCATGTGCCACCACACCCAGCTAATTTTTGTGTTTTTAGTAAAGACGGGGTTTCACCATGTTGGCCAGGCTGGTCTTGAACTCCTGACCTCAGGTGATCTGCCCACCTCGGCTTCCCAAAGTGCTGAGATTACAGGCATGAGCCACAAGGCCCGGCCTAGTATCTATTTTTTCTAAACCTGTGCCCCACCATTTTGGGGCTAAGCTACATTCTGCTTCTGCTTCTATTTATTTGTGCTACTATAACTTACTATCTAGCTAATCTGCCCAGTGTATCCCATATTCAGTCTCACTAAAAACCAGGGTGTGATTGGTTTTACTGGTCACCACTGAGACAGGGCAGCCTTACTGACATATCTGGCCTCCCCCTCTGTTAGCAGCAAGCCTTTTGATTGGGAGCTCATTCCTGATAAAAAATGAAACAAAACAAAACAAAACAACAGTTCTGACCAGGACAGCAGGATCATATGGTGCCAGGCATCTGACCTAGAGATTCATCAGTTTTATCAGAAGGGAGTTGTGGGCATGGCAGACACTCAATGAATCATGGACTTCTCAGCTGATTTAGGGTCAAGTCTGTAACTCAATTCTGTAAAAATGAATGTGCATGTTTATTATCTACAGTATTAGACTGGACTTAAATCTACCTAATCTAGATAGAAAAGTGAGAGAAAAAAAACCCCAGTAATAAATAGGATAAATAGAATTAAGTTGATCAAAAAGTTTTCTTACAAGAAGGATTTTGTGTTTATTCATACATTCATTCCAATCTTAAGAGCATTTTTCAATATTCAATGAGGGGCTACCTTTTCAATGTTTGATTCTCATTTTAAATTATCTAAAACACATTAGCAATTGAGAAGCTTTTCATTGATTAACATTTGGAAACTGAGCAAAAGAATATTTAGATATTATCTTGTAGAGCAAAGGGCAGAGGGAAATAGAGCAGATATTGAGCAAAAATTAATGTAGAGTGAACTCTGCTAAGGGAAGAAGGGATGCACGTTTTAAAATGTGTTTATAAGGCACACACATCTGCTTTGCCCTCATGCTTTCATGGTTGATTGCAAAGACAAGAGGGGTAACTATTATTGACTTAATTTCGTGATTCCTGCAAATTCCCAAAGGGAAAGCAATCTAACATAACTAATTTTTTAAAGAAATTAGAGAATCCTGCTATAAGGACCATCGACTTGAAGCAGGATACGCAATCAGTACCTTTGCTGAACAGATAGGAAGGAGATGATACATTTTTAAAACATGCCTTTTTATAGATCTGAACTTGAAATGGCAGGATCTGGAGTACAATGGCAGATCAAATATCTTTGGGACAATTTCCTACGCTCCTGCTATTTTTAGGCGTTTTACCCTGGCTTCTTCCTTAAGTCCCCCTAGCCTGCCTTTTATTGTTCTCCAAGTTACTCAGTATCTCTGCTTTTCTCCTGTTAGCCCCACCTCTCTCCCTCCCCTCACATTCTTGATAAGTTGTATATCCTGCTTCTCTGTCCAGTTTTCCAATCCTAGACAAAGAGTTATTTACAACTGCCAAATGGTCACAATGGTTTTGTAAACAGGGCATTTATTTGAGTTAATGATTATCATCTTATTTGGGTTTTCATTATAGATCAAAGAACACTTTGGAATTTGATTTATGATGAGATTGAAATTCTTAGAGGTCCTGTTTTGGGGTTGCATAGAGAGGAGAATGCAAACAAAGTCTTCCTCGACAGGGGCCGGCTCTTATAAGACACCTCCTCTGTGGTTCATACTTGTTATATCTCTGACCTGTTTCCCGCGGTCACACAAATAGGTCTTGAATTGCTCGAAAATCGGGATAACAATTTTAAGCAATCTGGTCAAGGACAAGTTGTTCTTTTCCTTCTTGTCTGTTTCGCTCTGACTTGGAGACGCTGCTCACAAACACATCCAGGTGTTGATTATTGGAGATTAGTCAGAAGCTTAAATTATAACTAAGCATTGTATGCACCTGTGCGTTTGGACCTCTTACAAGAGCTAGTCTGGTAGTTAATTGTTATCAAAGAATCATATAAATCAAACTTCAAGAAAGTCAAAGCCAGAAAATGAGTGTTTACTGAGCGTATCAGTCAGGGTTCTCTAAAGGAACAGAACTAATAGGATAGATGTATATCTGAAGGGAAGTTTGTTACGGAGTATTGATGCACAGGATCACAAGGTGAAGTCCCACAACAGGCCATCTCCAAGCTGAGGAGCAGAGAAGCCAGTCTGAGTCCCAAAACCTGAAAAGTAGAGAAGCTGACAGTGCAGCCTTCAGTCTGTGGCCGAAGGCCCAAGAGCCCCTGGGAAACCACTGGTGTTAAGTCCAAGAGTCCAAACTGAAAAATTTGGAGTCTGATGTTTGAGGGCAGGAAGCATCAAGCACGGAAGAAAGACGAAGGCCAGAAGACTCAACAGTTCTATGCTCTTCTGCCTGCTTTATTCTAGCCATGCTGCTAGCTGATTAGATGGTGCCCATCCAGGTTGAGGGTGGGTCTGCCTCTCCCAAGTCCACTGACTCAAATGTTAATCTCCTTTGGCAACACCCTCACAGACACACCCAGGAACAATACTTTGCATCCTTCAATCCAGTCAAGTTGACACTCAATATTAACCGTCACACTGAGCAACCAGCCAACTAATTTCATTTTGGCTTTGTAAGAAACTTCACATGTACCTGATAAAAGGGAAAAAAGAAGCTACTTGTAGTAAGGATCAACTGCTTCATATTGAATTAATCACATTTGCTCAGAAAGATACAAAAGGGTTACATAAATAATCTCCTTGCATGCTTTTCTTTGTATTTTTTTAGTTTCCCTCAAAGCATTTGGTCACCTGAAGAACCTTCAGAAGTTGCCCATTCTAAGTTTTTAAGTCATATGAAGAAATATTCTCTTGATAAAGTTATTTTTATTATTTAATATCTGGAAGAGAATCCAGGCACCAGAGCCATCAACTTGATCTGTAGAGAAACTGAGTCCTTAATTGGACACAATTTAATTATCATCAAGCATTCGTTAAGACCCTGATTGAAATGTCCAACAAGCCAGCCTGGGCAACATGGTGAAACCCTAGCTCTACAAAAAATACCAAAGTTAACCAGGTATAGTGGAACGCACCTGTAGTCCCAGCTCAGGAGAGGGAGGTGGGAGGTTCACTTGAACCCAGAAGGTCAAGGCTGCAGTGAGCAGTGATCACACCACTGCACACGAGTCGAAACGACAGAGAGAAACCTTGTCTTGAAAAGAAAAAAGAAATGTCCAAGGAGAATGCAATAGGCTCACCCGTTGTCTGCTGTACTGATGGAAGGAGACAGGCTAGGACAATCCAGCTTTCCACCTCCCAAATGTCCCTCTACCCCATCTCCCAAAAATGGAGAGACAAAGCAGTCACAAAACCAAAGAGAAAAGGAAAGTCAAAAAGAAAGTCAAAGAGAAAGTGTCTTGGAAAATATTTGGTGCTTCCAGAGGGATTTGAGCGTTGCTCCTATCTTCAACATCATGCTCTGTTACTCACACATTTCAGTGTTCCTAAGAATCACTTAGGGAACATGTTTTTGTTTTTGTTTTTGTTAAAAAAGAAAAAAAAAAAAGTGGCCGGGCGCGGTGGCTCACGCCTGTAATCCCAGTGCTTTGGGAGGCCAAGGCAGGCGGATCACGAGGTCAGGAGATCGAGACCATCCTGGGGAACACGGTGAAACCCCGCCTCTACTGAAAATATAAAAAAATTAGCCGGGCGTGGTGACCGGCACCTGTAGTCCCAGCTTCTAGGGAGGCTGAGGCAGGAGAATAGCGTTAACCCGGGAGGCGGCGGAGCTTGCAGTGGGCGGAGCTTGCAGTGAGTGGAGATCGCGCCACTGCACTCCAGCCTGGGCGACAGAGACTCCGTCTCAAAAAAAAAAAAAAAAAGTTCCCAGAGATTCTGATTCCAATTCAAAATTCAAATGATTTGGTGAGGCCCCAGGATTTGCAGTTTTAATTACCCTTTCTCTGTGAATCTGGAATGCTGTGGGTAATAGCGTCTGCTGGTTGATAAATACAGAACACGTTGCTCTTTTCTACCATGTTTTCATTGCAGACATCAAAGAAGTCCTCTTATTTTCTTTTGACAGTTTGAAAATGTAATATTTTTATTTTTGCAGTTCAGTGGGGACAAGGGAGAGTGAAGAGTAGATTCTCTTTATTTCCCTAAACACATTTTGTTTCATAGGAGAGAGAGCCTCTCCTAACCTTGAAAGCACCACTTTGAGAATTCTTTGAAGAAGCCAGTTAATATATCTGAGTTTTAGAGAGTAGATTGTCCAACAGATGTGCTATGTCTAAATTGTGGTAAAATAGCCACAATGTCAGAAATGTGTGCTGAGTAAAATCATTTAGTAATTTGAAAAATAAACTTTTGGCCAGGCACGGTGGCTCATGCCTGTAATCCCAACACTTTGGGAGGCTGAGGCGGGCGAATCATCTGAGGTCAGGAGTTTGAGACCAGCCTGGTCAACATGACGAAACCCCATCTCCACTAAATATACAAAATTTAGCCAGGCATGATGGCATGTGCTTGTAATCCCAGCTACTCAGGAGGCTGAGGCAGGAGAATCGCTTGAACCTGGGAGGCAGAGGTTGCAGTGAGCCAAGATCATTCCACTGCACTCCAGCCTGGACAACAAAGTGATATTCTGTCTCAAAAAAAAAGAAAAGAAAAGAAAAAGAAAAGAAAAGAAAAATGAGCTTTCTACTCTGTACCTAGATTCACATTTTCAATTATGTACTTTAGAAAATTCAAAATAAAAGCTATTATACTTAGTGCATGTATTACCAGACCACTGCTTTTTAAAATATAAGGTTAGAATTTTGTTTTAAGTATGGTCACTTTTGAGCATACAAGTCCAAAAGAGGCAAAAGGTTTTTTTCTCCTGTTTTCTAAAAATAAGTTGCCTTTGAATAAAAGCCATATATGGATATTTATCCCTAAAGGAGACTTTTTTTTTCTTGGTTTTAAATTACTGAAACTATTTTGCATTCTTAAGTACTGCATTCATTACTATGAATAGATTTAAAATTTTTCTTGCACAAATTGAACTGAGTTTTATAGAACACTTATGTAGTATTATGTAGAAGAATTGCTACTTCTGATGCTCATCTTTTACATGTAAATAGAAAGATACAGTTTTGTAAAGCTAAGAAAAAAAAAAAAAAAACCTAAAGTTAAGCTTAGTGGTTTTTTTCCATTTACTTATTATTGATATGGTTTGAATGTTTGTTCCCTCCAAATCTCATATTGAAATGTAGCCCCCAATGTTGGAGGTGGGGCCTGGTGTTTGGGTCATGAGGGTGGATCCCTCATGAATGGTTTGGCGCTATTTCCGTGGTAATGATTGATTGAGTTCTCACTGTAAGTTCCTGCAAGAGTTGGTTGTTCAAGGGAGCTTGACACTGCCCCCTCACTCTCTTCTTGCTCCCTCTGTCATCATGTGATATGCCTTCCACCTTGATTGTAAGCTTCCTGAGGCCTCACAAGAAGCTGGACGGATACTGGTGCCATGCTTGTACAGCTTGCAGAACCATGACCCAAATAAGCCCTCTGTTTTTTTTACAAATTACCCAGTCTCAAGTATTCCTTTATAGCAATGCAAAATGGACTAACACACATCTTTAATTGTTTCGGGGAAAGATAGATGTATATTATTTTTTAATCTGAATATATGTTTCTGTTTCTATACAGTATTCGTTCCTGACCCTCAGATCTTAATCCATGTTACATATCTTAAAATGATATGGAAACTTCTGTAAGTTTTTTACTCTTTGTTGACAACAGATAAGCTCATTCTGTGTTGAGATGAGAATCTTGGTGTTGGCCTGGCCTCTGCTTACTTCCCGATATCCCACTCCCTATGAAATCATAGTTAAAGTTTCCTGAATTTTACGTAAATATGATATGAATTATTTGATAGAACTGACAGTTTATAAAAGAGTATAATATTACCAATTTTTTTTCCTCCTCAAGAACAGTATTTGTTTTTTTTAAGGCAGAATCTCACTCTGTCACCCAGGCCGGAATGCAGTGGCACGATCTCTGCTCACTGTAACCTCTGCCTCCTGGGTTTAAGCAATTCTCCTGCCTCAGCCTCCCAAGTAGCTGGGATTACAGGTGTTTGCCACCATGCCCGGCTAATTTTTTTTGTACTTTCAGTAGAGACGGGTTTCACCCACGTTGACCAGGCTGGTCTTGAACTCCTGACCTCAAGGGATTCACCCACCTCAGCCTCCCAAAGTGTTGGGATTACAGGCTTGAGTTTCCATGACTGGCCCTATTTTATTTTTTAATGTAAGAAAATAGAGGCAGCTTGTTCATAAACGAACACTGAATGTTGTTTGTATGCATCTGAAGTGTCTAGAAATAAGAAAAAAATTTTAGACAAATTTTTATTTTTAATAAAACTAAAAATGGGAGAAGGATGATGAGAAGTTAAGGAGTGCACAAATACAGTTAGCTAGAAGGAATAAGATCTAGTAATAGTACAGAAGAGAAGTTATAGTAAATAATTTATGTATATTTCAAAATAGCTAGAAGAAATATTTGTGATGTTCCCAACACAAAAGAGATAAATACTTGAGGTGATGCATATCCCAGTTACCCTGATTTAGTCCTTACACATTGTATACATATATCAAAACATCACAATACCCCAAAATAAGTGCAACTATTATATAGCAAGGTTTTTTCTTTTAAAAAAGAAGCAGTAAGAACCAGAAGATAATAAAATGATATAAAATTGTGCCAGATGTGAAAGGAAAAACAATAAAGCTTAAAACAGAACTAAAAGATGTTCTGTATTTTTCTTTTTTCTTTTTCTTTTTTTGAGACGGAGTTAAACTTTTGTTGCCCAGGCTGGAGTGCAATGGTGTGATCTCAGCTTACTGCAACCTCTGCCTCCTGGGTTCAAGTGATTCTCCTGCCTCAGCCTCCCGAGTAGCTGGAAATACAGGCGCACGCCACCATGCCTGCATAATTTTGTATTTTTAGTAGAGATGGGTTTTCACCATGTTGGCCAGGCTGGTCTTGAACTCATGACCTCATGATCTGCTCACCTCCACCTCCTAAAGTGCTGTGATTACAGGTGTGAGGCACTCTACCTGGCTTGTTAGAAGGCAGTAAGACCTTGTCACCAGTGCGTCCATATTTAAAAAGAGGCCCATCATTGAGAATCCGTTTAAGAGAATGATCATCTTACCTTCATACCTCCAGAGACTGGTCTGATTCTGTCTCACTGTGGAGTGTTGGCCGCACCAGAGAAGGTCTGCAGGAGCAGAAGTGTTTGTTTTGAAGCCATCCTGGAGGAGTCCTGATTTCCAAGCCTACCATTCCCTCCCTCCCTTCTATTATTTCAATTGTCCCGATAGAGTTTAAGTATTAGAGCTCTCACTTGTCAGGCCAGAAATCAAAATAAATTGGCTTGGTGAAGCAGGTTATAGATAATCAATTGGATATGCAGTAAAATAGCCAAGGACACATCAGCATCAGGCATGGCTGTTTCCGGAATCCCTGAAGTCCTCATTAGGAATCTCCCCTCCTCCCGCCATCTCTAGCTTCTGTGTGGCTTCATTCTCAGTAGCTGAATTATCTGACAGAGCTGAAGTTCATTGAAGAGCATAATTTTCCCATGACAGTCTCGATCACTGGAACTGAAGAGGGTTAGTTATCCTTCTCCAGGGGGTACTGAGGCAACATGCTCCTGGATGTCATCCTTGAAAATTCCAGTTCACACCTGAAATGGAAGGGCATGTTATCCAAAGTGGCCAGGAGTAGGATACGCCTGAGAGTGAGACTTAGGGGCCTAGAGAAGCTGAAATTTGACTCGCGTTCTGGGAGACAAAGCTGGAGGAACAGAGGCCAGGTGTGCTAGGAGCTGAGCAGGGAAGGATGGTAGAGTCTGGGGCGGGAGGCGCATCTGAGCCAATTGCTGCGAATTAAGTATAGGAATGTATGCTTCTCCTATTGTTCATTTACTTTTTGGTTGTGGAAGGTTGGGGAAGAACTTATTAAAGCCAGATATCACATGCTTCATTTCATAGTAGTTGGGCTGCTTGGACTGAATTTCACATATTTTATCTTATTGAATCTTTATTTTAAAGATTTAGAGTTAGCCACTGTCGTGATTAAGGATAAGGAGACTGAGGCATTAAGAGACTAAGAAACTAACCCACGGGCTCTTATGCTGGGCAGGCAAAGAATCTGACCAGAGGAGAGATTTTCCTGGAGTTCATTCATTGAATATCTATCATGCATCAGGCTTGGTTCAAGGTTCTATGATAGGTGCTAGAAGAAGGATGTTCCAGCCACACCATACACGGTGTGTACTTCAGAGTTGATTTGTAAGAATTCAGAAGGACTTGAGGTCTCTCTGGAGAAAGAATGCTCTCTTAGCTCAAGAAAGAGTTGGCCATCTTCCTCCCTGCTGAAATCCCTCCCCGAATTGTGCTGAGTGTTAACATGGAAGTCCCCTTGCTAGATGCACCACTGGTTCTTCGTGTTACTTTATTAGAGAATCGTAGCCTTTCACAGCTACATAGACTTAGGGGGAGGATTTAACCAATGCCCTCATTTTATAGTTTAGAGAACTGAGGGCCAGATGGGATGAGTGGTTTACCCAAAATCACACAGCTAGTTAGGATAGAGCTATGATATTAATCTCATCTGATTCCAAATCCTATCTATGCTCTATCCACACTCTTCCCAACCATTTAGGTTTCATGTTTGAATATCCAAAGGTAAGTTTCTTGCTGTTAACCAGAGTAGTTAAGTTTTGTGACCATAGGTCAGACCTAACTAACATTCTAGTTTTCCTTCCTCCCTTCCCTCCTCCCTCCCTCCCTGCATGGCTCTCTCCTTGTTTTTAGCCTCCACTATCTTAAGAATGCTTTGGTTCTTAGATATGGGCAATAACCTCTCTCTTTTTCTGTAGCTCAGCATTTAGTATTCATGCAGCGAGCGTATGATTTTTTCCTGATGTGGTTTTATGTATTTTAAACTCTGGTTTGACTAGTCTACATTTGCTGTAAATGCCCAGATTGCAAATGGTAGCAACGTGCTATAAAAATAAAATGTTCTTATTGTAGTAAATACCCACAGATACAGAATGAGCGCCTGTTTCATCTCCATTCCCTTTCCTTCTCATTTACTGGCTAAGTACTTAGCCTTTTAAAAACCTTTCCGTGCGAATCAGTATGTAAAATATTTGTTATGTGTCCAAACTGAAAGTTAATGAATTACAAAATATTCTTACTTTGTGAAATAGCATTTTATCTCTTTATGCATGAAGTACACAGAAAGAGGCAGTGGCTTTAAGTGTGATGATGGTCTTGACAAAGCAGAGATTATGCTACTTCTGTGAGATTTCTAAATCTCCCTCTATATCCAGTAATTCTCTCTTTGGACTAAATAGGGCAGAACATATTACATCTTTTCTATCCATTGTCTAACACTTAAATAAACTTTACTATCTTGTACTTTCTGTTCCCTTAAAAAAAAAAAAAAAGTCTTTGTAAAGAAAGATTGTGCTGATTTATTTTAAAAGCAACACTAAATCTTTCACTATAAAGGGAAAACTCGAAGGTTGAATTTTTTTTCTTACTAAAAACAATCTGCTCCTAGATATGGTGGAATGCTTGCTTTAATAAGGAATACATAAGTCTCAAATGACTAATAAAGAAGAGCAACAAAATCCACTCATTCTGAAGTTAAGAATAAATGTAATAACAGTCTTGTATGCAACAAAATCCTAGAAAGTCTACAAGAAGAACCTATTCAGAACAGTGCCTGCTGGGTACAAATCCTCTGTTCTCCAGCTTTACAGCCTACTGTTAAATTCATGAACTACTAGCCTTAGGTCAGTTTGCCCATCACAGGACTTCTATCCTTTTTACCATGAAGTCTGACTGTGGGGTTGTCTGTTTCGCTCCTGGGTTGATTGGCTACAGCTGGTCTTGGAAGCAAACATCCCTTCCTATAACATTAAGGGTTGCAAATTCCTACACCCTAGGATTCACCAACAGCTGAGACAGCAGCCGGGAAGGGTTAGTTTATACTTTTGAGGGTAAGAACACCACTTGTGGTTATGTCTGTCTGGAATCTTATTCTGTGTTTTCGAGAGACATTTAACTCTAAATATTGGAAGTAATAAAAACATGTTCTGTGGTTACATGGTACCATATGTCTTTCAGAAGGCACTTGGAGCTTTACATATTTGATCTAACTCATTTTTATTTCACCTTGGTTTTAAGAAGGTACCTTGTGTAACTTCGTTCTTAATAACGTACACATACACATAATTTATAGAGAGCCGGAGACTGAGCCACTAAGGTTTTAAGTAGCCTATTATAATCCAGTCAAGGCTGAGAGTTGAATGAATTCCACTGACCTGTATATTGTTCTGAAACTTCTGTTATCTCTTTGCTAGATCACTGCCTTCTCATTAAATGCATTGTTATTGAATTACAGTAATAGAAGTTTCAGGACTTTGAAAGCAGTTAGCCTATGTGTCACTGCTGGGCCAGTGACTTCTTAGTTTATGATATATGGTTTCCCATCAAAGCCTTAGTTTGTTCATCTTTTTGGTATTTTTTAAAAAGATAATTCCCCCGGGTTTATGCCTGTAATCTCAGCACTTTGGGAGGGTGAGGCAGGAGGATCACTTGAGCCCAGGAGTTCAAGACCAATCTGGTCAACAGAGTAAGACTCTGTCTCTACAAAAAATAATTAAAAAAAAAAAAATTAGCCAGACATGGTGACACATGCCTGTGTCCCAGCTTCTCAGGAGGCTGAGGTATGAGGATGGCTTGAGCCTAGGATTTCAAGGCTGCAGTGAGCTGTGATCACGCTGCTGCACTCCAACCTAGCTGACAGAGTAAGACTCTGTCTAAAAGAAAATAAAAATAATAGGCCGGGCGTGGTGGCTCATGCCTGTAATCCCAGCACTTTGGGAGGCTGAGACAGGTGGATCACCAGGTCAAGAAATCGAGACCATCCTGGCTAACATGGTGAAACCCCGTCTCTACTAAAAATACAAAAAATTAGCTGAGCGTGTTGGTGGGCACCTGTAGTGCCAGCTACTCAGGAGGCTGAGGCACGGAATGGCGTGAACCCAGGAGGCAGAGCTTGCAGTGAGCCGAGATTGCGCCACTGCACTCCAGCTTGGGGGACAGAGTGAGACTCCTTTTAAAAATAAAAAATAAATAAACAAAAATAATAATAATAATGAAAAGGATAATTTCTACTTCCTGACTTATTGGAAGGATTAAATATGATAATATAAAAGCACTTAGCGTATTGTGTGATGCTGCGTACATGAAGTACCTGGAGTAGCCAAATTCATACAGATAGAAAGTAGAGGGGAGAGGCCGGGCATGATGACTCACACCTGTAATCCCAGCACTTTGGGAGGCCGAGGCAAGTGTATCACCTGAGGTCAGGAGTTTGAGACCATCCTGGTCAACATGGTGAAATCCCGTTTCTACTAAAAAAATACAAAAATTAGCTGGGCATGGTTATGTGTGCCTGTAGTCCCAGCTACTTGGGAGGCTGAGGCAGGAGAATTCCTTTAACCTGGGAGGCAGAGGTTGCAGTGAGCTGAGATTGTGCCACTGCACTCCAGCCTGGGCAACAGAGTGAGACTCCACGTCAAAAAAAAAGGAAAGTAGAGGGGTGGTAGCCAGGTGTCTGGGGAAAAGGGAATGGGGAGTTAGTATTTAATGTGTACAGAGTTCCAGTATTGCAAGATAAAAAGAGTTCTGGAGATGGGTGATGGTGATGGTTGCAGATCAGGGTGAAAGTACTTAATGCCACTGCACTGTACGCTTAAAAATGATTATGATGATAAATGTTATGGTACGTGTATTTTACCACAATAATTTTTTAAAAACACTTAGTGCACTCCCAAACAATTCCTGTTAACCTGCTCCTGCCTCCTTTCCTAATCTTCCTTTTTGCCCTTGACAAATGGCTGTCAGTAATTGGAGATAGGATCAGGGGTTATCTGAAACTCTCTGAGCTGGGCAACTTGGATAGATCCACAGAACCCTAGTTAGTGGTGCTGGATCCACAGTTTCGAAATGACGAGTACTTAGAGAACATCTAAGTTCCACATATTCGTATTATACACAAGAAAACTGAGGTCTGGAGGAATTGAATGATTTGCCTAAAATGACACAGCAAATCAATGGCAGAGCTGGAACCAAGACCCAAGATTACTAATTTTGAGTCCAATTTGCTTCTCAAAAAATGTTGGGGGCTGGGCGCGGTGGCTCACGCCTATAATCCCAGCACTTTGGGAGGCCGAGGTGGGCAGATCACCTGAGGTCAGGAGTTCAAGACCAGCCTGGCTAACATGATGAAACCCTGTCTCTACTAAAAAATACAAAAATTAGCTGGGCTCGGTTTTGGGCACCTGTAATCCCAGCTACTCGGGAGGCTGAGGCAGGGAGAATTGCTTGAACATGGGAGGTGGAAGTTGCAGTGAGCCAAGATCAAGCCACTGCATGCTAACCTGGGCGATACAGTGAGACTCTGTCTTGGAAAAAAAAAAAAAAAATTTGGGTTTGCAACTATCTCTGGGCAACATTTGGGCCACTCTGTGACCTGAAGTTGAGCTAAGAGTTTTCTTTATT
The DNA here is from genome assembly GCF_043159975.1 of Macaca nemestrina. Taxonomy (NCBI): domain Eukaryota; kingdom Metazoa; phylum Chordata; class Mammalia; order Primates; family Cercopithecidae; genus Macaca; species Macaca nemestrina. The sequence goes on along the minus strand of NC_092133.1, from coordinate 119,784,122 downwards.
CTGATTAGATAACTTTAGAGACTGGGAAATAAAATATTCCCTTGACAAGCAGTTGTTTGAAATAGCTTATTTGAAGTATAAATGCACACATTTATACCTTTAGTAACTGCACACATTTAAATTTTCCCATTTGATAAACCTCAACATATGTATACACCATGAAACTATCACCACAGTCAAAATGATGACAAATCCATCACCAATTTTTAATGTTTTTCTCCCTCATACCTCATCACCAGGCCATCAGCTGATCTGTGTTCTGTCACTAGAAATTAGCTTGCATTTTCTAGAGTAAATGGTATCATACATACTCCATTTTTGTCTCCCTTTTTCAACCAGCATAATTATTTTGAGATTCATCTATATTTTTGCGTGTATTAATAATTCATTTCTTATTTACTGTTGAGTGGTAGCCTATTATTTGGATATGCCATGATCTGTTTATCTATTTAACTGTTGACGTATATTTGGTTTGCTTCCCGTTTGGGGCTATTGCAAATAAAGCCAACATGAACATTCACATAAAGTTTCTGTATGGAGATAGAATTCTATATTAACCATGTGTTTCTGATATTTTGACATTTGAAACCTTACTGATCTTAGAGACACTGCCTCTCCCAGGGTAAACTAGTTCCTAAAGGTAACAAGACTTACCTGCCAACATCACTTTTATTTGTAAACTAACCAATCCAGAGCCCGGAATCCCCCACTGCTCTTTGATCAGACTCTTACACTCTGGGCCACTATCCACCTGCCCTATCATCCCAGGGCTGAGTACCAGAAAACTAGAGGCAATCTGTACACCCTGGAGCTGGTTGAAACTATTCAAACTAGCCAGTCCTAAGCTCATTTATTCTTCTTATCCTGCCTCACACATTCCTTCCTGCAGAAACCACATAAAGGCTCATGTTTTCCCCTGGCTCTCTTTACTCGGGACTGACCTGGTGCTTGCTCATATGGCCTCTTTGTGTGCCATGCCTCCCATTTCTAGGGAACTGTGAGTAAAATGACTTCCTTCACAGGTATCTCTTAATGTGCCTGATTAAAGCACATCTCAAATACAGTTTTAAGTACTCATTTTTCTTGAATAAATCCTAGGAGTGGAATTGCTGGATCATATAGTATGTGTTTCAGTTTTGAAGAAACTACCAAACTGTTGTCCAAAGTGCTTGTCCATTTCACATTCTTAGCAATAGCATATGAAAGTACCAGTTGTTCCACTTCCTTACCACCCTTTGATATGAGTGGTCTTTTTAATTTTAGCCATTCTAAGAGCTACAGTCTCATTAATTTGCATGCCCTTGATGAACAATTTTGTTGAATATATTTTGTGTGCTAATTTGCCATCCTTTTATCTTTCAGATGTATCCATAGAAACCCCTTGTATACTTCTTTATTGGGTTGTTTGTTTTCTTATTGTTGAAATTTGAAAGTTCTTTCCATATTCTAGATACAAGTCCTTTATCAGATGTGTGTTTTGCAAAGAATTTCCCCCAGTCTCTGGCTTGTCTTCTTGTTCTCTTAACAGTGTCTTTTGGAGAGCAGAAGTTTTACATTTTGATGAAGCCAATTTGTTCTTTTATGGATTTTGGTTTTGGCATCATATCTAGGAAATCTTTCCTTGACCCAAGGTCACAAAGATTTTCTCCCCTGTTTTCTTCTAGTATACCTGGGATTTGTACAGATACATCTGAAAGAAGATACAAGGATGGCAAATTAGCACACGAAAAAATGTTCAACATAATTGTTTTTTAAGGGAATGCAAATTAATGAGATTAAAACTCTTAGTATGGCTAAAATTAAAAAGACTGACTGTACCAAGTATTGGTGAGGAAGTGGAGCAACTGGTACTCTCATATGCTATTTCTAAGAATATAAAATAGAAGTTGCTGACACAATGGCAGCCTTTGCCATGGAACTCCAGGTGCCCATGTTAGGATCTGAACCAATGATGCTGGCTTCATCTCCAAAGCCAGGCGTTAATGCCCCGTTCTTACCTGGATTTTGAATGTGGGATTTGCCAGCTCTGGTGACTCTGCAACCTCAATGAATTAGTGGCCCTTTGGTAGGAGTAGTGTAATTGAGATCACCTTTACTTGCATGTGGGTGACCACCACAACCAGTTGTACCAGCTCATAACGATCAAAGTGGTGCTCCATCAGTTAGAAGTATGTATGATGACATTTCTAGCCCGGGACTTGGATCAACACCTTTAACTTCAATAAGACAGCCAAACATTTCATAATGCAGAGTCCTCTTGCTGGAGTTACATCTACTCCTGGAACAGGGCAAAGTATGTTTAGTCCAGCAAATATCGGTAAGCCATGAAAGATGACATTATCTCCTGCCCAGTTGGATCTTTTTTATACTCAAGGAGATCTTTGACTTCAGAAGATCACCTTGATGACACTTGGGTGACTGTGTTTGGGTTTCCTCAAGCCTCTGCTTCCTACATATTATTATCATTTGCACAGTATGGGAATATCTGAAAAAGTGTGATGTCTAACACAGGAAATTGAATGTATATTCGTTATCAGTCTAAACTGCAGGCTTGGAAAGCCTTAACCAAAGATGGGAGGATTTTTGGAGAATCCATCATGATTGGTGTAAAACCATGTATTGACCAAAGTGTAATGGGAAGCAGTGACAGACGTGCTTTATCATCTCCATCTTTAGCCTTTACACCACCAATCAAAACTCTAGGTACACCAACACAACCTGGAAGTAGTCCTAGATTTCTGCCATGAGACCTCTTGCTACAGCATACAAAGCTACTAGTGATTATCAGGTTATTTCTGATAGATGAAAATCTTGTATCCAAAGCAATGGAGTACATGTTTGGCTGGTAGTAGAAGACCAAGAGGGAGGTTACTACACTAAAACAGAGTTAGCAGAGTGCTGCTGGTTCCTTCGGTTAGTTATATAACCATTTCTGCAGTATTGGATAGTTATCTCATATTTCTTTTAGATAAAAGCCTTTTTCATTAAGGATACAGCCTATTTTTAGCTCGCACTTTAAAAGATGCTTCAGATACATTTTGAAGAAAACTAAAAATCCCTGTAAATAGGATTTTGTGCTTTCTGTAACAGTGCATGCTTCAACACAGAAAACTCAGCATTGATTATTGTAAATTAAGTAACTGACATTGTGCTGAGACTTCACAGTCTTCATGAGAAGGTGGGGATGAATTTCATGAAGGGGGACTATAGTTATTTCTACCAAGACACAAAGATTAGAATTAGCAATTTGAATTATGGTGTTCTAATTTGGATAGTATTTAATATTTTCATTATCCTTGTTTGTGTATGTCCTGTCACAGAGTGTCCTCTTGGTGTATTCTAAAACCAACATTCTTTAAAAAAAAAACCTACTACTAAAGTTTTTTGATAATAAACATTGTCAAGGATTTAAAAAACAATATAAAATAAGACACTTTGCACAACAGTTTGGTAGTTTCTTAAAAATTTAAAGACATATGATCCAGCAATTCCACTCCTAGGATTCACTTAAGAAAAATGAGTATATAAAAATATACCTGGGATTTGTTTTAATAGCTTTGAAGTTTTAGGTTTTACATTTAGGTCTATGATATATATATATATAGTATTAGGGTTTTTAATCTGGTACAAGATACCCATTGAAGTTTGTTTCCTTCTTTGATATCTAACTGTTCTAGAACTACTTGTTGAAATGCTTATTTTTTCCCCTAGAATTACCTTTGTATCTTTGTCAAAAATCAGTTGTCTATATAATATTAGTGTGGGTATGTTTCTGGATTCTCTAGTCTGTCCCATTGATCTATTTGCCCATCTTTTCTCTGTTAATTCCATACGGTCTAGATTACTATGAAAGCATAAGGCATGATATCAGATAGTGTTAGTTCTCTAACTTTGCTCTTCTTTTTCAAAATTGTTGTGGCTATTCTAGGTTCTCTCCAATTAATGAGCATTTTAATATCATTTAACAAGCATTTAGTAATATCTTATCAATTTCTACCAGAAAACCTTCTGGAATGTTTATAGGAATATATCAATTTAGGCAAAAATGATATTTTAGCAATATTAACTTTTCCAACCTAAGAATGTGGCATATATCTCTCCATTTATTTAGGACTTCTTTAACTTTTTCAGTCATGTTTTATACCGTCGGTGTACCCATAGTACACATTTTTTGTGAAATTTATCCTTAAGTATTTCAAGTTTTGGATGCTATATGAATGGTATTTTTTTCTTAATTTCAATTTTCAATTGGAAAAAAACCTTGTTACTTCAAACTTGAGTGCTGTGTTTCCATAGAGAACAGGAAAACAATAGTTTCCCTGTTCTGTTTTGGCTCCTATCTCTTTAAAAAAGTTCTACAAATGGATTTTCCTCTCAGCCTTTCAAACTAAATGCCAGGAGTCCTGTAATGAGGATGAAAGTGTGACCATATCACCCAGAAGGAGCTCACTGTATTGTCCTCTTTTGCAAAAGCAGCTGAATAAATTGAGTATATTAGAGACACAAATTTCTAGGATTTGTAAGGATTCTGTCAAAAATGTGTAACAGGGATGAATTACTCTTGCCCTGAGAACTTCAACTTTTGCACTTCCTGACTTTGCTATGGCTAAAATTGAAATACCAAAGTGGTATTCCCCCAAGTGTTTGAATTTAATAGCATTAATGACTAGGCTCCTACAAGTCTAAAAATTCTTGTTTGAAAATTCAGCTATTCTATTTGTACTTTCTGGGAGTGCTTAACTTTTAGTTTCCTACCTGTAAACTTTTCAAAAAGCAAATAACCTCACCTCAGACATCAAGTCCTTGTAAGGAGTGAGTGAGCAGCCCTACCTCCCTAAAGAAATAGCTATACTCAGGAGAGGTCTTGTGGTTTAAGTTTAGCTGGATCTTATCTCCTTCTATTCCATTTAACTATTATGCTCTCAGAGCCTTGAGGAAACATGTTCTGGTAAACTCCTTCACCATAAAATGTTAAGAACAGAGGGCAAGTTAACACTTCTAAGACCATCCACATTTCAAAAGACGGTAATTCTAATGTACAGGCATTCATGTTAATGGTGGGTTTCAGGCATTGTGGGAAGGAGAGACAGAACAGCAAGAGAGCCTTTCGGCATCCCCTATAATCTCATTGTTAGTCATGCCTTTTGGATAATCTGGCCCAACCTTCACCCCTGACTTTGTGAACACTGGGCTCTACTTCCCGAAATATACCATTAATGCACATAAGACTTTTCTGTCCCTGTGTCTCCAACTGTATGACAATGGATTTTGTTTTGTTTTGTTTTACTTTCCACACAGGAAAGTTGAGAAGATACAACACAATACTCAAAGTCACAATAAAGAAAGTTCAAGTCTAGGCTGAGCTGACGTCGTTACCATTATTCAACTCCTTCCTTACCACCCCAGCCTCTCAGGCACTGGCATTATTTGGTGACATTGATTAAGCCTCCACTGTTAAAGCTTTGAATGTCCCTTACCTTTGAGACTCAATGTTGGGAACCAGGAAGGATACCCAGAGAGACAAAAGGAATGTAGAACCAAGCTCAGCTCTTCTCCTGAATGAGGCATAATGGTTCAAAGTAGATGGATAAGAAATGATACGAGCTAGATAGAATCACTTTAGAAAAACTTTATAAATCTGATGAGCTCAAACCTAACAATGAAGAAGGAAACAGATGCAGTCTACCAGGAAAACAAAGGAGGTATATCTGAGGTGCTCGGTGATGCTTTCTAGACCCAAAGCACACCAGCACAAGTAAATCCCACTCCCTAAACTGCAAGTATTTTGAAGTGTCCACAGCCCTGGAACTGGTAAAGAAAATACCAAATTTAGGTTCAAAAGTACCTTTAAAAATCCTTTCTACAGAATCCAGTATAAACTTGTAACAGGGCAGGGAAAGAACAGCCTCTGGAAATTTCCAGTCCTCCGAACGGGTAAGAGAGCAGCAGGAGACTGTGCATGTTTAAAGGAAGTCTGCCTAAAGCCATGCTTTGTGTTCACTCTTCTCTGTGAACATCAAACTGCTGCCATGCCTTTGTTGCAGTTTTGCCAAGGGAAGTTGAGCACAGGCTAACACCCTTCATGAATTGTCCTTGAGGAGGCGTTGTTGGCATTTGGCACAAACATTCTCCAACTTCTTCATCCCTGTGGCAGAGCCTGAGTTCAGGCGGGCCCTGGAGCAAGCAGGTGCCTGTCTCTCCCCTGTGCAAGGAATGAGAAGGTGAGATTGTCATTAAGTAATGTAGCCCATCACATGGTACCTAGGATGATTTCAATGAATTAAAGCACAATGCCTATATTAGTTATCTGTTCTGCACAAAAAATTGCCCACCAGAATAGCAACATGAATCATAAACCTTTATTATCTCACAGTTTTTGGGTGTTAGGAATCTGGGAGCAGACTAGCTGGGTGGTTCAAGCTCAGGATCTCTTGTGAGACTGCAGTCAAGCTCTTGGCTAGGGCTATAGGTGTGTGAGGCTAAAAGATCTATTTCCAAGCTCTCTTGTGTGATTGTGGGCAAGACTCAGTTTCTTGCTGGCTGTTGGCTGAGTGTCTCACTTCCTTGCTATGTGGGCCTTTCCAAAGGCTGCCTGAGCAATCTCATGACATAGCAGCTGGCTTTCCCCTGAGGACATGATCCAAGAGAAAAAGACCAATATGGCAGCCACAGTCTTTTACAACCCATCTTGGAAACGACACAGAAACAATCACTTCTGTTATATTCTATTGGTCATACAGACCAACTCTAGAACAATGTAGAAGGGGAGTGTCAGGAAGCAGGCAACACTGGGCACCCTCTTGGAGGCTGCCTACCATACCTCTCATCTAATTGTGCTGAGAACACAGTTGGCCCTGGCCTTTGATATAATGTATACCAGGTAACACTTTTTAGAGGTATTGCAATACAGTGGCAAGACTAGTAGACTGCTAGTAAAGAGATTCGGATTCAAGTTCAGTTCTGACAATTACAAATGTTCTGTGTCTCTGGAATGCTGCTTAACCTTTTTGCACATCTGTTATCTCATCTGTAAAATGAGAGTATTGTCATTAATGGCCTCAAGGATGTCTCTCAACTCTCAAATTCCATCTCTTCATTCATATTTCTTAATTGCCGTTAAGAACTATGCCATTTCAGGCATGAAAGTTATGAAGGTGATTTTGTTTTACAAAATGGGCAATTTTCCAATGAGTTTCCCTTATTTTAAAGAAATAAACCAGCTGGAGAAATGGCACCCTAGCGTTTTCTTGGAGCTTATTTCTTTTCCATTCATCACTCATATTTTAGTAAGTAAGCCTCACAATAACATACTGTTGTTTGTATAATGCTTTAAAGTGTAGTACACATATTTTATATATGCAAGTGAATTCATCTGTAAACCACATTAGGAAGGTATTAGGCTTGGAAAGCCTTCCAGCTTCATTCTCCCATTACCTAGTGGCTGATGTTTACATGGGTGGCAATTTGGCCAGAACTACAATAGCCTTCTAATAAAGACACTTCCAGGCACATGGCCCAAATAGATGGGTGAAAAAGGCTCCATCCTGTCTAAAAGCTCTAAGTCTAAGCAAGGCACAGTGACACGTACCTGTAGTCCCAGCTACTTGGGAGCCTGAGGTAGAAGGATCACTCACTATGTTGCCCAGAAGTTTGAGTCCAGCCGGGGCAACATAGTGAGACCTTGTCTCTAAAATTAATTAGTTTAATTACATAAAATATAAATGTCTAAGTCTAAAGAGACAGCTGCAGTGGCCCACCATATGTAGAGTGGACTAGCAGTGGAATGAACAGTGAGCTCTTCATCTCCTGTACTAGCCTAGAGTGAGCTAAGGACAGGGGACAACCTCTTGGGAGATTGAACTTCTAATATGAGAATAGGAAAGCCATCTAGTTGCTTATTGTTTAAGTCCTTGAACAAGACGAACAGGCTCCTGCCCCAGGGCCTTTGTACTTGCCCTGCCTGGGAATCACTTAGGTTCAGTTCAAGGATCACCTTTTCAGATTAGCTTTCTCTAGCCACCAATCTTAAGTGACATCCTCTCCCGTACAGGCATTCTCTACCACACCCTATTTTACTATCTTGGTAGCCCTATCTAAAATCATTTTACTAGTATACTTGTTTCAAGAGTTCACCACCAATAGAGTGTAAGCTGTCTGAGAGAGGTAACCCACTCTATCCTGGTTACTGCCACATCTCCAGTGCCCAGAATAGTTCTTGGTGTAGAGTGGGCACTCAATAAATATTTGTTAAATGGATGAATGAATTCAGTCTGAAAAAGTTTGTGGTTTGATGGATGTGTTTTAGGAGATGCTTAGATAGTAGTAGAAATGAATATTAAATGGACCTATTTCTGTTCCATTGGAATGGACAAGTGGGGGTGAAATCTGAGAATAAAGAGGCTTGTGCATCCCACATAATTAAGATAACCCCCAACAATTGGGAGCAGACACCTCCCTCAGGGATTCTAGGAGGAAAGGTCCTGCTGTCAGAACCAGTTGTGCCCCAGGAAGAAAAGAAGAAGAGAGAATAATATTTCTGGACTATCTGAGATCACTCAATGGATGTCATGCTCATTGTGACAGGAGATACTCTCCCCTGAAGACAGGAAGCGTGCCTACCCCTTCTTGAAGCCAATGGAAGATTGCATTGAAGGGAAGAGTGCTGGCAAGAGTGGAAGACTGGTACCTCTTTGGCTGGGCGGATGTCTGCTTAGGGAGCAAACCAACAGTTCAGTTCCTGAGCTTTGTTAACCTGGGGAAAAGAGAGTAAGAGAAAAATGGCAGAGTAAAGCAGAGAGAAGTGGCCAGGAAGCCAACTGTACTTACACTGCATGGAATGCAAGGATGGCGGTGATTCCCACATAGACCATAGACAGGCTGGTGCCATCTTGAGAGTTCTCCACCAGCTAACAAGGCTCCCAAGTTTCTCAGAGGATGCACTTGTATGTGTAAGGTTGGAAGAGTACTGCTGGAAATGGAAGAAGTTGAATAGGAGCCTAAGCTCTCACCTCTAGGAACTGTCTGCACCCTGGTCTGGCACCCAAGATCTACATTTGGATGTCCGTCACAGAAGAGATGCTAAGAATGTATCAGCGTTAGTGCAAGATGCAAAAAACAGAAAATGAAAACCACCCAGAAAGGATTCACCTAATCCCTCTCCACTGACCCAGACCCACCAAGGAGCAAGATTTTGAATGGAGGTAGAGGTGGAGGTACCCAGAAGCAGAACGTTTTCTGTACCCGTGGGATATACCCTGAGCCATCGCTTAGCCTGCACCAGAGAAAATAAAGAGATTAGATTTAAGTTGGATACAAAATTTGAGTTTTAAACTGGCCCAGACTTTTTGTAACTCCAAGTGACCAGAAGTTTATAGGATCTTGCTCAGGTATCATCAAAGAATGGGAAAATGGTATTTGACAGGACATGATTGAAGGCCATAACTGGAAACATTGAACAAATGAAACCATTTCATGTTTTCGACACTGAGTTCAAACTATCCAATCTCCTAGCTAGAGCAGAAAAAAGGCAGTTTACTGAACTTTTAGCAAGAGAGTTCTTCAGGCATTTGATTTATCTTTGGGTGAACTTTGCTGGCTTTTGTCAGAGGCCGAGGTGACAAGACAGTTTATAAAAAGCAAGACTCAAGACGCACCCTTGGTACTGTAGACTCAGTTGCCTTTCTTCTGCCATGCTCCATCCTCCTCACCACCTCTGATTTTGTAAGAGTCCAGAGAGAAAAGCATTAAAAACTTGTTTTTTGAAAGCCATTTTTCTGCAGCTTCAAAGGAATGTTGAGACCTTTGGACAAATCGTTTTTAAAATTTCAAGGATATTTTTTAATAAAACTGAGTGATTAGAAAGAAAAACACCACCCTCATGTCCTCCTTCCTTGATAAACAAATCACTTTAATAAAGAAATCACCTATGAGATTGTTTCTGAGTGGGTGCACAACCTAGATGTATTTCCTGTGGCTGCTGAAAACTAGATTAAAAGAAAATGCATTGAAATTCATGTTAAGAATAACCTCGGTTATTGATTAACGGGTACAAATATACACTTAGATTAAAAAAATAAGATCTGGCTTTCAATAGATCAGTAGGGTGACTATAGTCAACATCATCAACTGTATATTTCAAAATAGGGGCCAGGCACGGTGGCTTACTCCTGTAATCCTAGCACTTTGGCAGGCCAATGTGGGCAGATCACTTGAGGTCAGGAGTTGAGACAAGCCTGGGCAAGAAGGTGAAACCCCATCTCTACTAAAAATACAAAAATTAGCTGGATGTGATGGTGCATACCTGTAATCCCAGCTACTTGGGAGACTGAGGCACAAGAATCACTTGAGCCTGGGAAGTGGAGATTGCAGTGAACTGAGATCATGCCACTTCACTTCCAACCTGACTCAATCTCAAATAAAAAAATAAAAAAATTTTTAAAAGCTAGAAGGGCATAATTCAGATGTTCCTAGCATATAGAAAACATAAGTATTTAAGGTAATGGACATCCCAATTACCCTGATTTGATTATATGGATGTATCAGATTATCACATGTACTACAAAACTGTGTACAGCTATTATGTATCAACAAAAAATAAATTAATTCATTTTTTTAAAAAAAAGAATAATTTTGATCAGAATAAACACATTTCAGGTGCTGAGAGCTGGAGAAGAAAGCTATTTTGGAAAGGGATGACAGTGAATAAGTTAAAAGTTAAGCATATAGCTTTGGGTTTCACATCATCTCTTTTTAAAAGGAAAATGCATTTCCTGAATGATTAAAAACAGGAAACACACTTACTTTTTTAAAAAAGATATTGAATGACAGTCAACTGGTAAGATTTCTTTCTGCTTGGACTTCTCTAGTCTTTGTTTTAGGTTGTCTCTCCTTTTACAAATTCCTTTCATCTTTCTGATAAAAAGCACTGAATAACAAAATAACAGTTACTTAGAAATATTAGAAAGGTTTGGTGTGTTTGTGTGTGTCTGTGTGTGTTACTTTAGATGTTACAAAAATATGAAGCAAACCAATGCCCTATATTTGTCCTCTCAGAATATTGTAGGATTCAAAAATGATATGGCATTGGTGAAGTCATTTGTTGGTAACAGCGCAAACTCAGGATGTCTTTATCTTTCCTGTAGTTCTCTACAACACGTGCAAAGTAGAGCCCAAGATGTAAAGACCTCCTGTCCCTCTCTAACAGTCAAGGCGTGATTATCTTGTAGAGGGACAGACCCAAGCCCTCTCACTTCTGAGAACTAAGTGTTTTTCCACCTTTGCCCAACTTGGACAACTGTGAAGAGCTCAGTGGCCTTCCATTATTATGTTTATATTCATCAACAAAACTCTTTCCTCACTGACACTACTCCCCTGCCTCACACAAACCCAGTGTTTTCTAGTGATCATTTAGAAAAATATAGGCATGTCTTAGTCTGTTTTGTGCTGCCGTAATGGTATGCCACAGAGAAATGTATTGGCTCATGATTCTAGAGACTGGGAAGTCCAAGATCAAGGGTTCGGCATCTGGCAAGAGCCTTCATGTTATGTCATCCAGTGGTGGAAGGAGCAAGTGAGTGCAAGAAAGTCCAAGATGGAGGCCAAACTCACTTTCATAACAAACCCAATCCTGAGATAACATTACCCATTCATGAGAGCAGAGCCCTCATGAAAACATCTCTCACTAGGCCCCACCACCCAACACTATTGCACTGGAGGTTAGGTTTCCAACATATGAACCATGACCTCTGTTAATGGAACATAAGGATTCTAATTCTGGCAGATTCTTCCCTCTCCAGATATTACTGAACTTGAATCCTGGGGATTGCTAGGGGTATGTGACACAAGGACCTAAAAATTATAAGATTTGAATTATTCATCACAATGACAAAAATTATGACCATCAATTAAGTTCCTACTAGATGTCAGGTCATAGAGGTATAGGCATATAATTTTTAATCCTAAAGCTTACTTATAAGGAGGGATTTTTTTTTCACACAAGAAAAACTGAGGCTCCATGAAAGTAGTAACTTGTCTAAGCATGCACAACTAGAAAATAGATTAACTGGGATTCAGTCCTGAGTTTGACTACAGCATGGCCTCTTTCCAAAGGAAACTCTTAAGCAGAAGCTGAAATGTGGCAGGACATTTCCTCTGTGCTATGGAGACCTTTTGTGAAACAGTGGGGGTGTGGATCTTTCTCTCCCTACATGGGACACCTACATTTTTCTTAAAAGAAACGTGACCAGCTGAATGGCTGATTATTTAAAAATTGGATCCTTTTCTATATGATAAAGTGAGGTGGGAGGAAAAAGCAGACTGGCCAATATATCAGAGGATTTCCTGACACTCCCCAGAAGCAGAAGACAGGCTGTCCCTGTTTCCTCTGTTCACTGAAGCCAGCCTCGGTTCTCTCCAGCCACTGTCTGACATTATCAGTGTTCACACATATTAGCCTCAAAGGCTGTCCTATATAACAGAGCACCTTACCTCTCACTTCCTGGAGAAATTATTTTTCTTTTCTTAAGCAAAGGAAACTCCATAATCTAAAGAGGCCATTTTTCATCTGGATCATCAAGCAGTGGCTCTGAAGGTGTGTTTAAGTTCACTCTCAGGTGTGCTTGCCAAGCACACGATCTAGGTGCTGGCAGAGCACAGGGTCATTCAAGTACGTAATTCACAAGACTCCAGCTGCCAGCCAGTGGAGAACCAGACAGGAAGCTCAATTGATAAAATGAGCGTAGTTAACCCTTGAGAAACATGAGATGCAACAACATTTTCAAAAGTCTTCGATATGTCAAATTTTTGTGTTATGCCCAATGTTGATCTTCATTTATTATTTATCTACTATCTTTAAATTGCCCAGAGCATTAAAGCTCAGAACTTTAAGGATGTCAGTAAATGTACCATTGCTTCTCATCACACTTGGCATAAAAGTTTATGAGACCTCAATGGTTTGGCCCATGCCTGTTCTTCCTGACCCATGCTCCATCCCTCAATTCTCATTCTCTCCATTCTAGTCCCAATGGCTTTCTTACCCCCAATCACCTTCCCTGCCCACCCTCTGAATAACACCACCATCAGTCTGTAGCATATATTCTGCTTTATCTTTCCTCACTGCATTGACCACTCATTGTTTACCATTGTCTGTACCACCAGAAGGCTATCTCTGCAAGGACAGGGAATTTGTTTTGTTCCCTGCCATAACTGAATACCTAATAATTATCCAATAAATCAAAAATTCAGATGAATGAATGAATGAAGTGTAGATCTAGAAAAGATGGTTATATTCAATCAGCAAGTCCATCAAATTCTACAGAGTATTTAACTTGTTCCATGTTTGCTGTGCCAGGGTCTGCACAGCCCTCAGGCATCCTAGGTTGCCAGGACCCTTCTAAGGAAAAGGGTGCTTCTCTTAGACAAAGATGAGCTCCTCTCCCAGTCTGGGTCATTGTCTGGTTTCCATGGCAACCAATATAAAGTGCCTCTGACCCTGAGCAATTTATAGGACATAAAGTATTCCACACTCATAAAACAGTAAACAAACAAACAACAACAACAAAAAACAGAACAGACACCTAAGCTCCCTAAATTGCTATTTTGGAAGATAATTTATTAGTACTCAGAAAGCTTTAAGGGATATTTTTTCATAAACAGGCTATATCTGATAGCAGTAGTTGATTGTGTTATGTAAGTGCAGCTCTCTGCTAGCCATGGAAAATGTAGATTTTATGCTAGTAAAGAGACTATTGGTTGTGATTATCTACATACATCCATGCTTTATACAAAAACCCAAATTAAATTAAGAGTAACATTTTCCAATGATAGTTTGTTTCTGTCCTAAATCCAGCAGCGTTGAAAAGACTTTATTCTACATTCAGTATTTCGCAGCACTGGTTGCTCTTTGCCGAGTGGTAAGTTGGGGCTTCGGAACAGGGAGATAAATAGACTCGCTCCTGAAAGGAGGAGAGGAAGGTGGGACTCCCAGGGGAAGCTGGCCTTTGTGTTTGATGAATGAGTCTTTTTCAAGTATCTCTGTTGTTTGGTTTTTTAAAGAAAAGAGGGACGCTCTCCAGTCTGTTCCCAAGCTCATTGTGTGAAATTTGCCTCTTTTGGGAACTTCATTATTTTCCTGGCTGTGAAATATTGAGTCAGTGGGTTTTGCAGGAATGCACTGTCTGGAGACATTCCGAGGGGAGCCTCTTTGACAACATCCCCCGTATGAAGGCTGAGGATGGGTGCAGAGTAAATAAGTCCAAAGTCAGTGATAAAGAGAGGACAAAGGCAGTAGTGAACCAACATGATGGTCAAAAAACCCTCACTGCTTCTGACTCTATATAAATAATCTCCATTACCTCTGCAGCTTATAGAGCAAAAGATTTAAGTTGCTGCCATTCATTTCTATACTGAATTGACTAGAAGTTTCCAATCCAAATAAGTGCCCTATAAACTTGAAGAAAAGTCTGCATGGATTGAACATTACAAACCTACAAAATAGTACTGTATAGTAGTGAGCTATCCTCCCTGGAACTGTCTTATGAGTGAAGGGGCACCACATCCTGTGGGTTCTCTGGCTGTGACATCCCCTTGAATGCATGCCCAGTTGGGCCTGTTCTGTTCAGAGATGTGTTCTGCCCAATAATGCCGAGTAGAAAAGCAAATTCCAATGTTGTTTTCTAAACACTCTCTTTTCTCTAAATGGCGTCAGCAAAACTAAGCTTACCAACCCATTGGGGACAGCTAAAAGCTTAGATTGGTAGGATCAATCTGTCAAGGGCAAAGAAGGCATTAAGCACTTCATTCACTCAAAGACGTAATCAGAATTATCTTCAGTCAAATTAGGTACTCCCGGAATGTGAGTGCTCAAAGCGGATGGGTTTGTGATGACATTGTCATCATGATCATCATCTTCTTCATCATCAGCTTACAATGAATTTATAACACCAACATACATGGCTCTGATAAGACAAGCAACAGGAAACATTTTTATTGAAAAGCTCTCATAAATAGGGAATATAGCATGGCTAGAAGGGACTCCATTAGTCTAGATATTTACAAAGCCTTCATGAAACTTTTAAAAATAAATGATCCTAATAAAAAAGCATTGGAAACACCTAAAATTTTAAAAATTGAAAATGTTCAATTTCCAAATTATAATAAATGTTTTTGAAAGTTAATATTGTTTTTCCTTCAATAATAATGATGATCATCTGGGCACGGTGGCTCACGCCTGTAATCCCAGCACTTTGGGAGGCCGAGGCGGGCAGATCGCCTGAGGTTGGGAGTTCGAGACCAGCCTGACTGACATGGAGAAACCCCGTCTCTACTAAAAACACAAAATTAGCCGGGCGTGGTGGTGCATGTCTGTAATTCCAGCTACTCAGGAGGATGAGGCAGGAGAATCACTTGAACCCGGGAGGCAGAGGTTGCAGTGAGCTGAGATTGCACCATTGCACTCCAGCCTGGACAACAAGAGCAAAACTCCATCTCAAATAAATAAATAAATAAATAAATAAATATAATGATGATTGACACCATAATCAAAAATCATAGCAAAAAGCTAGAAGTTATTGAAACCTTCCTGCAAGCTAGGAACTGTAGGAAGGAGTTTACATGCATGGTCTTAATGTGATCCTCACAACATCCTCTGAGGTTGGGGCTATTATTATCCCCATTTAAACAAAGAGGAAACTGAGGCTTAGACATGGCAAACAGCTTGACAGAGATCATACAGTTGGTATGTGATGAAACCAAAAATTCAGCCCAAAACTTTGGCTATTATAGTGAGTATAATTCACACAGGGTGGTACAGAAAAGAAGATAATAAATTTGAATTTCCTGGTTTCTCTTAAGACAGCAACCATTTAAATGGGAACTATGGGCTTGTTCTGTCTTGCCCCATAATGGTGGAAAAAGAGAAGAGATTTACATGAAACACCATCAAATAATTTGTCACTCCTGGAGGAACCGTTTTCCTATGACCACTATGCCAAGAGGATATTCTTTCATGTCCAAATTCATAGAGACAAGATAGACTGCTCTGGGATTCTGAAGGGAGAAAGCACCTCAGTAACAATTTTGCGAAGCAGTTTGTGTAGTCCCTTAGAGCACAAAAACTAGAGCCAAATTCTCTGGGTTCAGATCTTGACCCTAGTGCATCCTAGCTGAGTTACCTTAGAAAAGTTGCTTAGCCTCTCTGTGACTCCATTTTCTAATCTGCAGAACTGAGACAATACTAGTACATATTTTACTGAGTCACTGTGAGATTAAATAAGTTAACATTTGTCCAATGGTTAAACATGCTTAGCACATAGTAAGACTATATAGGTGTTGGCCATCACTAGTACCAACACTGAAATAACCTGTTGAAGACCTGAAGGACACAGCTGACCAGAGACGTCAGCATTGTTCATAATTCCCTGCCTGTGCACAAGTTCAAACTCAGGCACTCCGTGTATTTTGTTTTTACAGGTGTTTGGAATCTGCTTTTCCCTTCTGTTTTCTCTCTTTGATATGATACTTCAGATCTGCTCTTGACTGTCTGGCTCATTCTTAAGTGAACTGTGGACTGTTCCTTTGTTTTGTACCCAGAATTATAAGTTTCAATGAAGTTATTAACAAGACAATTCCTGGAAGCATAATACTCTAAAGCAGGGGTCTCCAACCCCCAGGCCATGGACTGATACTGGTTTGTGGCCTGTTAGGAACCAGGCTGCACAGCAGGGGTGAGTAGCAGGCCAGCGAGGGAAGCTTCATCTGTATTTGCAGCCACTCCCTATCACCCGCATTTCCTCTGGAGCTCCACCTCCTGTCAGATCAATGGTGGTATTAGATTCTCATAGGATCGTGAACCCTATTGTAAACTGAGCAAGCGAGGGATGTAGGCTGCATGCTCCCTATGAGAATCTAATGCCTGATGATCTGTCGCTGTCTCCCATCATCCCCAGATGGGACCATCTAGTTTCAGGAAAACAAGCTCAGGACTCCCTCTGATTCTACATGATGGTGAGTTATATAATTTTTCATTATATATTACAATTTAATAATAGAAATAAATTGCACAATCAACATAATGCACTTGAATCATCCCCAGAACCACTCCCTGACCTTCATCCATGTAAAAATTGTCTCCCACAAAACTGGTCTCTGGTGCCAAAAAGTTTGGGGACCTCTGCTCTAAAGTTACCAAGACTACTTACATGGCATCATAATAGTCACAGAATCTAAGACTTCCACTTCTAAAGAGATCATCTGGTTCAGTCCTCTACCTAAAAGATGGTTCAACTTTATACATTAAAATATTACATAGACACTCAAAGTAGAAACTGATTCTAAAATTGGAATTGTGCGTAGATAATTCTAGAACTTCAAAAGCTTAAAATACTGCCTGCTTCATAGGAAATGCTTAACAATTATCAACTACCTTTTTAATAAGAGTGTTAGTATTAGTTTGAGTAACCCGAATCTTTATCCTCTGAAGACTATGACTTCAAAAAAGTCACATTGCCTTTTAAATGTCCAAATTGCAAAGTCCAAGCTGCATCTCTTTGCCATAAGTTTATCAATTTCCATGTGCCCCTCAGGCATTTCTGAATGTTCCACAGGGCTGTCTTGTACTCTCAAGAACAAGTGTCTTCTGACACCTGTCATGTTCTCCTCCATCATGGAAATGCGCCATCTCTAATTCCAACTGATCTCTGTGATGACACTGTCAAGTCTACCTCCTCCTGACTTCTGGAGAAGGGGCTCAAGTCTCACCAGGGGTAAGACCAGGGCTTCACTGTGCATGGAGACAAGCTTTTCTGGAAGTTTTATGGAATGGCAATAGAGCATGGAATATGAGTTATTGTTACTACTCCTGCCCAGTACGACTCAGAGGCCACAAATGCAGGCCCTTCGATGTCTGTCTAGTTCTTGGCTTGCTGCCTTGCCACCTGGGCAGCTTATCCTTCACCGAAAGGTGTGTCCCAGGTATCTCTGCACATGTCAGCATCCACACCAGAGAGGAGGACATTTCTCCCATCCAAACTATATGCACATATGTGCATGCTTGTGGACACACACACACACATACACACAAATGAGTCTAAAGCTATACCTTGAAATCCTATTTCCTATCACAGAAGAGGATTAGCCAAGAAAGGTTTCAGGCTACCAAAAACTGGAAGTGGTAAGGAAGGATCCCCACCTACAGGCTTTGCAGGGAGCATGACCCTCCCAACAACTCACTTTCAGACTTCTAGCCTCCAGAACTATGAGAAAATAAATGTCTCTTGTTTTAAGCAACTCAGCTTACAGTACTTTGTTATGACAGTCCTTAGGTAACTAATCGAAGAACTACAGACTTTTTAAACATTTTATTTATTTATTTGTTTCAATAGGTTTTGGGGGAACAGGTGGTGTTTGGTTACATGAATAAGTTCTTTAGAGGTGATCTGTGATAGTTTGGTGTACCCATCACTGGAACAGTGTGTAGTGTACCCAATGTGTAGTGTTTTGTTGTTGTTTTTGGAGATGGAGTCTCACTCTATTGCCCAGGCTGGAGTGCAGTGGCGTGATCTCACCTCACTGCAACCTCTGCCTCCTGGGTTCAACTGATTCTCTTGCCTCAGCCTTCCAAGCAGCTGGATTACAGGTGTGCACCACCATGCCTGGCTAATTTTTTTTTCTGTATTTTTAGTAAAGACAGGGTCTCACTATGTTGGCCAGCCTGGTCTCAAACTCCTGACCTCAGGTGATCTGCCCACTTTGACCTCCCAAAGTACTGGGATTACAGGCATGAGCCACCGCACCCGGCCCAGTATGTAGTCTTTTATTCTTCACCCCACTTCTGTCCTTTTGCTGAGTCTCCAAAGTCCATTGTATCATGCCTTTGCATCCCTATAACTTAGCTCCTTATAGCTTAGCATTCTTATAGCTTAGCTCCAACTTATCAGTGAGAACATACAATGTTTGGTTTTCCATTCCTGAGTTACTTCACTTGGAATAATGATCTCCAATACCATCCAGGTAGCTATGAATGCCATTATTTCACTCCTTTTTATGGCTGAATAGTATTCCATGGTGTATATGTGTGTGTGTGTGCGTGTGTGTGTGTGTATGTGTGTGTATGATTTTTCATTCCTGAGTTACTTCAATTAGAATTATAGTCTCCAATATTATCCAGGTTGCTGCAAATGTCATTAATTCATTTCTTTTGAGTAGTATTCCTATTTATATATATACACACACACACACATCACAATTTCTTTATCATATATATCACATATATCTTTATATCATATATATCTTTATCTACATAACATATATATATCTTTATCATATATATATTATATATATATATCTCTCTCACAATTTCTTTATGCACTCATTGATCAGTGGGCATTTGGGCTGGTTCCATATTTTTGCAATTGTGAATTGTGTTATTATAAACATGCATGTGCAAGTATCTTTTTCATATAATGACTTCTTTTCCTCTGGATACCCAGTAATGGGATTGCTGGATCAAATGGTAGAACTACGGACATTTTTTGACCTGTGATATATGTAAATCTGTATCATAAAGATTTTCTACTACTTTTACAAATGTCTACAAAGGTGACAGTTAAAAAATCTCAACTCAGAAAAAAAGTACACAAAATTCCAGTCAATGCTTATATTTATTTTTCCCCAAGTAATTAGACAAATCGAAGGTGGTGGGGGAGGCTAGCTTCACTTGATTTCCAGTGAATAGTGCTGATGAGTCAGGACCATTACATCTCTCAGAAAATGCCCTGTAAAAAGCAAAATCTGAGTGTTGTGTTTACTAAAGTGATACCATATGTTGGTTGATTAACAAGTTGTCAGAATATTAGAAGTTCTTGGCTGATTGCAAGAAGGAGCATCTGTTTGCTGGATCCTTTATCTAATGTGTGTACAGATAGAACCAGGTCTGGTGGTTTTCCTAAATATCAGATACAAATTCCTGTAGTATTTAGCTTTCAGAGAGTAACACCAATGTATAGCTAGAGTTGAAGATGTTTATTCTGAGGAGAGCAAATTAAGTAAGGCCAGACAAAAAGGTAAATGTGCATAAAAGAGTATGTCATTTAGCATTGTTTTACCATTATCCCTGACATTATGTACCACAATTAATATTTACTTTAATGTCACTTGCATAGGGATTTAGGAAAAACAAAAATCTCCTTTAGAACTGTTTATTGTTTTATCTGTTGATGGAATTTAATAATGCTTTATTTGTATAAAGTGACTTAAAGTTTATAAATACTTTCACATTGAATTCTCACAACATTGTAAACATGGCAAGGAATCCTATCCCCATTTCACGGATGAAGAATCTGCAGTTGAGTTGGGGTACATCCATCTGGCTTAAACATGGTGAAACCAGGACATAAAGCCAGGTCTTCTGAGGTGCTATGATGGGATTTACTCAGGGTGAAATTCTGGACTTTTCCTTTGTAACTTCTTGCACCTGTTCTCCACCACCTTTGATAACAGCCAGCCACCATATATTAGATTGTACCATTTTAATTTCAGCCAGTAGATTCCTTTTCACTACCCATCAAAGCAGACATGAAATAAGTAAAGCGGGAAAAGGGACTCTTCTTATGTTAACTGAGTTCAAAGTTAGAATTACATTTAAGTTGTTCCATTTCCTTTGAAGTTTCTCAGCACCCATGGTCTTGGAACTAAGTGGCTCCGTGATATGATGTACATTTCACCTTTCTCTTTAGCCTGAGGTTTTTTTGTTCTATATTTTTATGACATACAGGAAGACTATGTTACAGAGATTTTTTTTAATGTTTCAGGGAAATGGGACATATTAGGAAAAACAGTATTTTAAGTATCCCAAATTTTAGTTATTTATTTAAATCATAAGTCAGATGTCACTTTTGAGCATTTCTTCCTATCATTCATTTGCCTAATGTAAGGGAGGAAAAAAATAACTTTTTCTTTAACCTCTTAGATTCAGTGACTGGGGTCTGTGAATTAAACTGACAAAAGACAATTAACACGAGAAAGTGTCTATCTCCCATGTACACAGAGGACCTCACAGAAAAGAAGTAAAAACCTTCAAAAAGTACTTAGGCATTGATGCTTATATACCATTTTAACAACGAGCAATAAATTGTGGATAAGTGACAAGACAAAGTAAAAGGCTTTGGGCTTCTGATATGGTTTGGATCTGTGTCCCCACCCAAATCTTCTCTTCAATTTTCATCCCTAATATTGGAGGTAGGGCCTGGTGGGAGGTGATTGGATCATGGGCATAGTTTCTAATGATTTAGCACCATCCCCCAAGTGCTGTCTCATGCTAGACTTCTCGTGGGATCTGGTTATTTTAAAGTGTGTGGTACCTGCCCCCTCTCTTCCTCCTGCTCTGGCTATGTGAAGATGTGCCTGCTTCCCCTCCACCTTCTGCTATGATTGTAAGTCTCCTGAGGCCTCCCCAGTCATGCTTCCTGTATAGCCTGCAAAACCATGAGCCAATTAAACCTCTTTTCCCTTTAAATTGCCCAGTCTCAGGAATTAATTTCTTTCTTTGTTTGTTTGTTTCTTTCTTTCTTTCCTTCTTTCTTTCTTTTTTTTTTTCTTTTGAGATGGATTCTTACTCTGTCGCCCAGGCTGGAGTGCAGTGGTACCATCTCGACTCACTGCAACCTCTGCCTCCCGGGTTCAAGCAATTCTCATGCCTCAGCCACCCAAGTAGCTGTAACTACAGGTGTGTGCCACCACATCCAGCTAATTTTTTGTATTTTTCTTAGAGATGGGGTTTCACCATGTTGGCCAGGCTGGTCTTGGACTCCTGACCTCAAGTGATCCACCTGCCTCAGCCTCCCAAAGTGCTGGGATTACAGGCATGAGCCACCATGCTAGGTCCAGGAATTTCTTTATAATAGTGCAAGAACAGACTAATACAGCTTCTAAGTGCAACAAATTTTAGGAAAGTAAGTATATGGAGAAAACTAGTGGAAGATATGGATTATTTAATTAGTTTTATTATGTAGACTCAAGTTATTACAATCTTCAGTGATAAGAGTTATCTCCTTTTCCTAGTATGAAATTTATCCCCTGCTTTAAGGCAAAAATAGGGGTGGCAGAGAGTTCCTTCTGCATCTCCTCTTTCTCAATTTCCTTTGACTCAGAAAAATCCTTATGCCAAAGTGGCTTCTTTTAAGGTGGCTTATTCTGCTCACCTTCATTAACTTTGAGGACCTCTACAGTCAGGTCCTTCCCTATCTTTCCAGCTATATCCTCAACTCCTCAACCTCTGAACCTTTTTTTTTTTTTTTTTTTTTTGGAGACAGGGTCTCACTCTGTCACCCAGGCTGGAGTGCAGTGGTGCAATCTCGGCTCACTGCAACCTCCGCCTCCTGAGTTCAAGCAATTCTCCTGCCTCAGCCTCCTGAGTAGCTGGGATTAAAGGTGCATGCCACCATACCTGGCTAATTTTTATATTTTTAGTAGAAACATGGTTTTTACCGTGTTGGCAAAATGCTGCCTGTCTTGCTCTACACTTTTCCTCCTCTGAACTCATATACTCACCTCTCTGTAATACCATTTCCTTTCCTCTTCTCCTTCCCAACCTTACCCATCCTTCAACTCAAGTTCAAATTTATTTTCCTGTTTCAATGTCTCCCCAGACCTCCAGCTATATCAAGTGGCTTTTCCTTCCAAATGTTTTGAAGATACATATCATTGAGGAATTAATTTGATAATCTTTCATTTAGTCCTTCAGATTTTCTGTGGTTGTGTTGCTTTAACAGTTATGTGAGTCTTCTATTGTTATTTAACTTCTCACATTTTGCTCCCTTTTGTCTCTTTTACCTCAGTCGTGCTTCTCTCCCTTGCTCATGCCTGTAATTCTGGAGTATTGCTTTCCAAAGTGTGAGTCAAGAACAGTCTGAGTCAAAATTCATCCCCTATTGTTGTTGAAAAGGTAGGGTCCTGATACTGATAATGGATCAGCTAAATTGGCTTCCCAAATGATTCCTCTGCATAGTGAAATTTATGAATCATTGATGTAGACAGCACATGTTACTCATTAATTTATCCATGCAACAACTATTTGAGCACACGTTAGGTGCTAGCTACCTGGGATACAGTAGTGAGTCAGGCAGACATGGACCCTGTTATCTTGGAATTTCTCATTTAGTTTAGAAGACAGACAGTGAACAAGGACTTAAGATATGATGTGGGTTACAAACGAGAGATGTAAAGAGCTGTGGAGATATCTGAGAGGGTAACCTAATCTGGCAAGTGCAGGTATCAGGGAATATTTCCCAGAGGATATGGAGTTGAGACCTAGAGAGAAGTAGGACCTGGCTAGATGAAGCGAGAGGGGGGAGGATGAAAGGCCAAAGCAATCGCCTGTAGAAAGACTCTGAGGTGAGAAAGAGCATGCCCTCTTCTTTGGAGGGACAGGGGACAAGATCAACCTAACTTGAGTCTCCGGGTCAGGGGAGAAAAGTGATAGGAAGTAGAGCTAGCAAGGTAATGCATGGCTGGATTATGGGGGGTTTTGAGGCCATGATAAGGAGTTTGGAATTTCCTAAGGGTAGTAGGAAACAACTGAAGGAGAACAGCCTGATCAGTTTTGTCATTCAGATTATTCCAGCTCTAGAAGGTAACAAGAATGTACCTGAAAAAATAATGAAGGGACGTAATGTAATATTCCAGGAGAAAGGAGATGATAGTTTTGTCCAGGTTGGTGGCAGTAGGATGGATTCAAATGGTACTTAGGAGATAGTTTAGATGGAATTTAGTCATTAATTCCTTTTTGGGTGAGAGAAAGGGAAATGTCAAGGATGTCTCTGATTTTTGTTTTAATAACATTTTGTAGAACCATATAACAATGAGGGCCAGGTTTTAAGGACAAAAGTTTGGTTCTGGGTACATAGGTTTTGGAGTACCTGCAGAGCATTCAGGTGGAACGTGAATGTTCTTTTTCATATTTCCCATGGGAAGGGGGAATTTTAAGTGGGTTTTGAGAGAATTGTGGAATTTAGATGAGCACGAGTGGGATCCAGTTAAAGGAACACAAATGTGCTTATCTACCAAAGGGGTCTCTTTGTGTCTTTTTTCTTACTTGATGATTAGTGAG
This sequence comes from Macaca nemestrina, assembly GCF_043159975.1. Lineage (NCBI taxonomy): Eukaryota > Metazoa > Chordata > Mammalia > Primates > Cercopithecidae > Macaca > Macaca nemestrina. The sequence goes on along the minus strand of NC_092133.1, from coordinate 119,760,022 downwards.
ATTAGTGATGCACTGAATTCATAGTTCTGTATTTTTTAATCCATCTTCAAAAATGACTGTGTTGGCCGGAAGCAGTGGCTCAAGCCTGTAATCCCAGCACTTTGGGAGGCTGAGGCAGGCAGATCACTTGAGGTCAGGAGTTTGACACCAGCCTGGCCAACGTAGTGAAACTCCATGTCTACTAAAAATACAAAAATTACCTGGGCATGGTGGTGTGCACCTGTAGTCCCAGTCCCAGCTACTCCAGAGGCTGAGGCAGGAGTATCACTTGAACTCGGGGTGGTGGGAGGAGGGCTACAGTGAGCTGAGATCACGCCACTGCACTCCAGCCTAGACAACAGAGCAAAACTCCATCACACACACACATGCACACACACACAGAAACACTGTGTTCTCCAAGGAGATTGTGATGGCTTTGTTTGTTTGTTTGTTTGTCTGTCTTCATTTTGTTTTGTTACGAAGTGATTTGAGTCAATGAGGCTCTTTGCATGGATTGTATTTATGTTTGGTCCTTTGGTTAGGGGTGAGCTAAGGGTAGGGGTATATGTTCTTTAAAGTTAATCTGCAAACACAACTTGTATTTTTCTTAATGTAGTATATTAATCAGTTATGGGTGAGTTCGAACATACTTGAGGATTGAGAGAACTCCCATGAAGAGAATAAGTGAAAGCAGAACTATAACATTTTATAACATTTTATACTAAAATTGTAGTGCTCCTGGTAAACATGTTTGGAGAGGGATTTTAGGAGATTATTTGCAAGGATGAGTTGGTCTTTGATAAAAATACACTCTAGTTATGCAAGGGCCCATGGTTTGAACATGATTTGTTTGTCCCCACCAAAATGCATGTTAAAACTTGATCCCCAATGTGGTGGTGTTAGGAGATGGGGCATAGTGGAGCTGTTTAGGTCATAGATGCGGATCCCTCATGAAAGGCTTAGTGCCATTCTAGTGGTAGTGAATGAATTCTTGTTCTGAAGGGACTGAATTAGTGCCCACAAGAGTGGGTTGCTAAAAGCTGGGACACCGCTCAGGTTTTCTCTTTTCACACATGTCTGCTTCACCTTTGACCTTCTCTACCATGTATAATGCAGCACAAAAACCCTAACTAGAAGTCAAGGTGATATCCTTGAACTTCCCAGCCTGCAGAATGATGAGCTAAATAAACCTCTTTTCTCTATAAATTACCCAGTTTCAGGTACTCTTTTATAGCAACACAAGATGGATTAAGACACATTTCATAGAACTATTCAGATATAGCCAAATTTCCAAAAAAGAGGAAATAATGGAAAGCTACAGATTCTCCTTCTACCTCTTCTTCTGATTGTCCTTCCCCTCTTTCTGTTAGTCATCTGCTTCTCATTCATCTTCAGAAAAGAGAATAATGAAAAAAAGAAAGTGGGGCTAAATTACTCTGTGTCCTAAAAATAATTCCCCCAAATCATTATTTGCTACGTGTTGAAAATTATACAAAAGGCTTTATAACTAAGCATGAATGATAGAATGTGAAAGCGGGTCCTTTGGTTGTCCTCATGCATTCCAGTGTGAGAAATCCTTCCACACAATTCCTGAGCAATCCTCTACTAGCCTCTTCTTAGTTATTCTCAGCAGTGGGGAACTCCCTCTCTATTTTAGGAATCAACCATTTTTTTTCCACTAAATCTGGTTAGACTGAATATCTTTCCTAAAAATGAATCAAAATTAGTCTACCTCATTGAATGGTTCTGCACCTCACAGCAGCACAGAAGGAATCTATTCTATATTCTATATGACAGCCTTTCAAATATATTAAGACAACTGCCATGTCTCTTCAAGTCTTCTCCTCTGCAAACTAAATATCCCCAATTCCCTCAAATACAATCCTTATAGAACACAGTGTCTGCATTCTTCACTGTCTTTACAAAAACATATCACCCCTGGGCCCTCCCAAAGGACAATCACCCCTTTCTGAGTGACGCTCACACTTTGAACAGCACCATCTATAGTAGGACAGCTGCCTCTTGGTTATTCTTGTGTTTACTTTTAATGACAAACACTTTAGCTTTCAATAGAACCAGTGAGTGAAGACTTAGGGATGTGTGCTGTTTTTAAAGCTCAGGCTTTCCAGGTCGGGAGGAATGTGTAGGTATGGTTTAAAACAGAAGTGGTTTTTCATTTGTGGGACTTGAAATGGGCTGAATCCCAGTGGAATCACTGGGTAATAAATGGGAGGGGTTTTAAATTTCATCAGAGTAAAATGGGAAGATATTTCCCCTTTTTCACTTTTTATGTGGCAGTTGTACCTTAATCTGCTTTTATGAACAGCTGTTGTAACAGATGTTCGTTTTAGATGGTATCTTTTTTTGAAAGTATACCCAGCAAATCCTTTTCATAAAGAGATGTTTATGAAAGCCCAAAACTTTTTTCTAATGCAAATAAGCTGTCATTTGTGCAGCACCTTCAGACTATCACCCACACAGACTAAGCACGTTCAAAGCGCACAGTCCTCAAGTGTATGTTATGGAGGATTTCCCATGAAGCCAAAGCCCCATTTTGGCATCAAGGAACTGATTGCTGTCCAGCAGCAGGATTGCAGCCCACGGGGAGGTCACTGGTCAACAGAGCAGGGCTAGGAGAAGCAGAAAAGCTGACTGCAAAACTGGCCATATTCAATTCAAAACCAGGAGCACATGATTGTCCCTTTTCCTAGTTTTCCTCTCTGCCAGATTTTTGGCTCTGGCCCCAAAGGTGGTCATTCAAACCAGATGAGGTCTTTATCCTTGGAAATCACAGACACGCTGGAGAATTCTGCTTCTGGTTGGTACAGGGACAGAAAACTATATTATCTCAGACAAAAATATGTATTTATCTCATTACATATAGAATCTAATATAGGTATGTGTGACATTTATAAAATATATGTTTCTGTATGTAAAAAGAGAAAGACGCATGGGCTGAAATTTTTTAATCAATAAAAGTTCTATCTGAAATGAAAGAAGATGCTCTTAAGAAGAGACTCCTCTTTCTAGTCTCTGTTCTCTACCAATCTCTCATCTAGAAGGGGAAATTCTTTCTAAAGAATAAGGAATTCCAGCTGGGGGAAGTTACAATTACATACAAGGACACGACTCAGTTCCACAGTCTGTTTGGTCAAGGCTTAATGAGAATCTCCTCCAAGACATTTCCTTCAGCATCTCCTTGCAAGTCCTCGAACTCTTCCTTTGTTGTAACTATCTGTTATTTTGTTACTTTTAATTTCTTTGAATTAATCCATACCCATGATTTTAAAAATCAAAGACTACTAAATCATACTCCTATTATCTAATTGACCAGCTTTAAAGAATCAACTCTTGGCCAGGTATGGTGGCTCATGCCTGTCATCCCAGCGCTTTGGGAGGCCGAGGTGGACAGATCACTTGAGGTGAGGAGTGTGACACCAGCCTGGCCAACATGGTGAAGACCCATCTCTACTAAAATTACAAAAATTAGCCAAGCGTGGTGGTGTGCACCCCTAATTGCAGCTACTCGGGAGGCTGAGGCAGGAGAATTGCTTGAACCCTGGAGGCGGAGGTTGCAGTGAGCTGAGATCACGCCACTGCACTCTAGCCTGGGCATCAAGAACAAAACTCAGTCTCAAAAAAAAAAAAAAAAAAAAAAATCAAAACTTAGCCAAGTGTGGTGGCAGGTGCCTGTAATCACAGCTACTCAGAGGTTGAGACAGGAGAATCACTGGAACCTGGGAGGCAGAAGTTGCAGTGAGCTGAGATCCCACCACTGCACTCCAGCCATGGTGACAGAACAAGGCTCTGTATTAAAAAAAAGAAGAAACAAAGAATCTCCGTTTGAAAAATGAGGAAAATGAACATATTTACTCTAATTTCTGTCTGTCTTCCCTTCTCTTCCCCTTCCCAACACATGTTAGCAATATTATTTTTAAATGGTCATTGCTCATAAAATTTAAGTTCTGAAATCATCATTCTAGATTTGTCTTATTTTTAGTTTTAGTACTAAGTGGGTTCAGTCCTAAAAGCAGCCCTTTTACCCTGACTTTTTCAATTTTCTGTTGGATGAATGGGGTTTGGACTTCCAATATTTCCTCGAAAGGACTCATGGGAACTATTTTCCTGAGCATTTAAATTTGAAAATTCTCTGGCTTTATACATGGATGACAGTATTGAGCATAAAATTCTTGAGTCATACTTTACATCTCTGAAGACTCTGTATCTATTATCCACTGCCTTCCAGAGTTGTCTTTTGTCTCACTATTTGATCTGTAGTCATTTTTTCTTAGCCTATATTTCCATGTGTCAATTCATGTCTTTTATTTCAGTAAAGCTTCTTGAATTATCTTCAGATATAATCATACATTTTCCTCTTCCAATTACTTGGTTTTCTCCAGTGATACCTATTACTGAGAAGGGGGATATTTGTTGTATCTCCCATCTATACATTTTTAATCTGGCTGGGCACAGTGGCTCACCCCTGTAATCCCACCACTTTGGGAGGCTGAGGCGGGCAGATCACCTGAGGTCAGGAGTTCGAGACCAGCCTGGCCAACATGGTGAAATACCTTCTTTATTAAAAATGCAAAAATTAGCCAGGCATAGTGGTGGGTGCCTGTAATCCCAGCTATCACACAGGCTGAGGCATAAGAATCACTTGAACCTGGGAGGCAGAGGCTGCAGTGAGCCGAGATGGTGCCACTGCACTCCAGCCTGGGTGATAGAGTGAGACACTGTCTAAAAAACAAAACAAAACAAAAAAAATTTAATCTAGTATTTTTCATTCCCTTTTCTCTTCCCCAGTTCATTTCACTCAGTTTCCTCAAATGTGCTCTCTGTGACTCAGGCTATGCTTTTTGGCATCGTCTCTTTTGCTCTACTCCTCTTCCAACGGTGCTTCATTTTTACGATGGTTTTATTGATCTGCCTTTGAGACTGTCCGTACAGCCCTGGTCTGCCAGTCTGACCATTGTCCGTTGGATCTGTTCATAAACAATTGCAGAAAACCCTGATTATAGACTCCATCTATGACTCAATTTTTCCTAACATGAGCTTCCTGTCTTGTCGCCTGTCACAACATCCTGGGTCCACTGCCTCCCTTTCTCTCATTCTTTTCTCTTTTGTATTTGCTCACGTAACCTTTGTGGCTGACTGAGCTAATGGTGATTAATCTGCTCAGAGTTTCTCCCTCTTCGCTGCCTCCCAGGTCATTTATTTCCTTTCTCAGTCCAGAGGGTCTGGCTTCCAAAAAATGTCACTGCTCTGTACTTCTCCATCTCCCTTCACTCATTAATATGTTCTGCACTTTTAATTCATTTCCACTTGGTTATAAAGCATCATAACTACCAGCAGAGAAAGAGAACCAGTACTCTTGGAGATTCAGCATGCAGTACTGACTGGGTGGGCCTCCTGCATGCAATTTCTTTGAAGTCCAGCATTTTATCTCAGAAAATAAGGCAATGGCCAGGTGCAGTGTCTCACACCTGTAATCCCAGCACTTTGGGAGGCCAAGGTGAGTGGATCACCTGAGGTCAGGAGTTCGAGACCAGCCTGACCAACATTGAGAAATCCCATCTCTACTAAAAAAACAAAATTAGCCAGGTATGGTAGCACATGCCTGTAATCCCAGCTACTCAGGAGACTGAGGCAGGAGAATCGCTTGAACCCAGGAAGTGGAAGCTGCAGTGAACCGAGATCACACCATTGCACTCCAGCCTGGGCAACAAGAGTGAAGCTCCATCTCAAAAAAAAAAAAAAAAAAAAAAAAAAGAAAAGAAGGCAATAGGCCGGGCGTGGTGGCTGATGCCTGTAATCCCAGCACCTTGGAAGGCCAAGGAGGGCAGATCACTTGAGGTCAGGAGTTCGAGACCAGCCTGGCCAACATGGCAAAACCTCATCTCTACAAAAAATACAAAAATTAGCCAGGCATGGTGGCAGTGCCTGTAATCCCAGCTAAAGGAAGAAAGAAAGAAAGAGAGAGAGAGAGAGAGAAAAGAAGGCAGTAATTTTATCCAACACTGTAATATCTGTGTTTATTTTTAAAATGTTTATTTGTAGTATTTTAAGTGGCTTAGCTCTTCAATTAATTAACTCCTTTATCCCATCTCCAAACCTCAAATAAAAGTGAAGCCTCAAAAATATAAGCCATAATACTAATGAGCTTTCCAATACTTTCTGTCATGCCCTGGGAATTCTCAGGGACAGGGGATCACAGCCAGGGATAAATCACATGTAAAAAAGGGTCCCTCATTTCCATCTTTGAATCTCTAGCCTGTGGCACAGTACGAGGCACACACCTGATTTGGTGATTTTTGTGTGTGGAATTGACCAAAATTGAAATTGCAAGCATTCTCTGCAGCGTTCAACAGGCTGCTGCCTATTTCAGTTTATTCTTGGTGTTGTTCTAACTAAAATGGAATCACTCTTCTGTAGGGAAAGAAAGATGGAGGTGGGCCTTAAAGAATCAAGTGTAATGTGTTTGTCCTTTTTCAGGAGTCAGGTATTGAAATCATCTTGGTTAGTTCATTGCTCCCAACATGGAGGAGACCGGACACTTTCCTCAAGCCTCATGTCTGTGGGCTTGATGACTGGCCAGTCAAAGCTTCATATTCCTCACCTGGAATATGGGGATGATGGCAATACCAGCCTCATCAGGTCGTTGGGAGGAATAAATGATGCCACCAATGAAAGTGCTTGCTGACATAAAGTGTATACTCATTCATGATAGCTGTTGCTACTATTAAGTGGTTGGCTGAAGGGGCAGAGAGATCACAGGGTGACCGCAAATCATTTTGGCTAAAAATACTTTGAAAATATGCCCCTGAAACTGGGGAGCAATTCTAGACAATAATTGATTGCCTTGGTATAGAACTCTACAATTCCCAAAATTAATATAATAATTTTAAATATTTTTATATCCCTTATCTTCCCCCCAAACACACATGTGCAACACACTTTTACCCAAGCAGAGGAGAAAGAGTAATACCTTTTTCTCACCCATCACAAGGATCATGGCTGCCACCCTATAACAAAAGACAGATTACCAAGAGAAAAGCATACAAACTGATTCAATATCAGTTTTATATGACACAGGAGCCTTCGGAAATGGGAATCCAAAGACCTAGGGAAGACTGTGTGTTTTTATGGTAGGTTTGATGAAGAATGGACAGTCTTGTACAAGTATGATTGGAGGCTGGATGCAGTGGTTCACTCCTGTAATCCCAACACTTTGGGAGGCCAAGGTGAGAGGATTGCTTGAGGCCAGGAGTTTGAGACCAGCCTGGGCAGCCAAGTGAGACCCCATCTATACAACATGAAAAATTTAAAAATTAGCTGGTTATAGTGGTGCATGACTATAGTCCCAGATACTCGGGAGGCTGTGGCAGGAAGATTGATTGAGCCAAGGTGTTCAAGGCCGCAGTGAGCTAAGATCATACCACTGCACTCCAGCCTGGGTGACAGAGTCAGACTGTCTCTATTTAAAAAAAAAAAAAAGTATGATTGGACATACAAAGGGTATGATCTAACGGTAATAAACTGGGGGGAAGCCTGTTTGTTCAGATTCTTCTTGACCTCTCTTTGTGGCATTCCTTTCCTCTGGGTATAAGGCAAGATACCTGTCACTTGGGAATCTTATGGCCTGTTTTCAGGAGAGGTCGGTCAGAGAATTCGTTTATGGCTGGTTCTTAAACAGAAAGACTGGGGAAAGTCAAAGCTAGTGACCTGCAAGGTACCATATTTTGGGGTGACATGTTTTGCACCCCAATGCCCAGAAATAGTAAAACAGCAAGCAGGAGGAGGTTTTACCTACAGGTCCCATGTGGTAGCCATTTCCCCTCCTTACTTTGAAAGACTGAACTTCCCCAAACAGCTTATTGTATATGAGGGCTGAACCCGAACCTCCCTTGACGCAGAGCTCACCGTATGGTAGAATGGTCAGCAGCCGTAAATTCCTGTGGGCTTTAGAAGTTAGGGCTTTCCCATAGCAGGATTGCCCCGGTTGACAAACACAAGGAATCCAGAAGTTTCTCCTACCCACAGATTCCCCCAAATTTCCTGGGAGAACCCAGTGCTATCTAGGAGTTCCAGGATTAGAATGAGCCACAGAGGATATCCTGTTTAAGGGAAAGCAGGCTGCTGACCAGTTATTTTCTTAACACCTTTCCATCCTTTGGCACCTACTCCAGGAAATGCCAGCCAGAGCTCTCCAATTAGCTACCATATGGATAGAGTCTATAAGAAGAAAATGTGTAATCCATATCAGTTAAGTGCTCTGAAGAGCAGATGATTCCATGGAAAGAAAGGGATAACCAGGACATGGGTTTGTCATGCTTTTAAAAAAATGATCAGAGGCGGGGCTCGGTGGCTCACACTTGTAATCTCAGCACTTTGGGAGGCCAAGGCGGGCAAATCGTTTGAGCCCAGGAGTTCAAGACCAGCCTGGTCAACATGATGCAACCCCATCTCTATACAAAATACAGAAATTAGCTGGGCAAGGTGGTACACACCTATGGTACCGAGTACTTGGGAGGCTATGGTAGGAGGATGGCTTGAGCCCAGAAGGTTGAGGCTGCAGTGAACCGAGACTGCGGCACTGCATTCCATCCTGGGTGATAGAGTAAGACTCTGTCTCAAAAAATAATAAAAACCAAAAGATCAGTCATCTTGTACCACAAAGTCTAATTTTTTTATAACGTAATTTTACTCTATTTAATGTGATTTAAAGACCTGCATTCCTGACTTTTAATCTGGTCAGGAACAAGAAACAGTTAACAGGCACAATAGGAAAGTTCTCCATTCAGGAGAGTTATGTAAGGTTTGGAAATACCTGCAAAAATCAGACATACTATTTGATAGTACAATAGGGTGACTATAGACAACAATAACTTAATTGTACATTTGTGTAACTGCATTGTTTGTAACACAAAGGATAAATAGTGCCCCCTTCTCCGTGATGTGATTATTTCACACTGCATGCCTATATCAAAATATCTCACGTACCCCACAAATATATATACCTATTCTGTACCCACAAAAGTTAAACATTTTTAAATTAAAAAAATATATATATTGCAAAAGCAACCAGAAGAGGATCAAGACTGGAGGCATTGAAACTGTAGTGGGGAAAAGATTTCATTGCCAGCTTCATGGTTGAAACACGTGTAACAAAAGACTTACTAGCAAGAGAAAAGTATACAAATTTACTTTTTATATTTTGAGACAGAGTCTCCCTATGTTGCCCAGGCTGGAGTGCAATGGCGCAAGCTCAACTCACTGCAACCTCCACCTCCCCAATTCAAGCAATTCTCATGCCTCAGCCTCCCTAGTAGCTGGGACTACAGGTGTGTGCCACCACACCCGGCTAATTCTTGTATTTTTAGTAGAGACAGAGTTTTGCCATGTTGGTCGGGAACCCCTGACCTCCAGTGATCCCCCTCCTTGGCCTCCTCAAGTGTTGGGATTACAGGCATGAGCTCCTGCTCCCAACCACAAATTTACTTAATGTAAATTTGGGTTGACACAAGAGCCTTTGGAAAGGAAGACCCGAAGAAAGAGGTGACTGTATGTATGTTTATGCATAAGTCTGATGAAGAGCAGAACAGTCATGCAGAAGTATGACTGGAAGATGAAAGAAGTGATCTAATGGTAATGAACTTGGGGGCTCAGCCAGGACTCTTTGTTTAGATTCTTCTCTATGTCCCTGTGCCTTCAGAGACAAGGATGCTCCTTTCTTCCAGCTACAGGGAGGGCATCTCTCACATGAGAGTCTTTGCCACCTGCTTCAGTGGGGAAGGATAAGGGGAAGGTGAAAGAGACCTTCCTGCTTCTGCTATTTTCTCAATGCCAAGGTATCATATTTAGGGGGTAGTGTGCTCTGGACCCCATCAAAGCAATCACTGCGACCTTATTTTCCAGTGTCAACCCCATAAGGTTAAGTTCATCACATCCCATTTGTTCATGGCCCAGGCTTCTAAGAGAAGCACATTTGGGGCCCACAGATGGCCCTCCAACCTCAGTTAGAGGTCACGCCCCGACCAGGACTCTTGAGGTCCCTCAGGGGCTGCAGAAATGCACAGGACCCAATTAATTTACTCTACGTATGTGACCAGAGGTGATGTTTACAATGTCTGGGGTGGTGCTTACAGCAAGACCTTGGGAAGCTTCTGTTATTTGGTGTTTCTTTATTTCATTTTTTGAGACAGAATCTCACTCTGTTACCCAGGCTGAAATGCCTGGTAGTGCAATCATAGCTCACTGTGGCCTCAAACTCCTGGGCTCAAGCGATCTTCCTGCCTTAGCCTCCTGAGTAACTGGGACTACAGGCATGTGCCACCACACCCAGTTAATTTTAATTTTAATTTTTTTTTTTTTTTTGGAGAGATGGAGTCTTGGTATGTTGTGCAGGCTGGTCTTAAACTCCTGGGCTCAAGCGATCATCCCATCTCAGCTTCCTGAGTAACTGGGACTACGGGCATGTACCGCCATGCCCAGTTAATTTTTAAATTTTTGGGGGAGGAGACGGGGTCTTACTACATTGCCTAAGATAGTGTTAAATTCCTGGGCTTGAGCGATCTTCCCACCTCGGCCTCCCGCTCCTGAAGTGCTGGGATAACAGGCATGAGCCACCACACCTAACCTAAGCTTACATTATAAACGGCTAAAAAACTCTAGCTTCTTAAAGTTCCCTCAGTAAAGATACAAATCTTGTAACTCTGATTTTATAGGCGTCCTGCGGAGTTATCTGGAGAGAAAATTTGCTATGAAGCGACAGTCTGATACAAGGTATTATACCAGTGTTCAATTTCAATAGCTGCTCCGGAAAGCGTTCCTCTCTGATCCAAATGTAGCCCCGTGTAGACAATGGGGTCTTTGCTGTCCTATCTCTGGCGATCTGTCCCGCTCAGTTATAAACACAGTGTTAGATGTTTCTTCATCTTCCCCACGGTCCGGTCAGATAATACTCGTCTTCCTTTATCTGCAGGCGAGAGCGCTCTAAATTGTTGCTATCTAACCCGAACATGAACGATGGCTTCAATTGTTTCTTCTGGAGGAAATAAATGACTGCCCCATGCAGCACTGTGCTAATCCAGATAACTCCACCTGTGTCAACAGTAAATGAGGAAAGTGCTCAGTTCTTAACATTTGACAGTTAGAGCAGATCACAGTACTCAAGGATTTTTTTTTTTTTTTTTTTTGGTGTGATCTCCATCTTCAGCGTTTTCTTCACACACACACACACAAAAGCAGTCATGTGCATGTTCATGTACTTTGATTTCTTCATTTGGAGATAATTTAAAATAGGCCAGGTGCGGTAGCTCACACCTGGAATCCCAGCACTTTGGAAGGCCTAGGTGGATGGATCACCTGTGGTCAGGAGTTTGAGACCAGCCTGGCCAACATGGTGAAACCCCATCTCTATTAAAAATATAAAACTTAGCCAGATGTGGCGACACACACCTGTAATGCCATCTACTCAGGAGGCTGAGGCATGAGAATCACTTGAACCTGGGAGGCAGAGGTTGCAGTGAGCTGATATCACACCACTGCACTCCAGCCTGGGTAACAGAGTGAGACTCCGTCTAAAAAGAAAAAAAAAAAATTATCTCCAAGGAGCATATAAATGAGTTGCCAAACCTTCTATGAAACCTTTCCCACCAATCTTGGCCTTCATATCCCTCCCCTCCCCTACCTTTCCCCTCCCCTTGTCCCCCCTCCCCTCCACTCCCCTTCCTTCATCCGTTCCTTCCTTCCCCTTGCTATGTTGCCCAGGCAGGCCTCAGACTCCTGGCCTCAAGGGATCCTCCTGCCTTAGCCTCCCAAGTCACTGGGACTACAGACACTTGCCACTACACCTGACCTCTGGCCTTTATTTTCACTCTGCTGAACTCCCAAACCAGTTGTGTCTACAGCTCACTTTGTCCTTAGCACAGGCAGCCTCTTTTTTTTGTTTTGGGGGTTGTTTTTGGAGACAGAGTCTTGCTCTGTCAACCAGACAAGTTGAATGACATGATCACAGCTCATTGCAGCCATGATCTTCCCATCTCAGCCAGGCTCAAGTGATCCTCCTGCCTCAGCCTCCACAGTAGCATGCACTACCACACACACCCAGCTAATTTCTTTCTTTCTTTTTTTTTTTTTCTAAGAGAGAGAGGAGGGTCTCAGTGTGCTCAGTGCATTAGTCAGGCTGGTCTCTCAAACTCCTGACCTCCAGTGATCCTCCAGCCTTGGCCTCCCAAAGTGCTGGAATTATAGGCATGAGCCACAGTCCAGCCTGTCTTTATTTCTATTCTATATGACTGTTCTTTCTCTGTACGAGGATAACAAGTCCCCAGTCTTACCCTCCATGCTCCTTCTAAGTGCTGGAGGCCAAGAGAAGAATGAGGCTGTCTTCCTTCTCTCCTGGTCCCCTCCCTGCCAGGCCACTCTGGGTGGGCTGTATTCCTCTAGGGAAGGCAGACTCCTCCAGGCAGCCCTCCCCTTGACTCTCTCTCCAGGCTGGGGAAGGTGCTTTCTCCTCTTGCTCCTTCAGGCCTAGAAGAGATGAGAGTCCCTGTCCCTGGACCGCAGCATCCCTGGAAGTATTATCAAAACCCTGTCCAGTGCCATGGAAACACTGCAGTGCCTTTTATTAAGCTTCCTGTATTTCCAGCTTTAAGATGCCGTGTCTTCTTACTCCAGATCCTGCCCGAGCAAACCATTAGGAATGGCTCAGGAGTATTTCTCCTTGTTCCAGCTGAAGCCCAAATCATCCTTCAATGATGGCTCTCACTCTGCAGGTTGCCCAAGACAAGGAACCCAGAAAACAGGGCTTTTGCGGATAAGGCAGCCATGAACCTGCCCTGTCTCGAAAGTTCTTTGGGGATTAATTGTTTGGATTGGGGATAAGCGTTTCTGTTTTAGGACTTCTACCTCCAGAAAAGAACAGAGCGAGGTTGGAATCAGAGGGCAACAGAGCCACTAAGATAATGTGTGAAAATGTTCCCAGGAAAGTCCGAATATGGGAAAATCTGATGACAGGAAGATACTGAATGAGAATTGTTCTCAGCCAGGAAAGGAAGTGGCTCGGGGAGAGCCACTGAGAAGCAAATCTTTTAGGTGACATGTGCTAAGAAAAGGAACTTAGGAAAGGTTTTGCTTTGGTTTTTGTTAGTTTTCACAAAGAACTAGGGCTTTGCTGATTATATCATTTAAAAAATATGTATTGGCTGGGTGCGGTGGCTCACGCCTGTAATCCCAGCACTGTGGGAGGCCGAGGTGGGCGGATTGCCTGAGGTCAGGCATTCGAGACCAGCTTGGCCAACATGGCAAAACACCCTCTCTACTGAAAACACAAAAATTAGTGAAACATGGTGGTACATGCCTCTAATCCTAGCTACTCAGAAGGCTGAGGCAGGAGAATTGCTTGAACCCGAGAGGTGGAGTGAGCTGAGATCCTACCATTGCACGGCAGTCTGGGTGACAGAGCAAGACTCCGTCTCAAAAAAAAAAAAAAAGAAAAAAAAGAAAAAAAAAAGATATGTTTTGGCCAGGCAAGGTGGCTCACCTCTGTAATCCCAGCACGTTGGGAGGCTGAAGCAGGAGGATCACTAGAGGCCAGCAGTTTGAGACTATTCTGGGCAGTGCAGCAAGATTCCATGTCTACAGAATTTTTCTTTTAATAATTAGCCAGGTGTGGTGGTGTGCACCTGTAGTTCCAGCTACTGGGAGGCCTAGGCGGGAGGACTGCTTGAACCCAGAAGTTCAAGGCTGCAGCAAGGTATGATTGCACCACTGCACTCCAGCCGGGGTGACAGAGTGAGACCCTGTCTCAAAACACGCGCACACACACACACACACACACACACACACACACAGCTCTCGCAAGTTGGAGCATACTTACGTTAAAGACTTTACCTGAGATTTGAATTAATTAGGCATCCTGTATTTTCCCTGGCAACCCCACCCACCGCGCAGTGTCTCTGGTCACAGTGCCTGGAAGGAGCACACTGGGGCCTCACAGCTTCCAGGCAATTGCATAGGAAGCAGCTCAAAGCAGTAATCAATCCTGGGAAATTTTCCTGATTTCTGTTTTCATGTTTAAATTTTTATTAGAAAACAAACAGCATTGACAAAGGTGGATGTTTCCAGTTGCTTGGGGATAAAATATTATTATGATTCCTCATTCTTGCTGTACCAAGTATCGGGGATGATTAGGGAGAAGAAATCTGAGAATGCTTTCATTGGAAATTCAGGAAAAACTTTACACCTTGTAGAGGGCAAGGCGGACGTTCCGATGCAGCCTTTTGACTCTCTCGCCCCCTAGTGGCGATATGCCTAAACAGGGGTTTGCGTTCCTACTGGTGACAGTTGCATCCCCTGGAACTTCTCCATTGCACTAACTGTGTAGTAAGTGAAATAACAACAAAACACATAGGAAGATGAAGATCCAGGCATATCTAAGCCCCAAAACCAGTCTGAGCGGTGCGTAAAGACAGGGCCGAGGTGCAGATGCTGTGCTGCTCCCTTGTAGCCTCCAGCTATTTTATGGGGATCCTGGGCTAATAGGGGAAAATCTGGCTTCACGCCCCGGGGGTTGAATCTGCCCAGAGTTGGTTGCCTTTATTTACATTCATTTACCCAATAAATTTTCCTGGAGTGCCTACTATATGCCAGGCACCGTGCCAGGTGCTAAGCATTACACCTCACATCCTTCACTACGATTTGGAGTTAAACCAAAGAGTTTGCACAGAGTTCTAGAAATTGTACCCAAAGCAAACTGAACACACAGCTAGGCACAGGCAGAAATTTTAGAACTGGGAGGGAATCTATATAACCAATGCCCTTTTAGTTAAACTAATATCCCTGCCACATTCTTTCTTTATAACTCATATATACAGGGTTTCAGCATCTTTTTTGATAAATGGTCATTAGACTTCTTGACAACTATTTATAATTCGGCACCCAGTAATCAATCAGAATTGCATATAGTACAAAATTAATGCCATGTGATATGCCTGGAGCCATTTCTGACTTATGAAAGAAAGATGGTGTTGGCAGAATGTTGAATTTTCGTCCCTGTTTCTAGAACGTGCGATGCTGACTTGCTGACATTGAAAGAATGTAGCGACAGAAACCTATTAGAGCAGTGAACTTGTTTTGGAAATAGTTGGGTTGGGCCTATTTGTGGTAGCACTGACCAAAGTCAATCAGTGGAAAGAATTGAGACAGAATGTTGAAACATAACCTGAGTTTGTTCAGCAGTCTGGAGTATCTCCCAGCTTCCACTACCCTATGTTCCATTTAATTTATACATCCTGCCAATTTTACTTCCTGAGTATTTCTCAAACCTTTGCCTTCTTTTTATCTTTATAATTCCCATAGTTTCAAATCTCACATCTTTTTTCCTAAATTACTATAACAGAAACTGTATTGTAATCTCTTTTCCTGCTTCTCTCAAATCCATTCTCCACACAGATTTATCTCAAACACAAATCTGATCATGTCCTTAGTCTGCTTTTATCTTGTTCATGACTCCGTGGTGCTGGCAGGACACAGTTCAAGCTTTTTGTGCATGAAATGCATGGACCTGACACCTGTCCTGGGGCACAGAATGCGTGGGATGGATACTTGTCCTGCCATGTCCACCATCATTCCATCGTCTTTCCTATCACATCCCTCCTGAGGTCTTCCAGGTGCTCTGAATCGGTCTGTGAGCCTGTTGAGTGAATATCCAAACATATGCATCCACCTCTGTGCTGTGTTGCTTATGAGTTTTCTCCTTGATAAACCAGGTAACCCTGACGTGACTGAATCCCATTATTCAAAACATGTTATGAGTTTGTGTTGTTTCAAAGAGTCCCATTATCAGTGGGTAATATTTCTGTCAGATTCCAAAGGCTTACTGCCCTTCTCTTTCCCACTGTTCAGCTGCAGAGAATTCTTCAGCTGATTCTCTTTGGTGTTCAGTGTTTCATTAATCGGATTCTGACCTCTACATAGAATGGAACTGTTTGGGATACTGGCTGGGCGTAGTGGCTCACGCCTGCAATCCCAACATTCTGAGAGGCTGAGGCAGGTGGATCACCTGAGGTCAGGAGTTTGAGACCAGCCTGGCCAACATGGCAAAACCTCATCTGTACTAAAAATACAAAAATTAGCCAGGCGTGGTGGTGCAGGCCTGTAATCCCAGCTGCTTGGAAGGCTGAGGCAGGAGAATCGCTTGAACACACGAGGCGGAGTTTGCAGTGAGCCAAGATCGTGCCACTGCACTCCAGCATGGGTGACAAAGCAAGATTCCATCTCAAAAAAGAAAAAAAAAAGGCATTTACTCAGCATCCATGTGTGCCTAGGGCTGTGGTAGGAACTGGGGATTCAGAGATAATAAAGCTGGCCT
This sequence comes from Macaca nemestrina, assembly GCF_043159975.1. Classification (NCBI taxonomy): domain Eukaryota; kingdom Metazoa; phylum Chordata; class Mammalia; order Primates; family Cercopithecidae; genus Macaca; species Macaca nemestrina. The sequence continues at coordinate 119,743,668 of NC_092133.1, read as the reverse complement.
TATTCCTTGGCAACCTCATAAATCTCATGAGAGAGGCTCACATATAAGCAAAGAAAGTGCGACAAGTGTTCACAAATCTATGGCTTCTCTCATCAATTTCAACATCCTTGGCCTCCTCCACTGGCAAACTAGGGCCTAATCGTTTTTTGAAAAAAATGAAAGTGTGAGTGAATGACGAGATGGATGAATTGATCATCTTTAGCCTAAAGCAGTATTCTCCAAACTACTAGGTCTTAGGAGGCAATGTTCAGTATCACATGAAGAAGCCAGGTGTGGTGGCTCACACCTGTAATCCCAGCACTGTGGGAGGCTGAGGTGGAAAGATCATGTGAGACCAGGAATTCAAGACCAGTTTGGGCAAGTGAGACCCCATTTCTATAAAAAATTTGTAGAAAATTAGCCAGACATGGTGGTGTGCACCTATAGTCTCAAATACTCAGGAGGCTGAGCTGGATGACCTGAGCCCAGGAGTTTGGAGGAGTTTGGAGCTGCAGTGAGCTGTGATTGCACCACTGCACCCCAGCCTGGGTGACAGAGCGAGACCCTTTCTCAAAATAGAAAAGAATTCAGTAAACAAAATATTTTACATTGTTAATAGTTATATATTTACTACACAGGATGTAAGAAAATATGTAACTGTTTTATCAAACCCATAATTTAACAATAATATAGATGAGAAAAAGCTTAATATTTTAGGCAAGTCAGTATAAAGTTAATACTAATATAAATGGTAAGAATTTGACCCAGTCACCTCTTAAAGACCCCAGCTTTCCACACTGCCACACATTAGTGATTAAATTTCAACGTGAGTTGTGGAGGGGACAGACATTCAAACTATAGCCGAAGAGAAATTGTTGATGTTTGGGAAACAAAATGATTTTCACTGTTTCCTTTTCTTCAGGTTTTATTCTTTCCCCAAATTCAGCCTACAGTTGACTGTTTTATGTGCAACCCACGGCAATTTTTAACTATGGCATTGAAACCTTTGAAAAGATAAGACAAGGCTGTGTGTGTGTGTGTCTGTTTTTAAAGATGAGCCAAACCATGTTTATTATTTATTTTATTTTATAAGTGATTCTGTCAACTGACCATGTGAATGTCCTGATTTTCATAGATTATGACCTGTTCAGGTGACAAGAAATAGACGTACTAATAACCTAGTAATCTTGGATTATTATTTATATTTGGAAGTAAGGAAAAACAGGAAATGGCTTTCCCAAGCCTCTTGAGCAACATTTAGGAGACATTTTATATATGTATGTGTGCGCGCGTGTGTGTGTGTGTGTGTGTGTGTGTATACATATGGATAACATTTAGAATACAGCAGTAGCGGCATCAGGCTGACAGCAACTCTGGGAAACCCACAGGACACTGTCCTTCCCCCCATGCACCCCTGCCCAACCTTCAGTGTCTCCATTCCTGCTTCCTTCTCTGCTTCCTGCTGCTACACAGCCTGCTCTGCTGATCTCTCTCTTTCTCCTTTTCTCTCTTTCTTTGGTTTGTGTCACCTCAAGGCTTTTGCTTGCTGTCACTTTTTAAATTTTTTTTAATTAATTTCTTTTTTTTTTTTTAAGAGATGGGGCCTCACTCTGTTTCCTAGGCTGGAGTGCAGTGAAGCTACCAGCTCACTGCACTCTCGAACTCCTGGGCTTCCGGCTAATTTTCTGAAAATTTTTTGTAAAGACGAGGTCTCACTATGTTGCCTGGGCTGGTCTCAAACTTCTGGGCTGAAGTGATCCTCCCGCCTCAGCCTCCCAAGTAGTTAAGTTTTAAGACTATAGACGTGAGCCACTGTGCCACCAAGCCACCATGCCACTGAGCCACTGTGCCACTGCGCCACCTGGCTATGCTTGCTGTCTTTGTGCATCTCAGCTTTCACCTGCCATACTGCCTGCATCTGGGGTGACCAACTCAATCCAGTTTCTTTGGGACTTTTCCAGTTTTAGCACCAAAATTTCCACAACCAGGCAACACCTAAAGTCCTAGGTAAGCCGGGATGTTTAGTCATGCCACCTGTACCCCTTTGCTATATATTTCACATTCGAATTCTGTAAAGGAGAAGAGGGGAAATCTGACTGGATCTCTTTGTCCCTTGTCCAGCCCAGGGAGCCTCTGAGCTCTTCCAGCTGAGCCTACTGATTATACCAGTGAGGCTTGGCGGTGACAAAAGGAAGCATTCCTAGCTGATTGTCTCAGAAGGGGCCTGTGAGCAGAGTGAACCTGAGAATATCATCAGGTCCTGCAGTCCACTTTCCACACCAGTTTGTATCAGTGCTGGTGCTGAACGTGTTGGGTGAAGGTATATGCAGACGAGAGGTGTCAGTGGGGGGCAGGCAGAAACAATTTTAAAAATCATTGCACCAGCTGAGTGCCATGGCTCATGCCTGTAATTCTGGCACTTTAGGAGGCTGAGGTGGGTAGATCACTTGAGGTCAGGAGTTCGAGACCAGTCTGGCCAATGTGGCGAAACCCTGTCTCTACAAAAAATACAAAAATTAGCCGGACGTGGTGGCACGCGCCTGTAATCCCAGCTACTTGGGGGATGAGGCAGGAGAATTGCTTGAACCCGGGAGGCAGAGATTGCACTGAGCCAAGACCCCACGACTGCACTCCAGCCTGGGTGACAGAGCAAAACTCCATCTCAAAAAAAAAAAAAAAAAATCATTGTACCCTTTTTACCTTTATGAACTCAAGCATTACACAAATTAGGCTCTTAATATAGTGTTATAGAAACCCTGGCCCAACCAGTCATTAAGTATTTTATCCCAGTCAATATTGTCCAGTTCAGAGATTGTAAAGTTTGCAAAAGTGGGTGTTTACAAAGCAAAACAAAGTCATCTGGGAAATGAAGAATGTTAATCTCTAGCAGCCTTGGGGACAAACACAAAATGCACTACGGCTTAGGGCGGAGAAGCTGAGCCATCAATACTTTCTAAATCCTGGAGGGCTTCCTCTACCTCCCGCATTCCAGCACCCCCTCTACCCACTTGGCTCCAGAAATTAGTCCTTCTCTATTAAAACTGTTTTTCCATCTGCAAGGAACAGAGGTCCCCACCCGGCCCTACCCCACCTCCGCTTCCGCCCCGCCTTCAGTTCTGTGGGCTGAGGTGGGGAGAGAAAAATAAAATCACTGTAAAAATACTTGACTTCTGAAGCACGTGACTGGCTTTCAAGAATTCTATAAACTCGAGGGTGAGGCACTTGAAGAAGTGGGAGGCATGGCTCAGGGCAGACGGGCTACTTTGAGCCCTCTGAGTCTCTGGATGCCCCTCCCGAGCACCCCCAACCTCCTGATCACCCCTGATCCTCCTCTCCAGCACCCCATTCCCAACTCTTCCTGGTGTTCTGAGACCCCCGAGGGAGTGCAGTCTGCGCGCAGGCATGCAGCCCAGCCCCGGGTGCTGGGTGACCCCCTCAGCTCCAGGTGTGGCTGCAGGACTGTCAGCCTCCCGGGGGTGACATGGAAGGGTGAATGCATTTGCACTGCACCTTTCATTCTGTGGCATCTGTGTCTCTGTTTCTCTTAAAGCCTATGGCCATCACTCACCGGGAGGCTGAGAACTGATGAAAAAGTGGAGCAAAAACAAAACAAAACTAGCTGCATTGTTGAAACAAAGTCAATTTCAGTGTTTATTTGGCAGAGAAGCTAGTAGAGGTGATCAAAGTGATCAAGGCAATTCACTTGTTTCGCTGGCCCTGGGAGGGAAGGTGAGGAGCTCTGAATTCCAAAGGTGGGGGGAGAGGAGAGCAAAGCTCAGGGGAGAGAGCGGTCAGGAATCTCCCTGGGCACAGCCAATCCCTGCCGAGACTCCAAGACACCAGTCACAGCTTTCTCCTTCTCCTGCATCAGGGTGACCTCCAGGCCCTGTTCTCTGAGCCTCCACCCTCCACCCTGAGCTGCACCACTGCCCCCAAGCCTCTATGGGCACCCCTGCCCAAAGGCTATGCTCTGGGTGCACCCTTGCACCCAAGCTCCCCTCAGGCGCTTTCCGCTATCCTAGCAGCTCCACACCTCTTCCACACCAGCTCTGAGGGTAGTTTCCAGCTTTGGCCTCCTCCTCCAGGAAGCCCTGCACCCCAGGGAGGTCCCTGGCATCACACAGTCTTAGCTTACAGATTAGAGGTCTCAGTGACTAGAGCAGGCGCCCAGCTCCCCGCAGAAATTGATAAATATCTATGACGAAACTTCATGCCGCCTTAGGGCTCCTACAGCAATGCCCCCCAGATAATACCAGACCCAATTCTACTGTTGAAAGAAGAGGAATTTTAGAAAATAGGTATACCAGGCCAGGTGCAGTGGCTCATGACAGAAATCTCAACATTTCGTGAGGTCAGGGCCGGAGGACTGTTTGAGCCCAGGAGTTCAAGACCAGCTTGGGCAACATAATGAGCCCTAATGTCACAAAAAATATAAAATTAGCCAGGCATGGTGGAGTGTGGCTGTTGTCCCAGCTACTTGGGAGGCTGAGGCTAGAGGATTTATTGAGCCCAAGAGGTTGAAGCAGTGAGCCATGATCATACCCCTGAATCCAGCCTGGGTGGTGGAGTGAGAACTTATCAAAAAAAAAAAAAAAAAGGAAGAAGAGAGATACCTCCTTTTTTATTCTTCATTTCCATCTAGCAAAATAATAATAATAATGATTGAGGGGTCACCTAGGACAATGGCCTTGGACTTCAGTAGTGAAAAAAGAGGATAAAAGATCCTAAGGTATTCACCAAGTAAAGACTGAACAGGACGCTGGAGATGAGAAAGATGGGCGAGATGAGAGCCAGACATTCGAGAATGCTCCAGGAGTCAGTTTGTTCAGCAACAAAGTGGGGAGATGTTGGTGGGGGTAACAGGGAGAAGTGTACTCCATGATCCCAGTTTTGGCAATTTGATTGGTTTCCCTTCCTTCTTGCTCCCCCTATTCCCCAACCCCCACCTCCACAGGTCACTGTAGCTTTGAGAGACGGCCGGGGAGAAGCTCAAGGACAGAAAATAAGCCAGGAGAGTCTCTTTCCAACAAATACTCTATTGAAAGGGTTGATAATGAGGCACTGTGGGTAAAGCGAGGTAGCAACCCAGGTGCTTGTATCTATAGAAGTTCTCATATTCTCGTGGACTCCACCCTGGCCCTTCAGGAACTCTGTGAAATATGCCATGGTTTCGCTCCCTCTGGGATAAAAGGGGTGAGCAGATACATGTTACAATTTGCACTTAGAAGTTGCCACCTGGAATCCAGACTTTGTCTGCAGTGACCAGAGGGCAGAGCTAAGCAAGACTCTCAAGACGATGTGCTGTGCAGATGCCAGCTCTGACCACAGTGCTGTGCATACGGGGTCTCTGCTGCCCAGCATCTATCTTCCAACTTAAGATAGATAAAAGAACCCATAATAAAAGCCAACATCAATGGGTTCTCTTAAAAAGAAAGCAAACATGCTTAAAGTATTAACACATTGGATCTATGTGTAGTTTCACATTATATGATCACATGAGGAATTTGTGTGGAGGGGCAAGAGGAGAGTTCCAAGACATCTGATAGGGAGACTTGAGTGTTGCTGGGTAGGGAGGGGCTCTTGGGCACCTCACTTAGTGTCTGGCAGAATCTCCTTGGAGCCACTGGAATTTTAAGGACTTTAAGTAAGGGAAGATTGGTTACCCTCTGCTCTGGAGGGAATGCTGGAGATATAAATGGTTACCTGGTGAAATTGTTGCTCTTAACACAGAAGGGAAAATTCTGTTTTGATCTATGAGTCATATAGAAATGTATCATACTATGGAATTTGTGAAATTGTTAGTGGGGCTTTGTAATACAGTTCGTGTGAGGCTCACACCTTCGCTCTAATTATTGTTTAAGATTAATTATTTTTTAATTATTGTTTAAGATTCTTTTATAGGGTCTTTGTTGGGAAACTCAAACAGTATCATTATGTTCCCCTCACATTTGGAAACCTAAGGCGCCCAGAGGGCTTATCTTGGGATCACACATAGGTGGCCATCTGTACTGGTTTGCCAGGGACAGCCGTGGTTTCTTGTCCAGTTGTAATTATTAATAGTGTCTCCTTTCCCTCTCACAACTGCGGGTTTATGCTAAGTATAAGGTCACCCTAACCACCTGACACATTGCTGTCAAAACTAGGATTGGAGATCCCACATTTCACATGTGCCAGATCATCCATTTAAGCAAATGTTATCCCAGTTGTTAAAAATCCTTTGTTTTTGACTTACAGGGCCTCATACCATAGTAGTCTGTCTTTTAGAAATAGTTAATGTGGAACACATCAAACATGAGGCCTCTGGTTGAAACACTTTTGTTGACTTCTTTGTTTTTCACTTTGTTTTGATTAACTCCCACAGTTATGGCTGCCTTTGAAAAGTACATTTTAAGGACTTCAGCAAGCATTAGTTATTTCTTTTGTGTCATGATGTCAAGTCATTTTCAATTATCTGGTTCTTAATAGAATTTAAAGTGAAAAAATATTAAATATGTATCAGGGCAATTCCACTTACTCTTGGTTCTTGCAATGATTTCTCTCTTGAAAAACTTACATAGGCCAGGCACAATGGCTCACGCCTATAAACCCAGAATGATTACTTTGGGAGGCCGAGGTGGGCGAATTACCTGAGGTCAGGAGTTCGAGACCAGCCTGGCCAACGTGGTGAAACCCCGTCTCTACTAAAAATACAAAAAAACAAAAAAACAAAAAAACAGAGCCAGGCATAGTGGCGGGTGCCTGTAATCCCAGCTACTCAGGATGCTGAAGGAGGACAATTGCTTGAACCCAGGAGGCAGAGGTTGCAGTGAGCCGAGATCATACCATTGCACTACAGCCTGGGCCACAAGAGCAAAACTCCACCTCCAAAAAAAAAAGGTGGGGGAAAAGGCCGGGTGCGGTGACTCACACTTGTAATCCCAGCACTTTGGGAGGCCGAGGCGGGCAGATCACGAGGTCAGGAGATCAAGAACATTCTGGCTAACATGGCGAAACTCCATCTCTATGAAAAATACAAAGAGTTAGCCAGGCATGGTGGCATGTGCCTGTAGTCCCAGCTACTCAGGAGGCTGAGGCAGGAGAATCGCTTGAACCCAGGAGGCAGAGGTTGCAGTGAGCCCAGATCGCACCACTGGGTAACTGAGCAAGGTGCCATCTCAAAAAAAACAGAGCAAGACACCATCTCAAAAAAAAAAAAAAAAAAAGAAAGAAAGAAAAGAAAAACTTACATAAAGGAAATTGACATGCTTTCCACAACCCTGTAATTGGCCTGCTGAGAAATCGCATGCAATTGTTTACGATTTTTGTGATTAATTCTCTTCATGGTGGTTGCCACTTATGTTGCGTTATCAGCACCAATAATGGTCCAGTTCTGTAACAGGTTAGCTATGACTACAAAATCACCATTTGTCTTTACAGCACTCTATTATCTCATCACTTGTCTTTCCTTTTAAATGACATTTGTTTTATGTGGTAGCTCATTTTGAGTCATGAATTGCAACATATGGAACCACTAACCAAGAAATAGTCTTGCACCTTTCCCTGTTAACAGAAATGGAGTTGAAAACTTAGCCTCCTGGTATTATTATTATTCTAGTTCTCTATATGATTGGAGGGAAATCAGATTTCAAGTTCTTGCCGCTTTCCTTATGCCTTTCACAGCAAATTTCAAAGTATAGCAGTAGGCAGATTGCAATGTAATAGCAATTTTTAAGCCCAGAAATTAAATTAAACCAGAAAGAAATACACCTACTTCTAGTTCAAATAGTGTTTCTTCCGGAAAGAAGAACATCTCCACAGTAACAGCGGTGACAATAAGAGTATTTTCATGAAGATCGGAGTTAGCAGGTTTATATAGATTGCAGAATACAGCTACTGTTTTCCAGAGAAACTGACAATCAGTGTTAAATGGTTAGGAAGGTCTCTGTGCTTTGGAGAAAGATATGGAATAGTCGGTGCAAGGGCTAATAGAGTGCCTTCTCAAATTGTTTTCAGTTCCTCCTCTTAAGGAGGAACGAAAGGCTGGTAAGTAATCCAATAGAAGCTTTTCCCTATAGAATGGTCAGAAAGTTTGATCATTCAAAAGAACATTATTTTACTGTAAATACATGTCTAGATTTCATGGTCCTTAATGATTTATGTTACATGTCTTCCCCCCTAACGCCTTTTTCTCTTGTGCATATCACAGAGTTTTGCTTCCTGGAATATCAGTGGAGAGGGTAGTCAGCTTGGCCCATATGAGGGAGGGGAGGGTTCTAGCAGCTGGAACGCAAGGTGGACTGACCAAGGGGGTTCCTTGGCCTGCCTGGAAAACGGTAGTTCAGACCTGGTGGGAAACATTCCCCTATTTTTGTCCATCTAGGGATCAACAGAGGCCTTGAAAGACTGCTGTGACACCTTCCAAACAGCCCCCAGGAAATCATAATCAGCATCTGCCAATGGATCTCTTCTGCCTGGGTTGAGCTAGCCAGGAGGGCCCCAGGGCAGGGTATGGTTTGTGGCTGCCAGCTGCCATGGCAGCTCTCTGCTGCCTCCTTCATCCTGGGGTTTTTGCCTCTGTGCTACCAAATGACAGGTAGGAGCTGCTAAGGATGGGCTCTCTGGACACCAAAGCAAGGGGCTTGGGGTCACAACTAAAGGCTGAGGGACATCTGATTTGGGCTGCTGCATCTGCAGTGTTTCTCTCTCTCTCTCTCTCTCTCCCTCTCACTTTTCTCCCGCCCTCCTCTCCACTCTTCCTGACATTAATGCCTTAAAGACTAATACCACAACAGTGTACAAGAATCAGGATGATCTGGACCTGAAAGGCTGAACATAGGAGGGGCCTCCTTCATGAACATTTTACACCTAAGGAAATAGTAAGTTTAAAACTAGATTCATCTGGCTTTGCCCTGGGGCCACCGGGACAGAAACTGTGTACGATTCATTCCTCCTTAAAGCAAGATTGCCAGGTAATTCTGTTGCAAAGTCATAGAGACCTTAAGTTATCTGCCCTGCAAACCCCACTGCCTCTATTCAGGCTGCCAAGGCACTGGTTTATTTTTCTGAAAGATTCACTGCGTCTTCTTGGATTTCAAGAAAAATCCCGTTAGGAATTGAGGGGCTCTCTTCTTCCCCTCCCGACATGAGTATAACTCACTTCCTGGCATGTCTCCTTTCCTTTTGGCCTACATCCTTTGTCTGTTAGGTGCTTCCACATCCTTATGTCTTAAATGACCAAAATACGTCACCCCCACTGCCAAAACACACAGGTCACTCGAGGTCACAATCTGGAACATAGGCCGGCCATTGTTCTGTACACATTCTTGATTTAAATCAATCTCAAACCTTGCTGGAATGCCCTGTAAACTGGGGCAAGGTATGGTCACCAGACTAAGCATTGTCCTTTTTTAACCTTCCAGTGATGGGGCTGCTACAGGTTACAATATTGCACTCTTCCTCCTAGCTACTGTTACCCTGAGATATCTGAGGTTGCAGAGCTAATGTTGCCTAGATTATTTTGCCATCCTTTTTTTTTTTTTCCCTCCGGACATCATGCCCCCTATTTTCACTCTCTGGGAACTCTGCCAGTTTTTCAAGGACTGGGTAAAGAACAAAATAAATATTTGTAGGTGGTTTAAAAGGAGAAGAAGTATGTTGGCTGTAACTCTGCCCATCCAAAGAAATGCATTTTCACTGTCTTTCAGATGTTTTGAAGTTGTTAACTGGGAGAGCTTCAGAAGGTTGACTTTACTAGTTTACCTTTTGGATTTGTGATCAAGGGCTGAGTGTGTGAGTGTGAGTGTGTGTGTGTTTGTAAGTGTGTTGGGGAAGGGAGGAGTCTGAGAAAGTGAGGCAAGTAAGTAGAAACTTTTTTTAAAAAGTCCAGATTGAGTGATTGAAATCGACTGTGTGCAAATGACGCTAGACCTCTTCATAGATGTTAATCGGGCCCTAAAAAATTAGTGCCGGAAAGCACTCAGCATAGACCCTTTCTTTCAAATTGTTTGGGATTTTTTTTTTTTAAGGGAGTTCACTGAAATTTGGGAGGTTCGACAGGTTGCTGTTTCTTAATATGTGGATCACCCGATTTGGGAGGCTCACTCTCCCTCTGAGATTGAAGAGATGAGGGCACTGGCTCCCAGCGAAGGCTCCCGGCCTTAATCATGTGTGAAATGTTTTCCTTCCTGGGCTGCAGAGCCTCGGTGGTTTGCAGCGGTGGAACCAGGCAGGCCGAGCTGTGGGTAGGAGAGGCCGTCACCTGTTGGGGCCTCCCCCCTCGCGCCCAACCCCCGGCATCGCCCTGCCCTGGCAGAGCCCAGCCCCCAGTCCCCGGGGAGCGCGCCTGCGGAGGGACGGACGGACAGACGGACGGTCGGACAGACCTAGGGACGGAGGGCCAGGGGTAGGGGAGATCCAAGAGGCCCGGCGCTGGAATGCAGTTTTCTCGGGCGAGGGAGACTTTGCACCGGAGTGGAAAATAGTTTGGGGTGGGGTTTCGCACCGTCCCCTCCTCCCCAGCCCCGGGCCCCCTCCCAGGCGCTTTCTGGGAGCTTTTAGAACTGCGCTCTGAAGTTTCCAGAGAGCAAGGAGCTTTTGCGGCAGGCAGAGACAATGGAAGAAAATGAAAGCCAGAAATGTGAGCCGTGCCTTCCTTACTCAGCAGACAGAAGACAGATGCAGGGTAAGTAACAGACCCATTCAAAGATGGAGTTACAGGGACGCGTGCCCCTTGCCGCTTGCTGCTTTTTATAAACTGCAGCCCTGGGACCTGGCAAAGAAAAAAAAAAAAAGGCAAATTCTTGAGATGGTACATTTTCCAAACTGGATAGAGAATAGAGAACTGTGATTTCTTAGGCTTGACTTTATCTCTGGCACGATTTTCTTAAGCAGCAAAAGAGGTGGTGGGGTGATGTCACATTTGTAGCACAGTGAGCCATCAGCATGCGCTGTATCTCTAAGCAATGACAAATAAATCACTAAGCAGCTCCTAATCATTTCCTCCCGGGGCTCCAGCCATGGGAGAAAGGAGCTGTTTTTGTGAAACTGTCTCTAGGACGGCAGCTTCCATTCATTGGTTGGGGGATTCCATGTGGCAGATGCATGCTGGCTGCAAAGTTTGTGCAGTATTTTAGAGTTAAATCACAGAAACCAGGCGTGTTTTATTTTACAGATCCCAGCAGCAGGGGAGGGCTTTAGCATCTGGGTGATAGATAGAACTCTGGATCTTCTTTTATGTTTTAATTCAAAACTTGGGAGTTGTTGGACAATTTTGGTAAATATTCTCCAGGCAGTTTCCCTTTAATTGTGTTTATAATAGACTTGTCTTTTCCGTAGGGAATTTCCAGAAGCTTATGTTGTTCCAAAGAAATTTTGCAGCGGGATTGGGTAGCCAGAGGAGGTCCCTGCTCTCTGGCATCTGACGCCTGTGATGCCAAGAACTGATTCTATGGAATCCTATAGGCAGCATGTTCATAAACCGCACAGCCCTGGACCGCCCGACCCACCCTCCCTCAGGTTCATGCAGGGGCCAGTACACAACAAAAAGAAGTGCGGGAGTGCAGTGCTGTGCGTGGGAGTAGGGATTATGCACAGGGGAAAAGGTGTGTGTTTTATGAACATGTAAAAGGGAAGTAGCACATGACTCATCCACGCTGAAAATGCAAAGCTAAGCCAGACAAGAGAACTTACAATGACAAGAGATAGAAATCCCCCAGTGAAATGTAGAAAACTCGAAGTTTTGTAATGGCTGGAGATTCCCTGAGTCTGAACAGTCATCTGTCGAGGTGTCTGCGTTCGTGCCGCCAAAGCACAGCACCCTCCTTGAGGCCACCGGGGTCAGTGGCATCCAGTGGAAGATAAGGCTACCTCCTCCTCCTGACTCCCGCAACCCCTCCATTTTCTGGGACAGGATCTTTCTTCAGGAATTCAACCTCTGGGCCTGTCCTGAAAGAAATGACCCAGATTCTAGAGGGGCTGTTAGAAAGGGATCCATTTAAGAAATGACTTTCCAACAATCACGGCAATTCAGAGGCTTCAGAGGCTAGGATGGTCAGGCTGAGAGAGTGTGCTCCTTTGCTCACTCATTCATTCATTCAGTGAATATTGAGCATCTGTTATGTCGTCGTCACTGTTTTAGCTGCCAGACATCCAGTGGTGAACAAAGCAGACTAAAAATACTTGCCTTCATTGAACTTACAGTGTAAGGACCAAGTTTCAGGGGGTGGGGAGCTGGTGGAGACAGACAATGAACAAATAAATAAAATATATAGCATGTTAGATGGCAGAGTTGCTGAATTTTGCAAATAAAAATACAGAAGGCCCAGCTAAATTTGAATTTCAGGTAATCAGTGAATTTTTTTTTTTAGTATAAGTATATCCTGTGTCATATTTGGGATATACTTATGCTAAAAATACTAATCCATTATTTATGTGAGGTGCACATTTAACTGAGCAGTCCTGTATTTTATCTAGCAACCCTATTTGATGGAAATAAGATTATGGAGAAAATAAAGCAGGAAACGGAACAGGGAGTGAAACTGTAAATAGGATTATTAGAAAAAGCTTCACTAAAGTGATATTTGAGCAAAGATGAGAGAGGTAATAGCAGGAATCTAATGTATTCAAAGAACAACAAGAACATGGGAGAAGGATGGGAGGTAAACAGGTTGAGAGGTCATCCCAGGCCAAATCACCTAGGGCCCATGAAACCATCATAAGTACTAGAGCTTTTATTTTGAAAGAGGTGGGAATCTTCTGGCAGGTGGGACTGCTCTTTTTTTTTTTTTTTTTTTAGAGATAGGATCTCGTTTGTCACCCAGACTGGAGTATAGTGGTATGATTATAGCTCACTGCAGCCTTGAACTCTTGGGCTCAAGCAATCCTCTGGCCTTAGCCTCCAAATAGCTGGGACTACCGGGACATGCCACCATGCGTGGTTTATTTTATTTTATCTTATTTTATTGTATTGTATTTTATTTTATTTTATTTTATTTTAGAGAAGGGGTCTTGCTATGTTGCCTAGGTGAGTTACAAAGGGATTTGTCTTTTTAAATGGGGGTAATACTGGGTGCTGTATTGAGCACAACCCAAGTAGGGTTGAGGGAAGAACAGGGAGGCCTTTAGGAAGCTTCTGTAGTCAAGGAGGCAAGAACCAGGGCTAGCTTGGACCAGGTGGTGATTAGCAGGTGGTGATAAGCAAGCAAATTCTAGGTGTGTATTGAGGGTAATGCCCAAAGCATTTCCTCTAGCCTGGGCAGCATAGTGAGACCCCATCTCTAGGAAAAAAATTAGCTAGGCATAGTGGCACATGCCTGTAGTCCCAGCTACTTGGGAGGCTGAGGCAGGAGGATCACTTGAGCCAGGAGGTTGGAACTGCAGTTAGCCATGATAGCACCACTGCACTCCAGCCTGGGTAACAGTGTAAGACTCTGAAAGAAAGAGAGAAAGAGAGAGAGAAGGAGAAGGAAGAGGAAAGAACAGAAAAGAAGAGAGGGGAGTAGAGGAGCGGAGAAAAGAGAAGACAAAACAAAAGCAATTGCTAAAGGATTCAACGTGGGATGTAAGAGAAAAAGAAGAGTCAGAGACAACTTCCAAAATTTTGGTGTAAGCAGCTGAGAGAATGGAGTTGCCATTTGCCTAAGTGGGGGAGCATTTACGAAGAACAGATGAGAGGGTGTTTATGGTTTGAAGGTCTGAAAAGCAGAAAATCTTTTGATAGATTAGGATTGAGAAGTTTATCAGGGATCCAAGTGGAGATGTTGATTGCAATTTGGATATTAATGACTAGAGCTGCAGGAAGACTGAGAAATGAGAGATCCTGTAGGATCGAATCTGTGTGCAGAAGAAAAAGTCCAAAGGGATGCCTCCTGAGGCACTCCAGCATCTAGAGGTCAGGGAGTTTGGAAGGAAGAGCTGGAAAAAATGGCAAAAGAGGAATAAAAATCCAAGTTCGATTTTTTAAATCCTGTTCAGTTCTGGGTGAATAGGATGCTGTAGAGAAGCATGGCTTCATTTTTAGTTCTCCCAGTGAGCACGAGACTGCGAGGGAGAGCAATATCTCTGACGCTAACATCACCCATGACGTCCATTTCTATCATTGCACTCTCTCTTGTGTCTGCCTGTGTATCTGTTTTACCCAATGACAATGTGATATTCCACAGCAGGGACCATGTCTTATTTATTCACATTTGCATTTCCAGCACCTAACAGAGCACCGGGCAACCTAATAGAGCACCAGGCACCTCAGAAGGCACTCAGTAAACATTTATTGAATGAAAGGCTAATTATACCACTTTGGGACTTTGAGTTTATTATCCTGCTATAGATAAGGATCCCTGGGGTGATCGTGTAACTTATTGTCCAAATGAGATCCTTTTGAGAGTGAAAGGGAACACTACAAATAATTTTACTGGGACAACAGTTGTAACCCAGAGCTGTTATGGCAAACTGGGGTATATGATCACCCTAAGAATAGCTCTAATCGATGAAGCTTCCACGGCTGAATAGCCCGGCTACCAGGTAAATAACAATGGGGAAGTGTAGCGCATAGTGTGTTTTGCAGAGTAGGCACTCAACAATTATTGGTGGAACCTGAATCTAACTCTATCATTTTCCCTTTGAAGGCCATGGGCTCTTCAGTGTGACCCTGGGGGATAGTCATTCCTTGGGATGACTCTGTCCACAACAGTCCTGATGTGTGTGCTTTTGCTCTGGTCCCTAAGGTCTTGAAACTATGCACGTGAAGTGCTATCAGCCCACCTGCTTACCTTCCCCACACTCTGATTGGCAGCCTCCCATCGAGTGCAAGCCTGGGGAATCAGATATGCAGAAACCTCCTCTAAAACAGCCCCCTCGGTCTCTGTACCCTTATCCCATTTCATTCTTCAAAGCATTTATCGTTAGGTGACATTTAGAATCTATATGATTTGTTTGTGGTTGGCCTCTCTATTTCAAACGTGGACTCCTCTATGGGAGAATTAAGTCTGACTTGATCTACTTCACACTCTCTCTCCTAACTCCTTTCAGTGTAGGAGCAGGCAGTCAATACATATTTGTATGAATGAATGAATGAATCAATCAGTGCTTGACACAGAATGCTGTTCTGGGAAGAGAAGGTCCTGTCTCTACTTTGTCTAAGATCTATACCAGAAATCCTCTTCATCATTGACAAAATTTTATGCTGTAGAGGAATATAATGACCCGGTTTCAGCTGTAATTTCTGTGTTGCTTTGTATATATGTTATGATAGTAACAAGGGAGCTAACCCCATCACTTTGAGATGCTGAGGCAGGAGGATCACTTGCGGCCAGGAGTTCTAGACCAGCCTGGGCAACATAGTGAGATCCCATCTCTACAAAAAAAAATTTTTAAAGTAGCCATGCATGGTAGTAGGCACCTGAAGTCCCCGTCACTCAATTCTGAGGCAGGAGGATCACTTGAGCGCAGGAGTTCGAGGCTGCATTGAGCCATGATTGCATGACTGCATTCCAGCCTGGGTGACAGAGCAAGACCCTGTTTCTAAAAACAAACAAATGAACAAACAAAAACACAAGGGAGCTTGAAAACTGAGGGAGGCTGTAGGATCCTGCTAACCGATTATGTGTATTAATCAGATAGGCTAATTGTTTTAACCACCCTCTAATCTTGGTGGCTTTGGATGATGAAGGTGAATTGCTCACTCACACACAGCACAGTGTGATTTCTGTGGCCAGGTGGATTTCCTGGGTGGCTGCCGAGGCTCCTCCTGCCTTGTCACCCTGCCATCCCCCACGGCCTTGGAGGGTTCTGCTCTATGGATCCTTTGTATTCCACTGGCCAAAGAGTAAAGAGAGAGAGAATATGGAAAGTTATTCAGGAGGTCCAGGGGCCCTGACCAAAGGTGGCTCACGTGGCTTCTGCCGACAATGCATTGACTGGAATTAATACAAGGCCCCAGTGAGATGGAGGGAGGTGGCTGGAAAATGCGGTCTGCCTGTGTGTGCAGCAGAAGAGCATTCTGGTTGAACACATAGGGCTGTCTCCAGACCAAACAGCAACTCCCCATGATGCTCCCTGTGACAAGAGAGCTTCTCAGCACACTTGAGAAGGAGACAGCTAACCAGAAGCCACCAGAAAGAAGGGGGGATGCCTTCCCTCAGAGTCTGCGGCCTACCTAATCTTGACCCAGGAAGAGGATCTCAGGGAAGCCGTCAGCACTGTTGCTGGCTCTGGAGCGGGTGTGGAATGCCTGAGTGATGCAAGGCCCCAAATCCCTTGCTGCAGGTCAGCTGACCCAGCCAGAGTAACCTGAGTTGTGGCGAAGAAGCTGGCCTTGGCAGCTCCTGCAGTTGCCTGCCTGCGGGACTTGCAGTGCGGCTTTCTCCTTGAGGATGCCTCATCTTCCAAGAGCCTCTGCGTGTTTGGTGTCTACCTCAGCCCCTGCTTTCCATGCTTTCTTTCCAGAATGCCAAATCCTAGTCTGGGAGCCCCTTGGATTCCTGAAGTGTCCCTCTAGCATTTCTGTCTGCCTTGTCCTCACTTCTCCAGGGAATGTTTCAGGGATTTTGCTCGGCTTTAAGCTCATATGTTGCTCTTTGCCCTGCTTGAAGTGAGCTCCCAGGAGGAGTTGCCCTGGGCTCTGCAGAGGCTGGGAGGGGCAGGAAAGGGAAACAGGACTGCCTTTCAGCAAGCCTTGCCTTCATGCTACAGCTTCATTATTTTGTTCGACAAGGATTCCCAGAATAGCAAACAGCTAGACACACCCATATTTAAATGTTAACACCAAAGCGCATTCCAAACAAGAAATCGAATTGTATTTCTGTTTTGATGGCTTGGATAATCCACACTTGAGCTTTTCTCTATTCATGTGGATAATGAGGAGTTGGCCAGGCTCAGATCTCTGACAACATGGCTATGGAATTGTGACTAATGTCCTCTGCCTGCTCCCTCTCTTGTTTTAATCGTTCTTAGTTTTTCTCTGCTGAAAAGACCACATTCTCCTGAAATGGCTGGAATGGCAGAGTTGTTGCTTCTCCCTCAGGTGTGGGACTTGACGCTTCCAAGAGCTTAGCCTTGTTGAGGAAAAGGCTCAGATGACGGGTGTGGGTAAAGTGGCTTTGTGTGGAAAGTGGCGTTAGGTGGCTGTGAGTGCTGGTGACAGTAGAGCAGGTGCCTCGAGGTAGGAGGGGAGGCAGACAGGATGCTAGAGCATTGGGCATTGGGTGGAAGGCACAAGGCAGGACATTGAGACAAAAAGAAGAAGTGAGCTCCGAAGGCAATCTGATGTTTGCCAAGTGGCTGCATTGACCCTTCCAGCCTTGCTAATGGTTGATGCTGTTTGTACCTTTCCTCCAAATCACATCAATCCTTGTTAAGCAACTGGAGATATTTTAGAAAAATCCACAAGAAAGAAAAAACAGAAAAGCAACATGAGGTGAAAAGTGCTAGGAAAAAACAGAAGTTTGATGAGTCTAGTCAAGTAAATCAGAGCTACTCAAAGATTAATGTGGACAGAAGATTGGCTCTGACCCCCAAAACTCTCCCCTTCCAGCTCCCTTCCCAACTCATTTCAAACAAGAAGGAGGGTTTATTGTCCTGGTTGTCTAGACCTCTTCTGGTGCTCTTTGGATGAAACAGAATAGATCATATGAGCCTGTGTGGCATAGTAAGGCAGGATGCGACTTTCTGCCCTGTTGTTGCCATTGGACATGCATGGACGCTTAGCCGTATGACTGTACATGTGCATGTGGACAGATGTGTGTTATACTTGCATAAGAAATCCCCCTTCCAGAGGCTCAATCCTGTTAATTCATCTAGCTGTACTGGATAACTTAAAACATATTTTCTTAATAATGTCAAAACTAATCTTCAAACTCCACTTAAAAGTCAGTAGTGTTGCTAGGTGTGATGGCTCATGCTTGTAATCCTGGCACTTTGGGAGGCTGAGGCAGGCAGATCACTTGAGGTCAGGGGTTCGAGACCAGCCTGGCCAACATGGTGAAACCCCGTTTCTATTAAAAATACAAAACTTAGCCGGGCATGGTTGCGCACGGCTGTAATCCCAGCCACTCGGGAGGCTGAGGCACAAGAATCGCTCGAACTCGGTAGGTAGAGGTTGCGGTGAGCTGAGATCGCACCACTGCACTCCAGCCTCAGTGATGGAGTGAGACTCTGTGTCAAAAAAAAGAAAAAAGGTAAAAAAAAAATAAAATACATAAAAATAAAAAAAATAGCCAGGTGTGGTGGCACACATCTGTGGTCCCAGCTAGTCAGGAGGCTGAGGCAAGAGGATTGCTTGCACCCAGGAGGTCAAGGCTGCAGTGAGCCATGATCATGCTACTGCATTCCAGACTGACAGAGCAATACCCTGTCTCAAAACCAAACCAAACCAAAACAAAACAAAACAAAAGGCAAGAGTGTTATATCAAGTATACAACAATTTTGGCTGATATGAAACACATGCACAGCACTCAAAAGATAAAGCTAAACCTCTTCAGATTGCACAGGTGTTTATCAACCTGAGAGACAGCATTTTCTGCATCGAGCTTTGTTCAATAGATCCTGTTATTTTTATATTATTAAGGAAGAGATCATTTAAAAGGTAGCCATGATGTGAGTCTAAGTGTTAGAAGGGTAAGCTAAGTAAATGAAATGACAGTTTAGCCCTATCTTTTAGCCCAATAGTTCCATCTTCTTCTCCTTGTAAACTTACTGCTGAAACTAATGAAAAGTAGAAGAATTGACTAACTTGCCTGTGCTTTTCCTCCTGTTCCCCATCAGTGTCTGATGGAGATGCTATAATTAGCAATGTAATGAGAATTGAAGGGTAAACAAGAAGAATTATTCCCAGAACACACATCAAGGGTTAGAAGACTGGAACAGGAAAACCAGCCTGAGATTAAAATGTTTTCCCTGCCCAACCAAAGGGCATCTATACCTAGAGTTCTATACACAGATCTTTCCAGGCAAAGACAAGGGAAAGAGTGTTGGTGGCATTGCTTTCTGGAAACTGATTTATGCCTAAACTCTCAACACCTGTTGCTTTGCAAAACTAGCATGAAGGATTGGTTTCTGTTTATCTGGCATTCAACTCAGCAGAACTCCCAAATATTGAATCTGTATTTTTCTGCGCTTAACTTGTAAAGATAAATAATTGGCAAATATGCTTCTATTGGAAACTTATTTTTAAAAAAAACAATTAGAATAGTTTTAAAAGATTTAGAGGTAGAAGGCTCTTTGCATATCTAATGTTAGTTCAATCATCTTCATTTTATTTATGAAGAGAATGAGACTGAGAGAGGTCACATCATTTGTTCTAAATGTCGGATTAAAGCCAAGATTCCTGAGATCCAGCCTAGTACTTTTTCCAGGGAATTCAATGGACAGGGAAACATTATTCTGCCTGTATCAGCAATACTTTATGATAAGAACTGTTCTTCGTGAAGAGCCTGACTTCATGAAGAGAGCCTGTCTAACTCCTGAAGTGCTTCTGAATGTTTTACTTTTTCTCCCTAATTGTTTTTTTTTTTTTTTAATGTAACTCTCTTTTCTCAGCTCACTGGAATATTCAAACCTGACACCCCATCTCCCAACCATCGAGGATGAATGGAGATTCCCTTTACCTGCTCCCCACTCTCAGCGTTGACATCACATGGCTTAGTTGATCTGTTCTTAGCAGAAACCAACTTGTCCCTTCAAAGCCAGCTCAGAAGGCAGGATGTCTTAGGTCCAGGCTATCAGGACATACCATTGCTCTTCTTTTTCATTTGTCTAAGCCTTTACTTTATAACCCCTCGATTGTTACTTCTGATGATATTCTTATGCTTGCTTGGTTTATGCCAATAAGAGAAAATAAAATTGTCAAATGGTTCATGTGTGTCAATAATTACTTATGTACAGGATGATAGCTATTTTTTTTCTTGGTGATGAAGCAAATGTTTCAGAAATCTGATTGAGCTTATATAACAATCCTGTTACCAGAATGAAACTGTTATTTAAAATACAGAAATAATCAGAATCACTGGAGTTAATTCTGTCTTTATTTTCTTTCTTTCTTTCTTTCGAGATGGAGTCTCGCTCTGTCGCCCAGGCTGGAGTACAGTGGTGCGATCCCGGCTCACTGCAAGCTCCGCCTCCTGGGTTCATGCCATTCTCCTGCCTTAGCCTCCCAAGTAGCTGGGACTACAGGCACCCGCCACCACGCCCGGCTATTTTTTTTTCTTTTTGTTTGTATTTTTAGTAGAGACGGGGTTTCACTGTGTTAGCCAGGATGGTCTCGATCTCCTGACCTCGTGATCCGCCCGCCTCAGCCTCCCAAAGTGCTGGGATTACAGGCGTGAGCCACCGCGCACAGCCAGAGTTAATTCTTTCTATAATTACAGACAAGGATAAGGAATAACCCAACTGCCTGCACAGAAGTAACCTAACCAAGTGTTCTTGTGGGTTTTCTTGTTTTTATGTTTTGAGACAGGGTCTCACAACTGTCACCTACCCAGGCTGGAATGCAGTGGCACGATCATAGCTCACTGCAGCCTCAACCTCTTGGACTCAAGCGGTTGTCTTGCCTCAGCCTCCCAATAAGCTGGGACCTACAGGCGTGCACCACTACTCCTGGCTAATTTTAATTTTTTGTAGAGATAGGGGTCCACCATGTTACCCAGGCTGGTCTTGAACTCTTGGGCTCAAGTGATTCTCCTGCCTTAGCCTCCCAAAGGGCTGGGGTTACAGGCAGGAGCCACCATGCCCAGTGAACATCTTTATTTCTAAAGTATGATTTTTCGTATTTCTTTGATTGTGGATTTTTTTTCCCCTGACTGCTGCAAAGCAGAAAAAGAAACAAAAAGAAAAAAGATTTGCAAAGTTAACATTCATACATTAACAACTGCCGCAAACTCTCTTGGTGTTCTGCAAATGAGACTTCTAGTGGGAAATCATTAATTGTGAACTGAATTTTTTTGTCTTTCAGAACAAGGGAAAGGCAATCTGCATGTAACATCACTAGAAGATGCAGAATGCCGCAGAACCAAGGAACGCCTTTCTAATGGAAACAGTCGTGGTTCAGTTTCCAAGTCTTCCCGCAATATCCCAAGGAGACACACCCTAGGGGGACCCCGAAGTTCCAAGGAAATACTGGGAATGCAAACATCTGAGATGGATCGGAAGAGAGAAGCGTTCCTAGAACATCTGAAGCAGAAGTATCCCCACCACGCCTCTGCAATCATGGGTCACCAAGAGAGGCTGAGAGACCAGGTACGAATATGCTCTCATTTCTCCTTGGGTAGATCGCTCTTTAATGAACATCAAGGAAAGTAAACTTACCTTCACTGTGAAAGGTAAAGGAGAGCTTAGTGGACTGTGCATACTATTGAGTTGTTCCGGATCTCTTTGGGGGCTTGGGAGGAGGAAGCCGGGTGTAGGAAACTTCTGCCTGCAAGCTCAGTCTTCTTTGCCAATATAGCAAGAGAACAGGAGGCCAGGCCAGAGAGGAAGGGCCTAGAGAGTATGCAGTTCCCCAAAACAGTGTTCCCATGTTCAACCACAAACACATCTAAACACATCTAAAGTGCAGGTAATGAAGGGGTATTACCTCACTGAGGAAAGCATGGTACCAACTGCTGTGTACCCTGAAAACACGGTGTGCTTAGCACTGTGAATGAATGAAGTAGCAAATGAATGAATGAATACACAAATACATAAATTTATTTTCAGGGTAAATTAGATCTTACAGATACAGACTTGTGGTAACTCCTTTTCCTTAAAAAACTGACATTAGGGTTTTGTTTCTGCTCTTCTTTTTTTTCTTTTTTTTTTGGATGGGTTCTTGCCCTATTGCCCAGGCTGAAGTGCAGTAGTGTGATCGTAGCTCATTGCAGCCTAGAATTCCTGCGCTCAAGATCCTGTCACCTCTGCCTCCTGACTAGCTGGGACTACAGACATGCAGCACCATGCCCAGGCTAGTTTTTTATTTTTGGTAGTGGAGACGGGGGTCTTGCTCTGTTGACCAGGCTGGTCTTGAACTCCTGGCCTCAAGCGATCCTCCTGCCTCTGCCTGCCAAAGGACTAGAATTACAGGCATGAACCACTGTGCCTAACATTTTTTTTTCTTTTGAATCACAGATGTGCTCCTTCTGCAGGCCTTGCTTTGTGCTAGCTTTCTGTCTTCACCTACCTGTTTCCTCTGGTTATTTTGACAGCCACATAGACATTACCCAACTGTGGCTAGGGATGTTTTTGTTTCTTGGCTGTGTGCAATGACTTTTAGCAGATAGAGCAGGTTTGGGGGTCACAGGAGATATGAGGCCTCCTCTACTGACCTCACTGGTGTGTTATCAGATTGACCTTTGAGTATGGAGAACGTAGGGAAGGAAGCAGAAAGCACTTAACCATAAGTGTGATGGGTGGGGGTGGGAAGAAGGGCAGGATGATACTGATTTCCACACGAGGGAGACAAGCTCAGTGTTTTAACTCTGCTGTCTTCCCAGTTAGGTGCAAAAATTATGTCTAACCCACTCAGCCTTTGATTATCCATGGAAATGGGGATTGGCATCAGCCCGAATAATTGAAATCTATGCTTTATTCTCAATCTCATATTCTTCCTTAAATTCAACCTTCTCTTCTAGGGAATCATTATCTGAGTGGCTAAAAATGTGAACCGTGCTTTATGGACTTCATGTTTGCTTTTTCTTCACACTTCCAACAGTCAGTAAACCCAGACGAAGAGAAAAGAACAAGAATCCTGCTGTAATTCTTTGATAATTTTAAAAAGGGACTGGGCACGGTGGCTCATGCCTATAATCCCAGCACTCTGGGAGGCCAAGGCGAGGGGATCACTTGAGGCCAGCAGCTTGAGACCAGCCTGGGTAACACAGCGAGACCCCATCTCAACAAAAAATGTTTAAAAAATTAGCCACGTGTGGTGGCACACACCTGTAGTCCCTGCTTCTCAGGGGGCTGAGGTGGGAAGATCACTGAAGCCCAAAAATCAGATCCTGTCTCTAAAAAGAAAGTATCAGTTTTGCTGAGAAATATAGAAATTGGCCCGTCAAAAATGGTGTATCTTTCCATGTCAAAAATAATGATTATTGTTACTCTTCTTATTTGTGGTGTCCTAATTATTGCTATTGCTGCAATAATGGTGGCTTTGATTAAAACAATTACAAGGGGAGCCTAGTTGTAATTAAGGTTGAAAGGAGTAATGAATATCTTTTGGTGTTCTCCAGCTCTGATCTGCTGTTACGTACATTGCCAGTTCTGCCATGGCTGGCCAGCTGTCCCTTCTCTGGATAATGCGGGATGAACCAGTCACATTCTGTCTTTCTGCCTCTTTTGTACTCCACGCTGACCCTCCAAAAGGGAAGAGATTTTAATGCATGAATCTATGTACACATTTTTATTCTCTTGTTAACAGGAAGGGGGTCCTGACCCCAAGAGAGGGTTTTGAATCTCTTACAAGAAAGAATTCAGGGCGAGTCTGTAGAGTAAAGTGAAAGCAAGTTTTTTGTTTGTTTTTGTTTTTGAGATGGAGTCTCGCTCTGTTGCCCAGGCTGGAGTACAGTAGCGCGATCTCGGCTCACTGCAACCTCCACCTCTCAGGTTCAAGCAGTTCTCTTGCCTTAGCCCCTGAGTAATTGGGATTACAAATATGCACCACTACACCCAGTTAATTTTTGTATTTTTAGTAGAGATGGGGTTTTACCATGTTGGCCAGGCTGGTCTTGAATTCCTGACCTCAGGTGATCTACCTGCCTTGGCCTCCCAAAGTGCTGGGATTACAGGTGTGAGCCACCGTGCCCGACAAAAGCAAGTTTATTAGGAAAGTAAAGAAATAAAAGAATGGCTACTCCATAGAGCAGCCCTGAGGACTGCTGGTTGCCCTTTTTTGTGGTTATTTCTTGATGGTATGCTAAACAAGGGGTGGATTTTCATGCCTCCCCTTTTTAGACCATATAGGATAATTTCCTGATGTTGCCAGGACAGCCAGAGGTCACTCTTGTGGCCATGTTGGTTTTCATAGGTTTTGGCTGGCATCTTTACTGTGACCTGTTTTATCAGCAGGGGCTTTATGATCTGTATCTTGTGATGACCTCCTATCTCACCCTGTGACGTAAAATGTCTTAACCATCTGGGAATGCAGCCCAGTAGGTCTCAGCCTCATTTTACGTAGCTCCTATTTAAGACGGAGTTGCTCTGGTTCAAACGCCCCTAACACTATCACTGCACTTCTGCAAGCAAACTCCAGCCAGCATTGTAAACACCAGAGATCAGTGTAGACATGGCCTATGAAATTGCTGCAGACGTGATCTCATCTTCTGTCTTTTCCATTCTTTTTCTCCTACCACCCATTTCCCCTTTCCTCTCTTCCTCTCTGCAATGCCATTTGTTCCTCCTGGACCTTCTCAGTATGGACTATCCCAGGCTTCCTTTGCGGGAAGATTATACAGCCAGCTGTAAGAAGGAAGTCAGATAACACACATCTGATGCTCTCTTCCAGATACTGAGCCTCTTAATACCAGATGCTCTTCTGGCGGCTGTTTTTCTGGCTTCCTCTCAGAGAAGTATCTTTGATAAGAAGAGAGCCAATCAGCAAGATAGAGAATAAGATGTTGAAAATGATGTATCTGGCGTCTAACATGAAATCTCTTAAAATCTAGGTTCTTTTTTTTTTTTTTTCTTTTTTGGAAGACAGGGTCTTGCTCTGTTGCCCAGGCTAGAGTGCAGTGGCATGATCTTGGCTCACTGCAGCCTCAACCTCCCCGGCTCAAGGAATCCTCCTGCCCCAGCACCCACCCCCCGCCCACCCCCAGATAACTGGGACTACAGGAGTGCGTCACCATACCCGACTGAAAATCTAGGTTCTAATTTCCTGCTATTAAACATAAGAAGAATGAGAACATGCCTTATGTTTCAAAATCTGACATCAAACACTGGAAGATTCATGGTTGCAAAACTTCTGTTTGTCTTTAAAAAATATGTTGGTCAAGGGTTTTCCTTAGTCAAAATTATTGAAAGGCTAAGAGGTCACCTTAACTCCCTTTACAGTCTTCAAAAAATGTGGGTGGCCCTTATTGCAACATAATGCTGATCTGCATAATAGTAGCTGTGATCGTTAAGGACTCTTGTCAGCATAACCTTAATTGTGCAGGGCAATCAGGCTGTACAGCCCTATTGCCTGGCAGCTAAAGGCCTGGTTCTGGAGGCAGGCAGGACTGATCAGGATCCAGCCTTCACAATATGCTAATTATATTATTTGGGCTGATAGCTTAATCTTTCTTTCTTTTATTTTTCATTTTATTTTATTTTATTTTTGGAGACAGAGTCTCACTCTGTCAGTCACCCAGGCTGGAGTACAGTGGTGCAATCTTGGCTCCCTGCAACCTCCACCTCCTGGGTTCAAGCCATTCTTGTGCCTCAAGCCTCCTGAGTAGCTGGGATTACAGGTGTGCACCACCATGCCCAGCTAATTTTTGTATTTTTAGTAGAAATGGGGTTTTGCCAGGTTGATCAGGCTGGTCTGGAACTCAAGTGATCTGCCCGCCTCAGCCTCCCAAAGTGTTGGGATTATAGGTGTGAGCCACTGTACCCAACCTTAATGGCTTAATCTTTCTCTGTCTCAGTTTCCTCATTTGTCAAAGGACAATAGTATCTACATCGTGGAGCACTGAGAAATACAATGATGGAATCTTTTACTGTTTCACTGGCAGCTTTTAGCGTGATAATATTCTGGTTTATAGTGTCCCAAAAAAGAGTCTCAGAGGCTATTTTAAAATTAGTAGTTAAAATCATTTGAGTTTTTAATTTTTTCGAGACAAGATCTCGCTCTTGTTTAGAGTTCAGTGGTGTGATCACAGCTCACTGCAGCCTTGAACTCCTGGGCTCAAGCGATCCTCTCACCTCAGCCTCCTGAGTAGCAACTATAGGCACATGACACCACTTCTGGCCAATTTTAAAAATTATTTGTAGGCACAGGGTCTTGCTGTGTTGCCCAGGTTGGTCTTCAATGCCTGGCCTCAAGCAATTCTCTCGCCTTGACCTCCAAAAGTGGTGGGATTACAGGCATGAGCCACTGCGCGTGGCCTCACTTGACTTTATTATCAACAAATATTTGAGTGCCTGAAGAGGTTAATTTTTTCCATTGTTAAAGAATAACTTTATTACATTTCTGAAACTGGTATTTTTCTTTCATTCAGTGCTTGGTATTCATATTTATTTTATTTATTCATCCCATATATATTCGTTTGGCACGTACCACGGTAAAGGTATTGGTGAAGAATGGAAGCCACTAGACCTAACCCTGTCTTCAATTCAGTAAAAGAAATAGGCATTCACATATAAAGAATAGTCTTTCAAGATCTAGCCCAGATGTCAGGCCTTCTGAGATGGTCATAACATTGCAGTACTGCAGTACTTACACCGTAGCATCTAATCAGGTTGCATTACGCTTTTTTTTTTTTTTTTTTTTTTTTACATTTCTTTTTCTTTTTTTTTTTTTTTTTTTTTTTTTTTTCTTTATTTATTTATTTATTTATTATTATTATACTTTAAGTTGGAGGGTACATGTGCATAACGTGCAGGTTTGTTACATATGTATACTTGTGCCATGTCTTTTTCTCACCTAGAATAATCTTCTGGAGGTAGAAACCTTGTCTTACCACCCATTTCTTCTCTCACCTCTGTAAACTCAGCATTTAAAGGAATACACAACCTAGATTAGGCTAGATCCAAAATATCTGTTGCATGCAGGAACAAGCCACTATTTCTAATACAGTTAGAATGTGATAGATGGTACAGATAGAAAGGGGTACAGAGCCACAGAATTGAATGATTAATTGCAGTTTGAGCAGTGAGAAAGAAGAGATTTCTTAACTAAGAAGTTAAGAATGGCTAAGTAATTTTCCCCCAAGTTAAAAAGTCAACATTTGAACCAGGGCCAGAATTTCCTCCTGTCCTCAGAGGTCTCCGGAAAAAAAAAAAAAAAAAAAAATCCAGTTTATGGTCTTCTCATTCGTTACAAGCCTATGGACCTTGATTTTTTTCAAGGTTTTCTTCCACCTCTAATTTTTCCAAAATTTGTTGACATCATGTACATCACATTGGGTCAAGCAATAGAGCCATAGACATGACTTCTATTGCCATTTCTTTAATAAGGCAAATCTGGCCGGGTGTGGTGACTCACACCTGTAATCCCAACACTTTGGGAGGCTGAGGTGGGCAGATCACGAGGTCAGGAGATCAAGACTATCCTGGCTAACACGGTGAAACCCCGTCTCTAGTGAAAAAAAAAAAAATACAAAAAATTAGCTGGGCATGGTGTCACACGCCTGTAGTCCCAACTACTCTGGAGGCTGAGGCAGGAGAATTGCTTGAACCCAGGAAGCAGAGGTTGCAGTGAGTCAAGATCGCACCACTGCACTCCAGCCTGGGTGACAGAGCGAGACTCCATCTCAATAATAATAATAATAATAATAATAATTTTTAAAAAAGCAAATCTTACTCCATTCCAGAGCATATTAAATAACCAGTAACCATAGAAAATAGATTCCTATCTGTACTTTATATAAAAAGAAAGTTGCTTCTTTTAAAAACTCTGAGTTCAGAAAGCTCTTTAGTCCAGCAATCCCTCACAGTTGTGGTCGCTGTGTAACCAAATAGCATTTGGAAATGCTATTTTTTATGTCTTCACTAATGAATAGATGTCTGATGGCTTCTCACCTGCAGAAACCAACTTTCTACTCCTAGTCTCAGAAACCATTCTGAAATTAATTTTTCAATCTTTACTCCCAGCTACTCACAGAATTTCTACCTAACTTACTTGGTATATAGAATCTACTTTGTGGTTTCAGTTAGTCTATGTGGATTCTTTTATGTGATGTGGTCAGACCATAAGAGAAATTAATAATACATTTTAACCTAAAATTCTGATGTGTCCAACAAAGAGCAAGAGGGATATGTGATTATTTTTATTATTATTATTTTGAGACAGAGTCTCACTCTGTCACCCAGGCTGGAGTGCAATGGCACAATCTTTTCTCACTGCAACCTCTGCCTCCTGGGTTCAAGCGATTCTCCTGCCTCAGCCTCCCAAGTAGCTGAGATTACAGGCGCCCACCGCCATGCATGACTAATTTTTTGTATTTTTAGTAGAGACGGGGTTTCACTATGTTGGCCAGGCTGGTCTCGAACTCCTGACCTCAGATGATCCACCTGCCTCGGCCTCCCAAAGTGCTGGGATTACAGGCATGGTTCACTGTACCCGGCTGGGATTATTCTTTAACATGAACATTACAGGGGGCAAAAATAAGGAGACAAGAAAATGAACAACAATATGATCATTTGAAACAGGGTCAGTGAGGCCAGGAGGTCATTTTTCTGGCTTCTCCCATCAGACCACGGCTTTGCTGCTGTCTGAGTGCCCCTCAGGCCTCCTTAGGGTCCCCTCCTCAACCGTCCCCTCCTTTGAATGTGTTCGTATAGAAACTGCTCTGGAGACCAGAAGAGCTGGCTCACACCTGTAATCTCCATACCTAGGGAGGCTGAGGTGGATCACTTGAGTACAGGAGTTTGAGACCAGCCTGGGCAACATGGGAAAGCCCCTACTCTACAAAAAATACAAAAATTAGATGGGCATGATGACACATGCCTGTTAGGGGGATAAGGTGGGAGGATCATTTGAGCCCGGGGAGGTTGAGGTTGCAGTGAGCTGTGATTGTACCACTGCATTTCACCCTGGGCAGCAGAACGAGACCTCTTCTTAAAACAACAACAACAACACATCAAATATGAGTTATCATAAGAAAGCTGCAAAGACAAGTATGTCTTAAAGCTGATGTATTAATCAGGATTGTCTATTAGGTTGGTGCAAAAGTAACTGCGGTTTTTTCCATTACTTTTGCACCAACCGAATAGATTATGCTACTTAACAAATTAACCCTGTGATTTGCTAATATTTGTGGTATTTTCTGGTATGACACAGAAACATTTGATTTCTTATGCACGCAAATCTTATTCTCACGGCGACTTAGGAATTCTGGCTACTTCCCTCTTGCGATCATGCCATCTAAACACATGGATTCCAGATCACCATGACAGAGAGACAGAGCTGATGGATTGTACACATGCTCTTAAATATATTGGCCTGGAAGTGGCATATGTCACTTCGCTTCATAGTAGCTTCTTGGCTCTAGTACCCACTGGGATGTTTGTTGTATTCAGGTTTTGGCTGTGGAATCTAGCTTAAGACTAAAATCTTCCCGCTCTAGTTTCTTTCATCAGCTCTCCCAATGTAATTGATTATTTTATCAATTTTGTTATGCCTAGCACTTTATCTGTACAATGACGTCATTGGCATTTATACAGAATATACACATATTAACAGATATTTCTATCTATAAGCAATGGCATCTATGTCTCTGTGATGATTAAATTTTTGTGACAATTAAATTTTTGATGAATTTAATGGTATCAAATCAAATTGCAGAACTCTAGCATGGATTATGCTGTATGCTGTAGATCTCAGGGAGTCAGTTTATACCTTGGGGAATACATGTATTACCCTCTGTTACGAGTGAAAAACTCCAAATTCATTAGATATGCATCTGTCATATTTGTCTTGGCTCTGATCTATATCTGTCTATTCAAAATTTACATATATGCATCTATATTTATGAAGGTACCTGCCGGCGAAGGCTGAAAAGTGAGGCTCATTGGAACTAAAGATACATGTATACTATATACTGTTCAGTAAGTCGCAGCCTTCGGCCACGGTGAAGATCTGGATAAAAGGCTAATGTTGTAGAAAGTGTAGGTTTTGAAAAACTAGGCATGTTTTGTAAATAAATAAATAAGTACAAAGTTTAGAAACGGAACTAGACTCAGCTAAGAATTTCCTCTTCAGAGCTATTAATTTATTCTAATCCAATGGCGAAATGATAGGAGAATAGCCATGTTTAGTAGAAGCAGCTACTTAGTTGTGTGAACTAATGACTGGATATGAGTTTACAGAGCAGTTTCTTTTTTTATTTTTTATTTTTATTTTATTTATTTATTCTTTTGAGATAGAGTCTCTCACGGTCACCCGGGCTGGAGTGCAATGGCACAATCTTGGCTCACTGCAACCTCTGCCTTCTGGGTTCAGGCAAGTCTCCTGCCCCAGCCCCCCAAGTAACTGGAGATTACAGGTGCCCACCACCATGCCTGGCTAATATTTTGTATTTTTAGTAGAGATGAGGTTTCACTATATTAGGCAGGCTGGTTTCAAACTCCTGACCTCATGATACATCTGCCTCGGCCTCCCAAAGTGCTGGGATTACAGTTGTGAGCCACTGCGCCCAGCCTCAGAACAGTTTCTTACCTAAACTTTTGGAGGAAAATGACATATTTTTTTTAAGCAATTAAGAAATCTAGTATACTGTGTGCAGAGCGAATAGTAATAGCACCAAAATCTCACAAATCACCACTGAAGAACTTACTCATTTAACCAAATACTGCCTATTCCCCAAAGACCTATAGAAATAAAAAATAAAGAAATAATTCATAAGCCACAATAGGAAGAGGGAAGAAATATCCTTATACGAATTATGAAGAACACAGAGAAAGCCAGTAACATGCTCAGTATTTTTTAGCACTGTTTTCTCAACAAGTATTTATAATGGGGGAAAAGACTGTAAGGAGAACATATTACTGCCATTAGCTAAAATTGCTGTGCTGTTTCTCTTTACATGTATTACAGGTTGAGTATCCTTTATCTGAAATACTTGGGACCAGAAATATTTCAGATTTCAATTTTTTCGGGGGGATTTTGAAATATCTGCATTATATACTTACTGGTTGAGCATCTCTAATTTGAAAATCTGAAATACTAAATGCTCCAACATGGCCTTTGAGTGTTATGTTGATACTCAAAAATCTCGGATTTTGGAGCTTTTCAGATTTTGAATTTTCAGGTTAGAGATCTCGAACCTGTAGTATAGTCCATCCTCTCTACAACTCTGTTGGGTAGGCACTACTACTTGTTTCGTTTTTCGTTTTTTTTGAGATGGAGTCTCACACTTTCATCCAGGCTGGAGTGCATCTTGGCAGGTGCAATCTTGGCTCACGGCAATCTCTGCCTCCTGGGTTCAAGCAATTGTCCTGCCTCAGCCTCCCAAGTACCTGGGATTACAGGTGCCTGCAATCACTCCTGGCTAACTTTTGCATTTTTGGCTAACTTTTGCATTTTTAGTAGAGATGAGGTTTCACCATGTTGCCCAGGCTGGTCTTGAACTCCTGGCTTCACGTGATCCACCCACCTTGGCCTCCCAAAGTGCTGGGATTACAGGTGTGGGGTAGGCACTACTATTAACTATAGTTAACAGAACGAGAAACTGAGGCACAAAGCAGTTCAGGCTTGTCTGAGGGGACACAGCCAGTAAGTGGCAGCACCAGTATTTAAATCCAATTATCTTCCTATGTGTGGGAGCCTTGCTCTTAACTTCTAGATCACACCACCTCTCTGATGGGGGATGAAACAGAAAGATGTTCTGAAATGCTAAGGAAGAGAAGGACTGGACTGGGGACCAGTCTGCCTCTTGTCAGTAAGTGTGAATGAGATTTAATGCTCATCCTGGAATGGATGAAGTACTAGTGTCCTGGTTGGATCTGCCTTTAATCATTTGAAGAAGAAAAGGAGTTTGGCACTAAAGAAGCAGTGGTGTGCATGCCTGTAGTCCCAGCTTCTCGGGAGGCTGAGTTGGGATCATCCAAGCCCAGAGGTCAAGGCTGCTGTGAACTGAGCAGTGATCGCACCACTGCACTCCAGCCTGGGTAATGGAGTGAGAATGTCTCAAAAATAAATAAATAATAAAGAAGCAGTTGCATACATAGTGGTGAGTCTACAGAAAGTGAAAACCAAGAAAATGTTAACCAATTTCAGAGCAACCACTGCACATGAAAGGAGTATAGTATCATAACAGAATCACAAGTCATAGCTGGAGAATTTATAATATTGCATGTGTGAGGCCCGTGAGCAAAGAATATGATAGGATCCAATCAGTAGAAAAACATCTCTTGTCCTCAGAGAAATTCCAGATAATCTTAGATATGTCTAAAGACAATCAGGATGTGGTCAGTGATCAGAAACAATAGTCATTTACATTTGGGTACGATGAAAAACAAAAGTAAAAAAAAAAAAAAAAGAACAGAAAGAAGCTGATGTCTAAGAGAGATGATGTTCCTCAAGGGATGAGATGAAGGAGTTAGCCTGGATATGATTCCCGGAGGACTGATTTATTTTTTCCTTTTTTTTTTCTTTTTTTGAGATGGACTCTGGCTCTCTCACCCAGGCTGGAATGCAGTGGCACAATCTCAGTTTACTGCAACCTCCACATCCAGGGTTCAGCCTCCTGCCTCAGCCTCCCATGCAGTTGGGACTACAGGCACATGCCACCATGCCTGGATAATTTTTGTATTTTTAGTAGAGATGGGGTTTCCCCACGTTGGCCAGGATGGTCTCAAACTCCTGACCTCAAGTGAATTTACCTGCCCTGGCCTCCCAAAGTGCCAGGATTATAGGAGTGAGCCACTGCACCCGGCTGAGAACTGACACTTTGACTTGTGACTCAAAGGTCATCTCAGAAGATTTGGACTATTACATAATAGGACATCTTGCAGCAGAAACTGAACAATTAAAAAGACTAAATTCAGGGGTTGTAGTTTTACTTGCAAAATTGACTTACAGTTGACGTTAATCACCCAGAATGCAGAAAAAGAGCAAAGGAATCCTAAATGGGGATCATTCATAACACATCGCTTTTGATCCATGTTTAATTGGGTGCCACCAACCTCAGCATTAGCTTTCATTTTAATTAGCGATATGGAAGAGCAAAAGAACATTATCTTGAGAACAGTGCTATATTAAGGAAAGCTCTGCAAGAAATCAAGATGAGATTATACTAGAAAACCTGCTAAGGAGTGCCGGGGGGTAGGTGGGGAAGTATGGAAAGGCAAGAACCAAAGTCTAGCTAGGCAGTGTCAGGAGACACCTGGAAAGTGGTAATCAGCTAGAGGAAATTGCCACAAAATTAGATGGAAATTTTCAGTATTGAGGGATCTAAAAAAGACCAGTGTGATTCAGTTCAGTGCATAGATGCAGAACTCATATTGCAAATGTCCAGATCGTCCTTCCTGTCTTTTCTTATGAAGCTTGAGCCTTTGCCATTTATTCATTCTTCCTGCAGGTATGTTCTTGGATTAATTCATTCAAATGCTTATTTATTTACTAGGGATCTACCTTTTGAGGTTGGCATTGAACATTATGTAAAAAGTACAAGGCCAGGCACAGTGGCTCATCCCTGTAATCCCAGCACTTTGGGAGGCTGAGGCAGGTGAATTGCCTGAGCTCAGGAGTTCGAGACCAGCCTGAGCAACATGGTCTTAGGAGGCTGAGATGGGAGGATTATTTGAGCCTGGGAAGTCAAGGCTGCAGTGAGTCACGATCATTCCACCATACTCCAACCTGGGTGACAGAGCAAGACCCCGTCTCAATAAAATAAATAAATAAAAATAAAAAGTACAAAACCTAACATCTGCCCTCTTTTAGTCCATTTGTGTTACTGTAAAAAATACCAGAGGTTGGGTGATTTATAAAGAATAAAGGTTTATTTGGCTCTTGATTCTGATGGTTGGAAAGTTCAAGATTGGGCCTCTGCATCTGATGAGGGCCTTAGGATGCTTCCACTCATGACCAAAAGGGGAGCCTCTATTTGCAGAGATCACATTGTATGAGAGGATGCAAGAGTGCTGAGGAGGTGCCAGGCTCTTTTTAACAACCAGTTCTCATAGGAACTAAGAAAGTGAGAACTCACTCACCCCTAAGGGAGAGCATTCATCCCGTTCATGAGGGATCCACCAGCCACCATAACTCAAACACCTCCCATTAGGCCCCTTCAACTTTGGGGATGAAATTTCAACATGAGATTTGGAGGGGACAAATATCCAAACCATAGCATGCACTGCCAAAGAGGTATCTCTTTACTGAAAACAGTACAAACCTTTGGGTCTGATTTGAGTGTGGAATGATCCAGGAATATTTAGTTTAATATTTAATTTCCAAGAAGTTGAAGCTATCATTATTCATTTATAATTTTGTTAGATGTGATCAGAGAATGCAATCTGTAAAACTCTTACTTTTAAATTTCGCTTAAAGATTAGTTTACAAAGTTTTTCTTAGAATAAAATATACAATCAGTGTTTATAAGTATTGCATAGATAGTCATGGACAATTATCTATTCTGTATGCTCTACACACACACACACACACACATATGTGTTGGGTTTGTTGCTTGTATTATTCATTTCTTCTCAGTCTTTATTTTTTAAGGTTGTTCACTTCTAAGCAAAGTATAATGAAGTCTCCCATATAATTGTATTTTTATCTTTTTCTCCCTTCATTCCTAAGAATTTCTGATTCACAGGTTTTTAGTTGCTATCACACCTTCTTGATAAGTTATGTCTTTAACATTACCAGATGACCTCTTCATTCTGTTTAGTGTCTGTCAGCTTTTTTTTAATATTATCACTCTTGATTTACATTTGTTTGCATCTGTCAGGTATGTCTTATCATTTATTTTCAATGTCTCTGTATTAATTCAGGTTGAGTATCCCTAATCTGAAAATCCAAAATGAAATGTTCCCAAATCTGAAACTTTTTGAGCACCAACGTGATGCTCAAAGGTCATGCTCATGGAAGCATTTCAGATTTTGGATTTTTGAATTAGGGATGCTCAACTAGTAGCTATATACTGCAAATATTCTAAAATCCAAAAAAAAAAATCTGAAACCTGAAACACCTCTGGTCCCAAGCATTTTGGATAACAGTTACTCAACCTGTAATGAGCATGTTTATTAGAAACTACATACATATTGGCCGGGTGCGGTGGCTCAAGCCTGTAATCCCAACACTTTGGGAGGCCAAGGCAGGCGGATCGCCTGAGGTCAGGAGTTCAAGACCAGCCTGGCCAATATGGTGAAACCCTGTCTCTAGTAAAAATGCAAAAGTTCGCTGGGTGTGGTGGCACATGCCTATAATCCCAGCTACTCAGAGCCTAAGGCAGGAAAATTGCTTGAACCCAGGAGGCAGTGGTTGCAGTGAGCCAAGATCATGCCACTGTACTCCAGCCTGGGTGACAGAGCAAGACTCTGTTTCAAAAAAAAAAAGAAACTACATACAAATAAAACTTGGTTTTGCTTTTTCAGCCTAATTCGGTAGTCTGTTTTTAATGGGAAATTCCGTCCACTACCATTTAGTGTAACAACTGATGGACTTAATTGTATTCCTCCATCTTAATTTGACAGCAAGTACTGTATGTCTATTCTTCTTCTCTCTTAAATGTGGCTCATGCTATTTAAATGCTAAACAATGGCTTGAGTTTAGGTCTTGACAAGCTGTGTCTGAAATGACAGTGGTTGTTCCAAGTGAAAATGACTGTTAGACATTTGGAGATAAAATAGGACTGGACCCTATGCCAGAAAACAAGACTAGACAGATACATGTTGGAGGTATCAGCTGTATTAGTTATAGTTCTTCACAATATCAGAAGCAATAGCAGAATTCCTTTTTCTTTGGGGGATCTCAGTCTTTGCTCTGAAGGTCTTCAACTGATTAAATGAGGTCTACTCACATTATGGTAGGCAATCTGCCTTATTCAAAGTCTAATGATTTAAATGCTAATCACACCTAAAAAATACCTTTACAGCAACATCTACACCGGTGTTTGACCCAACGACTGGGCACCATAACCTGGCCAGGTTGAAACATGAAATTAACCATCCCCCTCTGCACCACAGCAACAGCCGACAAAATGTGAACGGATAATTTCTAAAAACAAGCAACAACTACAATCAAACACAGAGCCAAAGATCAAGGGTTTAGCATTAGAGAATCACCACAGTTGGGATCCATTGTTTCATTAAAGAATCCAAGTATTCTTATCTTTTGGTAATACTTGTAGTGTGGTCTTATGAAATGTATATGGTTTTTTTCTATGTTTGTCATGTTTGACAGTTTTTCTCTAGACCAGAACTTCAGACTGGAGATATTTCTTAAGAGTTGCTATTTCATTAGCCTTATCTACATCCTAGAGATCTGTTTGCCCTGGGGTTTTGAGAGCTAAGCCCTGAGTTGCAATGCATTAACTCTGTCCCGTGCAGTCTTTCTAGGACTAAATACAGCCTGCAGCTAAATACATGCTGCTTCTCCAAGTCTGCTGCTGTGCTGATGTTTCTGTCTGAACTACCCCAGACTCCAGTACCATCTGTTAACTCCGTATCTCGGAGGATCCTCCGAAGGTCTGCGTTGACCCTTTGCAATCCAGTATGCACTTTCAGGCTCATCTACTACATAAATCCTTTCAGCATGGCTTTGTTTAGTTAGAATCTTAGTATCCCAATTAGGAGCAATTTTATTAAACTAGGAGTATCAGTGCCTGGTAGCTAAGTGCAGGTGTTTTGGGTTTAAATCTTGGGTCAGCCTGATTTTAAATCTCAGCTCCAACACTTAATAGCCATGTAAACTTACTGAAATTACCTAACCTCTCTAAGGCTTAGTTTCTCCATTTGTAAAATGGGAATAATGATTATTCTTACATCATACTATTGCTGTGGGACTTAAATGAGATAAAGGTTGGTTATTTGAATGATAAAATATTGATATTTCACTTGAAAGAAAGTATTCCTTTTCTACCTGACAACTTCCAATTCATATTTCTTTTCTCTTTATTTTCCTTTCTTTTTCTTTTTCTTTTTTTCGATGGGGTTTTGGTCTTGTTGCCCAGGCTGGAGTACGATGGACAATCTCAGCTCACTGGAATCTCTGCCTCCCAGGTTCAAGCAATTCTCCTGCCTCAGCCTTCCAAGTAGTTGGGAATAAAAGGCATGTACCACCACGCAGCTAATTTTTTTGTATTTAGTAGGTTTCACCATGTTGGTCAGGCTGGTCTCAAACTCCTGGCCTCAGAGATCCACCCAACTCAGCCTCCCAAAGATTATAAGCGTGAGCCACTGCACTAGGCTCATGTTTCTTAAGAAACAAGAATTCAGACCATAAATAGTTAAGTCTAAGGTCTTTCACCAGTTGTTTGTATTCTTTTATCTTTGTGAGCTTTTTCAGTGAGGAGTTTTCCTTTTTTTTTTTTTTTTTTTTTTTTTTTTTGAGGCATGTTCTTACTCAGTTGCCCAGACTGGAATGCAGTGGTGCAAACATAGCTCACTGCAGCCTCAATCTTCTGGGCTCAGGCATTCCTCTCACCTCAGCCTCCCTGGTTGCTGGGACTAGAGGCACACACCAGCACACCGGGCTAATTTTTGCACTGTTTGTAGAGACAGGGTATTGCTATGTTGCCCAAGCTGGTCTCAAACTCCTGGGCTCAAACGATCCTGCAACCTCAGCCTCCCAAAGTGCTAGGATTACAGGCACGAGCCATTGCTCCTGGCCTGTTTTCTACCTCTGCTATAAAACAGGTTTGTTGAAGTGAATTCAAGACAGAGAATCTTATTTGCTCTCCAAGTCAATCATAGGTACCTATGATGTAGTTAAATTTAGAAGGAAAAAAAAAAGCTCATCTACATGCATTTATTGAGCTCTGATTTGATTAGTATGATGCTAAGGTTGCCATCAGGCAAATCACAATGTCATTAAGGCTTAGCGAGATGGTTTCCTCATTTAGGGATGGTAGGAAAAATCGTCACTGGACTGGTCACCTCTAATCAACTCTTGGCATTTCTGCCCAGCCCTCATGTGTTGTGCTTATTGCTGGGATCCTTGTTGCCAAACACTTTCCCTGCTCTAAGTTGTTCAAGATCTCTGTGTCTTGATCATAATAATGTCATTGCTGGTTACAAATTCTTCTCTTGGGTTTACCTCTGCTTGCTCACTGAGGAAACGGTTAATGGAGTTGCTTTCCCATCTGAATTATTTCTGGACTCTCTCCATTTGCCTTTACATTCTGACTCTTGTCGCTCTCTTTTCCAAGCCTGAATTCAATAAGCCAAAGCTGAGATACTGTAATTTCCTAAATAACCCAAAGGGAAGATCTGGCATAATGTATAACCACTCTGACTGCTGAATCAACTTGCACTTGCTCTTCTCTCTAATGGAACTTTGAAGAATAACTGTAATTGAATAGTGCCTCCACCCCATGTTCAGATTTGACTGAATCAAGCCTAGATCTGGTTATATCTGGTTTTGTTTGTTTCACGTTGTGTTTGTGCCCCACTGGGTATAAAGCCCAAGTGTGGGTTTCATCTGGATGTATTTTCATCTCACAGAGGCATTAATTGAATCTCTGACAATAGTCTTGCCTCCGAGGAGTGCTCCAACTCTGGCTGCGGTATTAAACCAGGGTAGTTCTTGGTTCCCTTCAAAGGTAACCTCCCATCTGTTGACTGTGAACTATGGCAATGCCAAGCTTGCAGAATCATTGGAGAAGAGGATCCAAAGCATTTACAATTCCCTGCTATGCAAAGAGTCATTCTGAGTTTTTTTTTAACCTATGATTGCTCTCTTTAAATACCTGGGTGCACCCAGCAAGGTGTAGAGGTTAATGTTTGCTCTCTGACCTTTGAGGACAGATGCAGTGAATCTGTTGCAGTTTGCAAGGGGATCTGTGGCAAGTTACAGCAGACAGCTTGTTCAGCTACTGCTGTTGCCAAAACTCTGCAGTGTCACATCTTGCTCGCGGCTGCCTTAAAGTGCTTCTCAGCTCATTCTGCGTGTGTAACTTCATTCAGCTTCCTGCTGAGTCCCACTGAAGAACTTTGTACTGTGGCATATGACAGCGACTTGATAACATTATGATAAACTCCTATGGGTTTGAACTCAGTCCTATTCAAATTTTCTGGTGCCTAGTGGTCAGCAGTCTTAGACCTGGGGAGTAAGAGCTGTGGCTGCAGTGGATTTAGAGGTAAGAAGAAAGATGGCTGGACTCAGATATTGAGTATCTTAGAGCCTACGGACGATTTTCCAAAGCCTAGAATAGATTTCAGTGTAATTCTGGTAATTTACATAAACTAGGATAGACATGCAAAATATCTGGATATGTTAGGAAGGAGTTAAAAAATTCTCCACACCTTTTCCTACCACCTCTGCAGCCATAGAAGCCAAGGGGAAATGCACACACACACACACACACACACATACACACTCTGGCAGGGAACCTGTTTTGCAAGTTTTGCTGGTAAAAAGTTCTAGGAAGGGGGCTGGTGGAGAACAGAGTGGAAAAGAAGTATCAGTTGAAGGTTTTTCAAGACCTGAGTTTTCAAGGTAACTTTATCCTGCAGAGGGAGACACGCATGGCCGCTGTAGGTTTTTCTTCCACCAATTAAGTGCATTGTTAGACAGGGAGGGGCAGATTAACGAACGCCTATAATTTTGATCACTGTTTTCTGCAAAACAGCTCAGGCTTTGAAAATGAAGCCATCGTTCCCGGCTCAGTTTCTGCCAACAGCACAAATTATACTGTGCAGAGATCCAAAGCCCCTAAAAAGGTTTCATTAATGAACAATTTCAGATGACTGTTTAAGTCTTTGCCTGACAGGTAATGTTGGCATGTCGGCAGGTGGGGTTACGGTTTCCATGGAGATTTATGATGTCATGCTTGAAAGAGCATGTCAAGACAGCCGATTTAACAAGTAGCTACTCAAAAAGTCCTATAGGCTACAAGTAGATTTTATGCAAATGACGAGAGTTTCACTGGGAAAAACTGCAAAAGAAAACAGCCCAGACATGGAGGGGGGTTTTACCTGACAGCTCAGAAGGAAGACCCTGGAGTCCATTCCAGACAAAAACTTCCAGAAGAATTAGATTTTCTGCTTTAACTGCCGCCTCACCTGAGGAACTCTGCGTACAGGTAAATACACGGGGTTTTTTTCTTCCAAGTTTTTGCCAAAAATCATTTGGAAACATTTCGCTCTGTTTCTCGGCATTGTTCTCTTGGCAGGAAGAACTGAATCAATAAGCCCAGCTTTCCCATAGCAATGTTCGTGCTTAGGGGCTGTTTTTAAGGGCTTTTTTTTTTTTTTAATTGAATGAACTGAGATTTTTGAATAGAGCTGAAAACAAGTGATGCATTGTGCATTCTGCTGACTGTGCTCTGTGAATACTGCTATAAAAATGCCACAGATAAGAGTTAGATGGACAATATGAAAATTGAGATGCTCTATGTATTTGTTATTTATTCCTAGATGTTGTGTCTAAGTGTGTGTGTGTTCTTCTACTCTTAAAACAGACCTGAAATGGAGACTCTGTGTAGTTTTGTATTTTCACATTGTAAAAATGCCAAAAACAAAATCCATGGAATGTTGCAGAAATAGTCTTTGAATCAGGTTTATGAACATTACACTTTTTTTAAAGTACGTATCTGTATGCTTTTCTTACCGAGGCATTTTTCCCAGACTAGAAAAAAAAACAATCCTGTTAGAGACATCCAGTTTTTGAGCTTTTAGGGAAGCAGGACTTCTAAATTCCAAGAAGACAGATAAAAACTTTTGGAGGAAGGTGGGGTGTGGGTGATAAAGGTAGTTTTTAAAGCATGGTTTAAAAGAAAATACTGGTCACTTGGGAGTATGAGTTTTTTTGTTTGTTTGTTTGTTTGCCTCGGCTGCCAGTGAGGATAAGTAAACAGTCTTGCCAGCCATTCGGATGTGATAGCAATCACTGGATGTGGCCGTGGATCTCTGAGTTCGCTGAAAGGGGTTAGTTCAGAGGCATCGGTTGCCCTGTGAGTAGTTAGTTCCACCAAGCTTAAAAAGAACACAAAGCCTATTGTTTCTTCCACACAGTGCATGGCAATGTGTGAGGTGAAAGCACAGAGCTTAGAATCATTGAAAGATACCTGTAAAATGGGAATCTGAACTTTTGAAACTAAAACTACTTAGGAGCAAGTGGACCGTCTTTCAAAATGTTGTAAGAACTGTCTCATGTGTGAGAATGAGACCTCCTGAAATTTTGCAGTTAGATAATGTGGATTAATGCCAGAACTCACATTCATATTAAATTGTTACCACAGTTATTGCGAAACACCGAGTGACAAAGAACTGTGCCTCCAACATCGGAAGGCCTGGGCGTTGAGTTCTAGCTTCACCACTTAGTGGTTGTATAACTTGAGGAAAGTAAATTCATGTCCTTAGGCCTCAGTCATCATGTCCATAAAATGGGATGCCAGTAGCTGTGTTGTGAGGATTAAATAACAAAACAGACGTAGCACAGTTCTAAGCATTCATGTTCCAAATGTTAACGATTCTTTGTTTACTGTTGAAATGACATTGGATGTTTAGAAAGTGTTTTTATATTTACTTCCTCTTATCATTACAAGTAATGACTAGCAGTCAAATAAGTCTAGCACCTTTTTTTTTTTTTTTTAAAGACAGGGTCTCACTCTGTCACCTAGGCTGAAGTGCAGTGGCACGATCTTGTCTCACTGCAACCTCCGCCTCTCCGGCTAAAGCAATCCTCCCACCTCAGCCTCCTGACTACTGGCACATGCCACTGTGCCAGGCTAATTTTTTGTATTTTTGGTAGAGATGGGGTTTCAACATGATGCCCAGGCTGGTCTCAAACTCCTGGGCTCAAGTGATTCACCCACGTTGGCCTCCCAAAATGCTGGAATTATAGGCTTGAGCCATTGCACCCGGCCTTGGCTAGCAGTCTTTATTTCCACATTACAGATGAAGAAACTGTGGCTCAGAGAGATACTGGGAAATACAACATAATAAACTATCCTAAACTGCCTGCACTTTTTCTCATTTTAGGAGGCATAGAAAAAAATGAATGTGTTATTGAAATAACTCCCAGCAGCAGCAATTATTCTGTAAAGTAATTAAAATACAAAATGTTAAATATGTCGAAGGAGCCAGGGTATTTATATTTTTACACTAATTATGCTTTTGCCACTTTTTTCTAGACAGGCTAAAGAAGTGATATTAATTTACTTTTTACTGGTACCTACTGATAGGAACGCAAGTACTGCACAGACTGAACATTTTAAATTTTACCTGCCTGAAATTTTTCTTGGCCATACAAGTGGAGTCAGATTTTGATGTTACAGGTATTTTCGGAGTGAGAACCCAAGTCACCAAGGCGCTGTGTTTGCTACAGGGTGCAGAAGGAGCCTAGGCGTGGAATATACAGTCCTTTATTCCTTCTGCGTTCTAGACATTGGCACCTCCTCCCTTGCCTCTATCCCAGACAGAAACACAGCCCATAATTATATTCTACATCCATTGTATGTAAGAGACAAATATGTTTTTCATTGTGCTAATTTTAGCCACAGTCTCTCTAGCTGAGGAAAACACTCGCTTCGTTCCAAGGTTTTCCTAACAATTTTTCCAGCTTTTCCATGTCAGACTATTCAGAATTACTCAGTTTCCACACTCCTGGGAGAAGGCTCTTCATGGAGCATTGAGTAGGCTCATGGACGGGGATTCTGGAGGGTTGTGGCATCTGAGCTGCTGAGGCTGAACTCATTCTGTGACAGATGATGTCTGTGTTCCCATGAGTTAGGCTGCATTGAGGACTCTCATTCCCAGCACTGTTTGGGGGCACTGGGAAAAGGTTGGGTTATCTTATCCCAAGGGTAGATCTATAAGGAGAAAAGCAAGTATCTATTTATTTATTTATTTGAAACTTCTGCTTTTATTTTTAGATATAGGAGGTACACGTACAGGATTGTTGCATGAGTATACTGGACCCAGATAATGAGCATGGTACCCAATAGGTAGTTTTTTTAACACACGTCCCACCTCCATCCCCACTCTAGTAGTCCCCAGCGTATTTTG
The DNA here is from genome assembly GCF_043159975.1 of Macaca nemestrina. Lineage (NCBI taxonomy): Eukaryota > Metazoa > Chordata > Mammalia > Primates > Cercopithecidae > Macaca > Macaca nemestrina. Next base: position 119,700,933 of record NC_092133.1, on the reverse strand, counting down.
TTCCCATGTTTACATCCATGTGTGCTCCATGTTTAGCCCCCACTTATAAGTGGGAACATGTGGTATTTGGTTTCGTATTTCTGCATTAATTTGCCTAGGAAAATGGTCTTCAGTTCCATCCGTGTTGCTGCCAAGGAAATGATTTCATCCTTTTTTATGGCTTTATAGGATTCCATGGTGTCTATGTACCACATTTTCTTTATCCAGTCCACCACTGATGGGTACCTAGGTTGATTCCATGTCTTTGTGGATAACGCGGTGATGAACATATAAGTGCTTGTGTCTTTTCCGTATAATGATCTATATTCCCTTGGGTATATACCCAATAATGGCATTACTGAGTCGAATGGTAGCTCTGTTTTAAGTTCTTTGAGAAATCTCCACACTGCTTTCCACAGTGGCTGAACTCATTTCACTCCCACCAGCGATGTATGAGCACTCCCCTTCCTCTGCAGCCTCACCAGCATGCTATTTTTTTGGCTTTTTAATAATAACCATCCTGACTGGTGTGAGATGGTATCTCATTGTGGTTTTGATTTGCATATCTCTGATGATTAGTGACGTGGAGCATTTTTTCATGTTTGTTGGCTTCTTGTAGGTCTTCTTTTCAGAAGTGTCTGTTTGTGTCTTTTGTCCACTTTTTGATGGGGTGGTTTTTTGCCCGTGGATTTAAGTTCCTTACATATTTTGGATATTAGACCTTTGTTGGATGCATTCTTTGTGAACATTTTCTCCCATTCTGTAGGTTGTTTGCTCTGTGGATGGTTTCTGTTGGTGTATAGAAGCTCTTCAGTTTAATTAGGTCCCACTTGAAAATTTGTTTACTGTTGCAATTGAAAGCAATAAATGAAATGCTTATTTCATTCAAAGTTTTAGTTTCAAACATGAATCACAAAGCTGCAATTTTTAGGGTAGAAAAGAGTTGTGAACTCAAACATGGTGCCAAAACTCCATATAGGTTTTGAGTCACTGATGAAAGTTTTCCTAAATTTTCTTTTATTTTATTTTAGATTCGGGGGGACACGTGCATGTTTGTTCCATGTTACATGGGTATATTGCCTACTGGTGGGGATTGGGCTTCTAGTATATCCGTTATTCAAACAGTGAACATCATACCCCAGAGGTAACTTTTCAACCCTCACCCCTTTCCTACCCTCCCTCCTTTTGGAGTCCCCAGGGTCCATTATTTCCATCTTTATGTCCATATATACCAATTGTTTAACTCCCGCTTACTAAGTGAGAATATGCAGCATTTGGTTTTTTCTTTGCTTCTGAGCTAATTCACTTAGGATAATGGCCTCCAGTTCCAACCATGTTGATACAAAAGACATGTTTCATTCTTTTTTATGACTGTGTAGAATATTCACATATATAGAGGAATATATATATACACACACACACACACACATCTATGAATGTGTAGAATATTCATATATGTGAATATGAATATGTGTGTATGTATAGGAATATAGATACATCTATGAATGTGTAGAATATTCATATGTGAATATACATGAATGAATATATATGTGTGTTTGTGTGTGTGTGTGTATATATATAGATATAGATCCTGTTTTAGAATTCCAATGAAGCTTTTTATTACACCTAATTGTTGTAGTGTTCAGAGATTGTCGTTGATCAATAAGTAGTGACTGCATTGAGCGCAGCACTTTGCACCTAGTGGGTTTTAGCAAAGGCTTGTTAAATCAGAGAGGCTGTGTTCAGTGACTAAAGAAGTCCACTGCCTGGATTCGGATCCTGCCTTCATTACTTGCTCGTAGCACAGGCTTTCCATTGAAGAACGTATGAAGTTCTCTTCATATTCCAAATAAAATAGAGCATCTGAATTTCCAACGCCTCTTGATAAAGGAACTAGTGATCTTTAAGTATTATATTATTCTCTTTTAAAGACATTTTTGGAATTTTCACAGAAATGATTTCTTCAGAAAGAAAGGCACTGGAATCTCCCAGTACAGAAAATGTAACTAGAAGTTCCTCTCGGCTGGCTACTGGGGAGGTAGAGAGCAGACAGTTAGTTCTCCTGGGTGGGAGGGATTTCTAGAAGCTCTTTACAGCTGAGGCCCTTTTCATCACTATTTATTAATTTGACTTGACCAGAAGCAATCCAATTTTGAAGATGTAGTTTCTAAAATCTCTTTATTTCAAAGAAAGTCATCGTGAAAAATGGTGTCATCCCAGATGACCTTGCTTTTCCTCTTCAGATGTCTGGCCACAGAAAGGATCAACAGGTAGAATGGGAAAGGTGTTTTCATCCTTGGGCACTAATTGGGCTTCCCTCTTTTCTTTCCTTTTTTCTTTCTTTTTTTTGAGATGGAGTCTCACTCTGTCACCCAGGCGGGAGTGCAGTGGCGAGATGTCCAGTCATTGCAACCTCCGCCTCCCAGAGTCAAGTGATTCTCCTGCCTCAGCCTCCCGAGTAGCTGGGATTACAGGCATGTGCTACCATGCCCGGCTAATTTTTGTATTTTTAGTAGAGACAGGGTTTTGCCATGTTACCCAGGCTGGTCTCGAACTCCTGGCCTCAAGTGATCCATCTGCCTCATCCTCCCAAAGTGCTGGGATGACAGGCATGAGCCAGTGCTTCTGGCCAGCTTATCCTAATGGCAGGAAGCTTTGATGCTTTTACTTCCTGACCACAGACTTAGTAGGCAGCAGGAAGAGTTTTCAACTCCCTGGCTGTATAATTACGGAGTCAACGTGAAATATTATGCATTTGGAGAAACCCTTCTCTAGAGCTCTTAAAGAAAGGAAGGTACAGCCAAGTTTATGGGAAACATGAGGACGGTCAGTCCAAAGTCAAGGTAGGTGATAGCACTGGTGGCCCCTTGCAGCGCTGGGAGTCTATATGGTGGTCTAACTTCACACCCCCTATTTGTCACTGCATAGCAGTCTTCACTTTCACCCCTTTTCACTTGCTCGTGATTAAGCAACAAACGTGGTAATAATGGTGTTTCCTACTCTGAATTTCACTAGATTTAGTAAACGCACATGATCACGCTGGTCCCATCGAAGTGATGATAGGAGTCCTCAGAGCTGTGGGCTCCGCCCTGGCTGGTTGCACCTGCTCAGTGTTCTGCTCAGATCATACAAGATAGAGAGAGCAGAGACCCTGTCAGAGAGAGGCTTCTATTGGCTGCAGTGTGACACTGTAGACTTGCCAGAAAGGGCTCTCTTTGGACACACTACTTGCCACTCAGAAGCAAATGGGCTGCTGCCTCATACGTTTTTGGAGTGACTGAGAGAACTAAGATTCTGATGGACCCTTGGTCATTTTCTCTCTTCGATATTATGAATGTTCATGAATGCCCCTCAGAAGGTCACAGGGATGTCAGATCTCACTTCCTCCCCTCCCCTCCCCTCCCCTCCCCTCCCCTCGCCTCCCCTCTCCTCCCCTCTCCTTTCCTTTCTTTTCATCATGGCTGGTGTGCAGTGGTACAATCATATCACATTGCAGCCTCAACCTCCTGGGCTCAAGCTATCCTCCTGCCTCTGCCTCCTAAGTAGGTGGGACTACAGGCATGTACCACCACGCCAACTAATTTTTTTTTTTTTTAAGTGAGCCAAGGTCTCACTTTGTTGCTCAGGCTGGTCTCAAACTCCTGGGCTCAAGCAATCCTCCCACTTTAGCCTCCCCAAAAGCTTAGATCAAAAGTGTCAGCCTCTTCACCCAGCCAGGCCAGGTCTCATTTTCATAGTAGTCACTGGTAATTAGGTAAATGTGCTGCAGATAATCCTCTGGCCTGTGTTTTGGAGGGACCTTTTTGTTTTTTAATTGTTTCTTTGAATTTTGCACAAAGAAGGGCTGCATGGGATCCCTTCATCTTTAACTTGTCATCTGCATCCTTTTTTATGGTAAGTTTTAAGACTACTGAAGAAAGCAGCTCCAGCAAAGAGCCTCACAAAGGCCGATTTTCAGTTTCTCCCTTGTGGACTGTGTGTGTTTACGATGGTCAGAAAAAGACAGACTCTCATTTAAAACTATTCTCTCTTCAGAGCGATTATAAAGTGGCCCCGTCATAGATGACCTTGACCCCTTTTAATTGCTGGTTAGATTGCTTCTTTTTTCTCTCCCTGTTGTGAACAAGACTGCAGTGACCATCGTTGTATCTGTGCATGTGGGAATGAATCTGAAGGACAAATTTCTAGGACGTCAAATTGGATTGCTAGTTTTGGAAGGTATTGCCCACATTTTTTCTCAAAAACACTCAGTTTATTCTATTGATATGAATGTTGCAGGGGATATTACGGTACATTCAGATAATACAGTTTACTACAGTGATGCCAATGTGTGAAATACACTCGACGTGTGGGTAGGGTCAATAACGAACTTATATTTAGTAAACAAGCTACAGAGCAGTATAGTTGGTATGAACCCATTTATTTTCTTTTATTTTCTAACAATTACTAGTGATACTTTATTTTGGTTCTTGCTTTTCTAAACTATTAACCGTGAACATATAACTATTTAAAACTTATGCTGGGTTTGGTGGGGCACGTCTGTAATCCCAGATTACACATGTGTAATCCCACCTTGGAAGCCAAGGCAGGAGGATCACTTGAGGCCAGGACAAAAACAAAATTAGCCGGGAGTAGTGGCGGGCGCCTGTAGTCCCAGCTACAGCTATTCGGGAGGCTGAGGCAGGAGAATAGCGTGAACCTGGGAGGCGGAGCTTGCAGTGAGCTGAGATTGCGCCACTGCACTCCAGCCCGGGGGACAGAGTGAGGCTCCATCTTAAAGAAAGAAAATTTCTAGAATGATGTCCAATAAATCAGAGAGAGGGACTAGAAGACTAATGAGGATAGAAGCTTTTATTCTTAACGCCTATATTTTGCTACCATTTATATTTTCATCATATGCATATAATATTTTAACATTTCAAAACAAGTTTAAAACAGAAATGGTTGCCCTGGAATGTGGCCCATGTTCTTTCAAGGGAGACCAGCAGTTTCTACACGGACTGAGATGGTACCTTCATCTCACACACCCACGCAGGAGTGCATTTGTGCTTTAATGTGGTTGTCCCCTGAAGAAGGAAGCAGCTCTCTTTAGTTTCCCCCTTTTCCTTTATAGGATCAGTCACTTCTTGGGGCATTAGTAGTTTCATTTCTAGCGGCATCTTCCCTTGGCAAGAGGAATCCCAGATAGGACCTCACCTGTCTAAACAAACGCTGTTTGGGGTCCTAACCATCAGATGTTTGGTTCAAATATGTTTAAGTTGCCTGGAATTATCAACAAAAGAAGTAAATGTATTGTAGGTCAGGGCATCTTTTGACTCATTGTATAAAACATTCACTTTAAATTTATACCGAAATGTCCTTTAGGCCGGGCACAGAGGCTCACGCCTGTAATACCAGCAGTTTGGGAGGCCAAGGCGGGTGGATCACCTGAGGTCAGGAGTTCAAGACCAGCCTGGCCAACATGGTGAAATCCCATCTCTACTAAAAATACAAAAATTAGCCGGACATGGTGGCGAGTGCCTATAATCCCAGCTACTAGGGGGGCTGAGACAGGAGAATCACTTGAACTCGGGAGGTGGAGGTTGCAGTGAGCCGAGATTGCGCCACTGCTCTCCAGCCTGGGCAACAGAGCGAGACTCCATCTCAAAAAAAAAAAAAAAAAAAAAAGTTCTTTATACCTAAACCTTACCTCTTCCTAATTTGCTGAGGGTTCATTTTAGATAAAAGGTATTTAGGTTTTCATATTAAGTTTGTAGCTATATAGCTATGATTCAGTCTCCTAAATGAAAAAAAAATACTGTTTTAATGTACAGACTATTTAGATTTGAAAAGACTATGAGAGATTTTTCTTTTATAGCAAGGCAAGTCAAGAACAGAAGGCACACTGCCAGAGGGGTGTCTTTTGAAAGAAAAGAAACACCACTTTTTATACTCTCAAATCACTGGAGAGCTTTAGACATAATTTCAAACTTTAACTCCTGTTTAATTCAGATGCAACAGAATGCATTAAAACCACAAATGTAGTGGATGTGATTTACACTTTCTCTTAGCACAAATCAGTACCTATCTTCACTGTAATTAGACTTTTCTTCCTTTCTCCTTCTCAAAAGCTACTTTTAAAACCTTATGTTTTCCCTGGACATATTTTCTTTACTTCATAAAATAGCTCAGTTCTGCAACTAACTGCAAATATTTGCAAAAGGGAACAAATGTAAAATAAATGTCCCCTAATGCAATGTTTGGTGAAGAAACATATGTCTGACATTAGTTGGTTAACCTGAAAAATAATAAGAAACAACTCTACTTAGAGGAAAGAGGGTAGAATTGAGGCTGTACTGTGCAAATCAAGAGAAAGCTATAATTTACGCAATTTTTATTAAAGAGAATACAATTGCTGTAGGCTTGGGGTGGTGCTAGGTCGTGTTTAAGCCTAATTGAGCTTTTTCTATATCATTAGAAAAATGAGCCAACTTTCCTGTATTACAGGGTAAATACAACATTTTCTTCCTGCAAATATTAAATACCACTGGCCTTTTAAGACATATACATCCACATCTCAAATGTCTTTATGCATGCCAATGCAATACAATAAAAATATTCCCTATACACTCAAATCACTGCAAGTAAGCCTTAGAATCCCCACAAGTATTATTACTTACTATATCTCAGAAACTCTCACACACATTGTTTCAAATATAGTTCTCCCAAAAAAGACCCTACGGAGAGATACTTATAAACCAAGGCTGAGACTAACCTAGACAGTTGATTCTTTAGGCAACAGGAGTGGAGATTTGAACCCAGCTATTGTGACTCAAGCAAGCCTAGGGCATGTTTCTGAGACCCCTAAGGTGTGCGCTGTGAAACCGGTGGCTCATTTTACGGGTTGGATTTCCAAACATGACGATCACCATTGTGCCAGGAATCAGTGATTGACTTCTTGCCTCCACAACCTGAAGTTCTCTGCACCTCCTACCTTTTTGCCATTTCAGTGATGCACCAAAGGGTGGAGGTGAAGAACGTCAGTTTTGCTGCTTGTTGGCAATACTCTCAAAAAGGCGTGGGGAGGGAAAGGTGTAACTCACCCCTAAAGTCAAGCCTGGAGATTACTTGTCAGGAATGTCAAAAGCATTTGTTAAGCAACCTTCTTCCTGGCATTATAAGAAGAAAGCCACATACATAGATCAAATCCCTTCCTTCAGAAACTTGTACTCTGTGAACAGACCCTTGGAATTCAGCCCAGAAAAAGAATACTTGGTGGTTCATAGAACTTGGTTCACAAAAGGGGGCTGCCCACGCATTTTGCACAATGACTCCCAAACACACACAATGCGCATTGGCAACAATTTTATGTGTGTTTGCGAAAGTGCTTACGGGAATTGAAGAGACACATTTGGCAACTTTTTTTCTCTCTTTTTTTGAGATGGGGTCTCTGTCTGTTGCCCAGGCCGGAGTGCAGTGGCGCAATCTCGGCTCACTGCAACCTCTGCCTCCCAGGTTCAAGCGATTCTCCTGCCTCGGCCTCTGGAGTAACTGGGACTACAGGCACCTGCCGCCACACCTGGCTAATTTTTTGTTTTGTTTTTTGTTTTTGTATTTTTAGTAGAGACGGGGTTTCATCATATTGGTCAGGCTGGTCTTGAACTCCTGACCTTGTGATTTGACCCCCTCAGCCTCCGAAAGTTCTGAGATTACAGGTGTGAGCCACTGTGCCTGGCCACATTTGGCAACTTTCATTGGTCAATGATTGATGGAGGCCAGAATAAGAATAGCTCAGGCTGGGTGCAGTGGCTCACACCTGTAATCCCAGTACTTAAGGAGGCGGAAGAGAGCAGATTGCTTGAGACCAGGAATCTGAGACCAGCCTGAGCAACACAGGAAGACCCTGTCTTCACAAAAAAATATAAAAAATTAGGCCAGGTCCTATGGCTCACACGTGTAAATCGCAGAACTTTGGGATGCTGAGGCGGGTGGATCACATGAGGTCAGGGGTTCGAGACCAGCCTGGGCAACATGATGAAACCCGTGTCTACTAAAAATATGAAAAATAGTTGGGCATGGTGGTGCAGCTCTGTAATCCCACCTACTCGGGAGGCTGAGGCATGAGAATCACTTGAACCCAGGAGGTGGAGGTTGCAGTGAGCCAAGATCGTACCACTGCACTCCAGCCTGGGTGACAGAGTGAGACTCTGTCGCAAAAAAATAAAATAAAATAAAAATAAAAATTTAGCCTGATGTGGTGGCACGTGCGTGTAGTGCCAGCTATGTGGGAAGCTAAGATGGGAGGATCCCTTGAGCTTGGGAGGTCAAGGCTGCAGTGAGCTGTGACTGTGCTACTGCTTTCTAGCCTAAGAAACAGAAAGACCCTGTCTCAAAAAAACAAGAGAAAAAAAAAAAACAAAAACAGATCAGAGGCCCTGGCCTAGGGTCAGGTTCTCCAGAAAGGCCTGCACAATGGAGTTTTCATGTCAAAATTTTCTTACATCCTAATTTAAAAAATCAGATGATCAGGAAACATTGAGTTCTGATTCCTTTGTTACAACCTCCACTAAAGCTAAGTAACAGCTGCTGTATTAAGATGCGGCTCCCCTTCTCCATGCCACACCTGCCTCCCTTACATGCCTAACTCCTGTTGTAAATAGGGACCCTAATCTGATGTTTTTGTAGTCCCTTTCCTAGGGGCACTGTGGGGAGGTAGGAGGAATTTCACCTTTGTTGTTGGACAGACTTAGATTTGAGAACTGGTTCTACCACTTACTGTTTCTGTGTGGTCGGGGGCAAGTCACTTGGTCCAAGTAAGCTCCTGCATCTGTTAAAAAAATTTTAAAAAACTGGCAAGGAGCTAAGAATTCCTGCCTAGCAAAGTGGTTTGCAGATCAGAGACAGTGTGTGAGAAGTAACTAACCCAGCACCTGGCATGTAGTAAATGTTCAGGACATGGTAGCAACAGTAAGGGAGACATCTCACAAAACATTTTGTGAGAAAGGATCAGTTTCCCTCTAGTCAAAGTCTTAAATATTCATAGGTTGTTCATGGTGGGAGCTGCTCCAGGAATCATCCTAGTTTTATGGAGAGGGAATCTGAAGCTGGAGGAATTGTCTGGTTCAAGATTACTTAGTTGAAGGCAAACAGGTTCATAACCAGTGGCTCTTCACCAACCCACAAAAAGTCCTCAGATTATAATTTTGAAGATTAAGTACATGAAAGTGCTATTTGAGTGATTAAGTGTAAGCATCAGATCATTTTGAGCTGGCGAGATGGCTCACACCTGGAATTCCAGCACTTCGGGAGGCCAATGAGGGAGAATCGCTTGAGCCCAGGAGTTCAAGACCAACCTGGGCAACATTGTGAGAGCCTGTCTCTACAAAAAACAAACAAACAAAAAATAGCCAGGCATGCTGGCACACAGCTGTGGTCCTAGCTACTCTGGAGGCCGAGGCCAAAGGATTGCTTGAGGCCGGGAGGTTGAGCCTGCAATGAACTCTGATTGCGCCACTGTGCCGCAGGCTGGGCGACAGCAAGACACAGTGTCCAAAAAAAAAAGAGATAATGTTGATTAGCACAAAGATGGGACAGCTACATGAGATCAGATTTGGGAAAAGAAAATAATCATGCATTCATTCATTTACTCGGCACTGATTGAGTCTAGTTTGGACAGATTTTGCCCTAGTCTCTGGGATGACAGCAAGAGGCAAAACTGACAGACACTCGCTGCTTGCATAGAGCTCAGAATGTAATGGTGGGAAGGCAGAGGAGAAAACAGATATACAGATTTTTTTAGATGGAGATACCTGCCATGAAGGAAGTAGAGGAAGGCCAGGTGCAGTGGCTCATGCTTGTAATCCCAGCATTTTGGGAGGCTGAGCAGAAAGATCGATTGAGCCCACAAGTTTGAGACCAGCCTGGGTAATATAGCAAGACCCTGCCTCTTCAAATAATTTAAAAGAAAGAAAGAAAGAAAGAAATAGGATTACGTGAAAAGGAGCCAATCTTGCAAACAGCTAGGCAAAGAGTGAGCGAGAGTTTCTTGGGAAGAGGTGCACACGGCAAGTGCTGAGACCTAGAGGAAGGAAGGGGCTTGTCTGCTGAAGGACCTAGGTGTCCTGGGAGAGGTGGCCAGAGGCTTAGTAAGCTGCAATCAGGATTTTAATCTTAATGTAGTGCTGAGGGTTTTAAGCAGAAGAGTGATAGAAGAGAGTTACCTTTGTGCAAGCACTATTTTTCATGGAAGCCCCCTTTCAATGGGGTAGTGGGGACTCCTAATTAAGCTGTCCTTCTATCTCTGTGACTGTCTCAAAGCAGCACTGTGGAACTCTAGGGTGCTACATAGCTCACCACGGTGACCCCCAATCCAGGCCACTTACAGAAGCTTAAAGAGCTGTGATTTGCTCATCCAGGCTCCCATGCCAAGTGTTCTTGTCACTAACTCAAAAGTCAAATGCTGGTATTTCTGTTCTTGCTTCCTTGATTGTTTGTTTACCAGTTCTCAACGTCTTCAGTGTCCACTTGGTTACTAATATGTTTCCTCCTTAGCCCGGTGTGTAGACACGTGCCTGTAATCCCAGCTACTCAGGAGGCTGAGGCAGAAGAATCTCTTGAACCTGTGAGGTAGAGATGGAAGTGAGCCAAGATTTTGCCACTGCAATACAGCCTGGGCAACAGAGCGGGACTCTCAAAAAAAGAAAGAAAGAAAGAAAGAAAACAGAAAGAAAAAGTATCCCGGCATGGTGGTACTCACCCGTAGTCCCAGCTGCTCAGGAGGTTGAAGCGGGAGGATCACTTGAGCCCAGGAGGTTGAGGCTGCAGTGAGCCATGATCACACCACTGCACTCCAGCCTGGATGACAGAGTGAGACTCTGTCTCAAAAAGAATATAAAAATAAAATAAAATGTTTCCTCTTGATCACAAAAGAAAAAGGATATAGGTCGATGCAATCATGTCTGAAACAGGATACGTGTATCCTGCATCCCTGAGTTTGGGTTACCTCAATGACATGATCATTTACCTGATCTTTTTCATCTGCTCTCAATTGCAAAGAAAGAAACCATTGATTATATTGAAAGATGCTGACTTGTAAGCTTCTCCCCTCTCCTGGCTCAGGCCAGTCGCTCAGAATGCACCCAGCAAAGACTGGCTGAACAAAGTTGGGGAGATGTTGTGAGTCCCACTGATGCCCTTAACACTGGGCATTGTTCAACTTGGGGTCATTTGTGAAAATGATGGGAATGCAACTTCCTCACTTTACAGGTGAGAAAACAGCCTCAGAGAAGTGCTGGGATGTGGGATATGAGTTGGTCTCATAGCCTGTGAGTGCCAGAGCCAGCTGGAATCCAAGTTTCTGACTTGCAGTGAATCTTATCTAGCAGGATGCATTCTTCAGAGGCCATGTGTTGAGAGCAGCCAGTTGGGGTGGGGGCTGCAGGCCATACCTTCAGGAAATGGGGGGCATGTTCCCTGGGTGGTTCCTAAGCATTTGGATGTTACAGCCCTGCCTCTCTTTATTCTGTTCTTCTAGAAGTTCCAACTTGCCATGCTTTTAAGGCAGATATGGCCACAAATGAAGCATATTCACGTGACTGCGTTGCCTTTCTGGATGAAACAATTTGACCACACACTGGTGTGGAGACAGTCGGCAATGTGGGCTTTGCCACGTGGTGGGAATGACACGATAAATAGATTTTGATATGAATTAAGTAAAGATCTGTCGCTAATCTTAGGCTGTATGTGAACATTAACTGTCCAGTGGATACTGGGGAACTATAAATGTCTCCGTCCAACTCTGTTCAACTCTAATTTTTTTTTTTTTTTGAGACGGAGTCTCTCTCTGTCATCCAGGCTGGAGTGCAATGATGTGCTCTCGGCTCACAGCAACCTCTGCCTCCTGGATTCAAGTGATTCTCCTGCCTCAGCCTCCCAAGTAGCTGGGATTACAGGAGCCCGCCACCATGCCCAGCTAATTTTTGTATTTTTAGTAGAGGCGGGGTTTCACCATGTTGACCAGGCTGGTCTCGAACTCCTGACCTCAAGCCATCCAGCTCCCTCGGCCTCCCAAAGTGCTGGCATTACAGGCATGAGCCACAACACTAAGCCTCTAATTTTTTTTTAAAGACCGCCACTGGGTGGAACCCATTTGGCCCAGTGAGATCCACGGAAAAGAGACCCATTCTTGCCCTCACTTTTGGTGTCCACATCCGGATTTACCTAAACCCCACCCAGGCTGCATTTGCATAGTAATGAAAAACCGGTATTTTCTAGCTGTGAATCACACTTTAAATCCTGAGCGGCTGGCTGTCGGGGGTGCGTCAGGCCTGCTTGCTGGGAGAATGGGTGAGCTGGTCCTGGAGCGGGCGGGTCCTGCCACCCGTGAGCTCAGCACTCGACTGCTCCCAGAACATTAAAGGTCTGGCTGATGTCTCATGCCACATCTGGACATGAAGACCCATGTCTGCCCTTCTGTAGAAGGGCCAAGGAAGAAAGGAGGCGTCACCTGTTTCTGCTGTGGGGGGCCCTTCCGAGCAGCAGACAGGAGCAAGGTACAGGAGTGGCCTGATTTGGGGGGTTCCCTGCCCTCCCTGGGGTCCCTAAACTGCTGTGTGATATGTTTCTAACTACCTGGACAGCTCACCCAAGAGTGAGTTGTTCCCAGTCATTTCTTGCTGAGTATAAGCCAAAGAGGGCCGGGGGCCAACTTGGTTTCTTCTAAGTGAAATTATGCTTCTTAAGCAGAGAATGATTGCCCGCAGCAGTTAAACCTTGTTTCATGATAATTAAATTGCTTTTCTTCACTTTGAAAAATCTCTTAATTTTCTGTACAAAGGCAGGAAGCATTTTTCTTTGATTCTACAGGATGTTTCTAGGTATGGTGTCATCAGTTCATCTTACCTTGCCGGACTCTGAAAGAATGAGTGTGTGGGATCAGATTTGGAAATGCCTCAAAGGTTAGAAAGCCGAGTGCTGCTGATTAACTCAAGCTCGGGTGACCAAAAAAAAAAACAAAAAACAAACTAAAAAAACAAAACCTGCTTTTCTCCTCACTTCTGCCTCGGGTTCTGCCTCAACACTTTGCTTAGGAGTTTCTTAAAGGAGGCACAGTTGCCTGCGGGTCTGGCGTATATCACCTTTGCAAAGTGCAGATGAGGTCTGGCATGTCCCGTCTTGTTCCTGCCTGACTACAACTCTGCACACAGACATTGTTAATCTGGCTTGGAGCCCACAGTGGCGGTCCTTGGAGTGGAGGCAGTAGAGACCTCAGTTCTTCCTAGTGCTTGAGAAGTTAACCAACTGCCTTTCCCGTGAGGAAAATGGTTTGGGACTGTAGAAGCGGAGAAGAGACTTTGCCGAAGCCCATAGAAAATAAAAAGCAGGCCGGGCGCGGTGGCTCAAGCCTGTGATCCCAGCACTTTGGGAGGCCGAGACGGGCGGATCACGAGGTCAGGAGATCGAGACCATCCTGGCTAACACGGTGAAACCCCGTCTCTACTAAAAAATACAAAAAAATAGCCGGGTGAGGTGGCGGGCGCCTGTAGTCCCAGCTACTCGGGAGGCTGAGGCAGGAGAATGGCGTGAACCCGGGAGGCGGAGCTCCGGCCACTGCACTCCAGCCCGGGCGGCAGAGCGAGACTCCGTCTCAAAAAAAAAAAAAAAAAAAAAAAAAAAAAAGAAAGAAAGAAAAGAAAAAGCAAACCCTCAAGAATGAAAATCCTGGCCCTGGAATGAGTGCAGGTGATAAGCCTTGGTATCTGATGCCTCATTCCCTGTCTCTACCTTCCCACTGCCTGAGCTACGATGTCCTGGAAAAAAACCTTGGGAAAAAAGAGCACAGTCTCCACATTTGAAGTAGAAATAGAATGAAGGAGAAAATGTGATTTTCCTGAAGGAACAGAACCAACTCTGGTTTTCAAAAGCCTTAGTTTTACATTTTAGTAGAAACTGTTTGCAGTAGGAGGATTTGCTGTGTGTGTGTATATGTGTGTGTGTGTGTGTGTCTGTGTGTCTGTCTGCTTTGCCTTATTTTGGTTCTGACCATACCACTGCTATCTCAGTCTTAGAGATTTTGTGGCCCAGAGTATTTTGTTCAGACGTCTTTGTGTTGAGGTGATATTGAGCCAGCAGCCAAAGAAATGCATGGCCAAGATATGGAATATTTTGTCAACAGAGAATAACAACAGAGTGGGACGCATCATAAGGTCACAGGTCAGTGAAAACAGCTGCTAGCTATTTATATGGAGGAGAGAAGGAAGGCCCAGGGAGTTGGAAAGACTGAAGGTATTTTGGACTGAGCAGAGCAAAGGGATTTGGGGACATTGAAATGTATGGAACAAGATGGTCAGGAAAACAATTTTTTGCAAAGGTAGCATGAATAGAGTGAGGTAAGGAAATCCATGGCCGTGGTACTGGTGGCCTAATGGGAAAAGGCAGTGCAATGACTTCTACATGGAGACTTCAGTTCTGCCCTTCATACTGTTGAAGAATATTCTGTTCAGAGAGGCTCTTCCGTTTCTACCTGGTTTTCTAATGGCTTTAAAAAACTTTGCTGTATTGAGGGAATGGAAAGAAGGATATTTACTAGAGAAGTGGTTGGCGAGAAGTGCCAAGCTTATTCCTGAGAAAGGATGGAACGGCGTGGGGGGTGGAGGGAGGGTTGGAACCATACTCCGAATTCCCCTGAGGCCCACACGTGTTCACCAGACGTCTGCAGGGAGCCCAGATCAGATGTGGGGCCCTTCCCCTTTCTTATTTTCTTTCTTTTTTTCTCTTAGATCCTGGATCAAAATGGGTCCCTGATTCCCTCATCCCATCCCAAGACCCTTTTCTAGTTGCGTTACCACCTAGTGAAGTCTTCTGAGTCTTGATTTGAGAATCAAAACAAACTCAGATCAAAGTCAACGTAGGGAATCAGAGAACACAGAAGCTGAGAGATGTATCCAGCCTTCCCTAAATGGCAGACGAGGACGCTGAGGCTGGGAAGCTCACAGTGGATAAGGTGACTCACCAGGAGTGTGCCAGTACTTAGCCAAAGATCTGGAACTGGGACTGAGGCTTCCTGAAAACAGATTCCTGCCCAGAGTGCATGACCCCGCTTGAGAAAGCGCAGAGGGACAGTGACATGGCGGGATAACGTAGCAGTCCCAGCGACTTGGGCATGGATCCTGATGCTTCCCCTAGGCCCCAATATTCTATTTTCTGATAAACCCAGACCTGAGTCAGGTCCTGTCACCTAACTCCTTTCTCTTCCTTCAGTGGGCCACAAAGCTGGCCATAGAAACAGCGAGGGGTTCCTCCCAGGTACATATTTACCAGTGCTTGTACCTTGCTCTTTTAAGAACTCTTTAGCCAGGCATGGTGGTGCATAACTATAATCTCAGCTACTTGGGAGGCTCAGGTGGGAGGTTCAGTTGAGCCCAAGAGGTCAAGGCTGCTGTGAGCCGTGATTATACCATTGCACTCCAGCCTGGGTGACAGAAGGAGACCTTGTCCCCTCAAAAACCCTAACTCTGATGAGGACTATATTACAAGTGTTATATGCCAGGTTCTGGATGGAGAACGGAAAGTGATTATAGGCAAGAGAATATTACAGTTGATTACTGTGTTCTCCAAACCCCAAATGCCTAGATACACACAAACCCACAGACACACACACACTCACACACGAGTGGGACAGGATATTTTAAATCCTCACTGGCTTTGAAAATTTGAGGCTAATAGTTGGAGGAACTGAGGGGTGAATGTGAGAGAGCAAATGTGTAACAAATATACCCTGAGAATCAGGGCTTATAAGTAAGGAGCAGAGTATATTGTACCTAAATCTTACTACTAGCCTAAGCCTTCATACTAGAGCAAAACCGTGTGCAGACAGCACACAGAAGCAGTCCCTGTCACTCAGGGGCTTACCTCTTAACGAGCCCACAGCTGCCTGTTGACCTGGTGTCATCACGAAGGTGATCGCTTTTTCCAGCAAGCTCTATGTCCCTCAAAGCCCAGGGCTCAGGGGCAGCTCTTGGAAGATAAGCCACTGTCTGGTTCCAGCGAGGCACATGGAGAGAGGTGAAGCTGCTTCTACCCTGTTCAACTGTGATGAGATTCCAGCGAAAATCAGCATCGAGGGGCTCCGTGTTTGCAGGGGGCTCTGGTACGTTAGAAAAACTAGAGGGAGGGGTCTGCCTCTGTGTCTGTTTGTGAGCGTGTGTACTCAAGTAGGAAAGGGGAATACAGATTTTTACAAAATAGACGTGGGTGGTTTCTTGTAGTCTTTCCTAACTGAAACCACGTTTGCCAGAGGTTACTTGGAATTACCCTAATAGGCGCTTTGTCAAAATACTTGGTGCTGGCCAGATGTGGTTCACATCTGTAACTTCAGTGCTTTGGGAGGCCGAGTTGGGAGGATTGCTTGTGGCTAGGAGTACAAAACCAGCCTAGGCAACATAGCGAGACCCTGTCTTTACAAAAACAACAAAATTAACCGGCTGGGGTGGTATGTGCCTGTGGTCCCCACTACTCTGGAGGCTAAGGTGGGAGGATTGCTTAAGCCCTAGTGGTTGCGGATGCAGTGAGCTATGATTGCATAACTGCAGTCCAGCCAGGGCAACAGAGCAAAATCTTGCGTCTAAAAAAAACAATACTTGACGGTGAAAGCGAGTCCTACTCAGGGGTCCCTTCTGGCAAGTCCTGGAGCCTGGAACTGAACTGCATGATTCCCCTACACCTTCCCCCTGGGAGCCTGAGCACCCTTGAAGGTGACAGACACGGGGGAACCTGTGTCCTGTGGAATCACTCCTCTCAGTCCTTCTCTACCACATAGAGAAAGGAATGGATGGGAGAGAAAAGCCAACAAACCTCCACTTCCTTCCTCCTCCCCACTGCCAGAGTTGAGATTCTTCTTTATCCTGTGAAACTGGATTCTGAAAGGCCAAACCATTCCATCTGTTGTGTTTTGGCCCAGTTGCTCAAAAGAGCTCAGGTGTCTCCCTTTGTAATTTCCCCATGGCTTAAAATTCAGTCCTGCGGATCTGTCTCTTGTAGGAAATGGAGGGGCTTTCCTTGTGCTTGTTTTTCTCACTCTGTAAAGAAAACATAAAGGTTTAAGTTTTCATTGTGAGGGCCTAAATTAGGAAGGAAAGGTTATTTAAATCAAAGCGCTCTTCATTGTAGAGTCTTAAGCTTGGATTTTGTGTGCATGCCGTGCTAGCTCAAAAAACAAAGCTGAGAGTCAGAGCTCTTTGAAGGATGAGGAAGGGGACCCGGGAATAGGCGGCTCTGCTTCTGGAAGCATGTGTTAATGTGTGTTCCTAAAAAAGGCTCTGGAAAAGTGGTTTAGGAAGCTTCTGGGCTAGGAGGGACACGGTGAAAAACAAGACACATAGTATGTGAGTCAGTTATGATCAATCGTGCCATAATCAACATTTGAACTGTATAGTAGTTAACACTATGAAAAGCACAAACGTATTTAAAAAGACAATTTTGAGGCCAGGCATGGTGGCTCATGTCTGTAATCCTAGCACTTTGGGAGGCTGAGTCAGAAGGATCAGTTGAGTCCAGAAGCTCGAGACCAGCCTTGGGCAACTTAATGAGACCTCATGTCTACAAAAAAAAAAAAAAAAAAAAAAAAAAGCCAAGTGTGCTGGCACATCCCAGCTACTTGGAAGGCTGAGGCGGGAGGATCACTTGAGCCCAGGAGCCCTTTGAGGCTGCAGTGAGCTATGATTGTGCCACTGCACTCCAGCCTGGGCAACAGAGTGAGATAATCTCTTAAAAAAAAAATGGAGAAAGATAATTTTGAGATACAACATAGCCCACTAACAGCTTCATTTAGACAGCATACCTTTTGTCTAGACTTGACAGAATTTGTTAAATACTGGAAAGTTATATTTTTTATCTTGTTTCCCCTGTTCTGTCTGTGAATAGAGATGTTTGTTCTTTACCTAGTTTATAGGACTGTCATGAGGAAAGGTGACATAATAATGGGTTCATAGTATTGGAAGCGGGGACAAAATGTCTGTTTACAAAAGAGATCCAGTTACAGAGCTATGTGAAGTAAATACTGAATGTCAATTCTAGGTAACAGTTCTCAATGTCACAGGTACCTCATGTATTAATACCTCTTTGCCATTATACATATGTCCTTCTCCAAATGATGGCTCATTGCTGTAAAAGTGTGTCTTCTAAGCTGCTTATGTGGAATTTGACCCCTGCCTTCCAAACTGTCTTATAGAAGTACATTGAGGCCAGATGTGGTGACTCATGCCTATAATCACAGCACTCTGGGAGGCCGAGGCGGGTGGATTACTTGAGGTCAGGAGTTCGAGAACAGCCTGGCCAACATGGTGAAACCCGCTTTCTACAAAGATACAAAAATTAGCTGGGCCTGGTGGTGGGCTCCTGTAATCCCAGCTACTTGGGAGGCTGAGGCAGTAGGATCGCTTGAACCTGGTGGTTCAAGGTGGAGGCTGCAGTGAGTCGAGATTGTGCCACTGCACTCCAGCCTGGGTGATAGAGCAAGACTCCGTCTAAGAAGAAAAAAAAAAAAAAGCATTTAATCTGGTACTGAGCTGACCTCTTGTACTCTGATTTTTTCATTGTTTAGATTGGAAATAGGTCCTGAGTTTTAATTCTGTATTTGGGACTTGGTGACTGCTTCTCTTCCAGGCTTTGATGGTTTACACAGAAGAACCCTCTGAGGGGGGAATCTGGGTGATTCTCTTGTGGGGGAAGAAAGAGGGTGAGTGATTGGGGGGTGGGCTGCCATACCCAGGACTCTGATGATAGGCACAGGATCGCTGATGACTGGGAAGAGTTGGAGGTCCTGCCATCGTCTACTTTGCATGGGAAGGACATTTGCCGGTGCTAAGCCATGGGAAAAATCTCAATTTAGATACCTGAGCTCTTCACAGCAACTAAGCCAAGAAACAATAGACAGAATGATTTGACCTTTTGGAATCCAGTATTTTACATACAATGACTCAATTTCACAGAAAACCCTTTTCAACTCTTATGTGTATATGAAAAGAAAGTTTGACCTGCAGGAATCATTGTAATGTATCAGATCCATATCACAGCTCAGTTATCCCCAAGGATTCAGGGAGGAAAAGCCAACAAAAATGAGAAAAGGAATAAAGCAATTGGGTTGTTATGGAAGAGAAAGCTAAAGGGGATTTATTTTAGGTCTGGAAGGCTATGACGGGTTGCATTCAGATGTCATCCACATGTCCACAGAGAACCACACAAGGACTTCAAGGTGAAATAGTGACTGATCAAGTCCTAGGAGTCTAGGCGATCAAACATTGGCATGTGTTACCAATTAAGTCGAGAGGTTATTTCTGTTTTAGAGCAATGATTGTCTGTCTTGATGATTGTCTTTAAAAGTCAAGATTTACTGGGCGCGGTGGCTCACGCCTATAATCCCAGCACTTTGGGAGCCCAAGGCGGGTGGGTCACAAGGTCAAGAGATCGAGACCATCCTGGCTAACATGGTGAAACCCGTCTCTACTAAAAATACAAAAAAATTAGCCGGGCATGGTGGCGGATGCCTGTAGTCCTAGCTACTTGGGAGGCTGAGGCAGGAGAATGGTGTGAACCCGGGAGGCGGAGCTTACAGTGAGCCAAGATCACACCACTGCACTCCAGCCTGGGCAATAGAGCAAGACTCTGTCTCAAAAAAAAAAAAAAAAGCGTCAATATTTGTGTGAGTCTCAATTTAAGGGACTAGGTAAATTGGAAGTTCCATCTGAGGTTTCTTTCAAGATAAAATGCCTTATAAAAGTATTGTAAGTCAGCCTGGCCAACATGGTGAAACCTCATCTCTACTAAAAATACAAACAAGTTAGCTGGGCATGGTGGTGGCTCATACCTGTAATGCCAGCTACTTGGGAGGCTGTGGTGGAAGGACTGTGTGAACCTGGGAGGTGGAGGCTGCAGTGAGCCATGATCACACCACTACACTCCAGTCTGGGTGACAGAGCAAGACCCTGTCTCAATAAAAAAAAAAGAAAAGTATTGTAAGTCACTTTAGTATTAGGGATGAGGGCCAAAGTCCACTCATGTATACAAATACCCCTCAGAGGAAGACTTCTGTGTGTGTCTCATGCACCACTTTATGCTGTCTCTGAGGTTGTTCATTCCAGTTTTCCTGCTTTTCTGTTCCAGACTTGGTCTGATACCAGAGAGTATGGATTGCCTGCAGGGCTTCATCCCCTTTTCTCTTTGTATTTAAATACACATGGAAGATTAGCAACTGTGCATGAACTTTCCAGTTGTACTACCTTAATAATGATTACTGCTACTCTTTGTTGGTAACTGAGGGAAGTGTGTATATGGAGGTGGCTTAGAATTGAAAATGTGCAAAATTCTGGGCTGTTTCGTGGGGGCTGGGGGGGAGGCTTGGAAATAAAGGCTTGGGTCATTCCCTTGTGCTTAGTTCTTGCAGGACACTCTTGCAACACCATGTTGTTGTGTTATCATCGGCCTGGGTGTCATCCCCAGGACAGAACGGCATGAATGGTGTCTTTAGTGTCTCACAGAAGGAACGCTGGGTTCTTGAGTGCCTGCCATCTCTGTCTCATCTTGACTCCCCAAAGGACATTTCAACCTCTCAATGCCTTGTTTTGCAGTCAAAGATGTATTATCTATTTGTCTCCCCTATGTGTTCTGGGAGATTAACCACTAAGCATTTTGCTTTTTAGGTGTGAGGGACTGTTTCCTTCTAAGACTGGCAGTGTTTCTGACTAACTTTATCCAGTTGAATGGGGTTGTGTCTCTATTTCATGTTATGAGATGCCGCTAACATTTTTATCATGAAAATAATTTTTGTGTCCATTGAAAAGGTTTGGGGGAGTATTTAAGTTTTATAGGGTAATTATAGATACTCTATCAATCATATATTCTATCTTTTAAATTTTTTTTCTTGAGACAGAGTCTTGCTCTGTCACCTAGGCTGGAGTGCAGTGGTGTGATCTTGGCTCACTGCAACCTCTGCCTCCCGGGTTGAAGTGCTTCTCCTGCCTTAGCCTCCCGAGTAGCTGGGACTACAGGCACATGCCACCACACCAAGCTATTTTTTGTATTTTTAGTAGAGATGGAGTTTCGCCATGTTGGCCAGGCTGGTATCGAATTCTGGTCCTCAGGTGATCTGCTTCCTTTCCTCTAAAGGCCTCCCAAAGTGCTGGGATTACAGGTGTGAGCCACTTCTCCCGGCCCATCACACACTCTAAATCCATACAACGAGTACAGCAAGACTTTTCTTTCTGTGTTTTGTGGCAAGTAAGTTGGTAGAACACATTATCAAATAAAGGTCAAAACTGTGTTCAGAGAGCTGGACGTTCATTCTTTTCCTGTTTTTGTTGTATGTCTGAGACATGCAGAGGGACAGACAAAAAGATGCAATTAAAAAAGAACTGCCAGAGAACACATACCAAAATGGAAATTTGGGAAGGGGATGGACAAGATGAGACAAAGCAGGCAGGCTCAGATTTTGTCATGTCGACACAGTTGTGTAAGCAGATGAAAGGGGAAGTCTGTGATAATTTGTCGGACTAGTAAGACCAGCTTTAGAGTTTAAAAAAAAAAAAGAGGAAAAAGAAAAGAAAAAGCACACACACAAACAGAGGTGCACAGAACATTCCAGGAAACCATTGAACTGTGAGTGATAACATGTTTCCTTCTTTTCCTTCAAAGATTTGTTTTAGAGGATAGCCAGGATAAGAACTTGTGCTGAAAAAACAATGCAAAGGATTTATAAAGAACCAAGGAAACGAATGATCTGACAGGCAATTTGTTACCACCATTTTTTTAAGTTAATTTAACCTAAACTTACTTATTTTTGTGGTGGTCTCTTTCTTTCTTTCTTTTCCTTCTTTCTTTCTTTCTTTCTTTCTTTTCTTTCTTTCTTTCTTTTTTCTTTCTCTCTCTCTCTCTCTCTTTTTCTCCTCTCTCTCTTTCTCTCTCTCTGTCTCTTTCTCTCTCTCTCTCCCTTTCTCTCTCCCTTTTTCTTTTCTCCTCTCTCTCTCTGTCTCCCTTTCTCACTTTCTCTCTCTCTTTCTCTTTCTCTCACTCTCTCTCTCTTTCTCTCTCTCTGTCTGTCTTTCTTTCTCTTTCTCCCTTTCTTGTCTCACTCTGTTGCCCTGGCTGGAGTACAATGGCACAATCACAGTTCACTGCAGCCTCGACTTCCTGGGCTCAGATGATCCTCCCACTTTAACCTCTTGAGTAGCTGGGACTACAAGTGTGTGCCACTACCCACCACACCTGGCCAAATTTTTGTTGTTATTTTGAGGAGACCAGGTTTTACCATGTTACCCAGGCTGGTCTCAAACTCCTGGGCTCAAGCAATCCACGCACCTTGACCACCCAAAGTGATTAGTGCTTAAGATTACAGGTATGAGCCTCTGTGCCCAGCTTGGATATTTCAAAGACATTAGCCATGGCCTTCATGTTTATCTGGACTTGAAGGCTTCATACCTTCGACCATAGATGATGCTTAAATTGGTCTTTCACGTGGTTTCAGATCCACCAACACTTTAATTAGGTCAAATAACAATCGTCTTCATAATGCCACCATGTATGTATGTAGTCCTTTGGAGACTATTTTAACATCCTTTATAACTGACAACACTGTGACTTTCATCCTCCTCTTAGCTCTTGTGCCTTAATCCCACAACATGTACTGCCCTATAGAGAAATATTCGTCCTTCCTCTTGGCTTGCTTTCTTAGCTTTGTCTGTATCCCAAGACAATATCTGAACAAAGGCTCTTCATTCTTGGTGCAACTCAGAGTTGGAAGAGTCAAGGGTGAAGGGGCGTTGGGCAGCCGGCCATAGCTGTCTTCTTCCTCTCTTAATGTCTTTGTCTCTCCCATCTTCATGTGGACATTTTCACTCTCCTTATTCTCTTTTCCCTCCCTTCCCTGAAAAAATAGAATAACTGTTTTGAACCGGGCATTATGCTAGATGATAGATGTGCACGGTTCAGCAAGATGGGCAAGGTTTCCATCTTCATGTGTATTAAAATTTGGAGGGAATAAAACTTTACAATAAATAGTTACGAGGGTGGCGAGTAACAAGAAAAGAAAAGGAATGTTTAGCAAGGGGGACTGACATAGTGTAGAGGGGGGCTGAGGAGTCGGCAAAGTCTGAGTAAGTAAATTCAGAGATAAATGAAAGAACTACGCTCTAGATTTCCCTTTAGAGGAAAGGAAGGGGAAAGAAAGAAAATTCCAAAGAGAAAAGGGCAGAAAGATACTTTGTTTTATACAGAACACTAGAGGCCACAGTGTAATCAACGTCAAGTTTGTGTATCTGCAAAGACTGATTTTTTTTTTTTTTTTTTTTGAGACGGAGTTTCACTCTGTCGCCCAGGTTGGAGTGCAATGGCACAATCTTAGCTTACTGCAACCTCCACCTCCCAGGTTCAAGCAATTCTCCTCCCTCAGCCTCCTGAGTAGCTAGGATTACAGACATGCACCACTACGCCTGGCTAATTTTTGTATTTTTAGTGGAGACAAGAGTTTCACCATGTTGACCAGGCTGGTCTCAAACTCCTGACCTCAGGTGATCCACCCGCCTCAGCCTCCCAAAGTGCTGGGATTACAGGCATGAGCCACCATGCCCGGCCTAAAAGCTGATCATATTTTATCGGTTGTCCAAATACTTCATCTTTTCTCCTTCCCTGATACCATTGCATTCAACCGTGGTGCTGAGAGGTTAAGTCAGCTGGACTTCCTGAGTCGAATGGGGACTTGGATAAATTTTCTGTCTTACAAGAGGATTGTAAAATGCACCAATCAGCACTCTGTAGTTAGGACTGTACCAATCAGCACTCTGTAGCTAGCAAGAGGATTGTAAAATGCACCAATTACTGCTCTATAAAATGCACCAATCAGCGCTCTGTAAGAGGCACTAATCAGCACTCTGTAAAACACACCAGTCAGCAGGAGTCTAAAAGTAGCCAGTTGCAGGAAGGATTGAAAAAAGCGCATTCTGATAGGACAGAAATGGAATATGGGAGGGGACAAATAAGAGAATAAAAGCTGGCCACCCCAGCCAGCAGTGGCAACCTGCTGGGTCCCCTTCCACTATGTGGAAGCTTTGTCCTTTGCTTTTCGCAATAAATCCTTGCTACTGCTCACTCTTTGGGTCTGTGCCATCTTTAAAAGCTGTAACACTCACTGCGAAGGTCCGCAGCTTCATTCTTGAAGTCAGCGAGACCATGGACCCACCAGAAGGAACCAACTCCGGACACAGTGCCACCTACCCACGTCTTCCCCTATGGTTAGATGGCAGGAATCCACAAACACCTGCCAGGATAGTATTGTGATCCTGTTACCAGCTATAATTGGAGGTGAGGAGTTTGGAGTAGAAATTTGTCTGTTTTTATAATAACGAGGTTGAATTATTTATAGGTTTGTGACTTTCCTCTTCTCCATAAATATGATTAATTTTATTAGGCATCTATTCCTAAGAGCCAGGAATTCACATAGCTGCTGGGAAGATGAAGATTAATAAAGACCACTTGTGGTCTCTCAAGGAGTCTGTTGGCAGAGACTCGCATACATAAAACAAATGGAATAAATATTCTGTCAGGAATATGGGTAAGGTCTTAAAGGAATACAGAAGAAGAAAGAGTTCTCCTAAGGTAAGGGAACCTAGAAAAAGTTACAAAACAGAAAGAGCTATCATCTATCTATATCTGAATCTGTATCTATATATCTATACCTGTATCTATAGAGATGGGATCTTGCCATGTTGCCCGGGCTGGTCTTGAACTCCTGGCCTCAAGTGATCTTCTCAGGCTCCCAAAGAGCTGGGATTACAGGCATGAGCCACCATGCCTGGCCCCAAGAAGAGATCTTTGAGTTGATCCTAAGAGAACGACAGACTGCTAATTTAGATAAAGCTAAATGGACTTCTTTAGAGAGTCCCATTATTTTTGTATTTTGTAGTTAATGCTTCATATGAGTAATCATGCTTTAGAAAGAGAAAGCACCAATTAAAACAAGCCTGTTTTCTTTTCACCTAGGCATGGTACTTGGTATGAGTTGGCCTAGAAACAACTTCATATTCTACTCACACGGCTGTATGGTTTGCCTAAGAGTACTCAATAGATGGAATATTGAAATTTGGGTGTGGGTTAAATTTTCATAAATCAAATTTCATTTCCCATTTTCTTACACGTAATTAAAGAGATGGTGTGCCTTCTAATTACCCTGTAACTGGCAGTGGTAACTGGCCCTTTAACTCTGTTTCCCTGCCCTGCAGCTCCTGTCTCCAGCAGTTAGTTCATCATCTGCACACTAACAGTAAGCTACGTGGGCAGGCACTATTTTAAAAAACACACACAAAGTTATCGGTGAATGGCAAAGGAATCGGAGCAAGTCATTACTCTCTGGTTCATTTGGCTAGAAAGGTGAGATCACTTATATTGACTTTTCGTGAAAACTAGGCAAACTAGTAGTTTTCATGCACAATATGTCAGCAACCTGTTATATTTTGAATTCTTTTCAAATTAGGGGAGTGAATGGTATAAAACGTCACTATGTTTTCTTCCTGTCAATTAATTGACTTGCTAAGCTCCTGCCAATATTTGTCCATTTTGAAAAGGATTGTGGCCGGGTGCGGTGGTTCACACCTGTAATCTCAACAGTTTGGGAGACGGAGGTGAGAAGATCACTGGAGGCCAGGAATTTGAGACCACCCTGGGCAACAGAGCAAGATCCCTTCTCTACAAAAAAGTAAAAAATATGAGGTGGGCTGTTGGCACACATTTGTAGTCCTAGCTACTCGGGAGGCTGAGGTGGAAGGATGGCTTGAGCCCTGGAGTTTGAGGCTGCCGTGAACCATGACCGTGCCACTGTGCTCCAGCCTGGGCAACAGAGTGATTCCCTGACTTAAAAAACAAAAAGATTGCTTTAAACATTCATCAAAAAACATAGAGCAGATTACACTTTGGCAGAAACATGAAGGCTAATATTTGAATCCAAGCACCCACTCCCTCTGGGCTTACCACACTGAAGGCAAAATGAGTGGGGCTGGTTTTTCTCCTCAAGAAATGTTGTTCTGGGACAGTGAGTCATTGGTTTTTGTTCTTGCAGCCCTTCATCATAAAACAGGTTTGGTTAACTCAAGAAGTTCTAGGAAATGTTCAAACAATGCAGATATTTATCAAGGGGCATTTTTAGGAGTAGCAGGGTGTCATGAAATCAAATTGACATCTAGTGGCAACCCCTCTAAAGACTGGGGCCCCGTACTATATAACAATGCTAAATTTCCAATTCTGTGATTGGGAAAGACCATAAGAAGGCCTCTAGTCTCTTCCCACTACCATCATCTGCAGCACGCCCACACCCAAATCCACACAGGTATGGAAGAGTCGCCCCCTGCCACAGGAGTGGGCAGTAAGTGTTAGAACTCAGATTGCTGAGTCCCATTGTCAGTCCACCCAAGTCTGATCTGTTTCCCTAACTGTAGAAGGAAGGTGTTAGAAATGGAAAATCCTTAATACATTCTTTGATTTTTTTCAAAAGGGAAGAATTGAATTTTATCATCTTTCTTTGTAACCCTTTCACGTTCTGCACAATTATTCTGGACTCAAACTGCAGATTGTGGTTGATGCCAAGAGTCAGTTTGGTCACCGAACACTGTCTTATCCAGCTCTGGGACACTCATATGAACTTGGTCATAGGTGACTCATCTTCCCCCACTTACTGGGTTTCCATAATGCCTTTCTCATGAGCTGTTAGATAAAATATTTACAACCCATCCCTGCATCATCATCAAAGCAATTTATGCGCACAAATTCCACTGTCACTAAATCACATGAATACATCCATCTTTCTTATTTTCATCTTCTTGAAAATTAGCAAGCATGAAAAATAAAGGCAATCAATTAAGCTATTGCATGGTGAAGAGTAGCTTAGATTTCTTTCTTTCTTTTTTTCACCCTGCTGCCCAGGCTGGAGTGCAGTGGTATGATTTCAGCTCACTGCAACCTCTGCCTCCCAGGTTCAATTCTCCTGCCTCAGTCTCCCAAGTAACCGGGATTACAGGCACCTGCCACCACACCCAGCTAAGTTTTTTATATTTTTTAGTAGAGACGAGGTTTCACCATGTTACTCAGGGTGGTCTCGAACTCCTGACCTCAAGTGATCCACCTGCCTTGGCCTCCCAAAGTGCTAGGATCATAGGCATGAGCCACTGCGCCCAGCCAAATTTCTTTCTTTTGATGATATTTGGGAGTAACTTTGGAATGCATCCCCCCACCTCCATCATAAAGCGATTTTTTTTTTTTTAACAACAAAGCACACCATATTCTTCACTATTTATTCTGCTGAGGGAAAATGGGTGAGACTGCCAGATTTCTATGAGAATTACAGGGTTTTCAAGTCATTACGGAGAAAATGACTGAGGTTCAGTGTCACTGGAAAAAGCACATTCTTAATTTGTCTATAATTTTTCCTTTAATTGGTAGTTTGGCTCCATTTCCAAAGTACTTTTGAAGCTTTCTTTTCCAATTTGGCATCAAAGTTATTTTTCTAAGTGCCATTCAATTTGGGACTTATTTTCTGTTTTGATTGACATAAAATATGTCATTCTGAAAGGAAAAATATCAACACAGTTTTTCAATAAGAAACTCAGTAATATTGAACTTAGTAATCACCTCCCTAGGAGTGAAATTTCATGATCATAGATATTGAAAAAACCTCACCATATGACCAACATGCTATCTGAATCTTGACTGAGATTCTATATCATAAGTGCTAATTTCGGTTCTGACTATAACCAATTCATTAGTTTACACTTACACTTTACTAAAGGAATAAAGAGTAGGAATAGGATGGGTGCAGTGGCTCACACCTGTAATTCTGGCACTTTGTGAGGCCGAGGTGGGTAGACTGCATGAGCCCAGGAGTTCAAGACCAGCCTGGGCAACATGGTAAAACCCCATCTCTACAAAAAATATAATAATCAGCCAGGCATGGTGGCATGTACTTGTAGTCCCAGGTACTGGAGAGGCTGAGGTGGAAGGATCACCTGAGCCTGTGGAGGTTGAGGCTGCAGTGTGTTGAGATCGTGCCACTGCACTCCAGCCTGAGTGACAGAGTGAGACCCTCTCTTAAAAAAAAAAAAGAGTGAGAATAATGAAACTGTACACATGCAGGCCTTTTAACAAACTTTCCTCCTGTATACAGCCCATTCTAACTATAGATATTTCTTGGTCCCAGCCTCTTCAAATAAAAATTGTTTTATGCAAAAGTATGACCTAGCGTTATACAAGATAATATACCCCTCATTGCCACGTTTATGCATCTCCATTGTAGGTTGGTTACAAGAGGCACAGACAGACCAAAACCCATGGGGCTACTCATGAGAGTGGGAAATTGAGTGGGAAAGGTTCAAAGGTTCCTCATGCCTTCTTTTCCCTTCTCTCTACATGATTAGGATCCCATTCCTGTAACAGATGGCAATGTGTTTACGCAGTAAAATTAGATAAGGGAGATTACTAGGGAAGTCACTACTCCATTAGGGATGTCAGTGATGCTCACTGCAGATCCAGCTTAGCAATAAGAACTCCAGCCCAGTAGCCAGGAGGGCTTGGATCTAGATTAGTTCTACTTTCTAACTCTATGTGTGACTTTTTCTCCACTTAATTTGTTTGGCCTTGCTCATCTTACCGGAAAAAAAATATTCAAGTTGCACAGATAACTAAATGATGCCTGAGTTTTCATTCAATTCTAAAATTTCTCAACTGAGCCATCTGTTGTTGAAAGGAGAGTACGAGTTCCAAAAGCTACTCTAGGGAGCTCTGCAGTCATCACGCCATTCCATCACCGTTAGGAATAAAATACTAAGGTTGACTCATTGTCAAAACCACATTCTACTCAAACTGAATGTACATAACTCGAATTCTAGCCACATTCCAGCCAAATTGAGATAGCTGTTCAAATAGCCGTGGATTTATTTAATAACTGACTTCGAAATTCTTTACTTCTTTCAAGGTGGCATTAACAAGTATCTCGGAATTTCAACAGAGATCGGTTTTCACGCGCTCTTCAATGATCCCTGTGAAATAAATCATATTGAAGGGTTTTTTTCCCCCTATGAATTATTCGCCTGAAGGAAGAATTCTTCATTTCTTTTTCTTCTAAATGCATGTTAGAATAAAGTCTTCTTTGAAAAGTCTTAATGAAAAGAGCCAACGTGGAATATCATCCGCCCCAGTTCTTTCTCTGGTCCCCGTACTCTGAGAATGAAGTCTTAGATAGCAGAATGTCCGGGGACTCTCATTGCGTAAAAGTCTATGCCCTTCTGCCCCTTGGACAGTTATGGACAGAAGCCTTTAAGAAGAAGAAAATTAACACTAGTTAATTTTCTATGAGTTATTTTAGCAACACTACATGTATGAGAGAGAAAAGATGGCATTTTCTGAATGAATGAGAGGGCTCTTCATTTTGCCTAACTTATTGGAGACTCAGGATAGAGAAAAGGGAAAAATTCTGTTTAGAGGCTGATAAATTTCCCTGTGGTTACTATCAAGAGATCAGACTCTTATTAACATTTGCAAAGTGTGAACAGAGAAGAACTTTTGAACAATAAACATAGATTAAGTACTCCTCTTTCCTTCATTCCCTTTTCTCTAGTCATATTATCAAAGAGTCCAGGCTAAGTATTAACGATTTTCTTTGAGGTGAAATATACCCTTGCTGCTTTCATTACATTATTATTTTTATGTTCTTCCTTTTGGAGTACTCAAGGTAAATGACATGGCAGAATCTGTCCCAGTCCAGTGAGGGTGTCACACGAGGTCCTTGGCTCCCCTCTATGCATAACTGGCCCACATCACATCTTTAATTAGAAGTCCAAGGTATTGGCTGGGCACCGTGGCTCATGCCTATAATCTAAGCACTTTGGGAGGCCAAGGCGGGTGGATCACCTGAGGTCGGGAGTTCGAGACCAGCCTGGCCAATGCAGTGAAACCCTGTCTCTACTAAAAATGCAAATATCAGCTGGGTGTGGTGGCGCGTGCCTCTAATCACAGCTACTCAGAGGCTTGAGGCTGGAGAATCGACTGAGCCCACGAGGTGGAGGTTGCAGTGAGCCGAGATCATGCCACTGCGTGCCAGCCTGGGCAACAGAGCAAGACGCCGTCTCAAAAAAAAAAAAAAAAAAAAAGGATCTTAGTCCAACCAGAGCAGATATTTGGTGTAGGGAATTTTCTGATGTAGTATCAATGAATTAGACACATATCTCAAGCCAAAAAACAACTTGTATCCAGTAAGTAATAAGGCAATGATTTACATTTCACATATTACCAGAGTAATGACTAATAGCACACATGTATGAACTGAAAAGTGACTGATGCTTATTTTCAGATGGGTCCAAATTTATTGGATAATTATGGAGAATAATGAATGCTTTCTGAGAGTTGGTAGTAAGAAAATATTGCCATTTCGTCCGGACACGGTGGCTCATGCCTGTAATCCCAGCACTTTGGGAGGTCGAGAGAGGTGGATCATAAGGTCAGGAGATCGAGACCATCCTGGCTAACACGGTGAAACCCCGTCTCTACTAAAAACACAAAAACATTAGCCGGGCGTGGTGGCAGGCACCTGTAGTCCCAGCTATTCAGGAGGCTGAGGTAGGAGAATGGCGTGAACCTGGGAGGCGGAGCTTGCAGTTAGCGGAGATAGCACCACTACACTACAGCCTGGGCGACAGAGCGAGACTCCGTCTCAAAAAAAAAAAAAAAGAAAAAGAAAATATTGCCATTGCTGGCCAGGCACAATAGCAATCCCAGTACTTTGGGAAACTTGAGGTCAGGAGTTCATGACCAGCCACCTCAGCCTCCCAAGTAACTAGAACTACTGGTACATGCCACCAAGTCCAGCTAATTTTTTTTTTGAGACAGAATCTTGCTCTGTTGCCCATATTGGCTATATTCTCCATTCTAAGTCCACTGGTTAGAAATTGTCAAGTTCTCACATCTGCAATAAAAGTAAAAAAGATGAACCTGCTATGTCTAAATATACTTTGTTGTTTTCCTACAAGTCCTATTTTACATACTTATAGCATTTTTACTGCAGTTGAAAATACAGTCAATTCTTGTTATTCACAGTATTGGTAAATTTGCCCTACATACTGTGTTAGTGAGTCCTGAATTTATTAGTTAATACTGAATTTCCTAGGGGAAATACAGGGTTAGGTTCCCACGAGACTTTGGTTACATTTTTAACCAATCAACAAAAATCCTTGTTTTATGTGTGTTTTTGTTTGAAGACACCTTTTAAAATATATAGTATTCATTAGCATTGAATTAAGCTTATCTAATGCATTTATTTTTTGCGTAAGGCATATCACAGCCTTCTTGAGCCTGGGAATGCCAGACAGTACTTCCACACCATACTTAAGGGCCATTTCATTTTATTTCTTATTTTTAAAATTTATTTTATTTTCTTATTAAAAAGAAAAAATTATAGATGCAGAGTCTTGCTCTCTTGCCCAGGCTGGAGTGCAGTGACACAATGACAACTCACTGGAGCCTCAAACTCCTGGGCTCAAGTGATCTTCCCATCTCAGCCTCCCAAGTATCTGGGACTACAGGCACACACCACCATGCCCAGCTAATTTTTTAATTTCATTTTTTTTGTAGAGGCAGGATCTTGCTGTGTTTTTGAGGTCTTAATTCCCCAATGAACATGACTAGTATATTCCAGATTGGTCTTGAACTCCCGGCCCAAAGCAATTCTGTTGCCTTGGCCTCCCATAGTGCTAGGATTTCAGGCATGAGCCACTGCATCTGGCTTGGGCCATTTTAAATAGTTATATCACTCACACGCACATACACACACGCAGGTGCGCACGCACACACACACGAAGACACAAAAATGCGAAACTTGTGGCACTAAAAAGACTGTGGAAAGGGCACTTCTTTACAGTATGAAAACTAAAAGAAAAAGGCAGAGTGTTGTTTAGTTAGATGCCATCGGGGAACTTGCTTGTTGGGCAACTCCAGTTGTCTACTGTCCTGCTATGTCCATGATGACTGCAAACATTTGGGAGTATTAATTTGAGGGTCACAAACAGATTTTCGGTGATGGGCATATTTACAAATGCAGAATCTGCTAGTAATGAGGATTGACTGTATAATAATTTAGTAGTCTCAAGTATGTTTTTTTCTCATTAAGCCTTTGCTTAAGATGCAGGCAAGATTGATGCTGTTGGTTTGGTCCAAAAGTAATTGTGGTGCTTGCCGTTTATAAGTAATGGCACACACTGCAATTACTTTTTCTCTAACTTAATAGTTGGCTTTATTGACTTTTAGCATCAGTGCAGTTTGGTTAATGATAAAATTTTCCAAAGCAATGTCTCATCTGCAGGAGCAAACTATAGCAAGAGCCTGGCCATCAGCTCCCCCTCTGGGCTTGATAGTCCTTTCGAAACTGTCTTTCCATACCCCTTCCTCCAGTGGGCTTGGCGATGTTGCAGTAAATAGCAGAGGGAAGGAAACTCCTCCCCAGTCCTCACTGACCATTTCTCTTTCTACTCAGTCCTGCTCAGAATGTAGAAAAGTTGAATTTAATTCATAAATTCGAGAGCGTGAGGACTGTCGGTTTTGTCGTCATTTAGTGAAATAGTAATTGAATTGGGCTACAAGGTCATTGGAATCGGTGCTGTTTCATTTCATATCATTTTACATGTTATTATTCTAATAAGAGTCAAATGGAGTTTGATGCCATTTGCTGATCATCCATCGTATTGATGACATTGAACGAACACAGAAACACAAAGGGATTTATAAGGCATTTCAACTTTGATGTCCTTTGAAAAATGAAAGTCTTTTCGGAAATGCAAAAGACAAAATGACTTATAATTCCATCTCGTTCTGCCTGGTTTGAGAGCATCCCTTGCTATTCCTTAGATAGCTGCTAATAAGAATCCTGAGGAAATCTGGGTTTGAATATAAAAACAAAAAATTGTTAAGAGACAGGGTCTCGCTCTGTCACCCAGGCTAGAGTGCAGTGGCACAATCATAGCCCCTGTAACCTTGAAGTCCTGGACTCAAGTGATGCTCCCACCTCAGCTTCCCTGGTAGCTGGAACTACTGGCACATGCCATCAAGTCCAGCTATTTTTTTTTTTTTTTTTTGAGACGGAATCTCGCTTTGTCACCGAGGCTGTAGTGCAGTGGCGTGATCTCAGCTCATAGCAACCTCTGTCTCCCAGGTTCAGGTGATTCTCCTGCCTCAGCCTCCTGAGTAGCTGGGACTACAAGCATGTGCTACTGCACCCAACTAATTTTTGTATTTTTAGTAGAGACAGGGGTTCCCCATATTGGCCAGGCTGGTCTCAAACTCCTGACCTTGTGATCCATCTGCCTTGGCCTCTCAAAGTGCTGGGATTATAGGCATGAGCCACCACATCCAGCAAAGTCCAGCTAATTTTTTTAAAACAAATTTTATAGAGATGAGGTCTCCCTGTGTTGCCCAAGCTGGTGTCAAATTCCTGACCTCAAGTGATCCTCCCACCTCGGCCTCCCAAAGCTCTATGATTATAGATATGAGCTGCCATGCCTGGCCTTAAATTTTTCAAAAGCTTTTAAACCAATCTTAAAATGTTTTATCCTCTTAGAATCATGTCCCTAGTTTTAATAGCTTGGAAATTCTTGCTCTTTTCAAATTGTGCTTTAACTCTGGACTGATTGGAAGGTGGCAGCTTTTCAAATACAGGTCATGGCAGCGCTCAACCTGGATTCCTCAGTTGCAGAAGACTGCTTTTGCTAGATTGCTGAATTTACTTCCAACTTTTCAGATGTTTCTGAGGTTGACCCTGGTGTGGTTCCCACTCGAAGTGGAGCAAGCAGGTGGGTGGCAGGTCTCCTTCTTAGAGGCTTCCTAGAGGGAAGCCTTGTGAGTGGGGTGGGGGACAGGCTGCGCTGGGGGAGCCCAGGAATGGGGAGACAGAAGGCCACCTGCTAGGCAGGTGATATGGTTTGGCTGTGTCCCCACCCACATCTCATCTTGAATTGTAGTTTGCTTAATCCCCACGTGTCGTGGGAGGGACCTGGTGGGAGGTAATTGAATCGTAGGGGTGGTTTTCCCCATGCTATTTTCATAATAGTGAGTGAGTTCTCATAAGAGCTGATGGTTTTATAAGGGGCTTCCCCTTTCTCTGGGCGCTCATTCTTCTCCTTGCTGCTGCCATGTGAAGAAGGACGTGTTTGCTTCCCCTTCAACCATGATTGTAAGTTTCCTGAGGCCTCCCCAGCCTTGTGGAACTGTGAGTCAATTAAACCTCTTTCCTTTATAAATTACCCAGTCTCAGGTATGTCCTTATCACAGTGTGAGAATGGCCTAATACAGTAGGTTTTCCTGAGCCCTCTCTCTGACTCACCCTCTGACAGGCAAAAGACAGTAGCAACACTGCCAGCAATCAACTGGAGAACTTCTCCCCTGTGATGGAAAGTGGTGCTTGCTGGCTTCTCTTTGTGATGGTTTTGGACAGCAGGTCTATGGACATATGCCTTTGTCCTTTGAGGATGGATACACAGTCAAGGACGCCGTCATGGGTGAGATGCTGTGGAGCGTAATGACGCCACCTCTTAGGCTGTGTGTGAAAGTAGCGAGGAGAGGCAGGGTCTGCATGAGCCGCTTTAGAGCAGGCCAAAACACTGTGGAGAAGAACATTACAGGCACAGTGAGGGTGTAAAGGGTCAGACTGACCACTGGCTTCTGGAAAGTCTTCATTTCTGAAAGACTGTCAGGTAGAAGATGGATGAGAGTTACTCTGTGAGGCCGGAAACTTAGAACTCGGACCATTGTGTGCAGACCAGGGAGAGGCACCGTTTGGAGTGAGATAAGCAGGAATTTTGAAGTTACACAGACCCGGTTTTGAATTTACTCATGAGCTGTGTGACTTAGAGAAAGCTATTTAATCCCACTGACCTTCATCTATGAAGTGTCCAAAAATAATACAGGGCTTGCAGAGTTGTGTGGATAAGGGATAATCTATCCAAAGCATCTGGCAAGTGGCAGGCACAATGTGGGCACTAGGCAAGTGGCAAGTCCCTTGTATTGAGTCTTGTTTGTCTATTCAGTGAATATTTGGATGCCAACTCTGCTGTTCTGGGCATGATGTTAGTCACTGGGGGACAGAAGGAATGAAAGAGACAGGTAACCTGATGTGTGCTGTCTAGTGGGGACTGCCAATAAAGAGATGGTTCAATAAAATAGCCTGTGATAAGTTCTGTGATAAAAGAAGATGCTGGTGACAGGCAAATACATAGAAATGCCTCTTAACCCACACTTGTGGGGTCAGAAAACTTTTCCATGAGGAAGAAATATCTACATGGATCCTTGAAAGATGAGTTAGACAGACAAGAAAGTAAGCAAGGACTGGGTTTCCAGGCACACAGAGGAACACATGCAAAGGCCTCAGGGGAGAAAACAGCATGGGGATCTTTAGTGGAAATCAACAAAGTTCATGGCACCTGAGCACAGGTGTAACAGGATGTGTCAGACTCCAGGGCATGGTTAGAAGGGAGTGGATACAGGATGAGCAGAATCAGGTGGCCATATCAGAGCCTAGAGTTTATGTTAAGGGAGACAGGTGTTAGACGTAGAGAGACATAACCAGACTTGCTTTTAGAAAAGCTGCTGTCTACAGGGTGGAGATGGGATGGAAATAGGGGTTGGGGAGGTAGTGGTAAGAGAGCCAGCAGGGAAAATTGGTAGAGGATTAATCTGTAGAGATTAAGAGAGCCTGATTTAAGGTAAAGGGAGGGACAAGGAGGATAGAGAGAAGCAGATTGGGTCAAGGTGTGTTCAGGATTCCCAGTCCTGGAACCAAACGGGACTTGGTGAATGGAGGAGGGGAAAGAAAGAGAAAGGGAAAGTGATTCTTCAGTTTCTAGCAAAGATATCAGGGTAGATGATATCTTTCACAAAATGAGGGAGCAGCTTAAGAGGTGGAGATAGATAAAGAGTTTGGAGTTGGCTGCTGTGCTTGGGGTTATATAGGACACTCGACTGTCATTAGGCAGTGGAACAACATAGGTTAAGGTCTAGGAGAGAGAAGTAAGCTTAGAGGGAGTGATCTGAGACTCACATGCATGTGGATTATTTGAAACCAAAGAGTAGATGAGATGACCAACAGGAGTAGGCAGAACAAGAAGTTGGGGGCATAGGACAACCTTGTACACAGTGGTGCAGGACTGGAACATTGAGTTCATTCTTAGAGACCTCTTTGCATTTTACCAGGTTTGATTAGTTATATCCATCAGCAACTAGAGTAAACAGAAAGGTTACAGATAATTGTCTACATTTTTCCACTGGGTAATAGCAAAACAAAACTATTTTAACACAGCACATTCTAACAAGTTTAGGAAAGAGGCGAGAAGGACTTTAGAGAGACAAAGTATTCTGAGAAAGTGAGGCATTCATGAGATAAGTTATTGACACAGATCAAGACCCAACAAGACCCTTACAATTTGATCCAACAAGACCCTTACAATTAAATGATGTTCTTTAAAGGATTAAAAAATTTCTTGACTGGGCATGGTGGCTCATGCCTGTAATCCCAGCACTTGGGAAGGCTGAGACGGGCGGATCACCTGAGGTCAGGAGTTTGAGATCAGCCTGGGCAACACCGTGAAACCCCGTCTCTACTAAAAATACAAAATTAGCTGGGCATGATGGCACATGCCTATAATCCCAGCTACTTGGGAGGCTGATGCAGGAGAATCGCTTGAACCTGGGAGGCGGAGGATGCAGTGAGCCAAGATCGTGCCACTTCACTCCAGCCTGGGCAACGAGTAAATCTCTGTCTCACCAAAAAAAAAAAAAGAAAAAAAGAAAAAGAAATTTCTCTCTCAGGATGTCCAATTTGAGGCCTTCTAGACATACATCACTTGTACCTTTTACTTTGCAAGTAAAATTAAATAGAGTTCTATTCCACAGGTAAATGTAGTTGTTTTTAAGTGTGTAACTCAGGGGTGTCCAATATTTTGGCTTCCTTGGGCCACATTGGAAGAAGAATTGTCTTGGTCCACACATAAAATACACCGACACTAAGGATAGTTAATGAGCTAAAAAAATAAAAAATAAATCACAAAACAACTCTTTTTTTTTTTTTTTCTTGACATGGATTCTCACTCTGTTGCCCAAGCTAGAGTGCAGTGGTGCTATCTCGGCTCCTGTAACCTCCGCCTCCCAGGTTCAAGTGATTCTCCTGCCTCAGCCTCCCAAGTAGCTGGGATTACAGATGCACGCCACCATGCCCGGCTAGTTTTTGTATTTTTTTTAGCAGAGAATGGATTTCGCCATGTTGTCCAGACTGGTCTTGAACTCTTGACCTCGGGTAGTCCACCCACCTCGGCCTCCCAAAGTGCTGGGATTATAGGTGTGAGCCACTGCGCCTGGCCAAAAATCTCATAATGTTTTAAGAAAACTTACAAATTTGTGTTGGGCTACATTCAAAGCTTTCCTGGGCCACATGTTGCCTGTGGGCTGCAGGTTGGACAAACTTGGAACTGTTCTCTGGAATCTCTTCCATTCTCTTGAATGGAAGAGATTGTAATTTAAACCTCTGAAATTCTGTAAGTTAGCAGAAAGCATGTAGCAATCAAAATTCACATTTGGGATGCTTGGTATTTGTGTTCAACTGTCGGTCTTGTTAGGATTTCCTGTATGGTAGCAGTGGGGATAGATTCTCTGCATTAGAAAGAGGACTTCTCTTTTTCTTATTGATGTATGGGAGTTCTTCGCTTATGCAATCTCACCGGGCGCGGTGGCTCACGCCTGTAATCCCAACACTTTGGGAGGTCGAGGCAGGTGGATCACCCGAGTTTAGGAATTCAAGACCAGCCTGGCCAACATGGTGAAACCCCATCTCTATTAAAAATACAAAAATTAGCCAGGCGTGGTGGCAGGCACCCGTAATCCCAGCTACCTTAGGAGACTGAGGCAGGAGAAAAAAAAAAAAAGAGAAAGAAAGAAGAAAGAAAGAAAGAAAGAAAGAAAGAAAAGAAAGAAGGGAGGGAGGGAGGGAGGGAGGGAGGGAGGGAGGAAGGAAGGAAGGAAGGAAGGAAGGAAGGAAGGAAGGAAGGAAGGAAGGAAGGAAGGAAGACTTCTTAGCATTCACTGGTGTCTAGTTGAACCAAATTTTTAAAAGTCTGTGCCACAGTCCCTGGATCAAGAACAGCCACACAAAATGATCTAAAATGCACATTGGGAAACCTTACTCTCATCTTATTTTGAAAAACTTGCTCTCATCTTATTATCTCTAAATTGCATTTCTATTTGAGACACTTTATTTAAACTAGTATCTGCAGAGGAAATTGGCACAGAGTTAATGATCTAGATCTCACAGAAAGCTAAGAATATAAAATGAGTGCTGTATCCCGCACACATTTTAATTTGTTAGCAAGGTGACTCAGGCTAGAAGGGCCTGCCAGTATCCTGAGCCAAAGTCCCCAACTGTGCCTCAAGTTACAAGTTAATGGCATCATAGCATAAAGGGATTTCAAATCTTGCTAATTTATAGTGAGTGCTTTGATTATGCAATTAGAGATTAATAAGCAGGTTCAAGATGAAGTAGTGCTATGTACCTCATTTGTGCTTGAGTTTCTGTTCATTAAAAGGAACATGCAAACTCTTTCTTGAGCTGTGGACATCTTCAGCCTTCCTCCCACGGAAACACAAATTGTTTCAGCAGCTGCTTGGCCTTCTCCAAGAAATCTATGCTGACTTGGTCATTTTATACCATAGATGAAAGCAATTCCTACATTATGTCTGTTTGGGCAGAATACTGAAATTTCAAGGGTAATTGTTCTAAATCCCAAGATTCATTTTTGTTAGGGTACACATCATTGGGCTTTGGGAAGTGGCATCAACGCAAGTTTTTAACATTTTATTTATTCTGCATTAAAAAGTTGGAAAAGTATGAAAAATAGCCCTTCATTGTTCCTTCCCAAGAAGCAATCCCTGTTACCATTTTTGTTTATAATGTTCAGTATTTTATGCATAGATATTTTTAGACAAAAATAGGATCTTTTGGAACACTCTGATCTTTTAAATTTGTCAACATTTCCTGAGCTTGTTCTCAAGTCATCGAGTAATATAAATTTTTAATTTCTTTCACATCCTCTAAAAACTGAAAATTCATCCCACTTCAACTGTCCAATCCCTGTGCAGCTGTTCGGCAAACTCCAAATTGAGAGGCTGTCTTCAAGCAGTAAATGGATTGTTACCTTGCCATAACACCTTTGGGAGTAACTGTAATTCTTCTGTCTATCTCACTTATACCAGAGATATCAATTTAAATACGAGATGGACAAGCAGAATCTATTATTTGTCTCATTAGGTTATAGGAAGTCCCGGTTGGATATTCAGCACGTCATAACTGACACCATCTCCATGAGGAAGCATTAACTAAGCATATAATTTACAAAGGATCCCATGATCAACAGAAAAACTACACTCTCCCTACCTTCAAGAATTTACCACTGCAGGTGAATGAAGTGATTTTTTACCCTCTCAAATACACAGTCTGGCACATCAGGAGTCAAAATTGCTCTTCGCTCCATCACGCATAGATGGTGGTCAGCTAATGTAAAATCACAGACCCTAGCTCAAGCCATGAGGTATGTTCTAGAAAACCAGGATTGAACCAAAGCACAGTGGTTTCTGAGTCCACTAATTCCAACAGCCAGATGCCCCTTGCAGAATGAGTTGGGTGTTACCACTAGCATCCTCTACAGTGTTATGCTAGAGAGAAATTTACTTCCTTTGGGCACCCACTTCCTTGTTTTTAAATAAAAAATGAAATAAAGTTGCTAACTGTGAAGACTGAGTAATTTGAATCTGCTGTTGGTGTACTCAGATTACTTTTTTTTTTTTTTTTTTTTTTTTGAGACAGAGTCTTGCTCTATTGCCCAGGCTGGAGTGCAGTGGCGAGATCTTGGCTCACTGCAAGCTCTGCCTCCCAGGTTCATGCCATTCTCCTGTCTCAGCCTCCCGAGTAGCTGGGACTACAGGCACCCGCCACCATGCCCAGCTAATTTTTTGTATTTTTAGTAGAGACGGGGTTTCACCGTGTTAGCCAGGATGGTCTGGATTTCCTGACCTCATGTTTTTTTGTTTGTTTGTTTGTTTGTTTGTTTGTTTGTTTTTTGAGACAGAGTCTCACTCTGTTGCTCAGGCTGGAGTGCAGTGGCCCAATCTCAGCTCATTGCAACCTCCGCCTCCCAGGCTCAAGCGATTCTCATGCCTCAGCCTCCCCAGTAGCTGGGATTACAGTCACAGGCCTACGCCCAGCTAATTTTTGTATATATAGTAGAGACAGGGTTTGCAGGCTGGTCTCGAACTCCCGCCTCAGGTGATCCGCACACCTTGGCCTCCCAAAGTGCTGGGATTATAGGCATGAGCCACCACACCTGGCTCAGATTACTTTTTACTCAGATTAATGGGGATGATTGAGGATGAAACAGTGCAGGGATTCTCCATTCTTTGGCTTTCTTCTTTGCGTTTCTAGTATCTGTTTTTTGTTGTTGGTGGTGGTGGTTTTTTGTTTTTTGTTTTTTAAAAAAAAGATTTACAGAGTCTGTTGTGTTCTTTGCATAACCCAAGAGTCCAGTAGCATCCTTGACTTCGAAGTCTGTTAGCATTGATGGCATCTGACTCAGTCATAACTGTCTGTAATACATCATTATAAAATCTATAATATTGCTCAAGTGAAGATATTATCATATAACTGGGAGATATTACTAATTAATGAGTATGTGGAAAACTTTTCCTAGAAAATGAAGTGTTTGTGAAAGGAACTGTGGAATTTTCACAGAAGAGTCTATGAGAAAGTTATTATAAACCAAAGGGTTATGAATTCTGCATATGAAATATAAATAGCTATTAAATATTTATTTTATTTCTATTAAAAAGTGTAATGAAATTAGAGCTTCTCATTAGGAATCTGGGATTTATATGGAAACTTATAAAACTAAAAGGTAATAAATTCAAAATGGAAAAACAGATTTACCAATTAACTCGAGTTCAAACTTTTTACTTCTTTTTGCAGTAACGGGAGAAAAATACATCCTAAATATGTTAATACAGTAAAAAAAAAAAAACATTGCTAGTGAACAGAAAAAATAAAGTCATTAAGAGGGTACAAGTTCATCTGATAGTTGCAACTAAGACGTTCTAAGGGGGTTCTCTAAGTTTAATGTTTGATTTTCTTAAAAACTGATTTGGAAATTCATGTTGCGTGGGCCTCAGTGAAGGCTCCTCTTGTTGAAGAAATAACTCTCTGAAATAAAACTAACATATAGGCCCTCTGTCTTTTTTAATGGGATGGTGTGCTTGGGCCCATGAGGATAGGTTTGGTAGAGGTTGATGTTCTTCCTTTATCCTTAATTGTTGATGCCTCTCTAGAAAAGAAATGCTGATGTCTTTTAGGTGGAACCATAGGATATTGGTGATTACATATGTCAAAAACAGTCAAATATCTGCAGTTTCATGTCACTCATGCTAATGAATTCTAAATAGGATGAAGACCTTGACTCACCAGATTTGGTAAGAAATAGGGATCCATATTTTAAGGACAAAAGGCTAGAAGCCTGTTTGCAAAACTGTAGCAAACATTTTTGCTTCTCTAAGATTTCTGAAATAATCTGGAGTACACACAGGTGAATAATGTAAGTGAAGGAAAGTGAAAGGGTGCTATAAGGTAAAATGAAAAGATGCTGAATTTCAGCACTAATTTGAATATGCCTAGATTCTAGATTGAAAATGACCTTTTCCTCACAGGTAAATAAAATGTTTCCGTAAAAGAATAAACCTAATTATACTTCTTCAACTTAAGATGGACATTTCCCTACCTAAGAATATAAAATTATCAAATACTCTAGAGAAAGTTGGGTTTATATTCAAATAGCACAATATCAACACATGTGAAGGTCAGTATTCCACAGATGGGGATGTTAATAGCTAATTTCAAATCGGTGTGTTTTGTTTATTAAAGCTAGACTGCTGATAGGCAATATTTGGTAGAAAAAATGTAATTTTTTAAAACTTTGATATGTATTTAAAATTAATTTTTTATTTTAGAACAATTTGAGATTTACAGAAAAACCATGAAGATAGCACAGAGCTCCCACATACAATGTATGTAGTTTATCCTAGTATTAGCATCTTACATCAGTATGGTACATTTGTTATGATTAATGAATTAATATCAACACATTGTTATTATCTAAAGTTCATATTCATTTTTTTTTGCCGTAGTTTTTACCTATCTGTAATGTAAGTAATCATTCCATTTCAGTATACATGAATAACAAGATCAGAATTGTTAACCCATGACCTGTGGGAAAGAACTTTATCAATTAGGGTACAGTGTATTTGGGCAATTTCTTTCGTCTTTTGTCTAATAGACATCGTTTGTTTCCACCATTAATTAGGTCAGCATCTTCTCCCCACCTCCTTTCCACATACGTTCACCCTCAGTGAGACTGTGTCATACATTTGTGATACAGTTAGATTGCTTGGTGAGATCTGTTCCTTAGGCTCTTGGCTATGACAGCTTCTCAGACTCTCCTTGTTTTTAATGACTTTGACAATTTAGGGGAGTACTGGTGAGGTCTTTTGTAGAATCTCCCTCCATGGAGACTTGTCTGATGATTTTATTATCAGTAGACTAGGGTTAATATGTTTTTGGGAGGAAGATCGCAGAAATAAAAAGCCATTCTCATTATATCATTATATCATATCAAGAGTACCAATAATCTGGCCAGGCATGGTGGCTCATGCCTATAATGCCAGTACTTTGGGAGGCTGAGGCAGGAGGATTTCTTGAGGCCAAGGGTTCAAGACCAGCCTGGGCAACATAGTGAGACTTCACCTCTACAAAATTTTTTTTTCAAAAAAAAATACTAATAATCAACACGATTTATTGCTATAAATATTAACTTTGATCACCAGGCTGAGGAGTCTTTGTCAGGTTTCTCCACTGTAAGTCACATACTCGCCCACCTCTTTTCTATGTTGTCCTCTTTGGAAGGAAGTCAGTATATGCTATTCACACTTGAGTGTGCTTTGTTCCCCCTCCTTCGGGGTGGAGAATCTACATAAATTATTTGGAATTCTCTGCATGAGAAATTTGTGTTTATTTATCCCCCTGTGTTTATTTATTCAATCATTTGTTTATAAAAGTATAGACTCATGGATATTTTTTTTCACTTTGGGTTTGAATCCAGTATTACTCGATTCATTTTGTTGCTGACATTGGTCCAACTTTGGCCACTGGGAGCTCTTTCAGTTGACCCCTGTGTTCCCTTGATATACCCTCTTCCCCTCTTCTTTGTGGTTTGTGGGTGCTTTGTTTTTGTTGTTTTGTAGCTCTTCTTTATGGCACTAAAAGATACTCCAGGCTCATCTTCTGCATTTCCTGCCACAATCCTAGAATCAGACATCTCTCTAAGGAGTTCTAAACTAAGATGGGTTCTTTGCTACTAAAGTGTTGCTGCTGCTGCTTTTTTTTTTTTTTTTTTTTTTGAGATGGAGTTTCGCTCTTATTGCCCAGGCTGGAGTACAATGGCTCGATCATGGCTCACTGCAACCTCCGCCTTCTGGGTTCAAGCGATTCTCCTGCCTCAGCCTCCCAGGTAACTGGGATTACAGACATGTGCCACCATGCCTGGAT
Source organism: Macaca nemestrina (assembly GCF_043159975.1). Taxonomy (NCBI): domain Eukaryota; kingdom Metazoa; phylum Chordata; class Mammalia; order Primates; family Cercopithecidae; genus Macaca; species Macaca nemestrina. Next base: position 119,657,282 of record NC_092133.1, on the reverse strand, counting down.
AATTTTGTATTTTTAGTAGAGATGGGGTTTCTCCATGTTGGTCCGACTGGCCTCGAACTCCCAACCTCAGGTGATCCACCCACCTTGGCCTCCCAAAGTGCTGGGATTACAGGCATGAGCCACCGTGACCAGTGTGAGGTGTTGCTTCTTTGAGGGCCTTTCACTGACAGAGCAAAGAAATATATGTGTGGATACTAAACCGTGCATAGACGCATATCTATATTTCCTTCTTTCTTTTGCCTTTCCCAGAATGTCATATAATTAGAATTGTACAATATGTAGCCTTTTCAGACTGGCTTCTTCCACTTGGCAATATGCATTTAAGATTCATCCATGTCTTTTTGTTGCTTAAGGGCTTTTCATTGCTTCATAAGAAACTGACAAACTGGCTGGGATGGTGGCTTACGCCTGTAAAGTAATCCCAGCACTTTGGGAGGCCAAGGCGAGCAGATCACTTGAGGTCAGGAGTTGAGGACCAGCTTGGTCAACATGGCAAAATCCCATGTCTACTAAAAATTTAAAAATGAGCCAGGAGTAGAGGTGTATGCCTGTAGTCCCAGCTACTCAGGAGGCCAAGCATGAGAATCGTTTGATTCAGGAGGTGGAGGTTGCAGTGAGCCAATATCATGCCACTGCACTTCAGCCTGAGCAACAGAGACTCCATCTCAAAAAAATAATTTAAACAAAGAAAAGAAACTGATGAACTGTCCTCTAAATTTGCTGTACCATTTTTGTATTTCCATCATCAATGAATGAGAATTTCTGTTGCTGTGCATCCTGGTCAGCATTTGATATTATCATTTTTTGGATTTTAGTCATTATAATAGTGTGTAGTAGTATCATACTGTTGTTTTAATTTGCAGTTCCCCAATAACAAATGATATTGAGCATCTTTTCTTTTTTTTTTTTTTGAGACAGAGTCTCACTCTGTCACCCAGGCTGGAGTGCAGTGGCACGATCTCAGCTCACTGCAGCCTCCACCTCCCGGATTCAAGCAATTCTCCTGCCTCGGCCTCCCGAGTAGCAGGAACTACAGGCACATACAACCACACCTGGCTAACTTTTGTATTTTCAATAGAGACAGGGTTTCAGCATGTTGGCCAGGCTGGTCTCAATCTCCTGACTTCAAGATCCACCCACCTTGGCCTCCCAAAGTGCTGGGATTATAGGTGTGAGCTACCGTACCCAGCTGAGCATCTTTTCTTTTTTAAAAGACATTTTAATTTTAGATTCAGGGGGTACATGTGCAGATTTGCTGCAAGGGTATATTGTGTGATGCTGAGGTTTGGGCTTCTATGAAACCTGTCACCCAGATAGTGAACACAGCACTTAATAGGAAGTTTTTCAGTCTTTGTTCCTCTCCCTCCCACTCTTCCCATTTTGGAGTCCCCAGTGTCTGTTGTTTACATAGTTATGTCCATGTGTTTATTAGCTCCTACTTATAAGTAAGAACATATGATATTTGGTTTTATTTCTGTGTTAATTCACTTAGGATAATGGCCTCTAGCTGCATCCATGTTGCTGCAAAGGACACGATTTTGGTTTTATAAAAATGACTGCATAGTATTCCATGGTGTGTATGTACCACATTTTCTCTATCCAGTGTACCACCAATCGGCCCCTGGGTTGATTCCATGTCTTTGCTGAGTTCTGTGTCTTTGTGAATAGTGTTGCAATAAACATACAAGTGCAGGCATCTTTTTGGTAGAATGATTTATTTTCCTCTGGGTATATACCCAATAATGAGATTGCTGGGTCAAATGGTAATCCCGTTTTTAGTTCTTTGTGAAATCTCCAAACTGCTTTCCACAGGGACTGAACTAATTTACAAACCCACCAACAGTTTATGAGCTGTTCCCTTTTTTCTACAACTTCGCCAACTTGTTACCTTTTGGCTTTTTAGTAATAACCACTCTGACTGGTGTGAGATGGTTTCTCGTTGTGGTTTTGATTTGCATTTAATGATCAGTGATGATTAGCTTTTTTTCATTTGCTTGTCGGCCCTATGTATGTCTTCTTTTGAGAAGTGTCTGTTCATGTCTTTTGCTTACTTTTTAATGGGGTGGTTTTATTCTTGTTGAATTGTTTAAGTTTCTTATAGATACTGGATATTAGTTCTTGTCAGAGGCATAGTTTGTAAGTATTTTCTCTTGTTCTGTAGGTTGTTTAGCCTGTTGATAGTTTTTTTTGCTGTGCAGAAGCTCTTCAGTTAATTAGGTTCTACTTGTCAATTTTTGTCTTTGTTGCAGTTGCTTTTGAAGACTTAATCATAAACTCTTTGCCTAGGCCAATGTCCAGAGGGGTATTTCCTTGGTTTTCTGCTAGGATTTTTATAGTGTGGGGTCTTACATTTAAGTCTTTAATCCATCCTGAGGTAAGTTTTGTATATGGTGATAGGTAGAGGTCCAGTTTCATTCCTCTGCATATGGTTAGCCAGTTTCCCCAGCAGGGAGTCCTTTCCCCATGGCTTATTCTTGTAGACTTCGTTGAAGATCAGTTGGTTGTAGCCGTGCAGCTTTATTTGTAGGTTTATTTCTTATTCTGTTGGTCTAGGTGTCTATTTTTGTACCAGCACCATGCTATTTTGGTTACTGTAGCCTTGTACAGTTTGAAATCAGGTTAATATGTTTGTTCTTTTTGTTTAAGGTTACTTTGGCTATTCATGCTCTTTTGTGGTTCCAGAATTTTAGAATAGTTTTTTTCTAATTCTATGAAAGCATGACATTCACAATTTGATAGGAATAGCGTTGAATCTGTAGATTGCTTTGGGCAGTATGGACATTTTAATAATATTGATTCTTCCAATCCATTAGCATGGAATGTTTTTCCATTTGCTTGTGTTGTCTATGATTTCTTTCAGCAGTGTTTTATAGTTCTCTTTACAGAGATCTTTCGCCTCCTTGGTTGGATATATTAATATTTCTGGGTATTTTATTATTGTGTGTGTGTGGCTATTGAAATGAAATTGCATTCTTCATTTGGCTCTCAGCTTGAATGCTATTGGTAGATAGAAATGCTACTGATTTTTGTATGTTGATTTCATATCCTGAAACCTTACTGAAGTTGTTTATCAGGTCTAGGAGTCTTTTGGCAAAGTTTAGGTTTTTCTAGGTATAGAATTGCATATCTTTTCATATGCTTATATGCATCTGTTTGTGTTCTTTGGTGAGATGGTTGTTCAGATCTTTTGGCCATTTTTTTAATTGTTTTGTTTTTTCAAATTGAATTTTAAGAGTTCTTTGTATAACTTTACTTGTTTTTCACAACCAAAATATTCTAAGTATTGTGAGAGACCTTAAATGTGATCATCAACTTCTTAACTTCATAGATTTTAAAAGTTAATTCAGAATAAAATTTACCCTTCCTCATTAACACACTTAATAATGCTTAGTTTCAACAAATTATATATATACATACACATACACCCATATATATATATATATATATATACACACACACACACACACACACGCACACATACATACACACAATCACTCCTTAAATGTGCAAGAGCAGGACTTCATTTTGAGAAATTTCAATGCAGGAAGGAAAATTCAGTAGGAGGTACTATTATAGATTTAATTTGAGGGGAAATGAGGCAGAAAGTTTCAAGGACATTATGCCCTTAATATTCTCTTCATCCTTTGCTGATTCTGGCTTTAAAAGACTTCAGAAGTCTTCCAAAGACATTTATGTGTTTTCTGAAGGAATGGTAAAAATCCTAATTCTGGATAACTTTGTTTTACTCCAAAATCTTGGTGCTAAGATTCTGTCTGTAGTTTCTCACCATAGCATTCTGTCCCCTTCAGGTAGTCAAATATTTGACAAAGAAAGATACCCACACCCTCTCACCTTTCCTACCTGGTGCTAATTGTAAAGGCTACCTGATCAGCCCATTTATTTCACTTTCAGTCATGGGGGATTCTAATTATGTTTGATTTAACCAAATAATACAAAATTCCTCAGTTCTTGCTTATGGATTTGGACTTCAAAGCATCTTGTCTTTACCTCTCGGGAGCTGTTCTCACTTGTTTTTTGTTTTGTTTTGAGATGGAGTCTCACTCTGTTGCCCAGGATGGAGTGCAGTTGGTGTGATCTCAGCTCACTGCAACCTCCACCTCCTGGGTTGAAGCAATTCTCCTGCCTCAGCCTCCCAAGTAACTGGGATTACAGGCGTGTGCCACACATCCAGCTAATTTTTTGTATTTCTAGTAGAGGCAGGGTTTCACCATGTTGGTCAGGCTGGTCTTGAACTCCTGACCTCAAGTGATCCACCTGCCTCGACCTACCAAAGTGCTGGGGTTACAGGCGTGAGCCACTGTGCTTGGCCATCTCACTTGTTTTGAATCAGGATGCCTAGGTCAGTGAGAGCCTGTGTGAGTCAAAAACAGCCACGTTCATCTTTGAAAAAACTTAGGCCGACAAATCAAGTTTTTAATTACAGGAAATAATCACAAACTACTGGAGATGCAATTAAAGGCATTTTTCTCTGAGAGTAGCTTGTTTGTCTTTTATATTTTTCCCCAAAGCTCATTATAAAAAAATACTGTGTTCTTTCATAGTTATAGTCTCAACTCTGTCACTTCTTGCTGTGAGTATGGAAATGAATTTTGTTGAAATCAAAGAAATTAGTTAATAAGATTTTTTTTAGCCTGTTAGTAGAAGTCGCTTAACGTTTGTAAGTAATATTTGCTTTGCTTATAATTTAACTGAACGAGACATCTGACCTCTGCTATCTATCAAATTCATTACCTCTTTTTGGCACCCATGAACTGTCTTAAATTGTACTAGTGGAGAACTGATGAAATAAAACCATAATTCAATTTATCATACTGTTTAGAATTCAAATGTATGAGACATATCTCACTTAATAACATGAGAGTATTTTGTTTTTCTTTTTAAATTGTTCACTCTGGCCTTTAGTAGCCACCAGGGAGACACATGAGTTTGGAAGGGCATCTCAGGTCAATCCTAAAAGCCTGCAGAAGAACTGAGCTGGCAGAATATAATCCTGCCAGTTGAAACTTAGCCAGCCTTTGAAATTATTTTCATCAGGAAAGTACTACAGGATTTTTTTTTAATGACATAGTAGGCGCTCTACTTAGAAGACTACTCCCTAATTTTTTTTTCTAGTTACTCATTTGCCAAGATGACTTGTTTATTTGAAAGTTATCATGATGGAAGTTGGATTATATGTATTATGATTGCTTTTCTTCCTGTGTGTTATTTTCATTTGAAAATGTCAAAGTATCTCACCAAGTATTTTCCTATTTTATAGACGAGTAAACTGAGTTATATGGTTTTGGTGAGTTTAAGCTTCCAGGGCTAGCTCTCCATTTAGCTTTCTCTTCTACTGTTTAGTGTAGTCCATACAAAGTTAGTTGCACCATAGAACATTTTATCTGAATCCTATTCTTGTTCACTGTGCTTTCAGCAAATACATATTAGAGAGCACCCACATGCCAGGCAATAGAATTGCAAGTGTGGGCAGTTCCATTAACTTGCTCTCAAGCCTTAGTGGGAGAGATGGCACAGAATTGCTGTATAGGATGTGAATGCCCGCTCAAGGGACAAAGCATGCAGGGAGACCGGAGAAACAGAGTATGGGAACACTGGAGGGAACAAAAGGATAAGAGGCAATTGGGATCAGGGAAGGCTGAGGCTTAGTTTGCCAGACACAGAAGAGTCCCTTGGAAGCAAAGAGATCATGGTATGTCCTGTGCAGAGTTTAATGAGCACAGTGTGTGTAGGGGACCTGCTTGGACATGAGATAGCTGGGGCTGAATCAATGAAGTACCTGGTTAAGAAGTTTGGACTTAATCCTGTAGACACTGGGAAGCAACTAAAAGGTAATTAGGGAAGTGACATATCCAATTTGCACTTTCGACAAGTCCAATGAGAAGAGTTTGAGTTTCATCTTATGCAAAGCTGCTTCTAGATGCCCTGCAATTTACACAGCTGCCATATATTAATCCCCTACTGTGTACCTGGGCATGCCCATACATGTTTTCCTATACTTTTTACCGTTTTTTTCTCTACTGGCTCTTACCTGCCTCATACTATGCCAAGTTTATAAACATGTTTCAGTTTAGTATTATAAATAAAATAATAATATAAAACCATTAAGATGAATATATTGCCATTGCTGTTGCATTCAGCAACTAGGAGACCCTGCAAATTTGGGAAGAGCTGGTTCAGTGGAGAGCACAGGCACTGGGGTGGTGACTGATTGAGAGGTCAGAAAGGGGACATGGGAATATAGATGCTCCTGGAAGCTGGACAGTGAAAGGAAGGAGTTAACTAGTGAAGGTTGTGAGAATGTGTGGGCCCTACAGAGGCCTGAGAGGAGAGACTCTGAAGGCATGGAAACAGTTGGTGGGTGGATTTGCTTTTAAGAGGGGAAAGAGGAGGAAAAGGTGGAGGAGGAGGGTTGAAAATATTTTTTCCACTGCAAATGATGGAAGATTGGAGTTGGGGCTGAATTGTCTTCATGGAGGAGGAGGAGAAAGAGGAGGAGGAGGAAGTTGGAGGTTTACTGCTTGCCTTCGAATTTTCCAACAAAGATCTTCCACTGATAATGGGAGAAGAGGTTGATGAGAAAGGAGACTGGAAGAGAAGGAACAGGCTTGAGGGAGTTTCCATGCGGGAAGGAGAGGAGAATGTTGAGGAGGATTGTCACTAGGGCCCTGGCAAGGGTAGGGACCACTGGTAGGTAGTCTCAGTAATGACCAGCGACCCAGTGTGGGAACAGGAAAGGATGCTGGGACCCCCTGGGATTGAGATTGGGCTGTGTGGGGGTGGTAGGAGGGAAGGTAAGTGGTCAGAGGAGGTGAAGGCTTTGAGAAAAGTATGGGCAAGTGCTGGATCATGGCACCCAGCCTCTTTGGGAGTAGGCTGAAAGAAGATACAGATGGTCAAAGATTCGGGGATTGTGGGAATCAACAGGTTGTGATCAAAAGCGAAGAGAATAGAATTGAAGATTTCAGACGTAGAGTAACAGTTCTGAGCAATACTAAGCTCCAAGGGATGGCGGTTCATGTGCGGATGCCAGGCAAGAGTCCTAGGAGATAAGGAGGCCAAAAAACCTGAAGGCCAAAGAACCTGGAGGTGACAAGCCTGTCCTAAGGGCCCTGAAACCCTCAGGGTGGTGGCAGAAATTGGAGGGAAGAGAGAGTGGGAGTAGAACTCCCAAATCATCAATGAACAGTGAGCTCATTATCTGCATAAGAGTGAGGATTAATGGGAAATGTGCTCCCCAGAAGAAAGCTTCTTACTTGCATTAAAAATATTAAGAGTAACTCTTAAAACATGATTTTAATCACAGTTTCTCTCAATGGATTTTAGAGTTTTGGAAAATCACAAGTGCCCCAAAGTAGAAATCGATTGGAATTGTGAAAGTATACTGAAAATTGTACCTGCAAATATTACTTGTCATTCATCTCTCAGGTGAGGTTGTATGAGTTTAAAAAAAAAAAAAAGTTCTTTTTTGCTAACTTTCACCTTATCACAATAATGCAACAGGAAGAGAGTTTCAACAAAGCATAATATAAACAGGTGTCTCTTTTTTTTTTTTTTCAGACGGAGTCTTGCTCTGTCACCCAGGCTGGAGTGCAGTGACGTGATCTCAGCTCACTGCAACCTCCACCCCCAGATTCAAGTGATTCTCCTGCCTCAGCCTCCCAAGTAGCTGGGGTTACAGGCACCCACCACCAAGCCTGGCTGATTTTTGTATTTTTAGTAGAGGCAGGATTTCACCATGTTGGCTAGGCTGGTCTCGAGCTCCTGACAGGTGTTCCACCTGCCTTGGCCTCCCAAAGTGCTGGGATTACAGGTGTGAGCCACCGTGCCCAGCCATGATGGCTCTCTTAAGACATTTTACTGTGTGTGGTGGGGAGTTGTTTAAAATAAATCCAGTGGGAATAGCAAATTTTGCCCTCTTTTCAAAGTTTGTTTTTCCTCCATCATCTATATTTGAATTGTTCTGTGTGAACAAGTTTTGGAATGCTTCCTCCTTGTTGACCACAATGGTTGTTGAGATAGACAAAGGTTGTTGGGATAGGAAGAGATCCCTGAGGTTGTCTTGTGGACAAGAAGACCCAAGGAAACTTTTCTTCCCATGTACACATGGGCTATCCTAGAGCCCAGTCCCCTGTGGGATATGACCGACAGTTGTCTTAGAAAATTTCACTCAATTGGCTGGGCGTGGTGGCTCATGCCTGTAATCCCAGCACTTTGAGAGGCTGAGGTGGGCGGATCACCTGAGGTCAGGAATTCGAGACCAGCCTGGTCAATGTGGTGAAACCCTGTCTCCACTAAAAATACAAAAAAGTAGCCAGGAGTGGTGATGGGTGCCTGTAATCCCAGCTGCTCGGGAGGCTGAAGCAGGAGAATCGCTTAAACCCGGGAGGTAGAGGTTGTAGTGAGTCAAGATCGCACCATTGCACTCCAGCCTGGGCAACAAGAGTCACACTCCATCTCAGAAAAAGAAAACTTCACTCAATCATTTCACTTCTACCTCCCACTCCTCTTTGGAGTGTGAGGACACTTGTAAGGCAGTCTGTGGGGACAGTAACTTTTAGGTTGTGTCCTGTCCAGTAGTGGGCTTTCATCAGAAGTATGCTTTTGGTCACACTACACCATTTTTTTATAGCACCATAGAATTGACAAACAGCATTCACCCATTTCATTTTGCTTTACTACTCCGATTTGGAGGAAAAAAAAAAAATCTAAGGATTACATTTCTCTTGCAGATTTTTAAGATCAACAGCTATTATTTAAATACAGGAAATCCTGAAAGTCTAAGACTAAAAAATTCGGGTTCCTTTTATATATGTTAAATTCTCCCATATACACATGGGTCTATAAATAAAGCATAATAAGTAGGTGACCCCTACCCTTGCAGTTGCATGCAGAAACTAGACTCTGAAATAAAATGAAACAACATTGGAGGATTTTTGTTTAGTGGATTAAAAATTCAATAATACTTGAAAACTTTGTCCAGATCTTCAACAGAGATACTTGGATGAGTTTTCTGGCTTTTCTAATCAGGGAAGGCTTGTTGAAGAATTAAAGGAGATATGATTGTGGAAATAAAACACAATACAAATTTTTTCTGGATTATTATGAATAGAAAGGGACCCCCAAGGATTAAGTGGATGTAGTTTGCAGTTAAGGTTAAGTGGTCATGGCAGTTTACTGTGGACGTTGTTTAACTGATGGAAAACTCCAAAACATCGACCCAGGAACTGAAGTAGACCAATGTTGACCAATCACTTAGAGCTCAGAATTAACCACTGTATTTCTCTAGTCCAAATACCCATTCCTCTTCCCTGGAACCTCAGGCTGGCCACACAAACTTTCTTGAACATTCTTATGACTCTGCCTCTACAGGAAAGCCATTTGCCTCACTCATCAAAAGTATTAGGGGTTTATTCTGCATGACCATGAACAGGTTAAAGAGAAGGATGGGGGAGGTCATGAGGGTTCTTACATTCCATGTTGAGTCAAACATCTCCTGTTACCCTCTGAAAGGCGGCACAATTTGCTCCAGACTTTTTTTTTTGTTGCATATCTACTATGGAATTACATTTATAGCTAATGTATTAACTCCAAAAATGGAGAAACCCATTGCTCTGCTGTTTTCACGGTAAGGAAAAACTGCTGAGTCATGACTGACGTGGGCTGTTTCAAGAGTTCCCAGCGAATGAAGATAAATGCTTAGGATATTGCAGCCTGAGTGGGAGGCACTGTAAAGTGTAGCCGCTACTTGAAGTTCTTCAGTGTGAGTGGAGAGGGAATACTGAGCGTGTCCTGGATTAGGAAAAAAAAGAAGAAAGGTGGCCTGAAATATGATCTAAGTATATGTGGAAATATGCAGGCATCTAATACTTGAGTTGCAGCACTCCGTGAACCAGAAGCTCAACTTCTACATGCTGCAAGCTGCACTTCAAAATGCACCCAAAATGCATGCTCAGAAAGTTGTTTTTTGTTTTTGTTTTGTTTCTGAGACAGAGTCTCCCTCTGTCACCCAGGCTGGAGCGCGGTGGCATGATCTTGGCTCGCTGCATCCCCTGCCTCCTGAGTTCAAGCAGTTCTCTTGCCTCAGCCTCCCGAGTAGCTGGGATTATAGGCATGCGCCAACACGCCTGGCTAATTTTTTGTTGTTGTTGTTTGGTTTTGTTTTTAGTAGAGACAGGATTTCACCACATTGGCCAGCCCGTTCTTGAACTCCTGACCTCAAGTGATCCGCCATCATCGACCTCCCAAAGTGCTGGGATTACAGGCGTGAGCCACCATGCCTGGCTGGGAAGTCTTTTTTAATGGCAATAACCAAATGAACTCTCTTGACCTTGCTGCCTCTGCAGGCACTGCCCCACCCTTGTCCCTTCCACTCTAGAGGAAAGCACCTGGCATTTAGCATCTTTACACCCAGGAAACAACAGATATGCTCAGGGACTTTTCTTCTAGCGTGTAACCAGGGATGGCTGTTGGGCTTGGCAGCCATCAGGCTGAGAGTGGCTCAGCTTAAAAGCTTTCATTGTTGATCTCTGCCCTGAGCATTCCCCTTTGGACTTGGAGTTCCAGGATGTCTTGTGTCTGTGCTTCAGCATCTGAAGCCCCTTGTTGTCTGTTCTTAAGGTAGACTTCATTATCAATGGTGTCTTAAATTAATAGCTTCTCTCTATTGGCTATTCACCTGCCACAGCTGACAGGAAGGGTCTCAGTCCTGAGTGCCTGTTAATGAAGCTCACAGACGGAGTGCAGAAACCCTTTGCAAGATGTTTTGCCAGCTTGCTGGTGTCCTGGCATGAAGGTCTCCTACCGATGTCTTTGAAATGGTTCCTTTCCACATGGGGTGGACTGGCCACTTTGGGGTTCCACCTTTGCCTGCTTGGTTCAGGCAGTTCGGTACCATTTCATGTACATTTCACTCTTTTCCCCTACTAGCTTCTCACAGTTTAAATTATTGATGTGATTGCCTACCCAGACATCTAATTCTTTTAACAGGCAGTGGTTTACAGTCTCCAGTTTCTTTATGATCATCAAGACAGGGATTGAACAACTGACACCTTCCCTGTCTGTCCATCGAGGGGCATGTGTTTGATGTGTGTGGATGCTACTTTCATTAGGCAAGTTAATGGCAGTTACCTAAGTTCACACTGAGTTGGAAATAGATCACTGTGTATGCATTTAGTAAACACAAATGTCGTCAGTGGATCTGTTTCCTTAACAGAACATGGTTCTGCTGCACTGTGTACACTTCAACCAACTACTTCAGAGCAAGCTTTTTCCTTAGAAGAGTTTTCATTTAATTAGGATTTAGAAAGGAACATGGAAACTTTAAGATCTCCTTTTAGTTTTCTGCATACTTCAGAGACTTCTAATGTGTCCTACAGGGACAGGAAAGGAGTCAGGGGTCTGAAACTCTTAAGACCTGAAAGGCAAGTGCAATTCGGACACTGTCCACGTTGCCAGGGTGTCAAATCACACATACCCTGCCTGAAAATCTGGAAATTGGAGAATTTAAAATGACAATATTTTCTACTGTGGAACACCTTGCATTCTCCCACTCTGTAAACTACTATTTTGGAGGCAGCCCCTCTCACTGCATTTCAAAACCAGATGCTTTCCTCTGGAAATACTAGAAATATATCTCTTCTGGGCTGACCTAAAACGGACATAGTATTGGGCATTGAAGTAAGGGGACATATGGTCAGTGAAACTAAGACCTCCTCTTCTGAGAATGAAAGATGACTGAGTACTTTGTGTTAGGTGGGACACTATTTGTTAACAGAGAACTTATATCTTAAGTCTCTTAAACTAATTATAGCATCTCTTAGTTATTTCCAGCATAATCCAGGAGTGAGCATTCTAAGAACATCATCTTACAACTTTTAATTAATAGATCTGTCTTGCTCTAACCCTTAAAGAAATGCTGGTAACTGCTTGTCAGATGAGGAAAAGATGGGTCATTATTCAAGTAAGATCCAATATGGGAAACTCAGATATAAATAGTTCAGTATTTTCGTTTCTTATCAAAGATTTATGACTGTGTCTATTTGAGGATTTATTTCTTCTGGACTATTTCAGGAGCCTCTTCACTGGTCTTTCAGCCTCTATTTCCTTTCCTCCGCCCCTTTGTTTCTCCCACTGCTCTGAGGACAGTTGTAATAAAGCTCAGTTCTAGACTTCTTGACTCGTGTCCTGGGTGCTTCCCCAGCTGTTCTCAGGCCAATTTCTCAGGCCCCTGTTTCACCATTTTATCCACACCTCCAACAGGCATTCCCTCCCGGAGGAACTTCTCCCTCTTCACCTGAGGGTTAAGGGTCTTTTTGTTGACACTGGCCCCTCTACCAGGCATCCTGTCCCTTCTATACCTCCCTATTGCTACCAATCCTTCCTTCGCTAGGAACTCAACCTAAATGCCACCTTCTTCATCCCAGACATGCTACCACTCCTGATCCAGGAGTAATTAATTCTTTGACCTGTTGTATCACTCTTATGGCACATGGCTCTTCGGTTTGGTTTGGAAAAAAATGTATCTCCTTATGCAAATTGTAAGTTCTTTGAAGGCAGGTTCCATGTTTAATTATTTTATGCCCTAATGTGCCTTAGTACTCAAAATGTCCTCTGCTGGCCAGCAGTAACGGCGTCACCTGGGAGCTTGCTCAGAAACAGGCTGTCAGCCCCCAACTGATATGTGCGATGAGAATTCACTTTTTTTTTCTTTTTTCTTTTTGGAGACAGGGTCTTGCTCTGCTGCCCAGGCTGGAGTGCAGCGGCACAGTCATTGCTCACTGCAGCGATCCTCTCTCCTCAGCCTCCTGAGTAGTTGACTTTACAGGTGCACATTATCAAACCCAGTTAATTTTTAAGTTTTTTTGTAGAGAGGTCTCTCTATGTTCCCCAGGTTGGTTGGTCTCAAACTCCTGGCCTCTCAAGCCGTCCTCCTGCCTAGGCCTCCCAAAGTGCTGGAATTACAGGAGTGAATCACTAGGCCCGGCCAGTTTCCACATTTTAACAAGGGGGCCTCCAGGTGATTCCAATGCACCTGAGTTGGGAGTTCTGGCTTTGTACATTGCACAGAACCTTGTATAAAGCAGAGACTCCCTGGATAGCTATTGAACAACTAATGGATACATCACATTAAAAATTGAGTCTCTTCTCATTGACTTCGAGGTAGGTTACCTCATAATTACTCAAACGTAGAAAACGTAACCCAACGTGTATCATTTTCCTCTGACCATTTTGAGTCTTAAAAACATGGAGGCTCTTTTCTTCATTTAAAATCTTGGATTTATTACTTCGGGCCACCTTTGGTAGTTTTTCTTTCTTTCATTTTTTGTATACCCTCACTGGGTAGTGTTTGGTCTTCGCAAAGAAGGATAGAGAGAAAGCTTGCTAATTGGGTCTAAATACAGATTATGTGCAAAAGAAGAAATTGCTAGCATCTAAAAATAAGCACTCTACACGTGTATAGTTTTATAATCTTATCAGCTGTGATCTTCAGGACCAAGTAAGTGGCAGCTACAGGAGGATGGTCTCTGTCGCTGTCAACACCTGAGTATTCCAACTCTCACTTACTTGATACCAACCACAGAAGGACATGAGACTGTAATACACTGGGATTTTCAAAATGCGAAAGAATTTGATATTCAAGTCTTATTAGCTGTCTAGGAATAAAACAAGAGTGGGGAGAAACATATAATGTAAGGAGGAATACATGTCTACAGCTAAAACCAGGCAACAGGACCACCCACTATGGTGTATTGTGAAAATTTATGGGGCTACTTTTGTTTGTCACAATAATTGGAGCAGTTGGTTGAAGGATACAGTGCAGCAGAGCCATATTCTGTTAAGGAAACAGATCCGCTGACTAAATTTATGTTTACTAAATGCATACTCAGTGGTCTGTTTCCTCCTCAGTGTGACGTAAGTAACTACCATGAATTTACCTAATGGAAGTAGCATCCACACACATCCAACACATGCCCCTTGATGGACAGACAGGGAAGGTGCCAGTTGCTCAGTCCCCATCCCAGTGATCATAAAGAAACTGGAGTCTTTAGGCTGGGGGCAGTGTCTCATGCCTGTAATCCCAGCACTTTGGGAGGCCAAGGCAGGTGGATCACCTAAGGTCAGGTCAGGAGTTCGAGATCATACTGGCCTAGATGGTAAAACCCTGTCTCTACTAAAAATACAAAAATTACCTGGGCGTAGTGGCGCATGCCTGTAATCCCAGCTACTCAGGAGGCTGAGGCAGGAGAATCGCTTGAAGCTGGAAAGTGGAGGTTGCAGTGAGCTGAGATCTTGCCACTGCATTCCAGCCTGGTCAACAGAACAGGACTGTCTCAAAAAATGAAAAATTTAGAAATTTAAAAAAAGAGAGAAACTGGAGTCTTTAAATTACTCCCGTTTAAAAGAGGCAGATGTCTGAGTGGACAATCACATCAAGAACTTTAACTGAAAGAAGCTAGTATGGGAAAAAAGTGAAATGTACATGAAATAGGACAAAGGCCAGGGATACTAGATACCTTGCAAGGTGTAGGATAGTCTCATACTGTGAAGAATTGTCACTTGTGGCTGTGACTTTAGAACATCTGGCCTGACATTTTGGGGGTGAAAAAGTTTATATTACTGGACTCTAAAAATATATATATATTTTTTCTCTCTCTAAATTTATTGCCTATATCTGAAAAATCATGATAGAAAATTGTTTGGTTTAGCTCTCAGCACCCCGCTCCTGAGCTCTGAGGAAGCTTTTCTTCTTTTGAGCTACCCGATCCTTCTTCTGAGCAAGGGACATTTTGGGACGGTTCCACCTCTTCTTTTTAACTTCTTTCTTGGGCTTCTTTTCATAGACTGGATTCTCTCGTATAGCAGCATGAGCTTTCTTATACATCTCCATCATGTCTGGAGTTACGCTGTTCTTTATGTATTGAGAGAACTGTTTCTTGTAAGCATCTTCATCTTCTTCCATTAAGTAGCGCATGTAATCTGCAACATTCGGGCCCATGATGCGCTTCCGGTGTACTTCTGCATTATATTCCTTGCTTTCAGAATCGTAACCAGGGAATCGTTCGGTACTGTGAGGGATAGACAAGCCTCCATCCACAGCTCCCTTCAGGGCGCCAAAAACTTTATTGCCAGTGTTAGTTCTGGCAAGGCCTGCATCCAAATAGCAGGTAAAGGCACCTGGCTGACCATCAATGCTTTCCACCTTGTATTCATCGCCTGTCACCTCCACTTGGCCTTCACAGATCTTGTCCATGCCAAACCTATTGAGAAGGCTGCGGGCCAGCAGCAGGCCAGGACAATATGCTGCAGCATCATTTGTCAGGCCAACCTTCACACCATATTTTGGCAGTTCGTGTGCATATGCTGCGCAGACTATCATATCCCCCTCTATACGGGCATAAGCAATCTGACAAATGATATCTCTGTTTGTTACACGAACTGTCATCCTGTAGTTGGGTATGTTGTATTTGTTTTTATCCTATATCACCAAGCGTTTCCAAGCATAGTAATCAGTTGTACCCTCTCGTCGTCTTCTAAATTTCACTTTGTATCTCTTAAAGTAGGCCTTATTCTTAACAACTTTAACAAACCCTATCCTGCGGAACAGAGACCGGCGTCCGTGGCTCGACGGAGACCTGCAGGCCCAGCGGCGCTAGCTGGGGGAAAAGGGCTAAAAATATTTTTTATCTAAACAGAAATTAAATATATGCTAAATTTTTCGGGAATGCAGTTACCTTTTCAATTGAGAGGATATTGTTCTTTGTTTTGTTTAGAACTTTACAGTAATGTCTCTGCTCATATCAGTGTGCATGTATAACTACTGAATTCACACTGATACTACTTAGAGGTAGCTCCTGATGTCACTGTACCTGAGCATTTGTATATTGAAATGTTCCTTATTTGTTCATAAATTTTTCTTTCTTTTTTTTCTCCTTTATATAATAGGATATTGTATTGATTTTTTTTTAATGTATGTGACTAAGCAAGTTTTTAAATAATTATATCTCAGGATATAAAAAGAGGCCTTGGGTCTGATGGGTTTGAGAATTGCTGGCATGGACAGCCTCATTAGTTCTTGTCTTAAGACAGAGGATAATAAAAGTTAAAGGTTCAGACTTAATCAGAGTGTTAGAAAAAAGAACAGCGAGCCGGGTGCAGTGGCTCACATCTGTCATCCCAGCACTTTGGGAGGCCGAGGTGGGCAGATCACCTGAGGTCAGGAGTTTGAGACCAGCCTGGTCAACATGGCGAAACCCTGTCTGTATTAAATATACAAAAATTAGCTTGGCATGGTGGTGCCTGTCTCTAGTCTCAGCTACTCAGGAGGCTGAGACAGGAGAATAGCTTGAACCCGGAAGGCAGAAGCCGCGGTGAGCCGAGATCACACCACTGCACTCCAGCCTGGGCGACAGAGGAAGACTCCATCTCAAAAAAAAAGAAAAGTAAAGAAATAGCAAGAACATGTCCCACAGGAAAAGAAGCTGGGAGAAAATCATGAAGGGAATTCATGTATTGGGCAACTTGTCAGAATGGACAGAGCTTGGGCTCAGGAATTAATGCATGAGTTTGGCACTCTTCTCTCAACTTCCAGAATTCAACTGTCCTGAATTCTGGCTTCTAGGGGTCCCCGCAGGCTCAGAATGAATATTAGAGATAATGACCTTAAAACACCTAGCACAGAGTTGCAAAAATGTTACAAATTGTAAATAGTATACATAATAACACTAATGCCATCTGACTCTTAAAAATGGAAAATGATGAAGCTATCTTACTGGCTTTTAGAGAGGTTGACCGAGTTTTCTACAATTGCTCATGGCTGGATTTTGGGGCCAGGCTCTAAAATCCAGGTTCTTTAGATTATTTTGAGCCTAATAACCAACTGTAGGTTTGACCTGACTTGAATCACTCTCTCCCTCTAAAATTCCCTGGACTCTTGCTTTGTCCATACAGAACCCGTCCATCAAATTACACCAAATATCACAGAATCCTGTGGCTTTCTCATGGCAACATAAGTGCCTTTGACATGTGAGCTCTTTCCTTTTTTTCTGGGAACAGGGTCTTGCTCCGTTGCCCAGGCTGTGATCGCAGCTCACTGCAGCCTTGACCTCCCTGGCTCAAACACTCCTCCCACCTCAGCCTCCCAAGTAGCTGAGACCATAGGGCATGCACCACCACACCTGGCTAATTTTTAAATATTTTTGTAGAGACAGAATCTCCCTATGTTGCTCAGGCTGGTTTCAAACTCCTGAGTTAATGCGATCTTCTCACCTTGGCCTCCCAAAGTACTGGGATTACAGGCGTGAGCCACTGCACTCAGTCTAGATTTTTCCTTTTCAATAGTCACTTTTACGCTTATGAATAAACTACAATTTTATGAAGGCGGTGGGTACTGGAGTGATACTTCCAGCCCTGGTGCTTCCTCTGTGGGTTCAGCCTGCCCTGTGAACTAATGAAATTTAACCAGTGTGGTGCTCCCTCCCACTTAGACTTCTGTCTCTGACCAAACTGCCTCTGTTTTCCTTCCCTTTGGTCCCCCAGAACCTGTGCAAACTCCAAGTCCAGCAACAACTTTTCTCCTAGATTCTTTACTGCTTGTTTGATTCCAGATGCAAGAGCTATAGCTTCACTGGTGCTTCCGGTCTTCTTATGGTTTCTCGTTGCCGCAGAGGGTAGTCACCAAGCTTTTGCTCAAACACTGAAACACTCAAACCACGTACAGAGAGATGCTTTACCAGTTACTCACCTTCCTCGTTGGGCATCTGCAGAGACTCCTAAAGAAATGTTTGTGAGACAACATGAGTTATGAATTTTGCATTCAAAATCTTTTAAATTGATAACAAAATGAATCTGTCCCACAGTGCAAAGAGATGACTGCTTGGTCAGTTTCTTTTTGGGAGAATTATTTCTGATTTTTTTTTTTTTTAGTTAAATGCTAGTTATTAGAAAAGTAGCCACATGGCCCCCTGAGTCTGTTCAGATCTTTTGGTCCATTTTCCTTCTCCTCTCCCACACCCCTCGATTTGCTTGTCACATGCGTTCCAGAGATTCCTTCTGTTCTTGTCTTTGGCAGGATCATCTTGAATTAAGAGTAGTGTAAATACATCCTGCCTCTGTTTCTACTGTGAAGGCCCCTCTCTCTGCGTTTCCTGCGTAGTTTCCTTAGGCTGTTCTGTGCATTTTGGGTGGCGTCTGCCTTCTTTTATTTTTTTGAGATGGAGTCTCACTCTGTCAACCAGGCTGGAGTGCAGTGGCACGATCTTGACTCACTACAGCCTCCACCTCCCAAGTTCAAGCAATTCTCCTGCCTCAGCCTCCCAAGTAGCTGGGACTAGAGGCAGGCACCACCACACCCGGCTAATTTTGTATTTTTAGTAGAGACGGGGTTTCACCATGTTGGCCAGACTGGTCTTGAACCCCTCACCTCAAGTGAATTCGTCTGTTTGTTTGTTTGTTTATTGAGACAGAGTCTCACTCTGTTGCCCAGGCTGGAGTGTGGTGGTATGATCTCAGCTCACTGCAACCTCTGCCTCCCGGGTTCAAGCAATTCTCGTGCCTCAGCCTCCCGAATAGCTGGAATGACAGGCACCAGCCACCATGCCCGGCTAATTTTTGTATTTTTAGTAGAGGTGAGGTTTCACCATGTTGGGCAAGCCTGTCTTGAACTCTTGACCTCAAGTGATCCGCCTGCCTCAGCCTTCCAAAGTGCTGGGATTACAGGCGTGAGCCCCCGCGCCTGGCCAGGTCTGCATTCCTAATGCTACTTTTGAACCTGGCAATCTCAGACAATAAAATTCAGTGCAGCTGGGGCAGATAAGTGCCCCCTGCTCTAACATTCCTCTTTAGTCTCGGCATCTTCAAGTTAGACCCAGGTCATTATTTTTGTATCAATGACATTTCATCATGCAATAAATACTGAGGTGTTAAAAACACCAAAAAAGCCCTACAAATGCCTAGAAAATTATCTAAAGCATTTAATATTAAGGAAGATAAATTTTCACATCTCTTTTCAAATATAAATTGATTATAAAGCATATTGAGTGACTTCAAGCCTAAGGTTTTCTGTATCTGGAAAACTGAAATTTAATTGCAGCCTTCTCCATGTCACCATAGTGCCACGCACAGCATAGTGCTCAGTGCCCCAGGCACTTTCCAACTTCCATTCCCAAACAGATCTTCCCTCCTCACCATTCCTAAAACCCTAGCCATCTCCACCTGCTGACACTGTAGCTTCATCCCCAGATCACTTCAGCTTAAAGTGATTTTCCCTTTTCTGGATTCCAAGAAGGACTTTGCTTGCAAAAATGTTTATTTAAAAAAAAAAAAAGGCAACAGAAGTTCTACAATTAATCTTTTCTCATAAGTAGACTTTATTTTTTAGAACAGGTTGGCCAGGCACAGTACCTCACGCCTATAATCCCAGCACTTTGGGAGGCCAAGGCAGGCAGATCACCTGAGGTCAGGAGTTTGAGACCAGCCTGGCCAACATGGTGAAACCCCGTCTCTGCTAAAAATACAAAAATTAGCTGAACGTGGTGGCTCTCGCCTGTAATCCCAGTTACTTGGGAGGCTGAGGCAGGAGAATCGCTTGAACTGGGGAGGTGGAGGCTGCAGTGAGCCAAGATCACACCACTGTAGTCCAGCCTAGGTAACAGATCAAGACTCCATCTTGAAAAAAGAGGAGAGGGGAGGGGAGGGGACTGAAACAGATTAAGACTCCACCTCAAAGAAAGAAAAGAAAAGAAAAGAAAAGAAAAGAAAAGAAAAGAAAAGAAAAGAAAAGACCGAGAGACAGCAAACGAGATATAGGGTTTATCGGGAGAACTTACATACAGGGACAGTCCAGTGGTGGCAGGTTGGACAGGAGAACCACTACCATTTGTAAAAAGCTTACAGTTTATATAGCATTTTCACTTAGCACCCTCCACCTAGCAACCTCCATTTAACCCAAAACAAAGGTCCTTGATCCCTTGTATGACCTGCGTTTCAAGAGACAGGCCAGGGGTTCGGATATCCATCATGGATAAGGAGTGAATCCCTGGGTTGGCCACTCCTGGATTCCTTAGCTCAGAACTCTGAATGTACATTCTTCTTGATCGTGGAATCATTCTCAGGGCATGCCTAGGTTAAGTTACTGCTGTCAGGTGCATCTGTATACACTCCCTAATGTGTTGCTCTTTTGTGAGTGAATTACCTTTAATTTGGCATTATGTTTTCTATGTCCATGCTGTGCTTCTCTTTTACTCTTATTTATTCAGTGTATATTTCTTAAGGGCCTATTAGGCACTGCTGTGTAGGTCTGGAAAAACAGGGAACACACAAAGTACTTGCCTTCTTAGTGCCAGCATTTCAGAGAAAAGAGGCAGGTGACAGACAAATAAATAGATGGCATGGGGTATAAGTGCTCTGAAAAAAAAATAAGACAGTGTAAGGGAAATTGACACAGGACACTTTAAAGAGAAGGCCTTCTGGATGAAAGGACAATTTGAGCAGTCACCAGGGAGCAGTGAGGGAGGAGGTGGCCATGTGGATATCTGTCTAGTGGAAGAGCCCAGAAGGCAGAGGAAATAAGACAAGTTAGACAGTTAAGACCAAGGCCTTAGGTGAGGTGGCAGGATGGGTACATGGGACTGAGGGACCATATGGGGGTGGGCTGGGGGTGGGACATAGTCAAGATCAAGGTCATGTAGGGTCTTATAGGCTGTGGTAAAGACTTGAATTTTTACTCCGAGTAAGAGGGGAAATCATTGGCTTTTTATTTTTCTAGAAATGGGGTGTTGCTCTGTCACCCAGGCTGGAGTGCAGTGGCTCAATCATAGCTTGCTACAGCCTCAAACTCCTGGGCTCCAGCAATCCTCCTATCTCAGCCTTCCTAGTAGCTGGGACTACAGGTGCACACCACTAAGCCCAGTTAATGTTGAAATATTGTTTAGAGACAGGATCTTGCTGTGATGCCCAGGCTGGTCTCAAATTCCTGGCCTCAAGCGATCCTCCTACCTCGACCTCCCTAAGTGCTGGGATTCCAGGCATGAGCCACCACACCTGGCCTCCACTGGAGGATTTTAAAGACTTGTATGCTTAGTTAAAGCAGTCTGTAGGGGGATGGGGCAAGCCTGGAAGTGGAGAGACCCGTGAGGAGGCTCCTGGACAACTTAGTGACAACAGGCCAGGGTTAGGGTGGAGGCCATGAGAGGTGAGAATCAGATCCCAGTTCACAGAGTTGATGGGATTTGCTAATGGTCTAACTGGGAAGGACTATAAAGAAAAGCAGGGAGTCAAGAATGATTAGAAACAAGGTTTGTGCCTTGGCAGTTGGAGGATTCCTGATGTCATTTACAGAGAATGGGGAGGGGGTCTGAGGTGGGCTTAAGCTTGAAGAACAAACTCAAGTTGGGTTTTGGACAGACTACATTCGAAGTTCCTGTTGGACATTGAAGGCTGTTGGCTGTGAGTCTGCCTTCCAAATCCCTGAGTCCTTGAATTCAAGGTCATGTGTTGGCCGTCTTTGTATTAGGACATCTAACACTTGTGTTTGACTTAATGGGATTCAAATTTGCACGTGTGTGGTTTTCTGAATGTGGCCTACAGTTTCACTTGGATCTTCATATTCTTTTTCATCATAATCTGAAAAAGCAAAAAAAAGACCATTGGAAAGAAATGCTGTATGAAACTTTCTGAAAATGGATGGAACCAGAAATGATGCTGACAGGAGTTTTAGAAATGAAAAATAGAGAGTATTCAGACCAAATATAAGTAAATTAGCATAAATCAGCATTCTCTGATTTCCACGCCTACTTACCCAAGTTGGTTGACTCAACAGCTGCTAAGACTACAGCTGTGTGATTCCTCCACATTTTTTTTTTTTTTTTGCATGGAAAAGTGTTTCAGATTGTCATTGCTTCATCATTTCCAATTCCATATTAGCTTATCTTTTTTTTTTTTTTTTTGCCTGACCATAGTAGTTAAGCAAAGTCTTGCAACTGTCCTTCATTCTGCTGAACCAACTGTATCATATGTTTTCACTTGACATTTTGTTTTAGATCTACTTAGGACTTTATTTAAATTTTTTTTACATTTTTTACTTAAAAATTTTTTTAGATAGAGATAGTGTCTCATTATTATGAATGCATGGGGCATTTGTACCTCCTGGGCTCAAGCAATCTTCCTGTCTCAGCCTCCCAAGTAACTGGGGCTAACAGCACTGTACCACCACATCCAACTAGTTTTTAAAATTTTTTTGTAGAGACGGGGTCTCGTTATGTTGCCCAGGCTGGTCTTGAACTCCTGGCCTCAAGTGGTCCTCCCACCTTTAAGTGCCGAGATTACAGGCAAGAGCCACCACACCTGACCTTGGGGTTTTATTTTTGCCTTCGAGGCCGTCCAGACAGTTCTTCTTGGAGGTTTGGGGAAGTCTTCCGTAAAGAAAACTTCCTTATACCCAGCTGATGATGGTAAAAGTTCCAGGTGGAGAAAGACTTCCTAGGCAGAAGGAAAAGCAAGTGCAAAGTTATGTCGCCTCTACAAGAGCAGATGCGTAGTTTAGGGTGACTGCATAGGACCTGGGAAGAGAGCTGAGTCACAAAGGGCAGATGACTGGCAGGTAATGAAGGTCCTTACGGGCTCTACTAAGTAGTATGGAAAATGAGGAGTATTCAAAATTTAGAGCCCAGGGTACTGTGATGGGATTGCGTTTTTTGACAAAGCTACTTTGACTGCCATGTAAAGAACAGATGGGAGGTGAGGGAGCCTGATTAGAAGGTCTTTGATGATGCAGGCAAAAGATGATGAAGGTCTCAAAGTTCTTTCAGCCTCTACTGGAACACATTTAGTGGGACATGTGTTTATAACATAAAGTTAAATATGAAAGCAGAAACATTGGTGATGGAGAGGAGAGCACAAAATTGGGGAGATACTGTAGCCAGGTTGAAAGCCTATACTGCTCACTGCATAACAGCCAGTAAGTCAAGAGACAAGGAGTTGGGGTAAGGAAAATGGCTATATGGAGAGCCAGCAAACCAAGAAGATGGTGGACTGGTCTCCTAAAATACCATCTTAAAAGACATGAATCTCGAGCTTCTTTTTATATTTGGGAAAGGGGAACAAGGAGAGGGTTGAGGTGACAGGTGACCACAGACATCTGAGCAGTAGCAGGAGTCTGAGGGTGTTACATTGAATATTGCATTGTTACTTGTGTCTGTGCCCTTTTTACTTCCTCAGTGGTGAGTTTTGGGAAGGGACTATTATCATCCTTGCTTTAAACTGTAAACTAAATTCCCCCCATGGTTATCTTGGCTTATGTGTGGGAATGAGCAAAGGCAGTCAGCTTGAGAGGTTAGAAGCAAGATGGAGTTAGTTAGCTATGTTAGGTTTCTGTAACTGCTACATCTTACATGTAGGATTACAGCATCTACTTGGATGAATGGCGATGTCACTCTAGCATGAGAAGCAGATGGGGTTAGGTGGAGGTTGAATGGTACCATACTTGTGTCAGGACATGACATCTTTGTGGAGCCCAGGGGTCATCCATTAAGCAGCTGGGAATACAGTTCTGGGGCTCAGCAGAGACCTCAGCCTGGAATAACATGTTTAGAAGTCATCAACATTTCATTAGGAAAGAGAAAGAGACCGCCTAGGAGAGGAAATAGAGCAATGAGAGAAAATGGTCAACGAGGGAAAGCATGCTGGGATTGAGTGTCTGTGGTACCAGTGATCTTACTATTGATGACAGAGTTGAAAAAGAAAAGAGAGAGTTGTATTCAAATTCTGGTTGATTTAGTCTTTTATTAACATTTCCTGACTCACCAACTGGTAAATGTCCAAGAAAAATACATTTTTTTGTTTTATCAAAAAATATCCATGCTATTTGATCACTCTTCAGGCATTAACAAATGGTGTCAATGAGAACATTTTAGCAAAATGTCCTTTCTATTATTAATACCCACAGCAACCAACTTGGAAATCAGTCATCATAGAAGATGACTGCAGGTTCTGGCTCTCCCAAATCACCAATAATTCACACCTTTGTACATGGTTGTGTACATGTTCTGTTCCTACTATTATGCAACACTCAGTGGCACTGGACACTTGGGGAATCTTTAGGACTTTAAGTAGTTCATCGTTTTGCCCCAAACCTAGACACTACTATAAGAAACCCAACAGGCTACTCTTACCAGCAATAGGGGTTCCTGAACAATATCACAGAACAATGAGAAACCCTGTACTTGTGAATCTCTTTACAACCCCAGGTGCTTAAGCGTGGTTTTTAAAGGTGACTGCCTGGTTGCCTGGTAAGTCTGAGTGACTTGCAGGCAGCTATCTGTCTGGAGCAGGAGTTATTCTCTGAAGCCATGGAAAGTGTCAGGGAAGGCCGGATACACATCACGTAAGTGCATGAGAAGTAATACTTTCAACGGCAGCAGCATCTTCCAAATGACAAAAATAACTCAGCTTTAGTCAGTAGCCCTGAAGCCAAGTGTCCTCTTTCGCTGCCTGTCCTCTGTTGGTATTCTTCAAAGGGACATCGTGTCTTTCACAGTTTGGAATGTAATGTTTCTCTTCTCGCTGATGTAACTGTCTTAGTATTTGTCTGCTCCTCCTCGTGTCATGTATTTGGAAGGTCCTCACCTCTTGCTCACTTGCATTTTACATTCTTCTTGTCTATTGTTCATTCATACGGCAAGAAATTGACGGCCACCTGCCAGGCACTAGTTAGCAAAGTTGCTTCTACTCTGATTTCTATTGTTCTCTCAGTTTTTTAGACTGTAGCTGTTTAATTACAATGCAGCAACTTTCATGTCAGTATTTCTCCTAAAGGTCTTAGTTTATTTTATTCCGCCATCACGCAAGGTTCCTTGCAGTCCTCTATTCTGAAAATAGATGCATTTCTTCCAAAATACTGGATCAGCTTTTAGGTTTTTCAGAGTCCTTGGCAAGTCTCCTTTTGGGAACCTTGACTGACTCCCCTTGATTCTCCTTTTCTCTTAGCTCCGGACTGAGCTCCTTCTCAAGAGCTCTTATGTTATAAAGCTTGTGTTCGTGAGCAGAGATGGACTGATAGTGGGTGTTATTAATCATTTAAAGATGTGGCTGTCCCTGCTCTTATTTCCTGTGTTAAGCTTCCCACCAGCAAACCTGGCCAAGTGCTTTGGCTGGCGCTGTGGAAACAGCCTTCGTGTACACACTGCTTGGCCCTTCACTCCCTTCACGCCCTTCTTCCCATCAAGACGTAATGATTGGCTGGGCGTGGTGGCTCATGCTTGTAATCCTAGCTCTTTGGGAGGCCAAAGTGGGAGGATCACTTGAATCCAGGAGTTTGAGACCAGCCTGGACAACATAATGAGACCTCATCTCTTAAAAAAAAAAAAAAAAAAAAAATTAGGCATAGTGGCACATGCCTGTAGTCTGAGCTACATGGGAGGTTGAGGCTAGAGGATTGCTTGAGCATAAGAGGTCGGGGCTGCATTGAGCCATAATTGTGCTACTGCACTTAGCCTTGGTGACAGAGTGAGACCTTGTCTCAAAAAAAATAAAAAATAAAAAATAATGGAGTTCATCTCCACCCAGCATGCTAGAGCAGGCATACCATTCATTGTGGAGGCAAAACTCCTGCATAGCTGCCAAAATAACTCCTGAGTGCTTTGCAATGGAGAGAAACAAAGGAATGTTGGGTCACTGCCCGAGTCATGGGGTCTCTGCCGGAGCCATAGAAGGCTTTGGATTTCTGGAGCCACATTGAATGGACTGATTATGCTTAAAATTATAAAAGAAACATATAGCCTAAGATAATTGAGTGCAATAAACCAATGTATCTTATTTGTTCTTACACGTAAAAATTGCTGAGTAGGTACCATGGTACCCACTCGATTGCTAAGCCGTGGAAGGAGCCTTGCTTTGGAATTCTCTCAGCTCCTCTTTCCCATCGTTTGCTTAGCTTTGTCCCTTTTCAGCCTCCTGTGCTAACTGATAGCACATGTGTTTCAGAATGGAACCTGGAAAAGGAATGTGTGCAGCCCTCGTAAGGATATACCATTCCACATTCCATATGCTGTTAGATAATATGCTGGCTAGACCGTCAACAGTTACCCCAGGAAGGGGGAATTTGGATTGGAAAGGAATCAAAGGAATTGGAGGTAACATAATGGACTGCAGTTAAACTGTAATAGGGTGGTCTGGACAACTGGACGAAGGCCAGGTTCAAAATTGCAGGCAATCCCCTCTGCCCTTTTAGAATAAGGCAAGGTCCACTGAATGGAGAACAAGGCAGGCCATCAGCCTTCTTAGGGTTTAATTCAAACATGGGCTCTGAGCTTTGTCTTTTGTTCTCTTTAAAGGAACAAAGCCATTGAATCCAGCCAGAAAAACCTGTGCGTATCCATCATAAACATCCACAAAATCTTCTTTAATCTCCCTTGTTATTCTCCCTAAGAAGTAGGGCTCTAAAATACGTTCTTGGTTGCATCCAATAAGTGTCAGCTGATGTTCATGACCCCTTCATTTCCTGTGTCCCTTGTACTTGATGCAATGACTGGCATAACCTATTTGTTGGAATGAATGAATGAATGGCATTGGTGGCTGGGCACAGTGGTTCATGCCCAGCACTTTGGGAGTCTGAGGTGGCTAGATCAGTTGAGGTCAGCAGTTTGAGACCAGCCTCGACAACATGGTGAAATTCTGTCTCTACTCAAAATTCAAAAATTAGCTAGGCATGGTGGCTCATGCCTGTAATCCCAGTTACTTGGGAGGCTGAGGCCAGAGGATCGCTTGAACCCAGGAGGTGGAGGTTGCAGTGAGCTAAGATCACACCACTGCACTGCAGCCTGGGTGACAGAGCAAGACTGTGTCTCAAAAAAAAAAAAAAAAAAAAAAAAAAAAAAAAAAAAAAAAGCAGGGAAAGCGTGAGTGAGTGGAGGAAAACAATGAAATCCAGTTCTGAGGGTAAGGAGCATGCCATCAGTATGATGAGGGATGTGATATGGTATGAGGATGGGGCTTTTCAAACTGTATTCTGCAGACCAGTAGACCATGACAAATAGGCACGCGTGCGCGCGCACACACACACACACACACACACACACACAAGGGCTTCCGTGTTCTGACAGATGTTGCACACTATATCTCACTGTGGGATCACAGTGTATGTTTGTATACTGAAGTCTCTGAAAAGACCTGCAATGAAGAGAACCTGGTTAACCTTTCTTTTACTCAGCCTTCCCCTATTGTATTTGACTGTGGAATCCTCTGCGTTATACCCTTTTACATCCTGGAACCCACTGAACACAGTTTTCTCAACATTGGTAGAAATTTACAAAATCATCCTAGTCTTGAGTCCAGCTGACCTGAGTGTGAATCAAGGTTTACCACATAGTGTGTGATCCTGAGTCAAATTAAGTAACCTCCGGTTCCCTCCTTCTTCATCTATATGATGAGGATAATGTCCATCTCCTAAAAGGAGAGAATGAAGGCAGATAATGCAGGTAATCCATCTTGCGTGCACCCAGCATACAGTGGCTCTTCCCTGGTTAATTTCTGCCCTGATGCGCGCAATTTCCCTGCACCACTCTGCTACCCATAAAGAGGGGCTTCTTAGGATATAACCTATTGTCCTTAAACTTTATGAGCAGTGCAGTAATTGTTATTTGCACCTGTAAAATGTGAATAACTGGTCTTTCTTTTTAAAATACTTTCCCAAAGGACAATTATGGCAAAGAGATCATGTCCTAAGTAGTTTCTCACGTGTTGGTGCTATCACCTCCTAAGTTTTGGCAATGTTATTTTTCTCTGCTTTTTTCTTGACTCCCCCCTAGTTCTTCTAAATTGGATATTAAACAGGAGAAGTCTTTTTAATATCCTGGAAATGTGTTTTATTAATCTACCAAACAAATGGCTGTCCAACAACTCCATGAAACAAGAAGAACAGCCACTAACATTCGTTTTGCTTTTCCCAGGCGCCAGGTAGCGCTGTAAACTCTTTATGTGTGTAATTCATTTCATCTTCACAACAACCCGATGAGGTAAGTGCTGTTATCTGCAGTTTGCAGAGAAGGAAACTGAAGCTGGTGGAGTAACATGCCTAAGGCCACCCTGCTAGGACAAGATGAATGACCATGACACCGAGTGACTAAAGCCTTAGGAAAAAAGATGAGTTGAAAATGGGAGAGCTACCTAGGGTAGAACCGCAGAGTTTTTATTTTCTTGCCAAGTTTTAGTAAAAATTTCTCAGTTTTCAGGAAACAAAAGTTATGTATTTTAAAGTTTGAAATCACAAATTAGGCACCACTCCCCCATCTCTAGCCTCTACATTTTTAAGCAAGATCAACAGAACCCAGTGGACTTCCACGGAGTTCAGGTACCTTGTTCCAGGTGTGCCTCCAAAACTCAGTCCCTTTTCTAAGGCAGGGCACATATAATTGACTACAGGCTGGGCACGGTGACTCATGCCTGTAATCCCAGCACTTTAGGTGGCAGAGGCAGGAGGATCACTTGAGCCCAGGAGTTGGAGACCAGCCTGGACAACTTCGTGAAAACCCGTCTCTACAAAAAAATGCAAAAATTAGCCAAGTGTGGTGGTGCACACCTGTAGTCCTAGCTATTTGGGAGGCTGAGCTTGGAGGATCACATGAGCCTGAAGAGGTTGAGGTTGCAGTGAGCCAAGATTGCACCACTGCTCTCCAGCCTGGGCAAGAGAGTGAGACCCTGTCTCAAATAAAACAAAACAAAAAAAAGAAGAAGATTGCCAAATATTTAAATGTCAGTTACTATTAATTTAAATGTCCACCAGAGGTGTCCTTGAAGTCAAAAGCTGCTATTTTCCCCAATGCCAGAACTCCTAACAGTGGACCCCAGGCCCTAGGAGGTGGTCTAGAGTTGCCCCTAAAATAAAGGCTTTGTCTTCTGCACACATGAGGCAACCTCGGGATCGGACACTTGGTAGGTCCCAGCCTGTGTCCCGTGACACCTTGGAGAACAATTGAGACTGGTTGATATTTGGAGGGTTAAGCAAAGGACCTTTCTTTTGCCAGCGACTCTGCTGTGGTTGAAGTGTCTTGAGGGTGGTGAACGGGTCCTCACTGGGCTCGTCTCTGAGCTGCACACCTTGACTTGACACAGGAGTCAAGTAGTAAGTGTTGGTTGAAGGAATCAGTGATGTTTGGCTACCCATTGTGTGCTCTCAAATATTTGCTAGGGATATGGTGATAAGGGAAGAAAAAGACCCAAAGAGTAATGACCGAGCAGCTATGTGAGTGAATCAATGATGTGACCACATTGCTTTTTCTTAGCCGATAGTTGCAGCTCTATGCGACTTTTTCTACTTATTGCTGGAGGTCATCACATTCCAACCCTGAGGACTGGTCCCATGCTGGGCGGTACTGCAGTGACCTCTACATTTGAACTGGGGTTTCTTGTATCTCAGGAGGGTCAGGGGCTTATGGGAACTTTCTGTCATCTGGGGGGAAAAAGGCTTTCTTAGGGGAAAAGGAAAAGTCTCCTTTTTATCCTCTAGGGGTGAAAAGGAAGTGCCGTTAGAATAGGAAGGGGCTTCTTGTAGGCTTGAAAAGAGAAGGACTTGGCAGGTGGCACCTGGGCTTTGTTCAGTAGGACTGAGAGGGCAGGAGCATAGCTGGCTTTTTGTAAGACTCACAAACCCTGTGGCCCATTGATGACATGCTCTCTGCTCTACAAAGTGGACTTCCCTTGCACTGGAATTTTCTTTTCCTCCCTGTGCTGGTGTGAGATTCTCTGGATACATAAGGTGACCTGAGAAGAAGCAGACTGTGTCATCACAATTTATTTGTAGGATCTGGGTTTTCTCCTTCAGAGGAGGTGCCACTCATGCCCAAGATGCCTGCTCTGTCCCTGAGCCTTTCAGAACAAGGGCAGGACGGAGAGGAGCCCAGCTAAGAGGGGCCAGCTCAAAGTCATTCAGGAAAAACAGATATATACAGACATGGCCAGGAGCCTCAATGTGTTTTTCTAATGTAGGAAGGTTAAAGTGGAACTTTATATCATAGTTTAAAAAAAAAAAAAAAGTGAAGGCTGGGGCCGGGCGCAGTGGCTCATGCCTATAATCCCAGCACTTTGGGAGGCCGAGGCAGGCTAATCACCTGAGGTCAGGAGTTCAAGATCAGCCTGGCCAAGATGGTGAAACTTCATCTCTACTAAAAAAATAGAAAAATTAGCTGGGCATGTTGGTGCATGCCTCTAATCCCAGCTGCTTGGGAGGCTGAGGCAGGAGAATTCCTTGAACCTGGGAAGCGGAGGTTGCAGTGAGCCAGGATTGTGTCACTGCACTCCAGCCTGGTGACAGAGCAAGACTCAACAAAAAATAAAAATAAATAAATAAATAAATAAAAAGCTGGGCATGGCGGCTCATGTCTGTAATCCCAACATTTTGGAAGGATGAGAGGGAGGATTGCTTGAGTCTAGGAGTTCGAGACCAGCCTGGGCAATATAGTGGTACCCCATCTCTACAAAATAAAAATAAAAATTAGCTGGGTGTGGTAGTGCAGACCTGTGGTCCCAGCTACTCAGGAGGCTGAGGTGGGAGGATCACTTGAGCCTGAGGAGGTATGGGCTGCAGGGAGCCTTGATTATGCCACTACACTCCAGCCTATGTGACAGAGCACATCCTTGTCTCAAACAAACAAAACCCTACATATCTTGAGAGGTATTGGAGAGGCCTTAATACATGCCACGCACATAGAACTCAATGAGCAATTCTCTGTCTCAAAAATAAATAAACAATAGACATTTAAGAATATACTACCATTAAGCAACTCAGGTATGGAAGTTCATGAAAGATCCTTTGGTTTAATAAGACATGAAGGGAAATTTAGTATCACTGATGGCATCTTTCTCTCTCCTCACCGCGATCTCTTCCAGTTAACTGCTGAAGGCAAATCAACAGTACAGCGAGATGTATTTTGCAGTTCAGTTATTGATTTTTAGGGAGCCTGGGAGGGTACCCTTATCTGTGTCTCTTTGAGGACAATGACAGGAGCCCTCATTGTCAACAGAGATAACAGTGAGGTTGTATTTTTATTTGTTCACAAACACTGACGTGACGAAGGGCTCTTACTGGTAGGCTTGAGGAGAGTAGCCTGGCGATTAAATGTTCTTATTTCGAGTGAGCAGCCGGGCTGTGTTCAGAAGAGCCCATTAGCCGAGCACAAGACCCACCTACAGTCCAATTAAGAGCAAAGGGATGTGACTGCGGAAATATTAATGGGCTGTGTTGGTAAAGCTGCCCGGGATTAGCGCCAGATGGAGCTTTTCTGTAGACAGTTTGTAGGAAACTCTTGTGTATTTTCACGCGGGATGTCCTCCTGCAGAGGGGAGTTGGTTTCAGATAATGACTGTTGTGCTTTTTGGGGATACCACCTGCAGAAATGTGTCTATTTTGACTGTTTATAGATTGCAGAAAGCTGGTGGAACCACCTTCAGAGAGGTGATCCTTTGATTGAATGTTTTTTCCATCCAACACCAAAAAATTACAGGCCATGATTGGATCTTAGAGCTGATTCTTGCTTTGTAAGACTACATGGTTTTGGTGAACATCCATCTTTTTTACTTTTTTATTTTTTTATTTTTTTATTTTTTGAGACAGAGTCTCACTCTGTCATATAGGCTAGGGTGCAGTGGTACAATCTCGGCTCACTGCAGCCTCCGCCTCCCGGGCTCAAGTGATTCTCCTGCCTCAGCCTCCTGAGCAGCTGGGATTACCAGTGCCCACCACTGCGCCTGGCTAATTTTTGTATTTTTAGTGGAGACAGGGTTTCTCCATGTTGGCCAGGCTGGTTTCGAACTCCTGACTGAATATCCTTCTTGAATGATGAAGTCAACCTTATTTACCCTTGAAAGATGACTTAATCCTTATCGAGAGAGCTTCAAAAATACCTGTTATTCTGTACCTTTATTTAAAAAAATAAGTCCTGTTGCCTTGTTAACTCCTATCCAATGCCTACTATAGCTCTGTTTACATATTACAAAATAAATAGAACCATGTCTTTGAAGTACCAGCCCTGTTAGTCCATGGTAAGATTTCTGCCTAAAATTTAAGCATCTTGACAACATGCGGAAGACTTAGATGGGGGCAGGGAAGGACCATTTCTCAGAAGAATAACTCCTCAGCTCAGCAAAGTTGTGTCATCTGTCCAAGGTATCACTTTGGCAGTTTCCTAAATGAGGGAGGATATTCATGGGTGTATGCATGTATGGTGTCTGTGTGTGTGTGCACACATGCACATGTGCTCACACATGTTATAACTGCAGAAAACAGGCAGGGGAGCCTGTGATTTGCCCTGTGTTTCTGTAAAGACCCCTACAGCTTTAACTAATTTCCATTGTTGTTGATGGAGCTTCAGATGTGAAATCTAATGGTGTCTGTGATCTGCAAAATAAACCCATTGGTCGGGTGCGGTGGCTCATACCTTTAATTCCAGCACTTAGGAAGGCCAAGGCAGGCAGATCATGAGGTCAGGAGATTGAGACCATCTTGGCTAACATGGTGAAACCCCATCTCTACTAAAAATACAAAAATAAATAAATAAATAAACCGGATGTGGTGGTGGGTGCCTGTAGTCCCAGCTACTCGGGAGGCTGAGGCAGGAAAATGGTGTGAACCTGGGAGGCGGAGCTTGCAGTGAGCTGAGATGGTGCCACTGCACTCCAGCCTGAGAGACAGAGCGAGACTCTGTCTCTAAAATAATAAAATAAAATAAAATAATAAAATAAAATAAAATAATCCTTCCTTCATCCAAGAACCTACCCATGTCTTTCGGGTGGCTTTCCATCTTGTCTTGGTGCAGACAGTCTTCCATGGGACCCACTGATTGATACCCAGGACCGTCTCTGTAAGGTTGAAGCGGAGGACAGAGGGGCATGGAAAAGGTGTGGAGTAATACATAGGAAGCTTCCAAAGAGAAACGGGTACAAGACGGCACAGAAACACGTTCAGTTGCCTCAGCTGCTGATGTTCAAAATAACTGCAGAAAATAAATGCTGCTACACCCAAAAGAAAAGGAAGGTGGAACTGGGGGCCTAGAGTGAATTTTTTCAAAGGTAAAAAGGAGCCCAAATTTCACAGAATGATCTCCCGCTTCAGAAAGGGAAACCCTGTGAGTACACTCTACACTTCCCTGCCTGTTTTCTGGAGAGTGGTACTGAGTGTTTGGCACTGTCTGCAAGGAAGGAAGCAGGGCTCTGAGTAATTGCACAAACAGCAATTTTGTGTTTTCGAAGAGCAAGGACTCAGTCCTGTGTCCACGAAGCCTCCTTCAGGACGTTACTTCTTGACATAGCCCATCAACCGGAGCTCCTGCTTCTAGGTGCTGAGCCTTAGGGTGCTTTCAAATGCAATATCTAGGCAAGGAGCGGTGGCCCACACCTGTAATCCCAGCACTTTGGGAGGCTGAGGCAAGAGGATGGCTTGAGGCAGGAGGATCGAAGTCAAGGCTGCCGTGAGCTGTGATCGTGCCACTGCATGCTAGCCTAGGCAACAGAGCAAGACCTTGTTTCAAAACAAAACAAGAAAAAAAAAAAAATACGTGCAATATCCACTGATGGAAGTCATCATAAATTTGTTGCCAGAATGGGAATGTATCAGTTTGTACTTCCTACATTTTGTTTTTTGTGATGACTGTAACTTTGGATCATTTTATCAGTGACTGGATGAAAGTTGATCTTTATTTTATCTAATGGGGGTTGGGGAATCCAAGGAGCTTTTCAAAGATAGCCAGTATCATTGATTATAAAGGGTAGTTCCCTGCTAAGCTTAAAATGCTGTCTTCAAACACTTTAGGCATCGTTTCTACCTAAGAGATGCGTTGTGGAGGCCAGTCTAGAGCACCTGCCACTGGTCTTCAATGTGTTCAATAGGTATCCTGACGATACACGAAACACCAGGATCCTCTCACCTGCTTCACGTGCTGTGTGTACTCCAACAGGTATTCTGCAATCCGAGCTGTTCGTCATTTGTTAAACTACCGTGATTTGAGTCACTTCAAAGTGAGATCCATTGGCAGCAAGAACTGTTTCATAGTATTATGTGTGTGTTTAAGGGCAGAGGGATGGTGTTATCTAACTGGCCTGTCCCAGTTTGCAGGCATGGGAGGAGTTCCTAGGATGTGTGACTTTCAATTTTAAAAGCGAGGAAGTCCTGGACACACCAGGATGAGTTGTCGACCTGCTTGGGGGGCAGTGGATTTGGCCGTAAACTTCACCATTTCAAAATATTAAGTTGTTGGCATTCTGAATGCCCCTGGACCTATTTTGCGTCAGAGTGGACTCGTTCCCCAGCAAGCCATGTCCACCCCTAGTGGACTCGATCAGCTCCTGACACGCCCCTACTAGGCACGCCAGAATGGTTGTAGAATGTGTTTCATTGTCCTCGTCCACAGATACAGACACTTTGGTGACTCTGTGTTCTATCTGAGTGGGGGCCGAGACTACAGGATACCCCACCCCACTTCTGTCTCCTGTCCTTCATCCAAGGTGTCACCATTTATATCTATCAGCGAGGAGGCTTTGCAGCTAAAATTTAAAATAATAATAATATATTTCCGAGCCAGAGATTAGATGCCTCCATATCTCTTCTGGCCTCAGCATTCTGTGGTCTTCTATGGAGAAAGGTTAATTTTCTGAAGGCTTTGAATGGAATGAAAACTGCCTGTTCAAATGGTTCTGAGGACACTGAGAGACGCTCAGTGTGTGGTCTTTTTATTTTTAGTAATAGCGTTGGAAAAAATCAGGTTATGTTTATGCTGAGTGTGTGTGTGGGGGGGGCGCTGGTGAAATTGTGTAGTCTAGAAAAGGCTAGAATTATAAATTATTATAAACGTTGGCCAGGTGGGGAAATTCATATACCAAAAAACACTGCAGTGTATGTCAGCCTACAGATTTTCACGTAGTTTCTTGTCCAAAACTGTATCTGAGAGCAGAAATGATTGATTATATTATGTTCAATATACACCCAATATCTAGCACTGATAGATAAACCCATCATTTGTGACAAGGGTCTTCTGTCCACATTTAATTTTATTTTGTTACTTTTAATTAATTAATTTATTTATTTTTCAGCCAGGGTTCTGCTGTGTTGCCCAGGCTGGTCTCAAATTCCTGGACTCAAGTGATCCCCCCACCTCAGCCTCCTGAGTAGCTGGGACTGCGGGTGTGCACCACCACACCCAGCTTAATTTTATTTTTATGGTCAAATATGACACAGGTGAAATCCATTACCCAGACCTTCAAGAGAGTGTCACGATGCGGTTGGCAATGAGGACAAGGGGTGGTGAGGAAAATACATTGCTGGAAATCAAGTTGATAATAGGTTTGGTGGAAGACGTAAGAAATTTAGTTTGGAACCTCTGAGGTAGGGAAACTGAGAATGCTCCTCTTTAGAATATACATGTATATTGGCATGCACGTAGAATATGCATGTCTGGACCTCCAGACTACAATCTGGGCTGCAGCCATCAGTGTACAGTCAAAGGTTCTTAGGCTTTCTCTGTTCATGACATTCCTGTAGACCAAAAGAAACAGCTAACAGCTCCATTTATTAAGTAGTAAACCCCAAACAACTTAGTATTTATGACCTAACAATTTAGTGGCCAATTGAAAATAGAACACATCAATTGAAAAGAAAAGATGTATTTTTTTCATTTTTAGGTGATGGCTGGTTTTATGCATCAACTTGGGTAGGGCATGGGGCCTAGATATTTGGTCAAACCCCAGACTGGGTATTGCTGTGAAGGTTTGTCTTTTAGATGAGATTAACATTTAAATAGGTAAATTTTAGCTGGGTGCAGTGGCTCATGCCTGCAATCCCAGCACTTTGGGAGGCGGAGGCAGAAGGATCACTTGAAGTCAGGAGTTTGAGACCACCCTGGGCAATATAGCAGACTCTGTCTCTAAATAATTAGATAGATAATTAGAGAGGTAGATTAGCTTAGAGAGGTAGGTAGGTAGGTAGGTAGATAGGTAGATGATAGATGGATGGATGGATGGATGGATGGATGGATGGATGGACAGATAGATAGATAGATAGACAGACAGACAGACAGACTGACTGACTGACTGACTGACTGATTGACTTTGAGTGACGCAGATTATCTTCCATACTGTGGCAAGGACTCATTCAATGAGTTGAAGACCACAAGAAAAAACAGACTGAAACAGGCTGAGGTTTCCATGAGGAGGAGGGAATTCTGCCTCTAGACTGTCCTTGAACTTGAGCTGCAGCATCAACTCTGCCTTGGGTCTCCATCCTACTGACCTTCCCAGCAGATTGTGGATTTGCCAGCCCCCACAATCATGTCAGCCAATTCCTTAAAATCAGTCTCTCTCTCTCTGGTTTTCTCTCGAATACACACATATACACACACCTCCCCCTCTCTTCTCTGGAGAACTCCACCTTCTACACTTACCAGTGGGACGTGTGCACCTGTTGGGCATCGCACAACTCCCCAGGCCTTGTAATCAGATTGGACACCATTTCCTGTTCCTCTTTGATTTTTCTGCAGTACTTGCATTTTGATCCCAGCAACCTCTGAAAACCTCATGTTGCAAAAATGACATCATCAAGAAGAATGCAGATGATGTAATATTGAAACTGTGAACTACCTGAAGCGAGTAGTTTGCACAGTGTGTAACAAGTATTGCTATGTTTCCCTCGAAAAGTTAAAATATCCACCAGTGCCTCTGTGAGTTTGCCGCGCTATCCCACCCAGGACACCTGGGTGCACAGTTTGGGAGCTGCAGGTAGAGTGGCAGCAGCAGTCATGGGAGTAGATGAGCTCAGGCGGAGGGCACAGGAGGTGGAGACAGCAGAGAAGAGCTTCACAGAGGACATCTAGGAGGAACAGCAGAAGAAGAGCTTCCGGGCCGGGCGCGGTGGCTCATACCTGTAATCCCAACACTTTGGGAGGCCAAGTAGGCGGATCACCTGAGGTCAGGAGTTTGAGACCAGCATGGCCAACATGGCGAAACACCATCTCTAAAAATACAAAAATTAGCTGGGTGTGGTAGTTCATGTCTAATCCCAGCTACTCGGGAGGCTGAGGCATGAGAATCCCTTAAATCCAGGAGGCGGAGGTTGCAGTGAACTGAAATCATGCCACTGCACTCCAGTCTGGGTGACAGACCGAGACGCCGTCTCAAAAAAAATAAAAAAAATAAAAAAATAAAAAGGCAGGGGGTGGTTTTAGAAAGGGAGCCTAGAGACACAGGAAAAAATTGATGTACTGTCTATGAACAGCAAGGAAAATATGATTACACCTAACAAGTGATTTTGGCATAGGCGAGAAGGCAGAAAAATAATCTATACAGCTTGCATGGTTGGGGGAGTTAGGAGAGGTCAAGGCCACGTGCACGTAGAGCAAGAGGTAGAAGCGGTCTGGGGACTAGAGCGCACCCTGGTGGATAGTATGAGAATTGCACACTGGCTCAAGCAATGCATTTATGCAAGACCCCAGTAACTGGCCCTTGACAGGAGCTTTCACTGGTGGTATGTGGCGCTGCTTGAATTCAGAGCCATAGTTTTAACAAGCCAGCATTAAATCCACAAATCTTTGCCAAAGCACTTTAAGCCTCTTGACATTTACTGGAATTAATTTACCTGCAAGAAAGTTCATATATCTAGCTTTGTTAACCCTACATTCAGGAAAATGTTTCCATGAGATAACTAAAACCCACATGGATGATACAGTACTGTCACAAAACCCAAAGGTGACATAATTAAGCATATAAAACTCCCGAGTTTTTTGCAATTACCATCATCTCGTAACTGGTTGTTTCATTAGGAAAAAGTGGATGGAATCAGTGGAATTATATGTATGATATGAAATGCTACTTGGCATCTATTAAATTTTTATTTTGTAAAAAAATAAAGGATAAGGAAAGCATCCTATTTGAAGACTCCAAGAAGGTCATGTTTTTAATTCCACACCACAAAAAATGCAAACAAATTTCTAATTACACTTCACGCATGGAGATCTGTAGAGGAAAAATAAATTGGTATACATCCACCCAAAAGCCACAAATCAGACCTAGAATGGCTAATCACAAATATAGCTTGTGTGCTTGGTGCTGATTACTTTCTCCACAGTCTATTGTGAACAATTAAGAATTTAGATCTTGAGCTGGGAGTGGTGTTTTTAAAGTGTGCCTTAAAAGCATAAAGTTCATTTAAATTTCTCCTAATCCTGGTTTGTACTTTCTCTTCCTTTTTGGTTAGAGTATTCCTTATCTTCAGGAGGCTCCTATTAAACTATAAATATTGCCTTGGGGCAGTGTTCATAGCACCACAGCACCTATCTATTTATCAGAATAATCAGCCCTTCCTGCTGGCTGAGAAAACACTGTCATTTTTACTCGTTAAAAACAGAACAGCTTTCAGTAGCAGTTGCCATTAATTGATTTCATGGCAGGAAGATGGAAAATTCTCCATTTTTTCATTCTCGTCAGTCACCTAAGAACATCTTAAAAGCTACAGAGAGGCCGGGTGCGGTGACTCACGCCTGTAATCCCAGCACTTTGGGAGGCCGAGGCGGGCGGATCACGAGGTCAGGGATCGAGACCATCCTGGCTAACACAGTGAAACCTCGTCTCTACTAAAAATACAAAAACAAAATTAGCTGGACGTGGTGGCGGGCGCCTGTAGTCCCAGCTATTCCGGAGGCTGAGGCAGGAGAAAGGCGTGAACCCGGGAGGCAGAGCTTGCAGTGAGCCGAGATCGCACCACTGCACTTCAGCCTGGGCGACAGAGCGAGACTCCGTCTCAAAAAAAAGAAAAAAAGAAAGAAAAATGCTACAAAGAAAGGGGCAGCTGCCATGGAAAACAGTGGGGCAGTTCCTCAGAAAAAAATAAAAATAAAATGATCATATGACCCTGCAATCCTGCTTCTCTGTACCCAAAAGAATTGAAAGCAGGAACTCAAAATATTTGTACATCCACGTTCATAGCAGCATTATTCATAATAGCTAAGGGGTAGGCTCGGTACAGTGGCTCACTCCTGTAATCCCAGCACTATGGGAGGCCAAGGTGGGCGGAATGGATCACTTGAGGTCAGGAGATCAAGACCAGCCTGACCAACATACCGAGACCCCATGGCATCAGGACGGGAGAACTGGACACTGGGAAAGAGAGAGACTAGTATTGGGAGGAGCAGGGAAGCACCCACAAGGAAAAGGACCCTGTACATGAACTTGGCTAAGGAATTGTTCCAGTGAAGGAAATACCAGACACTGTAAATGGTTGTGCACATGGGCCAGAGAGGTCTGTAAATTACATTTGAAACATAGACACCTACTATGTACCCATAAAAATTAAAAACTATTTTAAAAGATAAATTTCATTTGAGCCAGTCCTTCGAACCACCCAGAGTGGGTGGATGTCTCTCATGCCTGGGAGAAGCCCCACCTCTGTTCTGCGTCTCACCTTGCAGGCTGCTTATCCGAATCCTGAAGATGGTGGACACCCATCCGCTAAGACTGAAGTGAAATAGGACAGAGGTGCAGAGTGAATGGACCATACTACCTGTCATCTTGGCAACGTGTGATTGAATAAAACAACTTCTTTAGAAGTTTGATAGAGTGATTTGATCATGTAATTTACAAGTGATCATTTCTTTTTATTTTCATTTTCATTTTTTTTTGAGAGACAAAGTCTCACTGTACTGGCCAGGCTAGAGTGCAGTAGCACACTCATAGCTCACTGCAGCCTCAAGTTCCTGGGCTCAGTGATCTTCCCACCTCAGCCTTCTGAGTAGCCAGGACTATAGGCATGAACCACCATGCCCAGCTAATTTAAAAAAAAAGTTTTTGTAGAGATAAGTCTTGCTATGTTGCCCAGGATGGTCTTGAACTCCTGGCCTCAAGTGATTCTCTCACCTCAACCTCTCAGTCTTCTTTTTGTTTATGTACCTGGCTTCAGCCCTTTTGTTTCTTCAAGGGTCTGGACTTGTCCTGGCCCAGGAATATGTTGTTAAACAGTGGATTAATGGCATGACTTATGCATCTATTTAATTTATACGTATGCCCGGAGAGATTTTTGCATACATCAGTGGCTAACCAAATCAGGCAAACCACAGTTCATTTGAATAAGTCCTCCCATGCCATGAGACATCCCTGACAGGGATCCATTCTCCTTTTCCAGAGAATTTTCTAGGATCAGTAGCAAGGCCTGTTGTTCCTACTCATGCTCTTTATTGAATACAATTCATTTTGAGTGACCTTTACTTCTCAGTAATAGTTCTGTATTTGCGAAGTGCAGTTTGCAAACAGCGTAATCGGCCCTCTGGCTTCTGGTTACTAGTATTCCATCTGCTTTGTAATGTCATTGTAAAAACCAGCTGGGTAGGAAGGGAAAAGATATTGATTGAATCTTTTTCACTGGAAGAAAAATTTGTGTAGCAATGAGATTGCCCTAGATTCAAATGGAATTTGAAGACAATACCAATGTTTTCTTTGTGTGTGTGTGTGTGTGTGTGTGTGTATTTGACTAACTTAGGGTGTTTTTCTTCGTATTTCTTCTTAGTACCTGAGAGTTAATGTACCCTAGTTAATTAATGATGGTACATTTCTAAAAATCAAAGGAAGAATAATAATTATAATAAAATGTTATAAAGTTAAGCATAAGATCTTAGGCTAAGGAACCACTGTAAATACACCTGTAATCCCAGCACTTTGGGAGCCCAAGGTGGGAGGATTGCATGAGGCCATGAGTTTGAGATCAGCCTGGACAGCATAGCAAGACCTCATCTCTACAAAAAAAAAAAAAAAAAGATTTAAATTAGCTAAACATGGTAGCATGTGCCTGTAGTCCCAGCTACAGGGAGGCTGAGACAGGAGGATTGCTTGAGCCCAGGAGGTCAAGACTGCACTAAGCCATGATCACACCACTGCACTCCAGCCTGGACAACAGAGTAAGACCCTGTCTCAAAAAACAACCGCAACAGGCTGGGCACCGTGGCTCACGCCTGTAATCCCCGCACTTTGGGAGGCCAAGGTAGGTGGATCACTTGAGGTCAAGAGTTCAAGACCAACCTGGCCAACATGGTAAAACCCTAAGTAGCCGGGCATGGTAGTATGCCCCTGTAATCCTAGCTACTGGGGAGGCAAAGGCAGGAGAATTGCTTGAACCCAGGAGGTGGAGGTTGCACTGAGCCAAGATCCTGTCACTGCACACCAGCCTGGGCAACAGAGCAAGACTTCATCTCAAAACAAACAAACAAACAAAAAAACCCCACAGTAACAAAGAAACTATGGATAAATTGACCCAGGTTGAGGGTATTAGTAAGGACTCTTGGATTTGTCCCCCTAGACTATGGCTCATTTGTTATTTTGTAGTCCTACCTTTTCAGGAACCTTTGTATTATCTCTTAGACCCTGTTTTGTTTTGCTTAAAAAAGGTGATGTTAATACTTGTCTGTAGGCTGGTCTTGTCAAGTCTTGCAAACTTGTACTGCTGTTGTGCTGATTTCTTGGATAGGAGCCTGAGGTTATCATATTTCCCTAACAATGCTCAAACTTGCCCCTATTCAGCAACTGACTGTTTAGACAAGCCTGGCCTTCTTGGGTTGCCCATGAACTTGACCCCTTAGATACTGGCAGTGAAGAGCCTGAGTTAAAAAAAGGAGTTGAAAAAAAAATGTAAGCAGGTGACTCTCAAAGTGCCGGTCAGTCGCCACCTTCTCTACTTGTAATAATCCTAGAAACTCTCACTTCTACTTCTCGAAGAACAATCCATAGCCACCTAGAAACAAGCACTATATTTACAGAAAAACTCAGGTTTCTGACTTGTCTTCATTCCTTCAACATGTCCTTGTTACAAAAGTGCGGGACAGTGATTTGCAAGTTCTTTGACGGTAGTGGTCTTATATTGGGGGTTTTCTTCTCCCTTTCAGATATGAAACTCAGCTCTTTGATTTCAAGGAGGGAAACTCAAGCAGGCTGCAACAGTTCAGTGCTCTGCAGGCGTTAGTTCCTGGCATTATGGAGAAATTCAGAATTATGAGGGGGAATTGTGGAAGCAAGATGAAATGAGAAAGAAGGGTGTGTATGGCCCCTGAGCGGGCATCTAAGAATGAGAGTGAGAAGGTCATCTTGGTTCCAGCCCTTCAACTCACAGATGAGGTCCAGAGAGAGCACAGAGATTGCAAGCAAGCAAGGTCTCAGATAGTTAAGGCAGCTCTGCCACCAGCACCTTTTCAACTGCCGTTTGCACCACCTTCTGAATAGATTGTCTTAAACCTCTCAGACAAGACTAATTACAAGTGGCCGGTTGATCCTATAATTCACTGATTTGTCTGGTCTGGCTATAAGATTAGAGAAAATTATGCTCTTAATGCAGAGTGTGCAAAAACAGAATGGCAGGTAATGGGGTGGAAGTTTGGCTTTGCATGTGGGTCTGTATAGACATGTATGAAATGTACATACATTTCAGAGGGGCAACAAGAAGAAGAAAATAAAGAAATAATTTGCCATTTTCTCTCCTAAGTTCAATTTCAGAATTCAGTGGGAAGCTTCTCTCTCTCAATGAACACTTCAATGACTTTGTAAGGAAAATTAGATAATTCAGAGAGTTATAGTATTTTCACATTTATAATTCTGTGAATAACGTTGAAGTGAGCCCAAGCAACAGTCTTAAGTTTTAGGTAGACCATCCTGGCTAACATGGTGAAACCCCGTCTCTACTAAAAATATAAAAAATTAGCCGGGTGTGGTGGTGGGCACCTGTAGTCCCAGCTGTTGGGGAGGCTGAGGAAGGAGAATGGTGTGAACCCAGGAGGCGGAGCTTGCAGTGAGCTGAGATCACACCACTGCACTCCAGCCTGGGCGAAAGAGTGAGACTCCGTCTCAAAAAAAAAAAAAAAAAAAAAAAAAAAGGATCTTTTTTTTAGACCTGCCCTGCTAAGGCTTAGTTGGAATGATGTTTCCGTCACTCCAGGACTGTCTAGAAGAAAGCAACACTATAAAGGCCTTGCATATTTGGGAAAGTAAAAGAACTTTACTTCATTTCCAGTTTCTACTTTGTTGTGTTTTTCATCAAGTTCTTTCATTATTACTACAATACCCCTATTGATACTGTTAGATAAAGTGTAAAAGTTCCCATAGGCTACCATTTTGATCATCATCTCTCGTAGGATCGTTAATTTCACCCAAGATGTTGATATTAACACCTTATAGAAAAAAGGACTTAAATCATAAAACTTCAATTTGCTTCTTTGTCCCCCTCACCCTGGAAGAATGAAAAAAAATTGCTATTTTTTTTTTTAAGTCTATGGCAAAATACTTTGGTTTAGCTCATGACACATAAATATTTTTGGTAGCCTAGCTGGAGAAAAAATGACAAAAGCACTTCTATAAAATAGCTGTTGTGGTTATATAATTCATTTTTTCCAGTATGCTTTAACATTTCTTGAATCTAAAGGTGTGAAAAGCATGGTTAGCCAAAACAAATAGATAGGAATAGTGTTGTTATTAAATGTCATGCTTTTCAACTTGTCAGTCATGTATTATCTGAAAAATGAAATGGATTTTTCTATTCTTATATATTTTTTTAATTTTCTCAACTGGGCTGTCCACAAAAGGTTTGTGGCATTCTTGTTTTTCTAGTGAAAAATGGAAACTTCAATTGCTTTTGGGTACTTTCATAATTATATAAATTAATACTGACCCTCAAAACCCTTACATATAGGAAAGGTACAACTGGAAATAGGATGGCATTTTAATGATAATTAGGGAAGAGAATGATATGAAATTACTTATGATGTGTAAATGATGCTTAATAATTTAAGCAGAGAGAGGTGGTAAATTATTGTCTACATTGAGAGTGTTTTATGCACACCTTTTGGTTATGCATAACTTTTGGTTTTCCTTTTGTTTAATTGTTGCTTCTTAGTGTTTTCAAAACACAGCATAAAATATTTGAGTTTGATTTGTTTTCTGAAAGATAAAATGTAAAGTGTAAACTCATTAGATTTGTATTAGAATGGACGCAAGCTAGCTGCAGTCTTCTAAATTGGTATTGCTTATCCTTTGTTGAGAACTAGTTTGGGTATCATCAGTGTTTTGGAAAGTCATTTCATGAGCACTGCCTTCACAAATAAGGTAAGATGCCAAATACAGGCCGGGCGCGGTGGCTCATGCCTGTAATCCCAGCACTTTGGGAGGCCGAGACAGGTGGATCACGAGATCAGGAGATCAAGAGCATCCTGGCTAACACAGTGAAACCCGGTCTCTACTAAAAATACAAAAAATTAGCTGGGCGTGGTGGCGGGCGCCTGTAGTCCCAGCTGCTGGGGAGGCTGAGGCAGGAGAATGGCATGAACCCAGGAGGCGGAGACTGCAGTGAGCCGAGATCACGTCACCGCACTCCAGCCTGGGCAACAGAGTGAGACTCTGTCTCAAAAAAAAAAAAAAAAGATACCAAATACAGATGTTTCAGAAACACAAGTTCAGTGGGCTGCCATCACTATGATACCCAGACCAATTATGTTATCTAAGTGAAATGTTTAAGAATATCTCCTAAAATATGGCTACCTATTTGACTTTAATGTGTTTTTGCTGTTTTATTAGTTGATATAAAGTCCCCTGTAAGTGTAAGTTTAGGGGAATTTCTCAAGAGTCCTGTGTGCCTGACTTTGTATTAATGTCTCTTCAATACCTTTTGAGATATATAGTTTCTTTTTTTTGTTTTTGAGACAGATCTTGTTCTGTTGCCCAGGCTAGAGTACGTTGGAACAATCATAGCTCACTATAGCCTCAAACTCCTGGGTTGAAGCGATCCTCCCACCTCAGCCTCCCAAGTAGGTGAGACTACAGGTGCAAACCACCATGCCTGGCTAAT
This sequence comes from Macaca nemestrina, assembly GCF_043159975.1. Classification (NCBI taxonomy): domain Eukaryota; kingdom Metazoa; phylum Chordata; class Mammalia; order Primates; family Cercopithecidae; genus Macaca; species Macaca nemestrina. Next base: position 119,612,425 of record NC_092133.1, on the reverse strand, counting down.
TTTTGTATTTTTGTATAGATGGAGTCTCCCTATATTGCCCCAGCTGGTCTCAAACTTCTGGACTCGAGGGATCCTCTCACCTTGGCCTCCAAAAGTGCTGGGATTAGAGGTGTGAGCCACTAGTTTTATTTTTATTTCCATTTTACTGACAAGAAAATGGAGGCACAGAGGATTTAAGTAGCCTGCTTACTTGCTGCTTACCTGCACTCATTGCACAGCTAACAAAGGGCAGAGCCAAGATTCAAACTCTAGTTCTAGAGACCATTATCATTAACCCATTTTCTCCAGGCCCAGGATTCTGGGTCTGATGTTCTTCACCTCCTACATGCAGTCATGCGGCACCCTATCCCAGAGGCTAAATGTTCATGTCATCTCTATGTCTGAACTTGTAACTCTCTGATTGGGACCCAGACTGAACTACTCAGCAGTGAAAGTTATGAAACACCAGGGGCTTGCTCTAGGTCCTGCTGCTCACCTGACAGCCAATCACTGAGACAACAAGTATTGCCAGGGAAGAAGGCTGTATTCAGGTGCTGCAGCCAAGGAGATGGGAGATCAATCTCAAATCCATCTCCCTGTCTGACTAAAATTAGGGGGTTATGTAGCAGGGAAGAAATGTAACTATGTGTGAGAAAACAGGAATTAGGGAGAGGTAAGTGAGGGGAGTTGGTCAACAGGAAGCAGGGGGTCAATGAGGCATCATCATGAGTGAGGGGTCTGACGTCTCATTGTTTAGGCACAGTGATCTGGTGAGTTTCAGCTTCTTGATGCTATCTGGGAGGCCTGATGGTTTCCTAAGAAAAAAACTCAGATAAGACAAATATAACCATCTCAAGTTTTAAGACTGGGAAGATCAGTTTTTATGTTTTTTTCAAAAGAAACCATAAACATCAGCTCTATGGGACAAGTGAGTCAGTTTAAAAACAACTTTATTAACAGAGATGATGATGTATTTATTTTTTATTTACTAGGAATAAATGACTAATTGATATATTGTTTTCAAATTTTCAGGACTGGGTTCTTTCCTCCTCTCCTTTTTATAACCACAACATATCCTCACAAACAACATAATTAATATAAATTTTATCTTATACTTTTTGAGATACATTTAGTTTTCTGTTTGTAGCTTATCTTAGCTTGATTCTATGCACTGAGCTGAACACCATACATACTACCATTATGCTGGCATCCCAGTTTTATTAAGTGAATTTGCAACACACGATATGGAATCACTGTCTTCAGCATGTGTCTTCCCAGTTTTCATAACTGATGACATAACTTTATAGGGTTCACTAGTAGCATTTTTATGATTTATACCAATTTACATTTATAGTATATTTGCATAGTATAAACATATACTGTTTATATACATAGTATATAAGTAGTACATAGTATATAAATAGTATAAATACAGTATAAATTAGTATATAATTATACTAGAGTATGTATACTATAAATATATACGTAGTTTATATTTATACATAGTATATAAATGGTATATATACATGGTATATAAATAGTGTACCTAGTATATAAATAGTATAAATATATGCTGTTTATATACATAGTATACAAATAGTACAAATATAAATGTTTATAAATATATTTTTAAACAGAAGTATAAATATGTATACTATATTGTACATAGTGTAAATATATACAGTATACTTGCTGCTCTGTGGAAAATAAGAATTATTTGCTTACACTTAAGTAATACAAAGTCTTTTCTAAGGTAAAACCATTATAAATTCCCCTTTCTTCAGCGCCAAAGGAGAAAAATAAATTGTCTTCAAATATAAGTGCATCACTCATAGCATGATTCACCCTTTACAGACCTAATTGGGCGGTGTACCCTCTGATGGAGTATGTCAATGGGAAGTAGAGTGTGAATAGCCCTGCATTTAGTAAATCAAAAGTTATTTAACTACTCTGAACCTAGATGTTCCTGTGTGTTAGATAGGAATAAAAATATTCATCTTACCAGGTTTACTCACATTTAAATATGATCGTGTAATGTACTTAGCACTGTGCCTGCCTGCCTCCTAATGTCGGCACTCAATAAGGAGTAGTTATCATTGGTTTTTAGTAGACTGCCACTGGGAACTTGGGCAGGTTTGGAGAAGTGGCCATTAGCAAAGAAATCATAATGGAAAGAGGCTAGGAATATACACAAAGCCAGCACTGTCTTATGGGGTTGCCTAAAATAAAGGAAATAAGGGAAAATGGAGGAAAGAAAATCTCTATTATTGACTTAGAACTTGTTTAACTTGTCTAATGCATAATTTACCTAAGGATTCAAAAGTGTAGACTGCTTAAGAACAAGCAGAAACGGCTGGCCGTGGTGGCTCACACCTATAATCCCAGCACTTTGGGGAGGCCGAGGTGAGTTGATCACCTGAGATCAGGAGTTTGAGACCAGCCTGGCCAACATGGTGAAATCCTGTCTCTACTAAAAATACAAAAATTAGCCGGGCGTGGTGGCGTGCACCCAGCTATTTGGGAAGTTGAGGCAGGAGAATCACTTGAACCCAAGAGGCAGAGGTTGCAGTGAGCCAAGATCGCACCACTGCACTCCAGCCTGGGTGACTGGAGTGAAACTCCGTCTCAAAAACACAAACCAAAAAAAAGGACATAAAAGGAGATCGTCAGGCAGAAAGTTTGTTGAGTTTTGGAAGTAATATTTTAGAAAGAGCAAAAGGAACCTTTGCAAGGACTTTTGATATAGATCTGTCATTCCAGAGAATCCATACATAGGCTTCCAGAACATCTAACTAAGCCATAGACCTTGGAGGTATCAGGGTTCTTGTTGCCCTCTTCTGCCTTATAGAATCAAATAAATTCATAGGGAAACAATAGGGACAGTTTTTATTTTTGAGACAGGGTGTGGCTCTGTCACCCAGGCTACAGCACAGTCGTGTGATCATGGCTCCCTGTAACCTCCTCTTACCAAGCTCAAGCAATTCTCCCACCTCAGCCCCCTGAGTAGCTGGGACTACGGTTGCATGCCACCACACGTGGCTCATTTTTAAATTTTTTTGTAGAGATGGGTTTTTCCATGTTGCTCAGGCTGTTCTTAAACTCTTGGGCTCAAGCAATCTGCCCGTTTGGCCTCCTAAAGTGCTGGGATTATATGTGTGAGCCACCGCGTCCAGCCAGGACATTTAATTTTTATTTTATATATAATTTTTATTTTTTGAGACAGGGCCTCACTCTGTTGCCCAGGCTGGAGTGCATTGGCATGATCACAGCTCACTGCTGCCTTGAACTCCTGGACTCAAGTAATCCTCCCACCTTGGCCTCCCAGGTAGCTGGGACCACAGGCAAGCGCCGTTACTCCTGGCTAATTTTTTATTTTTTTGTAGAGACAGGGTCTCCCTGTGTAGCCTAGGCTGGTCTTGAACTCCTGGCCTCCAGCAGTGCTCCCACGTCAGCCTCCCTAAGTACTAAGATTACAGGCATGAGCCACCATGCCCGACCAGTGGGGACATTTTAAAGAAGGAAGCAGAAGAATCAACTAGGTTGGCTGCCCTCTCCAAAATTAAATATTGCAGACGCAGGAGTTGGATAAGCATTTGGTCATGAAAGATGTCAGGATGACATAGAATCTTTGAAGGCTAAAAAGCAGCAGCATTAATGAAGTTGAATGTGTGAAAGCAGATTTTAGGTGTTGAAGAGGAAGCAGTTATCAATGCAGAGATTAAATAGATGAAGTCACAAGAATCTAGCAGTAGTAATTATGCCTTAATGAAATTCCAGTTAACAAAACAATGAGATAGGGAAGGTAGGAGAAACCCCATCAGGATGAACAAAGAGTGGCTTGAATAGCTGGGTGGCCAATAAGAATGCTGCAGTGAAGCGAAGAGCATGGCAGAGGGCCAAGGAGGAGGAGAAAGGACAAGCAGCAGCTTCAAGCCAGGAAAAGCTCAGGCAGGAAATGAGAAGCAACTTTCAAAATATATCAAGGGAAACATTCTTTAAATACATCTGAAAGAACAGGACAGGGAAATGTCCTTTCTGTTAGGTAGAGGAGGGAGTTGGTTTTATTTATTTATTTGGAGAGGGAGTTTTGCTCTTGTTGCCCAGGCCAGAGTGCAGTGGTGCAATCTCAGCTCACTGCAGCCTCTGCTTCCCGGGTTCAAGTAATTCTCCTGCCTCAGCCTCCCGAGTAGCTGGGATTACAGGCGCGTGCCACCATGCCCAGCTGATGTTTTGTATTTTTAGTAGAGACGGGGTTTCACAATGTTGGCCAGGCTGGTCTTGCACTCCTAACCTCAGGTGATCCGCCCGCCTCGGCCTCCCAAAGTGCTAGGATTACAGATGTGAGCCACTGTGCACGATATCAGTAGGTCAAGTTTCTGTTTTCTTTTCTGTGCAAAGCAAAACTTGTTTCAAGAGTCTGGTAGTATTTACTGGAAGTTGGGAGAGTAAGAAAAATGATGAGAAGAGCTGACAAAACTCATTATAGCAGACTTTATATTAAAATCTGTAGACACCCATATCCTGTCTATCAGGGATACTGAAATATTTCTTTAGAATGATCGCCTCGTGGAACATCCAGCATAGAGAGAATATAGAAATAGAAAAGGAGCAAGATGTCATTTGTATGTAACGGGGGGTGAAGAATGGCCTTGAAATGACAAATCTGAAAGCTTTTATGACCTGGAAGGAAATTTGGGATGGGTTGGGGTAGCAGGTGCCATGACAACATCAATTTGGAAATGGCTTGCAAGCTCGAAGGTAGCAGGTATTAGCAATGTGGCTTTTAAAAGAGCAACTCCTGTCAGCCTAATGCATCCTCTCTTGATGACAGAGTAGATGCAGGAAACGTGAAAGATGTAACCTAGATTGATTTTAGGAGAGTTGCTAATGCGTATCCATAAAGCACACCTGTGGGACCAGGAAGAAATGATTACTTTTTGCTATACAGCTCTTGGAGGGGCTACCTCATTGAAGCACATGTAAAGTGTGTTTAATTAGGAATTAAATGGTCATAGTGGACTGGGTAAAGAGGGTCATATTAAGAAATGTTCTAAAGTGATCTGTAATAGATTCAGTGCTCATTCAAAATGTTCCATAACCTGCCAGATGGCAGGAAACATAGAAAATGGCCAGGTTTGTGGCAGGGGTAGGAGGGAAGGAGGAATTTAGGATCAGAGGTCAAAATGATCATGATTATCTAGAGGCACAGTCAGAAATAATGTAGTAGAAGGTCACGTGAAAAGCAGAAGGGCAGGGCAGAGAGTATGTACTGTCTTCTGTGTGTGTGGTTTTTTTTGAGACTAAGTCTTACTCTGTCGCCCAGGCTGGAGTGCGGTGGTGTGATCTCGGCTCACTGCAACCTCCGCCTCCCAGGTCTGAGCAATTCTCCTGCCTCAGCCTCCTCCCTAGTAGCTGGGATTTCAAATGCCCAACACCACACCTAGCTAATTTTTGTATTTTTAGTAAACACGGGGTCTCACCATATTGGACAGGATGGTCTTGAACTCCTGACCTCAAGTAATCTGCCCACCTCAGCCTCTCAAAGGGCTGGGATTACAGGCGTGAGCCACCACAGGGTACTTACTGTTTTATGGGTAAGGATTGTGATAATGAATGAATGCCTAGAAGGCCTACATGCTGAGTTTATCTGGGAGTGGCATTTATTCCCCAAAGCATATCTTTTTCATAATTTCAATTTTTATTTGGGATTCAGGGGGTACATGTGCAGGTTTGTTACCTGGGTATATTGTATGATGCCAAGGTTTGGATATGAGATCCCATCACTCAGGTAGTGAGCGAAAAGCAGTATCAAATGGGTTTCTTCCTGAGCCCTGTAAGTGGTTCTTTCTTGACCAACTACCCTCTAAGGAGAGTTCAGAGAAGATCTTGTAGGTATAAAGCTAAAAATCAATAGGCCAGCCTACAAGGTCAAGTAACAAAGCATGTTGTTTTAAGCTTAGGGTCTTAGGCTTAGTGGAGCAGGGATCTGGTCTGAGCCCTACAAGTAAAAGAATGATTAGAGACATTGAAAAAGCCATAAAGACGGTTAAAAGGTTGGGGAAAATAAGGCTTCCAGGCCAAACAAAACTTGAATTCAGTGTGGAAAAATGTTGAGAGATAAGTTATTCATGTTAAGTATGCAAAGAACTCCTAAAAGCACATGGATGTCAGCTGTTCTGTATTTCTTTTGCTAACAAACTAAGAGGGCAAAGTCTTAACTGAATGAAGGATTTGCCCTACATCAATTTGGAATAGACTTAAAAGAAGATAGTGTGACTATGACTAAACATGGAGATAAGTTAGTGAGGGAGGGTGTGTGTCTCCTTCTAAGAGATCTTTAAAATTATGAGCAATCGTGGCTGGAGGATAAATACATGTTATACATGTATAAAATATTTGAGTTTGGACTCAAAGTAGAATATGAAGATGAGCCCTTTTGTCTCTTTCAACTGTGCATCAAGATTTGTATTTGTTTTGGACGACTTAGTCTATTGCAAGAAAGTTTTTACTGGGAGTTGGGCATGGTGGAACATTCCTATAGTCCCAGCTACTTGGGAGGCCAAGGCAGGAGGATCGCTTAAACCCAGGAGTTCAGATCTAACCTGGGCAACACAGTGAGACCTTATGTCTTAAAAAAGAAAAAAAAGATAAAGGAAGGAAGGAAAGAAGGAAGGAAGGAAAGAAGGAAGAAAGGAAGGAAGGAAGGAAGGAAGGAAGGAAGGAAGGAAGGAAGGAAGGAAGGAAGGAAGGAAGGAAGGAAGGAAGGAGGGAGGGAGGGAAGGAAGGAAGGAAGAAAGGAAGGAAGGAAGGAACTTTAATTGGCATTTTCCTTTTCCTATTACAACTATGCCTTCAGCTCTTTTCTAATTACCATCTAAGTCCTTATAATAAGGACTTACAAATCCTTACGTCTAAGTCCGTTACAGTAGTGTTTATAAATTCTTACTGCATTTGCTCACCTAACAGTCTTCTTGGTGCCTCTCAGCTCTGTGAATGGACCATGTCTGCCTGCTCACTCACCATTGTAACTCTGCTTCTAACAGTGTTTGGCACATAGTCATAATATCTGTAAAACGAATGATGGATGTTGGAAGAAGTACAGCACAGAAGGTTGCAGGCTTAGAAGGCTGTCGTGTATACAATGATTTGTGGAGGCTGGACTATCACTAAGATGTATTTCCTAATCTTTTTCATATTGTCAAAGTTGCACTGTTGGAAATATGTGTCATTTGAATCAAAGAACTTCCTCTGTAAGCATCTTCTTTTTAAATGCAAATGGAATCCACACAAAAACTCACACATGAATGTTTACAGCATCACTTATTAATAGTTGCCAAAAAGCAGAAACAACCCAAATGTCCATCAACTGATGAGCTAATACACACAATGTGATCTGTCCGAGGAATGATACTAATACATGCTACAACATGGAGTTATGCTATGGGAAAACATTATGCTATGGGAATGAAGCCAGCCTGAGGACCACCAGTTACATGATTCCATGTATATGAAATGTCCCAAATAGGCAAACCCATAAAGGTAGAGAAACTAGACTAGTGGTTGTCTAGAGCTGGGGAGGTTAGGAGGAGATGGGGAATAACTGCTAATGGGCATGGAGGGTTTTTTTGTTTGTTTGTTTTTTGTTTTGAGACAGAGTCTCACTCTGTCACCCAGACTGGGAGTGCAGTGGCACGATCTCAGCTCACTGCAACCTCTGCCTCTGGCTCAAGCAGTTCTCCTGCCTTAGCCTCCCTAGTAGCTGAGATTACAGGCAGGTGCCACCACGCCCGGCTAATGGGTATGGGGTTTTATTGTTCTAAAATGATCTGCCATAATAGTACAAGCCTGTGGATATACTAAAAACCACTAGATTGTGTACTTTATTTTATTTTTTAGAGACAGGGTCTTGCTCTGTCACCCAGACTGGAGTGCAGTGTCAAGATTATAGCTCACTGCAACCTCTAACTCCTGGGCTCAAGCAATCCTCCTGCTTCAGCCTCACAAGTAGCCAGTACTACAGGCGTGCGCCACCACACCCAACTACTTTTTAAATTTTTTTGTAGACATAAGAGGTCTCCTAATGTTGCCCAGGCTGGTCTCAAACTCCTGGGCTCAAGCAATCCTCCCACCTGGACCTTCCAAGGTACTGGGATTACAGGTGTGAGCCACTGCACTCAGTTAAATTGTGTACTTTAAATGGGTACATTTGGCTGGGCACAGTGGCTCAGGCCAGGCGCGGTGGCTCACGCCTGTAACCCCAGCACTTTGGGATTTGCCAAGGTAGGCAAATCACCTGAGGTCAGGAGTTTGAGACCAGCCTGGCCAACATGGTGAAACCCCATCTCTACTAAAACTACAGAAAATTAGCTGGGCATAGTAGCAGGTGCCTGTAATCCCAGCTACTCAGGAGGGTGAGGCAGGAGAATCTCTTGAACCTGGGAGGCAGAGGTTGCACAACCTGAGACCGGGCCATTGTACTCCAGCCTGGGTGACAAGAGCAAAACTTTATCTCATTAAATAAATAAATAAATAAATAAATAAATAAATAAATAATAAATGCATTTATGGGGGCACCTGGCATCAAGATTTCTCTAGCAAGAAAAAGAGCACAAAGAACATATATGGTAGACAACACAAAATTTCAAAATTTTTCCTACTTTTTAGTTTTGCCTTTTGCTAAGTGTGCTTAACAGTTACACTTGAGAAATACCTTTTCTACAACACAAGCACTGTAGAGTGTTGCTGTTTGCCCTTAGAATGTGTGCAAACTCCTCATCTTGCACTCAGTATGTCAGGTCTGAAGTATGGATGTCTGTGTGTGCCTTGCCCTTCACGATGTGAACCTGAGCACTAAGATCCCATTCTGTTCAGCATTGTGTCTGTGTTTATTATCCCATAACCCATGGTAGGAGGACCACAGGTATTTGCTGAACTATCTATACTGTGATATAAAGGATATAAAGGCCTGGGAAGATTTTCTTTCAAGAAAGAGTGCAGACTCTGTTATGAGCTTAACAGAGTTGCCTGCTTAGAATATGGTTTTTAAAAAAGTTAATACTCAAATTATTTTCATCAACAGTGCCAAGATCACTCCATTGCGAAAGGAAAATCTTTCAACAAATGCTGTTAGGAAAACCAGATATCCACATGCAAAAAAATAAATCTGAATGCTTACCTTATGCCATATACAAAAATTAATTCAAAATGGATCAAACATCTAAATAGAAGAGTTAAAACTATAAAATGCATGGAAGAAAATGCAGGGTAAAAGTTTCATGACATTGAATTTGGTAATGATTTTATAGATAGGACAACAAAACACAGGGGACAAAAGAAAAAATAGATGAATTGGACCTCATCAAAATTTAAAACATTTATGCATCAAAGAACACTATCAACAGTGCAAAAAGGCGACTCTCAGTGTGAGATTAAATGTTTGCAAATCATACACCTGATAAGGGATTTATATTCAGAAGATATTTTTAAAACTCCTTTAATTCAACTATAACAAGGTTTTAAAACCCAATTTAAAAATAGGTCTAGGACTTGAATAGACATTTCTCCAAAGATGTACAAATGTCCATTAAGCCTATGAAAAGATGGTCGACATCACTGGCCATTAGGGAAATGCAAATCCAAACTACAGTTGGATATATATCACACCACATCCTAATGAGTGTGAAGGAGTATCTCATTGTAGCCCTGAAAAGGGTCTGGGAAGTTGATGCTGTGCCCACATTGTGTCTTCTGTGAGCTATGGCTTATCATATTGAGTTGGTCACACACATCACACTTCATGAGAACATGACAAATTGCGTTTTCTTAATCTGCAGAATTAAATGTTTTTTTGTTTACTTTATTTTGTTTTTGTTTTGTTGTTGTTGTTTTTTGAGACAGTCTCGTACTGTCGCCCAGGCTGGAGTGCAGTGGCACAATCTCCGGTCACTGCAACCTCCGCCTCCTGGGTTCAAGTGATTCTCCTGCCTCAGCCTCCTGAGTAGCTGGGATTACAGGCGCCTGCCACTGAGCCCAGCTAATTTTTTGTACTTTTAGTAGAGATGGGGTTTCACTATGTTGGCCAGGCAGGTCTTGAACTCCTGACCTGGTGATCTACCCGCCTTGGCCTCCCAAAGTGCTGGGATTGCAGACATGAGCCACCGCGCCCGGCCCTTAAACATTTTTATGTTTGCCTTTCTCCTAGTCATTTTGCCAGTTTCAGCAGTACATGGGACACTGTAATCTCCCAAAATGTTTTCTAAATTTAACTTTAATCTATAATCTAGAAAGTGACCAACAAATGGCCAATGCAGCATGAGTCTCAGTGTCCCCCAGCCTCACTCGATTCCCCTTGAATCTTTTTGTCACCAGAAGTTCTGAGTAATTTTTGTCCCAGTGTGGATGATTTTCTAGGTTCTGCCAATGCAGAGGTTTATTCTAGTTTATTCAGGTTATTCTAAAGAGACCAGAGACAGCTATCCTTTTCTGAGTCCTAAGGTTGAACCCATACATATATCTATGCGTATGTGTTCTCTGGTGTCTGAAGTGCAGCTTCTTAACATCCCATTATGGAGGATCAGAATCTTCTTTTTTTTTTTTTTTTTTTGACTGAGTCTCGCTCTGTCGTAGCCCAGGCTGGAGTGTAGTGGCTTGATCTCGGCTCAGTGCAAGCTCCGCCTCCTGGGTTCACACCATTCTCCTGCCTCAGCCTACCGAGCCACTGGGACTACAGGCGCCTGCCACCACACCCGGCTAATTTTTTGTATTTTTAGTAGAGACAGGGTTTCACCGTGTTAGCCAGGATGGTCTCTATCTCCTGACCTCGTGATCCACCCACCTTGGCCTGTCAAAGTGCTAGGATTGCAGGCGTGAGCCACCGCGCGCAGCCGAGGATCAGAATCTTAAGCAACCCTCTTAGCCCTAGACCCCCAGTCCTGGAGGTTGATATATGAGTGGCCTGAAAACAAATGACATTGGCTGCTCCTTGCTTCTGAAGGACTTACAGATACTCTAAGTCCTATAGCATGTGCACAAGTCAGAAAGCACCTCATGAAATTATTCATGCATTCAAGCTGGACTGAATTTAATCCTTCAAAGACAGACAGCTGTCAACTTTTTAAGAAGCTAAGCATATTTCACAATTTTGACCTTGATGCTCAAGAAATTTCTGTGTCAGACCTAAAACTTGTTTGAAATTGGTTTTCTTTTCACATAATGTAAACTTATTTGCTTTTTCCTCATTCTAGAAGCAATACGTGTTCCTTTTCAAATATTGTCAATTTGAGGCATTTTAAGATTATTTCCTTTATTTGTTTGTTTGTGTTTTTTTTTGTGGGCTAGGAAATCTAGACAGAATTGATTCTTATACGGGTAACTCTTAAGAAATAATAATTGCATCTTAACAGAATCATGTTGAAACTATCTTACAGAAGGATATATAGAAAAATATTAACTAAGATTCATTTCAGAAATAAATTCCATTTACATGGAGAAGGAAAATTTCGAGTCAAAGTGACTTACATTGAAATCCTGGTTTATGCATGAACCAGCTTTTTAAAGCAAGGTTTTGAAGTTTGGTTTCCTGATCTGTATAACTGAAGATTCCATATTTTTCTCAGTGTTAATATGTGGATTGAATAAACTACTACTAGGTATCTGGTATACATAGTAGCTCCCCCAAAATGATCTCTCCAATTCTAACACTATTTTCCTTGTCTCTAATTAACCTCTCTTTTTTTTTTTTTAACCTATCCCTTTTTGGATGTCTATTTAGTACTACGGAAAATATGTTTCTTTGGGTTGTAATCATTAATATTCAGTCATTGAATATATACATGTATTTCCCTTTTGGGCCTTGTCACCCAATTTTAGGCCATTGAAATAGATCTTCATTAATAGTTCATTAGTTATTACTTAATTTCAATATAAAGAAAATCATACTTCTGAGTGGAAAGAAATCCCATGTCACCTCTTGTAAAGGATTTACTTTCTTAGTATCGAAGTAACATGTTTAAAGCTCAGCCTGAATATTACCCGGACCTATTGAATTACTAGGTTCAGAAGCCAGTAACCTCAAAGGTAAGGTGATAGTCAGGAATTTTGGTGTTTGTCGAATATTCACTGTGAGCCAGGAACTAGAGCAGGTACTGTACGTATGTTTCTACACTTAATTTCACAACTCTCTATTAGGTATCATTATCACTATTTTACAAGAGAGGAAATAAGGGCAGCAGAGGTTGGTTAACTCAATGAGGATAGCACATTAAGAAAGTTCTGGGCCAGTGTTGCACCCAGGCCTCTCTGAGACTTTTTTTGTTATCCACCATTTAATTGCACTTAGGGACCATGATTATGGGGAGACATCTTTTACAATGAAGAATTTTAGTGTCCCCCCAAAACCAATGTTAGTCTGCCTCCCAAAGCAGATTCTCCCCTTTTCTTTGCCTCTGCCTTCTCTCCTACTCTTCCTTGCTTGTCAGAATAACAGGTTCATTGTTGAGAGTGGGTTAGTAAATACAGTGAATTCCAAAGATTTAGAGTGTTGTGACGTCAGGAAAGAAGACCTGCTGCAGGCTGTGTGGTTCTGTGGGGAAGGAAAAGGGTGTCTAACCATTGAACTGGGACTTGATCTCTTGGCTGTTTGGGATTGGGTAGGAGAATGGCTGGACTGACAGCTCTGTGATTGGGCCCTTTTCCTTTGGAGGGGTGTGAATCTGATGCTGTTACAATTTCTGCCTTCTGTTGGTGATATGACTTGACTATGTCCCCACTCAAATCTCATCTTGAATTGCAGCTCCCACAATTCCCATGTGTTGTGGGAAGAACCTGGTGTGAGATAATTGAATCATGGGGGCAGCTTCTCCTATACAGTTCTCCTGGTAGTGAATAGGTTTCACGAGCTCTGATGGTTTGATAAAGGGTTAACCCTTTCACTTGCCTCTCATTTTCTCTTATCCACCGCCATGTAAGACATGCCTTTCACCTTCCACCATGATTGTGAGGCCTCCTCAACCACGTGGAACTATAAGTCCATTAAACCTTTCTTTATAAATTACCCAGTCTTGGGTATGTCTTTATAAGCAGCATGAAAACAGACTAATCTAGCCGGTTAATATCCCTACAGTTTCCTCCACCCGCGTCTGTTCCCTCCACCTGCATCTCTTCCCTCCACCTGCATCTCTTCTCTCCCTCCTCTGTAGCATCCATCACAGGACTAAAGCCAGACAAGGCTCCCCTGGCCCAAGCAGATCAATTCATTGTGACGTTTACTCCTGAGAGTTTTCTTCTACTTTAAACTGCCACAAAAAGAACTGTCTAGACAGCTACCTTATGTAATTGACTGTCCCACGTTTAATAGAATGATCTTTTCTTCTGAGATGTCAGCCTCATAAGGAATCAGAAAGTTTACTTGGAAATTATTTTCAAGTGAGCAGAAATGCCTCAGCATTTGATCCAGCTTTCTAGTGGGTGGGAATATTCTTTGAATGTGTGTGAGCACGTGCACGCTTGTAAATGTGTCTGACACATGTTATGTGCAGATAGTTCTCTGTCATGTAATCCTAAGACATGCGAATTTTTTCTCTCTGATTGCTTTGCTCTCCTTCCCTATAGATACTGTGTTGTGCTCAGTAGGCTGCCAAGTCCATATGCATTAGATCTGCTTGTTATCCTTTTACTTCTGTCAAAATAACCAACACAGTGCAAAAGAAAAACCAAGAAATGCATTCTCCCCGGGCTGAAGTTGGACTCAGTGCCCAGCTTGCAAATGAACTCTCCTTATTTTCATTCTTTCTAGAGGCATTACACAGTGGTATATAATAGGATTCCCTTTTCCATGTCTTCTATGTATAGGCAAAGTCTTGATTAAATCCTTAATCGGGATAGAAATCAGGAGGTCAGTTGGAAGATTGTCAAGCCAAGATGATTCTTTCTCTTCCAGTCCTAAAAGAAAAGACCTCATAAATTGTTTTCATTTAAATTGGATGTTTTGTTAATCTCTCTCTGGAGTTGAATTCTCCTTTTGCCTTTCTTTTCAGTGGAGACTTGATGTTCATTTCATCACTTCCACTTGTAGATAAGTATAGCATCTCCTCTATCTGAGCCCAACATTCCTTGGAAAATTTTATGAAGTTGAATCAGGGAAACAAAGTATATTTCCTGCCGGGCGCGGTGGCTCACACCTGTAATCCCAGCACTTTGGGAGGCCGAGGCGGGCAGATCACGAGGTCAGGAGATCGAGACCATCCTGGCTAACACAGTGAAACCCCATCTCTACTAAAAGTACAAAAAATTAGCCGGGCGTGGTGGCGGGCGCCTGTAGTCCCAGTTACTTGGGAGACTGAGGCAGGAGAATGGCGAGAACCTAGGAGGCGGAGCTTGCAGTGAGCCAAGATCGCACCGCTGCACTCCAGCTTGGGCAACAAAGCGAGACTCCGTCTCAAAAAAAAAAAAAAAAACCACAAAAAAAACCAAAGTGTATTTCCTTTTATACTCTGTGTCATAGCCAAAGAAACCTTAAATATTTACTTTAATGAACTGAGGTTACAATTTAGATTTCTTCAATATATAGCTTTTAGAGCAAAGAACATGAAACTGGTATTCAAGAGATGTAGAATTTCCCACTGACTTTCCAATTGCTAACTGATAGCCTTAGACAAGCCATTGAACTCTTATTAGTTCCAGTCTCTTAAATGTAGGAGTTGAACTGAGTGGTTTCAAAGATTCCTTTCAGCTTCCAAATTCTGGAACTCTGAAAAAAAAAAAAAAAAAAAAGCCGCATAGACTTGGAATATCGTCATGTGTTCCTAAAGTATCATCCTTTATAATAGTTGATGTTGTTTGAAAAGAGAGTTGATATACAGATCTTGGACAAATAATTAAAATTTAAGGAAGTCTACCAGACTGTCCTTGCTAGCATGAAATTATGCTTGAAGGCATAGCACTGTGGCCTTTGCAGCCAGAGAGCTTGTTTTAGAAGCACAGTCCACTGTGCACATCCTAGTAACTGGGGAGCTCTGTGTACAATTACACGCAAGCCCACGGTCACAGAGAGCCACAGCCACTAACGTAAATCCAGATGTGGGAACCAGACAATTAAGAAACAAATCGTTGTCGTTTAAGCCTAAGTTTTTAAGTCAGAGAGGGCCACCTCACATACTTGTCCAATTTAGAAGAAGACTCTGACAACAGAGAAAATGGCAGCTGACAGCAGAAAGAGGACTGCTTTTTAAATTACAATTTTAACATTAAATGTAATATATGTACATGGAAAAATCTTCAAATCATACGTTAAGCTGTGCATACAATCACAAAGTTAAAAGCTTCTACCCTGGCTCATGCCTGTAATCCCAGCACTTTGGGAGGCCGAGGCGGGCGGATCACGAGGTCAGGAGATCGAGACTATCCTGGCTAACACAGTGAAACCCCGTCTCTACTGAAAATACAAAAAATTAGCCAGGCGTGGTGGTGGGCGCCTGTAGTCCCAGCTACTTGGGAGGCTGAGGTAGGAGGATGCCATGAACCTGGGAGGCAGAGCTTGCAGTAAGCTGAGATCGTGCCACTGCACTCCAGCCTGGGTGACAGAGCAAGACTCCGTCTCAGAAAAAAACAAACAAACAAACAAACAACTTCTACCTTCAATTCTCAATCTTCCTTTCTGAACTTAACCATTGTTATTCACTTTTTGTTAGATCCTTTCCTAAAATGACATATGCATAGCCCAGTAGATAGATGCATGGCTTATGTGAACATTTATATAAATTGTAATAATCTGCAGTTATTCTGTACATTGTTTCTCCACTTAGTGATGCATCTTCAAGGTACTCCACATTAGCTCATGCAGATACAACTCAAATTTTTTTTTTTTTTTTGAGACAGAGACTCACTCTGTCGCCCAGGCTGGAGTGCAGTGGCGCGAACTTAGCTCACTGCAACCTCCGCCTCCCAAGTTCAAGCGATTCTCCTGCCTCAGCTTCCAGAGTAACTGGGACTACAGGTGCATGCCACCACATCCGGCTGATTTTTTATTTTTAGTAGAGATAGGGTTTCACCATCTTGGCCAGGCTGGTCTCAAACTCCTGACCTCAGGTGATCCACTGGCCTCGGCCTCTGAAAGTGCTGGGATTACAGGTGTGAGCCACCATACCTGGCCCACTCAGTTTTTAATGATTATATTGTTTACCATCATATGAATTATCATTTATTAAATCAGTCCCCTATGCTAATTTAAATGATAATTTTTCTAGTTTCCGTCTTTCTCTATCTGCAACTCCTGCATTTCCATCTTTATCGAATTTCTTAGGAAGGCAAAGCTGCACTGGATGGTCTGTTCATATATCTGGGTATTTTTTTCCACAGGGTAACTTTCTAAAGGTAGAATTGATTGTCCAAAATGTTTACAAGCCTTACCAGAACTCTTAGACCCGTTTGGATATATATAATATTCTGCAACATATGAGAATGCTGGTTGATAGTTTCTATCCTGTATATTAAGTTTTTACAAGTTTTGCTAACCCAAGGAGTTAAAAAAACTCATTGTTTTGATTTACATTTTTATAATCATTGATGTTAGAGTATATTTTCCTATATTAGTTAGTCAATTTTGTGTTTGTGCGAAGCTCCAGTTTGTCTTTTTACCCATTTTTAATTGGATGATGAGATTTTTGGGGGTATTGATTTGTAAGATCGCTTCATAAATTAAGGAATTAACTTTCACGCTTTATGCAAATATTTCTCCAGTTTTTAAAGTGTGCATATATTTTTCCCGTAGAAATTTAAAATGTTCATGCCATCAGCCTCAGAAATCTTTCCTCTCATATTTCTGCCTTTGGAGTTGTATTTTTAGAAAGACCTTCCCTGTCCTAATATTACATATGAAACATTGTTTGTGTTTTATACTCATGCTGTTGGAGTTTAGCTTCCTTAGGTTGTAATATTTGATCCTTCTAAAGTTTATTTTGAGGCAAGGAGTTTGATAGAGATCTAGCTTTCTTTCTTTTTCCGAGTGGCTAGTCAACAGTACCACTATCACGAACGGAATAATTAATCTTTTCCCTTGTTGATTTGAAATGCCACTCTGTGAGATCCAAATTTCTGCTTGTGTTTGGGTCTGTTTCTGAACTCTATGCTTCATTCCATTGAGCTGTTTTTCCGTCTCCAATTCTACGATGTTTGAGTGACTATATTTTTAGTTATGGGCCATGCAGGGGGAAGGTTTGCAAAATTGGTTGCTCAGTTCACTGTTTTGAGACTGCTTAATGAAGGGGCCTCTTTGTTTCCATTTTCCCTGTTAACACCAGAATTAGTGTTCACAAGGACATTGTATCATCCAAAAAGAATTAATTTTGCCATTATAATAAGCTTAAGAAGATTGAATGTAAACAACATTTAAAATAAATAAAATAATGTTAAAAACAGCATCTAGAAGGATATTTTTAAATGTCTTATCTGGAAATCTCACCTCTGGGACAGCATTCAATAAATCTACTGTACCTACTCACACACACATTTGTAGACAATCAGACAGAAAACTGTTTGTATTTCTTGTGCTTTGTCTTTTTAGAATGTGGCACATCAAATAAAGTTACGAGTTGCCCTGATCTGACTGATTTCATATAAATGTCTTTGCTTTGGCAACAGTTGAGACCTATTCCTTCTCTGAGGTAAATCTTCTTGCAGAGCAGGAAGTTGAGGTTTTGGGGTAGAGTCCAAGAGTCAGTTCTGACCTTATTATTGGGGAATGTGGAAACCTAAAGCCTTCCATGAGTTAATAATGTGCACAGTAAAGGATTTTTTTTCCCTCCTGAACTGATTGGGTATTTTCTAAAAGAGGATGAGCTTTTAATAACAGCAATAGAACTTTTAATTTTAAACAGATCTGTGCTTAAACATGGTCAGGGAATAGTCCCTGCTCACAAATCTCCTTATTTGTACATGTTATCGTTCAAGGGAGAGACCTTCCTATTTATATGGCGAGAAAATAAATGAGATTTCTTTCTATCTGTCTTCCATATGTTTAATGGTAGGAATGTGTCTTGGATCTTGAGTTAAAACAGACTGTGGATTCAGTTAGTTGATACGATTAAGAACTGTTCTTATCTCAGAATCAACTATGCAGCCTATCTCAGAGAATCCAGTATCAGCCATCCAGGTGGCTAATCCATCATCAACTGAATGGGCAATTTGGTTGTTTCTGTTCAACTGAACAAACAGGCATAGGTACTTGTCAGTTCCACTCCCCAGTCGGAGAAGCAATATGGGTGTGTGACAAAAGGGATATATCGTCTGTTGTTTGGCTTCAAATATGAAAAAGCTTTTTTCAATCTAACTAATTCAAGACACCAAGCATAGTGATTTCTTCACCGACAGCACTGAAAATGAACTTCGTTTTCCTCCTAACACACAAAAAGGGGCTGGTAGGAGCCACGGCAGATCATGACAGATGGCACTTAGGGACAGCTGTGGTGCTTGCCTTGAGTTCCCCTCCGCATGGAGCACAGAGCTGCCCACTATACAGGAATACAGCAATATTTATCTACGCATAGGAGTCATTCCAAATAAAAAGGCTAACAGAAAGAAACTGCAGACTGCTGCTGTGAGCCTATCCAAAGGGTATCCATACATAGCCCAACATTTGAGGTAAGAGCGTGGTTTAAGATCTCAAGGAATCAAAACATTATGGAAACACTAAACCATTAGAATAAATGAATGAACCTAAGATCTTCAGTCTGACTTGATTGAGTGCAGATCCAGTCCCCTTTGGAGAGAGTTGTTAAGATAAGACTTAACTGTGACTAAATATACAATCAAGGAATTGCCTCTGCAACACAAATAAGAGGCTAAGAATAATTTGCCATTTGAGCTTTCCTTACATACTTAGATACTTTGTAGAGAAACCTAGGCTAGGAGTTGGTGATTTTTTTTAGGGGAGGGTCACTTTTTTCCCCCTCTCTCATTTTATTCATTTGACTGTCAGCAATTTTACGATTTTTTAAAATTGTCGTAAAATACACATAATGTAAAATTACCATCTTAACCATTTTAAAGCATATAGTTCCGTGGTGTTAAGTATATTCACATTGTTATGCAACCAATCTTCAGACTTTTTCATCTTGTAAAACTGAAACTCTATCCATTCAACAACAGCTCTCCATCCCTGCCATCCTGCCAGGCCCTGGCAACCATCATTCTACTTTCTGTCTCTGGGAGTTTGACTATTCTAGACAACTCATGTAGGTAAAATCATAAACCGACTGAAAGTGTCTGGATTTTCCTATGTGACTGGTTTATTTCACTTAGCACAATGTCCTCAAGGTTCACGTATGTGGTAGCATGTGTCAGAATTTCCTTTTTAAGGTTTAATAATATTCTGACCAGGTGCAGTGGCTCACACCTGTAATCCCAGCACTTTGGGAGGCCGAGGTGGATGGAGCCCCAGGTCAGGAGATCCAGACCATCCTGACTAACATGGTACAACCCCGGCTCTACTAAAAAAAAAAAAAAAAAATACAAAAAAATTTGCTGGGCATGGTGGCGGGCGCCTGCAGTCCCAGCTACTCGGGAAGCTGAGGCAGGAGAATGGCGTGAATCTGGGAGGCAGAGCTTGCAGTGAGCCGAGATCGCACCATTGCACTCCATCCTTGGGGACAGAACAAGACTCCGTCTCAAATAATAATAATAATAATAATAATAATAATAATATTCCATTGTATGTCTATACGTTTTGTTTATTCATTCATCTGTCAATGGACGTTTAGGTTTTGTTGGCTTTTTTTTTTTTTTGAGACAGAGTCTTGCTCTGTCACCAGGCTGAAGTGCAGTAGTGTGATCTCAGCTCACTACAACCTCCGCCTCCCACATTCAAGTGATTCTTGTGCCTCAACCTCCCAAGTAGCTGGGACCACCAGGTGTGCGCCACCACACCTGGCTAATTTTTGTATTTTAGTGGAGTTGGGGTTTTGCCTTGTTGGCTAGGCTGGTCTCGAACTCCTGGCCTCAAGTGATCCTCCCACCTCGGCCTCCCAAAGTGCTGAGACAACAGGCATGAGCCGCTGCAACCAGCCAGGTTTTGTTGGCTTTTAATCAAGATAATATGCAAACACGACTTTTGTGCATCTGATGATGTCTCAACAAAGCTGTTTTAGAATCTGAAGATACTTCATGGTTAAATTGTTACTATTGTTAGTAACCGAGTGTTGACTTAGGGAGTGTTAAGGTATATAAGAGTAGTCCAAATAAATGACAGAGAAATAAATGGCAGTGATTAATCACTCACTAGTCTTGATACCTCATAGCTTCCTCACTTCAAGTTTAGGCAGGTGCAAGGGTCATGAAAAAAAGCCAAAAGATAAAGGTCACAAACCACTTGGTGAGGGATGTTTGCTTTCTTGAAATGATAGCTCTCTACCCAGCACCATGAAAAGTGTGTTTTTTGTGGTCATTTTCAGGCCTCTAAGCTTGAGGTGTAGGTTTATGTTCTGAAGGGTGCAGTGCGTGATCTTTCTCACCAAACTCTCTCAAATACTCCACTGGATAAACACTCAGAGGTCTGGAAAGTGGGACTGGAGGGAGCTGTTGAGATTTTTTTTACATCATCTTGTCCTGGGGTACTTTCCTTCCTCCACACTTTCCTCACATTTCTCAGAGAAAAGAAGAAAAACTTGGTCATTTGTGTATTGCATACGTGCCAGCTTTGACTACCTTTGGCACTAGGTGAGTGGGAGATTAATTGTTCGGATTATACCCATGGAAAAAGCCATAAAGCTTACGTCACAATTTTTATTTTTTTTAATATTTTGTTTTCATAGCTGGGGATTACTCTGTTGGCATTCAGGGAGAGAGAATGAAAAAAAAAATACTAGGATAAAAGAGGGAGTACTAATTAAAACCACAAAAGCAGTGCAAACATTAAAAGATACAACAAATTCCATGCCAGTTTCATGAAGAAATGCTTTGAAGTTTTTTTTTCCCCCTCAGCCTTATTGAGTATAATTGACAAAAACTGCATATATTTAAGGTGTATGACATGACAATTTCATATACAAATACATTGTGAAACGGTTACCACAATCAAATTAATGAATATATCTATCACCACACATGGTTACCATCCTTGGAGTTTTAAGGTGAATTAATAGAATGTATGTCATTCATATGCATGTAATTTGCATACCATTCCTTGACTTAAGACAGTTGCTATATAAGTGAAAGGTAATTACTGACTGTATGAACTTAAGATATAATTATTCTCATCTGGCCAGGTACAGATACTCATGCCTGTAATCCCAGCACTTTGGGAGGCAGAAGTGGGTGGATTACTTGAGGTCAGGAGTTCGAGACCAGCCTGGCCAACTTGGTGAAACCTCGTTACTAAAAATCCAAAATTAGTCAGGTATGGTGGCACATGCCTGTAATCCCAGTTACTCGGGAGGCTGAGGCAGGAGAATCACTTGAACCTGGGAGGCAGAAGTTGCAGTGAGCCAAGATCACACCACTGCACTCTAGCCTGGGTGACGGAGTGAGATCCTGTCACAAAAATAAAATAAAATAAAAATAAAATTTTTATATTACAAGAATTACCAGTAAGTGTACTTCTAAAATAGATGTTACTCTAGTTCATTCTAATACTCACATAATAGACTACTTATTTTACAACTATACATTAAATGGTGAAAATATCATCGCAGATAAATTATAAATGAAAATAAATCCTAATATGTAATCCATTAGGAAATAAAATTCTAAATTTAATTCTACAGATTACTTTGCGATTTTGGTAAACTTTACCGAAAGATAAAGGGAAGATTTTAAATTTGTTTAAAAATGGGAAGTTAGTAAAATCTTGAGGAAAAAGAAGAAATGTATACATATCAGGCAAGCCCACCGCTGCATGCTCCATAGAATCTTATAGATAATGGATCCCAAGAACAAGCAGGTGAAATTTTCACACCCATCCCCCAAGTAGGTGAATCATTACAGATTTTTGTTTGGAGAAATTTAGGGCCCCAGCAAAGAGTGGATAGTGTTCTGAGCAAGTTACTACTCCCAAGGATTGGTCCAAGCATTCAAAAACAGCTGGGGGCTGGGCACAGTGGCTCCTGACTATAATCTCAGAGCTCTGGGAGGCCAAGGTAGGAAGATCATTTGAGACCAGGAGTTCAAGATTAGCCTGGGCAATGTAGTGAGATTCCCATTTTTCTACAAAGAAATTTAAAAATTTGCCTATAGTTTTAGCTAGTTGGGAGGCTAAAGTGGGATCACTTGAGCCCAGGAGGTCAAGGCTGCAATGAGCCACAATCATGTCATGCCAACTGCACCCCAGCTGGGGCAACAGAATAAGACCCTGTCTCAAAAAAAAAAAAAAAAAAAAAGAGAGAGAGAGAGATCTGAGATCTCATGTTTTTGTGGAAGGTTACACTGAGTGTTAATGGATGCATGTTAACTTACTGATTTTGTTTGTGAAGAACATGTAACCTGGTCATTTGAAAGAAAAAACAATGACTACCAGAATGAGCCAATGTGTAATATAGAAACAATCCCTCTGGCTTTGATCCCCTAACATCTGTGTGTCCTCTGGCAAGATTTTTGAATACAGGTTGGAGAATGAGCAAAGCAAAGGTATTTGTTGGGCACCAACTAGGCAACAGATACCTAAGTTATTTCAGTGGTTCCTGACCACAACTCTGCATAAGCTACAGGGTGGTTTTTCCATTTTACAGGCAAGAAGACTGAGCCTCAATCAGGCTACGTTATTTGGCAGACAGTGCATCTAGGACAACCTGTTTCCACTGCTGTGCCCTTTGCAAAACACCTTCTTTTGCCCGGCCAGCTTGATGGAGCCTCTTCTAACCTGAGGCTATGTTTTGCTGGTGGGATTGTAAACATTAGAAAGTACATGCCAAGAACCGAAAGCCATTAAGGAAAATGAGTCACTTTTTGGATGCATTGAACGTCTTTAGATTATGAGAGCTTCGTGAAGAAATAAAGTACAGATATGATTTTTCTTCTTAAAAAGAAAGGAACATTTCTCTGGAGTAGAGATTGTTGGCAAGTTCATGTATAATCATGGTCAGCAGAAAAGAAATTTAAGCAGTAATGAAAAGCTTGTGTACTCAGAATGCCTTTAACCCAGTGAGCTGAAGAGCAGGCTTTTGGGGAATGACGTTGGATGGAGGTGGAGTTGGGGCAGGAATAGAATCCTGGTCCTGGAGGGAAAGACAGGTAAAAGAAAATGAGACCATTAAAAGCAGGCATGATGCATGATTACTCTTTACCCCTAGCTAAGGTGGTATAAATTGCTTTTGTTTTACCCACTGTCCCCCAAATCATTTTTTTAAAGAAAGAGAAGAAAATATTTTTAAGGGAACTCATTACCTTTTGGCTTTAGGCATAGAAGCCTCAGAAGCTGAAAGCAATGTTGTATTTTTATACGGTGCAGATGCTTCCTGGTTTTAAAACAGTGACCTGGCTCCCAAACAATTACAACGTCGACATTGAAGGAGAACATTCTGTGTATCGTGTAATTCCAGGAGCAGATGTGGGGTAGCCTTTACGAAATTAGGAGGAGGGGAGGCAGTCTGGTTTAGATCGTGAACTACCCAAAGGAAAGTTACTTGGCATGACTTTGATTGTGTGTTAAGATAATTTTTATTGTGTTCTACTTCTGAGACAATATCATAGATAACCTCTTTTGCCTGGGTGCATTTTGAAAGGTCTTTGTGTTGATTACCTGCTTTTGATGTGTTCTCATGATCAGTTCAGACTACCCAAGCCATAAAACATCAGTAATTAAGAAAAACTCTCCCTCTGGAGAAGAATCAAGAAGATTCTGCTTCTTTTATTTAATTTTTGACATCTCTAAAGGGACACAGTAAACTCTTTTTACCCATTAGTAATTGACTTTGAAATAGGATATGCCATTCCTCTGGAGTCTACAAGTAAGTCTCAAGAGACACTTCATGAAACAGATTGATCCTAAACTTCCCTCCTGCATTCATGGGAATTAACTGACAGGAAATACACAGTGTGAGGAAGTGGTGAGTGAGGAAAACAAAAACAAAAACAGCTAACTGATAAGATCTTAATTGCAAGGGTCATTTTCATGGCGGATCATACCTAATAGGTCATGTATTTGAACGGTTTTTTTGGAAAAGTGATTGTGCATCTTTTTTTTTTTCCTGAGACAGAGTCTCATTCTGTCACCGAGGCTGGAGTGCAGTGGCATGATCTCCACTCACTGCAACCTCCGCCTCCTGGGTTCCAGCAATTCTCATGCCACTGCCACCCAAGTAGCTGGAATTACAGGTGTGCGACCATACGCCGAGCTAATTTTTTTTTTTATAGTAGAGTTGGGATTTCCCCATGTTGGCCAGGCTGGTCTCAAACTCCTGACCTCAAGTGATCCGCCCACCTCAGCCTCCCAAAGTGCTGGGATTACAGGTGCGAACCACCATGCCTGGCCAGTGATTATGCATCTTGTAAATCAATTTTTGGGATCTAACTTTTCCAAAATTTCTATCTGGTTTCCTCTCTTCCCCTCTAAGAATCTGTATCTTCTTCCTTTCCCTGGGCTTTATTCTTATCTAGAGATCCTGGCAGTCATTACGACCATGCCCTTTATGGCATGTCCAAGGTCAGTGTTCATGCATGCCCTTCTTCCAGTGTGGGTGGATACAGCTGTGTTACATGGTGAATCCTGCTACCCACTGTACAATGGAGGGGTCGGAGTCTTGTGGAAGAAGGAGAGTTGGAGAGCCAGGGAGAATACAGGACTTTTCTTCACCTTGGGTTGAGGCAGAACTCATGAAAAACAATGAAGCAAGGAATAATTTCCTTTTGCACCCATTTTTTTCATTTATGGACCCCGTTTCCTGAATCTCAGCAAAATCTCTCCTCCAGTTCTAGATTAGTAGTGGTAAATTTACCTATCTGATGGGGCTGAGCTCTCCGAGCCGTGTCTGAACTTTTAATAATGAAGTCCACAGTCCCTGCATAGCTTACCAAGCAACTGTGGATTTGCAGGGTGCGGCCAGCAGGTTCCTGGAGCGAGATGGGCTCCTGGTTCTCCTAACGTCACTCTCCACCCTCCACAGTCTATCCACAAGCCACCACCCCGCCTGCTCACACGTCTGACCCTGCCCTGTGGTTGATGGGCAGGACAGGATTCTACATATGCCGGTGTCTGTTAACACAACGGGGAACCCATCAGAGACACCTCACACAGGATCACTTTTCCTCATCTTTCAACAGTGAGTGTTGGCGGTCAGCGTGGCACTCTTCACATCCAAGTGAAGTCGGCCTTCCCCTCTGCCACATTGCAGGCTCCGCTGGGGTGGAAAAGAGGTCAGCAAATGAACTCACAATAGCGCTAAGCATTGGATTCAGCTTTCACCATTAGTCTTTTCAGCTGACCCAAGAACTGCATTGTGAAAGGGGAGGTGGGGTGACTCACTGAGATAATCCTTTAAAGAGTCCATTGGAAGCCAGTCTTCTTTCACATTCACATGGAATAGTCATGAATATTTTTGCATTGATGTGCAATTAATTGCAAGACATGTATGTATACTTTAGGTGGAAACTTAAAAACTTTGTTTTGCCCTTCTCATAAATGGGCTTGCTGATCTGCCTTAGTATAGATTATGGTGGCCAAAGCACCACCCTTCCATTGAAAAGTATAATCTCTTTTTTTTTTTGTTAACCAATCAAATGTTCCATCTGTTTAGACTCCACTCTCTGGTCTGGATTTTAGAACAATGCAGTCAAGGTTATTCTTGCTCAGCAATCTTGCCTTGAAAGAGTGAGTTACTGTTCCCAGAGGCAAAGGCACTGCTTCTTGATGATAGGCAAGTGGGATTTATTAGCTTTGTGAAGGAGGTGGGAGGGCATCGTGATACTTGGTAAATTACGAGAGGGGCTGGGGCGGTGAGAGGGGCTGGGGAGACCGTGTCAAAAAGAAAGGGATTCCTTGCCAGATGTTCCTAAGAGTTGAGTTAGCCTGGAGAAAATAATCTGAAAATATGAGTGACCTTCTCAACTTTGTCCTAAACCCCCATGCCTGAAAGTTCAAGCGAAAGGAGGGAATGTGGCTTTATAGGGGTCCGCAGGTAGATGGGGAGTGGGTGGGGGCAGTGTCAGGTCAGTTCCTTGTGGGCTTCCCTAAGGCAGTGCTGGAGAGCAAAAAGAGTGTAGAGGCCTCCCAAGAACCCTAGAAGGACCCCACTTCCCTCTACATCAGCTTCAGACCCACAGCAGCCTCCTGGGTCTTCCAGGTGGAGGCTGAGAGATATTCTATCCGGAACATGTTCACAGAAGCCAGGGGCACTCTTATAGGCGGTGTGGTTTCCTCTTTTGCAAAGGACAGGAGATAGAGCCACTCAAGCAGATGTCCCAGATGAAAATGGCTGTGAAACAACAATGTCACCCTAATATTCATTTCGGCTTTATTTATGGCAAAAGCCACCTCTCCCACACCACTGCATTTTGTTTGTTACCATCTCTGTTTTTCCTTCTGTTTCAAACATATTTCTTATTAGATTTATTCCATCCCATATTTTCAGCTTGTTTCTGTGAAGTACTGACAGGAGGGGTGTTCCAGGAAGCTCTGCAGTGCATTTTATTTTATTTTATTATTTTATTTTATTTTATTTTTGCCCTTCTCCTGGAAGAGCATTTGGTAATCTTCTTAAATATCTTTTGAAAGTCTTTTAATGACACCACTCAGTGCCCTGCTGATCATTCGTGAACTACAGTTGTACACCAGCTCCAAAAGTTCCATATTTATGATGATAAACAAGAGCTGTAAGATTTTTAATTTTGCTGAGGGGCTATTTTCTCTCTCTCTCGATGTGACTCAGTTTTTCAGCGTAAGGCCAGAGGCTGTTTGCGTACTCAGAGACGATGTTTTCAACTTTTTGCTCTTGATTTTTCCAGGCAATTAGCAAAGTCTGTTTAGAGTAGAATTGTTATGAGCATACATTCTATTTTAATTCATTGTAATTAGAGGGGTGAGCATTACACTTCTTCAAGAACTCCTAGAAGTCAATGTTCTGATTTCCAAAGATCAAAATCTTATTTTATGAACAAAAAATGTGACTGGATATGAAAACTGACAACCAGTAATATTCCCCCAGCTGGCAGAGTGTATGAACTCCACTCCAGTGACTTCAAAATCATGCCGCAGAGCTGTAGCTGGGTTTTCTGACTGTTTCTCCACAGATTATCTTCCTCAAATACAATGTTAAAAATAATTATTTGTCACTGTAGCCCTCAGTTTGGTTGTGTTTATTATAATGAAGATTGAACATATGAACTGCCAATTGATGATGACCCATGTTCCTGGTCTGTTTAAGTAACATCAACTCATCTTTGAATTTAAGAAATGGTAGCATTCTCTTATTTGGTTGCTATTAGCCCTGAAATGGAACTGTCCAGAATAGTATTGAAACGGCAGAGTTCCCTGACCCCGTTCATAGGATGTGAGACAGGGGTGTGGCTCGTCTGTCTGGCCACCAAGTGAGCACTCAAACCCCTTACTGGAGGCGGAGCATGGAGATGGGCAGGTGCGGGCGCCCAGGCAAGTGCTTTTGGACTCTAGCCCTGCTAGCATCTAGCGGTGGGTGCCTGCAACTCCTGAAGCTGCAGTGGGTGTGTTACCATGCTCTTTTAGCTCTGCCATCTGCAGACAGCTTAAGTGTTAACCAGCTCAGTGCCCTCTTGGTATCCAGGTCCTTATCCTGCATCCAGGAAGAATCAGGTCACACAGACAAATTGAAGGATGGTAAATGGGGTGGGGGAAGGGGGGAGGTTTATTGCCTCATCAAGGTGGCTCTCAGCAGGAGGGATGGGGAGCTGGAGAGGGGATGGAGTGGGAAGATGTTCTTCCCCTGGAGTTCAGCCATCCTGAAGCCAATCTCCTCTCTCACCATTCCTAGCCAAACTCCTCTCAATGTTCACATGTTCCTTCTCTTCTCTCCTTCTCTGCTGTACTGCTCTTCTGTTCCTCTGCTCTTCTGCTCATGGAGCCTGGGGTTCAGGGTTTACATGGGTACAGGATAGGGAGGTATGGCAGACCAAAAGGCAACATTTGGGCACAAAAACAGGAATGCCCATTCCCATTTAGGGCCACAGGTTTCCAGACTTGAGGGTCGGGCTTTTGCCAGGGAACCACCCTCTTCTATCCAGTATTTCCCTGCCTCCTGTCTGTATCATTTGTACAAGAAAACATTTTTCTTCCAATAAAGCTCATCAGTTTTCACAGAATAATTGTCAGCCCCTAAAGTATTTTTGGCTGTCTCCAGAGGTTAATAGGTAAGAAGCTTGAAGATGAGGCCAGAGTTCAGCATTGAGCTGTCCCAGTTGACACAGACTGGTGAGGGCAGGCAGGTTGGCTGAGCTTAGTCCCTGGAGCTTAGGATCAGAGGAGATTGCAGCTCTGTAGGCAGGTGGAATTCAGCCCCTCAGGAGAGCAAGTCTCACAGCCAGGTCCCCAGCTAGGGATGCAGATGCTAACATCTGTCACATTGTCTTCAGTGGTTTATTATGTTAGTTTCAGCTGCTGCAACCAATACCATTGACTTGGGGGCTTAAATGACAGAGATTTATTTCTCATAGTTCTGGAGGCTAGAAGTCCAAGAGCAGGGTGCCAGCATGGTCAGGTTCTGATGACAACCCTCTTTCTAGTTTGTAGACCACTGTCTTCTTGCTGTGTCCTCACATGGCAGAAAGAAAGCATCTGTCTCATGTCTTTTTTTAAAAGGACACTAATCCCATCACAAGGGCTCCACTCTTGTGACCACATCACACCACAAAGGCCTCACTTCCAAATATCATCACATTGGAGATTAGGGCTTCAACATGTAAATTTGGGGTTGGGGGGCACTCACATTCAGTCCATGGCACTTGTGAACTGAAGCCAAGTGTTGTTGGTCTTCTGTCCCTGCAGCTGAGCAGGCTGAGATGGGCATAGGAAGTCCTCATTCTTTAGCAGCAAAACATTTTAGGGTCTCTTCTCTTTCTTTTGTGCACAACTTAAGTTTCTTCTCCTTAATAATGCTTTATTATTTGTAGACCTTTATAGTTAACAGTGCTTTCAACTAGTTTACTTCATTTGTGCTTCCTGGCGACCATGGTGAAGTAGGTAGGATGATTATTGGCAATCTGCAGATGCATAAATTGAGGGTCCATGGTTTAGTTGCCCCAGTACAAAGCCTGATGCTGGGTTAAGTAATGTATTCAAAGTAAAACAGCAACGAATGCTGAACCTACATCTTGAACCCACGTCCTTCTGACTGCAGGTCCTTCCCATGGGCATTTAGAGATTTGCAAAAAGCACTTAGAGCTCCTTCCCATTAGTCTAGGCCTTTCTTGATAAATAACATTGTGGGGGAGACCTCTAGTGTAGAGGATGTTAGGAGGTTGCTGTGGTTTCAATGTGTCCCCCAAAGTTCATGTTTTGGAAACTTAATCCCAAATGCAACAGTGTTGAGAGGTGGGATCTATAGGAGGTGACTAGGTCATGAGGCATGTCCCACAGGAATGAATTAATTCTGTTATCTTGGAAGTGGGTTCCTAAGAAAATAATGAGTTTGGCCCCCTTCTCTGTCACTCACACACATGCTCCCTTGCCCTTCCACCCTTCCACCATGGGATGACACAGCAAGAAGGCCCTCGCCAGATGCTGGCATCTTGATATTGGACTTCCAGCATCCAGCACCATGAGGAATGAATTTGTTTTCTTTATAAATTACCTAGGCTGTGGTATTCTGTTATAGCAACACAATATGGACTAAAACAGAGGCCATCTGTATCTAAAGCAACTTAAAGTTAAAATTTGCCAAAAAGGTTTAATCCAAGTCTTCATTTTAATGCATAAGGAAATTGAGGGCCAGATAAATGCCTAAGTTACATTGTGTTTGAGGCAGGGCCTTGGCTAGAACTTGGTCTCAGATTCTCAGCCCAGTGCTCTCCAGATCATTGAGCCTTACCTCCCCCTTACAGAGTGGCAAGATAAGATGCCCTATTGGTACCACAGCCAGCTGTTATGGAAACTTTCAGGGTAGACATTGTATGAAGGCCAGCCCCTGCCCACTGTAGGCAGAGGAAGACAAGACACTCAGAAGCATCCCTTAGCTGGCTGTCTGGGCCTGGAGTAGTATGAATCACCTGCTTTGGATGCAAGTTGGTCAGAATCTGTGAGTTTCTACACTCTGGGCCTGTTTTCTTTCTTTCTTTCTTTCTTTTTCTTTTTTTTTTTTTTTTTTTTTTTTTTTTTGAGACAGAGTCTTGCTCTGTCACCCAGACTGGAGTGCAGTGGTGCGCTCTAGGCCTCTAGGCTCACTGCAAGCTCCGCCTCCCGGGTTCACGCCATTCTCTTGCCTCAGCCTCCCGAGTAGCTGGGACTACAGGCACCCGCCACCATGCCCAGCTAATTTTTTTTTGTATTTTTAGTAGAGACGGGGTTTCACTGCGTTAGCCAGGGTGGTCTGGATCTCCTGACCTCGTGATCCACCCGCTTCGGCCTCCCAAAGTGCTGGGATTACAAGCGTGAGCCACTGCGCCTGGCCTCTGGGCCTGTTTTCTATGGAAGAAAAGGGAGAATCAGAAGTGCATTCTGGACCAGCTTCAATAAATCATCCTATGTCTTATCCCATCTCTTTTCCCTATTAAAATTCTTACCTTTGGCCGGGCCCAGGCTTGAGAAGGCCACTCCTAAAGCAAGGCCCCTTCGGACTAGGGCCTGGGCAAGCGTTAACTGGCACCTGCTGTGCCAGCACAAAACTTAATTCCCCTGCAGCAGCACACCCACAGGCAACTATTGAAGCAAGGATGGAATGTCTTACAATACAAAGCCTTTATAATAATGAGAGGGAAATAGAAACCAGAGGTTTGCAAGCTCTCTTTTTCTTCGGGGGTTCTGAGTATTTTTAACTTCAGTTTCGTGTTCCAAGGAAGGGGTGTTTTAGTGAAAATTGTGAAGGGAAACCCTGCCAAACAGAAATTCCTTATAGGATGAGTATTTTCCTCCTTTCAAGGTGTGAGAGCGGCCAAGAAGCAATAACGCATAGGGGAGTTGGGGTGATAGATTGGAATTTTCTTGGCTGGAGTGTGATTGGTGTCTGGAAGTGAGTCCCAGCAGGTTGGCTGGTGAGGCCATGTGAGCATTGGGCCTGATCCAGGCCTGTGGAGTGTGCAGGCTTGCTTGAGGCTGTAGGCATCATTGCCTGGGCCATGTACCGAAACTCCCCAGACCGTAAGAGGTAGTTTAATGTCAGGGAGTAAGTCCCCAAATCAAGCAAGCTACACAAAGCCAAGACTCCCAGGAACCAATGCCTTCTTCCAGCCTTTCATTCATTCATCCTGTAAGTGAAAACTCAGCGTGGATGTGGATGAAAATATTCATGCCTTTGTGATCATTACATTTCAGTGTGTGGGTGCAAGGGGACGGAGACAGATAAGAAGTGAGCAAACTAGTATCTAGTGTGTCTAGGGGTTTTAAATGTTATGGAGGCAAAAATAAGCAGAGTTCTCAAGGAACTGGTCATCCCGATGTCCATGGGCTGCACTTGGTTGGGGCAGTTCTAAGAGTATCTGTCACATTTGCAGAGACGACCTGGGTTAACTCTTCCCAGGAACCTTGTAGAACACCAGGCAGGGACACTTCAATTTCACTCTTTGTTTACTGGGAATGTGGAGGCTTAGGAAAGAACTCTGAGATTTTGAATACCATACCAGTCCTCCTGTAGTTAACCAATGTGTTTATTCATCCTCATACAGTCTTGCATTTGTATGAGAATATTAACTATTTCAAAGCTTTCATAAATCTGTTGCATCATTTTAGTCATGTATCAAAGTAGGAAGAGTGGATATTGAGACACAAAATTGAACATCAATGACTGTGCTGTGGCATGGGTTGTCCAGTCAGGACAGTGGCTATACACAGTGGCCATAGTGAAAACTGGCTGAATATTCACCCTGTATATGACAGGTTTGCTTTGCAATTATTTTTTGTTTTTTGTTTATTTGTTTTTTGCATGCAATGGCAAGGTCATAGAAATAATCTTGCCACCCTTCAAACTCACTACTTTGAAAGCCAGCACTCCATTGCATGTGTATATATACACATACACACACAAAGTGTACTTGTTTGGTTTTTTAAAAAATCAGTCTCCTTACTTTGACCCATGAGAACAGGAGCACACAGGAGTTCAGACATATCCGTTGGCCACATAGTACCTGAGATCTGTGAATGAGATCACAGTCATCCTGTAAATAGTTAGCCAATGTGTTTGTTCATTCTAATACTATCTTTCTTTCTGTTTTCTTTTTCTTTCTTTCTTTTTTTTTTTTTTTTTTTTTTTTTTTGAGATAGAGTCTCACTCTATCTGTCACCCAGGCTGGAGTGCAGTGGCGCTATCTTGGCTCACTGCAACCTCTACCTCCTGAGCTCTAGTGATTCTCGTGCCTCAGCCTCCCGAGTAGCTGGGACTACAGGCGTGTGCCACAATACCCAATTAATTTTTTGTGTGTTTTTTGTAAAGACGGAGTCTCACCATGTTGGCCAGGCTGGTCTCCAACTCCTGGCCTCAAGTGATCTGCCTGCCTCGGCCTCCCAACGTGTTGGGATTATAGGCATGAGCCACTGTGCCTGGCTTACCTTTCATTTCATGAGAATATTATCTGCAATACTGTATGTCAGATACTGGCTTTAGTGTTTTTCTCAAGTTATTTCCTACAACAAAGTGTAATATAAACATCATTATTACTATGTCATGAATGAGGCAACTGTACCTGCAACATGCCGAAGGTAATATGCCCAAAGTCTCACAGGTAGTGAGTGTTGAAAATGAGGCTTAAGCCCAGATCTTTCTCTTTCCAGAAATTCTACTCTCAACCACTCTCCTATACTCACTGTAGGATTACTTAAGATTCTAGATTTCTTAGGAAATTAGAAATTTTTAGAATTAGAAGTTCTTGGGATATCTGCCCTGAACTCTTTTTCATTAAATGTTGCTGCTTTTTAGTTTATTTACCCTTTAAGGTCTCTGAGACTTTGTATTTTATTATTGTTATATCAACTATAAATCTTAGTGTGACTTATAAAGTCTCACAGGGCTACGTAGTTTTATTCCATATGTAAGTATTTTAAACAGTTAGAAAAGGAAATATGTTACAATTAAATTTCTCAATTTAGTAACTCTTTTTTAACCCCAAATAACAGAAATGATGTTGCTCCCCCGGTTACTGATAGACTGTGTATCTTTAGGATATAATTTTTTTTTTTTTTTTTTGAGACAGAGTCTCACTCTGTCACCCAGGCTGGAGTGCAGTGGCACGATCTGGGCTCACTGCAACCTCCACCTCCCGGGTTCAAGCAATTCTCCTGCCTCAGCTTCCCGAGCTGCTGGCATTATAGGCACACGCCACCACACCTGGCTAATTCTTTGTATTTTTAGTAGAGACGGGATTTCACCATGTTGGCCAGGCTGGTCTTGAACTCCTGACTTCAAGTGATTCACCCACCTTGGCCCCCCAAAGTGTTGGGATTACGGGCGTGAGCCACCGAGCCTGGCCAGGATAGAATTACTTTTAAGACTATTTCCCCCACATTTGGTCTTGTTGTATTCTTTAGTTTTGTGTCACGGGGCTACTAATTTTTTATTCCTCAGTGGTAACTTTATGAAATCTCTTAGACTTGCAGCAATCAAGTCTCTCCATTCTATCATGGGTTTTAACTATACAAGCAGTCAGCCCATTACAGTTTTTTCACAGACTGGTTACATTCAGCCCGAGTGAGTTTGAACCGGGGCCATTTGGGGGCCTTTGGAGAGGATGAAGATTGACCAAAAGCAATCGGTTGACCTGTGTCTTGTTTCCTCCTGAATTTGGGATTTTAGCTGCCTCCTTTGATTATGCTAGGTTCAGGGCATACTTGCTAGGTTCAGGGCACCCCCTTGTGGTGCAGCTTGATATGTAATTAACGTGAGGAAACAAAATGATGGAATGAAGAGGACACGTGTGTGATATGATTTTATTGTTCTTCCCATTTTTAAAACTCTCAAATCAAATCAGTTTTTCTCCTGTTGTTTCAAATTTATCAGTAGCTACAATACTAAGTTTTTTTTTTTTTGGAGGTAGAAACAAATCAGAAAAGCAAGCACAAATAATGTATTGCTAAATCTCAGGTGAGTTTTTTAAAAAATTTTTATTACAAAAGTAATCATGGATATTCTAGGACTGTTAGAAGTAATAGACTGAGAGTAGGAGAATTATTTACAATCCCATGACCTACATAGAATACCTATGTTAATATTTTGGTGTGTATTCTTCTCCTATTTTTTTTCTAGGCATATAGACTCAAAGGAAAGAAACCACATGCCATCAAGCACATGCCATTCTTTTCTTATTTATGTTATTTTATTTTTTGAGACAGGGTCTAATACTGTCACCCCGGGCTGGAGTGTAGTGGCACAATCACAGGTCACTGAAGCCTCAACCTACCCAGGCTCAGGTAATCCTCCCACCTCAGCCTCCCAAGTAATTGGTACTACAGGCAGACGCCACCATGCCTGGCTAATTTTTGTATTATTTGTAGAGATGAGATTGCACCATGTTGTGCAGGCTGGTCTTGAGCTCCTGGGCTCAAGCGATCCTCCCACCTTGGCCTCCCAAAGTGCTGAGTTTACAGGCGTGAGCCACAGCGCCCGGCCCATTTTTCCTAATATGATTTTATCCACTTAATTATATGTGTGAACTTCTTTCCCTCCTGTTACAAGATAGCTACTTCATCATTACGTGTGGTTGCTTGATTTTATTGGTTCCACTGTGTGTGGGCAAATACCGTATCACGCAGGGCCTCCTTGTAGATGACTGTAGATTATTTCCTTACGGTCCATTATTAGAAATACAATGGCCGAATCAAAAAGATATGCAAAATCGTAATGTTGTTCATTTGTTAAAATAGAGCATCTTTTTGAGAATGCAATTTTTTTTAAATCTGCAGGTCGCTAACATTTGCATCCTTAGTCTGCGTTAGGAATTGTGTACAGTGTTTTACATGGCTGGATCTCACTTCATCCTCCCAGCAACCTATTATGATCTATTGCTACACCAACTCACTGATGAGGAAAGAGGCTTAAGGAAATTAAAGAGCCGTTATGGGACTTCCAAAGCAGGAGACAGCAGGCTTTCAGAAATTTGAAAAAAAAAAAGCACTTTGCATTTCTTGAATCTTGAACTAACTGGAAATTAATACTAAACATTCTCCACTGGTAAAATAGAGAATAAGAATATTAACAGTAAAAGAAAAGAAGAAGAAAAGGAAATATGCTTCCATAGATTTAGAAACATAAGTAACAATCTGAGTTAAGGCTTTGGTGATTAGATCTTCATGTTGGAAGATATACTGGATGGCTCAGTGATTGCTGTGTAATTACAAACTCGAGACAGCTTGTAATACAGAGATCTCTTCATGAGATCTTACATTTTTAAGGAATATATTTTCGTTTACCACGATTAGTCTCCTAACTGGTTAAATTGCTTCCAGAGAGTCGAAAGTTGACTCTATGTCAAGTGACATCAGAAAGTCTTTAATTTCCGGGTTGGGCGCAGTGGCTCACACCTGTAATCCCAGCACTTTGAGAGGCCAAGGTAGGCAGATCACTTGAGGCCAGGAGTTCCACACCAGCCTGGCCAACATGGCAAAACCCTGTCTCTACTAAAAATACATAAATTAGCCGGGCAGAGGTTGCAGTGCGCTGAGATCACGCCACTGCACTCCAGCCTGGGTGACAGACTGAAACTTGATCTCAAATTTAAAAAAGGAAAAGAAACGAAAATCTTTAATTTGTGAACTTTGGGTGAGTGCTTAAATTTTAGCAGCCTCCAGAGGTTCATGACATCTACCTTTGTTGCTCCCTAGAGATCATCATTTTGCTTTTCCCACCTTTACTGATACTTTTCTTTTTGCTTTGTTATAGAATTATATTTATGATAGAAAACCCTGAGATAGACATAGCAAAAGAAAGACAATAAATATCGCTTGTCATTCAGACCATTTTAAGTAGTGTCTGTGTGTTGTTCATTTCTGGTTCTCTCCACTACATCTGCATATTGTGTATTTACCCAACATATATTATTCTTGAGCAACTCTTCTCAGACTCATCAGCATTAGGAAAGAAACTCTGAACTCCTTTCCTTTCCTGCCACATTCAGCCTTTCAGAGAGATCTCAAGTGCCATTTTGGATAACAACAATGTCTGAAATTTCTTTTTGCCATTTTCTTATGATAGCTGATGAATTTATTAGGAGTCTTTAAATAATAAACACTCTTCTGTTTAATTTTTACAATATTATTATTTTTGCCATTCCTTGAGGTAGTTGAGTCTTCCTGTTTTCTCAGTAATGTTCCTTTAGCTTTTTTTGTTTTGTTTTTGAAACAGGGTCTCACTCTATTGACCAAGCTGGAGTGCAGTGACACAATCTCAGTTCACTGCAACCTCTACCTTCTGGGCTCAAGCAATCCTCCCACCTTAGCCCTCCCAAGTAGCTGAGACTTCAGGCATGTGCCACTATGCCCAGCTAATTTTTGTATTTTTTGTAGATATGGGGTCTCACTGTGTTGCCCAGGCTGGTCTTGCACTCCTGACCTCAAGCAGTCGACCCACCTTAGCCTCCCAAAGTGCTAGGATTACAGGCATGGGCCACTACACCTGGCCCATTCTTTTAATCTTGATCTAACCTCTTTATATGTGATAAACTACTGATTATCATTAGCCTAGATAATCCAGACGTTCACTGAAAAACCTCAGCTCCAGTCTCACCCACTCTTTTTTTGTTTGTTTGTTTGTTTTTGAGACAGAGTTTTGCTCTTGTTGCCCAGGCTAGAGTGCAATGGCGTGGTCTTGGCTCACCGCAACCTCCACCTCCCACGTTCAAGTCATTCTCCTGCCTCAGCCTCTTGAGTAGCTGGAATTACAGGCGCCCGCCACCATGCCCAGCTAATTTTTGTATTTTTAGTAGAGATGGGGTTTTACCATGTTGGCCAGGCTGGTCTTGAACTCCTGAGCTCAGGTGATCCACCCACCTCAGCCTCCCAAAGTGCTGGGATTACAGGCATGAGCCACCGTGCCCAGCCACCCACTCTTATTTTTTAAGAACAATTTTCTATTATATAGTCAAAGCCATAAATCAAGCTTCTCAATTCTCCACGTTGATTTATCAGGTATATGTGAGAGGCCTAATAAAATCCAGTTTGCATTTTTATCGCTCTTATTGCTGGGCTCAAAACTTGTAGGGCACAAAACTTTTCCCACACAGATAGAACCTACTGAGAAGCGAAGAAAGGTTCTCGGTGAGGTTCATTTTGTAATCCCGAGAAAACTTATCTGTGATTATAGGATCCTGAGGCCTAAAGTTCGTGAGCTTATTCCATTGCATCTTCTGAGAAGGGTTTCCTGCCTCGCCAGCATCCCGGGGCCTTCCCTGCTCTGATGCTGGGAGAGTCTTCCAGCTTCTAGGTTTCCGTGACCTCAGTTAGCAAAGGCAGGAAAAGATGTAACAGGTAGAATTGGGGTTTGCTCCAACTTTTGGAGGCTTTGAGTAATTGTGTGTTTCTCTTGCCTCTTTTCTTTCTTTCCCTTTCTTTCTCTTTCTTTCTTTCCCTTTCTTTCCTTTTCTTTTTTGTTTTGTTTTGTTTCGTTGTTTTGTTTGGACAGTGTTTCTCTCTGTTGCCCAGGCTGGAATGCATTGGTATGATCATAGCTCACTGTACTCACTGTAGGCTCAACCTCTGGAGGTCAAGCTATCCTCCCACCTCAGCCTCCTGAGTAGCTAGGACTACAGGTGCTTGCCACCACACCCAGCTAAATTTTTTCCTTCATTTTTTGTGATAATGGGAGTCTCCCTATGTTGGCCAGGCTGATCTCGAACTCCTGGCCTCAAGCGATCCTCCCGTCTCAGCCTCCCAAAGTGCTGGGATTACAGGAGTGAGCCACCTCACCCAGCCTCCCCTACTTTCTTGACTTTCAGATGATATTTGTCTAAAGCAATGGCTGTAGCAACTTTCCTTGCCCCCGTTTCTCCAGGTATTTCATTTTCTTTGTTGTAAGTTCGTCTAATGAGGGTCACCTAGCAGATAGTGGTTGAAGTCTTTTTGTCCCTCTTGGCAGTCTCACTGGGTCTCTGGTCTCTTCCAATACCCCCTTCCCTTGCTGGTCCTCTCCAAAGGGCTGTGGTTGTCCTGGTTCTCTGCCCCCAGCCGGTGTTACTAATCATCTTATAATGAAAACGCTCTGTGATTTTCTTTCTTTCTTTCTTTCTTTCTTTTTTCCTTTTCCCTGTCCATAGCAGCTCTTCAAATCTATCATCCTGTTTTTATCTTACACTTTTATTTACCATGCACCTGCAGGGCTTTATTATTTGTGGTCTGCTTCAGGATATTTCTTTCACAGTTGATGAAGCCTGTAAACTACAGAGCAAAGAATCAGAGGGCCCTAAGCAACCGTCACCTTTCTGGTGAGAATATATTCACCTAGAAAAGGGCTTTTATGAGGTCGCTTTAGCTAATCGTTTTTCTAATGGTGTCTCTCCCTTTCTCTCTTAAAGGTCTCTTCAGGTTCTTTTACTTTTTTTTTTAACCCCCATGTGCATCTTGGGTAGAATATTTTAGTACAGTTTTTGTCTGGAGACCTGTTGTTTGGGTTTTTGGCTTTTGAGTATAGCCATTTGTGTTCAAATGTTCTTTTATTTGTAGTGGATATTGGTGTCTGATATGTGTGGGACTAAGTTCTAAGTAATATACACACACACATATATATATATAAAATCTACACACAGTGGTGATATGGGTCATGGATATTATATAATTCAATCATGATGGTACTCAGAGGCTCCTATATGTTAATAGTCCTTATGGATATATGTATATGCATGTGCAGTAAGATATGCAGCTATGACACCCCATTGGCTGATACTGGGCACAAGAGGAAGTCGCTCTTCTTGCATGAGGATTATAGAAATTTTCATTTTTTAAGGCACAAAAAATATTTCACTGCCATGTTTTTTTTTTTTTTTTTAAAGTTACTCAAAAATGAGTTGGATACAGTGGCTCACAAATGTAATTCCAGCACTTTGGGAGGTGGAAACAGGCAGATCACTTGAGATTAGGAGTTTGAGACCAGCTTGACCAACATGGTTAAACCCTGTCTGTACTAAAAATACAAAAATTAGCCAGGTGTGGTGGTGGGCGCCTGTAATCCTAGCTACTCTGGAGGCTAAGGCAGGAGAATTGCTTTAACTCGGGAGGCACAGGGTGCAGTGAGCTGAGATCGCACCACTGCACTACAGCCTGGGTGACAAAGTGGGACTCTGTTTCAAAAAAAAAGTCAGTGGGATCAATGAGAATTAAAATATTAAATACTGGCACCATAAGCATGGTAAAGCAAAGGCACACTCCGGGGTCCACCAGGTTCAAATATTAGAATTAGTGCCCTGAATTACAGTGTGGATCTTCTGTTCCTGTATGTATTCACCTGCGGTGTGCCCTCCTGCATGACAAAGCATGGGCAGACAGCACTGTACCCACAGGCCTGCTTTTGTGGAGTAACCCAGTGGCCAGTGACCCCGGGGTCAGTGACAATCAAGATGGCAGCCTCGGGCATCACCACTAGACTGCATTCTGGCTAAGAAAGCTATTTCATTTGGGTTGGGTAGGCTCTAGTAAGTCCCCTGGAGCTCTGGGAGAACCTCAGGGACAGTGGGTCAATATGACACACACTCCAATGATACAAGGTTCATTCATAAGCGCCTATGGCAGGTTATTTTGAGGCAAACCCATTGCTAGCTAAGGCTTCAACATGTCTTTCTGAAATATAAGGATGGAACTGTCATCACTTTTCTTTCTTTTGGGGGAAGAGAAGTTAACTGTGCTACATTTTCATCATGAATGAATAGGTGGTCCATTTGGTCAACCTATTCTTTTTCTCTTCATGTTTTCACCCCTTTTCTTTCGTATTTTTTTCTTGTTTTCTCCTGGTCCACAGGCTTTGGAGGGCATGCTGATCTCTCTTCAGGCAGAACTTGACATTCAAAGGTACTTGATGAAAATTGAATCGTCTCAGCGAGTTAGTACTCTACCTGTTCTTTTTCTGCATCGAGTTGCACCCTTATCCTGCACCTTTCCCTCACCTGCGAGTGGCGTTCTAATCAGTGTCAGCGACTAAACCAGATGCCTGCACTTTTCGCTGTTTACCCCAATCCCTGATTCAAAACTATCAGAGCCAAGTGCTTGCAGCATTCTGAAATATGTGCATTTCTAAAAATTATGAGAGTCAGTATTAAAATGAACACTAATTGCATGCTTGCTTCGAACTATTTAATTTGCTTTCCACAGATTAGATTGTGGAATCAGCAGTAATGCAACAGCAAGCTGGAGATCTTTGAATACTTGTTTGAAAAGTGGGCATCTCTAAGCAGAGATCCCATCCTTGCCAGCTTGCTCAGGCAGAATACTCATGGCAGTAAAACAGAAGCCTGAATCATTCTGACAACCCCAAAGCTATGTCATTCTGCTTTGCTCAGTTCCGATGTGTCCAATGTTGGGTCCAGATCATTTGACTTATATACATTTTAATAATGATCGTGATGGAAATAAACATATTTCTTTAGAACTTGTATGCACCAGGCACTGTTCTAAGTGCCTTACAAGTATTAACTTCTCACAGCAACCCTGTGAGGTAGGTATACTATGATCCTCATTTTACAAATGAGGTGATTGAGGCACAGAGAAGTTAAGTAACTTACCTAAGGTCACACAGCTAGGTGATGGCTGTGCTTATCACAGCACACTTAGGAAATGTTCGGCCATCTGGCTTTTGTACAAAAGTGACCTCCTTCCCATTGGTCAGTCTTCAGTGACCATTCTTATCTCTTTACCTTCCCCTTCTTAGTAATTAATCTCATTGATCTCTTTTCAGGGTAACAAGCTCAATTTAGAAAGTTCCTGCCCAGACAAATAAACATAAAGGTTCAAGTTTAGACACTAAAGAGAACTGTCATGTCACACATCATCCCAGTTCTGATGGGTGTTTATCCTTAATTTTATTCTTAATCATTTTCACATTCCTAAAAATTCATGCAAAATGGAGGCATCTTTATTATTTCCATGCACATGTATTGTGCACTAAGTTAAAATGCAGAAAGGGAAAGGAAGGGCATAGTGAGCTCTTCCTTACAACTTCACACCCTGCCATTAACCTTTCTTCCTACTTTCAGAATAGAGATTTGACATTGCCTGGTGGGGTTTTCCCATGGGAAGTAATACAGAGTTTGGGATTCCCTCCCGCTATTCTTTTTTTCTTCTGCTTGAAACAGATAAATCTTCAGTACTGACTTTCTTTTTTTTTTTTTTTTCCATATCAGCAAATAATTGGATATCTGAGATTTTTCTTGAAGCGTGTTTTTTTTTTTTTTTTTGGCATTTTCAAGCATTTTAAATTATAATGCTGGTTTTTTGGAGATGGAATTGGATGAAGGTTAAGTTTGGAAATCGAAGGTGATCTTCTTCCCCCTTTAGTGAATGAGTAACTCTCAGATCCTCTCCAGATGTCACATTCTGTTTTGAAATTGGCCGTAACTAGTTACCCATCTCACAAGACCAAGACAAAGGCATGGTGGAACCATTAAAGGATTGTTTGTACCCTTCTCCTCTCACATAGGATCCCAGAAGCTACAGGAGTTCCCAAGTACAGTAGGAAGCTGAGCCATCTAGAATCACCCTACTGAGAGTAATACCAGCTTACTACCGAAGGAAAGCTAGATGCTTGGCCTCTTTTATAACCTACCAGTTGCTGTCCCATGCAACTTTTTTCCAATTACTTCTTACTTTATCAAGTAGATATTCTGATTATTTTATAAAAGTGAGAACTGAGGTTCAGAAAGGTTTCATATGGAGTTGCACTGTGAGTTCATGGCAAAATTGGAGTCTGCTTTTCATAAAATAACCTGATAAAAACAGTAAGTCCTCTCATTATAAATTTTGTCTTCTGTCCATCTCTTCGAACACTGGTATACTTTCCTAGAGCAGGACTAGAGGAGAATCAGAATGTTTGGTGCAGAAAGCTAGTTAGAACTTTCACGAGGTGTTTTGTTTTGTTTTCATTTGAAAATCATTCCAGTGAAATTGCACAGGTGGTGATGGTAGTGGTTTTGGGCTGGCGGGAGGGGGCATGTGTTTGAAATTGATAGTGAAATTGATTTCCAGGATGTATGGGGAGAGTCTGGCCAAAAGCTCTGAGCCTTGGTGACCCCAGGAACCCACAAGAGTCCCTCTTGCCCAGTTCCCTGTGGCCTTCATCACTGTGGGGTGGTGAGGACATCATAAGCTTTCCCATGGCACAGCCCATACCCTCACTGAGGGTGAGGGCCTTTGCTAGCAAGGAAAGCCTCTTTGGTTTGGCAACAATGCAGTTAAGGTTTAGGGGTACCATTCCGTGGCTTGGGATCCCACATCCTCTCCATAAAGCACTGAAGCCAAGGCTGCAGAGATGAGCTTAAGAAAGACTTTTGTTAAGGAGGTCTTCTAAGATATGTACTTAGCACCATGTTATGCTGGTTGTATTTTACTTGAGATTTCAAAGGCTACAAGCAGGTTTCTTTCCTTTTATCAGTATAATAACAGCAATCCTCACACAGACACCTTTTATCCTATAGCCTTTTAAAGTGCATTCCTGACTCTCTGAATTACAAAAGCATCTGCAGCCTTGCTCAGACCTCAATCAATGAGGATTTTGGGAGTCAAAGCCTATTCAACTTCTTGCTTGTTTATAAGGCATTACTTTTCTTGTTTCAGAAAGAAAGGGGAGAAAGAATAAATTAATTGTTGTATTCAAGGCAACTTGCAATAAAAAGACATCTACCCTAAGGTACATACACTGAAAATCAAAAGGCAAAATCTCATAAGAAGAGGCAGCAAATTTTCAAATGTAGGTTCTATGATTAGCTTGGACACTAAATTTAGTTTCAAGTTTCCCAACATACATGATACTTTACATAATTCTCACTATATGGCAAGGTAATACTTAATCCTTCAGGAAGCAAAATCATATCCTTTGTTTTAAATTCTAAAAGAAACATTGTTCATGCCTTTATAAAAGGTACACAGATCAGCATAGTAGGCAGGACCAACAAGTAAACAGCAGTATTCTTCATGTGGTTTTTGTTTTTTTAGAGACAGGATCTTGCTGTGTGACCCAGGCTGGAGTACAGTGGCGTGATCATGGCTCACTGCAGCCTCGAACTGCCAGGTTCAAGGGATCCTCCCACCTCAGCCTCCTGAGTAGGGTGCACCACCACTCCTGGCTAAAAAAAACATGTCTGTTTTTTGTAGAGATGGGGTCTCACTGTGTTGCCAACGTTGGTCTCAACTCCTAGCTTCATTTATCCTCCTGTCTCAGCCTCTCAAAGTGCTGCAATTATAGGTGTGAGCCACCGCATCTAGCCCAATTTTGTAATTTTGTATTGGCAAATTTGTATTAATTTTGTATTGGCAAGATGAAAAGAAGAAAACACATCACTGAATACAAGTTGCATGAACGTGTTTCCGAAGGGGAGGAACGTCTGAGTTAATGAGATCCAGACTTGGAACTTACTGATGATCTCATTTTCTAACTTGGTAGAAGGATGCTAAATGGAGATCATGGTCGAGCTAGGCTTTATTTTCTTTAAATAGCTTTTATCTCATTCTGACTTTGGGGAGGAGTCAGAGAGCAGACAATTCGAGGTGGTATTTCAGTAGAGTTT
This sequence comes from Macaca nemestrina, assembly GCF_043159975.1. Taxonomy (NCBI): domain Eukaryota; kingdom Metazoa; phylum Chordata; class Mammalia; order Primates; family Cercopithecidae; genus Macaca; species Macaca nemestrina. The sequence continues at coordinate 119,568,661 of NC_092133.1, read as the reverse complement.
ATGTCATGTTACAGGTAAACCACAAGGCAGGCAGGTGGCAGATTGATGTCTAATCCTGGAGTTAAAAAGGCCACCCTGACTTCTGATCTGATAAGAACCCCTGTCTCCTCTGCAAGGCAACAGATTTAGCAGCTCCTCTAGGTGGAACCAAACCTCTTCAAGGGAAAAAAAAAGGAATACTGTATCATCTACAAACTATTAAGAGGTTGAAAGGTAGAAAATATCTAGGGGATCATAGAAAATTGCTAAAATTCCAAATTTACCTAGAATCAAATTTTAAGAGCCTTTAAATTAAATTACTGTAATGGTATCAGAACTACAGATGCGGAAGTCTTGTCTCTTTACAAGTTGGAGTGCAATTCGCATGTCTGAAATTGATTTGATGGCCTTGGCGCTTCTTTTTTAACTGTATCGCTTTATAGAATTGGAAGTTCTTATAATTCTGGATTCTTGCCAAATATTGCATGACATGAAAATGAAAACGTGTTTCCCTTCCCGTGTTTTCCCCATGCATTTGTGTTGTCATTTCAGCGACCATCTCTAACCACAAGTTCTTAAACCTAGAATCCAATCATACAGAATACACGAGAGAAGACAGGAATGGGCATGAATGCATTCAGGTCACCATAGACAGGAATCCTTCTGGATTCTAAATGTTTTATGGAAAAGTCTTCCCTTCCCTTCCTCTGATCTATTCTTTAAAAATATCATGACCTATTTAGCAATTCTCTGATTTGTAAAAACAACATATTCTTATTTTGGAGACATAAAGAAAGTATGTCACTCTTATCCCAAGCAGACTAACGCAGAACAGAAAATCCAACATGGCATATTCTCACTTGTAAGTGAGAGCTAAACACTGGCTACACATGGACATAAAGATGGCAACAATAGACACTGGGGACTACTGGAGCGGGGAGGCAGGAGGAGAGCAAAGGTTGAAAACCCATTGAATACTATGCTTGTTACCAAAACACCAGGGGTTTGGTCTATGTTCTACTGCTCACCAAACAGAAAGCCAATCACTGAGACAAGTACTGCCAAGGAAGAAGGCTTTAACCAGGTGCTGCAGCCAAGGAGACGGAAGCTCAGTCTCAACTCCATCTCCTTGACTGACTAAAACTAGGGGTTTATGTAGCAGGAGAGAAACATAAGAACATGTAAGAAAACAAGAACTGAGGAGGGGCAAAGAAACAATCATGATGAATGAGGGGTGTGGCATCTGGTCTGGTGATCTGGTGAGTTTCAGTTCTTGGATACTTTTTTGAGAGGCCTAAAGGTGTTGCCTGAGGAAGGAACTCAGATTAAACAAATACTAGTTTCCAGCTTTGAGACCAGAAGAGTCAATTTCTTGTTCCGTTTATCAAAAAGAATAATCTGTGGGACTACTGGGTCAGTTTCATGCTCACTACCTGGATGACAGGATCAATTGTACCCCAAACCTCAGCATTTTGCAATATACCCATGTAACAAACCTGCACACTAAAATAAATCTAAATCTAAAATAAAAGGTGAAATTATTAAAAAAGAAAGTACGTTACCCATTATGCCACCATCAAAAGAAAACTCATGCTTGTTTTTGGCTATATTGTGTCCAATTACTAAATTATACCCCAAAATTCCATTAAAACACCTTTATTATGATTGTGTAGTACTCTGGAGTACACATACATTGTAATTTGTTAACCAGCCTTCCAAATTGTTTCAAGATTTATTTATTCTATTAAAGATGTAATATGTACAGATTTGCTTCCTGACACTCCAGTACGAGAGCTACCACTTTTCCCAAATCAAACTAATCTATCCTGGCTTCAGCAATTATTGAGAAATTCATTCTCATCCTATTAAGGGGAGGCATTATCCCCTCACTTGGAGTCATAAGGAAATCTTGGGGAGCTTGTCCAATCCAATAAAACCAGGCCAGGGCCTCTGAGTCTCCTGGGACTCATAGTGAATTGCCTTCCATGCAGCCTGTTTGCAGCCAGATTTATGGGGACCTTTGCCAAGTATCCTAAGTGTGAGCACCTGGTTTCAGCCACTCTAAGCATGTCACATATCCACCCTCCCAGTTGTGGGTCACTTCTTGCAAATGGAATACAGGTCTTTCGAATTTGAAGAGCACCATCACCAGCCCTGACAACTGCCACCCTCTTCTTGGGTCTGAGAAGTCATCCACTCCCCTCTTCCTGCCTAATTAGGAACTTCCTCCTTTCCTCTTCTGGAGGCAAGTCCAGGTTTCTTTTCCAAATACCTTTACCTTCTCATCCCAGTTTAGGGAGAGAGTCTTCAGAGTGGCCTCTGTAGCATGGAGACACCATTAACAACCCTTCCCTGTGGGAAGACCTTAGAACTTAAAGGCTTGGCAGTTTCCCAGGAGGCGATGGCTAGGAATAGAAGTTCCATAACTTTTTTTGTTTGTTTCTGATAACCACAAGGACAAGGCAAATTAACAATACCTCAGAAGATGAATCTGACACACAGATAATACTCTATGGAGAGTATTTGCATAGTGTGGTGCTTCTTTAAACAATGAGGAACTACCCTTTTCTGCACAGAGGTGTCCTTGTCATTTATTTGTTTGCAGCTGTAGGAGGGCAGGGGGCTTTGCATGGTGACACTGGGTTAGCAGAGGGGTCCTGCCTGGCTCACTTCACTCCACACAGTGGATGCCTCCGTGCAGGGATGACTGTGGCTGGCTCTATATGAGCCACCCATGAGCACGGGGTACTAGGCATCACTGCCCTTTCATCTTTCCAATCTGATAATGAAATAATACACACAGAGAAGGAAAATGTGGAAACAAAAGATGCACTTGTACTTTGCCCAACTGCTGAATCATCTGATTTCCATCCAGAACAAATGCCATTCTGTTTTCACAGGTGAAAATCGTGAATAATGTCTGGGTACTCTGTGGATGGAAAAGGGAGAAAAGTGTTGAAATATTAGCCTTGAAGAAACAGGATATAAACTGAGTGTATCAAGGATATTTCATCAAAATAAATCCTAGAGAAAATGCTTCTCCTTTGTCCGAGTCAGGGAAGAGAAATACTAATTTTCAGACCTCAACTTAAGCTAGGAGAGACATGAGAATCTCAGATATGCACAGTTGGAAGCTGGCATTAAAACGGGGTTAGTGAATATAGATCTATCTTATTCTAAGGTCCAGAAGTTCCTGGTCACTAGTTAGTCTGGCACGTATCCACAAACTGCTCACATGCAGCATCCAGATGTCCACTAAATACTTGATTTTGTGTGTGTGTATATTGTACTGTAGATTAACAGCAGGACCCTCTAGTGCGTGCACCCAAGGTTTCTATTAAAAACAAAAGCAGGCCGGGCGCGGTGGCTCACGCCTGTAATCCCAGCACTTTGGGAGGCCGAGGCGGGCGGATCACAAGGTCAGGAGATCGAGACCACGGTGAAACCCCGTCTCTACTAAAAATACAAAAAATTAGCCGGGCGCGGTTGTGGGCGCCTGTAGTCCCAGCTACTCGGGAGGCTGAGGCAGGAGAATGGCGTGAACCCGGGAGGCGGAGCTTGCAGTGAGCCGAGATCGCGCCACTGCACTCCAGCCTGGGCGACAGAGCGAGACTCCGTCTCAAAAAAAAAATAAAAATAAAAATAAAAAATAAAAAATAAAAACAAAAGCTGCTGATTTGTTCTCTTCCACCACCATTTCTCTGAGTCTTTAATGCCAGACCCCCCCCCCAAAATTACAAGATCATAATAAAACTAACTACAGTTCTCTTCTCCACTTGTGTTGCAGTTCTCACACCCACCTGTTGTATTTTAGAATCATGGGGGTCTCAGTCTATTCCCCAGAGTGAGCATAATTGCAAGAATGGCACTGGGGAGATATTGACTCAGATTTTGCTTTTCTGTCCATAAGCCACAGAAGCTGTGGGAAGTTGCCAAGAAGCCATGCATAGCCAAGCCCTTCTGCTCTTTTTTAAATTTTGTATTCTTCTATTATTTTTTAGAGATAGGAGTCTTGTTCTTTCTCCCAGGCTGATGTGCAGTGGTGTCACCATAGCTCCCTGCAGCTTCGACCTCCTGGGCTCAAGCCATCCTCCTGCCTCAGCCTCCCCAGTAGCTGGAACTACACGTGTGCACCACCACACTGCTAATTTTTTAATTTTTTTGTAGAGACAGAGTCTCACTACGTTGCCCGTGCTGGTCTCGAACTCCTGGGCTCAAGCAATCCGCCTGCCTAGGCCTCTCAAAGTGCTGGGATTACAGGTGTGAGCCACTGTTCTAAACATACACCTGCTGTTGGTCACAGGACTCACCAGAGAATGGCAAGTGGACACTTGAAGGAAGAAAACCTCCGCTGATGCTGTCACCAGGGAAGGGTTTATGTAAGGATGGGAGGGAAGATGGAAGCCAGGTGTGCCCGATGGAGCTCCCTATCTTCCTTCCCACCCTTAGTCCTCAACCCAGCATGGACATTAAAGACTGGAAACCAGAAGGAGGGCAGAAAATGGGGGAAAAGGCAACTGCACTGTGGCTTGTAGAAAGGACTCTGTAAGCAAATTTAGAAGCGTAGAGCTTCTGTAGTGCCAGTTTGTTCATTTTCCTTTGGAGTACCACGAAGCAGGAATGGTAGAGAAAACCTAAAGCCTGTGGATGATTTATTTGTTAATTTAATATTTTGTTCCTGGAATTTTTAATAAGAGTACCTAGCAACTAGGATGTTCTCTTCAACTGAAATCAGAATTTTGACTAGGTTTAAGTTGAAAGATACACAAGTGAAAGAAAAGTGTCTGAATGTCATGATTAAATTAACCACATCATTTAATGAGTGCTAGGAATGAGTCATTCCAAATATATTTGCATGTGGAAAACTTCATTGTATTTTCAAATGCCCTGCGGCAAATTGGGCATTAATTAGGATGAAGTAAAACTTCATCACAGCGATGTTGATTTTTCTTTTCACAATAGAATGTAATCTGAAGCAAAGTGAATACCTTGGCTAGCCAGACACCCCACTGTTCCTGGCAATTAACATATTATGTAAAGCTACATTTGCAGGTTCCTTTTCAGGACCTCGGCATTTCAATTTAGGGTTTAAGGATCTGAAAACGGGAATGAAAAATACATCATCAATGCCTCTAGCTCTAACTTTCTTTTATCTTTGTTGTTATCTCCAAATCCAATAGCATTGCAAAGAATATAAATAAATTCAATCCCCCTCGCAAAACAGTGCACTTGGTGAACATTTCAGCAAATATTTGTTTATGATGTTAAAATGAAATCATGGCCATCTTTTAAAAATTAATGCTGTTCAACTATGTTGCATGCACTTGAGGACATAAATGCGGAAAGCCAGATCTTAGCACTACCTAGCTACGTATTTCTGTGGAGCAGGTGCTATAGGATAAATAATTCGAAGGCAATCTCAGTAAACTTTTTTTTCTGGGTGACGTGATCTTTTCTTCTTGTGTGATGTGTACTTAGAGTTAGAAAGTTTTGGTCCTGCAAGGGATCTGAGACACCAACTAGCTCAACCTCTGGCCTTACAGATGAGATAGCTGTGACTCAGTGAGGTTATACGTGGATCAGTTTTTGGCAGAAGCTGAACTAGAACTAGCATTCCCAGACTCCCGGTTAAATAAAAATTTGAGGCAGGGTGCAGTGGCTCACACCTGTAATCCTAGCACTTTGGCAGAACGAGATGAAAGGGTCGCTTAAGCTTAGGAGTTTGAGACCAGCCTGGGCAACAAAGTGAGACCTCGTCTACTGAAAATTTAAAAAATGAACTGTGCATGATGGTACAGACCTGTAGTCCCAGCTACTCAGGAGGCTGAGGTGGGAGGATTGCTTGAGCCTGGGAGATCGAGGCTGCAGTGAGCCATAATCTCACCACTGCACTCCAGCCTGGGCAACAGAGACCCTGTCTGACTGACTGAATAAATTAATGACCAACCAATCTTACCACTGGTGTCAACTCTGGAGTACACCACACGTGATCTTTGCTCTTTTCATTTGGTAGAATTTCAGAGCAAGCTGCTTTTTCTATTTTCTTTCTTTCTTTTCTTTTTTTTTTTTTTTTTTTTTTGAGACAGTCTCGCTCTGTCGCCCAGGCTGGAGTGCAGTGGCACGATCTTCGCTCACTGCAATCTCCACCTCCCGGGTTCACACCATTCTCCTGCCTCAGCCTCCCAGGTAGCTGGGACTACAGGTGCCCACCACCATGCCTGGCTAATTTTTTGTATTTTTAGTAGAGATGAGGTTTCACCGTGTTAGCCAGGATGGTCTTGATCTCCTGAACTCGTGATCCACCCACCTCGTCCTCCCAAAGTGCTGGGATTACAGGCGTGAGCCACCGCACCCATCCCGCTTTTTCTATTTTCTCAGTGATAACCCATAGTATGAGGTTACAGGGAAGGTTAAAGAAGATTACCACATGACAGTTACTTGGTACAGAGCAGCGGGCACCTAATATGTTGAGTCCTTTATTTCTTCCCTCATCCTTTCATTAGGAAGAGAATATTTCTAGAGGGTGAATCACAGATGCAGAAGAGGAGAGAGCTGCATTGAGTCAATTACACCAGCATGTCTTGGTGACAGAGAGTCTCCTTTGAAGAAGAGAAGACTAGAAAGGACCAGTGGGGTTCAGGTGGCCTGACTATACAGACCACCCCCTTCCTGCATGACCCCAAAGGGCTTACTGTTTGGGTTCCCAGGTTTGGGGTTGCCTAATGATTGGGGAAGTCTTTACAAGGTTGTGATGGAAACAGGGATCTCCATGGAGCAAGGAGGAAAATCCAGTCTTATGGACCCTTGAGTCCTGCTCACGTGGCTCAGAGAATATTCCCATCATCCTCTGCTTCCCCCTCAGTTAGGAGGCGCTCTCCACTCAGTAGCTTAGGGTAGCAGCTTCAAACACCAAGCTGTAGGCCATGCATGACTGAGAAAAGTTTTCACTGAAGGCAAAATGAGAATGCTAACTCCAACAAAAAGAATTTTTCACTAGATCAAACCTGAAATTGTGGTTGTTTCCCCTTTTTTTGGCATTAAAGTATCTTTTCTTTCTTATGGTAAAAAAATCATACCACAGAGAGTAAGATTTCTTTAATGCCTCTTATTTTGCTAAATAAAATCAACATTCCTGTATGTAACCCCTCATAAATTTGGGGGGAATTTTTTTTTTTTAGAAATTTTCATCTATGAAATATAAAATGATGGGAAGTATTATTATGGAAACAAGCTCCAGAGAGTTTAGCTTTCTCCATGGTTCTTACTAATATGAATATGTGAACATCGTAGCGGCTTAGCCAGGAGGAACCATTAGAATTGGTGTTGGTCAGTGGTGGCTTGCTTGCAAGGCAAAGAGCTATCCCAAACTAGTGCAAGAACAAAAATTGAATTAATTGAATAAATTAATTGGAAGGACCCCACAATGTACTGGAAACGGAAAGTGAGAAGCCCAGGAGACCCCACATGACTGCTGTCTTATCCTTTGCGCTCTCTGAAGATCATGGGGGTCTCACATCTCTATTTTTTAATACAGATTTGCTTTATTTTTTTCTCTGCCCTTTTTCTCTGTTTCACTTTCCCTGCCCATTTTAACCACAGCTTCAAGTTGAAAACTAAGTTGTTTCAAGTTCTCCCTAGACATTGACTAATAGATCCTCTGTCCCAGATCTAAATTTACAGGGGAGAGAATTTAATTGGACCAACTAAGTTCAGGTGGCTACTTCTTGACCCAATCAGGAAAGACATTTCCAGGGGTGAGAATTTGATTGATCCAACTAAGATCAGGTGACTACTGTTTAGTCCAATCAGGAAAGACCAGGCTGGAGTGGGTGGCCCTGCGCTTTATTGCTCAGTTCAGAGCAACCCTTGCACCTCCCTCTTCTCTCCCGATGCCCCTTTAAATTCAGCAGTTACTGCCCCAAACTCCTTCTGCACTCAGGGTGATGCACCTCTTCATTCTTCTTGTCCATCTATTGCATATACATTATCTTTTGCCCCCATATAGACCTTATTATATGCTTGACGAGCTCAAGAACTTTTATCTCTGGTGCACTTTTACCCATGGTGCCTAGCACTGTTCCAAAATGCTATTTTGACTTTTTTTTTTTTTTCCCAGCATATCAGATCACAGGGTATTTGGCACAAGTGTCAGCAATTTCCATTGTCTTTTCTCTGAACTAAATGATGTCTCAGCAGCAAGCTGGCATCAGAGGGGAGGGTACTGCATGTGAGGAGACTGCTAATATGTAGTGATCGTTTTCAGTGAGAACGTGAATAAGAACAGCAACGAAAAGAGGAGTTTACATTTGGAGCTAAATAGTTATGTATAGGAAGTGAGGGAGGAAAATATATAGCCCTACATCTTTGATTTTTCTACTTACCTACCACTACGATGACCCTGAACAAGAAACAGATTTGATTTTGATTTTCTTCAAGGATTATTACCTTCTGCAATGGAAAATGACAACTCATCAAATGTATTGTTTCTGCCGTGAGCTACAAAGATGACCATACAGCAGAGGTTATAAATGTAGCCATGTTGCTTAAAGTAATATTATTTCTTGGCTATTTTGCTAAACTGAATCTATCTTCTTTTTTTAAAAAAAATGTCAGGGATGAGGACATCATACCTTGATATTCTGCTGAGCATGGTAAAGAGGAAGCTACTTCACTGAGGACCACATGAATTTGTCTAAATCTTGGTGAACTGGGCAGTGATTTAGGGATAATTTTCCTGGCCAAATACTTGTAATGTGTGTCAAAGCCAGATCCCCATAACAGAAGCGGACTTTGTAAAAAATAAATCTAGGAATACACCACTTTGGGGATTTGCACAGAAAAATTAACCAAAGGAGACAATCTGACTGTTAATGCATGTTCCTTCTGGTCATGATATTGGCATGTAATCTGAGCTGAGTTTCCTGTGGAACACCCAGTCATCTTGAAGCCTCATCCCTTAAGAAACACAGGGTGGAAGGTACTGACCTTATCCCTGCTTTCCTCTATGGGAAGGTCCTGAGAGGCGCATGGGAAGGTGTGATTGTCTGGATAATACAATTGATGCTGTTGAGAGGGGTCTTCTTGTACTTTTAGCAAGAAGCTGCTTATCCGATTCTCAAAGGGTACTGCCAGAGTATCGGGCACACCTTGGGCATCCATGAAAGAAATCTGTAGCCCAAACCTCGAGGCCGGACTGGCTAAATAATTGTCAGCGTACCTTGTTCAAAAATCATTAATAAGGCCGGGCATGGTGGCTCGCACCTTGGAATCCCAGCACTTTGGGAGGCTAAGGCAGGTGGATCACCTGAGGTCAAGAGTTCGAGACCAGCCTGGCCAATGTGGCAAAACCCCATCTCTACTAAAAATACAAAAATTAGCTGCACATGGTGGCACATGCCTGTAATCCCAGCTACTTGGGAGGTTGAGGCAGGAGAACTGGTTGAACCCAGGAGGTGGAGGTTGCGGTGAGCCAAGATGGCGCCATTGCACTCTAGCCTGGGCAACAAGAGTGAAACTCCATCTCAGAAAAATGAAATGAAATGAAATGAAATAAAATACAATAAAATAAAATAAATATCTCCCTCGCAATGTGAGTTTACTGATTGTGGAAACAGTCTTGGTATGAGACTCTTAAGGGCCAGTTGTGTACAATTTACTCTGGTATGAGTACCTCATCCATCTTGGGTGCATAGAAAAGTATACGGTCCCCTCTGTTGTGAAAGCACTGTTAGAATTTGTCTGGCAAATTGTTTGCTATCGCTTTCCTATAATGTGACTTCTCCTAAACCCCCTGTTCAAAATGGACCACATAAGTCAAATAATAAAAATCTTAATGGAGACTAGGTGCGGCAGGTCACGCCTGTAATCCTAGCACTTTGGGAGGCCAAGGCAGGTGGATCACATGAGGTCAGGAGTTCAAGAGTACTCAAAGTACTCAAAGCCTGGCCAACATGGTGAAACCCCATCTCTGCTAAAAATACAAAAATTAGCCAGGCATGTTGGAGCGCACCTGTAGTCCCAGCTATTCAGGAGGCTGAGGCACGAGAATTGCTTGAACCCAGGAGGCGGAGGTTGTAGTGAGTTGAGATCATGCCACTGCACTCTGGCAATCAATCAATCAATCAATACAATGGAACACTTAAGGGCAATGTTATTTTCCGGTAATTTTCACAACTGATACTTTGACCCACTAGGTCTTTAGTTTTCTCTATCTAACCCTTCTGATGAACTTTTCCCCCTTGCCATATTATTTTTCCAGATTAATAGAGATGGCATTGGACATATTTTCAACATGATTAATAATAGTCTATTTTCCCACTTTCTTTAAAATGTCTTTTGCAGACAAGGAGCCCCAAACTGTCTCACAGTCCTCAACCACCCAGTCTGGGTGACCCGGTCGAGCATTTATCAGAGACGTCCGCTGATTCTTTGGAAGCCATGTCTGAGGGGGATGCTCCAACCCCTTTTTCCAGAGGCAGCCGGACTCGCGCGAGCCTTCCCGTGGTGAGGTCAACCAACCAGACGAAAGAAAGATCTCTGGGTAAGCTTTAGAAGGCAGTTTCTGATGCCCTTTTCTTACTGAATGCGTGTCTTGTTATACTTCTGAACCTATACCCTTTCATTCAACATTCATTTGATATTGATTTGCAAATACTGTAGTACTGGGAAACTTCATTGGTTTAATATCAAGCATTGAGGATTTGCCTGATGGGTAATCAGATCAAGTGCAAGCTGGCTTTGAGTATGGGCACATTCAGAAGTGGTTGGGATTAGTAATTCAAGCCAAGGGGCTAGTAGTATTTTACCTATGTTCCTGCTACTATACAGCAGGAGTCCCCAGTCCCCAGGCCATGGACCACTACCAGTCCTGTGGCCCGTTAGGAACCAGACCACACAGCAAGAGGTGAGCAGAGGATGAGCGAGGGTTACTGCCTGAGCTCCGCCTCCTGTCAGATCAACTGTGGCATCAGCTTCTCATAGGAACTGAACCCTATTGTGAACTGCACGAGTGAGGGATCCAGGTTGCATGTTCTTATGAGAATCTAACTAATGCCTGATGATCCGAGATGGAACAGTTTCATCCCGAAACCATTAGTGGAAAATTGTCTTTCACGAAACCAGTCCCTGGTGCCAAAAAAATTGGGGACCACTGGTCTACAGTAAATTGTGAGGAACTGGCCACAGAATGATCCTCTTGTCACTTTGCAAACCTCTTCTCCAGTCCCAGAAGCCAGGACTTGGCATTTTTACCCAGTGCTGTGGGTTTCCACCAGCCCTGCTGCACCTATCTGGTAATTCAGTGGAGGAGATGAGTGGCTCCAGGACAAAAAGGGACAACATGGCCAGCATCTCCGTGACTATTCATAAGAACCTTGAACACGAGGCTGTTTCCACTACCGCGTGAAAGGATAGAGGGGCTTGGTGTGTGTAGTACACAGCTTTTCTGAAAGGTAGAAGGATTCTTTTTATGCTTTTACCACATATCATTTCCTTTTTTTGTGTTGGAAGTTCACTTTCTATCTTGCTTGGCTTTTTAAATTTCTTTTTCTTTTTTTTTTTTTTTTTTTTTTTTTTTTTTTGGCCCTTTAACAAAATAGACAAGTCGTGAGGATTTGGACCTCTCTGTCAACTGGGCAGATGTTTCTTATGCTTCACTGCCATGTTAAGGTTCTGATTTGGGTACCTGTGTTTACAAACAGATGGGCTTGGGGCTAAGAAGGGACAGGAAAAGGGTCAACATGCAAAAGCCTTCAGAGTCTGGCGCATGCAAAAGACAGCTGAACTCCGCCATGTAAAACTGAGCAAATGCCTTGCTGGGAGGAGAAGAAAGAAGAAGATAGATATGAGAGAAGGTGTCCTGATTTTGTTTTCTTAGCTGCAGATAATGACACAAGCAGACTGGATTCAGACATTGTCCTAGCTGTCCTAAAAGAAACCTGACCGGGCGCGGTGGCTCACGCCTGTAATCCCAGCACTTTGGGAGGCCAAGGTGGGTGGATCACGAGGTCAGGAGATTGAGACCATCCTGGCTAACACGGTGAAACCCCATCTCCAGTAAAAATACAAAAAATTAGCCAGGCGTGGTGGCAGGCGCCTGTAGTCCCAGCCACTCAGGAGGCTGAGACCGGAGAATGGCGTGAACCTGGGAAACAGAGCTTGCAGTAAGCCAAGATCGTGCCACTGCACTCTAGCCTGGGCAACAGAGCAAGACTCCATCAAAAAAAAACACACCCACAACTTTGTTATTATTTGTGTTATCAATGTGAATATTTAACATTAAATTTTGTGTACTTGATCTTAGTAATCTAAGGTCCTCGTTGTGTAAATGAGAGAAGACCACAGAAAATGTGCTTTTTGTTGATGGGTGTGTTTGCTTGTTTGAGCTCACACAGTTAATTAAATGGCAGCAGTGGGAAGTGCAGGGCTTCAGTTCCCATTAACATCATCTTACAAATGAAGGGACAAGGACACACACAGGAGGGACACACCCAAGGAGCATCATGGGCCAAGACAGTGTCAAGATGACACAGGCTTCCACACCATTACCAGGCTGGGGTTTTCTTTCTGGATTCAAGAAATTTGTGGCTTCTTTTTTTTTTTTTTTTTTCTTGAGACAGAGTTTTGCTCTGTCACCCAGGCTGGAGTGCAGTGGCATGATCATGACTCACTACAGCCTCGACGTCCCAGGTTCAAGGGATCCTCCCATCTCAGCCTTCTGAGTAGATGGGACGACAGGCACGCACCCAGACACCTGACTAATTTTTTATTTTTTGTAGAGGCAGGGTCTCACTATGTTGCCCAGGCTGGTCTGGAACTCCTGGACTCAAGTAATCCTCCCACCTCGACCTCACAAAATGCTGGGATTATAGGCATAAGCCAGCACGCCTGGCCTGAAACTTGTGCTTTCTTAACTCCACTCACACTTAGGAGCCAGGCAAGGAACGGGATTTCTCCTTTGTGCTTGAAGGAAATGAGTGAAGCTCAGGTCTCTGTAAAGATAACCTCGGCTTTGCAAACCAAAATGAAGATAAGAATAAATGCCTCTCCGCCTCCCCCCATACCTGGGGAACTTTGACTCTGTCGGATAATGGATCTTTTGTCTTAAAGGAAGGAATTTCCTCTGCAGCCAAGAACGGTTGGCAGTGCAGGTTGAGACTTGCTAGGTTCAGGAACCAAGCCTTGGGGCAGAGAGACTGCAGGAGCTAAGGCCGGCTTGCCCAAGGAATGGCTGAGGGTGGCGGGTGTTTTTGCACAGGGGTGGCCACGCTTCTGCAAATTGCTCCGTTTTACTCAGCATCCTTTGCTGTAGAGTGCCGGTGTGCTGTCACAGCAGGCTGAAAAATGCATCTGACCTGTTTATTCTGCCCTCCCTGTGAGGGGCTTTTTGACCTGTCATTTTTCACTGCTCCTGGATAGAAACAAAGGAACACAGTAAGAGGAGAGGAGAGAAATGAGCAGTTTCTTGCCAACGCGAAGGGAAGCTCTGGTTCCAGAAAATGAGGCTGGCACTGGGCCAGCTGGGTTGATGTTGCCCTTGACCGCCTCTTTGTGGCCGATTGAGGAATGTCCCCCAAGCCGCACCTGGCCCTTATGGCGTAATCCAGTTGAACCTGGACGGGAAATAGAAAGGAAAATGTGAGTCACAGCAAGTGCAAATGCAGTCTCCCTCCCAGAGGCCTTGCTCAGCTTAGTCTTTGGGAAACTCCCCGCCTCCTGGCCTTATTTAACACACAGACGCACGGGTTCCTGGGATAAACAGTGCTCCCCAGAGAGCCCCGGCCATGAGCAGGGGTGTCTCCCAGCACCTGGGTGGCCCAGAAGCACAGCTGCAACTCTATGGGGCCTCAGATATGCAGACTGGATACTTTGAACTGTAACCCCCTGGAAACCCACTGTTGATGCCATCTGGAAGCCCTGGGTGTCTTTTGGGATCTGTACCTTGTCACTTTATCTCAATCCACATAGAGTTTTAAGTTCTCCCATGAAGCCCTGTTGATCTTGCCTTTGTTTAAAATGTTGATGGTTTGTTCATCATGGATTTTTTTTTATCATTTTATTTTTTGAGAGCAACTTTTTAGGTTTGTAACAAGATCAAGGAGAAAATACAGACAGTTCCCATACACCCTTGGCCTCCACGCATGCACAGCCCCCACCTTGATCAGCATCCCCTACTAAAGTGGTACATTTGTTACGGTCAATGAAATGAGACCAACACATTGATATCACCCAGAGTCCATAGTTTACTTTGGGGTTCACTCTTGGTGTTGTGCATTCTGTGGATTTGAACAAAGGTCATGACGTGTATCCACCATTATAGTATTATACAGAATGGTTTCACTTGCCCTAAAAATCCTCTGTGCTCTGCCTATTCATCCCTTCCTCCTGGCTAACCACTCACCAACTGCTCATCTTTTCATTGTCTCCATAGTTTTGCCTTTTACAGAATGTCTTGTAGTTGGAATCCCATGGCATGTAGCCTTTTCATATTGGCTTCTTCCACTTAATAATATGCATTTATGTTTTCTCCATATATTTTTATGGTTGGATAGCTCATTTCTTTTTCACATCTGAATAATCTGTTTTTGTGTTGTGTTGTGTTGTGTTATGTTGTGTTTTGAGACAAGGTCTCATTCTGTCACCCAGGCTGGAGTGCAGTGGTGCAATCACAACTCACTGCAGCCTCAACTTGAGGCATAGATGAGTCTCCCACCTCAGCTTCCTGAATAGCTGGGACTACAGACATGTGCCACCATGCCTGGCTAAGTTTTTTGTACATACAGGGTTTCATCTTATTACCCAGGGTGGTCTCGAACTCCTGGGCTCAAGCAGTCTGCCCACCTCTGCCTCCCAAAGTGCTGGGATTACAGGTGTGAACTACCACGCCCAGCCTGAATAATATTCTATAGTCTGGATATACTACAGTTTATTTGTCTATTCACCTTCCAAAGGATATTGTGGTTGCTTCCAAGTCTTGCCAATTATAAATAATGCTCTATAAACATTCACGTGCAGGTATTTGTGTGAACATACATTGCAGTTCCTCTGGGTAGATACCAAGGAACATGATTGCTGGATTACCTGGGAGGCTGCTATTTAGTTTTGTTTTGTCATGGGTTATTGCATTAATTTTGCTTTTTTAAAATATTGCACAAAGACATTCTTTATCATGGTAACTGAGCTTTTGGGAGATCCTTAAATTTTGCACTGGAAGTATGTGCCTTGCTGACCTCACCCCAGTGCCGGCCCCTCATGTCACCCCAGGCGCATCAGATACTGTTACTGCCAGTCCCCAGCCACAGGGCCTGGAGGAAGGAGAGTGAGGAAAGCCCAGCTCCCGGCCTGTACTCTGGCGCGTGGTGCCACAGTTTGTCACTGGAGTCCTTCCCCAGCTCAGGCAGCACAGAAAGGCACCTTGAGGGTGGAGCCAGGACAAGATGAAATCCTCACACCACTCCGGCTCCTGAGAAGGGAGGAAACCTTCCCTCACTTCATTCTGCCTGTGCCTGGAGATAAACCTGCCTGACTCTTAGTGTCTCCACTTGAATAATTTCTCATTTCTATTGCTTCAGTGTATTTGGGGGCTGGGAGAAATGCAGGAAGGCTGAGCATGGTGCATTTCGCAGATGCTGTTAGAAGACATGCAAGAGAGAGAATGGGGAACAGTGGCCATGTTTTGGACCCGTCATATACATCACTGGTGTCTGTGTAATGGTCTCTCTTGGGTGCTGTCCTGGGATGCAAGGTGTCTACTTCTCATTTGAGAGAAGCATTTTACCATTCAGACAGAGCCAAGTGACAGCAACACAGAAGTCCTTTCTGAGGCTGAGAGCCTAGAAATTTACAAAGAAGAAAGGTAAAGAAAGAAATTGATGGGTTCAGCAGCACGGACTCACCCCATCGCCAGGTTCCAACAACCTATCGTGTCTAAATCTCTACTTCCACAGTGGTTGGTTCCCTGCCCTTTCCTCTCATCCAGAGCAAATTCTTTTCAATGGAATTTATGCCACTTCTCCTTTACTCTCTCTTCAGTGAAAACAGAGAAGACCAGGAGAAAGGAAGACTAAAAAGTAAAATGAAAACCGCCTTCCAATAGAATTTGGTTGCAGAAATAATTTCCGTGAAAAATGGTCCTGCTGATATTAGGTCTGGAGTCTTAATGATGGAGTAGTTTCCTTTTAATCATGGTGCTGTCTTAGAAATGCCTGTCTGGAATGTGACCATGGGCGGGGGCTGGTGTCTGGCCGCTGCGTAGTCGGCCTTCGGGGAAAGGGTAGCCACAAGATGTTCCCACTCTTCTGTGAGCCCTCAGGAATTTGAAAATAAAACTCATGTGAAAACAGGAACAACAGCAGCAACTTCTTGATGCAGACAGATTCCTTTATTGACCATATTCTGAATGCATGACTTTAGAAAAGAGACCTCACTGACCAGCCCAGCAGCCAGAGGTGTTCCCATTTCCATAACAAACTGCCTCTGAAACACTCAGACTGAAAAATCAAAAATGATCTTAAATGGCATAGGAGGATTTTAGACTGGTTAGAGGGGGAAGTCCCCCGGCGGGGTG
Source organism: Macaca nemestrina (assembly GCF_043159975.1). Lineage (NCBI taxonomy): Eukaryota > Metazoa > Chordata > Mammalia > Primates > Cercopithecidae > Macaca > Macaca nemestrina. The sequence continues at coordinate 119,552,118 of NC_092133.1, read as the reverse complement.
CATTATTGAACATCTATGTGGCTGTTCTTTCATTCCAACATGATTAACTTTGAGGCTTATCATTCCCTATGGGAATTTAAGGAAAAGAAGTCTCATAATTGCCAGAATCTTCCATCCTGTGTACATGCAAGGCTGAGTAGGAAATCAGGGCAAAGGAATTGAGGAATTGTCTATCTCTAAAGATGAAAACAAAGGAGGAAACAACTGTAAGACTAATGTGAGACTGTCTGAATGTGAACAGTTATTTCTTGAATATTCAAAGATTTATTTATTTATTTATTTTAGAGACAGGGTCTTGCTCTGTTGCCCAGGCTGGAGTACAGTGCCACAAACAAAACTCACTGCAGCCTTGAACTCCTTGACTCAAGCAATCCTCCCACCTCATCCTTCTGAGTAGCTGGGACTACAAGTGTACACCACCATGCCCAGCTAATTTTTCTGTTTTTAATTTTTTTTAGAAACGGAGTCTCACTGTGTTTTCTTCTGGTCTCAAACTCCTAACCTCAAGTGATCTTCCCACATTGGCCTCCTAAAATGCTGGGATTACAGGCATGGGCCATGGCACCTGGCCCAAAAGATAAATGAATTTTAAAGAAATAAAAAGAACTATTGCTCTGTAGAGTAAGTGAGGCCAGGCGCGGTGGCTCATGCCTGTAATCCCAGCACTTTGGGAGGCTGAGACCGGTGGATCACAAGGTCAGGAGATCAAGACCATCCTGGTTAACGCAGTGAAACCCCGTCTCTACTAAAAATACAAAAAAATTAGCCGGGTGTGGTGGCAGGCACCTGTATTCCCAGCTACTCGGGAGGCTGAGGCAGCAGAATGGCATGAACCCAGGAGGTGGAGCTTGCAGTGAGCCAAGATCGCGCCACTGCACTCCAGCCTGGGTAACAGAAAGAGACTCTGTCTCAAAAAAAAAAAAAAAAAAAAAAAGAGTAAGTGAAGCATTTATTAAATTTGTTTTTCTAAGGGCTTGTAGTGATTGAAAGGTAACACTGTAAAAACAAAAACTTGCAGTAGAGAATTTCATAGCAGGTCAGTAAGTTCATGGTCAGGCTCTTAGGCTGCTAGCATAGAAAATGTCAGAGCAGGCAGAGATACAACAAAAAAAGAGAATTTTAGACCAATATCCCTGATGAACATCGATGCAAAAATCCTCAATAAAATACTGGCAAACCGAATCCAGCAGCACATCAAAAAGCTTATCCACACGATCAAGTTGGCTTCATCCCTGGGATGCAAGGCTGGTTCAACATATGCAAATCAATAAACGTAATCCATCAAATAAACAGAACCAAAGAGAAAAACCACATGATTATCTCAATAGACGCAGAAAAGGCCTTTGGCAAAATGCAATAGCCCTTCATGCTAAAAACTCTCAAAAACGAGATATTGATGGGACATATCTCAAAATAATAAGAGCTATTTATGACAAACTCACAGCCAATATCATACTGAATGGGCAAAAAACAGAAGCATTCCCTTTGAAAACTGGCACAATGCAGGGATGCCTTCTCTCACCACTCCTATTCAACATAGTGTTGGAAGTTCTGGCCAGGGCAATTAGGCAAGAGAAAGAAATCAAGGATGTTTGGTTAGGAAAGAAGAAATCAAATTGTCCCTGTTTGCAGATGACATGATTGTATATTTAGAAAACCCCATCATCTCAGCCCCAAATCTCCTTAAGCTGATAAGCACCTTCAGCAAAGTCTCAGGATACAAAACCAATGTGCAAAAATCACAAGCATTCTTATATACCAATAACGGCAAACAGAGAGCCAAACTATGAGTGAACTCTCACTCACAATTGCTTCAAAGAGAATAAAATACCTAGGAATCCAACTTACAAAGGATGTGAAGGACTTCTTCAAGGAGAACTATAAATGACTGCTCAACGAAACAAAAGAGGACACAAACAAATGGAACAACATTCTATTTTCATGGATAGGAAGAATCAATATTGTGAAAGTGGCCATCCTGCCCAAGGTAATTTTTAGATTCAATGCCATCCCCATCAAGCTACCAATGACTTTCTTCACAGAATTGGAAAAAACTACTTTAAAGTTCATATGAAACCAAAAAAGAGCCCGCATTGCCAAGACAATCCTAAGCCAAAAGAACAAAGCTGGAGGCATCATGCTACCTGACTTCAAACTACACTACAAGGCTACAGTAACCAAAGCAGCATGGTACTGGTACCAAAACAGAGATATAGACCAATGGAACAGAACAGAGCCCTCAGAAATAATACCACACATCTACAACCATCTCATCTTTGACAAACCTGACAAAAACAAGCAATGGGGAAAGGATTCCCTGTTTAATAAATGGTGCTGGGAAAACTGGCTAGCCATATGTAGAAAGCTGAAACTGTATCCCTTCCTTACACCTTTTACAAAAATTAATTCAAGATGGATTAAAGACTTAAATGTTAGACCTAAAACCATAAAAACCCTAGAAGAAAACCTAGGCAATCCCATTCAGGATGTAGGCATGGGCGAGGACTTCATGTCTAAAATACCAAAAGCAATGGCAACAAAAGCCAAAATAGACAAATGGGATCTAGTTAAACTAAAGAGCTTCTGCACAGCAAAAGAAACTACCATCAGAGTGAACAGGCAACCTACAGAATGGGAAATTTTTTTTTACAATCTACCCATCTGACAAAGGGCTAATATCCAGAATCTACAAAGAACTTAAACAAATTTACAAGAAAAAAATCAACCCCATCAAAAAGTGGGCAAAGGATATGAACAGACACTTCTCAAAAGAAGACATTTATGCAGCCAACAGACACATGAAAAAATGCTCATCATCACTGGCCATCAGAGAAATGCAAATCAAAACCACAATGAGATACCATCTCACACCAGTTAGAATGGTGATTATTAAAAAGTTAGGAAACAACAAGTGCTGGAGAGGATGTGGAGAAATAGGAACACTTTTACACTGTTGAGGGGAGTGTAAACTAGTTCAACCATTGTGGAAGACAGTGTGGCGATTCCTCAAGGATCTAGAACTAGAAATACCATTTGACTCAGCCATCCCATTACTGGGTATATACCCAAAGGATTATAAATCATGCTGCTATAAAGACACATGCACACGTATGTTTACTGCAGCACTATTCACAATACCAAAGACTTGAAACCAACCCAAATGTCCATCAATGACAGACTGGACTAAGAAAATGTGGCACATATATACCATGGAATACTATGCAGCCATAAAAAAGGATGGGTTCATGTCCTTTGTAGGGACATGGCTGAAGCTGGAAACCATCATTCTGAGCAAACTATCACAAGGACAGAAAACCAAACGTCGCATGTTCTCACTCATAGGTGGGAATTGAACAGTGAGATCACTTGGACACAGGGTGGGGAACATCACCCACTGGGGTCTGTTGTGGGGTGGGGGGATGGGGTAGGGATAGCATTAGGAGATATACCTAATGTAAATGACAAGTTAATGGGTACAGCACACCAACATGGCACATGTATACATATGTAACAAACCTGCACCTTGTGCACATGTGCCCTAGAACGTAAAGTATAATTTAAAAAAAGAAAAGAAAAGAAAATGCAACAACAACAACAAAACTGTCAGATCATTCTCTCTAGCATCAGAACCAGCTCCCTGGCCTAAGTAGCTGGGAGTGAGTGGATAGGGTGCCTGGCTGGAATCACCCATACCACTCTCTTCTTAGTGCACCTGCTGCTACCACTGAGGCTGGAAAGCAGAATCATTCTGGAATATCCAATGGGCTGGGGTCTGGAAGGTGAGAAGCAAGGCAGTTGTGAAGGCTTGGGCGTTTTTTTTTTTTTCCAGCATCATTTGCCAAGGTCCCAGGGCACGGCCAACAGCTCGATCGGGTTGAGACTGCTGGGGCAGGCATCCATCTCTCTAGCCCTGAAGTGTAGGTGAGGCCCAACTCTGCATCAGTGCTGGCAGCTTCCAATCAAGGCAGCATGGCTTTGCAATCACACCTGACCAGAGTTTAAGGAAGCCTCCTCTTTACCAAACCAGGTCTATAGTCACCCAGTTTTACTGTGAAGATTCAGCCCAGTGATTCTGCAAGCCATTTAATAAATCCATTTTTTTAACTGGCTGAACCAGTTCAGTTCTCTGCAACTGATCTCTGACTGCACAGGGCCCTAACTTATTATATTTGTAGATATTGTAGTGCTGCCTGTTCTGTGTGTTTCAGGAAATAGGACAAGTGCTGGCAGGTATAGGTTGATGACTTTTGGAGGCTTGGCAGTGAGCTGGAAGTGTGGTTTTCAAACTATGTTCTAGAGAACATGGAAGTTCTATATTATAAATACTGCAATTTCATGTAAGATCTCATTTGAAAAATGAGGTGATGCTAAACTAGTAAAAAAAAAATACAGTAAAGTAAAACCGATACACAATAAAAATTAAATAGGCCAGTAGTATGGGAAAAAAATGGAGGGAGGGAGGGAAGGAAGGAAGAACGGACGGACGGACGGATGGAAGGAAGGAAGGAAGGAAGGGAAGGAAGGGTTATGAGGAAATTTCAGAAGAGAGGGAGAAAGGGAGGGAGGGAGGCAGGGAGGGAAGGAAATGAATAAATGTCCTTTATACTCAGCAGGAGTACTTAAATACTTTAATTTGCTAAAATATTATCTCTTAGTTTTCTCGCACTTGATGTAATGAATGTCCTGAGAGGTAGTTTTGTAAAAACTGAATCAATCTTTAAATAAAATGTGGATTTGGGGCTGAGAATTAACCATAGTAAGGAATATGTCAAAAATGTCTTCAGTATAGTGAAATATGCTTTTGTGATATAAGCATCTCTCCACTTTGTTCTTTATCAACTAGGATTTTCATATATAAGGTTTGCTGAAAACAAGGCAGCATTTGTCCAGGTTTGCTAACTTGGCTCCCAATTCACCCATAAGAAAGAATATTCTTGTAAAAGATCGTGTGGATTCATGATGCATTTGTGCTTACTTTAAAAAACAAAGTTGGGCCGGGTGCCGTGGCTCACGCCTCTAATCCCAGCACTTTGGGAGGCCAAGGCGGGCGGATCACGAGGTCAGGAGATCGACACCATCCTGGCTAACATGGTGAAACCCCGCCTCTACTAAAAATACAAAAATAATGAGCCAGGCGTGGTGGCAGGCGCCTGTAGTGCCAGCCGCTTGGGAGGCTGAGGCAAGAGAATGTCGTGAATCCGGGAGGCGGAGCTTGCAGTGAGCCCAGATCGCGCCACTGCACCCAGCCTGCAGCCTGGGCTAGAGTGCGAGACTCCGTCCCAAAAAAAATAAAAATAAAAAATAATGAAAAAAAAAAAAAAGTTGGTCAGATATCCTTAGGAATCTCTTGCGATTAAAATTCCTGGATTGAAACTCTAGAAGAGATTTCTTAAACTTTGAAGCAATTGTTTAGTTAATAGGGACCTGAGAGATTCTATGCCCTTTACCAAATATATATATATATATCCTAGAAGATATATATATATCTTCTAGGATTACTTTGCAGATGGGACATGGGTAAAAAAGCATGGACTGAAGTGAGGAGAACATATGATGAATGACAAGGGTGTGAACCCTCAGGCACCATTATTTTAGAGGGTCTTTCAGTGGTCAGGGACTATGATGAGGAAACCGTCTTAGCAGTGAGAGAGGTCTTAGAGAAGATTTAGGTTCTCCTGTTTCGTGTGTGTGTGTGTGTGTGTGTGTGTGTGTGTGTGTGTGTGATGGAGTTTTGCTCCTGTCACCCAGGCTGGAGTGCAGTGGCGTGATCTCGACTCACTGCAACCTCCACCTCTGGGGTTCAGTGATTCTTGTGCCTCAGCCTCCTAAGTAGCTGGGATTACAGGCACCCGCCACCACGCCTGGCTAATTCTTATATTTTTAATAGAGACAAGGTTTCACCATGTTGGCCAAGCTGGTCTCCAACTCCTGACCTCAGGTGATCCACCCGCCTTGGCCTCCCAAAGTGCTGGGATTACAGGTGTGAGCCACCACGGTTGGCTTAGGTTCTCCTGTTTCTCTTTCTTCCTTTATGGCCAGGCTGTTGTTAAACCTGGAGTATAAGTCACCTTTTTATAAAGTTAACCTAAGACTTTTCAATGCTGAAGAGGGAGCTATAGTGTTGGAAAGGTAGCATATTTCCAAAGCCATTTCAGAAAATCAATCTTGGCATAGTTAGAGTGAACTATTCCGTTGTCTCTCTGCTATACCCATGATACCCCATCCTAACCCAGACACCTAGCTAATTTTGTTTTCCTGATGTGAAAAATACTCTAATTCAAAAAATAACCCTCCATCAACTTTCAAAGACAACAGAGAAGAAAGTAGGCAGATTTTATCTATTATTTATACCTTTCTAAATCCAAATTAGATTTGATCTGGCTTCATCAAAACCAATAAAAATATAAAAGAACCATTAAAATAAGAATTAATACAAGTAACAGTTGGGTAAAATATGTGTTCCAGAAAAATTAAGGTAAAGATGATTGCTGCAATTGCAGTTAATATTAGAAAATAAGACAAAAGAAGAAATGTAAGGAGTTACGTGGATTGTATTACTTAAGACAAGGTTTATACTAGCTTGTTAGAAAAAAAAAGTTTTAAGGTATTGTCTTCCAACAATTCTTATATCTTAATGTTCTTGACATCCGATTATCTAGTAAGCAGTTATATGTCACAGTTGTTCTATGCAATGTTTTCCATATGGCTATATCTTTACCATTAAACTTCAAAATCCAACAACAGAGTATTAAGTCATGCAGTGAGAAGGCCATAACTTGGGATCTGTAGCTTTCCAGGGATCTAATTTAATACATAGAGCAAGTTGATATAGTCTTGATAATTACTTTAGCCCTCAGGTGATTGGTCCTTGGCTAATTAGTTGTCTTAGAAGGTTGGGTAACTTCAGCCGGAGAGGAATATTTGAGAGGCAGGTCATTGTTGAAGACCTGAATGGCAAAAGAGAGTTGGAAAAGTCATTTCTCCCACAGTGACAAAATCCCAAAATTTTTAATATGTTCCACTAATACCAGCTACTACTCTACACTTTCCCCAGGAATGAGATTGGAAATTTATGGATTCAGATGCTGTACTTTTAGATGTTCTGCAGTGGTTTGGTTGGAACAAGAGATGAGACAGTAGAAAATGTTACCTGAACTATGTATTAGGGAAAAGATTTTGTTTATCCCATCTCTTTTGTTTCCCTTTGCCGTGAAAACTCTATCTAAATAAAACGTGTTCACCACGCCTTGCTGTTTTCATAAATGCAGAATATATTACACACTTTTTTTAATTAAAAGTTTCTAGCTGAGTTAATTTTTTTTGAAAGTTAATTTTCAAATATGATCCTTTAGGTTTATTTAACAAGTTCCTCCACATTTTTAGCACCGGCTTTTAAAGAACAGTCTATGAAATGTTAGAAATAAAATTAAGATGCAAGCCAGTTTTATGGCATACACCCAAGTAGAACTTCATCCTTGGTATTCTCATCCTAGCAGTGGCCTCCAGAAGGCTGCCTGCTGATGTCCAGAAACTGAGATTTAGGGCAGTTTCTCATATTTCCGGCTCAGCAGAGGAACATCGGAAGCTACACGTTCTGCATTGCTGGAGGGTAGATTATGTCTTCTTAGGCAAAGGAGTTACTGAAAGGTCCTGGTCTGCTGCCATCCAGATTTCACAAGTTAGCTCTGTGGTATGGATTTGAAAGTAAGCAGGCCCCTGTCTGGAGATGAGGTTCTGTCTGGAGCAGGGAGGAGCCGGACTTTCCATCCAGGAAAGCTGCTTTCATGCACGGCAGCAGGCGAGAGCCCCAAGGCACCACCATGACGGTCTTTGGTTTCTTGTGAGTCTGAGCCACCCTCTTAGGGGCTGTTATGGGAGGAATTGTGCCTACCCTCTCCCAAATTCATATGTTGAAGTCCTAACTCCTAATACTTCAGCATGTGGCTGTATTTGGAGGTAGGAACTTTAGAGAGGTGATTACATTAAAATGAGGCCATAAGTGTAGGTCTTAACAGATTTGGATATAGACATGTACAGAGAAAAGACCACGTGAAGACATAAGAAAAAGACAGCTATCTACAAGCCAGGGAGAGAGGCTTCAGAAGGAACCCACACAGCTGACACCTTGATAAAAATAACTCTGTTGTTTAAGTCCCTTAGCACAGCCCCATGTACTTAATTGTGGCAGCCTGAACAAATGAGTACAGGGACTCCTGTCTTCTTCTTACTTCCTGTCTCCTTTGAGGGGAGTGTCAGGCTTATGACAGTTGTCACAAACATATTGTGTGTCTTTCTTCAAGACATTAAAATTATGTTTATCAAGCTTTCCATTCACTTTAATTTGTTTTTATTTCAGCACATCAACTTGGTTTATTAGCATTGCAAGGGGAAAGTTTAAAACCTTTTTGTGTATAGACTCCATTTGCATGGCTACTTTTCTTTTCGGTGACTCTCAAGCCCCATCTTCAAATTCAGCAAATGGAAGTTGTTTGACATCTAACTGATTTAACTGCATCCTATCAAGCGAAGCTCCTATTTTCAGCCTGCTGAGTTTGGCTTCTCAAAAGTTGGTTAATGTCATTAAAAATGATATTCCCACCAACTTTTCATTTGCAGAATTTGCTAAGGTGTTAATTGGCTTTCAGACATCCCTGGCTAAACATCTCCCTGTAATATAAAGCTTAACATGATAAAAATAAATTATTTGTTTTCCCCTCTCTTTCTTCCCCAAATTTTGACCACTCTCAGGTTTTTGGGTTTTTTTTTTTTTAACTCTCCATTCATGTATTTATTAAGAATCAATTTGGTTTCTGGCACCACTAAAGGTGCCATGATGAGTTATTTTAAAAATATATAAAATCTGGTTCTTGTATTTAAGGAATTTTCAGTATAACTAAAGACACATGGTAACTATGTAAGGACTGACTTTAAAATATCCATAAATCAAAGACTTCCTGGATGAAACTCTGATTACACCCAGCCACCCTGGACTCCTGGCTGTTCCAGCAGTCTCTCCCCAGCACCTACGTCCCTGCTGCTCTCTGCCTGGATTCACCCCACAAATGCCAGTTTCCCATACCCACATCTAGACTTCTGCCCATCAGAGAGCCCTCTGCCTGGGTAAAATATTAATAGCACCCCTGCTGCCAGTCTCTGTCTCCTTACCTGCTGCATTCTAGCTTCATGACACTTCTTTAATAGAACAGTGAGTCTCAGACTTTAGCAGGAGACTTGTTAAAGCACAGGTTTCTAGCCCTACCTCCTGAGTTTCTGATTCAGTAGATCTAGGGTGGAACCTCAGAATCTGCATTTCTTACAAGTTCCCAGGTGACATGGATGCTGCAGGTCAGGGAACCACTGATTGAGGGTGAGACATACCCTCAGAAAGAATGAAATTGTTATTTCAGTGATCACCATCACCACATAAGGGCATGTGAATCAGTCCCCAGTGGAGAATAGAAAGTTGTCATTTTACATTGGCAGGAAAATTTAGAGGCCCTTGCAGGGAGGAAAGTCAGAGGTCTGGCCTGGATCGTGTCCCAAAACTAGAGGATTGAATCCCAGCACAGGCGACTAGCCTGGACCTCACTGAAGTACTCTGGAGCCTTCCTCCTGACCCAGGTCTCTCTCTCCCCCTATTCTTTGCCATTCTTATTTTTGATCCCTATTTGATCTCTGAATGACCTCATCTGCCACCTCATCCCCCAGCTGGACACCCTTAGAAATGCACATAGACTCAACATCTGACCTCTGCCCTGGTGCTCGGATCTCGGAAGGTGATCTTTCCTTATGCCTTCGTGCCACTCTGCACATACATCCCAGGTCACTTCATTCAAGGATTTCCCACACCAGTGTCCTGTCCTTCTCCTGCCCAAGGGACACTCTGGCTCCAACCATGGTCAGTTTAGCAACCAGATGTTGATATAATTCATGGTGTGGCCGAGGCAGAGGACCAGTGCTTAAGGTCAGTGCACCTGAGGATGTCCCTGGAAAAGAAAGTTCCCTTGGAACAAGATGCTCTATGCTTTGATTCAGTAATTGGCCTTTCTTGATTCTAGGGCTAGGCACGTTCTTGTGCTTTCATTTGGTTCATAAAAGGAACCACATAATGTAGGAGTCTTTTTTTTTTTAAGAGACAGGGTCCTGCTCTGTCACCCAGGCTGGAGTGCAGTGGTATAGTCATAGTTCTACAGCCTCAATCTCCTGGGCTTAAGCAATCCTCCCACCTCAGCCTCTCAAGGAGCTGAGACCACAGGTGTGTACTATCAATTTACACTTGGATTTTATTGTTGTTGTTGTTAATTTTTTAGGGGCGGGGGTCACTATGTAGCCCAGGCTGGTCTCAAGTTTCAGGTGGTCATCTACCTCAGCCTCCAAAACTGCTGGAATTACAGGCATGAACCACCAAGCCCAACCTATAGGAGCCTTCTTAAAAGTAAAAGCTCAATTAAAACTACATACCAATGCCAGCAATGTACAAGGTGCTTTATTAGGTGGAAAGAAAGAAAGAAAATCATTCTTTTAAGAAATGCTCACCAGCCAGGCGTGGTGGTTCACACCTGTAATCCCAGCACTTTGGGAGGCCGAGGTGGGTGGATCACCTGAGGTCAGGGGTTCGAGACCAGCCTGGCCAACATGGTGAAACCCTGTCTCCACTAAAAATACAAAAATTAGCCGGGTGTGGTGGCAGGCACCTGTAATCTCAACTACTTGGGAGACTGTGGCAGGAGAATCACTTGAGCCCAGGAGGTGGAGGTTGCAGTGAGCAGAGATCGTGCCGCTGGACTCCAGCCTATACGACAGAGAGACTCCATCTCAAAAAAAAAAAAAAAAAAAATCCAGGCATAGTGGCTCATGCCTGTAATCCCAGCACTTTGGGGGTCGAGGCGGGTGGATCACGAGGTCAGGAGATTGAGACCATCCTGGCTAACACGATGAAACCCCATCTCTACTAAAAATACAAAAAAATTAGCTGGGCGTGGTGGTGGGCGCCTATAGTCCCAGCTACTCGGGAAGCTGAGGCAGGAGTATGGTGTGAACCCAGGAGCAGGAGGCGGAGCTTGCAGTGAGCCGAGATGGCACCACTGCACTCCAGCCTGGGCGACAGAGCGAGACTCCATCTCAAAAAAAAAAAAAAAAAAAAAAGATGCTCACCAAGTATGTACCAGGCACTCTTAGGTTAATAAAAGAGCCACAAACCTCTGAGCTTCTGGAGCTTCCATTCTGTTGGAGGAGGCAGCTGATAAAGAAATAAAATATATACTAGATGGTATAAGTGCTGTGGAGAAAAATAAAGCAGGAGAAGGGATACAGAGAGTGCTGAAGACATGAAGATGGGAGAGTTGTAATTTTATGAAGGATGGACGGGGGAGCCTCACTGAGAAGGCAGCCTTCGAGCCATGACCTGGAGCATGCGAAGATGTAAGCCGTGCAGATATCTGGGGGAAGACAGTTCCAGGCAGAGGAACAGTCAGTGCAAAAGCCAGAGAAAGAGCATGCCTGGAGCATTCAAGGAACAGCAAAAAGGTCATTGCAATTGGAATGATGTCAGAAAGGTAACAGGCCAAATATTATATGGCTTTTCCAAAACAAAGACTCTGGCTCCACTGGCCACCTTGGAAAGAGAATGCTACTACATTGCAGAGTTAGGATCAGTGGCGCCACTTCAGATTTAAAGACTATTCTGGCTACTAGGTTTGGAACAGAATAAAGGCAGCATGGACAGGAGCTGGGAGACCAGTTAGGAGTCTTGCAGTAATCCAGGAAGATGGGAGTGTTAGCAGAGTGAGTAGAGAAAAAAATCTGGGTTCTGTAGATGCTTTGAAATGAGACAAAGGTTGGCTTCTGCCATCCAGGGGTTTGTGTTCTAATGGAGAAGGCATAGATGTAAGAAACTCTTTTTTTTTTTTTTTTTTTTTTTTTTTTTGAGACAGAGTCTCACTTTGTTACCTAGGCTGGAGTGCAATGGTGCCATCTTGGCTCACTGCAACCTCATGCCTCCTAGGTTCAAGCAATTCTCCTGCCTCAGCCTCCTGAGTAGCTCAGACTACAGGCACGCACCGCCACACCCGGCTAATTTTTGTATTTTTAGTAGAGATGGGATTTCACTATGTTGACCAGGCTGGTCTCAAATTCCTGACCTCGTGATCCACCCGGCTTGGCCTCCCAAAGTGCTGGGATTACAAGCGTGAGCCACTGTGCCTAGTTGATGTAAGAAACTCTTAACCCAGGATATGATGCAAACATCACCATAGTAGCTAACATTTGCTAAGCACTTACTCTGTGCTAGGCAGTATCTAACACACCAACCAGCAAAGCCAAGATTGGAACCCAAGCAGCCTATCTGTAGAACCTACATACTTAACCACTACAATGTACGAAACAGTAAAAAAGACAAAGATCTTATTTGGATAGCTTGGAGAATTTTTAATGAAAAGTAGCATTTGATTTGAGTTTTGAGGGATGACTAGAAATTGACAGTTTGAAAAGGGGGAAGGTCTCTCATGAGAGCAGTAACTATAATAATAAGATTCCACTAATAACCACGTAGTGGTCACTTGAACATTCCAGCAATGAAGCTGGAGCCACAGGGGCGTATTTATCTCTACAGAAGTTATTCCACCCTATCCCATGCCATTCATACCTGTAGCTACAGCTGCTCCCACAACCCCACCCCCAATAAAGAGGGCACTAAGTGTACCCAGAAGCAGCCAGTAGAGTAATCCGGGTCACCTCATCTGGGTTCCATTAGTTACCTTGTTTGTGACATTGGGCAAGTTAATCAATCTCTGAGCCCTTTCTGTAAATACCTACCTCATAGAGTAGAGTTGATCCTTGAGCAATACAGGGATTAGGGGCGCTGACTCCCTATGCACTTGGAAATTCACATATAGCTTTTGACTCCCCCAAAACTTAACTACTAATAGCCTACTATTGAGCAGAAGTCTTGCCAATAACAGAAGTCCTCAATTAACACATTTTGTATGTTCGATGTATTCTATACTGTATTTTTACAATAAAGTAAGCTACAGAAAAGAAAATCTTATTAAGACAGTCATAAAAGAAACTGTATTTACTATTTATTTAGTGGAAGTGGGTCATCATTAAACTCTTCATCCCCATCATCTTCACATTGAACAAAGCTGAAGAAGAGGAGGAGGGGTTGGTCTTGCTGTCTGAGGGGTAGCAGAAGCAAAAGGAAATCTACCTACTGTTAAGAATGGCAAATATCTGACTTATTGGTGGCAAATATGTGCGGGTCTGCAGCAATCTCAATTCTTGCCTCCTTAGAAGAAACCATTCGATTGAGAGGCCTAAGGCAGAAAGAGAAACCAAGGCAAGTTTCAGGGCAGGAGTGTAACTTTGTTAAAAAAAAAAATTTAGAACAGGAAAGAAAGGAAAGTACACTTGGAAGAGACCCAAGCAGGCACCTTGGAGGTCAAGTGCGGCATTTTTATATATTGGCATGTTTCCGGGGTCTTGTGTCCCTTTTCCCATGATTCTTTCCTCTGGGTGGGCCGCCCGCATCCACAGTGACCTGCTAACACTTAAGAGTTGAGCATGAGCAGTGTGTTTACTGCAGTTGTCCGCATGCTCACCTGAGGCATTCTTCCGTTTTCCAGTGGCATGCCCCCAGAAGGTCATGCTTCGCCATTTTGTCTCTAACTGTGCATACCAAAGTCTAGTGGCCCAATTTCTAAACTGCCAATTACCAATTTCAAGTGTTTTTATTTATAGGGAAACTGCCTTTCCCTGGCACTGGCTGCAACCAATTATTATTTTAGAGAGACCATTAACCACCACCTGGCCATCACCTGATGGTTGCCAGACGTTCCTGGTGGGGTTGGAGGGAGCCCTCTCCTGCCCCGCTCATGCCTGGCTAGCTGCCTACTGTAACAATAGAAGTGGACTCACACAGCTCGAACTGTATTGTTCAAGGGTCAACTGTAGTTGTACATAGGCAGCGAGATCATATAGGTCATGTTCTTAATACACTGCCTGATATGTAGTAAGTACTCTGTAAATTAGCTGATGGTCGTAGTGATGAGGTTTTTTTTTTTTTTAATGTCTGTTCCATTCTAAGATAGGACATTACAAATTTCATTTAGAAATATTTACATCATAATGGTTAAAATTAAGACATTTCTCATTTGTGATGTACTCACTTTTAACTAATTTTTTTTTACCGATGATGTTAACTCAAACCTCATCTCTTTCCCAGTTCAAAAAAATGCTCTGTCATTGTCCTTTTACATCATGTTTCATTTGCTAAGTTCACAAGTTATTTTATAATAATTAACATTTTAGATTGGTCGGCTGAATTCTGATAGTCTTCATTCTCATTGGTAACATGTCATTGAATTATATTTTAGGTTATCTTGGATATCATCTCTAAATTCTAATGGCCACTCTATATTGCATTGTTCTTTTCAGTTCTGTCTTTCAGTTCCTGGGTCCATCAGATCTAAGAATGTGACTGAGGTATTCCAGCATGGAGAGAGTTAATGTGAGGTTGAATGTGGATAATGCTTCAGAAAGAGTCCAAAAAATATAGAAATTATGCTAATAGGAAAGAATGAGTATCAGAAGATTTCTAGCAATATAGCAGCATGAGGGATCTTAGATGCTAACTATACCCCTTGTCACCACAAACACATAGAGACCCAGGATAAAATATAATAATAACAAAAAATAATAATAATACATGGCAAGTTTGAAAGAAAGGAAAGGAAATCTCCAGATTCCAAAAGTAAAGAAGAATATCAAAGTGGAAATAACAATGGACGTGGATATTTCAGAGTTGGGTACCAAGTCTTTGAACTAGGACTTTGCTACTTACGTAGCAATGGGCAAATGAACAGATAGATGGACTAGTCGCCCCTGTGTAAATAGCCTAGAGGTTCAAATAGCTGATCATTTATTTTTTTTAAATGGGTAGATAAAACTCTAATCACAGCCCAGGAAAGCAGCAAAGAGGTTTGCCTCTGACCCGAGAATTGGGGCAGAAAAAGGAAAATTGTCTGGGAGAAACAAAAACCCCAGACAAGAAACATGCACAGGGATGAAACCTGGACTTATACCACCTGCATTTTGGGGACTCCCCACAGTATATTAGTCAGGATAGGCTAGTTAATGCTGCAATAACAATTCCCAAATCTCAATGGCACTTATCACAACCACTGTTTATTTCTTGCTTAAGTTACTTGCCCAGTGCAGCTTGGCAAGAGCTCCTGCTTGTCATAGCCACCCAGGGTCCCCATGCTGATGGAGGCCCCATCTCACCATGTCACAGAAGCAGGACAAAGGGAGCATAAGAAATCTTGGCTCATGAAGCTTCTGCAAGAAGTGATGCTTTGGTTAAAAGAAGTCAGTCATGATTACCTCCAAACGGGACAAGAAAATGCAATCCAACAGTGGACCTGGAATATTTGTGAACAATACACAATCATACCAAGTCTATACGTTAACATAAAAGTAATCAGGATCATTGAAATCCCTAGTCCAGAGTATTTAGCCGAAGAGAGAAACAGTCAACCAGTATATAAATATGAGGAAATCTCACAATCTGAGGAGAGAAAACATGAAAGGGCAATTTAGAGACAAGATAAAGCAACCAGGGCCACCTTTGTCTAAGAGGAATTATGGAAGATAAGGCTAGAAAAAAATTGGGGAAAGTAGTGGATGAGAGAATTGAAGACAAACCTGAGGCTTAAGATTGAAAAATAACACAAAATTCCAAGCAAGAAACATACACACATACACAGAGAGAGAGAGAGAGAGAGAGACCCACTTAGGAGAAATTGCAAAACATCAAAGATCAAAAGAAAATTTTAAAAGCAGCTGGAGAGAAATGGCAGGTTACTTACAAAGAAAAGAAAACTTTATACCAGCATGCTTTTATAAGTCAGGAAGTCAGAAAGCGAGAGTAATAGCTTCAAAATCCAAGGGGAAAAAGTTACTATCAACCTATATATATATATATAGATATATAGATATATAGATATTTTTTTTTAAATCCAGCAAAGTTCTTTATTTGCGAGTGAGGGCAAAAAGAGCCCATTTTAAGAAAAACAAGATTAGGAGTATTTACAATTCACAGACTCACTGAAAGTACTATTACTATATGTATTTCACACAAAAATCCTTAATACAATACAAGCAAATCAGATTCATCAAGGTGTAAAAGCAATAATACATTACAACCAAGTGAGATTTATTACAGGTATGCACGGCTGGTTCAATATTTGAAAATTTATAAAGTAATCCACCATATGAACAGGCTGAAGAAGGAAAATCATATGATCGTGTCAACTGACAGTTAAAAAATATTTGATAAAATCCAACAACAATTCATGATTAAAAAAACACAAAAGGCCGGGCGCGGTGGTTCACACCTGTAATCTCAGCACTTTGAGAGACCGAGGTGGGCAGATCATGAGGTCAGGAGATTGAGACCATCGTGGTTAACACAGTGAAACCCCGTCTCTACTGAAAATACAAAAAATTAGCCAGGCATGGTGGCAGGCGCCTGTAGTCCCAACTTCTCGGGAGGCTGAGGCAGGAGAATGGCGTGAACCCGGGAGGCGGAGCTGGCAGTGAGCCGAGATCACACCACTGCACTCTAGCCTAGGCACCAGAGCAAGACTCCATCACACACACACACACACACACACACACACACACACACACACACCCCTCCTAGCAAACTAGGAATAGAGGTGAACTTTCTCACTTCATAAAGAGCATCTACCAGAAACCTACAGCAAACATCGTACTTTCCCTCTCAGATTGGGAACAACCAGGAGTGTCAGATCTTACCACTCTTAACATAATTCTGGACATGCTAGCCACTGCAATAGGCAGGAAAAAGAAATAAAAGGCATGTAGTTTGTAAAGTAAGAAATAAAACTGTCTCTGTTTGTAAGTGACATTATCTACATAGGAAATCCAATGAATGTACCAAAACAAAACTCTCCTAGAAGTAATGAGTGAGTTCAAGATCAACATACAAAATCCATTGCATTTCTATATACTAAGAATGAGCAAATGGGAGCCAAAATAAAAAACACAGTACCATTTACAGTTGCTCCAGAGAACATGAAATACTTAGGTATAAATAAAACAAAACATGTATATGATCTGTATGTTGAAAATTACAGTATGCTGATGAAAGAAGTCAAAGACCTAACAACTGAAGAGACATACTATTTTTGTAGATAGGAAGATTCAGCCACATAAAGATGTCACCCCTCCCCCAAAAGATCTATAGGTTTAAAAATATTCCTATAAAAACCACAGCAAGGATTTTTTTCCTAAACATAAACAAGCTTGTTCTAAAATTTATATAAAAAGGCAAAGGAGGTTGAATAGCTAAAACTATTTTGACAAAGAAAAATGAAGTGCGAGGAATTAGTCCACTAGATTTTTAGGCTGCTTATAGAGCTACAATAATCAGGACTGTGTAGTATTGGCAGACACACAGGTCAATGAAACAGAACAAAGAACCCAGAAATAGACCCACCCCAATACACCCACTTGATTTTTACAAAATCGTAGAAGCAATTCAATGGAGGAAGGATAGTTTTTTTGGCATATGGTACTAAAGCAATGGGATAGCCATAGGCTCCCCCCAAAAACTTAAACCTGAGTCTCACACTTAATACAAAAAGAAAAAAAACTCAAAATAGATCATGAACTTAAATGTAAAATGGAAAACCATAAAACTTTCATATAAAAAACAGAAGATATTATTCAGGAACTGGAGCATTGTGAAGATTTCTTAGATGTGACAGCAGAAACATGATTCATAAAAGGAAAAATTGATAATTGGATCTTATTCTATTTATGTATTTATTTATTATTTTTTGGCACGGAGTTTCGTTTTCATTGCCCAGGCTGGAGTTCAATGGCGCAATCTCAGCTCACCGCAACCTCCACCTTCCTGGTTCATGCGATTCTCTTGCCTCAGCCTCCCTAGTAACTGGGATTACAGGCATGCACCACCGTGCCCAGCTAATTTTGTATTTGTTTTAGTAGAGACGGGATTTCTCCATGTTGGTCAGGTTGGTCTCAAACTCCTGACCTCAGCCTCCCAAAGTACTGGGATTACAGGCGTGAAACCACCGCTTTTTTTTTTTTTTTTTTTTTTTTTTTGAGATAGGGTCTCACTCTGTCACCCAGGCTGGAGTGTAGTGGCACAATCTCAGCTTACTGCACCCTCTGCCTCCCAGGTTCAAGCAATTCTCCTGCCTCAGCCTCCCAAGTAGCTGGGATTACAGACATGCGCCACCACGCCTTGTTAATTTTTGTATTTTTAGTAGAGACGGGATTTCACTGTGTGGCCAGGCTAGTCTCAAACTCCTGACCTCAAGTGAGTCACCCACCTTGGCCTCCCAAAGTGCTGGGATTACAGGCATGAGCCACGGAGCCTGGCCTGGATCTCCTTAAGAGGATGAAAAGACAAGCTACAGACTGAGAGGAAATATTTGTAAACCACATCTGATGAAGGACCAGTATCTAGTACAGTAAAGAACTCTTAAAACTCAATAGTAAAAAATCAAACAATCCAGTTAGAAATTGGACGAACTACAGAAAGAGACATTTCACTAAAGAGAATGTACAGATGATAAATAAGCACATGAAAATATGTTCAACATCATTAGCCTTTAGAAAAATGCAGATTAAAACCACAATGAGGTAGCACTACACATGTATCAGTATAGTTCAAATAAAAAAAAATAGAGATAACACCCAATGCGGGCAGAGATTCAGAGAAAGTGGATCACTTATACATGGCTGGTGGGAATGTAAAATGGAATAGCCACTCTAGAAAGTAGTTTTGCAGATCCTTTTATTACTTTTTTATTTTTTGAGACAGGGTCTCCCTCTGTTGCCCAGGTTGGAGTGCAGTGGCATAATCACAGTTCCACCACAGCCTTGATCTCCCAGGCTCAGGTGATCCTCCCACCTCAGCTTCCTGACTAGCTGGAACTAAAGGTACATGCCACCATGCCCATCTAATTTTTTGTATTTATTTTAGACACAGGGTTTCACCATGCTCCCCAGGCTGGTCTCGAACTCTGGGGTCAAGCAAGAAGCCTCCCGCTTCAGCCTCCCAAAGTGCTGAGATTACAGGCATGAGCCACTGAGCCCACCCCTACAGTTCCTTTTAAAACTAAAAATGGGCCGGACTCGGTGGCTCACACCTGTAATCTCAGCACTTTGGGAGGCCAAGGTGGGAACATCACAAGGTCAGGAGATGGAGACCATCCTAGCCAACATGTTGAAACCCTGTCTCTACTAAAAATACAAAAATTAATTGGGCATGGTGGTGTGTGCCTATAATCCCAGCTACTCAGGAGGCTGAGACAGGAGAATCTCTTGAACCCGGGAGGTGGAGGTTGCAGTGAGCTGAGATCACACCACTGCACTCCAGGATGGGCAACAGAATGAGACTGTGTCTCAAAAACAAAACAAACAACAAAGAAAACTAAAAATGGACTTGCCATAGGACCCAGCAAATGCAGTCCTTTGCATTTATCTCAAACGAAAACTGTATTCACCCAGAAACTTGTACATGAATATTACTAGCAGCTTTGTTTGTAAGAGCCAAAAGCTAGAAACTCCCCAAATGTCTGTCCTTCAGTGGGTGAATAGTTAAGCTATGATACATCCATACCATGGAATACTACTCTGCTACAAGGGACAAACTGTCGATACACAATGACTTGGATGTACCTCAAGGGATTTATGCTCAGCGAAGAAAAAAAAAAAAAGCCAGTCTCTAAAGGTTACATACTGTACCATTCCATTGATACAAAACACTGTTGAGATAAAATTGTAGAGATGGGGAACAGATTAGTAGATGCCAGGGACTGGGGATATAGGTGGGAGAGAGGAGTTTGAATACAAAGGGGTAGCATTTGGGGGTCTAGTTATGATGATACAATTATCTGAATTGTGGTAGTAGTTACACACAGCTGTACATGTGATAAAATTGGATAGAGCAACATAAAATTAATAACAAATGCACACACACATACAAATACACATGTATGTGTATCAACCTGAATAAGCTCTGTGGGTTGCAGCAATGCCAGTGACCCGGTTTTGTTATTGCCCTATAGTTATGTAACTGAGGGAGGGAGGGCAAAGAGTGCCTGCAACCTCCCTCTACATTTCTTTGCAACTTT
This sequence comes from Macaca nemestrina, assembly GCF_043159975.1. NCBI lineage: Eukaryota > Metazoa > Chordata > Mammalia > Primates > Cercopithecidae > Macaca > Macaca nemestrina. The sequence continues at coordinate 119,531,926 of NC_092133.1, read as the reverse complement.
CTTATTATAACTTTTTTCAAAATAAAAATACATATACTTCACTAAGAAAGATAATAAACCTAGAAGGAAAAAGTGAAATGTGAGAAGTAATGGTGAGAAAATAAATTGGTAAACATGTTGTTGGAAAATCTAAATAAGCATAAATCATAATAAATCATGTAAGGAAGTTAAAAGTAAGATAAAATAAAAATACCTGGTAGAAACAATAAACGACCAGAGAGAGTGATCAGAATGAAAGCCTCCTAAAAGTCCTCCTGTTTTCTAGAAGGAGACTGATATCCATGTACTTGAAATGTTTTTATGATTGAAAGGCAGAATGGTATCTAAACCTACGATGTTATTTTGATATGAGGTGTCTTTTACCAAGCGTCTGCCCTATATCTGGAAATCTGCTAACATCACAATCTCCATTATAATTCTGAAAGGAAGTAGCTTTCTTCTCTTTTTATTGATGAGAAACAAATGCCAAACAGGGGTGAATAATGTATAGGTTAGCGCAGTAAGTGACAAAGTCAGTATTTGAACTCAGGGTTCTCTAACTCCTAAGCCTATGTTCTTTTAACCTCCCTGTCCCCTCCTGGGCATAATGAATATGGAAATAAATGCATTTTCTGAAAGGTATGCTGCAGTGTTTTGAAGGTGAAGTAGTTTTACCTTTTATAGAATGAAATATGAAATCATCTCCAAACTGTGGGCACAAGAGAAAGCGTTCCTATCTTCCCTTTTCATTTGATTTCATTGACCAAAACTGATTACAAAATAGAAAGCTTTCACATCCTCCCTTTCCTTTCATATCAGCTCCAAACAGTCATTGTGAAGCTGTTTGTCCCAGGAACCCATCATTCAGTGAGCTGTACTACTTGGAAGAATGACGATCAACAATTCACATTCAGATTTAGTGTTTTCTTCATTAAACTATGAGCATAGAAATGAAATTTTTGACATTGTCCCATATGGATGAGAAAAGAAAAAGTGGTATTTTGAAGATCAAAGATAACCACAAATCTATGGATGTCCTATATGATATGTAAATCTTGTTTCTGTTTCTCCTGATGCTAAAATGATCTTGAATTCTAAACATGGAAAGGTGCATTCACACACACACACACACACACACACACACACACACACACACACCCCATACAGGATGAACACACACATTGCTAATGGGTCCTAGAAGAAGGCACTGGGGCTTAGTTGCACATGTTTGTTGACAGGTTTAAATAAAAGAAACCTGAATATTCCCCTCTGGTCTATCAGTCTTTTTCTCCTTTTAGCTAAAGCTCTCCAGTTTATACAATTGAAAAGAGGGAGTACTTTTATCTTACCTGAAACATTTTGCGGCAAAAGCTTCTATTTACTGACTCATAAAAGATTTTATGCCTCATCTGTTGTACTTAAGATGACGATAGAGAATATACCAGAAAAAAACATTTGAAATGTGTTGCCTTCTGAAGTTAGAATTATAACCAGGTGTATTACTGAACAATCCTACTTTCCTTAATGTGTACAGATTTCAGCATTGGCAGGAAGTATTGAAGTAAACGCAGATAGAGCATTAAGCAAAATGTAGCCTCAAACTCTAAAAACATGTACAATTGCCACGCATTTGTGTGAAGACTTCAGAATGATTTTGCCCAACTCTTTCATAATAGTTTCATCTGATGAAACAACAAAAGCACCTGTCACTGGGTGAGCTCACAGCCTTCTATAAAAACATCAGGAACATTCTGATCCCAGAACTACCATCGCAGCTCTGTCACAGCATAAGCCAGAGAGACCCTGGGCAAATCTCTTATCCTTTCTAGACCTTAATTTTCTCATCTATAAAATCCTGACACATTTCCCAAGAAGTTTGAGAGGAAGACTGGCTTTATAGAAATGCTTCTGTACAGCAGAATGTAGCAATATTTTATCATTAGTGATGATAACACAGGAGACTATTTATTTTGTGCCCTTGATGAAGATAGCTATTGTTTTGTTTTGGGGTGTGTGTGTGTGTGTGTGTGTGTGTGTGTGTGATGAGGTCTCACTCTGTTGCCCAGGCTGGAGTGCAATAGCTCACTGAAGCTACAATCATAGCTCACTGAAGCTTCAAACTCCTGGGCTCAAACAATCTTCGTGCCTCAGTCTCCCAAGTAGCTGGGACCACAGATTCACACCATCAAGCCCGACTAATTTTTTTATTTCAATTTTTATTTTTTGTAGAGAAGCGTTCTGATTTTGTTGCCCAGGCTGGTTTCAAACTCCTGGCCTCAGGTGATCCCCCCACCTCAGCCTTCTAAAATCTTAGAATCACAGGGCGAGAGCCACCATGCCCGGCCGATAGCTATTCTTTCACCCAGATAAAACCAAAAGGAAAGTATCAGAAAGAAGGAACTCATCAAAACGAAGGCAGACATGGCCATAATATTCTAAAGCGTCCATGTCCAATTCCATTTTAGAGTCGGTGTTTTCCAAAGCGTGACCTTGATGGCAGTCCTTAACAGCAGTCACCATTCCTATGGCCATAGTCATGAAGAGTGACCCGGTAGCCCCACCTTATCCAGGTGAACCCATGAAAAATGTCCACTTGTATACGGTTTATCGTGTTCTTAACAAAAAAAATAGAGGTTACTGAATTTTTTTTGTTTACGATCCTAAGTTTTAAATGAATGGCCATTATATTTCTCAATGTTTTTATTGGTCTAGGTTTGCCTTGAGCAAAATATTATTTACATATTAATTTTGAGAGGTCATATAGCATGTGGTTAACAGGATAGACTCTGAAGCCAGACTGCCTGGGATCAAGTGCTAGCTCCATCATCTACCATTGTGTGATGCTGGTCAAATCATCCAACTACTCTTTGCCCCAGTTTCCTCATCAGTAAATGGACATAAAAATAGGACCTACTTCATAGTATTGCTGTGAGGATTAAATTAGTTAACTGTTCAGTATAGTGCCTGAACCATAGTAAACACTTCATAAGTTGGGAGTATTGTTGTTAAGCATTTCATAAAACCAATGTGGGAAAATAAATCATGACCTATCAGCCCACCCTCCGAATGTATATAGAACCTGACCACTTCTTACATCCTCTACTCCTAATCCACCATCACCTCTTGCTGGGACTTGTGCAGTAGCCACCTAATTGGTTCCCGTTTTGCCACCAGCAGTCTCAAGAGGGCAATCCAAGTAGTTGTTCCAACTCCTAAGTCACATCACACCTTTCCTCTGTTCAATATACCGCATGGCCCATCATTTCATTCAGAATAAAAGAGTACAAGCCTCTATTCATCCCCTTCCACCCTCCCCTCACCTCTCTGCTCCAATTCCTGGCATCTTGGCAGCTCCTTTAATAGCCTAGTTTATTGCGAACAACCTCAAGGCCTTTGGACTTTCTGTTCTTTTTTGCCTGATATGTTTTTCTCCTAGACATCTGTGGGAGAGTGGCTTCTCCTTCATTCAATGTTTATTCAAACTCCATCTCATCAGAAGAAGGTCTCTCTGGCCACAATCTCTGAACTGTCCTTTCCTTCCCTGTTAAATTTATCTCTAACCTGCCTTATTTCCCTATAGAGGACTAATAGCCACCTAACATAGTATATACTCATTTTTAAACTGACATATGGCCTGTTTCTTGCTAACCAGCATCGGAGGTCCATGAGACCAGCTATCTTGTTTTGTTCACTGCTGTTTCACAAGCTCCTAGTATGGTGCCTGCACATAGTAGATGCTCAATAAATATGTGTTGTATTAGTTAATGAACTGACATGGATGATACTGTAGTTTATATTGTACTTTCGAAGCACTTTTACATATACAGTCTTATTTAATCCTTGGAAATAAGAATCAAAGGGGACAAATTTTTTTCTTTCCCCTATACCTATAAAGATTGGTTCAGATCCCAAAGGGGCTTCCACTTTTTCCAAAACCAAGAACCCTGACACCACTTTATTTTTGTACTTATGTCAAGTATTACTATTTTATTTGATTGAGTTTACGTTGCATCATTTAATGTACTCTTGAGATAAGCAACAGCATGGATGTATCTCAAGATAGTGATGCAGAATGAAAGAAGCCAGACTAAAAGAGTGTATACTGTATGATTTCACTTCTTCAAAGTTCTAGGAAATGCAAATGAATTTATAGTGACAGAAAGCAGATCAGTAATTGCTCAGCGGCTGGAGGATGGGATTACAAATGGCCCAAAGGGAACCTTTTAGGGTGATGCAGATATTCATTATCTTCATTTTAGTGATCGTTTCATAAGTATATCCATATATCAAAACTTACCAAAGTTTACACTTTAGATGTATGCAATTTTTAAAATTTTTTATTTTCATAGGTTTTTTGGGGAACAGGTAGTATTTGGTTACATGAGTAAGTTCTTTAATGGTGACTTGTGAGGTTTTGGTGCACTCATCACCCGAGCCATTTCACTGAACCCAATTTGTAGTCTTTTATTCCCTCACCCCTTTCCCACCCTTTCCCCTGAGTTCCCAAAGTCCATTGTAGCGTTCTTATGCCTTTAAGTCCTCATAGCTCAGCTCCCATTTATGAGTGAGAGCATACAATGTTTGGTTTTCCATTCCTGAGATACTTCACTTAGAATAATAGTATCCAATGCTATCCAGGTTGCTGTAAATGTCATTTATTTGTTCCTTTTTATATGATATTCTGTTTTATATATATACACACACACACACTCACAATTTCTTTTCTTTTTTTATTTTTTTAATTAATGACTTAATTTTTTTTTTGAGACAGGGTCACATTCTGTCACCCAGACTAGAGTACAGTGTTGTGATCTTGGCCCACTGCAACCTCTGCCTCCCAGGATGGAAGTGATTCTCCTGCCTCAGCCTCCCGAGTAGCTGGGATTACAGGCACCCACCACCACGCCCAGCTAATTTTGTATTTTTAGTAGAGACAGGGTTTCACTGTGTTGGCCAGGCTGGTCTCGAACTCTCAACCTCAGGCAGTCCGCCTGCCTGGGCCTCCCAAAGTGCTGGGATTACAGGCGTGAGTCACCATGACCAGCCTATACCACAATTTCTTTATCCACTCATTGATTTATGGGCATTTATGCAATTTGTCGTACATTATTTTGCTTAATAAAAGTGTTTTGAAAACAGAGATACCTTGCCCAAGGTCACACACATTCTTCTGCAAATCTTGACTGCAGTCCATGTCTGTGGATTCCTGGTGTGTCCTTCCACTTCCAGTGTTGCTTACCAGGTGGGTAATGAGGCTCAGGCTTTTAACAGTCATGATACCCATTTAGAATAACGGGTATTTATGTATTGCTCTGTGCTGAAAGGAGAACTTTGATTTTACAGTTTGAAGGTGTTCTCTATCAGTTTTATAAGGCTCTATCCCTTAAATTTAGTGAAAATCAAGTAGCCAACATTGATTGGATAGTATTTGAGGAACTGCGGGTTAATAGCACTTTTATATGAACAAATTGAGAGAATTGAATGATTTGACCGAGGTCGTCAAGAACAGCAGCTTTGGCACAGGAATTAGAAACTGGATTTGCCCTTGCATTTTGTTTTTCAGCATAAAAGCTACATTTCTGTTCTCTCCATTCTTTATGGGCAAATTGTAACTTTTTCCCCCCCAAGGCCTAAAATAATCTGTTTCTCACAGTCTTTCGTGTGTGCCTTCTTTTTCTCGCTTGTGGATAAGGCATACTAAATGCCTCCTGGCACACACAACAGTGTTATGTTCTTTCTTTTCTCCCAGTTCACCACGTAAGAGAGGCACCACCTATGAAAAACAATATCCACAGACCTGAAGTCAGCAAAGATATCAGAATGTACTGTGCATGTCAGATTAAGGCTGAAATTCCAACGATAGTGTTTAAATGGGGACTCACTTTAATTAATAAATTTGGTTCTGACACTGCAGTTGCTCTTCACTTGATCAGTATTTTGCCATTCAGATGGACAGGTTTTTTTTAAATTTACTGCTGTGTGTGACTGAGTGCCTACTTAATACTCATTGACACAAGAGTATTCAAAGAGAAGTCAGCCTAACTCTCAAGTAGACAGAATAGAACAGATACACATGTGTTTTGCAATTGCAAGGAAGGTATACTAATTTTGAGATACTTGAGATTTGGGGTTTTAAAAATAATTAATGGATCTTTATATTTCAGCTTTACATTTATTGATTTATCCCTTTTATTGTACTTACATTCCCAAGACCCTTGGCTGATTAATTTACAATTGTGGTTTTAAATACATTTTGATACTAACTGCTACTTACAGGATATACTTGGTGAATTATTTCATATATTAACATTACTCTCTGGTATATCTATTATGAGAAATTGTGTGTTTGTGTATGCGTGTGTGTGTGTGTGTGTACATATACACACATATACACACAGATACATAAATTTTCTTAAATTGAGACATCCTTTTCTATTATATTTGCAAGTATCACTAAAGAATCTGAGTCACGCCTTTTCTGGCAGAGAGAGAGAACAATGGAAAATTAAAACTCCAACATGACTTTTTTCTTAATTTGTGTCATGCCTCTCATCTAAATGAACACTAGTACGTTTCCTTGGGTCTTGCTGTACATTGAAAACTTTTAGTTTTTCTTTGGATTTTGGAGACTAGATACGATCAGTAGGAAATCGCTAATGGGAATTGATCCTTTTGATTCCAGCCAAGCATACCACAGAGGTCACAGAGGTAACATCCAACTTGTACAGAAAACATGACTTATAAAACTAGAGCAGTCATCGCTGAGGGTGGGTTAGTAATGTCTGCAGAGGAACAGCCCTACCTGTGCTGCCAGACTCATCAGTGTAACCAAAAGTTGTGTTTGCAGAATTCTAAAAGAAAGATCCTGTGTGATTTTTGTTTGTTATAATTTTCCGTTAAGATTGTAAGAATACCACAAAAATGTTTGGTCCAAAAAAAAAAAAGAAAAGAAAAGAAATCTGAATCTTCTAAAAATATTTCTATTATTACTGGTGGCATTTGAGCTGTGTCTTATCTGACATGCTTGTCAGTCTTCAGCAGTCACTTGGGACTATTTCGAGATTGGATGACCTGATGTTTCAGCTTTAATGCCACATACTTTACTCAATCCCCCTCAAGCTACTGGCCTACGTTGACAAAATGACTAGAAAGGGATTATCTAAAAATACTGTTTCCAGTTATTCTCCTTTGATTTCTCTTGGACCCATCCATTGATGCCTTCAATCCCTCCATTCCACAGAACTCAGGTCCAGGTCACAGATGACTCCATGGGTTAACCAGTCTTCTTTCCCTTGACTGTCAACACATCACATGGTAGACCATGTCCCATCCTTAAGACACACCCTTCTCTTAGCTTCCTGGACATCTCTTCCTCTCAGCATTCATATGACCTCACTGGCTGGTCCTCCTGGGTCTCTTTTGTTGGTTACATCTCATTTTCTCATCCACAGATATTGCCTTCTGCCCTAGACCTCATTGCTTCTCTATATTCACGCCATCAGTGTGATCGGATCCTGCCCCATGGTGCCAAATGTCAGCTATAGGATGATGAACCCTGTAGCCTGGATGTGTCCTCTGAAATCCAGATTAGTAGTTCAGATCATCTACTTGACATCTCAACCTCAACAAGTCAAAAAATGAACTTCTTATTTCCTCCAATAAAAAGATATCCTCCCACAGTTTTCCCCATCTCAATAAATTGCAACCCTGTTATGCTAGTTGCTCACAACAAAACCCTTTGCATCTTTACTCATCTTTTCATCTCATTTCATATCTAATCTGATGAGAAATCTCATTCACTCTTCTTCCAAAATATATGCACAAATCCAGCCACTTCTCACCATTTCTATCTAACCTATCGAGTCCAACTCACCATAATCACTTTCCTGGATTATTGCCTTAACTCCTGGTGGTCTCTTGATTTTAGTCCTTGTCCCTTGTAGTTAATTATTTTTGAGATGGAGTCTCGCTCTGTCATCCAGGCTGGAGTACAGTGGCATGATCTCGGCTCACTGCAACCTCCACCTCCTGGGTTCAAGCGATTCTCCCGTCTCAGCCTCCCAAGTAACTGGGACTACAGGCCTGGTTAATTTTTGTAGTCTTAGTAGAGACAGAGTTTCACCATTTTGGTCAGGCTGGTCTCATACTCCTGACCTCAGGTGATCGACCCTGGCTTTTCAAAGTGCTGGGATTACAGGTGTGAGCCACCACACCCAGCCCTGTAGATAATTTTTAACAGAGCAGCCCTAGCCATTGATCTCATCTTGTCACACCTCTGCTCATAATCCTCTGTTGCCTTGCAGCTCAATCAAGAGTACAAGGGCCTCCACCATCTGACCACTTGCCACCTTTCTAACCTCATCTCTTTCCATTTGTCATCTCACTCATTTCCCTCCAAACACAGTAGTTCTCTGCTGTTTCTGGAACACATCCAGCAGGCTTCCATCTCAAGAAAACTTGCTTTTCCCTTTGCCTCCTTCCCCCAGATATCTACAAGGCTTGCTTCCACACTTCTTCCAAATATCTTCACATCAGCAGGATGTGCAACTACTATGAATAAAATAGCAATCCACCCACTTCCACACCACTGCTCTCTAGTCCCCACACCCTGTTTTGTCTTTTTCCCTGTGTCTTGGCACACTCTACGCTTACTTGTTTATGAGTTTATTGTCTATCGACATCAGTAGAAGCTATGATCTCTGAGCTTACCATCGTATCCCCTCCTTTTAGAAGACTGGGGTACATGGTGGTACTCAATAAATATTTCTAGAGTAAATGAAATGCATCTTTTACCATACCCATTTTGTTTAAGTGTTAAGTTTAATGCAATACTGCTGCTCTGTAAATCTAAAACAGTCCAACAGTTCTCTATTCCTGAAGAATTTATTTAAGGATCAAGATAATAGTTCAGTCTGCTTTGCTTTAGTTGTTTCTCCTTGCATAAGCACACCACGTAGGTTGAATTATCTTGTCCTGTGGAAAAGGGACACCGACTATTATTCTCCCTTTTGTTATTCTTGTTATATAAGCATAATGTTTATATATGAGCTGAATTGCTATTATAGAAGGTAAAGCTGACAGAATGCACAGATGCCGGTAAGGGAAGCAGATTCCTTCTACCCGGGGTAGGTGCTCAACTTGTTTAATGCGTGTTATGATTGGGGGTAGCTCAGTATGATGACTTTGCTTGGTAAGTTCTTAGGTAACAAAGCAGATGAGAGTGGGGACCTATAGGATTGATTGCTGTTTTTGCAGTACTTTGAGTTGGAAAGCCAACAATTGTCGTTTTGATCATGAGGTATTTAGGGGGACTTCTACCTCTGTACGTAATGAGGAGAGAAAGGTGATTTATGGTGAATCTTGAAGCAGGAGTTGTATTTTACAGTTGGTGATGGGAAGATCTGGGGACATGGATCTGTCGGAGGACGGGCACCTTGTCCTTGCGGACTCGCTCCACCCACCACTCTCAGAGCTGTTCAAATGGGGCCCTGCATGCTTTTGCCACCCTCAGACATTTGTTCTTTATTGTGTGATCTTGTGGTTGAGAACAGAAGCGACTCTTAAAAGGCAGCGCCAGAACTTCAAAAGGAAATGGTGAGGAGGAAGTAGCCACGTGTGATGTCTCTTAAATGCCTCTTTAGAAGGTATCAGAGGAGAACAAAAGGTAAAGGTACAACCAAAAAGTCCTCTGGAGTTTTTTAAGCATGGATTGGAAAGTTAGGTTTGTGAAGCCTAGCCTTGGAGATTTAAGTCATGGGAATGAGTGCCCCCAAGATGGCTGCTCTTAAACTCCCTGCATGGTTGGAGGCCAGGCAGTTCGGGGCAGCATGGTAGCCTGATCTCTTTTTTATTATTATTATTATTTTTATTTTTGAGACAGAGTCTCGCTGTTGTTGCCTGGGCTGGAGCACAGTAGCATGATCTCAGCTCACTACAACCTCCAACCTCCAGGTTCAAGCGATTCTCTTGCCTCAGCCTCCCGAATAGCTGGGATGATAGGCACCTGCCACCACGCCCAGCTAATTTTTATAGTTTTAGTAGAGATGGGATTTCACCTTGTTGGTCAGGCTGGTCTTGAACTCCTGACCTCAGGTGATCCACCCACCTTGGTCTCCCAAAGTACTGATTACAGGCACGAGCCACCACACCCAACCACCTGATCTCTTGTTACCCTCCTTGCATCTGCACTTCCAGTAGCAGTGACTCTTCTTTCCCACTTGCTCTTGGGGCAAAAAAAAATAAAATAAAATAATAATAATAATAATAATGGTAAATAAAGATACACTTTACAAACATTAGATAAGCCTTACAAACACATTGTAAAAACCCCTTTCATTACCAGAACACATGTCACCAAATGACCTAGATCTGAACATGAGGCCAACAGATCGGTCTCAACCCCCTTCTGCCTTTGCTTGAGACTCACACACTCTTGCACACTCGCACACAAGACCGTGATCTGAGCACCCATCCGCAGCCTTAGAGAATTAGGCCCTTTTCACTGCCATCTCTCTGGACCCTCACAAGCAGGAGCTCCCTCAGGAAGCCCTTTATTGCTCTGGCCAGGGCTGAGAGAAGGACATTCCAGTTCTCCCACAGGGGTAGGGTGTGTTAAAGGCAGAAGACACAGACAAGACTGCCAGCAGATCCACACCCTCTGGTGTGGGCCTGAGGACATGGGAGGAGCTGTGCTGGGAACAGCAGGGAGACCCAGGGAGGGGAGTGGGCAGAGAGCCAGGGACTAGCCTAGGAAGGGATGATCCGGCTGGCTGCTGGCTTCAGGCTGCAGTCAGGGCTGGATTTGCCTGAGAGTGTCCCCAGGGCAGCTGTACCCTGTCACAGGGGAGAGAACTTTCCCAGCAACCCTAGGAAAGCCTATTGAAAGCTTTCAGTAGTGAACCAGACAGTGAACAAATAACGACATAATTATTACCTAACAGAATTGGAAAACTTTAGAGCTTAAATGGTAACAAAAGTTGTTCACCAATATATAAACCTTGGATACCCTAAAAACTCAGCATGATTCAGTTTTTGCTACTAGCATAAAACCAAAAATAAAGTAATCAAATCCCTGCAGAAGTAGAGGGTACTCAGGTATCTACCTCCGTAGCACTACTTAAGAAATAAAAATAAAACAACCTGTTCATAGAGTGGACAGCACAGCAACTTGAATGCCGAAAGGCGGAGAAGGTCCTGTTCCTGGCTTTGATGTTGATGCTTGGGAAACACCCCTTATCTTTCAGCATCACACATAAGCCTGCCTGGGGCAAGAATCCAGCGGCTTGTATACACCCATGTCTAAATATTTTTAAAGGTATAAATCAAGCTAACAAACTGTTAGATAAAATATGTTCTATCCTCATACTTTGACAAATTTACCTTTGTGATGACCAAGGATGCCAGATTTGATTTTAGACTTCTCTGAGCCCTCACAGTTGTGGGCTGGATCATGTGATCAGGAAGGGTCCCCCCCCCATATCCCAGCCTGCAGCAAGCCGCCTTCCCTCCTCCTCATCCTCTCTCCGGCTCCCTTCTGCTTTGCAAGGAGGCTGAGGCACACGCGAGTAATTTTCCTGAACTACACGGGCAGGTTCCCTCCATGTGCCCTGCAAACAGCGTTCTTTAGTCACCCCTCAGTATGAGGGGTGTATACGCCAATGTCAGGCAAGGACTGGGGGATAAGGACTCCCTTCCCAGACTCCTCCTCCATTCCACAGTTTGACCCTTATTCCTTTAGGATTTACACCCCTAATCCCTGTACCTCCATCAAGTCAATCACAAGGATTTAGGGAAGCTGATCATTTCTGTGAGAGCTGACAATGGATGGATTAGGTTCCTGTATGTTTTCAGGTCACGTAAGAGATACAGCAAGTCTTTTGTTTTTTTTTTTTTTAAGAGCTCCAAAATGAAGGCCAGCGTGATATGAATTTCCTCAAACTGCCCACACAGTCTTTCTCCCCACCCTCTGGGGAAAAAAATCTGAGCCTCCCCCTCAGATACCTAAGAAGAAGCTGAGAAAAAACTGCCCAGAAGAAGAACAGCTGCTGAGAGCCTGCCTCACCCTCCCTAGCTGGCTGTATTTCCAACTTTGTTGCCTTCTTCAGTAGATCTGGGGAACGAAAAAGCAAGGAGTGAAATTTGAGTGTTTCCCGAATCTCTCTCCATAGCTGCCCGTGACCAGTGTTACCTTTTGATTGAGGCAGTCACACTTGATGGCCACATGAGTAAATGCGCCCCTAAGTATGAGGGGGGCAAAGAGCAATCATTCACAGACTGATGGGGATTGTTTCCCTAAAATATTCCCCTGAGATGGCCGGGCGCGGTGGCTCACACCTGTAATCCCAGCACTTTGGGAGGCCGAGGCGGGCGGATCATGAAGTCAGGAGATCGAGACTATCCAGGGCTAACACGGTGAAACCCCGTCTCTACTAAACAAAAAAATACAAAATTTAGCTGGGCATGGTGGCGGGCGCCTGTAGTCCCATCTACTCGGGAGGCTGAGGCAGGAGAATGGTGTGAACCCGGGAGGTGGAGCTTACAGTGAGTTGAGATCGTGCCACTGCACTCCAGCCTGGGCGACAGGGCGAGACTCCGTCTCAAAAAAATAAATAAATGAATAAAATAAATTCCCCTGAGCTGCTAGAGAGGAGGTGATTTCCACCAGAGCATAGACTGATGCGGATTATAATTGCTGGAATAGGGAACCCCCGTGGAGGCCTGGGCATTGAGACACAGTGGAGAGGAAGGAGACCATGGTGTGGTGTCTACGAATGAGAGTGAGGAAAAGGAAGAGGTGGGAAGAAGTGGTACCCAAGGATCAGGCTTTGTGGAATCTAAGCATCCCACATTTACTGTTTTTAAAAATGAACTTGAAAAAGTAGGGTGTCCATCCTATGAAGTGGAATCCCACAGCCACAGGTCTGCTAACATTTGTTTATATTTGTTGTCAAAGAATAGCTTGATTTTTTTTTTTTTTTGGTCATTAACATAACTTAAGTGGAATAAAAGTATAAAGGAACACCATGGTCTCCCCTCCCCTCCCCTCCCCTCCCCTTCCCTTCCCTTCCCTTGTCTTCTCTTCTTTTTTCTTTTCTGAGACAGTGTTGCTCTGTCACCCAGGCTGGAGTGCAGTGGTAAGATCATAGCTTACTGCAGCCTTGATCTCCTGGGCTCCAGGGTCCTCCTGCCTCAGCCTCCGTAGTAGCTGGGACTACAGGCATCTGCCACCACATGTGGCTATTTTTTTTATTTTTTGTAGAGATGATCTCACCATATTATTCAGGCCAGTCTTAAACTCCTAGCTTCAAACGATCCTCCTCCGTCCTCGGCCTCCCAAAGTGCTGGGAATACTGGAGTGAGCCACTGCACCCAGCCAACGCTGTTCCTTTTCACTTGAAAGTAATTTCCCCTGGAAATTCCTGGGATCCCGACTTCTGTTTACCAGAGTGGAAAAGCTAATCAAATTGATACTTCCCCAGTATCTTTCTCCCCCAACTTGAGGACCAAACAGGTTGTACCTTCTCAAAAAGAATATTTTTTCCCAATAGTAGAAAATAAATCTTGAGCAATAAAATTTATATACTTCACATGGATGATTTTTAAATCTACATGCAAATTATATAAAAATTAGCATTTCATGCTGAAAACTTTCTAAAGATATATTCACTCCTCTGTAATAACTACTGGTTATCACTATGTAAAATACCAATACTTTAGCACACAAGAAAAATTTTAGATTAACTCAGGCAGTTTCTCACTAAAGTCCATAATCTCTGTGCCTAAATCTGCTAATCACTGTGACTGAAGAAAATGCAGGAAGTATAAATCTCCCAGGGGGCAGTGTTTGTACCATTTTTTGAAAAGAAATTACACCCAGAATTTTTTTGATAATTTGAAAACATGCACTGGAAACTGTTTCATATCCCTAAAAGGCCACCTTTTATTTTTTCCTGGGGCCATGATTATAGAACTTTTACATTTTTGTTCTTATCTTTAAGAAAATCTCTGCTGGGCGCGGTGGCTCATGCCTATAATCCCAGCACTCACTTTGGGAGGCTGAGGCAGGCAGATTACCTAAGGTCAAGAGTTTGAGACCATCCTGGCCAACATGGTGAAACCCCATCTCTACTAAAAATACAAAAATTAGCTGAGTGTGGTGGCGTGTGCCTGTAATCTCAGTTACTCGGGAGGCTGAGGTAAGAGAATCACTTGAACCCAGGAGGCAGAAGTTGCAGTGAGCCGAGGTCACACCACCACGCTCCAGCCTAGACGGCAACAGAGCAAAACGAAGGAAGGAAGGAAGGAAGGAAGGAAGGAAGGAAGGAAGGAAGGAAGGAAGGAAGGAAGGAAGGAAGGAAGGAAGGAAGGAAGGAAGGAGGGAAGGAGGGAGGGAGGGAGGGAGGGAGGGGGGAGGGGGGGAGGGGGGGAGGGAGGGAGGGAGGGAGGGAGGAAGGAAACAAAAAGAAAAAAAAGAAAGAAAAATCTCATTCTTTATGACCTTTGCTCTTTGCTTTCTATAACCACTCATCACAAGCTAAGGGAAACTTACAAAATCCCATAACTACATCCAGATTTGGCCTCCTGAGTCAGATGTGTGGGAGGGGAACTATTAAGACAGCTCTCTTTTGTCACTTTTAAAATGATTTTTCTTTAATTTTTTGAATGGAAAAAATACAGAAAACATAATATAATAATACCATAAAGGGATGTTAGTGTCTGTTTAATGTCTGAGAGGCAGAATGTTACAGTGGTGAAGATGATTAGCTAGGCAAGTCACACAACTTACTTCTCTCTGCCTCAGTGTTCCTCATCTGTGAGATGGGGATAATAGTAGTGACCTCATAGAAAAGATTAAATGAATTATATGTGGAAGAGTTTGGATCAGTGCCTGGCACATAGCAAGTGCTATATAGGTTTTTGTCCGATTTTAAAGAGAAAAACATGTTTCCATAATTGCTTGAACCCTCTTACACTTTTAAAGTAAAATATTATAAAAGCCCTGTACTTTCTTTCCCCGTCCTTTCCCAGAGCTAACCACATGCTGGAGTTGGAGGGTGTAACTGCCATGTGAATTTTGGCCTTCCACTATACTCACAATGTATATTATTGGTTTGTATGTTATAAAGCTTTGCTTCAATAGGATCATACTGCACGTATCCTTTTATAAGTTTCGGTGTTCACTCCGCATTATGTTTTTGAGATTTGTCCATGTTGATAGAGATGGTTCTGGTTCATACTTTGTTACTACTGTTAACTGTTCCATTGTATGAATAAACCACTGAGAACAAGCAGATGACAGACGGTGCTACAATGAGCTCCATGGAACAAGCGCCCACCTGTGGGATTTTCTCTGTGACGGTCAGCTTAAAAGACTTAGGTAGGTATGGGAGGCACCTCTTCAGCTTCCTCAGGTGTTCGAGAGTGATTATGCAAATGTACACTCTCACCAGCAGTGAATTCACAGGCTGTATTTTCCCACGTCCTCACCAGTACTTGAGGCTGTTAGATTTTCTGACTTTTGCCTACGTGATGGGGATAAAATAGTATGTGACAGTTTTCATTTTTATGTCCATAAGTATTAATTTATTGGCCACTGGAGTTTCCTTCTCATGGAATTGCCTATTTATATTCATTATTGAATATCCATTATTGTCCATGTTCTTATTGGTTTATAAAGGTTCTTTAATTATTCTGAATGCTAATCTTTGGTAGAGGATGTGAGTTGTAAATATCTTCTTTCTGACTGTGGTCTGTCTTCATTACTTTGTTTACAATGCCCCCTGTAGTTCAAAATCCTCATTTCAATGTAGTCTAATTAGGCAGTATTTTCCAGTGCAGTTTCTGATCTTTGTTTCTTTTTAAAGTCCTTCCCTGTACCAATACACCGGGAGACACCACCATGTGGCGTTTTTATTTTTTGTTTATTTGAAGTTTTAGAGTTGAGCTTCTCACATGGATGTCTTTGGTCCATCAGGAATTCATTTTACTTATGGTGTAAGAAAGGGATGTATTTTTTACTTTTTCCATATGGAAAACCAATTTTCCTGACACTATTTATTGAACAGTCATTTCTCTATGGGTTTGTATGACCACTTCTGGCATATATCAGGCTCTCACAAATCCTGTGTCTTTGTCTAGGCTTTCTGTTTCGTTGCGTACTCCTGTTTGTCCTATCCGTGTGCCAAGTCACACTGTTTTAATAGCGCTGATATCTGGCGGAACAAGTACCCCTTCCTATTATTATTCCTCAAAATTGCCAGATTGATGTTATAAGTGTTTTTTATTTGTTTTTTGTTTTTGTTTGTTTGTTTTTGAGGTGGAGTCTTGCTCTGTCACCCAGACTGGAGTGAAATGATGTGATCTTGACTCATTGCAACCTCATGCCTCCCGGGTTTAAGCAATTCTCCTGCCTCAGCCTCCCCAGTAGCTGGGACTACAGGCATGTACCACCACACGCAGCTAATTTTTGTGTTTTTAGTAGAGACAGGGTTTTACCATGTTGGTCAGGCTGGTCTCAAACTCCTAACCTCAGGTGATCCACCCGCCTGGGCCTTCCAAAGTTCTGGGATTACAGATGTGAGCCACCACGCCTGGCTGTAAGTGGTATATTTTTATTAAACTGTATTCTCTATTTTTTCTAGTATTTCAGGTTGCTCTCGATCCTATATATTGATCTTGTATCATGCAGTCATATTGAATAGTTGTAATAGTGTATCTGCAGGTTTCCTTACATTATTATATCATCTATGAACAAGTACTATTTTGGTTATCTCTTTTTAATCCATATTCCTTTTATTTCTTTTACTTATATTAACCATGCTAGTGAGTTCTTCAGATGCAGTGACAGCAAAAATTCAAATTTTAAAACAATGCTTCTAACATTTCATCATTAAGCCTGATACTTGTTTGAGGTTTTTGCTGAACATAAGAACATTCTTTTTAATTTTTAAATTACTGGTTTTTAAGAAAGTTATGAATGTGTGTTGGATTTTTCTTAACATTTAGCTGACTCTGTTAAGATGAGTGTATGGTTCTTTTATTTATATTGCAGAAAATTTTAGGGCTACACTGTCTAATGTTAAACCAGCCTTACATTCCTGAGATAAATTATTTTGGATCATGATGCGTTTGTTCATATATTGCTATATTTGCTTTACTCTTATTTTATTTAGGGCTTTGCATTTGAATGTAAAATCCCTTCTTATTATATGTATTCGTCTGTTCTCACGCTGCTAATAAAGACATACCTGAGACTGGGTAATTGATAAAGAAAAGAGGTTTAATGGACTCACAGTTCCACATGGCTGGGGAGGCTTTACAATCATGGCAGAAGGCAAATGAGGAGTAAAGTCACATTTTACATGGTGGCAGGCAAAGAGAGAGCGGTGTAGGGGAACTCCCTTTTATAAAACCATCATCTTGTGAGACTTATTCACTATCACAAGAACAGCATGGGAAAGACCCACCGCATGATTCAGTTACCTCCCATCAGGTCCCTCCCATGATATGTGGGAACTATGGGAGCTGCAATTCAAGATGAGATTTGGGTGGGGTCACAGCAAAACCAACCATATCATTCTCTTTTTCTAATACCAAGGTTTGTACTAGCCTTATAATATGAATTGATATTATAATATTTGATTTAAACCACAACTCACATTAAGTGTTAGAGAGAATTCAGTTACAGTTGTAGCATATTCATAATTAGAATAGTATTCCTCACAGCATTTTCTTATAATATTTTCTCCCTTAATTGTTGAGTAACCTTTGAGATGAAAACAAGGACTCGATTGATGTTGCTACAAGTTCTGTTGTGACTTTGCATTATAGCTTCTTCATGGACAAGTTTCTAAATATCCATGCAAAGGGACAAGAAGACCTATTTGGAATGACCAGGACCACAGCACTGGAAATCAGCATCTTTCACACAGTCTGAATTACAGAAGTCATCAATCTTTCTTTCAGCCATTTTTTAGAGAAATGCCTTGGGATGCTCATTTCAATGATATTAACATTTCACTTGAATCCCAATTGCACCAATTTGTCTGAAACAAAGCAAAGTTAAAGGGGTAAGCCCCAGGGCTTTCTGTGGAGAATGAGTGCCTCCTGCAGAACTCTGCCCAGTGACTGCCATCTGTCAGGTGGTTATGGGGAGCAAGACTCTCTCACATATTACTTACTATTGATTTAACTTTTTTTTTTTTTTTTTTTTTTTTTTGAGACAGAGTCTCACCATGCCGCCCAGGCTGGAGTGCAGTGGCAGGATCTGGGCTCACTGCAAGCTCTGTCTCACGGGTTTCACGCCATTCTCCCACCTCAGCCTCCCAAGTAGCTGGGACTACAGGTGCCTGCCACCACGCCTGGCTAATTTTGTTTTTGTATTTTTAGTAGAGATGGGGTTTCACCATGTTAGCCAAGATGGTGTCGATCTCCTGACCTTGTGATCCGCCCACCTCGGTCTCCCAAAGTGCTGGGATTACAGGCGTTAGCCACTGCACCCGGCCTAGATTTAACTTTTAACATGTTTTTTCAGGGTGCTAACATAGGTTTCCCCATACTTATGAGTCTTTAAAACACTTTTTTTTTTTGAGTCAGAGTCTCAGTTTGTCACCCAGGCTGGAGGGCAGTGGCACAATCTCGGCTCATTGCAGCCACTGCCTCCTGAGTTCAAGTGATTCTCCTGCCTCAACTTCCCAAGTAGCTGGGATTAAAGGCACACACAACCACACCCAGATAAGTTTTGTTTTTTTGTTTTGTTTTGTTTTTTTGAGAGGGAGTCTTGCTCTGTCACCCAGGCTGGAGTGCAGTGGCACGATCTCAGCTCACTGCAACCCCCGCCTCCTGGGTTCAAACGATTCTCCTGCCTCAGCCTCCTGAGTAGCTGGGGCTACAGGCATGTGCC
The DNA here is from genome assembly GCF_043159975.1 of Macaca nemestrina. Lineage (NCBI taxonomy): Eukaryota > Metazoa > Chordata > Mammalia > Primates > Cercopithecidae > Macaca > Macaca nemestrina. The sequence continues at coordinate 119,513,046 of NC_092133.1, read as the reverse complement.
ACCATGCCCAGCTAATTTTTCTATTTTTAGAAGAGACAAGGTTTCACCATGTTGGCCAGGATGGTCTCGATCTCTTGACCTAGTGATCTGCCCGCCTCGGTTTTAGTAGAGACGGGGTTTCACCGTGTTGCCCAGCTGGTCTCAAATTCCCAATCTCAAGTGATCCACCTACCTTGGCCTCGGAAAGTTCTGGGATTACAGGCATGAGCCACAGCACCCGGCCTAAAGCACATTCAAAATTGGAATTTAGCTTAAAATTACTATTGCCTGGAATTTCTCAGTCCTTCATAAAGATTCGTCTAGAGACTCTCAAAGTCTTACATTGTCCTCAAGTATCAGGTCACTAAGTGAAATAAAAAATAACTGATAGATCCTTCTTGAATGCAACAAAAAATTTGGTGTTTACCCAATTCAAGATAAAAACAGTGAAATCCAAGAGTAAAGTTATTCCTTTTTTTTTTTTTAATTCAGACTTTCTGCAGAGAATGAATTTTCTATTATCTTTTTCCTCCTTGCAAGGCAACTGTCATTATTCTGCTTTGTCACCTACTTTAAAAGCTATCCCATAGGAAGGGACTTAGCAGCGGGAGAGTTCTCTCTGGGGTTTGAGAAGTTACTGACATCAGAAGGTATCCTAGAGCCACTTGAGGAACACACACACCCTTGTTCAAATCACTGCTGTGTTTGAAACAAAATGTCAGCTGGTGTTAGGTATGAATTGCTAGCTTCTAAAGAATAGTGTCATTTATAGAACCACTGCGGGGGTTAGAACACAGAGGGAGACCAGAAAACACCTCCAAGAAGAAAGAGATTGAGACTTTTTTTTACTGCTTTTGTACTCCCCAGTTCCTGGCACAGGCCTGGCACAAGATGGGAACTTGTCTAGTGAATGAATGAAGCCATTTCTACCGGTGCCTCTAGGGTACCTCTAAGTACATTATATTCTTTCAGGGTGTTGTTTTTTTGTTTTGTTTGTTGTCTTTGTTTTGAGACAGAGTCTCACTCTGTCGCCAGGCTGGAGTGCAGTGGCATGATCTTGGCTCACTGCAACCTCTGCCTCCCAGGTTCAAGCAATTCTCATGCCTCAACCTCCAGTGGCTGGAATTACAGGCACCTGCCACCATGCCCAGCTAGTTTTTGTATTTTTAGTAGAGACAGGGTTTCACCATGTTGCCCAGGATGATCTCGATCTTCTGACCTTGTGATCTGCCCGCCTCGGCCTCCCACAGTGCTGGGATTATAGGTGTGAGCCACTGTGCCCGGCCTCTTTTTAGTTTTAAATCATGAGACTCTTGAATATAGTCTCTTAAGGATACACTATTGTGCTAACTGTACTGGAATCTTTTGCTTACCTTAAATGTCAATGTCTTTCCCATTTCAGATGCTAGTGTACATTCTACCAACTCCACTGAAAGTTTTTATTTGAGCAGCCCTTGGCTTATCTCCTCTGGCTTCAAAAACTACCCAGTTAACTGAGTAGGATTCCTAACTGGCCAGTCTGTTTAGCCATTTTTTAGATGAAAGTTTTAGATTTTAGTGTGGAAGTTGTCTTTGAAGATTATCAAATCAAAACATTCTTATTTTAGAAAGAATATATAGAAAATCATAAAGAAATCTGAGTGAACTTGCCACTCTTAACATTTTGGTGTATAGTCATCAGATAGGTCAGTAGACTTACCTTGGACTTAATGAAACCAAGGTTCAGGCCCCTCTCAATATAAATGTTCACTTTCATACCTAAGTTTATGTTTCAAATGTTGTATTCTCATTCTTAAAGAGGCCCCTCAAAATTGTGTAAGCTTCAGGGCTCACAAAATGTGGGGTCACTCACCGTCATCAAGGTGATTAATGGATTTTTATAAATCTAGTTCCTTTCTGTTTTATAATATGCTTTGTCACTTAATAAAATATAGTTTTTTTTCTCATTGCCATATTCTCTTACAATTGCTTTTAGTAACTGTTTAGTGTTCCAGTGAATAGATTTATTAAATGAACTACTTATTAAATCAATGTCCTATTGTTGGAGATTCTCCCTCACCCTATATTATTCCTACAAATGATACTTCATTGAGCATCTTGGTAAGGATGCCATTGTGCCTAAATGTGTAAAAGTTGAATTACTGCTTCAAACCACGTGTGTGTTTGGGGGCTTTTGATATATTGACAAATAACCCTTCAGAGAAATAGTATCAACTTACTTTCCCAACAGTAATATGTGGGAGTACCCTTGTCGGCACTATTTATTGTATCAACCTTTGCCAATGTCATAGGTGTAAAAAGTTACCTTGTTATTTTAATTTTAATATTTTTCTTAAGTTGAAAACTTATTTCCCATCAGAAAATGCTATAAGAATCCTTTATATATTTAAGACATTAGCCATTTGCCATTGGTATTGCAGATGGTGATCTGCATAATCCTAAAATAGATTTGGAGAAACTGAGGCATTTAGTTTATTTAGAATTGTCACCATCAGCTGCCTGCAGAAGACGCCCTTCAGGGAAAATGGTATTGCTATTCCAAAAGGCATGCATACATCATACTAACTTGGCCACATTACAGGGATAATTTAACGTGTTTCAACTAAAGGTATCTGAGCATCTACTAGGTACCTAACTCTGTATCTTACCATCTAGTGAGGGAAACTGTATACAACGAACTATAATGCAGAATTAAAAGCCATGCTTGCAGCCTGGTGTGGTGGCTCACGCTTGTAATCCTAGCACTGTGGGAGGCCAAGGTGGGCGAATCACCTGAGGTCAGGAGTTTGAGACCAGCCTGGCCAACATACCAAAACCCCATCTCCACTAAAAAACTACAAAAATTAGCCAGGCATGGGAGCACATACCTGTAGTCCCAGCTACTCAGGAGGCTGAAGCAGGAGAATCACTTGAACCCAGGAGATGTGAGGTTGCAGTGAGCCCAGATTGCACCATTGCACTCCAGCTTGGGCAACAGAGTGAGACTCCATCTAAAAAAAAAAAAAAAAAAAAAAAGCCATGCTTGCAATCTCAACAAAACACAATATGAGCACATCGGTGCGGTAAATTAATGCCTTCATTCCTGATGAGGAAATGATGGAGTAGCAATGGGGGAAGATTGTTCAGAGGACTTGATACGCATGTGAAGCAAAGAGGTGGTGAGAAGCTGGTGGCGCAGCATGTGGGATGAATGTGCACCGTAAGAGGTCCAGTCTCACTGCGGTGCCCTAGCAAAGTGGGACGCTTTGGAAAAATAAGGCAGGAAGAGGAGTTGAGGTCACATGCTGAATATCCTTGGATACCATGTTAAGATAAAGATATTTTAGAAGATGTCCCACATTCTGGAGCTGATTCTGAGATGCAAAAGATAATGAAGATGTGTGGGCACAAGTGTGACCTGCCAACTGCACCCTGCTTTTTGTAAAATGTGAGTAAGAGATCTTGGTTAAAATCCATGTTGCCTCTGCAAAGCCATGGAGGTGAAAGCCATGGAGGTGTTCAGGCTTCTCAGGAGGACACTGAGCATTGCAAGGTTCATATCAGCACTCACTCTGGCACAGTTTTCAGAGCTCAGCACCTCCCCCTCCCACCCTACACTCCCCATCCAGCATGTGGATGGATTCTAACCCTGTGATGGCATTCTCTTCGGTTGAGGTAAAGACAGGAATCTTTTTTCTGAGCTGCACCCGGCATGCTTCAATATCTTCAAGCAGATGGTCAGCCTAAAAGTGTGAGGACAGCTCAGGTCGTCCTGAGGGGATGCTTGCAGGAGATGGACAGAGCTAAATGAAGGATTTCAGGAGAAATATGCTTCAAGAAAGAGAGCATGTCATCTGTGGATTTGGCAGAAGTGGACATATCGCTTAGTGATGAGTTGCAACTTTTAGGCAAATTGTTTGGATCTTGTGAGCTTTTATTTCCTTATCTGAGAAACGGGGTCATAGTATCCATTGACAACAGATACTGTGCTGATGAGATGAAATACATACACACGGTTTCTGACATAAAGCAGGCATCCTATAAATGCATTTCTCTCGTCCTCATCCCTTCTTCATAAAAAGGGAGTTTGGGAGGCAGAGTCCCTCGGACAACCTCTGGGAATCTGGGGCAGCCAGCACTAACTCGGAGCGAGGGAGCCTGTGCCAAAGCATGCGGAATCTCTAGAAACCATGTGAGTTTCTGTTCATCACCGTGCCAATAAAATGCCATCGGATATTAAGAGAATTCCTTCTGAGTCTAAGCATTTCTAAATACCTTTCCTGGATTGAGAAAGCAAACCGTGTAAAAGCCAAGCGTGAAAAGACTATTCTGTTTGCAAAGGCATTTTTCCCATCCTCCCTGGCTTGTCACGTTCTGTGACTGGACTCATGCACCCAGCTGGCAGCTGCACCAGCCAGACCCTGAGGTAACTATAGTTTAGGCCTGTTTTTTTTTTTTCCTACTCCAGAGCCTACAAATTCTATTTCAAGCATATGCATGTACAGAATGCAGATGTGGGGATGAAAATCAGACCATCTTGGGGAGCGAGGCTGCGATACTTAACTGTAGGGAGGCCATTAGTGGCCTTTCTGCAGTGGCCTCGCCCAGACATGGCTGGGGCATGGACCTCAAGAGTGGTTTTGGCCTTTTGATGTAGCATAGCAATCACATGGGACAATCACCACACTTCCCACTTGGGGCCAAGGCATTGCGTGATCTGTGATCAGACAGGCTTGAAAGGTGTTCTCTGCATTCTGAGGAATGTGTAACAGCATGGAGTTTCTGGAAAACTAGTTCCCTGAAAAAAGCTGAGGTTCAACACAGGGATGAATGGAGAGGGGACATGGAGCTCTTATGCCTGACATGAAAGGACTGCTCTAGTCAAGGAAACAGCCACTTCAGAATGTGTTTCTACTGTGGATACAAACCAAGGGCGAGGTCACTAGGCTGGTTACATCATCTAGCAAAAGCTCTTGTAGCTGGGATAGACCCGCAAATGAGACATTGCTTTTCAGTGACTGATACATCATTCATTTATTCATTCAGCAAATATTTATTGAGAAACTACTATGTAACAGGTTGTCTCACAGGTACTAAGGATACAGTAGCAAACAACAAAAACTTAAAAAAAAATCCCTTAGCCCTAGCTACTCTTGAAGCCTGGAGTTTGAGGCTGCAGTGAGCTATGCTCATACCACTGCACTCCAGCCTGGGTGACAGAGCAAGACTCCATCTCTTTAGAGATAATTAAAATACGAATTATAACATAGAGTAGAAAATGCTAAGAAAACAGACATAAAGCAAGTATAAAAGTATGAAATAGTACGGAGAATGGGTACTAAAATTCTAGCCGAGGGAGCCAGGCAAGAGAAAACAGCTTTAATAGAGACCTGACTGATGGTTTGGATAGAGATAGACCTAGATCAAAAATATTTCCCTCCAGGTTTTCAAAGGCATTGCTCCATTATCTTTTGGTTTCTGAAGTTCCTGCTGAGAAAGCTATTGCCTTTCTGATACCTGCTCCTTCCTATGTGACTTTTTACCTGTACTGGGGGCTTTTAGAGTTTCTGTTTTCCTCCTGTCTTCTGGAATGTCTCAGTGACAAACCTGTGTGTTGAGTATTTCATGAACTTTTACAATCTGCGATCTCATGTCCTTCACTTTACAGGGAAAAAAGAACATTCTTTTTTCCAACACTGTTTTGGAAAACTCTGTTTTTTCTGATTTCTTTAACCTAAATCTCTATTACTGGGGATCTGGGTGCTCTGACATAATCCTATGTTTCGTATTGCTTTTCTCTCTTTTCCCATCTCTGCTTCTTTTTTGGGGGGTGGGGGGGCTCCACTTTCTGAGATTGCATCAACTTTTCTTCTTCACTGAATTTTTAAATTCTGCTCTCATGGTTCCCAGAGACTGGTCTTATCCTCCAAATGCTCCCCCTTTTTCTGGACTGTCTGATCTCTTCTGAGTTTCTTTTTCCTGTTTCTTTGGGTGTTTTCATTTGTGTTAGAAGCTTTTATAAAAAATGTTTGTGAAATCTCGGGAGTCTGTTAATATAAGAGGGAGGCACAGTTGTCATTTCGGGAAGTTTTATACGTGGCTTTGGCTGCTTCACTATGGGGTGACCAGATAGAACCTGAATATGACCCTCAAAAATCTGTTTGTCAGGCTAGGTGTGGTGGCTCATGCCTGTCATCCCAGCACTTTGGGAGTCTGAGGTGGTCAGGTCACTTGAGCCCAGGAGTTCAAGACCAGCCTAGGCAACATGGCAAAACCCCATCACTGAAAAAAAAAATACAAAAAATTAGCTGGATGTAGTGGTGCCCTCCTATGGTCCCACGTACTCAGGGGGCTGAGGAGGGAGGATAGCTTGAATTCATAAGGTTGGGGCTGCAGCGAGCCCTGATCATGTCACTGCACTCCAGCCTAGGCGACACAGCAAGGCAAGACCCAGTATCTCACATACACACAAAAGTTTGTCTCTTCTCATGGGTCATTCAGCATTCCTAGAGGGGGACCCTCCAGTGTCCCGACTAAGGTGCTGGCCCCTTTGCCAGCATTCAGTCGAGGACACATCAGCTCCTTCCCCTATGCCCGGTCAGCCAGAATCCAGTGTGTTTGGTGTGGGCTCTTCCATCTTCTGTGGATGCGATGGTGGCTACTTGGCTGAGTAGGGTGGGAAGAGAGATGGACATCTGCTACATCAGTGGTCCCTGGCCTTTTTGGCACCAGGAACCGGTTTTGTGGAAGAATTTTTCCATGGACAGAGTTAGGGGGAGATGGTTTCAGGATGATTCAAATGCATTACATTTAGCATGCACTTTATTTTTATTATTATTGCATTGTAATATATAATGAAATAATTATACAACTCACCATAATGTAGAATCAGTGGAAGCCCTGAGCTTGTTTTCCTGCACCTAGTCAGTCCCATCTGGAGGTGATGAGTGACAGTGACAGATCATCAGGCATGGGATTCTCTTAAGGAGCATGCAACCTAGATCCCTCACCACGCGCAGTTCACAATAGGGTTCACACTCTTATGAGAATCTTATGCTGATGCTGATCTGACAGGAGGCGGAGCTCAGGCAGTAATTCGAGCAATGGGGAGCGGCTGTAAATACAGATGAAGATTCCCTCGCTCAACCATGGCTCACTTCCTGCTATGTGGCCCGGTTCCTAACAAGCCAAGGACTGGTACTGGTTTGTGGCCTGAAGGCCAGGGACCTTTGTGCTATACCATTTTAAAATCAAGTTCAGTCAGGCATCATGCATTCAACTCACTCTGCATTTCTACCTTCAGAAGGGTCGGGAGCCTCATTTCCTGAGTTTCCCTGGCTCTGCGTGTTTTATGTTGAGTTATTCCCTTGAAGGTTTGGGTGTCAGCTTGCTCTTGTCTACTGTTACTTCCTCTCTCATTCCCTTACTTCTTTGATGTATGCTTTTGTATCCCTTATTGTCACTTTAATGGAATTTCTGGAGGAAGCAGAGACAAATGTATTACATGGGCTGCCATATTGAACCGGAAGTCATTCTTTTCTCTTTTGAGTTTCTCTTGCCAAAGCTTACTCCAGTGGTAGTAGTTCACCCCCAGTAGATTCTCACAAAAAGCAAGACTCAAATTCAGTGTCAGGATTGTAGATACCCTGTTTCAGTTATCTGTTTCTGAATAACAAGTCACCCTAAGCATAGTGACTTTACATGACAGTCATTTATTTGCTTATGATTCTGCAATTTGGACAGTGCTTGGAGGGGCCATCTCATTTATGCTGGCATCAGCTGGGGTAGCTCACCTGGGACTGGGGAGTCCACTCCCAAGATGACTTATCCACATAACCTCAGTGGTTCCAGCTGTAAAATGCAGGCTTAGATGGGGTGGTTCTTCAGCATGTGACTTCCCTGTGTGGCTTGGTTGGACTCCTTAGAGCTGAGTTCTGAAAGGAAACATCCCCAAAGCAAGCTCACCAAGAGGACATACTCCAGGGTGCAAACACATATCAAGCTTTCCTTTTGCTTCACACTTGCTAATATCCCATTAGCCAAAGCAAGTCACACAGCCAAGCCCAGAATCAACGTGAAACAGAACTGCTCTCCACAGCGGGGTGAATGCTGGGAGGCAGGGTGCGCTGGGGGTCACATACCCCCTGGGAACTCTGGGATCCTGAGCTTTTTCCATTGTATTTCTGAAACATTGAGGTGCTGGATTCTTTTCTTATAGATAGTTTAGCACGATATAAACATTCAATAGGTATGTATTAGAACCACAGAAATCTTGTTGCATTTCCACTGAAAATGTTTCTGAATGGACTAGAAAGATTTCAGCTATGTAGCTTACCCATGGCTATAATGATTGTGTTCCTAGTTAATGAAAGACATGAAAAAAAAAGTCACTCTATGAGGTCAGATTTCTAAATATACCTTTCCAGGGAATTAAGTACTGTCTTTTTTTTTTTTTTTTTGGCTGGAGTGCAGTGGCGTGATCTCAGCTCACTGCAGCCTCCCAGGTTCAAACAATTCTCTTGCCTCAGCCTCCTGAGTAGCTGGGATTACAGGTGTGTGCCGTCACACCCGGCTAATTTTTGTATTTTTAGTAGAGATGGGGTTTCACCATGTTGGCCAGGCTGGTCTCAAACTCTTGACCTTAAGTGATTCGCCTGCCTCAGCCTCCCAAAGTGCTGGGATTACAGGCGTGAGTCACCACACCTGGCCAAGTATTGTCTTTTGCTTTAGGCTATCAGAGGTTTGCTTCTTGCATGTTTGTTTGTTTTTGAGTCAGATTCTCACTCTATTACTTAGGCTGGAATGCGGTGGTGCAATCACAGCTCACTGGAGCTTCCAGCTCCTAGGCTCAAGTTATCTTCCCACCACAGCCTCCTGAGTAGCTGGGACTACAGGCATGTGCTACCACACCCAGCTATTTTTTTTTTCCCAAAGAGATGGGATCCCACTATATTGCCCAGGTGAGTCTCGAACTCCTGGCCTCAAGTGATCCTCTTGCCATGGCCTCCCAAAACACTGGGATTACAGACATAAGCCATTGCACCCAGCCCTTGAATTTAAAATAGTTGAAAATTAGGCTCTTTAACACCTGCTTGGACTTCAAAGAATGAAGGTGGGTACTTATGCAATAACCAAACAGTGCATTCCTTGGAAATTCCAAACTAGATCTCTTGTTACATGCTTGCCAAGCTGGTCCTGAATGTTCCCAGGTGCAGCAGGAAAGAAGTGGCGCAGCTTGTGCTGTATCCCCTCAGTCTTGACCTGTGACTAGTAACTGTTTCGTCTGTGTGCAGGGGTTCTCTATCTCCAGTATGGAGACGAAACCAAGCAGCTCAGGATGCCGAACGAGATCACAAGTGCAGACACAATCCGTGCTCTCTTCGTAAGTGCCTTCCCACAGCAGCTCACCATGAAAATGCTGGAATCGCCCAGTGTCGCCATTTACATCAAAGATGAAAGCAGAAATGTTTATTATGAATTAAATGATGTAAGGTAAGTTGTGACATCATTTTTTGCCCGCAATATTGCATTAGAGTTTTTCTGTTTGTTTTTGAGTTTGTTTGTTTTTACCCACTATGTTGCACCTAGAGTGTGTGTGTGTGTGTGTGTTTTTTGGTCCATCATATTGCTTTCATAGAGTTTATACCAAATTCTGACTCCTCTATATCCTAGTGAAGAAAGCAGATTCATTATCCTGATTGGTAGACTTATTTCACTATCTGGTTTTCTACAATTCATTTGCAAGGTATAGCTTATAAAAATGAGGAGAAACTTCTCCCCCACAGATTGTTGGATGCTACATCTGAAAAGAACATTAGAAATGATTGAGTTCACCATGTTATCTAAGAGTTAGGGAAACTAAGGCCCAGAAAGGTGGTGGAGAGACCTGATCAAGGGCGTAAGAGTTGAAGGCAGTACTTGATATTGGCACTTTCCCAATTCCCTCTCAAGTGTTCTTTCCTCCATAGACAGCCCCTGTGGACATTTTAGGTAATGATCCCACTGGGTCATTATTTACACATAACACGTTAGAATAAAAGCAGTGGACTCTGTATTATTTCCCACAAGAAAAGAAACTGAGGAGCATCCTCACTTTCCATTCATTTCTTAAATAGTTGTCCTTTCCCCAAAGATCTTACTGTCCAGGTAACCTTTCTCCAGGGCGCCCAGTTGAATATCCTCCAAAATTAAGCTCAATGGACTCCTGCTATTGATGGGACTGAAAGTCAGTTAGAAACAAAAGCATCTCTGTCTCTTTTTTTTTTTTTTTTTTTTTTTTTTTGAGACAGACTCTTGCTCTGTCGCCCAGGCTGGAGTGCAATGGCATGATCTCGGTTCACTGCAACCTCCGCCTCCTGGGTTCAAGCAATTCTCCTGCCTCAGCCTCCCAAGTAACTGGGATTACAGGCACCTGCCACCAGGCCCAGCTAATTTTTTTGTACTTTTAGCAGATATGGGGTTTTACCATGTGGGTCAGGCTGGTCTCAAACTCCTGACCTCAGGTGATCTACCCGCCTCGGCCTCCCAGAGTGCTGGGATTACAGGTGTGACCACCGTGCCCAGCCTCATCTCTCCTTTTTTGAAGACAGGATCTTGCTCTGTCACCCAGGCTGGACCTCAGTGGCATGATCATGGCTCAGTGCAGCCTCGACCTTCTGGGCTCAAATGATCCTTCCACCTCTGCCTTCCAAGTAGCTGGGCCTACTGGCACATGCCACCACATCTGGCTAATTTTTAAATCTTTTGTAGAGACAGAATCTCCATACGTTGCCCAGGCTGGTCTGGAACTCCTGAGGCAAGCCATCCTCTAGTCTTGGACTCCCAAATGGTTGTGATTATAGGCGTGAGCCACCACACCCGGCTCAAAAGCATCTTTATTGTCATTTTGGTGTCATGTATATAGCAGGAAGAACTCATTTGATCTGTTCCAACCAGACAACCTGGAAAACAGGACTTAGATCAACACAAGCAATCAGTTGCTAGTATGGCCTCTGAACATTTTAGAACTCCACAGGTTATTGAGTGACTGATCCAGCCATTTCATTTTATGGAACCAGAAACTCAGACTCATAAAATTTGAAGGACTTATTCAAAAGCACACAGCCAACTAAGTACCAAGCTCTGCCCCAAACATGGCTGTCCACATTTCTTTTTTTCTTTTTTTTTGAGACGGAGTCTCGCTCTGTCGCCCAGGCTGGAGGGCGGTGGCACAAGGTCTCTGCTCACTGCAAGCTCCGCCTCCCTGGTTCACGCCATTCTCCTATCTCGGCCTCTGAGTAGCTGGGACTACAGGCACCTGCCACCATGCCTGGCTCATTTTCTTTATTTTTTAGTAGAGACGGGGTTTCATCGTGTTAGCCAGGATGGTCTCGATCTCCTGACCTCGTGATCCACCCGCCTCGGCCTCCCAAAGTGCTGGGATTACAGGCATGAGTCACCGCACCCGGCTGCTGTCCACATTTCTTGGTCAAGAACTTTTTGATCCCTTGGAATATTCCCTCACCAAATCATTGGGGGCAGGACTTGGGGTTTCTGAGTCCACACCCTGGGGGGATAGCAAGTTGCCCTGTTTCTTCATCAGGGAATTAATGGGTACCACTTTTTAAAAATATGCCTTTAGTGCATAATAAATGTAAAGTGATCTGTATCTACCAATGATCACGAATGACATATTTAGGCATGTTCCCAGGTGTATGAGTAATTTAGAACTTTCAAAGTTTGACACATGCCTCCAGGTATAGATGCTACATCTGTTGCACAACCTTACAGCTTTTTAAAAATGTGTTTAAATATTCATGAGTACCCGAAAATTCGTGTTTAGTTTTGAACTAAATTATTAATCAAGCTGTCACCGAAAGAAATTTTTTGCATTCACAAAGTGTAAACTTGAAACATGAAATAATCACATTATATTTAAAGACTATGTTTGTAGTAATATAATCCCATGTAGTGTTTTTACACGGAGCTGCCAGTTACAACAATCCTCTTATATTTCTGCATTTGCAATCAGAGGAATTGAAGGACACAGTAATAGCAAGTAAACATGCAACTTAGGGAAGCCACACTTGATTATGGAGCTCAAGGCTGACGAGGTTATTATGAGTAATTGGGCCTCACTGTCTTGCAGCCTGTGCAAGGATTTTTATATTACAATGAGTCACCATTTTCTAGAGCCTTTCCCAAGCTTCAAAGTATGGCTACTTTGACTTCCTTTTTACACTGTTTGGGAAAGTCGAGAAGTAGTCACAAAATAAAAGAAATGAGAGGGAGGAAAAAGAAGAAAAGGTCATGATTCTCCTTAATGGAAATCCAGTTGATAAAATGAATGAAATCATCAGTCAATATGCTGATGTTTGTGAAAATGATGATCTTGTTGATCTAAAAGTTGTAGTACTAATAACCTGACTTCTTGTTGTTGTTGTTGTTGGTGGTGGTGGTGGTGGTGGTGTTGTTGAGACAGAGTCTCACTCTGTCACCCAGGCTGGAGTGCAGTGGCGCGATCTCGGCTCACTGCAAGCTCCACCTCCCAGGTTCACGCCATTCTCCTGCCTCAGCCTCAGGAGTAGCTGGGACTACAGGCGCCTGCCACCATGCCAGGCTAATTTTTTGTATTTTTTAGTAGAGACGGGGTTTCATCGTGTTAGCCAGGATAGTCTCGATCTCCTGACCTCATGATCCGCCCGCCTCAGCCTCCCAAAATGCTGGTGAGCCACTGTGCCTGGCTTTTTTTTTTTTTTTTTTTTTTTTTTTTTTTTTTTGAGACAGAATCTCACTCTGTTGCCCAAGTTGGAGTGCAGTGGCATGATCTCAGTTCACTGCAGCTACCACCTCCTGGGTTCAGGCAATTCTCATTCCTCAGCCTCCCGGGTAGCTGAGACTATAGGTGTACACCACCATGCCAGGCTAATTTTTGTATATTTAGTAGAGATGGGGTTTCACCATGTTAGCCAGGTTGTTCTCAAACTCCTGACCTCAAGTGATCTGCCCACCTCGGCCTCCCAAAGTGCTGGGATTATGGGCATGACCCCACTGCTCCTGGCCTGATAGCCTAATGTTTTTAAAAAAAAACTCTCATTTAAAATATTTAAGTGGAAAGATCATCAGTTTATAAATTTGTCTGTAATTTTACTTTTCAGTTACTTTGATTTAAATATAAAAAATGAACCTAAAAATGTTCAAATGAAGACTATGTTTTATTTGGTGATGACAATAATGTTTATGCTATGTGAGCACATGCATGTCGCTTCCAAAGACTTATTCTCTCTTTGATTTTATGCATAAAATGCCTTGATTATATTTTACTTGAATTGTAGAAGAAATTTTCGCCACCAGCATTATATAAGACGAAAAAAAAAAAAAGGCTGGGCGCAGTGGCTCACGCCTGTAATCCCAGCACTTTGGGAGGCCGAGGCGGGCAGATCAAGAGGTCAGGAGATCGAGACCATCCTGGCTAACACTGTGAAACCCCATCTCTACTAAAAATACAAAAAATTTGCTGAGCGTGGTGGCGGGCACCTGTAGTCCCAGCTGCTGGGGAAGCTGAGGCAGGAGAATGGTGTGAACCCAGGAGGCGGAGCTTGCAGTGAGCCAAGATCGCACCACTGCCCTCCAGCTTGGGCGACAGAGCGAGACTCCGTCTCAAAAAAAAAAAAAAAAAAAAAGACAAAAAAAAGTATCATGTAGATTTCAACTGAAGACAGTGACTTTCATCATCTAAATTCAGAGACAAATTTCATTGCACATCCTTCAGTGTTTCTGAAGTGCGAGCATATTTGTTAAACAGTTGCCTATTTCATCATCGTTGTTAGGCTCCTCATATTTTCCTTAGGGAAATGCTACGGAGAGTTCAGGTCAGAATATTGTGTTGTAAATATTGCCACAGTAAGTGCAACCCCGGCCTTTACTGTTGGTTCAGCTCAGATGAATATGTTTCTAAAGTCATGATAAACCAACCTCATGCATTTTAAATACCTCCAGAATCACAGTCTTTTTCATGGCTCCCGTGAGGTTTTCTATTTTTTCATGTCCTCGCCTGTGACTCCTTCCTCTGGCCCAGTGGTGAGCCCCTTAGTGGATCCCCACATCCTACCTCTGTGAGTCTCCCCTTCATAGTCACTCAGCCCCCTTTAATAACAAGGGCTGCTGGTTCCCCCTCAAGCCGACTTCTAACAAGCTACTGGAGAAACCGTGCAAGCTTGGGCTAGTCGTTGCTTCAAAGCAATTACTGGCGGATATTTAAAGAAGAGAAACAAGACTAGTCCAGGAATCCTCCACTTCAGTTAAAACAGAAACACAAGCCAGTAATCCCAGTGGTTGGGTCAGCCTACTAAATGAGGCTGCACCTGGAGGAGAGGAATTCGTCCTTCTGCACACATTTCTCTGAGCTAGCCGAGCCGGCATTGGAAGGGATCGCAGTGTAGACAGAGCCAAAAGGGCCCTGGGTGGCCCTTTTGCTGATGAAAGCTGAACATGGAGGGAGAGGGACTTCGTAGATATTCAGGTGCTCTTCAATAATTTTAAGGTAGGCTCTGACCCTGTCTTTTGCTACGTTATGACACCTTGGCTCTAAGAGCTGGGTTCGGAGAAAAAAGAAGCACTTATCTGCTGCTATTTCTTCACATCCAGCAATTCGATTTGTACATAGAAAAACTATTTTTCTAACCCACTATGGAAAGGAAAAAGGCATAGTAAAAATATTAGATGTTTGTGATACTGTTTCTTTTTTTTTTTTTCTGGACTCCAGATACCTTTTCTTTCAGTTGCCGAAAGTGTTTGAAGGCAAAAAAAAAAAAAAAAAGAAAAGAAAAGAAAATCTTCTTTCATGTTCATTCATTAGATAAGCAGCAAACCAGGTGTTTGGGAAAAGTAAATAATTAAATATTTAAATATTAACCAAATCTCTTTGAATGTATTGTAAATATTGGAACTTTATTGTCTTTTTTTTAAAGTCTTAACTTTCCATACTCGGCATCTTGAAAGAAAGTTCGTGCTACCCAATGTTTATGGGTGGGGAGCTACACTGGAGAAATGATACTTTCCTGAGGAACAAGAAAAGGAGAGAAAAGCTGAAGTCATTTTTCTTCTTCTTTTCCTTATTTATAATTGCCTGTTTTATGGTCACATAGCTTTTGACCGGCGTATTGTAGATAGCCTTTGCATTGTGTGTTCATGTTTTTTACCTGATCTTTAAGGGCAGGCTAAGGAAATGGCCAAAGTCAGGCTTCTTTCATCTGCCATAGTAATTGATGTTTTTGATTCCAGGAACATTCAAGACAGATCACTCCTCAAAGTGTACAACAAGGATCCTGCACATGCATTTAATCACACACCAAAAACTATGAATGGAGACCTGAGGGTAAGTGTTTCTGTCCTATTTTTAATTTTATTCAGTGGGTCAAAGCATCCTTCCTCTTGCTTTTACTCCTGATGTAATCATACTCTACAGCTGAGTTTTGGGGGGTTCTCCATACTCATCTGACCTAGTGGATCATTATTTGTTCTTGGTAGAAAAGTAAGATTTCCTGGTTATTTAGGGCAAAGGGATTAAAATAAGGCCGGGCACATCCTAATTTATCTTTAAGCAAGGAGTTATGTCCTTACTTTAAATAAATTCTGAAAATCTTCCTATCAAAGGGTCCCTGGTCCATAATACATTAACCGGCTCAGAAGATCTCTTGCATTTTTTTCCTCCAATTAAAGGAAACCTAACATACAAACAGGCAGACAGCAAGGTGCACAATTGCATGGAAAATCTATTCATATTCTTACATGAGCTCTTCCAAGTCCTAACATTCTAATACAATTTCTCACCTTCTAATTCAGGAGCTACCCTGGAAGAATTTTGTTGTTGTGCTGTCTTAAATATTATCAAATCCTCTCTGAACCATGTTGAGGGCATAATACAAAAATCTGCATGATTTGGGAACTAAAATTCTCTAGATTTAGATTGTCTCAGGAGATTATCCGAGCATTCAAAGCACACAGGGATGTTTTGAAGAAAAAAAAAAAAAAAGGAGAAACTGAAAAAGCAGATTTTAAGATCACATTAATGCAGGTCCACTAGAAAGGAATTGAGTTTCTAAAAATAATGCTACATTCCTCTGTAGCAAAACTGGGAGGTAAAAAGATTAGCTTCTCAGCCGCGCACCCCCTACACACACACACACACACACACATTTGGAAGACACTGGGCCATTTTTTCTCATCTTTTCTACAGATTAGCACTTGGCTGGATGCTCGTTTAACTAGAAAAAAAAATAAATGATTACCTTTTATTGCCAAAGAAACCCAGACACTGTTCTGTCTTGGAGTTGCAGTGTTGTTTCTGAGTGAGGCTGTCTCTGCTTCCGGATAGCACATATTAGTTTCCTGTTGCTGCTGTAATAAATTAGGACAAATTCAGTGGCTTAAAACAACACAGATTTACTGTCTTACAGTTCTAGAGTCTGTAGACTGGAAATCTCTCTGGTCTGACATAAGGGGTCACCAACAGTTATGCATTCTTTTCCGGAAGCCCTAGGGAGAATCTTTTCTTTTTTTTCCCAACTTCTAGAGGTCACTGACATTTCTTGGTTTGCTGTCCTCTTCCTCCATCTTCAAACCCAGCATGATAGCTTCCCTTTGATCCTGCTTCTGTGGTCCGTAGGTAGGTACCAGAGCTGCTGGTACCTACCTACGTCCACTTTTAAGGACACTTTAAGGACACTGAGCCTACCCAATCCTCCAGAAAAAGCTCCCTATTTCAAGGTCAGCTGACTGGCAACCTTGACTCTCCCTTTTCCATATAACCTGATGTAGTCACAGGTTGAGGGGACTAGAATGCAGACATCTTTCAGGGACCACCATTCTGCTTTCCATATGGGGTAAGTTTAGAACCAGAAAAGAAGCCAGGAGATCTAGCTGAAAGTGCTGGGAGAAGGTCTGTGTCCTTCTGGACTGGAATACGAATGACGACATTGTGGGATCAGAGCCTACACTTCTGGAGGGAAAGGCCTCTCACGTACTCAGCTGCTGTTATTTTTGTGTCAGAAATGATGTGTGACTTGAATTGAAAGCTGTGTTGCTACTTCAGAAATTCTAGGATTTTGAGGTTTATTTCTCCGGTTATACTTTATGTGTAAACCAGAGCCACATGGAGACAGATTGAGTCATGCCAGTCGTGAAGCATGGACTAAATATTACAGCACCATTTGCCTTTTCTTACTCTGTTATTCTCTTTCTCGGAGACATTCATCAATGTCTTTACTCTTTGAATATTTTTATTTTTTGATATGTCTAGCCTTCACACTGGAATTCCATGGTGCTGAGTTCTGTTCCTGTCGCATAGAGCCATTTCCACACAGGTGCCCCAGAATCGCCTCTAATAATCTTGTTTGGGGCTGGAAGGACACCTGTTTTAACCCTCCAGAAGCTCTGGTACCTACCTAAGGAGCATCAGTGAGGACTGAGAGAATCAAATATTGACCGTATGAACAAAGCTGATCAGAATGCAGAGCATGTGCTACGGGTTTCTGCAGAGTGGTTCTGTTCTTCCTTGAAGATGAAACCCTGCTGGTCACTTTTTCTAGGTTGCCCAGAGCCTACTTTAAGCTCTCATTGTGAGTGTGTGGGAAACTCAATCGTTGTCCCCAAATGAAGGGACAGTAAATGTTCACCATCTAACCAACAGACAAGCTTTTGTGTTTCAATGTGGATTACTTAGAAATGAGAAATAGAAAGCGGTTTCAAAGCCAGCTAGGTGTGATCATGCCTGCAGTTTGCAACTTGGTTCCTGTTCACAGTTTGCAGACACTAAAAGGCATGGAATTCAGCTGCCCTCACCTTTTGGCTCTGCAGGTTGGAATTTTTTTTCCTTTTTTGATGAGTGTGGCTGCATTGCCATTAAAGGGCAGGAAGCTTTGTTGAGCCCTGCCTCTGGAGCCCAGCTGCACAGGCAGCTGCCCATGGTGGAGAAGAGAAGCAGGGAACAGAGCAAGGATCAATTGTTGTAGACTAAACCACACTGCAGGGTGGGGTTAGGGAACTCCACCCTCCCGTATGTTTGCAATGTGAGTATGGCCATGAAGGAATTCAACGCTAACTGCTCACACGAGTCAGTCACTGCAGTCCTGCCCCTGATGTCATTAGACCTCATTCTCCAGCCTCCAGAGACAGCCTGGCACAGAACTCCCAGCTGCCTGCTTATGACCAATAAACATGCATGTCATGAAAAACATCGGTTGGAATAAGCAGAGGGGCAACAGCAGTCACACCAGAACTCCTCAGGGGTTTCGGAGACTTTCCTTAAACAATGAATGTGATATCTTGCCTTTGAAAGAAAAGAAAATGTAAAACTCTCCATCTAAAACAGTCTTCCCAGAGCGGTCTTATGATTGGAAATGTGTTACTCAGGAAGCGTGCTAGACTAGGCCTTAGAGTGTGCGTGAAATGCATGCTTCGTGGGGAAAACGTGTATCTAGATTTTCATCTAGCATCTAGCTGAGCGTTTCTGAGGCTAGTCTGTCTAAGGAGACCTGTGGTTCTCGGCTGGAAGTCAGCACACCTGGCTCCTGTTTCTCTGCGCACCACCCTGATCTCATTTAATTGCATGGCTTTTGTTTCCTTACATCAGATAGGAGCTTTGATAATTCAGTTCCCAAGGGACTGAGCTCACCATATGGAACAGGCCCTTTTGCAAAATTTATATATGTCCTCACAGGGTTTTAAATTCACAAATGTACAACTCGAAGATGGAACCATTCCATTTCATGATTCTCAAAAAGTACACGTTTCTCCATACCACCTGTTTGTTGAAGGAACTGGACAGTTCTCCTGCTTTGAGGGTGACTTGCTAGTCACCAAACCTGGTGGCTTTTCATAGTGTGGGGGCTTCTCCACCTTCTTGTGTGCTTTAAGACAACTTTCCAAGACCCTCTGCTCTCATCATTTTATACTCTCCCTCTTCTCTGCTTCCTTTAATTTCTCTTGCATGTCTTCGATTTTTACTTGCATATAGACAATTGCTAGATTGGCCTTACTTGTGAAATCATTCCCTAATACCCAAGGTAATTGCTGCCTCCCACTCCTCTTCTACTGACCTTTGTGTTTGACACCAGTGAGTGATCTCCTTAGAAATCATTGGTCTCCATGGCACTGCTGTGTCTAAATTCCTCGTCTGCATTCACAGACACCTCAGCCTCCTTCATTCCCTAACTCTTCTTCCTCTTGCGTGTGTTCAAGCGGCTTCTCTAGTTTGGGGTTTATTTGTTTTGTTTTTATAAATTTGCTTTTTTATCTGAACCTTTGCACTTGTGATTCTTATCTTACCACTTGTTTGACTATTACATCGATGTGGATGACCCACGAAGCCATATCCCTAGCTCTGCCATCTCTAGAATTCAAGACCCAAATGTTCAGCTTCTAAGTGTCTTCACATGGAGATTATTTCCACAGTTTCCAATCCTTTCTGTTGAAGAAAAAATTCCTAATATTTCTCCCACTCAAGTCTTTATCCTTCTTGATTACCTTTTGAAGAATGGAGGGGTTATGATGGGGTGTGTGTATGTGTGTGCACATGCATGTGTGCCTGTATGTGTATGCATGCATATTTTGGGGAATGTGGAAGAAGGGATGTAAAACATTGAATTGTCAATGATTCTTCTCTTGCCTGACCTTTGTTCTTCCAATGCATTCACCTGGTCACCAGAGCTCATCCACTCCCCTCTGCAAGGTCTCTAACAGATGCACCTTCTGCCACTGCCTGTACCAGTATTCTTACAATAGCTAACCTATTTGAGCATTTATTAAGCACTTTTGTGGGAATTTTTTTTTATTTTTTTTATTTTTTATTTTTTGAGAGGGAGTCTCGCTGTGCCGTCCAGGCTGGAGTGCGGTGGTGTGATCTTTGCTCATTGCAACCTCTGCCTCCTGGGTTCAAGCAATTCTCCCACCTCAGCCTACTGAGTAGCTGGGATTACAGGCATGTGCCACCACGCCCAGCTAATTTTGTATTTGTTTGAGTAGAGACGGGGTTTCTCCATGTTGGTCAGGCTGGTCTCAAACTCCTGACTTCAGGTGATCCGTCTGCCTCGGCCTCCCAAAGTGCTGGGATTACAGGCATGGGCCACCACTCCTGGTCAGTAATTTTAATTATTTAATCCTCAAGATAAACTTTTGAGACAGGTCTTGGTATAAGTCCCCCTATTTACAGATGAGGAGACAGCTCCTTGTGTTAAGAGATTTTCCCAAGGCCACACAGCCAGAGAGTAGCAGAGATTTAAACCCAGGCACTGTGGCTGCTGAAATTACAACCTTCATTGTTTATCTACTGAATCACCTAACAGTTCTTACTTCCCACATCTCATTCTCCTGTTTTCTTTTTCCAAGTGTCTCAAATTCACTCTCCCTCTCTACATATCTGTCTTTCAAAATTCTACTCATCTAACATATTCCAGGACAGTTGTCTAATTCCTTCAGCAAATTGCTGGCATGAAAAAAAAAAGTGTGGGAGGGAGCGCAGTTAAGTTTCTCAGGGGCCTTCTGTACCATCATAACAAAATGTGGCCTATGCACCATCTTCAGATTTTGAGAAGAACAAAGCAACTGTAAAATACATCTTTAAAACTATTTGGGAAATTTGAACATGTGTTAGGAATCAGGAGATATTAAGGGATAGCTGGTAATTCTATTAGGCATAATAATAGGTTAGTGGTTATGTTTTAAAAGATGGAACATACTAAAGTATTTACAGGTTAAATGACATGACAAATGGGACTTGCTTTAAAATACTGCAGCAAACCAAGAAACGAAAACGTGGAAGTAGATGAAACAAGATTGGTAAAATGTTGAAAAATGTCAAAGCTGGATGATGTGGGTACCTTTTGTTGTTTCCTCTACTTTTTGTGTTTGAAAATTTTCGTAATAAAATCTGTTTGTTTTTGTTTTGTTTTGTTTTGTTTTGTTTTTGAGACAGAGTCTTGCTCTGTCACCAGGCTGGAGTGCAGTGGTGAGATCTCAGCTCACCGCAACCTCCACCTCCCGGGTTCAAGCAATTCTCCTCTCTTAGCCGCCTGAGTATCTGGGATTACAGGTGCACACCACCACTCCTGGCAAAGTTTGTAGTTTTTTACTAGAGACGGGGTTTCACCATGTTGGCCAGGCTGGTCTCGAACTCCTGACCTCAGGTGATCCACCTGCCTCGGCCTCCTAAAGTGATAGGATTACAGGCGTGAGCCACCATGCCCAGCCCATAATAAAATCTTTTACAAAATAATAAACACTTGTTTTTAGAGCCCCAATGAAAGACTACCTACTCCAGGAAGCTTTCGCTAATGCCCTGTCAGAATTCATCGTTCCCTTTTGGGGGCCTGTTGCACATTTGTGTTGTGTTATAATCATTTAAATGTGTGTTCATCCAAAAGACTGTACACTCTTCAAAGGCACAAGCCATATTATGAGACGGGTCATCTTCACATCCCTCCGAAAACCGGTCATGGCATCTTAACCCCTGGTGAGTGCAGAGTAAACACACTTGTTAAACAGGATGCGCTGAGTGTCCTACGGATGGTCCTACAAATGCCATATTTTTCATTTTCTGTCATTAATGAGGACCCACTGTAAAAATATCTCTCTGTTCTCATCACCAGAAATAGTTGTGCTTCTCCTGGTTTATTTTTATCATATGGACACTTTGAATCTTGTAAGTGATCATTTTCCCTCTTTGTGTTGCTACTCTAAAGCTTAGAATTAAATTTGTGGCCCACCCACAGCAAGGGTACAGGCATTTGTGGCGTGTGTTTTGTGTGTTGGCTTCATTCCTGGACTCTCTTTTTAATTTTCCTACTTTCATCTTCCTTTTGTTGCACACTCCACTTTGACTTCTTTTTTCTGTAAAACTGTAAAAATGTATAGGGACTCTATTAATTTCTTGGTGCAATCTATCAGGATATAACTAGTGTTCATTCTCTACCATCGTTGTTCTAGATAGAAGATAGCAAACCTTTTTGTGTCTGCTGAGTAGGCAATGTGTTAAGTACTTTACATATTATTTAAATGAGTCAGTAACTCTGCGAAGTGGGTATACAGATTTCATTTTCACAGGTGATAAGACTGAAGCCAAACAGGTCTTTCCCAAGCTCACACATCTGATCAGTATCAGTCCCTGGATTTGAACTTCTTTCTGCTCCTTTATACAGAGCCCATAGACTCCCTTCCTTGATATTTCCATTTAAGTTTTGCAATTTTGAAATGATGTTCCTACTAAGACTTCAGAACACACAAACTATCCTTTATTAACATTTGTTTCATTTCTTAATTTCATTGTGCGTCTATTTCATGGTATCTTTTTATATTTAATTTTGCTTCATTCTCTCCTCTTTTGAGCATACTATAAAAGATATCCATAAAAATAAAAAAAAAAGGAAAGAAAAGGAGTGGTTTGCCCATTTAGTATGTGTGTCTGCAGTGGCCACCAAACTCAGAGCACTTTTTCTCACAGGGCAGTGTTCTGGTTGAGAAGAAGGGTTTGGGATTCAGGGATTATCAAGTCATCCCATGGTAACAAAAGAATCCCACAGAAATGGAAGTTTCAGAAAACATGCCTAGCTGATCATCTATTTAGAGATCATTCTTGACCCAGCCGTAATACCCCCTTCACTCATGCAATGACAGTGGTATCACTAACTAACATTCCTGATGTGCTTACTCTGTGCCAGTCACCATACTGAGCAATTTGCTTGTATTTACTGCCATTTGATTTTCACAGCTATACAATGTGAGAGGCGTTCTTATTCTCCTCCTGTTTCAGAAGTGGAAGCTGAGACTTAGAGAGGTCAGCGTACTTGCTCAAAGCTACCCAGCTAAAGAGAAGCGGAGCTGAATTTAGAGCCAGGCAGGCCAACTCTAGAATTGGCCTTTGTAATCACGCCTGTGGTCACTACCGTCCTTTCTTTTCCACCACTGTCTTCATCAGCATGTCCATGAGTCATCGCCACATGTCCATGGGCCACGCATTTCTGAAGACTTAACCCAGAAGCCACTCTCTTCATCAAGCCTCTCTCACTCTTCTCTTTCCAAACCTCACCACTCACTGTCCCTTCTCGAAACTTCCATAGAACTTCACCTCCCTGCCCTGCTGTCTTTGTGCACTCTCCTTTTCCTGCCTGCACTGAGTTATTGATGCATGTTTCTTTTTCTTCCTTTCACCATTTTATTCTTTTTCTTATGAATGATGTATTTATTTATTATTTATTTATTTATTTGTTTGTTTTTATTATACTTTAAGTTCTAGGGTACATGTGCACAATGTGCAGGTTTGTTACATATGTATACATGTGCCACGTTGGTGTGCTGCACCCATTAACTCATCATTTACCTTAGGTATATCTCCTAATGCTATCCCTCCCGCCTCTCCCACCACCCCATGACAGGCCCCGGTGTGTGATGTTCCCCACCCTGTGTCCATTATTCAATTCCCACCTATGAGTGAGAACATGTAGTGTTGGTTTTCTGTCCACGCATCTTAAGTGTCTTTCAGCTCTAAGCTTCTCGGGAACGGGGTCTCCATTTCATTCATCTTCATACTCCCTGTGGCTCTCTCAGACAGTGCCCTGCCCTGAGTAGATTCTTATTAAATACCTGGATAGAAAAAGATACTTACTTCAGCCCTTTTCTATCACCAGCTTTCAGTTAGTTAGTGCCTTATCTACTAAGGGCAATCCAATGATTTGTAAAGGTACATGTTTGAGGCTTATAGCACATTACCTAATTTATCCCAGTATTGGCCACTGACCCAAAGGAGAAATAAGAATGTCTGCCTTTCCTCAGTCCATCGGTGTAATCTGATAGAAGTTAATAACCCTGGGCTGAGCGTGGTGGCTCACACCTGTAATCCCAGCACTTTGGAAGGCTGAGGCAGGCAGATCACAAGGTCAAGAGATCGAGACCATCCTGGTCAACATGGTGAAACCCTGTCTCTACTAAAAATACAACAATTAACTGGGCTTGGTGGTGCGTGCCTGTAGTCCCAGCTACTCGGGAGGCTGAGGCAGGAGAATCGCTTGAACCCAGGAGGCAGAGATTGCAGTGAGCCGAGATCACACCACTGTTCTCCAGCCTGGTGACAGAGTGAGACTCCATCTCAAAAAAACAAACAAAAAAAAGTTAGTAACCTGAAGTTTAAGAATAACAATAAAGAAAAAAATCTTCTTTGTCAGATTAAAATAAGTATTCATCAGAAATACACACTTATCTAACCTTTTTTGTGGGGGGAGGGGCTGGATTTTTCAGGAGTTAAATTCACCTGTGGTAGAAAGTAAGCTAAATCCCTAGATAACAAATCTAAATAAGATAGATCTGATTTTGCTGTGTTTATAATTCACTAGGGTAAATCTTGCTTTTATTTTGCTTTATTTTTATTTTATTTTGAAGACAGGGTCTTGCTCTGTCACCCAGGTTGGAGTGCAGTGGCACAATCATGGCTCACTGCACCCTCAGCCTCCCTGGCTCAAGTGATCCTCCCTGCTCAGCCTCCTGATTAGCTGGAACTACAGGCCCACACCACCACACTTGGCTAATTTTCTAAATTCTTTGTAGAGACAGAGTCTCCCTATGTTGCCCAGGCTGGCTTTGAACTCCTGGGCTCCAGGGATCCTCCCTCCATGGCCTTCCAAAGTGCTGGGATTATAGGCATGAGCCACTGTGCCTGGCCCCTTGCTTTTAGATTGAGTTGATAGTCAGTATTTCAAATATCTCTAAACTTATAACGTAAGGGTGATGACTTTAGAGCAGTTAACCTAACTTCATTACTGTAAGCGTTTACTGATTCACTCAATCAGCCATAGTGAGTCAGATCCTTCCTCTGGTCTCAGCTCTCACGCAAGATCCTGAAGATATATTGGCAAAAAGCAATAAAGATACGGACAATAATCAATTAACTCAATAATCAATAATGATACGGACGTCTATAATTTTTCACATCAGTTCAAGCTAGATGAAATCCTTGTCTGTGTTCTATAATTCGCTGGAGTTAACACTGTGGAACTCATTTATGAGTGATATACGTAATGAAATCTTTTTTATACTGTGCTTTTCTGGGAGGCAAAAAAAGATGCTTCTGTTATGATTGATAAGGAAGGACTCTTACGGAAATGATTAGCTAGGCAAACACATTTGAATACAGTGGCTATCCAGAACGTGGGAGATATTTTCTTGCTCCTTCTCTGCTTCCAGTTACAAAGTCTTATTTTTCAAGAAGCAAGAAAAGGTAATATATGCACATCTGATATGCAACTTCCAAGTGATACAAATCTCATCTTTCCTGCTGCGTAGCTGCTTGCTTTTCCTTGTACTATTTTTTTTTATTTTTTGTCATTGAGAGGTTATGACAACATGAGCCATATTGTATTTATAAACATCACGTGTTTCCTTGATATGGCTTGCAGTTTCTGCCAGACAGAACACATGGAAGAAACATTTCTCGTTAGCTCAGCATTGGTTTTAGTTATGCTGATTTCCGGGACAGGAAAAATGCCTTCCTACTCAGAATTAACTTTCATAGAGTAGAAACAAAACCTCTGAATGTCCGTGAAATAGTTTTAACAAGAGTGGATACTGCTCCTTTAAACCACATATTTTGACTAAAAGCTTCCTTCTGTAAAAAACCCAAGGCTTGCATTTAGTCACCATGAAGACAGGCAAAGCTGAAAGCATTGGAGAGAGGGGTGGTTTCGAGGTCTCTGTGAGTCTAGAAAGTTTCTTCTAGAAAAGAAAGGCTCACGGAAAATGTAAGGTAAGAACTGTGCCTTTATGATAAGATATTATCTTTAGAATTTTTTTTCATGCTCTGGCACGTTTATCTTTCATTAACTTGTCTTCTGTATTCAAGTTCAATGCAATAGGAAATTGGAATTTTAGGTTTTATTTTAACTTCTTGCACACTGCTTAGAAGAGAACCTCTCTTTGTTATTGATATTATTCTGTTTTTTTGAAATCCACTTAAATTAAACTGGGCTGTCTTCAATCTATAAATCTTGTGGTCTTGTTTCTGGCTAACCTTATAATTTGGAAAAGGATTTAAAGTGCCAACATAGTTTGCTTTTACAGGTCTTGTTGATTTATGTGCTCTGTGACAATTTTCAGTGTTTTTATGAAGATGTTGACTTACATACAGTGTCTGAGGCAAAGTCGATAATTTGAAGGCATGGTACAAACGAGGAGGGAAATTCATATGTGTCCTTTAACATTCCAGGGAAAAATTCTTTGGTATTTTGTTCTTATGAAAATCACTTTAAATTGTAAAATAAAAATAGCCTTTATTCTGGTCTCGAAAAAAATTTAAAGAAATAGCAATTTAATCTGTATAAAATCACATTTAAAACTTCTACAGTTTTTAAATAGCAAGCTTGATATAACAAGTCTGTTATATCAGGTTTAGTGATTGCCTGAAAAGGTCTTTGACAGAAATTATGTTTACTTGAGATAACTATTCTGTCAACTCTTGCAATAATTCAGTCACAATATTTTTGCATTGATTTCCTTTAAAGGAATTTAGTAGGAGCAATGTCCTTTTAAATTAGTCTGTTTCCTTTCAAAAGTACATGTGTTCATGAATTTGCTTATTCATATTTCTGTGGGTATCTTTATCCCAGTTTATAGATGAGTTAATATACATGAGAAGTTGTTATCCAATGTGGTTTACATCATATCTATTATTTTATTTAGTCATCATCATAACCCTACGGAATAGGTACTATTACACCCATTTTAAGTTTGGAAAACCAAGGCTCAGAGAGGAACAAGATCAAGATCACACACTTGTAAGTAGCAGAGCTGGGGTTTAAATCCAGGCTGTCTTCCTTGTTTTTAAGTCCTGGATGGCACAGCCTCAATAGTAGCTGAGAGCTTCAGGTCTAATGTTTATGTGGCTTCAGGATAAACTATTTTGTATTTTTCTGGAATTTTATTTTATTTTAGATCTGTAGCATCCAAAACCTAGTATCACACTGGTTGTTTATCCAGGGACCTGGTTACAACTTACTCAGAGCATAATGAAAACAGTGAACATCAGATAGTGTAGAGATAGAGAAAAGCACTTTGGATAAACGGCTCTTTCCTCTTTACTACACAGACCTTTCCTGTTTTCTTCTTTGCTTCATGTGCTGTGTTGCTCATAAAAAAGGTTTCCATAGGACAGAGCAGGGAGCTTGTCTGGGAGCTTGATTTGGGAGCTAGAAAGTATCTTTGAATGGAGACTGGCTAACTGTGCCTGCCCACTGCCCTTCAGTCTGCTCGCAGAGCTCTCAGGAGGGGGCCGGGAAGAATGTTAAGGCTGAAGTTGGAGGATTCTGAAGTTAGGGCAGCTGGCTCAGCTGCCTGAGAGCCCAAACTTCACCTTCAACATTGCTCTTCCCACCTCCTCCTGAAGAGTGAGACATCAACACAGCAGCAAAAATATCCTGGTGACTTGTTATGCAACGTAATTACTGCTAACAGCATCAACAGGGGATGCAGCTGCTCCCAACACAGGCTTCAGGATCAAGGCTTCCAGCCCCAGTTCAGCCTAAAATCCAGGATTGGCTACACAACCAACACAACTCCAAGTTGATTGGAGCAGAACCTTCCTTCTCCCCAGCAGGTACTAGGGTTGGCTCCCGAAGAGTTCTGAGTCGCTGCTGGCTGGAGTGCACATGAGAGGTTTTTGCCACATCCCTCTGCCCTTTGATATCCAAACCACATCCCTTTTCTTTGCTCTTATAAGTATAGGTGTTGGCGGAAATTGCCTTTGACTGGGGACATATGTCCTTGCATTTTCAAGTTGCATCCCTTGTACCTACGTATTTTTCACTTGCTGGGGTTTGTTTTTCTGTGTTCTTTGTGGGTGCTCAGCAAGGCATCCCAGACCATACTAGGCTGTTCTCTACCACATCGGCCTAGGCTCCCTGGGTCCCAGACCCAACCCCTTAGAGGGCTTCCAGGGGACCGTGTTTCTCTTGATGCTTTTTCCAACATTTCTCAAATGAGCATGTGTTACTTTTATATAAATTTAGGGGAAGGGAGAAGAACACGCTAATCTTTTAAAAAGAAAAAAGTGCTTTTAAGATACATTTTGCCTACTGGTAACACATTTTCTTCTGTCCTACTTTTTCTTGTGGAGCAGGTGATCTCTGCTTACATGTGATTTGCAGAAGTCATGGATACTCTGTCCGCTTTTGAGGAACTAGAGCTGGCTACCGCAGGTTTGTAATTGAGAAGACAAACCCGACCTGCATCACCAGTGCTCCCTCAAGAAACAGCCCTGAAACTAATAATAATTTTTTAAAAGACACTTAATGGGTACAGAAAAATCATTTAGAAAGAATGAATGAGACCTAGTATTTGCTAGCACAACATAATGCCTACAGTCAAAAATAATTTAATCGTACATTTTAAAATAACTAAAAGAGTATAACTGCCAGGCGATGTGGCTCACACCTGTAATCCCAGCACTTTGGGAGGCCGAGGCGGGCAGATCACAAGGTCAGAAGATCTAGACCATCTTGGCTAATGCGGTGAAACCCCATCCCTATTAAAACTCCAAAAAAAAAAAAAAAAATTAGCCAGGCAAGGTAGTGGGCGCCTGTAGTCCCAGCTACTCGGGAGGGTGAGGCAGGAGAATAGCGTGAACCCGGGAGGCGGAGCTTGCAGTGAGCCGAGATTGTGCCACTGCACTCCAGCCTGGGCAACAGATCAAGACTCTGTCTCAAAAAAAAAAAAAAAAAAGAAAAGTATAACCGAAATGTTTGTAACACAAAGGATGAATGCTTGAGGTGGCAGACACCCCGTTTACCCTGATGTGATTATACACATTGCATGCTGTATCAAAATATCTCATGTGGCCCACAAATACATACACCTACTATGTTGGCACAAAAATTAAAAATGAAAACAAGAAAGAAAGAGGCCTGACGTATTTGGAGTCTTAGGGCTTTAGAAATAGAAAGAAGGTCTTAGGCATCATCTTTTGTAACCCATTGCCCTGTAACTTGAGACCTAGGAGGCCCAGAGTGGTTGGAGTGACATGGTCAAGATCACAAAGAAGAGGCAAAAATAGGGATGGATCTCAAGTCACTGTTCCCAAGACCAGACCCTTGTCGCTATGCAGTGCCATTTCAGCCTGTTCCCTGCTTTTGTTCTCACCCCTCTGGAGCTTACGAGGTTTGTCTTCTTGATTGATTTAGAAAAACACTATCTATTTGACTTCTCTTAGCCATCTTTTGTGGTCACTGAGTCTAGCCAGCTTTCACTTATCCTCTAGAAAGCAGGAAAACTCTCTCTCTCTCTCTTCTGGATTATCTTACTAAAAGAGAACCAGAAATCCTGTAGTTAGGCCAGAGCTGATTAATTGGAAATGCGTGAGCCTGGACTAAAAATAAATGGATTTTAAACTAACCAGATTTAGATTATCCAGTATTTTTTATGGAAGGAGAATAGGCCATCATGTCAACTGAAAAATAGCAGCTGTTTCAAATTATGAGCTACTTTGAATAAAACAATATTGGCTGAACAAGGTTGTACAGTATTATGGCATTGTTTTAAAAAACAGCCCCTTTGCTGTGGCAAATAGCTCCTGCAGTTATGCTGTTTGAAACGTTAATGCATGACTCATCACATTACTTTCAAAGTTGTCCATTGCTTGGAACCAGTGATTTTAGGTGGCAACTAGAAAAACAGTTCGTAAATGGTAATAATTACACGATGTTGTTTTGAATGAATGTTGGAAAGACTGGTAGCACAAAGAACTTGAGAGTTAATATCCATTAATTCCTTAAGTCACAACTATAATTCTTAGTCACAACTAAGGAGAAAAAAGTCAATTTAAAACTGACTTAAAGAAAATTATTAAATGAGTACTAGTACAGCTGATATAAAGATAGAGCCAAAGTGGTGATGGTATCTTGTTAATGTGTGAAGTATAAAAACCAAGGCTTTAAGATGAAGCCTAAATTGAGGGTTCAAGGAAGGGACGGGGTAAAACTTGATTTAAAAGCATACAATTGGCCAAAAAAAAAAAAAAACTGGATGTCCAAATGAATTCTAATTCTTCTCTAAGAGTTCTCAGGACCATCAGCATGTTACTATTTGGGAGAAAAGAAGAGCTACTCATTAAATAGTTTTTTGAGCAGATTTATTTATTTAAGGTCTCTCCAGATAAAAGGTGTTACTACCTAGCTTTTCATTGAAGCTAGAGGACCTCTTTCCATTACGCAGGCAGCACTAACTCACTCCATATTCCTGCAACAGAAAATATGTTTGACTTATCGACACATGTATTTGATTTCTTTCGTTTTCTTCTTTTCTTGTGACATCAAAGGTCGTGCTTTGCCTTGTTCTGGTTTCATTCTTTGAACCTGTTCCTTTTCATGCACCCTTGACAGAGTAGGAAGAGTTCCAAAGAAAAACACAAACAACAAAAAGGAATCATAGCAATGCCAACAATGGGGCAACTCAGAAATAGCAGGGGCCTGATCTATAGGGTGCTTCAACTTTGATGCGTGTCAGCGCCTCTAAAGCATAGGATTGGTGGTCAGGGTCTGATAGCTTCATCTAGAATGAGCATTTAGTACCAGTCCTTGCAGTCACTTGCAAGGAAGGAGGACACGGAATAGAACATTTTGTAGATGGTTGACCCCTTGCAGTAGGGACTGAGGGATCATGATGGATACATCATGGATGGAAATCCACAAAGTGGAAACCGTTTTTGCTTGCCTTTAAAAGCAAATCTAAAAATATATTTTCTAGCAGCTGTGTAACTGAAAAAAAAAAAAAAAAAAAAGTCTGCTCCACTGCAGCGCAACTTACTCACCAGATATCTGCAGGGTTCAGATCTTAATGCTTCAGAAATTTGTTGCAGATTTTACTGTATATATTTAGACCGAGGAGCCTATTAGCTTGCAATCTGAGAGAACCTCTGCATTTTCATGAAAATGAGAAATGTGGCACTGTTGGCAACCTCGGGCTATAATTATGTTAATCTGACCATTTTAAGACTGAAATATGTTGTTTTAAAATGTTTCTGTATTTTTATTATTCGTAACAATGATCTGAAGAAATTCACTGAAATGCTAATAAGTTTCTATTCAGTGTCACTTTGAGACTAGAGCATAAAAATGAGTCAGATGTGGAATTTTGATATTTTTAATTTTGGCACAGAATTTTTATCGACAGATATGTACTCATATACATAGAGTATCTTAATATAAAAACTACCCAAATATAATTTTATATTTTAAATATAGATACAGTGAGTATATGTGCAAAGCCGTCTCGACAGATATGTGCAATAACAAAGCATCTCTACATTTGCATTAAATTCCCAATTTTTGCTATGCCAAAAATTAATTTTGAGCATTATTACAAGATAAATGTTTTTCTATCAAGAACCATGCTAAAGCACCCAGCTCCCTGTTTTTAATATAAATATGGGACAGGACTAGAATGGATAATGTAGTTGAAATTCCGAGAGCCTCTAAACACATATCTTGAGCTAATTAGTTCAGTTTCCTCTTCACCAGTCAAAGCTTGCATTCTGGCCACAGACAAGTAATGACACGGATGCTCTTTTCATTCACAAAAGAGATGTTCTCCCAGGTGGTAAGATGGGAAGGAAAAGAGAATGATCCAATGCCAAGATGTGGGTAATCACCCATCTCACAGTGATTATAGATAATTGCAATTTGAGTCTATTTGTTGTTGTAACACTATGAAATGGATTGGGAGTCTTTTATATAGCCTGATCTGGGTTCAGAATGATCAATTAATTTGGGAATAGGAATGAGGAAAAGTACTTTTTTTTTTTTTTTTGAGACAAGAGTCTCCCTCTGTCGCCCAGACTGAAGTGCAGTGGTGCAGTGGTTCACTGCAACCTCCGCCTCCCGAGCTCAAATGATCCTCCCCCCTTAGTCTCCCAAGTTGCTGGGACTAGAGGTGCATGCCACCCCACCAGGCTAATTTTTCTGTTTTTTGTAGAGATAGGGTTTCACCATGTTGCCCAGGCTTGTTGCGAACTCCCGAGCTCAAGCAATCCACCAGCTTCAGCCTCCCAAAGTGTGGGGACTACAGGCGTAAGCCACCATGTCCAGCCTGGACCGTTTTCTCAAATATGATGTCTTTGAAATGTAATACAGTGTGATGTTCTTACATTGGCTGCATCCAGAGTCCTCATTCTTTTGCCAGTTCTTGTACCTCAAAAACGAAATGTGTCATTCATTTCTTCCATCTGTGAATATATGTAAGTGAGCATTTTCCGTTTTATTCATTTTCTTCTGCCTCACAGCTCACTGAGTAGACCCCTGAATGTTTGCTGGTGATATTAATAATCATGTGTGCACAGTGACACAACAGTGATGGAACTCATTAGGTATTCACAGCACCAGAAGAGAAAGTGCAAGAAGGTTTTACTGAACCAACTAAGGAGCTGAATCAGGGGCTCAGAGAAGTTCAGTGTCAGGACTACAGTCACAGTTATGAGACCATAGCCAAGAAGAGATTCCCAGCAAGGAGAAACCAAGCCTTTTGAGTCATAATCTGGTGCTCGCTCCACCACACCCCACTGCCTTCCTCAAGATGATGGTGTGGAGGAGTACTGATTGACGAGGAGGATTAAACCTTTTTTTTTTTTTTTTTTTTTTTGAGACGGAGTCTCACTCTGTCGCCCAGGCTGGAGTGCAATGGCGTGATCTCAGCTCACTACAACCCAGGCTGGAGTGCAATGGCGTGATCTCAGCTCACTACAACCTCTGCCTCCGAGGTTCAAGTGATTCGCCTGCCTCAGCCTCCGTAGTAGCTGGGATTACAGACACCCGCCACTAAACCCAGCTAATTTTTATGATTTTGGTAGAGTCGGGGTTTTACCATGTTGGCCAGGCTGGTCTGGAATTCCTAACCTCAAATGATCCTCCTTCCTAGGCCTCCTGAAGTGCTGGGATTACAGGCGTGAGTCACTGTTCCCAGCCAATTAAACCCTTTTTAATTAAAAAAAAAAAAAAAATTGGAAACTAATTTGTATACTTCAGTGCATTGGAGGAAAGGTCATCAAAATGGCCCCAGTGTCTTGCTGCCCTAATTTAAAGAAACCCCTCTATTTATTGTCGCTTATCTTCCTGTCCTCTGTGGAAGAAATATTGCTCTAATGTTGCTTTTCAGAAAAGTAAAGATAATGCAAAAAAAAACAAAGGGCTGGGGAGGTTGGTTTGGGCATTGGTGGAAGATAAGCTACCTTTGTTTCAGCCTGGAGCTTGATTCTTTTTGAAGTGAGTTGAAAGCTCTTGGTGCTAATCAAGAACTTTTTGGGGGGGTGGGGATGGGGGAACAGGATTGTATTCTGTCACCCAGGCTGCAGTGCGGTGGTATAATCATAGCTCACTGCAGCCTTGAACTTCTGGGCTCAAGCCATCCTCCCACCTCGGCCTTCGAGTAGCCAGGGTACAGGCATGCACCACCATGCCTGGCTAATTTTTTAAATTTAAATTGTGCAGAGACAGGGTCTTGCTATGTTGCCCAGGCTGGTCTCAAATTCCTGGCTTCAAGCCCGCCTTGGACTCCCAAAGTGCTAGGGTTATAGGTGTGAGCCACCGTGCTCGGCCCTAATCATGAACTTTGAAAAGTGCTCCGTAGATTACAAAGCATTTTCTTCACTTGCCTTACATCCTGTGTGGGAGGGAGGTCTTTCCTTCCTGGAGGCAATGGGTAAGAAGAGCAACTAGACAGTGTGTAGCTCCTTACTCTCTGCGGGCACTTCATCATACGGAGCATGACTTACTGACTTGCTGTCCGTTCTGTCCATGAGCTACTCAGTGTCAGGAGTACAG
This sequence comes from Macaca nemestrina, assembly GCF_043159975.1. NCBI lineage: Eukaryota > Metazoa > Chordata > Mammalia > Primates > Cercopithecidae > Macaca > Macaca nemestrina. Next base: position 119,479,267 of record NC_092133.1, on the reverse strand, counting down.
GCCTTGACTTAAACGTAGGGATACTCAAAGGCCCACCTGGCAGTTTGTTATTGGGACACACGGAAGCAGATCGTGTCGCTGAAGAGGAGGCTCCTGTCGGTATCAGTACCTGGTGGGGAAGAAGGGATTGGTCAATATTTGGCTACACTCCTTCAGCTGTTGGTGCAGCAAAAGGCATAGCAGGGTGTGGGCAGAGATGCCTGCCAAGCCCAGCCTCAGGGCATGTACAACTCCCAAACTGGTTGTCTTTAAGGCTGTTATTTATCCAAATAAGGAGAAGCAGTGGTTTTGCTGACCATCTCAGATTTCCAAGCCATGTTCCCTGGCTGGCTGACTGACTTGCTATTTGAACTGAAAACACAAAGGTATTCCTTTGAAATGGAGCAGTCTTGTGGGGCTCGTGGGTACCCTGGAGTCATTACTTGGAAGAAGTTTTTTTTGTTCCCCACATTTGTAGATAACATGAACATGGGTTGGTCTATTTGACCCGTCTCTTGTGACTCTTGCAACACTCGATACAGATGGACCTGATTTGGGACAGAAATAATACTCATTTTTAGAGGTTCTTGAACCACTGCCCTCCTTTGAAGAGGATTCAAAGGTCAGATCTCCACACTGATTTCTTAACACTAGAATGCAAGATTATTCTAGCACTTCATAGATCCTGGCCGTTATCTGACTTCACGCGAGATATTTGAAGTCTCTGAGCCCAGTTTGTTCATCTGTGAAATGGGAATTATAATGTATCTGATGGAAATGAGATGAGAATTAAATGAGGTAATTTTGGAAAGCATTGGTAAATAGGAAGTTACCCAAAATATTCATTTTCTTCCCTGTTTCCATCTTCTCTTGGCAGATTTAGTTGACAATATTTATAATAGAGAAATTCTAGACAATTGTGATTGCTATCCAAAGGATTTAACCAAGCTCACGGTAGAATGGAGATTGTGATGTGAACGTTCAGTGACCCTGTATTACCATGTCCCTCTACTCACTAAAGCAGTGGTTCTCAAAGAGCACTCCCTGGACGAGCAGGTCATTATCACCTGGGGACTTGTTAGAAATACAGATTCCTCGGCACCACCTGAGACCTACTGAATCAGACACAGTGGATGTTAGACCCAGTAATCTGATTTAGCAAACTCTCCAGGTGATTCTGATGCCCACCGTCTGACAGCTGGAAAACCACTGTCTGAGAGTAACTCACTTGTTGGGTCAGTATTCTAGCCATTCCCCCAAGGCACCTAGACTTTCCTATCTCTTGTCCTTGACCATGCCTTTGTTCCTGCCTACAACACCTAAGAAAGGGACCTCTTTCTTACCTACTGAAATTCTACTCATCATCCATGAACCCACTCTCACCTTCTCAGAAAGGTGTTCCTTAGCCACCCCAACCATAAGAATCTCATTCTTCAATGAACTACCAGAGTGTTTGTCTGCTGCACTCGTCTGACACTTGGCAAAGTTATTCTTGCTTTGTCATATTTTAATGTTCATGCACATGTCTTATTTTTCCTACTAGAACATAAGTTCTTCAAAGGCAGAAAGCATGTCTTACAGATCCCTTTTCCTTCACCAGTCTTAACGCTGGGCTTTGTATATAGGTAGCTACTCAGTAAATATATGGATCCACAGAATCTCATCATTGGAATGGGCCTTAGAGAAAATCTACATGAGATTTCTTATTTACAGATAAAGAAAGGGATGTTGGCCAGGCGTGATGGTTGATGCCTGTAATCCTAGCATTCTGGGATGCCTAGGCAGGAAGATTTCTTGAGACTAGGAGTTTGAGGCCAGCCTGGGCAATGTAGTGAGATCTCAGCTCTACAAAAAAAATTTTTTTTAATTAGCTAGGTGTGGTAGTGCACACCTGTAATCCTACCTATTCAGCAGGCTGAGTTGGGAGGATCACTTGAATCGAGGAGTTCGAGGCTTCAATGAGCTATGATCACACCATTGCACTACAACCTGAGTAACAGAATGAGACCCTGTCTCTTTAAAACTAAAAAAAGTGAAAAGAAAGAAAACAATATTAACACCTGGACCAGAATGCTGGTTCTGGGATTCCCCGTCTGGTGTTCTTCCCCCATCACCCTGCTGCGCCCACTGCGGGGAAACGCACCTGGGGGCTTTCAGAGCCGCTGGCCTGGCCCCCAAACTAGCAGGTGCTCTCGTGTTCTCTGCCACAGACTCCAACTAAACCCAAGGAAAGCAGATGGGTTTTCAAAGCTATTGTCATCTAATTTATAAACCTAGAACCTCTTAGATTTTTTCATAACTAATGAAAACTGGGAAAGTACACATTTTTCATTCATAAGCCTATAAAATTGTGTAACAAATGGCATCAACTCCTAGCCTTACACGCGAGAATTTCCCCAGCTCGCACACTCAGTACACCTAGGATACCCATGGAACTTCTTTTATTTTTGAATAAAAGTTCACAGTGGGGCATTCACAGTGGAGGAGGTGCCTCCTCTGAACCCAGGAAGAATTGGCACGAGGGCTGTTTTAATCTGGGTCCCCATCATTGTTTTTTTCATGTTTATTTTTGAGGAAAAATTGAACCTGGCAGATCTATGAATTATTGTCTTGTAGTGTTACCCTCTGGGACCGTTGCCTCAGACAATCCTTTCTTCTCTTGACACATGGGCTGATGTTGTTCGGCTGAGGATCAGAATACTGGCACAACTAAAACACCTTTCATCAGAAGTCATCCGTAACACACCTTTTAAAATTTGCTCCACAGACACAGCTCACCTTGTGCTGTTTTTTCTTTTGCTTGGTAATAGAACCTACACAGAGATCAATATGAACACAGCAGAATGCAGGCAATGGAATGTGGTTCCTGTAGAAGGGCTAAGACGGTAACCTAGGTCCACAGAGTTGGTTTCAGAAAAGCTGTGATCTAAGAAGGAGGAGCAGTGAAGGGAGACATGAGACAGGCCTGAAGGGGTTAAACCTACTAGGGAGCAATTGGTAGTGAGAAGCTGAGACCACATGAGGCCAGGAGAAAGGAGTTATTACAGAAACAGACATCCTGGGATTTGAGTAGCTCTGTTGTGAGAAGACATTGACAGACCACGAATAAATGGCCATATGGTTTCCAACTTGACATCTGCCATTCCCCAATGTGTTTACCACCATTTACTCTCATGGGCTCTGAAAACCATCTATCTTTTAAACTGCAATTGTATAGCATGAAATTCTACATAGATCAACATCGATTCATTGTTTAAGTTTAGGTATATCATATCATCAAACTAAAATATATATACATTTTAATTCTCATGTTCTAACCATCCTAAAGCTATACACTTTACCTAGCTGTTTTCATATCTATCCTTTAAACTGCAGTTGTAGAGCATAACATTCTGAGTTTTTTTGGTGGGGTGGGGTGGGGGGAGACAGAGTCTTGCTCTGTTGCCCAGGCTGGAGTACAGCAGCGTAATCTTGGCTCACTGCAGCCTCCACCTCCCAGGTTCAAGCAATTCTCCTGCCTCAGCCTTCCGAATAGCTAGGATTACTGGTGTGTGCTACCATGCCTTGCTAATTATTGTATTTTTAGTGGAGATGTGGTTTTACCATGTTGGCCAGGCTGGTCTCGAACTCCTGGCCTCAGGTGGTCTGCCCACCTTGGCCTCCCAAAGTGCTGGGATTACAGATGTGAGCCACTGCACCCGGCTGTATAGCATAAAATTCTACACAGATCAACATCACCTCATTGTGTAAATTTAGGTATGTTAATATCGTCAAGCTAAAATATGGATACATTTTAATTCTCACGTTGTTGTAATCATCCTAAAGTTATATGATGCTCTAGCTAGCTATTTTTGTTCACAATATGATCAATTTGGTCAGTCCCTCCAGTGAAAAGAAAGAAGGGCATAGAGGGCAGCCATGGAGACCTTGTGCCTCTGTGGGCGGTGCATGCATCTCTGAGGGGCGTGGTCCTGGGGATGTCACCCCGTGACAGAATTAGGGTTATAATGGTAAGGGATTTTCATCAGCTAAGGCTCAGATATTTTATTTTATAAATAATCTGGTGCCTGTGACTGATGATGACCTCGTGCATGTGTCTGTGTGTATATACACGTATGTGTATACATATATATAACTTATATGTACATATGTGTACATACACGTATGTGTATACGTATATATAGCTTATGTGATATGGGGATATCTATATAGTACTGAGTGATGTATAATATAGATAGGTATATATAAGTATAATATATACAAGCATACATACTGATATGTCTTAGTTAAATATAACTAATATATAACTAATTGTGTAACTTACTCATTTTGAGGCAAGTAGATAAAACCTAATTGTAAGTCAAGAGAGGCTCTAAATCATTAGAGCTGAAGCCCATTGAGATGCCCCAGTGATTCTTTTCCTTTGCTGTGAAAATCTGGACCGGTGAATGGAGTGAGGCACTTCTCAGACAGACTTGTTCGTGTTTCACACCAAGGCCAGAAATCGAATAAGGAATCCGTCAGTGATCATGCGTGGGTAGGCATGAGGAGCATCGTTCTTTGCAGAATAGCTCGCAGTGTGCTGAAGTGCACAGCAGGTCACACGCAAACAATCGAGGAAGCTGGGGTTCTTGCTGCTTCACTGCTTAGCAGCTATGGGAAGCTGGGTGAGGTTCTTAACTCCCTGCACTTCTGTTTCCCAACCATTCAAAAAGACATAGGATACCTGTCCTCTGTCTCTCACTGAGTTCTGGAGCCCATGAAATGTCACAATTGAGAGCCCTTTGTAAACTGCAAACTGCTGTGTGACTATTGGAGTGTTTGTGGGTGGGGTATGGTGAGCACGGGGATTTAAAATCCCTTGTTAGAATATGAAGTGTCACAAGCAAATAAAGCAATATATCCTATATGGCAACATGTGGTTGACAAGTTAAATAGGAGTTTCAAGAACTGTCATAAAGAGAAAAATAAAGTCTAAGGCACTAAAAAATTGTAGTTGGGTGCTGTAGATAACTTAGTAGTATCCAATCTAGAAAACATTGAAAGGGAGTTGTGCATAAAAGAACAAGGTCCGTCCAGGAAATGGGTGGATGTGCAGAGATGGAGATAAGAGAAGGAGTTGTTTGTACCATCTGTTGCAAGTGGTATAAAGAAGATATCATTTTACAAACTGTAACTATTTTCGGTACAAAAGAAGGTTGTCCTTGGCCTGGAGAACACAGGAGTAGCCCAGCAGAAGATTGAGTATCAGTGAGAAGGACATTTTTCTTTTATCCATCCTACAGCACTGCACAGTTATTGATTGTGGCTTGGAAGCGAAATGATTTATTTAACATTACTTCTTTATTCGGTTCCAGATTGAGATCTTTAATCACTGTTGGGCCCAGGACTGGTCAGCCAGGTCTGGCCACTGGAGGGCTCAGTAGAGTTCCTGTGTCAAAAGATTTATAGAAATAACGCTCATCTTAAATATAGCCATAAGCTAACCGCTGACTGGACCATCTCTTTCCTGGGAATTAAATAATTTTGGCAGCAGTCTGTCTGTCTGCCTCATGTCTGGGAGACATTCCATTTACAATCAAATGAAACAATAGGCTAACTAAAACCTTACAAATGGCAATCTTCCCAATTTTACCAATGCAAACAAGATGAATTTGAAATTTTTTCAACGTAATAATCCCTTCCCTTCCTAATATCATCTTCATATCTATAGGTACAGTTTAGATTTTCTTTGAGCAAATGTAATTTTTTAAAAGCCAATGAAGAAATGAATATGAAAGGGAAAATAGGAAGGAATATGTGTCACAATACTATTGGCTTTACCGGAGCATAAGAATTATTTCCTGTTGAGGTCATCCTGAGTATTTCCTAGCACGTCCATTCTTAACACTGACTCAGAAAGAATACATTGCTTTTAGGCCTAGTCAATGAAAGGAAGAGGGAAAATGAAGAGTAGGACACTTTATACGCTGCTGGGAAGAGTAATGTAGCAATGGCTGTAATGTCCCAAGGTAGAGCAGGCAGAGAAGGGTCTGGTGAAGTCATCAAACCGAAGCATGGGGGTGTTAATGGTTGCACACACTCATACTGAACCAAACTTTGTGGTGAGTTAGCCTGAACTAGCCCTTCTCTGGAGAATGTGCCTTCCACTGAGATTAAGCCACTGGGTCCTAGATGGCACCAGGACACCAGAATATTGTTTAGGAAATTGGCTTGTCTGGTGCATTAGCGGGTACTCTGGGGCCTTTGGAGATTGAGCTCCACCTCTCTCTTGGGTGAACTCCGTGCTTGCTAAAGAGCATTTAACTCATCCTGATTCACCGCAGGATTGGGCTGGCTTTCAAACTCCTGACAGTGAATTACTGCTCTGGTAATGACGAATCCATGCGTGCATGCTACAGACAGTGCCCTGGGGCATTTTGAAAGTGAAAGGAAATTGCTGTGAACCTGGCAGGAAGGAAGGGAAGGCAGAGGTAAACCAGACTTCTCGCATTGAACCCACCGACTCTCATTGTAACAGGGTCAACAGAAGCCACCTCTCTCTAGCGTAATCAACAAGGTTTCTTGTGGTTTTTTGTTTTGTTGCCCTTTTTTTTTTTTTTTTTTGAGACAGGATCTCACTCTGTCACCCAGGCTGGAGTGCAGTGGTGTTATCTTGGCTCACTGTAGCCTCTCAACCTCCCAGGCTTAAGTGATCCTCCCCCCTCAGACTCCCAAGTAGCTAGGAACACAGGCATGCACCAGTATGCCCAGCTAAGTTTTTACTTTTTGTACAGACTTGGCCTCCCTGTGTTGCCCAAGCTGGTCTCAAACTCCTGGGCTCGGGGAATCCTCCTGCTTCCACATCCCAAAGTGCTAGGATTACAGGTGTGAGCCACATAGCACCTAGCCCATAGCAGATGTGGGATAACGTGTTGAACATGGCATGACTTTCTTGGCCAAGCAGCAGAGAGACAGAGAGAGTTACTGCTCTGTTTCCTGGGGGACAGCCTGACCCCAGACCCTTCACAAACAGTCACTGGAACAAGCAACCCTGCCCGTAATAAGCAGGTAAAGAAGAATTATAAGAGCCATGTCTGTTAGCATACCTCACGCCATAAAACAGGGTCTTTGGGGGATGTGATAGGGGCAGCATCGCGGCGTAATCAGACAAGGGGGACCACCCCTCCATCCCCCTTCCTGGAACGTATGTGCTTGACCGAAGACACAAAACCTGCCTAATGTGTACCAGATTCATCAGAAACTGATAGTGTGTGCCTCCCATACTCTGGTGAGAAATAACAAACCCTTGCTGATTAGATTAAAAATCAAAACAAGAGCTTCCACATTCCTTCTACTGTTTTCCGACCTCTTAGGTGGCATCTGTTACAACCACTTCACCCAAATATCGTTCCTAGTGAGACATCTTAGAAGGGTGGCAATGTTACGTGCTCCATTTGCCCCCTTCTTTAATAACCACAAAGCGATTTGATGGCAGTAAACAGTTTTTTTAGCAAGCCTGCAAAGGACTGGATTTGAACTTGAAAGACGTCATGGAATTCTTTTGGTCAGCAAGAACAACCTCTAAAAACCTTAAAATGTTTTTAAAATGCACAGGCTGCCCAGAGTGTGGTAGTCGGGTGTGGCGTGAAGCCAGTGGGGCTTCCAGCCCAGTGTGTGGAGTTCCTTGTCACCGTATTCCCACTTGGATAGCTTTCGGTTCCACCCAGTCCCCAAGGGCCCAGAAAACATGATGGTGATCAGAGCCAGCCTGTGAGCGCAGGAGGTGCTTCCTTTCTCCCTGACCTTTTGCTAGCAGTGCATTAATTCCCGTCCTCCGCTGAGCTCTGCACAAGTCACTTCGTGTTGTGGACACGCACCTTCTTGTACCTGTTCCCCCGGAAGAGACCGGCTGTGCTGACAGCGGTTGTACCCAGAGGTCTCTGGGGATCGCCTGCCTCTCGTCCTTCATCTTGTTTAGGGTGGGGCAGAAGGGCTCTGGTTTCCTTTCCAGAATCCCTTCTGCACAGCCATGGTTTGCCCTCTCTATCTTTCCTTCTCATTTCAGATGTATTTTCCAGGGTGACTGCAGTTCCTTGCCCGGCTCTATGTAGGACTGATTAATGGCTGCTACCCAAAGTTCAGCTTGGTAAAACAGGGCTGGTTAATTAATAGACAGCTTCCTTATCTCCCTCATGTTTTCCCTCTAGTATTAAACCAGGGGAAGAGGCTTATGTTTCCTTCAGCTGTCAATTCCCAGACTTCAAGTCTGGTAGCAAACTGGGTGTTGGGTGCTGGTCTAGGTTTAAGTAGCACCTTTAAGTCAACAGAAAACTGATCTGAAAGTTGGTTCCTCTGGATTGAATATGTTGGGTTTTCTGACAGTTTCATTTCTCGGTGGCTGGTTGTTTGCCCTTTTTAATGATCCTGTTTGCCTTCGGTGAAATATATTTTGTAATATTTCCTTTGCTGTTAACCCATTTACCTAGGCCGTTTAAAGTTCCTTCACTGGTGTTTTCCCTGTAAGCAATTGTTGAAGGACTGAGTCACCCGTGAGGTAGCCTGTGGTTGGATGTGGGCTGAGGTTATTCAGTGACTAATTTCCAAGGGGAGGAGAAATTGACTTATCACGGGGAGGGTTACTTTTTATCCATGCCACTGTCAGCTTCTCTCTGAAAACTGGGTATTACAAAATGGTCTTTATTGGTTGTGAACACTCGAGCTGAGAAACATTTTAGGATCTCTGTGTCTTTTGTGATGATTTTGTCTCTGAAGAGGAAGCTGTCTAAAATATTCAAGTGTGGAACCAAGGATTTAGATGAAGCCAGCAAACAAAGGAATCATGTAATCAGGACCTGAGCGAATGTGCTTACTCACGGCATTAGGTACACAGGTGATTTCCTTAAGAAAAAGTAAGTGGCTTTAATTCTTTGAGGGTGAAAGAATGTCATAAGATTCCTTTTCAGTTTTCTCTGCTTACTTCACTGTGTGGTCTGATTGAGTGATATGTTTACAAATTCCAGACTTGGAAGGGTGGGGTTTGAAATACAACAAACTGTACATAATATTCCTTTTCCACGAGCTATATATATACACATACACACACACACACACACGCACGCATATATACATTTTAATACTCCACAGACATTATTACATGAGGCAGTTTCCCAAGATGATTTTAAACAAGTATCTTTTATACTAGGTTTTTTGTGTTTTCTGGAAACAATTTTAATATGTTGTTTCTTATCTTACCTTCAAGAAACTTCTGAATGAGTGATATTCGATTTGACTTATGGTACTTTTGGGAAATAAAATATAGCTACATGTAAGAATTTCTAACTCAGACTTCAGATCTTAATAGGAAATGGCCCCAGATACTTTCTGGTGTTTCGGAAGTATGGTGTAAACAGCATTTTGATCCGTGTGCAGTCTGTGGGCAGCGACATCAGCCTCTCAGCCTGCTATTATGATGAGGCTCTTGAAGAAACTACCCTCTTTCTAAGAACTGGAAGGACTCAAATAACAAAGAGACAATAGAGGTTTGGGCAGTGATGGAAAGAAGAAATGACAGTGCCTAACCGAGCAGATGAATGCGGTGGAACAGTCTTGTTCATACATTATATCTAGGGCAGGTGAATGAACATTTTCTGTGTCGGGGCTTAGGTGCACACGGCAAATAGGTATCTGTGTTGTATTCAGAAAAGGGGCTGAAAGAATCTTTATTTCTCTGTGTCGGTCATCTCTTTCTTGCTGTAAAATGAAATTGTTTAAAGCTTACATTATGACATTAGTGTTGAAATTCTGTGGGGAAAAAGTGTCAATGATAGAACATAGCTAGTTACTTTAAACTCACTAAGGGAAAAGAGATGATAAGATTAGTAGCATCAGAAAGATCAGTGGTAGAATAAGGGACTAAGATATATTAATGTGAATGGCAACTCTGTGTGTGTGTGTGTGTGTGTTGCTTATTTATTTTACTTGTCAGTTTAGTATAATTTTCTCCCACAAGGTCTGACTTTGAGTACCAGTGTAGGAAAAATCCAGTATGTATTTAATGCCATGTCTTTACTCATTAGCAAAGTAACAGTTAAAAACCAAAACAAAGTAAATCTGTGTTGGTGATAGATTCTAGGAAGATCTCTCCTTAGTAAGAACACCCGCATCAAAGGCTGGGTTTGTTTTAAATTGTGAATTATACAATCTTAACCATCATGCTGCTTTAGTCTATCAGATTCTGGAGTCTCCAAATGCTACTTTTTATTGTAAGTGTGACCTTGGAAATCACACTGAAGACTTGAAAACATCCCTCCAGTGATGTCCCCTTACCTTCCCCCACATCCTAAGAGCGGGTCGCCTTAGGCTGCTCCCCGTCTTTTATAGTAGGATTCCCAAGTTGTCTGATCGTAAGGGTTCATTCTAGTTGTGGTTTGAAAACAAATTTTCCCACTCTATAAAATGATCATTGTGTCATTTTTCTTCTTGGGCTCTATTTAGAGCCGAGGATGAAATACATGATCCTAGTTCTTTTTAAATCTCCGTTTTGGAAAGTCAGTCATAGCTTGGCAAACCAACATAAGAATTCTGCCAAGACTTCCAACATCTACGTCACCTGTGTTGATAGAGACATTCAACCTCAGATTACCAATTCTGTCATAACTGAATGTTTGTATTCAGTGCCACTGTGGACAACTCAGGTTGACGGTGACTCTTTTGATGACCCTTTTGGATGATGGCAAGATTATTTTGAAGTGGACAGGGCAGGGAAGACACACAGGATTAGCTCCAGATCCAGGATGCTGACTGTTCATGGCAAGCATCCATCCTCATTGGCTGAAGTCCCATTCTGGTTGGTTGGTGTCCCTGCCATACTGGATATTAGCTGTCAAATATTTCGACTATCACCGACATTTCCCACATGAATGCCCAATATAATGTATTAGAATTACTTTAAGTTAATTGTTATATTTCTTTCTAATCTCATCTACACATACCACTAGAAAATCTAATGAGATATTCTTTCTAATTAGATCTTTAAGTGTTTCATTTTAAAGGTTATTTATATATCTTCTAACCACTTTTTGCACGTCACCAAGCGTGTTTTTAAAATACCTATGTAAATACCTTTGCTGTTTTCAAAGACATGTACTCAACTTTTTATGAATTTAAATAAATTTTACATTTTCTTTTTACTAATATTCTTTATCCTTCTGGACAGTTCTATACTCCCTGGAATATTTTATTTTATTTTATTTTATTTTATTTTACTTTATTTTATTTGAGACAGAGAGTCTTGCTGTGTTGCCCAGGTTGGAGTACTGTGGTGCATTCTTGGCTCACTGCAACCCCTGCCTCCTACGCTCAAGCAATTCTTGTGCCTCAGTCTCCTGAGAAGCTGGATTGCAGGCACATGCACCACGCCTGGCTAATTTTTGTATTTTTTGTAGAGATGGGGTTTCGCCATGTTGCCCAAGCTGGTCTCAAACTCCTGGCCTCAAGTGATCTGCCCACCTCAGCCTCCCAAAATGTTGGGATTATAGGCATGAGCCACTGCACCCAGCCCCTAGAATCTTAATGTCTCTTTTTATATTCCTGCCAAAAAGAGGAAAGTTTCTGCTGATTAATTGAGGTCATAGTCCCCCAGATCAAGATGTATTCTGAAGGTGGCTAAGGAAGGAAAAGAGAACAGGGAATAGTGATTGACCTAGTTAGGACTGTTGTTCATACAAAGTGGCTTCTAGATATTTTATTGATTGATTGAGACGGAGTCTCACTTTGTCACCCAGGCTGGAGTGCAGTGGTGTTATCTCGGCTCACTGCAACCTCCGCCTCCTGGGTTCAAGCAATTCTCCTGCCTCAGCCTCCCGAGTAGCTGGGACTACAGGCGCACGCCACCATGCCCAGCTAATTTTTATATTTTTAGTAGAGAGGGGGTTTTGCCATGTTAGCCAGGCTGGTCTTGAACTCCTGACCTCAGATGATCCACCTGCCTCGGCCTCCCAAAATGCTGGGATTACAGGCCTGAGCCACTGTGCCCAGACAGTTCTACATATTTTAAATATTTTTCTGGAATTAATAACAATAATGACAACAGTACCTACCATTTGTTGTATGTGATTTGCCTTGGACACCATGTAATGCTTTATAAACAGTGGCATGTTTGAGTCGATGTGATGAATTTATCTCGATGTTGGTTTTGGTTGGTTATTGCATTGTGTAATCTGATTATGTGGGGAATTTGCCCAGATATCCGCTGCTCACTGAGCCAGTCCCTCCTGTATTTTATGACCTGTGAAGCCCTGTGCTGCTTCCTGCTGAGCCATACATTGCTTTTTATTGGGCTCTGAATTGTGAAGGCAGAGTGAGAGAGGTATTTACAGAGGATCCGTGTTGCTCTCCTGCAAAACCTGTGTCACGGGGTTGCTCAGCCTCCCTGGAATGAGCATCAATCAGGTGTATTATCACACAGTGACCTTGGGACTGTCCCTTCTGGTCTAAAGCACTGAGCATCTGAGTCATGAGGGTGTCCAGTGAGCAGGGAGGACCTCATGGGCTGGAGCATCAGGGCAGGGGCCATGCAGAGCAGACGCACCTGGAGCCTGACCACAAACCTAGGTATGGATCCACAAGAACTAGGACATGAGGAGAGAGACCTTGGACAGCATCAGCATATCACAAGTTAGGTTTAGGGAAGGGAGAACAGATCAGCCTATCATAGTGGGAGCTCTGTGTGTGCGTCTTGGGAGGGGAATAAGGGGGAAGTGGAGATAAAATTGTGATTGTGAGGGAGGAGTCTGCAAACTCCAGGGGGCCCAGAAATAGCCCCTACAGGAGCCAAGAGGTCAATTCTGCAGTGCCCAGGTCCTGTATTCAAAAAGGGCTCCATTTTGTTGCTACATATTCACACCTTATTTGCACTTCTCATTGGTCACTTTCATTATGAAATCCACTTCTCTATGTATAACTCACAGGGCAGGGATTCTACACTGCTGGATCATTCCAGGAACAAGATTAGGAAGCCATGGGAGTCCCACTGGTTGTTCCTGCATTAGCATCTACGAAGTTTAAGAAAGAAGGTGCCCTCTCCATGGCGCTTGGGAGTTTCCCTGGAGCTTGGGGCTTGTTTAGAACTACATCCTAGAATAATGCCAGGCATTTACCAAGTGCTTGGTAAATACCCTTTACTACATGCAATGAGTTTTTATGATAAAGAAGCAGTTAGTTTGTATCCTGTGCATTAGGCTCTGTTTCATTTTCAACCTTCTCCTGGTGCCTCTACTATCCCTACTCTCATCTGCGTCACCCACATCATGGGGTCTCTTGGCTGCTAATCTTGGTTCTTGCCATTTGAGCCCCCACCTCGCTCCTCAGGTCCCTACCTCATCCACCCTCCATCCATTTATACCCTTCTTGTCTGTCACATCTCCTGGAAGTCAGGATAGGGACTGTGGGCTCCTGTGACCTCACCAATAGAACTTGAAGAATGGGTGGAGCTTGTCTCTCCTTCCCTCAGTTATTTGGAGAATCTCAGTGGGCATTTCCCCGTGGCACCTTGACCAAAGCAAAAATATATGAAATCATCATATCCTGAATTAGTTTGTATTTTTCATTCTACTCCGTTGCTAAACACAGTAGCATAGTTGCAAATTACAGTTGACCATTGAACAAGGTGGGAGTTAGGGATGCTAACTGCCCACACACAGTAAAACAATAAAATAAAAAATCTGTGTAGAGCAGGCACAGTGGCTCATGCCTATAATCCCAGCACTGTGGGAGGCCGAGGCAGGCAGATCACCTGAGGTCAGGAGTTCGAGACCGGCCGGGCCAACATGATGAAACCCAGTCTGTACTAAAAATATAAAAATTAGCTGGGCATGGTGGCCCACACCTGTAATCCCAGCTATTTGAGAAGCTGAGGTAGGAGAATCACTTGAACCCAGGAGGCAGAGATTACAGTGAGTGAGCTGAGATCACGTCACTGCATTCCACGCTGGGAGACAGAGCAAGACTCCATCTAAAAAAAAAAAATTCGCGCAGAACTTTTACCTCCCCACAAACTTAACTACTTACAGCCTACTGCTGACCAGAATACTTACAGATGACATGAATAGTCGATTAACACATAGTTTGTATGTTATATATATTATATACTATATTCACACAATAAAGTAAGCTGGATAAAAGCAAATGTTCTTAAGTAAACCATAAGGAAGAAAAAAAATCTGTTTCCTGTTTATTAAGTGGAAGTGGATCATCATAAAAGTCTTCATCCTCATCAACTTCATGTTGAATAGGTGAGAAGGAGGAAGAGAAGGGCCTGGCCTTGCTCTCTCAGGAGTAGCAGGGGAAGAAGGATATCTGTGAATAAGTCGACCCGCACAGTTCAAAATTGTATTCTTCAAGGGTCCACTGCCATGGTACTCTTATTGCTTCATTATTTCCTTCCAGCCTTTCGGTGCTGATTTATCATAGGCTCAAGTGAAGAGTTGGTGAATGAATGAAACTTACCTTCCAGGTTTTCCTCCATGTATCTCCTTTCCCCCTGCTCATCTCCCTAGATTGTATCCACTTGGAAAGATGGGAAACATGGTTACTATTTCCCAGGGCTAAAGGTAGAAAAATGTGCTCAGGACAAGTTTTAGAAGAGGCAACGTTAGCACTATTGATACACTAGACCTGCATTTATTAAGCAGCGTCTCTAAGAAGCTGTGACATTAAAATTTAAGCCACCACACTATTTTTTCCTGAAACCCCACAAAATTGCACTCTTCATCAGGTGTATTCATTTCTTGTGGTTGCTGTAACAAGTTACCATAAATTTAGTGGCTCAAAACGCCATAATTTTTTAAAACACCATAGATGTATCATTTTACTTTTATGGAGATCAGAAGTCCCAAGTGGATTTTGCACATCAATATCAATGTGTCAGCAGGATCACCCTCCCTCTGGAGGCTCCAGAGCGGGATCCATTTCCTCACCTTTTCCAGCTTCTGGGAGCTGCCCACATTCCTTGGCTCATGGCCCCTTCTCATAGCACCTTCCAAACTCTTCTAACTCGACTTATCATCATAGATCTCCCCTGGAGCTGATTTCTCTGCCTCCCTCCTACACGTATAAAGACCCTTGTGATTGCCTCGAGTCCACCAGGATAAAGATCTCCCATCTCACCATCCTTAGCTCCACCCCATCTGCAAAGCCTCTTCTGCCATGTAGGGAAACATATTTACAGATTCCAGGATGAGGGTGTGTACATCTTGCAGCGGAAGCCACACAGTTACACACTGAGACTTCTCTTGAAACATGAGTATCAAAGTCAACTTTCTAATCCTTTGTTTTCTTTTCAGATGCAGAGAGAACTTGTTTATGCAAGAGGAGATGGCCCTGGGGCCTCTCGCCCCGGATCTACTGCTCATCCACCCCATGCAATTCCAAATTCCCCACCGTCTACTCCGGTGCCCCATTCCATGCCCCCCTCCCCATCCAGAATTCCTTATGGGGGCACCCGCTCCATGGTTGTTCCTGGCAATGCCACCATCCCCAGGGACAGAATCTCCAGCCTGCCAGTCTCCAGACCCATCTCTCCAAGCCCAAGCGCCATTTTAGAAAGAAGAGATGTCAAGCCGGATGAAGACATGAGTGGCAAAAACATCGCAATGTACAGAAATGAGGGTTTCTATGCTGATCCTTACCTTTATCACGAGGGACGGATGAGCATAGCCTCATCCCATGGTGGACACCCACTGGATGTCCCTGACCACATCATTGCATATCACCGCACCGCCATCCGGTCAGCGAGTGCTTATTGTAACCCTTCAATGCAAGCAGAAATGCATATGGAACAATCACTGTACAGACAGAAATCAAGGAAATATCCAGATAGCCATTTGCCTACACTGGGCTCCAAAACGCCGCCTGCCTCTCCTCACAGAGTCAGTGACCTGAGGATGATAGACATGCATGCTCACTATAATGCCCACGGGCCGCCTCACACCATGCAGCCAGACCGGGCCTCACCGAGCCGCCAGGCCTTTAAAAAGGAGCCAGGCACCTTGGTGTATATAGAAAAGCCACGGAGCACTGCAGGATTATCCAGCCTTGTGGACCTTGGCCCTCCTCTAGTGGAGAAGCAAGTTTTTGCTTACAGCACGGCAACGATACCCAAAGACAGAGAGACCAGGTAAGGTGCAGTGAGGGTGACCGAGGGTGGTACCTGGGCCCATGTGTCACTATGGGCTGCTCTACAGGGGTCAAACCGACAGAATAAATGTCTGAGCACCCATCTCTGCAACATGCCCTGTGGATGCTGTAGGGGTTACAGAGTGGTGTCAAAGCCACCGTTGTCTGCAAAGAGTTTCTAAACTGGCAGAGGTTACAGCCATGAAGCCATGTTCAAGAAGACAGGTGCACCAACAATAGTAATCAGTTCCTTGTGCCTCTGGAGCATGCATCTAACAGCATTATCGTTTGTATAAATCTGAATAATTTGGAAGAAAATTGTCATTAGCAGAAGCCCGATGAAAAGATCAAAAGGTCATAATAATTGATCTGCTACTGCTGAAAATAAGGAGTGGTTTTCAGTTTTAACTGTTGGAAATAGCAGTTTGTGTTTTTCCTTGTGGAATACGATTTTGTGTTCTCATCTGGTTGTGGGAAGTGGAAAGAATGTGTCTATTTTTTAAGAGGATAAAAATCTGAATTTGCATGAAAATGGAATGGCTTAGATTTAATACTTATCTAGGAGTGGTGCTGAAATCAGCAAAATTTTTCTAGTGAAAGACTCTCTGGGGATTTGAATTTCTTTTTAAATAGATATATTTTATAATTTACCAGTTCAGATGCTTCCTACTCTATCTTGAAAACCTTCCAAAGTTCATATAGTAATAGAAAAGCTAATTTTGATAAAGGAAATTTCTCTAGCCTGAATTCGTTGAAAGAAGTCAACAAAATAATCATAAAAATCTAGCCAAAGAAATTGAGTCCAAAAGATGTGTAAGCATGCTGCTACCTATTGTTATATATGAATTAAAGGGTATGAAAAATAAGATGTCCAGGCCGGGTGCGGTGGGTCATGCCTGTAATCCCTGCATTTTGGGAGGCCAAGGCGGGTGGATCACCTGAAGTCAGGGGTTCTAGACCAGCCTGGCCAACATGGTGAAACCCCGTCTCTACTAAAAATACAAAAATTAGCCAGGCATGGTGGCAGGCACTTGTAATCCCAGCTACTCGGGAGGCTGAGGCAGGAGAATCACTTGAACCTGGGAGGCGGAGGTTGCAGTGAGCTGAGATCACGCCATTGCATTCCAGCCTGGGCAACAAGAGTGAGACTTCGTGTCAAAAAGAAAAAAGACAAATAAGATGTCCAGATACTCAGTTATTCAATACCTTATTAGAACCACTGCTTCTCACTAAACAATGTCAATATCACTTACTGTTACATACCATATAAAAAGAAGGCCAAAATTGTGAGTGGAATGTGACCTGTCTACCTTACTATTTTCACACACAAGTCAGAAAGTCCTGAAGTCCTCTTTAGCACAGTTTTATTATGAAAGGGCAATCCCTTCTTATTTATTCAGTTACTGGGAATATCATAGCAGAAAGATTTCAGGAGATGGAAAGAGAATGAACATGAAAGTTTTGGGATCATTAATGAAACAAAAAGTTCTACCTCTCTCATGTAGTTAGAATAACAACAACAGTGACTGGCTTGATGATGCAGGACTAAGAAAATATAAGAATTAGAAAATAGTATTCATTCTCTCCTTTTCGAAGTCTTCATGAAGTGAAATTCTAAGCATCAAAGAAAGGGACTCTTCCCATCACTACAGACAGCTAAAGGGTATAGGATAAATATTTGTAGCGGTTCATTGGAGCAAACCATTGTGACATCTGGAGAGGAATCTACCAAGATGTGCCATAAGTCTTGGAAGCCTGTGCTGCATACTTTACAGAAAGGATAACACACCTGTCCCCTTTGGTGGGCCGTGAGGTGCTGGTTGGAAAATGGTATGTCACTGAGGGGATGGAACTGACAGGAGCAAGAATTTAGTCCAGGAAACTGTAAAAACAATCTGTCTCCTGCATATAATGTTGAGAGCCAGAATCCATCCTCCCCATCATCCCCCTGCCTCCCACACTGACCTGTTGTAGATGGAAGAGCATCAGGAGTTGATTTTGCCATGATCATAGTGAACTGTTTCCACCCTGGTTCTTGGATGGTAAAAACCTGAATTTGCATGAAGGTAGATTAGTTTAGATGTAATATTCTTTTGGGAGTAGTGCTGAAATTATCAAAATTTTTGGCCAACCAAAGATGGTGTACGCCTTCTTTCTAGAACCTAGCTCAGTGTCACCCATGTAATTACCACACATACACAACTTAATGTACATCCTTGAGCCTCACTTTTCAAGAGATTTAGTTACGGAGAGAAAAAAACAAACCCTCTGCTGACCTGTGGAGTCATCTCTGTATGGGATCAAAGTCTTGAAGGATTTTAGCTTTTGGTGCTGTGGGTATTCTTTTAGAGCCTCCACTCCCTTTTTTTAAAAAAGATCTGCCAACCTCAGACACTTCCATTTTGTAAAATTTCAGAAAATTCTATGGACTTGAGTTTTACATGTTAGAGAATCTTTTTAGAAAATCTAAATTATTCTCTTACCAGTTTAACAAATATAAGAAAAACTGACTAAACAGATGAATATTCACCTAAAATATACTGTCATTATCACCACTGTGTTCT
The DNA here is from genome assembly GCF_043159975.1 of Macaca nemestrina. Lineage (NCBI taxonomy): Eukaryota > Metazoa > Chordata > Mammalia > Primates > Cercopithecidae > Macaca > Macaca nemestrina. The sequence goes on along the minus strand of NC_092133.1, from coordinate 119,460,569 downwards.
GACGTATGATTGTAGTTATGAATGTAATGTTACATGTTCACATTTTTCGTTCCCCATAATGTGAAATAGCAGAGGAAGAATTTTATCTCATACATCTTGCCAAGGTGACTCCCCACCTGTAATCAGCTTATCTCCAGAGGGTGGAATTGGAGTGCTTGGTTATATGTGGGCTAGTTAGATTCTCTTTTCCTAGAAACCTGCACATAGACACACAGACACGCAGAGACACACACATACCACATGGACACACAAAGACACAGACACATGACACACACGAAACAGACACACGTACACATACCCCCACACAGACACATACACACACACACTCTCTCTCTGTCTGTCTACATTTAGAGTCACTATTGCTGAAAGACCTAAACACTCCCTGCTAACTCCACTCAGACACATGTCAAAGGTGAAGAATAATTCTCTGGTCAAAAGAACTTGAGTCTGGAACTTTTGTCCTCAGCACTCCTATGTGCTTCCCCCATTGTTTCTTACATGGACAAAGTAACAAGGGTGGAGCTCATGCCATACTTCCTCCTCCAAGGACAGCTCAGAATCTGGCCCTGAACTCTTTTAGATATCTTGGTAACTAGGCTGACATGTAGCATTCCTGGGGGATGTGTAGGAAGGAGGTGAATGGCACCTATCATTTGTTGAGAGCCTTTTATGAGCCAAGCACTATGCGAAGTGGTTTCTGTACATTATATGATGTAATCATCATGACAACCCAGTGAGGTATGTACTATCGTCATCTGCATTTCACAGATGCAGAAACTGAGGCTCAGAGAGGTTAAGTAACTTGCCCGAGGCCGCAAAGCCAGTAAGTGGCATAAAATGTCCAGGACTATTAAAGAATTCTACATATTCCATACTGTTTACCACTGTGCACTATTCTGCCTTGCAAATGTGAACTGTAAGGCCCACCTTCACACAACAGAGAAGTTAATTCAGGAGTGAATTCTAAACATTTTAACCAGAATTCTTCAAAAATTGTTTCAGGACTACATGCTAAGTAACTGCTCCTAAAGGATATTTACAATCATAAACACAGAATTTGCATAATTATGCTGCTAAATATATACATGCCATTTTAAATATAACTGCCCTAGCTAGTATATTAGCACAATTATGCAGAAATAGGGGAAGAAAGAGGACAACGTTCTTGGTATACTTCATTTATTCAATGCATCTGAGTACTATGTCAAAGAAAAATGTTAAAAACAGGAACATCAGAAACAATTACTGAAGCACAAAATTATAGTCCATTGTCTCATCTATGCCATGATGTTATTTAGAAATACTTAATCTGTGTAAGTATTGTTAAAGTTTTCAACCCCTTAAAGCTTAACTTCATGAGCACAGGGTCCTATAAAGAACCAATCCAATTTCTGTTGCAATTTCATAATATTAAAAAGCAAATACATCTGAGAGTGTTTTTCATACGAGACTCTCAAGTAACATTTTACATCAAAGATGTGAAGCTGCAAAAACACAGGAGGGAGGCTGAGAAATCGGTGGCTGTGCTTTCTGTTGGCACCGCTGGGTTCCTATGCTGTTCTGAAGAACACTTCAATATAATAGTCCAAATAACTGCGGGACATTAGAAATCAGAGGGAAAAATTCTTCCTTCCACATTCATACTTTGAAGACATCCAGTGGTAGCTTTTTGAAGGAACATGATTTGGTAACAGCTCTGTTGACTTGAAAATAGCTCGCTCAAGACTAAGTAATTGAGTCTTGAGTCTTATATTTAGTCACATACCTTGTGCTAATGAATTTGGCATCTCTTTCTTTCTAAAGATGCTTCAGTGAGCACCTAGTAATAATAAATTGCATCTAGAATATCTGGAGAACACAGTGTCTATGGAATAACATTCACATGATGGTAGGGTTCTGCTCCCAGGAATACCAGGGACTTTGGGGTATAGTGACAGATCATAGCTGCCTTTGACTTTCAGAACAGCCATTCTAGTGTCTGAGCTTCTATAAAAGAAAGCAATCTCGAGTGATGAAGTGATTGTACCCAAGTGACTTCCATTCAGCTAGGACTCCAAGTAGAGAATAGTCCTAGTGACTAGGAGAGACTGCCCAAGGAGACCATGTGTGACAAATGGCTTAGTGCCCGAGGCTCTGTCTTCTCTAGGTTGTAAAATTACTTCATTAAACAACATCATTATTTCTATTCATGGCACATAAAACAGCCCTTAAGAATTGTAAAATTCTAGGACATTTATGTTTTGCTATTTTCTATTTGTAGTTTGGATCATATACTGTAATGTAAAATACCTTTAGTGAAATAACACTCAAAATCCAGGAGTGCTCATTGCAAAGTGACTACCTTGCCTTCGAAATGTATAATGGATTCCTCCAAATTGATTTTTCAGGACACAGTAAACTTGAACTGAGATTGTATTTTTACACTATTCTATACCTAGAGCAGCTACATTCAACAAATTAGTATAGAGTTACACTAGGAAGAAAAATTTTGCCCATTCTGAGCACCTATAGCTACAGAAAAGCAAGCAACTTGAGTTTCTGTTATGATTTTTGAGACATGCTAGACTTAGCAGAACCTTCAATGTACAGAAGGAAGCCCACATGGCAACTGGCAGCTTGTGTCTACTTTTAATCATTTCACATCACTTTCTCGTTTTATGAGAGTTCAGTGTTACTGTGTTGATAACTTTTAGGGGTGAGATGGATCCTTGGTTAAACAGTTAATCAAATGCAAGTCTAAATTTGGATTTATGTCATTGAAAAATGTTCACTATGACTGGAAGACCTTTGAATATTTCCTAAACCATGCTTTATTCTCCTAGAGGACAGTCAGATTGAATGATGGGAAAAGAAGGATTAATTGTTTTCCTTTCTTGCTGGTATAGTAAAAAGTGAGCCACATCAGAGATATCCTAAGTAGTTAGACTTAGCATCTCGGTAAAGCAGAGTTTCTTAACCTCTGCACTGTTGACAGTTAGGGCCTGATAATTTGCTATAGGGGGCTGTCCTGTGCATTGTAGGATGTTGTCTTAGTCCATTCTGTGTTGCTATAAAAATACCTGAGACTGGGTACTTTGTAAAGAGAAGACGCTTATTTAGCTCATGGTTCTAGAGGCTGAGAAGTTCTAGGACATGGCCCTGGCTTCTGGCAAGGCCTTTTGTGCTGCATCATAGCATGGCAGTGGAGGTCAAGGGAGAAGTGGACTCAGGCAAAGAGGGAGAAACCTGAGGGGGATCTGGTTTCATAACAACTCACTCTCAGGGGAACAAATTCATTACTGAGAGAATGAATCCAATCTCTCAAGAGTGAGAGCGAGAAATCACTCACTACCTTGAGAACAGCGAGAGGCCCTTCGTGAGGGATCCGCCACTATAACCCAAACACCTTCCACTAGGCCCAACCTCCCAGCACTGCCACACAGGGGATCACATTTCAACATGAGTTTTAGTTGGGACAAACCATGTCCAAACCAAACCATAGCAGATGTTTAGCAGCATCTCTGGCCTCTACCCACTGGAAGCCAGTAGCAAATACCAACCACCAATCCTGCCCTAGCCAGGAAAATCAAAGACATCTCTAGATGTTGTAATGCCCTGCCCAGGGGGTGCAAAATGCCCCAGCTCAGAAACGTTGCTCTAAAGGAAATTTGAACTTTTTCTACTTTTAATAAAATAGAGAAATGAAAGAATACCCCATGTTCAAGCAATGTAAATGGTGACATTCGTAAGGCAAGGACCAGGACAGTTATTACCTCCATTCTGCCCTCTTCCTTTTGATAAAGCAACTCATTATTGATAGAACTTGCTATGACTACCTTCGGGTCAATCAATATGCTCATCAACCAAACTTGTAATGGACTTCCAAGCCAGAGTGCCTGGGTTCAAATCCCAGTTCTAACACTTGCTAGCAGCTGGGACCTTTGACAGAATACCACATCTTGCACTGCCTCCATTTGCTCCTCTGTGACATAGAGATTATAACAGTATCTACCCCATAGGATGCAACAACTCATTGCAGTTCAGTGTGTTATGCCAGCCTGGGATATACTAAGTGGTCAAGAGTTTCTAGTCTGAGCAAAGTACTCTAGTAAGTACTACTAAACAGGAATGTAAATACACAGAGTTGGCTAGGATGAGGAACTGCCCGAAGAAGCAGGGAGAGACATTTTTTAATATAATATCAGAAAACACATAAAGGGAGTAAGGGTAAGAGAATTAAACTAAATGTGAACACAGCATAGAATGCGCTGGGCTTACAGATCCAAATTAGAATGTTTAGAGTATCAGAGCTGCTTTTAAGTTCATTTCAGGAAAGCAGTCAGGGTTGCACATCTGCTTAGGTCCAGGGGCAAAAATTCAAGCTAGGTTCAGGGCATCCTTTTAAAACTGCATCTGAGCTATAAGACTGAAGGTAAAGACAGCTAAACCAGGTATGCATGAAATCATTAGGTTATCTGTTTTGATGCCTAATAGTGCCTGACTGATTCAGCTCTTGTCTGAATTGCTTTTTCATGTAGCTGTAATTGTGAATCAATAAATGTTTATCGAGCTGCTCTTACATGCTTAGCTGTGGACTGGATGATTTGCTGCATACAAAGAAACTGAGATATGGTTCCTGTACACCAGGAACATGAACCATGAAGACAGTCATAAAATATTAAAAGCTTAATATAAACATATAAGCTTTGTCACAGTTGAGTACAGGAAGCTTCTGAGTTACAAACGCCTACTGAATACCTGTTTTTGAGAAACAACCACAATCATAGAATTTCACACTTGATATTTCTTTTGGCTTTGGTGATGCCCAGGGATGCTCTTCTTGTCACATCCAGAGTGACAATATCTCCTTGTGAGTCAGGGAGGAGAGAAGGGGACATGCCAAGTCACATGCCACCCCCAGAGGCTTGAACTCCAGAGAAAGATCTCTTCCCAGCTTCCGAAAGTCCAGCTTGGAAGTCAGGACACGTTTTCCTTGAAAACAATGAGGAACAACGACAGGGCTAATAATACATTGTAGGTTAAAGAGGCTTCCGTGGGCCAGCTGGAAATCCAACCACCATTTATTCCAAGTTCTAAACAATGAAAGTACAAGTAAACTTTTCAATGACAAGCCTGCCATAATTTGGGGTCTGCTTGTACATAATTAATTCCAAAGAAGTGATACAGACAGTAATTGCTATGAATTCAGAAAAGGGAACATTTTCCCAAAGTTATGTGGGTCTGAGAGCCTTCATGAGAACATTGAGATGGTCTAGAATTTAAGGCATGTATGTAATGAAAGGAAAAGATGTCATTTGGGCAAGACCAACTAGTCTGTATCCAAAATTTGCTATACTTTTACCATCAAGGTACCTATAAAAATGACATCTCGATATGATGTTTTGCCAGTCTCAGAAATCAAGGCTGACCAACTGTTGTTATTTCATTCACAGGAATAGAATTGCATGGTTAAGTCATTGAATTCGTTAGACTCCTGAGTTCAGGCAACAGATATTTGATAAACATACCAGACCAACTAACAAATTTATGAAGCTAGCTCTATTCTTACACCAGGGATACTCTGTCAAAAATGCCAATGGAATGGCAGCCACGAGGTCTGTGTGCTACTTTAAACAAACCAATCTCTCAAAAGGAAAAGGCATCATCTGTCACTAATTAGATCAATTAAAATGTGCCTCTCTATCTTCTTTGAATATTCACGAGGTGCTGTCAATCAGAAGTCCTAAGTCTGAAACCAGAAACTTAAGCCAGAAAAAACTAAATACTGTGAGGTTCAGATAACTCCTTACTTTGTCAACTAGAACTTCTTCAAAGAGAAGAGGAATAGCTTAAGTACAGAGTCAGCCTCCTGAAGAGATGGCAAAATCAACTTAATGCAGAATCGTGGGGTTCCCACCCAACCTAAAGATGGATCATCAAAAGAGCCCAGGAGCTGATAATCCTAGACTCTGTTGACGCACAGGACACACAGTTTAGCCTCTCTTGTGATTTACTTGTCCTTCTGTCTGGCGGAAACCATGGAGATTACACTTGTCCTTATTTGAATTCTAGACTTCATTTTTCATGAATGAAGTGATTCAAAAAATATATCTGAGTCTAAGCATGAATTCTAACTTTCAAAAATCGCAGATCTTAAAAAGTGTGTATTGAACTGGGTGCAGTAGCTCATGCCTGTAATTCCAGCACGTTAGGAGGCTGAGGCAGGAGGGACACTTAAGCCCAGGAGTTCGAGACCAGCCTGGGCAACATAGTGAGATCCCATCTCTACAAAAAATTTTTTTAAAAAATTAGGTGTGGTGTCACATGCCTGTAGTCCCAGGTGCTCGGGAGGCTGAGGTGGAAGGATCACTTGAGCCCAGGAGTTGGAGGCTGCAGTGAGCTGTGATTGCATGACTGCACTCCAGCCTGGGTGACAGAGCGAGATCCTGTCTCAAAAAAAAAAAAAAAAAAAAAAAAAGTCCATATATACTCATACAGGGCCAACTTCTATCACCAGTAAATACTTCCTCTGTCTCCTTGTCCATCCTCAAAGCTAAAGAGACCTTAGAGAATACCGTGTCCTAATACCTGACTTTACAGCAGGAGAAACAGCAAGGAGACTTCCTAAAGGTCCAAGGACAGGAGCTACTCTAGTTAAATGACATTTCGCTATCATGCTGCCTTGGGGGTGGCTCCAGCCATTGCTCTCGACCTCGCAGCCACCTGCTGGGCCAAACCACCTCCCTCTGTCATCTGACTTGCTGCAGTGGTCTCCCAAAAGGTCTCCTCACTCAGTCCCTGCCCACCTGCTGCCTGTTCTCAGTGGAGGGGCCAGAATAACCCTGTTAAAACATGAACCCTTTCATGTCCAACCTCAGCTCTGAACTCGCCATGGCTCCCCTCACATTTTGTCTTTGCAAGCACAAATAACTAAGAAGACAAAACAAAAGGGAAATGCACTAGAGAGACCAAATATAGCAATTTTTTTTCTTTTCCCCAAGAGTCCTTATTTTGTTTCTTTTGAGTCCACCCTAAGATTTACAGCTCTAAAGCAGGCAGGAGTGGGGAGTTCATTTCCACAGTCACCATGAGGTCCACTCAAGAGACCATCTCTCCTGACACTGTCTCTCGTTTGAAGGTAAATTAGCTGACCGTGTTCAGGTGGTCCATAATATGAAGCAACTGCTATTCCTACCTGTTTGTACCTGTGCAAAAAATGAGATGTCACTTCCAGAACATGAATGTTCCAGATTAGCCTCAGGGAAGAGAAAGAAAATGCAAAATAGGTGATTTCATAAAGCAGGGTGTAGGCTCGCCCTGGGGAGCAGCGGCTCTAGTCACCCAGCAGAGAGCCAGCAGGAAGTGAAGTGCCTCACCCCAGATGTGAGTCACTAAGGGAGGCAGCTCAGTGCCACAGAGAGCGCTGGATCCGAGACAGCCTGCAGGCTAATTGCTCTGTTTCCCTAAGAAAATCCCTGCCTGGCTGAGCCTCAGTGTCTTTTATACTAATAGGGGGATGATAATCTACTCAAGAGTTCTGTGCAATTTTTTTTATTTTTATTTTATGTGTGTGTGTATATATATGTATTTGTATTATATTTTTATTTTTTATTTATATTTTATTTTATATATTATATTATATTATATTTTATATATAATTTTTTTTCTTTTTTTTTGAGACAGTCTCTCTCTGTTGCCCAGGCTGGAGTGTAGTGGTGTAGTCTTGGATCACTGCAACCTTTGCCTCCCAAGTTCAAGCAATTCTCCTATCTCAGCCTCCTAAGTAGCTGGGATTACAGAAGCCTGTCACCACACCCAGCTAATTTTTTTTCTGGAGACGGAGTTTTGTCTTCTTGCCCAGGCTGGAGTGCAATGGCGCCATCTCGGCTCACAGCAACCTCCGCCTCCTGGGTTCATGCCATTCTCCTGCCTCAGCCTCCAGAGTAGCTGGGATTCCAGGCACCCACCACCACGCCTGGCTAATTTTGTATTTTTAGTAGAGATGGGGTTTCTCCATGTTGGTCAGGCTGGTCTCGAACTCTGCACCTCAAGTGATCCACCCGCCTCGGCCTCCCAAAGTGCTGGGATTATAGGCGTGAGCCACGGCGCCTGGCCATTTTTTTTGTTTTTTTTTTTTGTTTTTTTTTTTTTTTTTTGAGACGGAGTCTCGCGCTGTGTCACCCAGGCTGGAGTGCAGTGGCCCGATCTCGGCTCACTGCAAGCTCCGCCTCCCAGGTTCACGCCATTCTCCTGCCTCAGCCTCCGAGTAGCTGGGACTACAGGCGCCCGCCACCACGCCCGGCTAGTTTTTTGTATTTTTAGTAGAGACGGGGTTTCACCATGTTAGCCAGGATGGTCTCGATCTCCTGACCTCGTGATCCACCCGCCTCGGCCTCCCAAAGTGCTGGGATTACAGGCTTGAGCCACCGCGCCCGGCTGTATTTTTAATAGAGATAAGTTTTCACCACGTTGGCCAGGCTAGTTTCAAACTCCTGACTTCAAGTGATTTGCCCACCTTGGCCTCCCAAAGTACTGGGGTTACAGGTGTGAGCCACCACACATGGCCTATTTTTATTTTTTAATGTATTATTATTTTAGAGATGGGGTCGTGCTATGTCTCCCAGGCTGGAGCACAGTGGCACAATCATAGCTCACTGCAGCCTCGAAGTCCTGGGCTTAAGCAAGCCTCCAATCTCTCAGCCTCCCAAAATTTGGAGATTACAAGTGTGAGCCACTGTGCCTGGCAGAGGGCCAAGTTCTGTGCAATTTAAATGAAAATAGCTATTAGATCACTTTGTGTACTGGAAAGTTTTCTATGAACAAATGTTTCATTGACATAAAACCATGAAGCCATATAGTTGTGCCAGTCCTTCAGATCTGAGGGGGATTATGTCCTTATCCCTGACTTGGGACTCTTTCCTGGTACCAGCCAGAACAGCCTACACAGAAATAGAATTGTGAAATAGATTAAAGGCTGCCTGGAGCCTTCCCCAAGCGCATTTGCTGTGCTGGGCAGAGCACTGCTAGAACCTCGGAAGCCAATTGTGCATGCGGGGAACACCAGGCCTGGTGGGGACTGAGCTTGGCCCTCCTGGTTGGACCTGCCTGTCTTTTTTTTTTTTTTTTTAATTGCTTCAGTCAAGATCACAGACCCAGAATGGGAAGACCTATGGGATTTATGTAAATCCCTTCCAACCAGAAACTTATGTAATTCCAGGATTCTAAGTGAGGCTGGATTTCTGTGGGTAGTGGGTGTGAAAGAATGGGTACCCCTGTTTAACAAGGGGTTGGGGCCTTCTGTGATGGCTTATCCTCTACAGAATAAGGGTTTGTTCCGCCTTTTCCATGGCCTGAAAAGAACTCAACTCCATATTCTCTCACTTCCTGTAATTGACCATGTCCAGGACTTTCTGACCTTGGAGAATTCACCTTTGCTCTTTCTTCTGCCTGGTGCATTCTTCCACCAAATGTCTAACTGACTGGCTCCTCTCCAAACTCAAGGCTTTGCCAAATGCCACCGACTCAGGGAGGCCTTTCCTGGCCATGACACTTGAAGTTGCAACATTCCCCCACAGTCTCCCGTGTCCCAAATGTAAGTTCCATGAGGGCAAGCCCTGTGCTTTTACCACCATACCCCCAGCATCTTGAACTGTGCCTGGTCCAAGAAATATTTGTTGAATGAATGAATTTAAAGGGATATCATGAAGGCTTATACATCTTCAGTGGTTTACAGGTTATAATGTGCTTCCCAGCACGTTTTTCTCATTTGCCCTCATTTCGATGACTCTGTAGGGTGACAGCCTTTGGGACAGGTAAGGCAGTTGTTTTCCCAGTTTGATGGTTAAGGAAGCAGAGACTCAGAGATGTTAAATGAATTCTGAGTGGAGATTTGTATCTCCCCATGGATGTCTGTTAATGAACTTGAATGCAGCATGCCCAAAAATAAAGTCCTATCATCCCCATATCAGGTCCCTCAGGCCAAAAACCTTGGTGTCATCTTGATTGCTGTCTCCTCAACCCTGCATTTGGACATCTAGACCCAGAGAACAGTGAGATCGGTACTCAGAGGTTTCCTGGCTCCAGCCATTGCTTTCGACTTCACAGCTACCCATTGGGCCAAGCCACCTCCATCTCTCACCTGACTTGCTACAGTGGTCTCCCAAGAGGTCTCCCCACTCAGTCCCAGCCCACTTTCAGCCTGTTCTCAGTGGAGGGGCCAGAGTGACCCTGTTAAAACATGAGCCCTGTCATGTCCAGCCTCAGCTCAGACTTCCCCATGGTTCCCATCACACTCAGCGTCAAAACGAGAGTCCCTAAGATGACATACAAGTAGGGAGAATGCCCTTCTCAGCTGGACTGGGACAGCTCCCAGGCATCCCTGTTGTCCTTGTACAATACTTGCAATGACCAATGGCTCCCCTGCCCTCTTTCTGAAGTGTCCTGGTGTGGAGAATAAATGATGTGATTCCCCTTCCCACAAACTCTGGCCAGGTCAACCCTCTGCCCCTCTGACATCATTTCAATCACCCTCCCCTTCCTTCCCTCACTGCAGGCACACTGGCCTTCCCAGCTCTCCTCAGACCTGCCAGGCATGCTCCTGCCTTGGGCGGAGTGTATATGTGAGAGTGCACCTGCTCTTCCCACAGCCTGGAATGTTCCTCCTCCAGACAGCACACATGGCCTGCTCTCTCACTTCCTTCAGGACTTTATTCAAAAGTGACTTTCTCAGTGAAGCCCTGTGTGCTCACCCTGTGTAAAATTTCAGCTCTTCTTCCTATCTCTCTTCCCAGATTTTTTTTATTCCTTCATGTTCATTGGTGTCTAAGGTTTAGCATTTATTTTGCTAATGGTCAGTAGAATGTAACCTCCATGTAAGCAAAGAGTTTTGTCTGTTTTGTTCATGTCTATGTCCTTAGTGCCTGGAGCATTCCCTAGTATGCAGTAGGTGCTCAATAAATGTCGGTTGGATTAATGGATGAAAGAAAGGTCACACCGCTGTAAGGATGGAATCAGAGCACAAATCCGGGTTAATTCCTGGTCCACTGTTTTTGCTTCCACTAAATTGTATTTGGTCTAGGGCTTACTGCGCTTGCCCTGGAACCCTGCTCAGAACACTGCTCCCTTCCCCTTCTTCTTCTCCCTCTGGATAAATTCTACTATTCTTTTCAGCATCATTCACATCTCACCTCTTATAAGAACTTGTTCTTCCCCAGGCTATTGCTCCGTCTCCATCATCCAGGAGCACCTTATTGATAGCACTGAGCACAGAGAAACCCCACAGAATCCTGACTGGGCTGTAGCCACCATGCCCAACTAAGCCAAGTCATCCAAAGCCTAGGATCAGGAAGAAAGGCATCAGCATCACTGACCCTCAGCGCCCATCATGGTGCTCATGCGCAAAGCGATGGTGGAAGTGAACTGAAATTGACATGATATCAATTGTCTCCCAAGGCCTTGAAGAAAATAAACAGCATCCCTAGGAGTATGTAAAGAACTATGTATTAGCGAGAGTACCATCATCTCCACAGCATTCCCTCTCCACATCTCATTGCCAGTTTTCATTCTCTCAACACCTCAGTGAATTTATGAAGAAAGCTTAGAAATAGCTTTTTCCTCCAGATCCTTGTAAATGGAGCTTTATTTTTGCCTGTTTTTTACAGGTGTCCTTAAATGTGTCTACCTTCATGCATTGTAAGTTAAATGCAGAACATTTTAGATGAGCCCCTTTGGCGAATAAGGAGTTGTCCCCCAACTCTGTCTCCTTGAAGATTACCAGAAGGAGAGGGCATAGGAAGAAATAGAAGGGGCACAGGGGGCCTTTTCTTCTCATTTATTACCTGCTCTGTCATTCAGAAAGCAATGTCGGTATAGCATGGGAACAGTAAGGCTGAAAAATAGCCCAGATGCAATGGAGTTCAGTTGGGATAATGTTGAAAGTATTCAGCGTCCAACCTGGGTAAGAGCCAGGAGAAATGACCAGAGACTGTTCAGACAGTATCGAAGGTGGAGAAAGTAAGGTCAGGCTGCAGATAAAGAAATAGTTTGTATGAATAAGAGAAATGAAGACAACAAAACATTGCCATACTTAGAAGGGGTTTTGCAGTTTCAGATCTAGACAGTAACACCATTCTGAGTTAGAATTCAAGGTCGGAGGATGGCTGTAAAGATTTTGAGGCTCTATAGTGCCACATTTCTGTAGGGGTTGTAAGTATGGATGTTGAATCTACAAAGGATGGCAGCTGGGGTGTGGTGGATGGGAGCACAGTTCCATGCTGATCACCCAGGGATGGGAGGGATTTCCTGGATAACGGTAGGGAACTTAGGGATGAGATAGTCAAGAATTCCAAAGCAGGGGAGATGCTGAGACATCAGACGAGACAAAAGATTGAAGTGCTTTTTAGGGGAGACAGAACATACCCAGTCTTCTTGCTCATGCCATGAACACAGGGCCTAGGGAGAAGAAATGTCAGCCCTGACCGCCAACTACACCAATGTCTCCCAAATAGATCTAAATGTGTCAATGAGAAGTTAAATGTATTGGGAGTTTGGGGAACAATGTCTTTAGTTACACAGCTTTTCCACCAATAGGTTAACTTCAGGCAGAAATAGAGAGTTCATTGCTTAGAGTCACATTTGAAGCTTTACCACAAATTCAGACAATTTGAATTCCTTTGTTTTGTTGAACTCATCTGAAAACAGTCTTTAATTACTTTAGGTTTTGTTTTTTTTTCCCTCATACCAGAGTCAGGGCATGAACAAACAAGGGCATAGCCTCGCTTTAAACCTGTTCACTATTGCATTCTGGAAAATGCCTTCGGCACTGCCAAGACTAAAGAGTTTTAGTTCAGATAGATTTCTCCCAGAAAAAAAGAAACTGACATTGTGAAAGAAAAGCACTGCCTGGGAAAGCGGGTGTTTTGCCTCTGCTGTATCCACGGCAGCTAGCACATTACCTAGCACATATTAAGGGCTCAAAAATATTTGTTGGTTGACTCATTGACCATATAACACTTTCTGGTGAAGAGAGATGAGGGGGAATGAGCAGGAATACAAAGAAAAAATTGCAAAATTTAGAACTAGAAGCAAATGGAGGAACCACCTAGTAGGGACTCTCAGAAGAGCAGAATAATGCAGTTGTTACTGACTACAGTGGGTTGAGGCTGCAGTGAGCTATGATCATGTTCATTGTACCCCAGCCTAGGAACAGAGTGAGACCCTGTCCCAAAAAAAAAGTTATATAAATGGAGTCACTGGCTAAAAATAATCCCCTAACTGGTTAAGAAGGTTAATGTTTCAGACTAGGGGCTAATCACATCAGCTCGGCTAGCTGGTTTCAGCCATCTCCTGTAATACGTCTTCTGGATATTTAAGAACAAATCCTTTGGGATTCTTAATAGGGGACTCGCCAGCCTCATATGTGTTACGCTATTACTTAGATATATAATAAGGACTTAATTCAGGCTTAGTGATGCCTTGATCAGTACAAAGTCCCTAGTCCAAAAAAAAAAAAAAAATCAAGGTGAAACTTGAATCAAAAAGTTATATAAGTGTGCCAGGCATGGTGGCTTATGCCTGTAATTCCAACACTTTGGGAGGCCGATCTCGCTTGGGTCCAAGAGATCAAGACCAGCCTGGGCAACACGGTGAAACCCCATCTCTACTAAAAATACAAAAGAATTAGCCAGGTGAGGCAGTGCGTGCCTGTGATCCCAGCTACTTGGGGGGGCTGAGGCGAAAGGATCTCTTGACCTTGGTGAGTTGAGGCTGCAGTGAGCTATGATCATGCCACTGTACTCCAGCCTGGGAATAGAGTGAGACCCTGTCAAAAAAAAAAAAAAAAAAAAGTTCTGTAAATGGAGTCACTGGTTAAAAATCATCCCCTAAACACAGATTTTTTTTTTCTTTTCTGTGTTGCAAAGACAGAACAGACCACCAACAGTATGAATTTTGCTTCCTCTTCACAGACAGACATGGAGCTTGCAGGAAAGTTGTTTGGAGTAATCGTTTTAACACTGGGAATAGCACTTCCCTGAATGTGACTTGAGTTTTTTATTAATATTATGTTTGGATCATGAGAAGACTCATTCAGCCAAGCTGACTTAAGACATTAAATGACTAGTTAACCATATACACTAATCACATAAATATGGTTTGTGGAATGATATAAAATGGTTTATGAAATCATTTTTAAGCCATCTTTTCAACAGTAATTGTATCAGTCCTGTCATATTTTAAACCAAGTGATATTGGCAAGAATGAGCCTAAATGTCTTTAATATTCTGATGATGAGCATGCAAAATTGCCCCTGCAATAAAATGACAGGGTTGTGTTCATTTCTCTTCTTCCGTGGCACTTTGCTTTCTTCCCTTTCAACTTTAAAACACACTTCCTACAATTTCATCCTGGGAGAAGGCTGCATAAGTTTCCATTGCTGTCATTTACTTAAACCATAAAATTGTTTCCAGATTACCAACCATAAAATGGAAATACAATCTTATTTATGAATGTATAAATCAGATAATGTCCCCAGAATGAATCCTGAAAGCAGACACAATTTGATGATTAAATAGGAGGGAAAATGTTTTCTCATTACCGTGTGTCAAAAGAATTGTATTTTTGTGAAGTGGCTTTGGCCAAGACAGTAGAGCATACACATGTATTCGGTGCTGTGTGTACTGCCTGCTCCCACCAGGGAGAGAATGACTTCCCCTCTACTGTCAAGCATCTGAACTCTCCAGGGGGGATGTCAGATGAGAAGCCACCTGACTCAGACTCAGTATCTCTGATGCAGCATGTCTCTTTCCTGGTGACCTTGCAGGTGACATATCCTGAAAGAGGCCACCCAGGGAGCCTTCACTCCCTTCCTCACAGATACAAAAAGGCAAGCCAAGCATGTGGGTACCTGGAGTGGGTATAGCCCTTTTGTTCTAAAAACACCCCAACTCTTATGCCAGGCAGTTCTGCAACTCTGTCAATATTAGCCCTAAAGAAGAATAGGATGTTGTTTGGGAGTTGTCTCTCTCTGCACCCTAAAACTATTATCTGGTGGAAGCCCAGGGTAGAAACTGAGTACTCACTGAGCCAAGGAGCATGCCGAAGGTGTGTCTGCAGCCCCACGGACTTCCATGTGCAGATGACGTGGTCTGTGTTGTGACATTCTACAGTTCTCAACTCAAGGATGAATCAGTAGAAGACCAATGTTCTTTATCCAGAATGATTCAAGTGCTTTCTTTCTTTCCTTCTTTCCTTCCTTCCTTCCTTCCTTCCTTCCTTTCTTTTCTGACACAGTCTCGCTCTGTTGCCCAAGCTGGAGTGCAGTGGTGCAATCTGCTCACTGCAACTTCTGCTTCCTGGGGTCAAGTGATTCTCCTGCCTCAGCCTCCCGAGTAGCTGGGATTACAAGCATGCGCCACCACACCCAGCTAATTTTTGTATTTTTAGTAGAGACGGGATTTCACCATGTTGGCCAGGCTGGTCTTGAACTTCTGACCTCAAGTGATCCACCCGCCTTGACCTCCCAAAGTACTGGGATTACAGACATGAGCCACTGCACCCGGCCTGTTTCAATTTTTAATGCTGATGCTCTCCTTTGTTGGACAATGTAATGAAACCTGTTGACCAGACTGGAAGCAGAAAGAAGGCTGGTCTAGCGCTAACCAGCATTGTTCTCGTGGCCAGCAATGGAATCCCAGGACTCCCCTCTGCCATTTCCCTCTTAGCAGAGTCTTATTTAGTCTCTACATAAATGAGACCTACCTATTTCTTGCATTTCTTAATATTACTGTCTTCTGCATGTACTAAGGTTGTCATCATGCCTTTCTATCCCACACTCCAGCTGTACAGAACCCTTTAAGCCACTTCCTTACCAAAGCTCTCTAGGCTCTAAAAATGCCATGTTACCTTTTTTTTCTTAAAGAAATATCCTTTGCATTTGCCTAGGATTGAAGAAGAGCAGTAAACTAGTACATCTCAAGGTAGCCCTGAGTGCACCTCTGCTCTTAGTGTCATTCATTGTACTCCAGCACCACTGTGGATAGAGTCCCTGTGGGACGAATGAGGACTCTGGGCAACTTTCACCTGGGACTGAGCATTCTCCAGAGGAAGTCATTCATTTCCCAAGAGTTTGTGCAAGTCTGTGTCTCCCATGTGGCAGGAAGAGTGACCAACCACCACTCCCATTTTTTCTGAGATGCCACTGTGACTTGGGTCAATAAGCTTGACCTTGCCAATGGATATTCACTAACTGGCTTTCCTTATTTGAATTTCTTACCATTTTTTCCCTTTGATAATGTGGACTATTTTATGGCAAAGAGGGCGCCAAGGTATGACTGAAATCCTGTATGGCTGGGAGGTTTAGCAACAACTGGTGTACCTGGAAACATTTGCAAATCACTCCGGGGAGATACATTTCCGCGCTCACCATTTGAGATTTCTTCTTTCCACTCTATTACAGCAGAGAGATCATACTATTAATACTTAAAATTACTTGGTTTTTTTTTCCCTCCTTGGTGGATTTGCAACCTTTAACTATCCAGACTGCGTGACTTACATATAAGAAACTCAGTATTGTGACAGACCATCAATTTTAAACTAAAGAAAATGTGTGGAGTTCTGATATCAGAGGTTTACAGTTACAAAATTAAGATCAGTGTTACACATGGCACTGAGAGTTACATTCCAAAGGCAAAACTCAAGGCTGCAATGCTTGAGTTGGACAAAATTACCCTTGAATATCATCTTGATTGTCATAAAGTTCAGGATGCAGATGCCATCTCTCAAAAAGAGCCCAACTTAATCAGCTGGCTTTTTCTGTGAAGGAACAGGCCATCATTACTTTTTTTTTTTTTTTTTTGAGACAGAGTCTTGCACTGTCGCCCAGGATGGAGTACAGTGGCGCAATCTTGGCTCACTGTAGCCTCCACCTCCCAGGTTCCGGTGATTCTCCTGCCTCAGCCTCCTGAGTAGCTGGGATTACAGGCACACACAACCACACCCAGCTAATTTTTCTATTTTTATTAGAGATGGGGTTTCACCATGTTGGTCAGGCTGGTCTCGAAGTTCTGACCTCAGGTGATCCACCCACCTGGGCCTCCCAAAGTCCTGGGATTACAGGCATGAACCACCATGCCTGGCCAGACCACCATTACTTTTTCCACTGAGAATCAGATAAATTAACCAGCTTGTATTTAATAGTGTAAGAATATACTGTTTGCAGAACAGGAATCCCATCACTCACAAACCCAGGGGTCTGTGGGACTGAGATCCTCAGTGAGGAGTGAGGTCCCTTCTCTTATCTCAGGCTTGTGCAAGGACAGTCACTCATGAGAGATAACAGCACAGGCAATGCCATGCCATATACATTGTTCTTCTCTCTCCTTTTCCTGTTTTGAACTACGAAGTATGCATAACTGAATTCACATGAGGTGACATGTGAAGCCTCTATTCACTTACTTGTATTGTTGTTTTTAACGATGTGTTGAAAACAATGGCAATAGTTCTGCAAAACGTCCGTTGTCTGAGGTCTAGAAATGTGAGCCTATTTCAAATGCCAGTTAAACTGTAATGAAGCATCAAAGAGCCCTGGAGAGAAGGGAGCAGTATCTGTGTATGGAAATCATTGGGAAATTTTTCATTAACGTCTTGAGATGGCCAAGCTGTTAGGGATACTCATTTTCCTGCACGATTCTGTAAAAGCCTCCAGGCTAAAGTTCCGATGACATTAGATCTAACATCAAATCCTACTTTCAAATACTTGGGTTTTTTGTTGTTGTTGTTTGTTTTTTGTTTTTGAGACAGTCTTGCTCTTTTGCCCTGTCTGTAGTTCAGTAGTGCGATCTTGGTAGTAGAGATAGGGTTTCACAATGTTGGCCAAGCTGGTCTCAAACTCCTGACCTCAGGTGATCCGCCCACCTCAGCCTCCCAAAGTGCTGGGATTACAGGCCTAAGCCACCGTGCCCGGACAGGTTTCAGTCATATTTCTCCACTATCTAAAGAAGAGACATGGCAGGGCATGGTGGCTCACGCCTGTAATCCCAGCACCTTGGGAGGCCAAGGCAGGCAGATCACAAGGTCAGGAGATCGAGACCATCCTAGCTAACAAGGTGAAACCCCGTCTCTACTAAAAACACAAAAAATTAGCCAAGAGTGGTGGCGAGCACCTATAGTCCCAGCTACTTGGGAGGCTGAGGCAGGAGAATGGCATGAACCCGGGAGGCGGAGCTTGCAGTGAGCAGATTTGGCACCACTGCACTCCAGCCTGGGCAACAGAGCAAGACTCCATCTCAAAAAAAAAAAAGAGAGACATGTTTGTGTTGCCCTTAAGCTGTGACACAAGTGTTACTACCCACACAGCAAACATCTCCATCATTTATACCAAAACCACTCAGCAGCCTCCCAGCTGAGGTGTACGGCATAGAAATGTGTGCAGCTCAGTGAGATCTGGCCTGGGACACTGCCATGCTAGGAAACAGCCCTTTTGTGCAAGGTGAAAGAAAGAAAGCAGGGCAGAAAGACTCAAAAAACACAGGATGTGCAAACAGGATTGTTTCCAAGGGAGAAATTTTTCACTTTTCCAGGAGGCCGCTGTTGGTCCATGCTGTGTCCTTTTTTTAGCCAGTCAGGTCACTGACTTGATACTGAACACTGATCACGAATCTTGGCCTCAGCTGGGGATGTGCGGCTCTTCACGTTCCTGAGCCAGGTTGGGTGAACTTCCACAGCCTTCTAGGTGGTATCTTTTATAACCATTGGGTGGTGCATCCACCTGGACAAACCGGTCTGAAAGTCAATAGAGCTTTAACAAACAATTCTCTTGTTTTACAGAGAGAGGATGCAAGCCATGGAGAAACAGATTGCCAGTTTAACTGGCCTCGTTCAGTCTGCACTTTTTAAAGGGCCTATTACAAGTTATAGCAAAGATGCATCTAGGTAAAAAAGAAGACAGCCAATGAAAAACAATAATTCAATCTGTTTCTCTTTTAATCATTAAGATAATTCATTCATTCAAATCTGTTTCCTTGTAATCATTTCAAGGCTGAAAATATTCACATCTCTATGGATCATGGGCATTTTTGTTTGTTTGTTTTTTGGGGTTTGGTTTTTTCTTTTTTTTCCTCCTTCTGGTAATTCTTGGTCGAAGGTAACACTTTGGCCCAAGAAGGTAAATGGGCTTCCCAGTGCATGTGGCTTCATGGACCACTCACCATGCAGTGCCTGCAACCACCACCCTTGCGTGTCCACGTCGCCATCATCTGAAAGTCACAAGTGAGCCTGGCTGCATTCCACCCCCAGTGTCAGGTGCACACCCGGGAAGCCTTTTCCATCCTGGCCAATTGTGATGCTGATGCTAAAATACCTTCATTGCTTAATCCCATCACTGCCAATTGCTTCAAATAGTGAATGGAATGGGCTAAAAGAAAAAAAAAAAAAAAGGCATTTTGGAAACTGCATAGCTGACTCTTTTTTCCTTTTATTCAGCGAGAAAATGATGAAAACCACAGCCAACAGGAACCACACAGATAGTGCAGGTAAGTGAGTGTTTTTGGAGTTGTAGGAGGCCTGTGGGCTGCCTGGGATGAGTCCTGACTTGTCTCAGAAATGTTTGACATTTCCCTAAGTCACTTATTTGGTACGATGTCAGAGGATTCCTAGATATTCCTGCTAATACTGAAATTCCAGATTTATTCATTAATTCAGGGGGCAAAGCACCGTCTTTTCCCTTTGGTTTTCATTCATTCACTCATTTGTTCATTGATAGGGCCATACGGTGGGCATCTCGCAGACATGGGGCTGCCTGCCTAGAACTTAGAATTCAATGGGGAAGATGGAAATGGGACAAGTAATTTTATGTGTGTCGAGTGTTTAAAAGTGCAGGATAAATGCTTCACCAATCGGACTAGCCTATACCAAGGGCAGTCCCCGGAGGAAGTGACACAAACTAAGCCTGGAAGGATGAAGTGACACAAACTAAACCCGGAAGGATGAAGACGACTTAGGGGGAAGAAGGGTTGTCCAGTAAAGGGAATTTAAAATTGTTCTAAGTGTAACGTGAAGCCATCGGAAGGTTGTACACCGGGGAAGGACATCAGCCCAGCTGCAATGTGGGGATGGATGAGAAGGGACAGTAGCCAATAAGGAATGACCAGTGTCTAGATGGGAGAAAAAGGAGTATTTGGCCTGGGGCCTGCTTTTTATCTTTTTAATCTCATGACAGATGACAGGGCCTGCTTTTTAAATGCCAGCATTCCCCAGAAAGAGAGCCCAGTTCTGTTAGTAGTGGCGTTCACTAGTATCCAGGTCTTTGCGATGAATGTCTCATCCAGCAATCTCAAGCCAGGCCTCTGCAAGAAGATGCGGTCTTCCCTCTCATCGGGTTAGAAATAGAAATCCTTAGCAGGAACACATTCAGATACTAAATTACACAGAAAGCATATGGCAAGTTGGGTGAAACCCCAAATTTAGGGAAGCCACGTGTACTAGTTTTGTGCAGCACGGTAGAGTAGACAGATTTGAGAACTTCAGTTTAGGACTCTGTTGGTCGTGGTTCTCCTCTGGCTGAGCATAATTTAGCTACAGGGCCAACAGGTTCACTCTGCCAGCGTTCCTGATCCTGATGGGATTTGTCGTGTTGCTTAGAAATCAATCCGTGGCCTTGGCCGAAGCCAGAGAATTATTTCACGGAAATTGCTACACTTGTCTTCAGAGCAATTGCCAGTTTGTTTCGGAGATACTTAATTTATTCATTTTTTAAAATGTATTGTAAACTTAGGGAGAAGAAAGGAAACTACTAAATATTAAAAGCTCCCATCCTTCTGTAGTCCATTCTAGAAATGACTCGTATCTGAAAGCACTGCTCTAATCAGAATCTACGTGCTGTTTTGTATGATCCTTTTATTTCTTTTTGCTTTTTAGATAATAATAATAATCATAAATACGTAGTGAGTGCTTCCTATGTGCTTTTCATGCATTCACTCATGAACTCCTTACCACAGCACCCAGGGAGAGATACAATTTTTATTCTCATGTTCCAGAGAAGAAAACTGAACACATATCCACACACGTGACACACATCATCATATGCCTGTCATTTTCACTCCTTTTATGTTTAGATTCCTCAGTCCCTTTAAAGATCTATAGGTGGTTTCATTTCTTTGTTCTAAAACCTCTTGTCAATTTCTTTTCAAATGTGGGGAAAGGAGCCAGTGCCATTTCCTCAGATATATTTCCCAAAGTGGAATCAGTGAATCCAAAGGGACAGTTCAGTGGCAATGGTGACATGCTGCTAGTTTTCTCTTCTGAATGGCCGAGCTGATTTGCAATGCCACTGGCGATGTGCACGTGGGCTCACTCCCCACGTCTCTGCTAGTTTGGACTTTCTCACTCTAACGTATCAGGGCGAGATATCGTCCACAGGGGCTTCGTTGCCATAGCAGCCTTGTATAGTGCACAAAATAGAATAATTCTTCCAGAATCCTAGGAAGTAAGCTACAAGACAAGTATTATCCCTGTTCTGTAGACAAGTAAACGGAATTATATAGAAGTCAAGGAACTCATCTGGCCAAGAGTAAAGGAAAACCTAGACTTCCTGGCTACTTAAGGAATGTGTAGTTTACTGTGGAGAGAGAACAGATGGAACCTCCCATCTCAAAGATTTTTATACTGCGCATTCAATCATTTAACACACAAAACCCTATAAGGAAGATGTCATTACCCATATTTTACATGAAAGGAGACAGAAGCTCAGGGAGGTTAGGTTAGTTATCCAAAGCCACACAGTTAGTAAGAATGATAGCCAGGTCAGGCATGGTGCCTCATGCCTGTAATCTCAGGACCTTGGAAGGCTAAAGTGGGAGGATTGCTTGAGACCAGGAGTTTGAGACCAGCCTGGGCAACATTGCAAGACCCTGTCTCTACAAAAAATTAGCATGGTGGTACACGTTTATAGTCCCACATACTTGGGAGGCTGAGGTGGGAGGATTGCTTAAGCCTGAATAGGTCAAGGCTGCAGTGAGCCGAGATCAAGCCACTGCACTCCAGCCTGAGTGACAGAGCAAGACCTTGTCTCCAAAAAAAAAAAAAGTGACAGCCTGCCTGGCTGATAATTGAGTAGATAGTGGTACCACTGGCTAAAGTTAGGCCCTTATTATAATGGACATTGAAGACTCAGAAGCAGGCAGGATGGGAGGGGGTGAGGGATAAAAAACTATAAATTGGATAAAAGATACACTACTCGGGTGATGGGTGCACTAAAATCTCAGATTTCACCACTATACAATTCATCCATCTATCCAAAAACTACTTGTTCCTCAAAAGCTATTGAAATTATATATATAGGCTGGGCGCGGTGGCTCAAGCCTGTAATCCCAGCACTTTGGGAGGCCGAGACGGGCGGATCACGAGGTCAGGAGATCGAGACCATCCTGGCTAATACTGTGAAACCCCATCTCTACTAAGAAATACAAAAAACTAGCCGGGTGAGGTGGCGGGTGCCTGTAGTCCCAGCTACTCCGGAGGCTGAGGCGGGAGAACGGCGTAAACCCGGGAGGCGGAGCTTGCAGTGAGCTGAGATCCAGCCACTGCACTCCAGCCTGGGCGACAGAGCCAGACTCCGCCTCAAAAAAAAAAAAAAAAAAGAAATTATATATATAATAAAATTAGGCCCATAGAGACAGAAAGAGGTTTGGGGAAGACGAGTGGAAATAATGAATTTGACTTACTTATGGAAAAGTTCAGTAGTGGCGTGAAGGCATTGGTATGTGGATCTGAAGATAATTGTGTGCTGCAGACGAGGGTGCGGGAGACCTTGGCAGGTGGTAGCAGAAGTGACCTCCCTAGAAAGCATGTCCATCCAGAAGAGAAGTGGACCCAGCGACACAACATGTCAGGACTTAAAAGGTTGGCAGAGGAAGGAGTTAGAAAAGAGATTGACCAAGACAGAGCAGCAGAAAGGGAAGAAGATGATGGAAAGTTTCAAAGTGACTGAAAAGAAGTGGCTGACAAAGCTCAGTGTCACATTGAAGCAAAGTCATGTCAGCCTAGGAGAGAGTCCACAGGGTGACAACTAGAAGATCGCTGAAATGAACATAAAGAGCCATTTCAGGGAATGATGGAGCTATTACATGAACCAAATATAGTGGATTAAGAGGTTATAGATGAAGATACTTTAAAAATAAGTGTAGGTTCCATAAAGGAATTTGGTTGTTGGCTGGGCATGGTGGCTCACGCCTGTAATCCCTATACTTTGGGAGACTGAGGCAGACGGATCACCTGAGGTCAGGAGTTCGAGACTAGCCTGGATAACATTGTGAAATCCCATCTCTACTAAAAATACAAAATTAGCCAGCTGTCTTGGTTCGCACCTGTAGTCCCGGCTACTCGGGAGGCTGAGACAGGAGAATTGCTTGAACCCAGGAGGCAGAGGCTGCAGTGAGCTGAGACCACACCACTGCACTCCATTGCAGCCACTGCACTCCAACCTAGTCAAGACAGAGCGAGACTCTGTGTCAAAAAAGAAAAAAGAAAAAAGATAACGAAAAGCTTGCTTTCAGGTCTCCTGGAGCTCCATTGTCAGTCCTTTAAAATGCCTTCTGGCCTGCTCCCCTGCTGCCTCCCCAAGAGGGCCATTAGAGGGGCTGGGAGATTGGCCCTATTTGGATGGTCATTCAAGGATAAAGAGAATGGGGCTCCAGCAGCATCAGTGTCGCCAAGGCCAAGCAAGAAAGAGGATAGTTGCAGGGAGCTTCCTGGCTCATGAGCCACTTTGAGCTCCACTGAGGCCTGGTTGAGTTGTGTGTGCTGGAGAGGGAAAGGTTCCCGAAATGGCTGAGCCATGATGGGAAGACAGGCTACTACCACACTACAGCCACTCCAGGGTCTGCAAGTGGCCGCAGTGCTCTGTCCTGCAAGGCCAGCTGGCCTGCGACAAAGCTTGCACTTGACCCTTTACAGGAAAAGGAACTGAGCCGAAGTGTGTGTGTGTGTGTGTGTGTGTGTGTGTGTGTTTGTGTGTGTGTGGTATGTGTGTGTTTATTAGTAACATGGACCCAGCCTCTTCTCCGGGTACCTGTTCCATAGAATCACATTGTCGCTGTTAGAGCCCTCTCCTGAAGGGTTTTTGCATCTTGCCTTATTTTCTTACTAAAGGAGTTGTGTGCAGACACCCTCCTTCTTTTGATTTTGGAAATCTGAAGGGATTCGGGACGGTACCCAGTTCTTACTAGTCTCCGCTTGGCGATTGGCCGAATCTCTGCCCAGAAATAAGTTGCATGTCCTTAGGTTACATTTGCCATCCAGGAAATAGTCACATAAGCACTCTATATTAGGTCTCGGAATTTTAAAATCAGTTTTTTTCTATTATAAAATTACAGATATTCAGTATGCAGATTTTAAAAATACAAAAAAGTGGCTGAGTGCAGTGGCTCATGCCTGTAATCCTAGCTCTTAGGGAGGCAGAGGCAGGAGGATAGTGTGAGCCCAGGAGTTTGAGACCTGCCTGGGCGATACAGTGAGACCCTGTTCTCAAAAATAAAAAATAGTAAAAACAACAACAACAGCAACAACAACAAAAAACTTATATTGGAATACCATGGCTGGAGATACAATTAACACTTTTATACACTTCTAAGCTTTTCTCTATGCAAACCTGTGTGTTTAAACAGGCTCTTCTTCCAGAGGTTAAGAAAAGAAAAAAATTAAATTGAAAAAAAAAACCGTAAACAAGATTGATCAATTGATAGATCAATCAGTCAATAGATAGATGGGAGCATAGACAGCTCTGTGGCCTGCCTTCCTATGGCACTTTCTTACTAAACTTCTAGAATGTGATTATTGCACACTGCATACTATAACACTGCATGATTCATATATATGCATTTTTTTTTTTTTGTAATGAGAGAAATGGGCCTTTTTAGAACTACCAGTCATCTGCATTGGGATGGGATGCATAGCTTAGACTTTCCTTTGTGGCCTTCTGAGTTCTCTGATGCACTTTTCTCATAGGAACTCCCCATGTGTCTGGTGGGAAGACGCTCAGTGCTCTGGAGTCCACAGTGCCTCCCAGCCAGCCTCCACCTGCAGGCACCTCGGCCATCCACATGAGCCTGCTGGAGATGAGGCGGAGCGTGGCGGAACTCAGGCTCCAGCTCCAGCAGATGCGGCAGCTCCAGGTATTCCTCATGCACAGCAGCCTCTGTCTCGGTTGCCCTGAGCTCTTCCTACCTTCCTTTTCCTAGGGGCTCCATGAGACCTAGAAAATATAGAACCGTAACAGTGTGGCTTCCTCTCTCACACACGCTATCCAGGTCTAGAGCCTTCCATTGCAACTACAGTCAATCTATAGCCACTTCTTTAAGCTATGTGTGCTTTTACGCAGGAACAGACTCTGGGGCGTTTGCTTTTGGAGAAGAGCTGAAAGGAGAGGGGCCCCAGGGAGCATGCCGACAGCCAGTGAAGGCTGCCTTCTGACAGCCTGGAGGCTCCATCCTCCTCCACACTGAACAGGCACAAAGGTGGATAGTCAGCCAAGCCTTTTTTTTTTTTTTTTTTTTTCATTTTTTTGCAAGGATCTGTGATGTATTTAGAACTATGAGTTTAGAATAGAAGATGAATTCATAAGGAAAAAAAACCACCATGGTGATTTGTTAAGAAAAACATCTGCATTTCATTCAGATACTGTGATCCATCCTTTCCTTGCTCTTTTCTATTGTTAAGAAATGTATGAACTCTACGGGAATCAGGGTAAGTGACCCTTCAGGTCACGAATCTTGGTCAACAAATCCCATAAATCTGCCAAAGCAGAATAAGCTGTCTCCTGGCCCTGGGTAATAAGGAGGTAGAGATGTACGTCTCTGCATGAGACCACATATTTGCTCTGTGCACCTTTTCCCACCTCCCTGGCCTGGCTGGTAGGTTAGGTGTTGAGGATACAGTGCTCGCCTAGGCTGTATACAGACATCCTCCCTGACTTCCGGACGCTCATAATCCAAATGTTGCGAGAAGATACGGCCAGGTGTCGTGGCTCACGCCTGTAATCTCAGCACTTTGGAAGGCCGAGGCGGGTGGATCACTTGAGGTCAGGACTTCGAGACCAGCCTGGCCAACATGGTGAAACCCCATTTCTACTAAAAATACAAAAATTAGCAGGGCCTGGTGGTGTGTTCCTATAATCCCAGCTACTGGGGAGGTTGAGGCACGAGAATCACTTGAACATGGGAGGCGGAGGTTGCAGTGAGCCAGGATAGCAACCACTGCACTCCAGCCTGGGCAGTAGACTGAGACTATGTCTCAAAAAAAAAAAAAAAAAAGATAAATGTATCCAGGATCCTGGAGCAGCCATGGGGATGCAACCTCCTGAGCCCTTTCCTCTAATAGGAAAAAGGCTTCCAATCACAGTTCTTGTTCAACACAGCGATGGCACGAGCCCTATGTTGTTTAACCACCTAATGAAGGCTAAGAAAACAATTTCCCCTTGCCCTCTGCCTACCAGAAAACACACTGAAAGGCATCTGGTTTGAGAGACCTGCCCCTAGGTCCCAGCATAGATCATGAGGGTTGCTAGAAGAGCGAATGCTCAGATCTCCAAAGGCTACTCTGTCTCTTAGGCAACATCCCAGATACCTCGGACATCTGATGCAAATTCATTTACATACCCTATTGAATCGCATCATCTGTGATGGTCCCATCCTTTGCATTAGCTTCTCCTTGCTTTGCAATTTTAAAGACACATTGCAATGAAATGAAGTGTACAGGTTGGGCTGGGTTGTGTCAGGGGTGACAAAGTTACATGTCTTCAGTGTCCAGGCAGCAATTGTAAGTGAAACGGAGGAGAGACCACAGTAAATTGGCCCCTTTAAAGGCTGGTAGCCACTCAGTTCCAACTGGCTCTTAACCTTTAGAATTAGTATCCAGTGTTTCTAGATATTTCAATATTTCAAGCGAATCTGGAGACATAGGTTTTACATGAATTACCACCATTTTAAAATGTTGGAAAGTAATTAAAAACCGATTACTAAGTACTCTGCAGGCCAAAGGACACAATTGCAGTTCAGAGGGGGCCCGTCAGCTCCCAAGTTCTTTCTTACCTGGGGCTCCTGGAGGTTAAGCCCCTTCTTTCACTGCTCCTGCCTTTTGGCACCATCTGCTGGCCGTTTGGAAATTGTTACTTCCTCATTGCACCCCATGAGAAAAACATATATATCATTTGTATGGAAATACCTAACTGCTCTCAAAAGTGAGCATTTGTCGGTTTGGGGACAGGGATGGAATTGCTTTAGCATAAATGCCACACTTCCCCTGGGAATTTCACAGGCGTTAGAGGTGAATTTGATACCAAGGCTATCTTGATGTCTGTAGCTACAGCATCACCCCATCAGTGGCGGGTGTAGTTTGGTGCTGTGGCCGGCTGGGACGGATCTCCCACACTTGTCTCTCCTCGCAACCCTTGAACTGTGCAGCTTTGTGAAAAAGAGCAGTTTTCTTAAACAAAGAAGGTCTTTGGTCAAGGTCTGGGAATGCTGTGTTAACCACACAAGTTTCTTTGTTGTTCCAGAACTACTCAACTTTTCTGGCTTTCTGGGAATAAAGAACAGTGAGCAAATGTGCTTTTGAGCCTGGGAGGTTGGGCAGTTCTAAAGTGCAGACTCACGGGGAAAAATAAGTATGGTGTTTCCTAACCTGGCTGTTACTGTTTCTACCTCTGTCTTTGTATTCCCTGGGTCTCATTCAGCTTTCCTCCCCATCAAACTTCTGTCTTTTCAATCATGGGAGTCTACGTAAGACAAAAACAGTTTAGAATAATTAAGCTATCTCGGAACCAATTCTCCTTCAACATGTGCAGTATTATATACCACAAATGAACAGCAGTCCCACAGTGGTTATAAGTCCAATAATGGAGCTATCATTAGAGATATACGAAACACTAGACTAGTCTCAAAAGAACAAAAATTGAATTAGAAATTCAAATGTTCTTTGAACTGTGTTATAAAATAGTGAAACGGAATAAAACCATTTGTGCTTGGCAGCCAGCTCCAGTAATTAGATAATTAAATCACTGGAAAATCCTAGACTGTAGAGCATATCCTATTTGAGCATTTCATTTTCAAAATTGATGGATTATTCTCAGGAACAGAAATTTGTTGCAGACACATTGGGTTGGGTAGATTTCAAAGGGACAAAGGGAACCTAAGCAGAAGATCAAGGGAACCACTAAAAGCTTGTCCATGTTATCTTCTGCTCTCCAGTTTCACAGGAGTTATCAGTCCAAGAGAGGTTCTCAATCCTGGCTACTCATTAGAATTACCTGAAACTCTTAACAGAAATGCCAGTGCTCAGGCACCACGGCCAGAGTCTGACTTCACTAGCATGGACTGGAGGCTAGGCACTGGTGACTCTAGAACATTCCAGGGTAAAAACTCCTGCTCTCAGGTAATACGAATGCTTAGTCCATCAAGACACCTCCTGGAAATGTTGAGATAGTCAACTATTACCAAGGACTTAAAGCCTTGACTTCAAACAATGCACCTCATTCCCAGTGGCAAATCTAATATGTTCTCTGCTAGCTACAATTGATATGAGAGCTCTACGGAACCTTTATAGCATGTTATTCCCATTCCCAAGTAACAGTTGGGTCTGTAATTAGCTAGCAACAACGAGAAAGGATTTTCTCAAGGTTTTGTACCTAACAGATGTTCTCCTCCAATGATGATTATATTTGCCTGTTACCTTTCCTGACGTCATTTTGAAAAAAGTCCACTTTTTCTAAATAATGAACATCTTTTTCCCAGAATGCCACACTACTTGGATTTTACTAAAGTCATCCCATATCCACAGAAGTGACTGCACTTCTGCCCCTCCTTGTGGGCGCTTGAGGAGAGAGAGAAGCTTCTGGAAGAGATAGTACAGGTTCTGTGGAGGCCAGATAAGACTTGGCCTAAAGAGAGAATGGAGACCTCCAACTTCTTGCATCCCCACAATTTTTTCCTTGCACCCAATCTCTTTGTTCTGCTTCCTGATAAATAAAAAACTGGGTTGTTCTGAACTTAGCATTACATTTGTAGGACTCCTGAGAATTTACTATCTCTTTCCAAGAGAAGGAGAAGGTAAAATATCAACATAAAAAATAAACATAGTAGTGCATAGAGCCCTTGTATTTGAAATGATAAAATTCAACACAGTTTCCTTAATGTGTCTTTTTATAAGATAGCGCCTCGTGGAAATATGCCAGGGTCTCATTTATCTTCTGAGGTACATAACAATGGTCATGGGAATGCAGATCCCCGAGAAAAGCATGTTGGAGTTTCCCATGTGCAACAGACCTGCTTCCCCTGCCAAGAAGAATAAACAGAACGAGTACAGGGCTTGACGATTAGGCTGCTTACAATGTACCAAGCTCTAGTCAGATCTTCAGACAACAAGAGGCTTTCTAAGATGGGGAGACAGTACCCCAATAACACGGGTTATATAGCTGTGACCAGGCATCCCTTGTCTTGTTCCCTGAAGCCTGAGGGAGTGGATCCAGGTGGGATCGGGAGTCATTCTGAGGTCTGGCTCTCCTCCTGAAACTTTCTGATTCGTGGTATAACCACTGTTTCATGTCACTGCTAGACAGCAAAATCAGTCCAATTACATTATCCATTGTTGGCAAGACTGATAGTCTTAGATTTTACCTAAGAAATCAAAACTGAGGATGTGAGATATAGGCCCATTTTCAGGTGGGTGGAATTAGGTTTAGGCAGTTTTCTAGTTTTTCCATGAAGTGATTTGGATAACTTATTTGGTCCAATTAAAATTTTAATGGACAAGAGCATTGTTTCTGTCTAAGAGTGCTTATAAAAATGTCAAGGCATTTTCAATAAATTAGATTTCCTGCTATGAGGAATAACTGCAACTCTACTTGCCCCCTGCCACCCACTGTTGACAACTAGAAAACTGAAAAATAAGCAAATGTATGAAACAAATGTTTTCAGAAATTAGACAGGACTGTAATCCTTAGGAGAATGGGGAAAAAACCTACAACTGACGCAGCTTTCTGCCTGGAGGCACTTTTCAAATCTTGGTGCAGGAAGGAAAAACCCAAGTGTGGCACTGACAGTGAGTTGAGGAGATAAGACCAAAGTTTAGAGAGCTGAAACAGCTAGAATTGGTGGACTGGAGTACCACATACAAGAAAGCTCTGCAGAGAAAGAACTACATCAATAAATGGGTCTGTTATTGAATGCTAAGCCAAGCATGTACAGTATGAAAGCAGCCGATCAGCCAGGCAAAGACTAAGTGGGGGGCTGTAAGTCAAAAAGTTCCGGAAGTTCACACAGGCCTGGGAGATGTTCATGTTTTGAAAAGCAAAAAGTGAAGCGGCCTTGTTGAGCACCCGGGCATTTTGTAGAGCTCGGAGAAGGACTATGCTTCAGTCTTAGCACTTAACTAGCCCCAGAGGAAAGACTACCCTAGATTTAACCTAACAGCTTTAAAAATGCCTTCAAAGGACAAAGCTGATCCACAAGTAACTGGACTGTCGACCAGAGAAAATCCAAAATCTGTAAAGGAAAACAACAAAATTGAAAGCTCCATGCCCAGTATCCACTCAAAAATTACTAGACATGTGATGATGCTGAAAAATGTGACCTATAACCTTAAGAAAAGTTGTCAAGAGAAATCGACCAGACGTGGCAGGGATAATGAAATCAGCAACAGGGACTTCAAAACAGCTATTATAATTATTCTCAGGGATTTAAAGGAAGACATGAATATAATGAGGAAAGAAATGGAAGATATAAAAAATACCCAAGTGGTGCTTTCAAGAGTTGAAAAACAATATCCAAATGTGCTTAACAGAAGACTAACCACTGTCCAAAATGTCAGTCATTCTGAAAACAGCAATGGAAACTGTTCAAACTGAAGTATAGAGACACAAAAGACTAAAGAAAATGAATTAAAATGTAGTGACCAGTGAGATAATATTAATAAAAGCTTAAGTGGAAAGAGAAAAATATTCAAAAAGGTAATGACTGAATTTTTTCCAAATTTGATGAAAGCTGTAAATCCACAGACCAAAAAAGCTCAATGAACCCCTAGAATGGTAAGCACAATGGAAATTACACCAAAGCACGTGGTAATCAAATTGCTAAACACCAGGGATAAATGGAAAAATCTTCAAAGCAGCTGGGGGTGGAGAGAAAACCCATTACATACAGGGAATCATAATTAAGAATTAATGCCAACTTCTCATCAGAAACAAAAGGCAAGTCACAACAGTGGAATGACGTCTTTAAAGTAT
Source organism: Macaca nemestrina (assembly GCF_043159975.1). Taxonomy (NCBI): domain Eukaryota; kingdom Metazoa; phylum Chordata; class Mammalia; order Primates; family Cercopithecidae; genus Macaca; species Macaca nemestrina. The sequence goes on along the minus strand of NC_092133.1, from coordinate 119,429,323 downwards.
TGAAAGAAAGAAATTCTTTTAGAAAACAGAGAATACTTCCTAACTCATTTTATGAAGCCTGCATTACCCTAAGAGCAAAACCAGACAAAGATATTATAAGACAAGAAAACCACAAACCAATATCCCTCATGAAAATATATGTAACAAATCCTTAAGAAAACATTAGTAACTGAATCCAGCAATATATAAAAAGGATAATACATTATCCTGGGGTTTTATTCCAGGAATGCAAGACTGTTTTAATATGAAAAAAAAATCAATGTATTTGACCTTATTAACAGAAAAATCATATTTCAATAAATGCGGAAAAAAGCACGTAACAAAATTTAGCATCAATGATAAAAACAGCACTCTGGAAGTAGAAGGAAGCTTCCTTACCTTGATAAACAACATTTGTGAATGACATACAGAAAACATAGTTAATGGTGAAACACTAAACACATTCCCCAAAAAATCAGGAACAAGGCCAAGAAACCTACACTCACATCTGTTTAACACTGTACTGAAGATTGTAGCAAGTTTAGTATGGCTAGAAAAAGAAAGAGAGGCACGCAAATGGAAAAGTAAAATGTCTAATTGGCTTTACTCACAAATGACATGATTGTATACGTGTAGCATTAAATGGAATCTACAAAACATGCTACTAGAAATAAGTGACTTGCCAGGCACGGTGGCTCACGCCTGTAATCTCAGCACTTTGGGAGGCCAAGGCGGGCAGATCACAAGGTCAGGAGATCGAGACCACCCTGGCAACATGGTGAAACCCCGTCTCTACTAAAAATACAAAAAAAAATTAGCTGGGTGTGGTGGCAGGTGCCTGTAGTCCCAGCTACTCAGGAGGCTGAGGCAGGAGAATGGTGTGAACCCGGGAGGCGGAGCTTGTAGTGAGCCGAGATCGTGCCACTGCACTACAGCCTGGGCGACAGAGCGAGACTCCGTCTCAAAAAAAAAAAAAAAAGAAAAGAAAAGAAATAAGTGACTTGAGCAAGATCACAAGAATCAAGTCACTGTACACAAATATTAAAATTTTGTTATATCCATTTGTACAATGAAATGCCACTCAGCAATAAAAGAATGAATCACTGAAAAACTCAGCAACAGGGCTGGATCTCAGAAAAAAATATTCTGAACAAAAGAAGCTGGACACAAAGGAGCACATGTTATATAATTCCATTTTTATAACGTTCTAGAACACAAAGAACTCATCTATATGACAGAAAGCAGACTGGTGGTTTTTTGGGCTGGGGTTTGGGGATTGATTGCAAAAGGTCCCAAAGGAATTTTTTAGGGTGATAAAATATTTAGCTGTCTTTTCAGCAGTGGTTACATCAGTGTATACATTTGTCAAAATTCATTGAACTGTGCACTTAAGATGGATACGTTTTGTTGTTTGTAAACTTTGTGCCTCAAGACAATTGATTTTAACTATTAAAATGCAGGTATCACCTCTTAAGCAAAAACCAACTTAACAATTTGAGTTTCCATTAACTAATTGACTTGAAGCATTTAGAGAAAGATGGTGATCCACATCCTATATGTAGCACTTTTTTACACTGTGCTCAGATAAGCAGGAACTGTCCTGCAGCCTGGAGACAGTGGCAAGAACTCCAGGCAGGGAGGGTGGGGGGACTGGGAAAGCAGACAGAGAACTTGTGTAGACCCTGTTCATTCACAACTCACTCCTCATTGCCCACATGCCAGCCAGTGAGCTATGACAGCTTCCCCCTTTAGTACCTGTAAGGCCCCGCTTTCTAGACAGGAGGATAACAAAGCCTAGAATTGAAACAGAGCCTTTCCCTCTTCTCCTCTTCTAGTGGAGTAAGTCTAGTTGCGTTTAAACATTATGCCCAGTTGTATTCTTCCAGTATGTTCTTATCCTTCTCAGAAACATTATGTTGCGATTCATTCATAAAGCAAATACAGTTGTGCCTTGAACAACAGGGGGATTAGGGGTGCTGACCCCTCACGCAGTAAGAAATCCATAGCTTTTGGCTCCCCAAAACTTAACTACTAATAGCCTACTGCTGAGTGGAAGCCTTACCAATAATAGTTGATTAACACGTCTTGTGTGTTGTAGGTATTGTATACTGTGTTTGTTTTTTTCACGTGTCTGCTGTCTCAAATACATACTGTATTCTGACAATAAAGTAAGTTGAAGAAAAGAAAATGTTATTAAGAAAATCATAAGGAAGGGAAAATATATTTACTATTCATTAGGTGGAAGTAGATCATCATAAAGGTCTTCATCCTCATCGTCTTCTCATTGAATAGATTGAGGAAGAGAAGGGGTTGGTCTTGCTGTCTCAGGGGTGGCAGAAGAGGAAGGAAATCTACATATAAGTGGACCCACGCATGCAGTTCTAACCTGTGTTGTTCAAGTGTCAACCGTATGTATTGGGTACCTACCACGTGCCACACACGGCTTGTAGCTGTGAACAGAATGGCACGCTCCCTGCCTTGCTAGAAGAACAACTTGGGGTGCTGGGGAAATTGATGAGTTGAATTCAGAAGACCTGGTTCTATTTCTAACTGTGCTCTATAATTTCCAAGCAGACCCTGAACATGTCCTTTAACTTCTCAGGGCCTCACTTTTCCCACCTTTCAATTTTATGAATTTCAAATATTTCACCAACGATGTCTAGCGTGATATCCAGTGTTAATATCCACTATCTAACCAGACCCCAGATTTACGTAAGCTCGTTTTAAAATTTGGGCAGGAGGGTTAGGTGCCCTGCTGTGCCCCATAGCCCATGGCACAGTGACATCATCTGTCTATTCAAAAGCCCTTTTCTTAGGCCATGAAATCATCCTTGGTGGCAAATCAAATCATCTGAGGAGTTTTAGAAATTCCCAGCAACCAGACAGTACCTCAGACTGGTAAAATGAGAATCTCTCAGTTGGGATCCGGGCATTGGTCACTCTTAGACCCCTTTAGTTATCTACTCATTTTCCCCTCACATCCCTGTCATCACTCATTCCCCCTCCCCTTCAAAGGCAGGAGCTCTGTGGGATTAGACACAGGGACTGAAGTTGAGCGAATCATCTTGATAGTACGTGGTGTTGCTGCGTGTGGCTAATTGACCGATATGAACAGTGCTGACCTGTAGCCCTGCCACATCCATGCAGTGAGAGCAAGACAAGGCATGGAAGAGCTGATCCCAACACCTATCTGAGCCCATGGGTCACAGCAGGTTTCAACCATTTAGAGAAGAATTTTGGATTCTTCATTGTTGCCTGTTCTTATCAATGTTACTGATTCATTCAGTTCATTCATTCAACAGATGTATTTTGAGTTTTCTGCTAATATGCCAGACACAGTGTACCAGAGACTCTGTGGAGGGCAGAAATTAACCAGGTGGGGGGAACAGAATTCTGGGAGATGGGAATAGCAGGTGCAAAGGCCTGGCAAAAAGGAGTCTGGCGGAGGTTGCAGTGAGCTGCGATCACACCACTGTGCTCCACCTGGGCGACAGAGTGAGACTCTGTCTCAGAAAAACAAAAAACAAAAAAGGAGACTGGCCCCTATGAAGAACTGAAATGATATATGATTGGAGCAGAGTGCTAGGTGCATGCAGGGAGGGAGATTAGCCACAAGGCAAGGGACCAGTCTGCCCAGTGCCTGGAGAATGGGCTGTAGCCAGAGAGAGCATAGGAGGATGTTGTTCTCTGCACAAAGTCTCTAAAAATGGCGCTTTTTGGCCTTGCATGGTGGCTCCTGCCTGTAATCCCAGCACTTTGGGAGGCCAAGGCGGGCGGATCACCTGAGGTCGGGAGTTCGAGACCAGCCTGACCAACATGGAGAAACCCCGTCTCTACTAAAAATACAAAATTAGCCGGGTGTGGTGGTGCATGCCTGTAATCCCAGCTTCTCAGGAGGCCAAGGCAGGAGAATCGCTTGAACCCAGGAGGCAGAGGTTGCAGTGAACCGAGATCATGCCATTGCACTCCAGCCTGGGCAACAAGAGTGAAACTCCATCTCAAAAAAAAAACAAACAAAAAAAAAAAAGGTGCCTTTTAGCAAAATAGTGACTGACTAGTTTTTAAGACCGCGATAAAAAGACATTAGCAAAAGTGGTATGAGAGCATGATCATGAGTCCTGTAGAGAAAGTAACCAAAAGTGGTATATTTCTATGTGGTTCCCTCCCAGACAAAATGCCAGGCTCCACCCACTAGTTCATGCTCCCTGATAGCAATGGCTGGTATGTGCTCAGGTCTAGATTGGAGCCAGACACTTTATTTTATTGTCTCACCGAGTCTCCATGACCAACCTACGGGCTATGAGATATTACTACCCCTTTTTAGGATAGACACAGAGGTTAATAGCTTGCCCATGGTCACACATCTACTAAGTGGTAAAACTGGAAGTTGAACCCAGGCATTCTTTCCCCGGAGGCCAGTTCGTCACCATGCAGCGCTGACGTTGGGACCTAATGGTGGTTCTGCTTGTGGCCTGTGTTGAAATGTTTTGTCTTTATTCAGAGAAAACAGAAGGCATGATGTGGTTTTAAGCAGGTGGTGGCATGGTCAGATTGCATTTCCCCTCAATTTACACAGATAATGGACGGTTGACAAAGACATCATCACCCCCATGAGACAATAAACCAGTTCATGAAACCGGAAAACAAAGGAAACCATTGAAATTTGTTAAATGATATTTCAGTGGAACTTTAGGGATGATATACTAGGCATAATATCATTATTGTTATGGAGGCTGATTGAGTGAATTCACTTGATGGATCTGCTGTTAGAAAATTGTCCTGCTCCAGGGACTCAAGTGTTCAACTAGACTCTTGTGAAGCCTGAATAAAGCTCCCACCTCCTATATTCTCTGGGATGAGAAACAAGAATGTTCTGGGAACTGTTTGGAAATTGTGAGCTTCTGTATACAGGTAGCCTACCTCCAATCTAGAGAAATTCATAAATTGCCAAGAACCCTGGACTCATCTAGAATCATTATCATTGCCAACATTAAAGTCCTATGTTTTAAGGGTCTGTGATTTTGTGGTACGTGGTACGTGGAATCATATGAATGAGAAGGACACGGACCCTCTTTGAACTGATACCGATATATTTCATAGCCAAATCACCACGTGTTGAGTTCCCGTTCTATACCATGTGGTATTTCATGTAGCCCTCAAGAATGGCCAAGGAAAGTGGATTCCCCATCCTTAGAGGTAAGGAAACAAAGACCAAGGGAGTCTAAGTGATGGGCCCAAAGTCTCACAGTGGGCTAGGGAGAGAGTATGCGATTTGACCCAAAGTCTTCTTGGCTCCAAAGCAGGTGCCCTGTGCTGCTCCCTGTAAAGATACGTCAATGAGAGTTTATGCCTGTTGTCCGTGATGCATTGACCAGAGTAGAAAAAGGATCCTTTGTCTTGCAGGCAGTCTGGTTGTCAGTTGGCTGCCAAAATTCAGATGTTGGTGGAAGAAGCTGTATGTACAGTCTTTGCTCCCTTTCCTTTCTCACTGAAATAAGTAAAGATTCAGCCACAGGGCTGTCTACCCAAAGTGCTCTGAAGACTTCAAGGCATTCACTCACCTCCATTTCAGGCAGGCAGCGCCCACTGAAGTTGATTTTTTGTGTTCACAGCTGCAGAACCAGGAACTGCTGAGGGCGATGATGAAGAAGGCCGAGCTGGAAATCAGTGGCAAAGTGATAGAAACAATGAAGAGACTGGAGGATCCTGTGCAGCGACAGCGCGTCCTGGTGGAGCAAGAGAGACAAAAATATCTTCATGAGGAAGAGAGGATCATCAAGAAGTTGTGGTGAGTGCCAGTCACTTGCATGTTGAGCTGTTTCACCTGCAAAGGAAAATTATTGTTGCTAAGGAGGTCCTTCCCAGTTGCCCTCTCTTTATTGGGCACCTACTGTGTATAAGTTGGAGTTCTGCTGATGGTGGTATATGTGGACACTTCAGCACCTTTCCATGGAGGCCCAGGAAATTCAGTGGTCCTCAGGTGACTGCATTTCTTTAAAAGTTGCAGCATTGCTGGGCATGGTAGTTCACACCTGTAGTCCCAGTTACTCGCGAGGCTGAGGCGGGAGGATTGCTTGAGTCCAGGAGTTCGAGACCAGCCTGGATAACATAGGGAGATCCTATCTTAAAAAAAAAAAAAAAAAAAAAAAGAACAGAGAGAGAGAGTTGTAGCTTCATACTCTCTCCTCCAGGGCTCAGCAATACACAAAATTAAAAGGAGTAAATGGCAAAACCCAGTGACAAATAGGAAGGCTATATTTCATCTCAATAAATTAAAACTAATGGCCAAAATAACACAGCACTAAAATTATCTTCCTATTATTCAACTGTAGTTAAAATCGCAAAAGAAGAATTTAAATGTAAAGGGTATCTGATCCCGAATGAAAGATGCTTCCTTAGCTGTTATGAATGTTATTTAAGGTTCTTATTGAAAGCATCTATCAATTCCTACTATTGAAATGAGCAGAATTTTATTACTCCCCCATCAGCAGGCAGGCACATCTTTTATGGTAATTGTATATTTTGGTATGCAATGAAGATTTATCATAGAACTATCTCACCTTTTAGTATAATGAATAGTAATTTTGAGGGGTTTCTCCAGTGTTGATAATTCTCTTGTTTCTTGGAAAACTTAAATCTCTCAAATTGGGATTGCAAGGGAACAATTTGCAAACTCTTCTCATGGCCATAATGAGAAGAGGTTTCCATGATGGAAAGCATTGTGTTCAATCACCTATCTCCTGTTGGAGCTGTGGCTCATATCACCCTGGATACCAACCTAATGTGTTTGATTAAAATTAGAGTGTCCCTCTCAGCAGTCTAGAGGGGGGAAAAAAAAAACTTCAATTTGAGTTATTCTTTTCCTAATAAATTAAATCAGGCCGCTGTTCATCCACATCTCAAAATAGCTTCCAAAATTCTACTTAGTTCACACATTTATAGGCAGAGTTAATCACCCACCATGAGTTGGTAAGGCTGTTATTTGTCTGAAATGTTTTTGTGACAGCCCAATTATCTAAAACTAGGTCTCCAGATTCTTCTTTAAAACTTCTTTTAAAATGCATATCCTGGCTGGGCACAGTGGCTCATACCTGTAATCCCAGCACTTTGGGAGGCCGAGGCAGCCGGATCACCTGAGGTCAGGAGTTCGAGACCAGCCTGGCCAACATTGAGAAACCCTGTCTCTACTAAAAATACAAAGAAACATAGCTGGCCATGGTGGTGTATGCCTATAGTCCAGCTACTCAGGAGGCTGAGGCAAGAGAATTGCTTGAACCCAGGAGGGGGAGGTTGCAGTGAGCCGAGATTGTGCCACTGCACTCCAGCCTGGGTGACAGAGCAGAACTCCGTCTCAAAAAATAATAGTAAAAATAAAAATAAAAACATTTATCCTTTTAATAACGTTTATATAAAATTTCCAACAAAATTATGAAAAAAATTTTTTTGAGATGGAGTCTTGCTCTGTTGCCCAGGCTGGAGTGCAGTGGCATGATCTCGGCTCACTGCAACCTCCGCCTCCTGGGTTCAAGCAATGCTCCTATGTCAGATTCCTGAGTAGCTGGGATTACAGGTGCACGCCATAACACCTGGCTAATTTTTGTATTTTTAATAAATTCAGGGTTTTACCATATTGGTCAGGCTGGTCTCAAATTCCTGACCTCAGGTGATCCACCTGCCTCAGCCTCCCAGAGTGTTGGGATTACAGGCGTGAGTTACCATGCCCGGTCAGTAAATTTCTTTTTTAAAAAAATTGTGTTTATTGGTTAGCTGAAATAATTCTCACTTCTGGCCTAGAAAAGTCATCTTTAATCTCAATAATACTCTGAGATTACAGCCTAGCATAGGAATGAGATAGAAAAAGTAATGGAACGAACATATCATAAGAGGGCTTTATCTGGTTGGATTTGTGGGAAGGCCACAGATGAGTAAGATATGCAAAGAGCCCTGAAGAATCTTCAGTCTAGCAAAGCCAACCTGATAAATAGGAGTGTAGCTCCAAACACGGGATTTACAGGTACCAGTTGTACCCACACAAAAGAGAGACTAACCCAGGGATCAGGAAGACTTAACCTGAATGAAGTCATTCTTTGTATGACCTACAGGCCACACACAGTATCTAGCACATAGTAGTTTCAGAAATGGTTTGTTAGGCTGGGCACAATGGTTCACACGTATAGTCCCAGCAGTTTGGGAGGCTGAGGTGGGAGGATCACTTGGGACCAGGAATTCAAGAACAGCCTGGGCAACATAGCAGAACCCTGACTCTACTAAAAATAAAAAATCAGCCAGGTGTGGTGTCATGCACCTGTAATCTCAGCTACTCAGGAGGCTGAAGCAGGAAGATCGCTTGAGCCCAGGAGTTCAAGGCTGCATTGAGCTATGACTGCGCCACTGCATTCCAGCATGGATATTGCAGCAAGACCCAATCTCTAAAAAAAGAAAGAAATGGTTAAACTCAACTGAGATGGCCTCGAAGATGGGGAGATGGCATCAGCAGAGGCTAGACAGGGAAGGACTTCCGGGCAGTAGAACCCTGCAAACCAACAAGTTTCTGGCCTGGAAAATGCAAGATATCTTTGGAGAACTGGGTAGCAGTCCAGTTAGGCAGGAGAGTTGGGTGCAAGATACACATCCCATATTTGGGGAGTGCCATTCCATTTGCACACTGACTTCCTGTATCTTAGACCATACTCAAGGCCTCACGTACCTGCTTGATGCCTGTCTGGGCTGTGCCTACAGAGATTGGAAGATTCTTTAAGAGAAATCTGGATTTCTGGCTTTTCTTGAAAGTTCTGGGGTTCAACCCCGGATTCACAATTTCTGTGGATGGAGCTTAGGAATCTGCAGTTTACAAACAAAGCTGGTGATTCTGAAGCACCTTCACATTTGAGAGTTACTGCCTAGAACGATGAGGAAGACACTGAGTGTTTGGGTTTTTTTGGTTTTTGTTTTTGGTCAAGGAAGTAGCAAAGCTAGAGTTGTATTGGAGCGAGGTCCCTCTGGTGATCATGTGCGGGACTGATTGAGGGGAAAATAGATCAGTGACTCGGAGACCATATGGGAAGCTACTGTCTCCGTCAGGCAAAAGGCAATGAGGCCTGAACCAAGCAGTGAAAGTAAGAATGAAGTCAAATGCAAAACGTCCTATGGTATTCACCACCTACGACTAGCTCTCAAAATTCTTCTTTAAAACACCTTTTGAAATATATATCCTTTTGGCTGGGCACAGTGGCTCTTGCCTGCAACCCCAGCACTTTCGGAGGCTGAAGTGGAAAGATCGCTTGAGCCCAGGAATTCAAGACCAGCCTGGGCAACATTGGAACATAGGGAGACCCCATGTCTACAAAATAAAAATTAAAAATAAAAACTAAACCCTAGCCGGGCATGGTGGCACACACCTGTGGTCCCAGCTACTCAGGAGGCTGAGGTAGGAGGATGGCTTGAGCCTGGCAGGTCAAAGCTGCATGATCACACCACTGCATCCCAGCCTGGATAACAGAGCAAAACCCTGTTTAAAAAAAAAAAAAAAAGCAATTAAAAATAACTATATATATATATATCCTTTTAATAATGATAGTGTAAATTTTCCTTCTATAAGGTATAAAGCAGATTAACTGATTGGATGGCTAGATCTGAATGACAAGAGAGCAGGTTATAAAAGACAGCTGGAAATAGCTAGAAGAGAAGAACTAGAATGTTTCTAGCATGAAAAAAAGACAAATATTTAAGGTGACAGATATCCCAAGTACACTGATTTGATCTGTACAAATTATATGTACTAAATTATCACATGTACCTCAAAACTCACAACTAGTATGCGTCGATTTTTAAAAAGAGCTTATTTTTTAAAAGCCAGGAATTTCAACTCTGGAATACCAGAACAGCAATATCCCTCTTTCCTTCCCCTCTCCCTCCTCGTTCTCCTTTTCCTCCTTGTCCTTCTTATTCCAAGCACTAGAATATAAGCCTCCTTGTGGAGACTTATATGCAACTAATGTTAGGTTGAATTACTGGTGAGCCATTCAGAAGGCAGAGAGATTAAATTTGGGTCTAAAACTATGACGAGATGGGCCGGGCACAGTGGTTCACACCTATAATCCCAGCACTTTGGGAGGCCGAGGTGGGTGGATCACTTCAGGTCAGGAGTTAGAGACCAGTCTGGCCAACATGGCGAATCCCCATCTGTATTGAAAATACAAAAATCAGCTGGGCATAGTGGCAGGCACCTGTAATCCCAGCTACTCAAGAGGCTGAGGCAAGAGAATCACTTGAACCCGGGAGACGGAGGTTGCAGTGAGCTAAGATCGGGCCACTGCACTCCAGGCTGGGTGACAGAGAGAGACTTTTTCTAAAAATAAAAATAAAAAATAAAACTATGAAAAGAAATTGGGTCTAGATAATTTCTACATGAAAATAATAATTAGTCTTCTAATAATAGTCAGGTGAAATATATTCCAACAAACTGGATGCTTCCTTTTAACAACACTAGGATGAAAAGCAACTTAAACAAATAGAATGCTATAAACTGTAACATCTATGAATATCTGACATTCTGTGGAGCGAAGCTGGTATTTCAAAAGTCATATTGATTACCATGTCAAAAATGTATTTCCAGCATTCATTTTAGCCCCATGTCTCTCTTACATTTTTGAATTAATAAATTTGAATTTTAATGTTTTATCTAAAGTAGGTATCATAAACATTTGCATAGAAGTGACATTGTTGTGTACCATCGTATCAATATACATTTCTGTATATTCCACAAAGCTGTGAAATTTAAGAGCCTCTGTATGCAAGGTTGTGAAATCCAAGAGGTATATTGTATAGAAGAGATGAAAACAGAATTCTAGGCAGGCTGACTTTGAGTCAGCTGACAGTCCCTTGCAGTATTAATTACACACTGACCTACATGTTGGTTGTTAACGGAACCAGGATAATATTTGTGTCTTAGCTCTTCCAGCAAAGCTTTGCAGGACTGGACACTGTGTCCAGTCAATGCAGGGAAGTCATTCTGTTTGGTTATGCAATGGAAAAGAACTTTTCCACACGAAGTTACCATATTTAGAGCCCTTCAGTGGGGTGGCACAATCTCTTCCTGTCAAGAATGCAATAGCTGTAGGAAGTTTCCCGCGGGTGTGTTCACAGAACACTGAGCCCCTTTCCATAGTTCACAGACGTGGACAATGAGCAGATGAGGCTTTCCCCCTCTGGTCCTGAAGTAGCATCATTTCATCTGAAATGACCACAAGCAATTTTGGTTTATTTTTCATAACAGAATGAAAGACATGACCAAAAACTCCATCCCACTTCTTGCAGTGGAGGAATTTGTCATTTTCCCTGGGATCCTGTTGAATACATGTGGCATCCTGCCTGAACCCCTCCCGCAGCTGCCATGTGACCCAGAGCTCTATCCACTTGCCCACCTAAGTGGAAAGGGCCTTCGAGGGCCATCTGTTTGCAGATGACGCCGTGCATTCCTTTTTCTCTTTCGGATGCTGGCTCCACACTCCGGGCTCCAGGAGGTGGGATCGCTGTTCACTTACCGCCCCCTAGTGGTCGCCATTTCCGAAACGGTCTGCGTTTCCGAAAGTTCTTTTTCCCTGCGTCCTCGAGAGAGATTTTTCTCTTTTAGATGTGTAGGTGTTTAGGATGGGGTTAGTAATGTGCCCAAGGAGGTTACTGTTTTCTCAAGGGTGAGACCTCGATCTCCCTCTCTTGGAGCTAGCATCCCCCTCTATCGACAGACACCACATCTGTCGTCATTTTTGTTTTCTGCAGTCATTTCTTCTCTTGGTAGCCTGGAGAAGAAAGCGCTCATCCTTGTTGATGGGACAATCAGTATAAACCAGAGGTTCTCATTTAGGGGCAATTTTGCTCGCCCTTCCCCAGGGACATTGGACAGTGTCTGGGTCTGGAGACATTCTAGTTTGTCACAAGTTGGGGTAGGCAAGGTTGCTACTGGCATTGAGTAGATGAAGGCCAGGGGGCTGCTGAACATCCTACCGTGCAGTTTCCTCACACCACAACGAAGAATTACGCGGGCCCAAAATGTCAAATGCTAAAGTTGAGAAGCCTGATATTAATCAATGTGGGCTTCTCGTTTTACTGCACCACAGGTCGGTCTCCCTCTCTTTCTCTCTCTCTCTCTCTCTCTCTCTCTCTCCCCCCCCCCCACCCTCCCCCTCCTTCCACCTATCCCTCCCTCCGTCCCTCTGCTAGCATCAGCACCATTGAATATAAAGACTGGGCCCTCTGTTAGCCAGGCACAATCGTCCCTTGGGCCAATGTGGAACACTCCCTGGAAAAACCTCCTTGTACCTGCCTCACACCATTGCGAAATGTTCCCAGCCACTGTTAAAGATGAGCGTCCCCTCTCCACTACCACCACATGACAGGCAGGGGAGAGGCAGGGGAGGGGCAGGGGAGGGGCAGGGGAGGGGCTGGGACTCTATACAAAATCAGAGGCTCAGACCGGCACTCGGCCCCGCACTTCCTCTGTGAGGCCCGGTGTTCAGCTCTCTGTGCTGCTGTCCTTGCTCCCGCAGCGAGCTGGAAGACTTTGTTGAAGACTTGAAGGACTCCACGGCAGCCAGCCGATTGGTTACTCTGAAAGACGTGGAAGATGGGGCTTTCCTCCTGCGTCAAGTGGGAGAGGCTGTAGCTACCCTGAAAGGTAAGCTTTGTGCTGCGCCAGGGGAGGAGTCTGAACTCTCTTTCCTGGGGTGTTTAAAAATCTGCCACGTAGAGAAGGATTCATTCATATATGCAAGTATTTATTAAACACCTACATGTGCCGGGCATTGTTCTGGGCACCTGGGATATCCCAGAGCACAAACATCCCCCTCTTCCTGGTGCTGATATTATAGTGGGTGCTGTAAGATTTCACACTAAATGATTCCAGTAACACTTTCTATTTGCTAGGCTCTTACAGTGCACCAGGATGCATGTGCCAAACTCATTAAAAACACAAGGTGGGAGGATCACTTGAACCCAGGAGTTCAAGACCAGCCTGGGCAACATAGAGAGACCCCCATTTCTACAAACAAAATAGCCACGTGTGGTGGTGCATGCCTGTGGTACCAGCTACTCAGGAGGCTGAGGTGGTAGGATCTCTTGAGCCTGCAAGATCAAGGCTATGGTGAGCCATCATTGCACCACTGCACTCCAGCCTGGCAGCCTGGGTGCCAGAGTGAGACCTTGTCTCAAAAAAAAAAAAAACCCAAAAAATAAAATAAAATAAAAATCCTGTAACCAGGCATGGTGGCTCATGCCTGCAATCCTGGCACTTTGGGAGGCCAACACAAGAGAATTGCTTGAGGCCAGGAGTTCAAGACCAGCCTAGGAAACATAACAAAACCTCATCTCTTAAAAAAAAAAAAAAAAAAGTTTTTTTCTGGCCAGGTGTAGTGGCTTATGCCACTTTGGGAGGCCGAGGCGGGCAGATCACCTGAGGTCAGGAATTCGAAACCAGCCTAGCTAACATAGTGAAACCCCATCTCTACTAAAAATACAAAAATTAGTTGGGTGTGGTGGCGCAAACCTGTAGTCCCAGCTACTCAGGAGGCTGAGGCAAGAGAATTACTTGAACCCAAGAGGCAGAGGTTACAGTAAGCCAAGATCATGCTGCTGCACTCCAGCCTGGGTGACAGAGCGAGACTCCATCTCAAAAAAAGAAAAAAAAAATTAATTAGCTGGGCATGGTGGTGTGCAGCACCTAAATTGTCCCAGCTCTACAGGAGGCTGAGGCAGGAGGATCGCTTGAGCCCAGGTGTTTGAGGCTCCAGTGAGCTCCGATCATGCCACTGCACTCCAGCCTGGGTGACAGACAGAGACCCCATCAATCAGTCAAATTACAAAGTAATAATAATAACCCTAATGGTCTATTGGCTTTATCCCAAATACACAGACAGGAAACAGGCCTAGAGGAGCTTTACCCTTGCCCAAGGTGACTTTCTCCAATGCTCCTCTGTGCTCTTAACCCACTGCCACCTGAAGATGTGTGAACCGCCCTGTGGCTTGTGAACTCTGCAATTCTCTGTCCAGTATCGGAGTGTGGGATGAGGGTTGTCGTTCCGGCTTTTTCTCCTCCAATTCACCTGCTGGTTTGGCCTGCAGGAGAATTTCCAACCTTACAAAACAAGATGCGAGCCATCCTGCGCATAGAAGTGGAGGCCGTGCGGTTTCTGAAGGAGGAGCCACACAAGCTGGACAGTCTCCTGAAGCGTGTGCGCAGCATGACAGACATCCTGACCCTGCTGCGGAGGTGACCGGGCCCTTACCGTGCTGGGGGTGGCCTGCGGAGGGGGTGTGCTGGGAAAGCGAGAGTGGAGGTTTGGGACTTCAGGCTTCCACCATGCTCCCAGGACATATCCAGTGTCCTGAGGAAAAGCCCCAAGTCCTTCTCACGCTTGAACTTTTATTGCAACATGGCTTGAGCTTCTAATTCTTCAACACAGGATTGTTAGGTGGAGCCCATCCTAGGGTTTAAAATTAATAGACACAATAAACATTGCTTTAAAATCATCTGAAAGGCCAGCTGTGGTGGCCACTCAGGAAGTAGAGGCAGAAGGAGCCCTTGAGCCCAGGAGTATGAGGTTACAGTGAGCTATGACTGAGCCACTGCACTCCAGTCTGGGCAACAGAGAAAGACGCCATTTCTTTAAAAAAAAAAAAATCATTTGAAGGTGGGTTTTTTAAAATAATATTTTGAAGTTGAAAAATTGAAATAGTTTATTCGCCTCTTTCACTTCAGGGGCATAGATAAATTCAGTTCAAAGAAATGTAATAGAAGTAAACAAAGTCTTTCTTAAGTGACCTCCTGAAGGAGTATCTGTGAGATTGTTGGTCCTGCCTAGAAAAGAGAAACAAAGCCTTTTGAGTGGCTTGGGCCAGGCTCCCTTACTAAAGGTAAACCTGCTCATCAAAGAGGTCACAGTGGAGTAAAGACCAAAAGAAATTCAGGACTTTCACTGAAAAGAAAATTTCAGGCCGGGCACGGTGGCTCAAGCCTGTAATCCCAGCACTTTGGGAGGCCGAGACGGGCGGAACTTGAGGTCAGGAGATCGAGACCATCCTGGCTAACATGGTGAAACCCAGTCTCTACTAAAAAAATACAAAAAAAGAAAAAAAAAAGAAAAAAAAAAACTAGCTGGGTGAGGTGGCGGGCGCCTGTAGTCCCAGCTACTCGGGAGGCTGAGGCAGGAGAATGGTGTAAACCTGGGAGGCGGAGCTTGCAGTGAGCTAAGATCTGGCCACTGCACTCCAGCCTGGGCAACAGAGCGAGACTCCGTCTCAAAAAAAAAAAGAAGAAAGAAAATTCCAATACTCCACACTCACTGAAAACACATATGCATGCAAAATTTGTGTTGCCAAAAGCACCTTCACTGGCCAGGCACAGTGACTCACGCCTGTAATCCCCGCACTTTGGGAGCCGAGGTGGGTGGATCACTTGAGGTCAGGAGTTCGAGACCCTCCTGGCCAACATAGTGAATTCCCGTAGGAATTATAGACAGTGGCGCGCCTGTAATCCCACCTACTTAGGAGGCTGAGGGAGGAGAATTACTTGAACTCAGGAGGTGGAGGCTACAGTGAGCCAAGATTGTACCACCGCACTCCAGCTTGGGAGACAGAGCATGAAGTCACCTTCATGGAGATGATTATTGAAAATGGGAACGATCACTGGTTGCAGTGGTGCGTGCTTGTAATCCCAGCTACTCAAGAGGCTGAGGCGGGAGATCCCTTGAGTCCAGGAGCTCAAGGCTGCAGTGAGCTATGATCACACCACTGCACTCCAGCCTGGGTGACAGAGCAAGACCCCATCTCTACAAAAAATTATTTTAAAAATGAGCCAGGAAGGATGGTGTGCACCTGTAGTCCCAGCTACTTAGGAGGCTGAGGCCGGAAGATCTCTTGAGCCTAAGAGTTTGAGGCTGCAGTGGGCTATGATTGAGTCACTGCACTCCAGCCTGGGCAACAGAGAGAGGCCCTGTCTCTTAAAAGAAAAGAAAAGAAAATGGAAGAGATGGTTAAGGCAGAATGATAGGGAAAGGAGAGAACAAATCCTCGGGGATCTTTAAGAATCTAAGGGATTGGGGTAAAAAAAAAAAGTAAACAGCAAAAGAAAGAGCAGTGAGTAGCAGAAGAGTTATAGAATGCAATGGTTTTGTTCAAATGAAAAAAAGTAATATAATACAAAGGGGATGAGGGCCTAATTAAAAATTAGAGGTCAAGTACCATGTTTGACATTGTCTCACACATAACTTTACAATCTTAATGTTAGTCCTAACAACAGGCCCTGAGGAAGTCATTAGCATCACCATCGTCATCTCCATCTTCATCATTACATTTTATGCAAAAGTACCTGAGGCTTAAAGAGGCGAAGTTCTCAACGTTATATACAATATTAAATAACTGATATTCAAACACAGATCTGACACCAGACACCCTTTTCCACTATATCATGTGTGAGGTGGGGAGGGATATATAGCTTCAAATGACTCCAAACACCAAAGGAAGTTGAGGAGTAAACACGACTGTTAGATTTGGAGTCACTGTGTACCTTGTGGCAAGACTTGGCTGAATCCAGGTAGGGAAGCCAGTGAGCAACAGGCTGAGATACAGAAGAGCAAACAGAAGGAATTAGAGTGAGGGCTGCCCTCCCAAGATGCTTGGCAGTGAAAGCAGGAGGGAATAAGCAAACTTTTGGCTTAGAACTAAGCGTATTTGAGGGCTGCATAGGCCAGAATCGGGTGGTGGAGGAGTTAAGAGAGGCTGATGTTAGACTCATGGCTCATTTTCTTCTACCCACCCCCAAACAATGATGGAGTGGCAAGGGTCTGAGTACAACAGCACCAGCAGAAAGAGATATTTCCATACAGGTCCCTAAGCAGCTACTCTGAGCTTTGGGATGTGTGACTCTCACCTGGCTTTGGGATGACATAGCTTGCAAGTATGCCACCATGAGAAAGTGGCATGAGGGTTAATGCTGCTGTGCATGGTTTCTCCTAGACATGTCACTGACGGGCTCCTGAAAGGCACGGACGCAGCCCAAGCCGCACAGTACATGGCTATGGAAAAGGCCACGGCCGCAGAAGTCCTGAAGAGCCACGAGGAGGCAGCCCACACCTCCAGCCAGCCCTTCCACAGCACAGGTGCCCCTGGCGATGCGAAGTCAGAAGTGGTGCCTTTGTCCGGCATGACGGTTCACCACGCACAGAGCTCCCCTGTGGCCATCCAGCCCTCGCAGCACTCCGTGGCCCTGCTGAACCCTGCTCAGAACTTGCCTCATGTGGCCAGCTCCCCCGCCGTCCCCCAGGAAGTAAGCCCCACCCTGCAGACATTGCAGGCTCCGCAGTCCCCACAGACACCCATGAATGGGTCTGCCATGCAGAGCTTGTTCATTGAAGAAATCCACAGTGTGAGTGCCAAGAACAGGGCAGTGTCTATCGAGGTAGAGTCCTATTTCCATTTCTCATAACCCCATAAAGGAGTCTGATACATGGGCCTTTCCCTCAAAGCATTTATAGGCCGGATGATGACATAATTGTGTATGGATCAGAGACAGAGTTTTGGAAGTGGAAGTGGGATTCAGTGGCCAGGTGAAGAGATAGGTCATCTGGTTTCAGAGAAGGATGAGACATCTAGCCTGTAGGAAGGTGAGGCAGTGGTGTGCTGGTAAATGTTTAACAACCAGCTCTCTGGTACCGGCTGTGGTGGGGGGTAGGCGGGGGGGCTACTCTATGTGTGGCATTTGCCAATTTCCATGGTGTAAATATCGCAACCATGGCTGATTTCAAGTTACGACATGACACCACTGCTGCTGAAGTTGGGAAGAGATGTGACAATCAGCTATCTGGGCCAGGACAGCTTCAAGCACTCCATTGCGGTGAAGGCAGCCTGAGGAGGGTCTGCAACTCATGTAGACGATAAGTGGAACCTGGTTAGCAGGGGAGGGTGGTGAGGACATTCTAGGATACTAACATGCTGGATCAAAGTCTGGGACCATGACTAAGCCTGTCTAAGTGGAACAAGAACGAGGACTAAGACTGGGGAAATGGGCTGGAAACTGACTTGAGAGCTTGAAAACCAGTCCATGATGTTTGGAGTTTATTTGGAAGGTGTCAGAGAAATGCTGCAGCTTGAATCCATGATTTTTTTTAAATGGCATCTTCTGGAAATTAATCTAGAAACAACATACAGAATTGATTGAGGTGGTGGGTCTAGAATTAAGAGAGCTGGATGAGAAGTTACTGTAGTCATCTAAGAATGAACGGTAGAGCAGTCAGAATGAAAAGAGAAAACTAGGTCTTAAGATCAAATGACATGAGGCCATGTGTGGTGGCTCATGCCTGTAATACCAGCACTTTGGGAGGCTGAGGCGGGTGGATCACTGGAACATGAGTTCAAGACTAGCCTGGGCAACATGGCAAAATCCCAACTCTACCAAAAAAAAATATACAAAAATTAGCTGGGCGTGGTGGCACGTGCCTGTAGCCCCAGCTACTCAGGGGGTTGAGGTGGGTGGATCACCTAGGTCCAGGGAGGTCAAGGCTTCAGCGAGCCAAGGTCCCATCACTGCACTATAGCCTGGGTGACACAGTGAGACCCTGTTTTAAAAACCATGAGATCAAATGACATCTTACATTTTGAAATATTCTTTTTATCAAGGGCTGGTATCAATGCTCCAATAACACATTTGGCTTTTCTACTTACCTTTTTCTTCTTGCCACGTAACTTTTCCTCCACTCATTTGCTTTATCCCCAGCAACCTTGTCCTAACCCTCCTGCCTCTACTGAAAATCACCAGTGGAGAGCTCAGGTTGGGTATATCAAGACGACCTGGCAAAACTGCCACAGCCGCAGTCACAGCCTCCGGGCCTCTGAACACTAGGTGGTTTCTGTCTGTCCCAAGGGCCCTGGCTTGCCCCTGATCAGAGCCAGCTATTTAAAAAATGCATATCACAAGGGTACGGAAATGTGATTGACGGAGTGTGATTCTATTCCCAGTACCTAGTAGGGCAGGGGAGGAAGAGACATTGGCAGACCCGTCACTTAAGATGTCTTGCCACTTTAAACATCTCAACATTTAAAGGATGTCAGTATGATGGCACTCTTATTTAACAAATCTCTATTGAGGACCCAGTGGGCATAGTGATCATTGTGATGTGTGTGTTTTACACTTTGACGGGAGATATGAGTCATCTCTGAAAATGCCCTGATCCACAGGTATGGAGGCCTGGGTTTTTCTGCCAGATCTGCCACTGACAAATGGGGTGAGCATTATTCATTCAACAGAGATTACCGAGCCCGCTATGTGCCAGGCCCTCGTAGGCTCGGGGGAAAGCCAGTGAACAGAGGAGACAAAGTCTCTGCCCTCAAGAAACTTACCTACTTGTAGCAGGAGACAGAAAAAACGTATACGCCAGGTGGTAATCAATGCTAGGAAGAAAAAATAAAAGAGGGTTAGAACGGTGGAGGTGGTGGTTATTATTTATATGTAATGAAACTTGGGCAAATTCTTCATCTCACTGGACCTCAAAGTTCCCATATGTTGATTCAATGATCTTTGCCAATTCTTAGGTTATGGGGTTCCACTAATCTTGGTGTGAATTTCCACCTGGCCCTCTTGGAATTATTAATGTGCTAGTTCAAAAATCGCAGGAAAATGTTCTTTTAAAAAGTGTACAGATGTTTTAAAATGCATTTTATGTATCACTCTCTGTTGTAGAACTTAAAGGAGCTTATGGGTCATCTAAATAATACCTCCTCCCTCATTTTATAAGACAACGCGACCCAGAGGGCATATAGCAATTCCTTGATAGAAGTGATTCTAAGACACAGGATTTTTGTTCTTAGTGTTGTGGGTTTTGATCGTTTGCTTGGACATCTCTTCTATAATGAAAACTCAATTTAAAAAAAATTTTAGGCTGGGCATGGCGGCTCATGCCTGTAATCCCAGCACTTTGGATTATAGACTCATGTCTCACTCAAGGCAGAAGGATTCCTTGAGGCAAATTGTTTAAGACTAGCCTGGGCAACATAACAGACCCCATCACTATTTTAAAAAAAAGAAAAAAAATTAGCCAGGTGTGGTGGCTCACATGTGTAATCCTAGTTACTCAGGAGGCTGAGGCAGGAGGATTGCTTAAGCCCGGATGTTGGAGGCTGCAGTGAGCTATAATGACGCCACTGCACCGCAGCTTGGATGACAGATTGAGACCCTGCCTCTAAAAAAATAAATCTTGGTAGTAGAAGAAATACTTTTAAAAGCATGTTATTTTAAGTTCAGGGGTAGAAGTGCAGGTTTGTTACATAAGTAAACATGTCATGCGGGTTCGTTGTGCAGATTATTTCATCACCCAGGTCTTAAGCCCAGTACCCATTAGTTATTTTTCCTGATCCTCTCCCTCCTCCCACCCTCCACCCTCTGAAAGGCCCCAGTGTGTGTTGTTCTCCTCTATGTGTCCATGTAAATTTCTTTACCTGCTATATTCCTCCAGAAAGCAGAAAAGAAATGGGAGGAAAAAAGGCAAAATCTGGACCACTATAACGGGAAAGAGTTTGAGAAGCTCCTAGAAGAAGCTCAAGCCAATATCATGAAGTCAATACCAAATCTGGAGATGCCGCCAGCTGCAGGCCCACTGCCAAGGGGAGATGCCCCAGTGGACAAGCTGGAACTTTCAGGTAAGGTCCGGTCCCACAGCAGGAACATATGGAGGTACATGGCCTTGGGTAAATATGGTGCCATCCACAACAGGACATACTCATCAACAGAACCAATGTCTCAGTTCTTACAAATCTTATAAAATGTAAAACCTGGAAGAGCAAATATTCTGGTGTTCCTTAGATCTTTAATAGTATCTCTTTTTTTCCTTTCTTTCTTTTTTTTTTTTTTTTTTTTGAAATGGGGTCTTGTTCTGCCACCCAGGCTGGAGTGTAGTGGTATGATCATAGCTCACTATAACGTCCAACTACTGGGCTCAAGCAATCCTCCCACCTCAGCCTCCCAAGAAGTAGCTAGGGCTATAGATGTGCACACCACTGCATGTGTCTAATTTTTTTTTATTTTTTGAGAGACAGGTTTCTCACTGTGTTGCCTTGGCTGGTCTCGAACTTCTGGCCCCAAGCGATCCTCCTGCCTCAGCTTCCAGAGTAGCTAGAATTACAGGCTTGAGCCACACTTGATTTCACTACTACTGTTTTACCCTAGCCATAGAGAAGCTGAGTTCTGTGTTAGGATTCTAGAATAATGGCCAATAAAGGAAAATTTAAATTCCTAGTATTTGCGTTTTCTATGCATTTGTGATACTGCACCGCACGAGCTGGGAAAATATTAGGCCTGTATTTAAGACCAGAGCTTTTTGTATGCTTACAGAAAGAAAATGGTAGCTTTTATGAGCTACCAGGGGATATTAGATCATAAGGCAAAATTGCATTTTTTAATCAAAATTATTAGAATATATATTTAACCAACTCAACTATGGAAGTTAAATGCCAACCTGTCAATAATAATATAACTTCTAGGAATCTCAACCTATTCAATATTCCATCATTTACAAACCATGCGTCTTATTCTGATCTTAAAATTATGGACCCAGATGTTATTTTACTTGCAGCCTAATGTCTCCTCAGTGTCACATTCCACAGTGCCTTATCCAGCAACTAAAATTAATTTGGAAAGGAATCCCCATCTTGACTTGCATGTCAAGAAACATTAAAGTGGATTCCATTTATAACCACTATAGAGTCATCCCTTGGTATCCACGGGAGATTGGTTCCAGGACTCCCATCGGATACCAAAATCTGAGGATGTTCCAGTTCCTGGTATAAAATGGCATGGTATTTGCATGTAACCTACTCACATCCTCCCATATACTTTGTGGGGCCAGCACACCTCAGCTGTGTGACTCCACTGCCTGCCTCCACGTACTTTCAGTCATCCCTACGTTACTTATGATACCCAATACAATGTCTACACGTTACTTCATTTGTGTGGATTCAACATAGTACTTGGCGCAAGGCAAATTCAAGTTTTATTTTTTGGGATGTGGAGGGAATTTTTTTAATACATATTTTCCATCTGCAGCTGGTTGAATCCACAGATGTGGAACCCATGGATGCAAAGGACCACCTGCACCTGTCTCCTCCCCAGTTTTCATCCAGTTCATCCCCTAAAGCTCCACTCACTGCAGCCCTCCCCCTCCGTCTGTGCTAAGAGGCTTTTCTTATGCCTTTCCCCACCTGCCAGTTGTGTCAGGTCTGTCTAGGGTCCTGGGCGGGGCAGCTCTTCTCACACAAAGGTGACTTTCCTCCCACAGTTCCCATGGAGAATTTCTGATGGAGAAAATGCCCTAGCTCATCACACTTTTTTTTTTCCTTTTTCTTTTGAGACTGAGTCTCACTCTGTCACCCAGGCTGGAGTTCAGTGGCATGATCTTGGCTCCCTGCAACCTCTGCCTTCTGGGTTCAAGCAATTCTCCTCCCTCAGTCTCCCAAATAGCTAGCATGACAGGCACCCACCACCACACCTAGCTAATTTTTGTATTTTTAGTAGAGACGGGGTTTCACCATGTTGGCCAGGCTGGTCTCGAACTCCTGACCTCAGGTGATCCACCCACCTCGGTCTCCCAAAGTGCTGGGATTACAGGCCTGAGCCACCGGCCAGCTCATCACGTTTTTATCTTGCCTAATTCTGCTCTCTCTGCTTCATTATTAATTTTGTCATATAATCCTCTGATGTTTCATACAGGTCTCATAACTGTTCCTTCTCATGACTGAACAACAAAAACATATTACATTTTGTTCACTTACCTCATTTTGGCTCTTGATTCTATCCAATTTTTTAAATTTGCATAAATCACTTTTAAAATTACTCCCCAAGGTATTTTGACTTAGTTCAAATGTTCTTGTTTTTTCTTTTTCAATGCATCTCTGAGTTGGTCTCAGAAACAGTCCAGTGATGGACAGGCTACCAGAAATGTGTGAAGGTAGCATCCGTGACCTGTAAACATTAGTTTCTGCCATTTTAATTTATTTGTCATGGAATTATCATTTTTAATGTATTTTTATTTATTAATGAGGCAAACTTCTAAGTGTAGAGTTTTAAATACCATTTGTATTTCCCCTTGTGTGAATTTTCTGACTATTTGGATAATGGAGGAATATGGATAATGATCGAAAATTGATAAAGGCCGGCATGGTGGCTCATGTCTGTAATCCCAGTGCTTTTGGAGGCCAACGCGGGAGGAATCACTTGAAGTCAGGACTTTAAGAGCAGCCTGGGCAACATAGTGAGACCCTATCTCTACAAAAATTTAAAAAGCAGCTGGGCATGGTGGCGCACACCTGCAGTTCCAGCTACTCTGGGCTGACGCAGGAAGATTGCTGGAGCCCAGGAGTTTGAGGCTGAGGTGAGCCGTGATGGCACCACTACACTTCTGCCTAAGTGAAAGAACAATACCCCGTCTCAAAAATAAAACAAAAAAGGCTGGGTGCAGTGGCTCACACCTGTAATCCCAGCACTTTGGGAGGCTGAGGCACACAGATTGCTTAATCCCAGGAGTTCAAGACTAGCCTATGCAACATGCAAAACCCTATCTCTACAAAAAAATAAAGAAAGAAAAAAATAAAGAAAATTAGCCAGGTGTTGTGGTGCACACCTGTAATGCCAGCTACTAGGGAGGCTGAGGTGGGAGGATCACCTGAGCCCAGAAGGTCAAGGCCTCAGTGAGCCTTGATCACACCACTGCATTCCAGAGTGGGTGACAGTGAGACCTTATCTAAAACATAAAAAAATTTTAAAAATTGTGTTTAATTAAAAAAATCAAATCTACTTCCTCTCCAACTTTGTTCTCATTTGCATCCCATTTTTTCTCTGGCCCTCCCTAGGCCAGATTCTACTGTGACATTGACCTTCAGCAGAAAACCCTCTTGCTGATGCTATTTTTTCAGACTGAGGGATGAAGGCTTTGGAGGCCAAGCAGGGGGCTATGGATTTGCCTTTGGGCTCCAATTTTTTTTTAATCTATCCAAGTACTACTCAGCTTTTTTACATAACAAGAATATTATTTAATAATATTAATAATAGGTAGTACTTTACATAGCATTTACATTAAGCCAAGCTCAGTATGTAAGTCATTCAATCCTAATGACACCCCAAAGGAAAGTTTATTATAATACCCATTTAACAGATGAGAAAACTGAGACTGAGAGAGGTTTAGTAACTTGTGCAGGGTCTTTTTGGGATTTAAATCCAGTTGCTCTTTAGGGTCTATACACTTAATCCTTGCTCTATGGAGAGAACAGAAAATTTTTAAATCAGATTGCATTGAGTTTGTAGCAATATACCAGACTTTCTGGATGTTTTCTTGCAAAAAGATTATTCTTGCAATGGTGCACTGTTTTCCAGAAGATTCTCCAAATTCAGAACAGGACTTGGAAAAGCTGGGGGGGAAGTCGCCCCCTCCTCCTCCCCCACCTCCTCGTCGAAGCTACCTGCCAGGATCGGGACTCACCACCACGAGGTCAGGCGATGTGGTCTACACCGGCAGAAAGGAGAACATCACCGCTAAGGTCTGATAGGCTAAGCCCTGGTAAACTGGCCTCTGGGTTCAGATGATACCCTTAGACAAGGTTCTGTCTGTTAGAACATAAAAAGTAGTGAGGCAGAGAATTAGTGAGTCGACCACACAAGATCCCCAGGAAGCACCACAGGTGGGACAGTGGCAGCCAGTATGATTGGACTAGACCCAGACCATGAGTTTCATCCTTATTTGACTTTTAGCTGCAACAATATGAAACGCAACTCACAAGCTATTTCGTATGTGGGTATCATAAAATTGAAAATGAGGGTAGGAGGGGGAAACAAAGATTATCTTCCAAAGGTAACTGAGGTGAGCTGACACTGTTGTGGGAGTCTATACAGAAAGATGTTCAATGAGCTTTAGATTCCACTTAACTAGCGAAGTGTTAGCTTTTATGTTAAATGTAAAACACAATTTCCAAAGAGATGGAGTATGGGGGGGTCCTTTCATGAGGACTGTATTAGTCTGTTCTCAGGGTGCTGAAAAACACATGCCTGAGGCTGGGTAATTTACAAAGGAAAGAGGTTTAATAGACTCACAGTTCCATGTGGCTGGGGAGGCCTCACGATTATGGCAGAAGATGAAGGAAGAGCAAAGGGACTTCTTACATGGCGGCAGGCAAGAAAGAGATTGTGCAGGGGAACTCCCCTTTATAAAACCATCAGATCTCGTGAGACTCACTCACCACCACGAGAACAGCATGGGAAAGACCTGCCCCCATGATTCAATTACCTCCCACCTGATCCCTCCAGTGGCACATGGGAATTACGGGAGCTATGATTCAAGATGAGATTTGGGTGGGGTCACAGCCAAACCATATCAAAGACACTGAATGTTGAGGAGTTCCAATTATATTATCATTATTTAATCCATTCATCAAAATGACAACTTATGCAAACACAAACCCAAACTAAATGCAATGGGATAAAATAACCTTTCAGCTATTTTCTCAGCTAAGATCTAGGAAGCCAGTGTTATAGGCAGTGAGGGACCATCTGTCCCTTTTTCGCTAGCACTTAGGAGATGTTAAGCCACTATCCATGGTTTCAATCTCCCACAGGCAAGCAGTGAAGATGCTGGACCGAGTCCACAGACCAGAGCCACAAAATGTCCAGCAGAGGAGCCGGCTTCAGCCTGGACCCCATCCCCACCCCCTGTCACTACCTCCTCCTCAAAGGATGAGGAGGAAGAAGAAGAAGAAGGAGAAAAAATAATGGCAGAACTCCAGGTATGTGGGTGCGGTGAATGACATTGGCTCCTTGCCTCCTGCCTGGGTCTCTCCAGCCATGGTCCTTACAGATTCGTTAGCGAGAGGGCCAGGAAAGCGCATGGACCGGGACCATAGAAGCTGTGTCTTCTGGCCTTGGCCTTTGCTTTCCCAAGACGGTGCTGAACAAGGCTCTCAGGGTGCCTATGTGATGTGCAAGGAATGACCGTTTCACAAAACAACTCACGCTTTCCTAACTCTGGCTGGTAGGATTGACTCTCCTTTCTTTCCATCTTAAGAGACTCTGCTTCATTTCAAAAGCAAGTAAGATAAGGATTAGAAATACCAGCCATTGTCCTGTCTTGATAAGGACAGACTGAAGCACACGTTAGGTGGGTTCCCGTTCCTTGGCTTTACCACTTAGAACCACTGACCTTGGATTGTGGACTCAAGGCCAATGACTGGCTTCCTGTGGTCCATACCAAGTCCCTGTTCAATATCAATGTCATCTTTTCAGATATTATGAAAAGCTGAATTATTTTGTTTTCCATTTTCCTTGGTCTATTTGAGAAATGATACTGTATTAGTTTTAGATATTTATTTTTTAACTATGACATAGTCCACTCATAGAATGAAGGATGGGGTGCCAAGGCTGTACCCAAAACTGATCCCACATTCCCATCATGGACGTGATTCTACCTCAGGTCTATATCCTGAGAACTTGTCTCATCAGAGACATGTACACAATTCCTAGAACAAACTTTGTGTAGAATATTTCATTTGCCTCATGCTTCTTATAGGATTTTTCTGTCAATCAGATAGTTGGAACACCAGCACCTTGAGGCTCAAAACCATGTTAGCTTCTTACCAGTGTACCAATGGCTTTGTGCCAACCCATAAATTTTCATTTTTTCTTTGGAGTAGGAAGAACTTTCAATCCACATTATTTTCACTGCACTTGTTCTACTCTGGTTTCCATGGTAATAACTGCCAAAATTGAGCTGCCTGGATTTTGCAGGGAAAACAGAACTACTGGTTGAATTGTCACATTCGTGAGCCCTTTCACGCTTCACTAAAACTCACAGACTAGCCTGGGACATCCCCACAACCAATCAGGCTATTTGCAGGTTTTTAGAAGGCTTGGATAATTGTTTTCATAGGAACCACAGATTTATAAAGCTGGTATCTTTCAGGCTTGTGGGTAATTTTTTACACCTCTGTAAGAGAAATACGAAATATGTTGCAGCCACTTATAGCCCGCCACTGAGGGACACTTTTCTCCATTGAAGTCTAAATATTTGATGCCCTTTTTGACTACTTTACAGACATTGGCATATCTGGCTTCATGCCATATTCTTGGTGGTTAGATAATAAGAGTGGTGGCCAGGCGTGGTGGCTCACACCTGTAGTCCCAGCACTTTGGGAGGCCGAGGTGGGCAGATCACCTGAGGTCAGGAGTTCGAAACCAACCTGGCCAACATGACGAAACCCCATCTCTACTAAAAAATACAAAAATTAGCTGGGCATGGTGGCAGGTGCCTGTAATCCCAGCTACTCAGGAGGCTGAGACAGGAGAATCACTTGAATCCGGGAGGTGGAGGTTGCAGTGAGCCAAGATCATACCACTGCACTCCAGCCTGGGTGACAAGAGTGAAACTCTGTCTCAAAAAAAAAAAAAAAAAAAAAAAGTGGTGAATGAAGTACTCTAACCTTAACTCAACCAAACCCTGTTAGCCCTCTGGCTGGGATAGAAACCCAGCCTGCTAAATCAGCAACTCGGTCAATGGCCTGTGGCCATAATGCTTCTCTTATTTCTGCACCTTCTCAAGGCAGGACAAGGAGCAGCTGTGGCCCCTTCTAAGGACAATTGTGCAACCACTTTCTGTGCTCCACATCTCCAGGCATCAGAAGAAAAACAGGCTCTGAAATCGAGGGCCAATAGCTCAAAAGGAGATGGCAGTTGGCATTTGTAAGCAGCACTCTGAGTAAGCGGATAAACCAAACACATCCAGGGCATGCTAGGACTGGTGTGACTAAGGAACAGCAAGGAGGCCAAGTGCAGCAGAGACAGGGGAGCAAACAGTCTGGAAAAAAAGGCCAGAGAAAGTCCCTCATCAGCCACCTTCAGATTTTAGGAGCAGTGATGGAATGTTTACTGAAGGAGGACGTGTATTATTCTTTCTGCCGGCAGAGATATCTCCAAATGACAACATTTGACATAAAGACACTAGGCAATTATTTAGGCTGATTCATTTAAATACGTGGTCTTTCGCCAGGCACAGTGGCTCACACTTGCAATCCCAGCATTTTGGGTGGCTGAGATGGGCAGATCGCTTGAGGTCAGCAGTTTGAGACCAGCCTGGCCAACATGGTGAAACCCCGTCTCTACTAAAAAAACTACAAAAAATCAGCCAGGCATGGTGGCGGGTGCCTGTCATCCCAGCTACCTGGGAGGCTGAGGCAGGAGAATTGCTTGAACCCAGGAAGCAGAGGTTGTAGTGAGCTGAGATCTCACCACTGCACTCCAGCCTGGGCGACGGGGCGAGACTCTGCCTCAAATAAATAAACAAACAAATAAATAAAAATAGTTTTTAATCCTAGCTGCACATTAGAATTATTTTGGGAGTTTAAAAAAAAAAATTCCTACAGCTCAGAGATTCTGATTTGTGTGTTCTCTGAGTGGGGTCTCAAGAGTATTTGAGAACAACAGTATTTTTTTTTTAACCTGGGTGGTGTATAGCCTGGTTGAGAACCACTGATGTCCATAAGTTTGGGTCCCTGAGTTAACAGTCTCTCCTCTCATGATCAGGACATTGCCCACATGTCAGCTTCGTTTTTAGCCCTGTAGACACCATCTATGTCTGTACTTTCTCCCTTTGTCTGAGAACTGGCCTCCCTGACTTAAATTCACAAGAGCCAACTGTTGGCTCTTACAGTTTTCAGACACAAATCTCCAGGGTGCAGGCAGCTCCTAGGCCACTCGGAATGACATCATTGCTTAAAAGCATCACTTTATTCTCAATGAGCCTCAGAACGCCCTGGAGCGCGGTAGTACGTATTTCAGAGAAGGATTGCGTAGAGTACTTTTATTCTAAGACTTCAAGGTTTAAAATGTCTTCTGAGCTTTTGCTGTATAATTTCAATAAAGCTCATAAAAAAACGAGGAGGAAGAAAAAAGAAAGATAGTTTTTTGTTTTAATTTATTTACATATTGAGCATTTTTTAAAGGTGAAAGCAAGAAGCCCTCTTAAGTGCCAATTTAGGTTCACCCCAGATAGGCAGAAAAGGGAGTAGTGTCTATTTTATCTTGGCATTCCCCAAGAAAGGAAGGCAGCCTTTGCCCCAGGCTCAGCCTCCAAGCCAGCTTTGTCAACATGAGAGAACGTGGGGAGCAGGATTTCAGGGTGCTGCCTCCCTGGCCTAAACCTGCCTGCAGGAGCCGGGCTGGGGTCCCCAAGCGTCCGGTTGTTCCTGCCTGTTTCCGTCCGTTCTCCTCAGTACCCTTGGATCCCTGTTAACCTCAGTATTTTAATTCCTTAGGCATTCCAGAAGTGTTCCTTTATGGACGTAAATTCAAACAGTCATGCCGAGCCATCCCGGGCTGACAGTCACGTTAAAGACACTAGGTCGGGCGCCACGGTGCCACCCAAGGAGAAGAAGGTAACGTGGCAACTGCACATTTGCCACACGGTTGGGAGTCCTTCCTTCCTTGCTCTGACACTAACACGGCTCTTGTACTCGACCTTTGTCCCCTCTGTCTTTTTTCTCTCTCTTTTTTTTTTTTTTTAAACTAATGGAGACACAGGTATAGGTTAAAATCAGAGATATCTTGCTCAGGTTTTCAGAGCAAACACTGTGTTCCAGCCGACAGCACACAATAGTCTATGCAGAATTTAGACACTATCTTCCCAAACTAAAGAGTATACACCTGTCAGTACTTTCTAGAACAACTCTAGAAAGAAATATATAGAGACAGCAACCAAGTATTTAGTAGTTTTTCTAATTTGTAACATCCTTTGGGCAAAAAAGAAAAACAACTATCTATGTTTAAAAAAAAAAATTAGGTAAAAACCAGCCGGGTGCAGTGGCTCACACCTGTAATCCCAGCACTTTGGGAGGCCGAGGCGGGTGGATCACCTGAGGTCAGGAGTTCGAGAACAACCTGGCCAACATGGTGAAACCCCATCTCTACTTAAAATACAAAAAATTAGCTGAGTGTAGAGGTAGTCACCTCTACACTCAGCTACTCGGGAGGCTGAGGCAGGAGAATCGCTTGAACCCTGGAGGCGGAGGTTGTAGTGAGCTGAGATCACACCACTGCACTCTAGCCTTGGCAACAAGAGCAAAACTCTATCTCAAAAAAAAAAAAAAAGTAAAAACCTTTGATTTGGGGAAGAAAATGCATGGTAGAAAGTATCTACCACCACACACAGGTGTAACTTCATGGAAACATACAAATGTGTGTTTGCACAAACGTCCAAGGATGCCAAACAGAATTTTTGCTAAGCATTATCCATTTATAAAGTATACCTTCCAAGATAGTAAGTTCAGTATAGTTTTAGTGTTAAAATATATGTGTGACGCCAAAAAAAAGAATCCAGGCTCTGAAACAAAGTCTGCTGTCATTGTATAAGTACTCTAGGGAAACGACCATGGCCTGAATGTTTGAAATGCAACTTTAAGTTGCACCTAGAGCATCTATGATTTTTAGATATAGAGACATCCTACTTGAATTAAGCCTGCATCTAAACTTCAGGATAAAAAGCTTGCAATGACCAATTCAAGGCCTAACATTTTTCTCCAGGGACTTATCTTTCAGAATTCAAAGATTCTAGCTTTCCTTAAACAAAGTCAAACTAATCAGATGCAAGATAGCCCGATAGCTACTACAGATAGGTACCTCGGTCCATGTATGACAGCTCAAGGAGGTAGATGTTGTATCACAAAACTGAAAGGCTATTCTAACACAACAGTTCAAGAGACACAGTTTTGGGCTCCCAGCTCCCAGCCCACCTTGCCAAGGAGGCCAACCCACTTCTCCTTGCCTCATAGCCACGATGGCGCCCTTGTGTAAACACTCTGCCACATAAACTGACATGTGACACTGTTAATAGGGGGAAGAGAATCTCACTATATACCAAGGGGGGTTACTGTTGATAAATGTTTCTCATGAAGAAAACCTAGCCTGGCCTGGTGGCTCACACCTGTAATCCCAGCACTTTGGGAGACCAAGACGGGAGAATCACTTGAGGCCAGGAATTATCCAGGGTGCTTACTCTGGATAATTAATCTTAGTAGATTAACCTACTTCAGAATGACCATGAGTATCAGACTTCTCTTATCCCCAATTTTGGGTCCTTATTAACCTCTTCCAGGGCTGAGTGTTTATCCTTCCATAAATCAGATGTTTTCTTAAGCATTTTTTTATCCTGTCATCACTGAAACTCCAGCCTAGTTCTTCACTTGTATGCAATTTTCCTGTAACCCTGTCTCTCATTTTGGTTTATTGTCCATATGCCTATTGAATGCTTTTCCAATTGTCTTCATAATCCAAATCTCAGGGCCTATAAATACATATTAAAGAGGCATAATTACCTTTCACGCAGAGTCTTGACTAAGACTAAGAAATCATCGTGAGTTTACGTGACAATTACGACCAAGCTCATGCACTTGCTTTGATACATTAATTCATTTTTTTGTGGCCCAGTGATAAAAAATATAGGTCGTGTGAAAACCAAACTTCACATTTCTATCCTAGTGACTTTCCATTGGAGCATTTGTGCTACTACTCAATTTTAAAATACATATATTATGGGGGGGGTGTGGTTGAAATTTATTTATTTATTTTTGAGACTGAGTCTCGCTCTGTCACCCAGGCTGGAGCGCAATGGTGCAATCTCAGCTCACTGCAACCTCCGCCTCCCGAGTTCAAGCGATTCTCCTGCCTCAGCCTCCTGAGTAGCTGGAATTACAGGGGCGTGCCACCATGCCTGGCTAATTTTTGTATTTTTAGTAGAGACAGGGTTTCACCATGTTGATCAGGCTGATCTCAAACTCCTGACCTCATGATCCACCCACCTCCACCTCCCAAAGTGCTGAGATTACAGGCGTGAGCCACCACACCTGGCCTGAAATGTTTAATGATGGGAATGGCACGGGCCATGACCAACCAGAACAGACGCCAGCCCTAACCCCCAGTAAATAGACCCCGAGAACATCTGCCACATATGTGTCTTTAGATCACATTCCAACTCCATCTGTGATTCAGGGTCAAGTTCTCATTCGGGTCCTGGCATGATACACTGACTCCATATCTGGAGTTGTAACCTTAGGCTGAAACCTTATTTTTTTTTTTTTATTTACACGTATATATTTTTTGAGATGGAGACTTGCTCTGTCGCCCTGAAGGCTGGAGGGCAGTGGCATGATCTCAGCTCATTGCAACTTCTGCCTCCCAGGTTCAAGCAATTCTCCTGCCTCAGCCTCCCGAGTAGCTGATATTACAGGTGCCCACCACCATGCCCAGCTAATTTTTGTATTTTCAGTAGCGATGCAGTTTCACCATGATGACCAGGTTGGTCTCGAATTTCTGACCTCAAGCGATCCACCCACCTGGGCCTCCCAAAGTGCTGGGATTACAGGCGTGAGCCACTGCACACAGCCTACTTTTACTTTTTATTTTTGTGTGTATGTGATGGAGTCTTTGCTGTGTTGCCCAGGCTGTTCTCGAACTCCTAGACTCAAGCAATCCTCCTGCCTCAGCCTCCCGAGTAGCTGGCATTACAGGAAGCTCAATTATTTTTCTTCTTGAAAACCTTTTACTTGACATAGTCATTGTTTCATATTTTAAATTTAAAAGCCCACAAAAGAAGCCCTGTGGTTCCACTGCAGCAGCCGAATCACTGCACTCATTTGGGGGCTTCCTGGGGAGCAAGCAGAAGTAAAACAGGAGGTATTTGGTGGCTCGTGTACCCTGTACTTCGCGCAATATTTCCGTGTGATTAATTCTGACTGCGTTGTTTGTGTGTCATTCCTTGGGTGTGTATGAACAGTCTTTCCATTCTTTTTTTTTTTTTTTTTTTTTTTTTTTTTTTGAGACGGAGTCTGGCTCTGTCGCCCAGGCTGGAGTGCAGTGGCCGGATCTCAGCTCACTGCAAGCTCCGCCTCCCGGGTTCACGCCATTCTCCGGCCTCAGCCTCCCGAGTAGCTGGGACTACAGGCGCCGCCACCTCGCCCGGCTAGTTTTTTGTATTTCTTAATAGAGACGGGGTTTCACCGTGTTAGCCAGGATGGTTTCGATCTCCTGACCTCGTGATCCGCCCGTCTCGGCCTCCCAAAGTGCTGGGATTACAGGCTTGAGCCACCGCGCCCGGCCGTTTCCATTCGTAACCAAGGTCATAGGGTTGCTCTGGGTTGACTTTGGCTGGGCCCGGGTGTTCGTGCTTTGTGTTGTCATTGCTTTAACCGTAGCCTTCATGGGAATTGTGCTCCATCCTGCTGTAATGAACCACCTCAGCAAGAAGAAAGGGCAGCAGTGCCTTGGAACCGACAAGGCATCACTAGTGTTAGTGTTATGTCAGGACCTGAGGCTACTGATACACCCTGGGAAAGGCCAGGCCTCCAGGTGAAGCGCTTTGAATACCTGGGTCCTCACCACTGGATCCTTCAATCCTGAATCTTGGTGGGACCCTAAGACATGTATCTTCACTCTACACTGGGAAATACAGAGAATGAAAGCTGAGTCGTGATGTCACCATCACCAATTTAACCTCAAATATCTGCTTTGTGAATGTTTAGGTTATATTGTGACAGCATGATGGCTATGAATTGAGGTTATATTGTACCAGCATGATCACTCTGAATTTGGATTTGATCATCTTGGCTATGAGGCGTGTGAAGGTGATTCTGACACTTTGACACCTACAGTATAAACCGCATTTCCATTTGTCATTTGATCAGGAGAAAATAATGTTTTTTCATCCCAAAATGCCAAACCCAACCAAGGCAGATGTCTTTATAGGACAATCTCCATAATAGAAGCAGAGAGAGGACTGAAATAACAAGCTGTAAGGGAAACTAAAATTCCCCTGGGCTGGCTCCTAAGTTTATAGGCAAGAAAACTGAGGCCAAAGAAGTAAAGTGATTTATCTAAAGTAACACAGTTTAGTGGCAGATCTGGATTAGAATCAAAACTTTTCTGTCAGCCCACACATTGTGCTTTTCACAATTCTTCAGGTTTTCGATTCTGCTAGGCTCACAATCTGATGTTGAAAAGAGGACATGTTAGTAATGACTCTGTCCCTTTATTCTCTTCACTACTCCCCCACAAAATTTTAAATTCTTGAAATCTTTTGCTAATTGAGATTTTCATCTTGTGCAAACACAGGGCATTTTTGGCAGTTGGAGAACAAAGCAATCCAAGGTAAACAGCTCTAGGCTTTGGATTGGTGTGTAACAATTATGCGTGGCCCGCATGTCTTAGAAATGTAATTAAAGGAACGGTTTAGTTATAGTCCACTTTTGGGGGCAATGTGGTTTTGTGGAGTAACATGTCCTACACTGTTCTACCAGAATTTGGAATTTTTCCATGAAGATGTACGGAAATCTGATGTTGAATATGAAAATGGCCCCCAAATGGAATTCCGAAAGGTGAGTTCGCCAGATCTGTTTTCCAACCGATACCATGCACATTAATTGCCTGGCTCTGCGGATCCATTGCTGATTAACGTGTGTGGTTTCCCTCCTCCGTTCTCCCTCTCAGGTTACCACAGGGGCTCTAAGACCTAGTGACCCTCCTAAGTGGGAAAGAGGAATGGAGAATAGTATTTCTGATGCATCAAGAACATCAGAATATAAAACTGAGATCGTAATGAAGGAAAATTCCATATCCAATATGAGTTTACTCAAAGACAGTAGAAACTATTCCCAAAAAACTGTGCCTAAGGTCAATTTCAGCTTCTCTGGCGTTAGTTCATTAGAAGATGAAATAAGCAAAGGGTCTAAAGTCTCAGGCCCCCAATACTCTATAGCTGACACCGAGAACCAGAAGCTGAATTATGGAAAGACAAAGGAGATGGAAAAGCAAAATACGGATAAGTGTCACATTTCCTCTCCTAGTAGAGTAACAGAATCAAGTGTGCATGATTTGAAAACAGAAGATCAAGAGGTTATCATGACAGATTTTGGCCAAGTTGTTCTAAGACCCAAGGGGGCAAGGCATGCTAACGTGAACCCTAATGAAGACGGAGAATCCAGTCCAAGTTCTCCCACTGAAGAAAATGCAACCACTGACAACATTGCCTTCATGATTACCAAAACCACTGTCCAGGTTCTTTCCAGTGGGGAGGTGCATGATATTGTTAGCCAAAAGGGAGAAGACATACAGACAGTTAATATCGATGCCAGAAAAGAGATGGCCCCCCGACAAGAAGGGACTGACAGTGAGGAGCCAGTTGTGTGCCTGGACAAGAAACCAGTGATCATCATTTTCGACGAGCCCATGGACATCCGGTCTGCATATAAGAGACTTTCAACTATCTTTGAGGAGTGTGATGAGGAATTAGAGAGAATGATGATGGAAGAAAAGATAGAGGAGGAGGAAGAGGAGGAAAATGGAGATTCTGTAGTCCAGAATAATACCACTTCCCAGATGTCTCATAAGAAGGTGGCCCCGGGCAATCTTAGAACAGGACAACAGGTGGAAACAAAGTCACAGCCACACTCTCTGGCAACAGAGACCAGAATCCCAGGGGGACAGGAAATGAACAGAATGGAGCTGGACAAGTTCAGCCACGTGGATTCTCCACATTCGGAATGCAAGGGTGGCGACCTGACCGATGACCAGTTTGAAAGCCCCAAGAAAAAGTTTAAATTCAAATTCCCTAAGAAGCAACTCGCCGCTCTCACTCAAGCCATTCGCACGGGAACTAAAACAGGGAAGAAGACTTTGCAAGTGGTAGTCTACGAAGAAGAGGAGGAGGACGGCACCCTGAAACAACACAAAGAAGCCAAGCGCTTTGAAATCACTAGGTCTCAACCTGAAGACAGCCCTGGAAACATGCTGAGGAGGGAAGAACAGTCCAGCATCGAGAGCACGTCTCCGATTTCAAGAACTGATGAAATTAGAAAAAACACCTACAGAACGTTGGATAGCCTGGAGCAGACCATCAAACAGCTTGAAAATACAATCAGTGAAATGAGTCCCAAAGCCCTAGTTGATACCTCAGGTTCTTCCAACAGAGATTCTGTTGCAAGTTCATCCCACATAGCCCAGGAGGCCTCTCCCCGGCCCTTGCTAGTTCCGGATGAAGGCCCCACTGCCCTAGAGCCCCCTACGTCGATACCTTCAACTTCACGTAAGGTATCTTGGTCTGCTGGAAAATGAAAAGACCCGGCTGCTTTCCTAAATCTGCCATAATCACCATTAGCAAAAGGTGTCTTGTGACTTAATTGCTTTCTTTCAGGTGGCTTTATTTTATTTTATTTTATTTTATTTTTTTTTTGTCTGTTCGCCATGAAACCCTTCTTTCATACTTTCTCCCTCACCTTCAAAACAACAACAACTAGGTGTCTAACAGCTAATCAATTCTGTTTTTGCCTCTGTTGCTGACTGGTGTTGGGTAAACACGAGGCTGCCGGGTCAGCCATGTGCTGTTGAAATCATTGCTCTGATACTCACATTAAAATCCGTTTGATCAGTAGTGAGCAGTTGATTCTGTTTGATTTTTCTGATTAACCCCAGTTGGTGTCTCCTAGATCTGTCCTGCATGTAGGACTGTGGCTTCTCACCTTGAGCTTCTCTGAACATAGCGGAGCAGCCTCACGGATGACCTACTCACGTGCTTCTCCTTCTCTTCCCCCTCTCACTGGTCCTTCCCACAGGGCTCCAGCGGGGCCCCACAGACGAGCAGGATGCCTGTCCCCATGAGTGCCAAGAACAGACCCGGAACCCTGGACAAACCTGGCAAGCAGTCCAAACTGCAGGATCCCCGCCAATATCGTCAGGTAGTTTTACCTTAAACCCAATTTTGGATGGACACTATTTCAGTTAAGAAGCAAGTCACTGACTTAGTTTATACCAAATATTGTGCTTTCTTTGTAAGATAACGGTTTACATAGACATCCTGGATCTGGGGGCATGAAGAAAGTCTAAAAACCATTTGTTAAACTTTTTCACCACGCTTTTGCATGCTTACAATAAAACATCTTTTACTTTGTGACTCCAAGCTCCAAATTTTAACTGTTAACACACGGTGCCAGACCAGGTGGCTTTTCTTTGGTGAATGTAGTGTTTCATCTGAACACCTCGGGAAGCAGAGACAAACCAACCTGTGGTGGAACTGCCCTTAACGTCACCACTACTAACGTCTATGTTGACTGTATTGCGTTAGAAGCACATTAACGCTCCGTCAAAATGCCCGACCCCCACCCCAGTAATTATCCAGACGCATGGCCCACCTGGCACACGGGAAATGGTAGAGCTGGAATCATGGGACTCCTCTCACAAATGCGTTCTTCCTTTCCTCCTTTCCTGTCCATCCTTTGCTATGTACGTGGGGGGTTTCTACCAGGTCCAGTAAAGCACAACAAGACTTAGCTCAGGCCTTGAACTGTGTGTGGTTGGTTTTCTTTGATTGAATTATTCTCAGAAGGGCTGTGTTGCCAGGCCCTGTGGGTTGATCACGTGTCCACCTTTCTGACAAAATGTCTCCCACCATCTTTATTTGCAGGCTAATGGAAGTGCTAAGAAATCTGGTGGGGACTTTAAGCCTACTTCCCCCTCCTTACCTGCTTCTAAGATTCCAGCCCTTTCTCCCAGCTCTGGGAAAAGCAGTTCTCTGCCCTCTTCTAGTGGTGACAGCTCTAACCTCCCTAATCCACCTGCTACTAAACCATCGATTGCTTCTAACCCTCTCAGCCCCCAAACAGGACCACCTGCTCACTCTGCCTCCCTCATCCCTTCTGTCTCTAATGGCTCTTTGAAGTTTCAGAGCCTTACTCATACAGGTAAAGGTCACCATCTTTCATTCTCACCGCAGAGTCAAAATGGCCGAGCACCCCCTCCTTTGTCATTCTCCTCCTCCCCTCCTTCCCCCGCCTCCTCCGTCTCACTGAATCAAGGTGCCAAGGGCACCAGGACCATCCATACTCCCAGCCTCACCAGCTACAAGGCACAGAACGGAAGTTCAAGCAAAGCCACTCCATCCACAGCAAAAGAAACCTCTTAAAGGTCAAATCCTATCAGGCACAAGTCGGAGTTATGTTAAAAAAAAAAAATTAACAGTCTACAACAACTGTTTTCACAAGAGAATGTAACATATTGCTGTATCGTTTGAGGCTTAATGCTAAGTATGTGCTAAATACTGGATTAATAGATTTCAGTAAAGCTCGTTTTTTGTTTTTTGTTGTTTTTTTTTTTTTTTTGGTTTTGTTTTTACCTAGTTGCTATAGTGTCTACCGTCTATACTCAATACCTATAAAATGCAGTAAGCGTGTGTCACCAAACGAGGTTCTGGTGGGAGAGAAAGATGCGTGTGAGACGGGAGAATTGTCTTAAGCATATAAAACATGTATGATTCCAGAATTTTAGTATGTTTTGTATAAAACTATTTTTCATTACGGAGACTAGAAGTGAACAGAGAATTACACAAGTGTGACTATACAAATTGTAAAAGATACTATAATATTTCCTTTTATTTTAGTGTTATTTAGCTTTATTACAGATTTCTATTTTTGTCAAAACTTCATGATTCCTTTCAAGATCTTTTTTGCCAAAACATTTTGATACTATAGCATTGTACATTTGAACGTAGTGTGCTAGACTATAAAACCAATGAACTTCTACCTGAGCCCTACAGACAGGCATATGTAGAAGGCAATTTATCAAACCTATTGCACTGCCATGAAAAGTATGTATCATAATTTGCTAGCCCAAGCAAGCTAGTTTTCTTTGCTTGCTTCTTTTCTTTCTTTTTTCCTTCCTTTTTTTTTTTTTTCTTTTTTCTTTTTTAACATGTTGAGGTTCTCTAGTTGTTTTCTTTGGAGTATCTAACCCCTTCTTTTGTTTTCTGAGACCTGGTAACCCACGCTCTTGCATTGTGGATTTTAAAATGTACACTCTGTGCGGTTCTGTAAACCGAAAAACTTTTGTAAATATATAAATATACATAGACATTAAAATACTGTATGTGTCAGCACATAGAGTAGTTTTCCCACACCAAAGTTAATTTTTATGCATGCTTTAAAAGTATATATCGGGATGGGCAGAAATGGAAGTATCCATACATTTTTAAAAAGCAACAAGTTTGCACAGCTAGAGTGTTTGTAAATAAATGTATTTGTATAACACAGTCATGTAATATACAGAACTATAAGCAGAGACCTTGCCAAACTAAATAAAGGGCTGCATGCTTATTATTTTTTGTACCTTGTCACTATAACTACTTCCTAGTCAAAGAACGAAATGTAACTGTTACCAAG
Organism: Macaca nemestrina; assembly: GCF_043159975.1. Classification (NCBI taxonomy): domain Eukaryota; kingdom Metazoa; phylum Chordata; class Mammalia; order Primates; family Cercopithecidae; genus Macaca; species Macaca nemestrina. The sequence goes on along the minus strand of NC_092133.1, from coordinate 119,390,077 downwards.
TTTAATGTTTTTCTGCTTTGAGGCTTTGAGGGATATAAGCACATCCACTCAAGAGGACACTACTTTTCTGAAAGCTCTGGGGTGACTAATGATGAGTTCCTAATAAATTAATTGCAAGTGTGGTGCCTTGGATGTGACCTGTTGGCTCTCTCTCTTCTCTGTGGCTTATCAAGGTGTGGATGACAGAAAGCAAACCTGGACACAGAGTTTCCACCCTCCGTTCCTGGAGGGGCTCTTATTATTTTCTCTCTTTTGCAAAAACTTCCAGCAGGAGTAAAGTGGAAATAAAACGACTTTATCACTTGGCTTTTTTTCTTTTGAGTCCTCAACTTAAAAAAATATTGTTGGCCTAGAGGGAAATACGCTAACATTACACCATGTGTTTTCATTTTTTAAAATGGGAAGAAGCCAGGCACAGTGGCTCATGCTTGTAATCTCAGCATTTTGGGAGGCTGAGGCAGGAGGATCACTTGAGGCCAGGAGTTCCAGACCAGCCTGTGCAACATAGTGAGACCCCATCTCTACCAAAAAAAAAAAAAAAATTAAAGTTAGGTGGGCATGGTGGTGTTTGCCTGTAGTTGCAGCTACTCAGGAGGCTGAGGCAGGAGGATGGCTTGAGCCTGGGAGGTGGAGGCTGCAGTGAACTATGATCACACCACTGCACTCCAGTCTGGGTGACAGAGCAAGATACTGTCTCAAAAAAAAAAAAAAAAAAAAAAAAAAAAGGAAGAAAGTTAGTGAAAACAATACCAGGATTATGAATTAACCACAGGAAGAATCTCAGGAAACTACTTAGATTTTTCACCTCCAGAATGTTTCATTTGGTGATTTGACGTAAAAAGCAAATATTCTTGGAACTCGGTTGTTCAGTGTTACTGAGTTTCAGGCTTACTTACTTCAGGATGCCTTTGCCAGAAATATTCATATCTCTGCTCATTATGTTAATGGCAGTCCCGTGTTTCAGGTGGCACTTAGGAAAGTATTTAGGATCCAACATTTCAATCATGTCCCATAATCACCTTAATGACATTATAGTCGTTTATATATAAATATATCTCATAGCTAATTCATGCCAATTTATTTGCTTCTGTTTATGGACAAGCTGAAAATTCTTTATAAGCAGTAGGACAGCAGATGGTGGGCTCACTTTTGCAGTTTAACTTCAGACTTCCCGGAGCGCTGGCAAGGTCACAGAGATGATGGCAATTTCAGTTAATGTCATGAAGGATGGGACCTGTTCACCAGGTAAGGGAAAACCCCGCACGGTCCCATCCACTGCCCTGAGATCCAGCCCCATGCTGCCTGCCTCTTCAGGAAACTAGAGGAGGAACTACCATGATTGGAGAAACCAGCGTCAGGTGTTGCAAAGACTTCCTATCACAGCACAGACCCAGGAGGTGCCTGTCTAAATTAGTGCAATAGAGCTCCTGCCTCGGTACCCATTCTTAGGCCCGACCTAAGTGTTTTGAAACCTTGTTGTACCCCTGCCCTCTCTGGCCTCATTAAAACTTTCCCTCCCTGTGTGGTTGTTTGAAAAATAGAGCCCAGGCCCCTTCCTCATCCCATCAACCAAAAACCCAACACTTCCCACACCTGTGGGCTGGTGGTAACACCTGATGATTAACACCAGAGTCGTGTCAGTAAGTTTCCCCTGTGCACCTGTTTTCTTGAAACTAACGAATCCACGACCCCCATGGGAAAGCCTAAGGGGTAACACCCCTGGATCCTGATAAAAGCATAGCCCCACAGGCTCACTCACTCTCACTCGTTCCCCACCTCCTGGATGAGCTCTGCTGCCGTTGCCTCCAGACCTCCCATGGAGGCCCCCCCCCCCCCCCCGCCCCACCGTCTCTGGAATCTGTAAGTAAGACATTTCCTCTGTTTGATGCATTTTGGTTTCACCTCATTGGGCCTTAGCTGACCAACACACCCAAACCTAACTACACCCCATTCCATCAGGGCTTCCCTAAAGAGGCGCTATCTCGGCTTACGGCCACTCTTGACAGGGAAACCTCAAGACCACGTTAGAAACTGTAACAATAAAAACTCACAACAGCACCTCGGTTCTTTGAATATCTCCAGTGAATGACATTGGGTAGGATGAGCTGAGCTCCTGGGTTTTCAGATTTTGCTAAACTACATTTAACAGACACTTAGTTAAGACAGTCTCTTTTCTTTTTTTTTTTTTTTTTTTTTTCTTTTAAGAGACAAGGCCTTGCTCTGTTCCCCAGGCTGGAGTGCAGTGGTACACTCACACCTCACTGCAGCCTCAGACTCCGGGGCTCAAGCGATTCTCTTGCCTCGGCCTCTGGAACAGCTGGGATTATAAGCATGCACCAGCACACCTGCTTATCTTTTAAGTTCACCATTCCATTATTCAGTTAAACTAAAAAGACTCTTAGAAATAAACCATGTGGCTTCTCAGGTACATTTAACAAAATCGGTCCATTCATCCAGCCCTCACTGAGCATCTTCTGAACATAGGGTGGGGTGGGGAGGGCATCTGGCCATGGCATCAGTGCTGCTTTCTGGTTGACCACCTTGGGCATGTTTAGGCTTCTTCACCTGTTCATGGAGAATAATAGCACCTACTAAATAGGATCATTGGGAGGATTAAATACAATGTATACGAAATTCTGAAGACAAAGTAGAACATACTGAGCACTCAAAAGTTAATGAGGGCCGGGTGCAGTGGCTCACGCCTATAATCCCAGCACTTTGGGAGGCCAAGGCAGGTGGATCACCTGAGGTCAGGAGTTCAAGACCAGCCTGGCCAACATGGTGAAACCCCGTCTCTATTAAAAATACAAACAAATTAGCCGAACGTGGTGGTACACATCCGTATTTCCAGCTATTCAAGAGGCTGAGGCAGGAGAATCGCTTGAACCCGGGAGGCTGAGGTTGCCGTTAGCCGAGATCGTGCCACTGCACTCCAGCCTGGGCGACAAGTAAGACTTTGTCTCATAAACAAAAAATAGTTAATGAGAATGATGATTATTACTGCTGTGGTGACAACCGGGACACTGTTCTGACCTTAAGAGGCATCGGTCTAGTTGGGGAAAGCGTGGCACACATACCGACACAGATCAAGTCACAGTGGATGCAGATGGGGGAGTGTGAGCCGTCCTGGCAGTCAGCTGCAGCAGTGCAGAGCAGCGGGCTTGTCTGGTGCTTCACGGAGGTGGTGGCACCTGGCGCTGACAGGTATAATACAGAACTTAAAATAGTGTTAAAGCATTTTTAAGGAAGCTGGTTTTCTTTTAATGCTACTTGTGACTGGATTTTTTTCCAAAGTAAAATAGGCATTCAATCGGATACAGAAAAGCCCAGGCCCTGGGAATTGTGGCTCAGAATTGTGGTTCTTTTGTGAAGTTATATTTGCAGGCTTGGGAGAAGGTGCTCCCAGGTCACCCCAACCCATATTCCCCAGATGATGCTCATTCCTGGGCTTGAGTGACAGGGGCCAGGCCCATGGGGTAAGAGGGGCCCATCCACTGGGTGCTGAGAGCAGGCCTAGCCACTCCCCTCCCTGCAGGCCAGATTTGAAACATAAACCTGGGCCTCTTCCTGAATGCCCCACCTTGTAACTCTAGCTAAGGTCCTTCCCACCTCCAAGGCTCAGTAAATGCAAAGGTATTTCAGGGCCACCGGGAAATGTTTTGGAGGAAGTAGAGGAATGACAGCTGCTTCAGCTGAAAATTCAAAAGGTAATTTTGCAAAAGAGGCCAGGTGATATTGTCCAGGAAAACCTACCCCCGGCACTGGGCAACCACTCATTCCTTGATCTATGCTCCTAAGAAGGAATGTCCGAAAGAACCCCAAAAGCACCTCTGAGAAGAGAGCCCCAGGCCCTCCCAAGGTGCATGTCCATCTAGCTCCAAGTCAGGCACCCACCTTAGAAGCAAATGTTCGCCCTGATGGAAGCAGGAAGGTTAAGTTATGCTCACCACTCTGCCAAGAATGCAGGAGAGTCTACAGTGCATGCCCTCGATTTGCACAAAATGCTTAATATTTTAATTGCCCAACATATGGGGTGGTCCTTAATCCTTGTGTCTGTGAACACATCAGCAATAACTGCCATCTGTTGCCTATTATGGGCCACGTAGAATGCTAAGGTGTTTTGCATCTATTGCCTTTTAATCCTCACAAACACTGAAAAAGTTCCCGTCATTTATCCCTCCCCACTTCACTGTAGGACACTGAGAACAGGGAAGAGGTGACAAGTGCAGTGTGCATCTCTGGGCACTTGGCCATCCTGCTGGAGGTGGGGGCTGCTCAGTTTCCTCCTTTGAAAGAAGGTGGCTTTAAGGGGAGATTTTTCATTCCTGGAGCACACAAATGAGCACAATGCAGAAAATTATCCATTTATGGGATTATTAGATTGCAAATTTTGGTTGCCTCACCTTCAAAAGATGTATAGGTAGAGACGCCCTCCACTTAAAGGACTAACGTTCTCATCTAGTATTGTTGGAAATGCTGTGAATCTAGATTGGAACCTGGGATAGGGACTCCTCTTCCCCTAAGCCCCAGGTGGTCAACTACAACTCTAGGGCCCTGGGCTGGGACTGCAGGGAAGGTTTCACCTGCCAGACAGACCATACCCCAGACAAGTCAAGCCCAGCCTAGGTCCTATCCATACCAGGCCCCGTCCTCCTGGCCTTGCCACGCCCCTCCAGGTAATCCCTCATCCTGCCCCAGCTAAGACACACCACACCTTTCTGGTCACACCCCTCGAGCCTCAGCATGCCCCTCCTGCTGGTGCCTTCGGGAACTTCAGCTGCTGGAGACCAGGGTAAGTGGCCCCCAGGTGCCTCCTAAAAGGGTTTACTTGAAGTATGGCTTCTCGGCAGGGACTTGTAAGTAGGTACCTCAGACTCTCAGAGTGATCCTTTGAAATTCAAGGATAAGTCTCAATTCCAATGGATCCAAGCTCCCTTTTGTTACAAATGTTTTGTACGAGATGAAATTCCTTATGACATCTCCTACCTACTCACCTAGTTTGAAAAATAAAATACAATGCCCTAGTGACACTACAACAAAGTTCTCGTTATATCCATGCCATACACGCACCCATCAGCAGAGTGCGTGTTGTACCAGGGACTCGAACGCTGTGAACTGGGCTGGTAATGTGACTTTTCCCAAATAGCGAATGACTCTGTTTAAAGCTTTGAACAAAGTAGAATATGACTCTCCCTCACTTTACATGTTCCTGAAAATTTTCATTGCACATTTTAGGCTGCAAAAGGATTTAAATGTAAAATAAAATTGGCCTCTACCCTCAGATAATTATAAGCAGGGTTTTCCCTTATGCAGATGTCCAGGAGGATGTGACCAGGTCGTGCTGGGGGTGGGGGTGGGGGGCAGTTTTTCCCAGGCAGCTGACTGTAGGACATCCCGAATCAGCATCCCTGACCCCTACACACTAAAATGCCAGTTTTGCCTCCAACATTGGGACAACTAGAAAACTCTCCACAAATACCCAAAACTGCCTCTCAAGGGCAGCACTGCTGTGACTCAACCACTGGCACAGAATAATGAACAGGGGCCTCACTGTTGAGTCGGGACAAACCATGAGGGCATAAGGACCCAACAGGGAGCCTCCAAAGTACCCAGCCCAGTGACCCCTCCCTGTGTAAGAGCAGCCCTTAGGGATGCATGGAGAGCTGGGGGTGCCTCAGTGACCTGCCACTCCTGGGGGATTTTCGGGAAGCCCATACTGGTATTAGCCTTTATGTTCTTTTCCTTCATGCCCGGAAGACCAAATGATTAACCAGGAAAGGGCCAGGTGAGGTGGCTCAAGCCTGTAATCCCAGCACTTTGGGCGGTTGAGGCAGGTGGATCACCTGAGGTCAGGAGTTCAAGACCAGCCTGCCCAACATGGCAAAATCCCATCTCTACTGAAAATATAAAAATTATCCGGGTGCGGTGCTGTGTCCTGTAGTCCCAACTACTTGGAAGGCTGAGGCAGGAGACTTGCTTGAACCAGAGAGGTGGGGGTTGCAGTGAGGCAAGATAGTGCCATTGTACTATAGCCTGGGTGATAGTGAGACTCCGTCTCAATTGAAAACAAAACAACATGAAAGGAACCCAATCTCTAAGCAACTGACAGGAGGGAAAGAAGAGAGCATCTTGGAACAATGTGTGGGAATGGATGTCTCGGGGTAGAGTGCTGAAGCCTGGGCTTAGCAAGATGGAACTGGGTGCCTGGGACTTAGAACCAGGGCCCTAGCCTGACACAGACACCATCTCCTTTCTTTTTTTTTTTTTTTTTTTTTTTTTTTTTTTTTTTTTTTTTTGAGACGGAGTCTTGCTCTGTCACCCAGGCTGGAGTGCAGTGGCCGGATCTCAGCTCACTGCAAGCTCTGCCTCCCGGGTTCACGCCATTCTCCGGCCTCAGCCTCCCGAGTAGCTGGGACTACAGGCGCCCGCCACCTCGCCCGGCTAGTTTTTTTTTGTATTTCTTAATAGAGACGGGGTTTCACCGTGTTAGCCAGGATGGTCTCGATCTCCTGACCTCGTGATCTGCCCGTCTCGGCCTCCCAAAGTGCTGGGATTACAGGCTTGAGCCACCGCGCCCGGCCACCATCTCCTTTCTGACTTAAACATGAAAACATTGGGAACAGGTGGTGACCAGTGGGGTACACCGCTGCAGGCGAGGAACCCAAGAAAGCCGGACCCTGTACTGGGAATAGGCTCGGCTGGTGTTCCAGCTTCTCAAACCCATCTGCACACTGCAGTCCCCAAAAAAGCTTTCAAAATTCTGCCGCCTGGGCCCTTCCCACAGATTCTCATTCAGGTGCTCAGAGGTGCTGCCTCAACAAGGGGAGGCTTTTAAAATACCCCCAGGTGATTCTAATGGGAAGCCAAGGCTGAGAACCACAGTGTCGAGCCAGAAAGGTGGAGGCCCAGGTGCAGTGAGAAGATGCTGTTCCTTAAAAATAAAGGTGACTGTTACCAACTACAGGAGAGCCGCACTTGAAAAAGTACGGCTCAGCCACCACTTCTGCATTTAAAAAAAAAAAAGAAAAAAAAATCCAACTGTTCTTGAAAGAAACAGTTGAAATGTATGGACTTAATTTTTGTCCTCTATGTAGTGTCACTTGGGGCATTTTAGAGTTTGGCTTTGCGTTTTGATACTTCCAGACTGCAGGGGCCTTCCAGTGTTGGCTAAGTTTGGAGCTTGTTTTATTTGCCAGAAGCTAATGTGTATATAAGTGCCCTTGAACTTGTAGTAATTTAGGGATTAGAGTTCAAGAAAGTACAGACGAAGCCCTTTTCTTAGCCTCTGGAAATTCTAGTAGTCCAAAACATGGTTCCTCATACTTGGCTGAATGAGACATTTCACACGTATTTGTTACAGAAGTCCTATTAATAATGCCTGTCATTTTAGTGATGTATTTCAAATGTTCCTCCAGGCTTCTAGTGGACACAGTGTCAATAGGTAAAGCTAAAAATCAGAAGTGCAGAGCTACTCCTTGAAGGAGAGAGATTCTGGGAGGGTGGCTCATGCAGCTATGATTTGGGATCTGAGGATAGGGCAGGAGAGTGAGGATACGGATACTCATGGTTCCAGTAGAGGAACCCTGGGCAGGAGAGAGCCCATCCCAGTCTTCAGCCTTGCGACGCAAGACCCGGACGGTGGCATAGAGGTCCCTGCCCATCAGGTTAAAAACATAAGCAGCACCAGGCCAAAACTAACAGGCCCCCTCTCCTCTCCGATTGCTCTCAGTCTGTCCCTCACTGCTCAGAGATTTTGCACTTTCAGGGAGCCCCTCCCCAACACCACCAACATCTACCCCGCACGTGATCCTGCCCATCAGCATGTAGACAGGTTGCTTTTGCTGCTTCACCACCCTCAGCCCTTCCTCAGTTTCCCTATTTTGTATGCATGCCCGGTCTTCATCCCCTGCTTCACCCACTTCTGGTTCTTGAATCACCGTGAAATGATTACCTCTAGTGTCACCTACATCTCTGTATCTCCATACCTGGGACACATTTTTATTCCTTGCCTTTGGGTTTATTTAAAGCCTTTACCTACAAGTGTTCCATATGAAACAAATGAGATGAAAGCCCCTTTCTATGGATGAAGGACAGTAGGGACCAACCTTGCATCCTTACCGATCAACACACCTCTGCCAGGCAACAGGAACCCAGATGATCCCCAACGTTGGGAAGCAACAGTTGAGCCATCCTGTCTGCAGCATGTTGATTGGATCACACTTTGATCCAGCATTAAAAGTGGTGTTCGGGACCACTCCTTAAAGAGATTGAATCTAAGTACATTAGACAGATTTAGGATTGCAGATGGATTAGACGCTGTATTAGTCCAATCTGGAATTGATTTAAAAAAAAAAAAAAAACTACCTGAGACTGTGTAGTTTACAAAGAAACGAGGTTTCACTAACTCACAGTTCCACAGGCTGTACAGGAGGCAGGGCTGGGGAGACCTCAGGAAACGTACAATCATGGCAGAAGGCGATGGGGGAAGCAGGCACATCATATGTGGTGGGAGCAGGGAGAAGAGAGTGAAGGGGGAAGCGCTACACGCTTTTAAACAACCAAGTCTCATGAGAATTCTATCATAAGACAGCACTGGGGGATGGTGCTAAACCATTAGAAACCACCCCCATGATCCAGTCACCTCCCACTGGGCCCACCTCCGACACTGGAGATTACAATTCAACATGAGATGTGGGTGGGGACACAGAGCCAAACCGTATCAGAGACCTAAGACTTCTTAGATCTGTAAGGAAGCCAGAGTGTGTCTTTGACCTGTTTGGTCTCCTCCCTTGAGTGTTGTCCCTTTGTGGTTTTGCACTCATCTGACCACACACACCACGGTCTGAGTCTGGGGCCTCAGCCGCCTCCTTCCTCATATCTCTGGTGTCCTCTGGGCTGGAAAAGGAGGTCTCTAGTCCTTTCTGAGAAGTGCTTGTTTGATTCTCAAACAGTTGGCTAACTTACTTGCAAATGGAGTCAGGGAAGAAAATGTTCAGAAATAACTAGATCATTGTACAGTGACTGTAGTTGCACATTCTTCAGTCTCACAAATGAATAGAATCTATCGCACAGCAGACGTTGCCCTGCCAGGCCTGTCACACCTTCCCCATCCTGCAAAAAGAATGCCCTCTCGCTGAGTAACTCCAGAGAAAGGGGCCCTGACCACCTCCTGCCCCTTCTGTCTGAAATCCCTCAAAGGAGACACTCCCAAGGTCAAGCGCGGCATCCCTGCCCCACGGAATCTGGCGTCTCCCTATCTTTCAGTGGGCGCCTCACCCACCTGCCCCGCGGCTCCCTCTGGCCCAGCTACCCTGTTCTCTATTCTGTTCCTGAAGCCCCAGCCACAAGCTGCTTTCTGTGCCTGGAATGTTCACCCCACCTCTTCTTCATCCTTCTGATCTCAGCTCACGCTGCTCACTCCTGGAAACCTAGATCTCGCCCTCTATGAGTTTGCCCTCTTTTACAGCACTTAGTGGAGACTAAAGCAGACAGTGGGGGCGAGTGGTGGTCAGTAAGTTAAGAGCAGGAATCAATGTCTGTATTATACACAGAGGACCCCAAGGCAGGACCTGCCAAAAATCAGGAAGGTTCACATTCTTCTGTGGGGTGCAGGCGGGGGGACGAGGCATGGGAGGCACGTAGTTCCTTCTGTTCACGCCATCCACATTTAACACTCTTTAAGACTTGAGATTGAAAGCTCCTTTAAGAGGCTACAGCATCTCAGGAAAATATTGTTCACCTGCTGCCATCTGGTGGTCACCTAGAACTTCTGCACCTCGTTGAATTTCTCAACTTCCTTTATCTCAGTTTTTCTGGCAGCTATGTTACATACTTTCAAATAGCTAGAAGGAGGATTTTTTTTCTCTCTCCCTCTCTCTCCAGATGGAGTCTTGCTCTGTCCCCCAGCCTGGAGTGCAATGGCGTGATCTCAGCTCACTGGAAGCTACGCCATCTGGATTCAAGTGATTCTCCTGCCTCGGTCTCCTGAGTAGCTGGGATTACAGGCTCCCACCACCACGCCCGGCTAATTTTTGTATTTTTAGTAGAGAGGGTGTTTCACCATGTTGGCCAGGCTGGTCTGGAACTTCTGACCTCGTGATCCGCCCACCTCGGCCTCCCAAAGTGCTGGGATTACAGCCGTGAGCCACCGCGCCCGGCCAGAAGGAGGATATTGAATGTTCCTAACACAAATGAGAAATGTTGAAGATGATGGATATGTTAATCACCCGGATCTGATCACTATTCCATATATATATATAACCATCACTATGTACCCCATAAGTATATATAATTATTTGCCAATTAAAATTTTTTGTTAATGTACGATGTACCCGCCATACGCAGCTGTAGCCCCAGTTGAAAATGTGAGGCGGTTGGCATTTGTCCTTGGCTTGGGGCTTCTTTTGAGAACTCCTTTGTGCCTTCCACCATTTCTATCTTTGGGGGAAGCGACAAACTGAGATACCAGAAAGCTGATGTTCCTTTCCAAGCATGTTAGGGCAATAGGAAGAAGGCAACAATGTAATCAAAGGGTCAGGTGTCCAGTGGTGGAATGCCAAGCGTCAGAGGGCAGATCCAAAGTAGAATCTTTTGGGAATTCAGACTCCATGGGGCAGGAATGGGAGTCCCCAGGGTGCTGCCCTTTCCCTTTCCCCTGCCTACTGTATGTTTCACTCCACTGACGGTGAGTTTGCTGTGCTTTCATTTCCACGTGTGGAACTTCTGGAGGAAGTCTTGCTGTCCACCGCAGGGCTGAAGGAGCTAGAAGCTGTAAGTGTGTGGATTAAAAAGAATGTGGATTAAAAAGCACTATGGGAGGCCAAGGCAGGAGGATCACTTGAGCACAGGAGTTCCAGACCAGCCTGAACAACGCAGTGAGACATTGTCGCTATTTAAAAAAAAAAAAAAAAAAAAAAAAAAAATTAATGGTGGTGTGTGCCTGTAGTCTCAGTACTCAGGAGGCTGAGGCTGGAGGATCACTTGAGCCCAGAAAGTGGAGGCTGTGGTGAGCCCTGATCACACCACTGCACTCCAGCCTGGGCAACAGAGTGAGACCCTGTCTCTAAAGGAGAAACAAAGTATGAACTGGGGAAGGTCCTTACTCAGGTAAGCTAACCAAAGCAATGGTTCAATTCAGAAAAGGTAGGTAGGAGCAGATGATGGTGTATTTTATCAAAATCTGAACAAACATCAGCAGGCAGAGCCTACTGGGCATGTTCCATCTCTTAGCTCGCACATTGTGTTTCTAGTTGAGCACCTATGACTGCATTAAATTCTGAGCAGCAGCAGCCCATGGTTAACTTAATAAAGGCCGTCACCAAAAGCCCCTGAGTCTCTTCCACCTGTGCAAAAGCTAAGCCATGTAGCAACTGTTCTATACTTGTGCAATTGCTATTTTGGACTCAAAGACATTTTTATATATTTATATTTTTATATTTATATATGTGTGTATATATATACTTGTATATTTATATATATACTTGTATATTTATATATATTTGTATATTTATATATATTTGTATATTTATATATTTATATATATATATATATATATATATATATATATCTCCCTGTCCCTGTCACATTTCCACCTGTTGGATTCAACAGACCATTCAGGTGCATTTAAATAAAATCCAAAACTTTTTCTAGGGCCTGCAGGCTCTGTCAACATCTCCAACTTCACCTCCTGCTATTCCACAGTAACGTTTTGCCTGATGAATAAGCGAAGACATTATCTGTGGATCAGTAATTCTCAGCTTGTGGGTAACCCTTATTCTCCCCCAACGCCATAGGATGGTCAGGGGAGCTATGTAGAATTTTCTTTCCTCTTTTTTTTTTTTTAAGAGACAGGGTCTGGCCGGGCGCGGTGGCTCAAGCCTGTAATCCCAGCACTTTGGGAGGCCAAGACCGGCGGATCACGAGGTCAGGAGATCGAGACCATCCTGGCTAACCCAGTGAAACCCCGTCTCTACTAAAAAATACAAAAAACTAGTCGGGCGAGGCGGCGGGTGCCTGTAGTCCCAGCTACTCGGGAGGCTGAGGCAGGAGAATGGCGTGAACCCGGGAGGCGGAGCTTGCAGTGAGCTGAGATCCAGCCACTGCACTCCAGCCTGGGCGACAGACCCAGACTCCGTCTCAAAAAAAAAAAAAAAAAAAAAAAGACAGGGTCTTGTTCTATCAGCCAGGATGGAGTGCAGTAGAATGACCATAGTTTACTGCAGCCTCAAACTCCTGGACTCAAGTGATCTTCCTGCCTCAGCCTCCCAAGCAGCTGGGACTATACAGGCACACTAAGATTTATTATTATTATTATTATTATTATTATTATTATTATTATTATTATTTTGTAGAGACAGGGTCTCACTGTGTTTCACAGGCTGGTCTCCGATTCCTGGGGTCGAGCAGTCTTCCCTCTTCAGCCTCACAAAGTGCTGGATTACAGACATGAGCCACCACACACAACCCTGGAATTTTCATCTCTAACAAAGGGTTACATGCTACCAAAGAAGGGAGCACTGCTTGGGCATCTGTTTGAATTTCTACTGTCAGTCCTTCCCAAGTCCAGGCTCTCAGACACTGGCACTATGTGAAGGCCCAGGCCTGGGGTGGTGGTATTTCAGGTGTGCTCTGAGTTCTTTGCAGCCTCTGTTGACTTCCCCCAGCAGAACTGATGCCTCCAACTTCTGGAGACCACAGCTCTACCTTGGAGGTTCTTAACCTGATGTGATTTTGCGCCCCCCCCTCCCCCCACAAGGGGACATTTTGACAGTGTCTGAGATGGTTTTGGTTCTCACAGCTAGGGTGATGGTGTGCTACCAACATCTAGTCTGTAGAGCCAGGGATGCTGCAGGGCAGCCCCCACCCCAACAACAGGGAATGATCTGGCTCAATGCATCAGGTGTGCCCAGGCTGAGCAGCTCTGCCTTAATTCCACACCTTATTTGTTGGGTGTTTACATCTCTTTCACTCAGGTCCCTGTGAGGACAGGGATGAGGTTTGACCACTTCTGTTCTTGGCCCATGGAAGATGCCAGTGAGTGAGTAGGTGGTGTCATGTTTTGTACTCAAAAGCCATTCTCTTTGAAGGAAATCCTACACTGGCAGCTGACTCTGACATAGGGTGGCCTCAGTAGGGGAAAAGATAAATGGAGCATCCCATTCCTCATTTGCAAGGGGCCACCTTTCTCTCTCTTTAAACCCCCTCCCTCTTTTCCTCTCGCACAGTTTCGCCTCTGCAAACTTTTGCTCTTTCATGTTTGCTTTAACATAAGTTGCCCTGTTACAAATAGGGTCAAAATTTCAGCCATCACAGGGTGCAGAGTCCTGTCCTCATATCCCAGTACTCAGAATGGGAACAGGAGGCAAACCCATGGCTCTTCACTGTAGCCACTGTGAGAATTAACTGTGGGCTTTAAAAGCTCATCAGCACAAGGTGAGAAGTTGCCCAGGATTCTGAAGCTCAGCTGGGATGGGGAGCTGTTGGGGTGACAAGGGGCTGCTCTGCACACCTCTGTCTGGCTTTGCAGTGGGACAACAGCATCAGGCTGGAGCAAGTGGCCCAAGGAAAGAGGTCTCAAACCTGCCAGGGTCATGGCCCCTTGGAGAATCAACTGAAAGCGGTGGGCCCTCTCCTGAGGCCTTTCCATAGTTTTGACCATATTCTAGCTCCCTGAGCTAAGAATCTCTGATTTTTTTTTCTAAGTGGCCCCCCCAAAAGTTGGGAGTAGATGGCATTAGGGGAGGCAGTGGAGAGCCAGTAGCTTGCCTCCTCCTGCATCCCCAGAAGGGCTCCTGCCTGCTATGTGCTCATGTCTCTTCCTTCCCACCACCTATTAGTGTGCACTGACCTTGGAAGAAAATCAGGGCAGCCCTCAGCCTCCCTACTGGTTGCTCTATCTTAACAGGATCAGGATTACTAGTTCCAAGATGACCCAGATGATGAGTTACTGTGAAGACAGACTTCCATATGAATGACTCAGTTGTATTTTTTTTTTAAATATTCAGTGGTTAGTTTGATTAGAAGGAATATCTTGTGTGTATCCTAGATCCCAAACATGCGTAAACCAGTTTTCTCATGTGCAAATACACCTTTCAGGTTGTTTACCTGTTTTTAAAGAATGACAGTTGCTGTGGACAAAATGTTTGTGTCTCCCTCAACTTCTTAGGTTGAAATCCAAACTCTCAATGTGATGGTATTAGCAGATGGAGCCTTTAGGGGTAATTAGGACATGAGGGAGGAGCCCTCAGGTGTGGGATTAGCCTTTATGAAAATGATACTGAGCATTCCCTTGCCCCCTCCACCATGTGAGGACATAGTGAGAAGACAGACACATATGAACCAGGAAGTGGGCACTCACCAGACTAGAAATCTACCAGTGCAAGCCTCAGTGTCTTGAGTTTGGATTTTTAGTTTCCAGAACGGTGATAAATAAATCTCCGTTGCTTATGAGCCCCCCCAGGTATTGTGTTACAGCAGCCCCAACAGAGTAAGACAGCAGTTCATGGATGCCAAGTGCTTTGTAAATTCCAAAATCCCACAAGGTACATTGTTGTTTGTAATTAACATGAATCAGTTTTTCAGTCCAGTTTCTATAAAGTATAACATACATAAAAGTACACAAACTAGAAGTTTACAACTCCGTTTTTATAAAGTATACATAGCTGGTGTACCTCCCACACTACATCAAGAAATAAAGTTAGCAAAACCTTCAGGCCTCCTCTGAGATGCTTCACAAAGTAACTGTGATTTCCTTATTACTGAGTCTATAACCATATATTAGTTTGACTTGTTTTCTACCTTAATTAAGTACATTTTTGTGTCTTGCTTGTTTTGCTTATTTCACCCAATTACGATTCTGAGATCAACATCCAAGGTGTTGGTTGTATGGATAGTTTATTATATCTCATTGTTGTACAGCATTTCATTGTATGAAGATACCATCATTAATCTATTTTATTGCTAATAAGACCTTGACTTGCTTCTAGTTTGGCTCTATTACTAACTTCTTTGAACAGTATTGTATATATTTTTAGTGCACATATGGTTGCATTTTTGCTGGGTCTATCATTAGGAAAGGAATTGCCAGACCATAGAATTTCCCAAAAAAGCAGCAGCAATTTATACTCCAGTGTATAAGGGTTCAAATTACTCCACTTCCAAGCATTCAGTATCATCAGCATTTAATTTTAGCTCCTTGGATAGCTGTGTGAGTACTACTCATTGTAGGTTTTTGGTTTGTTTACTTGCTTGTTTACTTTGTTAAAAAAAAAATTACATTGGTTATCTGTTGCTGTGAAACAAATTACTGCAAACTTAGTGGCTTAAAACAACACAGGTTATGTGGGTTAGGAATCCAGATAAGTTTAACAGGGTTATCTGCTTTAAAAATCCGCCAAAAAAAGGTCTTAGTTCGGACTGGGTCTCTCCTGGAATCTAGACTGGGGTAGGATCTGCTTCCAAGCTCAAGTGGTTGATGGCAGAGGTTCTGTTCCTTGTAGGCTGTTGGCCAGAGACCATCTTCAGTTCCTTTCCCCGTGGGCCCCCCCAGTATAGCAACTGGCATCATCAGAGCCAGCAGGGCATAGAGTGAGCTAGCAAGAGGGAAGTTAAAAACTTGGAAATGAGATCACCTTAACATCAAGGTAGGTAGTGTGTTGATTAAAAACAAGTTTCTCAAGGAGAGAGGGTTGCTCGAGGCTGCCACTGCCAGTAGGTGGGATCACTGCAGGGGCATCTTAAACTTTGCTCACTGCATTGAATAAAATCGATGATACACAATAAACTGCACACATTTATAGGGTATGATTTCCTAAGTTTCGATACCCAGAAAAGCAACATGACAATAAAGGTAGCAAACGTACTCCTCACTCCCAAAATTTCTCTCATGTTCCTTTCTAATCCCTCCTCCCCACCGTTCCCCATCCCCATCCCCCCTTTCCCAAACACTGATCTCCTTTTTGTGACTATGGGCGAGTTTGAGTGCTCCAGAATTTTAAATAAATGGAATATTAGACCCTGTATTTATTTTTTGGCTTCTTTCTCTTTAATTATTTTGAAATTCATCCATGTTATTCTATCAATAGTTCATTTCTTTTTATGACTAAGTAGTAGTTCATTGCAGAGACATACCATAATTTGTTCATCCATTTACCTGTTGATAAACGTGGATTATTTCAGGGTTTTGGCTATGACAAAAGTACTATGAACATTCATGGAGAAGTCTTGGCATTGACAAATGCTTTCATTCTCTTGAGCAAATACTTAGGAACGACATGCCTGGATCGTAAGGGAACTCTGTTTAGTGTCTTGAGAAGCTACCAGCTTACTTTCCAAAGTTGTTGTATTAAATACATGTACATTCCCATCACCAGTCTGGGAGTTCCTATTCCTCTGCAACCTCATTAACACTTGACGTGGTCAGTCTTTTCGAATGTTAGCCATTCTAGAGTCAGTGATTAGTGATTCAATCTCACTTTGATTTTCATATTTCCTAAATTACTAATGATTAGAGCCTCTCTCTGGTGCTTATTTGCCACCCGTATATTTTCTTTTGTAAGGTGTCTGTTAAAATCACTGTTCTTTTATTGAGTTTTTCATTTTATTCTTGTTTTAAATTTTATATATGTTCATTTATTTGTATCAGATATAAGCTTTGAAAATATTTTTTCCCAGTTTTCCAGCCTTTATTATTATTATTATTTATTATTATTATTTAGACACAGTCTCACTCTGTTGCCCAGTCTGGAGTGCAGTGGCACAATCTCAAATCACTGCAACCTCCATTTCCTGGGTTCAAGCAATTCTTGTGCCTCAGCCTCCTGAGTAGCTGGAACTACAGGCAGGCACCACCACGCCCAGGTAATTTTTATATTTTTAGTACAGATGGGGTTTCACCATGTTGGCCAGGCTAGTCTTGAACTCCTGGCCTCAAATGACCCTCCTGCCTCAACCTCCCAAAGTGCTGGGATTACAGGCATGAGTCACCACACCCAACACTCCTTTCTTTTAATACTGTCTTTTGGAGGATAGAAGTTCTAAATTTTTTTTTGACCAAAAATCTGCCTTATTATTTTATTTGAAAACACAAGATGGCATATATTTTAGAAATATAACTTATAATGAAGTGGTTCTCAACTTGGAGTAATCCCCTTCCCAATTCGCAGGACATTTAACAATGCCTGGAGAAATTCTGGGTATCACAACTATTGGCATCTACTGGATAGAGGCCAGGGATGCTGATAAACATTTTCCAATGCACACAGAAGTCCCCACACTCCACACAAAAAATAATTGCCTGCACCAAAATGTCAAAAGGGCCTAGAAGGAGAAACACTTCTGTAGTGGAAGATCCCCCTCCACCAACAAATTTCTGGAAGTTTGTATTTCTCACCTGACCTGAAATTCATCAGTGTACGTCAGTTTTAGTTGGCAAGGTACTCCAAGCCTAAGGCAGCTCAATTCAAATAGAGAATCAATTATGGACCAAGTTAGAGAGCTGTTATTCATAGGTACAGTTGATAAAGGGCTTCCTGACTGTCTCCTTCAGGAAATACAAAGTGATCTCATTAGCTCTTTCCATTAGATCCTGGGACCTGTTTTGGCTAACACTTCTCATGCCCACACAGTAATAACATGGCCTGTTCTGGGGTGGGGGAGGTGGGAGGGACAGCACTAGGAGACATACCCAATGCAAATGATGAACCAATGGGTGCAGCACACCAACATGGCACATGCACACACATGCGTCAACCCCACACGCCGTGCACATGCACCCCAGAACCCAAATAATTTAAAAAAATAACATGAAAGATGAAGCTGGCTTTACTCATTCACTACCAATAAACAAATGTAAACTTATATTCTTTTTCCATTCTAACAATCGCAATTACACTGTTGAATAAAAATCGAGTTTATTAAAGTAAACAAGCTTAAGAAGGTTCCTTATAACATTACTCTTTCCAACATCCTTAGGGATTCAAAATAACAGGTCATAGGGCATGAAGGCAGGAGTGGAATCAATCTAGATAATGAAATAATCCGCTGTCACAATCAGGTTCCACTTTCCTCCTTTTATATTAACTCCCTACTGATTATTACATTTCTTGAAATACTAGAAGTTGAGCTTTTAAAACGAAAAAAGGTACATCATTGTAAAGAAATAATAACTAATTCCAATGTCATTTCCTTAAAATTCTAACCAAAGGAGTAACCCATTTTAACTCACTCCAGTATTTGCTTATAAAATGTTCTAAACAATGCTATTACCAATTCTTCTACTCCAAAAAAATTCTACTAAGGAACTATTTGCTATTTAAGTTTTTTTTTTCTTTTTTCCTCATTTTGTTGTTGTTTGGTTTTGTTCCGATTTTTCCTCAAAAAGAGCCAAGATAAGCCCGAATTTAAATCTGTGTTTGGAAGAATTCCAGGACCTCAAAAGCAAATATTAGAAACCATGGAAAAGCCTGTCAGAATTTTTGCCGATAGAAAGGTTTAGGGAATAGGAAGTCATAAGAGCTTTTAAATTCATTTTCTTTAGTCAGAAGACTAGAAGTACAAGGGTCAAGAGAGGCTGCCCTACCTGACATTCTTGCACTTGCTGTAAATAATAGTGACCTACCTGTAAATAATTTCCCCCATAATCCAGACATCTATACACTAAGTTCAGTCATTGCTTTCTTTAGATGGGTTCCCTAAGAGTTAAGTGTGATCTGTGAATGGTAGTTGAGATAAAAACTAGAAACAAGGAAAAGAAACTGTCTTTTTTTTTTTTTTTTTTTTTTAATGCTTTAAGTTCTAGGGTACATGCGCATAACATGCAGGTTTGTTACACATGTATACATGTGCCCTGTTGGTGCACTGCACCCATCAACTCATCACTCACACTAGGTATATCTCGAAATGCCATCCCTCCCCCCTCCCACCTCCCTACAACAGGACCCGGTGTGTGATGTTCCCCTTTCTGTGTCCAAGTGATCTCATTGTTCAATTCCCACCTATGAGCGAGAACATGCGGTGTTTGGTTTTCTGTTCTTGCGATAGTTTGCTGAGAATGGTGGTTTCCAGCTGCATCCATGTCCCTACAAAGGATACCAACTCATCCTTTTTTATGACTGCATAGTATTCCATGGTGTATACGTGTCATATTTTCTTAATCCAGTCTGTCACTGATGGACATTTGGGTTGATTCTAAGTCTTTGCTATTGTGAATAGTGCCGCAATAAACATATGTGTGCATGTGTCTTTATAGCAGCATGACTTCTAATCCTTTGGGTATATACCCAGTAATGGGATGGCTGGGTCAAATGGTATTTCTAGTTCTAGATCCTTGAGGAATCGCCACACTGTTTTCCACAATGGTTGAACTAGTTTACAGTCCCACCAACAGTGTAAAATTGTTTCTATTTCTCCACATCCTCTCCAGCACCTGTTGTTTCCTGATTTTTTAATGATTGCCATTCTAACTGGTGTGAGATGGTATCTCATTGTGGTTTTGATTTGCATTTCTCTGATGGCGAGTGATGATGAGCATTTTTTCATGTGTCTGTTGGCTGTATGAATGTCTTCTTTTGAGAAGTGTCTGTTCATATCCTTTGCCCACTTTTTGATGGGGTTGTTTGTTTTTTTCTTGTAAATTTGATTGAGTTCTTTGTAGGTTCTAGATATTAGGCCTTTGTCAGATGAGTAGATAGCAAAAATTTTTTCCCATTTTGTAGGTTGCCTGTTCACTCTGATGGTAGTTTCTTTTGCTGTGCAGAAGCTGTTTAGTTTAATTAGATCCCATTTGTCAATTTTGGCTTTTGTTGCCATTGCTTTTGGTGTTTTAGACATGAAGTCCTTGCCCATGCCTATGTCCTGAATGGTACTACCTAGGTTTTCTTCTAGGGTTTTTATGGTATTAGGTCTAACATTTAAGTCTCTAATCCATCTTGAATTAATTTTCATATAAGGAGTAAGGAAAGGATCCAGTTTCAGCTCTCTACTTATGGCTAGCCAATTTTCCCAGCACCATTTATTAAATAGGGAATCCTTTCCCCAATGCTTGTTTTTGTCAGGTTTGTCAAAGATGAGATGGTTGTAGATGTGTGGTATTATTTCTGAGGGCTCTGTTCTGTTCCATTGGTCTATATCTCTGTTTTGGTACCAGTACCATGCTGTTTTGGTTACTGTAGCCTTGTAGTATAGTTTGAAGTCAGGTAGCGTGATGCCTCCAGCTTTGTTCTTTTGACTTAGGATTGTCTTGGCAATGTGGGCTCTTTTTTGGTTCCATATGAACTTTAAAGCAGTTTTTTCCAATTCTGTGAAGAAACTCATTGGCAGCTTAATGGGGATGGCATTGAATCTGTAAATTACCTTGGGCAGTATGGTCATTTTCACAATACTGATTCTTCCTATCCATGAGCATAGTATGTTCTTCCATTTGTTTGTGTCCTCTTTTATTTCACTGAGCAGTGGTTTGTAGTTCTCCTTGAAGAGGTCATTTACATCCCTTGTAAGTTGGATTCCTAGGTATTTTATTCTCTTTGAAGCCGTTATGAATGGGAGTTCATTCATGATTTGGATGATTTGGCTCTCTGTTTGTCTGTTACTGGTGTATAAGAATGCTTGTGATTTTTCCACATTGATTTTGTATCCTGAGACTTTGCTGAAGTTGCTTATCAGCTTAACGAGATTTTGGGCTGAGATGATGGAGTTTTCTAAATATATAATCATGTCATCTGCAAAGAGGGACAATTTGACTTCTTCTTTTCCTAACTGAATACCCTTTATTTCTTTCTCTTGCCTGATTGCCCTAGCCAGAACTTCCAACACTATGTTGAATAGGAGTGGTGAGAGAGGGCATCCCTGTCTTGTGCCAGTTTTCAAAGGGAATGCTTCCAGTTTTTGCCCATTCAGTATGATTTTGGCTGTGGGTTTGTCATAAATAGCTCTTATGATTTTGAGATTCCATCAATACCAAATTTATTGAGAGTTTTTAGCATGAAGGGCTGTTGAATTTTGTCAAAGGCCTTTTCTGCATCTATTGAGATAATCATCTGGTTTTTGTCTTTGGTTCTGTTTATATGCTGGATTACATTTATTGATTTGTGTACGTTGAACCAGCCTTGCATCCCAGGGATGAAGCCCACTTGATCATGGTGGATAAGCTTTTTGATGTGCTTCTGGATTCGGCTTGCCAGTATTTTATTGAGGATTTTTGCATCGATGTTCATCAGGGATATTGGTCTAAAATTCTCTTTTTTTGTTGTATCTCTGTCAGGCTTTGGTATTAGGATGATGTTGGCCTCATAAAATGAGTTAGGGAGGATTCCCTCTTTTTCTATTGATTGGAATAGTTTCAGAAGGAATGGTACCACCTCCTCCTTGTACCTCTGGTGGAATTGGGCTGTGAATCCATCTGGTCCTGGACTTTTTTTGGTTGGTAGGCTATTAATTATTGCCTCAATTTCAGAGCCTGCTATTGGTCTATTCAGGGATTCAACTTCTTCCTGGTTTAGTCTTGGGAGAGTGTAAGTGTCCAGGAAATTATCCATTTCTTCTAGGTTTTCTAGTTTATTTGCATAGTGGAGTTTATAGTATTCTCTGATGGTAGTTTGTATTTCTGTGGGGTCAGTGGTGATATCCCCTTTATCATTTTTTATTGCATCTATTTGATTCTTCTCTCTTTTCTCTTTATTAAGTCTTCCTAGCAGTCTATCAGTTTTGTTGATCTTTTCAAAAAACCAGCTCCTGGATTCATGGATTTTTTGGAGGGTTTTTTGTGTCTCTATCTCCTTCAGTTCTGCTCTGATCTTAGTTATTTCTTGCCTTCTGCTAGCTTTTGAATGTGTTTGCTCTTGCTTCTCTAGTTCTTTTAGTTGTGATGTTAGGGTGTCAATTTTAGATCTTTCCTGCTTTCTCTTGTGGGCATTTAGTGCTATAAATTTCCCTCTACACACTGCTTTAAATGTGTCCCAGAGATTCTGGTATGTTGTATCTTTGTTCTCATTGGTTTCAAAGAACATCTTTATTTCTGCCTTCCTTTTGTTATGTACCCAGTAGTCATTCAGGAGCAGGTTGTTCAGTTTCCATGTAGTTGAGCGGTTTTGATTGAGTTTCTCAGTTCTGAGTCCTAGTTTGATTGCACCGTGCTCTGAGAGACAGTTTGTTATAATTTCTGTTCTTTTACATTTGCTGAGGAGTGCTTTACTTCCAATTATGTGGCCAATTTTGGAATAAGTGCAATGTGGCGCTGAAAAGAATGTATATTCTGTTGATTTGGCGTGGAGAGTTCTATAGATGTCTATTAAGTCTGCTCGGTGCAGAGTTGAGTTCAATTCCTGGATATCCTTGCTGACTTTCTGTCTCGTTGATCTGTCTAATGTGGACAGTGGGGTGTTAAAGTCTCCCATTATTATTGTATGGGAGTCTAAGTCTCTTTGTAATTCTCTAAGGACATGCTTTATGAATCTGGGTGCTCCTGTATTGGGTGCATATATATTTAGAATAGTTAGCTCTTCCTGATGAATTGATCCCTTTACCATTATGTAATGGCCTTCTTTGTCTCTTTTGATCTTTGATGGTTTAAAGTCTGTTTTATCAGAGACTAGGATTGCAACCCCTGCTTTTTTTTTTTTTCCATTTGCTTGGTAGATCTTCCTCCATCCCTTTATTTTGAGCCTATGTGTGTCTCTGCATGTGAGATGGGTCTCCTGAATACAGCAAACTGATGGGTCTTGACTCTATCCAATTTGCCAGTCTGTGTCTTTTAATTGGACCATTTAGTCTATTTACATTTAAGGTTAATATTGTTATGTGTGAACTTGATCCTGTCATTAGGATATTAGCTAGTTATTTTGCTTGTTAGTTGATGCAGTTTTTTCCTGGCATCGATGGACTTTACATTTTGGCATGTTTTTGCAATGGCTGTTGTTCCTTTCCATGTTTAGTGCTTCCTTCAGGATCTCTTGTAGGACAGGCCTGGTGGTGACAAAATCTCTAAGCATTTGCTTATCTGTAAAGGATTTTCTTTCTCCTTCACTTATGAAACTTAGTTTGGCTGGATATGAAATTCTGGGTTGAAAATTCTTTTCTTTAAGAATGTTAAGTATTGGCCCCCACTCTCTTCTGGCTTGTAGAGTTTCTGCTGAGAGATCTGCTGTTAGTCTGATGGGCTTCCCTTTGTGGGTAACCCAACCTTTCTCTCTGACTGCCCTTAACATTTTTTCCTTCATTTTAACTTTGGTGAATCTGACAATTATGTGTCTTGGAGTTGCTCTTCTTGAGGAATATCTTTGTGGCATTCTCTGTATTTCCTGAATTTGAATGTTGGCCTGCCTTACTGGGTTGGGGAAGTTCTCCTGGATGATATCCTGCAGAGTGTTTTCCAACTTGGTTCCATTTTCCCCATCACTTTCAGGCACACCAATCAGACGTAGATTTGGTCTTTTCACATAATCCCATATTTCTTGGAGGCTTTGTTCATTTCTTTTTACTCTTTTTTCTCTACACTTCTCGCTTCATTTCATTCATTTGATCTTCAATTGCTGGTACTCTTTCTTCCAGTTGATTGAGTCGGTTACTGAAGCTTGTGCATTTGTCACGTAGTTCTCGTGTTATGGTTTTCATCTCTATCAGTTCTTTTAAGGACTTCTCTACATTGGTTATTCTAGTTAGCCATTCGTCACATGTTTTTTCAAGGTTTTTAGTTTCTTTGTGCTGGTTATGTAGTTCCTTCTTTAGTTCTGAGAAGTTTGATTGACTGAAGCCTTTTTCTCTCAACTCGTCAAAGTCATTCTCCATTCAGCTTTGTTCCATTGTTGGCAATGAGCTGCATTCCTTTGGAAGGGGAGATGCACTCTGATTTTTTGAATTTCCAGCTTTCCTGCACTGCTTTTTCCCCGTCATTGTGGTTTTCTCTGCCTTTGGTCTTTGATGATGGTGATGTACTGATGGGGTTTTGGTGTGGTTGTCCTTTCTGTTTGTTAGTTTTCCTTCTAACAGTCAAGACCCTCAGCTGCAGGTCTGTTGGAATTTGCTTGAGGTCGACTCCAGACCCTGTTTGCCTAGGTATCAGCAGTGGAGGCTGCAGAAGATAGAATATTGCTGAACAGCGAGTGTTGCTGTCTGATTCTTGCTCTGGAAGCTTCATCTCAGGGGTGTACCCAGCCATGTGAGGTGTGAGGTGTCGGTCTGCACCTAGCAGGGGATGTCTCCCAGTTAGGCTACTCAGGGGTCAGGGACCCACTTGAGCAGGCAGTCTGTCTGTTCTCAGATCTCAGCCTCCATGCTGGGAGAACCACTGCTCTCTTCAAAGCTGTCAGACAGGGACTTTTACATCTGCAGAGGTTTCTGCTGCTTTTTGTTTAGCTATGCCCTGTCCCTGGAGGTGGAGTCTACAGAGGGAGGCAGGCCTCCTTGAACTGTGGTGGGCTCCACCCAATTGGAGCTTTCTGGTGGCTTTGTTTACCTACTTAAGCCTCAGCAATGGTGGGCGCCACTCCCCTAGCCTCACTGCCGCCTTGCAGTTAGATCTCAGACTGCTGTGCTAACAATGAGGGAGGCTCTGTGGGCGTGGGACCCTCTGGGCCAGGTGTGGGATATAATCTGGTGTGGCATTTGCTAAGACGCTTGGTAAAGCACAGTGTTAGAGTGGGAGTTACCCGATTCTCCAGGTATCTCAATTTCCTTTGGCTAGGAAAAGGAATTCCCTTCCCCCTTGTACTTCCCAGGTGAGGTGATACCTCACCCTGCTTCAGCTCTGGCTGGTCGGGCTGCATCCGCGGACCAGCACCAACTGTCCGACATGCCCCAGTGAGATGAACCCAGTACCTCAGTTGAAAATGCAGAAATCACCCATCTTCTGTGTCACTCAAGCTGGGAGCTGGAGGCTGGAGCTGTTCCTATTTGGCCATCTTGGGTGTGCCCCCCAGAAGTTCTAAATTTTAATCAAGTTCAGTTTATCAACTCTTATATATTGTGTTTTCGATGTCATAAGAAATGATTAATTCCTGATCAAAATTAATTATGCCTATATTTTCTTCTGTGAGATTTGTAGTTTTAGGTTTTACATGTAGGTCTATGATCAATTCTGCATTTTGTTAAATACGGTGTGAGGTATGAATGAAAGTCCTTTTTTTGCATGTGGATATCCAGTTGTTCCAGGATTGTTTGTTGAAAAGGCTGCCTTCTCTCCATAGAATTGCCTTTGGCCTTTGTCAAATCAATTGAAGACAGATCTGTGGTTCTATCCTGGATTTCTTTCTGTCCCATTGCTCTATTTGTCTGTCTTTACATCAATGCCACACTCTTGTTTCCTGTAGCTTTGTAATAAAAGTTGTTTTGGCAATTCTAGGTCTTTTGAATCTCAATATGAATTTTTAGAATGTGTCAATTTATCTGATAAAGTCTGCTGGAATTTTTATCGGGATTATGTTGAATCTATAGATGAGTTTGGGGTGAGTTGACATCTTAACCTCTTAGGTCTCTTGACTCATAAACAAGAGGTGTATCTCCATTTATTTAGATGCTCTTTAATTTCTCTTAGCAATGTTTTCATAGTTTTTAGTGTATAGGACTTTCATAGTTTTCATCAGATTTATCCCTAAGTATTTCATATGTACTGATGCTATTATAAATGGTATTTCTAAAAGTTCAGCTAATTTCTAATTGTATTTAGAAATACAATCTATGGCTGGGCACAGTGGCTCATGCCTGCAATCCCAGCACTTTGGGAGGCCGAGGCAGGCAGAGCATTTAAGGTCAGGAGCTCGAGACCAGCCAGCAAACATGATGAAACCCTGTCTCTACTAAAAATAGAAAAATTAGCCAGGCATGGTGGTGCATGCCTGTAATCCTAGCTACTTGGGAGGCTAAGGCAGGAGAATCATTTGAACCTGGGAGGCGGAGATTCCAGTGAGCCGAGATCACACCACTGCACTCCAGCCTGGCGACAGAGCAAGACTCCATCTCAAAATAAATAAATAAAATAAAATAAATACAATCTATGTTTGTATATCAACTTTTTATCCTGCAACCATGCTAATTACATTTATTAGTTCTAACAATATTTTGTAGATCTGTTACATTTTCTACATAGTCAAGTATGTTTTCAAATAAAGGCTCTTTTTACCTCTTTGTATATCAACTTTTTATCCTGCAACCATGCTAATTACATTTATTAGTTCTAACAATATTTTGTAGATCTGTTACATTTTCTACATAGTCAAGTATGTTTTCAAATAAAGGCTCTTTTTACGTCTTCCTTTCCAATCTAGATGGTGTTTTTCCTCTTATCTCATTGCAATGATTAGAGCCCTCAACACATGGGAAAGTAGAAGGTGGTACAAGTGAGCATTCCTCTCTTGTTCCTGATTTAAGGGAGAAGGTATGCAGTGTTTCATCATTAAATATGATGTTGACTGTAAGTTTTTTCATAATGTTCTTTATCAGATTGAAGATATTCCCTTATATTTCTAGTTTGCTGAGATATTTTACAGGAATGGATGTTGAATTCTTCCAAATAACTTTTTAATATCTCTTAAAATAATCATACGGTTTTTCTTTAATTTGTTAATACAGTAAATTATATTTTTTTAATGTTAAACCAACCTTGTATTTTTGGGATAAACCTCACTTGAACAGGGCATATAATTCTTTATATACATATTGCTTGATTCAATTAGCTATTATTTTGTTGGACACTTGGGGGTATAAGTTCACGAGGAATGGTCTGTAGTTTTATTATTATATTTTTTTCCGGGTTTGGTATCATTTCAGGGTAATAGTGGCCTATAGAATGCACTGGGAAGTATCCCTACTTTTTCCTGTTCTGGAAAGAATTTGGATCAAATGGTTTCATTATTTTCTTAAATGTTTGGTAGAATTCATCAGTGAAACTATCTGAACCTAGACTTCTCTTTGTGTAATGGTTTTAAACTACAGCTT
This sequence comes from Macaca nemestrina, assembly GCF_043159975.1. NCBI lineage: Eukaryota > Metazoa > Chordata > Mammalia > Primates > Cercopithecidae > Macaca > Macaca nemestrina. The sequence continues at coordinate 119,363,155 of NC_092133.1, read as the reverse complement.
CAATTTCTGTGTAGATCCAGGGCTATTCAGGTTGTCCATTTCTTGAGTAATCTTCCTTCCTTCCTTCCTTCCTTCCTTCCTTCCTTCCTTCCTTCCTTCCTTCCTTCCTTCCTTCCTTCCCTCCCTCCCTCCCTCCCTCCCTCCCTCCCTCCCTCCCTCCCTCCCTCCCTCTCTCTCTCTCTCTCTCTCTCTCTCTTTCTTTCTTTCTTTCTTTTCTTTCTTTTCTTTCTTTCTTTCTTTTCTTTCTCAGAGTCTCGCTCTCTCGCCCAGGCTGGAGTACAGTGGCACCATCTCTGTTCACTGCAAGCTCCATCTCCCGGGTTCATACCATTCTTCTGCCTCAGCCTCCTGAGTAGCTGGGACTACAGGCTCACGCCACCACACCTGGCTAATTTTTTGTATTTTTAGTAGAGACAGGGTTTTACCACGTTAGCCAGGATGGTCTCAATCTCCTGACCTCATGATCTGCCCGCCTTGGCGCCTCCCAAAGTGCTGGGATTACAGGCATGAACCACCATGCCCAGCCTATTTTATGTTACTTTATTTATTTATTTTTGAGACTGAGTCGCACTCTGTCTCCTAGGTTGGAGTACAGTGGCGCGATCTCAGCTCACTGCAATCTCTGCCTCCCGGGTTCAAGAAATCCTCAGCCTCCCGAGTAGCTGTGATTACAGGTGCCCACCACCACGCCTAGCTACATTTTGTATTTTTAGTAGAGATGGGATTTCACCATGTTGGCCAGGCTGGTCTCAAACTCCTGACCTCAAATGATCTACCCACCTTGGGCTCCAAAGTGCTGGGATTATAGGCGTGAGCCACCATGCCTGGCCTCTTGAGTGATCTTCAGTTGATTGTTTTTAAAGGAATTTTTTCACTTCCCTTAATTTGTCAAATTTATTGACATAAAGTTTCTCATAATATTCCCTTATTTCCTTTTAATACCTGTGGAATATGTAGCAATATCAACTCTCTCATTCCTGATGCTGATAATTTGTCTCTTCTCTCTCTTTTTTGCTAGGTAGAATTGGCATTAGCAGTTACCCCCCTTTTGTTCCTGCTCTGAGGGGTTTACAGCTTTCAGTAGCTTTCAAGAATTTAGATTCTTCCAAATAACTTTTCAATAGATGTCTCTTGAAATGATCTTATGGTTTTTCTCTTTTTAATTTGTTAATACAGTAAATAATATTGATTTTTTTAAAATTCTTAACCCACCTTGCATTTTTGGGATAAACCTCACTAGATCATGGCATATAATTTCTTTTTTAATATATTGCTTGATTTAATTTGTATTATTTTGTTAGAAACTTGGGAGTATAAGTTCATGAGGAATGGTCTGTAGTTTTCTTGTATCTTTTTCTGGTTTTGGTATCATTTCAGGTAATGGTGGTCTTACCATTATCTTTATACTTTATAGCATTAAGTATGAAGTTTGCTATAGGTTCTATGGTAGAATAATCTTCATAAGATTATATTTTATCAGATTATATTCTATTCCCAATTTGCTCAGTTTTTTCTTCCACCTTATGAAGGAATATGAAATCGTATTAAATGCTTTTTCCACATCTATTGAGATGACCACCTGATATTTTCCCCTTTATTCTGTTAATGTGATTAACGACATTGATTAGGCATAGTTATTAATATGGTACACTGACAAAGCAGTATATATTATAGTGGTTAAGAACAGAGCTCCAGTGACAGGCTGCCTGGATATTAACATGGTTACACTACCTACCAGCTTCGAAGACTTGGGTACTTTCTTAAACTCTCTGTTCCTAAGTTTCCCCCCTCTCTAGAAGGAATATAAATCATAGTCCATCTCATGAAATTGTTGTGAGAATAAATCGGGTCACATGTGCAAAGAGCTTAAAACATCTGTGACTTAGTGCTCAATAATGTTCGCTATTTTTATTATTAGATCCTGGCCTAGATTATTAAAACCTGACAGCAAAAAGAACTGCCCTGAGATCTGAGCCAGAAGGACCCAGGCCTCTACTTCAGAGGGCTCTATGGTGGCCCTGCTCAGGTGACACTGATCCTGCAGAGGAGGCATCTTCAGGGCCTGATGCCTACAAGAGGGTCTCCCCGCACTTGGAACATGGCCAGTGTAAGCAGACATGCTCCAAGTGTGAGGACAGACACCTGATCCAGACACATGTCCACTTACACTGGCCATGCTCCAAGTGCAGGGACCCTGGAACTCTGCCCAAATGCCCCAAGCCTGCCCTCTGGGACTCAAGACGTTCTACCCTAGGTCCAACGTCCAGATGGTAGAAAGCTTTGGGGTACAGACTTCAAGGCCAGAGAGGTCTCCAAGGGATGGCTGTTTACAGTAGGATGTTGATGGAATTTATGAAAATAGGCTTATCCAGTCAGAAGCATAAAACAGATTTATTTAGCGGTTCATCAGCTTGATGTATTACTTTTCTACATGTACACATATGGTATGTACACATCTACTTGTACCATTGTCCTGAGCCCTGCCCAATGGTCGGTTCTCAGCCACACTGGCATACCAGGTCATCTTAATTTGCAGAGGCCAACCTGCAGCCTTCTCTTAGCCTGGGAGTGTGAAGCACACGTGCTTATCTCCAGGTCAAAGCCCTGATGTCCCCAGATATGTTGATTCATTGTTCGGGAAGCAGGAGGAAAGGGCTGAGAGCAGTTCTGGGAAGGGGGTCTTCCTGGAGACAGCCGTGAGGGCCCGTTGAAGAGCAGGGCTGCCAGGGAGGCTTTGATTGGCTCTGCAACAGAGAAGAAGCCACCCTCCTGGCCAGAGCTCCCCACGTCTGCCAACCTGCAGCCTTCTTGCAGGCATGGGGGTCAGGCCATCGGCAGGATGTAGACCGCACCCTCCAAGGATGAACATAGGCCAGATTAAGGAAAAGGAGCGTTGGTGGGGTACGGTGGCCTGTAATCCCAGCATGTTGGGAAGCTGAGGCAGATGAATCACTCGAGGTCAGGAGTTCAAGACCAGCTGGTTAACATGGCAAAACCCCATCTCTACTAAAAACACAAAAATTAGCCAGGCGTGGCAGTGGGCGCCTGTAATCCAAGCTACTCGGAAGGCTGAGGCAGGAGAATCGCTTGAACCTGGGAGGCAGAGTTTGCAGTGGGCCAAGATTTGTCTCAAAAAAAAAAAAAAAAAAAAAAATTAAAGGATTGTCTTTAAGGAGTGCAAGGCCCAAAGGGATTGGGGTAACAGCATCACGCAGACCCTCCACAGCCACCTTCACCAACTTGGGGCCCTGTGACCCACTCTTCTGAGTTCTATATGGCTGAGGATTGAGGGGCAGCTGACCTAAGAATCCTCCCTCAGGCCGGACGCGGTGCTCACGCCTGTAATCCCAGCACTTTGGGAGGCCGAGGTGGACGGATCACGAGGTCAGGAGATCGAGACCTTCCTGGCTAACACAATGAAACCCCGTCTCTACTAAAAATACAAAAAAATTAACCGGGCATGGTGGCGGGTACCTGTAGTCCCACCTACTCGGGAGGCTGAGGCATGGGAATGGCGTGAACCCGGGAGGCGGAGCTAGCAGTGAGCCGAGATCGCGCCACTGTACTCCAGTCTGGGCGACAGAGCGAGACTCTGTCTCAAAAAAAACTCTTAGCAGCAGGGCAGAAGCTGAAGGCAGCATTGAGAAATGGGAGTACAGGGAGTGCTTCTAATTTTATGTGGCCTTAGCATCCAGTTTTTAATATAAGTTTACCTTTCACATACCAGGAGCAGGGCTTAGTTCCCTTGATGGGGTTTCCAGTAAGTACTCCACCCCACCCAAATGGCTCCAGCTGGTGGCCAGAGATAAGAACTTGGAGGCGCCTCTCCCACCTAGCAGGGGGCGTGCCCTGCTTGTGAGGTCACAATGTGGCCTCCTGGGACTCTTGCTTGCTTGCCTGAAACCCACCAAGAAATGGTCCCTGTGGGAAACCTGTTTGGATAACACCCTGGACCCAATAAAGGCCCTGCTCAAACAAGGGGATCCCTTCTCATTCCCTGTTTGCACCCCCCAACTTCCATGTGTATGCATGTGCTTGTATGTGTGTGTGTGTGTGTGTGTGTGTGTGTGTGTGTGTGTGTGTGTGTGCACGCCACCTCCAGGTGTGCCAAGTACCCCCACCAGGGTCTGTAAGTACTAAAAACTCTTAAATTTTTGCATTGTGGTTGTGCCATTGTAGCCCTGCCAACAATCCAGTCCCTGATAGTGAGGCTGCCCCAAGGGGACCCACACAGGTGGATCTCCAGCTGTGCTCTTCTAGCCTCTGTTGGCTCCTGGGGACAGGGGCTGCCAGCTAAGTTGATAAACTCAGTTTCATTCAAAACTGGCAGTTAGGCTCCTAGTTGGCCTGGAGCCAGCTGCAGTTAGGAAGGGACCAGAAGGAAAGGAGAGGAAGAAGGCAGGTATGCCCAGAGAAGCTGAAGAACCCGGGGGGTTAGGGGTTGGGGGGCAGGAGAGAGGCAGAGACAGATACACCTGGCGCTGCTCCATCTCCCGTAGCTTTGAGGCCCAGGGCCAGGTCTGAGGCACCCTCAGCTTTGTTCTCGAGAGAACCCAGGGCTCTTCCTTCTGAAAAGAACACACCACATCCCAATGTTCTAAGAACCCCATCAGAGATCTTGTCTGATGTGCTCATGACTTCTCAGAGATCCTGTTCCTGGAAAAGCTAGACTGTGACCTAGAAGGAGTGACCTGGGGTCTTGAAATCTCTCCTCTTCCAAGCAGAAAGGGCATGAGAAACGTTGGCACCTCGAGGTAGAGAAGCTGTGCTCTGGGCAGAAAGGAAAGCCTCCCGGAAGAGCAGTCACTGAGCAGAAGCTTGATGGGCAGGGAGAAGAGGAAAGGAGTGGGCAGGCAGAGGCGGGATGCAGGAGAAGGATGCTGAGCCATCTGGTCACCAGGACTCGGGAGCGGCAGCCAGTGGCGTGCAGGAGGAGGAGCAGGCGCCCACCGTGTGGTGGAGGAGCTTTGCTGAAGATTTGCTCCACCTCAACCAGGCCCTGGTCACTCTGGCCCTCTTCCCTGGAGAGGCGCTGGCCCTGCATGCCTTAGAGAGTGTGGTCTCCCCCACTGCTCACCTGCCTAAGGGCACAAAACCTGCAATGCCACCAGGTCTCCTGTGTGCCTCCTTAGTCAGCAATGTGGGTAACACTCCACCCCTGTCCTCAAGGATCTCAAAATCCGGCAGGAAAGGCAGAAAATGGACACACAGTCATGGTGCCGCCAGTGTGAAGGTTCCGGGTAGGTGCAAGTGCAGAGAAGAGAGGGCCCACTTTACCGCAAGCTAAGGACACAAGTCATTAGGCCGGAGGGCAGAGTGTGTTGGCGTAGGAGTAGTTAGACCTAAAATAAGGGCTTCCTATGCTAGGCAACCAAGTTTTAGTCACTTGCTTTATAGGCAAAAGCAACGTATTCGTGGATTTTCAGCAGAAAACTGTTTTGAAAAGCATTTTGAAAGCAGTGAGGGGAATGACAAAAGGGAGCTGGAAGCTCAGAAAGAGCTGAGGGGGGCTGGGTACCTGTGATCTCAGCACTTTGGGAGGCCCAGGCAGGAGGACTGCTGGAACCCAGGAGCTTGAGACCAGAGTGGGCAACATAGTGAGACCTTATCTTAAAAAAAAAAAATTATTAATGGCCAGGTGTGGTGGTTTGTACCTGTAGTTCCAGTTACTGGGAGGCTGAGGTGGGAGGATCGCTTGAGACTGGGAGGTCGAGGTTGTAGTGATCCATGATCATGCCACTGCACTCCAGCCTGGGAGACAGAGCAAGACCCTGTCTCTAAATAAATGAAGGAAAGACAATAGAAAAGAAGGCAGAGGGGGCTCCTGAGTCTGATCTGTGGCTGTGCAGAAGCTCAGGGGATGGGAGGCAGAGCCTGACAAAGTGGGTGACCCTACCCAATGCCTGTCGAGCCGAGTGGGGCGACTTGCTCCCAACTGGTCCGAGGCCTCACTTCCCCACCCCTTCCTTCCACCTCCACCTTCTGCAGCATTAAAACACACTGCTTGCCCATGGGCGACACCGGGGGGTCATCTCTGGATTCCATCATGTCAGTCACTGTCCAGGCAGTTGGGCACATTTCCCGTATTCTTTAGCTACGGCAATGTCAGGTGCTTCTGTCTAGGTGGAGGCATTGAGAAAAATGAACAAGATCTTTACATTTTTTTTTTTTTTTAACTGGAGACCAAGGTTTTGAAAAATTAGCTCAATTGCTGTCTCAAGGTCAGTCACACCATAGTCTAAAGGGCCGACCTCCCAAAAAATGCTTCCCCCAAACACCCCCATCCTGTGTGCAGCCATACCATCTACCGCCTCTGGGCTTTAACGGCCCCCTTTGCTGCCAGAGAAAATGCCACTCCACTTCTGGTACCCCCCGAGGTGGTGACAGCAGCTTGATCTGGGAAGAGCGCAGTCCCGCAGATGGACCTGAGTGGCACGTGGCCTAGCTGAGAGAGTTCCACACCTGGGCGTCAGCTCCAGGCCTGCCTGAGGTTCTGGCTACCTTCCACACCTCAGTGCCAGCCTCTGGTGCCCCAGGAAAGAAAAATGGCTTTCTGCTAGGTTGTCTTCCTGCCGCAGAACTAGAAAAGACTCGAGCATGGCTTTGAGGAAGTGAAGTGACCCAATCAGTTTCTTTCTCCCAAGACCTCTGCTCAGGGCTTCCCCAGTGGGAAACAGGGCTGGAAAATGGCACCTGATTGGAGGTAGCAATTGTTGTTGCCTGGAACAAAGGAAAGAAGGAGGGAGAGAAGATCATTAGGGATAGGAGAAGGTGGCTGAGGAGACAGTGACATTGTGAGTGATGTGATGGTGACAAGTGCGGCTCTGAAGTCAGGGAGAGTGGCCACGATGTGTGAGCAGCTTCCAGAAGCCAAGAACCTCCAAAAAGGCAACAGAGGTTGAGTCAGGGAAGAATCCAGGCAACGTCTGCAAAGCCAGTGTTGTCAGTGGAAAAGCTCTGGGGAACAAAATGAGGGCAATCATCCTAGAATGTGGCAACGGAATCTTTGCAGACCTGACATATTTTGTTTTGCTTTTAAGAAAAGAATTTGTGTGCACAAAGCTGTTATTTGAATTTCAAGTAGGAATTGAGCTGTGTAGTATTGTTCAGCTTGACTCATTGCAAATAAGTATTTTACCTCTCTCCGAAATGACTTTTGGTAGCAGAAAATGAAATAACTTTAAAGCAATCAAAGCATCTTTCCTTGAGGGAGTTTCATTTCTCATAGCTCTTACTCTGCGCTTCATTCTCCTGTGAAAAACTGAGATTGCTTATGAAAATGACTGAGTTAGCAATTAAAAGCATGTTTAAATTATGTATGTAAGAGAAGTTAAATGCATTTAAACAAACTTCTGTGTTCTATGTGTTCTGTTTTATTTTTTTATATACTTCACCCAGTAAATTCTATTGTTTCAGAAAAGCCTTATGTCTTGTAATGTTGGGGCATGGAAAAAAAAAAAAAAGAAAAACTTCATTTCTAAGTGGCATAAATAATACGCCATCATCTAAAAATCCTCAAGTGGGCCAGGTGGGGTGGCTTATGCCTGTAATCCCAGCACTTTGGGAGGCTGAGGTGGGTGGATCACTTGAGGCCAGAAGTTTGAGACCAGCCTGGTCAACACAGTGAAACCCCATCTCTACTAAGAGTAGAAAAAATTAGCCGGGCATGGTGGCACACACCTATAATCCCAGTTACTCGGGAGGCTGAAGCATGAGAATCACTTGAACCCAGGAGGCGGAGGTCGCAGTGAGTCGAGATCTCGCCACTGTACTCCAGTCTGGATGACAGAGTGAGACTGTCTCAAAAACAAAATCCTCAGGTGGGCTAGATTTTATTCAAATACACAATACTAACCTGAGGTTTCCATTTACTTTTGTGCTCTTAGTATATTACAAAGGGGTAGAAATCTCTCAAATTTTTATAAGTTCTGGAATTCTATGTTAACAAAACGAAAACTGGAACCACTGAAGTCAATCTGACAGATTCTAACACCATCACTAACCATTAGAACATGCGGGGGGTCGGGGGATCTGATCCTAACACCATCGCTAACCATTAGAACATGCGGGGGGTCGGGGTATCTGATCCTAACACCATGGCTAACCATTAGAACATGCTGGGGATAAGGAGGGATCTGATCCTAACACCATCAGTAACCATTAGAACATGCCAGGGGTGGGGGGATCTGATCCTAACACCATCACTAACCATTAGAACATGCTGGGGATAAGGGGGTGGATCTGATCCTAACCCTGTCACTAACCATTAGAACATGCTGGGGGCGGGGTGGGATTTGATCTAGGTGGAGATCTCAGATTTTCCATTCTTAAGACTGTCCCGAGCTAACCTTGGACAAACGGCTGAATCTCTCTGTGCCTGAGTTTCTTCATCATAAGACAGGGATATTATACTCCTGCATCATCTGGGGCTAGGTTCAGCTGCACATGACAGAAAACCCAAAGTAATAATGGCTGAAACGAGAGAAGTTGATTTCTCATGTCCAAGCAGCCCAGAGGTAGGCGACCCACAGTGTCATCTACTTGGGATCCACTGTGCAAGGCTCTCGTTTTGAGATTCCCACGTGTTTCAAGGGGATGTGGAAGCTGGGCTGTGTCCAGTCTGTGGTAAGAGGAAAGCATGTAGAAGCCCGTGCCCGCTGCATGTGCAGGCAGTGGCTGGAGTTTGCGTTAAACCACTTCTTCTAGGCAATGGGCACGAACTCAGTCCCGTGGCCACACCTAGCTGTGAAAGAGGCTGAGAAGTGTGGTTTCCAAGAAGCAGTACTGGGAAATAACCAGGACTCTGCATCACAATCTGTTTCACTGGGCAGTTGTGAGACCTGTGTATTGATGCATATCAAATACTTGGGACAGGGCCTGGCACACAGTATGTGTCAGTGAATGTTGGCTGTTATACAGGAAGTGGTGGAGGCAAGCAGTTTGGCGTTATGGAAATGCATATGTCCAAAGGAGAACTGCTTCTCAATTGTCCTTTCCTATTCTTATCCTAGATGAATTGCTGGGATCGGGTAGAGACGAAGTCAGTTTGGTAGAATGGATTGGCGCTGGGTAGAGGCCAAAGGGTTGTTGTATTTGTAATTCAAGGACATCTCATTCATGTCAGGAGTGAGGGTAGTCATTTGGAGTTTAAAGCAGTGATTGCCAACTGTTGTGCAGCAGGTGCAGGCAAGTGGGGAAGCAGCCTGGTGGGATTGAGAAAACTGGGGAGCACACATACTCTCTGAGGGGCGAATGCAACCTGCCACTACCCTGTAGTAGGACTGGCGCTACTAGACCTTCTAGTTTTTAAAAAGTCTGGATTTTTATGTGACATCTTTTTGTTCGCCTTGAACATTGTCTTACGGCCACAGGCAAGCAATCAGTTCAGTAAGACCACATGAGACGAAAATAATTAGATGAGGGACAGGCTGGAAAAAGCTATCAGGAGCTGCAGCTGGAGGGCATGATCGTGACAAACTCCCGGACAAGGTTAAGTAAGAAAGGACATCATGGGTGGATCTTCAGTTTTCAGCCCCTTCTCAGCTGGGTAAGAAACCCAAGGAAGGAAGAAATGCTAAAGCTACAGTTTTATGACTTTTGTTTGCATGATTTCTGCTAAAATAGGCTGGAGGAATGGGATGATGACTATTTTCTAACATTTAAAATGCTGTCAATACTAGAACTGTAATACAGCACTCTTTCAAACAAGAAAAATCCACATTTCTGTTTTTGTGGTTGACTACATGATTTAAGTTCTTGTTCTGTTTTCTCCAACCCCTCCATGAGAAATCTCCAAGCGTAAGATTATTTTGCTCATCTCTTCTTTGAGGATAAATCCCTCTGTTTGAATGATGTTTTCTCAGGGCAGGGATGGGAAGTGTCTGCTAATCGATAATGACCCACCAAGAACCACGAGGGTCTGTAAACAAAGCTCTGGTTCCCCTCATTATCCTACAGCCCAAGCATCCTGTGGGACCATATGTAGGTTTGCAGAAGAGGTCACTCATGGAAAATGGAAAGGGAATAATTGGGTATTTCTCCTTGTAGTAATTCATGAGAAGGAAAAATATGTAATGTTATAAGAAAGTCAACATGGCCTAAGGGAAACTTTACCAGGCTTTTTGAGTCAGTCACTTGGGCCAAAACGAAGAGAATGATAAAGATGCAAGGCTCTCTGGCTGCTTGAAACATGAAATAAAGGAGACTTTCTTTTTTTGGTCAACAGTATAGTCTAAAAATGTCAAGGCTTATTGCGCAGGTTAATGGTTTTTGATTTCTTGGTATCTGAGGTTAGCCACAGGGGAGCGTATTATTATAAAGTCACCTGGCTTCACGGTGGCTCTCATTGGTTTTACTTACCGATAGACTTTTATTCTCAGATTCTTAAGATAAGAAATCCTCTAGGAAAACCTTCCTGAGACTCCTGTTTGAGTCTGAGCTACTAGGAATCTTCTGCTGTCTTCCAAAGTCACTGTGTAAATGTGCATTTATCAATATGATTGTATTTATCCTCCCCCTTAGTCTTTAAAAAGCACTCTTTGGGTATTCTCAAAGATTAAAACAAGATAAAATTCATTTGGGTATATTGAACTATGTACACCATGACAAATGTTTGCTTTTCTGGCTCAAAGATAATGATAAAATAAGTCTATTATCCTGATTTCTATAAACTGTGAACGCATGCTTTACTACATGAGAAAGCAGATCACCATAGGCACGAGTCAGTAGAAATATCAAAGAATCAAACCTGCTAAAACTGAAGGTATGATAGCTATTGGATCCAGATATAAAATAACAGAAAACACATTAACTGAGAGAAGGAGTATTATTTCTCTCATTTTACATATCACAAAAACTAACATGTAAGTTGGGTAGCTTGTCCAAACTCATCCACTTTGTAAATGGCAAGGTCTAGATTTGAAGTCAGGCAGTTTGGTCCTATAATTCTTATAAAATGTTTTATATTTTACAGAAATAAAAGGGGATAAAATGTGATGCAAGCAAAAGAGATCTGAAAACTAGGCTGTTTTAAAAAACAGCTAAAGAGAACTTTCTAGAAGTGAGATAAGTGAAATTTAAAACTCACTGAACAGATTAATAAGACATGGCTGAAAGTAAAATAATAAATTGGAATATAGTTCTGGAGAGCTTACCCAGAACGCAGCACAGAGAGAAAATGAGAAGTAAAATATAAATAATAAGGTAAAAAATACCTTATTGTAAGTTCATTCAACGTACTTTTAACAGTAGGAGCTCCAAAAGGAGATAACAGACGAAAGGGGGAAAAGCCAATATTAAAAGTGACTGAGACATTTTACAGAATTGACAAAAGATACCAATCCTCAGTTTCAGCAAGCCAAACAAATCCTAAGCAGAAAAGAAACCCACATCTAGACACATTGCAGCAAAGCCTCAGAACACCCAAGACAAAGAAACGATCTTACAGCAGTCTGAGAATAAAAATACACAGACCTCGACTGAAAACTGATTCATAACTGCAACACCAGAAGCCAAGAAAAAGGGACTAGTATCTCCAAAATGTTGAGGGAAAAAGATTGCTGTGTACCTATTTGTGTATCCAGCAAAATGGTCTTTCAAGTGTGAAAGCAAAATAATTACATTTAAAGATAAACCAAAGCTGAAAATGTTTATCGCTAACGACTCTCACTAAAACTTCTGAAATACACAATTTAGGTAGAAGGAAAATTATCCTACAAGGTAGGTCTGCAGTTCAGGAAGGAACAGTGATTATTGAAAATGGTAAAAATATAAGTAAATCTAACCATTAGCATTGATTGTATAAAACAACAATGGTAGTATATAAATTGGGAGAGGATGACTGGACTTAACGTAGGCTTAGATCTTTGTGTTGCTTGTGAGAAAGGTATAGCTATTGATTAAATTTGTTTCCTATGCATATTAAATTTCCTAGGGTATGCACTAAAAGGATAGAAATTAGGGAGGAAACGAAAAGTGAAGGAAAAAATCCATCTAAATTAAAGTAAGAATGAAAAACATGTCACTAAAAAGGGGTCACAGGAAAAAAACAAAACAAAACCCAAAATGCAATTCAACCAGGTGATGAAAACAGATCAGTTAAGTACTATCAATGGAAAATGACTAACTGGGGAAGTTAAATGATACGGTTTGTAAGACTAATTTAAAAAGGGAAAGGAAAGGAAATGCAGCTCTGTGGCATTTAATATATAGACAAAAGATATTAAAGATTGTATTTCCTCAATGGTGTGTGACTTTCAACTGGAGAGTACATATCTTTTTCAAACACACCTACAACATTAGTTAGAACTGACTGAAATGGAATGGAAAAAATACATGAATGAAAAACATACAAACCAAAACAAAGCTAGTGTAACTAAATTAATACATGGTAAAATACAAAATAGACTTTAAGTAAAAGTAGAAATGAAAAGAATCACTAGAAAATAATAATTTAATTATTATGTAATCACAAGTGTCCTAGAAGAAACAGGAAGTTATAGCCATTCTAAATGTGCAAAAAAAAAAAATAACAAAAAGAAAAACCAATAAGGACAAAGTGACAAATTCATCATCCACCCCAAGAGGCAGCCATGCTCAGCAACTGATAGACCCCCCAAAATCAGATGAATTTTGATGCATCAGATCAAGTATGAATTTGAAATCACAACAGACATACACTCAATGATGTGTGCCTTTCAACTGCAAAGTACAGATCTTTCTCAAACGCAGATATATTAGTTAGGACTGATTGTATACTTCCCTCAACAAATTTCAAAGAGCTAGGATCACATAGACCACATACTCTGCCACAATGCAGTTTAGAAAATTACAGAAAGAAAAACTAGAAAAGTCCCATCTCTTTGGAAAATTTAAAACATACTTCCAACAACCCATATGTCAAGACAAAATCATGACAGGAAATACAAAAATGCTTAGCATTAAATCTTGTTTGACACAGTTTATACTATTTACAAGGAAATGTATAATCTTAAATAACTGATACTTGGCCTAAGCATTCAACTTGAGAAATTAAAGAGAACAGAAGAATCTTCTCAATAAAAGTAAAGACAACGTCATACTGAGTTATAAAAGAAATTCATGTGGAAGCTCATAGGATCCAGAATGGCCTGGATAAGAGGAAACAGGCAGGGAAGCTTTCCTATCAAGATTTATAAGGTGTGTATTAGGACCAGTGGACTAGAACTGGCCAATGGAACAGTGAGCCCCACACAGTCCAACACATATATGGGAAGTGACATGGCAGAGCTGGCATTGCACCCCGGAGGGGAAGCGGGGTACTTTCAGTACATGGTATTGGGACTACAGGATAAAAAATATAGATCCCCACTTCCTATCACACACAACAATCAATGCAATATAGATCAAGGTCCTTTATTTTCAGGTGTCCAGTGTTAGATAAATTATACAATGGCCCTGCTCCTAACCATGTAATTCTTTTTCTCAGTCTAGGCTTTGAACAAAATCCCTCTTCATCCAACAAATATTTTCTGTGTGCCAACTATGTTCCTGCCAATTGTTCCAGGCATGGAATACACCAGTAAACCAAAGACCTCTACCTTGGTGGGATTTACAGTCTTGTGGATAATTGATATATATGGCAGTTATTATGTATGGGGCACTTTATTAGCCCTGACATATTCATTAAATACTTGATAGATACTACTATCTGTAAGTGCCAGAGCTAGGATCTGAAGTTAGCCTGCCAACTCTCAGAATCCCAGCTAACTACTGTATTACATCTAGTGCCTTCCTTATTGCCTTGGTGAAGAATATGCCATGAAATGCTTTACTTAAACATGTATGTGATGATCCAAACACATTGTTATGTGTAATGAATTGACTTTTCTTCTGCAAATCTAATGTACTGGATAGGTACCATCCATCCTTGGAAGAATTTTGAGATTAGCTACTCAATCATTTTCTGTGTTGTGTGGTTCAGATGAAAAAGCCTGAGTGGTGCAGAGATGGCACCACTGTGCTCTAGCCTGGGTGAGGGAGGGAGGCCCTGTCTCAAAAAACAAAAAAATAGGCCGGGCGCGGTGGCTCACACCTGTAATCCCAGCACTTTGGGAGGCCGAGGCGGGCAGATCATGAGGTCAGGAGACGGAGACCATCCTAGCCAACACGGAGAAACTCCGTCTCTACAAAAATACCAAGGAAAACTAGCCGGGCGTGGTAGTGGGTGCCTGTAGTCCCAGCTACTCGGGAGGCTGAGGCAGGAGAATGGCATGAACCCGGGAGGCGGAGCTTGCAGTGAGCTGAGATCGCGCCACTGCACTGGGCGACAGAGCGAGACTTTGTCTCAAAACAAAACAAAAAACCAAAAAACTGAGGTACAGTGATTCCACCTTCTGGGGAAGCTTATCCATACCTTAAAATCTAATGCTGAGTAGGTGAAATTCGAACGATGTCATACATGAGCACCTAGTTTTTTGCTTTGTTCTGTTGGTAGATTTTTACAACTGCCATCTTCATTCTACTCTCAGAAAGTAAAGGTTTCAAGACATCTGTTTTGTGTCTGTAAGATAGCATCTTCAGGACCCTATGGTCAACAAATGTGACAATCAATAAATCTTTATCTCTAATTCCCAGTATTTTCCTTTTGTAACTGCTTCATCGGAAGGTTTGAGCATATCTTACAATGTCTCAACCTTCTCCTTGGCTGGACAAAAACTAAGTTTCCTTTGCTGTGTATTTCCTTCTACTCTCCTAAGATGCTGTTCCAGCTCTGGTGGTATTTAGCTTTCATAGCAGGGATGCTGGGAGGTCTGTGTAACCGATGCTTTTCCCCTAGTACAGCTCCCCTCCTTCCTTCCTGGGCAGCCAGCTGAGATGTGTTACTGTGTTACAACTGGCTCCTACTGTTCTCTGTTGCACAAATCAGTCAGCTAAAGCAGCCCTGCTGGTGTCCTACAGTGTTTAACCTTGCTACAGTGAAATGGCAAGTGGGACATTTGGTAGTCTTGCATATGAATCCAGGAATCTGACATTTTATAGCAAAAAGCTCATCAAAAACGACCACAGGAAAAGATAATCCTGCCATTCCACCTAATATCAGTCACAAAATAAATTCCAGCACATGAAAACCAACTTTAAGCCAAGCAAATATATACCATATGTCTGTGGATAGGGGAGTATGTCTTAGTGGTTCTCAAAATACACATATAAAAGCCGATAAATCAGGATAAATAAAACTTAAAACTATGCAAAGAAACACCTGAAACCAAGTTTAAAAACTATAGACTGAAAGAGGGGATCTGAAATTAAGATTAGTGTCCAGATCTTGTAAAGATCTGTGAGAAAAAGATAACAGAAATATGGTCAAAGGTTCACATAGCTGGATGCAGTGGCTCATGCCTGTAATCCCAGCACTTTGGGAGGCTGAGGCGGGAGGACTGTCTGAGCTCAGGAGTTCAAGACCAGCCTGTCCAACATGGTGAAACCCTGTCTCTACTGAAAATACAAAAAATTAGCCAGGTGTGATGGCACGCAGCTGTCATCTCAGCTACGCGGAAGACTGAGGCAGGAGAATTGCTTGAATCCAGGAGATGGAGGTTGCAGTGAGCTGAGATCATGCCACTTCACTCCACCCTGGGGACAGAGCGAGACTGTCTCCAAAAAAATTAAAATTAAAATTAAAAAGTTAATTCAGTTGGAAACCAGAATAGCCAATGAACATCTGAAACATGGTCTCTTCCCCAGTAATGCAGGAAAGGAAATGTAAACCAGTGAGAGACCTCACACCCATTGACTGTTTTAAAAACAAAATTTTTAAACACTGACAGTACCTAGTGTCCTTGAAGAGATGAGAATCCTCATACATGGTTGGTGAACTCTGGAGATGAATTTGACAAAACCTAGTAAAGCTGAAAATGTGCCATGTCAGTGCAGTGGCTCACACCTGTCATCCCAGCACTTTGGGAGGCCAAGGCAGGCAAATCGCTTGAGCCCAGGCGTTTGAGACCAGCCTAGGCAACATGGCGAAACCCGGTCTCTACAAAAAAAATACACAAAGAAGTAGAATCCAACTTAAATTATATTTGGTTAAGTCAAGGATGTCACTAAAAGAACATATAAATATGCTAATAGAAGGGTGAAATGCTATAATAAAAATATTAACCCAAAAGAGGCAAGAAACAAGAGAAAAGAGTATGTAAAATGCCCTGGTCATGGAGAAAACAAATGGTTCAGATGCAGATGTGAAGCCAAACACACAAATAATTATATTAGATGTAACTGGGCTATGTATTCCAACTTAGACTATGTTTAAAGAAAATCTATATGCTGTTATGAGAAAAATACAAAAGGATTAAAACAGATAAAAACGATATATCATGCAAATACTAAACAAAAGTAATACAGCTACATTAATATATAAAATACTTTAAGGCAATAAAGCTTTGGTTGAGACTGATTATGAAGGACATTTCATAATAGAAGAGTCAATCTACCACAAAGACATAACAATTCTAAATTTATGTTCACTTAGTAAACTAACTTCCAAATAAAAGATTGACACAAAAGATACACAAATCTACATTCACATCATAATATTCTATCACTTCTCAGTAACTGGTAAGAGCCAGGTAAGAAATCTGTAACAATCTAGATCTGTAAAACATGATTCAATTTGACCTAATAAACCAAACAGAAACCATCCAGTAAGGATAGAATACATACTCTTTTCAGGCAATCATGTAATATTTCTCAAAATTGACCATATACTGGGTCAAAATGGATGTCTCAATTTCGAATATATGTTTAATGATAATGTAACATTATACTGGAGTCAACATGACTAGAAAGGTTTCAAACGTTTGGAAATTAAGCAGTTGAATTGCTGCTTTTTCTTTAACCTGTGAATTGCTAAGTAATTCACAGGTTAAAGAAAAAAATCAGAATGGAAACTAGAAAACATTTTGAAATGAATAATAAAAATACAGCATATAGCCTTAAAACGCAGATATTAGAAAACAACTAAAAATCAATTTTCTAGGCAATCGTCTCAAGTTAAAAAGTCCAGCAAATTAAAGCCAAAGAAAGGCTGAGCGTGGTGGCTCATGCCGGTAATCCCAGTACTTTGGGAGGACAGGGCAAGCGGATCGCTTGAGCCTGGGAGTTTGAGATGAGCCTGGGCAACATGGAGAAAGCCCATCTCTACAAATAATACAAAAAACCCCAAAAGTTAGCTGGGCGTGGTGGCACGTGCCTATAGTCGCAGCTCTGCAGTGAACTGTGATGGTCATACCACTGCACTCCAGCCTGGGCAACAGACTTGAGACTGAGACTCTGTCTCAAAAGAAAAAAAAATGGAAAAAATAAACTTAGGAGCAAGAATGAATAATAAAAAACTATTTCAGCCTTGAAAGTAACTTTTAAAACATGTAAGTAAAAAGTGTTTTTGACAGTTTTAATAATACTCTGACTTTTCCAAGAACTCCCCTTCATGTAAACTAAGGGAAGTGTGTGCTTTATTTTGTTCAAAACTTCAAAAGCAGGGCATGACTCTTGGTAAAATCTTATCACCAGCAGCAAACTATTCATGGTACCATCTCCATGTGTAGTTACCATTGTGATTCTATATACTGGAGCAAACATCTGACTATTGCATTATGTTATTTTTGTGCTGTAGTTGTACCTGAGCATTTGCATATTGAAAAATTTATTATAAATCACTTTTTTCTTTTCTACTGTAATAGGGAATTATAGTCTATATCGTAACATACTGAATATAAAGTTATGTTTAGATATATTATGAATTTCATTTCATGATGGTAAAGGGGAAATTTCAAAATACTTTTAAGAAAGTATCGGGTTTGACAGTTGAAAATCTCTGGATTTGATGATTAAGGTCCTTCTCAGCCTTAACAGTCTGAGATTTTTTTGTAACCATTACTACCAACAACAGCTTTGTTCTATTTTGAAACTAGTGTGTGGCAGCCACTGTAAGTGGAACAGTATCTCATTTAAATCTAATCACCCTTATAATAGGTAGTAATACTGTCACTGTTTATAAGAGAAAACAAATTCAGAGGAGTTAAATAATGTGTTCAAGTTCACATATCTAGGAAGTATAGAGTTGGAGTGACTCCAAACTCATGTTCGTTTCACTCACGAAAAGGTCATTAACATACATTACTTTCCCTAGAAGAATTAAATACTATCTGTCGACAAGTGAGGTTAGGCTCATGTAAGCATCTGTAAGAGTCTCTGCCCACCACAGCAAGAAAGAGGAGAAGATGGAGTGTATAAATATAGTAGGTGTCTTTTGAAAGTCAGGTACCTTTTTAATCACGTAAGGTAGTTACAAATGGATGACATCTAAAAATA
Source organism: Macaca nemestrina (assembly GCF_043159975.1). Lineage (NCBI taxonomy): Eukaryota > Metazoa > Chordata > Mammalia > Primates > Cercopithecidae > Macaca > Macaca nemestrina. The sequence continues at coordinate 119,344,804 of NC_092133.1, read as the reverse complement.
TATCAGAATAAGTTTCAAGCCATGCAAAGTTCACCAAAACAATGTTTATTTCCAGTGTTTAATTGGGTATGCACACAGGCATGACACAGGTTTGGATTCATTAAGTCCTCATGCAGAATTATATTCTTCTCGATAAAGAAGCCAGTTCCATCCAGGATCCACTATCTACACACCTATGTTACAACATTTATATCAAATCTGGTATCTGAAGAAAAGATACACATTTAATATGTTCATTTAAGTTACGTATTTTACAGAAAGATTAAAAATTCAAGTCACACAAAACTCAAAAACTGTATTAAAAGTTTGAATATAAAACTCAGATCCACCTGGAATGACTAAAGAATGGAAGTTCTGTATCCACCTGTGTTAAAACTGGTAAATGTAATGAAATTTGTTACCGATAAAACGCATTCATTTATTCAATGTAAGTTATCTAATTTTAACAATATGGCACCCTAAAAACCAACTGTATTTTTATGATGAGGCACTTTTGTTAGTGATGAAACCAAAAGAACAAATTTGCTGCACACTGATGCCAGCGATTTTCTTCAGTGATTTTGGGTATATGCTATGTAGTAAGTTGCAACAAATACCTTGCTCATTTGTGTGCAACTATCCGATATATTTTTAAATATATATATATATGTTCTTCTGGCTGTAGTAATGCACTGTAAAGCTATTTCACAGTGCAAAATGATGAAACCAGCCCAAATGAAGGCTGCATAATAACAATTCTGATACAAGAAAATATTGACAGAGTTACTGGAACGTGTAACAGTAGTTTTTTTACTTGCTAGAGTGGACATACCCCCAGTTTAAAGACAGGGATGAAACTCTGCTTTATTGCCTGGGGTTTCAGACAGTTTACGAGGCTGGGCATTCGCTGCAGAACTAGCATTTTTGCTCATGTTCTGGAAGCTTTCTCCGTTTATTTGGTCAGATGACTGCGGTGGTATGGAAAGAAGGGGCCTGTTGGTTGAAGCCAAGGTGCTGGAAGAACTGCCTGTGTCGCACTGAAAAGACAAAGGTGTGTCGGTCGTGGCTGTTTCTCGTGTGCTTGGGTTCTCTGTCTGGGGATCTCCGATTTCTCCTCTGCTAAGGTCAGAGGTACTGGTGCGTAGGCGTTCCCTGGCCAGCCAGTCTGAGATGGAAAGGTCCTGGGCTGAGCATTTTGGTTTTAACCGGTTCACAGCTGAAAGTTCTGATTCTCTCTCCCCGCTCTGCTCATGCACTTTCCAAAAATTCAAAACACTGATTTCAGTAGCATCTCTGTGCCCTCCTAGCGTATGTCTGCGCCGGATGCTTTTCCTTTTAGCAGTCTCAGCATTCGCTTTGTGATTCCCTACTCCAAACATGTCATCCGCAGGGGCTCTGGGTCTCAGTTTTAACCGATCTGCTATTTTCGTTTTCCATGTGGGTTCCTGTTTTTCGGATTCGCCTCTGGTGGGGGTCAGTAAACTCCCAGTTGACTTTCCTTTTTTCATAACATCAAACACTTTAGTTAATGAAGGTGCTTCTTTCTCATTCTTGGCATCTCCTAGACTTCCACTATCTGACTTGAACCTAGCTGATTTTTTCCTGGAGAGAGTATCACATTCGATGAGTTTATGGGAACTGAAGAGCTGTCTCCGGCTATCTAAACTTGATGTTAAACTTCCCTCGGTGCAACTCACTTCGCTTCCTTCAGAATTTCTCCGGCTGTTCTTAGTCACTTCTTGCAGTTTTCCTCGGAAAAGCCTCTCTGAAGTCAAGGCTGTGGGGAAAACGGGAAACTCGCTCTCGCTGTCGGTTTCCACAGGCCGCCCCTCGCTGATGAGTTCGCTTCTCTCGTCGTCTGCCTCGTCCCCCTTGCTCTCTGCCACGGATTGCACCTCAGGGCTCAGTCGACTGGAGTCCAGGCTAGTCAAGTATGTAGCAGATGATGTGGTGGAATAATCTGAGGTGATGGTGCTGATGTTGGCCAAAAACTCGCTATGTTTCGTTTCTGGACTGGTTGATTTCTTCGTGGAAAACCTTGCCAGGGAGGCCTGGGAAGACGTGCTAAGCAAAGTGCCAGAGTCAGAGCCTGTCTCTTCAAGGTGGGAGGGCTTCTGTGCCAGAAGTGACCTGGGGCTCTCTTTCAGGATGGCAAAGCGACAGCTGAGAGTTGGGGACTTGTTATGTTTTGAGTCGTGTGGCGGTGAGGGCTCTTCGGAAGGCGTGCTCTCTTTTCCTAGTGATATCTTTTCATCTTTTGTCGTGCTGGGGTCTTTCCTAGTGCTGTTGTCTTTGGCAATGATGATCTTCTGTTTTCTGCCCAGTGTCTCACTTTCCTTTTTGGACTCTTCTTTAGTATCATTGTGACACTGTTCCACATTTTCTTTCTTAAAAAATACATTGTCCAGTTCATCTTCTGAGCTGCTAGGCTGTGCTTTTTCTTTTGGCTTCTTCCTCTTGCGACTAGCGGCTGCAAAGATGGAGGACACAAGCAGCTCCCTGCTATACTGATCCTTGCCAGATCCCCAAGAACCCTGGGAGGCGAGAGAGAAGACAGACTCTGAGCATGAGAATGCAGCTGAGTTCATGTTCCGACAAGCTTGTCTCCCAAATATTTCTTATCAAATTATTATCTACTAAAGCTCTGGAAGCATCAACAGTGCAATTAGCTTTTTTTTTTTTTTTAACACCTCTTTTTACCTTGCACCAAAGCCAAATTTTTATTTAATGAGTCCAACTTCTTGCCTGGTGGTATTTAACTGCCAAACCACAGCTCATACACATCTGCCTTTCCGGCAAACAGTCTCTGCTTAGTGCCAGTTCCTATCAATATCCCCCAAACACCTGACCTTCCCTCCTTCCACAGTGCCCAGGCCTGCTTCACTTCCTTCATTTGGAACACAGGCATGAGATAGGTTAACCAATATTGTGACATGGTCAAACATCATAGTCTGATATAGGTTATTAAATGTTTATGACTGACTTTAATTTTCTAATTACAGGTATCACATGATATAGATACTGTATCAGATAAGCTCATTGAGATAAGGAAACTCTGGTCTTCCATTAGTTCATCCAGGAGGGATCTTCAAGGATCTGCCTTAAGTAAATCAGGTTGGTACTGTCTTCATTTATCTCAAGGTAACAACGGAATTAGAATATTCAAAAAACAGGTCAGGTGTGGTGGCTCATGCCTGTAATCCCAGCACTTTGGGAGGCCGAGGCGGGTAGACTGTTAGAGCCCAGAAGTTCGAGACCAGCCTAGGGAACATGGTGAAGCCCTGTCTCTACAAAAAATTAACTGGGCATGGTGGCACGCACCTGTGGTCCTGGCTACTTGGGAGGTCGAGGTCAGAGGATCACCTGAGCCTGGGGAAGTCGAGGCTGCAGTGAGGCATGAGGGTACAATTGCACTCCAGCCTGGGTGACAGAGTGAGAACCCATCTCAGGAAGGCAGGAAGGAAAGATCAATTAACATAAGTAAAAATAAATCCTTACCACAGAAACACTTTAGTGCACTGTTATTGGGAAAGTTATTTGCTATGTATAATGGGTTCTTTAAAACATTTTTTTTCTAAGATGGAGTTTCACCATATTGCCCAGGCTGGTCTAGAAGCCTTAGTCTCAAGCTATCCTCCCACCTCAGCCTCCCAAAGTGCCAGGATTACAGGCATGAGCCACTGCATCTAGATATAATAGGTTTTCGATTGCAACTATTAATTCGTTGCTAAATATCTGCTGGTTTAACCACACACTTTTTGAGACAAGCAGGTAGGCAGGAGGTACGCTGAGTAACAGAAGCCGACAGTATATTTCTCTATTGCCTAAAAATCTTAGACAAGTTAAAACTGCTCTATTTAAAGTAAAAATTCAGGCTGTTCTATCAAAGAATTCACCAAGATGAAATCACAGATGAATATAACTTTGTTTTTATATTATAAAGACTTTCGTAATTATCCAGCACATTTCCCCACATTTTGCTAAAGACTAATAGTTGTGACTGGGCTCTGAACTGGGAGACCTTGATGTCCATCCTCTCTAGCTTGCTAGGTACGAGCAAGTGATTCACTTTTAAACATCTCAATTCCATGGCGAGAAGCAATTAGATTATACTGTCTTTAAGATTTCCTTAAGGGTCTCTTTACAATTCTATGATCATATGCGTGTTGGGGCAAATTACTCTACTTTTCTACAGAGACTGTTAGAAGTAGTTACTCATATCATTGGGATATCCACTATATTACAGGCATGATATAACACCACTATAGATAAGATGAAAAGGCTATTGTAATAACAGGTTAAGAAAAATGCACCTAGAGAAAGGAAAAGCAGGGATTTCAACAGAGTTAACAAAACTGTTCTAGATTAAAGAAGTCTAAAGAGATTTGACAATGAAATGCAAGGAATGATCCTTGACTGCATTCTGTATAAGGAAGTAAAGAATATTACTGGGACAATCTGTATAAACACTGCACATTAGATAATAATGTATTGTACCTACATTAGTTTCCTGAGTATGAAAATTACTCTGTAATTATATAGGAGAATGCCTCAATTCTCTGGTGATATATGCTGAAGTATTTAGGTGTAGTGTTATCTCTACAAGTAACTATCAAATGATTCAGAAAAATCTCTACAAGTTAACTATCAAATGATTCAGAAAAAAAGTGTGAATTTACAACTGATAAATCTAGGGTAAAGGATTTGGGTGCTATCATTTTAGCAGCTTTTCTGTAGGTTTAACATTTTTCAAGATAAAAAGCTGGGCGAAAAGATGAACATCACAAGTAACAGAGACATGATAAAATATTTTTGTAAGAATTATAATTTAATCATATGGAGTCCTATTATGATATTTAAACATGATACATAAAATTCATGTCTCATTACAAAATATAACAATGTTTTAAGAAGTCTGACAATTCTAGTTGCTACTGCCTCAACAGAGCAAAATTTAGATCCACTGACTTGACAACAAACTATTCAAAAAGTTGTATAATTGAGGGAACACAGATTGTGTAAAAATATTATTAAAAAATTAGTGATTTCACTGAAAAGGCAAGACTATAGTGTAAAAATGCATAACAAAAAAATTGATAGTACTTCTGAAATATTTACAGATGATACGATGTTTGGGATTTGTGTAAAGATGGTCCTAGAGGGAGGGAAGCAGGTGGCATGCAGAGGAAACAGAGCTGGCCGAGTGCTGATAATTACTGGAGCTGGAGATGGGTACAGGGAGGCTTCTCGTTTTATTATTCACTTCTGTATATGTTAGGACCTAATTTTCACATTAAAGAATGGCCTAGATCTTTGTATTATGCCAAAACTGCACAATGAGAAGAATATGAACTTTTGAGTTTGTATTCCAAGTCAAAATCCAGTATTCTTCTATCATATATTGTTTTAGGAATTCATTTTTTATTATACTTTGTTGCTCTGTCATTAGACACAGAGAGGAATGCATTTGAATATCAACCATAACAATCAACAATTCCCCCCTAAAATATTTCAAATTGTATGAAACAATTTACCTTAGATTTTGTTGAGTCACTAGTAGCTGAATCTGTGAAAAGTTAAATAAAACATGGTCAGTATTAGCCAATCTTTACTGCTTTCCACAAACAATGCAAAACTTATGGAAAGACAGGCACAGAACAAAATGTGAAAGCAAAACTCAAAACAATAGAACACAGTGGATAGTCAGAGCTCACAAAGATGCAAGCTGCACCACAGAAAGCCACCGCCATGAAAGGATGCTGTGAATTGTAGGCAGAACCAGCTCAATGATAGAAATGGCAAAGGAGCCCTGTACTAAACAAAAACAGAAATACTCGTGTTTATTAGATTTTCTAAATATTAAATCTAGCAATAAAGAAGCTTGAGGACAGTGTAACAACAATGTTTTTTGTTTGTTTTTTTATGTACCACATCCTGTATCTGAGACTGATACACAATGTAGAACTTTTAAGAGTGTTGGCCGCCCTAGCTACAATTGAGACACTCATACTGGTGTGTTTGATTTTTGTCAGACTTAAATTTTCTAAGCATTATGCTGTACACGTATGGATGCAAAAGAGGCATTAAGATAATCTTGCTTCCAGGTCACTTTGGTTTTATAATAAATAATGTTTATCTTTGTGCTTCAGACCCCAGTTCCATAGCAGTGCAGTGAGGGATCCTTTTGACTAACTTGCTACCAGTTTTGCAATTATCTATTAACAAATGCTATTATGGAAATGGAAAAATGGAGACCATAATTTTACTGTCTGGCAAAAACTCAGATTATACAATTATAAAGAGGGTAGGAAGGGGCTAGCAATATTCAGGATAATACCAATTTTGCAGTTTCATCTTTCAACATTAGGGAAATTGGTTTTCAGAATAATGAGCTGAGCCCCATGCCACGCCCCTTTTAACACATGGCTAAATGCTTTATGACTTTAAGAACTGGTAGACCATACCATGCTATTTCTCCTCAGGGTCTGCTTCAGAAATAACAAGAAACAGCAGAAAAACTTTTAAGAAAGTAGTAGTGATCTGTTTACAATAATCTTAAGAGAAACTTTACACCACAGATCAACTATGTTTGCATTTACAAGAATCGGGGGTTTCTGCAGACAAGGCAGCTACAGTGTGGACAACAGTCCTCCTTCTTCCTACAGTTCCAGCTGTCCATCAGGGACATCACAGAATCCACTAGTGACATTACCGTGTGATAGACTCCTCCCACTTCGCCTGTTCAACATCAGTATAGATTTGCCTGTGTCAGTAAGAGCTGAAAAAACCCTTTAGGACTAAAACAAGAACTAGAGACAAAGGGAGAACATTGTGTAAAACAACATGCTAGATTAGTGCAACAGTTTGGCAGGAGAAAGTTTTCATTCAAAAGAGCCTAGAAGAACTAATACTTAACCAAGCATTAGGGTGGCAACAGGAAACGGAAGAAAATAAATCTCAAATAGGCTGGCTTTTACTGTGACAAATAAAACACTGTTATTTATGAAAATGGAGCCCATTACCAGTTCAACAGATTTAACTTGCTGCTTTTAAACAGAACTCCTGGCTCAAGAATAAGAACTACTTATACAGCCCAGATCATACTTTCTGCCATCACAGCAACCACATACTCAGTAGCATATATCTGTTTTACCTTGTGATGACTATTACATGGAAACTGTGAATTTAAAAAAAAAAAAAAAAAAAAAAGAACAAAACAGTGGTTTGCATGCTCATTTCCCTCATAGTTCCATTCTGACAAACATTACATTACAACTGCATGCACTGCCAATGGCATTAGAGTCACTGGAAGATAATTCAGATCAATCGGAAAAGGAAGATTAAGGTTTTTTATTAGTAGAAAGGAAGAGAAAAAGAAAAAAATCATAAGTAACAATTCACTATGATTGATTTGCTCTTTCATATTGTAAGAATGTAGCTTTCAGCCTAGAGGTCAAGACTGCCCAGGCAAGAGTTACCTGATACATCTCCTGGGGAGACTCCTGTCCTTCCAATGTTGGTGAGTAAATGATCTATGTTTGGCACTGGCTGGGAGTCTACTGTGCTTTCCTCCTGCACTGTTGTCTATGGTTAATAAACAAAGATCTCTTCATCATCTCTTCAAAGATACTTTCTTTAAAATTTAAACAACATTTAGTAAAAGACACATTCCTAAGTAAAGCACCTGTGCTTAATGTTTTTACACTGTTTACGCATAATTATCTGCAAAATAAGCACTGTACTGGTATATTCATTAGATCAGAAACTGAGCTAGAGACCTGCTTCCGGGGCGCAAAGCGGACAATAGCATACAAAGCAGGAAGTTGACATTGTTGGCGCGCCAGGATCTTGTGTCCCAAATGAAACTAACTGAGTACAAATGCTGACGGACAATACTTACAAGAGGCTCATCAGCACCTTCTTCTGTGAAAAACCAGTCATGCTAAAATTTAAAAAAGGTAAGAAGAGAAATTAAACAAGCCTTTAAATATATTGAGATCTTGGAGGATAGTATAGAAAAAGGGTAATATTCTTAGAGAAAAATATTACAACCAACCTCTCTGACCACATAGTGGCTGCCCGTGAAAATGAATTTTCTTGTAGGGATGAAGCATGAACTTACGTGCTGGATGAGCGTTTCTACGATCTTGTACTGGTCAGGCATGTGGGTGACCATGTGGGTCATGTTGTCTTCTGATGTTCGAACAAGGGTTGGACCAAACACTATTGCTAGGTTTCTTGGTTCCATCTGAATGGGAAATACCAGAATTTTTCTTAAAGAAGTAGGCTGAAATTCCCATTGTAGGATTTTTGGTGAAAAAGAATATAAACAGAAAAATGGCTTTGATGTAGATTTAAAAAATGCTTTCTAGCAAGGTATTTTTTTTTTTTTTTTGAGACAGGGTCTCACTGTCACCCAGGCTGCAGTGCAGCGGCATGATCATAGCTGACTGCACTCTCGACCTCTTGGGCTCAAGTGATCCTCTTGCCTCAGCCTCCTGAGTAGCTAGGACTATAGGTATGTACCACCATGCCTGGCTAAGTTTTTTAAATTTTTTTTTGTAAAGATAGAATCTTATGATGTTGCCAAGGCAGGTCTTGAAATCCTGGCCTTAGCTTCCCAAAGTGCTATGATTCCATGTGTCAGCCACCACAAGTGGCCTAGTTAGGATTTTCAAAGCAAATGTGTACAAAATGTTTCTTCTGCATTAATGATAATGTGCATTGCATAATTAGCATTCATTTTTTTTCCAAGAAGTCTTTGATTGAAAAAACTGATTTGGTTCAAAACGAGGGTTACCAAAGCTGGATTAACTGATAAAAATGTTAAAATCAAAGGAAAAAAAGCTTGCAGAAGATTACAGGCACACCTGTAGTCCCAGCACTTTGGGGGACCGAGTCAGGTGGATTGCTTGAGCCCAGGAGTTCAAGACCTCATCTCTACTAAAAATAGCCAGGCGTGATGGTGTGTGCCTGTAGTCCCAGCTACTCTGAGGCTAAGGTGGAAGGAGGTAGAGGTTGCAGCTTGGGCGACAAAGTGTGACCCTGTCTGAAGAAAAAAGGAAAAAAAAACAAAACAAAATTCCCTCCCCTTGAGAAATGAAAGTGGAAGAAATATGAAAGGTTACAGATTTTCCCTCTAGTACATCAAAATCACTAATGTGTAAACACCCAATGGTTGGAAATATTACTTCTGACCCATTTTTACCTGAAACCAATCTTCTGAAGCTCTTCGGTTAGGTTTGCTTTGCTCTGAATGCCTCAGTCTTTTGTATACTTCTCTGTTTATGCATTAATTTCTATAGACGGTATTCCTTGTTTAATTATCAGACTGTCAGAGGTATGGATCTTTTGCTTTCCTTCATTAAATCTTACAATGTCTGATATATTTTGAATTCAGTATTTGATTAAAATAACTTTAATCAACCCTAATAACATATCAGGGGGCTAAAAATCACCACCGAACTCAAAAAGCCAAACTGGAAAAAAGGGAAAAGCAATTGCTGCACACCTAACATGTTAACTAGTGTAGCACATACCTAACGACACCATCACTGCAGAGGAATAAGAGGAAATTGTGTTGAAATCAGGATTTTTCTAGAGAGTTGGCTTGGTAGAAAGAAACTATGTGTGGGAAAGGTGTACTTAAAACTGGGCACGCAGAAATGTTTCTGGTCTCCCTCTTAGAATATGTACTCATCCTACTCTTCTATCTGTGCTGGTGTTGGTGGCTCAAAAAACACAAGTCTACCACCTCAAATGCCTTATGTAAAATTTTTACTAGATTCATATTTTTAGACTAATGATAACATGCATTAATATTTATATGTATACACAGTAATATTTTATCTGGGTAAACAGTTTCAGCTGGTTCCTACATAAAACTGATAAAATAGTGTACAGTTTATTCATAAATTTAAAAATTCTATTTTTCTTTAATATTCCATAAAATACCATACCCTTCTTCAAGATTCAGTGTAATTATATTAAAGACACAAAAAATTCTGCAGTAAAAACCTATGCTAAAGATTAATTCAGTACTTTCTAAACTAACTAGACCAACACTCTTTTCTCTGTACTGATGAATGATATAATAGATTTCAGGAAACACTGACATTAATTGGAGACTACTTCAGCTACAATTATATTGAAAACTCTTTGGCTCCTACAGTATGAATTTCTGGAAACAGTCTAGGCTTTCATTTCCTTTTTTTTTTTTTCTCCCTAACCATTTTGTAGCCCTATCACTACGGAGGAAATTGAGCATCTAAAGGAAGTAAGCTTCTTGATTTGCAGGTAATAGAGGTTGACACTCTTCTCATATCAATCCTTACTACAACTTCCAGAACATGCACAACGACTAAACTGATCTGTCTAAATCACTCAGAAAAGAGTGTCAGCAATATTCCTGAGCTTGTGGTATTCTTTCATTTTCTTCTCCAGAAATTAAAATGACTGTTTCAGTACTTTAAGAAGTAATGCCCTTGAGTTAGAAAATCATCATTTTACAATCTCTGATGATATTTGACTTAAGCAAATAACCCTACAAAGACAGTTTTACAATCAAGAAAAACTGAATGGGGTTGGGCATAGTGGCTCATGCCTATAATCCCAGCACTTTGGGAGGCAGGTGGATTGCTTGAGCCCAGAAGTTTGAGACCAGCCTGGGCAACATGGTGAGACCTTGTCTCTAACATAACTTTTAAAAAAAGAAAAACTGAATGTGAACTGAGTATTAGACAATATAAAGAATATATTTTGTGGTGTTAAAAGGGATGAAAATGACTTATCTGTTTATGTCTGTTTTCACTGTATTCTATTTGGCCTTTTGACTGTTGTAGCATATGCATATCTTACCTCTTCAAAATACTGATATACAGCTGAAAAAATCAGAGCAGTAAAATTTCTGACTTTTTCATTTTTCTTACTGAATAACCATACAAGAAATCTTTTAAAATATCCTTTTAAAATGGTGACAACTGGTATTTTGGGATCTTTTGCTTTTAAAAACAATTTTAAGAAGAACTTACCCAGTTTGATGTTGAATTTATAAACCTTTTATTGACTATTTGGCATGAAGTAATGAAGCATATCTTTTAAACTAAAGCCACTAAAAGTACATTTCTCAAATAAGCCTTTAACATACCTTATTTTTTTCTGAATTTTCTGCCACTGTCTTCAGATGAGCTGAAAGGAACTTAAGTGTTTCATAATGATGTTCAGGCAAATCGTGAATCTGAAACACATTATTTTCACGATGGATTTAGAGGCTGAATTTTAGCTGTATCCCCCAAAATATAAAATAATACCTACTAGTCTTTTTAATGTTTTCAGACGATCTAGAGGATCTTCTTTACGATTGGCTTCAATAAAATCAGCATATTTATCTGATGACAAGAACAATAAAACAAATTTATTTTAAATTGCTTAGGTGAATTGTAATCTAGTTTCCCTTTAAGGATTAATTTTAAACCACAACATAAGAAAGATTTCTACATAGTCTTTGAAATGTAAATCTCTAAAATGTAAGTTCCCTGCAGGAACCATCCTATATTTACACAGCCTGTCCATTCTTCCCCCACCCTCCAACAACATCTAGTAAAGTGTCTTACATGGCATTTAAATACTTGGCTTGACTGAAAAAACATTTTTTCTACTCATTGTACCTTATTACGTCAGAAGCCATTTGAATGGTAACAATAATATTAATTTGGCTGCAAATATGTATGAACAAGATAATACATATGTTAATCAACCTAAACAACTTTTATGTTTTTAATATATGAGGGAGAACTCAACAAAGCCTCCTGTTTCCTTTGACCAAGACATTTTGTCCTGGTTCAATGGAATATTCTATGGTTTTCCAACTGTAACTTGAACCATTTCATCTGATTATCTATCTTTCATGGGAGTTAACTCACCATTTGTGAAGAGAGGCTCAGGGAGTTTTCTGAAGAAGGATTTTAGTAAACTGCTTATCACATTCAAATCTCGCCATTTCTAGGTGTACAAAATAGAAATACAGTATTTTCATATCCAATACCACCAAAGGGAAAAAAAAGGATCAGTTATTCAAATAAGCAAACTTACATCATCTTGTGTATCAATATCAGCCATTCCCTTGTTGAGTTCTTCTTGCATACTTGAGATGGCTGCATTATTTCCAGGAACTCTATAAATACCTGTATATTCAAGACCTCTTTCTTCAACTAATTTGCAACATATGTCAACTATTAATGGAATATACTGAAAAACAAGAAATAAACATTTTATTTAATGCAGCACAAATGTTTAGTAGTTGTATATCACAGCTAAAATGCCCCTTTCGTCCAAAAGGAAACATAAATTGCTGTTATGTAATATAAAGAATAGAGACATTACAGATCTGGGAATAGAAAAAACCTGCAAGAGATATTTGAGACAGTAAGAAGAGAAATAGACTGAGAGAAAGAGGGACCCCCAGAGAGATAACACTCTAAAAAGTAAGAACAGGTAAGGAGAATGTGGAAACCGTTCAGCTGAATAAAGAGACAGTCAAGAAAAGAAGGAGGTGAGAGTAACATCAATTCATGATATGAATCCTAGCATAAATATATACACACACATTTGCATGTATTATATTTTCTTAATTAGGTCCTTGTTCTCATCCTTGTTTTAAGATGCTAAAAGCAGAAACAGACATGATTTGAAGATGAATTGTTACCGACCATTTCAGACACATTCCTAATGGTTGAATATTCAATTTCAGAGTCAATACATTAGAAAAAAAGCATTACAGGTCAGAAATACTTAGGGAAACTAAAGTCTGCTACGAAGAGGAAAATAGATTGACAGTCTCTGTTGTCTGAAAGGCTGTATACTCAGATCCCATTATAATCACAACCGAATTAATGACTTTAGGAAATCCGGTGGGCTGGTGTCTCCTACCCGATTAGTATGAGCTGGTGGGCAGTCATCTAGTCGGACGCCGAACGTTCCTGTAGCAGTTGGCTTTTTCTCAAATGTCTTTCTCATGATACTTGGAATGCCTTTTCTCCATGTGCCTTTGTCTTTTGGGGGACTGGTATCATCTTTTGATTGCCAGTCAAAATAAAACAACATAATAAAACGGAAATGAGTGTTTAAATCATGACTTTAAAAACATTTTATCAATGTTTACATAAATCCAAGTCCTGTAATATAAATAATACATCCTATATTTAACAAAAATATGTTCTCTTCCATATAACTTATACTTCTTCATTCTTTTATAATGTGTGCTATAATTTTCTTTAAAACAGCAAAAAAAATAAATAAAATCAGTGTGTCATCTTTATAGTGAGACTTCAACAAAGGGAAAAATAATAGTTTTATTTCATAAATGATAGGACCTGAATCCTCCAAGTCATTTAAATTTGTAATGTCTCTGATTTAAGTATTGTTTGTATTTTCCTTCACTTTCTCTTTATAATGAAGCTGGTGTCTTGGGCCTCACAAAGGGAAAGGCCCAATGAGCCCAGACCAGGCCTACTGTGAATTTTGAGCTAGTTGACATGGGGCCTGGTCAGTAGAAATGGTACAGAAAACATAAACGTACCTCTCCGATGCCAATTTTAAATCATCTTATTTACTTGTTAGAAAGCTAACATCAATACCTTTACTGAGAAGTTTCCTTTCCGACTCTTCCTTTGGAGAGTGTGGGCTTTGAGTCTTTGGCTCTGATTTAGCACCAAGCAAAGTTTGCCTGATGCTGAGACTCTGGCGAGGTGTTTTTGGCAACTGCTCTGCTTTGCTGTTGAAGGAAATGACATTTGTTAACTATTACAGTCATCCTCCTCTATCTGTGGTTTCAGTTACCTGTGGTGAGCCATGGTCTGAAAATATTAACTGGAAACTTCTTGGAATAAACAATTCATAAGCTTTCAATTTTGTACAGTCCCGCCCAGAATAAGAATCATCCCTTCATCCAGAGTAGCCACACTGTATACGCTACCCGCCCGTTACTATATGGGAAAAAATATAGTGTAGAGAGGATTTGGTACTATCTGCAGTTTCAAGCATCCACTTGGGGTCTTGGAATGTATCCTTGCAAATAAGGGAGATGACTGTACTGATTTTATATCCAAATTAACTGCAGGCAAGGTGGGATTCTCACCTCATCAGACTGTTATATTCTTTTATTCTTCGACTAATTAGATCCCTGTTAGTGACTCCAGTGTCCTACAGAATAAATAAAGTAAAATTAGAAAATCAATTCTAAATATCAATAAGTAAGTGATGATCCCTACTCTTTTGAGGCTTTGTATTGTACTGCTTTGCTTGTTTAACAAAAACATTACTATCATCTGTTCTCAGTGGAGCTGTTTCAAAGCTTCTATTCAACATCACCATGTGACAAATGTTTCAAGTGCCTCCCAACATTGCCAAAGGGTTTTGTTTCTTTTCTGTATCCATGCAATACCTAGGATAGTACCAGCAAGTAACAAGTTTTCAATACTTATTGAACTGATCTGTCCATTTAAAAATAAATGACTACGAAGCAGTCAGTGTTTTCTCTAATACCAGAAAGAATGATCAGTGTTTAAAAAATATACGTGTAAGTGATTTTTCTTCAAAAAGAAAAAGAAATAATATAGGTGGATAAAAGATGGAAACAGACTGCCAGAATGTGTTAGTGACTAATTTGTAAGGACAGTGAAACCAAGGATCAACTAGTATCAAAAGTGGCAGTTACATTACCAGAAAAGAAAAAAAGAGAAAAGCTTAAAATTTGCTTGATTTTTTTTTTAACCTCTGTGAGTTAACTTGTATAAAATGCTATATGGTAAACCCAGAGTTGACCATAACGTGATCCTTTTATTCCTATTCATTCCAATTATACATTGATATTGAGTGGGGTTGTCAATTTTTTTTAACTTGCCTCGTTTTGATTGATACAGTTTACAAAGAATACAGTCTTTAAATACAGGAGTAAGTTATCTTGAATTTAAATAGACCATTCCAACTTATCAGCTAAGAGATCATATGATTAAGATCTAGAATAAGACTGCCTGGATTTAAATCCTACCCCGATGCTTAAGTCGCTGTGTGACCTTAGGGAAATGATTTAGCCTCTCTTTGCCCCAGTTTCCTTATTTGTAGAATGGTGGTGATGATAATAGGACGCATTCATATGGTTGCTGAGATTAATGCATGTAAAATGTTTAAAATAGTATGTGCCATATGCTATGTGCTCAGTGAATTACTGTTTTCTCATCTATGAAACTGGGGAAAATACTCGTGTACCTGTGTCTTAAGATTAGATGGTGATGATAATAGCTCACACCGAGTAAATGTTTATTACCTGGCAGGCATTCTTCATATGCATTACCTTCATTCAATCATCCAAACGGCTACTATGTGTCACAGAACAAGTCATCTGAAGGAGTTTCAACAATGACAGTCTACTGCCCGAGAGAGTGCCTGACACATAGTAGGTGCCTGTTACACAGAACTCCTCTGAACTATTACTTAAAGCTGAAATCCACATCTAAGTTCTTATTCTCCCTGTTTATTTTGCAAAAATTCAGGTCTGATGCTCTCTGTATAGCGGGTAGTTGTACAACATAGGTTGCACTGATAAAGATCTGGTGTTACTTTTTAACCACAAACAAGGCAGAGTGTAAACTACCAAAGGAAAAAAGCACACTTTTCCTATGGTACACGTTTTAGTACTTTGAATTGGATATAATGGAAATGACTAAATTAGAACATAATCTGCATAAATTTACATTTAATGTAGGCATTCCTGAGTACTATAAGAGAACTCTGTGCCCCTTTTTTGGTTATAATAAATGGGCATGAAAAGTGAAAACACAGTGAAGAAAAAACTGTGTTAATGATAAGAAAATACTTCAGCAAATGCTGACTTAATCATTGCTAAATTTGCTTGATAAAGTTTATAGTTATATGTACTTTAAAAACCATCTTTCCTGTTGATATTCCTACTGTAAAAATATCTTGATGATCATAATTCTCAAATCCCTAAACACTTCTGCATGAAAAAGAAAAGCTGGGCTAGGCGCAGTGGCTCACACTTGTAATCCCAGCACTTTGGGAGGCCGAGGTGGGCAGATCACGAGGTCAGGAGATAGAGACCATCTTGGCTAACATGGTGAAACCCCATCACTACTAAAAACACAAAAAATTAGCCGGGCGTGGTGGCGGGCACCTGTCGTCCAAGCTACTCGGGAAGCTGAGGCAGGTGAATGGCCTGAACCCGGGACAGGGGGCTTGCAGTGAGCTGAGATCACGCCACCGCACTCCAGCCTGGGCAACAGAGGAAGACTCTGTCTCAAAAAAAAAAAAAAAGCTGACTTATTATTTTTGAAAATGCAAGTTTTCTTAGAAACTAATTATTGTATGACAGTAGGCTATATCATATTCTTGACTGTATAATTCTACTAACAAAAATCATCAGTATCACTCTGCATTTATATGGTTATTTATACTGGTAAGTATGTTTACTGTAACTTAAGCACTACAACGATCCTGTCTTTGAAAGATGGAAATGGATCTGGAATAACTTGGTCACAAACGACCAGGACTAGGAATGTAGTTCATTGCTTCTCGGTATGCAGAATATATAAATAACCTATGTTTCTAGTTCAGTGATGGTGATTTTCCAATATGTGAAAATAATATAAAATAGGTATGTCTGAGTTTTCCATCAACTGTTTTACATGAAAATAGCACATTATAATTTTTTATAAAAATGATGTATCATATTCCTTAGATCTTTGTAAGAAAGTGTTGTGAAAGGGTCACATTTCTCCAGCATTCCTTTGAACACCCACCTCTTCGTTTAGGTTACTGCTGTCCTGGATCGTCTTGATCCAAGCTAACATATCGTCTCTGTCTTCAGCCTGAAACAGGCATTCGCAGTCGGATGTGGTGAGTC
This sequence comes from Macaca nemestrina, assembly GCF_043159975.1. Lineage (NCBI taxonomy): Eukaryota > Metazoa > Chordata > Mammalia > Primates > Cercopithecidae > Macaca > Macaca nemestrina. The sequence goes on along the minus strand of NC_092133.1, from coordinate 119,327,907 downwards.
GAAACACATTTTTCCTCTTGGTCTCACTGTAAGAGATGTCTATCAAGCAAGCATTAACACTGATGGGCTGCTCTTCCTCAGACGGAGTCGTCTGCTCTCTTTTATCTTTGTACAGGTAAAGTGAATGACCCCGAAGTACAACGTACATCTGTTTCCACGGCCGAATACTTCCACCAACTCGCTAGAAAACATGCGACATTGCATGAATAGTCAGTATTTGGCTAAATCTTTGTGACAGGATAAGCACATTAAGCAACACCCTTCCTCTGCGCTTATACATAACTAGTGTAGCAGGTGGCAGATTTAGCTCAGTACCTATTTGTGAGGAGAGGAAGATAAAAATTGTGGACCGTAAACCGAGTTAGGCAGTGTATGCATATCAAAGTCAAGGACAGTGAAATCCCAACTTTAGTTGGGAAGGCAAAATGAACAAAGCAAATCAAAGAAAACAAATGTAGCAAAATACATCAAAAACAGTAACGGAACAGAAAATTTAAAAATCAGTCCAAAAAACCTTTTGAGTGAAAGACTTACGACTTAGAGCACACAAATGACAGAAACTGCAGAAGTTCTCAAACAATTGTATACTTAACTAATTAACAGAGTTCATCAACTTAATATGGCTTAGTAACTCTATCCACATTCAAAGTGAGTTTTCTGACAGCATTAAAATATTCTTATATATAAGCTGTCCAAATATTATAGAACATTTTTGCGGCAAAGTTTTTTTCTATTGAAATCTACTGGATGCATATATTGATATTTTTATGCTTGTTTAATTCTTAAAATACAATGAAACAAACTTATAAAGGTAACTTAAACTGAGAAAAGAGATATAAAAATTTAAAACTGAACTGCCACTTTCTAAAGGACAATGGGAATAACCCATTGCTAATAAACTAATAAGAAGGGCAGAGTTCCTTCTTAAATACTCTGGTTTCTTTTTTACATTGCCAAAATGTAAGACAATATGCATGTTGACTACATGCAGCTGACACACAGGACAAAAAGTACTAAATTAAAGCAATAATTAGAATTTTTTTAAGGAATACTTTTTTAATGTAGAAAAATATATTTATAAATTTTTTTTTTCACTCTTTAATCTGGGTCTCATGCCATTTTATGTATACAGGTTTTATGGTTTATTTGTCAGGGTCTGCATTTCTGACAGTCAGGGTGGCTTAGAAAACACACTACCTTGCCCTTATCGGTGACAAGAGGCCGGAAATGGAGCCACCCTTCCTTGGCAGCATCACTGAAGACCTCTGAGGAAGAATCTTTTCTGGACCCAGAGTCTTCCGATGACTTTTGGCTGTCTGTGATCTATAGAAAGGACCAAGAAAACAAGGGAAAACAGCATTTTCCTTTATAAATATTTGCACATTGAAACTGCTTTGTGGAAAACTCTTATTTAATGTTTCAAGTGAAGGGCTATTTTTGAAAAATCCTAACTTTGTATTTTTAAAAATTTCTAGTCTCATTTAAAAAATGTGAATTGACTATCATTTTTTAACCATTAAAAATAACAAATGGTATAATTTTCCTGTTCTCATCAGTTCACATTTTAGTGAAAAATGAGAAAATGATCGTTTTGTGATTTATGTCATTTGAAGAATGAAAACAGCAAGATGCAATAACGAATGGCTGAGAAACAGCTAGAAACTGGTGATGCTGTGGCAGGGCTTCTCTGAAGAAATAATATTTTGTTGAAATCTGAAGGAAAAATAAGGAGCCAGCCATAAAAGGTCAGAGGGAAGAGAAGTTTGGTGAGAATGTATAGCTAATGACTGTATATCATCATTATCACTTAAAATGTTCACTGATTAATGTGATCAACAAACAGCTAATTCTAGATCATTAAGGGTCTTTTAGGCCATGGTAGGAAGTGTGAAAGAAGCATTAAGTGACAAATCAGGGGAGTAACTGAACACCCAGTTCAAAGCTCACTCTGAGTACTCTGTTGAGAGTGGATTCTAAAGGGACAAGCATGAAAAGAGCTGCGACTACAGGAATCCAGGTGAGAGATGATGTCAGCTTGCATTTAAGTAGCATAGGTGAAGACAGGAAGATTCAGGGTAGTCTGGAATTGATATGGGGGAGAGTGAAAAAGAAGAAACATGGCTAGTTCTGAGATATTTGGCTTCATCAAGAAGATGAATGGAAGTGAACTTGCTGAGATGGGGAAAACTTAAGGGATAATGAGGTCTGGGGGTAACAGGTCTAATCATCACGTAAACCTTGAGTTGCTGATTAAACATCCAAGTGACGGCAGCTGACATGAGCTGCAGTTCAGGAAGGAGGTCAAGGATAGCCACGTAAACTTTGGGAAACCTCTGCATAAGATCACTGAGGAAATCAGGGTAGATAAAGAAGGGTCAGAACAACTCTGGGCATTCCAATATTTAGATATTAGGTGGAGCAGAGGGGATGGAGAAGTAGCCTTTCAGTTAGAAGAACAGGAAAGTGTGGCAAGATGGAAGCCAGCAGAAGAAAGTGTTTCAGGAAGGGAGCTGGAAATTGCATTGAATACCAGCAAGGGTTCAAGTTAAAAACCGACGTTAACCATTAGTTTCGGAACCTGAATGTCAGTGTTGTTCTGATGTGTGTGAGCTGAGAAGAAGTAGAAACTATAGTTTTTTTCAAGGGGTTCTGCTGTGAAAAGGAGTAACGAATAAAGCGGGATGTGGATTCCAGGAAGGTTTCTATTTTAATGTAGGAAATAGAACATGGGTGCATACAACAGTGAACAAGTCACTGGAAAAATGATGACTGTGCAGAAGGGGACTGAGAAACTTAGAGGCAAGAGAATCCAAAGAAATGTGGGGGTGCACAGTAATATTTATGGTAAGAATAAGGAAGGCAGCAAGTGTGGGTATAAAGGCAGGGGACTGGCTGGGGATGGTGGCTCACGCCCGTAATCCCAGCACTTTGGGAGGCCAAGGCGGGCGGATCACCTGAGGTCAGGAGTTTGAGCCTATCAACATGACAAAACCCCATCTCTACTAAAAATGCAAAAATTAGCCAGGCGTGGCAGGCGCCTGTAATCTCACCTACTTGGGAAGCTGAGGTAGGAGAATCGCTTGAACCCGGGAAGTGGAGGTTGAGAAAGGCAGGAAACTGATATTTTTGGAGATGGTAAATAAGGAAATTCCTGTCTAATAGTTTCCATGTTTTCAGGGAAGTACGAGGGGAGGGAGAAGAGAGAGAACAGGGGTGGAGTGAGGGGTGTTAGGGGAAGCCACGAAATAATTTCCAGGATAGAAAAACATACAACAAAATACAAAAAGGACTGCTGGGCAGTTAGATTTCTGGCCTTGAACTGATAAAGTCAGAAAAATCAGCACAACGTGCATCAAGTATTACGTACTTGAATATGTATAGAAATTAGAAGAGAACATTTTATACATATTTTCCAAATGTACTCAATACTTACAGAATAAAAGATTACAATATTTAAATATTAAATGTCTACTGGGTAAAAGAAGTACTTCTCTATGAAGAGAGAAACTAAGGTAAGGAGAAACTCTAATACTAACCTTGATTCCCTTCAGACTAGATACGTGCTTAAAGGACCTGTTGGGAAAAAAATACATAAATATTTTCAATAAGTGCAAAAAAAACTTAAAGATATAAGAATAATTTTATTACCATTAATCTTTCAATAATAATCTGACATTTCATCATTAATACGTTAAATGTCCCCTATTCAATGGAAGTGGAAAAAAAAAGCTAATTTTATAAAAAAATTTCCACTTAGTAATTAAAACTTTCTTAATTGATCTGGTAAGTTAAAATTGTTTCTGCTTAAAGTGTGGGATTTTCTATTTTTTTTTTTTAATCAAAGACAAAGCTACACAGGCTGAACACTGGGTTTTATGTTATTAGTTAACCATAGCTGCAATGCTATATTAAGAATTTCCATGATGTTAATTATGATCAGTAAGCAGTTGCCAGCAGCAGCCATCTTCAGAGAGATGCTTCCTGTCATCTCCACTCATCCTGCTGGTGGATACCCTGAACTGGAAATGTGGCAGGGAGGGCGCAGTTAGGGACACTCCCGGCCCTTTACTCTTCTACTCCAACCACATTCTGACTGCTTTCAAAAAGGAGGACAACTGTTGCCACTGAAAAGGCTCAGTGCTTCAGGAGACAGGTTCATGTTAAAGTAATCGAAAATAATTTAACCTTTATTAAGGGACAATAAAACTTTTTAAAACTCAAAATTCATTTAAGAAACTTAGAGTTTCTTGAAGATGTTACTAGAGGTGTCACTGTTCTCTCCTCTCAGAAACGCCCCCACCACGCCACAAACAACAATGTAATCAGAAACAGATATGCAAACTCAATCTTCAACCATATCAGAAGACACTGTAACTCTGAACTACCCTATACAAACAAAAAAAGGTGGCTAACTGCAGTGAAGTAAACAATGGATACAGGAAGAAAGAAGAGGGCACTGTTACTTGCAGATCTCAAAACTGCAGTACAGTGATTTCTGAAAGATTGAAACCAACCATCCATTGTTTGGAACAATGGAAAATAGCGTGCTGAAGCTGGCGACAGGAGCCTCGTTTGTTACCACGGAGTATCAGAGGAGAATGAGGAAACATACAGTCCTGCCATCACTGCAGGAAACAGTGTGTAGCTGGTGTAGGCTGCGGTAGACTCTGAAATAACGGCAGTTTTTGATATCTTATAATGAGGAAGAAATAAAAGCTAAAATAGCTCACAAATCCAACCCTGTATCTTTAGGAAAATTCCTGCTAGCCTGGAAGCAAGCCCTGCTAGCCACACACAAACCTCCCTGAAATAGCTGGTCCAGAAAGAACTAATTTTATTGGAATATAAAGAATAACCAAATGGAACCCTCAGAGGACTGTATGCAAAAATAAAAAAGACAAATAGCTCTTTAACACAAGGTTCAATATCATAGATGTCAGTATTCTCCAAGTTAATTTATAAATTAATCATTGTATCAATGAAAATGTACATAAGAATTCAAGAACTACAAAATCTGAATTTAAGGTTCAAATACTAAAATAAAAATAGCCAGGAGAATTCTGAAAAAACATAAAATAATGATGGATAATAGTCTTACCAGATAAGAAAGACACCATAAAACTACCATAATTAATAGAACCTGTTATACATTAATATACAGATAAATCAACTGAATAGAGCCCCAAAATTAAATACATATGACTTAGTATATAATAAAGATAATGTACTGGTGGGAAAAGGATGACATTCAACAGGTGCTTTTGGGACAACAGAGATATTAGAAAATGTAAAGTCTCTTTATCTCACTAATTAGAATAAATTAATTCCAGGTGAGTCAAAGTTGTGAGTTTACAAAAAAAAAAAATAAGTAAACATAACTTTTGTTATAATTCTGGAGTAGAGACAGAATTTTTCGATACGACTCAAAATTCAAAGGCCACAAAAATATTTCCTAAATTTAGCCACAGAAAAAATTTCAAATATTTGCCGGGCACGGTGGCTCACGCCTGTAATCCCAGCACTTTGGGAGGCCGAGGCGGGCGGATCACAAGGTCAGGAGATCGAGACCACGGTGAAACCCCGTCTCTACTAAAAATACAAAAAATTAGCCGGGCGCGGTGGCGGGCGCCTGTAGTCCCAGCTACTCAGGAGGCTGAGGCAGGAGAATTGCGTAAACCCAGGAGGCGGAGCTTGCAGTGAGCCGAGATCGCGCCACTGCACTCCAGCCTGGGCGACAGAGCGAGACTCCGTCTCAAAAAAAAAAAAAAAAAAAAAAAAAAAAAAAAAAATCAAAAAAAAAAAAATTTCAAATATTTTTGCATGGTTTAAAAAAAATGAAAAATATTGAATTAGGAAAGACTTGCAACACATCACAGACAAATGTTAGCTTCCTTTATATAAAAAGGATGCAGAAGTCCGAAGAATCCATAGAAAGTAGTCAAAAAATATAAAAAATCAGTTCACAGAAAAATATATCTTAAATATATGAAATGGTGTTCAACTGGTAAGAAAGCGTCAAATTAAAACTGCAAAATGCTATTATGATAATTAAAAAGATAGGTATCAAAGTCTAAACAATACACTGTGTTAGAATATAACAGCAGAGGCTTTTGTATATTGCTGGTGGGAATGTGGTTCGGTATAATTTTTATGGAGAGCTATTAACAATATATATTAAAATTAAAAATATGGCCAGGCACGGTGGCTCATGCCTGTAATCCCAGCACTGTGGGAGGCCGAGGTGGGTCAATCACCTGAGGTCAGGAGTTCCAGACCAGCCTGACCAACATGGTGAAACCCTGTCTCTACTAAAAATACAAACTTAGCCGGGCGTGGTGGTGCATGTCTATAATCCCAGCTACTTAGGAAGCTGACGCAGGAGAATCGCTTGAACCCAGGAGGTGGAGGCTGCAGTGAGTCGAGATTGCGCCATGGCACTCCAGCCTGGGCAACAAGAGCAAAACTGTCTCAAAAATAAATAAATTTTTAAAATAAATAAAAATATACCTTTGATGTAAGAATCCTATTTTCAATTGTATTTATTCACACATGTGCTAACTGCACTATGTACAAATATAGTCAATAAAGTATTTGTGATAGCATAAGATTTGATCACTATAAATGTCTATTAATACAGAGTATTGGTTAAGTATATCATGGTATAAACTACTCAATGGAAAATTTAAAAATCATGAAACAGCATGAGCCAGGACTATATGCATTTAATGATCTCTAAGATCAGTGTCTATATCATGTGTCATTTGTTTGTAAAAATAATTAGAATACAATACACATATATGCATATTTAGGTAGTATACATATGATTTTATGTACAGAATAGCTCTAGAATTACACAAAACAGTAACATATTATGTCTGAATAGTACTGAATGGCTGCAGTTTTTAGGGTGAGAGTATTTAACATTTTTCTACCATGTTTGTGTGTTATTGATTTTTAAAATTCAATTTAATGTTACCATTAACAACTTTATTTGCATTTCTAATGTCAAAGTTAGAAAACATAAGACTATCATTCAATTCTGAACTTATATGTCCAGGTCATGCTGAATACCCATCCACATGCAAATATTTAAAATAATACACCTGAGACTTACAATTTTGCATCTTCTCTGTAATCATCCAGACCCTCATCATATGATTTTGATCTTTCTGTCTTTGAGTTGGGCTGAGCATCCAGGCTAGGAGGGCCAACAGATTCTGTAATTAATTAAAATTCAGTATTTAGACATTCACAAGTGGTTCCCAGATTCTTTTAATGGTGGAAAGATCAGTTTATCATACTGTTCTAAGCGGAAAACAGAGCATGAGATATCGTTTACAAAACCACCCTTTAGACGTACCGTGGTCATGTGAGAGCTGACGGCGAATTATGGGAGCTGAAGTTGTGAGGCTGGGAGGAACTGTTGCTATGGAGGGGACCTGAGAGGTAGAGGCTGATATAACAGCAGAAGCAGGGATATGTGCAATATCATGATCAATGCTAGGGCTAGTTGGTTCATCTGTAAGAAAAAAGGAAAATCAGAATGTTCAATGACCTAATTGTTATTAATAAAACTCATAGTCAGTAACATTATTAAGGGGGTCAGATAAAGATTTTAACACTTCACCACCAAAGCACATCATTAAATGACCTATTCAGTCTGCTAAAAATTGATTTACAGTTATTACTCTAGTAATTCTAAATAATTCTGAGAATACGGTATAAGAAATTAAATGAGTTGCTCTGCCAACCAATTAATGCCTTCACTAACTAATTGTCAAGGTACTAAAGTTTATAGGTACCTCGAACCTAAACCTATCAAACCAGAGCAATAATCATATACCATCCAAAAGAATTACTTTTCAAATTTTAAATGTATCACAGATTATCACTTCAGGAAATTAAGCAAGGTGATTGGTTGAGGCTCAGTTTTCAAAGCATTAATTCCTAAAACCGTATCTCCTCCCTCATCCCCACACAAGTGTATCTCAATTTCTGTAGAAAGACAAAGTCCAGTCTCTAGCTTCCAAAATAAGTTTCCAGAGACATTTGTACAAAATTCTTACTCTTATAAAAACATCAATGATTTAAATTCTAATTGAGGCCAAGAAATGTAATTCAATAGGATGCTGGAACTATAATCCTTAAAATTAAATGCCCCAGAATAAAACCTGTTAAAGAATGGACTACAATGATAAACCAGGGTTTTGATGCCTTGATTTAAAAGGTCCAGCTATGTTAATTTTGACTAAATTCCAAGAATGCTGTACCATATTATCAGGATTTTACTCAAAAAGACCGATAATGTTACAAAAATATAACATTTCCATCTTATGGCCAAAATCAGTAAATTCTAACTAAGTTTAGCTTATTTTCTATTTTTACAACTTTCTTTAAAAGCAGCTCTTTACATTTTAGCAAGAGAAGACATTTTGGAAATTTCTCTATGCACCACTTTTTACTAAGTAAATGACAGTTTACTATCATGTCAGTAAGAATACAGTAATTCTTTTTCCAAAATCAAGAAGATAACTGAAGTTTTAAAAATTCAATGAGGATAACAATTTAATTTCACTAAAACTTGTATTTAAAACTGATTTTGATATTTAAATTAGCACATGTAATAAAGTTTCTTTAAACAATACATGATATAAAGCAGGCTGGTTTTATAGAGTCTGCTGATCCATAACTCTGTTATAGATTAATGAATACTGATGTAAATAGGAATATACTGTATTCTTCAAAAAGTATCTGACTCATGCAGAATTAATAAATCTTTATACTGGGATAAATATTTGAGGAGAATGATTCTATGCCTTGCAAAAGTAATGAACGTGAAATTCAAATTGTACATGGATTAAGCATTACTGCAAAGCATTAAATACAATTTTCAAATTTTGTGTCCCTGGATTTCCTGATGGTATTCATTCAATCCCTTCCGACTTACTATATTTTGGAGAAAATTTCTGAAACACACTGGATTAAAATAATCAGTTTTAGATATGTCTGCAAAAATAGGTGGGAGGATAGATACTCACCTGTTCTAAAGTTGGACTGAATGGAGAAGGCGTGGGAGAAGAGACTAACATTGGGCTTACTCATTTCAGTATTGTTGCATTCTTTATAATAAATGCCTTTTACTGGTATGTTAAAAGGAGAAAAGGAAAAGCTAAACATACTTTTAAAGTAAACACAATTATATTACCTCACATTTACAGACTATACTAATCCCATTCTTTATTCCCTTTGAAAATATAAAAACTTTTCTACCGGTTTAAAAATACTGTGTTAGGAATAATCCAAATTCAAAAACTCTATAATTTTCACATACACTTTAATTATTACCAATATGCAGATTACATAAAAACAATTTCAATTTATCTTATTTTCCAATGTAGAAAAATAGACATTAGTTGACCAAAGGGAAAACAAAAATTTATCATCTCATATACAAACATATTCAAAAGCATCATGATGTCACACTCTCAAACGACTTCTAAATTTTTAAATAAAATATTCTGTTAGATGAAAACCAATCATCTTTATCCTAGGCATACCACATACTACATTAAGACATTAATGCATTCAAAACGTCTTTATGAACTACTGGGGTTACAGATTTGTTATTAAGTGGCATAAACATTCGTGTTAAACTAAATTACATAATCAAAGAACTGACTTAAGAAATGAAGTCTTGGCCGGGTGCGGTGGCTCACACCTGTAATCTCAGCCCTTTGGGAGGCCAAGACGGGTGGATCACCTGAGGTCAGGAGTTCCAGACCAGCCTGGCCGACATGGCAAAACCCTGTCTCTACTAAAAATACAAAAATTAGCTGGGCATGGTGGTGCATGCCTGTAGTCCCAGCTACTTGGGAAGCTGAGGCAGGAGAATCACTTGAACCTGGGAGGCGGAGTTGCAGTGAGCTGAGATCATGCTACTGAACTCCAGCCTGGACGACAGAGCAGGACTCTGTCTCAAAAAACAAAAAAAAAAAACAAAAAAAAAAACCTGAGGTCTTCATTTACTTTCTTCACTAAAAGGCCCAGAGCTCTTTTTAATAAAAAGAATGGTAAAGAATACGTAAGTTGCTACACATCAAAATTCAATATGGTTACTGTTTCTTAACATGTAAAAAAATACAGGCCTATATATCCCAAAATTTTGCTTTGGAAAACAATGTTTTCCAAAAGTAAATAATCCTCACAGATAATATCTACTCCATTATTCATTTAGATTTTTTCCAAATGGAAAATATTTCAAATTATGTTTCTATTGATAATATTCATATCTGAATAGGAAACTTTCACTGTTTATTGCTTATCAATATTTTAGAAAAAACACCTTAAAGATTTCATATTGTGAAACTTCATGCATAACTGTTACATAATCATTTTTCAGATATCAAAGCATGAAAGAAGAGAAGTCCTTCTATATGAAGAGCTCTTATAAGTAAGAACCACCAAAATCACAGCGGAAAGAACAAAACACATGAAAACACAACTCATGGAAGAAATACAAAAGCCTCATAAAAATGTAAAAAATACTTGTAAAAACCTATTACTGAACTGATCAAATAAAAGCAAGATGAAACAGTGATTTATAACTGTCTTTTCATCTCATAAACTGACAAGTATTTTCACTTTAAGATGTTCTCATCCTACTTGATCCTCTTCGTATTCTTCAAGATAACTACAGAGAGTGTATCTATGCCTGTCCATCCCAGAGATTCAACAGGATTTCACAGGAGTGGCTGGCCCTCCTGTGGGTGGGCATGATCTAGGCCTATCCCTCTCAATCCACAGAGATTGGCCAACGGGTGAGAACCACGCAGTCAGGGCCCCTGATATTAATAGTATCTCCAGGATTCAATACATGGGCAGTGAGAAAACTATGGGCTTTCTCTTCTTTTCCTTGAATAGCAACTGTAGAAATCAGTAAACTGTTGAGTTGTCACCAATGGCCACCTTTTCTACTATGTGGAGAAAAATTATCTGAGAATGAAGAAAGCAAAACAAAAAAAGACTCACAGTGGTGGCTCATGCCTGTAATCCCAGCACTTTGGGAGGCCAAGACGGGAGGATCACTTGAGGTCAGGAGTTCGAGACCAGCGTGGCCAACATGGTGAAGCTCCATCTCTACTAAAAATACAAAAATTAGCCAGGCATGGTGGCGCACGCTGGTAATTCCAGCTGCTCAGGAGGCTGAGGCAAGAGAAACGCTTGAACCTGGGAGGTGGAGGCTTAATGAACTGAGATTGTGCCACTGCACTCCAACCTGGGCAACAGAGTGAGACTCCATGTCAAAAAAGAAAAGGGAAAAAAAACCTCACTCTTGATGTCATCACTTGGGTATTTAGATCCAGCCATGCATGGAACCAGGTCTACCACAGAAGTTCTTCTCTGTGAGCTAACATTACTTCTTGGCATGAGCTAATTTGAAATAATTGCCCTGTCCCTGTAACCAAGAGAATTATGATGAACATAAATGTGGAGGGCAATGCGTTTCTACCACCCTGACAAATGTGCATGTCTTCTCAGAACACCCAGTGTCCACTGGTACAGGTTAGGGCACAGAGCAAAAAAAAAGTCCCTTCTAAGATGAGCTGAGTTATGAGGAATGTTTCTCACAGCTTATCATAATTACAAAGCAGCATATAATTAATGTACTTTATATTTTATAATTAGAGTTGACAAGAGTTTTATGTAACTCGGTGAAATTATCAGAATTTTCAGCATAGACCATGGCAGAATAATCAGTTCCCTGACATAATTCTGCTATTTTATTTCACCTCTGCTACGAAGTAGTATTCCTACCCTCTCCCCAAATTACAGCATAATAATTTAAGGAATATTAACACTATTACTTATTTTAATGACAGAGTAAACTGTATATTGCAAAGACAGGGATAAATTTGTATAAGTTGAAAGAAATGGCAACTAACCTGAAATTATATATGCGGTTCCAAAATAGCAACAGCATGTATATATCTTTTTTACTAAAATATGGAAATTGAATAAACTGTTTCTGTTCCAACTCCTACCAGAAGGGACATACCTCAAGCAAAATACACTTAAAACCTTGATTTTTCCTCATCCTTAGGGAAAAGGAGAGGAAATACAGCTAATGGATCCTGTGTCTTAAAAATAAATTCAGGCTGGGTGCAGTGGCTCACGCCTGTAATCCCAGCACTTTGGGAGGCCCAGGCGGGTGGATCACAAGGTCAGGAGATCGGGACCACCCTGGCTAACACAGTGAAACCCCGTCTCTACTAAAAATACAAAAAATTAGCCAGGCGTGGTGGCGGGCGCCTGTAGTCCCAGCTACTTGGGAGGCTGAGGTAGGAGAATGGCGTGAAGCCGGGAGGTAGAGCTTGCAGTGAGCCGAGATCACACCACTGCACTCCAGCCTGGGCAACAGAACGAGACTCTGTTTCAAAAATAAATAAATAAATTAATTAATTAATTCAGATGTGACAAATATCCTTTCTTTTTACTTGCCTTCTGAGATATACACTCAATTTAAATCAAAGGAGGTAAAAGGCTAAAGTTAAATGATCTTATTAACAGTCAAGCATAGCTCCTTCTTTCAAGTAACAATGTATTAATCTTTGGTAATGCCACTTTTTTGGTATTTTTTTTTTTAAATCAGAGTTAAGCCCAATGAAATAAAGACATCCTAAAAAATTGAACTTCTTAGGCAAATTTAAATTAGCCCCATTAATACCAATTACTGAACATCAGGTAAAAGAGCTGATAAAAATGGCATGCTGGAGCTGGAACTCCATTTACATTACATTTAAAAGGCCTGGAGAAAGAATGTTTAAAAATGATGCTAATATATTCACATGGCCTTCTCATCTTTGACCCAGCAACAGACCTTGAGTAGGCTCACTAAACATTTTTCACTAATTATAAATAAAATTTTTGAAGCAATAAGTCTTGTTTTATATGAACTGGTAAGGGGTACCCATCACCTAGTTCAAATAGTCCCAATTTTTACAATAATTAAGCTCATTATCATAACTGGAATTCAGTTTTCTAATTAAGACCAAGTTTCTTTAATGGTCAGTTCTGTGAACATGGATTTAAATTAACATTTGGCTTTTTGAAAGTCATTTGGAGATCTGGCTATCTTAATAACCAAAAGGTCAATGCTATATCTCCCTATTAGATAGAAATGATTTTACAGTGGTTAGGAAGGGGAGTATTTTGAATAAATTCCCTATTCATGTTTGCCATAGCAAGATGGCAGTCAGTGCTGACGATGAGGGAGTGGAGTTATAAATCCAAGAGGAACTACTGTGAAGTAGGTATTTGAAAGGGAGGTGACAAAATCAGAGCAAAAGCAGGGATATGTGTGATATGGGCAGCTCGTCTACAAGAAAGCAGGCACCAGTGAGCAGAGCAATGGCTCTAAATCTACAAAGGGCAAGTGCAAGGATCACATCTAGATTTGCCACGGTTAACACATTACAATTACTTGGCTGAAGTTTTGCAGTCCCATAGATCAAAGATAACTAAACCTTTAAGATCTGGGGGTGAGGGTGTGTGTCCATGGGCCCATGCACAAGCATGTGTGTATGAAAAATGATCCAGCTTGCCAGCTGACATGCTGCAACAATTTCAACAAATTCAACATTTACTTAGAAATTTAATAAATATCAGGTCACCAATTTCACTAATCTATCTTTTATTCTCAATTCTAGTACACAGAAAAGCAGTGAGAGAGTAGAAATGTGGATGACTGAGTAGGGAAGTCAAGAGACCTGGTGTGTTTCACTTTGCAAAAGCCACTTAACTTCTTTGGATATTACATTCACCACCTATAAAACAAAGAAGTTGGACTTGGATGGTGAGAAGGGCCAATTCTAGTTCAAATGGCCAACAGTTACAAATCCACTAAAGGGGCAGAATTACCTATTTAATTTATGTAAACATATAAAATATTTTTAGGTTTTTATAAACCAGGCATTTGTTAGAGGGCTTCTGAGATTTGGGTCTATTTTCAACATTAAAGGAACTAGGTGAAAAGGCTCCAAAGTCTATTTTAGTGAAACAATTTCAGTTTGTAAGAGCTAGGTTTTGGGAGGGCACAGTGGCTCATGCTTGTAATCCCAGCACTTTGGGAGGCTGAGGCAGGTGGATCACCTGAGATCAGGAGTTCGACACCAGCTTGGTCAACATGGTGAAACCCCGTTTCTACTAAAAATACAAAAATTAGCTGGGTGTGGTGGCACACGCCTGTAATCCCAGCTACTTGGGAGACTGAGGTGGGGGAATCGCTTCAACGTGGAAGGCAGAGGTTGCAGTGAGCCAAGATCATGCCACTGTACTCCAGGCTGGGTGACAGAGTGAGACTCCATCTCAAAAAAAAAAAAAGAGCTAGGTTTAAAAAAAACATATTTCCCTAAATAAATAAGCATAGCAATCTATAAAGTGTGCTACAAAGAAATTTAAAGTGTTTCAGAATAAAAGCTAATGTGGCTGAGTGTGGTAGCTCATGCCTGTAATCCCAGCACTTTGGGAGGCTGAGGCGGGCGGACCACCTGAGGTCAGGAGTTTGAGACCAACCTGGCTAACATGGTGAAACCCCGTTTCTACTAAAAATAAAAAAAATTAGCTGGGCATAGTGGCGCGTGCCTGTAATCCCAGCTACTTGGGAGGCTGAGGCAGGAGAATCACTTGAACCCGGGAGGCGGAGCTTGCAGTGAGCCGAGAGCGTGTCATTGTACTCCAGTTCAGGCAATGAAAGTGAAATTCCATCTCAAAAACAAACAAACAAAAAACTAATGGTACTACCAAAGAAAAGATAAAAGAGCATATAAAATTATTTACTGGTGGAACATTTTTGTTAACCAACTTAACACTTCTAAATCATCTTGATATGGCAGTGCCAATAGGGCTGTGACCATCAAATTCAATTTAACCTAGGCTAACCCTCACTGAGCACACACACAGCCAACGTTGGGGTAAGACGGAGTAGTCTTAGAGATATGACAAAAGCATGGAGAAAGAAAGTGAAGATGAAACCCTGGGTGTGGGTAACAGTCACAGTGTTTTTGTATTACTAGTAATGAGGAGTATAAATCAGAGAAGTGTAGGAAGTCAGGATTTTAGAACACACTGCAGTATCTGCTACTCACCATAGGATTACTCATGAACAGCTCACATTGTTATGGTTTGTGTTTACTTATAAAAGAAGTTGAAATTTATTTTCAGGACTTACTATGTAGCTTTATAAAGTGGGGGGGGAGTGGGAACAGTAAACAAAATACTGTTAATGAGTAATATTTCAAATTTAAAAACAAAATGTATTCATTTTGTATGCCTGTATGCCTCCTAGAACCTTAGTATATAGGAGGGGTCCCCAACTCCTGCACTGCAGACTGGTACTGGTCCATGGCCCATTAGTAACTGGGCCGTACAGCAGGAGGTGAGCAGTTGCGGGAGGGAGACAAAAGTCAAATAAGATAGGAACTACAGAGTACTTTTATTCTTAGTAAATAAAATGATTTCTTTTCATCAATCTATATGTATACAGAATTATACAGATCTTTATTTTCTATTTTAGCCAAAGTCCCCTCTTTAATAACATAATTAACTCTTTATTTCTATACTTCATAACTAGGAAGAAATATTAACAGATATATCCAGCACTTTTTTTTTAATACTCCAGTGTAATCTAATTATATTGTTGTTATTACGTAGGAAGAAAATAGGATGCCACTGTTCTGATAAGATCGCACAGGCCAGTGAAACACAGCTACAGGTTGTAGGACTTTTTACATTTTAAAACCTCATAAAACAATCATTCGCCTCAGTTGCTTTCTATAAAATATCTATTCTAGATGATGTATAAGATTCCATCTATGACAGGAGTCTACTATTTGCTGAGATTGGCCTTAGGGGTATACATATGAATATGGGTACAATTTAGGTTGGGATTCCCTACAACATTGACAACTTGAATATATCCTATTTATAAAAACACATAAGCTGTGTGGAACTTTTTAAAAAAGCTTTTAGTGTCACCTATCCAATTAAGTGTTTTCTTAAGAAATATTTTTAAAGCTATCAATAGCTTTACAATTGATAGCTTTAAAAATGTTTCTATAGAAAAGAAACAACAGTCCTCAACAGCTTTAAAAATGTTCCCATAGAAAAGAAAAACTCAACTGGTACTCAAAGAGAAGCATATTATACTGTAAAATGATGGAGAACTCTTTTCATAAACCCACTGGGCACCAGGGGAATAGAAGTATGGGCCTTGGCTGGTGGCAAAAAGAGAAGGAAAAAAGCCCCTGCATCGTGCGCCTCCAGGGGGCGCTCTTCACAGGCATTCTACATACACAGCACCCTCCCTGGAGCTGTGCTCTGCGATGAGGCTGAATGAGGCAAACCTAGACACCCTGTCTCTATCACTTACTGTGCGATTTTAAAGAAGTTATTTAGTCTCTCTATTCCTTAAATTTCTCACTTATAAAATGAAGATAATATTAAGGACATAAGTCATCACCCGTTAGCAGATGTTTTAGAGCTGCACAGTCATTATGATGAGAACTGTCTTGTTTTGCTATACATTTAACCAGCATTTCAAACTTCTTTCAGCCATTATCTCAACAAATACTTACTGAGTGCATTCTTTATGCCACACAGTGTTCTAGGCATTAGGGACACAAAAGTGAACCAAAGATTTAAAATTTCTGCTCTCATGTAGTTTATGTTTTAGTTCTACTGAGAAACATGTAACAACAACAACAAAAAAAACCATGTCAAGTGGAAACAGTAATACGAAGATAAATAAAAAAGCTTAAGAAGAGAATGTCAATTTCTGTGTCTGTGTGTGGGATACCTGTTTTAAATAGGTGAGTCACAAAGGCTGCTTGGATAAGATCTTTGAGCAGAGACCCAAATGTTATGAGGAAGTCAGAGGCTTGTGACTATCTGTGGAATGTGTTCCAGGGTTGGAAACCAGCTGTACCTGTCCCTGTAGCAAGGCACGCCTGACAGCAAGGAGGCTGTCGAGGCTGTAGATGGGATGCACATGGAAGACTGTGATAAGAGACCACGAGGCAGGACCTCTCTGACCCCATCAGAGACGGAGCTGTGAGGCAGACCATGGAGGGCCTTTCAGACCACAGGATTTTGCATGCTATTTTGGGTGAGATGGATGGGAAGAAAACAGAGGGTTCTGCACAGAGGAGTGGTGTGATCTAATTGACATTTATAAAAACATCACACTGGCTGCTGTATGGAGAACAGATCTGGGGTGGGAGGGAGCAGACAGAAGACTCAACAGGACGGGTGCCAGCAACTGTGGCACACGCTTATAATTTAAGTAACTTCTCTAAATCTATTCTAGGATTTACAGTATGGCAAACTAACTTGACAATGAAGAGGTCTTTTCTCTCAGTACACGTTAAATTTACAAAGAAATATGCTTTAGAGAGTAAAAGCACCATTTACATGAAAGGTTGGTAACTAATTATCAAAACTGTTCCACTTGGTTTTTGATTCACATGAATCAACAATTAGGTACAATTTGCTTTGCTGATTTCCTTAATCTCAGGAATTTGTCTCATCAAAATAAAAACTTGAAATGGGTACTAGGTACATGAAATTTTTTTTTTTTTAAAAAAGGAAAATTGGTACTAGAAATAACCTTTAAAGAGGATAAAAGCTCTGGTTGAAGCACAGCTTATGAGATTCCCTACAAACACTTTGAAATCACACTGTTAAGATTTCTGTGCCTATTGAACTAGAAATAATACTTTTCTTCTACATTTGGCATATTAGCCAATGACTCTAAATAAGCTCACCTATAAATGGGATGGAAGCCAAGGAATCGCCAGGCGGACTGGTACTCGAGGCTTTTCTTTCCTCCATTCTTTTTATGTGGACCTCTCGACGTGCATCATTGGGCAGCCAGCAGGTAGTGTCTGACCCAGTCTCCTGGTCATTTACTGCCAAGATGTAAGACTGATGCCTTAAAGGCTGTTGTGTCTGGCGTCCAGATGGAGGTTTTTCCCTTAGGATGACAGCTTCTTTATTATCTAAAGTATCTGATTGCTCAATTTCAGCCTCTTGTAAACTTAAATCTTGATTCCTTTGACTGATGGGTAGTTCTAAATCTGAAGTACCGGCGTTTTCACTCGATTGAGGGGCAGGCTTGGCAGAGGCTCCAGATAAAGAGGGGGATTTCCCAGTCTCCACTTGCTGATCGGGGGTGCTGTCAGTCCTTACCCATGTCTGCTGATTCAACAGACTATTCTGATGCAAGTGATTTACTGGTCTTTGGTCTTTGATAGAAACAAATGATTTCTGGCTAAATGATGGTTTTGTGACATGCGTCGAAGGAGCTTTCAGAGAATTACTTCGGACTTTCACAAGAGGTGACCTGTCTGGTGAAATACCCCGAGGCAGTGACATTCCACAAGTAGTCTGAAAATTTCTGTTTGACTGCAGTGCTTTTAGATCTGGTGGAATTTTTTTAAACTGTGACACAGATCCCACTCCTCTACCACTCAATCGCCTGTTATCAGAATTAACAACGCTTGGGGCCACAGTAAAATTGGAACCTCGAAAAGATTTATGAATTTCTTGCTGCCTAGGTCTTTCATAAATACCTCGTCTATCATCCTGTTCAGTAAACCCACTCCACTTGTAAGTCTGTTTTTTCTCTCCATTGGAATCAGGTATTGGAGTTCCAGAACTGACATTTTCTAAGGTTTCATCCTGTCCCTCAATATAATCCCATGAACGAGTTCTATGATTACTAAAACTAACAGATGGAGACGTCAGTGCTCCTTGAGATGCACTTCTTGGACAATACTTCATTAGCACTGAGTCTTCCAGTCTTTCTTGGGACACACTGCGTTGCCGTATCTGGACAGACTGGGGCACTCGATCATGAGAGGTGCTTCGACGTCGTCCCTGCAAAGTAGTGCGGTTGGGGACGACCTGGTTATAATCCGTCGTGCTTTGAGATGCTGCTCTTAAACTATCTAATCTTTCTTGTATTGTCCGACAACCTATGTGCAATCGTCTGTTATCAATATACTCTTTGTAAGTTTTATAGTTTTTCCAGTCTATGTGCTGATGGGAATTCGGCGAATAGTGATTAACAGATACAGAGGGAGCCTCCACAGTTTGAGATCTGCTGCTTGAGATTCCATCAGAATGTCCACTGTAATTTCCAGATTTAAGTAAAATTCCAGAAGGTTCCAATGATCTGGAGCCTGCAGTCTGATGAATTAGATGAGTGGTGGGAATTGATAATGGTGGTGATGTGGTTCTTGACACTGTTTTTAAAGAGGTCTGCTCATTCACGCCATACCTCACTTCTTCAGTTCTATGTGAAGGACCTGCATGGTTGTTTCTATTGGATAACAAATCTACAACCTTCTCAGAAGGCACAATGACAGTCCTTACACTTTCATTGCAAACACACACTGCTGTGTTTGATTTTGCAACATCTGTTGGTGATGGAGGCACTTGTATTTCCATTCTATAGGCCCTGCCAGGTTGTGTCAGTACTGGTGTACTGGTTTGCTGTTTGCTCAATGATGAGTCAGGAGGAGATATTTCAACTGGCTGTGCCATGGCTGATGGGGCAGATGGCAGCCAGGGATAGCAGACTGGTGGAGGTTCAGGTATATTGCGGGCATTGCCACTATAAGCTTCGTTGCCTTTCAGGTAGGCATCTTGAGAATATGCCTGTATAGAAATGAGAGAAAGGTGTCACTGGAAATTCACAAAAAGAATAATAATTTCCATTTTTACAGTTTACTATTTTATCTGACTATGCCCTACCTCGTTCCTGAGTGACATTCACTATAGCATGCATGCAAACACAACATAAGGGTACTCTACAAATCTAGAAAGAGCTAGTCTCTCAGAAATCAAATACATTGTAGAATCTGCAACACATACAAATTACAATCACCTCTTTGCTCAAAACATGTGAAACTCATAAATTTCTACCCGATCAATTAGATGTACCCATATTGCTTCTAAAATTCTCCCCATTCAAGCCTTCTGATTTTTCAGCAGTCGACAGGTTAAATGGCTGCCAAATAAATCCCAGTAAAGGAAGATTCATGTATTTTGCCAGAGAAAAGGTGAAAACATTAAAAATCTTAAATGCATTTTAAGTACTACTACTATCATAAATTAAATCTAATTTATTTGAAGCATCTTGTCAATTAACCATTATAGAGTCCCTGAGAATAATCCATTTTGACAAACTAAGCCCATCAGCAGCCATGCTACCAATTTTAATATTTAAAGTAAGAGAATATGCAAGTTTAAGAAATAAAGCACACACAATAAAGGCACAAAAAGATGAAAAAAAGGTAACTCATCATTCTGTATATAATTTATACTTTTATTTTAAGCTAATGCAAAAGTATATCATACAAATTTATTTGGTCTCTTTTACTTATTATGAGGAGACATTTCTCTATTACCAACAGGCAGGCATGCAGGTCAAATTGTTTTTTATCAACTATTTGTAAAATTATTCAGCAATATTTTTAAAGCCTTAAGAATAACAGAAATTAACTATAGAGACTTTACAAAACAGAGCTCATCAGTGCAACACAGGGGCTATGTTCAGCATCTGAGACAGGTGTGGTAACACATCTTCCCCTAATCAAAACAAGCTTAACTCAAGACTATCAGCATATCTTGTCTTTGCATTCGACAGCTTGCAAAGCTCAAGTGCAGCCACAAACATAACAGCAAAGTAGTAGGGACAGGAAGAGGGTGAGATACTTAAAAAAAAAAAGAAATATATATATATATATTTTTTTCACACACACATACACTGATGCAGGTAAATATTACGTTGTAGCATCAGTTATGTACAGGATACAAAAAAAAAAAAAAACAAACATAAAAATAAAAAATAAGGATGGAAAACCATCTATCACAAACACATTCTGCAAATTAGTAAGATTAACATGATAGAGGGACTTCTCTAAGCAAACTGAACAGTTTTTAATAGATTGGCTTATTACAAATCTCTACAAAACATGACTTAAAAAGCAAGGAAATGGCTACTGTGCATTTCTTACCAGTGCTGTGACATCCTTTGTAAATTGTAGCTAGCAGAAAATAGGAAAACATAGTAGAAGCTGCTTACTGATATAAAGACAAAATCATGTTGTCATATTGATGCTGGAAACGGCAAGCTAAAAATACATCTATACTTGTTTCTCTGGAAGGTACCAAGAGAGGTAAAGGGCAGTGAAGCATAAAGAATAACTCCAGTATTCTTCTGAACATCTTTTTCTCAAGCTTTTATCTGATTCTTGTTTGATGTGTCTACCATTCTTGAAAGCAAAATACATCTGGTGACATGCATTCCTAACAAATATTTTCTTCAATAGGCACTGCTGTCTGATAACATGCTACAAAGCTTCCCTCCACAAGAGCAACAGTGATGTCTCTCATTTCCCCCGAGCTTCTTCCATCTCTGCTTCCAGATGACGAAACGAATGCTCTATTATGCATTTAAAATAGTACAACCTCCTCCTTCCCCAGTAAATCAGAGCATAACCACAAGCTGTCAGCAGACTGCAGCTGCCTTTACACTAAGATTCAGGGGGAAAATGACTTTTATTAAGTAAGTTTCACTCAAAAATTAAGATCTTTCAACACTGTGCCTTTTGTACTAATGTATTAGTTTGCAAAAATAACTACTGGATACACATAAAAATATTACTTCCAGAATAATTCTTGTTAACCTATAATAAACATTATAGAACACAGACTAGAATGCAGTGAGAAATTAAAGCTAGGCATATAAAAGAAAACATGTCTACATAATATTTTTATGGCATGAATACTGTTAATCCAAACATGCAGTTTGGGTATGTGCATTGACACACCAAGTCTATCTTTTCCATGCTGATTAGAATCCATACCAATACTTTTCTGCAATAGGAAAATTGTGTCTGGATGAGAAAATACTGTGCTATCTGGTAACAGCATTTCCCACAGTGTCCTTGTGTAATTTTATTATATACCACCTGAAAAGGAGGATGGGGGAGAGGAGGTCCCCACGGTCAATGATGTAGAGTCACTTGGCAAGCTTTTGATTTCTCAAAACCACTATGACATTAACGTACATTGTGAAAATCGAAGGGAAAATATAAACTTATTCACTATGGAGGCCATTTTTTCCCAGAGGTTTTAACAAAACTAGAATATCTACTTGTGTAATGCTATTCTAGAACTAGTATTTTAAAAATAACTCCTTTAATCAAATTTGGGAAGAAATATTGTTTAGTAATAGAAGTATATGGCTGGAACTATTAAAACTTGGGAATATTTTACATACTTCAGACATCTCTACTATTTCTGTATGGCAATTCTAAATGCTAAATAGCGTGCAATACAGTCACAAGTCCCCACTTCTGAGTTATCGCAAGGGGTCCTGAAATCCATACATATGCATGCATGAACAGTGAACATCTCACACATGCAGTACTATTATCTAATGTAAGCAATATGGTTGAGATAATAAAATATGGATTCATTCAAGAACATTTTTCACAAAATGTACATTGTGAAACTTCAAAGTACAAACTTATTCACTAGGGAACCTATTTTTTTCCGCAGAGGAAAAATAATTAGAATATCTGCTTGAGAAATGCTGTTCTAAAACTTTTTTTTTTTTGAGACTGAGTCTCACTCTGTTGTCCAGGCTGGAGTGCAGTGGTGCAATCTTGGCTCACTGCAACCTGTGCCTCCCGGGTTCAAGCGATTCTCCTGCCTCAGCCTCCCAAGTAGCTGGGATTACAGGCATGAGCCACCAAGCCCAGCTAATTTTTGTATTTTTAGTGGAGGTGGGGTTTCACCATGTTGGCCAGGTTGGTCTCGAACTCCTGACCTCAAGTGATCCACCTGCCTCGGACTCCCAAAGTGCCAGGATTACAGGTGTGAGCCACCATGCCCGGGTAGAACTAACGTTTTAAAGATATGTCCTTTATTCAAATTTGAGGAGGAATATTATTTTTGAAACCAATGTCATAAGAATTACATATTCAGTATTAACAATTCTGAGTTTTAGTTAGGTTTTAAGCCCAAATGGATACTTTACAATATATGTAGGTGTTTTGATAGAAATAGACATTTAATTTTTTCCCAATTGACTAGCTCTTGTGAATTCAACAGAATATGATAAAACATTTTTAGCCATTTTTTCCATTCAGCTTTTTTGTATATCACTTCACATTCCTTCTTGAGCTTTCTTTACCCTTGTACTTAAGTATTACGCCTTATAGGAGTTTAAATAGCTTGTATTTTAAAACTGAAGCCTTCTCTAATGAAAACAGAATAGTGGCAGCCCTGTTTTGCCTACTAGATACAAAAAGCTCTAAAAAAGCGGGGGAAGAGGAAGAGGAAGGAAATAAGAAAGATGACCCAAAGAATTCTTTCTTTGGAATTAGAACTCTAAAGGGTATGTTAAATACAACTTAATACTAACAGCCTGGATCTTGATTATATGTACAGTGCCTAATAGTAACTAAATAATCCTAAAATAATCTTCTAGTTCATTTTTTACAGTCACATCAAAATCACCATGACCATACCTATGATACTGTGTATTAAATGGTAAACAAAACAGAGGAAAAAAAAAAAAAAAACCCTGAAGAATAAAAAAGGTGGTAAGATTAAAATTCCTGCCTTTCAATTCATCTTTAACAGGTCATTAATTTAATGCCATTACCTATGATAAAAGCAAGAATAACTTCATGTTTGTTGGTAGATGCCAACCATGCCAGCGTAGGGAATGGGAGAAAGGGATGGTATAGATGAAGAAGGACTTTCTTTTTATTATATCTTTCTGCGTTATTTCAAATATCTTCAACCAGCACATGCTATTCTTGTAATTATTTAAAAACAGATTTAAAAAAAATTACAAAGTAAACTGCTGCTAACTTGCAAAATATGAAAGAACCCTCCAGAATCATACTCTTGCTTCCCTTACTCTACGCCGGACCACCTAGATATACACTTGACAAATGGCTAATCTTAAATAGGATATTATACTGATTATAAAACACATGAAATGCTTATTTTAAAAGTAATTCTAATAAACCTCAAGAAATACTTAGTTTAAATTACATTTTTCAACTTATGTCACATATCCATAGAGCAGCAAAAAAGAAAACTGGACTCAGAACCCCAAGGTTCACGTTAGAATAACAGTTCCGATACCAACTGGCAGGGTGACTTATGGTAAAGCCACCTAAACAATTCATCTCCACTCAACAGCAGTATAGGACTGTGATTTAGAGTACAGGCTTTCATCTCAGACCTGCCCGAGTTCAAATCCTTATACCATTTGCTTTCTTCCTTATTATACCAGACACGCTGTTTAACTTTGCTGTGTTTAACACAGAACAGCGTAAAGTAGGTTTAAAATGTCATGGCCAAATATTAGACATACCCAAGAATCTCCAGAGTTACAAAAACCGATTAACTTAAAATTTAATTTTTGAGTCAATGGAGTCAAATGCTTAACAAAATATCTTGGGTGATGAACCAAGAGGAATGCCCCGATCTAGTTCTCCTACCACTATTTCACTCAGGGAAGTATTCTCTTTGGTCAGTGCTGTGGTCTGAATGTTTGTGTGTTCCCCTCCCGCAATTTGTACGTTGACACCTAATCACCAGTGAATGAGTTAGGAGATGCGGCCTCTGGGAGATGATTGGGTCATGCGGGTAGACCTCATGTATGAAATTAGTCACCTTATAAAAGAGACCACAGAGAGCTGTGTCAGCCCTTCCACCAAGTGAAGACACAGTGAAAAGGTACTATCTGTGAGAAAATGGGCCCTCATCAGACACCAAGGCTACCTGAGCCTTGACCTTGGGCTTCCGAGCCTTCAGAATGTGAGAAATAAATTTGTTTATAGTCCATCCAGTCTAAAGTATTTTGTTACAGCAGCAGCCCAAATAGACTGAGAGTCAAGATCACTGTTTAGGTGACTGGATTGGTGTGGTTATTTCATTCATGCATAGGTAACATTTAATGGGGAAACAAAACCATTTTGGTTTTTGAAAATAAAATAAAAAACTTTTTTATTTTGCAATAAATACGAACCTGCCTAAGATACTGGAGTCTAAAATATTACAACAAAATACTGTCAAAATGATTAAAATGAATGTAATACTATTCATATTGTTAAGCTAGAAAATATATGCTGGTTTAGAAAATGAGGCTGCCAAGCACAGGATGACTATTACTAGCAGTAGTTTAAAAACAGAAATGAATTGTTCTTAATTTTACTTCATGGTTTTCAACATTCTGTCATTGTCATCCACGAATTATGAAACCTATAATCATATACCTGTCCTTACATGAGTCAAGTTTTAAGCCAAATTAAATTTTCTAGGCCACCTCTCAAAGGCAAGCAGAATGCTTCTAAAATAATTTGGTCTGTATATTACTTCAGGAAAAGAGAAAAAACCTCCATGCACTACCCAATCCTGTGGCCCAGGCAAACATATACAACCTACAAGTGTTTCCATGGGCAAATGATTTTTACGGTGGCTGTAAAAATGTTCACATTACCCATTGCTTTTCTTTACGATAAATTTTCAACCTCATGGGAACAAATACATCTTTAAAAGCACATAGTTTGAATAACAAATTTAAGGTCTGCATAAGTACTTCTGAAGACCGCTTAAAGAAC
The DNA here is from genome assembly GCF_043159975.1 of Macaca nemestrina. Taxonomy (NCBI): domain Eukaryota; kingdom Metazoa; phylum Chordata; class Mammalia; order Primates; family Cercopithecidae; genus Macaca; species Macaca nemestrina. Next base: position 119,302,198 of record NC_092133.1, on the reverse strand, counting down.
ATTTTAACTCTGGAATATATGTCAGAGACAGAGAATTATATACTCCTTTGATTTCTTAATGAATTACACTACATTCAAATGTGAATTAAGGATAGGTTTAAAAGTAGGGTTTTCTTTTATGATTAAAGGCATGTGCTTTTATTTCTTAATGATTACGGTAATTCAAATACCATGTTTTAAAAATACATTTTATGTTACAGTATACCAGAACTCTTTACTGCTGAGCCTTGAAGATCTGGATGCTCATGTTATTTACTAAACTGGTTTTTCTGTTTCTGGGATACTTTATATTTTACTTTTACTTTAGATTTACTTAAATAAAATATAACAAGACAGACTATTCTAGAACATGAATGAGTAACAGAAAAAAACGAATTTTTCTTTAAGTAACCTATTTTTCGATTAATCATATCATTACAAAATTATTCCTTCCATTGCATGAAGTGGTTTGCTGCTCTTCATCAATCACACTGCAGGATATCATGGCGATTCTGCATTTAATTGCTTCCTTGCCAGCCATTCTGTGAAATGAGCACTGTTCCAAGAGCCATCCAACCAGTGCCTTCACCTTGGCAAGGAAAGGGTCTACTGAAGATCAGAGAACAGTTCAGTTTCGGAAGCTGATCCTGTCTTCAAGCCTTCAGATTGCAAGGAGGAAGCCAGGTAAATCCTTCGCTACCATTATACATCATCTTCTTTATAAGAAGAGCACTAGAGAAGAATTCCCTATTTATTTCTAGTCTAGTGATTTTCACAGCCATTGGTGTCTGTGGTTATGTCTGCTACATGATCACTATGCTGAATTGTCAGGGTAGGAACTCTACAACCACTTTTGCATGCCCAGGAAAATTACTGCAGCTAACTGTACCTGCCTTCCTGAGCCTCCCAACTCCAACTGAACTGTGTACTTCAGAAGAGTAATTGTTTTCAGTACTAAGCCATTCCTACATAAAATCTACATGCCTTGAAAACACGGGGTTAATCCCCATGAGTTTCACTTCATTATAGTTTACATGTCAGTGAATGACTCTTTAGGATCAGCTTTAGTGATTTTTTTTTGTAAAACATGTTTACAGATTATTTAGGCCTTTGATGAGCTAAGTTCAAACTACTGCCTTACAAATGAAGAACATTACTATACCATTTCTATTACCATGACAAAGAGTGGATAAAGCTCCCTGCTTTTCTTGAATTTAGCTATAGATAATAAGAAAAAAATCCAATTATTCACCAAAAAGAATTAAAAATAAATACTTCAGTGGCCACTGCCATTTCTTAGATCTGTTAGTTGTCAGTATGTTACTTAAAGAGTTTTTCTATTTTATTCTACTGAACTGCAAAATCAATGGAAGGAAAGTATTATTTTATTGAATGAAATATATATGTGCATATATTTATATATGTATGTGTGTATATATATGTGTATATATACACATATATACATATATAAAGTAAAATATATAAAGTATTTTATTGAATGAAATATATGTGTATATATTTATATATGTATGTGTATATATGTGTATATACACACATATATATACATATATATAGATAGATAGATAGATTTTTTTTTTTTTTTGAGATGAAGTTTCACTCTTTAGTCCATGCTGGAGTGCAGTGGCACGATTTCGGCTCACTGCAACCTCTGCCTTCCGGTTTCAAGCAATTCTCCTGCCTCAGCCTCCCAAGTAGCTGGGATTACAGGTGCCCACCACAAAGCCCAGCTAATTTTTGTATTTTTAGTAGAGATGGGGTTGCACCATGTTGGCCAGGCTAACCTTGAACTCCTGACCTCATGATCCACCCGCCTCGGCCTCCCAAAGTGCTGGGATTACAGGCGTGAGCCACCGCGCCCAGCCGAAATTTATATTTTTATCATCTTCTTTCAGCAATATTTAAGCTTAATAAATAAGTATTCCATTTATTTCTTTATAAACATCAGAAAACAATTTTAGACTAAATACTAAAGTTTTCAACTTTCATTTCAAGACTGTAACATATTTTCCCCTTAAGGTGCAGACTCTGTTCATTGTCAACATTTTAGGAATGAATTGATACTACTTACAATACTGCTTGGTGAATTTACAAACAGTAATATCTATTGGAAAATTAGGAAATGGCAATCATAAAATTTGTCCTCATATATAAAAAAAGAAGATTCTATTTTTTTTTTTTCTCTGTACATAGTGAGAAGGGGAAAAAAAAAAAGATTCTAATTCCTGGGGATATGCACTTGCACTCTGAACTCTACCTTTGGTCCAAGGATGAACTAGAAGGCAACACTAGGACAAACGCTTTAGGAGTCTCATTCTAAATGACAGCAGTAAGAGTTCACTGTAGAATCAACATAACATTTCCATGTCACTTAATTGCAAAAACTTGACAATGGTATTTTTGGTCTGATTTTTGTAAAATGTAGAGAATTCCAGATTCTGTAAAAGGAACTAGAGGGTTTTTAAATTCTAGAATTTTTTTAATTCAATCTTTAATACTTCCATCCCAAAAATATTTTCCTAACATTCATGACTGTAAAACAACTCATATATGAATAAATAAAACTTACCACTTGGAGAATGTCTTCATCTTTTGGCATAACACTAAGTTCCAATGTTGTATCACTGAAATTGAATATATATACTATTTTAGGAGAGGTAGAAGTGTATCAAAAGACTTAATGGAAAAACAGTTAACTCAGAAGTATTTTTTAAATTGTTTAAGATTTTGGTATTCTTTTTTTTTTTTTTTTTTTGAGATGGAGCCTCGCTGTGTTGCCCAGGCTGGAGTGCAGTGGCACGATCTCGGCTCACTGCAAACTCCGCCTCCCGGGTTCACGCCATTCTCCCGCCTCAGCCTCCGAGTAGCTGGGACTACAGGCGCCCGCCACCACGCCCGGCTGTTTTTTGTATTTTTAGTAGAGACGGGGTTTCACCATATTGGCCAGGCTGGTCTCAAACTCCTGACCCTGTGATTCGCCTGCCTCGGCCTCCCAAAGTGCTGGGATTACAGGCCTGAGCCACCGCGCCCGGCCTATTTTTGGTATTCTTACATCTTTATTTTTAAAATCAAATCATTAGAATGAGAAGAAGTCACCTTTGTATACATAAGTTAACTACACACAAAAGAGGGACGGACCCCTGGCATGTTTGTGCTATTCATTATCAGTAAAGTCTTCTTCATAACATGTTTCTAATTTAGAAATATAAAGTATGTTGCTTATATTAAATAGTCCCAAGACAAAACTCCTAACAATATCAGTATACAATTATTTGTTTTACTCAAGTCACAAAACAAATTATAGATTGTCATATATTCTGTTCATCAAGTTAAAATTCATTAACATCAAAGAACCCTCAAATTTAATATTTTAAATAATTTCTTTTTTTTTTTTTTTTTTTGAGACTGAGTCTCGCTCTGTCACCCAGGCAGGAGTGCAGTGGTGCAATCTTGGCTCACTGCAACCTCTGCCTCCTGGGTTCAAGCAATTCTCATGCCTCAGCTTCCCGAGTAGCTGGGACTACAGGCACGCGCCACCACACCCAGCTAATTTTTCTATTTTTTAGTAGAGAGGAGGGCTCACAACGTTGGCCAGGCTGGTCTCGAATTCCTGACCTCAAGGGACCTGCCCACTCTGGCCTCCCAAAGTGCTGGCATTACAGGCGTGAGCCACTGCGCCCAGCCAACTAATATTAAACATCTTAATTGTGCAATATTCCCTCCTGGCCTCGGAAGTGAAGGAAATCGCTTTACCATCACAACGACTGAGATGACTCATTTTTAATAACTATATAACATTTCAACTATTTGCTTTCTTGCCTATGATTTACTTTTAGTGCCTTTGCAGGGATAGTTCAAAGTCTAATTTTATTTTGGTTCTGTAAATTTCCTGTTGAAAACGATAGAGAAATTTCCTTAGGTTTTGAAAGTTCAAAGGGGTAAACACAACTGAATCCTGTGATCTGGAGTTACGTGCAGATATGGCAAAGGCACCGGGCGAAGTGGCTCACACCTGTAATCCCAGGCTGAGGTAGGCAGATCACTTGAGGTCAGGAGTTCAAGACCAGCCTGGCCAACATGGTGAAACCTGGTCTCTACTAAAAATACAAAAATTAGCTGGGCATGGTGGCAGGTGCCTGTAATCCCTGCTACTCAGGAGGCTGAGGCAGGAGAACTGCTTGAACCTGGGAGGCGGACACTGCAGTGAGCTGAGATCGCGCCATTGCATTCCAGCCTGGGCAACAAGAATGAAATTCCCTCTCAAAAAAATAATAAAATAAAATAAAATAAAAAGTTATGGCAAAGGCAGTGCTACTATCTCCACCAAATGCTAACAGTATCAGATAGATTTTCCCCCAATACAGTCAAGAGATTAAGAAACAATCAAATAAAAACCAAAAAACAAAATAACCTACTGGTGTCTCTTCTTAACAGATTTGAACCATTATGTTTCGTTTCATAAATGCTCAGATTATGCTAAACCCATGAGAACCACAGGTTCAAATAAATTTAACTAGTAAAATATGTAGGTACTTTTATTTCAATATTTAGCATTGGTAGAAACTGATGTTTCGATAAACTCCCGCACAAGGACACATCTGTTTGTTTTTGTTCTGAGACAGGGTCTCACTCTGTCACCCAGGCTAGAATGCAGTGGCTCTATCAAGGCTCACTTGATTGACCTCCTGGACTCAGGTGATCCTCCCACCTCAGCCTCCCAAGTAGCTGGGACAACAGACACACACCACCACGCCCAGCTAATTTTTTGTATTTTTTATAGAGACAGGGTTTCACCATGTTGCCCAGGCTGGTATCAAATTCCTGGGCTCCACTGATCTGCCCACCTCAGATTCCCAAAGTTCTGGGATTACAGGCATGAGCCACTGCACCTAGCCTGCAGGGACACATGTTACATTAATACACTGCAGAATCTCTAGGGCTTTGTGCTGCATTACCCATTTGCTACCAACTGCAGAGAGAAGAAACACAACTTTTTTAATGGAAATAAAATAATGAAAAAATATTTCTGTAATATTCAAATTGATTTTAGTGGTTGAAGTGTTATTACTCTGAAAGATGAACTGCACCAGGAACAGAAGAATTAAAGTAGATTTTGAAGAAAACAATGATTAAGTTGGTTTTTAAAGAAGAGATATTAACAAATACACTAAAAATCTTTTAAGTTATGGGCTGACAAAACATATCGTTGTACTTGTGATGATCTAAATTATTTTGAGGAAAAAAATTTGGGCAAAATCTGTTATCCCTTGGAGAGGCTTTAAATTCATTATCAACATTAGAGGCAATATTCGAGTTGTTTTCTGTTAAAATCCCATTAAATATTAAAACATTAAAGAAAATACTCTGAGATCAATTAATCATGACCATGTCATTTAATTGTAAGCAATGGCAATGTATTAGGGCATTGGTGTAAATAATTTAGATTGCAGCATGAGCCACTCTAGATATGGTTAGGAGAGCTTGATAAAAATCTTCAGAAAATGAAGAATTGCACTTCAATTACAGACAGGTGAGTTTGGCCAACAGAAAGCATTAGATAATCCAAAAGTTCCTACATTTGAATCTGAGAAGAACCTCTTACAACAGAGTGACGATCTGACTGGGCTCAGATCCATGGCCTAACCTTGACAGAAATTCAATATGGTAATAAATGGTTATTTGTAATTTGGAAAAATTTTCTGGTTGTGTGGGTGAAAGACAGTAGGACTAAATGATCTCCAAGGTCTCATAGACAGTCACTCTATAAATACGTATCTAACTTCAGAGCTCAAAATCCTATTATTCTGTAAAATGCAGGCAGACAAATGGATTAAAAGGGAATGTCTTGTTGTCTTGGTTACAACAAATGAATTAATTTAGGAAGATTATTCAAAAGGATACTTAAAAGTAACATACCCCAGTAAGAGGTTTTAAAATAAATTATGTATGCATTTATTTATATATTATAAACAAATTATACATTTGTCACTTCAAATAAAAGGGGTAAACACAGTAAATCTAAAATGTGTGCCTCTCAGCCTCTATGGGATTTTAATCATAGATCTGATACATCTGTCAAGCCAAAGCCACCAACTAAGCTATCCTCAGATAGCTGGTCCTTGGCAACTCTCAAATGCATTATATCTGAGGGAAAGTTCCACATCTCCTTGTTACCACAGTTCCTTATAAGAATAGAAGATTGTACAGAAAACCAAACACCGCATGTTCTCACTCATAGGTGGGAACTGAACAACGAGATCACTTGGACTCAGGAAGGGGAACATCACACACCGGGGCCTATCATGGGGATAGGGGAGGGCGGAGGGATTGCACTGGGAGTTATACCTGATGTAAATGACGAGTTGATGGGTGCAGCACACCAACATGGCACAAGTATACATATGTAACAAACCTGCACGTTATGCACATGTACCCTACAACTTAAAGTATAATAATAATAAATTAATTAAAAAAAAAAAAAAAAAGAAGATTGTAGTAAATCTATGTGCTCTATTGATTTGTAAAACCCATCTTTGGCCAAAATTAATGTTTTAAGAGTCTTACCTGTTTTGAATTAAAGCAATTACTTGGGAATAGGTTTTGCCAATAACACTTTCTCCATTGACTTTTATGATTCGGTCACCTTCAAAGAGAAGTTAAAAACACATGAGAAATCCTGCAGAAAGTCACTTTTGAACACTTTTGAAATATTTCTTGAATAATGTCCTTATTTTTAATGTGGTATATATTAAAATAAAAAAATACAGAATTGTGAGAAAATTATTAGTATAATTATATTACAAAATAATTATATGAATATCCTAGCTTATTACTTTTAAAGTATCTTATTACTTTTAAAGTATCTTTTAAATACATTTAATATATCCAGCTTTTTGTGCAACTAGCCATGTTCTAAGTAAGAGTTCCAGTCATTACCGAATTGAGAAATTTCGAAAGGTCTAGTCACCAGGGGACCAGTGCTATACTACTTATGCTCCTATCAGTTGTTTCCTGAGTTGCAGAACTAATTATCTCTCCACTTACCCTGTCTTTTTTTTTTTTTTTTTTTTTTTTGAGACAGAGTCTCACTCTTGTCGCCCAGGCTGGAGTGCAGTGGTGCAACCTCTGCCTCCCGGGTTCTTTCTACTCTGAGTAGAGTAGAAAGGAAAAGACAGAAACAAAGAACAGAGGACAGAAAGAACAGAGGAAAGAAGCAAATAGACAAAAATGCACTTTCTGTGTGCTTATCACAGCATATCTCCACTTCATCTTCCCAATCATGTGGGGCTTAAAATATAACAGATAATACATTCTAAAGAAATCCCATATGCACACTAATATTCATATTATACATATTAATGATATTTAAATCAGGCTTACTTTAAGTGTAATAAAAAAAACTCAGGTGAGTAATACATTAACAGTACATCCTTACAAATCTTAGCAATGATGTCCACTACTTTCTAATATTTGTAGGTGAAAATATAGCATTTTATTTAAAAGGCAGTGAAATATAGTTTTTCAATAATTCCCATTTTAAATTGTTTGATGTTTAAAAAACGAAAGAAAGTAACTATTTTAGAGTGTGCACGAACATAAATGAAATCTCTACTTAGGTTTTATTAAAATCACAAATCACAAAACATTTGAGAACAAACAGCTACTACATCCAGCCAATTAGGCCACATATACTGACACCTTCAGATGAAGCCAGGCTTACATTGCATTGGAGACTTAAGCCACTCTTTGTGCTGCAAATTAATTAACTCAACTCTGGCAGATCAGGCACTTCCAGAACTTAAAAATCCAAGATCCATTTCACATATATCATATAAATACCTTCATCATTTTGCTACTTTGTAATCCTTTGTCAAAATTCAATGCATGAAAAATATGTTCCTTAAAAGAGCCTCTAAGAGTCTATTATCTGTGTGGTAATTAAAAGTGCTCACAGTGTATCAATTTATATTGTTATTTCTGTTCAAACCCATCCATATGGGCATCAAGAAACATAATTAGTTCTCAAAATTAGTAACAACAGATGTGAAGGAAAAGGAAAAAGCATACAGAAAGATGCAAAAGGAAAAAATATCGAACCTGAAATATGGAAGACATAAAGTGAAAAAGAAATTAAAAGGTATTGTTTAAAGAAGAGTATCAGCACCTGTACATAATCCAGCTTCAAAAGCAGGTCCTCCTTGTTTAACTTGTTTAACAAATATGGTATCCATTGGTTCCAAGCGGTTTCTTTGTTTTCCTGTTGCAGAGAAGCCCAAAGCATGATTTTACTTCACAATACCTTACTAAAATATCAAAATATAAAATAGTATTTGAGACAATTAAGCAAATATTTTTAATGAAGTATTAAATACATATCCTGAATTTGGATGCTAAAATTATAATGCAAGAATTTTCATTAATTCAAACATTTATTTTGCTTCTTCCATAACATAATGACAACCACAACACTGTAATGCTTTCCATTTACTTGCTACATTCCGTATGTCAGTTGCCACACTAAATACTGTACATACCTCAGAGCTAATTTCCATAGCAAGTAAGTGCTACTACTACCATTCATAAAAGAGGAAACTGAAGCTTAGAGGGATTAAATAAAGTCTCCAAGGTCACATAGCTAACAAGTGCCAAAGCTGATTACACAGGCAGTAGTCACTCTACTGCTTTTGTTTTTTGTTTTGTTTGGTTTTTTTTGAGATGGAGTCTCACTCTGTTGCCCAGGCTGGAGTGCAGTGGCGCAATCTTGGCTCATTGCAACCTCCACATCCCGGGTTCAAGTGATTCTCCTGCCTCAGCCTCCTGAGTAGCTGGGACTACAGGTGCATGCCACCATGCCCGGCTAATTTTTGTATGTTTTAGTAGAGATGGGGTTTCCCCATTTCACAGGTGATGGGGTTTCATCACCCTGTGATTCGCCTGCCTCGACCTCCCAAAGTGCTGGGATTACAGGCCTGAGCCACTGCGCCTGGCCTCTACTGCTTTTTAATACTGCATTGTGCTAATAAGCTTTAAAATGCAACAATGAATAAGACATATTCCTTTCCCTTCAGGGAGTCTGGTAGGAGGAGAAAGACATACAAACAAATAACAGTGTAATATAAAAAACAATCAGAGACAAATACAAAATATAGTCATGGCAATGAAGAGAGCATGATCAACCCCGTAAGTTGGAATTTCACAAGCTGTTTTCCATGGATCATTGGCATTAATATCTAAGGTGCTTGCTAAAAATGGATGTTTTGGAGTCTGACCAGAAATCTGCTTTGTCAACAAGTTTCCCAGGTGATCCTAATACACATTAAATTTTGAGAACAACTAGTTGTTTCAGTGAAATAGAAGTCAATGACAAATTCGCAGATGAGAGGACATTTAAGCTAAGTGATAAATAGCATAAGTATTGTGGGGGAAGAAGGAGGTACACGGTAGTTCTCAAAGTGTGGTCCCAGGACCAGCAGCATCAGTATCACCTGGGAATATGTTAGAAACGCAAATTTGTGGACCCCGCCCTAGATCTCCTGAATCAGAAACTCTGAGGTGATTGCAATGCACACTTAAGTTTGAGAATCACTGAAGTAGAAGACACAGTCCTGACCCTTAAAGAAGAATGTAATAGAGAAAATAAGGCATATACATGTGTTGAGTAACATACTACCTGTTAAACAGCAATACTGAGCAAAAAATGATTGAGTGTCAAATATAAAGAGTTCATAATTATTGCCATATAAAACTGAATTGTTACCATAGTGTATGCACCAAGATGGCTCAAAAGAAGTTACTTAATAAAGGAATATCTATCACTAGCTCCCCTTAAATACTTAGCCATTTATTCTGAAAGATGCCCTCTAAAGCAATGAATGATGAGATTTCAAAGGCAATGGGGCATAGCAGAAATTGCTTGTTTTAGAAGCCAGCAGACATCAGTCCAAATCCCTTCCTTTGCCACTTGAAATTTTGTGTGTGTGCTGCACTTCTTCTTCATAAAACTTACAACTCACTACCTAAAATTACATTTTTATTTGCTTACATGTTTGTTGTATATCTCTCTAACATAAAGAGCAGGAATTTTTGCAATGCTCACTAATATCCATAGCACAGAGCAGGCATTCAATAAATAATTATTCAACGAATTAATACATTTATTATTTAGTTTAAATTCACACAAGCCCTCAAGATGGGCATTATGATCCTAAAATTGCCATTTGAGTGAAGAGGAAAAAGAGACTCAGTAAGTTGCTAAGAGGCAGCGTAGGGATTTGAACCCAGGTCTGAATTCAAGTGTGGCAATTCCACGCTGCCTCAAAAGTAACTGAAAGTGATTCATTTCTCAAGCTCTACTGTATTCAAGTAGACAGTCCATCTGCAATTAATTTAAAAGGAAAAAAATACTTTCTTATCAATTCAAGTCACTTAAAATGCAAACGCTGAATTCCGATCAAGTTGGTGATCGGGTTAGGTCACTCTGTGGTCAATCTAAAATTTACAATAGTTGGCATTAAAGAAAAAACATCTATATTCTTGGCTAGAGATCTAAAGGCTTAGGAAGTTTTGTTGCATCAAGTCACTGCTTTCATGGAAAGATTTATATAATAAAAGAGAAGAGACATTTTTCCTATTAACGTCTTCTAGTCCACTGTGTCTCAAAGGTGATTATATCATACTTAAAAATACAAAATGTAAATGACCATTAATGAATTCTACAAAATAATAAAAAGTTGGTTGGGTAGCAATGCGGTGACTTCAGAAAATTCTGATAGAAAATTTCACTTACACAGAATAGAGGTGTTCCAAAATAATGTGGTGTTAATTCTATAAAAGAAATACTAATTTTGAAATAACTGCCATTGTAAAGTCAGACACACTTTGTCACTGACAAATCTTTCAATACACTATGCCTGAAAACATATGAAGATGGAACAGATTAAAATAGAGTCCAATCCTATAGCAAGCGCTGTTACATCTGCTGAGAGTTGCACTTTTAATTCTTGCTCACTTTTTTTTTTTTTTTGAGACAGAGTCTCACACCGTTGCCCAGGCTGGAGTGCGGTGGCATGATCTCGGCTCACTGTAACCTCCGCCTCCCAGGTTCAAGCGATTCTCCTGCCTCAGTCTCCCGAGTAGCTAGGATTACAGGTGCCCGCCACCATGCCTGGCTAATTTTTTTGTATTTTTAGTGGAGACGGGGTTTCACTATGTTGGCCAGGCTGGTCTCGATCTCCTGACCCTGTGATCTGCCCTCCTCGGCTTCCCAAAGTGCTGGGATTACAGGTGTGAGCCACCGTGCCCGGCCTCTGGCTCACTTTCCTTTCTGAACTTTCTCCAAAAATCTGACTTGTTACCTAGATATCATCCAATTCCTCCTAGAGAGAGAAAAACATTTCCCGTAAGTATCCCTTAAAGATAAGCAGATTTCACTAAGAAATATACTTTTCTTCAATTTCTATACACCTTGGCTCTATGTCTTGAGTTAAACACTTGACTCATGAATTTTAAGAGTGTCTTCTTTTTAAGGTACGTGCTCCGCAATTTTGCCAGAACTGGAAATCAAAAGTATCACATTTAACACGTGTGTCATTCACAAGCTCTCTCAGGTCTATAGCTTTTATAAGTAAATTTCTAGATATGCAGAACTGAAAGCCTGATCCCGAACCGTGGTAATTCACCAGGAAAAATGACTCCTTACTTCGCTGTATGATTACTTAGCAGACCCAGATGGCTTCCCTGGCAATTCTTAGTAAAAGCATCTTTCAATTCCACATCTGTATTTTATAACTTCTTGATTTTTTGAGAACACATGGGACATGTTTCAAAGAACTGTTAAATACCTTATTCAAATATCATTTCCTAACCTTATCAAAAGAGAGTGTCTTTTTGGCACATACATGCAGTGAAATCTTCCTATATTTGCAGAAAAGAAGGTAAAAAGTCAATTATCTTACATGGATGAGAATGGCTAAAGTAACCAGGTTCAGAAAAAGTACCATTTTATGTTATAATATATAATTAGTACTGACTTAAAAAGACATAAAAAGCACAAGTAAATTTACCTGAACTTGAACAGTACATTTGAAATCAGAAAGAATACACATATGTCTACAATGAAGTAAATGTGATCAGTTGGGGGAAAAATAACTTGAGTAAAAATATTAATTATATATAGGTAGTAGCTGCCATCTAAATACTGAATGTTCAGGTGGACGTGATTCCTATTCTCTCTATTCATTAGAGTGCAACAGTTAAGACCATGGGCCCTATAACCATATTACATGGTTTAATATCCCACCTCTGTCATTCATTTTCCAAGTGGGGTCATCAGATTGTGCAATATTTGATATATATTTAAACTAAAAAATAGTAGTAGTCTATCTGAAATTCAAGTTTAATTAGGCATTCTGTATTTCATATGGACAACCCCATATCCAAGTGATTTTAGATGATTTGTATGTGCCCCCAGTTTACTGATCTGAAAAGTGGGGATGATGATAATAATTATTCCTATCTCGCAAGGCTGTTGTGAGGATTAAAAAAGATAATCCAGTAAAGCATTTATATAATATTTAGTGCACATAGGTATTTAAATTACTATTATGACAGTCCTGATTATAAACTTTTCAGGTTTACAAACAGATCAGAGATGATCTTGGGTACACAGAGCCTGTCACATCACAAGTGAGCAATAAATACTGGTTGAAAGGACACCCATAAAACTCAACTGTCATATTATAGGGAAGTCAAGGAATATTGCCAGGGGAGGGGATGGGACGGGAAACATGAAAGAAAAGAAAGTGAAAAGGTAAGAAGAGATTATACTAAAAAAATTTCCAATAACTCTGACACAAACTATAGACTTGTCTTCAAAGAGATTGTGTCTAAAACCGAAGTGCTACATCTATAGGTCTGGGAGCTTTGTCAGTCAAAAAGGATGAGTTAAATTGCTAGTGACCTCCTTCTCTGGAGAATGCCTAAGACAAAAATCACTTGCAACATTTAAATTATTTGAAATTTTTAAATATTAAGTATACAAAAAAAAAAAACAACAACAGACTAAAGCTAATAGATTACTTTTAAGAAGCAACAAAATTTGAACTATGCCAGTTACAAAAAGGACTCTATAATGAAGATCACAGAGAAACAGATCATGATAGTAAGAAAATCCTACAGTTCTGAGGACAAGACAAACATATTTCTTAACAGACTGGAAAAATACATAGTTTATACAAAGAAAAACTATCCTACATTTTAATCAAGAGCAAAGCAATAGAAAATAATGGCTCTTGTCTATGGCCAGACCACCTTAAATGTGCCCAATCTTGTCTGATGTCAGAAGTTTAGCAGGACTGAGGCTGGTTAATACTTGGATGGGAGACTGCCTGGGAATACCAGGTGCCATAGGCTTTAAAAAATAATAAAATATAAAAGAAAGAAAGAAAATAATGGTTATCACTGAGATTGAGCTTTTGTTTCTTCTCTCTCAAAGTTCTCACACTTGGAGAATTTTTTTAGTCAAACCAAATCTCTGATTTTATGAGACATATTTCAAAAAATGGTATTTTTTCCATTGGCTTCTTTATTGCCAAAGAAAAATGTCTATCTCTATACAACAAAAGGCCGTTGAAATAAGACTGTGCTCCAATCTGAAAGTTAGATAAGCTTGGGAAGAAGTATACCCTCCAGAAAGGTGGAAAGCTAAAGAGGTTTATCACATAATGGAATATGAAGGCACCAAGCATCAGTTATTTAAGGGAAATAAATAGCATACTGAAATTAATATGTATTTTTCAGATAAAAAAATAACTGAAACCCCAACACAGACTGAAATACATAGCAAAGTTATGTCTGAGTGACGAAAAGGGATCCTTATTTCTCTTTGATGGAGAACAGACTGCCACAGAAAAAAACAGGATGTAGAAGAATTTATTGAGCAATAGAAACTGTGGATCTATTAAGGAAAAAAACAAAAATAAGGAGTAATATACACCAAATTCAGGCTAGTAATAACCTCTGGAGGAAGGCAATAGGAAAGGAGTGGCATAAAAGGGCCTTATATTTGCAGTCATTTATGTCTTCGGGAGAGAGAAAGGAGGAAAAGGAAAGGTTGTGAGGGGTGGAGGTGAAGCTGAAAGGTTAAGAGGACAAAGATGGGTGGCAAGCATTTAGAAGTAACATTTTTTCCTATATTTTGTTTGTCTAAAATATTTTATAACTATTATTTCTTAACGTTGACAACAGGCTTCTAACTTTTATTATGGGGATACGGTTTACTGGTATCACACAGTTATCTTAAGAGTCTAACAGAGACCACAATGTCCAATATTAAAAATCCGTATGTATCATATGATAAATACATCCTACATAAGTCATTAAGCAGAATCCAATTTAAGAAGAAGACTGCTATGGCAGATTATTAGTCCTTTCTTAGTATATTTGTTTGTTTTTTGGTAAGGAGAGAAGTACTAAGAAAGATGTGCCAACTTATTAAATCTAGGTGTTCCCCAAATTCTCACTCAAAATGCTCTCACTTGCAGAGTGATAGCTAGCACTTTGAACTTGTATCTCCAAGTTTCCAATCTATAGATCCAGCAATTACCATGAGCTCCCAAGCCCAAATTCCAATAATCTCTGGATACTGTCAGTAGAATGTCACCTGTCAGGTCTCAATCACATTATATCTATTATTAGTAAAAACATACTATCTTTCTACTTAACCCGATCTTCAAGTAATAACAAACAGAACAAAATAAGAAAATCTGTTCAATATAAAAAAGCAAACCATGTTTTAACTGAATCATGCTAACCTTTCTTTCATCCCACACCTCTCTAGTTTTTAAAAGGTTTTGCTGGCCAGGCACGGTGGCTCACGCCTGTAATCCTAGCACTTTGGGAGGCAGAGGCGGGTGGATCACAAGGTCAGCCTGGCCAAGATGGTGAAACCCTGTATCTACTAAAAATACAAAAAAATTAGCCGGGCATTATGGCACATGCCTGTAATCCCAGCTACCTGGGAGACTGAGGCAGATAATTGCTTAAACACGGGAGGCGGAGGTTGCAGTGAGCCAAGACTGTGCCACTGCACTCCTGTCTCAAAAAAAAAAAAAAAAAAAAAAAAAGTTTTACTGTGGAAATGTCCAGCATACACAAAAGTAGAGAGGACAACAAAGCCCCATGAATGCAGCTTAAATAATTATTTAAAAATCTGTCAATCTTGTCTTGCTTCATTGAAACCTACCCACTTTAAAACATTTTAATGCAAATCCCAGATATCATGTCATTCATAGATACTTTAAATATATCCATATACACCACTAACAGATAAGAACTTTACATTTTCTTAAAGGCAAGACAACAAAATCCTTCAATAGTTCTTCACAGTATGTAGCTTCCTGCACTATGTGATTTCTACTGTAAGCTGACAAACAAACCCACTCTATATTCATCTTCCTAAATACCTACTTAACATTAATAAAAAGCAGTATGTCATGACAGAAATGATAGCCCCAAAGGCTATGAAATCAATTTAGAAAGGTTTCACATGTAAAAATCATAATAGAATCCTAAGTTAAGTGTCTTAACAAGTAGCCCATTCCCAATGCAACTGCTCTACCAATGTATTCAAGTTCATTGAGTTCATATATGCACGAGAATATACAGTACATGAAAATCTCCAGCACACAGAACAATGCCTGGCACATAGTAGATGCTCAATAAATGTTTGCTGACTAATTAAAATTAGAGCCCTGGAAAATGCCAATAGTAAAAATTCCCAAAACCAACCTGGAGAGTTGTTTCAGGAACAAAGCAATTGTGCTACAACTAATCTGTACTATTTCCCTCAAATAGTGTAAGGAAAATGCTGCCACTCAATAGCAGTTTAAGTACAATACCACTAGATGTCAGGCGTGAATCAAAATTTTCTGGCATTATGAAGTATCTAGGCAAGAAAGCCTGTAGATGGGTGTTATTCATTCAACAAATATTTACCAAGCTCTTACAAATGTGCCAGGCATTGATTATCCTACAATGAACAAAGAATCCTGGCATCTGCCTTCTGAAGTATTTGAAGTTCAAGTAGCATTGGGTTTTTTCCCCCTAACATTTCACACATTTCACAAACGATATTATATCTAGATTCATAACCCTATTATTTCTGTTATGCTAGAATTTAATTTCTTTGCAAACTCAGAAAAACTCGTTATGGTGCTCTAACCAATTACCTTTCTATCTGACTTTATCCTCTCAATCCTTCAACCAATTAAACTTGCTTGACTTTATCAAGACCTTCCATTCCCTTTAGTCTTCTCCATTCTTCTAAGCTATCAGTCTCCCTCCAGAAATTACTTCCATGCTCACTTTGGCAACACATATACTAACACTGGAACAGAAGTAACTTTCTTTCTTACTAAGATTACCCATGGATCAGTATTTCAACAAAATTCACCAGCACCCTCAACTTCCTTTCCCCTTAACCTTTCAAAGCATTTGATTTGCCAACTCTGACTATGGAGAATTCCAAAATATGCCTGCTCTGTTCTTCTTGGCCTGCTACTACAGCTGAATAAGACTGCATAACAACCACTGATTTACAATTTCCCAGTTCAGCTAAGTTCTTGACACTGCTCAGAAAAGTCTCTTGCTTGCATTTTAATTCCTGCCCGCTCACAGTTGCTGTTTCAAACTTCTAGTAACCTTCTTTTTTTAAATTTATTTTTATAGAGACAAGGTCTTGCTACGTTGACCAGGGTGATCTTGAACTGACTTCAAGTGATCCTCCTGCCTCGGCCTCCCACCCAAAGTGCTGGGATTACAGGCATGAGTCACCACAGCCGGCCATAATAACCCTCTTTAACTTGCTGTTCCATGCTGATTTCCTCACGCTAGTTCGATAACCTTGTTTCCCAGTTCACTCAGTTTCTATATCCTCAACTTTTTTTTCTTTGCCTGTCCTCATGTTCTTTGTCTTATTTCAGGTGGGATTTAGTCATCAGCCCTCTTCAGGACCTTGCCTCCATAATTATCTCTTCTCACATGTAAAACGTCATGTGAGAAAATCCCTGGTCTTCTCTCCAAATCTCATGGATATACAAAAGCTTCCCAAACTTAAAACAACAAAAGTTCTCTCCACCTTTCCATATAGCTATGTTCTCTATCCCATTGTTTTTCACACTTCTTAAAAATGTAGTGTATATATCACTTACCTTCACTTACCTGTCAAATCTATTTTCAACCCCTAACCTCTCTCTTGAGAACTCCAGAAACAAATTTTCAGCTAGATACTGAACTCTCTACAGGCATCAGAAATGCAACTTATCCCAAACTAAACTCATTTCTCCAGAGGAAGGAGAGATATATTTCACTTCAATATCCTTCAATCCTTAATTTAATGACACCCCCATCTATCCAGTCACTCAAGTCAGAAAAGCATAATGCTCCAAAAGTCATCTTTAACTGGAGATGTACACTCCATCCTCAAATCCTTCCACCAAATCTGTGCAAATGTAACTTCTAAATGTCTCTAAATCTGTTCTAGAATGCCATTTTTCCTTCCTCCTGATAAACTCCTATTCATCTGTTAACAACCCAATGGACACCCCACCTGAGATCCCCTCGCGCCTGGTGGTTAAAACTCTGGCTTCAAGAAGTTCCGGCCAGGTGTGGTGGCTCACACCCGTAAACCCAGCACTTTGGGAGGCTGAGGTGGGTGGATCACCCGCAGTCAGAAGATAAAGACCAGCCTGGCCAACATGGTGAAACCCCATCTCTACTTAAAAAATACAAAAATTAGCAAGGTGTGGTGGTGAGTGCCTGTAGTCCCAGCTACTAGGGAAGCTAAGGCAGGATAATCGCTTGAACCCAGAAGGTGTAGGCTCCAGTGAGCCAAGATCGTGCTGCTACACTCCAACTGAGCCATAGAGCGAGGCTCTGTCTCAGGGAATAAAAAGAAAAAAGTAGTTTCTAGTTTGGTGGAGGATATAAAATAATTACATAAGTGCAAAAATAAAGGTATATGCAGTTGTTGCAGGATCATGGCCCAAGGAATCAGAGTCTGTATTCTATATATATTCATTAGATATATACGTGCCAGGAACTGTTCTGGGCTTTAAGAAATAAAGTAAGAAAATAAAGTCTCTGCTCTACATTCCAACTGAGAGAGAAAAATGCTCAGGAAGAAATAAGTAATATGAGAAATGGTAATAACTGCTGTGAAGAACAATAAGCAGAGTGAGAAGGAAAGGAAGAGGGAAAGGCAGGGCTGTTTCTCTGAAGTGGTCAGAGAAGGCCTCTCTAACAGGTGACATGTGCACAGCTATCTGAAGGAAGTGAGGTTAGAGGCCATAATCACTTCCTTCCCAGTAATTAGTTTAGTGAGTGGCTCACAGGACTGACTCAACAGATGTTTGCTAAGGGAATAAACAAACAAAAATTATATTTCTTGATTTAATGTATTTGGCATTTACATGTAAATATTTCTGTTCTGTTTTTATAGCAAAGATGAAAACCTATCTGTTAAACATCAAAACAGGAACTATAACTCTTATAATTAAATCTTTACTAAATGGATTTATGAATCAAGTACTTTCAATGCAGGCTAACTAGCTGGACAACAATCAGGAAGGAAAATGGGACTACCCAACAAGGGGGTGTCTATGATTAAGGTCTTAAGTTACAGAGCAGTTGAAAAAAAAGACAGCTCAACTTCTATGAAATCAACTTGGCCAGGTGTGGTGGCTCATACCTGTAATCCTAGCACTTTGGGAGGCAGAGCCCGGAGCCTAGGAATTCAAGACCAGCCTAGGCAACATGGCAAAACCCTGTCACTACAAAAAATAGAAAAATTAGTCAAGCACGGTGGTGCAAGCCTGTGGTCCCAGCTATTCCAGAGGCTGAGGTGGAGGTTGCAGTGAGCTGAGATTGTGCCACTGCACTCCAGCCTGGGAGACAGAATGAGACCCTGAATTTAAGGGGGAAAAAAAAATGGCTCGGCATGGTAGCTTAGTCCTGTAATCCTAGCACTTTGGGAGGCCAAGGTGGGAGGATCACTTGAGTTCAGGAGTTCAAGACCAGCCTGAGCAACATAGTGAGAACTTGTCTCTAAAAAACTTTAATAATAAAAAGAAACCATTATAAAATGATTTGATCATTATACAATGTATACATGCATTAAAATATCACACTGTATCTCATAAATATGTACAATTATTTGTCAATTACAAATTTAAAAAATAATTTAAAAAAAAAAGCTCAAAATTACCTAATTAGAGTTACCTCTAAAATAACATTTCTATAAAGAAGTTATTTCCAGAGGAGAAATTAACATCTTGGAGAACATTAATACTCTGCCATGTACTTTCTTCTTTTTTACCTGTATCGCCCTATCTGTTCAGGGTCTCCAATTAGTTCTCTGAAATCCTAAATTCCATGTGAAATGTTTTAGAACCCTTAAAGAGATTTTTAAAATTTCATTTATTTTCTTGGCTGCCAAATCAACTTCATGCACTTTTTTTCAAACTCTTAAAATCTACTCCTAGAAATGTAATTTTCTGACAATGCTACTTTAATCCAACTGAATTTCTTGCATTTTAGATCACTATAAACAAGGTTTCCTGGGACTTGAAGTAAAAGATTTTTTTTTTAACCCTTCATCTAACTTGACCACCTTACTTTACCAGTTTATTTTACAAAGAGGAAGTCCAAATTGTTATGTAAATCCAGGATTGCCATATTTTTGTTATCACTGTTCTAGCTTACACACATAGCAGCTATGTGAAACTGATTTCTAAATCAAAAGAGTGTCACTGGCACTCTGTGTTAGAGAGGTTGATGGGAAAAGATAAAAGAAAAGTAGGAGGGCAGTTGGAAATCTGCTTTTCTTCTTCAACAGCAGAGGTTAGACACTAACATACTAAATTTTGCAGCTTTGGGAACAGTCATTTTAGAAGCTTGGGCCAATTCAAGATGGTAGTCATCATTCGAAACACCCCAGTGCACCTCCCTTTATTCAACACATTTACTCAGCAAACATCTGAGCTCCTACTATATATAGGTGCCAGGTACTTACTAGGCACTGAAAACTCAGCAATAACAGACAATTTCTATTCTTAATGATCTTTGCTCTGAAAGTAATACATAAAAAAAATTCTTGTCCATAAAAATACTGAAAAGTCAAAGTATGTAAGAAAAGTTTACTTTGCTTTTATTTTTTCCAGAGTCTCACTCTGTTCCCCAGGCTGGAGGGCAGTGACATGATCTTGGCTCACTGCAACCTCTGCCTCTTGGGTTCAAGCGATTCTCCTGCCTCAGCCTCCCAAGTAGCTGGGATTACAGGCATGTGCCACCACACCCGGCTAATTTTTCTATTTTTAGTAGAGACGAGGGTTTCACAGTGTTGGCCAGACTGGTCTCAACTCCTGACCTCAGGTGATCCACCCACCTCGGCCTCCCAAAGTGCTAGGATTACAGGCATGAGCCACCATGCCCAGCCTGCATATTCTAATACCCAGCCTTTGCCTCTCATTTCTCTATTTGCCTTCATAGGTTTGTGCTGCTGCCACCACCTCCCTAGAAGAGGTACGTCAGGAGGAAGAAATTCCCTACTCGTTTACCACATAGCATGAACGATCACTCAGATTGTCTCCAAAATATGAGCAGGAATTTTCCGGTAGAGAATTAGGGGAAAGGTCCATCTATAGCTTTTAAAAATTGTGAAACATCAATCTACTCCATTTATCCCTTCAAACATCTGAAAGCAGCTATCACTTTCTCTCTAAGCAATTCTCTTTCAAGCAAAGTTTCAAGTTTTCTCCATCTTCTTTTTAAAAATACATATCCTAGGTCAGCCGGGTGCAGTGGCTCACGCCTGTAATCCCAGCACTTTGGGAGGCCGAGGTAGGTGGATCACCTTGAGGTCAGGAGTTCGAGACAGCTCGGCCAACATGGTGAAACCCTGTCTCTACTCAAAATACAAAAATTAGCCGGGTGTGGTGGCAGGTGCCTGTAATCCCAGCTACCTGGGAAGCTGAGACAGGAGAATTGCTTGAACCCAGAGGCGGAGAGTACAGTGAGCTGAGATTGCACCATTGCACTCCAGCCTGCGCAACAAGAGCGAAACTCTGTCTCAAAAAAAAAAAAAAAAAAATTTTCATCATAGGGTCAAAATGTATATATATTCTTACCATCACAGCCCCTTTATATCTGAGGCTCCCAAGTGTTTTAATCATGTCCTAGTTAGTCAGAAGACAACCCTGGAGACCTCCTTTCCCATATATTCCCACCTGTCCACTAGAGAAGAACAAATAAATATTTTGAAATTAACTTGTTACTAGCAACATATAGAATCACTTATTACCTTTGTGTGTGTTTATGTATGCATATGTGTATGTGTCCATATATGAATATAAGTGAGTTTATACATTTTACATTAGGAAATATTACCCATAATAGCAAACTACAAATAACTTGGTAATTTTATTATAACTACTTCTTAATAGGACAAACACATGGGCAGCAAATTATCTAATGACTTATCAATGTACTAGCTAATTGGGCTAATATAGAGAGATGGGTAATTTATATCTGAACCATAGTATATATACATGTAAAGCCTAGCTGTTAGAAAATTACATTCCAAAATACTATTGATAACAGTGAAACAATACATGCCCAGGACACTGAACATGAGCATCCATTTTAAGGACTTTTCTACCCAGCAAATAGAAGAAAAAGCCCCAAGTCCAGTTAGGAATCTATCTGGAGACTCACCCACACTTAAGAGGAAGGGTAACTACAAATAATTCCCCACCAACCCAGAGGCTACTTTGGGGCTACAAAGTAGGAAAAAGAAAAAAAAGGAAGGGAAAAGATAGCTCTAAGAAGTGGCCATGGGCTAAACTGCACATGGACATGGATTTGTAGGCTAACTCAGGTAACAGCCTGTTCCTTGTCAAAAGCAAACACCAATCAACTTGGAGAAGAGATTTTTCATCTTAGATCTCAAAGAATCCCCAAGTAATAGTTTTTGAAGGTCAAGAAACACAAAGCAGTTTAAAAAAAAAAAAACACCATGGAAAACAACAATATTCTAAGCTAAAGCTACCAGAGAAAACAAACAAGAGAAACAGACTCACAAAGACTTCTGATAAAGGAATCACCAGGCACAGATTATAAAAAAATTCCGCTTACCATGTCTGAAGAAATAAAAAGATAAACCTAAAAGTGATCCAGGTGAAGAAACTATAAGAAGTGATCAAGCATATTTGCTGTAATACCCTAAAAAACTTCTCATAATCAAACTTTAAAACTTAACTAAAAAGAAATTTACTGAACATATATTGGAAGAAATTATCCAGAATGCAGACCAGAAAGACAAAAAAGAAGAAAAAGAGAAACTAGAGAATTTAGTAGCCATGGGAGATGGAGTACGAATGAAATAATATCTTCAATATTACTGAATAATTGTGTACCCAGCAAAAATACCTTCCAAAAACGAGGGGAGAACACAGATATTTCAGGGAAAAAAGAAGAGAGAATTACATCACATATAAGTAATATGTTGGAGCCAGGCGCAGTGGCTCATGCCTATAATCCCAACTACTCAGGAGGCTGAGACTCTGAGTAGTGCCTAAGTGGGGACTGCCTGAGGCCAGGAGTTCAAGATCAGCATGGGAAACACAGCGAGACCACATCTCTTTAAAAAAAAACAAAAACAAAAACAAAAAACGCAACATGTAGATAGGAAGGAGATAGTGGAGTTAAAATGTTCTAGGGTCCTTATATTGTATAAGAGTAGAACAGAATTAAGTAGCATTAGACTTTGATGAGTTTGCATATTGTTTCTAGGGTAACCACTAAAAGAAGGGTAATAATGTTATTTAGCCTTTCAAGTAGAAAGTATAAAAGAGAAATTATTTTTTAATTTCAGAAAAGAGAAAAATGTAAGAATGAACCAAGAGGAGTTCAAAATAAAGGTGAAGATTAAACAATAAATACATAATTAATTACATTAAATACATAGGTGAAAATTTCTAAATCTACCTACTGTGAACTAGCTGGTTACAGAATCAACTCTTGCACCCATGAACAACAGCCAGAAAAGCTAGATGATGTATAATCACTATTGTGTGAAGGCACCAGAAAGCTACCAAGGCAAAGATGGCCTAATGGAACAAGCTTCCAAATACATGGAAATCCAGAGAGGTGAGTCCAGTGCTTTGTACAACTGTTCACCTTGAGGCATTTCCTGTTTCCAAAGTAATGGCTGAGAGACTGACCAGCTACACAGAGCTTCCATCAATCTCAAAAGGCTGAGGAGACAAAAAAAAAAAAAAAAAGGAACTTCAGGGCCAGCCAAGGAAAAGAGCTCTAGAAAACACCATGTTTTCGGTTGGGGTCCCCAAAAGAACACAACTTGTGAGCAGGGGTGAAAAGAAAAAGCCCAGCCATGTCAAGCATGGAGGTGTGCTGTTCCGCCTTCCTTCTGAAGAACCTGCCGCAGGGAAGACTGTGACTGACAGCCCCAGCTGCCGCCCTTTGGATCCATCACCATGTTCATGCAGAGGCCACATTTCCCCATTTCTGCCCAAAGCAGGATTCTTCTAAAAGACAAGCGTTTGCCTGGGGATTCTTCACTGGCCTAGCAGAGGAGATCTGTGCTGCAGTCTGGGGCCCTTCCTTCCAATTCGTTCCTTTCCTCTCTTCTTTCACAGAGGTCAGGCCTGTCTCATGGTCTGAAGTTTTCTCCTGTACTCTCTTGCTTTCTTCTTTATCCTTTATAGGCATGGCCCCCAATAAGTCTTCTGCATATCTCATCCTGGTTTAGTATCTGCTTCCATCTTGATGTCTGCTACTAAATATCAATTATCAGACCAAGGCCCGCCTTTAGGTGAAGGCAATCCTTGAGCAGAGATGCAAAAATTCTAAATGAAACAGAAAACCAAATCTGGTGATACATAAAAAGCGTCACACATTGTGAACAAGTTTGGTTTAGTCCAGTAATGCAGGGCTGGTTTCACATTTGAAAACTGTATCAACATGATCTACTACATTAAGTGATTAAGGAAGAAAAATCAAAGGATTCATGAGAGAGATATACCACATTCATGGATCAAAACATTCAATATTTCAAATATTCCAGTATTATAAACAATATAAAATCAATCAAAATTCCAACAGAATTTTTTCTTGTGGGTATAGAAACTGAAAATTCAATTCTAAGAAGACTTATTCTACCCAACAGCAACACTTATTATAAAGCCACATTAATTAAGATAGTGTCGTCTTGGTGCAAAGAAAGTGATCAATGGAATAGAACAAAGTTTGGCAAACATTTTCTGTAAAGACCCAGACAGTAAGTATTTTAGGCTTTCTGGGACACATACAATCTCCGTCGCATATTCTTCTTTTTTTAACAACCCTATAAAAATACAGATCTATTCTTAGCTTGGAAGCTGCACAAAAATGAGCCGTGGGTCAATCCCTGGAATAGAAGCAAGTCTAGAAACAGACCTACACACATACACTTTATGATCAAGGTGGTATTACAGAGCTCGAGAGAAAGTATGGACTTTCCACAAAATAGTGTGGGATCAAATCAATATCTACATAGGAAAAAAATTCACCTTGACCTCACACCATATGCAAAAATAATCAATTTTAGGTGAATTGTAGGCTTAATTGTGAATAACACATCTTGAAGATAACACAGGAGGATATCTTCATGACCATGGAGTAGAAAAAAATTCTTAATTAGAACTCATGAACTATTAACCACAAAAGACTGATAATTCACATGACATTAAAATTAGAAACTTCCCTTTATAAAAATTACTAATAAGAAACTGAAAGGCAAGTCACAGGTTGAATTACTTGCCAATTGTATATCACTAACAAAGTCCTCATCCACAATATTTAAAGAATGCCTACAAGTTAATAATAAAAAAGAACTGACAGGTAAAATCCAAATAAAAGGTAATCAACCTCATTAGTCTTCAGGAAATCTAAATTAAAGCCATAGTCCACACCACTGTACATCCACTACAATGACTAAAATTACAAAGACTGACAATAGCAAGTGTCAGTGAGGATCCAGAGCAAGTGGAACTCTCATACACTGTTGCTGAGTGTGTAAATGGGTACAGTCCCCTCAGAAAACTGTTTAGCAGCATCTACTAAATGTAACCATATGCATACCCACGACCCAGCAATGCCTACATATACATACCCTCTAGAAATGAGTACATGTGTGTACAAAAGTACACATACGAGAATACTCATAGCTGCATTGTTTGAAGTAGCTAAATACTGAAAAAAATTCAATGTCAATTAACAGTAGATTGGATAAGTTGTACATATTTTTTAAAAAATCAGCTTTATTGAAGTATAACATACACAAGATAAAAAATACCCATTTTAAGTGCAGGGTTCAATAAGTTTAGACAACTGCAAACACCCATGTAACCACTACCATAACCATAATATGGAACATTTCTATTATGCTAACAAGTTCCCTGGTACCCTTTACCAGTCAATTCAGGTGACCACAGAACTGTTTAGAAGAGGATTTTGTTTTGTTTTGTTTAAGAGACAAGGTGTTGGCCGGGTGTGGTGGCTCACGCCTGTAATCTCAGCACTCTGGGGGGCCAAGGCAGGCAGATCACGAGGTCAGGAGATCAAGGCCATCCTGGCTAACACAGTGAAACCCCGTCTCTACTAAAAATACAAAAAAATTAGCCGGGCATGGTGGGGAGCGCCTGTAGTCCTAGCTACTTGGGAGGCTGAGGCAGGAGAATGGTGTGAACCCGGGAGGCGGAGCTTGCACTGAGCCAAGATCATGCCACTGTACTCCAGCCTGGGCGACAAAGCTAGACTGTCTCAAAAAACAAAATTTTTAAAAAAGAGACAAGGTCTCGCTATTTGCTATGCTGCCCAAGGTGGCCTTGAATTCCTGGGTTCAAGCAATCTCTCCATCCTCAGCCTTCCCAGTAACTAGGTCTACAGGTGCAAAACCACCATGCCAACTCACAAACCTGTTTAGATTAGTCTTTCCTAGGATTTTATATAAATGGAACCAGGTACTACTCTTTTGTGCTTGGTTTCTTCCACTCATCAAAATGTTTTTAACAACAAGAACATGAGAAAAATAATAAAAAGTAGATAAATTATATTTTATCAAAATTAAAAACTTTTGTGCAGCAAAGTACATTAAGAAAGTGAAAAAAAAGGTGAAAAGATGACCTACATAATGGAGGAAAATACATGCGAATCATATATCTGATAAGGACCTGGTAACCAGAATATATAAAGAATACTTATAGCTCAACAACAAAAAGACAACCCCATTTAAAAATGGGCAATGGATTTGAACAGACATTTCTCCACATAAGATACACAAATGGTGACAAGCACACAAAAAGATGCTCAAAATCATTAGGCATTAAGGAAATACGAATCAAAACCACAATGAGATACCACTTCACACCCAATGGGTTGGCTATAATACAAAAAATGGAAAATAACACATGTTGGTGAGGATGTACAGAAATTAGGACCCTCATTCATGGCTGGTGGAGACAGAGAAATGGTGTAGCCACTATGGAAAATGGTTTGGCAGTTCCTCAAAATATGAAACATAGGATTACCATGTGACCCAGCAACTCTACTCCTAGGTATAATCCCCAAAAATTGAAAACAAGAATTCAGACAAACACTTGTACATGCATGTTCACATCAGCACTATTGTCCAAAGAAGATATACAAACGGATCTTTTATTATTATCTACCTTTCAAGGGAACAGAATCCTTTATTTTTTTTTTGAGATGGAATTTCACTCTTGCTGCCCAGGCTGGAGTACGATGGCGTGCTTGGCTCACTGCAACCTCCACCTCCCGGGTTCAAGCAATTCTCCTGCCTCAGCCTCCTGAGTAGCTGGGATTATACGCATGTGCCATCACACCCGGCTAATTTTGTATTTTCAGTAGAGATGGGGTTTCTCCACGTTAGTCAGGCTGGTCTCAAACTCCCAACCTCAGGTGATCTGCCCACCTCGGCCTCCCAAAGTGCTGGGATTACAGGCATGAGCCACCGTGCCCGGCCCAGAATACTCGTTCTTACACATTTTCAAGAATGAATTATACGAGAGTAAAGAACTTTCTTTTTTTGTGTTGTAGATACAGAGATCTTGCTATGTTGCCCAGGCTGTTCTCAACCTCCTGGCCTTGACCTCCCAAAGTGCTGGGATTACAGGCCTGAGCCACTATACCCAGCCAAGAGTAAAGAACTTTATTGAGAAGCTGTGGTAGAAACTTAGAGACTTCCTGAGTTGTAGTCCAGCTCTGCCACCTGCTAGTAACTTAAACACTCTGCATTTTAGTTTCATCATCTGAAATATGGTGGTGATAATAATATCCACCTTAGAAAGCTGTTGAGAGGGTTAAATGAGTTAATCCATGCAAAGTCTTGGATTGCAGCAAGTACGCTGTTAAATTAGCCTCCACCACCACTACCATCATCATTATTGTTATCATCATCATCATTATTCTTCCTACTTCCTAAAATATCCTCAAGAATATTTAAGACACCTGTGATTGTTCTAATGACTAGTATTAAAAGTTCATAAAAAACATACCTAATTAGTATGTTTACCTAACTGCCAGAGAAACTTAGTTTAAATGGCCAATATAGTTAAAAATGACACTGGGAGGCAGTGGGGCACACCTATAGTCCCAGCTACTTAGGAAGCTGAGGCAGGAAGACGGCTTGAGCTCATAAATTGGAGGCTGCAGTGAGCTATCATCATGCCACTACACTCCAGCCTGGGCACAGAGCAACACCCTCTTACTCGTTAAAAAAAAAAAAAAAAAAAAAAAGAGATGCTAAAGGGTTCAGTGAATGCTCCTTCCCAAAGCCTTCAGAAGAGATCCATGTAATGCTGCTACCCATTTTGAAAGCAATTCTAAACATGCTTCTGATATCCCACCCAAAGCCTTAGATCATGGACCATGCTTGAAAAGTCTCCCATCAGTACAGGATACCTTTACCAAATGAGGTTTTGCCAAGGTTATTGCTGAATATCAATCCAACACTGGTGGAAACTCAATTTCTAATAGTGTTTTATAATATCCAGATCTCTTTGATATTATATCTAATTTTTTGTACCAAGGAATGAAATGCTTACAATCCTCCATTCCCAATATAACATCATACACTTTCTGCATTAAATAGCCTAAAATCCTCCTCTCTGAATATTTTCTTTTGTTTATCAATGGTGCAGCGATTTTGAAGAAAGTTACTGCACATATCTCCTTAATCAAAATTGACGTATGTAGCGGAAGAGCTCTGCTCATCAGTATACCACAGTAAGCTAAATATCTGATGTTCTGCTCAGGCCCCCATGCTGGAGCCAGGGCTCCGACCACTGTCATCAACTTTGGATGGCATCCCGAGACCACCCTTCTCTCAAGGCCATCTGACCAGTTCGAGCTACCGAAAGACTCACAGAAGCTGGTTGCCACCATCCCACTACTCTTAATATTCATAAATTCTGTAAAATATTATTTATATTATAATTATATTATATTAGAACATAGTGTTATACTATATTGTTATATTATAAATTATTATTTATATTCTCCAGAGATTTAAGGGAATACAGGATGTCAGCAAGATATTAATTATTCACAAGCAACTATTACCACCAAAAAAATATTCTTTTACTTAACCTTTTTCTTATAAAACATCTGCATCATAGTACAGAAAACTAACCAACAAGAAGAAAAAATACCTTTAAAATATGAGTGCACACATAAAGGATACGAGAAACATAACAAAATGCAAACACTGGGTAAGTAAAATAATCAGAAAATTAAATGGCTCAGTATTTCTTGGTTGATAAGAAAGAAACAAGAAAATTAAGTGGCAAAAGAGATTTCACTAAATTGCCAAAAGGGAAGAAGACCAAAACAAAATCGTTCAACTGTTTAACAGAATTTTGGCATTATAACAGCATCTCTTAGGAGTTTGAATAAAATCCTGGCAATTATTTTCTCTCCAGTTATTCTAGGCTTTGACTGTGATCATTACACTGGAGGCTCCGATTCAACTAAACTAACACAAAATTCTACATAAAAGGATTTCGTGATCTCAATATGCTTGAAAATAAGTTTTCAAAAGAAATGAGACAGTAAGATAAAAATCATAACATTCTGTTGAATTAAAATACTATATTATATATAGTTTGTCTCTGAATAGATTGCATTCTAAAAACTGACTTGTAAATAATTGTCTAGAAGTTAGAAGAAATTTTTTTCACATACAATATGGTATAACTGTTGATCAGGTTATTTGCAATGATATCATGACTATTATACTTAGGGCTAAACAGGCCTTTGTGAAATAGCCTGTGACCCCAACTATCAATTGGGATGCCAAGATCAAACTCACACTTGGAAAGCAAAGGTGCAATCAAGGTAGGTGGAGCACTAGGACTCCATAACCTCATTAAGCTTTGCAGGTCCACGGCTAGCCAAGTACTGAAACTGAGTAACAAGTGATGGTTGCTCCTGCAAAGTGTTCACAGCCTCTAAACTTGGGATCTCCTTGACCTTTCTCCATGCAGGATGCACAGAATTAATTTCATAACATACTAAATATACCCTATATTTATCTTCTAATTCTTAACACTACGTAAGTCACACCCTTTTCTAAGACTAGAATTATTTTTAAAATAAAATTAAAGAAATGAGGAAGGGGACTTAAAAAGATGTTAACAGAAGTAAGATGGCAGAATTATAAGATGGACCTAAGAGTTAGACCCAACTGATTTGGAAATCCAGTTACTATCCCTTACTAGCTATGTGATTGTAGGCAAGTTATTTCTCAGCCTCAGTTCCCTCATCTACAAAATAGGAATATTATTTTGTAGGAATATAGGAAATCTCACACCTTACAGGGTTAGAGTGAAGGAAATAGGAATATCTCACATCTTACAGGGTTAGACTGAGGATTAAAGACGATTAAAATATATATTATGATGCCTGGAACAGATTAAGTTCTCAGTCATGTGCTAATTTCCACCACTCTCCCAATCCACTCCCCAAAATCAAGCAGTTCTTCCAAATATATTACAATTATATTATAAAATGCTTTCTCCAAATACTCTCATACCTTTTCATATTCTTCTTCGCTTAGGAAGAAGACTACAGATCTGGACTTAATAAATATCCAGCTTTGTTGAACTTTGCTTCAGAAGAGGTAAGGTACTTGAATTTCTATTTCTCCCATTTTAAAGCCTTAGTTTTGTGATTTTTGAAATTATCTTATTAGTCTTTTAACTAGCTAATTGATTTACCTTTTTGTTAACCTCACTTATCATTATTTTCTCCCTTAATCTGTTAGACCTCTGATGGTAAACTTTTACTACATTTCAATTACAGTTGTCCCGTGAACAATGGGTTTGAACTCTGTAGATCTGCGGATTTTTTTTTTTTTTTCAGTAAAAATATGGTATTCACAGTAACACACGGATGCAAAAGCTGTGTTTCCAATACATGGGTTCCACAGGGTCTATTACAGGACATGAGTGTGTGCAGATCAGTACATATGTGGGTGGTCCTGGAAGCAATCCCCTGGGTACATCAAGGGATGACTGTATTTACATCCTTCATGGACTTTTTCTTTCAGCCATTTTATCTTCTAGTTATTATATTAACTCTATATTTTCTTATGATGTAACTTTTCTTACTTAGGATTATCCCTTAATCAACATCATAAAATATCAGTAGAGCAACCAGATAATTTAACCTCACACTATAGCAGTAACTCAGTTCAGAACTCAAGTTCAGCTGTAAGGGATAATAATCATAAAAGATCACTGGATATGCAGCCTTGAATATCCATTCTTCTAAACGCTTTGAATGTTGTCACTGGATCAAGCCAGACTCATGGGTATACACTTGGACCACAATGCTTTGGTGCCCATCACTTTAAACCAGGGTTTCTTGCCCTTGCATTATTAATATTTGGGACCAGGTAATAGTAATAACTATTATTATTATTTTGAGACAGACTCTCTTGCTCTGTCATCCACATTAGAGTGCAATGGTGCGATCTTGGCTCACTGCAACCTCTGCCTCCCAGGATCAAGCGATTCTCCTGCCTCAGCCTCGTGAGTAGCTGGGATTAGAAGCATGCACCCCCACCCCTGGATAATTTTTTGTATTTTTAGCAGAGAAGAGGTTTCACCATGTTGGCCAGGCTGGTCTCAAACTTCCGACCTCAAGTGATCCACCCACCTCAGCCTTCAAAAGTGCTGGGGTTACAGGCGTGAGCCACTGGGCCTGACCCAGATAATTCTTTGTTGTGGGGGGCTGCCCTGTGCACTGTTTCAGCAGCACCTCTGGCCTCTATCCACCAGATGCCAATACACACTCCCCCTCTCCCAATTGTGATCAAGATGCGTATAAAGAGGGTACATTACCATATACCCTCCAGGGAGCAATATCATTCCCAGCTGAGAAGTGCTTTAAGCTGAATGAGACCTTGGGGTTTGCAGTCAGCTTACACTGAGGAACCACTTTAAAAACAGCCGTAAGAAGAAATGGTGTTGAAAATATCATCTACTGTATCACTGTTTGTTTTCCAAGGGAGAAACCTGTCTCAGACCTCAGTGCAAACAGAATGTTTTTTCTTAGGAATAATGTGTATCCTTAACTGATCATATTCTCATCTTTTCTATGGCCACTGGCAAGCTCAAAAGCAAACTTACAGCCCAGCTTTAATAACAGTATAGGACCAGCCGGGTGCAGTGGCTCACGCCTGTAACCCCAGCACTTTGGGAGGCCGAGGCTGGCAGATCACCAGGTCAAGAGATAGAGACCACCCAGGCCAACATGGTGAAACCCCGTTTCTACTAAAAATATAAAGTGGGTGTGGTGGCGCACACTTTTAGTCCCAGCTTCTCGGGGTGGGGGGCGGGGGGGGCGGGGGGGCGGGGGGGCGGTGAGGCAGGAGAATCCTTTGAACACAGGAGGAGGAGGTTGCATTGAGCTGAGATCATGCCACTGCACTCCAGACAGAGTGAGACTCCGTCTCAAAAAATAATAATAACAACAACAATAACAGTCTAGGACCTAAAGCATGAGTTTACATGTACTAAATCTTCTGAATGTGAATTCATTTTTTACCATAAACTCTTGACCTTCTATTTTATCTTGCTATAAATAAGGTATTTCTTTATGTGGTCATAAACCCTTTTTCTGAGTGAAATTAAGCATATATTAATAATTAAAATAGGCAAACTGTTATCTTCTCCAGCAGATCATACCCTTCAGGCTCACTCTATTATTCCTCTTCAAATCACCTTCTGCTGAATCTACAATAGATCTTCTAGTTTTCCCTTATAAATATTCAAGTTTATTCTCCCTAGCCAAAGCACAAACTAAATCCATTCACTTCAGTGAGCTATGTCAGACACATGATGATCTGCATGAAGTTTTATAACAATGTCTTTCTACATTTATTAGAAGTATATTCCCCTCATAAGAGGCATGAATTCTAGACGCTGTGTGTCCAGTAGGTTGTCCAGGCATCAGCACATCAGCCTTTAGGATGATGGGAAGATGGAGTACTTATATCCTCTTTTCTCTTGCTGATGCCAGCTTTGTGAGTTTTCCCTTTCCCCACTAAGGCTTACTTCTAACCCATGCCAAGTAGCATTTGGAATTCATCCTAAACCCTGGTACATGACAGATGGTGATGCAGGAGTGGCTCATCTTGTACCAGTGACAACTATGAAGAGTCCTGCCTGGCCCTACACCCTCGGATTACTTTTGATAGTGCAAAAAAAAAAAAAAAAAAAAAAAAGCCATTTCTTTCTCATTTTAACCCATAACCTTCTCAAGACCTCAAACAGTTGTTACAAAGGTCCATCAACAGGTTGAGTGGTTAAACAATCTGTGGTATATTCATGCAAATGAAAAAAAAAGTGGTACTATACACATAATAGTACCCATACACATAATACAGTGTATTATGTGTAGTAGCACCCATACACATAATACAGTAAAGGTCAAAAATATTGTGCCTGACAAAAGAGTACATGCTGTATTATTTCATTTATAAAAAAAAAAATCTAGAAGAGGCAAAAATTAACCTATATAGTGATAAAAATCAGATCAGTGATTGTCTGAAGACAGCAGAATAAAAAGGAGCACAAGGGAACTTTATGGAATGATGGAAAGGTTGTTTTTGATATCACATCTTAATCGGGATAGTGATTTCACGGTTATATATTCATTAAAACTTACCAAACTGTACACTTACAATAGATGCAAATGTGGTATTCTTGCTAAACATGTATGACCTTGAACTAATGAGAAAACATCAGATAAACTGAAAATGAAGGACATTCTATAAAATAACTGATCAGTACTAGTAATAAAATACAAGGAAAGACTATAGGGACACGACAAGTGAATACAACGAGGGATTCTGGAAGAGAACAAGGATACTAGCAGAAAAATTGATGACATCCAAATAAAGTCTGTAGTTTATACAGTAGTCCTGTATCAATGCTAATTGTTTAGTTTTGTTGATTGTACCATGGTATTGTAAATTTGTTTTGTTTTGTTTTGAGACGGAGTCTCGCTCTGTCGCCCAGGCTGGAGTGCAGTGGTGTGATCTTGGTTCACTGCAAGCTCCGCCTCCCGAGTTCACGCCATTCTCCTGCCTCAGCCTCCCGAGTAGCTGGGACTACAGGCACCAGCCACCACGCCCAGCTAGTTTTCAGTATTTTTAGTAGAGATAGGGTTTCACCGTGTTAGCCAGGATGGTCTCGATCTCCTGACCTCGTGATCTGCCCGCCTCAGCCTCCCAAAGTGCTGGGATTACAGGCGTGAGCCACCACGCCCGGCCCCCCATGGTATTGTAAGTTTTTAACACTAGAGAATTAGTAAAATAAAGGATACATGAAAATTCTCTGTACTATTTTTGCAACTTTGCTGTTGAAAATTATCTAGAAATAAAAGTTTTTAATGGGTGCATTTTGTTGAGTGTGAATTTTAACTCGTTCAAGTTGATTTAAAATCAGTTATTAAGAAATAATTTTATCTCCAGCCTGACTGTCCTTTCACGTTCATTAATGTTTAAATCAACAGTAACATTAACTACAAGAATAACCCAAACCCTCTTCTTTTCAATATTTGACTCAATAAACCTAATTGATAAAACACATAGCATTCCTTACCTAAAATAATCATCTCATTTAGAAAGATTACTAATTGAAATAAAAATCTTAAGTACTCTCCTTGGAATTATGATATATTCCTCCACAAAAACACATACAATTAACAATAAAATCTTTACATGTTCAAATTAAGATGAGACAATGGAATTCATAAAACTTTGAAGTCCACAGTAAAAAACATTTAATTCTATGGCTCTCACACCTAAGAATTATTATACATTTGAACACTAAAAATTATATCATCTCATTTAGTATCACTTAAAGAACAGAAAGAAATGGGTAGAAAAACATTGAGACAAATTAAAAGGTTTATAGCATACCTCCTCTGTTTCCATTTTCTTCATCCTACAAATAAAAATATATATATACATACATGAGTATACATTTATAAACTCTTGTTAATCACAGCAAGGCTCATTTTAATTCAAATTGACCTCCCTAAATTGTGCCAATTACGATCTCACCTACAATATTCTTAATTGATCATATTCTCTTCTATAGCCACTGCAAGCTCAAAAGCAAATGAATAGCCCATCTTCAATAACAGTATAGGAAGTACCTTTTACTGGAAAGATAAGAGTTTTCACAGAGATAACAAGGCTGTGGGTGAAGCCAACTTAGGGGTAGGACATCAGTTCAGTTTTTGGCATTTGAGGGTAAGTTTTCTAATGGAGTCAACTTGTCAAGTAGGCAGTTGGAGAGAAGGAAAGGCCAGGTCATCACTTACTGTACCACACTTAAATGTGCCTTTAGGGGATATTACAGGACCCAGAGCTGTCTATATAAATGGACTGGTCCAAAATTGCTACATATTTAAGTTCTTGTATTCAATTTTGAAGTTTACCTACTTGGTCTCTTTCATTGTTACCGAGCTGTCTTGCTGCCATGTTATCTACCTCTAGCTGGAAAACTAGAAAAGGAACCTTTAAAAACTAGTCTAAAAATACATTTTTTCAAATATTTGCTGAGCCTCTACCATACTGGAGCTACCATGTACCTCAGAAAGAAAAACAGACATTGGGTGAAGGGCTGATAATTTATGACATAATTTTTTGACCTTTATTTAGGCGGCCCAGTGTTTTTTTTTTTTTTCTTCTTCTGATTATAAGATCTGGTCTGAGACTGAAGTTGCCAGCTAAGTGACAAAATAAGGACACTGTTATATTAATTACACATTTTCTAAAAGCTATACAATATTAAAATTTTTAATTCTTTTGAAGTGAATTGATAAAATTTCTTAATTAAAATGGAAAACATTCCAATATATATTTTCCATGTAAAATTTACAAGACAGAGCCCTATTTGCAAGAACATCTGTATTTAATAATAGCATTAATAGCTAAAATTTATTGAGCAATTACAGTGTCAATTTCTATGTTAAGTGTGTTACAACTACTGTATCATTTAATCATTACACAGCCTGTAAAGAAGGTACTACTATTGTCTGTTAGTTAGCTTATCCAAGGTCACAGATCTAACAGGAGGCAGAAATGGAATTCAAATCCAGGCTCTTTTGACGCCAATGACCATGCTGTTAACAAGTGTAAGCATGTCCTGGAATACCATCATTTCATGCAAAGTTGTTTTGTTGTAACGTTCACGAGAAAAATTAATTCCCCACTGGGGTTCTGTATGTGTGAAGTTTCCACATTCTCCCCACTGTGTGGGTTTTCTCTAGGTACTGTAGTTCCCTCCCACATGCCAAAACTGTGCCTGTTCGATTCACAGGTGTGCCCACATTGTCCCGGTCTGAATGAGTGCAGCTGTGTGTGTGCTCTGCAATGGGACGGACAGCGTCCTGTCCAGGGTTAGGTCCCACCTCGTGCTCTGAGCTGCATGAACTGCTGGGATAGGCTCCAGCCACCCTCAAATCTGGACTTGTTTTTATAACTCTTTCTTAAGTGTATGAACACCTCACATTTACTTCAATGTTTAATACTGGAAATGTTTTGGTCTTTATTTACAAGTTTAGTGATTTTTTTTTTGACCAGAAATATGCCAAGTAAACTCTAGCCAACATAAGATCAGTTATCAATTAAATACGTTTCACTTAAAGTTGTAGTTTCCAAAAATCAACTGACAATGTTAAGTGAGGATTTATTGTAGTATGCTACTAAAATTTCTAGAAATATTTTCCAATAATAATAATACATGTTTATATAAGTTTGGTAAAATTATCTTATAAAACATTGTACTACCTATATGTTCATCATGACCCAAAGTTCTTATTCAAAACAAAACCAAAACAAAGACAAAAAAAATACACAATCCTAATGTAATTATCAAGTGCTCTCATATATGACCTAATGCATAAGTAACACTGAGACTTTTTAATATCAACTAGATTCTTAAGAGATGAAAACCCAAACAGATAAATTTCACTCCAAAGGTAGCAATTATATACAATCCTTAAGAGATATTCAGTTGTTTCCTGTTATCTCAGTGTTAAAGTAACCAAATATTAAAAAATTAATTGAAAAAAAGAAAAGAAAAAATAAGCTATTCCGTATTTCAAAAAAAGCATATCCTGTAGGACATTACTAGAAAGACATATTTAACCAAAAAATAATTTAAAACTGTGGTCTCTAGATACAAATACAGACACTACTTTTTAAAAGACAGTTTAGCAGTCATAGATATTTAGAATTAGAAAAGACTTTCTCATACCCTAGTTCAATTCCTACAGATGAAAATGGAAATCTAGAGGTCAAAAGAAGTGGCCTGGCCAGGGTCTCATAACTCTTCTGAATATCATTATTTCCATTATGCTATTGTGTAACAGTTCAGCATCAAGCATGCATATTGGTCAAATTCAAATCCCAGATCAACTACTTATCTGTTTTATGACCCAGATCAGTTTCCACATCTGTTATATGGGGCCAATAATACCACCTGCTCCACAGGATTGTGGTGTGGATAAAGTAAGATAACGCTTATAACAAATGGTAAGGAACACAGAGCAAGTACTCAGTGTGTCAACTGCACTTATAATTATCTCAGGCTGTCCTTTTCAGGCTGTGTTACTGTCCACTGAAGCCTGTCAATGTAATTCATTCTGATGAGAAGCTGTGTTTCTAAATTCTAACATGCCATCATATTACATATCTGAAAGTTAAGTATTGTTCTAATTCTACTAATTTTCTATAACTGCTGGAATATTTTAGTGAACCATTTCCTCTGCAGAGTCTGCCCAGAAAACTCACTACCTTTTTAGATAACAGTTACATATTAGAAAAAGTAGAATGAAGTCTGGAATTAGAAGTCCTTAAAAAATACAGATTTGGAGTTTAGAATCAATATGATCTTTCAGAGAAGACTAAAGTTTTGTTCTTCAAGGTGGGAAAATACCTAAAAGGAGAAAAATAATATAATAAAAATTCAAATGTAATGCTTAATTCTTTTAAGACAGAAAAAAGGCCAGAGGGAAGGAAGAGGAAGACTAGAAGGGGATAGGAATGGCCTTGTGGTTTTTTTCAAGTTGTTGTAACTATTTCTCTTACCTTGTATGAAAATTGAATTGCAGACTCTGGGGGATAAACAATAAAATGTCTTAATGTAAACCCAAAGCCTTGAGATGTTCTTTTCAACATAACTGTTTTGGGACCTGGCCAGGAGAATGTTTCATCTTCGGACAGTGATGCAGTTTCACTTTGTTCTTTTCCATCTTTATTTTTTGAGACCTAAAGTGAAAAGATATGTAAAAGTTAATTACATAACACAATAAACTTCCTCACCTAAAAAAAATTCTATGTAAACATGTTAATACCTAAGCGCCGATATGAACTATTTTTGGATGCATAAATTATACAAAGCATGCAATTATCAAAAACAAAAATTTATTATATTATTATAACAAAGCATGCAATTATCAAAACCTAGAGCTTTTTTCTAGAAAATCATGCTATACAAAATTAGTCAGAAGAAATAACACTCAGAAAATAGAAATATAATTGCTAAAATTAGAAATGCAATAGAAAGAATGAAAGATAATACCAAAGAAATTTTAAAGAACACTATGGATTAAGAAACAGAAAGCATGAAAGAAGAGATACAAAAGTGACCAAGAAAGACACCTAAACCTTATCAGATAGTCCAACAGCAAGAAAGGACTTTAGAAAATAATAGAAAAGGTCTTCAGGTTCTGAGCACGAATTCAATATCCACATAGATAATCCTTCTGATACCCTGGCCTTCTTGTTCTTTGACCTCCTCTCCTCCACTCTGCTTTCACTTGGGCATGACTGAAACCCCCTTACAAGCCCAAATCAAGAATCCCTGCTAGAACCACCACCTATTATTAGTTCACTATTTAGTTCATTCCCTCTCATTCCCCAGCCCTTACAATTCTTCAATCTGAAGCTGACCCTACCACCCTTTCCCTGTCCCTCATCACCCCATGTTCTCACTTTCCTCTTAAGCTAGCTTCAACTCACTCCTTTACCCTCTCCCACTTCCTCCAAGTTGCCTGACAAAACCTAACCCTGGATAAATCAACACAGCCTACTCCGGGCCTGCTGCACTTATGCAGGCGAACATGGGTGGAGAAAAACAAAAAACTAAGCTATTTCACTCTAAGTTCATGACTATCAACCTCAAGAGAGCCTTTAGTGTTGTCTGTCAATAGTGACACATTTCTCTCTGGTCATTCATCCTAGATGACTATTTCATCCCTTTTCCCCACCCTCACCTGCAGCAGATGGTCCTGCTTTCTATTACACTCAGAAAACAGAAGCAATAGAATGAGAACGGAATCGCCTGCCATGATCACCCCACCAACCTGCAACCGTGCCCGTGTTCCCCTGCCTTCCCTTCTGCTATGATGGATGAGCCGTCCACTCTCCCAAGGCGCCAGCAGTTGAGACGAGATCCTCCCCTCTTACTATTCAAAGATACAGGTCCAACAATTCTCCCCTCTCTCTTTTGCATCACTTATTCTCTCTTTACTATATACAGCATTCCCATTTGCATACACGTATTTTGTAATTTCTTTAATCTTAACAAAATCTTTTTTTTTTTTTGGGACAGGGTCTTGCTCTGTGGCCTGGGCTGGAATGCAGTGGCATGATCGTGGCTCATTGCAGACTGGATCACGGGGGCTCAGGAGATACTCCCGCCTCACCCTCCTAGGTAGGTGGGACTACAGGTGAATGTCACCACGCTAATTTTTTCTTTCTTTCTTTCTTTTTTTTTTTTGTAGAGACAAGGTCTCACTATGTTGCTCAGGCCCGTCTTGAGCTCCTGTGCTCAAGCGATCCTCCCGCCTCAGCCTCCCAAAGTGGTGGGATTACAGGTGTGAGCCACCACACCTGGCCAAAATCCTCTCTTGATCACACACACCCCTCTCCAGCTACCACCTCGTTTGTCTGCTTCTCTTTGGAGCAAAACTCCTTAAAGTTATCTGTACTTGCTGTTTCCAATTCTTTTCCTTCCATTTCTCTGAAATCCCTTTAAAGCAGGCTTTTATCCGCCTAACTCCCAGAAACTGCTCTTGTCAGGCTCACCCACGACTTCCACATTTTAAACTGAATGATCAATTCTCAGTTCTCATCTTATGTGCACCTTATTGGCACAGGGGTCACTTCTTCCTTCTTGAAGAATTCTCTCCACTTGACTTCTCACACTGATTTTTCTTCCAACTCACAGGCGACTTTGTCTCAGGATCCTTTGTTTTCATCTGCTAAGTTTCTGAACCTGGAGGCACCCAGGGCTCAGTCTATGGACTTCTCTAGCTATACTCTGTCTTTTGGTGATTTCATTCCATTTACTACATTAAACACGGACTATATGCAAATGACTCCCAAATTTGTATTTCTAGCCCAAGCCTCTCTCCAACCTGATAGGTATCTTACACTTAACATGTCTGCATAGCTACTCAGATTTTGTTTTAAATTACAACTCCAAGTTAATCCCAGCATTTTGAAAAGGTCACCTTTATTGAATTGCAAATACTTGAATAGTCTTGCTTCTTTTATATTGTTTATTATCTTCCACCAGTGAGTCTATCTACTCTGCCACAATAATTTGCCTCATATAAAGGTGAAAAGGTAACTAGGTGGTCACATTGCCCAGCCAAACTCGAAACTTGCAGTAGGGGTGGCCATATGATTGAGTTCTAGTAAATGGAATGTTAATGAAAGTAGTAATACAGTACACCCCCCCCCCCAAAAAAAAAAAGCAATTCCATATACTAGCAATAAGCAACTGGAAATTTAAAGCTTTTTTAAATACCATTTATAATTACATTAAAAATATGAAATATTTAGGGATAAATCTGACAAAAGGTTTGTAAGATCTACAGACTGAAACTCTAAAACATTAAGAGATATTAAAGCATAAATAAAGAGAGATGTACCATGTCCATGACTTAGAAGACTCAGCATTGTTACAATGTTAACTCTCCCTAAACTGATCTATAAATCCAGTGCAATCCCAATCAAAATCTCAGGAGATTTTTGTGTGGAAACTGCTATGGTATTTCTAAAATCCACTTTATAATGCAAAGAACCTAAAATAGTCAAAACAACTTCAAAAAAGAACAAAGTTGGAACACTCAGACTACAAATCTTCAAGACTTACAAAGCTACAGTAATCAACAGTACAGTATTGGCATCAAGATACACAGATTCACAGAACAGAATATGGAGTCCTGCTCTAGACCCATAACCACATGATGCTGTCATTCTACTCCTAGGTATTTATCCAAAAGAAACATGAACCCATGTCAATATTGTACAAGTATAATAAAAATACTTGAAACACAAATCGCCCTGGAACGACTGTGTGGAGGCTGTGTGCAAGAAAAGAAAAGAACTTTGATCCATAACTCGTATCACAAACAAAAATTAACTCAAATGATCATACACCTAGGCAGGCCACAGTGGCTCAAACCTGTAATCCCAGCACTTTGGGAGGCCGAGGCAGGTGGATCACTGGAGGCCAGGAGTTCAAGACCAGCCTGGCCAACATGGTGAAATCCTGTCTCTACTAAAAACACAAAAATTAGCTGGGTGTGGTGGCACAAACCTATAATTCTCACTACTTGAGAGGCTGAGGCAGGAGAATTGCTTGAACTCAGAAGGCGGAGGTTGTAGTGAGCCGAGATTGTACCACTGCACTCCAGCCTGGATGGGGAGTGAGACTCTGTCTCAAAAAAGTCAAATAAAATAAATGATCATAAACCTAAATAACACTTAAAACTATGAAACTTCTGGAAGAAAACAGGGGAAAATCTTTACGAACTCAGGTTAAGATTTCTTAGCTATAACCCCAAGGAACATAATCCATTAACAGAAACAACAAAAAAATATTCATTGGAAGAATATACAATGAATTTTTTAAAAAAGATAAATGAAACTTCATCAAAATTAAGACCCTCTGCCCTTTGAAAGACACTTCTTGGCCAGCCATGGTGGCTCACACCTGTAATCCCAGCACTTTGGGAGTCTGAGGCAGAAGGATCTCAGCCAGGAGTTTGAGACCTGCCTGAGCAACACAGGGAGACCCTGTCTCCACACAAAATTTAAAAATTAGCCAGGCAGCCAGGCACAGTGGCTCACGCCTGTAATCCCAGCACTTTGGGAGGCTAAAGTGGGTGGATCATCTGAGGTCAGGAGTTCAAGACCAGTCTGGCCAACATGGTGAAACCCCATCTCTACTAAAAATACAAAAATTAGACAGGTGTGGTGGCATGTGCCTGTAATCCCAGCTACTCAGGAGGCTGAGGCAGAAGAATCGCTTGAACCAGGGAGGTGGAGGTTGCACCAAGCCGAGATCATGCTACTGCACTCTAGCCTGGGCAACAGAGCCAGACTGTCTCAAAACAAACAAACAAACAAATTAGCCAGGTGTGGTGGTGCATGCCTGTTGTCCCAGCTACCAGGAGGCTAAGGCACGAGAATCACCTGAGCCCAGGAGGATGAAGCTACAGTGAGCTGTGATCACACCACTCCAGCCTGGGTTACAGAATGAAACCCTGTCTCAAAATATATATATATATTTTATGAAAAGTATATACACACACACACATATACATACATATATATACACACTTACACTTTTATGAAAACGAAAAGGCAAGCCATAGAATGGGAGAATATATTTGCAAATAATGTATCTGATAAAGAACTTGTATCTAGAATACATAAGGAACTCTCAAAATTCAATAATGGAAATGTAAACTAAAAACCATAATGAAATGCCACTGCACATATAATAGATGTGCTATATAAAAATTAACCATACCGAGTGTTGGTCAGGATATGAAGCAACTAGAGCTCTCAGACACTACTAGTGGGAATGTAAAATGGTGGAAAACCGTCTGACAGTTTCTTAAACATACACCTAACATATGACACAGCCATTCTACTTATAGAGAAACTGAAAGCATATGTCAACATAAAGACTTGTACATAAATGTGCATAGCAACTTTGTTATAGCCACCAACAGGAAAACAACTGAAATATTTCAACAACAGATAAATGGATGAACTGTGACACAGCCAAAAAACAGAATGCTACTTAGCAATAAAATGAAATCAACTACTGATATATGTAGCAATATGTTAATTAGGCTTAGTTAAAGAACCCAGACAAAAGAGGGGGAGGAGGAGAAGGAGTACACACTGTATGCTCCATTTATATAAATCCTAGAAAAATTCTAAATACTAGTCTATACTGACTGAAAGATTAGCAGTTGCTCTGGGTGGGTGTAAGGATGGAGATTACAAAGGGGCATGAGGAAATGTGGAGGGTGGTGAATAATCTTGACTGTGGTGATGTTTTCACTGGTGCATACCTATGTACAAACTTACTGAACTGTACAGTTTACACATGTACAGTTGACTATATATCAAACATATCTCAATAAAGACATTTAAACAAAAGAAGCAGCAATAGGATGCTAATCATGAAACTCAAGAAAGTGGTTATCCTGGGGGGATAAGAATGTGTGAATGAGGAAGCATGGGGCTGAGATCTGGGGAAAACACACACATTACTCCAACAGCATGGGTAATTTATAAGTTAAGATCTGTGGGGAGTTCCTAAGGGGTCATTTTATTATACCATATTAAGTCAATATGATATACAAAATGATATATATGTATGCTTCTTTTTGTATATAGCAAATATAAACATAAAAAGTAGACTGCGTTCAGTGGCTCACACCTGTAATCACAGCACTTTGGGAGGCTGAGGCAGGCGGATCACCTGTGGTCAGGAGTTTGAGACTAGCCTGGCCAACACGGTGAAACCCCGTCTTTACTAAAAATACAAAAATTAGCTGAGTGCAACGGCACGTGCCTGTAATCCCAGATACTTGGGAGGATGAGGCAAGAGAATCACTGGAACCCGGGAGGCGGAGGCTGCAGTGAGCCAAGATGGCGCCACTGCACTCCAGCCTGGACGACACAGCGAGAGACTCTGTGTCAAAAAAATAAAATAAAATAAAAATAAAGAGTAAAAATTATTCTAGAATTTAACATTGGAAAAAATAATCACTCATTGTTTCCTATCTCCCATCATTCTTTAAGAACACAAGATTCTATTTTGATTCTATCTCTTTTTTTCCAACTTTTATTGTAGGTTCTGAGTGTATATGTGCAGTTTTGTTACAAAGGTATATTGCATTGCTGCATGCTGCTGAGGACTGGCATAGGAATGTAATTCTCTCTTTTTATCTGACCCAGAATTTTAATTTTCAGTTTAGCATTATGGTTCAGAACATAGGCTCACATTCTCACTCATAAGTGGGAGTTAAACAATGGGTACACATGGACATACAGAGGGGAAAAATAGATACTGGAGACTCCAAAAGCGGGGAAGGTGGAAGGGGATGAGGGGGAAAATTATCTGTACAATGTTCGCTATTCAGGTGATGGTTATGCTAAATGCCCAGACTTCACCACTATGCAATATACCCATGTAACAAAACTGCACTTGTACCCCCTAAATCTATAAACCTAATTTGAAAAAAACAACATAGGATTTGGAGATTTTGAGTCAGCTCAAT
This sequence comes from Macaca nemestrina, assembly GCF_043159975.1. Lineage (NCBI taxonomy): Eukaryota > Metazoa > Chordata > Mammalia > Primates > Cercopithecidae > Macaca > Macaca nemestrina. Next base: position 119,257,948 of record NC_092133.1, on the reverse strand, counting down.
CGGGCACTAACTCTGGCTCTGCCATTTGCAGTTTGCTAGTTGCAATTATTTAACCTATCTAAGCCTGTTTTCTCATCATTAAAATAAGAATAAAAGCACTTCTCCCAAAGAATGAATGTGGATTAAATGCGAAATGCATATGAAGAGCTGAGTGTATAAACATTTAATAAATATTAACTCCAGGCCAGGCATGGTGGCTCACACCTGTAAACCCAGCACTTTGGGAGGCTGAGGTAGAAGAGACCAGCCTGAACAACATGGTGAAGACCCGTCTCTACTAAAAATACAAAAATTAGCTGGGCGTGGTGGTGGGCATCTGTAATCCCAGCTACTTGGGCAGCTGAGGCAGGAGAATTGCTTGAACCCAGGAGGCGGAGGTTGCAGTGAGCCAAGATTGCGCCATTGCACTCCAGCCTAAGGGACAGAGTGAGACTCCGACTCTAAATAAATAAATATTAACTCCTCATTCTTTCTCTGCAAGCTCCATTGTCTTTTCAAATCTGTTTTTCCTGATGGCTCTTTAAATCACAATCTCTCACAACACTTTAACATACTTGTGTGTAAAATGCAACTGGAAAGATGCATCAAAGCAAATAATGGAGCACTGGAAAAAACTGGGTTAGCAATCAATAGTGTAAGTAAGAAATAAGAAAATAAGTAACTGAATCTTGGATAAACTGCTAACTTTTTCCTCCTTATTTTTAGCTATTTGTGTGAATGAAGTCTCTGAAGTCATCTACGAGGCTATGTATATTTGAAACTATTTATCATATTTATCATAAATCCATTGTAGTTTATCCCCCACTTCTAGGATTTAGCAGGGTATAACATGAGAGACTCAAGCTAAGTCCCAAGCAACTGCAAAAGCAAGCATATGATTAGGTAGGGTTTGTAGGGCAAGAGTTATTCTAGGCTTAGTTTCCCAAATAGTCTAGTTAAGCTGTAAGTAATGACTGGATCCTCCTTTTGAGATCCAAATGAGAATTCACTGTATACATGCAGATCACGGTCTCACTCACTGACACACTCTCTCTTCACTCATTCAGTAAATAAATATTTATTGGGGACCTACTATTACCCAACCTTGTTCCACAGAGTTGATACACGGATGAATAAAATAGTCATTAAAATTTTAGTTCTTTTTTTAATTAAGCCTCTCATTTTGAGACAACTACAGATTCACAGGCAGTTTTAAGAAATAATACACAGTCAGGCATGGTGGCTCATGCCTGTAATCCTAGCATGTAGGGAGGCAGAGGTGGGGCACAGTTTGAGATCAGGAGTTTGAGACCAGCCTGGGCAACACAGTGAGACCTCACTCTCCACAAAAAGGAAAAAGAAAAAAAAGAAAAAAGAAAGAGGGAAAGAAAGATACAGAGAGATCCTATGTAATCTTTATGTAATTTCCTTCAACAATTAACTTCTTAGAAAACTACAGTACAATATCACAACCAGGTTACTGACCCAGATACAATCCACTCGTGCTATTCTTATTTCTCCAGTTTTATTTGTATTCATTGTGTGTTTAGTACTATGCAGTGTTATCACTTTATGTAAGTGTATATACCCACCACACCAATCAAGATACGGAAGTGTTGCATCCCCACAAGGATCTCTCTTGTTGCCCTTTCATAACTATACCTATACCTGCTCTCTCCCTCCACCTCCTACCTGGCCCCTGACCCTTGGCAACCACTAATCTGTTTTTCTTTTTGTTTGTTTCTGTTTTATTGCTGTTGTTGTTTTGTTTGAGACAGAGTCTTGCTCTGTGGCCCAAACTGGAATGCAGCGGTGCAATCTGGCTCACTGCAGCCTCAACCTCCAATGATCAAGCAATCCTCCCACCTCAGCCTCCCAAGTAGCTGGGTCTACAGACACGCACCACTATCATGCCCGGTTGCCCGGTTTGAGGGTGTTTTTTTTGTTTTTTTGTTTTTTGGGGGTTTTTTGTTTTTTTTGGGGGGGGGGGGACAGGGTCTCACTATGTTGCCCAGGCTGGCCTCAAACTCCTGGGCTGATGTTATCCTCCTGCCTTAGCCTCCCAAATTAATCTGTTCTATATTTCCATCATTTTGTCATTTCAAGAATGTTATCCAAATAGAATCATACAGTCAGTAACCTTTTGGGACTGGTTTTTTTTCATTCTGAATAATTCTCTAGAGATTCACCCAGGTTGCTGCATGTATCCATAGTTCATTCCTTTTCATTGCTGAGTTGTATTCCATGGCATGGATATGCCACATTTTGTTTAACCATTTATCTGTTAAAAGACATCTCAGCTGTTTCAAGTTTTGGGTTACTATGAATAAATACGCTATGAACACTCATGTACAGGTTTTTGTATGAACACAGTTTACATTTCCCTGGAAATGTCCAAGAATGCTACTGTTAGGTCATATGTCATCTTAGTACATCTGGGCTGTTATAACAGAATACCATGGGCTAGGTTGCTTATAAACAACTGAAATTTATTTCTCAGGGTTCTAGAGGCTCAGGAAGCCCAGGATCAAGGCATTGGCAGATTCAGTGTTTGGTGAGGGCCTACTTCCTAAATAGGCCGCACATTCTTGCTTACCTAGTGGAAGGGCAAGGTTCTTTCCCGGGGCTTCTTTTTTAGGGGCATGAATCCCATTCACGGGGCTCCACCCTCAGAACCTAAATAATCTCCCAAAGGCCTAATTGGGTGTCAATATATGAATTTTGGGAGGACATTCAGACCATAGCATATGATAATTGCATGTCTACTCTTGTAAGAAACAGCCAAACTGTTTTTCAGACTGGTTGTACCATTTTACATGCCCACCAGCAGTGTGTAAGTGATCCATTTCTCCACATCCTTGACAGGACTTGGTATTGCCACTATTGTTTATTTTAGCCATTGTGACAAGTGTATAGTGATATCTCATTGTGATCTTAATTTGTACTTCCCTTATGGCCAATGATGATGAGTATCTTTTCATGTGCTTAGCTGCCATCCCATTATATAATTTTAGAGCACAAAAGAATCTTTTAAGATTTAATCTAAATAAGTGAACCCTTTACACATGAGGTCCAGATTTGCAAAGTGATTTATCCAAGATTGTAGCTGGTTTACATCACAGTAAGAATTAAAATAATGGTCTCCTGAATTCGATGCTAGAATATTTTCTCTATGTTAAATTGCTTTTCGTCATCTCTTTTATTTCATAATCTACATAGATTCTTCCCTGTAACAGCTTTTTGATCTAATTTATTATCTTTTACAATTTCCCTTTCCTGTGGGACTCATATTTGAACACTTTAAAAACTATACAGTATTAAATTTATTTCTAATGTACTATTATGACTTGGCCTCACAGCTCCCAAATATATCCAAGTTTTCTCTTTTAAAAAATCATATAGGTAACTCTTGGATCACGGTTACATGCTTCACATTTCTGAATTGAGCCTGCTATGTCTTGTTTTACTGGGCTCTTTACACAAACAGAGAAGACGGGATGCAGAGTAGGCAATTTCTTTCTTGCTCTCTGCAAACTAACTAAGATTTCTGAATGTGACATAGCTCAGGTGTCTCAGTCATTCCACCCACACAGAACGTAACATTGAAGTTCCCCTAGTCTCCTAAAGGGTTACATATCTATGGGCCTTCACAGAAGGAGAAGATGAAAAGAAATACATACATGTGTCCTCTTCACTCTTACCCACATTGCCGCTGATCTTTTAGATCTTATAACAAGGGCAAGCTATAGGCACACACAGTGAAGGAGCCAGCAGTCACGGGTTTCTCCACCTAAGAAATATCCCTCTACACACATCTTATTTCCCTAATGTGAGTGCCAATTCATGTAACATCAGAGTGCAAGAAGCCAAGAAGTGACTGGAATAATAGCAGTAAATTCCTGTGGACTAAGAACTGTCATTTGACTCCCTTAAAAGACTTCATAACAAGGTCATTTGATTGAATAATAACTCAAGGTTAAAAGAAACCAAAATAAAGATTAAAAACTAATTCCATAAAAATTAGATATAACAAGTAGACAAAGCAACTCAAAGAGGGTGAGAGAGAGTGTAAGGGGAAATCACTAATCATAAAGCAAATAAAGGTGATAAAAACCTCACATAAGGGAATGCGAACCAGCATTCCAAACTGGAACAATGGAAATGTTCCAAAAGACTGCAATGAAAGTTTCACAACTGCATAAAGTTGCTAAAAATAATTGCAACGTATGCTTACAATGGATGGATCTTATAGTTAGTAAGTTATATTTAAATAAAAATGTTATTTAGGTAGATGTGTTATATCTGGTTTCCACAGATAAAAAGTACAAAGTCTAAATGTTCACCAGAGGTGAAACAGATAGGGCTGTCACAAAAGTAAATGCAAGAGAATTATAAAAGAATGCCTGTATAAACAATATATAAGTCCTAATCTATCTTTTGTAACTATTTGTATTTTAAGTAGAACAGGGTCCTAGTATATTCCAGGAATCATTCATAGTAAGACCGAAGAAAGCATTTTATACTGTGTTCCTCTTAAAAGATACTGATATTAATTCCATCATGTATCTAAGATTATAAGCCTAACTCCTATGGACTTTTGGAAGGCATTTTGTCTTTTTTTCCCCCATCTTACCATCAATATTAATAATACCAGTTACCTAAAGTAAAACTTCGTTCCTTACTTTAGGGCCCGTTTCATGGTGACACAACACCTTTTTATGATGTCATTAGTTGAGAAAATACAAGACAGGATTTGAATGTGTGCAGCCACATGGCTTTTTATTCTTGTATATAAACTGTTGGAACTAGTATGGTATGACCGTCCCCTGGCTCGCTTTTTCTTTTGTACCACTGGAAGATGGCATGCTTGGGGGGAAGGACATGGACTCTGGAGCTAGAATGCCTGGGTCTGGATTCTTGATTTGTTAAGTTGTGGCTCGTGGGCAAGTTCCTTAACACAACTGTGCCTCAGTTCCTTGTCTTTAACATGGGGATGATAATGACAGTGCACTTCATATTCTTGTTAAGAAGATTAAATGAGTTTGTAAAGGGATGAAAACAGAACCAGGCACATAGTACATGCACTATTTAACTACCTAAAAAAAAAAACATAGAGGTCACTGATACATAAAGGCTTATTTCAAAAACGTATTGTGATATCACTTTTGAGATACTTGGGAAACCAGTACGCAAAATATTGTTTTGTAGGAAGGGAAAAACAAAATCTTGAACATCCATAAAACTTTTAGCATATTATTGCAGATATCACAAATGTGATGGAAAAACAGGCTTGCTGTGATGAATTTGTCCAAAATACACAGCTAATAGTAGGTGATGGGGCTAGCCCATGTTTTTCTTTATATGCCATGAATAGGAAGTGAATAAAATGTTTTTCAACATTTAAATATTGCTTATTTTTAAACTACTCTATCCATAGTCCTAATGCCACAGAAATCAATCATATTGTAAATTATTCCTCACATACTAGGATTCCTTGACAGGGCATTTCTCTGCAAAATTTTTCAACATGTGGAAATCTGATGTTGGGAACTAAAGGGTTATTTAAATTCCAACTGAGACAGAAGACTCTTGAATACAATTTTTTACATGATAAGTATATTTGATAACTTCACAAGCAGCTTGTTTATGCAGTTTCTAATTTTAAAGATTTCTTTCTCTTTTTTTGGTCAATAAAGGTTGACAACAATGGGAAATGCTTTGATAATAAATATCAAGATTGTATCTAGATGCTTTTTCTCAAAAAGTAACTGTTTTTCAGTGGGTATTGAACATGCTTTGATAATAAATACCTAGATTGTATCTAGATGCTTTTTCTCAAAAAGTAACTCTGTTTTTCAGTGGGTATTGAACATTTAAGGGATAAAAGATGATGACTGCTCAGGAGACCAAGACCATCCTGGCTAACACAGTAAAACCCCACCTCCACTAAAAATACAAAAAATTAGCCCAGTGTGGTGGGGAGCGCCTGTAGTCCCAGCTACTCGGGAGGGTGAGGCAGGAGAATGGCGTGAACCCGGGAGGCGGAGCTTGCAGTGAGTGGAGATCCTGCCACTGCACTCCAGCCTGGGCGACAGAGAGAGAGAGAGAGTCCACCTCAAAAAAAAAAAAAAGAAAAAAAGATGACTAATGAGACTGTAATACTCTCACAACATGAAGATGAATCTAAGTGCCTTTAGTCCATAATACTTCCAATTAAACATTTGGGCTTAATTTTTCTCAATGTTCAAGTTCATTATTTACTTGGACATTCATTTATAACAACACTTTTCATATAGCTGGCTTTAATAAACTGTTGACATGAGTCCTTTCTGCTGGTTCTGTATGGCTTCATGTGTGGATTATTTTTGAATCACTGATATTTCACTATATTTATTTCTCTATTCAGGGTTCTGTTTTTTTAACTTAATAGCACTTTTCTCTGTCTTTCTCTGATTTACTTTATTTTCAAAGGCAAGTTTTTCTGTTTTTTTTTTTTTTCTTTTTGAGAGAGTCTCACCCTGTTGCCCAGGCTGAAGTGCAGTGGCGTGATCTTGGTTCACTGCAACCTCCACCTCCCACGCTCAAGCAATCCTCCCACCTCAGCCTAAGGTATGTCTTTATAGTATAATGCCAGAAGATGGTTTGTTAATATAAATTGTAAAGGAATAACTCAGAAACCTGGGCTATGTCCATAAGCAGCTGCTATCATACTCTATCCCCGTCAGCCTCTCAACCTAGAAGGGCACATGGTTAGGAAACCACCTTCCCTTTGGACATGCACAGATCTCAGTCAACATTTTATCTTCAAAGTTTCAATTGTACTCCTCAGTGCTATCCTCAGGAAAATTAAAAACCATCTACTTCTCATTTTTCAGAAACAGTTATGGCTTCAGTTTTAGAGAAAAACCAATAAAAATAAAAATACTTTATAAAGTAATTTGCAGATGCTACATACATTGCAGGATTGTTTCTTAAAAAAAAAAAAACAGAAAGCCTAGGCCAGGAATGGTGGCTCACACCTGTAATCCCAGCACATTGGGAGGCCAAGGTGGGCAGATCGCTTCAGGTCAGGAGTTCAAGACCAGCCTGGCCAACGTATCGAAATACCGTCTCTACTGAAAATACAAAAATTAGCCGGATGTGGTGGTACATGCCTGTAATCCCAGGAACTCAGGAGGCTGAGGTACAAGAATCACTTGAACAAGGGAAGCAGAGGTTGCAGTAAGCCAAGATCGCGCCACTGCACTCCAGCCTGGCTTACAGAATGAGAAAAAACAAAACAAAACAAAACAAAAAACTTGAACATACAACACTATAAAACACTCTTCAAATACTAACCATAATTAAATAATACATGATCCCCAAAATTTAACTAACAACTGCCACAATTCACTATTACTACAACTTTGAGAGGCCTATACAGTATTTACATTTGTAAAATGAGGCTCAGAGAAATGCATACTTCAAGCATTTTCTTTTTAAATGAAATCTTAAAAAATTTAGATCTTGCTGAAACAAAAACTCCTGTCAAAAACAAAACTTCCCATGAGTTTATCAGTTTGACTACTGAACAACTCTGAACAAACTAGGAATGGGTTTTTTATTTATGTTTTAATTTTTGTTTTAAGAGACAAGGTCTTACTCTCTCACCCACGCTGGAGTGCAGTGGCATGATCTCAGCTCGCTGTAACCTTCGCCTCCCGGGTTCAAGCAATTCTCCTGCCTTAGCCTCCTAAGTGGCTGGGATTACAGGCGCCCGCCACCTTGCCCAGCTAATTTTTGTATTTTTAGTAGAGACGGGGTTTCACCATGTTAGCCAGGCTGGTCCCAAACTCCTGATCTCAGGTGATCCCCACCCCCATCCTCAGCCTCCCAAAGTGCTGGGATTATAGGTGTGAGCCACCGCGCCTGGCCTAGGAATGGGTTTTTAACAAATAATGACTGATATTCAGATTGTTATAATCATTTAAATCTGCTTTATATACATTTTCGTTCACTTTTTTTTTTTTTTTGTAAAGAAACACAGACGGATAAATCAATATATTTAAAATTGGGGGGCTGTGGTCTAAAAATGTAATTTTGGCCATTCATGTATTTCTTCCTCAACAAACCATGTAGCAGTACTACAGTAGTAAGTACTCAAATTTCTGCTTAATTGTTTTTTCCATTCCTTATTTTAGAAAACATGCAACTTCCTAAAGGCAGAAAGACAGCCAAATGATGGAAAGAAATAATTTGCTGAATATATATTCAAAAGAGTTTAGTGGCAGTCAATCACATTTAGTATAGGCCCAAAACAACAAGACAGCATCCGATCAATATACATATTAGCAGTTTATAGTGGCACAAGCATTTGGCCCCTACTCTCAAAGCCTAACTAGCTCTATTAAGCATTTATAATCAGTTACCTTTTAAGCATGTCTACCAAAATCAAAGATCACGATTTTATTTACATTCCTGATTTGCTGTTAACTTCCCAAAGAGTATCTACCAAGCATAAAGATACAATGAGATTATCATTTAGTGCAACAAACCTCTTTCTTTTCTAAGTATAATACTTTATTGATAGAACTGTCTTCTCGGTTGGTTGCGGTGGCTCACACCTGTAATCCTAGTACTTTGGGAGGCTGAGGAGGGAGGATCACTTAAGGTCAGGAGTTTAAGACCAGCCTGGCCAACATGATAAAACCCCGTTTCTACTAGAAATAAAAAAGATTTGTTAGGCATGGCGGCAGACGCCTGAAATCCTAGCTACTCAGGCGGCTGAGGCAGGAGAATCGCTTGAACCTGGGAAGTGGAGGTTGCAGTGAGCCAAGATCGCACCACTGCACTCCAGTTTAGTTAACCCACTCACTAACATTATTTTCAATAAGCAGAGGACACTGAAGAAAAGATACGACGCTAAAACAAATCAAGAAAAACATGGTACCACAGCGTTAAGATGAAATCAAATGGGAATTCACATATACTTCACTGGAAGTACAATGTTCCTGTAAACCTACTTAGCAATATCTACTAAGAAACTTCAATTTTATACTTGTTAAGCTAGTAAATAATGAAATAAGAAATAAGGGCAAAAAGTCATATTACAAGCTATTCATTCCAAGGTATAATAACTCAAATTGGAAACTACTTAGGCCGGACATGGTGAGTCACGCCTGTAATCCCAGCACTTTGGGAAGCCAAGGCAAGAGGACCGCTTGAGCCCAGGAGTTGAAACCAGCCTGTGTAACATCATGAGGCCCTGTCTCTACAAAAAAATTAAAAAATCAGCCAGGCATAGTAGCATGCATCTATCTGTGGTCCAAGCTACGTGGGAGGCTAAGGCAGGTGGATCCCTTGAGCCCAGGAGGTCAAGGCTGCAGTGAGCCGAGATAGTGCCACACACTCCAGCCTGGGCGACAGTGAGACCCTATCTCAAAAAAATAAATAAATAAAAATAAAGATAAATAAACTTAAACTGGAAACTATGTTAATGTCTAACAGCAACAAAAAAGAATAGTAAGTAAATTACGATATAGCTCCTAAAGTCATGACTGTGAACATTTTTCAATGGCATGAGAAAACGCCCAAAATATAATGTTAAGCAAAAATATAACATATAAAACTCCCCAATATGATCAAAATTATTTTAATCACATACACACTTTCTGGAATTAGGAGCTGTTTAAATTTTTTTCCTAAACGATTCATGGATTTTCTATAACGAACATGCACGCAAGCAGTTGTTACCTTTCACATCCAGTTGCAATATTGGGTGTCACATCCCTGCAGATGAGTTATGACTGTTTTCACATGTTTCCTGTGTACTAACTGAATAAACTATTCTTTTCTCAGCACCAAAGTGCCTTACAGCAGAACTTCCCCATCAGTGTACTTTACTGCTTAAAAGCAGTTTCTAAGCCAGGTGAGGTGACTCACATCCATAATCCCAGCACTTTGGGAGACTGAGGCAGGCAATGGTTTGAGCCCAGAAGTTCACCTGCAATTTCCAGGAGAGCAAGGGCAACCTGATACCAACCTGGGCAACATGGTGAAATCCCATTTTCTACAAAAAACACAAAATTTAGCCAGGCATGGTAGTGCCTGGCTGTAGTACAAACTACTCAGGAGGCTGAGGTGGGAGGATCACTTGAGCCTGTGAGGTCTGGGTGACAGAGAGATCCTGTCTCAAAAAAAAAAAAAAAAAAAAAGGCAGTTCCCCAGGCCCTCCACTGTAGAGAGTGCCTTTACTGTAGGACTTACTGACCATATTATAATTGCTTGTTCATGCATCTACCTTTTTAATCACAGAGCAGCTTCCTGACAAGATGCCCAAGTTTTACTCTAGTGCCCAACACAAAACCTGACAGAAAGTAGGACCTCAAAAATGAATGAAATTTATATGAAATAAGTAAAGTTTACATAAAACAAGGATAAGAGAAAATGAAGACTTTAAAACATTGCTGGGGAATTGTTCTTATTTCCTTATTTCTCCATTTTCCTCATTTGAGGCAGTAAGTGCATACAGCACATTTCACAACAACTAGACAAAACCAGAGAAACAGACATAAACTCAAATACAGATATGTCTATTTTTTACACATATTTTCTTGTAAAGAAGTTTTACCAACTATAATAGAGATATTTTCAAAAGCTACTTACTTTATGCTATGAATAAAATCTTGTTTTCTATGAATCAAGGAACAGATTGCATTTTTATGGTTAAAAACAATTACTTCCCTTCCCTTTGGGTAGACAAACTTCAATTTGAGTTCATCCTAGCTACCAATGAAATAATGCAGTCCCCTCTGAGCAGATATAGGCAATACCAAGCATGTATATAGGCTACTGAAGATATAGGTACAGACGGTCAGACATATATCATGGGGTTTCACTATTTTGTTTGAAGAGCTATGATTATCAGATTATTATTATCAGATTATCTTATTAAATGAATGTATAAATAAGTTTTTATAATATAAGTTAATTTTGAGCTATCAGTAATACTGTATCAGCAACCAATGTTAATGGTGGACTCATTTTCATTGGCAACACTTGAGAGACTACACAGTTTCAAAGAATTTTACAGCTAGAAGGAAACTTAGAGATAATAGAATTCAATTTGGTGGCCAGGTGCAGTGGCTCACGCCTGTAATCCCAGCACTTTGGGAGGCCTAGGCAGGTAGATCACCTGAGGTGAGAAGTTTGAGGCCAGCCTGGCCAACATGGCGAAACCCCGTCTCTACTAAAAATACAAAAATTAGCTGAGTATGGTAGTGTGCTGTCTGTAATCCCAGCTACTCTGGAGGCTGAGGCAGGAGAATCCCTTGAACCAAGGGAGGTGGAGGTTGAAATGAGCCAAGATAGCGCCACTGCACTCTAGCCTGGGTAACACAGAAAGACTCCGTCTCAAAAAAAAAAAAAAATTCAGTGTGGTTATTCACCATTTTATAGAACAGAACACTGACACTCCAACAGATTAAACGATTTGACAAACGTTACACAAATATTGGTGACCCAAGCTATTCATTAGGGTCCAAATTAAGGCAGGACAGACCAGTAAGAGTGTACTACTCCAATGGGCCAAGACTAGACGGGGAAACAACTCATAGAAGATGCTGAAATGGTTTTCCACGTGTGTAAAAATATACGGTCTCTATGTATCGGCTAGGGTGAAGGCACTCTCCTATCAGACATTTACTCATTAGTTCTCAATGAAGGTAGACTGTCATAGTCTGCTACTTCCAGGAGACCAAGGGCAGCCTGACACAGGAGTTAAGCTCTGTCCTAAAAGAACTCATGCCCCATGAATAGGAAGAAAGACAGAAGCTTAAAGGGAGTAGCATCAAACATACCTAGAATTACTGAATCTCAGAGATGGGGTTTCCTTTTTCTTTCCCTTCCTCCCATTTCAAATCTCTGAGACCTTTCGCTTAGAACAGAAACTCAATATACAAATACTGAATACTGTATATAGAGCTGCTCTGCTGGGAGAGAGAGGCAAGGGCGCTTTTACAGAAACCTACTCTACTAATTCCTTGGAAACACTAACGGTCTAATAGGGACTTTTAAAATCATAGATCTAGTTCAGCCGATTCATTTTACAAATACAGACACCAAGGCCCTGAAAGACTCACTGGTGGCCTCATAGCTAATTAGTGACACAGCTTGGACTAGAACCTAAGTTTCCAATCTTCTGATCTTGGAACTTTTCCACCACACCACTAACAAATTGTTTTAACAATCTGAAGATAATAGCTATTGGCTAATATACCATTCTTTTTTTTCCAATTTATATTTATGAAAACATAATGTATGTTCACTTAGGATAAACCAGAAAATAAATCTAAGCAAAAAGGAAATAATTTAACTTACCTGTCATTCCCTGTCTAGAGAAAATTATGTCAATACTTTGAGACATACACATATTCTTCCAGACTTTTTCATACATAAATATACAGTGGCTGGAAGCAGTGGCTCACATCTATAATTCCAGTACTTTGGGAGGCCAAGGTGGGTGGATCACCTGAGCCCAGGAGTTCAAGACCAGCCTGGGCAATACGGCAAAACCCCATCTCTACAAAAAATACAAAAAATTAGCCCAGCATGGTGGCACATACCTGTAGTCTCAGCTACCCAGGAGGCTGAGGTGGAAGATCATCTGAACCCAGAAGGTTGAGGCTGCAGTGAGCCATGATCATGCCACTGCACTCTAGCCTGGACATCAGAGTCAAGGTCTCTAGTCTCAAAAATAAATATATGTATATGTATTATATATATACACACACACACACACAAATACATACTTTAGGAAAATCTGCTTCTAACCTATTTCTTTTTATTCAATATTTTATAAATGTCTTTCCATGTCAATGACATATGCCTACATCATTATTTTTAAAGACTACATTATTTTTAAAGACTACATGGTATTTCATTACATAAATCACATTTTATTTGTTCACTCTTATCTGTGTTCATTATTTTTTACACTACATTACTACTACTATTATTATAACTACAACTGCCTTGTAGACCAGTGTCTACGAAAAACCATTGAGAATTACATTAGGATAAATTCCTAAGAATGGAGCTGCTGGCTCAAATGTTTACTTTTTGTTTGTTACTAGTTTTAGATACAATATTTTAAAGTGCCATCCAGAAAAACAGGGAACCAAATCCACTGACAGCAAGAGATTGCTATCTCCGTATTCCAGCCAACACTGGGTATTTTTTTCATCTTTGCAAATATGTTAAAGATGAAAATGGTTCTTAATATTTTAATTTTTTTATTCTTTCATTACTAGTGAGGCTAGACATCTTGGCATATAACATGCTATTCTAAGTGCCCCATAATATAAATAACATAGAAACGCAGGATGGGCTCACTCCTGTAATCCCAGCGCTTTGAGAGGCCAAGACAGGCGGATCACCTGAGATCACGAGTTTGAGACCAGCCTGTTCAATGTGGTGAAACCCTGTCTCTACTAAAAACACCAAAATTAGCCGGCGTGGTAGCATGAACCTGTAGTTCCACCTACTCAGGAGGCTGAGGCAAGAGAATTGCTTGAACCCGGGAGGCAGAGGTTGCAGTGAGCTGAGACGGCGCCACCGCACTCCAGCCTGGGCGACAGAGGGAGACTCTGTCTCAAAAAAAAAATATATATATATATATATAAATATATATATATATGTATATATATACACACACACAAACAAAAAAAACAGAAAGACAGATACAATATAGTCTCCAGCTTCTTTAAGATTAAATTAGAAAAGTACATGGTGTCATTGGTGTTCAGAACACAGCCGCCATATGAAATTATAAATTGGGGTTAACAAGATTGTCTTAAAGTGTAGTAGAAACCAAAGCAAAATCCCTGGGGGCTGGAAAGGAAGCTTAAAATACACAGAAACTGAGAGGTCATCAGCTGGGGTAGCAGACCCCTTAGAGACGAGATAACAAGCCTTTCAGGGTAAGAGGATCAAGCTGTCTTACATTCTGATTAGTGTGAGCACTGGTATGTACCCTAACTTTAGGTGGAAACATCAGAGTTGGTCCAGCTTTGAGTTCTTGGGTCCAGCAAGGCAAATGGCATGAAGCTGAGCTAACAGCATCCACAGTTCCCTGGGGAAAGACAGGGCTTAGATATGGAGCAATGAGGCTATCATCCAACTTCTAATGTGGTAATAACACACAGTACACTCATGTTCTTTCAAATACATTGCTGAGGTCACACTGAATTGTGTCTTATTTATTTCAAAAACCCAACTAAGTAAAAAATTCTAAATGTAGAAGGTATTTGTTTATATCTTGTTCATGAAAAGTTATGATTAAATATCAAAAACTATTTTAGATGCATTTTAGAGGCATTGGTGGAACTTACTATTTAAAACCCTGGAGGAAGGCCTTTTAGAAAGCAATAAATTATTTTAATCACTTCATAATTTATGTCCTATAAATACAACTGCCTTTCAACACAATGTATTTCTGGAAACATTATGAAATGGATTATTTTAATAGGCAATATTTCTACACAGAATAAATGCTTTAACTGGGTAAAATACAGAAACGACCCAATAATACCAGAGAAGCCCAACCAGAGACGGCTGAACAATCAGAAACCTCTAAAACCTTTTACAAGGCCAACTGTTATGATTTTTAAGTAAGCATAAATACATAAGATGTATATTTTACAAAGAGAATCTTCAAGTATTATGAAGTGCACACAATACTCACAAAAAATAGAAATCCAAAATACCATAAATTTTACTAAAAATGTATAAGCTAGAAATAAGAAACATGAATCACTCAGATCAGCCTGAAGAGACAAAATGGAATTCTCTGTTACAAGAAGGGCAGTAACACTGCTTTACTAATAGTGCAGGTGTTCACGGCTCCATTCGATGCCCCAGGGCATGTCTTTAAGCACTAGCTGGCTAGATCATTTCTAAAATCAATTCTTGGATTTTTGCTGATGATGTTGATATTGTTGTTATTACTGAAGTCTAGTAGATGGAAAGGAATGGTGTTAGGAGGGAAGGACATAAGTTTACTCTGTAATATGGGTTTAAAACACCTGTAAGGTGCCAGTGGAGATACTTACTAGTTAAACAAATGAATCTAAGCTCAAGAAAGTGATCTGAGATTTGGAAATCATCAGTCTATCATATGATATCTATAGGCATGGAGTCGATGAAAACATCCATGAAATTATAGGCTATGGGGGAAAAACTGGTACAATTGTTCTCACCAAATTATATAAAATATTTAATACAAATTTTAAGTAATTTTAATTTTCACAAGAAGAAACCATTTCTAAGAGTTTGTCTTCTTATAAACCAGCTCTATATTTTGGAAACTGTAACAGCCAAAAGCTAGAAACAACCCAAACGTCCATTAAGAGTAGAATGGATAGGCCAGGCGCCATGGCTCACGCATATAATCCCAGCACTTTGGAAGGCTGAGGCGGGCGGATCACTTGAGGTCAGGAGTTCGAGACCAGCCTGGCCAACATGGCGAAACCCCATCTCTACTAAAAATACAAAAATTAGCTGGGCGTGGTGGCAGGTGCCTATAATCCCAGCTACTCGGGAGGCTGAGGCAGGAGGATCGCTTGTACCCGAAAGGTGGAGGTTGCAGTGAGCAGAGATTGTACCATTGCACTCCAGCCTGGGCAACAAGAACGAAACTCTGTCTCAAAAAGAAAAAAAAAAGGAGTAGGATAAACTGTGGTGTATTCATACAATGAACTACCATCAATACATTTTTAGACAATTTACAGCTAATGCAACAACGCGGATACATTTCAAAGATAATGCTGAGTGGAAAAAGTCTAACACAACAGGCGCATACAGGGTGATAATATTCACACAAAAGTTCAAACAGGCAAAACCACTATATGGTGATGAAGTCTGGAGAGGGATGATCTTTGGAGAAGAAAACAATGACTGCCAAGGGCATAAGAGAGGCTTCTGAGGCGCTGTTCATGTTCTATATCTGGGTGGCCAATGACGACACAGGCATGTTCACTTTGCAAAATTCACCAAGCTATGTATTTATGATTTATGCATTTTATGTACTGCTATATTTCTATTTAAAACATTTACAAAAACAAACATGAATCTGATTGTCATTGTCATGCTAAAAAGCCAACAACAGAATTCCCATCACACTGGGAAGGAAATATAAAACCTTCTTTTTTTTTTTGAGATGGAGTTTTGCTCTTCTTGCCCAGGCTGGAGTGCAATGGCACTATCTTGGCTCACTGCAACATCTGCCTCCCAGGTACAAGCGATTCTCCTGCCTCAGCCTCCCGAGTAGCTGGGATTACAGGCGCTCGCCACCACGCCCGGCTAATTTTTTTGTATTTTTAGTAGAGACGGGGTTTCACCATGTTGGCCAGGTTGGTCTTGAACTCCTCAGGTGATCAGCCTGCCTCGGCCTCCCAAAGTGCTGAGATTACAGGTGTGAGCCACCACACCTGGCCCCTAAAACCTTCTCTTGCAGAGGGATTGACTCTAACCTAATACTCTCATCCCTCTCCCCCATTCACTGGCTCCTACCACACAAATCTCCTGGCTGCATCAAAGCTCACTAGGCAAGCGCTGTCTCATCTTAGGGGCTTTACCACCATAAACCAGGTATGTAAAGAAACTGTACTGAGTAGAAAATGAATGTTTTCTTTTCCTGTAAAAGAGTTTTATTTTTGTAATTATATTTTTATTTCTGTGTTTATTAATTTAATATCTGTCTCCTCCACTAGGCTATAATCTTCAGGAACACAGACATACATGTTCACCATTTTACAGCCTATACCCAGCACAGTGGTCAGGACAAAATCAGGTGCAAAAGATACACACCAATGGCCCACTGAAACTTCATTTTTTTCTCAATTCACAAGTATACATTGTAACACCAAGCTGAGATCTAAATGTTAGGATTATTGCCTGAATTACATTCCTTTGATCTCTACGCCCCAGAAAGTACCATTCAACTCACCCATACCCCCTTATGCCTAGGCCCACAATCATCAAATTTAATAAAATATTTTGACTGGTCACTATTGTTTGTGGTACACTGAACATAAATTCCCATTCCCTATTGTACAAGAAAGAATTAACACAGGAGGCCTGACTGCTATCCTTAGAAAGGCCAGCTTGCGAGGCGGCCCTCCGCTGGTGTTTGGCAACTTGGATTTCAAGAGGGTTCCCATCATTCCTTAATGATAGTGGCTCCCCAGTGCCTAGACTGTGCAAACAATGTGGTTTATGCTGAATACTTCCTTTCCTTCTGGGAGTCCAGAATGTTAGTATATACTAGGCTAAAGGTACCTACGTAACCTGTCCCCAATAAACATCTTGTCTTGAATGAGCTTCCCTGGTAGGCAACATTTCACACATATTTTAACAATCTGTTGCTGGAAAATTAAGTACATCCTGTGTGGGTCCACTGGCAGGGGACTCTTAGAAGCTTGTGGGTGGTGTCCTCTGAACTTTGCCCCACACACTTTTTCACTTTGCTTTTGTATTCTTTCACAATAATACATCATAGCTGCCCGCGTACTACTTTATGCTGAATCCTGTAAGTCCTCCCAGAAAAGAAATGAACCACGGCCAGGCATGGTGGCTCATGCCTATAATCCCAGCACTTTGGGAGGCTGAGGCAAACATATCACCTGAGCTTAGGAGTTCGAGACCAGCCTGACCAAATGGTGAAACCCTGTCTCTACTAAAAATACAAAAATTAGCTGGGCGTGCTGGCACGCGCCTGTAATCTCAGCTACTCGGGAGGCTGGGGCAGGAGAATTGCTTGAACCTGGGAGGCGGAGGTTGCAGTGAGCCAAGATGGTGCCACTGTACTCGAGCCTGGCTGACAGAGCAAAACTCCATCTCAAATTAAAAGAAGAAAACAAAAACAAAAGAAAGAAAAGAAACTCCCTGAACATTATCTCCCAATTCCTAAATGGATTATCATCAATCACAGTGATAGAAAAAAAACCGTGATCCCTACCTTGTAATATTCATGCTATGTGTCATCCCCTACCCTTGAGTGTGGGCTAGACCTAGTGATTTGCTTCTAATAAATAGAATCTAGGGTGGGTACGGTGGCTCACGCCTGTAATCCCAGCATTTTGGGAGGCTGAGGCAGGTGGATCACTTGAAATCATGAGTTCAAGACCAGCCTGGCCAACGTGGCAAAACCCCACCTCTACTAAAATTACAAAAATTAGCTGAGTGTGGTGGTGGGCGCCTGTAATTCCAGCGACTCCGGAGGCTGAGGCATGAGAATCACTTGAACCCTGGAGGCAGAAGTTGTAGTGAGCTGAGATTGCCCAACTGCATTCCAGCCTGGGTAATGGAATCAGACTCTGTGTCAAAAAAAAAAAAAAAAAAGAAAAGAAAAAGAATAGAATTTAGCAAATGTGATGGGATATCACTTCCAAGATTAGGTTACGAAGGACTGTGACCTGTCTCGCCTGTACTGTCTCTGGCTCTCTTCCATCATTTCTTCTCATGAAGCCAGCTGCCCTATTGTTAACTGCCCTCTGAAGAGACCCTTGTGTCGAGAAACCTCTGAGGGCAGCCTCAGCCAACAGCCAGCTTAAGAACTGAGGCCCTCAGCCCAAGCACCTGAGGGGAGCTAAATCCCACCAGCAACCCATGAGTGAGCCTGAAAGCAGACCCTTCCCCAGACAAGCCTCAAGATGACTGCAGTTCTGGCTGACGCCGTGATGACAGTCTCGAAAGACGCCCTGGGCTGGAGGACCCAGGTAAGCCACACCTGGATTCCTGACCCCCAGAGAAACAGAGATGATAAATGTTCTTTTAGTCACTACATTTTAAGGGTAATCTATTACTCAGCAATAGATAACTGAACTGACACACTCTACTACCAAAAACAACTAAAAATCCAGACAATATATGTGAAATAATGGTTTCCGGGCATTGGACACTAGGCCACAAGGGACAGTGATCCCTCAAAAAGATGACACAAACAGCGGGCCCTATGGGCACCCTAGCTTACTGCACAGAAAGTTTCAGGGCCTTGGCACAGGGCAGGGGAACCAGGCAGGGTGGCTCAAGTTCACAGCACAGAGTCCTGGAGAAGAAAGCGGCCCAGAGAGACAGAAAGCGCTGAGAATCTGCAGGGGGTCCTCCCCGACCCCAGTCTTCAGCTGAGCAATGACGAGGGAAAAGAATCTCCTGAAGAAATTACAGGCACCAATCCTCGAAACTCACACAGGACGAAGGACAGAGCCCGTTTTCGCCAATGAGTGGGAAAATCCTCAGCATCCAGGGGCAGTGGGTAAAGTATCAGAAGCGTACTGTGCCTCTGTCGCGGGGCAGAGTGGTTCTGAGAATGTTAACTCAAGGGGGTAAAATGTGACGCTGGATGAAGGCTGAAATGAGGCACTATGACCCAACACAGGATTAATACCGAGGCGCAGACTCAGTGGAGCCTCAAATATACTACTGGGATGGCTCTAGGAAGTTTGGAAAAAATGATGGCCCACATTAAATGAAGTAGAGATGCCAGAACTGCTCTGACAGACCACGGCAGAAGGGATCTGAAGGCTCAGAGAATCGGGCCTGCTAAACAGGTCTATGTGCTATGTGTTACATCAGAAAACCAACCAGCTAACAGCGACCCTGGGGAGGGCCCACAGGACACTCCGTGTACCATGGCAATACTGAATGTGCTGATGGAGGCGGTGCCAGTTCGCTGTCCCCTTCCGGTCAGCACTGACAGGAGAAGATACTGCTATAGGTCTGGGCTTGTTAAGGACCAGCGAGGATTTTAGGATCACAGAACGGCAGAGGCCAGGTAGCAGCATTTCACATTCAAAGCCAGTGACATGTAGAAATGAGGATCAAAATCAAGATGACATCCAGAGGCCCGACCCAGAATCTCTAGAGGTGGGGAATAAAACATGTTCCTAGGGGTGGCCCTTCACTGGCTCTCATCCCTCCCTGGGAAAGGTGAAAGTGATGTCCCAGATGGGGCAAAACTCATTATGCCAAGGGAAACCATCCAGAGGAAAAGGGCAGCTGGAGGTATTCGCTGCTGAGAAATGGGTGAAATGGCCTTATAAAGGGGTCTGGGTGAAGGGGTGAGGGGTATGAGGACAATATGACAAATAAAGGGATGAATTTCAGCAACAGAAAAAGAAAGACAAAGAGAAAGCAAAAAAGAAAAGAGACACCTTTTGGTCCAGTATGTTCCCTCTCCCATTTTCCTATCCCATCTTTTCTTCTTCTCCAGGTTCCCCTTGTTCCCTTTCACTTCACATTTTCTCCACTACTCCCTAAATGAGCCATCAATTTAAAGGATGCTTCTTTCTTATATTTTGTACAGAGCTTTATAATTTCTCATTTAAAACCTGATGAGCTGGCCAGGCACAGTGGCTCATACCTCTAATCCCAGAACTTTGGGAGGCCGAAGTGGGTGGATCACTTGAGGTCAGGAGTTCGAGACCAGCCTGGCCAACACGGTGAAACCCCGTCTCTACTGAAAAAATGCAAAAAATTAGCTGTGCATGGTGGTGTGCAGCTGTAATCCCAGCTACTAGGGAGGCTAAGGCAGGAGAATCGCTTGAACCTGAGAGGCAGAGGTTGCAGTGAGCCCAGATCGCACCACTGCACTCCAGCTTGGGTGACAAGAGCAAAACTCCGTCTCAAAAAACAACAAAGCAAAACAACCCAATGAGCTGAACGCTATCTTCAACTAAGAGGCAGTAGTGTCATAGTCATATGTACCACATTTGGGGGGGAAATTCTAAGTCATTTTGTTGATAAAGCTAGTAAATTCAGCAGCTCCCACATTTGCTTATTATCTATGACCACTCTTAGAAAAATTAAGTGCTACATTCTTTAATGGACCTATTATACAGTTTGTATTAAATGAAGGATTGTCCCATTCATCCTCTAAATTGAAAGACTATGAACGGGACCCTACACAAGAAACTTTCCCCATCAATCGTGAATTAAACGTGGTACAACACGGGAGTCAAAATTGCATTTCTTAAATACATAGTACTATGTAAAAACTTATCCTGCTTTTCTAAGAATCACTTTTTGTTAGAACTGGAATTAAGAAGCCCAGGAAATCATCTAATCAGTTTATAACATAGGAAAACTAAAATCCAGAGCATTAACACACTTGCTCAGTCACACAACAAAGCAGCAGCAAAGTGACTAGTGAGTTCATGCCTCTACTCTCAAGCAAACTGTTTCCCCCAAAGCTGGGGAGAAGGTAGTATTTTTAAGTGCTTTTCTCTTTGCAATCAAGTCTAACTATCATCAAGAAGCCAAGACAGATGGGTCTGCCATCCATTCATCCACACACCATTTAGACTGTTCCTTTAAATTCTTCCTTTTCCTTCAGAGATTTCCATTTTCTCTTTCTTATTCATTTAAATCTGATTTCACCCATCAACCAGAGCTCCCAGGCAGAATACCCTACTAAGGTATTTTGGCCAAGTACCTACTAGGGTCCTCTAAGTTATAGATCTAGAAGCACCTGGCTTGCTACTGACCATCATGTGAACCAGAATTAAAGCAAATTGCTTACAGTCCAAACATAACCACTTTCCAACTAAAAGCAATTATGCATATTGTTAAATGACAGTAATGACGCCACTTTTTAGAATTTTAACATTGAATTCTGCTCACATAGGCTCAATGTTTATAATTATATTGCTTATATAACACGTACACCAACTCACAATATATTTGTACACATATATCAGCAATGCTAAAGGTTTCAGTAACAGAGCAGAGGAAGAACATCAACTAATCAACACTACAAAAGGCGCCTCACAGTCACTAATAGTTACTGCAACACCTGATTTGCCCTTCCAAAGTGTTTTCCTACCTTAGCTTTGCTCTGTTGTAGAGCAGAGCTTTAGCTCTTCAGTACTGTGTATCTATCATTCCAGACATTCCTTTCATCTTTTCTTCCCCTTTCTGGTTCCTGTTATCTCTTTTTCAGTCTACTTCTCGCCACTACTCCCTAAATTGGTCAGCAACTGGGAACGGGACAGAGATATATAATTTATGCATATATTTGCATATTATATCCATGTAATTTTATTATTTACTCTAGATGTCTGATACAGCTTTAGAATTACTTTTTTTTTTTTTTTTTTTTGAGATGGAGTCTCACTCTTGTCCCCCAGGCTGGCGTGCAATGGCGCGACCTCGACTCACTGCAACCTCTGTCTCCCGGATTCAAGCGATTCTCCTGCCTCAGCCTCCCGAGTAGCTGGGATTGCAGGTGCCTGCCACCATGCCCAGCTAATTTTTGTATTTTTAGTAGAGATGGGGTTTCACCATGTTGGCCAGGCTGGTCTCGAAATCCTGACCTCAGGTGATCCGCTCACCTTGGCCTCCCAAAGTGCTGGGATTACAGGCGTGAGCCACCACGCCCGGCCTAGAATTACTAGTTTTAAAAGCTGATGACTAGAACACTACATTATATTCTTCGGTAAAGAGAAGGCATCACGCACCCAGACTTTGGAGTCTCACTCCCTGGGCTTGCGTCCTGCTTTGCAGCTTCTTAGCTATGTGGCCCTGACAGGAGACTTAAGCCCTTATCAGTTTCTTTGTCTGTAAAATGGTAATGTGATATTCACAGCATCTCTGTAGAGTTGGTTAAATAGTCTGACACATAGTTAAGTACTCACTAAATATTACCTATTCTTCATCACTCACAAAATATTGAACTGAAGTTCCTGTGGCATTTTTCACCATTTTAGAGGTTTGCTGTGAGGGGCAGAGAGAGGTGTTTTTTTCCTCCCCTGTTTAAGGCCAACAGCTGTGATAGCTACAATTCTGAAGATTAGGTCAATGGTTCTCCAATACTGCTGGTGAAATACAGAAGCGGTCTGGCTGGATTTCTCCTAACAATGGTTAATAGGCCTCTGTCCTTTAATCCCCGTCCCCTTGCTCTCACCTGCAAGCTCCACCTGTGGAAAACCAGCCACCTGGGCATTCTGGCAATGCCAGCTGTGTCCCCGCACATATTAGTTCCTCTGCTCATCCTGTAGGCACCCTGCCCACCAGCAAGGTTTCCCTGTGCCACTTGCAGCTGATGTCTCCTGCACAAGGTGATGAGTGCGGAAGTGCGCCGCGAGCATGTTCGGAGAGAACACTCACACAGCACACCCACAACGCTAAAGAGGCTGGCCTCGAGGTCAAGCCAGGAAAAAAGCCAGTTTAAAGTATTACACCTAGGCAAGGCAAAACCCTCGGAGTTCTCAGCCTGAAGTCCAATTTTCAGGCTCCCTAATTGATTAAAATAATAAGAATTAAACATGGTTTCAATTTTTCCCATTTATGTTAACAATGAAATATAAAACATGAAAAATTGAGATTTTTATTTCTGATTAGGTATTCTGGATTAATTTAGGATCTTATCCGGTGGTTGCAAAAAAGAGGTACCATTTAGCCACTTAGAAATTTTCTACATAATTATTTAAATAATATGGCAAGTGGTAACACCGTAACACTTTGCATTTGTCCTAATTTTTAAAAGGCTGATGCAATGTAAAGTAATATTTAAAGAAAAACAAATTAAGTACCTCTCAAAAACAACCTTTAACTGTCTTTTGGCCATTGAAGGCAGAGCTTTAATGTGTGGAAGAATCACCTGACCATCTTGTTAAAATGCAAATTCTGATTCCCTACAGTCTAGAGTGAGCCCTGAACGTCTGCATTTCTTACAAGCTTCCAGGAGTGTAGATACTGCTGGTCAGTTCATAGACCACACTTAAAGTAGCAAGAATTTAAGGTACCTTAAATGTCAAAAGGCCTATTTCCAATTTCCTAGCTTATCAGCGTAAAGCCTCCTTCTACTGGTGTTAGAAGCAGCTGCTGATTTTAACAGCTCTGAGGAACAGAGACCTAGGATACCATTTCTTAACAAAAAAGGAGGAGTGGGGGAGGGAGAGAAGAGGAAGGAGTTTCAGGGAGAAAGCAATTAAAAAAAAATGCTCTATGCAGCCTCTTTCCCTCTTCCATTTGGTTTCCCCAGGGAGAGAGGAAACTTCACTACGCGTGGGGCCTCTTTGATGTGGCTATCTCCTTGTTGTTTCCAGTCCGAAGGATCCAATCCAGGATTCCTCCGGCTCTTCTTTACTGAAATGGACTTATACAAGAGTGAGATTTCCATTAAATAATAAAAATTTCCAATCATTTTACAACCTTCTTTCAAATAAAAAAAAAGTGCCTTCTTTAATGGCATGATTGTTTTTCCCTTTGTAACATCTAAATTGGCACAGAACATTTCTCTGAGAAGGGAACATGTGAACAGAACCCTAAAGAAAACAAAGCAGCAGCCTATGCAGAGATCTGAAATGAAAGCATTTCAGGCAGTGGGAACGGTGAGTGCAAAGGAGGCCCGTGTGGTTAGAGAAGAATGACTAGGGTTTGAAAAGTAAGTGGAAACAGGGCACTGGAGATAATGAAAGGAGGGAACAAAACTTCTGAAGGCCCTTGGCTTTTATGCTAATATGGGCAGTCTCTGGTGGGCTCTGGTAGAATACCATGTTCATGTTCATGTTTAAAACGATCATACTCGATGCTGAGCTGAAAAGAGACCACAGGCTGTATACAAATATCTACAGAAATGATAATGCCAGGATCTCCCATGCTTGATGCTCCCCAGTATTCCTTCTGAGTTCCCTATGTATGTGGCTGTGTAAAAACAGCTGTCACTGGACTTGAAGGAAACCAAGAACTGGGATTATGGGATATGCCATATATATAAAACCTTAATGCACAACTTCTTCTATTATCTGGCTCCAGTATCACCAAACATTCAACCCCTATTTCTAAACACTGATTAGAACATTTGAAATTTATCACACACCTTGGTGGGGGGAAGAAAATACCTCCGGTTCTTTTTTTCTTTTTTTTTTTTTGAGACTGAGTCTCGCTCTGTGGCCCAGGCTGGGTGCAGTGGTGCGATCTCAGCTCACTGCAAGCTCCGCCTCCCGGGCTCACGCCATTCTCCTGCCTCAGCCTCCCGAGTAGCTGGGACTACAGGTGTCCCCCACCACACTCAGCTAATTTTTTTTTTGTATTTTTAGTAGAGACGGGGTTTCACCGTGTTAGCCAGGATGGTCTCGATCTCCTGACCTAGTGATCCACCCGCCTCGGCCTCCCAAAGCACTGTGATTACAAGCATGAGCCACCACGCCCAGCCAATACCTCCATTCTTAATGGTGGTGTGGGAATAACCAGTATTGTAATCTATAACTTTTTTTAGTTCACTCGTCTGTCAAGAAGCCCAAGAACAATCACCTCTCTAAGAGCTTTAGAATATAAAAATGTTTTTTTTGTTGTGGTTGTTTTTTTTTCTGAGACAAGGTCTTGCTCTGTTGCCCAGGCTGGAGTGCAGTGACACAATCTCGGTTCACTGCAACCTCCACTTCCCCAGCTCAAGCAATCGCCCCACCTCAGTCTCCCAAATATCTGGGACTACAGGTGTGTGCTACTATGCTCAGCTAATTTTCTTGTAAAGATGAGGTCTCACTAAAGATAGTATCACTGTGACCTAATTTCAGTTCTAAGAGTATCCTATGAAAATAATCCTGAACAGGGAACAGTTTAGAACACAAAGATATTCACCATACATTATAACAGCAAAACACTAGAAGCAATTTAAATGTTCAACAGATAAATGGCTTCAATACATATACATACACATAATATATAGTGTATAGTACAGTGTATAATATATATTACAGTATATTATACACTGTACTATGTACTATATATTATATAGGCACTGAATTATATACACTGTACTATACACTATATATTATATAGGCATTGAAAATAATGTCCTAAAATGGAAAAATGTACATAATATGATTCCAGCTTGTAAAACACACACACACCAACTAGATGCACTGGGTGAAAAAAACAGCAGTATCAACATATTAACAGGAGTTGAATTTGAAAGATTTAATTACGTAGACCAATTTTAATTTATATATTTTCCAGTTTTTACAAGTAACCATGTATTTTATTTGTAATTTTTAAAAGTAATGGCTCTTTTTACTACCATCTCTTTAGTTTTAATGTAAATCTCGTATAACATCACCTATAACAACCTAGAATACATTAATAATAATTGTAAGCATGTATTAAGCACTCAACTGCCAGCACTATGTTAAATGCTATATCCAGGTTACCTCATTTTAATCTTCACAACAATCCCTGATGGAGGTACTGTTAGAGGGGAGAAGGCAAGTAACACTCAAGCCATACCACTGCCACAGAGCCAGGAACAACTCCAGGCCTTGAATTCAGTTCTTGGGCACTAAACTCTGCACTTTCAACTATAACACTATACTGCCTCCATACAACAGTGGTAATATTTAATAAGTAATGTTACCTTGCAGAATTCTCAGTATGCCACCTGAGAAACATGATGGCCACTCTCCCACTTCCCATGATATCATTTCTTTTCTCTGTCTCCTTCAGTTGTTCTTCTTCCTTCCCATCCTGCCTTTTCTGTGACTTGTTTCCTCTCACCCATAGTTCTTCCCGACCTATACCGTAAGCTTCCCAAGGCTATCCAGCAGCATCCTTGATAACTGCTTAGCTTCAACGGTGAAACTCAAAGAAACCAAGTGCTGCCCTAAGTATTCCTACAAACAAGAAGTTATACACTAAAAGCCTAGCACCACATCTGGCCAGCAGATGTATTTTGCTTAGATCTCACTATTTTGAAAACCTTGAATTAGTCATCAACATTTAAAAATCAGGACAAGTTGGCCAGGCACGGTGGCTCACGCCTGTAATCTCAGTACTTTGGGAGGCCGAGGCGGATGGATCACGAGGTCAGGACATTGAGACCATCCTGGCTAACACGGTGAAACCCCGACTCTACTAAAAACACAAAAATAAAATTAGCCGGGTGTGGTGGCGGGCGCCTGTAGTCCCAGCTACTCGGGAGGCTGAGGCGGGAGAATGGCAAGAACCCGGGAGGCAGAGCTTGCAGTGAGCCAAGAACGTGCCAGTGCACCCTAGCCTGGGCGACAGAGCAAGACTCCGTCTCAAAAAAAAAAAAAAAAATTAGGACAAGTTCACATGAAAATTCCAATGTTCAGCTTCTCTTGAAATCTAAATGATCTGACAACAGTGGGTACACACCCAGCTACTCGGGAGGCTGAGGCGGGAGAATGGCAAGAACCCGGGAGGCAGAGCTTGCAGTGAGCCAAGAACGTGCCAGTGCACCTAGCCTGGGCGACAGAGCAAGACTCCGTCTCAAAAAAAAAAAAAAAATTAGGACAAGTTCACATGAAAATTCAAATGTTCAGCTTCTCTTGAAATCTAAATGATCTGACAACAGTGGGTACAACATGACAACAATCTCCTAAAGCCAAATCTCTAGTAATCCAGTCTCCACCCGCCTCTATTGTCTAATTCCTGACTGTCATCCACTCACTTTCTTTACTCTTCAAGTGCCTGGCTCCCAAAGCACTGATTGTGTGACCTCCACCAAATACTTTAAGTGGTGGCATAGAAGCCACATGAGATGTTGTCATATGCCATTTTTACTTTATGCTAAGTTCTACGTTTTTTTTCTTTTTCTTTTTTTTTTTTTTTTTTTTTTTTTTGAGACAGGGTCTCACTCTGTGGCCCATTCTCATCTCACTGCAACCTCCACATCCCAGGCTGAGGCGATCCTCCCACCTCAGCCTCCTGAGTAGCTGGGACTATAGGTGCGCACCACCATGCCTAACTTATTCTTCTATTTTTTTTTTTCTTTTTTGAGACAGTCTCGCTCCACTGCCAGGCCAGAGTGCAGTGGCACAATGTCGGCTCGCTGCAACCTCTGCCTCCCGGATTCAAGCGATTTTCGTGCCTCAGCCTCCCAAATAGCTGGGATTATTAGGCATGCGCCACCACACCTGGATAATTTTTTTTGCATTTTTAGTAGAGACAGGGTTTTGCCATGTTGCCCAGGCTGGTCTCGAACTCCTGAGATCGGGCAACCCTCCCACCTTGGCCTCCCAAAGTGCTAAGACCACAAATGTGAGCCACCGCTCCTGGTGGTATTTTTTCTATTTTTGGTAGAGATAGGGTTTCTCCATGTTGGCCAGGCTGGTCTCGAACTCCTGGGCTCAAGTGATCCTCCCAAGGTGCTGCTATTACAGGTATGAGCCATTGTGCCCGGCCTACAAATTCTTCTTCTCAGAGACTTTGGCAACTAAATGGCCAACGATCAGACCTAAACCACAAGGATGGTAGCAACAACAATCCTAGCAAAAAACCCCAGGCCAAGGCACATCCAAAAGCACTTGGTATCACTGGCTTACTGAATCAATGCATCCCTAGATTCTATTGCAACTCAAATAAAATTCCTTTGGGATTACCCAGAATGAAGAAGTCTTAAAAAGTTCTCAGACCTCAAACTAGAAAGTTTTCTGATGATGAGACTAATGAGTTTAGTAATAGCTGTAAACGAGTCACTAAACACTAAAATATGTTAAGTTTCAGCTTTGTTAGGCTCCTGATACTATGAATTTTACATGTTAAGATAATTGCAGCCTCTATCTTCTTTTATCCTCTTAGCAGCCATCCAAAATCCATATTTTTTACAGTAATGTAAATCCATTAGGGACAGAACTAGAAAGTGCATTGAGGGATCAATCTTACGCTGAAATAAACAGAGACTAAATGACCTTCTCCACCTCTGATTTCTCTGATACATTAGTCTATTATGCCCAGCCTAAACTATGAAAATATTTCTTCACCATTCCAGAATAGAGAAAACAGGACATAAAGTATTGGAGACCCCGAAGTCCCACTGGGAACTAATTCCATATCATAAACGAAGAAGCTCACATCACAGCTATGGAAGAACTGAGAAATGGTTGGGGCTGGGGCAACCATGGTCAGCGTGCTTTATTTATTATTCATTGCTTTCAATAACATTTTCAACTGTTTTCCTTTCAAATTTCAAGCAATATTAAATAAGTTGTATTTAGTAAGGAAGACAAATACCCACAAAGTGATGAATAACCTACTAGGTAAATAATTCATAGTTTTAAAAGATTCACTGATAACTGGAATAAAAGCTATCATCCAGGTTACTTTCTATTCTGTAAAAGAAGCCATTATGCTGAATATGTACAATATTATCTATGATTAACAACAACAGTCTGATAATAACAGTGTTGATCAAGGGATAAAAGGAAAAACAAGAGCTTTTGATTCTTAGGGAAGAACACTCAAAAGCAGATGATAGCTATCGTAGTAGATTTTCTCTATTGCAAAATAACCATTTTCTAAACAGACTAGTAATCGAAAAAGTTTTAAAAAGTACTTCCATTTAATCCCACTGTGAAAGAACTCAAGAACCATATTTCACTAAAACTGAAAAACTAGCTAAAAAGCAACTCATTCCAAAATCTTTCCTACTTTCTAATAAATACAATGTCAGATGCCTTCAAAAATATGTAACATTTACTTATGTTACAATTATATTGCTTTAATTTTTTTGCCAGTTTTAAGTAATTCATTCTAACTTCCCCTCCTCCACCACTTAAATCTCCGCAAATAGTCTCATCTATGCTACTTACGAATTAACTTAATTCTTTTAAATTCAGATCATTAGATTTGTCACATTAAAAAAGTATTTTGACAAAAAATATATTCTAAAAGATTACTTTCCTACTCTTACAGGAAGACAGTGTTTTCATATCCTGATTTACTTTTGCTTTATACATCATAGCAGTTTTGAATTAAAAAGCAAATACATACATACACACTTATGAAACAAACCTGACCACTCCATGCACAATACAGATTGCACAACAAACTCCAATTGTGGTTGATCATGCAGTCTAAAATCCTGAACTGGGCCATGACTGCCTATAGCGCAGTCTGCATCTCTTCTCTGACTCAGCTTCTGTCAGCACAGCAGCGGGTTACGAGAGCTCTGCAGTGATGTGGTCCACAAATAAGATCTTCCCCTCCCTTTCCTGTCTAAGCAGCAATAGCTAACTGCCAGAACGACATCATCTTCCCAAATGCAATTCCCACCAGTACATTTAAATTATTAGATCATGAAGGAAAGTTTTCATAAAATTCTTATTATTTAACATTATTTGATTTTTAAAAGGTTATTGCTTTTCCTCCTTTTCTGGGCATGTTTAGTCATTCAATGAAAACACAACTTGGGGAGGTAATATATAAATCAATCAACTATGCTGGCTCCGGTCCACAGCAAACAAATTCCAACACAAGGCTGTGCCATCATTAATGATGCTCACAATGACTTGATCCCAAGGGTACCAAAGGGTACTCCATCCTTTCTTAACCTCTCAGTAGCGCCACACAGAGCTAACAACTCCTTCAATGACTCTCATCATGGGTACCACAATTCCACTCTCTTTGTTCTCTTACAACTTCTTTAACTATTACTTTTTTGCAAAAGGCAATGTAGCAATGTGAGAAAAGCCTAGATCTTAATAAGACAGATGTGTGACCAAGGAGGCTAAAGACTTATCCTTTAAGCTTCAAATCATTCATTTGTAAAATGGAGACAGTAACACATACATGAGGTTTAACCTGAAATAACATCTGTAACATGCTTAAAACAGTGTCCAACAGATATCTAATAAATGATTAACAGTTTCAAGATTATCACCCCTTTCTGTCTAAATCAGAATTCTATCCTTGACCTCCCTCTAATTTCTTACACTTCCATAGGTGTTGTCACCTCAACCTGTGATTTTAACTATGAATTACTTCTAAAGCCCTCTTCAACACCACCCTTTCTCCCAAGCTCCAAATCTGCATGACTAAACACTTGCTAAGCACAAACACCTACATACTACATGTCCAAAACTGAATTCATCACCTTCCCTCCAAACTTGCACTACCTCCTCTATTCCCTAATCTGCATAGTGACTGTACAACTCATCCCCCTAGTCACCCAAAGACTCCTTCCTTACCTCTCATATCCAGCTACCAAATCCTGTCACTTCTCCTAAAACATATACTAAACTGTCCTTTTTCCATTCCACCGGCACTGCCTAAATTCAGACTCCCATCAACTTTCTCCTAGATTATCACAGGGCATCTAGTTGGTCTCCCAAACATCCTGTCACTCCTCTCTGGAATCTTGTCTGTGGAAGACTAACAAAAGCATCTTTTAAACCAAAAGCTAATCATATGACTACCCTGTAAATTCCTTCTGTTGCTCCTTTCTGCCTGTATACAGCAGTGGTTCCCAAAGTATGTTACTACTTGTTTTATAGGATGCAGAATATAAACTACAGTTAAGTAAAAAAAGTCTTCAATAGCAAAAGAAGTTTGAGAGAAGCTAGGTTAAACAATGCTGCTGCTGGAAGCTTGCCAAAGGCTAAATATAAAGCTCAAATTCAAAGTCCTCAAAATCTGAAAACTGAGGCTACTGAAAAGCATGTTTCTAACTAGTTCGTCTTGGTGGCTGGTTTGTCTGCCTCTGTCCGTCCCTTAACTGGTGGTATTCCCTCAGGTTCTGGACTTTGACCCCCTTCTCTCCCTCAATGACCTCATCAACTCCCAAAACTATAATTACCATAGATGCTGGCTTAATTGAACTCTGCCTAACTGACTTGCTAGACCAACCAAAATTCTTCATTTCCTGGCTAATTCTTCAATACTGGCTGATCCCATGGCAAGCTCAACTCTATTATAATTATTTGTATAAATTTATGGGGTAACATATGCAATTTTGTTATTTGCATAGATAGATTGTGTAGTGGTCAGGTCAGCTTTTAGTATATTTATCACCCAAACACCACACACTGTACGCATTAACTAATTTCTCGTCATTCACCTGCTCCCACCCTGTCACCCTTCTGAGTCTCCACTGTCTATCCTTCCACTCTCTACATCCATGTATACACATGTTTAGCACCCACTTATGAGTGAGAACATGCAATATTCAACTTTCTGTGCTTAGTTTGTTTCACTTAAGATAATGTCCTCCAGTTACATCCATATTGCTGCAAAAGACATGATTTCATTCTTTTTTATGGCCGAATAGTATTCCATGAATAACCTTCCATTCCAAATATACCACACATTGTCTTTGTCTTTGTCTATTCCTCCACTGATGGACACTTAGGTTGATTCCATATATTTGCTACTGTGAACAGTGCTGCAACAAACATACAACAGCAGGTAACTTTTTGATAAATAGATTTCTTTTCCTTTGAGTAGATTCTTAGGTCAAATGGTAGTTCTATTTTTACTTCTTTAAGAAATCTCCACACAGTTTTCCATAGAGGTTGTAACAAAGAAAAGAAAGAAGACCCAAATAAACAAAATCAGATATGAAAAAGGAGACATTACAACTGATACCACAGAAATACAAACGATCATCAAAAACTATTATAAATAGCAATTATGCTCACAAACTAGAAAACCTAGAGGAAATGGATAAATTCCTAGAAACATACAGCCACTCAAGGTTGAACCAAGAAGAAACAGAAAACCTGAACACATCAATAACAAGTAGCAAGGCTCAATCAGTAATTTTAAAAAATCTCCCAACAAAGAAAGCTCAGGACCAGATGGATTCACAGCCAAATTATATCAAACATACAAAGAACTAAAAAGAACTAGTTCTCCTGAAACTGTTGTAAGAAATCAAGGAATAAGGAATTCTCCCTAACTCCTTCTATGAGGCCAGTATTGCCCTGATACCAAAACTGGAAAAGGGCCCAGGCACAGTGTTTCATGCCAGTAATCCCCACACTTTGGGAAGCCGAGACGACAGGATTGCTTGAGCTCAGGAGTTCAAGACCAGCTCGGGCAAAACAGACCTCATCTCTCCAAAAAAAAATTAAAAATTAGCCAGGTGTGATGGTGCATGCATGTAGTCCCAGCTACTCAGGAGACTGAGAAGAAAGATTGCTTGAGGCCAGCAGGTCGAGGCTACAGTAAGCCATGTTCATGTCACTGCACTGCAGTCTGGGCAACAGAGCAAAACCTTATCTCTTTAAAAAAAAAAAAAAAAAAAAAAACCAATCCAGACAAGGACACAACAAAAACAATAACAACAACAAAACCCGACGGACCAATATCCCTGACGCACAGACACAAAAATCCTCAACAAAATACCTGCAAACTGAATCCAACAGTACTGCAAGCTCAACCCTTATGTCTGGGAAGATAATCTAGACACTCAATTCTGCTCCCAACAAGTGACATTCAAGCTTAACATAAGTCAGTTGTATTTTTGCACAAATCTCTATGTCTGTTTTTTTCTTGTTTTTTGTTTTTTTTTTTTTTGAGATGGAGTCTCGCTGTGTCACCCAGGCTGGAGTGCACTGGCTCACTGCAACCTCCGCCTCCCGGGTTTATGCCATTCTCCTGCCTCAGCCTCCCGAGTAGCTGGGACTACAGGTGCCCGCCACCTCGCCCAGCTAGTTTTTTGTATTTTTTTTTTTTTTTAGTAGAGACGGGGTTTCACCGGGGTGGCCAGGATGGTCTCGACCTCCTGACCTCGTGATCCGCCCGTCTCGGCCTCCCAAAGTGCTGGGATTACAGGCGTGAGCCACCGCGCCCGGCCTCTATGTCTGTTTTATTTGTGTTATGGTAATAATGTAATGTAGATGGTATGGAAACTGATGAAATATGGGTAAAAACAAGAGTTGCTCTTTCTATGAAAATTAACTTGAGGTACACTAAAAGGATATGCTACAGCTAGGGAAAATATCCAGTATCTTCAGATATAGATATTCTAGATACACCACATGTAGAATTTCTAAATAGAGAGTATCTGGTGAGACACTAGATATTCTCCCTAGTATTCTAGAGATAACAGATACTCTACCTAGCTGCAGCATATTCAGAAACTAAAGCTGTTCCCTCTGCCACAACATTCTTCTCTTCTACCTAGTTAACTCCTTCCCGAGTTAGCTTAGACACAATCTTCCCAGGAAGATTTTCCCTGATCTCTACAATAGGTGAGGTCGGCCTGCTATGTGTTTTCATAGCTCCTTACTCTTCTCCTAAAATCCTATTCATTGTAACTCCACTATAAGTACTTGTTCAATTGTCTGCACTTCCCATTGCCCATGTATATCCATGAAGGTAGGAGCCAGACTATGTCTGTATTTTTACGCTGCTGCACCCTCAGTGTCTGGCACTTAGAAGGTGCTCAATGTTTGTTGAATTTATTAATAAATGTGGAAGGACACTTCTAAATATAACAGGAAAGTCTGGCACTAGATCAAATTTGAATCATTTTTGATTAACTTTTATCTTAGGAACAAAAGGGTCATTATCACCAGTTGTAGGCAAAACACAAGTTGCTTCCTTCCTCAGTCTCACTAAGAAAGTAGTTGGTGCAGTAACTCCCGCCTTTAATCCCAGCACTTTGGGAGGCTGAGGCAGGTGTATCATCCAAGGTCAGGAGTTCAAGAACACCATGGCCAACATGGCGAAACGCCATCTCTACTAAAAATACAAAAACTGGCTGGGCATGGTGGCAGGTGCCTATAGTCCCAGCTACTTGGGAGGCTGAGGCAGGTCCATCATTTAAACCCGAGAGGCAGAGGTTGCCATGAGCTGAGATTGCACCACTGCACTCCAGCCTGGGCGACAGAGTGAGACTCCATCTCAAAAAAAAAAAAAAAAAAAAGGAAGGAAGGAAGAAGGGAAAAAGAGAAAGAGAGACAGAGAGAGAGAGAAAGAGAGAGAGAAAGAGAGAGAGAAAGAGAGAAAGAGAAAGAAAAAGAAAGCAAGCAAGCAAGCAAGCAAAGCAAAGCAAAGCAAGAGGAAAGAGAGAGAGAGAGAAAGAAAGTAGTTGGAGCACTTTGGCTTCTAGCAAAATCGCTGCATATCTAACAACTGATACTATTCCATCCTCTAAGATGCTGAAAAATTCTGGGAGAAGGAAACGAAGGGTTTCAGGCATCTGATTTTCAAGAGTTCCCAGGGGAACCACTAAACAAAAGTTCATACCAAAAAAGAAAAAAAAAAGAAAAAAAAGAAAAACTCAGAGACTAAAGGCCCAACTATAATCAAGCTTTTATAAATCATCACTAAACATAGTCTACTTTTCCTGTCTTCAGTCCCCATGTCAGAATATCTTCATCTGTAAAATCCTTTAGAAAACTCCACCAGTTTCCCATGAAGGATAATATTCATGGAACTATCTTTTCCTTATTTAAGAATCAACAAGGAAATCTCCCTGAATTCCCTTCTCCCCTCAAACAAAGATAGTGCAGCCAGACAGCAAGCCAACAGCAACAACAAAAACACATGGGCAATATTTACGACAAA
Source organism: Macaca nemestrina (assembly GCF_043159975.1). NCBI lineage: Eukaryota > Metazoa > Chordata > Mammalia > Primates > Cercopithecidae > Macaca > Macaca nemestrina. The sequence goes on along the minus strand of NC_092133.1, from coordinate 119,222,680 downwards.
ACTAGGTGTCAAGGCATCCCTATGAACCCAACAGACACGAGAAGAGGCAAATCACTAACAACACTTTTAAGTTGTACACAGCATCAGCATCTGGAAAGAAAGGGGCAAAGAGAGACATCTGAGCATGTGACCAAACAGAAGAAACCCCAGTGTAGGGGTGTGAACAGTAACCCCCCTGAAAGGATATGTCCACCTAGCATCTGTGGGCATGACCTTATGTCTTTGCAGATGTAATTAAGAACTTTTTTTTTTTTTTGAGACAGAGTTTCACTCAGTCACCCAGGGTGGAGTGCAGTGGCTCCGTCTGGGCTCACTGCAACCTCTGCCACTTGGATTCATGTGATTCTCATGCCATATTAGCCAAAGTGGTCTCAAACTGACCTCAAGTGATCTGCCTGCCTCGGCTTCCCAAAGTACTGGGATTACAGGTGCGAGTCACTGCACCTGGCCAAGTTAAGGATCTTTAGAATTACCTAAATCCAATGACATATGACCTTACAAAAGAAAGGCAGATGGAGACTTGGGCATGCAGTAGAGAAGGCCATGTACGGACAGGCAGAGACTGGACCTATGTTGCCACAAAATAGATATGATCTATGCAGTGGTCCTTCAATATTCGTGGGAGATTGGTTCCAAGACCTCCTGCGGATACCAAAATCCATGCATGCTCAAGTTCCTAATATCAAATGAAGCAATATTTGCATACAACCTAACACGCCTCCTGCAGTAAATCATCTCTAAATTACTTACAATACCTAATACAATGTGAATACCACATAAATGGTTGTTATTCTGTGGTTTAGGGAATGATGACAAGAACAAAAAGTCTGTACTTGTTCAGTACAGACACAATTTTTTTCCCAAATATTTTTGATCCACAGTTAGCTGAATCCACGGATGTGCAACCCCATGGATACAGAGGGCTGACTGTTTATACAATCTATGGACAGAGAAGGGCATCTATATGATTAAATGAAAACAAAAGCAAAAACAATTTCCTAAAAGGATAAGAATAACAATCTGATGTGAATGGGGCGCCCAGAGCCTTTCCTTTCCCTCACATCCACTAGCACATAATGTTTCCAGAAGCCAATATCCAGAACCCAGAGAAGAAAGTAGGTCTCACTGATCTGGCTTACACAAATTCTTTTAAATATACAATCTGTATTTACTAGGAAAATACTGGGTATTACAGACGTATTACCTCAAGGTAAAAAAAAAAAATGGTGCTGATGAATCCCCAAGATCACACTAGCTATGCCACATCCAGAAGAATGTCTAAATATAATCATAAATGCAGCTTTGTATCTACTGATATTTAAGGACACTCTCTACATTGTGAGTAATGAGAAAATCAGGACATATACTTAAGAATATAAGTCTTCTCAATATATTAATTAGTGCAATGAACAAAAAATAGAACTCAAGAGAGTATCTTCCTTAGGTTGTACGAAGGGCAAAGAAGTTGTGGGATTATAAACAGTGCTGCATACATAGCACTACTCCTGACTATGCCAGAGCCCTCTTCAGAACAGAGATAAGCAACAGGGGGAAAGGCAATAAGTAACCAATTCTGAATCAAAAACACACCCAATATCAAATAGAAAACTCAACAGCAGCTAGTCACCAGGGAAAAGTAAATAAAGTCTTTACCTTCCCTGTTGCTTTATTTTTTTTACGATAATAAACAGTTTCTTCTGATCTGTCTACTTTCCCCAAAACAGATGAATAGTCAGAAATATCAAATTTGGGTTTATCGATCTATTCTTTTATTCACAAATCTACACAGTGGAAATTCTTGCATATTAAATAGATAACTAGAAGTAAGAGGACTTATAAAACATTTCCATCACATCAAGTTTCTTTTTTTCTTTTCTAGAGATGGGGGCCTCCCTATTTTGTCCAGGCTGGTCTCGAACTCCTGGGCTCAAGCAATCCTCCTGCCTCAACCTCCCAAAGTGCTGGGATGATGGGCTTGAGCCACCATGCCCAGCCCGCATCAAGTTTCTTAAACCTATAGTATAGTATATCCATTTGTCTTTTGGATTATTTGAGAAGCACGAAATGTCATCATCCAGATTATATTGTGAAATAAACTATTTGTACAATACCCAATTTTATAAGAATATGGCAACTTAAACCATAAAACTATTTCAGTGAAAGCAATCCAAAATTGAGTTTTTTGCATTTAGATATCTTTCTACTTCAAACCAGGGAAGATATGGAAGGCTTATAATATTTTAACACATTTAATTACTTATCGTCAATTAAAATTAGATAAAATAGTAGGACATCTTTAAGTCCAATAACCTTTCGTTTTAGTAATCTAATCACATCAACCAGACAGAAAAACAAGTGCCTACCATATGGTCGTTCTGTAACAGAAAATAGCTGCATTGAATAACAGCATCTGTGCATCTTATCAACACTAGCATTGCCCACACTTAAATCAGCATATTGTTAACTATAATAAGATGACAGGACCCTTCCCAAAGCAAAGAACAAAAGAAACTGAATATTACTTTTGTGCTAGATTACTTGACCTGGTAGTAACTAAAGAAATGAAGAACATCAAGGCACAATGAACTTCATAAAATGCTTAACCTGGAAGAAATGAATGGGAAGGAACACTAACAATTTATGGAGAAATTATTTAGATCTGGGTACTCACTTTGCTGATGGCTCTTATCTAGTGATAGGCCCCACTCAATACATTCAAATCCAGGCTTCTGCCGAAATGCCACTTAATGATCCCTGCTGCTGCTACTGCCATCATTCTCAATTCTAACAGGTTTTAGCTTTAACCCAACCTTGCAGCATAAAACTTTTGGCACGGAACAGTATTCTGACACTTACATTCAGGTATGTGAAGAAACACACAATTACAATTAAATAATAGAGTTATACGGTACTATAATTAGCCTAGAATGAAGATCCTATGCCTCCAATGAAGAAACATGCTTTTTAAAAATTGTTTTTTGGCCAGGTGTGGTGGCTCATGCCTGTAATCCTAGCACGTTGGGAGGCTGAGGTGGGCAGATCACAAGGTCAGGATATCGAGACCATCCTAACACGGTGAAACCCCGTCTCTACTAAAAATACAAAAAATTAGCCAGGCGTGGTGGCGGGCACCTGTAGTCCCACCTACTCGGGAGGCTGAGGGAGGAGAATGACGTGAGCCCGCAAGGTAGAGCTTGCAGTGAGCTGAGATCACGCCACTGCACTCCAGCCTGGGCGACACAGAGTGAGAGTCTGTCTCAAAAAACAAAACAAAAGAAAAAAATTGTTTTTAAGTATTGTTTTGAGCAGTGTGTATGCTTTTTAAGTATTGTTTTAAGCGGTGTAGTTTGCTACAAACCAAATTTTCACAAGACTGATTACATATTACCTATTTTAAAAGTCTATACATAGTGTTCTTTTATTGTCGTTTCGGTAATAAAAAAGAGAAAACATAAAAATAAAATAATCCTGATATTCTCATCATTCAGAATAAACTGTTAATCTTTCGTCACAATGTTTGTGATCTTTTTTTTAACTGGTTATGAAATATTTGTGATATGAAAAAATAAAAATATGTAATAAGGAACATTCATATGCTAGCCATTCGTTTTAAGAAATAAAACGTCATCCATACACAGATTATCTTTTTACAGTTTCTTTTATCGACCAGATTGCTCTTTCACTTGTCTGTTAATTATCATGATCTCATCTCTTAGTGGAAATTGTTTCATACATTTGTACTACACTCTGTTACTTGGTTACCAGCTTCCCAGAGGTAAAAAAGGTGCAAAGAAAAAAGGCACCAAAAATTTTGACAGCAGTTCTAACGGAAATAGAATGGAATTCAAGGTAGGCACGAGGTCTAAGGGAGAACATACTTCATACTGTACATATTTTGTATAAACTAAAATAAGTGTTCAGCCAGGCATAGTGGCTCACACCTGTAATTCCAGCACTCGGGGAGGCTAAGGTGGGCGGATCACTTTGAGATCAGGAGTTCGAGACTAGCCTGGGTAACATGGCGAAACCCCATCTCTACTAAACATACAAAAATTAACCAGGCGTGCTGGCACACGGCTGTAATCCCAGCTACTCAGGAGGCTGAGGCAGGACAATCACTTGAGCCTGGGAGGCAGCGGTTGCTGTAAGCGGAGATTGTGCCATTGCACTCCAGCCTGGGTAACAATGCAAGGCTCTGCCTCAAAAATAAATAAAATAAGAATTCACATACTACACGTCCAAATGCAAACTCAGTAACATTTTGGAGTTTTTCTAAGTCTTTATTCATTCAAAAAAAAAATTTATTGAGAACCTATTATGTGCTAGGCACTCTTCTAGGCACAAGAAATACAATGCGAACAAAACAGACAAACTGCACTCTTAATGCCTGCATTCTAGATATATTACCTGTCTCAAATACACAAGCAAAATCAAATGCATAAGCATGCTGGGTGGAGACTAAGTGATACAGAGACAAAGCAAAGAAGGAAGGCAGAGCATGGCACAGGGAGCAGGGGAGGGGCATTCAATAAAGGGAGTGGTTGGCAAAGCTTCACTCAGAAGGTGACCTCTAAGCAAGAGCCCGAAGGAGCCAAGGAAGCAAGCCGTGCAGAGACCGAGAGAAGAGTGTTCTAAGAGGAGAGTTCAGTGAGTGGGAAGGCTCTGGGGACTCCCATGTTTGTGTACATGCAGAAAAGCAAGAGACCAGAATGGCTAACACAGAGTGAGGAGGGAAGAGGCACAGGAGTTACGCTCAGGGAGGGGGAGGACCAATTATACAGGGCTTTGCAGGTCACTGCAAGAACTCTGGCCTTCAATCTTCAGAGAAATGAGAAGCCATTTGAGGAATCTGAGCAAAGGAATGACACAATTTGATTTATAAATTGTCTGTCCTGATTGCTGTGTGGAGAACAGACTTCAGGCTGGCAAGGACTGAAGTGGAGAAATAAGTCAACCGGATCCACATGTCATGTATGAGAAAAAAGAGAGACATCAAAGATCACCCCAAGATTCCTGGCCTGGAAGGGTGGGATTGCTATTGCTTGAGATGAGGAAGACTGGAAGGAGCAGACTTGGGAAGGTGAGCTAGGGGAACGGAGGTAGAGTCAGGATTGTGGTTTTAGATACGCCTATTTACTATCCTAATGGAGATTCTAGGCAGTCAGGTCAGTTGGATATAGGAATCTGAATCTGAGAGACAGAGCAGCAGGTCAGCAATAGAGATACACACACGTACACGTAAAGAAATATAAGTGAGTGTGTGTATGTCAATTATCTGCATATACTTGATATTTAAAACCATGAAACAGTATTGGGAGAAGAAAAGAGGATTAACTGAGGCTTGAGGTGTAGGAAGGTTTAGCAGACCAGGATGTTGAGGAAACTTCAAAGAGACAGAAGGAGGTGACAACGAGGAAGGAAGATAATTAAGAGAGTATAATGTCCCGGAATCTACACGAACACTGAATAAAATGTAGAGCCTTTCCTGCATATTCATTTATTCATTCAAAAAATATCACCTGACACTTACTGTGTGTCAGTCACTGTAGAAACAAACATGGTCCCTGCTCTTATGGGGACTGCAATCCAAGGGGGATATAGATAAATAAACTTGTAACTGGTATTCCTGAAAATGAGGATGTTTTCAGAGAATACACCAGGGGCAGCTAAAACAGTCCTGCGGGTCAGGGAAGGCTTTCCTGAGGAAGCAGTATTGAAGACAAGACAGTAAAACTCAGCCATGGAGCAGAGGGAGGAGGAGCAGGGGAGAGTAAAGGGAAGGGTGGAAGAAAGGACCTGACTGGAGTTCAATCTAGGAAGAACAAAAAGAAGTAACAGGTGAGACAGAAGGGCAGACCAAATTACCGAAGTCCTTTCAGACTTCCCAGAAGTCTGAATTTTATTTCAAAGGAAATGGGAAGACAGAAAATTGTCTTATAGGAGGTAATGTAATGATCAGCTGGAGTACAATGGCGCGATTTTGGCTCACTGCAACCTCTGCTTCCTGGGTTCAAGGATTCTCATACCTCAGTCTCCAAATAGCTGGGACTACAGGTGTGCACCACTACGCCCAGCTAATTTCTGTATTTTTAGTAGGGACGGGGTTTCACCATGTTGCTCAGGCTGGCGTGGAACTCCTGACCTCAGGTGATGTGCCCATCAGGAGGATCATTCTGATTATGGTAGGGGCAGAGCTGTGGAAGGGGACAAGGCTAAGTTATTGGGATACTCCATAGGGAGTCTGTTTCTGTGGTTCATCAGGATCGAGATGCAGCTGACCTGAACTCGGGTGGGGGTAGTGGGTATTGGGAATGTGGACTCCACAGGACTTTGCATATGAGGAATGACGAGACAGAAGAGTGAGGATGCTGACCTAGTTTTTGACTTGGATCAATAATAAAGAGATGGTAGTGCTACTCAGCGAAAGAAGGCGCACAGGAAGAGGAAGGGTCAGTGGTAGCGGTGAAATTTGATGAGTTTGCAATGCCTGGGGAATATCCCCCAAAAGTGTTCATTCGGTAAATAGGCAACTGGCTGAAAAGGTCTAGAGGTCAACCATAAAGCCTGAGATACAGGTGTAGCTATGGAGTCACCAGCACACAGGAGAGTGTAAAATAAAACCCAGGGAGTGAGAAAGAGAATAAAGGAATGGAATGGCCTTGGCTCTGGATGAAACCAACAATGAGGCAAGAGGAGGAAGAAAAACCCTACAAAAGAGGCAGATAGGGAAACAGAAAGGAGGAGGGGAAAAGGAGAGTGACTGAGAAGGAATCAGGGAGTCTGGGATGAAAGCAAAAGCAACTGTCCAGCATTCCAGAAGGAAGAGTCAATACATGGATTCATACAAACTCGTACCCAGAACAATGTCTTATTGTATTGTTTACAGTATTTCAAAATCAACCAACAAGTGTATTTCATCAGCCATAATACATTTCAATCATAGAATAATCTTAGCCTAGGTCATGAAGCAAAACAAAAATAAGTTCATTTGCATTAGTAAAAAGTTTAATAATAAAGTGTCAAAAATTCTATTACTGGACAAGAGTATGGACTACAGATAAAAAGTGAAATAAATGTTAGAAATGGAAAAAAAAATTATGTGGTTTAGAAAGCTGAGGGAAAGCTTTCTCTTCTTTGGCTTAAAAAAAAAAAAAAGTTGAACCTTGAAAGATGAAGCTATATGGATATGAAAAGGGGTGATAATATCACAGAAGAATCTATATAAAGTGATTTTGTGAGCAAAGTTACTCAAGGATTGGTGTCAGAAGACTTGACAGACTACACACACACACACACACATACACACACACCAAAAAAATCACTTAAGAGGTTCAGAGTAAGTGATTTCAAGTTTTAAAAATACACCTTGAGATGTATAAAGTAAATAAATTCATGTGAGTACCATCTGGACCATCCTTACTGTATAATGCCAAGACATATTCTACTGAACTGTCCTAATTTTTTATTTGAAGAGGGCTGTTGATTTGTTTTGAGCCTTCCAACATATCCTGGGGGTGGGGAGGCCTAAATGTATTCATATATCAACACAATAAAATTGTAATGCTTAAGATGAACGAGTATTTTGCTGTTTTTCAACAAAGTGCAAGACCTTATTCAGAGAAGGTGGAGTTGGCTAATTAAAGCATGAAAGAGAGACTCCTATTAATTCATTACATTGATTTCTGCTGTCCTACAAAGTTAGGTTTTCTTGGCTGACTGACAGCATTACTATTGAGACATACATACTCATCTCTTTGTTAATTAAAAACACAATAATAAATGTAGTACCCAAACACATTATGGATTTTTAACATTTTTTAAAGAATGATAGTACCACTGTGGAATGTAGTGCTTCTAATAAAATTGAGGACAAAAATTAAGAGCAGTGTTCAAAAACCTAAATATTAGCCCGAAGTATTTCATTGGCAACTCCCTATTACTAAAAAATATTCACAAGATTTAATGTGTATCAGAAGCATCAATCACAGATAAAAACACAACACAACTAAATACAGGTAATAATCACACAAGTTCTCTTCACTCCCAACCCTGAGGTTTTAAAATGTTTTCTGACAGCATATATGCCTTTATTTCCACTTCCACATAGAATCTAGGCAAAATATCTATTCTTTAGAAAGTCAAATAATATTGTAGTTTAATACCAAACCTAAATACTGTATATATATTTCACATGAGCAAAATACAGGTGATATTGTTTTCTTCATTCCCAAACTAGAAACAAGATAGCCATGCCGCCAGCAGTAAGGTCCAAATGAAAACGAATTTCACAGCCGTTAAAAAATACATAACTGTCATTGTTAATAAAAGCCAAGTGTGCAACAAACTGGAAATACTGCTTGCTAGCCAAGGACAAGATGTGTCTAAATTCTTGGTTTCAGGACATCTCTTAAATGACCAAAAAATAATAATCATCAAATAACATTAGTTCTCGCAAATAGAATGCAAATATAATGCTAATTAAAGTATTCACAAGACAATGACAAATAAGGCTTCAGGACCACAATACATATTATTATGTAACTGCAATACACATTAAGCAATCACCAGGTTGCAGGTAGGCCTTCCAAAAGGAGTTATTATGGTTTACCGTGATCAGAGGATTGTGGTGTTCTATTTAATCATGCTTTTGCCTGCAAGCAGGTGTTTACAGATGTCAAAAAGTAAAACACTGATTCTAAATGTAAACCTATAGTTCTAATAAATTGTACAGTAATAGCACGCTGTACCTCACAGCGTTTTCTGCATAAACCTTCTAATCCGACATGAAGTAAGCTGCATGAAGCAAGTTTCTCTGCATGCTTTATGAGCCAAAATTTAACTTCTGATTCATTTTTATTAAAATGCCAAAACTCACACACTGACAACCAGACCTTGTTTCAAGGACTATGAAGTTAAAATTTAACATCCGGTGCAAAAGAACGTGAGACGGTGAATGAGGGTTCACTTGGGTATGTTATTGTCTAAAGTAATCCTCAACGCTTCAATGAAAACATAGGCATCTCAAAAGTAAAATTTAAAGGATAACAATATTCAGTCTATTTAATGAACAAATTACAGAAACCGCCAATAATAAACATAGTGTATTCATAATAGAAGTAAATTCCGAATACTTCAATCTCCAAACGCGAGGAGGAAAAAAAAAAAAGGTGAGAGGCAACAAGGTATATGGGTGTCATAAATCAATGTATTGTCTATGATTTCTGTCCTGCCTACTCAAAAATTTTTAGGAAGTCTGGAGTAAAATCTCTGGGCCTTGGGAAGATGCTAGATGCTACCCTAAGCAGCAACGCAACCCACCTGACACCCCAGAGCGGCTCACAGAACTCCAGAGGTGTGAAAGGGAGGGTATAAATAAGAGAACAGCAAAGGCACGAGATTTTTTTCCGGGAGTTGGAATTACGACTCTGTAAGGTCGTTTTCCAGAGCTGTGCTTGAATTGTTCACGGAAAAACACGTCTTTTTCTACCTAAAGCAGAGATCTGCAGCAACAGCAGCCAGGCGCCCACCGTCAGTGCCAAAGAAAGACTAAGTTCCAGGTGCAACAAGCATACTAGCTGCCGTCTCTGCACCCGGGAGGGCAAATCCTGGACACAGACACACAAAACGCTCAAAACCACCCCCAACCAGCTCAATTCCAAATATCTTGGAAGAGGACTGAAGGAAAACGGATACTCAGGTGCCCATTCTCAGGCTTGCAGTACCCACAGCCACAGAGATGGGACAATTCCTGGCTCTGAGGAGTGACCAAGATGAGGACATTCCAAAATGCGGGACGTGTTCTTGCAAAAGAAACACGGGAGTCTCTGGAAACAGACGTGGGCCAGGCTTCACCTCGCTACTGGTTAACCTGGGGCGCTCCCACCAACCAGCTCAAAGCCCCGAGAAGCCCCTAGTGAGGCCCGGTGGCCGGTCACCCCCAACTTGTAGGACACTCAAGACACAGGCCACCGCCCTGCTGGCCAGGAACGCTGGCTCCGCGCTTACCTCGCAGGCCTTGAGCTTGTCACCATCTCCCTCAGGCAGACCAGTCCGACGCGTGGCCATCATTTCATTTCAAATGACAAAGAAGGGACAAATCCTTTGGAATCCACATTGGAGGTGGGGGGGGGGGAGATGCCACCACACACCCGAAGGGGAAGAATTCCGCAAGCAAGCTCCGAGGGGCAGGGCTGGTGAAACAGACAACGTGCCAGGGAATGAAGGTTTTCAGGAAGCGCCTTCAAATGCCTTGCTGATTTCTCGCGACTTCAACTGACTTCGCCTTCTTCTTCCATTTCTGGAGACTTAAAAACAAAGGCGACAGGTCTTCTTGGAAGCCAGTGTCGAGGCCAATTGCAGAAAGCGGTCCCCTTCTTCCCAGTGCCACTCCTGAGTCCTGGAAAAATCCGAACGGGTCGTGAAGGCTCGAGTGTCAGCTCCCAGAGAGATCCTAGGAAAAGGAGAAGTTAAAGGGCGTGAACTTTCTCCAGGCGCCTATCACTGTCTTGCCCACATGTCCACACCAAGTTCGCGTTTCCTCCCTAACAAAACAAAACAAAAAAAAATTTTTTTAACGTAAACAAACAAAAAGCCTATAAATTCGAGGGGGTGTTTAAAAAAGAAAAATCTCAAAACTGCCCAGCGGTTGCGTCAAACACATCAAACACACCTGGCTGTTATGCAGCCTTCAAGAAAATCGTTCCCCATTCAAGTGCATTTTAATTCATGTCTTTCCTGGGCAGAGCAGAGGGCTGTGCATGTTCTTTTCTGCATCACCCAGACAGGGACACTTCGGGGAAGTTTTCTCCCCCACGAGGTTGAAATGGGATCACACTTTTCAAGCCCCCTCCTCGTTCCCCTCCGCCCCCCAAAAACTCAAGCACAAAGCCAGCCTGGCTGGGGCCGGCGTGGGCTCGGCGGCGTCTCCGGGTGACTCGGGCGCCGCCCCTCCGCCCCGGCCGGCGTCCCCGAGGAGGCGGCTGTTTTCCTTGGCCCGCGGCGGGGCTGGGTGGGGACGGCCGGGGACGGCCGGGGAGGCGTGCGCGGCCGCGGGTGGGACGCGGGCGCCAATCCCGCTCCGGGGCATGATTCCGAAGCCACACTCGAGCAACTCTGAAGTCGCGGCTTTTCCCCCAACTACAACTCGACACGGCTTTCCTTCCCCTGTGGCCACCTAGGGGGGAAAAAACTAGGAAAAAGCAAACCACCACCCACCTCCCCCACGATTCCCCCGCCCCTTCCTGAGGCGGGTCGGAGACCTCCAGCTCCCAAAGAGAGCGGCCCCAATATGGGCTTTCTCAAAGGTGCTAGGAGCCCCTGGGCGAGACAAAACCGGGGGCCTTACCCTTCCCGCCCGCTTGGGCCAGGCGGCCAAAGCGCGGCGGCGAGCTGGAGCGGGGACGCGGGCCGGGCGCCGGGCCCGGCCGGGACGCGCTAGGCCGCAGGCTCGGTTAATATTCATGAGCGGCCCCGGGCGCCCCTCCTCCAAGGCCGGCCGGCCGGACCCCGGCGCCCGCCGCCGGCCTTTGTGCCCTTCCCTCCGCCCCGCCGCCCGCCCTCGCTCTGCACACGCGGGCGCGGCCCCTCCGCCCCCGCCGGGCGCCCGCCGCGGGCTCCCTCCCGCCCCAAGCCAGCGCCAGGCCGGGTGGCCTGAGGTGGCGGGAAGGGAGAGAGCCTGCGGCGAGCTGGGCTCACCCCGGCCCGCGAGCGCGGCGCCCTCCCGGCTGAGACGGAAAAGAAACCAGACACGCACCAGAGGAAGCGGGACGAGTGGATCCGCACCGGGCTGGCCGGCTCCGGGACAGCGCGCCCCGCCCGGCGTGAACCGGACCCCGCAGCAGGACGATCCCGCGCTGCCCGCCACCGCCGCCGCCGCCGCGCTCCGAGGCCGCCGCCCCCGGCCGGCCGCTCCCAGGCACCGCCGCGACCTGCCCCGGCCGGCCCCGGGCTCTCGGCCGCCGCGGGAGGGCGTGGGGCGGGGCGGCGGCCGCCGGACTCTCCCCTCGCCTCGCCGGGCCGGGCCGGGGCCCCGCTCCGGCGCCCGCGAACGCCAAGTGACAGAAGCGCCTCGCTCCGCGGCCGCGCGGAGCTGTTTCCCGGGGGCGGATTTCTCGCTTCTTCCTCCCTGGATCCACCTCCTCCCACTCCACCTCCTTCCCCTCCCCTCCCCAGGGGAGGCTGTGGGGCTGAATATTTTCTGTCTTGAATAACACGGGCCCGGGGAACCGACGCTGGAGAAGGGGGATTACCCGGAGGCCGGAGGGGGGTGCTCGCCTGCCCCCTCCCCGTGGGTCGCGGGACCTACAAGCCCTCGCCCCCCAGCTCCCCAAAACCAGGCACACACAACCCTCCCCGCCCCTGCAGTCTCCCAAGCGCTGAGTGGCAGCGTCCAGGGATGGGCTTGCTCCCGGGGAAGGAGACCTGGTGGTAGGCGTCTGGGGTGGAGAGGGGGACAAGCCTATAACAGCGACATCTGCAGACTCGAGGGATCAAAGGTCCTAGACCGGGGGACGGGGATTGGCAAATTGTGCCCCCCCTTTTTTGCAGCGGGCAGGCAATGAAGCTGCGACCAGACGTGGGACTTGCAGATAAGGGAGTGTCCCTTCACGCCTCACAGCAAAATCTCTTCCTGTGGTGGGAAGGGGGAAGTTAGCCAAGCGTTGCTCATTCAGTTCTTTCCCTTTTATAAATTCTGCAGAGCGACTGAGCGAATTTGGCGCGGCTAGCGGAACGGTGAAGAGGCTGCTGCGCTTCTCTGTCCGCCACACTTCAGGTCACAGCCGCTCCGGAGCCGCGGCACAACCGCTTCCCTCCCCACCCAGCTCCCGGGCCTTGTCACAGACCCCGGCAGCTCGCTCCGCCCCACCGCGCCTCACAACATCTCCCGCTGCAAATTGTCCAATCGGGAGACACGATGGGAGAACGCGAGCCAATCAGGGACTGGTTAGTCAGGCTTCCCTCCGCCCTCTTCCCCGCCCCCAGGTGAAGGCCACCGCCCCCTCGGCCTCCCCTTCCCACCCCGCCCGGCTCCTGGGAGGTGGCTCCCCGGCTCCGAACCTCGCGGGTCTGGAGGGGAGTTGCTCGCAGTCGGAGGCAGCGTTTGTCACCTTGTCACCCTCATCCTCGGCCCCTTCCCATACACACTCCCCTCTCCTTTTCAGTGCTCCTGCTGGTGCTGTTGAGGGTCATTTTTATCCTCACTGCGGCGGGGGACTGCCAGCTATTGTGTCTGATCAGCTGCCACCGCCGTCCAGAGGGAAAAAAAAGAGGAACAAAACCTAGAAGCTATGGAGTCCGCTTACCTTTTCCTTCTTTCTTGCTACTCTCCCCTGTAGACTTAGAGTCTTCCCCCGCCCGCCCACCACCTGAGGTCCTGTTTCTTTGTGGGGGACAGGGGAGCGGGGACATAAAGCACGCCCTGCAGCTGGGGCACCTGCGCCTTCGTTTTTACATCTTCCTTAAAGTGGATGGTGCCAAACCAAATCGACAGCTAAATCCTCCGCTTCAATTCGAGGAAAGACGTTGACGAGATCATTTTTAGATGGCCACGAAATTTGCATGTTCTTGACAGCCCGTCACCAAACAAGTCAGCTAACAATCAAGAAAAGAAAAATAGAATAAAATACAAGGAGGGATTGCCAGTCAGATGGTAATTTACTAAATAGCCCACTGGCTGTAGCAGTATCCAGTGCTAGATACTATTGAGTAAATTAACAAGAAGTGAATAGAAATTCAGGGTTCAAGTAGCTCACCGCTTGTGGGTTTATAGAATATGTCCAGAAAGGAAAAACAATTTACAGCACAAAACAACTCCTTACACATGCAAATGTGCATGCACGGCATAAACGGAATACCTAACAGCTAAGGACATTTGGGTTAAAATTTTTGCACTAGAAATTTTTGTAAATGTCGATTGTGAAATTTGCAGTTTGATAAAGGAGAGTAAAATGTGGGCCATGAAAGGAGAAGGAAAAGGAAGGAAAACACATTCTAAGAATTATGGAAAAATAACATAACCTAGAGAGGCAATATTTCTATAAGAGGTAATAAGATGTAAGGACCAAGATTACAATCCAACTCCATTTACCACATAACTTAGCGCGAATTATTACTTATGTGTCTAAGTACTAGAGCTATCAAATTCAACGCCTCCTGCTAGTTATTCCTCTAAAAGCTTTACACAACAAGATAGGTGGGTGGTGAAGGAAGGTTTCAAGCCCAGGGGATCTGGCTCCAGAGTCCATTCTTTTATTCACAATACTATACTAGGCTGGGCTCAGTGGCTCACGCCTGTAATCCCAACACTTCGGGAGGCTGAGGTGGGAGGATCGCTTGAGTCCAGGAGTTTGAGACCAGCGTGGGCAACATAGGGAGACCCGTTTGTACAAACAAAATGTTAGCTGGGCGTGGTGGCATGCGCCTGTAGTCCCAGCTGATTAGGAGGCTGTGAGGCAGGAGGATCGCTTGAGCCCAGGAGTTCAAGGCTGCAGTGAGCTATGTCCAAGAGTGGCACTCCAGCCAGGGCAACAGAGCCAGACTGTGTCTCAAAAAAAAAAAAAAAAAAAAGATAAAACAACAGTATACTACCTCTTAATATGGGTTTTTAATAATAACAGCTAACACTTAACTTACTATGTGTTAATTATTGTGGTCTTTCAGTGCCAATGTAACTCTACTCCTGGGACAAATATAATCGTGATGTTCCAAAATTTGGGAATGTTTTTAAGAACTGTTATGATAAGTTACTCTCTTAGGTGTCTCACGCGTATTAGGCTATCTGGATGGAGAGTGCAAAAGGCACATAGTTAAAATTTGAAAAATTTAACTGGGCTTCCACTGGGCCTCTGAGTTGTAACAGCACCCTCCCTATCTTGCTGGACTGTTGAAGAGAATCAAATGAGATATAGATGTGAAGAAACTTTTAAGGCCAGGTGCAGTGGCTTATGCCTGTAATCTCAGCACTTTGGCAGGCCCAGGCAGGAGGACCGCTTGAGCCCATGAGTTCGACAAGCCTGGGCAACATAACGGGGTCCTATCTCTATTTAAAAAATTTTGTTAAGTTAGCCAGGTGTGGTGGTCAATGCCTGCGGTCCCAGCTACTTGGAAGGCTCAGGTGTGAGGATCACTTGAGCCCGAGAGATCAAAGCTGCAGTGAGTCTTGATCACGCCAGCGCACTCCAGCCAGGGCAACAGAAGACACTTTTAAAATGTAAAAAAAAAAAATTATTTCAATTAAAATATTACAGACTGAGCATGGTGGCTTATGTCTGTAATCCCAGCTCTTTGGGAGGCCAAGGCGTGCGGATCACTTAAGGCCGGGAGTTCGAGACCAACCTGGGCAACATGGTGAAACCCTGTCTCTACTGAAAATACAAAAATTAGCCTGGCGTGGTAGCACGAGCCTGGAATCCCAGCTGCATGAGAGGCTGAGGCATGAGAATCTCTTGAGCCCGGGAGGCAGAGGTTGGAATGAGCTGAGATTGCACCACTGCACTCCAGCCGGGATGACAGAGCAAGGACTCTATCTCAAAAAATAAAATAAAATATGATTATGAAGCAGAAGTTTGTACTATTTCCCCAACAGCAACCCTACTGTTTATAACATTTTATTGTTACTGTTTAGGAATATATGAACCCAGTTAAAAATTAGGTCTATTCCTTTCTGAAGCCATGAACAAGAATATTTTAATATCAGCTCTCATTTGGACGCTTTTGCTTGTTTGTTTTGTTTGTTTTTGTTGTTTTTGAGACGGCGTCTCACTCTGTCACCAGGCTGGAGTGCAGTGGCACAGTCTCAGCTCACTGCAACCTGTGCCTCCTGGGCTCAAGAGATTCTGGTGCCTCAGCTTCCTGAATAGCTGGAACTACAGGCACACGCCACCACACCAGGGTAATTTTTCTTTCTTTTTCTTTTACCCCCGCCCCGCACCCCGCCGCACCCCCCACCCCCCCCACCCCCATAGAGACAGGGTTTCGCCACATTACCCAGACCGATCTCGAACAACTGACACCTCAACCTCCCAAAGTGCTGGGTTTACAGGCGTGAGCCACCGCGCTTGGTCATTTGGATGCTCTCTGACCAGACCAAAAAGTGAGTGTGGCACCCCTATGCATCTGGAAAGAGGAAGCCTACAGCTGGTTTTCCTCCATTCCAAAGGCTAATCCGCTTAATTGCTGGAGGGTGCAAGCCTTTGGAATTCTCTTTAGCTGCCCATGGTGGACATCTCACTTGTGAACACCTCCACCAGAGGGAGGGCAAGGGAAAGGAAAGGGGGCCAAACTTCAGTCATGTGGCTATGTGTTAGTTTCAGTAAGAGATTTGGTGAAACAATAGGTTTTGGGGCCATTGTAACTGAAAGGAGATTGAAACTAACTGGTTGCTATCTTGATAGTTTTCTTTATCCTCAAATATCATGGATAAGCAAGAGCTAACAGTAATTCTAGCGTTGTTTGCTTTGAAAGGCTATTGTCCTCCTTAGAGTATAGCTAATAAATGTGTGGGTTTCCTATAATCAAACTTCTTGGAGTATCCTTTGAAATAGCCTCTGAAATTACCATAGCTATATTAATAAAAACAAGGAAGTTTTATACACTAAAAACTAAGCAAGCAAGACATTTTTGAAGATGGGAACTGTATCCTTGAAAGGTAAGTGTTGGCTTTGCTAACCACATAATATCGTTTTGGTGAATGATTATCAAGGGAAAAAATGTCAAAGCCAGAAATAGAGTCAAAGTATCCCAGTCCCTGATGTGGAAGGTCATTCTATGATAATCTATGAATGATTTCTACTCTGAATATGTTAACAGAAGCTGGCAATTCTGAGAAGCACAAGTGTTTCCTAGTGAATCCACAAATGAAATTTGCAATTTGGGTGAAGCATTTGCAAAACTATGTTAAGACCAGTGGCCCTCAGAGGAGTAAGGGGTTTTCTTTTGTTGGTTTTAGGAAAATGCTTTTGGATTTTATTTCTTATTCACACATTACCAAAAGACACATTACCTACTAATATTACTATGAAAAAGCAAAAGACTTTTTTTTTTTTTTTGAGACAGAGTCTCACTTTGTCATCCAGGCTGGAGTACAATGGTGTGATCTTGGCTCACTGCAACCTCTGCCTCTTGGGTTCAAGCGATTCTCGTGCCTCAGCCTCCCCAGTAGCTGAGACTACAGGCATGCACCACCACACCCAGCTAATTTTTGTATTTTTTAGTAGAGACAGAATTTTACCATGTTGGCCAGGCTGGTCTTGAACTCCTGACCTCAGGTGATCCACCCACTCAGGCCTCCCAAAGTGCTGGGATTACAGGCGTGAGCCACCATGCCTGGACAAAAAAGTGAAAGATTTTCATATTGAACTGAATAGCTACAGAAATCCCACCACACTTGCAAGGCATTTAACTATTGTAATTGAGAAAAGGGAATGATTCTCCACCGTCAACAATTTCTAGGATTCTTCCTTCATCTCTTTTAAACAAATAATGTAAATGATTTACTAATTTATTGTTCTGCATTTGCTAAATTTATATCTTATTATTTCTCTTCACATGATTACTATCTTTGATGATTAATTTCTAGAAGGCAATGACATTATTTAATTCATTATATACGATGCCTAGTAAAGTGCCACACACAATAAATATTCTTAAATAATTTCTGTGCCCTCAGTGTATTGTCATCTTTTCCTTCTCTGGACTAGAGTATTAGTGTTTATTTTGGGTTTTTTGTTTGTTTCTTTCTTTCTTTGTTGCCGTTACTTGATTATAAATAGTCTTCTTTTGTTAATGGATATATTGTGGGAAAAAAATAACAAATCTTATTTAGCTAAATATTATCTCCTTTTTTATCTAGATTATAAACTTCTCTAGAGGAGATTCCTGGAGCTTTTACTACTTTCACATCCCCATAATATCTACCACATCTTTTACACATAGAAATTACTACAGAATTATTCAAGAAATAAAAGATGGTTGTGTCACTATTATTGATAAATATTTATACCTCAAGAAATTCCTGGCTGACCAATAACAGTACAGGTCACAGGAAGATATATATATAGGCCTGTGTGAATATGCCTAAAACAAAGAGTGTAAATTATAAGAGGTGTCCACAAAGAGAATACTTGGTATGGGCCTCAACTTTCAGAAATGCCACATTTTACCTCCCTATAGAAACTTCTCTGGCTGGGTGCAGTGGCTCAAGCCTGTACTCCCAGTACTTTGGGAGGCGTGGGCAGATCACTTGAGGTCAGACGTTTAAGACCAGCCTGGACAACATGGTGAAACCCCATCTCTACTAAAACTACAAAAATTAGCTGGGCATGGTGGCACGCGCCTGCAATCCCAGCTTACTCGAAAGGCTGAGACAGGAGAATTGCTTGAACCCGGGAGGCAGGGCCCAGCCTGGTTGACAGAGTGAGACTCCATCTCAAATAAATAAACAAATAAATAAACTTTACCGCCGGCGATTTAGCTGTTTTTCAGCCATAAGACCATCCTAAAAATTAATATCACTTGCATTTTGGCAGAAACTATAAAATTTCACCCCAAAGCTTATCCATAATCATATATCAAAAGTTTTCTTTAGATCCAAATTATTATTCAGCATTAGAATTTCCATAATTAAAATTTAGTGATATGCTAGTCATAATCATCAACATTCTTAAGTTTATTTATGTTTTAAGAAAAAATATGAATAAAAAAATCCATGTGCAAGTTTTTATTTCATCCTAAGAATCGTGACTTTCATTTATAAGTATTCCAACTTTGCTTAAAAATATGAGACCAGTTTTTAAAATGTTTCCACCCACCCAACTAAATATGAGTTGGAACATTGTGAAAATACCGTGCAATCTGGAGAAACCCATATTACAACTGGAGAATTGAAGTATGTTTTTATCATTTTGGAATGGAATGCTAAATTCCAACCATTTTAACTAGGAAACTGTGCTAGCAGTGGATTTTTAATATCATAGGCCTAATCCAAAGTAACCAAATCTTTTCATCACAAAAAAATAAAAAGTTCCAGCCTTCCCTTTCATCGTCATTGAGCAGAATTAGGAAAGACACCTAAAGACTTCTCTATTCCTTGATTCAAGAACCTCTGAGTATCTTTCAATATTGTCCAGCACTGTAGATTCCATTCCTCTATTCCTATAATTGCCTGCATTCCTTATTAATCCAAAAGTCAACTAACCAAGGCTTCTTCCCCCAGATAGGAGAAGATTGCAGGACGATATGTGGTAATTCACATCTGGGCTTAAGTAGGATAGATGGCAGGCTTACATAACCTTTCTCCTCAAAGATTTTTTCAATTATATTTTAATTTTTAAAAATTGCAATGTAAAAAAGAAAAAAAAAAAACACAAACTATGAAGGGGCCCAATCTCATACCATTTTGTATGAACCCATTCTCATGCCTCCTTCCAGCTTTCTTCTGTGGCTCCTCATTGCTTGAATCCAACAAGAAACATGGGGTCCTCAAAGATAATTCATCCACCCTGTTTATTTCAATATAAATAGAAATTTTAAATAGTAAATATTCATCAAAGATGAATGAAAAGGAAATAAGACCGATATAAACATTTTAAATTGTGATATTGGGGAAGAGATGAAATAAAGAAATATATTCTTGTGTCTGTTGGCTGTATGAATGTCTTCTTTTGAGAAATGTCTGTTGAAAAAATGCTCATCATCACTGGCCATCAGAGAAATGCAAATCAAAACCACAATGAGATACCATCTCACACCAGTTAGAATGGCGATCATTAAAAAGTCAGGAAACAACAGGTGCTGGAGAGGATGTGGAGAAATAGGAACACTTTTACACTGTTGGTGGGATTGTAAACTAGTTCAACCATTATGGAAAACAGTATGGCGATTCCTCAAGGATCTAGATCTAGAAGTACCATATGACCCAGCCATCCCATTACTGGGTATATGCCCAAAGGATTATAAATTATGCTGCTATAAAGACACATGCACACGTATGTTTATTGCGGCACTATTCACGATAGCAAAGACTTGGAATCAACCCAAATGTCCATTAGTGACAGATTGGATTAAGAAAATGTGGCACATATACACCATGGAGTACTATGCAGCCATCAAAAAGGATGAGTTTGTGTCCTTTGTAGGGACATGGATGCAGCTGGAAACCATCATTCTTAGCAAACTATCACAAGAACAGAAAACCAAACACCGCATGTTCTCACTCATAGGTGGGAACTGAACAATGAGATCACTTGGACTCAGGAAGGGGAACATCACACACCGGGGCCTATCATAGGGAGGGGGGAGGGGGGAGGGATTACATTGGGAGTTATACCTGATGTAAATGACGAGTTGATGGGTGCTGACGAGTTGATGGGTGCAGCACACCAACATGGCACAAGTATACATATGTAACAAACCTGCACGTTATGCACATGTACCCTAGAACTTAAAGTATAATAATAATAAATAAATTTAAAAAATAAATAAAGAAAGAAAGAAAAAAGAAAAAATTGATTTCTTACAGTTATAGAGGGTGAGATGTTCAAGGCAGAGGGGCTGCCTCTGGTGAGGCCCTTCCTGCTGATGAGAATCAAAAAAAAAAAAAAAGAAATATATTCTAAAAAGAAATGATACATTATGGAGGAAGATTAACCCCAGTAAACAGAAGATATATAGAGACAAATGTTTCATACCCTGAAGAAAATAAAATATATCAAAAGAGAAATCACAAGAGAATGAATGAAACATAAAAGATGTTAGAAGGGCTAAGAGAAGGTATTGAGAGGGAGAAGTCATACCGTTGCAAAAACAGCACATGAATTAGAAATAAGAAGAAATAAGAAATGTCTGGCTGGGCACAGTGGCTCATGCCTGTAATCTCAGCACTTTGGGAGGCCAAGGTGGGAGGATCACTTGAGCCCGGGAATTCAAGACCAGCTTGGGCAACACAGTGAGATCTCATCTCTAGTTTTAAAAAATAAAAATAAGAAATATCTAGCAGAAAATTGCGGGATGGATGATGGATTTTTTTTAAAAGCACATCAAATAAAAAGGAAAAGGATAAAGATTAAAGTGATTAGACAGGAGATGAAAACATAGAAGACAACAGAAATCTGATTTAGAGAAATTGATGTCTCTGAAAGAACTTACAACTAATGAAACTAAAAAATTTTTTTTTCAAAGATATATATACGATGGTAGCCTGCTAAATGTTCCCCCAAATCTGTTCTCTCCTTCTCCTGTAATAGTAGCATTTTAGGCACCTGGTTAACAAGCTAGACTTTCGATCTAGGTGTGTCTGGGTGTGGCCATGACTAAATTCTAGGCAATGAAATGTGGGCAGGAATGATTGTGTGTCACTCTGGAAGCCTTCCCTTGAAAGGCCTAGATCTGTGCCTTCCTAGACCCTTCCCCGATTCACAGTGACTGGAGACAGGGTTGCCAAGTTTAGCAAATAAAAACAATGAGCACACAGTTCAATTTGAACATCAGATAAACAACAGATAACTTTTTAGCATAAACAAGCCTGGTTCAAATTGGTGTTTGAAACAAAAAAAAGAAAAGAAAAGAAAAAAGAAAAATGTTGCAGGCAATAAACAAATCAGATTTTAGTGTGTGTCTTATTAAAAAAAAAATACTGTTGGGCACAGTGACTGACACCTATAATCCCAACGCTTTGGGAGGCTGAGGCATGAGGATTCCTTGAGCCTGGGAATTCAAGACCAGCCTGGTCAACATAATTAGACCCATCTCTACAAAAACATTTAAAAATTACCTGGGTGTGGTAGCTAATTTTTAGCCCAGGCTATTCTTGAACTCCCAGCCTCAAGCAAGCCTCACACCTTAGTCTCCCAAAGTTCTGGGATTACAGGCATGAGCCTCTGCACCCAGTCTTTCAGCTGCTTTTAAATGTGAATGACCACATGATTCAATCTTTAAGTCACATTATTTGTTTTCTTCAAAATTTTTCATATCAATTAATGCTCAGAAAAATTTTTAGGTGAATAATGGTTTTGCTTTGGGTCAGTGATCAGCAAACTTTTTCTGTAAAGGGCCGGATAGAAAACATTTTAGGCTTTGCAGTGCCACACGAACCTCTGTTGCAACTACTCAACTCTGCTATTACAGTGCTAAAGCAGGGATGGACAACATATAAATGAATGAATGTGGCTGTTTTCTATAAAACTTTATAACAGAAGACTGGATTTGGTAGATGTGCCACAGTCGGCCAACCCCTGCATTAGGTAATTCACTTTGATTTGCTTGCAGGATTTCTTTTCTCTTTTGAGACAGAGTCTCACTCTGTCACTCAGACGGGAGTGCAGTTGCTTGATCTCGGCTCACTGCAACCTCCACCTCCCAGGTTCAAGCAGTACTCCCGCCTCAGCCTCCTGAGTAGCTGAGACTACAGGTGCCCACCACCACGGCTGGCTAATTTTGGTATTTTTAGTAGAGGCAGGGTTTCACCATATTGGTCAGGCTGGTTTCAAACTCCTGACCTCAAGTCATCCATCTGCCTCGGCCTCCCAGAGTGCTGGGATTACAGGTGTCAGTCACTGTGTTACAGGCTGGAGTTACAGGCTGGAGCCACCTTGCCTGGCCAGATTTCTTTTCTTATACCAAAGTTTAGTAACTTCCTCACAGTCACTATTCCGTTTTCATAATCCCTGAAACATGGTAAATTTTTTTTTAATTAAAAAGAAGTTTTTTAATAGAGACAGCGTCTCACTATATTGACCAGGCTGGTATTGAACTCTTGGGTTCAAGTGATCTCCCTGCCTGGGTTTCCCAAAGTGCTAGGGTTACAGGCATGAGCCACTGCACCTGGTCAATCCTTGGAATTGCAAGAAAGTTTTCACATATTGGTTAGGACAAAGGCTAAGCTCTTGCACCAAAAATATTTTTTAAATACCACAGTACTTGTGTATAGAAGTGACTACAAACAAAGTTATGTCTTTTTCAGGTAATGATCCCAAAGTGTGCTCTTCAGGCCTGCCACAATAGCTCCATTGTCTTCCATAGGTGGTTTCATCTCTGGGTCAAAGGCAGATGCTCCAGTTCTATCTCCTATAGGGTTCTCAAATAAAATATAGGATACCCAGTTCAACTTGAATTTTATTTATTTATTTATTTGATATGGAGTCTCCCTCTATTGCCCAGGCTGAAGTGTAGTGGCACAATCTCGGCTTACTGCAATCTCCGCCTCCCAGGTTCAAGCGACTCTCCTCCCTCAACGTCCTGAGTACCTGGGATTACAGGTGCACGCCACCACGCCCAGCTAATTTTTTTTTTTTTCTGTAGTTTTAGTAAAGACAGAGTTTCACCATGTTGGTCAGGCTGGTCTCGAACTCCTGACCTCGTGATCCGCTCACCTCGGCCTCCCAAAGTGCTGGGATTATAGGTGTGAGCCACCATGGCCAGCCCCTCAACTCTAATTTTAGATAAATGACAAATACGTTTTTAGGATAAATTTTGTTGTTGTTGTTTTTGAGACAGGGTCTTGCTCTGTTGCCTAGGCTAGAATACAGTGGTGCCATCACAGCTCACTGCAGTCTTGACCTTTTGGACTCAATCAATCCTCCTACCTGAGCCTCCCAAGTAGCTCAGGGACCACAGACATGCACTACCATGCCTGGCTAATATCTTTTTAATTTTTTTGTAGAGACAGGGTCTTGCTATGTTGCCCAAGCTGGTTGTATGTTATTTAATCTGCCTTAAATAATGGTTTGAGTGACCAAATAATTAGTAAAAAAATGAAAAAACAAGCTACAGTCTATCAGAAGATATATGCAACTGATATGACCCACCAAGGATTTATTTATTTATTTGCAATGGAGTCTCGCTCTGTCGCCCAGGCTGGAGTGCAGTGGTGTGATCTCGGCTCACTGCAACCTCTGCCTCAGCCTCCAGAGTAGCTGGGATTACAGGCGCATGCCACGATGCCCAGCTAATCTTTTGTGTTTTCAGTAGAGACGGGGGTTTCACAGTCTTGGCCAGGCTAGTCTTGAACTCCTGACCTCCTGATCCACCCACCTCGACCTCCCAAAGTACTGGGATCACAGGCATGAGCCACCACGTCCGGCCTCCCATCAAGGATTTGTAAACTGAGCCTCCATAAACCAGTAACTAAAATAGAAAAGATGAATAGGCAATTTATGAAAGAGAAAATACATGTTTTCACCAAACATAATAAAAGATGCTCAGTATCACTGAAATCAGGATAATGCAAATTAAAATGATAATGAGACCAATTTCAAACCCATCAGACTGGCAAAAATCAGTCTGAAAACAGCAAAAGCTGAACTGTTGACGAAAACAGAAACTCTTCAGGTGGAAAATACGAAACCAGTAAATAGGCGGAGTATAGTGGCTCTGGCCTGTAATCCCAGCACTTTGGGAGGCCAAGGCAGGCAGATCACCTGAGATCAGGAGTTCAAGACCAGCCTGGCCAACGTAGTGAAACCTCATCTCTACTAAAAATACAAAAATTAGCTGGGCATGGTGGTGGGCGCCTGTAATCCCAGCTACTCTCAGGAGACTGAGGCAGGAGAATCACTTGAACCTGGGAGGCGGAGGTGGCAGTGAGCTGAGATCATGCCATTGCACTCCAGCCTGGGTAACAGAGTGAGACTCTGTCTCAAAACAAAACAAAACCAGTAAATGGCAACTCAAGTTGCTCAGGTCCCAAACCCTGAATAATTGGAAATGACTAGCTCCACTTCGAAATTCAAGAGGTCTCAAATTAAAGACACCCTAATCTGCCCTTGCCACATTAAGTGTCAATTCTGTTTGTACTGTTGCTCCAGACCAAGAACTTCAAAACAGCCTTGACCCTGCTTTCTCTCCCACCCTACAGCCCCACATCAGTAAACTCTGTCAGCAACACCATCATATTATATCTAGAATCTGATCACCTCCACAGCGATCACCCAAATCCAAGCAAAGTCATCGGTCACCTGGATGAGATGACAGCCTTCAGCTAGTCTTCTGCCCTGTCTTTATTAGTGTCGACTCTCAACACAGGAGCCAGTGCAACCCTTTTAGAGCCTAAATCAGGTCTTGTCTCTTCTTTGCTTCAAACTCTCTGATGGCTTCCCATTTCACTCAGATAAAAAGCCAAAATCTTTACAGTAGTTTACTTCATCCTGCTGATCCACCTCCGGGCTATACCAATCTGCTTAAAGTTCATCAGGCACCCAGACTTTCCCCCACACCTGTCACTCACCTACTGTTTGCACCTGTTATTCCCCAAGGCTAGACTATGCTTCTCCCTGCCAGATATCCACTCTCCTCATTTGATTCAGGCTTTTGCTCAAACAGGTCTTCCCTAACCCTCCTACTTAAAATAGCACCATAGTCACCTACCTGACTCCACCCCACCCCAATTACCCTTTCTCTCCACCTCCACCCCTTATACATACCTTATTTAATTTTTCAAAAAGCACTTATTGCCACATATTGTTTTATATTTTATTTATTGCCTATCTTCTCAGCCTAGAATGTAAATCTCCGAAGAACAGGAAGCAAGTCTATTTTATTTATTGCTATATCCCTAGTGCCTAGAACAAATCCTGGCATATACTAGACATCCCATAGAATATGAATTGAAGAGTTTGGGCACAGCAGCTCATGCCTGTAATCTGAGCGCTTTGGGAGACCCAGGTGGGAGGATTGCTAGAGCTCAGGAGTTTCAGGTTGCTGTGAGCTATGATTGCACGGATGCACTCCAACCGTGGTGATAAGAGTAAGACCTGTCTCTGAAGAAAGAGAAGAGAAAAGAAGAGGAAAAGAAAAGAAAAAAGGAAAGAAAGAGAAGAAAAGAAAAAAGAAAAGAAGGAAAAGAGAGAAGAATGTGCCATAAACCCAGAGGCTTCCTGGGAGATGGCAATTTTTTTTCTAGATCTTTAACTCTTATGCAATTTAAATGTTTCTGGGGCATAAATAAATTATCTAAAATCCTTTATCTAAAGCATGAATGATAAATATACGATAGAAATGACCAGGTGTGGTAGCTCATGCCTGTAATCTCAGCTCATGCCTGTAATCCCAGCACTTTGGGAGGCTAAGAAGGGAGTATTGCTTGAGGCCAGGAGTTCAAGATAAACACATAACAGAAAAAAAAAAAAAAATACCAGAAGACAGAAGACAATTTCACATGAGAATGATTTTTTAAATCCCAATTAAAATATTACTATTAACCTTAAATAATATATTAAATGTACTCTGGATGGAAGTTCATTACATAAATGGAACTATTGTTTGAAATTAGGACATTGCTCCATTAAAAAAAAAAAGTCGGTTTTATTATTGATGAAGCTGATAGGGAAAACCCAGCTTTCAATGTGAGCCAATTAGGTTTAGTAATCCTCCCCCTAAATTACAAAGACTCCAGCTGTCTTGGGCCCAACTGAACCAGGAGGTAGTACCCCTGCGTCTGAAACTGTCCCAGTTGTCCCACAGAACTGATATTTACAAGTTTTTTTTAAATAAACATAAAAGTTGACCCTCCCAGTCTTGAAATTTGAAACCCGAGTTCTTTTCTTAGGAAATCAACCCTCAGGCAAGGAATTGAAACTCTTCAGATCACTGCATCCAGACTTAGAAGACCCCTCATCCAACATGATTGCTTCCTTACCCCTCCCTAATTCTTGCTTTCCCATCTTCCCTGCTATATAAGCTCTCCAATTTTAGTAGATTAGGGAGATGGATTTGAGACTTTCTCCCATTCTCCTGTAGCACCCAATTAAAGCCTTCTTCTCTAGCATTAAAAGTAAGGCGAAGGCTGGGCATGGTGGCTCACACCTGTAATACCAGGCTTTGTGTAAAAAGTGTTTTCACGGGCCAGGCGTGGTGGCTCACACCTGTAATCTCAGCACTTTGGGAGGCCGAGGTGAGCAGATCACGAGGTCAAGAGATTGAGGTCATCCTGGTCAACATGGTGAAACCCTGTCTCTACTAAGAATACAAAAATTAGCTGGGCTTGGAGGCACAGGCCTGTAGTCCCAGCTACTTAGGAGGCTGAGGCAGGAGAATTGCTTGAATCCGGGAGGCGAAGGTTGCAGTGAGCCAAGATAGGGCCACTGGACTCCAGCCTGGCAACAGAGTGAGACTCTGTCTCACACACACACACACACACAAAAGGAATGGGAAAAGGCTGGGCACAGTGGCTAACACCTGTAATCCCAGCACTTTGGGAGGTTGAGGTGGGCAGATCACTCGAGGTCAGGAGTTCCAGACCAGCCTGGCCAACATGGTGAAACCCCGTCTCTACTAAAAATATAAAAACTTACCTGGGCATTGTGGTAGGTGCTTATAAACCCAGCTACTCTGGAGGCTGAAGCAGGAGAATTGCTTGAACCTGGGAGGCAGAGGTTGCCGTGAGCCGAGATCATACCACTGCACTCCAGCCTGGGCAACAGAGCGAGACTCTGTCTCAAAAAAAAAGGGGGGGATGGGAGTCTCAGTGACCAGTTGACCATTTCCACTTGAAGGCTGTGTGACATGGGGGATGGAGTGACCAGAGAGAAGACATTGAAAAGGCAGAATAGTGGTGAAGAGATGTATGGCTGAGAGAGGGGCTGTATTTTCAGCATGTTTCCATAAAGGCAAAACACTAGGGGTGGGACTGTCTCAAGAAGATTGGGGTGTTCTTTCTGTATGATGCTTGAAGAAAACCTTCTACAAAGAGTTGTAAACACTTTTTTGGGGGGGCACGGTGGCTCATGCCTGTAATCCCAGTCAGTACTTCCAAAGAGAAAAATCTTATATAATCAACATTACCCTTGAAAATCCTTTAGGAAGTGAAGATGGATACAATGTTACCCAATAGGCCCCTACTAGTGTTTCTCCCAGCAAGAGAGTCATTGTTTCTTCAATTGCATGCTGAATAAAATGGATATCTAATAGCAGGATTAACCTTAGGACAGGCAGATGAGATGCTTCCCAGACTGCTACCAAGGAAGGATATGTAGACTCATGTCTCTCATCTCATTTTCACTTTCAGTTGAAAGCTTTTGAAGAAAACAGACAGTGTCACCTGCACTACACAAATTGTTATTATTCTCTATTATTTAAAGAGGGGTGTATTGCAGTTGAATTTGAGTAAATTAAGTGAATGCATGCTGCAACTCCATTTTGGGAAATATACTCTGAGACTTTTCAGTGCTACGTATTACCTTGATTAGGCAAGGAAGCTATTTCAGAGGGAGGGAGGAGTTTTTCCAGTAGTATAAAGAATTGGACCTATAATCCTAGCACTTTGGGATGCTGAGGTAGGCAGATCACCTGAGATCAGGAGTTGGAGACCAGCCTGGTCAACATGGTGAAACCCTGTCTCTACTAAAAATACAAAAATTAGGCATGGTGGCAGGTGTCTGTAATCCCAGCCACTCAGGAGGCTGAGGCAGAAGAATTGCTTGAACCCAGGAAGCAGAGGTTGCAATAAGCCAAGATCATGCCACTACACTCCAGCCTGGGCAACAGAGTGAGACTCTGTTTCAAAAAACTAAAACAATAATTGAAGAAAGGCCTTTCTGCAGAAATATATAGAAAGGTAGATCTTGAGACAGAAAAGACAGTCCAGGAACTGGACTGTGCCAGAGAGGGCCTTGTGAGGAGTGCTTGATTTCTTCTTCTTTTGCCTTAGGTTCTGAAAATAGCTATATTTTGCCTCCTGTTTAAAAGTTCCTCTGCCTACATTGTAATTCTCTCTCTCTCTCTTTTTTTTTTTTTTTTTTTGAGATGGAGTTTTGCTGTTGTTGCCCAGGCTGGAGTGCAATGGTGTGATCTCAGCTTACTGCAACCTCTGCATCCTGGGTTCAAGCGATTTTCCTGCCTCAGCCTCCCAAGTGGCTGGGATTACAGGCATGCACCATCACACCCCACTGATTTTTGTATTTTTCATAGAGATGAGGTTTCACCATGTTGGTCAGGCTGGTCTTGAACTCCTGACCTCAAATGATCCACCTGTCTTGGCCTCCCAAAGTGCTGAGATTACAGGCATGAGCCACTGTGCCTGGCCTGTAATTCTCTTTTTATGGGACAAGGTCTTGCTCTGTCACCCAGGCTGGAGTACAGTGGCATGATCATAGCTCATGGCAGTCTTCAATGCCTGGGCTCAAGGGATCCTCCCACCTTAGCCTCCTGAGATGCTGTGACTACAGGTGAATGCCATCACACCTGGCTGATTTTTTTTTTTTTTTTTTTTTTTTGAGACAGGGTCTCACTCTATCACTCAGGCTGGAGTGCAGTGCCATAATCTCGGCTCACTGCAACCTCCACTTCCCAGGCTCAAGTGATCCTCCCACCTCAGCCTCCTGAGTAGTGGGAACTGTAGGCATGCGCCACCACAGTCAGCTAATTTTTGTATTTTTTTGTAAAGATGGGTTTCACCATGTCACCCAGGCTGGTCTCAAACTCCTGAGCTCAAACAATCTGCCTGCCTTGGCCTCCCAAAGTGCTGGGATTACAGGCGTCAGCCACCACACCCGGACTAATTTTTTAATTTTTCATGAATTGGCGGGGTGGGGGGGTCTTGTTGTGTTGCCCAGGCTAGTCTTGAACTCCTGGCCTCAAGCAATTCTCCCACCTTAGCCTCACAAAGTTCTGGCATTATAGGTATGAGCCACGGAGCCTGGCTGTAGTTCTCTTTAGTTAGTTGCATAACTTCAGCAAACCTCATGTACTCAGGTGGAGTGTTGTCAAAAACCAAAGGATTGGGCAGTAAATGGAAATTTGGCCTTCCCTAAATCATCCCTCCACTCAGCATGGCCGTAGAACCTTGTGTCAAGAAAGGTGAGTAGGACAAGGTATTTTGGGCCGGGCACAATGACTCATACCTGTAAAACCAGTGCTTCGGAGGCCGAGGCGTGTGGATCACTTGAGATTAGGAGTTTAAGACCAACATGGCCAACATGGTGAAACCCCGTCTCTACTAAAAATACAAAAACTAGCTGGGCGTGGTGGTGGGCACCTGTAATCCTAGCTACTCAGGAGGCTGAGGCATGAGAATTGCTTGAACCTAGGAGGTGGAGGTTGCAGTGAGTCAAGATCATGCCATTGCACCAAGCCTGGGCGACGTGTGAAACTCCATCTCAAAAGAAAGAAAAGAAAGGAGGAAGGAAGGAAGGAAGGAAGGAAGGAAGGAAGGAAGGAAGGAAGGAAGGAAGGAAGGAAGGAAGGAGGGAGGGAGGGAGGGAGGGAGGGAGGGAGTGAGTACAAGGTTTTCAGCATCAACTAGCTACAGATTGAACAGAGGCCTAACACAAAAGCTGGCAGTCATGAGAGGGAACAGGGGATAACGGACATACAACTATGCAGCTGCATAAACCAGGAACAGATATGAAATTAGTTTGCTATTTCTTTCTCCCTACATGTGCTATAGAAAGGTGGCTGACTTTTTTTTTCTAGTTTATGGCATTTTGTTAAGTGACTGATTCTTGAAAGAGGTGAAGAATATAAGCATTCCTGAGAAGGATGGAAAACACATGAGCTATATAAGCATGGAAATGCTTTACAATTGAATGTTTTTCTTTTTCTTTTCTTTTTTTTTTTGTGAGACAGAGTCTGCTTTGTCACTCGGGCTAGAGTGCAGTGGTACCATCTCGGCTCACTGCAACTTCTGCCTCCCAAGTTCAAGTGATTCTCAAGCCTCAGCCTCCCGAGCAGCTGGGACTACAGGCGTGTACCACCACACCCAGCTGATTTTTGGATTTTTAGTAGAGACAGGTGTTTCACCATGTTGGCCAGACTGGTCTGAAACTCCTGACCTCAAGTCATCCACATATTTCGGCCTCCCAAAGTGCTGAGATTACCAGCGTGAGCCACTGCTCCCAGCCTATAGTTGAATGTTTTTGAGTGTTTTTTATGTATATCTTTATAAAGCAAGGTAATTGTTATTCTTATTTTATTTTATTTTTTTGAGACAGGATCTTGCTCTGTCACTCAGGATGGAGGGCAGTGGCATGATCTCCGCTGTCTGCAACATCTGCCTCACAAGCTCAAGCCATTCTCCCACCTCAGCCTCCATAGTAGCTGGGACTACAGCATGTGCTATCATGCTTGACTCATTTTTGTATTTTTTTTGTAGCAAGACAGTCTTGCCATGTTGCTAATGCTGGTCTCAAACTCCTGGGCTAAATCCATCCTCCCACCTCAGCCTCCCAAAGTGCTGGGATTACAGGTATGAGCCGCCACGCCCAGTGTGCTCTTTTCATTTCGCCAACATTTGCTTTCTCACTTGGACGTCATTTTTAACCAGAAGACAAAGGTGTTATGCAGTAAGCCCACCTACAGGAAGTAGTTACTGCAACACTGAATAGAGACGTGGATGCTCCTGTCACTCAAATTTGTGCTTCTGCCCAATTACAGACTGACTACACGTCAGAGAACTCCAGTTTGTCCGTGGGAGCCCAGGCAGTAAAATCTAGCTCACTCATTTTAAATTGTGCTCTCTCATAGCTGAAGGTGGGGAACTTAGAACCCTGATGCAAAGTCTGATTTAGAAATCAGGGTTACATGTCTGAAAATGCAGGGCTCAGGTATGGTGGCTCACGCCTGTAATCCCACCACTTTGGAGGCCGAGGTGGATGGTTCACTTGAGGTCAGGGGTTTGAGATCAACCTGGCCAACATGGTGAAACCCCGTCTCTACTAAAAATACAAAAATCAGCGGGGTGTGGTGGCACATGCCTGTAACCCCAGCTACTCAGGAGGCTGAGGCAGGAGAATCGCTTGAACCCAGGAGGTGGAGGTTGCAGTGAACTTTAATCACACCACTGTACTCCAGCCTGGGTGAAAGAGCAGACTCTGTCTCAAAAAAAAAAAAAAAAAAAAAAAAAAAAAGGAGGGGGTGGGGAATAATCAGGCTAGGAATTGAGTTGATAAAAGCGGTAAATTAAGTAGCACCTGGATTCTCAACCTGGGCTACACACTCGAATTCTTCTGAGAGTTTAAAAACTCCTGTTGGGTGCAGTGGTTCACACCTGTCCTCCCAACATTTTGGGAGTTCAAGACCAGCCTGGGCAACATAGTGAGACCCCCATCTCTACTATATATATACACACCTACACACACTATGCTTTATATATATATACACACATACACACACTATATTTTATTGTGTGTGTGTGGCGATTATATCTACACACACACATATATATCCGCATATATATATATATATATATATATCTCCACATACACACACACATACACACACACAGTTAAAACTCCTGAGATTCAGGCCACCATGGAGATAGATGAATTCAAGCTCTCTGGAGGTGGGACCCGCACATTGGGATTTTAATACTCCCCTCAGGTGATCCCAATCTGCCACCAGGGATGGGAACCACCTGCTAAAGAGGCAATTAGTGGAAAAGGAAATGCTTACTTCACAGAAGCCATCAGAAGCCTGACACTTCAGAACATGTGCAAGAATTTGTATGTTGCTTTCTCTTATTCTGGAGCAGAAGGCATTTTAGGAGTTCTTAGTCCAGAAATGTAAACTATTCTGTTTGGACTTCTTTAAAGCACGTGTGGGCGATGTCCCCGTGAAATCACTTCAACCATCTTGCCAGATGGTTGCAACAGGAAGCTATTCTGGTTTTGTATAAAACGGAACAAGTAGGGTGAGGCAGCAATGAAAACTTACCCATTATAGCACTGATTTTCTGAGGGGTATAGAAGGACCTTCATTTCTCCCAGGGGATTCTTTTCCTTCTCTTTTATTTCTATAGAAAATATTCCTAAAGCAAATATTTAATTTGATTGAATTATGACTTTTATATTAATAAATACACATACTTCAAAGGCTTTAGTAAAAACATGAAGCTCAACTTTTTTTTTTTTTTTTGAGACAGATTTTTGCTCTGTGACCCAGGCTGGAGTGCAGTGGTATGCTCTCAGCTCACTGCAACCTCTGCCTCCTGGGTTCAAGCAATTCTCCTGCCTCGGCCTACTTAGTAGTTGGGGTTACAGGCATGTGCCACCACGCCCAGCCAATTTTTGTATTTTTAGTAGAAATGGGGTTCACCATGTTGGCCAGGCTGGTCTTGAACTCCTGACCTCATGTGATCCACCCACCTCAGCCTCCCAAAGTGCTGGAATTACAGGCGTGAGCCACTGCACCTGGCCTAACTTCTTATTTTCATGGAGAAGAATGTATACCTCCAAGTAATGGGCATTTCAAATGAATATTTTTTTCCACTCCTCCTCCTCTTCCTCTAAAATGAATATTGAAGCGCTATTAAAACTGAAACAGGGGCTGAGCATGGTCACTCACGCCTGTAATCCCAGCACTTTGGGAGGCTAAGCTGGGTGATTACCTGAACCCAGGGGTTCAAGACCAGCCTGGGCAACAGAGCAAGACATCTGCCTCTAAAGAGAAAGAAAAAAACCCTGAAAATTAAAAAATGTATATAGGAAGTGGCTGGCATAGGAGAAAGTTGGGAGCATTAGGCAGATGAAGTGAGGGGGAGAATAGCCTGTATAACATGCTGTTACCATCACTTAGTAGGTATGGGATTTTGAGGTAACCCCGCAAAGGTTAATTCCTCCTAAAATCCATGTCTGCAGCCTTACTAACAGCATGAGACAAACAGCACTGAGCATAGCCAGCTGTAGATGATACATCTCAGAGTCTTTTGCAAACAGATATTCTTTTTCAGTATAAATATAATTCTTGATTATAGCAATGTATAAAAATATACTATCACAATCTGTAAACAAAACAAAGCAACAACAACAAAAATTCACAGCATTTGGATGGTTACTAGCCAAAAAACAAAACACAAAAACAAAACCCAGAAAATAACACGTGTTGCCTGGAACATGGAGAAACTGGGAACCTTGTGCATTGTTGGTGGGAAGGTAAAGTGGTACAGTCACTAAGGAATACAGTATGGCGGCTCCTCAGAAAATTAAAAATAGAAAAATAGAATCACCGTATGATCCAGCAATCCTGCTTCTGGGTATATAGCCAAAATATTTTAAAACAGAGATTAGAACATAATTGTATACCCATATTCATACCAGCATTATTTACAATAGCCAAAAGATAGAAGCAACTCAAGTGTCCAGCCGTGAATGAATGGATAAAACTTGTGGTTGATACACAAACACACTGAAATGTGTTTTTTATATATATATACACACACACACACACACACACACACACACATATATATATATATATATATATATATATATAGAGAGAGAGAGAGAGAGAGAGAGACAAGGTCTTACTCTGTCACCCAGGCTGGAGTGCAGTGGCACCATCACAGCTCACTGGAGCCTCAACCTCCCAAGCTCAGGTGCTCCTCCCACCTCAGCCTCATGAGTAGCTGGTACTACAGGCGCACACCACCACACCCTGCTAATTTTTGAATTCTTTTGTAGAGACAGGGTTTCGCCATGTTGCCCAGGCTGATCTCGAACTCCTGGGCTAAAGTGATCCATCCACTTTGGCCTCTCAAAGTGCTCGATTATAGTCATGCACATAATATTATTCATTATTTTGTTTTCTTTTTAAAGAAGGAAACTCTGAGGGAGGAAGGGAAAGAGGAAAGATATATTATGAATTCTTTTTTTTTTTTTTTTTTTGAGATGGAGTCTCACTCCGTCGCCCAAGCTGGAGTGCAGTGGTGTGATCTCAGCTCACTGCAACCTCTGCTTCCCATGTTCAAGCGATTCTCCTGCCTCAGCCTCCCAAGTATCTGGGATTACAGCCCCCAGCCACCACACCCAACTAATTTTTGTATTTGTAGTAGAGATGGGGTTTCACCATATTGGCCAGGCTGGTCTCGAACTCCTGACCACAGGTGATCTGCCCACCTCGGCCTCCCACAGTGCTGGGATTATAGGCGTGAGCCACTGCGCCTAGCCTATCAATTCTTAAAAAAAAGGAAATTTTGACCAGATGCAGTGGCTCCTGCCTGTAATCCCAGCACTTTGGGGGACCAAGGTGAGAGGACTGCGTGAGGCCAGGAGTGTGAGACCAGCCTGGGCCACATAGTGAGACTCTGTTTCAAAAAAAAAAAAAAATTAGCCAGGCATGGTGGCATGCACCTGCTGTCCCAGCTAGAATCACTTGAGCCAGGGAAACAAAGAGCCATGATCTGTCACTGAACTCCAGTCAGGGCAACAGAGAGAGACCCTCTTTCAAAAAAAGACAGGAAATTTTGACACATGCTACAACATGGACAAACTAGAAGGCATTATGTTAAATGAAATACGCCAGACACAGAAGGACAAATACTCTATAATTCCACTTATGAGGTGCATAGAGTGAGACTCTATCTCAAAAAAAAAAAGTTAAAAATGGTAAATTTTGGTATATGTGTATTTTTCCACAACTGAAAAAACCACAAATAACAGTTTTGAAGGAAAATTACTCTATTAGATCCAAGTTGATCCTCTTTACCTGCTAACCTCCAACTGTAATTAGTTCTCCCTTACAGAATCACTGTCTATAGACTAAATCTCTCACCAGTAGTGTTTTAGGAAGATAACAGTTTGACGTGAAAACTCACCACTTCAGTGTGGTTCTCTCTCTCTATGCTCTTCATGTGCTCAAGTTCTACTATTTTTCTTTTCTTTTTTTTTTTTTTGTTTTTTTGTTTTTGTTCCTTTAGATGGAGTCTCACTCTGTTGCCCAGGCTGGAGGGCAGTAGTGTGATCTCGGCTCATGGCAACCTTCGTCTCCCGGGCTCAAGTAATTATTCTCTGGCCTTAGCTCTGGAGTAGCTGGGACTACAGGTGTTCACCACCATGCCTAGCTAATTTTTGTATTCTTAGTGGAGACAAGGTTTCACCATGTTGGCCAGGCTGGTTTTGAACTCCTGACTTCAAGTGATCTGCCCACCTTGACCTTCTAAAGTGCTAGGATTCCAGGAGTGAGCCACCACGCCCGGCCTTTCAACCTCTCATTTTGAAGAACTTCTTTGAGCACCAACGCCACTCTCTTTTTCTCCCCCATCCCTAAAGGGTAATAGTTTGAATAGTGTGGTATATCTTAGCATCTTATTGTTCTTTTTTTTTTTTTTTTTTTTTTGAGACCGAGTCTCACTCTGTCTCAAAGGCTGGAGTGCAGTGGTGCTATCTCGACTCACTGCAACCTCCACCTCCCGGATTCAAGCGATTCTCCTGCCTCAGCCTCCCGAGTAGTTGGGATTACAGGCGTGCACCACCACCGCTGGCTAATTTTTCTATTTTTTTTTTTTCTTTTGAGATGGAGTTCCACTCTTGTTGCCCAGGCTGGAGTGCAATGGCACGATCTCAGCTTACCACAACCTCCACCTACCAGGTTCAAGCGATTCTCCTGCCTCAGCCTCCCTAGTAGCTGGGATTGCAGGCATGCACCACCACACCTGGCTAATTTTGTATTTTTAGTAGAGATGGGGTTTCTCCATGTTGGTCAGGCTGGTCTTGAACTCTCGACCTCGGCCTCCCAAAGGGCTGGGATTACAGGCATGAGCCACTGTGCCCGGCCATAATTTTTGTATTTTCAGCACAGACGGGGTTTTGCCATGTTGACCAGGCTGGTCTCAAACTGTGGACCTCAGGTGATTCGCCCGCCTTGGCCTCTCAAAATGCTGGGATTACAGGCATGAGCCACCATGCCTGGCCATATTTTTATTTTTATTTCCTGCTTTTTTTTTTTTTTTTTTTTGAGACAGAGTCTCACTCTGTCACCCAGACTGGAGTGCAGTGGCCTGATCTTGGCTCACTGCAACCTCCGCCCTCCGGTTTCAAGTGATTCTCCTGCCTCAGCCTCCCCAGTAGCTGGGATTACAGGTGCCCACCACCACGCCTGGCTCATTTTTGTATTTTTAGTAGAGATAGGGTTTCGCCATGTTGGCCAGGCTGGTCTCCAACTCCTGACATCAGGTGATCCGCCTGCCTCAGCCTCCCAAAGAGCTGGGATTACAGGCTTGAGCCACTGCGCCTGGCCTATATTTTTATTTCTTAATTAGACTTCTTATTTTGGGAAAATTGTAGATTCACGTGCAGTTATAAGAAATACCCGGTTTCCCCCAATGGTAAAATCTTGCAAGACTATAAAATAGCCAGGATATGGATATTGGCATAGTCAAGATACACAACACTTCCGTCACTTCAGTAATCCCTCAGGTTGGCCGGGCGCGGTGGCTCACGCCTGTAATCTCAGCAATTTGGGGAGCCGAGGCGGGCAGATTGCCTGGGGTCAGGCATTCAAGACCAGTCTGCCTAACATGGTGAAACCCCGTCTCTACTAAAAATACAAAAATACAAAAATTAACCGGGCGTGTGGGCAGGCACCTGTAATCCCAGCTACTCCGGAGGCTAAGGCAGGAGAATCATTTGAACATGGGAAGTGGAGGTTGCAGTGAGCTGAGATTGTGCCACTGCATTCCAGCCTGGGCAACAAGAGTGAAACTCCGTCTCAAAACAAAACAATAACAAAAAATCCTTCAGGTTGCCCTATCTTTTTTTAGCCACTCCCAGGTCTCTCCCAGCCCCTCCCCCAATCACCCCTTAACTTGACAACCATTAACTCGTTTTTTTCCTATACCTTTGTCATTTCCAGAATGTTTTACAAATGGAATCGTACAGTCTATAACTTTTGGGGATTGTCTTTTTTCACTCAGCATAATTATCTGGAGAGTCATCTATAATATTGCATGTATCAATAATTTATTCCTTTTTATTGCTGAACAGTATTCCATGGTATGGATGTATCACAGTTTGCTTAACCATTCACCCATTGAAGGTCATCTAGGTTGTTCCCAGCTTTTGGTTGTTATAAATAAAGCTGCTGTAAGAACATGTGTGTACAAATTTATATTCCATGAATATAAATTGTCATTTCTCTGGGATAAATACCCAGAAGTACAATTGCTGGGTCATAGAGTAGTGACATGTTTTTAAAGAAACTGATAAAGTGTTTTCCCGAGTGATTGCATCATTTTATACTCCCCCAACAGTGTATTGTGATCCACTTTCTCTGCATCCTTGCCGGTATTTGGTGTTTACAATTTTTTCTTGTAGTCATTCTGATAGGTATATGGCGATATCTCATTGTGATCTTAATTTGCATTTCCCTAATGGCTATTCATGTAGCACATCTTTTCATGTGCTCTTCTTATGTTTGTTTTATATATAACGTCTGGGGGTTTTATTATTTATTTATTTATTTATTTATTTATTTATGAGATGGAGTCTCGCTCTGTCACCCAGGCTGGAGTGCAGTGGCGCAATCTCAACTCACAGCAACCTCCATCTCCCGGGTTCAAGCGATTTGCCTCAGCCTCCTGAGTAGCTGGGATTACAGGCGCCTGCCACCATGCCCAGCTAATTTTTATATTTTTAGTAGGCTAGGTTTCATCACGTTGGCCGGGCTGGTCTCAAACTCCTGACATTAGATGATCTGGCCGCCTCGGCCTCCCGAAGTATTGGGATTACAGGCATGAGCCATTGCATTTGGCCTAATGTTTTAGGTTTTTAACTATATTTTGAAGCAGCAGGTCGGGGAAAGTACCACATTGTCTCCTATGATGGGTCAAAATAGAGTCGTGGTTAAGAGATCAAGTTCTGTTCTCACATGGCCAAGGTCCAAATGCTGGCTTACCCATGTCTAGCTTTGCATGGGTAAACTTGCAAACCTTGGGCAACCTCTCTTTCTTCAGTTTTCCAAGCTGCAACATGGGGGTAACACCTACCTTGTTTTGAGGATTTAATGAGCTAATCCATGCAAAACACTTCAAACAATATGTCCAATTATTTTTAGTTATTATACAGAATTCATAGGCATTTGGTAAAATTGATAATAGTTTCACAACATTTTAAAATTTGCTTCACTCCCTTCTGATATTTAATATTATGGCAAACAATTTTGATGCCAACTTATTTTTGCCTTTTTAAAGTAACCTTTTCTGGGTGTGTCAGTATAGCTTGCGGGATTTTTGTTTTTCTTTGCAATTCCTAGCTGTCAACAGCCTACGTATGAGGAAGTGTCTCTTCATGCCTGATAAATACTTGATAAGCTCTTTCAATCTCAAATTGCAAGTGCTTCTGCAACTCACAGAATCATGAATAGATATGGTTCAGATTCCCTGAATCTCTAAGCACGATGAAGCCACATTTCTTTACCCAATGTTCAGTTATTTTAATCTTTTCTGAAATTGGGAGGAGATGGGTATACAGAAAGGAAGAGCATTTGAAACCTGATTATTCTATTCAAAACCAAAGATTCATAAGCAAGGCTTACCAGCATTTACTCTATGGTTCATAGTGAAATAATACATTGAACATTTAAAAATTTACATATTATTATTATTTGAGACAGTCTGGCTCTGTCACCCATGCTGGAGTGCAGTGGCCATGATCTCAGCTCACTGCAACCTCCACCTCCTGGGTTCAAGCTATTCTCCTGCCTTAGCCTCCCACGTAGCTGGGATTATAGGCATGTGCCGCCAAGCCCAGCTAATTTTTGTATTTTTAGTAGAGACAGAGTTTCACTGTGTTGGCCAGGTTGATCTTGAACTCATGACCTCAGGCAACCCACCCACCTTGGCTTCCCAAAATGCTGGGATTACAGGCATAAGCAACCATGCCTGGCCAAAAATGTCTATATATTTTAAAGTATAATATACACCTTTGAAGTATGAGGCTGAAAAAACTTCTTTTCCCAGTGTCAAGGAAGAGACAGTCAAGTCACTGGTAAAATAATAATTTCAAATCACTTTCCAACCATGTTCTAATCCTTAAAAGATATCTACAAATTATGTGAGAAGCATCTTCATGGTTTTTCATATTTATTGTACAACAAATAGAATGCAGAATTCTAAAATGAGTTTGATTACATGCAGAAAGCTGTCCCCGTAGGTCATGAGCATTTGGCTCAATGGCTGTAAATATGGATTGGTAAATAAATTATGGTACGTATCTGAAATTAAATATGTGGTTGCTAAAATAAGTTAGATATGTGCACTGGTATGCAAGGTAGTAGTAGATACAGAATTGTATGAAAACATAGATTATACATGTATATGTATAATGTATATATTCAAAAATATTTATGGAAAGGTATGTATTTGCCAGAAATTATAAACAAACTCTGAAAATTGTAGGACTAAGTACTGTGTGATAGACCAAAGACTTATTTTAAAACTTTCCCTATTATTTGAAAAATTTTAACATTGCGCAGTATAAAAACAATAGTTGTTGTTGTTTTGAGGCAGGGTCTTATTCTGTCGCCCAGGCTGAAATGCAGTGATGCGATCTCGGCTCATTGCAACCTCTGCCTCCCAGGCTCAAGCGATTCTCCTGCCTCAGTCTCCCATGTAGCTGGGATTACAGGTATGCGCCACCATGCCCAGCTAATTTTTTTTGTTTTTGTTTTTGTTTTTTTTTGAGATGGAGTCTGGCTCTGTCGCCCAGGCTGGAGTGCAGTGGCCGGATCTCAGCTCACTGCAAGCTCCGCCTCCCGGGTTCACGCCATTCTCCTGCCTCAGCCTCCCGAGTAGCTGGGACTACAGGCGCCCGCCACCGCGACCGGCTAGTTTTTTGTATTTTTTTAGTAGAGACGGGGTTTCACCGTGTTAGCCAGGATGGTCTCGATCTCCTGACCTCGTGATCCGCCCGTCTCGGCCTCCCAAAGTGCTGGGATTACAGGCTTGAGCCACCGCGCCCGGCCTATTTTTTGTATTTTTAGTAGAGACTGCGTTTCACCATGTTGGCCAGGCTGGTCTCGAACTCCTGACCTCAAGTGATCCACCTGCCTTGGCCTCCCAAAGTGCTGGGATTACAGGTGTGAGCCACTATGCCCGGCCTATTCCTGTTACGTCCGGCCTATTCCTGTCAAAAAAAGAGAAAATATTGATATATGGATGTTAGGATCTACCTCAATATAGAAATAAGTGTTAGTTGGCTGGGTGTAGTGACTCCCTCCTATAATCCCAGCACTTTGGGAGGCTGAGGTGGGCAGGTCGCTTGAGCTCAAGAGTTCGAGATCAGCCTAGGCAACATGGCAAGACCCTGTCTCTACAAAAAATAAAAAAAATTAGCTGGATGTGGTGGAATGCACCTGTAGTTCCAGCTACCTGGGAGGCTGAGGTGGGAAGATCACTTGAGCCGGGGGGGTGGAGGTTGTAATGAGCTGAGATTGCACCACTACACTGCAGCTTGGGTGAGAGTGAGACCCTGTCTCAATTTAAAAGCAAATTTTGTATTAAAAAAAGAAATAAATGATGGTGCCAGATTTTGTATTTATCTACGATGCTGTGTTTTCTTTGTATCTCTTAACAACAAGCTATTAGACCAAATTAATAATAGGGAAAACAAAAATCTTGGCTGTTATTGCAGAACACTGAACCTACTTTTTTAAAATTTTACTTTTTGAGACAAAGTCTTGCTCTGTCGCCCAGGCTGGCGTGCAGTGGTGTGATCTCAGCTCACTGCAACCTCTGCCTCCTGAGCTCAAGTGATTCTCAAGCCTCAGCCTCCCAAGAAGCTGGGATTACAGGCACATACCATCACACCCAGCTAATTTTTGCACTTTTAATAGAGATGGGGTTTCACCATGTTGGCCACGTAGTGTCTAACTCCTGTTCTCAAGCAATCCACCCACCTTGGCCTCCCAAAGTGTTGGGATTACAGGCATGAGCCACCGCGCCTGATCAAAAGCCTGTGTTTTGGTTGTTATCTTTATTGTTTTCTGCCTTGTATGCGAATCTACATACATCTTTTTTTTTTTTTTTTTTTAAA
Source organism: Macaca nemestrina (assembly GCF_043159975.1). Taxonomy (NCBI): domain Eukaryota; kingdom Metazoa; phylum Chordata; class Mammalia; order Primates; family Cercopithecidae; genus Macaca; species Macaca nemestrina. The sequence goes on along the minus strand of NC_092133.1, from coordinate 119,180,951 downwards.
GACTCCAACCACATATTTCACTCTGTCACTGCCAGAAGCAACAGTACAGTATTATTACTCTCCAATTTCTCTACCAGATTCAAGGGTTATGGCCTCTTTGGCAGGGAGAGAGTTACTGTCAGGATCTTACTGTTGGATCCAGGACAAACCATTAAACAGTTGCATAAGTCTTTGTCAGCTTGGAGTTGTTGTTCTGCAGGTGTTTTGCTATGTTGACACAGCTCATGTTTGCCGTGTTTTACTTATTGCTCTTTCTTTTGGAGGAAATCATAGAGAAAACAGGACTCAAACCACAAACGGAAACAGTTTATCTGTTTAGCTGTTGAACTCCCCGGGGAAAGAAGAAAGAAATCAGTTAAGAAATACATGAGTGAATCTTTTTAAAAATCCATCTTCAAAACACACCAAAGAGAGTAATGAAAGTGATTGATTAGAGGCATTTGCACCAGAGAGACACAAATGCCTCTAAGTGAGGCATTAAGGTTAATAATTATGAAAGTCCTGTCATGCTGAAGGCTCTGCAGAAGAGACACAGGTAAGTAAAACAAGCCTCTACTCTCATGGAGCTTCTTGCTCAACAGAGAAAAAGAGCAGGCAAGTGACTCTAACACACAGCAAACCATAAAAATGTGGCCATCATCCTCGTGACATCCCCCATTTTAGCAGATCTTAATAATTGTTCATAATCAATTACATTTACAGATCTTGTTTCTAAACACATGTGAAAATCTTGTATATTTTATTCTAAACATATGTGAAAATCTTGTTCTCAAATACAACATTTAATGAGGCCAATGAACAAGCTTTCAGGGAATAATATATTGTTGTCTAAGAAGAAGGGAAGGTTTTGGAAAATGGAAGTGACCTGTCCCTGTGCCTTGCTGATGGCCACTGAAAAGGCTGAGCATATAGGAAATAGTCTTCATTCTAATGTGAAAGGCATATTTGTGTCCCGTGGAATGAGAGGTATGCATGGTATGAGAACAGGACCCAGGGTCATTGCAGGGCTCACAGTTGTAAGGCATATTTCGTGAGTTATATTCTTCCACATGGATCATTGCTTGTTAGTGATCACATTCGTTACTTCTATTAGATCAGTCCTAGGGTGTTTAATTATTCCTGTAATTTTCATTTGTTCTTCCCTTTCTTCATCATTCTCTGTCTTTGGTATTGTGGAATTTCATTTCAGTCTCGAAGTCCATTTGATCTCATCCAAATGCTAGTTCAGGAGCATTTGTTTTCTGTTTTCTCAGAGTCTTTATACATAGCTCAGCAATTCTTATATTTCTTAAAACTTTTATCTGTTGGATGAAATAAAGGCTCAGAACTATATATGATTTTACAAACACCTACATTTTAAGTCTAAATAGATTATGTGTAGTTGATATTTTACAGAGTGAAAATTTGAAGATTACTTTTACAAAATTAAATACCTGTTTATAGCTTATAAACAAGCTGTATAAACTATTAATCATGATCTATCACCTGACAAGGCTAATATTTATCTAACTTTCTTTTCTTCTTTTTCTTTTTTCTTTCTTTTCCTTTTTTTTTTTTTTTTTTTTTCAGACAAGGTTTTGCTCTGTTGCCCAGGCTGGAGTGCAGTGCCATGATCTTGGTTGACTGCAACCTCCACCTCCTGGGCTCGACTGATCCTCCCACCTCAGCCTCCTGAGTACCTGGGAATACAGGCATGCACCATCACACCTGGCTAAGTTTTGTATTTTTTGCAGAGAGGGGTGTATTAGTCTGTTTTCATACTGCTGATAAAGCATACCCCAGACTGGGAAGAAAAAGAGGTTTAATTGGACTTACACTTCCACACGGCTGGTGAGGCCCCAGAATCATGGCAGGAGGTGAAAGGCACTTCTTACATGGTGGTGGCAGGAGAAAATGAGGAAGAAGCAAAAGCAGAAGCCCTTGATAAACCCATCAGATCTTGTGAGACTTATTTGCTATCATGAGAATAGCATGGGAAAGACCGGCCCCACGATTCAATTACCTTTCCCTGGGTCCCTCCCATAACACAGGGGAGCTCTGGGGGATAAATTCAAGTTGAGATTTGGGTAGGTCACAGCCAAACCATCTCATTCCACCCTGGCCCCTCCAAATCTCATGTCCTCACATTTCAAAACCAGTCATGGCTTCCCAACAGTCCCCAAAGTCTTAACTCATTTCAGCATTAACCCAAAGTCCACAGTTCAAAGTCTCATCTGAGACAAGGCAAGTCCCTTCTGCCTATGAGTCTGTAAAATCAAAAGCAAGCTAGTTACTTTCTAGATACGATGGGGGTACAGGTATTGGGTAAATACAGCTGTTCCAAGTGGGAGAAATTGGCCAAAACAAAAGGGTTACAGGCCTCACGCAAGTCCAAAATCCAGTGGGGGAGTCAAATTTTAAAGCTCCAAAAATCATCTCCTTTGACTCCAGGTCTCACATCCAGGTCACGCTGATGTAAGAGGTGGGTTCCCATGGCCTTGGGCAGCCCCACCCCTGTGGCTTTGCAGGGTACAGCCTCCCTCCTGGGTGCTTTCATGGGCTGGCATTGAGCATCTGTGGCTTTTCAATGTGCATGATGCAAACTGTCAGTGAACAATGGTAAATGGTACCAATTTACCATTCTGGAGTCTGGAGGACAGTGGCCCTCTTCTCACAGCTCCACTAGGCAATGCCCCAGTAGGGAGTCTGTGTGGGGGCTCTGACCTTCTATACTTCCCTAGCAGAAGTTCTTCATGAAGGCCCCACCCCTGCAGCAAACTTCTGCCTAGGCATCCAGGGGTTTCCATATATCTTCTGAAGTCTAGGCGGAGGTTCCAAAACCTCAATTCTTGACTTCTATGCATGCACTGGCTCTACACCACATGGAAGCTGCCAAGGCTTGGGACTTCCATTCTCTGAAGCCACAGCCAGAGCTGTACATTGGCCCCTTTCAGCCATGGCTGGAGTAGCTGGGACACAGGGCCCCAAGTCCCTAGGCTGCACACAGCATGGGGACCCTGGGCCTGGCCCACAAAACCATTTTTTCCTCCTGGGCCTCCAGGCCTGTGATGGGAGGGGCTGCCATGAAGGTCTCTGACGTGACCTGGAGACACTTTCCACATGGTCTTGGGGATTAACATTAGGCTTCTTACTACTTATGCAAATTTCTGCAGCTGGCTTGAATTTCTCCTCAGAAAATGGGTTTTTCTTTTCTACTGCATCATCAGGCTGAAAATTTTCTGAACTTTTATGCTGTGTTTCTCCTTTAAAACAGAATGGTTTTAACACCACCCAAGTCACCTTTTGAATGCTTTGCTGCTTAGAAATTTCTTCTGCCAGATACCCTAAATTATCTCTCTCAAGTTCAAAGTTCCACAAATCTCTAGGACAGAAGCAAAATGCTGCAGTCTCTTTGCCAAAACATAATGAGAATCAGCTTTGCTCCAGTTCCCAACTAGTTCTTTATCTCCATCTGAGACCACCTCAGCCTGCTATCAGCATTTTTGTCAAAGCCATTCAACAAGTCTCTAGGAGGTTCCAAACTTTCCCACATTTTCCTCTCTTCTTCTGAGCCCTCTAAGCTTCCAACTTCTGCCTGACACTGAGTTCCAAAGTTGCTTCCACATTTTCAGGTTTCTTTTCAGCAACACCCCACTCTACTGGTACCAATTTACTGTATTAGTCTGTTTTCATGCTGCTGATACAGACATATCCCAGACTGGGAAGAAAAAGAGGTTTAGTTGGACTTACACTTCCACATGGCCAGGGAGGCCTCAGAATCTGGCGGGAGGTGAAAGGCACTTCTTACATGGTGGTGGCAAGAGAAAACGAGGAAGAAGCAAAAGTGGAAAGCCCTCATAAACCCATCAGATCTTGTGAGACTTATTCACTATCATGAGGATAGCATGGGAAAGACAGGTCCCCATGATTCAATTACCTCCTCCTGGGTCCCTCCCATAACACACATGAATTCTGGGAGATACAATTCAAGTTGAGATTTGGGTGGGGATAAAGCCAAACCATATTGTCCGGAGCTGCACGCCCCGGCCATAGCGAATAATAATTAAAGATTAAACGCCTGAGCTATATTCATTTCCACCCCACACCTTCTCCCTAGATTTACCTTCTTCCCTGTATTAATACCGCCATTAAAAGATGGCGCTCTTCCCGTTTCTTCTTCATTCATTTTTCCCGCGCCCGCGAAAAGACTACCTGACAGTGCAGGCGCAACATGACGTCCGACCGGAGAAACCGAGGCTTATCTGGCCACGCCTTCCTTTTTTAGGTCATTTCCGCCTTAGCCCAACCCCTTCCCCTCCAAATGTATATAAGGCATTGCATTACCGCCATTAAACGAGACTTGATCAGAGCACTGTCTTGTCTCCATTTCTCGTGTCTCTTGTTCCCCAAATTCCCACCCCCCCCTCCAGGGCCTACACTGACTATCCTGCGGGCCGGGATACCATATCATAGGGTTTCACCATGTTGGCCAGGCTAATTTTAGAGGGAAATTATTCTGTGTTTCAAAATTAGGTATAATGTTATCTGCAGAATTTTTGTTGAGAATTTTCATCAGGAGTGGATGTTGTGTTTTGCCAAATGCATCTGCTGTGTCCATTGAGATGATCACATAATTTTTCTTTTTTTGGTTTATTAATATGGTGAATTATATTTATTGATTTTTGAATGATAAACCAACCTTGCATTTCTAGAATAAACCTCACTTGGCCATGATGCTTTTAATGTGTTGTTGGATTTAATTTTGATAAAATTTTATTTAGCATTTATGTTCATGGGGAATACTTTTCTATAATGTTCTCTGGCTATATTTTCTCATTTTTTTACTCCTCCTTGCAAATCTATTAGTTTTTTGCCTCATGTAATTAAAAGATCTGTAATTTGGTGCACAAACTTATGTTTTGTGCTTGAAGGTTCACTTAGCTTGGTGGATCTGTGAGTTAATAGTTTCTGTCATATGTGGAAAATTGAAGGCCATTAAATATTTTTCTGCTCTCTCTCATCTCCTTTGCAGATTCCAGTTACACATACATTAGGTCATTTGAAGTTATCCCATAATTCACTGATGCTCTTTTCATTAAAAAATTCTTTTTTCTCTTGTCTTTCACTAAAGTAGTTTCTATTGGTCTATCTTCAAGTTTATTAATATTTACTTCTTCAATGTTTAATCTGCCATTAACCCCATCTAGAGATTTTTCATCTCATACATTCTACATTTTATGTCCGAAAGTTCAATTTGGGTCTTCTAAAAACATCTTCCATGTCTTTATGTAAATTTCTGAACATATGGAATGCAGTTATAATAACATCTTTTAAAGTTCTTATCTATTAATTCTAATATCTATGTCAGTTTGAACTGCCTCAAATATTTCTCCTCATTAGGGGTCCTATTTTCTGCTTGTTTTATGTCTGATAACTTTTGCCTGGATGCCAGACATAGTAAACTTTACTTTGTTAGGTGCTGGATATTTTATATTCCTGTAAATATTCTTGAGCTTTGTTCTGGGGTGCAGTTACCTTACTTGGAAGCAGTATGGTTTGTTTGGGTCTTGCTTTGAGTTTTCTTAGGTAGGACCAGCAGAGTGCTCAGCCTAAGGCTAATTGTCCACAATACTGAGGCAAGAGCCTTCTGCATACTCAACCCAGTGCCCAGGGAATTACAGTATTTATCCAGTCCGTCCAGTGGAAGCAGGCACTATTCCTGCGTCTCTGTGTGGAATGGGTGCTGTTTCTTTAATCCTTTTGAATGGTGCTTTTCCCAGTATCAAGTAGTTTCCTCATGCATCCACTTTCAATGTTCTGCCGCATACTTAAGGGGGACCTTCTGCAAATATCTGGGTCCTCCCTCCCTTCCTTCCTTCCTTCCTTCCTTCCTTCCTTCCTTCCTTCCTTCCTTCCTTCCTTCCTTCCTTCCTTCCTTCCTTCCCTCCCTTCCTTCCTTCCTTCATTCCTTCCCTCCTTCTCTCCCTCCTTCCTTTTCTTCTTTCTTTTCTTCTTTCTTTCTTTTTCTTTCTTTCTTCTTTCTTTCCTTCTTTCTTTCTCTTTCCTTCTCTCTCTCTCCCTTCTTTCTTTTCTTTTCTTTCTTTCCCTGTCTTTCTTTCTCTCTTTCTCTTTCCTTCTTTCTCTCTCTCTCTCTCTCTCTTTCTCTCTCTCCCTTCCTTCTTTTCTTTTCTTTTCCCCTTTTTTATTTTATCTTCCAGTTTTATTAAGGTATAACTGACAAATAAAAATTATATATATTTAAAGTGTACATGTGATGATTTAATATATTCTGTAATAGTTTAGAGAGGAGACAAGGTGAAACTGAACCATGGCAGTGACCTAAAAATGGGATGGAAATGGATACAAAAGATTCTGTAGAGGGAAAACCAGTAAAACAGAAATCGGAGATGAAAAGAAATAGAGAAATTAATGACATACCTGATTGACATTTTGGGATTAGAGAATTAGGAGAAAAATGATGCCATTCATAGAAATAGGAATCTAACAGGAAGAGTTGCTTTGAGGAGGTAGTTATCAATCTTGAGTGCCATTTACCTGTGCATTTTGTAGGTGAATCTATTGATCAGGCAATTGGAAACATAGTTCGGGATCTCGGAACTGAATTGTGGTTTAGAGACATTGATGTGAGAATCATGCCCCTAAAGGGGATATTTAGTCCTAGGATACTGATGAGGTTAGTGAGAGAGAAAGAGAGAGAGAGAGAGATGTAGACACAAGTGGAGAATCCCAAATAGACAGTTTGGGGGCATAAGCTTTAGGAGGCAGAAGGATATCAACAAAGGATATGGATTAGTCAAGTTTTCCAGAGTCGGGAGCAGACTCTAGACAGTGTAAAGGAAAGGAAAGGACAGCATTCTGAAAGTAAAAAGGTCGGCGTCTGGAGTGCCAGAACTAGGTCTCCACTCCAATGACATCCCTGACAATGTCCCCTAACACCACACTACATCCTTTTCTTTCTAACATTCTTCGGAAAAGTAGATTTATTCTCAGGCCTATATTCTGTTTTCATTCATGCCATTCTTGTCTGTCTCGCTAGGAACCCCGTGGAAATACTCATCTTGGATGCTGCCGGCTCTTGTCAGTGACTTAGAAAGGATAAAGACTCTGAATCTGTTCATCATTATAGGGTGGTGGTGGTTAAAATAATATAGGTTAATAAATATTTTTAGGAGCTTTCTCTTTCTATTAGAGCAGCAGACACAACTAACAAGAACATCAACTTTTCCTCACCAATTCTTTAAGTAAATTAAACATGCTTTGTATTTGTTTAGGTTTAAACTTGATTAAGACTCACATATGTATTTTCTTTCTTCATCTAATTAGTGATTTACTGTTATTATCTGAAAGTCACACAAGACTAATTGAAGGTGAGTAACATTTTATAAGTACACTATACAGTACCATAAGACCTGGAACAGCATGTCTTTTGTTCCAAGACTGTCAAATATGCATCCTGAAAGGCAAAAGTGTGCAATGAGGGGTGCAGAGAATTCTGACTTTCTGATTTCCGTTTTTTTTTTTTTAACCTTAAGAAAGAAGAAAGACATTGGAGATAGTTAAGCTGATGGACTTGGTTTCTGCCTTAAATAAGGAGCTAATATGGGACAATCATGTGTGCTATTGTCATTTTCAAAAACTAGAACAAATAGACAAACAAACAAGAAGATAATTGTTCTACCCGCGGAATCCATTGTTAGAATCTGTGAGAAGAACATTGAGTCTGCTTATTTCTATAATGGGCATTTCTACATAGGAAGAACTGACCCCATCATAATCAAGGGTCATTGAAATGCTTTCTATTAGTCTAGAGAAGCTCGCGAGTTCATTTAGTTCAGAGAAGAGTTGTAATTATTGTCCTGAAAGAGCTAGTGTGTGGAGCTTGAAAAGAGGGTAGCCACTTTAAGGGCAAGAGATCTCTTTATAATGCAGTCAATAAAGGTGAAGACATGTTCTAAAATGTAAGCTTAGTTGTCTCACTATTGCCCCTAGCATAATTCTAATGCCAAAGTTTTTTTAAAAAACATATTTTGGCCGGGCGCGGTGGCTCACGCCTGTAATTCCAGCACTTTGGGAGGCCGAGACGGGCAGATTACGAGGTCAGGAGATCGAGACCATCCTGGCTAACACAGTGAAACCCCATCTCTACTAAACAATACAAAAAATTAGCCGGGCGTAGCGGCGAGCGCCTATAGTCCCAGCTACTCGGGAGGCTGAGGCAGGAGAATGGCGTGAACCCAGGAGGCGGAAGTTGCAGTGAGCCGAGATTGCGCCACTGCACTCCGGCCTGGGAGACAGAGGGAGACTCTGTCTAAAAAAAAAAAAAAAAAAATATATATATATATATATATATATATATATATATATATATATATGTATATATATTTAAATCTTTAAAAAAATACAGCTCGGTCTCACTATGTTGTCCAGGCTGGTCTTGCACTCCTGGGCTCAAGCTGTCCTCCTCCCACCTTGGCCTCCCAAAGTGCTGGGATTATAGGCATAAGCCACCACATCCAGCAAACACCGAAGTTTTGAGTAGGTTGATTCTTCTTTGAGAGCCTCTGTTCTGTGCGTATGTTAACACCCTTTTCTATGTTTAAAATGTATTGTTATAGGGGCCAGGCATGGTGGCTCACACCTGTAATTGCAGTGCTTTGGAGGGTCAAGGCAGGAGGATTTGCTTGACGCCAGGAGTTTGAGATCAGTTTGGGCAACATAGCAAGACCCTGTCCCTACAAAAAATAAAAAATAATTTAGCCAGGCATGGGGATTTGCTCCTATAGGCCTAGCTACTCAGGAGGCTGGGGTGAAAAGATTGTTTGAGCCCAGAAGTTCAAGGCTGCAGTGAGCTATGATTGCATCACTGCATTCCAGTCTAGGTGACAGACGGAGACTCTGTCTCTAAAAAATAATAATAATAATTAATAAAAATAAAAAATTATTTTATAATTGATGCTTTTTTTTTTTCTTCAGAAGAAAACAAGGACAATTTTAAGAGCATTTCCATGGATATTCCCTTTTCCCTTGCCAAAAAGTAATGAGACAAGCCTACAGGCTCAGTTCCATTTTGGTCAAATTGCAAATATGTGACATTTTAGGAATCTTGGGCTGTTTTACTCTTCACACCCATTTAATCACAGTTTGCTGACTGGGGTTTGATGGAATAAAGTAGTTCTGTAGATTCACTGCAGTTCTGTTCCTGGGATTTTGTAGCAACTATGGTTTCAAAGGAGAATGGAAAAAATAAACACACTTAGCAACTCAAAGGCCAGCTGACTTAAAACTGGCTTGGACATTCTGGACTCATCACCATGACTTTTTCAATTTTTTTTTTTCTTGTTCTACATTGTAAACAGACTAGTGTGGATTCTTTTTCTGTATATTTATATTTAAGGAAGGACCAGGTTGGAAAATTCCTCTCGGGGTATACATTTATATAACTTTTAAAAACAAAATAAGGCCAGGCATGGTGGCTCACGCCTGTAATCCCAGCACTTTGGGAGGCTGAGCCAGGCGGATCACTTGAGGTCAGGAGTTTGAGACCAGCCTGGTGGTGAAACCTCGTCTCTGCTAATCATATAAAAAAATTAGCTGGACATGGTGGAGTGCACCTGTAGTTCCAGCTACTCGGGAGGCTGAGGCATGAAAATCGCTTGAACCCAGTAAGCAGAGGTTGCAGTGAGCTGAGATCTTGCCACTGCACTCTAGCCTGGGCAACAGAGAGAGACTCTGTTTCGGGGAAAAAAAAAAAAAAAAAGAAGTCCCAGGTTTCATATGTATTAAAACTGAAAGCAAAGACTTGAAAGAAATGTATTTACTGACTAATGACACCATTACCTTCCCATTTAGGGGAAAATGGATAACAATATCCTTCACCTTAAGAAACATTCTCTAGTCTAGAGTGCCAACGAGCTTTAGAAAACATTAATTTAGACCCAGAGACCTGGGGTATCTATGGTGGCTATTGTATTGACTTACATTGTAGGTATCAGAGGGAGAAATGTGGCACAAAACCCTATCTAGTGGAGGTTAATTTAGTTACCCCAGTTTATGCACAAGCATAGCTGGGAGGTTGCCCATTTACTGTGTCTCTCTTCCTTGGGTCTGGGGAAAACTCTTAAACTTGAACATCCATTATTATGGTGCATTCAGTAATTCTTACGATACTTACCCAAAGATACATATCTTTTCTTTTCTTCTTCTTTCTTTCTTTCTTTTTTCAGCTCACCGCAACCTCTACCTCCTGGCTTCAAGCGACAATCCTGCCTCAGCCTACTGAATAGCTGGGATCACAGGCACCCACCACCATGCCCAGCTAATTTTTAGATACGCATCTTTTAATATAGCCTACATTCAAAACGATTTTAAGGACTTTGGCCATATTGAAACAGAACAGTTAGTTTGGAGGGCCATTGTATAGAGTGGAAAATGTGCTGTTGAGACTATGGAAACAATTCAGGCTATATTATTATTGCCTGAGTCCTGAGACATTCAGCCCAGCATTTTAATATATCCTTAGACCTTGATTTAGAGAAGCAGCAAACATGAAAGGTATGGTGGATATTTTTATGGTGCTTACCAAAATGTATCTTCCATTCTTTGCTTTAAAGTACTCCAACTTGTTTTGGAGGAATCTCTTTGCCAACTCATTGGATAGCAGCCGTGAAATTGTAGTCATTACAGTGAAATTGCCCCGGGCTTGAACCTGATTGGCTTAAACCAATCAGAACATCCTATCTCTCTAGCCATAAGGATTACTCAGAGATGGATATGATCACATTTGGAACAATAAGGCATAACAATATTATAGTGAAACTTCTGGGAAAAAAGTTCCCTCATACTTCCAGCAACCCCAAAAGAAAATTCTTCTTCTAGATGGAATGGGAAGGTTTTTACTTCTATAGCCATTGTTGCTACTGTGAGTGGAGCTGACTTTAAGACAAAACTGAGGCATTGGGAAGAGCAGGGAAGAGAGAATTAGAATGTAGTCACTAGAGACACACTGTCCAGTAGAAATTTCTGTGTTGCTGGAAATTTTCTATGTCTGCACTGCCCAATATGGTAACCACTAGCCACATGTGGCTACTGAGCATTGAGTTGTGGCTAGTGACAGAGGAATTAAGTTTTTAAGTTAGCTAATGAAAATTTAAATTTAAATAGCCACATATGGCTGGTGGCTACTATATCGAACGGTGAATCACGAGATGGTGCACATAATACTTATGAATAGATCCATATGTCACCTAAACAAAAATCTGTTGCCAACACATACAAGACATCTGATTTTCAGACAGAATGGCTGTATTAGATTTATGTTTTCATCCAAAGCTGTTATGACAGCTAACTTTTAAGCAAGTAACTAGAAGATCAATATCCACTACTCTTTTTTTTTTTTTCCCAGACAGAGTCTCACTCTTGTCGTCCAGGCTGGAGAGCAATGGTGTGAACTCAGCTCACTGCAACCTCCACCTCCCGGGTTCAAGCAATTCTTCTGCCTCAGTCTCCCAAGTAGCTGGGATTACAGGTGCCCAGCACTGTGTCCAGCTAATTTTTGTATTTTTAGTAGAGATGGGGTTTCACCATGTTGACCAGGATGGTCTCCATCTCCTGACCTTGTGATCCACCCACCTTGGCCTTCCAAAGTGCTGGGGTAACAGGCGTGAGCCACCGTGCCCAGCCTACTCTTTTTACATCTGGTATTTTATAGCTGGGAGGACTTGGGCAAATTATATCAAATCTCTGATGATATTTCAAAGATTAAATGAGATGATCCATATAAAGGACTCAGCATGAAATCTTATCTGTAGTAAATATTCAATGAACGGTAGCCTGCTGCTACCACTGCTACTTACCACTGACATAATATAAATGACTGTCCACCTTTTAGTACCTAGACATGCCTATATCTTATAGTAATAAGTCACTGAGACATGAACATATCAAAGTTGAAAGAGAGTTAGAAAGCAAGTAATCCAAGAAGATATCAATGCAGAAGGTAAATTAACTCTCAGTTGTCAAAATGACCAGGCAATTAGTAGAGCACAGAAGAGACATTATAGCCAAGACAAAATTACAACCAAGATCTCCTACTTTTTATTTTTGCTTCAACTTCTCCCAGATTTTTCAAAAGGCCTGGCATTCTCTATTCAACTTAGCAAACAGGTTAATACTAGTGACTTAGAGAAAATTCCATTCATCTTCTAGGCAGTTTTACAATAATAAGATAATCTTCTCAAGACCATTTAACCTCATGGTTGACTCTAGTTTCACTCTTCAAGACGTGGTGGGAAGGATTTTGCTGTCAGTGTTATTGAATGCCTGAATCACAGCTGTGCCTAAAAGATTTCAAAAGTTCAAGCACTGTTTTGATCTCATTCTCTATTTCCTTTGAAAAAATTTTCTTAGCAGGGGAAAAGAAACTCTTTTTCTTGAGTTTATAGCACTGTATCATAATGGTCAAAGGCAGAACTGGGTACGTTCCTCAATGAGTTATGTATTTTCCTCTTTAGTTTCTTCTCTTGTCCACAGGCCACCATTTTACAGCTTTCAAACTGGAGCCAACAATACCTAAAAACTAAGTTCCTACTGATTCAATACTGAACGACTTCATCTTTGAGTTAAGATGGCAGGATACCAGGGCACCTATAATTTATGACTACATAAGCAGATACTGTTTGTTTTACATCAACAAATTTTGGAGTTTCAAAGTCATTTCAATCCTTCTTCACGTAGCACTGTAGGGATAAACTGGTTGGAATGTGGGTTTTATAGCTGCATCATCTCATTAAAAATTATTGTTAGACTGCAGTCCTATTAGATTATGATCAATACTTTACAACTAGGAAGTCAGAGTGAGAAGGTGAGACCCCATTTGAGTTAATTTTGTATTATGTTTCTTCTACATGGATCTGTTTCAAGTATCATTTATGCAACTGTGTGAAATTGAGTTTGAAATGAGAAATCTCTGATTTACAAAGATCTTTTTATCTTACCATCCATCCTAAGCCATACCAGATGTTCTAAGATACTCACCTCAATTGCTACAAAAAGGAAAAAGTTCCCATACTTCCACATTCTTTCTAAAAACACATGCCAGCGGTTCGTTGTTTCCATGGCCATAAGAGAGATAAGAAGTGTGTTCCTGGCACTTTGGGAGGCTGAGGTGGGAGGATTGCTTAAGTCCAAGAGTTCGAAACCAGCCCGGACAATATAGTGAGACTTCATCTCTAAAAAAATAAATAAATACAATGTGTTCCTAGGGCTTTACATTTCTTCCCTTCTCCTAAGATAAAGGATACAAACATTTTCTCCAAATCAATGCATACCTTTTGTTAATGCCAACAGATTGTTTTTCTCATACATTGCTGTAAATGGTGATTAGACTTCTAAGATGACCACACAAAAGAAGTATGTCAATTACTTTAGGGGTTAACTCAGCTGTGGATGACTGGGATGCGAACTAACGATGAATCTCAGAATTTTTATTTCTGGGAAATGTCACCCATGCCCTAAAACGCAGACTATAAATCTTCAGAACATAGCCCATATGGAAGTTGGGGACTTCTTATACTTCAATCAGGTTTCAAATCTGGATGGCATTTACTCAACCATTTTCTTAACAATATAATTTGATGTATGGGCAACAGTGCAAACTCAAATAACAGATTCTAAAACTATAATAATGAATACGTTATATGAAAAACTTCAAAATGTAAAGCATTAATGCAAATGAAAGACTACCAGACATATTAAGGAAGGCATTCTGATGCTGGTAGCCAAAAATATGTCTTCTTGGAGAAATAAATGTTATGGTTGATATATACGTACAAAAGATGCATGGATCAATGTTAATCATATTGCCCATTGTACTTTTATACTTTGAAAGCACTAAAAGATCCAGTAGTGAGTCATAACTGTGACTTCCAAACTAGATCAATTTCGAAGGAAACTGATTCCTGAGACTAGCTGATAAATGTCATTTGTAATGGGAAACATTTGCTTTCTGGCTAGTTGAGTGCATTTAGGTAGACAGTAATGAGTTGCAGCTGAAGGGTGGAGATCCTCTAAAAAGAAGTATATTTTTTCTTTGCCAAATATCATGAAAAAAGTATTTCTTCCAACTCTCCCACTATTGATAGTCATTCAAGAAAGATTCTTGCAATGTGACTCTTTCACAGAAAAAAAAAAAACCCACTGGAAAATCAGAAGAGAAAAGTATTATAGCTCAATAACTAGTATGGAGCTGTAAGAATAATAATCAACATTTATCACTATAGAAACAAAGACACAAAGTACAACAAAGAAATACAGCTTAATGTACAGGAAAAGAAATGTATGATAAACCACATATTAGCGTGGACTAGTTTATGTTTTAAATACAAAGAAATCCCAAATCTCAGGTGCTTAAGACAGCAAAGGCTTATTTTTCATTATGCTACATGTTGAGCATGGGTGTGCAAGCATGCTTTGCTCTGTTATTTTCTTAATCATCATGGGACATGGAAGCGAGCAGTAAGGTACCTGCCACTGGCAATGAAATGCCTCCCCCAAGAAGAGTCCACAGATCACCTTCAGTTTCATTTCATTGGCCAAAGCAAATCACATGGCCATGAGCAATTACAGTAGGACAAAGTTCAGTTCTACTATATGCCTAGAAGAAAGCAAATTAGAATATCTGAGAGCAGCTGTTTGACACACAAAAGAAAAACTAGTTATAGGCCAAGGACCACTACATGCAAAGAGAGTCTACAGGAACTATTAATATCAATCACTACAAGGTACTTGTTGACTGCAAAAAAAAAAAAAAAAACCCAAAAACTGTCAAATTTACTACTAATCAATACATGAACATGAGGATCTAGAAAATGTATTGCTTAGGTTGAAAAGAAGGACACAAGTCATCATGAGAAATGGTCCTAACATAAATTTCAGGCAAAACTTTATTGGTCTGGCGAGGCGAGATGTCTCATACCTGTAATCCCAGCACTTCGGGAGGCGGAGGCAGGTGGATCACCTGAGGTCAGGAGGTCAAGACAAGCCTGACCAACATGGTGAAACTCCGTCTTTATAAAAATACAAAATTAGCCGGCTGTGCTGGTGGGCACCTGTAATCCTAGATACTTGGGAGGCTGAGGCAGGAGAATTGCTTGAACCTGGGAGGTGAAGGTTGCAGCGAGTTGAGATCGCGCCATTGCACTGCAGTCTACAACAAGAGTGAAACTCTGTCTCAAAAAAAAACCAACCAACCAAACAACAAAAAAACTTTATCGATGACAATATATTTGCTGAATTCAGCAAGTCAAGCATGTTTTCTAACTAGTTTTATTAGGAAGTCTGGTCTTTGTTAGTAGCCTTCAATCTTTTATTTATTTATTTTTTGAGACAGGGTGTCACTCTGTCACCCAGGCTGGAGTGTAGTGGCACAATCAGAGCTCCCTGCAGCCTCAGCTTCCCTGGTTCAAGTGAACTTCCCATCTCAGACTCCCAGGTAGCTGGGACTACAGGTGTGCACCACCATGCCCAACCAAATTTTGTATTTTTTGTAGAGAGATGGGGTCTCACCATGGTGCCCAGGCTGACCTTGAACTCCTGGGTTCAAGCAATTCACCCTCCTTGGCCTCCCAAAGTGCTAGGATTACGGGTGTGAACCACTGAACCCGGCCTTTTATTTTTTTCAAGCCAGGAGAAACTCCTCCCCCACCCCCACCTGAATTGCACTCCCAAATAAAATCTTATGTAGCACCATAGATACAAAAACAGAGTAGGAGTAGAGCTACTTAAACTGGGATTGGAGGCCCAGAGGCCCCAGAGTGGTTCTGAGACACTGGAATACCCTGGAATATTCTAGAATATAGTTTTACAAAACATTTGTCAATAGAAGAGTGTTCCCTGTTAACATGCATCTGCAGTCCCCACTACTCAGGAGACTGAGGTGGGAGATCTCTTGAGCCCAGGAGCTCAAGGCTGAGGTGAGCTATGATTGCACCACTGCGCTCCAGCCTGAGTTACAGAGTGAAACTCTGTCTCAAAAAAAAAAAGGAAAAGAAAAGAAGAGAAAAAAAAACCAAGAAGTAGAAGTGTAATAACAAGGCTCTTTGTTCATTTATATGTTAACCTATTTGTCTTTTATGTTTTAAAAAAATGTACTATGTTTTAAAGAAGTAGTACAATATTTATTCTCCAAATTAATTATGTGATTCATGTGATGATATTATTTGTATCTGTCTGTGGTTGTGTTACATAGACCTTAGTAATGTGTGTGTGTGTGTGTGTGTGTGTGTGTGTGTGTGTGGTGTATGAGTGAAAGAAAAGTTTCACAAAATAAAACCTGCACTTACTATCTGCAATAAATTCTGACATACTCTCTTCTATTCTATGCTATTTTTAAAAAATGCTATTTTTAGTCAACAAAATTATTTCACTACCCAATGAAGGATCACCACCACAGTTTGAAAAAGCCCAGCCTGAGAGAAGTTTCTAGTTGCTAAACCACAGGGATCTAGCCTGCTAAACATTTCTACTGGTGGTTTGAATTAGGACTTTGATTGCACATTGCTCATGTTTGCAGATGACATGAAGCTGGAAGATGTAGCTAATATGACCTTAATAGACTGCAATAATGTGCCCGAGAAAGCGACTTGAGGTTAAAAAGAACTAAATGTAGAACTCTACACTTGTGTCTAAAAGATGTAAACCATATATACCAAATAGGGGACATATTTAAATTTTATTTACTTATTTATTTATTTTTGAGACAGGGTCATTCATGCCCTGTCACCCAAGCTGAGTGCAATGTCACAATCTTAGCTCATTACAACCTCAACCTCTTGGGTACAAATGATCCTTCCACCTCAGCCTCCTGAGGAGCTGGGTCTACAGGTGCATGCCACCACACCTGGCTAATTTTTAATTTTTCTGTAGAGACAAGATTTCGCTTTGTTGCCCAGGCTGGTCTTGAACTCCTGGCCTCAGTCAATCCTCCTGCCTCAGTATTGGGACTGTAGGTGTGAGCCACCACACCCAGCTAAAATTTTAGTTTAGTTTTGTGGAAGGAGATATGGCATAAAAGTCAAATATACGGAAAATATTTCAGGATTTTAATTTACTATAGGCACAATATAAGTCACCAGTGTTAAGTGTTTGTCAGATAAAACTGAGATGAAAAGCAATCAGATAGAGTCCTGAGAGCCTTCTCTGAGACCAGAGCTCACCTGGACCCTTTTTAAAATTAATTAATTAATTTTTTTGAGAAAGAATCTTAACTCTGTTGCCCAGGCTGGAGTGCAATGGTGTGACCTCGGCTCATTACAACCGCTGCCTCCCGGGCGCAGGTGATTCTGCTGCCTCAGTCTCCTGAGTAGCTGAGATTATAGGTGCCCACCACCACACCTGGCTAATTATTTGTATTTTTAGTAGAGACAGAGTTTCACCATGTTAGTCAAGCTGGTCTTGAACTCCTGGGCTGAAGTAATCTGCCCACCTTGGCCTCCCGAAGTGCTGGGATTACAAGCGTGAGCCATCGCATGCCCAGCCTCACCTGGAGCCTTTTGTCTCTCTCTTTTTCTTTTTATCCCTGGAGCCTTTTGTTTCCTTTTTTTAAAAACATGGTCTTGTTCTGTCACCAGGCTGGAGTGCAGTGGTGTGATCACAGCTCACTGCAGCCTTAACTTCCTGGGCTCCAGTGATCCTCCTGCCTCAGCCTCCTGAGTAGCTGACACTACTGGTGCTCACCACCACGCTGGGCTGATTTTTGTATTTTGTTTTGTTTTGTTTTGCAGAGACAGGGTTTTACTATGTTGCCCTGGCTGGTCTGGAACTCCTGAGCTCAAGCAATCTCCCTGCCTCAGCCTC
The DNA here is from genome assembly GCF_043159975.1 of Macaca nemestrina. Classification (NCBI taxonomy): domain Eukaryota; kingdom Metazoa; phylum Chordata; class Mammalia; order Primates; family Cercopithecidae; genus Macaca; species Macaca nemestrina. The sequence continues at coordinate 119,163,101 of NC_092133.1, read as the reverse complement.
CCAAAGTGCCGGGATTATAGGCATGAACCACCACGCTCAGCCTTCGTTTTTTTCTTGGGACCACATTTTAATCAGGGGGAAAATGGCAGATGATAACGAATTCAATAAGGATGGTAGGGAAAATGACATCACATAGGAATAGTTGAAAGAGCTAAGGATGCAGAACCTGAAAATATCAGACTAAAGAAATAGCAGTTGGCCAGGTGCGGTGGCTCATGCCTGTAATCCCAGCACTTTGGGAGGCTAAGGCGGGCAGATCATGAGGTCAGGAGATCGAGACCATGCTGGCTAATACAGTGAAACCCCATCTCTACTAAAAATACAAAAAATTAGCCTGATGTGGTGGCGGGCGCCTGTAGTCCCAGCTACTTGGGAGGCTGAGGCAGGAGAATGGTGTGAACCTGGGAGGTGGAGCTTGCAGTGAGCTGAGATCGCACCACTGCACTCCAGCCTTGGTGACAGAGTGAGACTCCATCTCAAAAAAAAAAAAAGAAAAAAGAAAAGAAAAAAAAAGAGAGAAATAACAGTCTTAGGCAGGGTGCAGTGGCTCATGGCTATAATCCCAGGGCTTTGGGGGCCGAGGCAAGGAGGGTCACTTGAGGCCAGGCATTCAGGACCAGCCTTGGCAACATGGCCAGACCCTGTCTCCACACACACACACACACACACACACACACAAAATAAATAAATAAATAAATAAATAAATAAATAAATAATGATCTTCAAGTATCAGAAAGTCGAATATGAAATCCCATCAAAGAGGGATTATACCTGTTCCCTTTTCTCCCAGAGGCAGAACCACACATTTATTCCTTCCTTCTTTCCTTCCTTTATTTATTCATCCAACAAACATCTGTTGAGCACTTACCACATATCTCTTAGACCAGATATCTCTTCGTAGTACAGAGTACAAAAGCAACTCTCCCTGCCCCTAAGAGTGCAATTCAGTAGGAATGAAGGACAGTATCCAGTTTTCTGAAACTTGTGTTGGTGTCTTTTGTGGCAACGCTGTTTCTTTGGGCCAACATGAGCCACTGAGGATGTGTGGCCTTCCGTGTGTGATTGTTTTGCTGTCCTGATATATAATCTGTCTGCTTTGTCCGATCATGTCACCATCCAGTGAAAGAAAATCTTTCAGAAGCCCGCAGATACCTTCGGGATACAATCTAAAATCCAACCAGGCATGGTGGCTCATGCCTATAATCCCAATGCTTTGGGATGCCAAGACAGGAGGATGGTTTGAGCCCAGGAGTTTGAGACAAGCCTGGGCAACATATCAAGATTCTGACTCTACAAAAAATTTAAAAATTAGCTGGGCACGGTGGTGCACACCTATAGTCCCAGTTACTTGGGAGGCTGAAGCCAGATCTCTTGGCCAGGAGGTTGAGGCTGCAGTGAGCTATGATTGCACCATTGCACTCCACACTGGGTGACAGGGCAAGACCCCATCTTTAAAAATATATCTATATTTTTTGAGATGGAGACTTGCCCTGTGGCCCAGGCTGGAGTGCAGTGGCACCATCTTGGCTCACTGAAACCTCTATCTCCCAAGTTCAAGTGATTCTTCTGCCTCAGTCTCTCAAGTGGCTAGGACTATAGGCGTGTGCCACCATGCCCAGATAATTTTTGTATTTTTTGGTAAAGACAGGATTTCACCATGTTGGCCAGGCTGGTCTCAAACTTCTGACCTCAGGTAATCTGCCCGCTTTGGCCTCCCAAAGTGCTGGGATTACAGGCATGAGTCACCTTGCCCAGCATAAAAAATTAAAAAAAAAAAAAAATCAAATGGCATTCAAGGCTTGTTTTCAAAATATCTCTTTACTTTCATCAATATCTCCTGCCATTCTCCTAACATACACCCCACATTCCAGCCATTAAGAATTAATCTCCATGCTCTGTGTGTGCCTAGTTTCCTTTCTACCTGCACAATCCTGCACGCCCCTTCCCCACTCAGCCCCTGGCTGACTCCTCTTTGTTCACATGACAGCTCCATTACCACCTACACTGAGAGGCCTTCCATGATTCCCACTGGCCATGTTTCAGGAGCTTTTCCTCTGGGTTTTCAAGACACTTCATGAATAGTTACTGTCTGATCCTTATCCTCATTACCAGGCACAGCAGGGGCACAGAGCTGGTCCTCACCAAATGTTTAACTATATTAATGAATGAGGTTGAGAGTGGTAGCTGACATTTGTAATCCCAGTGCTTTGGGAGGCAGAGGCGAGAAGATCTCTTGAGGCCAGAAGTTTCAGACCAGCCTGGGCAGCATAGCAAGACCCCATGTCTACAAAAAGAAAAAAGAATGAATGATACAAAATCACTCCATTCTCACATTGCTATAAAGAGACTGGGTAATTTACCTGAGACTGGGTAATTTATGAAGAAAACAGGTTTAATTGACTTACAGTTCAGGAGCTGTTTAGGAGACATGGCTGGGGAGGCCTCAGGAAACTTACAGTCATGGCAGAAGGCCAAGACCATAAGAGGAGGAAGAGAGAGAAGGGGGAGGTGCTACACACTTTCAAACAACCAGCTCTCGTGAGAACTCACTCACTATCATGAGAACAGCAACGGCTAAGTCCGCCCCCATGATCCAGTCACCTCCCACCAGGCCTCTCCTCCCATACTGGGGATTACAATTTGACATGAGATTTGGGTGGGAGCACAAATCCAAATCATATCACTCTGCAAGTTCAGGTTGCACCAAACAGACAGCTATTTATAAAGATTAAGGTGTCATTGACTTTCAACTTTGGATAATGAATCTAAATAGAGGAAATAATGAGAGAGATTCTTAGAAACTCCACTTCTTCTAAGCTCAAGACCACTGTTGGCTGCAAATGCTAGTGCTGTTAGTGCTCTCCTAAACCTGCATCATGGAGACATAAAAAGAGAGGATGATGAATTATTGACCGTCATGATCAGATGGTTATCCCATTTGCTGCTTTGGAAGTTACCCTTGCAACACAGGAGACAACCATCCTTTCTGTCCTGCGAGAAGGCTGGTACCACACAGTCTGTGTGTCCGGGCATGAAAACCATCAGGCATGAAGGGCAGCACGTTGCCGGTGGGCTGTGCCAACCCAAGGAAACAGTGCCTCCTTTGAGAGACACAAAGAGCCACTGTCTTCGCCTCTTTTTTTCTTCTCCAAAAACTGTTAGAGTCCAAAACTCACTGTGGAGATAACAAAGGCTCCTCGAAGACGGAGCAGAGGGCTCCAGTCATTTCACCTGGAGAATTTCAGCCAAAACCAGCCCACAGAACACAGCTCACAAGATTAGGGTAGTCAAGCTTCCTTTTCACCTGGCCTGCAATCTGGAAGAAAAATAAACTCCCCTGAAAACAGAATGTCCCTTTTTTCCCAGCATCATTCTGGACTGCTCTGTCCTCATCAACAGAGTGATGATTCCTCTTTCTACCAAGATGTTTTCTTGCTAATGTTTACCCCACATGCTAGTGTTTTCTATGACAAGCTCATGTCCACTTGATGTAAGAGCATTAAGAATGATTTAAGCAGAGATGGAGTGACTCTTCATAAGGTGAGTTCTGTGCTAAACGGGAGGTTGGACTGGCTGACCACTAAGATCCCTGTAATTAGGAGGTTAGTAGAGATAACATGTAATTCATTCATTCAAACCTGTGGTCCCCTGGTGGTCACATTAATAGTGAAATGGCTCAAATGTGGACAGCGCTGCCATCAATTCAAGCACAGAGGGCAAGGGTGATTAGGAGAGAAGGCTAAGGGGTAGGGATGCTGTTAGGAAAATTGCCTTAACAAGCCTAAACTGAGCACTTGCTGTATGCCAGGCAGCGGCTGGAGAAAGAAAGATGAAGCTCAGATTGCGTTTAGATAAGTAGTGAAAATAGACATGCACCCAGGCCATTACAATAAAATGGAATGGATGCCACGGTGCTTATGTGGTATGCAAGTAGCATGGAGGAGGAGCCAATGTAGAACCTGTAGACGGCACGAAAGATGACTCATTGCAGGAGGTGACAAGTCAACTTTCACTTAGGAATGAATAACAACTGACATATGTTGGGAGGAGGGCGTGGAAAGATATTCCAGGTAGAGGGGCCAGGAATGCCACACAAGAAGGCATGAGGGATCATGGCAGATTGGCGAGCTGCAGGTGGCTTCTTGGTATAGCAGCCATGGAGGATGTCTGTGAAAGCGGGACAGAGGTGGGCTGAGAAGTAGGCGGCAACCAGACTGGGAGGAACTTTCCTGCCATGGGGAATAAGAGCTACCTCCAGGGAGTGGCCTAGGAAGAGGCAGAGGCAAGAATTCAGAGAAGGAAAAAGACCACGCACACTGGACTTCCCAGCCTAATAGAAGATTCCTTTATTCCGAGTGTGGTGAGGGCGTGACTGAAGGGCCCATGTGGACTGGGGGCCCGTGGCCCATGTAGACATCTCAAAGATGAACTTGAATCCCCCACCTTCTATCCCCAACAATGCCCCAGTGCTGTGTAAGGCTCTGGAGCTGTGTCCCGGGATGTGGGTGAGAAAACCCTAAGAAGATCTAAAGTTAGATACCCTAGCATCCCAGAGGGTTAGGGCTCAGAGAATATGTGATTTTAAAAACTACTTATATATGTGTATATATAATTTTTTCTCCAGGCAAAATGACATATGTATGTATACATATATATGTATATACATACATATATATAATTTTAAAAATCACATATTCTCTGAGCCCTAATCCTCGTGGATGCTAGGATATTTACTTAACCTCTCAGATGCTAGAATTTATATATATATATATGCCTGTAATCCAAGCCTGGCCTCAACTTGTATTTTTAAACTTTAATGCTATCATTATTGCTTCCCACCTTATAAGGTAGATACTTTTTTGTGTGTGTGTGACAGTCTCACTCTTGCTCAAGCTGGAGTGCAATGGCATGATCTCAGCTCACTGCAACCTCTGCCTGCTGGGTTCAAGTGATTCTCCCATCTCAGCCTCCCAAGTAGCTGGGATTTCAGGCACCCACCACCAGGCATGGCTGATTTTTTATTTAAGTAGAGACAGGGTTTCACTATGTTGGTCAGGCTGGTCTTGAACTCCTGACCTTAAGTGATCTGCCCGCCTCAGTCTCCCAAAGTATTGGGATTACAGGCATGAGCCACCACAACGGGCCAAACAAGCACTTAAAAATTTTTTTAAAATTATTATTGTTGTTATTATTATTATTATTATTATTATTTTGAGATGGAGTCTTGCTCTGTAGCCCAGGCTGGAGTGCAGTGGCACGATCTCAGATCACTACAAGCTCTGCCTCCTGGGTTCACACCATTCTCCTGCCTCAGCCTCCTGAGTAGCTGGGACTACAGGCGCCTGCCACCACGCCTGGCTAATTTTTTTTTTTTTGTAGAGACACGGTTTCACCGTGTTAGCCAGGATGGTCTCAATCTCCTGACCTTGTGATCCGCCCACCTCGGCCTCCCAAAGTGCTGGGATTACAGGCGTGAGCCACCATGCCCAGCCTTAAATTATTATTATTTTTTGAGGATGGTGTCTCACTCTGTCACCCAGGCTGTAGTGCAGTGGTGTGATCTAGGCTCACTGCACCCTTTGCCTCCCAGATTCAAGCAATTCTCTTGTCTCCGCCTCCTAAGTAGCTGGGATTACAGACACCCACAACCACAGCTGGCTAATTTTTGTATCTTTAGCAGAGACAGGGTTTCGCCACGTTGGCCAGGCTGGTCTTGAACTTCTGACCTCAAGTGATCCACCCATCTCGGCCTCCCAGAGTGCTGGGATGACAGGTCTGAGCCACCATGCCTGGCCAAGGCAGGCGTATTTGAAAGGCAAATTTCCTGCAGATATTCCACTTTTGGAATCTTAATTGTAGCCTAAGACTATAGGAGCATGCAGGGCACAAAAGGCCCTGGGTCTAACAGGGTTAATCTCTTCCTGAAATTTCTCCAGTCCTGGGCTTCCATACGAGGGTCAGCAAATAAAAGGAAAGAGAGAAATTTCTGGAAGGTCTGCTGCTGCTGCTGCTGCTGGGACAAAAAGGGGACCCAAGAGCGTCTAGTTTAAGAATGATGCCAGCAACCCAGTGAGATGTGAGAATCAGCCGAGCTAGCCAGTGGGCCAGGGGCATCCTGGCTAGAGGCAGAAGTTCCAGCTCTACTGCAAACCTTCTCCTGGCTTAAGGAGGAATCTACTACTGTCATGCACCGCATAATGATGCTTCTGTCAGGACAGACCACACATACAGGGGCGGCCCCATAAGATTACAATGCAGTTGTCCGTGTGCAAGTGGCTCCGGCCTGTAATCCCAGCACTTTGGGAGGCTGAGGTGGGCAGATCACTTGAGGTCAGGCGTTCGAGACCAGCCTGGCCAACATGGCGAAACATCTCTACTAAAAATATAAAAATTAGCCTGATGTGGCAGTGGGTGCCTGTAATCCCAGCTACTCGGGAGGCTGAGGCAGGAGAATCATTTGAACCTGGGAGGTGGAGGCTGCAGTGAGCCAAGATGGTGGCACTGCACTTTAGCCTGGGCGACAGGGCAAGACTCTGTCTCAAAACCAAACCAAACCAAAACAAAAACAAGGTTACAATGCAGTTGAAAAACTCCTACCCCTAGTGGCATCGTCACTGTCCTAACGTTGTAGCACACTACATTACTCATGTGTTTGTGGTGATGCTGGCGTCAACAAACCTGTTGTACTGCCCGTCATATGAAAGTTTAGTGCATGTAATTATGTACAGTACATAATACTTGCTAATAGATAATTATGTTACTGGGTTATGTACTTACTATACTATGCTTTTTATTGTTATTTGAGCTTGTACTCCTACTTATTTTTAAAAAGTTAACCGTACAACAGCCTCGGGAAGGGCCTTCAGGAAGTATTCCAGGAGAAGACCTTGTCATCACAGGGCATGAGAGTTCTGTGTATGTTACTGCCCCTGAAGACCTACCAGTGGGACAAAATATGGAGGTGGAAGACAGTGATGTTGGTAATCCTGACCCCGTGTAGGCCTAAGCTAACGTCTGTTTGTGTCTTAGTTTTTAACAAAAATATTTAAAAAGTAAAACAATAAAAATTTAAAAATGTAAAAATAGAGAAAAGCTCATAGAATAAGGATATAAAGAAAGAAAATAGGCCAGGCACGGTGGCTCATGCCTATAATCCCAGCAGCTTGGGAGGCCGAGGTGGGCAGATCACTTGAGGCCAGGAGTTTGAGACTGGCCTGGCCAACAGGGTGAAACCCTGTCTCTATGAACAATACAAAAATTAGCCGATCGTGGTGGTGGGCGCCTGTAGTCCCAGTTACTTGGGAGGCTGATGCACAAGAATCGCTTGAACCTGGGAGGCAGTGGTTGCAGTGAGCTGAGATGGTACCACTGCACTCCAGCCTGGGCAACAGAGCACGAGTCTGTCTCAACAACAAAAAAAAGAAAGGTACTTTTGTACAGCTGTACAATGTATTTGTTTTAAGCAGCATTATTGCAAAAGAGTCTGAAAGTTTTAAAAAGTCTGGTTTATAAAATAAAAAAGTTATAGTGAGCTAAGAGTAATTTATTATTGAAGAACAAAAAAATTTTAAATAAATGTAGTGTTGCCTAAGTGTACAATGTTTACAAAGTAAGTCTACAGTAATGCATAGTAATGTCCTAGGCCTTCACATTCACCCACAACTCACTGACTCACCTAGAGCAACTTGCAGTCTTGCAAGCTCCATTCCTGCTTGCTGCCCTATACAGGTACACCACTTTATTTATTTACTTATTTATTTTTTTGAGAATGAGTCTTGCTCTGTCGCCTAGACTGGAGTGGCAGTGGCACCATCTCGGTTCACTGCAACCTTAGCCTCCTGGGTTCAAGTGATTCTCCCACCTCAGCCTCCTGGAATTAGCTGGGATTACAGGATTGCTGGGGGTAGCTGGGATTACAGGCACCCACCATCAAGCCCAGCTAATTTTTGTATTTTTGTAGAGATGGGGTTTCACCATGTTGGTCAGGCTGATCTTGAACTCCTGACCTCAGGTGATCCTCCTACGTGAGCCTCCCAAAGGGCTGGGATTACAGGTGTGAGCCACCATGCCGGGTAGGTATACCACTTTTATCCTTTATACCATATTTTACTGTACATTTGCTATGTTTAGATACACAAATACTTACCATTGTGTTAAAGCTGCCTACAATATTCAGTGCAGTCACAGGCAGTGCAGATTTGTAGCAGTAGGCTATACTAGATAGCCTAGCTGTGTAATAGGCTATGCCATTTAGGCTTGTGTAAGTACACTCTACAAGATACAATGAAATTATCTAACAATGCATGTCTCAAAAGGTATCCCTGTTGTTAAGCAACACACGACTGTATTTCCAAGTATTTCTAGTATGTGCCAGGAGCCCTCACCTATGTAATCTGACTTAATTGCAGTGAGACTACTGTGAGATAGGTATTATTTCCACTTCATAGGAGATGAAACTGATGATCAAAGAATTTAAGCATCTAGCCTGGCATGGTGGCTCACGCCTGTAATCCCATCACTTTGGGAGGCCGAGGCGGGCAGATCACTTGAGGTCAGGAGTTCGAGACAAGTCTGGCCAACATGGCGAAATCCTGTCTCTACTAAAAATACAAAAATTAGCCGGGCATGATGGCAGGCGCCTGTAATTCCAGTTACTTGGGAGGCTGAGGCAGGAAAATCACTTGAACCGGAGAGGCAGAGGTTGCAGGGAGATCGTGCCATTGCACTCCAGCCTGGGGGACACAGCGAGACTCTGTCTCAAAAAAAAAAAAACAAAAACAAACAAACAAAAAAACACCCAAAGAGTTTAAGCATCTTGCCAAAGTCAGAGAGATAGAAATTGGAGGGCCGAGATTCAACACTGGGCTTTTCCTGTCTCCAAACCCCATTTGCTTTTGTTTTTGTTCTTCCACCCCACCACTGATTAATTTTTATGCCAGATTCCTTCATTGTTTTTTCATGTATGAAAAGGGGGCTACAAAGAGTTAGTAAAACAATTTTTACCTTCCTTAAGGTGGAATGAACAAATATGAAAATGTGTTGGAGGAAAAGGGTATAGGATAAATATAAAGGGTTCTTGGGATAGAGAGAAAGATGGGATTAGATTTTGCATCACTGAGATACATAAACTCAAGTTCCCCTACTTAGCATCAACATATAATACAAATCCATTTTGATTCTATTACTAGCACAGGAGAGGCGGGGAGAAAAAAAACACTGTACTCTCCAGTGACTGTTTTGGGGAGAAAAAAACTCCTTGGTGAGCTAACTGTTCCTTTATTGTCCAGCTGCTGCCTTTGAATCCTGTGTTTGCATTACCAACAATTGCAACGGAAGTGTTTGATTTCAATTATTTATTATTCGTATCCCTCCAGCTTCCAAAGAGAAATGCGAGGCAGGGAAATGAAGCTTTTTGAGTTTTCGTACACCAGATTCATATCTCAACTACTTGGTTTCACTGGTTTTGCTGATACATCCATTTAAAACTCACAGAGCTGATACACACCCCGGTTGAGAGGGTTAAGCTATGGCAATTTACTCTAAAATTCAAATATTTGGATTTGATGCAGAGGCCGAATGCCAAGGCCATGCTGATCTGCGACTGAAGAGCTAAAACATGAAAGTCCCCATCTTATTCTCTCCTGACCATGCTGCAGAGATGCTCTGTCGGCTTAATCTCTTTAATCTGCTTTGCTGCCTCCAAAGCCTCAATTATTTTGAAACCACGCAAGGGCCTGGTAGCGAGGCAGAGCTGGCTCCTGAGAGCAGTTCGTGGCTGGGACCAGATCCCTGCGGACTCTTTGTTCGGTCAGCAGAGGATTCTCTCGGTGGCCAGCTGAAGGCCTTTTCTTTGTGTCGTGATTGACAGGCATGAATTAAATATCACCCCACTGGGCTCTCTGATTGGTGAATGATGACGTATTACAAGAATGTCTTGGGAAAATGGTGTTTCATGATAACGGGACAAGACCAGAAAGGCTGGGCTTTTTCAGCTAATCCTAAACTTGACAACAGCAGAGACCTTGATTCTGGGCTCTGTATTTTATTTTTGTCTGGGTATGCCTTGTTCAGGCCCTTTAAAGGATGATCCTTAAATGGCTAAGAGAGGAGCAGAGGATGAAGCCCAACGAAGTGCAAATTTAGGAGCGAGAAAAGGATTGTTTCTTTAAATGACTGATGTTTCTGTAGATGTGCTTGAAGGGTTCTCTTCTAAAATGAGCCTGGCATTGTCTTTGAGGCTTTTCTTCCTTCTCAATTTATCAGCAAGGCAATTAGTATTCCTTAGGGCAATAATAGGCTCTGCAGGGTCCTGGCTATTCCCAACATATACTGGCCTGGCGTTGCCTCGGGCATAAACAGCTCTGCGCACACAATGCTCTGGTTTTGAACAAGCAGAAATAGTGTGATAAGAAAGTGCAGAGAGAAGAAATGGAAGAGCATGGAAATGCACCCCGGAATCCGAGGTGACACAGCATGTCTGTGGCTAAGTGGAGGAGGAAGGAAATGGGGTGCAAGATAGAAACTAATCTGTCATCTAGCCTAACAGTCGGTGAGGGATTGGGAGAAGGTTCATTTCAGGGTAAGGTCATTGAGCTGGCTCAGTGGATGACACCCCAAAACTGAAAGGGCGATTGTAATGAGAGCTCTCGCAGAGGTTGGGGGCAGCATTATCAATCTTAGTTTACATTTCGTGAAGTTTTTTTTTTTAATTTTAGATTCAGGGGGTACACGTGTAGGTTTGTTGCAAGGATGTATTGCATAACGGTGAGGTTTGGGCTTCCAGTGTATCCATCATCTAAATAGTGAACATTGTATTCAATGGGTAGTTTTTCAATCCTCATCCCTTTGCCAACACCCCACCTTTTGGAGTCCCCATTGTCTATTGTTTCCATCTTTATGCCCACGTGTACCCATTGTTTCACTCCCACTTATAAGTGAGAACATGTGGAATAAGTTATCTTAATTAAACATAACTTCTGCTTCTCACTTATAGAGAATTACAGCTCCCACTGATAAGTGAGAAGCAAAAGTGGATCTTGACATGGCCAAGCTGGGGATGTGGTGTGATGTTTTTGCATTAATTTGCTTAGGATAAAGGTCTTCAGCTCCGGCCATGTTGCCGCAAGGATATGATCTCATTCTTTTTTTATGGCTGCATAGTATACCATGGTATTATATGCGCCACATTTTTAAAATACAGCCCACCATTGATGGGCATCTGAGTTGATTCTGTGTCTTTCCTATTGTGACTAGTGCTGCAATAAACATACGAGTGCAAGTGTCTTTTTTATATAAGGATTTCTTTTCTTTTGGATAGATACACAGCAGTGGGATTGCTGGGTCGAATGGTAGTTCTATTTTGAGTTCTCTGTGAAATCCTCATACTGTTTTCCATAGAGGTTGTAATAAATTATCCTCCCACCAATAGTATACAAGGGTTCTGTATTCATTCGTTCTCGTGCTGCTAATAAAGACATACACGAGTATGCGTAATGTATAAAGAAAAGAGGTTTAATTGATTCACAGTTTTGCATAGCTGGGGAGGCCTCAGGAAACTTACAATCGAGGCAGAAGGCGAAGCAAACACCTTCTTTACACGGCAGCAGGAGAGAGAATGAGAGCCAAATGAAGGGAGAAGCCCCTTATAAAACCATCAGATATTGTGAAAACTTACTATCACGAGAATAGCATGGGGGAAACTGCCCCGAGGACTCAGTTGCCTCCCATGAGGTCCCTCCCACCGCATGTGGGGATTATGGATTACAATTCAAGATGTGATTTGGGTGGGGACACAGCCAAACCAAATCAGGTTCCCTTTTCTCTGAATCCACACCAACATCTGTTGCTTTTTTGACTTATTAACAGTGGACATTATGACTGATGTAAGATAATCCCTCATTGTGGTTTCAATTTGCATTTCTCTGATGATTAGTGATGTTGAGCATTTTGTGAATGATATTTTCTGGTGCATCTAACATAAATTCCAATGTGAAAGGAAACTGGGTCCTTAGGTTTGCCAAGTAGGCTTGCTACCAGTAATATTGATAGAAGAGAGCATCAGGGAAGAATCTTGTGCCCAGCTTTCAGTAAATATGGAAGTTGTTTTGCCATTGAGTTGGGCACAAAGATTCTTTCTACAAGATTCGAAGAAGGGAGAAATATGTAGATGTTGGCCATACTTTGGGCAGTAATAAGGTGATTTGTGCAAAAAGCTTGCTTTGCCTAGGGACTTCTTACTAGGTCTGGAAAGATAGTGTATTAGGTCAGGAGAACACCGGCAGGACCATAACCATCAACTAGGAGAACTAATGGGCCTGGTTCAGGTGAGCAGGTCAGATTCGGATGATGCTCTCCAGAGGAATAACTGAATCTACAAGTCAGGCAGCTCAGTCATGGTCTCATTGGGAATGGAGGGGTTGTTATAAGAAGCACACAGGGGCCAGGTGTTGTAGTTCACGCTTGTAGTCCTAGCACTCTGGGAGGTGGAGGAGAGTGGTAATCTGGTAAAACTCTGTCTTTACAAAAAAAAAAAAAAAAATTTAGCTGAGCATGGTTGTAAGTGCCTGTAGTCCCAGCTACTGGGGAGGCTGAAGTGGGAGGATTGCTTGACCCTGGGAGGTTGAGGCTGCAGTGAGCTGTGATTCTGCCACTGCACTCCAGCCTGGGTGAGTGGATGAGACCGTGTCTTGAAAAAAAAAAAAAGAAAAAGAAAAAGAAGCATAGTGGGCACAAGGCTCATGAGATTAGGGGGAAAGCTGGGAAAATAGTTCAAAATGCTGGCAAGAAATTAGGGCAACAGGAGGAGACCATAGCCAGAAATGTTCCCTGGAGAAGCAAAAGTGGATCTTGACATGGCCAAGCTGGGAATGTGGTGTGAACCCATGGCTCTAGTGGAGTGTGTGGGGCATGGCAGGGAGAGGATTCAAAGGGAGGGGAAGTACAAGGCAGACATTTAGGAGCACAAAGCTAAGGCGCTGATCACCTATATTCGCTGACTGCTGGAAATGGCTTCCTTCTTTGGAAATTAAAGTTGGAGAGTTTTCGTATTCATATAAATTATAATCTGGGTCCTTGTTAAAAGACTGCACAATTTGACTGAACTGCTGGTGACTGTGGTAAACACGTTCCTGGGTGTTGAGCATTGATGCAGCAATGCCAGCTCCAGGGAGCCTTCCTACACTGGAAGGAAATGTGAGTAATAACAAATATGCTTTTTTAGCAGATCGACAGCTTGCTGAGCTGGGACATGGTACATTCCAACCCCCTCCCCACCATATTTTTTTCTTTTCCTAAAGCACACTGTGTTGCTAGGAATACTTATTAGCTGTGTATTTCTTCAGTTCTTTCATGAATCAAAACGGTTCTGTCCTAATGCTTTGGATATGATTTCTGTCTCAAAATGTCCCTGAAGGGACTGGGATTATTAAATTGCAAGAGAAGTAGCCTGGGCAATGATAGAGTGTGTTCGTTTGCTAGGACTGTCATAACGAAGTACCACATGCTAGGGGGCTTAAACAACAGAAATTGATTGTCTCACAATTCTGGAGGCTAGAAACCCAAGATCAATGTATCAGCAGGGTTGGTTTCTCCTTCTCCTTTTTTTTTTTTTTTTTTTTTTTTTTGAGATGGAGTCTTGCTCTGTTGCCCAAGCTGGAGTGCAGTGGCACACTCTTGGCTAACTGTGACCTCCGCCTCCCAGGTTCAAGCAATTCTCCTGCCTCAGCCTCCAGAGTAGCTGAGATTACAGGTGTGTGCCACCACGCCTGGCTAATTTTTGTGTTTCTAGTAGAGACAGGATTTCTCCATGTTGGCCAGGCTGGTCTCGAACTCCTGACCTCAAGTGATCCACCCTCCCAAAGTGCTGGGATTACAGGCGTGAGCCACGGCGCCTGGCTAGGGTAGATTTCTTCTGATGCATCTCTTCTTGGCTTGTAGACGATCATCTTCTCCCTGTGTCTTCCTTCACATACTCTTCTTTCTCTCTGTGTCTGTGTCCTAATCTTTTCTTCTTATAAGGACACCATTCATGTTGGATCAGGGCCCACCCTAATGACCTCATTTAAGCTTAATGCTAGAGACTGAATGTTTGTGTGCAACCCATCCCCAGAATGTATATGTTGGCATCCTAGTCTCCAGTGTGATGCTATAGGGAGTGGAGACTTTAGGAGGTAATTAGGCCATAAGGGTGGAGCCTTCATGATTGGGATTAGTGCCCTTAGGAAAGAAAGCCCAGAGAGCACCCTTGCTCCTTCCACTGTGTGAGAACACAGTGGTCCTCATGAACCAGGAAGCAGATGTCTTGCCAGATACCAAATCTGCCAGCACCTTGACTTCCCAGCCTCCAGAACCATGAGAAATAGCGTTCTGTTGTTTATAAGCCACCTGGTCTATAGTATTTGGTTATTGCTGTCCAAACAGAGTAGGACACTTTCTTATCTCTTTGAAGACTCTATCTCCAAAAATACTGTCACATTCTGAGGTACTGAGGACTTCAACAAATGAATTTGGGAGGGACCAGGACATAATTCAACCAATTACACATGTGCCACTACTGGCCCCCATGAATACCCAGAGATACAGCTGTTTTGGATTCTACAAGACTGTGGCGAAAGAGTCTTCACATAAAAAAAGAATACTTATGGACCTGTAAGGAGTGAATTTTCATTTAATCAATCACAGACCCATTTATTGTCATAAACCTGTTATCAGACACATATAATTATCATGTCAATATCAATAAATGTTTATGAATGAACAAATAACTCTTCTTTCTCAAAAAGACTCTTTTTCCTTTGTAAGAGGGATTTGATGCTGGGTGCCATGGCTCACATCTGTAATCCCAGCATTTTGGGAGGCCAAGGTGGGAAGAGTGCTTGAGGCCAGGGGTTCAAGACCAGCCTGGACAACATAGCAAGACCCCATCTTTACAAAATAATTTAAAAGTTAGCAGGATATGGTGGCACAGGGCTGAAGTCCCAGCTACTCAGGAGGCTGAAGTGGGAGGATCCTTTGAGTCCAGGAATTTGAGGCTGCAGTGAACTATAACTGTGCCACTGCACTGCAGCTTGGGGGACAGAATGAGACCCTGTCTCTACAAAGGAAAAAAAAAAAGGATTTGACAGTTGAGAGGCAGACCAAGTTCTCTGGTTACTCTTCTGGATTGCTTCCTATTGAAGGACTTGTGGGCAGTCTCTAGTGGACTATAAAGCATCATGAATAATTAAAATTAAACAACGCTTGTCAAAATCAATGAATAGAGCACTCTTTATGACACAATACTTCAGTCTATTGGCTTGGTCACCAATTTGGAAACTCTAGCACCAGGTCCTGAGGCTGCCTACCCTAAGTATGAGGTCCTGTCCTGGCAATGGAGGAAGAAATACCCAGGAAAGAGCCTCCTTCTAAATGAGCTTCCAGGTTGGGGCACAGTGGTTCACACCTGTAATCCCAACACTTTGGGAGGCCCAGGCAGGAGGATTGCCTGAGTTCTTGGGGTTCGAGATTGGCCTGGGCAACATAGTAAGACCCTGTCTCTATAAACAATAAGAAATGAGCTGGGCATGGTGATGTGTGCCTATAGTTCCATATACTCAGGAGGCTGAGGTGAAGGATGGCTTCAGCCCAGGAGTTAGTGGCTACAATGAGGTATGATCACACCACTGCACTCCAGCCTGGGTGACAGAGTGAGACCTTGTCTCTATAGTTAAAAAAAAATAAATAAAAAATAAGAAGTGCTTCCGGCCAGGTGCAATGGCTCACTCCTATAATCCCAGCACTTTGGGAGGCCGAGGCAGGAGGATCCCTTGAGCCCAGAAGTTCAAGACCAGCCTGGGCAACATAGTGGGACCCCGTCTAAAAAAAAAAGTGCTTTTGTGACAGTGGCGAGATTGGCAGGGATGGGGATGAGGATTTTCCATGTCAGCCCCAGTCTAGACTAGAACCAAACAAACCTTCTGGTTAATGAATGAGCCTGCTACATACAAGTTTATGGGAAGATGAGCCCTGACTAGAATGTGAGCCTCGCCCTGGAGGGTTCTAGCTTTAGTCTGTTGACTGCGTCTGCTAAAGACAAGTCCCCGCTCTGGGAACATAGTTTTCTCTTAGCTAATCTTTCATCATCATCACTGCAGCCATGAGGCAGGCCCACGTCAGGAGTAGCTCCAATTCAACCCAGTCCTTAGAAGGAGGGGTGAAGCTGTGGGTCAAAGCCAGGAAAAGAGGTGAGAAATTGAATTCTGTAATATCTAAGGGCCAAGGATGGGCTGATTCTTTTTTTTTTAATTGAGGTGAAATATACATAATATAAAATTTACCATTTAACCTTTTATTTATTTATTTAATTTTAAACAGGATCTTGCTATGTTGTCCAGGCTGGACTCAAACTTCTGAGCTGAAGCAATCTTCCTACCCTAGCCTCCAAAGCAGCTAGGACTATAAGGAAGCACCACTCACCCAGGTACTTTTGTAAAACTTTCTGTAGAGATGGGGTCTTGCTATGTTACCCAGGCTGATCTTGAACTCCTGGGTCCAAGAGATCTTCCTGCCTCGGTACTGGGATTACAGGCATAAGCGATTGTGCTCAGCCCTAGGCTGATTCTTCCAGCTAGGCATCTCAGCCCATCTTTAAGCCCAGAAGGGAACAATAAGACCAAACAGAGACACGCACAGAGCTCTGGAACTGAGGAGAAGATGGGAAGAGAAAGCTGGGCAAAGAGATAACCCAAGTCCAAGCAAGGAGTCTGGGCAGCAGGAACGCCATCCCCAGCTTTCCTTTTTTTTGAGAGCCGGTCTTGCTCTGTCACCTAGGCTGGAGTGCAGTGGCACGATCTTAGCTCGCTGCAACCTCCATGTCCCGGGTTCAAGCGATCCAACCACCTCAGCCTCCCAAGTAGCTGGGACTACAGGTGTGCACCACCACACCTTGTTAATTTTTGTATTTTTAGTAGAGACGGGGTTTCACCATGTTGGCCACGCTGGTCTTAAACTCCTGATCTCAAGCGATCTGCCTGCCTCAGCCTCCCAAAGTGCTGGGATTGCAGGCATGAGCCACCGTGCCCAGCCTGTCTCCAGCCTTCTGAGATATTGTTTATCAGGAAACATTTCTGCTTTTAGATGATGCATCTCCTTTGGATCCCATAGCTCTATATCTGTACTCTTCTACCATCTGTACTACTTTCTACATTGGAGGTTTATTTATATGTGTCTGTTAAGTTTCCTGCTAAACTATAAACTTCCTCAGGGCAGCAACTATACCTCATTCAGTTTGGAAGCTCCAATAGCACCCAGCACCATCTCTGGATTGTAGCTCGTGGTTAATAACTATTTACTAAATAGATGAACCTAACATTAAACATTGAAGAAACAGTCTACTCATTCCCTGCGTTTCTTCAAGGAAAGCACCACCACTCATGTCT
The DNA here is from genome assembly GCF_043159975.1 of Macaca nemestrina. NCBI lineage: Eukaryota > Metazoa > Chordata > Mammalia > Primates > Cercopithecidae > Macaca > Macaca nemestrina. Next base: position 119,145,687 of record NC_092133.1, on the reverse strand, counting down.
GCTTAGATGTTATTATTAATAGTGGTTCAGTAATAATAATATAATAATAATTATAATTATATAATAATAATAATACCACTGTGGAAAATTTAGGCCACATCCAAAATATGTGCACTTCCAGATCTGCCACAGGTTGTTTCTATCCCAGGTACTGGAGATAATCTAAAAAGAGCTCAGGGGAAAGGTTGTCAGAAGAACAAAGCGGCCAGGTGCGGTGGCTCAAGCCTGTAATCCCAGCACTTTGGGAGGCCGAGACGGGCGGATCACGAGGTCGGGAGATCGAGACCATCCTGGCTAACACGGTGAAACCTCGTCTCTACCAAAAAAGTACAAAAAACTAGCTGGGCTTGGAGGCGGGCACCTGTAGTCCCAGCTACTGGAGAGGCTGAGGCAGGAGAATGGCGTAAACCCGGGAGACGGAGCTTGCAGTGAGCTGAGATCTGGCCACTGCACTCCAGCCCGGGCGACAGAGCGAGACTCCGTCTCAAAAAAACCACAAAAAATTAAAAAAAAAAAATTAAAAAAAAAAAAAGAAGAACAAAGCATTCGGAAGCTGTCAGGTGAAAAACAGTTCAATGAATTGACTATTTGGGTCAGAGACAAGAAGACTAAGGAGACAGACATCAAAAGTGTTTGCAAATATCTGAAAAGCTTTCCTGTAGAAGAGGAAGCAGACTTAGTTTTGCTGTAGAGGTAGAGCCAGGACCAGTGGGTTTAAGAGCAAGGAGACAAAATTCAAAATACAAGAGAACTGTTAAACTTTTAAATTAGAGCTCTCCAACAATAGAGTAGACTGATAAGATTGTGAGCTCCCTGTCAACACAGAGATGGTCAATAATGCAGTAGGAAGGAAAATACAAATGAGATCTGAAAGATTATCGTTCTGACCATTGTTGCCCAGGCTGGAGTGCAGTTGGCACAATCTTAGCTTACTGCTGCATCCCGGGTTCAAGCGATGCTCCTGCCTCAGTCTCCAGAGTAGCTGGGACTGCAGGCATGCGCCACCACACCTGGCTAAGTTTTATATTTTTAGCAGAAAGAGGATTTCACCATGTTGGCCAGGCTGGTCTTGAACTCCTGACCTCAAGTGATCCACCCACTCGGCCTCCCAAAGTGCTGGGATTACAGGCATCAATCGTTGCGCCTGGCCGTGGTTTTGATTTCTATGTCTCTAATCACTTAGGGAAAAAAAAAAAAAAAAAAATGGCCAAGGCATGGTGGCTTATGCCTGTAATCCCAGTACTTTGGGAGGCCAAGGTGAGAGGATCACTGGAGACCAGAAGTTCGAGACCAGCCTGGGTAAAATAGTAAGATCCTCTCACTACAAAATAAAAAATAAAAAAAAATTAGCCGGGCATAGTAGCACTTGTCTTTAGCTCTTCCAGCTACTTGAGAGGCTGAGGTGGGAGGACTGCTTGAGTCCAAGAGTTCAAGGCTATAGTGAGCAATGATCATGCTATTGCACTCCAGCCTGGATGATGGAGTGAGACTCTATTTAAAAAAAAAAAAAAAAAAAAAATCCTGTTCAGTTTCAGGGATGTAATATCCTCTTGTATCTCTCTGCGGATATTAATTCTGTGTCCTCAGAAAAAATGAGCTTCTGCTTATTGAGTTTGATATCACTCTTCAGGATATTGGTTTTTTAAAAAATGATGCCCATTCTTAGGTGTGAACTCATGTGATGGCTGGCATGTCCTTAGAGCCTGTCTAGAGTGCTTTCTCTGCTTCCCAGCATTCTCAAGAAGGGGTGAGTTATACCTACTGTCAAGTGGGCTATACCCGTAGTCAGTCTCCTGGATATGGGGACTCCCCATTATTTCTGAGTGTTTGCAAGGCTTCTTCCAAAGCTCACATTCATTGCTTCTACCCAAGGGCAGACACCTCCACTTGGCAAGGAGAGGTCGGAGCTTATCTCATCTGGCTGCTCCTAATGCATGTCCCAAGCCAGTTAACTCCAGGTTTGCCTCCAGGCTCCCCTCTTACTCCTCACAATCTGTACCTCCAGCTTGGGGTTGGAGGCTTGGAGCATTCCAGAATGACTTTCTCCTTCTACAACAGTCGTTTGCTTTCAGAAAAACAGCCTCCTCTATGAACCAACCCTGCTTGCCTTCCCTTATTTAGATATTCCTTCTTATTTCTGGTCCTCCAAGAATACCGCTTCCTGTTCTCCAGCCCTATTATGGGTTTATTATTTTAAACTTGTAATCTCTTTTCTGTCATTCTTAAGCATCTGTGCTCAGTTAACCATCTTAATTCAATCTCCTGTCTCTTCCAATTCTAAATGTTATAATTTTATAAATGCGAAGGGGAAAGTAAACAAAAAATACAGTCATTACAAAAATAGCTCATTTTAAAGCTGTGGTTTTTTTTTTTTTTCCTAAGTACATCAACAATTAGATAGGTAGTGATCTACTACCCATTACTACGGGTAGTGACCTCTACAAGTCTTAGCAAACACAAAAACATGTCATCTGCCACCCTAGACACCTGGAAAGTCTAGCTATGATAGCTATGATTTAAAGTGAATTAATTTAAATTTGTTTCAAAGTAACTCATCAATGTAGTTTAGAGCTTTAAGCCCCTTGGCCAGGCGTGGTGGCTCACGCCTGTAAGCCAATCACTTTGGGAAGTTGAGGAGGGCGGATCACTTGAGATCAGGAGTTTGAGACCAGCCTGGCCAACACAACAAAGCCCTGTCTCTACTAAAAATGCAAAAATTAGCCAAGCGTGGTGGCACACACTTGTAATCCCAGCTACTTGAGAGGCTGAGGCAGGAGAATTGCTTGAACCCAGGAGGTGGAGGTTGCAGTGAACCGAGATTGCACCATTGCATTTCAGCCTGGGCCACAGAGTGAGGCTTCATCTCAAAGAAAAAGAAACAAACAAATTAAAAAAAAAAAAAACCTTTAAGACCCGTCTCCCAGGCCTTCCCAGCTGGAATCCTGCTTTCTAATGATATCTACTTCAAAACTGTCCCCTATGGCATTTTTCTCCGTCATTCTTAGTAATGTGTTTATAGCACCATGTTTCACTGAATCCATTTTGAAATGTAATCATCTGTTATCCTAGATGAGGATTTGGCTTTCTTACCCCATTGCTGTCCCGACTTCTCATTCTTCCTAACTTATATCATAAGTTTTGGGTAAATCAATATTTGGAATTCACATTATTATGACTATGTAAATGTTTTTTATTTTTTGGCTGAGGTAAGTAGAAGAGCATATGTTCCTTTTCTTATTTAAAATTTTAAAATGTTCCTGGAATTTTATTTTTTTTTAACTTGGCTTTTTGTATTACAAGATATCATCATGCAAAGTCCCTAAATGTTCCTGGAGTTATTGACTCAATATTTTTTTAATATTTGTGCAATCATTAATTCTAAATACTCCAATAGCTCTGTAATATGTCTCTTGATTCTATTTTTCATACAAGTACATCGATTTTGTTTTGTTTTGTTTTATCCAGGAGATCTTCTTCTTGGAGACTTCTCTCCTCATAGTCTAACCTGAATTGGTTGTTCACTATGGCTCCCATATAGCCGTCATCCTGTGTTGCGTTCTCTGGTTTCTATAATTTCTGTTTCTTGCTTTCTCTCTTATTTTTCCAAAGAACATCATTCTGTATGTCATACACACTTGTGTATGAAAGGTAAAATACTTGTGGATTTAAATATGTGAAAATATCTTTTTTTTTTGAGACAGAGTCTTACTCTGTCACCCAGGCTGGCATGCAGTGGTGCAATCTCGACTCACTGCAACCTCCGTCATCTCCTGGGTTCAAGTGATCCTCCTGCCTCAGCCTCCGGAGTAGTTGGGACTATAGGCACGTGCCACCACACCCGGCTAATTTTTGTACTTTTGGTAGAGACAGGGTTTCACCATGTTGGCCAGACTGGTCTCAAACTCCTGACCTCAAGTGATCCACCCGTCTCAGCCTCCCAAACTGCTGGGATTACAAGTGTGAGCCACCACGCCCAGCACACGAAAAGACCTTTTTTTTTTTTTTTTTCCCCTATCTTTATACTTTGTTCATAATTTGGCTGGATATAGAATTTGAAGTCAAAAAACAAAGTCCCCTTGGGTTTTTTGAAGATAAAAAACTAATCCGTTGATCTATAGCTTCTGCTATTGTTATGAAGAGATTCAAAGCCATTTTGATTCTTGATACTTTTTATGTAAACTGTTGTTTATTTTTTTCCTCTCTAGAAAATTTTAGGATCTTCTCTTTATCTTTTTAGGTTCTGGAATTTCCCAGTAATGTTTGTGGTTTGGGTCCTCTGTGGTAGGTATACCACAGGCCCCTTTAAATCTAGAGACTCAGATTGACAATAATATCTTGTTTCCTATGTGTGTGGGATGGAGTTAGGGTGGGTGGGTGGGTAGGTATCATGTCTGGATATATAAGGAAAAGGAGACAACCTATATTGTGTATGCAGTCTTTTTGTTTTTTGAGACAGGATCTTGCTCTGTTGCCCAGGCTGGAGTGTAGTGATGTGATCATCACTCACTGCAGTGGGGACCTCCCAGTCTCATGTAATCCTCCCACTTTAGCTTCCCAAATAGCTGGGACTACAAGTGTGTGCCACCAGGCCTGGCTAATGTTTAAAATTTTTTTTGTAAAGATAGGGTCTTGTAATATTGCCCAGGCTGGTCTTGAACTCCTGGACTTAAATGATTTTCCTACCTCGCCCTCTCAAAGTGCTGGGATTACAGGCATGAGTCACCATGCCTGGCCTGTGTATGTAGTCTTTTCATCTAATATCCATCTTTTCAGTTCTGTGCCTAATACAATCTTCCATATTAGTTGGTGATTCCAAAACATGATGCTCTCTGGGGCTCTGGTGGGGGTAAGTGGGAAAAATAATTCTTTTTTCTTTGCGGACATTTAGATGGTTGAGTTCTCAATTCTGCGTAATATCTCATCCATCCATTTTTTTATTCATCTAAAGAGACATTAACATATCATTCATTGGTCTTTCCAACATTTTACCTTTCTATCCCTGACACTTTATTATTAACATTTTGTTAGATTTATTAGGTGTTTGTTAAACCCGCCGTATTTAATCAAAAGTCTAAGGAGTTGTTAGTGTGAGTCTTTGAAGCCAGAAATGACCATAGTTTGCTGTCCATGGAATGACTGGGGACATGTTTCTGAACAGGACAAAGAATAGGGATGGCCGGACGCAGTGGCTTACGCCTATAATTCCAGCACTTTGGGAGGCCAAGGCAGGTGGATCATGAGGTCAAGAGATTGAGACCATCCTGGCCAACATGGTAAGACCCCACCTCTACTAAAAATACAAAATTTAACTGGGCACTGTGGCACACACCTGTAGTCCCAGCTACTCAGGAGGCTCAGGCAGGAAAATCATTTGAACCCAGGAGGCAGAGGTCGAAGCGAGCCGAGATCGCGCCACTGCACTCCAACCTGGTGACACAGTGAGACTCTGTCTCTAAATAAATAAATAAATAGGGATATACTGTGTCTCGGTGTCTTGTTTTGTTTTGTTCTTGTTTTTTTTTTTTTTTTTTGGAAACGGAGTCTCACTCTGTCACCCAGGCTGGAGTGCAGTGGCCTGATTTTGGCTCACTGTAACCTCCGCCTCCTGGGTTCAAGCGATTCTCCTGCCTCAGCCTCCCGAGTAGCTGGGATTACGGGTGCGCACTACCACACCCAGCTAGTTTTTGTATTTTTAGTAGAGACAGGGTTTCACCATATTGACCAGGCTGGTCTCGAACTCCTGACCTCACATGATCCGCTCACGTCGGCCTGCCAAAGTGCTGGGATTACAGGCTTGAGCCACCATGCCCGGCCTTCTGTTTTACTTGGCAAACCTAACTTCTTGCCTCCTGGTAGCAAATGATACAAATGGCATCAGTTGACTCTAGCCTTTCCCTCTTGCCAGCTAGCCTCCTTGGTTGCTAACAATTCAAGGATCTATTGTTTCTCTTTCCTGGGCTGACCAATGAATATGGAGCTAGGAGTCATTTTGAGTGGCAGTCTGCAAATCTGATGTAAATACAGAGATTGTAAGAGGAAACTGTGGGGGCTGGGTGCAATGGCTCACACCTGTAATCCTAGCACTTTGAGAGGCCGAGGCGGGTGGATCACTTGAGGTCAGGGGTTCGAAACCAGCCTGGCCAACATGGTGAAACCCCATCTCTACTAAAAATACAAAAATTAACTGAGCATGGTGATGGGTACCTGTAATCCCAGCTACTTGGGAGGCTGAGGCAGGAGCATCACTTGAACCCGGGAGGCAGAGTTTGCAGTGAGTGGAGATCACACCACTGTACTCTAGCCTGGGTGACAGAGCAAGACTCTGTCTCAAAAAAAAAAAAAAAAAGAGAGAAAAAAAGAGAAAATAATAATAATAATGCCTCACACCTTATAAGTATTATATATGTGTTTGCTATGATTATTGCTGTTATTTCAAATGACAGGTGTTGCTTTGTTTTTTTTTTAGAAAACCATTAGAAGAAAACCGAAAACAGAATTAAATACAAGATGTGGAGCTCATTCTGTAGGAACTAAGCCTCAAATGACATGCAAAGGACTCTTTAGGAAGACCCACTGGATTCCTTTGCTGTATGAGTTGTCGGTATTTCCAAGGTGAATGTTAAAGTTTGCCTAATAAAGCCACATGTGCCCAGAGTGGGTCGGGGATACTCCGTGTGGGCTTACGTGGCATCCCTAGATGTCTTCTTCCCTTCTCTTCAGGAAAGCCCCTTTATTTATTATTTTTATTTTTATTTTTTGAGATGAAGTCTTGCCCTTGTCACCCAGGCTGGAGTGCAGTGGCACGATCTCAGATCACTGCACACTCTGCCTCCTGGGTTCAAGCAATTTTCCTATCTCAGCCTCCTGAGTACCTGGAATTACAGACACCTACCACCATGCCTGGCTAATTTTTGTATTTTTGGTAGAGACGGGGTTTCACCATGTTGGCAGGCTGGTCTCGAACTCCTACCTCAAGTGATCCGCCCACCTTGGCCTGCCAAAGTGCTGGGATTACAGGCGTGAGCCACCACGCCCGGCTTGGGAAAGCCCCTTTCTTATTTGATTCCTTTCAGTAAATAGCTGCCGTGTGCCTGGAAGGGTACGATGAACTCAGGTTTTGGAATGGAAGTTTTTGTGGGAAGTGGGACACTTTGCTCTGGTGGGTCTGTGACTTTAAACCCTTGCGTGTTGTGGGAAAAGAAAGGGGCTGGCAGGGGCTGGGACCCACACAGGAGCCGGAGGTCGGCAAGCTCAAGCAGACATCCGGATGCCCTAATCCTGACTTCTTCCATCCCAAAGGAGGACCTCTGGTGTGCCGGAAAGAGCCCGAATTCAGAGTCTGTTTGATCTGAGTTCTAGTTTTATCCCTGATTCAATTTCTCACAGCTTTATGAACTTTGCTTTTTTCATCTGTAAAATGAATACTTCTCAGTGTTGTCATGTAAATGGATGAGTTTGCATATGTAAAAATTGTCTGGCGTATCCTAGAAGTCCCTTTGCTCCCATTTTTTGCTCCTTTTCCCACTGTACATAATTATCAGTCCAAAATACAACTCCCAGATTCCCACAGCAAGACAGGATCTGGCGCAGGCAACAGCGGAATGCAATTACACCGCTCCACTGCAATTATATTACTATAGGACATTCACTTTTAAAGGATCTGCAGAGGCTAAATTTTTCGGGACTATCTGAAATTCTCTCTGATAATGACTTGTTTTGCTCAGCAATTGAATAATGTTGTATTTAATCACTTAAACAGTATTTATTAAGTCCGGTCCAATGTCCTGGGTAATATGGAGGACATAGAGGAAGAAGAAAAGAGCTTACAATTTTGTGGAAGAAACCAAACAACTAGATAAGTCATCTAGAACTAAATCAAGTAGTGGACTATGGACAAAAGCCTGGAGACTTGTTGCATTTCAAAGTGGGAGAGACCTTGATGGCTTTCTTCACCCAGCTGTGCAATAGAGCCTAGCGTCCATCTTCACCTGTGCAGAGCTAACTGGGACTTAAGGAGTTTCATGCTAATGTGGGGTGGGGTCTGGGGGATTCTGGGAATGTGTGCACATGCTGACTTGTCTTCAGGAGCCAAAATGCTTTCCCTGCTCAGAGCTGTTTTAGTACAGGGTTGTTTTCTCATCTTTCTGGGAAAAGGAAAAAACCCAAAGGGAGAATGCTAGTGGATACAGAGAGTTCTTTTCAGAACATGTTCTGTGCCAGGCTCAGCTGCCTACCAATTTTTAATTTTTTGGCGATTTGCTAGATGTAGGGCCTCATTTTTAAAAATTGCTGTCTTCTCTAGCATACAGATTCTTTTCCTGCCTGCATCCTCCATTTTTCTCGTAGAGAATAGACTTCTGTTTCAGGCATCCACGATATACTTGGCATATATCTACATTACTTCTCATTTATAGCTCTTCAAACCCTCTGAAAAGACAACTAAAAATGGGCCAGGAGTGGTGGCTCACACCTGTAATCCCAGCACTTTGGGAGGCCAAGGCTGGCGGATCACTTGAAGTTGGGAGATCGAGACCAGCCTGGTCAACAGGGTGAAACCCTGTCTCTACAAAAAATAGAAAAATTAGGCAGGTGTGGTGGTGGGCACCTGGAATCCCAGCTACTCAGAGGCTGAGGCAGGAGAATGGCTTGAACCCAAGAGGCGGAGGTTGCAGTGAGCCGAGATTGCGCCACTGCACTCCAACCTGGGCGACAGAATGAGACTCCGTCTCAAAAAAACAAAACAAAACAAAAACCACAACTAAAATCAGTCACTTAGTGACCTTCTGTTAAGGTTCTATTTATTGGAACTGGATATTGATTATCGGCAAATGCCTCTGTTTTTTCCTCTCTCTCCTCTTGTAGAAGAATTGGAAGGTCGGTCTTGCCATGCTAACTTCTGCTTTTCTTCTTTTCTTTGCTACTTCTACCTTTCATTCTGATTTGATCCACAGTAATACTCTTTTCTCTTAATTCAACTGTGTGCTCTGCATGACTGGAAAATTCCTAGTTTTTGCCCTGCAAATAAGTAAAGGCAGATCCATGCAGAAGAGCAATGCTTTCTTGGTTCTGGCTTTCCTCTGCTACTGTGGTATCTCTGGGACCCACCCAAGTCCATACCAATCTTTTTGAGGGGTCCTAGTTAATGTTTCACGTGGGTTTGCAAATATGTCTTTTGAGTGTTGGCCATTTTCTTTGGCTCCTGTAGGAAATGCCATCCCTGAAGTTGCTGCTCAGCCCCTCATCTGAACAACAGTACTGATACTTCGCTCTCATCAGCTGCGGCTGACGTCACCTGCAACCACCGAAGACATGTTGCTCTAGGGATGCTGGGGCTGATGTTGGGGTGTCTCTGCCAACACTGTGCTGAGACTGCTGGTGCCATTAGGATGGACTTGCCCACAGATACAGCCCTAGTTCTTGTTCTGGGCTGGGGTCTGCAACCCCTTGTAGGGCAGGCACCACCAGAGCAGGTGCTGGCCTGGGGGCTGCAAATAGTGATACTGTGTGCTGCTTCCCAGGGCTGCAGCCTTAGGGCATCCATGGCTCCCTGTGCAGAGGTGGCCCTACAGAAGTAGAGATAAACCTTCCCCATCACTTTTTGGGCATGTTCTTCTACCTCAGACCAAAGCAGTCCTGTTTTATGCTCTCAAAGTCTCACAGAGTTTTGCATGAGAAAGCACTTTTTGACCGGGCACGGTGGCTCATGCCTGTAATCCCAGCACTTCAGGAGGCCGAGGCGGGTGGATTATGAGGTTAGGAGATCGAGGCCGTCCTGGCTAACACGGGGAAACCCCATCTCTACTAAAGAATACAAAAATATTAGCCGGGCGTAGTGGCGAGCGCCTATAGTCCCAGCTACTCAGGAGGCTGAGGCAGGAGAATGGCGTGAACCCAGGAGGCGGAAGTTGCAGTGAGCCGAGATTGTGCCATCGCACTCCAGCCTGGGTGACAGAGCAAGACTCTGTCTCAAAAAAAAAAAAAAAAAAAAAAAAAGAGAAAGCACTTTTTTTTTTTTTTTTTTGAGATGAAGTCTCCATCACCTAGGTTGGAGAGCAGTGGCGTGATCTTGGCTCATTGCAACCTCCACCTCCTGGTTTCAAGTGATTCTCCTGCTTCAACCTCCCAAGTAGCTAGAATTGTAGGCACACACCACCATGCCCGGCTTCTATTTTTAGCAGAGATAGGGTTTCACCATGCTGGCCAGGCTGGCCTCGAACTCCTGACCTCAAGTGATCTTGGCCTCCCAAAGTGATGGTATTACAGGTATGAGCCACCATGCCCAGCTGAGAAAGTACTTTCATATTTGCCTCCCTCTTTCTCGCATCAAGATTCTGATGCTTGTTTGCTGGGAGAAACTGGTGGAAAGATCTACGTTCCAGACGCCATACTGTTTGCTCCTAGCACACTGAGCATGATGTTGAAGCAAACTGTTGAGTGTTTCCCAGGCTTGCTCCAGTCCCTCAAATCATAAATCTACCTCAAACTCTCCTTCCAAATTCCAGTCATAGATTCAGTTTTTAAATCTATTTTGTGACAGAGAAGTATGACAGTATGATCAATAAAACAATTTTTTTCTGGGTGCAGTAGCTCACACCTTTAATCCCAGCATTTTGGGAGGCTGAGGTGGGGGGATCACTTAGGCCCAGGAGTTTAAGACCATTCTGGGTGACCCCAGCCATAGCAAAACCCCATGTCTACAAAACATTTTTAAAAATTTAAAAATTAGCTGAGTGTGACGGTATGAACCTGAAGTCCTAGCTACTTGGGAGGCTGAGATAGGAGGATCCCTTGAGCCCAGAGTTCAAGGCTACGGTGAGCTGTGATCTCCCTACTGCAGTCCAGCCTGGACAACAAAGTGAGACCCTATCTCAAAAACAAAACAAAACACTTCCTGGTGCTGTGACTTATGCCTGCAATCACAGCACTTTGAGAAGCCAAGGTGGGAGGATTGCTTGAAGCCATGAGTTTGAGACAGCCCAGGCAACATAGCAAGACTCCATGTCTACAAAAAAAAAAATAAAAGTCTCTGGGCATAGTAGTGGGTGCCTGTGGTCCCCCCTACTAGGGAGGCTGAGGCAGGAGGATCCCTTGAGCCCAGAAGATTGAGGTTGCAGTGAGCCATGATCATGCCACTATACTCCAGCTTGGGTGGCAGAGTAAGACCTTGTCTAAAAAAAAAAAAACAAAATCAGAGATAAGAGATAAGAATCAATTTCATTAGGATAAAATTATATGGGGGTGTAGAATGGATATAAAAAGAAAAAAAGACGTTTTATTTTCAAATATTAAATGACGACTTTCATATTCTTTCTTTTATTTCAGACAGAGTCTCGCTCTTTTGAGCCCAGACTGGAGTGCAGTGACACAATCTCATCTCACTGCAACCTTCGCCTCCCAGGTCCAAGAGTTTCTCTTGCCTCAGCCTCCTGAGTAGCTGGGATTTCGGCGTGTGCCACCACACCCAGTGATTTTTTTGTAGTTTTAGTAGAGACGGGGTTTCACCATATTGGCCAGGCTGGTCTCAAACTCCCAACCTCAGGTGATCCACCCACCTCAGCCTCCCAAAGTGCTGGGATTATAGGCATGAGCCACCGTGTCTGGCCTCATATACTGTTTAGTGAATGAAAATGAGTATTAAATTGCCCAGATATTTAGATTCCATCAGACACATTTAAAAGTGATCTGTGGGCTTAGTTTACAATATTAACATTTACAATCCACTGGAAATTGCATCCCTGGCAACTATTTAAACTTATGTTGAAAAATTTTAGATGTTATCCTTCAAACAGGTGAGAAAGTGCTGCATAGTTTTTCAAATTTCTTTCTTTTTTTTGAGTGGAGGTGGGGAGTTGTGAGTAAAATGTTTAAGGATCTCCAATTTAGAGTGTTTTACAAATATGCTCTGAACAACTGACCAATTTCTATGAATTTGTTTTTTTCACATGTTGTTTATTCACGTAAGTATTTTATAAGTTAGTTTAAATTTATTTTGCACTGGAAACCATGAAAAACAATAGTTATGCCAGAGAAGTAAGTTCATTCAGCTTAATGCTCTATCCCTTAATTGCTGCTCAATCTACTGCTATCCAGACGCTTATGAAAGCAAGTGGATCTGAAATTACCAATTGCTAGATCAGAACAGAGCCTGCGGGGAACCACTTTGACACTTCTATTTTAAAGCCTAATCTGTTCCCATTCTCTGCTGCCTCCCTTGCCTTCTGCTGTTTTTCAATGTTCAAAAAACAATAAAACAAGGTGCCAAAACCCAGGAAGGATGGGTGGGAAGGGGAACATAATTAGCTTTCAATGTGATATTATTTTTATGGCCATTCCAAGCTTCAAATATCGGTTGGGAGGGGAGAGTTTAGAATAAATTGGTAACTTGATTATTAAAAGAACCCTTCTCTGTTTGGAAAAAGAGTAACTGTCCCAGGAAAAGGGGGCTCCCAGGGATGCTCTTTCCGTAAACACCTTTACACTCTTCTTTGTTGGTTGTAAGAAAAACAGCATTCAGGGGCTAGAAATGGAGAGAAGACAGGGATTTCCTTTAGCAAAGGAATTGCAGGGAATTTGGGTTCTCAGGATCAGTGGTCAAAGATAATATTCTTTTACTAGGGCAATTAGAGCTAGCAGAAGATTCATTTATTCCAGCAGCGGAGAAAACTGTGCAATGGCTTTAAAATGTTTTTATTTTTATTTTTTTTGAGACAGGGTCACCCAGGTTTGGGTGCAGTGGCATATTCACAGCTCACTGCAGCCTCGACCTCCTGGGCTCAAGCAATGCTCCTGCGTCAGCCTCCCCAGTAGCTGGGATTACAGGCGTGCACCACCACACCCAGCCAGTTTTTAAAATTTTCTGTAGAGACAGGATCTCGTCATGTTGCCCACACTGGTCTCAAACTCTTGGGCTCAGGGCAATCCTCCTTCTTTGGCCTCCAAAGTGCAGGGATTATAGGCAGCCTGTGCAAAGACTTTTAATGCTAAAGTCGTTGTGTAAAAGTTGAGCATAAGCCCCAGACTTTTAGACTCTGAAGAACAAGTTGAGTGAGTTAACTTTGTTTCCTCCTTTGCCCTGTTTATGAACATCAGAGTCACACTTAATAGTGAAAACTGGAAATTTGGCCAGTCAGGAAAAGTTACATCTATGTATTTATTTGGACTTAGTGAAGTCATGTTCTTCTAAATTCTACTTAATCTAAACTTTATTGGCAACTATTGATATATTGTGTTTGTTAGAGATTTATTCTTTTTTTTTCTTTTGAGACAGTATCTTGCTCTGTCACCCAAGCAATGGCATGCTCATGGCTTACTGCAGCCTTGACCTCCCAGACTCAAGCAATCCTCCTACCTCAGCCTCCCTATTAACTGGGACTACAGGCATGCACCACCACACCCAGATAATTTGTGTATTTTTTTGTAGAGACAGGGTTTCACTGTGTTGCTTGAACTCCTGGGCTTAAGTGATCCACCTGTCTTGACCTCCCAAAGTGTTGGGATTACAGGCGTCGGCCACCACACCCAGCATTAGAGATTTATTCTGATAAGTGTATATACATGGTTTTATAATTACACGTACATAGACATATAGATACACATATATGTTTTAGAGCAAATGTTTAGCTTATGGCTCCTCATGCAAAATGTTCTGTTGAGCACCACTGCAGTCCAAGGAAAAAAACAGATGGTTGGTTCACTTTACACAACCAAGCCTAAAACCCCACCATTCAACAACCAAAATTGTAGGCACTGTGCTTAAGAAAGAATGACCAATGTTTCTAAGTCAACCCAAGCCTCAACTGTCCCACCTAAACAGTTGCCAAGACTTGATATGAATGTTCACCTATGAACTCTGCCTCAGTCTTCCTTGACTCCCATTTCTAGCCTGGGAGCGGATATTTCTTGGTTTTTTTTTTTCATTATTATTATTTTTTAAGACAGAGTCTCACTCTGTTTCCCAGGCTGCAGTGCAGTCTGACTCGAGTGCACGATCTCAGCTCACTGCAACCTTCGCCTCCTGGGTTCAAGCGATCCTCCTGCCTCAGCCTCCCAAGTAGCTGGGACTACAGGTGCCCAGCACCATGCCCGGCTAATTTTTGCATTTTTAGTAGAGACAGTGTTTTGCCATGTTGGCCAGGTTGGTCTCGAACTCTTGACCCCGGGTCATCCACTCGCCTTGGCCTCCCAAAGTGTTGGGATTACAGGCATGGGCCATCATGCCCGGCCTCCTGTTTTTTATTTTTCATTCTTTTTTTTTAATAAAGATAGGGTCTTTCTATATTGCCTAGGCTAGTCTCGAACTCTTGGCCTCAAGCGATGCTCTCATCTCAGCCTCCAAAAGTGTAGAATTACAGGGGTGAGCCACTGTGCCCCGCCAAGTGTTTCATGTTCTGATGGATTAAATATGTGTCCTATGGGAGGTGGGCCATATGAAACCCGAAAGGACCACACAGTGTTCATAGAGTCACCCTGCAAATTAGCCTCACAGCTGTCATGGTGTGAAATGACGGGGTAGGACACCCCCTCGACTTCATTTACCATAGGGGACACCATTTGGCCCCAGAGATCGGTGGCAGGAATAGCCTTTGTAGTTATTAGATTCTGTTACCTTAGGTCTCTGGGTCCAGAAAGTTGTGAATGGAGATTCCCTGTAGAAATTGGAAATTATTACCCAAAAAGTCCCACCTCTGAATAGCCCAGAGGTGCGTACATCAAAGGAGGCCACTGTTTGTTTGTTTTTCTTGGCCAAGTGGGAGGAGGAATGCCGGAGAGCTCAGAACATTCCCAGAGAAAACAAGGGCTCTGACTTGATATGTTTTTCCCAATTCCTTTCTGAGTGAATTCCACGGCCGATAAACTGGCTCAGGCACAACTGTTCACAGCTGCATGTAGGATGTTGCAGGGGACACAATAGCTGCTGTGTGTGCAGGAGGACAAACAGTCCCACACAGGCCTGAGCCTGAGGAACAATGAGCGACAAACGGCCTTCAATACAATGCATTCATTTCCTGTAATAACACTGGGCTAAATGCGGCCTGGGAGGCCAGTTCCACCTGACCGAGAGACACTCCGCTTCATGCCATCATTTTTAGAGGCCCGCTGTTCATGAAGAAAGACACATATAAAAAGGAGAGAGATGGCAAGCGGTCGAAGGTTTTTTTTCCCCCCTCCTGCAAAGCAAGATATAATTAAAACCATATATATTTTTAATGCCCAGATAAAACAGTGTGGTAAAAATACTGCCGAAGTGTTAGAAGCTATTTCAATTTTAAGTCTTTCTGACACTAACTGCTCGTGATTCACCATCGCTGCTAAAAATACTGGCAGGCGGCACCCTGGGCTTCTCTGCTTGCCAGCAGGTAGACTGGCTCTAATGTGAGCTTACCTCCCTGTCCTGCCAGAGCTTCCATCCTCATGTGGGTAAAAGTCCTACTGGGAATTGGCTTGAGAGCCTATAATAGTAATAATAATTGGCCGGGTGCGGTGGCTCATGCCTGTAATCCCAGCACTTTGGGAGGCCAAGGTGGGCAGATCATCTGAGGTCAGGTGTTCGAGACCAGCCTGGCCAACATGGTGAAACCCTGTCTCTACTAAAAATACAAAAAAATTTGCCAGGCATTGTGGTGGGCGCTTGTAATCCCAGCTACTTGGGACGCTAAGCCAGGAGAATTAACTGAACCTGGGAGGCGGAGGTTGCAGTGAGCCAAGATTGCACCATTGCACTCCAGCCTGGGCAACAGAGCAAGACTCTCTCATAAAAAATAATAATAATTAATAAAGCCCTAATAATAATCAAGATGATGATGATAGCTAACATCTACTGAGTGCTTACTAAGTAGCCAGTCTGGGTCTAATTGCCTGAATCCTCACAAGAACCGTATGAGGTGTGGATCCTTATTCATCTCAGGTGAGAAACCGAGGCACTGAGAGATTAAGCAACTTGCCCAAGCTCACAGCTATTCATCCTTTTCAATATATACCCAGGGGCCGGGCGTAATGACTCACACATGTAGTCTCAGCACTTTGCGGGGCCAAGGTGGGTGGATTGCCTGAGGTCAAGAGTTTGAGACCAGCCTGGGCAATGTGGCAAAAATCATGTTGGTTTAAGAGCCAATAATAATAATAATTAATAAAGGCCTAATAATAGTAAATACGATGATGATAACTAACATCTACTTAGCATTCTACTGGACCACAATTGTGTACCACCATGCCCAGCTAATTTTTAATTTTTTTGTAGAGATGTGGGTCTTGCTATGTTGCTCAGGCTGGTCTCGAACTCCTTACTCAAGTGATCTTCTTGTCTTGGCCTCCCGAAGTGCTGGGATTATAGGCATGAGTCTCTGTGCTTGGTCTTTCTCCTCATTTTAGAATTGAGAGGCACGTGGGCAGGAATGAAGTGTCCCAGCTAATACCACTCAGGTAGTTCAAGAGAGAGCCAGAGCTAAAATGAAAGTCTGCTCTTTCTACCTGTATCAAAGAACAAACTCAGAGCCATGTATTACATACTTACTGAAAACTGAATTAATTAATATCTATACTAATAAGTGTCCTGGCAGGGATTTGATAGGAAAGAAATAGAAGATATGATTTTATGATTTCTACCATCCCAAGACTTGTGATTTTTCTGAGGACACACAGGATGCATAAATACAAGACTTGATGGACATAATCTTACCTCGGCAATCCAGCACGTATGCAAGAACAGAGGGAATGTGACTTCCGGGATCACCTGGTTAGGATGGTGATAACTCAGGAGGAGATAAATGGGAGGGGTATGAATTGGTGCAGAGAAAGTAAAAAGCATTTGTGAGATGAAGTAGCAAACGGAAGCTATATCTGCTCATTTCTGCTTGCCAGCATAATTTCACCAAGCACCTGGCTCTGTGGTGACATGCAGATCTCTGGAGGGATGCTTTGAAGACAAAACAGGACAGAGCATGTGGCCCTCTGTGTCTCTTACTTGAGTCACCATATTCCTTAAAAGATAAACGACCCTTGTTCTTGTCTTTCCTTAAACATAAGATAACTTTTTTTTTTTTCATCTTGAGACAGAATCTTGCTCTGTCGCCCAGGCTGGAGTACAGTAGTGTGATCTCGGCTCACTGCAACCTCTGCCTCCTGGGTTCAAGCGATTCTCCTGCCTCAGCCTCCCGAGTACCTGGGATTATAGGCACATGTCACCACACCCAGCTAATTTTTTTGGTATTTTAATAGAGATGGGGGTTTCACCATGTTGGCCAGGCTGGTCTTGAACACCTGACCTCAAGTGATCCACCCACCTTGGCCTCCCAAAGTGCTGGGATTACAGGCCACTGTGACCAGCCAACATAAGATAACTTCTGATGAGGTTAGTGACTATGCTTTTGTAATCTATAACTAGATGGACTCATGCTGCAACCTTGATGTGATTCTGCTTCAAAGTAACTACCTCTATTAGCAAAAACCGCAATGATTTTTGCACCAATATAATAACTTTTGAGTATGTTGGATACGATCTGTCATCGTAAACCTCCCTCACCTGTATATAAAAACACTGGCTGGGAGATTTCTGACAAAACCTCCTCTCTGAAAGACTCCTCCTGAGCTATAGGCCTCAGACCATAGTCCTCAGTAAGACTTCTGAATAAAACTAACTTTAATTCATTAAAAACTTGTTTATTTGTTTTTTTCTTTCGTTCACACATTCAATGTGGAAATACCATTTGTGCAGAAGGACAAAGAAGCCATGAGTGAAAGCCAGGAGCACGGTAGCAAACAGGTTTGTTTGGCTGGCACAGAGACGACGTATCAAGTCATGAGAAAGGACTTCATGAACAGCAACCAACTTTAAAAATATTCCTGTCATACCTTGAGGTAGCTAGCTGTTTGACATTTGAGACACAGAGGTAGAGCACGATGGCTCACGCCTGGAATCTCAGCTTTTTGGGAGGCTGAGGTGGGAGCGTCCTGAGTCCAGGAGTTTGCAAACAGCCTGAACAACATAGCGAGACCCCATCTTTACTAAAAATAAACCAAATTAGCCAGGCGTGGTGGCATACACCTGTAGTCCCAGCTACTCGGGAGGCTGAGGTGGGAGGATTGCCTGAACCAGGGAAGTCAAGGCTGTAATGAGCTATGATTATGCCACTGCACTCCAGCTTGGGTGGCAGAGTGAGACCGTGTCTCAGAAAAACAAAAAGGTGGGCGTGGTGGCTCACACCTGTAATCTCAGCACTTTGGGAGGCAGAGACAGGTGGATCACTTGAGGTCAGGAGTTCAAGATCAGCCTGGTCAACATGGTGAAACCCTGTCACTACTAGAAATACAAAAATTAGCTGGGTGTGGTGGTACACACCTGTAGTTCCAGCTACGTGGGAGGCTGAGGCAGGAGAATCACTTGAACCTGGGAGGCGGAGATTGCAGTGAGCAGAGATTGCGCCATTGCACTCCAGCCTGGGTGATGGAGTGAGACGCTCTCAAAACAACAACAAAAACCACAGACATCTGAGACACTGAAGACTGCCATAGTTTGATAGCTAAAGGACAAACCCAGTTATAGGCAAAACAGTGAAATTACCTGCGTGGTTTCCCAGCAGGCCACATTAGCAACCATTAGTGACCTCAATGGTGTTAACGGAGCTACATAAATCAGTCAAGAACAGTGATGGAGCTTTGTACTATAGTCCAGATACGGTGCTGGGCTCTGGTGTAGGATGAAAAAGATGGACCCAGTCCTGCCCTGAGTGTGTGTTCTTTATAGGTGCATTTTGTCCTAACAGTTCCAGCAAGAAATCAGCTCTCTTTATGAAAAGTAGGGAAGTGTAGCAGTTCTCAGGAGCAGTAAATAATCAATATGTGTTTCATGGCTGTTTAAATGAGTGAATAAAATCGCTGCGCTCGTTCTGTTCTGTCACTGACTCATGCAGCGAAATGGGCATCTTAACCACAGCTTAGAGGGAGCTGAAGACAGCAGGGAGGACTCAGGCCATCCAGCCTGGGATACCCTGCCTCCACATTTCTGTACCAAGAGCTGGTCAACTTGAGAATCAGTCTGTGAGAGACCTAGTCATTACAACACACAAGATTTCCTTCGTTCTCTCCCTCCCTCCCTCCCTCCCTCCCTCCGTGTCTCTTTCTTTCTTTCCTTCCTTCTTTCTCTCTCTCTCTCTTTCTCTCTCTCTCTCTTTCTTTCTTTCTTTCTTTCTTTCTTTCTTTCTTTCTTTCTTTCTTTCTTTCTTTCTTTCTTTCTTTCTTTCTTTCTTTCTTTCTTTCTTTCTTTCTCTTTCCTTCCTTCCTTCTTTCTTTCTTTCTTTCTTTCTTTCTTTCTTTCTTTCTTTCTTTCTTTCTTTCTTTCTTTCTTTCTTTCCTTCTTTCCTTCTTTCCTTCCTTCCTTCCTTCCTTCCTTCCTTCTTTGTTTCTTTTTCCTTTTTTTGAGACAGGGTCTTGTTTTATAGCCCAGGCTGGAGTGCAGTGGTGCAATCATGGTTCATTGTGGCCACAAACTCCTGAGCTCATGTGACCCTCCTGCCTCAGCCTCCCAAGTAGCTGAGACTACAGATGCATGCCACCATACCAGGTTTTTTGCTGTTGTTGTTGTTGTTTAGATATGGGGCCTTGGTACATTGTACAGGTTGAACACAAGGTTTTCCGAACAAGCTTCAGACTAGAATCAGAGGGCTCTGGGCAAGTGGAGAGGGCGTACAGGGAGAGTCAGGAGAAAGTCGGTTTGGTGCTGGTCAGTGGATGATTAATCAATTTTGGTTTTGCAGAGTTATTTAACCTTTCTGAGCCTCAGTTTACTCACCTGGAATATGGAGAAAATACAGAGCAGGCTCTGGAGGCAGAGAAACTAAAATTTTCATCACCTTTAGCAATTTGACCCTGAGAAACTACTTTCAGCTTCTCTTCGCCTGTTTCCACTTGTGTAAAATGAGAGTGATTATGATCTATCTCAGAGCTACAAGAATGAAATACGATAATACATGTTAAGTGTTTAAGACTGTCTGGTTCACAGTGTTTAATAAATGTCAGCAATGTGTATACTAGGATGGGTCTGAGGATTGGAGAAATGGATGCAAAGCACTTAACATCCTGCCTGACACACAATGGGTGGCTGATAAGCGTTAGCTATCATGCGACTTTGAGCAACCTGATAAATATATATTAAACAAATGCCCACAGGATGAACG
This sequence comes from Macaca nemestrina, assembly GCF_043159975.1. Taxonomy (NCBI): domain Eukaryota; kingdom Metazoa; phylum Chordata; class Mammalia; order Primates; family Cercopithecidae; genus Macaca; species Macaca nemestrina. The sequence goes on along the minus strand of NC_092133.1, from coordinate 119,125,519 downwards.
TGTCTTTTCATCTTTGACTCTCTGCCACTTAGAAGTATTAGTTTCTTATTGTTTCTTATTGCCAGTCACACATTTAGTGACTGAAAACAACACAAATTTATTATGATAGCTCTGGAAGTCAGAAATCCAAAACAGACTTCATTAGGCTAAAGTTGAAGTGTCAGCAGAACTGCTTTCCTTTTAGAGGTTGCAGGGGAGACCCTTTCCCTGCTTTTTCCAGGTTCCAGAGGCTTCTTGCACTTGTTGGCTCGTGTCCTCTTCCTCCGTCTTCACAGCCAGCAGTGAAGCATCTTCAAATTTCTGTCTGTGACTCTGACCTCACTTCTGCCATCCCATCTCCTTCTCTGAGTCTAACTCTCCTCCTTCTCTCTATTTATTTATTTATTTTTTGAGACTTTCACTCTTGTTGCCCAGGCTGGAGTGCAATGGCATGATCTCGGCTCACTGCAACCTCTGCCTTCCCGGATTCAAGCAATTCTCCTGCCTCAGCCTCCCATGTAGCTGGGATTACGGGAATGTGCCTCCACACCCAGCTTCCTCCTTCTCTTATAAGAAGGTTACACTGGACTCACCCAGCTAATCAAGGATAATCTCTCCATCTCAAGATCCTTAACTTAATCGCACATCTGGAAAGTTCATTTTGCCAGGTTAGGCAACATAGTCACAGATTCTACGGATGAGGATGTGGAAGTCTTTGGGGAGCCACAATATCACCACAGAAGGAGTGAATGAACGATGTGCTGCACACAAGCACGGCCTTCAGGAGCCTCTGTTCAGCACCTGACCTTGTCCAGTTTGTCTCATGCTGAACAAGTCTGCCCTGGACCTTATGTAAATTCCAAGGACATTTGACTTGGCAATAGGCCTTTCTAAATGCTAGCGTTTTCACAGCCTTGCCTCAGAGAAAAAGGCAGCTTGTGATGAAAATAACCATCTCAGGCTATTTTTTTTTTAAGAGACAGAGTCTGCTCTGTCACCCAGGCTGGAGTGCAGTGGCATGATCATAGATCACTGTAGCCTTGAACTCCTGGGCTCAAGTGATCCTCCCATCTCAGCTTCCTGAGTAGCTAGGACTACAGGTGTATGCAACCATGCCCAGCTAATTTTTTAAATTTATTTTTTAAATTTTCTGTAGAGACAGATTCTCACTATGTTGCCCAGGCTGGTCTCGAACCCCTGGCTTCAAGCAATCCTCCTGTCTTGGTCTCTAAAAGCACTGAGATTATAGGCATGAGCCACCATGCCCAGATTCAGGCTATTTCTTGATTTCTACTTTTTTATCCCAAGTTAATTATAAGGATCTCATTTGCTATTGATGATACATTTATCTTTGTATTATTAGCTAATTAATTATTCATCATAGCTATGCTGAGGAGGAGGCCTGTTTGTCTCTCTTAGTTTCTTAGATGAACAGAGCCAGGCCTGGAAAGGATCCACTGAGCCTGGAATTATAGCTCAATGTTGTAGCCATCTGAATTACTTGAGTTCTGAGTATTGGCTTCAATCTTTTACTTCTTTGCCTTTAATTGGAAAAGAAGGGTGGAACATGGTAGGTCTTAATTGTTGACATCACCGAATAGAGTTATGATGAGATTAAGACTCTCTCTGTTTCCCTGTCTGTGGGCACACTTTCTTTACTGGTGCCTGACTTGAAAGATACTATATAAAGTGTTCATGAACTTGGGACACTAAACAAATACGTCTTTGATGGTTTCTTCCCTCAGTGTAGAAATGATTTACCAAGTTATTCTGGGTTCCAGATTAAAAACTGGAACTTCTGACTGGGTGTCGTGGCTCACACCCATAATCTTGTCCTCTTTGGGAGGTCCAGGTGGGAGGATCACTTGAGCTCAGGAGTTTGAGACCAGCCTGGGCAACACAGTGAGATCCCGTCTCTACTAAAAAACAATGAGCTGGGGACTGTGGCGCATGCCTGTTTTCCCAGCTACTTGAGAGGCTGAGGTGGGAGAATTGCTTGAACCCTGGAGGTGGAGATTACAATGAGTCATGATTATGCCACTACATTCCAGTGACAGAGTAAGACCCTATCTCAGAAAAAAATCCCCAAAAACAAAAAACAAAAACCCAAAAGCAAAAACCAAAACTTTTTTTTTCTTTTGTTTTTTTAAAGTAGAAATGGGGTTTTGCCACAGCTGGCCTCCAACTTCCGCTCAGGCAGTCCTCCTACCTTGGTCTCCCAAAGTGCTGGGATTACAGGTGTGAGCCACCGTGCCTGGCCATAAAACTGGAACTTCTTTTAAACATTTTTATTGTAATCAGATCAGAAAATGGTTGCCAAAATAATTTGTACTTAAACAAAAAAAGTCATCTGTTCAAATTAGAGCAGCTCCACAATTATTTTAACCATAGATTTGATAAAGGTAACTTTAAAAACTAAAATTTTGTACCCTGATAAAGAAAAAAACCAGGTTCTGACAAATATTACCTGGCCACAGAAACATATAGTTATTTCTTAAAGTATGCTGTGACGTAGCAAGGACTGAGATGAAAGAGAAGGTATCCAGAGATGAATGATTAAAAAAATGTAAGCCCTAAGTATTTACATGTAACTATATATTTTATATGTGTGTTGATTAATACTATTTGGTAAGAACTGCACATATAGTGTCTCATTTAATTCTCAAAACAACACTATGAGGTAGGTATTATCTCTGTTTGGTGGAAGTTTAGAGAGGTTAAACCACTAGTCCATGGTTGAAAGTTAGTCAGTTTCCGGGCTGGGCAACACGGTGAGACCCCGTCTCTACCAAAAATAAAAAAAATTAGCTGGGCATAAGTGGCATGCGCCTGTGTCTCCAGCTACTCAGGAGGCTGAGGTGGGTGGATTGCTGGAGCCCTGGAGGCTGAGATGGGTGGATTACTGGAGCCCTGGAGGCAGAGGTTGCAGTGAGTCAAGATCACACCACTGCACTCCAGTCTGATCACATCGCTGCACTTCCCCATCAAAGAAAGAAAGAAGAAAATAAAGAAAGAAAGAGAGAGAGAGAGGGAAGGAAGGAAGGAAGGAAGGAAGGAAGGAAAGAAGGAAGGAAGGAAAGAAGGAAGGAAAAGAGAGAAAAAGAGAAAGAAAATTGGAAATCTCAAACACAGACCTGACTATCTGCAAAACCTATGCTTTTAACCTCCTCTTTCCAGTATTATACCGGGAGAGCTAGCAGAAGTGGGTTAGCTTAGGGCCTGCATTTTAAGTTTGAGTTCTGCAGAGGTAAAATGATGTGTTGATAACATAGACAGTAAGAGGCTGGATGAAACTGCAAGGTGATCTCTAGTAAATTTGCTCCCATTTGTTTCTAGGGAACATGAAGGAAACTTCTTTCTCTGTTAGCTTTTATAGTTTAGGAAGTAAATGTGCAGTCGGAGTCGCTCTAAGGTTGCTGGGGGTTAGAAGAAAATGCCTTTGTTTGAGTCAGACACGCTAGAGGGAGGTAGATGGGATATCACCTTGGAGCTGAAAGGGTGACCTGCCCCCATTAGTCACGACTGTCAAGCTTGGGCTTGAGCAGCAGTGGATCATGGAGACAGGGCACAAAGCCAGAGGCAGATTGGAAATGCCAAGGGCCCGTGGCTGTAGGATCAGCACAGGTCCCGAAGTCAGGTGAGCAGGCAGGAGTGTCCATGGGCCAAGGCAAAAGGCAAGGAAACTAGCCAGCCAGTCAGGCTGCCCTGAGGCACCAGCCCCTGCTCCCAGCAGGCCCAGGCCCTTGTATATTTCGGCTGCTCCAACAGTAGCCTGTCCTGCGGTCTGTATAGGGGAGCCTTAGACCAGAGCTGGGTCACAGGAGTGAGTGTTCAAGGCCAGGGTAGATTCCTTGTGAGCAAGCTCGTGCCAGCACCTCCATGGGTACTTTGGGAAATACCACACTTGAAAGATGGTTGGTTTGTTTATTTCCATAAATGGTGCAAGAATCTGTGGTGTAAATTTTAAAAACATGCCTCGTTATATATCTAGTATTTAGTTGGTGGTCAGGATCATCATTTTAGTTGGGTTCTTATAGTCCCAGCTACTCAAGAGACTGAGGCAGGAGGATTGCTTGAGACCAGGAGTTCGAGGCTGTGATTGTGCTTGTGAATAGCTATTGCCCTCAAGCCTGGGCAACATAGCAAGACCCATCTGTTAAAAAAATCATCATTCAATTTAAGTCGAGTCATTTTTGAGATACTTCATGATTTTTAAAGGGCTAATATCTAGGATACTAGAGGGTCATACTAAATAGACATGCACTGGACTGTAAAGGGCCACTGCCTAGTGTATCTTAAATAATAAATATTTGTCAAATGAATGAATGAACCTGAACTGACACAAACAGAAAGTCTAGGCCAGGTAAGATACCTCATGACTATAGTCCCAGCACTTTGGGAGGTCGAGGTGGGAGGATCACTTGAGGCCAGGAGTTTGAGACTATCCTGGGCAACATAGTGAGACCACGTCTCTACAAAAAAATTAAAAAATTCGCCAGTGTGGTGGCTTGGGCCTATAGTCCCAGCTACTCGGCTACTCGAGAGGCTGAAGTGAGAAGATGGCTTGAGTCCATGAGTTTGAGGCTCCAGTAAGCCATGATTGCACCACTGCACTCCAACCTGCTAGGTGACAGAGCAAGACCCCATCCCTTAACAAAAAGAACAAAAGGGTCTATGCAGTAGTCCACCTTAGCTGTAAAGGATGCATTTCAAGACTATCTCAGTGGGTGCCTGAAACCTCGGATAGTACCGAATCCTGTATATATTATGCTTTTCCCTATACATAGATAATTATGATAAAGTTTATAAATTAGGCACATATGAGATGAACAGTAATAACTAAACATAGGGCAATTATAACACTATTCCAGCATTACTACTTTTGCACTTTGAGGCAATTAGTCAGTACAATGAGAGTTACTTGAACACAAGCACTGTGATTTCTTCATAGTTGAGCTGATAACTGAGATGACATGGCTACTGAGTAAGTCAGGGACAGGTGACATCTGTAACTCAGGATATGCTAGACAAAGGGGTGATTCACCTCTCAGGAGGGATGGAGCAGGGTAGTGCAAGATCTCACCACACTACTCAAAACAGCATGCAATTAAAAACTTATCAATTGTTGATTTCTAAAATTTTCTGTTTAATATTTTTGGATCACAGTTGACTGCGGGTAAGGAAAGCTGCAGAAAGCAAAACCACGGATCAGAGGGGACAATGCTGCTTTCTGGAACTCTGTAAGGAGACCGACATAAACCCAAGAAACTAGGAACTAATACATCATGACATACTTTTTCTATTTGGGAAGTGGAGAAACCATGCCCTTCTCCACAAAAATGACACTTAGGAAAGAGACCCCAGGAAGGGTGGGTAGCAAGTGGAGTGAGGGCCGAAAATAACTGATGAAGGTCAATTTCAGCCTTCCTGCCTCCAACCTTCTCACAGACTCCAGTGCAGAAGAGAATGTATTTAGCTTCCTAAATCTGTGTGTACCACTAACAGGTTAAGAAATGAGTTAAATGCCAGATTCTTAAGTGTTGCACGTGGGAGCATCTGAAACAGAGACTTGAGTCACTTTGCCTCTGCCTTAAACACCCACACAACAGAAATGGATCATGGCATTGGCTGAGCAAGTGGGAAGAGCAGAGAAGCAAGAATACTAGAAGTTACTCTGTGTTTTATACAGGTCGTGCCTTCCCGATCTGAAAGCCTGAAATGCTCCAAAATTCAGAACTATTTGAGCTCTGACATGACTCCACAAGTGGAAAATTCCACACATAAATACTTAATACAAACTTCGTTTCGTGCACAAAATAAGTATGCAAAATATTGTATAAAATTACCTTCAGATTATGTGTGTAAGGTGCACATAAAATATAAATGGATTTTGTGTTTTGCCTTGGGTCCCATCTCATTGTGTATATGCAGATCTCATTACACACACGAAATTGCAAACACTTCTGCTTCCAAGCATTTCACATAAAGAATATTCAGCCTGTACCACATATGTATCCCCTTCTTTCCAAGTGCTTTCCTCTTAATCCAAAACGAATCTTCCACCTCATTTGATGAGAATTAGTAGTTCCCTAGGTGAGCGTGGGTATGAGCTAATTGCAATTTTCAATACCCTTTTAAAAAATATAGTGCTTAATTCCTTTCGAATTTCAATTTAAAAATTCTTCTGCCTGAAAACTGGAAACTTCTAAAACCCAATCAATGGCCAGGCACGGTGGTTCACGCCTGTAATCCCAGCACTTTGGGAAGTTGAGGCAGGCGGATCACTTGAGTCCAGGAGTTCGAGACCAGCCTGGCCATCATGGTGAAACCCTGCCTCTACTAAAAATACAACAATTAGCTGGGCGTGGTGGCGGGTGCCTGTAATCCCAGCTACTCGGGAGGCTGACATGGGAGAATCGCTTGAACCCAGGAGGCAGAGGCCGCAGTGAGCCAAGATCACGGCACTGCACTCCAGCCTATGTGACAGAGCTAGTCTCTGTCTCAAAACAAAACAAAACAAAGAACCCAATCAAGTTTGACAGGGTAAATTATTTAATACCTATGGAGCTTAGTAAAGAAAAAAATGGACAAGTGTGCTATTTTTAAGATACTATGAGACAACAGGTTTCCATTCCTTTCTCACCACAGTGGGAAATGTTTAAGTCAAATAAACTTTGGGAATGAGAAGCCTCTCTGAGCAAATAGTAATTTCTTATATATTTATATACTTATAATTGTGGTAAAAAACACAGAACATAAAGCATATCATCTTAACTACCTTTAAGTGTACCATTCAGTAGTGTTAAGTATTTGACATTGCTGTGCGACAGATCTCTAGAACTTTTTCATCTTGCAAAACTGAAACTCTATACCAGGGGTATCCAATCTTTGGGCTTCCCTGGGCTACATTGGAAGAAGAAAAATTATCCTGGGCCACACGTAAAATACACTAACACAAACTACAGCTGATGAGGTAAAGAAAAAATTATATATAAAAAAAACTCATCGTATTTTAAGAAGGTTTGCAAATCTGTGTTGGGCCGCATGTGGCTCATAGGGCCACGGGTTGTACAAGCTTGCTCTGTACTCATGGAAAAACTGATTTCCTCCTCCCCTCCTGCCAGCCCCTGGCAACTGCCATTTTGTTTTCTGGTTTCTATGAGTTTACCTACTACTTACAAGAGTGGAATCGCATAGTATTTGTCTTTTTGTGACTGTCTTATTTCACTTAGCATAACGTCCTCAAGGTTCATCCACGTTGTACTATGTGACAAGATTTCCTTCCTGTTTGAGGCTGAATAATACTCCACTGTATGTATATACCACATTTTGCTTATCCAATCATCTGTGGATAGACAACTGGATTGCACCCGCCTCTTGGCTATTGTGGATAGTGCTGCTATGAACATAGATGTGCGAGGAAATAGTGATTTCTTATACTGAGACAGTACTGTGTTAACTAGAGAAGAATGAGTGTATTTAAGCTCTTAGTGAGGGGTAAAAATGGGGGAGGAAAGATACTGGTGACCCTTTGAAACATTAGCAACTTTTGAAACTATGCCAAGACCTCAAAGAATTTTGCTGGAAACTTTTCAAGTGTATATGATTTCTCTTCAAAAGATATTGTTTTAAACCAAATTGTTTTTCTTGGGCTTAATGACAGGATTTAGTCTTTAATGAAATGTTCTGGAATGAAGGTTGAAAGAGGAAGTAGAAATATTACACTTATTAAAACCCTCCAAACTATCAAATATTCAAGTGAACCCCTTCCATTTATTAGAAAGCTAAAATAGTTTCATGCAAAGATAAGTATAAATAGCTTTTGTTGAACACCTTATTTAGAATCATTATTAATTATTATCAATTGTTAATCTTCCTATATGAGATGTCAACATCTTTTTTCTAAAATTCCATTTTGATGTTTTTAAGTATTTGGAGCCAATTATTATCTTGTCAGTCAGTTTGATTGCAGTGTATTTCTTTTAACTCTTGGGGTATTTTTTTCCCAGCAAAATAGGAATGCAAACACCTGAAGAATAAGTGGCTCGAATGAACATTATTCTTTTTTTTTTTTTTTAATTTACTTGAAATTCTGGGATATATGTGCAGAACATACAAGTTTGTTACATAGGTATACGTGTGTCATGATGGTTTGCTGCACCTGTCAACCCATCACCTAGGTTTCAAGCCCCACATGCATTATGCATTTGTCCTAATGCTCTCCCTCCCCTTGCCCCCGACCCGTGACAGGCCCTGGTATGTGATGTTCCCCTCCCTGTGTCCATGTGTTCTCATGAACATTTTTCTTTCTCTGTCTGGAGAAGCAACAGTAGAAAAATTTTAAAGGACTCTAAGTGTGTATAATTCCTTTGCAGACAACAGGTTTATTTTTCCCCACTTCCATTTTAAAGATAAATAAAAGACTAAACTAAAGTAAGAATATCAAGAAAATGCAGGGACATGTTTCAGGAATCTTTAGTAGTGTGAATATTATGCATAGTTTATCTCTGTCTGAAGGACTGTGAGTCAGAAAGGATGTGAAAAACATCTGGGTAGAAAAAAGTAGTGTATCTAGAGATACATTTTGCAATCTCGGATCCTTATCTTCTTTTTAGTGGTTATCAAAGACTACAAAGATTTCATAATATCAAACACCCTAAAAGAAAGAACAGCCTGCATGTGAAGTGCCTAAGATTGATATCTTGTTTCTTATTTGTTCACATTTATTTTTAGTTTCCTTTTTTCGAGGTTGGACAAACTCAAAACAAATTAATAAAAGAGACTTAGGAACTAATCATTGTAAAAGTTTATGGTGCAATATTAGACCAAATTCCTGCACATGTTTGTCTCTAGGAAAAAGATTAAGATGCCAATGTTAGACTACATGAAGAGAGCAATAACTCAGGGAAAAGATGGAAGAGTGCCCATCGTAGAAACATGCTGTCCAGAAAAATCACTGATTGTAAAGAACATCCTCTCTTCTTATATAAGCTACCAGATGTTGTTGAATTGAATTGAGAAAAGAAAAAAAGAAAAAGCTTATGAGTCATCGGGTGCAACCACAGTTGAGCAAAGTTTAGCAGCCCTTTTGATTAAAGCATGTCGTGGTATGTGTAATAAACAATGTTACAAAATGAGAAAACATTGATTCTCTACCAAACAGAACTTAGGTATTCAAAACATGATTTGAGCCATAGATTAGAATGGTATTGAAAATAGATGACATTTAAGTGAACAGTGGTCACACACATAGTGTATGATAAAAAACAAAACTATCTTAGGGCCAATAAATATGACATGCCTTGGGAGACATTTTACTTTTGATAATCCTAAAGATCACTTTGTTTATCAAGTGTGTATGAACATGGAGAAGTTCATCAGTATGTGTATTTTAAACACTAGAGAAAAATACTTTCAACTCTTGCCCATTTAGAAATTTTTATTTTTATTTTTTGAGATGGTGTCTCGCTTTGTCACCCAGGCTGGAGTGCAGTGGCGCGATCTCAGCTCACTGCAAGCTCCGCCTCCCGGGTTCACGCCATTCTCCTGACTCAGCCTCCCGAGTAGCTGGGACTACAGGCGCCCGTCACCATGCCCGGCTGATTTTTTTGGTATTTTTAGTAGAGACGGGGTTTCATGGTGTTAGCCAGGATGGTCTCAATCTCCTGACCTCGTGATCCACCCGCCTGGGCCTCCCAAAGTGCTGAGATTACAGGCATGAGCCACCGTACCCAGCAGAAACTCTTGATAGCTTAATATAGCTGAAATGACTTTGGAAAGTCTAGATCATCACTTCTATCAACCCTCCTACTTCCCCTCTGGACCCCAAGACACATTTCAGAGAGATCTATTTTTTTTTTTTTTTGAGACAGAGTCTCACTCTGTTGCCCAGGCTGGAGTGCAGTGGTGCAGTCTCCGCTCACTGCAAGCTCTGCCTCCCAGGTTCACGCCATTCTCCTGCCTCAGCCTCCCGAGTTTAGCTGGGATTACAGGCGCCCGCCACCACACCTGGCTAATTTTTTTGTATTTTTAGTAGAGACGGGGTTTCACCGTGTTAGCCAGGATGGTCTCGATCTCCTGACCTCGTGATCCGCCCGCCTCGGCCTTCCAAAGTGCTGGAATTACAGGCATGAGTCACCGACCCAGCTGAAATCTATTATTTTTAAGAAGTTGAAGTGTAGACCAGACAGAGAATTGACAAAAATGTTCTTTTTTTTTAGACGGAGTTTGGTTCTTGTTGCCCAGGCTGGAGTACAATGGTGTGGTCTCGGCTCACTGCAACCTGAACGTCCAGGGTTCAAGTGATTCTCCTGCCTCAGCCTCCCAAGTAGCTAGGATTACAGGAGTGTGCCACCACACCAGGCTAAATTTTTTGTATTTTTATTACAGACAGGGTTTCACCATGTTGGCCAGGCTGGTCTTGAACTCCTGACTTCAAGTGATCCACCTGTCTCCGCCTCGCAAAGTGCTGGGATTACAGGCATGAGCCACCGCACCCGGCCGAGAAAAACATTCTTACATCAGAATAAATCCAGGTTGTGGCTTCTGTTTCTTTCTAATGGGGAGCAGGAACTCTTGGACTTGATTTTCAAGAATGGGGTTCAGCCTTTCACCTCCTAACATTGCAGTTCAACTCTAACACCTCAACTCTACCCCATCCCTAGATTTTTCTGTAAGTTCTTTTATTCTTTCTTTTGAATTTTACTTCTTTACAATTTTTTGCTTTCTCCTTATCCACTACTTTTTTTTTTTTTAATGTGTTATTCCCAGAACTAATGCTGGTACTCTAGAAAGTCAAAGTAGTCCTTCGATCAATGGGACCAAATAACTTTTTTTTTTTTTTTTTGACGGAGTTTCACTCTTGTTGCCCAGGTTGGTGTGCTGGAGTGCAATGGTGCAATCTCTGCTCAGTGCAATCTCCACCTCCCGGGTTTAAGCGATTCTCCTGCCTCAGCTTCCCGAGTGGCTGGGATTACAGGCCCCGCCACAATGCCCAGCTAATTTTGGATTTTTAGTAGAGACCGGATTTCACCATGTTGGTCAGGCTGGTCTTGAACTCTTGACCTTAGGTGATCCAAACACCTCGGCCTCCCAAAGTGCTGTCACCACGCCCGGCCGACAAAATAGCTTTGTTAGCTCTGCTTCATTCAATCGACATTTAGCAAATGCCTATTGTGTCCTACCCTTGTGCACACACTGGAGACAAAGAGGAAACAAGATAGTTCCCACTCTTTCTATCATTTTTGCAGTTGTCTCCAAAGGCGGATGTTCATATCTCCAGATGGGTTCAAATGATTCATGAGAGTGAGCAGAAAGTACGAAAACTTCTTTTTATGTTTCTTCTTTTAAATTTAAAAAGAAGAAAGTAAGCCTTATTAACATTTAACATGTGGACTGCAGTGAAGCCCTCCCTTGGCCCATATGTCAGATGTCACATGTCAGGTACAGTAATTAAAATAGCCTAAGGGAAGAGAAGAGATCCTATAATGTCAAAGGGGTGACCGTCCAATAGGCGTAATATATGTTATACGTAATATATTTCTACATAATAATATAATACGTAATAATAATACGTAATAGTATTTCCAATGTTATACGTAATATATTTCTTTATTCTCTTTTGTTTTTTGAGAGAGAATCTCTCTCTGTTGACCAGGCTGGATTGCAGTGGCGCCATCTCGGCTCACTGCAGACTCTGCCTCCTGGGTTCAAGCGATTCTGCCTCAGCTTCCCAAGTAGCTGGGATTATGGGTGCTGGCCACCATGCCCAGCTAATTTTTATTTTTATTTTTATTTTTGGTACTTTTAGTAGAGACTGGCTTTCTCCATGTTGGCCAGGCTGGTCTCAAACTCCTGACCTCAAGTGATCCACCCGTCTTGGCCTCCCAAAGTGCTGGGATTACAGGCTTGAGTCAGCGCACCTGGACTTTCTGATAAATGATATGGGATTGTATATCTAGTTTTATTTCCTCAAATAGGCTTATTGAGGTATAATGAATATGCAATAAACTGCCTATATTTAAAGTATACGACTTGATCAGTTATAACATATGTAACATACTCATGAAACCATCGCTGAAATAAAGATAATTAACACTGACAATAGTTTCCTGGTGCCCCTTGGCCACCACCTCCTTTCATCTCTCTCTGTCCTTGTCCTTCCATCCCCTATCCACAGGTACCACTGGTTACTTTCTGTCACTATACGTTAATTTGCATTTGTTAAATTTTATGTAAATAGAATCACACAGTATGCTCCCTTTTTCAGTTGGCTTCTTTCACTCCATATAATCATTTCTGAGATCCATCCATGTTTTAACACGTATCAGTAGTTTTCTGTTTAGTGTATTCAGTTGTATGGAGATACGCCAATTCCTTTGTCTATTCACATGTTGGTAAACATTTTAAATGTTTCCAGCTTTGCTATCGCAAATAAAGCTTCTATGAACATTGCACATGAATTTCTTTCTTTCTTTTTTTTTTTTTTGAAACAGAGTCTTGCTCTGTGCCCAGGCTGGAGTGCAGTGGCGAGATCTCGGCTCACTGCAAGCTCCGCCTCCCTGGTTCTCGCCATTCTCCTGCCTCAGCCTCCCGAGTAGCTGGGACTACAGGCGCCCGCCACCGGGCCCGGCTAATTTCCTTTTGTATTTTTAGTAGAGATGGGGTTTCACCGTGTTAGCCAGGATGGTCTGGATCTCCTGCCTAACCTCGTGATCCGCCGGCCTCGGCCTCCCAAAATGCTGGAATTACAGGCGTGAGCCACCATGCCCAGACCATTCACATGAATTTCTCTTTCTTTTCTTTTTTCCTTTCTTTTCTTTTCTTTTTTCTTTTCTTTTCTTTCTTTCTTTTCTTTTCTCTCTTTCTTTCTCTTTCCTTCCTTTCTTCCTTTCTTTCTCTTTCTTTTTCTTCTTTCTTTCTTTCTCCTTTTCTTTTTCTTTTCTTCTTTTTTCTTTCTTTTCTTCTTTCTCCCTTTCTTTCCCTCCCTCCTTCCCTCCCTCCCTCCCTCCCTCCCTCCCTCCCTCCCTCCCTCCCTCCCTCCCTCCCTCCCTCCCTCCCTCCCTCCCTTCCTTCCTTCCTTCCTTCCTTCCTTCCTTCCTTCCTTCCTTCCTTCCTTCCTTCCTTCCTTCCTTCCTTCCTTCAACAGTCTTGCTGTCACCCAGGCTGGAGTGCAGTGGTACAATCTCAGCTCACTACAACCTCCACCTCCTGGGTTCCAGCTATTCTCCTACCTCAGCCTGCGGTATAGCTGGGATTACAGGTGCCCACACCATGCCCAGCTAACATGATCAATTTTGAGTTAATTTATGCATATGCTTTGCAGTGTGGATCAAAATCCATGTTTTAGCATATGCATATCCAATTATTTCAGTATGATTAATTTGGGGAGTATTAACATTTTAGCAATATTGCCTCTTTTGACTCTAGAACACAGCTTATCTACTCATTTGTTTAGCTTTTTAAAAATTTCTGTTAGCACTTTTAGTAGTTTTTAGTGTGCAAGCCTCTCACACCATTCCTCAGATTTCTTAAATGTATACTTCCAGTATTTCATATTTGTGGATGCTATTATAAGTTTTGTATTTTAACTTTCAAATTTCTGATTGTTTCTACTGCATACATTTGTTTGTATATATTGAGCTTGTGTTCTACAGCCTTCTTAAACTCACTTAGTTCTACTAGCTTTTTGATAGATCTCATTAGATTTTCTACATCAGTGATCATTTCATCTGTGAATAAAGACAGTTTGACTTTTTCCTTTCCAATCCGGATGCCTTTTATTTCTTTTTATTACCGGGTTACACTGAATAGATCTTCTACCACGATGTTGAATAAAAATGATGAGAGCAGAATCCTTGCTTTTCCTGATCTCAAGGGAAAAGTATTTAATCTTTCACCATTGTGTATGACATTAATCGTAGGTTTTTTGTTTTTCATAGATGCCATTTATCAGGCTGAGGAAATTCCCTTCTTCTTCTAGCTTACCAAGAGATTTAATCAAGAATGGATGTTAGATTTAGGCAAAGACTTTTAAAAATATGCATTAAGGTGATCCTATGGTGTCTATTTTTTTTTGTTGTTGTTGTTTGTTTGTTTGTTAATATGATGAATTATATTGATTTTTGAATGTTAAACCAGCCTTGTAATCTTGAGATAAACCCCACTTGGTCATGACATATTCTACTTTTATATATGTTGAATTCAGTTGACTGAAGCTTTGTTTAGAAATTTTTGCATCTGTGTTCGTGAAGAATGTTGGTCTGTAGTTTCTTTTTCTTATAATATTTTTGTCTGATTGTGGTAGCAGGGTAATGTTGGTTTCATAGGATGAGTTTAAAAGTATTCCCTCCTTTTCAGTTTTCCGAAAGAATTTATGTGTAATTGCTATGATTTTGTCCTTAGATGTTTGGTAGAATTTACTAGGAAGATCCTGCAGACACGTTTTCTTCATGGGAAAGGTTTTGTTTGTTTGTTTTTTGTTTTTGGAGACAGAGTCCCACTCTGTCACCCAGGCTGGAGTGCAGGGGTGTGATCTCAGCTCACTGCAACCTCTGCTTCCTGGGCTCAGCTTCACCAATGCCTGGCTAATTTTTGTATATTTTGTAGAGACGGAGTTTTGCCATGTTTCCCAGGCTGGTCTCGAACTCCTGAGTTCAAAGTGATCCAGCCGCCTCAGCCTCCCAAAGTGCTGAGATTATAGGCACATACGTGAGAATACAATAAAAATATTCTTGGGCATACAAAGTCTTAGAAGATTCATCACAGGAAGACAATATTGGAAATATGCTTGAAGGAAGTATTCACATATGCAGTCATGCACCATGAAATGAAAATTCAGTCAACAATAAACCACATATGTAATAAAGTCCCATAAGATTATATTATCATTGGCCGGGCGTGGTGGCTCAAGCCTGTAATCCCAGCACTTTGGGAGGCTGAGACGGGCAAATCACGAGGTCAGGAGATCGAGACCATCCTGGCTAACCCAGTAAAACCCCATCTCTACTAACAAAATACAAAAAACTAGCTGGGCAAGGTGGTGGGCACCTGTAGTCCCAGCTACTCGGGAGGCTGAGGCAGGAGAATGGCGTGAACCCAGGAGGCGGAGCTTGCAGTGAGCTGAGATCCGGCCACTGCACTCCAGCCTGGGTGACAGAGCGAGACTCCGTCTCAAAAAAAAAAAAAAAAAAAAATAGTAAATGGTTTTATGTTTGTCCTTAATGAACTTCATCCCTTTTTTCCTTCCTGATTCTACTCTTGTAAGGGTCATTTAGAATTCTGATCCTGTTCCTTTAGATTGCTGAATGACTAGAGGATTATCTGTATTAAAATCATTTGGAGAAGATTAAGGAACTGTTAAAAATGTAGGTTTTCACCTAAGTCTACTGAATCTACACCTCTAGGGATAGGTTCAAGTAATTTATATTTATTTGTCTCCTAGGTGATTGGTAAACATTAGAAGCTTGAGAATTCTGTCTCTAAGTGCAATATTTCTGGAATGTTCTCTCTTTCCATCGACCAGTTCTCCAGTTCTCTGGATACCAAGTGGATGTCTAACAATTTAATTCAGTTCTAACACTAACTACCTGGAGTTAGCATCAGCCTCCAGAGGTTTAAAAGCTGGATTCCCTAAGACTGCCTTCACTCCAGAGACCAGCCACAAGTATCAGGTCCCCAGGTAACCCACACTTCTGTTCAACTTGGCTACAAATCTGTGGGTTCCCACCCGTCCTAAGTTTCCATAATTTGCTAGAACATCTCACAGAACTCAGGAAAAAGTTTTTTTTTATTAAAGAAAAAGAAAGATAGGTTGTTAAAGATACAAATCAAGGCATGCCGCCTTCCCTTCGTGGCACTGTGTTCACTGACCTGGAAGCTCTCTGAATATTTTTGTCTGAGAGTTTTTATAAAGGTCAATCTCTTGCCCCCAGCCTCCTCTCTGGAGCTCAGTGGGAGGGTCTGAAACTTCCAACCCTCTAATCACTTGGTCTTTCTGGTGACCAACTCCATCCTAAGTCACTTCATTAGCATAAACTCATAAGGGGTTTCTTACGAGTCACAAAAGATGTTCCTGTCACTCAGGACATTTCAAGTGTTTCAGTACCTGTGCCAGGGACTTGGGACAAAGACCAAATATGTTTCCTATTATACCATACCATTCTTTCTTACCCTCATCTGAATGTCATCTATACATCTGTCTATACACTTTCTATGGTTTCATTAGTCTGTTTTCACACTGCTATAAAGAACTACCTGAGACTGGGTAATTTTTAAAGAAAAGAGGTTTAATTGACTGACAGCTCCACATGGTGTACAGGAGGCATGGCTGGGAGGTCTCAGGAAACTTACATTCATGGCAGAAGGCAAAGGAGAAACAAGCATGTCTTCACATGGCCGAAGAGAGAGAAGGAGAGGGGAGAGGCGCTATGTACTTTCAAGCAACCGGATCTCGTGAGAACGCTATAACGAGACAGCACTAGGGGGATGGTGCTAACCCATTAGAAATCACCCCCATGATCCAATCACCTCCCACTGAGCCCCACCTCCAACATTAGGAATTACAATTCAACATGAGATTTGGGTGGGGACACAGAGTCAAACCAGCTATACATGACGCTTAGTCCTGTATGGTGAAGTGAGTACTAACTCAGCAGTCCAACAGTATTAGTTCAGTTTCTGTCTTTGAACAAAGCTGTGTGACCCTGAGGAAGTGATTCAATCTCTCTGACACTTACTTATCTCTAAAATGGAGATGCCAATTCCTATCTCAACATTTTGTGCTAAGTATTCAATTAAGAGTTATTTTCAGGCTGGGCATGGTGGCTCACGCCTGTAATTCCAGCACTTTTGGAGGCTGAGGTGGGAGGATTTCCTGAGCTCAGGGATTTGAGACTTGCCTAGGCCAAATAGGGAGACCTCATCTCCACTAATTTTCTCTAAAAAGTAGCCGGGGTGGTGGTGTACACCTGTGGTTCTGGCTACTCGAGAGGCCACGGTGGGAGGATGGCTTGAAGATGGCTAGGAGGTTGAGAATGCAGTGAGCTATGATCACGCCACTGCACTCCAGCCTGGATGACAGAGTGAGACTCTGTCTCAAAAGAAAAAAAAAGGGTATTGTCAAGTTTTTGTACAGTGCATGATCCATGGAAGTTGCAACCAAATTGCTCATGAAATGTCAACAAGCTTGAGGGCCTAGGCTCGAATCTTTCACAATATGCTTTGCTATGCTTAGGCCAGATCTCTTCTGAGTACAACTGTAAAGATCGGTGCAGTCACCCAGTAGCTATGTAGTGTCAGTTATTTTCTCAGGCAACGATGAATATTCTTCACAGGGCACAACCTTGTTAAAATAAAGATAAGACAGATTACATCCATTTCTTTTTTCACTCAACCAACTCTACCACTCAATATTAGAAGATTAGATAAATCAGATAGAGCAATTTTCATTGTAAAACCATGTTGTTAGTTGTCAATCTGGTGTTTTAAAAATGTTTATTAATTGATTTGAGGATTACTGGATTACTGTTTCCAGGTATAACATTTTATATATATATTATATATATATAAAATATACAATTATTATATAGAGTTCAGTATATATATTATTATGTAGAGTTCGGTTCACCCAGTTATATTTATTGTATTTAAGGAAACTCCACTGTGGATTAGTTTCTTGGCCAAATTATTATGCAATTTCTTTCTATAAAAATAGAACTGCTACTAAAATTTCAGTATGAGTTCACACTTGTAGAATACTTAACGAGCAAAATCTATTTTCCTAAACTTTTTTGTACTGCAAACTTAAGCCATTTAGAAATAAATCTGCTCTTTCTTTTTTTTTATGATACAAAGTTTTACTCTCTTACCCAGGCTGGAGTGCAGTGGCACGATATCGGCTCACTGCAACCTCCATCTCCTAGGTTCAAACGATTCTCCTGCCTCAGCCTCCTGAGTAGCTAAGATTACAGGCATGTGCCACTTCACATGGCTAATTTTTAGTAGAGATGGAGTTTCGACATGTTGGTCAGGCTGGTCTTGAACTCCTGACCTCAGGTGATCTGCCCTTTTTGGCCTCCCAAAGTGCTGGGATTACAGGCATGAGCCATTGCCCCTGGCCTAAATCTGCTCTTTCAATGTCTTCATAATCTATTCCAAACACTATCAGTAGGCAAATATGTACGTGTGCACACTGTCTGGTATTCTTTTTGTCATCTTCTAGATAGTATTCTGTAATTCTTTAAAATCTATAAAAGTAGGCTTGTTTTCATAATTATACATCATGATCAATGAATAATCAAATCATTTAGTGATCTTTTTAATAGAAAGTGTGCAGGGCTTTGGGAGGCCATGATGGGAGGATCACTTCAGGCCAAGAGTTGGAGACCAGCCTTGGCAACTTAGTGAGACCCCATCTCTATATAAAATAAAAAAAAATAATTTTTTTAAAAAGAAAATGTGCAGGGCACATAACTTTTCAGTGGCAAGTTATATTTTCTGTAGATCACCACCAATATACATGTTATCCCACTTGATGTTCTTACAATATGATGCTGCTGTTCTTCCATCAAATGACGACAGTCTTTGTTCTCTCCCTTTGAACCCAGGCAAATCTGTGTAACTGCTTTGACTAACAGAATATGGCAGAAGTGAGCCTGCTATATAAAAGGCAATATGGCTTCCATCTCCTTCTTCTCTTTGTCTCCCTCCACTTTGGAACCCAACCACCATGTTGTGGGGAAGCCCAGACCACACGGAGAGGCCACATATTAAGGTTCCAACTCACAGCCTCAGCTAAGGTTCCAGCTAACAGCTAACATTAACCACTAGACAAAAATAAGCCTTCAGACTAGAGCTTTCCATAAAACATTCTACGATAATGGAAATGTTCTATGTCTTCACTGTCCAATATGGTTGGTAACTTACTACCACATGAGGCCATTGAGCAGTTCTAACATAGCTAGTGTGAACGAGGAAGTAAATTTTAAATTTTATTTGACTTTAGTTAATTTAAATAACCACATAATTGCGGCCCCATTGTGCAGTTCAGTTTCTCTTGGTTGCAGCCATCAGCCTTGGAGTCTTCCATCTGAAGCACCGGACATCACTGAGCAGAAACAAACTACCTCCAGTATGTCTTCTCTGTATTCCTCTTTTTTTTTTTTTTTTTTTTTGAGACAGAGGCTTGCTCTGTCACCCACACTGGAGTGCAGTGGCGAAATCTCAGCTCACCACAGCCTCTGCCTCCTGGTTCAAGTGATTCTCCTGCCTCTGCTTCCTGAGTAGCTGGGACTACAGGCATGCATCACCATGCCCAGCTAATTCTTGTATTTTTAGTAGAGACGGAGTTTCACCATGTTGGCCAGGATGGTCTCGATCTTCTGACCTGATGATCCACCCGCCTTGGCCTCCCAAAGTGTTGGGATTACAGGCATGAGCCACCTCACCTAGCCTCCTAACTCTTGTCAACCATTAAAGAGAATAACTAATTATTGTTGATTTAAATTGCTGTTTTGGAATGATTCGTTACAAAACAATCAACAACATTTATTTATTTATTTACTATTTTTTAGAGACAGGGTCTTGCTTTGTCACCCAGGCTGGAGTGCAGTGGTGTGATCATAGCTCACTGCAGCCTCGAACTCCTGGGCTCAAGCAATCTTCCCACCTCAGTCCCCTGAGTAGCTGAGACTACAGGTACATGCCACCACCCCTGGATAACTACATTGTTTTTTGTTTTTGTTTTTGTAGGAATAGGGTCTTGTTATGTTGCCCAGGTTGGTCTTAAACTCCTGGCCTCAAGTGATCATCCCACCTCAGCTTCCAAAAGACAGACGTGAGCCACCCCAAACCCCACCCCCGTCAACAAGGAATATGCTTCCTCTGGTTTATGTGGCTGTTTCTACAGCAAATAAAAGCTTGCAAGTCTCTCGCATTTTTTTTCCTCCCAGGTGAGTTCACAGGAATCTCCCATCTTTTAAAAGCCCTCTGGCTATGATTGTATATGTCTTCTCTTCACAGCCAGGCTTCTTGAGTGACCTTAACACCTTCCTCACTCACAGCTTACTTTCTACTCCATGCTCACTAGGCTCTGGACACAAAGGAGGTCACAGTAACCTTAGTTCAGGCTTCTTTCTCCCGCTTGGGCAATGGAGGGCTTCAGCGCCCCACCCTGTCTTAAAAAGCCACTTCCTCCTGGCTGAGAAATTGCAAAAACCTCTCTCTTCTGAGAGCACTAGAAAGAGACACTGTTTTTAGGAAAAGGCACCCCTTCCTGAGGGCTGATACAGTCGTCAGCCAGGGTCCACGGGTTGGCAAGTGGAGTGTGGGCTCTCCTTGGCTTGATGTCTTTGCGAGGGCACCAGCAGTGCAGGCTGCACAACCTGATGCTGTAGCTGGGTTTCTGGGGTACTCTGAGCTTTCTGGAACTTGTCCATCAACATTCCTCTCATGTGGCTCCTGGTCTCCTTGTGGATGTCTGTGGCTCATGATGCCTTGGAGGGTGGCATCTTGGGAAGCGTGCATTCCAGCCCACAGTGCTTCCCAAATTGCAGAGCCCTTGGGGGTGCTAGTACGGAGCTACTTTCCTCCTTCTTCCCACCCTGAAGCTTCCCCGTGCTCCTCAATGAAATGTGAAGAACGGCTGGCCTGTCAGCTCCACTACGCAGCACAAAAATAACCATGAATGCAGCTCTTTAGGCTGCTGTCTTAGTCTTCCTCTTAGTACCGGGTTCAGAAGCCACCATGGGTGTACAACTGGCCAAGAAACAATGCAGCCATCTCCATGCACACCCTCTTCCTATTTCTGCACACCTCCCCTCAGCAGCATGCAAAGGCCCCTCTTGAGATCCCCTTCCTCTCTTCCTGAAACTGGCTTGTTGCCAGCTCGCAAGTGTCATCTTGGGATGCAAAGGAGCTTCATGATTGCAAAGTCAGTGAAACTCCCGAATGCTAAGTTTGCCCAAATTAGACAACTGGGTGGAGAGTGTGGTTTGGGGTGTCAACTTCCTAGAACACACTACCTCTATGACGAAAGGGAGGGCATATTTCCATGACACCAGGTCTCTAGACGTGGGATAGCCTGCTTTTTCTCTCCATTGGGAAAACACAAGTTGATTTCACAGGAGGCTGGGCAAATGCCTGCCTGTGCTCTGAAAGGCTGTTTTCACAGTCTCGGAAGGCCTGAAACATGGCACACCATCTTATACGCAAAAATTACACGAGGCACGTCGGAATTTGACTATTTGTCGTTTATATCTAGAGAGTCCGTGGGTCAACAATGAGTACATTCCAGTCCCTTTAAGAAAGGACCAATTTACAATGAGGGGTTCTAATTTGTTTGGAAAATCCCAAAGTATTACTAATTATGTTGATTATAACTGAATCCAGACTTCCCAATGAAATACACACACACATACACGCACATACACACACACACACGCACACACACACGCATACTCACACATTTTCCCCCTTACAAATCAGCTTTGGAACACTAAATTAATAATGGATTTGTTATTAACCAAGTAGTAAGTTTTTGCATTTTTGGTTTAGAGTGAATAAACTCGATGGTATTAACTAGACAGGAGTTTTGCAAGAGAAAAGGAAATGCTATTTTTCCCAAGATGACTTTTCTTGGATATCACTGTGAAAGTATTGTCTGGTAGGAAAAAATTGCAAGCATGATTAAACTTCTTGTATATTTAGTGAATTTTCAGCATTAACCATACAAGTCCTCACAATCTTGTGAAGTGGATAAATTTCCTTTGTAATTTGAGTAAACAGACTGTCCTCAGAAAGGATACTGATGCTTACTAAAATTCAACGTTTTTAAGAAAACATTTTCATATTGCATACTTTATGGATAATTTTACACTTAAAACCAAATGTGTGCCTGGATTTTTCTAGGTCTTCTGACATAAACATGGCATTGTGAAAAAAACACTATGTTCAGAATATTAATTTTGATATTTCAAGAAATTCACCGGTCAGACACAATTAGAAATCTAAGCTTGGGTACCAATGCTTCTGTGAAACAAAGCTAGAAGAGATTCCTTTTGCTGACTTATCCCTTGGGATATTTGGGTGTGGCTTGTTTTCTTCTCTGAGCGAAACAAAGATATGCAGGAAAATCTTCTTTTACAACTAAAATTCCTTGTTCTTACAAACAAGCTTGAGGAAAAAAAAAGCAGATCTAGCCCAGCTTAATCATTTGCTTATACTAGTGCATATATTGGATTTAATCCAAGTTAACAAAAATAAAGCCGCAGGATAGGTACATGCAGTTGTATATTTAAGCTACTGACTCACATACATTTTAATGGCTGAAAGTATATAAAAAATATGAAGGCAGAAGAAAAACAGTAAGCAGTGATAAAACATACAAGTTTTCTTATTCTTTATTAGTTTAAAGGAAGCTAGAACCTAATAACAATACGCCACATACGGTTCAGAACCAAACAAAAGCTGCTTAGTTATTTATTTTGCATTTGCATTTTCTAGGAAGTGAGAAAAAAACAGCTCTATTGAGACTCAAGTTTATTTTCAATTAAAATCCCCATAAATTAGGAAATGTCTCATAAAATGAAGAAATTGGAAAAAAATGTTATTCAGAAAAAAACTTTCTTAAGTGTGCTTGTTTCCTGTAGCACCTTGGATTTTGTGATCAGCCTTTTAAAGATATTTTTTAAAAAATTCAACCTCTGTCTTCACGTTTAGGACAGGGCATAACGGTGTCTTTTTCTTCCATGCAAATACGAGGAAAAATTTGTACTTGCTTAGTTTCGAGCATAGAAAGCACTCGCCCCTAATTCTGCCATTTGCTCATGTCCCACATGAATAAAAGGATACAGCTTAGAAACCAGGGCCTTGCTACTATTGTATTTTTTTCTAATTAAAATTCAGAGTATTAAACACAGTTGAGTACATCCATGCATACATGACATACCGTCATCACATACCGGAAGCTCCAATCAAGAGCCCCGAGCAAAGCTGGTTTCATAACATCATTAAGATTCATTGTACACTGTGTTTCAGAAAGGCTTTGTCAAAGCAGATAGTAATGGCCTGTCAGAAATGCACAAACAGAAATTTATATTAAATTGTCCCTTCCCTCCTTTTAAAATATGGGAATCTATTAATAGTTGCATTCCCGGTATAGGGGACGCAAGGCTTCAGTTACAAAAAGGTCCCCAGCTTCCTAATATTGTAAGCTTATTACCAAAATAAGGGTATAAAAAGTTAAGTGAAAAATATTTGAGTAACTAGGTGGGGGTATTCCTGGGAATAGTAATCAAATATAATGACTGTATCAAAACAAAAGAAGGCGGAGCTCAGGAGTGCGAAGGTAGATAGCATTGCTGAGTCACAAGGCGGAGTGTTTAATTTGGAACAAGTCAAATAAAAGCACTGCTTTCTTTCCCTTAAGAACCTTTGATACTCTTTATATTAACCTCAGAAAAGAAAGCTCTCTCATTTGAACATTTTTTTCTTTTATATCCTGCTGAGTGAAGATGCCTGGGGAGACAAACTTGACAGCTGGCTTCCCGAGAACAGGCGTAAGTATGATGTTATCTGGGACTTTAGTGGTGAGAATTCTTGTCTTTAGACTCGATATTTTTCTTTACCGTGCTCATTGATGACGCATATGTGCTGAAACAATAAAGGATTTAAACGCATCAGTTTCTTACCAAAATCTGAGACACAGAAAGTGTGATGCAGTCATAACCGAATGCCATCCTGTAATTGGCTATTGATCATTTAAATATAAATGTGTGTATTTATATGTGTGGGTAAAATCTAAAGAGACCCATTGAAATGCTTGACAAAAGGTCCTTTGTGGTTTTAGTTTGGAGCCTTATACTGAATCTGGCTCCCCAGGTCCCTAAAACCCAGAAACGCTGAGGGAGCAGCATGTTTAGCCCTGCTAGAAACTGAAGTCTCCTACTGGTAAGATGACAACTGCTTGGGTGAATGGAGAAATAACAGTGGCAAGCACAACATGGGCTCTTATTCAACCCTTTTTGGGCAACAAGCAAAGGGTTAGGAATATTTTGATTGAAAGCAACAGAAATGGGGCCAGGCTAATGTAAGCAAAAAAGGAGGATTTGGCTGGGCTCAGTGGCCCCTGTCTGTAAACCTAGCACTTTGGGAGACTGAGGTGGGAGCATGATTTGAAGCCAGGAGTTCAAGAACAGCCTGGACAGCATAGCAAGACTCCATCTCTACAAAAAGTAAAAATATTAGGCAGGCATAGTGGTGTGTGCCTGTAGTCCCAGCTACTCAGGAGGCTGAGGCGGGAGGATCTCTTGAGCCTGGGAGTTCAAGGCTGCAGTGAGCTTTAATTGCGTCACTGCACTCTAGTCTAGGTGAGACCCTGGAGCGAGACCCTGTGTCTTTAAAAGGGGGGGAGGGGAAATTTATTGGTGGAATACTGGGGTAGCTCTCAGAATCCAAGGACGAACTGGGCAATGAAGCAACTAGAAGGCAGGAACAAGGGCAGCTCCAGAGGCTTTCACCCATGGTGCTATGGATACTGTCTGGGGCACTGCTGTCCTAGTAGCTGAAATCTGAACACACTCAGTCTCTGTGACTTTTGGTTTAAGTTTCTGATTCCCAGGAGAGAGAGACTGATTGGTCCACTTTGGGTAAGTTGTCTACCTCTAGATCGTGCAGTGTTGGTCAGGGTCACACAGCTGGGGTCCACACTGGGGGTCCACGTCTGTGTGGTGAGATCATTTCCCCCAAAGAGGGAAGAGTTATGAGCTGCATGCCCCTGTAATTGAAACCTGCTAGAGTTCAAGCACTGACACAAATCAGTGTATAGAATATTGGCTATTGTTATGGTTGGTTGAGCACAGTCAATGACTGTGGAGAAGAATCAGTGTCAAACCATAGTTCTGCTTTTAGCTTCCTATTTCTTTAGTATGAAATAGAGATAATCATAATTTGCCTCCATCATCCTGATACCTACCCTGCAGAATAGTAGTGGGAGTTAATTGGGAGTATGGATGCAATGTGCTCACCATACTCCTGACATAGAAGATAATCAATAGAAGACATCACTAACACGTATTCAATACATTTCTAAATTGTTAAGTTCTTATAAAAAGGGGGGTTAGGAATTTGCATGCAAGACTTACATTCAGATCTCTGAAGTATTCATTGTAATCTAAGGCATATCCCACCACAAATAAGTTTGGAATCTCAAATCCAGCATCTTAGCAGAGAGAGAAAGAGGAAAAAAAAAAAGGAACAAAATTTAGATTATATAAATGCAAGTCACCATATGCTGCTGTCGGCACTCAAACTCGAGGACCTTTCATTGAGGCAGGAGGGAGTGAGAAACGGTGAGCAATGCACAGGATAAGCCCAAGAGGGACCTGGACCAGAAGGACTACTCGGGAGGAAGGAGGCAAGGCAAACAAGCCAACCTACAATGAAGAATGACTGATCTAGCATGCAGAGTTGAGAAATGGCTCAGGAAGCCCGGTGCGTAACAAGAAATATGCATAATTGAGTCACGTGGCCCTGGTGTTCTAAAGCAAGCAATATGCAGTGATACGATGCCAAAGGAAACATTCTCAATAACACAAAGGAAAGTTCAAGCAGAAGGCGTTACGATGCTGCATTATGTGAACAGGTGTGTGGGCCACAGCAACTGGAAAGCAATTCTCCCGCTGTACTCAGTGTCTCGGCTGTTTAAAGGGCTGGAAAGCAAAAGCCAGGACACAAGATGAAAGGCAACAGGATTGTTCAACTTGAGGAAGAGAATGTGGAGGTTGCGTTAATGCTGGTCTTTGGGTTTGTGATGCAGAGGATATTAATGAGCTCTCTATTGAGGGCAGAATGAGAGGAAGTGGATTTAAGCACAGTGCAAGGTACTTATGATAAGCAAAAGAATAATTCATTGAAAAGATGATGATTTTTTATCAGAAAGGATTCTTTTTTTTTTTTTTGTCTGAGATCGAGTCTCGCTGTGTCACCTAGGCTGGAGTGCAGTGGTACGATCTTGGCTTACTGCAACCTCCACCTCCAGGGTTCACGCAATTCTCCTGGGTTCATTTTCCCGAGTAGCTGGGAAGACAGATGTGCGCCACTATGCCTGGCTAATTTTTGTAGTTTTAATAGAGATGGGGTTTCACCATGTTAGCCAGGCTGGTCTCGAACTCCTGACCTCAAGTGATCCATCCGCCTCAGTCTCCTAAAGTGCTGGGATTACAGGCATGGGCCATTGAACCTGGCTATTTTTTGAGAAAGGGTCTCACTTTGTCGTCCAGGCAGAGGTGCAGTGGTGTGATCACGGCTCACTGCAGCCTCTACCTCCACAGGCTCAGGTGATCCTCTCACCTCAGCCTCCTGAGTAGCTGGGACTACAGGCATGCACAACTACGCCTGGCTGATACTTATTGGAGAGAATTCTTAAGGAACAGACAATAGCTCTCCTTCTTCAGAGGTCTTGAAACAGAATAAAGGTGCACGGTCCAATGATTTTCAATTTTTTTTCAGTGTTTTGGAAACTTACAAGTTTGTTTATTACAGTAATATAGGTGAGAGATTTATTTGCTTACTTTTAATGAAACTGTACTTGGGTATAGCCAGTGGGCTTATGGCCCAGGCAAAGTTGTTTCCACAGTGACTGTGACCAACGATGCTTTCACAAAACTGGTTCCTGCTCACAGACAGGACTGGAGGTACTTATTTTCTAGGGGGTTACATTATGGAGTCCCTTGCTAGGAAAATAAGTACTGGAGGTGAGGGGCTTATTTACTAGGGGGGTGCATTATGCAGTCCCTTGCTAGGAAGCCTGCTTGATTCCTCCAAACTGCAGAGTTTCTTGAAAAAAAGAATCAGAGAGGAGAAGTGAGAGCAGAAGAGGTCAGCAGTTACACTGAGCATAAAAGAATCAATCAGGAGAAAGGAACACAAAGTACAAAGCCTCATAAATCCAGAGAGAAAGAAGGAACAGAGATTCTGAGCTAGCTAAAAGAATATGAAGGTGGGCGTGCGCCTGCAGTCCCAGCTATTCAGGAGGCTGAGGCAGGAAGATCACTTGAGGCCAGGAGTTCGAGACCAGCCTAGGCAACAAAGTGAGATCCCATCTCAAAAAGAAAAAAAAGGTGGGGTGCAGTGGCTCACGCCTGTAATCCCAGCACTTTGGGAGGCTTAGGTGGGTGGATCACCTGAGATCAGGAGTCCAAGACTGGCCTGGCCAACATGGTGAAACCCCGTCTCTACTAAAAATACAAAAATTAGCCAGGCGTGGTGGCATGTGCCTGTAGTCCCAGTTACTTGGGAGGCTGAGGCAGGAGAATCACTTGAACCTGGGAGGCAGAGGTTGCAGTGAGCCAAGATCGCGCCACTGCACTGGGTGACAGAGTCAGATTCTGTCTCAAAATAATAATAATAATAATAATAATAATAATAATAATAAGAGCAAATCCCAAGAAACCCTGTTTGTAACCAGCGCTGTAATAATGACTTGACAGGGAGCAATGCAATCCTTCCATCAGGCAGGGCAACTCACACTGAGAAAATGAGAGCCCAAAGCCTATTTAGAAGGCCAAACCTTGAGATGTCATAGAATAAAAGGATGATGGTTCAGCAGGACAGTCATGAATCAGAGTGACCTATCCTTAACTGGTAAATGAGGGCAGCTCCTACACTTACATTTGCCATAGCAGATGTTACTTGCAGATGTAGTGGAAGAGTCAGGGCACTGACTGAAACCAGATTGTCTGGGCTTAATACTGGTCTGACACTCACAGCTACATGACTTTGGCAAGCTATTTAAGCTTGCTGTGCTTGATTTCCTCATCTGTAAAATGGGTATAATAACAACTCCTACCTTTAGAGAGCTATTGTGAGGATGAAAGGAGCTAATCTCTGTATAGCTCTTAGAACAGTGCGTGGCACATCACAACCTCTTCCTAGTGTTAGCTGCTATTATTTTATTGCTGTTATTATAAGTGATATAAGAAATTTGTCATTAATCGGATATGTTTGAAGTGAATGTTTTTCAACTTCAGTTAAAATCTTATCTATACAGTGAGTATCCTGTACTATTTTGTTAGACAATTTCTGCTAAGTAACCTCAAGCAACCTTCACTACATCCAGATTATACCTTTGATACTAGTAATAGATGGGAACATGCAACTGGGTCTCTCTGCCCAGAACTGACATGGTCTAGAGTTAACACATCCAGCACAGGAATGAAACTTGTTTTTAGAATGTAGAGTCACTGGCTAAATGTCGCTGGCATGTCACCCATCCATACTGTGCTTGTCTTTCGCTAATGTTTGTTCAGCTTGCTGAAGAGAACTGTAGCCAAATTATCCCAGGGACTTTGGAGCAAATGTAAGTTATAAAAATCAAGCTGAAGGCTGCCTATGCAAGTGAAAAAAATTCGCCTCTAGTGTTAGAATAATAAATAATCAGGCTGCATGTTTATCCTTCCTGGAGTTAGAACTAGGCTTATTGTTAGGAGAAGCGAGGAGTGTACTCAACGAGGAAGCCCTACAGAACACACATCTGAAGTCACACGTGCAGATGGTATCTAGAGATACCTGCTCTGCTAATTCTCTGTGTTTCGGAGCTTTGGTTTGGAGGTGATGGGGAGCTGTCTTAGATTTCCCCGTCTGTGCATTACTATTCAGGCTTGCTAAAGGTCACCATTGTGCATTGTCTGGTAATAGTTCCGGATGATGGCATGAGACTCCCTTTAAACCTCCATAGCACCTCTCCTTGTCTGACTGGTGAGAACAGAGGCCAAGGCAGGGATCCTAAGTGTCTGAGTTAGTCCGGTGGGATCAGGTCTTCCTCTACTCCCTGAAACTTTTCAGCTGACTTCTCTGTAGTTAAGGTGCTGTGTGAAACATACAAATAAAAATACCCAATGCACGGAATAGAGTTCCTGTGAAAGACGCAAATTACAACATTGAAGACCCTCATTTTAAAGGGTTCTGTTTTCCCTATCAAGGTGGGGGAGACCATGAGGAATCTGTGGGACTATCAGCCCTACACAGTTTCAACTCCACTTGCAGTGCTGTCAAATAGGAAATCAAAGATTCTTAAACATAAAATGAAACACCACAAGCACAAAACAAACAAAAAACTAAAAATCACTTACAGTCAGGTCTAAAGCCGTCACTTCTGGGTGTTCTCTTCACCAACAAACTACCATTAAAAAAAGACATGCTTTAGTGAACCCAATCAAATCTCTATGAATTGTAAATAGAATCAAGCATCATTAAAAGATGTAGTTGAAATACATATTTTGCTACTATGGCACTATATAGACGGTTCTGGATAAAAAGAAGAGAGCAGGTCAGGCACAGTGCCTACATCTGTAATCCCAGTGCTTTGGGAGTACAAGGTGGGAGGATCACTTGAGCCCAGAGGTTCAAGACCAACCTGGGCAACATAGCGAGACCCCTGTCTCTACAAAAAAATAAAAAATTTAGCTGGGTGTGGTGGCACCTGCTTGTAGTCCCAGCTACTTGGGAGGCTGAGGTGGGAGGATTGTTTTAGCCCAGGAGTTGAAGGCTGCAGTGAGCCATGACTGCACTACTGCACTCCAGCCTAGGTGACAGAGTGAGACCCTGTCCCAAAAAATAGATAAAATATAAAAAACTTTTAAAAAAGGTAGCTGTCAGTCAGGCATGGTAGCTCATGCTTATAATTCCAGCACTTTAGGAGGCCAAGAAGGGCAGATCACTTGAGCTCATAAGTTTGAGACCAGCCTGGCCAACATGGTGAAACCGCATCTTTACTAAAAATACAAAAATTAGCTGGGCATGGTGGTATGCATCCGTAGTCTCAGCTTCATGGGAGTCTGAGGCAAGAGAATCACTTGAACCCAGGAGGTTGAGGTTGCAGTAAGCTGAGACTGCACCACTGCACTCCAGTCTGGGTGACAGAGCAAGACTCCATCTCAAACAAAAAAACAAACAAACAAAAAATAGGGGGTAGCTGTACCTAGCTACTCAGGAGGTTGAGGTGGGAGGATCACTTGAGCCCAGAAGTTTGAGGCTGCAGTGTGTTATGATCACACTACTGTGATCATAGAGCAAGACCCTGTCTCTTGCTCTAAAAAAGGTCTGGGTGCAGTGGCTCATGCCTGTAATCCTAGCACTTGGGGCGGCTGAGGCAGGCAGATCACTTGAGGTCAGGAGTTCAGACCATCCTGGCCAACATGGTGAAACCCTAGCTCATCTCTGCTAAAAATACAAAACATTAGCTAGGCACGGTGGCGGGCGCCTGTAGTCCCAGCTACTTGGGAAGCTGAGGCATGAGAATTGTTCGAACTCAGAGGGCAGAGGTTGCAGTGAGCTGAGATTGTGCCACTGCACTTCAGCCTGGGCGACAGAGAAAGGCTGTGTCTCAACACAAACAAACAAAAAAATGAAGGGAGAAGAGCAATTGCACGGGGGCTCATCCAGCTGCTCCTGGAAACAGCTAATGGAGGCTCAGTAAAGAGGAACTCAGAAACATGGCGAAGCACGTCTTCTTCCCTTTCTTCTCTCAGGCTAGCAGTCAAGGGCTGCTTTTCAGTGTGGTCAAACTGTAATACCCCAGGGGAAAAGGTCACTAGATTGGAATATATTATACTGTTTGGAAAGAGCATCCTGTGTTAGCATACCTTTTGGGCTTGCTTGGAAAACCAGAAATCACCATGCTATGAATGTCCAACTCACCTGGCTACCTTAACCATGTTGGGCTTGTATTTCTCTATATTGCTGAGTAGTGCTTTCATGGTCCTCCCAGTTCCGACGACATCCTTTGCAGAAAGGACAGATAAATTCAACAAAGTGCATCTGAGCAGCACAACAGACTTTTCATCCAGGGCGATACTCCTGATTAATAATGCATCGTAATTAAAAATGCCATCCAATTTGGAGCCAAAGGAGGAGGAGGAGTGGGTTATGTTTTATCTAGACAGGCACTTCCTTCTGGAAGCTGAGTTTTGGGGAATCTACCGGAGACTCTTTCCTCCTTGAATCCTTTAGCTGTGTTGAAGGGCCAAATTTAGCCTTTGGACAGCATGTGGGACTCCTCATTGAGTACATTTGGACTCGCGTATGCACATTCAAGGACTAAATTTGGCCCTGAGGTTATGTAACACAATACAAGGCACATGAATTTTCATGGATATGTACATCTGAATACACTGAATGGATAAATGCCTCCCCCTCATCCTCCCCCACTCAATAGGGCATTCTATGGCTGGGAAGTGAGAGGTGTCTGGACAGCAGCTGGTGACAGCCTGTGAATTCTGAGGGTCCACGGCTGCAGTGAGCTCGGGCTCATCTCCGCTGATGAGCTGCTGCACAATTAGAGGAGAATGGGCAGCCGCGATTTATTGTCCTAAGGACAGGAATCAGCTGTCACGAGCTGATTATCAAAACAACAGGTCTGAATGTAACCAGGCTTGGGCAATTCATTTGGTGAGAGGGTCTGCTCCATGGGTTATACTGAGCAAGAACTCCAGACACACATGGCGCACACAGGCAATTGTGTAGCAAAAGGTTGAAAATAGCTCCCCTGAATTTTTTGCTGTTTGATGAGACGAGCATGCTCCTGAAGGAAACGTGGCCATTTGCTGTATTAGTCCACTACTGCCATAGGGATCCCACGTTCTCTTTTTTAACAGAAAAACAAACGTAAAACAAAACAAAACAAAACCAAAAAAACCCAAAACCATAGCTTTCCCCATAGCTCACCATTTTTAATTGATTGTGTTTATGATTTTGATGCTGAAAGTATTTGAGAATTCTCAAAATCGTCAGAGGTCCTTAGCAAAAACACTGAATTCAGGGCAAACAGAGTTCTAACCTTGGTTTCATTGTGAAATGAATTTGGTTCGGTGAGCTAGTTTCCTCTTCTTTAAACTTGTCTGATTCACAAAGAACCATAAGAATCAACACAGAGATACGTGGAACTGGATACACAAAAAGGACAAAGTCGTCCACAAATATTGTTGCCAAGCTCTTATTCTACATTATTTGAAATCAGGGATGCTATTTGGCCCGTATTCATTAAATTTGGAGAGCATGCACCCAGTGGGAGCTCAAGAAATCCTTGGTCAATTTGATAACAAGGTGTGCAGTTTAAAACTCACCATTAGAGTCTTTCAACCTCCAAGTATGGAAAGGAAATGCCAGCTTACCTCAACAATGAGAACATTCTGAAATAAACAAAACCCGTATTTTAGAATGCGATGCCAATCTGACTCACAGGATACATACACATTTTTTTGCTTATAGTTAGAATTTCACAATTTGCTCAGACAGTCCTTCCCCATCCATCTAATTCAAAGGACTAGAGGTGATCTAGGTTTTCCAGATTCATTTTAACAGGTCCTCCGGCATTAGTTGGTGATGCAATGTTAGTATCTATATTTAGGTTAGAAACAAGCTTATGTTAGACCTGTCTGACGAGCTCTCCATAAAGTCATCCCTTCTCAGTAATTCTGCCAAGGGCCTCCCACCCCCACCTGGGAGGCAAAGCCTGTTAAGAGTTTCCCAGGAAAACAATGCAACATGAACCGCATCACTAACGGAGATTGTGCTTGGTAAATGCATCATGGGTTCAGCTGTGACAGCCTTCCTCTTGCACGACCACCAAAATCCCTGGGGACTCAGGATTTCCTCTTGGATTTCCAACCTAGATGAAGACAGTAGGCTAGAGAAAGGACTGGGAGGTGCCTGGTGTGTATTTTTAGTGAGATGGTTAGATTTCTTGCAACAAGGTCTCAAGGCATTCCTCTACCTCTTCCCTAAGCACACTGTGATATGGTTTGGATTTGTGTCCCTGCCCAAATATGCTGAAACGTAATCCTCAGCGCTAGAGGCGGGGCCTGGTGGGAGGTGACTGGATCAGGGGGGTGGGTCTCATGAATGGTTTAGCATCACGTCCCTTGGTGGTGGTGTCCTGATAGTGAGTTGCCCTGAAATCTGGTTGTTTAAAGGTGTAGGACACCTCCCCCTCTTTCTCTTGCTCCATGTCTGTCTCCAGACATGTGAAGTGCTGCTCTCCCTTTGCCTCTGCTATAATTTTTTTTTTTTTTTGAAACAGCATCCCACTCTGTCACCCAGGCTGCAGTGCAGTGGTGCGATCTCCGCTCACTGTAACCTCCGCTTCCCGGGTTCAAGCGATTCTCCCACCTCACCTTCCCACATGGCTGGGATTACAGGTGTGCACCACCACGCCTGGCTAATTTTTGTATTTTCAGTAGAGATGGAGTTTTACCATGTTGGCCAGGCTGGTCACAAACTTAGGAGCTCAAGTGATCTGCCCTTCTTGGCCTCCCAAAGTGCTGGGATTACAGGCACGAGCCGCCACACCCGGCTGCCTTCTGCCATAATTTTAAGTTTCCTGAAGCCTCCCCAGAAGCAGAACAGATGCCAGCGTCATGCTTCCTATACAGCCTGCGGAACTGAGAGCCACCTACACCTTTTCTCTTGATAAATTACCCAGTCTCAGGTATTTCTTTATATCAGTGTGAGGAAGGACTAATACACGATGATTGTACTACATTTTAATTTCTTGTTTGATATGTCTTCCCCACTATATTCTAATCGCCATGAGGTGGGGATCATGTTTGTCTCGATTCCTACCATATTGCCAGA
This sequence comes from Macaca nemestrina, assembly GCF_043159975.1. Lineage (NCBI taxonomy): Eukaryota > Metazoa > Chordata > Mammalia > Primates > Cercopithecidae > Macaca > Macaca nemestrina. The sequence goes on along the minus strand of NC_092133.1, from coordinate 119,091,913 downwards.
AACTAGCATAATGCCTGCATATAAGTGCTCAATAATTATTTGTTGAATAAAGCAATAACAACTGATTAAACTTATTACTGAGTTAAAACTGACCGATTAATTGGATTAGGAGTGACATGTCAATGCTGCCCCACCAAATTAAAATATGACTGTGTTAATATGCCATCCCAATTTACTAAATGGTGAGACTATTCTTTCAATGTAATGGTGTTTTTCTTTCTTTAGATGACTTTACATTTATCTCTATGATTTATACAATACTTTAAGAATCATGACCCGGCACAGTGGCTCACGCCTGTAATCCCAGCACTTTGGGAGGCCGAGGTGGGTGGATCACCTGAGGTCAGGAGTTCGAGACCAGCCTGGCCAACTTGGTGAAACCCCGTCTCTACTAAAATATACAAAAATTAGCTGGGTGTGGTGGTAGGTGCCTGTAATCCTAGCTACTCAGGAGGCTGAGGCGGGAGAATCACTTGAACCTGGGAGGTGGAGGTTGCAGTGAACCAAGATTGCGCCACTGCACTCCAGCCTGGGTGACAGGTAAGACTCCATCTCAAAAGAAAAAAAAAATCAGATCAAATACTACACATTAGATAACTTACTTATGTTTAATGCAAGATTTAATTAATAAAAATGTTAACCACCCACCCACCAAACCAGCCATCCAACAACTCTGTTAACTTTGCACCATATGTCAAATGCATTCTTATGTGAAAATATCTTCTTGGAAGTGTTTTTCTGTCAGGTATGACATTTTTATTCATTAAATCCATTGAAAATCTTAATTTTATCATGGAAATACATAAGATTATTTTGTCTATTTTTGAAGCAAGGCACCATTCTTTCAATATATTTTAGTATATTGAAACCCCTTCTGTAACAAAAACTACAAGAGTCATGCTGCCAGGGGAGTCCCCTTGGTATTTTGAACACAAGTTGCTATAATCTTAATGGCCAATTTGCAGTAGTTGCTTGAGATGTGCATTTTTAGTTTGATTGAGGCTTACCAATCAGACCTATAAACCAACCAGAATACTTGGAGAATGTTGTGATTCATTTAATTTTCTGGCTCACAATCTCTTTTTGTTTCAACTTTATAAAGAAAAACCTTTCTAAAATGTGTTAGTCTGCATTCCTGCCTAATTAAGTAGAGTGCACGTATTGAATGTAATTAAACATTTTTTTGATAGTACAGAACCTTGCAATACAATAGAGTCATCTTTGAAAAGATTTGCTTCAATTCTAAGATATAGTGGTAGGTGGGAAGTAGGATTTGGATGAATAATGATATTGAGAGACACTGTCACAATTATTCAAATACATTTTCAAATCAATGTAATGCATACACATGTTTAAAATAGTTTGAGGCCAGGCGCTGTGGCTCACACCTGTAATCCCGGCACTCTGGGAGGCCAAGGCAGGCAAATCATCTGAGGTCAGGAGTTTGAGACCAGCCTGACCAGTATCTTGAAACCCCTTCTGTACCAAAAAATATAAAAATTAGCTGGGCATGGTGGCGCATGCCTGTAGTCCTAGCCACTTGGGAAGCTGAGGCAGGAGAATTGCCTGAACCTGGGAGGTAAAGGTTGCGGTGAGCTGAGATGGCACCACTGCACTCCAGCCTGGGCAACAGAGTAAGACTCCATCTCAAAAAAAAAAAAAAAAAAAAAAAAAAATCAAGTAGATTGAAAGGTTTTTAAAAGAAAAACATCCCTCTATCACTTCACCTCTGTTCACTTCCAATTTTGTTTCCCAGAGACAGTCACTTTTAACTCTTTTAGCTGTTTTTCTGATTGTTACTTTTTTATTTCTAAAAAATAGATTTTGTCACGTTTCATATAGCTATTTCTGTACTTAAAAACATATTTAAATCATTTATTGACTTTCAGGTTGCTTGTTTCTTAAAAAGGGTTTAAGTATAAATGCATATTTTTAAATTTTCTTTTTCTTTTTTAGAGACAGGATCTCGATCACAGCTCCCTGTAACCTTGAACTCCCAGCCTCAAGTGATCCTCCCTTCTCAGCCTCCCAGAGTGCTAGGATTACAGGTGTGAGCCACTGTGTCCAGCCGTGTAGTCGTTCTTATCATAGAAAGTACATATATTTCCTTATGTATAAATATATACCTGTCAAAGAAAGTTTCTACTTTCTATAATATATAAATATAAAACATTATAGAATGCTTGAAAACCAGAAAAGTCTAAAGACTTCCTAAATTTTTGATACATGCTTAACTGTTTAAAGTATTTAAACATATTTCTGTGCTTTAAAATAGATGAAAGCTATTATAGCATTCTTTATTATGTATAGCCAAAATATTATAACATCCAACAAAAATGATGGTAATTTGTTAACATCATATAAAGCCTACTATATATTCAAATTTCCCCAGTTTTCCTAAAAATGGCCTTTGTAGCTGGTTTGTTCAACCTATACCATGGATTGGATCTTTCTCTTTTAATTTAGAACAGTCTCTTTTGCTGTACAGGCATACCTTGTTTTTTACACTTCTCTTTTTTTTTTTTGGTAATAAAGTCTTACTCTATTGCCCAGGCTGGAGTGCAATGGCACGATCTTGGCTCACTGCAACCTCTGCCTCCTGGGTTCAAGCGATTCTATTGCCTCAGCCTCCCGAGTAGCTGGGATTATAGGCATCCGCCTCCATGCCCTGGTATTTTTTTTGTGTTTTTAGTAGAGAAGGGGTTTCACCCTGTTGGCCAGGCTGGTCTTGAACTCCTGACCTCAGGTGATCCACCCGCTTGGCCTCCCAAAGTGCTGGGATTACAGGCGTGAGTCACCGTGCCCCACCTAGACTGACTCTTTTTAGGGACTAATGCAGTTGGTGACTTTAAGTTGAAGCCAATGCTCAATTACCATTCCAAAAATACTAGGGTGCTTAAGAATGATGTGAAATTGACTTTGCCTGTGTTCTATAAATGGAGCAGCAAAGCCTGTTTATACAGGCACATCTGCTTACAGCATGGTTTATTGAAATGAATATTTTATGGCCACTCTTGAGACCTACTGTGCAGAAAACAAGATTCCTTTCAAAATACTATGCTCATTAACAATCTACCTGGTCACCCAAGAGCTCTGATGAAGATGTTTACAAGGAGATTATTTTCATGCCTGCTAACACAACATCCATTTTGCAGCCCATAGAGTCATTTAGACTTTCAAGTCTTATTATTTAAGAAATAGATTTTGTAAGGTGATAGCTGCCCATAGATAGTGATTCCTCTGATGGATCTGGGTAAAGTAAATTGAAAACCTGAAGATCCACCATTCTAGATGCTATTCAGAGCATTCATCAACCATGAGTGGAGATCAAAATATCAACATGAATAGGGGTTTGGAAGAAGTTGATTCCAACCCTCATGCCTGACTTTGAGGGGCTGAAGGTTTCAGTGGAGAGGCCGAGGGTGGTGGCTGCTGCAGGTAATCCTAGCACTTTGGGAGGCCGAGGTGGGCGGATTGCTTGAGCTTAGTAGTTTGAGACCAGCTTGGGCAACATGGCAAAACCCTGTCTCTACAAAAACTGAGGTGGGAGGATCACCTGAGCCCGGGGAGGTCGAGGCTGCGGTGAGCCATGTCTATGCCACTGCACACCAGCCTGGGCGGCAGAGCGACAACTTGTCTCAAAACAACAACAACAACAAAAAAGACTTTCATGGAGGAAGTACCTGCGGATGTGGTGGCAATAGCAAGAGAACCTAATTAGAAGTGGAGCCTGAAGATGTGACTGAATTGCTGTAATCTGATGATCAAACTTGAACAGATAAGGAGTTGCTTCTTATGGATGAGCAAAGAAAGTGGTTTCTTGAGATGGAATTTACTCCTGGCGAAGATGCCATGAACATTGTTGAAATGACAACAAAGGGCTTAAAATATTATATAGACTTAGTGATAAAGCAGTAGCACGGCTGGAGAGGATTAACTTCAATTTTGAAAGAAGTTCTACTGTGGGTAAAATGCTATCAAACAGCATCACCATTTGCAGAGAAATCTTTCATGAAAGGAAGAGTCAATCTAAGCAGCAAACTTCATTATTGTCTTGTTTTAAGAAATTGCAACAGCCACCCCAACCTTCTGAAGCACCCACCAGCCTGATGAGTCAGCAGCCATCAATATTGTGGCAAGATCTCTCCTCCAGCAAAAAGATGATGACTCACTGAAGGCTCGGATGATCATTAGCATTTTTTTTAGCAATGAAGTATTTTTTCATTAAGTTATGTGGCTTATTTTTTAGACATAATGTTATTGCACACTTAGTAGACTACCATGCAGTATAAACATAAGTTTTATACGCACTGAAAAAACAAAAAATTTGTGTGGCTCTCTTTGTAGTGGTGGTCTGAAACCAAATCCACAATAACTCTGAGATATGGCTGTGCCTAAGATTAGGTAAAAGAGCTAAGGAGCCAAAATTATTTATCTTTATAGAATCAATATATAACATGGAGGCTGGGTGTGATGGCTCACATCTGTAATCCCAGCACTTTGGGAAGCCAAGGCGGGCAGATTGCTTGAGGCCAGGAGTTCGAGAACATCCTAGCCAAGATGGTGAAACTCTGTCTCTACTACAAATATAAAAGTTAGCCAGGCATGGTGGCGCATGCCTGTAGTCCCAGCTACTTGAGAGGCTGAGGCTCAAGAATTGCTTGAACCTGGGAGGTGGAGGTTGCAGTGAGCTGAGATTGTGCCACTGCACTCCAGCCTGGGTGTCAGAGTGAGACTCTGTCTCAACAAAACAAAACAGAACAACAAAAGAAATACTTGTGTAGTGAATCAACAATTTTGACTTCATTTCTTTCACTTTCTCTAGTTCATTGTATTTCTGATTCATCCCCTCCATTTTTCCTTAACAATCTGCAATTCCTCCTTAACCAAGCTGTCATCAATGTCTATTGCTTTTAATTTTGCACTAAGCAATTTCCTAAAACTCGCGTTTTTTGAGTGGGCAACTTCTTTTCTCAGTACACACTGTGCCTCCTACACACTTCCAATCTGATAACTCTGATCACTGCATCTGAGATGTTTGCCAGTTACTGTCTTAGTCATCTCATCACACCTAGCTCATTTCCTCCCAGAAAGCCAGTAAAATCTGCAGCCTAGGAGCTGCAGGCAAAAACTCTATGAGGAATCTCTGGAGTGTGCTTTCTTTGCTGTTGCATGATTCTGATCAAAACTAATCACAAGGGGTTTCCTAACAAAAAAGAAAAAGAAAGGAAGAAAGAAGAAAAGAAGGGAGGAAAGAATTGCACAAATCGACATGATGCTCTTAAGTAGGTTATTCCTACTTCTAGCATTTTAGAGCACACAGTGATTTGCACACCACACTGTCTCATCTGCAGCGGTGTAGTTTGGTGGCTGTGGTCACACTAATCAAGTGCAATGGCAGCAGTGACAATGAGCTGTAATGTGGATGTGGAGAATGAGCAGGAATGTGAATATAAACCCCATGGAAAAGGGAATGTAGTTTAGCATTTCATTTTATGTGATAAATTCACAAAATTTCCAGAATCATCAGTCAGTGAGTCTTTCCATTATTGTTCTCAGCTTAGTCAGATGCAATAAAAAAAGAATGATTTAAACAGTTAAGGCAGCCAAGGGGGAACTTTTGGCAGGTTCTGATGCTTCATTCTGGCATTTAATTAGAATCTTAGGCTGGGTACAGTGGTTCACTCCTGTAATCCCAGCACTTTGGGAGGCTGAGGAGGGTGGATCACTTGAGGTCAGGAGTTCGAGACCAGCCTGACCAACATGGTGAAACCCCATCTCTTCTAAAACATACAAAAATTAGCTGGGTGTGGTGGTGCACTCCTGTAATCCCAGCCACTCAGGAGGCTGAGGCAGGAGAACTGCTTGAAACTGGGAGGTGGCGGTTGCAGTGAGCTGAGATCATACCACTGCACTCCAGCCTAGGAGACAGAGCAAGATTCTGCCTCAAAAAAAAAAAAAAGAAAAAAGAAAAACTTATTTGAGGGCAGATTTGAGGGGCATGTCTCCCAAAATCTTGGGCTTAACCTGCACATCTGTGTTTCCATGTTGCCAGATTTGTGTCTGTTTCCATGCATTTTGTTTTATTCCACCCTTTCAGAGGTTTCTCGTGAATATGAATAAAATCTTGCTTTAATAGATACACACATTTTATGAAGTGCCAGTATTAAATCAACTTTGGAAAAAAAAAATCAGTCAGAGAGTACATTGTGTAGACAGCTTAAACACACCAAATAAAATGCTTTTAACGTCATGAACTGAAGAGGCCATTTAACTTGATCATTGAGGGCTCACTTTATTCAACAGCAATGACCTATTTAGAACCATGACTCAGACAGCTTCCCGTGTGAGCTTCCTTTCCTTGGAAGAAAAGAAAGAGAGAGAGAGAGAGAAAGAGAGAAAGAAAAGGAGAGAAAGGAAGAGAGAGAAAGGAATTTAATAAAAAGCAAAAAAAAAAAAAAAAAAAAAAGAAAAGAAAAGAAAAAAGAGAAAGAGAGAAAGAAAGATAACAAAAAAAGAAAGAAAAAAAAGAAAGGTAGTTTCTCGGGGTTCAAAGCAAAACATTTTTTATTTAAAAAAAGGAAAGAAAGGGAGAAAGAAATGGAAGAAGGAAAGAAAAGAAAGCCAGAGATAGAGGGAGGGAGGGAGGGAGAGAGAGAGAGAGAGAGAGAGAGAGAGAGAGAGAGTGGGGTGGCTGTGTAGCGTCTCCTTTTCTTCTAAATATTTTAATCCCATGTCTTCAAGGGCTCCAGAAGTACTATACAGTTATGTTCATAATGCCTCTAACTCACATCATGACAAGATTATGTAGGTGAGCCATGTCCCCATGTTTTACAGAGTTCTTTCATACACAAATTTAATTTTAAAAAATCCTTTCTAGCCCTCCCTCCTTCATTTAACTCTGTCACGTCTCCTTTTGATGCCAGGATTCCTTCTCTTCCACCCTAACTTGGCTCCTGTAGTTCAAGTGCTCCTGCAGGCTCCGCCCACCCCGCCTCCAAACTGCTCTCTCCCCTCTTTCAGCCCTTCTTCCCTCTTGTCAGTTTCATTTTCCTGAAACACAGCTCCATGATGTCATCTCTGCTCAAATACTTTTGTGTCTCTTGTTTGCTTTGCTGAGCAAGTTCAACTCTTCATTGGGACTTTCAATGTATTCTACACACCAAACCCCGTGTTTTCGTTTTTTTTTTTTTTTTCTACTACTTTCCCGTTTTTGATTAATTTCCTTCAGTCATGCTGGTCCACTCCTGTCCAGTGATCTTACTCTTTTCCCACTTACCCCATTCCGTATTTTTATTTTTAGTAAGTATTATTCTTGTTGTAGGCTTTGTGGAATTTTCTTCGAAGCTGTCACCTATTTATGAAGGATTAGGGCTAATTATTAGTGGGGGATAGGTTGTGGTATTGTATTAAATTTTGGTGGGGTTTTTGTGGGTTTAATTTTTTTTTTTTTTTGAGACAGGGTCTTGCTCTGTTGCCCAGGCTAGAGTGTAGTGGCATAATCTTGGCTTACTGCAACCTGTGCCTCCCAGGTTAAAGTGAGTCTCCTGCCTCAGCTGGGATTAGAGGTGTGTGCCATCACATCTGGCTAATTTTTGTATTTTTACTAGAGACCAGGGTCTTGCCATGTTGGCCAGGCTGATCTCAAACTCCTCACCTCAAGTGATCCACCCGCCTCAGTCTCCCAAACTGCTGGGATTATAGGCGTGAGCTACTGTGCCTGGCTGGCTTAATGGTTTTTGAAATTTATTTGGAGGGAATGATTGTTGGTTTTCGGTAGATGACAGTGATAGCTACGGAGGAGTACCCTGGGGCTTGGGGATCAAGTGTTGCCACGGGGGACCCTTCCCCTCTCTTCTGTGTTAGTCACAAACCCTTCTATTCCAGGCAAAAGCTCACCCTCCCCTCTCTAAGACTATCTGAATCCTAAGGAATCCTTCATTCTTTGGATTTCATTAAACCCAAGGAAAGAGTCTTGTGTGGAAAGATGTATGGGACTCTTCTTAGAGTGCCAAGCATTAAATAAGAGAAGGTGTATTCCTGGGAACAAACTCCTGGCAGAGTAATAACATGATGATAAACGTACTTTAAATGTAAGTTTACTGAATGACTGACAAATTCTATTACGACTACAGGAGAAAGGAGAAGTCACTGCAGCCTCAACCTCCTGAGCCCAAGTGATCCACTCGCCTTAGCCTCCTGAGTAGCTGGGACTACAGGCATGCACGACCATGCCTGGCTAAATTTTAAATTTCTTTTGTAGAGACGCAGTCTCACTATGTTGCCCAGGCTGGTCTCAAACTCCTGGCTTCAACAATCCTTTCATCCAGTGGAGATATTTATTGCAGTTTCAGACTTTCTTCTACACCCATTAAAACAAGTACCCACTAATTGTTGGGTGCCTTTTCCTTTTACATTTTTTTCCAGCTAGTGTATATTCTGCATGATGGAAAGATTTTGGAGAGCCTCTAAAATATATTTATAAAATCTTGCCAATTCTTATTTTTTAAACTTTATTTTTTCATTGATACACAATGTTTTATGTATTTATGGAGTTACATGCACAGAATATGTAATGAGCAGGTCAGGGTATTTGGGGGAGCCACTGCCTTGACCGTCTATCATTTCTATGTGTTGGGAACATTTCAAGTCTTCTAGCTACTTTGAAATATACAACACATTGCTGTTAACCATGGTCACTCTACATTGCCATTGAATAGCGTGCCTTATTTGTTCTATCTAACTTAATTGATAACCTTTCATGGAGAGGCTGAATGAAGAATGAATGAACAGGGTGGGTCATATGAAGGCCTTTATCTTTTTTTTTTTCGATCTTACTCACATATTGTATTTTATTTCTTATGAAAACGGCTACCCAAAGAAGTCATTGTAGCAGCCTACTATTCTAAGGCAGCAACTATAACTTAAATGCTAACAAACTCACTCCATAAGACCTAAAACCCTTCCCCAGGGCTGTAATGGGTATTTAAGTTTCCCAAGCCCAGTGACAACTAATGATTTTTATTACCTATCGAATAGGAACAAATGGATTTTAATAGTTCCCCTATAGCTGAAAAACTCCACAAACAATACGTTGCCTCTACCTACATGATCCATTGACTCATGCCAGAAATACTTTCTAAAATGCTTACGACTGTGATGTTCAAACTGGGCTCTGGCTACTTCTGGTGGTTATTTGGTGTTATGCCAAGGCATATTGGAAGGCCTTTATCTTTTTTAAGGAAAAGGAAATTTTAAAAGCTAAGTGAAATTTTTTTCACTGCTCCACCTCAGCTGTGTTGCATTCACTTCCTCAGTCCCCCTTGAGTCACCTGTGAGGAAGCCCTCCCGCCTCAACAAAGAGGGCGCTCTTCCCTCACTCAGCACCTTTCTCTCCACCTCTCAACTTAACCAGCTGGTGGGTGTGTCCTTGGGTGTGACCAGGTGGGTCCTCTGCCCTGTCCTCTCTTAATCGAAGACTTCTTTCTAATTTCCACATAAGAGGACCATCCACTTGTTCAGTCACCAAATATTTATTCCAATTTGTTATGGACCAGGTATGGTCTCTGCCCACTGCATGCTGACTTCCTGGTCGGGCAGACAGGCAAATAAAAAGCCCTAAGGTAAACATTGCAACTTGTGGAAAGGACTCTAGTGGAAACAAGGTATGGATATAGAGATTATTATTTTTTTTTTTTAAGGGACAGAGTCTTGTTCTGTTGCCCAGGCTGGAGTGCACTGGTGCGATCATAGCTCACTGCAGCCTTAACTCTTGGGCTTAAGTGATCCTCCTCCTCAGCCTCCCGAGTAGCTGGGATTACAGGTGTGCACCACCATACCTGGCTTATTTTCGTATTTTTAGGAGAGACAGGGTTTTGCTATTTCGGCCTGGCAGGTCTCGAACTCTCGACCTCAAATGAACTGCCCACCTCGGCCTCTGAAAGTGCTGGGATTACAGGCATGAGCCACCATGCCCCGCCGTCTACGTGCAAATTTCTTCTTGGCATTCATTTAGGAATCTTAGAGTTGTCACTTTGACAGACTCCACAGCAAAAGCACAAGGTAAACTATTTCTTTTGTGTAATAAACCTGTAAGGAAATGTCCTACAATAAAATCCTGAAATGACGTGCTAAAGACCACTCCAGGGTCGTTAAAACTTATGAATTTCTGGAAATTACTTTTAGTATTTTAGCTTTCTAGGATATTGTTTCAGGTACCAATGTAACAGTAACATCAAATGGTGGCTTAGTGATGCATTAACATCAGCAGGTTAATTCCAATTTTTATGGAACACAATTTACTGCTGGATAGCCATTTAACACATGAATCTACTATGCTGTCTTCAGAGTAGAGAGAAGTATGCTGTTTTGTAGTCAGAGTCCTTGTGGCTCCACTTTGGGTGGCCAAAGCAGGTGGATCACTTGAGGTCAGGAGTTTGAGACCAGCCTGTCCAATGTGGTGAAACCCCATCTCTACTAAAAATACAAAAATTACCCGGGCATGGTGGCAGGTGCCTGTAATCCCAGCTACTTGGGAGGCTGAGGCAGGGGAATCATTTGAAACCAGGAGGTGGAGGCTGCAGTGAGCTGAGATCATGCCACTGCACTCCAACCTAGGGACAGAGTGAGACTCTGTCTAAAAAAAAAGTCCTTATGGCTCTATAGCGATCCTAAGATTATTACACATATTTTTATTAAATGTGGCTGCTATTTTTTTCCTACCCAGGCATTGCATAACAATAACAACCACAAGTATGAGAGATTAAGCTTGTGTAATAGACTAATCCATTTTACTTAGAAAGCCAAGCTGTTCAGGGATAAGGGATACAAGCTAGGTCAGTACTGCTGAACAAAAACAAATTCCGGATTGCTTTTATTCACAGCAAACTTGCATTTCAAGTAACATTCCACGAACATCATTTTCATTAGGAAACAACCCTTCTTTCCAGTTTATGTATTTATGTCAGAATCTAAACAGTCTTTTCACTTCATTATTATTAAGCACTGGCAGATGTGGAACTCCAAGTTAAAACTGGAGGTGTTCTTCCTATCATTTAATAGCTTACATTCTTTTTAATAGAAAAAAAGGCAAAGTGCTGAAAATGTGCTCTTAAGAGGTCCTTTTCTCTTCCCTCCCAAGATTTTGTACATGTCATTGAACCTGTGTAAATGTCTTACTGAAGAGCCTAGGAGCGGAGGATGAATGAGAAAAAAAAGGCAGATGAATAAATAAAGGGAAAGCTTCCTTTTCAGAAGGTGCCTGGAAAGATGAGTAGAAAAGGATTAGAACAAGGTGGGCAAAGGGGTTTTGCTGTCTGAAATAAGATTGGAAGGAAGCTTGGAGAAGAAAGATTTGGTCTGCATGGTGTCTTGGAAGCATTCTAAAAAGAGTGTTTTAGAAAGGGGAGATCATTAAAAGGATTCACACAGCCATTTGTATGAATTGGAAAACCCGGGAGAGTGTCTGAAATGTCCTGTGAGTGCTGACCTGAAATGCAGGTCACCGATGCCCCCAGACATCAATGCAGTCTGAGCACAGCTACATTAACAAACCTTTCCAGCCAGTGTTGAAAGATCATCACCTCCGATTATCTGCATCTCACCCATGGACTGGTCATTCTGCAAAAAAGGAGAAAAAAAAGGGAGACAATTTTACCACCCAAGAAAACCTTTAAAGCACATTTTCCTGTTTACCCAGTTAGTGGCCGGAATGTGCCTTACAAATATAGCACAAATAGCTAATAGGGATTCATGGTTGCCTATGGTTACCAAGAGCCACGCTCCTGCTACTGCCCTTGAGACAAAGCTTTCTAATGGCTGGTGGGGAGAGGGTGGGTATGCAGGGGGAATGGGAGAGTGGAGAGAGGACAGACAAACTGAACATGAAGCAAAACACTCTGGAAGGTGCCTGAGCCTATCCTGGAGCAGAGGGAACTGGAGAAGACAGCCACACTCCTGTGCTTCGCCTACCTAGGGGTGGACCGAGTACGTGTCAGCTTTGCCACCAAGCCCTGATTAAAGATCCGCAGTGGAGAACAGTCAGGTTCTGGTTTCCTGAGAGACTGGAGGCCTCCTCTACTCCCCACCATCGGAGATCCGGCCCCTCATCTGACATCCAGAGCAATTCTAACAGGCCATGAATCAAGAAGTACTGTACTTAGACCTTCTGACATGAAGGATGAGGCCTCAGACAATTTCTGCAGGTCCTAAGAATGTGACACTCAGAACTACGTGTGTGTGTGTATATGTATATACACAAAATATATATAATATACAAAATATATATACAAAATACATATATACAAAATATATATGCACGTGTGTGTATATATATGTGTGTGTGTATATGTATATGTGTGTGTGTGTATATATATACACATATACTTTTTTTTTTTTTCTTTGAGACAGGGTCTCACTTTTGCCCAGGCTGGAGTGCAGTGGCATGATCACAGCTCATTGCAGCCTCAATCTCCCAGGCTCAAGCAATCCTCCCGTCTCGGCTTCCCAAGTAGCTGAGACTACAGACAGGCACATACCACAGTGCCCTGGCTAATTTTTTTTCTTAATTTATTTTTATTTTTAGTAGAGAAAAGGTCTTGCTATGTTGTCCAGGCTGTTCTTGAACTCCTGAGCCCAAGTGATTCTCCTGTCTTGGCCTCCCAAAGTGCTGGGATTACAGAGAGGAGCCACCACGGCTGGCCTTAGAACCATATTTAGAAGACTTTTCATTGAAATCATGTTAGAGTTTATGATCATTTACTTTCATCATGTTTGTGTATGGTATATTATCCTGTCCTAATGAAACCTCACAAAACAAACAAACAAAATGGATTGTTACATAGTGACCATCATAATAGAATGACACAGAGGCAAAACAAGAAACAGAACCAGCCACTTGTCTCCCAGCCTCATTACAGACCCACATTAAAGGAAGCAAAGCCAATATATTCAGGCAGTCTGTTTCATGACCAAGCAAGAATGCTGTGATGTTGCAATCCCTTGATTCTAACAATAACCTTGGGGAGAAAAAGACGATCTAGGCACCATATGTGCTACATGCTGAACCAGGAAACGTCTTTAGTTACTGCTGTGGACAGCTGTCACTTTTGCTAGCTCAGCATCTTCCTCCTTTATCCTAGCAAAGAGGCCCTCCCTCTTCCTGGGGGGAGTCCATTCTGCACGGTTCAGGTAGGGCCAGGCCTTCACAGTGCAGGCCAACCAACTGGGCCTGAAGCTATATCCAACCGCAGACTTTCCAGCTACTCAAGCCAATTCCTTTAGGAATTTTCTTGGGCTGGTTTGAAGACTCACTTGTAAGTGAGTCTCTATCTAGAGGTACAGTTACTTTGTTATGGAGTTGGTCATCTGGGAAGGGAAAAAGGAGCCAAACCACCAGTAGGACAGATTTGCCAATGAAACACATTTTGTCTTTTTACCTTGCTGCTCAAACGAAAAAAAAAAGACCTTAAAATTTTTTACCTTTTTTTTTTTTTTTAAAGAGACGGGGTCTCACTCTGTCACTTAGACTGGAGAGCAGTGTTGCAATCATAGTTCACTGCTGCCTGAAACTCCTGGGCTCAAGCGATCCTCCTGCCTTAGCCTCTCAAGTAGCTGGGACTACAGGTGTGCACCACCATGCCTGGCCAAATATCTTTTTACTTCTGCTTGGTAAAGCATTCACTCCTTACCATGGATGGTTGGAGGGAGCACAGGCAGACAAGGAGAGAGGCTTCACACACTAGCTCATCCTAAAAGTGGCCCACTAAGTTAGATAAACCCAGTTATTTTATTCTTACGGGAACTGATATATCAAAAGGAGAAATATCAAAGGATATTCAGAATTTACAGATGTTTCGTTGTTTTTGTACATTTATCATCAGATATTCACAAGTAGTCATGATAGTGGTCTTTTTGACTTGTCAAAAATGTCAAAGGAGAAAATTTTCTTGTCACTGCTAGAGGTGCTGAAATAGAGGAATTAACATAGGAAGAATTTCTGCACGTTAGACTTAAATATGTTAATAGCAGCAGGAAAAATAAAATGTCGGTACTTCCAGGGGACTGGGTTATACAGAATTGAATACAACTACTAAACCACAAAGTTTAATGTAACCAGTGAGATTTATAGTCTGTCAGATCAGAGTAAATTTCACAATAGTTCTACATTTTCATCTTCATTCTATTGATTAAAACCAAAAGCCAAAAAAATCAGAGAACTAAATAATGTGCTAAAAGCCATAGAGTATGTTGCCAAGCAAGTGTTACTGAAGAAATTCTTCTTCCAAGTGTATAAACACGTTTTTTAAAAAAATTTTTAATTGACCAACAACTACTGTATATATTTGATATGATTAGGCTGTGTCCCCACCCAGATCTCATCTTGAACTATAGTTCTCATAATCCCCACGTGTCATAGGGAGGGACCCAGCGGGAGGTAAATGAATCATGGCAGCAGTTCCTTCATGCTGTTCTCATGACAATGAGTGAGTTCTCACGAGATCTGATGGTTTTATTAGGTGCCTTTTCCCCCCTGCTTCCTTCTGCACTTCTCCTTCCTGCCATCATGTGAAGAAGGGCATGTTTGCTTCTCCTTCCGCCATGATTGTAGGTTTTCTGAGGCTTTCCTAGCCCTGTGGAACTGTGAATCAATTAAGCCTCTTTCCTCTATAAATTAACCGGTCTCGGGTATGTGTTGTTATTAGCAGCATGAGAATGGACTAATACAATATTTATGAGGTACAATGCGATGTTACGATACATTTCTGCATTGTGGAATGATCAGATAAGGCTAATTACCATATCCATCACTTCAAATATTTATCATTTCTTGTGTTGAGAACATTTAAAATCCTCTTTTAGCTATTTTGAAATATATATTAATTATAGTCTCTGTGCTGTGCAACAGAACACCAGAACTTATTCCTCCTATCTACCTGTAACTTTGCATCCACTGACCAACCTCTCCCTTTTCCCTATTCTCCCCTGCTGCCCCCAGCCTCTGGTAAGCACCATTCTATTCTCTACTTCTGTGAGTTAAACTTTTTTATATTACATATAAATGCAATTATATGGTATTTATCACTCTGTGCCTGGCTTATTTCACTCAGCATAATGTTCTCAGTCCATTCATGTATATACATGTTTTTAATATTAGATTTGTCCTTAATTCATCTGGAATTTATATCTTCCAAGTGGGTATACTGTCAATTGTTCCAATATAATTTATTGAATTATTATTTTTCCCTACTGGTTTGAAACATTATTTTGATCATATCTATCATTCTCATATGTAAGGGTCAGTTTCTGTATTTTTCTAATCTAACACATCTACATAAACATTAATTAATCTAACATGTCCAATTAATTAATTAATCTAACTTATCTATTTCCAACACCCAAATCATATTGTTATAATTCTCGTGGTTGTTTCCTTTTTCTTTTCTTTTTTTTTTTTTTCAGATACAGGGTCTTGTTCTGTCACCCAGGCTGGAGTGCACCCTCAAACCCCTGGCTGCCAGTGATCCTCCTGCCTTGGCCTCCCAAAGTGCTAGGATTATAGGTGTGAGCCACCACGCCTTGCCTTATCATAGCTTTTTAACATGTTTTAATATTTGGTAGGACTAGTCCACTTTTTAGTTCTTTTTAAAAATTGCCTTGAGGCTGAGGGTGGTGGCTCATGCCTGCAGAGGCAGGCACTTTTGGAGGCTGAGGCAGGAGGATTGCTTGAGCCCAGGAGTTTGAGACCAGCTTGGGCAACATAGTGAGATCAACATTTCTACCAAAACAAAACAAAAAACCCCACAAACCCAAAACTGTCTTGGTAACTTTTGTACATTTTCTTTTTTCCTGTCTGGTGGGTTGTACAAAGATCAACTGAATTAATGTATATGGAACATTTAGAACAGAACCCGGCACATGGTTAGCATTCCGTAAATGCTAGACAGGATTAATTTCTTTTCTAAAAATTGTATGGCCAGGGGCTGTGGCTCACACCTGTAATCCCAGCACTTTGGGAGGCTGAAGCAGGTGGATCACAAGGTCAGGAGTTCAAGATCAGCCTGACCAATATGGTGAAACCCCATCTCTACTAAAAATACAAAAATGAGCCAGGTATGGTGGTGCATACCTGTAGTCCCAGCTACTCGGGAGGCTGAGGCAGGAGAATCGCTTGAACCTGGAAGGTGGAGGTTGCAGTGAGCCAAGTTCACACCACTGCACTCTAGCTTGGGCGAAAGAACGAGACTCCGTCTCAAAAAAACATTGTATTATTATTAATTTAATTTAATTTAATTTAATTTTTTATAGAGATGAAGTCTCACTGTATTGCCCAGGCTGGTCTCGAACTCCTGGCCCCAAGCAATACTCCCACCTCAGTCTCCCAATTTTTTTCTTCCTTCCCCCAACCCCCGACCCTGACTCAGCCCCTGAGGAAATGGCTACTCCTCAGTCCTCCACTGGTACACTGGACTCTAGAGCTCCCCTGGTTTACACAGTCCAGAAAAATAAGCCTTTTATTTCCCACTGGGATGGTGAAGGAAACTTAGAGGTTCAGCTTCTCCACTCAAAGGCTTTCAACAACCTTGTTCTTTTCATTCCATTCCTTCCTCACTCCACCTTCTAAAAACCTACTCCTGAGCCCTTCAGAAATTTGTGGCACGACCCCCCTACTTCTCACTGTTGGTGTCCTCCACAGGCATTTTGATGTTCATTTTCCCTATTTGGCCGAGTCAGTGCTCTTCCTTGATCAGGCACGTACCACCAAGCCGGGCTAATTTTTTTTTTTCAGTAGAGATTGGGTCTCACTATTTTGCTCAAGCTGGTCTCGAACGACTGGGCTACAGTGATCCTCCTGCCTCAGCCTCCCAATCACTGGGATTAGAGCCATGAGCTATCCCCATCAGGCCTAACCATGATATTTTTCTAATGGCTCAAAATCATCCTATATCTCTTGGATTGATGTTTGTGTGTTTTTAATGAACGTCACTGGTTTGAAGAAAGATGAACAATCCCAAATAAAATATTACAAGTAAGACTAGTCTATTGTTTTATTTTCTTTTGCTACCTTTGTGTATTTTTAAAGCAAAGTAATGTGAGCTTCATATAATAAGTTGGTTTTTCTATGAGCTAGAAGATTCTGTATATAAATGGATTTAGCTGTTTTGCTAATGTTCAGTAGAGCTCAGAATAAGTTTTATTTTATTTTATTTTATTTTATTTTATTTTATTTTATTTTATGTTAGAGACAGAGTCTTGCTCTGTTGCACAGGCTGGAGTGCAGTGGTACAATCTCGGCTCACTGCAACCTCCACCTCCCCAGTTCAAGCAATTCTCCCACTTCGCCCTCCCGAGTAGCTGGGATTACAGGTGTGTGCCACCACGATGGGCTAATTTTTGTATTTTTAGTAGAGATGGGGTTTTGCCATGTTGGTCAGGCTGGTCTCGAACTCCTGGCCTCAAGCAATCTGCCTGCCTCAGCCTCCCAAAGTGCTGGGATTACACGTGTGAGCCACTGTGCCTGGCCAGAATAGATATTATTTAATCTCCAATTTGAAAATGAAGAAACAGAGATAATAAGAGTTTAAGAAACTTTCCCAAAGAGGGCTGGGCACAGTGGCTCACGCCTGTAATCCCAACACTTTGGGAGGCTGAGGCGGGTGGATCACTTGAGGTCAGGAGTTTAAGACCAGCCTGGCCAACATGGTGAAACCCCATCTCTACTAAAAATACAAAAAGTAGCCAGGTGTGGTAGCACGTGCCTGCAATTCCAGCTACTCAGGAGGCTGAGGTGGGAGAATCGCTTGAACCCGGGAGGTGGAGGTTGTAGTGAGCCAAGATTGCACCACTGCACTTCAGCCTGGGTGACAGAGAGAGACTCTGTCCAAAAAAAAAAAAAAAAAACAAACTTTCCCAAAGAGGTGCTGCTAGTAAGTGAATGAGTCCAGTTCAATCCTAGATTCGCCTGACTCCACAACATTCTGGTGGAGCCCCTGGCTCTCCCCAGTATTCCTGGGGGAAAGAAGCACATCGTGGGTGCTCTCTGGAGAGAAACACCAAGGGGTACAGGGTCTGGCTGCATCAGTGAAGTCAGAGGCATAAGCTGAAATGGACAGGAGAAATCAACATCTCCGTAGGAATGCTGTTGGCAGAGGATGTGTGGATTTACTTAAATACAAAAGGAAACCTCTGACCTATAGTCATGCATCTTTGGAAAAACTATTTTGGAAATGTTAGGTGACCTGGTCTCTAGGTACTCCATACAGCATGTCAGATAGCACAGCAGGGGAGACGATTCCTCACCAAACAGACAATTTGGACTGCTTTGAGAACGTTCAGGAAAAAAACAAACTGAGGAAGAATAAATATCTTAAATATCCTGTCCTTCTGAGGAACCAGAAGAGGAAAAGTAAAGAAAATAAATAAACAAGAGAACCACTCTCTAAGCCATTCATTTCAAGAGTCAGAGCGCAACCTGCTTCAAAATCTCTACACAAAGGCTGTCTCAATATTCTCCGCCCCCACAGAGGCCTTAGCTTTGCTTTTCCCCTTCTTTCATCCTAATCCGTCCTCTCAGCTATTCTCCTGTGCTCAGGGAGGTCGCTGATACTCTATGAAATGGACAGAGATGCAAAACAGAGTCAGCAACATTTCATTGTAAGAAGATTTAATGATCAAGCTGGAGAGCTCCTAATTAAAATGTTGCAAATGGCTCGAATTGATTTTTTTCAAAACTCTGAGCATTTGATACCAGCTCAGATAATAAGGACAGGTGAATTGATTCTAGTATTCCTAGTTTTCCAGTCAGTGGTTGATGTGAGATGTGGCTTGCAATTGAGTCCCTCAGTCTTTTAAGCTACATGGAGCCAAAGTGGAAGCTGATGCAGAGCTAAGGTCAGTGAAGCTCTCACACCTGTCCCTTGCTTCCACCAGAGCTGTTCTGTCTCTGTTGTATTTACCGATTTTTTTTTTTTTTTTTTTTGAGATGGGGTTTCGCTCTTGTTACCCGGGCTGCAGTGCAGTGTTGCAACTTTGGCTCACTGCAACCACCTCCCGGGATCAAGCGATTCTCCTGCCTCAGCCTCCCAAGTAACTGGGATTACAGGCACGTGCCACCATGCCCGACTGATTTTTGTATTTTTAGTAGAGACAGGGTTTCACTGATCTGGAACTCCTGACCTCAGAAGATCCGCCCGCCTCGGCCTCCCAAAGTGTTGGGATTACAGGAATGAGCCACCGTGCCCGGCTGTATTCACTGAATTCTAAAGAAGACACTGGGGAAGAAATGTTCTGCTATCAAAAAACCCAAAAGTGGCCGGGGGCGGTGGCTCAAGCCTGTAATCCCAGCACTCTGGGAGGCCGAGGCGGGTGGATCACGAGGTCAGAAGATCGAGACCATCCTGGCTAACACGGTGAAACCCCGTCTCTACTAAAAAAAATACAAAAAACTAGCCGGACGAGGTGGCGGGCGCCTGTAGTCCCAGCTATTCGGGAGGCTGAGGCAGGAGAATGGCGTAAACCCGGGAGGCGGAGCTTGCAGTGAGCTGAGATCCGGCCACTGCACTCCAGCCCGGGCGACAGAGCGAGACTCCGTCTCAAAAAAAAAAAAAAAAAAAAAAAAAAAAAAAAAAAAAAAAAAAAAACCCAAAAGTTTGAAAACTATTAGGTTGGTGCAAAAGTAACTGTAGTTTTTGCCTTTTTTCAAATGGCAAGGACTGCAATTACTTTTGCACCAACCTAATATCCTGTTAATGTTTTTATCTCTTGAAATCAACTTACCTTCTTTTCAGTTTCCTGTTCATTTAAATACCTATTTGGTGCTTAGATTGTTTTTGTGGAGAAATTCATGCTTTCAATCTCTGTGGGGTGAGTGGGGAGAAAGGAGAATGTGGAGACCAAGCGAACAGGCAGCTGGCGTCTCATGAATTCAGGCACCAGGCTGCCTGGTTTCCCGCCACAGCTCCACTTTTTGTGCACCAACCTTAAGGAAGTTATCTAACCTTTCAGCGCGTCAGTTTCCCTATGAATAAAGAGTATATTCAGAGTTCCCACTTCAGAGGAGCGTAGGGAGGATTAAATGAATCAGTACGCATTAAGCAGTTTGAAAAGTGCCTGGCATTTTATAATAAATAGTACATAAAGTATGCTCTGTCTTCTTGACATCTGCCTTTAGTATTTTTTTTCTTTTTTTTTGAGACAGAGTCTTGCACTGTTGCCCAGGCTGGGGTGCAGTGGCATGAACTCAGCTCACTGCAACCTCCGCTTCCTGGGCTCAAGTGATTCTCCTGCCTCAGCCTCCCAAGTAGCTGGGATTACAGGCTACCAGGCCCGGCTAAATTTTTTGTTGTTGTTGTATTTTTAGTAGAGATGGAGTTTCGCCATGTCTTTAGTCTTGCCTTTAATCTTAAGAAACATGCACATCTGTTTGAGTCTCCTGACATTGGTTTTGTGATTTATTCTTTGTTCATTCACACAGCAGACAATACATACATGTAAGCCATGTGCTCTGTGGTTACGGTTTACTGAGGTGGACTGATGCCATGAGGCACATGGTTAAGAAGGACTGCTGTCCCTCTGGTGCCAATCTATTGATTGGCTACCACCTTGGAAACACACTCATCTGTGTGTTCCTTCAGGGTTTCTCAGTGAACTCCCAGCTCCCATGCTGCAGTGTCTGATGTTTACACTGAGCCATTGCATGGGCAAAATTTCCATCATTCCACTTTACTGCTTGCTTTCTTTTCTTTTCTCTTTCTTTCTTTCTTTCTTTCTTTCTTTCTTTCTTTCTTTCTTTCTTTCTTTCTTTCTTTCTTTCCTTTCTTTCTTTTTCTTTCTTTCTTTCTTTCTTTTCTTTTCTTTCTTTCTTCTTTTTCTTTCTTTCCTTTCTTTTCTTTCTTCTTTTCCTTCTTTCCTTCCTCCCTCCCTCCTTCCTTCCTTCCCTCCTCCCTTCCTTCCTTCTTTCCTTCCTTCCTTCTTCCTTCCTTCTTTCTCTTCCTTCTTTCCTTCCTTCCTTCCTCCTTCCATCCTTTCTCCCTCCCTCCCTCCTGCTTTCTTTCCTCTTTTTTCTTTCTCTCTCTTTCTTTCTTTCTTTTCCTTTCTTCCTTCCTCTCTCTCTCCCTCCCTTCCTTCCTTCCTTCCTTCCCTTCCTTCCTTCTTTCTCTTCCTTCTTTCCTTCCTTCCTTCCTTCCTCTTTCTGTCCTTCCTCCCTCCCTCCCTCCCGCTTTCTTTCCTCTTTTTTCTTTCTCTCTCTCTTTCTCTTTTCTTTCTTTCTTTCTCTTCCTTCCTTCTTCCTTCCTTCCTTTCTTCTTTCCCTTCCCTCCCTCCCTCCCCTCCCCTCTCCTCTCCTCTCCTTTCCTTTGAGACAGAGCCTCACTCTGTCATCCACGTCGGAAACGAGTGGTGCAATCATAGCTTACTGCAGCCTCAAACTCCTGGGCTCAAGCGATCTCCCACTTCAGCCCCGCAAGTAGCTGGGACTACAGATGTGCACCACCACACCCAGATACTTTTTTTATTTTTCTTTTTAGAGATGGGGTCTTACTATGTTGACCAGGCTGGTCTCAAATTCCTGGCCTCAAGTGATCCTCCTGCCTTGGCCTCCCAAAGCACCTGGCCTCACTTTGCTGTTTTCATCCTTTTTCTCGATGGACAGCGGCCACCTGGAGATCATGCTCTGATCCATGTTTGTACTTATTGGCTCTCCCTGGACCCATGTTAGTTTTTCTAGAGAGCTATTTACAGTCAGCAGGGCATGGAGTGATCCCGAAACTGCTTTGCAGGATGGAGGTAGAAGATCTGTGGTAGAACATGAGCATGGAGTTCCTGATATTTTTCCAGGTCTGGTTGCATTTTTATCTTGGGGATCAGGTCAACTCCTTTCTATAAATCCACAATTTTAGCTTGTGGGAATTTAAAAAAGAATTCACTACTTGTAAACAAAACAACCTCAACGATCACTCTAGTTTACAGGAAAAGTCAATATTCCACAAATTTCGATAAACATTGTTAATTACCAATTCCTTGTGACCTCTCTCATGATGGCCAATGAACACCGACCGCCGTTTTGCACTGAGGCCCCTGGAGTTCTGGGTACAGGACATGCAGTTTGGTTCTCGGTCTTGGCTGGGCATGGCTCACACCACACCTCTCCATCTCTCTTCAAGTGGGTAATTCTTATTCTTTCTTCAAGGCTCAGTTTGCGGGACACAGTGGCTCATGTCTGTAATCCCAGCACTTGGGGAGGCTGAGGCAGGTGGATCACCTGAGGTCGGGAGTTCAAGACCAGCCTGGCCAACACGGTAAAACCCTGTCTCTACTAAAAATACAAAAATTAGTCAGGTGTGGTGGCAGCTGCCTGTAATCCCAGCTATTAGGGAGGGTGAGGCAGGAGAATCGCTTGAACCCAGGAGGCAGAGGTTGCAGTGAGTCGAGATCTCACCATTGTACTCCAGCCTGGGTGACAGAGCGAGAATCTGCCTAAGGAAAAGAAAGGAAAAAGGAAAGGAAAGGAAAGGAAAGGAAAGGAAAGGAAAGGAAAGGAAAGGAAAGGAAAGGAAAGGACTCAGGCATCATCTCTTCTAGGAAGTTTTTTTTCCTGGACTCCCCCTGGCTTCCTCTGCATGGGTGCCCCAATAACACTATGCATATCTGGATGTCAACAAAGCACATTCGACTGAAATTTTCTGTGAATGTAGCAATTGCCGATGGAATGAAAACTTTTTCAGCATAGAAGCCGACTTTCATCCTAATTGTACCCCCAGTGGCTGGCATGTTGTAGCATTCAGCGTTCGTTGAGCCAGACTGAAACTTATAAGCACGCATGTTAGCTGTATTTATAATACTTCTTCCCCGCCCACTTTAGCCACGAAATGTTGGCAAGCAACACTTCCTGTTATGTCTGAGTGATTCCCACCCAAACTACATTTCTTTATTCTCATTACTATTATTTTATTATCTCAGTTCCTGAAAAGCCTCCTTAATATATACTTTTTATTTTTATTTATTTACATTTTTTTAGAGATGGGGCTCTCACTATGATACCCAGGCTGGTCTCAGACTCCTGGGCTCAAGTGATCCTCCCACCTCAGCCTCCCAAGTAGCTGGGACTACAGGCATGTGCCACCATGCCCCACAACCTCAAAATGTTAAAAAAAAAATAAATAAATAAAAAACCCTAAATGCAAAAAGCCATGCGAATTCTGAACATTGAAAATACAAAAATACGAATTCTTGATATTTTAATACCAGTAGTTCATTGGATAATGAGTAAAGGATACATTTTTCAAGTGAAACTAGCAATTTTAGCCAGGAAAAAAATTATATCTCTATATATGTAATTACATATATACAAATGTGTTTATATATAAACATATATACATAATTTATATATACAAATATTTATATATAAACATATAGAATATAAATATAATATCTATTATAATTATAAATAATAGAATATAAATATTGTATATCTATGTTCACCTGTACAATTTAGTTCATTTGAAAGTACATATCTATCTTGCATTTCCTGACTTTGGTGTGCCTGACTCTCCAAACGTGATGTGACTTTCTTCTAAGACAAAATGTCTTTCTGTTTAATGACAATGATTAATCACTGCATTGTGATTTGTATTCAACTCCACCCAGTTTCCAAGAGGGGTCCTGGTTAGCTAAGCGTAATCCCCACCACACAGAGAAAGGCGCTTTCCTTTATGAGAAAGAAAGGGAGGATGGGTCAGAAGGAGGGACACAACGATGGGAAGAATCCACAGGCTAATGGGAAGAAAGAAAGGCCACCACGCAAAAGGAAAAAGGGGAGGGGGGAAGGGAATGGATCTTTATTTCAATTTAGTTAGAGACGACCCCAGGAAAGAGGAAACTCAGTTTAAAAACAGAGTCAGCCGCATTGCTTTACATGAACTTTGTTTGAAACCTTGAAGCAGGATATCCTTCTGTTTTGAACCTTGGTATGGACTTCTTGTTTTGATTTAAATTATGTTTCTAAACCATGAGGCAGAAGGACAAACACACGGAGCCTCTTGACACATCTGAATGACCCCAAAGACTCCAGCAAAGTTTATGTTTTAAAATGTAGTTGATGATATCCTAGCGGTGATCATTTCTTAAGAGACCATTTTCTTTTTCGTTTTTCTTTCTTTTTCTTTTTTACTTGTTTAGACAGAATCTCGCTCTGTTGCCCAGGCTGGAGTGCAGTGGCGCAATCTTGGCTCACTGCAATCTCCGTCATCCGGGTTCAAGCGATCTCCTGCCTCAGCCTCCTGAGTAGCTGGGACTACAGGCACCTGCCACCATGTCTGGCCAACTTCTGTATATTTTTATATTTTAGTAGAGATGGGGTTTTGCCATATTGGCCAGGCTGGTTTAGAACTCCTGACCTCAAGTGATCCACCTGCCTCGGCCTCCCAAAGTGCTGGGATTACAGGTGTGAGCCATAGTGCCCAGCCAAGAGACCATTTCCTCCACACAATTATTTTTTTTTTTTAAAAAAGGGAAGATTTAGAATTATCACTTAAATAATTCAATGAAAATGATTGTTCAAAAGTAACAACATCTTAAACCAGCTCTCATGAAACTGTTTTAAGATTGCCAGGAGGATGACATGGTGTTGAGGAAGGGCCCAGGGAGAGAAGTGGCAGCAGATTCTGTGCCATGGAGCCATGGAAACTTCTAGAACACTCACCCACCTTCTGACATTTGACTGAATCTATCTTTATTTCCAAGCTACCGTATTTGGGCCCAAAAAGTTGAGCTCTGTGTGTCACTTCTCAGCTCAAAATATTTCTGAAGATTCCCATGCCTGCAAAAGTCTCGTTTTGTCATAACAATGGGCAGAGCCACCCGCAGAGCCAGGCAAGAGGAGCCCTGCATATCACAAATACCAAAACACAAAGACATTTATTGTTGCTGTTTTTCTTTTTGGTCTTATAAAGAAGATTTTTAGAAAGTTCTGTAACGGATTGAGCTAATGGAATTATTCAAGAGGACATGCAGGCTGAAGTAGGCCTCCTCTCCTCTTTGCAGGGTAGAGTTAGGGGCAGTGGTGGAGAAAAGAACAGCCTACCTGGGGAAATAGGCAAAGAGAAGGGGATATTGGCCACCCCAAATCACCCAGGGTAGGTGTCTCAGCAGGACGGCCTCCCCAGATGATGACGCTGCCTTCAACCCCTTGGCTCAGAAGGTGTAGTCTTGGAGGCATCTGAGTTGGAAAAGAGGGACATGGAGGAGAAGGACCTAGGTCCCCCAGTGCTCTGAAGAGCTTCCCGGGTCAGGTCCATCCAGGTTTCCGGAGGGTCCTGTCCCTACCTGGGGGCCCCGTCCTCAGCTCATGCCCAGCCTTGCCAGCAGATACCATGGTCTGCTCAGGCTTGCAGCCTGTAGGGATGAGCCTGGCTCCTTTAGTCAATCTCCAGGTCGAGTGAAAACCTGAGCTTGGCCATGAACAAAGCTATCAAGTTTCAAAACCTTAACTATCTGGGCAAAGGGTATGTGGATCGGCCTTTGTATTCTTGTCCTGGGACCCATAAATGTTAGGGGCAAGCCTGACTCTCAGAATCATTTACTGAGCATTTAAATTTACCAAGTGCCTGGCATATTAGTAAGCACATTACTTACATGAATCCTAACACGGTCCTATGAGGTACGATCGAGCAATCACACTCCTTAATATTTATCCAAATGAATTGAAAACTTGTCTGCAAAAAAATTACCTAGATGTTTATAGCAGCTTTATTTATTTATTTATTTTGAGGCGGAGTCTCACTCTATTGCCCAGGCTGGAGTGCAGCGGCATGATCCTGGTTCACAGCAACATCGCCTCCCAGGTTCAAGTGATTCTCCTGCCTCAGCCTCCTGAGTAGGTGGGATTACAGGTGTGTGCCATCACACCAAGCTAATTTTTTAATTTTTAGTAGAGATGAGGTTTCACCACATTGGCCAGGCTGGTCTAAACTCCTGACCTCAAGTGATCTGCCTGCCTTGGCTTCCCAAGTGCTGGGATTACAGGCATGAGCCACCGCACCTGGCCAGCAGCTTTATATGTAATTGCTAAACTATGAAGGCAATCCAGAGGTCCTTCAGTAGGTGAATGAATGAATGAATTGTGATGCATCCATGCAATGAATTATTATTCAGTGCAAATAAGAGTTATCAAGCCATAAAAAGACATGAAGAAAACTTAAATGCATATTACTAAGTGAAAGAAGTCAATCTGAAAGGCCACACACTGTAAGATTCCAACTAAATGACATTCTAGAAAAGGCAAAACTATGGAGACAGTAAAAAGATCATTGGTCGGCAGGGGTTAGGTGGGAGGCAGGGAGAAAGAGGCAAAACACAGGATTTTCAGGGCAGTAAAACTGTCTTGTATGATACTACTCCACTGGATTGATATCATCATACAGATCTAAACTCATAGAATGTACATCACCGAGAGTGAACCCTAATGCACACTAAGAACTTTGGGTGATAATGATGTGTTGATGTAGGTTTTCTTGTAACAAATGTTCAACTCTGGCAGGGGATGTTGATAAGCAGGGAGGCTATGGGGGGCTATATGAGAAATCCTGTACCTCCCAGACAGCTTTGCTGTAAAGCTAAAAGTACTCTGAAAAATAAAGTCGATTTTAAAAACAAATCTTATGAGGCAGGTAGTAGGTGCTGTTCTCATCCCAATTTAAGTAACCTTGTTAAGTAATTTTGCCCAAGGTCCCACAGCTGGGAAGTCATGTTGCTGGAGCCAGGGTGGAGATTTAACACAAGACCCCATCTTGCTGCAAAGCCTCCACCTGACCAACAGGTTTGGCAGCTTCTCTATTGGCCTGATCACAATCTGCCTTTGAGTGTGACCTGCACTCCACTCCAGTGTGTTCCACTGTGCATGGATCACTTGTGCAGACTGTGATTCTGTATGTCTGGGGTGGGGCCTAGAATCTGTGTTTCCTTCTTTTTTTTCCCCCCTTACACTTGGGGTCTCATTATGTTGCCCAAGCTAGAATGCAATGATGCCATCATAGCCCACTGTAGCCTCGAACTCCTGGGCTCAAGAGATCCTCCTGCCTCAGTCTCCAGAGTAGCTGGGATTGCAGGTGCGTGCCACCATGCCCAGCTAATTTTTTACGCATTTCTAACCAGCTCCCAGGTGATGCGGGTGCTGCAGGTCCCCAGGCCACCCTTTGAGTAGCCCGGGTCTATGTTCCACCCACACCAACTTGTGGACTAAATCTAGTGCATACCCTGCATTTTACCATCTTTGTATTTTACATCTTTGTATCTTGTTAATACTCCCTCTGATAGGGTTTAGCTGTGTCCCCACCCAAATCTCATCTTAAACTGTAGTTTCCATAATCCCCACGTCATGAGAGGGACCTGGGGGAGAATCATGGTGATTCAATTATCGTGGAGAACAACCTCCATGTTGTTCTCATCACAGTGAGTTCTCACGAGATCTGAAGGTTTTATAAGGGGTTCCCCCTTCCCTTCGCTCTGCACTTCTCCATGCTGCCACCATGTGAAGAAGGACGTATTTGCTTCCCCTTCTGCCATGACTGTAAGTTTCCTGAGGCCTTCCCAGCCCTGCAGAACTGTGAGTCAATTAAACCTCTTTGCTTTATAAATTACTCAGTCTCGGTATGTCCTTACAGCAGAATGAGAACGGACTAAAATACCCTCTATCCAGAATGTCTCTCTGCCACATCTCTGCCTGTCAAAATCATAATCATGTTTAGATATCCAAATTAAGTTCCACTTTCATTATAAAATATCACCCAAACCTCACCCCACCACAGCTGTTGGCCAGAAGTGATCTCTCCAGCCAACCCGCTTCCTTTGCGTGTAGCACCCATGCAGGCAGCACTGGTTACTTCCTTGTTATACTAGCTACCCCTTGTTCACTGCATATGCATCTGTTCACTTCTGCTGTTGTTTTTTAAATTTTAAATTTTTGTAGTTTTTGTAGAGATAGGGTCTCACTATATTGCCTAGACTGGTCTCAAACTCCTGGGCTCAAGCAATCCTCCTGCTTCAGCCTCCTGAGTTACTGGAACTGACTAATTTTTGTATCTCTGTGGAGACAGGGCCTTGCTGTGTCATCCAGGTTGGTCACAAACTCCTGGGCTCAAGTGGTCCTCATGCCTTGGCCTCCCAAAATGCTGGGAGTACAGGCGTGAGTCTCTGCACCAGACCCACTTCTGCTGTTTTGAAAGCAGCTTGAAGATGGGGACTTTACATCTATCTCCTTGAAGGTTCCTTAACACTGAACAGGGCCTTGGACATAGAAAGGAACATGGTGTGGGACTCGAAGAGTGGCCCAGATTCTGCCCTGCCCCTGTCTTAAGCTCCCTGATGCTTTCTCTTCTAGAAAATGAGTACAGTGACACCTACCCGTTTGGGTTGTTGTGAGGTTTAACTTTAATGTCATATGTAAAGTGCTTTACCCAATAGGCCCTTGATATATGTTTATTGGATTGAATTTGCTTCTTGTATTATCTGTAAAAGGGAAGGGAGTGGACATGGTAGTGAATTAAGGACAAAGCCAGACCTAGAACCGAGTGTCTTAGCTTTTATTCCAATGCTTTTTCTACTCTCCCAAGCTCTGCTGCCTTTTAGTTCTATGAATAGCCCCCATGTAGCTAAAATTTGTTGGTGTTTACAGAAAAACACTAGAATATTATTTACTGGGTTCACATTTTCTATACAAATCACTGACCAAATTCAGATAGGGCTTAGAAAGAAAAGGCATAAATGTACCCTTAGGTCTTGGTAAACCATAAAGTAACATAACATATAATATACATCAATAATGTGGTGCTATCTCTACGTAACTCAACACAACAACACTTAAAAGCAGGCAATGGTTTCCAGATGCAATGTGGAAAAAGAAATTATTATGATCAGCTGGAATAATTGACTTAACCAGTTACTTTCTGGGACGCTTTGGCAAACTCACTTGATTTCTCATTTAATTCATCTGGAAAATGGAGCTGCTGCTACCACCTGCCTGTTATGGTCTGAATGTTTGTGAACCCCCAACTCCCCAACCCTGCCCAAAATTCAGATGTTGAAATTGAATCACTATGATACTAGGAGGTGGGGACTTTGAGGGGTGATTAAGTCATGAAAGCTGAGCCCTCGTGAATGGGATTAGTGTCTTTAGAAAAGAGATCCCAAAGAGCTTGCTTGCCCCTTTCGCCAAGTGAGGACACAGTGAGAAGGCACCATCTACGGACACAAAAGTGGGACCTCGTCTATGGCCATACCACCTAGAACGCACCCGATCTCGTCTGAAAGTGGGCCCTCACCACACACTGAATCTGCCAGCGCCTTGATCTGGGAATTCCAAGACTCCAGAACTGTGAGAAAGAAATCTCCGTTGTTTATAAGCCACCCAATCTATGGCATTTTGTTACAGCAGCCTGTACAGACTAAGACACCACCTTACCTGCTTCTCGAAGTTACATAAGGTGCCAACAAATTACTGATATATGCAAATACTAGGAAAAATGTAACACACTGTATGCCAAAAATTATTAACAATATCATTAGGCATAATATAGAGCTAAGGGGAGAAGGCAATTGATGTGAAATAGAAAGTGGAAGACTTGAGGAAGAGCAAATACCAAGTGTTTCATGCATCGTTATTACTTTTTAGGCTTACGGTCTTTGTTCAGACTTCTCCAGATCTCAAATGAGACATGGACACTATGGAAGAAAGTCAGAGAGCAGAATGTTTCTAGAACCACTTTCCATTTTTCAGAATAAGAAAAGGTGGTTTATTTGATGTAGGCATGTTGATTGGCAGTGCAGGCTTGCAAATTCCTTCAGTATTAAGTCATGTCTTCAAAACTGGGTGGGGAGCTGAGTTACCAAATTTTTTCTTTTCCTCTGGAGGCTAAGGGCTTGGAAAGCTGGAGGCTACATGTGAAATGAGTTGGGTGGTCTCGGACGAATTCTGTGTAAACAGTGTTGCTCATCTAAAAGTAGCCCAAAACACTGCACATCTGTCTGTCCATATTATCCAAGCAGAATCTGGACTCCATTAATGTGCCTGAGGAATAAATGTATCCTCTAATAAATGGTTTTGTAATCACAGTGAAAAGGAAGTTCCAGGACCCCTAAGGAAATGAGACTCGGCTGTACCAATTTGTTGGCGGAAGCCTGGAAGAGGAGTGGGAGAAGGACGCCGACCACAGCTGTGTCTGACTTAGGTTGTGCCTCCTTTGAGCATGAGAAATGTGAGGTTCGATATCAGAAGCTACTACCATAGTCTAGGCTGCCGATGAGCAACGCAAAACCACCTGGGTAAGGTGGCCTCTGCTCTTAGGTTTTTGCGGGAGAATCTAAGAACAGCTCCTCAATGAGACATTCCACGGAGGCTGCATACTGGGCAACCACTGAGCTCTGAATTTCAGGCACATCCACACTACGTGGCCTAGTAAGGGCCAGTGGCTAGGGAACAAGGCACACGGGTTGTCCAGTTTTTGCATTCAGATATTGCTAGCACATAAAACATTTACTCTTCTCTCCCTCTGTCCCCATCAAATATTTGTGGTCATTGGCTGATGAGCACAAGGGCTTTTGTTTTGTAAGGAAGGAAGGAGAAGAAGTTTGACTGAGTCAGGGTGGCAGGGATGTCTGACTCCTTTGGCCATAAACTGAACTGCTTTCATCAGAGACTGTAAGATCTTGGGAGGAGTTAAAGGCCAGAAGCAGGTTATGTTCAGAACGGTTCAGGGTCCCCTGCCTCTGTGAGAAACCTAGCCCTGCCTGGCAGCTTTAGGCAGCCCTTGGCACTGATACGGGCACTCCTTCAACAGGCACCGTCAGCAAAGGCTTCACTAAGGATCCTAGAAGAGGCTTCTCAGGGAGAACCAGGAAATGCAGCAGGGGCTGGCGGAGGAGGTGGCAGATGCTCTGTGGTAACTGCAGCTGACAGGCTGAATTGTGGACGCAAGGGAGGACTCATTTGGGAACGCTGAGAAATAACTAGAGATCAAATTCTCAGGAAGGTGGGAAGAGTTCAACCCATATCCAGTGTACTTCAGGTACAGTCATAAAAGGACCCAATTTTGTATTTACTGACCAGTTATGCCAAGGGTTAAAGCCACACAGAAAATGACATTGGAGGCTGTGGCGCGGTGGCTCACGCCCGTAATGCCAGCACTTTGGGAGGCTGAGGCAGGCGGATCATGAGGTCAGGAGATCGAGACCATCCTGGCTAACAAGATGAAACCCTGTCTCTACTAAACATACAAAAAATTAGCTGGGCACGGTGGCAGGTGCCTATAGTCCCAGCTACTCGGGAGGCTGAGGCAGGAGAATGGTGTGAACCCGGGAGGCGGAGCTTGCAGAGAGCCAAGATCAGCCACTGCACTCCAGCCTGGGCGACAGTGAGACTCCATCTCAAAAAAAAAAAAAAAAAAAAGAAAAGAAAAAAGAAAATGATGTTGGGTGTTAGAAATTTCAGTAATTTATTCAGAATCTATTTACTCTTCTTGTGATCATGTAAATTTCATTTGCTGTAAAACTCATGATATATCATGAAACTCCACTGAGTATGGGTATATATCCTTACATATACAGGATATATATACCCTTAACATAATGCAGTTTGCAAAACTGTTTTCTAATGTAACAAAACTTTGTTTTTTAATTTTAAATGATTTGAAGGGAATGACTTTTATTGCTGTAGTTTAAAGATGTCATTATACTTTGGATAAGCCCCTGTGACTTCTGCTGCTTGCCTAGATGGAGTAACAAAGAGCAGATTTATCCTCTTTCCTTAAAAACAAAAAAGACAGGCTGGGTGCAGTGGCTCATGTCCGTAATCCCAACACTTTAGGGGGCTGAGGTGGGATGATGGCTTGAGCTCAGGACTTCAAGACATGAAACCCAGTTTCTTAAAATAGGTATATATTAGCTGTAGTCCCAGCTACTCGGGAGGCTGAGGTGTGAGGATTGCTTGAGCCCAGGAGGCTGCAGTGAGCTGTAATTGTGCCACTGCACTCCAGCATGGGCAACAGAGTGAGAACTTGTCTCATGAACAACAACAACAAAAAAGAAAAAAATACATGAAACAACAGTTTCAAGATACTAGACATCAAGCAATAAAGGACAGAAATCCTTGCAAGACAGAGAAATAAGATGGGCTCTACAATTGCCTCAGCTTACTGTCCTGCTAGAGTTCTCAGGCCACTTAACATAACCTCCTCCAGGTTTGTCTGTGTTGTCACAAATGACAAGATTTCATTCTTTTTAATGGCTGAGTGTATATCTACCACATCACCTTCATTCATCTGTTGACGCACACTTAGGTTGGCTATTATAGTGAGTCATGCTGCAGTAAACATGGGAGAGCAGGTATCCCTTTGACATACTGATTTTGTTTCCTTTGGATAAAGGCCCAGTAGTGGGATTGCTGGATCATATGGTAGGTAGTTCTATTTCTTTTGTTTTTTGCTTTTTTTTAAGAAACAGGATCTCATTATGTTGCCCAGTCTGGTCTTGAACTCCTGGGCTCAAGCAATCCACCCACTTTGGCCTCCCAAAGTGCTGGGATTACAGGCATGAGTCCTTGCAACTGACCTAGTAGTTCTATTTTTAATTTTTTGAGGAACCCCCATACTGTTTGCCATAGCAGCTATGCTACATTCCCAAAAACACTGTATAAGGGTTTCCCTTCTCTCCATCCTCATCAGCATTTGTGATTTTTTTTTTTTTTTGTCTTTTTCGTAATAGCCCTTCTAGTGGGTATGAAGTGGTATCCCATCTGGTTTTGACTTGCATTTCCCTGAAGACTGGTGACACTGGGCATTTTTTCATGTAACTATTGACCATTCGTATATGAGTGAAATTCTTCACAGAAACAAAAAAATAATCTTTTCATTATTCTTTTTTTTTTTTTTGAGATGGAGTCTTGCTCTGTGCCCCAGGCTGGAGTGCAGTGGCATGATCTCAGCTCACTGCAAGCTCCGCCTCCCGGGTTCACGTCATTCTCCTGCCTCAGCCTCCCGAGTAGCTGGGACTACAGGCGCCCGCCACCATGCCCAGCTAATTTTTTTTTTTTTTTGTATTTTTAGTAGAGATGGGGTTTCACCGTGTTAGCCAGGATGGTCTCGATCTCCTGACCTCATGATCCGCCCGCCTCGGTGTCCCAAAATGCTGGGATTACAGGCTTGAGCCACCGTGCCTGGCCCTTTTCATTATTCTTATGGAAAAATGACACTGAGGCCAAGTAGGTGACACAGTCCTGGTCTGTGGTCACATATTTCTCAAGCACTCCTAATTCAACAATTCAAATTTAGTAACAAATTGTGTGTATCATAAATCCACTGGTCCACAAGTAGAAAGAGACTGGGGTATTTCACAAGGGAAGTGGCAATGAAGTCAGTATTCTTCAGTAGAAAACTGGCATTTTAGATTCTTATTTCTGGGGCATTAAAGACCTAAAAGCCAATTTTGGTACCACTGGCAAGCATGGGTACATATTAAGGATGCATGAATGATTTTCAAACCTGCCACATAAAATGTTTGATTTTTATCACTCCAGTTTGTATTTGGCTGAGGAGTATGGGGAGGAGTTTCTAAGTTCTCTTAAAACCCTGGGATCTAGCTATCCATAGATAAGACAATCCACCCCAATTCTGATCATATAGTATCCGTCTTTGTAATAGCACACTTGACTGAAAGAAAAATAGAAGTAGCACATCCTATGTTACATAATGTTATATATTTGAGAATGAAAACTCACTCGAAATTCAAACACAATTTAAAAGGAAGGTATCCAAACTTAAAAAGTTTTCATGAGTCCATCTCTTAATAATTAGATAGGCATGTATAGTCATAAAGTTTTTGAAAACACTGATTCTTTTATCTTTTTCTTTTCTTCCTTTCTTTCCTTCCTTCCTTTCCTTCCTACCCTTCCTTTCCTTCCTTTTCTTTCCTTTCCTTTCTTTCCTTTTCTTTCCTTCTCTTCTTTCTCTTTCTTTCTCTTCTTTCTCTTTCCCTTCTTTCTTTCTTTCTCCTTTTCTCCCTCCCCCCTCCTCCCCTCCCCTCCCCTCCCCTCCCCTCCCCTCCCCTTCCTTCAGGGTCTTGCTCTGTTGCCCGGGCAGGAGTGCGCTGATACAATCATAGATCACTGCACCCTTCAGCTCCTGCTCTCAAGCAATCCTTCCATTTAGGCCTCCCAAGTAGCTGAGAGTACTGGCGAGTGCCACCACAACCAGTTAGTTTTTTTTTTTTTTTTTTTTTTTTTTTTTTTTTTTTGTAGCAACAGTGTCTCAATAGGTTGCCCAGGCTGGTCTCAAACTCCTGGCCTCGAGTGATCCTCCTGCCTCAGCCTCCCAAAGTGCTAGAACTGCAGGCATGGGCCACTGTGTCCTGCTTCTTCATTTTCTTGTAACTAGAAGAATATGTTTCATTAGCTTATAAGAGTAATAATAATAGCTAGTCTAACCTTTATAGTGATGGATACTGTACAGGGTTGTACTTACTTGATCTCATTTTCTAGATGAGAAAATGGAATCTTAATTAGTTGATCCAAGCTCGCTCAGTAATTGGCAGAGCCTGAATGTGAACCTAGGCTTGCCCCATAGCAGAGCCCTCCTGTTTGACCATTATGTTGAACTTCAGGGAAATGACACAAATCGATACAAATGAACTTGGCAATGCTGGCGGTAGCAGTGCTCAACATGGGTGCCCACAGGTTGTCACCTTATCACTTCTATTGGAATGTGCTTGGGTCAAGGCAGAGGAGGTGCAGAAACTGCTTATCTCCTGATAACATTACTGTGGTCCTCAAAGGAAGTATGAAAATAGGACCGTGTTGGCCGGGCACGGTGGCTCACGCTTGTAATCCCAGCACCTTGGGAAGCCGAGGTGGGGGGATCACCAGGTCAGCAGATGGAGACCAGCCTGGCCAACAAGGTGAAACCCTGTCTCTACTAAAAAACACAAAAATCAGCTGGGCGTGGTGGCGTGTACCTGTAATCCCAGCTACTTGGGAGGCTGAGGCAGGAGAATCACTTGAACCTGGGAGCCGAAGGTTGCAGTGAGCCGAGATCGCGCCGCTGAACTCCAGATTGGCAACAGAGCTAGACTCCATCTCCAAAAAAAAAAAAAGAAAAGAAAAGAAGACCATGCTGCTGGCGCTTTGGCCGTGGGAAGTGCTGCATGAGCTGTGAGTCATGCTCTTGGGCTTCGGCCTCTGTGGATGCTGACTGCTGACCATCACCAGGAGGCTCCGGACAGGCAAGGTGGGTTTTGTCTGTCACAGTCATGTGTAGTCAGGGGAGGAGAATGGTTTTTTTTTCCCACTTCATGCAGCTCAGAGTTCTGTGAAGGCACCTGGGGGCCAATCTAGGTTTGTGGATAAGGCAAAGTGGCCCACAACCAGGATCCTGCCCTGCGATCCCCAGGGCAGCTCCATTTTTGAGGTTTTATTGAAGACATCACTTAAAATGTTTCAGTGCTGAGAAAAAGTTTGAAAACCACCCTCCTACTGGGAGACAGCACAGGATAGTGGTTAAGATCGTGGCTTTGGAGTTTGACAATATGGGTTCAAATCCAGGCTCTGCTCCTGTGGATTGTGTATGCCTTGGGCAAATTAACCCTTTGGAGCCCCAAATGCAGCCTGGCTCAGAGTGGGCATCAGGAAGTGGTGGTGACACACACCACTGTCTGGCCCCATCCATGGGTGGTGAGATAGAGGGAAACCAGGTTAAGCTCAGAAACAGAGACAGAGATGCCTAGTGGTTCATGAAAGAAAGCCCTGGGCTTGGCTTCCCAGACAGGTTTGAAGCAGAGAGGGGTTTGCCTATGTCAAAGCAGTCAATGTCTCCTAAGATCACAAAACTGGATGCCACCTTAGAGAAAAGGCAATCCTTGTCTTGCTATAAACTGAAAACTGAGGTCTGGGGAAGTTGTGCTTTATACCAGGTTTAAATTAGAAAGCTATATCCTGCAAAACATCCTATTTCTATATCTGAGTAGGATTTTTCCTTCTTCTGGAAATCTCCACTTTCTTTTTTTTTTGCTTTGAGATGGAGTCGCTCTTGTTGCCCAGGCTGGAGTGCAATGGCATGATCTTGGCTCACCGCAACCTCTGCCTCCTGGGTTCAAGAGATTCTCCTGCCTCAGCCTCCTAAGTAGTTGAGGTTACAGGCATGCACCACCATACCTGGATAATTTTGTATTTTTAGTAGAGACTGGGTTTCTCCATGTTGGTCAGGCTGGTCTCGAACTCGTGACCTCAGGTGATCCGCCCGCCCTGGCCTCCCAAAGTGCTGGGATTACAGGTGTGAGCCACCATGCCCAGCCTCCACTTTCTTATTAGTAATTTTTTACGCCTTAGTCAGAGAATGTGGGGGGTGGTGCATGAAGGGCCTGGTGTGAGCTTAGGGAAAAGGAACAGCGCTGGAATAGAAGTGAAAGAAAACCTAAAAAGCTAGGAGGGCAAGAGCTGGGGTGGATATATATATATATATATATATATATATATATATATATATATATATATATGTATACACACACACACACACACACACACACACACCCCTCTGTAAATACATATACATGCATACACACATTCTCTATCCATATATATAGAGATGGAGACTGATTAAAAAATGGAAATCAGGGCTGGGCGTGTTGGCTTACGCCTGTAATCCCAGCACTTTGGGAGGCCGAGACGGGTGTATCACAGGGTCAGGAGATTGAGACCATCCTGACTAACACGATGAAACCCCGTCTCTACTAAAAATACAAAAAATTAGCCGGGCGTGGTGGCGAGCACCTGTAGTCCCAGCTACTCGGGAGGCTGAGGCAGGAGAAGGGCGTGAGCCTGGGAGGCGGAGCTTTCAGTGAGTCGAGATGGCACCACTGCACTCCAGCCTGGGTGACAGAGCAAGACTCCGTCTCAAAAAAAAAAAAAAAAAAAAAAAAAAAAAAAAAAAAAAAAGATATCCCTTAATGCAACTTTTAAGCCATTACAACAAAAATAAGGATATGAGTACAGACCTTTCTGTATAAAAATGTTTTCACATAATAATTTTCAGACACCTGGAAGTTATGTCAACGCATATTTAATCTAAAAATAAAACTAGTTCCTCCTCCTTCTTTCTTTCACTGCACTGACACAGTGAAACATCTCTGGCCTCAGCTAGCTCTGTAGCCACACGGTGCTCCCACCACACATGTACAGAGAGGGGCTTTTGGTCCTGGGAAACTGGGGCACAGAAGTCAACAGCAGGTGTTCTACAGCGGGGGTCCCCAAACCCCAGGCTGTGGATTGGTCCTGGTCTGTGGTTTTTGGGAACAGGGCCACACAGCAGGAGTTGAGGGGCAGGAGAGGGAGCATTACTGCCTGAGCTCCGCCTCCTGTCAGATCGGCGGCGGCAAGAGAGTCTCATAGCATCACAAACCTATGACGAACTGCGCATGCGAGGGATCTAGGTTGCGCGCTCCTTATGCGAATCTAATGCCCGATGATCTGAGGTGGAACAGTTTCATCTCGAAACCATCTCCCCGCTCTTCACCAGTCCATGCAAAACCTGTCTTCCACAAAACTGGTCTCTGGTGACAAAATGGTTGGGGACTGCTCTTCTAGAGGATGCTTCCCCAAGTCTTTAATTAGGAAGAAAGGCCATTTCTTCACTGGGCCTCCTCATAAGAATCCCAGAGTTCACTAGCTCAACTGCTGACAGTGCGATGCTAGATTTAGTCTTTTCTTAATGGAAAGGGAGAAAAAGATGAACGCAAATGCATCTTATTTGGAGGCACTTCAGAGGAAAGACAGAAAGTATGTCATTCGGTCTGTTGTGAGGAGCACTGGGTGGTCAAGCACTAAACACTCTGGAAAAATCCTGAAATGTCCTCTGAAATTCAAGGTCTTTCCAATACCAAACAAAAGGGCATACTACTCAGCGCGTTCTTCTAAAACATTGAAAAGGCCGGAATGTACCTCACACCTGTAATCCTAGAACTTTGGGAGGCCAAGGAGGGAGGATCCCTTAAGGCCAGGAGTTTAAGACCAGCCTGGACAACATAGCAAGACCCTGTTTCTACAAACAATTTAAAAATTAATCAAGTGTGGTGGTGCAAATCTGTGGTCCCAGCTACTCAGAAGACTGAGGTGGGAGAATTGCTGAAGTCCAGGAGTTCAAGACTAGCCTGGGAAACATGGCAAAAAACCATCTCCACAAATAATACAAAAATTTGCTGGGCATGGTGGCATGTGCCTGTAGTCCCTGCCATTCAGGAGGCTGAGGTGGGAGGATCGCTTGAGCCCAGGAGTTTGAGGCTGCAGTGAGTAATGATGAAGCCACTACACTCCAGCCTGACAGAGCAAGACTCTGTTTCAAAAACAAACAAACAAATAAATAAATAAACAACCCCCAAATGGAGAGCATTCTGAACCAATAGAAGTCCCCTCCTTGGAGTCAGTTAAAAGGCATTCCTATCCCTTTTCTAGTTACCAAGTCTAAACTTAACAAACACCAAACAAACTAAAAAGGTACTCCTACTACCTGCTGTCCTCTTTTAGGATGTTCACTGATGGCCTCTCTTCCCCTCCTCGCAGAATGAAGAAGGTTGTTGGTATTTAGGATAAAAAAAAGAGGCAATGTGATGTTTTGGCAAAACCCTTTGATGGCAGGAAGCCCTGTTAGCGTTTTGATAGAGTGAGTCAGCCATTGAGGCCTTCAGGGGGGTGATACGAGTGTCCTCAGGGTGACACTCCACAACTTGATGGAAATCCAGGGCTTCTTTGTAAGAATGACCATTTTTCCCAAGAAGCGCAAACTAAAAACACAATGAGGTAGCACTTTTGGCCTCTAACATCGAGAAACATGTTAAAGAAATGTAGTGATAATATCTAATATGTGGTAACAACGTGAAGAAATAGACACGTTCTTTCGTGAGTGACTGTGGGATATATACATTAAATGCAACTGTCTGGCAGGGAAATTTGGTTATAAGGTCTCAAAAGCTTTCAAAGTGCATGTGGTCTTAGGAGCAAGTCCAATGGAACAATCAGAGATGTGCACAATATTTTTTGAATAAGGATGTTTATCACAGCATTGATTATGGTGCAGGGAGTCTTTAAACAATCGAAGTGTCCTATAATAGAAGAATACTTGAAAAGTATGTAAAGATATGCGTATCACAGGATGCTTACCAGCCATTAACAGTGACCTTGTAAAGTACTTTTTTTTGATAAGTGTCCAATTCAGGATTTTCTCAACTACAAGTGACAGGAACTCCATTTGAACTAATTTAAACAGAAAGGTGATTGAAAAGAAGAGCCGAGGCTGTGCACAGTGGTTCACACCTGTAATCTCAGCACTCTGGGAGACTGAGGTAGGCAGTTCTCTTAAAACCAGAGTTTGAGACCAGCCTGGGCAACATGGGGAAATTCTGTCTCTACAAAAACAAAAATTAGCCGGGCCTGGTGGCATGCACCTGGAGTGTCAGCTACTTGGGACGCTGAGATGGGAGAATCAGCTGAGCCTGGGAGGTTGAGGCTGTAGAGCCATGATCATGCTACTGCACTCCAGCCTGGGTGACAGAACGAGACCCTGTCTCAAAAAAAAAAAAGAAAGAAAAAAGAAAGGAATGAAGAGTTGGACCAGCAGGCTTAGGAAGGCAGTTCAAGTGACAGTGGCAATCTATAATAGTACCAGGAACCCAGATGACTTCGGGTCTCCCTCTCTTTTTCTCCTTCTTGTCTCTGCTTCTCCCTCCATCTTTAGGCTCACATTCTTGCCTCATCACCCAAGAGGAAAGGATTTTGCCCTCCAAACTCCAGTGTGAAAAATTCCAAGAAAGACTTGATTGGTCTGGCTTGGATGACACATCTACCCCTGGACCAGTCATTGTGGTCAAGTATACGTGAACCATAAGGATCAGCCTACCGTGTATGAGATATTGCTACGAACTGAATGTTTATGTCTCCCCCAAATTCACATGTTAAAATCCTAACCCCCAATGTGATGCTAGAAGGAGGGGGGCCTCGGGGAGGTAATTAAGTCATGGGATTAATTTCCTTATAAAAGAGTTCCCAGAATGTTCATCTTTCTGGATACAAGATGCCGGCCACATGCAAACTGGAACCCCTCACCAGAGCCCAGCCACGCCAGCACCTTAACCCTGGACTTACAGCCTCCAGAACTGTGAGAAATAAATTTTTATTATTTATAAGTCAACCAGTCTATGGCACTTTGTTACAGCAGCCCAAACGGACTAAAATACCTACCCTTCCATCAAGTGCTGTGACCAAGGGGCCGTGTGGATCCCCTGTAAGAGCAGTGGAGTGAATAGAATACTGCAGTTGGGGCGACTGAGGAAATTGCTGGAACCAG
Organism: Macaca nemestrina; assembly: GCF_043159975.1. Lineage (NCBI taxonomy): Eukaryota > Metazoa > Chordata > Mammalia > Primates > Cercopithecidae > Macaca > Macaca nemestrina. Next base: position 119,051,549 of record NC_092133.1, on the reverse strand, counting down.
GGAGCCTCCCCCCAGTTTGTGTCTCCCACAACTTCAGCTGATAATATTATTGGTCAATGCTTGCTTTCTACTACAGTTGGACCTCTTCTTCTTGTGAGGTTAAAGCACAACTTTGTCTTATTTTACTGCATGTGAAGGCATTCCTTTGTGATTGTGTGGTTGGGAAATGCTCTGAGATCAACTGGATTGAGGTTATATGCTTGGAGCTGTGTATGGCTATTCCCAGCTATACTGTTTGAGTGGGACCAAGCAGAACGACCTGCCACCACTGACCAACAACCGCATCCTCCACAAAACTTAGGGGGTAGGAATTGATTTGGGGAAACAACAATTCACCCATTATATGGAAATCAAGCAGAGCATTTCTAGAACGTACTGATTTTTAACTAACCAGAAAATGGACTCTACCATGCTATCATCAGAGATGTCACATCTGACATCTGAACCATATACTTTAGAGACAAAGAAAAAATACAACATGGCTCTTTAAAAATCCAAGTTTTCAGGATAATTGAGACAGATGACGATGATGAATGATGGTCATTTTAAACATGTTCCCACAACAATGAAATGCTCTAATTCAGTTAGAGAACAGCCAACAATGTTGCGGGAAGTATTCCGAGTTGAACAATAATGCTGCTTTTGTGGATTTCTTTATTTCACAGACATGGGTATCTGTGGACTCCCATCTACTGGTATTGGGGGATTTAGGGTATGGGTGGAAAATGGATTGGAAAAGAACTCACAAATTTTATAGAACTCACAAATTTTATTTATGAAGAAAGTGGTAGATATGTGGAGACTGCTAGCTGGTGACAGTTTAAAAATCAATTTTTAAAAAAAGCTATTGCATCAATGGGCAGAATTCCACAGTTCTCCTAATTTATTGATGTAACCTCTCCCTTTTGAAAAGTGGCCTACTTATTTATTTGATACTATTTCCCACACCGTTGGATTAGGAGAACTTAAGTAACTTCGCCCCTACAGAATTTCCTCCCGAATATAAATTCTTGAGAAAACCTAAGCCAATACTGAGCAGATGTGAGAAACAGAACATTGCCTTGGTCTTGATTCCCAGTGGCTTAGCTCTGGGTGTGTAGTTTACACACTGTTCCATGTCTAGGCTCAAAGAGACAGAGAAACTAACAAGCCAGAAACTCAGAAGCTCTGTGGCTGGTATTTTAGCCTTATGTAACTTAGAACTTTTGCATCTGAATTTTTCCCATCAACTTTTACAGCTTCATAGAGTTATCCTCTTACTCTGACTTATTAACAGGAAGACAACACCTCAGATCCTTCTAGAATCTTGAGTGGAAACAGAGGGAGAAGAAATGTGTGGAATAATTTTGTGAAAGAATAACTTGCTAAAAAATGTGATCTTTTTGATACACAATTCTTCATTCTTTTAAATATTCTCATCAAAGTGATTCACTGAATGAAAACATTCGTTGAATAAAAAACATTCTACAAACCAAATCAACAAATCTATATAATATTGTTTGCAAGCCAGTTAGTTTGGAAATTTTAGTTCCTAAATTTTATACATGTTTATATTTAGAATTAAAAAATGAATAACCTGGGTAAGTACTGTTTACAAAGACTCGGGCCGAACATTTTATATAAATAAAAATCTATGCATAAAGCTTGTACTTAAAAAGGAAGAGTTCTGTTTCCCAGGCATGTCCCTAAGAAAGGAGATTGTTTTGTGGTAACTTGTCACTAACAGGTGTTTGCAGTTAGATTTTGAAATTTGTGGTCTGAATATGGAACCTGAAACTATCAAAGTACAAAGTAGGTACAACCCAGAAGTCATATTCTAGCACTGGAAATGTGCCTAGTTTTCTCGAATTTTTCAGAATCATATGCTTCAGCCATCATTACAAATCTAACAGAAAATTGTGTCTTGGTTCCTGTATGTATGTGTAGCACAAGGTCACAATTATAATTCCTCTGTTTCTCACGTGGCCAGATCATGCTCTTATTTCTTGTTTTTTGAATGGCTGAGCAGGGTAACATCAAGTCAGTAAGAAAAAAGGAACCTGCAACTATGTAAGAAAGAAACTAAGTGGATGTTTCTTTGTTGGCAGAATGTCAGCAATTAAGGGTGAAGGAACCCAGCAGGCCTGAGAGAGTGTAATAAAAATAGAAGTTATAGATGGAAAGTCTCATTTAAAGAGAAATGACCACCACCGCCTCACTTACTAACACACCCTAAAATATTTTTTTATTTTAAAGGCTGAAACAGGACTCTAATCCCAGCACTTTGGGAGGCCAAGGTGAGAGAATTGCGAGTCCAGCAGTGTGAGACCAGCCTGGGCAACATAGCAAGACTCTGTCTCTACAGAAAGTTAAAAAAAAAAAAAGAAAATTGGCCAGGCATAGCAGTACATGCCTGTAGTCCCAGCTACTCAGGAGGTTGAGGTGAGAGGATCTCTTGAGCTCGGGAGAAGGAGGCTGCAGTGAGCTGTGATTTCGTTACTGCACTCCATCCTGGGTGACAAAGAGAGACCCAGTCTCAAATAAGTAGGAAAGTAAGTAAGTAAATAAATAAATAGAGGCTGAAACAAGGCGACTTCATTTCTTATCTTTCACATGTTTTTATATTAGTCACACAGAGAATCTCTTATCATTGTATTGGCTCACTCTGCATTTGTGATGAATTTTTCTTCCAGAACACGCACGAACAGCCAACTCCAAAAACACAGATGGTCTAAAGGCACGGTGACTGACGCAGGTATCCACCCACAAGGGCCAAAGCCCCTTGCTGCAATTCCTGCACCCTTTATCTAAGGCGTGGTTGGTTGTTAGGAGGTGGCGGGGAGCAGAGTGGAGGGGTGTGTCCTGGTGACAATCCCTGCACAGCTGTAGTGGTTACTGGCAGTGAAAACTGCTGCAGCAAAGGGAGGGAAAGAGGGAAGCTGATGGCTCATAGCAATCAATGGATTACTCATCAAAGCTGCCATCATAGCTGGATGGAGGAAGGACGTGATTGCCCAGGAATTCTTCTTTTCTCCTTCTTAATCTTTAAACTGTTCTTTTGCAAAGCAGCAATCCACATTCTAGTTAGGCATCAATCTCTGCCTGGTTAGTTTGACTGGCCAACTCATAGAGCTGTGGACGGATGCCAATGACTCACTATTACGGGGCCCTAGTTTATTTTTATCTGCTCCAGGGTCACAGACTGCACCCTTCAGTACAGCCGGTCATCTTGAAAAAGTGCATGTCATTGGAACCTTGAGCAGGAATGAATTCTAGGAAATATCTAGTTCACGCCTTTTACAAAGGAAAGACCCAGTCAACTTCCGTCCAACACCTGGTGGTTTGGTGGGTCACATCAGAACCAAGACTTGAATCTCCTCCTCATAAATTCCATCGCAATGCAAACTATCTTAGGAAAGGCGAATTTTCTAGGTGCTCCAGAGAAAATTGACTTTTCTATTTTTCTTCAAACTTAGAGCAAAGAGAATGACAAATTCAGAGAACTGTCTTTTCTTGCCACCCAGTGACAAGGTAACAAGAAGGAAAGTAAACAAAATGGCGTCTAACAAGATTACAGTTAGATTTCCTTCTTCCTCATTGCCTTGGTACTCTGACATAATTATTGGTTTGGATATTTATTCATTTATTCTTTTGTCAAATATCTGCTGATTTTAAGAAGGTCGTGAAAGACTGAGTTAGATTATTTGGCTCACGTTTTCTCCCGTGAATTTACTAAGAAAATATAGGGGCCAGGTGCGGTGGCTCATGCCTGTAATCTCAGCACTTTGGGAGGCCAAGGCAGGTAGATCACCTGAGGTCAGGAGTTTGAGACTAGCCTGGCCAACATAGTGAAACACCATCTCTACTAAAGATACAAAAAAGTAGCTGGATGTGCTGGCAGGCACCTGTAATCCCAGCTACTCAAGAGGCTACTCAGGAGAATCGCTTGAACCTGGGAGGCGGAGGTTGCAGTGAGCTGAGATCGTGGCATTGCACTCTAGCCTGGGTGACAAGAGTGAAACTGCGTCTCAAAAAAAAAAAGTAAAGAAAAAAGAAAATATAGGGATTGTTGTGAGAAAACATGTTTGCACCTTTTACTAAGGTGCATTTACTAAGTAAATTATTTATTGGGCATCTCCTATAAAGTGAAGACAAATAAAGCCAACGATTGGTAATGTTCTATTTGCTGTTAACTGGTAATGATTATACACAAGGTGGTTCACCTGGTGGAAAATTCATTAAGCTGAACACTCATGATGTGCGCACTTTTCTGAATGTATGTTGCACTTCAATTCAAAGTTTTTAAAAGGTGCCAAGTATAGGAAGAAGTGAGTAGGCACAGCCCTAGTTCCTAAGAAGCTTCTATTTTAATATAATCATCCTACACTATTTATGGAAAAAGAAGTCCTAGGAGAGTACTGAAGTCTAGAGAGGTCTCACAGCTGCCTTGGGCAGAGCCAGGAGTAGGAGCTGGTCTTCCTGGTTTGATATTCTCTTCATTCTGTGCTTCCACTCCTTCTCAAGATGAAGTTGTATTTTTTTTTTTTTTTTTTTTTTTTGAGACAGGGTCTTGCTCTGTCATCTAGGCTGGAGTGCAGTGGTGCGATCTCAGCTCACTGCTGCCTTGACCTCCTGGGCTCCAGCGATCTTCTCTTCAGCCTCCCAAGTAGCTGGGACTACAAGCGAACACAACCACACACCTGGCTAATTTATTACTTTTATTATTATTATTGTTATTATTACTTATAGGGCTGGGTCTTGCTGACTCTCCCAGGCTGGTCTCAAACTCCTGGGCTCAAGTGATTCTCCTGCCTCAGCCTCGCAAAGGGCTGTGGTTACAGCTGTGAGCCACTGCATCTAGCTGAAGTTCTAAGAACTATATTTGAAGAGGGTCACTGAGGAAACAAAGTATCACTTTATTCCTTCTTGGCCTTGTTCTATTCTTTCTATGTTTTAAACTGAAAATTTTAGTCTTTCTTTGGGCTAACTAAACTGTAAAGCACTAAAATTTAACAGAGGTAGCACGTGTGGATGAAGTTTATCTGATGGGAACAAAAGGAGTTGTTTCAGTACCTGCCCTCAGTGGGCTGCACATTTATACCACTAAGATTCTCTTTCACCTAAAATGTTATACGCACACACACACGTGTGCACGCACACACACACGTGTGCACGCACACACACACACACAGAATCTCAGACTTGCAAATATTATCATTATGAAGCTATCAAAAACTAGCCTGTGGGAATGACCCACTTGTGAGGAACAGGTCACATTAACATATATCTTTATTGAGCTGTCCCCCCTCAAAGACATTCTGGGCAATCATGCATTTCCATCAGTAACAAAGTTCCAAAGGGCTCCTGCAAGTCTTCGAGGTAGGTGTGCTGGTCTTTGGGACAGCATGTCAGGGAGGCAGGCAAGTCAGCTACATGGAAGGCTGGGGACACTTCAGCCCTGTGAACTTGTCACCTTCTATGACACCTCTTGAATCCCCCTACTCCCTGACTTAAGGTTCCAGAGCCTTCTCTTCTAGAAACACCTTAAGAATACATCTGAACTTCTAGGGATCTCTAACAATCCTGGAGAAAAGACTAAGCCACGGTTTAGAAAGACCACTCTTACGTGTTCCTTTAACTATGCTACTGATCCTGTCCATGTGCCCCTCTTCATCAGCCTGCCACCTCCTGTGGATTTCATCCCAAATCCTATCCTCCACCTTCAACCCCATTTCATATTCCCTAGTCAATCCCTTCCATAGTGTCAATTTCCACCTTACGCCAATGACTCCTTGTTTTACTTTTATCTCTTATCGAGACATCTGTACAGTACCAAGGTTCATCTTCCTAATGGTCTGCTGGAAGTCTCACATGGGTGTGCCACGGCTCCTTCGAAGTCGTTATGTACAAAAGTCTATGCTAGCCAGGTGTGGTGTCACATGCCTGTAATCCCAGCACTTTGGGAGGCTGAGGCGGGCGGATCACTTGAGCGCAGGAGTTTAAACCAGCCTGGGCAACGTGAAGACCTTTTGTGTCTACAAGCAAAAAAAAAAAAAAGAAAAAAATTAGCCAGGCACAGTGGCGTGTACCTGTAGTCCCAGCTACTTAGGAGTCAGAGGTGGGAGGACTGACCATTCCACTGCCCTCCAGCCTGGGCAACATAGTGAAACCCTGTCTCAAGAATTTTTTTTTTTAGACAGAGTCTTACTCTGTTGCCAGGCTGGAGTGCAGTGACGTGATCTTGGCTCACTGCAACCTCCGACTCCCTGGGTCAAGCAATTCCCCTGCCTCAGCCTCCCAAGTAGCTGGGATTACAGGCACACGCCTCCACACCCAACTAATTTTTGTATTTTTAGTAGAGACAGGGTTTCGCCATGTTGGCCAGGATGGTCTCAATCTCCTGATCTTGTGATCCACCTGCCTCGGCCTCCCAAAGTGTTGGGATTACAGGGGTGAGCCAACGTGCCTGGTCAAGAAATATTTTAAAAAGTGTCTTGTCTGTCATCTTTATCTTTCCTGCTGGATGGTTTCTTTCTCTTCTGTTCCTTATCTCCGTGATGGCACGTTATCCATCAAATGCCCAAGCTGGAAACCACAAGTCTCTTCCTCCTTTTATCAACTGTATTCCATCAGTTGTCTATTTAATCACCTAGAGGAATTAGTAGTTATTGGTTACTTATTAAATAATATTCTGAGGCTTCATTCTTTCTAATTATTTTTTGTACCAATTTGCAATCCCCACTCCCTCCTCTCACCCCTCCCTTTTCCAGCCTTTGGTATCCATCCTTCTACTCTCTATCTCCATGAGTTCAATTGCTTTAATTTTTAGCTCCCACCAATAAGTGAGAACATGCACAGTTTGTCTTTCTGTGCCTGGCCTGTTTCACTTCACAGAGTGTCCTCCAGTGCCATCCATGTTGTAAATGACAGGATGTCCAGGCTCATCTTTGTAGATCTGCTCCTGTCACCTCCCATGCATGGCGTGCTCCATCCATCCGAGATCAGGCTTCTTCCTGTAATCTCGGGCAACTATAGACATTGCTTTCTCAACGCTTTCTCATTGCTTTCTCTGACTCCCCATCTCCTCTTGGCTGCATAGAAAGCCCCACTCCACGTTCCTAACTCAGCTGAAAAAGCCTCTGCCTCTGCCCCCATGCTTTGTGCTTGTGCTTCACTACGGTTCTGATCATACTGCAAGTGCCAGCTACTCCCTGAGGTAAAGACACACCTGGACCACCCAGCTTATGAGGACTCTGATATATTGAATATGAATAAATAGTAAGAATTACAAAAACATGGTGTCACTTGAATGCTTACATCACACACACATGCATACACACACACAGTCCCAGACACAGAGGGAGTATGCTGATACATGAACAAATGACTTGTATGAATGAATGAATGGATGTGTCTTACAGTGTGGAACAAAGAGCTCTCCCTTGAAACATGGACAGAATGTAGATCACACAAAAAACTCTTTAATTGTTTGATATCTATGGCATTTCTGCTAAGGGGCCAGTTAACTAGAATGTTTTTACTTATCAAGGAAATAAAAAGGAGATTGCTACGAGACCTCATTTCACGGGAGCAACTGTAGCCACCAAGCCCATGTGTAGGTTTTCCTCAGCTGCTCTTGAGAGCTGGCTTGAGGGCTCTGAGCTACCTGCTCCCGTTTGAGCATCACAATCTTTGGTTCTAAAAGGCACAGGGCCAAAGAGGAGAGAAACGGACAAGCTGTCAGGAGGCTGTGGCACTGTTCTTGGTTTTACTATTAGTTCATCTTTCCTTATATGTTTGGAATATAGGCATATCATTATATACATTTAGCATATAAAGCAACTTACGTTTTACTTTCCTGACTATAAAAGTCATATGAATATGTTACAGAAAAATGGAATAGCATAGATAAGTAGAAAAATGGGGCCAGGTGCGGCGGCTTACACCTGTAATCGTAGCACTTTAGGAAGCTGTGGCTAGAGATTCGCTTGAGCCCAGGAGTCAGACACTGCACTGAGCTACAATCGCACCACTGCACTCTAACCTGGGCAACAGAGCTAGACCCTGTCTCTAAAAAAAAAATGAAATAAAGATGGAAAATTACTCAGGAAATGAGGACTAACAGTGACTTGTATGAGTTAGAATTTCTGTAGAATAAAAGTATTCACCTTAGGCTGGGTGTGGTGGCTCATGCCTGTAATCCCAGCACTTTGGGAGGCTGAGGTGGGTGGATCACTTGAGGTCAAGAGTTTGAGACCAGCATGGTCAACATGGTGAAACCCTGTCTCTACTAAAAAATATAAAAATTAGCTGGGTGTGGTGGTGCACGCCTCTAGTCCCCGTTACTCGGGAGGCTGAGGTGGGAGAATCGCTTGAACCCAGGAGATGGAGGTTGCAGTAAGCTGAGATCACACCGCTGCATTCCGACCTGGGCGACAGAGCGAGATTCTGTCTCAAAAAAATAAATAATCGTTTTTGGCATTTTTACACTTCATTTGAGTTCTGAATATCCTGGGTAGCTTCACTAACACTATTGAAGTTATATTCTTTCAAATGTAATGTGTTAGACATTTATTGTTAGAATAAAAAAATTGGAATAATTGTTTTCTTTTACTTTCTGTCCCTTTCTATTTTAAAACTACAATCAAGTTCATTTCAAAGTGAAGTATTCTAACTCATATAAATAGAGAACACAGAATAAAAGACTATTTCATTCTAGGGCTAGGCAACAAAATGGCATGACCTTTGTTCTAAGAGTTTGATTTTCAGTAAAATTTCTTTATAGAGTTTTCTAGCAACCAAGTGTTTGGAACATTAAAATGTGGGAAAATTTTACTTGAGGGCAACACTGCTTTCTAGGATATGGTCCAAGACATTTAAAATGAATGTTGAATAGGGCCTTTTATAGTAAGTTTCACTGAGTACTGCGAGATCCACACCAAACTCCCCCAGGGCCTGGGGGCTACATCATACTCTCGTATCCCCACCGTTGCAGCAGATACATTTTTGTTGTGTTGCATTGAATTGAGCATGCTGTGCCCTCTGTCTTTAATAGAACAAAGAACTAGAAGACTACCATATTGAATTTCAAGGCAGTATTTTTATCCAGCAATGTTCCTTTACATATTTTGACATTTTTCACAACCTCAAGCAAGAATAAATATATCATCCAGCAGACAAAGGGTCCAGTTTCTTCCTGAAGACTGTGGGCACAGCCAGGGCCTGAAGACAGCCCTAGAACGGTCCAGGTGCTACTATACGTCTCACTGGATCTCAGACCCAATTCTGCTCTGATCCTGGTAACTGAAACCGGGTGTGGAAACAGGGAATGAGCACTTGGAGGTAACCCCTTTTGCTTGAGAGCGTATTTGGAGATTCTTGCAGGGGAGCATAGCTACTTGTATACCTTTGACCGAAGGCCAGTCCTCATTTATCCTGGATGGTTGTCCTCTTCAACTGCGCACACAGCTTTGGGAGGGACACACATGGAGCAGTGAGGGAGGAAGGGGACACCCGCCTATCTAGTCAGATCAACCAGATCAACCCTAGCGATCAATGGGGTGACTGATGTCACAGCCAGATAGCCCTCACATCCCCCTTTTCCAAATAGCCCCTTTGATTCCAGCCACCTCAAGAAAACCAGAAGACCTCTGGCTGGGGTGAGAATGCAGGATGGAGGTCAGTCGTTCTAAATGTAAAGTCTCATCCTTAGGAAGATCAGCTCTAAACAAGGCATCCAACCTTTCTGAGCCTCCGTTACCTTCTATATTAAGTAGAGATAAGAATAAATACCTCAGGCCAGGTGCAGTGACTCACGCCAGCAATCCTAGCACTTTGGGAGATTGATGGAGGCCAGGAGCTCAAAACCTTGCTGGGCAACACAGTAAGGCTCCCACCTCAACAAAAAGCCAAAAAACACCCAGGCATGGTGGTGTGTGCATATAGTCCCAGTTACTTGGGAGGCTGAGGTAGGAGTATTGCCTGAGTATAGCAATTCGAGGATGCAGTGAGTCATGATAGTGTCATTGCACTCCAGCCTGGGTGCCACAGTGAGACTTTCATCTCAAAAAAAAGGGGGCTATCTACCTCAAAGATAAGAAAGAGAGATTGTAGAACTTTTAATACATATGTGGCTATAAGCTATCTTTTTATTATAAAAATATCCATTACCCCTTATCTCATGGTCCAGCTTTCATTTAGTTGTTTGCAAGTCAGCTTCCTTTACTAGGCTATGGATCTTTTTAAGGACGAGAATTGTATATAGCTTTTTTGTCCCCCTAATTCACAGGATCTAGCAGAATCACTGATGCAGAGAATATCAGCAAATGCTAGCTGAATGGATGAATTTTAAAATATTGCATATATATTTTTAATTTGTATAGCTTTGTATAGAAAAATAAATCCCCTTCTTCCAATAGGTAAAGGCGAATATGCTATACCTGGCAATAAGTTTAGATTTCAAATGTTCTCATTCCAGATTTTATCCTCCACATTGAGAAATGCCATTTAGCTTTATCTCACCTCCGACTGAAATTTCATGATGCCCTTAGCACCTCAGTAATTAGGTGGGGGTCTAATCTAGAGGCATAGGGTCTTTCTCAATGCCCATAACCTGACCTTACACATTCCAACAAAATACATAAATTTTGGCCAGGCACGTTGGCTCATGCCTGTAATCCCAGCACTTTGGGAGGCCAAGGCGGGTGGATCGCTTGAGGTTGGGAGTTCCAGACAAGTCTGGCCAACATGAGGAAACCCTGTCTCTATTAAAAATACACACACACACAAATAGCCAGGCATGGCGGTACATGCCTGTAACCCCGGCTTCTCGGGAGGCTGAGGCAGGAGAATCGCTTGCACCCAGGAGGCAGAAGTTGCAGTGAGCCGTGATCGTGCCACCGCACTCCAGCCTGGGTGACAGAGTGAGCCTCCATCTCAAAAAAATAAATAAAAATAAATAAATTTTTCCAATAATCTGAACAATGGTGGAAGCTGAAGATTCAGCAAATGGACAATCAGAATCTTGGCAGCTCACACATGTTTTAAGAACTAGGGGAAGAACGCAGCTTTGGTTGAGGAAAGAATATTGCATTGAAAACCAAGAAACCTAAGATTGAATTCTCGTTGTAAAAGCTGGCTGACCACAAGTAAGTCATCTAACAACTGATAGATTTTTGTCTCATTTCATGTATAATGGAGGTAAGGAGACTTACTTCAAATTGCTGCTGGTCAATGAAGATAATGAAGACGAAAATACAGCATATGATCTTAGTAAAAATCATAATCAATGTTGAGTGTGAGTGAATCACTAAAAACCTAGAATTTTAGGCTGTCAGTATAAGAGCAAGCATTCGTCTCCCTTCAGGAATATGTAATTATAGATCCATCTAGCTTTAATAAAATCTAGTATACAAAAATACAAGCCTACAAAATAATGCAAGTCCATTTATTACACTATAAAAGATACTTAATAAAATGAACCACCATTAGATTTCATTAAATACAAGCTGAACTTGAGGCAATTAAAATTCAATACAATTTACAAAAATAGTTACTACACATGGCTTTTCAGATTAAAACAAATCAAAAAGGAAATTAAAAAAAAAAATCACTGAATCAGGCACCCTGATCTTCATCTTCCTGCTAAGGAGACAGATGCCTAGAGAGTTAGGTAATTTTTTTTTTTTTTTTGGCAACCTCCACTTCCCAGGCTCAAGCGATCTTCCTACCTTAGCATCCCCAGCAGCTAAGTAATTTTTTTCAAGGCCACTTAAGCACTGTACATCTATTTCTTTATCAAATCCCAATTAAAATGTGCTGCCCTCAAAAATAAAACATAGTGATATTTAGAGTTACTTGTTTAAAAAAATCAGCTCTTTTGAGGTATAATTTACATATGCCACTTTTGAGTATATCATTCAATGAGTTATGGTGAATGCACAGTCACCTATCTATCATTACAATCATGATGTAGAATAATTCCATCACCCCTAAAAGCTCCCCTGAGCCCCTTTTTAATTGCTTCCTTCCTCTCCATTTGTAGCCTCTGGCAAACACTGTTCTGCTTTCTGTTATGAAAGTTTTTGAACTGTTATGAAGTTCATTTAAATGGAATCACAGCCGGGCGCTGTGGCTCACGCCTATAATCCCAGCACTCTGGGAGGGCGAGTGGGGGTGGATAATGAGGTCAGGAGTTTGAGACTCACCAACAGAGTGAAACCCCGTCTCTACTAAAAATACAAAAAATTAGCCAGGTGTGGTGGTGGGCGCCTGTAATCCCAGCTATTCGGGAGGTTGAGGCAGGAGAATCGCTTGAACCTGGGAGGTAGAGGCTGCAGGGAGCCGAGATTACGCCATTGCACTCCAGCCTTGGTGACAGAGTGAGACTCCATCTCAAAAAACCAAAAAACCAAAAAATTAGCTGAGGGTGGTGGCGCACACCTGTAATCCCAGCTACTCGGGAGGTTGAGGCAGGAGAATGGCGTGAACCTGGGAGGTGGAGATTGCAGTGAGCCGAGATGGTGCCACTGCACTCCAGCCTGGCAACAGAGCAAGACTCCATCTCAAAAAAAAAAAAAAGAAAGAAAAAAGGAATCATACAGCATGTAGCCTTTCAAGTCTGGCTCTTTTACTGAGCACAGTGCACTTGAGATTCTCCTGTGTTGCTGCTGGCATTCCTTGCATGCAGTGCATTGCTTTGTCTTGCTGAGTAGTACACCATTCACGGATGTACCACAGTTTTTTCATTTCGTCATCAGTTTGTGGACATTTGAACTGTTTTTAGTTTGAGTTATTACAAATAAAGTTGCTATGAATATTTGCATACCGGCCTTTGTGTAAAAAGTATTTTCATGGGCCAGGTGTCGTGGCTCACACCTGTAATCCCAGCACTTTGGGAGGCCCAGGCGGGTGGATCACGAGGTCAGGAGATCGAGACTATCCTGGCTAATACAGTGAAACCCCATCTCTACTAAAAATACAAAAAATTAGCTGGGTGTGGTGGCACATGCCTGTAGTCCCAGCTATTTGGGAGGCTGAGGTAGGAGAATCACTTGAACCCAGGAGGCGGAGGTTGCCGTGAGCCAAGATCACATCACTGCACTCCAGCCTGGGAGACAGAGCAAGACTCTGTCTCAAAAAAAAAATTTTTTTTTTCATTTCATTTGGATAAATATGTAGGAGAGTATGATTGTAGATCACATTGATAAGTGTGGGTTTACTTTATAATAAATTGCCTGCTAGGTGCTGTGGCTCATGCCTGTAATCCCAGCACTTTGGGAGGCCGAGGCGGGTGGATCACTTGAGGTCAGGAGTTCAAGACTGGCTTGGCCAACAAAGCAAAACCCTGTCTCTACTAAAAATACAAAAATTGGCCAGATACGGTGGTGCATGCTTGTAATCCCAGCTACTGAGGAGGCTGAGGCAGGAGAATCATTTGAACCCAGGAGGTGGAGGTTGTAGTGAGCAGAGATCAGGGCACTGCACTCCAGCCTGGGCAACAGAGCAAGACTTCATCTCAAAAAAAAAAAAAAAAAAAAAAAGAAAAAGAAAAAAGAAGAAATTGCTGAAGAGTTTTTCAGAGTGGCTGCAGCGTCTTCCATTCCTATCAGCAGTGTAGGAGAGTTCCAACTTTACTTCCTCAACCAACAACTGTTCCTATCTGACTTCCTGGTTATAGGCATCCTCTGGGTGTGAGGCGGTATCTCTTTATGGTTTGATTTGTATTTCCCTGATGACGAATGATACTGAAAATCTTCCATGTTCTCATAGGCCATTCATATGTCATTTTTGGTAGAGTGTCATTCAAATCCTTTGCCTGTTTTAAAAATATTGGGTTGTGTTCTTATAGGTGTACTGTAAGAACTCTATATATCTGGATGTAAGATCTTTATCAGATATAGGTTTTACAAATATTTTCTCCCAGTCTCCCAAACTTTGAAGTCATCCTTAACACCTCTCATTCTCTTTTACCTCATATCCAGTCCTCCTGACTGTAGCTTAAAATGTATCCAGAATCTGACATTTCTCACCATCTCCACTCACCCACCCTGATCCATCAGCTCTCACCTGGATTACTATGGTCACCTCTGAACTGGCCTTGCTTCTCCCTCCTATCCTAAACGTGGCATCCTGAGTGAGCCTTTTAACCCATAAATCAGATCATGTCACTTTTCCACTCAAAAACTTCCAAAGCCGTCCCTTTACTAAGTCAAAAACTACAGACACTTATAGAAATAGAGAAAATTCCACTTATAATTTTTTGAAATCAGATTTGACAATCCGGTTTAATAAAATCTTTTCACTAAATAAAATACAATGGATTCAAGTATGGCAACTAAAAGTTTTAAGCCCATTGGCCATTGAAATGTCAGCCACTTTATGGAGAAAACACGAACTTCCCTAGGGCTGCTCAGCTTTCACTGCAAAGCCACTGAGTAGAATAATTCAATGTCGAAGCTGAGATAACCTTGTAATTAGCTTCCCCATGTTGGTTCACTTAGGTTAGCTATCATTTTGGAAGGTATAATATTGTCAAGGAATAATGTCAGGAAGTCTTGAGGTTCTTACTGTTCTTTTAGCTGACCCGTTGGATAACTGCATGTGTGTTTATTAGCTTTATAAGATGATTCATCGTGCAGCTTTAAATTGTAATAAAGTTCTCTATTGGGTATTAGTGACATGCTTCTTACTGTAATTCCTAACATTGTGACCTATTTCAGGCCCAAAGTGACAATTCTTTGTCCCAGAGAATTGGTTAAGTAAATTTCCACCATGATCATGACAACAAAGAGGGGAGAATCAAGTTAAGCTTAATATCTCTTATCCGAGTATTTAGAAATTGTCATCTCTGCCAGAAATAATCCTTTCAAGTTAATCTCAATGATTTTCAATGCCCCTATTAGAATGTATTCTCACCCAGATTATATAGTCAGAAGCTAATAAAGATAAGGCCACTTTGGCAATGATTTTAAAGCAAATTTTAGAATCTATTTACCTCTAATGGGGACTAGAACTTACATAAGTAAAGGTCAGGAAACACACAAAGCAGTTGTAGATTCAAGATGCACAAACGAATCTTTGAGTCTTATGTGAAGAAACAGGATTTCTATGGTTATTTTTAAATGGGGTTAGGAGATTTTTAAATTCAAGGACTGACGAAATTTTATTTTCCCTCTGGGGAAATTGCTTGACTTCTGGGAAATATCCACTTTGTCTAAATTTTTGTACATTGATAAACTGAATGACCATGAACTCTAATAGGAAAGCTGAAATCCAAAACTAACACTGCCCTGTGAATTTCTTGGCCAAAGTGCTTTCACGCCATCAAGTTTCACAGTCAAATCAGATAGAAAAAAAATAATAAATCATAGAACCAAGACTCAAAATCATATATTTAAATAAGAAAATGTAGTTAATCATAGCCACAAGTAAACATTGTTTTAGGACACAGAATTCATTTGCTAAATTTCTAAATATTTTATTCAAGAGTCAGGAATGTGACTATTTCTACTAGAAGTATTCCAATTTGGTCTGAGTTACTATGAAAATAAAAAGAGAGTCATAGTGTACTCTCAAAAAATTATTTCTTAGGCATTTGCTATCTGCTTTCTATTTTGTGAACTAGGGAGAATACAGCCAACACCCATGTGTACCGAGAGCTCTAAAGTAAAAATACATAAGGGTGAGAAGAAAAACACAGAAGAAAGGTGAGCTTAAGGCCATTTTGTGCCTCACAAAAATGTACTTCTTGGCATCTGGCAACACTCTCATGCAGCAAGGTGAACTTTTTTGCCCTTAGCATCCCATGGGTGTGATATTATCTTAACCTTATACATGCTATGATCTGGTTTGAAGAGCAGAGTTTAAGAGAAGTCAGTGAGATTTATTTTGGAATATATCAAGAAAATATGGCCTTGAGACCTCTGCTGATTCTTCCAAGGTCTAGGCCACAATAAATGCCTTTTAAAGAACTTTATTAAAACTACAGCTCTAGCCAACTCCTTCTCTGACTAGGTTCATGTCAACAAATGCTTCATCTTTCTCACATTAAAACAAGTAGCTTCTACCTCAGGCCTAGCTAAGATGTAAGAATAATCAAAGTTGTTACTTGGTGATCACCTGTTTGTTTGATACAGTACTAGGGGCCTTCCATATGCCATCCAATTATTATTCATAAAAAAATCTTCTCATAGGGGTCAAGGGTTGAAAAACTACCTACTGGATACTATGCTCACTACCTGGGTGATGGGTGCAATCGAACCCTAAACCTCAGCATCATGCAATATATCCATGTAACAAACCTACACATGTACCCCTTGCATTTAATATGAAAATTGAAAAAAAAATCTCATGAGATACACATGGCTAGTCTTATTTTATAGAAGAGAACACTAAGGCTCAGAAAGGTTCAGTAACTTGGTTTCAGAAATTAGCATGTGATATTGGAATTTGCACCAGATGCGTCTTTATTCTAAAGTTTGTGCTTATGGTTTCCATATTCTCTTCATTATGCTTGCCTTTTCAAAGACTCCTGACATTTGGACAGGGAAATGGGTCCTCTAGCTTCCTTTAACGTGCTTCCAAATAAATAACAGCTTCAAAAGGCGTACCTGCTCAACTTAAATGGTACAATCAGAGCTTCTTATTCTCCTTTTCATGACCATTTCTCACATTTGGCTTCCATATCCCTAGAGGCAATGTTGGAATTGTGCCCACTCCCTAGGCAAGGGGTCATTTCATCATTTCACTCGACTTCCCATAACTGGTGTACAGATAGGCTGCTACTGCTGACACATCATCCTTGGCTGAACCTCATTGGTTCTTTGTTCTTAAAGACACTTGTGCCTTATCAAGGTTACCAGCAGTATCCATCTTGCTAACTATGGTGGTCAATATTCAGTCTTCTTACTTGTTCTATTAATTGCATTCGATGGCTGATCAGCCCTTGCTTCACTTGGCTTCCAGGACATGATTCCCTGGTTGCTCCTCCTCAGACTCCTTTACTAGTTTCTTCTTGTCCTCCCAGCTTCTAAATAGTGGGAAGCTCCAGGTATCAGTCCTTAGAGCTCTTCTCTATCCACCTTCACTCCCTGGATGACCCATTCTTTAGCATAGCTTTAAATCCCTTCTACACATTGACCACCTTTAAACAAATACCTTCATCCTGTGCCTCTCTTTCTTGAACTCCAGACTGGTATATCCAACTGCCTGCTTATCTTGGATGTTTAGGAGGAAAAATATTCCAAAACCATATCCCTGGTTTCCTTTCCAAAGCTCTTTTCACAATCTTCCCCATTTTAGTAAATGGCAACTCAGTTTATACTCTTGCTCAGTCCAGAAACCTTACGGCCATGTCAATGTCCACCAACGTAAAATTCATCAGCACATATGGGTGATGGCTTTGTCTTTACCTATAAGATATATACAGAATCCAAATACTGCTCACCAGCTCCTCTGTGACCATCCAGGTTCAAACAATCATTATCTGTCACTGCAATTACTGCAATATATTTTCAGCCATCTCCCTGGTCCACCTTTACCCCTTTCATTCTATTCTCAGCACCACACACAGACTTACTCTTTAAAATATAAGTCAGATCATGACATTCTGCTCAAAACCCAGTGAAATCTTCCCACTTACTCAGAGCAAGAGGCTAACTCCATACAATGGCCTGAAAGAATATACAAGATTTCACCTCTCATTATTTCTCTAAGTCACCTCTGACTAATTTCTTCTCACTCTTCTGTGGCCTCCTTTGCTTTGCTTCAAACGTGTCAAGCACATTCCCACATAAGGGCCATTGCACTTGCTACTTCCTCTTCCTGGAACTGACTTCCGCCATCTATATGGGGAGCCTTTGTTTCTTTCAAGTCTCTGCTTCAGTGGCGCTACTTACACCTTCTCTGACCACTCCCCACAACCCTTCCAGCCCACTCTGTCCCTTTTTCTCCATAGCATTTTCCACTTTTTGGTATATTTCATGTTTTCATGTTTTGTTTTATTTTCAATTTCCTGTCTGTTTTACCTAGAATGTAAACTCCTGACATATGAGTGTAACTACCTATTTAGTGAGTGAATGGGCTATGCAATTTAAGGCTTGTTGGAACCCTCGATAGCATCATCTCTTTCCCGACAAGGCTGTCTCTTCCACCTAAACTCTAGATTTTCCCTTACAGTCCAATTACCATATATGTATATCTTCTCATTGCCCTGTATGTAGATCCTCAGCTTAATGGTGTACTCGAGGATCCAGGCTCTGTCCCTTCCCCCTTTGCCATCCTTAGTAATTAGCTGCATTCATATACTTGTCTTCTCATTGACCCAAGGAGATTGCCATAGTTCCAGGAGTCACTTAAAGACAAAATAACGTTTTGCTAAAAAGAGCAATATTTCCTCCGATAATCTACTTTTCAGCAGGGAAGTAAACCATTCCCTCTGGGAGGACTCTCAGCAGGCTTCCCTTTACTGTGTCAAATGCCCCATTTTTTAAGTGCAAGGGAGGCTGGGAAAGCAAGCTGCTGGTGTGAGCAGCCTCTGCAGTGGGATGCAGAAAGTGTGGTGGGGGTAGGGATGGTTGTTGGATAGAAAAAGCAAGTGTGTCTGTTGCAGTCCACATATTTTTAACTCCCGAGAAATTTTTCTTCTCCTCTTATTTGTCTTCTCTTATTGTGTTACAGACTCTTGTTCTTACTTTAGAGATACCAAGATTTTATTCTGTCTCCATGGGAATGTTAAACATAATATTTTGATGTTTTCTTCTGTTCTCTGGTTTTGCTCTATTTTCTTGGGGATCCTTTTTTAGGGTTTTTTAGTTTTATTTTGTTCTGTTTCGTCTGGTGTTTCATGCTAGACAGTGTCCTCCCTGTTTCTAAGTGAGGCACCAAAAGAGCTAATGGGAAAGAGTTGTGTCCATCAAGGGGCAGAGATTGATGACAGATGGATTTACTAGTGGATTCCCATGGAGACAAATGTCCTTTTCAGTGGGGGAGTCCCAAATGCAATAGATGGAGGTCTTTTCTTTACAACCATTCAGTTTCCTCAAAGAACATTCACTGTCAAACCTCAGTGCCTTATTGGTGGGGGCTATGAGTGGTCACATGCCTGGCTGCTAAGGATCTCAGAATCTCATAAAAAGTTTAGCTGGATCTCCCCAGGCCTCTGTTTTACCTGGTGTCCATGTTTTTGGTACTTTTTTTGGCACATTTTTTTCTGAAAAATTAATCTTCAGTTTCCTGCAATAGTGGTAGAAAGGGATGAGGCTGGTGGGAGGGGAGGAGAGCTGTCACCTGACTTCCAACGATGGAAGTGGGGTGGAGGACCAGGGAGTCCCAATGATCTTTACAATGACATCATCTCATTGCCTGCTATCCCTGACATTGCTGGAGCACTGAGTCTCTCAAGGCCTCATTTAACTGGGTTGTTCTTTGGTGTCATTCACTGCAGGCACTTGGGTCCAACTTACCTCCATGCCATTAGGTTCATTATCTCTGGATCTGTTGTCTTCTCTCTTGTCCAGTTTGTCATTTGAGGTCACTTTTAATTATATCATATATCATATCATATCATATCATATCATATCATATCTCCATGTTATTTTAGTAGAGAATGCAAATCAAACATGTGTGGTCAATATCTTTTTAAAATTTTTATTTTAAGAAATGGGGTTTCACATTGTTGCCCAGGCTACAGTGCAGTAGGGATTATAGTTCACTGCAGTCTTGAACTCCTGAGATCATGGGATCCTCCTGCCTCAGCCTCCCAAGGGCTGTGACTGTAGATGCATACCACCATGCCTGGCTAATTTTTAGATTTTTGTAGAGACAGGGTCTCACTATGTTGCCCAGGCTGGTCTTGAACTCCCGGGCTCAAGCAATCCTCCCCACTCAGCCTCCCAAAGCTCTAGGATTACAGGTGTGAGCTACTATGCCTGGTCCAATCTGTCCTTTTAAAATAGACATTCCAAGACGTTAAAGATTAAATAACTTCAAATCTGTCAGTGATCTTACAGATCTTGAAATCCAACCTCATCATTTTACAAATGAACAAAGGAAAGCCCAGAAAAATGAGTTCCTTGCAAAAGTGAATGGTGGTGATGGGGCCCTCCTTTGGGAAGCAGTGTGGAAAGACTGTGGCCTCCATGATCTTGAATCAGCCTGTCTAGTTTTGCATCTGAGCCCCATTCTCAGCCAGCTCTGTCTTAAACTGTCTGTGAATCACTTTCCTTACATGTAAAAGGGGGATAATAAGTTACTTAACTTATCAGGTTGTGGTGGGCACTAATGAAATAATATTTATAAGGCACTTAAAATAGTACTTTCAATAGTAATCAATCAATATATTATTATTAGTTTAAGTAAATCAAATTCAACTTTTAAAATCCTATACCTTGTACTATTAAACTAGAAAGATATCTTAGGATATATAAGAAATAAATCATTTTCTTAAAAATATACTATAAGGCTATAGTAACCAAAACAGCATGGTACAAGTACAAAAACAGACACATAGACCAATGGAACAGAATAGAGATCTCAGAAATAAGATCACACATCTACAACCATCTGATCTTTGATAAACCAGAGAAAAACAAGCAATGGGGAAAGGACTCCCTGTTTAATAAATGGTGCTGGGAGAACTGGCTAGCCACGTGCAGAAAATTCAAACTGTACCCCTTCCTTATATTTTATACAAAAATTAACTCAAGATGGATTAAAGATTTAATGGAAAACCCAAAACTATAAAAACCTAGGAGAAAATCTAGGCAATACCAGTCACGACATAGGCATGGGCCAAGATTTCATGACAAAAATGTCAAAAGCAATTGCAACAAAAGCACAATTTGACAAATGGAATCTAATTAAACTAAAGAGCTTCCACACAGCAAAAGAAACTATCATCAGAGTGAACAGACAACTTACAGATGGGAGAAAATTTTTGCAATCTATCCATCTGACGAAAGGCTAATATCCAGAATCTATAGGGAACTTAAACAAATTTATGTAAAAAAAAACCCCATTAAAAAGTGGGCAAAGGACATGAACAGACACTTCTCAAAAGAAGACATTTAAGTGGCCAAAAAACATGAAAAAAAGCTCAACATCACAAATCATTAGAGAAATGCAAATCAAGACCACAATGAGACACCATCTCACGCCAGACAGAATGGTGATTATCAAAAAGTCAAGAAACAACAGATGCTGGTAAGGCTATGGAGAAATAGGAACGCTTTTACACTGTTGGTGGGAATGTAAATTAGTTCAACCATTATGGAAGACAGCGTAGCAATTCCTCAGAGACTTAGAGCCAGAAATACCATTTGACCCAGTAATCCCATTGCTGGGTATATACTCAAAGGAATATAATAAATCATTCTATTATAAAGATACATGCACACTTATGTTCATTGCAGCACTGTTCACAATAGCAAAGACATGGAATCGATTCAAATGCCCATCAATGATAGACTGGATAAATAAAATATGGTATATATACACCATAGAATACTATACAGCCATAAAAAGGAAGGAGATCATGTCTTTTTCAGGAACATACGTGGAGCTTGAAGCCATCATTGTCAGCAAACTAATGCAGGAACAGAAAACCAAACACCACATGTTCTCACTTACAAGTAGGAGGTGAATAATGAGAACACATGGACACAAGGAGGGGAACAACACACACTATGGCCTGTTGGGGATAGAGGTTGTGGTGAAGGACAGCATCAGGATAAATAGCTAACACATGTGGGGCTTAATACCTAGGTGATGGGTTGATAGATGCTACAAACCACCATGGCACATGTTTACCTATGTAACAAACTTGCATGTCCTGCATATGTATCCTGGAACTTAAAATAAAATAAAATTCAATTTTTTTTTTTCAAAAAAGGAAATAAGTCATTCTAGTAGATGTATTCTGCATAGAGTAGTTAACAATATTGCTGATGGAAAAATAACTATCCCTGAAAAAGTCTACAATAATCTATCCATTTGATACATGTTTAAATTTATCCATTAAAAGAAACAAACATGGAATTCCATAATGGTTTTCAAAATAAAATATTTCGCTAATCTTCTAAAATTACTAACAGTTCTGTTACAGGAACACTACCTCAAAGCATCTAAAATGGTATTCTATTTGCAGATCTAAATTGACCTACACTGAAAGTAAGTCGCTTTTGCTTTAAGTATAGGAATAAAACAAGAATATGTCACTTTCACAGTTAAGTATTTCCCTGCCTACAACACAGCGGTTACAAGTGATTAAAAAAAAAAAACAAAAAAAAAACCCAAGAAAACAAAGGTGTCATTATCACTTCCTGAGTGATCAGAGCTCAGATATTGATGGAGTAAGGGATATGTTTAAAAAACTATTTTTGTCCTAAGAAATTATCTTAATATGAAGATGAGGGAGAATATTACACATTTTCATTTCTTAGATCTCTTAGACATAGGCCAATGTGAATTTTGGAAGTGCGAGTTGGGGCAGCCCTCTGAGCCTGCCTTCCAGCTATCTTTCCTAATTAGAGGAGGATCCACACCCCAAAACAACACACAGAGGTCTATAGGGCACCAAAGCCCATCCTGGTCCTTCAGCACGGAATCCTGAGAGCTGCAGAGAGGAAGGAGTCATTCCCGGCCTCAATAATCACATGCTCACCAACACTTCCCACTGCTGTATTAGATTAGCATTTTTAGCAAAAGTACTGCTGACTCATCACCAACTGCTGGCCTTTTCCTTTCCACTCCTGCCTAGTCATTCCTCTCTGTGGCGTGGGCTGCGGGGGCCCTTGACGTACTGTTGTGCCCTTTTCCTCACCAAGAGTCATCCTGTTTTTAATGACATTATTCTCCTATTTGTCAATGTCTGTTTGAAATCATTTCTGTTCTCTAGGAAAAAAAAAAAGCTAGGCAAACAAAACAAAAAAAAATTTAGAAACTATCCTCCTCCAAATGAATCCCAAATTAATAAGTAGAAAATTAAATAATTCTTGTCCTTGAAAGATACAGATTGTAAGCATGTTGAATTACCTAAGTGGTTAACAATAATACTGTGTTTAATAATGGTGAACTCATGCAAGAAAGGAATATACACTATGAGCTAAAACAACAATAAAACCGTTAAACTCAAACTTTATTATAGTACAATGAACATCATAAACAATTGTCAAAGGCATTGTTTTTCCATAAATATTTTCCCCAATCCATTTTATTATATATCCAACTGTGTTTCTTTACCCCTCCAAATCCAAATTATTTCCTGGTAACTTTTCTAGCCTTTAAAGTGCATGTGTTTTATAAAATACATACAGAACGTGTAATTTCAAAAAGATTTTCATGGTCTTGATGCTAAATTTTACATTCTACATCAGTTACAAAATGTTGATAAAAATAACCTAACATAAAATAAGGATAATTATTAATATTTTGCTGCCTGCAATTATTTTCCTGCAGAAAATGAGAAATTATCTGGGCATAATTAATAAAATACATCATTAGATCCTTTTTGGAAAAGATCAGGTATATATCAGTTAAATTGATTACAGCATTGATATGGTTTGGCTCCGTGTGCTCACCCAAATCTTACCTTGAATTGTAATAATATCCAGGTGTCAAGGGAGGGACCCTGTGGGAAGTAACTGAATCACAGGGGTGGGGTTTTCCCATGTTGTTCTCATGATAGTGAATAAGTCTCATGAGATCTGATGGTTTTATAAAGGAGAGTTCCCCTACACATGCCCTCTTGCCTGCTGCCATGTAAGACATGATTTTGCCCCTAATTTGCCTTCCGCCATGATTGTGAGGCCTCCCCAGCCATATGGAACTGTGAGTCCATTAAACCTCTTTCCTGGGTCACTTCCAAGATGGCTGAACAGGAAGAGCTCCAGTCTGCAGCTCCCAGTGTGACTGACGCAGAAGATGGGAGATTTCTGTATTTCCAACTGAGGTACCTGGTTCATCTCATTGGGACTGGTTGCACAGTGGGTGCAGCCCATAGGGGGCAAGTCAAAGCAGGGAGGGGCACTGCCTCACCCAGAAGCACAAGGAGTCAGGGGATTTCCCTTTCCTAGCCAAGGGAAGCTGTGACAGACTGTACCTGGAGGAACTGTATACTTTCGTCCAAATACTGCACTTTTCCCACAGTTTTAGCAACTGGCAGAAAAGAAGATTCCCTCCCATGCCTGGCTCAGCAGTCCCACGCCCATGGAACCTTGCTCACTGCTAGCACAGCAGTCTGAGATCGACCTGTGACGCTGCAGCTGGGCAGAGGGAGGGGCATCCACCATTGCTGAGGCTTCAGTAGGTAAACAAAGTGGCTGGGAAGCTCAAACTGGGCAGAGCCCACCACAGCTCAGCAAGGCCTACTGCCTCTCTAGACTCCACCTCTGTGGGCAGGGTATAGCTGAACAAAAGGCAGCAGTCAACTTCTGCAGACTTAAACGTCCCCATCTGACAGCTCTGAAGAGAGCAGTGGTTCTCCCAGCACAGAGTTCGAGCTCTGAAAATGGACAGACTGACTGGAAGACACCTCCCAGTAGGGGCTGACAGACACCTCATACAGGTGGGTGCCCTTCTGGGACGAAACTTCCAGAGGAAGGATCAGGCAGCAATATTTACTGTTCTGCAATATTTGCTGTTCTGCAGCCTCTGCTGGTGATACCCAGGCAAACAGGGTTTGGAGTGGACCTCCAGCAAACTCCAACAGACCCACAGCTGAGGAGCCTGTTAGAAGGAAAACTAACAAACAGAAAGGAATAGCATCAACATCAACAAAAAGGATACCCACACCAAAACCCCATCTGTAGGTCACCAACATCAAAGACCAAAGGTAGATAAAACCACAAAGATGGGGAGAAACCAGAGCAGAAAAGCTGAAAATTCCAAAAACCAGAGCGCTTCTTCTCCTCCAAAGGATTGCAGCTCCTTACCAGCAATGGAACAAAACTGGACAGAGAATGAGTTTGAGGAGTTGACAGAAGTAGGCTTCAGAAGGTCAGTAATAACAAACTTCTCTAAGCTAAAGAAGCATGTTCTAACTCATCACAAGGAAGCTAAAAACCTTGAAAAAAGGTTAGACAAATGGCTAACTAGAATAAACAGTGTAGAGAAGAACTTAAATGACCTGATGGAGCTGAAAACCACAGTATAAGAACTTCGTGATGCATGCACAAGCTTCAATAGCTGATTCAATCAAGTAGAAGAAAGGATATCAGTGATTGAAGATTAAATTAATGAAATAAAGTGAGAAGACAAGATTAGACAAAAAAAAAGTAAAGAACAAAATCTCCAAGAAATATAGGACTATGTGAAAAGACCAAATCTACATTTGACTGGTGTCCTAAAAGTGATGGGGAGAATGGAACCAAGTTAGAAAACACTCTTCAGGATATTACCCAGGAGAACTTCCCCAGTGTAGCAAGGCAGGCCAACATTCAAATTCAGGAAATACAGAGAAAACCACAAAGATACTCCCTGAGAAGAGCAACCCCAAGACACATAATTGTCAGATTCACCAAGTTTGAAATGAAGGCAAAAATGTTAAGGGCAGCCAGAGAGAAAGGTTGGGTTACCCACAAAGGGAAGCCCATCAGACTAACAGCGGATCTCTCAGCAGAAACCCTACAATTCAGAAGAGAGTGGGGGCCAATATTCAACATTCTTCAAGTAAAGAATTTTCAACCCAGAATTTCACATCCAGCCAAATTAAGCTTCATAAGTGAAGGAGAAATAAAATCCTTTACAGAGAAGCAAACGCTGAGAGATTTTGTCACCACAAGGCCTGCCTTACAAGAGCTCATGAAGGAACCTCTAAACATCTAAAGGAACAACCAGTACCAACCACTGCAAAAACATGCCAAATTGTAAAGACCATCAATGCTATGAAGAAACTGCATCAATAAACAGGCAAAATAACCAGTTAACATCATAATGACAGGATCAAATTAACACATAACAATATTAACCTTAAATGTAAATGGGCTAAATGCCCCAATTAAAAGACACAGACTGGCAAATTGGGTAAAGAGTCAAGACCCATCAGTGTGCTGTATTCAGGAGACCCATCTCACATGCAGAGACACACTAGGCTCAAAATAAAGGGATGGAGGAAGATCTACCAAGCAAAGGGAAAACAAAAACAGCAGGGTTGCAATCCTGGTCTCTGATAAAGCAGACTTTTAACCAACAAAGACCAAAAGAGACAAGGCCATTACGAATGGTAAAGGGATAAATTCAACAAGAAGAGCTAACTATCCTAAATATATACGCACCCAATATAGGAGCACCCAAATTCATAAAGCAGGTCCTTAGAGACCTACAAAGAGACTTAGACTCCCACACAATAATAATGGGAGACTTTAACACCCTACTGTCAATATTAGACAGACCAACGAGACAGAAGGTTAACAAGGATATCCAGGACTTGAGCTCAGCTTTGCACCAAGCAGACCTAATAGACATTTACAGAACTCTCCACCCCAAATCAACAGAATATACATTCTTCTCAGCACCACATCACAGTTATTCTAAAATTGACCACATAATTGAAAGTAAAACATTCCTCAGCAAATGTAAAAGAACAGAAATCACAACAAACTGTATCTCAGACCACAGTGCAATCAAATTAGAACTCAGGATTAAGAAACTCACTCAAAACTACACAACTACATGCAAACTGAACAACCTGCTCCTGAATGACTACTGAGTACATAACGAAATGAAGACAGAAATAAAGATGTTCTTTGAAACCAATGAGAACAAAGACACAACATACCAGAACCTCTGGGACACATTTAAAGCAGTGTGTAGAGGGAAATTTATAGCACTAAATGCCCACAAGAGAAAGCAGGAAAGATCAAAAATCAACACCCTAACATCACAATTAAAAGAGCTAGAAAAGCAAGAACAAACACATTCAAAAGCTAGCAGAAAGCAAGAAATAACTAACATCAGAGCAGAACTGAAGGAGACAGAGACATAAAACACCCTTCAAAAAATCAATGAATCCAGGAGCTGGTTTTTTGAAAAGATCAACAACATAGATAGACCACTAGCAAGACTAATAAAGAAGAAAAGAGAGAAGAATCAAATAGATGCAATAAAAAAAGATAAAGCGGATATCACCACTGATACCACAGAAATACAAACTATAGTATTCAGAAATACAGTATTCATTATATTCAGAAATATAGTATTCAGAAATACAAACTATAGTATTCAGAGAATACTATAAACACCTCTATGCAAGTAAACTAGAAAATCTAGAAGAAATGGATAAATTCTGGATACATACACCCTCCCAAGACTAAACCAGTTAGAAGTTGAATCTCTGAAAAGACCAATAACAGGTTCTGAAATTGAGGCAATAATTAATAGCCTACCAACCAAAATAAGTCCAGAACCAGATGGATTCACAGCCAAATTCTACCAGAGGTACAAGGAGGAGCTGGTACCATTCCTTCTGAAACGATTCCAATTAATAGAAAAACAGGGAATCCTTCCTAAATCATTTTATGAGGCCAGCATCATCCTGATACCAAAGCCTGGCAAAGACACAGCAAAAAAAGAAAATTTTAGACCAATATCCCTAATGTGAAAATCCTTAAAAAAATTCTGGCAAACTGAATCCAGCAGCACATCAAAAAGCTTATCCACCACGATTAAGTTGGGTTTATCCCTGGGATGCAAGGCTGGTTCAACATACATAAATCAATAAACATAATCCATCGCATAAATAGAATGAATGACAAAAACCACATGATTATCTCAATAGATGCAGAAAAGGCCTTCAACAAAATTCAACAGCCTTCATGCGAAAAACTCTCAATAAATTCGGTATTGATGGAATGTATCTCAAAATAATAAGAGCTATTTACAACAAACCCACAGCCAATATCATACTGAATGGGCAAAAACTGGAAGCATTCCCTTTGAAAACTGGCACAAGACAGGGATGCCCTCTCTCACCACTCCTATTCAAAATAGTGTTGGAAGTTCTGGCTAGGGCAATCAGGCAAGAGAAAGAAATAAAGGGTATTCAATTAGGAAAAGAGGAAGTCAATTGTCCCTGTTTGCAGATGACATGATTGTATATTTAGAAAACCCCATCATCTCAGCCCAAAATCTCCTTAAGCTGATAAGCAACCTCAGCAAAGTCTCAGGATACAAAAATCAATGTGCAAAAATCACAAGCATTCCTATACACCAATAACAGACAAACAGAGAGCCAAATCATGAGTGAACTCCCATTCACAATTGCTACAAAGAGAATAAAATACCTAGGAATCCAACTTACAAGGGATGTGAAGGACCTCTTCAAGGAGAACTACAAACCACTGCTCAACAAAATAAAAGAGGACACAAACAAATGGAAGAACATTCCATGCTCATGGATAGGAAGACTCAATATCGTGAAAATGTCCATACTGCCCAAGGTAATTTATAGATTCAATGCCATGCCCATCAAGCTACCAATGACTTTCTTCACAGAATTGGAAAAAACTACTTTAAAGTTCATATGGAACCAAAAAAGAGCCCGCATAGCCAAGACAATCCCAAGCAAAAAGATCAACGCTGGAGGCATCATGCTACCTGACTTCAAACTATACTATAAGGCTACAGTAACCAAAACAGCATGGTACTGGTACCAAACAGATATATAGACCAATAGAACAGAACAGAAGCCTCAGAAATAAGATCACACATCTACAACCATCTGATCTTTGACAAACCTGACAAAAACAAGCAATGGGGAAAGGATTCCCTTTTTAATAAACGGTGCTGGGAAAATTAGCTAGCCATATGTAGAAAGCTGAAACTGGGTCCCTTCCTTACACCTTATACAAAATTTAACTCAAGATGGATTAAAGACTTAAATGTAAGACCTTAAACTGCAAAAACCCTAGAAGAAAACCTAGGTAATACCATTCAGGACATAGGCATGGGCAAAGACTTCGTGACTAAAACACCAAAGCAATGGCAACAAAAGCCAAAATAGACAAATGGGATCTAATTAAACTAAAGAGCTTCTGCGCAGCAAAAGAAACTATCATCAGAGTGAACAGGCAACCTACAGAGTGGGAGAAAATTTTTGCAATTTACCCATCTGACAAAAGGCTAATATCCAGAATCTACAAAGAAGTTAAACAAATTTACAAGAAAAAACAAACAACCCCATCAAAAAGTGGGCAAAAGACATGAACAGACACTTCTCAAAAGAAGACATTTATGCAGCCAACAGACACATGAAAAAAATGTTCATCATCACTGGTCATCAAAGAAATGCAAATCAAAACCACAATGAGATACCATTTCACTCCAGTTAGAATGGCTATCATTAAAAAGTCAGGAAACAACAGATGCTGGAGAGGATATGGAGAAATAGGAACACTTTTACATTGTTGGTGGGAGTGTAAATTAGTTCAACTACTGTGGAAGACAATGTGGCAATTCCTCAAGGATCTAGAACTAGAAATACCATTTGACCCAGCCATCCCATTACTGGGTATATGCCCAAAGGATTATAAATCATGCTGCTATAAAGACACATGCACACATGTGTTTATTGCTGCACTATTCACAATAGCAAAGAGTTGGAACCAATCCAAATGTCCATCAATGATAGACTAGATTAAGAAAATGTGGCACATATACACTGTGGAATACTATTGCAGCATAAAAACAGATGAGTTCATGTCCTTTGCAGGGACATGGATGAAGCTGGAAATCATCATTTTCAGCAAACTGTCACAAGGACAGAAAACCAAACACTGCATGTTCTCACTCATAGGTGGGAGTTAAACAATGAGAACACATGGACACAGGGCGGGGAACATCACACCGAGGCCTACGGGGGAGTCGAAGACTGCGGGAAGGATAGCATTAGGAGAAATAACTAATGTAAATGTCGAGTTGATGGGTGCAGCAAACCAACATGACACATGTATACCTATGTAACAAACCTGAACATTGTGCACAGGAACCCTAGAACTTAAAGTAAATAAAAATAAATAAATAAACCTCTTTCTTTTATAAATTACCCAGTTTCAGTTATGTATTTATTAGCAGCATGAGAACAGATTAATACAAGCATACTTTTTGTATATATATATAGCATGCTTAAGTTTCATGGGACCAGCAAGCTCTCAAATGATAAATGGAGGAAATGCAGAGAACACGAAATACAACCGAAATCTTCAGGCATCTGTTGTGATTAATGCTAATAACACGTACACTTTCTTGTGGGTCTGACCCTTCCTAGTTTCCAGCTTCTTCCCTCCTAACTGTTAAGTCACTTGCTCCCTATCCTATCCCCACCTCACCTACTGGCTCGACCTCATCAAATCGCTAGGAAGAAATTCGACCTTAGCTGGGGCTGGAACTCTCTGGAACTGCTAGGCAGCCAACTGGAGTCTGATGCCCAGCCACTGAATGTTATGCCTCTCACCATGGTTTTGGTCTTTCTGCTCTGTTCCCAAGTTGCAGTATCCACTGTGTGCTCTGGATTTGTCCCTTGTTCTGTGCCCACGTCCCTTCCTGGGAGCTTGCCCAGCATTCCTGCAGAACTGGGGGGCCTTTTTCTCCTGCCAGTCCACCTCCTAGGGACTGGAGTCCTTTTCCTCTTCCATAGATCCAGGAGACAGACGTGGTGTTAAAGGACCTGGTTTGGACGTCATACAGACTGCCACTTCCTAGCCGTGTGTCCTTGGGAACTCAGCTAACCCCTCTGGCCTCTATGTCCTCACCTGTGAAGCTTTATAAGGATCTTGCAAGGGCTTAATGAGCTAATAGATATAAAACATTTAGAACAATAGTTGGCCCTAAGTAGTCAGTGAATATTATTTTTTATTAGGAGTGGTACCAACATACATAGGTGGGCTGATACCTGATACTGGCTTGGAGTTCTGAAGGTTGTGATCTTTCATCCATCTTTCTTTGAGATGGAGTCTCGTTCTGTCAACCAGGTTGGAGTGCAGTGGCGCAATTTCAGCTCACTGCAACCTTCCCAGTCTCCTGAGTAGCTGGGACTACAGGCGCCTGCCACCACAACTGGCTAATTTTTGTATTTTTAGTAGAGCTGGCATTTCACCATGTTGCTCAGGCTGGTCTTGAACTCCGGAGCTGAAGTGATCTGCCCGTCTCAGCCTCCTAAAGTGCTGGGATTACAGGCATGAGCCACTGCGCCTGGCCATTTCATCCATCTTTCAACTACTTATGACCCCTGCTGCACTGGACTTCAACTTGCATCTGTAGCAGAGTGAGTCCCTTCCCTGATATGTCCGCTCCAGGGCTGGGTCATGTTCCCGGTCCTGGATTCAACCCCAGCCTGTTGCAGTCAGCTGAGTTAAGCACAGCTCTGTCCCCAGAGTGATCTCTCAACACTGGATTGATGCTATAATCTAATAATTACTTCTGCATCATTCTCTTATTTTCCCTCTCAGTGTCTGCTTTTCATAAGGAAAAAAACTCTAACGAGAATCTCTATAGAGAACTAAATTTGAATATAAAGAATGTATATTAAGAATATGCATGGCTATTTATAAAATAAAAAGGCTGTAAGGAGTGATAACAAAAAATATTGAGATTAACCATATTACATAAATGGGCTTTGGTTTCACTTTAAAAAAAATATTTCACTTCATAGAATTAACTATCTCAAAGTAAACTTGCTTAGAGCAATGCTAGATGATCTCTTTTTAAGGCCAAACTAGGTATTTGTTTCATGCCAATTTTCTTCATCCATGCCCTGCTGAAAGCCCATAGTAAATATCTCTTAAAACCCAAAAGTAAAAGAGAAAACAGGTCCATCAACACTCTTTGCTTCAGTACACACAGGAACAAGACAGATGTTTCAGCGTTTCTATCCAGAGGGCACATAGAAATTATGTTCTGGTTTTCGTAAATACTTCTGATTAATTTTTAATGATTTACGTGAACTGATTCAAACTACCCAGGCCTATTCCTGACTTGCTCTTTAGTTGATAACTCCCCCTTTGAAGTTTGCAAAAATATTTTGAGGACGTTAAAAAATATTTTAGACACTAACATGGAAAAAAATCTGTAGCTTCAAAGGAAATATCCAACTGTTTGCAAAAGAGTATTGAAGTGACATTGCAGGACCCAAGATTGTTTTTTTTTTTTTTTTGAGACAGAGTCTCACTCTGTCCCCAGACTATAGTGCAGTGGTGCCATCTTGGCTCACTGCAACCTCCACCTCCTGGGTTCAAGGGATTCTCCTGCCTCAGCCTCCCAAGTAGCTGTGACTACAGGCGCACGCCACCACACCCAGCTAATTTTTGTATTTTTAGTAGAGGCGAGGTTTCACCATGTTGGCCAGGATGGTCTCGATCTCTTGACCCTGTGATCTGCCTGCCTCGGCCTCCCAAAGTGCTGGGATTACAGGCATGAGCCACCGCACCTGGCACAGGACTCAAGATTTTTAAATGACCAAAGAGTAAAGACAATGTTTTCTGTTATATTTCAGCTATTCGAACACTTGCAAATAAGATTACTGAAAAAGAGGAGGAGCTACCAATTTTCACTAACTCCAAGTTGCACATTTTTTGTTATATTATAATATCTCCCAAATCAAGATGCATCTTACATACAATCCAAGTCAAGTCATGGCTTAATTTAGAGCATTTTTTATTTCATAGTGGTACATAAAGTAACAATCTATGATGTCTTTAGATTTAAAGAAATATGGTAAGTTTTAGAATTTTTTTGGTCTCTCATCTTCCTTCTTCTATTCCTTTATTTTCTTCTACTTTCCTATTTCTTTATTTTTCTTCTCCATTTTTACTTAAAAACATATATGTGTGTGTGCATGTGTACCTATAAACCTGCTTTGGACCCATCTAACACCCCAAAAAACTGAGGAACTCTTCTCCTATCTTCAAAGAATTGGAGTCTTTTTTCCTCACCCAAAGCCCAAGGTGAGACTCTGCTAAAAACAGATTTCCTGTCTCAAAAAGAAAAGGAGGCTTTCTTTTTCTTTTTTCTCTTAAGATGGTGTCTTGCTCTGTCACCCAGGCTGGAGTGCAGTGGTGTGAACTCAGCTCACTGCAACCTCCACCTCCCGGGTTCAAGTGATTTTATTGCCTCAGCCTCCCGAGTAGCTGGGATTACACGTGCCCACCACCACACCCAGCTAATTTTTGTATTTTTAGTAGAGATGGGGTTTCAACATGTTGGCCAGGCTGGCCTCGAACTCCTGACCTCTGATAATCAGCCCACCTCGGCCTCCCAAAGTGCTGGGATTACAAGTGTGAGTCACTGTGCCCAACCAAGAAAAGGAGGCTTTCGGCTGAGCGTGGTGGCTCACACCTGTAATCCTAGCACTTTGGGAGGCCGAGACAGGCAGATCACGAGGTCAGGAGATCGAGACCATCCTGGCTACCATGGTGAAACGCTGTCTCTACTAAAAACACAAAAAATTAGCCGGGCTTGGTGGTGGGCGCCTGTAGTCCCAGCTACTCAGGAGGCTGAGGCAGGAGAATGGTGTGAACCCAGGAGGCGGAGCTTGCCGTGAGTCGAGATCGCGCCACTGTACTCCAGCCTGGGTGACAGAGCGAGACTCTGCCTCAAGAAAAAAAAAAAAGAAGAAAAGGAGGCTTTCAATTCCAGACACCCTTACTACTTGGAAACAGTTCAGCAAAAGTTCACCTTGGTATAGGGTGAAGACTACTCACTAAAACTGAAGACACTGGACCTGGCTTATCCATTCTGTTCCCGTTCCTCACTAGCACAGATAACAAGAGCTGACTGATTTAAACCCTTTGTTCTGAACTGTGGGAATGAGAGAGAAAAAATGTATTTAGCGTTTCTCTTCCCTCAAGGGAGCAGGTTTGTGGCTAACCCTTAGCTCTAATGAGCTTCTTTAATACGAACGCCAGCTTCCCCAGGGGCCCACATCCCCTGCGTGGCAAATCTCTCAGCCCTACTGTGGTTACGCTGTGAGTTGTATTTGAGCTCCAAAAAATCTCTTGGTGTTGCCAACATGCAGGGATTATTCATACAAAGCAGGGCACATTCAAACAACATGGGGCGGGATCTAGGGCAACTGTGGCCTGCCTAAAATAAAATTCATCCTCAATTTTTAAAGCCTTGAAGTTGTAGTTTGAAGGCTGTACTTTGTGCAGAGGTTAGCTAACCAAATTGGTGGAAAACAATGAGATCAGAATGTTGCACCTCTGAATTACACTTTATCCTCACATTGGATTGCATATAAATTAATGAGCTTTTAAACCAGGGCAACATTTGAGAGGGAATAAAGGGGAGAAACTTGGCAAATAATGCATCCACATACAAAAAAGCTGTCTAAAAAGTCACTTGCTGGCACCTAACAATACTTCCCTCAAATTCTCCTGTTTCTTCACTCAAAGTCCCTTAGAATAGATATCCCAAAAGGCCTCCCACTTCTACCCTGATAGAGCTTTCTCAAAACACACTAAATCTGATTGCAGTCCTAGCTATTTGGGAAGTTGAGGCAGGAGGATCATTTGATCCCAGGGAGGTTGAAGTTGTAGTGAGCTATGACCACACAGCCTGCGTGATGGAGCGAGACCCTGCCTCTAAACACCCACCCACCCCCCCCCCCACACACACGCAATCGGGTATCTCAAGGGGCTGCTGAATTATGCCTGTTTCTCTTCAATTCGAGTCTCTATAAGCTCAGGAGTGGGTATGAAGCCTGAAGCTCAAGGTTCTTTCTGAATTTTTCTGGATTTGGCCTCCCAAAAGCAGCAAGCAACCTTTAAGTGAATCCAGAGAACAAGCAGGTAGAGTGAAAATTCATGTCTTGTGGAATATCTCCATGGTGCAGGGCAGAAAGAGGAAAAGAAAAGCATAGTGTTCCATAATTTACAGAAAAACCCAGTGTTAATATTAATATTCATTTTCTTAGAAGGTACTTCTTCATAGCTTATTAATTCAACATATAAAACATTTCAGAAAAAAAAGCAGGCAATTGTCTATTTATGGATATTGTCATTCTTCCAGCAATTATAAAAGCTGGCTTAGCCGGGTTAGGTAAATGTCAAAATAAAGCTCAAGAAAAATAATGCTGATTCATTTGGTCAAATGTTCTTCCTTTTAGCCTAATTTATCTCAACACATCTCTAGGGAGACTGTACGCTCCAGTGGTCACAATCTTGGGCTCTGGCGTCGAACTGAGATTTAAATACTAGATCCACCACTTACATGCTGCTTGACCTTGAGCATGTTACTGAACATCTCAGGTCTCCGTTTCATTATCTGTCATACAAATATAATAAGGCTACCTGTTTCTTATTTTGTGTCTACTATTGAATTAATCAAGTTTGGAGTTTCCTTTATTCCTTTTCGTCCTCTTTACTGGCTGAAAAGTTACAAATAACATTCCTAGTTTTTCAGTGGTCACCCTTAAGAGGTGCTGTTCAGAGAAATACACAAGGAAAAGGCATGAGAAATTAGAAAGAAATAGTGGTATTTAATTTGACATGGATTACAATGGTGATAGTTTCAGCAATATCAAATATATTCTGGGCCATAGAACAAGTCTCAAAAAATTTAAAAGAATTGGAATCATACAAAATATAGTTTCTGCAACAGAATTCACCTGGAAACAATGCAGGAATTATCTAAAGAAAATCCCCCAAATACTTGAAAATCAAACCACATGAGACAACCAATGAGTGAAAGAGAAAATTAGAAAATAGTTTGAATTGAATGAAAATGAACACAATATATCAAAATGTATAGAGGTAGCTAAAGAAGTACTTAAAGGAAAACTTACAGCATTATATGTTTGTATTAGAAAATAAGAAAATCTCAAACCTATGACTCAACTTTCATTTTATGAAACTAGGAAAATAAAAGAAAATTAACCCCAAAACAAACAGAAGGAAGGAAATGACATAAAAGCATAAATCAATAAAACGGAAAACATTAACACAAAAGAGACAATCAAGGAAGCAACAAATTGGTTCTTTGAAAGAATTTAAAAAAATTGAAAAACCTTTAGGCATACTGGTGAAGAAAAGGAAAGAGACAGATGATACAATTTAATAATATCAGGAATAAAAGAGAGGCATTAAAGGTAATAAGGGAATATTATAAACAACTTTATGTTCAGAAATGTAAAAACTTAGATAAAATAGCAAATGCCTTGAAAGACACAAACTATTAAAGTTCACTCAAGAAAACTATTAGCCTGAATACTCCTGTATCTACTAAATCAATTTAATTCCAATTAAAAAAATCTTCTGACAAAGAAAACTCCATGTCAAGATGGTTTTACTGGTGAATTCTACCAAATACCACAGATGAATTAGTACTAATTCTACACAAACTCTTCTGAAAAAAAGATAAGGAGAAAATACTTCCCAATTTATTTTATGAGACAAATATAAGCCTGATACCAGAACCAGAAAAAGGCATTACAAGAAAAAAACAAACAAACAAAAACAAAAAGCCATGGTTTAATATCCTCCAAGCACTTAAATGTAAAATTCCTCAAAAAAATTAGCAAGCTGAATCCAGCAATATATGAAAAGGATAATATGTCATTATACTATATTAATGGAAAGATAGTCCAACGTAAGAAAACCAATCAATGTATTTTACCATATCAACATATCTAGAAAAAACACTGATGATATTCATTCATAATTTTTTAAGAAAATACCAAAAAACCACTTGGAAAACTAGGAATAGAAGGAACTTCCTTAACCTGATAAAGAACATCTTGTAAAAACCACCAGTCAGTATTATGCTGATTGAAAACAAGGCAAGGATGTTTTCTTCCACCATTCTTATTCAGGAGTGTACAGGAGGTCCTAACTGGCACGATCATGCAATAAAAAGAAATATAAGGTCTATGAGTATAAAGGAATAAGGAAAATCATTTCTATTTAAAGAAGAAATTATTATCTTCATAGAAAACCCACAAGAATGTATGAAAAAGCTATTAGAACTCATAAGTGAGTTTCATAAGTCATAGGATTCAATATGCAAAATTAATAATATTTCTAAATATTATCCATAAATAATTGGAACTTGAAATTCAAAGAAAAACTTACTGAATATAACAGGATCAAAATCATTAAATATGTAAGTATATATCTAACCAAATATGTCTAAGATCTGACACTTGAAAACTAGAAAACACTGAAATAAGATCTAAATAAATTAGGAGATACACTGTGTTCGTGGAATGGAAGACTAAATAGTGTTACAATGTCAATCCCCCCAAATTGATTTATAGATTCAAAGCAATCTTGATGAAATTCGAACGTGTTATTTTGTAGAAATCAGCTACATGATCTTAAAATTTACAAGGAAAGACAAAGAACAAGAATAGCCAAGAACAAAGTTGGAGGACACATACTACTTAATTTACAGAGTTATTATAAAGTTACAGTAATCAAAGCAGTGACAACGTAGATGAACAGACCTGATAGTGTCCAGAAATAGACCCACATACACATGTAAAGTAGGCTGATTTTCATGAAAAGATCAAAAGCAATTCCATGGAAAAGGATCGTCTTTTTGGCAAATAATCCTGGAATAATCAAACACTTCATGCAAAAATGAAAGGAAAAGGAATTGCAATCCATACCTTATATCATAGTAAAAAATTAACATGACATGTCTCATAGACCTAAATTTAAATCTAAAACTATGAAACTTTTTTTTTTTTTTTTAAAAAAAGAGAAAATCTTTGTGATCTTGAGTTAGGCAGTTTTCTTAGGTACACCAAAAGCATGATCCACAAAAGGAAACACTAGATTAACTGGATTTTTAAAAAAATTTTAATTATGCTTTTTGAAAAACAAAATGAAAAAATCTCACTGACTGGAAAATGTATCAAAACACATATCTAATAAAAAATTTATGGCCAATATAAAACTCTCAAACACAATAATAAGAAATCAACCCAATTTTTTAAATGGGTAAGATAGTTGAAAAAACACTTCATCAGAAAATTTATATGAATAGCAAACCAGCAAATGTAACTATGTTCAAATCATTATTTATTAGGGAAATGCAAATTAAAACCACAATGTGATATCATCACCTATTAGAACAGGTAAAATCAAGAAAAAAATAAGGAAAAACTGATAATACTAAGTGCTATTGAAAATATGGAGTAACAGGAACTGTCACATATTGCTGGCAGGAATTCAAAATGATTCAATCCTTTGGGAAAAGTTTGGCAATTTTTTTTTTTTTTTTTTTTGAGATGGAGTCTCATTCTGTTGCCCAGGCTGGAGTACAGTGGCACGATCTCGGCTCACTGCAACCTCTGCCTCCCAGGTTCAAGTGATTCTCCTGCCTCAGCCTCTTGAGTAGCTGGGATTACAGGTGTGCGCCACCACGCCTGGCTAATTTTTGTATTTTTAGTAGAGATGGGGTTTCACCATGTTGACCAAGCTGGTCTTGAACTCCTGACCTCAGGTGATCCACCCACCTCGGCCTGCCAAAGTGCTAGGATTACAGGCATGAGCCACTGCACCTGGCCAGGTAATTTCTTATATACATTCATCATATGACCTCCCATCTTGCCTCCAAATATTTACTTAAGGGAAGTGAAGTCATAAGTACACAAATACCTGCACGTGAATATCTATAGCAGCTTTACTTCTAATTGCTCCAAAATAGAAACAACCCAAATATCCTTCAGCTGATGAATGGACTAACAAACTGCACTCTATCTATATAATCAAATTCTACTGGACACATACACACACAAAAGAAAAAAGAAGAAGAAAAGAAGAAGAAGGGAGGAGGAGGAGGAGGAGGAGGAGGAGAACTACTGATACTGTAAACCAAAAATAAAATTCTAAGTCCCCCAACCATGGGGAATGAACCCCTCCTCTCAGCAAGGGCATTCCAAAGTTAACCTGAAAAACTTGTTCAGGCCATGATGGGAAGAAGCAGCCAGACATGCCTCATGTTGCCCTCCTCCCTTTAGGAATTGCTGATAGAATAGACCCCTTAGGTCTGATAAGAAACATTTACAATCTATTCTCTCTGAAGCCTGTTACCTGAAGGCTTCATCTGCATGATTAAACCTTGGCCTCCTCCACAACCCCTTATCATAATCCAGACATTCCTTTCTATTGATGACGACCCTTGCAACCAATTGCCAATCAGAAAATCTTTTAATCTACCCATGATCTGGAAGCCGCCACTTCCAGTTGTCCCAGATATCCAGACCAAACCAATGTACACCGAACATGTATTCATTGATAACTTCTGTCTCCCTAAAATGTGTAAAACCAAGTTGTGCACTGATCACCTTGGACGCATGTTCTCAGGATCTCCTGAGGGCTGTGTCACAGGCTACTTGTCACTCATATTTGGCTCAGAGTAAACCTGTTGAAATATTTTACAGAGTTTGACTCTTTTCATTGACAACACACACAATATGGATGAATGCACTATGTTATGATTTATTGATTTACTAAAGCTACATGATATATGATTACATTTATAAGACATTCTGGAAACGGCAAAACTTTAGGTAAAGAAAACGTATCTGTGGTTTCCAGGGCTTGGGAGTTTAGGAGGTTGACTATGAAGGACACAAGGGCATTCTTTGTGTTGTTAAGGAAACTGTTCTATATCTTGACTGTGGTGATTTACATGATTATATACATTTCTTGAACTTCACTGAGCTCTAAAAAGGATGGATGTTACTGCATGTAAATGATGGCTCAATAAACCTAACTTTAATTTTTAAGAAAATGTTAACAGGTTTTTAAAATGCTGTTAACCAGGGACAAATATAATAAGGGCCAGGGCCAAGTGAGTAAGAAAAATCTGGTAAGAAGGAAGCACAGGGATTTAACCCAGAATGAAGAGAATCTAAAGAGAGAAAAAATTCTCAGGAGAAGATAAAACCAAGAAATTAGAGCTAAGATGTCTTCAAAAACCAGCTTCACTCTGGCCTGAGAGGTCATCAGGAAAACACAGAGTATCTTAAGAAATCAGAACTAATTTCCCACTGCTCTAGAACTGAGCCAACTGAGAGTCACATGAGGAATGTGGAAGACAGATTGGTGGTCCTGAAGACCATGGTCCCCTGGTGTACACACCCTGCATAATCCTCTCCACTTGAGTGTGGGTAAGACTCATAAAGGTGGCAGGAATTCGCATCAAAGATTAGATGACTAGTCAGGAGATTTTGAGTTCATCAAAAGGCAGGTTGCCTGGGTGAACATGATCTAATCAGGTGAGCTTTAAAAGAAGGGCTAAGATTATTCCATCAGACTTGAAGAAGCCAACAGCTAATGGTATTGTGAACGATCTGTGTGTAACTGAAGCAAACACCTGAGGACAACCCCTAGGAGTGGAGAGTCTACCAACTCCAGCCTATAGTCAACAAGGAAATGGGAACTGAGCTTGCCAACAGTCAGTGACCTTGAAAGCCTCAGATGATGTCAAAATCCCAACTAACACATTGATTTCGTCCCTGTAAGGTTCTGAGCAGAAAACCTAGCTACACCATGCCCAGATTTCTGACCTACAGAAACTTTAAGATAATACATGTGTCTGTTGGTTTAAGCCACTACACTTGTGGTGAGTTTGCCACACAGCAATAGAAGGCCAATTCAAAGAGTGATTCATGAATTAAAATGCATCAAGTTAGTTTAGTCAATGAGAATATTTTCATGGTTTGACTCCAAGGGCTCTTCACCCAATAGTAAGTTATTTTTAATGTTTTACTATGCATTAAATCAGAAAGCATCACAGAAGTTAACATCATAGAGGGAGGAGGAGGGAGACTAAGGAAACGACAGCTTTTTTTTTTTTTTTTTTTGGCAAGGGTTTCATTGTCATCCAGGCTAGAGTGCAATGGTGCCATCAGAGCTCACTGCAGCCTCTGTCTCCTGGGTTCAAGTGATCCTCCCACTTCAACCTCTTGAGTACCTGGGACCATAGGCACATGCCACCACACTCAGCTAATTTTAAAAATTTTCTTTTTGTATAGACAGGGTCTCACTATGTTGCCCAGGCTGGTCTCGAACTCCTGGCCTCAGGGGATCCTTCTGCCCTTGGCCTCCCAAAGTGTTGGGATTATACACATGAGCCACTGCATCTGGTTAGGAAACATCTTTGGAGAATAATTTCATTAATTCTGCCCAGTGGTGGCCACAGAAAGCCAGGATTAATGGAGTAAACTGGTGGAGAGGCCTTCCGCTAGAGCTCCCTGGCCTTGTTTCCTCACACTTGGCAATGTGCTGTCCCTACAGCCTTTTCTTCTTTAGTTCCAGGCCACAACTGCAGCCACCCAGGTACTAAGACTCCTCTCTGGGCTGGACACCCTCCCACAGGTCCCCAGGACCCACAGTGACATCCAGAGTAGAAACAACAAATCAGTGTTCACACTGACCACACTCAGTTGTGGGGCTGGGCACCAGGATATAACCACTCACTTTATCACCATAAAAGAAAGAACAAATCATTACTGCAGAATCCTCCCATATATGTGAAAATACAGAGACAGTCCCCACCCCACACCCTAAATAATATCGTTCGAATTCTTATGTTAGGTTGCAGTATTCTTGCAAATTAAAAAAAAAATTACCCTGGCTGGGCGCAGTGGCTCACACCTGTAATCCCAGCACTTTGGGAGGCTGAGGCTGGTGGATCACGAGGTCAGGAGATTCAGACCTTCCTGGTTAACATGGTGAAACCCCTGTCTCTACTAAAAATACAAAAAATCAGCCAGGCACGGTGGCGGATGCCTGTAGTCCCAGCTACTCAGGAGGCTGAGGCAGGAGAATGGCATGAACCCAGGAGGCGGAGCTTGCAGTGAGTCGAGATCGTGCCACTGTACTCCAGCCTAGGCGACAGAGCGAGACTCTGTCTCAAAAAAAAAAAAAAAAACCACCCTTCATTTTCATCTCCATTTTTTAAAATTGCACTCTTCATTTTCATAACATTATTGATTCTTTTATCCTAAAGCATTGTTAAATCGAAATATCATAAAACGGAACTTGCAATAACTTACCCTGTAACTTTTTAGTCTGATGAAATCAACCTTCATAGAGACAAATCGATCTGAATTTCGGCTGATGTTCTTAAGGTGTTCTACGAGATCAGCACAGAATTTGTAACCTCCTTTAAGCACACACAGGACCATGATGTCACTATATCCTATGTCTTTCATAATATCCTTGGCCAGCCGCTCAATTCTGAAAGAAGGATAAAACATATATTAAGGCACAACTAATTCTGAGTATTTATGTTGCTTTAATACAAATGCATGATGTATTATTGTACATATTCGATTACTCAGGGGAATGTGGAGAAAAGCTTGGGACACAGAAACCCGCAGATAGAAAAGCTTTGTTAAGGTTGAACATAAGGTGTTCAAAATAGACTTCTTTTTTTTTTTTTTTTTTTTAAGATGGAGTCTCACTGTGTTGCCCAGGCTGTAGTGCAGTGGCACGATCTTGACTCACTGCAACCTCCACCTACTGGGTTCAAGCGATTCTCCTGCCTCACCCTCCCAAGTGGCTGGGATTACAGGCGCCCACCACCATACCCAGCTAATTTTTGTATTTTTAGTAGAGACGGGGTTTTGCCATGTTGGCCAGGCTGGTCTCTAACTCCTGACCTCAGGTGACCTGGCCACCTCGGCTTCCCAAAGTGCTGGGATTACAGGCATGAGCCACTGCGCCTGGCAGTATTTAGTGAATTCTAAAGAAGACATGTGATCATAAAAAATGTACATCAGAATATCTGGCATGCTCCTTAAGAAGGAACATTTGGGCCACGAGTGGTGGCTCACACCTGTAATCCCAGCACTTTGGGAAGCCAAGACGGGCGGATCACTTAAGCACAGGAGTTTGAGACCAGCCTGGCCAGCATGGTGAAACCCCGTCTCTACTAAAAATACAAAAATTAGCTGGACATGGTGGCGGGTGCCTGTAATCCCAGCTACTCAGGAAGCTGAGACAGGGGAATTGCTTAAATCGAGTAGGCAGAGGTTGCAGTGAGCTGAAATTGCACCACTGCACTCCAGCCTGCACGATGGAGCAAGGCTCTATCTCAAAAAAAAGAAAAAAAAAAAAAAAAAAAGGAACATTTGTTTCCAACATGATGAAGTAAGGAGGTGAACACATCCTCTCCAGAAAAGCAACTAGAAAACTGGGCAAAACTGCCAACAACAACCATCTCATCATGTTGGAAATCAACCAAAGGCACACAACAAACTGAGAAGCATTTGATTTTGAAAACACTGAACACTGGGTGGAAACAGCATGAGTCTGGGGCATTCTTGTGTGGGGATGCTTTTATCACCCGCCCCTGCCCCCATCCCCAGCTCTGTTGTTCAAACAGGTAGTTCCATCCAGGTGGTGCATGGCCAGAGGGAGCTCACCTGATTGGGAACACTGTAAGCTAAAATGGTCACCTTGGTGGCAGGGCTCCATTATCGTGAGGTGCAGTCCCCGCTGAGCAGTGCACTGACAGGCTGACTGGGGATTTGATAGAAAGTTCCAGGGAGGAGGTTAGACAGTCATAGAACAGGGGCACACAATAAGTTCTTCATGCATCTCGATTGACCAGAGGCTGTACATAAGCACAGCAAAGCGAGTTCAAGCCACCCACACATCCCTGGACAATGGAGGCTGTGTACATGTGCGGAGAAGGCACAAGAAAGCTCCGGGGAAAGTAAAAGTCAGAAAGATTTGAAAATGGTTGGAAATCTGAATCTACTTTCAAGCCCCCACGCACCCCCATCAGCAGAGACTGGCAGACTTACTGGCTTGACGTATTTGAGCACAACTTCTAACCAATTGAAGGCCAAACACTACTATTCAGACACAGGGCGATCCCTAGTAAGTGAGGCTTAAAAATAAAAACCGGAGAAAAATAAACCTCACAGACAACAGAAGTCACACAGTGAGGTGGGCGGATCTCTTGAGGTCAGGAGTTCGAGATCAGCCTGGCCAACATGGTGAAACCCCATCTCTACTAAAAATACAAAAATTAGCTGGGTGTGGTGGTGTGCACCTGTAATCCCAGCTACTCGGGAGGCTGAGGCAGGAGAATCACTCGAACCCAGGAGGTGGAGGTTGCAGTGAGCGAGACTGTGCTATTGCACTCCAGTCTGGGCGACAAGAGTGAAACTCTGTCTCAAAAAAAAAAAAAAAAAAAAAAAGTAGAATTTCACAGAGTGGAAGACAAAAAAAGG
The DNA here is from genome assembly GCF_043159975.1 of Macaca nemestrina. Classification (NCBI taxonomy): domain Eukaryota; kingdom Metazoa; phylum Chordata; class Mammalia; order Primates; family Cercopithecidae; genus Macaca; species Macaca nemestrina. The sequence continues at coordinate 119,007,382 of NC_092133.1, read as the reverse complement.
AAACAATAATAGCAATGAATAGAAAATAGGGTACTAAACTGATTATATCAATACTCATTTTAAATATGAATGGTCTAAATATAGCAATTAAAAGACAGACTGTCAGGGTGGATTCAAAAAAGATCTAACTCTATATTGCCTACAAAAAACTCACTTTATGGCTTACACTTGTAATCCCAGCACTTTGGGAGGCCGGGGCAGGCAGATCCCTTCAGGTCAGGAGATCAAGACCATCCTGACCAACATCATGAAACCCCATCTCTACTAAAAATACAAAACATTAACCAGGTGTGGTGGTGCATGCTTGTAATCCCAGCTACTTGGGAGACTGAGGCAGGAGGATCGCTTGAACCCAGGAGTTGGAAGTTACAGTGAGCCAAGATTGCGCCACTGCACTCCAGCCGGGGTGACAGAGTGAGACTCTATCTCAAAAAAAAAAAAAAAAAAAAAAAGAAACTCACTTTAAATATAAATATAAAAACACAGATAGATTAAAAGTAAAGGGATGGAGAAAGACATGCTATGCTAACAATAATCAAAAGAAAGTTGGAATAGCTATTTTAATTTCAGACAGAGCAGACTTCTGAGTAAGGAATATGCAGGGATAAAGAGCATCATTACACAATAATAAGGAGATCAATTCTGAAAAGAGACATAATTCCCAATATGTATGCTCCTAACAACAAAGTGTCAAAAACCTAATAGAACTGCAAGGAGAAACAGGCAAATCCACTATTTGGAGACTTTAACATCCCCTCTATCAGTAATTGACAGATCCAATAGTCAGAGAATCAGTAAGCATATAGCTGAACTGAGAAGCGCCATCAACTGACTGGATCTAATTAATCTAATTAACACATATACAAAACTTCACCCCACAACAGCAGGATATACATCCTTCTTAAAAGATACCAGTAAGAAAATAATAAGACAAGCCATAGGTTGGGAGTAAATATTTGCAAATCATATTTCTGATAAAGGACTATTATCCAAAATATATAAAGAACTCTTACAGTTCAATAAGAAGACAGTTGAATTTAAAAATTGGCAAAAGACTCGAAAAGACCTCTCTCCAAAGAAGACATATGAATAGCTAACAAGTATACTAATGATTAGGAAAACACAAATTAAAACCATGGTGAGATACCATTAGACAGCCACAAGAATGGCTGTAATCAAAAAGACAGACAATATTAAATGTTGGCAAGTATGTGGAAAAACTGAAACCTTCATATGCTGCTGGTGGCAATGTAACAATGCAATGCAGCCACTTTGGAAAATAACTGGCAGTTTCTTACACTTACCAGAAAACCCAGAATTCCACGTTGAGAAGTCCATCCAAGAGAAATGAAAAGATATGTCCACACAAAACTTGTATGTGAATTTTTTTTTTTTTTTTTTTTTTTGAGATGGAGTCTGGCTCTGTCACCCAGGCTGGAGAGCAGTGGTGCGATCTGGGTTCAATGCGAGCTCCGCCTCCCAGATTCACGCCATTCTCCTGCCTCAGCCTCCCGAGTAGCTGCGACTACAGGCCTGTGCTACTATGCCTGACTAATGTTTTTTATTTTTTTGTAGAGATGGGTTCTCACTACGTTGCCCAGACTGGTCTCAAACTCCTGGCTCAAACAATCCTCTTGCCTCGGCCTCCCAAAGTGCTGGGATTACAGGAACAAGCCACTGAACCCAGCCCTATAAATTACATCTTAATTTTTTTTTTTTGAGACAAGATCTCACTATTTGAGACTACCCCAGGTTAGTCTCAAATTTTTGGGCTCAAGTGATCCCCCCATTTCAGCCTCCGGAGTAGCCTGGATTACAGGTGCATGCCATAGCCCCTGGCTTATAAATTTATTTTAAAGGTGAAGACGGACACTCTTGGGCCCCACTCTAGAATATCGATTTGAAATTTCTAGACATAAAGCTTAAGAATATGCATTTTAACAAGTTCACTGGAGGATTCTCTTGTACAAAGAAAAGGCTTGGGGTAACCCTACCCAGGAGTCAATCATGTTCTGACTGATTTTAAATTAATTTAAAATTAGAAAATTCAGGTAAGAAATGCAAGAAGTTGTTTAAATTAGGAGCTTCCCAAACTGGTGTTAAGGGAAATCTCTTCTGAGCTTTATAAATAGGTAAACTGAGTACAGAGTCTCCCTTTACACAGAAATGGTTGGTTTAATTGTTAAAGTCAAGCAGGTTTCTTTTCTTTCTTCTTCTTTACTTTTGGCTGGAATTTCCATATTTTTAATATGCCAATGTTTGTTTTGATTTGTCAACTGAGAGACAAAAATATGGGAGATACAAAAACAAAATTTCCAAAGTTTATTTGATCACGGAACTGTCCCCCCTCTGTGAGGGTGGTTGGGACTTCTATGCCACGGAAAAGCCATCTTAGGACATTGTTATTTTGAGGCTGTTACTTATAATAGCTTATGTATGTATATCCTTCTTACCATATTACCATACCGCCTGAACAAATGTCCAGGTAAACTGTTCAGTTTAAGCATACATTCATTTTATTTCAAATTCACTGCCCTATATAAAAGTTTTCTCTACCATTATAAAAAGGAGCTCAGGAATAGGGTCCTAAAGTATAAAGTGGGATTCACACAAGTGTGGGCCAGCCCAATGCAGGACCCAGATTGACACAGGAAATCACACTCACCTGTCCACAATGATGCCATGAGGGATGAGGACATATTCCAAGTCTCCGTAATAGTGCTGTGGGTACGTGAATAAATTCAAGTCATACCCTGGCCAATCGTCCATAATCTGCAAATCAAATTATTTAGGTTATGTATTTTTTCATCAGAAATTTCTGTTTAAAACATAACAAAAGAGTATCATTTGAAAGCAGAATTCCCTCAACTTATGAAAAGTTGAGTGGAACAAGGTTGTTTCCACAACTTGATACAAGGCTTAGTACTAAAGAGAATGGAGCACTCCATTCCCAACTATTGGCATCATAAAATATTCGTTTTGTTTTGTTTTGTTTTCTTTGAGACTTTGAGACAAGAGTCTTTCTCTGTCACCCAGACTGGAGTGCAGTGGGGTGATCTCAGCTCACTGCAACCTCTGTCTCCCAGGTTCAAGCAATTCTCCTGCCTCAGCCTCCTGAGGAGCTGGGACTACAGACATGTGCCACTATGCCCAGCTAATTTTTGTATTTTCAGTGGAGATGGGGTTTTGCCATATTAGCAAAAGACCAATGGTCTTGAACTTCTGATCTCAAGTGATCTGCCTGCCTCGGCTTCCTAAAGTGCTAGTTTACAGGCATGAGCCACCACGCCTGGCCTATCATACAATAAAAATATGAAGTCAGTGTTTTATAGCTAACCCAACAGTATTATTTATGAGTGCATATGTGTAATATATAATTTGTCTCCAAATTATATAATTATCATAAATATATTATAATAAATAACATATTTATAATTCTAAAATACACACAGTATCATTATTATATTATTATACATACTACTACATTTCTATTTATTGTACGTGCCTCATCTGCCTGGAAAAGATTTCTTATTAAAAGTATGTATCTCCTGGGATCAGAGCAGACCCAAACTTTTGAGTGTCTAGTCATTACAGTAAAGACTTTAAAACGACGTACTATGTTGGACACTTAAACTGTCCTATTAGAAACTGATGGTCCAGAAAATTGGCCTATTCACATAGTGGATGGACTGATTGTAAGTCTCCCTCTTGCTTAGGACTTGATGTACTAGTTTTATGGTCAGAATAGTAAAGAGGTGGGGGAGAAAGGGAAGGGGAAGGTGGAGTTACTTTTACTCTCGGAACATCAAGAAAAGATGTAACAATGAAATGTTATGCACTCAAATCATACTCTAGCTGTACACCAGTTTCCCATTCTTTTTTTTTTTTCTTTTTCTTTCTGGGACAGGGTCCCGCACTGTCACCCAGGCTGGAGTGCAGTGGTGTGATCTCTGCTCACTGCAACCCTGCCTCCCAGGTTCAACTGATCCTCCAGCCTCAGTCCCCTGAGTAGCTGGTGTGTGCCACCATGCCCAGCTAATTTTTATGTGTTTTTTGTAGAGATGGGATTTTGCCAGGTTGCCCAGGCTGGTCTTGAGCTCCTGGACTCAAGCCATCTGCCTGCCTTAGCCTCCCAAAGTGCTGGGATTACAGGTGTTGTCCAGCACACCTGGCCTCAGTTTCCCATTCTTTACTCAGTCCTGCACACTTTTGACTCCTCTGTCCAGCTTTGAGCTTCTGAGGCCTTTCACAGTGCAGACCCACCCTAATTTCCCGGCTCAACTCCCTACATCTTTGCTTCCTGCCTTCAGAATGGTTTGCGGTCAAGTCAGGATCCTTCCCAGCTCTGGGTTTCAGTCACTCATTTGCCGTGCACCCCTTCATTCTCTCTCCCCCTTTCCTCCTCTACCTCTGTATTCCGAACTCAGAAGCCCAGGTCACACCCCACTTCTTCATGGAGGGCTTGCTGACTGCCCCCAGCCTCTGATCTGCTTTCCCAAATTCCTGGTGCCCCTTGTAGCTCTCTGTCCTACCCAAGGCTCCCATGCAGGATCCTTGAGAAGGCTCCTGTCCCTTGGAATTGTCACTGACTCCTTTCTTTCATCCCCCTCAGGCAACACAGTAGAAAACTATATCTTCAATTCCCTCAAAATTTATCCAGGACCACCTCTCAGCACCTCCACTGCTATTCCCCCACCCCCAGGCCAGTCCACTGCCACCATCATTTCTCCCAGGACTGTCCTAGGAGCCACTACAATTGTCTCCCTGCTTCCACTTTGCAGCCCCTCCACATGGAAGCAGACATGCTCCTTTAAAAATGCACATCATAGCCAGGTATGACCACATATACTATCTACCCCACTTTCTGCAGCCCCTCCACCAGTGGCACTATTAACAGGTGGTCTTCTAATCCATTCCTCCAACCACATCAATCCTTTACTGCCCCCTGCTCTGGTTGAATCTCGGAGAATACTCTCCACTCCACGTTCATGCCTGTAATCCCAGCACTTGAGAGCCGGGGTGGGAAGACCCCTTGAGGCCAGGAGTTAGAAATCAGCATGGGCAACACAGCAAGATCCTGTCTCTGCAAAAAATTAAAAAATTACCCTGGCACGGTGGCGTGTGCCTGTAGTCCGAGCTACTCCGGAGGCTAAGGTAGGAGGATCACTTGAGCCCAGGAGTTAGAGGCTGCAGTGAGCTATGAGTGCCACTGCACTCCAGCGTGGGTGACAGAGCAAGACCTTGTCTCTCAAAAAATAAAAATAGACAAACAAAGGACATCCTATCATGGCAGCCTTCTGCTTAGATTTTTTTCAAGGGCTTATCATTTTACTCTGAGTAAAGGCCAGAGTCCTCACTGTGGCTCACCAGGGGTTACCTGTCTGACTCATTCCTGGCACTCTTCCTCTTCCCTCTGCTTCAGCCGCTGTTCTCTTGCAAGTCCTCTGATCTGCCAATCACGCCCCTGCCTCCTGAGTTTTGCACTGGCACCTCCTCTTGCCTGCAACACTCTTCCTCCAGATTTCCACATGGCTGTCCTCTATTTCTTTCAAGTCTCCATTCAATGTCACCTCTGCAGAGAGGCCTTCCCTGACCTTCATAGCCTGTTTTACCACTGAATGACGTGTGTGTGCATGGCTGTGTTCTGTCGGAACATGAGCTCCTTCTGGCGGAGACTTTTTCTGATTCATTGTTCAATCCCTCAGTGCCCAGAATGCTGATCTGGAATACGGTAAGTGCTCAAAAATGTTAAATGAATGAATGGATAACATAGTCTCCATCCTCCGGCTACCTGAAAACCTGAACTCCAGCCTGAACTCTCAGTTTGTCTCCTTGTGATAAAGAGCACCACTGTTCAAGGTTCTGGAGATTCCAGTGTCTCATATCCATTGGCTGACTGGTGGCCAAATGATGTATATCACCTATGTTACTTTTTAAGAGACAGACTCTCCCTCTGTTGCCTACACTGGAGTGGAGGGTCACAATCACAGCTCACTGCAGGCTTGAATTCTTAGGCTCAAGCGATCCTCCCACCTCAGCCTCCCAAGTAGCTGGAGATAAGGAGTGCACAATGACGCTCAGCTTATTTTCTTTGATTTTTTTGTAGGGATGAGGTCTTGCTATGTTGCTCAGGCTGGTCTCAAACTCCTGGCCTGAAGGGATCCTCCCACCTTGGCATCCCAAAACACTAGGATTATAAGTGTGAGCCACCATGCCCAGTCAATCTGCATATTTGAAAAGTGTCTCATTTGCTCTTCCTCTACCGTCAAACTGGCTGGTGGGACTGCTGGATTTGCACCAAGCTCCTCCGGCTGCCACCCTGAGAACTCCTTGTACCTGCTATAACCTCTAACACCACAGCAGCTGGCCAGAGTCTAGACTACCAGCTCTACATGAGGAGACTCCAGGAGAGCCTCTGGCAGGCCACAGCAAAGACCAGACCAGGAGAACCCTGACTGGCCCCAGGCCCCAGGGGGATCACCCAGGTGTACAGCACTTTCTGGATCCCCTTTCAGACCACATATACTATCTACCCCACTTTCTGCAGCCCCTCCACCAGTGGCACTATTAACAGGTGGTCTTCTGAATCCATTCCTCCAACCACATCAATCCTTTACTGCCCCCTGCTCTAGTTGAATCTCGGAGAATACTCTCCACTCCACGTTCAAGAGTTTGGCTCTGACACTTATTACTGTGATGTTAGGGAGATGACTTACCCTCTCTGCAATCCAGTTTTCCCTTGTTTTAAATAAGACACAATAAAACCTATGGATAGGGTTATTGTAAGGATAATATACTTAGAATACCTGGAGCACTGCATGGTGTATAACACATGATGTTTGACACGTGATGCCAAAAAAAGGAAAGAGACTAAAAGTGCCAAAAATGAATGCCAAAAATAGGAAAAGATGATAAGAAAATGACAAATGAAACAAACCTATAGATTAAAACTGTAACATGGATCCACAGCCCAGAGGCAGCACAGAGTACTGTGTTAAGAGCATGGACGTGGAAGTCTCACACACCTGGGACAAGTCTGCCAGCCATAAGGCCTTGGGCATATTACATTCCCTAAGTCTTAGTGTATTCATCTATGAAATGGAGTTAGTGCCTGCCTCATATGGCCATGGTGAGCATTAAATAAGATAATGAATGTAAGACTCATATCAGTATCTGGTCTACAGTACTTATGCAATAAATGCTGATCATTTAGATGAACTGAAACATCAAACATTTAACAACAAATTATATGTGTTAATTCATCTAAAGAAGTGCCTCAAACCTACATACCGGTCTTAGCATCTTAGTTAAAACTATACATTTGAGGCCTGGCACACTGGCTCATGCCTGTAATCCCAACACTTTGGGAGGCTGAAGTGGGAGGATCACTTGCCCAGGAGTGCGAGACCAGCCTGGGCAATATACCCCATCTTTACAAAAAAGAAAAAGAAATTGGTCTGGCGTGATGGCATGTGCCTGTAGTTTCAGTTACTTGGGAAGCTGAGGCAGGAGGATTGCTTGAGCCTAGGAGGTCAAGGCTGTAGTGAACCATGATCGCATCACTGCACTCCAGCCTGGGCAGCAAAGTGAGACTGTCTCAAGAAAACAAAACAAAAAGTATAAAAGTAAAAAATATATTTCTCTAAAACTGTTCTATAATCCAAATTGGCCATTATTTTCAATTAATCTGAAATAGTGAGTTTTCATTGTTGAGATGAAAGTCAATTCAAGATGATGGAAATACTGGTTTATGCTTTGTTAATTTCAATGGTGCATGCAAATTCTGTTGTAAATAAATTGAAACCTGTAGGAATGGAGGTTGCTATGAACTGTAGATAATTGTTATTCACGTGTTTTTTAAAAAATCAAAACCAGAGTCTGTAGATAGTTTCAGTATCACAGATAATATGCTCTAAGTGTATTCAGCACAATGCTTTCTCTGTTCAAAACAGCAAAACATAGCCAAGCTGGGGGAAGTGACAAACCCATGAACTGAGTCATTTTATGCAACATCCAAATCCCAGAACTCATTCTGATTCTCTTTTTCACACTGAAGATGCACTGAAAACTTTGTAAGTCATTAAGAATATTTTTTTTTGTGCTTAGACTATTTTTTGCATTATTTTTCTCCCTGAGGGAGAAAACACATATAAGAAGCTAATCTCTACTCTTCTCCCCTGCTGAGCTCCACAGATTGACCCCGCTCTCTCCTTCAGGCCATAGCTCTCATCTGTCCTCCACCAGCAAGAGAAAGGGGGTCTCGTCCCTTCATTGTAATTCAAAGAATCCCAGACAGGAGTTCTGGGATTCCTGTCCCAGCCCCAGAGCCAGGGAGGGAGGTACCCTGGGAAGGGCCTCACCTCAAAACCACACATCTTGAAAAGTGGGGACAAGTGGTTTGCTGAAAGATTCCCAGGTTCTGCTCACAGAGGAACAAAGGAAGTTCGACAGGCCAACCACCTGGTATCCACATGCCTTCCTCTTCTGTGGTGGGTTTGCCCTTCCGAAGGCAAACTCATTACCACCTAGTAGAGCTGTGCTTTCGATGGAGCTATACCTGATTACTTATCTCTGCTACTGCCATATTTTCACTGGGGGTGATGGGAAGCCAGCCATAACAGAAACACAACAATCATTTCAGCTTTTTCTCCTGATTCCTACCAAACTCACTTAGGTAAGTACTAATGATGGCTCCCTTGATAATCCTTTGGCGAAAACCAAACCAGACAAAAACAAACAAACAAACAAACAAACAAAAACATGTCTAATAACCCAATCCCCAAAAGCCAGGTGGATAGAGAAGATCTTTCTCTCTCCCTGAGAAGTAACAAAGAGGTATCAACCAGGAATCTGGTGACTTTATTAGCTCCAGATCAAATGGCAAGCCAACTCCGAGCAAAATTTCTCACCTTAGGATCTACCTCTCTTGTGTGGCAATTAGCATTTGCTACCATTTATTGTTAATGGTATAAATGTCCCACCTCCCCAGTTCAACTGAAAGCCATTGATAGGCAAGAGCCATCTTAAATCTCTTAATATTCCCTTCTCTTGCACAAACTTTACTTCTCGTTTCATGCTTATAACATCTGACTCTACATCCCTTGCCGTCTTTATCAACAAATTTCTACCAACTCAGAATTTTCTTCTCTACCTCATTCCTGGACAATTCCTTGGGTGATTTACTCCAATACCTACCTCGACAATCCTTCCAACAACTTCATCTTGTAGCTCCTCCACCAGCTCAAACTACATACCTAGCTCAAACCACATCTTTATTCCCCATTTAGCAATATATTCACATAGCCACACCAGTCCTACAGACAGCCCCAACCCCGAAGTTCCATCCTGGAATCACAGCTTCCTATATAGCATAGTGATTGAAAGCTGGTTCAAATCCTGCTACTGCCATTTGCTACTTATATGACCTGGGTGATTTACTTAATCTCTCAGTGCCTCAGTTTCCTCCTCTGTAAAATGGGGAGTACGCTAGACCTCCCTTACAGATTTGTGCTCAAGAAATGCTTGCTATTATTACCTGCCCTCTGCCCCTTTTTTGAGACAGGGTCTCACTCTCATGCCCAGGCTGGAAGGCAGTGGCGCGACCATGGCTCATTGCAGCCTTGATTTCCTGGGCTCAGGTGCTTCTCCCACCTCAGCCTCCACAGTAGCTGGGACTACAGGCATGCACCACCACGCCCAGCTAATTTTTGTATTTTTTGTAGAGAGAGGGTTGGCTGCCCAGGCTGGTCTCGAACTCCTGGGCTAAAGTGATTCACCCACCTCGGCCTCCCAAAGTGCTAGGATTACAGGTGTGAGCCACCACTCCCAGCCACCTGCCCCTTTTGAAAACTGGTACTAATTTGATATTTTGTATCCCATCCATGAGAGCATTCTATTCTCCCAGTAAACTCATCCTCTCCAGATTTCCCTTCCCTCCTGCCTTACCTGCCATGAGTTGCCTTCTACCAGCAGCTTCGATTGACTCTGAAATTGCCTGCTTATATCCAACTCGAGGTTAATCTAATTATTCCAAGTTCTACTGGAGAAAAGGATGTAAATGCAGGGACTATCTCCATTATACATGGACTATTTCCCACCTTGGTGGGCTCTCATACAAGCACCAAGCCCCATGGCAGCTGGTCCAGTTTATACTCATTTTTTTGTTTTTATTTTTACTTTATTTTATTTTATTTTATTTTTTTGAGAAGGGGTTTCACTCTTGTTGCCCAGGCTGGAGTGCAATGGTACAGTCTCAGCTTGCTGCAACCTCCACCTCCCGGGTTCAGGCAATTCTCCTGCTTCAGCCTCCCGAGTAGCTGTGGTTACAGGCATGTACTACCATGCCCAGCTAATTTTGTATTTTTAGTAGCAGCTAGGTTTCACAATGTTGGTCAGGATTTTATTGAACTCCTGACCTCAGGTGATCTACCCACCTTGGCCTTCCAAAGTGCTGGGATTACAGGTATGAGCCACCTCACCTGGCCCTCTATTCTCTTTATACCCCTCTCACTACCTCTTTGCATTTTTCAAAAAATTACCTTGCTTCCAGGAGGACCTCTGTTGACACCAATAGACTGGGCTATTTACAATGTTCTCTCACTTGTTTCTTAGACTTCAACAATTTACGTACTCTATCAGTGCATCTAGATCCACCTTATTCTTTTCTAAAAGTATCTAGTATGTTATGGTAGTACAAGTTGAGTACGCCTCACCCAAAATGCTTGGGACCAGATGTGTTTCTAATTACTGATGTTTTTTTTTTTTCTTTGGATTTTGGAATATTTGCATTTACTTCCTGGTTGAGCATCCCTAATCTGAAAATCCGAAATCCAAAATGCTCCAGCCAGTATTTCCTTTCAGCATCATGTTGGCGCACAGAAAGTGTCAGATTTGGGGGCATTTTGGATTTTGGATTTTTGGATTAGGGATGCTCAACTTGTACTATATTTTAACTGTTCTACCAATGGAGTGGTTGTTTAAAAGATTCTCCCTACTAATGACTTTGTAATTGTTAAATACAGTGGCTGTTTTCCATCTTGGTATCCAACTTGCTGTCCCTGTAGCATCTGACACTTCTGATGACCTCTTGACACCGCCCCTCCCGCTCAACAATGCTCTGTTCCCAAGGCACCCACCACCCTGCCTGCCCTCCCACCCTTCAGAGTTCTTTCTCGGTTCCTTCAACGGGCTTCTCCCCCACAGGCAGCCTCCTACATTTGGGACTTTCCAGGCTTCCATCCTTAACAGTTGCTTTAATTGTTTTTTCCACATTCACTGAGCATTCCTGAACATTAAATATTATTCTTTCTGCTGATTTCCAAATCTCTCCAATCGCTCTCCTGAATTCCAAATGTGAATTTCACAAATTGCCTACAGTGCAGCCCGGTCTGTGGGCCTTACAGGCACTGCAGACTCAATTTGTCCACAATGAACTTAGTGATTGCCCTTTTTGCGTTTTAGTCTCCCTCCCATCCATCACACCGCTAGGCTTGCCCCTCCTCCTGGGGCAACTGGAATGGTTTTTGTAAAAGCATAAATCGGATACAATGATTCTTTTGCATTTGATATGCGGGTCTCCGCCTGCAGTCCACATGGCTACTCCTGTGTACCCTTCAGATCTTAGCTCAAAGGTCACCGCGGAGAGGCTGCCCTGACCACCTGAGCAAAAGCATCACTCCCCGCTTCTCCTCCAATTACCCTCTATCCTGTTACCCTCCTCCTATTGCACATCTCTACTGGAAATTTTCTCTATTTGTTTACACACTGCTTGCCTGTGTCTTCTCTAGAACGCAAGCTCATGAAGACAAGGCCTTTGTCTTTTGCACCCCAGCGCCTACAACACCTTCTGCAACCCAGCAGGACAATCAACTTGTGGAATGAATAAATAAATCAACTCCTCATCCTTTAAGAAGGAAAGGGCCTGCTGTTAAATTAAGCACTGAGCCCCACATTTCAACCTGACCGGTTCTGTCTGAGTGTGTCACGTTTCCCTCCCCAGCCCACTTACTTTAGTTCAGGCCATTCATATTCATAAACAGATTATCTGTGAACGACAAGCTGATCCCTGGAAAGAGATGGCAAGTTAGCTCCACCCACCATCCTCACCACCATTGAGTTTCACATTGAACTTGACACAAGTTATAACCACCACCTTCTAGGAAAACCACTTCTCAGGGAGCAGAGAGGACGCGGCCACAAGGTCAAGAACGGATTAGATCCTAGCACACTGACCCTCTGGCTGACACCGCCAGGAGGCTCAGTTCTGGGAAACCAGCATCCCACACCCTCCCATCCGGACACACTGCTAGATATTTTACATGCATCCTCCCAATTCGCTCCGGAGCCCAGCCTGCTGTTGCTCCCTTTTACAGACAAACCATAGGTCCCGCAGGAGCGTGTCCCAGAGCTCCTGCAGAGGCCTCCACTGCCAGAGAGCCCCCCAACCTGGGTACCAAAGGCTTCAGAGCTCAAGCTCTGTCAACTTGAGCTACTTTATTTCCTGGCTGCCTTCAAAACCCCTCAGTGTCCTTTTTAAAAACAAAACTTGAAGCCCGCTCTGGAAGAGGAGGCCCAGGAAGAAGGAGGCCTACAGAGCAGCACGCGGGTGTCTCGGCCCGGCCGGCTCCCAGAAGCTGCTCCCCGTGGCTCGCTGGGATGGGGACGGCTGGGCGCCGGCGGGACGCTGCAGGAGCGGGCTACCGGCCGGAGGACGCGGGGGGACGCTGGGAACTCGGGGTGAAGGGACGGGACTCGGCGTTTCCTCAGATTGGGGGCGGGGAGAGGAGGCCAGGGTCTGAGGATGGAAGCGATCCCCGCCAGGAGGGAGAACAAAGCGGTGGCCCGCTTTCTCTCCCGACGCACGGCAGGCATTTAATCTACAAGCAGGGTGCCAGGGAGGGAGGGGAGCGGGGCGAGCCCCAAAATCGGGAGTTTGCATTTACCACGACGCCTCGCCCGTAGTCTGGCGCCTCCTCGCTGCTCCCGGCCATGTTTCTCCCGGGGAACGCGGGAAGGGAAGACGGCGCGGGAAGGAGCTGGGAGGGCGAAGGTTGCGTGGGGGAAGGGACTTGGGGATGGGGACCCGGCCGCCCCGCCCCGCCCCGGGCCCGCCGGCTGGAAGCAGCGGCCTGGCGCGGATCCAGGGCCCCGGCGCGGCGCCCCCTCCCCTGGCGAGGCCGCGGGGGCGCGGGGAGCAGCTGCCAAGCCGCGACCGCTCCCCGTGAGCGCGGGCCCCGGGCGCGTCCCTCGCGGCCACCGCTGTCGCCGCCGCCGCCTGCCGGATGGTCGCCTGCAGCCCCCGGCCTCGCCGCCAGGCCCCGCGGGGACTCGGGAGCACGAGGCAGCCCGCGGCAGGAAGAGAACGTGTCCCCCAGGCCCCTGCTTCCCAGATCCACCGTCCTAGCCCTCGGGCTAACAATCTCCTTGGCTCTTCCCTGCCAGATTTCATGCACGCGATTGTCCCAAGCAGAAGCGTGAAAGAGCCTGCGAGCCGGCGTGCTCTTGGAGGATGGGCAAGTGTCCTGGATGTGTTTTCAAACCTTGGAGCCGCCACCCACCTCTCTCCACCTCCCCTCACCTCCCTCCACTTCCCCTCACTTCCCTCCACCTCCTCTCACCTCCCTCCACCTTCCTCCGCCTTTCTCTGCCTTCCCCCCATCTCCCTCATCCCAGGGCCTGGAGCTGGAAAGATTACACCCGATTGCTTTTAGGGTGGCCCAGATCTGCAGGGATCAGATCTGGGCTTTCAGGATCCGGCCTTTCAGCCTTTGGTCAACTGCATTCAGGGGAGGAGGGGGAGAGATTTTTTCACATTCTCTGCTTTACCAGTTTTGCAAGAACATCTGGTCAGATTGTAATTGTTCCAGGTTGCAGCTTTATTAAAGCAGTCACTCTCTTCTGATTAGAAATCCTTCTCGTATGAGTCTGTTGTTCATTTCAACCCCTCTCACATCCCTGTGCTCCAGTTCTTTGTCCACTCCTGCAGGGTCCTGCTTTTTCTGGGTGTGTCTTCAGTCCCCAGGTCCCTGACATCTCATCAGCATCTTCATTCACTCAACCCAATTCAGGTTGAAGGCCTGAATCCAAGAGAACAGAACACAGTTTTCCTGATGCAGGCCTCTTTTGTTCATCTTCGGATTCTGGCACACAGAGGGGAGAGGAATGCTGATTTTGCCTAGTTTAAAGGGAAAATAGTTATCAATCGGTTAATGACGTTCTAGATTGGAAAAATATTAGTCATTCAGACTTGGCGCCCTGGTCCTGCTCAGCGGGGCTGGCTCTTCGTGTCGTTTCTAAGCGCCACTGCCTTGGAGGGTGCAGCTCCAGAGATCCTGAAATCAGGCATCTGCTTGGGAACTGCCTTACAAAAATGAGGGGTGTTGTTTCCCAGCGCACAGGTAAACATTTTCTCTTAGTAATTGTCAGAGGGTGTTGTTTTGAGCCATTTTTGTAGTCTGCCTCTCACTTCTTTTCCCCAAAGTCAAGCACCATCTTCCCTTTTCATTTTCAAAGACCAGGCCCAGGAACCATATTCACCAGCAACTTCATTAAAATTTCCAGGAGCTGAAAAGTGCTATCATTAGGGTGGTGATCAAACTTGAGAGTTCAGGACTCTCTTGGGGAGCTGTTTAATGCAGCTTCACTGGGTGGGGAAGATCTGTGGAAGCACCTAGAATCCTGCACCTGCTGAGAGACACCAGATGGGTGTGATGTGGATGGCTCATGACCTGTGCTTTAGGGGATTCTACTAGACCATCTTACTGCTTGGATATCAAACTTAGCCATGAGGCTCCGTGTGGATACAGGGCCAGATTAGGGTGTACAAGGAACTTCAAAATATGTCACAGGAGTAGTTGCCATGCAGAAGTCAAAAAGCGACAACTTTGGTTCCAGCCTAGACACTATGGAACATGTAAGGGAAATGGTAGATAAATCATCTTCCCTTAGAAAGGCTATTAGTTTAAACGTAAAATCCAACAAGTTCACAGTGAAAAATGAAACTTGCTTGAAAGGCAACAATTATGAATGTGTGCTCAAGAACATCCTACATAGACTTATACAGGTCATCCTATAAAGGGCACAGAATGATGAGTAAATAGTTTTTTAAAATCTAATTCATTTTCTTTATTATCTTTGTATATTTTGATAATATTTTGTGCAGTCTGATTATACTTTGATACTTTGGAGAGCATTAACATAATACAAGATAATACTTGATAACCCAAACAGTATTTGCAAAGACCGGTATCCAGAAATAACAGCTCATCTGTCCAGGCTTTATTCTTAATCTTGCATTATGAGGATTTAGAGGCAAAAATTCTTTTTAAACCTCAAATTTCTGTTATGTGTTGTGTTAGTCTGTTCTCATATTGCTATAAAGAACTACCTGAGACCTGGATAATTTATGAAGAAAGAGGTTTAATTGACTCACAGTTCTGCAGGCTGTACAGAAAGCAAGGCTGGGAGGCCTCAGGAAATTTACAATCATGGCAGAAGGCAAAGGGGAAGCAAGCATGTCTTACCATGGCAGAGCAGGAGAGAGAGAGAGAGAGCAAGGATGTAGTGCCACACACTTTTAAACCATCAGACCTCGTGAGAACTCACTCACTATAACGAGAACAGTATGGGAGAAATCCACCCCCATGAGCCAATCGCCTCCCACCGGGTCCCTCCCCCAACATTGGTAATTACAATTCAACATGAGATTTGGGTGGGGACACAGAGCCAAACCATATCACATGTCTAGTAGAATAGCTTTGGACTAGGACCTCTTTTTCTGTAACAATCCATGTTACTTTAGCCAATGAGTCTAAGCCAATTATATCAGTGTAATATACATCAATTTTCTCATCTGTAAAATGGAGCAACACATTTATTCTCTACTGCATATGATGATGAGATGAACGTGAGATAACATACAAGAGAATTCTTTGCAAAATGCTATGAAACTGTAATATATTATTAACCTGAGATGCTGTAAAAATGTATGACCAAATGTTTGTGAAATTATTCCATGTGAAAATGACAAGGAATTGTCTTTTAAGGTTGATGGGGCTAGGCACTATGACTTACACCTGCAATACCAGCACTTTGGGAGGCCAAAGCAGGAGGCTCACTTAAGGCCAGGAATTCAAGACCAAAGCTGGGTAACATAGTGGGACCACATCACTATAAAAAATTAAAAACTTAGCCAGCTGTGGTAGCATGGCACCTGTAGACCTAGCTACTGGGGAGGCTGAGCTGGAAAGATTGCTTGAGGCCAGAAGTTTAAGGCTACATTGAGTCATAATTGCACCACTGCACTCCAGCCTGGGTGACACAGCAAGACCCTGTCCCTACAAATACATAATAATAATAATAATAATAAAAGATCGATGTAAGGTGAACAATCAGGGATAGTTATAGTCTAGGAATAATCTAGAGCTGGTATGAGAATAAATACAGAAAAATGATAACATTATTAAAATAATGAGATTTTCCATAAAAAGGGATATTTTAGCTCAGACTGTCCATTTCCTTTTCTTTTTTTTTCCTTTCCAACTTTTATTTTAAGTTCGGGGGTACACACGCAGGTTTGTTTGGGAAAATTGCATGTCACAGGGATTAGGTGTACAGATTATTTTGTCACCCAGGTAATAAGCATAGTACCTGATACATAGTTTTTTAATCCTCACCCTTCTCCCACCCTCCACCCTCAAGTAGGCCCTGGTCAGACTGTCCATTTTCTAATATGCCTTTGAAGGAGCTATAAGAATAAAGATGCGCATCTTTGCAAAGTTAATAACCAGCCAATATACTTGCATTTTTCTGTCATTCTCTTTATTACCTTTTAGCAGTAGGTCCCCTGCATTTTATTTTATTTTATTTTTTTTAGTGTTTATATTGTGTTCACTTACATTTCTTTTTTGTTTTTTTTAGTTTTATTTTTAATTGACACATCATAGTTGTACATATTATCTATGGGGTACAGTGTGATATTCCACTACCTGTGTACATTGCATAATGGTCAACTCAGGCTAATTAGCACACCCATTATCTCAAGCATTTTTCATTTCTTTGTGGTGAGAATATTCAAAATCGTCTCTTCTAGCTGATTTGAAATACGCAACACATTACTGTTAAATATATCACTCTACTGTGCCATAGAGCAGGCGTCCCCAACTACGGGGTTCCAAACTGTGGTCTATTAGGAATTGGGCTGCACAGTAGGAGGTGAGCGTTGGGCAAAGCATTCCCACCTGAGCTCTGCCTCCTGTCAGATCAGCAGCTGCATTAGATTCTCATAGGAGCACAAACCCTATGGCGAACTGCACACAGGAGGGCTCTAGGTTGTGTGCCCCTTCTGAGAGCCTAACTAATGCTGGACGATCTGAGATGGAACAGTGTCATCCTGAAACCATCCCCCTCAAAAATCTGTGGAAAAATTGTCTTGCACAAAACCGGTCCTTGGTGCCAAAAAGGTTGAGACCTCTGCAGTAGAGTACCGGAACTTATTCTTCTCATCTGACTATAACCTAATGCCTACTAGCCAACCTCTCCTACTCCCGCCACTCCTCCCCACTTTTCACCTGACTCTGATAACCGGTATTCTACCAGAACTTACTCCTCTCATCTAACTATAACCTAGTACCTACTAACCAACCTCTCCTACTCCCGCCACTCCTCCCTACCTTTCAGCTGACTTTGCTAACCAGTATTCTACTCTCTACTTCTATGTGATCAACTTTTTAAAATTCCGCATATAAGTGAGATCATGTAGTATTTGCCTTTTGTGTCTGGCTTTTCTTACTTAACATAATGTCCTCTAGGTTCATCCATGTTGTTGCAAATGACAGGATTTCATTCTTTTTATTGAGGTCTTATCCAAAAAATCCTTGCCTGGACCAATGTCATGAAGTGTTTCTGCTATGTTTTCTTTCTAGTAGTTTCATCGCCTCAGGCTTTACATTTCAGTCTTTATTTTGAGTTGTTTTTTTTTTGTTTTGTTTTGTTTTTTTTTTTTTGAGATGGAGTCTTGCTCTGTTGCCCAAGCTGGAGTGCAGTGGTTTGATCTCGGCTCATTGCAACCTCTGAATCTCAGATTCAGGTGATTCTCCTGCCTCAGCCTCCCGAGTAGCTGGGATGACAGGCGCCCATGACCACGCCCAGCTAATTTTTGTGCTTTTAGTAGAGACGGGGTTTCACCACGTCAGACAGGCTGGTCTCGAACTCCTGACCTCAAGTGATCTGCCTGCTTTGTCCTGCCAAAGTTCTGGGATTACAGGCATGAGCCACTGCATCCAGCCTTGAGTTGATTTTTGTATATGGTGAGAAAGAGGGGTCTAGTTTCATTCTTCCATGTGTGGATATTCAGTTTTCCCAGCACCGTGATTCTCTGCATTTTAAATTCTGTAATTATCCTGTGCTACTACCATGGTGAAAACACAAATATTTATAATTCACTGAATTCTCTGCCAGCCTGGAGACTTTTGTCCTGGAAGTATATACTAATTTTTTTTGACATTTTGGTAATTAACTTTTGTCAATACAAATCTGTAATTGAAGGAACAGTTCAATCTATTCACTGAATTGTTCCAACCCTGTCACTCAGTGACACTAGATTGGAAATACGGAAAGGCATTTATTTCTTTCTTCACTAGACTGGAAATACAGAAAGGCATTTAATTCCTTCTGAGTCTTGAAACATGAAAATAAATTTAAAAAAAAAACTTTCAGTCTGGGAATTGTGTTGAAATCCATAAACATCTGAAACTTAGTGACTCAGATTGTTAGTCAGAGTCACTGGTTAGAATCTGGATGGAATCCACTGTGGACAAAGGCCAGTAATAATGATGATGATATTTTGCTTTTCCATAGTGCTGAACAAAACTCTTTACAAATGTTACAAGCACAAAAGAAAGAGTAGCAAGACATTTTTTCTGCAAATGCTCAGGCTAAGTAAGACTCTTGCTACCTTTGAAGTACTTTATTTTTCCCTCTACATAAATACAAAAGAAATGTAGTGGCAAATGCTTGCAACAAAACCCAACTTAAGCAAAGGCTTCATTAGTATTCAATTAGCATAGTAACCCGTCTTTCCCGGTCTCTTGTTTGAAGCAGACTGGATCCAATGTGTAGTCTTGGAGTAAAGAAAATAATGTCTCCAGAGTAGGTCTTATAAATAAAGCCAAGGCTACACTCAATTGTGTTTTGTATTATCACACTTTCGTTAGTAATTCACCTTCCACTGAAGAACACACAGAGGGTAGATCTAAGTCTCTTCTCTTGCAATAATGTCAGACATGAGGAATATCAGCAGTAAGTGCTGGGCAATTTCAGAGATATCCTCCCACTATCTCCCCATCTGACCGGAACAGGAATTGGATAGCTTCAGAGCAAAAGAATAATGTGTCCATGTGTTCCTCCAGATCTCAGAGTCCTGGCAGTCGACCTCAACTCTCTTGGCCACCATAAAGCAGTCACTGAAAGGACACAGCTGCAGGAACTAGGGACTAAGCAGTAAATAAATCCACAGGGCTGGAGGCAGAAGTTACGTACATGACCCTAAAACAATATTCTGTGGTTATGAACAAACGAATTAGCATCTGTTGGTGCGTGGCAGCTTATGCAAAATTAATTGGTGCCTCAGCCCGTGCTGAGTTTCTAAGGGAAAGATGTTCACTTCAAAAACAAAAACAAAAACACACAAAAAACAAGGGGGCCTCCTTAGTCAGCAGCAATTTTGGCTGGTGTCCTGGGGAGACGACCAACTAGAATGGGAATGGAGCTGTTTATTCTCTTAGCTGTACATGGATTCTCTTAAGATCAGAGCTGATGTATAACAACCACTGGCAATATCCCAAGACATGATCCAGTTATTGCCAGGTTATGGGTTGTGTCTTAGAGTTAAGGTGAGAGGAGCTTGGGAAAGGGTTGAGAGATATGGCTTGAGAGTGGGAGAAATGGAGAAAGTAAAAGAAATTGAACACTGATCTACATAAAGCAACACTTCCCTAATTGCGTGTTTGATCCACTTTATGTTTGATGAAGATGGTGTTTTGATTCATTAGGTTTGAGAAACAATTAAATAAGCAAAGTTAAGCCAACGTCTATGTTGTAGGAGTATTTAATATGCCAATATGCACTGCCAATATTCAAGAAAACTGTTGCAAAATGCAATATTTCCCAAGCTTTTCTTTTTTATTTTCTGTCTGTGCAAACCTTTCTGGAAGGTGTTTTATAAAGGTTTTAAAAATATTATAGTATTATGAAATGCTTAAATTTATGGTTTTAATGTTATCTCCAAGTAAGAGGTTTTATATATTCTTAAAGATACACTAAAAGGACTAAATATTTTATATATAATACTGTTTTCAAACTGTGCATAGATATTTTTTCTTTGTAAAAACATATAATAGCAATTTGAATGAAAATGGCTAAGGCCTTTCTCATCTTGTGAAATAGCCTGGATTTGCAATTTGGGTACCCTTCAGGTTGGTATGCAACTTGGTATTTTCCTAGAAGATGAGGAACTTATTTCCACCTCCCTACCTCCACCTCCATCCCCCACCCCCACTCCCATTTTTGCCATTTTTCTCTCCCTCATGTGTGAACAAAATCAGCCTTCTGAACAGCAAGAGAGATGAAAGTCACCTCATTGTGGCAATTCCCTTTTGTCTCTCTCAGTGACCATGTGGTAGCTTGCACAGCTAATTGTTTGGTTTTAGACATTGCCAACATGTAGAATATCCCAGTGAACCAAGAAGCAGAGCTGGGATGTGGTATTAAAAGTCATACAAAGGTATGGGCATACTGGGCTCATGGTTCCTTTCAAGGAACTCTCCCAGTGGAAATCTACTGCAGCTCTCACATTAATAGTCCTATGGGTTGCACTTGAAGGAACTGGGTTCTTTGTGTTTTATTTATTTTATTGTTATTATTATTTTTTATTTTTATTTTTGGAGATGGAGTCTCGCTCTGTAGCTCAGGCTACAATCTCAGCTCACTGCAACCTCTGCCTCCTGGGTTCAAGTGATACTCCTGCCTCAGCCGCCCGAGAAGCTGGGATTACAGGCATGCTCCATGACACCCTGCTAATTTTTGTATTTTTAGTAGGCACAGGGTTTCACCATATTGGCCAGGCTGGTCATGAACTCCTGACCTCAAGTGATCCGCCTGCCTCGGCCTCCTAAAGTGCTCCTTCATCATGCCTAATCCTCCCAAAGGATTACAGGCATGAGGCACCACATCCAGCCTTTATTTTTTTATTTTTTATTTTTATTTTTTAAATAGAGACAGGGTCTCACTCTGTTGCCCAGGCTGGTTTCAAACTCCTGGGCTCAAGTCATCCTCCCGCCTTGGCCTCCCAAAGTGCTGGGATTATAGACGTGAGCCACGACACCTTGCCATTCCTTGTGTTTTCTAACTAGGCATCTCTGAACTACATTCACTTCCTCAGTTGGAACTGTAGGATCCATGGCAAGTTGAACCTGACTCATAGAGGGTCAGATCTGCTATGTTTCAGCCGTTCTGTTTATAACTTTTTAAAAGAAAGTTCAGATATATTTTTCCGTTTTAAATTAGCATGTACAAATTGTTATAAACTGGAAAATACAGAAAAACATAAGTAAAATATAAAAGCATGTTAAACATATTTTGGTGCCTTCTTCCAGTTTTGTGATTCTGGGAAGTTTATCTTAACTAGTTCTGACTAAGTGTGCAGGCTGTAGTTCTGTTCCCTTCTTCTCTGCTTTACATTCTAAGTAAAATAAACATATAACACAAGTGTTTTTCCATAGTATAATAAACTTCTTATAAACATCATTTGAAATAGCAATGCCATCACTTATTTAACCATTCCCCAGTATAAATATATTACTTCCAAATTTTGATTTTATAAATATATAAATAAATGTGTTTGTGATAAAACATTTATATGCATTTTAACTATTTCTAGAGGATAAACTCTCCAGAAATGGAATTTCTAAGTTAGAGAGTATAAGTATTTTAAGGCTCTTGATATATGTATTGCTAAATTTAGCTTAAAATATTAGTGTCTTTTTTTTCCCAACGGAAGAATACAGTAAATCTTATAAGATTTTTCGCTGAAAGTGAATTAAATTTTACTGTGAAAACACTTTGAGGTTCGAGGGAAAAGAATATTAGCTAACATATGTTAAAAGCGTAGTAATTGGAACTAATAAGAAAAGTCAGTTTGAATTTGTGATTCATTCTTTACTATACACTATTTTAAAACAATGTGGTTTTATCGTTGTAGTCCATAAAGTAATACCTAGACTAATGAAAAGTTTACGGTGCTGTGTTTCAGGGTTTTGGCTCCAACTCAGGCAGACTCAGCTTTAAAACCAGACTCCACTACCTACCACCTGATTTTGACTGTGGGCAAGTTTCTTACTTTCTTTGCCTTATTTTCCTATCTGTACAATGGAGATCATGCCAGTTCCTGCTTCTTAGGGTTACTGTGAGGATTAAGGAAAATAATGTATTCAGAGTGCTGAGTACGTAAGGAGTGCTCAAAACATTTTACCCAATATTAAAATAGAGTTACTGTGGTGGAATTCCTGGTCAGTTAGAAGTTCTGTGTTATTAATGATAAACAGGTCAGTTAGCAGTTTAAAAAAATAAACCTGCAATCTGTAAAAGCTTCATCATGTAGATGAGCTAACATTCTCCTATGAAATTATATTTATGTCTTGTGTTATCAATTCATTCTATACATGTTATATCATATATTTATATGTGAGCATGTAAAACAAAAGTAAATTACAAGAAAATCTCTGTCTAGTTAGTATAAATAGTGATGGATTCTCAATTATTTTTAAACTATTTTTAAAATTATTGCTTTATTATTTTTATCTTACATTAGGAAGAAGATATTAGTCTGATTTGATGCTCTTAATGTTTGGAATATAAAGGACAGCAATACACATTAACTTCAAAATCTATGAATATACTTAAAATAAGCTCTACAGCAAACATAACTACATCACTAAATCTCAATATTTATAGTTTATTTCTAAGGAACAAATGTAAATGGATCAAATTTTTAAAATCATTTAAACATTTTTCTAAGTGTCTGTAAAAAGGATTAGAAGAAGTGTAACATACATATTGAAAGACTGTCCCTCGATGCAGAAGTGAGCATTGAATTTGGTATTTGGGTTGAAGCAGTTTTCACTTTCCATAGCCATTTTATATGCTGTTCTGTTACTGTGGTCAGCGGTTTTCTTTCCTTAGAACTCACTTTACCTTAGATTCTCCTCTGCGTCTTAGCTCAGCAAAACGATCATGATCTTTCTGAACCTAAAGCTCAGGACAACACTGTCATTTTCTCAATTTGTCTCTTGGCTTGAGAAAGAACTTTCAGATTCTCTTCAGTTCATACCAAACCCACAAAGCAAATAACCCCAAAAGTCACACACACAGGTGAGAACTTTTCAACACACTTTAAATTAAGGCAATTCAAAGAATAGGAGACTAGAAAAATCTAGTTTGCATGGTAAGGCCAGATACTGAACCCAGAAATAATAATTTCTTTCTAACTCCAAGATTGATGTCACTGGCTTTCCATCCTCAGATTTCTCAGCATGTTCATTACAATCAGCCACAGAGTACAGCTGACACCTAGGTCACTTTTTCCAGAGAATAAAGAGATGAGAGATGGGTGACTCAGACTTTTCTGTGGGTCTGGGGATTTTGCCAAAGCTTCAGCGATATAGACAGAATACCTTAGCAATTGTAAAAGTCATACCTGGACTCCGTACTCATTACCTTTCACCTTGTTAGTCAAGTCATATTACCTTTTATATTCTGTTTTTGTGTGTGCAGTGTTACTTGTGACCTTTCTGTATTCTTTTTCAACATTTATTTTCTAAGTCTTAAAACTAGTCTGTGTTTCTGAGCTCTTGCTTTAGGCATAGTTCTCAGGTTCAGTCCAATTGTCTAATCAACTGGGTTGATTTTTAAAATAGCAGACTTTTGAAAATGGCAAACATGAAGTATGGTTATTGAGGTTGTGATTATTCAGAAACCTCTTTCAGTTGCTTTGGAAAACCTGGAACGTACAGCTCTGATGATTTTTCTTGTTCTTAGAGACACTACACAGGTTTTAAAAGTTTTTTCCAAATCTCCTTCCATATTTTCTTTTTCTTCTTGTAAAAGACAAATAAAAAGAAAAACCCTGATATTAAAAGCAAATCCTGAAAAATGATGTAAAACGTCAGGCAACCAGAAATTCCCAAAAGCCAGTTTGCTTTTTCCTAGAGAAAAATAAAAATGGTGGAAAGAAAGATCTAAGAAACATTGCCTATTTCACACAGCACACTCTAGGAACTTCTGAAGATTAGTGGCGAGTGCAGGAAAGGCTTCTCTGCCCATTGTTAAAAGCTGTGGACAGCTCTGTCATGTTGGCATTTTCTAGGTTTGGGAGCTTAGAAGATTTTGCCAAAGGAAGTACCTAGGTTTGTAAAACGCCATGCATTTTACCTGGTTTTATAAAGATTGGGGTTTCTCAATATTAGCAATATAGACCCTTGGAGCTCTGTGAGTCTTTGTATGGAACTGTACTGTGTATTGTAAGCTGTTTAGCAACATTTCTGGCTTCTTTTGCCCCTTAGGACCCAGTAGCACCCCCAGTTGTAACCATCAACAATGTCTTCAGAAAGTGCCAAATATCCCTGGTGGTTGGGGGTAGAGGGTGATAGCCCAAACTCATCCCTTGCTATTCTTAACCATCACTGCCCTAGAGTAACACCCCTTATACTGGCCTCAGCTGTTTCCTACTCTCTTTTTAGGAGGTAAATGAAAGTGTTAGGCTCATAGCTGCTAGACCCATAGACAGTAGGTCTGTAGCTCTCTTGAATATGGGGAATAACGAGAGAACAGTTTGTGGTGGGAGTAGGGAGTTTCTTTCTTTCATGCTTCCTGGAATAAAAAACATAAACACAAAGAAAATATAAATTGTTTCAAACATAGATAAATATAAGTTAAATGAAGCTCATGTCAAAATGCAAAGCCAAAATCAGAGACCTGCACTTTTTTTAAAAAAAATATAAAATCAATCATTTCCATTTTCTCCTAGTCTTTCAGAATTGGAATTCGGAGTTTATAATATTAATAGACGTCCAAGATTCATTGATATTACTTCCATTTCATATAAAGGAAGATGACTCTCGGGAGACTAAGCAACGTACTTATGACTATCCACAGTAATGATATTTTAAATTCATGAGGCTTACAGCAGGATCCAGAAGTGAGCTCCCCTTCTTAGACCTGTCTTTAACATAGAACTGTCCAGGCTGAGCAGTGTGGCTCACGTCTGTAATCCTAGCACTTTTGGAGTCCCAGGTGGGCAGATGGTTTGAGCCTAGGAGTTCAAGACCAGCCTGGGCAACATGGCAGAACCCCTTCTCTACTAAAAATACAATAAGTTAGCTGGTCATGGTGGTGCACACCTGTAGTTCCAGCAACTCAGGAAGCTTAAGTGGGAGGATCACTTGACTAGGAGGTTGAGGATACAGTGAGCCATGACTGTGTCACTGCACTCCAGCCTGCATAACAGAGTGAAATCCTATCTCAAAAATAAATAAATAAATAACATAAATAAATAAATAAATAAATAGAATCCAGGCTAAGATGAACAAGCCATTGTCCTGCTATTATGCGAAAACGTGGAATCAGGAATCCCAACCCTGAAATCTACCATGTCCTGCCTCTATCACTTACTGTGTGATCTTGGGACTCACAACCCTAACGTTCAATTCCTTTGTGTGAAAAATGAGAACAACTGCAATTGATTGATGAAACCATTGTGATGATTATGTTAGTATCACTATCACCTCCACTCACCTTATTCTTCCTCGTTTCCTCCTTTTCCTTCTTTCGTCTCCACTTGTGTCTGGTCCACTGGCCTCCAAGGGCCACAGCCCTCATTGACTTGCCCAGCCCTGATTCTGAGCCCCAGCCCTAAAGAGAGATCATGCAAACCTCTGCAGAGTTTTCAGAAAAAGAAGTTTACATGCTTCATCAAGTTATCTCTGTCAATTTCTTACTACTTGAAATGATTTCTTTAAATTTCCAAGTGCTTAGATGTCTATGACTATGGAAAATTAAGTTCTCTGAGAAATATAATCAGAAATGCCTTCGGGTTGAGTAGGAGGAATATTGGCAAGGATTCCTTTGTAGATGGATACTCAGTCCTTTGCAGGGCACTCCATTTCATTTTTCAGCAGTTCTAATTATTGAAAAGTGTATACTTTCTTCTTGATTTTTCTTCTGGAACAACACTGGTTGCATCTCTTTCCTTGTTCACTAATGAGCTACAGAAATCAGCAGGTCATGGGCCTATAAACTTGCTGCATTTAAAGATTTTATATGAGAATACATCAAATACAAAATAATGAAACGAATTCTACAGCCACACTATCACCTGAAACCTGGTCTTGTTTCTTGCATTTAGTAGAGGTTGTGTAACTTGGGAGGTTGACCTGATCCTTTAGTTAAACGATTCATGAAGTGTGAACATTAAAATTTCAGAATAAGAGATAAAACTGGCAGAGAAAATAAGTTACACTTAGCTTTGCCTGCAATAGTGTTTGGATATTGACTCAATAGAGGATGCCCATAAGAATACTTTGCCAAGAACACATCCAGATTCATCACCTCCCTCCTGAAGAATAAGTGCGAAGCACAGTGCAAGGAGAGTAGAAACCGGAACCTGGAACCTGTCTGCTGCATCCAGAAAATAGAAAATCAAATATGTCACTTACACAATTTGCCATTTTGGCATCAATGCCACCTTTATATTTAAAGAAGAAAAATGAAATGTGTGCAAAGAAAGGCCTTAAAAATAAAGTGGCTAATAAAGGAGAGACCCCAATGTGTCATACGTGCAACCTTCTCATTAACTTTGAAAGCAGCACTGACTTTCGCTGAGACCACAATACCCTCTGGCTTTCTTCAGTCCTTTCTCCCAGTGCTGTGGGCCTTTTTTTGGACATCAGAAACACAGTTTCTCTGAGATAATTTCCAGCGTTAACTGAGCAGCCTGGGCTGCAAGCCCGGTCCCCTAACACCGTTTTCATTATTCTCTTAATGGAATCGCTCTCTGTTAGAAGGTGTCACTCCACATGTGCAAGGATTAAAATGGATGGAATATGGCACAAGAAAGATGCTGGAGATTAAGTGAAATCTTAGTGAAGAGTACTTCCTGTACCTTTTAGGTGTCTGAGTATATTCCTTTATTTATGGGCATCCACACTCCCACCCAAATCAACACCTCTAATATGAATTATTGATGGCGAGATCTTGGACAACTACCTAAACTCTCCATGCTTCAATTTCCCTATCAGTAAAAGAGGATGATAATCATATCTACATCATAAGGTTATTATGAGGACTGAGTGGTTAATTTAGATTAGGCACTTAGAATAACACAGGCCCTAGTAAGAGTTATATACGTTTGCTATTGTTACTACAACAGAGAAGAAAATGTGGCAGTGTCTCTGTTTTTCACTTTATTGGCTATTCATGGCTTTGAAAAGTCATAACAATTTATTTATTTTTTTTACCTAACTAAATAAGCAGATTTACTGCCAGTTATGAACAAGACCTGCTGCTTTGCACATCATAACAGGCCAGAAAGATTCCAGATTCCATGGGTACCAGGTTCAATTTCTGGCTTCCACGAATTCAGAGCCCCTGAGTCTTCTTTTTCTGGTGTGTGCGTATGTGTGTGTGTGAACGTGTGTGTGTGTGTGTGCATGTGCGTGTGTGTGCGTGTGTGCACTAAAGAGTGGCAGAGACAGATCCAGCTGGTCCAAACTGCTCGTTCTTCTGTCATTACTCTACATAATGAAACCGTGTGATTTCTTTCATCAGGTGCAGCTGGTACCACCTGGTCTGCCTTTGATGGATGTTCTGCCCAGAAATGATGAAAGGCTTTGGCTCTAACAAATGAGAATAAACCCCCAAATGAGCTGAATACGCACCATAGAGGTAGAGTGGGAAGGATGGGGAATTTTAGTTCTTCTCTTTCTTTCAGTGAAGCTTTATAGTTCTCATTGTGTTACTCTTTGCTTAGTTCAATGTTTAGATCCTCGAACAAATTTTACAAGAGACTTTTCATCAGACTCGCTGTAATCCTGACCCTCCTTTATGCCTTTGATGACCTTGATTGGATACTAATGACTCCTATGTGCGTGCGTGTGTGTACGTGTGTGTATGATGTGTGTGTATGATATGTGTCTATATGTATGTATGATGTGTGTATACTTGTGTGGTATGTGTGTATGTATGATGTATGTATGTGCATGATGTGCATATATGTGTGTGAGTATGTGTGTATGATGTAAATGATGTGTGTGTATATGTGTGTGTATGTGTGTGTATATGTGGGTATGATGTGTGTATGTACATGTGTATATGTGAGACTGATGTGTGTATGATGTATGTGTATGAAATGTGTGTATGTGTGTATGTACGTCTGTATATGTGAGAATGACATGTGTGTATGAAATGTGCGTATGTGTGTATGATGTGTGTATATATGTGTGTATATGTGTATATGATGTATGTGTATATGTGTGTATGATGTGCGTGTATATACAAATGTATATGATGTGTGTATGATGTGCATGTATGATGTATATGATGTGTGTGTATTGTGTGTGTAAATGTGTGTGTGTATGTGTATGATGTGTGTATATATGTATGTATATGTGTGCATGATGCGTGTGTATGATGTATGTGTATGACGTGTGTGTATGTATGATGTGTGTGTATGTGTGTATATGTGTGCATGATGTATGTGTATGATGTGTGTGTGTACTATGTGTGCATATATGTGTGTTTATGTGTGTATGGTGTGTGTGTATGATGTATGTGTATATGTGTGTGCGTGATGTGTGTATATAAGTGAGTATATGTGTGTATGATGTATGTGTGTGTATTTATGATGTGTGTATACATGTGTGTATATGTGTCTATGTTGTGTGTGTATGATTTATGTGTATGTGTGTATGTATGATGTGTGTATACATGTGTGTATGACGTGTGTGTATATGATGTATGTGTATATGTGTGTATGATGTGTGTATGATGTGTGTATACGTGTGTATGATGTGTGTATATGTGTGTATGTGTGTCTATGATGTATGTGTATATGTGTGTATGATGTGTGTGTGTATATGTGTGTGATGTATGTGTGTGTATGATGCGTGCATATGATGTGTGTATACATGTGTATATATGTGTGTGGGATGTGTGTATACATGTATGTATATATGTGTGTATGATGTGTGTATATTCATGTGTATACATGTGTGTATGATGTGTGTATGAGTGTATGTGTGTATACAAGTGTATATGTGTGTGTATGATGTGCGTGTATGATGTGTACATACATGTGTGTATATATGTGTGTATGATGCGTGTATACATGTGTGTATATATGTGTATGATGAGTGTGTGTGTGATGTGTGTGCACATGTGCGCATATATGTGTATACATGTGTATATGTGTGTATATGCGTGTGTATGATGTGTGTGTATATATGTGTGTATGATGTGTGTATACATGTGTGTATATATGTGTATGATGTGTGTGTATACATGTGTGTATGATGTGTGTGTATACATGTGTGTATATGTGTGTATGATGTGTGTATATGTGTGTATGATGTGTGTATGATGTGTGTGTATACATGTGTATGATGTGTGTGTACATGTGTGTATATGTGTGTATGATGTGTGTGTATACATGTGTATATGTGTGTGTTATGTGTGTATATGCGTGTGTATATATGTGTGTGTGTATGATGTGTGTGTGTGTGTGTACAGGCTGCTGATAGTCCTGGCCACCAGTTACATCATCACTGGGAAGCTGCAAAGAGTGCAAAATATTAGTGGGAAATGTCGTTACCTGATAGATTTTTAAAAACCTATCTGCGAGTAAGAGCTTGGGCTATATCATTCCTTCTTACTTTTGATTCTGATATAGGGAGCAAGGTTTTCCCAGGCCCAGAGGAAAGAACTGTCTCTCTCTCTGTTGCCTTTTTCCTTTGTCTCTGACATAAGTCCTTTCCCAGGGCTGATGCACAAGGAAAACAAAGCATAAGCCTAGCCATTCTGAGGCGCTCCTGCCTGTGAAGTCTGAGAAGGCACAAATTCGATGTCTTGCTGAGCCAACGAGGCAGACTTAAACAATAGGAATCTACCAATCTACAGTCAATCTCTACCTCACAGGTGCCAACATTCCCTTGCTCATCCAGAAGCTAACATCCTCCTTGGGTGTTAGACAGCATACTTTGTTGTCTAAGATCCTTCCAGTGGTGCTGTACCTAGACCTGCCTTGCACAGTATTGCTGCACACCCACGACTTTTCTCAGCCCCTACACTGCCTCTTCTGCTCCTTTGTATGCCTCTGACTCCTTCGGCTGCGGCCTTTCTATCCTTAGCGTATTTGGATAAGTGAATTCAGTACTGCCTGAAAAGATTTGATGGTGGGATTTCAGACACTGTAGCAAGTCGACAAAAGCAGACCAATTGTTTGAAAACCCATAATTTCACCTAGATATTCTGTATCTTACTCAAGGCTCTGTTGTACACAGAGCTTGCTACCTTTGGAGAGACAGAAGTCGAATCACATATGATCACTCACTCTGTCTCTATTTTCCCAACTATTGCATTTGACTTCTTTGTTGTTGTTGTTGTTTTCTTGAGATGGAGTCTCGCTCTGTCACCCAGGCCGAAGTGCACTGATGAGACCTCTGATCCCTGCAACCTCTGCCTCCCAGGTTCAAATGGTTCTTCTGTCTCAGCCTCCAGAGTAGCTGGGATTACAAGTGTGTGTCACCATGCCCGACTAAGTCTTGTATTTTTAGTAAAGACAAGGTTTCACCATGTTGGCCAGGCTGGTCTGGAACTCCTGACCTCAAGTGATCCACCCGCCTCGGCCTATGGAAGTGCTGGGATTACAGGAATGAGCCACCGCGCCCGGCCACATTTGACTTCTTTATAAGTAGCAAGATGAATGTTTTCAGTCCTTAAGTAAGCCCCTGCTACTCCTTTGGCTGTGAAGACTCACAGTTTTAGAGTCTGTAAGTCATGTTTGCTCAGGATGAGTGTTATGTACTTAAGATATTATGAACGTTTCATAACTCTTTTTCTGTATGTCCATCACAGAACTACAGAATCAATAGGTCTCTTTTTACAAGTGAGCTCTGAAGAAAAAAAATCATATAACATGGAAAAAAAGAAAAAGGAGACCATGATGCTGAGTTTTCTAACAAACACTACAAGCTGTAGTTTGGTGTATTTATTTCTCTGCTTTGATAAGATGGTAGCATATAGTTTTTAAAGGAAAAATATTCATAGAGAGCAGCGAATTTGAAGAAAAACGTTGGAGGGGACGCTTTGTTTGCAGAAATACAAATAAGGGCAGTTTCAAAGCGGCTACTTAAGTGCTGTCCATAGTTACAAAGCCCCTGTAGCTGATGAATTTTATCATGCGGAACGACATTTTAGGCCTTCATCAATATTTATCCTCTCTTATCATGAATATTTCTTATAATATTCCCTAAGGAAGTCTAAAACATTTCTAAGAAACTTTTGCATCATCTTGAACTTGCATCTGCTAAGCTTGATTGCCTTAGAAAAAACCCACTCTTTTATATCATTTTGCATAGCAACATCCCAAACAGAGCAAACATGATGATGCATGGAAAAGAAAAAGAGTCTGGGAGAAATACAGCTATGAAGGGACAAGCATGTGTTTCCAGAAACCACTTGAGGACGGTGTTGTTACTCTCCCATGAGAGCTGCAAGGGGCTAGCCCCATTCATGGTTCTCATTTCCTGAAGCTCTTCTTTAGCCATTCTTACAAAGTTTTATTTTATTCTTAAATCACATGAAGAGGGGGAAAGAATCAATGTTTATTGAAGGAGGGAAAATCCTTTCAAGATGATCTGTACTCCCATAGGAGTGGGATGCATATTTTAGAAGTATAGTAAGTATGCACGGTTCTGAAACAGTTACCATAGGAACAAAATTTTTTCCCGTTAAATGGAAGGGTAATCACTGTCGTAAATTTCCACACAAATGTCTAAGCTACAAAAATTAAGCGTTGGTTGGTAGTCAAATCCAACTGACTGCATATTTACACACTCTTTCAAATAGGCAGATGATAGAGAGGAATTATAGACAGAATTCTTCCTTTAAGATATTTGCATATCCAGGGAAGGGTGTGGTGGCTCATACCTGTAATCTCAGCACTTTGGGAGGCAGAGGCAGGAGGATCACTTGGGGCCAGGAGTTGGAGACTAGCCTGGGCAACATAGCAAGACACTGTCTCTATAAAGAAAAAAAAATCAAAATTAGCTAGGTGTGGTAGTGTACACCTGTAGTTCCAGCTACTTGGGAGGCTGAGGCAGGAGGATCACTTGAGCCCAGGAGTTCAAGGCTGCAGTGAACTATATTTGTGCCACTGCACTCCAGCCTAGGTGACAGCATGAGATCCTGTCTCTATTAAAAAAAAAAAAAAAGTTTGGGGCTGTGCATAGTGGCTCACACCTGTAATCCCAGCACTTTGGGAGGCCTAGGCAGGCAGATCCCCTGAGGTCAGGAGTTCGAGACCAGCCCGGCCAACATGGTAAAACCCCATCTCTACTGGAAATATAAAAATTAGCCAGGCATGGTGGCACCCGCCTGTAATCCCAGCTACTCAGGAGGCTGAGGCAGAAGAATCACTTGAACCCAGAAGGCAGAAGCTGCAATGAGCCGAGATCGTGCCACTGCACTCCAGCCTGGGTGACAGAGTGAGACTCTGTCTCCAAAAAACGTTTGCACATCCAACAGCCAAACTATATATTTATTAAACAAATCATCAAAGAGGGCACTTTGACACTCACTGCTCTTTTTTGAGACAGGGTCTTGCTCTGTCACCAAGGCTAAAGTGCAGTGGCACAATCATAGCTCACCGTAGCCTCAAACCCTGGGCTCAAGCAATTCTCTCACCTCAGCCACCTGAATAGATGGGACTACAGGCGCAAGCCATTACACTTGGCTAATTTTTTAAAAATTATTTTTTTGTAGAGCCTATGTTGCATAGGCTGGTCTTGAACTCCTGGACTTAAGCAATCCTTCCAGCTAGGCTTCCCAAAGTGTTGGGATTACAGGTGTGAACCACAGCATCTGGTCACCCATTGCTTTTTAGTTCAGCTGTAACTTCCTAGGAGGGCATCATCCCAGCTCCTATCTGGAAAGCCTCCCAAGCAATATCAAAGAGGATTATTATAGCCTGGCTTATGAGGATTTATTGCGAAGAAGGGAGCAAATGTAACATACCACTGTGTAGTGGATACATAGAGTTCTGTAAGCAATACCAAGTGTCAAGTGAGGTTTTAATTATGGAAGGCTTGCACAGTGAGCTGAATTTGAGCCAGATTTTTAAAAAGGTAACATCTAGGAAGCAGTGGGATGTTTTGGTAGAAGAGTATATTCCATTTATCTTACAATGTGCTGTTTTCATGTTTGAACATCTCTAAAATCAATGGTGTTTCACATCACCATCAACCAGGGGGCAGTTGTGATGTATGCGAAGTTATGTACCCAGGAGCAAACTTGGTTATTGTCATTTCAACTGAGTTTTGTCTACTGTTGGTTCTGTGCATGTTAGGTTTAACTGACATTTAAAATGTCTTGGCCAGGCTCAGGGGCTCACACCTGTAATCTCAGTACTTTGGGAGGCCTAGACGGGTGGATCACCTGAGGTCACGAGTTCAAGACCAGTCTGGCCAACATACTGAAACCTTGTCTCTACTAAAAACACAAAAAAATTAGCCGGGCGTGGTAGCAGGCACCTGTAATCCCAGCTACTCAGGAGGCTGAGGCATGAGAATCGCTTAAACCCGGAAGGCGGAGGCTGCAGTGAGCCAAGATGGCGCCATTGCACTCCACATCTTGGGTAACAGAGCAAGACTGTCTCAAAAAAAAAAAGCTTTACAAAAGATTACACTAGGCCGGGCGTAGTGGCTCACGCCTATAATCCCAGCACTTTGGGAGGCTGAGGCGGGTGGATCACCTGAGGTCAGGAGTTGGAGACCAGCCTGGCCAACATGGTGAAACCCCGTCTCTACTAAAAATACAAAAATTAGCCGAGTGTGGTGGCGAGTGCCTGTAATCCCAGCTACTTGGGAGGCTGAGGCAGGAGAATCGTTTGAACCCAGAGGGCGGAGGTTGTGGTGAGCCAAGACTGTGCCACTGCACTCCAGTCTGGGTGACAGAGCGAGAGTGTCTCAAAAAGAAAAAAAAAAATTGCACTACTATTTGTCCTGGGAAAAGAAATGTTTTTTGTATACAGAAAGATGCCAGAACTGAGCAGAGTGGCAGAATTTGATATTAGTTGAAGGAAGTGGTTGTCTTAGGAGGAAAGACCAATATCAAATGCAGATGAGGAGTTGGTAGCTTGGAATAAAATCCCAGAGATGATGCTGGAGTCCTCTTGTGTGAAAAGTTGGAACATTCCTGACAGTGCAGAAAATATGGTAAAATATGGACACTGACAACTGTGAGTGGGATAGTAATCAAGATAAATCCAGCTATGAATGTAAGGATATTTAAGGATTACAGCAGTCCCCCTTATCAGCGGGGAATACATTTGAAGTCCCCCAGTGAATGCCTGAAACTGCAGATAGTACTCAATCCTGTATATACTATATATTTTTTTCTGTACATATCTAAATTAAGCTTTAATTTATAAATTAGGCACATAAGAGATCAGCAGCCACTAATAATAAAATAGAACAATTAAAACAACAAGCTGTTCACAATTTCACAGACAGAGCATTCATTCTTAGCATAGATCTTAGCAACCTCTGCATACAATTTCTTTTTCTTTCCTTATTAAGTCCATAACTTTCACCATTTCACTTAAAGGAAGCATTTTATGGCTTTGCTTTGGCATATCCGAGTTGCTAGCAGCACTACTCTTGCACTTTGGAGACATTATGAAGTAAAATGAAGGTGAACTGAGAGTTGAACCCAAGCAGTATGATACCGTAACAGTCGATCCGACAGCCTGGTAGACTAAGTGAGACCACTAAGTGCTACTAGACGGGCAGGGAGTGTCGACAGCGTGGATCTGCTGAACAAAGGGACAATTCAGGTCCAGATGGGATGGAGCAGGACGGTGCAAGATTTCATCACACTACTCAAAACAGCATGCAGTTGAAAACATATGGATTGCTATTTCTGGAATTTTCCATTTAATATTTTCTAACCATGTTGATCACAGGTAACTAAAACTGCAGATACTGAAACCACAGATACAGGAGGACTATTGTACCACTGTACCTTATCCTTAATCTTTTTATGAGAATACATGAAAAAATTATAAGAATACATGAAAAAAATTGTATCTTAAGTCTAAAAGGGCTCTTTCCGCAAGTATAAAATTTGAAGAGAGAAGGAAACATTAAGACAATTAATTGTTAGAGGTTTTTTTTCCTTTGATATAAGATAATGAGAACTTTTTTTTTTTTTTTTTTTTTGAGACAGAGTCTCACTCTTTCGCCCAGGCTGAAGTGAAGTGGTGTGATCTCAGCTCACTGCAACCTCCACTCCCCAGGTTCATGCAGTTCTCCTGCCTCAGCCTCCCGAGTAGCTGTGATTACAGATACCCGCCACCACGTCCGGCTAATTTTGGTATTTTTAGTAGAGACGGAGTTTCACTATTTTGGCCAGGCTGGACTCAAACTCCTGACCTCAGGTGATCCACCCACCTCGGCCTCCCAAGGTGCTACGATTACAGGCTGTAATCGTACCATGACATTTTAGGTTTAATGACATACAGACATGTAAAAAAATTGAATAAGCACAGTATGATATTAGAACATGTTATAGGAGAGCAGAAGTTCAATGAGATGAGAATGGGGCAGAAATCACACTCCGTAAGATCCTCAGAAAAATATTAGTAAATAATTTTATAGTTTGTTTTCTTTTAAACATTTGAATAAATTGTCTAGAATGCTTGAATTCTGATGTGATTTTTAAAAAAAAAACTAACAAGTGCAATATAGTTTAAAAATCTATTGTAAGAAAATTAGCCCAAATATGTGTATTAAGGGGATTGTAATAATAAAATATCAGTCGGAAATAATAAAATATCAGTCTGAAAACTCACTTTCTGTACTTTAATTGTATTTACATGGAAAATACAATAGTTCTTAAAGAAAAGCAGACGTCTTATGAAGAATCAATGCCAGATACTATTTAAATGTCCTTATATCTTATGAGATAATGCTGGGAACATAAGACTAAATGACAATATAATAATGCAGATTTTACAAAGTGGATTATTCTGATTAAGGCATTTGGCTTATATTTTTGCTTTTTGAAAACTTTTTTTTTACTTTATAAAAAGTATAATGATCAGTTGTCATCAGCTTGCTTGGTTAATACTGAAATAACTAGAAATTTTGAAGGTTTAGAATCTTGACACATTCTTTATTTTAATTTTTATGTTATAAAATATACTTAGAAAAAACACAGGATTTACAACTGTATTTTAATTCCATAAAGGGTGTGCCAAAGCTATCTTTAATAATGTTTTGGGTACATTACAAAAGAATTACAGCAATTTAATGGTACAGTGAGATGGTGATCCAAATTCTAAGATAATGTTAAAATTTGCAGACTAACTCATCCATCTCACTGTTTTTACCATCTATAACTTTAAAGCATTCTTGCTAGTTAGTGCTGGACATCATCTTACTAAGTGGGTGGCAGCTGCCCGTCATCTCAATAATTCTGAAAAAAAGCCAGGGAATTTGTTTTAAAGCATTTGTCCAGATTAAACCACATGTGGCCTCCAGGGTGCTCTGGGCCTAAAGCCTAAGCCTGCTGGCTGTGTTGAGCCATCGAGCTTATTCAGAAAAAAAAAAAAAAAAAAAAAAAAAGAAAAGAACTGCATTCTCAAAGCCAATAAAGATAAAAGAAACCTACATTAGTCCAAAACAGCACAGCTCATGGGTGGGAATTGCACAAGATTAAGATTTGTCCTCAGTATTGGCCTCAGAAAAGTCAGGGGATAGAAAGGAAAGTAGACAGCTGCTGGGTCCTTCTGTTTTTTGTTTTGCTTGCTTGAAAGAAACTTGAATTGGACAGTTAACTTTCTCTTGATTAACTCTAGCGGTGAATAGTGGCCTTGAGAACACAATAGCAAACCATGGTTATGATGTTGATGTGGTTAGGCTTTGTGTCCCCACCCAAATCTCATCTTGAATTGTAATCTCCAGATGTTGAGGGAGAGACTGATGGGAGGTAATTAAATCATGGGGGTGGTTTCCCTTATGCTGTTTCATGATAATGGTTTTTCATGAGATCTCATGGTTTTAAAAGGGGCTCTTCTCCCTTTGTTTCCTACACAGCTCTTCCATCTGCCGCCATGTAAGATGTTCCTGCTTTCCCTTCCACCATGATTGTAAGTTGCCTGAGGCCTCCCCAGCCATGCAGAACTGTGAGTCAATTAAATCTCTTTGCTTTATGAATTAGCCAATCTTGGTTAGTATCTTTATAGCAGTGCGAAAACGGACTAATACAGATGTCTACTTAGGTAATACAGTAGCTACATTGAATCTTTGGCACAGAATCCTATGAGAGATAAGACTTGATAGAATTTCAGCATCTTAGAAAGGATCATAATTTGATTCTTCATGATAGTCATTGAATAAAGTGACATCTAAGTGATGGGAAAGATTGTTAGGCAGGCTGTAAAGCTGTTGACCTTATTATTCCATGACAAAACATTTGGTAAAATTGTCACATGCACTGTCAGAGAAGGGAAGCCACATGCCTTTCTACCCCTTCCTGGGAGCCTGATTGGAAAAACTCAGAATATTGTGGTGGGTTAGAACAACTGCTCCTAAGTCCTGTTAGCAAGATCATATGGAAGAGAAGGACTCAGGCAAGAAGTGTACAGTTTGCATGGAGAGATGTAAGTGTATAGTGGAGATTTTATTGTGTGTGCAGGGAGGGTCTCTCTGCATGCAGCCTGCAATCTAGAGTTAATAAACAAGTAGACTCTCGGCACTGGAAAAATACAATCAAGAAAGAGAAAAACACAAAACACAGGAAGCAGCTGACCCAATGCAGACCCCACCACTGGGATAATGAAAGCAGAACTCAGATGGTTGCAGTGTTAAAATTTGCAGCCTAACTCGTCCATCTCACTGTTTATATCATCTATATCTATAAAGCATTCTTTTTTTTTTTTTTTGAAACTGAGTTTTGTTCTTGTTGTCCAGGTTGGAGTGCAATGACGTGGTCTTGGCTCACTGCAACCTCCACCTCCTGGGTTCAAGTGATTCTCCTGCCTCAGTCTCCCAAGTAGCTGGGATTACAGGCACCCACCACCACGCCTAGCTAATTTTTTGTGTGTTTTTAGTAGAGACAGGGTTTTCACCATGTTGGCCAGGCTGGTCTTGAACTCCTGACCTCAGGTGATCCACCTGCCTTGGCGTCCCAAAGTGCTGGGATTACAGGAGTGAGCCACCGTGCCTGGCTATAAAGCATTCTTACTAGTTAGTACTGAACATCATCTTACTAAGTGGGTGGCAGCTGCCTGTCATCTCAATAATTCTGCAAAAAGCCAGGGAATTTGTTTTAAAGCATCTGTCCAGATGAAACCAACGAATTTACCAATGAATCCAAATTGGAAAATTCAACACAGTGTGGCCAAGGACAGGGCAGGGAGTGTCCCATATCCATAGCCCCTCTTCCATCCAGAATAAAAACATAGGCATTGAAAATCAAGGAAAGCATTGCTTTCTTAATGAGATCCACAATATTGATGGTGTGTGGTTGATAAAGAATGAAACAATAAAAAAGCTATTCCTAACATAAAGGCTTACACTCATACATGATGCCTTTTATGACAAGAGTCTTCTGATCTCTGTAGGCTATGACAGAAGAAAACCAAGTATCTGTCAAATAGGTGTAATTCTTCTATAGATACATGTATAATTATTTTCATACTATGGATACTTATATGCATAGAATGTATACATTTAGAACAATAAGAAGTTGGTCATAGTGGTTGCTTATGTGGAAGGGACATGAGAAAGATGTCTTCCTCCTACTTACCTTTGGGTAAATTATACATTTTAGGTCATGTATATACATTACCTAATCACACACAGGCAAAAACAGCAAAGTAAAAATTAGTTCCTAATAAAATCAACAAGTGCAATGTTCAAGCTCATTCACTGCAACATTGCTTTTAATAGGAAATATGAAAACAATTAGATGTCCATCAATAGGGTACTGGTGAAATATATACACCTACACAATTCAACACCATGCATCTACAAAAAGGAATGAAGAATATGTATGAATAAAAAAATGAGCTTTACAGCATTAGTAACTGAAAAAGGCAAATGTTATTGCATGCTCTCATTTAAATTTTAAAAAGTGAGATGAATATACATATGTGTGTGTAATTATTATGTTTGTGTGTATATATATACACATTTGTTTTTATATAATATTTATAGAAAAGTTACATTAAAAATTGATAACATTAGTTGTCTCAAGAAAAGAGAACTTGGTAGCAGAAGTTCAGGAATGGGATGGATATTTTTTATTCCAAAAGAATTCCACAGATGTTTTTCACATCAGCAATATCATTTAGATAAGTATATGTTCTTGCTTCACAGACATCACTGACTTGAGTGCCTAAGGTAAGGCAGTTTGAAGAAAAAATATACTACCCTTGTTTTCTATATCGGCACCTCCTTTAGAATAAAAAATCTACATCTAAAGGCCATATCTGCATGTGCAGTTTTAAAAATTAGTATGTGCATGGCCTTTTTACACCAGTCCTGTGAAACACTATCTTTCAGTTTGCAGGTATAATTGGTATTCACTTACTCTGTTGCTAATCTCAGTTCTTTCTCATCAAGCACGTTATGTAGAAAGAAAAAAATGCTATTCCCTTTGGCTTCACTCAACAATTTTTAAAATTATGAACACACAGTTTTTTTTTTTTATTCGTGGCCTCAGACATTGTCCTAAGAGCATAGAATGTTCTTCTATCATTGGAAACTCTCATTCTAGATAAAAGAACACATGCCATTCCTTTTTTTACTTTTCTTTTCCCATCCCTCTCCTTCTCTCCTCTCTCTCCTGTTCCCTCTTTCTCTCTCTCCTCTCTCTCTCCCTTTACCTCTTTTTCTCCATCTTCTTCTTTTCTTCTCCTTCTCTCTCTCTCTCTCTTTTTATAAATAATAGCACTGGCTTCCTAGAGAGACCATGTATTTAAAGTACTTAGAAAAGTAACACTCTGTGGTTGAAAACCTCAAATGACTGTTGTTAAGGAAGTTTTCATCTGAAAACACTGAAAAATTAGTGACAGTTCTTGCTTTACTTAACATTCTTTCTAGTTTGTCAAATCATGTTCTTGGGTTGACACGTGTTGGTGCAAATCATTGGTTCTGTATCCACCAGGGCTTTCCTGCATTCTGATCAGTTTGGAGACCAAACTCTTGTTTGCAGTAACTTGAAATAGTCTTAGAGTTTTATAGTTATGGACCATTAGGACTGGAAGGAGGGTTGGACAAAATCTGGTTCTGTTTCTTTGTATTACAGATAAGGAAAATGAGGCTGAGACTCACTAAGTGATTTTCCAAAAGTTACATAACTTGCTGTCAGTCAGATCTGCTGATTTTTTTTAAACCATAGCACATTTCAACAGAAAGAAACTAACTCTCCAGAAAAATTATCTGGCTCTTTTTTTCCCACTGATCTATGTTTGTCTCTTACAGGGAGTAACCAGTGTTTACAAATAAATCAAATAAAGAACTTGGAAAGGAGCGAAATTAGATGGTTCTCTTGAGAGTTACTTATGATGTTCACCAGCACTGGCCTCCTTAACTGCTGAAAAATGTCTTTGACCTTTTGAAAAGTTTCCTTCAATTTGGTATTCAAACTGTATTACTGTGGACTGTGTTAATAGGCATGGTGGATCCCATACTAATGTTGTGACTAGTGTTAATGGCATTAACATGTCTAGAAAGAGCAAAGGATTCATTGGTGGAGTTTGGACTACAAATAATGAAACAGAGGCCAGGGTATCAGTGTAGACGTTGACCTGTGTCCTACTCGGAGCCAGGAGAAAGTCTTGGCCAGGGTGTTGAGAATGTCATTCCCATTGTCAAGGATCTACTTTAGGGAAAAGGTGCTCCTTTCTTGAATTTTCTTGGCTTCCTGGTTTTCTTTTGACCTCTCTGGACACTAAACTTTGTTTTGGCCTTTCATCTACGGACTCCTTCTCTCCCACCTTACCTCTAAATGGTAGTTGCTGAGAGCTCATTCATTGCCTTCTCAGTTTGTCCCAAGGTGATCTCATTCACGCTGATGAATCTGCAAACATACAGGTCTACCCCACTTCTCTTTTGATACAAAGCTCTCGCTCTTTCAATGTATCTTTCTGTCTCTTGATCTAAACTTCCAACTAGATGCCACAATTTTCATAAGCCTAACATGTTTAAAATCATATTCTTGATATCTTTACCACATTCTTCTCTTAAACTGCTCCTCCCCTAGGTTTTCCCAGTTCAGAAAACGGCAGCCCCACCGCTTGCCGCCCCACTGCCTGGCTGCTCAAATCAGAATTTGGTTGTCAATTTTGAAACCTCCCTCTTCCCCCGTTCAATCCATCACCAAGTTATATTTTTACCTCCTAAATATTTATTGAAGCCAACAGCTACTCTTTATCTGCACTACTACAACCTTGGTCTGTGCCACTATCTTCTTTACCAAGTATACTGTCTACTAACTAGTCTCCCCATGCTCATCTGATCTTCCACTTCAGTCCACATAGCGAATGATCATTTACAAATACTGACTGCCTCTTGCCACCTCTCTGCTTAAAACGCATCAGTGGTGCCTGCTTTCCTCCTCTTCAGCTTGCAGCTTTCTCCCCTTTTCTAAGTTCACCCCAGCCCCATGGCTGTCTTGCCTATCCGTCAAGGGTTTCCTGCCCCAAATCCTTCACACATTCTTCTCTCTGCTTGGAATTCTTTCCCCTCTGCAACCCTTTTCTTCTCAGCTTTTCCCAACTTCCACTAATTCTTCAGTCTCATTTAAAATGTCAGAGCCTACAAAATCTGATTTAGGATTCCCTTGATATTCTCTTGCATAGCATCCTGTTGTTTTTTTTTTTTCTTCCAAAACACTAATTTCAATTTCTAATTATAAATGCATTATATTTGTGTGATTATTTCTGTCTTCCCAACATAGCTATTTTGTTCACCATTATATGCCTAGCAACTAGAACAGTTCTTGGCACATGGCAGTCAATATGGGTTGAATGACAATGAGTGAGCTATATCAGCTGACAGACTTTTTACAAAATAATTTTTTTTCTCTTGGCTCTGTTTTAGCCAAAGTACTTGTTGGGTATTTTTTGTTTGTTTTGTTTGTTCAAGATGGAGTCTCGCTCTGTCACCCAGGCTGGAGTGCAGCAGTGCCATCTTGGTTCACTGCAACCTTCGCCTCCTGGGTTCAGGCGATTCTCCTGCCTCAGCCTCCTGAGTAGCTGGGACTACAGGTGCATACCACCATGCCCAGCTAAGTTTTGTATTTTTAGTAGAGACAGGGTTTCACCATGTTGGCCAGGCTGGTCTTGAACTCCTGATCTCAACAGATCCACCCACCTCAGCCTCTCAAAGTCTGGGATTACAGGCGTAAGCCACCGTGCCTGGACCAAGGTACCTTTTGATTATGATTTTTCTTCCCACATAGCTTGACAACTGGGACAGAATGCACTTATTATGGAGATTTATTTAGCTGAGAGGTATTTCTTAATTTAAAAATTGATGTTCGGGCAATAACTCATGCTCACATAGACTTTAATTCATGTGTGTCTGACTCTGAGTTTCTGAGAACAGGGAAGCATGGGTCCTCAGGTCAGGTCCTGGGACACATTAATTCACT
This sequence comes from Macaca nemestrina, assembly GCF_043159975.1. Classification (NCBI taxonomy): domain Eukaryota; kingdom Metazoa; phylum Chordata; class Mammalia; order Primates; family Cercopithecidae; genus Macaca; species Macaca nemestrina. The sequence goes on along the minus strand of NC_092133.1, from coordinate 118,964,395 downwards.
AATAAATATCACCCATGAGGCTTTGTTGGACACAACCTTGCAGACCTTTCTCAGGGACTCTCTGGCATCATTACTGATTTAAGCTTATCTATCTTTTTGGAATGCCTGTGCTGAGTAACTTAGGATGTATTGCCAAATTTTTGCCAGTTACTAGAGATAAAAGTTACCAAATATAGTTATCATCTGTGTGTGCCACTGAAGAGATTAACCAGGCTAGGCTAATCTCAGGCTAGAACTTCTAAGCAGTTCAAACAAGTCCTTTTCTGCAGCCAGATTTTATGGGTGTGGGAAATTCTATTGATGTTAATGGGCCTAGCACCAACTGGACAAAAGGACTACGGAATTGAGAGTTCTTAATAGTAAGTCATAGTATTAAGTTGTCTTTCTACATGCCAGGGACTATGCTGTTATGCACATATTGTTCCATTCATTCTTATCATAACTCTGCAGATCATGGAATGGGTTAACAACCCCATTTACAGAAAAGGAAAACATGGTTTAGAAAGGTTATGTAGCATAGTTAGTAAGCAGCTGAGCTGGAATGCAAACCAGAGGCCGCCTGACTTCAGTATCTGAGCTCTTAAGCACTACGTGAAATTGCCTCCTCCTACTTTGATTATGTGTTAACTGATGGGTATGGAATCATCTGGTTTGTTTAGTAGTCAAATTCTCTATCCTCCAACTCTGACTTATGTCATGATAATAATGTCAAGAGATCATTAAAATACATGTTTGGGTACGGTCCATTACTTTATTCATTAAGGATTTTTTGAGTATCTTCTCTATACCAGCTGTCCTGCAGATTCTAAGGAATGTAGATGAAAAGATACACAAGCTTGCAATTTCATGGAAAACAGGCAAATAACCAGATATGCACAATACAATATGACCAGTGCCATAAAGGAAGACCAGATTCTGAGGAATCAAAGAGGATTGTCATGGAAATGTGATGTGAGCTGATGAAGACTAGGGATTTGCCAGGCAGCTATGTAGGATGAGAGAAAGAAAAAGGCAGTTTTCTGGGCAGAGGGAACCATGTGTGCAGGTCTGGGAGGCCTCTAGTACCTCAGTACTACCGGAATGCCAGTTACAATGGGTAGGGAAGAAGCAGCATTTCAAGAAATCAAGCTAAAAAGATCACAGACAAGGGGCCAGACCACATCAAATCTTTATTCTACCCATTCTTCCTTTGAACAGGAAGAGAAACCAAGTCAAACTAGCTGCATAATGAAGTTTGACTTTTTAGTTTCAGGTGTCTACTCCCAAGTGACTGCAGTCTCCATGTCTCTTAATTCATGCTCTCAAGAGAGAGAGAATCTGATCAGTCACTGGCCAGCTGTCCAAGTCAGGTGTTTGTCCCTCTTCTGGGTGATAGGATGACCCAGGTATATATGTGTATGGATTGGGGGAGGTTGAACTGGCTTTATCCAAAGTTGGGATCCCATGGTAGGGATCACCCTCCCAGGAACAATGGATGGGAATGTTTCACTCTGAAGGCTGTGTGAAAGAAAAGCAACAATGTCCATCTAGGACAACAGTGTAGACCATAGAGAAAAGTCTAGATTCTTTAGTAGACATTTACAGAAGGCAAAAGAATTAGCTGTTAAAACCACAAAGTTTTCATTTTAACATTTAAGGCAACTCCCACTCATGACTTCAAAGCATAATATCCATAAGGCTAAAGTAATTAGAATATTTTTGCATTGCTACCGATTTTGAATTATTTAAAAATGAGTATGTATAGCAATCATTTCACAAATAAAATACTTACCTAAACATCTCATCCTGAACTGGCAGAGAAAGGCTGCCTGGATCAACAGAGCCACTAGACAAAAGGAGAGTGGGCCCCTGAGTGACCGAGGGAACAGAGTTATACCCCCACCCTTGGTCGCATTGCACAGTGATGTACATGAAAAATGTATCTGTATCAGGCAACTGAGATTTGGAGTTAGTTTGTTAAAGTAACTTAAGTTGCTTACTTAGCGATGCAAACGGGAATGATATGCATCATTTCTAGGCCTGGCCTGTACATGCCTCTCCCTAACTCTGGATCAGGTGCATCCTACCCACTCTGTAAGTCTGGGTCCCTGAGTGACTGCAGAAAAGGGTTCCTGCTGGCCTGCTCACAGCAAAGCACTGCTATGTTAGCAAGAATTGAATATATGTTTATGTAATTATACATTTTGGAGTGTACTATCACAGCTGTTAGCCTACCCTAAATAGCAACCAACCATTCTTGGTAAGTGAGAACGTATCATATATTATCCTTTATTTTATATCCACCCTAAGTTAATAAAGGAATAAAGATACTCATACAGACAAGTTTCAAGTGAATCTTCAAAAAAATTGTATGTGAACTATTTTTCTTTAAGTAGCCAAAATAAGCTTTTCTATAAGGCTTCCAAATTCTGTGTTTGCAAAAAAAGCTTGAAAGACTCCCATATTTTGTTTTTCATGTTGTCCAGAGGATAAAAACCAGTGTAAGTAGTAGGAATGGTTACTTCTCTGATATTTTATAGTTGCATATATTTTACCCAATTTTTCTAATTTAAAATTTCATAAAATAACTTTTTCCTCCTAGATATTTAGAGCTATTTTTCTTATTTTGGGTTGAAAACAGCTCTACTAACATAAACTTATTGCTTAATAGATTATGTAATCTTACAAATGTAACTTTAGAATTCATAAAATAGATAAGTAGAAAGGACCAAAAGGAAAAAAAAAACATTTAAATAAGATATGCATAGTGAGTTGTGGAATAAAACAAGAATATCGAAGTTAGTATGCTAGAAAGGAGGCTATTCTCCTTAATCATCCTCAGTGATGCCTTTTACAAGTTGTAGTCTTGATTTTGTAAGTTGTCTTCTTAATTTTTCTTCCTCCAAATAGAAGCCTATTTCATCATATACAGTGTTATGAATACTGAAAATATTTATCTCTTGGAATAACTGCAAATGTCATGGGCCACAGGAAAACACATCTTTTGCATTTGTGGAGTTCAGAAACAATGTGTTGGAGACACTTACAGTAGTAAGAAGGCACATGTTACCATTTCCAGTTCAAAATACTTAACAGTTTTCAAAGTTGTGCTGTTGGTATCATGCACTGCAGGAAAAAAAAAAAGTGAAGTTTTGAGTGCTCACTTTATTTTTCAGTACCTAGAAATTAATGTTTATGTGAAACATGTAATAATAATGAATTACATTGTGGAACTGGAACACATATTCTCAAATGTAATAGTTTATATGTGGAAAAGGTGACACTAGTAAAAACAAAATTTCTTCTTGTGTAAGTGAATAACTCAATTATTCTTTGCACATTGCCTAAGCATTCTGATTAAGTCTATTTTTATTCTCTTCATAGTATTTTCCTTTTTGAAAAACGTGGAGTTTTATTTTTATATTTTCCATGTTTTTTTTCCCTGCATTGAAATTGCTATACTTTAAAGATCCATTCTTACTTATTGGCAATATAAATAATTTTGTGCTTTTCAATTACACCAATGTCATGTTCCAGTTGTTTCATTTCTTCTTCCAGCCTCTGCTTGCGGATCTTCTTTGGTATGGAATCTATAAAGACCGAGAGGGACTGGAATTCTTTATGCACCTCTTCCCAGTTCTTTTTCAGCCCCTGCAAATGGTCAAAGAAACTTGTAAATACCAAAGCAAACTGCAAAAGTAAAGGAAATTGGAAAAGTTAATCGGTAATGAAAAATGTCAATAGGTAAAAGAAACTGACAAAAATAACTTCTAAAATGAAATGTATTTATCAAGTACTTGGCCACAGTAACCAAAAATACTGTACAGAGGCCAAATCCCATCCTTGACTGTGTGCTCAGTTCCCACTGGGAGTATTTGTTTGCTCTGTTTTTGTTGTTACTGTACTTGTTTTTACCATCAAAAATGTACATGCAGAGTTATGAGTAGTGTGAAGCTAAAGCTCATAGCAAATATGTGGGTAAAAAACAACTTAGAACAACATTTTTGAACAGGAAATTGTTTTGTAAAATTTTCTTTTTTATCTTCATTCTTCAACAGAGAAATCACATCAAAAGACCTAATTCTGATGTTCATGGCCATATTTTCTTATTTCTAACAAATGGGATTTGTAAAATTGCTGAAATTCACTTGCACAAAAGAAGATCTTCTAAGTGTCTTTTCAATATATTAGAAAGAACCAACTGCCCTCTATATAGTTAAGGGATCTATAGTTCCTATTAATATATTCTATAAATGATTGAAAGGTCATTAAATGTAACACACATGCTAATTCAGTAATGTAGCTAACGTTTTCTATTCTCACAAATCAACAAATGTAAAATTAGGGATCTCTTAGGAGCAATAAAGGTTATTTCTGTTTCTGCATAATTACCATTTTTTATCACAGTGCCCTATGGGCTCCATAGACAAAATGGTCTTAAACTACTAATTAAATTAATTCAATGAAATTTTATAAGTCAACACTTTTTAATTATTCATTATGAGCACATAGATTATTTTATTTACACAAAAGCAAAACAGAAAGTGCAATTTAAGATACTGCCTTGACGGTGAATTGCTTGAGTCCAGGAGTTCGAGACCAGTGTGGGCAACATGGCAAAAACCTGTCTCTACAAAAAATACAAAAAATAGCCAAGTATGGTAGCATGGGCCTGTGGTCCCAGCTACCTGAGAGGCTGAGGTGGGAGGATCACCTGAGCTCAGGAGGTTGAGGCTGCAGTGAGCCATGATTGCGCCACTGCACTCCAGCCTGAACAACAGAGTGAGACCCTGCCTGACAGCAAACCCAAAACCAAAACCCAAAAACTGAAAATACTACCTAGAAAACATGGTCCTTGAAAACCATGGCTGTACATATAGGTGTAAAAGAGGATTAGAAGTGACTCATATAATAATGCCTTCATCGTAAGCTCTCACGGTACAAATTTAATCTTGTAGAAACTTCCGGGGACAATAAAATTTCAATGATTTATTTCCATGCTTCGATAAAAGGGCTGATGACAGGTCATGGCACACTGTATAGAAGAGGTTGGTTGGGGAATGGGGCAACAAATTATGAGACCTTCTTGAGTGAGCTAAGGATCTGGGAAAGGAAAAGGATAGAAGAAAAAGTATCCAGGTTAAAATTTAAGAAGAGGAGGCTACACAGTTCTTGATAGTGTATGCGATGTATTCCAAAAAGAAGCCCTCAAAAGAATTCTATTTCTCCACAGCCTTTCATTATGGAATGTGAAATAGGTTCCCACAGTGCTCCACAGGGGTGTCTATTGCAGAGAGGAAGTCTATGTATTTGTACACTTGCGGATATCAAAGGTTTTTCATAGCTAGTTGGGTGATATTTCCATATTACTTGCAGTCACAGCAGCTACAGTTTTCCTCCATATTTTCTTTTAAAGGATAGTTTGCTTTTATCTTCCAGTGTGTACAATAACGTTTGGATCAAAGTCAACAGTCAGGGATGGAAACTAAATGTAGCAAATATTTCATATTATACTGAAATAGGCTACTTGCTGACTTTAAGAGGTTTTTTCATTATTTCATCTAAAAAGATATTTCATGTGTTGCAGCAATAGCGATTTTCCCTTATTTTTATTTCTTAATTTTCCTCTCTTCTATTTTAATGCTGAAATAATATTGTTCATTTTGGAAAAAATTCAGATAGGGAGAAGTGATCTTATAATAAGAAGGGCCTTCAGTTTCATGCTCCTTTTGCACCCCCCGCCACCCCCAAACATTCTCCACCTTATGGGGTGCTCCCAGCTCTTTTGCCCTTTGGCCCCAGTTCAGCCACAGAAAGCCCTGGAGGGCGGACAGTGAGGTTGGGGCATTTCTCCTCCTCTCCTAGGACAGTCTGGACACGGGTTCTAGCTGCATTCATCTATGACTGTGACCCTCAGCCCAGCTCCAGCTCTCACTGGATTCTGAGAGCACTGCTTCTTCTGCCTGCTGCCCTTCAAGCCTAGGTGGTGGTTAATTCCTATTGTCCCTACTCCTGGGGTGCCTCAGTGCTTCTTGTTGGTTCCCTTAACCCTACTTCGCTTCTGTCAATAATTCCTTCATGAATTCTCTTCAGTGGCCACTGCTCATGCCTGTAATCCCAACACTTTGGGAGGCTGAGGGAGGAGGATTGCTTGAGGCCAGGAATTTGAGACCAGCCTGGGCAACATGGTGAGACTCCCTCTCTAAAAATAAAAAAAAAAAAAATGAAATAAACAGATTACAAAAAAACCCAGCCAGGCATGGTAGTATCCCAGCTAGCAGTGAGCCGTGATTGTGCCACTGCACTCCAGCCTAGGCAACAGAGCAAGACTGTCTCAAATAAATAAATAAATAAATAAATAAACAAACATAAGTTCTCTTCCAAGTCCTAGCTGAGTGTGCCTTCGATTTCCTGCTGGAGCCCTGACCGATGCAGCCTCCCTTTGCTACCTCCTCTGCAAGTATGTGTTCTGTAGTGGGGGAAACACCAGCCTGGCAATTGGTAAATGAGTTTTGGTCCCTGTTGATGCACTTGATAGTTTTGTGACCGAGGACAAATGAAAATCAAACTCTAAGTTCACTGACACTGAGGACTGTGTTTATTTTGCTTTCTACAGTATCCTTCTGGCTGGAACACAGTAGATATTCAATAAATAAACGAATGAACAAAGGGGCCTGCTTAATGTATTAGTATTAAGGGCTGGGCATAGTGGCTCATGTCTGTAATCCCAGCACTTTGGGAGGCCGGGGTGGGTGGATCACCTGAGGCCAGGAGTTCTAGACCAACCTGGGCAACATGGCAAAACCCCATCTTTACTAAAAAATACAAAAAAAATTAGGTGGGCGTGGTGGTGCATGTCTGTAGTTCCAGCTACCTGGGAGGCTGAGGCATGAGAATCACTTGAACCTGAGAGGTGGAGGTTGCAGTGAGCCAAGATCATGCCACTGCACTTCAGCCTGGGTGCCAGAGCAAGACTCCATCTCAAAAAACTTTATATATATATATATATATATATGTGTGTGTGTGTATATATTTATATACATAAATAAAATTTATTTGTATATATTGTATATATGTCATATATAATTTATATATAAAATATGTATAAATAGAGAATTTTGGAATTTAATTGGTGAGGGGAACTATGGATCTATGTACATGTGGAGATATGAATGTGTGTATGTATGCAGCTCCTCAGTTTCATAAGGTTCCAAGGCACCAGTCACCACTAGAGGATTATAGATCTTTAGCTGGCCTGAAAAATGTAGAGTGACACAGCATATATATATATATATATATAGCCCTCATTTTAAAAATGAGAAATTTGGAATCACTAGACCAGACGATCCTGTCCAGGTATAATGAGACTGTTATTTTATGAAGAATGAGCAGAATGTGGCTTACTCAGGGGCACACAATCAGATTGTCATCGAACTACACGCAACTCTTGCCCAGGGAAGGATCAGGGCTCATCAGGAGGCCGGCCAGTGGCTTCGTTACTATGGCAGCTCTGCTCCCTGGCTCATAAGGCATCCAGTGGAGGATTTGCTATTGTCACATCAAAGGGTAACTCTGTAGTGACCGTAATAGGAAGCTGAGGGCTGCTTATCTCCTGCAGCCAAAAAGACACAGAAGGGAAGGACCTGTCACTTCTGAGTTCTTCGTCATATTCCTATTTTTCAGCATCATTTAGGTGTAAAATCCTGGCTTTCACAAAGGCATATACTTTCTGAAAATGGGAACATCCAAATGAGAGAGACAGAATGGGCCACAGACCAGAGCTCTCCCTGAAAATGACATGCCAATTCTCACTTCCATGTCTGCCAGCCTTCCTTCCTGCCTGTCTGCCTTCCTCCTTTGCAGCAGACCATTTCTGAACATCTGCGTTTCCACTGAGCACTGTGCTAGGCACTGGGGATGCTGCTGTCAGCAAAGAGACACCGTCCTTGCCTTTGAGCCACTCCTAATGTCTGGGACACGCCGTCACTCTACATTTTCAGGCCCAGCTAATGATCTATACTCCTCGGGGGGGACTAGTGCCTTGGAACCTTGTGAAACTTAGGAGCTACATACATACGTACATTCACATCTATACATGTACATAGATCCATAGTACCTCTCACTAATTAAATTGCACAATTCTCCATAGTAGACATTTTAAAAAATCTTATGCCTTTTAAAATATCCTCAGGGTTTAGCATTTAAGAAATGTTTATTGAGGATTATGATGACACTGATAAAATGTTAAGAATTTATATCAGCATATGAATCCACTTTTCAACAGATTAATAAGACACGAGAAATGGCTTCGTGGGATGTTTTCAAAATGAAAAAAAAAAAAACCAAACAATTAAGTATTATTTCTACCTCTATAAGAGAAAGTATGACTATAAAAACCAAAGAGGTGCTTGATTAAACACTTATACAAATGATGAAGCAGAAACTCTGCTTACGCCCCCTAATATTTTAAATGCTTCAGATAAAAGTCCTGCATTAAAAAACCCAATATAAATATATCTTTAAGTCTATTTAATTAAAAACAAGAGAAACATATGTGAAACCTAACACCTGTTTATTTAAAATTTTGGACATGTGGCTTATAGGAAAGAAAAAAAAAGTTGTTTTAAGGACACTTTCAATTATTCTAGAGCTCCATCTAGTGAAAAATATCTAATTTATTATTCTTCACAAACTCAGGGGCATAAAAATGAAAATAAAAATGCTTTATTTGCCTCATTTCATGCGTGTTCATTGTAGAGGAAGGTAGGCTTCCTTACAACCGTAGTTCAGGAGAAAAACAGTTCACCAAATTGGAAATAAAATATTATTCAGTGAATCCCTATATTATAACTTTTTGCTCTCTCCAAAGAGTAAGCTTTGCTGTATGTAGTTTTTAACTGTAATCCAAAGAGATTGTTCTGATTTCAAAATCAAAGTGCTGCCTTTAATCATCAAGGTGCTGGTACACCTTTCTTTCAGAGGTGATCCAAAGAGTTACAGATGAATGTAAATGGCAGAACACACACCTGCAGAACCGCCTCTCTTTCTTCATCGGAGAGCCTTTTCATAGCTGCTTTCTTAAGGTTTTCCTGGATATAGCGATCATATTCTTCTTGGGCTTTCTTTAGTTCCTCGTTTCGCCTACATATGTATTCAGGTGTGACACCATAATCCTAAGAAGATTTTGCAGAAAAAAGTAATCAATATTTTGTATGCAATCTTATATGTGTACACATCAACCGATGATGGGAGAAAAATAAATGGTACGGACTTAAAGCCTTTGCTCAAAACCCTGTAAATTGACAAAATTTAGTGATTCCCCCCGCCCCTCGTTGAGAGCTAGTAGATTTCTGCCTTTTAAAATGGAGTTGTTATTGGCCAGGCATGGTGGCTCACACCTGCAATCCCAGCACTTTGGGAGGCTGAGGGGAGTGGATCACTTGAGGTCAGGAGTTTGAGACCAGCCTGGCTAACATGGTGAAACCCCGTCTCTACTAAAAATACAAAAATTAGGTGGGCATTGTGGCATGTACTGGTAGTCCCAGCTATTCAGGTCGCTGAGGCATGACAATCTTTTGAATTCAGGTGGCTGGGAGGCGGAGGTTACAGTGAGCAAAGATGGTGCCACTGCGCTCCAGCCTGAGTGTCAGAGTGTGACTCCATCTCTAAATAAATAAATAAATAAATAGATGGAGTTGTTACTGCAGTTGCTTGTTTTTCCTTTTCTTTTTTTTTTTTTTTTTTTTTCTTTTTTTTTTTTTTTGAGACGGAGTCTCGCTCTGTTGCCCGGGCTGGAGTGCAATGGCCGGATCTCAGCTCACTGCAAGCTCCGCCTCCCGGGTTCCCGCCATTCTCCTGCCTCAGCCTCGTGAGTAGCTGGGACTACAGGCGCCCGCCACCTCGCCCGGCTAGTTTTTTGTATTTTTTAGTAGAGACGGGGTTTCACCGTGTTAGCCAGGATGGTCTCGATCTCCTGACCTCGTGATCCGCCCGTCTCGGCCTCCCAATGTTTTTCCTTTTCTGAATGTTTCCCACGCCTGTTCTTGGCTGATACTTTACTCCTAAGAGTTGGCTTTTCTACCTTCTATGTTCTTCAGTTTTTACCTGAAACATCTTGAATATGATATTCAAGAGTTGGCTTTTCTACCTTCCACCTTCTACGTGCTTCAGTTTTTACCTGAAATATCTTGAATATTTTGAAGTCTCTTTTTCGTGGTCTTGTTAAAGAAAAGACAAAATCTTCCAAAACATTATAAAAGCATGTCCCCATCCTGTGCCTATAAAAACCCCCAAGACCCTACCTAGCAGGCAGGCACACAAATGGCTGCACGTGGAGAGGAACACATCAATGGAAGGACATATAAATGGAGGCGGTCGAGAGGAGCATGCCAACATAAGAGCACACCGTTGGGCACTGGCATGCTGGCAGGCCATCGACCAGTGGAACGACACAGAGTTTGGACGGGGTGGTGGGAGGAGAGCCCGAGTCACAGAGCTGCCCGGCTCCAGGGAAAGTCCATCTCCCTTCGGGCTCCCCCATCTGCTGAGAGCTACTTCCACTCAATAACACCTTGCACTCATTCTCCAAGCCCACGTGTGATCCAATTCTTCCAGGATACCAAGGCAAGAATCCTGGGATACAGAAAGTCCTTTGGAAGCCCTCTGCCCTTGTGATAAGGCAGGGAGTCTAATTGAGAAAACACAAGCCGCCTATGGACAGCTAAATTAAAAGAGCACAGCCTGTAACGCATGCCCGCTGGGGCTTCAGGAGCTGCGAACATTGACCCATAGACACTGCTGTGGAGTCAGAGCCCCACAACCTGCCCGTCTGCATGCTCCCCCTAGAGGTCTAAGCAGTGGGGCACCGAAGAAGTGAGCCACAGCCCTATGGTACACCCTGCAAGGGGAATAAGACAACTTTTCCCGTTTCACAGCGACTGACAGTGAAACCATCAGCTATGATTCTTTCAGCTTAGTAAATGCGTTTGATTTCACCATGTGTAGAAACAGGACTACTATGTATTCCTTCTTTAAAAAATATTTGAGAATGTACTTGGTGTTAGGTATACTGGTGAATAAAAAAGGCAAAGTTTCTGTCTTCAGGGAATTTGCATTCTATGGTGACAGAGACTCACCAAAAATAGAGAATGAAATAATACGTATGTGTTCTGAAGTAAAATAAATAAGGATAGTGAGGGAAAAGAAAATACTAGGGGCCATTTTAGATAAACAAGGAGGTCGGGAAGGACCTCGCTGAAGAAGCAGCAGTTGGGAGGTATGGTAGTCATTAAAATTCTGACAAACATTCTGTTTTCCTTGTGGACACTTGGTAGGACAACACTTTCCCGTGTTGTCCTCATAAAGTAAGATGTAGCCATATGCCCCGAATTGCTCAGTGTCAGTGGAGGTGACCTCTGCCACTTCTGGATAGAAGCCTTAAGAATTAGTGGATGACTTGCTGTGTCTTTTCCTGTCTGGTCTAGTGACAAGCAATGTTTAGATTTTTCTGGGTCCTGGAAGAAGGAAAAGAAGCAGAGCCTGTAACAACCCTCAAAGGGCATGTGGCGAAAGCAAACAATAACACTTTGTGGTTTTAAGTTACTGAAATTTGGGGGTTGTTTGTCATCACAGTGTAACTTAACCCATCCTGACTGAACAAGGGATAGAAATCCTAGATATAAATGTGTCTGGAAGCTGCAGAGGACAACACAAATAGACTCTGGGAGCCCAGTATTCTGGTCAGTTGGTGCAGTGAGACAGGCCAATCCACTTCGGAAAACACTGAGGGAAACACCTCATTACAACTTAATAACAATAATGGAGCTTCATCATGATGATTCTGCAGGATCGCAAAAAGATTAAGTTATATTTGGCATACTCTGTTTAAGAAGGAGAATGACTGGGCACAGTGGCTCATGCCTGTAACCCCAGCACTTTGGGACAGCTAGGCAGGAGAATTGTTTGAGCCCAAAAGTTCAAGACCAGCCTGGGCAACATAGTGAGACTCCCATCTCTAAAAAAAATTAAATTACATTTTCTTTTAAAAAGAAAGGGAATGGCATGATACAGTTCAGGAAAAAAACTCACAAATGAGCAAAAGCGTCAATGATCTGAAATATTTCTATGGGCTAAATCACCGGAGGCTAATGCATACTGTTAATAAAATTGCATATATTATAATATTCACTCTTTGTTCTTTTATTAGGTGTCATATTTTGTGCCAAGTGCTCAATATATTTTATATTATTTAATCCTCACTACGACCCTGTGATAAATCCAATGGATTGTTGGAAATCACGGTTACTAAGTGGCAGAGTTACAATTTGAAATAATGTCTTTACTACTATTGCTAAATACCTCATGTGATCATCTATCCTTGCTTGTTTTCAGAAATCGTTTCTCATGGTACGAATGGCATATAATTCACTTGGAACTGAAACAGGAGTTCACTCATTTTATAAAAATATGACATTGACTTTAAAAGAATTTATTTACTATCTCACCTACCAATAATAGATCTTTAAAACTTAACTCTGATAAGGGAAAAGTAAATTGAATAAGTCTTTTGTGAGCACTGATTGCTAGTCAGCAACACCGAAAGGACATTATGTGCACGGTGCTTTCATGGCTTGGTAAATGAGCATAGACAGATCTGGTATTTTTCTCTTTCCAGGATGGATACTTCAAATTTCCTGTTGAGGTTAGAAAATGCAATAAAGTGGACAGCTTAGAGAGCAGCCAGAAGGAGGGGCAGAGTGTGTGGCAGGTGGTGGCATGACCATCGAAGACTTTTCATATAATCATGGAGAAAAAACGGATTGGAAGTGGCTTTAAGAGCCAGGAGAGTGAGTTTTCCACTTTTCCCTATCCTGTGGGACAAGGAGTATAAAACAGTTTCCAGGGGCCACAGAAGGAGGAAGTACCTGGAGAAGCCTGAAGTAACTGTATTGGCTTATCCTACAAACTCCTGGATTCCTGAGAAGACAGTGTCCTCTGAAAACAGCCTTGAGGGTCCTGTTTTGATTTTCCTCTGGCATTGGATTCATCATGGTAGATCGCTGGACTCTTTAATTCAAGGCCCCTGTACATCACTATTGCAGTTTCTTTTCTTTTGTTCTTTTATCTCTCTTCCTTTTTCCTTATCTCTCTCCTCCTTTTTCCTTCTGTCCTTTCCTTTCTCCCTCCCTTCCTTCATTTCTTCTTGACGCAACTTATTATTTAGAATTTTGCACTCTTTTTGTTTGTTTTTTGACAGAGTCTCGCCCTGTCACCCAGGCTGGAGTGCAGTGACACGACCTTGGCTCACTGTAACCTCTGCCTCCTGGGATCAAGCGACTGTTGTGCCTTAGCCACCCGAGTAGCTGGGATTCCAGGCACACACCACCATGTCTGGCTAATTTTTGTACTTTTAGTAGAGACGGGGTGTCACCATGTTGCCCAGGATGGACTTGAACTCCCGACCTCGAGCAATCCGCCCGGCCTTCTAAAGTGCTGGTATTACAGGTGTGAGCCACTGTGCCCAGCCTGCATTCATATTTTGTGTATTTCAAACACTTTTAAGCTTTATAAGTATGCAAAATAAAGTAGGATTAAATAAGATTTTTATAAGCTTTTTTATTTTAAAGATCTGTATTTGGCTGGGCGCAGTGGCTTATGTCTGCAATCCCAGCACTTCCGGAGGCTGAGGTGGGCGGATCACTTGAGGTCAGGAGTCAAGCCCAGCCTGGCCAACATGGTGAAACCCCCTCTCTACTAAAAATACAAAAATTAACCAGGCCTGGTGGTGCATGCCTGTAATCCCAGCTACTTGGGAGGCTGAGAGAGGAGAATCACTCTAATCAGAAGCTGGAAGTTGCAGTGAGCTGAGATTGCACCATTGCATTCCAGCCTAGGAAACAGCGTGAGAATATGTCTCAAAAAAAAAAAAATCTATATTTAAACTATAATGTTCACCAATGAAATTATACACCTTTTCAGATACAAATGAAGGACCCAAAATGACTAGATTATTGTATAGTACTTTCAAGTCTTCACCCAAAACCCAAAACCAAATAAATATATTCACGTTAAAATAGGAATGTGAATTATTTATACTACTCTGATGAGATGGATGGCTCTAAAGCTGCATTCTGCTTCATTTTTCTTATTCAGCTGCCAAGTTACTGTAATTAATGACTAAATCTTAAGGCCATCTGACAGCTTATTCCTTCTAGATTTACAGTAATGACCACTTTTAGTGACATTTCCACCTAACCAAAAATATCTTTCAGAGAATGTTTATTGAAATTGTTAAATATATTGATAACCAAAATTAAGGAAAACAACAATAACTTTTATCTACTGAACTAAACGGAATTGTTTACTACGAGTTCTTTGTAACTTTATCACATTAGATTTGGACCAAACACAGATTGCAGAAGAATGAGAATCAGCAACGTAGACAATGTGTCCAATGAGAGCACTAATCATGATAATATAGATGATCACCATGAACACCATATTTAAATTATTTGAATCTCAGCCCTCTCATTAATATACCACAAGGCTACCTTTTTATTGATGTACTTTGGAACTAGTCCTGAAGGCTCAACATCATGCTTGTCTCCCGTTCTTTTATCAACATAAATTGGTTTAGGCTTTTTAGCCACTCCCATGATGACATCGGCTGCATTTGTATTTATAAAATTTTTTCCACTCTGTATTCCCATGACAGGATGATCAGTCCTCAATGGCACAGCAGGCTTTTTGGGCATGTTCCGATCAAACTTTTTTTCTGTTAAATATAACATTTCTTTGTTAATATTAAACTACAAACACTGCTACTCAGTAGTATTTATAATATCCAGATATTTTACCACTTGTATATTTAAGTTTTAGTCATCATATATTTAAATATTTAAGATAGAAGTTTATACTTATCCTCAAACTCATTGACTTGTGGATATCAAATATGCACAGCTTTTTACCTGTCAATCATGCCTCAATAAAATAATTTTTTAAAAAGAAAAAAAGTCAGTAATTAAAATGGAAATAAATTAAGGGCAACATAATCAATTAGTATGTTGAGAAGGCCAGGCACGGTGGCTCATGCCTATAATCCCAGCACTTTGGGAGGTTGAGGCGGGCAGATCACTTGAACTCAGGAGTTCGAGACCAGTCTTGGCAACATGGTGAAACCCCATCTCTGCAAAAAATGCAAAGTTAGCCAGGCATGATGGTGTGCACCTGTAGTCCCAGGTACTCAGGAGGCTGAGGTAGGAGGATTGTTTCAGCCTGGGAGGCAGAGGTTGCAGTGAACCAAGATCGTGCCATTGTACTCCAGCCTGGGTGACAGAGTGACATTCTGTCTCAAAAAAGATCACATACACACACACACACGCACACATACATATGAACAGTATATACACGGAAGAAGTATTTCTTGCTTATTGGCCGTTTTTACATAGCCTCTTCAGCTTGATCATTCCCATTGATCTATTTTGATATAGCCAAATGGTTTGCCACAATGCAAAAATGTGAAATAATTTATTTTTAAGAACTGAAAGCAACAGCTATCTTGAAAATGCCTTATTCCAATTTTAACCCCATCACCATTACTAAGGACTGACTTTATTCATTTATGCATAATTTGACCTTTATTATGAGTTTATATAACTTTTATTATCAGCAAAGCCAATACTTATTGTCAAGTCTATAAACTGGATTAGCCTCTTGTTAGGGACTGAGTTATGTCCTCCTAGAATTCACATGTTGAAGCCCTAACCCCCAGTATCTCAGAATGTAACAGTATTTGTAGAAAGGGTCTTTAAAGAGGTAATTAAGTCAAGATGAGGTCATTAGAGAAGGCTCTGATCCAATATGACTGGTGTCCTTAGAAGAGGAAATTTGAACACAGACATACATATAAGGAAGAACGTGTAAAGATACAGAGAAAAGATAACCATCTACAAGCCAATGAGAGATGCTTTAAAGAAACCAACCCTGCTGGGTGTGGTGTTGCATGCCTGCAGTCCCAGCTACTTGGGAGGCTGAGGTAGGAGGATTGCTTGAAACCAGGAGTGTGAGGCTGCAGTGTGCTTTCATCATGCCTATGAAGAGCCACCACACACTCCAGCCTGTGCAACATAGACCCCATCTCTAAAAATAAAAACAAATAAAAATACCCCCCAAAAAGGAAAGCAAAAATCAACTAATCCTCTGACACCTTGATATTGAACTTCTAGTTCTCCAGAACTGTCCTCCAGAACTGTCATTGGACTGAGTTTTTAAAGCTCTTGCAAAACCCTGCATGTCTTCCTTTTTTTCTCTCCCTTTTTTTGAGACAGGGTCTCACTCTGTTACCCAGGCCGGAGTGCAGTGGTGCAATCATAGCTCACTGCAGCCTCAACTTCCTGGGCTCAGGTGATCCTCCCACCTCAGCCTCCCATATAGCTGGGACCACAGACGTGTGTCAGCACACCTAGCTAATTAAAAAAAATATTTTTATAGAGATAGGGTCTCACTTTGTTGCTCAGGCTGGTCTCATACTCCTGGGCTAAAGCAATCCTCCTGTCTTGGCCTTCCAAAATGCTGGGATTGCACTCATGAGCCACTGTGCCCAGCCCTAACACCCCGAATTGATGAATTACTCTAAAGGTCAATGGAATTTTGGGTTTGCTTTTGCCTTAAAATGTTTATAAAATGATAGGTTTCTTCTTTTATTTCTTATTTGACACAAAGGAGATATATATATATATGGTTGTGTTATATCATATGTTTAACCCTAGAGAGGCTATATGAAGACCCGAGGGATACCAGTGGTCCTAAGGCATTGAAAGCATCAAATTCACTTTAAGATTTTCCTATATTCTCAAATGGTATTGTTAGTCATAGAATGCTGGGGCACAATAGGCCAAGACTAGAGGAAGATACAAAAGAGACTTCTGAAGTCACGAATGAAGGATGAATGTTGTATTTTCACACTTGCTTCTTCCATCTTGCCATCTTGCCTCATAGTGCCCTTACCCTTTGTCATGAGATATGGGTTGAGAGAGGATTTGAGGACATTAAATACTGCCATAAAGAGAAGTAGTTTCACTTTTGTTAAAATGTACATCTCTAGCTGGGCTTGAGATGTTGCATTATTTCCTTGATGCCAGCAGACATAAAAAGCCAACATTTTGAAGAGACAGACTCGTTTCTTTCTGTCCTTTCCTTTTCTTTTTCTTTCCCTTCCCTTCCCTTTCTCCTTCCCCCCTTCTTCCTTCCTTCCTTCTTTCCTTCCTTCCTTCCTTCCTTCTTTTCCTTCTTTTCCTTCCTTCCTTCTTTCCCTCCTTCCCTCTCTGCCTCCCTCCCTCCTTCCTTCCTCTTTCTTTCTTTCTGTCTCTCTCTCTCTCTTTCTTTCTTTTTTTTTTTGAGATTGGGCCTCACTTTGTTGTCCAGGCTGGAAGACAGTGGCTTGATCATAGCTCACTGCAGCTTCGAACTCTTGGCTCAATCGATCCTTCCACATCAGCCTCCAGAGTAGCAAAGACTACAGGTGCATGCCACCACACCTAGCTAATTATTTTTTTAAATTTTTTTTGTACAGACGGGGTCTTGCTGTATTGCCCAGGTGCTCTCTTTTCTTTATTACCCTAAGACATCTGGGGAGACATACCTGGGTTGTGAAGAAATTGCTTCCATGCAAACCTGTCACAGATCACTTTTCGTCTACTCTCCCTTTCCCTGATAGCTTTCTTTCCTGAAATCATTCAATAGACTCCATAACTAGGATCAACTCTATAATTTTTGAGGCCCAGTAAAAAATAAAAACACAAGGCTACTTGATCAAAATTTAAAAATTTTAGTACAGCAAGAGTACAGCATTAAAATAGGCATGGGGCCCTAAGCTGGTTCTACCACTTATTCATGAAGCCTCCTTCATTACATCTAACTCATTACAGTCCAGTTGATCTTAGAGGTCTGGAAGAGTAAAAGCCTATACTCAAAAGTGAGTCTAGTAGTTGCTTCAACAACTGGTAGTAATGGTTGTAATTTTCATCTGTTGGAGAAAAGGCCAGACAGGGTTTAGATGCTGGGCAATCTTGCCCATTAGTCAGATACTGTCTCTGGGGTCTTGACTCTTCCTATAATTGTTGTTTATAATTGAAGCCCCACAGCTAGGGACTAAGATGGTTCGGCATGTGGGCTTCATTGGATAGTCCAAACCCAATCAAAAGTCTATTTGGGGGGGCAATTTATCATTCTCCATTCTCTTTTTCTACTCCATTCTCTACTTCCACTTTCTCCTAGTCAAATTCTGTTTAATATGAGGTAAAGCTGCTATCACCTGTGCACGTTTAATATTCATCAACAATACAATAATAGTTAAATCACCTGCTAAAGCTTTTAATATTAAAAAGAAAGCATGATAAAACCTACTGGGTGGTAGAGTTTTTTCCTTTGAATGTTTCTTTAGGAAATCCTTTGGAGAAGGTACTTCAACTTTTGCTGGTCCCATAGTTTTCATTGCAGTTTTAGCTTTTTGCATGTCATCTTTTACAGTTGCCTTAAAAATGGATATGTACCTAAAATTAAATTTAAAAAGTTGTAGCATTTATATTTCTAGTAAAAATTACTTAAAGTTTAAATTTCACATTTTAATTTATTTAAGTCTATATTCATATGGAGAAGCATAATCATAAAACACACTTACCTGAGCCCTGTCCATCAGGCTTAGAAAAACTAGATGGAAGCTCTGCTCTAAGAAAGAGGTGCTAGGGCAAAAGTGTTCATAGTATTTCCTTATTATCCTTTGAACATCTGTAGCATTGATAGTGATGTCACTCCTCTCATTCTTGATGTTAGTAATTTGTGTTCTCTGTCTTTCTCTCTCTTTCTCTCTCTGCTGATCAGTCTGGCGAGGGGTCTATTAATTTTATCAATCTTCTCATAGAACCAGAATTTCATTAATATTTTCCAGTGTTCATGTTTTCCATTTCAATGATATCTGCACTTATTTTTACTATTTCTTCTTACTTTGGTTTTAATTTGTTTTTCTTTTTTTACTTTCTTAAGGTACAAGTTTAGGTTTTTTATTTTGAACTTTAATACTTTTGAAGTCTTCTTTGATTTAGAAGTTTGTTTATACATGTTTAGTTTTCATAGATTTGGGATTTTCCAGATATCTAATTGATTTCAGATATATTTCCATTGTGGTTAGAGAATATACTTTGTATGATTTCAATTCTTTTAAATTTTCTGACATTTGTTTTATGGCACAAAGTATGTTCTATTTTAGTAAATGTTCCGTATACACTTGAAAAGAAAGTATATTGTGCCACTGTTGGCTGGAGTGTTCTATAAATGACAATTATGTCAAACTGAAAGTATCTTCAAATGTACTGTATCCTTCCTGATTTTGTCTATTCTATTAATTATTGAAAAAGAGATGTTAAGATCTCTGACTGTAATTGTGGATTTGGCTATTTTTTCTTTCAGTTAAAAGAGTTTTTGCTTTATGTATTTTGAAGATCTGTTTGTAGGTGCATAGCATTTAGGATTGTTATATCTTCTTGAAAAACAGATCACTTCATCACTACAAAATAACATTCTTTATTCCTTTTAAAATTCTTTGCTCTAGATTCTACTCTGTCTGATATTATGGTAGCTACTCAAGCATCCCTTTGACTTGCAATAGTATATGTTTTTCCATTCTTGGACTTTCTACTTGTCTGAGTTTTCCTATAGACTGCATAGAAATTTTATCCAGCCAACAATTACTTTTGTTTAGTATGTTTATACAATTCACTTTTAATGTGATTTTAAAAATTTGTTTCTGCTTAAATTTTCCAGCTTGCTGTTTTTTAAATATCCCCTTGCTCATTCTTTCTATCTTGCTTTTTGTTTTGTTTGGTTTGGTTTTGTGGAAACTGTAGCTTTCCAGTATACCGGTTTAACTTATCAGAGCCTACTGTCAAGTAATATTATAGCATTTTATATATGGTATGAGAACCTTTCAAAAGAATACTTGCATCCAACCCCACCCTTGTCCTAGTGTTGTAGTATATTTTACTTTTCTGTGTGGTATAAAAATCCATAAATGATTGTGATTATGTTCCCTTTATATAATTATATTTTAAATATATTTGAAAAAATCTTGAATATTTACACATATATTTGCCATTTCCAGTGTTCTTTATTCTGCTGTATAAACCCATATTTCCAAAGGATACCATTCCTTCTCCATAAAGGACCTTTTTAAACTTCTGGCTTCCATTGTTTCTAATGATACATTTGCTGTCCTTTTTTCTTCTTCTTCTATATAATTTTTCTTTTTTTCCTCTGGCTGTTTTAAACTTTTTTTCTCTTTATTAATAGTTTTAATAAGTTTGATGATAATGTCTCTTGGTATGATTTTTTTTTCCACTTGGGGTTAACTGTGATTCTTGGATTTTTGGATTTTGAGATTTCATCAAATTTGACAAATTTTTAACCTTTATTCAAGTATTTCTTCTGTTTCCTCACCCGTTTTCTCCTCTTCCATGATTCTTTGACTGCTTGATATTGTTCAAGCCTCATTCTCTGCTTTCCTTTTCAGTCTATTTTTTCTCTGTATTTCATTTTGTATTGTTATATTACTGTGTCTTCAAATTCACCTAAATTTTCTTTTTCAGTGTCTTAGCTGCTGTCAATCCAATCTATTACTTATAGCTACATTTTGTACATGGTATTCTTTATGGTTAGAAGTTAGATTTGGATCTCTCCTTCCATTTCTTTCCCCATCTTGGTTCATGCTTTCTTGTACCTTTTGAATACATGATGAATATTTAAAATAACTGTTTTAAGGTCTTCTCTGCTGATTCTCTCATCTGTGTCATTTCTGTGTCTGTCTTTACTATGTTTTCTCTTGGTTATGCATTATATTTTCCTGCTTCTTTGTATGCCTGGTAATTTTTGATTGGATGCCAAACATTGTGAATTTTACATTGCTTGCTGCTGAATTTTTCTCTTCTTTCTCTCTTTTCTGGTGTTCTTTAAATTTTTTCCTTAGCCTTTTTCTGGGATTCAGTTATGATAGTTGGAAACAGGGTGATCATTTTAAAGCTTGCTTTAAGTGTTAGGGTAATTCCACAAGTGCTTTCAGTCTATTTTGAATTTAGCCCCACTACTGAGGCAATATGCTTCTGAGTGCACTACTCAATGCCCTGTGTATTAGGAGGTGTCTCCACCTGGGCTGGTGGGAACACGAACTTTACCTGGGGCTACTGCTTTCTGTTATTTTCTTGGCCTTGGTTGTTTCATTACATACGTGTGCTATCAACCAAAGACTTTAGGGAAATCCTTGTTCGTATTTCCACAGTCCTGTCTCTATGCAGCTCTCCTCTCTGGTACTCCATGCTGTGAATCCTAGCAGCTTTGGCCTTCACAAACTCTGAGTTCTGTCTCAACTCAGGGAGACTCCTAGGCTTTGTTTTAATTTTTCCTTCAGGATCTTGGCCTGGAAATTCTATCCAGAGAGTATGCTGGGGCAATCGTAGGGTTTGCCTCACTTGTTTCTCTTCTCTTATGGATGACTGCTCTGTGTTGTCTATTGTTCAGTGTCTGATAACTATTGTTTCATATATTTTTTTCTGGTGTTCTGGTTATTTAAGTCGAGAAGATAAATCCCATCTTTGGTTGAAAGCAAAAGTTCAGCGATACTGTTTGTAACAACTTGTATTATCTTCTTCCTTATGTAGATAGACTTATTTGGAGACACATTATTGTTTTTTTCCTTTTAGGAGCCTTGCCTCAATCCTGAACTTAAAGGCTGGGAATCAATTATAGTCCAAACCGAATGAGCTCATTAGATACTTTCAAGAAATAATGTTCAAGCCAAATCTGTGCCTTAAAATGCCCATAGAAGTTGGGGTTGGCAGATACGGTCTCGTGATTAAGAAGATAATTTCATTTGGGGTTAAAAAAAGGTGTCTCTACCCCCACCTCTTTTAAATTTGTAAACCCATGATTCAATATGTTTTTGTGTAGGTATACGAACTGAAAGCCTGTCCATCTATTATAGAAAATAAGATACTCTATTTTATATAAATGATATTTTCCAAATTACAAAAATAACATTAATAAGTAAATTAAAATCTAGGTCTCCTCCAGCTCTCCAACAAATTTTCCAGAATAAATTCCATTTCAGTGTTTCTTTATTTCCTTCTTTTTTTTTTTTTGTCTGCTCTGTTGCCCAGGCTGAAGTGCAGTGGTGTGATCTTAACTCACTGTAACCTCTGCCTTCTGGGTTCAAATGATTCTCGTGCCTCAGCCTCCTGAGTAGCTGGGACTACAGGCACGCATCACCATGCCTGGCTAATTTTTGTATTTTTAGTAGGGACAGGGTTTCACCACATTGGCCAGGATGGTCTGGAACTCCTGGCCTCAAGTAATCCACCTACCTTGGCCTCCCAAAGTGCTGGGATAACAGATGTGAGCCACCGTGCCAAGCCTGTGTTTCTATTTTTGTACGAATTGCAACCAGATTTAAAAAACTTAATATAGTGTGATATCTTAATACACATAAAGCTTATTCTTTATGTTAAATAGCTGCATTTTATTCCATTTTCTGAATGGTGTGGTTTTATTACAAAGATCTAATGGTGACTTTATTAGATAATTGGCTCTATTTTCTTTTAAGTTCAGGGATACATGTGCAGATTTGTTATATAGGTAAACATGTGTTACGGGGGTTTGTTGGACAGATTATTTCATCACGCAGGTATTAAGCCGAGTACTCATTACTTGTTTTTCCTGATCCTCTCCCTCCTCCCACCCCCACCCTCCGATAGGTCCCAGTGTGTGTTGTTCCCCTCCATGTGTCCATGTGTTATCATCATTTAGCTCCCACTTTACGTAAGAATCTAGCAGTATTTGGTTTCATGTTCCTGTGTTAGTTTGCTAAGGACAGTATTACCGCAGCATTACACTATTGCATGGGACTCTGAACTCTGGAGCCTAGGCTGTGTTAGAAAGTTATCCAAATTATTTATTGAGGAGAATTTTTACATGCACACATCCATGTCCTTGCAAAGGACATGATCTCATTCTTTTTTTTATGGCTGAATGGTATCCTGTGGTGTATATGTATCACCTTTTCTTTATCCAGTCTATCACTGATGGGTATTTAGTTGATTCATGTCTTTGCTACTGTGAATAGTGCTGCAATGAACCTAGGCATGCATCTGTCTTTATAATAGAACAATTTCTATTCCTTTGGGTATATATCCAGTTATGGGATTGCTGGGTTGAATGGTATTCCCATCTTTAGGTCTTTGAGGAATCGCCACGCTGTCTTCCACAACGGTTGAACTAATTTGCACTCCCATCAGCAGTAAGTGTTCCTTTTTCTCCACAACCTCACCAGTATCTTTTGAATAATGGCCATTCTGATTGGTGTGAGATGGTATCTCATTGTAGTTTTGATTTGCATTTCTTTAATGGTCAGTGATGTTGAGCTTTTTTTCATATGATTGTTGGTTGCATGTGTGTCTTCTTTTGAGAAGTGTCTGTTCATGTCCTTTGCCCACTTTTTTAATAGCATTATTTGTTTTGTTCTTGTAAATTTGTTAAAGTTTCTTATAGATGCTGGATATTAGACATTTGTCAGATGCATAGTTTGCAAAAATTTTCTCCCATTCTGTAGGTTGTTTACTCTGTTGATGGTTTCTTTTCCTGTGCAGAAGCTCTTTAGTTTAATTAGATCCCATATGTCAATTTTTGCTTTTGTTGCCACTGCTTTTGGCATCTTCATCATGAAATCTTTGACTGTGCCTATGTCCTGAATGGTATTGCCTAGCTTCTCTTCCAGGGTTTTTATAGTTTTGGGTTTTACATTTAAGTCTTTAATCCATCTTGAGTTAATTTTTGTATATGGTTAAAGAAGGGGTCCAGTTTCATTCTTCTGCACATGGCTAGCCAGTTCTCCCAGCACCATTTATTGAACAGGGAGTCCTTTTCTCATTGCTTGTTTTTGTCAGGTTTGTAAAGGTCAGATAGTTGTAAGTGGGCAGTTTTATTTCTGGGTTCTCTATTCTGTTCCATTGATCTCTGTGTCTGTTCTTGTACCAGTACCATGCTGCTTTGGTTACTGCAGCCCTGTAGTATAGTTTGAAGTCAGGCAGTGTGATGGATAATTGGCTCTATTTTCTATTTATTATCAGAATTATTAGATACGGCTAAAGATAAGTTATTCTCAAACTAAAACTGTCATCTTCAAAACACATATCAAAACTGTATTTTACTGCCAATAATTACCATGTAGTAAGTCCCATCAAGATAGTAGATTTACATTTTTAAAACCATTTATTTTAAACGGCACACAAATAAATGATATTGCCCAAAAAGTTGGGATAGTTTGAAAGTGCTTAATTTAGATTTTTTTTTTCCTCTAATGGGCAAAATGGGCATCTGATTAACAACTTTTCTTTTTCAATTTTTGGCCAGTGTTACTGCAGCATTACACTATTGTGTGGAACTCTGAACTCTGGAACCTAGGCTGTGCTAGAAAGTTATCCAAATTATTTCTTGAGGAGAATTTTTAGATGTACACAGATACACTTTAAGACCCCCTACAGGCTTGAAATGAGAGTGTTCAATTCAGGCTCATGTCTATATCAAGTAACTAAATTTTCAAAAATGGATGCCAATTCCTCCCCCAGCCTGGTTGTCTGTCATAGCTCTGCTCTGCACTTACTTGACAACACAGACATATGTCATTGAGTATAATGATGATCTTAGTGCTGCTCAATACCTCTCACAAGCTGTTGAGTGAAATAATACATGGAATATCAAAAGACTATGTAGTTAATGTATTCATCTACATCTGTGCTGTGTAATACAGCCACATGTGGATACTGAGCACTTGAAATGTGGCTGGTGCCACATGCTGAAATCATAGTATTTTAGATATATTGCATTAAATAAACTACATAACGTAAATTTTTCCTGTTATTTCTACTTTTAAAAGTGACTATTAGAAACATTTAAATTACATATATGATTCTCATTACATTTCTGTTATACTGTGCTGATCTAGATAGCAGGAAAATCTATCCTTGAATTAAACTATATAGTCAGATAGCTGCACACCCAGAGTACAACACATTGCTGTCTCCAAAACTGCTTTGGTTAAGTTATGTTATCGTACTGGGATACTGATCTATAATGAGGGCAATATTAGACTTATGAAACTCAGTACATTTAGTGTAAAAGTGCGGCTGAAATCTTTATTATATTACACACATGGTCTCCTCTCTCCATGAATTCTGGAGGAAGTGTATTTGTGGCAGCACACCAAGAACATTTGTGCTCCTCTTTGGCTACTGCTTTGCTTTTGTCTTTGGACAATGTGACTTAGAGTGTAATTGAATTTTAAAGAAGCATGGGAAGCATCTTTCTTCCTTTGTGGGCTGGCTGCTTAACTAATAGAGTCAAATTTGTTTCAGACTTTAAGCAAATGTACATGATTTTAAAGCGTACATTTCATGTAGGTCCTCATTTGTAGCTTTACTATTGTATCATAAATTTCCCATTTGCTTTGATAGCCTCATCAAAAACACTTACTGCATTAGAATAAGGTTGTGTACAAACACCACATAGTAGTTGATATACAATAAGTTATCAAAAACTAAACAACTATAGATGTTACTGAAACAAAAAAGACTCAGTTTGTTTAACTGACTCAGGCCAAAAGACTGTGCAAACCAATTAAAGTTATGAGCTTTGGTATTAGATTTGTGTCTCCATCTCAGCCCTTGTTCTTCATCATTGCCTCAACTTCTGGGCCAGAGATTTTTCTTCTGTAACAAGAGGATACTACTACGTATCCGATAAGATTCTTGTGAAAAGAGCAATAACTGGCATATTTTAAATTCTAATACATTGAACATATTGCTATTAATAGTAATAGTATTCTTGTGGTTATAATTATTATTGGATATCCATCCTGATAAAATGTTTTAAAACTGAAACTGTTTAACCCTTTACTTGATTTTACCTGTGTCCTGGAAGACACAGTCTTATTCTGTAAAAATTTGAGTCATCATGTCTAGGTGGTTATAACAGACTGACATATTTCCCTGATCTGCAAAAGTGAATTCTCATATACAATATATTGTTAGTATTGCTTAAGATATTAAACCTTATTCTGTAACAGAATAATCTAAAAAATGAGTCTAACATTCACAAAATCTCACTTACACATTTCCTTGGCAACTGATTTTAAGAAATATCGTTGTCATATTTTCTTCTCTCAACATTTTTGTGTATATATCAAATGCCAGAGAGGTGTGCTAATACCTTTTACCACATGTTATATTATGTATAGGTTTCTAAATTAGAGGCAGTAACTCAAAATACATATTAAGCCAGTAAATGCAGATGGAAGCCACAATGTTCCTTGCTGAAAAAAATTCTGTATCTGGTTGTCTGTCCCCTCATCCGTATGCCTGAAGGGAAAGGTGCCTTTTGAATTACCCTGTTAACCACATAGTTTTCCAGGCCTTCAATTCTTCTACATTCTTCAGGTAATTCTATTAATTCCAACACATCTTCATTTGTGTGCCTGTGATATATATATGTATATATAAAACATAATATGAATAAATATAAATATGAGATACATAAGCATGAGAAGGGCAGTTGGACAAAATGTAAGAGATGAAGAGAAGTATTATTGTGGGTCTGCAGAGACTGCCTAGCCAGATGAAAAACATATTCTAACACTTAAATTCTAACACTAAACACTAAAACACTAAAATAGCTACTAACACTAATCATAATGCTCAGAGACCATATATTGCAGCAATGGGAATTTTAGCATAAAATGTCATCATGCCAAACAAAAAGAGACTTTGGAATAGTCTAGACTTTCTTTGAATATAAGTTAATTAAAAGGGTTACTGCTTTCCTTGATTAAATTCTTGGCTGTAATTAGTTAGCAAAGTGGGTAAGACAAGAAACTCTGGATCAGAAGAAAATGACCATGTCACCTAAGAGTTCCTAATAGTCAAGGAACAGATTTCTCAGCAAAGTCAGATACACAGCCATACTTGAAACAAAGAGACGTTATAAAGACTTCAGAACATATAAGGGTTAACAATATTGACACTGCATAAAGCAGAAGGTAGTCCAAGAAGAATAGGAAGCTCCAAAAATGAAACTCTGATTATGTGTTACAATTAATCACAATGAAAAACAGAACCACGTTAAACAAAAACTAGTGGTGTTCACTGCCTTAAATATTCTCATTTTCAAAAAGTATGCATGCAGAAATTCTATACTATAGAGCCTGATGACAATTTCTGTAAGAGTTGTAGAGAGAATTTTTATTACATTCATAGAGAAGCAATGATTGCATAAGGCCATTTGGAGTTTTAGGTCACCACAAACGAAAATCAATTAAAAAATAAGATTATTTGATAAATAGATTAGGGAAATATTTTAGACATAATAATTTGCATGTTGATGTTAGCAGAGAATCTTGTTAAATCCTTGTTGATAATGTAGAGAAATATGAGTTAATAGGTTCCCTTTGGTGACTGAACACTCAAAAGTATTGCTATCAGCCTAGAGAGAGGTGTCTGGTAGCCTAGTGAAGTATATAGCACTTGCCGTGTGATATGGTTTGGCTGTGTCCCCATCCAAATCTCATCTTGGATTGTAGCTCCCATAATTCCCATATGTTGTGGGAGGGAACCAGTGGGAGGTAAGTGAATCATGGGGGTGGTCTTTCCCATGCTGTTCTTGGGATAGTGAATAAGCCACATAAGATCTGATGGTTTCATAAAGAGGTGTTCCCCTGAACACACTCTCTTGTTGGCCACTATGTAAGATGTGACTTTGTTCCTCCTTCACCTTCTGCCATGATTGTGAGGCCTCCCCAGCCATGTGGAACTGTGAGTCAAACCTCTTTCCTTTATAAATTACCTAGTCTTGGGTATATACTTATCAGCAGTGTGAGAACAGACTAATAACAATAAATTGGTACCAGTAGAGTGGCATGCTGCTATAAAGATATCCAAAAATGTGAAAGTGACTTTGGAACTGGGTAACAGACCAAGGTTGGAACAGTTTGGAGGACTCAGAAGGGGACAGAAAGATGTGGGAACGTTTGGAACTCCTAGAGACTTGTTGAATGGGTTTGACCAGAATGCTGATAGCGATAAGGACAATAAAGTCCAGGTTGAGGTGGTCTCAGATGGAGATGAGGAACTTGTTGAGAACTGGAATAAAGGTGACTCTTGCTATGTTTTAGCAAAGAGACTGGTGGCATTTTGCCCCTGCCCTGAAGATTTGTGGAACTTTGAATTTGAGAGAGATGACTTAAGGCATCTGGTGGAAGAAATTTCTAAGTGGCAAAACATTCAAGAGGTGAGTTGGGTGCTGTTAAAAGCATTCAGTTTTATGTATTCACAAGGATATGGTTTGGAATTGGAACTTATGCTTAAAGGGAAGCAGAGCATAAAAGTTCAGAAAATTTGCAGCCTGATGATGCAATAGAAAAGAAAAACCCATTTTCTGAGGAGAAATTCAAGCCAGCTGCAGAAATTTGCATAAGGAGAAGCCAAATGTTAATAGCCAAAACAATGGGGAAAATGTCTCCAGAGCATGTCAGAGGTCTCCACAGCAGCCCTTCCCATTACAGACCCAGAGACCTAGGAGGGAAAAATGGTTTCATGGGCTGGGCCCAGGGCCTTGCTGCTTTGTGCAACCTTGGGACTTGGTGCCCTGAGTCCCAACCATGGCTAAAAGGGGCCAACGTAGAGCTCATGCTATTGCTTCAGAGGGTGCGAGCCCCAAGCCTTGGAGGCTTCCACATGGTGTTGGGACTGCAGGTGCACAGAAGTCAAGAATTGAGGTTTGGGAACCTCCATCTAGATTTCAGAGGATGTATCAAAATATCTGGATGTCTAGGCAAAGATGTGCTTCAGAGGCAGAGCCCTCATGGAGAACTTCTGCTAGGGCAGTGTGGAAGGGAAATGTGGGGTTGAAGCCCCCCAATAGAGTCCCCACTGGGTCACCACCTAGTGGAGCTGTGAGAAGAGGGCCACTGTTCTCCAGACCTCAGAATGATAAATCCACTAAGAGCTTGCACCATGTACCCAGAAGAGCTGCGGACACTCAACCCCAGCCCATGAAAGCAGCCAGCAGGGGGTCTGTACCCTGCAAAGTCATAGGGGCAGAGCTACCCAAGACCATGGGAACCCATCTCTTGCATCAGTGTGACCTGCATGTGACACATGGAGTCAAAGGAGATCATTTTGGAACTTAAAGGTTTAATGACTGCCCTATTAGAATCTGGACTTGCAAGGAGCCTATAGCCCCTTTGTTTTGGCCAATTTCTGCCATTTTGAATGGTTATATTTACCCAATGTCTGGACCCCCATTGCATCTGGAAAGTACCTAACTTGCTTTTAATTTTACAGGCTCATAGGCAGAAGGGACTTGCCTGGTCTCAAATGAGACTTTGAACTGTGGACTTATGAGTTAATGCTGAAATGATTTAAGACTTTGGGAGACTGTTGGGAAGGCATGATTGGTTTTGAAATGTGAGGACATGAGATTTGGGAGGGGCTGGGGTAGAATGATATGGTTTGGCTGTGTCCCCACCCAAATCTCATCTTGAATTGATGAGATCCCATAATTCCCACGTCATGGGAGGGACCTGGTAGGAGGTAATTGAATCATGGGGGTGGGTCTTTTCTGTGCTGCTCTCATGATAGTGAATAAGTCTCATGAGATCTGATGGTTTTATAAAGAGGAGTTCCCCTGCACACACTCTCTTGCCTGCCACCATGTAAGATGTGACTTTGCTCCTCCTTTGCCTTCCGCCATGATTGTAAGGCCTCCTCAGTCATGTGGAACTGTGAGCCAATTAAACCTCTTTTTAAATATAAATTACCCAGTCTTGAGTATGTCTTTATTAGCAGTGTGAGAACAGACTAATATACCATGTTCAATGATAGATAAGAGATATAAAAGACAAACTTATTAAATTTGCAAATGACACAAAGCTGGGAAGAATGGTTAACAGAATGTATAAAAGATTCAAATTCAAAATGATCTCCATAGATTAATGAGTTGAGATAAAAAGGAATCAGCTACATAATTAGAGGATGGGAGAGATCAACCTTAGTCAAAATCCATACAGGGTATTTCAATGTGAGCCAACAGTTGGACACGACTGTCAAAATACTTATGGAAGCTTAGGCTGAATGGATGAAAATATTGTGCCAAGAATTATGGAAAAGAGATAATGGTTTCATGGACTGTTCAGACCATAACTGGAATATTGCTTTAAACAAAATGGAAAGAGGGAATGACTGGAGATATTCAATAACTGCAGACATCAATAAAGGGTGATAGGCCAGGCATAGTGGCTCATGCCTATAATCATAGCACTTTGGGAGGCAGAGGTGGGTTGATTACTGGAGGTCAGGAGTTCAAGACCAGCCTGGCCAACATGGTGAAACCCCGTCTCTACTAAACGTACAAAATTAGCCGGGCATGGTAGCAGGGGCCTGTAATCCCAGCTACTTGGGAGGCTGAGGCAGGAGAATCGCTTGAATCCAGGAGGCAGAGGTTGCAGCGAGCCGAGATGGCACTACTGCACTCCAGCCTGGGCAAAAAGAGTGAAACTCTGTCTCAAAGAAAATTAATTAAAAAAAAAAAAAGGGTGACAGATTTGGTGAAAATCTTGGAAACCATCTTATGCATCAGATTTTGAAAACTGAATCATGACTTCCCATTGACTTTGAGACTTTCATAACTTAAGTCTCAGCCAATAGTTCAACTGCAGAAAAGTGCCCTTCATCCGATTTTGGTCACATACATTCATCTTCTAAGTTCTCAGTTAGTATCTTCATCTCTCATTAGGGTTTTCAATGATAAATTTTAGTGTTCATATTTCAGTTCCCCAAAAAGACTGTAAACTCTGAGGCGTGGGAGATCAAAAGGTGGGCAGTTGTCAGAATCTTGACAGTGTAAATTGACTTTAACCTAACAGAAATGATTCTTGTGGCATCACATTTGGGTGCCTCTATTTCCTCTCATCACAAATCTTTCTTCTACTCATTTCTTTATAGTAAAACCAAGAAGTCTGTGCTATCACTCCAACAGCACCAAGAACAGATATACTAGTGCAATATTATACACATAATTGGGGCTCCATTAATGCTTGCCAAATGAATAAAGACTGTTCCTATAAATGTTTTCGAAAAAAAAAATCGTCTAGATGCAGTACAACTTTTCAATTTGCCAAAGAACAGAGTACCTACTTAACAAAATAACACTCAAATTCAATATTCTATAGAAATACAATCTACCAATGTGTTACAGAGAGGAGGAGTTTTATCTCGTGTAATATGCAGGAATTTGAAACCAAAAGTTGGTTCAACAATAGACAATTTGAACTCTACTCATAAATTCTGCAACCGTGCGATAACTTACTTTATATTCCTCTTTCCAATCTCTAGATTTTGATATGCTGATGGAAAAGTAATAAATATAGTTACTGCTCTGGTTTAAACCAAATATTTAAAGTTGAAGAAGCTGCCTACTTGTTGAGCTATTACCCTAATACTAGTAAAAATAATTGACCATTAGATCTAAAAGGGGCCTTGGATATTACCTAGTACATTTATCTCACAGATCAGTAAACCAATGAAACTTTATCCAAGATCACAAAGACAATTAATCGCTAGGCCTGATTTTCAGTCCGACAAGGTGATGGTATACCAACAAGCGTGATGGTAAAAGACAGGAAACATTTCAAGTCCTAGGAGAGCTGAGATTTTCTCCACTACTTTCTTTGCTCCCCACAGATTTAAGTAAGTTCTAAGAAGTCCCTACAGATGGGAGTAACTGAAGTGCTTCCTCTGCACGTTTTTGAGATTTGGAGAATATAAGAGGTTCTAAGACCTATGTAAAATTTCAACTCAATTACATATTTTTTGGTTCATTATCCACCAAGTCTTTCTTCCATTAAACCATTAGATCTGAAAAAGTCCTTAGAAACTGCCTAATAGTAGTAGATATTTCGTTTCACTGATCAAAAACCTGAGGTTCAAGAGCAAATGTAAATTTATATTTCATAAAAATCTTGGGGGGAAAGATAAGTACTATCCCATTAGAGAGGGAGAAGTAGTGCAGTTAGAAATACAACACCGAACTCCTGAAACCAAACATCAAGTATACTTAAACAAGGTAACAGAATTGTTATTTTTCTCTTTTCAACAACATGAAACTTCGAGCTATGTTGTATACATATCACATATAATTAAATTACACAATAATCATATGCAGTATTAATAAGAGGTTAAGTGTAATATAATCAAATGGTCATCTCACAGCGCCGGACTGCCCTCTCTGTAAAACTGTGAGATGCTAAATACCTAGATATTTCGACCTTTTCTCTAACAAGTTATCCTCCAAGGCTACTTCATCGAGGCATAAATACATTTTATTATTAAAAATCCCAGTATATGTATGTTTAATTAATACTGACTATTCCCCATTCTTGTTTCAAGTGATGGTCTTTGCTTATCCACATACCTAGGAGGCTGGGGAGGCTCCTTCAAGTCACTGGGTATGAGGTTATAAATGCACTCAGAAGGGCACGTTGGATCCATGGTCACCAAATGACTCCTTAAAAGCTATTCTCAGCTTTTTTCTCCCTGTCCCAGTATCTCTGTCCTTCTTCACTGCTTCCCCTTTCTTACTTCTTCGCCTTCTCAAGGACCAGTTTCTCTCCTTCACATCGTCCCCCCTTTGACCCCCTCTTAGCAGTCCTCTCTCGGGAAGAAAACACCCTATTTCTCCCGAGATTGCTAAGCGTCGTTGACTGTGCGGTTGCCGTGGAAACCGTTACTAGGCAACGAGGAAGTACACGGCGGCACTGCAAACTAGGTCTCCCCTCTTTCTGTATCGCCTTCTACTGGAGAAGCTCATTTGGAAGCCACTGTTTTTACGTGCCTTTGAAAGTTAACGGGGTGAAAATGGTGTCCCCTTAAAAACTGCTCTTTTCTATCTCTGTGTATCTGGGGAAAAAGAAAAATCCTACTGCAGACACAGCAAAGCGCAGCTGGTGCGCAGGCGTGACACAATAACGTTTTTGTGAGCAGGCCCCAATCCCGGTGTGGGCGGAGCGATCGGCTGAGACCAAGCGGACGCACGGCCAAGGCCGCCAGCGGGACGAGGAAGGGGAGGAGCCCGAGGAGCTCGGAGTGCTTGGATAGGCTACAGTGAGAGAGGAGGTCACGTGCCCTGCGCGAGGCTGCTCCTGGCGTGGGCGTGGAGCGGAGGTACGCTGGCCGCCGCAGGCACAGGCAGAGTCCACTGCGCGGGGGCGGGACCGGGGAACTAGCCGGAGGTACGGTGCTCCGTCTCCTGTATCGGCTTTAGCGGTTCGTGGAAACTGCTTCCTCATTTCCTTTCATTTTCCCCGTCTTCTCAATGAGATTTCCTTGGTGAGTTACTGGAGGAGAGAGAAAGGAAAACTGGAAGCTACCCCGCTCCCATCGCATGCCTTTCCCTGCACCGTCCCTTCCCCTTTCCGCTACTCGCTGGTCATCTTAACTCTGCGCGCATTTTTCCTGCCGATTCTGGTCGAGGCTCCTCGGAACCCCGCGAAGCCTTGCCCGCCACCTGTGTGAGTGCGCGCCCGGGACCGCGGCCTCCTCCGCCTGCTGCCTTTGCCCTGCCACGCCTGCGCCCGCTACAGCCTCTCGGGCGGCCCTCGGGGTCTGCTCTGCGCCTGCTCTCCCCCCGCCCCCCCGCCCCGGTCGGGACCCTTCCTCTAGGTCCTTCTCCAGGAACCAGTGGACCTGCTCTTTGTAAATGAGCATCCTAAACTGGGAGGAGAGCCTTTTAAGTGGGCCTTTACGTTTTTGTCCAGTTTTTGGCGTCCCATGTTGAAAATTGTCTTCTGAGAAGCAGTTTTATTCGTTTTTGCTCCGCCTAGTCACCCGTAAATCTACGCACATAGGACTGCCATAGGAAAGTCACGTAGACGCTTTTACCTGAGTGTTTAAAAGACATTTTGGTAATAGGATTTGGGGAGGAAAATGGATGGCTTTGAGCCACCCGTACAGAGGCCACTCTGCCCGAAGGAAATAAAGCTTCCCGGAGAGGAGAGAAAACACAGGAGTCTGGGTTTCTCACTGCCTGGTTGCCTGGTGGAGACATTAAAACAACACAATGGCCTGGTGAACCTTTTAGTTTGTATGAAAAGGCTTTACTGAATGTGGAGATCCTTATTTTGGGCTCTTACTGAATTGCACTAGATAAGAATACAGTAAGTTTTTTTTTTTTTTTTTTGGTATACATTTGTTTTTAATTTTTGTCCCAGACGCTTAGGGAAAATTCTCCAGATTTCTTCACATCAGATTGTCTTCTAAAACATTTTAGATAGATAGATCTATAGATCTATATTTAGATCTGGATCTAAATCTATATCACTTTGTCCTTTTCTTTTCGCCCTTGAGTATTTTATGTTTGGGGTTTCTGTTTTAGCAAGTGTAGAGAAAAATTTTGGCGGGAAACTTCCTGTATTTACGAAGATTCAAACCAAGGACTCATGGAATAATAACACCATTAGCCAAGTGGATAGTCAAAGACTAAAGCTTATAAATTTTCTAATTAGAAGGAACACCTTGAGACTATTTGTGTTAATCAGTTCCTGAAATAGCAAGTAAGGGCAAAACATGATTTCTGCAGTTAGCACTAACTGGCCTTAGGTAGCCTTGACGTTCTGGGGTTATTGAAATAAAATAATTTAACTGATGTCTGTATATTTATTATGCTTTAAAAAATGCTAAACAATTTGTGCTAGACCTCACTGTAGTATGGTTAGTGTACAGTCATGAGCAGGTTGTTAAATCATTTGGAAAAGAACTTTTCTTTTTTCTTAGACATTTGATCTGCAATTCTCCTTGCCTTTCGAAAGTGTGTTTAAGCAAAATTATTTCTAGTTTTTATAATTCTCTTGAAATGACAGTTCAAAAAAAATGCCCGTGTCCACCTCATGTCCACAGGGAATTAACTGGTATATACCTATAGGGATGAACAAACTATCTGTAACGGGGTAGACGGTAAATATTTCAGGCCTTTGCGGGCCAAGTGGTTATGTTGCAACTACTCACTTTTGCCACTGTAGCTCAAAAGCAGCCAAAGACAGTACTGAACAAATGAACAAATGTATGAGCACATGAATGGGACAGGGTCTTTATAATTCTCAAAGTTACAGAATTGTGGATACTTAAGTTTTTTCAGTTAAATATTTGAGATCATTAAGAACATGTCTAACAGCAGAAGTCTAACGGCAGAAAAGGCTTAGCTTTGATAGTAATATAAAGACAAGTGATGAACTTGCAAAATTAATTGTTTTGGTTGTAAGATCCTTGTGATTACAGAACAATACTGGATTGTGTGGTCCTTCCACCCTCACCTCTATTTCATGGCAAGTGGGAGGCCCTTTGAAAGAAGGGTTTGAGAGAATTTTTGATTAGAAGTCAGAAGCAGTAGAGCTTAACCTCCTTTTGGCTAGTTTGTGTCCTGATACACAGTTGGATCTCCATATCTGTGAATTTCCCATTCTCAGATTCAACTAACTACAGATTGAAAATATTTTAGTATTTTGGTTGGGCGCAGTGGCTTATATCTGCAATCCTAGCACTTTTCAAAGGCCAAGGCAGGAAGATTGCTTGAGCCCAGGGATTGGAAACCAGCCTGGGCAACATGGCGAAACTCCCTCTCTACAAAAAATACTAAAATTAGCTGGGTATATTGGTGCCTGTAGTCCCAGCTACTTGTGAGGCTGAGATGGGACGATTGCTTAAGCCTAGGAGGTCAAGGCTGTAGTGAGCCAAGATTGTGCCACTGCACTCCAGCCTGGGCAACAGAGTGGGAGCCTGTCTGAAAAACAAAAACACGAAAATAATGGAACAGTAAAAATACCACAAATAAAAAAGCAAATTAGTATACCACCTCTGTACGTAGCATTTGCATTGTGTTACGTATTATAAGTTATTCAGAGATGATTTAAGGTACACAGGAGGATGTGCACAGGTTATATGCAAATACTACACCATTTTATATAAAGGACTTGCACATCTGCAGATTTTTCTCTGAAGTCCGTCCTGTTAACCACTAATTATCCAATATCTCTCTCAATGCTTAATCCAAATAATTGTTAAACACATTAAAGAGAAGAGTATCGAGACCGAAAGCCTTGGAGTGCACTACCAGAAATTTCCCTCTATTCAACAGAACCATTTTTTATGATCATTCAACAATATCCTCAAATCCTTTTTTCCATTTCTCCGTGAATTGAACAAATATTTAGTGAACTGTGGATAATGCTTTGGTGAAGTCCATATATATGCCTTCTGTGTATATTCCTGACTGGCCATTGCAGCAGACATTCTCAAAAAGAAAATGAGGATATCTTTTCCTCATTTGGTTTGTTAAAAAATGTTGAGCCCCTAAAATTAATTTGTGGTTAAATGTTACAAAATAAAATTTAGTATGTATCTTAAAATAGAATATATCTTTATTGTTCTTTAGAAATAATATAGTACTTAACTGCCTTCTCCTAGTCTAAGGAACATGTTTTTGGGAAATACTGATACAGAATTTACAAATTGAACTGTCATAATTTAAAAAAATATATATATATATGTCTACCCCAAAGTCTTGAAAAAGGGAAGTGAAGTAAAATTTTAAAACGAGAGGGTAGAGGGGAACTAATATATAGGAAAAGTAAGATTGCAAAACATAAGGTGAAGGTAACATAATGTTTGCCTTACAATCTACTTTTAATGAAGTTGATGTTAGGCATGGTAGCAAGCAACATAAAGCAGAAGAAAAGATGAAAGATTTACTGGGCCGGTGTGGTGGCTCATCCCTGTAATCCCAGCACTTTGGGAGGCCAAGGTGGGAGGATTGCTTGAGTTCAGGAGTTCAAGAGCAGTCTGGGCAACATGGTGAAACCCTGTCTCTACAAAACCTACAAAAATTAGCTGGGTGTGGTGGTGCACACCTGGTGGGAGGATGACCTGAGCCCAAGAGGTTGAGGCTACAGTGAACTGAGATCATGCCACTGCACTCCAGCCTGGGTGACGGTGGGAGACCCTTTCTAAAAAAAAAAAAAAAAAAAAAAAAAAAAAATTACTGCACTTGAAAACCAGCCACTCAGATTATATACAATTATTACTGATACAGATACCAGAAAGTTGTGTATTGCAAACTCAAAAAGAAGAGACTGTAATGTTGCAAGCAAAAGCTTCCTGAATAGGAGGTTAATCAAACTGTTTTACATAAGTGCCCTAAAAGCAGCTTGTGCTTTTAAAGTCCAGTACCAGAATACCGTTTAATAAAATAAATTGATGTTATGATTCAAGTATATAATTCTTTCTGGTCCCTGGTTTACTTCAGGGAAAGGATTAGACTGTGTGTGGCAAAACAGTTCTTGATTCATGGTTGAACACCACTGTATTCTCTGAAGGTTTATAAACCAAGCCATAAAAAAAATGCACATTGCCTTGTACCTACATATTTGGATTCAATTTATATATTCCTAGCTCATTGTCAGTGAGTGACAATGATTAATCTTACTGTAAATATTTTGTGCTAACCACTATGATATGTGCTTTGATTTTATTATAGAGACACTTATATAGCTAAAAGAGATCTTTTTGTGGCAAGAGTTTTTTTGGGCTTTTTATAGTGGATATTGTTACATATGAATATATAGTGATTTTGATAGATAATACAGCCTAAAAAACAATTCAGACACTAATTTCATAGCTGTAGTCCACTGATTTTTTTCCCCTCTGATCATTATACAGCAAAATCGTTAAAATTCCAGGTATCCTTCTGAAAGGTTTTGTATTTGTTATTATTTGGTTTTTTATTGCTTGATGGTAGAAATTCCTTCCTTACTGTTTAGTGAAATTATTTTTATAATGAGACACACATGTTTAAAAACGGTATCTTAATCTAATAACAGAGTTGGGGAAACATGAAAAGGGTCAACTTTTCTGTATTTTTAAAATTGCAGATGAACTTTTCAAATAATAGACTAGTATATATGTAGAATTTTATGATACTGTATACAGTTATAATTAACTTAAAATTTTTTCCATTATAGACTCCACGTTTTGCAAAGATCAGTTTTGCCTCAGAGTCAACCAACTCTTCAGATTGGTTCTGGTGTGTCCTGTGTTTACAAGTCAGTGGAAATTAAGCACAGCACATACAACTTGAAAAGTCAAATAAGGAAATGAATTACTTCCCTTCACGGCTCTAATTTTACTTGTAAGTTAAATTCAGAGTTAGCTTAAAATCATTTAAATGTTTAATTACAAAACAGAGTTTAAGTAGCATAGAAAGTCAGTATTACATGATTAAAAGTTTTCAGCACATACTTAAACATATTATCTAGTATTTAATATGTTTTAGTTGCATATTGGTTCTACCAGAGAACACGTGATAAGCCCCACTATGTGTCTGTGACATTACTTCAGGCAATTTACATGAACATTGCAGAGGTATTATATTGCATTTTACATAACCAAAGACTTGACTTGTCTGGCATACATTTTTGTTTTAATGGTGAGTATATTTCCAAAGACAAGGACTTGGTCAATATGGGAAATTATAGAGCTTCTTTGGATGCCAGAATAATTGTTTTCTCTCATCATTGGAAACATTCCTGAGGTTCTTGGCTATTGCCCTGGGCCTGGAAATTGAGTTAAATCTCTCCACTGAAGATTATAGGATTAGAAACAAAAATGATGGTTCCATGCAGATAAGGTTATATGTAGCCTTTGACCTCATTGCTGATTATTAATTTTTCTTAACTATTTGTATAATAGTATACCTTTCACTTTGGCTCTTTTTAAAGCCTTCAGTATGAATAATATGTCACAATGATTCTTAATATGCATGTAAAAGGCACATAAGAAAGAAAATATCATACCTTTGTTCTGTAGTTTGGAAAACTAAGCATTTTATAAGCAAATATGTTCTTTTATTCTGGTTTCCTGTTATGAATTCTGTAAGAAATTTATGAGTAATATAGTCTATCATGATGTTCATATAACTGAAGAGAAATTAAATATAAAGAATATTATTCAACTTTTGTGAATTCTAAGTAGATAGCACTCCAACTCCAAATCATCTTTATATGTGATATAAACAGATAAACCATGAAATAATTTCCATTAAAAGATCTCAATACGAAAAGAAATAGTAATTTGATTTAGTATATATATACTTTTAAAAGCATCTACAATCTGGCACTCTGTGAATACAAGTTTCTGTTGTTTATAGTTACAAATTTTGTCGAAGTTTTGATTTTTCAGTGTCTTGAGATTTTAAAAGATATCATTAAGAAGGATAATATGCAATATATAAGAATTTGGGTTGGAATACTTTTTTTAAATTCCATAAGTTTGGCAGATTTTTAAACAGTTTATGTACCATGGGCATGGTTATATTCAATCCTGTTGGGATTTTAACAATCTACTGAAATTAGTAACCAAATTATCTTTTGTTGTTTGTTTGTTTGTTTTGTGTTTTGAAAAGGGCTAAAGCCCATTTTTAGGTTGGTGTGGGCAGAAAAGTGAAAAGAGAATGTTCCACTTTAACCGATGTCAGCATCTGAAAAAGATAACACAGAAATGTTTTTCTAGTATACATGTTAAAACGGATAAACACGCACAGCAATTTCTTTCAAGAACCTTTGCACTTGCGGAATTAAGGAAGTCATGGTATTCCACCCACTCTCTTGTTGGAGACAAAAATATTATCCTGATGGGACCTCCTGGTGCTGGGAAAACAACAGTAGGCAGAATAATAGGTCAGAAACTAGGTTGTTGTGTCATAGATGTAGATGATGATATCCTTGAAAAAACCTGGAATATGAGTGTGTCTGAAAAATTACAGGATGTTGGTAATGAGCAATTTTTAGAAGAGGAAGGAAAAGCTGTGTTAAACTTCTCTGCATCTGGAAGTGTGATTTCCCTTACTGGGTCCAATCCAATGCATGATGCTAGCATGTGGCATCTGAAGAAAAATGGAGTAATTGTATACCTGGATGTACCTCTACTAGATCTAATTCATCGTCTGAAATTAATGAAGATAGATAGGATTGTAGGTCGGAATTCTGGAACATCTATGAAAGACTTACTTAAATTTAGAAGACAGTATTATAAGAAGTGGTATGATGCTCGTGTTTTCTGTGAAAGTGGGGCTTCCCCAGAGGAGGTAGCTGACAAAGTGCTGAATGCAATTAAAAGATACCAAGATGTGGACTCGGAAACATTCATTTCAACAAGACACGTTTGGCCTAAAGACTGTGAACAGAAGGTTTCAGCAAAATTTTTTAGTGAAGCTGTAATTGAGGGGTTGGCTTCTGATGGTGGACTCTTTGTTCCTGCGAAGGAGTTTCCAAAATTAAGCTGTGGGGAGTGGAAAAGCCTAGTAGGAGCAACCTACATAGAAAGAGCACAGATACTGTTGGAAAGATGTATCCATCCTGCAGACATACCTGCTGCCAGGTTGGGAGAAATGATTGAAACTGCTTATGGGGAAAACTTTGCCTGCTCAAAAATTGCTCCTGTCAGGCACCTTTCAGGCAACCAGTTCATCCTGGAGTTATTTCATGGACCAACAGGATCATTTAAAGATTTGTCTTTACAGCTTATGCCTCATATTTTTGCACACTGTATCCCACCAAGTTGCAATTATATGATACTTGTAGCTACTTCAGGAGACACAGGGAGTGCAGTCTTAAATGGTTTTAGTCGTCTTAATAAGAATGATAAGCAAAGGATAGCTGTGGTCACATTTTTTCCTGAGAATGGAGTAAGTGATTTTCAAAAAGCACAAATAATTGGCAGTCAGAGAGAAAATGGATGGGCAGTGGGTGTTGAGTCAGATTTTGATTTTTGCCAGACAGCTATAAAAAGAATTTTTAACGATTCTGATTTTACTGGCTTTCTTACTGTGGAATATGGAACAATTTTAAGTTCGGCTAATTCCATAAACTGGGGCCGACTACTTCCGCAGGTAGTTTATCATGCTTCCGCATATCTCGATCTTGTTAGTCAAAGATTTATTTCTTTTGGAAGCCCAGTCGATGTCTGTATTCCCACAGGAAACTTTGGTAACATATTAGCAGCAGTGTATGCCAAAATGATGGGAATCCCAATTCGAAAATTTATCTGTGCCTCTAATCAGAACCGTGTTTTGACTGATTTTATAAAAACAGGACATTATGATCTAAGGGAAAGAAAATTAGCACAGACTTTTTCACCGTCGATAGATATTCTCAAATCTTCAAACCTAGAACGACATTTACACTTGATGGCTAATAAAGATGGACAACTAATGACAGAATTATTTAATCAATTAGAAAGTCAGCATCACTTCCAGATAGAAAAGGTTCTAGTTGAGAAACTTCAGCAGGATTTTGTAGCTGACTGGTGCTCTGAGGGAGAGTGCCTGGCAGCTATTAACTCCACCTATAATACTTCAGGGTATATTTTGGATCCACACACTGCTGTTGCAAAAGTGGTTGCAGATAGGGTGCAAGACAAAACTTGCCCTGTGATTGTCTCATCTACAGCCCATTACTCAAAGTTTGCACCTGCTATCATGCAGGCTTTAAAGATTAAAGAAATCAATGAGACTTCATCAAGTCAGCTGTATTTACTGGGTTCATACAATGCATTACCTCCACTGCATGAGGCTTTATTAGAGAGAACAAAACATCAAGAGAAGATGGAGTACCAGGTCTGTGCAGCTGATATGAATGTCTTGAAGAGTCATGTGGAAAAACTTATCCAAAATCAATTCATATGAAAGCTTTCAGAGTAAAAATTTTTTTCTGGCTATAAGCATGCAATAATAAATCTCAAACACTGATTTGGAGTACAGTAGCATTTTGTCTTTTATGTAAATATCTCTATATCTGTTTGGAATTTCAATAGTCTGGTCTCTAGGGCTGACATTAGACCTCCATGGCACCTCCTCAGATCTTTAATCTAGAAGTGACAAAAGGTAACACAGTGCACGGACCTTTGAGCTGTCATGCTTTGCCTTGTGCTTATGTGGGGTATATCAGTTTCCACTCGCACACCCTCACTGTTACGTGGGCCAAAATGTCTGCTACACTATTTGGCAATTACAATATTTAAGCCTAGTTTTCAGGTACTACATCTGTAACTAGTGAATAGTTCTCTATTAGAAAGTTAATTTACCACTCAAAATGGCTAACTTGAATGGAGGAAGTAGTAAACTCTTCTATTAGGATTAGGGCCAGTGTTTTGTTTTGTTTTTGTTTGGCGCAGTTTCAGCTCACTGCAACCTCCGCCTCCCAGGTTCAAGTGATTCTCCTGCCTCAGCCTCGCAAGTAGCTGGGATTACAGGCATGCACCACCACGCATGACTAATTTTTTTGTTTTTAGTAGAGATGGGGTTTCGCCAAGTTTTCCAGGCTGGTCTTGAACGCCTGACCTCAGGTGATCCACCCACCTCGGCCTCCCAAAGTGCTAGGATTACTGGCGTGAGCCTCTGCAGCTGACTATGGCCAGTGTTTTTAACCCTCCTCAAATTCCATTTTGGACTACAACTAATGTGTTTCTCACACTGTCTAAATTAAATATGTACTCTGTCCTTCGCTGTCTTTTGGATGTTTATGGTTAGGGTGATGATGTTTGAAAATCAAGACATAACTGAAGTCCAGGATGAAACAGTAAGCAGAACTATTTAGAAGTGAATACAGAAATAAAATGATCTATTTCAAGAGGAAAGTTTTCCAAAATTAAGAGTACTTGAGTAGTCTCAATAGGAGGGTATTTATAGACAGCAGTTTCACTATATTATTTGGAGTCAATTCTTACGTAATTTGTTGTTTCTTCAGTGAACATTGTATTTTTCTGGCAGCTGAAACTGCACACAACTGATACATGTATTTAATTTGTATTCCTTTGTCATAGTACATTTTAACCATGAGTTATGTTCGTGAATTTAATGGATGTTTTCTTTCTGAATTAAAGATTGTCAAGACCAATTAGTGTAATGGACTACTGTCAACCACAAGATGGCATTCCTAACATAATTTGTCTTTGATAACATTCAGTTTCATATTCTGGGAGAACAATCTCCAAGAAGAAATACATTGAAAGTTGTAATGAAGAAAACATTTTAATAGTTTAATAAACAAGATAAATTTGTTTTAAATTTTTTTAAAAAATTAAGCCAATTGTATATTAGCACCAGATCTCTGGCTTAGCTTCTAAAAAGGAGGTTCTAAAACCAAAAATTGAAAATCAGGAGCAGTTACAGGAAAAAAAATGGAAGATTCAAAGTTCTGTTTATTCATGTATGTCTTTATTATTTTATCATTTATTTTTAAGGATATTTCAGTAGATGATATATTTAGAAACTGCATCTAAATATTCACCATACATAAGAATGCATTATTTTGCTGTGTGTGGTGGCTCACACTTATAATCCCAGCACTTTGGGAGGCCAAGGCAGGCAGATCACCTGAAGTCAGGAGTTCAAGACCAGCCTGACCAACATGGAGAAACTCTGTCTCTACTAAAAATACAAAATTAGCCAGGCATGGCGGTGCATGCCTGTAGTCCCAGCTACTCAGGAGGCTGAGGCTGGAGAATCACTTGAACCTGGGAGCTGCAGGTTGCCATTGAGCAAAGATCACGCCATTGCACTCCAGCCTGGGCAACAAGAGCAAAACTCCATCTCAAAAAAAAAAAAAAAGCGTTATTTTTCTGAAAGTAAGAGGAATAGTGTTTTAAAAAGACATGATTTCTGGCTGGGCACAGTGGCTCACGCCTGTAATCCCAGCACTTTGGGAGGTCGAGGAGGGTGGATCACCTGAGGCCAGGAATTCAAGATCAGCATGGTGTAACCCCATCTCTATGAAAAATACAAAAAATTAGCTGGACATGGTGGTGCACACCTGTAGTCCCAGCTACTCAGGAGGCTGGGACACAAAAATCGCTTGAACCCACGAGGCAGAGGTTGCAGTGAGCCTAGATCACACCATGCACTCCAACCTAAGCAACAGAGCAAGACTCAGCCTCAAAAAAATAAAGACATGATTTCTGCCTTCAATAACTGTAGTTAACAAAACAACGCAAAAATTAAATCATGTACAAGCAAAAGAGTTACTGCAAGATGGTGTGTCAAATGAAAAATGAATGATACAGCTAAGTGCTGTAAGATTTAAGAGGGAAGGATTACTATGGGATAATCAAAAAAGGTTTCACAAAGGACATAGAATCTAAGATGAGTCTAGAAGGATGGGAAGATTTTCTAAATGAAAAGGAATGGGGAAAACATTCTAGCAGAGGCAGGAGAAACAGGGAAGATGAAATGCCCAAAGAGTTCACATGTATTTATTTGTGGACAGCACATTCTCTTAATGGCCAAAACAGATTTCATGTCTTTTTCTGAAAACCAACTCTGGCCCTTCACTCTCAGCTAATAACTTTGCTTCATTCTAGAGGAACAAGTGACCATACATAACATACCTCAGGCTTCCCATCATCAAGTGTATATGTTTGCTGCACCCATTTCTGTCCTTTTCCCCTCCCCTTTGATTGAATTGGGTGGCATTCCTTCTCTTTTTAAAGACGAGTCTCTTCACAGTGAGACAAGGAACTTGCCCGGGATCACACAGAGGAGTCATAGTTGGCAGTGCTCATCCAAGTATACTTTAGAGAATCTGGTCCTAGCGGCAGGTCTTGCTCTTTTGTGGAATTGATGTAATCAACCATC
Organism: Macaca nemestrina; assembly: GCF_043159975.1. Classification (NCBI taxonomy): domain Eukaryota; kingdom Metazoa; phylum Chordata; class Mammalia; order Primates; family Cercopithecidae; genus Macaca; species Macaca nemestrina. Next base: position 118,919,599 of record NC_092133.1, on the reverse strand, counting down.
TTATCCTCATGTCATTAAACATTTAAATCATGTTAAAAAAAAAAAAAAAAAAAAAAAAAAGACGAGTCTCTTTAGATGTGCCTTGTATCCTATTCCCTTCAACCTACTTAAATGGCGTGTGTCATCAGGTACCTTCCTCTTGTTTCTTCAACTTCTCCCCTCCTGTGTAACCTTACTTTCTATGGCATTTAGAGTCTTTTTGTACTTTAGCATAAGAAGAAAATCTCTGTGAACATCAACCTTTTTCCCATCTGTGCTTCTTTGTTCTCCAATCAAGATAAAGTTCTTCACAGAGTTATCTACATATATGGTCTCCACTTTCCTGCCTTTCTTTTTCTCCAGAGTGTAAAATATATGTACAGTTTAAGGATAAGCATTAAATACGTAAGTATTCACCACCTCACTCAATAGAACATGACTCACCTTTGACTCTTCTTTGATTACATTCACTTTCTTCCCCCAGCCATAACGACATCATACATTTTCTGTTTTTCATTCCCTTTCTCATAGTTGTACATTGTTTAGTTTTGACTCTTTGAATTTTATATAAATGGAATCATACTGTATGTGTTATCCCATGACCTATTTCTTTTGCTCAGAGGCTTCCAAATTCATCCATCCAGATGAATGAAGCCACAATTCATTGAATTGTATTACTAAATAGTATTCTATTGTACGAACACCACAATCCACTTACCGACTACTGGACATTTGTCTAATTTTTATCTGTTCTTGTATCAAATAGATATACTGTTTTGTAAAATTTATATTGAAAGTTAGTGACTGTAAACTTCTTAACATTTGTGACTCTTCTTAATAGCATGTAAAACCATCTTTTATGTCAACATTATTAAAAATCTATGAGTTTATGAAATGAAAATTGATAAATTTTCAGGCTATGGTTATCTCTAGCTTTCACTGTTTGAAATTAATTTATAGTATCATAAATGTAGTGAATTTGTAAGATATTTGAGAAAAATTAGATTTTTAAGTTATATATGAAAGTTATAAAATGTGTTTTCATCAAAATAGAGTTTAGAAGACAATAAATTGTATGAAGTTTTAGTTAAATTTTAATAGCAATTCACTTTCAAAAATAATCATGGATGACAAATATTGTTTCTCTCCATTAAATCATTTATAAACATTTTATAATTCAGACTACATAATGTTAGTTAAAAAAAATTATGAAGTACCTGTTTTCATGTGAACTTCAAACCCATGGAAACATAATACTGTTTTTGTCCCTATCCAGGAAAATGAATACAATCTACATATGAAAAAGTAGTTTGTGTAGGCCTCATCTGTGCACTCCAACCATTGCTCAAATCATTAACTTATTATCATTTTGAAACTCTTACTTTAAAAACAAACAGTCTCCTTCAAAAACAAATATGCTTTTCTGACTGAAAAAAGCCAAGCCAAGAAAGTTGCCAATGTCATGGAAAAGGGACAGGTCAAGTGCAGGCAACTAAATCAGCATAACTGATATCCGGCAATACTTTGATCAGCTGGTATCAGGGGAACCGGCCCCCAATATTTCAACGTAGGTTCTTTCTATTTTCCGTAAGTGTCGGTGGGCTGAGAAATAAAGAGGAAAAGTACAAAGAGAGGAATTTTACAGCTGGGCCTCTGGGGGTGACATCATATATTGGTAGGACCGAGACACCCACCGGAGCCTTAAAACCTGCAAGTTTTATTGAGGATTTCAAAAGGGGAGGGGGTGCAAGAACAGTGAGTAGGTCGCAAAGATCACATACTTCAAAGGGCAAAAGGGAAAACAAAGATCACATGTTTCTGAGTAAACAGGAAAAAAGGCAAAACAGAACTACTGATAAGGTTCTGTGTTCAGCTGTGCATGTATTGTCCTGATAAACATCTTAAACAACAGAAAACAGGGTTCAAGAGCAGAGAACTGGTCTGACCTCAAATTCACCAGGGTGGGGTTTTTCCCCACCCTAGTAAGCCTGAGGGTACTGCAGAAGACCAGGGCGTATTTCAGTCCTTATCTCAATCGCATAAGGCAGACACTCCCAGAGCAGCTGTTTATAGACCTCCCCCCAGGAATGCAATTCTTTTCCCAGAGTATTAATAATCAATATTCCTTGCTAGGAAAAGAATTTAGCAATATCTTCCCTACTTGTGCATCTGTTTATAGGCTCTCTGCAAGCAGAAAACTATGGCTTTATTTTGCCAAACCCCACAGGCAGTCAGACCTCATGGTTGTCTTCTTTTGTTCACTAAAATCACTGTTATTCTGTTCTTTTTCAAGGTGCACTGATTTCATTTTGTTCAAACACACGTGTTTTACAATCAGTTTGTACAGTTAACACAATTATAGTGGTCCTGAGGTGACGTACATCCTCAGCTTATGAAGATAACACGATTAAGAGATTAAGACAGGTGTAAGAAATTATAAGAATATTATTTGGTTACTGATAAATGTCCATGAAATCTTCACAATTTATGTTTCTCTGCTGTGGCTCCAGCTGGTCCCTCCATTTGGGGTCCCTGACTTCCTGCAACAAGCTGGCAATATTTTGATCGTAGTCCTATGATCAAAATGCAGAGTTGCTAATGGCAGGTAAGTTTCATTTACAAATAAAGGGGAGTTTATAATTTTAAATTCACAATGGATTATTTTTAATGAACAAATTCTTATTTGGTGAATGAATTCTAAAATGCATCAATTCAATACCATCTAATCATAAGTTTAATAGTATCTTTGCAAGGGATTTTTTAAGCAAATGCTTTATTACTAATTTTCAAAACAGCAACTTTGAGGTAGATATTTCAGAGCTCATGAAAAATACTGAAATTAAAAAAGCCCTTAGGAACCATTTTGAACAATAAGAATAAGTTAAAAAAATAATAACCACCACAAACAGTCTTCTTGGTACTCTTAAAGCACAAATATCAACATATGTTAATTTTTAATGACTTAACTTTATTTCAGACTAAATTAGACTTACCTGTATTTGTGATGACATTAAAACTTAATTTATAACTATAGGCTCATCAATAGGCTTTCTTTGGAAGCCATGTAAAAAATAACATTTGGGGGTTTCTTGGCAGCACATGGTCCAGGTTTGCAATCCTTGTATCATATTTTGTTTATCCATTTATTGGTCTGTGGACATTTGAGTTGTTTCCACATTTGGCTATTGTGGATCATGTTGCTGTGAGTATGTGTGTACAAACACCAATACACATGTGCTTTCTAGACCTTTCTTTCAATTCTTTTGGTCATACACCCAGAAGCAGAGTTGCTGGATCATATTGTAATTCTATTTTTAATTTTTTGAATCTCTTGTATTGTTTTTTATAGCAGCTACACCATTTATATTCCCACCAGTGAAAACTTGTGTTACATCTAGAACACAAATTTATGCATAGTTTAAGAAGTCAAATCGTTTTATAAAGCTAAAATGTAAAACAGTAGTACCCACTCCCCAGAGGTAATTACTCTCAAATCAGCAGTTTCCTCTGGTATTACCCTCCATATTTCTTGATAACAAGCTATACTACCATTTTGAATTTTGGCTTTAGATATTACCTACTGACATTCTTATATAAAAGTAAAATATTTGGCTGGGCGTGGTGGCTCACATCTGTAATCCCAGCACTTTGGGAGGCTGAGGCAGGTGGATCACCTGAGGTGAGGAGTTTGAAACCAGCCTGGCCAACATGAAACCCCATCTCTATTAAAAATACAAAAATTAGCCAGGCACAGTGGTAATCCCAGCTACTCGGGAAGATGAGGCAGAAGAATCACTTGAACCTGGGGGGTGGAGGTTGCAGAGAACCAAGATTGCACCATTGCACTCCAGCCTGAGTGACACAGTGACACTCCATCTCAAAAAAAAAAAAAAAAAAAAATTAAATATTTACTTCTGCTCCCACTGTTCTGTCCCACTATCCTCTCATTTCCTTACTTCCCATCCTCCTAATATATTGTAATTTTGGATTAGGTTAAGATTACTGTTTGCCTTATAATGACTATTACCCACATTTGAATTACATAGTATGCTATAATTTTTGGGTTTGTTTTATTTTTTGGATTAATAGTTGTGGTGTTTATTCAATTTGTTTAACTTTCTACATATGTAACAAATTCATCTCCAAACTTTCTGCCAGATGCACAAATGTCAATGACTATAAATTCATTAGGTAATCCAACCATTTTATTTTTTTTCTTGAAGATTTCCCCTCTTGAGTGCTCTGTTTTCCCGTTTTAAGGCAGACTGGTTGATTTATAGGGAGACTACCCTATAGGGTCTCTCTAGTCACCTTTCCTTTCTATTCACATTGTCCTTCCACTTTTTGCTGAGTGGATCCAGCTTCTTACTTTTCCTTGGTTTATTCCATAATTTTGGTAGAACTCACTCTCCAGTAGCTTCCTATGATAATGTTGTGATTTTAGCATGTGCTTTTAATTATTTGAGAAATTGTTTGTCTAACAATGTCTTTATTCCATTTCAGACTAGATTAATAGTTTTGCTGTGTATAGAATCCTAGGTTGGAAATAATTTTTTTCTTCAGAAATTTGAAGGTATTGCTCCACCATCTTCTAGGTTCTCTTATTGTTTTTGATAAGTCTAATGTTATTCTGATTCTTGATTTTTAAAATGTAATCTTTTTTTTCCTCTCCTGTAGAAGCTTTTAGGATCTTCTCTTTATGCTCAGGGTTCTAACATTTCATGGTAGCATTTATTGGTATAAGTCTTTGTGCTTGTTTGTTTTGCTACTGGAGCACTTTGATGGGCTTTCTAAATATGGAAATTTATGTCCTTCAGTTCTGATAATTATGATAAAACTTATTTTTGAATTTCTTTTTCCTGTCTTATATTTTCTGTTCTTTCTTTCTCAAACTCCTATTTTAGGGATTTTGGACACCTTAAAATGATCTTGTGTGGTGTGGAGGATTGATTCTAAAGATAGTGCTTGGCCAGGAAAGGTGGCTCATGTCTGTAATCCTAGCACTTTTTGAGGTGGAGGCAGGTGGACCACCTAAAGTCAGAATATTAAGACCAGTCTGGCCAACATGGTGAAACCCCATCTCTACTAATAATACAAAAATTAGCTGGGCATGGTGGCAGGCACCTGTAATCCCAGCTACTCAAGAGGCTGAGGCAAGAGAATTGCTTGAATCCGGGAGGCAGAGATTGCAGTGAGCCGAGATTGCACCACTGCGCTCCAGCCTGGGTGACAGAGTGAGACTCCGTCTCAAAAATAAAAAATAATAAATAAATAAAGATAGTGCTCAATGATACCTACCAAACCTTATGTGCATGCTATTCCTCACATCAACAAATGAAGTCCATATTCCCTTCCCTTGAATCTGGGCTGATCTTGTGACTTGCTTTGATCAATAGAAAGTGGCAGAAGGTATATGGGATTTCAAGGCCAGGCCATAGGGGTGCTAGATACTTCTACATCCTTCATTTTTTTATGTAAAGATACTTGGCATGGATTATCTCATAATGAAAGGTCATGTGGAAAGAGGCCTCAGAGAGTGAAAAGACATCTTGGATTATTGAGCCCTAGCCAAGTTACTAGGTGAGTGTAGCTATGTGACTGCCTTAAGCAAAAGAGCAGAAGAAATGCTACACTGAGCCCAGTCAACCCACAGAATATTGAGAAATAATAAATTGTTTTAATCCACTAAGTTTTGGGGTAGTTTGTTATAAAGTATTAAATAACTGAAACACCCTCTGATTCTCTAGAATATTTCTTTCCCATGTCCCATTTCTTCTTCTTTCTTTGAATTCATCCATTTATCCTTTCTGGGAGGGATTCCACTTCCTGGGTTTATTTCTTTGTTAACTTTTCTATTATAGGTTATGATTATCATGTTTTTAGTTTTTTCTTTTTTGTGCCTTTTAAAGTTTTTAGTTGCTTTCTGTTTTTGTTTCATGGATACAAAAATCTTTTTTTTTTTTTTAATTTAAACTCTTTAAGGAATTTTTTAAGCCTTTTTCTTTTCCTATAGAGATGGGATTTTGCTATGTTGCCTAGACTGGCCTTGAATTCATGGCTTCAAGTGATCCTCCCACCTCAGCCTCCCAAAGTGTTGGGATTACAGGCTTGAGCCACTGTGGTCAGCTAAGGAATTTAATTATAGTTAGAAAATTCATTTGAAATTTGTTTCTGTTTCTTCTGAAGTCCACTTTTTGTTTGCTTGTTTTGGTCTCTGTATTTCCTATTGAGACATTCCTCAAGTGATCTTCCTCTCTTATTCACATTTAATTTTCAAGCAGTAAGAAATTGATTGGAAACCATATCCTGGATGGGCCTTATCAATTGCTGGACTTCACTGTATGATTATGAATTGGTCTATTTCAGTGAGTACCCTCAATTCTATCTGTAGGACTTTTCTTTTAGCCTCTTTAGGCTTCCTGGAAAGAAATCCTCCAGGGAATTAGAATCAGAGTAAAGAAAGGGGGGGTTATGATTGTTAACATTCAACATGTAGATTTTTCAGTATGGAACCTCTCACTATTTTGTGGTATTGGCATGTACTATTTCTGCTCTCACCTATGCCTAATATCCCAGAATTTGAAGTCTCTCCATAGAATAAGCGCTTATTCAGCAGTTGCCCTGCTACATGGGGTGGGGAACAGTTTCCAAGGCTATAACTGCTTTTCATACAGATTTTCGATGAATTCTCTTGTTGTTAGTCCTATACTCCTTTCCCCCAAACCCACTTCCGGGTTCAGAAGTAAATGTTACCTCTAATTCTTGAACTATTTTAGAGTCTTGATGTGCTAATCAGCGTAATTTTGAAGTTTTCATACTAGAGACATAGAACTCAACTTTCCCTAGTCTATTAAAGTAGTAAGCAGTCATTTATGTGCTTTCTGGCCTCCAAACTGCTACTGCTGGTCTCTTCCCCTGCTGTATTTGTCAGCTTATGACTTTCCTTTTTCATGGATCTACTGCCATTTTAGTGGTGCCAAAACAGCAATCCAGTGATGTGACCTGGGAATTGTTTCTGGTGCTAGCCTCTAAACTTGATCCCTGGCTTCCTTGGAGAATATTTTGCCCATTTTTTATCTCTTAATAAATTTACTTTATGCTTAAACTTGTTGAGAGTTATTTTTATTATTTGCAATTAACAACCCTGATTAATATAGTACTAAATGATGATTACAGGTAAAAGTAGTGATACTGACACCAACTACTATAGAGTAGGTAAACATTTTTAAGTTGGTTCATTAAACTTAAATAGTTTTAGCAAAAACAAAAATCTGTGGTCAGCAGGGCATGGTGGTTCATGCCTGTAATCCAAGCACTTTGGGAGGAGAGCTTGAAGCCAAGAGTTCAAGACCAGCCTGGTTAACATAGACCTCTCTACAAATATTTAAAATATTAGCAAGGCATGGTGGTGCATGTCAGCAGTCCCAGCTATTTGGGAGGCTGAGGCAGGAATATTGCTTGGGCTCAGGAATTTGAGGTTGCAGTGAGCTATGATTGTGCCACAGGTCTCCAGCCTGGGCGACAGAGCAAGACCTCATCTCACACACACACACACAAAAAATTCTGGTCCAATACTTTTAGTAAATGTGCCTTCTATATTTCCTTTTTATAGGATTTATAATGCATATTAGCATATTAATCCTACATTAAGGAAACTCATTTAAACTTTGCTTAACCCTTTCTTCTGAAACTTATTTATCAAGGAAAAGAAAACTTGTAAATATTTTGCAGGAAACAGTTAAAAAATACTGGAATAGGTGAATATAAGCTGGAGAATTTAGAGAAGTTTAATGGGTCCTAAAATAGGGCTTCTAAACTATGTATGTTTGGTTTTTTAAAATCAAGAAAAAAACAAGGAAAGTACAACATAAAATTTGTAGAGATGCAGCCATAGTGGAATTTAGAAATGTATGGCCTGAACTGTGTTCATTTAGTATGTATGTATGTATGTCTATATATCTATCATCTATCTCTATCTGGATGCAGACGTATGCCTATCTCTCTCTATATATATGTATTAAAATAAATGAGCAAGTATTCAGTTAAAGAAACTAAAAGGAGAACTAGTAAACCCAAATACGGATTTAAGAATAAAGGAAAACACCGACAAACACTCATGACTAAAGTACATTTCTACATCAGTCACAACCATAGGTTAACTATGAATGTGAAAGCTATGCAAAAATTAATGAAAGCATTCTGTGAAATCAAAAGTAATTTACAGTAAAACGTATTATTTATTTTTATTTGTAATTTTGTGTTACAGTTTGTTTATATCAGTAAAATTTATAATAAACTTATATGTACTCATGCAAACTTTTTCAGAGAGCCACTTACTACCAATGCACTGACTATGTGGCAGACACATGATATTACCTTTCTAAAATCTGAAAATATTTGAATTCCACAACCCAATTACCCTAGGGGTTTTAGAAAAGCAATTGTGAACCTGTTCATTTTAGCATAACACAGTTTTCTAATCTAACAAAAAAGATGTGAAAAAAAAAATAGTATTTCTACTGGGTTGAGTGGCCTAATCTGAATGGTTCAGTTTCCCAATTTGATGAAATTTAAGATTATCCATATTTGTTTTAAATGTTATAAAGCTCAAGTCACCGAAGTTTTCAGGGAATAATTTTACTTGCCCTTGATATTACCTTTTTCCTGGAACTATCTTTCCAATTTGCTCGAGATTTTAAACATAATTGGTTGACATTATATTTAAACAACTGCCAAGTCAACATGGGTCATTACCAGAAAATAACACCATTTCTTGTAAATTCCGCATATGTGTAGGATTCTTCTCTATTAAAGTAATGTAATTTAATCCTAACAGATCATTACAGCTTATTTTTTCACAGTATTCTGTATATTTTCCAGAAAAAGAGTCATCAGTTCAAGAGAGACCCCCTTTTCCCTTAAATGTTGTTGCTTACTATGAAGAAACACAGAGCTTCTTTCTCTTGAGGAAAGTTGAGTATAACAATATTTTACTGGCAGCAGAAAGAAGGAAAATATTAGTTTAAATCAGGTCAAGAGCATAAAATTTATTTGGCTGGCCAAAAGCAGTACCAAGATAAAATTTTATTTTAGAGAGACAACAATCAAAGCGAAAATATCCTTTGAAATATGAAAGTCATTCTTGTCAAAGAAAAAATATATAGGAGCTTTATAACTTTGAAAACAGTTACACATATATTATTGGATTTTATTTTCCCAAGACCTCAGAAAGGTGACAGTGCCAAGTGAAAGGTCTAGAAGTAACTTTTTGTCCATATACTCAGTTGGTCAAATTTAAGACCTTGCCTGCTAATCTTACTTGTAAGAGAATAATGCACAAGATAGAATGTAAGTTTATCAATCAGGCACAGTGGCTGACCCCTGTAATCCCAGCACTTTGAGAGACTGAGGCAAGCGGATCACCTGAGATCAGGAGTTCAAGACCAGCCTGGCCAACATGGAAAAACCCTGTCTCTACTAAAAATACAAAAGTTAGTTGGGCATGGTGGTGTGCACCTGTAGTCCCAGCTACTTGGGAGACTGAGGCAGGAGAATTGCTTGAATCTGGGAGGTGGAGGTTGCAGTGAGCCGAGATTGCGCCATTGCACTCCAGCCTGGGCAACAAGAGTTAAACTCTGTCTCAAGGAAAAAAAAAAAAAAAAGAAAGAGTGTAAATTTATTGATTTATAATGGTTGCATTTTTCCAGTGACCAGAAATTTGGTCTTCTCCCTCCAATATTCTTCATTTTTTCTATGACAGTATCTATGAAATTGAACGAACAGTCAGTTATCTGGTGAATATGAAGATAAACCAAAAAGAGAAAAATAATTTTAAGGGACATTTCTCTCACAATGATTGGTATCTGATTCACAATAAAGAATGCCTCTTTAATGAACAGAATATTCTTATCTGTTTGACTCAAGGTCATTCTTCTCTGGACAGTATTGAACATACGCTGCTAAATCTTGATCTTTGGGTGTCAGTTCATTGCACTTAAAGATCACACACTTTGGGTGAACATGTTTTTCATATTTGTTACAAAACAAAAAAGTTTTGGCCTTTGTCCTTGTGAAGCTTATGGAGACCTTAGACAAGTAATTCAACAATATTGTGCGATAAATATTATGATCAGGACCAGACAGAAACATAGCATGGCCTGAGAAAGCTAATTAGGTATTTGGTTTCTGATATGGTTTGGCTGTGTCCCCACCCTAATCTCATCTTGAATTGTAGCTCACATAATTCCCACATGTTGTAGGAGGGACCTGGTGGGAGATAATTGAATCATGGGGGCAGTTTCCCCATAAGGCTCACGAGATCTGATGGTTTTATAAGGGGAAACCCATTTTGCTTGGTCCTCGTTCTCTCATCTGCTGCCATGTAAAACGTGCCTTTCACCTTCCTCCATGATTATGAGGCCTCCCAAGCCACGTGGAACTGTGAGTCCATTAAAACTCATTTTCTTTAAAAATTACCCAGTCTTGGGTATGTCTGTATCAGCAGCGTGAAAATGGACTAATACAGTTCCCCTTCAAACAGATGTTTTTAAAGTATTTGTTCCACTTTTCTTTGGGGAAAGATCACAGTTTTGCACAGACTACTGCACCACAAGCACAGTGCAGTGAAGGATGAGGAAGGATGTCTGCTAGCAGAGTATTGTTCTAAGCAGTTCAGCTCTGACTTCAAATTTGCATACCTACCTAGCAGAACAAAAACAGAAAGTAACCAAACCCTCTTTGAAAGGTATTTTAAAAGTGATTTATTACTATTGAAGCATATTCCTGGGTCATTTTAGACTTCTAATTCCTAGAAGCTTGTCAAAGCAGTCTCCCAGCCACATAGAGTATTGATCTGCAACATTCCTAATGATGTTTACATTTTCTTGAGGATTGGAGCCCTGGACAATTGCCTGCTGGTCCTTTCCTAATCCCCTTCAGGCTATGATGGTGTTTTACACCTGAGGCTATTGGAGGGGAGCCAAGAAGAGAAACATCAAAATCAGACTGAGAGATTAAAGAAGGCAGGCATTCTGAGGAAACAATCCCATGCAAGCCAAAATGTAAAGCCAAGTGATAGTTACACAGGCAAATTGATGGCTGAGGGAGACAGCATGGCATGGAGTATGTGCTGTTCACTTTCCTGGAACAAAGAGTACCTGTATGGAGTCGTGAAGATGAAGCTAGAAAATTAAGCAGGTTCCATGAGCATACACTTTTTTGAAAGCTATGAGGTGTCACTGAAGGATTTTAAGTAGAACACCATAATCCTCTTTATTTTAGAAAGATCATTTTGGCAACTTAGTAGTGATGGAGAAATTAGACTCATGGGCCTGAGACCAATTAGGAGGACATAGTATGGACTTAAGAGGTGGAACCAGAAAGCAGTTGTCAGTCAAGAAATATTTTAAAAATAGCTTTATAGGATTTGGTGACAAATTAGATGAGAAAAGCATGCAGAGAAATTCTGGCTTGGAAAATGAGGAACAGAGTAAGGAAGAGATGTTGATTGTTTTGCATGTCTAGCTCATCAAACATTTGATTTTCACTTTTATTTCCCATTGCATCTTAAAATAAATGATTTCCAAACCCTCTTCCAGGAAGAGAAAGCAAAATGACTCAACTACTAATGAAAGCATCTGGAAATTTGGAGAACTTTTACCTCCAAACAAATGAATTCCTATTTCTGCCCATAACTAACTTATAAAGCTGTTTTGCTCTTCTTTCCTCTTGTCTTTCCTTATCATTTCCTTAAAACAACCTCCTAGATGACCTCCTAGATCCTGCCAATTTACTTTAAACATTTTCAAGTTGGAATTCAGGATTGACTTCACTTCATTGTTCCCTGAGCAGATGCCATCCTGTTCATTTCAGCTTTAGCATTTATATGCTGTTTATGACTCCTCTCTGGTTAACTTGCTAAGATCCTGGATTTCTTTCTCCTTATCATTTTCATAATTTAATCATAAATTTCTTTAAAAGGGTAAATTCTCAGTTAATTGGCTTCTTGTTATGCTTCATTCTGATAACTAGCAGTAAAATAGATCCCACAATAAACCACTGAATTTTAAGCTTATTGAGCAGCCTTAATGGAACATTTTAATTTGCAGTCGCTTTCTAAAGTACATACTATAATAGGATACTTCTGGTTCTCTCTAGGTACCATTTGTCTTCAATATCTACTCTCAATTGTTTTGTGAATTGTTTTGTTTATTGTAAGATAGGGTATCATAGGAAATGATGGTTTCCTTTTAAAAGGAACTGTTGTTTGACTCTTTTGGTAATCAAGAAAAGTGACTGAAGTCTGATAACTGTCTGAAAGATTTCCATGAAAGTTACACTTTAAGTAGACATGGAACTGTGTTATGTCCTCACTTCCCTACCTGTGTTACAGGGCTGAGTGTGCCTGTATGTTGTATCTCCACTTATGATAATACATGAACTAAGCATTAGACATTCGTTTTACTTTTAGGAAGCTTAGGCTTAAAATTTAACATCATTATAGTGACAGCGAGCATCCTTCTTGTCTGCCCAGACCTCTGTTTCTAACTCTATAAAATTGATATATGCCCGTTATGAGGATCTAATAAAATAACGCGTGCAAGGAGGGTTTTAAAGCATACATCATATTATTCTTATGAGTGCTGTTGCTATTACTGTCAAATTTGGAGAGAATTCATCTTAGGAAATCTGTGATCTTTTTAATAATAGCAGCTTCCTTTTCTGGGAATGATTTTAATATAACCGGGAAGAATCCCTACAACCCTGTCTTAGGTTGATGTCTGAAATGAACGCCAGTTATCAGCACCTGAACAGAATGGGAGACTATGATTTTAAATGCATACTATGTTTTTAAATGAATGGTAAAAGGTATCTGTTTCTCATAATGTTAACTATGTGAAATGACCTGAAGTTGCTTATTTAGGACTTGGAATGAGAAAGATTCAATAGTTGTCAAAGGTTGTGTGAGTTATTTAAATAAAAATGTGTACAGTGAGAATTACTGAGATCACCTTGATAATTTGTTGCATGGTAGATGTCTCTACACTGAACTCAAAATTTTAACTGCCATGAATTATTATAGTCACTTTAGCAGAACATTTTTTTAAATTATTTGCTCTGTTACTGTGGATTTTCAAATATACGTTTGTAAAATGAACTTAAGTCTACATTACAATTTTAAATGTCAGAATCACAAAGCTTTAAACATTTTTTTCTTATAATAGGATATTGGTGACTGATACCCGCTTGGAAATCAAATTCATTAAGCTTTGTTTGAATACCTCAATTCAGTCTTTTCAATAAGGAGAGTTTTGCTGTTGTACTGTCATTCAAAATGATTGCTAGGCCAGGCACGGTGGCTCACACCTGTAATCCCAGCAGTTTGGTAGGCTGTGGTAGGAGGATCGCTTGAGTCCAGGAGTTTGAGAGCAGCCTGGGCAACATGGCAATAACCCATCTCTACAGAAATACAAAAATTAGCAGGGTGTGGTGGTGCATGCCTGTCCTCCTAGCTACTCTGGAGACTGAGGAAAGAGAATCACTTGAGCCCGGGAGGTGAAGGTTGCAGTGAGCAGAGATCATGCCACTGCATTCCAACCTGGGTGACAGAGTGAGACCCTGTCTCAAAACAAAAACAAAAACAAAAACAAAACAAAACAAAACAAAAACAAAAACAAAGTGGTCATTGCTTATTCTGACATTGCTTATTCTCTAGCTATGTGCAATGCATACCTTGTTGTTAAGATTTTTAACTGAAAGTATTATTTCAGTCATCTACTGCTGCATAACTATCACAAAACAGTGGCTTAAAACCACCACCATTTGTTGATGACCCTGTGGATCAGGAATCTAGGCAGAACTCAGTGTAGAAGGCTTATCTTTGTTCCACATGGTTTCAGCCAGGAAAGCTCAACTGGAGCTGGAGGATCCAAAATAGCTTCACTCCGGAGTCTGGGCCTTGGTGCTGGCTGCTGGCTGTGGTTAGTACTCTGTTCTTTACTGTGTGTCCTCTCTCTTTTATGGTCTCCCATCCTCAGGGGCCTCTCTCCTCACTTGCCTTCTCCTTCCACTAGAGTAGCTTTTACATAATTGCTGGGTCCCAAAAGCAGAAGCAGAAGCTACAAGGCTGCTCTTTAAGGTATAGGCTCAAAAATCCCAGAACATCATTTCCGCTTCATTCTAGTGGTCAAAGCAAGCCACAAGGCCAGCTAGATTCAAGGTGCGGGGAAACAGATTCCACTTCTTGATAGAAGGAGTAGGTGAAGTCACATGACAAAGGTGTGTGGACTAGGGAGGCACAATTCATTGATGCCACTTTAAACACTCTACCAGAGGTACATTAAATGGGCTTTTCTTTTCTTTCTTTCTTTTTTTTTTTTTTTTTTGAGACGGAGTCTCACTCTGTCGCCCAGGCTGGAGTGCAGTCAAGCTATCTCGGCTCACTGCAAGCTCCGCCTCCCAGGTTCATGCCAATCTCCTGCCTCAGCCTCCTGAGTAGCTGGGACTACAGGCGCCCGCCACCACACCCGTTTATTTTCTTTTTGTATTTTTGGTAGAGACGGGGTTTCACCATGTTAGGTAGGATGGTCTCGATCTCCTGACCTCGTGATCTGCCCGCCTCGGCCTACCAAAGTGCTGGGATTACAGGCGTGAGCCACCGCGCCCAGCCCTAAATGGGCTTTTCAAGAGGAACTCATTTCCATCAAGAAGACATGGCTTTTTGGTCACGATTTGAGAATTGTAACACTAAGATGAAATAATGTTGAAAAGAATACTAATTTCTGAACCTAACAGTAGTTTGACCGTTTGATTTTTCTTCCTTAGACAAAGTTGGGCTATTGTCTTTCTGACCTTAGTGAGAACTTGCTGTGTAAATTCAGAAACATACATAAGTGCATCCTTTTAATAGTCTGCTGTTAACACTCAACAAGATTGTGGACATCTTTACATGTCAATAAACATATGAGTAAGATTTGTAATGGCTGCCTAGTAATTTATATAGGTACCCAATAATATATTGAACCCTTCCTCTGAAAAATGTTTATTATTTACAGTTTTTGCTGTTATAGACAATACTGTAAACAGCATCCTCTGTGTACATTTTAGTCACTTTTTTTTGCGTTTATTCACGACCAATTCCTAGAAGTGGAATTCTAAGATAAAGGGTGTGAATATTTAAAATGTTTCATGCTGCCCTTCTGAAAAGAATTTGTTCCACTGTCTTCTGGTTTCTATGATTTGGATGAGAAACTGCAGTGATTCAGATCATCGTTTCCTTGTATGTCCTGTGTCTTTTTTTTCCTAGCCGTTTGCAAGTGTTGTTTTCTGTGCCTTCTTTTCAGCAGTTGAATTGTCATATGCCTAGCCATGCCTTTCTTTGAATGTATCCTATTTGGAGTTTGCTAAGCTTCTTTAATCTATACATTTATGTCTTTCACCAAATATTGGAAATCTTTTGGTCAATATGTCTTCAAATATTTTTTTCTCTCTCAATCTCTTTCTCTTATCTTTCTAGAATTCTAGTTACATGTATGTTAGATGTTTTCATGTTGTCAAACAGGTCCTGAGGCTTTGTTATGTTTTTCTCTGTTATTTTGTTTTACAACCTTTTTCTCTCTGTTCTTCACGTTGGATAATTTTGATGGCTCTATTGTCAAGTTTACTAACTTCTTCCTCTGTCATCCCAATTCTTACGAGCTCACCCAGTGATTTTCTTATATCAGTTATTACCTCTTTGAGTTCTAAATTTCCCATTTGGTTCTTTTCATTGTTTTTATTTGTCTGCTGAGATTTCCCATTTTTTGAGGGACAGTCTATAAGATAACTGGCTTGTATGGTTGAAAAATGCCAAGGTCATGAAAGACACAAAAGACTACAGAACTATTTCGGATTAAAGGAAAAAAAAATGCATGACAAACTAAATGAAACTTGTGATCCTGAATTGAACCCTGAACCAGACATTCGTTTTCTTTTGACAGAAATAAAATTAGTAAGTGATTGACAAAATTGAATGTCTGTAGTTTAGATAGGAGTATTAAATCAAGGTTAATTTTTCTAAGTTCGGTAACTGTGATACAGTTATGTAAGAGAAAGTCCTGGTTATTAGGAAACT
This sequence comes from Macaca nemestrina, assembly GCF_043159975.1. Classification (NCBI taxonomy): domain Eukaryota; kingdom Metazoa; phylum Chordata; class Mammalia; order Primates; family Cercopithecidae; genus Macaca; species Macaca nemestrina. The sequence goes on along the minus strand of NC_092133.1, from coordinate 118,903,509 downwards.
CACATTGAAATTTTTGAAAGTAAAGAGGCATCGTATCTGCAACTTACTCTGAAATGTTTCTGAAAAAAATTATTTTATCTACATATATAGGGAGAGAGAGAGAAAGATTAAAGCTAGATGAACAGCATATAGAAATTTTCTGTACTATCATTTCAAAGATAGTATGTTGCCCAGGCTGGAGTGCAATGGCATGATCTCGGCTCACTGCAACCTCCGCCTCCCACGTTCAAGCAATTCTCCTGCCTCAACCTCTCAAGTAGCTGGGATTACAGGCGCCCACCACCACGCCCAGCTACTTTTTGTATTTTTAGTAGAGATGGGGTTTTACCATGTTGGCCAGGCTGGTCTCAAACTCCTGACCTCAGGTGATCCACCCGTCTTGGCCTCCCAAAGTGCTGAGATGACAGGCATGAGCCACCATGCCTGGCCCTGAAAAATTTTTAAGTCAGAAGTTAATTCAAAATATAAAGTTAAAAAAATCCTCAAGATCATGAAAATTAAGAAATGACCTGAAAACTGTACAAGATGGAAGAGTACCTGGGCCAGGCATGGTGGCTCATGCCCATAATCCCAGCACTTTGGGAAGCTGGGGTGGGAGGATTGCTTGAGCTCAGGAGTTCAAGGCTGCAGTGAGTTATGAGCACACTACTGTACCCTAGTGAGGGTGACAGAGTGAGATTGTCTCAAAAAAATTAAAAAATTAAAAATGGAAAGGTGGAAGAAATGTAAATGCAGTGCATGATCTGAACTTAATCCTAAACCTACTTGGGATAATATTAGGACAATCAGCAAAATTTGAGAGAAATATTTGGATTAGGTGGTAATAAGATATCACTATTAATTTCCTGATTTTGAAGATTATGTTACTGTTATATGTGACAGTGGCATTACGTTTCAGAAATAAACACTGAAGTATTAAGGGAGACCAATTCACCAAAATTAGGTTTGAAAATATGAGAAGACAAAATATCGAGGAAAGGAATATAATTCCACCACATTAATGTAATTGCCATTACCATCTTTTCTCCCCCTTTCTACACACAATAAAAGGGAGTGCTTTTAGTTTTAGTTAACAATAAAACTACTCTGAAATTTTTCTACTCTGGGAGTTCTCAAAGCCACTGAAATAAAATTATAAGAAGATGTAGTGGAATAAATTTAAAGTATTGTTAGTTATGCATGTTTTTATATCAATAGAATTGTGTGAAAGCTTTTTATGTTCTAATTATAATTAATTTTTAATTGTTCAATCTCTAATTAAAAATTAGTCATCATTTATACCTTTTCCCATCCTTGTTCCTGTGTATATAACATCTTTCCCCCAGTACATAATATCTTTTTGTATTGGCTGCTTTCAAGAGTCTCTCTGTCTTTGCTTTTTAGAAGTGTGACCATAATATGCCTAAGAATTTTTAAAAAATATTTATCCTGATTTGAGTTAGCTGAGCTTCCTGGATCTACAGGCTAATGTTTTGGATCAAATTTGGAGGTCTTTCAGACCCTATTTTTTTCAAATAATTTTTCTTTTCTATTCTCTTCTGTTCTACTGGGACTCCAGTTACATGTGCATCAGACCACTTGGCATTGTTCTAAGGTCTTCAAGACTCTGTTCTTTTTCTCCAGTCTTTTTCCTTTCAGCTTCAATTTAGATGATTTTCATTGACTAGTCTTTAGTTAACTCATTCTTTCTTCTGTTGTGTCCAATCTGTTATTAATCACATCTAATAAAATTTTAAGTTCAGATATTCTTTTTTTTTTTTTTAGTTCTAGGATTTCTGTTTGATTTTTTTTTATACTTCCCACATTCCTTGAATATTCACACCCATTGCAGCCCCATTTTTCCTGTAGATTTAAAACATATTTATTAGAGTTATTTAAAGTCTTGGTCTACTAATTTCAATATCTGGATCATGTGTAAGACTGTTTCTATTGATTGATTATTCTTTTAACTGTGGGTCACATTCTTCTGTTTCTTTTCAGACCTACTAAGTTTTTATTATATAGCTCACATCATGGATAAATCATTGTAAAGATTCTGAATTCTATTATCTTCTCTAAAAGAATGTTAAGTTCCACTCTAGCAGGCTGTTAAATTTCTTGCATATAACTTTGAATTTGTGAACGTTTGGTTTTAGGCTTTATTAGGGTAGGTGTATTTCAGTTTTTCTCTGAGTTCTAAGGCAAATACTTTAGAACTGGGAGGTAGATTTTAGTCCTAAAGCATGACCCTTGTTAGGGTAGGGTTTTTTTTTTTTTTTTTTTTCTTAGAGATAGCGTTTCACTCGGTCACCCAGACTGGAGTGCAATGGCACGGTCTCGGCTCACTGCAACCTCAACCTCCTGAGTTTAAGCGATCCTCCTGCCTCAGCCTTCCAAGCAGCTGGGACTACAGGCACATGTCACTATGCCTGGCTAATTTTTTCGTTTTTTGTAGAGACATGGTCTCGCTATGTTGCCCAGGCTGGTCTTGAATCCTTTTGCCTTCGCCTCCCAAAGTGCTGGGATTACAGGCATGAGCCACCATGCCCTGCTGGGTCAGGTCTTAAACTCCCTTTGTCTTTCCTGCTAAAAGCTCTGCTCAGTTCGTTCTTTCCAGTTTCTAGTTATTGTTTTCCCTTGAGTATCCTTAGAGTCTTGCCTTGTACATGCTGCATTCAAGAATCAGCCAAGTATTTAAAGGTAATTTATGCCCAGATTTTTGGGGCTCATCTTGACTGTGGATTTCTCCCTTTATGGAATTTCTCTCCTCAATTTCTAACCACTTGGGCAGCTCCCTCAGAGAGGGAGTCAGGTCAGCAAAGTAGCTGCTTTTCACTTAAACTTTATCCATTTATGCCTTACCATCTGAGGAGTGCTCTCAGGGAAAAGGTGAGTACATGTGGACCTCATCCAATGTAGTTGCCCTATTTCAAGGGTTGAAATCCTTTTCATTTTTGCTGACTTTTATTCACGGTCCATTACCTTTAAGAGGCTGTTTGATTTATTTTTATTTTGTCTAGAGTTCATAATTTGTATTTTTAAGTGGGTTAATCTGATAAAAGTTTCTTTACCTTATCTGAAGCTGGTAGAATGGGCAAGATGAGACCACAACTAGTTAATTTCTTCCAGTGTATTCTTATTATATGACCCATCCTGCCCTATGCTTTTCTTTTGAGGGTCAGATTTCTATTCATTGCCAAGTTATGAAAAGGTAAGAGGATAATATGATATTAACATAATGATTTTTAAAATATAAGCTGTAGTAGTGAGAAAAATAATGAGTTTCTTTCTAAAAAAAAAAAGAGGAATTCTCCAAGAAATGAAACAACTTCAAATATGCATGAAATATATTCGCATAAAAATATAAACATCTAAGTTTTAGTCACATAAGATCTGCAGGCTAACCATCCCCTGAAAAGTAGTCCTCTGTATTTCAGAAGCTATTTTCTGACTTTTAAATTTGAAACTGAGACATTGATGACTAATAAATAAGAGACAAAAGAATCTACTTCTCTTCTGCTTATAATAAGACAATACAAACAATGTTAAAAGCCATGTTTTTGTTTTATTAAAAACTGTTCAAGCACCCTAAAATGCAAGCTTATGGTGACATTTAAGGGCAGAACCAGTTGTCCTATCAAGTTGAAGTAACTGTGTGCAGCAATTCTACCAAAGGTGACTTCAGAGAAAAAACAAAAGATATGTATATAGATATAAATACAGACAGAAACATGACTGATAGAATTCTAATCAATGAACCTGATTTCATAATTCAAATATAATTTCCAGAAATTATTTAAGTCATTCTTTGGTTTAACATTGATTAAAATCAAAATGTTCTCATTATCCTTTTTGTCAATGGTAACAGGATTGAAAGAAAAACAAAACTGCAAGAGGATATATCAATCAAAGCTTAGCAAATGCTATGAGAGGTTTATTAATTATTATAACTCAATCTGGCTATTTTCTTCACTGAGGAGATGGAATATCTCCTGGTGGAACAATCAGAATGATATTAGAAATTCTGTCTTTGCAAGGCCAGAATGAGCTATTAAATGCTTAAGTACATTCTATCAAGTTCAGAATTAATCTCACTGATTTAAAAAAATTCACAACCAATAGTACCTTCAGGCTTTTGATGAACACATTATGTCAATCATTAAAACTATTGCCTTCATTTTCTCGTGTGGGTAGTAAGCCCTAATTCCATAGTTGAATTTTTTTTCTTGCATCTGATAATCTCTACAACACCATAGAGATGCAAAACTTTCCATAAGCTTTATAGAAGCCACTCTATAGCCAGATCACCTGCGTGCATCCGCGTCCTGGCTTTATCACCAGCATCAAGACCTTGGGCAAGTGACTTAATCTCTCTGTGCCTTTGTTTCTTCGTCTAGAACATAAGGATAAAAATACCTGCTTTCCTGGTTTGTGAGGATGACAGGAGATAGTGCATATAAAGCTCTATAATTTTTCGCTTTCTACAAAATCATGGCCCTTTCATAGAATGAACCTAAAATAATCTTGTTTCATAAAATATTAAAATCTCACTATAACTTTTCATGAACAGATTGACTTTTTTTTGTTTTTAACCAACCTCTGCTATTGTATCCCAGCCAAAGAGTTTATTTACTAAAGCACCCCAAGGACTTTGTTAAATGGTGACTGTACTTGAAAGTAAGCCCTCTGTGTTAATTTCCATCCTCTAGAAATTCAGAATGTTTCAGTAGAAGCATTTTATTTTATTTAGGTGGAAAAAGTGAGAATTTGTCATTTGCAAGTTCATTTGTGGTCAATCGAACCTGTGGACTCTTACTTTGCTTATCAACAAATAAAATTAGTTTTTGGCAACAAACTTCAGAGTAATTGACTCTGAGGCTGCTGGCCATTTGGGCATTGTCTATCCAAATTCTTATAGTCCACAGAACGGAAAAACCCAATTTTTCCTTTTATAAATTTAATTCAAACTCTCAAGGTTTGTTCAGGGATGCTAATTACCCTCTTCAATTTTTCCATGATGAGGCTATTACTGAATGTCAGCAAGTAGGATTCAACATCAGGAGCATGTGAGGCCACTGGAAAATGTTCCACTGTCTCTCTTTCTTTCTAGGTCACTCAGTATTTGATTATCCAGACTAATTGTGAACAGGGAAAGCATGAAGAATTGAATTGTACAGACAAGCTCTTGTACCTTATTTTGGCTGAAGACTTCCTTCACCCTGCTTCTCAAACTTTTTCTGTTTTTCAGAAGAACTAACAAGTAAGGTAGAATAGTGTTTCCTGGTTTTGCTCAATTTCCTCTGTCCTTTCAGAAAAGTATTGACAAATAAATCTCCCTCCCAAGTGCCCCATTTCTTCTGCCATAACAAAGCAGTATCAACAATTAGAAACAAAGCACAAGTCTAGGCAATAATTTTATGAATAAGGTAGACTTGCCTGTTCTAGAACTTTCTGATTATAAAAAGGAAGCCAGATCTTGAGCTTGAGTTTGGCTTCTAGCTTTTCCTTTTCTTGATCACTTTCCAACAATTTTAAAGGCGACTTTTCCCCTTTCTTCTCATTATAGGCTTTTTATAGTCTTTTTTAGCACCTCAGAAGTAACAAAGGAAATAAACATTTAACAGATGGTCTCGGCAGTTTTCCTAAAATACATACATAGCACAAAAAGAAAGTGTATAATGGAGTTGGTTAGATCTATTTTAATTTGTCTTGTTTCCCACAGAATGGTCAGTTGGTCACAATTTTTTTTATTGTCATTGTTTCTGCCTTTTACCTTTGTGGTTCCTCACATACAGTTTCTGAAGCATTCTTCAAGGTCAAGTCCTGTACTCCCTCACCCTAATCTCTAGACCACAGAGAAAAGTGGATCATACTGTTATCAAAAAGGGCTTCACCACGGCTCCTCTGAAGAGCGTCTGTGGGAAAAATTTGGAAAATCCCACGTCTACATGTGGTTCTCTCACGAAACCACAGGTCATGGGGTGGAAGCAAGCCAAGGAGTATCAGTAAGAAGTGGAAGCAAGGGAGAAGCCAAGAGAATACACTGAGGACTTCTAATTGATAAGTGGGAAAACAAGAAAACCTAGGGTAAAGATGTTAGCCTCAGGTTATAGGGACGGTCAAGAGAGGAACAGTAGATGATGAAAACTAGGGGTCTATATCCATGAAGCCTGTAGGTGATATATGTGTTCAAGTCCAGAATGTTCACGAACATAAAAGGGGCAGGTAAGTCTCATTAGTTGTAGAAAGCAAAGCCAAGTTCTGAATCTGAGCATTCTAAGATATAAAGGGATGGGCAATGGGTCAGAGCATCAAGGTCTCCATGGGGAAGCACAGTCCAGCAGAAAGAAAACCAAGCCCCAGTCATGGAGTTCACACCAAGCAGAAGCTGCTGATGAGAAGCAGAATCCTACACAAGCAATGGCCGAAATCAACAGCCAAAGCAAATGAGATTCAGTCCATGAGCCAAGGTCTCAGATAGCTGTTCTCAGCCCTGCTTTTATGACTTTGCAAAGGGTGTGCTCAGGCTAGGATTTCAGGGCATGCTGGGAGTCCAGAGAGGCAGGGGATTCTTCCAAAGTCATTCTCAGATGGTGGAATCTCTTGCAGTTGAGGTCTTTTTGTATCTTTACCCCAGAAATTTGGGGTAAGGGTAAAACTTCATTTTTTTTTCTTGAAGATAGATACAGATCAACTTGGAAATGTCCAATGTTATGGGGAAAAGGGAGGAAATGGAAATGGAAATCAGAAGGGAAGAGGAAGGAGACGGCATTCAGTGCATTTTAGGAGGCTGTATACAAAGAAGGGCAATTAAGAAGGTTGGCTTTGAAGTCGTGATGCCTTTATTTTAACCACATCACTACTATTTGCTAGCTGAGTGACCAGGGGAGCATGTTATTGAACCTCTTCACATTTCATCTGTAAAGTGAAGATGATAATATATCCTTTCTCTAAAGTTGTTGGGAGGGTTAACTGTAAATTACTTAGGTGAGTACTTTGCGCAAAGTAGGTGCTCAATACATTTTAGATGCTACTTCATTCTCTAGGGTTACATTCTCTCAGATAAGTATTGCTCTCCCACAATGTGCTAGGCACTTTGCTAGGTACTGGGGAAACTGTGATAAACAAAATGCACAATTTCAGGAGGTAATAAGTGAACAGAATTTGGAAATCTCATTAAGGGTGTGTAAATCAAAACTTATGGAAGATAAAAAAAGTCAACTTGAGTTACAGATGTCAGGAGATCATCACTCTACTAATTAAGTTGGGGAAATAGAAAAAGTAATGTTTGTATCAAAATAAGACTTCGGTCGAGCACAGTGGTTCATGCCTGTAATCCCATCCCAGCACTTTGGGAGGCTGAGGCAGGTGGATCACCTGAGGTCAGGGGTTCGACACCAGCCTGGCCAACATGGTGAAACTTCCTCTCTACTAAAAATACAAAAATTAGCCAGGTGTGGTGGCACACACCTATAATCCTAGCTACTCAGGAGGCTGAAGCAGGAGAATCACTTGAACCTGGGCAGTGGATGTTGCAGTGAGTCGAGATCATGCCACTGCACTACAGCCTGACAGAGTGAGACTCCATCTCAAAAAAAAAAAAAAAAAAAGACTTCAATAATTAAAATTTAAAAAAGGAAGAGTAAGTGTACCTGGGAGAGAGTAGTGTATTAGACCATTTTTACATTGCTATATAGGAATACCTGAGACTGGGTAATTTATAAAGAAAAGAGGTTAAATTGGCTCATGGTTCTACAGGCTGTACAAGCAGCATAGTGTCAGCATCTGCTTCTGCTGAGGGCCACAGGAAGCTTCCAATTAAGGTGGACGGTGAAGGAGGAGGAGGCACGTCACATGATGAGAGCAGGAGCAAGAGGGCAGGGGAATGTCCCAGGCTTTTAAACATCCAAATCTGGTGTGAACTAACTGAGCAAGAACTCACTTATCACCAAGGGGATGGTGCCAAACCACTCAGGAGGGATCTGCCCTCATGATCCAATCACCTCCCACCACTGGGGATCATATTTCAACATGAAATTTGGAGGGGACGAGCATCCAAACCATATCAAGTAGTAAGAGAAACCATTTTATATTAGTCTTCTCACTCTGCTAATAAAGACATACGCAAGACTGGGTCATTTATAAAGGAAAGAAGTTTAATTGACTCACAGTTCCACATGGCTAGGGAGGCCTCTCAATCATGGCAGAAGCCAAAGGAGAAGCAAAGTCACGTCTTGCATGGTGGCAGGCAAGAGAGAGAGCATGTGCAGGGGAACTGCCCTTTATAAAACCATCAGATCTCATGAGACTTATTCACTATCACAGGAACAACATGATTCAATGACCTCCCACTGGGTCCCTTCTATGACACGTGGGAACTATGGGAGTTACAATTTGAGATTTGGGTGGGGACTCAGCCAAACCATATCATGTTTCATCCTGAGAAACGTGTTAGTGTCATGACAAGAAGCTGGGGTGATAGGAATGTGCAGAAGAGACAGTAAAACCCAGGATTAGATACTGTGGTTTGTGGAGAATTTCTTAAAAGGAGGTAATGCTGTCAAAAAGAACAAGGGAACAGCTATGAGAACTACAAATAAGTGGAGTTAAGTCAGATTATCAAACAATATATATGTGCCCTACTTAAGTTTCAAAAAAGGTGAAGGGCATTTTATGCTAATAAGTGAGAAATGATTACCTTAGTTGAGCAATTTGATAAGACAAAGCAAACGAAAAGTAACCCAAAAGCTAGCCCTGGCCGTCTGGCAAGTAAAGAGGTTAGTATGCTCAACACTGCGTTTTATGGATCACAATAAGAGATGGCCTCATTCGGGCCTTTCAAATTTTTCCTTCATTAACGTATTCTTGTTTAAGTATTAAATATTCTTATATATTATGGCAAGATTACATAATGTTGACTGAACATTTCTAAATCCTCAGGAATAGTCACCTAGTGAATACATTTTCACTAATCATGGATTTAATAAAGTACTAGAGGTGGGACTCAGTGGCTCATGCCTGCAATCCCAGGCCAAGGTGGGAGAATCGCTTGAAGCCAGCAGTTTGAGACCAGCCTGGGAAACATAGTGAGAACTCATTTCTACAGATTTTTTATAAAAATTTAGCCGGGTGTGGTTCTGAGCACCTGTAGTCTCAGCTACTTAGGGGGCTGAGGCAGGAGGATTGCTTTGATCTCAGGAGTTCGAGGCTGCAGTGAGCTATGATCATGCCACTGCACTCCAGTCTGAGTTACAGAAAGTGAGACTCTGTCTCTCTCTCTCTCTCTCTCTCTTTTTTTTTTTTTTAAACAGAGTTTTGTTCTTGTTGCCCAGGCTGGAGTGCAATGGCACAATCTCAGTTCACTGCAACCTCCACCTCCTGGGTTCAAGTGATTTTCCTGCCTCAGCCTCCTGAGTAGCTGGAATTACAGACATGTGCCACCATGCCTGGCTAATTTTGTGTTTTTAGTAGAGACAGTGTTTCACCATGTTGGTTGGGCTGATCTTGAACTCCTGACCGCAGGTGATCCATTCACCTCGGCCTCCCAAAGTGCTGGGATTACAAGCATGAGCCACCGTGCCCAGCTTGTCTCCAAAAAAAAAAAAAAAAAAAAAAAAAAAGTACTGGAGGAAATAAAATGGGAGGAAACTACTTTTCAGTTAGGCACCTTTTTAATTTTTTTAAATTTTATTGTCAATTGACATTATAATTATATATATTTATGCAGCACAAAGTGACATTACAATATATGTATACAAGGTGGAATGGCTAAATCAAGTAATTAACATAATCCATCACTCCAAATACTTCTCCCTTTTTGTGGTGAGAACATTTGAAATTTATTCTCTTAGCAAATGAAATATACAATACATTGTTATTAACTATAGTCTCAAGCTATGCAATCAATCTCAAAAAACATATTCCTCCTGTCTAACTGAAACTGCACCCTTTGACTAATATCTCCCCATTTCCCCCCCTTTCCAGCCTCCAGTGATCATTATTCTACTCTGCTCCTAGGAGTTCACTGTTTTAGATTTTGCATATGTCAGGCCCTGCCGTATTTGTCTTTCTATGGGCACTAATTTTCTATCATAAATAGTTAGATGCAGCAGCTAGCTCAATGAAAGTAGGTGACTTCAGGTTCATAGGGCAATAATAGTAATATTAACAATATTACCTTTGGGTTTTTTACTGTACCATAATTTATTCAATGAATTTTCCATTCTTGGTCACTCAGGTTGTTTGAAATATTTCAAATTCTGTAAATAACCCTGCAGTGAGCATTCTTGTACATACATCTTTTTACCCAGCACTGATTTTTTTAAATTTATGCTAAAATATTTAAGACACATGAAAAGGCATAAAAAATAATTTTAAAAAATACTCATGCACCTACCACCCAGCTTGAGAAAGTAAACTTTACCAATATGGTTGGAGCCCCCAAGCATCCTTCTCAATCTCAGCTGCTTGCTTATACCAGTGGTCATGTCCTGACATCGGTGCTTATCATTCTGCATTCCTTTATATTGTCACTACTGGTTGGGTAACTCCAAGCCACACATATATTAACTTCTGAATATAACTTTTCCTGACTGCAAATGTAACACATGCTCATTGTAGAAAGGTTGGGGATAAAAAGTTGCTTTAAATTGAATGGTGCTGGCTGGGCATGGTGGCTCACGCCTGTATAATCCCAACACTTTGGGAGGCTGTGGTGGGCAGATCACTTGAGGTCAGGAGTTTGAGACCAGCCTAGCCAACATGGTGAAACCCCATCTCTACTAAAAATACAAAAAATTAGCTGGGCTTGGTGGTGGATGCCTGTAATCTCAGCTATTTAGGAGGTTGAGGCAGGAGAATCACTTGAACCCGCGAGGCAGAAGTTGCAGTGAGAGGAGATCATGCCATTGCATTCCAGCCTGGGCAACAAGAATGAAACTCTGTCTCAAATAAATAAATAAATAGAATAGTGCTTTTTCTCTTTTCTTTCTTCCTTTCTTCCTTTCTTTCTTCTTTCTCCTTCCTTCTTCCTTCCTTCCTTCCTTTTTCATACAGAAGGTGCGCTCTTATTTCTCATCTCATTTAATTCCTTCCTTCCTTCCTTCCTTCCTTCTTCATACAGAAGGTGCTCTCTTATTTCTCATCTCATTTAATTCCTTCTTTCCTTCCTTCCTTCCTTCCTTCCTTCCTTCCTTCCTTCCTTCCTTCCTTCCTTCCTTCCTTCCTTCCTTCCTTCCTTCTTTCCTTCCTTCTTCATACAGAAGGTGCTCTCTTATTTCTCACCTCATTTAATTCCCTAGCATTTCTATGATGTGGGTGATTCATTTTATTTTATTTTTTTCTGAGACAGGGTCTCACTCAGGCTAGAGTGCAGTGGCGCCATCACAGCTCACTGCAGCCTCGACCTACTAGGCTCAGGTCCCAGCTCAGGTCCCACCTCAGCCCCCCTAGTAGCTGGGACCACAGGTGCATGCCACAGTGCCCGGCTAATTTTTGTATTTTTGTAGAGACAGGGTCTCACCATGTTGACAAACAGATCTCAAACTCCTGAGCTCAAGAGATCTGCCTGCCTTGGTTTCCCCAAGTGTTGAGATTACAGGTGTGAGCCACTGCGCCTGGCTGGGTTATTCTTTTTCTCCATTTTAGAGGTGGGGAACAGAGGTTCTGAGTGATGAGTAAATATCTCAAGATCTCTTGGCTATTAAGTGAAGGAGCCAGAACTCACATCTAAATCTTTTAATTCCAAGTTCTGTGGTCACTTTGTTAAAATATCCCACAATGATGCCACCATATTCCCCCATTAAAATCACCAAGAATCAGTGATGGCCCTTCCTTCTCACCCTTCTCACTCCTCTCTCCTTGCCCTCTTGTGACTTCATTCCAATTTAACTGCCAAGTATCAAGTTTATTTTACATTGATCTTGCTTGCATGCAAAAGTTGAGCAGGGAGAAGAAATAAGGGGTGATTTACTGTAGAGGCCACTTCTAGAAAAAAAAAAAAAGGTCCTAGTTTTCACTGGTATTATCCACTTTCCTTCCTGTCTAAAGGCCTGCATTCTGGGCTCAGGAATAGCCCTAACCCAATGCTCTGTGAAAGGCCTATACTTCCCAAACATGCCAAGTTGCTCCCCTGTAGTATAATCTCTCTCCACAGACATGAAATTTCATACATCATTCAGGGAGGAAACAAATCGCCAAAAAAAAAAAAAGGGACTGCCCATCAGATGACTCTCTAAATTTGGTCGAAGTTGGAATGATAATTTCAACAATCAGAAGATTCTACAGAAATGGCAATGATCAAAAAATTATCTTGGATTTTTAAAATTTGGGATACCTTCTATTCCTTTATGAGTGACGGCTGAAAGGACATGGTGAAGCTCCATTGTGTATCTTTTCAGCTGCTCTTTATACTTTTACTGAAGACCCTTAAAATGTTACAATGCATCTGTTTATCCCTGCAGCACCAACCAAATATCTACTTTTCCATTAGAGAAATTCAAGCCAGCAACTGAAGCAACTCCAGCATGCCAGGTATGAAGAAGACTATGAAATTCTTCTGCAATCTTTTTCTGCTGGCATGGGTTGCACTGTATTGCTTATACTCAGAAGTGGGTAAGAATGTCGCACCATTGTCATTGTCATGGTCGTCACCATCATTGTCATTATAAGGGCCATTTAGAGTATCTACTGTATTCCTGACTCTCTTTATCTCCTTCAAGATATTGTTATCTCCATTTTACACATGAGAAAACTGAGGCTCAGGAAGGTTAATCAGCTAGCCTGAGTTCACCCTGATAGTGATAGAGTCAGAATTTGAATCCAGGTCTGTTGGAAATCAAAGCCCATGCTCTGCAATGAGCAGTGCCTTTGTGAAGCACTTATATCACTCATATGCCATGCATTATAGGCTATATACAGAGATGACAATACCTGCCTCATACCCCAGAAGTTCTCAGCTCAGTGGGAAGGAAACAGCACACACAGAATCAATTCCAATGCAGGTCAGTCATGTAAATTTCTATAGAGGGACTAGGAACATCTCTTATGAGCATGCAGGAAGACACATTCATATTTTGAGAAAATTAGGGATTTGAGAAGGCTTTAAAAAGGTAGAACTTCATCAGTTATCATTATGGAATCATTTGGTAAAGAGAATGTACAGATGTTAAGTCTCGAGTTGGGAGAACGTACTTAGTGTTTAGTAATTGTAAGTAGGTACGAAGATAAGGTGATTGACAGGTGTTATTTCGAGGGAAATATACCTGGAAAGCCAGCAGTCCATTTTTGGAAGGGCTAGAATTCTAATAAAAATAAGAGTAAAGGACTGCAAGACATACTGAAACATTAGTGCCTAATGTACTCTTAGGAAATGACTGGTGTCCCCAAAGGCTAGTGGCCTGTGTGATATCATTGGGTGTCAATACAGAGGGGCTATTTGTTCTGTGTATTAATGGCAAAGTGCCGAAAAGTCAAAACTCAGCACTAGGACCTGGTCTAAATGAGACAGGCACCTGCAGCTAGGATGTTGCCAAGAGTGGCCATTATGGAAGTGATCCAGGTAGGTTCTGGAATCAATACCCACTGAGCACCTGTCTGTGGACAGGTGTCATAGCTGGAGCAGAACTGGTTTCCTCTCTCTCCAGATCAAAGTTGCTGTCAAAGCATTCTTCTCCAAGGTCAGAAAGACACATTTTACTTGGAAATAAATCCCTCCTCCTCTAAAGACTCAACTAATAGCAGTTGGTGAGAAAAAATAAAAAGAAAATGAGACATATAATACATAATGTATATAAATTTAGAATTGATTTGTCCAAAGTAACACATATTTTTGCAAGATGGTATACATCCACAAAGATACAAACTAAAGTCATCAAAATGGCTGCCTGGAAAGGGAAGGGGAATGGGAGTGAAGTAATGAGATAGAAGAAATCAAAACACAGTGATGCCTTGTGTGGTTTACAGCTAACACTCTGTGAGGGACTGAGATATGTAATCAGCTCAACCCTCTGCACTTGTGGTACACACACACACACGTACACACAATGCCTTTAAATCGCTCTTCAGTTCTTTTCTATGAATGTTGGGGAGATTAAGGACACTAGTATTAGCTTGGTGACCCATTATTGAAAAACAATAACATTTTATCGAATGAATGAATTGGCTCCATAATGCTTCTAGACTCCTAGATTCTGGAAAAGTCAGTATCAGGCTATTGCTGCTAAGTCTGCCATGTCAAAATTATCACCCTTGTACCACTACCTCTGTGGGGTAAGGAAATGGCCTTACTCAACAATCAAGCACATACAGAAAAGGGCATTGTCTCTCAATAGTGTTGGTAGCTGAATTTTAGTGCCCCACTCCTCTTGCCCTCTTGACCAGCATTTTTGTCTAAGAGGCAACCTGCACCTGTGTTTGAGTGACCCTGCCCAGGGAATCTTGGAGAAGGGGCAGTTAGATATTTATTTCAGATCACTGGAAATCTCACAATGCAAACTTTACCTAGTATTTACATATATAAATATGTAGGCATGGTGGTGCAAAAGTAATTTTATATATATATATAAAATCATGATAAAACAGTGTCTTAAGTTACATCACAAAAGCCTCTCTTCTGTTATCTCAGCCTCAGTAACGCAAAACCCCAAGAGTGGACTGAGGTGAGGGTGGCAGGAAGGAAGCCCCTGTCAGTTGAAACACTTTATGCCCAGAGTCCACGAGTAATCTGTTTCCTTCCTGGTTCAGGAAGGTCTTATGGCTATTGTCACCTTCCTCCCTCTACGTGTCCTCTATCGCTTAATTTTTGATGTTTCTGTTGTTGCTGTTTTGGCTTGGTGTGGAACAGAGTCTAACTCTGTCACCCATGTATAGTGGTATGATCTCAGCTCACTGCAGCTTTGAACTCTTGGGTTCAAGTGATCCTCCTGCCTCAGCCACCTGAGTAGCTGGGGCTACAGGCATGCACCACCATGCTCACTAAATTTTCTGTTTTTTGTAGATATGGGGGTCTCGCTACGTTTCTCAAACTGGTGTCAAATTCCTGGCCTCAAGTGATCCTTCTGCCTTGGACTGTCAAAGCACTGGAATTACAGGCATGAGTCATTGGGTCCAGCCTCATTCAATTTTAAACAGAGCAAAATTGGTTCTCACCCTTGATCTATCCCATACTGATTAGAAATGACACAGAGATAGCCAACAAGAGAGACCTATAGCTGGCCAATTAGTAAGAAGGGGGAGGCTGGGTGCAGTGGCTCATGCCTGTAATCCCAGCACTTTGGGAGGCCGAGGTGAGCTGATCACCTGAGGTCAGGAGTTCGAGACCAGCCTGGCCAACAGAAACCCTGTCTCTATGAACAATACAAAAATTAGCCGGATATAGTGGCTTATGCCTGTAGTCCCAGCTACTCGGGAGGCTGAGGCAGGAGAATCACTTGAACACAGGAGGTGGAGGTTGCAGTGAGCTGAAATTGTGCCACTGCACTCCAACCTGGGTGACAGAGTGAGACTCCATCTTAAAAAGAAAAAAAAAAGTAAGGAGAGGGAGACCTAGGGCCCACCTGAAACTCAGATACAAACCCATTGCTCCAAGAACCAGATGCCCACTTCCCTCCGCACTGGCGCAACCTTCAGATTGTAGTTTCCCCCTTTGTAGTCTAATTTTCTGTTTAAGAGGATGCTTCATTGATGTTTGTTTTGTCTTAATTTTCTTTTTTCTTTCTTTCTTTCTCTCTCTCTTTTTTTTTTTTTTTTTTGAGAAGCAGTCTCGCTTAGTCACCCAGGCTGGAGTGCAGTGGCACAATCTCTGGTCACTGCAACCTCCGCCTCCCGGGTTCAAGATTCTCCTGCCTCAGCCTCCCGAGTATCTGGGATTACAGGCACCCGCCCCCACACCTGGCTAATTTCTGTATTTTTAGTAGAGACAGGGTTTCACCATGTCTGCCAGGCTGGTCTCCAACTCCTGACCTCAGGTGGTTCGCCCACCTCAGCCTCCCAAAGTGCTAGGATTACAGGCATGAGCCACCACACCCAACCTTGTCCTAATTTTCTTAGTATAGTATTATACTATGTACGGAGATCTGTATATAGCATAAAGAAAAAATTCATATGGTAAAAATAACAAACATCAAGGCAGCTTTCGATACCTCCATGAGGGAGCAGACCCACCCACCTATTTCATTCATTACCATAGCGCCAGCACACAGACCAGTGCCTGCTACTCCCACTGGGCCCTCCCCACTCCAAAAAAATGCTAGCAAGCACTTGTTGCATGAAATTACATTTTAGGGCCAGGCATGGTGGCTCACGCCTGTAATCCCGGAGCTTTGGGAGGCCAAGGTGGGAAAATTGCTTGAACAACCCAGGAGTTTGAAGCTGCAGTGAGCTATCATGGTGCCACTGCACTCCAGCCTGGGTGACAGTGCAAGACCAGTCTCTAAAAAAAAAGAAGGAAAGAAATTACATTTTAGTGGGGATAGAAGACTATGCCAGCTGGTGTTGACATAAGGAGAGGCTAAAACCTCCTGGATGAATTGGAGTTGGTTCACCATGTTGCCTCGGGCAGCCTTGTGTGCGTTCTCTGGGATTGGGAATGATAATCGCTGTTCCTAATCCCTGGTTGTCCCAGGTGAGTGGGTGTCTAATATATGCAACCCTTTTATCTGCCTGGGTTTCTCTGCTTCCTGAAGGCGGAGTGCTTGGGAAGCCTGTGAAGCCGACCTGTCTGTACAAGGAGAGGCCAAGGTAATGGGATGCTGTGGAGTTGAATTCAATGTGATACCAAGAAGAAAACCCGAGGATGACTCAGACTCTAAAAATGTGTTGTGTAAGCAGACCGGGTGCCAGGCTCCCGGGGAATTTGGCTGGGCTGGAACAGGCTCCGGAGGAGGAATGCTGGTCTCCATTCTCATAACACACACTCCAACAGGGAGCCAAAGAATACCGCGACCAGAAATTGATCCACAATGCTCTAATTTCTCAAATAGATCCGCAGCAGGAAACACAGTTCTCATCCTCACAAATAAAGTCTACTGAAGAAAAACAATACTTGAAAGTCCCTTAGTTACAAATAAACTGAAGAAGTACATTATCCTCTCCCCACATACTCTCCACATAAGCATAAATACACCAAAAAGACGATGCCATTTTCCCAGAGGGAACTTTTCCAGTTTCTGTCATCTTCAATTATAAAGTTTGAATGGTGCTTGAACCTAAACTGAATGCTAGAGAGTTCACTCTGTTGGCAGGGTAAACCCCACACAAGCAGTGCATAGGGAAAGATGATAGAAAACCAGCATTTTTTTTTTTTTTTAGAGAAAGGGTCTCACTCTGTTGCCCAGGCTTGAGTGCAGTGGCACAATCATAGCTGACTGCAGCCTTGAACTCCTAGGCTCAAGAGGAGAACTCAGAGGCAGATCCTCCTGCCTCTGCCTCCTGAGTAGCTAGGACTACAGGTGTGTGCCACTATGTCCAGCTAATTAAAAACACTTTTTTTTTTGTAGAAACAACGTCTCACCATGTTTCCCAGGCTGATCTTGAACTTCTGACCCTAAGTGAACCTCCCGCCTCAGCCTCCCAAAGTGTTGGGACTATAAGCATGAGCCACCACGCCTGGCCCTCATGTTTCTTTAGATGAGACAAGGATGTCTCGAAGCCCCACTATTAAGCTGGCTGCCCAGATGCAAAACCTGTGAGCACAAGAATGTCAGTATTACCTGGGGAGCCACCTCCAGTCACCTGTGCTGTCTTCATGCTTCTTGGTGAACAGTCTCCATGAGAAGTTCATAGGTGTCTGACACGTGTGGCCAGGCCGTGAGCTCTGAAATCGATCCTGGTTTGCAGCTGTATGGTTGATGCTGCCAGACACATCCGAATAGAAAATCAGCTTTCTCCCAGGCTTTCCTGTGCCGCTCCTCCAGCCACCTGCTCTGTTGGGTGTAGCTCCTTCTGTTCCATTTTGCTTCATGGGCTCTGGAAGGAGGAGTAACAGTGCACAGATGGCAAGGTGGAACCTCCCAACACAAACTGAATCTCTCCCTCCTTCTGCTCCTCATTGCCTGAGCCTACTGTTCTCCCCCCACCCCCGACATTTCTATTTTCAGGAAAAAAAGGAAAAAACTTCGGTGATCTACAAACTTTGGGTGACTTTTCCTTTGGGCAGGATAACCAGAGCAGCTAGGTGGTTTTCCAAACACTGGCTATGGCTAAACCCAGTCTCAAACAAAAATGGGAAAAATCAACATGTTTCTCTTCAGATTTTCCAACAACCCCTTTCTTCTCCTCTCTCCAACCTACAGGCTGCCCTTCTCCACCTGACATCCCAGTAGTGGGTGACTTCCAGCAGCTAGAGGCACTTCCCACCTTCCCCAAACCTAGGCCTGCACGTTCTTCTCTCCCTTCGTCTCTGTCTCTTCAGTCTGATAAGTTAGTCTGAGGCGTGACCCATGCGTCATCAATGGGTGCATTAGAAACCCCAGCGATTCACTGCTATGGTCTTTATATGTAGGATAGTTACTGGCACATGGAAGGCACCCAGTACATATTTGCTGAGTCAGACTGCGAAAGTGTGCAACCGGCTGAGTCTCTTGGGGGTATTTGCACAGAGAAATAACATAACGATAACGACTACTAGCTAACTGCCGTTTACTAGTCACTTTACACAGTCTAAAAGCAGGATCTCGGCATTTCTAACAGCTTGATGACTTCACGTTTAATGTGGTTTTGTACAGAAATTTCCCTGGAACCCCACGCATGACATTGTTTGGAGCGACTCCTTCCTTGCTTACCTATAAGCCTAATCCTTCTCTTCTTGAGCAAGTGGGACTTGTTGCTGTCTTATCACTTTTCCACCTGTGTTTCTCTCTCAAGGTTTTTTCTCTCTCACTGCTTTTTCAGTGTCTATAGACCGTTGTGGAATGTTTGAGGAAAACCTTGGACTTTTTCACAGCCACTCCCTGTCTGGGCAGCCTTAGGTCAGCCTCCTCCTGCAGTTTTTCTTTCTGTTTTTCCCCTCCGCATGTCCCTCCTAAGAATGTGGTCCTATTTCCTGGAGCAGGAGCCTGTCTGCAGGCATGGCTGGGAAGGAAGCCCTGGCCGTGAGCTGGGGCTGATGGCACCTCTGGAGCTGGCTTTCCGGCAGCCGGTGACACAGGGGGTCTGGCCTCATTCATTACTAATTGTTGACGCTGTGTTCGGAGGAACATGTTAGTAACAGCACGTACCTTGATCGGCCACACTCAGGCCTGGGTGGAGGAGACAGGTGGTGACTCACACAGTGGTGGAAGAGGGCCTGGTCACCTGGGCTGCCCGAAATTGACAGGAAAGGCAGGGCCAGGAGAGGAAATCCCCCTGCACATCACCTCCCTCCCCTTCCCATCACCTCCCTCCCATTCCCACCATATGCTCCACCCCTGCACCAGAGGCACTTGCTTCCCACTCCTCTGTGCTCTTTTTTTTTGAGATGGAGTCTTGCTCTATCGCCCAGGCTGGAGTGTAATGGCATAGTCTCAGCTTACTGCAACCTCTACCTCCCGGGTTCAAGCTATTCTCCTGCCTCAGCCTCCCAAGCAGCTGGGACTACAGGTGTGCACCACCACTCCCGGCTAATGTTTTTGTATTTTAGTAGAGATGGGGTTTCACCATGTTGGCCAGGATGGTCTCAATCTCCTGACCTCGTGATTTGCCTGCCTCAGCCTCCCAAAGTGCTGAGATTACAGGAGTGAGCCACAGCACCCAGCCTTGTTTTTTTTTTTTTTTTTTTTAGAGTCATTGTCTTACTCTGTTGCCCAGGCTGGAGTGCAGTGGTGTCATCACAGCTCACTGCAACCTCAAACTCCTGGACTCAAGAAATCCTCTTGCCTCAGTCTCCCGAGTAGCTGGAACTACAGGTGCGTTCACCATGCCCAACTAAGTGTTTTAAAAAAATTTTTGTAGACATGGGGTCTCACTATGTTGCCCAGGCTGGTCACAAACTCCTGACTTCAAGCCATCCTCCCATCTCGGCCTCCCACAGCACTGAGATCACAGCTGTGAGCCAGCATGCCTGGCCCCTGTGTTTTCACATGTCATTCCCTGTGCTTATAATGCTCCTCCCTCAAATCTGTATTGCTTTGGTCTTCCTTGTGCATCAAAACCCCATTCAAATATTTCTCCCCTTGGAGATTTTCTCCTGTTGCCCCTGGCAATTGAGAAGCCCTTTGTGCCAAACCACACTCTGTAGACAATTATTAAATTGTGTCATAGTTGCTCTGATGTGACTCAGTTGCCAGCAGATTTGAATTACTTGAGGACCGGGGCTCTCCCATGTCCATCTTTGTTCCCACTTTACCTAACCAGGAGCTGCCAATAACAGACACTCACTAAATGTTCATGGGCAGATTGTGGAACAAGGCAGACACATTCTGCAAGGGACAAGTGACACCGGCTCAATAGGTCAGACATGCGCAGATGGTTTGAGAGCAAAGTCTGTAATTCTGGAGTGTTCTCCATCTTCAAGCCCCCTCAAAATCTGTTTGCTCTTCCCAGAAAGATTCTTGCCATATATTTGGTGGTTGGAGTGGTCTTGTCACCGGCCTTCAAGAACACTGATTATTGTTTGAAGGGGATGCCGCCATTGAAAGAGTAGCTGATTTCCTCAGCCACTGTGTGCGTGTCAATAAGATTTTATAAAGTACCTGTCTCAGTGCTCAGCTTTATAAGAAATGAAGTGGAGGATTCAAAAGGGGTAGAAGACATAGACTCCACTCCTGTAGACCACAAAGCCTCGTCCAAAAGAGAACGTGGCTGAAATGAGAACATATGAATCACCAATGGCAGACCTGTGGTGGCAAGGGGAGAATCACTCAATGTTTTCAAATAAAGAAATTCCTGCTTGTCATTTACCTGGCTCCTTCTATATGAACTTGCTCATGTTCGAAACAGCTTAATAAAATAATTTTAGATTGCACTGAAAATCAGTACTTGCAGTTAAGAGCACTTTATTTTTTTTGGATTTTATTTTTTATTTTTGTAGAGATAGGTGTCTCCCTATGTTGCCTAGGCTGGTCTCGAACTCCTGGGTTCAAGAGATCCTCCCGCCACAGCCTCCCAAAGTGCTGGGATGGCAGGCGTGAGCCACTGCACCTGTCATTGCTCTTGAATTTCAGATTGAGGTGTTGATTCACAGGGCAAGATGGAATGGCATGATGGAAACTCAGTGGGAAGGAGAAACAGAGGCAGAGAATGGTTAAGAGATTCTTATTGTAGTTCAGCCAGGAGGCTACAGGGACTAGACTAGGCTATGGGGACCAGACTAGGCTGCCACGGGGAGAGAAATAGAAGGAGCGGCCCAGATAACTGGTTGCAACCTCTCCTATCTCCCATAGAAGGAGGGAAGGGTAAAATTTTGCCAGGATAAAGAGCGGGTGACCAAAGAAACAGAGCTCCAAGCAAAGAAGGGATTTTTTTTTTTTTAATCACTGAAGGCTACCATTATATTTGATTTATTTTATTTTATTTTATTTTATTTTATTTTATTTTATTTTATTTTATTTTACTTTTGGAGACAGTGTCTCACTCTGTCACCCAGGCTGGAGTGCAGTGGTGCAATCATGGCTCACAGCAACTTCTGCCTCCTGAGTTCAAGCAATTCTCATGCCTCAGCCTCCCAAGTAGCTGGGATTACAGGCAGCTGTCACCATACCTGGCTAATTTTTGTATTTTTAGTAGAGATGGGGTTTTTACCATGTTGGCCTTGGTGATCCATCCACCTCGGCCTCCCAAAGTGCTGGGATTACAGCCATTAGCCACCTCGCCTGGCCCTTTCATTCTTCAAATAAGAATCGTTTTACACTGACTTCCTCTCTGTCTGGGGCTGGGGATTTGTATAGGAGGTGGTGATTCGTATAGGAGGTGGTGATATGGTTTGCATCTGTGTCCCCACCCAAATCTCATGCTGAATTGTAATCCTCAGTGTTGGAGGTGGGGCCTGGTGGGAGGTGACTGGTTCATGGGGTGAATTTCTCGTGAATGCTTTAGCACCATCCCCTTGGTACTGTCCTTGCAACTGTGAGTGAGTTCTCGTGAGATTTGGTGATCTTAAAGTGTGTGGCCCCTCCCACCTCTCTCACTCCTGCTCCTTTCATGTAGGACACTTACTCCTCCTTTGCCTTCCGCCATTTTTGGAAGCTTCCTGCGGCCTTCCCAGAAGCAGAAGCCGCCATGCTTCCTGTGCAGCCTGCAGAACTGTGAGTCAATTCAACCTCTTTCCTTTATAAATGACCCAATCTCAGATATTTCTTTATAGTAACATAGAAACAGATTAATACAGGTAGTAAGGAAGAAAGAAATTCCACGGGAAAACCGTACTCCTGCTTGAAATCTCAACTGCCCCTAATTTCGCATCTGTGTCTTCTTAGACCTGGAAGACGTCTGATCCCTAGGCCCATGTTCTGCTCTCTCTGCCCTTGAGTTCCATCCCCAAGTCCCTACTCTACTCTCCACAGGAAGAGGCTACTGAACTTGATGTTGGAATTGATCCTAATGTACAGACCTAACCCTCAGAGAACCTTTGACCCACCCGTAGGGAGATGGACTCATATTCTCCATGACTCCGGAAGATTCTCTAGCATGCTCCTTCCCTGGGGTCGTAAGAGCGCCTGAAAGTGGAAGCTCATAGATTCTTAGAGTTGAAAGGCCCATGTGCAGGGCATCTTCTCCCATCCCCCCGCCCTATATAGGAATCTATTCCTTAACATCCCTGCCAGGCAGCAACAACCTTAGCCAAACATTACCAGGAACAAGGTTAGACAGAGCAGGGATCCCCTATAGGGGCCTGCCAGTCACCCCAACAATCTTCCCAAGCATGGAAAGAAAGAAAAATGTTGAGTTCATTCAAGTGAAGTTCCAGGAAAGAAAGAAAAATTTTGAGTTCATTCAAGGGAAGTTCCAGGAAACCAGCTAGCCTTGAGAAGTAGATGAGCAACTTGATAATGGAGAAGGTTTGCTGAGGATGTCAATCTGAACATCCTGCACATGTACCCGGGAACTTAAAATTTTAAAAAAGATTATATCAACCCTCTGTCAGAAAACATCATGAAAAAAACAATACAAAACATTTAAAAAGTGAATAGCTTAAAACAATCCCCAAGGAAGTTAGAGTCACAAAATGTTTTGTGACTGTAAAAACTATAGAAGCTAAAGATGACATCTTAACATATGTCCCTGAGCTGTTTTTCAGAAACCCAGACGCCACCGAATGGAAAATACCATCTGCTAGAACGTAGACCTCAGAGAAACGGAAGCTGAGGACTGAACTCTGACCACCATTCGTTGTTCTAAATTTCTTCCTAGGGGTCCTGGAGGAGGTCACACCCATGAGCCAGAGCTAACATTCTTTTCTGCTGGCCTCAAAATTTTAGAGAAAGCTTCAGCTCCTTAACCAATCTCAAATCAGAAAATCTTCGAACCTGGCTGGGCGTGATGGGCTCATCCCTGTAATCCCAGCACTTTGGGAGGCCAAGGTGAGCGGATCACCTGAGGTCAGGTGTTTGAGACCAACCTGGCCAACAGGGTGAAACCCCGTTTCTACTAAAAATACAAAAGCAGCCAGGAGTGGTGGCATGCTTTTGTTATCCTAGCTACTCAGGAAGCTGAGGCAGGAGACTCACTTGAACCCAGGAGGCAGAGGTTGCAGTGAGCCAAGATCACATCACTGTACTCCAGACAGGGCACAAAGAGCCAAACTTGTCTCAAAATATAATACAATAAAATACAATAAAATATCTTCGAATCTGCCTATTACCCCTAGATACCTATTTTGAGATGTTCCCCCTTTTTAGGTCAAACCAATATGTCACATAATATGTATTAATATGAATTAATACATAAATTCATGTATTAATTTATGGCTTTGCTTGTCACCACTGCCTCTCTACCTTTGAAGTCCCTTACCTGTAAGCTGTCAGGGAATTCACATCTTAACCACGTGCTGTCAATTCTCCTTCCTTGGTGTCCTGCAATAAATCTCCCACTTTCTCTTGCTGCAATCCTGATGTCAGTATCGGCTTTGCAGAGCCCAGTGCGTGGACCCAAGTTTGGTTCAGTAAAAGGAAATCAGGACCATTTAGGCCACTGTTGCACATTCCCAAGGCCAGAAAATTCTTTATTTTAAGCTAAAACCCAATTTGAAATGAATTGACATTATGAAAAATTTATTTACTTTATTGCAATATTTTGCCCTCAAAGAAAATAATTTTAGATTGCACTGAAAGACATAATATTTCAGAAAGCACTGGGCATGGTGGCTCATGCCTGTAATCCCAGCACTTTGGGAGGCTGAAGCGGGTGGATCACTTGAGGTCGGGAGTTCAAGACCACTCTGGCCAACATGGTAAAACCCTGTCTCTACTAACAAAAATACAAAAATTAGCCGGGCATGGTGGCGAGCACCTGTAGTACCAGCTATTCTGGAGGTCAAGGCAGGAGAATCACTTGAACCCATAGGCAGAGGTTGCAGTGAGCCAAGATTGCATCACTGCACTCCAGCCTGGGCAACAGATCGAGATTTTATTTCCAGAAAAACATATTTTAGAAAGGGATGAGGGAGTTCATAATCCTCCTGAAATTATGTACAAAAGTATGTATATGTGTATGTGCTCTTCATGTTTTTTTTTTTCTGTGTATTCGGTCCAGAGCTTTTATGGGGCACCTAAGGGTCCTCGGTGATTCTGTACTATCCCCGAAGTGCGATGTTGAGTTGAAGGTGTCACACTTAAACGAAATACAGACAGGCCACATCTCGCTCAGGGGAAGGCATCCTGGCTCGGTCAGCTTGCCCAGCGTGCCAGGGTCTTCTCTGTAGCCCAGAATAAGTCCCTTTTCCCAAGCAGAGCCCAGGGAATGTGCCATCTATCTCAAGCCCAGCCACATAAAATCATGATACCACCCAGGGCCTTTTTTTCGGGTAGTGCTCTCATTTTTCAGGGTGGCAGCCTGTCTGCGCCTTGAATCCTCTACGTCAGCACTGCTCAGCTATGGAAAAGTCATGAGGGATAATGGTGGTGTTGGTAGAGCCAGCATGTGTCATGTGGGTTTTCAGACGAAGGGATACAGACAGATACTCATGCTTTACTAACTCATCATCTGCGCACCCATTCAGGAAGAGGAAACGACTGGGGCCACATCACACCAAGCTTGTCTCTACTCGTCCTCGTGACGAGTGTCTCACACACATAAAGGGACACTTTTTTCTCTTGTTTTCACTAGCAAGCCCTGTGTAGGGATGACATCATCTCTGGGCTGATTTACTTTAAAATACTTTGGTGCAATCGACACCCTAGGAGGAGGGAAGAAGGAGGAGGTATTTGAAGTACCCTAATCAGGCATCCACATTCCAAGAGTTGTTAGTTAGCATTTGAAACATCCTAATTAGGGATCCACGCTTAGGAGGGAGTTACTTAGCACTTCAAATATTGTTACTGAAATCTACCCCACGAAGGGTATGTTCATTAGCATAAGAGATGGTGGAAGTAAAAATTTCCCTGGTGGAATGGTAGCTTTCAAGGGATGAGTTTGGCTGGAAAGAGTGTGCTTCCCACCACCCCAGCTGGAACAAGGTTTAAGAATGCAGCAAGTCAAAGACAATACTCCCATAGAGCCCCGTGTTTCCTGAGGCCCCTACATCCCCCCTTTCATACTGCATGTAGGACCCTGTTGTCCTGTCTTTAAAATATGGTGGCACTCCATTGCAGTGTGCATTTTGATGTGCATTTTTGGTGCGAGGTGCCTACCAGAGTGTCCAGGATCAGAGAGCAGGACTAGACGTCAACAGGTGAATGACAGTTTCTGTGCCTGCTCGTTAAGTCTTACTTTCACCAGCTAATGAGTGGTGAAACCTACTGAGTAGTGACTACCTGTCACTAACTGCTGTTTAGTCCCCTGTTCAATGGAATGGTCAAACTGGCAACACCAGGTCTCAAAGAAAATCAAAGATAAATAAACTAGAGCCTTAGCATATAAATATCCTCAAGTTTCTCCTGTACTGTTCAAGATCTTTCAAGAAGGCTGGGCACAGTGGCCTGTAATCCCACCACTTTGAGAGGCTGAGGCAGGAGGATTGCTTGAGCCCAGGAGTTTGAGACCAGCCTGGGCAACATAGGGAGATCCTGTCTTTACAAAAAATGAAAAATTACCTGGCTGTGGTGGCATACACCTGTGGTCCCAGCTACCCAAGAGGCTGAGGTGGGAGGATCGCTTGAGCCTGGGAGGTGGAGGCTGCAGTGAGATTATGTCTATAAGGAGCTCAGTGACTGCACAAGAAAAATGTGATCATTTTTGCTTTTATTATTAATCACCTAGTTAACTTCCACTTGATCATTAAAATTCATCTCAAGTGTCTTCCTTTCTTAGAAGTTTCTCTGGTCACCTCCTTAAGTCCCTATTCTGCCATCAAAAAGCCTGACCAACTTCTATGGAAGCATGTACCATACTCTATGGTTAATTTCTTTTTATGTGTTAATCTTCACCTGTTAGCTCCTTGATGGCAGGAATTATGCCTTGTTTGTTTTATGTCCCCAATACCTAGTATATAATAGATATTCAAGAAATGTTGAATGAATGAACAAATGCATAAATTAGCTGGGGATATACGTCTTTAAGCAGAGACCCCTTGGGAGGGGCCTTTGAGAGTTACCATCCTGCCCAGTGGTTGAATGGTAGCCCGGGGAAGAGGAGAAAACAGTTTGATTTGGAAATTACAGATAGAATTTTGCTTAATATACAGAAGCACTTCTGTGACTACCAAAAAATGGAAAGAAATACTTCAGTGGTATTTCTCCAAAGTTATTTCAGCAGAGGTTAGTAGTGTGGTAAATTGTATTCACCCACTTGATAAGAGATTTGCCTACGAGGTGTTTGTCTCTAACATTGCGTGACAATTCCACACGAGAAATAAAGGACTGTGAAACAGTCTCCCATGAATATTTGGGCTTTATTGCATGTTGAGGCTACGTCTTAGTATCCTTATCTCTTCTTCTAAGTGTGCTTTTTAGTTTTCGAATGATCTGTATCTCTTTTCGATCAGTTCCTTACTTATATATGTACTTATAGGCAGTTTTATTGAAAGATGACATACTCTGTGAGGCTTTTGCTTGGCTGTTGGGAAATGGAGATAATTGTAAATTATTCATATCAAATTGTCGGATTTTAGGTCTACTTGCTGAAAACACAGGGATGGCCAAGGAGGTCATTTTGGTTTTAAAACCAGAATGGCTTTTAACAAAAAACAGCTTTAAGACCAAAAGTCAGGTAAATCTTGAGCTGAACTAAATCTCTAACCTCACAGTGTTATTCATTAAATGCTAAAAAAATGTTATAAAGCCTCCAGAGAATAGTCAAACCTCCAATAAATCCAAGGCCCAGACTACTTTTTCCAATTACAGTAGCCAATTGATGATTGAATGGGAATATTCGCAAGCCATAACTGTCTTCAGACCATGTAACCAGGAAACTAGCCATGTTGTCTCTGAAACAAGCCTTTCCACTCAGTGCGGGACACAAAGGGGACCTTGCCACTAAGCAGACAGACTTTGTATTTTGTGAATAGGTAAAAAAACAGATTTAATCTACTCATCTAGAATGATCTTGCCATTTTTATTATCAAAATCAGAGAATGGCAGCACTGTAGTAAACATTTAGCAATATTGTTTTTTCCTTTTTTTCCTGAGGCTTTTTTGGAAATGCAGAGAGACATCTATTACCTTAGGAAAGAACCGGGTAACTCCAAGTATTTATCTCTCATACATACTTTTTCCTCATTCCTTTATGGATTTTTCTCTGTATCAGTTGAGTAAGGATCTGAGATAGAATGGAAGCTGCGCTTTAAGAATACGGATGCCTCTTTGCAGCACCAGGTAGAACGAAGACCAAGATAGGCAGCTAAAATGTGATACTTCCAAGCAAAATAGATTTGAATGGATTTGATACTGATCTGATTTGGCTCTCTGTCTTGGACATAAGAACAGAACATTGGCTATATCTTGGCTTCACTTGAGGCCATGTAGAGACACGGTTTACTGACATTTAACCCTAAGAATTTTGCTTGGCTTTAACAAACTATAAGTATGCTCTTGTTCTTCATGATGAATGTGACAATTGGTCACACCTTGTGGATTACATTAAGGAGATTAAAATTCCTGGCAAAAACCTGTGTATAACTAAGTGGATTCATGGCCCACTGACAAAAATAAGCCATTATGGGGTTTCTGCAGGTCTTTCATTATTTGAAAAATATGCACCACATGGTGCTTAGGACAAGCTCACAATAAATTCCATTAGGTTCCTAAAAATATTTCATGTTGTATAATGTTGATAAGGTAATAATATTCTCAATCTCGTTACACTGAAATTCCATTTTTCTTTTCCTTTCTAATATGCGGTGTCAACAATAGAATGAATAAAATGACATTAAGTATCTGAGCAGCTGGATACTGAAATTAATCTTATAAGGGTGCCTCACTCACAACTATATGTTACTGTGATTTTTTAATGAAATAATTTTAAGAAATCCTAGGGGAATGTCAGGCTTACAATGTTTTTAACCAGAGAAACAGAATGTGCTAAAAAACAAACAAACAAAACAACAACTGTGTTATATCAATTCTTGCCTTTTTGGCATTAGATAGACTTAGTTTAAAAAATTCCTTGTTTATAAAGAAGGAGGAGGCCAGGCTCAGTGACTCACATCAGTCATCCCAGCACTTTGGGAGGCTGAGGTAGGAAGATCACTTGAGGTTAGGAGTTTGAGACCAGCCTGGCCAACCAACATGGTGAAACCCTGTCTCTACTAAAAATACAAAAATTAGCCGGGTGTGGTGGAGAACGCCTGTAATCCCAGCTACTCGGGAGGCTAAGATAGGAGAATTGCTTGAACCTGGGAGGCATAGACTATAGTAGTGAGCTGACATAGTACCCCTGTACTCCAGCCTGGGTGACAAAGCAAGACTCTGTCTCAAAAAAAAAAAAAAAGGAGGAAGAGGAAGATAAGAAGAAGGAAAACCCTAATAGTCAAGGTCTGCCTAAAAATTTGCCTTAAGATCCTGTAATTCTTCTTGAGGAATAATGTTTTAGTTTTGAATTTATAACAACTTCTCTGGAGGTAATGCTCGAGAGTCTAGAATTTTCTTAAATTAAGCAATCCTATGAGAATAAAATAGTGGCAGCTATGAGAAAATCAAATGCACGAATTACTTACCACTTATTCTGAATCAAAATAGCCTTAAGCTGTAAGTATTCGACATGGTGCAACCTTTTAGGGGGAAATATATCAGTGCATCTTTACATTAATCCAAATGAGTCAGTGTAAAGATCCAAAATGAATTAGGTCTGTTTGGTCACCATTCTATTCTATAGGGTATGAGTTACATGCTCTGCCCATCCAAGACACTAGGATCATGACTATACATGCCACCTAGGTCCTTCCAGTTAATTTATTCATCCCTTAAGAGATTTTAAGGTAAACGCTACATAAAAAACTCCCCACTGCAACCGAGAAACATTTCATTCTGTTGTTGCTTTCTGTGTCCTGTTACTAATGCCCACTATGGCTATAAAAGATTCTTTTTAGTTTATTTTTTTCTAAAGTATACTTATCTATATTAATGTGACATCCTAATATCTAAAGTAGATACATTAGTCATTTCTTTCCATGGAATAATTTCCTCCCTGAAGCCAGTAACATCTGTCAAGCTAAGGAAGGCACACAGCCAAATGTCTTCCTGTAATTGTAGAAAACCATACTAGTCTCCTAAATTACCTGTTTGATTATTTGCTTTAAATAGGGTTTGGGGGAGGGGGTTGGAGTGGGGAAGGTGAGATCTTTGACAATGGTGTGGTGACTTCCATTGACCCTGGAAATTTTGGGCATATCCAAGTAAGCTATCATCCATGTGAGACACAACTCATGGGAAGTTACCTACAGAATGGCAATATTTGGTGCATTCTGTTATATTTCTCATCCTCAAATATCTGAGTTCTCTTTCAATAAGTAAATTTCTGGGTAAGAAAGCAAGAAAGCAAAAGGACTATGGAAGGAAACCACTATAGGCTCTTTGCTACGAAACGGTAGTTGGGGTCAGGTCCAAAAGTGTGTGTGTGTAATCGTGTGTGTGTAATCATGTGTGTGTGTAATTGTGTGTGTACATACATATGATCATGTATTGTATAAATATTTGTGTGTATTATGTGTAGAGAATCAGATTTTTGATAACCCTTTTCTTGCTGACAATGTACTCACAGCAATTACTTTAAGTGCAAAGGTTTTTCTAAACTTTAATAAAAGAATTGGGGATCTTTACTTTGAAAAAATGATCATCTGGAGTGTGATGAAGAGGGTGTAGAATGGACCTGATGGATGCTTTCAGTGTGAAAGATTTATCTCGTAACAGAGGGATTTAACCCTGAGAGATGATGTGAGGCAGATGTACGATGTTAAGGGCGGAGTGAGAACTGATGAATAGAAGTCATGGTAAAGAATGCTTTTGCTCAAAATATGGAAGAACTTTCTAAATTCTACCTAAAATTGGCTGAACCGAATGATCACTTTTCAAGGGCACTGCGAAGCCAATTTGTACACTGGGTTGAAAGATGGACTCTAAGACTTCTTCTACCAGTAACGTTGGGGAACTCTATTATTCTAAATTGAAATTATACCTGCTGTGTGCTGAATTTCCCTCTGAACTCTTGACTTCTTTCAGAGCATGATCCAGGGATCAATTATAAAGCTATTAGAAGAGTGGCTTCCTCAAAAGACTGACTTTGTCTCCTACCTGTCCTAAAGCCTCCGTGTGCTGCTCAGACACTCCGGACTAGGTGTGATCTAGCCAGAAGGTTCTTTGAATGACTCAAGGGAGACAGAATATATTTTCAGCCCAAGAATGTCAATGACATTCATTACATTAACACATTCAAAGGGGAAATTGAAAGATTAGGAAGGAATATATATGAACTCAAAATATTATAATATTTCATTCATCAATAGAAGTCAGGCAAACAGCAGATGAGGTCATAGCAATAGCAATAACTAACCTTTACTTTATCAGTAATATTACTGTTTGACTGTTTTTTTTTTTTTTTTTTTTTGGAAACAGAGTCTCGCTCTGTTGCCCAGACTGGAGTGTAGTGGCATGATCTCAGCTTACTGCAACCTCCACCTCCTAGGTTCAAGTGATTCTCGGGCCTCAGCCTCCTGAGTAACTGGGACTACAGGCACCTGCCACCATGCCTGGCTAATTTTTGCATTTTTCGTAGAGATGGGGTTTCACCATATTGGCCAGACTGGTCTCAATCTCCTGACCTCAGGTGATCTGCCTGCCTCAACATTCCCAGGTGCTGAGATTACAGGCATGAGCTACCATACCCGGCCTTGAATGCCTATTATTTCACAGTTTTGTCTCATTCCACCTTCATAACAATTTTATAAAATAGACACAACTATTAGCCCAATTTCATGAGCATAGAGATGTTCCAAGTAGGAATGACTAGTAAATGGCAATGAGATTTAAACCCGGATCTGTCTGTTCCCCTACCCCACCACAATCTTAACCACCGTACTCAGAGGAGATTGGGGTCTCCCAAATATCTTGAATGGCCCTACCCAGGTGGCCCTGAATCCGGCTCTCTGTGGGAGATCTTTGATAAAGAACCTGAAAAGACCACACCAGTCCTGGAGCACACAATCTCAGGACTATATGGAGCTTTGGAAGCAAAGGAGGGTGACCTATATGTAACGTATGGGGAAGAGATGAGTAAGTTCAGAATTGGAGGTTATTTGAATGACACGGGAGAAGTTTGAGGAAGTAGACCAGCATTTTCACATAGGCGAAGGTGTATTATTCTATTGTATCTAGTAATGTAGTGCTCTTTCTTTTATTAAGAGCAAAGTAAGAGAATATTTTGAGAGAAATGGTCTAGGTCCAATATGAGGAACAAATTCCTGGAAGAGAAAATTGTAGAGCTTAGGAACACATTGCAAAGGAAAGTTGTGACTTTCAAAAAAATTACCCCCCAATGTGGACTAATTTGTGCTTTGACTACACAAACGACCGTGTGACACTCACACAACTTCAGTAGGGGAAAACAGCTAAATTTGTTGTTTACTCTCATGTAGTCTTAAAAAGAAAAAAAATTAAAAAAAAAAACTTTTTTGCTTTTGAACTAGCCATACAAAGAGAAAATGAGGACCCATTTCACTTTTTCCAAATGGTTGTGCTGTGACTTCAATGGCACATTGCAAAGCAATGTGTGCTCACATTTTTAGTTTTTTTTGTTTTTTTTTTTTCCTTTTTTTGCACTTGGCCAATTTCTGAGCTGGAAGAGTAGGCAGAGGTTATTTGGGTTGAATCTCCTCCTGCTTCTTGCTGCTTTTGGATCCTGGTTTTCAGACTAACAGACACAATTCTCTCCAGTCCATGTGCGAAGCTTATGTGAGTAAGGATGGGCGAGGAGCTTGGGCTCCCTCGCTACACAGATAAATCAACATTTCAACCTCGGGAAAGCCATTCAGGGTGTGATGATCACACATTGCCATTCCCTTGTGATTTCGTGATTCATTCATTTCAGGATGGATAAAATACTAAGTATGGGGAGTACTTTCCAACAAGAAATTTAGATGTCACTCAACCTTTTGGAAAAACTGATAAATCTGTCACCTTGGAGCTGATGGAACTTTGTGAGCAGCAGGAAGGAGATATCTTCAAGAGACTCCTACCATGTGGTTATGATGCCAGAGGCTTTTCCTGATGGGCTTTCTCAGTTGAGTCTTGGTTTTCTCAGCTGTAAAATGGGGACAATGGACCACACATGCGAAAATGCATGCTAATCTGAATCATACCAGAGATACGCTATGGGAGGTATTAGTATCATTGATAGAGTTCCTGTTGATGTGACATCACTTTTCAATTTGGATCAGTTATCTTTTTTATTTTTATTTTTATTTTTTTGAGACAGAGTCTTGCTCTGTTGTTGACGCTGGAGTGCAGTGGCGCCTCCAGCCTCCACTCACTGCAACCTCCACCTCCCAGGTTCAAGCAATTCTCCTGCCTCAGCCTCCCGAGTAGCTGGGATTACAGGCGCCTGCTACCACGCCCGGCCTGGGTCAATTATCAATCAATAATTCCAATATTATTGGAAACGTTGCTTTCCAAATTAACAATAACCCCTAATTATAGAGCCTTTACTATGTGCTAGGTACTGGGCTAAACTCGTTAACATATAAGGTCTTGCTTAATACTTACCACATACTAAGGTAGTGTTATTATCTCTACTAATACAGGTATTTACATTTATTAATCTATAAATGAGAAATCGAGGTTAAGAGAAAGTGAGTAACTTGTTTGATATTACCAAGCTTGGAAGAGCCTAGCAAGCACCTCTCCTACCGCTGTCTGACTCACGCTCCCTGAGAATCTTACTGTGGCTTTAAATTCATTTTCTCAACTGCCAGGACAGGAAGGACTTCCTGGTAAGATAGGAACGGGTTTTAGCGAATGTCTACAGTAGCTTCCTATCATGTTCAGCCGCTCTTCTGCCAAGCCACCATCAGGGCACAGACTTACAAAAGAAAAATAAAAACCCAGGACCTCAATTCATGCTCCCAAAAGGAAAAAAGTAAGCTGAAAGCTGAGTCATGCAAGAAGCTGCTTTCCCTTTTGTTCCTAAGTAGACAGCTACAGATAAAAGGTTAACTGTCTCCACAGGGAGCAAATCTATGTTCATCTTATCTTGTGAGAAGCACCGATTTACTGAGCACAGGAGCAATGTGTCATTGGTTCTTCCCCTACCTGCTCCTTTTCTCTTGCAACATGTAGATTCCCATGCCCCCCCCCCCCTTTCCTCTAGCCTGCTTTTCCCCTTTAAAACTAAAACCCTCAAACTCATCTGTGGAGAAAGGGACAGAACTGTCTCCCCAGTGCATCCTTAACTTTGGCAAAATAAACCTGTAAACTGATGGAGACCTGTCTCAGACACTTTTTGGTTTACAGCCTGATGCTTTTGTAGTGACGGCTGCTTGATATAGTAGAGGCTGTTGCCGCCCCACTTACATTCTCTCCACGTGCCAGCTCATCAGCCTGTATCTTCCAACAACTCACAGCTGCCTCCATTCTAAAGCATTCTCCATTCACCCTGTCAGACCTAGGAGCCTTGCATAACCCACCCACCCACCCTCACAGGCCTTGGCCGACGTTGGACAAGCCCAAGCCAGCCCCTTCACCTCGAGGTAGGATGCAGCTCTGGTGCAATGTACTCCAGGGTGTCCCCATGCGGTCTCCATCTGAGACTACATTCTCGCTTAGCTTCCCCAACCCTAAACCTCCCTTTTTCTCTTATTGTCCCTTCTTTCTTTCTTTTTTGAGATGTAGTCTTGCCCTGTTGCACAGGCTGGAGTGCAGTGGTGCAATCTCAGTTCACTAAAACCTCTGATTCCTGGGTTCAAGTGATTCTCCTACTTCAGCCTCACGAGTAGCTGGGATTACAGGCGTGTGCCACCATGCCTGGTTGATTTTTGTATTTTTAGTAGAGATGGGGTTTCACCATGTTGGTCAGGCTGGTCTCAAACTCCTGACTTCAAGTGATCCACCCATCTTGGCCTCCCAAACTGTTGGGATTATAGGCATGAGCCACTGTGCCCGGCCTTATTTTCCTTTCCTCAGGGTACAAGCCAATAAATCACTTGAATAAGAATCCTCATTTCAGTATCTGCTAGGTAATCTGAGCTAAGACAGGGGGCATGGTTGAAAGTTTTTCTCTGCTCTAATACTTAATTCAAAGTATTTATAGTACTTAATTTTTTTGAATTAAGTGTACTATAGTATATTATAGTACATAAGTAAAAAATTAAGTACTTATGGTACTTAATTCAAAGTACTTAATTAAGTACTTAATTCAAAAAAGTAATTAATTCAAAAAAATTTAAAGGCTTGGAATTCAAATAATATGAAAGGTGTAATATCCTAAACAGTGGCTTCAAAGAGGTTGTTTTGGCTAATTTACTAAGTCTAATTAAGACATAGTAAATGGCTTAACACAGGTTGAGAATTCCTTATTTGAAATGCTGAAGTGTTTCAGATTTTGGATTTTTTAAAATTTTGGAATAGGGATGGGACCCAAATCTAAACACAACATTTATTTATGTTTTATATTCACCTTATGTCATAAGCTGGAGGTAGTTTTATACAACATTTTAAATAATTTGTGCATGAAACAAAGTACTGACTGAGTTTTGACTAGAATTCATCACATGATTCTTAATTTTCCACTTGTAGAGTCACATTGGTGCTCAAAAAGTTTCAGATTTTAGAGCAGTTCAGATTGTGGACTTTCAGATTAGGGATGTTCAACATGTCCCTTCTAGTTGGGCTGCTGCTTCTTGTCATACATTTACAAAAACATGCTATCTCCTCAGAGAATCTGTAATACAGACAGTTCCCATTTGGGGCACTATGATTGTGATAGCTCCAGTTCTCCAGGGTTTCCAGCCATATGAAGGACAGTGTCTCTTTCCCTCTCACAATGTCTAACATGTGTCCTTTTTTTCTTCCCCAAGGGGAGGCATCTTCTCATGGTTTTCTCTTTGCCTTGGTTTCCACGCTGGTTGCTAAATCAGGCTCCAAATAGGACTGTGGTAATTGCGCTGAGGAACTGTGACTATGCTGTTCTGTGTTGCCCTGAAGCAATAACAACAATTCCTTGAGCTAAATAAATAAATATACTTTTTCCAAAAGGACCAATTTTAACAATTTGGAAGATAAGTTACTAACACACACACACACACACACACACACACACACACACACACACACACACACAAACACAAACCCACTATTGGCTGTTAAGGGAAAGTATCTGTTTGGGGAAACCACCAAAAGGACTAGGAATTTCGTTTCTACCAGTTAATCATTTACAATTTTTAAGTCTAGGCAGGCAAACAAGGTCCATGACAAAAAGATAAGAAAGTTGGAGACCATCACAGGAACATTCACAGGTTCAAAGTCTAACGATTAGTCTACGTGGCTGATGTGGTCAATTTCATGGTTTCCATTCCCCGCCACGGTGCACGGTGTGGGTTGTGTCTTCAGGGCAATGTGAGGACGACAGTGAGAATGGTTTCAGGATTTCTCCACGGCACTAAGCTCTTACTAAGCCGTGGGCCCTCCTGACATTTACTTTCTTAAGACAGAGCACTCTGTCTTCAACTCTACAACTTTCCCCATGTCGTAGTGGTTTTTCGCTCATTTGTTATAATCATGATTTACTTAATTTCTTTACACACAGCTGCCCATTGATGAATCCCGTCTCCCCCACATTTTTATAACCTTTCCTTTCTGATTGAACTTTTTCCAGATCCTGGTAACCTGCAGTTTTTCCCTTTCTGTACAGCCTATCTCTAGGTGAGTTCCAGAATGACTGTTACAATGTAGCTGATATAATTGTTTAGACTCCTGTAGCTCACTAGCAAAAGTCTAGGCGCTCCTTTGCATGATAATTTAAGTTAACCATTCTAGCTTTCTTGCCTCCTCCTTCCCAGAGCATTCTCCTGCCAGACATGGCCTCTGTGGGTCAGCTATAGCCAAGCAAGAGTCTTGAAAAGAGTCTAAGACTAAAGAAGGACTTGTTCTGTACCTGGAGTAGACACCTCTAAGCTTCTTTCGAATCATAATGTATTCATCCAGGTAGTAATTTCCTGCTAACATCACTTTACCAAGTAATGTTCCTTTCCTCACATGGCAAATATTTGCTCCATGGCATTTAATATGAATGTTTTTCTATATGCAAAACACATCCATTCATAGACACTCGCGCATGACCAAATGAATTATACGAAGTATAAAACACCATTTACAACTCATTAAAGATTATTTGAGTCATTCTTAATCAATGTCAATTGGTTATGACTTATACAATCATGAATAAAAATACAACTTGACAAAATGGTAACTAATTTTTCTATATTTTCTGCCTTGTAAAGCCATCAAAGCAAATATCTAAAAAGTTCATTTATCAGTTGGTCTTTTATTGAAAGGACTTGTTTTCACTGGGTAATGTCTTCAATAATGTCATCATTTTTGTTTGTTTGTTTGTTTCGTGATTTTTGATCCTGGAGAATGATGACTGGCTGGGCCCAATGCTGTCCTCTTGCCAGGGAGGCAGAAGAAATGAGTTCTTGGTATCCTCTTACCACCCCTTCCTCAACGTTTTTTTCCCTTTCCTCTATTCACTCCACACCCCCTCTTCACATGCCTGCCTGGGCATTTTCCTATCAACCATCCATTGTTCTTGGTTAGGGGTTGGAATCTCTTTATAGAGAACCACAAAAAGTCTGCTGCCATTTTTTCAGGAGTATTGGGATATAAATTCAAAATTACTTCTTTCCAGTTATAAATTTTAAAAACATTTATTTTAACAGCTTTTTTAAACACACACAAAAAATTGGAAACATGATGTAAATTCACCTGTAATCCTACCTTTCAGAGATAAATTTGTCTTAGACTTTTGGTACCTTTGCTTTAAAAAAAAATTACAATAATTGAGATCATTTTGTACATCAGTTCTTGAATATGCTATTTTTCACTTGACACTAATTTGTAATTATTTCCCAAGTCACTAAAGTTATTATTGAAGCACGATTTTAAAGGATTCATCATATTGTATTATGTGGCTTCATCATAATTTACTCTACCATTCCTTTGATACAGAGCTTTTAGTCTCTTTCCAATTTTGCTATTGTAAATAATACTATAACAAATACTTTCCCCCACATGTCTGGGGCATTTTATTTTATTTTATTTTATTTTGATAGATTTTGCTCTGTTGCCCAGGCTGGAATACAGTGGTGTGATCTTGGCTCACTACAATCTCCACCTCCCGAGCTCAAGTAATCCTCCCACCTCAGCCTCCTGAGTAGCTGTGACAAGCACATGCCAACACACCCAGCTAATTTTTGTATTTTTTCTACAGACAGGGTTTTGTCATGTTGCTCAGGCTCCTGGACTCAAGTGATCCACCCACCTTGGGCTCACAAAGTGCTGGGACTACAGGTGTGAGCCACCATGCTGGGCCTCTGGGGCATTTTATCATAATAGGGGATTCTTGAAGAAATGTCTCTTTGTGGCTAGGCATGGTGGCTTGAGCCTATAGTCCCAGCTACTTGGGAGTGAGGTTAGGGCTAGAGGATTGTGTGAGCCCAGGAGCTCAAGTCTAGAGTCCAGTCTGGGCAACATAGTGAGACCCTATTTTTTCTTAGAGAAAAAGAGAAAAAAGAAAGGTCTCTTTGACACTGAACTGCACGAATTGGCTACAGGCAGCAGCTATACTTTTGAAGAGATAAGGGGCTCTTGCTTTGCTTGCTTGTTGAAAATGTTAACTATTTTTGAGTATGTTCGAAGTCAGAGATGATCAAGCAACTGCTGTTGACACCTGCTTAGGTTATCACTTTGGTAAGTCAGGTGAAAGTTGACCGGTTTTCAACTAGTAAACCGAGTCTGCAGGCTTCCCAGTTTCTATTTTCCATGCCTTATTCCAGGATGGGAGTAAGGCTGGCCCTTCTGTGAGTGTTGATGTAGTGTTCCCCATTGTCTAAAACACTGTATCTCCCGTCAGTGATGATCTGTTAAAGGAAGAAAGACATCCATGAATAAAGTGTTCTCCAAAGTGTGATATGTCCCAAGTAGAAGTGAAACCCTTATCCCCTTCTTGCTTCCATCATTGTATTTCAGATGGCTGCATTCTTTTGAAGTTCTTCCCTGTAGAGCTCCGTGGAAGGACCCTGACTCCCTCTAGTGGACAGCACCACTAGGCAAACAGTAATTCTGCCCAGCAAAGTCCAGAAGCCAAGAGTAAGTGTCCTTAAATGCCCTCTTGAAATAATGGAAGCTGTGTTTCTGAAGGAGACTCTTCCCAGTTCACAGAAGTTTTTGTCTTTAGTGGGCGATCTGTGCAACTGCTGCCACAAGACATCAGGGGATTTTTTTTTTCCTTCAGGGCAGCAATTAATTCAATAATCTACAGAGTTGTGTTTCTTTTTCACTAGCGTTAGAGACTTGTTATGTCCAGATTTACTTTATGCCACAAGCAAGAGGCATTACTAATATGAACAGAACCCAAAAGAAACAAGCTATGAATCTGAGAATGCTCATATAAAGAACTGGAAAAAAGTCATAAAATCATTCTTTTGCTTTAAAAAAATCCATTAGGAATGTAAAGAAAAACAGAAGAGACTGTTACAAGCTGTCTTAATCTGTTTCATGCTGCTATAATAGAGTACCATAGACTGGGTAATTTATAAAGAACAGAGGTTTACTTCTTACAATTCTGGAGACTGGGAAGTCCACTATCAAGGTGAAGGCACCTGGTGAGGGCCTTCTTACTGTTCTTGCTCTGTCATCCCATGGCGGAAGAACAAAAGAGCGAGCGAGCGAGTGAACGAGAGAGAGAGAGAGAGAAAGAGAAAGAGGCAACTTGAAGACTTGAAGCCTGAAGTCCTTTTATAATTGGCACTATGACCTAAATATCTCCTATTAGGCCCCACTTCCCAACATTATTGCATTGGGAATTATGTTTCCAACACATGTTTTTTTGGGGGATACATTCAAGCCACAGCACAAGGATTACTGGAAAACCATATACTGTGTCCAAAGGGTCTATAATATTTTTTTCTCCCAGTTCATTCAATCGCCTCAGATAACCATCCTGCCATTTTAGGAAGGAATTCAGAAGCTTCTATGTATGAATTGTCTAAATCATTTATTGGTCTCTACATGTGCTTATAACGAAGTCTTGGTAACCCAGATAATACAACCTGGCAGTGGACCTATACCTCCTACGTATCTACTTACCTAGGGCAAACTGCTTGGAAACGCTGGGTTTAGATTTTCTTATTTGTAAAATTACAGGATTGAATTAGATGAGATGTAAACAGCTCTTCTAGTTCTAAGTGTATATAAAAAAATAACATGTAGTCTCCTCTTAGAGAACACCTAAGGGAAGATTTCTTTCCACTGTTGTCTGCTACCATCACTATTTGCCTGTGATCTAAGGCAAGTTCCATCAACAGGGCAGGAAACATTTCCTTTTTTCTCAATCCTGCCTCAAGTGTCCTCTAAATGTGCCATTGCTGTTATGACCAGGGCATTCGAGCATCTCAAATCTGTACTTGTTGAAGAGCAGACAGCCTCTAGTACTTAACGTGCAGCTCCAGTGGGTGAAGAAAAATGCCCCCATTTTATGGGAATCTCAAGAATGGAATGGCTGTACGTAAATCCTTTGTCTTTTATTTAGACTGAGATCAGAGTGAACACTATAGCTCTGACCTGTGCAAATACAATAAGCACTTCAGCCCAGAAACAGTTTTACCTCTTTTATTAGGTTGGGCTTTCAGTATGTATTTGAAGAGGAGCTATTTATGGGCTTGCAAACAAAGTGCTGGAGGAAAGGAATTTAAAGGACGTCCTTGAGCGAATTCAGGGGGTTTTATTTCAAAAGGCCAAACTGTGCATTAACCCTTCACTTCCTGGCACATACCACCTACATACTGCTCTTCCAGGGGCCTGGGAGAGATGGGTGATTAGGTAGCAGGTGGCGAGGGCAGGATTCACTTGCATGGTCTTGAGAAAGTCACTTCCTCAGGGTGCTGGCTCTTGCTCTGGCTGATGGGGACCTGTGGAATTGGGAAGAAAAAGCAGCTGAAGAAGAAGAAGAAGAAGGAGAAGGAGAAGGAGAGGGAGAGGGAGAGGGAGAGGGAGAGGGAGAGGGAGAGGGAGAGGGAGAGGGAGAGGGAGAGGGAGAGGGAGAGGGAGAAGAAGAAGAAGTCTTTTTGAGTAGGGATGTGCGTGCATTGATGCTGACTAGGTTATTTGCATGTCATTCAAGACTTGGTATTTTTTTTAAAAACTTGATGTTTTCATTTAGTCATAGTGGAAGAATACATGAAATTTTTTTGAAATAAAGTAGACTACTACTGCATTGGCATGCCCATTGTAAAATATAACTATAGTAGATTTTAAAATAAAAACAATTTGTTGGACAAAACTGCAATTAGTCAAGGCTCAGTTTATTGGAATGCCTGCAGAATCACCTTTCTGCCTGCTTAGGTGCAGACAATAAACACTGTGATGTAACCATGTCATTTTGGTTTTAGTCTGCTCTGTTTACAGTGTACTCATTTAACATCTTTAAGCTTGAGTTAGAGTAAGAAATAAATCTTTTATTTGACTACTGGTTACCTTCTTAAAAATTTGATGAGGGAGGTGGCTGAATCCCCGTTAGAGTAGGGCAGCAATACAGTTCCCAAAATATTTGCATGTGATGCAAGTTAATAAATGATACCCCAGAAAAAAAGGTTTTGTGCTCTAATGAATTTAGTATGTCTCAAAGGGAACAAAGTAATCCCTGTTCTCGCTGGAACCTCAGCTGACCCTGCTGCCGTGTCATCCCATGACTGGTGATAGAAGAAATGAGAGCATCCTTGTGTCCCCTGGCACTTGGACTTGGTCGGAGGAAAGTTGCTGGTCTGTTGCTAGGGAGTGTGTGTCTCCTGATCAAATGACTGGACTCCAGTGTTGAAGAACGGCTACATTGCAAGGTGCAGACATCTCGTACATCAGACTCTGTTGTCTCCCAGGCCGCCTGGTATATATTCTGCCACGGCTAAGTCAGGCTGGACACAAGAACTCTGGGCCCTGTGTTTCAGAAGACCCTGCCCTGACTCTCCTCCAGCTGATCCCCTCCCAAAAGGGCAATGAAACTATGCCCACGCAGAGCCTGCAGCCCCTCATTCTAGATCAGTAGTTCTCAGAATGTGGTCCTCCAAAGAGTAGCATCACATCACCTAGGAATTTGCTAGAAATGCACATTCTTGGCTCCTGACTCAGAACTCCTGAAACAAAAATTCTGAAGGACGGCTCCTGCAGTCAGTATTTTAACACCGCTGTTGGTGATTCTGATGCTTGCTCAAGTTTCAGAACTGTTCTGAGCTAAACCATGCTCTGGGATGCCCGAGACCCAGGAATTCGCTATTCAAAGGGCTCTGCCCACCTTGAGGGATGGCACCAGCGTCCTTCCTGGGTCTGGGAAGAGATGTGCTTCCAGTGGCCAAAAGCAGCTCTCCTAGGAGAGTTGAGAGCTAGACAGACCTTGAACTGGTAGGTAGCTCATTCACAATTATACCTTCTATATCTAAGTCATTATTAAAGTACATCTTTTAAGTATGAGGACAGAACATGATTTATTTAACAGTTTGTTCACTTGATTTCACATCTATTTAGACATATGGTATACAGGCCTCCATTTTTACTCTTGTCCTGGCCTTTGCAAATGTTAGAGGTGGGCATGCTGCTAAAAGTCTATATTCATTCATTCATTCACCCGTTCATTTATTTATTCATTTATTTGTCTATCTCTTTACTGATAGTGTCTATTTGATGTGACATCATCATCACACCTTTCTTTACTTCTTTAATCATGGCTTCCTTTAGTTCTCCGAATAGATTTATAATGGCCTTTTTGAAGCCATTTTCTGTTAACCCCACAATCGATTTGTTCTCTCAGGCAGTTTGTATCACCAGCCTGGTGTATGGGTCATACTGATCTGTTTCTTTGCATGCCTTGTCATTTTTTTATTGGAAACTGGACATATTGTAGTAAACTCTGAGTACCGATCCGCCCCTGCCCTGTCCCAGAACTTGTTATTGTTCTTTGCTTATCTGCTTAGTGACTGCCTATATTAGTTTAGTTAAGTGTTCCCCCCTCCCCAGCCCACTGGTCATCTGCCTTACTGAGCTAGGAAGGGGCAGAAAGAGAGCAGTCTTGGCTCAGATAACATACTCTTTTTTTCTTACTAAATTTTCATAGATTTTCTTGAATAGGTGTATCTTCTTTTGCTGTATGTCTTTAGGCTTTATGTGGTTGTTTTAAAAATAATTTTCACCCATTTCACTGGGAAGCAGGCCTGCAGAGCTCCCCATATTGTGCTCCCAGACGTTGATCTTTGTGTTAATTTCTTATATTTAAACATTCTGGCTGGGCGCGGTGGCTCACGCCTGTAATCTCAGCATTTTGGGGAGCCGAGGTGGGTGGATCATCTGAGGTTAGGAGTTCAAGATCGGCCTGGCCAACATGATGAAACCTCATTTCTACTAAAAATACAGAAATTAGCCGGGTGTGGTGGTGGACACCTATACTCCCAGCTACTCAGAAGACTGAGGCAGGAGATTTGCTTGAACCTGGGAGGAGGAGGTTGTAGTGAGCCAAGATTGTACCACTGTACTCCAGCCGGGGCGACAGAGCGAGACTCCATCTCAAAACCAACCAATCAACCAACGAACCAACCAACCAACCAACCAACCAACCAACCAACCAAAAACACTGTATTGAGCATCCACTGTATGTCAGGTGCTGTACTAAGTGTTGGGAGTACAGTGGTGAACAAAAGGAGCACAGTCTTTTAGTTTGTGACCTAGCCATGTGTTTGGCATATGTGGCAAACTCAATAAATATCACATAATTAAATGACTAATAAATAAGTGTTTACATTTTTTTTTTCACCAGAGGTCTGAGGAATTCCTAGAACATCTTGATAACTGAGTTTCCAGATATCTAGAGGCACTAGGAATGCTATAAAGACAGTATCTTTGTACAATAATCTTGTTCTATCATGATATTTGCACAATCTTCTTCTAATTCCAACTGTTTCAAAGGAGTACAGGTGGCAGTTACTATCATTAGTCCCTGTTAATTTTTTCTGTCTGCTTTTGGGGACCTTCATTAAGGGTTAAAAGTGTGCTCTTATCACAAGGCTGCAGGTTTGGTGAGTGCTAGAACACACTCTTGGCATGGTCTTGGCCAGAAAAACCTTAGTTTGGGTTGTGTGATTTCAGAAGATCAGTTTGTACTCATCTCCCTGGAGTTCTCTAATTTACATTTTCGTCTAGAATCTGACATGTCCTTTCCAATGACCTAGAATGTGATTTCTTCCTGATCCTTATTGTTCTTTTAGGAAGGCACTACAGAAATGCTGGAACTGAACTCTGATAAGAGGAAAAATGAGGTGTCTAGTCCCAGAAGAACCTTGCTGCTGTTGCTCTGACCCGAGCGCGTCATTGGTGAAGGAAAAGTTGGATCAGTTGTCCAGGTGGGTTGTATTTGGCCAGATGGGTCTGAGGACGTATTAGAGTAACTGGAAAGCTTTATCAGAATAAATACA
The DNA here is from genome assembly GCF_043159975.1 of Macaca nemestrina. NCBI lineage: Eukaryota > Metazoa > Chordata > Mammalia > Primates > Cercopithecidae > Macaca > Macaca nemestrina. The sequence continues at coordinate 118,859,309 of NC_092133.1, read as the reverse complement.
TTCTGGCTGGGCATGGTGGCTGATGCCTGTAATCCCAGCACTTTGGGAGGCCAAGGTGGGTGAAATCACGTGAGGCCAAGAGTTCGAGACCAGCCCAGCCAATATGGCAAAACTGGATCTCTACTACAAATACAAAAATTAGCCTGGCGTGTCGTGCACATCTGTAATCCAAGCTACTCGGGAGGCTGAGGCAGGAGGATCACGAGCATCGCTTGAACCCGGGAGGTGGAGAATGCAGCAAGCTGAGATCATGCCACTGCACTCCAGCCTGAGCAACAGAGCGAGAGTCTAGCTCAACAATAACAGTAACAACAAAAAGAATGGATATGTTCCTACCTGTAAAAGCTTGTCAGAGTCCGAAGCGAGTGTAGCAATGTGGTTGGGTACTTAAAGGGATTCGAGGAGGAAACGGGATGGGTGCAAGTTGAAAAACTTCTCCCCCCAAACACAGATTTAATTTTGGAGAACTAATTGGGTACCCCCAGAAGCTTGTAGATCAAGACTATAGTTTCAGTAAATCTCCAGATAAGCATGTCCTGCCTCCAGCTCATGTCTGTTTGTGCCCTGAACTAAGGCACATCTAGACCCAGTGATAAGCATGTTATTTTAATAACCAGGAGAAGTGCTAAATTAGCAACCCTGGAGAATAGCATCCTCCATGCACAAAATGAAGCAAGAATCTCTTCCTGGAACTCAAGAAAGCCAGGTGAGAAGGAATTGGACTGGCTGGTTGAACTTCTCAGGATTGCGAGGTTGGGATACTTATTTATTTATTTATTTATTTATTTTACATAAAAGCAGTTCTTCAAATATATAATTAAATGTAATTTTACTTTTAGGATTTCCTAAGAATTTTCATATGCTTAAGTTAAAAAAAAAACCCTTATCATTCATATGTTCATTCATTTACTTCATCCATGCAGCCAGCACTTATTATGTGCTAATTATATGCCAGACACTGTTCCAGGCACTAAGATAAAGATGTAAGATACAGCTGGGTGTGGTGGCTCATGCCTGTAATCCAGGCACTTTGGAAGGCCGAGGCAGGTGGATTCTTGAGGTGAGGAGTTCAAGACCAGCTTGGCCAACGTGGTGAAACCCTGTCTCTACTAAAAATACAAAAATTAGCCAGGTGTGGTGGCAGGCACCTGTGGTCCCAGCTACTCGGGAGGCTGAGGCAGGAGAATTGCTTGAACTTGGTGGGGGCGGAGGTTGCAGTGAGCCAAGATCGCACCACTGCACTCCAGCCTGGGCAACACAGCTAGATTCCATCTCAAAAAAAAAAAAAAAAAAAAAAAGAAGATGTAGATGTAAGATACAGTCACTGACCTCAGGAAGTCAGTCCAATAGGGTTAATGGCTCTGTAGGCACATAATTATAATTTGGCAACATTCACAGAGTGATAGAGGGCTCTTTGGGAATACAAAGGGGAAGAATCTAATTCTGATTGGGTGGATGGGTGTTTCAGAGGAGGTTTCTTGGAGGAAAGGACACTTACATTGAGTCTTAGGTGAACAGGAATCAGCCAGAGACTAGAGGGATGGCCATAAGAATCTGGGCATAAGGTGAGCCTATACACAGACACCGAAGTGAGAAAGTGAGAAACTTCATGGGCATGTTTGGAAAAGTGCAAGAGCTGGGTTTGGTGAATCATCAGTTGGAAGATGAGGGATGAGAAATGGTGGTACTGTTCCAGAGAGTCTTTTGTGGCTCATTAAGGAGCTTGGATTTTTCGCTCTAGGCAAAGAGCAGTTATTAAAATGTGTTATACAGTGAGGGGGCATGGTCGGGCTGTTGGAATTGGGTAAAGTGGATTGGGGACAATACTGGAGGCAGGGAAACCAGAAGACTGTTGATTGATATATGGAAAGGGAGGGTTACATTTGAGAAATAGTTGAGAGTTATTATCTGGAAGAACTGGAGATTAGTTGAATGTAGGGATAAGGAAGACGGAGTACTGGATGATTGTCAAACCCCACATACTACAGCCAACCTCACCTTAAGAATAAACAGGCTGGTTGTGGTGGTGCACACCTGTAATCCCAGCTATTCAGGAAGCCGAGGTGGGAGGATTGCTAGAGCCCGGGAGTTCCAGGCTGTAGTGAGCTATGCTTGTGCCACTGCACTCCAGCCTGGGCAACAGAACATGACCCCGTTTTACCCCAAGTACTTTGGATTGCAAATCACATGCTTGGAATTCTTTTTTTTTTTTAATTTTTAATTTTTGTGGTTACATAGTAGATGTATATATTTATGGAGTACCTGAGATGTTTTGATATAGGCGTGCAATGAGTAATAATCACGTAATGTAAAATGTGATAAACGTCCCTTCAAGCATTTATCCTTTGTGTTACAAACAATTCAATTATACTCTTTTAGTTATTTTAAAATGTACAATGAAATTATTATTGACTTAAGTCATCTTGTTGTGCTATCAAATACTAGGCCTTATTCATTCTTTCTAACAATTTTTTTGTACCCCTTAATCATCTCCATCTCCCGCTGCCCCACTACCCTTTCCAGCCTCTAGTAACCATTCTTCGACTGCCTATCTGCATTACAATTGTTTTGATTTTTAGATCCCACAAATAAGTGAGAACATGCAATGTTTGTCTTTTTGTGCCTGGCTTGTTTCACTTAGCATAATGACCTCCAGTTTCATCCATGTTGTTATTGTGAGTGACATGATCTCATTCCTTTTTTTATGGCTGAATAGTACTTCACTGTGTATAACTGCCACATTTTCTTTTTTCCTTTCTTTCTTTCTTTTCTTTTCTTTTCTTTTCTTTTCTTTTCTTTTCTTTTCTTTTCTTTTCTTTTCTTTTCTTTCTTTTTTGACAGAGTCTCGCTCTGTCGCCCAGGCTGGAGGGCAGTGGTGTGATCTCAGCTCACTACAACCTCCACCTCCCAGGTTCAAGCAATTCTCTGCCTCAGCCTCCCGAGTAGCTGGGATTACAGGCGCCCACCACTACGCCTAGCTAATTTTTGTGTTTTTAGTAGAGACAGGGTTTCAGGCTGGTCTCGAACCCCTTGACCTCGTGATCCACCCACCTCAGGCTCCCAAAGTGCTGGGATTACAGGCGTGAGCCACTGCGCCCGGCCAAGTGCCACATTTTCTTTATCCATTCATCTGCTGATGGGCATTTAGGTTGTTTCCAAATTTTGGCTATTGTGAACAGTGCTGCAATAAACATGGGAGTGCATATATCTCTTCGATATACTGATTTACTTTCTTTTGGGTATATACCAGCAGGGGAATTGCTGGATCATATAGTAGCTCTATTTTTAGTTTTTTGAGGAACCTCCAACTGTTCTCCATGGTGGTTGTACTAATTTACATTCCCACCAACAGTGTATGAGAATTCCCTTTGCTTCACATTCTTGCTAGCATTTGTTATTGCCTGTCTTTGGATATAAGCCATTTTAACTGGAGTGAGATGATATTTCACTGTAGTTTCGGTTTGCATTTCTCTGATGATCAATGATGTTGAATATCTTTTCAAATGCCTGTTTGTCATTTGTATGTCTTCTTTTGAGAAAAGTGTTCAAATATTTTGCCCATTTTTAATCGGATTATTACATTTTTTCCTATAGAGTTGTTTGAGCTCTTTATATATTCTGGTTACTAATCCCTTGGTGGATGAGTAGTTTGAAAATATTTTCTCCCATTCTGTGGGTTGTGTCTTCATTTTGTTGATTGTTTGCTTTGCTGTGCAGAAGCGTTTTAGCTTGATGTGATCTCATTTGTCCATTTTTGCTTTGGTTGCCTGTGCTTGTGGGGTATTACTAAAAAAAATTTTTGCCTAGACCAAAGTCCTGGAGAGTTTCTCTGATGCTTTCTCGTAGTAGATATATAGATTAAGGTCATAGATTTCACTCTTTGATCCATTTTGGTTTGATTTTGGTATGTGATGAGGGAGAAGAGTCTGTCTAGTTTCATTTTTTTTTTTTTTTGCATATGGATATTCAGTTTTTCCAGCACCATTTATTGAAGAAACTGTCTGTTCCTCAATGTATCTTCTTGGCACCTTTGTTGAAAATGAGTTCACCGTAGGTGTGTGGATTTGTTTCTGGGTTCTCTATTGAGTTCCATTGGTCTATATGTCTGTTTTTATGCCAGTATCATGCTGTTTTGGTTACTATAGCTCTGCAGTATAATTGTAAGTAAGGTAATGTGATTCCTCCAGTTTTATTCTATTTGCTTTGACTATTCTGGGTATTTTTTGGTTCCAAATACATTTTAGTTTTTTTTTTTTTTTTGTATTTCTGTGAAGAATGTCATTGGCATTTTGATGGGGATTGCATTGAATCTGTAGTAGTATGGACATTTTAACAACATTGATTTTTCCAATACATGAAGATGGACTATTTTTCCACTTTGTGGGACCCCCTTCCATTTCCTTCATCAGTGTTTTATAGTTTACATTATAGAGTCTTTCACTTCTTTGTTTAATTCCTAGGTATTTTATTTGTAGCTATTGTAAATGGGATTTTGTATCCTGCAACTTTACTGAATTTGTTTATCAGTTCTCATAGGTTTATTGTGGAGTCGTTAGGATTTTCCAAATATAAGATCACGTCATCTAAAAATAAGGATAATTTGAATTCTTCCTTTCCAATTTGGATGCCTTTCTTTCTTTATCTTGTTTGATTGCTCTACCTAGGACTTCCAGTACTGTGGTGAATAACAGTGGTGAACGTGAGCATCCTTGTTGTGCTCCAAATCATGCTGTGTTTCCCCATTCGGTATGATATGAGCTGTGGGTCTGCCATATATGGCTTTTATTATGTTGAGGTATGCTCCTTCTAACCCAGTTTTTTGAAGGTTTTTATTGTGAAGGGATGTTGAATTTTATCAAATAATTTTTCAGCACCAATTAAAATGATCATATGTATTTTGTCCTTTATTTTATTGATATGATGTATCACATTGATTGATTTGCATATGTTGAACCATCTTTGCATCCCTGATCCCTGGGATAAATCCCACTTGATCATGATGAAATATATATACACATGTATATATCTATATAATGATTATATTATATAATATATAATATTTATGTACCTATATGTATTTACCTGGAGAGAGAGAGACACGAGGTCTTGCTCTGTCACCCAGGCTGGAGTTCAGTGGTATGATCACAGCTCACTGCAGCCTCAACCTCCTGGGCTCCAGCGACCCTGCTACCTCAGTCTCCTGAGTAGCTGGGACTACAGGAGTGTGCCACTATGCCAGGCTAATTTTTGTATTTTTTGTAGAGATGGGATTTCCTCATAATGCCCAGGCTGGTCTCAAACTCCTAAGCTCAAATGATCCACCCATCTGAACCTTCCAAAGTGCTGGGATTACAGGTGTGAATTACTGCACTCAGCTGATGATTTTTTAAATATACTGTTGGATTTGGTTTACATAATAGTATTTTTTGAGGATTTTTAAATTAATATTTATCAGAGATATTGGTCTGTAGTTTTCTTTTTTCAATGTGTCTTTTTTTTGGTTTTGATATCAGGCTAATACTGGCCTCATAGAATGAGTTTGGAGGTATTCTCTCCTCCTCTATTTTGCAGAATAGTTTGAATAGGATTGGTATGAGTTCTTTAAATGTTCTGTAGGATTCAGCAGTGAAACCGTCAGGCCCCAGGTGTTCTTTCCTGGGAGACTTTTTATTACAGATTTGCTCTCGTTATTTGTTATTGGTCTGTACAGATTTTGGATTTCTTCATGGTTCAATCTTGGTAGATTGTTTGTGTCTATGGAATTTTCCATTTCTTCTAGATTTTCCAGTTTATTGACATATAGTTGCTCATAGTAGCCACAAATGGTACTTTGAATTTCTGTAGTATCAGCTGTAATGTCTCCATTTTCATCTCTGATTTTATTTATTTGGATATTCTCTCTTTTTTTCTTAGTCTGTCTACCGTTTTGTCAATTTTGTTTAACTTTTCATAAAAGCAACTTTTTGTTTCATTGATCTTTTGTATTGTTTCTTTATTTCAATTTCATTATCTCTGCTCTGATCTTTATTATATATTTTCTTCTATTAATTTTAGTTTTGCTTTGCTCTTGCTTTTTTAGTTCTTTAAGATGCATCATCAGGTTGTTTATTTGAAGTTTTTCTACTTTTTGATGTAGGCACTTACAGCTATAAACTTTCCTCTTAGTAGTGCATTTGCTATATCCCATAGGTTTTATTATGTTGTGTTTCTATTATCATTTGTTTCAAGAAATTTTTCTATTTTCTTCTTAATTTTTTCATTAACCCATCAGTCATTCAGGAGCATATTGTTTAATTTCCATGTGTTTGTGTAGTTTCCAAATTTCTTTTTTATTGATTTCTAGTTTTATTCCATTATGATCAGAGAAGATGCTTGATATTATTTTAATTTTTTTGAATGTTTTCAGGCTTGTTTTGTGACCTAACATATGGTTTATCTTTGAAAATGGTCCATGTACTGAAGAAACAAATGTGTATTCTGCAGCCATTGGATGAAATGTTCTGTAAATATCTATTAGGTCCTTTTGACCTAGAATGCAAATGAAGTTTGATTTTTTTTGTTGATTTTATGCCTGGAAGTTATGTCCAATGCTGAAAATGGGGTGTTGAAGTCTCCAGCTGTTATTGTATTGGGGCCTATTTCTCTATTTACCTCTAATAATATTTGCTTTATGTGTCTGGGTGCTACGGTGTTGGGTGCATATATGTTTAAAATTGTTATATCCTCTTGCCAAATTGACCCCTTTACCTTTATCATTTTATAGTGACCTTCTTTGTCTCTCTCTTTTTTTTTTTTTTTTTTGAACCAGGGTCTTTGTCCGTCACCAGGCTGGAGGGCAGTGGCACAATCTCGGCTCACTGCAACCTCAACCTCCTGGGCTCAAGGCATCCTTCCTCCTCAGCCTCCTGAGTAGCTGGGACTACAGACATGCACCACTGTGCTTGGCTAATGTTTGTATTTTGTGTAGAAATGAGGTTTTACCATGTTGCTTAGGCTAGTCTCAAACCCCTGGGCTCAAGAAATCCATCTGTCTCAGCCTCCTAAAGTGCTGAGATTACAGGCATAAGCTTCTGCACTCAGCCCTTTATATCTATTTATAGCTATTCCTGCTCTTCTTTTGGCTTCATTTGGCACAGAATATCTTTTCCTATCCCTTTATTTTCAATCTCTACATGTCCTTATAGGTGAAGTGTGTTTCTTGTAGGCAATAGATCAATGGCTCTTGTTTTATCCAATCGGCCACTCTACATCTTTTGATTAGAGAGTTTAGTCCATTTATATTCAATGTTATTATTGGTAAGTAAGAACTTACTCCTGCCATTTTGTTATTTGTGTTTTGGTTGTTTTGTGGTCTTAATTCTTTCTTTTCTTCCTGTTTTCCTTTTAGTGAAGGTGATTTTCTGTGGTGATATGATTTAGTTTCTTGCTTTTCATTTTTTGTGTGTCCATTGTATCCATGAGGCTTGCAAATACTATCTTATAGCCCATTATTTTAAGCTGATAAGAAGTTAAAATTTTTTGCATAAACAAACAAACAAGCAAAAAAAAGAAAAATAGTAACGATTCTCTAACTTAACTTTGTCCCCTGCTTTTAAACTTTTTGTTGTTTCTATTTATATCTTATTGTACTGCTGTCTTAAAAAGTTGTTGTATTTTTTTATTGCTTTATTGTTTAGTCTTTCTACCTAAGATAAGAGTAGTTTACACACCACAATCACGGTGTTACAATATCCTGTGGTTTTCTGTGTACTTATATTACTAGTGAGTTTTGTATCTTCAGGTAATTTCTTATTGCTCATTAGTATCCTTGTCTTCTTTCAGATTGAATACTCAACTCCCTTTAGCATTTCTTGCAGGACAGATCTGGTGTTGATGAAATCCCTCAGCTTTTGTTTGTCTGGAAAGTCTTTATTTCTCCTTCGTGTTTAAAGGATATTTTTTCCAGATATGCTATTCTAGGGTAAATTTTTTTTTTCTCCAGCACTTTAAATATGTCTTGCTACTCTCTCTTGACCTGTAAGGTTTCCACTGAAAGGCCTGCTGTCAGATGTATTGAAGCTCCATTGTATGTTATTTGTTTATTTTCTCTTGCTGCTTTTGAATCCTTTCTTTATCCTTGACATTTGGAAGTTTAATTATTGAATGCCTTGAGGTAGTCTTCTTTGGTTTAAATCTGCTTGGTGTTCTATAACCTTCTTGTACTTAAATATTGATACCTTTCTCTAGGTTGGGGATGTTCATTGTTATTATCTCTGTGAATAAATTTTCTACCCCTATCTCTTTGTATACATTCTCTTTAAGGTCAATAACTTTTAGATTTTCCCTTTTGAGGCTATTTTCTGGATCCCATGGGTGTGCTTTGTCATTTTTTATTCTTTTTCTTTTGTCTCCTTTGACTGTGTATTTTCAAATGGCCTGTAATCAAGCTCCCTAATTCTTCTTCTTGATCGCTTCTGCTGTTAAAAGACTCTGATGCATTTTTTAATATGTCAATTGCATTTTTCAACTCCAGAATTTCTGCTTGATTCTTTTTTACTATTTAAATCTCTTTGTTAAGTTTATCTGATAGAATTCGGTATTCCTTCTCTGTCTTATCTTGAATTTCTTTGGGTTTCCTCAAAGCAACTATTTTGAATTCTCTGTCTGAAAGTTCACATATCTCAGTTTCTCCAACATTGGTCCCTGGCACCTTATTTAGTTCATTTGGTGAGGTCATGTTTTCCTGGATCATCTTGATACTTGTAAATGCTCATCTGTATCTGAGTATTGAAGAGTTAGCTTCTTATTATAGTATTTGAAGCCTGGGTTTTTTTGTAGCCATTCTTCTTGGGAAGACTTTCCATATATTTGAAAGGACTAGGGTGTTGTGATCTAAGCTGTGTCTGTTTTAGGGGGCACCCCAAGCCCAGTAATGCTGTGGTTCTTGCAGACTCATAGAGGTATCACCTTGATGGTCTTGGACAAGATCCAGGAGAATTCTCTGAATGACTGGGCAGAGACTCTTGCCTCTTTCCTTCCTTTCTCCCTGAAAATTGGAGTCTCTTTCTCTGTTCTGAGCCACATGGAACTGGGGGTGGAGTGACGCAAGCACCTCTATGGCTGCCACCACTAGGACTGTGCTGGGTCAGACCTGAAGCTAGCACAGCATTGGGTTTGACTCCAGGCATGCTGTAACTACTCCCTGGATATGGCCTGTATTTGCTCAAGGCCCTGGGGCTCTACAATCAGCAGATGGAAAAGCCAGCCAGGCCCATGTTCCCCAGGACACAGGTGATGCACTCGCCCAGGCCCCCAGTGAGTCCAGAGGTGCTGTCGAGCAGCCAGGGACTAGAGTCAAAAACCTTAGAAATCCACCTGGTGTTCTATTATACTGTCGCTAGGCTGGTGCTCAAACCACAAGATGCGGTCCATTCCACTCTTCCCTCTCCTTTCCAAAGGAAGAGGAGCCTCACCTCATGGCCACCACCACCACAGGCCCATGGGTGTGCTGCCAGACTACTGCTGATGTTCTCTTAATACCCAAGGTCTCTTCAGTCAAACTGTGGTGAATGCTGCCTGGCCTGGGACTCACCCTTTGGGGCAGTGGGTTCCCCTCTGGCCCAGGGCATGTCCAGGAATGCCATTTAGGAGTCAAGTCTTGGAACTAGGGACTCCAAGAGCCTGCTTGGTGCTCTACCCCTCTGTGGCCAAGCTGGTACCTAAGGTGCCAGGAAAGTAAAGACAAAATATCCTTTACTTTGCCCTCTGCTTTTCTCAAGTTGAAAGAGTCTTGCCCTATAGCCACCATAGCTGGGAATGTGCTAGTGTCACCTAAAGCCAGCAAGTCTCAGAGGCTCATCCAAGGCCTTCGATATAGTATCTGAGTATTGCTACCAGTAATTCAGGGCCCAAGAGTGGGTCTTCAGTTAGCAAGTAATAAATCCTGCCAGGACCAGATCTTCCATTGAAGGCAGCAGGGTCTGTTTTGGCTCAGAGTGTGTCTAGACATGTCCTTCAGGAGCTAGGGTCTAGAAAGGGGGCCTCATGCCTTTAACCGGGGCCTTATACTACCAATTGGTATACAAGGTGGAAGACAAAGTCCTTCCCACTCTTCCCTGTCCTCTCCTCAAGTAGAAGGAAAGGGTCTCTTTTGGAGTCACAAGCTGTGCAGTCTGGGTTTAGGGGAGGGGTGATGCCACCACTCCCAAAACCATGCCAGCCTATGTCGCAGGTGGTCGCCATGCCCGCCACCCTCCCCCCAACCAACTCGCTGCCAGCCCCAGTCTACTGTATTTAGGCCTAGTTCAGCACTAGGACTAACCTGGGAGTTGTAGTCCTCGTAGCCTAGACTGTCTTTCAAGTTTATTTTTGGCCCCAGAGCACTTTAGCCTATGGTGGCGAGGATTGTGGGAACTCACGTTTTGATCACAAGGATCCGCAACTCCCCCTGGCCAGGGCTGATTTCAATACTCCCTCCATGCGCTGGTGTCAGCTGAGTTCGGTCCTGTTTTGTTTTCTGTAACCACAGGGCAACACGGAGTTCAGTGCCTCACAATTGCTGTGCTCTCCCTCTCCCCGGGGCACAGAAAGGCTCTCTGTACCATGCTGTCCCTGCCAGGGGTTGGGGGAGGGGTGGTGTCAGCAATTCAAGACTGTTTTTCCTACCACTTCAGTTCCTTTTTAGGTTATATGAAGTTAAAACCAGGTACTGTGAGTGCTTACCTGATTTTTGGTTCTTTCAGTGTGTGGATAGCTGTTATATTGATGTCCTTGCCAGGGGACAATTCAGTGAAGCCTTCTATTCTGCCATCTTGCTCTGCCTCCTTCTCCACATTCTTGGAATTCTTTTTAATTTCTTCATGTCTTGAAGATTCTTCCTCATTTTTCCCCCTCAAATCCTATGATAAAATGTAAAAGTTACTAAGAAGCAAATACCTTTAAAACCTGTGATGGTGTTAGCTGAAAGAATTTTTTAAATTGTTGAGCTAAGATGTTCGTGGTTATGACTAGATTATGTTAGTGTATAGTTTGGGGGCATTTTTCTTCCTCTGGGGACTTTTACCACCTGAGCCTTAAAAAAAATATTTTTGTACTTTTTTTCTGAAGGGAGTAGAAGAAGTGGAAAAAGCAAAGGTATGTTGCCCTTAGCAACTTGACTTGAGCTATCATAGCGCCACTAAGCAAAAATAGCAACTTAATTAAAGGATATGGCTCTGTGGAACTTTGCCAGCCTACAGGGGAAAGTCAACCCACCCTGGCTCCAATTGCCATACAGAGGGCCAACATCTCCAGATTGGAATAGAAATTTATCTTTGGTATGAGTGGTTTAATTTATTCAATGAATGTTCTTTAAGCACCTTCTGTGGACAGCACAAAGACAAACACACTGTCCTCTGGAGAAGAGAGAGAGACAGAAGGAGGGAATGGAGGAGCAGGAAGAGACAGAATTTTAGACAGTTAAGATATGCTATGTAGAAAGTGAAACAGAGTAAAGAAGCAGAGAGTGATCAATGGGGCAGGTGTGGCCTGGAGTAGGGGCGTAGATCATACAGTAAGATATGAGTGCCCCAGATTTTCCATTGTCATTGCTGCCATGTTTGACACCTGAAGTGAATGAATCATAATTTAACAACCACCTCCCGTACACAGCAAAAGTATTGCTCTCAATAGGAATTGTAATAGGAAAAGAAGAATGACCAGGAAAGGGCTGGGCGTGGTGGCTCATTCCTGTAATCCCAGCACTTTGGGAGGCTGAGGCAGGAGGACAGCTTGAGCCCAGGAGTTTGAGACCAGTCTGGGCAATATAGGGAGATTCTGCCTCTACAAAAATATATTTAAAAAATTAGCTGGGCATAGTAGTGCATGCCTGTAGTCCCAGCTACTTGGGAGGCCAAGGCAGGAGGATCAGTTAAGTCTGGGAGGTTGAGGCTGTAGTAAGTTATGATTGTGCCACTGCACTCCAGCCTGGGCAATAGAGTGAGACCTTGTCTTAAAAAAAAAAAAAAAAAAAGACCAGAAAAGAAACAGTAAGATTTTTCTTTTCTTGAACTTTGTTTATATATTTAGGCCAATAAAAATAATTTTTTAAAAATAAAGCCTAAGATAAACATTATAACACATAAAAGAGAAAATGTACAGCACTTCAACAGATCTTGTATCTATACAGCAATTTGAACTAACATATAATTAGTCTGATATAATATCTCATGAATAATTTTTAGTAATTATTAGATAAATATTAATAAAATAGAAAGATCTGCAAAAAGTATAATTTAGGTAACTATGAAATCATACCATAAATATTTTTTTCTCAACTCATTCTCTACTTTTAAGGCAATTATCTGTAGTCCCAGCTACTTGGGAGGCTGAGGCAGGAGACTCGCTTGAACCCGGGAGGCGGAGGTTACAGTGAGCCGAGATCGCGCCACTTCACTCCAGCCTGGTGACAGAGCGAGACTCTGTCTTGAAAAAAATAAATAAAATAAAATAAAATAAAAATACACTTCAAGTTAAAAGATATTATGAAAATTCAGTAAAATATTTAATGTATGAAATAAAGTTTGCACCTAAACCCCCCACCCAAAAAAATAAATAAATTATAACTCACCTCACAGTTCTCATTACTTCACTGTTTTGAAATTTATTTTCATTTTGTTTTTTAAACTTTATTTCAATAGCTTTAGGGGTACAAATGGTTTCTGGTTACATAGATGAACTATACAGTGGTGAAGTCAGGGCTTTTAGTATACCCATCACCTGATTAGTGTATGTTGTGCCGAATAGGTAATTTTTCATCCCTCCCTCACCCTCCTCCTTTTCTCCCCTCTTCTGAGTCTCCAATGTCCATTACACTGCTCTGTATGCCCCTGCACACCCATAGCTTAGCTCTCTCATAAGTGAGAACATGTGGTATTTGGTTTTACGTTCCTGAGTTATTTCACATTGGATAATGGCCTCCTGTCCAAGTTGCTGCAAAAGACATGATTTTATTCTTTTTTATGGCTGAGTAATATTTCACGGTATATATAATACCACATTCTCTTTATTCTCTCATTGGTTGATGGGCAAGTAGGTCGATCCCATATCTTTGCAATTGTGAATTGTGCTATGATACACACACACATGCAGCTGTCTTTTTTGTAGGACTTCGTTTCCTTTGGGTGGATACCAAGTAGTGGGATTGCTGGATCAAATGGTAGATCTGCTTTTAGTTCTTTGATAAATCTCCATACTGTTTTCCATAGAAGTTGCACTAATTTACATTCCTAGCAACAGCATATAAGCGTTCCCTTTTCACTGCATTGGCACCATCATGTGTTGTTTTTTGACTTTTTAGTAATGGCCATTCCAGCTGGGGTAAGGTGGTATCTCATTGTGGTTTTAATATGCATTTCCCTGATGATTAGTGATGATGAACATTTTTTCATATGTTTGTTGGTCATTTGTATATCTTCTTTTGAGAAATACCTTTTCATGTCATTTGCCCACTTTTTAATGGGATTATTTGTTTGCTTTTTCCTGCTGATTTGTTTGAGTTCCTTGTAGATTCTCGATATTAGTCCTTTGTGTTTTAACATTTAAATATTAAATAACAAAAAACTGGTAGTCATGCCCATAATCTCAGCACTTTTGGGAGCCTGAGGTGGGAGGATCACTTGAAGCAAAGAATTTGAGACCAGCCTGGGCACCAAAGCAAGATCCCTGTCTCCACAGAACATTTAAAAAATTACCCAGGTGTGGTGGCATACACCTGTAGTCCCAGCTACTCAGGAAGAAGAGGCAGAAGAATTGCTTGAGCCCCAGAATCAGAAGCTGCAGTGAGATATTTTGGCTCCACTGTACTCCAGCCTGGGAGACAGAGTGAGACCCTGTCCCTAAAAAAACCAAATATACAAAAACAAAAAAACTCTATTAGTGGTCACGCTGAATGCCAAAATTGAGACTCAAATCCATCTTTATAATCATTGAGCTATCGTTGTTTATTTAGAATCCACTGTTTAAACGCAAGGGCATATGGTACCATAGGGATTGCAGACATGAACTTCACCCAAAGCAAGCTCAAAAGATTCTGAATGGGGAAAAACTTACTCTTCAAAGGAACATGTATAGCTGTGTCTGTGTTGGAGGCCAATTGTGTAACTGGGATTTCTCCAAATTAAATTCCGTATAGAATACAATGTGTATTCTAGAATAAGTTATTAAAATGAGGTCATTTGACATTTACATATATTATTAATATTGAACAATAAACTGCAGCAATTGCTCAGAATTTAAACCAGCTAAAGATTTTTTAGTGGGGAGGGATACTTTATCATTGACATTGTTTCAAACTGCTTACAAAGATGATAATAAAATGCAAACTGGTTTTGGTCAGATGTTATTGCTTTGAAATTCTCTGCAGACAATGTTCCCTTTTATCATCTGGGTCTGAGGGCTTCAGTTGCTCTTCTGCCCTTGAAAGGCTATTGGATTTCCCCTAAACTCTCCTTCCCAACTACCTGTGCCTAAAATTCTCCTGTTTTCACCATTTAGGTGAAAGGCTTTTAGAATGCACATACCCTGGAGTCATATTGCTTGGCCCTAATGATAATGTTCACTTTAATCTGAAAGAGTTCGTAATAGCTTATCCTGAGAGTTTAGCCATTCATTCTTCCATTGATATATCAAACATGTTTAACAATCCCATAATATAGGCCAATGAATGTGGCAGGGTTGTGGTCCTAAGGGAATGTACAATCTTGTGGGGGAAACAGGCACATGGAGCAGCCATTGACAGCAATTGACCTCTGGCATGGTAAGGACGGGTGCCTGGTTGGATGTCCGGAGACCCCACTGCTCTGTATGAGGCTGGGGGAGGGGAGCTAATGGGAAGAAACACCCAGGGGGAAGCCGAGGCCACTGATTACCATCTTAGAGCCTGCATGTTTCCAGCCAAAGGCAGTACATCTGTTGGCTGTGCACCATCGCAGAGGTGGGTTCTGCTGGTGCCAAATACTCTGCAAAGACTCATTTCCGCTGCTGTTGGAGACAATAAAGAGGAAAGTGTCTCACCAGCGGGGACAGGAGGAATGGGAAGATTGAGTGATTCCCTAGAGGAAAGGCAGGACCACTTCTTCCTTAACAAACACCCCGACCTGCCTGATGCAGTGACTCCCTTTAGAGTTCCACTTCCTGAGAGGGGCTTTGATATGAAATGCAGCATGAACCTCCTTTGCATGAACTTCCTATTAATTAATACACTGCTTCCTCTCTGCCTAGACATTGGTGTAAGAGTTTCCATGATACGAGGTAACTGAACTCCTGCCAAACTGTCTATCTTGTGCCTGCTTTGCATAACACAGCTTGTCTGAGGTTGAATTTGGAGTACGGCGACTGGTTCTGGGACACCCTCCCGCCAGGAGCTGAGTTTGTAAGCTGCGGTAGGTGAATGGTTGCTGTCAGGGAGCCAGAATGAACTCCAATAGGGGAAGGCTGGAAGCTGGATACAGCCAACTTGCCTTGTTTTAGGCATCCTGGAGCTGTTTTCTTTAGGGGTAGAGGAGAGGAAGGGAGATGCAGAGAAAAAGGGTTTAAATGAGAAAAGTCTTGGGAAGCCCTGTGTCCAGTCATTTCGGGTCAGGGCTGAGCTGGACTCTGCCCAGGAGCATGGCTAATTAGCATCTGAAGGCAGGAACAGGAGACGGACCTGAAGGCAGGCTCCCCGTAGCTCCAGGAGTTGCAAAAGTAGAGGAAGGGTAAAGAGCAGGCTTTGCTTCCACCTCCACCTCCTCCTCCTCCTTTAAAGCCCAGGGAACCATCTATTTGATACTTGCAATAGAACTGGATAATGCCACTCACTAGCTATATGATGTAGAGAAAGTTAACTTTTATGGGCCTTGGTTTTCTCTTCTGAAATATAGATTGGTCTTTTTGTTCTGTAAGCTCTCTCTCCCTGTGCTGAGAATCTGGCCTTGAAGTTCAGTCCTGCCCTGGGGTGGAGGTTAGGAGGGGCTCACGGGCAAAAAATGGCCCAGCTGATGTGTGGAGATCCCTTTCATCTCCAGGGTGGTGTGCTGATGAGCTGGTGAGCCCGGAGGGCACTCAGATGTCATTGGTCATGAAGGGCGTATTTTCATATTCTTGCATTAAAGTGATCACATATTAAGCGTTTAAAAAAAAACAATTTCATGGCCCTTGTTCTCAAGGAGTTTCTATAAAAACAAGACATAGACATACAGACAATAAATGAAAAACAACTCAAGATGAAAAAGCTGCTTTAGGGGCCTCTCCTGAAAGCATCATGGGAAGGGGTGTCAGCTGAGTGTTGGAAAGAACAGGTTCTTAGAATTCGCAGAGGGACTGATTAGAGCCTGCTGATTCATGGCTCAGGAAGCATCTCCCCGGTAACATTTTGCAGAGTTCTTTTGGGGAAAAAAGAAGTGGCAGTCATTTGAAAGCTGGAACGAATGAGGCCAAGGTCACAGGGGCTCTGTCTTATACCAAGGATTAAAAAAATTCTTCCGGGTGGGGTGGGAGAAGGGAGAGTATTAGGAAAAATAGCTAATGTATGTTGGGCTTAAGACCTGGGTGATGGGTTGATAGGAGCAGCAAACCACCATGCCACATATTTACCTATGTAACAAACCTGCACATCCTGCACACGTACCCCAGAACTTCAAAAATCAAAAATAAATGTTCCTTAGCCACACATTGTGCCTTCTGTGCCAGGCAGCAAAGAGGACCTCAGTGCCCAAGTCGGGGAATGCCAGCAGGTCCATGTAGCAGCCCCTCCAGGACTGTCTCAATGAAGGAAATTAAACTGCAGGGGCTGCCAGATCAGCACTCCCCAAACCCTGGTTCTGCAAATCCCCTTGCAAGATCGGCCCTGCCAGCTCTCTTCTCTCCCAAACTCCCCAGCAGTGTTGGCATTGGCTTAGTAAGGGGCCTCAGGTCAACATAGCTGGGTCCCACTAGGGCTGAACAGGTGCCAGCCAGTCAGAACCTGAAGTTGCTTCCCCATCCTTGCAGGGACACCGAGGTAATCTCATACCTCTGGGTAGCTGCTTCTTTCTGCCCTGTCTCCACAGCCAGCCCTTCTCTGCCTGCCTATCAAGATCCATTAGCTGTTGCAGCCCTGGCTGTCTTGGATCTCTCAGTTCCAGTGTAACCCAAAGACAATCTTCTTTGGGTTACAATTCTACTTCTTGAGACAAAGAATCTGTTAGCCCATGTTGAGTCAGGTATTGTCATGCCGATGCCTATCGACTTCAATAGGGATGGTACCGCGGCCAAGAGGCTGAAGAAAGGATCCAAAGCCAGTCAACAAGACCTAGGGCTTCTTCAGGAGACTTACATACAGGGATGGTCCACTGGCAATGAGCTGGATGGGAAGACTACTGCTATTTGTGAAAAGCATGCGGTTTGTATAGCATTTTCACTTAGCACCCTCCACCTAGCAACCTCCATTTAACCTGAAACAAAGGGTCTCAGTCCCCTCTACAGCCTGTGTTCAAGGAATAGGCCAGCCTTTTCTCCAAGAAGTCTCTATGCATTCCTACTGCCATCAGAGCATGTCTCATTTCTTTTTTTTTTTTTTTTTTTTTTGAGACGGAGTCTTGCTCTGTCACCCAGGCTGGAGTGCAGTGGCGAGATCTCAGCTCACCTCAAGCTCCGCCTCCCGGGTTCACGCCATTCTCCTGCCTCAGCCTCCCGAGTAGCTGGGACTACAGACGCCCGCCACCTCGCCCGGCTAGTTTTTTTGTATTTTTTAGTAGAGACGGGGTTTCACCGTGTTAGCCAGGATGGTCTTGATCTCCTGACCTCGTGATCCACCCGTCTCGGCCTCCCAAAGTGCTGGGATTACAGGCTTGAGCCACCGCGCCCGGCCTTCATTTCTTTAATTACTCATATGCAGAGCAGTCCTCCTCCTGCTAAACTGCGATGGATGGTGACTTTCTGAGATAAGAACTGGGTTTTGCTTGGGCCCAGTGGTTCACTCTTATAATCCCAGCACTTTGGGAGGTCGCGGAGGGTGGATCAACCTGAGGTCAGGAGTTCAAGACCAGCCTGGGCAACACAGTGAAACACCGTCTCTACAAAAAATACAAAATTAGCTGGGCATGATGGTGGGTGCCTGTAATCCCAGCTGCTCAGGAGGTTGAGGTGGGAGAATTGTTTGAACCAGGGAGGTGGAGGTTGCAGTGAGCCAAGATCGTACCATTACACTCTAGCCTGGGTAACAGAGCGAGACTTAGTCTCAAAAAATAAATAAAATAAAATAAAATAAAATAACCGGATTCTAGAGTCATTTCCACATCCCCAGAGCCTAGGACCAGGCCTGAAACATGAACCATGGAAGATTCTAGATACTCAATAAACTCTGTAGACAGAGGCAGTGAGTGATTGGGTCACTTCAGGGTTATCTGGCCAACGAAGGGGTGGCAGAGGGCAAGGAAGTTGGCATTGCGAGGAATGCATAGGATAAAGACTTCATTCAAGATGTTCTCTGTCTGCAGCCCAACAGAAGACCCAAATCTGCTGGTGTGGGAGCAGACTGTTGCAATTGCCATGTGATATTCGTTTTCTTCACACTCATTTCCTATTAATTAACACAATTTTTCCTTAGCAGATGAATTGGCTGGGACCTGCAGAATCAGAGCCGATGGGATATCTGCCAGCCTGTCCATCTTGTGTCTGCTTTGCATAATGTTCCTTGTGTGAGTGCTGGCTGGATCTGGCCTTGCCACCTGAGAAATGACACTTGGCTTCTGCTTTGACAGGAAGATCTCCACCTTTGCTGTTCTTTCCACATCATGGATTTTACTTTCTTGACCCTTCCCGAATTTCAGTTTCAGGACCAGTTTGCGCTCATGAACCAGCTTGTCATATCTGGGAGGAGTTATCTTTTCAAAGGAGGGTCCTGTCACATTCAGAAGTGTTAAGCACTAACCATTCCACATCCATCTCTGCAAGTTTATTGGAGCTTCCATTTACAGAAAGCTGTCTTGTCCTCATAATGAAACAGACCTTGATGCTTGGCAACAGGCTAAGGTTAAGCACCTTGATTCCTGTCTCCCATCCTTTCTGGAGGTTGCTCTCTCCAGTTTCACAGAGTTCTTTTTGCTGTAAGTGAAAACTCATTTCTGTTCCCTGAAAGCTACTTTTTAGCTCATTGCCTGAAGCATAATGCTATGGTTCACATTACAGAGGTTTGGATAACAACTTCGCATCTTTTTTTTTTTTTTTTTTTTTTTTTTTTTTACAAAACATTATTTTAAAGGAGGGGAGTGACTGAGTAATTTACAATTCCCAAATTATTATTCTTTTAAAAACCCAATGAATCAAAATTTATAGACATCGTTCTCATTGCCATTCATTTAAAAATGAAGCGAAGTGTTTATATGGGACAATGTCTATTCTCCTGAAGAATGTCCTGGTTTGGGCACTTAAGGATGATGAGATCATTGTCAGGTGCTGAAATTCACACTGGGTAACTTAGGGACTCATCCTGTGACTCTCTATTTGGCTCTGATTGCAAATGCATTTTAAAAGTCTCCTTAAAGAAAAACAAAGCTTTTCATATTTATGATGAGTCTCTGGAAATTATGAAACACAATAGTCTTCTTCTGAATGTGTTGTGAATGTCTTAAAATTGTCAAAGTTTTCCTAATTATTGGCTATAAAAATCTGCATGGACATGTGTTTTTTATTAAGACATAACGTCACACATCATCCATTCATAACACATTACTGACTCTACTCCCTCTATTAGCAGCTGGAAGGAGAAATGGAAAGTTGAATTGAAAAAATGAATTTATATATTCATTTAGCTTGGTTAATTAGCTGCTGAAATAATGTCCCCATTTTTTAATGGGTGCTCCACTCGATGGATAAGACAGATGCCCATGAGGAGGTGACAGCTCAAAAAGGCACCTGGTTTATGATAATGTTTGTCAAATACATGACAGGAAAAAGCAGGTTGCGATGTTCTATCTGCCAACAAACTAGATGCTGGCAAGCCTGGAGGCAGTTGACTGACAGCTCGTTTGAAGTGAGGCTGCTTACATAATAATAGTACCATTTTGTATTCTTGGTAATGCTAATGTATGCAGATTCATGGGTAATACATTCCATTGGACTACTGTGTACTTGAGCTCTGATGCTGACCATCTGAATACAAGGAACCCCGGGATGTAATCTGATGCTTGACTGTACATGATGCTTACCCATGATTTGTTTTTTTTAAGAGGGGTAAATGATTCACGTTGTGCTTTCACTTCTATTAATTGGCATCACCACCATCAACCTTCTGAGGCCACCTCTAGATTGCAATGGCAATTTTTTTGAAAATTGAAGATCTCATTGGAAGGGGAGATAACCTTTCTGGTCTTCAAAAGCCTGACTGGAGTTGACTCAGAGCATCTCCATTTTTCTTTTCCTTGGATATTCTAAAGTTCCCAAAGTTCATTTTATCAGGTTGAAATCATTTACCTTCTCTACATTGCTGAAAGTATGTTGAAGGTAGATATTGTCATTTTTATTTTGTAGAGGGGAAATTGAGATGCAGAGAAGTTGTGGCCTCCACTCAGTTGGTTCCTCTGATTTCTAGTTAATGCATTTTTTATATCCTCCTAACTAGGTCACTAGTGAGGGATGCCTGATAATTGGACCAGAAAAATGCTAGGTGTACAGATCTACTGGAGCTGGAAAAGGGGTGTGCACTTCTATTTCAGATGTGGTTAGGAGAGGGCTGAGTGTGGTTTATGAACCAAGCCTCCCAGAGTTGACTCCTACTCTGTCTCCTCAGTTCTTCCTGTCAGTCACAGACAACAGTATTCACTATGTATCTCCTAAGACTTTTATTTTCAGCTTGTTGCTACTTTTTAAATACAACAGGATGTTAAAAATAAAAGTTACTGCAGAGAACATCTATCTCAAACCTTTCTTTTCTTTTCTTTCTTTCCTTTTCATTTTTCTTTTCTTTCCATTTTTTTTTTTTTTTTTTGAGACAGAGTCTTTCTTTGTTGCCCAGGCTGGAGTGCAGTGGCGCAGTCTTGGCTCACTGCAGCCTCTGCTTCCTGGATTCAAGCTATTCTCATGCCTCAGCCTCTCGAGTAGCTGGGATTATAGGTGTGCACCACCACACCCGGCTAATTTTTGTATTTTTAGTAGAAACATAGTTTCACCAAGTTGGCCAGGCTGGTCTCGAACTCCTGACCTTAGGTGGTCTGCCCGCCTTGGCCTCCAAAAGTGTTAGGATTACGGGCTTGAGCCGCCGCACCTGGCCTATCTCAAGCTTTTCAATTTGTGGACATTTTATGAGGGAATAGACCCAGAGCGTTTAAACAATTTGCCTGGTGAAGTTGCAACTTTCATCTCTAGTTAGTAGCAGTGTCTGGTTCACTATACATGTCTTGACTTTTCATTATTCTTTATCTTTTAGTGATGGTTACTATTACAGCTAGTTTTAGTTGACCTTCTACTGTGTCAAGCACTACATCTTCCAAACGGGTTACATTATCCTCATTTTGCAAATGGAGAAGCCAGAAGTCTATATAGTTGAGTAACTCATCCACACAACTGCTAAGTGAAAGACAAGTGGCTTGAGTTTAAAGAGCTGGCTTAAAAGCCCTGGCCTTCCTGCTTGTTCTTCCCATTTCACCTCTTTTCTGAAGGGAATGATACTGTTGCTTATTATCAGGATGGCCTAGAAATGGTATCACATATTTGCCATTAATTTATAAAGGAATATTTTGTAATAATGATTTTTTATAAAAATACTGCAGCCCAGGCCTCTCCTGCAGACATTCTGGGTTGGTACCCAGGGAAAGTTTTTAAAGCTCGCCAGGTAATTCTAACCTTCAACTAGGATTTAGAGGTATCGTAGGATGTCAGAGACAGGAGAAATCTCATTACTAATGGCTATCCTAGAATCCCAGATGAACTTGGATTCCCAGAATGTGTTTTCATCATTACTGTAATCACCACTGCTGTCAATCATACTCACACAATGCATTAGAATCAGGTCAAGGAAAGGGTTAGCCCTATTCTGGTACTTCACACTGTAGCCATGATTTAGTTCCTATTTATATTTACCTTGATATGGATGTTCACTTTGTGGAGAAATGCAATGATGCCTGTACCTGTTAACCTCCCTGGCTAGTCATAAAGCCTTGCCATTTGATGTGGTGTGCAGGGCTCAGTCTGGATATCGTAAGTGCCTCTATCGTTTGTACCTCTATTATTTTGCTGGTAACCAGTGGGCTCAGTTGAGGAAAGTCTATCTGGTGCTCAGTTCTCTTTTGAAGATTACGTAAAACAAAAATAAACTCCTAAGCCCCCCAACCAAATGAATGGACCCCCTCTTGGCTAAGGGGATCACAGAGAAATCTGAAAAACTGAATTCCTGGCCATAACAGGAAGGGAAGTTGAACACACCTCATTATACCCTGTGGAGTTCAGGCACAACTGACAAGCATTAACATTAAAATACAGATCATAAGTCTGACCAGACAGACTCTTTGTGGCAATAAGATACCAAATCCCAACCTGACTTCAGTACAGCATCACATGATAGATAGCAGACCCGGAAGGAAATCAAATATAGTTTTTATCTGACCCAAAATATATTTCTTTGATGTAATTTGGAATGACCCTGCAATGCTATCTTTTGTGGTAGAAATTTGCATCTGCAGAGAATCTCCATTAATGCAGCCAGGCCTTCCCAGGATCTAAAAGAGAGCAACTAAGAGTCTCACACCTGTTTAAGATCCCAAAAAAGATATTTACCATCTGTTCTCTGGAGGCTTCATCTACATAACAAGAACCTTGGTTTCTGTAATCCCCCTTATATTAATTCAAGCATTTCTTTTTCACTGGTTTCAAGTCTTTAGATACAATGTAACTCTTTCAACTAATTGTCAATCAGAAAAACTTTGAATCCATTTTTGACCCACTTTGAGAAGTCCTACCTTTTTAGGCTGAACCAATGTATATCTTACACGTATTGAGTTATGTCTTTGTAATTTCTGTCTCCCTAAAATATATAAAACCAAACCATAACCCAACCACCTTGGGCACACTTTCTCATGACCTGTTGTGACTGTTCCCTGGGCCATGGACACTCTTGTTGGCTCAGGATAAAACTCTGAATACTTTACAGAGTTTAGTTTTTCCATTAATAGTTTCTAGGGGAAGCGCTCTTCCTTAGGATGATAGCATGCTGAGTTTCAGTGGAGCGATAGATAGCCCAGTCTCTTCTATTCCCAATTTTGACTTTGACTGTTTAGCTTGTAAACTCCTTAAGGACAGATTCCTTGACCTAGATCTCCAATTGTAACAATGAATGGGTTAGGTTGCAATAGTGTTAAGCAGAAAACATAAGAGGCCACAGCCTGGTGAGGTAGCTCACAGCTGTAATCCCAGTACTTTGGGAGGCCGAGCTGGGAAGACCACTTGAGCCCTGGAGTTCAAGACCAGCCTGGGCAACATGGTAATGTTACTGGGAAAAAGTCCCAATCCACACCCCAAAAGAGGGTTCTTGGATCTCATGCATGAAAGAATTTGCGGTGAGTCCATAGAGTAAAGTGAAAGCAAGTTAATTAGGAAAATAAAGCAATAAAAGAATGGCGACTCTATAGGCAGAGCAGCGGCTTGAGCTGTTGGCCTAAAGATTCTTACTGTTACTTCTTGATTACATGTTAAACAAGGGGTGGATTATTCATGAGTTTTCTGGGAAAGGGGTGGGCAATTCCTGGAACTGAGGGTTCCTCCCCTTTTTCTGGTAACTTCCTGACATTGCCATGCCATCTGTAAACTGTCTTGGCCCTGGTGGGAGTGTCTTGTGGCATGCTAATATATTATAATTAGCATATAATGTGCCGTGAGGATGAGCAGAGGTCACTTTCATCGCCATCTTGGTTTTGGTGGGTTTTAGTCAGCTTCTTTACTGCAAACTGTTTTATCAGCAAGGTCTTTATGACCTGTATCTTGTGCTGACCTCCTATCTCATCCTGTGATTTAGAATGCCTGATCTCCTGGGAATGCAGTCCAGCAGGTCTCAGCCTTATTTTCCCCAGCCCTTATTCAAGATGGAGTTGCTCTGGTTCAAATGCCTCTGACAGTGAGACCCTGTCCTTACCAAAAATTAAAAAAATTAGCCATCCACATGCTGGATGTGGTGGCTTACGCCTGTAATCCCAGCATTTTGGGAGGCGGAGGTGGGTGAATCATGAGGTCAGAAGTTTGAGACCAGCCTGGCCAACATGGTGAAACACCATCTCTGCTAAAAGATACAAAAAATTAGCCGGGCATGGTGGTGGGCACCTGTAATCCCAGCTACTTGGGAGGCTGAGGCAGGAGAATCGCTTGAATCTGAGAGGCAGAGGTTGCAGTGAGCCAAGATCACGCCATTGCACTCCAGCCTGGAGACAGAGAGAGTGTGTCTCAAAAAAAAAAAAAAAAAAAATTAGCCATCTGTGGTGGAATGCACCTGTAGTGCCAGCTATGGGAAGCTGGGGGGCTGAGGTGGGAGGATTGCTTGAGCCCAAAAGGTCAAGGCTGCAGTGAGCTGAGATTGCGCCACTGCACTCCAGCCTGGGTGACAGAGCAAGAGCCTGTCTCAAAAAAAAAAAAAAAAAAAAAAGAAAAAGAAAAAAAAGAAATGCCAGAAGCCATTATTAGTGTGGAACCATTAGTAACTTTAATGGGATATTTGCATTATGCAGCTGTCATTCAGGCTGATGGGAGAAGGTGTAGAGAGGAGGCAATAATTTGGTGGGGTTTTTTTTTTTTTGAAACAGAGTCCCTCTCTGTAGCCCAGGCTGGAGTGCAGTGATGTGATCTCAGCTCATTGCAACCTCCGCCTCCTGGGCTCCAGCGATTCTCCTGCCTCAGCCTCCCACGTAGCTGGGACTGTAGGCGTGTGCCACCACGCCTGGCTAATTTTTGTATTTTTAGTAGAGATGGGTTTTTGCTATGTTGGCCAGGCTGGTCTCAAACTCCTGACCTCAAGTGATCCTGCTTTGGCCTCTCAAAGTCCTGGGATTACTGGTGTGAACCACTGTGCCCAGCCTGGTTGTTCTTTTTAAATTTTGTTTCCATTTTCATCTACAGTCAGGTTAGAACTGGTAAGAACCAACTAGAAAAATGGCCAGTGGAGCAGAGATGCTGACCACCAATACTTCTAAATCTCAGGGCCAGTGTGGTCTAAAAAAATTCAGGCAGGGTGTGGTGGCTCACGCCTGTAATCCAAGCAATTTGGAGGCCAAGGTGTTTGGATCATTTGAGGTCAGGAGTTCAAGACTAGCCTGACCAACATGGTGAAACCCTGTCTCTACTAAAACACAAATATTAGCCAGGCGTGGTGGTGGGCTTCTGTAATCCTGGCTTCTCGGGAGGCAGAGGCAGGAGAATGGCTTGAACCCAGGAGGTGGAGGTTGCAGAGAGCCAAGATCGCCCCACTGCTCTCCAGCCTAGGCAACAGAGCAAGACTCTGTCTCAAAAAAATTAAAAAAAATTTCAAAACTATTACTCCACATCAGGAATTTTATCAGTTATTGTAAAAGACAAGTGGATTTTCTGACTCTCTCATGTCACTTACCTATTTCAGAGCCTTTGCCCGTGGCCTTCTAGTCCAACAGTGCAGCCCAGCCTGCAAGGGCTGATCCGACTCCTTCTCTCCTCTCAATCCCATCTCATCCTGCTTCTCTCTCTCTCTCTCTTTTTTTTTTTTTTTTTTTTTTTGAGACACGGACTTGCTCTGTCCCTCAGGCTGGAGGACAGTAGCACAATCATAGCTCACTGTCCTCAAACTCCCAGACTCAAGCGATCCTCCCACCTCACCCTCCCAAGCAGCTGGGACTACAAATGCGAGCCAACATGACCAGCTAATTTTTAAAAAAATTTTGGAGACAGGGATCTTGCTACATTGCCCAGGCTAGTCTTGAACTCCTGGGCTCGAGTGATCCTCCTGCCTTGGCCTCCCAAAGTGCTGGGATTCCAGGCATGAGTCACTGTACCCAGCTCATCCTGTTTCTCACTGCAACCAACACTCGCCATGCTTATAGAGCATCCCTTGCTGCCTCCCACATCTTTGCCTTTGCTCACAATGTTTCTTCTGTTCACCCTTCTCTTCCCTTTTC
This sequence comes from Macaca nemestrina, assembly GCF_043159975.1. NCBI lineage: Eukaryota > Metazoa > Chordata > Mammalia > Primates > Cercopithecidae > Macaca > Macaca nemestrina. The sequence continues at coordinate 118,833,210 of NC_092133.1, read as the reverse complement.
TGTCCAAGGATTTCCTGACCCTTCCTTCCCCTCTTGGTCTCCCTATTTTATCTACCACACAATAACCTCTTCAGATTTCTGTCTGAGGACAGATAACACTTCCTCACCATGTTTATTTAGATCATGAGCTTACCCTGTGACTCTCTGAACTCCTATGATGGACTGCATGAACTTCTCAGTGCTGGACCCGTTTGACACAGTCTTTCGGAAAGATACTTAACAACTTTCTGCCTTGGTTTCCTCATCTGTGAAATGGGGATAACAAAAGGATTGTGGAAGAGATAAAGGAAGTGATATGTATAATAATGCATAATAATACTAAACATAAGAGTTACTGATATCCATGACATATAACAACAACTTTCCTAATAACTAACACAGCATTCACAATGTGTCAGGTTCTGCTCCAGGGGCTTTACACATTTAACTCATTTAGTCCTCTGGGTAACCCTATCAGGTAATTACTCTTATTACCCCTGTTTACAGATTAGAAATCGGAGGCACAGAGAAGTTAAGGAGATTTCCCAAGGTCACACAACTTGTAAGTGATAAAGATGAGGGTTGATTCTGGGTAGTCTGGGCACCAGAGCCTATGCCCTTAGTCACCAAGCAACATTCCTTCAAATGATCGGTGTTTGTTAATTACCATTAAGTATGAATATGTCTAAAATCTATGATCAAGCTTAGCCTGGAAGTTAAAGACCAGTGAGCCAATCCACAGGGAATACTATTCAGGGGCTGCCTTAAAGACATGAGCCAGCCCTGAGAGTTTCCCTCCTGTCCCCTTACTGACAGGTGGACCAAGAAAAAGGGAAAGAAAACCTTATTCCATCTTCACAGAGGTTCCAGTTAGTTCCTAGGCAAAGAAGCAAGAAATCAAAAGCATCCACAGATGTTGTGTCTACCACTCTGAGGCAGAAAGAGCTTAAGGAGAAGGTCTGACAAGGGACAGACAGTTTACTTATGGAAACAAGCAGAAAATTAAATTTGGTCTCTGCCCAGCAAGCATCTCACCTCCCACCATAGTGTCTGGCAGAGAAATGAGCCAAGGTGGCCTCTGGTGCAGCAAATGTTTGGCACGTCCATTTGCACAGGGGAGGGAAGAAGGCGCCTTCCCAAACCCTTCCCATCACCTTTCAGGATCTTAGGTGCCTTCTCCACAGCCACGGCACAAACCTTTACCACTAGGGGGCGCCTAGACATTTCGGTTGGCTACCAGAAAAGCGGCCCGCTCAGGACAGCAGCAGTGCTCTGTGAAAGAATGGATTCCTGCTTTGTTCTAAGTACAAACAAGGAGGAAATGCTTCTGCAGAGTTAAATGAGGTTGACGCGCTCCCCGCGGCTGACGCGACAGTCCCTCCTAACTCTCACCCGCCCTGGGCAGCTCTCTCAGCTGGGTGTGGGGTGGGAGTGGGAGCTGATGGAGGGTGTTCTCTATTCAGACGCTACTTGTTCTAGACTGAGTCACTGGTGGGGGCAGCGGTGTTTGAAAGTGGGCATCACTCGGGCTTCCACATTGACTGTAGTTTTACAGAATGTTTGGTGAGTAACTAGTTTTCTAACTTTATTTCTCTCATGCATTTGTCCATGTTCTTTCCTATCTCATCAAAGAGGATGCCAGGTAAACCCAAAGAAAGGCCCTAGGAAGAAACGAGTACGAGTGCCAAGATGAGCCAGATCCAGGGTGGGGCTGAGAGGCGCCTAGGCAGCTGCTTTCACTGTGCGCCTTCCCCGAGTCCCAGCCCCAAATCACCATGGTGACAGATACCCAGCGGCACTGAGAAACAGCTTTTTGTTTTCTGCTACTCTTTTAACTCCTCACTCCACTTCTCTCCACCTCCACCCTCTTAAACCTATGTATCTTCTTGCTCATTCCTGTGAAGGTATTGGCTGATAAGGAATAATAAGGACTTCCTAAACAAAGGCCTTTAAAATAAAAGTAGCTAACATTTATTCAGCGCTTACTATATGTCAGACACTCTTCTCAATGCTTTGCAAGTATTGGCTCACTTAATTTTCTCAACAATGTGGCAAAGAAGGTATTTACTTTACGGAATAGGTAACTGAGGCACAGAGAGGTTATGTAACTTGCCCAAGGTCACACGGTAGATGGGGTAGTCACGATTTGAATCTAGGGAGTTCTTACTTTTAAGCTCACACCTTGCTTGAGATACCAGAGAACCTTCAGAGATGTGAAACACTGGACTGTGGGCTACCAGGCCTTCAGAGATGTGAAACACTGGACTGTGGGCTACCAGGGGCCAAAAAGGGATTGTGATTTGGTGTTCTTAGTTGGCAACCCCCAAAATCACAAACGATGTCTACGTGGCAGGCTGGCCAGGGCTGAGAGCTACTGCCTTTGGCTTACATTTGAGCAGATTGCTGTTCTTCTCCTGAATACATGGTTTGGCATCCTTAGGGTTGGTTTATTATGATCCTAAAGACTGGATTTACTTTGTTTTCTTTTTGTTTTTTTGAGGTGGAGTCTCACTTTGTCACTCAGGCTGGAGTGCAGCGGCACAATCTTGGCTCACGGCAACCTCCACCTCCCGGGTTCCGGTGATTCTCCTGCCTCAGCCTCCCAAGTAGCTGGGATTACAGGCGCCCACCACTATACCCAGTTAATTTTTGTATTTTTAGTAGAGATGAGGTTTCGCCATGTTGGCCAGGCTGGTCTCAAACTCCTGATCTCAGGTGATCTGCCCACCTCAGCCTCCCAAAGTGCTGGGAATACAGGCGTGAGCTACTATATCCAGCCTGGATTTCCTTCTTATTCTTATTCTGGCCTGGCTCCCTCTAGATGATTGCAAACTTGGGATCAAGGAGCCATACCCTACCCATCTTTGTATTTCCCACAGCCTCCAGATCTTGGGCTTAGTAGGTGCTCATTGCATGTTGACTTATTTAGTCTGTATCAGCCACCTTGAATTATGGGCTATGGCAAAGCTGCCCTTCTGGAACAGGCAAGTGTCATGTCCCATGGCCACTGATCCTTCCTTCCTTCCATCCCTCCCTCCCTCCCTCCTTCTTCCTCATCTCTGCAAAGGGGCAGCATTTTTTTTTTTTTCTCGATTCAGATCTAACATGAGGGGGCAGCTATCTCTGATAACTATGGGAAAGAACCTGTCCTGTGTTTCCCACCGCTCAACATGTTTTTTTTTTTTTTTTGCTTTTTTTTTTTTTTTTTTTTTGGTTTTATATGAGTAGAAAGGGCTAGAAAAATCTACCTGTTGTTTCTAATTACTTACCTTCAGTATAAAGAGTAAACTAAGCTGTATTATCTTATCTCAACCTGTCTTTTTTTTTTTTTTGAGATGGAGTCTCACTCTGTTGCCAAGGCTGGAGTGCAGGGGCAAGATCTCAGCTCACTGCAAGCTCTGCCTCTTGGGTTCATGCCATTCTCCTGCCTCAGCCTCCCAAGTAGCTGGGACTACAGGCACCTGCCACCACGCTCGGCTACTTTTTTGTATTTTTATTAGAGACGGGGTTTCACCGTGTTAGCCAGGATGGTCTTGATCTCCTGACCTCGTGATCCACCCGCCTCGGCCTCCCAAAGTGCTGGGATTACAGGCGTGAGCCACCGCGCCCAGCCGACCCATCTTGTATCTACCATTTCCTGTGCTTTTCTCTGCCACATGCTTCCTTTCCCCGTGTATTTTATGAGCATTGCAAATCATTTTGTTCTTCATCCTCCTTTTCTTTTTTAGAAACAGGTCTCTCGTTCTGTTGCCCAGGCTGTATTGTAGTGGCATGACTGTAGCTCACCGCAGTCTCGAACTCCTGGGCTTCGACTTCTGATCCCCAGCTTTTTGACTAACTGAACTCATCCAAATATGAATTTAGATACTGAAGCCCGTTGACCAGAGGCTTGGATCCCAGGAGTCTCCAGGATGCAATTATCTTTCCTGAGTAACAGGATCTCTGGGAGACCCTAGATTCCTAGAGTAGGGCAGACTTTGCTTTAGAAAGAAAATTGGGGAGTATGCAGAACATTCTGGAACCCCCTAATCTGACCCAGAGCAGACAAGGGTATCTTTACCAAGGCTGACTGTAAGCCAGAATTGCTCCTTTCGAGGTGCGAGGGTTAAGCAGCCTCACTTGGCATGTGTGGTTATTCCAGTCCATGCCTTACTGTAGACATTCCTGAGATCTTTCATCTTCCTCTGCCATTATGTTCCCAACACATTGGAAATAAAATTCGCCAAATCGCTTCCTCCATATGGCCACACCTGATCAACCCTAAAGATCTCTGAGTCTTTCTTTATTCTACATCCTGTCATCATCTAAATTCCAAAATTTAATTATGGATTTTTTTCCAGACTTCTTCCATAGACCTGGAATATTTTTAGCATCTTTTCTGCAATAAATAGATTGGTGAGGATCTTGAGGTTATATGGAAGGTTTCCTACAGTTGTGTGTTTTAAATGAAACTTGGCTTTTATATTATTTTGGTAACCTGTGAATCTTTTGCTTAATAAAAATCCTCCAGGCTCTCTGCGTGATGTTTTTCTTACCAAAGACACAGACCTGGGCTTCCTGGGGTCCCCCTTCTGCAGCTGTGATAATCAGCAGTCTTCCTGGGGTGAGAGTCTCCTTAAAAGGGCCCTCGGTAATTTATCTACATCTTAAAAAGTTCTGTCAGCATCCAGAAACAATATACACTACCACGTAAGGTACGAGTTTTGTTACTCAGCAAAGGCATATTTTCCGGGCCTGGGTTTGGGGGCATGGGTCCTGAAATTCTCTCTGTGCCATACTTATGTAACTTTTCTCGTTGCGCACCTGCACCACAGCCCAGCAACCTCCTTTCCCCTGCTCTGGGATTACAGGATCTAGGAATTTTCCACTAAGTCCTGCCTTTTCAGGAGCAGGCCTGGGCTGGCCTAGCATACAAGTCTACCTTCTTCAGCTCATTCCCTCTCTGTATCTCACAGGCTTTGCTTGTGGTGCTCCACACATGCTACACCAGGCTACATTGAATCTGGCCAGTGGGAATCCCGGAGGGAGGATTGCCTGCATAGAAGCATTTAATCCACACTGCATTTGAAGCTGATAGATTGCTGATCTTCTCATGGCAATGATGAACCTCCTTGGCTATTTCTTTATGCCTATAAAGAGATTATCAAAACGAATTGAGCATACTTTAATTAATATTTTGGTTTTTTAGACGCAATCAGGCTCTGTCACCCAGGCTGGAGTGCAGTGGCGTGGTCTCGGCTCACTGCAACCTCTGCCTCCGAGGTTCAAACGATTCTCCTGCCTCAGCATCCTGAGTAGCTGGGAGTACAGGTGTGTACCACTATGCTTGGATAATTGTTGTATTTTTAGTAGAGATGGGGTTTCACCATGTTGGTCGGGCTGGTCTGGAACTCCTGACCTAAAGTGATCTGCCTGCCTCAGCCTCCCGAAGTGCTGGGATAAGAGGCGTGAGCCACTGTGCCAACCCAGCTTTTTAAAAAAGGTTAAAAACAACAACAACAAAACCCAGGACCACTAATCAACACATAATCAATTGCAAAAGAATTTGAATAAATTTTCTCATTTTTCTCCTGAGAGAAATAGAGAGTAACGGGAAAGGGGAAATGGGGAGGGCCACTCATTAAAACATATTTTAATAAATTTGCTGTCTATTTCAGGAAGGTTTACTTTGAAACTTATAACATAGACAAATGAAAGAAACGAAAAGGTACCTCATTAGTTGGTATTTTTCTGGAAGGCTGATTGATAATGTTTTCACGTATTTGAGATAATCAAGTTCAGAGAGCAAAGTCATGGATATGAGTGATGCCCCGTGACCATGGGGACCGCTGTTGATATATGGATGTCTATTTTCTGTCTGTTGGGCAGTGTGTCTGCGATGCCCCTCCCACACACTTGTCTTGCTCTTTCTTCCCCTGACCCTTTCACATGACTGACTCCCTCTTGGTACTGACTTTTCCTAAGATTCTTTTGTTGTAATCTAGTCATGCTATCTTTATACAAAGGAAAGTGCTAGAAATAGGTACTCAGAGTGTGACACAGCTTTCCTTCTCCTCTGAAAAGGCCATGACCTTATTCAACACAGCTTCTACTAGGTATTTGAAACAATTATTATTTATATATATACACATTTAATTGATATATGAGTTGTACATATTTTGGGGGTACCTGTGATAGTTTGATATCTGTATACAATGTTACTATATCTTAATGTAGTAAGTGACCTGTGTATTGTGCTGACCTCCTATCTCATCCTGTGACTTAGAATGCCTAACCTAATGTTTCTATGCAAGTTACCAATGGTCTTCCTTTTACAGACACTAACGGCAAAAATCTATGTCACCAAGCCCACTTAGAAAAGTCATTGTATTTCACAGGATTAATGGTGGCAATCCCAGTTTGGATTGTTCTTCCATGCCCTAGTTAGCCCCTTTTGTGGGAATGAGGAGAGGCAGGAAATGCTGGCAATAAATGGTTGTGGCCAGGCTCATTTACTATTTTGCTTTTTTGTTACTGTTGTTGTTAAAATGGAGTCCCTACTATCAAACTAGTCTTTAAGAAGAAGAAGAAGAAAAGAGGTCTTGCTCTGTCGTCCAGGCTAGAGTGGAGTGGTGTGATGATAGCTCACTATAGCCTCAAACTGCTGAGTTCAAGGGATCCTCCTGCTTCAGCCTCCTGAGTAGCTGGGACTACAGGCATGTACCACTATGCCTGGATTGTTTTTTTTTAAAAGTAGCATCATTATTTTTTTCTGGCTATAGAAGTAGTCATTCTGACCATTTAAAAAGTACAGAAAAATATGAAGAATATAATTAATAGCCCACAAAATACAAGTGCTGTTAAATTTCAGTGTCCTTTCTGTCCACGTTTTCTAAAAAGAAAAATGTATTTGATAAAGTTTTAGTATAATGACACATCTATCTATCTATCATCTATCTATCTATCTATCTAATTTCTATTACAAGATTGGAATCATATTCTACATAAGTTTTGTATCCTGTTTTCACTTAACTGTATAAGGTGGCCATTTCTTGAGGTCTTTAAATATTTCTCAAAAACATAATTTCAATAGCTTCACAATAGTCCACCTCATATGACCGTACCAGGATTTATTTAACTGGTCTCCCTCTTGCCAACATCTCAGTTGTTTTTATAGTTTTTACTACTATAAAGCAATGATAAATAGCGTTTAGGTAAATCTTGTATTCTCAGTTTCATTCCTTAGGGTAGATATCTACAAAGTGAATCACTGGGCCAAGTGGTAGAAACACTTCTGGAGCACATATATACGTGTGCGTGTGTGTGTGTGCGTGTGCGTGTGGGTGTGTATCTATCTATCTATCTATCTATCTATCTATCTATCTATCTATCTATCTATTCATCTTGCCCAGTGGCCCTTGAGAAAGACAGATGCAAACTAAAATCCTATCAGCAATAGATGAGAGGCCCACTCCCACTGCAATTTTATTAGCACTATTTGTTTGTGTGTGTGTTTGTATGCATTTAAACATACCTCTGCAAATAAATAGAATGAGATAGATAAGAAGAGATGGCGTCTGATTTTAACTTGCATATTTTACAATTAGTGAGACTGAGTAATTTTACATAGATACTTGGATATAACATGCTGATCAACTATTGACTTGAAATATATTCATTTTTCCAGTGGATTTGTAAGGTTGTTAAGAGATTTGTATGTTTCTTTTTCTTTTTTTCATTCATCTTCCTTCTTCTTATAGCATCTGAAATAAAACTAGCTTTGCACATTTAGAAGTGGGGACTCTGTATGCATTGACATGAAATATAAATTGTAGAATTATTGTGGCATTTGAGAGCTAATCAGACCACACAAGCAAAGCACATAGCGGCGGAAGGGAAGGCATAGGAGAGACAGCCTGAAGTTGATAGAGCAAACAGTGGTATTGTTGGAGGATTTGAGTTTAAATGAAAAATGTGAGGAGGAAATTGTTAATCATTCCCTCAATTTTATTTGTATTATCCTATTCCAATAAATCCAGATGCCACTGGCGAGGTAGGCAGCTTCTATGTACAGAACCACCCAGAAAGCTTAGGCTATAGGAGTCAAGGGCACCTGCTTTGCACCAGAACTGGGTTTGGGCATTGCCTGGGCATTTTATATTTACTTTCCAAGTGCCCTTAGGCAAAAACTGCTTAACCTCTCTTAGCCTCAGTTCCATCAATTGTGCTTTGGGAATAATAATACCTCCTCCCCTGTGTTGTTGTGAGGATGAAAAGAAAGAATTTACGTAAGCCTGGAGCACAGTGTGTGACACAGAATAGGAACCCGATATATGGTCGCTGTCATTGTGGTCACATGGGAGTGTGACACGTTACCTGCAGCCAGCATCTTGCGCCGAGGTCACTGTGCCATGCCTCTGTGTAGTCCTCGGATGGTAAAATGATGGTAAAATAAATTCAGTTCGTTCTTCTTATTAATGCAAGTTTAGCCATGTGGCCTTAATTTACCTCCCACCCCCGTCATGTGTCAAGGGATGCTGATTTTCTGAACTCAAATGGAAATGAAAATGACCCAGTTAGAGGAAATGAAATAAAAAGACCAACCAAATATAAATCAGTGTGTTTTATTCATCCTCCACTCATGTGAGTCTCTGGATTTGACAAGCAGAATATGGTGGTGCACGGGAATGCAGACCCTGAGGTCTCTGTGCTTTAATTGAGTAACACGCTTCTTGATATCGACAGTCTTAGGACTATTGAAGTCATGCCTTTTGGCTCTTTGAATGGCTCTATTTCCATTTATTTTCCATTTCTTTTAAATTTTAATCACATTAATCATACACACATAATTTGGATATTAAAATTTGAACCTCATGCAAGCAGCCGATATACATAAAAAATGCTCAATATCACTAACCATCAGTGAAGTGCCGATTAAAGTCTCAGTGAGATACCACCTTATACCGTCAGAATGGCTATTACTAAGCAGTCAAAAAACAACAGATGTGGAGAAAAGGAAGCACTTATACACTGTTGGTGGGAATGTAAATTAGTGCAATTTCTATGGAAAACAGCATGGAGGTTCCTCAAAGAACTAAAAATGGAACTACCATTTGGCCTAGCACTCCCACTCCCGGGTATCTACCTCCCCAGAAAAGAAATCATTACACAGAAAAGACACCTGCACTCATGTTTATCACAGCATTGTTCATAATAGCAAAGTCATAAAATCAACCTAAATATCCTTCAATGGATGATTGGATGAAGAAAATGACGATTGATACATATACACCATGGAATACTACTCAGCCACCAAAAAGAATGAAATCATGTCTTTTGCAGCAACATGGGTGGAGCGGGAGGCCATTATCTTAGGTGAAATAACTCAGAAACAGAAAATCAAATCCTGTGCGTTTTCATTTATAAGTGGGAGTAAAACAATGGCCACACATGGACATAGAGATGGAAACAATAGACACTGTGGATTCCAAAACGGGGAAAGGAAGTGTCAGAGGTGTGTGAACCAGAGCAACTCCATCTTGAATAGGGGCTGGGTAAAATGAGGCTGAGACCTACTGCGCTGCATTCTAAGATGCTTAAGGCTTTCTAGTCACAGGATGAGATAGGAGGTCAACACAAAATACAGGTCACAAAGACTTTGCTGATAAAACAGGTTGCAGTAAAGAAGGTGACCAAAACCCATCAAAACCAAGATGGCGACGAGAGTGACCTCTGGTCGTCCTCACTGCTACACTCCCACCAGTGCCATGACAGTTTACAAATGCCATGGCAACGTCAGAAAGTTACCCCATATGGTCTAAAAAGGGGAGGCACGAATAATCCACCTCTCATTTATCATCAAGAAATAACCATAAAAATGAGCAACCAGCAGCCCTCGGAGCTGCTCTGCTTATGGAATAGCCATTCTTTTATTTATCTACTTTCTTATTAAACTTGCTTTCACTTTACAGACTCACCCTGGATTCTTTCTTGCATGAGACCCAAGAACCCTCTCTTGGGGTCTGAATTGGGACCCCTTTCCTGTACCATCTTTCTGTTGACCAGAGAAGGGACTATAGTGCAGAAACCCCTGACCCAAAGGTTAACTTTGGGTAAGTTTGGGGTCCTGTAATATCTTTCTGGTGACCACAGATGGGACGATAGTGTGGAAACCCCCAGTAAGTGGTGGGGTCTGGTAACATCTTTCTGGTAAACCCCCCAAAAAGTTGATACTGAGGAGACCCCCCAATCCAAAGGAAATAGACTGCAGCACTGATTAGACAACTTTGGGTAAGTGGTGGGGTTCCCGGGTAGAGGATGGGAGTAGGTTAGAGGTCCAACTTAAGGGAGTTAGAGTCTCTCCTAAGACAGTGGCTTAGAGGCCCCTCTTAATAAAAGGCAAGGACACTTGACCAACCTTGGGTTAGAGGCCCAATTTAGGAGTGGTTAGAGTCCCTTCTAAGATTTAGGGGGTGAGTGCCCCTCTCAGTAAAGTCCTTCTCACAAAGTCCCTCTCAGTTAAGAACAGGTTTGGCACTATGGGATATTAACTGTTATTCTCTTTGGATTAATCTGCCTTGCACTCTTTGCTGACAGCTGTGGGTGACAGGATTAGGCATGTACAGGATCGTGGGACATGGGGAGCTTTCTCCTCCCTAAAAGGGGAAACTTGAGAGCTGATGGGACTGCTGGAAAAGATCCCTTCACTACCGAGAAGCGGCTGCCTGAATTTCTCAGGGTTGCTGTGCCTCGCCTTCCCCACCCTGCTTCAGGCAATGCTTTTGTCTCTCTCTCTTTCTCTGTCTGTGCAAACTGGTTGAATGGTAAAAATGATTGTTTATCTCCTGTAAAGTTTTGATTAATGGGAAAAAGGATTTGTGAGGCTCGCCTTTAACTGTAGTGAATTTGGGGTGCTTTGTGTGTCTTTCTGTACTGTTCTGTCATAAGAGGGGTACCTTAGGATAGAACACAGGCTTAGGACACATGTAAGCCTGCTGTTCAAGAAGGCCCAAAAAACTGGTCACTCATTTCCTTGGGAGCTTGACCTCGTAACCATGTGGCCATACTTTCTCTTTTCGCAATGATGGCCCCAGTTTTGGGTCCAATTCCTGGCTTAGGGAACGAATGGGTCCTTTTATCTTCTGTCGGTCTATGTATTTATATGTATTATGTGTGTGTAATATAAAAGAGCTTTGATTAATTGATTTAATAATAAGAAGAACCTAAATCAAATGTCAGAAAAGTAAAAAGTGTAATGCCTTTTATTTAGTTCATGTGACTTTAGCAATCTTTAGGAAATAAAAACAGCTTTAAAGATTATTGGTAAAATAAAAACATTTGGTCTAAGTTATTCAGGTCAGATATTAAATTTGCTAAATGCTTTAAGGTCATAAACTGCTTCTTTGACTTTTAAAAATTGTTCAATGTATCTCCTTTGGAGCATTAGATTCTAGATAAGGCCTGGGGACATGTGGAGTTAGCCATGCCTCTAGCTGTGCTGGAAAAAGTCAGCCCTTATCTGCACTTACTTTTGCCTGGTGTGTCCTGGGCTAGGCTCCACACCTAGCACATAATTAAAATCCTGAACTTACCAAGGTTTTCATCACAAATAAGCATCACTCAGAGCTAACATTGTAATATGTAATTGTGACCACTGAAGAAAAAGTTAGATACACTAGACATGTAAGGAAAGTAGAATGTACTTTTGGTAAAAGATTATAAGAAGGCATAGAAATGTGGATTTCTTGCCTAACTTTAGAGGGTAAAAGGATGGTTTTAAGTGAGATGGGAAAAATCTGAAGGTCTGAACAGTTGTGGAAGAGATTCTGTGTGCAAACATATTGGCTAAAGTCAAAGGGGTATTCAGTTTTTCTGTAAATTAAACATTGTAATAAATGCATACGTTTTTTTCAAGCAAAAACCTGCTTATGATCTGGTCTTTGACAAAAATTATAAAGCGTTATAAAAGGTTTATGAGAATCTTACCTTATGGTCAAATTGATTAAGATTAAATACACTTGTCTGTAAGGTTTTATTAAGAATTGGGTTTGACATCAATAATGCACTAATGCAACAGTAACATTTGGCTTATTTGGTATAAAGGTCATACAGGGAGCATTATCAAATGTGAAATAGTGTTTGTTTTTTTTTGGCTGTATTTGTATAAATGTGTTATTGGTACATGATCCAAAATTATGGGAAACTCCTATAAATCTGGTATGACCTAGTGTATGTTATTAATAATTTTTATGTTAAAATCATTGTATGCCATAGAGGTAACCAAATTTCTTTGTCAATCGAGTTTTTGACTGTGGCTGTCTTAAGATGTTTTGTCATCCACAGATAATTGTTGTCATGTTTTAATCCTCTTTAGGAGATGGTTTATAATCAGCTATAGGACTTTTTTTTTTTTTTGAGATGGAGTCTTACTCTGTTACCGAGGCTGAAGTGCAGTGTTGTGATCTCGGCTCATTGCAACATCTGCCTTCCAGGTTCAAGTGATTCTCCTGCCTCAGCCTTCCTAGTAGCTGGGATAATAAGCATGTGCCACCACGGCTGGCTAATTTTTGTATTTTTAGTAAAGATGGGGTTTCACCATGTTGGCCAGGCTGGTCTCGAACTCCTGGCCTCAGGTGATCCACTTGCCTTGGCCCCCAAAGTGCTGTGATTATAGGCGTAAGCCACCATGCCCGGCCAGGACTTTGACAGAAGTTCTTAAATGCAAGTTTCTGATAACTTTGGAGATTGTGACATTATAGTAGAGGAAAAAAGTTTCAGGACACATGGAGAACTGGAATGTTCATACATATCAAGCAGAACAGGAGTTAAATGAATTGACTGCACCAACAACAGTCTAAAAAAATCTTTTTCACTTTTTGCTTAAAACATTGCTGATCCTTTGTTTTGCTTTCCAGAGTCCAGAAAACTTTTCTTTTTAGTTATTTACAGCTTTTAACAATTGAGCAAAGTGTACTCCTTTGAACAAAATCTGGAGCATATTTGTTTCTCTCTACCTGATTTCTCTAGAATTTGGAAACTATTTGTAAGATCTTAATTTATGGCAATATAGTTATTTTCATAAGTGCAATAAGAACCTGTTTTCTTTTGCCACAGGACAACATTGGAGAAATTGGTTATTCTACCAAGGCTTTGACTGGAATGGATGCTTTCCTTTAAGGAATCAAACTTGACTCATAAAGTCAATAAAAGCCGTTTGAGGAGCTGGCCTCATACCTTGCCTAAAGAGTCCCTGTACAGGGTTTCTGACCTGTGGTAAGTAAAGAATGTCACTTTCTAACAGGTCCAGGAACCCCAAGTTATCTTTGGATTCCAAGAAAAGAAGAATTTACTCAACTCATAGGTATTTGAGGGTACAAACCCATGGCAGGGTTGGGCTCTAAAAAAGTCTTATCTAAGATTCCTTCTATGCAATAGAGTTCCATCAAAGCCAATTTAAAAAGAGCTTATGTGAAAAACAATTATTCTTGCTGCACTTTATACACATAATTAGGCCAAGTATAATAAAGCAAATCAGTCTTACCGTGATTTGTCTTTAATAAAAATGGGAAACTGGAGAGAGAAGTTACGTTTCAGAAACTATGGTACGCTTGTATTAAATTTTTCTCATCAGTTGTTTTTAAGTTTGTTTCTACAATTTAGGCTAACCCTGCTTATTCCTGTGAACCAACTAGTGATCTCTGACTGCTGTTCAGAAAAAACAAGAGGGATACGTAATACAAAAATCTAAATCAATATTCTAATTCTGGGCAAATTGCAATCAGCTAGCAACCGCATCTCAGCTTGGTTCCAACAGTTGCCCAGTTCATGGAAAGCCTTCTAATTTAGTTTACTTGGAATAATTTTACTTATTTTGCTTTACTGTTGTGGAATATATTGCTGTTTTACTCTGTATAGGAATGCAGGATAAGCTTACTCAACATTGTCTTAAACTGAACTCTTACTATTTTTTCAGATAGCACCTTTTGTCAGAACTTAAGAGTTATGAATGGCCCTTACCACACTGATGCTTTCTGATAGATCTCCCCTCTACCCCTAACACAAGAGACTCTAATAGGCAGGAATCATCACCCCTATTCAGCCTGAAGAAGTTACAGAAGATGAATCTTTGTCCCTCTACAACCCTTAGGATTAAGGGTTCTTTTATAAAAGGGAGAGGGGAAATGTAAGAGGTGTGTGAACCAGTGCAACTCTATCTTGAATAGGAGTGGGGTAAAATGAGGCTGAGACCTACTGGGCTGCATTCCCAGATGGTTAAGGCATTCTAAGTCACAGGATGAGATAGGAGGTTGGCACAAAATATAGGTCATAAAGACCTTGCTAATAAAACAGTTTGCAGTAAAGAAGCTGGCCAAGACTCACCAAAACCAAGATGATGACAAGAGTGACCTCTGGTCGTCCTCACTGCTATACACCATAACAGTTTACGAATGTCATGGCAATGTCAGGAAGTTACCCTATATGGTCTAAAAAGGGGAGGCATGAATAATCCGCCCTTTGTTTAGCACATCGTTAAGAAATAACCATAAAAATGGGCAACCAGCAACCCTTGGGGCTGCTCTGTCTATGGCATAGCCATTCTTTTATTTCTCTACTTTCTTAGTAAACTTGCTTTGACTTTACTCTAGCGACTCGCCCTGAATTCTTTCTTATGTGAGATCTAAGAACCCTCTTAAGGGGTCTGGATCAGGACCCCTTTCCCTCTTACGGGGTCTGGATCAGTAGGAAAAGGGTACGTGTTAAAAAGAGACCTATTGGGTACAATGTTTACTATTTGGGTGATGGGTACATGAGAAGCCCTAATTCACCATTATGCAATATATCCATATGACAAACTTGCACATGTACCTCCTGAATGTAAAATTTTTTTAAAAATTAACTTATTAGAAGTTTTCTCCCACAGAGACTCCCACCTCCCCTTTCTACTTCTTTTGCCCTCAAGAGACAAAACCCACCTATTTGAATATTAGCTACATTAGTATTAGTTAAAGGATTTGCCCAAGAGAACTCAAGAACAGAGACAGGGCCTGCTTGGTGGCTCATGCCTGTAATCCCAGCACTTTGGGAGGCCAAGGCGGGAGGATGGCTTGAACCCAGGAGTTTGAGATCAACCTGGGCAACATAGCAAGACCTCATCTGTATAAATAAAAAAATAAATAAACAAACAAATAATTAGCTAGGGGTTGTGGTGCATGCCTGTAGTCCCAGCTACTTGGGAGGCTGAGGCAGGAGGATTGCTTGAGGCCAGGAGTTCAAGGCTGCAGTGATCTATGATCGCAGCACTGCACTCTAGTCTGGGTGCCAGAGTGAGACCCTGTCTCAAAAAGACAGACAAAACAGACAAACAAAAAACAGAGACAAAAATAAAGCTTAGTATGACACATGCAATTCAAAGGCTTCCCAATGACAAAACCACTGTTGAGATTGACAGCAACCATCCATGCATCTTCCTTAGGCATGCCTTTTGTTCTCCTGGACGGCATTGGCATGTCCTTCCATGGAAGGAGCTAAGAGTCAGTCCCTCCAGGCACCACAGGAAACGTCTGGACTCCCAGGGATGCCTCTCACCTAAGGTGCACCCTCGCTAGAGCTCGCCAGATTGGGGGCCCGGGAGTTGTGCTGGCACAGACGGGCTCCTGCAGCTGAAGCTGATCTCCCTCCTTCATGGTTTGGTGGGCAAGGAATCCGGTTGCCATGGCAACTCCAGCAGCCATTCAGGCTAGAGGGAACATTCCCTAAGGCTCATCTCCATCTGTGTGTCCTTGGCGATTTCCCTGCCTTGGTGAAGGAGGTGGGGATCCACTTCCTCCAGGGATCTCCCCCAGCTCACCGATGGTATAAACGGGCAGGGGAAATGCGTTGCCATGGCAGCAACTCCTCTAGTTCTTCCATTCTGAGAAAGTCTGGCTCAAGGGATCTGCCTGGTGTTCCCAACGGCAAAGCTGGCAAGGAACTGCATTATCATAATGATTTCCACACTGTCTTTCCAAGAGAGGGTTGACTTTGTTGGGTGGCTGCTGGGGGCTGGGTCCTTATTCCCACTGCCATGGTAATATCCCCAGTGGCACGGACCAGGTAGGTTTCTCACCAGCCAAGCCCCAATGCCGCCTTTCAAGTCTGTTCTTGTTTCCCTATGCCCCTTTTCTTCTGTTTCCCAAACCCCAGACATTCTGCTGGCGTCACCTCTCTTAATCCTGGAGATCACTGTGATCAAGCCTTTCTTCTTGCTCAAGACTAGTTTTAGGGTAGGATGCTGTCTTTGACTGTGCTCACCTTCCCTGCTGTCCACCAGAGTTACCCCCAACCAAAACAAAATTCCATTTTGGAAAAAGGAGGGTTTTGTATGCAAGATAATGGGATACAGTGAAATCAAAAGAGTAATCATGGGAATGTCCACCAATCCTGTAAGTCATACTGTGTTCATCCATGTGAGGGCGTCTTTTCCCTTCAGCCCTCACACTGTCTTCCTATTCCTGGACTTGGAGCCGTTGGTGGGAGCAGAGGGGGCTTTGGTGTTGGAACATCTGGGTTTGAATCTTGTTTCAGTCATTTTTGTTTTTATCAGAGAGGAAACCTTGCTATATCACTTGGGCTGTTGCAGCTGACGGCAGGCTCACTGCAGCCTCGAACCCCTGGGCTCAAATGGTCCTCTCACCTCACCTTCCCAAGTAGCTAGGACTATAGGCCCTGCCAGTGTGCCCAGCCTCAATCTGCTCTTACGAGCTGAGAGATCATGGGAGAGTCACATTTTTCTGGGAAGGAGAATTAGAAGGAGGAAGTAAGTGTCTTCCTTGCCGAATTGTGGTAAGAGAGAGGCAATACGTAAGAAAGTTCTTTGTCAGTACTCTAGGCACTTAACAAACCTTGATAATTTTGGTAGTTTTTATTCCTATGGGACATTTGTAATTGATGTATTCATTCAGGTAGTCCTTCAGTGGATGAATTATGGGGTTCATTCAAATACTTCCCTTCAGGCAAGCTCTTTAACCTTCCAGGAGCATCACTTTTCTCATCTGTACAATGGGACAGTACCAGTCTCAGTGGAGGATTTTGAAGATTAAATGAGGTACTGAATAGAAATGCATACAGCAGGCCCAGGCAGACAGTTCCTGCCCGATTAATGGTTATTATTATTATCAGTTGCCTATTATGTGCTCTTACAGGATTCCCCTCTGAAGTCTTGAGTCAGTTTGCTGCTGCTGTGGCTCAGGCCTTTCCCACACGTACTCTAGTGCATTATTTATTTATTTAGAGATGGAGTCTCCCTCTGTTGCCCAGGCTGGAGTGCAGTGGCACAATCTCAGCTCACTGTAACCTCCACCTCCCGGGTACAAGCAATTCTCCCACCTTAGCCTCCCGAATAGCTGGGATTACAGGTGTGCACCACCACACCTGGCTAGTTTTTGTATTTTTAGTAGAGATGAGGTTTCATCATGTTGGCCAGGCTCGTCTTGAATTCCTGACCTCAAATGATTTGCCTGCCTTGGCCTCCCAAAGTGCTGGGATTACAGGAGTGAACCACCACGCTTGGCCCTATTTTTCAATTGACAAATAGTAATTGTATATTCATGGAGTACATAGTGTTGTTTCAATTACAGATAATGTACAGTGATCAGGATAATTAACATATCCATCTTCAGAACCATTTATTATTTCTTTGTATTGTGAACATTGTATATACTCTTTTTAGCTATTTGAAACTATGTAATATATAATAATAATAATAATAATTATTATTATTATTATTTTGTTTTGAGATGGAGTCTCCCTCTGTTGCCCAGGCTGGAGTGCAGTGGTGCAATCTCAGCTCACTGCAACCTCTATCTCCTGGGTTCAAGCAATTCTCCTGCTTCAGCCTTGCCAGTAGCTGGGATTACAGGCATGCGCTACCACACCCAGCTAATTTTTATACTTTTAGTAGAGACAGGCTTTCACCATGTTGGCCAGGCCGGTCTCAAACTCCTGACCTCAGGTGATCTGCCTGCCTCAGCCTCCCAAAGTGCTGGGATGACAGTCGTGAACCACTGTGCCTGGCCAGAAACTATGTAATATATTATTGTTAACTGTAGTCATCCTGCAGTTATAAAGTACTGGCATTTATTCCTTCTATCTAGCTATAATTTTGTATCCTTTAAATCTCTCCCTACCCCTCTCTTTGAAGGCTGAGAATAAGCAAAAAGGGATGGGACCATACAAGACCCCCTGCAGACAGTGACTGTGCCCCAGGACCAGGGGTTATTTGAAATCACCAGAGGGGCCAAAATACTTCCCCCTCTTTTAATACTCAATGGTGGGTGCTATAGTTTCAATGTTTGTCTCCTCCATACCTCATCTTGAAATTCAGTCCCCAGGGTTGGAGGTGGAACCTGGTGGGAGGTGTTTGGATGATGGAGCTGGTCATGGATAGGTTAATAACCTTCCTGTGGGGGCGAATGAGTTCTCACTCTATTACTTCTTGCCGGAGCTGACTGTTTAGAAGATCCTGGAACCTCCCCACTTGCTATCTGATCTCTGCACCATTTGCAGCTCCCCTCCACCTTCCACCATGAGTGGAAGCAGCCTGAGGCCCACCCTCACCAGATGCAGATGTCCAATCTTGAAGTTTCCAACCATCAGAACCGTGAGCCACAGAAACCTTTTTTTCTTTAGAAATTATCCAGCTTCAGGTATTACTTTAGCAACACAAAACAGACTAATGCAGTGGGTCAGCAAGCGTGGTCCTGAATTTTAGAGCAGGGACAAATTGTTTTGGGGAAACTTCCTCTCCTGGTTGCCTCTTTTCTTCCTCATGTCTCTTTATCCACCTTGACTGTCAATATCCTCTTGCAGACACTGGGACTCTTACCCAGGCCTACCCTCCCGCAAGTGGTGCCAACCAGCTCTCAGACCTTCCCCGAGTCCTCCTTCTCCACACTCACCTGACTATTGCTTTCAAGTACAGCTCAGCGTTCAGCAGTCTAATCAATAATTTATAGATAAGACATGAAAAAGTAATGAGCACTTAAAACACTGCCCCTCCCAGAAAATATTTCTGCAGTTCAACTGGGACTTTCAAAGGCTTTGCTCCTAACCCCTTGTGAAAGCTTTTCATATCTACATCAGCCTGCAGTGGTGGAGCCCTCCCCTCCCCGAACTACCACTAAACTTCCAGGACTTCAGATTTAATTGTGCTTTAATTATTTCATGTGCTAGTCTGTTCTCCCCAGTGAGACTGTAAATTTCAGAATTTTTTTTTTATGCCACCATTATTGGGCATAAAATGAACTTTCAGTAAATTTTTTTACAATTGATTTTAATAAGAGTGAGCATTTTTTTTTCAACCAGGAAAATGTCTTCTATCATGGAGTTATATTTGGAAAGTTGGGTTCTCCTAAACCCCTGATGGATTCTAGCAACAATTATTTTTGAGGTTCTGTGCTATTTGCTTCTTCCTGAATAACCACAATAGGATGATTCTATTTCAATGAGGATGTCATCTCAGGTGGGCTAGCTTTAAGAGAGTTCCTAGGATGGCTGTGTATAAATTTGCATCCAAAGAGGTAGCTGTGGACCTATAAATGTACTATATTCGAAATGTCTGATTGTTTCTGATAAACCACTGGATATCTTAGTTCCAGGAAGTCCAAGTTTAAAATAGATTCTATTAAAGGAAGTGATGCATAATGGGGTTGCATCTTCCTTATTGATTAGATATTTTTAAGATGTACCTTTTACTCAAAACCAAAGGACAGAAATATAAGAAAAGCATACTCTAAGATAATTAATTAAGTCAGAGGAAAACAGTAGGTAAAAGAAAATAAATGTTTAAGCCAGCTAGGTTATTTCCATTTGTAAAGAATGTTTCTTTCTCACTAGAGTTTTTCAAACATAGGATCCCTTCAGAAAAAGGTTTCTGGTCTTTAGCTCCCACGAGTATAAATTAAGGAAATGCTAATAATATCTCACTAGGTGTTACTAACTGTTATGAAGATATTTCAGGGTAGAGTTGTTCACAAAGATAACATTCAATGCATCAAATTCCTTTTTCTGGCAGATAAATTAAAATGCCCTTTAAAAGGGAGTGCATTAGCTCAGTGGGGTCAACGTAACATCCTCTGTAATGCCAAGGAGCCTGGCTTTCCTCTGAGGACTGTTTGCAGAATTGACTTATGCTCACTCACACCATCAGAGGAAAGCTAAGTGAGGAGGACTCCAGGGATAGTTTTTCCTTCAGTAAGTCCCCAGACGAAAAACGGGATACCTTGGGTCATGATATGGGGACAGAAACTGGAAAGGGAAGAGATGTGGCTCTGGTTGCCTCGGTCCCCCATCCAGAGGATTTAGGGGTAGGACACGCAGTGGGTGCTGTGCTCCAACACCCAGATCCCCAAATCTCCCATCAGGATAGAGACATTCATATGCCCTGATTTATGGGGGTGTTGGCTATTGAAAGTTTGCCACTGAATCCTTTCCAGGCAGTTGTCAATAGTTGAAGAAAAACTCTTTGCCCAGGGTTAGGTCCCTGTCACTGGAGGAAGCCGAGTCTGGGGACTTGATGGTGGGGAATGGGATAAAACACAGGCTCCTTGCCTCAAGTCGGACTCTGAACGGTCATCCAAGCTCTCCTGCCGTCTGTGTGATGATGACTGAGGCCTTCATTAAGATTACACTGCAACGTAACCCCTCCCTTTCCCAATCCTGTTTCTTTCTCTTCTGCATGAGCGTTGATTCGAAGAGTGCTTCCCACAAACTTCCTCATATAAATCTCCATCTCAGGGTCTGTTTCTTGGAGGGCACCCGACTAAGACAGAATGTCTTAAATTTTGAACTAAGATTGAGACTTTTCTACTGGGGAAGTTTCACTTGGCTCAGGAAACCTAGAACCTTAAGACATGAGAGGGCAACATTAACCAATTTTGCAGAGAAGGAACTGACACTCAGAAAGATGAGGACTAAGATCACACAGTAGACACTGCAGAATGGCCCTGCGTAGAACTCAGTTGGGTTAATGTCCAAACCAGTGGTCTGATCCATATCAAGTGTCCTCCCTGACATCTTCGTGATGAGAAGCAGGCAGCTGATAGGCAGGTAGATATGAACTTGCTCCCTTCCAAGAAAGGAGTGATGAGAGATACTGAACCAGTGAAGGGTCTAGCCCATTCCTGCAAAGGTGTTTAGATTTGTGCTGAGAAGGGACTGCAAGGAGGTGTCCAGGTTCCATGACTGCTCAGCTTCCTCCTATTTCCTTTCTTTTAATGTTGAGGGGACTATGAAATAGGTAATAAGCATCATAGAGAAGAACGAGGAGCTGAAGAACCCTGTAGGCTCAGCTGGTCCCATCATAACAATCTCGGTGAGGAGGACGGCTGCCAGAGTAACAGTAGCAGAGTCATCCTGAGCTCAGGCAGGCTGCAGAGTTAGTGCGGTTATGAAGCATTCCAGTGATCACAGTCTTACTGTTTAGTAGGTCATTCTTACAAAATGCTTTACAGGCACTGATTCATCTCTCCAGAAATCTCTCACCATATTATTGCCTTCCTTTAGTGAATGAGTCTGAAGCTTTCCAGTGTCAGAGGAAACTGAAAAGTCTGAAAAGAGGTCTATAAAATTGCCTGTTTCACAGCCCCCTTCAGACCTTTTCTGTGGTGTATGTTGTTACTTTCCTTTCTGGTAAAATCTTCCCCTTCCTGCTTCCTAACCCGGATATTTATGGGTAAGATTGACTCCTGACACCCCTACCCTCAGCCAAAAGTGGGGAGGGGTGGGTCCTCAATTCTTAAACCAATCAGCGCAATCCCATCTATGTTTCCTTGGTGACTGTCTTAGAGAGTCCCTTCCTAGTTCTAAACCAATGAAAGTCAGCCCCTTACAGTGTCCTGGTCTCACCGGTTAGTTCCAAGAGGATATGAGAGTTAACTTTGGCCAATTAAAGTGTAAGAATTGATGGTTAGAGAATTA
This sequence comes from Macaca nemestrina, assembly GCF_043159975.1. Classification (NCBI taxonomy): domain Eukaryota; kingdom Metazoa; phylum Chordata; class Mammalia; order Primates; family Cercopithecidae; genus Macaca; species Macaca nemestrina. The sequence goes on along the minus strand of NC_092133.1, from coordinate 118,811,298 downwards.
AAGTTTCTTGTCCTCCTAGATGGAATGATGTGGAGCTTCTTTTCCTCCTAAATGGAACGAGGTGGAAATAGGAGGCCTGGGACTGATGCCTCCATGTATACCTGTCTTGTCTCAAAGATGTCTAGCTTGAGGATGAAGGTAACACACCCTTGAAGGTGACATAGGTAAGAAATGTCACAGAGAAATGGAGATAACTGCCAAGATTGTGCTGGAGTCCTGATCAAATACCATTTGATTTTTACTCTGTCTCTGGATTTTTTAATTATTGTTTTTCTTTTTAACAGCCTTTAGAAAGCATGGCTTCTCAGGACTTTTTTTTTTTTTTTCCTTTTTCTTTTTTGTTTTTGAGTTGGAGTCTCGCTCTGTCACCCAGGCTGGAGTGCAGTGGCGTGATCTTATCTCACTGCAAGCTCCGCCTCCCGGGTTCACGCCATTCTCCTGCCTCAGCCTCCCGAGTAGCTGGGACTACAGGTGCTCGCCACCATGCCCGGCTAATTTTTTTTGTATTTTTAGTAGAGACTGGGTTTCATTGTGTTTGCCAGGATGGTCTTGATCTCCTGACCTCGTGATCCACCCGCCTCAGCCTCCTGAAGTGCTGGGAGCCACCACACCCGGCCATCCCTGGACTTTTTAATTGCACATGCAGTTTGTGTTGAGTTTTCTATTTCTTACAACGAAACACATGCCACTCAACGTGCTTCCTACAGAGGCCACATCCTCTGCACGCCCCTTTCCTGTGTAGTCCTAATCAGAGCCTGGGGAAGAGCAATTTCAAATAGAAAATAAAACTCTCGCCAAAAGGAAGTCAAAAGACTAGTTCTATGAATATCCACAGATGGATTTTACCCAATAGTCTTAGCTCAATTTACCCTGGTGTTCAAGGACTCAAGTTGGAGGTCATGCAGATTGGCTTATCTAAATATTTGGCTTCCCTAAGTAGTTTGTAGTATAATATCCACAAGGACAGTGGCGTGTATTACATGGTATAATTATACTAATCGTAGAGTGCTGAATACATGTTTTGCATCTTATAGGTAATTTGAAAATGAGAGTTGAACTCAAGTAAACTCAACTCCTGTTGCTGCTGTTGTCGTATTTTCTAGGTGTCGGGGAGAAAGGACACTCCCCGTGACATGGTCAAGTTTGGTGATATAAAGTCAAGTCCTTTGGGTAGACTCCTCTCTTGTTAAATCACTAGCAGAGCACAGAACCAGAGCAGGCACTCAAATATTTGCTGAATAAATTCACTTTGAATTTGGAACCACAAAACTCAAGTGGTGACTTAATTTCACACAATCCTATTTTTCCATTCTTCACTTTCCTCCCTTGTAATGTACCTCTCTTAAAAACTAATTCTCTGCTGTAGAATGGTGATTTTGGAGGTTGTGGGGGTGGGGGGAACGGGAAGGTGATGGGTACAAAATCTCAGCTAGACAGGAGAAATACGGGTGTTTTTTAAGATCTATTGCAGAGAGTGGTAAATATAGTTAACAATAGTGCATTGTAAATTTCAAAATTGTCAAGACAGTAAATTTCAAATGTTCTCACCAGAAAATGCGATAAGTATTTGAAGTGATGGATATGTTAATTAGCTTGATTTAATTCTTCCGTATGGTATTCATGAATTATAACATCATTTTGTTCTCCATAAATATGTACAGTTATAAATTGTTAATTTACAATTAGAAAAACCCCCAAACAAACAAATTCTCAGCCAATAACTTGGGGTGAAAAATGATCAAGGAAAGAGTGGGCCTCCTTTGTATTTCTACCAGCAAATTCTTAGATCTCCCTTCAACTGCATTTATGTATTCATTCACCAAACATGTTTATTGAGCATTTACTACAGCTAGGCCCTCTTGATGCATAGTGAAGAAGACAAAGTCCCTTCCTTTGTGTATTCTAGTGGGGTGAGTAAACACAAATAATCATGAAAAACAAACAACCAGAGTATCCTTTCAGGTAGTGATGATGTGCTATGGGGAGAATATATGGGGGCTGGGGACTAGAGAGGGATTGGGGGTGTAGTGGGGAGTGATTAGGGTAGTCAAGGAAGTCTGTTTTGAAGCAGCCATGTTTAAGCAAGGACTTAAATAATAGAGAAAAAGCCATATTAACATTTGTGAGAAAGACCTGGCACCGTGGCTCACACCTGTAATCCCCGCACTTTGGAAGGCCAAGGCGGGTGGATCACTTGAGCCCAGGAGTTCAAGACCACCCTGGTCAACATGGTGAAATTCCATCTGTACAAAAAATACAAAAATTAGCTGGTTGTGGTGGTGCATGCTTGTAGTCCCAGCTACTCGGGAGGCTGAGGCAGGAGAACCACTTGAAACAGAGAGACAGAGGTTGCAGTGAACCGAGATCATACCACTGCACTCCAGCCTTGGCAACAGAACAAGACTCTATCATTAAAAAAAAGTCCAAGATTTGTGAGACAGACATCCAGGCAGAGGAAATAGCAAACATACCTGGCTAGAGTCTCCTATCTTTTTCTTTTTTCTTTCTCTCTCTCTTTTTTTTTTTTTTTTTTTTTTGAGACAGAGTCTTACTCTGTCACCCAGGCTGGAGTGCAGTGGCGTGATCTCACCTCACTGCAACCTCTGCATCCCAGGTTCAAGCGATTCTCCTGCATCAGCCCCCTGAGTAGCTGGGATTACAGGCACCTACCGCCATGCCTAGCTAATTTTTGTATTTTTAGTAGAGACAGGATTTCACTGTGTTAGCCAGGATGGTCTCGATCTCCTGACCTTGTGATCCACCCTCCTCGGTCTCCCAAAATGCTGGAGCTACAGATGTGAGCCACCAGGCCTGGTTCTCTCCTGTTTTTTTAATGGTGTCACTCAATTGCTCCAGCAAAGAACCTGAGTGTCATTCTTGTTTCATTCTTTTACTTACACCCCACTTCGGGTCCATCCTCTAGCTTTGTAGCTCTACCTCCAAAATCTCAAATCTGGCCGTTTGACTCCATGTGCACTCTGCACTGTCACTAACCCTTCATTTCTCACATGGAACAGCTTGTTCTTCTGTTTCTAACTTGTTTCTCCACCTGTGAAAAAAATCTATCCTTCATAAAACAAATTATCTTTAAAAAGGTAAGCCAACTTATGAAAATTCCCTTTTTAAAACTTTTCAATATCTTCCAATAACTTTTTTATTGTACCAAAATACACATAAGATAAAATTTATCATCTTTAATAAAACTTTTTTTGGAGACAGGGTCTTGCTACATTGCCCAAGGCTGAATTTGAACTCATGCGCTCAAGCAATCCTCCTACTTCAACCTCCTAAATAGCTGGGACTACAGGCATGTGCCACCACGCCTCGCTTAAAATATCGAATTTTTAAGTGTGTGATTCAGTGGCATTAAAGTACATTTACGTTATTGTGCAACCATCAGCACCATCCATCTCCAGAACTTTCTTGTCACACCAAACTGAAACTCAATACCCAATAAACAACTTCTACTTTTCCCCTTTCTGTAGCCCCTGGCAGCCACCATTCTACTTTCTGTCTCTATAAATTTGCCTATTCTAGGTAACTAAAATAGGTAGATTATACTGTTGTCCTTTTGAATTTGCCTTGTTACACTTAGCATAATGTTTCTAGGTTCATCCATGCGGTAGCATGTGTCAAAATTTCATTCTTTTTAGCTTTGAGTAATTTTCCATTGTACATGTACACATTTTGTTTATCCATTTATCTGTTGACGTACATTTGGGTTGTTTCCACCTCTTGGCTCTGGTGGGTAACGCTGCCAGAATACTGGTGTACAAGTATCTGTTTGAGCCCTTGCTTTCAGTTCTTTTTGGTGCCTACCAGGAAGCGAAATGCTGGATCAACCCCATGTTTAATTTTTTGAGGAACCACCATACATTTGTCCACAGTGGCTGTACCACTTTTTATTCCTGCCCAGCAGTGGCACAAGGGCTCCAATTTCTCCACATCCTCACCAACACTCGTTATTTTCTGTTTGTTTTGAAACAGTAGCCATGCTAATGGGTGAAGTGTTACCTCGTTGTGGTCTTCATTTGCATTTCCATAGTGATTAGTGATGTTGAGGACCTTTTGTTGTGCTTATTGCCCATTTGTATATCTTCTTTGGAGAAGTATTTATTCAAGTCCTTTGCCTATTTAGGAATTGGACTTTTTTTCTTGTTGAGTTTTAGGAGTTCTTTCTGTATTGTGGATATTAACTGCTTATCAGATATATGATTCACAAATATTTTCTCCCATTCCATGGGTTGCCTTTTTACTCTCTTGATAGTGTGTCTTGGATGCATAAAACCTTCAAATTTTGATGAAGTTCAATTTATCTACTCTTTCTTTTGGTGCCAGTGCTTTGGGTTCATATCCAAGAAACCACTGCCAAATCTAATGTCATGAAGCTTTCCCCCAATGTTTTCTTCTAAGAGTTTTATAGTTTTGGTTGCTATGTTTAGGTCTTTGACCCATTTTGAGACAACTTTTATATGTGGTGTTTCAATAATTTAAAAAATAAAATCCAAACTCAATGTAGCATATCTTACGACTTTATCTCAGCACTCCAACTTCCTCACCCTACTACATGACATTGTTAGAGTCCCCTTTCTGTTTGATTAACACATTAAGCTTTTGTCCATATCTGAACTTTTGAATTTGTTCCCTCTGTGTAGGTCACTCTGCATGGTTCATGCTGAAACATCATGTTCTTACAGAGGCCTTAACTGGCTACTCTCTCTTTTCTAGCTTCCCCATCTATTTCCCTTACCTCCCTTTTCAGGTTATTCTTCTTATTCCATCCCACTTATTTCTTGATAACACTTAGAAAGTCTGCAAGTGCCATGTGTATTTGCTTGCTTGTTTCTGGCCCATCTGCCTTTCTATAAGTGAGGAAATGTGTCTGCCTGGATCTCTGCTGTATCCCCTGCCTCTAAACACTAACCAGCACAAGCAGGTCCTCAGTACAATTTTGATAAATGAATGACTGCCTACAAGAATGAGTCATTTAATGCATGGAAGTTAGTTCATGAAAGGCCTTAGGCAAGAATTCTCAATTTTATTTTTTTAAAAATACATGCATTCTATTTAACCTCAGAACTGTGGAAAAGCACCCCAAGTCTCCCATTAAGGTGGTTTAAGTCTATCAGTCAGGGAAGTTGTGGATCTCAAAGCCTGCTTATTTTCCTTTATGCTTGTTTAAGATACTATGAATAAGTGTATTAAAGTCTAAATGGTGCTGTGTTTGGATTTGATCTACTTTCCTTTCTGTCCACCATTTGACACATGCTGCTTTGTTGTTCTACTCTGAGAACTGAAGTGTGGTAAACTTTTTGAGGGCCTGGATAAACAGGCCTTTCACAATGAGGGAAGAAAGATGCTGGGGGGAGGTGGAGGTGAGGATGATGATGGTGGTAGTGGATATTTCAGAGAAAGCCCTGATGGGGCTAATCTGTCTATAAACAATGTTCTAGGACAATGGCCCTTTGATGGTTGTTGATAATTATTATGCTGAAAGACAAAATGTATACACAGACTTCTACTGGGGTGAAGGAAGTGATACTTCTCTAAGTGGTTCATAAAATTACTCAGTCATGATAAATGTTGCATTGCAAAAGATGTTTTATTAGGGAATAATCATGTTCTCTGGTGTGATCTTATTCTGCCAGATAATTGCTGCTTCCAAATGAGATAAAGAGTGGTCCCTCATTTCTATCAGGCTGAATAGCAGAATACTACGGGTATAGGGAATAGGACTGTCCAGAGTCTGATGTTTATGTTCCTTGGCCAGCTTTTGGGAGAAGTTGCATGGAGATTGTCTCTACTTTGTGGGAATCCTTCCAAAATGTGAACAGAGCTGTGGCTTCCTCTTGCTGTGACTACAGCAAAAATGAGTTAGACTGGTTAACCAGGTTGGTGGGGAATTTGTCTAATTTGGTTAAAAGCATCTGTCTGAGGTGATTGAAATGTAAACAAGATATATCTTGCTGTTTAAATCATATTGGAGTTATTTATTTATTTATTTATTTATTTATTGAGACAAAATCTTACTCTGTTGCCCAGGCTAGAGTGCAGTGGCGTGATCATAGTTCACTGCAGCCTCGAGGGAGCTTGTCTTTTTGATCTGATGCCCACAGAAGATTCAACCCTGGGTGGACTTTAGTCCCTCCTCTAAATTCTCCTAGCACTCTTGTTTCATCTATACTGTATATATATATATTTCATCTGTGTGTGTGTATATATGTATATATGTATATATATACACACACACACACGCACACACACATATATATAATATACATACACATATATATTTCTTATGAGGAACTGGTTTATGTAATTATGGAGGCCACGAAGTCCCACGATCTACCATCCACAAGCTGTAGACCCAGGAAAGCCAACTGTGCGATCAGTTCAAGTCAAAAGGCCTGCGAACCAGGAGAACCGATGGTGTGAATCTCAGTCTAAGGGCAATAGAAGATGAGATGAAACGTTTCACCTCCAACAGTGAGACAGAAAAAAAGCAGGCAAAAGGAGGCAAATTCCTCCTTCTTCCACCTTTTCTTCCATTCAAGCCTTCAAAGACTGGATACTGCCCCACCCGTATTAGGGAGGGTGATGTACATTATTAAGCCCATGGATTTAAATGTTTTGTTTTGCTTTTTTTAGACAAGGTCTTGCTCTGTCGTCGAGGCGGCAGTGCAGTGACGTGACCATGGCTCACTGCAACCTCAACCTCTCAGGCTCCAGTGATCCTCCCTCTTCAGCCTCCCTTCAGCTGGGACTACAGTTGTGAGCCATCACATCCAGCTAATTTTTTTAATTCATTTTTTGTTGAGATGGAGATCTTAATATCTTGTCCAGGCTGGTCTTGAACTCTTGGGCTCAAGTTATCCTTTCACCTCGACCTCTCAAAGTGCTGGGATTAATGTGGCTCTTATCTGGAAAAACTTTCACAGACACATTCAGAAGGAATATTTAATTTGTGGCCCAGTCAAGTTGATACATAAAATTAACCATCACACTTACCCATTCACCTACTTAACAAGCTCTTGAAGGGCAATATCTTGCCTGATTTATCACTGCATCCTACATATCCTACAGTACCAAGGATTCTATACACAAAAATTAATAGTAATAATAACAATAATTAACATGTATTTATCCCACACACTGTGGCCATGTGCCAAGCTTTGTGATTTATTCGTATTAACTTAATTCTCCCAACAACCTCTTGAGACATGTACTATTAAAAGTCCTATTATCTGATGGGGAAACAGAGCTGCTCATTAACTTGCCAATGGTCACACAGTAAATATTTGACCAGGCCACTGACTCTAGAAACTGTGATCTTAACCTCTACACTATGTTCACAGATGGTGAATAAATGTATGCAGCATGTTGGGTATCTATACCCTTGGGTGATGAAGGTTATTTGACTCCAAACCACAACAAGCCTGGAGGATTCATATTGGTTTCTACCAGTTTTAAGCACTATTTTTTACAGAAGATTTCCGGATTATCAAATTAGGATGAACCTTGATGTTCATTCATTCATTCAAATATGAATATTCAAATATTAATGGATCCTTTCAACAAATATTTATTGAACAAAAAAAATATGTGCTAGGCACTGGCTAGGCATGAGGATACAATAGTGAACAAAACAACTATGGTCTGGGCTCTGGTATAGTTTACTTTCAAGTGGGAATGACAGACATTGAAAAAATAATTATGCTAATGAACATGTGAATTACTGCTAACTGAGGGGTTCTGAAGAAACAGGAGGCTAGTCTAAGACAGCGCATAATGGAGGAATCAGGTCAGGGCCAGATATCAGGGAAGGCTTCCATGAAGAACATATCCTTCAGCTGTCTTCTGAAAAATGATTAGAGCTTTACCAGGTGATGTGATTTGGCTGTGTCGCCATTCAAATCTCTTCATGAATTGTAGCTCCCATAATCCTCATGTGTCATGGGAGGGATGGGGTGGGAGGTAATTGAATCATGAGGGCAGGTTTTCCTGTGCTATTCTCATGATAGTGAATAAGTCTTAAAAGATTTGATCGTTTTATAAAGGGGAGCTCCCCTGCACATTCTCTCTTGCCTGCCACCGTGTAAGATGTGACTTTGCTCCTCTTTCTTCTTTTGCCATGATTGTGAGGCCTCCCCCGCCATGTGGAACTGTGAGTTCATTAAACCTCTTTCCTTTATAAATCACCCAGTCTCAGGAATATCTTTATTAGCAGCAAGAGAACAGATGAAGACACCAGGGGTGGAGGATGAGATGGTGGGAGAACAGTCTACGTAGCTAGGCAGAGGAACAGCATGTGCCAAGTCCTAGACCAACAGGGACCTTGGCACATCAAGATCTATATCAGAACTTTGGCCATAGTGGTGAGCTCAGTTTAAAGCAAAACAAAGATCTTTATCTATATATCTGTATATGTACCTATCTATCTACATATAGGTATGTGTAATCATATATTGTGTATATTATATATATATATACATGTGTATCTATATACTGTATAAAAAACCATCTCACTGTTTTTTGTTGTTGGTTGTTGTTGTTGCTTTTTGTTTATTTGTTTTTGAGACAGGGTCTGGCTTTGTCACACAGGCTGGAGTATAGTGGTGTGATCATAGCAGCCTTGAACTCTTGAGCTCAAGCAATCCTGCCACCTCAGCCTCCCAAGTAGCCAGGACTAAAGACACATGCCGCCATGGCTAATTTTTTATTTTATTTATTTTTGTAGAGATGGAGGTCTTGCTTTGTTGCCCAGGCTGATCTCGAATTCCTGGCCTCAAGTGATCCTCCCATTTCAGCCTCCCAAAGTGTTGGGATTACAGGCATCAGCCACCTTGCCCAGCCGTTTCTCAGTTTTTATTATACATATATAATATGATAAAAATTGAAATTCATATGTAATACTTTTCTATAATTTTTATTTTTAAATATAATATGAATATTCTTCATGCTTATATTTCTTATGACCTTTAATAATACAGTATTTTATTATATGCCTCATAATTTATTTAATAAATCCTTTAATATTGCATATTTATTTTTTCTAATTTTTTCATGATTATAAGTAACATCTCAATAAATATCTTTATATAAAACTATTTTTGCGTTTTTTTTTTGAGACAGAGTCTCATTCTGTTGCTCAGGCTGGAGTGCAGTGGTACAATCTTGGATCATTGCAGCCTCTGCCTCTTAGGTTCAAGTGATTCTCTTGCTTCAGCCTTCCAAGTAGCTGGAATTACAGACATGCACAACTATGCCTGGCTAATTTTTTTTTTTTTTTGTATATTTAGTAGAAACGAGGTTATGCCATGTTAGCCAGGCTGGTCTCAAACTCCTGACCTCAAATGATCTGCCTGCATTGCCCCCCAAAATGCTGGGATTACAGGCATGAGCCCTCATACCCTGCTGATTTTTGCATATTTTTGATTGCTTTCTTTATGTAAACTTTTGTAAGCTTTTGATACATATTGCCTAATCTTGTCCCTATTTGTAATCTTACATTTGTATATGATTACCTATTTTACTCCTTCCTCACAAACCTTGGTATTTTTTCTTTATGATTTTAAGTCTTCCCTAATACAAAATGCAAAAATACTTTATTTTGCTCTCTTAATGATAAATGAGATTCTCCTGCCCCTTTGAAGGAAGTGATCCCATCCTTATGTAATTGCTTCCTGGATGTTGTTCCATTGCCACCGTAAGGTTCTCCTGTTCAACCCAGATTCTGAAACATCTCTCAGTCCCAAGCAGAGATGGGGAGCGTGGGAGCCCCAGATAGCCAGGTCCCTTGCTGTCCCATCCCATGCACCCTAACCTGTGCCTGCCTGGCTTGGCTTGGCTGGAATACTTCTGGTTCTTTGTAGTAGCCTGCATATTCTCTACCTCTCTTGACAATTTCCTTCTCATGTTTGCTTTCCAAATACATACCCAGAGTTCCCAGCTGCAATTTTTCTGAATGTTTCTTTTCTTTAATTTTCACCTTGCTCATAGTCTCCAGGGTCATCCATTAAAAACATGCTTCCCCTAGCGCCCCCCACCTCCATGTCTCTCTCTCCCTTATTCTGCTCCTGTTGGTCAGAGTGTGAGCAATGGCTCACGTCATCCCTGGTCCCTCACGCCATCCCTGGCCTCTGATACATCACTTTAATGACACTGCTGACACCTACACAGCTCTCCTAAAATCCCTCCATTAGTCATTCCTTTGGTCAGGGCTCTTAAGGTCTTTTTAAAATTCATGCATGCTCTGTGGGAAGGTGGCATATCTAGCTAATTCTTAGCTATTAGTTTGTCTAATCAACTAGGTTCAGAGAACAGGGCCGTGAAGCATTTTTTAATAAAGGAGTTGAGAAAATATGAGGCAATACCTTAAAAGATGTTTCAGCAAGGACTAAGCAGGCTTGAAGAGGTTCCAAAGGGAAGTAGGAGGAGATGCTGACAGAAAAGGAGAGTGACTTCCAGAGCCAACTGGGTGGGAAGAATAGGAACGATCATTCTGGGACTGCCCTTCACGTCTTCAGATTGATTTATTTTGGCAAGGGGGAGTTCTAGGCAACCATGTAACGTACTGCCCAAAGCAGAGCACTTTTGAGAATGAAAAATGGGGTGTTCCACGAAAAGACTATATATACAAAGCAACCCCTAAATGCCAAAGTTGCTGAGAAACCAAAGAAGGAGGTAGATCAGTCCAGTGTGTTCTTAAAGGTGTTTTATCGGGGAACTGACAGACGGAGGTGTGGTCTTGGGTGGCCACAGGACAGGTGGCCCTCTGCACTGTTATTCCCCAGACTCAGGACTTATATCCCACAGGGAAAGGGTATCTGTGCTCCAGCAAGACAAGGCAAAGCAACTCTTCAGTACAGGCAAGAGTGCTATCCTGTGTGCCATAGCTTATAATTTGTGTGATAACATTAAGGTAGATTTGTTCTTACAGTAGGGACAGCAAATAAAGGAGGAGTCAGGAGGCGTTCATGTAGCCAGGGAATAATCAGAAGTCAACATGGCAGATTAGCCTCTAAGATGGAGTCACGGCTGGGCGCGGTGGCTCATGCCTGTAATTCCGGCATTTTGGGAGGCTGAGGTGGGTGGATCACCTGAGGTTGGGAGTTTGAGACCAGTCTGACCAACATGGTGAAACCCTGTTTCTACTACAAATACAAAAATTGGCCAGGTGTGGTGGTGTGTACCTGTAATCCCAGATACTCGGGAGGCTGAGGCAGAAGAATAGCTTGAACCTAGGAGGAGGAGGTTGCAATGAGCCGAGATTGCGCCACTGAACTCAACCTGGCAACAGAGTGAGACTCTGCCTCAAAAAAAAAAACAAAAACAGCCAAAAAAAAAAAAAATTACATCTGTCTTGGGATCCCCCTGCTTACAGGAAGTATTCAGGAGGAAACTGTCTGATTTTTTTTTTTTTTTTTTTGAGACAGAATCTTGTTCTGTCACCCAGGCTGGAGTGCAGTGGCATGATCTCGGCTCACTGCAACCTTCACCTCCTGGGTTAAAGAGATTCTCCTGCCTCAGCCTCCCAAGTAGCTGGGATTACAGGCGTGTGCCACCATGCCCAGCTAATTTTTGTATTTTTAGTAGAGACAGGGTTTTACCATGTTGGCCAGGCTGGTCTTGAACTCCTGACCTTAGGTGATCCACCCTCCTTGCTCTCCCAAAGTGCTGGGATTATAGGCATGAGTCACTGCACCCAGCCTCTCTATGAAAGGTTTAATAAAGAATTGTGCATTTTCCCCTATGGAGGCAAATAAAAAGTCTGCTTCCATCTATCAGGTCCATACGCAGTCATAAGACAATTATTCATATGAAATTTTTAAGTGTCTTGATTCCTATTTAGGTATTATTGGTTCAAAGTAAAAGGTGAAATATAAAAACAGACTCCAAATGGAGATATAGGCTGGGGCCAGGTTGTGAAGGGCCTTGAATGCCATGTTGAGGGGTCTCCACTTAATCCTGTCTGTAAAAAGAAACTGCCAGAAGGGGATGGATGCAAAATGACCTGTGGCTTATGCATACCACCCTGAAGATGATGTTGAGAATGGGTGAGTGTAGCAAACACATTGGGAGTGGCGACGCTTTTGGCGGGAAGTACATCGTGACCATGGTCCAAGTGACAGTGCTGGGAAGCTGAGTGAGAGCAGCAGTGGAGGTCACAGGGAGAAGTGATTGTATCTGAAAGACAGTGTGGAGCTAGAATCAATAACACTCAGTGAATTACTGTATACGGGGAATGAAGAAGAAGAAGGAATCAAAGATGGACTCAGGGTTCTCAAAAGATTGACTAGGTGAAGGGCAATGCTATTATTCCCCATCAGGGACACAGGTAGACAAATGAGATTAAGGACAAGGTAACTCCTGTATTTTAAATAAAGTTTAAAGAATGTAACTGGGTGTGGTGGCTCACGCCTATAATCCCAGCACTTTGGGAGATTGAGACAGAAAGATCGCTTGAAGTCAGGAGTTCAAGACCAGCCTGGACAACATAGGGAGACCTCGTCTCTATTTTAACAACAATAGAAAACAAAAACAAAAAGAAAGAAAGAAAAAGAAACGAAAAGAAAAAATAAAGAATGTATATGATACACCAGGGTTTTGCTGGCATTTTATGTATTATCTCAATCTTAACAGTTTTCCAAAGTAGACCTTGTCATTATCTCCATTTAAAAAATCCTAACACATTTTAAATTGACAAATAATAATTGTCCGTATTGAGGGGTACATAGTGATTCTTTGTGTTGGGAGCATTCAACAGCCTCCTTCTAGCTATTTGAAACTGCATAATATTTTGCTGTTAACCATAGTCATCCTACAATGGAATAGAACACTAGAACTTATTCCTTCTTTCTAGTGGTAATTTTGTATCCTTTAATAAATCTTTCCCTATCTCTTTCTTTCCCCTACCCTTCCCAGCCTCTGGTATTCTTTTTTTGCTTCTATGAGATCAACATTTTTAGCTTCCACTATGAGGGAGTATGAGTGAGTACATGCAGTATTTACCTTTCTGCTGCTGCCTTATTTCACTTAACATGAGTCCTCCAGTTTTATCCATACTGTAGCAACTGACAGGACCTCATTCTTTTTTATGGCCGAGTAGTATTCCACTGTGTATACACCACATTTCCTTTATTCTATCATTTCTCGTTGGACACCTGGGTTGATTCCATGTCTTGGCTGTTGTGACTACTACTGCAATAAACGCGGGGGTGTAGATGTCTTGTAGGCATAAGGAAATCACAGAGAGGTTGTGTGCTTCACTCTGGCCACTCAGCTAATAGATGGTAAACATGGAACGTGAAGCCAGCAAGGGCTCTCACTCTTTATCATTGTGCCTTTCACTCAGAGATGAATTTAAAAGTGTGAGGTGGTGGCAACTCTGGAGCTATCTGATTATTGGTATACATGTGGCAGAGGCAACGTCTGTTCCTTTTCTGTTTTTTAAAAATAATTTTCTCTATTTTATTTATTTTATTCTATTTTTTTTTAGATGGAGTCTTTCTCTGTTTCCCAGGCTGGAGTACAGGCATGATCACAGCTCCCTGCAACCTCTCTCTCCCGGGTTCAAGCAATTCTCCTGCCTCAGCTTTCTAAGTAGCTGGGATTACGGGCACTCACCACCATGCCCAGCTAATTTTTGTATTTTTAGTAGAGACGAGGTTTCACCATATTGATGAGGCTGGTCTTGAACTCCTGACCTCAAGCAATCCACCCACCTCGACCTCCCAAAGTGTTGGGATTACAGGCGTGAGCCACCGCGCCTGGTCTGATTTGCTTTTGTTTTCCTTCGATGTAGGTGTGAGTATCTTTTAAGACTTGATGCAGAGCCCCATGCTCTTCTCTTCCTAGGTTATACCTACTTTTGTGGCTACAACCATCACTCCATCCACAGGATGACTCCAGAGCATTTACCTCTGTCCTTGACAATTTCTCTAAATGCTTGTGGCACATCTTCAGCTGCCTGCAAAACAGTCCTAATCGCAAGGCCGCTGCCATGAATTGATGCAATCTTGGCTCACTGCAACTTCCACCTCCAGGTTCAAGCAATTCTCCTGCCCCAGCCTCCTGAGTAGCTGGAATTATAGGCATCTGCCACCATGCCCGGCTAATTTTTGTATTTTTAGTAGAGATGGGGTTTCATCATGTTGGCCAGGCTGATCTTGAACTCCTAACCTCCAGTGATCTGCCAGCCTTGGCCTCCCAAAGTACTGGTATTACAGGCATGAGCCACTGCACCTGATCCCCATTCACTCAATTCTATTCTCCCTGTATCTCATAGTAGCATGTAACATTATTGTTACGGACTGAAATGTGTCACCCTCAAATTCATATGTGGAAGCCTTAACTTCCAATGTAACTGTATTTGAAGATAGGGCCTTTAAGGAAGTTTTAACCTATAGATTAAAAGAGAATTGGTCCCTAATCCGATAGGTTGTTCCTCAGCAGGCTCCTGTGGCTGAGAATATCCCTATGCAGAGAAATGCTGGAACCCATTAGGGCATACTGGAACTCTCTGTCGTGACCTCTGTCAGGGCCAGGATTTGGGGGAGACAATTAAGTCACCCTAGGCACAATTTAAGGATTGTGGACTTACTGAGCTGCACTTGCACAAATCTGAGAACAAGTTTTGACCTTGACATCTGGGACGGGCCTTGGGGATAATCTTGGGGCACCAACAGTGTTCCTCATTGTTCCATGGCCTTTTTAACACTTATTACAATATATTCTCCTTTATATTACAGTTATCTCTGTGCAGGCCTTTCCCCTTAATAAATCTTAAGTTTCTCGAGAGCAGAAACTTATTGTTCTTTCTAATCTTTCCTCTCCAAGTGCTTAGTCACTCAAAAGAAATGGTTGTGATGTTGAATTCCCTCTAACGTTGGCCTGTCTCTGTAGCGGAAAGCTTCCAGTCCATTTCCCCATTCTGAGTTTCATCCTAAACCAGCAGAAATAATATCTCTAAAAGATTTGGAAGGACTAGGTGTGGTGGTTCATGCCTCTACTCCCAGTGTTTTGGAGGCCAAGATGGGAGGATCACTTGAGGCCAGGAGTTTGAGACCAGCCAGCCTGGGCAACACAGAAGACCCTGCCCCTGCGAAAAAATACAAAAATTAGCCAGGCATGATGGCCTGCTTCTGTAGTCCCAGCTACTTGGGAGGCTGAGGTAGGAGGATTGCTTGAGCCCAGGAGATGGAGGCTGCAGTGAGTTATGATCACACCACTGCACTTCAGCCTGGGTAACAGAGTGAGATCTTGTCTCTTAAAAAAGTATTTGAAGATGAAAGAGAGTCAATGCAGGAACAGGGTCAGAGATAGTAATTCAGAAGAGCTAGAGCAGTGGTTCTCAAAGTGTGGCCCCTGGATCCACTGCATCATCTTCCCCTTGGACGGCCTCCCAGGCCTCACCTGAGACCTCCTGACTCAAACTCTGGGAGTGGGGCCTGGCAATTTGTGTTTTTATAAGCCCTTCAGGTAATTCTGAGCTAGAGAATCATAAGGTAGTGAATCAACCTTAGGGCTGGAAAGGATTTCTTGGAGTTAGCCAGAGGGAAGATTCTGTAACCTTAGGATATCAGTCTTTTTCAGTAGCAGAGCTGAGCAAGACTGACCTTGGGGAATGTGGTTCTATTAAAAAAAAAACAAAAAAAACAAAAAAAACCGAAATCTGAAATGCTTTCACATTAAAGAGAAGGGTTTAGTTTGTGGAGATTTCAATCTGTTGAATAAAGACTAATAGAATGAAATAGATCCTGAAAGACTGAAGCATGTCAGAGGACGCTTGAGCTGGGACAGGCCTGCCCAGAGGAGATCCAAATGTCAGAGCAGACACAAAAGCACAGCAAAGGACCAGAACTTGACACAGGTACCCATTTCTTGCAAAAAATGTATATTTATTTATACAGAGAAAAAAATACAGTCTATTCCCTGTAAAGACACAGAAAAAATCGTGGCATTTGAGAGACTGAGACAGTGGTCACATTTAAGACTATGAGCATCAGAGAGATTACAGAAATGTACATGGCAGTCTTCACATAGAACTAGGAATACAAGGAAGCCAGGAAAATTCATGCCAAGCTTATTCAGGTGGGGAAATGGACTTTTCCTAGGTATTAAGCTTTGTATTAGCCAGAGTTTTCCAGAAAAACAGAATTAAGAGGATGTGTATAGATGTGTGTGTGTGTGTGTGTGTGTGTGTGTGTGTGTGTGTGTGTGAGAGAGACAGAGAGAGAGAGAGAGATGATAGAGAGAGACTGAAATTTATTTTAAGGAATTGGCTGATATAATTGTGGAAGCTTGGTGAGTCCAAAATCTGCAGGTAGGTTGGCAGGCTGGAGACTCAGGGAGGAGTTGCAATTTGAGCTCCATGGCAGTCTAGAGAATTCCTTCTTGCTTGGGGAAAGTCAGTCTTCGTTCTATAGAGGCCGTCAACTGATTGGATGCGGCCCACCTACATTTAACAAAGCAATCTGCTTTACTCAAAGTCTACCAATTTTAATGTTAGTCTCATCCAAAAAATCACCTCCTCCCCAAGAATAATGCTTGACCAAATATCTGGGCACCATGGCCCAGCCAAGTTGACACATAAAATTAATCATCACAGGCTTGTACACAGGAAAGCTGCCTGCTACCAGACTGGGGGAAGTGGTGCCAGTGATGTGGTGTGCTGCTACTGCACTGAATAAGTAAGAGGAGTAGAGATCTGATGGGAGCTGCCTCCTAAAGGATATACTACTTTATTTACTTTCAGCTTATTTTAACTCATAAACTAATATTCTTGTTAGAGGAAAGGGACGAATGATATGAATTTTGACTATAAACAAAGTAATAATTATATCTCTCTCTTTTTCCTCTCTCTCTCTCTCTCTCTCTCCCACTTTGTTTTTTTTTTTTTTTTTTTTTTTTTGAGACAGGGTCTCGCTCTGTTTCCCAGGTGGGAGTGCAGTGGTTCCAACATGGCTTACTTCAGTCTTGACCTCCTGGGCTCAAGCAATCCTCCTGCCTCATCCTCCTGGGTAACTGGGACCACAGGCACACATCACCATACCTGGTTAACTTTTTTTTTTTGTAGAGATGGGGTCTTGCCATGTTGCCCAGGCTGGTCTCAAACTCCTGGCCTCAAGCAATCCTCCCACCTTGGCCTCCCAAAGCACTGGAATTACAGGCATGAGCTGCTATGCCTGGCCTAATTATTTCTTTTAAAAAACTTATTTATTATTTTTGTATTTCTAAAAGTTGATATTAGATCCTAAGGGAAAAGAATAAATATAAAAACAAAAAAGATATATCATACTTGTACATATTTTTGGGCTACATGTAATATTTTCATACATGTATACAATGTGGAATGATCAAATCAGGGTAATTGGGATATCTATTATTTTAAACATTTATCTTTTCTTTGTAGTGGGAACATTACACTTCTCTTCTAGTTATTTTGAAATATACAATAAATTATTGTTAACTATAATTTCCTTACTGTGCTGTTAAATACTAGAATTTATTCCTTCTATCTAATTATATTTTTGTACCCATTAACCAGTTTTTTGTTTGAGACACTATGTCTACAATTTTAATTTAATTTCTACCACCATTCTCTCACTTAGGGCTGTTCCAATTTCTAGGCCCTCTGCTTCAGCATAATCTGATTGCTTTTTAGGTGTTTCTTCATTCCTCTTTATATATTTTGACTCTATTTCTTTTTTTTTTTTTTGAGACATAGTCTCGCTGTCACCCAGGCTGAAGTGCAGCGGCATGATCTTGGTTGACTCACTGCAAACCCTGCCTCCCAGGTTCAAGCAATTCTCCTGCCTCAGCCTCCTGAGTAGTTGGGATTATAGGCACCCACCAACACACCTTGCTAATTTTTGTATTTTTAGTAGAGATGGGGTTTTGCCACGTTGGCCAACTGGTTTTGAACTCCTGACCTCAAGTGATCCAACTGCCTCAGCCTCCCAAACTGCTGGAATTACAGGCATGACCCACTGTGCCCGGTCATCTATTTGCTATAAAAATTAACAGGAATTTAGACTATTTCATTTTTTTGTTATTATGAATAATACTAGTACAATATTACAAAAACTAGGACATTGACAATATTTTACATCTCGCTTTATGGTACTTTTCTATCCCATCCTCATACCTTACCCCACCCAAGGAGTTCAGCCACCTCCCTGAATCCTGTGTTTATAATTTCCTTGCTTTTGTTTTTATAAGTGTGAGTATCCCTTATTTAACTGTTCTCTTGATGAGTCTTTAGGTTGTTTTTAGGTTTTTGCTATTTAAATAGTAATGTTATTAACATTCTTGCACATATCACAGGGTATACATGTGCAAGAATTTCTTTGGGGCATATATCAAGAATGAAAGTACTCAATCATAGAGCTCAGCTTTGCATGGGAGATGAACATTTTTATGCAAGTGTTTTGGTATATACATATACTCATTTCTGTTGAGAACATTCCTAAAACTGACATACATGCATGCCTTAGTTCATTTAGGCTGCTATACCAGAATACTATAGATGAGTTGGTTTATTGACGCAACAACAGAAATTTCTTTCTCACTGTTCTGAAGGCTGTGAAGTCCAAGCTCAAGGCATGAACAGATTTAGTGTCTGCTGAGAGCCTACTTCTTTGTTCATAGACAGGGTCTTTTGACAGTAACTTTGCTTGCTGGAAGGGGCAAGAGAACTCTCTGGGGTGTCTTTTACAAGGGCATTAATCCCATTCATGAGGGCTGTGCACTCATGACCAATAACCTCCCAAAGTCTTCATCTCCTAATACCATCATATTGGGGATTAGGATTTCAACATAAGGATTTTACAGGGACACAAACATTCAATGTATGGCAATGCACACACTCAATTTTAATAGATTATGTCAAACAAGTCTCCACAAACTGTGTCAGAGCATTCCAGTTGCTCTACATTCTCATCAACACTTGGTACTGTCAGTCTTGAGATTCTGGTGGGTTTGAGTATTTTACTGTGGTTTTAATTTGCTTTTTCCCTAAGTACTAATATGTTTGGATTCCCTTTCACATGGCCATTATGATATCCTTTTGGGAGAAGTGCCTGTTCCCTGTTCAAGTCTCTTGCTGTTTTCTCTATTGGGTTGTCAACCTTCTTCTTCTTCTTTTTTTTTTTTTTGTCGTTCTTTTTATATTTGGGATACAGGTCCATTGTAGATTATAGATATCGTGCATATCTTCCCCTATTCCATGGCTAGTCTTTTCACTCTTAGTGATATCCTTTGATAAAATTTGTTAAGTTTTAATGTAGTTGCATTTATCAGTCTCTTCTTTCATGGTTAGTGTTTCTGTGTCCTGTTTAAGAATATTTTTTTTTCTACTCCAAAGTAATAAAGATTTTATGTCAGAAGCTCTCTTAGAAACTTTATGGTTTTATCATTTACTTTTAGATAACCTCTGGACTAGAAGTGGTTGTATGTTAGGTATGCGCTAGGGTCAAGGCTAATTTTTTCCAACGTGTTTCAGGTCAAGATCCCTGGGAAACAGAATCTGGGACACTGAGATTTGTGTGAAGTTTTACTTGGGTAAAACTCTCAGGCAGAACGTAAAAGGGAGTGAAGGAAGCAGAACTGACACTTCCCCCAGAACGATGGAGGGAGAACTTAAGCTGTAATGGTACTGTTGCAATAGTGACCTAAACTATTCCCAAGGGGAGATTTGAGCCAGAAGTATCCTTCAGAGACCAATCTAGGCAAGGGGCCAGGACTTTGAACCTATGCATCAAACAGTTCTTGAATATGGGCTACTCTCAGGGAGAGAATGTCATGCTAGATGAAGCAGTTTTCTTCAGCTAAGAAAAGTTCCAGAGAGGGATGCGGCTCCAAGCCATCTGCAGCCCACTTTCCCAGCAACTGGGAGAATGAGTGCCTCAGTGCTGAAGGTGGATCTGTGTAATCCAGTGGACTAAGAATCACGTATTGAGAAGTGTCCTATTCCCACTGTTCTGCAGAGCTGCCGTTGTCACAGATCAAGTGACCATATACATGGGTCTGATTTTGAACTCTATTCTGTTTTATTTGTCTCTTTGACAACCCTTGAGCCAATACCACAATGTCTTAATTACTGAAGCTTTACCGAAAGTGTCAATATCTGGGAGTTTAAGGACATTTTGTTTTTCGAGATTGTCTTGGCTCTGTGCAGCTCTTTGCATTTCCATTTAAGTCCCAAAATCATCAGGCATAAAAACATCTGCTGGGTTTTTAGTTGGGCTTACATTAAATTTATAGATTCAACCAGAAGAAAATGGACACTTTTGCAGTATTGAGTCTTGTATTTAATCAACATCATCTATTCTTCCCTTATTTTGGTCTCCTTTAATTTCACTAAATAGTATTTTATAGTTTTCTGTGCAGAGTATTTGCAAATCTTCCCTTTTTTGAAGCCACTGTAAGCTTTTCTTTTCTTTTCTTTTTCTTTTTCTTTTTTTTTTTTTTTGAGATGGAGTCTTGCTGTGTTACCCAGGCTGGAGTGCAGTGGTGCATTCTTGGCTCATTACAACCTCTGCCTCCCGGGTTCAAGTGATGCTTCTGTCTCAGCCTCCCAAGTAGCTGGGACTACAGGGATGCACCACCACGCCCAGCAAATTTTTTGTGTTTTTAGTAGAGATGGGGTCTCACCATGTTGGCTAGGCTGGTCTCAAACTCCTGGCCTCCAGTGATCCGTCCTCTTCAGCCTCCCAAAGTGCTGGGATTAGAGATGTGAGCCACTGCACCTAGCCTAACTTTTTAAAACAAATATTTCAACTTTAAACTACACTGGTGTAATATATATATATATATAGATACATATGATCCAATATCGATATTGATGTAACTAATATTTGTATATTGCACATGCATCTAGCAACCTTGTTAAACTCACTTATTAATTCACATAATTAATATGCAGATTATTTTAGATTTTATGCAAACACAGTTATGTTGCCATTGGATAATTGCAATTTTATAACTTCTTTTCAACTCTTTATATCTTTTAATTTCATTTTCTTTAGAAACTCTGAAACAATGATAAATAAAATATCCAGCTTAATAGCTGTAGTCGGTAATTATAGCAAAATTTATTTAGCCAATGTTAGATTGAAGGACATTTAAATTGGTCCACACTTTTGTCATAAACAATGCTGCAGTGAGCATCTTTTTCACATATATCTTGTGCAGCTGCGTCATTCATTTCAGAATGAATTCCTGAGTTTGTTGGAACAATCTAGTCAATGAAACATATATAAAATAAATAAAACACATTTTAAAAACAAGCATGTGTAGCTGTCAGACAACAATGTATTTTCTTAGTACTTCTCTTTTCAGTTATAATGGGATCACACTTATACAGAGAAAGTCTTCCATCTTGAAATATAAATCTAAAAAAAAATGATTTTGGGAGATGTGAATATATTTGCCCCTTCGTATTTCTGCTCTAAGGTGCCTATGGCTTCCTGGGATTCTAACATCTTATTGTATTTAAACAAATCTCTTTCATAATTTCAGAACTGGCCTAATCTCTTGATAAGAAGAAAAATGCTTTTTTCCAATATTTTCTTTTGATATTGTGAAAAGGAAGCAGAAAGAAGTGGGAGGTGCGGTGGGGGGGGAAGAGAGAAGGAGACAGAGAGAGAGAGAGAGAGAGAGAAGGAGACAGAGAGAGAGAGAGAGAAGGAGACAGAGAGAGAGAGAACTAAAGGGAAAAAACAAAGTATAGGCAAACCTTTGGAGACTTTAATTTCTCCACTCTTTCAAGTTTGTAGACGGTAATTCATGGTCTCAGGGCAGGTATGTGGCAGGTAGAAAGCAGAACCATCTGCAAGATGTTCCTGGCTTTGTTTCAAAAAGTCTATTCCAAATGAGAATAAATTCCCCAGGAAATTCCCCTGGTCTGGTATTAGAAGTGGTTCACAATCAGCCAGGTGCAGTGGCTCACACCTATAATCCTAGCACTTTGAAAGGCCCAGGTGGGAGGATCATTTGAGCTCAGGTGTTTAAGACCAGCCTGAGCAACACAGGGAGATCCTATCTCTACCAAATATTTTTTAAAAATTAACTAGGCATGGTGGTGTGTACCTGTGGTCCCAGCTACTCAGGAGGTTGCGGTGGAAGGGTCCCCTGAACCCAGGAGGTTGAGGCTGCAGTGAGCTATAATCATACCATTGGATTCCAGCCTGAACAATAGAATGAGAACCTGTCTCAAAAGAAAAAAAAAAAAAGAGAAGAGTTTCATAATTTCAGAGCAACAGTGACCCAGGCCTTGATTACTGACAGTGTCTCAGGGAGGCAGCAAGATTTAGAGAAGAATATTGGTAGGTAGGGATCATAGTAGGGCTGTCAGATAAAGGGCAGGATGTCTAGTTAAAATTAAAATTTATATAAATACTGAATACTTTGTTTAATTTATAGTTTTTGAGACGGAGTTTCTCTCTGTCACTAGGCTGGAGCACAGTGTCATGATCTCGGCTCACATCCGACTCCCTGGTTCAAGCAATTCTCCTGCCTCAGCCTCCCAAGTAGCTGGGATTACAGGCACGTGCCACGATACCCAGTTAATTTTTGTATTTTTAGTAGCGATGGGGTTTCACCATGTTGGCCAGGATGATCTTGATCTCCTGACCTCGTGATCCACCCACCTTAGCCTCCCAAAGTACTGGGATTACAGGACTGAGCCACCACGCCCGGCCATTTGTTTAATTTTTGAAATTCATATATTTATTTTTTCACTCTGTCAAGTTTCTGGAAAAGACTTTATTAAACATTTTTTTTTCCAGTTTTTAAAATTATTTGTAGAGATGATGGGATCTCACTATGTTGTCCAGACCAGTCTCAAACTTCTGGCCTCAAGTGATACTCCTACCTCTCCGAAGTGTTGGGATTATAGGCATGAGCCACCACACCTGGCTAATAATGAATAATTGTGTAGTATGTCTAAAATATTTCATGCAACGTACTTATGCTAAAGTATTATTTGTCTGAATAATTTCAAATTTCCAAATTTTTCCAAATAATTTCAAATAATCCAAATTTAATTGGACATCCTGGGTGTTTGGTTGTTTGGTTTTTGCTAAATCTGGCAATCCTAGGTTACACGCACCTCAGAGTTCAGTGTGGCATGAGACAGAGAAGCCCGTGGCCCATGCACAGTCTGGCATGCATCAAAAAACTACTGGGTCTGGGTCTATACAATCAAGGGCAGTTTATATCTTAGTGGTAAACAGCACGGCTAGATCCCGACGACTATGCCCCAATGCCTTGCCACCATGTGAGGCCCAAGAACTGGGTCCAGTCTGGTATAGGACAGGCAGATCTTTCCAGAATGGTTGAGGCTGAATTTCTGATATGCTCCTTTAGATGAAGTATTAGAGTAAAAATTTAGCTTCTAGAATATTTAAAGCCACAATCCATATACATCTGAGTTTGTTAACCGAAATTTTTGCTTATGATGATTAGAAAGCAAAAAACTAAAACAAAAACAAATTTGGAGTTTCAAAATCTTGGTGACTTGCACTTGACTCTTGTTGTACAATGGTCAGACCTCAAGAAAAAGTATTGTTTGCATTGAAAAGGAACAGAACGGGCACAGAGGCTCATGCCTGTAATCCCAGCACTTTGGGAAGCTGAGGTGGGTGGATCACCTGAGGTCAGGAGTTCAAGACCAGCTTGGCCAACATGGTGAAACCCCATCTCTACTAAAAATACAAAAATTAGCCGGGCGTGGTGACAGGTGCCTGAAGTCCCAGCTACTTAGGAGGCTGAGGGAGGAGAATCACTTGAACCCGGTAAGTGGAGGTTGTGGTGAGCTTAGATTGGGCCACTGCACTCCAGCCTGGGCAACAGAGTGAGACTCCATCTCAAAAAAAAAAAAAAAAAAAAGATTCAGGATGGATGCATGCTCTTGGTCCCCTACTCCTGTGTCTGACTGTGTTCTCACATGGTTCTTCTGTGTTCCCTGTGGTCCTTCTGAGTTGCAGAGTACCTGGTATGAGAGATCTGCCCAGCCCAGGTCAGAGGGCATGCTCCTAGCCTACCCTTCCTGGTCACAGGCAGTACTCCTGTATGCCACCTCAGAGCCATCCAATGGCAGTGGGAGGTATGAATCAGGCTTGGTCATAAAGAATGTGCCCAGCCTGACTGAATGGGGTCCTCATTCAGCTTTATATGTAGGAGGTGAAAACCACCCCCCAAGTCACACATACTGTTAATTGTTAGAATTTCTACTCCAACCTGGACA
Source organism: Macaca nemestrina (assembly GCF_043159975.1). Lineage (NCBI taxonomy): Eukaryota > Metazoa > Chordata > Mammalia > Primates > Cercopithecidae > Macaca > Macaca nemestrina. Next base: position 118,787,048 of record NC_092133.1, on the reverse strand, counting down.
TGGCCCCTCTGTCTAGTGCGTTCAGCTAGGAGCAGTTGCAAGAACTTTTTCTTTTTTTTTTTTGTCCCTATGACATAGAAGCCTATCTGGAAGGCAACCAAGTGGTTTTCTTGGCTATTTTTCCCCCAGGCTCACACTCTAAACTTGGAATTTCATGCCTTATCACTTCTATGGCAAGGAAAAAACCACAAAAGCCAAGCCAAACCAGGAAGAGATAGTTTATGAATTAAAACTTAGCGCTCTTAGAAAGAAGATCTAAATGACCAGGCTGAACTGCCCACTTAATGGTACATTTTCCCTTAGCTCCCCCTGGTTTCTTTTGACCTTTGATTGGAGGCTGTTTTTATCGATTTGTTTTAGCGACGATGTTGTTGGGGTGAGGGTAGGAAGTGATTTTCTCACTAAGAAGGGGGTCCTGGGCCCATATTTTTACTTCAGCTGCTCAAATGACAAGTTTAAATAAGGAAAACGATTCTGAAAAAGGAATTCAGGTGGGTATACTATACAGAGATAAGATGTTTTATTGATTAAAATGGATTGATTTTTAAATTTTATCTTCTGAACTCTTTTTTTTTGAGATGGAGTCTCACTCTGTTGCTCAAGCTGGAGTGCAGTGGCAAGATCTCGGCTCGCTGCAAGCTCTGCCTCCCGGGTTCATGCCATTCTCCTGCCTCAGCCTCCCGAGTAGCTGGGACTAGAGGCGCCCGCCACCACGCCCGGCTAATTTTTTGTATTTTTAGTGGAGACAGGGTTTCACCGTGTTAGCCAGGATGGTCTCGATCTCCTGGCCTCGTGATCCACCTGCCTCGGCCTCCCAAAGTGATGGGATTACAGGTGTGAGCCACCGCGCCTGGCCTATCTTCTGCACTCTTAATTCCTAAAAGCCTACCCCTTAGTGCAATGGTCCAGTACTGTCCTGGTCCTTGTCCTACATCTGCCTTCTTCATAGGCGGGAGTAGATGTGAGTGTGGGGAAACCTAGCTTCCTTCCTAGACAGTGTAACACAAAGCCAATAAACTGGAGGAGAAAATAACTTTCTCTGTCCTGGCTTTTAGGAATTCACTAATTCACAAGTCATTTGGCTATGTTGACACCTATTCCTGGACACTTTTTGTCTGAGAACTGCTCTTTTCCTCAGCTTTGGGTTAATATTAGAGACAAACTTATTAGTGATCAAGGAATTACTGTATAAAATCTAAAATCCTTTGCCTATATTTAAGAGGCATTCTGTGATCTGGCCTTTCCGACTTCAATTCTTAATTTACTTGAAATGAGTAGTAAAACGTATGAGTACTAAAAAGCAAAAGTCTTAGGCAAATATTTGAACTAAATTTTATTGATATGGATTATTGAAAGTACGGCTGTTTTTCTAGATTACTTACATATCTAGTTGTCCTTCCTACCAGCTCCCACTGAAGGGCTGCTCAGTTTCACAGTTTCTTGATGTCTAGATAAGTAAATAAGCACAAAAACAAAACCCACAGTAATAATTTCTCTTCCTGCTAATCTATTATGAGACCAAGGTCTGACCTGAAGCCTTTGACTTCTAAATGAACACTGAAATCAGCCTCTCTAGGGTATCTAACTATTTCTTCTTCCAAAAGAACTTCAAGAAAGTACTGTGGGAAGTCATCCTTCCCTGAACTCATACCTTTAATCCTTTTTAGGGGATGACGACCAGAAGAGTGGCCTGTGACCTCCTTCTGTCAAAGGAGAAGCTCATTAACTTTATCTTTTCTCTTTCCCATCATTGGTCCGAGGGAATGTCAGAAATAACTATTATTGCCAATGAATTGCAAAGGAATGAGTTTTTATGTCTAGCTTTCAGGTGCCATAATTATCATAATGTATTATTAAATGTGCCAGATTAAATTTGGTAAATGATACGTCTTCTCTAATTTCTGCATTACTGTTTATTTGTGTTTTAAAATCCAGGGACATTTCATGTAGGACCAGGCTGTGCTGCCGTTGATCACAACTGGGCTTTCTGGAGAATTCCGCTGTGCTTCTGTGATCTCGCTGTGGGCCCCATGCTGGAAGCTCTGCTCCTCTCCCAGTGGGGACTCCACTTCTCATTTCCTGGGCCTTCTGTTCATGATTTACGGATGAGACAGAGGATGATGTTGGCTCCATCTGGAAAGTGGGTCAGCCAGTCTTCGAGGAGACACCTTGGAGGCCTATGAATAGTGCTCTGGATACAGATGACATAAGCTTAGAGACAGATAGGAGAGGGAAGAAAGGACTTGACCCTCAGAAAGTGAAATTCAAGTTCAGCCTGAAGTGGAGCATTGTTCAAGATAAAGGCTCTGCAAAAGGTACTGTAAATGATTCACAACTGTTATTAATGCAAAGATCCAGTTGAAGAAATTCCCTGAAGAAAAATCCATCCTGATCTCAAATGCTACCCCCACAGGCCTGCCAGAGCGCCGAACTTTCCACAGGCAAATTGCTGGACCACTGGGCTAAGGACAGTAAGAAGGGCTGGCCGTGTTATTCAGGAGGCAAAGTGTGTTGGCACCTATGGAGACATTTGTTCCGTTGGCTTATCAGATGTGTCAGCCCAGTGACTTGCAAAGGGTGAGGGTGGTCATGTAGCCCATGAAGCTCATTCATTTGGAGCGAAGACCGTAGAAGAAATGGAATTTGATAATGATTTATTTCCTTCCTTTCCCTTCCCTTTCTGTTCCTTTCTTTCGTTTCTTTAATTGACCTCAGGACCCCTGATTAACCATAATTCTTGGTTCTATATACTTTAATCATTGGTCCACTTATGATCTCATTTATTTAATTATTTTAAATAGGCACCCATGAGTCCACCACTTAGTACAAAAACTAGGACTTTGACAATATTTTGCATTTAAATCTATAGTCCTTCCCTTTCTCATCCTCATATCTCACTCCATCCAAGGGGCTCAGCTACCTCCTGGAATCCTGTGTTCACAATGTCCTTGCTTTTGTTTTTAAAAGTGTGAGTATCCCACAGTTTATGTAACTGTTTACCTGTTGATGAGCCCTTAGGTTGTTTTTAGGTTTTTTATATTTAAATAGTGATATAGTAATGTTATTGTACATATCACAGGGTATACATGTGTGAGAACTTCTTTTGGGTATATATCGAGATGGAAATTGCTCATAGAGTAGGTGAATACTTGACATCACAAGATAGTGCAAATTATCTTTCAAAACATACTAATTTTACATTTCTACCAGCAGTGTCCTAGACAATTTGTAGATCCACATCCCCTGCATTTTCTCCATGTCTGATGCCAATAACTTGGGTTTTATTGGACTTTTAACTTTTTGTCAGGCATGTAAGTTTCACTTGTATCTCACTGTGTTTTGATTTGCATTTCCACACTTAGTAATGAGGTTGAACAACCCTTTCATGTTTACTGGTCATATATGTTTCTTTTGTTTTGAAATTTCTATTCATGTCTTCTGATCATTTTTCAATTGGGATAGAAGTACTTTTATACTGATATGCAGGAACAGTGATTTTTCTAAAGAATAAAAATCTTTCAAAATTTAAATTTAGGATTCTACTCCCAGATGGATTTACAGAAATGATTTTCTATATTAATATTATTTCTACATGAGGAAAATCATATTTGCATGTAATATACAGGGAGTATTATTGGAAAACATTCATGACCTTCTGAAAATTATAATCTTTTTAAACATTAATTAAAAAATTTTAAAATTATGAGTACAAAATCGTTGCTTATATTTATCAAAATATGATGTTTTGAAACAGATGTACAATGTATAATGATACATCAGGGTAATTGGGGTATCCATAATCATAAGTATTTATCATTTTTTGTGTTAGGAACATTCCAATTCTACTCTTTCAGTTATTTAAAAACATATAATAAATTATTATTAACTGTAGTCATTCTATTGTGCTATCAAATGTTAGTTCTTACTCATTCTATCTCATTGCACTTTTGCACCCATTAACCATCTCCACTTTATCCCTGACTCCCTGCTATCCTTCTCGGCCTCTGGTAACCATCATTCTACTCTATCTCTATGAGTTCAAATTTTAAATTTCAGCTCCCACATATGAGTGAGAACATGTAATATTTGTCTTTCTGTGCCTGGCTTATTTCACATAACAAAATGACCTCCAGTTTTATCCATGTTGTTGCAAATGACAAGATTTCCTTCTTTTTTATGGCTGAATAATATTCCACTACGTATGTTTACCATGCTTTCTTTACCCACCGAAAATTACAATCTTAAATTCAACAATTTTCAACCGCTATGACCATTATCATCCTGCCTTCCCCACTCGTCTTTAGTGCAAACCACCATCACCTCTTACTTTGGCTACTTCAACAGCTTCCTAACTGGTTCTTCTGTTTCTTCTCCTACCCTCCCTCTTAAGTCTAGATGGCAGCCCCTATGATTTTGTCACTCCTGGAAAAATCTCCCTATGACTTCCCATAAAGCCTTACATGATTTGATCCTTGCCTCCTCTTTCCATCCCTAATTCCCTGGCCTCCATCCATGCAGTTGTTGATGCTATTCCTGGGATAGACTGAGCTTGATCCTGTTGATACACCGAGCTTGATCAGGGCCTTTATGTTTGTTATTTTTTGCCAGGAAAGTTGTTCTCCTGGGTGTTCCTGTCCATTACTCTTCCACATCATTCACTTGTCTGCTCAGTGCTTCCTAATCAGAGGTGCCTTCCCTGACCTCCAATCCCTTATATATTCTTATTCTACTGTATTTTTTTCAAAGCATTTATTACATGTTAAAATTATGTCATATTGTGTTTTCATTTGTTTATTGTTGTTCTCCTCCGTGGACTGCAAGCACCATGATAGCAGAAACATGACTGTTCGCTGCTATATCATTTCCATCTAGAACAATTGGATATCTTTTACATAGAACATCAAATATATTGTCTAGACTAGGACTATGTCTGGCACATAGTTGATGCCCAACAGATATTTGCTAAATAAAATAAAATAATAGATTATATAGATGAGGAGGCAACCAGAAGTTTCTTGAATTGTTTACATAGATGTTCACAGATAACATCAAATCAGGAAATATAAAACACATTATACGAAATGAGTTTATAAGAACTGAGATGATTCTAGAAAATCAAGTGAATTTTTGATTGAATTGTGAATTGTTGTGGGACTACTTAGAGTGGTAGTTCTGATTTTAAAATAAAATTATTGGCCAGATGTGGTGGCTCATGCCTGTAATCCCAGAAATTTGGGAGGCCAAGGTGGGCATATCTCCTAAGGCCAGGAGCTCAAGACCAGCCTGACCAACATGGCAAAACCCTGTCTCTACTAAAAATACAAAATTAGCCAGGTGTGGTGGCGTGTGCCTGTAATCTCACCTACTCAGGAGGCTGAGGCAGAAGGATCGTCTGAGTCCAGAAGGCGGAGGTTGCAGTGTGACAAGATTACGCCACTGCACTCCAACATGGGTGACAGAGCATGACTCTGTCTCAAAAAAAAAAAAAAAAAAAAAGTAAATAGAAGAAAATAAAATTATTGAGGTACATTTTACATATCACCACTTTCAAGTGAAATGAATTTTAGTAATTTCACTGAGTGGTACAGCTATCACCATTACTTAGTATTAGAACATCTTTTATCCCACCAATAAGATCCTTTGTGCCTATTTACAGTTGATTCTTGTTCTCAGTTTTAGGCTTGGGTTGTTACTAATCCACCTTCTGTCTCTATAAATTTGCTTGTTCTGGATTTTTTTTTTTTTTTTTTTTTTTGAGACAGAGTCTAGCTCTGTCTCCCAGGCTGCAGTGCAGTGGTATGATCTGGGCTCACTGCAACCTCCACCTGCTGGGTTCAAGTGATTCTTCTGCTCAGCCTCCTGAGTAGCTGGTATTGCAGGCATGTGCCACCACGCTTGGCTAATTTTTGTATTTTTAGTAGAGACAGGTTTCATCATATTCACCAGGCTGGTCTCGAACTCCTGACCTCCTGACCTGCCTGCCTTGGCCTTCCAAAGTGCTGGGATTACAGGTGTGAGCCCCTGTGCCTGGCCTGTTCTGGATATATTTTTATTTTTATTTTTTATATTTTTGAGATGGAGTCTCACTCTGTTGCCCAGGCTGGAGTGCAATGGCGCAATCTCGGCTCACTGAAAGTTCCGCCTCCCTGGTTCGTGCCATTCTCCTGCCTCAGCCTCCTGAGTAGCTGGGACTACAGGTGCCCGCCACCACGCCCGGCTAATTTGTTTTTTGTATTTTTAGTAGAGACGGGGTTTCACGTGTTAGCCAGGATGATCTCGGTCTCCTGACCTCGTGATCCAGCCCCCTCGTCCTCCCAAAGTGCTGGGATTACAGGCGTGAGCCACCACGCCTGACCTGTTCTGGATGTTTGTTATAAGTTCATGGTCTCTTGTGTCTAGCTTCTTTCACTTAGCATAATGTTTTTGGGCTGTGCCCATGATGCTGCACGGGTTAGTGGTTTGTTCATTTTTACTGCCGAATAGCATTTTGTTACATGGCTGCACCACATTTTCTTTATCCATTCACCGGTTGACGGACCTTTAGGCTGTTTCCAGGTTTTGGCTGTTATGATCAATGCTGCTGTGAACATTCACATCCACACCTTTGTGTGGACATATGTTTTCATTTCTCTCGGGTAAGTGCCTAAGAGTGGAATTGCTTGGTCATTTGTCAGTTACTGTTTAACTTTTGAGAAACTGTGCAGTGGCGCGATCTCGGCTCACTGCAAGCTCCGCCTCCCGGGTTCACGCCATTCTCCTGCCTCAGCCTCCCGAGTAGCTGGGAGAAACTGCCAAATTGTTTTCTAAAGTGGATATGCACTTTACATTCCCATCTGCTCTATGAAGGTTCCTGTTTCTCCACACCCCTACCAACATTTGTTATTGCCTATCTTATTTATTATAGTCCTTCTAGAAAATGTGTGATGGTATCTCATTATTGTTTTGACTTTCTTTTTTTGTTGTTTTTTTCAAATACCAACTTGAACCCGATGTTTTGATTTTCACTTTTCTAATCACTAATGAGGCTGAATATCTTTTCATACACTTATTAGCCATTTATATATTGTCTTTGGATATATGTCTATTCAGAGAGTTGGCAGTTGTTAAAGGTTTTAAGAAGAGGAAACACGTATTTGTGAAAGTTTTCTCAATAGGATTAGTTTCCACAAAGGCAGATATAGGCCTAGAGTGTGCAAATAACTTATAATGGGAGAGTGTAAACAGGTTAACTTCGTTGGAATGGAGAATCTCCAAAAGGTAGGGAAGAACTAGTGGGATAAGTAAAAAAAAAAAAAAAGAAAATCAGTAAATGATCTTAAATGTCAGGTTGAAAAATGTGGCATGAGAGAAGTGGTGACAAAGATAGATTGGATTCTGATGCTTAAAACAAGTATTAGGGTTGAATATATATTTACTAGTTTTTCTGTTTGTGTGGACATAATAGGATGTATTCCTTAGTCTATCATAGAACAGTAGGAAAGGGATGGCTTCCCATGGTTATTTGGTTCACCCGTCAATCTAGTCAGAATTAAATAATGCTCATTTCTGATACGTGGATATTGTTTTACTGGAGACCACAATTGATTCTTTAAGAAATGACATTCTCTTCATTTCTTGGTTAATCCATTTCAGTGAAAACAACCTTGACATTCAGAGAGCTTTCGTTATCACTTTTTTTGTCTTCCTTAAATTTTATTTTATTTTTTAAGAAACAGAGTTTCACTATGTTGCAGAGACCAGCCTCAAACTCCTGGGCTCAAGTGATCCTCCCCTGTCAGCCTCTTGAGTCGCTGGGAATACAGGCACCTATCATTGTGCCTGGCAAATTTTAATTCTTTACTTTAAAAAAAATCTGATTTGGGATATAAAAACAACCAGTTGAAACAGTTACATTTTAATCACATTTGGTACTCATGACACTGTGGATTCTTGAAAATTGTTTCTCTTTTTTGCCTTCTCTCCTCTAGCTTGTGTTTTTCGACATAATATATAAGAACTTGTTATTTCTATATAGTGCTCTAAAAGAACTCATTCCTTCCCAGATATTGTGATGAGTGATGGTCATGTATTCTTGAAGTCAGTCCTATTATTGAAGAACCTTCTTTGACACAGAGAACAAAGGGAGCCGAAAGCTTGTACCAAAACTCTAAAATTCTTGTGTGTCTGAATAGAGAGCTGTTGGTAAACAGCACGCAAAATCTTGCCCGATACTCTTCATTCCAAAGTGTACATCAAAGTGACAAGTAGAAATGATTTATATAGGCCACAGCAGTTAGGCTTCTGCATCAGACCTACTTTAATGGTAATACCCAAAGCAATCAAAACAAGCCACTTTTTAGTACATTTTAATAAGTACCTCACAGGTATGAAGTTCCCTCTCTTCCCTTCCCTTGGGGACAATTCACACTTACAGCTAATTTCTCATTGAGCACCTGATGCTTGTCAGAGAAAAAGGAAGAAAAAGAATAGAGGGAGATGGAGGAGGAGAAGGAAGAGGAGAAGGAGGAGAAGGAGAGGAAGGAGAAGGAGGAGAGACCAACTGACTAGAGGTTAGATTAAAAAAAAAAAAACCTGAAAGTAAATTTGTCACTATTATTTTTTCTTTAGGGACAGCAGGGGTCTGGAGGAAACATTTTTAGGCATACATAATATTACAGTTAAAATACAACTATAGATCTACAAAACAGTTTTCTATTTTGACTCATACTTCAGTAATAGTCCATTTTCTTGGCATGAAGATATTTCCATTGGGACACATGCAGTAATTTTCTTTTTTCACAACATTTTGTTAGAACATATTTCTGTGACATGTTTGTTTCTTTGTTTTGTTATTTCATACAGTCCTAACTTTAAGATGATACCTGCGCTAGGTGCGGTGGCTCATGCCTGTAACTGCAGCATTTTGGGGGGCCGAAGTGGGAGATTTGCTTGAGGCCAGAAGTTCGAGATCAGCCTGGGCAACATAGTGAGACCTTGTCTCTATAAGAAAAAATAAGATAAAATAAAATCTATTTAAAAAAGATAAAATAAAATCAAGATAATATCTGAAATTTGAACAAAATCAACACTACTGGATTATTTTCCCTCAATTTTTTAAAAATAGTAAACATTTTACAAGTAGCTTCATATTATTTTAAACTGATCTTTGTAAGTTTGGATTTATAATTTCTGCTTTTTATTTTTTTTAAATTGACAAAAATTGTATATATTTATAGTATATACAACGTGATGTGTTGAGATATGTATGCATTGTAGAATGGCTAAATTGAATTATTCAACTTTGTTTTTTTTGAGAGGGCGTCTCGGTCTGTTGCCCAGGCTGGAGTGCAGTGGCCTGATCGTGGCTCACTGTAACTTCCACCTCCTAGACTCAAATGATTCTCTTGCCTCAGCCTCCTGAGTAGTTTGCGATTACAGGCACCTGCCACAATGCCTGGTTAATTTTTGTAATTTTGGTAGAGACAAGATTTCATCATGTTGGCCAGGATGGCCTCAAACTCCTGGAATAAAGTGATCTGCCCGCCTCAGCCTCTCAAAGTGCTAGGATTACAGGTGTGAGCCACCACCTTAATTATTCAATATTTGCATTACCTTACATATTTAGCATTTATTTGTGGTAAGAACACTTAAAATCTACTCTCTTAGCAATTTTGAAGTGTACGATACATTACTATTAGCTATGGTCACCATGTTGTGTAACAGATCTCTTGAACTTATTCCTCCCGTCTAACTGACATTTTCTATCTTTTCACTATCTCCCCAATTCCCTGCCCCTGCCCTAGGCCCGGGTAACAATCACTCTACTTTCTGCTTCTGTGAGACTTTTTTAGATTCCACATATAAGTGAGATCATGTGGTGTTTGTCTTTCCGTGCCTGGCATATGTCATGTGAGCATAATGTTCTCCGGGTTTATCCATGTCGTCACACACGTTTCTCTCTTTATCAATGAAGAATTGCCATGAATTAGTGTGTCCTGTGTGTGTGTGAGATGTGCACACATCATATAGGTGTGGTCCTGAGGCAGGAGAATAGGGTCTGGAGGCAGGGAACTTAAGGCCAGTTGGTACTGACTTCCTAAAGCTGAACCAAGGGAAAACACCAAAGTCTGGGGGCAGGGAATCTAAGGCCAATTCATGATAATTTCCTAATGTTAACTCAAAGGGAAAACACCTAGGTCTGCAGGCGGGGAACCTAAGACCAATTAACACAAACTTCCTAAAGCTAAACCAAAAGGAAAAACTCCATCTCCCCACACCTGAGTAGCAAAGGATCAAAGGCTACTCTCCCTACAGCCCTCCCCCATCCACCAGGGCTCAGATGGAAAGGAAAGTGTCCTGGATTGGTGTGGGCCAAGTATGGACCATCCCGTCATCTGCATAGGGTGCCAATTCACCTCAGCCTTTAGCCACGGACCAAATCCGTCATCCAGATAAGGGGAAGCCAATAGGGACCTCAAAAGAAGTACTTAAAACCCAGAAAACTTTGTCACTGGGCCCTCGAACTGCTTGCTGGGGCCCACTCCCACCCTATGGAATGCTTCCTTGCTTTAATAAATCCCCGCTTTTGTTGTTTCATTCCTGTGGTTCATTCCTTTGTTATTAAGGCTTTGTGTGTTTTGTTCAATTCTTTGTTCCAAATGCCAAGGACCTTATGGCCATCCTTCCGGTGACAGTCCCAAATACTTGAAGTTCCCAACTTTCAAAAGCTCCTGTGTTCAGATGGAAAACCAAGTCCTACACTGATTATGAAATAAACCCCCATGATACCCAAGGTAATATGCTGATGGAAACAATGTTATGAGCTCTGACAACATACATATACATAAGGTATGATGTGCTTCCCTCCAGTAAGGGGAGCAGGCAAAATTGAGCAAAGAAAAAGTAATCCATTTCTCATCTCTTCCTATCCACAAAATCAATTTTTTTCCAGTATATTTTGTTTCAAAGTTTTGGTTGCTTTTATTTCTTGATGAGAAAGGGAGTCAATCTTTGGATTCAATGGTAGTTGGGCTGTCCATAATTTGCTATAATTTTTAGTAAATGGTATATTGGCCCTTAACTGTCAGGTCAATGACATGGAAAGTCATTTAGGTAAATGTTTTGCCTTAGCACATTCAGGATTTTCCTACATAAATACCATCTCCTAGTGTTTTCTTCCCTTGTGGTTGGAAAGTTCTTGAGATGTCTTTGGGTTTACCAATCAATTTTGTGTGATGGGGAGAAGATGGAGGAAACTAGCAATTTGGGTCAAAGCCCCAGTGACTATGGAGATGATACTGTGTTTAGTAGTACTTAAAAAAAACAACAAAACCAAAACATTTCATTGAGAATTCACGGACAGCCCAAGTCATGTCTTCATAGTGAAAAGCAGAGGAGATAACTGTAGAAAGAGTTGGAGTGTTGTTAGAAGTGATGCTGACAGGGAGTAAGAGTTTAAGGGTAAACTGGAGGCAGATGAGAATAAATTGCTAAGTGAAAAACATAAACATCTTGGGTAAGCCTTCTAAGTTGGAAATAGACTGAGAGATTTTTTTTCTTAGCAGATTTTAGGCATCTTTGCACTCATTCATGTTGACTTACTCCTTTTTTCCATGTAAAATACATGGAAACGTGTAAGCATATATAGGCAACAGATTATAATGGTAAAAAGCATGGTACAGGGCAGTGGTTTTCAAAGTGTGATCCCTGGGCCAGCAGTATTAGCATCACTGGAAATGTGTTAAGAATGTGGATTCTTAGGCCCTATTCCAGACTACTGAATCAGCAATCTGGGGAGTAGGGGCACTAATCTGTGCGTTGACTAAACCTCTCCAGATGAATCCAATATATAAACATTTGAGAGTTACTGGTCTAATGATTGTGAGCATGACATCTGGAGCCAGATGGGTGAATTAGGGCAATTTATGTTTTTGGTTGTTTGATTCCCATCTGTAAAATGGAAGCAGTACCAAACTCACAGTGTTATAATAAAGATTAAATGAGCTAAAGTATGTCAAATCCTTAGCATAATGCCTGGCCACTGTAAGTGCTATATAAATATAATAATAGTAATACTTTTTACTGGTTTTATTTTTTCACAGGCTACATTTCACAATTGATAGTAAGACTTTGTGTTTACCAAAAAAAAAAAAAACCCATAAACAAAACAAAACAAAAAACAAAAACAAACAATGAAACAACTTTTCTCCTAATATCTTAGAGTTATTTTCCTTGGCTCAAGGCAGGGCAGTATTTCTCAGCATGTGTTCCACGGATCATTTGTATCAGAATCACCTGAGAATGCAGATTCTAAAGTCTCACCCAGATCACAAATTTGAATTCTTTGGTGATAGTTCTGCATCCTGAAATTTCAAAACCATTACTCTTGGATAGCAAAGACGATGATCTTCATTTTGCAAATGAGCACATGACACACAGGGATAACATATGCTTAGGGAGAGCCAATCTCAGTCGACTCAAGAATAAGAACTGGATTTCTGATTTTGTGTTATATTAAAAAACTATATTGTCTGTAGTTTTATTTACCTTATCAGAAGTTTGACTGGAGTTGTGCTACCTTGTTTACTGAGATCCATTATTATTTAATCTAAAAATAACCTTTACTGGCCGGGCGCGCTGGCTCACGCCTGTAATCCCAGCACTCTGGAAGGTTGAGGGGCTCAGATCACAAGGTCAGAAGATCGAGACCATCCTGGCTAACACGGTGAAAACCGGTCCCTACTAAAAATACAAAAAATTAGCTGGGAGTGGTGGCGGGCACCTGTAGTCCCAGCTACTCGGGAGGCTGAGGCAGAAGAATGGCGTGAATCTGGGAGGTGGAGCTTGCAGTGAGCCGAGATCATGCCACTGCACTCCAGACTGGGTGACATAGTGAGACTCCATCTCAAAAAAAAAAAAAAAAAAAGAAAAAGAAAGAAAGAAAGATAACTTTTACCTTATAAATCTGGGAGGACCAGGAACAATGAGTTCCTGGTAAATGTACATAGAGCATGATTCACACTTAGTTGTAATTATTCCAGTTGTGGATTGTGTATCTGAACAGAACTCCTATTTTATAGATGCAGAAAAAGGGCTCAGGGAGGTTGAAAGAATTGTCAAGAGTCACATGATTAGAAAATGGTAGAACCAATTAGAGCTGGGTCTCTCAATGGCCAATCCAGTGCCCTTTCACTACGTCCTATAGTCTTAATCTTTGCTTATTTAAGTGATTTAAAGCTGCATTTAAATAGTTTTTAAAACTCAACCTATACTGCTCACTTAAAATATGATCTCAGTAGTTTGTGATCTTTTTCTTTTATTTAAAGATATGTTAATGTCACATCTTCCTTTTTATAATAGTGATAAATCAATCATATAAAGACAACTAATAACCCATGTGTCTATTACATACTACTTTCTCATCAGTGCAAATTTGGTTGTTCTAAAGCAATTAGATTGACTTTTCAGGCTGTGTTGAAAAACTCCTTGGGCTTTTCCACCCAGGGTCACAGGTCATGTACCAATAGTTCCATTAAAATACAATAAAGCTCCTATGCAGTATAAATGTTCATTTAGACAACTTAGCTCTTAATTTTGAAGCAGCATGCATAGGGATATTTATCTCTATCTACAAAGTATGCTTCTATAATTGGGGGAAGGAGATAATCATCCCCACCCCACTTCCTGTTTTATCTTATGAAATGATTTTCCTTTGTGTCAATTGTTTGTTCTATTCTTATTACATATGACCTTTAGCATATTGCATTTATTTTTTTCCACTTGTCTTTCCTGCCAAGGATAGAGTATTTGTATTCTTAGTGCATCCATTCACTACTCCCTCAACTTAAGGTAAGTTTCTTACCATCTTACATTTATCTGGTTCACTATTACATACTACCTAGGCAGTTACTCCTCATTTTTAGGGTTTCAGCTCAATTGTTACCTCCTCGTAGTCTCTTTCCTTTATCTCTTTATATATGTTCTCTGCTCCCATACCATGCATGCTTTACCACTTTGCAGTGTTTATTTCTTCATGGTACTTATCACAACATGCTATTGTCTTATTTATTTGTTTGCCTTTTTATCTCTAGCTCTGTCTCTACCCACTTGGCTGTAAGAGCCACGTAGCCAGAAGATGTGCCTATTTTGTCCCAGTACCAAGCACAATGCCTGATACATAGTAGAGGCTCAATGAACATTGGTTGAATGAATGAATATGTCTTATGCAAGATGGTGTAGAATTTTGTAGTCTGCTTTGGGGAGTGTGTGTGTGTGTGTGTATGTGCTAAACCTTGATCCCTTAAAAGAACCTCTTTTGGATTATTTTATTTATTGATAGACACTAACATAGACATAGGATTGTCTACCTACTCAGTCACCTTGATTCCAGACCTATTAAATGGACCAGAACCCTTAGAGCATTTGGAACTTTGTGCCTTACCTTGCATGGACCTAGGTTTCTTAGCACTCTGGACTGTAATGGACTGTCTTCTAGAGCTTGCACTCTAGGGTAGCCTCTGGCCACGGGTGGCTAGTGAGCACTTGAAATGTGGCTAGTGTGAAGTGCCTTGTGCTGTGAGTGTAAAATAAACATCAGATTTTGAAGACTTAGTGTAAAAAGTGTAAAATATATCATTAACACTTTTACATTGTTTACTTATTGAAATGATAACAATTTGGATATATTGGGTTACATAAAATATATTATTAAAATTAATTTCACTCTTTATTTTTACTATCTTAATGTGCTATTTGAACATTTAAAATTATTTATAAGGATCCTACTTCTGGTTCACATTGTATTTCTATTGTGCAGTGCTGTTCCAGATACAACTAGCTCATCCCAGCTGTTTGGCAATGTAGGTTGAAGGGGATCTATTGAAGGGAATACTAGAATTGCAAAAGTCTCTCATAGTCTGCATCTTTCTCATTAGACGTGCACTTGCAAAAGGATTCGTACCCTGGGAGAGTAGCTCAGGTGCCTCTCCAGTACAAACTCAATGCGAAATCCCCAGGCTGACACACAGTTTGTGTCCCAAGACACAGAAATCTTAAATGTCTTGCCAGTGGTCACATATCTTCCTTTAAAATAAAGCTAGAGGACATAGGCATGGGCAAAGACTTCATGTCTAAAACACCAAAAGCAACAGCAGCAAAAGCCAAAATTGACAAATGGGATCTAATTAAACTAAAGAGCTTCTGCACAGCAAAAGAAACTACCATCAGAGTGAACAGGCAACCTACAGAATGGGAGAAAATTTTTGCAATCTACTCATCTGACAAAGGGCTAATATCCAGAACCTACAAAGAACTCAAACAAATTTACAAGAAAACAACAAACAACCCCATCAAAAAGTGGGCAAAGGATATGAACAGACATTTCTCAAAAGAAGACATTCATACAGCCAACAGACACATGAAAAAATGCTCATCATCACTGGCCATCAGAGAAATGCAAATCAAAACCACAATGAGATACCATCTCACACCAGTTAGAATGGCGATCATTAAAAAGTCAGGAAACAACAGGTGCTGGAGAAGATGTGGAGAAATAGGAACACTTTTACACTGTTGGTGGGATTGTAAACTAGTTCAACCATTATGGAAAACAGTATGGCGATTCCTCAAGGATCTAGAACTAGATGTACCATATGACCCAGCCATCCCATTACTGGGTATATACCCAAAGGATTATAAATTATGCTGCTATAAAGACACATGCACACGTATGTTTATTGCAGCACTATTCACAATAGCAAAGACTTGGAATCAACCCAAATGTCCATCAGTGACAGATTGGATTAAGAAAATGTGGCACATATACACCATGGAATACTATGCAGCCATCAAAAAGGATGAGTTTGTGTCCTTTGTAGGGACATGGATGCAGCTGGAAACCATCATTCTTAGCAAACTATCACAAGAACAGAAAACCAAACACCGCATGTTCTCACTCATAGGTGGGAACTGAACAATGAGATCACCTGGACTCAGGAAGGGGAACATCACACACCGGGGCCTATCATGGGGAGGGGGGAGGGGGGAGGGATTGCATTGGGAGTTATACCTGATGTAAATGACGAGTTGATGGGTGCAGCACACCAACATGGCACAAGTATACATATGTAACAAACCTGCACGTTATGCACATGTACCCTACAACTTAAAGTATAATAATAATAAATAAATTAAAAAAAACAAAACAAACAAACAAAAAAAACAAAAAAAATAAAATAAAATAAAGCTAGAACCAGAATCCAGATCTTTTGATTGTGCTTAGTTCATTGGATTACTTATAGAAGGATCTACTAATACAAGTATATCTTCTTTTTTAAGTTAGATACTAGAGAATTTTAAAGAATTGTTAATAAGTTATGTAGGTTTTCTAAAAAGATCAATGAATGAGGAAATTATACTTTGGCCTTTATATGGTTAAGTAAATGGAAAACCATAGTGTATACTTTGATACATTAGACAAGCGGAAACTCTATCTGTTATTATTCCCACCCATACTGTGGCAGAGCACTAAAATGGGATGACCTTTACTTAGCATAGGAGCATACATTGCAAAGCAAAATTTAAACAAAAAGTCGGATATGAACATGAGATCTACTTGTAAGTAAATACAAATCTAATAACCACTCTTTGCATAACTATAAAAACTCATTTGGAGACCAACCACTGCAGTCTGAAAAACTGGTTGCTGTGTCTTCTTCCAAAAACCCTCATCCCTGGCTGTCAGGCAGACTTCTCTTCTTGGGTGAGGAGATTGATTTTTAAGTGAGCTTCATCATCATGATCTTCCTGTTCATTCACGAACTTAGCCACTATTTAGTGAAAGCCTACTATGTGCCAGGTAGTGTTCTGGGTGCTCAAGGTACCTCACTGACCAATGCAGATAAAGATTTTTGCTCTTTTGGGGCTTACATTCCAGTCCCTAAGTATTTTCTCAATAGGAAGGATGACATAAAATAGTACGGTGAATCTAAGCAGTGCCTGCTTAGAATGCCACGAGGGACATTTTTATTAGTTGGGAATTAAAGTAAGTTGGAGATTTTCTATTTGGGTCTTTCTTGGGTAATTTGAAAATAGAGGTGCATATGGAAAGTGGAGCTAGCTGTGCAAAACACTACATATCTGGTATCAGTCTACTTTTGGAGTGTCAGAAGACACTTAAATTCTCTAATAAGCGTCAAAACATCAGTTAGATTGTGGTAAGAAATTTACCAATAATTTGGGGGGCTTGGCATACTTGCTCAGTTCTTCTTTCTTCTGCTGGGATATCCCAACCTTTAGCTAACTAGAAGTCTTAGTTCTTATCTCTCAGTTCCAGGAACTCCCAGTCAGGACGATTTCACTTCTCACTCTACACAGGTTCCTTCTCATTCTCCCACAGCTCATGAGTCCTGCCCCTTGCTCTCTCCCTTACACATCTTTACTTGCATACAGTTTTACAGGTTTCCCTCCATTCTGGCCCCCAGACAGAGATTCCCTAAATATGACTTTTTTTTTTTCTCTCCTTAAAACACAGCTGGTAGATTTCTCCATTACTCCCTCAGCTAAGATGAGCCTAGACAAGTATATTTAAATCATTTCTTTAACTGACAACAAGGAAGATGATTTGATAATTTGCCTAAAATGAGCAGATGCTCAGGAGGACAAGTCACCATCCTATGTCCCTTCTGTCCGATTTCACCTAGAAATGAAAACTACTCCCTTCTCCCTCTTTTCCAGGCAAAAGGCTGATATTAACTAAGCATGCAAGACGCCAACACCCTCCTCCTCAGTACGTCCAAGTTTCCTTCGCTCTGAGGCACGGAATCTCAGCTTCTCCCCCCCTCTCCCGCCCACCCTACGCCACCCCCGCAGGTTTCCGAGTCATCCGGAACGCGAGTGGGTGCGAAGACTCGGCAGGCTGCCTCCCGCGCCCCCGCCGCCCGCGGGCCGCCTCGGGTTCAGCACTGGACAGCTCCCGCCCCGGCCCCACAAATGGCAGTCGGCTGATTGACAGAGGAGCCGACCAAACAGGGGACAAGACGACTTGCAGCCGCCCCACAAGGGTTTGGTTGCGGCCAAGCTGCCTCTTTAAACTGGCTTTCCTCCCCCGAGCTGGGAGCAAGGAGAGAGGCTGGAGTGTGGTTTGCGGCCAAACCTAGAGGCTGCAATTAACCAGCCGCCCGGCCTTCCCGACTCCGGAGAGACGAACGTCTTAAAGGACGTCTTTGCTCCTCGGAACTCGCGGCTGCGCTCGCGGTGCGGGTCTGGGCGCGCGCCCCGCGCCTCCGGGCAAAGCGGTCGAGGAGGAGCCAGAGCCGGGAGGCGGGAACGACCTGCGGCGGGTGAGACTATGGAGCAGCGTCTTCGGCGGCCGCGGCGGCAGCAGCAGCAGCAGCAACAGCAGCTTCTGAACGCGCCTCAATGAGAGCAGCGGTGGCGGCATCCGGGCCGAGAGACGGACGCGGGCTGACTCCAGCCGCTGGGAGCGCGAGGCCATGTAACCCGCTAGGCTTCAGGCTGCGAGGTGCGTAATCCCCAGCCGGCCCCTCTCGCAGCGGGCACGGCCAGCGCTGCCACAGGTGACTTGATTTCTGCGACGGTAGCTTAGCCACCCGGGACCAATCTCGAAACATTCTTATTTTCAAGTCCTTTGGACTGGGTGCCATCTGGAGAAGGTGGGAAGACTCCTGGAAAAAGTCTGACTGTTGAAAATTGACTATCCAAATTTAAAAAGTGATTCCCCCCGTTCCCTCCTCTTCTCTCTGCGAGGGAGATGGGAGCCATGGCTTACCCCTTACTCCTCTGCCTCCTGCTCGCTCAGCTGGGATTGGGAGCTGTTGGCGCCAGCCGCGACCCCCAAGGACGGCCGGACTCCCCTCGAGAGAGGACCCCGAGGGGGAAGCCGCACGCCCAGCAGCCGGCTCGAGCCTCTGCCTCGGACTCCTCGGCTCCCTGGAGCCGCTCCACCGATGGCACCATCTTGGCGCAGAAACTCGCCGAGGAGGTGCCCATGGACGTGGCCTCTTACCTCTACACCGGGGACTCCCACCAGCTGAAGCGAGCCAACTGCTCCGGCCGCTACGAGTTGGCGGGCCTGCCGGGGAAGTGGCCAGCCCTGGCCAGTGCGCATCCCTCCTTGCACGGGGCGCTGGACACACTGATACACGCCACCAACTTCCTCAACATGATGCTGCAGAGCAATAAGTCGCGGGAGCAGAACTTGCAGGACGACCTGGAGTGGTACCAGGCGCTGGTGCGGAGCCTCCTGGAGGGCGAGCCCAGCATCTCCCGGGCGGCCATCACCTTCAGCACCGAGTCGCTGTCCGCGCCGGCCCCACAGGTCTTCCTCCAGGCCACGCGCGAGGAGAGCCGCATCCTGCTCCAAGACCTTTCCTCCTCTGCACCCCACCTGGCCAACGCCACCCTGGAGACGGAGTGGTTTCACGGCCTCCGGCGCAAGTGGAGGCCCCACTTACACCGCCGCGGCCCCAATCAGGGGCCCCGGAGCCTAGGCCACAGCTGGAGGCGCAAGGACGGGCTCGGCGGGGACAAGAGCCACGTCAAGTGGTCTCCGCCTTATCTGGAGTGCGAGAACGGGAGTTACAAGCCCGGGTGGCTGGTTACTCTTTCCTCTGCCTTCTACGGGTTGCAGCCTAACCTGGTCCCGGAATTCAGGTAGGGATGGCCGGGGGGCACGAGGGAAGGCAAAAGCTTTCCTTCCGGTCTTGCGGGGGGGATGCACGTGTGGGGAAGGAACCCTTGGCTGTGCCACGAACGCTTCTCACCCTCAGAGCAGAGACCCGGGCTGAGAGACACCCCACGCGGGCGCGGGGTATTGGGGGCGAGAAGCGCCCCCCGCCCGTCAGCTTCCGGCGCTCGGCAAAAGCCATTCATTCTCTGGGACCAGTTTCCCCGCACGGGGCGAGGGACGGGCAGCCCTCGGCAGGACGGAGACACCCCCGCTGCTCTGTGCTTCCCTCAAACTGTAAGGAGAGCAGGGAGGGGCGTTCCTCACGGGGGCGATGCGACAACTTGGCGAGCGCCGGGTGTGTCCGCGGAGTGGCAAGCCTCAGATGAGAGGCGAAAAGGGAGCAGGAGGAACAGAGAGTTCCTTGTTTCTGCCACTTTGGGGTAGCCTCTGCCTGCTTCCTACGTGTGCAGTTGGGGGCACCGGTTTGTTGTTAGTCAGAGCTTATAATTAAAACTGTGCCCTCTCTTCGCAGTTCCGGCACCTCAGCAGTGAGTCAGTCCCAGCAGCTAGCTGTCTCTGGGATCCAGAGTTTGCAATTTGGTCAGGGTGCTCCTTCTACTGGTCTCCCCTCTCCCCGCAATTGATCTTTCCTTCCTTGGTGGCCTTTTCCTCCTCTTCCCAGTGTTAGGCATACCTAAGGGTTCTCCAGCCCTTCACACACTCACATGATTTACAAATGGACCTAGTTATATTCGAGAGGCAGGCATCAGTTGTGACTGAATTCATTCAAGGAAACTGGAGGAAACTTAAGGGAGTCTGTATTTCCTGTCTCAAACTATAGCATTTGAGGGAAGCAGAGAATTTGCAAATTAACAGGTTTTAACTTCTGCCTGGGGAAGTGCCTGACCTTTGAGGCAGGTAATTTCTGGAAGCAACCTTTAAGAGTGGATGTGAGGAAGGAACTGAAAGAGTAGATACACCCAAGAGGGCTTAGGAGAGGGCCCAAGATGGACTGAGATCATCCCTTAGTCCCATGACGGAAGGCTCTGGAAAGAGGGCCTCAGGGGCTGAGATTGCTTTTGTACTTTTTGGGAACTTGGACAGGAGTGAGAAATCTTTGTGTGTGGATTATCTATTTATTTTTTAAATACCCTGGCACAGCGAGGACAGGATGCTGACCTGCTGAAAGATGCCAGATCAAGTACTGGGTGGGCAAGTGGGAAAGGTCAGAACGCTTGTTTGTCTTGGTACTGCCATTCACTGCTGAATGACCTCACGCAAGTTGCGTAACCTCTCTGGGTCTCAGCTACTTATCTGTCCAGTGAGGGAGTTGAACTAGACAGTCTGTAGGGAGCCATCCAGTTATCAAGTTCTGTAGCTTTTAATGTTGGCAATACTTGTGAAGGCATAAAGGATAATAACCCCCTTTGTCTGATTCCGTATGACCATATTAAATATATGTGTGTGTGTGTCTTTGTATGTGTTTCTATCTCTTTTAAAGGTCTTGTCTTAAACCAGACTAACTCTTTTCTACTTTCAAGATAATCTCATTTCCTCCTAATTCTTGCAGGATCCTATTAGTAAGAGCTGAGCCCAGCTTTGAATCTTTGCCATGCTGTTTGCTCAGAAGAAGAAAGACCAGCAGATGCCATTCACTGCCAGCAAACTGTTTGTAGCCTTTAAACGAGTCTTTTTAGGGAGCCTGAAGTTCCAGGATTTATCTATCTTTTTCATCTAACATTCACTTTATGTCAGGCTCTGTGCTAACTGCTTTGCATGCACTGTCTTGATTAGGCCTTACAGCAACCTTATGAGTTAAGTTTTATTATTTTCTCTATTTTACAGAAAAGGAATCTGAAGCCCAGAGGGGTTAAGCTTCTTGCCTAAGATTGCACAGCAGTAAAATAGCAGATCCAGGATTTAAGCCCACTTCATACTTCATATCATATGTACCACCATTCCAAATTCTGTTCTATGAAGGTGTCCTAGGGGTTGCTATAAACAATGTAGTTACTGTGTAAAATATATGTATTTTCGAGGGCCACTGTGGAACTGAGGATGAAAACCATTCATTTTCAGAATTATCTCTCTTAATCATATGGATCAGAAAGCATAGTTTGCCTAAATGAACTCAGTGCCTTCTGGCAGCCAAGTTGAAAGGCTGAGGACACAAAGGGTCTCAGGTTGACAGGGCTCAGACATTCCCTGTTTTTTCACTCTGTTTAGAAAATAGTTTATTTCTTTAAGTGTCTTCCTACACAAAGGATATAAAGATGGTATTCTTCAGCCAAGGCACAAAGCCAGCCATTTAGTGTCTGGCTCTCTACTGCAGCTGGCTGGTCTCAGTAGAATCACAAGGTAAATGCTCTCCTGTGAGTGCTTTGGCCCCATATCCTGTGCCCTTCAAATGCTGTATTGAGGGTCCACACAGTAGAAACCAGAAGAAAATCTTACAGGCATCAGATAGTTCCACCTGTTGTCTCCTAGATGAAGAAACAGAGCTATAAAGTGACTTGTCCAAAAATCACGTATCAAGTTTGTAGCAACAACAGAAATGGGATCCAGGCCTTCTGCCTCTAGTTTATCCTATACTTGATAAATATATACCTAAAGCAGGTATCTGTGACTCTCTGGACCTCTGTATACAACCTGTGTTGGGGACACACTTTATTCTCTATCATCATTTATCACAACCAAAAAAATTAAGCCATAGAAAACAGCTATCACTTAAAAAAGAGATTATATTGTTAATTTCACATATTGAGATAATATTTAAATGGGTCATTTCTGTATATCTTCATACTCATAAAAGGAAAAGGTTTTTTGTTGATGATATTTTATTATATAAAATACGCATTCTAAAATTCTACAGTATAGGTGGATAGTATTTGACAGGTATGGTAACAAGGTAAACCTCAAATGAATTTTTGGGAAACCAGATAAGGAGCCCTGATCATGATTTTAAATAGTCTTTTAAACATGTGAAATGTTATTTGCAAAAAGCTTTATGTATAACAGAAAATCCACGGATAATGGTTTACTTATGAAAGGGAAAAGGAGAAATAACTTTTAGTTAAGGTTAGTTACTATTTTCCCAGGTCTTATTTACAAGATTCAGACATTTAAATTAAAGTAAATTAAATTGTATTTTATTTTTAGGTAATATAAATCCAAAGCATGAACTTTAAAAGTAATATGTAGAATTTCTTATAAGAAGTTCAATATAAAAATATCTTCTCATATTACCGTTTATCACTGTAAAACAATCTCTCAGAATAAATTCTATTCCCCTGTGTTTCAGAATGACACAAGTATCTTAAAATTTAAGATGTAGCATAATGCACATATGGAAATAGAAGTTTGCTGCTCATTTTTTGTCTTTGAAAAAATGGCACTCATTTCTCTTAAGTATTTCTTGAGTCTTTTGTTACATATCTATAGTGTACGAACACTTGGTTCTCATTTTCCATCCTAGTAAAAAACAGAGAGTAATAATTTAAGATATACCCTGAAAATATTTTTACTTTTACCATTAGGTTTGTAATATCCTCGTAGCATTTTCCTTAAAGCTAGGGTTCTTTTGTTTGCATAATGATTTTTCTTCGTGGAACTTAAAGTACTATGGAGTTGGATCCCATTCTGTTGAATGCATAGATACCTCTCTGGCAGTGGTTGGAATCTTTCAGTGCCTAGGATGGTTAGCAGGTACTTAAGTGTCTGTTGAATTTAAAAGAAGATGAATTTCTTTAAAATTCCTTTAAAGAATTAATTCTTGATGAACTTGAGAGGGAATTTGGAATTCCTTTGGTTTCTTCTCATTTTATAGTTGAGGAAGCTGAGACCCAAATAGCTAAAGGAATTTGCTAGAAGTGGAATAGCTCTTTTGGGGCAAGTGGGAATTAAGGGAAACCAATACTTACTGAGTATCTACTGTACATTAGATATTTTATATATTTCAGTGCATTTAATTCTTAGAACTCTCAGGTCGCAACCAGTTCAGAAAAGTCGAGCAACCTGCCCAAGCTAATGTAGCTAGTAAATGAAGGACCTAAAATCAAATTTAGATCTGTCTAGCTACGAAGCCTGCGTAGTCTTTCCACCATCCTGTGCTGATTTCTATCTCTTGGTTCCCTAATTTTGTCATTAAAAATGTATAAGATGATATTGGTTTGAATTAAGTAATATACTTGGCCCAAACCAGTGATACACACTTATTCTTTTTGGGCCAACGATGCAACCAAGTATGTTGTACAGTGAGAAGAGTATTCAATTTGAAGCAGAACTTTGCCTCAAGTCCCAATTTTGTCTCTGACTGACTGTATTACCTGTCTGGAAATCAGTTTCTGCATAATAAAAATGTGGAAATAGACTTGATGATTTCCATATACCTCTTAATTGGCCTATCCACATAGTCAACAAATACTTTTTGGAAACAGGGCTGATACACATAAATCTAGTACCTTGTGGAAATGATATGGGAGAGTCACATGCAAAGGAAGAGGAAACCAAGTGAATATTAGACTTGGTATTTGGTTAAAAAAAAAAAAGAAAGAAAAGTCAATAGGGAGATAAAGGAAAGATCACAATAGTGTGGAAATCTCTTTTTAGAAACTAATAAACATTAGTGTCACTGATTCACTGACTGCCTGAGTGCTCACTCCACTTTCTCTCCTTCACACAAGACACCCACACACCTCCTTCAGTGATTCTATTACAGATTTCTGCTTTCAACAAAAGAGGGCAATTCACATAGTGTAAGAGAAATGACCACATAGGATAGGCCAAACGTATCCTATGTCTTTCTTATAGGAGCTGAAAATGATGTGTAGGCTTACCTACAGAAATAGCCCAGAGGTGTTTGCCTGGGTTATAGATTAAAAGGTTTTCAGATGAACTTCTGCTGTGGAGGCTTTTAAGCCTCAGTTACATCATCTTTAAGCTATGAAGAGTAATGTGTATCTCCTTTGAAATTCTGTAAAGGCTAAATGAAGAACTGTCATCACATAGGAAGTTTAGTAAATATTTTTGTATTGTAGCTTCTGTCTTCCCGAATACTATCCTCAGCTGGCCATAACTGTCTTCATTTACTTGTATTAGAGTCATTTGACTTAGAGTAATTTGTAACTTATATAGCGGTTTAGTTTTGTTTCTAATCATTATGAAGGCTTGTAATGGCAATGGGTCATGGTAGAAATACTGGCCTTAGAGACAGATGTTGGTACCAGCCTAGATCATATCGTTGACTGAGGGTGTTACCAGAGGCAGGAGTTGCCTCTTTAATTTTCAGTTTCTTCAACTGTAAATTGAGGATGTTGGACGAGATAACTCCTTATAACCCTAAAAAATCAATGATTATGCACATCATTCAATATGTCACTTTATTTTATTTATTTCTTTTTTTGAAACAGGATCTCACACTGTTGCCCAGGCTGGAGTGCAGTGGCGTGATCTTGGCTCACTGCATCCTCAACCTCCCAGGCTCAAGTGATTCTCCCATGTCAGCTTTCTGTGCAGCTAAGACTACAGGCCCGAGCCACCATGCCCGGCTATTTTTTTCAGTTTTTGTAGAGATAGGGTTTTGCTACGTTGCCCAGGCCGGTCTTGAACTCCTGGGCTCAGGCGATCCACCTGCTTCAGCTTCCCAAAGCATTGGGATTACGGGCATGAGCCACACCTAGCCTGATGCATTGCTTCAACTTGTAAAGTTTTATTTGATTTGCTGCTGAAATCAGTTAATGAATGCTATATAAATGCAGAAAATGCTCATGTGTTCCATGTTTGACTTTATAATGATCATTTACTCACAGAATATTTACAGAAAGTCCTATCAATGTACAATGAGTTAAGTACATAAACTAATAATGGAAATGAGAACTCCATTTCAAAATAAGAATAAGCACGATCTAATTTACAGGACTTAAGACTTCCTGATTTACTTGGAGTCAACATGAAGTTGCTTCATAGATTTCTAGACCAAGGGTCTCAGAATACCTCTATAATTTCTCTCAAGAGAATAAATGTTCAGACATTTGGAAGCTCCCTACTTACTTTTTAAAAACAATCTGTTTTCAATTTGCCTCTGTAGTTGGCTTTGAAATTTCAAAGAAGGGCTATATGTTGTGGTGTAGCAATGGTACAGGATTATCTTCCCATTTTCTAGGATATGCATTTGGAAGTAGAAATGGGATTTCCAGAACTGCAAAATAAATTACAAGAATTATGCTTACTGTCTGGAGAGATAACTGAGGCTCTCACTAGACTGTTTTTCCAGCCTCAACTTCTGGATAAGCCAAATGTTGCTTTCAACTTCAGAAAAGCAGCAGTTTGTTGCAAATGGTTCAGATTTTAAGGCTACCCTTTTTCAGTCTTAAGAGTGCTGTTGAATTCAACATACACTGCATTTTATGATTATATTGTAATATACTGTGATGCCAAGGCGTATGTTGTTGATGCTATTTTGCACTTGGTTGGTACAGAAGCATTAGGCCCTGGCTGTTTTCTCTGTTCAGTTCTGATTTGGTGTTCAAAGAGTTATTTATGCAGAATTACTAAGATAGCACATTGGGATTTTGATAACTTTGGCAGCTTGATGGCTGTTATGTGCAAATAGGCAGTTCACTAGTACTGGGGCTATGCTTGGGAGAGTCTGCAGCCAGCAGCGTTGTGAAGCTTTTCCCAGCACAGCAATGTCATGTGCATCAGTGGGGCTTGTTTTGCTTGCCTTATCTGCCTTTCCGCTTTTGGTAATAAACTGAAATTTGTTTAGTAACAAACTAAAATTACACATAGCGTAATTTCCACTTTGGCTGGCCAATTACTCTCCCAAGTCTTTCTTCCTACAGGAAGAAAAACTTGACCTACACAAATATTTGGGTAGATGACTGCTCCGTGAAATACTTCTTCAGTTTAGGAGAGGATTAATCCTCTTGGGTAAGTCTTTCACAGCTGCCCCCCTCCACACCCTCCTCTTTCCTGCAGTGCCAAATCTAGTATAGAAACCATGAGTGCATTTCTTTTTTATACCCAAGGATATTATCGAGTGCCTCAAAGCAATTATAGGATACATCTAGTTTTATTACTTTCATTATAGGTAGAGCTCATAGGACACACAAATTAGCTTAAATATAATCTGATCCCAAGGTAGTAAAGTTTATTTTTCCAAACAAAAATCCTGTTACCTATCTCTTTGTACAAGGAGGCAGTTTCTGTCTCTTTTCTCTTCCCTCATACAAAGTTGCTAATACTTCTGTTTAATTGAGATCCAATTAATTTTTATTCATTTTAATACCTGTTATAATCTTCCCCATTTAATAAATATGACTAAAACAAAACAATGTAGGATTTTAAAAAACCTGTCCAATTGGCAAAGTACCCACTGCACCTATAGCTTAAAAGGAATCTTACAGTTATGTAAGATTTTGGTTTGTTTAGCTTTCTCACCATTTATGTGTCTTGTCCAATGTGTATGCCTTGTTACATTATTATAGAAGAACTTGACACATGGCTTTTATCTGAGAAAGAAGGAATGGTGTGATAGTAAAGAATAATATTCTATCGATTCTAACATGCACCATTTTCACATTTTGATGTCTTTCAAATTGAGATGTGTCTTAATAATTGAGGGCATGTCATATTCAGTTGGCACTTCGTTTCTTTCTGTGGTACACAACATAACAAGGCATCTTACAATTAATGCCATCTTATATTTGATGAAATGTGATATCAGGAAATAGGAAAACAAACAAACTCCAGGGTCTCTTCAACTACAAAGTTCTTTTTTTTTTGGTTGTATATATTTATGGGACACATGATGTTTTCAAACAGGCATACAATGTATAACAGTTGAATCAGGGTAATTGTCAACTACAAAGTTCTATTATCATCTATAAGCTATCAACTTGTAGCAAAATATTCATATATGGAAGCAAAATGTAGACCTTACTGCTATATGTAAATTTTTAATTTAATTTTATTTTTTTAAAAAAGAGACAGGGTCCCACTCTGTTTCTCAGGCAGGAGTGTAGTGTTGAGATTATAGCTCACTGCATTCCTAGGCTCAGGTGATCCTCCCGCCTTAGCCTCCTAAGTAGCTGGGAGAACAGGAGCATGCCACCATGCCTGGCTAATTTTTTTAATTTTAATTTTTGTAGAGACAAGGTCTTGCCTTGCCTTCCCAAAGTGCTGGGATTGCAGGCCTGAGCCAGCATACTCAGCTCCTGCTGTATATAAATTAGATTGCTATTTGTCTTCATAATAGTTTTATTTAAAATAGACAAGCTATACTAAAACATGTAGCCACATTTTCTTTTTATATTGTGCTAGAAACTACAGCAACTTTTATTTTCCGAATAGGTAAAATCAGAATTATCATAATTTTTCTCATATCCTCTGGCAGTTTTTCCCTTACACTGTGGGAAAATGCCTAGGATCGTGAAAATGAAATACCACTGACAGACTAAGAATAGGAGGGAATAGATACGGTCTCTCCTTTCTAAACTGTGTAAAGGTTTCACAAGGGAAGTTACTTCTTATGTAGCAGTGTAACCAGATTTGACCTGTGAGATTTAAATGAAATTGTGAAGATAAGCATTTTTTTTTCTTTTTATCCCATCAATTGCTTGGAATAAAATGAAGAGTTTGATTTTCCTCGTATTTGATGCCTCAGACCACTATGCCGAACAAGGTTTCTCAACCTTGGAACTACAGACATTTGGGACCACATAGGCCTTTGCTGTGGGGGCTGTCTTATTAATTGTAAGATGTTCAGCAGCACCTCTGGCTTCTATCCATTAGATGCCAGTGGCAACACGCCCTGCCAGTGTGAAAACCAAATGTGCCTGCCAAAAATACCAAATATCCCCTGTGGGGCAAAACTGCCTCTGGTTGAAAGGCAGTGGTGTAGAGGAGCACATATGATACATAATGTATAAAATGCTGCTCTGGGATTATCCCTATTTCAAGGGTTCTGTATGTATGTGTACACATATGTGTGTACATATATCTGTGCGTGTGCATATAGATATGCTCATATATGCATTTGTCAGATTACATATCTATTTATTTATTTAAAATATAAGATCATTGTATATATAGAACCTGACACAAGTGAGAACTGAAACATTTTGACAGATCCATGAAATATGAATTCATTTACATTTGTATGTCGTCAGGGCTCAAAAAGAACATCTGACTAGATTTGTAGACTCTGTTGCTAAGCGTGGTTTTGCTACCTATATGGTTAAATGTTTAATATTTAAGGTTTCCCATAAAAGATGAATTTTGAAAGGAAAGCACTTGGCCGGGCGCGGTGGCTCACGCTTGTAATCCCAGCACTTTGGGAGACCGAGGCGGGCGGATCACGAGGTCAGGAAATCGAGACCATCCTCGCTAACACGGTGAAACCCCATCTCTACTAAAAATACAAAAAATTAGCCAGGAATAGTGGCGGGCGCCTGTAGTCCCAGCTACTGGGGAGGCTGAGGCAGGAGAATGGCGTGAACCCAGGAGGCGGAGCTTGCAGTGAGCCGAGATTGCGCCACTGAACTCCAGTCTGGGCAGCAGAGAGAGACTCCGTCTCAAAAAAAAAAAAAAAAAAAAAAAGAGGAAAGCACTTGTGTGTGTGTACGTGGAAGAATAGAAAAAGGGAAGGGGGGTACAGCTGGGTGTAAAGGAGTGGGGAAAGGGAACAAAGGAAGATGAATGAACTGATAGAAAACAATTATCTATCTCTGATGCTGTGGAATATTGCCTTACTGTTACGTGAAGCTCCATTTACCATTGAGCAATTTTACAGTTCTGATGAAACTGAACTATTTTTCCCTAGTAAGTAGTTGAGGAGTTAAGTTCTTGATGATTTAATCATTATAAAGATAAGTTGACTGTGCTTGCATTTCAGAACTTTATTTCAGCTTTTCCCATTAAAGGAAATTAGTACCTTAAAATATATATTTTAAATATTCCATTTGCCATTTTAACTTATTGATTCAACTAGAAGTTGTTCAGAATTTGAACTTATTACAAATGAATTTCCTAGAAGAAATGATTGAAATGCTATATTACATAGACATTATTATTATTATTATTATTATTATTATTATTGAGACAGGGTTTTACTCTGTCACCCAGGCTGGAGTACAATGGCATAAATACGGCTCACTGCAGCCTCAACCTCCCAGGCTCAAGCGATCCTCCCACCTCAGTCCCCCAAGTAGCTGAGACTACAGGTGTGCACCACCACACCCAGCTAATTTTTCTATTTTTTGTAGAGGCAGGATTTTATCATGTTGCCCAGGCTGGTCTTGAACTCCTGGGCCCAAGCAATCCACCCATATCAGCCACCCAAAGTGCTGGGATTACAGGCGTGAGCCACCGCTGCTGGCCCTACATATACATTATTTAAAGCTTTAATAAGCATATGTTTAAAGATGCAGTTTTAAATATTAATAATGCTTAGAATTCTGTTAAGTCAGAAGCAAGCCTAAGAAAACAAAAACAATGACCACATGATTAAAAAAAAATGTTTAGGCTTCATGGTGCCAATTACCTTAGCACAAACTGAACAGTGACCAATTCTTTACTCCCTATCCATAAACACAATACATACACGACCTACGGTGATAAGGGAGGAGCTTGCTGTTGTACATTATGTTAATTATAGAGAAATAAGAGACAATGTTGTGAATATTAGAGATGAATCCAAGGCTCCTGAAAAGAAAGATGAAGACTATGATTTTTCTGGATAAGGCAGACTTTTAGGATGATTGTTTTGGGTACTGACTTAATAATTAGTTCTTTGGAAAGCCTCTCACAATACAGTCCCCTGAAAGTTATTTAGCAACGCGTCTGTCTTTCCATGTTTAAGAAAAAGAGGCAAATAACAAATGATATTGAGGCATTCTTTAAAGAAGCAATGTTTTTAGTAAACATCTTGTGAAAAGCTCCTTTCTGAGTTGGAATTTTAGAAGTAAAGGGGATTTTAGAGATCACGTAATCCAATTTATTTTTATGGGTGAGGAGAATGAGAGCAAGGGAATTGGTGACCATCACTTGCATTAGCGATGGCTGCAGCGAACTTGCAGTTTAATAACAGACACAAAGAAAAAGATGCTGAGTCATCAAGTAAAGGTTAATTTATGTTCATTATTCACTGATCCCAAACACGACTGGGCATAAGGATCACCTGAAGAGCCTGATAATATGTTCCCAGGCCCTCCCCAGACCTTGTGAACAAGACAATCTGCAATAGGATCCGAAGTCTATATTAAACACAAAGTCTTAGTAATTCAGAAGTAGTTAGTCCTTAAACACAAACTTGGGAAAAAGTAAACAGTATTTGATAAAATTGAAACACATATAACTTATATAAACAACTTCATATAAACAGCTGATATAAACAACTGCAGCTTTAGTCACTGAAAAAATTTGGTTACGGACCATTCTGGGTACCTGAAATATTCCAATATTGTGAATGAGCCTATCAGTATTGCAAATTTACAATGTCCAGCAGGTTCTTTATGAAGGCAGGGAGCTCACAGGTTCTGAGCCTTGGAATGAGAAATCACTTGATTGTATACTTCTATTTCTCCCTCACTTTAGTTTGGGTTTTTTGTTTTCTCAACTTTAAAATAGGGGCTATCATAGGAGCAACCTGCCTCCTGTTATTATCCGTCTCTTTATGTAAACATCCTGTTTCCCAAAGAGTTCTACAGGTTTTTTAAGTACAAGGACCATATTTTATGACTTCCTGTATTCAGTGCTTGATATGGTTTGGCTGTGTTTGCACCCAAACTCTCATCTTGAATTGTAATCTCCATAATCCCCACGTGTCAAGGGAGAGACCAGGTGGAGGTAATTGGATGCTGGGGGCAGTTTCCCCGGTGCTGTTCTCATGATAGTGAGGGAGTTCTCACGAGATCTGATGGTTTTATAAGTATGTGGTAGTTCCTCCTGTGTTCATGCTCTCCACTGCCACCTTGTGAAGAAGGTACCTTGCTTCTCCTTCATCTTCCGCCACGATTGTAAGTTTCCTGAGGCCTCCTCAGTCAAATGGAACTGTGAGTCAATTAAATGTCTTTCCTTTATAAATTACCCAGTCTCGAGCAGTTCTTTGTAGCAGTGTAAGAATGGACTAATACAGTGCCTCTTGAAAGTACCTTCCCTATTTCAGAAAAACAGCATGGGAATGGTGTCTAGGAGGAGGGGTTTTGGGATCATAAACCTAGGTTTGAATCCAAAAATTTCCATTTTCACTTACAGTGTGACACTGGAAAGTTACGTAACTTTGTGGCTCAATTCCCTCATTGCAAAAGGTATAGAATACCTCTTACTGTTGTAAAGAGTAAACAATCTTATATATGCAAAGAGGCTAACATAATTTCTGAAATGTACTAACCTTTTTAAAAAGTGATAGTGTATAGTCTCTAATTTATGATGGTTCTCCCTACAATTTTTCAAACTTTTGAGGTGCAAAAGTGATACACATTCAGTAAAATCTATACTTTGGTACAGCATTTATTCACATAAAGTATTCAACATTTTAGTAAAAAATAGGCTTTATTTTAGATGATTTTGCCCAACTATGGGCTAATGTAAGTGTTCTGAGCATGTTTATGGTAGGCTAGGTTAAACAATTATGTTTAATAGGTTAGATGTATTAAACACATTTTCGACTTACACATTTTCAACTTAAGATAGGTTTACTGGGATGAGTTTATCAGAATGTAACCCCGTATAAGTTGAGGAGCACCTGTATATTACATGCACCTGGCTATGGCTACAGGTGCTAGGGATAGACTAGTGAAGACAACAGACAAAATCCTTGTCCTCATGGACTCTTTTGTGGGAATGGGGGAGATGCATAATAAACAGGCAAAATAAAAATAAGTAATTTTTGATAGAAACAAGTGCTATAAGGAAAAAAATAGGGGAATGATAGGGGAATGTGGCAGAGAATAGCTGAGAGGTAGGGTAGAATGCATTCAATAGGATGGTCAGGAAAGACCTATTTGGAGACGTGACTCCGAACTGAGAAAGGAAGGGTGAGAAGACATTCATGGAGCAAGCTGAGGTCATCACATTCCAGACAGGAAGCCACAAGAACAAAGACCTCGAGATGGAATGAACTTAAAGTGATCTAAGAACAGAAAGAAAGCCAATGTTTCTGGAATGTAGTGAGAGATGGGTAATGTGGTAGAAGATGAGAGGAAGGCATGCAGAAGGTGCTCAATAAATGGTTAAAATGCTGTGGTAACATAGAAACATGTGAAGTTCTTTACAGATTTCCACCCCTCTAGGAATATGTAAACTGAATGCATCTTCATCTTTTTCCCCTTTGGGTGTCTTTATTGTAGCATTCTGGTTTTACTTTGTCTTGCTTTTTCCTCTTCCTTTCAGTCTTGGCCTTCCTGTCCACTTCCTCCCTTAGCTCTAGGAGCTTGGGTTTTCCAGTTTCTGTGATGAGACTTCAGTCAAAGAATAAGCTATTCATAGTTGCTCCATTCTCAAATTTAAATGAACAAACTGAAATATGTGAAAGGTAAAGGGATACAAAAAAAGAAAATCCAGAATTCCTTAAAAATCAGTTTGGTGCTTTTCTTCCTCTTAGGCTTAAGCCTGTAAAATGAAATGTTTTCAAGACACACATAGCAGTAGCAGAATAAGGAAAGAGGCACATTGGGTTCATTCATGGCTCAGCATTTCTTTTCCTCACCAGCCCACCTGGGATGACATCCAGCAGGTCCCTGACCTCTTTCAAGCTGGAGGCTGGCAAGTCTGGTTTTCTGGCATTTCTTGACCCACACGTTGCTGCTTTTTATGGTGGGGTCTAAAATGTTGAAGTCAGGGCTGCTGAAAGAACTACCAGTAAGAGACTCAAGGCACAGGAGTCAGATTGAAAGGGCCAGGCTGGGTCCAGTGGCTCATGCCTGTAATCACAGCACTTTGTGAGGCCGAGGCAGGTGGATAACCTGAGGTCAGGAGTTCAAGATCAGCCTGGCCAACAAGGTGACACCCCATCTTTACTAAAAATACAAAAATTAGCCAAGTATGGTGGTGCATGCCTGTAGTCCCAGCTGCTCAGGAGGCTGAGGCTGGATGATTGCTTCAACCTAGGAGGCAGAGGTTGCAGTGAGCCAAGATCACACCACTGCACTCTAGCCTGGGTGACAGAGCGAGACTTCATCTCAAAAAATATATAAAGAATGGAAGAGCCAGAAGTGAGACGACTTGGAGGAGTTAGAGGAGGTCAATTCTGCATGACGGGAAAAGGAAGTATAGGCAGACTTATCCCTGGTGAAGAGTAGTCACAATCGAAAACTGGCATTATGAGTTTTAGGAAATAAAATGATCATTAGCTTCTCCAATAAGAAAAATGTGGAATTTGGTCTCGTTATGGTCTTTTCTTTCTTTACCCTCTCCATTGTTTTATTATAACTTTTCTATTGGTTATTTTGATTTTTACATCTGAAAATTTTAGATATCTTTTATTCTCTACTTTTCTTCTTTTGCTCTCCTACCTCTGTTGACTATTCTAATATTTTTGGATAATTAAAGACAATAACATTTGTATTCTGTTACCAGAGTAAAAGAATTTTCTGCTTTGTCCATTAATTTCCTCTAAGAATTGACAGATAAATAATTGAATCCTGCCATTTTAAGAATCTTCCAAATTTCAAGGTAGGTCCAGTGGATCTCTCTTTTTCTAGATCACTTGTTCAAAACCATGCTATGTTTTGTTTGTGTATATCTCCATCAAGATTCTTTTCCCACCCCTTGGAGTTGCTAATTGCGTTTTCTTCATGTTAAAACAACAACAAAAAAAACAAAACAAACAACAACAACAAAAAAACAAGGAATCACATTTATTTCTAAGATCAACTTTTTTTTTTTTTTTGGAGACAGAATCTCACTCTGTCACCCAGGCTGGAGTGCAGTTGCATGATCTTGGTTCACTGCAACCTCCTCCTCCTGGGTTCAAGCAATTCTCATGCCTCAGTCTCCCAAGTAGATGGGACTACAGGCATGCACCACCACACTGGGCTAAATTTTTGTATTTTTGTAGAGTCAGGGTTTCACCATATTGCCCAAAGTGCTGGGATTACAGCCATGAGCCACCACACCCCGCCAGCCCAACTTCTTAATCATTCCATTTGTTAAAGAAAATTCGTATTTTTCTTGAAGACTTTTCTGGAGTCCCATAATTTGTAGAAGTTTCTTTAGGTCTTTTTGAAGAACAACTATGGACATCTTTTCAAATTATGGACCTTTTGGATTAGTTCAACAATTGTGTGTTGGATGCAAGGCTTCCTATTTCTAGAATTCTTCCTCTTCTTTTTCTTTTTTTCACCCTATGGAACACTCAAACACATTTTTCAGACAAGATATGTGGAATATATAATTTCTAAGTCTTCCCATGTCAGAAAATGTCTTCTAATTGTTAGAATACAGAAGTATAGGTTCAAAGTCATTTTGCCCTCAGAATTTTAACCATGTTATATTGTTTTTAGCATTCATTGTTGCTTATGAAAACTTTGATGTAACCTGATTTTTTATACCTTTGTAGGTAATATTTTCTCCTTATGGAAACTTTTAAGATCTTTTCTTTTTCCTTGGCGTTCTGAATATTCATGATGATGTGCTTCGATGTGATTCATTTTGTTGATTATACTTGCTACTTAGTGGACCCTGTCAGATTTTTTCACTCAGAAACTTTCTTTTATGATGACATAAATTATTTTCTACTATCCAGTTTCTCTTTCTGTAACTCCTACAGTTGAATATTTGACTTTCTGGATAGATTTCTATATTTCTTAAATTTTCTTTCATTTTCTCCTTTAAAAAAAAAAAGCTTTACTTTCTGGGAGATTTTATTGTTTCTTTCTTTTTGTGTTATTTTGAAATAGTTTTCCTTTGGCAATTTCTCTTAAAGTTCATGAACCCTTTTTTTGCTCTCGGATTATTTTTCACAGTTGTCTGTTCATTTTCTTAAATTTCTTTGAGGATCTTAATTTAAATACCTATAAATTCTCGTTTGTTCTCTGAATTATTTTTGTGTCAATTTCAGTTGTTTTGCTTGTTCATATCTGTTCTCCTTTATGCCACCAGTTCTGCTAAATGTGATCCTTAGTTGGTCATTATTCTTATGATTGAAGGACTAGGTTAGATTGTAAAGTGAGATGGCATGTATCTTGTGACAGATGTGCAGGCCTCATTTCTCAACAGATTAGCCTTGACTATTGGTCTTCTTTCCCCTTAGGAAGCTAGAGAAAGAAGCGGGCAGTTTCTGCCCCACCCTGGACCTTTACTCTAGGAGAACTAATAACCATTCTAGAAACTTTTCACTCTTCCCAGAATTCTTTCAATCTCTGCAGAAGAGTTCTTGATTTTTTGCTTGGGAAAAAAATGCCATCACTGCGCTCTAGGGAGGGGATGTGCCAACTCATGTATCTGTTTAGAAGTAAGTCCTTCATTTAATCACCTTGATGCCTGCTTTAGTTTCCACTCACGCTCCTGATGCCTGCCAACTATGGTCTTAACACAAGCTGTCCTGGATGAGCATTTTCCACCTGTGCTCCAGGCTTCTGCTAAGCATGTCCTTAGCTGCCACCCCTCCCTGGCTTATCATCATGATCCTGGAGAATTCGTTCGAATCTCTGGTCAGCTACTTCTCCTCACTGTGCTTATTCCCTCTTGTATGTGCTTCCTGTCATTACAGTTGGATATGGAGGGAGGAGGTAGAGAAACATGATCAGTTCACTATTTTAAACAAGAACATGAACCTAGGTCTTCTGACCAGTCTTCTTACCCTTATACCTAGGATATGAACATCACATTCCACCCTTTTACTTATTGCCTATGTCTTTAGGTACAAGCCATTTCACCTCTTTGTGTCCCAAATTTCTTACTATTATTTACGGAGAATAATACTGACCATATGTGGTGGTAATATAAATTGAGGAGAATAGTATCAGTCACATACAGTTTCAACGAGGATGTTTTAAGGGTGTCTAGCATAATGTCTATTAGGATCTAGAAAAAAAATCTAAAATTTAAAAGCCTGTGTAAATTGTCAGTTTTGTAATTTGACTTTCAGAGCCGTATGAATAAGATCCAACATAAAAAAAGAGTATTTAAATTTAAGAAGTTATTAAGTTTTAAAGAGTATTTAAAATTAAGAAGTTATATATTAAAAAGATATATCTTTGTTTGAAAATTAAAGTAAAATCTTAACACAAATGGCGCGTTTAATGAAATCACTAGATCTCAAGGTATGAGACAGCTATTGTGTATTTTAAGGCAGATTACAGTGTTCACATACATTTTCTTTCTCTGACAGAACATGCTTTGTTCTTATTTCTTCTTCCCTGGCAATGCAAAATAATATAACTTTGGACATGTTATGAAACTTTTATGAATCTAATTTTCTTCATCTATAAAGTGAGAAAAGTATTTCCTCCTCTCTCTCTCTCCTAGGACTCTTTGAATTAAACAAGTCAATAATAGAAGTGACCTCCTTGCACTGGGTTCCCTTACAAGAAATTGTCTCATCCCGTTCAGAAATGGTCACATCCAAAGAGGTTCTTTAAAGAATACTGTGGATGTGTTTGATAAAATTGTAGCTAAACATGATTACAGTGAAGGAAAATCACAAAAATGAGATGTTAGTCCGCTACCTTTGCAAAAACAGCAGGCTCAAGATATATTTTTCAGGGGAACAGTCACCTATTATTGGATTTGAAACCTTAGCAATTTTAAAAGATGTGCTGTATTTAACCTGCAGAAGCCCCAAAACACAAGAATTGTATTTGTGGATAGAGGATAGATGTTCCATGCTGATTGACCTTACTTCATTATATATTTGTTGACTTTCTTTTTATCAAACTTATATTTTGCCGCATAAAACATACAGAACTTCCCAAAGAAGCCTTGACCTGATTGCCAAAAAGACTTCCAAGAACAAGAAGCCAGACAGATGGGAGACGTGAATACTATGTAAAGTTTTGGCAAGCTTCTCTGGATGTGTCTGCTGCAAAGCGGTGTGGGGGATGAGAACATTTCCTTGCTTTCAGACTTGCTGCAAAATTCTCTGACATGCTTTAGAGGGTATCAGGTCTTACAATTTATATTATCACAGGAATATCAGGTCATGGTTGAAATTATGGATAGTTACATGGTTGGAAAATAGATTTCAATTTTTTTCTGGCAATATGTTGGGAAGATTATTATTATTTAATGGCACTAGAGAAAAAAGATGGCTACAAATGCCTCTTAAATTTGGCCTTCTAAATAAGCAGAAAGCTATTTGATAGTAGTATTCTTGTATAACTAATGCTAATTGTTTTGTAGAATTTAAGAGGCAAAAATAAGGGGAAAATGCTGTGACATTGTGTTCAGTCATCAATGGACCAAGTATATTTAGTTGTCGGATGGTCTACGATTGGTATTAATATAACTAACAACTTAGTGCTCTGGCTATAAGTGGGGATGAGGGTTTGGTTGAAGTCTGACATCATTATGACAAGGCAGCTTCGATTATGCCACTGACATTTTCATCCTTGTTATTTGCTATAAGAGAGCATGTTAAAATAGTTCTAATCAGGCTGCCAATATTTAGAGAATTTGCTTTAAGTTTTAGAAATAATCATTTGCTTTCCTCCCCTGACTGTATCAAACATGCTTGGTTGAATAGATGGAAGAGGTCCACTTTGGGCTCAAATATAGCTATTTTTTTAGCTTTTATTATAGGTTCAGGAGTATATGTACAGGTCTGTTATATAAGTAAATTGCATGCCACAGGAGTTTGGTGTACAGATTGTTACCCAAGTAATAAGCAGATTATTTTTGTTACCCAAGTAATAAGCATAGTACCTGATAGGTAGTTTTTCATTCCTCTCCCTTCTTCTACCCATCACTCTCAAGTAGCCCTGGTATCTGTTGTTCCCTTCTTTGCATCTATGTCTTCTCAATGTTTAGTTCCCATTTATAAGCGAGAACATGCATTATTTGGTTTTCCGTTCTTGCATTAGTTAATGGCCTCCAGCTTTATCCATGTTGCTGCCAAGAACATAGCCTCATTCTTTTTTTATGGCTGCTGATATGGTTGGGCTCTGTTTCCCAACCCAAATCTCATCTCAAATTGTAATCTCCAGCATCCAGGGAGGGACCTGGTAAGAGATGATTGGATCGTGGGGACAGTTCCTTCATGCTGTTCTCATGATAGTGAGTTCTCATGAGATCTGATGGTTTAACAGTGTTTGGCAGTTTCTTCACTTTCTCTTTTGCTGCCATGGAAGACCTGCCTTGTTTCCCTTTCTGCATGGCCTTCTGCCATGATTGTAAGTTTCCTGAGGCTTCCTCAGCCATGCAGAACAATGAGTCAATTAAGCCTCTTAAAATTACCCAGTCTCGGGTATTTCTTTGTAACAGTGTTAAAACAGACTAATATAGCTGCATAGTATTCCATGGCGTATATGTATGTCATTTTCTTTATCCAGTCTACTGTTGATGGTCACTTAGGTTGATTCTCTGTCTTTGCTATTGTGAATAGTGCTGCAATGAACATAAATAGGCATGTGTCTTTATGGTACAATGTTTTATATTTCTTTGGGTATAGTCCCAATAATGGGACTGCTTGGTCAAGTGGCATTTTTGTTTTAAGTGTTTTTGAGAAATCACCATACTGCTTTCTACAATGACTGGACTAATTTACATTCCCACCAATAGTGTATAAGTGTTCTTTTCTCTCTGCAACCTTGCCAGTATCTGTTGTTTTTTGACTTTTTAATAACAGCCTTTCTGACTGGTGTGAGATGGTATCTCATTGTGGTTTTGATTTGTATTTCTCTAATGATTAGTGATATTGAGCATTTTTTCACATGCTTGTTAGCCATGTATATACTTTCTTTTGAAAAGTGTCTGTTCATGTCCTTTGGCCACTTTTTAATAAGGTTGTTTGTTTTTTGCTTGTAAATGTGCTTAAGTTCCTTATAAATTCTGGATATTAGACCTTTGTCAGATGCATAGTTTGCAAATATTTTCTCCCATTCTATAAGGTGTCTGTTTGCTCTGTGGATAGTTTCTTTTGCTGTGCAG
The DNA here is from genome assembly GCF_043159975.1 of Macaca nemestrina. Classification (NCBI taxonomy): domain Eukaryota; kingdom Metazoa; phylum Chordata; class Mammalia; order Primates; family Cercopithecidae; genus Macaca; species Macaca nemestrina. The sequence continues at coordinate 118,747,294 of NC_092133.1, read as the reverse complement.
AAGCTCTTTAATTAGGTTCCATTTGTCTAATTTTGTTTTTGTTGCAATTACTCTTGTCTTCATCATGAAATCCTTGCCTATATCCAGAATGGTATTTCCTAGGTCATCTTGCAGGGTTTTTATAGTCTTAGGTTTTACAAGTCTTTACTGATCTTGAATTGATTTTTGTATATGGTGTAAGAAAGGTGTCCAGTGTCAAAATCTTCTGCATGTGGCTAGCCAGTTACTCAGCACTGTTTATTAAATAGGATGTCATTTCCCCATTGCTAATCTTTTGTCAAAGATTAGATGGTTGTAGGTATGTGGCATTATTTCTGGGTTCCCTATTCTGTTCCATTGATCTATGTATCTGTTTTTTTTTTTTCCCCCAGTACGATGCTGTTTTGGTTACTGTAGCCTAGTATTGTTTGAAGTTAGGTAATGTGATATCTCCAGCTTTGTTCTTTTGCTTAGGATTGCCTTGGATATTTGGGTTCTTTTTTGGTTCCATATGAATTTTAAAACATTGTAATTCTATAAATAATGTCATTGGTAGTTTGATAGAACTAGCACTGAATCTGTAAATTGCTTTGGGCAGTATGACCATTTTAACAATATTGATTTTCATGAGTATGGAATATTTTTCCATTTTTTGTGTCATCTCATTTCTTTGAGCCATGATTTGTAATTCTCATTGTAGAGACCATTTACCTCCCTGGTCAGTGTATTCCTAGGTATTTTATTCTTTTTGTGGGAATTGTGAATGGGATAGTGTTTCTGATTTGGGTCTTTGCTTAGATGTTATTAGTGTATAGGAATGCTAGATTTTTGTGCATTGATTTTGTATATTGAAACTTTGGTGAAGTTGTTTCTCAGATCTAGGAGCTTTTGGGCAGAGACTACAGAGTTTTCTAGCTATAAAATCATACCATCTATAAGCAGAGGTAGTTTCACTTCCTCTCTTCCTATTTGATTGTCTTTTATTTCTTTCTCTTGCCTGATTGCTCTGGCTAGCACTTCTAGGAGTATTGTGAGTGGGCATTTCTGTCTTATTCTCAAGGGGAATTCTGCCAGTTTTTGCCCATTCAGTATGTTGGCTGTGTCATACATAGCACTTATTATTTTGAGGTATGTTCCTTCAATGCCTAGTTTGTTGAGGGTTTTTAACATAAAGGAATGTTGAATTTTAATGAAAGCTTTTTCTGCCTCTATTGAGATGATCATGTGTTTTTGTTTTTAATTCTGTTTATGTGGTGAATCACATTTATTGATTTGTGTGTGCTGAACTAACCTTGAATCCCATGGAGAAAGCCTCCTTGATCATGGTAGATTAGCTTTTTGATATGCTGCTGGATTTGGTTTGCTAGTATTTTGCTAGCATATATGTTCATCAAATATATTGGCCTGAAGAGTTTTTTATGTGTGCCTCTGCTAGGTTTTGGTATCAGGATGATGCTGGCCTTATAGAATGACTTATGGAGGAGTCCTTCCTTCTCAATTTTCTGGAATAGTTTTAGTAGGAAAGGTATTAGCTCTTCATTTTATACATTTGATAGAATATGACTGTGAATCTTTCTGGTCCTGGGCTTTTTCTGGTTGGTAGGCTTTTTATTACTGATTTAACTTCAGAATTTGTTATTGGTCTGTTTCAGAATTTGTTATTGGTCTGTTCAGGGATTCAATTTCTTCCTGGTTCAATACTGGGAGGCTGTATGTCTTCAGGAATTTATTCGTTTTTTTAAATAAGTTTCCTAGTTTGTGTGCACAGAGGTGTTCCACAGTAGTCTCTGAGGGTTTTTTTTTGGCATTTCTGTAGGGTCGGTAGTAATGTCCCTGATATGGTTTGGGTGTGTCCCCAACCAAATCTCGTCTTGAATTGTAGCTCCTATAATTCCCACGTGTTGTGGGATGGACCCTGTGGGAAATAATTGAATCATGAGGATGACTTCCCCCATACTGTTCTTGTGGTAGTGAATACATCTCATGAGATCTGATGATTTTATATGGGGAAACCCCTTTCACTTAGTTCTCATTCTCTCTCTTGCCTGCCACCAATATAAGATTTGCCTTTCATCTTCCAGTAAGATTGTGAGACCTCCCAGCCATGTGGAACTGTGAGCCCATTAAACCTCTTATTCTTTATAAATTACCCAATTTCAGGTATGGATTTATCAGCAGCATGAAAATGGACTAATACAGTCCCTTTTGTCATTTCTAATTGTGTTTATTTGGTTTTTCTATTTTTCTTTATTAGTCTAACTAGTGGTCTATTTTGTTATTTTTTTTTTTTAAACCTACTCCTGGATTCATTGATCCTTTGAATAGTTTTTCATGTCTCAATTTCCTTCAGTTCAGCTCTGATTTTGGTTATTTCTTGTCTTTTAACTTTGGGGTTTGTTTGTTCTTGTTTCCCTAGTCCTTTTTTCTTTTTCCTTTTTTCTTGTTATGCCATCTCTAGTTCCTTTATGTGTGATGTTAGGTTGTAAATTTGAGATCTTTCTTTTTTTATGTGGGCAGTTAGCACTATAAACGTTCCTTTTAACACTGCTTTAGCTGTATCCCAGAGATCCTGGTATGTTGCATCTTTGTTCTCATTAGTTTTAAAGAATTTCTTGATTTCTGCGTTAATTTCATTTTTTACCCAAAAGTTATTCAGAAATTCAGAAGCAGGTTGTTGTTTGCTTTCCATATAATTCTATCAGCTTTAGTAATTTTCTTAGTATTAATTTCTATTTTTTTATTGCACTGTGGTCTGAGAGTGTGTTTGGTATCACTTTAGTTTTTTTTTTTTTTAATTTGCTGAGGGTTGTTTTATGGCTGATTCTTTGGATGATTTTAGAGTATATGCCTTGTGCATATGAGAAGAATGTATATTCTGCTGTTTTTGGGTGGAGAGTTCTATAGATATTTGTTCAGTCCATTTGATCAAACGTTGAGTTCACATCCAAATATGGGTTCTTAAATATTCAGAGTTTTAAGAAATAGTTGATTAAATATAAGAACAAGCCATTTAATTGGTACAAGAGAAAAAGTCTGGAAGACTGTGAAATCTGTTACTTTAAAGGACTTTCAAGGAGTGAAATAATTATTTTCTAGTTTTAAAGTTTAACTATTTTTCCTATTATAAAATTACCTATTCACTTGGAAATTATAGAAAATAATGATCAACCAAAAGAAAAACATTCTAATCACCCACAATCTTAATGCTCAGAGTTAATAACTGATAACATTTTGGTATATATCTTTGCTGTAAAACATATATGTTAAAATAATTTTCCTGTTTTCCAAAAATGTATACCAAATATCCTACACTGTGTTTTGACTTATATTTCAAAATTCATTAAGTATCCTTTTGTAGAACTATTCTTACTGACTGCCTATTATGTACATGTATTCAAGGTTTACTAGAAATGCAGCTTTGATTTCTGATGGTTAAATAATTTACTTGCTAGAAGGTAGGGTGATTGACAGGTGATTTGTAAAGGTGCTGTGTAGATCCTACCTAGATTTTACTTGTGAGCTAACAAGCTAATTCTTCACTATTTTATGGATGCTGCCAGAAGACATGAGGCTCCTAGATCAGAGAGAAAGGACTTAATTATTCTAGAGCTTCAAGTCTGTCTGTGTCAGTTCCCACTTTTGCCCAAGTCCCACTGGGGAAATGCAAAGAGCCCATAATGGATACTTGCACATGAATAGGTTGCATTATAGTAGGAGAATTATGAACTCAGAGATTCACTGCCTTTACATTAAGCAGAAAGAAACCTGCTCTTTGTCTGGGGGGAGACATTAACTCATCACTCAAGGTTGATCACTGCAAAACACAAGCCTAGAAATGATCCAAGTGGCTAAGTCAGGACTTGACATTCTTGGCATATTCAGCAAGACCATGATGGGAAGCTCAGGGCCCATGGTAGATTGCTTCTCCCAACAGGTCGCTTTTGCTATATGACTCATTCCTTGGTGCTTCTGGACAGATTTCTTGTCTTGCTGTGACTCTAGTAGTCTATTCACCCCCCCACCTTTTTAGACTGAATCATAAGATAGAATATTGGTCCCCAATGTTTTTGGCACCAGGGACTAAGTTTTGAGGAAGACAATTTTTCCATCAACGGTGGGGGAAGGGAGATGGTTTCAGGATGAAACTGTTCCACCTCAGATCATCAGGAATTAGGGTCTTTTAAGGAGCATGCAACATAGATCCCTTCCATATGCAGTTCACAATAGTGTTTGTGCTCCTATGAGGATCGAATGCCACTGCTGATCTGGCAGGAAGTGAAGCTCAGGTGGTAATGCTTACTCACCTGCTGCTCACCTCCTGCTGTGCTGCCTGTTCCTAAGAGGCCATGGACTGGTACCGGTCCATGACCCAGGGGTTGAGGGACTCCTGGGATAGAGCATAAGGTTATATTTACTACTAGGTTGAGTTTATGATTCTACTTAAAGAATCATAAAGGATAGCTTCAGAACAAGTAAGTTTTGGGGTCGATTAGTGGGCTTTGTGTTTTCATCTAAAAGATCTTTAAGGACTCAGATAACAATGTAAATGCTACCTTTCCTAATTAATATTCTTTGTATGTTGGTTAGCTGTTTTTATATTATTTTGCTCTTATGCTATCATTAAGACAACTATGTATTTTATGCCTAGTGGTTTGGTAAAGATAAAATGAGGTAATATATGTCAAAAGTTCCTTGAAAACTAGAAAGAGCTAAACACTTGTAGGAGTTTAAAATATAATGTTTACCATGTGGTATATTCAACTGTACAGAGCAGGGTTTATAGAATATGTTTGCTTTGTTCATTAGTCACGCAGCTTATTATTGGTTAGGGTTAGTAACCATTGTTATTTCACTTGGTTTTTCACATTTTAACAATTTTGCGTCTCTAGCAAACATACAAAGATTATTTTTTCCTGCTTTTACTTTAATTTTGCAGAGGTTGCATTTAGAAATGGAAAGTTTTGAAAAAAGAAAACTTTATCTCAATTACCTACAGCGCTATAATTGAAATAGGAGGAAAACACGTTTTAAAAGTTGATTGACAACTAAAGAAATGATGGTATTCAAGAGGCTTTTGTAAAAGAATAAACAGAATCTGCATCCTGTACATCTGATATTGGTATATATGTTATTCTTCTACCAACCATCTCATCACCAGAACCACTGTTCTCAGTATGAGACTCTGGTCCTATGTGAATGTGTGTGTGTGTGTGTGTGTGTGTGTGTGTGTGTGTGTGTGTGTGTATTAGAATTGAGAAGTAAAAGAACGGAGAGAAGCATTGGAACTGTGTCACATGGTGCTGGCAGCAAGAACATCTCAACATTTCCTGACCACATGGTGGCTTCTACAAACTGTCAAATTAGGTAGGTCCCGAACCTGCTTTCACATGAATTAACCTGCAAACCCACTAGAGTATGGGTTTGGGATTACTTGGAGACTGTATAGGAGAGCAGCTCACTTCCTGTTTTTCTTTTTTTTTGAGATGGAGTCTCACTCTGTCACCCAGGCCGGAGTGCAGTGGTACGATCTCGGCTCATTGCAACCTCCACCTCCTGGGTTCAAGCAATTCTTCTGCCTCAGCCTCCCATGTAGCTGGGACTACAGGTGTGTGCCACCACACCCAGCTATTTTTTTTTTTTTTGCATTTTTAGTAGAGATGGGGTTTCACCGTATTGGCCAGGCTAGTCTCGAACTCCTGACCTCGTGATCAGCCTGCCTTGGCCTCCCAAAGTGCTGGGATTACAGGTGAGAGCCACTGCGCCCAGCCACTTTGTGTTTTCTTTAGGCAGTTCTCTTTTATGTGTAATATGTAAATTGTATGGAGTATAGCTTTCTCCTTTATTCTTCTTGTTGACTACTATTAGATCTGTGTACCGCTCTCTCTTTGTCTTATAAGACAAACCTTTAAATGATCTGTGTCTGGTTACTGGATTGCCTGTTCTTGAAAACCCTCATCATGGCACAATGCCACATCAGAGGGCTGAAAAGAATGCAGAACAACACTGGTAATTCAGTGCTCAATGCATTTTGTGTAAATGAATGAATAGATTGTATCTTTACTTCTGTTTTTTTTTTCTTCCCACTAAACCATTTTAAAGAATGACATCCTATGCTTTGCATCTGCACTACCACCTAGCAAAGAGCCTTACATGTAGTAGGGACACACACGCACAATCTACTTTATAATCTACTTTATAACCAAAAAGTGTTACAGATAAAGAAACATTAACTGTTGATATTATATTTCTATTTTAGTCTTTGGCTCCAAATCCTATCTAGTTTCTGGTGTCTTGACCCTTGGCTGTGTTTGCTCAATGGCTGGTGACTTAAGTTTTAGTTGTGTTAGAGGAAAAGTTAGCCTTATCCTCAAATAACCTAGATTATCTGCTTATATTTGCTAAGTAAGCAGCCACCAAGTACTTTGGTACTGAGGTCATGCCTAATTGCGGTAGATTTGCCAAATATTTTCTCTGTCATTAAAGCCCTGGGAGAACTGTGTTCTTGGTGCTCTTGTACTTTTTGTAGTTATGGGCATGAACTAAATGATAGACATGCAGGATGTTTTGTGAGCAATGTTTTCTTAGTATGAGAGGCCCCAGATAAGGAAGACACCCAAAGATGACTTCAGCTAAACTTAAAAGTCATGAAATTATGAATCTAGAATCTTCAGTTACACAGTAACAGAAAAGAAATCACTCTTCTTCCATTTACAAAAAAGTATCTTGTTTCCGTTGAACCCATCCCACTTACAACTATCCTGTGCGGTGTATTCTCTTATTCACATGCTATTTTTTTTTTTTGTAAATAATTTTGATTAAATAGTTGCTAGATACCTCATTATTTTGCATTTTATTCACACAAATCTGCTTTGACAATCTCTTAATGTTGCTGCATATACAACCAATGCATTTCTCTACTGTTGCATAGTGTGTGTTCCGTGCCCCTTTAGGAATGAGTGTGGATTTCTTTGAAAGAGAAACACAAAAGCAGGATTTCTGAGTCATAGGGAGGGGTAAACTCAATTTTACTAAATATTGTAAAATTACTTTCTAGACAGCGTGCTTCAGTTTCCAGACCCACCAGCAGGGTTCCTATAGCCTCACATTCCTGCCAACACTTGGCATTATACAGCTTTCTAAATTTTTTTTTTTTTTGCCAGTCTAACAAATGTGAAGTGATATCTCATTATTGTTTCAATTTGCATTCCTGATTACCAATGTGCTCAAGCATCTCTTCATATGCTTGTGGGCCTGTTGGGTTTACTTTTTTTTGTAAACTGTTTATATCCTTTGCCCACTTCCTATTATAATTCCTGTATTTTTGTTGACTTGCAATAAATCTTGGTGTATTCATGACATTATATCCTTGTAAATTTTAGACATTGCAAATCATCCAATATGTCATCTTTCAGTTAACTTTGTCCATAATGTTCTTCCTTGAAAACCAGAATTTTGGCCAGGCACGGTGGCTCACGCCTGTAATCCCAGCACTTCGGGAGGCTGAGGCGGGCGGATCATAAGGTCAGGAGATTGAGACCATCCTGGTCAACATGGTGAAACCTTGTCTCTACTGAAAATACAAAAATTAGCGGGGCAGGGTGGCGGGTGCCTGTAATCCCAGCTACTCGGGAGGCTGACGCAGGAGAATCACTTGAACCAGGGAGTTGGAGGTTGTAGTGAACCAAGATCGTGCCACTGCACTCCAGCCTGGCAAAAGAGGGAGACTCCGTCTCAAAAAAACAAAAACAAAAAAAGCAACCAACCAAACAAACAAAAAAACCCAGAATTTTAAAAAATTTCTGATGTTTTTTACTTAATCAAAATTTTGCCTTGTGGTTTATGCTTTTGGGTTTTCTTTTTGGTCTCATTCTATTTTCTACCACTATAACAGTACTTGAGACTGGGTAATTTATAGTGATTAAAATCATTAGACATTTATTTGGCTCACAATAAATGATTAGGAATTTATTTGACTCCCAATTCTGGAGGCCAGGAAATCCATTGTTGGGCGGCCCCACCTGGTGAGGGTCTTGTTGTTGTGTCATCTTGTGGCAGGAGGGGAAAGGGCAAGACAGCTTACTCATGCACAAGAAAAAGGGAGCACGTGCACTAGAGGAGGCCAAGTTTGCTTTTATAGCAAACCCACTCCCTTAATAACCACATTAATCCATTCCTGAGGGTAGAGCCCTTATGACCAATCACCTCTTAATGTCCTATCTCTCAACACCGTTGCACTGGGGATGAAGTTTCTAACACATGAACTCTGGGGGACACATTCAAGCCATAGCATTTATGAAGTCTTTTAATATCTTGTCAAAAAATTATCTTATGTTATCAGCTACTAACTTTATAGTTTTACCTTTTGCAGTCGAGTTGTTAACATTTGGAATATACTTGTGTACATGGTATTGGGTAGTGATCCAGTTATTATATTTATCCATTAGTGGCCCAAGTTCCTAATACTACCTTCCTTTATCATAAACATAAATGCCTCATATCCCTGTGTCTGTCTCTGAGCTCTCTATTTGGTTCCATGGCTTCCCAAGTCTGCCACAATTGGGTAGTATGTCTTAATATTTGGTTGAGCAAGTCCTCTTTTTCTTTTTCACAACTGGCTTTTATTATTCTACTTAAGCTTAAGCTATTTCTCAAAAATTCATACAGAATTTTGGTAGGTTGTGCTTAATTTTATACTTTCATTTGATGAGAATTCACATGTTTATTACAATGAATTATCCCCTGTCAGAGAAGGGCATGGGTGTCAGTCCATTTTGCACTACTATAAAGAAATACCTGAGACTGGGTAATTTATAAAGAAAAGAGGTTTAATTGGCTCGCAGTTCTGCAGGCTGTACAGGAAGCAAGGCAGCATCTGCTTCTGGGGAGGCTTCAGGGAGCTTTTACTCATGGCAGAAGGCAAAGTGTAAGCAGGCGTCTTACATGGGAGGAGCAAGGGGGGGTGTGCTACATACTTTTGGACAATCAGAACTTACTAGAACATACTCACCATCACAAGAACAGCACTGAGAGGATGGTGCCAAGCCATTCATGAAGGATCCACCCCCATGATCCAATCACCTCCTACCAGGTCCCACCTCCAACAATGGGGATTACAATTTGACATGAGATTTGGGCGAGGACACAGATACAAACCATATCAGTATGTTTCTCCATTTATTCAGATCATTCATTATTCTTCATTAAGAGTTTTCAAAAATTTTCCGTAGAGGTTTTGTGTATTCTTATTTAACTACTAGAGAATTTATAGTTTTTTTTTTGTTTGTTTGTTTGTTTTTTTTTTTGGAGATGGAGTCTTGCTCTGTCACCTGGGCTAGAGTGCAGTGGCGCCATCTCGGCTCACTGCAACTTCTGCCTCCTGGGTTCAAGCGATTCTCGTGCCTCAGTCTCCTGAGTAGCTGGGAGTACAGGCGCCTGCCACCATGTCCAGCTAATTTTTGTATTGTTAGTAGAGACAGAGTTTCACCATATTGGCCAGGCTGGTCTCGAACTCCTGACCTTGTGATCCACCTGCCTTGGCCTCCCAAAGGGCTGGGATTACAGGTGTGAGCCACCATGCCTGGCCTGTAGGTTTTGTTACTATTTTAAATGTTGTCTTTTTAGTTATAATTTTTTTACTGGAGATCGTTGGTGTAGAGAAATGCTAATGCTTTTTGTTCTTTGATCTGGTATCCAGCAATCTTGCTGAACTTTCTTATTGTTCTCATGTATCTACTGATTTTAAATGATCATATCATGTACAAATAATGACAATTTAATATCTTCACTTCTGATCTTTACATCTCATTTTTCTTTTTCGGTATTTTTGGTTCTTATAGTATTAGTCAAGATTTCAGTACTATGTTACATAGCATCAGTGATACAGTAAGCATTCTTGCCTTAAAGGGAACATCTTAAAAAAATTTCTCCCTTAAGAGTAATGTTGCTAGAGGCAAGCCTTGCCAATTTAAGAAAGTTTCCTTCTCTTTGTAGCTTGCCTTTAAAAATAACTAAGTTGTTGAACTTTGTAAAACGCCTTTTTAGTTTGATTAAAATAATTTTTTCTCATTTCTTCTATTTTGAATTTTTTGGGCATATTTTTCTAGTGCTAAAATAACCTTTCATTCTGATATATATTCCACTATATCATGACATATAATTATTTTAATATATTTAAACATTTGTTTAGCCCATATTTCCTTTGAGACTCTTAAATCTACATGCATAGATAAAATGTGGCTGCAATTTTTTTTTTTTATTGCCCTCATGTGGTTTGGAATAAAAATCATGTAAAGTGAATTGGGTGGGGTTTTCTTTTTCTTTTTTGTTTGTGAAAACATAAAACCAGAACTGTTCCTTAAAAGTTTGGTAGAATTTGTATATAAAGCCATCTAGGCCTGAAGTTTTCAGGGAAGTGAATGATTTAAATTTTTTATGCTTATTGCGCTATTAAACTTCTTTCTTCCTTTTGGGGCAAACTGGCGTTTTATATGGTCTATCAACTTATCCTTTTAATCCTTCTCTTTTAGTTTTTCAGTTTGAGAACAATGTATCCTAATACTGCTTTTTAAACGTTCCTTTTTATCTCTTCATTCTGCATATGATTTGCATATTTTCTGTTTATTTGCATATTTTCTCTTTAATTCTTGAGTATCCCTTACTATTATTTTTTTTCTTTTGAGACAGAGTCTCGCTCCGTTGCCCAGGCTGGAGTGTAGTGGCGCGATCTCGGCTCACTGCAAGCTCCGCCTCCCAGGTTCACGCCATTCTCCTGCCTCAGCCTCCCCAGTAGCTGGGACTATAGGTGCCCGCCACCATGCCCGGTTAATTTTTTGTATCCTTAGTAGAGATAGGGTTTCACCGTGTTAGCCAGGATGGTCTCCATCTCCTGACCTCATGATCCGCCTGCCTCGGCCTCACAAAGTGCTGGGATTACAGGTGTGAGCTACTCTGACAGGCCGAGTCTCCCTTATTTATTTTATTTTATTTTTTTAAAACTAGTTTTCTATAACTAGGAAGTTTTTAAAAGTATTTTAAAATACTTTTAGACTTTCAGAAGATTAGTAAAGATAGAAAAGAAAGTTTCTATATACTCTTTATACAGCTTCCTGTAGTAATACATCTTACATAACCATGGTAAAATTATCAAAAGTAAGGAGCTAATATTAACTACAGGCTTCATTCAGGTTTCCTGTTTTTCCACTAATGCCCCTTTTCTGTTCCAGTATATAAATCAGGATACCATATATTGTGGTATGAATTGTGTTCTCCAAAAATTGATATGTTGCAGTCCTAACCTCTAATATCTCACATTGTGATTGTATTTGGTGACAGAATCTTTAAAGAAGTAAGTTAAAATGAGGTCATTTAGGGTGGGTCCTAATCCAGTATGACTGATGTCCTCCTAAGAAATGAGGAGACAGACATGCACAGAGGGAAGACCATGTGAAGACACAAGAAGATGGCCATTTACAAGTCAAGGAGAGAGCTCAGAAGAAAGCAACTCTGCCGACTCCTTTATGTTAAACTTCTAGCTTAAAGAATTGTGAGAAAATAAAGTTCTGTTGTTCAAATCACCCAGTCTGAGATGCTTAGTTATGGCAGCCTTAACAAACTAATACACCATATTTTATTTGCTTGTTGTGTTTCTGGAGAAAGTTTTATTTCAAATTCAGCAGTCCTGGCTTTTTCTATTTCTTCTAAATTTTGTTAAAAATCTAAGCAGCTCCATACCAACATTATTTACAATAGCCAAAAGGGGAAGGAACTCAAGGGGCCCACCACAGATGAATGGCTAAACAAAATGTGGTGTATATAAAAAATGGAATCTTGTTAAGCCTTAAAAAGGAAGGAAATTCTGACACATGCTACAACATGGATGAACCTTGGGGACATTATACTAAGTGAAATGAGCCAGTCATGAAGAGACAAATAATGTATGATTCCACATATATGAGGAACCTAGAGTAGTTAAATTCATAGAGAGAGAAAGGTAGTTTTAATCCAAGAGCTTGGCAGAGTTGGGGAATAGGGATTTGTCATTTAAAGGGAACAGAGTTTCAGTTTTGCAAGATGAAAAGAGTCCCCAAGATTGGTTGCACAATAATATGTATGTACTCAATACTATAAAAGCATATGTTACAAATGGTTAAGGTGGTAAATTCTGTTGTGTATATTTTACCACAATTAAAAAGCCAAAACATGGCTGGGCACAGTGGCTCAAGCCTGTAATCCTAGCACTTTGGGAGGCTGAGGCGGGTGGATCACCTGAGGTCAGGAGTTCAAGACCACCCTGGTCAACATAGTGAAACCCCATCTCTCCTAAATATAGAAAAATTAGCAGGGCATGGTGGTGCGTACCTGTAGTCCCAGCTATTCCGGAGGCTTAGGCAGGAGAATCACTTCAACCGGGGAGGTGGAGGTTGCAGTGAGCTGAGATAGTGCCATTGTACTCCAGCCTGGGTGACAGAGACTCTGTCTCAAAAAGCCAAAACATAAAACCATGAACCAGCCCCTTCTTTAGTCCATGTCTTTTTATATTTATCAGAGGCAGCTAGAAAGAGCCAGGTGTAGCATTTCTGCATTTGTCTAGAAACTTCCTCAGCCGGATCTACAAATTCACTTGTTCACAGGGGATGGTGCTGTCAAACTTTCTACTTACTATATAACAAAAGTCCCTTTTGTTCCTGCCTCCAATAACATTGTCTTCATTGTCCTTCAAAACTCACCAACAGATTCCCACTTTCATTAACCATCACTGAGGCCCTTTCAGCGTTTGCTTGGTCCCAAAGTCACTGGCATAGGTTTAGAGTTTTCATTATGGCAATAATCCATTTCTAGGCACTGGATTCTGTTCTGGCTGTCTATTGTTAGAAGTGAGTGACTAATGGCAGCTGATCTACAGGCACCTGTTTTCATCAATCTATTTCAGCAGAACTTCTACCTTGATATCCCATCAATATTGACCACATAGGCTGTTACTGTCCATTTTTTTTGCAGTGACGGAGCAGAAAAATTATTGTCCAAGGTAACATGGGGAGGGAGAAAAGCAGAATTTCAAGTCTTTCCATCAGCCTATCCAGTCTTTCTCTCTATCCATTCCTCCATAGCAGTTTATGATATTTTCAATTTGCTTGGATATTTTTTTTCCGGAGGGGTGGGATGTTGGTTTAGCTACTCCTTGCTTCTCTTGTGTCTGCAATTCCTCCAAAGTTAATTTTTGGCTGTGGGCTGATTTAGGAGCTGAGGAAAAATGTTAAAAAAAGATACAGACCATGTAAATTTCAGTGGGGAAAACATATCATTGAAAATCAAATATTATAATATAGCGTGCTAATTGATATGAAGAAGGTAAGCACAGTGTATTATGGGAGAATAAGGGACTGTCTTCCATATCAGACTTGGAGTTCATGGGAGGCTTTATAAAGTGGCCAGGTAGAAGGTATAATGTAAAGCATACTTTAGGCAAAAGGACTTCATGTATAAAGGCATCTATGAAAGAATGGTTTGAGATAGCATGAATTTTTTAGGACTCTAAATGTAGTTCTGAATTGTCTGGAACAAGGAATATATGCATGAGAGTGGTTGGAGAAGTTGGAAGTAGCAGGGCCCTGCTTATGTCATTCCAGGGAACTTGGATTTTAAGCTTTAGGAAAGTGAGCAATACTGATTTCAAATAGGGAATTGTCAGGATTGGGTTTATATGTTTCAAATATTACATAGAAAGTAGTATATGATTCTTCGGCTTCAGCAACCCTTACTTGCATGGGAACTTTCTAAAATCCTGGAATGGGTACTAGAAATGAGTTTTGTGGTCAACTGTTTTTGTAAAATTTGCAAAAATAAGATATTTTGAATGCAATGGTCTCTTTCTGCTATAATGTGCCTCCATTACACTTTTCCTAGGCTGTGGGCAGTTTTGCAAACTGGTTAAGAGGAAGTTTAGGATTTTTGTTTTAGTCTGGGTTTAGAAATATATATTAAAGTTGTTTGTGGTCACTTCTGTGTATAGTGAAGTTACTGGCCATTCTGGAATAGAAATGGCTTCTGGTAATACTCTTAATGCCCATGGTGCCTACCCATCCAACAGCTATCACCCAAAGACCTAGGGCCAAAGGTCGTCTTGTCACTTAAATGTGTATTCATGATTTTGTTTTTCTTAAAGAAGGTCCCTACACCATACAAACGTCAAGAGCTACAAACCAGGATCTTTACTTGGAGCAATGTCAAACAGGACCCAAGAGTATGCTATTATTAAACATTTTTAACCCGGGAAAGATGAGGGCCTAGAGCAAGGCAGTGGCCATGCATATGGAAGAGAAGGGTCAAGATACAAGAAGCACAAAGGGAATCCAACCTCTGGCACTTGGCCATTGCTTTGACTTGGAGGTCCATTCACAGAGAAAGACCAGTAGGGAAATGGTGTTTGATGGGCTGAATCCTGCTTTGGGCTTGTTGTTCTATTGATCGACAAATAGAGGAAAATGCTGGTCTGCAGTGTAGCTGAGCACCCAGGTGTTTGGGGGATCCTATTTGCTATATTTTCCATTCTCTGGAGGCCACTTACAGGCTATTTTTTGACCCTCACTTTCGTGTCCTGAGGCCATGAAACAGCAGCCAGCTTTCTCACCCTCAGAATTTCCCAGGAACACTTCCGCCCCTGAGATGCCCACTCAGGGGATGCAGGGCGCAGGCCCGATGGGGCTCTCGCCGGGCCTGGTCTGTGATGGGACACATGGGTCCTTGGGTGTTGGATCTTCGCGTCCCTTTCGGCAGGATGCTCTTCCCCACGAAGAGAGGGTTTTCTTTCTGTTATATTCCCCAAACCTCCGCTTCCCCCGGACAGGAGGTCTACAGCAGCTTCCCCCAGGGTTTTATAAGTCTCTAGGCGCCCAGGCTTAGGCTCTAATGAAGAAGCCTCAGTGTTGATTTCCCAGCTGGGAAACATAGCTCATTATCTTCCATGGTTTTGCACAATCTGGAATGCTTCACAAGCTGGGCTTGAGGTCTGCGGTGACTTTTTAGTTTCCATGTATGAACTTGGAATGAAGGGCAAAAGCTTTCAGTCAGTTGAGTTGCCTTTTTCTGAAGTCAGTTTTCCCCAGGGAAGGAAACCACCACAGTAATTGCAGCTTTTTATTTTCCAAGTTAGCCGATGTCTCAGTAAACTGGAATTCCACTGTCTGGGAACTGAACTGCCATGGCAAGATTCTTGAGAAAAACTTGACCTCATTATTACCAGCAATTGTGGAACGAGTAGAAATGCATATTGATTAGTTTGCCAATTGCAAGTATTTTCTAAATAAGATAGTCAAGAAAGAAAACCAAAATGTATTGGACAACAGTAGTCCGGTGAGAAGCTTTATGATACTGATGATTTAGAGTGTTTTTATAAACCTGTTCTAATTATACCTTGAACTGTGTTGAGTCAGAATAGAGACTTAAGTGTTAGACCTAATACCATAAAAACCCTGGAAGAAAACCTAGGTAATACCATTCAGGACATAGGCATGGGCAAGGACTTCATGTTTAAAACACCAAAAGCAACGGCAACAAAAGCCAAAATTGACAAATGGGATCTCATTAAACTAAAGAGCTTCTGCACAGCAAAAGAAACTACCATCAGAGTGAACAGGCAACTTACAGAATGGGAGAAAATTTTTGCAATCTACTCATCTGACAAAGGGCTAACATCCAGAACCTACAAAGACCTCAAACAAATTTACAAGAAAAAAACAAACAACCCCATCAAAAAGTGGGCAAAGGATATGAACAGACATTTCTCAAAAGAAGACATGCATACAGCCAACAGACACATGAAAAAATGCTCATCATCACTGGCCATCAGAGAAATGCAAATCAAAACCACAATGAGATACCATCTCACACCAGTTAGAATGGCAATCATTAAAAAGTCAGGAAACAACAAGTGCTGGAGAGGATGTGGAGAAATAGGAACACTTTTACACTGTTGGTGGGATTGTAAACTAGTTCAACCATTATGGAAAACAGTATGGCGATTCCTCAAGGATCTAGATCTAGAAGTACCATATGACCCAGCCATCCCATTACTGGGTATATACCCAAAGGATTATAAATCATGCTGCTATAAAGACACATGCACATGTATGTTCATTGCAGCACTATTCACAATAGCAAAGACTTGGAATCAACCCAAATGTCCATCAGTGACAGACTGGATTAAGAAAATGTGGCACATATACACCATGGAATACTATGCAGCCATAAAAAAGGATGAGTATGTGTCCTTTGTAGGGACATGGATGCAGCTGGAAACCATCATTCTCAGCAAACTATCACAAGAATAGAAAACCAAACACCACATGTTCTCACTCAGAGGTGGGAACTGAACAATAAGATCACTTGGACTCGGGAAGGGGAACATCACACACCAGGGCCTATTGGGGGGAGGGGGGAGGGATTGCATTGGAAGTTATACCTGATGTAAAGGACGAGTTGATGGGTGCTGACGAGTTGATGGGTGCAGCACAGCAACATGGCACAAGTATACATATGTAACAAACCTGCACGTTATGCACATGTACCCTAGAACTTAAAGTATAATAATAATAAAAAAAAAAGAAATTTCACCTCAGTGAGACTTATCCTGACCACCCTTTAAAATTTTTTTTAAAGTTTTCTATTTCATCCCCTTTATCTGCTTGAAATTGTTTTCCCCATGGAACTTATTTTTTTTTTTTGTAAAATATAGTATAATTTAGTCATTTATTTTACCTATTTCTCTATCCCACACTAGAATTAAGCTCTATGAAGGCAGGATTTTATGTTCCTACTTACTGATGCATTTCAAAAACCAAGAAAAATTCTGGCACATAGTAAGCACTCACTGAGTATCTACTGAATGAATGAAAGAATGTTATTTCCAAAGAGCATAAAGTAGAATGAGAAGCGGGCTTAGATGATTGGATTAACTTTTATGGAACATAGTTCGATGGAAGGTTCTAGTGGTGAAAGCAGTCAGTATGTCAACGAATGGTGATTGAAGCCCTACTTTACTCCAAATGATAGTTCCCCAAATCCTCCAGAATTTAGTATCTACTGTCCATTAAATACTTTTGTCATTTTCAAAATGTCTTATGTCTTTTAGTGTTCCTTGGGGGTAGGTTTGCCTTTCTGTCGTACATAGTGTGTCTTACAGTGATATGCACATACCAAGCAAATATTTGTTGAAAGAGGAAAGGAGTGAACTGGGTTAAGGCATTAGGTTACTTGCAAATCCATTCATTTATCACATAAACATGTGTTTTATTGCCTTATGGCCCACAACAGTAATATTTTGCAAGATGGGGTCTACATTTCTGAATGATCAGCGTGTTTTCTGCAATCTTTGGGTTTTCATTTCTCCGATCATCTGGAAAATCAACTCAAACGTATTCTGGATTATCTGGATAAACCAAATACTGGCAGGAAGTCTTAGTGTCCCTATTTGTTTCTGTGTATCTTTTGAGCATGTAGGCACTAGGTAATGTAGTACTTTTCTCACAGGTTAAAGAAAAGAACACAGGCAGACTGAAAAAAGAAATGATTTATTCACCCCAAAGGAAGCCCAAATGGCATTAAGCCATTCTGTTAGAATGCTTCACAGTAGTTTAAAAGGAGAAAAGAGATGAGAGGAATGAGTCATAAGATGTGTGGCAAAATAAGATTGCTGAACTAGCAGTCAGTGCTACATTCCTGTTTTGAGAGGTGACTTTGTTTTGGCAACGCATAAGGTTTGGTTTTCTTAAATGAATATTTTAAATTTGGTTTTTGTTGGTTTTATAGTTTTGTTTGCATTTATTTTGTAATTCTGTGGGATTCCTTGTTGCTACAGGAGCTATAAAATCAGGAATTTGAGCCTACTTTTTTGTTTTATATATATGAGTGATATCATAATGAAAAATTGTTTAAATTAGGGGTGTGGGACCTTGAAAATGTGTTTTCATTTGAGTAGTTTTTAGTGGGGTATATATACTTAAGTTTGTGAAAAACGACATTATAAAGCTTCAGGGCCCAGGATGCAGAGTATTTATTTCAATAAAGTCCACGTGTGATAGTTCAGTGTTGGACAAGCTATTTCTGCAGCAACTGCTGCTAGTGGTGCTGCTGGTGGTGAAAAATAGAAAGGAGGGAATCTTAGGAAAATATAGAGAGAAAGTTGGTTGGAGGAAGTGGAGGAATTTTAGACCAACTTGGAGCTTTCTTTGCAATTTAGCTTTTGACTGGCTCTGAATTTGTGAGTTGTCTTTCTTAGTGACACTTCTCAAATGGCTAAGCGAAATGCAGTCTCTTCGTTTCCAGATTTAAAAGAAAAAAATTGTAGTCAGCATTTCTGTAGTGAGGCAAATCTCTATGTGTAATGCGGAACACTGGGAGACATAAAGAGCTGTTTCGAGTTATTAGGATGGGAGATCAGAGGAATGAGATGCTTATTTGCTGATACTGTCCTCCCTACTCCCCAATCTTCCTAGCCCTGCAATGGGAAATAGGAGTAGAAAGAAATAAACCGAAGGCTTTATTTCAATTTACTTTACTAGAAGAGGTTCTGAGAGCAAGTGTTATTTTACAGTCACATTTTCTGCCATGTCTAGAGCAATATCGTCCTGGAGTTCAGGCAATCAACACATATTTATTGAGCACCTATCATGTACCGGCCATTATATAAGGAAGTGAAGACAGCTCCCTGCCTTTGGACTTACATAAAGCCAATACTTAATGATTTTCTTCTACTGTGTGTCTTCTCTTGGTACACTTTGGTTGAATATGAGTGGGCAATTTGACAATTTTTGGCATATTCTTTATGATAATTTTATAATTTCAAGGATAAAGTACAGAGAAATCATAAATGCCCAGATTAATTTGTTCTTTTTTTTAAAAAATTTATTTATTATTATTATACTTTAAGTTGTAGGGTACATGTGCATAATTTGTTCTTTTTATCCTTTTCTGTTTCTAGGGGTGTCATGAAAGTTGACATAAATCTTCAGAAAGTGGACATTGACCAATGCTCAAGTGATGGCTGGTTTTCAGGAACTCATAAATGCCACCTCAATAATTCAGAGGTAAGAAGATGAAAATAAAATCCTTTTTAAGCTCAGAAATATGTTATTTTGAATATGTTATATTTGTGGGGGTAAATGAACAAGAGGTATCTTACTGGGAACAAAATCTTTGTAGGTCTCAGTGCCGCCAAATGAACTGAACTAGGAGTAGAAAATAAAATTTGTGTAGAATAACTGTTCATTTGGGGACTGAAAGAAGGCCAAACTACAATTACATCTGAAGTTTGACTTCAGTCAAAGCCTGGCCCTATTCTTCAAAATGGGCTGGAAATTTAAAATAGTCCTGAGATGAGAAATCAGTCCCAGGAAGGGTCAAATTATGCCTGTTTTTATGGAATATGATGTTTATTGAAATATTGGTGGTATGCATTCAGACACACTGCTATCTGCTAGAAGAGCACTAGACAAGGTATGGTGGGGCAATTTTGAAAACAAGGAGAAAACACTGTACAGGGTCCTGGAAAGGAATTGTGTATATGTGTGTGTATTTGTTCAGTTTTTAGTCCCTATTCATGCTGAATTTGATGATAACTCTGGTTGATAGGAAACAGGCATAGAGATCATGCTTCTGGAAATAAGACTATCACGTGTCTTTTGTAGTTTCAGAGAAGAGATATGACGACATAATAGTGATTTCATTTTTAGTAGTCCATTTTCAAGGTCCTCAAACTGTGAAATAAACATACAATAAAGTTCTTGATCTTAAATACTTGGGCTATTTCAACATTGATTCCATGACTTTGTGAGGAAAGTCAGCTTGCTTTATTTAAAACAGAGGGGATATTTCCACAAATGTAGTAATTTACATCTTTAATTTGAATTTTTGCCATTCGTGAAAGGTGATTGTACA
The DNA here is from genome assembly GCF_043159975.1 of Macaca nemestrina. Classification (NCBI taxonomy): domain Eukaryota; kingdom Metazoa; phylum Chordata; class Mammalia; order Primates; family Cercopithecidae; genus Macaca; species Macaca nemestrina. The sequence goes on along the minus strand of NC_092133.1, from coordinate 118,727,386 downwards.
TAGTGTAATTTTTAAGGAAGGAATTTTAAATCAGAAGGAAATTTAGGAATAAGCACTTATTTGTACCATTACACACAAAAAAATGCACAGACACGTGTACAGGTATATATGCATGCATATACACGTATATATGCCCATTGATTATTTACCATGTATACACCCACCATGCATACTCCTGCCACACACAACCCACATACCCCTGTACTCCCACACTCCTAAATATCTTTTCACTGTTTCCCACATCCACCATGCATTCAATACATACTTCCACCCTGCCACCACACTCTCCACAGCATCCCTCAATCCTCTTGCCCCCAAACCGTAAGAAGCCCCCATAATGCCCCATATCCCTCTAAATCTATCACATGTCTCCACCATATCCTGATGATCCCCCACTTCGTCAATACATTCCCACAGCCCCCCCATTCCCTCATATCCACACCCCTCCTCCCACATCTCCATACACCTCCACAGAGATTGCCATCCACAGTTAATGTTTCCGCCTTGCTAACTCACAAAATTGAGCTCTTCTTTTGGTCTCCTTTAAATGTTCTTAGGGTTTTGAACATTTCTGAGCCTCCACTTAGGATGATTCGGGCATTTCTAAGATATGAATTTCAATTGCTTGGCTTGGTGAATATCTTCAGCCTGATTATTATCTCCATGCCAATGTCTACAGCAATATTCTTCTGTTAAGAGCAGATAGCCACTTAGTGTTGTCTTTTAGCCAGAGTGGACTTTTTTCTGCATGGGTGTCATATTGTGGATATTGATCTGTGTGTGTTCATTTCTATATAGCCTTGTGTTAGTGGTGCTCCTGGGTGGTTCAACAAGCAGTCTGCCTAGAAATAAGGAGATACTTACTTTTCAGTTTGTTACAGTTGCTGCTTGCCTCTAACAATCATGGTGTGGTTTTGTGTCCTTACAGTGCATCTGTTTATTTGACTAGATGGTCATACTACAAGAACCTCTTTTTCCTTTTGGAAGATTGATTTATTTTCATTGCATCAGGATGATTAATTTTCTGGGTTTTGTGTCTTTTTAAAGCTTTGAGATAAACTAGGTTATTTCAAGATAAAATATTATCCTCTCTTCTGATTAACAAAGATTAGGTTGAAATTTATAACTTTTGGGATTATATATGGGAGCATTATATTTATTAAATTCCTACTGAAAAAGGTGGAAAAATATTCTACAATTTCATTAGAAAATATTGTAGAAAGAGGCTAAGTGATCGAAAAGCAATATCAAAACAATGGCTCTACAGAGTGTATGTTCAACTTGCAGTCTGTGTCCCTCTTGCCACCTTTTGTTGCCCAGGTACTGGAGTTGGGAGTAAAGAATCTTTGTGTCTTGGCTATGCTCAGGAGGCCCTCATGGGGCAGCCTTCCCCGCACAGGTCTGTCCTGGAACTCTTCACACATTTTATTGGGCTTCTCTAAGGTTGTATAGTTTGTGCTGATCGCTCTAGGCACCTGCAACAGTTCTGGGCCACATCCTCAGTGTAGTTACTGGGAATAGTTTTTCAGTCCCTTTCCCATACAAATGTGAGTTAGAGATTAGAAGTTGGCTTCTCTGGAGGTTTTTACTGCTTGGGAAAACAGAAAGAAACATATCTCGCTTGTGGCATTTTTCATGTGTTCTGGCTCTACTTTATTCTTTGTAACAACCCCCCCCATTACCACCCCAAGGATTGCTGTGTAAGCTGGCTTATTTTGGGAAGCACTTACCATGATCCACATTTGTGGGATGTAGGGTCCTGTCTTTATGAATGTCCATTCGTTAGAAATAAAGACACTCGTCTTGGTTTACAGTGGGTTTTATCTTGCTGATGTTTGACATTCTTCTCTTGTAAACAATAGACAAAGTTACAAATTTCAAAGTTATAAATGAGGCAGACTTTTCACTGTAAAAATTTTTCTAGCGATGTTGGAAAACTTTTCAGCCTCTAGGGTATGTACAACCAGAATATCAGGTCTGATGTTGGAAACAGATAAGTGACATGGAAGCAATGACAAAAGCCTCAGGAGCATTTTAGAAAGGCATGGAATGGTTTGTGAAGAAAATAATCTCTCGGGTTTAGGTCTTCATAAGGTCTAGGAGGCCAGTAAGCATTTTTCGAAGGACATGTCTTCATAACTAATCTAGATTACTGCAAAATGGACTTGGTCAGTTTTCACATCCTCTCCTACAGAATAGTTTAAACATAAAATTAATTGATATTAATTTTTGTTTTAAATATTTTCTTTTGCTTTGTTTCCACTATAAGAAGTTTTAAAAAAAGTTGTTTGAAATAGAAAATATTAGGAGAGTATCCTGGAAACTCTTTGGTTATATTCCATTAGTAAATACCTTCTAAATATCAGTCCATGGTATGTACATATTTTAAATTTAGAGCATATATACATTTTTTGTTATATTTTTGTGTTAAGTATATTATAAATCAGAAAATTTTACAAGGTTGAGATGAAGATGAAATAACATTTTAATGTAAATTACATTACTTTGTTAAAATACTTGTATTTTTATAGCAATAGAATTGATTCATAATTTTAATAAAATTTTTAGTGAGACTTAAGATTATGTCATAATTTTTGAAAATCTTTGTTTAATACTTAGTAATGCAGTGATTCAGAGGTCTCTAAGTTCACTTTATTTTTATACTTAGTTTTAATATCTGTCATGGTTGAAAAAGATTCCTCACAAGGATAAATCAGTCCAAATTGAAGTAATAAATTGTCAACTGTGTTTGCTGCCAATTTTTGCAGAGGTTTTCTTTGCAGAGATACAGCTGGCAATTCTTCATCTTACTTGATGTCAATTGGTCCTTGCAAACTAATTCGAAGCTGGTCATTTTAATATTTTAAAGGAATAGGTTAAAAACCCACTGAATCTCTTTGTGTTAAATATATTTAAGCCGACTAGGACATTTTATTTCCAAGTTTAAACTGTAGAGGTATGTGAATATTTATAGGTTTTGGCAACAAAAACCACTTAACACTGAAAATATTTTCAAATATCCATTTTCAAAATGCTCACTTGAAAAGACTCTCATGGATTGTTAAAACGGCTTTGAAGGAATTTTTTTTTTTTAAATACCTGTTTCACAGACGTTATTGACAACCAACCACTTGCCATCCCAGAACAGATCAGCAAATTTGGAACATTTGTCTTTTTTTGTAAAAAGCAATATATAACCCATCTTTAAGCTCGGAAGTGAGCAGTTCATTTTGAGATAATCAGAGAATCTTTATGGGGGAAGATTTTCTGGGTCACACACCATCTTATGAAGAATCGTGAATATTTTACACTTTAAAATAATACACTCTGAAAATTCATCTAAATGACCAAATGTAGAGGCAATAAATGGAAAATTGAAGCAAATGAAGGAACCTAGTGACCAGTGTCAGTGTTTTTCTGTCTTGAAACTCCCAGTTTTCCTTCAGGGTGTCTCAAGTGCCTTCTCAGATTTGTGATCATGTGAAGGGTAGATTGAGTGAGGGCATTAATATTAATTCAAGTCCTAAATAAGACAAGGCTTAACAGCTTATGTTTCTTTTATTAAAACGTTAAATGTAAACAGATTCCAGTATTTTCCTTATGCATGCCAATTAAAGTTGTGTTTGCTCTGCTTCGGAGACCACTTTTTGAAGATAGCAGATTCGCTGGAGTGGTTGTGTTATCACCCCAGTCATTGGTCTTATATTGCTCTAAGACAGTTTCCCCTGTCTCCTCTTTTCTATGGAATGTATTGGGTGAAAATCTATTTGTAACTCTTTACTACTCTATCAAATGTAAGTTTAATGAATCTCTAAAGATAAATTTTAAAGAAGCCTGAAAAGGTAAGAAAGCACATCATTTGGTATATGAGAAGACGAACAGAATACAAAGATTCAAAGACAGCAGAAAAACCCTCTTACATACAAAATGTAACTTACTCATTTGGCTACAGCAGGTTTAGAGTACTTTTCTAGAGATCTTTCATTTGACTTTTCATTTAGTGACTCACTTAGAAATAGCTACGTGTCAGTTCCATCTCATGGTTGCTATCTCACCATTGCTCTTCTTTTCTCCAGAAAGTTTCTGTTTAGCAAACACTATTGTTCACCTATCTCTAGAGCCATGCTGTCTAGTATGATAGCCACTAGCCACATGTTGCTTTTGAAGTTTAAACCAATTAAAATTAAACAAAATCAAAACAGGAAGTTTCTAGCCTCACTAACCTGATTTCAAGCATTTAAGAGCCCATAACTAGTGGCTACCATGCTGAAAAATACAGTGGACAGCTCTGCTCTAGGATATAGTCTAGCTTATAGCGTAGTCAAGCCGCACAGGTTTTTTAAAACTTTCAAATCCCTGGCTTTCCTTGTACACTTGAGTCAGTAACATTGCCTTAAAATTCACTGAGGGACATTTAAGGACAAAGTTAAAATGAATTTTGGCTTATGCAATCTTCTTATGATCTGTGTTAGTGCAATTGAAACTAAGTAATGAGAATGTTGCAAGCTATTTTTAATGCCATTATTTCACACTGGAAACTGTAACAGTCTTACAGTAAGTGAGGAGTAAACACTGGTAATCATTGTGGATATTTACATTTTAATTGTATTTGTAGCACAACTTCTCTTTTCCCCTATTACTAGGGTGAAATGTGGTTATTTAATATAAAGTCACAGTCTTCTTTTGGAATGTAGGACAATGATCAGGTGTTCATTTGTGCCTAGAACAGTACCTGACACTGTGGAATTAATGGAGATAATCTGCTGTTGTTAGATGGCCTCCCTCTAATACATGGCCATCATTTTTGATCAATTGCCCAAAATAAATTTAAACAAAATACTTTTTTTTTTGTAGCGGTTGCCTTTCAGGTATTTGAAGACTGCTGTTAGCTACCTTCTAAGTCTTCTTTCTTCTAGGCTAATCTTCTGTTTCAGTCACATATCACTGGTTTACCAGGCTTAGCCAAAGGAGGCCATATCACCACTGTATGGATCCTCATTTGTTTTTGGAGTGCTAAAGCCTATCTTGTTTGATTTTGTTACAGTCTTTCTTTTTAAAGTTAATAGAAACCGACGGTATTTTTCTGAGTTTTCCACTATGCTCTCGAGAGTTATTTGGAATAGAGATTCTCAGATCGTTTCAAAGCTAGGGTTAGAAATCACTGTGCTAAAACCACTGAGCCGGGAGCCTAACAAGTCAGTTAAGGGCAAACTGCTTGTTTCCGATGTTTCCAGCAACTGAGCCAAGAGTTCACCAGTGGCTATCGCCATCTTGTGGTTGGGGGAAAGAGAGAGAGAAAATCTGTAGTAGGAAATTAAATGACATTAAACTATTTCTTTGTTGTCTAGATGTCTCTTTTACTATTAAAATGCAATACATCTTTCCCTGTGTACAGTTGCAAGCTATTTGTGTGTTATATTCTGGTTAAATACTAAACCACCGTTTCCATCACTGTCTCATGTAACCCAGTTCTGACTTTAGTCTCTTCACATACAATTAGGTGTACTAGGCTTCTCTCTTTGAGGACACTTTAAAAGTTTGCTGAACTATTATTCTTAGTAATTCTTCTTCTTATTATTATGGTTAATAACATATAAGCTATCTTTTCCATGCAATACCTTTTATAACATTATTTAAAATTCATTATTTTAGGTCCTAGTGGTGAATAAGACAGAGGAAATTTATAATTTAAAAGAAATTATTGCATTCTAGAGGGAACCAGAGAACTTAGAAATATACCAATTGACTTTAACTTTTTTATGTACTAAATTTTCTAGGTGATATATACTAAAATATATTAATTTCTGAGACATAAGACTTGTCATAAAAGAGAAGTCTTCACATGTATTTTAGAAGTGCAGGAATTTATTGAATTGGCAAGCAGTAAAAAAGAATTATACTCAATGTTGGTGAGGATATTCTCATGTGATATTGGTAGGATGCAAATTGTTATAAATTTTTCGACAATATGGTAAAAATGTATCATTAAAAATGCATACTTTTTTGTTCTACCTGTGTTTTCTCTACTTCTACATTAAATAATTTATCTAAGCCTGGGGAACATAGCGAGACCCTGTCTCTACGAAAAAATGGTAAAAATTAGCAAGGTTTAGTGGCACATGCCTGTAGTTCCAGTTACTCAGGAGGCTAAGGGGGGAAGATCTTTCGAGCCCAGAAGTTTGAGGCTGCGGTGAGCTATGATTGTGCCCTTGCACTTCAGCCTGGACAACAGAGTGAGACCTCATTTCTAAAAAATAATAATTTATCTAAGAAAACATTAGAACATTCTAAAATATATAAATATAATTCTAAAATATAATTCATAAATATATATGTACTCGACTGCTTATCACAGTATTACATATTGTCGTAAAAATTTAGAAACAAATGCATAATAAAGAATTGGGTAAGTAAATTATAGTGGACCCAAATAATATCATACCATTGTGCTAGTTAAAATGAGTACTATTCATTCATTGATGTAGAATGATGTTCGTTACATATATTAAAGAAAATAAACAGGTTCTCCAGTATGGTTTAAGGATTAGTAAGCATTTGGAGATATAGAGAAAAGTGATGTTTGTAAGAAAGGCTTTCTGGCATGTATTGAGTGGAGTAGATAAGTAGAGGCTTGGTAAGATGGAGCCAATGTTTCCGCCCCCCCCCCCCCCACCCCGAATGTGAACCCCTTTAGTTTTTGTTTGTTTTGTTTTGTTTTTTGTTTTTGTTTATTTATTTATTTATTTTATTATACTTTAAGTTCTAGGGTACATGTGCATAATGTGCAGGTTTGTTACATATGTATACTTGTGCCATGTTGGTGTGCTGCACCCAGCAACTCGTCAGCACCCATCAACTCATCCTTTACATCAGGTATAACTTCCAATGCAATCCCTCCCCCCTACCCCCTCCCCATAATAGGCCCTGGTGTGTGATGTTCCCCTTCCTGAGTCCAAGTGATCTTATTGTTCAGTTCCCACCTATGAGTGAGAACCTGCGGTGTTTGGTTTTCTGTTCTTGCAATAGTTTGCTGAGAATGATGGTTTCCAGCTGCATCCATGTCCCTACAAAGGACACAAATTCATCCTTTTTTATGGCTGCATAGTATTCCATGGTGTATATGTGCCACATTTTCTTAATCCAATCTGTCACTGATGGACATTTGGGTTGATTCCAAGTCTTTGCTATTGTGAATAGTGCCGCAATGAACATACATGTGCATGTGTCTTTATAGCAGCATGATTTATAATCCTTTGGGTATATACCCAGTAATGGGATGGCTGGGTCATATGGTACTTCTAGTTCTAGATCCTTGAGGAATCGCCATACTGTTTTCCACAATGGTTGAACTAGTTTACAATCCCACCAACAGTGTAAAAGTGTTCCTATTTCTCCACATCCTCTCCAGCACCTGTTGTTTCCTGACTTTTTAATGATTGCCATTCTAACTGGTGTGAGATGGTATCTCATTGTGGTTTTGATTTGCATTTCTCTGATGGCCAGTGATGATGAGCATTTTTTCATGTGTCTGTTGGCTGTATGCATGTCTTCTTTTGAGAAATGTCTGTTCATATCCTTTGCCCACTTTTTGATGGGGTTGTTTGTTTTTTTCTTGTAAATTTGTTTGAGTTCTTTGTAGGTTCTGGATATTAGCCCTTTGTCAGATGAGTAGATTGCAAAAATTTTCTCCCATTCTGTAAGTTGCCTGTTCACTCTGATGGTAGTTTCTTTTGCTGTGCAGAAGCTCTTTAGTTTAATGAGATCCCATTTGTCAATTTTGGCTTTTGTTGCCATTGCTTTTGGTGTTTTAAACATGAAGTCCTTGCCCATGCCTATGTCCTGAATGGTATTACCTAGGTTTTCTTCTAGGGTTTTTATGGTATTAGGTCTAACATTTAAGTCTCTAATCCATCTTGAATTAATTTTTGTATAAGGAGTAAGGAAAGGATCCAGTTTCAGCTTTCTACTTATGGCTAGCCAATTTTCCCAGCACCATTTATTAAATAGGGAATCCTTTCCCCATTTCTTGTTTTTCTCAGGTTTATCAAAGATCAGATGGCTGTAGATGTGTGTTATCATTTCTGAGGACTCTGTTCTGTTCCATTGGTCTGTATCTCTGTTTTGATACCAATACCATGCTGTTTTGGTTACTGTAGCCTTGTAGCATAGTTTGAAGTCAGGTAGCGTGATGCCTCCAGCTTTGTTCTTTTGACTTAGGATTGTCTTGGAGATGTGGGCTCTTTTTCGGTTCCATATGAACTTTAAAGCAGTTTTTTCCAATTCTGTGAAGAAACTCATTGGTAACTTGATGGGGATGGCATTGAATCTATAAATTACCTTGGGCAGTATGGCCATTTTCACGATATTGATTCTTCCTATCCATGAGCATGGTATGTTCTTCCATTTGTTTGTGTCCTCTTTTATTTCCCTGAGCAGTGGTTTGTAGTTCTCCTTGAAGAGGTCCTTTACATCCCTTGTAAGTTGGATTCCTAGGTATTTTATTCTCTTTGAAGCAATTGTGAATGGAAGTTCATTCCTGATTTGGCTCTCTGTTTGTCTGTTACTGGTGTATAAGAATGCTTGTGATTTTTGCACATTAATTTTGTATCCTGAGACTTTGCTGAAGTTGCTTATCAGCTTAAGGAGATTTTGGGCTGAGACAATGGGGTTTTCTAAATATACAATCATGTCATCTGCAAGCAGGGACAATTTGACTTCTTCTTTTCCTAACGGAATACCCTTGATTTCTTTCTCTTTCCTGATTGCCCTAGCCAGAACTTCCAACACTATGTTGAATAGGAGTGGTGAGAGAGGGCATCCCTGTCTTGTGCCAGTTTTCAAAGGGAATTTTTCCAGTTTTCGCCCATTCAGTATGATATTGGCTGTGGGTTTGTCATAAATAGCTCTTATGATTTTGAGATACGTTCCATCAATACCGAATTTATTGAGAGTTTTTAGCATGAAGAGCTGTTGAATTTTTCCAAAGGCCTTTTCTGCATCTATTGAGATAATCATGTGGTTTTTGTCTTTGGTTCTGTTTATATGCTGGATTATGTTTATTGATTTGCGAATGTTGAACCAGCCTTGCATCCCAGGGATGAAGCCCACTTGATCATGGTGGATAAGCTTTTTGATGTGCTGCTGGATCCGGTTTGCCAGTATTTTATTGAGGATTTTTGCATCGACGTTCATCAGGGATATTGGTCTAATATCCTCTTTTTTTGTTGTGTCTCTGCCAAGCTTTGGTATCAGGATGATGTTGGCCTCATAAAATGAGTTAGGGAGGATTCCCTCTTTTTCTATTGATTGGAATAGTTTCAGAAGGAATGGTACCAGCTCCTCCTTGTACCTCTGGTAGAATTCAGCTATGAATCCATCTGGTCCTGGACTTTTTTTGGTTGGTAGGCTATTAATTATTGCCTCAATTTCAGAGCCTGCTATTGGTCTATTCAGGGATTCAGCTTCTTCCTGGTTTAGTCTTGGAAGAGTGTAAGTGTCCAGGAAATTATCCATTTCTTCTAGATTTTCTAGTTTATTTTCGTAGAGGTGTTTATAGTATTCTCTGATGGTAGTTTGTATTTCTGTGGGGTCGGTGGTGATATCCCCTTTATCATTTTTTATTACATCTATTTGATTCTTTTCTATTTTCTTCTTTATTAGTCTTGCTAGTGGTCTGTCAATTTTGTTGATCTTTTCAAAAAACCAACTCCTGGATTCATTGATTTTTTGGAGGGTTTTTTGTGTCTCTATCTCCTTCAGTTCTGCTCTGATCTTAGTTATTTCTTGCCTTCTGCTAGCTTTTGAATGCGTTTGCTCTTGCTTCTCTAGTTCTTTTAATTGTGATGTTAGAGTGTCAATTTTAGATCTTTCCAGCTTTCTCTTGTGGGCATTTAGTGCTATAAATTTTCCCTCTACACACTGTTTTAAATGTGTCACAAACATTCTGGTATGTTGTGTCTTTGTTCTCATTGGTTTCAAAGAACATCTTTATTTCTGCCTTCATTTCGTTATGTACCCAGTAGTCATTCAGGAGCAGGTTATTCAGTTTCCATGTAGTTGAGCGGTTTTGATTGAGTTTCTTAGTCCTGAGTTCTTCTTTGATTGCACTGTGGTCTGAGAGACTGTTTGTTATAATTTCTGTTCTTGTACATTTGCTGAGGAGTGCTTTACTTCCAATTATGTGGTCAATTTTGGAATAAGTGCGATGTGGTGCTGAGAATAATGTATATTCTGTTGATTTGGGGTGGAGAGTTCTGTAGATGTCTATTAGGTCTGCTTGCTGCAGAGATGAGTTCAATTCCTGGATATCCTTGTTAACTTTCTGTCTCGTTGATCTGTCTAATGTTGACAGTGGGGTGTTGAAGTCTCCCATTATTATTGTATGGGAGTCTAAGTCTCTTTGTAAGTCTCTAAGGACTTGCTTTATGAATCTGGGTGCTGCTGTATTGGGTGCATATATATTCAGGATAGTTAGCTCTTCTTGTTGAATTGATCCCTTTACCATTATGTAATGGCCTTCTTTGTCTCTTTTGATCTTTGATGGTTTAAAGTCTGTTTTATCAGAGACTGGTATTGCAACCCCTGCTTTTTTTTGTTCTCCATTTGCTTGGTAAATCTTCCTCCATCCCTTTATTTTGAGCCTATGTATGTCTCTGCATGTGAGATGGGTCTCCTGAATACAGCAGACTGATGGGCCTTGACTCTATCCAATTTGCCAGTCTGTGTCTTTTAATTGGACCATTTAGTCCATTTACATTTAAGGTTAATATTGTTATGTGTGAACTTGATCCTGTCATTATGATATTAACTGGTTATTTTGCTCATTAGTTGATGCAGTTTCTTCCTAGCCTCGATGGTCTTTACATTTTGGCATGTTTTTGCAATGGCTGGTACCGGTTGTTCCTTTCCATATTTAGTGCTTTCTTCAGGGTCTCTTGTAAGGCAGGCCTGGTAGTGACAAAATCTCTAAGCATTTGCTTATCGTAAAGGATTTTATTTCTCCTTCACTTATGAAACTTAGTTTGGCTGGATATGAAATTCTGGGTTGAAAATTCTTTTCTTTAAGAATGTTGAATATTGGCCCCCACTCTCTTCTGGCTTGTAGGGTTTCTGCCGAGAGATCTGCTGTTAGTCCGATGGGCTTCCCTTTGTGGGTAACCCGACCTTTCTCTCTGGCTGCCCTTAAGATTTTTTCCTTCATTTCAACTTTGGTGAATCTGGCAATTATGTGTCTCGGAGTTGCTCTTCTCGAGGAGTATCTTTGTGGCATTCTCTGTATTTCCTGAATTTGAATGTTGGCCTGCCCTACTAGGTTGGGGAAGTTCTCCTGGATGATATCCTGAAGAATGTTTTCCAACTTTGTTCCATTTTCCCCCTCATTTTCAGGCACCCCAATCAGACATAGATTTGGTCTTTTTACATAATCCCATACTTCTTGCAGGCTTTGTTCATTTCTTTTTCTTCTTTTTTCTTTTGGTTTCTCTTCTCACTTCATTTCATTCATTTGCTCCTCAGTCGCTGATACTCTTTCTTCCAGTTGATCGAGTCGGTTACTGAAGCTTGTGCATTTGTCACGTATTTCTCGTGTCATGGTTTTCATCTCTGTCTGTTCGTTTATGGCCTTCTCTGCATTAATTATTCTGGTTATCAATTCTTCCACTCCTTTTTCAAGATTTTTATTTTCTTTGCACTGGGTACGTAATTCCTCCTTTAGCTCTGAGAAGTTTGATGGACTGGAGCCTTCTTCTCTCATCTCGTCAAAGTCATTCTCCATCCAGCTTTGATCTGTTGCTGGCAGTGAGTTGCGTTCCTTTGGAGGGGGAGATGTGCTCTTATTTTTTGAATTTTCAGCTTTTCTGCCCTGCTTTTTCCCCATCTTTGTGGTTTTATCTGCCTCTGGTCTTTGATGATGGTGACGTACTGATGGGGTTTTGGTGTGGGTGTCCTTCCTGTTTGTTAGTTTTCCTTCTAACAGTTAGGACCCTCAGCTGTAGGTCTGTTGGAGATTGCTTGAGGTCCACTCCAGACCCTGTTTGCCTGGGTGTTAGCAGCAGAGGCTGCAAAAGATAGAATACTGCTGAACAGCGAATGTACCTGTCTGATTCTTGATTTGGAAACTTCCTCTCAGGGGTGTACTCCACTGTGTGAGGTGTGGGGTGTCGGTCTGGTCGTAGTGGGGGATGTCTCCCAGTTAGGCTACTCAGGGGTCAGGGACCCACTTGAGCAGGCAGTCTGTCCCTTCTCAGATCTCAACCTCCATGTTGGGAGATCCACCGCTCTCTTCAAAGCTGTCAGACAGAGTCGCTTGCCTCTGCAGAGGTTTCTGCTGCTTTTGTTGTTGTTGTTGTTGTTGATGTTGTTGTTTAGCTGTGCCCTGTCCCCAGAGGTGGAGTCTTCAGAGACTGGCAGGCCTGCTTGAGCTGCTGTGAGCTCCACCCAGTTGGATCTTTCCAGGGCTTTCTTTACCTACTTAAGCCTCAGCAATGGCGGGCGCCCCTCCTCCAGCCTCGCTGCTGCCTTGCGGTTAGATCGCAGACTGCTGTGCTAGCAATGAGGAAGGCTCCGTGGGCGTGGGACCCTCCCAGCCAGGTGTGGGATATAATCTCCTGGTGTGCCCGTTTGCTTAAAGCACAGTATTGGGGTGGGAGTTACCCAATTTTCCAGGTGTTGTGTGTCTCAGTTCCCCTGGCTAGGAAAAGGGATTCCCTTCCCCCTTGCGCTTCCCAGGTGAGGTGATGCCTCACCCTGCTTCAGCTCTCGCTGGTTGGGCTACAACAGCTGACCAGCACCGATTGTCCAGCACTCAGCAGTGAGATGAACCGAGTACCTCAGTTGATAATGCAGAAATCACCTGTCATCTGTGTCACTCGTGCTGGGAGCTGGAGACTGGAGCTGCTCCTATTCGGCCATCTTGCTCCGCCCCCCTGTTTTTTGTTTTTAGACAGAGTCTCACTCTGTCGCCCAGGCTGAAGTTCAGTGGTGTGATCTCGGCTCACTGCAAGCTCCGCCTCCCGGGTTCATGCCATTCTCCTGCCTCAGCCTCCTGAGTAGCTTGGACTACCAGTGCCCACCACCATGCCTGGCTAATTTTTTGTATTTTTTAAATAGAGACAGGGTTTCACCGTGTTAGTCAGGATGGTCTCGATCTCCTGACTTCATGATCCGCCCGCCTCGGCCTCCCAAAGTACTGGGATTACAGAGCTCCTTTAGTTTTGAGAAGTGAAATTTATCACTTTGGAAATGTGTACAAGGTGATTTGTATAAGTTAGCTGGGGGGGTAGATTGAAGGCAAGAGGGCATATGCAACCTCAAAAGAAAAATCTGTCTATCTTGTAAATGGTGGTGGTGTCTCTATCTAGAACTTGTATGGAGTTGTGAAGAAGATGATGGAGAAACACAGCTTGAAGAACCTTGAGCATATCTGTGAGGAGGTGGTAGATTCATCGCTATATTTAGAGACTTCCTTTTCCTTTGTGGATCATAGCGAGGACTGCTGATGCAAATAACCCCAAAATTGAAGGTTACAGTAGGAGGTGGATGAATTCACAGTAAGGACTCTGGATAAATTTTACTTTTTCTATTGTTTCAATTCAGTAGATTTTTATCAAAATCTAAAAATAAAGCTTCTTCTTAATTTTAACACTAATAATGGCTGCAATGACTTGGTGGTGCTTGGTTTGGGTCAAGAATTGGTGTTTGTGTTTTATACGCATTTCTTTAATCTTTAAAGCCTCTATTTTACTGATGAGAAAGCTAGGTTAAATAACTTATTTATAATCATACAAATAGTAGTTGGTAAGACTGGGATTGGAATCCAGATTTATCTGATTCTAGACCTATTTTTGTTTTACTACAATCATATACTTCTGGTTATTTTCTAGGAAACATGTAACCAGATGAATTTATTTAGGATTAGATATGAGGATATATGGGGTATTTTAGATTACAAACTACATTTAACCTTCAAAATTGGGTAGGAGAGATGATGGGATATTATCCTATACCAGGCATCACTTTAGACATGGTGCTTTAGCATTTCATAAAGTAATTGCTGTGAAAATCCAGCATCATTCTTAGTAGGAGAGGGATTAAAGTCCCATAGGCCCTGGATTTGTGTTTGTCTAAGGCTATATATTAGGAAGTGATTGAATGGACTATTAACTTTCAGTGAAGGTTATGGTCCTTTGTTACAGGGTTTTATGTAGGACTTTGTGTTTGCCAGAATGTTCATCTATTCTTTGAATAATGATACAGGAGACACATAGTTAAAAATAACAAATTCATTCAAAGTTAAAATCAGAGACTAAAAAGATATTGCTGGGTTAGAGAAATGGACAACTCCATCACAATGAAAGTTAATCAGAACAAAGATAAGATCTTGAATGTGAATCAAAATCCCTATCTTTCTGAGCACAGGAAGAATGATGTGGTTTGGTTTGATCACATGTGAATGATATTTGGGAGGATAATTGAAAGTTGAAAATAAGTCAACTCTATGGTGTGGCTGCAAAACCATAGCAAAAGCCAACATAGTCTGAGGTTGTTCTCGAGATCTGGAGAGGCTTGTATCTCAGCTGTATTCAGACCTTAGCAGAAAATACCTAAAATAGTATGACAGGTTTCAGTTCTTGTACATTAAAATGTGTGTAGATAAAGCAGAAGCACTCCAGAAGAGAAAATTTGTATTATCAAGGACTTTGAAACCTTACTTTTTGAAGAATCAAAGACATTGAGAATGTTTTTCCGGGAAATAGAAAACTTGTGGGTGATCTGGTAACTGTCTTCAAATATCAAAATAGCTATTATATGGCTATTTATACTTTTTCTTAAGGAATATAGGGGCTAGTCTGTGACTTACTGGTGAAACAACAGGAACTGCAGAAGGCTCTGTTTACCTCAGTGTAAGTGGAACTTTTTAATAATCAGAATTGTTAAAAAATGAAATATACACATTTTAAAATAGTAGATTATAAATTTGAATGTCACAGTTATTGAATCACACCTTGCAGGGATGACCACTTGGAGAGGATGCTGTAGACCTTGGTATTTTCAACAGTGAAAGGTAGCACATGACAATTTTGTGGGGCTCATTAAAACTGCATGCGATATTGGCTATATGTTTGGACTAGATACCTCTAAATTTTTCTGTAGCATTAAGATTTTATACCTAGTATACTCTAAATGGAACCACTAAAAGATGTTTCCATCCAAAAGAATACTCTCATTGTCCTTGTACCGGTAATACTTTAAATTCTCACTTTAATGTGCTTGTACTTGCCAAACGTGAGATTTTCTGATTTTTCTCTGTGATAATGATAAAGCAAACCATTATTCAGCATTGCCACATTCATTCAAGCTAGCTTATAGGAGTTAATGTCCAGTTACCCCTTAAGCACGGTTGGGATGTGAATGCAAGACTGATAAATTTTGATGAAAGTGAGATGAAAAAGCCAAAAAATGTTTAGCTGACCTTCTATTGCAAATCTGGGATAATCTGAGCCAGAAAGGAGGCAATATTATAGGAAGCACCACTGATTTTTAAAAATAATCTAATTTGCCTCTTCTGCTTATCAAGGAATCAGATAACTTAGAGAAGGAGATAAATCAATTTTCCAGCTAGAATAGGGTCATGGTGTTTGGAGTCTGCTCCTGAATGACACCCCTTTTATACATTCTATGTCACTGGATTGTATCACCAACCTTCTTGAATCTGTTGCTCTAATGTTAGGACCTTTGAAGTATTTGAATTAGAATATACAAAGGAGATAGCTACCTGACTATTCAAGGTGAATAGACTGCCTCTCTGTCTGTGCATGTTGTCTGGGCATCAGTTAAAAGGCTGGTGTTAAGGGAAGGGACCTACTCCTAGTAGAGAATTAGAACACAAATCGGAATGCAGGAATAAAACAAAGGTGAACATGGAGGACGGCAGCTTACCATGTACAGGGATGACGAGGATTCACTACATTTATGATAATATATTATCATAAATTGTAATGTGACAATATATAAGTTATGAACTCTAACCATTGCTAAATAGAAATGTGTAAAATGCTTTGAAGCTTCTCTGTGGCCTCGGGATCAGGGTGAGGCTGAGTTCGAAGGTGGTGATCTACAGCATATGCAGGGCATGGCAAGAGTAGGCTGGGGCGAGAGAATTGACTTGCACACACCAAAGGATGTGAACTTGAAGTACCAGACTTTCTTGATCTTTTCAGTTCAGTGAGAGAACATCTGATGAAATATGAAGTTAGTGAACAGATTTGGAATATGTAGCTAAATTTATAATGGAGCCAATCGGGGGGGGAAAAAAACTACCTATTAAACCTTTGCTTTTGTCATATTCAGTAGCAGAAAAATTGCTACTTGTCCAATTCTAGATATGAGAGGCAATCAGAATATACAGTGACTGCCGGAGGGTGACTTTTTTGGGGTTAAATATAGCTTTGCATCATTAGCGTATGTGGGAAAAAATCCCATTATGACAGCAAATCAGATCTAATCTGGCACTCCCTCTGCTACAATTACGTAAAATATGGTGGAAACTTGTCAAAGCTTTCAGTGAGAAATGAGGCTCCTGATGCTTGGCAGTCCCCTTTTTGAGCAAGTGAAGAATCATGTTGCTTAGCTACAGCCCTTGGCTGATTCAGAGAGCTTTAACTGACTGTATTATACAAGAGTTAAACTCTGTTCCTTGATATCTTCTTTTTCTAAGATGAAAGGCCTTATTTACCACCTTCTTATTTTGTTGTATCTTTACCGAGTCGTTTCTGTGTATTCTTCCAGGACAGGTTTCTATTTATCATTGTTTTTCCCTCCCCAAGGGCCTATAGATTGAGAGAGAACAAGTGGGTGTGGATGACACAAGCAGAGCATAAGGTATTGAGATCAGTTGAAAATGCTTTTGTCCTCAAAGTAATGTACAAGTGTTTATTTCAAATTATTTTTGTCATTTGAAGCCATTGTTTTTTGCCCCCATCTTCTTTTAGCTTATTCATAGTTTGGGTTACTGTTGTCTCTAAAATGCACAAGATTTTTGTATTTAAAATATAAGGTCACACGTAGGTGTATGGAAAGGGGTAGGGAACAGTGAATGTAATTGATGAAACAAGTAAGAGTAAGGCTGGAAATGGAACAAAGGACCATTGAAAACAGAAGGATTCAGGGGAAAAAACAAAAACAAAAACAAATTGCAAGTGGAGAATATTGAGAGCAGTTATTGTGCATGAAGTAGAAAAGTGTGTAAAGGGGGAATCGTTAGATTATCGGAGCCCATTTAGTGGGATAAACACGCTCAGAGGGACTTGTAAGTCTGGGGGAGGATTTTGGTCCATGCTCTGTCTCCAGAAAAGAATATCTTTATTCTAAATATGTGCGTATCCACTTTATTTTTATAGCTCTTCAGGAAAGAGAGCTATCCCTCAGCAGTGCTTTCTATTATCTTACCATAATGATTGTAATGAAGCGAAGCCATGACCTAATCTTGATTGTGTAATTATTTCCATAGATTTTATTATTGACTTGTCAGTACAATCTTTGTTTTATGCATGCAAAAGCAGTTTCTTTTTTTTCCCTGCTGGTGGTTACAATTTCATGATCACCTGGAGGAGATTCTATTGAGTTGATTCTATATTTACACTTGGAAATAGGATAATGGATAATTGTCTCTGTAGGCTTGGCCCCATTGCAATTCTAGATCTGTTGAATATAAGAATTTATAGGTGTACAAACTGAGCAACCCTGCTTAGGAGCCATGTTTTTACGCTTGTCTGCAAATCATCTTCGTCTGCCACTTTTTAAAATATGTATGTGTAATGCAGTCATTTTCAAAGTGTGGTCCTGGGACCCCTGGGGGTCCTCAAGACCCTTTCAAGGGAGTCTGTGAAGTTAAAAGTATTTTCATAGTAATTCAGAGCCATTATTTGCCTTTGGAACTCTCCATTCTCTTATGAGTATCCAGAGATTATACAAGATGTGATATAGAAACAGATTAAATGCAGAAAGAGAGGAGAATCCAGTTGTCTTGTAATAAGTCTGATATTAAAGAGATTTGCAGAAATGTAAAACAATGACACTCTTCTTGCTAAATATTTTTCATTTTAGAAAATACGGTTTTTTCATAAATATGTTACTTATGTTAATATATTTTATTGTTTTTAAATGAATACATATTTTGGAATTTTATCAATTATAATATATAAGATGGTAAATATCAATGGACATAACCCCCATAAATCATAGCTCTTTGGGAGACATAGTAATTTTCAAGAGTGTAAAGGGGTCCCGAGACTGAAATGTTTGAGAGGTGCACTCATCAGCTGCTGCATGATTTCTGACCTTAATTCCACTTCCTGGTTTCTGCACTTTCTCTCTCTTCCTTGCTTTTGTGATTCGACTGGCAGACTTTTATAATTCACTTTTTCCCCTCTGCCTTCCCTCCTGATCATTTCAGCCTTAGACCCCACTGAATTCTTAGCCCAGTGTCATCAGAATTGGTGATGACACAAGCACAGTAATCACATTAATTAAAAGAGCAATCTATCCAAATTAACATTTCACATATAAATTTGATACGTATTTCTAACTATAGTGAATGCATTGTAGGTAAGAACATTCCTTTATTACTTCACTTATATAGCTTGAGTGAAAACCACACTTTTAGGATTTTTATTTTGACTTCATTTTCTTAAACAATTTTGAACGAAACGCCAAAGGATGGAATATTCTGTATTTTACTCTTCAAATTTTTCATATTGGGATTTTAAATGTAAATTGAAAATCATTTACATGCCAAGGTATTAGAAGTACATAGAATTCTGCAGCCCTAAGTATATGTAAAGACCAATTTGTCTGTCTGAGTAGTGCTGATTGTTAATAATTTTAGTATTTTGTTACCAGTTAGATGGCTTATTCAAGTGATACCTCAAAAGTTTTTTTCTGAAGATTGGACTGAAATTTTACACTGATCATTTGGTAAGCTGGCCATCTGCTAATTAATTTAATTTTTAAGCAGCAGATTGTGAATTC
Organism: Macaca nemestrina; assembly: GCF_043159975.1. Lineage (NCBI taxonomy): Eukaryota > Metazoa > Chordata > Mammalia > Primates > Cercopithecidae > Macaca > Macaca nemestrina. The sequence continues at coordinate 118,708,360 of NC_092133.1, read as the reverse complement.
AGTAAGCGTCATTTTTTTGTGTAAATCGTCAAGATACTCTTAGGACCAAATGAATACCATATATATGCAAAATAAAAAATGAATTTGACGTTTTGTTCCTTTGTTGAAATAGTTCAGAGATTCCAGAATCCTTTTTTATCCAAGTTTTTCACAGAGTTCTCTTTAAATAGGTAAAATACTTAATTGCCCCCTGTGTAATGATATTTTGTTACCCTTGGCACAAGAAGGTATGTGTTGAAGCTGAGCTTGGGTTAGGGAGTGGCGATGAGCAGCAATGAAATCCTCCATCTTTTCTCTGTGATCAGAGTTGAATAGATCTTAAATTACACAAGTGCTTGGTAGTCTGGTCTCTTTGATGGCAATATGTTAGGTGCTCCCTTTCATTCTACTTTAGCCACTTGGGATATAAATCTGACTTTACTATCTCATGAATCTATTTTCTTCTTTTATTCTTACTACGATTTAGTTCTATTCCTAATCACTACTTGCTTGGTTTTTTTTTCTTTTATAACTTTAATGTTATTTTTAAGTGTATATACTTAATGTATACAACATGATGTTTTGATATGCTTAGGAAAGTGATTACGAGAATCAAGTAAAGTAACATATCCATCTTCTCACATGGTTATTTGTCTTTTTTTTTTTTAAATGGCAAGAGCACCTGAAATCTGCTCTTAGCTTGCTCTTAGCTTGCTTGTACTTTTGCAATACTATCTGTCTACAGTTTTCTTCCTCTCGAGTTCATCATTCATCAGGCAGTATATTTTTCTAGAGACAGTATTGCATAGTAGTTAAAAGTGCTTGTTTTTGATTCAGACCACCCATATTTCTTAACTATTTTATGACTCAAATTTCTGTAAAATTAGGACAGTTGTTTTTAGCCTATGTAAAGTGCTTTGCACAGTACATTCTTTTATTTTTATTTATTTTTATTTATTTATTATTATTATTATACTTTAAGTTCTAGGGTACATGTGCATAACGTGCAGGTTTGTTACATATGTATACTTGTGCCATGTTGCTGTGCTGCACCCATCAACTCGTCAGCACTCAGCAATTCGTCATTTACATCAGGTATAAGTCCCAATGCAATCCCTCCCCCCTCCTCCCTCCCCCCCTCCCCATGATAGGCCCCGGTGTGTGATGTTCCCCTTCCCGAATCCAAGTGATCTCATTGTTCAGTTCCCACCTATGAGTGAGAACATGCGGTGTTTGGTTTTCTGTTCTTGTGATAGTTTGCTAAGAATGATGGTTTCCAGCTGCATCCATGTCCCTACAAAGGACACAAACTCATCCTTTTTTATGGCTGCATAGTTTTCCATGGTGTATATGTGCCACATTTTCTTAATCCAGTCTGTCACTGATGAACATTTGGGTTGATTCCAAGTCTTTGCTATTGTGAATAGTGCCGTAATAAACATACGTGTGCATGTGTCTTTATAGCAGCATGATTTATAATCCTTTGGGTATATACCCAGTAATGGGATGGCTGGGTCATATGGTACTTCTAGTTCTAGATCCTTGAGGAATCGCCATACTGTTTTCCATAATAGTTGAACTAGTTTACAATCCCACCAACAGTGTAAAAGTGTTCCTATTTCTCCACATCCTCTCCAGCACCTGTTGTTTCCTGACTTTTTAATGATCGCCATTCTAACTGGTGTGAGATGGTATCTCATTGTGGTTTTGATTTGCATTTCTCTGATGGCCAGTGATGATGAGCATTTTTTCATGTGTCTGTTGGCTTTATGAATGTCTTCTTTTGAGAACTGTCTGTTCATATCCTTTGCCCACTTTTTGATGGGGTTGTTTGTTTTTTTCTTGTAAATTTGTTTGAGTTCTTTGTAGGTTCTGGATATTAGCCCTTTGTCAGATGAGTAGATTGCAAAAATTTTCTCCCATTCTGTAGGTTGCCTGTTCACTCTGATGGTAGTTTCTTTTGCTGTGCAGAAGCTCTTTAGTTTAATGAGATCCCACGAGCAAAATAACCAGTTAATATCATAATGGCAGGATCAAGTTCACACATAACAATATTAACCTTAAATGTAAATGGACTAAATGCTCCAATTAAAAGACACAGACTGGCAAACTGGATAAAGACTCAAGACCCATCAGTCTGCTGTATTCAGGAGACCCATCTCACATGCAGAGACATACATAGGCTCAAAATAAAGGGATAGAAGAAGATTTACCAAGCAAATGGAGAACAAAAAAAAGCAGGGGTTGCAATACTAGTCTCTGATAAAACAGACTTTAAACCATCAAAGATCAAAAGAGACAAAGAAGGCCATTACATAATGGTAAAAGGATCAATTCAACAGGAAGAGCTAACTATCCTAAATATATATGCACCCAATACAGGAACACCCAGATTCATAAAGCAAGTCCTTAGAGACTTACAAAGAGACTAAGACTCCCATACAATAATAATGGGAGAATTCAACACTCCACTGTCAACATTAGACAGATCAACGAGACAGAAAGTTAAGAAGGATATCCAGGAATTGAACTCATCTCTGCAGCAAGCAGACCTAATAGACATCTACAGAACTCTCCACCCCAAATCAACAGAATATACATTATTCTCAGCACCACATCGCACTTATTCCAAAAATGACCACATAATTGGAAGTAAAGCACTCCTCAGCAAATGTACAAAAACAGAAATTATAACAAACTGTCTCTCAGACCACAGTGCAATCAAAGAAGAACTCAGGACTAAGAAACTCAATCAAAACCGCTCAACTACATGGAAACTGAACAACCTGCTCCTGAATGACTACTGGGTACATAACAAAATGAGGGCAGAAATAAAGTTGTTCTTTGAAACCAATGAGAACAAAGATACAACATACCAGAATCTCTGGGACACATTTAAAGCAGTGTGTAGAGGGAAATTTATAGCACTAAATGCCCACAAGAGAAAGCAGGAAAGATCTAAAATTGACACTCTAACATCACAATTAAAAGAACTAGAGAAGCAAGAGCAAATGCATTCAAAAGCTAGCAGAAGGCAAGAAATAACTAAGATCAGAGCAGAACTGAAGGAGATAGAGACACAAAAAACCCTCCAAAAAATCAATGAATCCAGGAGTTGGTTTTTTGAAAAGATCAACAAAATTGATAGACCACTAGCAAGACTAATAAAGAAGAAAATAGAAAAGAATCAAATAGATGTAATAAAAAATGATAAAGGGGATATCACCACTGACCCCACAGAAATACAAACTACCATCAGAGAATACTATAAACACCTCTACGAAAATAAACTAGAAAATCTAGAAGAAATGGATAATTTCCTGGACACTTACACTCTTCCAAGACTAAACCAGGAAGAAGCTGAATCCCTGAATAGACCAATAGCAGGCTCTGAAATTGAGGCAATAATTAATAGCCTACCAACCAAAAAAAGTCCAGGACCAGATGGATTCACAGCTGAATTCTACCAGAGGTACAAGGAGGAGCTGGTACCATTCCTTCTGAAACTATTCCAATCAATAGAAAAAGAGGGAATCCTCCCTAACTCATTTTATGAGGCCAACATCATCCTGATACCAAAGCTTGGCAGAGACACAACAAAAAAAGAGGATATTAGACCAATATCCCTGATGAACGTCGATGCAAAAATCCTCAATAAAATACTGGCAAACCGGATCCAGCAGCACATCAAAAAGCTTATCCACCATGATCAAGTGGGCTTCATCCCTGGGATGCAAGGCTGGTTCAACATTCGCAAATCAATAAACATAATCCAGCATATAAACAGAACCAAAGACAAAAACCACATGATTATCTCAATAGATGCAGAAAAGGCTTTTGACAAAATTCAACAGCCCTTCATGCTAAAAACGCTCAACAAATTCGGTATTGATGGAACGTACCTCAAAATCATAAGAGCTATTTATGACAAACCCACAGCCAATATCATACTGAATGGGCGAAAACTGGAAAAATTCCCTTTGAAAACTGGCACAAGACAGGGATGCCCTCTCTCACCACTCCTATTCAACATAGTGTTGGAAGTTCTGGCTAGGGCAATCAGGCAAGAGAAAGAAATCAAGGGTATTCAATTAGGAAAAGAAGAAGTCAAATTGTCCCTGTTTGCAGATGACATGATTGTATATTTAGAAAACCCCATTGTCTCAGCCCAAAATCTCCTTAAGCTGATAAGCAACTTCAGCAAAGTCTCAGGATACAAAATTAATGTGCAAAAATCACAAGCATTCTTATACACCAGTAACAGACAAACAGAGAGCCAAATCAGGAATGAACTTCCATTCACAATTGCTTCAAAGAGAATAAAATCCAACTTACAAGGGATGTAAAGGACCTCTTCAAGGAGAACTACGAACCACTGCTCAGTGAAATAAAAGAGGACACAAACAAATGGAAGAATATACCATGCTCATGGATAGGAAGAATCAATATCGTGAAAATGGCCTTATGCCCAAGGTTATTTATAGATTCAATGCCATCCCCATCAAGCTACCAATGAGTTTCTTCACAGAATTGGAAAAAACTGCTTTAAAGTTCATATGGAACCGAAAAAGAGCCCACATCTCCAAGACCATCCTAAGTCAAAAGAACAAAGCTGGAGGCATCACGCTACCTGACTTCAAACTATACTACAAGGCTAGAGTAACCAAAACAGCATGGTACTGGTACCAAAACAGAGATATAGACCAATGGAACAGAACAGAGTCCTCAGAAATAATACCACACATCTACAGCCATCTGATCTTTGACAAACCTGAGAGAAACAAGAAATGGGGAAAGGATTCCCTATTTAATAAATGGTGCTGGGAAAATTGGCTAGCCATAAGTAGAAAGCTGAAACTGGATCCTTTCCTTACTCCTTATACGAAAATTAATTCAAGATGGATTAGAGACTTAAATGTTAGACCTAATACCATAAAAATCCTAGAGGAAAACCTAGGTAGTACCATTTAGGACATAGGCATGGGCAAAGACTTCATGTCTAAAACACCAAAAGCAACAGCTGCACAGTACATTCTTTATAAATGTTAGCCAACCTCCATAGCACTTTGTATGCTTGCAATTATTATTTATGATTGTTTGTATGGATCTTCTATGCTAGACTGTAAGTTCCATGAGGGCAGAAATCAAATTAGTGTCGTTCACCACTGTCTCAAGTGCCATAACAATGTTTATAATAAAGGCATTTAAAAAGTATTCGTAGTTTGCTTTCAAAATCTAAATTTCGGCTGGGCGTGGTGGCTCATGCCTGTAATCCCAGCACTTTGGGAGGCCAAGGCGGGCGGATCACGAGGTCAGAAGATAGAGATCATCCTGGCTAACACGGTGAAACCTCGTATCTACTAAAAATACAAAAAGAAATTAGCCAGGCGTGGTGGCAGGCACCTGTAGTCCCAGCTACTCTGGAGGCTGAGACAGGAGAATGGTGTGAGCCCAGGAAGCCGAGCTTGCAGTGAGCGGAGATCGCGCCACTGCCCTCCAGCCTGGGAGATAGAGCGAGATTCTGTCTCAAAAAAAAAAAAAAAAAGAAAAGAAAAGAAAAAAAAATCTAAATTTCTTCTCATTCTACAATACCCAAGCACTTGCCTTCCATGATTCTACCATGATTTTTCATGTTTCCATGGATTTCTTTGCACATGTTCTTCCTTTGGAATAACATAGTATTTCCCACTTTGGCCACCTGATGGATTCATGCTCATCCTTTGAGTCCTAGGGTTGCTCTCGGTGAGCCTTTGGCAGCCTATTCTCCACTTCAGGCAGAAGATTGTTTTCTCCTATGTGCCACTGTAGTACATTGTACATGTTTTTACTGTAACACCTGGAATGCTGTACTAAAGTTATTTGGTTGCTATTAATTACAATAACTAAATTTATTGGATGTCTTTCCTTTCACTTTGTCAAATATGTATGTATGAGTACACATACAAATGTATATAAACGTATATGAAGTTGTATTTAATCTCCAAAGTCATCCTAGAATATGTATTATTCTAATTTTACAGCTGAGGAAACTGAGACTCAGAAATTTTAAGAAATTAATATAGATTACCTATGAATTAATAATTTGGAGTGATCAATTACTAATGCGAGAGCACCCTGAGGCAAGGGCTGTGACCTACTTGTGCATCTCATTGGTAAGGCTGTTTTGGTGGTTCAAGTTCATGGTTTCTGGTTTCATCACTAACTTATCTTAACACCCTTAAGAAAGATTTAGATGAATTCTATAGTTTGCCAGGCAATCTCATCTTCCTTCAGGAATGGAAAATTCCAGATAGAACCTGGTTACTCATGAAACTCTTCATAGTATCTGAAAACCTTCTTGGATGTTTAGATTCTAAGTCTAACTTTAATTTGTTTTATGTTTTACTTCATTAACTCATTTCATTGCAAGCAGTCCTAATTAAAAAATGAATAGAGGTTGAATTAAAATGAATACTTTTAATTCTTATTAGGGAATGTCTATTATCATACATACTATAATCAACTTATTTTTAGAATCAAATAAAAACTGCATATGCCGTAATGACTCAGTTATGTGCTTTAGTTTCTTTTGTTTTTCATTTGTGACAGATGAATTTTATAAAAAGGGGGTACAGAATTTAAAGTAGGTGGCACTACAAATTGACTAGTGATTATTCTCAATTCACCATTGTCATGTATTTTTGTCATTTATCTAGATTTGAAAGAATGAACAGACACATGATACTTTTTAAAGCTGCATCTTTCTCTCTCTTTGACAAATAGTGAGTTTTACAAATGCTCTCAGCTAAATCCATATAAATCCTTCTCCACACCAAACCACTAAATTAAAAATTAGATTATGTTCTCGACATGAAGTTTTACAGTATATCTACATGTAAATGTAATTGAAAAACTTATCGTAATCAATTTTCAGCTTTGCATTTCTTCCTTTCCTCTCTATCCCCTCCTTTTCCACCTCCCTCTTTCCCTCCCTTTCTCACTCCCTCCCTCCCTTTCCTTTCTTTGCCCTTCCTTCACTTACTTCACTCTCCTCTGTTTTCTTCTTTTCTCTCTTCTCTGCTCTCTTCCTTTAAAAAAAAATTATTGTTTTCTCTTTTCTTTTTTTTTTTAATAATCTCTACTTCCCAGAAGGAAAGGTGAAAGCTAGATGCTCTGATTCCAAAAAGAAATGGCTCAATTTGGGTCAAGGCTGTGGGATTCCACTTCAGAGGCAGGCTTTCCCTTCCAGTTTCTTCACTCCATACACACTCCATATCCTCCCTCCACACTCACTCCCACCTCCCCAAGTAGATGAAACTGTGTTTTCTCAGAAGGTAATCTTTCCAGTTCTGATTATAATGTGTGATTGACAGGCATCATTAGACTGCATAATACCTGGGAGTCCTGAAGTATCGGTTGCATATCTTTTACAGTATGCTTGTAATGTTAATATCTGTTAATAAATAAAATAATAAATTCATAATTTAATGTATCCTGAATCACAATGTCTTTTATATACATCTGAAAAATGAGACATAAATGGTCAAGATATGTTTTTAATTTAAACTAGAATGATTGCTTGGTGTGGTTTCTTGAGCGTTTTTAACTGCTTATGATAACCCTGTGACTCCACAGAGATTGATGAGCTGCAGGTTATACACTGCTTCCAGAGAGTTTGGGGATTTACTGCCTAGCTCATCTAGTTCTGCTTTTTAAAAGGCATGTAGGACTTAAACCATCAAACAGAATCAAGAATGGATTAGAAAATGGGATTTGTTTGCATGCAAGCTGTATCAAATGCCAATCCAGCGGATCTTCCCTAAGCTTTGCAATATACCTGCAGAACATGATCACATTTAGGGTTCTTGTTCAGGACCCTATGATTAGAATATGTTCTGTTGAACTGCTGCACATACTTAGCTTCACACTTTATACAGGTATAGCTGTGAAGATTAAGGACATGTGATCCTTCCTCAACTTGGTAACTGAAAAAGATCTCAAGGGTGGTATTGTATGATCTGTCAATCATACACTATAATTCAGAACTGGAAAGATTATCTTCTGAGAAAAGAGCTTCATCTACTTGGGGAGGTGGGAGTGAGTATGGAGGGAGGGTGTGGAGGGTACAGGGAGTGAAGAAACTGGAAGGGTAGGTCTGCCTCTGAAGTGGACTTACTTTTACTTTGTCTAACTCTTGCTAATGAAAAGCTAATTTTGACTTGTCTTTAAATTGGATGAGCTGCTGGGGAAGCTTCTTTTGTGAAATTCAGGAGGTATGGAGTGGGAGAAATGGGTGAGAGGACCCCCAGCTGCAACCAACCTCAAGATTGACCAGCTATGATTAAAACAATCGGGACCAGGTGTGGTGGCTCATGCCTGTAATCCCAGCACTTTGGGAGCCCGAGGCAGGCAGATTTCCTGAGTTCGAGACCAACCTGGCCAACATGGTGAAACCCGGTCTCTACTAAAAATACAAAAAATGAGCCAGGCATGGTGGTGGGTACCTGTAATCCCAGATACATGGGAGGTTGAGGCAGGAGAATCATTTAAACGTGGGAGGCAGAAGTTGCAGTGAACCAAGACGACACCACAGAACTTCAGCCTGGGTGATTGACCAAGACTCTGTCTCAAAAAAAAAAAAAAACATATATATACACACACACACGCACGTGCGCACACACACATATATGCACACGTATATATATATGTGTATCACATATATATACGTGTGTGTGTATATATATGTCACCAAGTTTTCCTGGTTGGTGCACACTACCCTGTATTTTCTCTACTAGATAAGATATGCCTGCCAGTAAAATTTAAAATTTGACTATTTCCTTCATTGCAGAAAGTTCTGTTGGATTGGCTGGTCTATTGGTATCTACTACTTGGTTTGTCTGGTTTTAGGTATTGAAGATATTGTAGTAAGCAAAAGAAAGCCAATAACATACCAGGCACTGAAAATACTAATAATGAGTATTTAATAGATCTTAGTTTTAGTTACCATCATCGTCTACTGAATACCAACTCTAAGTAGTGTACTGTACCAGGAACTGTGGAGATTTTATAAAGTAGTTTAGTATGCAGTTTGTGTCCTCTAAGGTTTACAATCTTTGTGGGAAGATAGAACATCTGTCTTAATATTATAAGACAAACAGCAAAACAAGTCAATTACTCTACTACATATTTCCAAAGACATTGATTAATCTAGTCATTTCAGGCGCGAACTCATGATAGGTCACCCTATATTGTAATGGGGACAAAATTATTCTGTTCAAATGAATTGGCACCATAAGTATCAAATAAGTGCTCTGAAAGTTCAGAAAGAGGTCACTTTTGGCCAGGCACAGTGGCTCATGCCTGTAATCACAGCACTTTGGGAGGCTGAGGCGGGAAGATCACCAGAGGTCAGGAGTTCGAGACCAGCCTGGCCAACATGGCAAAACCCTGTCTCTGCTAAAAATACAAAAATTAGCCAGGCATGGTGGCGCACACCTGTAATCCCAGCTACTTGGGAGGCTGAGGCAGGAGAATCGCTTGAACCCAGGAGGCAGAGGTTGCAATGAGCCTAGATCACACTACTGTACTTCAGCCTGGGAGATAGACTCCATCTCAAAGAGGTCACTTTGATGAAATGGTCAGGACAGGCATCAGGATGTATGCCTTTAAGAATAGGAAGAATTTTGATTAGAAATAATAAGGAAAGGTCAGCTTCCTGCTGATAGAATGAATGGATGGTACTAAATGTAGGGAAATGGAATAAGCGAAGTTTGTATCATGTACTTTGTGTTGGATTCTTATGTAATAAGATATAAAAATTTTTATTTCAAATATGCATATCATAATTTACTATCAACAATTGATCAATCAGTAAAACTCTCTTAATTTGGAGTAGAGCTACATTTCGGAAGAAATTCCTTAAAATTCTTTACTCTTGAATCAATATGTACCTATGTACCTTCAGGAAGATGCCCAATTGATTTGGACCAACTTTCTCAATAGCTTATTTACCTGTCATTGGCTGCTAAGGTGTTGATTCAGAGAATACCTTCCTTAAGATGGATTCCTCTTGTTTTCATTAAGAGGGTGAGGAAAGTGGTGATTTCTGAACATAATTGAATTATGACTACTTTTGGTTCTAAGGAAATTTCCTAAAGAGCTTTTATTTTTCTATACAATTTTTAATTCAATTATGACCAAATGTTGAATTTTTACTTTGATTTTCTTTTCTTTTCTTTTGAGACAGAGTCTTGCTCCGTCTCCCAGGCTGGAGTGCAGTGGTGCAATCTCTGCTTTACTGCAACCTCTGCTTCCCAGGTTCAAATGATTCTCCTGCCTCAGTCTCCTGAGTAGATGGGATTACAGGCATAAGCCACTGTGCCCGGCTAATATTTTATATTTTTAGTAGAGATGGGGTTTCACCATGTTGGCCTGGCTGGTCTCGAACTCCTGACCTCAGGTGATCTGCCCGCCTCAACCTCCCAAAGTGCTGGGCTTACAGGTGTGAGCCACCGTGCCTGGCCCTTTTACTTTGATACTGAATAAGAGAACTCTGTTCTACTTCTTTATATTGTTATGTGGTTTGCTGGACCTCAGTAAACTTAAGTTATACAACTAACTTCTGAATTTGGTACAACTGAATTCTCACAGCACTAGGATAGTTGCTGGACAATTTAAATACATTTTTCTATATCTAGACCCATTAGTTGAGACACTCCAATGAGGCATTTTAAAAAGTCTCTTGTAGTTTTAGTTGGGCACCTATTCCCCGTATCTACTTAACAAATATTGGCTGAGTGAGTAAATGAATGGCTTAAATGAGTAATATGTTTCTATAAACTAAATATGGCAATTTAATGAGAAAATTACCAATTCAAATGACCTCTCAGTAGCCATGTAGTTTTGTGAAATCTGCAGGAAAACCCAAAAGAGGAGGTAGCAGCTTTTAATAGCATAAAATGACCTAGGCCACGCTTCGGGTAATTAATTCACAGATGTAGACAAACATTGGCAGTAGACCTGGTGAATCGTCATTTCATTAAGCAGTATCAGAAGCTAGATGGAAGGCACCAGATGCTGAAATAAATTTTCAAAATCTAGGTGGTGTAAAAACTGGTTATTAATTTCATGGAAAATATGTGCCATGAATTAGAATAATAGACTTAAAAAACTTTAGAAATTATACAGTAAAACAAATCTCATTATTTTCTGAGTGATTGAATTCCTTAGAGAAAACTGGATTGAAAGTAAGATTTGGCCATATAATTTTTTTTATATGGACAAATAAGAGACAAAAGACATCTCCTTTGTCTATGCTAACAGGAAAGTGATGTGGAAAACATTAATGTTAGGAAATTTATTTATTAGAACTGTTAACAGAAACTTTGAGGATGACTTTTGGATAATCCCTTGGCCATTGTCTCTCTTCAAATAATGCTTTCCTTTACTTGATTTGAAACATTTTACATTTAGACTGGATTTTCCTTTATTTAAGATTAATATCAGAATAATGTGTGGAATAAAAATTATTTATTTTAGTTCAATAACTTAAGTGTGCTTTTTTTTCCCCCATTTTATCAGAATATGTAGAGTCCTCCAGTTATATTCAGGGAATCTCAGAGAACATATATCATGTGATCAGTTTTAAGGTCCATCCAAATAGAAATAAATGTTTTAGGTCTGCATATTTTCCTTATTGCCTCTTTCAGAAATGAGTTTATTACCTAACTTATTGCTAAAATACTCAGTTCCTGACCATATCCCTTCACATGCCAGATTTGGAATTCGCAGGCCTGGTAACATGGCAGGCCCTAGGCATAGTTCACAAAACTGAAATAAAGACAGAAGCATACAGCACCAGACAATGGTTCCTCCTGCTACTACATCAGGTGCAATCTTGTCACCGTGGCCCTTAATGCCATCTGCATGGATTCTAGCTAATTTAACCAACGAATCTCCCTGTCTTTACAAGGTATTCTGTCGTTCACTTACGTCATATCAATCCCTTTTTCCAGCTCTTTACTTGTGTTCACCTGGCCTAGAATGTTTATTTACCCTTGTAAAATTTACCTGTTTTTCAAAGCCCAATTCAAGACCTTTCACCTCACTGGTCATCAACAGAACCAAGCTGTAATTGGCTATAAAATGGAAGGAGTTTTCTGTATTATGTTATTCAGCTTGGTCTTTAATCATGCATTCTGCTTGTAAATTACTGCGTATGTTTCAAAGCCCATCACAAGTGAATCTTGGCCGGGCGCGGTGGCTCAAGCCTGTAATCCCAGCACTTTGGGAGGCCGAGACGGGCGGATCACGAGGTCAGGAGATCGAGACCATCCTGGCTAACATGGTGAAGCCCCGTCTCTATTAAAAAAATACAAAAAAACTAGCCGGGCGAGATGGCGGGCGCCTATAGTCCCAGCTACTCGGGAGGCTAAGGCAGGAGAATGGCGTAAACCCGGGAGGTGGAGCTTGCAGTGAGCTGAGATCCGGCCACTGTACTCCAGCCTGGGCGACAGAGCGAGACTCCGTCTCAAAAAAAAAAAAAAAAAAAAGTGAATCTTTTTGGAAGGCCTTTCCCACAATGCTATCCCTCATATTAAGTTCTTTAGCAAAAGAGTCTATTAAAGTTAGTTGAATGCCTGTGATCTGTCATTCTGTACTTGACTTTCAAGCATTTTTCCAAACTCGATTAGATATTAACTGCCCTGGAAAGACATGTTTTTATCCCAAAGGAACATTCCCTTAATATAAGTTCTTATAGCATGCAGTATGTTTTCACAGCACATATACTTTTATTTAATTGTGTCTCCAATCTTTTATATTGTGCTCTTTTAGCTGCACTGTGTTACTTGTTCATTACTGTGTCCCTAATACCAGCCACAGATATGATGCCTGAACTAAAATGGGTAATCAATAAAATTGCAAGTTTGTTGGATGTTTCAAACTGCGAGTCCTCCATCTCCAGTAAGATTAGGCTACTAGAGAGTTTCCTTTATGTGTCCTTTGTGTTTAGCATAGAGGCTTATACACAGAAGACATAATAATTATGTATTTCCTTTTTCTAAGAGACTCTAGCTAAGTAGGAAAAGAGACAGGAAATGCTAATAATATTAGAGGAGATTTAATGGACAGTAGATATTTCCAGGCTTTTGGGGGTCTATTTTTTTTCGGGGTCCCAACAATTTTAGCCTTGCCTCATCCACTTAGAAAAAGAGTCATCCTTTCTATCCACATGTTTATAGGCATTTCATTATTTAATTGTCTAGGTTTGCAAAAGTAAATAAACCCCCTTGCTTGGTTAATAATCAGAAGACGAGTGGATGACCCCACTCTGCTGTTACCACTGCTCTCTCATCCTTCATGTATTCAGTAGCTATTTTATCTCATCATGTATTTCTCAGTCATTTCCTGAGACTGCTCCAATTCTCAAGTAATACCAGTGATAGCCTAGGGCAGGAGCCACCTTGGGAACCACTGCCTTTTCTTTTTCTTTTTTTTTCTTTATTCTTTATAGGGTCCTTTTCTCTCCATCAGATTTTAAGGTAGGAGTATCACACTTAATGCTAGAAGTTAACAACTCTATAGTGCTACCTATGTGGATATACGTAATATCTTAGAATGCAGAAGGTGAAATCCAACAAGATCAGGGAAGGAGTATAGAAATCTAGAGGAATCTAGAAGTATCCACTGTCACTTGCTTTCTCATTTTCTGTCTTCAGCCCTTTATAGTGGCCAAAGTGCAGACCCCAAAGCAGGTCTGAGTCCTTACTCTGTACCTCAGGTTTAGCCTCAGGTATGCCAGACAGTCCAGTCCCCAGCTCTGAAATAGAGCTCGAGGACTTGGGGTACTCTTGACCCTAAACACTATCCTGATACATATTGGAGGGTTATGACAACAATGATCAGTGAAAAAGGTTTGATACTCCTTACAATGGAAACAGTAATTATCTTGGGGTTCTTATCTCTTTGTATCCTAGACGTTTTTTTTAATTCTTGAAACCAGTGGCTTGGTACTTAACCTCCTTTCTCCTGGATTTCTGGTTTATTTAACCAGAGGTGCATGTTTCTTTTGGCAGGCACAGATGATGCTGGTCACTTGGTTGGATTAATGCTACAGTTCTCAGTAAAGCTTTCAATAACATGCTGTGCTGAACGGCTCCTTGGGCATTACTTATCCCAGTCATTGCTTCAGAATTCTTCTTATTCCCAAGTTGGACTTTCTCCCAACTACTAAATTTGTCCATTGCTCCTGGAGAACATTGAAAACGTCTTTGTCTATCACGATGCTCAAAGGAATGCCAGTTCACCTGAAGGGGAAGTAAAGGAGGAGCCCAACAGGGGGATTAGTGTGCATTTGTTAACAAATAACCTGTTCTTCTATGGAGAAGAGGCCCATGATAGGTCAGGTCTTTAAGGGTGGGCCTGGCCCAGGCCACGTCTTCTGTCAGTGAATCCTATGGTGAGTCATAGGATCATGGGATTTGATTATTTCTTTGTATTAACATATGATAGCATGTTCAGAGAAGAGGAAGAGAGGATTAAAAAAAACCCAACTCCTAAATAGTAACCTAGAAACTGTTTATCTATTTTTGGAATATGACCTATTCTTCACATGAAACTGAATTCTAGTTCTGTTGTGTATGTGTGTGTGTGTGGAGGGGGGGTGGGTGTAAGACTGTGCTTCTCAACCTTGATTTGTGATGTCATTGACAATCTCCAGGGTTGTGGTAAAGTTCCTTTTAAAAATATCATAAAAGTTTAAACATTTTCCTTATTAAACTCCTGCCATGGAACTTTTTAAAGAGAAGATAAAGGTGCAGTTTAATTAATCTCAACATAGAGTAACTTCTCTCCTGAGACTTTGGAAATCACGTTTTCAACATAATCTAACTTCTATTAAAAATACTGAAAAGGATGGGAAATAATGCTAATTGTGCAATCAATACTTAATCTTGAAAACACTGAAGAACTATTTCAGATATAGGTAAAAATTATGAAATCTTTTATAATAGTTATTTTGTTATTAAATTAGGCATTATTTGTTATTATTGAAAGATACTCCAAAGCTAATTTGAATCTTTGCTATAAAATAGAATTTTGCTTCTGTTTCCTCCAGTTTTTCCCATTAGAAGCAGGAAGGGCTACTATTGGCACATAGCCATGTCACCCCTTATGACAAATCTATTCTAAGTTGATACAAGTTTTGAGGATCAGTCCTTTAATAAAGATGGTGAATGAGTTTCCTAAACCCATATAAAGTTTTTAACCTACTCTGTCCTTGGGAAAAGCTCATTTACAGTGATTTTAAAAATAGCTGTGAGGGCTTGTTCTTTCTGAGCAAGTAGTGATGCCAAATTTGATAGTCATTGTAGAATACAAATCATAGAAATATAAATATTATCCTTGAAAGCCGTGACACCTTTGCAAAGAGAGAGACTTAACTATATAAAGTGATTTCTGCATTTTTTTGTGTGTATCAGCCAATAATAAATCATCACTGTTTCTTGGTTTGTGTTACATGCTTTATCCCCCTAAAAACTGGACTCAGTTTTAATTTTGAAAATGATTTTTCAAATCTCCAATCAGAACTTTTGAGACCGAGGCACCACCAATTGGGAAATTAAGTGTTAAAGCTTTAATATTTACTGTTAGATCAATTAAGTATGTAAAAGCTGATGAGCTGAGCATGATCAGGGAATAGAATGATGAGAGACATGGCACCTGACTGCAAGGAGCTTGACGTTTCATTGGTGGTGGGGATAGGAAGCATATATGGAGCAAACGATGCTTAAGCAATAAGTGATCAGTAAAGAAACTCCTAAATACTAGATCTAGCTTTTAAAGCAATTAATAGTGACTCCTTCAGAAACAAGATTGTTCTTGCAGGTTAAACAGTCACTGCTTTATGCAGTTGATTGATAAGAAGGATTTTTGGGTGTGGCACTAGCAAGCATGAGATCCTTTTCATAGTGCTTTTATTATGGTCTAATATGTTCAGGATAGGCACTCCAGTCAATTAATGAGGGAATTGTGTATGCTTATTAACAGGTATTGAAGAGATTAATAGGTATTAATCTAAATTAACAGATTCTTCTGAAATCATTCCATTGGAAGCCTCAGATGCTTTGGTGAAAGTCAACAGTGCCTTTTTAGCTAACTTGGAGGTTTTGAGGAATGTGTAACAACAGTTGTACCAGAAAAGATCCAATTTGTTTTCCCACCATTCATTTCAGCACTGGCTGGAGCCATGCTTCTCTTCCTGAGAAGGTCATTTGTACTCTGACATCCCATTGAGATGACAGTCTATTTCTTATGATTTTAAAATTGATGTTGCATCAACTATCTTATCAAATATCTTGGAATCCTGAACTGAGTCTTGTGCACAATAATTTCTTCAACAACCTATCATGGTTTTAAAATTCAATTTATTCTTTAGAATAATGGGGCAGGGGTCCCTCTGAGGAATTACTTGTTGGAGCTAATACTAGGAGATACTATATTCGTGCTTAAAAGAGCTATGAAATGTCACACTCAGATTCATGAAAAGCTTAAATAAGGGGAATCCTAACTGGGATTCCACCTTTGACTCCGAGATCGGGAGGAGATTGGAAGGAATAGTTAATTATTATTGGTAATGTCATTCAGAGTCTTCTTTGACATAGGCAGAATATAATTATCTAAAGTATGCTTTATTTTACAAGCCTGCTGCAAAAAAAAAAGCTATTGTTAAGATGTGACAATTTTTTCCAATGAATTATGCTCTATAAACATACGAGCCATGCTGAAACCATAATATATAGATATATATGTATATATAGAGAGCACTTTGACAGTTTCTGAGCTGTGTTGCAATTAATGATGTATAAAGTGGTTCTGACTTGTTGATGGGAAAATTCTTTGAAAGAGAAGTTTTCCCTTTGGAAGAAAATTGTAAAATTTGCTTTGGGACAAAACCAGCAAACCGAATATTGTCCACTGCTCTTCGCCAATTTTGTAATTTAAAAACTAATACATCAGAGTAATAAAATTGTAGGAACCATAGAAAAGATTCCATTCCTGGTATTTCAAAACAGCTGTCTCAGTCTAACATAATTAGCATTGTTTATTCTGCTCCTTCAAATGGAAGGATATATGTGTATGAATTCAAGAGCTTTGGCTATTGTATAAAATTCACTTATGGATCATTAAAGATAACTTCTGTGGCTAAGACCTAAGAAACGTTGTGATCGGTTTTTAAGGTTTATTCTACCACTTGTACTTGGGGATTTGGCTCTTTGTTTGTGGTTTATAAAATACCGTCCAAGAAAATCAACGCTGTCTTTACAAATTAGTTATTTCATTTCTCTTTCTTTTCTTATTTTAATTGAAACATCCATGGAGCTACCTTGATAAAAGTGTTTCTTCTCCATGGCAAAACAGGACAAATAGATTTGCAAAAGTACATGAGCTGATATACTCTAAAAAAGAGTTTATAAAAATACTGTACGATATAGCAGATCCTGAAGAACAAAGCTTATCACCTGAAAAAAACACAACTGCTTTAGTTTAAAATATTAATTTCTCTGAAGAATTCTGGTTTGTTTTTAAAAGGAGTAGACAATTTTCTTGAATAATTTCAGTGTAGTCACTGATCTAGAAAATTCTAAAAGGCTCATAAATAAATGAGATAGGGGATCGCTAAATTATGAAATTAGTAGTGAAAAAATAAATTCTATTTCTAATAATATAGCATTTATATGACTGCATTTAATTATATACAGTAAAATGAAGTTTAGGAAGAGAAATGGGAAGGGAATTTTTAAATATCTACATCCAGAATATCTTCTTGTTTTTGTTAGAAAACAGTTGAGTGTGGGATTGGAGACTGAAAATCCTTTTCGAAAGGATATTAGTGTAATGTTTTTGTTGATTACTGTTTATTTCTAAAAGTTTTAGCAAATTTCTCACCTTGGAAACATCTAATGACTAGACACATTCTAAAACTACTTTTTCAAGAGAGTTGATTTGGAGGCTCAGCTTAGTTAATTTCAATACTCAGACCTTGAAATCAACATAGAAAGTCTTCGAGTAGTCCTTCTGGGTCTATTACTTCCTGGAAATTCTTTCTGCAGGTTTTGTAATGACATCAAGTATTCCATGGGTCTGGACTCCCTGCTATTCCTGGATGCTATTTTCATCAGTCTCTCCAGTTATGTAAATAACTTATATTGATTCTCTCTCAGTCTTTCTGTTTTTCTCTCTTTGCAAATAGCTCTTTTACTGAGAGCAACACAAACACAGTACTGCCCCAAATAGAAAACCTTGACAATGATAGCCGAATTTTGCTTTTCTGTTAGGTTCCCTTACAGCTTTCAGTGTAGCTCAGTTCAGCTTTGTCCATCAAATCACTAGGTATTTTGATGGATGGCAGGGTTAGAATGGTTGCGTCTTATTTCTTGTATGCTGTATTAGTTTTGTATTGCTGCATAACAGACTACAACAAAGTTCATCATTCAAACAACAAACATTTATTATATCACAGTTTCTGTAGGTCAGAAGCCTAGGCATGGATGACCTAACTGTGTCCTCCGCTCAGGGTCTCTCTAGGTCTCTAGGCTTCAGCTGGGGCTGTGGTCTTATCAGAAGCTTGGAGTCCCCTTCCAAGTTCATTCTGGTCCTTGGCAGAATTAACTCCCTTGAGGCTGTAGGATAGAGATCCCTGTTTTTTTTTTTTTTTTTCTGGCCTCAGCTCCCAGAGGCTGTCCTCAGGAAATGGCCATGTATTTCTCTCCCAGCCTGGATGGCTTGCTTCTTCAGAACAACCAGGAGAGTGTCTTTCATTTCAAATTTCTTTCTCTTTTGAATAACTCACCTGATTAAGTTAGGTCATCCAGGATAATTTTCATTTTGACTCAAAATCAACTGATTTGAGATTACATCTGCAACATTCCTTCATCTTTGTCAGGTAATATCACTTAATCATGGCAGTAAAATCCATCATGTTTATATACCTGTCCGTACTCAATGGGAGGGGATGATAAATGGTGTGTGCGAAAGGGAGGAATCTCAGGGACTATCTTAGAATTCTACCTTCTGCATATGCCGTATCTTTTCAGAATGAGTTTCTATTTTTAGCATTGGTTCAGAATTGAAGTGTTGAGTTGCAGGTGTATCAGTGAGTGCTGTGACTAAAGACCTTTTGGGTCCATAGCTACCACAGCCTGTGACTGCCATCGGCCATCATTGTCTGGTAGCGCTTGCCATACTATTAATTAGTACTTTAGACTAAAAAAAAAAAATCCCTTATGCTTAGCAGCAAAAACACCAAACAGCATTTAAAATTACTATTATAATCCAAAAATATAAAAATATTTATAAAATGCTGTGTGTTTAGAGATAATTTCCAGAAATCTGAAATTCAGTGTACCTTATCATGAATTCCACATGGTAGAAACTGATCTTTAAAAATAGTGTGCTTGGCTGGGTGCAGTGGCTGATGCCTATAAACTCAACACTTTGGGAGACTGAGGTTAGGAGGATCATGCGAGGCCAGGAGTTCAAGACCAGCCTAGGTAACATAGTGAGGCCCTGTCTCTACAATCTACAATTGTTTTTTAATTAGCTGAGTGTGGTGGCACATGTTTATGCACATGTCCTGTGGTCCTAGGAACTCAGGAGGCTGAGGCAGAAGGCTGAGGCAGTGGGATTGCTGGAGCCCAGGAGGTTGAGACTGCAGTGAGCCATAATGGCTCCACTGCACTACAGCTTAGGTGTCAGAGTGAGACTCTATCCCCCAAAATAAAAATAAATAAATAGAAACAATAGTGTGCTTTAGTTGTCCTCCTTGGTTGTCCTGTTCCGTCCCTAATTAAACATATAGATATGCTCAGCAAATCTGCAGATGAAACAAAGCTGACAGCATTAGTAAATGACTTACAGTTATAAAATGGAGTTCCAAAAAGTATTCTAGTGGAGTAAAAATAATAGGCTGAGATTAACAGGATACCTTTTGATAGAGATAAAACTAAAGCCCTGTACTGTTGTTTTCCCTAAAAGAAAAACATTGTTTCAGGTACAGATTAGTGGATAGATTTCTTAGCATATATGTCTTAGTTCATTTTCTGCTGCTGTAATAGAATACCACAGACTGAGTAATTTATAAGGAAACGAAGTTTATTTGGCTCATGGTTTTGAAGACTGGGAAGTCCAAGAGCATAGGACTGGTATCTGGTGAGGGTCATCCCACAGCAGAAGGGGAGAAGATGGAAGCAAGTACATGAGACAGAAATGGGTTGAATTCAACCTTTTCATCAAGAGCCCACCCTAGAAATAACTAACTCACTCCTGTAATAGGAGCATTAATCCATTCCTGCAGGCTGAGCCCTCACGATCTAATCTTATAAAGGCCCCCTCTTTACTATTACAATAGCAGTTACATTTCCAACACATGAACTTTGGGGGACATATTCAAACCATAGGAATACCTCTTAATACATTTGGAAAAGGCTTAGAAATTCTGATTAGCATTGAGTTTCATGTGAACGAACAGTGGTATGGGCTGCCAGAAAAAGCTGATGGGCTATTTTGAAAAGGAAAGTAATAATTCTGCTCTATTTTCTGCACTTGATCTTAGCCAAAAGACTGAGAAGCAATCTGCTCTATTTTCTAATCATCAGAATAAGTAAAGTATATCTGCTGTCTTTTCCTTTTCTAATTTATTCAAAATAATTTCTCAAAGCTTGCAAACATTTTTCTTCCCTATTTATGTATTCTCATTTTGTCCATTCTGCTTATTAAATATAAATCACTTTGTATTCATATTATATCATAAATTTGTGTCAACATTTATTTTGAATGGCCCTTAAGTTTTGGCTATAGTTTGCAAGTTACATGGGTCCATTTTCATATGGATATATCACTTATGCAATTAGACTTGTTTTGCAAGTTTCTTGGCCTTGCAACAGTCCTCTCTCTTCTGTCCAGGAGGGTTAGGAAAAATGAAGAGATGAAAAATCCTCCACATTCTTGCTCATCCTTCCTTTCTTATGTGCCTCCTGACTCTTCGAGATGAGAATGCTTTTTTTCTACAAAAGAGAAGTGAAATGTGGCTTTACCAGTTGATTCCAAGGCTATACACTGAAGAAATAAAAATAATCCCCTAGTCTCTAGGGAACTAATTCTATGAGATACTTTTCACTATCAGAAAACTTCACTTTGTGCCCAGAGTCAAAAGGAAATGTGTAAGCCTTTTAAAATGAAAGACCTCAAGCAAAATCTTAAACCAAGTGTAAGAAACTGCTTATTCAGGGTGCTTAATCACCCCTACATAAAGCATGCATGCATACCTTCTCTCATTCACTTATTCATTTGTTTGTGCATTTAATATACACTGAATATAGAACTTAACTGCGTTGTAGGCACTATCGTAATTTTTATAGCTGAATTATCCTAGCTTAAAAATAGGAATCAATATCCAATACGCCAGTGGCCTTTTTTAGCCTTTAAACTTGGCTGCTAGGCTGGCTTCTTTCTTCCTTTCTTCCTTCCGTTTTTATCATGAAATATAGCATGCATACAAATGAATGTGTGTGTATATATGTATATATGTTAATAAGGCAGACAACAATAACACGAAGGCCCATGTAAATACCATTAAGCTTCTAAAACAAATGTTTGAAACTTCCTGCGAGTTTATCTCAAAATACATCTTCCTGTCTCTACCTACCAACAAAACAACTCTGTCTCTCTCACTTTTAAAAATAAATTTAGGGCAGATAATCTTCATTTCATCTTAATTCATACTGTTAAATGTTTTTCTTCCTGGTTGCTCCCTGATCTTTCCTAGATATACTGGATTTCTTTTTTTAAAATTGTTATATATTTGGGGGGTCAAGTGTAGGTTTCTTACATACATCTATTTCGTAGAGGTGAAGTCTGGATTTTTGGCGTAGCCATCGCCCAAGCAGTGAGCACTGTACCCAATAGGTTATATTTCAACCCTCACCCTCCTACCACTCTCTTACCTTTTGGAGTCTCCAATATCTATTATTTTACTCTTTATGTCTGTGTGTACCCACTGTTTAGCTCCCACTTATAAGTGAGAACATGTGGTGGTTGACTTTCTGTTTCTGAGTTATTTCAGTTAGCATAATGGACTGCAGTTTCATCCATGTTGCTGCAAAATACTAGATTTCATTCTTTTTTATGGCTGAGTAGTATTCCATGGTATATAAATACCACATTTTCCTTATTGACTCCTCTACAAATCTTTTTTAAGAGTTTTTAAAAAATCTTAAAAAATGACTTCTTTGTTGTTCATGGTTTTACTATATATGTATCTCTGAACAATAAAATTTTTAATTTTTAAATGTTTTATAAATCAATTTATGCCTATTTAGCTTAATGTAAATTTTTTGATATTCTTCCTTATGGATGTGTGAACCTGTATTCATTCATTCTGTTTCAGTGTTGCATTCTATTCTATTGTATTAATATACTACAATGTATTTATCAGTTGTATGGTCATTGAACATTTATGTTTTTTTTTTTTTTTTTTTTTACAGTTTTCCTTTTCAGTTTTTTTTGTTGGAAACAATTTCAATAAACATTCTTGGCCATATCTTCTGGTGCATGTACACAAGAATTCCTCTAGGGAATAGAATTTCTGGGTCATAGACTGTCTACCTGCTTCATGTTATCATGTACTACTGAATTGCTTCCTAAAGGGCTGTACCATTTGTACTCCCACCAGTGTTGTATGAGATTTCCAGTGCTTTGCTGTACTTGTAGCACTTGGTGTTGTCTAACTCTTTGATTTTGGTTTACTTAGATATCTTAGTTTGGGCTACTGTAACAAATTACCATAAATTTGGTAACTTATAAACAACAGAAATTTATTTCTTGCAGTTCTAGAGGCAGGGAAGTCCTAGATCAAGGTACTAACAGGTTCAGTGTCTGGTGAAGGCTCCCTCTTCTGGTTCATAAATGGCACTGTTTCTCTGTGTCCCCACGTGGTAGAAGGACAAACAAGCTCCCTTGGGTCTTTTTTATAAGGGCACTAATCCCATTTGTGAGGGCTGTACTCTTGTGACCCAGTCATTTTCCAAAGGCCCTGCCTCTTGATACCAGTGCATTAATGATTAAGTTTCAACATAGGAATTTTAGGGAGACACTCTCAGGTCATAACATCAGAGGATGTGAAATGGGCATCTTATTGCAGTTTTAATTTCATTTGCTTGCCTACTAATGAGATCAATTTTTTCTTTGTATGTTTATTGATCCTTCATGTTTCTGTTACATGAAATAGATTTTTTTCCTTTTTGGTCTTTTAGGTTGCTCATCTAATTAATTTGTAGATTTAATTATATAGCATGTATATTAATACTTTGGTGATTTAATCTGACATAAATATCTTACCCCTGATTGTGGCTTATCTTGTTTTAATTCTTTTTGTAGTTTTCCTCGATGAACTAAAGTTCTTAATTTTAACTTACTCAATTTTTATAAACCTTTTCCTTTACAGTTGTGCTTTTTATCTTATTTAACAAATCCTTCCTTTCTTCCAAATCACAGACATATTTTCTATAATCTCTTCTATGAGTTTTAAAATTTTGGCTTTCACATTTAAATTATGCATCTATTTAGAATTGATTTTTGTTATGTAGGAGGTAGGAATTCATTCTAAATTTTTTTTTTTCCGTATGAACCGAGGGTCAGCAAGCTTTCTGTGACAAACAGGATAATAAATATTTTAGGCTTTTTAAGTCATATGGTCTCTGTTGCAACTATAGTTGACTATTGAACAATGCAGGGATTAGGGGCCCCAACCGCCTGTACAGTGGAAAATTTACATATAACTGTCAATTCCCAAAAAGTTAACTACTAATAGCCTACTATTGACTGGAAGCCTTGCCTGTAACATAAACAGTCAATTAAGATATTTTGTATGTTCTATGTATTACATACTGTATGCACATAATAAAGTAAGCTAGAGAAAAGAAAATGTTACTAGGCAAATCATAGGAAAGAGAAAATATATTTTTTATTCATTAAGTGGGAGTGGATCATCATGAAGTTCTTTTTGATGATCCGTGACCTTTATGACAATCCACTTCCACCTGTCATCTTCGTGTTGAATAGGCTGAGGAGGAGGAGGAAGAGAAGGGGTAGGTCTTGTCTCAAAAGTTGCAGAGGCAGAGGAAAATCCACATATAAGCAGTTCAAACCTGTGTTGTTCAAGGGTCAACTGTACTTTACTCTGCCATTGTAGCATAAAAGCAGCCAAGGACAAAATATAAATGGATGGGCATTGCTAGTTCCAACAAGACTTTATTTACAAAATCAGGAGTCTCTTTGGAGTTAGCCTGTGGACTATAGTTTGCCAGTGCCTTGTGTAGATAACTAATTGTCTCAGACAATTTCTTTGGTCTTTCTTTTCCCACTGATGTCCAGTGCCTGCTCTTTTGTATAGTGTTTCCATATATGTGTTTCTGAGTTCTTTGTGTGTGTGTGTTTTAAATTGTTTTAGTTGTTGTCTATCACCGTTCCAATATCTCACTTTTCTAAGTACTATAGCTTTATTATAAGATTTGCTATTTGGCAGAGAAAAAAACTTCTTTGTGATTCTTCCTTAGATGTGTCTTGGCCTTTCTTGATCATCCCTCTTCTAAATATATCTTAAAAATCATATTGTCAAGTTCCATATAAACTCCACTCCACTTTGAATTTGGTAGAATTGTGTTATATTCATATAGAGAGAACTAACATTAAAATATCATATTCCTGTTTTTGAACATATCGTATCTCTGCTTTTATTTGGGTCATCTTTAATGTCTTAACTAAAGTTTATAATATTCTTCAATGCCTTGCACATCACTTTTTAGACTTATTCCTATCTATTTTTGTGTTGCTATTATAAATAGTATGTTCTTAAAAATTGCTTTTTCTGACTCTCTTTGCTGACGTGTATAATTTTGATCAAATTGTATATGCTGCTTATGTGCATTACCTAGCTAAACTCTCTAAATAATTCTAATAACACTTTTCTTTGGAGTTTATTCTATTGTCTGTGTATAATGACACTTTTGTTTCTTTATTTCCATGGCTATTTTTAAAAAAATGTATCTTATTTTATTCCACTGAATACAACCTCTAGTACAATGTTGAATACAAATAATAAGAGCAGGAATTTCTATATTTTCCCTGCTTTTTAAAGAACACAGTAACTGACTACTGCACATAACATTTGTGATAGATTTTTTGTTTGTTTGTCAGGCATACTTTACAAGGTCAAGGAATTTGCTTTGTTTTCTATTTGAACCCGATAATTACAGTACTTGGTGTGACTCCTTGTCTTTTTCCCCTTATAACTCTCCTTCAAGGAGGCTTATTTTGAATATATTATGAGGCCACGTTTCTTAGAATTTCATCTCCGGAAATCTTTTAGGCCTGGATCAAAGTGAGCATGTTCTTCCAGAGACAAATTGTGTTTGCTTTTGTTAGCATGATCACTATCAATTCAGGACCCCTTCAGTTAAATTTTTGTCCTGAGACTTTTTAGGACATAAAGTTAATATGAATTTTTACATATGTTAGACTTTTTTTTTTTTTTAACTTTTCTTCCAAAGAATCCAGAGTTCAGGGCTAAGACTGATCAGTATTATTCTTTTGGTGGGACAGTTGCTTCTGTTTTGTTTTTATTCCTTCCTCATTTTATGTTCTTAGAATATCACCCTTCGAAGGCACTGGGTTTAAGGGAGCATCTCTAATCTGACCTTCTACCAAAAGGGCCTTAGGTTTTGTCTTGTTTTCCATATGTAGCTGATTAATACTCAGGCTCTAGGTTAGCAAGAATTGCTGTGGATGTCAAAGCAACTGCCAGCTCCCATGCTACTTATTTCTCTGGATTTTTGCTTTCTTTTCATCTCTGGCCTCTGAGAAGGATTTCTGGCCTATTAATTTCTTGTTAGATGAGGAAGGCATAAAAAAATGTTTTAAAAGCTTTAAATTGGCATTTTTAGTTGTGCTATACCAGAAGCAGATTGAACGTTTATTCTGCTATCTTGCTAAAACCAGTATTTCCCATTGGACTTTACCCAAGATCACAGACTCTTGTCCTGAGCTATCCTACCTGACTATGACTAAACTTTAAATCAATGGTTCTCAAACCTCCCTGCACATTAAAACCATCTGGGAAGCTTTTAAAAATCCTGATGCTCAGGCCACACTCCAGAATTTCATAAATTAGAATATCTGAGGGATCAGTAATTTTCAAAGTTTTTCACAGGATTCCATTTTCAGCTAAGGTTAAGAAAAACTGCTTGAAATCTAGCTGCCCATTTGATTCATGTCTGTTTGAGTTCACCTGCCTTTTCACTGTCCTCAGCCAAATAGTTTACTTCTGAGGCCAGATGTCCACATTCCCATAAAACACCAAGTTTATAGTACTCCTGACCTACTTCTTCAAACCAAAATACTTTCTGTGAAACTAAGTCTACTATACTTGTGGTCAATTAATAGCAAAATGTTCAGCTTGTTTTTATTTTATTTTTTTACATCATTCTCTTTTTTTATGTCTTTTGCACTAGGCTGATACAATTTTGTTTTCCTCCGCTGAGAAATTTTTAGTGCAAAGTCTCTTAATTTGCTAATTAATTCTGATAGACTAGTTTCATAGTCTCAGCAAATCAGCGTGTGATACACTTAGATTATGAATAGCTTAGCACAGAAAATGATGTAATTTCAATGGAATAAATTAGAGCCAATTAACACGGCGGAGTCAGTTGTCTTTTTGAATAATGCATATTTGCTCAGAGAAGCACTCTGTTTTATTTGTAAAATGATCCACACTTTTAACCATTATGACTGCCATGGCCCTTTTCCCTTTGGAGCTAATAGAAATGGGGAAGATAAATGACAAGAGCAGCTAGGCCAGATGTCACAAATGGTAAAGTTTTGCCATCATACTTTGTTCAAGGTCACAGTATGTTAATTGACCATAACATGTTACTAATCTGCTGTTTTATGACCGTCTTTAATGTAGTGCTCAGAGCATCTGAAAATATATGACACAATTATACATTAATAATTATTTATCCTTGGGAAGTAATAATGACTTGTCTCTTGCAAGTAAAACAAGTTGTTACATGTTCTGAAGCTTAGGGTTTGGGACCAAGTAGAGTAAGTAGAGATCTAGCTGCAATATTAGCAAATGATTTGTTTAACACATTAATTTCAGTGTCTATGAGATAAAATATATTTCCCAAAGTGAACAGATGGCTTAACTAGGCACGGTAGACTTCCCGTGACTTAGTGGGGAGAGTGGAGGTCTGGAATGCTTTAGAGAAAACTCACATTCTTTGGGTATACACTTGGGCGAGTTGGTCTTTAGAAGTCTGCTATTGCTTTCTATAATAATGGATAATTATCATTATTTTCCCCAGGGGAACATTGTGTGGAATAACTAATTAATGATTGCAATAGACTTTGGAACACATTCTGTAACTTCTTAGTATCTAAGAGAGAATGAATATGGATAAAGGAAACCTGGGAGAAAGCTTTTATTTCCAAATTTTGTAATATATTATTTTTCTTTAAAAATTATTTTAATAAGCACCCACAAATTTCTAGGTTTTTTTGTTTTACAATTTTGCAAAATTAATAAACATTTTTAAGAGCAATTCCAGGTTCACACCAAAATGAATGGAAAGCATAGAGTTCCTATATACTGTCTATCCCTCACATGTGGAACCTCCCCCACTGTCTACATTCTGCACCACAGCAGTTCACTTGCTACAGTCAAACCTATGTTGATACATCCTTATCATCCGGAGTTCATAGCTTATATATAGGTTCACACTTGGCATTGTACATTCTACTATAGATTTTGGCAAATGTACAATGATATGTATCTACCATTGTAGTATCATACAGAAAAGTTTCAATGTCCTTAAAATCCTCTGTGTATTTCTTGCCTATTTTTAAATTAGGTTGTTTGCTGTCCTGTTGTTGAATGTTAACAGTTCTTTGCATACTTTGCATGGCAGTCCTTTATCAGATGTGTATTGCAAATATCTTTTCCCAGTGTGTAGCTTCTCTTTTTATTTTCTTGATGTTGTCTTTTGCAGAGCAAAAGTTTTTAATTTTAATGAAGACCAGCTTACCAATTATTTCTTCCATGGATTGTGTCTTTGATACTGTATCTAAAAAGTACTTGCCATACCCAAGGTTGTTTAGGTTTTATCCTATGTTATCCTCAAGGAGTCTTATACTTTTTTTACATTGAGATCTCTGATCCATTTTCAGTTAATTTTTATGAAAGGTTTGTAAGGTCTGTGACTAAATAATTATTACTTTTGCATGTGGATGTCCAGTTGTTCCCAGCACCATTTTTAAAAAAGCCTGCTTCTCCTTGTTGTATTGATTTTGCTTCTTTGTCAAAGTTCAGTTGACTGTATTTAGGGGGTCTATTTAGGTGGGCTGTCTATTCCATGACATTTATATATGTCTGTTCTTTTCCTAATACCACACTGCCTTGATTAATATAGCTTTATAGTAAGTCTTGAAGTCGAGTAATGTCAGTCCTCCAACTTTGTTCTCCTTCTGATGTAATTTTTTGACATTTTATTTTGTTAATAGGTTTAGTTTCTTTTCAAAATGCTATTTTATTTCATGTTTAAAGATGCTGCTTCTCACTATTTAAAAAAAAATCTGCTGTGTGATCACATGCATGCCTAGAATTGGCTGTAGGGGCCATTATATGCTATAATAAATTTTAAGGGCTGGTGCTGTGGCTCATGCCTGTAATCCCAGCACTTTGGGAGGCTGAGGTGGGTGGATCACCTGAGGTCAGGAGTTCAAGACCAGCCTGGCCAACATGGTGAAAGCCCGTCTCTACTGAAAATATAGAAACTAGCCGGGCGTGGTGGTGGGTGCCTGTAATCCCATCTACTCAGGAGACTGAGGCAGGAGAATTGCTTGAACCCAGGAGATGGAGATTGCAGTGAGCTGATATGGTGCCGCTGCACTCCAGCCTCAGTGACAGAGTGAGACTCTGTCTTTAAAAAAATGAAATACATTTCACTTTTTGGTTAATGCCATCTTTTGGTATTATCTTTTGGATACTTTTTTTTTATTGGATCTATAGGGGTTTGTCTTCAATAAAATCATTCCTAATTGATGAATATCAGGTGTTTTTGAGTATGGCTCTTATTACCCAAATCAGCATTGTGGTAACTAGTTTCCAAAGATTCCTTCCTTCTAATGAATCACACCTCCTGGTTTTTATGCCAGTGTCCAGTCCTTTGTATGCTGAAACTGGACTGACTCTTTGCAACCAATAGAATATGACCAGATTGATGCTGCACATCTCCCAAGGCAAGGTGATAAGAAGCTCTGCAGTTTCCACTATGATTTCTTGGAATGCTTGCTCTTGGGGAAGCCAGTTGCCATGTAAGAAGTACAGCTAACATGACGTTTCCAAGCTGCAAGGATGCTCAAGGCATTTGGAGAGGTCAGGTGGAGAGAGGGAGACTTGATCAGTCCACAGCTGTTCCAGCTATCCCAGCTGAAATGCCAAATATTTGAGTGAAAAAACATTTTGGGTGTCTGGATCAGTCAAGCCATAATATGACTCCCAACCCAATTATCATCTAAATGCAACTGCATAAAAGAACCCAAGCAAGAGCTGCCCAGCTAAACCTAATCCACACACAGAACTATGAGAGATAATAAGAAATTGTCATTCAAAGTCACTAACCTTTGAGATGGTTTGTTACACAGCAGGGAGAACCAGAATAAGGGCCAATGAAGACTTGGACACTGATTGCTAAGCTATTACCGTGGTAATTCTTATACTTTGATTACTGTTGTCGATAGTATCTTGCAGATCCTTCATATGCCAATATGATGTTCTTGAAATTTGTCACAGTGATACCTAAAAGTACCTTTTCCAGTTTCCAGTGCTATCTGTGGGGTTCATGCTTGCTTGGAAGTAGAATTGATACTCTGTGAACTATTTTTAATATTTCTAGAAGCCTAACTTACATGGTCCATTTACCCAAGGTAAGGCTGTACAGTTAACACATTTCCTTGCTTTTGGCTACGTGTATATCACCCTCTCATTGTATCTCATTAAAATGAATTATACTGAAATACAGAGATTTTGATTCTTTTTTGTAGACAGAATTTTTAAAAATATGGGATCCTCATGAGAAGAACAAAATGGCTTTCTTGGTGTCTTAGACTGTATTAATGTTTCCCAATGTTTAGTACTCCTTCCCTTCTAAGCCCACAGAAGTCTGCACATTTTAACTCATTTACTTTTGGGTTGGGCTCTGTGGTTGGTTCTGAACTAGACAATTGGCTGTGAACAGAAATGCTGTGTGTCATTTCTGAACTGAAGCATTTATTACTGGCATAAAACATCACATTCTCTCTCTTCTCTTGCTGCAGTAAGCAAGAAAATCATATGTTCCAGACAGTGCAGTTTCAAGAAGGAGGAAAGTCTGACATCTTGAGTCCCTAAGTGGCCATGTAGAGCAGAGTTCCCTGTAGACTTGAGTTGGGCATGTAATAGAAAGGAGACATTTTTTTCTTGTGAAATCCCATCATGGGATTTCATGATGAATTTTTATAATGCAGCCTAAGTCAACCTACCTTAATATGGTAAGATACTAGTAAAGGTACTTCTACTCTTAAAGTAAGAGCAAGAATGGGAGACATGGCATTCTTCATCGATCTATTAGCACCTAGTTCTGATTAGTGAAGGTAGGAAGCACAAAGCAGGTTATTGGGAGAATGAAAGACCTTTCAGTTGGCTTCAAGGCAGAGGGAACAGGTAGGAAACTGGGATTCTGCCAAGAGTATGATCCTACATGGAGTATTTTGCCAGAAGAACCAGGCATGCCAGGCTCTGAAAACAAAACTTTCCTTCTTGGTTTTGTTCAGAACTGCTCCTGATCTTTTGTTTTTTTTTCTTGAACAATCCAGTCTCACATGGATGCTTGAGTGTTATTTTCAAAACAAAACCATGAAGTTACCACCCGCCTGCTTAAAACATTCTAATGGCTTTACATTGCCAACTGGGTTCAGATCCACATTCTTGGATTGGTGTGACTGCTGTCTCCCTCTTCAGTTTGTTCGCTTCAGTCTTACTGGATTTCTGAGGGCAGGTTCCTTCTTTATCTGAAACCTTTTCTTCCTTTACCATCCTTCCAACCTCCAGTCTTCTCCTAGTTAATCCCCGCAGCCTTCAACAGCTCAGTCTTCATGTTCAGGAATCTTGCTCTGACCTTAAGTTTCTTTGTTAGAGGTTTTCATAGAACTGGGTTTCTTTCTTTCAGAGAGGTTGTCTCCATCTGGAATTTACATGTTTAAGTGCAGTTGTTTGATTGCTTGTCATTCAGTTCATGAGGGAATTCCTTTGTGTTTCCTCATCACTTTATGCCTAGTGTTCAGGACATAACCAGTACATGGAAGGTAGAATGGATGCCTTTGTGGCATCCCATTAGAAAGAAAATCCGGTGATCTGATTATGGGATGGCCAACAATACATTAGATTACTTCTTCCCTCCAGCTCTTCAGATCCATTTGGACTTCTCTGATCCTTGACAGTAAAGGGCCCACAAAATTACATATGCCAATTTTTGGAATACTCTCTCTATAAAATCAAATGAATACTCAATAAAGTGAGCTCAAAGAATACTCGTTATCCTGTTGATAGGATGAGGGGTAAACTGTTTAACCTGAAAAGAATTTTTACTTGAATATGACTCCCTTAGGTGCTTTGCTATTTCTTGATCAAAGGTTCTTCGGATCTATCTGTGAGGGTGCCTGGAGAAACTCTAGTATATCTGTGAAGTCTTTGTGATTTTAAATAAAATATTGGCCATATGTGCATTTTTAAAAGGGAGAGTCTTCCTGGATTAGATCAAATTCATAAATGAGATCTTTGACCCTAAGACTCATTGAGTTATACATGTGAAATTTTGTTGTATATAAATTGTACCTCAGGGCAACCAGACCTCCCCCAACAGCTCTGAATGAGTATTCTCAATGAACAGCTTAAAAAATACTAGCAGCAGACAGCGAGAGACTTGGGAGTATCTTCTCTGAGGAACTTTTTTCAGGTCTGCCTTTCGTTCTAGAATACCACGAAAATAGTTTCTATTTTTGTGTGCACACTTCTATAGTCCACATGGAAGTGGAGTCAGAGAATGGGATAGAATATAGAAGAGTAGAATAGTCCTGCAGTAACCATGCTGCCAACCTTGGCCTTCACAACGAACGCCACATAAGGTCAACAAAATGTCATTGCTATCCAGCAAATTCTTTTCAAATAAACCAATACTATATAAAAGCTGTGTTAGGAACTTCCTAACTATTTCATAGTGCTGCTTACATCCTTTTGTTATTTAGTTTTTTATGTTCTTTAAGGTGTGAGTAAAACACGTAGGCTTTAGTCTTTTGTCAATAACCTGTTTAAGCAATTACTTGTACCTTTAAAGCAAATTACGAATTCTTCTCGTCTCATTTTTTTTACCTATGCAATGGAGATAATGTTACTTTATATACATTAATATCTCAATACTCTGACAAAGAAGTGGGCACATGGTTAACCCTTCATTCAGTTAAAAAAATAAACCAAAGAATTTCTGATAATCATATTAGTTAATTAATTGACTAATTTTAGCTCGAATAGAGCAGATGGTTTATGTAGGAAAATGGGAGAACGTGAAGTTGGATTCCGAATAGTTTAGATTTTAAACTTATTTTCAAAATCCCCAAGAGTAAGTTTGCATATGATAACACAGCAATATGCTAGTGAGCAGAGTGTGTGAAGAAGTTCTACTTTATATCCTTTGTCTACGTTTTTATCATAATGGAACCAGAATGGTAAAATGAATTTGAAAAGTATCAATCCTATGTTATTTGATTCCGTGGCTGAAGAGCCTGTGATTTTTCAGTTATATCCCTCTCCCAATCCCTGACCTCATTTTAGTTTTATATTTTAGCATGGAAGGAAAGAGCAGGGATTAAATTCTAGTTTTACTTTCACTAGCTGTGGGACCTTTAGCAAATCAATCATTTTGACTCATTTTCCTTAAAGCAATAGCAACTTCAGCTAACATTATTGAACACAGTATAGACCAGACATTCACGTAAACTTTACATGAGTTAAACTATTTAGTTCTCACTGCAACCATGTGATGAAATTGCAGCTGTTTTCCCCATTTCATGAATAAGAAAACAGAGGAACTGAGCTGATGTTGCCAGGCTCTGTCACAAGTTGTTGCATATATTGTTACCAATGCAGTGAGATCCTGATATCCTCAAGTGTTCATCCTGTAACATTTGTATTATACCCATGGTACCACTCAGTTTGTTTCATTTTAGTATGCTTACTGAAGCTGTCAATTCTCTTATTGAATATCCTAAGCTAGAGTCTCAGATTCTATAATCTTAAAGCCTGGACTTTTGGCCTTTATATTAGGAATTCAAGCTCTTTTACCACCTATAATGCAGAAAGAAGTTCTACTGGTTCAAGGACAAAGATTTTGGGGGAGATCTAGGGGTTGATGGTTGCTGTAGACCTTGAGGACACACAGAATCTTCATCAAAGTATAAAGTAAAATACTTCAGGTGTACTCCATTGTAGCTTCAGAAAGGTTAATTCTTTTTTGCATTATTACATATTTAGTATAAAAGGGAAAAATTGCTATTTAAAACCATATGAGCCTTTCAAGAAAGATGATTCTGCTAGAATTGTATAGATTCTTTGGTTACTGAAGAATAGATGGTCTTCTGTTTCACCTAAACAGTTTGATTTTTTTTTCCTTCTATGTGCAGGCGAACTGAATATGGAAGTAGAACTGGTACAGTTGAAATTGTAAAATAGAGTGAGATGAATTTGGAATTCCTAGAAGGCATGCTTAAAGTATAAGAGAAGAAGGACATATGAGAAAAGCCAGGCAACAAGGCAAATGGTTTGCACCTACAAACCATCTACTTTTGGCTGTCCCAAAGGCACCTCAGACCCAGCACACCCCAAACTGATCTCACTAATGCCACTCTGCTCCAACCTAGTCCTCCTCCATGCTCCCTATCCCAGTCAGTGACACCATCTGTCAACCAGAAATGTACCAACCAGAAATCTACAGGCCAGAAGTCTACAAGTCTTCTTTTAAATCTCCTTCTTCTTCATCACCTTATCAAAGTCCCATTGATTTTATCTCATACATATTTTTGTCTACTTGATATCTATCCAGCAACACCTCAGTTTCAGCTATCGAAAACTCAGTCTTTCTAATAGATCTCTTCACATCCATTATTGTCTCCTCTGCTGTCATTTTTATTGCAGTTAAGAGAGTTAAGAGACTGAGATGCTTAGTTTTTGATGCTTATCACCGCTTTTAGGATAAAGTCTAAATCCTTATCAAGACCTATAAAGTCCCGCATACTCTGGCCTGACCACTTTTTAAAAATCTTCATCTCACACTTCATAGATATTCTTGCCCTAGTGACAATGGCTTGACGTTCTTTTACCTCCTCCAATGTTCTGAGCTGCTTCCCACCTCAGGCACCTATGTGCCCAGGTCACTGTGCTTGGATCTCTCTCTCTCCCATTTTAATCTAGTTAGTTCATTCTTTCCCTTAGTAATCTGCTCAAATAGCATTTTCTTAGAGAAGCTTCTTCTAACTTCAGACTAGGTTTGTTTTCCCTGTTACTTGCTTTAATGGCATCCTGTCCTGTTTCTTCATAGTGTTTATAAAAATTTTTAATTATGCATTTATTTATGTAATGATTTTTACTTATGTCTGTCTCTCTCACTAAACTTCAAGCTACATGTGTCTGTTCTACCCCCAATTTTATCTTTAGCTTTTAGCATAATGCTAAACATTAACAGCAACTCAAATATTAAATGAGTCCAATAGTTGACATTACAGGAGGCTCTCTTATTGACATACCGTCTGATTTTCAGAGTTGTCTGTTTCCAATTGTGCTCCTGGAAGAGGTAATGGACATACTCTCTTCCATTCACTCTGATCACACATGTCATATGGCAGTTCGAAGTTAAGGGTTTAGAACGTGGCAACAGATACCAAGGACTTTTGAATGCTACCTATATACAGTTCTATGCCAATGCATATAACGTAGAAACATTTTTGAGATGGAGTTTCCCTCTTGTTGCCCAAGCTGTAGTTCTATGGCATGATCTCGGCTCACTGCAACCTCCACTTCATGGGTTCAAGTGATTCTCCTGCCTCAGCTTCCCGTGTACCACACCTGGCTAATTTTTTTAATTTTATTTTTATTTTTAGTAGAAATGGGGTTTCACCATGTTAGCCAGGGTGGGCTTGAACTCCTGACCTCAGGTGATCAGCCCACCTCGGCCTCCAAAATGCTGGGATTACAGGCATAAGCCACTGCCTCTGGCCACAATATCATATTATTACGATTTCTTTGAGGGCAAAAATGCCCAGAAGTACCTTTGATTGGTTCTTTGTTAATAATGAATTCTTCCTGAGTCATCTTAAACCATCTCATATCCTATTTGCCATCAGAGGACTCAGAGGGTTGCTGTCTGAAATCTAGATCAACAGTAGTGAGAGCCTCTGATCCTCAGAGGTTAAAGGAACGTTTCTGATTAATATTATAATGTAGCCACTTAGTCCAAAGGTACTAACGTAATTCAGTAATGTTCCCAAACAGTTAAAATAATTTGACTTGAGTTTTCCAAGTTCTTCCTAAGCTTTTTCAAAAAATATTATTTTTAGGAATGTATTGTTTTCTTATTTGCTTTTTGATTCTCTTGTCTCACATTTTCTTAATGAGAGAAAATTTTGATATGGTGCTTTTTCAGATAACAGAAATAGTGTAATGTGCTCACTTCTCTGGTAGATGATTTATTTTATACTTCCTTTATTTTCTATCTCCTCTGCTTCCCTCTCCTTCTTCACCTTCCTCTCTGTAGCTCTTTTTTCTTTACCTTTTCACAAGACCCCACCTCTTGTTTACACGCCTTTATGCTTAAGTCAATCCATAAATATAGACAGAAAGACAGAGAAATGTCAGCTTTCTATTTTGAGCAGGAAATTACCTTGTGAGAATGTTTATAAAAATGGATTGCTTCTCCCAGGAGATTCATTCATCAAGACAGAAGTTGGTCCTCCTGTACAAAATGGAATGGAAATAGAAACAGTCAAGATACACTAGGATAAACACGGCAATCAGAGATTGGGTGGGGAGGGGAAGCCTAATTTGGAGGAAAAACGTTGGCTGCTTGTGTGAGGCAAAGAAATAGAACAGCAAATGTTCCTTCAAATTGCAGCAAGAAAGGAAGGTTATCCAGGGATGTACTAGACTTCTAAAATTTTATTCATAACTCCTTTGAACCAAGGCTGAGCTCCTAGAATTATAAGTGATCCCCATGCATATGTCAACATCATAATTTCATGGGATTCTAGATCATAAAAGCTGGAGGACAACCTAAATAAAAAAAGGCTGTATCTTACCAAAAGTCACACAATTAATTCACGGCATCTGGGACTATAATCCAGATATTCTGATACCCAAGTCAATTTTTATAAGTCACTGCTTACAAGGACTGTAATTGATTTCTGGTTCCTGAAAATGCACCTTCCATATCAGCTATGTCCTTCCATATCCTCTCTAGTTTGCTCTATGGGATGTGATCATCAGGTATAATTCTAGTCATGTCTCCCAAACTGGCAACCTCATTGTCAATATCACTACCTCTTAAAGAAGAGTGACATGTTAGATTATGCAGTCTAACAGGGTATCCTTACTTTTACCCAAGGAGAAGAAGTTTGACAAATGGTCTATAGTTGAACATCCATCCTAAGAATATTCAAGGATTTTCTTAACACATTGGCATCTTTACTTTTTTTTTTTTTTTTTTTTTGCACATATATCATGAAGTAAAGATTTTTGGTTGTTTTCCCATTATGTGTAGAAAATAGCTCTTGCCATACTTTAAACATATTTTTCAGATACAAAGACTTATGAGGTAATTTGCACCTACTACAACTAATGTACTACCAGAAGTCTGGGTAGGCAGTCTACTATGACATTAACTTCTTAGGGAGAACGCCTTTGTTTGCTTCCCAAATCTCTCTGCCTTTTCTATAACTTGTTTATTCATTGAAGAAAATGGTTTTTTTGTTTGTTTTATTTTTTTTGAGAGAGGGTCTCTATCTGTTGCCCAGGCTGGAGTGCAATGGTGTGATCTCTGCTCACTGAAGCCTCGACCTCCCAGGCTCAAGCAATCCTCCCATCTCAGCCTCCTGACTAGCTGGGACTACAGGTGCGCACCACCACACTGGGCTAATTTTTTGTATTTTCTTAGAGACAGGGTTTCGTCATGTTGCCCCGGCTGGTCTCAAACTCCTGGGCTAGTGATCTGCCTGCCTCAGCCTCCCAAAGTACTAGGATTACAGGCATGAGCCACTGTGCCTAGCCTCAAAGAAAATGTTTTTTTGCTAGACATAGTTTTTCTCTGCTCCGTGTGGTTCAGAAGGAGACAAGTGGGCAGTGCACAGCTTCCTTTGTGATTGTCCTTTCGCAGTGGGGATATTTTTCTTTCCCCCTGGAGTTATTTATTCTGCCTTTGAAGTCAATATTTTTATTACGTTTATTTACACAACACCAAAGATTGTTTTGATTTTGTTGCTCAACTCTTTCTAAACATTTTTCTTTAGGTGATATTCATTTTCTTCCTATCTACAGAAAACATGTACATGCACACAATTTATTGGAATAGTCTATTACTTTAGGTGATCTTATCACATCCTATATAACATGAATAATAGGTTTCATTCTAAAGTAAGCTAGTTATAATGTCTTCAAATAGAAATAATATAAAAAGAACATAAAAGTGTTCTATTGAAGAGATAGTTTTACGTGAAGATTAATTTATATGTACTCCCCTATCCCTCACTTGGTATTCATTAGTTTGCAATATAGGTGATTTAATGTGACTTGTAAAACAACTTAATCCTCAGTGCTAAACACATACAGACTCTCATGAGGAAATGGGTGACAGTTGAAAAACAAATGATCAACTTCCAAGGTATATTCTTTTGAGGTCAGAATGTGACCCGCACTCATATCTAAAAGCCCACTAGTGCAGATGGTTTAAAAATTAATTTTACTTGATGCCTTGTAACAACCAAAGCCATATAACTATTAGGTGGGCACAGAAGAGATATTATGAAGTATTAATTCTAACAAATGTTAAAAAAAAGTTAACTATTTTTATTGTGTTCTTTGGTGTATTGTAGTGAATTAAGTCCCAGTTGTAAATATAACTTTGTCTTCATCATCTGTATTCTAAATTCTGACTTTTTTGTGTGCTAAGAAGCTCTATAAATGCTGAGTTATGGTGACAAAGACGAATTACTCTCCGGAAAACAATACTGCTGGAATTAATAGAAATGTTTCCTTATTTGAAAATGTAGTTGGGGAGAAATATGTTAAATTATGCTACTTTAATGATATTTTCAGTTCTAGAATTCTGATTATATAGCCTGTTGCTATTAAAAGATCATGTGCTGGGATTTTGGTTAAATTTCCTTAAAAAGTTTCCAGAAAGTTCAGTTCTGTAGGCACTGTTCCACAATTTCATAGGCAATTTTGTAATTTGAACTCTGTTTAGAGATGTGTTTTTAAAAGTGCGGTCCAGGACTACCTTTATCACAATAATCTGGGGAACCTGTCAGGAGCAAGATTTTTGAAGCCCACCCCAAATCTTCTGAATTTCGAACTTAATAAAAGCCCCAGGTGACTCTGATACACCCTAAACACTGGGAACCACTGGTTTATTAAGTAGTAACGCTTTTCCTTTTATAAATGTCTTCCCATGGAACACTTTGAACTCTTGTTCTCTCCCTTAGCCCCTCGTTAACTACTACAATAGCAGAAGAGATAAATTACTTTCCTATCAGTAACAACCTTTTCCAACACCCTTTCTTCATGTGCTGCCAGCAAGAGAGATTTGGGGTGGTTTTCAAAGGAAAAACATTGAGAAGTGGATGCTTGATATTTATTTATTGCCACTCTTCCTTATTCATCTTTTCTTGCTCCAACTCTGACACAGTGTCAAGGAATGATCATGTTAAGGACTTTCATTTATACAGCCTTCTGCCATGATAAAGCACTTACATGTTGTTTTTAAAAATTCATATAACTTGCTCCTAGAAGGACATTTAGGTCATTTTGCCCAATTCTGTCATTTGACATATGGAGAAAGTGATGCTTAGATAGGTTTTGTGGTTTGTTCGAGATCACAGTCCTAATTATTGAAGGAACTAGAACAGGGACCCAGGTATCTCGACTCCCAGAGCACTGATGTCTTCTGGCATGTTATTTAAAAAATCTTGTATGTTGCAGTTATTTATGTCAAGAGAAAATTGTTTTGTAGTTTGTTCATCATCTTTGATTTGTTATCCTTAATGGTCTCGCTGCTTCCCAGGTCTGTTTCTATTTATTGTTGTGTTGTGGGAAAACAGCTGAAAAACACATTTCTCATTGAGTGAGCTTTTGTGCAAATTGTAGCTTTCAGAGGAATTTGATCCCTGCGGCTTGAGGTTGAATTTGGTAACACTTTATTTTAGGTGTCAAGGCATGGTACATTTAATTAGCATTCGCTATAATAACACTGATCAATGTGAATTCTGCTGATTAAAATGTGGATGGTAGTATTACTGTACCGTGAGCAGAATCCACCCACATGCTGTTAGGTTCACTGGACTCGCTTTCTCTCTCTTGCCCAGTTTTAATTTAGAAAAACCAAAAAACAAAAACTACTTTCTCTTTCTTCCTTTGGAGTGTTTAATTAATGGTTGTTGGATATGCTCAAAGTATCCAGTGGAATGGGTATAAGAATAAAGTTCTTTGCCCTCCCAATTATGTGATTGCTCACTTGAGGAGTTAATTAAATTTCAAATGTAGGCCACCTTGTATAACATACTATGGTGATAAAGTCATAATGCTCTAAAACAGAATCTAGACAGAGAGCTAAGAAACGCAGAACATTCCATTAATAAAGAACCTTGTAATTGGACCTCATCTGGAAAGAGATAAGGCAAGAGGAGCATTGTAACTGGAATGAGAGGAGTGTCACATTCTGTGCATGAAAAATGGCGGTCCTGGAGAACAGAATCTGCTGAGCACAGGGACCATTTTTAATCAATAAAAATGCTTTTTCTGAAGGAAACCTAAGCAAAAAACTCACCTGAACCAATTCCAGAGATTTTAAGTCAAGAAAAGTGAAGGCAAGTAGAATGATTTGGGAATAGATTTGTCACAGAAGCAGTACGGACATTAAAAGAACAGTGAAAGATCCTAGAGACATTTTCCCCCACATCCAGAGTATTACAAAAGTATCCAACTATTTTTTTTTTTTAATAGACAGAGTCTCACTCTGTCACCCAGGCTGGAGTGCAGTGGCATGATCATAGCTCACTGCAGCCTTGAACTCCTGGGCTCAAGGAATCCTCCTGCCTCAGCCTCCTGAGTAGCTGGAACTACAGGCGCATGCTACCATGCCCATCCAATTTAAAAATTTTGAAAAGAAAATAGAGCCTTACCATGTTGCCCAGGCTGGTCTTAAACTCTTTTCTTAAAGGGATCCTCCCATCTTCACCTTTCCAAGTAGCTGGGACCACAGGCGTGTTCCACAATGCTCAGCTCACCTATTAATTTATTTTAATCTTTGTAAGGAAAACTAAAACAGTAATGTAAATTTTCGGGTAAAGTTATAATGAGTAGGATAGCACTATAAGCTCGTATAGGAAAAAAATGAATAAAAAACTACTTCTGGCAAAAAGATAAATATGATATTCTGAAAAGCTGAATAAAATAAACACAATTTTAATTGAGTAGCTGACTTTGGGGAAAAAAGCAAGAGAGAGAGAGAGAGAGACAGAGCTGATCCCCAAACAAACAAACAAGAAAGAAAACCAAAACAAAATCCAAACTTGAAGTAAATAAGAAGTTGAAACCAAGGACATAACCAAGTGTGGGAACTGAGGCTGCTGTGGGAGCGAATGCTGGTATGAGAGCACTTGTCATGTGAATTAATGGCTTCCTGGTGGAGAATCTTGTGGAGACTATATCTAGGACTTCTCAGAAAGGGGCTAAACCTGGACCCTCAAACAGGTAGCACTCTTCAGAGGAAAGTAGCCTAGAAAAAACTTCACTTGGCTGCAAACTGAACAAAGAAACCAGTCCGACGCCTTAGTAGCTCTGGTTTTAGGGAAGAGACAGGAACTTCCTTGAGAATTTGCAACTATAGATCTCAGGCCTCCCCTCATCCAGATGTGGAGTTTGAATTTAAGTGGCCAGTTTATTGAAATACGAGCCCAGACATTATTTTAAAGTAATCCTAGTTTGGAGACTTCCCTATAGTATCTAATTGAGGCAAGTATAAAACTTCCTTAAAAAAAACCACCTGCAACTCAAAACCTCAAAATTCCTAGGTACTGAGTTTAGCCAAATAATAATTGATGAAAAATAATGACCATGCTGGTAAATCAGGAGCAAGTTAATGAAAATGGCAACAGGTTTAGATTTTCAAACACTTCAGATATTAAGATTATTAATAAAAATAGCATACACAAAAAATAAAGATGACAAGAAAAAAATGAGCAATAAGTGAGATATTGTCAAATATGCCATGCAGATTTAAAGACAAATGAACATGTAGAAATAAAAATAAAATTGATAAAATTAACTCATAAATTAAATATATTAGAGTCAGGTGAAGAGAGAATTAATAAACTGGAAGATTAATCCAAGGAAGCTATTCAGAATGCAAAATATAGAGGAATAGATGAAAAATATGAGAGATTAAGATATTTGGAGTATTAACTAATAAGTACTAACATATAGCTACCCAGATTAGTAGATTGAAAAAATAGAATGAGGAAGAATCAATATTTGAAGAAGTAATGCCTTAGTATTTTCCAGCATGGATGAAAGATGGAAAATTCTTAGATGAAAAAGTGCTGAGTGTATTTCACTAACAATAAATAGAAACTCATACTGAGACATATTATGAAAAACTGTAAAATAATAAAAACAAAGAGAAAATATTAAAAGTAGACTGAGTAAAAAACATATACAAAGCAGTAACAGACTTAATATCTTCAAAAGGCTGACAAAATGATTGAAATTAATTTAATAATTAAATTATTTAAATAATTAGTAAAATTAAATTTATCTGAAGTCAGGTGCCTAGAAGAGTTTTATATCAAGAATGAGGAATAACTAAATAAAAAGGTGAGAGCACTTACTATTACCAGACCTTCATTAAAGGTAGTTCATAAAGATAATAGAATATATAAGAAATAGATAAAAGAAAATAATCCCGGAAAGATGTTCTGATAATGCTTTTAAAATATGTGCAAAGAAAATAGTATGTATGTGTGCAATTACAAATTTTAAATATAAAGTATTAATAATGCATAATATGTGATGGTAGAAGAAGTTCTAAGATCCTAAGACATAAATAAAATATTGTACAAAAACAACACATAAGACAGGAGGGAGTTGATTAGGCCTGAGCTCAGAAGGTACATGACAATACTGCTGCTGCTGCTGCTACTACTACTACTACTACTACTACTACTACTACTACTACTACTACTACTTTACATGAATTTCATGAGAGTGATATGCCAGCTATGTTCTGATTGCTGTATGTATATTAATGGAAATTAACGGCCATAATAACCTTATGAGGTCAGTGATATTATCTCCATTTTTCAGATGAGAAACCTGACAATGAGAAGCCACAGAAGTGGCAGTGCCGTGGGATAATTAAGGAATCAGAGAGACCAAGGGGCTGAGGAGGAATTATTTAATTATTTAGGTGCACTGACCCAGTTGGATTAACATCCAAAGAACTGAGCCCTGAACAAAGAGTCAAGCTACCTTTTAAGCATTTCGTCAGGTGGAAGGAGATTTGTACAGGGGGAAGCATATTACAGAAGTGAGAAACAAAGACAGTT
Source organism: Macaca nemestrina (assembly GCF_043159975.1). Taxonomy (NCBI): domain Eukaryota; kingdom Metazoa; phylum Chordata; class Mammalia; order Primates; family Cercopithecidae; genus Macaca; species Macaca nemestrina. The sequence continues at coordinate 118,665,391 of NC_092133.1, read as the reverse complement.
ATTTAATTAAGACATGCATTACATTATTTCTTACTTTTCAAGGAACAACATGTTTTATGACTCTTGCAGCTGCACAGCTAGAGAAACAGAGTCTTCACAATGCCTGGGAAAGGGAGAGAGAAGGCTCACTAGCCACGGAAAAACAGGCAGTTAATTTTTAAAGGACTGCAGCTCTTTGTTTTCCTCAGGGGAATTGGGTTTTCTTACATACAACTGAGTTTTTGCTCACACATTCTTTAATTTCTTTTAATTCCTGTTCCAACACAGGATTTGAGTCCAGATGATCTGGTTTGGATCTATGATCCTAACCACTGGGCTGTACCACTAGTGATTAATTTTAGACTTTTGTGCCTGGCAAGGTTTAAAAGGTAACCACTAAAACAAAAAAATAAAATATTATAACTACTTATGAATAAGAGGAGAAAAATGGAATAAGGGAGGGATCTTGTTAGCAATAAAAAAATTCCAAAAAAGCACAGAGAAATCGGGTCAAATAAAAAGCACAAGATGAGATGGTATAAATGGATCAAAAGAATTCACTAATAAACAACGGTAAAAATGAAGTTGCTTGTTAAAAGATAGGTTGACAGATTGCATTAAAAATACAAGATCTAGCTATATTCTGTTTAGAGAAAACACACTCAAAGCATAAGGACATAGATAGTTTGAAAGAATAAGGATGAAAAAAGATATGCCAGGAGAATATTAATTAAAAGAAGGCTGAGATAGCTATCTTATGTCATTAATAATAGACTTGAAGGCAAAAAGTAGTGTTGGTCATAGTCACTATATAATAGATTTTTTGCACTAAGGAATAGATAACAATTCTAAACTTGTATGCACCTAATAAGATAGCTTTAAGTTATGTAAAGCAAAAATTGATAGAACTTCTTGGAGAAAGTGACAAACTTACCACAAAAGCAGAAGCTATGAAAAATTGTTGGGTCAAGCAGACAATAAGGAAACAGAAGATTAACCACATAGTTAAGAACTTTGACTTAACGTACATACATTGAACTCTGCAGTCTCAAATTACAGAATGCATTTTTTTCTCAAAGAAAACATTCACAAAAGTTGACCATGAAGCCATAAATCACATATCAACACATTTTATGTATGTATATATACATGTATGTATGTACATGCATATTCTCTTACCAAGAAACTTGAATCTGAATCAACACATTTTAAAGAGCTAGTCTACTGACCACATGCTCTGCCTCAGCAGTTAAATTACTCATCAGGCCGGACGTGGTGGCTAGCGCCTGTAAACCCAGCACTTTGGGAGGCTGAGGTGGGTGGATCACTTGAGGCCAGGAGTTGGAGATCAGCCTGGCCAACATGGCAACACCCTGTCTCTACTAAAAATGCAAAAATTACCTGGGCATGGCAGCGTGTGCCTGTAATCTCAGATACTGGAGAGGCTGAGGTACAAGAATCGCTTGAACCTCGGAGGTGGAGGTTGCAGTGAGCCAAGATTATGCCACATTCCAACCTGGGCAACAAGAGTGAAACTCAACCTCAAAAAAAATATATATATATTACTCATCAGTTAAAACAAAAAAGAATCTCTTCTCCATCTTTTCATAGGTTAAATTAAATGACCTCTAAGTAACTCATTGGTTAAAAAAAAAAATCAAAATTAAAATGAAAAAATACAGTTAGGCTGGATGGGGTAGCTCACACCTGTAATCCCAACACCTTGGGAGACCAAGGCAGGTAGATCACTTAAGCCCAAGAGTTTGAGACCAGCCTCGGCAACATGGTGAAACCACATCTCTACCAAAAATACACATATACACACAAAAAAAATAGCTGGGCATGGTGGCACGGGACTGTAGTCCCAGCTACTTGGGAAGCTTAAGTGAGAGGACTGCTTGAACCTGGGAGGTCAAGGCTGTAGTAAGCCAAGATGGCACCACTCCACACCAGCCTGTGCGACAGATTGAGACTCTGTCTCAAAACAAACAACAACAAAAACAACTAAAAATAATGAAAATAATAAATATTAAAAATTTGATGGCATTTGGAAATCACTCCATAACCACTTAAGGAGGAAAAAAAGGCTGGAAAATCAATGAAGTATGTAACTAACTTAAGAAGTTTAGGAAAGAGTAGAATAAACCAAAGAAAGTAAAAGGAAGGAAGTAGTAAAGAGAAGAATTAGTGAAACAGAAGACATGCCATATACAGGATCAACAAAATCTCAAGTTAGATTTAAAAATCATAATTTCCAATGACATTTTTTTCACTGAGTATAAAATGTGAAGATCCATTACAAGGATACCAGTGTAGATACAGAAATATAATCTGAATAGAAAGAATGATTTGAATTTTTTTCTTTTACCAATTTTACATTTACTTTTTAAATTTGCATAAACTAAAATTAACTTTTTGGTATACATATCTATTAGGAGTTTTGATGAATTCAAAGATTTGAGTATTTATCCATCATCATAATCGAGCAACAAAACAGGTCAATCATTCCCCAAACTTCTTGGTGATGCCCCTTTAAAATCAACCACTAGCCTTCACCCTAGACCCCTGGTAACCACTAATTTTGTTCTCTTCCCCTAAAGTTTTGCCTTTTCCAGAAAATCATATAAATAAATTATACAGTATTTGACTCTTTTGGTCTGGCTTCTTTTATTCATCATAATTCATGAGATATTCATTCATATTGTTGTATGTTTTAATAGTTTGTTTCTTTTTATTGCTAAGTAGTATTCCATTGTAGGGATTGTAACATATCCATTCACCGGTTGAAGTACATTCCATGTATCAAATTTACAGTTTCTTAACAATTATGCTTACAGCTTATAAATATTCATGTGCAGGTTTTTGTGTCAACGTAAGTTTTTTCTTGATATATACCTAGGTGTGGGACTGGCATATAGTAAATGAGTGCTAAACCTTCTAAGAAGGAGACACACTGTTTTCCAAAGTAGCTCTATCATTCTGTATTCTCGCTAGCAGTTTCTGAGAGTTCCGTTTGTTTTGCATCCTTGCCATCACTTAAAATTTTCAGTTTTTTTTTTATTTCTACTATTTAATTGTTATTTTGTACGTGTTGACAAACTTCTTCCCATTCTCTATCCCTCTCCCCTTTCCTCTCCCCAGTTTGTGGAAATTTTTTTTTTTTTGCATTCTTTTTTTTTTTTTAATTTCTTTTTTTTTAATTATTATTATACTTTAAGTTCTAGGGTACATGTGCATAACGTGCAGGTTTGTTACATATGTATACTTGTGCCATGTTGCTGTGCTGCACCCATCAACTCGTCAGCACCCAACTACTCGTCATTTACATCAGGTATAACTCCCAATGCAATCCCTCCCCCCTCCCCCCTCCCCATAATAGGCCCCTGTGTGTGATGTCCCCCTTCCCGAATCCAAGTGATCTCATTGTTCAGTTCCCACCTATGAGTGAGAACATGTGGTGTTTGGTTTTCTGTTCTTGTGATAGTTTGCTAAGAATGATGGTTTCCAGCTGCATCCATGTCCCTACAAAGGACACAAACTCATCCTTTTTGATGGCTGCATAGTATTCCATGGTGTATATGTGCCACATTTTCTTAATCCAGCCACCACAATGAGATACCATCTCACACCAGTTAGAATGGCAATCATTAAAAAGTCAGGAAACAACAGGTGCTGGAGAGGATGTGGAGAAATAGGAACACTTTTACACTGTTGGTGGGATTGTAAACTAGTTCAACCATTATGGAAAACAGTATGGCGATTCCTCAAGGATCTAGAACTAGATGTACCATATGACCCAGCCATCCCATTACTGGGGATATACCCAAAGGATTATAAATCATGCTGCTATAAAGACACATGCACACGTATGTTCATTGTGGCACTATTCACAATAGCAAAGACTTGGAATCAACCCAAGTGTCCATCAGTGACAGACTGGATTAAGAAAATTTTCAGTTTTAAAATAATGTTAGTCCATCTCATAGATACGTATGTACTTCTGGTTTTAATTTGTATTTCCCTTATGATTAATAATGTTGAGCATATTTTCTTGTGCATGTTTGCCATTCATACATCTTCTTGGTGAAGTTTCTGCTTGATTTTTGAGTATGTGTGCTCATTTTCATTGTGTTGTTTGCTTTCTTATGAATTATCTGAGTTTTTTGTATATGCTAAATATTGTTACTTATGATGTCTTATTATATATTGCTCGATGTTTGCTAATATTTTGTTATAGATTTTTGTGTCTATGGTAATGAGAGGTATCAGTCTCTAGTTTTCTTTTTTTGTAATGTCTATCTGGTTTTGGCATTAGAATAATGCTGGCCTCATAAAATCACTGGGGAAGGGTTTTATCCCTTTTATTCTGTGGAAGAGATTTTGTAGAGTTCAGAGTACACATTTCTTAAATATTTAGCAGAATTCCAGAGTGAAATCATTTAGATCTGAAGTTTACTTTGTGGAAGATTTTAAACTACAAATTCAATTCCCTTGCTAGGTATCGCATTCTTAAGATTATCTATTTCTTCTGGAATAGTTTGTGGCTTTCAAGGAACTGGTAATTTTATTTAAGTTGTCACATTTATGGGTATAGAATTTTTCATAGTATTTTATTCTTTTAATGTTTGTAGGGTTTTTAATAACGTTCTCTCTTTAATTCATAATGTTGATAACTCATGTCTTCTCTCTTTTAGTCACACTAGAAATTTATTAACCCATTTATGCCAGAGATTGCAAATTCTTTTTTTGTGAAAAATCAGACATTGGTGATGACCTTGAGCAGTAGAACATAAATAACTCCCAGAAGTTTAGTGTTCAAATAATGGAACACTAGGCATAAATGGGTTAATGTTGTTAATCTTTTAAAATAACTCACTTTTGGTTTTATTGATTTTCTGTATTATTTTGTCTTTCGAATTTCATTGATTTTCGCTCATATTTTCACTCTTTCTCCTTACTTGGGACTTAATTTGTTCTTTTTCTATTTTATAGTCAGAAGCTTAGATTACTGAGTGGAGACCATTTTTCTTTTCTAATATAAATGATCTAAAACATTAATTTTTCTCATAAGCATTGCTTTTGCTGAATTCAGTCAGTTTTGATATATTGTATTTTTATTTTAATTTAGTTCAAAATATATTTAAATTTCTCTTGAATCTTCCCATTTGGCCCACAGTTATTTTATAATTGTATTAATTTTAAATATTTTGGGATTTCCATGCTATTTTTCTGTTATTGATTGCTAGTTGAATTACTGTATGGTCACAAAACATACTTCGTATGATGTATATTCTTTGTAATTTGTTAAGGACATTTGTGGCACAGAGTATTGTCTGTCCTGGTAAGTATTCCATGTATACTTGAAAGTAAGATATATTCTGCTCTTCTTGGGTAGAGTGTTCTATGAATGACAAGTGGATCAAATTGGTTAATAGTTTTGTTCAGGGCTTTGATAGTCTTCCTGATTTTCAGTGTACTTATTCTGTCAGCTTCTGTGGGAGGAGTCTTGAAGTCTCCAGCTACGATTGTGGGTTTATCTATTTTTCTTTAAATTTGATTAGTTTTTGCTTCACATATTAATGTTTTGAAGTTCTGGTGTTAGTTGCATGTATATAGAGAATTTTTTATGTCTTTTTTGGGAATGTCATCTTTACCATTAATTATGTAGTGTCTCCCTTTATGTATGATATTGTTCCTGTTCTGAAGTCTGCTTTTTCTGATGTTAATGTGCCTATTCTAGTTTTGTTTTAATTCATGTTGGAATAATATATCTTTTTCTGTGTCTTTATCTTTAACCCATCTTTATTTTTATGTTTAGGATAAATTTTCTTTTATATAGCATATATTTAGGATTTGAGTTTTATTCAGTCTGATAATCTTTTAATTTGCATATTTTAATTATTTACATGTAAGGTAATTAATGATATGCTTGGATTAAAAGACAATGTCTTGCTATGTATTTTTTATTCTTTTTCTTTATTTTTGCTCTTTTTCTTTCTTCTTTTTGAAAAGTTGGGTATTATTCCATTTTACCTCCAATATTGTCATTTTATTTATACTCCATTCTTTAAAATATTTTAGTGGTTACTCTATGGTTTACAATACCTATCTTATTTACTCCCAAGTCTACCTTAAAATAATATTACACTGTTTCAATGTAGTATACATACTTTATAGCATTTTTTTCTAATTACTTTTTCCTATTCTATGTGCTATTTTATGCTATTTTACTTTCCTCTATACTATACACACAATGCATTGCTATCATTTTTTATTTAGGCTGTTAGTTATCTTTAAGATAATTTACAAATAAAAGTTAATTTTGTATTTTTTTGCTTTACTGCATTTCCAGTTCTATTCATTATGTGTGTGTGTGTGTGTGTATGCATGTGCATAGATCTAAATTTCTGTCTAGTATGATATTATTTCTACCTGAAGAACTCTTTTAATATTGTTTTTAGTGTAGGTATTGTATTAGACAGGGTTCTCCAGAGAAATAGAATCAATGAGATATAGATACCGATCTCTTCCCCCCCCTTTCTTTCTCTCTCTCCAAACGTATATACACACACACACACGTATTGATATGTATGTATGTATGTGTCTGTCTATCATCTAGCATCTGAGAAAAGATTTAGTAGGGGATTGGCTCATGTGATTATGGAGGCTGAGCAGTCTCATAACAGGCTGTTCTCTAAGCTGGACACCCTTGGATGTTGGCTGAATGGTTCAGTCTAAGTGCGAAGGCCTCAGAACCAGGGAAACCAGTGGCCTGAGAACCTCAGGAGGCACTAGTGTAAGTCCTGGCATCAAAAGGCTGGGGAACCTGAAGTTATCCAAGGACAGGATAAGAAAAGTATCTTCCAGTTTCTGCAGATAGATCAACACATTTGCCCTTTGTTTCTGCCCACCTCCCCCCCACTCCCAGATCCCCAGTGGATTGGATGGTACTCACCCACATTGAGGGTGGATCTTCTCCAACCCCATCAGACTCACATGCCAATCTTCTTTGAATAAAACCTTCACAGACATCTCAAATATAATGCTTTATCAGGTTTCTAGGTATTCCTTAATCCAGTCAAGTTGACCCCTAAAATTAAACATTTACAGGTATGCTGGCAAAAGATTCGCCTTTGGTTTACCTGAGAATAGTATTCATTTCTCCTTTATTCTTGAAAGGTAATTTCAGTGGCTATAAAATTCTGGGTTGACTTTTCCTTTTCTTTCAGCACTTTAAAGGTGGCATTCCATTGTCTTCTGACATGCAGTGCTTCTTATTAGAAGTCTACTGTAATTCTTACCATTGTTTCTATGTAGTATTTCCTTTTTCTCTGGTGACCTTCAAGACTTTTTCTTTATTTTTAATTCACAACTGTTTGAATATGATATGCCTAGGGGTGTGTGTGTGTGTGTTTGTGTGCAGTTTTTTCCTCTTGTGGTTTAGTATATATTTTACTTGGAGTTATCTGAGCCTCTTGGATTTGTGGTTTTGTCTTTTTTAATAAATGAAACATTCCTTCATATATCTTGGATGCTTTGTTTTGATCCTTCCCCCTGCCTCCCACTCTGTTTTTCTCTTGTATTAGTTTGGGCACTTTCTATTGACTTGTCTCTAAGTTCATGATTTCCTTATTTGGCTCTGTCAAGTCTACTGATTAGACTGTCAAAGACATTCTTCATCTTTCTTACTGTGCTTTTCAGTATAACATTTGCAGTAGATTTTTTTTTCTTATAGTTTTTATCACTTTACTGAAATTACTCATCTGTTCTTGCATGCAGTCTACCTTTTTCTTTAGCACCATATCATATCAATAATAGTATTTTAGGCACCTATCAATAATAGTATTTTAGACTCTCTGTCTAATAGTTATTATGGGTGTGATATTTGTATCTGGCTCCTTAGATCACTTTGTGTCTTGACATTGTTTTTTTTTAATGTTTTGATGGCTCATACTTTTTGTAGAAGTTTATGCATTTGGTGTAGGACAGTAGGCACAGAAGTAGATAGCTTTTATTTTTTTATTTTTTGCCCGTAAATGGGTATGCCTTTCCTTATGTTAAGCTTTCAGTGTGGCATTTCATTTAATATGGACAGGAATTGATCTAGTTTTGGAATTGTTGCTATGATTACCCTCATTGTACCCCCAGCTTACCATTTCTGTAGTTGTTACCTTGTGTTTAGGGTAATGGTAGTTTGCCCCAATTTTTTTCTCAATGTCTGCTCTGCACCAAGCTTCAGATCTTCCCTTTGTGCTGTGCCTTAGAGAGAATTTCTCTCCGCTTTCTCGGTTCATCTCCCTGCAGTATACCATTGTTACTTGATGCCTACTATCCTTCTGGTGAGGGTTGGGGGGATTTTTATTATAGTTCTAATTAAGCTTCTATTTTAGGCACATACTGTGCCCCCTAAGACTCATTTCTTAGGGTTATGAGTTTCTCAGTGCTCCTACTCCACTCCTAGTGGCATTCCTGTTCTTCCCCAAGATGTGGAGAGATTTTTCCCTTTTCTTTTTGCCTAGTTTCAGTTGATTTTCCACTGCTCTTCACCAAGATATAGGGAGTTTTCTTTCCTTTTCTTTTCTCCTAGCTTCAGATGATTTTCACTAGTACCCTGAGGGTGAGCATCTTTCTTGAACCCTACCAGTAGTTGAAGGCATTTGCTTTGTAGGGGAGAAAAAAAGGTGGATTTAGGTGGGTTTTCATGTCTTTTTTATTACCTTCCTTCATTTCATGCCCAAAGCCATGAAGGGTCCTATCTTAGGACCCTCGCCAATCTTTTTCTGTTTGTTTGTATTGGTGAGCAGCAAGTCAGGACTGTGAAGAAGTGAAGAAGAGCATGCAGGTGGTATGAATCTCCCTTTTATATGTGGCTCCTTATGTGTGGTTCTCTAACATTTTATCCTCTTGACTAGCCCACATTTAACTTTTACCAATTTACTTAAAATTTTAGCTGAATTGTTACTGATGTCTGACAGTGTCTGTCAGCAAATGCATACATCTTGTCTGTCCTTGCAAGTACCTGCCTTTCCTTAGATTTGGGGTTAGAGGTTGTTGCTCTTCCACCTCAGCTCTCTGATAAAGTTAGAGGTTATCATATTGTTTGCCATTTTATTGGCTATTTTTATTGTATTGAGGTTGGAAGCAATGCCCTTTCCAACCTTCTGCATCCCAAGTAGGAGATGGCAGCACCAATCAATTATGTTTTAGTGGGAGAATATGAAAATGTAGAATATATATGCATGGAATACATCTGCAAATCACCAAGTCCTTGGGTTTGGATTAGCTCATGTGGAGGTCCCATTGTAACATAATTTTTACATTCTTATATTCACATTTCCATTACTGAAAGTTAGAGGGGTAAAACAATAATAACTAAAACATGCATAATGCATACTATGTGTGAAACACTGTTTTAACCTTGCTTCACATATTAACTTGTTTAATCCTCACAACTTTTATGTTACTGATAAACTCAGGCACTGTCAGGTCAAGTCACAAGGCATCCGTGATAAACTCAGGCACTGTCAGGTCAAGTCACAAGGCATCCTACCTCCTAACTAGTTGATTCTGTGTTTGAACACAAGTGTTTTTAATCAGCTTTATCACTTCTCAAATAAAAGAATAAAAGGACGATTAATCAGGGTAATTCAGAATTCTGAAGAGCATCTAGTCCTGCTCTTTTATTTTACAAATGAGAAATTTTAAACATGTGAGTTAAATGACTCATCAGGACCAACCACATAGTTTGAGGCTCATTCCATATAGAACCAAGGTTTCCATTTCCCATGCTATTTTTATTTAATCACAGCATTCGATTACAAATGAGAGTTCAGTTCCAGTGCTCCAAATCTAGAGATTCATTTTTAAACGATTTCTTATTTGGGCTAAGGTTTATTTATTTATAGGTTCAGCTCAAATGATGGAGAGGAATGTAACTTTCAGATTGCCATTTAATTTTATCACATTAACTTATAAATGTCCAAGAACAGAACACATCCAAAGTTAAAATATCCATCTTTATTCAGGCAAGGAACAAAGTGAGTATCTGTAGTTGGGAATTTTTCTATCAATAGGCTTTTTCCTCCAGTGTTTATTAATGAGTACATTTGATTGTAGAAGCCATTTGTTCTGCTAAGCTTTAAATATAATAACTCTTGTTAGTCCTCTGAAAGACTGTATCTTAAATATACAGTTCATTCATTATCATAGCTCTGTTTTCTAACTCTTCTCTTTTATTTAATACAGTGCCTGTGGAAATTTATATGCTGCTTAAGGAAGACTTTCCATCTTCTTCCTTTCTCTTCATTCACCTTTCTATGATGGTTACATATACATAGTAGCATGTAGTGGGACAGAAGTCAGAAAACTTGAATTGTTTATCATGTTTTGTGACTTGCAAGCAACTTGGCCTCTGGCAAATGTTTTGATATCTTTTAGCCTTTGTTTTCTCACCTGCACTGCATGGTGTATGAGGATCATTCGTTTACCCGCAAACATTTATTGAACTTCTGTTATAAGCCTGGCACAGTGGTGGGCACTGGGGACACAAAGTTGAATAGGACATAGCTACTACCTTCCAATGAACTTATGGTGGATCCAGTATAGGTATTGATGTGTAAATAATTATGACATGCAATAAAATGTATACAAGTTTAATATAGGAGAGGCAGATCGGACAGACTCAGAATATTCACAGAGGGTGTATTTAAAAGTAAGAGTTCAGCAAGCAAGTGAGGAGAAAGCCTTTCAGGCAAAGGAAGAGCATTTAAATGTTTTCTAACTGCACATCAAAAACTGGTTGAAGTCCACAAACATGAGGGACTGTCATTGCTTTTAAGAAATAATGTATCAAGGGATTATGAAAACTATGATTTGAATTTTGAAAACCATCATGTTATAGTTACAGATAATAACCTTAGAGAAATCCTAGTTTAAATTCATTAATAAGATACAGAGATAGAATGACAAATCAAGACTGTAATTAATTGTAAGAAATTGGATCCTGCAAGTCTTCATTATCATGAGTCATGTTAATTAACATTTTCACTAATTAGCTTGACAATAAAATCATCACACAGTTAGTGACCCTGTGAGGTCACAAACACAAAGTAGTATTGCTTACAAGGTCAGGGTTAAATAATTGATAGTAGGATTGACTAGCGCTATAGTTAAAACCCATACAACACAGGCAGACCAAGAGATAGGAAAATTTACTCAGATTAAATATGGCTCTTTTTATCAGATATATCAAAGACATTTCATAACATTGGCATTTTAAAAAGAATTTCATATACTATCTCTGATTTTTTTCACATGATTAAATTACTGTTACTACTAGCCTCTTGTATAATGCCGTTTGTAATAAACTAGGCAAAAGTTGCTTTCAGAGGTTAGTATTTAGGAAGAAAAGTATCACAAAAATCTATTAATGACATGAAATATAATGCTTAAGGATGTACTGACAGTCCACAGAATCCACTGAAAAAGCTTAAGAGCAAAAGAGGACAATTCATATGATGGTTAAACCTTAAAATAGTTTATCAGTGAGGAAAAAATAAAATGTGATTTTGAAAGGAAAGGCAAGGACAGTAGAAAATGTCTGAGGAAGAAATATATCAATACTCAGATAAAGTAATGATCAGAAAATGTAGGCCTTTGTCATTAGCAATGGAAAATTGTTAGATAATCAGGTGATAAACGACTTTGTGGGATGGAGGTGTTCATATGTATCAGGCAAATGATTTCATGGAGTAGTTTCTTATATTTATCTGTATTACTATGTATCCTCCCTCTTTGAACCTAAATAGAATAATTTGTTTATTTCAGTTCTTTTAGATCACTAAATGTTATATTACCTTTTCAAATATTTAGTTAAAACCTAAGCTTAACCAAATCAAATGTACTCTTTTCCTTTGATCGCACAAGGGGCCCTAAAGTACTGTACATTAAAAACAAAATTCTATTGTAATAAAAATTTAACCAAATTATTTAAAAATTTAATGAAAGTAATGTCATAATTACACAAAAGTAAAAATAATACAATCTCATGCAATAATCTTAATATTTGCACATTGCCTTCTGCATGCAGCTATATTTTTAATATACTTGCAGTCATAATATGCATTTCTATATTATAATTTTTGTATTGTGAATAGCCATTTCTCCCCATCTTGTTGAAAATTTAAATAGCTTACAAAGAAATGTACAATAAAACAAAGTAACGTTAAATAAAATCAATAGGAAAAGAAAGAATTCAGGAGAAAGAAAGGGAAGGGTGGGATAAAATAAGAAATATATGAGGTAATATAAAAAACATTTGTCATTAGCTATTAGACACAGGCCATGGATTTATCTTTGAGCAGGCACTTAAAGAGGGAAATGGGATCAATTTCTGATTTATCGTGTCTAGTAGATTAAAACAGATCAGCTGTTTAGGAGAAGTAACAAATATTTTTAATCCTGAAACCATAGATACATTTCTTTTGTTTTTCTTCATAAAGAGGATACAATGGCTTAAACATCACTCTAATGTCAAATATAGCCATGAGTTTCATAAGGCTGCTTCTTGTAACACACGTTTTAATAGTCTCAGTGTTGGCAAATACTATAGAAGTAAAGTTAGCATACCATAATGCATTTAAAGAAAACCCAATAGAACAAGATTATATTTCAATATACACCTTTTGTATAACCAAAAAACAAAACACCACAGTAAAATGATGACAAAAAACATATTTGCGATTCTAGACAAAATGTTAAAATCTTTAATCATAAATGAACTCTTTAGAAATCAGCACAAAGAGACTAAAACTACAAGGGAAGTGAAAATAAAAGGAACAGGAAAATGGAATAGCACAAATGAGTTATAAGGCTATATGAAGATGATATAGTTAACATTAATAGTTGAGAAAGAAATGTCATTATAAATTCCATTATTGATCCTTACAGATATTGATATCTGATGTTTGTGCAGCTTTAGAAAATGAAGAATTCTCAAATTCTGGGGAAACTTACTGTAGTCATAGGGAGTTTACTCAAAAATTGTAGATTTTTGCATAAACTTGGCCCTGGCAGTTCCAAACCACAGGAATTACTCCAACAAAGTAATTAGATACACACCCGCACGCATACACATACGTGTTTACTACATAGAAAATGTGTAAGTAATATATCATCCCCCAAGAAACTACTTATGTATCAACTGGTTTATAAAAGATTTTGTGGGGTTAGAAATAGAAAAAAGGCACTTAAGCATAATTACTACATTTCTCAAAATTCTATGTCCTTTGAATTCTTATGAAACATTTTTAATGAATCAGTTTTATATGATGCATTTTAAAAAAACATTTAGATTAATATTTCTGTTTACTTTAGAACTTAGAAAGTCTCTTTGGAATGAGCTGGTTGCTCCTTTTCTCTTAAAAATAATCTTTCAGGTTTACTTTGAATGGATAAGTTTTTTTCTTTCCTTTTTGATGACTTTTCCATGATGAGTAGACAATTTAAAGCATTTCACTGATGTAGTTATGCTGTTCGATGCAACCTTCCGGCAATCTTTTTATCATTAGATTATTCGCTCTATATAGCAGAATCATTGAATGGGGGAGTACAGAGTTTGAGAATGGGAAGTAGATAGAGCTAAATTTAGTGTAATGACCTATGAGAAGAGCAAAAAAAAAAAAAAAAAAAAAAACTGAGATCTTTTTAAAGATTAAAGATTTTAAAGATAGAAGCCTAAATTGTACAAAGTTGAGCCAAATTTCATGCACAGAAAGTTGCTTTTAACTTCCTCTCCCCACATACACACATTTAGAAAGATAGACATTTATTTCTTAGAAAAATAATATTTTCCTGGTTAGACATTTATTTTCTACAAGAATTATTTATTATTTGCTACCAAAGACACTCATTTGTCTAGAACTATGTGGTTCAATAAGAAAGCAAACAATGCCCGACTATGATAAAAGCAACAAGAGTTGTAAGACAATGGAAGGAGAGATCAGTCACAGTGAGTTGGATGTGATTGTTCCCATCATGAAATGGATGAGAGATCTGATCAGTTGAAGACAGCACACAAAAATTATCTCTTGCTGTTAGTAGAAAATTGTCTTGTACTGTCACTGACCAAGTACATTGACCTCTAAATGAAGCTTTGAGATTTTGCAGCTTTTTCTTTGTGGATTAACTGCAAAAGATACATCCTTTATATGCTGCTGCCTTGAGTTGAGAATTGCTTTCCTAGTAGAGAATAGAGGAATTTGCATTGTTACTTATTCTCACTTTTATCTGTAGGTGGAAAAACCTTCGTTGTAACATGGTTACTTACTCTGTGGAGTCAAGGGAAGATAGCTGACCATGAAACTGAACCTGGTTTCTGACTCTCCCACTTACTTAGTAGGTATGGTCTGCCTTAGGCTAAGCATGTTTTAAATAAATGGGGATCATCTTCACAATAAGGTGAATCCTTGTTTAGAAGATTAAATGAGAATTATATACCTAACACATGGATATCAAATTCTTGTCTCTCAAAAAGAGTTAGCCGTTATATTATTATTGCTGGTGGTGGTATTTTTGGAGGCAAATTGGCAAAAATAATGACCAAATTTTCTGCCAGGTTTTTGTAGACCCACTACTTTACTAGGTAAGTATTTAGGACTGGAGAGAGAAAATACCAGATAATCAGATGCAGAATTGTTTTCTCCATAGCAAATTATTTTCTTCCTCATATGGATCATCTTGTCTCCTTGATTCTGGTTTGGGTATTTTAATAAAGTTTTTTAAAGTTATAATTTTTTGGTTTTTGTTTTTTTGTGTTTTTTGGAGATGGAGTTTCACACTGTTGCCTGAGCTGGAGTGCAGTGGCGTGATCTTGGTTCACTGAAACCTCCGCCTCCTGGGTTCAAGCGATTCTCATGCCTTGGCCTCCTGAGTAGTTGGGATTATAGGCGCCCGCCACCATGCCCAGCTAATTTTTTGTATTTTTAACAGAGGTGGGGTTTCACCATGTTGGCCAGGCTGGTCTTGGACTCCTGACCTCGTGATTCGCCCACCTCAGCCTCCCAAAGTGTGGGATTACAGGCCTGAACCACTGCGCCTCGCCTAAACCTGTAATCTTATAGTTTAAATGATATAGGTTTACTTACAAATAAATTAATTTTCTTTCATCTTGCCATTGTTGCATCAACTACATTTATATTGCTATTGTATAATCAATCAACTAATAAATGATGAATGAGATTCCAGTTATCTGAACCAAGAAAGGGATTGCTGACCAAGAGTAAGCAAATAAAACATCTTTTTTTTTTTTTCCCAAATAAAACATCTTTAGTAGGAGGATAGTGGGAGAAACTTTGTGAGTCATAACTATGTAACAGAATTTCTAACGAATATTAAAATCGTGTCTTAATTTTAATACTTTATTATAATTAAAAATAAAAGGAGTAGAAAACCCTCTCTAAGTCAACTTAGTTTGCTCAGCCAGATAATTTCAGTTCATAAAGGCATCCTTTTGCTGAATTTTCTGAGTCGTGCTTGTGACTCACTGAGCTGGCTTTGCTGATCATGAGTCATTTCAGATTTTCTTGAAAAAGGCTACTATCACTACCTTGTCTTTGGTTTGCAATGAACAGGAAATACAGCATTACAGGTGATAGTATGGATAGCAAGAGGAATATGGAAAAAAATGGCAACCTCTATGATTTGGATATAATAATTTCTGTCTGGTAAAGGGCCAATGATTTGTTCAGTTAAAGAGACACTGCTCTAGCAAGTGTTCTAATATTGTCAAGAACCTCCTTCTTTGCCTCCTAAGAGCATGGAAGCAAAATTCTCCATAGGCATTGACATTCTCTTTGCCTTTTAAAACATAAGGTTAGACTGGGGCAAGACACTGGTCCTGTCTGTGATTTCATGTGATGTCAAATTGCTGGTCAGAATGTCTGCTTCTCAGGTAAACATCTAGGTGTATGGGATGCATAGAAACTAAAAATAAAAATGAGAAGAATCGTTAACACCTGATAATAACTTTAACCTCTACTAATTTAACACTTGGAAAGAAGAGGACATGGAAGTTGACTGCTTTGCCAGTGTTTCATTTGAAGATTTTCTTTACCTAGCCCTGTCCCAATCTGTCCCTTTCCCTAGTCTGGCCCATATGCAGACCTCCCTGTGTTACCCACTCCTATGAATCCTGGCAGTGATTCATAACTCTTGTTTCTGATTACTGACATCAATTCTATTATTTCTATATCTATCTCTTCAAAGTACATCCAACATCCATGCACTTCTCATCAATTTCACTGTGATATCCATAGTCCAAACCATCATGTTGTCTGATGTGGTCTCCTAGCTGGCAGCTCCACATGTATGCTTGCACGCTGTAAAGTCTGTTCACCCATCAGCCAGAGGAACTGACTTAAAAAACAAATGAGATCATGTCTCTCTCACTCAAAACGGGGAAAAAATGACTTCCCTTTCTTTTATACTTCAAATAAAACCTAAACAAACTCTTTGTGGTCTACTGGGATCTTTTTCTTCCTTAAATGTGCCAAATTCTCTCCAGACTGAGAGCATTCTGTTTGCCTGAAATACTTGTCCCCATATCTTTACAAAGCTCTATTATTTAGATTCCTGTCAAATATCAATTCTTCAAGGAGGCCTTCCCCGAATCCCCCGTTAAAAAATAACGCCTTAGGTCAGAGATCTCAGAAGCCAAGACTGCTATAGGTATTCTTGTGAAAGTCATTTATTGAAGCAGTGCTCTTAGTGAAAGGGAAATGAGAAAAACGTTGCAGAGGCAGGGAAGGGGGGAAAAAAAAAAAAAAAACCTAAGCAAGGACGTCAGCTGAGCTGGGGACGTGCT
Organism: Macaca nemestrina; assembly: GCF_043159975.1. Taxonomy (NCBI): domain Eukaryota; kingdom Metazoa; phylum Chordata; class Mammalia; order Primates; family Cercopithecidae; genus Macaca; species Macaca nemestrina. The sequence goes on along the minus strand of NC_092133.1, from coordinate 118,648,551 downwards.
TCGGCCTGGTTGCAGGGGATGCCCTGGAACACAAATAACGTCAGAGACTTATTCCCACCTCGAGGCAAGGAAACTGGCTGTTGGTACACAATATCAGTCAATTGTTGCCTGCCCCTGGGATAGTGATAATGGGACACAGTCTCCTGGGTGAGGCAACTCTCCTTCAGTTGAGGGCAGTTTTCCAGAGAAGCGGGCAGCTGTGGGCCCGTAACAGCCAACAGTCACAGGTACTGCTAAGGCCAGGCACATCACCTAGTGAAGAGGAATCTGGTAGGGGTATTAACAACGTCTGCTACAGGTAGCCACCCCTATTAGATACCCCGTTTCACTTTTCATTGTAACATTATATCATTATATATTATCTACTTGTTGGCCTATCTGTCTGTCTATCTATCTAATCTATCTATCGATTGATTGATTGACTTTCCTTGTCCAAGATTACAATGAAGAGGGTAGGGATTTTGCCTTGCTTATTGCTATATTCCTAGTACCCAAATGAGTACCCAATACATTAAAAGTATCAAAAATAATCATAACTAACATGTATTAAGTGTTTACAACATGCCAGATGTGATTCTAAGTGCTTTACAAGTATTAATTCATTTACTTCTCATAATGATATTATAAAATAGATACTATTATTATCTTCATTTTACAGTTGAGGAAAGTGACACAGAGGGGCCAAGTAACTTACCCACAGTTACACATTTAGGGAGTGGTGAGTCTAGGGTTTTATTCCAGGCCGAATTCACTGCCTCTCTATAAATATGCGTTGAGTGTTGAAGGAGTAAGTCAATGGAGTTAGATTCATGAAGCATTTTCTAGGTAGTTTAATCATCTTTTCATTTCAGCACAGTAATGAAATGGGAGTTCAGTAAAATTCTTCCTTTGGCATATTCTTGTGTCTGTGTCCTGCAACACGGACTTAGGTAGCAAAAGGCTGGTACTCTCCCACTCTACCCATCACTTGTGACCTTGGCCTGTATTTTAATTAGCTCTCCATCACTCAGGCATTTGTTTATTGTATGATATATTCCATATCAGAAGAACTTTACCAAGAGTTCAAAGATATAAATTCTGCTCCTCGGTCTGACATTGCTATCTTTACACACTGGGATATTCTGTCTCAGTTTCTCTGAGCCTCAGTGTCTTGATTTGTAAAGTGAGAGGTTTGGTCCAGATGAATAAACTTGTAGCCTGAGGCATTGTATGACATCAATCATACAAGGTTTGACATTGGTCTTAAATGAGTATTTTATGAGTGAATCAATACATAAGCTAATGAAGGAATCAGATGTGTAAGTATCATTTGAGATTCCAAAGAATTGTTTTGTGTTGCTTTAACTGTTTGGACCAAGAAGCCAGAAGCATAAAAAGATACGGATCTAACCAGAAGCATAAATGTTTATTTAACATTGTCCTCAGTACATGGCAGAAGGTCTATCATCTGAGGATCTTCATTTCAGAAGCTGGAAGTATGTTCTGTTTCATCTCTTAACCCCCATCTCCCATGTAGATTGAATTTATCAAAGTTCAGATGGAGGTTAAAGACTCAGGTGAATCAGTTTAGTTACCAGGCAACATACTTATCAGTGGCTTGTGAACCATAACCTATAGAAAGAAAACTAGATTTGGGGCCAACAGACACAGAGTTGAATTTCTACTTGTGTCAGTAGCTGTGCAATTGTGTTTTAAAACCACTTTAGATAAGCAAGGACGCCTCCTACAAGAAGAGTGACATCTCAGAAGTGTGTATATAATGTTTGTTGTGCTGTACATTGGAAAGAGCATGCATGGATTTGGGAGCCAGTCACATCTGGGTTCAAATCCCATCTTTGCCCCTTAATAGCTGAGTGCTTGGGCAAGGAATTTAGCATCTCTGAACCTCAGGTTCCATCTGTATAAAATGAGTAAATGTGGCATATTGTGGGGACTGTGTCTCAGAGTGCCTATTGAAACATTTAAACAATAAGTGCTAGCTAATAATAATAATTTAGATTATTCTGTATACTTATAGGTTACTTCCACTTTGAGATGTTCCTATAATTACTATGCTGTGTTGTAAGGCTTAATTCTAGGGTTCTAGATATTAGAATCTCTGCTTGAACTTTGCCACTTTAATTCTAGTCTTCATATTTTATTACTAAATACTGTTTGTTTTGTTAACTTAGCAAACTTTTGACTTTAAATAGTATTACCGAACAAAATAATTGTCAAAGCAATCTTTTAAAACAGGTCTTTTCTTAAAAAACATGTAAAGTTGTTTTATTGTTTTATTACCAATGGGTTTTGCCTTTGAACTAACAAAGTACCTTTTAGAAAATTTGCCTTATTAAAAGAGAACTATTGCAAATTAAAATATTAATGCATATTTTAAATCTAAAAATGGTGCTTTTGATTCTCTTTAAGGGTGGAATACAAGTTTGTTCTCTTAAGCAGCTTAAGGCACATTTTTATCTTTCTCATTAATTTTTATTTTTTCCTTTATCAGCTCAGCCAGAATCCTGGCTTTGAATTAAAAGGTGGGTTGTTCAAATTTTTGTGTGAATCATAATCATAAACATCATGGCCTGTGTATTTCTCAGCAGTTTGACTCTTTTTTATGTTATCTAAAAATTATTTTTTATTCTCTCAGTTTCAAGTCTTCTGTATTTCCCTGCCTAGGTGTTTGAGCTTAAAAATAATGCTTTAGTGTGTTTTTATTTCTCATCTATTAGAGCCCTCAATAAAGTTGCTAAAAAGACAGAAATCTCCATGTTTATTTATTTACCACAATCAGAAGGAGCTTTTTCACTTTACCTTTAAGTTTCATTCTTGTACTTCATTTCTTTAGCTGAAGCTGAGTATAACAATATACACACAGTGCTTGTTAATTTTGTAGACTTTGGTGAGCAAAGATTGAACATTTAGCATAATTGAACATTTCTCTTAAATTTGTTTTAAATTTGAAAGAGCTATATTCTTCACTTAGAATAGTTTGAATAGGTTATCATTATATATTTTGTTTATTTTTGTATATGTTTAAGGTATATAACATGATGTTTTGACATAATATAGACAGTAAAATGATTACTGTAGTCAAGTCAGTTAACATATTTGCCATCTCACACTTAAGTGGGTGTGTGTGTGTGTGTGGTAAAGGCACCTAAAATGTGCTCACTTAGCAAATTTTTGATATACAGTACAATATTATTAGCTATAGTCATTGTAATGTATCTTGGATCCCTAGACTCATTCATTGGAGAAAAACTGTATCTTTGTACACTTTGAACAATATTGTCCCATTTTCCCTATTTTCCCATCTCAATAACTACCTTTCCACTCTATATTTATACATATTTGATCTTGTTTTAGATTCTACATATAAGTGAGATCGTACAATTCTTTTTTTTCCTCTGTCTGGCTTATTTCATTTAGCATGATATCCTCTAGTTTCCTCCATGTTGCAAATGACAGGCTCTCCTTTTTAAAGACTGAATAGTAATCCATGTTGCATATATACCACATTTTCTTCATTCATCTTCTGACACTTAGATAATTTTTGTATCGTAGCTATTGTAAATAATGCTCAATGAACATGGGAGTGCAGATATGTTTACACTCGTGTCTTTCTTCAAATCCTACTAATTTTTGACTTAGTAGTACAAATTTTGCATGCCAAGCTTAACTTACCTTTTTACATATTAGAAGCATTCTGTATCAGCTTTCTTTTTTTTTTTTTTTTTTTTTTTGAGTCAGAATCTCACTCTGGCGTCCAGGCTGGAGTGCAGTAGTGTGATCTTGGCTCACTGCAACCTCCATCTCCAGGGTTCAACTGATTCTCTTGCTTCAGCCTCTGGAGTAGCTGGGATTACAAGTGCATGCCACCATGCCCGGCTAGGTGATCTGCCCACCTCGGCCTACCCAAGCGCTGGGATTATAGGTGTGAGCCACCATGCCCAGTCCTGTATCAGTTTTCTATTGCTGCTGCAACGAATTACCCACATTTTAGTGGCTTAAAACAATGCAAATGTACATCTTCTCTAGATTAGAAGTCTGACACAACTCTCGTTGTGCTAGAATCAAGATGTCAGCAGGGCTACATTCGTTTCTGGAGGCTGTCGGAAGAATGTTTCCCCTGTCTTTCCCAGTTTTCTGTGGCTACTTACGTTCCATGGCTTGTGGCTCCCTTTTTCCAGCTTCAAAGGCAGAAATTTGCATCTCTGTGCATTCTTCCATAGTCATCTCCAGTTGACTCTCTTCTGCCTCCCTCTTTCACTTTCAAGAACACTTGTGATTATATTGTACCCACCTGGATAATCCGGTTACTCTCTCTATTTTAAGGTAAGTGACCTTAGCTGAATTCCATCTGCAGCCTAATTCTTTGCCAAGTAAAGTAACATTTACAGATTCTGGGTATTAGGGTGTGGGCATCTTTGGGGCTGGAAGGTTAGGGCATTATTCTGCCTACCACGTATTCTTAAATAAACTCTTTTTCTTCCAGTCGAGTATGAATAAACTGGGAAAATATTGCCTGGTAGACGTCCTCACGAAACTTGCTTTGCTAAAGAGATAAGAATAATTTTAACTAGTCCATTAATGTTTATATACAAATTTATCTTTTTATCATGAGTGAGGGTATAAGAAACCAGTTTATTGACCTCAATTGTTTAAATCACCAGGTAACCCCTTGTGATGCAAAGAAAGAGAAACATGGAAATAAAATAAAGGGAGGAGGGAGCAGGAGAGAGAGGGAAAGAGGAGGAGAGAGTAACCTTATTAGACAAGCGGAAGTAAAACTGATTGAATTCATTTGGCTTTGTCTAAATGAGGCAGTATCAGATAGGACACAGTGGAAACATCACTACTTCATTGATTGATGTTTTTTCATGTGGAGGCTGAGACTAATGTGATATCTTATTGCTCCTGAGTTTATCTCATTCAGCTATTCTTTCCTCAGTTTTAACCATTTTGTGTAATATCAACATAAGCTTTATATGATAACTATATATGGTTATACTTGCCATTCTTAATCCCTTCAAAATATATTGAGAGAATTTGTCCAAATGTTTATATATCTATGAAATGGAGAGTTGGCAAGGGGAAGAATTGTTCAGAAATAATGTTCTTCTGTAAGGTTTTTCAGTTAATAGACTGCCACAGCTTAGTTTCTCCTTCTCTAAAATAAGATGTTCTGACTAGAAGACCTTTTAAGATCGTAGCTTCTAGCTTTAAAAGTCTAGTCCCAAAGGATAGTCCAGTTCTCAACTCTGGCTATTAGTTAGAAATGAAATAGAGAATATCATTGCCCAGTCCCTACCCCCAGAGATACTGGCTTAATTCCTTATTACAATTCAATGTTCTCTTCCAAAATAAAGATTTTCAGGAGAAAAGGGATAGGGTAAGTCAAAGTGAATGTTATAAGCTAATAAGTGGATACTTATTAGCTTTGAATTACTTTGTGGCCTAGATAAATTATATTCTGTGTGTTGGGATTGTGAGGAATTTGTGAAAAAGTAGAAAGATATTGAAAAACTGGAGGAGGATAATATTCTGATTTTCAAAAGAAAGAAAATAGTTGAGTACCATGAACTGCAAATTGATACCTTTGACACAGATTTTTTTTGAGATTCTAGAATAAACTTTTAAAATCAACTTTGTTGAGGAATAGTTTATGTATAATGAAATACGTATTAAGGTCAACTGCTTTGGACAAAGATATATGCCTGTGTTAGCACTTGCCAATTAAGATGTGTGGGGTTTTCCTCCCTTAAGAAAGTTTTCTGGTGTTTCTTTGCAATCAGTCTCCTCCTACCTCCTCTGCCAGGAAACTACTGGTCTGATTTCTATCACTATGGATTTGGCTGTTTTAGAATTTCATGTAAGTAGAATCATACAGTATGTATTCTTTTGTGTCTGGCTTGCTTTGTTCAGTGTAATGTTTGTGAGATCTGTTTATTGCATCTATCAGTAATTTGTTCCTTTTTATTACTGAATGGTAATCTGTTGGAAAGTCCAAGATGTTTCCTAAGTCATTCTAGTTTGGCAGGACTCAGCCTTGAAACTATCTCCCCTGAAGATCTTTTTGGGGACTTGTTTTTAGGCTTTTCTAGGTAGGGTCTAGAATACATCCTCCCTTTGGACAGGGGACAACATACTTTTTCTATAAATATCCAGGTAGTAAATATTTTGGGATTTGTGAGCCACATATGGTCTCTGTCACATATTGTTCTTACTTTTTTTTAGATAACTTATAAAATATGTAAAAACAATTCTAGCTTGCAAGCCATACAAAAACAGACTGCAGATCAAAAACAGTTTGGCAGTCCCTGTTCTAAATCAATGCTGTCTAATAGAACTTTCTGTGATGAGTGTATATCTGAGCTGTCTCTTATGGTTAGCTGCTAGCCAAATGTGGTTATCGAGCAGGGAATCTAGAATGGATTTTTAAAAACGATTTATGAATGATGTGAAGAAGAAACAGCAATCAGATGATACCAATGTAGGTTCTGAACAAATCACATGATTTACTATGATTTATTTCTCTGACTCTATTATTAGTCTGGTAGGTGAATAGAATGCAGTAATCATAATACGTGACATTAGACAAAGACTCTCATGGTGCCCCATGTCAAGATGGAGAAATTAGATATGAAGACAGTTAAGGATTCTTACTTGGTAAATGGTGATAGTAATTTAGGTCAAAGCTGGCTGCTCTGAATACTAACTCTTGGTGTGTTAATTGCTCTGCTAGCTAATAAGTAACCAGTAGCCACGTGTAGCTATATAAATTTACATTTTAGTTAATTAAAATTAAGTTTAAAATTCTGTTCTTTAGCTGCACTAGCCACATTTCAAACGCTCAATAGCTACAGTGGCTTTTGGCTACTGTATCGGACAGCCCAGGTTTAGGACATTTCCATTAGGAAGCTCTATTGGACGTCACTGCCAGAGAGAAGTTTCTAGGGGCATGACAAAGAACTCTGTCCTTAACTTTGTATTATCCAGCATTTTTACTGTAATTTAGAGGAATATGATACAGATCAAGAGAATGTGATTATCCAATTTGTAGGTAAAGCTGGGAAGGAAAATAAATACATTAAAATGACTCATCTTCTCGAAATACCTCGAGAGCATCTTAGGAATAATAGTAGCCCAAACCGTTAATAAGTTAATATATGTTATATGAACATTGTGTTTCTTGGCAATCAATCTCCGCCTTTATCAAAATAAATTCGATAGTAATCCCTTCTTTGTAAGTCAAAATGCATCTCAGCATATTGAAGTTTCTGAGAAATCCTGGAGTAAGCAATATGTTTTATTTTGTTTATTAACCTAGAGACATGGATTAGATCTAACACGGTAAGATGTAAGAAAAATAAAATGTAAACCCTGTCTTTTGGTCTCCATATTATTTGCACAGTCGCAAGAACGAGTGAGATCTGGCCTACACACAGCATGTGTATAAAAGGCTTGGAGGTTTTCTCCAGTTAGAGACTCAATGCAGTCAAGAATGTAAATTCCTACCTCCATCCCTGGTGAGATGTGATTGTGATTTAGGCTACATCTTTATGTGTGTGGTGCCTATCTATGAAGAGGTGATTCAGTTGTGAATGTTATCTTGGAATTTTGTAAGTAGATTTATGTTTATTCTTTATAAACATAAAGTTTGTAAGTTTTCCTCAAAAGAAAGTGCATTTGTGTTTGTTTGTTTGTTTGTTTTGCTGTTTGTTTTGTTTTTCTCCAAAAGCTACTATATGGCAGACAGAGCTTGAATTTGGAAATATCTGGGTTTGAATCTAAAATTCACGGTTTGCTAAAATTATATCACCTTAGCAAGTGTCCTTATAATGACATTAGATACTATCTTATAGTATTATCTGCATAAATATCTAAACTCAAGATTGCTGACAGGGCTATATGAGATATAAGTGTTTCTTACATAAAACTGAGGTAGCTATGATGGGAAAGTTGAAGAGATGTAAGATATATCACCTCTTTTATAACGCAGTGTTTCACAATTCTGGTTCCAGAAGAAGACAGCCTAGGTTCAACTCGCCACTCTCCCACTTTCATCTTGAGGATGCCACCTAATCTATCAGTGCCTGTTTTCTTATTTGTAAAAGAAAGATGACAGTAGAACTTCATAGAGTTGCTGTGAGGTTTTTATATATGTATTATATATATATGGAACATATATAAGTGTATATATAGAGAGAGATTTATGCTGGATTTTACCTCATGTATTTCTACAAATCTTCAGAACAATTCTGCAAACGAGTTTCCACATTTTACATATGAGGATCGACAAACTTAAGCAGTTTGTCCAAAGTCATACTGGCTAGTAGTCTAGTAAATAGTACAGCGAATTGTAGCGGCACCTCTCTTTGATGTTGCTTCTGAGAATATGAGTCACAGGACTATATATAGCCTCATAAGCCTCAAGCCTATAAAGGATGATACTGGTAATATAATCCAGTTATTCTCGGATTCTTGCATAGCCTTTGTAGCAATTCAACAAATAGTTATCTAACCTGTATTTGACGAATACATTCTTTTGGAGGTGAGAAGTTCTGCCTTTCTATAGCCCCTGACTCTCAGCTCTTGAAAGATCTTCTAGGGCTCTACCTGTTCAGATATTCCCACACCCTTGGTGGTGGCTTCTGAAAACATTGAATGAAGCACAGTTTGAAAACAATCATCCTATACTTTGTTTGCCTCTATGACCCACTGTAGAACTTGGCAAGGTCACCTAAGATGGAGAGAACTGGTTATCAGAAATCAGATTGTTATATGTCAGAAGCAGTGTGATGGCAAATCCGTTCCAGTTTGGTGGGATGCGCTCTTTTCCCAAAGGATTCCTTCCCAGACACTTAGCATTACATGCTTTGTTTATGTACATTCAGTAGTTCATTCATCAGTCATATTTTAAGCCTTTACTATGTGCCAGGGTGTGTTAAGTGCTAGAGATACTGACAAGAGTAAGATTAAATCACGGTTTTCAGGAAAACTCAAAGTATGGATGGGGACCATACATAGGCCAACAGATAATTACAATAGTTGTAAGTTGCAATGATTCTATATTATATGTGAGTCCAGAATCCTATGTGGATGGATACAAAAATTTCATCCCAGTTTAGAAGTATCAGCAAATGTGTCTCAGTGAAGGAGATGCCTGTGTTGTGCTAAGGATGATTCGGAGGTAAAAAAGAAGGAGAGAGGGGTCCTTTGGCAGTCGAGGACTGAGTGCCTCTGCAAGCTTCCCTTAACTGTGGTCTTTAACTTTCCCTTGGCTGGGTGCTTTTGCACAGAGATTAAGGGGCACACAGTAACAATTTACAAGGTGCCCTATGACATCATGGAATTAAATCATAAATATGGCTCAGAGTGGCTCAGATCTCCTCACATGTTAATGTACTAGAGGTAGAAGTAGAGGCAAATTAACCATGAAGCAGAAGAGGTATTTTAGGAATTGTATCCTTAGTTTTAGTTTAAGTTTGTGGCTCAGTCGCCAAAAAGCGAATGTAACTTATTACAAGCAATTTAAAAAATGGCATTAATGATTCCTATGTTTTCATTTTTTTATTTGAAATCCCTCTTTGGATTTTTCCTCCCTCTCTACTCCCATTATTATCACACTAAATTAGGCTCTTATCACTTCACATTTAGTGTACAGTTGTTGGCTCCCAACTTACTTTGTTGTTCCCTGTTTTTCTCTTCTCTTGCTAATCTGTTATATACCTACCATTTCCCTAAAATTCCGTTTTTACAAGATCATTTCCCTGATCAAGGATGTACAGTGGCTCCCTACTGTCCAATTTATTCATCACTTTTATTTACCTTTTGATTGACTTTTCCATAATTTGGCTATACTGGGCTTCTCCAGCCTTAGTTTTTACTCAGTACTAAATATCTCTTACTAAGTTTCAGCTACAGTCAAACTAGTCTCCCTGGCTTCATTCGTTATTCCATAAATACTTGCTAAAGTATTGTGGATGAAACTGTGACCGAAAGAGACATGAAACCTCTCATCGTGGTACACAGAGTCAATTGGAGAATACACGTGTTAATAGAATAACTCATTAAGAAAAAGTACAGGGACATAAATTAGTCTTTTACTACCTTTTCACAATACATGTAGGCATGCATGTATGGGTATGCATGTGCAGACACACACACATACACACACACTTCTGTTGTTTTCATATCTTTCCATATGCTAGATCTGTTACAACGGATTACTTCCTTCTTTTACTACCTTATAAGTAGAGCTTCTCCCGAACTCCCTTTATATATTAGTAATGTGTCATGCATGCCAGAATAGTGGGAGACATCATGTCCTTTTTCCTCTTTATCCCTCAGATATAATCAAACGTATAATCCTCCTCGTTTTAAAAATATTTATTTCTGTAGATAGTCATTATTTTTCACCTGGTCTAATGACTTCTAGTGTCTTCTTGCTTACACTCTTCACAGTTAGTCTTCCAAAATTTTTCCATAATACAGCAAAATCACATAACATACTTGTTAAATTTACAAATTCAGCAATTATTTTTTAGGGAAAGGGTCTGGGGAGACACACACACACACACACCCACACACACACAGAGAGAGAGAGAGAGAGAGAGAGAGAGAGAGAGAGAGAGAGAAAGAACTATTTAAATATTTCTGATGATTTCACCTACCATTCGTTAAATGTGTGCCCTGAAGTAAGTTTAAGATGATGAAGGTTGATCTGCTCCTTTCAGGTAGTCTTATAGTTTGAGCATTAGCCAATATAAGCATAATTCTATTTAAAGATAGTTTTTTTTTTTTTTGCATTACAAGACTCCAAATGCAATTAAGCTACTTCGTCACGTGGTTTTTCATGAAATGCTGACACACACAGAAATATACTCACACTGCTTTTTCCTTCAAGTCCCCCAAAGTGCCATCCTCTCAGTACTCTCTTGTATTTTAATCCTTTTTTTTTTTTCTTTTAAGGCAAGGTCTTACTCTGTATTTCAGGTTGGAATGTGGTGGTACCATCATAGCTCACTGCAGCCTTGCCCTCCTAGGGTCAAGTGATCCTCCTGCCTCAGTCTCCCAAGTAGCTGGGACTATAGGCACATGCCACAATGCCTGGCTAATTAAAAAAAATTTTTTGTTTTCCTATGTTGCCCAGGCTTATCTCGAACTTTTGGGCTCAAACAATCTTCCTGTCTTGGCCTCCCAAAGTGCTGGGATTATAGGCATGAGCCACCATACCTGGCCTATTTTAATATTCTATTCAATAATATATTCTGAAAATAATTTTCTGTCAGTTTTTAGAGTTCTTTATACTTGTCTACAGCCGTAGTGCTGCATCGTGTAGATGTTCTGTAGTTTATTTAATTACTCTTCTGTTTCGGCTTTTATTTTATTTTTTAATATTGTGTAGTTTCTTGCATTGTTCTCCTAAATAACCTTGTGCTTATGTGTATTTATATTTTGAAGGTGTATCTTCAGGAAAAATTCCCCAAAGTGGGATTACTATATCAAAACATATTTTTTTCTTACATATTATCAAATTCCTCGCTAGATTGTTATGTGATTTTACATTCATACCAGCAAGATATTAATTCCTGTCTTCCCATAGCCTCAACGACATGTGTTGTCAAACGTTTTAATTTAGCCATTATGATAACTACAAAATGTCTCACTCTAGTATTTACATGTATTTTTTAATATTGGTAAAGGCGACTATCTTTTATTTATTTATTTTATTTTATTTTAAGTTCCGGGGTACTTGTGTAGGGTTGTTATATAGGTAAACATGTGCCATGGTGGTTTGCTGCACCTATCAACCCATCACCTAGGTATTAAGCCCAGCATGCATTAGCTATTTTTCCTAATGCTCTCTCTCTAGCCTACCACCTGACAGGCCCCAGTGTGTCTTGTTCCCCTCCCTGTGTCCATGTGTTCTCATTGTTCTGCTCCCACTTGTGAGAACATGTGGTGTTTGGTTTTCTGTTCCTGCATGAGTTTGCTAAGGTGACTGTCTTTTTACGTGGTTACGAGCCATTATTCTATTGCCTGTTCAGGATTTTTACCCATTTTAGTACCCGATTTTTTTCGTCATTTTCCCCTTTAAGTTTTTTTTTTTTTAACATTGTAAACTACACACAACATAAAATTTACCATCTTAATCATTTTCAAGTACACAGTTCAGTGATACTAAGCACATTCATCTTGTCATGCAACAATCACCACTATTCATTTCCAGAACTCTTTTCATCTTGCATAACTCAAACTCTGCACCTGTTAAACAATAACTCCTTTTTCTTCACCTCATCCATCTCCTAAAACCACCATTCTACTTTTTGTCTCTACGATTTTGACTGCTTTACATACCTCATATAAGTGAATTGTATAGTATTTTTTATGACTGGCTTATTTCAGTTAGTACAATGTCCTCGAGATTCATCTAGATTGTAGCATATGTCAGAGTTTCCTTCCTTTTAAAGGCTGAATAATATTTTGTTATATGTATATGCCACATTTTGCTCATTTGTTATCTGTTGATGGACACTTGGGTGATGTCCATGTTCTAGCTATTGTAAATAATGCTGGTATAAATATAGGTGTACAGATATTTCTTTATGAGACTGCTTTTAATTTTGGGGGGATATATACCCAGAAATGAAGTATCTGTGTCATATAGTAAGCCTATTTTTAGGCTTTTGAGGAGCTGATATCCTGTTTTCTGTACTGGCTCTACAATTTTACATTCTCACCAGTGGTGTGTAAGAGTTCCAACCTTGCCACTTCGTTGTTATTTTCTGTGTGTGTGTGTGTGTGTGTGTGTGTGTTTTCAATAGCCATCCTAATGGTGTAAGGTGGTATCTCCTTGTGGTTTTTATTTGCACTTTCCTAATGATTAGTGATGTTGAGCATCTTTTCATACACTTATTGGCCATTTGTATATCTTATTTAGCACAAAGTATCTATTCAAGTCCTTTGCCTATTTTTGAATTCATTTGTTTTTTTTTTTCATTATTATGAGTTTTAAGAGTTTTCTATATATTCTGGATATAATGCTTTATTAGATATATGATTTGCAAATCTTTCTATTATTCAGTGGGTTAACTTTTCATTCTGTTGATAGTGTCCTTTGCTGCAGAATTTTTATAAAGTTCAGTTTGTCTATTTTTTCTATTTTTACCTTTTGCAGGTTTTGATATGATTTGGCTGTGTCCCCACCCAAATCTAATCTTGAATTGTAGCTCCCATAATCCCCATGTGTCATGGGAGGGACATGGTGGGAGATAATTGAATCGTGGGGGTGAGTCTTTCCTGTGCTTTTCTCAGGGTAGTGAATAAGTCTTACGAGATCTGATGGTTTTATAAAGAGGAGTTCCTATGCACACACTCTTTCTTGCCTGCCACCATGTAAGACATGCCTTTGCTTCTCCTTTGCCTTCTGCCATGATTGTGAGGCCTCCCCAGCCATGTGGAGCTGTGACTCCATTAAATTTGTTTTCTTTATAAATTACCCCATCTTGAGTATGTCTTTATTAGCCATGTGAGAACAGACTAATATACCTTTGCTGTCATATTCATGAAATCATTACTGAATCAAATGTCATGAAGCTTTTGCCCTCTGTTTTATAGTTTTCACACTTATGTTTGAGTCTTTGATCCATTTTAAGTTATTTTAATATATTGTGTTAGGTAAGGGTCCAGTTTCATTCTTTTGCCTGTGGATATTCAGTTTTCCCAACAGTATTTGTTGAAAAGACTGTCCTTTCCCTTTTTTTTGAGTAGCATTGGCACCTTGTTGAACATCATTTGACTGTGTACTTGAGGGTTTGTATCTGGGCTCTCTGTAGAATTCCATCAATCTACGTATTTGTCTTTGTGCTGTTACAAAACTGTTTTATTCCCATACATTTGCAGTAAGTTTTTGGATCAGGGAGCGTTAGTCCTCCAAGTTTGTTCTTTTTTTTCAGGATTGCTTTGGATATTTATGTTCCCTTGAGATTACCTATGAATTTTAGGGTGGATGTTTGTGCTTTTGAAAAAATATTGTGGTTTTGATAGGGATTGTGTTGCATCTGTAGATCACTTTGGGAAATATTGACATTATAATGTTAAGTCTTCTGATTCATGAATATGGGATGTTTTTCCATTTCTTTATGTTTTCTTTAATGTCTTTCAGCAATGTTTTGTGGTTTTTATTACATCAGTTTTAATTTTTAAGAGCACTTTATTTATTAGGGATGTTAGTATTTTATCTGTGAGAAAGTTGCAAATCTTTTCTCCCAGTTAAATATATATTTCAATTTGGCTTATTGCATTTTTTTGGATATGTATAAGTTTAGTTTTTGAAGTGAAATTTATTTTTTCTTTCTTCTGGATTTTGAGTCATAGTTAGAAATCTTTTTCTACATCCAGTTTATGCTAGAATTTACCAATAATTTTTCTATAACTTGTAGTAGTTTTGTTTTTTGTGTCTGGATTTTTTATATGCTTAGAATTTTATATGTTTGAGGTATGGATCTGATTTTATCTTTCCTCAAATATCTATCCAGGAGTCCCAGCACCATTTATTATTATGTCTCTTCTTTTAGCCCCAGTAATGCAAGTGGTCACCTTTATCATTTACTTAAAATGTATATTGGGTTTACTTCTCTTTTGTTCCCCAGTCTCTTACTCATATGTCAGTATCACACTATTTGAAATACAGAGATTTTTTTAATTTAATATTTGTTTGGGCTAATTCCCTAATAGTTTCTTTTCTTTCTCAGTTTTTCTTAATTTAGTTTGCATGTTCATTTTTCCATATGAACTTTAATAAGCCCATACAAACTTTTTATTATATTTTTTGGAATAACATCAAATTTATAAACTGACTCAGAGAAAATGAGATCTTTATGATGTTGAGCTTTTCTATAGAAGATAAAAGAACATCTTCCTATTTATTCAAGATTATTCGGTATCTCTCAGATATGTTTTAAAGTTTTTCTCACCTAGGCTTTGCATTTTTGTCGTATTTATATGAAATGTTCTATTTTCTATTTTTCTATTGTAAATGCCTTTATTGTAACATTATATTCAGTCTACCATGTTGTTTATTGTGTATATGAAAGTTATTTCTGTATGTTGAGTCTGTGTTCTGATAGTTTATTGGCTACTTTTATTACTTTATTTCATCACTGACATTCTGTGATTTTTCAGAAATTGCAAATTGAGATAGTTTTACTTATTTTTCCATTCCAATGCTCGATTTCAGCATTTCTCATTCGTTTTGGTCTTAAGACTTCCTTTACGTGCTTAAATATTTTTGAATGTCCCCAAGACTTTTTGATTATGTGAGGTATACCTATTAATGTTTAGCTTATTAGAAATTAAACTCAGAATATTCCAAAAGTTCAGGCCGAGACGGGTGGATCACGAGGTCAGGAGATCGAGACCATCCTGGATAACACGGTGAAACCCCGTCTCTACTAAGAAATACAAAAAACTAGCCGGGCGAGGTGGCGGGCGCCTGTAGTCCCAGCTACTCGGGAGGCTGAGGCCGGAGAATGGCGTGAACCCGGGAGGCGGAGCTTGCAGTGAGCTGAGATCCGGCCACTGCACTCCAGCCTGGGCTACAGAGCGAGACTCCGTCTCAAAAAAAAAAAAAAAAAAAAAAAAAAAAAAAAAAGGACAATGGTAATCCATTGCGTGTTTGCACAGATCTTTACAGTTAAAAAACCCTATGTTTTGTGAAACATGCAAAGCTAGTGAGATGATTGATGTGGTTGTACATTTTTCTAGATATCGTTGACATCTGGCCTAATAGAAGACAGATGGATACTTATATCCATTTATGAATTTAGTCTTTTGCAATATTTATTATGGTCAAACTATATGAAGATTATCTGGCCTTATACAAATTTGTAGTTGGAAAAAGTAGATATTTTTGTAATATTTTTCAGAGAGTTGTGGATATTTTCCTTTACACTCCCAAACTTGACATGTGGGAATTTCTTAAATGTTATTTGCAATCTGAAACCATTTCGGTGGACTTGTTGGACTACGTTACTTAAAATTCATTAATATATATAGCAATTTGAATGGATCTTTTACCCATGCATGGCTTTGTTATATATGTCAGAGAAATGGTTTCGCCGAATTATGTAGATATTTCAAATGTTGATACATTTAATCCAAAATGTAAGACATCACATTTGTTAAAATTACCACTGATCTCATCAGAAGCTTTTAATATTGGGAAGCTGTCAAGCCATGGTGGTAGATACAAGTTTTCTTAAACTTGAATTTTGTTATTGTCAGAAAATTCTGCCAGTTGTTTTCCTTGAAGTAGAGTTCACTTTGTGCATTTTCTAGAAAATGTCTGCCAGATATCTTTAATCTGAATAACCATAATTTATCTGTCAATTTTTCTTGGAAGGAAAATGGTGTTCCATGAAATAAATGCTAATTCAGCACACAACTAAAACAATTGTACAAGTGATTTTCCTTGAGATAAACATTATAATTTGGTATGCAGCATAAGTGCGTTCTGCATATTCTCCTATTTATTGCACTGAATATTAAAAAGAAATGTATGCAAATCCTTAGATTTAGTAATATTCATAATTTTTACTTTTTGATCAAAAGATTTCTTAAGTGAAATTGAATTATTTTCTTCTAGTGGCTACAGTGAAGAATTCAATCATTATTAATCAAATTTGATGCCATTGCCTTGATTAGTGCTAAGACGCCAGCAAAATTTTAACCCCCATGTTTTTGCATTATCAGTACAAGTAGTACAGTAGAAAAAGCAATAATATTATTGCTCCAATAGTATTATTGGAGGAAAAGTTTTGACATTGAGGACCTCTTGAAAGAGTCTGGGGGATCCCTTGGGATTTGCAGACCATACTTTAAGAACCACAGATATAATAATAGATTTTTCGTTTCTATTTGCATTAACTGTTGCTTCCAGTACAGTCTTAAACAACAGTGCAGGACATGGGTGACCTTACCTTGTTTCTAATATTAAGTGAAATATATTATATATTTGCCCACTAGATAGGATGCTGTCTCTAAGACTAGGTATAAACTTTATTATGTTTAAAAAGTATATTTTAATTCTTGCTTTCATGAGGGCTTTTAAATCAGAAATTGATGTTACATTTTCCCAGAGATTTTTGGCTGTTTATGGCCATAATGATGTTATTTTTCCCCTTAGATGTTTTGCTGTAGTGTGTTATACTAATGGACTCCTTAACCCATTACTATAATTCTTGGAATAAATCTTACTTGGTCATGATGTATACATATCTTTATATAGAATTATATTCAGTTTGTTAACATTTTACTGTGTAGTTTTTGCTGATATTGATAAATTATATTGATTGGTAATTTTCTTGTGCTCTCATTACTGATTTGCACTTTATTGTTATACTTGCTTTATAAAAACAGTTTGGAAGACTTCCTTCATTTTCTGTACTCTGGAATAATTTAGGTAGCATTGGGATGATCTGGTCTCTAAAGGTTTGGTGTAATTATCCAATGAAACCATCAGGGCCTGGCACTTTTTGGTTGGACAATTTCTTTAAAACTTTCTCTATTTAGTATATAAATCAGTATTTTAAAACATTTTATTATTGAGTAAATTTTATAAGCTGTATTTTTCTTGGAAATTATTTATTTTAGCTAGGTTTTCAAATTTATTTATTTATTTATTTATTTATTTATTTAGAGACGGAGTCTCGCTCTGTTACCAGGCTGGAGTGCAGTGGTACAATCTTGGCTCACCGCAACCTCCACTTCCTGGGTTCAAGCAATTCTCCTCCCTCAGCCTCCCAAGTAGCTGGGACTACAGGTGTGCACCACTGCGCCCAGCTAATTTTTGTATTTTTAGTAGAAACGGGGTTTCACCATGTTGGCCAGGATGGTCTCAATCTCTTGACCTCATAATCCGCCCACCTTGGCCTCCCAAAATTCTGGGATTACAGGCGTAAGCCACTGCGCCCAGTTGATTTTCAAATTTTTTGGCATAAAGATTTGCATCTATGCCTTTTTAATTTCAATCGTTTTTCTTCCTTATCATTTTATGTGTGATATTTGCTTTCTCTTTCCCTCCTCTAAAAAAACAAGCATGTTTTTTATTTTTTCAAGAAATGAGGACTTTGATTTATTAATTAGATCAATGTTTTTCTTCACCTCATTGATTTTTGTGCTTACTTTTATTATTTCCTTCACTTTGTTTCTTTTTTAGCTTTTGATTAGCTTTACCAGCACATTTATTCTTCTGTTTTTATCAACAAACATGTTTAAGACTATAAATTTTCCTCTGATGATGTATATACACACACACACAATGCACAGTAAAGGGGAAAGAAGTCTTTAGTCATGCACACACACGCACGTATATACATATCAGGCACACACACACATATATACATACGTACACCGTCATATATATATATGACTAATGACTTTACACATACACACACACACATACACTGTTCAGGAGGAAGGATATTTTGTATAATTTATTTGATTAATTTTTAGTTTTTCTGAATTTTTGTCAGTATTGTTTTTTATACCTCTATTTTATAAAACTTACTCATGCTTTTATTGTGACCTAAATATGATGAACTTTTGTGAATGTTTCGTATGCACTTGAGATGATAGTGTGTTATGTAACTCATGAGGATAAAAAGTTTGATATACATCCATAATTTGCAGCTTAATTGATTGTGTAGTTTTGGTCTGCTCTTTCTTTACTTTGTTTTACTCTCTTACTGAAAGTGATGCGTTAAACTACATTTTTATTATGTTTTTATTTCTTCTTGCATGTCTTGTCATTTCTGCTTAGTAAAGGTGGTTGCTGTGTTAATTGGTGCATGAGTATTCATGAATGTAATATTTTATTGCGAGTTGTGGCTTTTAGTCTTAAAAATATCTTTGTTATGTTTAATGCCTTTCTTTTTAGATTCTACTTTGATAGCAAGATCACAACCCCTGCTTTCTTACTAGTTTCATTTACTTTGGATGCTTCAGCCTTCCTTAATCACTTTGTTTTAAGTGTGTTTTTGATTATTTAGCATGTAGTGGAGTCTTATTCTTGAACTAAATTGAAAAATTCAGTCATATAATGAGTTCGTTAAGCCTATCCACATTTATTGATACGACTATTGTATTTGATCTCAACTCTGTAATATTTTGTTATAATTTCTATGTGTTTTATAATATGTTTTATTTGCTGGGTTTTTTTCACTCTGTGATTTGTTTTCTTTGCTCTTTAATTTTTATAAAGTTTCTTTTGGGATTAGAAAGGCTTAATTTTTGTTCCAGCAGTTGCCTTTGTACTTAAAATACCTTTTGAAATGCCTTTAGACCCTGTTGTTAAAATTTCACCCTTTGCTATCTCATCAGTCAGATTTTAATTTTATCCTTTGATGTATTGTTTGTAGGTTGCTAAAGAAGGGCTCATGGTGGACTCTATTCCATGGTTCTTTCATGTTTAAAACTGTTTTTCTACATGCTTGATACTTGAAGAACAGTTTAACTGAATGTAAATCTTGTATTTTATATTTTCTTTGCTTGAGTTCTTGAAAACATTTTTCTATTGTAGTCCTGCTTTATATGTTGCTTTTCAGAATTGTGATGTCAGTCTAATTCTCTTGCGCTAGTAACTTAATTTGCTCTTTTTCCTTGAGGCCTGGAAGATTTTTCTTTATCTTTAAAGCCTAATAGTTCCCATAGGATATGTTTCAGAGTTGATCATTGAAGATCAATTTACCCAGGTATCTGGTAGGCTCTTCCTATATGTAGATTAAAGCAGATATTCTAAACTTTCTCAGTTCATAGTGCCTATAAAATCTCAGAAATATTTTCATGGAGTTCCTAGACCAATAAATAAGTATAAAAGTTCTATTTATTAAGTAGTTTGGTCCAAATAACTTAATAAATATTTATGTTCTAACAACTTGGTGGCCATTTGCAAATGGTTGCAAGAAAAAACGATAGTGTTTTTGTTTGTTTGTAACTATTGCATTGTGTGAGCTTATTGAGCACTGTACAATTTCTCACACCTTAGAATCAAATTGGACACTGTCCGTTCCACACTGATTTTCATGTTGTGTTTGCTTTTTCTAAAATCACAACTATTAACAATTTAACTTCAGAAATATTTGATGTCATGAGATATAGTGCTATCTAATGTTCTGTGAAATATTTTGAACTAGTGCAATTTTCAACAGATGTTATCTATTGGTGTGTTTTTCTCTAAAATTTAAAATATATTAAAAAAATCACATACCATGCTTGTGAGTTCACTTAGCATACTGATATGTCTCAGCACACAGTTTGGGAATCATTGGATTAAGGTCATTTAATTCTAGAATGTTCTTTTGGTACATATTTATATATATGTGTATGTATTAGTGTGTGTGTATATATGTACTATATATGTATATATACATATATGTACTATATATGTATATATGTACTATATATGTACTATATATGTATATATACATATATACACACACATGTATATATGTACATATATACACACACAAATGTATATATACACATATATACACACACTAATACATGCATATTATATACACATATATATTATATATATACTATATATATACACACACACACACAAAGCAAAAGAATATACCACAATAATCCAACTGAATTAAATATTCTCAAACAAGTATATGGGGGATATTAAAACATATATTGCATTGTGTGTGTGTGTATATATATACATATGTATGTGTGTATATATGTGTGTGTATATATATATACACACACACACACACACTTTTCCACTGTTTCATTTTCTTTCCTTAAGGACTTCAATTATACCTATACATTATTTGCCTATTTTTTTTCCAATTTATTTATTATTATTATACTTTAAGTTGTAGGGTACATGTGCATAACGTGCAGGTTTGTTACATATGTATACTTGTGCCATGTTGGTGTGCTGCACCCATCAACTCATCATTTACATCAGGTATAACTCCCAATGCAATCCCTCCCCCCTCCCCCCTCCCCATGATAGGCCCCAGTGTGTGATGTTCCCCTTCCCGAGTCCAAGTGATCTCATTGTTCAGTTCCCACCTATGAGTGAGAACATGCGGTGTTTGGTTTTCTGTTCTTGTGATAGTTTGCTAAGAATGATGGTTTCCAGCTGCATCCATGTCCCTACAAAGGACACGAACTCATCCTTTTTGATGGCTGCATAGTATTCCATGGTGTATATGTGCCACATTTTCTTAATCCAATCTGTCACTGATGGACATTTAGGTTGATTCCAAGTCTTTGCTATTGTGAATAGTGCTGCAATAAACATACGTGTGCATGTGTCTTTATAGCAGCATAATTTATAATCCTTTGGGTATATACCCAGTAATGGGATGGCTGGGTCATATGGTACATCTAGTTCTAGATCCTTGAGGAATTGCCATACTGTTTTCCATAATAGTTGAACTAGTTTACAATCCCACCAACAGTGTAAAAGTGTTCCTATATCTCCACATCCTCTCCAGCACCTGTTGTTTCCTGACTTTTTAATGATTGCCATTCTAACTGGTGTGAGATGGTATCTCATTGTGGTTTTGATTTGCATTTCTCTGATGGCCAGTGATGATGAGCATTTTTTCATGTGTCTGTTGGCTGTATGAATGTCTTCTTTTGAGAAATGTCTGTTCATATCCTTTGCCCACTTTTTGATGGGGTTGTTTGTTTTTTTCTTGTAAATTTGTTTGAGTTCCTTGTAGATTCTGGATATTAGCCCTTTGTCCAATGAGTAGATTGCAAAAATTTTCTCCCATTCTGTAGGTTGCCTGTTCACTCTGATGGTAGTTTCTTTTGCTGTGCAGAAGCTCTTTAGTTTAATTAGATCCCATTTGTCAATTTTGGCTTTTGCTGCTGTTGCTTTTGGTGTTTTAGACATGAAGTCTTTGCCCATGCCTATGTCCTGAATGGTACTACCTAGGTTTTCCTCTAGGATTTTTATGGTATTAGGTCTAACATTTAAGTCTCTAATCCATCTTGAATTAATTTTCGTATAAGGAGTAAGGAAAGGATCCAGTTTCAGCTTTCTACTTATGGCTAGCCAATTTTCCCAGCACCATTTATTAAATAGGGAATCCTTTCCCCATTTCTTGTTTCTCTCAGGTTTGTCAAAGATCAGATGGCTGTAGATGTGTGGTATTATTTCTGAGGACTCTGTTCTGTTCCATTGGTCTATATCTCTGTTTTGGTACCAGTACCATGCTGTTTTGGTTACTCTAGCCTTGTAGTATAGTTTGAAGTCAGGTAGCGTGATGCCTCCAGCTTTGTTCTTTTGACTTAGGATTGTCTTGGAGATGTGGGCTCTTTTTCGGTTCCATATGAACTTTAAAGCAGTTTTTTCCAATTCTGTGAAGAAACTCATTGGTAGCTTGATGGGGATGGCATTGAATCTATAAATAACCTTGGGCGGTATGGCCATTTTCACGATATTGATTCTTCCTATCCATGAGCATGGTATGTTCTTCCATTTGTTTGTGTCCTCTTTTATTTCACTGAGCAGTGGTTTGTAGTTCTCCTTGAAGAGGTCCTTTACATCCCTTGTAAGTTGGATTTTATTCTCTTTGAAGCAATTGTGAATGGAAGTTCATTCATGATTTGGCTCTCTGTTTGTCTGTTACTGGTGTATAAGAATGCTCGTGATTTTTGCACATTAATTTTGTATCCTGAGACTTTGCTGAAGTTGCTTATCAGCTTAAGGAGATTTTGGGCTGAGACAATGGGGTTTTCTAAATATACAATCATGTCATCTGCAAACAGGGACAATTTGACTTCTTCTTTTCCTAACTGAATACCCTTGATTTCTTTCTCTTGCCTGATTGCCCTAGCCAGAACTTCCAACACTATGTTGAATAGGAGTAGTGAGAGAGGGCATCCCTGTCTTGTGCCAGTTTTCAAAGGGAATTTTTGTAGTTTTTGCCCATTCAGTATGATATTGGCTGTGGGTTTGTCATAAATAGCTCTTATGATTTTGAGGTACGTTCCATCAATACCGAATTTGTTGAGCGTTTTTAGCATGAAGGGCTGTTGAATTTTGTCAAAGGCCTTTTCTGCATCAATTGAGATAATCATGTGGTTCTTGTCTTTGGTTCTGTTTATATGCTGGATTACGTTTATTGATTTGCGTATGTTGAACCAGCCTTGCATCCCAGGGATGAAGCCCACTTGATCATGGTGGATAAGCTTTTTGATGTGTTGCTGAATCCGGTTTGCCAGTATTTTATTGAGGATTTTTGCATCGATGTTCATCAGGGATATTGGTCTAAAATTCTCTTTTTTTGTTGTGTCTCTGCCAGGCTTTGGTATCAGGATGATGTTGGCCTCATAAAATGAGTTAGGGAGGATTCCCTCTTTTTCTATTGATTGGAATAGTTTCAGAAGGAATGGTACCAACTCCTCCTTGTACCTCTGGTAGAATTCAGCTGTGAATCCATCTGGTCCTGGACTTTTTTTGGTTGGTGGGCTATTAATTATTGCCTCAATTTCAGAGCCTGCTATTGGTCTATTCAGGGATTCAACTTCTTCCTGGTTTAGTCTTGGAAGAGTGTAAGTGTCCAAGAAATTATCCATTTCTTCTAGATTTTCCAGTTTATTTGCGTAGAGGTGTTTATAGTATTCTCTGATGGTAGTTTGTATTTCTGTGGGGTCGGTGGTGATATCCCCTTTATCATTTTTAATTGCGTCGATTTGATTCTTCTCTGTTTTCTTCTTTATTAGTCTGGCTAGTGGTCTGTCAATTTTGTTGATCTTTTCAAAAAACCAACTCCTGGATTCATTGAGTTTTTGGAGAGTTTTTTGTGTCTCTATCTCCTTCAGTTCTGCTCTGATCTTAGTTATTTCTTGCCTTCTGCTAGCTTTCGAATGTGTTTGCTCTTGCTTCTCTAGTTCTTTTAATTGCGATGTTAGAGTGTCAATTTTAGATCTTTCCTGCTTTCTCTTGTGGGCATTTAGTGCTATAAATTTCCCTCTACACACTGCTTTAAATGTGTCCCAGAGATTCTGGTATGTTGTATCTTTGTTCTCATTGGTTTCAAAGAACATCTTTATTTCTGCCTTCATTTGGTTATGTACCCAGTAGTCATTCAGGAGCAGGTTGTTCAGTTTCCATGTAGTTGAGCGGTTTTGATTGAGTTTCTTAGTCCTGAGTTCTAGTTTGATTGCACTGTGGTCTGAGAGACAGTTTGTTATAATTTCTGTTCTTGTACATTTGCTTTACTTCCAATTACATGGTCAATTTTGGAATAAGTACGATGTGGTGCTGAGAAGAATGTATATTCTGTTGATTTGGGGTGGAGAGTTCTATAGATGTCTATTAGGTCTGCTTGCTGCAGAGATGAGTTCAATTCCTGGATATCCTTGTTAACTTTCTGTCTCGTTGATCTGTCTAATGTTGACAGTGGAGTGTTGAAGTCTCCCATTATTATTGTATGGGAGTCTAAGTCTCTTTGTAAGTCTCTAAGGACTTGCTTGATGAATCTGGGTGCTCCTGTATTGGGTGCATATATATTTAGGATAGTTAGCTCTTCCTGTTGAATTGATCCCTTTACCATTATGTAATGGCCTTCTTTGTCTCTTTTGATCTTTGATGGTTTAAAGTCTGTTTTATCAGAGACTAGTATTGCAACCCCCGCTTTTTTTTGTTCTCCATTTGCTTGGTAAATCTTCCTCCATCCCTTTATTTTGAGCCTATGTATGTCTCTGCATGTGAGATGGGTCTCCTGAATACAGCAGACTGATGGGTCTTGACTCTTTATCCAGTTTGCCAGTCTGTGTCTTTTAATTGGAGCATTTAGTCCATTTACATTTAAGGTTAAGATTGTTATGTGTGAACTTGATCCTGCCATTATATTAACTGGTTATTTTGCTCGTTAGTTGATGCAGTTTCTTCCTAGCCTCGATGGTCTTTACATTTTGGCATGTTTTTGCAGTGGCTGGTACCAGTTGTTCCTTTCCATGTTTAGTGCTTCCTTCAGGGTCTCTTGTAAGGCAGGCCTAGTGGTGACAAAATCTCTAAGCATTTGCTTATCTGTAAAGGATTTTACTTCTCCTTCACTTATGAAACTTAGTTTGGCTGGATATGAAATTCTGGGTTTAAAATTCTTTAAGAATGTTGAATATTGGCCCCCACTCTCTTCTGGCTTGTAGGGTTTCTGCCGAGAGATCTGCTGTTAGTCTGATGGGCTTCCCTTTGTGGGTAACCCGACCTTTCTCTCTGGCTGCCCTTAAGATTTTTTCCTTCATTTCAACTTTGGTGAATCTGGCAATTATGTGTCTCGGAGTTGCTCTTCTCGAGGAGTATCTTTGTGGCGTTCTCTGTATTTCCTGGATTTGAATGTTGGCCTGCCCTACTAGGTTGGGGAAGTTCTCCTGGATGATATCCTGAAGAGTGTTTTCCAACTTGGTTCCATTTTCCCCCTCACTTTCAGGCACCCCAATCAGACGTAGATTTGGTCTTTTTACATAATCCCATACTTCTTGCAGGCTTTGTTCATTTCTTTTTCCTCTTTTTTCTTTTGGTTTCTCTTCTCGTTTCATTTCATTCATTTGATCCTCAATCGCTGATACTCTTTCTTCCAGTTGATCGAGTCGGTTACTGAAGCTTGTGCATTTGTCACGTATTTCTCGTGTCATGGTTTTCATCTCTTTCATTTCGTTTAGGACCTTCTCTGCATTAATTACTCTAGCCATCAATTCTTCCACTTTTTTTTTCAAGATTTTTAGTTTCTTTACGCTGTGTACGTAATTCCTCCTTTAGCTCTGAGAAATTTGATGGACTGAAGCCTTCTTCTCTCATCTCGTCAAAGTCATTCTCTGTCCAGCTTTGATCCATTGCTGGCGATGAGCTGCGCTCCTTTGCCGGGGGAGATGCACTCTTATTTTTGGAATTTCCAGCTTTTCTGCCCTGCTTTTTCCCCATCTTTGTGGTTTTATCTGCCTCTGGTCTTTGATGATGGTGATGTACTGATGGGGTTTTGGTATAGGTGTCCTTCCTGTTTGATAGTTTTCCTTCTAACAGTCAGGACCCTCAGCTGTAGGTCTGCTGGAGATTGCTTGAGGTCCACTCCAGACCCTGTTTGCCTGGGTATCAGCAGCAGAGGCTGCAGAAGATAGAATATTTCTGAACAGCGAGTGTACCTGTCTGATTCTTGCTTTGGAAGCTTCCTCTCAGGGGTGTACTCCACCCTGTGAGGTGTGGGGTGTCAGATTGCCCCTAGTGGGGGATGTCTCCCAGTTAGGCTACTCAGGGGTCAGGGACCCACTTGAGCAGGGAGTCTGTCCCTTCTCAGATCTCAACCTCCGTGTTGGGAGATCCACTGCTCTCTTCAAAGCTGTCAGACAGAGTCATTTGCATCTGCAGAGGCTTCTGCTGTGTTTGTTATTTTTTACTGTACCCTGTCCCCAGAGGTGGAGTCTACAGAGACAGGCAGGTTTCCTTGAGCTGCTGTGAGCTCCACCCAGTTCGAGCTTCCCAGCAGCTTTGTTTACCTACTTAAGCCTCAGCAATGGCGGGCGCCCCTCCCCCAGCCTCACTGCTGCCTTGCCGGTAGATCACAGACTGCTGTGCTAGCAATGAGGGAGGCTCCATGGGCGTGGGACCCTCCCGGCCAGGTGTGGGATATGATCTCCTGGTGTGCCTGTTTGCTTAAAGCTCTGTATTGGGGTGGGAGTTACCCGCTTTTCCAGGTGTTGTGTGTCTCAGTTCCCCTGGCTAGGAAAAGGGATTCCCTTCCCCCTTGCGCTTCCCAGGTGAGGCAATGCCTCCCCCTGCTTCAGCTCTCGCTGGTCGGGCTGCAGCAGCTGACCAGCACCGATCGTCCGGCACTCCCCAGTGAGATGAACCCAGTACCTCAGTTGAAAATGCAGAAATCACCTGTCTTCTGTGTGGCTCGCGCTGGGAGTTGGAGACTGGAGCTGTTCCTATTCGGCCATCTTGCTCCGCCCCCTATTTGCCTATTTTAACTACTTTCTTTGTGATTGTAAAATTTTTAAAATGTAATTTTTTTTTTTTTTTGAGACAGGGTCTCACTTTGTCTCACCCAGGGTGGAGTGCACTTGGCGTGATCTTGGCTCACTGCAACCTTCACCTCCTGGGTTCAAGTGATTCTCCTGCCTCAGTCTTCTGAGTACCTGGGATTACAGGCAGGCACCACCACACCCAGCTAATTTTTTTTGTATTTTTAGTAGAGATGGGGTTTCACCATGTTTGTCAGGCTGGTCTCAAACTCCTGACCTCAGATGATCCGCCCACCTCAGCCTCCTAAAGTGCTGGGAGTAAAGGCATGAGCCACTATACCTGGCCTGTTATTTTTTTAATGTCTTTTAAAGCTTACTTTCATTTTCTTCAGTACCTCTTGTTAAATTTTAATTCAAATCCATTCTTCCTTGGGCATTTGGTAATTTAATCTTTATTTCTGATATGATGTTTATTTTTTTCTTCTATTTTCTGAGTTCAAAAAAATTCTGAGTTCCATCATTTCTTACTCCTTCCTAATTAGTTTTCTTCTTAGTTTTGGGATTTCTTTTGCAATATTTGTTTTAATATCCCCCATATACTTGTTTGAGAATATTTAATTCAGTTGCATTATTGTGGTATAGTCTTCTTTTGCTTTGTTTAGGTTTAAATCAGTTGAATTGTTTCGATTCTTAAATTCTGTTTTCTTCATAACGGTTTTTTTGTTTTGTTTTGTTTTGAGACAGAGTCTCGCTTCTTCACCCAGGCTGGAGTGCAATGGTGCAATCTGAGCTCACTGCAACCTCTGCCTCCTAGGTTCAAGTGATTCTCCTGCCTCAGCCTCCCCAGTAACTGGGATTACAGGCAGGTGCCACACACCCAGCTAATTTTTGTATTTGTAGTAGAGATGGGGTTTCACCATTTTGGTCAGGATGGTCTCAACTTCCTGACCTCAAGTGATCATCCTGCCTCCCAAAGTGCTGGAATTACAGGCATGAGCCACCGCACCTGGCCCATAAAGTACTTTTGATTGTTCTTGTACTTCCTTGTATAGGGCTGGCAGTTTTGATGTGAGCTGTGAGATTTCTAGTTCAAGAGCTACCCACTCTTGTCAGTGAAGTGAAATATAGTTTATTTAATGGATGGCTCCTTTGGAACATAGTGATAGGAGGGGAGGGAGTATGTGTCTTCCAGCTTTTTAAAAAATGATGTGTCTTGCAGCATCCTTAATGTACCCTTTTGGCTTATTTTTCCCCTTTACTGTGCAATTTCCAACAGTTGCCTCTCTCTCACTCATCTTTCTCTGTGAGCACTGCCTTTTCTAGAATGCTTTCTGGAGTCCCTGGTGTACTTTAAGTCATTTCCATATAATTACACTTTGATCTATTAGGACTTCTTTCTGCAGTACTTTCACACCTAGGATAGATGCTCTCTTTCTGAGGGTGGCTGAGTTTAATCATAAACCCTTCATTCCGTTCTCCTTTCTTCTGCGAGGTTTTTGTGGATCCTGGCTTCTTGTCTGTCAAGGCTTAGGGCAGGGTGTTAAGAAATGATTCTACTGAAAAATGTCACTTATTTGCTCTCTATAGAGCTAATTTGATGTTTGTAGTGTTCTCTCTTCTAGTTATACTGCAAGTGTGTTTTGTATGGCTTCATTTATTCTTACTGTTTATATAGTTTTTGAAGGCTATTTTGCAATTTTTGTTCATATGATCACTATTATTTTAGCTATACTCACTGTATTTTATTAAAAATGAAAATCTGACATGTTATGTCTCTGCTTTAAATCCATCAGTTGCTTGTAAGCCTCAATCAGGTGCAGTAACTGTAAAAATGGCTATATTTAATACAATGAAGAATGTTATTCTCTGTGGAACACAGGAGATTGCATATCCTGTCTTTAAAATGTTCTAAAAAGTCTCAGCTGATGAAACGAGACAGTTCTTCTGAGTCTTTAGGTACATTAAGTTTGCTATACACTTTGCAATCCCTGAACTAAAGGGGTAGGCCTCAATTGTTTGATGTAATATGGAAGATTTTTCTCCTACTTGACTTGTCCAGACTTCTTGCTCCAAGGGAACGAAGCTGTACATAGTTCTCTTTGTTCCCCAGGGTCTTTCAGTCTGTTTTTTTTTTTAATGGAATAGCCTTTGCTTTCCTTGTTCCTTTACTCATTTTTCAAGACTCTTCTGAGGTGTGATATCCACCAGAATTCTTTTCTGCCTGACCTCTAATCTAGAGCAGTTACCTCCCAGTGTCCATCCTTAGAAGCCTGTGGACACTTCTGTCATCACACTTGTCACTGTATATTGACATTTACTGTGTACACAGAGACCTGACCCACTAGACTGACCGTTCTGAGAGCAGAGCCATGTCTTTTGTTTTTAATTCCCATTGTGTTAATCTAACACAATGCCTTGTACATGATGGGTATTCCATAGGATTTGTTGAACAGGGTACTAAAAGTAAAGTCGCAGAATTTCTAAGAGAATCTCTCATATTTGATACCCTGGGTTGCTAGAATGAAACCTAATGTGAACAGGTAAAATTCTGAGAATACATTAAAAGCTATAATATATTTTTCTAGTTAATGAGGAGCCTTATATTTGCTGCCAACTGGGTCAATTTTGTCTAAAACATAAAAGAATATTATAATTAAGATAAATAGTTGCTGGCTGAGAAATGTTTTCTTCTAAGCTAATCACATCGGCGACATCATTCTTTATGTAAAACACTGAGAGTTTTTACTTACTGTTAGCTCAAGTCCTGAAGTTATTAGTCTGTTTACATTCATGGATGGTGACAGTTGATATTGCTAAACACCTCACCCTCCAAAAAAAGCCTGACCTGATTTTCTCTGTACTGTGGTAAATGAAAAATAACTTTTCAAAATCCAACCAGGGCCCCTTGCCTCATTGTGATGGGGGTAGGAAAAAGTGGGCCTAACCTGAACTTTGGGATTGTTCATCCAAATACCTTATTCTTTTTACCTCTATTATATCTCTCTTCGACGTCCAACCCCCTCAAGTCACACTGCTTTATGATCCACCCTAATCCAATCCAGTCAATTCACACTGTTTTATAAACATGTTTCTTCATT
Organism: Macaca nemestrina; assembly: GCF_043159975.1. Taxonomy (NCBI): domain Eukaryota; kingdom Metazoa; phylum Chordata; class Mammalia; order Primates; family Cercopithecidae; genus Macaca; species Macaca nemestrina. Next base: position 118,618,465 of record NC_092133.1, on the reverse strand, counting down.
ACAGTTAATCATGGTACAGCACAGCTGCCTTTAAGCATAGTTTCCTGAGATATCTTTATATGTCTCTGAGGCCTTCTTTTCTCGTAGCTGCTCCACATGGTGTATCTCACCCTTCACACGCTACACTTGTGACCGTCCTCCTTTTTCTACTTCTGTAGTCCTTAGTAGTGAACTTTTCGTGGTCTATTTATGTTTCGTGCTTCTTGTGACTCAGAGGACAAAATGGTGTTAAAATCTTTTAAATTGCATCTTCTTCATTAAAGAGCCAGGCACATGAAGTCTGTGGTCACGGAAGAGAGAGAAGCTGCCTGGACCATCTGTGGGTCTGCTCTTCACGCTACCATGGTGTTTTAGCCAACGGGGCTGTTTGCTTGTTAAAAATGGCACCAGAAATCACATTGAGAGGGCCTTTCCAGTGGTATAATAGTTTTAGCAATTGCTGTGCCTAATATAGAGATACCTTTAATGGGTTTTCCGTGTTTAAGTTGATGGCCTACTATGGGATACCTGTATATGAGTATGGCCTTAATCTAAAATGTGAGTCACAAATTTCTTGCTGTTTCTCTCTACATATGAATATTCTATTTTCCTGCTGATTTGTATTATCGAACTGTCATTTTTGTATTATTCCTAGAACGGATCAGCATTTTGAGGTGAAATTAAAATATTCTGAAAAATAATACAGTCAGCCTAGCAGGAATTTTTATTCTAATCAACTAATCTGAACTGTAGGAAAGGTAACTACCGTTTTGTAGATCTCAGGTGGAGGTAAGTGAATTTTATCTAATTTTCCCCTTAATGTATCTAACTTAGGAGAAAATCATGAATTTGCATGTATAATTTATACAATGGCTTTCATATGTAACATACACATAGTGGATTCCATGAAAGTTTGCTTAGCACAAAGTGATATAAATGTTTCTGGATGGTCTAAGTGGACTTATTTTTAATCCCTGCTTGGCACCAATGAACTGTTTGAATTCAGTCAGAATACTTAACCTTTCTAGGACTCAGTTTCCTCAACTGCAAAATTAGAAAGTCATAACAGACAATCTCTGTATAATATATTCTCCTGTTCTGCAGGGAGATATACAACTTAATGCTAAACATGTATTTCTATTGTTGTGAAACTGGACGGTACTGAGTTGAATGTTGTTGTCATTCAACTGAACATTACAATATGAAAGAATCTCTAGATATATTGGAATTTATATTTCCAGAGAATTGTAATAATGCTTAATAAAAATGCTTAAAAAATAAATTTATACCTGAGAATCTTAAGTAACAAATTAATGTCTCTCTGAGTAAACATGAAGACCTCTACTAGTTTTAGATCTAGCACATCCATATGAAAGTAATTAAAGAAGGGAAGCTGTTTGGAATGATATTTAGGGGATTGGTCTGCAAGCTGTGTTTATACAGAAAGCACACCGCTTTTACTTAGATGTTTTTGGTATAATTTTGGTGATTGAAAGGAGATAGGGATGATTGGAACCACCCTGGACCTGTCACAAAGAACTCTTTTAATAAAGAATGTTTATATAACCCTTCTTTAAAACAAACAAACAAACAAACAACAAAAACCAAATAGACCAGCAGGCAAAGAGATGCTTATGTACCCTTTGGTCATCCAGTTTTTTGTTTTTTGTTTTTTTTTTTTTTCACTGAGCTTGCCTAGAATTGAGTTGTATATAGGTGTCTTCAAAGCCAGGCAGGGCTATAAACCTCTGAAACTTTACAATAAGGAAGATGTAACTTATGTGTATCAACTTGTTCATTATCTTACATATTTTGTAGTTCTAGCATTTCATATTTTTATTTTACTTGTAGTAAGGATATTTAGAGAATGTGGAGAAGAGAGTGAATATGTTTAAATCATATTTTTCTCTCTTTTATTCTGAAAAACAAGGACTAAAAATAACTGAAATCTTTTTATTAGGTCTTCTAATAGATTGTTCAAATTTGACTATATTCAGACCACTGTGTAGTTATATATTACTGGAAATTTCTTAGAAAATCACAGACACTTGTGGACCCATCCTTAGATGAATTATTTTATATCCAAAGATTCCTCTTTAGCTAGAAAAGTCTTTGTATCTTTACAAAATTTTGCCTGTAACTCCTGTTACTGATGATATTTTGACTTTCTAGCATGAATCATGAATGTTCATAATGGCATTTAGAATGGTGAATCCTTTCCAGAAGGTTTATAATTTACTTTGCTCAGATTCATCAGAGGAATCATTACCTATGGCAGCTATAGCCATATGAAATGTATTCCTTAAATAATAAGACTTGAAAGTCAAAATCACTCCTTGATCCCTGGGCTGCAGAATGGATGTTGTGTTAGCATTTAGACCACTTAGACCACTAAATCCATTTAGACCACTAAAACTTTCTGCATATCAGTGATAAGATTGTTTTGCCTTATTATTTGTTTGTTTCCTGCTGTAACACTTTTAATTTCCTTCAGTAACTTTTGTTTTGCATTTACAACTTGGCTAACTGTTTCACACAAGGGGCCTGGCTTTCAGCCTATCTTGGCTTATGACCTGCTTTCCTCACTAAGTAATCATGAAACCAACATCAATCTTCTTGTATATCTCCATCAGAGCTCTTGGGTGACTATGTCCATTGTCAGTGAGCAGTAGTATTTTGAAAGGAATCTTTTTTCTGATTGGCAAGTCTTAACAGTGGCCTTAAAATATTCAGTAAGACATGCTATATACAATGCTGTCATTTAGGCTTTGTTGTTACATTTATAGAACAGGCAGAGTCAATTTATTATAATTCTTAATGGCCTTAGGGTTTTCAGAATGGTAAATGAGCATTTGCTTCAACTCAAGGTCACCAGCTGCATTAGATCCTAGCAAGAGACTCAGCCTGCCCTTGGAAGTTTTGAAGCCAGGCATTGACTTCTCCTCTTTAGCTATGAAAGGCCCAGATGACATCTTCTTTCAAAGAAAGACTGCTTTGTTTACATGGAAGAGCTGTTGTTTAGTGTAGCTACTTTTATCAATTATCTTAGGTAGTTTTTTTTTTTTTGAGAGACATGGTCTTGCTCTATTACCCAGGCTGGAGTACAGTGGTGCAATCGTAGGTCACTGCAGTCTTGATCTCCTGGGCTCAAGTGGTTCACCCAAGCAGCTAGTACTGTAGGTGAGCACCACCACGCCCAGCTATTAATTTTTTTTTTTTTTTTTGGTAGAGACAGGGTCTTTCTATGTTGCCCATGCTGGTCTCAAACTCTTGGCCTCAAGTGATCCTCAAGTGAGCCTCCCGATGTGTTTGGATTGTAGGCTTGAGCCACTGTACCTGGCCTATCTTTGCTAGATGTTTTCGATAACTTGCTACAGATTCTACATCAGCACTTGCTGCTTCACCTTGCACTTTTATGTTATAGACATAATTGCTTTTCTTAAACCTCATGAACCAACTTCTGCTATCCTCCAACTTTTCTTCTGCGGCTACCTCACTTCTCTCAGATTTCACAGAATTGAAGAGAGTTAGGGCTTTGCTTTGGATTAGGTTACAGATCAAGGGAATGTCTTGTCTGGCTTGATTTTCTATTTAGACCACTAAAACTTTCTGCATATCAGTGATAAGATTGTTTTGCCTTATTATTTGTTTGTTTCCTGCTGTAACACTTTTAATTTCCTTCAGTAACTTTTGTTTTGCATTTACAACTTGGCTAACTGTTTCACACAAGGGGCCCGGCTTTCAGCCTATCTTGGCTTATGACCTGCTTTCCTCACTAAGTAATCATTTCTTGATTTTGATTTAAAATGAGAGACATGCAACTCTTCCTTTCACTTGAACACTTAGAGTCCATTGTAGGTTTATTAATTGGCCTTATTTCAATATTGTTGTGTCTCAGGGAACAGAGAGGCCCCAGAAGTGAGGAGTGGAAGAGAGATGGGAGAACAGCTGGTTTGTGGAGCAGTCAGAACAATATACAACATTTATTGATTAAGTTTGCTGTCATATATGGGCATGGTTCATGGCACCCCAAACAATTATAATAACTTCAAAGATCACTGATCACAGATCACCATAACAGATATAATAATACTAAAAGCATCTGAAATGTTTCAAGAATTGTCAAAATGTAACACAGAGACACAAAGTGATCACCTGCTGTTGGAAAAATGGTGCCCATAGACTTACTCAATGCATGGTTGCCACAAATCTTCAAATTTGTAAAACATGCAGTATCTGTGAAGCACAGTAAAGCAGTATCTGTGAAGCACAGTAAAGCAAAGTGTAATAAAATAAGGTATGCCTATGCCTGGGTGTCTTCTTCTAGAGGAAGATGGCGAATAAACAATAAGTAAAATTTATATTAGGTAATTGTATTTTCTTTTTTTTTCTCTTCTTCTTTCTTCTTTCTTTCTTTTCTTTCTTTCTTTCTTTCTTTCTTTCTTTCTTTCTTTCTTTCTTTCTTCTTCTTCTTCTTTCTTCTTTCTTCTTCTTTCTTCTTTCTTCTTCTTTCTTCTTCTTCTTCTTCTTCTTCTTCTTCTTCTTCTTTCTTCTTTCTTCTTTCTTCTTTCTTCTTTCTTCTTTCTTCTTTCTTCTTTCTTCTTTCTTCTTCCATTGAGACAAGGCATTGTTCTGTTTCTCAGGCTAGAGTGTAGTGGCATGATCATAGCTCACTCCAGAATTGAACTCTTGGGCTCAGGCAATCCTCCTGCCTCAACTTCCTGAGTAGCTGGGACTATAGGTACTCATTACAATATCTGACAACTTTTAAATTTTTATTTCTGTGGAGACAGGGTCTTGCTATATTACCCAGGCTGGTCTCAAACTCCTGGGCTCAAGTGATCCTCCCGCCTTGACCTCCCAAAGCGTTAGGATTACAGGCATGAGCCACTGTGCCTGGACCATTCTTCCCTATAATTTTCACAGATTAAATCTCCACATCAGAGGAAAACGTGAATATGGAAGAGATGGGGAGAAAGGGGAGAATTAGAGTGTAAAAACTGTGATTGACATTTAATATTTGTTTTATTCTTTCAGAAAGTATGGAATACAGTGTTTGTCTTTCTGGGCCTGACTTATTTCACTTAGCATAATGTCCTCCAGGTCCATTCATATTCATGTAAATGACAAGGTTTCCTTTTTTTTTTTTTAAGACCAAGCTGAATAGTATTCATATATATGTGTGTGTGTCTAAATATACATATATATGTATGTCTAAGTATATATATAATTACACACACACACACACACACACACACACTCACACTCATCACATTTGCTTTATCCATTAATCTATTCATGGATACTTAGGTTGATTCCATTTATTGGCTACTGTGAATAATGCTGAACATGGAAGTGCAGATATCTCTTTGACATACTGATTTAATTTTCTTTGGCTATGTCCCAGAAGTGAGATTACTGGATCATATGCTAGTTATGTTTTTAATTTTTTGAGGAGCTTTCATACCATTTTTTATAATGGCTATACTAATTTACGTTCCCACCAACAGTGCATAAGGGTTCTCTTTTCTCCGCATCCTCACCAGCCCTTGTTGTCTTTTGTCTTTTTGATAACAGCCATTCTAACAAGTGTAAGATGATATCTCATTGTGGTTTTGATTGCATTTCCCTGATGGTTAGTGATGTTGAACATTTTTTAATACATCTATTGGCCATTTGTATGTTTTCCTTTGAGAAATGTCTATTCAGGTTCTTTGCCCATTTTGTTTTCTTCAACTTTCATTTTAAGTTCCAGGATACATGTGCAGGATGTACAGGTTTGTTACATAGGTTAATGTGTACCATGATGGTTTGCTGCATAGATCATCCCATCACCTAGATATTTAAGGCCAGCATCCATTAGCTATTTTTCCTGATGTTCTCCCTACCCCCAGCAGGCCTCAGTGTGAGTTGTTCCTGCCTGCATGTTCATGTGCTTTCATTGTTCAGCTACCATTTATAAGTGAATAAGTGAGAACATGTGGTATGTGGTTTTCTGTTCCTGCATTAGTTTACTGAGGATAATGGCTTCTAGCTCCATCCATGTCCCTGCAAAGGACATTATATTATTCTTTTTTATGGCTGCATAGGTATTCCATGGTGTATATGTACCACATTTTCTTTATCCAGTCTATCATTGTTGCTTTACCCATTTTTAAAAATTATTTGTTTTCTTGCTATCAGGTTTTTTTTTTTTGAGTTTTTAAGTATATTTTGGATATTTTTCCTTGTCAGATGTAGGGTTTGCAAATGTTTTCTCCCATTCTGTAGATATTCTCTTTACTCTGTTGGTAGTTTCCTTTGCTGTGCACGATCTCATTTACATGTCGAATCTTTAAATACTTGAATTCATAGAAGCAGAGACTAGAACAGAGGTTGCCAAGAAATAGGGGTTTGGGAGAAATGTTGGCCAAAAAGTAAAAAGTTTCCCTTAGACAGGATAAATAAATTCTGGAGATCTATCATACAGCATGGTGACTATAGTTAGTAATAACATATTGTATACTTGAATATTGTTAAGAGAGTAGATCTTCAGTGTTTTTACTATAAATAAGTATATAAGGTGATGGATATGTTAATTAGCTTGACTAATTTCACAACGTATACATACATCGGAACATCACATTGTAGACTGTAAATACAGATGGTCACTGATGATTATTTGACTTAGGACTTTTTCACTTTATGATGGTGCAAAAGTGATACACGCTCAGTAAACTCTTCATCTTATGATTGTGCTATGTCTTGATAAAGCCATTTTAAGTTAAAAATGCTGTGTAAGCCGAAAATGCATATGTGACCTACTGTATTTCTAATTTACAGTGGGTTTATCAGCATGTAACCCCATCATAAGCCAAGGAATGTCTGTATCTACAATTCTTAATTGTCAATTATACCTTAATAAAGTTGGAGGGAATTTCTGCTAAGAAAAATAAACAAAAGAAATAAAGCACACACACATGCACACGCACATCCACAAGAAGTGTGAAATGAAGAAAAACCACCCTAAATACCTGCAATATCTTGCTGCCTTATGCACACGACACTTAGACACACACACACACACACACACACACACACACACACACAGTAACCTGAAGCCTTGATTCAGTCACCTGACAACCTAGTTCCATTGACTTCTCCTGGTTTTCTGTGGCCTTAACAGTTTGCTACCACAATACCTCACAGATGGCAAATCTATTGCTATGCTAAGCTGCATTTCTGCTGTCCGCAGTACAGCAGCAAATGAAGCACCTCACAAGGGAACCATTGAATTAAATGGTGCACACTGGACTGGCTGTGTTCTCTCCCATTTTGGAATGACTTCACCTTCTCAGTTACCAAGTGAAACAAAAGCTCCCTTCATCTGTGACTAGACTTTTGAAGAGGTTTTTGGGATTTATGATTCTTAGAGAGGGAAGACAGGAACAATGAAACACTACCAAATTTAAATTGCCACACTCGCTTGTATAACTGCTACTATTGATAGGATGGTTAATTGCCTGTGTGCTTCATTTTTAACTATTGGGCATAAGTGGAAACTGAAAAGTTGACAAAATTATAAAAAGGTTGAAAGAGAGCAAAAGGAAAGAATGAAGAAGAGACTGAAATTCAGCATGAATTGGTTTGAAATATCAAACTTTTTTGGTAAAACGATTGGAATATTTTTAAAATTTGTATTTTTGGAAAGTTTGTACACATTAAGTCGTTACAGAAAATCTATCTGTAGACATTCATTGTTGACCCTATTCCTCTAGCTTAGCTTAATGGTTTGGTAGCTAGGGAAGCCATTTTCCAGAACTGAAGAAAAAGATTTAAAGAGTGACAGTGTTAACAGTATATCTATAGATAACTCTAAAACATACACAGTTCATCTGTATAATTTGATTAGTGCATTGGGTTTGTGAGTTAATTTACTTGGAATGTACCTGAATAAGAAAGCACTAATTCCTGTCTTCCTAATGGAGAAAGAGAAATACATAGATATATATAAATATAGACAGAAATACATAGATGCCAAGGAATCCTCACGATTTTCTATCCTAGAACCCATCTGTGGCAACAATAGAACAACAGAACTGTGATTGAAGTGAAGGTCTCAGAGAGATCAGAAAGACTGAAGCCTATTGATAAACTTTATTTAGTATCCAAAAACACATTTCATATTTGTAGGAAATTGTTAAGTGTCAATAATAGTACATAAATATATGTACTAATATTTGTTAGTTCTAATATAACATATATGTACTAACATAAATATGTACTCTATTATGTAAATTTTTAATACCTAATGTTTATTTTGTTGGAATATTTCCTTAGTCACTAGAAATCCTAAAGAACATATTCATAGCATATTTTAATCTTTAATGACTTAAAAGTCAATGTGTCCAGTAAACAGATGAAAGCTATTATAAATACTTATTTTTATCTATAGAAATGAATCAATTGGCCAGGTGTGGTACCTCATGCCTGTAATCCCAGCACTTTGGGAGGCCGAGGCAGGTGGATCACCTGAGCTCAGGGGTTCAAGACCAGCCTGGTCAACATGATGAAACCCCGTCTCTACTAAAAATACAAAAATTAGCCAGGCATCATGGCAGGTACCTGTAATCCCAGATATTTGGGAGGCTGAGGCAGGAGATTTGCTTGAGCCCAGGAGAGCTGCAGTGAGCAGAGATCGTGCTATTGTGCTCAGCCTGGGCAACAAGAGTGAAACTTCATCTCAGAAAACGATAAAATAAAATAACACATTAAAAAAAGAAATGAAAGAATTAAGGTAGCATACTAAAGAAAAATAATATGAATGACATTTTATACATCTCAGTTTAGTAATATTTCTGTATATGATTACTTTCCATGTACTATTCCTAGCTAACTGGAAATGTTCTAGGATTGTTCTTCCTGGCAGTTTGGGGGTTGGATTGAAATGCTTATAAATTTGTTTTGCTCTATTGTAGACAATATGCATACTAAGATGCATTTTATTTTCATTGCTTGGCCTGCCATACAAATATTCAATGGTTTTAAACTTTTATGATTTGGATTTATTAAACCTGCCCTTGGATCTCACTGTGTCTTTCCTGAGACACAATCCCAAAGGGCAAACTCTTACCTCTCACGTATTACCCCCTCTTTCCTCACGGATGTAGGATTGTGTAACATCTGTGTTTATTTCCTTTAACTTTTTAGAACCTTCCTCTTCTAGCTAAGATATTCTTTCATTTCTCTTTTCTATTCCAAACACAGCCCCTCTTTTTATAATTGTCTCCAATGGTGATGACTCACATTTATTGAAACTAGAATTTTTTATGGTTGCTGAAAGAGCGCAGAAGCAAAGTCACATGTACTAAAATTTAGTACAAAAGAACTCAAGTTTGGCGAGGCATTGGAGTACCTGCAAGGAGCATTTCTGCTCTTTGGACAGTTTATTAAGTAGTGTTATAAAGAGACCAAAATCAAAGAAAACCAGGCTACCCTCGGGATGCCATATAGGATTTGCAGCTTAGTGAGATTGATCCTGTTATCACTCTGATTTGATTATGTTTAGAAGGTAAAACCTGGGAATGTTTAGGAAACAGTTTATGGTCTGTGATATTGGGGTTGAATTATACTGTCCTCCACCCTTCATTAAGAAAAGCTTTTTTTTTTTTCCTTCATGGATGAAAACAAGTTAAAGCAATGTTAAATTGTTGAAATTTGACTCATTGACGTTTGAATGGTTAAAGCCTTGAGGATTTTAGAACAAAACACCATTCTTTTAACTACCTAACAGAATCCAGTAGAGAAGAATGGAATGTTTTTCCATAGTAGAAGGACTTCACAACTGCAGAATACAATGTTTGTTCCTACAATGCCCGAATTATAATAAATAGTAATAGAATAGGAAATGCCTATTTTTCCTTTTTAAAATACTTTATTTTGGAGAAAGGGTGTTGCTCTCTCCCAGACTGGAGTGCCAGCGGTGCCATCAGAGCTCACAGCAGCCTACTCCTGGGTTCAAGCAATGCTCCTGGCTCAGCCTCCCAAGTAGCTGGGATTACAGGTGCATGCCACTGTGCCTAGCTAATTTTTTATATATTTTTTGTAGAGACAGTCTCACTATGTTGCCCAGGCAGGTGTCAAACTCCTGGCCTCAACTGATCCTCCAGCCTCAGCCTTCCAAAGTGCCGGGATTACAGGTGTGAACCACTGTGCTCAGTCTAATAAATGCCTCTTTTTATTTTTAAGACAAGACTTTCTATCTACTGAGTAGAATACTGCTTTCATATCTGCCACTGGAAAGAGAAAGGGAGGACTATTCTTCTTTAGGGGACAGTATACCACATTTAGGAATATTTCCAGCATTTTTTTCTTTGCTGACATAATTTTAGTACTCAGATGAATATCTCTCTTTTCTATAATTTAATGTTGTTTTGATGTGATCAGCTGGTTTTGATCTGTCTAGCATTTATTGTGATTAGAAGTAAAGATGAACAAGGGAATTCTGTCTGTGAACCTGTAGCAGAAAAAGATTCTGACTTAAACATTACTCCAGGAGGTATGAAAGCACATTACAGTGTGTAGAGAATAACTTAACCTTAAGAAAGGCTAACATGAACGGCTCTGTAAAGATGTGGTTACTACTGCCTATGGCTTTCATCGGTATATCTGTCCTCTCTCACCCCAGTCTCTGCACTCCAAGGTTAGAGGCTTGGGTCCTCATGCCTTGTTCTCTACATCAGGGCATGACATATTTGAGAAGAACCCATTTTATAATGATTTAAGAAATATCCTTTGCTTTCTCTGGGATCTGATTCAAAATAATATATGAGAGTGACAATGGCAGTATAGATAAAGTAAGACTGGTAATGAATGGATAATTTTAAATGGGGAATGACTATTTGCCTTATTGGTGTATGTTTGAAAAAAATCTGCAATAAAAAGTTAAAACAAAAGAATATATAAACAAAAAATTGAGTCCAAAAAGTGAAAAAAAAAGTTAAAAGTCCTTTGTCTATATGTGGCATCCAATAAAGTATCTGTCATATGGCTCTGTGATGTTAAACCTGGAGATTCCTAGAATGCATTGATTAGAATCACCTGGGAGAGCAAATACATTTCTGGTTTCCCATACCTAGAGATTCTGATTCAGTAGATGGGAGGAGGGCAGCAGTTTCCCAGTGATTCTGACGTGCTGACAAGCTTGGGGGCCCCTGCCATTGTTAGTTGGCTGGATTATGTTATGAAACTAATTTTGGCAAAAGATTTTGATGAAGATAGAAAATGGTAAAATTGATGGAATTCACCAATTTGGTGATATTGACAATGTTTCTTAAGCTAGGACTTTCTTTTTCTTTTTGGTTTGTAGCCTATGATGTTGGTTTACTCGGAATGAGATTTAGTAAGAATTCACAGAATATTGAAGCTAAAATTTTACTTAGACATCCCTATCCTAGCTCTTTATTTTATGATAAAGAAGTTGAGACATAGAGAGAACATGGCACACAACTCAACATCTAAGTTTAGCAAATGTTTACTGGAAACCTGTAAGGAGCCAGGTACTGTATTTGGAGAGGCACTTGGGACACAGAGCTGTAGCTCCTGACCTGGAAAAACTTAGCCATACTTTCTGATTTTCATTTCATTGTTTTTCCCATCATGCTGTGCTGCCTCCCTTCTCCTTTTCCCTCTAACTTTAAATAATAAGCTGATTTAACTTCAAAGAGAACATTTCAATTTTAATTCCTAGTATTTAGGATCTCTCTTCATAACTTAAAAAAATTGACACTAATCCTAGAAATAACTTCTGTTTACCACTAAGGAAAGATAGTTATTCTCCATTATATGAATGGCTTCAACATATTTTAGGGTTCTGGGGTTCCCCCAGCATCAGCATCTGAAAAAGAAAGATGTCTTAGAGTAGCAGGAGAAATATGGAATACATGAGCTATTCATTCCTGCCTGACATGAACTGGCCTCTAGAGGATGAGCTGGGCATTTGGTATCAAGTTTAGAGAAATCTGACAGCAAAATTTCACTTCCTTGGGATTCACAGGACCATAGAGTATTACCAACGAGAGAGGCACTCAAAGAAGGTGAAGGTTCAGTTGATTATTTTTTAACTTAGGCTTGGCTGTAGAACATAACTCTTTTTCATATGACGTTTTCATTTCCTGAAATTCTCCTAACAACAAAACCAGAGGCTTAGTATCCAAAGGGAATGGAGTAAACACTGCAGGCAAGCAGGAGCACGTTAGAAATTTCTACCTATTCTTTATTAGGTAGGGATTTAGTAGTCATCTTAAATGGCATTAATGGTTTGAATACCCACACTTCTGCATGTGGTCTTTCTCTTGGTTCATTTTTTAGGTATCCCAGTGGTTCTTAACATGTAAAGGAATTACTGTAATGCAAGGTTGTATATACATATCTGTATATGAACTTTAGAAGAGTTTAAAAGGATTTTCTTAATGTTAATTCTGTAGCATTTGGCTACAGGTGATGTTACAACCCATTCTCAATGTAAGATGTGAGTACTGTAATGGTGCACTTGTCCCACTGTAACTAAGTAGCTGGATATGTTATATTGGAAAAGGGAGGATGAATGATTGAAAATAGATTTTTCTTCAAGAGGAAAATAATCATTGTTTACTAGTTTCTAAATATCCTTCAAAATGAGAAGACGCTAAAGACATATTAGCTAAGTGTATAAACAGAAGTTGTCTACCAATATTCTTTATTTTCAAAGGACATAGTGGTTCTTTTTTCTAAGAGTAGATAGTGCAAACTATTTAAATGTTGACAATTTCCTGGAACTTTGAAAAAAAGAAAATGACTGGGCAGAGCTTCTTATTTGACATCATTTGGGTTTAATTTCAAGTGTACTGGCCCAAGTATAGACAACCCACAGACACACTCCTCCATATACTCTTGACAGAGTTCCTCAGATATTGCTTTGTTTTGTTAACCTATACATTATAGTTCAAATATACTGTGGTTCTTTTAGAGAAAATGCATTAGTTCTATTTATAAAAACAGTAAAAGGAGAGTGATATCCTACTGGAAATCAAAGAGAATATTTTATTTATGAAAAGCTAAAATGGAATTCTTAAAAAGACAATAGGCAACTTTTATAAAATGACAATTAGAAGTTAAGGTAGATGTATTTTAAGTTTTGGCATATGTAATAACAATAAAACCCCAAAAGTTAGGCATTAAACTATTCACTTTGTAGCTAACAAAACATTTTTATGAATGTAAATAAAGAGTAAAATTTGGAACAATTATTAAAATAACTCCAAATGGAATGCACTGAGAGCTTATACTGTTATCGCTATTTTCTCAAAATCTATAATTATCAATTTTGTCCTGCTGGAAATATAGCCTACCCCCCTTTGCTTAATCTCCTGTCATTGTGAAGCTTCAATGCATATGACAACAGAATTGACATCAGGAGTCCCAAGAAGTCCAGAACTGCTGTGACAGGTCAGTTTCAGTTTTCAATAAGGAATGCAATTTCTTTCACACTGTGCAAGCAGAGCTAGAATGTACAATATCTGAAGGAACCAAGGTCTGAATGGGCAAAACTTGAGAACCGGATTCTAGTTATGATTGTTACAGAATAGCTGGGTCACTTCAGGCATTTAATGTCTATGTGACCCAGTTCTCCTTGTAAGACATTATCAATATTACCTCCTTTACTACCTCATAAAGTTCTTGTGAGAATAAAATGTGATACTAGATGTGAAAAGGGAAGTACAAGACAAATATGAATTGAGATTTTTTTTCTCAACTCACTGCTTTATTTGATATTTCCATCCTACTTGTTTCCATATTTTTCAAATCAAAGTCCTTTCAGTTGTATCTTCATTGCTAATACGCAGGTCAGGGAATGGATGGAAATCAACGTGATGCTAAAGAAAGGTCAGGACAGAAGGATCTCATGTGAACAGCTGGCTAGATAGAAAAGGTCAATGCAAATCTTTAATTTTTTTTAAAAATATTTTTCCTCTGCATTTATTTTTAGAGAGAATATTGCACAGATCTCTAGGCTACTGGGAGAACCCCAAGTGTTGCAGATACTTATTCAGGATATAAGTACAGTCAACAGATTCTTGTGATGTTACATTTCTAGAATAATCCAACAAACTTTTGAGTTAGTACTTAACAGAGAGAGAGCAAATGAGCGAATGAGTGCTATCCTTGGATTTTTTTTGGCATAAATACAAATGGATTTACTAATGGCTTAAATTTTGTCAGATGCCAAAGATGCAACTACATTCTTGCTATTAATATTTCATTACTCACTAACAGCTTTTTGCATATGAATAGAAATATCTAGGCTTATGAAGTGATGCAAAAACAGTTCCTTTTGTTGATGTTAGGATGATGTTAGGATGGAATATTGTTTTTATTAATAACTTGTTGACTTTTATATGTTGAATCTGCACTAAAATACCTCAACATGCTAATTCCAATAGTCCATGGCTTCATGGTATGAAAAACGTTCTTCTGCTATTGCTTTATGGTTCCATGGAATTTTCCTAAATTCAGGAGTTCACTTTTGTGTTTTGTCCAGTAAGTAAGACCTTCTCTCTGGATCATTCCTTCCCCTCCCTACGGAGAGATTTGCATAGTCTGAAGGAATAGCTATTCTGATAAACTCTTCTTGAAGTTTGTGAAACAATTTTAGCATTTTGCTTATAGTTTATGGTAAATAAGTACCTTAGTTGTATCATATTTGCTTCTCTGAGACTACACCATTTTATAGTAAAAAACAAATCCTTGATATGTACCATATTATATTAGGTGTGTTCTTAATAATCTTTCAAAATTGCCAATCAGAAAATGACTAAATGACTCCAGGGAGTACTAGTTGTGTGTCCTTGGGAAATAAAACAATCCTTTCTGTGATTCTGTTCCATTATGGGTAAAAGGGGGATAACAGTAGTACCTCAAAGATTTACTATGAAGATTCAAGAAGTTCTTTATATTGTACATGCTGAAAATAGTGGCTGCGTGTGTAAGCACCTGGTAACAATTAGCTGTCATTGTTATTATTATCAACTGTGAAGATAGAGCATTGTCATACTATTATTGTAAAAAAAATATGGATGATGGAGCTGTATGTGTATTTACTTAAATACTTAAACTGGTGAGTATTTTGTAAAGTGAATCCTTGTATTTAACCTGTCTACCTATCATAAAAAAAGACACAAAATATGGATAGATCAATTCTTTACTTGAATGTTTACATTATTTGAAGTCTGTATAATTCTTGCAAGATACATAATGGAAACAAAAGACTATTTAATAATTAATAGCGTGACAAATATTATGAATAATACTAAAGAATCATTTATATTCTTCTTCCTTTATTGTGATTGAGTTGGCTGTCATAGCAGATGTTTTTGGTTGCCTCTCTGACAACCATCTTTCTGCTGCTGTTACTTGGTAACAGACTTCTAATTCTATTCAGGTAGCTGCTTTCCCACCATTGCCTCAGGGTTAGATTCTGATAGATCTTATCCTGTTTAGTGCAATCTCCTATTCTCTGGGTCCATAATTGGTTTAACCAAGGGCATGTTATACATCTCTAACTAATGAGACCTGAGGGAAAGTCTGCTGAAGGGATTCAGATAAATGGTTGATTGGTTCAAAATGGAAAAGGCCTCATTTTCTGCTCCTGGACACTTGCAAGGATAGGATGCTGGGAACTGTTGCAGACATCTTGTGATCACTAAGTCTCAAACTTCAAGGCAAAATTGATACATGAAGTTGGTAAAAGAGTGAGATGAAGGAAAGATTCTCCTGGAAGATGGTGCTTAGGCAATCAATTAACCAACCTTGGAACTGTCAACCTCTTGGATTATTTTATAAGACAATAAATTCCTACTGGTGTAATTCAGTTGTGTCAGGGTTTTCTGATACAGCTAAAATAGACATCTTCAATGATAATGTTATTGTATATTTTTGTTTTCTTATATCCTTCAGAGAATTATGCAAATGGAAAAATAAGTAATTTATAACTGCAGGATTCTGTAGATATGTAACATTTTATACAGAATATTTTTCAAAACATAGCAGCATTTGACATCTCTTTCTCAAAGAGAAATAGAACCACTTCACACAGTGTTAGTAATACTTTGAAAATATTTTTTAACTTTCGAAATTTAAGAAAGACATACATAGAGTAAACTGCATCAATCTTAGTTGACACTCAATGAGTTTTTATAAAGAGAACACATCAATGTAAATCACCATCCAGATCAACATAGAGAACATTACTAGCTTCCCAGATGTCTTCCTTGTGCTTCATGCAGTCAACACCATTCCCTCAAGGGTAACCACATTTCTAACACCATAGATAAATATTTCTGTTTTTGAATGTTATGTTTGGATCATGTAACATGCACCCTTTTGTGTCTGGTTTTTTTTTTTTGCTTAACAGTTTGAAATATGAGATTCATGTATATCTTGCATAGCAATAGTAGTTTATTTCATTTCTCTATAGTATTGTTTTATATGAATATTCCAGTTTATCCACTTTATTATGATGAACATTTAGATTTTTGGCTACTACAAATGATGCAGGTATGAACATTTTGATACATGTCTTCGATTGTATACATATTTATACATTTCTGTTGAGTAAATGCATAGGTGTGGGATCAATGAATCATAGGGTGGGCAAATACTACTTTTTAGTAGATATTGTCAGAATTTTCTAAACTGATTGTGTTGATATAAACTTCTACCAGTCGTATATGAGTGCGAAATTTGCTCCACACGCTTGCCAACCATGAAATTGTCAATTTTAATTTTAGCCTACCTGATGTGCAGTGCTATCTCATTTTAGTGTCTATTTTCATTTCTCTGATAACTAATGAGGGTGAACACCATTTTATATGTTTACTGGTCATTTGGGCATCCTTTTTTTGAAATTAATATTTAAGTCTTTTGACTGTTTTTTAAAATGACTTTTTTCTTATTGACTTATAGGAATTCATTATATATTGGGGATGTAAGTTATTTATCAAACGTAGGTATTGAAATATCTTTTCCTCTATGCAGCTTGCCTTTTCACTCTGTTAATGATATCTGTAGAAGAAAAGGTTTTGGTTTAGTGAAGTCCAATTTATTGGCCTTTTCCTTTATAATTATAGTTTTTGTGTTGTGACTAAGAAATCTTTGCCTACTCTAAGGTTATAAATAAAGTCTTCTCTATTACCTTTAGAAGATTTATTATTTCTTTCATTCATTTGGAATTGATTTTTAAATTAGGTGTGAGGTAGGGGTAAAAGCACATTTATTTCTGTATAAATTCTGTTGATTCCAGTGTTTTATGAAGCAGCTTTCCCATAAATCTGATGACTATATACATCTCTCTATATATAGATTTATTATTGTATATTATTGTATATAATAAAAATCATATAAATATATGAGCTGTGCTGTTTCATTTGTCTATTTTTCATCCTTGTATCAATACATCACAGTAGTAGTCATATGTTCTGTAAATTCTGCAACTTTGTTCTTTCTTCAAAATTGTTTTTATTATTCTTTGAACTTTGCATTTCTATACATAGTTTTAAAGGAGTTTGTTAATTTATTCCAGAAATAAGCCTGCTGGAATTTTGATTGGATTTAATTGCATTTAATCTGTAGAATAATATGGAGAGAATTGACATCTTTACAATATAAAATCTCCTAAGCCATCAACATTTATTTTGATTTCCTTTATTTTCTCTCAGTGATGTCCTCAGATTTTCTGTTAAAGGTCCTACACATATTTTATCATGTTAAATTTATTCCTAAGTTAGCTTGCTTGCTTTCCTTCCTTCTTTCCTTCCTTCCTTCCTTCCTTCCTTCCTTCCTTCCTTCCTTCCTTCCTTCCTTCCTTCCTTCCTTCCTTCCTTCCTTTCTTTCTTTCTTTCTTTCTTTCTTTCTCTTTCTTTCTTTCTTTCTTTCTTTCTTTCTTTCTTTCTTTCTTTCTTTCTTTCTTTCTTTCTTTCTTTCTTTCTTTCTTTCTTTCTTTCTTTCTCTCTCTCTCTCTCTCTCTCTCTCTCTGTCTTTCTCTCTTTCTCTCTCTCTCCCTTTCTCGCCTTCTCTCCTTCTCTCCTCTCTTTCTCTCTTTCTTTCTTTCTTTTCTTTCTTTCTTTTCTTTCTACAGGGTCTTGCTCTTTGCCCAGCCTGGAGTGCAGTGGTGCAGCTGTAGCTTACTATAACCTCAAACTCTTGGCCTCAAGTGATTCTCCTGCCTCAGGCTTCCAAGTACCTGAGACTACAGGCTTGCACCACCATGCCTGGCCAGTTTCAAAATTTATTTTATACAGATGGAGTCTTACTATGTTGCCCAGGCTGGTTTCAAACTTCTAGCCTCAAGCAATCCTCCCACCTTGGCCTCCCAAAGTGCTAAAATTATAGGTATCAGCCACCATGCCTAGCTATTTCTAATTTTTTAAATGTTTTAATGCTATAGTAA
Source organism: Macaca nemestrina (assembly GCF_043159975.1). Taxonomy (NCBI): domain Eukaryota; kingdom Metazoa; phylum Chordata; class Mammalia; order Primates; family Cercopithecidae; genus Macaca; species Macaca nemestrina. The sequence goes on along the minus strand of NC_092133.1, from coordinate 118,600,023 downwards.
TATCTTTAAAATTTTAATATTCTACCTGCCTGTGGTTAGTATACAAAAATAAAATTGATTAGTAGTTCTAATAGTTTCTTTGTGATTCTCTTAGGGTTTCTATTTGCAGATGTTTGTCATCACTGAATAATAACATGTTTATTTCTTCCTTTCCAATTCTCACACCTTCAATTTGTTTTTCTTTCTGATTGCATTGGTTACGAATTTCAGTACAATATGAATAGAAGTGTTGATACAAAGATAACAGGCATTTTTGTTCCTATTTCAGTGGGAAAGCTTTCAATATTTCAACATTAATTATGATGCTTGCTGAAGGTTTTTGTAGATAATCCTTATTATATTAAGAAATGTCCCTTTTCTTCCTCATTTGCTAAGCTTTTGTCATGAAGTGGTTGAATTTTATCAAATGCATTTTCTATATTTGGTGCACTGCTAGGATGATCATATACTTTTTCTAATATATTCTGTTAATGTGCTGAACTAGACCGAATGGTTTCTTAATGTTAAACTGACTTTGTATTTCTGGAATGAACCCAAGTTTATTATAATAGATTATCATTTTATATGCGGCTGGGTTCATTTTTCTTCACATACGTGCAGCTTAGAAATCAGAAATGCCTTTGGGAAAAGTTCTTGCATAATGTTAGCTTACTTCTTTTTAGTTTTTGTGCTTTTAGATATTAGTCTCTCAAGTTTTGCCTGCCTTAGTGTCACCAAACTCCAGATTTTGTCTCCCCAGGTCAGTCACACTGATGTAAGCTCTAGGCCAGCCCTATGTCCTCAAGGGAAAAAAAATCTGTGGTGAGTAGAGTGCTCACCTCAGTGAGGTTTTCTTCTTTCAGGATCTTGGATCCTCAAGTCCTGGTTGCTTTGGTTGCTCTCCAAAGCCTTCAAACAATTAGAGGTTTTGTTTGTTTGTTTTATTTTGTACAGATCTTTGAGTTAGTTTCAGCAAGACGGTTGATTTGAAACAAGTTATACCTGTTAAAGGCCATTAATGACCAGAAGTGGGGGTTCCAAAATATGTAAAAACGCTCATAAGCAGGTGCATACATTTTGGGAGGATACTCGCGAAATAAATATTCCTGTACTCTATCAAATGTATATGTTAAACAGAAACATTCCAGTCAGAGGAAGACTTTAGATAACTATGTCTAGTATGTTCATGAAGTTAAATACAGCTTAAAATTTCAACGGAGAACTAGAAACCAGTAAAAGAATCAAATGGGTAGTGTAGAAGAGAAAAATACAATAACTCAATTATCGAGAACCCCATGTTTAGATGTAAGAGCAGATGAACTAGCTGGAGGAAGAAAGTTAGTGAATCGGAATTTAGGTCAGAAGAAACTATTGACTAGGAAGTTTAGAGAAACAAAAAGATAGACTATGTAGAAAAGAGCTTAGAAAACAGAACAGAGTGAGAAGTTACAACCTATGTGTTACCGAGGTCCTAGAAGAATAGAGGAGAATGAAACAAAAATATTTGAAGAAATGATGGCTGATAATACTGGTGAGAGAAATCAAGCCACAGATGTAGGAAGTACTATCAACTCCAAGGAGGATAAAAATGAAAACCAAAACTATACATATAATAGTATAATGGGTGAAAACCAAATACAAAGTTTTTAAAAACAGACAAATGTTATAGGGGCTACAATAAGACTGAAAGCTGACTTTCTATTAGATAGGATGGAAGAAGGCAGAAGACAGTGTAATGACATCTTCAAAATCCCAAAAGAAAATAAGTGCTAGCTTTTAATGTTATATCTTTCATAAATGAATTTGAAATAAACTCATTTTCAGACAGGTAAAGACAAATGTATCATCCTCAGAGCAGCACTAAAGAAAATATTAATGGGTATTCTTCAAGCAGAGGAAAATATTTCTAAATGACGGTCTGGAGATACAGGAAAGAATGAAGGGGAATACAAATATTGAATGTGGGTAAATGTAAATGAACATTGTACAAATCAGTAAGAATAGTACGTTAAAATATGCTAGAATGTAAATTGGAAGGGAAGTTGACTGTGTATTTTAATGCCTATGCATTATCTGGGAAGATAATTTATATTAGATTTTGGTAAGCCAAAGATGTATATTGTACTCTCTTGGGACACATCTAAAGTAACAGTAAAAGAATAAATAACTATGAATCTAATAGATAAGAAAAATGAAATAATAAATAATGGATCCAAAAAAGGGAATCCAGGAGAGAAAAAGAACAAATATATATGTTTTAAAAGATCTACTTTTATTGCAGTGGGAGTGCCCATCACAGTATCTGGGTCACTTTATTGCCAGCAGTGGAAAATCCTTTATCTTTTTTTGGTATAAGCAAATCATTCATCTCTCCTTCACCTTCATAAACTATTATTTTTTAAGGATTTTTACACTCTTATTTATTCTGCATTTTAGCCTGATGTCTGTCACTCTTAAAGGTCTGTGCCAATCTTTTTCAGCGTTTATTTAAAGTTAAGTCTATCCTTCATATGTATTCTGGAAAAAAAAAAAAAACAGGAGCAAATGAAAATCTAAGAATATGAAAGACTCACTTTCTGGTTCCACCTCACCACCTCCTTCCCCGCCCCAGCAAATGCCTCCATTTTTCTCTCTCTATAACTGGCTGGGATTAATTGAGAGAGTTCCTGGTAATCCTTGCTCTTATTTTCTGTTCTTGCATCTTTAGTGGTACAAATATACTATACCTATACCTTCATATCTTCTTAAAATCTAACATACACATTTGCCTGGTAATTATTTATTTTGTTCCTTGGTTATTTAACCCTCTAAAAGAGCACGCTGAATTAATCACCAAGTTCTTATTTCTTCCACTTCAATTTAATCATTAAGACCTGAAGTATGTGTGCTATCTCTGGCTCTTTAAATACTGAAAGGAACGGTTTTCTTTTTTTTTCAGTCCTAGATGCTAGCACTGACTCTCCATGTCTGTTGATAATTCCTGCTGCCTTACATCATCCCCCCTTCAAGCCTTGTTCCGCATTCTTGTTTCTGCAGCTCTGTAGGCTCTTGCCTTCTTACCTTGGATCCTAATACCTGTTATGCTTGTTCTTTAATAACCCGCAGAGATGTGTGTTTCTGACTGAGCATCTTTTCAATTCTTATTTTTAACAACTCTATTATTGTTTTTATAAGAAAAGCAATTTAGCCTTATTGTACAATTTTGGAAGACACAGAAAATCACAACAAAGAAAATAAAAATCACATGAAGCTTACCATCCTGAGAGAATCACTTAAAATATTGGTATATATGCTTGGGAAAAAATGTAATCCTTCCTGTTATTTCAGACAATTATTTTCATTGTCTCTGGAATCTGTCCTTTTTTACTGATGGCATACAGGAACAGAGATTAGTACCTTTTTTCCTCAGGCTTTGATACATATAAATTATAATGCAAGAATGAGGACTAAGTTCTTTTTTTTTTTTTTTTAAATAACTCATATTCTCTGTCCCAGGCTCATGATTTTGCGTACTTCTTGGTTTTAATTCTGTCACAGAAGCTTAACGTTTATGGTTAGGAGAGGTTCCTATTGGCATTGTCAGCAGGTGGGGAGTGTGCTGGTGATAAGTGGGTCTCCAGCTTTTTTCACCTAAGGAAAGAGTTGCATCTTCTTAGGTTTTCTGAAAGATAAGACACTCATCAAGTAAAATATCAGTGAAAATCTCTGATTTGAGTAAAATGAGACTGATTAGATTACTAGCAAACTTCCTAGTGAGATTTAGATCTTGGTCATATGAAGATGTGCTTAAAATGTCTTTGTAGCCCCTTGTAGTCTGCTCAAGTATTAGAAATGAATGTCGTTTGCCTCTTTAAGCAATTGCTAAATATCCAGAATTTCCCAAATTAAATGTTCAGGGATTTTCAGAGCTAAAGGAAACTAGGACTCTCTTGCTTCTAAGTTTTGACTTAATAGGAGGAGGAAGAAAGTTAGCAGATAACTGAAATCTGATAAGTTTCCTGATTCATTTAATTTTGTTCAACCCATTTAAAACAGAATATAAAAGATCTTGGATCTCCTACACTAACTGGAAGCCACTGGTCACTTTTTGCTTTCATTAGTGTCTGAATTTCCATTATTGCTCTGTGCTTAGCATTCTTCTCAGAAGAGACGTTCCTCAGGACTCACTGCTTTAAAGGTTCAACCAGCTGAAAACATTTTTCATATTGTACAGCATTGAATTCAAAATGGATCTCACAATATTAAGATTGAAATAATTCACTGGCAGTATTTTGCTGGCGGTTTATTTTGCTATGGGGCCAAAGATTATAGTTAGAAATCATTATCTTGATTTTAAAATTTAATTTTTTAATTTATAAAATACGTATTTATGGTGTACAATATGATGTTTTGATATATTTATATATTGTGAAATGGCTAAATCTAGCTCATTAGCATATATATTACCTCACATAACCATTTTTTGTGGTGAGAACACTTAAAATCTACTCTCTTAGCAATGTTCAAGTATATGGTATGCTATTAACTACAGTCACCATGATATATAATAGATCTCTTGAATTTATTTATCTTGAGTTTTTTTTAAAAAGAGATTTTAGAATCTAAGGCCCTATCTGCATTAGAGCTAATTCATTCATGGATAAAACATTCTAAATGTTTGATATTAAAAACACGGAAGTCTAAACATGATGCATTTGCACCATCATGAAGCATAGAAATGTGAGCCTTATTCACAGTTATTATATTCAAGTAATGCAGCTGTATTTTCTGAAATGAATGCTATTTGCTGTACTTGGCCCTGACTTGAGATGGAAGCTAGTGTTCTATATGTTAGTTTGGGCTGCTGTGATAAAATACCATAGACTGGGTAGCTTAGAAACAACAGAAATTTATTTCTCACGGTTCTGGAGCCTGGAAGTCCAATATCAGGGTGCCAGCAGATTTTCTGGTGAGGGCCTGCTTTTCATAAAAAGTGACTTCTCACTCCATCTTCAAATGGTGGAGGAAGCAAGGCCACTCTCTGGGATCTCTTTTATAAGGGCACTAATACCATTAATGAGGGCTCTGCCTTTATGACTTAATCACCTCCCGAAGAGCTCACCTCCTAATACTATCACCATGGGGGCCAGAATCTTAATATATGAATTTGAAGGGCCACAGGCATTCAGACCATAGCAGTTTATTTGCCAAGTAACTAAAGTGGACAGATTCCATCTGTTCCATATTGCCCAGCAGAACATCTAATCTGTTCCCTCAGTGGTCCTGTCCGGCAACATTTGGCAACTAGAGACAAAGGGACCCTCCTGCTGGTTCACCAGTGGGAGATCTACTAAGCCTTTCTTGACAGAGGCTCTTCTGTTGCCCATCTTACCCCTTGGCAAGGCTCTTGGCAAGGCTTTTGACAAGATATCTGACTTCTATCATAGAACAAAAGTTAACAGTCTTTGCAGTACTTGGATCTCTTGTGAAATCAGTCAATAAGAGTACCCCATAGGGATTCTAAACCTAAGTCTGAAAGATACCCATATTTCTATCAATCTTATAAGGTACTCATTTATATTTTTATAAATTTAAACATAATCCAGATTAATATTAAAATATTGCAAGGAAATAAGTAAAGGATTTGCCGATTAAGCATGGAGAGATACCAGCTCTATTCTCATATCCTAGTAGTTTGTGGTTATTAATGATGCAAATGTACTGTTGATGCTATAAATCAGCTTGTTTTCTGATGTTTTTTATTAGTTATAGTTCTCTGGCAAAAATTATAATTTGCTTGCTAATATTGACTTTCACCATAGTTTTCACATCAGCTGTAGAAGATATCTTAATAAGGGCTTTTCTGATTTTATAGGAAGGGAAACCAAGGAAGAAATTGCCCAAATAACTGATATAACTGATCCTATCCCGGAAAGCCTCCAGATGAGGTCCAGGATCATAATCCATTTTAGTGATGCTTCAGCATTAGGCAGAAGACGTTTGGATTGAAGGTAGGGAAGAGCAAGTGATAAGAGCTCTAGAAAAATGTTGGATTACAATCTCTGTGAGCAGTATATCCTGCTTCTTGAGCATAAGGAGCAGAAGGCACCAAAGATAATAGGAAACTATTTTAAATATATAATAGCATATCTAGACCTAAAGCCTGGAGCTGAACCACTTATCTAAGTCACTCCTCAATGGACTTAGCAAGGCTGCTCTTATGTATCTCATATATAATGAGAATTTCCTTTCTACTAAATTATCTGTAATAAAGGAGTACCAAATAGCCACATGTTAGGTTCTTATCGAAGTTCTCGTGTTTCTGGGTGCTCTCAATTATTTTGAACAAAGACATATTTTGCTGGGAAGACAAAAACAACTGGACATTACTTCATTCGATTCTAGTTTTAATGTGCATTAAGTCATCTGACAATAAAACTCACCTCCTTTACCCTCGCAAAAGGGGAAACACTGTAACATACTTAGGAATTACTCCTAGTGCCTCAAAAGTACAAGTGTCTATTAACAAACATTTTTATCTTATACCTGAATGAATTCATAATTTAAAAAATATTTTTAAAAAGATGGAAGCAAGCAGACAGGACAACATATTGAGCATCCTTAGGTGCACATTAAACTTCACCAACTCTTCCCAGGCGCATATATTCCTTATAGATCTCCTGGGTGTTTTTCTAAGGTATTCTTCCCATAGGACATTTAGGTAAGAGATTAAATTGAAGTACCATTTATGATATAAGTTATTGTGTTTATGAAGGCAAGATTGAGTTCATTTTTGTTTTGTTTCCTACAAAGAGTTCTCATTGAGAAAACTTTTGCAAAAATGAAGAAAATATGTCAACATTTTGAGTTTAGAACCTGAACCTAGTTACTTCAACAATTGATGAAAGATCTAAATTTTGCTTTCTGCTATCCTCCAATATACCTGACACAGAAATGAAAAGCCCTGAAGCATTGGGTTAAGACAACAAAAGTGGAGTCAGATGTATCCAAGTTCATATCCTGGCTTGATTTTTTCTTTTTTTTTTAACCAGTTGTGTAACCTTGGAAAAGTTACCTTACCTCCATGAGTACCAGTGGCCTCATCTTTAAAATAGTAATTTTTATAATTTCCACTTCATGGGATTGCATTGAGGATTAATTGAGGTGTTTGCAAAGTACCAAGCATAGTGCCTGCATTAGTTCTCTTATGATGTTACGGTTCTGTAGGTTAGAAGTTGGATACAAGTCTCACTGAGCTGGGGTTCAGCCAGGCTGCATTCCTAGTTTGGAGACTCTAGGGGATAAGTGGTTTCCCTGTCTAATCTAACTTCTGGAGACCTCCCATATTCTCTGGCTCATGTCCCCTTTCTCTGTCTTCAAAGTCAGCAAGTGCCATCTCTCTGATCCATCTTTTGTACTCTCATCTCTTTCTGACCACAGCCACAAGAAGTTCTCTACTTCTAAGGACACATGTGATTAGCTCAGAATCCAGGATAATCTCTACATCTCGAGGCCCTTAATTTAGTTATATCTGTCAAGTCTTTTTTACCATGTAAGGCAGCATATTCACAGGTTCCAGAGATTAGGATGTGGCCATCTCTGGGGCGCCTACCACCATGCCTAATGCTTTATGGTAAGTCTAACATCATCATTATACAAGCTATTTTCATCATCACCATTCTATTTGACATATGTTTGGAGCTCAAAAATACTTGGTGTGTAGTTTTTAAATAAATGACTACCTAGAAAATTGGAAGATACTCTTTGTAGGGTATATAGATAATGGCATAGGCCATTTATTTTAATAATTAATTCATTCCTATGATATTTTCCCAATATTTTAATGTATCTTTACATAGAATTTTGAACTTTTCAGAAGAATTACAGCATTTTGAAACTTAAAGTAAGTTGATCCAGTTATGATTTTATAGTTGGAGAAGCTACAGAATAAGCAAGTTGAATTACCTGATCACAGCCATAGAATCTGTTAAGAGATCATGTCAGTGTAAGAAGCTGATCATTATTCTACTCCATCATGTTGCCTCCACCATCACCAATATTAATACCCAGCGTTTCTGTGGGCCCTACTAGGCTAAAGTCTTTGGTGAAAATGTCTGTTGGAAAACCTTCGTTCCTCCTGTGTTATGTGCATGGCCTCTTCCTCCACATTTCTGGGCTATCATGTAGGGATCTGGGCCTGTGCTCACCTGAAACCTGCCAAAGAGTTAATGCAGCTCTCTGAATTATCCTATCTCTGACTGCTTTGTTCTTCAAAATTGTGATGTATGATCGGTAGGTTATATAGGTTTTCATGTTTCAGTGATTTCAGACAGAGGTTTTAAGCAAACTCCTGAAAATTTTGGGTAGGAGGCCTTTAGGGGTATATCTGTTGCTTTTCTGAATACTTTTTAATGTCTAAGACACAAATGCATACAGACAATAGAAAACTTTAAAGGCTATTCATACTGTTACTACAAGCATTACCCAGAAATGAAATTTTAGGAAGACCATTTTATACACACACACACACACACACACACACACACACAACTGGGGAAAAACCCACAAATTTATATCTCCATCAATAAGTATTATAATTTTGCATAAACAAGTTACCATATTAATAGCACTAAGAAGCTACAAATAGTACACTGGTGTCAAAAGTTAACAGGATAAGGAGAAGTAATACTAACAGCCCTACCTGGCATTCTACAATGTCAGGAAATAGAAACTGAACACTTATCTCCCCCAGTGAAGCCAAAAGCAGATTGTTCGTGAAATACACAAATAATGAATTTGTAGTATCCTCCAAAAGATTCCTCTTTCTTAATCCACGATAAATTTTTCCCTATCAGTAGGATTATTCTACATTTCAAGTTATAGAATTGGGAAACTAGCATGTGGTATGTGAAAAAGAGGAAGCTTCAATAACAGCGCTCTTCAGGCCACCTGAAACTTGCTTTGAAGATTCACTGTAGTCAAGCAGCTGTTAATTCACAAAGTGTTCAGTTCTACTTTGGAGCCTAAAGAAAAGAAACCACCTGAACTCTGATGTTCATTGTTATTTCACCATTAATAACCAATTCTGATGGTCTGTGAAGAGGTGAGTTCATTTCCTATTGCTGTTTTACAGATTATGCAAACTTAGTGTCTTAAAACAGTATAAATGTATCTTACAGTTCTGAAGGCCAGATTTCTGAAATGAGTCTCACTGGACTAAAGTCAGGTCATCAGCAGGGCTGATTCCTTCTGGAAGGCTCTGGGGCATAATCTATTTCTTGGTTGTTTCCAGCTTCTAGAGGCTTTCTGTATTCCTTGGCTCATGGACTTTTCCTGGCATCACTGTGACCTTTGCTTCTGTTGTCTCATCTCCTTTCCTGACTCTGACCTTCCTGCCTTCCTCTCATAAGGACACCTGTAATCACATTGGGCCCAGGTAGACAATGTAGGCTCAACTCCTCATCTGAAGATCCTTAACTTAAGCACATCTGCAAAGTTTCTTTTCCCATATGATATGGTTTGGCTCTGCGTCCCCACCAAAATCTCATTTTGAGTTCCCAATGTTGGACGAGGGACCTGGTGGGAGGTGACTGGATCATGGGGCAGATTTCCCTCTTGCTGTTCTCATAATAGTGAGTTCTCACAAGATCTGATTGTTTAAAAGTGTGTAGTACTTCCCGTTAGCTCTCTCTTTCCTGCTTCGCCATGGTAAGATATGCTTGCTTCCCCTTCACCTTGTTCCATGATTGTAAGTTTCCTGAGGCCTCCCAGCCATGCTTTCTGTACAACCTGTGGAACTATGAGTCAATCCAACCTCCTTTCTTCATATATTACCCAATTTCAGGTAGGTTTTATAGCAGTGTGACAATGGATTAATTCACCATGTAAGGGAACATATTCACAAGTTTCAGGGGTTAGGATGCAGATGTCTTTGGATAGGGGCATGATTCAGCCTACAGCAGGTAGAGCTACCATAGCATCCCATGAAATCACACTGGTGACCTTTTCTGGTGAGACTAATGGAAAGCTGTACTTGACAGCTTCATCTGGAAATTCTGCTGGTGGAATAACATTATGGAAATGTATCTTGTGTGCCTTCTGGAAGTAGTTTGATTCTTCTTGTAAAGATGACCTTGGTGGTAATAAATGTTGAATAAAGTTAAACTATGAGTGTTATGGGGATAGGAGCTGAATTTTCACCTTTAGCTAGTGAAGTGCATCCAGGCCTGGCTGATTTAAAAAAATATATGAATTAAAATAGATTATCTTAATTGGGTTGACCCTAACTTATTAATATCAGTAAGGCATGAGGGTGGGGGGCAATCCCATTCATTAGTGACTTTATATTATGAATATTCAGAAATTTATACTTTTAAATAAAATTCAATATTTTTAAATAAAATAGACTAATGGTCATAAATTTTTTTTGGCAGGGTTACGGTCAGAAGAGGGCTACTGGAGAAATGGATTAAACTGACCCTTAGGCCTCTTTCTCTAACATACATTGTCAATATTCTTTATGTAAATCAAAATTCTTAATTGCTATCTTTCTTTCACTTCTTTCTAACCTGCCCCTTACATGTGAACATAGTATTGAATGTCATATTTGTGGAGCAACAACACTACTTTCTTGACTTAGCCCTGTTGGTCAATTTTATCCTAATTTTAAAAGGATTGTCTGGACAAGAAGTCAAGATGGTAAGGAAGATAAGGGTATTGAAATTTTCTCCATAATCATTCTCCAGGTAGAGGTGTATTGGCAGGGAAGCCATACTTTCTTATTTTCTAAATGCTTTTCTGAGTTTTGGTTGCCTTGGAGACAGGACAGTTGTTTCAGGATTAGACCTGAAAGCTGGAGAGTATCAATTGGTGACCCCTCCTCCTTTTGCTAGGATTCATCTGCCTTTCTTTCCTCGACCTCCTGTATATCAAGAATATATGTTGTATATACATGTGCTCATCATAGCATTTTTATTTCGTGGTCTTGAATTATTCATTCACTAATTCATTCAACAAATATTTGGTTACCAGTTATTTCCAGTCCACTTGACATAGATAAATCATTTTAAAACAAGTTTTATAAGGGGTTATAATAAAAATGCAACCAAAATGCTAGGAGAAAATGGTCCACTCTCTCTAGGTGAAATGGAGATTCCTTCGCAGAAGAGGTGACACCTATGCAGTCTGTGAGCCTGAACACATGATGTCATGGTTTCTTTGATTTCTTTGTTTCAAATATTGATTTCTTGAACACATGATTTCTTTGTTTCAAATAGGATATCTAACATTTGAAATAAAAATGTGACCCCTTTAAGAAGTCTCCAACTAAGACAGACTTAGGGAGTGAGGGTTAAGTGGGGCTGTGTGACAGCTTCAGCAGAAGGCAGTGGGTGGTGCTAATGGTAGCAAGTAAACAACTTTATTTTCATGTTAAACTATCCTGGGGAGCTGGAGTGGGGGGTGGGAGGGCTGGCAAGGCCTATCCTGGGATATATGGTGTAACACATCAAAATCAGACAACGTAGGATAAAATGTAGATATGAGAGGTTTTCAGGCTTCCTGGTTGTACCACATGATATCATATAAACCAAGGGCAACAGATAAAGGAGTAAAGGTAGTTACTTTCTCCTGCAGTAGCTTTGAAATGGAAATTGAATTTTTCATTTTTCATTTGAATCAGTTACCTGCTTCTTTTAAGGGTGACACCCTGGTCTGGTGTACAAGTGCTGTCATACCAATAGTGTTTTTCTTTATTTAAAAAAATTTTTTTCTTTTTTCCAACTTTTATTTTAAGTTCAGGGGTATGTGTGCATGATGTACAGGTTTGTTTCATAGGTAAATGTGTGCCATGGTGGTTTGCTGCACAGATCATCCCATCACCTAGGTATCAAGCCCATCATCCATTAGCTGTTCTTCCTGAGGCTGTCCCTCCTCCCACCCCAACCCTCAGACAGCCCCCAGTGTGTGGTGTTCCTTCCTGTGTGTCTATATGTTCTCACCATTCAGCTCCCACTTATAAGTGAGTACTGTTTTTCTTTAATAGTGCATAGCCACTACCCAGAACCACTCAAATACATACTTTATCCCCTCCCGGTCCTGACCCTTCCATCAGAAACCCCTGCAACCTCCGAAACTGAAAAAGGACCTCTGGATCTGCAGAGATTGTTTGATATTCATGCCATACTAGTCATTAAATACTGTGAATATCACTCTAGTGAAACTGGTAGTGATAAAGGTAAGCCCATTAGTTTAGTTAATTAAAAACTAACACCATGAGCTTCACAGCAAGCTCAGCAATTACTATTACTGTGTAGGGCACTCCTCAAATTCAGATAAAAATGGGAATCTTTGAGGGAGCAATGAAAAATAAGCAGAGAAATAAATATATGCAAAATTTTAAGATATTTCTTGGCATTCATCCTTGCATTAAAATAATATCTTAGTTTTTAGAACCTTCCACGTAAGTTTTTCACGTTTATATTAATATTAAATAATAAATTTATAATGTTAAGAATAAAGGCAGATATGACTTTGCTGATTGGTTACTTTTGCCTTTTTAACCATCAGAGCCTCTATGAATATCAAGGCTCAAATTATAGATGTTTTATAAGCCTACCCTGGCATTAGTGATGCTTGTGCCAGATTAAAGGCACAGATTCTAGAGATACCTTCCTGTTCTAAGAGGATAAAGGTGGCTAATGATATAATTTCACAGTGTGTTTATAAACCATTTAATTTTGTTTGTTGGAATCTACATCTGACTCATGTTTTAGATATTTATGGAATTAGGATAGGCATTGAACAGTTACTCTGTATGTTATTTTGCTAATTCTTCCTGAATTTCTCAGTATTGAGCATGGTCATTTTAACCATGTAACAGAATTAAATATATGCTCAGAAAAATACATAAAAATATAAAGTAAATGACATATGCAGTGCTAGAAAGGAGATAAAAGACAATCTGAAGTAGTTATTTCTAAGATTATATTCTACAGCTTTGCTTATATTCCTTGGCATCCTTAATATTACAGTATTGCTGTGATAATGGCATTACTACTATAGTTATAAACCTTATTAAAATTCTGCAAGGGCAGTAATGACTACAACTATCTACAAATTAGGGGAAATAGATTTCTGCTGTTGGGTACTTTGTTCTCTTTGAAAATCCAATTTTTAATTTAATAGTTAATTTTTGTAGCACTTAAGCTTCTTATTTAACATTTCTGTAGCACTTGGTATTTAAAAAGTCCTTTACAATGATTAATTATTTCCTACATCTCAGTTTCATAAGGTAAATTTAGCCTAATCAGAATTGTTGAATCTAGCATAAAATGGAGGCCAAGTTTTTTGCTTTAAATTGCAAAGATTTCCATAACTGTTTTTTTTAAATAATAAAACTTGGGATCAAAGCCTAAAAATGAAATGTAGAATTCAGAGCTCTGAACGTCTACCTCTTGTTCACATGTGTGTTTGTTATATTTTATGGTGGGATTAGAGGAGGATCTTCTCCCCTGCTACTAAATCACATAATTTTCCTCTGCAGAGAGGCTAAAAAATGTTACAACAGTGATTTACCAGTGTTCACTTTTTAGGTTTCAAATTTTATGGAATATCTTTTTCAACCTCTTTACTTTTCAGTCTATGTGTCTTTATAGAATTGGGTTTTCTGAAGGCAGCATGTAATTGGCTCTTGTTTCTTTATCCATTCAGCCACTGTAAACCTTGTAATTGGAGAATTGAGACCATTCACATTTGTATTATTGAGTAAGAACTTAGCTCTGCCATTTTGTTGTTTGTTCTGTAAATTCTCTCTTGCTTTTTATTGTCTTCCTTTGTGGTTAAGTGATTTTCTCAGGTAGTATGTTTTCATTTATTTTTAGTGAATTGCATTTGGTGAATCTATTATAGGGTTTTGCATTGTGGTTACCGTGACACTTACAAAAATCATGTTACAGATTTAAAAAGTTGTTAAAGCCTGGGCACAGTGGCTTATGCCTGTAATCCCAGCATATTGGGAGACCGAGGTGGGTGAATCACCTAAGGTCAGGAGTTCGAGACCAGCTTGACCAACATGGTGAAACCCTCTCTCTGCTAAAACTACAAAAAATTAGCTGGGCATGGTAGCTCATGCCTATAATCCCAGCTGCTTGGGAGGCTGAGGCAGGAGAATCACTTGAACCTGGGAGGCAGAGGTTGCAGTGAGCCGAAATTGCACCACTGCACTCCAGCCTGGGCAACAAGAGTGAAACTCAGTCTCAAAAAAAAAAAAAAAAAGTTATTAAGGAAGAGACAACTTACCTTAGATCACAAAGAAAAGCAAACCAAGAAAAAAATGAAAAAAAATCTCTACACTTTAACTCCATTCCCCCCCACATTTAGACTATCTCAATTTACATATTTTTATTTTGCCTCTTAATAGGTTGCAGTAGGTATTATTGTTTTTAATAGATTTACCTTTTAGGCTTTATATATTTGGGTTATGAGTAGGTTGCATACCACAGTTCCAATATTAGAGTGTTCTTGGCTTATACATGTACTTAATTTTGCCAGTGGGTTTTATACTTCAATTGTTTTCTTTTTGCCCATTAGCATCTTTTCTTTCAGATTGAAGAGCTCCCTTTAGCATTTTCTGAAAGACAGTTCTTGTGATGGTGAATTCTCTCGGCTTTTGTTTGTCTGGGAAATACTTTATTTGAAGGACATTTGAAGGACAGCTTTGCAAAATACAGTATTCTTGCATGGCAGTTGTTTTCTTTCATCACTTTGAAAATGTTGCCCCACTCCCTCCTGGCCTGTATGGTTTCGATTGAGAGGTCTGTTGCCAGACACATTGGAACTCCTTTATATGTTATTTGCTTCTTTTCTCTAGATGCTTTAGGATCCTCTCTTTGTCTTGACCTATGAGCTTGATTATTAGATGCCTTGGGGTAGTCTTATTTGGATTGAATCTGTTTGATGTTTTCTTACTGTCCTGTACCTGGATACTTATAACTTTCCCAAGTTTTGGAAAGTTTTCTATTATTATTTTTTTAAATAAGCTTCCTACTTCTAGATCTTGCTTAACTCCCTCTTGAACACCAGTAATTCTTAGAATTGATCTTTGAAGATAAATTTTTAATATCTTGTAGGTAATCTTTTTACTTTTAACTTTTTTCTTCTTTTTTCTCCTCTTTATTTTCAAATAGCCTGTCTTTGAGTTTGCTGAAGCTTTCATCTACATGAACTATTCTGCTGTTGAGAGCCTTTAATAAATTTTTCAGTTCAGCAAATGTATTTCTCAGTTTGAAGGTATCAGTTTGATTTTTTAAAATTATTTAAATCTCATTGTTAAATTTATCTGATAAATTTTGGAATTGCTTTTCTACATTATGCTGGAGATCAGAGAGTTTCTTTAAAAGTGCTATTTTGAATTCTTAGTCAGAGAATTCATATATCACCATCTTGTTACTGGTTCCTTTATCTGTTTGAGGAGGTCATGGTGCCCTGTTGGCTATTTGTTTCTTGCGGATGTATGTCTATGACTTTGCATTGAAGGATTATTCATTCCAGTTTTCTGTGTCTGGCATATTTTTTTTTATTGGATCTGTTTGCTTAGAGATTCTTTGTAATTTACCTCTTGATTTTCTTTCTTTTGTATTTTCATTTTCTGCCAGGTTACTGTATTCTTTTGGCATGTTTGCATTGCTTCTGGTAAACGATCAGAGTGCTGTTTATTTTAAATAGGGTAGGTTTCAAAGGCAATATCCTAGTCATGTGGGAAGGCTGGCTATGGGTTTGTGCCCAGGGAACCTAAAGAATATCCAGGGCTAAATATGGTGGTTTCACCTCCCCACTTTGTGTCCAGCTGTCTTCAGTGATGTTTCTTCCTCAGGAACTCCCAATGCTTCTCATGGGTTGAGGCAGAGACAGGTCTCCTGCTAGGGAACAGAAGATAGTGGGGCTGATTGTCTACCTCAATCTGTTTTTCTTTTCCAGTGTAGAAACTACGAGTCAGGGGAAAACTTTCTTCACATTTTGTGCCAGGCAGAGTGGGGAGAGGGGCATCATGGATATAGAAATGATTTTCTTACCATGTACTCAGAGTTTTTTCACTTGTGTGTGGCCCAGGAACCTGCCTATCCACATATTTGAGTTCTGGGGTATTGCTGATAATAACCTCAGTGCTGTATATTTGTTTTTGATTACAGAGGGAGAGCCTTGGGGAGTGAAGCTAGCCTGCTTCTACACTGCCATTTTGGAATCTGAAGTCCTCCTTTTGTGATTTTTTTTTGACTCATTGGTTGTTTAAGAGTATTGATTTGGTTTTGCTCTGTGTCCCCACCCAAATCTCATCTTGAAGCTCCCATAATTTCCACATGTTGTGGGAGGGACCTGGTGGGAGGTGATTGAATCATGGGGGAGAGCTTTTCCCATGCTGTTCATGTGATAGTAAATGGGTCTCACAAGATTTAATGGTTTTTAAAAATGGGAGTTTCTCTGCACAAGCTCTTTTTAACTGCTGCCATCCACATAAGATGTGACTTGCTCCTCCTTGCCTTCCACCATGATTTTGAGGCCTACGCAGTCATGTGGAACTGCAAGTCCAATAAACTTCTTTCTTTTGTAAACTGTCCAGTATCTGGTACATCTTAATCAGCAGCGTGAAAATGGAATTATACGGTAAATTGGTACCAGGAGTGGGGTGCTACTATTAAGATACCTGAAAATATGGAAGTGACTTTGGAATTCAGTAACAGGCAGAGGTTGGATCAGTTTGGAGGGCTCAGAAGAAGACAGGAAAATGTGGGAGAGTTTGGAATTCCCTAGAGACTTGTTGAATGGCTTTGACCAAAATGCTAATAATGATATGAACAATAAGGTCCAGGCTGAGGTGGTCTCAGATGGAGATGAGGAACTTGTTGGGAACTGGAGCAAAGATGGTGCTTGTTATGTTTTAGCAAAGAAACTGGTGACATTTTGGCCCTGCCCTAGAGATTTGTGGAACTTTGAACCAGAGAGAGATGATTTAGGGTATCTGGCAGAAGAAATTTCTAAGCCAAGCATTCAAGAGGTGACTTAAATCTGGGGAAGAAGTGCATAAAAGTTCTGAAAATTTGCAGCCTGACAAAATGATATAAAAGAAAATCCATTTTCTGAGGAGAAATTCAAGCTGGCTGTAGAAATTTGCATAGTAAAGAGGAGCCAAATGTTAATCCCCAAGACAATGGGCAGTGTCTCCAGGGCATGTCAGAGGTCTTCATGGCAGCCTTTCGCATCACAGGCCCAGAAGCCTAGGAGGAAAAAATGGTTCTGTGGGCCAAGCCCAAGGCCCCCATGCTTTGTACAGTCTAGGGACTTGGTGCCCTGTATCCCAGCTGCTCTAGTCATGACCAAAATGGGCCAAGGTACAGCTCAGGCTGTGGCTTCAGAGGGTGCAAGCCCCAAGCCTTGGCAGTTTCCACATGATGTTGAACCTGTGGGTGCACAGAATTCAAGAATTGAGGTATGGGAACTTCTGCCTAGATTTCAGAGGATGTATGGAAATGCCTGGATGTCCAGGCAAAATTTTGCTACAGGGGTGGGGCCCTCAAGGAGAATGTCTGCTAGGGCAGTGTGAAAGGCAAAGATGTGGTCGGAGCTCCCACACAGAGTCCCTACTGAGGCACTGCCTAGTGGAGCTGTGAGAAGAGGGCCACCGTAGTCCAGATATCAGAATGGTAGATCCACTGAGAGTTTGAAATGTGTGCCTGGAAAAGCTGCAGACACTCAACAGCAGCCTGTGAAAGCAACCAGGAGGGAGGCTATACCCTGCAAAGCCACAGGGGTGGAGCTTCTGAAGACCGTGGGAACCCAGCTCTTGCATCAATGTGACCTGAATGTGAGACATGGAGTCAAAGGAGGTTATTATAGAGCTTTAAGATTTGACTGTCCTGCTGCATTTTGGACTTGCATGGGGCCTGTAACCCCTTTGTTTTGGCCAATGTCTCCCATTTACTATGGCTGTATTTACCCAATTCCTGTACCCCCATCGTTTCTAGCAAGTAACTAACTTGCTTGTGATGTCACAGGTTTATAGGTGGAAGGGACTTGACTTGTCTTGGATGAGACTTTGGACTGTGGACTTTTGAGTTAATGCTGAAAATGATTTGAGACTTTGGGGGACTGTTGGGAAGGAATGATTGGTTTAGAAATGTGAATATATGAGATTTGGGAGGGGCCAGGGGTGGAATGATATGGTTTGGCTCTGTGTCCCCACCTAAGTCTCATTTTGTAGCTCCCATAATTCCAATGTGTTGTGGGAGGGACCCAGTGGTAGATGATTGAATCATGGGGGCAGGTCTTTCTTGTGCTATTCATGTGCTAGTGAATATGTCTCATGAGACCTGATGCTTTTTAAAAATGGGAGTTTCTCTGCACAAGCTCTTTTTACCTGCTTCCATCCACGTAAGATGTGACTTGCTCCTCCTTGCCTTCCACCGTGATTGTGAGGCCTCCCTAGCCATGTGGAACTGTAAGTCCAATAAATATCTTTCTTTTGTAAATTGCTCAGTCTCGGGTATGTCTTTATCAGCAGCATGAAAACAGACTAATACAAGTACGTTGTTCATTTCCACATGTTTATGAACCCCCAGATTTTTCTGGAATTAGAAATTTATTTCTAATTTCATTCCATTTTAGTCAGAGAATATACTTATATCACTTTAATTCTTTTTAGTTGTTTGAGACTTGTTTTATGGCATAAATTAAGGCCTATACTGAAGAATGTTTCATGTGCACTTAAGAAGAATATGTGTTCTGCTATTGTCGAATGAAGATTTTTTCTGGGTATCTGCTAGATCTGGTTGGTTTGTAATGGTCAAGTATTCTATTTTTTTTTTTTATTGATTTTCTGTCTACTTATTCTATCCATTATTGAGAGGGCAGTCTTGAAGCCTCTTATTATCATTGATAAATTTTGTATTTCTCTGCAATTTTGTCATTTTTGTTTTATGTCTTCTGGGGCTTTGCTTTTAAGTAGATACATGTTAATTTTGTTATATCTTCTTGAGGGATTGATTGTACCATTCTGTGACACATACACACACATATATCACTATAGTAAAAATACATTACATAAAAGTTACGTTCCTAACTTTTTTTTTATACTTTAAGTTCTGGGATACATGTGCAGGTTTGTTACATAGGTATACATGTGCCATGGTGGTTTGCTATCCCCCTCCACCCGTCATCTACATTAGGTATTTCTCCTAATACTATCCCTCCCCTAGCCCCCAACCCCTGACAAGCCTGAATATGTGATGTTCCACTCCCTGTGTCCATGTGTTCTCATTGTTCACCTCCCACTTATGAGTGAGAACATGTGGTGGTTGTTTTTCTGTTCCTGTGTTAGTTTACTGAGAATGATGGTTTCCAGCTTCATTCATTTCTCTGCAAAGGGCATGAACTCATCCTTTTTTGTGGCTGTGCACTATTTTGTGGTGTATATGTGCCACATTTTCTTTATCCAGTCTATCACTGATGGGCATTTGGGTTGGTTCCAAGTCTTCGCTATTGTGAATAGTGCTGCAATAAATGTATGTGCACGTGTCTTTATAGTAGAATGATTATTATAATCCTTTGGGCATATACCCAGTAATGGGATTGCTGTGTCAAGTGGTATTTCTGGTTCTAGATCCTTGAGGAATCGCCAGACTGTCTTTCACAATGGTGTAACTAATTTACACTCCCACCAACAGTATAAAAGAATTCCTATTTCTCCACATCCACTCCAGCATCTGTTGTTTCCTGACTTTTTAATGATTGCTGTTCTAACTGGCATGAGATGGAATCTCATGGTGGTTTTGATTTGCATTTCTCTAATGACCAGCAATGAGGAGCTTTTTTTCATGTTTGTTGGCTATATGAATGTCTTCTTTTGAGAAGTCTCTTCATATCCTTCACCCACTTTTTGATGAGGTTGTGTGTGTGTGTTTTGTTTTTGTTTTTGTTTTTGTTTGTAAAAAAAAGTTCTTTGTAGATTGTGGATATTAGCCCTTTGTCAGATGGATAGATTGCAAAAATTTTCTTCCATTCTGTAGGTTGCCTGTTCACTCTGATGATAGTTTCTTTTGCTGTGTAGAAGTTCTTTAGTTTAATTAGATCCCATTTGTCAATTTTGGCTTTTGCTGCCATTGCTTTTGGTGTTTTAGTCATGAAGCATTTGCCCATGCCTATGTCCTGAATGGTATTGCCTAGGTTTTCTTCTAGGGATTTTATGGTTTTAAGTCTTATGTTTAAGTCTTTAATCCATCTTGAGTTAATTTTTGTATAAGGTGTAAGGAAGGTTGTCCAGTTTCAGTTTTCCACATATGGCTAGCCAGTTTTCCCAACACCATTTATTAAATAGGGAATCCTTTCCCCATTTCTTGTTTTTGTCATTGTCAAAGATCAGATGGTTGTAGATGTGTGGCATTATTTCTGAGGCCTCTGTTCTGTTCCATTGGTCTATATCTCTGTTTTGGTACTAGTACCATGCAGTTTTCATTACTGTAGCATTGCAGTATAGATTGAAGTCAGGTAGCATGATGCCTCCAGCTTTGTTCTTTTTGCTTAGGATTATCTTGGCTATATGGGCTCTTTTTTGTTGCCATATGAAATTTAAAGTAGTTTTTCTAATTCTGCAAAGAAAGTTATTGGTAGCTTGATGAAGATAGCATTGAATCAATACATTACTTTGGGCAGTATGGCCATTTTCTTTTTTTTTTTTAATTTATTTATTATTATTATACTTTAAGTTGTAGGGTACATGTGCATAACGTGCAGGTTTGTTACATATGTATACTTGTGCCATGTTGGTGTGCTGCACCCATCAACTCATCATTTACATCAGGTATAACTCCCAATGCAATCCCTCCCCCCTCCCCCCTCCCCATGATAGGCCCCTGTGTGTGATGTTCCCCTTCCTGAGTACAAGTGATCTCATTGTTCAGTTCCCACCTATGAGTGAGAACATGCGGTGTTTGGTTTTCTGTTCTTGTGATAGTTTGCTAAGAATGATGGTTTCCAGCTGCATCCATATCCCTACAAAGGATGCAAACTCATCCTTTTTGATGGCTGCATAGTATTCCATGGTGTATATGTGCCACATTTTCTTAATCCAGTCTGTCACTGATGGACATTTAGGTTGATTCCAAGTCTTTGCTATTGTGAATAGTGCTGCAATAAACATACGTGTGCATGTGTCTTTATAGCAGCATAATTTATAATCCTTTGGGTATATACCCAGTAATGGGATGGCTGGGTCATATGGTACATCTAGTTCTAGATCCTTGAGGAATCGCCATACTGTTTTCCATAATGGTTGAACTAGTTTACAATCCCACCAACAGTGTAAAAGTGTTCCTATATCTCCACATCCTCTCCAGCACCTGTTGTTTCCTGACTTTTTAATGATCGCCATTCTAACTGGTGTGAGATGGTATCTCATTGTTTTGATTTGCATTTCTCTGATGGCCAGTGATGATGAGCATTTTTTCATGTGTCTGTTGGCTGTATGAATGTCTTCTTTTGAGAAATGTCTGTTCATATCCTTTGCCCACTTTTTGATGGGGTTGTTTGTTTTTTTCTTGTAAATTTGTTTGAGTTCTTTGTAGGTTCTGGATATTAGCCCTTTATCAGATGAGTAGATTGCAATGATATTGATTCTTCCTGTCCATGAGCATGGAAAGTTTTTTCATTTGTTTGTGTCCTCTCTTATTTCATTGAGCAGTGTTTTGTAGTTCTCCTTGAAGAGATCCTTCACATCCCTTGTAAGCAGTGTTAATTATATTCACATTGTTGTGAAACAGATCTTCAGAACATTTTCATCTTGCAGATTTGAAAATCTATACCCATTAAACAACAACTCTCTTTTTCCCCTTTCTCCTTACCCCTAGTAATAACCATTCTACTCTCTGTTTCCATGAATTTATCTACTTTAGGTACCGCACATAAGTAGAATCATACAGTATTTGGCTTTTTGTGAGTGGCTTATTTCACATAGCATAATCTCCTCAATGTTCAACCATGTTGTAGCATATGATGGGATTTCTTCCTTTTTTATGTCTGAATAGTATTTTATTGTTTCTATATACCACATTTTGTTTATTGTTTCATTTGTTGATGGGTGTTTGGGTTACTTAACACCCCTTGGCTATTGTATATAGTGCCACTATGAACATGGGTTTGCAAATATCTCTTAGAGATCCTGCTTTCAATTATTTTGGATACATACTCAGAAGTAGAATTGCAGGACCATACGATAATTACATTTTTGAGTTTTTGAGGAACCTTCATACTGTTTTCCATAGTGCCCGCACTATTTAATATTCCTACTAACAATGCACAAGGGTACCAATTTTTGCACATTCTCACAAACATTTGTTATTTTCTGTTCTTTTGATAGTAGCTATACCAATGGATGTGAGGTTACATCTCATTGTGGTTTTGATTTGCATTTCCCTGATGATTAGTGCTGTTAAGCAAGCATCTCTTTGGGTACTTCTTAGCCGTTTGTATATCATCTTTGGAGAAATGTCTATTCAATTCCTTTGCCTTTTAACTGGGATTATTTGATATTTTGTTGTTGAGTTGTAGGACTTCTTTATATATTTTGGATATTAACCCTTTTTCATAGATATGATTTGCAAATATTTTGTCTCATTACATAGGTTGCCTTGTCACTCTGTTGTGTTCTTCAGTGCGCACAAGTTTTTAAGTTTGATTTAGTCTCGTTTGTATATTTTTGGTTGTGTTGCCTGAGCTTTTGGTTTCATGTTAAATTATTCTCAAGTCTCATATCCTGAAACTTTTCCTGTATGTTTTCTTTTAGAAGTTTCATGGCTTTAGATCTTAAATTATTTTGAGTTAACATATTTGGCACAAGGATCCAGCTTCACTATTTTGCATTTGGATATCCAAATTTTTTTGGCATTATTTGTTGTAGAAAGTGTCCTTCCTCCATGTTGTGGTCTTAGCATTCATGTGGAAGATCATTACATCGTTACATGAGGATTTATTTCTGGGCTGTCATTCTATTCCATTGGCCTATATGTCTGTCGTTATGTCAGTACTACACTGTTTTTGTTATTGTGGTTTTATAATTTGTTTTGAAATCAGGAAGTATGAATTCTCTAAATTATTTTTTCTTCAAAATTTTCTTAGCTATTTGGGCTGCCCTGATATTCCATATGAATTTTAAGATGAACTCTCCTATTTATGCAAAAATGTTGGGCTTTAAATAGGAATTGTGTTGAATACAAGATTGTTTTTTGTAGTATGTACATCTTCACAATGTTAAGTTTTCAATCCATGAACATGGGATGGTTTTTCATTTATCTGTATCTTCTTTAACTTCTTTCAGCAAAGTTTTGTAGTTTTCAGTGTACAAATCTTCAACTTCCTTGATTGGGTTTATTCCTAAATATCTTAACTCTTTTTCATACTAGTATATAGAATTGTTTTCTTAACTTTTAAAATGTTCAATGTTAGTGTATAGAAATGTAACTGATAGTTGTGTGTTGATTTATATTTTGTAACTTTACTGAATTCATTTATTCTAACACATTTGCCTCATCCTTGTTAATTGACTTTCTTTGTCTCTAATAACTGCTTTTTATATATTGTTTAATATTAATATAACTGCACAAGTTCTCTTTCGTTTGCTGATTTTATGGTATATCTTTTTTTGTGCTTTTGCTTTCACCTAAGGTGTGTCTCTTGTTCACAATATATGGTTGAATCGTGGTTTTTTAAAATCATTTTTTTTCTGTTACCTCTTCTATTTGATTATAGTCTCTTTAAGCAGGTTCTGAAAATTGATACCAATAATCCATCTGTGATTATTTTTTCTAGATTACTTTATTATAATTAATGCCACCAAAAGTTGTTTTAACATTTTTTTTTTTTTTTTTTTGGCAGCCATACCATAACTTTGCACTGATGTGGCTGGTTTTTATAGATCCAATCACAGCATTCCACATTTTTATGTTAAATTGTATTTTGTTATTACTAGCTGACTGATGTCTTTTCACATTCTGTTTTTGTCATCCAGTATATTCATTATCATTCCAATGATGATGATAATAATGAATGCTAATATTTAATTCATATGACTGAACATTCTGTTGATTAAACCCCACTCTGCCACTTGTTAGATGTGTAACCTAAGATGAATTGTTACTGATCAATCCATGGGCTCGCTGCCCAGTGTGCACAGAGGCCAATACCATGGCACTGGCTTTTGAGAAAAGAAAAGCTTTATTGCAAGTCATTTGGCAAGGAGGCAGGAGGAAATGCTCAAATCTGTCTCCTTGAGCTGGTGGCTGGGAAAGGTTTTATAATCATAGAGTAATGAGATGTGATCTGATTAGATTTTACAAGGAGATGATGCCTGGGGACATGATCTGACTGGATCCTTTCATGGGGTGATGCCAGAGCTCAATCTGGTTGAATCCTGGATCCTGCTATGTTGTGCCTGCTCCATAATGCTGTCCCTGATCCTCAGTTCAAGCCCCTAGGTTCCCCCTGTGGTTGCATGCTTGATTCATCTAAGCATGCTCAGGTTACATGACCCTGAGGGTCCATGACAACTGAAAAATGACTGACAACTTTATTACATAAAAGTTGAACCAGATTGGTCTGGTGTGGTGACAAAGTGACTTAAGCCCTCTACCCTTGTCTTCTCATCTACAAAATGAAAATAATTATAATTAATCACATCTACTCCCTGAGTTGCTATGAGAATTACATGAATTAATGTTTGTAAAGTGCTTAAAATAATGCCTAGCATATAATAAGCACCATATATGTAGTTGTATAGTGAAATAATCAGTTCTATAGAATAAGAAGTATTATTCTTCACATTTTATCAGTAAGGAAAATAATATTTAAAGATACTAAATAACTTGCCCAGAGTTCCATTGCTATTAAATGGTATTACTGGGACTTTAATTAAAGTATGCCTTACTCCGAAATCCGTGCTCTTAACCACAAATTCACCAGCATCATCTTCTCAATGATTCATCCAAATCCTTGTTAAACACGTTAAAGAATGTCATGACCAGGGCCTTAGAATACACTGCCAGAAATCTCCCCCTATTAATCAGAGCTGTTTGTTAAATGATCATTCAACAATATCCTCAAATCTTTTTTCCATTTCTCCATAAATTTGAAAAATTTTAAACAATCCATGAACAATGATTTGAAGTACACACATATGCCTTCTATGTATATCCCTAATTCGCCATTGCAACAGATCACCTCAAAAAGGAAACGAGGGTACTTACAAATCTTTGACTCTTTAGTGCTAATGCTGATTACTCCTTGTGTTCCTTCAAAGGATATTATTTCTGATTCTGTATTCAGAATGGTACTTTTAAGAGTTTCTCAGTGTTCCTGAATACCTTTCCTGTCTGAATTTTATGTATATTTTACTGAATAATTTTTCTTTTCTGCATTTAAAAATCTGTCTTTTTAAAGTCTAGGAGAGCTGTCAATTATAGTTGACCTTCCTACTGACAGATATTAGGAATGTTAAGAAGATATAGCTACTTTTTTTAGAATTTTTATTTCCGGCCAAACATGTTTGTTTTGGTGGTTAGAATTAGATTTAGAGTAGCAGACAAGGCAAAGCATACTAAAGTTCTATTACTTGAAAGAGTGTGTGCAGGACTATGAATGTGTTATGCCATAGAGAGTATTTAGAAAGGCTTGCTTTAATAATAAATAATAAATAGAGAAATAATCAACATTTCAACTGTCTATGTAAAACTATATTTTCCTAAAGTACTTGAAGACATTTTTGTGCGTTAAATATTTATTTAAAATTTTTTCTATTTTGGAAAACATTATTTTAGTAGTTTAATAGTTAACTAAGGACATATAAGCATCCTGTAAATTTTTCTGGAATAACAAGATAAATTGTTAAAAAATTTTTCATGTTTGTAGATGAAAAGATAGCAATTACATCAATTAAAATAATTTTCCTTGTGAGTGATACACAATATTTAATTTTCTCCCCATAATAAAAGCTCAGTGTAATTTGGGAATATAGCATTTAGTTTTGATTTAGCATTTAGTAGGCAGTGTAGTTCCTGCTTTTTGATTTGGCCCTGTGCCCTTTATTCTTTACTTGATTAGCTAATTAGTATTGAAAAACCCTGCAAAATTTCAGTGGGGAACTGCATATGTATATTCAGATTCTCAATACTTGAGAAGCAGCCAAGTATTTGATGCATGCAAACACATTCTGAGTTTTGCATAATTCTTATATAATTACTTTTAATATCCAGAGGCTTCTTCCTTCAATATCATTACATAGATCCTATGTCTATCAGCAAGAATGGAGTAGACAAAATATTCTGATTCTATCAAATAAGTCATAATAAAAAATACAATTTCTTTGACAGGTGAAGGAGAAAGGAACTAAAAGATTCTTTGAAGGGATAGTATGGCTTAGTGTAAATTTTATGTTTTTATTGACATACAAATATTTCATAAAAGCACATAAGTATACAGCACAATGATTCGTCACAAAGAGAACATACTTTGAGAGAAAACATTCCAAAACTCCAGAAGGTCTTCTTGTGTCCCCTACCCAATCACATCCTCCTCACTGTTTCCCCAAATTAGCAGAAATTCTGGTTTTTAACACTGTATACTACATTTTTCTTTTTAAAAACCTTACATAAATAGTATTATATAATCCAGCATATATGACTTATTCAACAGTGAGTGATTAACAGATACATCCATCTTGTATATAACACTAATATATTTACTTTTATTGTTGTAGTGTATGTTATTATTTGAATACAGCACAATTTATTTCTTCATTCTACTGTAGACAAACTTTATTTTATGTAATTTGGGACTGTTACAAATAGTCCATTTATTTTTGCATTTATGTTGGGGCATGTCCACCTATCTTTCAGTTGGGTATTTACCTAGGATTGAAATAGTTGGATATTAGGATATGTTATTTTCAAATTTAATAGATAATTCCAAACGTATATACAGATTATATCAATTTATACATTCACCAGCTCTTTGTGAGAGCTGAAAATTTTATTCTCACTAAAACTTTGTCAGTTTGAGTTTTATCCATTTTGATGGGTGAGCACTGGCTATTTTATTTTAGTTTTTAAACTTTAACAAATAAAAGTTATATGTATTTATGGTTTACAACATGGTGTTTTGATCTGTGCACACATTGTGGAATGACTGAATCAAACTAACTAAAATATTAATTACCTCACATATATATATGTGTATATATATATATCATTTCTGTGATGAGAACATATAAAATCTACTCTCAGCAATTTTCAAGTATATAATGATTAATTAATGATGTGTGTTAACACCATGTACTACAATGGATCTCCTGAACTTATTCCTCCTGTCTAGATGAAATTTTGTATTCTTTGACCAGTGTCTCCCCAATTCACCCTGTCCTTGCCCCCAGCCATTGGTAACCACCATCCTACTCTCTGCTTCTATGAATTTGACACTTTTAGATTGTGTATTGGTTACATTTCTTTGATGATTAATGAGGTTGAAACCTTTCTATATGTTTATTAACCATTGGAATGTTCTGTTTAAGACTTGCTCCATTTCACATTGTCATGTCTGTCTTTTTCTTATTCAGATGCAAGAGTCCTTTTATAGTGTAGCTATAGACTTTCTTTATTTGAGATACTTTTTCCTATTCTGTAGCTTGACATTTTACTTTATAAATTGTGACCATTGGTCAAAAGTTTTTAATTTTAGTGTATTTCTTTCTATTCACTAATACCCCAAATCATGAAGTTTTTCTTCTTTGTTATATGTTAGAAACTTAATTACTTTCTACTCCACATTTCATCTATAATCAAAACCAGAATTTATTTTTATATGTGCTGGGAAGTAGGGGAAAATTTTGTATTTCTACATATACCTACCCAAGGGACCCAGCGTCGTATAGACTATTAAAAGACTATGTTTTTTCCCTACTACCTGTGTCATACATCATCAGGCCTTGGGTACATGGATTTTTTTCCCCTAGACTGTCTATTCTGAATCATTGTGCAATTTTTCTTGACTTATGTCAATATTACATTATAATAATTACTGTTGCTTTACAAAAAGTTTCAATAACCTATACGATAAGCCCTCCAGTTTTCTTTTGTTCTTTTTCAAGATTTCATTTTGGCTCTTCTTGATCTTTTGCATTTATATACACATTTCTATATAAAAGTTGGACTTGGTTTGTCAATTTGAAAGTTTATTATAGCCATAGATGAATTCTAACAAATGCACATCTTGATAATAGTCTTTCAGTCCATAAACATGAGGATTTAATTTATTTATTTATCTCAGTAGGTAGGGTTTTTGTTTGTCTCTTTGACCTCTTCATTTATCGCTTTATATATTTCAAAGGTACATATATAGATACAGAACAATTTGTGTTGTGACACCTTCCTGCTAGATTGGCATTTTTATTTCCTTGGATGTCCCTTTTAAACTCTGGTAATTTTTTTTGCCTTAAGATATACTTTGTTTGATATTAAGATAGTTGCACAAACTCTCTTCAGTATATGTTTGCAGGGAATTCTCTTTGGATATATGCCAGTGCCCCATCCATATACTGTCAGATTTTCCAGTGATTGTAAACAGGCTGGATTTCCAATTGCCTGAGTGCTGCCCCTGTTGCCTGGATCATAGAAACTTCAAGTACTGGAGAATTAATATTTTTGAGAATAGCTTTCAACCTTACTCAGATGTGGTGGCTCTGAAGTTCTTCATTTAAGCTGACTTCTAGAATTCCCTAGAGGAATTAGCCCCACTTGCCAGAATGGCAGCTCTCTTGATCTGCCGTTGTCTATTTGATCCTGCCCTCCTTTTCCTTTCTACCTTACTTCCCTTCTCCAGTTTTGTGGAGTTACCTCCTAAATAAACTACTGTTATTTTAATCCTTGTTTCAGGATCTACTTCTGATGGTCCCAAGTAAGACAATATGTTTTTTAGAGTAAACAGACAACCTACAGAATGGGAGAAAATATTTGCAAATTATGCGTTTGACAAAGATCTTATATTTAGCATCTATAAGAAACTTAAATTTGTAAGAAAAAAGCAAATAACCTCATTAAACAGTGTGCCAAAGACATGAATAAACACTTTTCAAAAGAAGACATACATATGGCCAATGATCATATGGAAAAAATCTCAGTATCACTGATAATTACAGAAATGCCAGTCAAAACCACAATGAGATACCATCTGAACCAGTCAGAATGGCTATTATTAAAAGTCAAAAAATAACAGTTACTGGTGAGGTTGCAGAGAAAAAGGAATGCTTATACTCTGTTGGTGGGAGTGTACATTTGTTCGACCATTGTGGACAGCAGTGTGGTGATTCCTTAAAGACCTAAAAACAGAACTAACATTTGAGTCAGCAGTCTTATCACTGGCTAGGTACCCAAAGGAATGTAAATCGTCTGTCATAAAGACACATGGATGCCTATGCTCATTGCAGCACTATTCACAATAGCAAAGGCATGGAATCAACCTAAATGCCCATCAACAGCAGATTGGATAAAGGAAATGTGGTGCATATGTACCATGGAATACTGTGCAGCCATAAAATACGAAATCATATCCTCTGTAGCAGCATGGATTGAGCTGGAGGCCATTATCCTTAGCAAAATGACACAGGAACAAAATATTGCATATTCTTGTTTATAAGTGGGAGCTGAATGATAACACATGGACACAAATTGGGAAGCAACAGATACTGGGACCCATTGGAGGGTGGAGAGCGGGAAGATGGACAGGATCAGAGAAAAAAACTGTTGGGTACTAGGCTTAATACCTGGGTAGTGAAATAATTTGTACAACAAACCCCCATGACATGAATTTACCTATATAACAAACCTGCACATGTCCCCCTGAACCTAAAATAAAAGTTTTAAATCTCTGCATGATTAAAAAGAAGAGACAACATGTTTTTTTAGGGTTTTATTTAGAATATTGTTATGTCCTTGTATTTAAAACACGTCTCTTTAAACTGTATGCTATTTGCCAAAAAAAAAAGTAAAATAAATCTCTTGTTAGCAGCTTTTTTACTTCGTTTAATCCAGTTTGACAATGTTAATATTTTATTTTATTTATTTATTTTTACTTCTATCTCCCTTTCCTGGCAGACAATAATAATACTTTAAGTATTTCAAATATGTGTCTGTAATAATTATTGCTATAGATGAGATTTAAATCTACCATCTGCTTTACATTTCTTTTTCTTATTTATGTATCTTCTTATGAGTTTATGCATGTTTTTTCAGTCCTCCTTTCTAATATATGAATTTAGGGTGATAAATTTCTTATGAGCACAGATTTAGGTGTACTCAACAGCTTTTTATATGTCATATTTACATTATCATTTGGTTCAAAATGTTTTTAATTTCCATTTTGATTTTTGAGTTTTTTGACCCAAGGAAATATAGAAGTAAATATGTTACTTAGTTTTCAAGTATACTAGGATTCTTTAGTTATATTTTTGTGACTTATTTCTATATGACTTCTAATGTGGCCAGGGAATATACCCTCTATTGTTTTAGTACTTTGAAATCTGTGGAGAGTCCCTTTTAGTCCACTGTATATTCAAATTTTATAAATCCAATTTATACACTTGAAAAGAATGACATTTATGCAGTGCTTTTTAATATAATGGATATATCATTTAGGTCAAATTTGTTGATTAGGTTGTTCAAATCCTCATACTTAATGAATTTTTGTTTATTTTTCTACCATTACTGCAAAAAATGTGTTAAAATTCCACACTGTAATTGTGGATTTGTTCACTCCTTTTTAGATTTCTGTTAGTATTTTCCTTTTTAAATTTAAATTTACATTATTGGTGTATATATATTTAGAATTTTTGTTACTCATAAATGTATCATTGTGAAATGCCACTCTATTTCTTAGATTTATTTGGCTTAAATCCTTCCTTGTAAATGAATATAGAGGCTTTCTTTTTGTTAATTTATATATAATATGTAGTTGTTCTTTCATAATAACTATCAATTCTCAGAAAGTTGCAGAAAATAGAGAGGGAGGTCTTCTATATTCTTCATTCTGTATTCCCCGATGGTAACATCATATGTAACTGTGGTATAGTATCAAAACTAAGAAACTGACATTGGTAACAGTCCATAGAGCTTATTCAGATTTCATCAGTGTTACATGCATTTATGTATATGTATGTACTTCTATGCAATTTTATCACAAATGTAGTTTTGTATAACCATTACCACAATTACAATACAGAACTTCATTATGAAGCTTTCTATTCATAATTGCCATACCCACCTGCTTTCCTCCTAACAACCATTAATTTCTTCTCTGCTTCTAAAATTTTTAAATTTAAAGAGTGCTGTCTAAATGGAATCATGTAATATGCAACCTTTTGAGATTGACTTTTTTCTCAGCATAATTTTTGAGATCTGTCCAAGTTGTTGTGTATATCAGTCATGTGTTCCTTTTTTATTACTATGTAGTATTCCATAATATGGATGTACTATGTTAGTTTAACCTTTACTCAACTGAAGCGCACTTGATTTTTTTTGCAGTTTTGGCTATTACAAATAAAGCCAAATACTCATGTACGGGTTTTTATGTGAACAAAATTAACCTTTTTTTCTGGTTTAAATGCCTAAGAATGCAATTGTTATATCACATGGAAAGTGCAAGTTTGATTTTATAAACAATATCCAAAACATTTTCAGAGTGATTGTACCATTTTACATCCCTATGATCAGTATCTGAGAGATTTAGTTTCTCTGTGTTCTTGCCAGTAGTCGGTGTGATCACTTTTACTCCTTTTCATAGATGTGTGATAATATCTTTTTGTGGTTTTAATTTACATTTCCCTAATTGTGAAGGAGATGATGAACATTTTTTCTTTTTTTTCTATTTTTTAAAATTATACTTTAAGTTCTAGGGTACATGTGCACAACATGCAGATTTGTTACACATGTATACATGTACCATGTTCGTTTGCTGCAACCATTAACTTGTCATTTACATTAGGTATTTCTCCTAGTGCTATCCCTCCCCCAACCCTCCCACCCCATGACAGGCTCCGGTGTGTGATATTCCCCACCCTGTGTCCAAGTGTTCTCATTGATGAACATCTTTTAATGTACTTGTTTTGCATAAGTATATCCTCTTTGGTGAATATCTATTTATGTCCTCTGTGCTTTTTCTAATTGCAGTGCTTGTATTTTTACTCTTGAATTTTAAGAGTTTTGGAAATATTCTAGATCCTTGTTGGATAAGTTGCTTGCCATCATTTCTCCCAACCCATAGCTCTTGTTTTCATCATAGGGTTTTGAAGAACAAAAGATTTTAATTTTGATGAAGTCCAATTTTTAATTTTTTTCTTTCTGAATTGTGCTTCTGATGTCAAGTCTAAAAATGTTCTACCTCGGCCTGACTTGTAATGTTTTTCTCTTATTTTTTCTACAATTTTTATAGTTTTACATTTTAAATTTTAGCCCATGATCCATTTTGAGTTAGTATTTACATAGTATCACATAAGATGCGAATTTTAGGTCAGTTTTTTTGTTTTCTTTTGTTTTGTTGTTTGTTTTTGCCTATCAATAGCTCCAGTACCGTTTGTTGAAAAGGTGCTCCTTTTTGCTTTTAATTGTATTTGTGCATCTGTCAAAAATTAGTTGGGCATATTTTCATGAGTCTAGGTTTTCTATTTTTAAAAATTGATTATTTTGCCTATTCCTTTGCTAATATCATAGTGTCTTAATTACTGTAACTTTATAATGAATTATAATATTGAGTAGATTGATTTCTCCCATTTAATTCTTCCTTGTCACAATTGTTTTAGTTATTCTAGGAGCTACAAGTCTTAATGTAAATTAATAAGGTTCCTTATGTATACAAAATCTATAGTGGGATTTGATAGGAATTGCACTAAATCTATACATTACTTTAGGAAGAATTGACATCTTTATTATAGTGAGTCTTCCAATCCATGAACATAGTATGCCTCTTCATTGATATAGGTCTTTATATGTTTCTTTCAGCAGCATTTTGTAATTTTCAGCATACAGATTCCATACACTCCTTGTTAGATTTATGCCTAAGTATTACATTTTCTTTTGGGTGATTATAAATGGTATTGTGCTTTTAATTTTAGTTTCCATTTGTTTATTGTTAGTGTTTATAGATACAGTTGATTTTCATAAGTCTCTTGTGTATTTTTTTCCAATTAAAGATACATACATATATATAGCTTTTAGGTATGTTTCTTTTTACTTAAACCATCTTAAAATATTTTCAATTATAGGGTTTTTTTGTTTGATATAGTTAATGATGTATTTGACTTTGTATATACAGTTTTACAAATTGACTTCTAATTATCTTTCCTCTTTTATTCTTTCTATGATTTCTTCTCACCACTATCAATTTCTGTGTTTCACATGAGTCTTCTCTGAGGGGTATCCTTACTATACATAATTGTCAGTGATTTAAACCATACATATTAATTTGGATTAATCCACATATTTATCCATTCCATTGCTTTAGATTCCCTTTTGCAATTTCAAACTTTTATCTGGGATCATTTTCTCTCTGCTTAATAGACACTTCTTAGTACTTCCTGTAGTATTGATCTGCTGCTAAAAAGTTATTTCAGATTCTAGATTTCTGAAAATATCTTTATTTAATTATTGTTATTGATGGGTATTTTTATAGTGTATAAATCCTGGGTTAGCAGTTATTTTCTTTCTGCACTTTCAGTCGTTAATTTATTGTCACCTTATTTTTATTATTTGTGTTAAGAAGTCAGCTGTATATTTTTATGCTGCTCCTTTGAATTATGTATGTAACATATATACATATAATTATATATGTATAATAATTGTAAGTGTATATTTTTTAAACTACCAGTTTTAAATGTTTCTTTGTTTTTGATTTTAAGAAGTTTTATTATGATATGTGTAGGTGTTATTCTCTTTGTATCCAGTTTAGGGTTTGTAGTGCCTCTTGAATACAAGCTTAATGTATCTTTGAATATTTTTAGCCATTATCTTTTAAAATTGTTCTTTTTGCTTCATTATTTCTCTCACCTCTGCTCTGGCTCTCCAATTATAGGTATGTTAGATATTTTTACTGTTTTCTATTGTTCCCATGTTCTTTTCTATATTGTGTACTTTTTTGTTTTTCTGTGTTTAATTCCAGACTTTTAAAAATAATCAGTGTTCTAGTTTAATAATTTTTTCTTTGTCTGTGTCTGATGGATGTCTAGTCTCGATTTAATTCTTAAAGTTACTTTTTCAGTAACTGAAAATCCATTTGGTTCTTTCACTTCTTTGAGGATCTCTGCCAATACTATCAGTCTTGTCTTTTATTTTCTTAGATACGTTAAGCATTACCCCAAGAGCCTGAATTTTATAACTCTGTTACCTGTATGCCATCATGTATGTTTGTTTCTGCAGTCTGTATGTTTTTTTAGTGTTCAAGGAAATGTCTTCTTGTATTTACTTGATTGTTTTTTTAAAACAGTTCTATTAAAATGTAATTCACATACTACAAAATTAATCCTTCTAAAGTGTACAATTCAGTGATTTTAGTATATTCATAGAGTCATGTAACTATTATCACTATCTAATTTTAGAATATTTTTGTCACTCCAAACAGAAACCCTGTACCCATTAGGTTCATTCTCACCACCAGCCAACACTTGGCAACTACTATTGTACTTTCTGTCTTGATGGATTTGCCTATTCTGGACACTTTATATAAGTGAAATCATATAATATGTGGTCTTTTGTGACTGACTTCTTTCACCTAGCATACTTTTTTGAGATTTATTTATGTTTAGCATGTATTAGTACTACATTCCTTTTTATTGCTGAATAATATTCCATTATATGGATAAACAGCTTTTTATTTATCCATTCATCAACTGATGGACATATGGCTTACTTTCATTTTGGGCTATTATGAATAACGCTACTATGAAAATTTTTGTGCATATTTTTATGTAGACATATGTTTTCAATTGTCTTGGATATATATGTAGGAGGGGAATCTGGATCATATAGTAACTCTGTGTTTAACATTTACAGTGACTACTAAACTGTTCCAAAATAGCTGCCCCATTTTACAATCCCACCACAATGTATAAGCATTCCAGTTTCTCTGTATCCTTGCCAATACTTGTTTGCCTTTTATTGTTTAGCCATCCTTGTAGGTGTGAAGTAGTATCTCATAGTGGTTCCCGGTTATTGTTTAAAACTCTTATTGATATACAAAATAAATGCAGAATAGTGCACAAACTTAACTTGTCTAACCAGCATTCAGATGGGAACAGAGAATAATACGAGCAAAATTCATTTTTGTTCTTTCAATCACCAACTTATCCCTTTAGAAAGGTAACAACTATCCTGATTTCTAAGAGCATCTATTAATTGTGCTTGTTTTGTCCTTTGTATAAATGTAATCATACTTCATATAAACTGAACGGCTTCAAATGCAAATGAAGTTGCTTTCTAATCAACACTGGAAAAACTACATAACAATGATAGGCAATGTTTTTAAAAATCATTGTTAGAAACCTGACAGCCTGCTTGCCCTCCTACTTTCCTTCTTTCTTGTTTATTTTATTCATATATATCATCTTAATTTATGTTTTTCCATTTGTCCCACTATGCTCCTTTTTTGTCTTTCCTTATGTTATTTGGTATTCATATAGTATCTCTTTATTATTTAACTTTTCCTTCTCTTTGCCTGTTAGGCATATATATATATATATACACATATTGCTTATATTACTTTTTTAATACTTTTAATAGTTATTCTAAGGATTTCAGCATGCATCCTTAGCTCACTAAAGACTGATGTAAGTTATTCCTTTTACCTTTCTTATACAAAGTTAGATATCAGCACCATTTAACTGGATTTACTTCCCACCTGCCTTTTTTTTTTTTTTTTTTTTTTTTTTTTTTTTTTTGAGACAGGGTTTCACTTTTGTCACCCAGGCTGGAGTACAGTGGCACAATCATAGCTTGCTGCAGCCTCAAACTTCCAGGGTCAAATGATCCTCCTACTTCAGCGCCCTGAGTAGCTGGAACTATAGACATGTACCACTACACCCTGCTAATTAAAAATAAATTCTTTTGAGATGGGGTCTCACTGTGTTGCCCAGGCTGGTCTCAAAGTCCAGAGCTCAAGTGATCCTCCAGCCTTGGACTACCAAAGTGATGGGGTTACAGGCGTGAGCCGCTGTGCCCAACCCCACCTGCCTTTTATATTGCATTTAATTTCAATATATGTCTTAAATCCATGAGATATTATTATTACTTTTACCATCTTGTATAATCAATATTAATTTAGATTTACTCACATATTTATTTTCTATTGCTATTCATTCCTTCCTGTATCTTTGGGCTTCTGTGTGGTATAATTTGAGATTGAATATCAGGCATCGTGTTGTTACAGTGGTTCTGGATGCATTATCTTTTTCCAGAGAGGCTTTAACCTATCTCTGATAAGTAACTTGATATAGACATATCACCTTAATCCAAGCAAGGCTTGAGCTGTCTCAGTGATGGATAGTAGTCCATGAAAGACTCAGACTGGTTTTTATTCACTCTTACTTATAGCGGGTCTCATTGAGAAAGCCAGGATTGTTTACTAGGGCCCTTTATCCATAGAGCGCCCTAAATTCCAAGGTAGTCTCCTTAACATCGTGATATGGCAAAAGACTTCTTTTTCACTTCAGCTTCTGCTTAGCTTCTTAGAGTTTCACCCTAGGCAGATTAAGAATTCACCAACATTTTTTGAGGATTAGCTTATTTTTTATTTTTTTTTCTGTACTTCCTTTCTCTCTGAGATTTTGTCCTCCTGAATATTTTTGTAGCCCCAAACTTGATTTTTTCTTTTCTTCTCATGCCTGTGAGAGTGCCAAAATTTAGCTGGCATCTCTTCTTCTTATCAGCTTACATCTGTCTGGATTCTCAGTCTTCCCCCAGTGCTTCATATCGTGAAATACTCGGTTTAATACAGAAATGCAGAACACAGGACTTTTATTTACCTCCTTTTTTTCCTTGGATCTTGGTCCCTCCATTTTGGCTTCGCATAAGCTTTCTTATGCTTCTACATAGGTTTTTATTTTTGTTTTTTCTTTTGTATTTTATCCAGATGTTCTAATTGTTTTGATAGGCACTACAGCTTGCTAACAAACTATTGTTTCATAGAAAAAAACTGAGTTCAGGTTTCTTCTTTTTTTCCCTCATTTCACTAATATTTATTGAGCACCTACTATGTGCCATGCTTCTGCTAGGATTTGGGAACGTTGCAGTGAAGAAGACAGCCAACTATCCAGCTTAAGAAATAGATTGTTACAAATCTCTTAGAAATCCCATGTGCTCTACCCTCATCCTATACCTGTCTCCCTCACCAAAAGGTAATCATTATCCTGAATTTTATGTTGATCACTGTTGTTCCTTATAGTTTCAAATGTGTACATATCCTAAAGTGTACTTTATAAAGTTATACATGTTTCTGAGCTTTATAAAACTGAAATCATATTATATGTACTCTCACACAATTTGCATTCGCTTCTTGATGTTTTAATTAGATCTATCTGTATGTATATAATGCAGTTCATTCATTTTCCTTGTTTTTTAATATTACAGTTATTAATATATTAAATTTTATGTGTTTTTTGAATAAACACACATTTTGAATGTTTTGGAGTACAATTACTTGGTTGTAAGGTACATTCATCTTCAACAGCGTAAACAATGCCAAATCATTTTCCAATGTGTGTATATTAGATACTTTAATTTTTATTATTTTAACTTTTATATTAAGAACTTATTCATGTAATCTATATGGAATTAAGAGTAATAATTAAAAATAATGGTAAGATCACTCTGTATAATACATAAGAAATGGATTCAAGGAATGCAAATTTGAGAAACCACATATGAAGCAGTTACACTAATTCTATTGAGTGATTATAGAGGCTTTGATTAGTATTGTGACAATAGGGATGAGAAAGGCATTGATTTTACATATAGCTAGAAGGTAGAAGTGATGGAACTTGGAGAGTAAGGAAAAGTAAGTTTCTAATCTGGGTTTCTGCAGTTTGCAAGTATGCAGATAACCTTAACATTTGCTTGGAAGTTATAAAATGACACAGAGATCAAATTTATAGTAAGAATAAGTATAGAACAGAGCCCTAGAAACCTCAGTTGGTAAGTTCAGTAAGAGGAAGTTCAGTAAGTATCAGTTCAGGACTGAAAGGGAGTGGCAAAAGAAGTAGGAGGAGAATTGAATATTTGAGAATGGGAAGCCAAGGAAAGACGTGTTTCATGAAAGAGGGAATAGTCAGCAATGTCTCATTCTGCAGAAAAGTTAAAAAATTATGACCTGAAAATAGCTAATAGATTTAATGATGTGAACATCACTTGCGAATGTGACAAGATCAGATCAATGGAGCAAGGGTGGTGAGAGCCAAATTGCTCTGGTTTGAGGACGGAGGTAAGTAAATGGAGATAATGAGCATAGATAAATCCTTCAAGATGTTTGGGTAGTAACTGGAAGTGAATTTAGGGTTGAGAGAAGGTTTGATTTTGTTACTATGGTTTTAATATGGCTGAGATTTGTGTATAGTTAATAGTGAGGAAAGTTGCTAGTAAAGAGGAAAAGGTTGAACAAGAAAGGGAACATTCTTGCTAGAGGAAGTCACTGGGAACGTGTATGGCGAGAGTGGACAAGTATGGGAATTAATCAGCTTTAAACAGTGGGAGGGACGTGGTTTCCATTTTACTAGGAGAGTATGGGTGGAGATTTAGGTAGACTTGTTGGTTTGCTCAAAGGCAGTTGAGGGAGTTTCTGCTCATGGCTTTTATTCACATTTAAAAGTATTTTTAATTCATCTTGAATTCAAAGATATTCATATTAACTTATTTTGTTTAACATTTTTAATTTTAAACAATTTATTTTAGCAAAATATTTAAAGAAGGACTACTCAAAAACAAACAAATCAAGCACACATGAAGTTTTTTTTTTAATAGTAAATAGGGTAAAGCACATTTATAACAGGTCCAATTTTTCTTTTTGCTTGCGGGTTGTAAGCTGCCTGAGAGCCAGACCATGACTTTGTTCTTTGTTGCCTCAGCAAATAATGCACAACAGGGTTTGGTAAGCAAGAGTTAAATTCTGCCAAGAGTGAAAAAAAAGAGTCCCCAGTGATGTGAACTGTGACCGCAGGGAGCATGGGGTGTCAAAGTTAGAGCATAGATGCATCATAGTGAGTTTGCGATTTAGTGGAGGGGAGTGTTTCATTATCTGAAAGTGTCGAACATATAAAGAATTTAGGTTTGTCAAGCCTTTGGGCTGTTTCTGTAGGAGGGCCTAGAAAATTGGCCTTGCTCACTCAGCAAGATGAATTCTGACATTTTCCTGAGTCAGTCTCAGCCCCCACAAAGCATCTTGCTGTGTGTCAGTGTGAAGTCTACAGACTTGTAATGTGTCTGAACCAGATGCTGTATTGCCATCCCTTAGCCCTGTTTTGTGGAGCTGGCTCCATAGAACATAAGAACATTTCCAAAATTAACAATAGAAAAGTTTCTTTTTTAATTTTAACGATGTCATAAAACAAAACATCCTCTCTTCTGCCCCCCAACCCTGCCCCAGTTTATCATTCTTTTAAAACTGGGTTTTGACAGCTGCTGAATAATAGAGATAAGATGTAGTTCTTTTTCTCCCTGCTGAAACACTGCATTATTTGTTATTCATGGGTTCTTGTTTTCCTGGAAGATGGTTTGGTAAAATATGTGGGTGATGTGTACCCTATAATTGCCTGGAGGCCTTTTAGATTTCCTGTTTGAGTGTTTTCCTTTGGCTTTAATAAACTTGCAAATAGTTGTGGGAAAGAGGCTACTGAATGTTAATATAATTGACCTGTTTTAGTACAAGGTCTCCCCAAACCCACTCCCAGATGAGCAGATTCATTTATTTTATTTTATTTTATTTTATTTATTTTTTTGAGATGGAGTCTCACGCTGTCACCTGGGTTGGAGTGTAGCGGCACGATCTCAGCTCACTGCAACCTCCTTCTCCCAGGTTCAGGTGATGCTCCTGCCTCAGCCCCCTGAGTAGCTGGGATTACGGGTGCCCACCACCACACCCAGCTTATTTTTGGTACTTTTAGTAGAGATAGGGTTTTACCATGTTGGCCAGGCTGGTCTTGAACACCTGACCTCATGATCCACCTGCCTCTGTCTCCCAAAGTGCTGGGATTACAGGTGTGAGCCACCGCACCCAGCCCAGATGAACAGATTCAGCATTTTAAAGTATTTCTTCGTAAGTTACAAAGAAGAAGTAAAAAAATATTAAAAGCTGCTGCCTTTTTAAAATCTAGAAGGCTCTATTTCTACTCCATCTTGCCAGTGTCAAGCTTTTAATCTTTCTTTATGCCTCTGTGGTGTTGCCATCTGCTTTTTGAATAAGGCTCAGTAATCAATACAGCAGGAAACTTACTGGGGCTAGATAAGTCTCCTGTCAAAACAAAGGAGAGCCATGCATTTGCCACTAAAGCAAAAAAGAAGTGACAGACCAGTCTGCCATAGAAACACCTTTGTTTCCATTGCGGAGACTTACCTAAGGCACAAGGGGAGTTTCATTTTCAGGAAATTTAGGCAGAGAAGAGGCATTTCACCTGGATGCCCTGAAATGAAGATTTGTTTCCTAAGATTTGAGTTGAGGAATTCTGCATTGGGAAGAGAGAGATTCATTTTTAAAAATTGTAACAGGTGTGGGACTTAATTGCATTTCTTAAAATACGTTTCATATGTACATTTTAAAATTAATAATCTTCCCTTATTTGAAGCTTAATGATCCAGCAAACTGGTCCATCTGGAATACTGCCTGAAACCAATAAGAATAGGAAAAAAAAAAAGTTGAAACAATCAAAATAGACTCTAAAGTGACCATATCCCAGCATCTGCTCCTCATTTATGGAATCCTTCTGTGAGCCTATATTTCCTAGGCAGTAGTTGATACTCTTTGGAGCCAGACCCTTGGGATTGAATCCTGGTTCTGCCAGTTGCTAGCTGTGTCGTTTTGGGCAAGTTACTTTAGCTGTTTGTTCCTCAATCTTCTCATCTCTAAAATGGAAATAATAATAGAGTTGCTATAGAATTGAGTTAATACCCATGCAGCAGTGCCTGGTATGTGGTAAACAGTAAATATTAACTATTTCTTATCTTATTTGCTGTTACTTTATTATTTATTATCTCATATACCCTGCATGCTTGGTGATCTAGTTTCCAGATATACAGGCAATTATAACTATGATTTAAAAGGGAGAAAAGACATTTATAGAGTTAAGTCTATATTTTAGGATTAAAATAGCCTATATTTTAGGATTTGAGCTGATAGCTCAAAATAAAGAATAAGAAAACTTGAAAACTAAGCATAAGAACTTAAAAAGTACAGCATTCTGGGCTGTTTAAGAAAATGGTCATAAACTTTCAATGACTCCAGAGGGCATTAGTGAATTTCAACACAATTCAGTACCTATTGTTCAGAGTAATGATTCTGATTCATGAAGAAGATGTTGGGGCGGAGCAAGATGGCCGAATAGGAGCAGCTCCAGTCTCCAACTCCCAGCGCGAGCGACACAGAA
Organism: Macaca nemestrina; assembly: GCF_043159975.1. Taxonomy (NCBI): domain Eukaryota; kingdom Metazoa; phylum Chordata; class Mammalia; order Primates; family Cercopithecidae; genus Macaca; species Macaca nemestrina. Next base: position 118,558,370 of record NC_092133.1, on the reverse strand, counting down.
GACCGGTGATTTCTGCATTTTCAACTGAGGTACTGGGTTCATCTCACTGGGGAGTGCCGGACGATCGGTGCTGGTCAGCTGCTGCAGCCCGACCAGCGAGAGCTGAAGCAGGGCGAGGCATTGCCTCACCTGGGAAGCGCAAGAGGGAAGGGAGTCCCTTTTCCTAGCCAGGGGAACTGAGACACACAACACCTGGAAAATCGGGTAACTCCCACCCCAATACTGCGCTTTAAGCAACAGGCACACCAGGAGATCATATCCCACACCTGGCCGGGAGGGTCCCACACCCACGGAGACTCCCTCATTGCTAGCGCAGCAGTCTGTGATCTACCGGCAAGGCAGCAGCGAGGCTGGGGGAGGGGCGCCCGCCATTGCTGAGGCTTAAGTAGGTAAACAAAGCTGCTGGGAAGCTCGAACTGGGTGGAGCTCACAGCAGCTCAAGGAAACCTGCCTGTCTCTGTAAACTCCACCTCTGGGACCAGGCACAGTAAACTAAACAAACGCAGCAGACACCTCTGCAGACACAAAGAACTCTGTCTGACAGCTTTGAAGAGAGCAGTGGATCTCCCAGCACGGAGGTTGAGATCTGAGAAGGGACGGACTCCCTGCTCAAGTGGGTCCCTGACCCCTGAGTAGCCTAACTGGGAGACATCCCCCACTAGGGGCAGTCTGACACCCCACACCTCACAGGGAGGAGTACACCCCTGAGAGGAAGCTTCCAAAGCAAGAATCAGACAGGTACACTCGCTGTTCAGAAATATTCTATCTTCTGCAGCCTCTGCTGCTGATACCCAGGCAAACAGGGTCTGGAGTGGACCTCAAGCAATCTCCAACAGACCTACAGCTGAGGGTCCTGACCGTTAGAAGGAAAACTATCAAACAGGAAGGACACCTACACCAAAACCCCATCAGTACATCACCATCATCAAAGACCAGAGGCAGATAAAACCACAAAGATGGGGAAAAAGCAGGGCAGAAAAGCTGGAAATTCAAAAAATAAGAGCGCATCTCCCCCGGCAAAGGAGCGCAGCTCATCGCCAGCAACGGATCAAAGCTGGACAGAGAATGACTTTGACGAGATGAGAGAAGAAGGCTTCAGTCCATCAAATTTCTCAGAGCTAAAGGAGGAATTACGTACCCAGCGCAAAGAAACTAAAAATCTTGAAAAAAAAGTGGAAGAATTGATGGCTAGAGTAATTAATGCAGAGAAGGTCCTAAACGAAATGAAAGAGATGAAAACCATGACACGAGAAATACGTGACAAATGCACAAGCTTCAGTAACCGACTCGATCAACTGGAAGAAAGAGTATCAGCGATGGAGGATCAAATGAATGAAATGAAGCGAGAAGAGAAACCAAAAGAAAACAGAAGAAAAAGAAATGAACAAAGCCTGCAAGAAGTATGGGATTATGTAAAAAGACCAAATCTACGTCTGATTGGGGTGCCTGAAAGTGAGGGGGAAAATGGAACCAAGTTGGAAAACACTCTTCAGGATATCATTCAGGAGAACTTCCCCAACCTAGTAGGGCAGGCCAACATTCAAATCCAGGAAATACAGAGAACGCCACAAAGATACTCCTCGAGAAGAGCAACTCCAAGACACATAATTGCCAGATTCACCAAAGTTGAAACGAAGGAAAAAATCTTAAGGGCAGCCAGAGAGAAAGGTCGGGTTACCCACAAAGGGAAGCCCATCAGACTAACAGCAGATCTCTCAGCAGAAACTCTCCAAGCCAGAAGAGAGTGGGGGCCAATATTCAACATTCTTAAAGAAAAGAATTTTAAACCCAGAATTTCATATCCAGCCAAACTAAGTTTCATAAGTGAAGGAGAAATAAAATCCTTTACAGATAAGCAAATGCTTAGAGATTTTGTCACCACTAGGCCTGCCTTACAAGAGACCCTGAAGGAAGCACTAAACATGGAAAGGAACAACCGGTACCAGCCATTGCAAAAACATGCCAAAATGTAAAGACCATCGAGGCTAGGAAGAAACTGCATCAACTAACGAGCAAAATAACCAGTTAATATCATAATGGCAGGATCAAGTTCACACATAACAATCTTAACCTTAAATGTAAATGGACTAAATGCTCCAATTAAAAGACACAGACTGGCAAACTGGATAAAGAGTCAAGACCCATCAGTCTGCTGTATTCAGGAGACCCATCTCACACGCAGAGACATACATAGGCTCAAAATAAAGGGATGGAGGAAGATTTACCAAGCAAATGGAGAACAAAAAAAAGCAGGGGTTGCAATACTAGTCTCTGATAAAACAGACTTTCAACCATCAAAGATCAAAAGAGACAAAGAAGGCCATTACATAATGGTAAAGGGATCAATTCAACAGGAAGAGCTAACTATCCTAAATATATATGCACCCAATACAGGAGCACCCAGATTCATAAAGCAAGTCCTTAGAGACTTACAAAGAGACTTAGACTCCCATACAATAATAATGGGAGACTTCAACACTCCACTGTCAACATTAGACAGATCAACGAGACAGAAAGTTAACAAGGATATCCAGGAATTGAACTCATCTCTGCAGCAAGCAGACCTAATAGACATCTATAGAACTCTCCACCCCAAATCAACAGAATATACATTCTTCTCAGCACCACATCATACTTACTCCAAAATTGACCACGTAATTGGAAGTAAAGCACTCCTCAGCAAATGTACAAGAACAGAAATTATAACAAACTGTCTCTCAGACCACAGTGCAATCAAACTAGAACTCAGGACTAAGAAACTCAATCAAAACCGCTCAACTACATGGAAACTGAACAACCTGCTCCTGAATGACTACTGGGTACATAACGAAATGAAGGCAGAAATAAAGATGTTCTTTGAAACCAATGAGAACAAAGATACAACATACCAGAATCTCTGGGACACATTTAAAGCCGTGTGTAGAGGGAAATTTATAGCACTAAATACCCACAAGAGAAAGCAGGAAAGATCTAAAATTGACACTCTAACATCGCAATTAAAAGAACTAGAGAAGCAAGAGCAAACACATTCGAAAGCTAGCAGAAGGCAAGAAATAACTAAGATCAGAGCAGAACTGAAGGAGATAGAGACACAAAAAACCCTCCAAAAAATCAATGAATCCAGGAGTTGGTTTTTTGAAAAGATCAACAAAATTGACAGACCACTAGCCAGACTAATAAAGAAGAAAAGAGAGAAGAATCAAATCGACGCAATTAAAAATGATAAAGGGGATATCACCACCGACCCCACAGAAATACAAACTACCATCAGAGAATACTATAAACACCTCTATGCAAATAAACTGGAAAATCTAGAAGAAATGGATAATTTCCTGGACACTTACACTCTTCCAAGACTAAACCAGGAAGAAGTTGAATCCCTGAATAGACCAATAGCAGGCTCTGAAATTGAGGCAACAATTAATAGTCTACCAACCAAAAAAAGTCCAGGACCAGATGGATTCACAGCTGAATTCTACCAGAGGTACAAGGAGGAGTTGGTACCATTCCTTCTGAAACTATTCCAATCAATAGAAAAAGAGGGAATCCTCCCTAACTCATTTTATGAGGCCAACATCATCCTGATACCAAAGCCTGGCAGAGACACAACAAAAAAAGAGAATTTTAGACCAATATCCCTGATGAACATCGATGCAAAAATCCTCAATAAAATACTGGCAAACCGGATTCAGCAACACATCAAAAAGCTTATCCACCATGATCAAGTGGGCTTCATCCCTGGGATGCAAGGCTGGTTCAACATTCGCAAATCAATAAACATAATCCAGCATATAAACAGAACCAAAGACAAGAACCACATGATTATCTCAATTGATGCAGAAAAGGCTTTTGACAAAATTCAACAGCCCTTCATGCTAAAAACGCTCAATAAATTCGGTATTGATGGAACGTACCTCAAAATAATAAGAGCTATTTATGACAAACCCACAGCCAATATCATACTGAATGGGCAAAAACTGGAAAAATTCCCTTTGAAAACTGGCACAAGACAGGGATGCCCTCTCTCACCACTCCTATTCAACATAGTGTTGGAAGTTCTGGCTAGGGCAATCAGGCAAGAGAAAGAAATCAAGGGTATTCAGTTAGGAAAAGAAGAAGTCAAATTGTCCCTGTTTGCAGATGACATGATTGTATATTTAGAAAACCCCATCATCTCAGCCCAAAATCTCCTTAAGCTGATAAGCAACTTCAGCAAAGTCTCAGGATACAAAATTAATGTGCAAAAATCACAAGCATTCTTATACACCAGTAACAGACAAACAGAGAGCCAAATCAGGAATGAACTTCCATTCACAATTGCTTCAAAGAGAATCAAATACCTAGGAATCCAACTGACAAGGGATGTAAAGGACCTCTTCAAGGAGAACTACAAACCACTGCTCAGTGAAATAAAAGAGGACACAAACAAATGGAAGAACATACCATGCTCATGGATAGGAAGAATCAATATCGTGAAAATGGCCATACTGCCCAAAGTAATTTATAGATTCAATGCCATCCCCATCAAGGTACCAATGAGTTTCTTCACAGAATTGGAAAAAACTGCTTTAAAGTTCATATGGAACCAAAAAAGAGCCCGCATCTCCAAGACAATACTAAGTCAAAAGAACAAAGCTGGAGGCATCACGCTACCTGACTTCAAACTATACTACAAGGCTACAGTAACCAAAACAGCATGGTACTGGTACCAAAACAGAGATATAGACCAATGGAACAGAACAGAGTCCTCAGAAATAATACCACACATCTACAGCCATTTGATCTTTGACAAACCTGAGAGAAACAAGAAATGGGGAAAGGATTCCCTATTTAATAAATGGTGCTGGGAAAATTGGCTAGCCATAAGTAGAAAGCTGAAACTGGATCCTTTCCTTACTCCTTATACGAAAATTAATTCAAGATGGATTAGAGACTTAAATGTTAGACCTAATACCATAAAAATCCTAGAGGAAAACCTAGGTAGTACCATTCAGGACATAGGCATGGGCAAAGACTTCATGTCTAAAACACCAAAAGCAACGGCAGCAAAAGCCAAAATTGACAAATGGGATCTCATTAAACTAAAGAGCTTCTGCACAGCAAAAGAAACTACCATCAGAGTGAACAGGCAACCTACAGAATGGGAGAAAATTTTTGCAATCTACTCATCTGACAAAGGGCTAATATCCAGAACCTACAAAGAACTCAAACAAATTTACAAGAAAAAAACAAACAACCCCATCAAAAAGTGGGCAAAGGATATGAACAGACATTTCTCAAAAGAAGACATTCATACAGCCAACAGACACATGAAAAAATGCTCATCATCACTGGCCATCAGAGAAATGCAAATCAAAACCACAATGAGATACCATCTCACACCAGTTAGAATGGCAATCATTAAAAAGTCAGGAAACAACAGGTGCTGGAGAGGATGTGGAGAAATAGGAACACTTTTACACTGTTGGTGGGATTGTAAACTAGTTCAACCATTATGGAAAACAGTATGGCGATTCCTCAAGGATCTAGAACTAGATGTACCATATGACCCAGCCATCCCATTACTGGGTATATACCCAAAGGATTATAAATTATGCTGCTATAAGGACACATGCACACGTATGTTTATTGCGGCACTATTCACAATAGCAAAGACTTGGAATCAACCCAAATGTCCATCAGTGACAGATTGGATTAAGAAAATGTGGCACATATACACCATGGAATACTATGCAGCCATAAAAAAGGATGAGTTTGAGTCCTTTGTAGGGACTTGGATGCAGCTGGAATCCATCATTCTTAGCAAACTATCACAAGAACAGAAAACCAAACACCGCATGTTCTCACTCATAGGTGGGAACTGAACAATGAGATCACTTGGACTCAGGAAGGGGAACATCACACACCGGGGCCTATCATGGGGAGGGGGTAGGGGGGAGGGATTGCACTGGGAGTTATACCTGATGTAAATGACGAGTTGATGGGTGCAGCACAGCAACATGGCACAAGTATACATATGTAACAAACCTGCATGTTATGCACATGTACCCTCCAACTTAAAGTATAATAATAATAAATAAATTAAAAAAAAAAAAAAAAAAAAAAAAGAAGATGTTAAATTCTGTTCATAGTGTTCAGTTTAGAGAAATCAGAAAGAATTTTATGTTTTAGGAAAATTCCAAAACAAACATTTAAAAAAGGCATTTAAAGGTCCATTTCTAGAAGATTTGGAATTACATAAACTTCATTTATTTGAATTTTTTTCTGCCTCTTCTTTTCAGTCCAAGTTAGTTTTTTTCAGAATTATTTATAAATGTGGTTTTCAGACACAAGTATTATTTCTGTTAAATGCCAAACACGTCTTCCCTGTACACACCTCATCTTAACTTTCATTTAAGCCATTCCACTGCTCAGTAATATCTCCATACAAATCTCCTTGATTGTCAGGCTGACCAGGTTTTGCTCTGCAAATTATGTTTACCAGGAATTGGCAGTCTGAGGTATGTGAGATGAGATATACATCATGCCAGTTGCAATATAACCTTTAATGTTTACATACACATCTTTGAATTAGAAAGGTCATTTTGCTCGAAAATGATTTTTTTAAAAAAATTTAATTGTGGTAAAAATACATAACATAAAAATCTAACTATCATTCTATTTAAGTGTACAATTCGGTAATATTATTCACATTTTTGTGTGACAGAGCTCTAAAAATTTTTCATGTTGCAAAATGGAAACTCTACACCCATTGAACAACTCCTCATATTCCCTTGCCCCTAACCCTTGGAAAACACCATTCCACTTTCTATTTCTATGAGTTTATCTACTTTAGGTACCACATATATGTGGTATCATAGAGTATTTGGCCTTTTGTGAGTGGCTTATTTCACTTAGCATAAAGTCCTCTATGTTCAACCATGTTGAAACAGATGATAGAGTTTCCTTCTCTTTTCAATCCTGGATAATATTCTATTATTTTTATATATCACATTTTGTTTATCCATTTATTTATTGATGGGTATTAGGTTTACTTACAACTCTTGGCTATTTTAAATAGTGCCACTCTGAATATGGGTATGCAAATATCTCTTCAAATTACTGCTTTCACTTATTTTGGATATATACCAAAAAGAGATTGCAAGATCACATAGTAATTCTATTTTTAATTCTTTCAAGAACCTTCATATTGTTTTCTGTAGTGGCTACACCATTTCATATTTTCACCAACAGTCCACAAGGGTTCCAATTTTTTCCACATCCTCAGAAATATGTATTATAATTATAATTTTTTGATTGTGGCCATATTAATGGAGGTGGGATGATATCTCATTGTGGTTTTGATTTGCATTTCTCTAAGTATGTAGTGATGTTTAGCATCTTTTCATTTGCTTATTGGCCGTTTGTATATTTTCTTTGCAGAAATTTGCCCATTTAAAATCAGACTATTTGTTTTTCTGTGTCATTGAGTTGCAGAAGTTCTTTATGTGCTCTGGATATTAGCCCTTTATCAGAAACATGGTTTGCAAATATTTTCTCATATTCTGTAGGCTGACTTTTCATTCTGTTGATTGTATTGCATTCTTTGATGCAAATACATTTTTAAATTTGATGTAGTCCCATTTGTCTATTTTTGGTTTTGTTGGTTGTGGATTTGATGTCATATCCAAGAAACCATTCCCAAATCTAATGTCATAAGGCTTTTCCCATTTTTCTTCTTGAGTTTAATAGTTTCAAGTGTTTAGGTCTTAAATCATTTTGATTAAGTTTTATATTTGGTGTTAGGTAAGAATCTGACTTTATTCTTTTGCATGTGCATATTCCATTTTCCAAATACCACCTGTTTGAAGAGAATGTCCTGTCCTCACTGAGTTGTTGAAGATAATTTGAACATTATATTTAAGGGTTTATTTCTGGGCTCTCTATTCCATTTGTCTGTATGTCTGTCTTTATGCCAGTACCACACTGTTTTGATTACGATAGCTTTGTAATGTGTTTTGAAATCAGAAAGTGTGATGCCTCCAACTATGTTCTTTTTCAAGATTGTTTTGACGATTTGGGGTCCTCTGGGATTCCATATAAGTTTAGGAAATTTTTTCTATTTCTGAAAAAAATGTCATTAGGATTTTGATATGGATTACATTGAATCTGTAGTTTTCCTTTTCTTTGAATAGTATGGATATTTTAACAATATTAAATTTTTCAATTCAGTGTTGCAATGAACACTGGATGTCACTTATTTATATCTTTTAACATTTCTTTTAGCAATATTTTACAGTTTTCAGTGTATACCTCTTTCACCTTCTTGGTTAATCCTAATCATTTTGTTCTTTTTGATATTGTCATTTAATTCTTTTTGATATTATTATAAATGAGATTGTTTCTAAATTTACTTTTGGATTATTCATTGTTAGTATATAGAAACAACCAATTTTGCCTTGTTGATTTTGTATCCTACATGTTTGCTGGATATGTTTATCAGGTCTAGTAGTTTTTTCGTGTGTGGAATTTCAGGGTTTTCTACCCTCAAATTATGTAAGATCTTGGCATCTGTGAACAAAGATAATTTTACTTTTTAATTTCCTTTTTGGATGCCCTTTAGTTTTTTTCTTGACTAATTTTCCTGGCTAGGACTTGCAGTACCATGTTGAGTGAAAGTGGAGGGAGAAGGCTTTCACACTTTGTACCTGAGCTTAGAGGAAAATTTTTCAGTTTTTTACCATTGAGTATGATGTTATCTGTGGTTTTTCATATATGATCTTTAATATGTTGAGGTATTTTCCTTCTATTTCTTGTCTGTTGGGGGTTTTTATCATAAAAGGGTGTTGCATTGCATCAGATGCTTCCTCTGCATCACTTGAGATAATCGTTTGGTTTTGTCCTTCATTCTGTTGATGTAAGTAACTACACTGATTGATTTTTGCATGTTGAACCATCCTTGCATTCTAGGAATGAATCCCACTTGTTCGTGGTGTATGTGATGTCCTGTTGAATTTGGTTTTTGAATATGTGGTTGAGATTTTTGAATCAATATTCATCAGAAATATTTGTCTATTGTTTTCTTTTCCAATGGTATACTTATCTGGCTTTGGTATAGTGTAATGCTGACATCATAAAATGAATTTGGAACGTTCCTTTCTCTTCAATTTTTTTTTTTTTTTTTTTTTTTTGAGACAGGGTTTCACTCTGTCACCCAGGCTGGAGTGCAGTGGTGTGATCTCAGCTCACTGCAACCTCTGCCTCCCGGGTTCAAGTGATTCTTGTGCCTCAGCCTCCTGAGTAGCTGGGACTATAGGCATGTGCCACTACACCTGGCTAATTTTTCTATTTTTAGCAGCGATGAGGTTTCACCATGTTGGCCTGGATGGTCTCAATCTCCTGACCTCATGATCCACCTGCCTCAGCCTCCCAAAGTGCTGGGATTATAGGTGTGAGCCACCGTGCCCGGGCTTCTCTTCAATTTTTTGCAAGAGTTTGAGGAAGATTGTTGTTAATTGTTTTATACATCTTTAGTAGAATTCTCCAAGGAAGACATCTGGTTATGGGCACCTTTTTATTGGGAAGTTTTTTTGATTACTGAATTTAATCTTCTTACCAGTTATATATCTGTTCTTTTTAATTATTATTTATGATTCAATCTTGATAGTGTGTATGTTTCTAGGAATTTACCCACTTTACTCTAAACTCTTGACCACCATATCTTATGCAATTGGATCTGGTCTGCTCCTAGGAACCTGGATTTGATTGTGAGTTCTTAAGAGCTGTCTTTTGTAAATCTCAGCTGGTGGTTCATCAAAGTAGGCTTCCAATATTGTAAGCAGCTTCCTCATTCACAGGGGTACAATAATGATGGCAACAGTAGACCACCCAGAGCAGCTGCTGTCATTATGCCAGCTGCATTGGGGAGGTGAGAGCAGTGGCAGCAGGAGTGGTTGCAGGAGCAGCAGTGGCAGCAGTGGGTTCTCTGTGCCCTGGATCCATGAGGCAATCAACTGCACCACCCCCACCCTTGCATGGCCAGGCAGAACCTCTTCCCAGGCCCAGAGCCTCTGCTGTGGCCTCAACCTTGCTCCCTGCCACATCCCATGGGCCCATAAGCACCGGGCCAAAGGTGCAGCCAGAACTCACGGGGCCAGCCCCAGAAACATCAGAGTCATTTGTGTGGGGTTGGCCGGGTCCACTGTACCACGTGCATCTCACCCATTGCCCTGAGAGCCATCGCAATGGGACCAGGCCGGGTCACCTGCTGGTGGGGGAGCAGCATGGTCAGGCACGAAGGGCGGGCAGAGGTGGAGCTGGGTTCCAGGGCAGTGCTGTGCTGCATGGAGCCAGTGGGAGCTGGGAGCAGGCAAGACCCCCCCCTCCCATGTGTGGCTGCAGCCGCCCAAGTTGTGGCTGTGGACTCAGGCATTTTGCACTCTTGGGGGGCCTGGGACGGCCTCCTCCTTTGCCCACACAGGCTTGAAGGTGTCTGCTCCCATTACCTGGCCTCTTCTTGCTTTCATTGCCCACTCCAATCACGGAACCCAGGTGCTGTTGCAACCTGACAGGGTGTGTGCATGCTTGGGGCAGTGCTGACAGACCAGCCCCCTGCCACATTGGCCCCCTCTAGACTTTGGGCACCAACAAGCATGGAAGGGAGGCCCAGCAGGTGCTGAGGGCAGCTTGGCACTAGCCTGCAGGCACCCCTGGGCACAAACAGCCTGGGTGCCATGAATGGTGGCAGGCATCAGACAAGATCCTGGGAAGAAGAGGGGAGGGTCCCCAGTGAAACCCCACCTTCAGACTGGGGGGGGCCTGAAGCCTGGGGGCTGGGCTACTGATCCCCTGGACTGAAGTGGGAACTTGTGGTGCCTTTTCCGGACCTGCCCATGGCCACCCATGGACCAATGGACATGTACTTCCTCTCCCCTGAGACCCATAAAAGCCCTGGACTCAGCCAAACTCAAGGAGATGATGGGACAACCAACTGCAGAGAGAAGCTGCCCACCCCAGGATCTCCTCTTTGCTGAGGGCTGAGGAGATGATGAAACATCCAGTTGCAGAAAGAAATTAACCTCTCTGCTGAGAGCTGGACAATTATCAGGATGACCTGCCCCACAGAAAGGAGCTACTCTCTCTGCTGAGAGCTGAACACTCATTGGAACACTCTGGCTATAGAGAGGAGTTCCCCTCTGAGCTGTTCTATTGCTCAATAAAGCTCCTCTTTATCTTGTTGGCCCTCCACTTGTCTGTGTACCTCATTCTTCCTAGATGGAGTACAAGAACTCAGGACCCACTGAATGGTGGGGCTAAAAAAGCTGTAACACAAACAGGGCTGAAACACCTCCCTTGCATGCCATGTTGTGGGGGACAAGAAGGAAAAACTAGAGAAGGAAAGAAGAGCTGTGTCCCTTTGGGGAGCCCAGACCTAGAAGCTCCCTGAGCCAGAGCTGTGACACCCTTTTTAGGTCTCTGTGGTTCCTGGCATCTCCAAGCTTCTGAGCACCACACCATGTTTCTTGGTGTTAGCTGTTGATATGGTTTGGCTGTATTCCCACCCAAATCTCATCTTGAGTTTTAGCTCCCATAATCCCCATGTGTTGTTGGAGGGAGCTGGTGGGAGGTAATTGAATCATGGAGGCAGTTTTTTTCCATGCTGTTCTCATGATAGTGAATAAGTCTCATGAGATTTGATGGTTTTATAAAGGGCAGTTCTCCTTCACATGCTCTCTTGCCTGCCACCATGTAAGACATGCTTTTGCTCCTCTTTTGCCTTCCATCATGTTTATGAGACTTCCCCATCCATGTGGAACTGTGAGTCTTTTAAATCTCTTTCCTCTATAAGTCTTGGGTATATCTTTATAGCAACTTGAGAACAGACTAATACAGTAAATTGGTACCGATAGAGTGGGATACTGCTATTAAGATAACCTTAAATGTGGAATTTACTTTAGAACTGGGTAACAGGTAGAGGCTGGAACAGTTTGGAGGGCTCAGAAGAAGACAGGAGGCTGTGGGAAAGTATGGAGCTTTCTAGAGACTTGTTGAATGATTTTGACCAAAATGCTGATAGTAATATAGACAATGAAGTCCAGGCTGAGGTGTTCCAGATAGAGATGAGGAACTTGTTGGGAACTGGAGCAAAGGTGATTCTTACTGTGTTTTTAGCAAAGAGACTGGCATTTTGCCCCTGACCTAGATATCTGTGGAACTTTGTACTTGAGAGAGATGATTCAGGGTATCTAGCAGAAGAAATTTCTAAGCAGCAAGGTAGCAAGAGGTGACTTGGGTTCTTTTAAAAGCATTTAGTTTTATTCATTCACAAAGATATGATTTGTAATTCGAACTTATGTTTAAAAGAGAAACAGAGCATAAAATTTTGGAAAATTTGCAGCCTGGCAATGCAATAGAAAAGAAAAATCCATTTTCTGAGGAGAAATTCCAGCCAGCTGCAGAAATTTGCATAAGTAACAAGGAAATGCAGAAACTTGTACAATCACCAAGACAATGGTGAAAAATGTTTCTGGGGCATATCAGAGGTCTTCATGGCAGTCCCTCCCATCACAGGCCTGGAGGCCCAGGAGGAGAATTGGTTTCATGGACTGGCTCCAGGGCTCCCTTGCTTTGTGCGGTCTTAGGACTTGGTGTCCCGTGTCTCAGCTGTGGCTAAAAGGGGCCAAGGTACAGCTCAGACCATTGCTTCAGAGGGTGCAAGCCCCAAACCTTGGCAGCTTCTGTGTGTTTTTGGGCCTTCTGGTGCACAGAAGTCAAGAATTGAGGTTTGGGAACCTCTGCCTAAATTTCAGAGGATGCATAGAAACACCTGGATGTCCAGGCAGAGGTGTGCTGCAGGGGCGAGTCCTTCATGAACAACCTCTTCTAGGGCAGTGCAGAAGGAAAATGTGTGATGGAAGCCCTGACACAGAGTCCCCACTGGGGCACTGCCTAGTGGAGCTGTGAGAAGAGGACCACCATCCTCCAGATCCTGGAATGGTAGATCCACCAACAGCTAGCACTGTGTGCCTGGAAAAGCCACAGATACTCAACACTAGCCCATGAAAGCAGCCAGGAGGTGGACTGTACCCTGCAAAGCCACAGAGGCAGAGCTGCCCAAGACCATGGGAACCCACTTACTGCATCAGCATGACCTGGATGTGAGATGTGGAATTAAAGGAGATCATTTTGGAGTTTTAAGATTTGACTACCCTGCTGGATTTTAGACTTTAATGAGGCCTGTAGTCCCTTTGTGTTGGCCAATTTATCCCATTTGGAATGGGTGTATTTACCCAATGCCTGTACTCCCATTGTATCCAGGAAGTAACTGACCTGTTTTTGATCTTATATGTTCATAGGCGGAGGGGACTTGCCTTGACCCAGATTATACTTTGGACTGTGGACTTTTGAGTTAATGCTGAGATGAATTAAGACTTTGGGGAACAGTTGGGAAGGCATGATTTGTTTTGAAATGTGAGGACATGAGATTTGGGAGGGCATGGGGTGGAATGATATGGTGTGGCTGTGTCCCCACCCAAATCTCATCTTGAATTGTAGCTATCATAATCCCCATATATCATGGGAGGGAACTGGTAGGAAGTAATTGAATCCTGGGAGTGAGTTTTTCCCATGCTGTTATCTTGAAAGTGAATAAGTCTCATGAGATCTGATGGTTTTATAAAGGACAGTTCCCCTGCACGTGCTCTCCTGCCTACTGCCATGTGAGATTTGCCTTTGCTTCTCTTTTGCCATCTGCCATGATTGTGAGGCCTCCCCAACTGTGTGGAACTGTGAGTCAATTAAGACTCTTTCCTTTATAAATTACCCAGTCTCGGGTATGTTCTTATAACAGCATGAGAATGGACTAATACAGCCATCGAAGCTGCTTATGGTATACCTGGTTCAGCTGCAGCCTTGCAGGGAGCCAGTGCCCTTGCCAGTGCCTAGAGCTGTCCTCTCTTCTGCAGCTGGTGTGCCTTGCTGCACAGTGTGTGGACCCCACACTCACTCACACCCCCCTTACTGCTCCACACCTGGCTTGCCCTTGGCAGGTGTGGGATCCAGGTCAGTAGCAGGAGCCAAGGACAGCCTTCCAGGCTGAGTGGGCACAATGCGCCTAGCAGGCCAGAGCAAAACTCAGGCCTAGGCGCCACTGGCCACTGAGGTTTCTGGCTGGCAAAATGACACTCCAAGGATCCCATAACAATAACTCTTAATTTTTATATTTTTTATTAATTTTTATCACAGGCTACTCATAGAGCAGTGAGGGGAAAGAAGTGCTACTTAACAAGCAGCCCCTCAGTCCAAATGGGGTAAACATTAGTTGAGCATCACTATATTTACAGTTTTTTTTTTTATTATAATTTAAGTTCTAGGGTACATGTGCATAACGTGCAGGTTTGTTACATATGTATACTTGTGCCATGTTGCTGTGCTGCACCCATCAACTCGTCATTTACATCAGGTATAACTCCCAGTGCAATCCCTCCTCCCTCCCCCTTCCCCCCTCCCCATGATAGGCCCCGGTGTGTGATGTTCCCCTTCCCGAGTCCAAGTGATCTCATTGTTCAGTTCCCACCTATGAGTGAGAACATGCGGTGTTTGGTTTTCTGTTCTTGTGATAGTTTGCTAAACTAGGTTAACTAATTTTCTAATGTTAAAAATGTATAATTTTGTTTAGGAGGTAACAGGGATGAAGTAGCAAGGGAATCATGGTGGTGGATACAGCAAGAAAATATGCCTTCCAAGTTTATTGAAAATTGTAAATTTTCGATTTACAATTCTTCATTAAAAAATAAGCCGAGACCACTTGTATACTTCAAGGCAAAAGTATGAAAACAGTAGCACATTTGATTCCGTGCAGGCGCTGCTGTCTTGGAGGTGGAGTCAGTGTAGCAGGATAGTCTACTTTTATTGATTTTAATTGACTTAAGTTTTTTTCTTTCCTTTGAGATCATAAAATTATGTATTAATAGAACAATAAGTTTGAGGTGGCTAATAATTCATGTTTCTGTGTTTTATGTAATGAAATTAGGAGGCATTTCTTTCAAGTTCAAGGAATATTTTATTTGGCAATATGTACCAGATCTAATCAATTCAATTTTTAAACATTCATTTTTTTAAGTTGGCTGTAGAGTTTGTTTATAGCAGAGAGATACTTTAATTCCAATAAACTTTCAAATCTTCCATAAGAATTTAAAATTCTCAGCTGAGTCACTGTTGCAGTGTTGAGTCATATCATCATGAAATCAGTGATGTTCTAGGTTCTAATGAATAGCATTAACCTCTGAATTTCAGCAAGTTAAAATATTTCAAGAATTCTAATGTAGTCTTAGTATCTAAGACTTAGTTTACCTGGTTTACCTTAGTTTACAAATCCTTGCTGGATGAATATTTAGTAATTGTAACTTACAACAAACTCCACATGCTACATTCATAGTATCGTGATGTCATAATAGAAATAATGATACCCCACTGAATTGCTCTTCTCAGGATCCTTTGATTCTTTCTTTCTGCCTAACTTTTTAGCTCTGAAGTGTTCTGAATCTCACCACTTGGACCTATTTCCTTGATAGTATGTTTAGAGGTTCTGGCAGGGAAATACAGCTGCTTGTGTACCCTTGAGTGAAGAATGGTTCTCTTCCATTTGGGAAGGTCATCCTCTTTGACCTAGCAAGTAGCTTCAGGAAGGACACACATGGAGTAGTGAGGAAGAAAAAAGACACCTGCCAAGTCAGCCAGATTAGCTGAATCAATCCTGGCAATCAATGAGGTGGCAGATGTTGCAGCAGGGTTACTCTTATATTTTTGGATCTATTTCCTTCACTTGACTGAAGGCATTGCTTAGTGATTTAATCTTATCTAATCTCATGGATTTATCTGTGATCTTTATGCAAATGATTCTCAAATTATACAGCCCAGACATCTCTTCTAAACTTTATAATAGTTTATCAAACTACCTATTTGAGATCTAGATCTAAATTTTTGAATAATCACTTCACTGTGATTTCTAAAACGTGGTTTCCAAAACTGATTTCCAAAACGTGATGTCCAAAACAACCTCTGATCTTTTCCCTAAATCTATAGCCTTTCTCAGATCAGTTGAATGACAACTCCATACTTAAGTTTGCTCAGGCCAAAAACCCCGGAGTCATCCTTTATTTTTCTCTTCCTCTTATACCCTGTATTTAACCCATTAGGCCATCATGGTGGCTCTACCCTTTTCAGACTATGTCTGTGTCTGGTGGAATAGTTATTCTCATTACTTAAAGACAATAAGGCTCAGAGACATTAAGAGAACAGCCCAAATCCACATGGTTGGGAAGTGATGAAGTCAGATTTCAAATTTATCTTTTCCGACCGACCACAACTAACATGCTCTTTCCATAATACTAATGCTTCTCCTAAATAAATGTTATAATTACTTTTTTATTTACATAGTTTAGAAATATGATTTGACCTATTGTATACCTGGAGATTTATAAAACAGTACATGTTATTTTGATTAGTTTCTGTAGGAATTCTCTATGCATGCTGCAGTTATTTCGTAAATACTTGCTAACTCAGTTGAATTGACTGGTACTCTTGCTATTTTATGTTGCTCTGGGTTAGGAAATGTGTTTTCAATTGCAACATATAATTGGATATGTGTGTGTTAGATACAAAAGAAGAGGTTATTAATGAAATTAAAATATTCGAGAAGGTCCTTTGGAAACCTCTTTTTCAGAGATTTCTTGCTATGTCTCTGGCTTTAGAATATGTATTAGCTTTTTTTTTTAAATCTTACATGAAAATACTTGTCTAATTGCTAGAGTTTTGTGACATGTAATATTGATCTTAATGCTAATCATTTAAGCTTAGATTATGGAATAATTTAAATTCTTTAAAATTTTATGTCAAGGGCCTCTGAAAAGAGGGACATTTTATAATTCTTAAATTCACTCGATTCTAAGTTCCTCTAATAGATTATAGTGTCAAAAAGGCAATGTGCTGGAATCATGGTAGAGCAATATCATAAAAGAAATTTCAGTGTTGGTTAGATTATTTAAATACTCCAGTTTTACTGATGTAGTTTTTGTAGTTTAGTAGAAGTTATCCCTTGCTATGTAATTAAATGTAGCAAAAATGAATTATGTTAAGCTAGATTTTGCTTGGTTAAAATTATATATATATATAAAATATATATTAAAAATATCTATATATAAAATATATATATATTTTGAGACAGAGTGTCACTCTGTCGCCCAGTCTGGAGTGCAGTGATGCGATCTCGGCTCACTGCAAGCCCCACCTCCCGGGTCACACCATTCACCTGCCTCAGCCTCCCAAGTGGCTGGAACTACAGGCGCCCGCCACCATGCCTGGCTAATTTTTTGTATTTTTAGTAGAGACGGGGTTTGACCATGTTGGCCAGGATGGTCTCTATCTCCTGACCTCATGAACCGCCCACCTCGGCCTCCCAAAGTGCTGGGATTACAGGCATGAGTCACTGCACCCAGCCTAAAATTGCACCTTTTGCTTGCTAGGTTTTATCTTTGACCCTTGAAAGAAGTCAAGTTTAAATTTTTGGGAGATTTCTATTGTTTGTGATTGTGACATATTTTGAAAGCTATTTTTCTTCATTATATGTATATGTAAAACATTTATCTATTAAACAGATTTTAGGTAAACAGCCCTGGGATAATTGATCTTCATTTTTGTCTTCTAAATTTGCATTTTTAAATTTACTTGTTTTATTATTTTATCAATTTGTGTTATTTTGATTGATTCCAGGATAAAATTTGATGACTATTTAATTCATAAAAGCAATTTTCACATCTTAAATTTTATATATCTGTTTACCTACCTATCTGCCTATCTACCCACCTACCTACCTTTGCTTTGATAGAAACATTCAGTATGGAATCACTTTTGAAATATTCTTATAGGCTTTGGAACAATTTCTTAAAGCAATAAAATGATATGTGAGGCACTAAAAAGAAAAACTGTGTCTAGTAATTAACTCATTCCGTTGCCACAGGAAGTAAAGATGTGTGCAACTGCAGCTGTAATGGCATAAATTTAGAAAGCAAACTTAATTTACTGCTTCTAAAAAAATATCTGTTGGCACAACAAAACTAAAAAGTTCAAAAAAGAGCTATTTTATTTCTGGAAAATGTGTTAGTTTTCTGTTACCATTTGCAAGGATGGGTGTCTGTGAGCCTTTATACCATGAGATAAGCCATGATCAACTATGTTGCTGTCTTTTCTTCTTCATAGTGTATGCCAATTAAAGGCCTAGGATTCGTTCTTGGAGCCTATGAGTGCATTTGCAAAGCAGGATTCTATCATCCTGGAGTCTTACCAGTGAACAACTTTCGGAGTAAGTGTCCTTTGTTTCTATGCATATATATGTATATACATCATATATACTATTATTACGAAGATTTTCTTTTATCCTTGTTAGAGTTATATGGTTGAATAATCATTGGTTTGGCATTCTTTCATCACTTAAGGAGTTTTAGTTTTAGTTTGCCATCTACAATGCTCTGGAGAACCACTAAAATATACCAAAAATATCCTTAGGTATATATTAGTTTTTAATACATTTTAAAAGTCTGAAGATATTGTAGCTATCTGGTAAGACCAATGGAGGTTTAGTTATTGAAAGATGCTATTACAGAAAGTTCCTAAAACTAATTTTGTCAGTTTGTTTATTTTACTTACCAATGTGTTTATATGTTTTTAATGCTGCATAAAAGTTACCGTAAAGTGAGAGGCTTAAAGCAGCACAAATTGGTTATCATACAGTTTCCATTGGTTAGGTTCTTAGTCCTGGGTTAGCTAGATCCTAAGCTCAAGGTCTCACCACTCTAAAATCAAGATGTTGGCTGGGTATAGTGGCTCACGCTTGTAGTCCCAGCAATTTGGGAGGCTGAGGTGGGAGGATTTCTTGAGCTCAGGAGTTCAAAACCAGCCTGGACAACATAGTGAGACCTTGTCTCAATAATAATAATGATAATAATAATACAATGCAGAGATCATCTTCAAAAAAATATAAGTCTACTTGCTGTTATTTGCATTATCTGACCTCTATAAACAATCATGACCAGAGCCATGTCTTCATAAATTTAATAAAATATTACATGCAGAAATTTATAGTTTCAAAAAATAAAAATAAAAGAAACTCAAGGTGTCACTTGGGTGTGATCTTCTCAGAGGCTCAGGGTCCCCTTCAAAGCTCTTTAGGATTGTTGGAAGAATTCAGTTCCTTGCAATTGTAGGCCTGAGGCCCTTATTTTCTGGCTGGATGTCAGCCCAGGGTCAGTCTTAGTTCCTAAAAGTTGCCTCAAGGCCTAGCTATGTCACCCTCTCACAATATGGCTGATTCCTTTTTCAAGGCTACCAGGAGAATCTCCCTAGCCTGCTAAGACAGAGTCTTAAATGACAGAGTGTAATAATGGGAGTGACTCTCCCATCACTTCAGCATATAACGTAGCCTAACCAAAAGAGAGAATGTCCCATCATTTTTACGGATCTACCCACATTCAAATGGAAGTGATTATATAGGGCTTCTATTCCAGAATTGAAATTTGGTCATCTGGTTATTTTATTCCTACTCCGGAAAATGTCAGTGTTACAATTCAAGTATTGAGTATTATTCTATCTCTGGAGAATGAACTTTTGCCACATCACCTTATAGCGATTGGATATAGTACCTAAGAAGAAAGACTGTAGTGGTTAACGGGGTGGTTTCATGAAAGTTAGGGTTTGGGAGTTGCTAAAACTAGAGTACAGGTCTTTTTTAAATAGTTACCCATAAATCTTTGCCAGCCCTATTATCTGTGTAGGAATTTGGATTTCTCTGAGGCATACTTCAAAGGGTTCATTGAGATTGAGACCTGAATGTCTTCCTCTGGGAATTTTGGTAGACATTTATAGATTTATATATAGTGCTTTTTCTCTCTCTTAGAAGGCACTATTCTTGGTCCTGAGACTGTTCACATTTAACTTGTAGGTTCTGGAGGTGAGAAACATTTTGCTGTCTCCTCCGCCACATATTTCAGAGTTTAGTCCTTGTTCTGAGTGAGTTGTTGTAGGCAGAATTCTAAGGTGGCCTCTCAGGTTCTGCTTCCACATCTTCTTAAGTGTGGGTGTGAGCTATGAATTTGCTGGGATGCTCACTCCCTTGCTTAGGTTCTGTTATTTAGCAACATAAGAGAGTAAGGATGTAGTCACTTTTGTGATTACATTGTTTTATCTAAGACTCCATCATAGCAGACTGGAAGGAGAGAGAGAATCTTCTACTGGCTTTGAGGAAGTAAACTACCTTGTTGGGGAGACAGCCATGTGGTTGGGGCTTGAGAGCAGCCTGTAAGAACTGAGAGCAAACCCCACTAATAGCCTACGAGAAAACAGGGACTTCTAGTACTACAGTTGCAGGGAAGTAAATTCTTCCAACAGCCTGAATACTCTCAGAAGAGGACCGTGAGCTCCAGATGAGAATGCAGCCTAGCCAAAACCTTGATTTCAGCCTGGTGAGGCCCTAAGCAGAGAACCCAGTTACACTGTGCCAAGACTTCTATTCAACAGAAACAGGGAAATAATAAACAGACATCTTAAGTCCCTAAACTTTTGATCATTTATAATGCGGCAATTGCAAATATACAATAGCAATCCTGGTAATATATTTTAAGGATGATTATGCTTTTTGGTGTGTGTGTGCCAGACCATGGCGACACCGGAGCTACTTCGGCATTTTTCACGTTTATGGTCCAGACATAACATATGATTCAACACTGAAGGATTAAGGGAAAAGGTTTTAGCTTATGTTCTGTGAAGGTATTTTGTATCTGGTTTACCCACATTTGTTCTCAGCTCCCACTATGTGACTGAAATAAAACATCTAAATATTGTAGAATCAGAGAATGACTATGCCATTTGCTTATAACACTACCAGGAGAAACTGGTTAACCTTTAACAACTTATCTTTATTTAATTTGCACACTCCTACTTTCTTCCTTATTTTAAAAGCCAGTGTTTTCTTACTGGACCTACACTCTAAGAAAAGGCTGCCTCTCTGTGTGAGTCTAACTCCCATGTTATACACATTGCAGCCATGGAAGAGAGGCCACTCTTTCCAGGAAGATGATCTATAATTGAATTTAGATTTGATTCAGCTTTGACCTCAGCACATACTTAGCCAGGACCAACATTCCTCAGTGACAGAGCCGAACAGTCACTGCCTGTTGTAATTTGAAGCCAGTAAGGCAGGGGTCCCCAACCCTTGGGCTGCAGACTGGTGCCAGTTAATGGCCTGTTAGGAACCTGGCCGCACAGCAGGAGATGGGCAGTGGGTGAGTGAATTAGTCCATTCTCATGCTGCTATGAAGAAATATTCAAGACTGGGTAATTTATAAAGAAAAGAGATTTAATCGACTCACAGTTTCACATGGCTAGAGAAGCCTCAGGAAACTTATAATTGTGGAAGGCACCTCTTCACAGGGTGGCAGGAGAGAGAATGAGTGTTGAGCGAATGGGGAAGACCCTTATAAAACCATCAGATCTCATGAGAACTCACTATCACGAGAACAGCATAGTGAAAACTGCTCTCATGATTTAGTTATCTCCACCTGTTCCTGTCCTTGACACATGGGGGATTATTACAATTCAAGGTAAGATTTGGGTGGGGACACAGAGCCAAACCATATCAGTGAGATAGTATTAATGCCCAAACTCTGCCTCCTATCAAATCAATGGTGGCATTAGATTCTCATAGAAGTGCAAACTCTAATGTGAATTGCACATGTGAGGGATCTAGGTTGCACGCTCCTCATGAGAATCTAATGCCTGATGATCTGAGGTGGAGCAGTTTCATCCCCAAACTGTTATCCTGCATGCCCTCCACCTCAGTCCATGGAAAAATTGCCTTTCATGAAACCAGTCTCTGGTGCCAAAAAAGGTTGGGGACCACTGCCGTAAAGTACTCTTTAACCAGAAATAGCTTTCCTGATAGCCTTGTCAAGTTTCACAAAAATCCAACATTAATCACTTCTTGTCCTAAAGAGAGAGTACAACAACCTGACTAGGAATATGAGCTGTGTAACTCACCAGTGTCATCATCCAAGAACTACTCAATATTTTTTATATTTTGGGCTTATATGAGAATATATTGCATGTCTCTGTGTTTTAATTTATTAGGTCTCTTCATCATAGTATCCAGGCAAGTTATAGGGAAAGTTATTTTTATACTTTCTTGATGAGGTATCTGTGAGATAAGGAATGACCACATGTAGCCCTTGAGCCAAAGGTAAGAAAGGCATTAAGGACCCAACATATAAGATAACATGGAAAACTGCTAGCACAGTACATGGCATATAATAAGTGGTCAATACACAGTTAAATAATTAAATACACATATACCCACATATAAAAACAAAATATTAATCATGCATGTAAAGAGATATCTCCTAAGCACCACTGGTCATTAGCACCTTATCTCAAATATTTTATTATATTAGGATAACTAGTGACTTTAGCTGGGACCTTTGGAGAATTAATTCTACAATAGGAGGAAGTTAGTTGAGAAACAAAGGATATACAGCAAAGACAAAATTCACTTGATTTATAATTGTAAATACAGAAAAAAGACCCCAAATTCCTAAATCTCTTGTAGTCTTGTGTCCCCTTTGGAGAGAGGAGCTAAGATGTGGTGCTGATCTCTTAGAGAAAATATATATATGACTTAAAAATTCTGTTAAAATGTGAAGTGATTTAAAAATCTTTATTTAGACCTAGGCCCACAGTAAACAAATGGCTCATGAAGACCAAGAGAATGTATTCAAATAACATGATATGAAATTGTGCTGACAGTCCAGAGACCTTGTTCCTGGCATCTCTCTTGAAATTAGTAATCATATGCGAGTTAATGGGATCTGACATCTGGAGAGTAGCAGGATTTCAGAATAACCAAGTACTGATGTTTCGCTGTCTTTTCAAATCCAGGTTGTTCCCTTCCAGGTTGATGAAATACAAGCTTGTGACTAGCTCATCTTCCTCAAATTCATCTCTCCTAGTATGGATTCTGTCTTCAGTGAAACTGCTTTTATCTTTTGTGTGGATATAGTGCCAGTCTTTCAGTCTTATTTCTTTCACCTTTTGGATTGACTTCAGCCTGTATACATTTCCAAATCTCAATTTACAAGTGACCCATATCCAAAAATGATAATCCCTACTTACGCAGCTCTAGTGGTATTGATATGAGAAGATACGATGGGGGGAAAAAGATAACAAAGTAATTAGAGACATAAAGAGTATGCAGTTCTGGAAGAAAAAGAAGGGAAGCTCTTTGAAAGTGGTACAGTTTAGGGATTCTGGCTGAGCTCTACAGCAAATGTTAAGCAAGGCTGACTTGTCTCTGGGATGAGTCTTGGTTTTCTTGCCTTGCTTGAGTCTCACATTCTCTTCCTACTCTCTTTCATGGCTGGGGAGTTGGGACATGTGCCTTTCCAAAAATCTCAAAGTTGAAAAGAACAAAGACATTCTGAGAAAATATTTCAGATCAGAGGCTAAGAAACATGGCAAGTAAATTCAATGCATGATCCTAGATTTCACCCTAGATGGAGAAAAGTAGCCACAAAGGACATTATTCTGGCAATTGATGAAATTTGAATGTGGGCTATGTATTAGATGATAATATTATTTCAGGATTAAATTTCCAACTTTTATAATTGTAATGTGGTTTTGTGTGAGGATGCCCTTTTCATAGGATATGCTAGCTGAAGTGTCTATGGGTAAAGGGATATAGAATCTCCATCCTATACTTACATGGTTCAGGAAGAATAGTATACGTTAAATTTATATAAACATCTATCAAGACAATAGACATTTGCTTTCTGAAGACTAAGCTCAGTATCAGTCTCTAGTATCTATTCCAAACTTAGACAGAATAGATTAAAAGAGCTTGAACACCACAATCTCATAAATAGCATCGTCACTTTCACCACTGGTCTGACTTCAACCTTGTAGTCTCGTTCTGAAGCTAGGCTTTTACTGTATTATAGGAACCTAGTCCTAATCAGTTTTACTCTAGTTATAGAAGAAAGCTTCTCCATCCAGTTGCCGATCTTATGGTTTTGCCTCAGTAATTTGCTCAATTTTCATATATTTTTCATTAGTCTTATTTGTAGGGACTAAGGAAAAATGCAAATCAAACGTATTTCCAGATCTCAGATTCTTTCAGTTCACTTGTCCTAAAAATGGGCTGTGGACTGAGAAATAATACTTCAGTCCTCTGAAAATCTTCCTTTTCCTCAACTAGCTGAAGTACTACTTTATTAGACTTTTCCCCTCATTTAATATAATTGTATATTTTTGCGTTATTTTACTTTACTAGACTGCTAATTAGAGACTTATTTATATTAACAATCATCTTTCCCCAAATATTAAAGAAAGACCTCTGGAAGGGAAATATGACTATTAATTAGCTCACTGTGGTAGGAAGAATGTCTGAAACTTCATTTACCAACATAATAGTGACAATTTTCTTTACATGGTAGAATTATTTGTAATTTTTGTCTTCTTTTTGCTTCTGTGTTTTCTTTTCTCCTAAGTAAAAATACATTTCTTACACAAAATCATAATGTTTTAAAAATAAAATATAACATTCAGAACATATTCCTACCTGACTTAGCAAATTTAGAAACTTTGAAAAGATACAAGGTATTTATTTACATTGCCTCTAAGTATCTCTCCACAAATTACTATTTACAAAGAAAAAAGTAACCTACAGTGAACAGACTTGTGGCATACCACCTTCCCAAGTAATCAAAGTAGCATACTTAATTATTGGGAGAAACTGACTCCTTGTGCCTCCTGGTATGTTACACTGAGGATACAGCATTATTTTTACGGTGTTCCTACCAAAAGTTAATAATCTGAATCTAATCATGAGGAAATATCAGGCACATCAAAACTGAGGGACATTCTATAAAATAACTGGTCTGTGCTTTCCAAAAATCTCAAAGTTGAAAAGAACAAAGAAATGCTGAGAAACTGTTTCAAATCAGAGGCTAAGATACATGGCAAGTAAATTCAATGCATGATCCTAGATTTCACTCTAGATGGAGAAAAGTAGCCGCAAAGGACATGATTCTGGCAACTGATGAAATTTGAATATGGGCTACGTATTAGGTGATAATATAGTATCAGTATTAAATCTCCAACTTTGATAATTGTAATGTGGTTTTGTGTGAGGATGCCCTTTTCATAGGACATGCTAGCTGAGGTGTCTATTGGTAAAGGGATATAGAATCTCCATCCTATACTTACATGGTTCAGGAAGAATAGCATACGTTTAAATTTATAAACATCTATCAAGACAATATGAATGGTAAAGTAAATACAGCAGAATGTAAATAATTGATGAATCTGGGTAAAGAATATATTGGATTTATTTCTACTATTCTTGTAGATTCTCTGTAAAATTTAAGTGATATCACAGTTAAAAGTTACAAAATCTAACTTTCAGAATATCTGTTTTAATTCAAAGGACTTAAATATTTCAATAATTGTAGCTTTGGTGAGTTAATTAGACATTTGTGATTTGGAGCAAAAATTCACTTATCAAAGGGAATTTATTGCTATCAAAAGCGACATGACTTTAAATTATTTTTATTATAAAAATGTTATATACTCATTAAATAAACTTTGGAATGTATACAAAGGTAGAATTTTAAAGGCCATTCAAAGTCTATTTTTCATTTAATTCTTTTCAGTTTATAGTTTGTACACAAATGTCTGTATATATCATCTTTCTAAAAATTTGGAATTATATTTATTTAAAATATCATACATAGTTTCCTTGAATATAATTTTAATAGTTACATAGAATTCCATTGAATAAACACACTGTGGTTTGCTTAATCATTCTAAGGTTTATACTTTTACTAGTTTCTATAAATGTAAGACTATATTTATATAAAAATATCTAGAAGTTTTATGGGTTTTTTTCTTGTCAATGAAAATAAGGCAAGGAAATAAGTTAACATACTGTTCACAAATTGTCACAATTTATTTTGGCAGGCTTATGATATAGGTGAACATTTTAGATTCCTCAGATGGCCTGTAAATGCTACTGTAACCTTCTCCCAATGTCCTTCTCTGTATTTTTTTCTCAAGGCAACACTCATATAGGAAACAGAAGAGCTGCTACTGCCAAAGCTATATAGCTTTATACATTTGCCATTTGTCTTCAGGACGTATTTGTTTTGTCTGAAAGTTCGAAGTCTCATCTTCAAGGGTTTTTAGATTTCAGCAAGGCAGATCAGCATTCTGTGCACGGAGGATGCGTTTCCAGTTGCTCAGTCAAATTTTGATACAACATGGTTTCTAAACAGATTTGCCCATAGGTACCAAAGTCAGCAGTGCTAACTCATATTCTTAATGTGTTTTTCTAGTTTGTTTCCAGCAACTTGAAAAATACTACTTTGATTAAATTTCTTAAGCATACAGGGTTTGAGAGCATAAACAATGAAGTAGTGAGTTGAATGTTATTTTCAACTAAGCATCTGTATTATAGATCAGTTAATTTATTCTTTTGAGAGAGCACTTTCATCAGTAACAATTGTTTATTGAGTATCCAATATGTATAAACTACTAAGGTGCTAAGTGTATAAAGAGATACATCTATAAATCATGGCCCCATCTCAAATAATGTAAAATTTTAAAGAATCATAAGCTTAAGAAGAGAGCTTATTTATTTATTTATTTATTTATTTATTTTATTTATTTGAGATGGAGTCTCACTCTGTTGCCCAGGCTGGAGCGCAGTGGCTCGATCTCGGCTCACTGCAAGCTCCACTTCCTGGGTTCACGCCATTCTCCTGCCTCAGCCTCCCGAGTAGCTGGGACTACAGGCGCCCACCACCATGACCAGGTAATTTTTTATGTTTTTAGTAGAGACAGGGTTTCACCGTGTTAGCCAGGATGGTCTCGATCTCCTGGCCTCGTGATCCGCCTGCCTTGGCCTCCCAAAGTGCTGGGATTACAGGCGTGAGCCACTACGCCCGGCCTAGAGCTTATTATTATTATTACGTAGTAGTATGATTTCTACTAGCGGCATATATTCTCTTTTCCTAGATAGGGAACTTTAGCATAAATCAGCAAAATGTTTTTAGAACTGGAAGATTATTAAATTGTGCTTTGAGTCCTAAAGGAAACACTGAATATCACAAGCTCTGTCTTTAATTTTAGTTGCTTTTTGAGCTTTAGAAATCAGATCTCTTGACTTTTGGTTTTGCTTTCTCTCTCTTACAACTTTGTGTTCCTTATAGAACTTCATGAATTTTGACAGTCAAATGAAGTTAAATACATTGTTAAAGAGGAAGTTTTTTATGATGGCATGTTACTGTTTGCCATTTGTGAACTGATCTCATGGTATTTGTGAGCACAAATAATAAAATGTCCTCATAATTTATTTTCCAACAAGTCGCCTTTTATACATGAATATTGAAATACTTATCTAACCAACAATTTATTTCCCATATCAGGAAATACAGAATTGTTTGGAGTTACATTCATTTTTCAACCTTATACCTAGTTGCTACTAATTCAGTAGATGGAATACCTGTTAACTATGATTTCTCTCCTACTTGAGGAAGATAATAAAGTGTATAGGCTTTTTCTATGTCCTGTACTCATGACTGTATTTCATGGCCCAGTATTTTGAGTCTTTTGTAATTTTAATATAGGTGGGAAAATAAAGATACAAAACCATTGTTCTATTCTTAGAGAGCTCACAGTTTCTTTTCACATACCGTTTAGATCTGTGGAACTCTACCAGTAAGCAGAGTAGAATAATACAGTCAAGTAAAGAAAATCACAATGGCATGTAACCTCAGGAAAAGAACTGAGCAGAGACAGAGTATATCAGTCATGGAAAGCTCTCCATGTTGATGTGGATCTCTGGACAATGATGGGGCAAAGGAAGTACATTGAAGTGCACCTTTGGACAGCAAATGTGGACTATTCAGCATACTGTCTACAATTCATATGTTTCAAAATTCTACCCCCGATTCTCCATTTCAAAAGGTTGAACATAGACAAGTAATTCAGTCTTCCCAGTGAATCAAAATTGGAGAACATTGCAATCACTATGCAAGAACCTTAATTTATGTGAATAATGAATTACATCAATGTAGAGGAGATCATAATTAGGAAAGGTAGATCGGCCGGGCGCGGTGGCTCACGCCTGTAATCCCAGCACTTTGGGAGGCCGAGGCGGGCGGATCACAAGGTCAGGAGATCGAGACCACGGTGAAACCCCGTCTCTACTAAAAATACAAAAAATTAGCCGGGCGCGGTGGCGGGCGCCTGTAGTCCCAGCTACTCGGGAGGCTGAGGCAGGAGAATGGCGTAAACCCAGGAGGCGGAGCTTGCAGTGAGCCGAGATCGCGCCACTGCACTCCAGCCTGGGCGACAGAGCGAGACTCCGTCTCAAAAAAAAAAAAAAAAAAAAAAAAAAAAAAGGAAAGGTAGATGAACAATAACATTGAATTAGTGACAAGATATATATCTTTGTATTATAATGCAGAAATGAGATCAAAGTCCGATTTAGAAATAACATTTTCTAGTAAGAGAAGAAAAGGACACTAATTTTTCTTTAATTATATAAATTTAACCCACACAAATACATTTCTAAAAGAATGTACTGCATTTTTAATTGCAAAAGATACTTTTTTTAACTAGGGTATATCTTATGAAAAAGAAATAAATAGCTGATCCTAAGCCCAACTGTTTAGAATGTTTCATAATGGCTTAGTTTATTTGACAATACTCTATACTTATTAGTTGAATTTGGCAAAATCTGACAAGAGAAACTATTTTCTTTTTGCTAACCTGACATTAAGGTTGTTCCTTTGGTGATGATGTCAGCTTATTGGGCCTCCAGATGTTAAAAGCCCTGCTTGGGTAGTTTGATTAGCCCAGATATTAGAGTATCTCACCATACAGCAGTTGAGTTATAATCAGAGGGTTCTACTCTTTAAGTGCAGTGGTTTAACTGGAAGCAATTTATTTTGTTCTCTACTGTATTTAACAAATTGATTTAGATGTAGTATTATCAAGGAGCAAAAATGACCACAGGCAAGAATAAACTACTTCCAGGAAGTAAATTGTTTTGTGAATGTAAAGGAAAGCCTTTAACATCATGATTAGAGTTACCTTTGCGATCTACAAGATCCCAAGTTAGTTCACTTTTCCATGTCCATCACATGATTACCATGTTGTTCAAATCTAGGGGCACCATTCAAATTCTATTCTGTATGAATGCTGCCAGAGACAGCTCACTTTGGAATGTGGAAGCTATGATACAAGCTTTTCTTGCCCTGCATCACATACTGTTGACTCACCTTAGATTTTAGCTACAGTAGACAGCTAATATTACTGAACATGCTGCCAGTATCCAACTTCAAGTGCCCATAGAATTTCTTTTCTTTTCTGCCTCAGGGCTGTCTCTGAAGCCCCCTAAGCTTGCTCAGCCCTTGCCCAGAAGTGTGGTGAAATGGAAGTTTCCTGGGATAACTGTCAAACAAAGGGATTGGTAGTTGCTGCATAAATATTCCAGCCTTCCATCCTCTGGAAAGTCAAATCTGAAGGGCATTGTATACAGTTTTAGAGGGATCCCAGCAGGATTGATCCCCCATTTTCCCACAGTAATATCCAACTCAGTAATCTACTTTTATTATGTTTTCTTTCTTCCTTGTCTTACTATATCTGATTTCCTTCTATCACTCTATCTTTGGTCAACCTGAAATCGTTGAAAGGATCAGATTTCAGTTTAAAAGAGTTTATTCAAGCAAAAAGGTGGGAATAGCCAGCTGGGAAACACGGACACCGGAGAACTGTGGTCAGTGCTACTAAGTTAAAAGTTAAGTGTCTTGCTTATTGGAAGAAAACAAATAAATTTAATAGGATTGCAGTATTTTCTATAAAAAGCTGGTTTATGAGTTACAACAATTTAATTAGTTATAATTTGCTTTCTTTTCCATCTGGCTTAATTTCTTTTCTTTATAGCTGGTTTTCATTTTCTTTCCAGTTTACAAAACTGTATTTAACATTCCATCTTATGACAATGTGATAGCCATGAAGTCTTTGTGTGAGAAACAGTAGGAGGGAAGTTAATCTATAATAAAGATCATTAAGATCAACAATGAAGAGGAAGGCGATCTTTTCTGGTGCCTTTTAGTTACTTGCAACATTTTACAAAACAATGTAGGTAAGGAATAAGGCTAATCTATAATCAAAGATACAAAGGTTATAGCTGCCGGTTATGTGACTTGAGCACCATAATCAAATTCCTTTTAGGCTCAAAATAATTTAGAGTTCCAACAGCTTAGATTTTGAATTAGTTATTTTTATATTTTACACCTTCTTTTAGGAGTCATCTCCTAAATCAGACATCTGTGTCCAAGTTCGTATCTCAGGTTCTGCTTTCTGGGGACCAAGACGAAAATAGCAGCTTTAGCTGTTTGGTAGTGGCAACTTGCACATAAATTCAGGAAAAAAATATTATTTTCTGTTAAAGCTTTCTGCATTTGCAGTTACAGAAAGAAATAATTCTTTGCCTCTTGTAAAATAGGAGGCAGAGTGAGAGATAGTTTGGGGATAATTAAGAATTTTGTTTGGCATTAATATTGGGGGAGCCTAGGCATCTTTGCTATTTTTATTCATTCTTTGGGCAATGTTATCTAGTCTCGTGGCTCTAAATACTCCCTAAGTGCCCATTATTTTCAAATATTTATCTTCAGTGCAGGCGTTTTTCACATATATCAGGATGCCTTTTAGACATCATCACTTGGCTCTCAAGTAGACATCCTTAACCTGACATGTCAAGATTGGACTTAGGATTTCTTCCAAAGCCTTCTCCACATGTGTGCTTTCCCTTCTTGGTTAATGGTAACTTTTTTTCTTCCACTCATTCATACTAAACACCTTGGAGACAGCTTTGACACTTTTCTTTCTGTCTCACGTGATAACCAAGCCATCTAAAATTATGTCAACTCCACCTTCAAACTCTGCATGCAACCATTTTTACTGCAATACTGTGACCCCAGCCTTTATCAAGTCTCACCTGGATTATTACAGTAGCTTCTCATCACTATCCTTGCTCTTTCCCTTGTCCTCTAGAGTATGTTTTCTATACAATCAAAGCAATCCTTTAATTACATAAACCATATCATGTTACTCCTTTACCCAAAACCCTAACCCTAACCCTGCAAAAACTAAGCTTAAATATACTGAGCACTTAACATACTGCAATATTTTTCAAGTTTAAGTGATTCGAGGTGCTAAATAGTCTCTACTTATCCCATCTCAGAGAATTAAACCTTAGCTGATGTGGGTGAAGTTTCAAGTTTCATTTGTATTGAAAGTAAATAATGTATACTGTTTGCTTTAAATGTAGCTAATATCTTCCTAAGCCAATGAAAAAAGATCAGCCTATTTAGTTGAAGCAAGAAAGCAAAGATTTGTGTAAGAAGGACTATTTTGTAAAACAAACAATACCTCCACAGATAATTTTTTGATTAATTTAACTTCTATTGTACTTCTTTTTATGGTATTTTGGTTTGTGTGGTGATTGCTTGCACCTGTTAGGATTCACTGTCCTTTGTTGCTAATGTCCAGTGCCTGGTAAAGCCATTAGGTTTCAATTTGTCCATTGTTTTTGGTTGTTTCTGATGGGAAGATAAATTTAATCCCTGTTCTTCCATCTCATCCAGAAGGGGGAAATCCTAACCTCTGTGTCTCAAATCTGAATCTTAGAGCTCATACTTTATCATCTCCTATTCTACAGTGCTCTATGATTCTTCACATTGTAGTCACCATCATTAGACCTTCTGAATCCTTGACACTTTTATCTTAGTGAAATGACTGGCTTCACTTACGTAACTATCCAGTTCATACTCGAGTTAATGCATTGTTTTCTCAGTATCCTGGCTTCTCATACTTCTCAGTTTTTGACTTGACTATGATTCTTCAAGTTTTTATATGCATTGGATACCTTTTTTTAATCATCTCAAATTGCTTTTCGCCTTATCTCTTTCTCTACCCATTGCGATCACCATTTCCTGAAGGTTTTGAATGGCTTTGTGTAAGTGCCATTGTGGTGTGCCTTTCCTCATATGCTTCTCACTTTCTGTTCTGCTATGAGGTACCTCTGTGGTCGTGACACAAGATGTGAGAACCTGCTTTGGATCAAGTGTGCATAATGCAGGCACGTGGGGGCAGTTGATGATTCTGGAAACCCTTTATCAATTAGTAAGGTTGATAATGGAGACATGTTTTCCCCTTTATCTCTACGATTGACTCAGATTCAAGAAGTCCCTGGAGGATTGAGCACAAACTGCTCCAAGGGAGTGAAGGCTGCAGATCCATTATACAGCCTTGTGTTGGCTTTCCTCCTTTGCCTTTTTACCCCTCCTCTCACACTCTTGCTGTCTGGGAGCACGTTTTGTAGTTACATGAAAAGAAGCCTAAAACTGTCATTAGCAAAATCCTTTCTTTATTCTCTGTGTGTGACTGCTCTATCCTCTGCGTTTGTTTCTATGCTACTGATAATCGTACAAAATCACACACTATCTTGACTATGTTTCTTAGTAATGCATACTGTCTTACTCTAACTGGATTATTTTTCTGCCAAGTGATCTGACAAATCATCTTGTATTATATTTCTGCCTCAACCTTCATGTCTTTAATCTCAAAAAAGGCCTTCTTCACTCTCAATAAGTATTCTTACCTGCTTTGTTGAGAAGGATAAGACTCTACAAGATTGGCTGCCACATTTTTTCTACTTCAAAATGTATTTTTTTCAAACTGATTCCTTCTTTCTGCTAAAAAACAGTACACCTTTTAAAAATCTTTGATTTATCTCTACTTTTTTCCAGTGTCAGAAGAGATATCAAATATTCTTAATTTCTCCAACTATGCTGTTGATTACATCCAATCATGACTTCTCAAATCCTTCCTTTACCAGTTTTCTCATATAGTTACTCAATTTCAAATGGCCCATTTTTACTGGATGCAGTTGTGTTATGATCGCACCTGTTTCAAAGAAAACAAACAAACAAAAACAAAATCACTTTTTAAAAATACCATCATTATTCCTCTCAACCATGAGTTTTTCTTGCTTTTTTCATTCAATAGTGCATTTATTTAAATAATATAATATCTTATTACTTATTTAGTACATAAGCCTTGACAATTTAGGGACTAAATCTCCTACTCTTTGGAAACTATTATCTTATAGGTCAGTGAAGAATAAAATAATTATTAAATCTTGTAGACTTTTCTCAGTCATATTGATCACATTATAGCATTTTTTAGTAAATTTCATTTCTGTTATGACACTGTAAGTACTCTTCCCTGTCTAGCATTTCCCTCTGTACATTTCCCAATAATTATCTTATCCACTCCCAGAGATCTCTGTAGGTTCTGTCTCTAACATTCACTCTGTATCTCAGTTCTTTCTTCTAACTTCTCTGTTTTGGAGGAATATCTTTTTTTAAGGCACCATGAATTCCTAATTACTCTTTGCATCTCCTATATTTGGAGAAGAGGAGAAAGGGCCAGTCACTATGATTTCTATAAATATTAATAATCTCAACCAGGTGCGGTGGCTCACACCTGTAATCCCAGCACTTTGGGAGGCCGAGGCAGGTGGATCACGAGGTCAAATGTTCGAGACCAGCCTGACCAACATGGTGAAACCCTGTCTCTACTAAAAATACAAAAATTAGCCAGTCATGGTGGCCCGTGTCTGTAGTCCCAGCTACTCAGGAAGCTGAGGCAGGAGAATCACTTGAACCTAGGAGACGGAGGTCGCAGTGAGCCGAGATCATGCCACTGCACTCCAGCTTGGGTGACAGAGTGAGACTCCATCTCAAAAATAAATAAATAAATAAATAAGTAAATAATCTCATTTAATCCCACAGCAATTCATGTTTCATAAATAAGTAAACTAAGACCCCAAGTGGTCTAGTGAGTTGTCTCATGTCATAGAGTTTTCTGGAGTAGGGAACAAAGTCTGCTTGACAATAAAATCCATTTGCTTTTCATCATGTAACGGAATGATGACTCTTAAACAGCATTATATCCATAATCATCAGAGAAATATTCAATTGTGTTTTTGCTATTGTCTTTACTGAGGAAACAAAACAGACAAATACATTGTACAAAGATTGTGAACCTTTAATAGGGGTTGAAAGGAACCAAGACTTTCTGTTAAACTGTATATTATTAAAATGCTGTTACCTAGAGGAACCTCTTTCCCAAATTCCTCAGTTAATCAAAGCTGTGTTATATACTGAAGTGGGTTCATATTCATTGATGTCTTTTATATTGAATTCAGAGTTGGAAATCATTTCTGTTTCTTTTTTCTTCATATTTGGCATTAATTGGATAGATGTTGGTGCTAAACTCATCTTAACTATTAAAGAGAAGCTTTACCTATTGAGCTTCAGAAGTAACTTAAGGTTGATAATTGAGACAGAAGAACCTAAAATTAAAAGGAGGATCGATAGCAGTAAGTGAATAGTGTTGAAAATGTCCTAAGAGCATGCAAAGTGGGAAATTACATGATAGCTTATAAGTATGGACTGTACTCGGCAAAGGATGTACCATCATTAGGCAAATTGCACACTGAACAACTGTCAAATACCATTTCACCTAATTTAGACCTAATGAACTTGGTAGATGAGATCCCTGATGAATGAATTAAGGAGCAGTCAAAGTCTCATTTTGGATTCTGTGCTATCTAGGTCAAGAAGTTCCCAAAGGTATGCATGTATTTACTCGGTACATAAAAACATCAACTTTCTTATTCCTACTTCTGGTTAATTGTCTTACAAATATTTGTGGAATATGATTTGTGCTTTTCAGTTGGTGAGTGGTAGATAATGATATAAAAGACTTAGAAGGCCGGGCACGGTGGCTCACACCTGTAATCGCAGCACTTTGGGAGGCAGAGGTGGGCGGATCACGAGGTCAGGAGATTGAGGTCATCCTGGCTAACATGGTGAAACCCCATCTCTACTAAAAATACAAAAATTTAGCCGGGCACAGTGGTGGGAGCTTGTAGTCCTAGCTACTTGGGAGGCTGAAGCAGGAGAATGGCATGAACCCGGAAGGCAGAGCTGGCAGTGAGCCAAGATTGTGCCACTGCACTCTAGCCTGGGGGACAGAGCAAGACTCCATCTCAAAAAAAAAAAAAAAAAAAAAAAAGACTTAGGAAAACTGTTCCCTGCCCTCATGAAGCTTTTGAAATTTTGCTAATTTTCCTCAACCACTGTCACTGATGCTTTTTAAAATCAAAAGGATAAAAAGAATTTTGTAAGAGTCTAAAGTAACTCTTTCTCCTAGCAAGAGGGTTGATAAAAGGTCTATAATAAATGAGAAAAGGAATGAGGAGTCAAGGATGTCTTTTGACTCTATACTCAATCTTACCTACCTAAGAGGTGCAAATGACACTGTGGTTTTATTTGGAACTTTCAGGAAGGGGTCCGGATCAACATATTTCAGGAAGTACAAAAGATGTGTCAGAAGAAGCCTATGTCTGCCTACCTTGCAGGGAGGGCTGCCGCTTCTGTGCAGATGACAGCCCGTGCTTCGTCCAGGAGGATAAGTATTTGCGACTTGCCATCATCTCCTTCCAAGCCCTGTGTATGCTGCTCGACTTCGTTAGCATGCTGGTGGTCTACCACTTTCGCAAAGCAAAGGTAAACCCAGGTATCCTGGTTATGATCCTCTTGTTATAGAGCAACCTCTTATTTTTTTAAGCAAACAGAGTTTTCACATTCAAATTCCTTCTCTACTAAGCAGCAGTCTTTCTATAATGTGATTGGACTAGAATATGAAAGTTATATTCTTTAGCTGACCAGAAAAATAGAGATTAAAACATGATACTTTAACATTTACAGAATGTTTCCCCTTGTTTAGTTGGGATCTCAAGTGCTTCATTGACTTAAATGACTCTCCTTTACATCATGTCTTTGGCCTCTAGAGAAACTTATTCTGCCACTATCCAATGTATTATTAATTTTTTTGTATCTAAGAAGCTTTGTTATGTTTATTATATTTTTCTTATGTTTAAAGATGGTAAATGACTCAACTATTTTTTAGCACATTGTACTTTGAAGAATGAATTTATTTATGACCTTATATTTTGTCTTACATTAGTGTCCCAGAATAATAACAATCCTGGGAAGAACTTATACAGCTTTGGAGAGAACATATCCTTTGGTTCTATTCTAAGTAATCAAGAGTAGTATAGACCAGGAGCAGTGGCTCATGCCTGTAATCTCAGTACATTGAGAGGCCAAGGCTGGAGAATTGCTTGAGGCCAGAGAGTTTGAGACCAGCCTGACCAACATAGCAAGACCCTGTCTCTACAAAAAATAAATAAATTAAAAAACCATTTCTCTCCAAAAAAAATAATTAAAAATTTCTCTACAAAACAAACAAACAAAAACAAAAAAACAAAAACTAGCCAGTGTGGTGGTGCCTGCCTATAGTCCCAACTGTTTAGGAGGCTGAGACAGGAGTATCTCTTGAGCCTAGAGTTCAAGACTGCAGTGAGCTCTGATCACACCACTGTACTTCTGCCTGGGTGACAGAGTGAGACCCTGCCCTGTCTCAATAAAAAGGGGTGGGTAGAAGCATTTGTATGCCTTTCAGTCAGGGGTAAATGAAATGTTAAAATGTGCAGGACAAAGCTTTGGGGGAAGCTTTCTCAAGTTGGCCACCCAATTAGTTACATGTAGCCAGTGTTGTATTTGAATTTGTGGTTCTTATGCTTGCAGAAATGTATTTGTGCCATTGGAAAGAAAACAAAACCTAAAGTCTCCAATCTTTTCCAAATTCAAAGGACCTCTTTATACTGGGAAAGTTGTACAGATTGGTTTAGATTACAGAGTTCATTGAAGGTATAAAGTGTTCCCATTAGAAACTGTTTTAAAAACCCTCTGTGAATGGCATCTATTATGAAGCCTCAAGTTACACATTTTATTTTATTTTATTTTATTTTATTTATTTATTTATTTATTATTATTATACTTTAAGTTCTAGGGTACATGTGCATAACGTGCAGGTTTGTTACATATGTATACTTGTGCCATGTTGGTGTGCTGCACCCATCAACTCGTCATTTACATCAGGTATAAATCCTATGCAATCCCTCCCCCCTCCCCCCTCCCCATAATAGGCCCCGGTGTGTGATGTCCCCCTTCCCGAGTCCAAGTGATCTCATTGTTCAGTTCCCACCTATGAGTGAGAACATGCGGTGTTTGGTTTTCTGTTCTTGTGATAGTTTGCTAAGAATGATGGTTTCCAGCTGCATCCATGTCCCTACAAAGGACACAAACTCATCCTTTTTTATGGCTGCATAGTATTCCATGGTGTATATGTGCCACATTTTCTTAATCCAGTCTGTCACTGATGGACATTTGGGTTGATTCCAAGTCTTTGCTATTGTGAATAGTGCTGCAATGAACATACGTGTGCATGTGTCTTTATAGCAGCATGATTTATAATCCTTTGGGTATATCCCCAGTAATGGGATGGCTGGGTCATATGGTACATCTAGTTCTAGATCCTTGAGGAATCGCCATACTGTTTTCCATAATGGTTGAACTAGTTTACAATCCCACCAACAGTGTAAAAGTGTTCCTATTTCTCCACATCCTCTCCAGCACCTGTTGTTTCCTGACCTTTTAATGATTGCCATTCTAACTGGTGTGAGATGGTATCTCATTGTGGTTTTGATTTGCATTTCTCTGATGGCCAGTGATGATGAGCATTTTTTCATGTGTCTGTTGGCTGTATGAATGTCTTCTTTTGAGAAATGTCTGTTCATATCCTTTGCCCACTTTTCGATGGGGTTGTTTGTTTTTTTCTTGTAAATTTGTTTGAGTTCTTTGTAGGTTCTGGATATTAGCCCTTTGTCAGATGAGTAGATGGCAAAAATTTTCTCCCATTCTGTAGGTTGCCTGTTCACTCTGATGGTAGTTTCTTTTGCTGTGCAGAAGCTTTTTAGTTTAATGAGATCCCATTTGTCAATTTTGGCTTTTGCTGCCGTTGCTTTTGGTGTTTAGACATGAAGTCTTTGCCCATGCCTATGTCCTGAATGGTACTACCTAGGTTTTCCTCTAGGGTTTTTATGGTATTAGGTCTAACATTTAAGTCTCTAATCCGTCTTGAATTAATTTTCGTATAAGGAGTAAGGAAAGGATCCAGTTTCAGCTTTCTACTATGGCTAGCCAATTTTCCCAGCACCATTTATTAAATAGGGAATCCTTTCCCCATTTCTTGTTTCTCTCAGGTTTGTCAAAGATCAGATGGCTGTAGATGTGTGGTATTATTTCTGAGGACTCTGTTCTGTTCCATTGGTCTATATCTCTGTTTTGGTACCAGTACACACATTTTTATTATTAAAAAGCCTCTGTTAAGATTCTAGGAGATTGTGTTCATTTTGTTAATGTTATAGACTTTGATAGTCATTTAAAATGGACAATTTCATTAACAGAAGAATCCAGCACAAATTAAAATCAAGCTTAAAGCCAGCAAGAAAGTGCAAACAGGCAGATTGCTCCTCATTTAACCAATTAACCTTTCTTTTGCAACAAACTGTGTGTTATATAATAAAAATAGTAGGCAAGTAGAGTTGAGAAATATATAACCACTGTTACCTAGATAAAATTAATTGGTTTTGTAAAAAGCCTGTCAGTGGCATAGCAGGTAGAATTGAAAGGTCTGTTTATTAATTTCTCTGAAATCTCTCTGATATAATGTAATTCATTTATATGGTAGATAACACACGGTTCCCTATGAATTTTAATTGAGTTTGATAATTAATGATTGCTCTGCTAAATTAGTCAGTAATACATGGTAGGTAATTTACATTGGATATTTAAAAACCTGAGATAGTTCTGACAAGACCAATGTCTTAATAAATGTTAATGTTACTTAGCTTTGCCAGTTATTAAACCTTGCTAATTTCCCTGGACCTTCATGTGAAATATCATTTTAATGACCAAAATCCTACTTTACAGGACTATAATGAGAATACATAGTTTTACATGTCATTTTAGTGAAATTTCTATAGATTAAAAACTATTAATAGTAGGAATTGATAAATTAAACATTATCTAGTTTTCAGATGGTCACCTTTCGAAGAATCAGTTTTTGCAGAATGTAACATAATAAAAGAGGGATATAAGCTAATAAAGCGAATGAACATAGACCATGTATATTGATGAAAAGAAATGTTTGATGCAATTTTCTGCTGTGATTTCAATTGCTAAAAGCAATTGTAAAAATGATAGAACATTCCAGTATAGAGATTGGAGATTTATAGCATGTAGAATTTGGATTCGCTTTTTAAAGATTTCCTGTGTCTTTGCAACATTTCTTTGGATGAAGAAGAAACTTGATGATCTCTTTTGTAGCAATATTGACATTTCTTTAGGAGTTTCCTATTACATTCTCTACTCATTGATAATTAAAAGAACAAAGCCCACACAATTTATCAATTTACATCTATTTTGACAAAAAAATCCAATTGTAATACAGAAGTAGCATAACAATTGCGGGTAAGTGTGCAGACTCAGATTGTTTAGATTTGAATACTGTCTCAGCTCCTTGCATACTGTGAGACTTTGTGAGAATTGCTTAGCCCTTTTTTGTCTAGTTTTCTCCTCTGTAAAATGGTATTCACACGCCATGTACAAAAACTAAATTAAAATGGATCATAGATCAAAATGAGAGAGTAAAAACCCAAGGAAGTTTTATTAGGATAAAACATTGGCATAAATCTTCATGAACTTCAGTTAAGCAGTAGGTTCTTAAATATGACATCACAAGCATACATGACAAAAGTAGATAAATTTGACTTCATGAAAACTTTTTTGTATCAAAGACAGCATCAAGAAAGTAAAAAGAAAACACATAGAATGGCAGAAGATATTTGTAAATCCTACCTGTGATAAGGAATAGCATCCAGAATATGTAAAGGACAGGTAACCAATCAATGAAAAGAGAAGTAAAACCAATTTAAAAAGTGAGACAAGGATCTAAATAAACATTTATCCAAAGAAAATATATGAATAAGCCAAAATGTGTATGAAAGGATTATCAACACATAGTCACTAGGAAAACGCAACTCAAAACTAACAATACCCACTAGCATAGCTAAAAATAGAAAAGATGGTAACAAGTGTTGCAGATGTGGAGAAATTGACACTCTCATTCATTCCTGTGGGAAATGTAAAATGGTACAGCCCTTTTGGAAAATAGTTTGGCAGTCCCTCAAAAAGTTAAAACTCGAAGTATGATATGACCCAGCAATTCCACTCCCGGTATATATCCAGAAGAACTGAATATATATGTCTACAAAGAAATATGCACACCAATGTTCAGAGGACACAGATGAACCTTGAAAACTGCTAAGTAAAAGCGTTACAAAAGATCACATATTGTATCATTTCGTTTAAATGAAATGCTCAGAAGAGGCAAATTCATGGAGACAAGTAGATTAGTGGTTACCAGGGACTACCAGGAAGGAAGAATGGGGAGTTAGGGCTATTGAGCTCAGGGTTTCTTTTTGGAACAACAAAAATGTTACAAAATTAGATTAGGGTAATAGTTGCACCCCTCTGTCAATAGGCTAAAAACCACTGGATTATATACTTTAAAAATGTGAATTTTAAAGTATGTGTATTATATCTCAATAAATCTTTTACAAATTTTTAAAGGAGTTTACATCTTATTAATACTTACCTTCCGGGATTATTTAAAAGAGTTAATGAGATAATCCATGTAAAATGCCTTCCACTTAGTCTTTACTAGTTGTTTGTCTTTTGTAATATAATTTTGGACCTCTTTATAAAATTCATAATTCATGTATGCTTCCCACATTGGGGGCCAAGTATGACATTTAAAGTAGTTCAAAAGAATGAGAAGTTGGGAAACATAGCTGTGCCTCTTTGAAGGAGGCACCCAAGCTCCATAAGTATTCATTCATAGGCACATATGCAATCGCATACATATTTCTGTGCTGATAATCTTCTTCAAAAACCATTTACTGTGCATTTATTTATATGTGGCTTTTTGTCCTTTTCAAGAGTGATTACTTAGCATGCAAATAAAACCCAGTTTATTTACCTACTTATTGATACTACTGGCTTTTCTAGGAAGTTTCAATTTCCATCCGCACCCTCAAAATGAGAAACTTATGGAAATCTTTCCTGGGTATTGATTATGAAGTCATTAGGGATATTGAGAATTAGGACACATACTCCTTCTTGTGTTGTTATAATAGTTAGGAAAAAAGTAACAAAATAAAAATTTGTAATATAGGAATAAGTTTGTTACTATAATACTTTCCTGGTTTTAATTTAGCAAGATGAAAAACAGTTCAGAGCTAGAATGGCGAAACCTCTCATTTTATAGATAAGAAAATCGGCCGGGTGCAGTGGCTCACGCCTGTAATCCCAGCACTTTGGGAGGCCGAGGCGGGTGGATCACGAGGTCAGGAGATCGAGACCATCCTGGCTAACGTGGTGAAACCCCGTCTCTACTAAAAATACAAAAAAAAAAAAAAAAAAAAAAAAACTAGCCGGGCGTGGTGGCGGGCGCCTGTAGTCCCAGCTACTCGGAGGCTGAGGCGGGAGAATGGCGTGAACCCGGGAGGTGGAGCTTGCAGTGAGCCGAGATTGCGCCACTGCACTCCAGCCTGGGCGACAGAGCGAGACTCCGTCTCAAAAAAAAAAAAAAAAAAAAAAAAAAGAAAATCCAGGCCGGGCGCGGTGGCTCAAGCCTGTAATCCCAGCACTTTGGGAGGCCGAGTCGGGCGGATCACGAGGTGAGGAGATCGAGACCATCCTGGCTAACACGGTGAAACCCCGTCTCTACTAAAAAATACAAAAAACTAGCCGGGCGAGGTGGCGGGCGCCTGTAGTCCCAGCTACTCGGGAGGCTGAGGCAGGAGAATGGCGTAAACCCGGGAGGCGGAGCTTGCAGTGAGCTGAGATCCGGCCACTGCACTCCCGACTCCGTCTCAAAAAAAAAAAAAAAAAAAGAAAAAGAAAATCCAGCCCCTGAGAGATTAAGTTTCCAAAGGTCACACAGCTAGGTTGAAAAGTTTATGCATGTATATTTAGCCTTATTTCAGCATATGAAATAAAAACACTTCTAGAAGATTAAAAGTGTAAGTTAATAAATTAAGGCTAAGTGAAAATAAGTTTAGAACAAATTAGTTGAAATCAAGGGTGAGGTTAAGATATCAAATGGATTCCATGAGGGCTGAGATACTGTTCTCACCCCGTGCCAGTGGGAAGAGCTTTCCTGGAGTTTTCTAGTAGCAGTGCAAATGGGAGGAAAAAAAATAAGTCATAGTAGCCATAAAATAAAAACCAACCAGTCACTGAGATGAAATTCAAATATTCCTGGCACCGAGTCTTGGAAGAAATTTCTCCTGTGGATCTTTATATAGACAATATTGTAAAATGTAGTGAATGATAAGCATTCTTACATGGAATACGATAATTATTTTCATGGCTCTGTTCCTGTTAATTTCCCCAAATGTGTGCTGATATTTGAATACTTAAATACAGCTCATGCAAATAAATTCTGTAGGGGTGTCATAATGTGGTCCTGATACACTGTTCTTGGCTGATGTTAATGCAGGTAGTTTTAGAGTGTCTAGATCACAGTTGGCCAGTGTGCAGCCCACAAGTTACTGCTACATGACTATGGTTGACACACATGGTTTTTTTTTTTTTTTTCTCCATTTCATTCAGAATCAGCCTCAGAACCATTCTTAGGACTCTAAGCAGATTCTATGCATGAAATCTATTTGCTCTCCTGGATCTTGAAACACAGGAGGGCTGCAAATCCTTCATATAAACTTTTATAAGTACTGCTGGTCGTTACTGAGTTTTCAAAAGGTATTCACTGAGTGAAAACAAATTCGAGGTTCTATTCCCTATTAAGAGCAAGAAGGCAGTTGATTGTGAAGGTGTGTGCTATTATAATAGGTGAACCTGGGGATAGAATGCTGTGTGCTAATGATGGCTGAGGCATCTACCTAGACACACACCTGAAGAGAAGTACACACTCTCAGATGCCAGAAGACACCCTGAGGAAGGGCCAGGAAACACCTGGTTAGGGATGGCACCTAAGCTAGAATCTGAGACTTTTTCTCTTACTTCTTCTTTTGCCAATATGTGAACCAGGTTCTTTAATCCAGTTTCACAAGAATTCATAAAATGTCACATCTTAGTTGCCTTTAGGATATGCACCGTATGCCACTGAGGTCCTGCTGGAAGTGGGCCATTTTGGAACTGAGGCCCCTTTTATTCATATTAGAGTAGTTCCGAGAATTGACAAATCAAAGATAGGAAAAC
Source organism: Macaca nemestrina (assembly GCF_043159975.1). NCBI lineage: Eukaryota > Metazoa > Chordata > Mammalia > Primates > Cercopithecidae > Macaca > Macaca nemestrina. Next base: position 118,514,961 of record NC_092133.1, on the reverse strand, counting down.
CAATAGCAATGTCAAACCTAGCAGCTGAACCAGTCCTTTTGGACGACAAGCAAATATATGTAGGGATAATGGAGAGTTCTCTGTTCTCAAATGAAATATTAGGTGATCATGTTGAAGAGACATAATATAGTATAGATACTTATGTCTTTTCAGTTGCATGGTTCTTCCAGGAAAGTCTAATTTTGAGTACATTTAATTGAAAGAGATTTGTCCAGGCCCAAAACATCAACGCTAGTAACTAACTACTAACCATCATTGACGAAATATTGGTTTAACATTTTATCATTTTAAATGACACAAATGAGATTCCGTTATATTCCAGGGTGAGACTTGTGGGATGATACCTCCAAGAGCAAATTAAAATTCACCCTGCAGAAACATTTAGGAAACTAATTACACACATTTGTCCCTATGCCTTTGGTTAAAGATGAAATCTGTCAGTAAACTGTGAGTAATTTTGAGCCCAGTGTGTTCTTCTAAAACAACAAGAATTTTAAAACAGTATTTTAAAGAGCCTGAATATTAAATATTTTTTAATTTATTCTACAGTTTTTTATCAAATATTATGACAAGGAACATATTTTTCCATTCGTGATTTCAAAGAGAGAGTATGGTTCCTTACAGCTATTAATAATGTCAAGTGTTAGTATAATTTATTTTCAGATGAAAATTTTGGAGAAACAAGGTACACTAGAAGGAACAGCAGCATATACCATTTCCGAACATAATCTTTTGTTTGACTTATTTTTAGTAAATTTTAGCATGTTTTGAGTTTAGTAATTTAGAAGAAAAAACTGATTTTTTAAAAACATGAACACACTGTAGTTGGTATTTTCTCCTCTATTTTTATAATCTTTCTTTTTTAAAAATTAGAAATTGACAAGAGATTTAATAACAATGCTAATTTTTTGTTTGAAAAAATGAGATGTTTTAGTGTATGTGAAATGACTTTCTAAGTGAAATTCTAATAGGTTTATTATAATGTTCTAATGACTATTTTGGTAAAATAAAGATAGGTATGTCATTTTTATTTTAGAAAAATTTTTATTGTTCATTTTCAGAACATTTTTTTATCATCACAAACCAAACTCTCTACCCATTATACAATAACATCCCATTTTTCTATCCCTTGGTAAACTCTCTTCTACTTTCTGTTGCTAAAAATTTGCCTATTTTATGCCTTCTGTAAGTGGAATCATATAATATTTATTCATTTGTATCTGACATTTAGCATAATGTTTTCAAGATTCATTGATGTGGTACCATATGTTATAACCTGATTTCTTCTTGATGATGAATGACATTGTTTGTATATACCACATTTTGCTTTTCCATTCATCTATATTGATGGCCATTTGAGTTGTTTCTACTTTTTGGCTATTGTGAATGATGCTGCTGTGAACATTCATGTACAAATATCTGTTTGAATCCTTGTTTTAAATTCTTTTGCTATATACCTAGTAATGGAATTGCTGGATCATATGATAATTCTAGGTTTAGTGATTTGAGGAACCACCAAACAGTTTTTCACAGAGGCCCCACCATTTTCCACCGGTAGTTTGGAAGGTTTACAATTCCTCCACACCCTAACTTACATTTGTCATTTTCTGTTGTTTTGTTGTTGTTGTTTTAATATTAGCCATCTTAATGAGTGTGAAGTGGTATCTCATTGTGGGTTTGACTTCCATTTACTAATGATTAGTGACAGTTGAACATCTTTTCATGTGCCATGGACCATTTATATATCTTCTTTGAAGTAGTGTCTACTTAAGTCTTTTGCCCATTTTATTTTCACAAGTCTATACATTGTGGTTCACTCTTGATGTTGTACACTGTGAGTTTGGACAGATGTATAATGCATTTATCCGCAATTATATTATGATGCAGATTAATTTTATTACCCTAAAAATCCTCCGTGTTCTGCCTTTGCCCATTTCTTAATCAGGTTATTTGGTTTATCACTGTCGACTTGTAGGAGTTCCTTATATATTCTGTATATTAATCTCTTACTGGGTACATGGTTTGCAAATATTTTCTTCCATTCTGTGATTTTTCTTTTTACTTTATCAATAGGGTCTTTTGAAGCCCCAAAGTTATTTATTTATTTATTTATTCAATTTGAGATTAGGTTTTGCTCAGTTACCCAGGCTGTAATGCAGTGGTATGATCACAGCTTACTGCAGCCTCAAACTCCTGGGCTCAAGCAACCCTTCCACTTCAGCTTTCTGAGTAGCTAGGGCTACAGATACATGCCACCATCCCCAGCTATTTTTGAAATATTTTTGTAGAGATGGAGTCTTGCTATGTTGCCCAGACTGCTCTCAAACTCCTATCCTCAAGCAATCCTCCTGCCTTAGTCTCCCAAAATGCTGGGATTACCACCATGAGCCACATTGCTTGGCCCCCAACGTCTTTCATTTTGATAAGGTATATCTATTTTTTCTTTTGTCACTTGTGCTTTTGGTGTCATATGCAAGAAATGATAGCCAAATCTAAAGTCATAATGCTTTTCCTCTATGTTTTCTTCTAGGAATTTTATAGTTTTAGGACTCACATTATGTCTTTAATCCATTTTGAGTTAATTTTTATATGTGGTGTAAGATCAGAATCCAACTTCATTCTTTTTTGCATGAGAATTTCCAGTTTTCCCAATACCATTTGTTGAAGACATGGTCCTTTCCCTGTAGAGTTGTCCTGTCACCCTTGCCAAAGATAATTTTATCATATATGTTAAGGTGTATTTCTGGACTTTTTACTCTATTCCGTTGGTCTGTATGCCTGTCTTTATGCCAATACCACATTGTTTTGATTACTGTAGCTTTAGAGTAAATTTTGAAATCAGAAAGAGTGAGGCCTCCACTTTGTTCGTTTAAAAATTGTTTTGGCTATTTGAGCTGCCTTGAAGTTCTATATAAATTTTAGGATGTGTTTTTCTGTTTCTACAAAACTATTGCTGGGATTTTGATCAAGTTTGCATTGAATCTGTGGATTACTTTGGGTAGTATTGCCATCTTAACAGTATTAAGTCTTCAGATCAATAAACACAAAGTATCTTTCTACTTATATGTGTCTTTCATTTCTTTTAGTAATGTTTTTAGTTTTCAGTATATAAGCCTTTTGGATTATCTCACATATTATCTTCCATAGTCTCAATGAATAACAAGTCTATGATTTTTCTTTTGTACTTAGCAATTGATGTTCCTCCTTCATGCTTTCTATTTCCTGTGGTTTATGGGAGGGAAGTATGGTATAATATGTGAAAATACATAATACATAAAAATTGGTCTAATGGTTAGAAGCCAAGACCTGTAGCATTTCTTGTACCTGTAGTCCACCTATAGGGGTATTGTAGAAGTTCCTTACTGATTTATAGAATTTTTTTCTTAAACCGAATTCTAGTAATGGCCAGCTGCTATATCCAATATAGATGATGTTATTTACTTCTATAGGTTTATAATGGATGATACTTCCTTCAACTTTTATTTTTCTAAGGCCTACAAAATTAATCTTAAATCTTATTCTATTGAACCAATAAATATAACATTATTTTAATTTTATTGAACTAAGAAAATATCACATTATTACAACAATATTATTTTGCTCCCTTTAATGGAATATGAATAAAAAATTTGGTGCATTTATTTTTTCCTTTTATCCCCCTTCCCAGTTTATTAAAATTTAATCTAGAGTTAGTTGCCATCAATGTTCAATAAGAGCAATCAGTCTTAAAAGGAAAACAATTCTCTAATGTTTTCTGGTTCTCACTACATTTAAGTAAATTGTTGGGACTTTCTATATGTTTATTGGGTATGATCACTCACTATTGGAACTTTCCAACTGTAATTTCTTGCTTTTGAGTTCTGACTTTTGGCTAATATTTTCTCATTATGAAATTTCTATATCACCAAGTAGTTTGTTCAGTAAATGGTAGTTTTAGATGCCTGTCATACCTGACCATCCACCCACCATTGACTGTTGCTTCTATACGGCAACAACGTGGCTCTGGGCAGAATTTGGGGTTACTGTCTTTTTCTCCAAAAGCCCTGTTATTACCACTTTATCATCTAGCATTGAACATGGCCCACATTTTGTCCTTTATAACAGGGATCCCAAACCCCCAGGGCTGCACAGCAGGAAGTGAGTGGCAGTGGGTAAGCCATCATTACCACCTGCGCTCCACCTGCTGTCAGATTAGCCATGGCATTAGATTCTCATAGGGGCACAAACCCTGTTGTGAACTGCGCATGTGCACTCCTTATGAGAATCTAATGCCTGATGATATGAGGTGGAACAGTTTCCTTCTGAAACCATCATCCCCCCACACTCTCCACACCTCCGTCCGTGGAAAAATTGTCTTCCAAGAACCCAGTTCCTGATCCCAAAAAGGTTGGAAACTGCTGCTTTATATAAAAAAAATTCCTCATCTGAATCCTTATTGACTTCCTAACTCTTACCATCATTGATTGTTCTCTTTTTATTGTAGTTGCAAAAAAAATGTGACATATACTCTCCAATTTCAGCTTGAATTTTTTCCTGAGATTGGAGAATTTCTTGTGTTATTATTTTATATTTCAATAGGGTTTTGGGAAACACGTGGTGTTGGGTTACGTAAGTTGTTTAGTGATAATTTCTGAGATTTTGGTGCACCCATCACCTGAGCAGTGTACACTGTACCCATTGTATAGTCTTTTATTCCTTACCCCCTCCCACACTTTCCCCCAAGTCCCCAGAGTTCATCATATCATTCTTATGTCTTTGCGTCCTCATAGCTCGGCTCCCACTTATAAGTGAGAACATACAATGTTTGGTTTTCCATTCCTGAGTCACTTCACTTACAAAAATAGTTTCCAGTTCCATCCAGGTTGCTGTGAATGCCATTGTTTTACTTTTTATGGCTCAGTAGTATTCCATGGTGTGTGTGTGTGTGTGTGTATATATATATATGTATATGTGTATATATATATACACACACACACATATATATGCACACACACATACATGTATATATGTATTTTCTTTATCCACTAGTTGATTGATGGACATTTGGGCTGGTTCCATATTTTGCAATTGTGAATTGTGCTGCTATAAACATGCATATGCAGATATCTTTTTAGTATAATGACTTCTTTTCTTCTGGGTAGATACCTGATAGTGATAGATCTACTTTTTACCAAATGGTAGATCTACTTTTAGTTCTTTATTATTTTTATTTTTTATACTTTAAGTTCTAGGGTACATGTGCACAATGTGCAGGTTTGTCACATATGTATGCATGTGCCATGTTGGTTTGCTGCACCCATTCATTCATCATTTACATTAGGTATTTACTTAATGCTATCTCTCCCCCATCCCCCCACCTCATGACAGGCCCCAGTGTATGATGTTCCCTCCCCTGTGTCCAAGTGTTTTCATATTCAATTCCCACCTGTAAGTAAGAACATAGTGTTTGTTTTTTTGTCCTTGAGATAGTTTGCCCAGAATGATGGTTTCCAGCTTCATCTGTATCCCTGCAAAGGACATGAACTCATCCATTTTTATGGCTGCATAGTATTCCATGGTGTATATGTGCCACATTTTCTTAATCCAGTCTGTCATTGATGGACATTTGGGTTGGTTCCAAGTCTTTGCTGTTGTGAATAGTGCCACAATAAACATACATGTGCATGTGTCTTTAAAGTAGCATGACTTATAATCCTTTGGGTATATACCCAGTAATGGGATGGCTGGGGGCTGGGTCAAATGGTATTTCTAGTTCTAGATCCTTGAGGAATCACCACATTGTTTTCCACAGTGGTTGAACTAATTTACACTCCCATCAACAGTGTAAAAATGTTCCTATTTCTCCAAATCCTCTCCAGCACCTGTTGTTTCCTGACTTTTGAATGATCGCCATTCTAACTGGTGTGAGATGATATCTCATTGTGGTTTGGATTTGCATTCCTCTGATGACCAGTGATGATGAGCATTTTATTCATGTGTCTGTCGGCTACATAAATATCTTCTTTTGAAAAGTGTTCATATCCTTTGCCCACTTTTTGATGGGGTTGATTTTTTCTTGTAAATTTGTTTAAGTTCTTTGTAGATTCTCGATATTAGCCCTTTGTCAGATGGGTAAATTGCAAAAATTTTCTCCCATTCTGTACGTTGCCTGTTCACACTGATGGCAGTTTCTTTTGCTGTGCAGAAGCTCTTTAGTTTAATTAGATCCCATTTGTCTATTTTGGCTTTTGTTGCCATTGCTTTCGGTGTTTTAGTCATGAAGTCCTTGCCCATGCCTATGTCCTGAATGGTATTGCCTAGGTTTTCTTCTAGGGTTTTTATGGTTTCAGGTCTAACATTTAAGTCTTTAATTCATCTTGAATTAATTTTTATATAAGGTGTAAGGAAGGGATTCAGTTTCAGCTTTCTACATATGGCTAGCCAGTTTTCCCAGCACCATTTATTAAATAGGCAATCCTTTCCCCATTTCTTGTTTTTGTCAGTTTGTCAAAGATCAGATGGTTGTAGACGTGTGGTATTATTTCTGAGGCCTCTGTTCTGTTCCATTGGTCTATATTTCTGTTTTGGTACCAGTGCCATGCTGTTTTGGTTACCATAGCCTTGTAGTATAGTTTGAAGTCAGGTAGCGTGATGCCTCCAGCTTTGTTCTTTTTGCTTAGGATTGTCTTGGCAATGTGGGCTCTTTTTTGGTTCCACATGAACTTTAAAGTAGTTTTTTCCAATTCTGTGAAGAAAGTCATTGGTAGCTTGATGGGGATGGCATTGAATATATAAATTGATAAATTACCTTGGGCAGTATGGCTATTTTCACAATATTGATTCTTTCTATCCATGAGCATGGAATGTTCTTCCATTTGTTTGTGTCCTCTTTTATTTCATTGAGCAGTGGTTTGTAGTTCTCCTTGAAGTGGTCCTTCACATCCCTTGTAAGCTAGATTCCTAGGTATTTTATTATCTATGTAGCAATTGTGAATGGGAGTTCACTCATGATTTGGCTCTCTGACTGTTATTGGTGTGTAAGAATGCTTGTGATTTTTGAATATTGATTTTGTGTCCTGAGTTCTTTAAGGATTCTCCACACTGTTTTCCATAGTAGTTTTACAAATTTACATTTCCACCAGTAGTGTAAAACTGTTCCCTTTTCAGCACATCCATGCCAATGTCTATTTTTTTTATTATGGTCATTCTTGCAGGAGTGAAAGGGGTATCACACTGTGGTTTTAATTTGCATTTCCCTGATACTTAGTGATGTTGAACATTTTTTATATGTTTGTCGGCCATTTGTATATCTTCTTTTGAGAGTTGTCTGTTCATGTCCTTAGCCCACCAAGAACCCAAAAGCAAATGCAACGAAAACAAAGATAAATAGATGAGACTTAATTAAACAAAAAAGCTCCTGCACAGCAAAAGAAATAATTAGCAGACTAAACAACCCACAGAATGGGAGAAAATCTTCACAACCTGTGCATCTGACAAAGGACTAATACCCAGAATCTACAAGGAACTTAAACAAATCAGCAAGAACAAAGCAAACAATCCCATTTTGTGTGTTATTTCTTATATTACCTCTCCTGCTTTAGCACTCCTGGGCTTCTCTCTTAGGACATCCTATTGCATATAGATTGGCTCTCAGCTTTCTTTTTCTATGTTTTCACTGTGTTATATTTGAATAGTTTCCTTTGTGCTTTGAGAAGCAGATCAAGATTGTCCTCTATTTCACTCCTTCAGCTTTCAGCAGTTTCCAAGCTGCTGTTTCCTATCTACATGTTATTTTAATATTGAGCAACTGTCTTTAATCTGTGTGCAATTGTTCCTTATGTTTTCTCTCTTTATCTGTGAAGGTTTGGGGGTTAAACAACCTGAGTTAAAATTCTGGTTCTTTAATTTTCTAGTTGTATGACACTAAGGTTGCATAGTTCAGCAAGTCATGGAATCTCTCTAGATGAGTTTTATCATATGTAAAATGTGGACCTCTCTCAGCCTTCATCGAATTGAAGAGACTTATGGTCTTGCTCTGGATTAAGCTTTGCCGTAAAGGAATGTTGTGGTTGCTTTAATCTGCTATCTAGATACTCAAACTTTCTCCATGTTAGCAATAAGGCTATTTTGCTTTCTTATCATTTATGAGTTCACTGGAGTAGCACTTTTAATTTCCATCAAGAACTTTTCCTTTGCATTTACTACTTAGTTTACTATTTGGCACAAGAAGCCTGTTTTTTTTTTGTTTTGTTTTTGTTTTTGTTTTTGTTTTTTAGCTCATCTTAGCTTTCGATATGCCTCCCTAGGTGTAATCATTTCTAGTTTTTCATTTGAAGTGAGAAACATGTGACTTTTCCTTTTTTTTTTTTTTTTTTTGAATACTTAGACACCATTGTAGGGTTATTAATTGGCCTAATTTGAAGATTGTTATGTCTCAGGGAATAGGGAGGCCCAAGGAGGGGGAGAGGTACAGGAGAACTGCCAGTCAGTGGATCAGTCAGAATACACAACATTTATGAAGTTTGCAGTCTTACATGGGTGTGGTTCATGATGCCCCAGAACGATTACCAGATTCACATGAAAGATGCGTGATCACCAGTCACCATAGCAGATATAATAATAATAAAATAATGAAAATGTGAGAATTACCAAAATGTGACACAGAGACATGAAGTGAGCACGTGCTGTTGGAAGAACGTCAGTGAGAGATTTGCTTGATGCAAGGTTTTCACAAACCTTTAATTTGTAAACAATGCAGTATGTTTGGAGTGCAATAAAGTGAAGCTCGATAAAATGATGTATGCTAGTATGAGTTTTACTTACCACAGTTTCAATGATGCAAAGTCCTCTAGATTATTGCCAATAATTCAAATTAGGTATTTTTAGTATTTTTTGCTATACATCTCGAGAAACAGTTCTTCAAAAATTATGGATTTATTTTTTTCAACTGCACTAGCTTTGCTTTTTTATCCTGATCTTTTCCTATATTAATCTGTAATCAAATGATGGATAAGCAGAATTCTGTCAGGAGCAATTCCAAAGCTCAGACAGAAGGTTAAAGAGAAGTAGATGATTATCAATTAACGATATAGCAGTGGGTGTGAAGGGTGTTGGGAGAAGGTCAAACCACTGTGTTAGTGACATGTGGGGCACTTACTCTTCGGGCTTCTGATAAGGAGCAATCATCATGGAGGGAGACTCATATACTTCCTACCACCTTTTTTTACTCCTACCTCTCACCACATCTCTGCTGCGTGTGCTTATTTATAGTATTGCTAACCTTAAGCCTACTCAGTGCTGACGGAAATGCAGAGAATTTGTTTTTTTCAGGAACTGGTCACTGGTTGGACTATAATAGTTTATTTCAGTCAGTATTGTATCTACCTATAACATTTCCCATTTACTGATATAGGAACACCACTGATGGCTGGCTGTTACTGCTAATCTAGGTTTTTAAAATTTGTATAATTTACATAATTTCAATTTTGGAATGAGAGAGGATTGGCACTTGCATGCCTTGCTTACACCACCATACCACCTAGAAATACCTGCATTCTTTAGTATTTTCTATCAGTCAGAAAATCTTAGACTTGATATGGATTCTTCTTTTCACATCAAGTTCTTACATATGAGCTTTGCGGACTTTGGATTGAATTTGCATATTTGCTCTACCCCACAACAGATTTAATCATTACTGTTTTTCTTAAGTTAATATTCACTTTTATGTATGTGTTTCCATTTAATATAATAACCAGTATAGGGCTGATTAGGTAACCTTGTATTCATGATTTTAATGAATTTAAACCTGTCTGACTATGTCCCTACAATAATTACTCAATCTTCCTCTTTATATATAAAATAACAAAATTAATGTCATTCTTTTATAGTCATACCTCTTACTAAAAGATGAATGAGTTGGAATATATAAATTATGTTGGATTGCTTTATACATTTGTTTCACTGACAGGATGTATTTGATGAAGAAATGAATTTGTAGATAATATAGCAAAAACAATGTTAAGGTAATATTATAAAAGAAACTGTTAGTTTTTGTAAAATATTTACTTGTTTTTCTGTTGAACAGTACTACTATTGCTTATCTTGAAAATCATTTTATTTAATATTTTCTTGTCACTTGGAAGTTAAGAGACTAAAATTCTACTGGTATTTATTAATTTTCTTTAAAAATGATACATTTGGCTAGGTAACTTCTTAAAAAATTTAAGCATTAATATTCTTTGAGTCTTTGAATCTGGTAGATCCAAACTCTTCATGAATTATATAGAAAGATTAGCTAGCAGTGATAACTGTCATTTCACTGGCTAATGTATTTTGGACATAAGTGTAATTGGATCCAGACAACTCTTTTAAGGGGTCCAGGAGTTTGAGGTTAAAAAGTGTATGTACTCCAAAGTCAAGCTTGATTAATGTCGTAAGCAGTTCAGGGAAATATGGAATCCACAAATAGGAATCATATTATGCTAGCTAGTGTGAGATGAATTTTTAATATCCTATGTGTATTTGAAGACAGATTGAAGGGATTTCCGGACCATTTCGAGAGTTACCAAAGGAGAATGTATCACTACTTTCAATTCCATACCTTTGTCCTTATGGGGGTAAGAAGACAAGTAATAATTAAAATTTATGTCATTAGCAATGAAATAGTTGATTCTGTAACACGATGTTTGATTTTATTTGCTTAACATTTTATTTCCATGCAATAAATTCAGATGTACATATGAAGAAACCTGGAGTGCTAGGCTTAAAGGTTGGAGCAGTATAATCATGCTTTTTGAATTATCTTCCGAATTATCTTCTTCGGAGCCTACGAAATATGCGTAGGACCATCCTTAGCATATTATACAGTTGGGTATAGCATCCTTATACAGTTGGGTATAAGCAGAGCAATCAGCGTGGCCAATGGAACTGTTCTGTTTAGGGATAGCCCACCTGAAGAATTATATTAACATTCAGGGTTTCTACAGAGGATGAAATACTTTATCTATCCAAGATATATTGAATTTACTGGGAGTTATCTCATTGCATAGCCTACTAGCCAATTCTCAGGAATTTTGAACTTGAGATAGTTTGAAAAGTATTTTCACAGGTGCTTTTCCTAAATATTTAAACATAAGTGAATTTCAAATAAAATGTAGTACTTTCAATTCTTATTAATTTTTACTTTTCTTCTAACAAATATGCATGGTATATGTTATTAAAATGCTAGAAGAAGTTTTATCTGAAAAATATATGACCTTCATGTCAGCACACAACACCCACCTCCATGTATTTTGTCAAAAAGCAAATATTTTATGAGTTTCAAATGAAGCTTAGTCCCACGGCTCAAATTCAGAGTTTTAAATGTTTATTTTTTCTTGTTATTGTGAAAATTATTTAGCTCATTTGTAGATTACCTTTCCTTAAAACTTCTTGTCAGGGATCAGGAATGTCTACATTCTCTGGTCACTGAGATTTTAAAATGCAAAGAGTGGGTTTTAGAACTACTATATCTTTATATAGTAGCAAGGAATTAGCATCCTTAACCTAAAAACCAATCAAACAAACCTCTTGGGAATCATGAGAAAAAAGAAAAACACTCAAAAGAAAAAAGGGCTAAGAATATTAATCAGAACTTTATAAAAATATATTCTCTATTTCCACGAGTATTAATAAATGCAAATTAAAGCAATGGCATGTACGTCCATAAAAATAATAATTCTCTCTGTTGGTGAAGGTGTTAGGAACTAACTACTCCCATCTATTGCTGATGGCCATGTAAAGTGATAGAATGTTTGGATGAAGTTTGATATACATGTAATAAACTTAAAAGTGCATGGTCATTTTAATTCTATAAGTCTGTGCTAAAAAAACATATATGTGCACCAAGATTTACAAATATATGCATATACGTACATATACTTAGATCACTATATATAGTGCAAACTGGGAAAAATTATATGTTCAAAATTCGGTTAGGTCATCATGCATTTACGTATGTAACCCATAAAATACTCGTAAAATACTAAATGATGAGTGAAATGTTTTTAATGTAGTATTTAACCATCACGTTCCCTATTACATTTCCACCATTTGTTGACATTTTATTATGTCTTAAGCACCAGGCTTTAGCACTTTCCAGTTTTTTCTTTTTCCTTTCCTTATTCTTTTCCCTCACTCTCTGTTGCCTTCCTCCATTCATTCTTTTGATCCATCATTCATCTGCTGAACATCTGCTCAGTGCTTGGAGTTATTATCCATACTGGGTATATGATCATGAACAGGACAAACAAGAACTGTACCCTTAAGGAGTTTCTGTTCCAGTGTGGGGTTGGTAGTGATAGATAGTAAAGAAATGAATGTATCAGACTATGATCACAATGAAACAGTATAATGTGTTAGTGAATGACTTTGGGGCTATAGAATTCTTACAGTCACATTTTAGTTGGATATTATCTTCATTTTACATTTGAATAAACCCAAAGCCTAAAGAATTTAAGAAACCAGCCTAATGTTATTTGAGGAAACTAGGATTTATACTCAGGTCTATTTGACTTTACAGCCGATTATACCTGTTAACTACTGTGCTATCCTCTCTCTCCCTCCCTCCCTCCCTCCCTCCCTCCCTCCCTCCCTTCTTCCTTCCTTCCTTCCTTCCTTCCTTCTTCCTCTCCTCTCCTCTCCTCTCCTCTCCTCTCCTCTCCTCTCCTCTCCTCTCCTCTCCTCTCCTCTCCTCTCCTCTCCTCTCCTCTCCTCTCCTCTCCTCTCCTCTCCTCTCCTCTCCTCTCCTCTCCTCTCCTCTCCTCTCCTCTCCTCTCCTCTCCTCTCCTCTCCTCTCCTCTCCTCTCCTCTCCTCTCCTCTCCTCTCCTCTCCTCTCCTCTCCTCTCCTCTCCTCTCCTCTCCTTTCCTTTCCTTTCCTTTCCTTTCCTTCCTTTCTTTCTTTCTTTCTTTCCTGTAGAGGTGGGGTTCTTGCCATCTTGCCCAGTCTGGTCTCGAACTCCTGGCCCCAAAAGATCCTCTTGCCTTGGGCTCCCAAAATGCTGGTATTACAGGCATGAACCACTGAACCTGATTGGTATCTCTTTCTCTGTGTTCTCCTTAAGAATATCATTTAAAGTGGCCGGGCGCGTGGCTCACACCTGTAATCCCAGCACTTTGGGAGGCCGAGGTGGGCAGATCATGAGGTCAGGAGATCGAGACCATCCTGGCTAACACGGTGAAACTCCATCTCTACTAAGAATACAAAAAATTAGCTGGGCGTGGTGGAGGGCACCTGTAGTCTCAGTTACTTGGGAGGCTGAGGCAGAAGAATGGCGGTGTGAACCCAGGAGGTGGAGCTTACAGTGAGCCAAGATTGTGTCACTGCGCTCCAGCCTGGGTGACAGAGCAAGACTCCATCTCAAACAAAACAAAACAAAACAAAACAAAACAGAAAAAACACAAGAATATCATTTAAATAACCTGCTACTCCATCTGGTGGCAGCAATAATAATTATGAGTTATAGAGAATGAGTAAAGTGATTATAACATATTTGTATATGTCTTAAGACATATAAAATGCTTAATGGTTACCAAGCTCTATTACCACATTTTCTTGAGGTACTTATATTTACTTATGTCTATTTGAGTGATAAAGCCAGTTACTTATCAAATATGCTAAAAAAGAACTTTATAAATATACCAAATTGCTTGCTATTTTAAAAATATTATGAGAGATCAATCACTGGTGGTTTTTCCAAATTTCCAGAATTTTCATTATTAAATCCCAGCAAATGTTACATAAGCAAAGGACTTTACACAGTTATAAATTAATGCCTTCATTAATCATTTGTTCAGGAATGTTTAGCTAGGTTTATGAAAATGATGTCGATACTTGTTTGCCCACGAGAAGCTCACAGTCTAATGGAGAAAGGAATATAAGGAAATACATATAAAAATATGTAGCACGGTGTGTTGAGAATAGTGATTAAGTTCACAGACTTTAAAATCCATATATCTAGGACTTTTCTTTCCTGGCTTCTCATGTGATAGCTTGTAAACCTTCTTTTATGTCAGTGTTCTCCTCTGTATAAGGGAGCTAATAATAAACCTAATCTCCTAGGGTTGTGGTGAAGCTTAAATGTGTGGAATGTTTATAAACTTCTTATTACAATTAATTGCCTGTAAAAAGTGCTCAATAAACGCTAGCTGTTAATAAGGGCATGTACAGAATATGACAGCAGCATAAAAATCCATATGGTTAAGTCTACCTTGGGTGGTCTGGGAAAACTTCAAAAAAGTGATTAGAGTCTTGAAAAAGGAATTTCACTCGTCAGACTAGTAGAAGATAAGAGGGACGGTCTAGGCAGAAAGATATATATGCAAAGGTATTAGAGAGCACACATACATTTTGAGAAATTTCAGTATTTCAATATGAAACCTGGAAAACCTGGCTAAGCATTTTCACTTTATCCTACGGGCAGCTGAGATAAATTGTGGAGTTATCTAAGGATGTTAGACATGTGGTCTGGCACTACACAGATAGGTTTGTAAGTCATTCCATTCATTGAGTGTGTTTTGAGGGTGCACTAAGTTCTCAGGCATTGTTTATAAATGATGAACAAAACAGGCATCCTCTGTGATCCTATGGGTAGAGTTCATAATCTTGTAGGGGTGTAAAGACAAGTGAGTATATAAATTAATATAAATAATGCTAAGTGACATGAAGGAAAGTAACAAAATAAAGTGAGAAAGGATAAAGTTGGAGAGATAATGGGGTTGGGGAGAATCTATTTAAATGAGGTTGTTTCTGAAGATTTCTCTGAGGTCCCAACATTTAACCTGTGCCCTCAAGGATAACTGGGAGGTGGAGGGGGAAGAATAGGGTTAGAAAATGGGTATCCCAGAAAAAGAAAGTTATGTCTATGAAGGCACCCAAGTGTGAAGCAGCTTGAAGTGTCCTAGAAACTGAAGGATGCCACACAGATGGACAACAGTGGCAGAGTGGAGAGTGGAGAGGTGAGTTTGGAGAGGTCATCAGGATTCAGTCATCCAGAGGCCTACAGGCCATGGTCAAGTTTTATTTTATTTGAAGTGCAGTCAGAAGCCACTCAAGGATTTGAAGCAAGGAAATAGAGGATCTGTTTATTGGAATCTCATTTACAGGTGGTCCTGTTGATTGATTATTAAACCAATTTTTTCTAGCTGCACTGTGGAGAATAGATTAGTAAGGGACAAGTGCAAAAATGGGGGAAATGACAAGAAGTCTATTGAATTAGTCTAGGTAAGAAACAGTCGTGGTAGTGCAGATGGAGAAGAGTGGCTAACTGTAAGATACATTTTTTGGAGATAGAATTGGCAGGACTTGCTAATGAATTTGATGTGAGGGACATGGGAAAAAATAAAAATCCAGATAGATTCCTGTAGCTTGGGGAACTGGGTGAAGAGTAGGACTACTTACTAAATTTAAAAAATGGAAAACACTGAGAAGAGGATGGTTTGCAGGATGAGAGAAGGAAAAATCAAAAGTTCCATATTGAAACTAGATTTAAAAACTTAGCAAATAAAAATACAGGATCGCTAGTAAAATTTGATTTTCAGATAAACAGTGAATAATGTTGTAGCATAAGTGTGTGCCCGGTGTTACATGAGACATGTATATACTAAAGCATTATTTATTGTTTATCTGAAATTCAAACTTACCTGAGCATCTTGTATTTTATCTGACAATCCTAATGGTTAACCTATTTATGAGAAATCCAAGTTGAAATGCCAAGTGGGCAGGTAGATATTTGAGCTGGAAACTTAGTGGAGAAGTTGGGGCAAGAGCTATAAATGAGGAGTCATGAGCATTAAAACATGAGAATTTAAGCTGCAAGAATGAATGAGACCATCCAGTTAGAAGTATAGAAAGAAGAAAACAAGGAAAATGCCCAGAGCTGAACTCTTTAACGTTTTGAATTAAAGTAGAATGCAAGTCCTTTGAATAATTCAAGAGTGACCAGGGACAATGGAAGGAAGCCAGATCATTGTCATGCTACAGATTCCAGGAGAGGACAGTATTTTTAAAAAGGAAAAACCAGCCAACTATCAGGGACACTACTGAGTGATGGAATAAAATATGGAGTGAGAAGGATGCAGTGGATTTGGCAACATTAATTATTGGGAAACTTAGCAGTACACATTTATATGGTGGTTGAGGAAGTAGAGAAAGCACTTGTACCAAAACTTCCAAGAATCTTACTTGAGAAGGAGCAGAAAAATAGCATGTTGACTAGATAGTGATAGTCAAAAACATGAAAAATTCTGAGCTCTTTCAGGGAAGTGTTTAGGAAAGAAAACACTTGAAACAATTTTTGGAATAGATAGAAGAAAAGAAAGAGGCCAAAGCAATGGAGGGATGAGGTCTGAGCTACCCCTAAAGGAGGAGTTTCACAGAGTTTTCACAAAAACTCTTCACGAAAAGAGAGAGAGGAGCAAAAGAAGAGATAGCAAAAAGGAGAGAATAACAGGTTGAAAATACAGAGAAACATGGAATAATCGATGGAGCAAGGAACCACGGGTAACAGATGGGAATAGGGTCCTGAGTGCAAGCGGAGCTATTCGCTTTGGACGGCAAAAGATCTGAATTTTATCTGCGACTACAGCAACAATGATGCTGATGAGGCAGATGTCAATAGTTTGGGGTTAAAACAAAACTGAAAACTTCTAACTTGAATTATCTGGCTGCAATTTGGAATAACGTCACTTACTGAGTGTTCTTGGCTAGAGTTAGGTAGAGATTTGAGAATATTGCCACTGTGGGGAAGGGAGGATGAAGTTCAAGTGCACTTAGAAGGATTGCTGAAAGCCAGGATCAGGGTGGTTTCTCTGTAGTTTTGATCAAAGGAAGAAAAGGCAAAAAACTGAAAGGTAGAAAAGATTGACATAGGTAGTTTTGTTAACTGAATGGTTATCATCTGATGAACTGCAAATATTTTGCAAA
The DNA here is from genome assembly GCF_043159975.1 of Macaca nemestrina. Lineage (NCBI taxonomy): Eukaryota > Metazoa > Chordata > Mammalia > Primates > Cercopithecidae > Macaca > Macaca nemestrina. Next base: position 118,498,021 of record NC_092133.1, on the reverse strand, counting down.
TGGCATTTATGTCCATTTGTTTGTTCTTAAAGTGGATTTATGAATTCATTCTCCATTCTTCAGCACATTTACAGCATTGATATGTATGACCATTAATTAATTTTAGAGAAATCCCCAGGAGGGAGAGAAATAACAGTAATTAGCATCTTCAGTTACAAATGGAAAAATTGATGTCTAAAGATACTCCTGAGGTCATACTGCAAACCACTGTTTACCCGTAATTAAATGAACATCCTCCAAATTTAATGAAAGGAGCATATTTTATGACTTTAGTGGGAATAATATGGTTGCAAGGCATCTCGAGCCAGTCCTGTCATAGGAACTCAGGATATTGTTATAACTAGTCCAATCGTAGTGAAAACTGAAGTCAGGAGTTTATTTCTTGAGTCTTATTTCCTAATATAGCAGAGATTAGCAAACTATGGCTTGCTGCCATTTAGAAAAAAAATCAAATGAGAAAATTTTATGACCTATGAAAATTATATGAAATTCAGATTTCAGTGTCCACAAATAAAGTTTTATTGGAACACAGCCACATTTGTTTGTCTACATGTTGCCTCTGGCTGATTTCATGCTACAGTGGCAGAATTGAATAGTTAAAACAGAGAAAGTGTGACCTGGAAGGCCTGAAATATTTGCTATCTGGCACATTACAGAAAAAGTCGTGTATTAGTCCATTTTCCTGCTGCTGATAAAGACATATCTGAGACTAGGCAATTTACAAAAGAAAGAGGTTTAATGGACTCACAGTTCCACATGGCTGGGGAGGCCTCACAATCATGGTGGAAGGTGAAAGGCACGTCTCACATGGTGACAGACAAGAAAAAAGATTGAGAAAGAAGAGAAAATGGAAACACCTTATACAACCATCAGATCTCATGAGACTTGTTCACTACCACGAGAATAGTGTGGGGGAAGCCGCCTCCATGATTCAATTATCTCCCACTGGGTCCCTCCCACAATACATGGGAATTATGGGAGTACAATTCAAGATAAGATTTGGGTGGGAACACAGAGCCAAACCACATCAAGTTTCCTTTCTCTTAAAATATAGCACTTGTCTGGTCCAGTTTCTGCCCCTATCCCCCCATCTCTCACTACCTTACCCATTGGTTCTATCCATTGGCTAGTGTTACATAGTGTATGTCCTCCATGCATTTTGAAGCTTCCTACTAATTTTTTTGTAGCAGTGTTTCTCAAATGAGAGGTTAGGAGCCATCCTTGAGGTTGCAGAGTTAATTTATACCCTCCCTTCCATGGACATTTTTAGTCTTTGCCTTGAAACATGTAGAAAGCTTGTCAAACTTAGTGCAAAATCCTATTGGAATTTTTATTGGTATTGCATTTAATAGTGCAAAGAACAATTGTCTACAATTGTGTCTACAAAATTTTTTCTTCTTTGGCATTCTGTCTTCATCCAGTTAAAATCACAGGGCTCTAAGGCTACAGGAAGGCAACCACAGCAAAGAGTTGCACGTTTTCTCTTTCCATTGAATATTTTTAGAGACGAGCTTTCATGAAGTCAGGGCTCCATCTTATCTTCCCCTTTCTTGTCCATAAAAAAAAATCATGTTGTCCTCCACACATCTGTAATTATATAACCTGGTTTCCTGAAGGTAAAAGTGAAACTGTTGGTAGGTTTTATTGTTAGTAATGTTTCGAAGTGATCGATTTCCCCTGGGATTTCACTTTAATTTTGGATCTGAACTCTTCCTCCAGATTCCCTCTCTTGTCTGTCTGTACCGTACACAGATCTTAGAAAAGGAATGGAATGAATAGTGGCTGAGCACAGGAGCCTGGGCCACTGACTTCAGACTGAGCCGAGCTCTACTTAGCCTTGAGGGGTGGATAGGGCTGTTTTGGAAGGACACTGTGGATCATGCCTTGAGCTGGGATCCTTTAGGATAGCCAGTAAAAGAGAAAAAAGGCCACTCAAACAACACCCCCATTGATTGCTGCTTAATGTTTGTAGAAGCAAAACATTGGTTTCCATTTTCCCCTTCAATTTTCCGTAATAGCACTCTACTAATGGTGCCTAAGAAATGCATCTGACACGGAGATACTTGTTGCATTTGGAAAAAGGCCGAGTTGACATAAGAAAGTTTAAGTTCAACAGAAATAACATTCATACTAACTTTTAAAATGTTGCTTTGCAAAGTCTCTGAGATTAAGTAATCTCTTTAATGCTAATTATTAATAGCAAAGTGAAAACTCCTTATTTATAAAAATACTAGATAAGTGCAGGATTTTTGAGAAATTAAAATGTCTTTAAAGTTTGTCTGCTGATTCATTTAACTTTCCAGTTTATTTTATTTCTCCAGAAAGCATTCCTAAATGTAAGTGTAATATTGTTTTATAATACCGCTGAGGGCTCTTAAGGGGTATATGTTATTTTCTCTTTCAGAATATAATATTCAGATAGGATCATCTTTGACATTTCAGTAATACAGTCAATTTTTAGCTCTAGGACCTGAGTTTAAAATAGATTAGAGGTAGGACTCATAGTCTCGTTTCTAAAATATTTGGCCTCATTTTCCTTATGAAAAATAAAAAGGATAGGGAAGCAAGGTGCATAATAATAACAGATAAGCTTAAAACAAATAAAAAAGACTATAACCTTTGTGGGCCTATGGCAGTAGAAATTTAATACATAATTACTATGGGGCTTATGAGCATCCATATTTATTGTTTATTTACCTTCTCTTTTTGAGCTTCAGGACTCTTTTTATCCATAGAATTTTCTTGAAATTTCTAGAAATTTCCTATTAACTCTTCCTATTAACTCAGAATCACAGAAGTCATGATTCTGGTGCTCTGTCTGGCTACCTGCTTCTGTTTAAAGGCATCTCTATACCCAATTCAATTAGCAATTAGCAAAATGTTTACTGGCCATGCCAAGATAACCAGTTTTCCTTTTTCTGGCTCTTGTCATTTGGAGTTTGCCCTTTCTGCTTTGTAATTCATTCCATGTTCCTCACCCTTCTGACTGCTAGACTCGGGCTGTCCTATTTAGTCACTATTATTAGACACTCGCTGTTGGCAGGTAACTGCTCTTTCCAATGAAGTCTTATGTGCTTGGGTTGGGTGGCTGTCAGTTAAATCTATTATGCAATCAATTTCAAAATCCGTTGGCAGCCTTTTGAAATTAGGCTGAGCAGTCCCCTTCTCAGACCTTAAGAAGAAGAGTTCCTTGGAATAAGGTCTCCAAGAATGTAACTTTAAAAAATCATTTAGATGTTTGTGGTATACCTCCAACATTGGGAATCATTGACTTATAATGTTGAAAATTATTTTTTATATCCTTTTCTATGGCTGGAAGTGAAACCTAATATCAATTTTTCTTATCTGAGTACCAGAAATGAGACTTTTTTGTTGTTGTTAATCTTGTGTTTTTCACAATCACATAGATGCTACAACTTTAAGATATCACGGTTCATCTCTTTTTTTGACTTTCCTTAGTCAGGAGAAATGAAGCCAAGGGAAGCTGCGTTCCTTGAGGGCAGTGAATTTCAGAGACGATGGAACGTGAATGGAGAGCGAAGGGCCCTTTCAAACTATTCAGGATTCTCCCAGTGAAATTAAATTCCTGAGCTGTTTGTCTCAGACCATGAAAGAGCTAGAAGGACATTTTATTTTAAAATGTCTGTGAATGTAGAGAGGGCACAACTGTGAAAGCTGATTCTAAAAGAAATCAAATGTGAAGGAAAGCCCTTGATTAAACTACTCTGGGTGTTTAGCAGCCTGAAGTGACTGAGAGATAATAAAAGCTACATGAACAGAAAGGAATTTTAAGGTTTTTTATTTTTTCCATTGACACAAATAAGCAAACTGAGGAATGCTTGCCTGAAACTAAATGAGCAGTTAAACACAACAAATAAACCAACATTGCAGAAAGCAAACACGAGTGGCTCACCAGTGAGATAAATATGGGAAATAAGCTAAAAGACATGACTGCATAAGAGATGTAACAAAAACAGACAGCAGATGAGAATCACATATAAGTAACAGGAGCAGCTGCAGTTCAGTCTAACCCAGAACCCTCTCTTCTTCCATAATCTCTGTCTGGGCAATCTCAGACATTTTCTCTCTCTCCAGACTCAGAGTTTCAACTGCCTAATTGACATCTCTGCTTGTATATTAATACGCCAGTATATTAATGTGTCAGTATGTTTAAAACTAACTTCCGGATCTTTCCCTACCAAACCTAATCTGCTTTCACTCTTCCCTGTCTTAGGGAATGCCACCACCATATATCAGAGAGCCAGTGAGAACCACATGTTTCTCATCCTTGACATAGCTCTATTCCTTTCTCCATAGCTAGGTCCACTTGAAAGTTCTGTCAATTTTACAGCCTCGAATTGATTCTCTTTTCTCCATCCCCACTGCTACCATTCCAGTCCAAGATACTGTCATCTCTTCCATTGATTGTTTTAGTACCTTCCTGCATCCAACATCCTCCTTCAATATATTCTTCACCCCACAGCCAGAAACATGTTTTCTAAATTCAGATTTTATTATTTTAATACCAGTGCCTTCTCTTCAAAACCCTTTGATGACTTTTCACTGCTATAGGATAGAGACCAAAATCCTAAACCACACTTAAAACTTGCAGTATGGTCATGATTGACATGGACCCTTTCTATAACTTCCACACTGACTTCTCTCCCCACTCCACTGTCTTTTTTTAAGAGACAGGGTATTACTAGGTTACTGAGGCTGAAGATTAGTGATGTGATCATAGTTCACTGCAGCTTGAAATTCCTGGGTTCAAGTAATCCCCCATGCTTCAGCCTCCTGAGTAGCTGAGACTACAGGCATGTACTGCCAAGCTTGGCTATTAAAAAATTTTTTTTGTAAGGCTGGTTGCAGTGGCTCACATCTGTAATCCCAGCACTTTGGGAGGCTGAGGCGGGTGGATCACCTGAGGTCAGGATTTCGAGACCAACCTGGCCAATTTGGTGAAACCCCATCTCTACTAAAAATACAAAAATTAGCTAGGCATGGTGGCACCAGCCTGTAATCCCAGCTGCTTGGAGGCTGAGGCAGGAGAATAGCTTGAATCTGGGAGGTGGAGGTTGCAGTGAGCCAAGATCGCACCACTGCACTCCAGCCTGGGTGACAGAGCTGAAATAATTAAATAGAATGTTTCTGGTTTACTCAATTACAATGACTATAATGGCACTTCTAGCCGTTAACACAAATGGACCATATGCCAGATAAAATACAGATGGGAGCCACTGCAACCAGCCTTACAAACAAAGTTTTTTTAATGGCCAAAATAATTTTTTTTGAGATAGCATCTCCCTATGTTACTAAGGCTGATCTCAAACTCCTGACCGCAAGTGATCATTCCACTTGGTCCTCCCAAAGCTCCGGGATTACAGTTGTGAGCCACTGCTCCCAGCCCTTCTTTTTTCTTTGGTACTCTAGCAATGCCTTTCTTTCAGTTGGTGAGACATGCACCCCAGGGACTGAACACCTGCTGGTGTACTTTTCTCTCTCTGTCATCGCCCCATGCAGTCAGCTCCTGTTTCTTCTATAGATCTTTCAGACCTCAACTCCTCCATCGCTCTCAGAGAAGCCTCTCTTACACTGTCAGTCATGGCCATATTTATTTTCTATGTCCTATTGCAGTTTTGGGTATGTGCCTGTAGCGTGGGTCTTCTCAGCCTGTGTGCTGTGAGCTTGCTGGACTACATGATTTGCTGGTGTGCTGGAGAGGGCTCCTGTGCTTTGTAAGTGGCATCCCTGGCCTCTGCCCACTAGATGCAAGTTGTGACAATCAAAAATGTCTCCAAACATTGCCAGGTATCCCTGGTGGGGGCGGGTTGGGGGGGAATTACTCCTGGTGGTTGAAAACCTTAGGTAGTCAGCTTCTTCTACTGCAGTCTGTGATGTGTGTCTTTCTCAAAAGCCTGAATAATCCAGAGAGCAGGAATAATGGGGGTGTGTGTGAGAGTTTGCGGCGGAGGGGCATTTGTATGTATGTGAGTAGGGGTGAGGGTATGTGCGTGACTGTGTGTTTTGGGTCGTGTGTGGAGGTGTATATGTGTGGTATGTGTGTGTGGTAGGTGCGTATGGGGGTGTCGTGTATGTAGGTATATGTGGTGTGTGTGAGTGTGAGTGTATATGTGCGTGTGTATGTGGTATTTGAGTGTGAGTGTATGTGGGTGTGTGTGGAGGTGCATGTATGTGTAGGGGAAATGTGGATGTATGTGTGTGGGTATGTGTGTGGGAGTGTGTGTGTGTGGTGTGTGTGGAGATATGTGCTTTTGGGTGGAGGAGTGTGTGTGGGGGTGTGTCTGGGTATGTGTGGGGTGTGTGGGTGTGGTATATGTGAAGATATGTGTATTTGTGTGGAGGGGTGTGTGTGCGTATGTTGAATGAAAGAATGGTGAAAAAACCCACCAGTGGGGTATAACATCGCTACTTGCTTCTAATCTTAAGTTCATTATTTTGTTTCCATCAAGAAGGAAATTTGATAATACCATTTATAGTATCATTGAGTTTTAAAGCATCATAATTTTGAGGTAAAGTTCCTTAGAGAACAGTAGTCATGTGATGTATGCTTCTGATCCATGACTGAAAAGCTTCAGATCATGACACTTCTTAAGGAGGGGACTCAACTTCTCTGATCTATACAGGTGGCCTAAAATCCATTAATATTCTTCATGTAGTTATATGAGAACTTAGTATTAATTAGTTGGGGGGAAACTATACCTACACTATAATATTTAAACTTGAAATGGAGATGGAATATAAAGTCTTTCTTAGATGTAACAGGAATGTACTCTATGATTTGATAAGGTATTTTCTAGCAGCTCCAAGTAGCTAGTAAAAATGGTAGATATAAAGATAATAATAAATGAGAAAAAATGAACAGGTATACAGAGGAAGTAATGCTTGGTTCTAAAAGGAAAAATTAGGAACGTCTTCCTAGAAAAGATGGTATTTGAATGGCTTTAAAAGATGCATAAGACTTTTCTAGATAAGAAAAAGCAGCATCTGCAAAAGTCTTGGAATTAAAAGGGGTACAGTATATTCAAAGAAAGTCACTGGCTGGAAGGAGCACAGCATGTAGACTGTGGAATGTTTCAGATGAGGTGGAAAGATTGGTAGGGGCTAGAATATGAAGAGCTTCAAATGTTGAGCTTATAGAATTTGGACTTATGTATAGCAGACCATCATAAAGATTTACAAAGAAAATGACATGGTTACATTTGTATTTCATAGAAATCTCTCTGGTTGAATGTGGAAAGTAGCCTAGAATGTGCGAGACTAGAAATATGAAGATTAATTAGGGATCTGTTATAATAGTTTCCAGGAGAAATGATGAAAAGCATAATTCAAGGCAGCAACACTAGGGGTGGAAGAAAGGGGATAATTTCCAAAGACCATAAGAAGTAGAAATGACATGATATTGGTAGTGGCAGTGAGAGAGAGAGAGAGAGAGAGAGAAAGAGAGAGAGAGGAGAGAGGGAGGGAGGGAGAGAGAGAGAGAGACAGACAGACAGACAGGCAGAGACTAGGAGGACTCTCAGAGTTCTAATTTGATTTTCCACATGAATTGCAAAGCCATTAACAACGAGAGGATTTAGAAGGAACAGGTTTGAATGGGCAAAGATGAGTTAGATTTTGGACATCCTGAGGTAAGGGCATTCAAGAACCTCTAGTTGGAGAAGTCAGAACTGGCACTCAGAAGAGAGATCAGAACCAGAGTGAGATTTGAGTTACTATGAGGAAGTGGTAACTGATGCTATGGGAATGGAAGAGGTACCTCAGAGGAAGGGGATGAAGAAGAGAGGCAGACTCCTATCATGTATCACCAAGGAAAGGTTCAGCTAAGGGGAGCCTTGTTCTAAGTCTTTAATCCGAAACTTTAATCACCTGAAGGATTTGTATTTTAAGATTCAGAAAGAGAAAGTAATGGAATTACTTTCATGTCTACTTGCATTGATTTATTTATTCTATTGGTATCAGAGAACTAGTGCAGAGATGCCTTAAAATAAGTACTCAGTTCTATTTACAGCTCTCTGTGAGTCAGGAAGTCACAACATCTTTGTAAATTTTGCAAGTCTTTGAGAACAGCCTTCATGATATGTGCTTTCAGACCACAGGCATATGGTGAGAGTTCTTGCCTTCCAAAAGCAGTGATTGAAAAATAGGAGGGTTTGAAAATGGGTTAGATAGGTTTTGGCACTGATTTAACATTAATGAATCCATTCTATTTTAATGATTATTTTATTGTCTTGAGAGTATACTTTGTCCGTGGCTTTCCGTGTGTATTTATTTCAGAACTTCTTATATTTTATCTGGCATATGGTCCATTTGTGTTAACGGCTGGAAGAGACATTATAGTCATTGTAATTGAGTAAACCAGAAACATTCTATTTAATTATTTCATGATCAAATCAAGTTCTAGCCTATTTACTTGTTGTGTTGGGTTGGGTTACTATAAAAATGTGTCTTCCAAAACCAGTTGTAAGTAACTAGGTAATACGAATAGATTCTGATAGGAATTGATCAAATGTTTAACAGCAAATGATACAACAGTGTTTCTACATCAGCCATAGGACAACTTTTTTGTATTTGTAGTGATATGTCAAATCGGCAGATAAGATAGGGAAGATCAATCCAACAAAATCTGTCAGTTTTAATACAGCAAATGGATTTTTGTTGCTTTATTTATTTTTATGGTTCCCTTTCATATAAAGGCATTATCTGAGGCCAGGAAAAAGTGACTTACAAGTTAAAAGATTATAAAAAAATGATATTTTGAATTTAAACACAATTAAAATATAGTGGCAATAATTCACTTATATCAGAATTGAATTTAAAAATTCACTGAATGGCAAAATTATTTATACCTAAGGAGGACAGAATTTAACAATAAATTTATAGATAGTATTTTCAAAATAATTTTTATGTGCAGTGAGAAATGAGTACGCATATATATTTTATTAGTTATGGTACATTTTACTGGATATAGCATGTTCTTGAAAGAATTGGATTTAAATTGAATTTCTGATAGCTTTTAATATAAACTAAATGAATATTAATATATTTGCCCAAAGACACACAGAACCAGTGAGTGGCAGAGCCAGTATGGAAACTCAGGTCATAAAGACTGCAAAGCTTATACATTTAGTTACCACCTTATGTGTGGTGCTCTGTCTGAGCCTTTCATGGCATGTGGGTGGAGAACACTGAGCTGCTTTCTGTTAGTTGCTTGTTCTTTTTCTTGTAGGGCTTTCTTTCATCTTTGCAAAGTGATCAGATAGGTGTAAATGAATAGGAAGCGTGAAAATGTCATTGGCTTAAATGTGAGCTAATAAAATATGCAAACTGAAGGAACAAATGGTAGAAATAGCAGAAAGTTGTGTAATGTGGGATTACTTGCTAGTTTATCCCTCCTTCATGATAAGTCTTGTAAATTGGTGGCACTGACCTCATATATGTGAAGGTAATAAAGATCTATTGACTTGTCATCTTCAACCACTTTAATGTGGATTTTCAAATCCTTTATTTTTTATGGAAGTATAATTTACATAGAGTGAAATGCTTTGATCTTAAGTGTACAGTGCAGTCAGTTTAATAAATGCACACACCTACATAACCCACATCTATGAAGATGTGGAAGTCTCCATTAGCTTCAGAAGGTTCCTATATGCCCCCTTGCAGTCAGTGCCACACCTTCCTCCACCCCTAACCAGAGATGACTGCTATTCAGATTTCTAGCAACATAGATTAGCTTTGCCTGTTCTAGAACTTCAGATAAATGACATCATGCAGGGGATGTTCTCTTTTGTGTCTGACTTCTTTAGTAGATAGTTTTGAGATTAATCTCTGTTGTGTGCATCACTTTTCCCTTTCTATTGCTAAGGAGTGTTTACTTTATGAATGTTATATAATTTGTGCCTCTCTTTGCCTGTTGGATAGATATTTGTATTGTTTCCATCTTTGGCTATTATAAATAAAGTAGTTGTAAACAGTCTTGCGCTAGTCTGTGTTCAAATGTTTTTCTTTCTTTTAGGTGAATACCTAGGAGTAGAGTTTCCTGGCCACAGGGCAGATGTGTGTTTAATTTGATAAAAAGCCACAAGACCATTTTCCAAAGTGGTTGTACCATTTTAAATTCCCATTATCAAAGTATGGAAATTCCATTTGCTGTAAATCCTCTCTTATTGTGGTTTTGTCACTCTTTTTAATTTTAACCATTCCAGAAGATTTTTCTTTGTGGTTTTATTCTGTCAAATGCTTTTGTGAAATTAAACTATTCTATATCGTAAAGCAATACAAATTGTATTTTATAGAGTTTGGAAAATATTGAAAATTTTAAGTAATAATGTAAAAAACACCTACAATTCCAAATTTTGGTGTTTAAAATATTTAATATGAAAATATTTTATAGTATGTAAGTTATAATTAGACACTGTTTAGTCATTAACTGTATCCCAAAACCTTGAATTTTATGACATCATATTATTACACCAGATTGTATGATAATTCATTTTACTATTTGTCTACTTTTTGGGATTCGGATTGTTTGTAATTTCCCTCCAACGTGAATAATGCTGTGCATGAAGCATTCCTATAATCAAATCTTATGTATGATTCTGATTATTTCCTTTCAACAACTTCCTGCCAGAACATGATAATGATGTCTCATTTTCAGTCTTGATAGCTCTTATTTCTTTTTTTCTTACATCATTGGATTTTATGGAAATTCCAGAATAATGTAAAATTGCAGTGTTAATATTGGGATTTATTATCCGTGTCTTGTTCCTGCCTTTAAGAATGCCTGCTTCACTACTAAGTAAGACGTGGGTGTTTGTTTATGGTAGATGTTCTTTCTGCTAAGGAAGTGATTCTTATCAATGTTGCTTTCAACATTAATTCCAGTTGTGATAAGTGTGACACTCATGGAAGTACCGTGTGCGGTGAGCACAAAACATGGGGAACGTCACCCAGTGTGGTTACTTCAGAAAAGTCTTTCCTAGCAGAGAGTAGAACAGTGGTTACCAGGGGTAAAGGTGGGTACTGGGAGATGTTGGTCAAAGGAAATAAAAAAGGAGGAACAAGTTCAGGAAAGCTGTTGTACCGAACAGTGACTATAGTTAATAACAATGTATTGTATACTTGAACATCCGTGAGAGGAGATTTTAAGTGTTCTCACCACCAAAAAATGTGTGTGAGGTAATGGGTATGCTAATTAGCTTGATTTAGCCCTTCCTCAATGTATGCAGATATCAAAACTTGTACATCATAAATATAAATTTTCCAATTAAATTATTTTAAAAACTTATCCCAATACACCCAGTTATAGAATGTGGATTTCTTATGTATTGTATGTTTTTATAAAAAAATAGTAAAATGTGACATACTAAATGAAACAGAGCCAAGTAAACCAACAAGCAAAAAGCAAATTTAATAAAAATAATCAGAAAAAAAAAAAACCTCTCCCCTGACACTCCCATGTCCATCACCTTGCCTGGTACATGAGAGACATTCAAAAAACAAAAAATTAAAACCACCTTCATTGTGTGAAAAGTCAATGAAACTTAGACCTGAGGACTAAGCTGAAGTTAGCCAGGCAAGAGTGAGCAGGGAGGTGGAAACAGGCCAGGGTGAGGAACAAGAGGAGCTCTGCAACCCTATGGTGGGGAGCAGCTGCATTCATAAAACATGACCAGGTTGACAAAAGCCTAGTGAGCCAAGGGGTACCCGAGGCTGGAAGAGCGGAGGGGCGAGCCAGGGCTGTGCTGTGCTGAAGATGCTCTCCATCTTCAGGGATTCATGCCTTCTTTTTCCCTTTTCTGCTTTTTTTTTTTTTTTTTAACCTTAAATTTCAACTTCGACAGATATTGGCATTGTGAGTTTTTTTCTTTTACATGATAAATCTTTGTTAATTCCCTTTACTGTATACTTTACTTTTTCCATCTTCCCTTTCATTTTACCTCCACTTATCTTGCTTCCTTCTTCCATAAGAATGTTTAAATGCTTACAGTATGCCAGACCCTGGAGACAGTTTGGAGATCTCTACTCTTGATTCTGGTAGTAAAATCACCTGTAAATAGAATCTACTTTGATTATATTTTGTTGGTTTTGACTTAAACCAAGAGTATCTGTCTCCTTGCACTCATTTCATTAATTCCTCTCTTCCCTCCTTCTTCCCTTCTTTGATTGGTAATAGGGACTTTTAGTTAATTGCTGCTGTACAAAATTAACACATAAAGAAAAATATGAAGCAGAAAGTAAAAGCTCCTCTGTTTCCCCCCATTTCTATTTATCTTTTCCAAATCTGCCATCAAGGGTTAGATACCTGCATGCATACTCATATCATGCCTTCATCTAATAAAGATTTTCAAGAATTATTTCTAAAATATCCTTGGAACTTTTTGCCTGTCTGTATATGTTTCTTTTTTCATTTTTCAAATAGCAAAATATCACATATGGATGAACCATATGTTATACTGTCTCCTATTAATGGATATTCCAACTCTTTCAACATTTTCAACAGGTACTGTACCAGTGGTGCTTTGGTAAACATTCTTGTGCATATATTTTTGTTAGACATGCACACAAATAGTGCTTAAATAGTGCTTTAAGATAAGCCCCCTAAAAGTGAAGTTGTTGGTACAATTAAGTATTCACTTAAAATTTTCATAGACCCTTCAAAGTTGCCTACCCAAAGGATTCATCAATGTGTATTTCCATTAGTATGAAATTGCCCACTTCCTAGCATTTTAATCAGTGATTGACAGTATCAGTTTTTTTAACTTTTTCAATCAAATATGTTTAAAACGAAATAGAATAATTTTCATTTGTATTTCCCAATTACTTGTGAGGAAGAGCACTTTTTCACATTTTTTACTTCTATTTGTATTTCTGCTTTGAATTCTCTGTTCACAGCAGGGCGTGATTTCCTATTTCACATACATTTTTATATTTGCAGTAGAAGGTTAATAAAAGCTACTTCAGGAGCCACTATCCAGATACTATTTTAAAATGACAGCTTTACAAAATGGGATGTTGAAAGTGCTAGGGGCAGAGTTGAGTAATACTAGTGCGTAATGTCAGTTCCACCCATTTCTTCGGCCATATGTTTTTTTTAACCTCTCTAATCCTCAGGCTCTTCATTTATAAAGCACATACCTACCATTTGTTGTGAGGGTTAAATGTGTTTTGTGAGGTTAATAAGTATGAAGTGCTAGAATGATAGCTGGTACAAAAATGCAGCTGTTGTCATCATTATTGTTATCATTGTTATTACTCACTACCACATTTATTATTAACATTTTGTTAGAGTGAGGAGGTCTCTTCTATGGAGAAAAATTTCCTTGAATGGATGAACTAGCAATGCTAGATATACTTCTAGGTCCCTGTTTTACCCAGTACAGTGGTTCTAGATGTATCTCCCCACCTTCTCCCAGATTGACATTTTGTTTTGTTTTGTTTTGTTTTTGTTTTTTGAAACATGGCCTTGCTCTGTCACCCAGGATGAAATGCAGTAGTGTGGACATAGCTCACTGCAGCCTCAACCTCCTGGGCTCAGGCGATCCTCCTGCCTCAGCCTCCCTGGTAGCTGGGACAACAGATGTGTGCCACCATGCCCAGAAAAAAATCTTTTAAATATTTTTTGTAGAGATGAGGTCCCATTGCATTGCCCAGGCTGGTCTCAAACTCCTGGGCTTAAATAATCCTGTCACTCCTGCCTCCCAAACTGCTGGGATTATAGGCATGAGCCATGATGCCTGGCCAAAATTGGCTTTTGTATTCCCACAATTCATGCATTTATATGTCTTTTATAGTCTTAAAAATGTAGCCAAAAAAGAAACAGAAAAAAAAAAACTACAGTAAATAGAGTATATTTGTGGCAGTGGAAGAGAGTTGCTGTTCTGAACCTTGAAGTGGCACCCATCCAGCATGTCATCGCACTTGTCACATCAGAAAAGCTGGACTTCCTTATTATACAAACTTCTGCTTCAACAAAAGAAATGGATAAAGGGAAGCAAATCTACTCACATATCTTGTCTTCAACAAGTCCTTAGGGGTCTTACTGAGGCACAGATGTGTGGTAATTGTGGTTAGATGGACTTACTCTTTTGAATTTTGAAATATGTAATTGACAAAGATATTCAAAGTATACAACATAAGTATATGATACACATTGTTTATTATCAAAACCAAATTAACACATCTATCACCTCCCATTCTGCATATTAGATCCTCAGAACTTATTCACCTTATAACTGAAAGTTTTTACTCTTTGATCAATATCTCCCCGTTTCCCCTGTCCCCCAGCCCCTGCAGCCACCATTCTCCTCTCTGGTGCCATGAGTTCAACTTTCCTAGATTTCACATCTGAGTGAGATCATGCAGTATTTGTCTTCGTCCGGCTTACTTTCACTTAGCATGTCCTCCAGATTTATCCATGTTGTCACAAATGACAGGATTTCCTGCTTTTTAAAGGCTGAATAGTATTCCATTGTGTACATACACCACTTTTCTATATTTTCTATATCCATGTATCCGTGGATGGACTCTAAGGCTGACTTCACGTCTTGGCTGTAGTGAATAATGCTGCAGTGAACATGGGAGTGCAGATACCTCTTTGGCATACTGATTTCATTTCCTTTGAATATATATCTGTTAGTGGGATTACTGGATCATATGGTATTCTATTTTCAATTTTTTGAGGAAACATCATACTGTTTTCCATAAGGGCTGTACTAATTTTCATTCATATCACCAGTATGCAAGGATTCCCCTTCCTCTATATCTTTTCTAATACTTGTTATTTCTTGTCTTTTTGATAATAGCCATTATAAGAGGTGTGAGGTGACATCTTATTGTAGTTTTATTTCTTGTATCTTTTTCTTCATTTCTCTGCTGATTAGTGATGTTGAGCACATTTTCATATATCAGTTGGCTATCTGTATGTTTTCTTTTAAGAAATTAATATTCTTACTAACTCCAATTAATTAGTGGATTTTTGTGTATGTGTATTATGTGATATGAGATAAGGATCTGATTTCATTGTTCTGCTTGTGCATATCCCATTACCCCAATACAATTTACTGAAGAGACTGTTCATTTTCTATTGTGTGTTCTTGGCATCTTCATCAAAAATCAATTGACCACAAATGTATAGATTTATTTCTGGGCTCTCAATTCTGTTCCATAGGTTTACATGTCTGGTTTTTATGCCAGTACCATACTGTTTTGATTACTATAGCTTTGTAGTATATTTTGAAGCCAAGTATTGTGATGCCTCCAACTTTGTTCTTTTGACTTATAATTGCTTTAGCTGTTTTGGGGTCTTTTGTAGTTTACATGCATTTTAGGATTTTTTTTCTATTTCTGTGAACAATGTCATTGGAATTTTCATAGAGATTGCATTGAATCTGTAAATTACTTTGGGTAGTATGGATATTTTAACAGTATTAAATTTTTCAGTTCATTAACATGGGATAGCACATTAATTTGTGTTTTAGTTTCTTTCGTCAATATCTTATAGTTTTTAATGTACAGCTCTTTCACCTCCTTGGTTAAATTTATTTCCATATTTGCTTTGTAGGCTATTGAAAATGAGATTGTTTTATTAATTTCTTTTTTAGATAGTTTGTTGTTGATGTATAGAGGCACAACTGATTTTTGTGTGTTGATTTTGTATCCTACAACTTTACCGAATTCATTCATTTATTCGTGATAAAATGTAAATGTATAACTGGAAATAAAACCTTTTTGAAATGTGAGTTCCTTCTTTAAAAAATTATCTTCAACACAAGATTGGCAAGCTGAGGTTCCTTTTATTACTAAAAGGAAATTCTTTTTTTTTTTTTTTTTTTTTGAGACAGAGTCTTGCTCTGTCGCCTAGGCTGGAGTGCAGTGGCGCCATCTCAGCTCACTGCAAGCTCTGCCTCCTGGGTTCATGCCATTCTCCCGCCTCAGCCTCCCGAGTAGCTGAGACTACAAGCACCTGCCACTATGCCCGGCTAATTTTTTGTATTTTTAGTAGAGACGGGTTTTCACCATGTTAGCCAGGATGGTCTCGATCTCCTGACCTCATGATCCGCCTGCCTCAGCCTCCCAAAGTGCTGGGATTACAGGCATGAGCCACTGCTAAAAGGAAATTCTATATCTCAGTTTCTGATTGAATGTTGATACTTTGGTTAGTTTTATATGGGAAGAGTCTCAGTGACAGACAGTGATATTTGAGGAAACGAGAAGGCTCACTGTGCCAACATCTCATTCTCTAACTTTCAGAGGTAAAGATCTTTGCCTTTAGATTTTACATGTTGGCTATTTGGCTATTTTGTCTTCCAAGTCCTACCTGGAGGAAAAATGATTAAATTACTCTCAATTATGAATAGCCTAATTGAAATGTATTTATGCTTTTTCTTTATAACAGATAAGTAAGATTAAGACATGGAAGAAATTGAAAGTTATGAATTAGGAGGGATAAGGGAATTACTTTGAAATGTGTGCCTTACTTGAAGAGGGCAAGCCTGGATGAGATGACAGAAAAGGTGACACGAAGCTATTAGTTGTCTGAGGTGGGAGGGCTGAGGGCAGGAGAGTAACAGTAAACACAGATGAAGGTGAGAGAGGTAAAAGGACAGTGATTTCATTTACGCCTGGGTCCTATTCTGCCTCCACGCACCCTGTCTGGCTTGCCCATTTTTATCCCTGTGAAACCAAGATTAGTAGTATGTTAAACCAAATATAAACAGTTTTTTCTACCTCCCCCATTTTCCTCCTCTTTCTTTTTTATCCTCCTCCTTCTCTTCATAAGATTTGGACTGTTTGACTTATTCTCTAAATCATAGAGACCATGTATTAAAAATGAAGAATTTCCTCTCCCCTTGAATATGCATCAACAGTATTGGATTTTGCCATTTAATCATTGATTTAGGCAGTCACTCATTCATTTATTTAGTAAGGCAGTTGGTCAACAAAATTTTGGGAGTTCTGAAAAAGACCGAAAGTTGAACATGAATATTTCATAAAACCCACTTCTTTATTTCTAGCCTGTATATGTATTTTTCAGATATAGTTTGACTATAACATAGGTAAATTATTTATTATATTTCACCACGATGGGAAATTTCAACAGAAAAGCAGGTTGGGAAAATTTAGTTTTTGACATCTTGAGTTTGAGGTGCCTCTGCATAGGTCATTCAGGTGGAAATGTCTCATAAGCAAATGAAATATGAGTCTAAAGGTTAGAAAGAGGTTTGGGCTGAAAATATCTGTTTGGAGTTATTAGTTTAGAAAGTTTCAAAAAGCTTATTACTTCCAGGAAACTGATTTAGTAATAGTTCAGCTTTTGATAAGGTTAAACAGAATTGCTTTTAAAAAAAAATCTGTTACATTATAAAACTTTTTCTAATGTTTGGTTTTATAATATTGCCTTAATTTTTCAGTAATTCTCTACTGTCAGATTTCTGTATGTATTTATTTCTCTTCTGTCTTTTGTGTCTTTCTGAGTAGATAGTTGATCCTAATGTGTAAAATAATCTATGTTAGAGCAAAGGATTCATCACAGATAAGAAACAAAACTAATTAAAACATCCATCAGTTAATGTGACCTTTACGAATGCTGTACAAGTTAGCATTCATTATCTAGTTAAGGCTTGTGAATTCATTATTTGAAAATCATTACTCATGTTCATGATAGAATATATGAGACTCTAAAATATCAAGATATGTAATTGCAACATGTTAATAATTCACTGATAAGCATAAAGACCAATGAAACCGCAGAATTTGGTGAAGCAAATGCCTAAAACTGACAATAAAAGTGTAACAGGATGTTAGCTAATTAATACTTTCCCCGCTTTTTTTTTCTCACTTTGTCCTTTGGTAGACAACTTGAAGAATGATACACTCAATGTGGACTAAATTTTATAATACCCATTGGGCAGTTCTTAATGCTCCCAACTTGGAGGCAAATCAGAATCCAACTTGATATATAAATGTTCATACCATTTTAGAGATTGAGTTTTGAATTCCTGTCTTCATCACGCATCTAAATAAGAATCGCTACCCCAAAACCCTTTATAGTCTACCTTTGTTGCTTGCCTGTCAAAATACAATACTGCTAATTTCTGAACTGCTTTCTCTTCTTGCAAATAGGGGGCATCTGTTACACCTTATTAAATCAGTTTTTGTTTGTTTTCTTGCTGAAATGCTTATCACACTTTTTTGTATCCTTCTAAATGTCTTGTCAGAATCATAAATTGTTGTGTTACATTTAGAGTATAGCATAAGGAACATAACAAGCCCTGGAATGTTTAGGCTATCTCCAAATGTCAAACAAAACAGGAAATGTTTCTTTGTTTTACACTTTTTCTGGGCATTTCATACACTTCCAAACGTACTATAGAGGATAGACAGTGTGTTAAAGATAAACTTAACACTTCTGAGAAATTCTCTTCCTATTATGACATTTTTTCCCCTTTTTTAGAAGACTGAAGCATTACTGATGAGTTCTAGCAACCAGTTGATGGGCTCTTTTGCCTAGGTGTGAGCAGCAGAATTTTAAAGTACTTGCCTTGCAGAACGCGGTTCTTGACATTTCAAATTTTTAAAAAACCAGAAACTTCTGAGATTAAAAAGGTTCAAATGTTAAAGAAAAATTATTTACATCTTTTTATTATTATTATTATTATACTTTAAGTTCTAGGATACATGTGCAAAACATGCAGGTTTGTTACATATGTATACATGTGCCATGTTGGTGTGCTGCACCTATTAACTTGTCATTTACATTAGGTATATCTCCTAATGCTATCCCTCCCCCCCACAACAATAGGACCCAGGGTGTGATGATCCCCTTCCTGTGTCCAAGTGATCTCATTGTTCAATTACCACCTATGAGTGAGAACATGCAGAATTTGGTTTTCTGTTCTTGTGAGAATGCTGAGAATGATGGTTTCCAGCTGCATCCATGTCCCTACAAAGGACACAAACTCATCCTTTTTTATGACTGCATAGTATTCCATGGTGTATATGTGCCACATTTTCTTAATCCAGTCTGTCAATGATGGACATTTGGGTTGATTCCAAGTCTTTGCTATTGTGAATAGTGCCACAATAAACATACATGTGCATGTGTCTTTATAGCAGCATGACTTATAATCCTTTGGGTATATCCCCAGTAATGGGATGGCTGGGTCAAATGGTATTTCTAGTTCTAGATCCTTGAGGAATCGCCACACTGTTTTCCACAATAGCTGAACTAGGTTATAGTCCCACCAATAGTGTAAAAGTGTTCCTATTTCTCCACATCCTCTCCAGCACCTGCTGTTTCCTGATATTTTAATGATTGCCATTCTAACTGGTGTGAGATGGTATCTCATTGTAGTTTTGATTTGCATTTCTCTGATGGCGAGTGACGATGAGCATTTTTTCATGTGTCTGTTGGCTGTATGAATGTCTTCTTTTGAGAAATGTCTGTTCATATCCTTTGCCCACCTTTTGATGGCATTGTTTGTTTTTTTCTTGTAAATTTGATTGAGTTCTTTATAGGTTCTGGATATTAGCCCTATGTCAGGTGAGTAGATTGCAAAAATTTTCTCCCATTCTGTAGGTTGCCTGTTCACTCTGATGGTAGTTTCTTTTGCTGTGCAGAAGCTCTTTAGTTTAATGAGATCCCATTTGTCAATTTTGGCTTTTGTTGCCATTGCTTTTGGTGTTTTACTTAGCAGTCGGGTGAAACTGAGGAATGACTTGTGAAGTCTGTTGGATTTCTCTAAATATAAAGTACATTTTATGTTTTAAAAAATTACTGATGTCAAACTCACTAATATGTGAGTTTATCTGAGTGTAAGAAAGAGTGATGTTTTGAAAGGGTAATCAAGTGTTTTCTGTCAATAGTGTCACATTTTTAAATATCTAATAAAATTTTAGAGTTTAATTTTTATTCTGTTAGGATTTTTCATGGGGGGTATTTGTTCTTTTAATAGTCTAATTTTTGTTTGACAAACAATGTTAATAGATTTGTGTGTGTGTGTGTGTGTGTGTGTGTGTGTGTGTGTGTGATGGAGTCTCGCCCCATCACCTAGGCTGGAGTGCAGTGGCACGATCTCAGCTCACTGCAACCTCCGCCTCCCAGGTTCAAGCAATTCTCCTGCCTCAACCTCCCATGTAGCTGGGATTACAGGTGCCCACCACCATGCCTGGCGATTTTTGTTGTTGTTGTTGTATTTTTAGTAGAGACGGAAGTTTCACCATGTTGGCCAGGCTGGTCTTGAACTCCTGACCTCAGGTGATCCACCGGCCTTGGCCTTCCAAAGTGCTGGGATTACAAGTGTGAGCCACTGCGCCTGGCCTGTTAATAGCTTTTAATGAACAGTAGAAGTCTAAGAAAATGACATTGTGTGCTTCCGTAATTTTATACCACTGTATTTAAGAATGGTAACCCATCAAGGCAAGATCTCTTTATGTGGTATTTTTGACTGTATGACTTCTGTATGATTTAATTTCATTTAGATTATTTATTTAAGTGAAATATGAGTTATGCTCTGTAGTACTATTGGAAGAAAAAGGAATTTGAAGGTCACAAATAGATTACAGAGAAGTAACAGCTAATTTTGCATATTTTTACAATGAAGCCATCGGAAAAATGAGGCCAAGTAAGGGCATAATCATCCGTATCTTAGGAATGTATTTTAAAGGCTTCTTAGCCAGAAAAGGGGTCCGAAAGATAGGGAGAAGGCTGATAACAAGTGTTTGGGTGCTAAATTGCTTTTGGTCATGTATATGAGGGATAAGCTAAGTTAAGGGTATCAAAACATTCCCTCTCCTGCATCTAAGCTATTCTGCCTCTCTGCAACTGCAGTGAGTCAGCAATTTTGAGACATAAAATCAGATGAAACTGGAGGGGAATACATTTAAGTGTGCACATTATTTGAAACAAAGCAAAACGAATTGACAAGCACCTCATGTAAATTTTGAAAACAAAACAACAACAACAACAAATCACCATAACCATGGGAAGTTTCTGCCCAGCAATAGATGGTAAATCATAATAATTAATGACTTGTTATTTCTAATTTCACATGTATATAACATCATTAATTTTTTTATGTAGCGTGCCATACCGTTGTAAAGAACAGAAAACTATGTATAAATCAATGTGAAGTTTATTTTTTGATAAATTTACTCTTCAAAAAGGTCGTATTAAACTGTTCATGTATAAATTACACTGTATGGAAAAATGCGCTTTCTTATGAAGTCTTACAAGTTAGAAAGAATACCTACTTAAGGCCATATGACAATTTCTTTTAGTGTTTTAGTTAAGACTGTGAGGAATTTAAAATTGACTAGGAATTTTTTTTTTTTTTTTTTTTTTGAAACTGAGCCTCGCTCTGTCGCCCAGGCTGGAGTGCAGTGGCCTGATCTCTGCTCACTGCAAGCTCCGCCTCCCGGGTTCACACCATTCTCCTGCCTCAGCCTCCTGAGTAGCTGGGACTACAGGCGCCCGCCACCAGGCCCGGCTAACTTTTTTGTATTTTTAGTAGGGACGGGATTTCACCATGTTAGCCAGGATGGTCTCGATCCCCTGACCTTGTGATTTGCCCACCTCGACCTCCCAAAGTGCTGGGATTACAGGCGTGAACCACCACTCCCGGCCGTAAACTTTTTATAACACCTGAACCAAACCCTTACTTGTAATTTATTTTTAAGTAGTTTGGTAGTGTTACATGTTTTTGTTATTATATTATTACATGTTTTATTGTTGTTAGTTTGGGTGAGAAAATCACTGAGGAAATCTCACTGAATTGGGAACCAGCAGCTGTGGAAGACAGGACTGGTCTGGCACTGAATAGCTGAGTGAGCTTTGCTTCTCTGCTGACTTCATTTCCTCTGTCTGTACTTGACAGATTCATGAAGAACTACCGTTGACTGAGCCCCTGCTCTGTGCCAGGCAGCATTATTGCCAATCTTTGCAACAATATACACCTGGGCATTATTACACCCATCTTATAAATGAAGAAACTGAAGCTCAAAGGTTAAACAACTTACCCAAGATCTCATAGCTAATTAATGGTTAATACCAAAGTTCCAGACCATCTAGTGATCAAATCTGTGTGGTTTAATCCATCAATTTGTAATTCTCTGAATTACATACATTTTACTTTGGGAGTCTCTGCCATGACCCTATCTCTTCATTTTTATAAAAATAGCTTTTTTATTGCTGAGAATTCTCCTAAAAACCTAAAATTGATTTTAACTGACCACATTTTATACAATTGTGCCTTGACAAATTTTTCTAAATTTGATTGGTTTTTAAATATTTTATCATAGATCTTAACAAAAGCTAACTACATGCAGTCTTTCAAACTGGATGTAGTCCATTCTTTTCCATTTATGTAATTGTTAATAAAATTATTGAAAGATAGTGTCCTCATACCTCTCAATGTTAAGATTCTCTTTAGGATCACATTTTACATTTTTTTTTCCAATCCATATTGTGTAATTATTTTATCGGGTGTTTGTCAGGTTTCATATGAAGTCCCTCTGTCCATGAATTTCTCCTTGAAAGAGCATAATTTTAAAAGAAAAAGTACAGATCATAAGTTTTTCATCCTGCTTGCATTGGTATATCTTTTTTAAAAGGATATAGATTTATATAGTCTTGGTTTGTCTTTCAAACTTATGCTAGTTCATCTCTTTCAAAATATAATTCTGTTGTTCTCTTATATTTTCCTCATAGATGCTGGGTCCAACTATATAAAAATATATTCATGTTCAGAGGTTTCTTTTGTAATAGAAACTCTAAATGTTGTAAGGCTGAAGAAATCAGCAGTGACCAAAAAATAGCTGCCCTGTTTTAGCAAGATATACATTAATTTCCCCAGAGGTTAAAAATGTTTTAAAAATATAAATGAAGTAGTTAGTCCCCATAAAATCAGGAAAATAATAATAAACCATTTTAATTACTTCTAAAAATGCAGCCTTGAGCATTCTTCTCTTGTTATATCCAATGACTAAGCTGCTTCTGGGTGCTTATATCCCAGGCAAATCTTTTATGGTAGTTACAACTGTGCTTCATCTTATGCTTCTATACTTGGCATCCAAACATGGAATTCAGAAATTGACTTTGATATAATTTGATAGAAATTGGTATAATTTGACATTTTTTTTTTTTTTTTTTTGTCTATGGGTTTGATATCTGGCTGTTATAAACCTCCATAAGTCAGTTCTGAAAGTTTACAAAGTAGGGAAGTTGGGATGGAAATGGAGTAAGGTAGAATATACTCACCTCTATTGTAAACTTGGGAGGTATATTTATTAGGGTTTATGGGTTCCAAACCAGAGAGTTAGGCTCAATGATAATACCTCCAGCTTTATATTCACCTGCAAAAATTATAAGATACAGTCTTTGATGATTATATGAATCAGCTGGTGCCAAATAAAAATTCATAAAGAATATTAAAGGAAGGGCTTTGTTTAGACTTATTGCGTAATATTTTGCATATTACAATACCAAATCAGAGATTTTCTCTTTTTTTGTTTTTTTTCCTCCTCTTTTGAGATGGTGTCTTCCTCTGTTGCCAAGGCTAGAGTATAGTGGCTCGATCTGGGCTCACTGCAACCTCTGCCTCCCAAGTTTAAGTGATTCTCCTGCCTCAGCCTCCCGAGTAGCTGGGACTACAGGCACCTGCCACCACGCCCAGCAAATTTTTGTATTTTTAGTAGAGACGGGGTTTCGCCATATTGGCCAGGCTGGTCCTAAACTCCTGTCCTCAACTGATCCGTCCACCTCGACCTCCCAAAATGCTGGGATTACAGGCTTGAGCCACCATGCCCCGCCTAAAATCATAGATTTTCAAATAGTTGGGTTGACACAAAGGTTTTTAAAAATTTATGTATTAAAGTATATTACATAGCAATAAATGACTACCTCTCCTTCAAAGATATTAACATATTTCCAGGTAAGTTGATCTATCCCCAAATCTACCCTTTTGTCCGGAAAAAATAAACAAACAAACATTGTTATCAACTTAGTATGTATCCTCCAGACATCTGTTTGGTGTGTATATGTATACAGACATATCTTATTTTATTGCACTTTGCTTTATTGTGCTTGACAGATACCGTGTCTTACAAATTAAAGGTTTGTGGCAACTGTACACTGAGAAAATCTACCATACCCATTTTTCCAACAACATGTGCTCACTTTGTATCTCTGTGTCACATTTTGGTAATTCTTGCAATATTTCAACAAATGCTTTTAGTATTATATCTGTTGTGGTAATCTGTGATTACTGATCTTCGATGTTACTATTGTAATTGTTTTGAAATGCCATGAACTGCACCCACGTAAGACGGTGAACTTAAGTGATCAGTGTTGAATGTGTTCTGACTGTTCCACAATTAGCAATTCCTCCATCTTCCTCCCTCTCCTCAGCCCTCTTTATTCCCTGAGACATAACAATGTTGAAATTAGGTCAATTAATAATCCTACAATGGCCTTTAGTGTTCAAGTGAAAGGAAGAGTCACATATCACTCACTTTAAATCAAAAGCTAGAAGTGATTGAGCTTAGTAAGAAAGACATAGTGGAGGCTGGCTTGCATTCAATAACCAATTTGTAAATGCAATGGAAAAATTATTGATGGGAATTAAAAATGCTACTCCAGTGAACGCATGTATGATGAGAAAGCAAAACAGCCTTATTGCTGATATGGAGAAAGTTTGAGTACTCTAGATAGAAGATTGAACCAGTCACAATGCTGCCTTAAGCCAAAACCTAATCCAAAGCAAGGGCCTAACTCTCTTCAATTCTGTGAAGGCTGACACAGTTGAGGAAACTACAGAAGAAAAGTTAGAAGCTAGCAGAGGTTGGTTCATGAGGTACAAGGAAAGCAGCCATCTCCATAACATAAAAGTGTAAAGTGAAGCAGCAAGTGCTGATGGAGAAGCTGCAGCAGGTCATCAAGAAGATCTAGCTAAGATCATCGATGAAGGTAGCTACAAGAAACAACAGATATTCAGTGTCGATGAAATTGCCCTCTAGTGGAAGAAGATGCCATCTAGGACTTTCATAGCTAGAGAGGAGAAGTCAATGCCTGGCTTCAAAACTTCAAATGAAAGATTGACCCTTATGTTAGGGGCAAATGCAACTAGTGACTTTTAAGTTAAAGCCAATGCTCATTGACCATTCTGAAGGTCCTAGGGGCCTTAAGAATTATGCTAAAGCAACTCTGCCTGTGCTGTAAAAATGTAACAACAAAGCTTGGATGTGATAGCATATCTATTTATAGCATGATTTACTGGATATTTTAAGCCCACTGATGAGACTTACTGCTCAGAAAAAGATTCCTTTCAAAACATTACTGCTCATTGACAATGCACATAGTCACCCAAGAGCTCTGATGGAGATATGCAAGGAGATTAACGTTGTTTTCATGCCCACTAACACAGCATTCATTCTACTGCCCAAGGATTAAGGAGTTAGACTTTCACATCTTCTTATTTAAGAAACACATTTTGTAAGGCAATCGTTGCCATAGTGATTCATCTGACAGATCTGGGCAAAGTAAACTGAAAACTTCTGGAAAGGATTCACTATTCTAGATGCCATTGAGAACATTTATGATTCATGGAAGGAGATCAAAATATCAACATTAACAAGAGTTTGGAAAACGTTGGTTCTAACCCTCATGGATGACTTTGAGGCATTCAAGACTTCAGTGAAGGAACTAACTGCAGATATGGTGAAAATAGCAAAAGAATTAGAATTAGCAGTGAAGCCTGAACATGTGTCTGAGTTACCGTAAATCTCATGATAGAATTTAATGAATGAGGAGTTGCTTCTCATGGATGAGCAAACAAGTAGTTTTTTCAGATGTAATCCACTCCTGGTGAAGATGCTATGGACATTGTTGAAATGACAACAAAGGATTTAGAATATTGCATTATTATAGTTAAGAGGATTGACTCCAATTTTGAAAGAACTTCCTCTGTAGGTAACATGCTATCAAACAGCATCACATGCCACAAAGAAATCTCATGAAAGGAAGAGCCAACTGGTACAGCAAACTTCATTGTTTTCCTATTTTAAGAAATTGCCACAACCATCCAAAGCTTCCAGTAGCCACCAACCTTATCAGTCAGCAGCCATCAACATGGAGGCAAGACCCTCCCCCAGCAAAAGAGATTAGAACTTGATGAAGCCTCAGATGATTATTAGTATTTTTCAGCCATAAAGTATTTTTTCCTTAAGGCAAGTACATTATTTTTTAGACATAACGCCATTGCATACTTAATAGAAGACACTATAGTGTAAATGTAACTTATATGCACTGGAAAACCACAAAATTTGTGTGATTCACTTTATTTTGGTACTTGATTTATTGCTGTGGTCTGAAACCAAACTCAAAATATTTCTGAGGTTTGCCTGGATGGATGGATGGATGGATGGACAGACAGATATATAGATGAGGTATGCCTGGATAGAGAAATGTATAGTGTTGTTTTTTGTGTATGTGTTTTGTAGAAATAGTGTCATACTGCTTATTACTGATCATCTTTCAATTAAGATTTTTTTAAGTTTCCCAGTTAACAACTCTGCTTATAGTTTCACATCACTATTTCTATCTCAGTAATAACTGTGAAGGAGATGACTTTTTTTCTTGGTCTCTGTTATTTTGCTCATTATCTCTCTCATCCATCTTCAGTTTTCAACCTCCGCCACCCCCCATACACACTTAATGTCTTTTCTGTCCTTCCTCACCCTACCAGTGAGACTCTAAACAAGATTCCTATATTTTGCTTTGAACTTGTCAATGTATTACTTACAAAATTGTATATTAATCCTTGGTACCAAGCATAAAATAAAAGGCTCTGTGCCAGTTAAAAGATTTTCTAGTACCAATAAGACAGTGGAGGAAATATTTTTGGGAGCATGGGTCTCTTCTCTGTCTTAAAATCTCACCCATTGGGTTCCTGCTCATTCTGCGAGGCCACAAAGCCAGCTCTTCCAAATAATATTTGAAAGAAAAAACGTGCACATTTGTAACAGGACTTACATTTTATTATGGAACCACCTGTCAGAGTTCCAATTTGTAAACTGAAATTATGGGCTCCTCTGCTTAGCCAGGAGCAAGGCAGTGAACTCTTAAGAAGACTGTTCAACAATTACAAATGAAAAGGAGACAGATTATTTGCTCTGAGAAAATATAAAAGCATGTACTCCTGCTGCTGTTATGTGGCAGTGATGGTTGTGACACTGCTACCAAGCCTACTGGACCTAAAATCTCAAGAGATATTGCAGGATGGAAGAGGCCATCAAACCATAGCATGATCACAGCCCTGGGAAGGAACTGTTGGTCCCCTGCTCGAGGCATTCATCTCTGTTTGGGTCATTTTGGATAACAAGCATTAAACAAAATTTGACTGTCAGCGATATATTCCTTCTAGTTTTCAAAGTCATCATCCTGTTGCTGTTCTCTACCTTGAAGAATACGTACCTACTTATTAAGTACCAGGTACAATGCCAGCCATTTTGCATGCTTCATATTTAATAAATCTGTCAGATTTCATAAGGTAAAGATTAAAACACCCATCTTATGGGTGAGACCATTGAAGTTCAAGGTTGCCTAACGCAAAGTGGTTATTTCATCATTCAAACTGAGAGGGAGTTAACTCCAAAGTCTGTCTGCTTCACTGTACCTTGCAGCAGCTTTTCATGTCCTCTTATTCACTCAACCAATAGTGTACAAATTATTTTACAGACAGTCATGTATAATATTTTGGATTTTCATTTTTTGTGTCTTTTTTGGGAAAGTTTAAAAAATAAGCTTCATAACTAGGCATACTATGCAAATGTACCTTGCCACTTTGGGAATTCTGCCAGCCAAAACCCATTTAAATGCTTGTTGATAGAAATTTTCTTTTCACCAAAAGCACCTGCTATCTAACATAATGACCAATAGCAAGAAGCCACTCAAATAATCAAGGCTGTTCACTGACTAAACTTGTTTCTCTATTCCCAAATTCTTAAATTAATGCAAGTGCTGAGTTTTTTTGAGGGGTTACACAAAGTAGTAACTATATATTTAACAATGCCCCACAGGGATTTTTGGAAGGGCAATTAGAATTTTTTCTCTCTGGGTATCCAGTTGTCTGACAGTTCTTTTATATAATGCACTACTGTGGTTTGGCCTTTCAGAATTTTTTTATTGTTACAAAATTAGTTATTACTACTGCAAATTATTTCCTGTTAAGATATTTACACCACGTGTAATTTCTGTATACATTTTGTATTATACTTATTGAAAACACAGCTTGTCTAAAATGACCTACTTTTGTGTTTGTAGTATTAATTAATATACTTGCTGTATATTGATGCTTGAATTCATGAAAGCAACATTTATTGTAGAAAATAAGATTGATTTTTCTGGTCTTTCATTTCTTGCCTCAATTCTAAGAATTTTGCTTTGAGAAGATAATGCTATTTTTAAGTCTAGCAAAATATCTTAAGGTTATTAGATATATTCATGCTTAGCAAACTATTCAGAAATTTATTTGAAAATCAAATCAACTAATTCTTTTGAATTTTGAGTAAAGAATAACATGTATGCATGTTCACAAGGTGAGATACCCCTGTTATTTAATGTGATTTATATTGTTCACATAGCGAAGCTGTTTGTGAGTTTTAGGGGTTATATTTTAGCATGGGGGGAGATATGAAGACTTCAAGACCTTGTGCATGTGCTTTTTTTAAATCCACCAACACTATCCCACAGGTATTTGTGAAATAGTTTAGGGATAGCATTCAGTATGCACTGGTGGCTCATATTTTAAAAATGCAGGCAAGATCTCATTTGTAAATTTCTTGGATTGAAAGTGAGGGACTAACGGCTAAGTTGGCTGGACTTCCTGGGTCAATAGGGACTTCCCTAAGGGAACTTTCCCCCAAGCCAAATTGAGTCATAGCTGCAAGCTAAGGAATTGAAACCTCAACCAATCAAAGGCGAGTTTAAGCTCTAGCCACAGCGATGTTTTTAACCAATCAGGCCCGCCAACCCACAAGCGGATAGAAAATAAGCTAATTCTATAGGACAGAAAAAGGAAAAGGGGAGGGGTCATAAGGGGATATAAGCATAAGACATCCAAGCCGGAAACGGCAATCTTTCCGGGACCCCTTTCACCGTGTGGAAGCTTTACTTTCACTTTTGCATTAATAAATCTTGCCGCTGCACACTCTTTGGGTCTGCCCCTTTCTCTAATCGAGCTGTAACACTCGCCTCTGTGGTTGGTCCACGGCTTCATTCCCTGAAGCCTGTGAGACCACGAACCCTTTGATGGAGAAAAGACCTTCAATCGGCAGAAGACTTCTCGGCTCAAAAGTATCTTCAGAGTAGTGTTCTTAGCTGCTCAGACTGTTTAATGATTCAAATTTTAGAGAACAAAACCTCATGAAGCCACTGGTGATATTATTAAGCCTATCATCACCTTTATAATCAGTCTTTTTGCATGTTTGTTTTATACCCACCTGAATACTAACCATTTTTCACTTATTTATTTAATTTCCCCCAAAGAATGCTGTCCTACTGTCTTGTGGCATTTTCACAATAGCATAATTCTCCAGGCTTAGAAATGTAAGTTAGTAATAACGTTATTATTTTGTTTTACAGAGCATCCGGGCATCGGGCCTTATCCTGTTGGAAACGATCCTTTTTGGGTCTCTGCTTCTATACTTTCCAGTAAGTAACATAATTATGTTTTTAAAGTAGACATTTATGTTATGTTGCATACTGTAAAACTACTGTTTGCACGCACACACATGCAAACACACCCTGGTGTTACCAGGAAGTGCAGGAGTTCCTGGCTCTTGTCTTACTTGAGAGAAAGAATTTGGCCAAAAGACAATTAGTAAAGTAAGCAAATGTTTATTGAAGGAAGTTGTTGATGAAAAGAGTCAAACTCTAAAATATTTGAAGAGATTTAATCTGAGCCAAATATGAGAGACCACGGCCCCTGATACAGCCCTAGGGAGGTTCTGAGAGCACGTACTCAAGGTGGTTGGGGTGCAGCTTGGTTTTATACATTTTAGGGAGGCATGAGACTTCAATCAGATTCATTTGAGAAATATGTTGGTTTGGTCCAGAAAGGCAGGACAATTTGAAGTTTGGGGGACTTCCAGACTATAGGTAAATTAAAACACTTTCTGGTTGACAATTGATTGAATTTGTCTAAAGACCTGGGATCAATAGAAAGGAAAAGTTCAGGTTAAGATAAAAGACTGTGGAGACCAAGGTTCTTTTGAAGTCTCATAGTGGCTGCCCTTAGAGACGATAGATGACAAATGTCTCCTATTCAGACCCTTAAAAGGTGCTAGACACTCAGTTGATATCTTCAGGATTGGGAGGGTCAGGAAGAAAAACATCTAGCTATGTTAATAGAGATTCTTTACAGATGCAGATTTTCCCTCACAATGGAGAGTTTTGCAGGGCCCTTTGAAAATATGGCACAGAAACATGTTTTGGGGTAAAAGTATTTTGATTTTCTTCTTTGTCACGTAATGTTACGCCAGAGTCAGATTGGAAAGTAAGACATGAGATATAGGGTTAAATAAAAGCTGATAAGAATTTATGGTTTGTAGGGCATGACTCCCAAGACTCCTTAGATAGGAATTTGCGCAAGATAAAAAAAAAAAAAATCAGAGCTTGGTCTTCAACGTACACATCAAGAGAAGAGTGGGTTGATCTGGGTGGAAAGTAGTAGCAGAGAACAGTACATTCGGAAAGATGGGGCAAAGTGGGCTCCTTGAAAGAGGATGAGCCAGCAGCTCCAAGAGTTCTACATTGCTCTTTTTATTATGTCAGACCCTTTAAGTTCCTGTCTGTGTCTCAAGTCTCTGCCTTTGTCTCTGATTAGTTTCCCACTTCTGCCTCGATTCCCCACCCAGTTGCCACCCCGGGTTTGTAGGATTCTCCCTTGCTGTCTGTTGATGTTCATGTGCGGCCTAGCATTAGATACGAATTCTACCTAATGGCAGCATTGCTCCTTACCACCATCCCAGGAAGGTCATGTCGTGGCTAAATCTGTACTTATTGAACCTGCGTATCTCTTAGGAATTTCTCCTTTGCCCTCTTTCCCTCTTCTCAGCATGTAGCTAGCTACATTCTGACAGGTTAACTACAGAATGAGTGATCATTGGGCATCTTAAGGGGTGTTTGGGGGCATTCCTTTCTACACAGGTATTTCCCCTCTCTCTGCTCATATCTAGCATGCAACCTCTGGGGTGTGAAATTTTTTGGACTTCCCTTTTTCAGGGGCTCCCCGCTCCTGCTCATGTCTGGCTATCTGCCTACTCTAATGCAAGTGCTTTACAGATATTTAAATCCCAGTTTTTACCAGTTGAGTGACCTTAGACAAGTTACTTAACATTCCTAAACCCTGTTTTTTTTCTCTTATAAAATTGAGCTAATTATACTTTTCTTTGCAAATTTGTGAGGAAGGTTAAATGCTTAAATGTGACTACATATGAAAGGCAAATGTATGCATATGTATACAGTTGTATTGGTATGTATGCGTAATATGTACAAATAAGTATTGCTTTCCTTCTTCCTTCCCTTCTACCTGAATCAGAATCATGAGACATACCAATTAATGTCAGAAAAATTGAAATTGTTACATAGTAAAATAAGCATGATGAAATAAATGT
Source organism: Macaca nemestrina (assembly GCF_043159975.1). NCBI lineage: Eukaryota > Metazoa > Chordata > Mammalia > Primates > Cercopithecidae > Macaca > Macaca nemestrina. The sequence goes on along the minus strand of NC_092133.1, from coordinate 118,466,332 downwards.
ATGTATGGTGCTAGTGGCTTAGATAATCATAGTGGACTCTAGTGTACCAGTAACATGTCTGAAACCAGAAGATAAGTACTGACTTGACAAATTCAACTCAGCCAACTTATGTTCAGTGGTGATTGTGTGCCAAGCACTATGCTAATTTCTGGGAATACTCTATGAGCAAGACAACTTGATTTCTCCTTTCAAGAAGCTTACAGTGTAGAGGAAGAGTTGAGTTAATGCAAACAATGGTAATACAATGTGACAAACACTAAGAAAGCAGTAAAGACAGGATGCTGTGGAGGCACTTAGGAGAGATATCTAATCAAGTTTAGGGAATAAAATATCCCTTGGCAGAGACCTGAAAGGTGAGTAGGTGTAAGAGAAGGAAAGGTAGGACTGCCGGGACACTAGATTCTTTTTGGTTTTTGTCTTACCTCACTCCCTGCTCCATCTCAGCCTGCTTTGTTGATTCTTCATCTTAACTCCCACTTCTTCATACTTGAATGCCTCAGGACTGAGTTCTTGTAGCTTTTCTTAATGTACATTCTCACTTGGTGATCTCATCTAGCCGCAAAGTTGAAGTACTATTTATATGCCAAAGACTGCCGAATTTATATCTCCAGCCCAAACCTTTCTCCTGAGCTCCCAGCTCATATTCAGCTGCTTAGGCAACCACTCCATTTGCACATCCAACAGAATTCCCTATCATGTTCTCTACTGAAGCACTGATCTCTCCCTCAGATTCAGCCTTCCAGTGTCCACTGATGGCAGCTGTATCCTTCTAGTTACTCAGGCCAAAAGCCTAGGAGTCATTATTGATACCACTCTTTCTCTCACATTAGAAAACCTTTAAAGATACAGCAAGAATCGACCAGGTGCAGTGGCTCACGCCTGTAATTCCAGCACTTTGGGAGGCCGAGGTGGGTGGATCACAAGGTCAGGAGATTGAGACCATCCTGGCTAACATGGTGAAACTCCATCTCTACTAAAAATACAAAAAACTAGCCAGGCGCATTGGCGGGCGCCTATAGTCCCAGCTACTTGGGTGGCTGAGGCAGGAGAATGGCATGAACCTGGGAGGCGGAGGTTGTAGTGAGCTGAGATGGCACCACTGCATTCCAGCCTGGGCGACAGAGTGAGACTCTATCTCAAAAACAAAAACAAAAACAAAACAAAACAAAACACAAAAAAGATGCAGCAAGAATCTAATGAGCCCCTCCCACATTCACGGTTACCACCTGGTCTAAACTGTGATCCACCCCTTCTGGATTGTCACCATGTGCTCTTACTAGCCTCTCTTCTTCCGTGCTGGCCCCTAGAATCTTATCTATTTTCAAAATGTCAGCCAGTTTTAACATGAAAATTAGACTGACCATGTCACTCCTGTTCTCAAAACTCCCCAAGGATTCCCCATTTTACTTAGAGTAAAAGCCAAAATCCTTCCTGTGACCTCTAAGGCTTAATGTAATTTGGACACTGCCCCCTCTATAACATTTTCTAATCCTTTTCCTGCACTCAATGTTTAGATTGAGTGTTTTTTATTCTGGTCTCGAATAAATTTTTCTATTTATTCTTAAAATGGAGATATATTTACATATAATCAGTGCTATGATCTGACTGTGTCCTCCAAAATTTATGTGTTAGAAATTTAATCTCCAATGCAATGGTGTTGGGAAGTGGGGTATTTTGGGAGGTATTTAGAGCCCTCATGAATGGGTTAATGCCCTTACATGTAAAAGGGCTTGGTGGAGGGAGTTTGGCCCTTTTTGTTCTTCTTCCTTCCACACAGCAAGAAGGCTCTCACCAGAAACCAGATGCTGACACTTTGATCTTGCATTTTTCAGCCTCCAACACTGTGAGAAATAAGTTTCTATTCTTTATAAATTACACAGTCTCAGGTATTTTGTTATAGCAGCACAAACAGACTGAGACAATCAGTATTAATTTTTTCATAAAGTCATCCCTATTAAGTTTTCTAATTTTCTAGCATAGAGTTATGCATAGTAATTAGTAACAGAAGCAATGCAGCAGTATAAAGACCGAATGTTTATTATTGGTACACTTCTTGTATAAATGGGGTGTGTCATGCATCTTAACATTTAATCTTTCCCACAGAACCCTGGGGCAGGTATTTAACCAAAGTCGTCAGATCACCTATTAAATAATGAAATATCTGAAATGACCTCAGTAACGTGATGAGAAACTTTAATTATCTGAATATCTGTGGCTACTATTATCTTTTTTTCTGAACCTCTGCTATTTTAAAATCAATTTTCCACCCAGTAGCCAGAGGGATTTAAAAATGTCAAATCCAGTCTGTCACCTCTTTGATGTCTTCTTTTGACATGTTAGGTATACTGTGGTTTTTACCCACCTCCCCAGCCTCATGTTATATTACCTTTCTTCTCACTTTCTGCTCTCTAACTACCCTGACCTTATTTCAGTTCTCAAATAAAACATGATCTCTTTCATGATAGACATAATAATGGTCTCCAACAATGTCCACAATCCTAATCCCTGGAACCTGTTTGAATATGTTAGCTTACATGGAAAAATGGACTTTACTGATATGATTATGTTAAAGACTGAGATGGGGAACTTATCCTGGATTGTCTGGTTGTGACCATGGATCGTAAGTGAAAAGAGAGAAGCAGAAGAGAGAGAACCAAATAGATGACATGGTGAAAAAGATTGGCTGGCATTGCGAACTTTGAAGATAGATGAGGGAGGTTGCAAGCCCAAGAATGCAGGCTGCCTCTAGAGACTGGAAAAGGCAAGTAAATAAGTTCTTCCCTAGACCCTCTACAAGGAAGGCAGCTCTGCCAACACCTTGATTTTAGTTCCTAAGACTCATTTTGGGCATAGGACATCCAGAACCGTTAAATACTAAGTCCATGTTGTTTAAAGCCACTAAGTTTATGACACTATGTTATAGTGGCTATAGGAAACTAATATACCTCTTGCCATAGGACCTCTTCACCTACTGTTTTTTGGTTTTGAAGAATTTTCCTCTTTTCCTCACTGCTACCCTACTGTCCTTTAGGCTAATTAGCATATAATCACCTTCTAGATTTGTACATAGGTATCACTTTTTCAGGAATGCTTTCCTTGACCCCTAATCTGAGTCAGATTCCTGGCAATAACTTCTCATGGAATCCTGCTCTTTTTGACAACACCTATTTCAGTTTGTAATTACACATTGAAAAGTCTGATTATTTGATAATATCATTCTTTTGCACAGATATTAAATTCTGTGAGAGTAGGGCACGTTTCTGTCTTGCTCAGCACTGCATCTGCAGCAATTAGGCCAGTGCCTGTCACTGTAGTAGAAGCACAGTAAATAGGCATGGAATGAGTGAATAAGTTATACTTAGGTGAACTTAGAAATGTATCCCAAGCTAGTGCCTACTGTCCCGTTGAAGCACCCTCCAAAGACTCTGCTTTTTTTGTGGAAGACTGAGAATGAGGGCCCTTATTTATGTTTATTTAGCACCTGCAGTTAGGCAATACAAACACTTTCTCGTGTTATTTTTGGGACTTAGCAGAAGTTCAGTTCATTTTGACTTCTAATATTCATACTTATTCAAAACAAGTGGTTGTATTAATGAGCACAGTCCTATAATCTGTAGAAGAATTGTAAAGCTTCTTAAATAGAAATACTCTAGAAAAGTATGACATTTGAAAGAATAGCAAGTGTCAGGTTACTAAATGTTAAAAGCAGTCACAAGGGAACCTTTCCTTGACTGAGATTCAATTTTGAAAGATATCTGATTGACCTGTACTTATGGTGATAACAGATACAGAGAACTGACACATTAAAAGAAAAAGATTGTACTTCATGATAATTCTAATATGCTTGTAAGGAAAAAAACAAAAAGGGAGGCTTACCAAACAAATTCTACCCAACAGAAACATTAGGATACCTCATACTATTGACTTCATGCTTAACTAGCTATTTTATCTTTCAGAACATAAATTCTTTTTGTAATGGCTCGAGATAATAACTCTGTACCTTGGTTTTCATTTAGGGCTTATGCTCTGAAGATAGAAAGGACCATGTTATTTAATAAAGATTTGGGTGTAGCATAAGATACCAGGGGAAAAGGAGATTAAAGGCAAAGAATAACCTGTTGTTGGACTGGACACATTGGCTTCATTTGGCTTTGTGGAAACAAATTTATAACTTTTGCCCAGAATTTTTCTATAAGGAAGACCCATATTAAGTGGTTAAGACGACTAAGTAAACCACATATAGCCAAAAAATCTAATAAAGTTGGTGGTATAAATGTACCAATATCTTTTTGATTAAATACCTTACATACATTCTGTGTTCCTGGTGTGGACTATACTAGAATTTTTCATGAAAGTTCTACTGGGAGGTTACAATTTTTTAAAAAGCATACTTGCATAAAATAGAATTGTTTTTAGGGCTAGCTAACTCTATGGAAGTAGGCTTTGTGGATATTCGCTGTTCTACTGAGTTATGCAATGAGCCTTTTCTTCTTTATATGCTGCATATTGTTGTTCAGATTTGCAAGAATTAAGGTTATTTTTGCCTTTTCTAAGCAATCTTAGACTACAGACGATTTCATAACAATGCTTATATTGGAAAGTCCAAATTAGAGATTATCATCATTGTGCAGATGAGGACAAACCGAAATCTGACTAAATTTAGCATTGTTATATTGGGTAGCAGAGAGCCGAAGCATTCAAGCGTTTTCTTACAGATTCTCAAAAGAGACGCATGATTTGAAGTCCATACGTTTGTGAACAGTGATCACTGTTCATAATCACCTAGCAACTTTTGTATAATTTATAAAAGAAAGAAAAGAGAATTTTAAGAAAAAACTAAAGTTTATTTTTTGTTAAATTACATTTAAAAAGACATTTATGGATTCATAAAGCACATTCTTTGTAATTTAAAATCTAGAAGTTTGTTCTGCCTTGACTAAACCATCAGTTTCATTTAATAAGGGTTTTTTTTTCTTTCCCCTCAACCTTATTTGGTTGGTAGATATGTCTTCCTGTAAAGGACTCCAATGCATATGTAAATAATACTCATGTTTAGGTTTTTCCTCCCTACCCCAGTCTTATAAGAAGAATCGCCAAGTATTAGAACTAGAAGGGTCACCATTTACAACTCAGTCTTTCTCCAAAAGAGAGACAGAGAGAGATTACGATTCAGATTCATCCACCTTTTTTTTCAGCTAGGTAATGAGAAAGCCAAGAATTAAATCCATTCTCTTACCTTCTGGTCTGCTGTTCTTTTCACTGCATGGCAGTACTTCTCGCAAAGGATATAAATGTGATATTCAAATGACATCAAACGGGAGGCTGGGAAGGCCCATGTTGTACCCCTTCACCAGTCACCCTTCCTCATTAGGAAACAAAAGGCACAGAGGATGACTGAAACCAGGAATCAATTCATAATGGCTCAGAGTTTGCTTCTAAGACCCAATGTAAATTCCTGAGGAACTTGGATGGACCATGTTATTGAGCCATCTGAAGTTTCTGATATTCAGACATCTTACCTATAAAAAAGGCAATTTTATGTTCCAGACTAACATCAGGTTGGTTTTAGTGGCATAGAACCTATGTCAGTTAAGAGATTGTTTTCTTCAATGATCAGCCCAAAACCTACAACTAAAACTTAAGACGTTTTTTAACTACAATTTTTTCCAATGTAGAAAAAACCCATCCAGAGCATAGGTATTGCCCAGAAGCAGAAGGAAAACAAGAGAATGTGATCCCATGTTACAGCTTAAAGGAAGGGAGGTAAAGGAGGGAGTTGAAAGTAGAGAGGAAGAATGAAACAATGAGAATATAGCTAAAGCAGCCAAGTTTTAATCCATTACTATGATTGTTTATTTTCATTGCTAAAATTACTTTAGATTTGGCCAGTGAGAACCCCTTTAGGCTGGCTCCTGTATCCTTTTGATATGACCCCGTCGTTCTTTGAGCACTTTCCTATGTTCTAGTGAAACAGAACATTCCAAACTAGTTTTATACTTCACTCCCCCAACCCTGCAATCCGTCTTTTCTCCAGAGAGCCCTGGTTCTTTTTAGAGAAAAATGGTAGCATTTCATTTCTGTGACAGATTGACTTCCATGACTGACAACAGAAGGTTCCCCAAGCTTTACAAGTAGACTATGGTTTTTAAACTGATCCATAGACTCCATCTCATTTGGTGTCCTTTAGAACCATTTGGATTGATACAAGAGAAAAAGAAAACAATGAAATTGGAAAGAAAATTAAATACTTATGAACATAACATTACTATCAGGGACACAATAGTATGGGGATAGCCATTTTATGCCAACATAGCTCAGAAACTATGGGAATAGTAGACTCTTAATCCCCAGACTATTGGAGGATTTCAGGAATACTGGTTCATATAGAGGGCAAAAGACATCAGAGATCTGGACTTTACAGGAAGCTTGAAGAATGGGATGCCAAGACACTTTGTTCTCTTCTATAGTGTAGGTTAGAGAACTAGAAGAAATAGCCATAGATGCCCAGAAGTTCTATGTAGTTCCATTTATCCACTTGACTTGTCTCCTCTTCTGTACTCAACCCATCAGAGAGAAGTCTGATCATTGGTGGGAGTGGCTGTCAACATGTAAAGGCATGGAGGCTGCCCAGTGTGCATATTCTAGGATATATGGTTAAGAGCCTTACTCCAATCAGTGATGTATGAGGAATTAACCAATAATATTCCTTTTGTTGAAAGAATTTTAATAAACTCGGCCTTAAGAAATTAAGAGCTGAAATCTTGGTTTCAGTTTGTCAGTGAAAAGCAACAGGTTATCATCTTTGCTGCAGTAAACACCAATTAGAGAGTGGCTCTTGAAAATACCTTGTTGCGTTAGTGAAATATAATAGTCTCTCATTATTTACAAAGTAGAACAAAATTGAAGAACACAATGAAAGAGGTAAAAGATCAACTAAAGTCATTATCATCCAGAAATATATATATACACACACACATATACACATACACACATATATACATACATACACATATATACATGTATATATAAACATACATATATACATGTATATATACACATATATCATGATTGAAATAAAATGATAAAGTGATATATAAAATGATTGAAATAAAATATAAAATGATTGAAATAAAAATGATATATACATGTATATATGTGTATATATGTGTGTATGTGTGTATATATGTATATGTACATATGTGTGTACATATACATGTATATACACATGTATATATATGCGTATATATATACACAGAGAAGAAAGAAATGGATGGATGGTGGATTAATCTATGAGATTTTATGAAAGATACTAATTGTAATCTTTATTAGTTTAACAAAACCCAGATATTACTGATTTTTAGATTAATATGTTTTACGATAAGCATTATTGGTTCTGAAAGATCTTTCTAAAGTTAAAAAAATTGTAATTTAAAAGGTTGGGCTAATTATTTTTTATTTAGCTATATGTTTCAACTTTAGACAGTATCACTTGACTCCAGCTATGACAGCTAAGAAATTGAACTCAAATACAGTTCTTTTCGTCCTTTCTTTGTATCTAGTGGCTGAATATTATTGGGTCTTAAAGATAGCCTGATTTCTCTCTCATGTAGATGACCTTATATTTCTTTCCAGATTCTAATAATAAAAGTCATTTTTTAGTCAGGCTGGAGTGCAGTGGTGCAATCTTGGCTCACTGCAACCTCCACGTCCCGAGTTCCAGTGATTCTCCTGCCTCACCCTCCCAAGAAGCTGGGATTACAGGCACTGGCCACCTCGCCCAGCTAGTTTTTGTATTTTTTAATAGAGATGACGTTTCACCATGTTGGCCAGGCTGGTCTCGAACACCTGACCCTCAATTGATCCACCCCCCCTTGGCCTCTCATAGTGCTGGGATTATAGGTATGAGCCACCACGCCCGGCCTGAATTTATTGTTCTTTATAATTTTATTTCAATCATGATATTCCCTTTAAATACATAGATTTAAGACCCCTTTTATTTCTAGATTTATCTTTAATTTTCTTCTGTTATTTTCTCCTCTTCTTAATGGTACATAAGTTATGGGTACATCACATTTATCTCTAATCTTTCTAGTCATTTGTATAGCTTTGTCCTTTTACATTTTATTTTGTGTGGTTTCCTCAAGTCTTTATTCTATGACCTTTACAGCAATTTCAGTTATGTTTATCCTGCATGAGTTGATTCTGATATATCTGTGACCTCTCCAATGTTTTTGTTTTATTTTCATTTTTCTCCTCTACATCCCTGCTTTCTTGGAGCTGTTTTATCTCTTTGTTTTTCTTATCTCTTCTTTACTCTCTAGTATCTTTTCCTTTGAGTTGATTTGTTAGAAGGAACATGTTTTTTATAATTTCTTTGAGGCCATGAGAATTACCTACTTGAACCTTTATGTGTTTTGTTTGATAATGTCCCTTTTGTTAACATTCCTTATCTGCCCCCTTCCCACCGATATTTAAACAAAGAGTCTGCCCTGGTGGTTCTCTGATTTTTATTCATTTTTATTATAACTATTCTTTTTCATTATGGTAAAATATACATAACATAAAACTTACCACTGTGACTAGTTTAAATGTACAATTCAGTGGCTTTAAATACATTCACAGTGTTGTGCAGCCATCGCTATTATCTATTTCCAAAACTTTTTCATCATCCCAAACTACAACTCTGTATTCATTAAACGATAACTTCCCATTCCCTCTTCCCCCAGCCTTTGAACTTCTGTTATACTTTGTTTCTATGATATTTTGCCTTTTCCAGGCCCCTCACATGAGCGGAATCACACAACATTTATTCTTTTCTCCCTGGCTTGTTTCATTTGCCATAATGTTTTCAAGCTTTATCTATCTTGTAGCATGTATCCGAAGTTCATTCCTTTATGTGGCTTAATGATACTTTATTATAGATATATACCACATTTTGTTGCTTCATCCATCGCTAGACACTTAGGCTGTTTTCACCTTTGGGCTGTTGTGAATAACGCTTGTTGTATTTCTCTGTATAGATAGAGTGGCCATGAACTCTACCCCAGCCCTGATGGGGCTTTTGGGATTGTCATGGATGTTGACCATGTGCCTTTCAGGAGATACTCTTTTATCCTGGTGGACAGCCTGCTGCCTGAGTGTCCAGCCTGTGACCAGGTGTCCCTTTCATCAGTTATTAATACTGGAAGACACCTTCGTGGCTCTTCCCTGAGTTTATTTCTGCCAAGATAGCCACTCTCCAGAAGAACCTCCATTGGGAGAAAATTGGGCTGAAGTGTGTCAGTCAGTCAGACACATAGGAGACAACACAACAAAATAAATAACAGAAGCAGTTTATTACTTACAGGTTCATGAGTGATGAGGGGTACCAGGAAGAGCTGAGGGAAAGGTCACAGGGATAATGCGCTCAACCAGCAGGTGGGGAGCCAGACAGAGACAGACCTATGGACTGAGACCTTTACTGGGGTATAGAGTGTCATCCAAGCAGATTTCCTGCTGGGAGTTCCAGTTGGTGAGTTTAAAGCAAGCAGGCATGTATTCCGCAGTGTCACGGTGTGGCCACTGCACGCCAAGCTGCAGTTTCTGCATTTATGTGGATTGTGGGGGTCAGTGAGATGAGTAAAATAGAGTCGAGTATATGTTCCAAGAAGATGATCGTCAGGACGTGATGTATAAACCATATATCTGGATTGACTACCTTAAGGTACTAGGAGAGGGCAGGGAGCTAGAAATTGTGTCAAGGATAACCGGGCCCTGTTCCATGTATGAGAAAGTTAAACCTATATTCAAAATGCGTGCTGAGGCAACATCAGATTATAGGAATTTACTGCATGCTGCTATGAACATTAGTGTACAAGTATCTGTTTGAATCCCTGATTTCAATTTTTTGGGTCTATGCCTAGAAGTGGAATTGCTGCATCATATGGTAAATCTATGTTTAACTTTTTGAGAAATCGCCAAACTCTTTTCCAAAGTGGCTGCACCATTTTCCATCCCACCAGCAATGCAGAGTGTTTCAACTTCTCCATATCCACACCAAGACTTGTTATTTTCCATTTTATATTTTTATAGTAGCCATCCATATGAGTGTGAATTGGTAGCTCATTGTGGTTTTGATTTGCTATTTTTGATTTTTGAATGAGGCAGGTTTTTAGGGTGTCTGTTTTATACATAGTCATGTAGAGAACTGGGCGGAGGGGAACAGATTGAGGCTACTCCATCATTTTGAAATCACATGGAGCCTCAGATTTTCAGGCTGTATTATAATCTGGTGCTTTGACTTCCTGCTCGACCATACCTTAGCTCTGGCTATCTTCTTTACCTAGTGTACCACACAGGTACTTAAACAAAGATGACATGTCTCTAAATCTCCCACCAATCTGGGATGATGCTTTTTCTACCAGAAAATTCCCTAGTTCTGCTTTGGCCTTCCATGCTCTAAAATTCTATTCTTTTTTTTTTTTTTTTTTTTTTTTAAAGAGACAGGGTCTCTCTTGCCCAGGCTGGGGTGCAGTGGCATGATCATAGCTCCCTGCACCCTCAGACTTCTGGGCTTAAGTGATCCTCCCACCTCAGACTATTAAGTAGCTGGCTCTATAGGTGTATGCCACCACACCTGGCTACTTTCTAAATTTTTTTAGAGATGGGGTATTGCTATATTGGCCAGGCTGGTCTTGATCCCCTGGCCTTATGTAATCCTCTCACCTTGGCCTCCCAAAAAACTGAGATTACAGGCATGAACCACTGTGCCTGGCTTAAAATTCAGTTCTCTAATGAACAGATTGTGGTTTCAGGCCTGGAACAAGGCTTCCTGCTGAACTCTGAAGCAGGCATGTAAGAATTCTCTGTCTCCTTTCCTTTTGGTACAGCTATAACTCAGTTCTTGGGTCTTTTCTCTTTTCCCTTATGATCTCATCCATTCTCATAGCTTAATATACTCTGCATGCCAACACCACCCAAATTTATATATCCAGCTCAAATCTCTTTTTTGAATTCCAGACTTGTGTGTACATATATCTATTCAAAATCTCTACATGGAGTCTGATAGACATTGCAGTTAATTCATCTGAAACTTAACTTCTAATCCCACCACCACCACCAAACCTGCTCTTCCAGCAAGTTCCCTAATTCCAGCTAACAATTCATTTTTTTCTGTTTCTCAGGACAAAATCTTGGAGTCATCTTGACTTCCTTCTGTCTCTCATGTCACATATCTAACTCATCAAGAAGTCCTCTTGGTCCAACTTTCAAAACATATCAATAACCTAACCATTTCATGTTACTTTCACTGTTATCACTCCTGCCTGAGTCACCGTCATTGAGTATTAGGTTATTAACACAACCCTTTAACTAGTCTCCCCATTCTTCATTCTTGGCCTGTTATAGTCTATTTACAACACAGCAGCAATAAATCCTTTTTTAAACTTAGGTAGTGTTACCCCTACTCAAAACCCTGCAGTAGCTCCCTATTTCATTCAGAGTGAAACCTAGAGACCTAAAAGATCTGCATGATCTGCTCCTGTAACACTATCTCTTCACCCTGCTCACCTTTTCTAGTAACACTGGGCTCTTCATTGTTCTCAAACAGACCAGGCACACTCCCACCTCAAAGCGCTTGCACTGACTATTGCTTTCATCTGGAACTTGCTTCATCCCCTTCTTCATGTCTTTGCTAAAATACATTCTTCTTGATGAAGCTCACCCCGACTACCCTGCTTTAAATTGCAGCCTGCCCCACTCCTCACAGTACTTCTGATCTCTCATCCTGCTCTTTTTGCATAGAATTGACCACTTTTTACATGCTGTGTTACTTTATTATCTTTATTTCTTACACATACTTTTTTATTTTTTTTATTTTTTATTTTTTTTTTTCTGTTCTCCTCACCTCACCCGAGAATTTAAATTCTCAAGGCAAAAATTTAAATCCACTGCTGTTTTTCAGCACCTGGAACAGTGCCTGATACATACTCGATGCTTAAAAAATATTTGTTAAATAGTGAACATTTTTCAGACATTTCTTCATCGATTAATTTATGGAGTATGGCTCTTCCCTTGTATTATTAATAACAAATTCTTGTACCTTTTAAAATTTCTTTTTGATGTTTTAAGTTATAATCAGATTTTTTTAATTGTAAATCTTTCAAGACCAGGACCACGTCTGCTGCATCTATTTCCATCACAGCACTTAAAAAGTTTGTTGAATTTCAATATAATTTTAACTAAAGCAATTATACACATGCACCACACAGAATATAAATGTATGGCTCGGCATCTCTGTTTTTATCTTTGTGTTTCTCTTGCGAAATCTTTATCTCTAATTTCCCTATGGGCTCATAGAAAAGACCGATAATAAAGAGACTGGAATTCTGACCTGTAATGTTCTATGTAATCTGGCTGCTGTTCTCCCACCTAAAGCCCTACCTCTGTGCTCCGTTCCCTCTGCCACAGCAATTCTGATCTGTTTGCTCACCCTTGAACATGCCTGGCACACACGCCCTGCAGCCTTGGCATTGTCTGCTTCCTCTTCCTAGAGCACTCTTAGCCCACGTATCTCCATGGCTCACATTCTCATCTTCTTTAAAGCTTTGCTCAAATGTCACTTCTCATTGAAAGGAAGTTAAGGAACTCATTATTTTGGAATAAGCAAGGAAAGGTTAACTCAAAACTTGTAACATTAAAATGAGAATAAACCACCACCATTGCAGAGAATTTCCAGTCGGACCAAATGGAAACAGATTCAGTGGTGATGTGAAGGCAGAAATGACACAATTTGGCAGTTGACTAAGAACATCATCAATGATCCTGAGATTGCCTTCATGGGAATAAATGAAGAGATGCTGGCTCTAGCATGATAGAAAACTTGACAGTGAGACAGTTTGAGTCGAAAGATAAGAAATTTTGTCTCTGCAGTAATGTCATAGCTGGAATGTTTTAGCTGTGTAGAAAGAAAATTCTGAAATGGGTAAAGTATCAGTTCATTTCTAATTCTCTTTCTATAGTTAATGTTTTTGCTCATGGGCAGAACATGGCAGGGGCTCTTTCTGTCTCTTCCAGTAGTTACTGTTTCTTCCTTGAATACAAAAATGCTTCTCAGATTTTCCCATGTAGGTCCAGGACACATAAGTAATTATTCATTGCTAGAGTCTGATAAGCAATTTTTCAGTTAATTAAAAGACTGACAAACCTATACTTTAGATATTATGTATTATATGTAAATGCAATTTTAGAGAATTTTAACAGTCTCTGGGAAACGTTCTCAGAATTGTCAGACATCTATATTAGCAGACGACTAATACTGTGATGTCCATGTTTATCTCTGTGGTCTTATAGGTAAACAATCTGACATAAGAAGGTATGAAATACCCAGCGATGTTTGAAATATAATTAAGAAAACAGCTATAGACAGAAAAAAAAATAGTTGTTAGAGTTCAGCAATGTGTCCTGAGAGATAGTTTATCTTCAAAGATATTGGAAAAAAATTGTAAAAGCTTAGAAGTACATTGAAAATGGTTTCAAGTATTTTTTTAAATGACAAGTAGATGACATTTTGACAAGGTGTAAATCATACTTTAAGTGTCGAGGGCTACATAATGTCTCTAAAGAGTCACAGTTCAATAAAGCAGATATGTTATTTAAGAAAATAGCAAAAGAAGAGAAATATAAAGACATCATACTTAAATAGAATCATATAAATAAAAACCCACCCTAAAAAGATCCAGAGGCATGTAAACGTGAGATTGAAGGGAGCATTTAGAACCATAGCTAAAATTAGAAAGGACAATGTGAACTTCTAGGAGAAAAAAATGCTTTTCCAGAATTTATCAGAAAAGTGTCTGAATTGATGTGTTTTTACATTTATCTAAAACTGTCATTGTTTTATATGAATAACTTCATGTTATAGTTGCTGAAATGTGAAGAAAATATTTTGTGAAAATATCACTATTGAAAATACTTCATATAATTTACCTAAAGTAAATGTTATTTGTGACTAGATGTATATTGTCTCTATGATTTGTCTATCCTTGAGTATTCCAAATTGAGATTTATTTTCAGTGCTATCACTAGGCTTTGGGGTTTGTTATGGTCTGAATATTTCTGTCCTCCCAAAATTCATGTTGAAAACCTAACCCCCAAAATCATGCTACTATGAGGTAAGCCTTTGGAGGTGATTAAGGCATGATGATGGGGCCCTTATGAATGGGATTAGTGCCCTTATAAAAGAGGCCTGAAAGAGACTTCACTTTTCCCACCATTGTTAGAGTGAGAAGAAAGCTATCTCTGAGGAAGCGAGCCCTTGCCAGACACCAAATATATGGATGCCTTGATCTTCCCAGCCTCCAGGACTCGGAGAAATAAATTTCTGTCATTTTTAAGCTACCCAATTTGTGGCATTTTGTTAGAGCAGTCCAAATGGGCTAAGGCAGGGATCATATAAACATGATTAATTCAAAACTAGACTTATTCAGATGACATCCTAATTCAAACCCTACTTTCAACTTTGTCCTTCTTCATTATTTTATGTCTGTAACCAGTATCTACCTTAAATTTGCTTACTTATCTGAACAATCTTGAGCTTTACACTATAGCAGTTAGGAGCATGGACTATGGAGCCAGATTATAACTGCCCCTCACTAGCTGTGTGACTTTGGGTTAGTCAGTTAACCTCTTTGGACCTCCATTTCTTCATCTGTAAAATGAAAGTAATAAAAGCATCGTGGGAGACTAAATGATTACATGAATGCAGAATGCTTAAGGATATGCCCCTTTACCAGCTAACCCTTATCCAACCCCTAATATGTTAGTTGATGAAGTGCATATCCTCAGCAAGTGTAAGCATCAGCCAGGATTGCTAAAACGCAGCTTATTGGACCTCACTCCCAAGTTTCTGATCCAGTTAATCTAAGACAAAGTTGGAGAATTTGCATTCTTACAAAGTTCTGGAGGGATGCTGATGCTGTTGGTCCATGGTCCTTGAACCACACTCTGTGAACCATTTGCCATAGCTTTTCAAACTATGTGTGGTAAAGGAATGGTTGCTTTCTTCTTGTTTGTTTTCTAACTATGATAGATCATTTTTTGGGGGATAAAATACAATAAATATGAATTACCAGGAAAGTGAAATAATAAAACAGATAAATGAGAATTTTCTATTCTTCGAGTTTTCCAATTGGTTTATTTCTAGATAAATGGGAATTTTCTGTATACCTTGGAAAAGGGGGAGAATTCATACAGCAAATAAAGTGAATGTCTGCATTTTCATGTTAAGGCTAGTCCGTCTTGGTATGTTAGCAACCCTTTCTTTTATCCCCATTTTAAATAGGAATCTTGATATAACAGATTCACAGGTTCCTGGGATTAAGAGGTGGATATCTGTGGGTGCTGTTATTCTGCTTGCCACACCAGTCATAACATTCCAATTCAACATGCTCATCAAGTGATCCTGATTTAATAAGAGCCGCCACAAGTCTCTGAGACATTCTGATATCCAAAGCCATATTCTCAATGTCAGCAGCCTACAAGACAAAAAAACCTTCTGTTTTATAGCTTATACCAGGAATCCATGCTTTGGAGAAAGTTGCACTTCTGTACGAGGACTAATTTATTTTTCTGTAAATTGTTGGCAACATCATTTAAAAATTAGGAAAATTAACATAAAAAGGCCATTTTCCTTCTTAGCTGTAAATACCAGGCCCTCATTCCCACAATGACCAGCCACCTGTTGAAGTGGTGTAGTGGCTGCCCCAACTAGGAATGTGCCTTTGTATCCTAGTTTTCATAGTCACAGTGTAGAGGTTAAGCGTGTGGACAGTGGAGCCAGACTATAACTGCCTCTTAGGAGCTTTGTGACCTTGGGTTAGTCATTTCACCTCATTGGACCTCCACTTCCTTATCTGTGAGTTGAAAATAATAAAAGTATCCTGTGAGAGTAAGTGACTTTATGCATGCAGACCCATTTTATTAATATAGAATAAGTTAAGGCCTGGGCTTTCAGTATATTGTTTGATTTTGCTGCCCCTGAAATTGAAAGTTTTGACAAGAAAAAGGAAAAGCATTTTTCTTCTGACACCTATGTACTGCAGTTCAGATGAATAAAATTGCCTTTAGATAAGGAAGCTGTATACTCCATGAGTTTTCAATGTAAATTAAATAAACTAACCAATTAACCTAAAAATAAAAATTAAAGAGATAGCACATAATTGTAAGCATTTAAGAGCTTGAAAGGTAGGTAATAAAAATAATTATTACATTGAAGTATAATACTTTAGCATTAGGATTGGCTGCAAGTACCAAGGAGCATAGGAAGAGAAGCTTTAAAAGGCTAAACTTTCTTTCTTTCTCCCATAAAAGTATGGAAGTGGATAGTCCAAAGCTAATGATATTTCAAAGTGCCAGGGATCCTGGGTGATTTCCATTCCCTCTACTGTGTCCAACCATTGCATCTTTATCCATTGAAGAGGCAGCAGAAAAGGGGACATGGGAAAGGAATATTATACTTCGCTGCCATTTAACCTCATTAGTCAGAATTTAATCACAAGGTCACGCTTAGCTTCAAGGGAGGCCAGGAAATAGTCATTTATGTAGGGGAGCCATGTGCCCAACTGAAAAACTGGGATTCTTTTCATAAGGGAAAAGGGAATTACGTATATTGTGAAAACTCTATCTCTGCTATACATGTGGCTTTTGTTTTCTTCAAGTTGCTTATTTGTATATCTACATTTTCACAATGCATATATGTTATCTTTGTGAAACAAAAAAAGATAAGTCTCATCTCTGATTCTTCCTAGCCCTTACTTTTGAGAAGAAAACTGAGGTTGCTGAGGTACTGATTATGCAACTCACAATACAGGCTTCGTTTTGTGGAAAACTGCCTATCAATTATTAATTATAATCTTTATATAGCTCTTCCTTCTTGTTCTTTCTTTCACTTGCTTGGAAGGAAAGTAATTATGTAATAGATGTGATTCAGACATGAAAGAAAGTGCTTATTTAACCTATGAGGCTATTATAGGACTACTAAAGAGGGATTTACCTAAGATGGATTTTCATATATTGTTTTTTTTCTGATAACAGCTCTATTCTTTTTTAGGGTGCACTAATTTCAGTGGCTCAAAAACCTTTGAAAGTTATTTTAAGCTATAGTGTAGGCACACTGAGTATAGTGTGCTAAAGTTCATGAAAAAAGGGGGAAAAAACTATGCTTTTATCTAAGCTTCATTTCCTTTGCCATGACTTTTTTGTAAAATGAAGATAATATTTATACAAATTGCTAATTTTAATGTATAACAAAATGTCTACAATTTCTTTGAAGTCAAGGGAGAAAAGTATACAAAAACTTTTGTTGGGTCTGAAATCCTAGTTAAAATGGAAAATAATGAAATAGAACATTTTCCTCCAAATGATTTTTCCAAAGTAGAACAAGATAAACATCTACTGAAATTTCTGCCTATCTATAAATTAGAGACATCTTAAACAGCGAGAGTTGCTAAAGAAGTTTAAGGAAACTTCACATTTAAAACTGTATAAATTTTATCTGGACTGGGCTAGGACTCTTGGCAAGTGGTATTTCATATATATATATATATATATATATATATATATATATATATATATATATATATATTCAGTTTTTACCTCTATTTTTATTTCCATTCCATACTTCTAAGTTTTCTTCAATCCACTAAGCAGTGATGAGGTTTCATATTGTATGAATGGCTGATGTGAATTTTAAAAGTATTAAGAAAACATGTATTCTGAGAAACCATTTGCAAATCGTGTTAATGGATATTGTAGAACAGTGAATGAGGCACTAAGTTTTCAAAGAATACAAGGGTTTCACACTAGAATGCTTCTTCAAATAATTATTCATTTTTGGTCCCCCCAACTCTCTACCCCTAGCTGTACTCCCCCTTCTTCACCTATTTAGCTTCTCATTGTCCTTCAGGTCTACCAGAGGAGACTTCCTTAGACTGCTGCCTTCTCTTCAGTCTCTCCTGCATGTGTTCCCACCACAAATCTGTATGGGATATTGATATATGCACAAAGTGACGTCAAAACAGTGGGGAAAGGACAAACTCTTCAATGAGTGCTACTGAGACAAGGACTTCTGTATGGAAAAACTAAAATCAGATTTTTACCTCACACCACACAGAGAAGTCATGTACATCCAAAATATAAATATGAAAATTAAAAAGTTGAACTGGTAGAAAATATGGAACACTATCTTTGTGACCTTAAAAGATTTACTAACTAGTACACAGACAGCCAGAAAAAAAGCAGATTTATATTTTCAACATTCAAAACTTTTTGTATGATGACATACATATATACTAAAGTATATCAGAAGAAAATGTACAGAAGAGGAAACGGAGCTGGGCAAGATTCACATGAAGAACTGTGCAAGCTCAAGGGCAGTTAAGGAAATGCAAAATTTTAAATAGAGATTCCATTTCACATCCATTGGTTGTGGAGATATTTGGAAACATAAACCTAAACTGGAACTCTCACTTGTGTTTGTATGCAGAGACACTTTGGAATGTAAATTATCAATATTTATACAAATTAAAGATACATACACATTTTTATATACAGTGTGTATAGCTAAAATCCTTATAACATGCAACCCAAAAATACTATTTCTAAACATATACTTTAGAGAAAAACTCACAGTTGTTTATAAGTAGATGTGTTTAGGGATGGTTATAGTGAAAACTTGTGTGTGGGGGGATCCTAATATCCACTAATAAGGAGAATAAAATAAATATACTCATTTTAAAAACCTCAGAAACCAAAGAAAAGCATGAAGAATTGAGCTTTGTAATGTTCAAGGTAGATTTTTGATGTGGCCATATAAGGGGGGTGTGTGTGTGTGTGTGTGTGTATAAAAAATTATCACACTCAGTTTGTTTTTCTATAAACCTTTGTATAAGAGTCAATTATTGCTCACCCAATATTACTCTGTTTCTTTACATTTCCCAGCCTCCCAGCCTTCCCAGCAGTTAAAGAGCCATATGTCTAGGTCTGGTAATGAAATATGCACAATGATTTGTAAAAAGCAATTACAAGCTAGTGTGTCTCCTTTATATTTCTCCTCCTCTGCTATGGTAATTTTGGAGGACATATTTTCTACATGAATGGCTGCAAGATAGAGAAGGACTGCCTGAGCCACAATGCACTTTAAAATAATGAAGTATAAGCCTTTAAGTCACTAGGATTTCAGAGTTCATTTGTTTCTGCAGCTTAGCTTAGTTGAATGTTGACTAATAACTATCTTCAAATAAATATACTTTTCTTAAAATTGTTGAAATATATTATCATTTATCACCCTAAAAGTCCTCAAATTTATTCTCTAATTTAAAATATGTAATTCTTGATGGGTTTTGTATTATAAAATAATATTTATTTTAGAAAAATTGGGAATTGAAGTTAAGTATACGCATGGTCAAAATTACCCATAATTCTATTTCTTGTAAACAACTATTAACAATTTAGCAATTATCTTGCTTACTTAAATGTACATCTGTTCTTGATATCACTGAAGAACATTTTACTTAACTATTTAGCTTATCATTATATGGATAGGTCAAAAATGCATTTATCACATTCTCAATTGATAAACATGTAGTTTCCTCTATTTGTCATTATAGCTATTACTACGATAGTTATTACTCTAAGCTTCATTTCCTTGTCTTGGTCTGTTTGTGTTTGTGTTGCTATAAAGGAATACCTGAGGCCGGGTAATTTATAAAGAAAAGAGGTATATTTGGCTCATGGCTCTGCAGGCTGTACAAGGAGCACGGTGCCAGCATCTGTTTCTGGTGGAGGCTTCAGGCTGCTTTCACGCATGGTGGAAGGCAAAGGGGAGCCAGCTTGTGTAGATCACATGGTGAGAGAGAAAGAAAGAGAGCAAGAAGGTGCCAGATTCTTTTCAACAACCAGTTCTTGGGGAACTAAGAGTGAGAACTCACTCCTGTAAGAATAGGACCAAGCAATTCATTAGGGATCCACCCACACAACCCAAACACCTCCCACCAGACCCTGCCTCTGCCAACCCTTGAGTCAAAAAACACTATTCAAATAGAAAGTGGGCCGGTGAATTTCTTCCGTGAGAAACAATCCCTTGCTCACAGACTTTTCCCCACCATCTCTAGCTTCTTCAGCGGCACTTATTTTTTCTTTTTTTGTCCCATGCTGCTTAGGACTTTTCCATGTTAAGATGCGCTCATTGTTCACGCTATGTTCCAGTTAGTGAAAGAGCTGCTCTTCCTCCTCCATTTCTTTTCATCCCTTAGTCTTCAATACTACCTTGAAAAGAAAAATGTTTTCCCATTTGGACTCTAAGCTCTTTATGCTCTGGATCAAAACATTACAGAATTTTTTACTGTTATATCTGCATGTGGAGAAGGCTTATTGAACATTTAATGTGAAGATGGTCCATGCACAAAAAAAGACTAGAGCAATGAATAAACCAAGACAATTCATATGAAGGGATAAAAATGAAAACTCATCATAATGAACTCATCTTACTGGTCTCATAACAAGTGATAAACAATTCAAGCTATCCAATCAATAGAAATTATCTTTTTCTATTTTGATACTGATATGTATTTTAATATTTTATTAATATATATTTGATATATAAACACATTAATAATTAATATATCATTTAATATCGAATTTTTGGATCAGAGACTTCCTAAATTTCCCTTTTTAATATTTGAAAATGATTTATCAAGTTTGAATTAAAAATTAGCATTTACAAAGAGTAAAACCAACAATGACTGCAAAAACCTTCACGTACAGAATTGCAGCTTAAGAGAAAACCACATGTTCTAGTAGGTTTTTAAAAAGTTATTGACATAGGGCCCTTTCAGAAGAAGAGAGTTTTGGGGGTGTGTTTATGGTTGAGTCATGAGTGCCTTTGTTCAGGCAGCGCTGAAGAGCTAGACTTTGAGAGGTTCCCTAGCATGGGACCTGCTTCAACACAATTGCAGCAAACGCCCTGTGTTCTGCCTTTGTCCTCTCTGGTCTGACTTCAGCATTACTCACTCAGTTCCTCTCCCTTTCACATAACCCAGTGTCATTCTATTCCAGCCAAGTTTATCTCTGCACCACTCAGATAAGCCCCATGCTGCTCTTTGCAAATGTCACTCTTAGAAGAAGATAGGGTGTTTTCTGAAAGAGTTCTTTTTTAAAGGGTTCGCTGACTGAATCCATTCTGAAGGATAGTTTGGGTAGAGGGCTTCCTTAAAAAAAAGTTTCATTTTTTAGCCTTGTAGGAGAACATCTGGAGACACGTACCCCATTACTTAGGAAACTCCCTAGACTTTGTAGATGGATAAACACAGAGCAAAAAAAATATGTCTAAGTCGATTTTTTTTTTTTTTTTTTTTTTTTTTGAGATGGAGTCTCGTTCTGTCGCCCAGGCTGGAGTGCAGTGGCCGGATCTCAGCTCACTGCAAGCTCCGCCTCCCGGGTTCACGCCATTCTCCTGCCTCAGCCTCCCGAGTAGCTGGGACTACAGGCACCTGCCACATCGCCCGGCTAGTTTTTTGTATTTTTTAGTAGAGACGGGGTTTCACCGTGTTAGCCAGGATGGTCTCGATCTCCTGACCTTGTGATCCACCCGTCTCGGCCTCCCAAAGTGCTGGGATGACAGGATAAGTCGATGTTTTTACAGTATCTGATTCAGGCAGTCAAGTGTCTTAGTGATCTCATCTGTTACAAATTTTTAGTATCTGTATTGAGAAATTATGCAAACAATGTTAACCATATAGACTAGTAAATTAAATGTCTATAGTAAAATATCCTTTGAATCTCAAGGCTATGAAAGTGTGTATTTGGTGACAGCTCAGTCAGATACGTATTGTATAATTGGACTCAACAACACAAATGACCTTTCTGCTTTATTTACAAAAAGTAAATGAGGTGATTTTGTAGTTATTTGCTTATTGTGCTAAAGCTTTTCCTTATGGCTGCTTATGGTGTTTAAATCAATAATAAATGACTCCCTCTAAGATTTAAATCATTTCAAAAATGTAACACAAAAGCAAGTACCGTCTGATTTCTACAATATATTAGAGTTAAAACAATTTCATCCATAATAAAGTCACAAAAGTGTTGCATACTAGAGAGGAGGGCTGACTTCTGCATTTCTTAATAGTCCTGATACTAATTTGAGGAAAAAAGGGAGAGAGAAGAAAGCCAATAATACAATCCAACACGATACCCTAGGTTAGGGGGAAATAATCTTTGGTATGTGTAATGGTATTGCTAAATAATATTGTTTTGGATAGCATAAATCAATATGCAAAGAGAATTTACCAATCTATATTATGAGTTAATTTTAGACACTTGTTCACTAATATCTTAACGGATATTTTTCATATTTTTCTAATCATAAATTTTTATGTTTTGTTAAGGAAGTTTATTCAATGTAAAGCTATATGAAGAAAAAAGTAAAGACCACCTGTATTCTATCACTCAGAGATAACTGTCATTAGTATAATCATGTATTTTGTCTGGTACTACTTTTGTCTAAGTATAAAAATTGGATTCCTACTGTAGATAATATTATTCTTTTTTCATTTACCTGTACGAATAAGTATTCAGCAACATTATAACTTATAACAATTGCATGTTAGTCAACTATCTGGATGTACTATAGTACCAAAATTTATTTAAGTACACTTAGACTTTGTTTAACTATTCCTCGACTTTTTTTTTTTTGTTTTTTAATGTTTCAGACGATTTTAAACCACTGCACAGCAAAGTTCTTTGGATGTGACTATCTGAATTTCTAACTGTTTCTATAAAGTGCATTGCTACATTAGGGGGTTTAAATACATGGACTCTTTTAAGTTTAAACTCCAAATATTTTCAAACTAATTTGCTATTTTAAAATAAGTCTTATTTTTTCAGAGTAAGCTTTGTTATTTATTCATCATAGCCCCAAAGTGGAAACAGTCCAGATGTTCACCAGCAGAGGAGCATGTTACCTCTCCAGAGCACACATCCCATATTCCGTTTATATGAAACCCTGGGAAAGACAAGTTTAATATGTAGTAATGGAAAGCGGTGGTTTTCTGAAGCTGAAGGTCCATGGCGGGGATTGATTCACCGCAGAAAATTTAGAAAGCATAGATAAGCAGACAGGAGGAAGTTATCTCACCGTTTAGAGATAGGTATAATCCACTAACTTTTTTTTTTTTTTTTTTTTAAGATACATAAGTACATGAGGAACAAATTCAGCTCAGTGAAGTTTATTTATTGACTTAACAGGTAAAATGTCATGGATAACGCTATACTTTTGCTATTTTAAGCTATCATTCTTTTCTGCTTTTCTGATTTCTTTCTTTCTTTTTTTTTTTTTTTTGAGACCGAGTCTCACTTTGTCACCCAGGCTGGAGTGCAGTAGCGCTATCTTGGCTCACTGCAAGCTCCACCTCCTGGGTTCACACCATTCTCCTGCCTCAGCCTCCCAAGTAGCTGGGACTACAGGTGCCCGCCACCATGCCCAGCTAATGTTTTGTATTTTTGGTAGAGATGCGGTTTCACTGTGTTAGCCAGGATAGTCTCAGTCTCCTGACCTCATGATCTACCCGCCTCGGCCTCCCAAAGTGCTGGCATTACAGGCATGAGCCACTGCATCCGGCCCTGATTTTTTTTAAATGTTGTATGTTACCATGTCATTCAATAGTAAAGAGAAATTACCAAATGATGATGAGTTGTATGTTGTCGGCGCATTTCCTCTTAAGTGTTTCTCTGGCTTTTATCTCCATCTATTACAGAAATTAGTGGAGATTCTGTAAAATTATTAGCAACCTGCATCATAAAATTACTAGTACCCATTTAAATTAAACAGTAACGTCTTTTCTTCTTTCCTTCAGCTGCAAAATAAGGAATTTTGCCTCCTCCTCAGCTTATATTATTTCCTTTAGAGCAGGATTTTTCAACCCCAGCACTATAGACATTCTGGCTGAACAACTACTTGTTGTGGGGGCTGTTCATGTTTAGGGGGTTCTCAACTCCCCTAAATGCAGGTAGCACCCCAGCCCCAGTTATGACAACCAAAAATATCTTCAGATATTGCCAAATGTGTCCTGGGATTGGGGGGCAAAAATTACTCCTGGTTAAGCAGCAAGGATTTAAGGCTAATTCAGCACTTTATTACTTTATTAATGTCCTCTATTACACTTGTCCCCGACCCCCCGCCCTCCAACCATGTGAACATCCTTTTGATTACTGGGCTCTGATCTTTCGATCCTGCTGATTTTAGGTTAGTAAAGGTAGACATGAGAGGCCTTGGCTGTGACATGTCCATTACACCCCCATTACTTCTGCACATCGACTACACTACGGGATCCTTTGGAATGCTGCTGTCTGGTAACATGAGAAATGGAGAGACACTGTGCAGATATGACCATGGCTCACCTTACAGCGTTACGCCAGGCATTTAACTCCACATGCCTCTCTTTTGGATCTCATTCTAAACAAATGAAGCGGGCTTAATTTTACTTTTTCTGTAGATAAGCTGGTGTTTAACAAGGTGAAAAGTAAAAGACTCTAGGGAGTTTTCAAGTTAGTAGAAATCCTTCGTGCTTTTCCAATTAGCTGGTAAAGGATGCTTGGAAGAATTTGGAGGCATTTGAGAGGAAAGAAGGGACTTTAACTGCTGACATAGCTGTCTAATTCTCATTTTGCATTAGATAAGGATTATCCTGCAAGAGCAGCACGTGGGTATACCTTAGAACAACTGTTAACTCGTGTTCAGTAGTCACTGCTGAAAACACTGAGCCAGGCCACTGAGGGAGAAACAGCGAGAAAGGAGCAGAGCCCTGTGCATCATGGAGCTTACAGTCTATGGGAAATTGTACACAAACCTTGTTGCAGTTGGGTAACATTACTAGTAGTGAGAAACAGTTGTTTGATCAATGAGGAAGTATCTCAGTTGCCAGATGGGTAGTACAGACAGTAGCAGTGGAAACTTAGGAGAACGAGAGAATCCTGTGGACTGCAGAGGTCAAAGAAGAGGGCCTGCAAGAGCTGGGATCTGAGCTTGGACTGGTGATGGGCAAAGGTGAGGAAGAGTATCCCAGTGAAGTAAAATGGTGTGCATTAAGAGGCTGAGATAAGAGCTGAAAGCATATGTGGTGTGTAAAAACTGAGGGAGAAAGCCAGAAGGGGATCCAGATCTTGAGTTTCTTGAATAGCAGGCTGAGGAGTTTTGATTGTATAATGGAAGCTAATGTTTCCCAAATTGGGCTCCATGAAACAATAATCCCAGGAGATGCTCTTTGAATAAAGTGACCTGTGGTTAAATAAACTTGAGAAGTGATGCATGCCCTCCTGTGGACTTAACATGCATATTGGTATCTAAAGGCTTAACTTTGTTTAATACAGCATTTCCCAAAGTATTTGCCCATAAGGTGGATGTGAGGGAGAGTTATGAGAAATAAGAACATAAAGCCCTTATTAACAGTCAGTGGATCAATTTAGAATTTGAATTTGGCAATAGGGAAGCATTAACCATTTTCATAAAGCAGGAGGTGATATAATTAAAGAGATATTTTAGTCTAGTACTAGCGTGTAGACAGATTGGAATAAGTATGTGTAAAATATTCAAAAGATAGGACTCTTCAGGAGAGAGTCTCTGTTCTCGGTATTCATTAGTTTGTTGGATTTTTTTTCATTCTTTTGTCCATCCGTGAAATATTAAGCAAATACTATATGCTGTGTGCTAAGCGAGGTGAATAAAATGGTGAAGAAGGGAGAAATAGTATCTGCCCTCATGGAGTTTAAGAGCTAAAGGGAGATGACAAATGTAGAATTAAATTTTTATGTGTACTATAAAAAGGGAACAAAGAAGAATACCCTTCTACTTTTTTGTTGAACAATATGATGGAGACCTTTTTATTTCCTCCTAAATACGTCATCAAGACACATCCATTTAATATTATCAGTATCACTAAACCTTGTAAAAATAATTTAACATTGCTGCGTTTTAATGTTTAAATGTGACTTCACTTGATCTTGGACCAGTTTAGCATTTTGGAAATAAATTTTAAAATATTAATTTGGCGAAAGGAAAGAAAGGAGGAGGAATAGAAAGAGAAAGAGGAAGGTTTTGTTTTGGCCTTTGCTTAATGTATATTGTATGCAGAAAAGTGCACATATGAGAAGTGTGCAGCTTGATTAATTTCCACAAGTGAACACACTTGCGTAACCAAACTAGTGTTACCAGCCTTCCAAACACATGCCTTACTCAATTCCCTTTCAGTCCAGTCCACCAGAGTAACCACTATCCCAACTTCTTTCAGAATAGATGCAATTTGCCTGTGTGTGTATGTATGTGTGTTGTGTAGTGTAGTGTATAAATGCAGTCATTCATTATGTTGAGAATTTTAAGGGAAGCCCAGAAGGCACACTTAGCTCTAAATACAGAATTCTTTGTAATGTAGTGGTTCTCAAACTTGGTCACACATTGGAAGCATCTAAGGCCTTTACAAATTACTGACATTTAAGTCCTACATCAAGGGATACTTACTGTGATTGGTGTGAGGCAGGGCCCGGGAACCAGCATTCTCAAGGCTCTTCAGATGATTCTAATGCGCACCCAAGTTTGAGAATCACTTCTGTAATGTGTTGAAGGTAAAGCCATAGATGTTTGCACAATATTGGAGCTAGTTTTGTGCCCAGCTGTCTAATATTTGTAAACCTGGGCTTTCTGTGTCTAGATTTTGGGTTGTAGCTTGGCAAGAGAAGAAGATATTACGCATGACTAATAATCCTCCCACTGTCTGTCACCTGGGCAGCAAACCATTTCTCAATGCAGGGATGTGTGGGAGGTGAATAGGGTTGCCTCGCATTAGAACAGCCTTTGCTTAGAAGATGTTGGAATGCCATCAGTAGGTGCTGGATGGCAGAGCTGTCGGATTTGTGTCAAAAGGCAATACATCCCCTGCATTGAGACTGGAGAGCATTGAGTCATTTGCTTGAGGACTTTAGGAACCCTAGAAGCCTACAGGGCCTCTTCTCATGGCCTAAGGATGCCTTCAGGTGTGACTAAGATATTTCAGACTTGGAAGAATACAGAATTGAATCCTCAGGAATCTGGTGAAGTGGGAAAGGCAGAAACATCTCAGTTCTGTGAAATTATTTGTATTTTAGCCAGAAGATTGTCTCAGTGGCAAGCTGATAAAAATCGATATATTTATTTTTCTTTATATTTTTCCAAAAGTTTTCTGATTTCAGTAAAATTGTAACAGAATTATATTTCACAAAAAACAAATAACATCGCAATTTCCAGAGTCTGAAAGAATTTCATTATGATTCAGTGAGAGGACGATTTACCTTTCCTGAAATACAATGCGCTCACAAGCTCTATACCCACGACTCCAAACCCTTTTGCAAATTCTCCTGATGAGTGGTTAACCCGCCATTCAGAAGAGCAGAGCGGGTGCTGGGAAGCCTTGGTACCGAGATGGAATGTGGAATCTCAGCCAAGAGCCTAGGATGCTTCTTCCTGCTCTGTGAAGATCACATGTTTGTTCCTTGCCTTTGTGTATTTCCTTTGAACTAATCACCTGTTTGCTTTTGGAGGATATAGCAGTTAATAAGAGACAAGACACTTGCTCTCATAAAGCTGATATTCTAGCAGAGAAGACAGAAAATAACATTAATAAACATTTCAGATAATGATAGATGCTATAAAGAATACAGAACGGGAGAGGGGTGGTGGGTTGAGGCATTAGAAGGCCACTGCAGAAGTGACATGTGACACAAGACATAAATGAAGACAAGGGACCATTCTTGTGCACACACCCACAACAACAGCACTCCAGGCAACATGCATAGCAAGTGGAAAAGCCTCGAGGCAGGAATAGGCTTTGACATGCTGGAGGATGGAAAAGGGGCCCAGTGTGCCTGCATCACTGTGGGAAGGGAGAAGAACAGTAGGAGGTGAGCTCAGAGACAGATGGGCTAATTTACCTAGGGCCTTGGTGACCATAAGGGAAGTGGATTTTATTCCAAGTTCAGTGAGAAGCCTTTGAGCCCAACAGGTTGATTGCCTTCACTTGATTTGATTTTAGCATATGATTAACCGGATTTTTAAAATACAGAATAAATCCATTTGTCTCATAAGATCAGACATTTGTGAATTTTCTTTTCACTTACACGTGAACTTTTCACTTACATATGAAATTTGATGGTATCAGAGGAAGATATGACAGACGTATGTTTGAATTCCCGTCCTTTACTCTGGTAATAACTGAGCTTGTAGTTTCTGGCAATCATTACTTTAATTGAATTTGGTTTGTTTAAAGCTGGAGACTTCTTTAAAAACCTGGATTTTATACAATAAGAATTTGTGTACTGCAGATAAATATGGAAAGAGGTACTTGTGTGAGACCTTCATTAGACTTTAGAATGGTATCTGCTTTTAAATTGATGGTCTACTTGGATTTTTTTCAAAATACCTGGGGATTACTACGTGCCTTTTGGCAGAACACAAAGGAAAAAATGAAAGCGCAGATTGAATTCCTATCACTTCTAAATCCTGAAAGAAGTCAGACAGGACCCTTATTAAGTTACTCTAGAATGTGACACATACAACCTTTACACAGTCATTTGTTCGAGATGATCAATCTTCACTAAATGATCAAGTTTTTATTTGTTTGGAATTAAACATAAATGCTGTTAGATTTTCTCTGTTTCCTTTGCTGACCTGCAGAACTCACTGGGCTTACATTTAGGTAGATGCGTGCATTTAAATCTTGGAGAGGTATAGACAGCATGAAGTGACTGATAAATGAACAGCGTTTACAGTCACAAAGTTATTGCACATGGCAGCTTATTGGAGTATACATTAAACTGCTGCAAGGTAGAACAATGGAAGAAAAAAATAGGTTGCTGTGTTAGATCAAATTAATTTGAGAATCGTTTCAACATTTTATTTCTCTGAAAGGTTTGCTTGGAGGTCTCCAGCTGTGTGTGGCATCAAGTCGCATTCATACTGAAGGAAAATGTGCTTTAAGAGTCAAAGTTATACAACATGCATTGCTATCAGCCTATCATATGCATAAATGGAGGTTGCTTTATGGAGATAATTTCTGGTAGGAGATAGAAGCCAGGAAGACGCACAGGGAAGATCAGGGACTCCGACCTGTTGTACAAGCTGGGCAAGAGAAATCCCCCAGATCATGGCACAGAATGGAAAAGGTCAGAGGTGGCTTTGAGAAGAGAATTGCCAGGAGTGGGATAGGTTAGCACCAGATAGCATGGGAACCCCTCACAGAGATGCTGCACTGCACAGTCTCACTCGGGGCATGGTGTCCTTCTTCTACTCGCTCATCCTTCAAGTCTCAGCTTAAATGCCACTTTCTTCAGAGGAACCTTTCCTGACCGTCTTATCAAAGGTCTCTCCTTCCATGATTTTCTATGATTGAATCTACTTTTGTTTTCCTTCGTGATAATTTGAAATTACATCTTTATATGCTTACTCGTATATTGTCTTTCTCTTACTAATCTACTCACAATTTGCACTAGGGCGGGCTCATGTTTTCTTTGTGTGTCTCCAGCATTTAGCTCTGCCTGGCAGATAGTAGGCATGTATGAAATATTTGCTGAATGAACATAGAACCTGCAGGAAAACAATCTGAAAACTGCTGTGGACTGGGGCTGTACCCCACATGAAACAGACTTGGGAATGCGGCTCTGGCCAGTGTGCGCTCAGAGACACGTGTGTATATTCCCCACCCAAGTAGCCGGAGCGCGGACTTGAACCTGCAAAATGGGTTGATGAGGGTGCTGGACAATATCTCATAAATTCTCCTAATAACCTGTGAAATAGACTGGGAGAAATCATAGTTTCCATTCTAGTGTTTAGAAGACAGAACAAACACCGGAAAAGAAAACTACCCAACTTGCGTGGCTAATTTGAACTCCAACACCAGTCCCTCGTCTCCCTTTCTCTCATCTCCTCATGCTGCTCTCTGTGTGCTTGGTACCCCCAGCACTTGCAAACTGTTTGTCTCTCCCTACATACACCGAGTACCAGGGAACTGTTTCTGAGCTCTGTAACGCTTCTGCCTCCAAAGCGAATCTGCTACTCTCCTGGGTGCCGCTATAAAACACGCCCAGTGCCCTGGAAGATTACAGGCTCTGATTCCTGCTTCTTGAGATAAAACAATTCAGCCCAGGGCTAGTTCCAAAGCAGGAATGCCTGAGTCTGAGACTATTTTAAGCTTCCCCCGAGACAGAGATGGGCTTATATAACCTCAGACCAGTCATGATTTCCATGGCTCACTGCAGAGCTGATTAAAGTAGATAGATACAGCCAGGGCATTTCCACTATCAACTACCCTCCCTAGGACCCATGACAGGGGAGAAAACTTTCAGGGACTGAGCACCTCCCATGTGTCAAGCATTTTACATATATCATCCTGTACACGGTGAACCGAGGTCACTGGGGGGTACAACCAAAACCCTGCATGAGGCTGTCATTTAGATCCACATTCACAGAGCTGCCCTGGAAACAGAAGTGTGACTAAGGGGCAAGGTGGGACCACTTTGCAGCCCAGTAGTCCTCTAAACACTGAAAATAATCTGGCTTAGTTTCCATGTTCCTGCTGGGTAATGAAGCACCAAACAGTCGGTAGGTATTTCAATATGGGGGACTAGCTTGCAAAAAGTACAACAAGCAAACTAAGAAGCCGTGAGTTGCTGATTCACAAGGACACCATCTATAGGCAGGACCATGCCTGCTGTCAAACAGACTGAATAAATTTCAAGCAAGGAAAGGCTCTGAGGTACATTTGCAGCTTCTCTTCCCTTCATGTAAAGGTGCCGTGGAATTTATCATTCCTTTCTATAAGCACTGGAATGGCAAAAATGATAAAGGTGGGTAGTAAATTGGCTGGTTCCTTTACAAAAAAGGGCACCAAACACAGGATTACTCAGCAATTCCAGAGAAAGTTCCCAAGCCACCTTTTTAAAATTGTTATATAGTGCTATCAAAAAGGCAAAGCCTCTCTTTTTTGATAACATGTTTTAGGGAAGATCATTTTAAAATCCTTGCTCTGAAATCATGAGTGTAACTTTATAGTTGTAGGAAAATCTAGGAATATGTATGAAATGAAAATTGAGGTCCACATTGCAGTGGCTCATGTCCGTAATCCCAGCACTATGGGAGGATCTACTGGGGCCAGGAATTCAGAAACTAATGACCAGACAGGGCAACATAGCAAGACCTCATTGCAGAAAAAAAAAATTAAAAATTAGCCGGACATGGTTGCACATGCCTCTAGTCCTAGCACTTAGGAGGCTGAGCTGGGAGGATTGCTTAAGTCCAGGAATTTGAGGTTATAGTGAGCTATGATCGTGCCACTGCACTCCAATCTGGGATAAAAAAAAATTAATTCAGTTCCAATTTAGTTTTAAAAAAATCCCAACCTTTGTCATAGATATCTAAGTATCTGTGGACATATTGCCCTTTGCCTTGTAATGGAGTCCACATTATTAAGAGTGGAGAAAAGTGCAGTCAGCATAGGCAAAGGAATTTAACTCTCTTACTGAAGCAGAATTCAAAATCTCTACTGTGTTAGTATTACAGGGAGAATCACTCGGTATATTATTACTTACCAGTTCCTTGGAATGTATTAAACTGCACAGATAGGCATGCTGTGATCTCAGCTTGCAATTGTTGTTTACTGCATGTCACATGACTGAAACCAAATTCTTGTCCTGCCTTTGATGTCGCTTCCTCAGAAAGCCTTCTGATCTACCCACAGCTCCCACTCTCACTGTCGTGTTCTGTCTTTGCATGCTATTTCTTTCTTCAGTCACACAATATTTCATAATATCAGTTTACTTATTTATAGGGTCCCCCCTTCATTTGGTTTCAACTCTATTTTTACTTTTGTTTTTTGAGACAGAGTGTTGCTCTGTCACCCCAGATGGAGTGCAATGGCGCGATCTCAGCTCACTGCAACCTGTGCCTCCAAGGTTCAAGTGATTCGTGTGCCTCAGCCTCCCAAGTAGCCTGGATTAGAGGTACCTGCCACCACGCCCAGCTGATTTTTGTATTTTTAGTAGATGTAGGGTTTCGCCATATCCACCAGGCTAGTCTCAAACTGCTGACCTCAAGTGATCCACTTGCCTCAGCCTCCCAAAGTACTGGGTTTACAGGCATGAGCCACCATACCTGGCCCTATTTGACTGTATTTTTAATTTACTAACATTATCCTTTGCCTAGCACAGTGCCTTTTATATGAATTCAAATATGTATTGAATAAATGAATGGCAGAATAAGTGAATTAGTGGGGCTCCCCAAGTACCCCTGCCTTTTTCTAAATATGTTGAGCCCCACATTCCTTAACTTGGTTTTATCTTTATTCACTCTAAGGGGTTGACTGCCTGAGCCCTGTCTCCCAAGAATCGACTCTAATCTCTTAGCCTTGTTTGGTTCTTTACTTCTTAGCCTTTGGCTACCTTCCAACATGGTGGATAGCATTTTCACATCCGTCATCTGAAGATGTGTTAAACAGTCACCTTCACAGTCAGGACCAACAAAGGCACGTTTCAACTCTGCTGCCCTCTGGAGCCTTCCCGCTGAGTCTACGTTCCCTGAGGGAAGTTTTCTCCCCAGAGTGTCTTGACTTCATTGAGAATCTTGTTCTTTAGGTGACATCTCACCTCCTACCTGCAGGAGTGTGGCTTTTTCCTACTGACCTAACCGTTTTATCACAGCTGAATACTCTTAAGTTTATATAAAAGTTTTTTTATCCTTTCACGGAAAAGTTTTCATTCTATCATGTTATCATGTGCACTGGAGTAGAAACGAGTATTCGTTCTGAGTCAGCTGTTAGCTGTGTGGCTTAGACGCAGTAAGTATAGAATTGAGAGCAGTTGCAGTTCAGTGCGGAGTTGACAGCATGAGCTCTAAAGTAATGCTGCCTGGAATTCAACTGCAGCACCTACTAGCTGTGCACTCTTAGGAAAATTGTGTAATCTTTATATGCTTCACTTTTCTCATCTGTAAAATGGGGGCAGTAATAGTGACTGCCTCATTGAATTGTTGTGAGGATTAAATTAGATGATATGTGTAAAACTTAGAACCGTGCCTAACACATAATAGACAGTTTATAAACATTAGCTCTTATTTTGATAATGATGTTGACAATGAAAGCCTTCTTGTGTATTTTCTGTTCTCTGTTGATTTTGAAAGTAAAGGAGATGTGTGAGGTATGTTCTAAGGTCCCTTCTGGATTCAAATAAATCCAAGAGTCTATGCTGCTGTTTCTGAGCACAGAATTCTAAGACTGTAGAATAACTCCTTAACATAAAGGCAGACAAATTCAGAACAACCTCTTTCTGGTAGACAAATCCTTTTCCATTTGCCTCATGCTTTAAATCATTCCTCTGAATTAGAGGTTCTCCACTCTCTTCTCTGCCTACTAAGGTTACAATTCAAAGTCCACCTCAGTGTCTGTATCTTCTAGCCTTCCAGGTCCCTGTGGTTTCTCTCATCTCTAGATTTCTTTTGCACCTTTTACTTCAGTTCCATCTATGTTCCACATAATTGACAGGATAAATTTTCAAAAACCTAAGTTCAACTAGGTTACTCTACTGCTTACAACCCCTCAGTGGCATCTTATCAACTGTAGGATGAAATCTCAGCTCGTTAGTATGGTATGCAAGGCCCTCAGAGACAACGCTGTCCTCATATCCAGTCTCCCTGTTAGCACCCTCTACTCCACACTTTGTATTATCAGGAAGTCTGATAGTGCTTGTGCTTCTCCACAATCACAAAACTATCCCACACCTTCATGCTCTTGTATGGGCCTCATGCAAACACTCCTTCATTTTTTTTCAACTGAGTAATTCCTTCTTGTCCTGTAAGGCTCATCTCAGGCTTTTTTGTCATCAAGAAAGTTTTCTGACCCAAGCTTGCTTCCCTGTGCTGCATGTCCTTCTACCAGCACACATTTGTCATTGCATTGAAGTGATGTAGGCACAGCTTTATCTCCATCTGTAGGCTCTGAATTCCTCCATAGCAAATGCAGGTCTTAGCTTTCTTTGTGGTCCAACACAGTATCTGACACATTTTAAGCAATCAATCAACGTTGAGCTATTTTGTTTCTCTTGAACAACTTGACACTAGGTTCTGGCTGTAGCACACAGTGGTGATTTACCTTCAAATGCTATAATCCCGCCATAGCGTTACAGATCATTTTTGTTACGTGACTTATATACTTCTAAAAGTAACCATCAAAGAGGAATTTCAGGAAATGTTTATGGTGATAGTAGCATTAAGATAATAAGATATGCTGTCCAGTGTTACTCAAAGGATGTCATTCTGTTAAGTCTCATAAAGTTACAGTCATGAAGAGGTTATTGAAAAACTATCCTCCAGAAAGTAGACCCCAACTTAGGCAGATCTCTCAGGCTTAAAGGGATAATTATCCATTGTTATATTCCTAATCTAATCCAACAGGAGGATAGCTAAATAAGCATGTGGAAATATAAGTAAGGAAGAAAGTCATTGTTGAAGCATTCTATTATATTTTGTTGAAACAATAGGCACTGTTAACCACAAACCCCTTTTATCACAGGCGTTCCTCATACCAAAGTTCAGAGACTCACATAAAGAGACGACTCTGCTGTGCTTTCATGTTCCTCTGACAAGTGCAGTAATGAGTTTCTTAGGGATATATCTTGAAATAATCCTCAGTGAGGGCTGATAGCATGATACAGAAATGCAATTCAGGAAAATCTGTAAAGGCTCAGCCAATGTAGCATGAGCATGCGGTACTCTGATGATAGTATGCCTTAATTCAGATAATTAAGCATAGCTAGGAGAGTATATTATTCTTATTTCTTGCAACTTAGCTTTTGCTACATATTGCTTGACATAGAATTATGTATCTGATATGCAAAGCACAGACATTATGTATTATAATTTGAGGGTCAACCTCACAAAGGAGTTTTGGCGGTAATGTCCTATTCATCAAAGTCTATGACATACTACTAGGCTATGCTGTGATAATGAACAATCTCAAACTCTTAATAGTTTAGAACAAGAAGGTTTGCTTCCAGTTCATGACATAAATCTATCATGCATCAGCCAGGGCCTCTGGTCAACATACTGGTTGTCCTCATTCCAGGATCCAGACAGCTACATGGAGCATTGTTAGCCATAGGACAGATGGAAAGGAGAATGTGGCAAAGTACACACTGGCTCATATAACTCCCAAGAAAAATCATGTGGCTGTTCCTAATTTTAAGAGGAAGAAGTGGAACGGCAGTCTAATCATTTATTGCCTGCATGGAAAGAGAAGAATATTTTTGAACAGCACTAAAGATTACTACACAGAGCTGAGGAGCCTGGTTAAAAAGTCATCACCCTTCAGAAAGAAGACAGAACCAGGAAGCACACACACTCGGAGATGATGTTTCTGTCTGTAAACAGTTTGGGGGTAGATAGAAAACACTATCTATAAAACATAGGTGATTGGGAGCCCAAATGTACATGCAGCAAAGCAGTAATTTTCATGTTGTGTTTGTACAATTCAAGAAATCTATGCCATGCTGCACAGATTCTACCAGCAAAAGGAAACATAAATCTGACTGTAGAAATACGTTTATAGCATTCTTAAAAGGCAAGCTATATATCACAAAGGAAGAAAAGATAACACTGTATCAGGGAAAATCTTTTAAAAATTTAATGACATTGCAACAATGATCTGACATGTCAATCACTCTGGTATGTTATTTTAAAATAAAATTATCAGAGTCATCAGTTAATTTCTCTTTATGGCAAAGGGGAAAGGGAAATTCAAAACTCCTTTGACACACAAAAGAAGTCAAAGATTTATACTTCCAGAAATCTAGGATTTCAGCTTGACTATTGTTACCGAAAGCAATCAATTTGAATACTTTTTTTAAGGAAGAACCGACAATACCAAAGTTATATTCCATAAAATGTAGCCATAGTTTCTGATGTGCAGGTTTCTTTAGTCTTTTTTATGACAGAAATTTTATAAGGACAGTTTTTTAAGGTAACAAAAAGAGCAAGATGATTACGAATGTAAATTTCCACCTGAATTCCCATATCAGTCAAGGGAGGATAGTTGGTGTTTTTGTGTGTTTGGTTTCCAACTTCATCATAATTTTTAGAATTAGATGCTAGAATTTAATCTTCTTTTCTTTTTTGTAACTGCTGTTAACCAATGACCATGAGATCTGTGGAGGAAGGAAAAGGAGAACACTTTTATCTTCACAGAGACAATCTGCAGATCAGGGAAAGTCACCTCCAGGAAAACCGAAACCACGTGCTCAGAAGAGAGGCAGAGGGAGAGGGAAAGCTGGCATTCCTGTCTTTCAGGTCTGCCTTCCATCCTTTTTTAGCAGGTTTGGGGAAAATTATGGGTACTTATAAGGCAAGTCAAGCACATATGCAGTAAGCAAACCTATATGCAACATATATTCTATGTTCATTTTAGGGTTTACTTTTAACATTAAAATGAAGCGGAATTTGGTTTTTTACAACCAAAGGTGAACTAGAGGGTATAAACGCATTTTGTGCACAGTCTCTGTATGCTGGCTGATGCTAGCTGGAGGCCTGTGGCTCTTTATCGGGAAGGAATGTTTGCAAGGTCAGTCTCCTGTCCAGTCAGAGTTGCTGATGGGACCACAAGTCGGGGGTAGGGGAAGTCAGGTCAGCTGGCGTCTGGCAGGTCACCAGGGTCAACTGGGAAACTCCTAGTTATAGTTGTTTTGATAATGTTTTTTAAGCACTAGTTTCTGCTTAATTACAGGAAAGAAGACCTTATAGCAATTAGTAATATAAGGGTATTTGACCAGCCCCTCTCCCTGCTATGGCTGCTTGGTTTTGTTTCTGGTATGCCTTATTTTAGCCACAGGGAATCCATTTAGTCTGTCATCTGCAGGCATGTTTTAACATGCCTTAGCATCTTTTTTTTCCTCTCACTTACCTGTTAAGAATTTCCTTCACAAGTAGCTACTAATTGGTAAAGTCTATGTGCTCAAAGCTGTTGGCCTAGTTCAAGGATTCTCAGCTTTGGCACTATTGCCATTTTGGCCTAGATAATTCTTTGTTGACGGAGAGGGTAGGCTGTCCTGTGCATCACAGGATGTTTAGCAGCATCTCTGGCAACCACCCACTAAACACCAGAAGCACTGCCTCTCTCACTGTGACAATCAAAAATGTCTCCGGACATTTTTTTCTATTTTTTTTTTTTTTTTTAGGCAGAGTCTCACTCCGTTGCCCAGGCTGGAGTACAGTGGGGCGGTCCCGGCTCACTGCAACTCCGCCTCCTGGGTTCAGGTGATTCTCCTGCTTCAGGCTCCCGAGTAGCTGGGATTACAGGACTGTGCCACCACGCCTAGCTAATTTTTGTATTTTTAGTAGAGACGGAGTTTCACCATGTTGGTCAGGCTGGTCTCGATCTCCTGACCTCGTGATCCACCAGCTTCGGCCTCCCAAAAGTGCTGGGATTACAGGTGTGAGCCACCACGCTGGGCCGTGTCTCTGGACATTTTCAGATGTCACCTGGGAGCACAATTGGATTCTGATTGATTGAGAACTACATGCTTAATTTAATCAGAATCCACCTCTGGGGCAATGTATAGAGTAAGTGTCTCCTGAATATCATGGACTTCATTGTGCAGGGTTGTTTCAGTTACTGTGGCTGCATAACAAATTACCTCAAAGCTTAGGCATAAAACAGCTACTTATTGTGCCGATGGAACCTGTGGGTCAGTCATTCTGACAAGGTACTGCAGGAATGGCTTCTCTCTGCTCCAGGATGTCTGAGCCTCTTCTGGATGACTTAAAGGCTTAGGATGACATTTTTCTGAAGGTTTCTCACTAACACATTTACTGTTGGTGCTTGTTCTTGACTGGGATGACTATGACAGCTAGAGCTGTGGCTGGAACATATACACCTAGCTTTTCTGTGTGGATGTTTGACTTCCTTACAAAAACATGTCCATGTTCAAAGGGCAGGCAATCCAAGGAGAACAGAGCCAGGTGTAAGCTGTATTGCCTTTACTTT
This sequence comes from Macaca nemestrina, assembly GCF_043159975.1. Taxonomy (NCBI): domain Eukaryota; kingdom Metazoa; phylum Chordata; class Mammalia; order Primates; family Cercopithecidae; genus Macaca; species Macaca nemestrina. The sequence continues at coordinate 118,428,257 of NC_092133.1, read as the reverse complement.
TACTTTTTTTATTTTCTTACTTTTTGACACAGAGTCTCGCTCTGTTGCCCAGACTGGAGTGCAGTGGTGCCATCTCCGTGCGCCACAACCTCCACCCGGGTTCAAGCTATTCTCCTGCCTCATCCTCCTGAGTAGCTGGGACTACAGGCATGCGCCATTGCATCTGGCTAATTTTTGTATTTTTAGTTGAGACGGGGTTTTGCCATGTTGGCCAGGCTGGTCTTGAACTCCTGACCTCAGGTGTTCCACCTGCCCTGGCCTCCCAAAGTGCTGGGATTACAGGCATGAACCACTGCACCCAGCCTATATCTCCTTTTATGACTTAACTTCCAAAGTCCCATAACATCACTTCCAGTGTACTCTACTGGATGAGGCAGTTACAAGGTGCAAGGTGATAAGTAAGCATCACATTGTAAGAAGAGCATGTGGGATGAGACACAGATCAGTGTGCTCATCTTTGGGAAATAGAGTCTTCCACAGAGTTGGACCCTTGAATAACATCTGAATTCTGTTGGTAATGAAGGAGAAGAATTTTGTTCAGATAGACAACCAAGAGTGTTTCCGAATGTACCTTTATTTGATAAAATAGTTCAAAGAAAAATAAAATATATACCATATAGCTAATAAATTAATTCCAAAGATGCTATTGTATAGGAACTTTACATTTTAATAGACTAGCCATGTTGTAAATCCCTTGGTTTTACTTATTTTAGCATGATATGTAAATGAGTACAAAGGTGATAATAATATTATTTGGCAACTTAGCCCAATACAATCTAATTGTTTAGATGACTTTTCAAGAATTCTTCAAAGGACTTTGTTTTATTTATTTATGTTTTATTTAAATAGGTTTTTGGGGAACAGGTGGTGTTTGTTTATACGAATAAGTTTTTTAATGGTGATTTCTGAGATTTTGGTGCACCCATCACCTGAGCAGTGTATGCTGTAACCAATGTGTAGTCTTTTATCCCTCATCCTGCTACCACCCTTTCCGGGAGTCTCCAAAGTCCATTGTATCATTCTTATGCCTTTGCATCCTCCTAGCTCAGCTCCCACTTATGTGTGAGAACATGTAATGTTTGGTTTCCCATTCCTGAGTTACTTCACTTAGAATAATGGTCTCCACTTCCATCCAGGTTGCTGTGAATGCTATTATTTTGTTCCTTGTTATGACTGAGTAGTATTCATGGTATGTGTAAACCACAGTTTCTTTATCCACCCATTGCTTGATGGGCATATGGGCTGGTTCCATATTTTTGCAATTGCAGATTGTGCTGCTATAAACATGCATGTGCAAGTATCTTTCTCATATAATGACTTCTTTTTCTCTGGGTAGATACCTGGTAGTGGAATTGCCAGATCAAATGGCAGTTCTACTTTTAGTTCTTTAAGTACTTTCCACACTGTTTTCAGTAGTGGTTGTACTAGTTTATATTCCCAGCAGAACTGGAGAAGTGTTCCCTATTTTGCCACATCCCTGCCAACATCTATTATGTTTTGAATTTTTGGTTATGGCCATTCTTGCAGAAGTAAGGTGGTATCGCATTGTGGTTTTGATTTTTATTTCCCTGATCATTAGTGATGTTGAACATTTTTGATATGTTCGTTGGCCCTTTGTATATCTTCTTCTGAGAATTGTCTACTCAGTCCTTAGTCCACATTTTGATGGATTGTTTTACTCCTGCTGATTTGAGTTTGTTGTAGATTCTGGGTATTAGTCCTTTGTCAGATGTATAGACTGCAAAAATTCTCTTCCACTCTCTGGGTCGTCTGTTTACTCTGCTGATTGTTTCCTTTGCTGTGCAGAAGCACTTTAGTTTAAGTCCCATCTATTTATCTTTGTTTTTGTTGCATTTGCTTTCGGGTTCTTGGTCATGAAGTCTTTGTCTAAGCCAATGTCCAGAAGGGCTTTTCCAGTGTTATATTCTAGAATTTTTATGGTTTCAGGTCTTAGATTTAAGTCTTTGATCCATCTTGAGTTGAGTTTTGTATAAGGTGAGAGATGAGGATCCAGTTTCATTTTTCTACACATGGTTTGCCAATTATCCCAGCATCATTTGTTGAAAAGGGTGTCCTTTCCCCACTTTATGTTTTTGTTTGCTTTCTCGAAGATCACTTGGCTGTATTTGGCTTTATTTCTGGGTTCTCTATTCTGTTTCATTGGTCTGTGTGCCTGTTTTTATACTGGTACCATGTTGTTTTGGTGATTATGGCCTGACAGTATAGTTTGAAGTCAGGTAATGTAATGCCTCCATATTTGTTCTCTTTGCTTAGTCTTGCTTTGGCTACGTGGGCTCTTTTTTCAGTTCCGTATGAATTTTAGGATTGTTTTTTCTAGTTCTGTGAAGAATGATGGTGGTTTTTTGATGAGAATTGTATTGAATTTGTAGATTGCTTTTGGCAGGATGGTCATTTTTACAATATTGATTTCACCAATCCGTGAGCATGGATGTGTTTCCATTTGTTTGTGTTGTCTATAAATTTTTTCATCAGTGTTTTGTGGTTTTCCTTGTAGAGGTCTTTTACCTTCTTGGTTGGGTATATTCCTAGGTACTTTATTTTTTTGCAGCTATCATAAAGACAATTGAATTCTGGATTTAAATCTCTACTTGGTCACTGTTGGAATATAGCAGAGTCACTGATTTGTGAACATTAATTTTGTATCCTGAAACTTTGCTGAATTAATTTACCAGTTTGAGGAGCTTTTCGGATGAGTCTTTAGGGTTTTCTTTGCATACTATCATATCATCAGCAAACAGCAACAATTTGACTTCCTCTTTACCAATTTTGATGCCCTTTATTTCTTTCTCTTCTCTGATTTCTCTGGCTAGGACTTCCAGTACTATGTTGAATAGAAGTGGTAAAAGTGGTCAGCCTTGTCTTGTGTTCCAGTTCTCAGGGGGGATGCTTTCAACTTTTCCCTGTTCGATATAATGTTGGCTATAGGTTTGTCATAGATATCTTTTATTACCTTAAAGTATGTCCCTTCTGTACTGATTTTGCTGAGAGTTTTAATCATAAAGGGATGCTGGATTTTGTCAAATGCTTTTTCTGTGTCTATTGAGATGATCATGTGATTTTTGCTTTTTTTTTTTTTTTTAATTTATTTATTATTATTATACTTTAAGTTGTAGGGTACATGTGCATAACATGCAGGTTTGTTACATATGTATACTTGTGCCATGTTGCTGTGCTGCACCCATCAACGCGTCATTTACATCAGGTATAACTCCCAATGCAATCCCTCCCCCCTCCCCCCTCCCCATGATAGGCCCCGGTGTGTGATGTTCCCCTTCCTGAGTCCGAGTGATCTCATTGTTCAGTTCCCACCTATGAGTGAGAACATGCGGTGTTTGGTTTTCTGTTCTTGTGATAGTTTGCTAAGAATGATGGATTCCAGCTGCATCCATGTCCCTACAAAGGACTCAAACTCATCCTTTTTTATGGCTGCATAGTATTCCATGGTGTATATGTGCCACATTTTCTTAATCCAATCTGTCACTGATGGACATTTGGGTTGATTCCAAGTCTTTGCTATTGTGAATAGTGCTGCAATAAACATACGTGTGCATGTGTCTTTATAGCAGCATAATTTATAATCCTTTGGGTATATACCCAGTAATGGGATGGCTGGGTCATATGGTACATCTAGTTCTAGATCCTTGAGGAATCGCCATACTGTTTTCCATAATGGTTGAACTAGTTTACAGTCCCACCAACAGTGTAAAAGTGTTCCTATTTCTCCACATCCTCTCCAGCACCTGTTGTTTCCTGACTTTTTAATGATTGCCATTCTAACTGGTGTGAGATGGTATCTCATTGTGGTTTTGATTTGCATTTCTCTGATGGCCAGTGATGATGATTTTTGCTTTTAATAATGTTTATGTGCTATATCACATTTATTGACTTGTGGATATTAAACCATTTCTGCATCGCTGGTGTGAAACCCACTTAATCATGGTGGATTATCTTTTTGATATGCTGTTGGATTCAGTTAGCTAGTATTTTATTAAGAATTTTTGCATCTGTGTTCATCAGGGATATTTGTCTGTAGTTTTCTATTTTTTGTTATGCTATTTCCTGGTTTTGGAATTAGGTTGATATTGGCTTCATAGAATGATTTAGGGAGGATTCCCTCTTTCTCTATCTTTTGAGATAGTGTCAATAGGATTAATTGGGACCAATTCTTCTTTGAATGTCTGATAGAATTCAGCTGTGAATTCATCTGGTCCTGGATTTTTTTTGTTGGCAATTTTTTTTATTATAATTTCAGTCTCGCTGCTTGCTGTTGGTCTGTTCAGAGTTTCTATTTCTTTCTGGATTAATCTAGGAGAATTATGTATTTCCAGGAATTTATCCATCTCCTCTAGGTTTTCTAGATTTGTGTATAAAGGTATTCATAGTAGCCTTGAATGATCTTTTGTGTTTCTGTGTTATCAGTTGTAATATCTGTCATTCCTTTTTTTTTTTTTTTTGAGATGGAGTCTCACTCTGTTGCCCAGGCTGGAGTGCAGTGGCTGGATCTCAGCTCACTGCAAGCTCCGCCTCCTGGGTTTATGCCATTCTCCTGCCTCAGCCTCCCAAGTAGCTGGGACTACAGGCGCCCGCCACCTCGCCTGGCTAGATTTTTGTATTTTTTAGTAGAGATGGGGTTTCACCAGGTTAGCCAGGATGGTCTCGATCTCCCGACCTCGTGATCTGCCCCTCTTGGCCTCCCAAAGTGCTGGGATTACAGGCTTGAGCCACCGTGCCCGGCCATATCTTTCATTTCTAATTGAGCTTATTTGGATCTTCTCTCTTGTTTTCTTGGTTAATCTCGCTAATGGTCTATCAATTTTATTTATCTTTTCAAATAACCAGTTTTTTGTTTCATTTATCTTTTGTATTTTTTTGGTTCAATTTTATTTAGCTCTGCTCTGATATTATTTTTTCTTCTGCTGGGTTTGAGTATGGATTGTTCCTTTTTCTTCAGTTCTGTGAGGTGTGACCTTAAATTGCCTGTTTGTGCTCCTTCAGACTTTTTGATGTAGGCATTTAATGCTATGAACTTTTATCTTAACATTACTCTTGCTGTATCCCAGAGGTTGTGTCACTATTATCTTTCAGTTCAAAGAATTTTAAAATTTTCATTTTGATTTCATTGTTGACCTAATGATCATTCAGTAGCAGGTTATTTAATTTCCATGTATTTGCATGGCTTTGGGGGTTCCTTTTGGAGTTGATTTCCAATATTATTCCACTGTGGTCTGAGAGAGAGTACTTGGTATAATTTCAATTTTTAAAATTTATTGAGACTTGTTTTGTGTCCTGTCATATGGTCTGTCTTGGAGAATGTTCCACATGCTGATGAATAGAATGTACGTTCTGCAGTTGTCAGGTACGATGCTATGTAAATATCTGTTAAGTCCATTTGTTCTAAGGTATGGTTAAATTCATTGTTTCTTTGTTGACTTTCTGTCTTGATGACCTGTCTAAGTGCTGTCAGTGGAGTATTAAAGTCTCCCATTATTATTGTGTTGCAGTCTATCTCATTTCTTTGGTCGAGTATTGTTTTATAAATTTGGGAGCTCCAGTATTAGGTGCATACATATTAGGATTGTGATATTTTCCCGTTGGACACTTTTTAAATCATTATATAATGTCCCTCTTTTTTTAACTGCTGTTTTAAAGTTTGTTTTGTCTGAAATAAAAGTAGCTACTCCTGCTCACTTTTGGTGTCCATTTGCAAGGAATATCTTTTTTCCATGCCCTTTACCTTAAGGTTATGTGAGTCCTTAAATGTTAGGTGAGTCTTGTGAGTCTCTCGAAGACAGCAGTTACTTGGTTGATGAATTCTTATCCATTCTGCCATTCTTTTTTAGTGGAGCATTTATGCCACTTACATTCAAGGTTAGTATTGAGATCCTGAGATGTGAAGTACTCTTCTATTCATCGTGCTGTTTGTTGCCTGAATACCTTCTTTTTCATTGTTATTGTTATGTAGGCCCTGTGAGATTTGTGCTTTAAGGAGGTTCTATTTTTGTGTATTTCAAGGATTTATTTCAAGATTTAGAGCTCCTTTTAGCAGTTCTTGTAGTGCTGGCTTGGTAGTGAATTCTCTTAGCATTTGTTTGTCTAAAAAAGACTGTTTCTTTCCTTCATTTATGAAGCTTTGTTTTGCTGTATACAAAATTCTTGGCTGATAATTGTTTTGTTTAAGGAGGCTAAAAATGGGACCCCAATCCTTTCTAGCTTGTAGGGTTTCTGCTGAAAAATCTGCTGTTAATTTGATAGGTTTTTCTTTATAGGTTACCTGGTGCTTTTGCTTCATAGCTCTTAAGATTTTTTCCTTCATCTTCACTTTAAATAACCTAATGACTATGTGCCTAGGTGAGGATCTTTTTGTGACAAATTTCCCAGGTGTTCTTTGAGCTTCTTGTATTTGGATGTCTAGATCTCTAACAAGGCCTGGGAAGTTTTCCTCAATTATTCCCTCGAATATGTTTTCCAAACTTTTCTTCTTCAGGAACACCAGTTATTCTTAGCTTTGGTCATTTAACATAATCCCAAACTTCTTGGAGGCTGTTCATTTAAAAAAATTTTTTTTCTTTGTCTTTGCTGATAAATTCAAAAACCTTGTCTTTGAGCTCTTAAGTTCTTTCTTCTACTTGTTCGATTCTATAGCTGAGACTTTCCAGTGTATTTTACATTTCCCTAAGTGTGTCCTTCGTTTCTAGAAATTGTGATTGTTTTTAATTTATGTTATCTATTTGACTGAAGATTTTTTTCCTTCCTATCTTGTATCATATTTTTGATTTCATTAAGTTGGACTTCACCTTTGTCTGGTGCCTCCTTGATTAGCTTAATAGTTGACCTCCTGAATTCTTTTTCTGGCAAGTCAGAGATTTCTTCTTGGTTTGGATCCATTGCTGGTGAGCTAGTGTGATATTTTGGGGGCGTTAAAGAACCTTGTATTGTCATATTACCAGAATTGTTTTTCTGGTTTCTTCTTATTTGGTAGACTATGTCAGAGGGAAGATCTGGGGCTCGAGAGCTGCTGTTCAGATAAACATGGAACGCTTCATGAATTTGTGTCATCCTTGCACATGGGCCATGCTAATGCAACACACATCAGATGACTTTGGTAGAATGTTATCTTGCTGATGGTGTGAAAGCAGTGGCAGAAAAAAATCCTACAAATATTAGTTTATATGAAAACTGCTGCCAAAAGGTATTGGAGTAGTCATTGAATCCTACATAGACAATAAGATGATAATTATTCAGAGCTGAGGCACTCTGGTTGAAAGGAGATAAGGTCCCAGAAGCTAACTTGTTTGATCTTCTCTTTTGACTGTCATAAATAACCTCTGAGATGTCTCCACAGAGGCCAGTTTAATAACCAGTAATTAGTGTAAAAAGCAGAGAACAAGGGATCAGAACTGAGTTATAGTTCTGGTGTAGCCAGTTGTGTGACCGAGCACAAGTCACTTGGTCTTTTGGGATCTCAGCTTCTTACTATGTAAGTTGAGAGTATTGACATAGGTGTTCTCAACAGCTCTTCTCACTTCTGTAATTTCTTGGCAGTTTTAGAGAAATGCCCCAAACTATTTAAATCAACATTTTTAACTAGTTCCTATTAACCCTGTTACCATCCCAGTGCTTGGCATGGTCAGGGAATGTAATAAATCCCCTGCTTTTAAAAAGCTCTGGACATCCATTTGAGTCCTGTTTTCAAGAAATTTGTAGGCTTTCTTTTTGATAAAGAGAGATATTCCAACAGAGTCATGGCCTCCCTATTACTTGTAACCCTGTTGATGGCAATGCCAACTCCATCAAATTCTCTTTGGCTTTGGTAATGAGATATAGATGTTGGGGGGAAATGACTAATGAGAAAAGGGATCTGGCTTTAACTTTGCCTTGAAGGAAATTGCATTTGTTTAACTTAATTCACTATAAAGACAGACCTGTGAGTTGCAGAAGGCTGAAACACAATTTACTGCTTACATACAAGTTTGAAAACTCACAAAATAAGGTTATATATTATTTATGGATACATATAAATGGAACATAGAAAACATGTACTGGATGGATTTATGTCAGACTTTTTAGTGCTTGCTTCTAGAGAAAGAAGTAGAGATGGGAGGGGCGGAGCAAGATGGCCGAATAGGAACAGCTCCAGTCTCCAACTCCCAGCGTGAGCGACACAGAAGACAGGTGATTTCTGCATTTTCAACTGAGGTACTGGGTTCATCTCACTGGGGAGTGCCGGACGATCGGTGCTGGTCAGCTGCTGCAGCCCGACCAGCGAGAGCTGAAGCAGGGCGAGGCATTGCCTCACCTGGGAAGCGCAAGGGGGAAGGGAATCCCTTTTCCTAGCCAGGGGAACTGAGACACACAACACCCGGAAAATCGGGTAACTCCCACCCCAATACTGCGCTTTAAGCAAACAGGCACACCAGGAGATCATATCCCACACCTGGCCGGGAGGGTCCCACACCCACGGAGCCTCCCTCATTGCTAGCACAGCAGTCTGTGATCTACCGGCAAGGCAGCAGCGAGGCTGGGGGAGGGGCGCCCGCCATTGCTGAGGCTTAAGTAGGTAAACAAAGCTGCTGGGAAGCTCGAACTGGGTGGAGCTCACAGCAGCTCAAGGAAACCTGCCTGTCTCTGTAGATTCCACCTCTGGGGACAGGGCACAGTAAACAATAACAAACACAGCCGAAACCTCAGCAGACGCAAACGACTCTGTCTGACAGCTTTGAAGAGAGCAGTGGATCTCCCAACACGGAGGTTGAGATCTGAGAAGGGACAGACTCCCTGCTCAAGTGGGTCCCTGAACCCTGAGTAGCCTAACTGGGAGACATCCCCCACTAGGGGCAGTCTGACACCCCACACCTCACAGGGTGGAGTACACCCCTGAGAGGAAGCTTCCAAAGCAAGAATCAGACAGGTACACTCGCTGTTCAGAAATATTCTATCTTCTGCAGCCTCTGCTGCTGATACCCAGGCAAACAGGGTCTGGAGTGGACCTCAAGCAATCTCCAGCAGACCTACAGCTGAGGGTCCTGACTGTTAGAAGGAAAACTATCAAACAGGAAGGACACCTACACCAAAACCCCATCAGTACATCACCATCATCAAAGACTAGAGGCAGATAAAACCACAAAGATGGGGAAAAAGCAGGGCAGAAAAGCTGGAAATTCAAAAAATAAGAGCGCATCTCCCCCGGCAAAGGAGCGCAGCTCATCGCCAGCAACAGATCAAAGCTGGACAGTGAATGACTTTGACGAGATGAGAGAAGAAGGCTTCAGTCCATCAAATTTCTCAGAGCTGAAGGAGGAATTACGTACCCAGCGTAAAGAAACTAAAAATCTTGAAAAAAAAGTGGAAGAATTGATGGCTAGAGTAATTAATGCAGAGAAGGTCCTAAACGAAATGAAAGAGATGAAAACCATGACACGAGAAATACATGACAAATGCACAAGCTTCAGTAACCGACTCGATCAACTGGAAGAAAGAGTATCAGCGATTGAGGATCAAATGAATGAAATGAAGCGAGAAGAGAAACCAAAAGAAAAAAGAAGAAAAAGAAATGAACAAAGCCTGCAAGAAGTATGGGATTATGTAAAAAGACCAAATCTACGTCTGATTGGGGTGCCTGAAAGTGAGGGGGAAAATGGAACCAAGTTGGAAAACACTCTTCAGGATATCATCCAGGAGAACTTCCCCAACCTAGTAGGGCAGGCCAACATTCAAATCCAGGAAATACAGAGAACGCCACAAAGATACTCCTCGAGAAAAGCAACTCCGAGACACATAATTGCCAGATTCACCAAAGTTGAAATGAAGGAAAAAATCTTAAGGGCAGCCAGAGAGAAAGGTCGGGTTACCCACAAAGGGAAGCCCATCAGACTAACAGCAGATCTCTCGGCAGAAACTCTCCAAGCCAGAAGAGAGTGGGGGCCAATATTCAACATTCTTAAAGAATTTTAAACCCAGAATTTCATATCCAGCCAAACTAAGTTTCATAAGTGAAGGAGAAATAAAATCCTTTACAGATAAGCAAATGCTTAGAGATTTTGTCACCACTAGGCCTGCCTTACAAGAGACCCTGAAGGAAGCACTAAACATGGAAAGGAACAACCGGTACCAGCCATTGCAAAAACATACCAAAATGTAAAGACCATTTAGGCTAGGAAGAAACTGCATCAACTAACGAGCAAAATAACCAGTTAATATCATAATGGCAGGATCAAGTTCACACATAACAATCTTAACCTTAAATGTAAATGGACTAAATGCTCCAATTAAAAGACACAGACTGGCAAACTGGATAAAGAGTCAAGACCCATCAGTCTGCTGTATTCAGGAGACCCATCTCACACGCAGAGACATACATAGGCTCAAAATAAAGGGATGGAGGAAGATTTACCAAGCAAATGGAGAACAAAAAAAAGCGGGGGTTGCAATACTAGTCTCTGATAAAACAGACTTTAAACCATCAAAGATCAAAAGAGACAAAGAAGGCCATTACATAATGGTAAAGGGATCAATTCAACAGGAAGAGCTAACTATCCTAAATATATATGCACCCAATACAGGAGCACCCAGATTCATCAAGCAAGTCCTTAGAGACTTACAAAGAGACTTAGACTCCCATACAGTAATAATGGGAGACTTCAACACTCCACTGTCAACATTAGACAGATCAACAAGACAGAAAGTTAACAAGGATATCCAGGAATTGAACTCATCTCTGCAGCAAGCAGACCTAATAGACATCTATAGAACTCTCCACCCCAAATCAACAGAATATACATTCTTCTCAGCACCACATCGTACTTAGTCCAAAATTGACCACGTAATTGGAAGTAAAGCACTCCTCAGCAAATGTACAAGAACAGAAATTATAACAAACTGTCTCTCAGACCACAGTGCAATCAAACTAGAACTCAGGACTAAGAAACTCAATCAAAACCGCTCAACTACATGGAAACTGAACAACCTGCTCCTGAATGACTACTGGGTACATAACCAAATGAAGGCAGAAATAAAGATGTTCTTTGAAACCAATGAGAACAAAGATACAACATACCAGAATCTCTGGGACACATTTAAAGCAGTGTGTAGAGGGAAATTTATAGCACTAAATGCCCACAAGAGAAAGCAGGAAAGATCTAAAATTGACACTCTAACATTACAATTAAAAGAACTAGAGAAGCAAGAGCAAACACATTCGAAAGCTAGCAGAAGGCAAGAAATAACTAAGATCAGAGCAGAACTGAAGGAGATAGAGACACAAAAAACCCTCCAAAAAATCAATGAATCCAGGAGTTGGTTATTTGAAAAGATCAGCAAAATTGACAGACCACTAGCAAGACTAATAAAGAAAAGAGAGAAGAATCAAATCGACGCAATTAAAAATGATAAAGGGGATATCACCACCGACCCCACAGAAATACAAACTACCATCAGAGAATACTATAAACACCTCTATGCAAATAAACTGGAAAATCTAGAAGAAATGGATAATTTCCTGGACACTTACACTCTTCCAAGACTAAACCAGGAAGAAGTTGAATCCCTGAATAGACCAATAGCAGGCTCTGAAATTGAGGCAATAATTAATAGCCTACCAACCAAAAAAAGTCCAGGACCAGATGAATTCACAGCTGAATTCTACCAGAGGTACAAGGAGGAGTTGGTACCATTCCTCCTGAAACTATTCCAATCAATAGAAAAAGAGGGAATCCTCCCTAACTCATTTTATGAGGCCAGCATCATCCTGATACCAAAGCCTGGCAGAGACACAACAAAAAAAGAGAATTTTAGACCAATATCCCTGATGAACATCGATGCAAAAATCCTCAATAAAATACTGGCAAACCGGATTCAGCAACACATCAAAAAGCTTATCCACCATGATCAAGTGGGCTTCATCCCTGGGATGCAAGGCTGGTTCAACATTCGCAAATCAATAAACATAATCCAGCATATAAACAGAACCAAAGACAAGAACCACATGATTATCTCAATAGATGCAGAAAAGGCTTTTGACAAAATTCAACAGCCCTTCATAAATTCGGTATTGATGGAACGTACCTCAAAATAATAAGAGCTATTTATGACAAACCCACAGCCAATATCATACTGAATGGGCAAAAACTGCAAAAATTCCCTTTGAAAACTGGCACAAGACAGGGATGCCCTCTCTCACCACTCCTATTCAACATAGTGTTGGAAGTTCTGGCTAGGGCAATTAGGCAAGAGAAAGAAATCAAGGGTATTCAGTTAGGAAAAGAAGAAGTCAAATTGTCCCTGTTTGCAGATGACATGATTGTATATTTAGAAAACCCCATTGTCTCAGCCCAAAGTCTCCTTAGGCTGATAAGCAACTTCAGCAAAGTCTCAGGATACAAAATTAATGTGCAAAAATCACAAGCATTCTTATACACCAGTAACAGACAAACAGAGAGCCAAATCAGGAATGAACTTCCATTCACAATTGCTTCAAAGAGAATAAAATACCTAGGAATCCAACTTACAAGGGATGTAAAGGACCTCTTCAAGGAGAACTACAAACCACTGCTCAGTGAAATAAAAGAGGACACAAACAAATGGAAGAACATACCATGCTCATGGATAGGAAGAATCAATATCGTGAAAATGGCCATACTGCCCAAGGTAATTTATAGATTTAATGCCATCCCCATCAAGCTACCAATGAGTTTCTTCACAGAATTGGAAAAAACTGCTTTAAAGTTCATATGGAACCAAAAAAGAGCCCGCATCTCCAAGACAATCCTAAGTCAAAAGAACAAAGCTGGAGGCATCACGCTACCTGACTTCAAACTATACTACAAGGCTACAGTAACCAAAACAGCATGGTACTGGTACCAAAACAGAGATATAGACCAATGGAACAGAACAGAGTCCTCAGAAATAATACCACACATCTACAGCCATCTGATCTTTGACAAACCTGAGAGAAACAAGAAATGGGGAAAGGATTCCCTATTTAATAAATGGTGCTGGGAAAATTGGCTAGCCATAAGTAGAAAGCTGAAACTGGATCCTTTCCTTACTCCTTATACGAAAATTAATTCAAGATGGATTAGAGACCTAAATGTTAGACCTAATACCATAAAAATCCTAGAGGAAAACCTAGGTAGTACCATTCAGGACATAGGCATGGGCAAAGACTTCATGTCTAAAACACCAAAAGCAACGGCAGCAAAAGCCAAAATTGACAAATGGGATCTCATTAAACTAAAGAGCTTCTGCACAGCAAAAGAAACTACCATCAGAGTGAACAGGCAACCTACAGAATGGGAGAAAATTTTTGCAATCTACTCATCTGACAAAGGGCTAATATCCAGAACCTACAAAGAACTCAAACAAACTTACAAGAAAAAACAAACAACCCCATCAAAAAGTGGGCAAAGGATATGAACAGACATTTCTCAAAAGAAGACATTCATGCAGCCAACAGACACATGAAAAAATGCTCATCATCACTGGCCATCAGAGAAATGCAAATCAAAACCACAATGAGATACCATCTCACACCAGTTAGAATGGCAATCATTAAAAAGTCAGGAAACAACAGGTGCTGGAGAGGATGTGGAGAAATAGGAACACTTTTACACTGTTGGTGGGATTGTAAACTAGTTCAACCATTATGGAAAACAGTATGGCGATTCCTCAAGGATCTAGAACTAGATGTACCATATGACCCAGCCATCCCATTACTGGGTATATACCCAAAGGATTATAAATTATGCTGCTATAAAGACACATGCACACGTATGTTTATTGCAGCACTATTCACAATAGCAAAGACTTGGAATCAACCCAAATGTCCATCAGTGACAGACTGGATTAAGAAAATGTGGCACATATACACCATGGAATACTATGCAGCCATCAAAAAGGATGAGTTTGCGGCCTTTGTAGGGACATGGATGCAGCTGGAAACCATCATTCTTAGCAAACTATCACAAGAACAGAAAACCAAACACCGCATGTTCTCACTCATAGGTGGGAACTGAACAATGAGATCACTTGGACTCAGGAAGGGGAACATCACACACCGGGGCCTATCATGGGGAGGGGGGAGGAGGGAGGGATTGCATTGGGAGTTATACCTGATGTAAATGACGAGTTGATGGGTGCAGCACACCAACATGGCACAAGTATACATATGTAACAAACCTGCATGTTATGCACATGTACCCTACAACTTAAAGTATAATAATAATAAATAAATTAAAAAAAAAAAAGAAAGTAGGAGAGATGGGACTGTGAAGGGGAATTAGGAAGTTTCTCCTTAATATGGGTAAAGTTTTCAGTTTTTTTAAGACGCATAGCAATTATAACAAAATATATACGTGTATTAATTTGTGTGGTGTGCAGATGGCAAAGTTATATTAATCTCAGTCAATTTCTATATTTTTTAAAACTTAAAAAAAGTAAAATTGTGTTTAAAAGTAGTTTCAAGAGCTGACCTGAACTGGAGCAGGCTGAGCTGCTAGATGTCAGAATAACTGGTTAAGACAAGCCGAATGAAAGAAACAGTCAAGCCCTTAATCACTTAGTGTAAGCAAGAGACTAAACCGAAGAAAGTGCTGTCTTCCCTGCTGTTCCATTTTTCCCCATGGGATGGCACCATGCACAAGGGTCAGATGGGTCAACACAGGCATGGGGAATGTCTCACTGCAGTGGGAGCCCTGAACAGAAGGCTCCTGAAGTCCTATGGATCCAGGGGTTGGGAGAAGAGCTAAAAATGGAAAAGCACTGAGCAGAGTGGAGAAAACATCTTTATGGCCCTCTGTGTGGAAGAACTCTTGGATGACTTGGATGGAGACAGCTCTGCTAGGAATGCAGATATGAGTAAGAGCATGGCTAGCCAGGGAGCCTGAGTCCTTGACTGCAGCTCCCTCTAGCAATTGCAGTGCATCAAGACTGTGTACCAGGTATGGAGGACAGAGTTCCCCTAAAAGGATTGCCAGGTAAAGTTTTGTATTGCTTTTTTTTTTTTTTTTTTTTTTTTTGAGACGGAGTCTTGCTCTGTTGCCCAAGCTGGAGTGCAGTGGCACGATCTCGGCTCACTGCAAGCTCTGCCTCCCAGGTTCATGCCATTCTCCCGCCTCAGCCTCCCAAGTAGCTGGGACTACAGGTGCCCACCACCACGCCCGGCTAATTTTTTTGTATTTTTAGTAGAGACGGGGTTTCACCGTGTTAGCCAGGATGGTCTCAATCTCCTGACCTCGTGATCCGCCCATCTCGGCCTCCCAAAGTGCTGGGATTACAGGCGTGAGCCACCGCGCCCAGCCAGGTAAAGTTTTTATAATTGCCTGTGGTTGGGCCTGAAAAATCAGACATAGGTTTTGGTCAGTAGCTGTACTCCTCAAATTCTAGTAAGTTTTTCTGCTACAGAAAGCTGTGTAGCTGAGAAATAAACAATTTAATAAAAATATTTGGAGACTTCAGTACCGTACTTTTTGTAATGAATAGAACACCTAAACAGGAGATCAACAAGGAAACAGTGTAATCCAACTAGACCTAGCAGACATCTGTAGAATAATCCTCTAAGATCAGTAATAACACAATGATTCCTACTGTTACAACTTCTATTCAACATTGTACTGGAGATTGTAGCCACAGCAATTAGGCAAGAACATGAAGAAGAAGTAAAAAAGGCTTTTAGTTTAGAAAGGAAAAAGTAAAACTATCTCTATTTGCAGATGAAATGATCTTATAGAGAGCAAATTCTTAAGGAATGCACAAAAACGATCTTTAGAACTAATAAGTTCAGCAAAGTTGCAGAATACAAGATCAGAATATAAAAAGCAGTCTTATTTTCATATACTAGCAATGAACAATCCTAAAATGAAATTAATAAAACAATTCCATTAGAAAGAGAATAAAATATTTACAAATAAATCTAATAAAATAAGTGCAAGACTATACAATGATAACTACAAAACATCATTAAAAGGCATCCAAGAACTAGATAAATGGAACTCATGGATTAGAAAACTGAGTAGGTTAGCAATACTCCCCAGATTGATCCACAGATCCAATGCAAGCCTATGAAAACCCAGCTGTCTTTTTGTTAAAGTTTCCAAGCTCATTCTAAAATTTATGTGGACATGCGAGGGGCTCAGAATATCTAAAATAATTTCAAAAAGCCAAACAAAATTGGAAGACTCATACTCCCTTACTTCCACCAAACTTACTACAAAGCTGTACTGATCAAGATAATGTGGTACTGAGATAAGATAGACATGAAGATCAGTGGAATAAAATTTAGAGAGTTTCAAAATAAACCTTTCCATTTATGGTCAGTTGATAAGCATGTGAAGAATGTTCAAGGCCGGGCGCGGTGGCTCAAGCCTGTAATCCCAGCACTTTGGGAGGCCGAGACGGGCGGATCACGAGGTCAGGAGATCGAGACCATCCTGGCTGACACGGTGAAACCCCGTCTCTACTAAAAAATACAAAAAACTAGCCGGGCGAGGTGGCGGGCGCCTGTAGTCCCAGCTACTTGGGAGGCTGAGGCAGGAGAATGGCGTGAACCCGGGAGGCGGAGCTTGCAGTGAGCTGAGATCCGGCCACTGCACTCCAGCCTGGGTGGCAGAGCGAGACTCCGTCTCAAAAAAAAAAAAAAAAAAAAAAAAAAAAAAAAAGAATGTTCAATGGGGAAAGAATAGTCTTTTGAATAAATGGTGCTAAAGAACTGGATATCCATAAGCAGAATAATAAGTTGGATCCCTAGTTCGTACCATATACAAAAATTAACTCAAAACAGCTCAGAGTCCTAAATGGAAGAGCCAAAACTGTAGAACTCTTAGAAGGAAACATAGATATAAATTTTTATGACCTTGGGATAAACAGTGGTTTTTTAGATATGACACCAAAATCACAAGTGACAAAAGATGAAATGTAATCGAACTTTATCAAAGTACAAAACTATGTTGCAAGTTATACTACCAAGAAAGTTTAAAGAAAGCACACAGAATAAGAGACAATATTTGTATATCATATGTCTGATAAGGGACTTATAACCAGAATATCATAACTCAATAATAAAAAGACAGATAACCCAACTAAAAAGTAGGCAAAGGATCTGAATAGACTGTTCTCCGGAGAATATATACAGATAGCCAATAAGCATATGAAAAGATGATCAACATCATTTCTCATTAGGGAAATGCAAATCAAAACCACAATGTGATAACACTTCACACCCACAAGGATGGCTATAATAAAAAAGATAGGCAATGAGTGTTGGCAGGGAGGTAGAGAAATTGGAAACATCATCCATTGCTGGTAGGAATGTAAAATGGTGCAATCAGTCTCCAAAACAGTTGAAAATTTTCTCAAAATGTTAAGCAGAGTTACCATATGACTCAGCAGTTCCATTCCTAAGTATATAACCAAGGGAAATGAAAGCATATGTCCACAAAATCACTTGTACCTAAATCTTCATAGCTACGTAATTCCTAATAGCTCAAAAGTGTAAGCAGTTCACATGTTCATTAACTGATGAATGAACACAATCTATTATATCTATACAGTGGAATATTAATAAAAAGGAAAGAAGTAGTGATACATGCTACAGTGTATCAGTAGTATACATTGTATGGAACTGTAGTATACATTGTATGAATGAACTTCATACAATGAATGAAAACATTCATACAACTGAATGAAAACATTACACTAAATCAAAAAAAGCAATTAAAAAAGACCATGGATTGCCTGATTCCATTACTTGAATTGTCCAGAATTAGCACATTTATAGAGACAGAAAGTAGATGAGTGGCTGCCTGTGGCAGGGGAGGAATGGGGAGTGACTGCTAATCATTATGGGGTTCATTTTTGAGGTGGAGAAATGTTCAAAAATTAATTGTGGTAATTGTTGTACAACTCTGTGACTATGCTTCAAATGAATGAATGATATATGAATTACACTGCAATAAAACTGTTTATAAAAGTCATAGTAGGGCCGGGCACGGTGCCTCTCTCCTGTAATCCCAGCACTTTGGGAGGCTGAAGTGGGCAGATCACCTGAGGTCAGGAGTTCAAGACCAGCCTGGCCAACATGGTGAAACCCCATCTCTACTAAAATACAAAAATTAGCCAAGTGTGGTGGCGTGTGCCTGTAAACCTAGCTACTCGGGAGGCTGAGGCAGGAGAATTGCTTGAACCCAGGAGGCAGAGGTTGTAGTGAGCCAAGATCGTCACCACTGCACTCCAGCCTGGGTGACAGCCGAACTTTGTCTCCAAAAAAAACAAAAGTCATAGCAATTCTGGTTCTAGTAACTGAATAGTTATGTTGAATTGACCTTCTAGCAGATGCAGCTCTGGAAAAAAATATATAAAAACACAATTATTTGAGAGAACTGAAAAACTGTTAAGCAGGCAAAAACCAGAAGGTATTTAATCCTTTAATAAGGGAAATGTACTAGGTGGGGGGCGGGGGGGCTACATTACCTATTTGTTTGCAGAGGGCACTCCTGGTTTATGTAGTGTGTGAATACTAGCACTTAAGCAAAAAGCTGCAATCTGTTTGTCTTGAGACGTCAGAGGATAGAGTTTAATCCTGCTAGAGAAGCTGGAAATTGAGGGGGTAAATTATGAAAAGGAGGGGGCCACAGGAGGCAGATGTACCCATCTGGATCCAATCAGGAGACAGAAACTATGCAGTAATTTGGATAGTGGCAGTTTATGTAAAGAGTTGTTAAACTATGATAGGGCAATAACTGTAAAGATATAAAGAGAACTCAGTAATATCATAGGGCTGAAGGAGCATGCTCAAGAAAGAATAAACTTGGAAAGAGGCTTCCTCGGTAAAGCTGGGGTTCAGACCTTGTTGCAGAAGATATGTTTGCAGCCCACTGGATGGCAGAGAAATTTACTGAGTGACATAGGCAGAGCTGGTCCACAGATGCCAGACAAGCAAGAAACAACCCCAGTGAAGTAAGATTAATGGACTGGCTTGCAGAGAGACTCAGGGCTTTGGAAGCCCACTCACAGACTGGGAAGCAATTGGGCAAAGATTACCAGACTGGCAAAAAAGCAAGCCCCAGCTATCGGCTGTACAATATATAGATAAAAGTAACATGATTGCAAAAGACACAGTCATAAGAAAATTGGAATGGTTATATTAATATCAGACAAAATAGACTTTAAGAAGGGAGATATTAACAGAAAAAAAAAGGGACTTTTTATCATAATGATAAAACTCCATTAGGAAGCCATAATTCTAAACATATATGCACATAATAATAGAACTTCAAAATGCATAAAGGAAAAGATCAGTCAGAGCTAAAAGGATAGATGAATTCACAGTCAAGTCAGAGATTTTTATACCTTTGTGCAAAATAATAATGATAAATAGCAAAACTGTACAAGTGGTATAGAAGACTTAAAAACATGACCTAAGGGATATACACAAAACTACACATTTTTTAAAGTACATATGAAATGTTCACCAAGATAACCATATGATGTAACATAAAATGAATCCCTATAAACTTTGTAAAATGGAGATTAAAAAATATCCTATGACTTCAATTTGAATTAAATTAGTAATCAATAGTACGTTAACTTAAAAGCCCCAAATATTTGGAAATTAAACAATTTTTAAACAATCAGCATGTAAAACAAGAAAATCTCAATGGAAATTAGAAATATTGCAAATGGAATGATAGTGAAAATACGAGATATCAAAATTAGTAGGATGCAGCCAAAGCAGTGTTTATAGGGAACTTTACAGAATTAAATGCTAACATTAGAAAAAATATGAATTATGATTCTATCCTATGCATCTAGAGAAAGTACAAATCAAACCCCAAACAAGTAGAATAAAGGGAAAAATAAAGTAAGAATCTGCTTGAAATCAGACATATAATAGAGAAAATTAAACCCAAAAGCTGTTATTTTTTAAGTAATAAAGTTGATAAACCTGTGGCAAGACTGATCAAGAAAAAAATGGAATACACAAATTACCAGTATCAGGAATGAAAAAATATTGCTAAAGATCCTGCAGAGATTAAAAGGATAATAAGCTAGTATTACAATAAAAGTTGATGCCAACAAAGTCCACAACTTGGAGGAAATGGACTATTTTTTTTTTTGAAAAATACAACTTACTAAAATTGACAGAAGAAGATTATCATAAAAAGATTTCTCAGAAATAGAACTATAGCTAAAGATATCTTTGTCTATAGTTCTATTTTCTATTTTCTGTTACACATTTAAGAATGGAATAGTGTCAATCTTAACTCTTTCATGCAATTCAAGGTTACTATATTTTTAAAATATATTAAATTTATCACAGAATAAAGGATAAAAGTTGTATCATCTCAATAGATGCAGAAAAAAAGCATTTGATAAAATTCAACATCCATCTATGATTAAACATTCCCAGTAAAAAGGAAAAAAATGGCTCGCTCTTAGTATAATACAGGGCATCTATCTAAAATCATAGTTAATGTGAAAGAATGTACACTTTTCTTTAAACAAGGCATGGATATCTTTTTAAACTATTTTCATTAAACATCATACTGGAGGTCTTGGCTAGTGCAATAGGCAAGAGAAAGAAAAAGCTACAAATTAGATGGGAAACATTGAAATATTTTTAAAATATACATACAACATAATTGGGTACATTAAAAAACCTGAAGAAATCTACAGTGTTAGAACTAATAAGTGAATTTGTCAGGGTTCTAGGATATTCCTATATACAGTAGCAAACTACTGGAGCATGAATATTTTAAAATTACATTTACAATAGTACCTAAAGGCACTAAACACTTACAAATAGATTTAAAATTGTGCAAGAAATCTACACTGACAACTAGAAAATATTGTTAAGAGAAGATAAAGGAAACCTAAATAGAGAAACACTTGATGTTCATGAATTAAATGGTGTCAGTTCTCTTCAAATTGGTCTATAGAACCATTGCAATTGTAATCAAAATCCCAGCAGGCTTTTCTTTTAGTAATTTACAAGTTTACTCTAAATTTTATATGGAAAATAAAAGATGCAAACTAGCTAAGTCAGTGTTTTAAAAGAACAAAGCTAGAGGATTTATACTATGAAATTTCAAAAATTACTCTAAAGTTACAGGACTTAATACAGTGTTAATTGGCGTAAGGGTAGAGAAATAGATCAATGTGACAAAATAAAGCAGCCAGAAATATATTTACACATATACTGTCAATTGATTTGTTTGGAAGCTTCAAGGTAATTCAACAGGGAAAGTAAAGTCTTTTCAATGAATGGTGCTGAAACAACTGGATAAATATGTGGGAGGAAGTAACTACCACGTTAGGCAACAATTTGGGAGGATAGGGCCAGGCGCAGCGGCTCACGCCTGTAATCCCAGCACTTTGGGAGGCCAAGGCAGGTAGATCACGAGGTCAGGAAATCGAGACCATCCTGCTAACACGGTGAAACCCCATCTGCACTAAAAATACACAAAATTAGCCGGGCGTGATGGCATGCGCCTGTAATCCCAGCTACTGTAATCCCAGCTACTCGGGAGGCTGAGATAGGCAAATCACTTGAACCCGGGAGGCGGAGCTTGCAGTGAGCCGAGATTGCGCCACTGCACTCCAGCCTGGGCGACAGAGCGAGACTCCGTCTCAAAACACAAATAATTTGAGAGGATACACAAATCACTGGACATAAAAGATAAAGTGAATAGTTTGGAATTCATAGAAAGTAAGATTTCTTATCGAAAAGCATCTTTTGGAAGCCTCTCGTTGCGGAAATAGGGGAGTGGCAAGTTGGACCGGAGGTTGCCCCGGTTACTCAGGTATTGCCTTTACTTGTGCTTTATTATTTTACTCGCAGATACAAGTACAAGATAAAAGAACAATATAAAGGTTACTAATAGAAAACAATACCAAGAAATTGTGGTGAAACACGTGAACACCAAAATAACTTTGATGTGAAGATTGAGATGGGGTTAAAGGAAACAGGAATTTTATGCCTTGGCCTGAGAAAAGTCACTCTCACGACAGCCTTTTTCATTCCTGGCCATTGGGACCATGGGACCGATCTTTCACTTTCAAGTTTCCCTCTGTTTTGAGTAACAGGCCTTGGTTCCCGCGCCTAGATCCGCCCGGTTCTGCCCATATTTTTCTTTTGCTCCTCTAACAACTGCCAAGCAACCAGCAATTGTTTTCATATATTTTTGTCTCACTTTTCCATCCGTTTGAGTTAGGAAAATTAAAACCTACTGGCCTTTTGTATCTTACTGCTTTAGTTTGTCACCACCAAAAATGTCTGGTCTCATCCTCTCCCCCTTTTGCCTCCTCAGCCCTTCTGCTCCTTGTAGGCTGTGGGTGGGGAGGCGGGAGATGGAGAGGCAGCTGTAGATCTTTGTCCTCCTTATACTTCGGAGATGGTCTCCTCATGAGCTGAAGTGGAACTATAACTGTGTGGCTTCTTCAATGAGATAATACATGAGAAAAGTGAAAAGTGTTATTAGAAAACAAACACAGAACTCCAAGGGCTTTCCCAATAGGTGGGCATATTGTAAAGCCAGCGTGAATCTGGTTACGGCTCCAAGAAGGCAGTAGTCACTCAGTCTCACAAAGGAACACACGCTCTTTGATTGTGTTTCTGTGAAGCATAAGAGCAGCTCAAAATGACCTGTAGTGGTAAAATATTATTACAGATGTAGAATCCACAGGACCTCCCACCTGACTGGACACTGGAAAGGCAGGAGGCCCATCTGACAACCTTTTGAAATGTCTGCAGCTAAACGTCCTTGCCCCACCTCCCCGCAGAGGGTGTGCTGCAGTAAGAGTGCTCTGTTGCTAGTGAGTCCACAACAGGCAGGAGAGTTTAAAGACATATGAAACAAACAAAGCTTATCTATTATCCAAAGAAATAAGCACATATGCAGAAACAAATTCTGCTTCAGATCTTGCTTACATTAAGCAATCTTGATGCGGTAACACTTAAACCAACCAATTTTGATGCAATAAGACATCTTTAGAGGAAGTGACAGGAAACAGGTCAAGGATCGTTTAACTCCTTCTCAGTCGCTCTCTGCCTCTCCTTGAACAACTCTTTCTGCATCCGTACCAAGCCCTTTTCCAGCCTTGTGTCAGCTCTCTGGTCTGCTGGAGATGGCCTCACTGGGATCTCTCCATCTGAGCAGTAGACCATGCCCTGCATATTTTCTTCCCTTCTACTTTGCATCAAAACTTACCCATTCTGTGCCTATTCCATCAGGAGCTGCTTCTGTCCTAACTGGCTTTCAGTTACTTGTCTTTCTAATCCTTTCACATACATATCTATAGGGATCTTTTGAAGATTAAAAAAATGATGCTAATGGTAGGTATTTTAGACATTCCAATGATTAGTAAGAAAAATATTCTTGAACAATTATTTTTTTGGAACCTTTAAGATACTAACATTTTTATGTTAAAACAAATTTTTTATAGAGAATGGCATCTTGTGTGGAGACTGAAAATGTTGACAATTCAGGGTAATTCTACCTTGGAATTATGTTGTCCTGGGCAAGTTACTTAATGTCGTAAGTATCTCAAGTCAGGAAAAGAGAAACATCAACTACGTAACAAAGTAAAAACCCTGTGTCCATGCTGGTTTTATTGATAATGACCATGTGTTAAGCAGAGCCTTCTAGAAAAGTAATAGGAGGAAGACTAAAAATATATGGAGAACATCCACTTGTTATTGTTTACTGACAAATCTGAAAAGGTTCTATGGCAACCTATAGTTACACCTAGATACTTATTTTCAGCCCTTTGTATTTGGATCCGAGTAATAAAGTGTCCTGTCAAAAGGGATGAGGCAGTGAGTCAGACTGAAACAGGCTGGCAAAGCGGCTCCCTCATGATGAGATTTGGTATTATTTATGTTAATTTGCCATTGAGGGAATTTATAAGGATCTGGTAGGATCACCTAATGCTCACTTTAGACAGGAATAAAAAGGGTTTTGCATCAATCTTTAAGGAACAAATATTGGAGAAATAATTATACCACTTTAGTTGTTAGTACTTGCACATAATTCTTCCTGTCTTGCGAGGGAGGGAGGGTTATTACTCAGCTTTCCACATGAGGGAGGAGACGGTCAGAGTGGGCTGCTCAAGGTCATGCCGTTAGGAAGTGGTAGAGCAGTCCCTTGGACCTCCAGAGCCTATCATCTTGCCACTGTACCACCCTGCTCCTCTAGAAATAGATGCATATTTCTGCCTGGAGCATTGGGAGATCATACTGACAATGGTAATGGTGACTTCTTCACAGAGGGAGACATAGGACTATCAGGACTATTCTGATTCTAGGTTGTGACTGCAATTTGCATAATTGACTTTAGACTTCTAGTGTAATTTGTGACTTTTGGAACCTGTTGTACTATATGTTTTACACATTTTCTTTAACCAAGTTGAGGAGGAGGACTACTGCCATGAATCTTTGGATCCTAAAGAGAAAGAGGTGGGTTTTGTTGTTGTTGTTTTTCCCCAGAGAATGGTCTATGCAAGACTATCTGTGAAACCAGTGAGGCAACATACTGAGCTAAACAGGTGGGCCACTGCCCAGAGACAGGGTACGCCTAAGACTGATGCCTTTTTTTGTGTGTATTCTGTTCTTGGCTGTAAAAAAACTTTTGCCTGTATCACTTAATTCTATATTGTGTCTCATCATCATTTTTTCATCTTTCTTCTCAAAATACCATACCTCAACTATTTTCCTGTGAATTTTTCTGCAGTTTTGTTTCTTTGTTGAGGTCTGGAGTTCTTAAGATTCTCTTGTCTCTCCTTGGGTCGTTGTCTGTCTCTTTCTACCTCCACATAAGGTCACCATATAGATATTACATATGATACTTTCTCCACTTTGCTCTCTGATCCCCAGTGTGTAGAGCCAGGCATTCCCCATTTTAAGAGCCAGGCATTTATGCAATGATATAACGAGAAATCCTTTCATGCATTTTTTCACTCCTTTATTACAAAAATAATACATTTGTTGTAAAAGAAAAACATACCAAGGAATATAAGAATAAAATCCCCTTTGGCCCCTTGTCTTCTCATTCCCAGCCAACCTACTCAGAGATAGTCTTCATAGTCTATTGAATGTGCATCTAGATATTCCTTTTGATGTAAATACAAACAGAAGCATATGCTAATACTGTTCTGCAGCTTTCTTTTTATTTAACAATTTATCTTAAAGGTGTTTTCATAGCAACAGAATCAGATCCACTTAATTCCCTTAAATTTCATAGTTTTCCATTGAATGGCTGTAACTTTAATTACCATAGTGAACCTGTCCCCTACAGGTGGAGAATGTTTTCAGTGTTTTTGGTCTTCCAAAAGATGCTTTAGTGAATATCCTTGCATATATATTTCTGCTATTTCGTATGGATGTTTATGTAGGACAGTCTTCTATAAATATAATTCTCACTGCACTTTAGTAGTTCTTAGACATTTTCCATCCCTAGTCTTCATCTGAGCTTTGGCTATACCAGTTCCACACGTGACTTGCTTCTGGGTTGTGGGCCAGTATTAGCAGCCCTTAGTCCTTGTCAGATTAAAACCACCTGTTAACCTTAAGAAAAAAATCATTCAGTTTGTGCTCTCAATTTACTGAATCAGTTTCTACAAGAAAAACCTGGACTTATATATATTTTTTAAACCATTATAGTTGGTTCTGGTGTTCAATCAGGGTGGAAGACCAATACACTGGTCCCTGGCTTCCACTCTTTCTCATGACTATGGCTATATCTTCTCTCTAACTCAGTAGTTTAATCTCTGGGATATCACTCTGCTTTCACAATTCTTCTACATGAATTATTTGGTTTAAAACATTCATTTTAGTATTTGTTAACTTCATTCTTTGTATATTTCATTTATTTTCCTTGAAAGTTATTTTTACCTTGTCAGCAGTGTTTTCAGTTCAGCCCTGCCTTGTTCACTTCATTGAACAAACTGGTCAACATTTTATAGCACCAGGCATTCTAAAACATCCATCCTCCATCAAAGATCACTAATTTTAATCTTTCTACTCTGTCCTTCCTTTGTAAAGGTAAGGCAAGCATAGCAATAATGAGTTCAGACTCCAGACCCCAGCTGAGTTTAAACCCAGCTCTGCCACTTACCAGCTATGTGACCTGGGGCAAATTCCTTAACTTTGCCTCAGCTTCCCCATATATAAGGTGAGAGTAATAATAATGCCTACATCACAGTATTGTTGTAAGAAATACATAAGTTATTTTATGTAGAGCGCTTAAAAAGTAACTGGAATATAGCATGCACTCATTAGATGTTGTTATTCTCCCTCACCAAAAAGATAATGAGATAGACTCTGAGTTGCTTCCTTCTCTCCTGGGCCAGGTTTCAGCTTTCTTTGACATCTTCATCTGGTTATGCTTTGGCACTTGCTTTTCCTCTCTATAATTGTGTTGATATCTATCATCTGTCGTCATTCTTACTAAGATTCTTTTTTGGCCTTGAGTGTTTTTACAGTCATTTAGGGTTTCCAAAAGTAGCAGACATAAACATGTTCAATCTGCCAGGTTTTACCTGACATCTTCATTCTTCCTTAGTTACAATTTAAACATAGACATACATACTTTTACAGATCTGAATTAGGCCAGGCGTGGTATCTCATGCCTGTAATCCCAGCACTTTGGGAGGCAGAGGCAGGCAGATTACTTGAGGTCAGGAGTTCAAGACCATCCTGGCTAACATGGTAAAACCCCGTCTCTACTAAAAATGAAAAAAAAAAATTAGCTGGATGTGGTGGCACGTATCTGTAATCTCAGTTATTTGGGAAGCTAAGGCAAGAGAATCACTTGAACCCAAGAGGTGGAGTTTGCAGCGAGCCGACATTGTACCACAGCACTTCAGCCTGTGTGACAGAGCAAGACTCCATCTTAGATAGATAGATAGATAGATAGATAGATAGATAGACAGACAGACATCTGAATCATATCTCCCAGCCCAACATGACCATACCATTTTTATTTTTTAAAACAGTACAATGAAACAGTCACTTCCCAGCAGTTCTTAGTCATGAGCTATGTGTAGTCATTTCTCAGAAGTTCTTAGTCAAGAGTCATGATCTTGATGATGGGTTAGACTCTGTTGGAGAAGGCAGCCTTACTGGATTTCTTTTACTTGCTTTCAAAATTTCTCCTTTAAAATAGTTTTTCACATTATTTTTTCTCTCAGTGCATGCTTTGGGGATCTAATGGCTTTGTAGTCTATATTCCTCTTACATCATTTGCTTTGAACCCAGGTAGATAACAGCATTTCTGATGATTTAAAAGTAGAGTCTCCTTTTGTGGTAAATAACTAATAGTTCCAGTGTTCCCTGCCTCCTGGTAATCATGGCCTATGTAATTCTCACCCCTTGACTAATTAGTTTCTAATCAATCAAACAAATTAACGTTGAAAGAATGGACTTCCACAATGAGGTTAAAAAAATTACAACTTTCATCTTGCTAGAAGACTCTCTTTTGCTGGCTTTGATGAAGCATGTTGCCATATTGGAGTGGTCCACATGGCAAGGTACTGAGAATGGCCTCCAACCAACAGCCAGCAAGGACAAAGGGCGTGTTCCTCTAGTCCTCAGGGAGGCAAATCCTGACAACAGCAGCATGGGCTTGGAAGTGTATCCTTCTCCAGTTGAGCCTTCATATGGAAACCCAGTCCTGAGTAATGGCTTGATTAGACTTGTGAGTAACCCTAAGGATGGCAGTGCCTGGATTAATGAGACACTGAAACTGTGAGATAAGAAATAAGTATTGTTTTCAGTCATTAAGTTTGTGGTGATTTGTTATATACAAGTAGATAATGAATGCACCTTGATTCTCCTGGTTTTATCCATCATATTAATAATTCTGATTGCTTCGACAAAGCTCAGTTTGCCTAGCCTGCTTCTTTCCTCTTCCCTCTATACCCCATTCTCAACTCCACACTATTCAGAAGCTTCTTTTCTGTCTTTATTTGAAGATACATTTGGAATAAGACAAAATAGATTGTTGATTCAAATGTGACAAATATCAAACGTAATTCTCATATGTTAGTAATAAAACTGGCATTTCTCCATTGTTTTGTACTGTTCTAAGTGCATCCACACTGTGTCCCCACTAAACTGTTGAGGAAAGTGAGGCCCAGAGATATTAAGGAATTTGTCCCAGGTTATATGTCTCATTGGTGGTAAAGCCTAGCCTGGCATTTAGGGCAATTAACACCAAATTCCTTGTTTTACCCACTGCATTAGGCTGCAGTTCCTTTCCACCTGGCTAGTAGGTAGCTCATGTATTTGTATTATTTTACAAATAAAATTTCTTTAATTTTTATTGAATATTTAATTCTTTAACATTAAAGATTAATATTCTTTATTTAAAAATTCATTTGTAAAATAATGCAAATATATTTTACATTATTTGTCACATTAAATCTCTAGCCTCCTTTACATATAGTGGTTTGACTAAAACTAATAAAGTATTTCCAAGTGTGTGTATTTTATTTTGCTCTAAACCAGGCATATTATTCGGCCAGTAATGAAAACAAATCTTTCTGAGATGTGTGCTACAAATATTTTGTATTCTGAATGATGAAGTGTAAAGTCTCCAATTTCTAATGGCTTTTGTTAACATCCCATTTACCAACTCTTGTACTGTTTTTGTCCTTTATAAAAAAAAATCCTGAATCAGTAAATAATTGATCGTATTCAGAGCTCATTTGTTTCTGAATTTGTCCATTTCTTGAGAAATATAGTTTCACCTCTCTGCCAATTATTTTAGCTCATGAACTGCATCTTTCTTTTAGTCACATTTTAGGAGATGATTCAAAAGATTTAACTTTATCTTTCCATTATCTGCACAGATTAAACTGAAAGATTCAGTTATCCTGGGCTAGCAGGCTTCACTTTCTGGGTTTTGCCCAGTTCAGCCAACCCATGGTACTCTAACTGTGATCCGAGGACCAGCAGGATTAGCATCCCGAGGGGCTTGTCAGAACTGCATAATCTTGGGCCTCATCCCAAACCTACTGAAGCACGCTTTGCATTTTGACAAGCTCTCCAGATGATAGTATGCATGTGAAGGTTTGAGAAACACTGTTCTTAGCCCCTTTTATGGCGAAGTCCTAAGTGGTCTGGCTCACACAGTGGCAACACTTCCGGTCTAAACTCCACCTGTGTCTCAAGTCACTTGTCATCTGCCAGAGAATGATTGTAATCAATCTAAAGTAGACAATGTATTCAAGATATTCTTGCTAGTTGTGTAATGCACAGACTGCACACTCATGCAGAGGCCATGCCTTACTGTATATTCTTTCCAACCAAAACAAAGTAATTCCCAGGAATTATTCTATTGTGCTATCCATATTTCCATTATTTCTGAGGACTCTTAATTTATTTAGCTCTTTCAGCTTTAATATAGTAATATGATACCAAATAAAATTATCTTATTTCTAAAGCATAAGACTATATACTTCTTTGACTGTATCATGACATGAATATGTTATTTACCATTTACTAAGCATCTGTAACAGATATTGGAGTAGTTTCTTATTTTAAATTTTTTCTGATTATAGAAAATGTGTAAGATACTGGGACTTGGAAGCATATCTAATACTAAAACCAGAGAATCTCTGTCAACACAGTTTACTTTGTGGTTGTGTATATACACACATATAAAATGGTATATATATTTATATTATTCAAAATTAATCTTTTCTCACTACACATTTACTGTAAGGATTTGAACTGGAGCTTAACTACTTGATATGGTATGGATTTGTGTCTCCACCCAAATCTCATGTGAAATTGTAATCCCCAGTGTTGGAGAAGGGAGGTGACTGGATCATGGGGGTGGATTTCCCCCTTGCCATTCTCGTGATAGTGAGTTCTCATAAGATCTGGTTGTTTAAAAGTGTGTAGCACCTCCTCTTTCACTCCCTTCCTCCTCCACCATGTAAGATGTGCCTGCTTCCCCTTCACCTTCTGCCATGATTGTAAGTTTCCTGAGGCCTCCCCAGCCATGCTTCCTGTAGAGCCTGTGGAACTGTGAGCCAATTAACCCTCTTTTATTTTTAAATTACCCAATTTCAGGTATTTTTTTATAGTAGTGCAAGAACAGACTAATACACTGACCATTTTAGAAAAGATCAATCTTTTCAAAACAATACAAAATGAAAAACATTTTACCATAATACTTTGATCACAGTACTCAACATTCCGCTCACTAGTGTGTGTTTTTCTCTCAGAGGCACATGCAGTTTGCTCATAAGGATATCAGGAGAGAAAACAGGAAGCCAAACCAAGCCAAAGCTTCAGATTTGTTGTTGTTGTTGTTGTTTTGCTTTTTTGGCAATTATAGAGAACACATATTTTAGATGAATATCTTAAGAGGAACAGACATTCCAGGATATTTTCCCCATTAGCTTTTATGCATAGCTCCTTTATGCCTTGTTCTATAGAATAAGTTAAGGATGTTAAATTCAGGGTAATAAGCAGGGAACAAGTGTGCTTTCATTTCTCTGTGTATGTTTTTATGTATGTACATATGCTCATATATACACACAAATGTTTTGTTGTTGTTGAAGAGATGGATTTTCACTGTATTGCCCAGGCTGGAGTGCAGTGATTATTCATAGGTGTGATTATCACACATTATAGCCTCGAACTCCAGGCCTTAAGTGGTCCTTCTGCCTCATGTGATCCTCCTGCCCAGCTTCCCAAGCAGCTGGGACTGCAAGCATGTGCCACGGTGCCTGGCTACACATAAATGTTGAATATAACTGCTATCATACTGTATATTTTATATACATTTTAGGTGCTGCTGATTTTTTCACTAAACATTTGTCCTGAGAGCCTTCCCATATTTATTATTTTTGAGGACATGATTGTTAAGGATGGTATAAACATCTATATTAAGTCATGCATCATAATTTATTCTTGGCCAAAATAGTATTTATTTTGAACCCATAAACTGAGAAGTTGTGAAAGTTTAGAGCAAAAATAGTCATATGTTTCTGTGTTTATTACGTGTATTAGAATGGGCTGTTTCCATGAAGTGCCTCCTTGTGGAGAGATGGGTAAACCGAGACCAGGGAAGGCACCTGGACTTTCCATCGTGTGCCCTCCCAGCACACTGGTTTTCTGTATTTTGCAGTGCTTTTCCTTGAGCAGCTAAATGTCACATTTATGAATGTAGTGCTGCATCCTGGGCGTTCTAACTTATGAATGGATGGAGATGAGAGGTGCTTCTAGGGGAAGAGCAGTATTGGACTAGGAGGCTCCAGGACTGGCTTATGTGTAATAGAAAGAGTTGCTGCCTAGTTGGAGCATGACCAAGGATTTTTAAATTTGATCTTCTGTTTAGTAAAAAGCTATGGGTCTCAGAGTTAGAAGACCCCAATGAGGAGGAGTATGAATGAAAATCTTTCCTTGTTATGTGTGGGAGGTTTAGCATCTTATTCTGGTTCAGAGAATGAGGCCTATGGTGTTTTATTTAAAAGGTACTTCCTTATTGGATAAGATCTACCAAGCTGTGAGTAGAATCACCACTAAGACTTTGGCAACTTATCCTCTTTGCCCTTAATTTTTAGAGCTGTAACCCCTTTTAATTTTTTTTTTTTTGACAATTTCGGGTGTATTCCATGGGAATTTTGGAGAGGATGTTTTGGGGCACAACATATCATCTGCTGCCACATTAACCCCCACATCTTGTATATTTTATAATTTTTAAAATGTTACTTCTATATTACTATGGAAGCTATCCACTTTTTGTTTTGAGGTGATAGGAGCCAAATACTAAGTTCTAGGTCATGGTTGTATAAAGACACGTAATCACAATTATAGCCATTCTCATGTATGTGGTGATTGTATAAATGTAAAACTGCATTAGGTAATTTTGTTATTTTGAATCCACAATTACTATGGAATCAAAAATGAACCGGTAAGATTTGAAGGACATGCATTTTTATCCTAAAGAAGTCCCACGTTTGGAAGCATATCTCTTGCCAAATATAGAAAAATATAAGAATTTTCGAACACGCCACAGGACATTGCATAAAGGTCCATAAAAGATGATCCTGAATAAAAGTGCTTCAATGCATATGGCTCTGGCTGATGACTCATTTCCAGCCGCCTACTTCAAACAGAGCAAACCTGAAGAGGTTACACACAAGGTTTAGTACTAGGTATTTCCAAGTATGACCTTTGTGGTGTGTCCTCCATCAAGGAAAGTTATCGGCTTAATTCTTCACATGTTGTTAGGATTGTTGGCAGAATAGCAAACCTGGGGATGAGCAGCTCTGGAAAATATTTGACTAGTAAGCCTTTTCCTTGTAGGAAGCACTGGGAAATTATAAATATAGTAGAGAGTCCTTAAAGCCTCAGATGTTCTTCAAATCCTTATCAAAGGACAACTTCATCAACAAAAATCTTGCCACTTGAGTCTGTTACCATGCCTCCTGGTACACAGTAATCTTTTCTTTTTCTTCTGTTTCTTTTTTAAGTAAAACTGTTCTCACACTCTCTTACTAACAGAAACCCCAAAGCACATAACACCTCACTTACCTGTAAAAGTGGTTCAATTCACAACCAGTTTCACTGAACTGAAGCAAATAACACTTGGAGAGTCAATTAGGAAAGGGGAACTGCTGTGTTGAACACTATTGCTGAGATTCTAAAGAGATTAGGCCTAAACCAAGAGCTTCACACCTTTGACTCTCAGAGCTTTGGAACAGCATTGGACCATGCTGACTTCTCATCACTGTACCTTGTCAGCATCCCTCTTTTAAAAGCACTGGGCATTGTGTCTACTGAGCAGAAATTGTGGAGATTAATTTTCTGTCTCTAGCAACGTGTCTATACTTGAAAATAAGTTATTCTGTTAAAAAAAAATTCTTCTGTGGGCCAGGCACGGTGGCTCACGCCTGTAATCCCAACACTTTGGGAGGTAGAGGCAGGTGGATCACCTGAGGTCAGGAGTTCAAGATCAGCGTGGCCAACATGGTGAAACCGTGTCTCTACTAAAAATACAAAAAAAATTAGCTGGGCGTGGTGGCGGGTGCCTATAATCCCGGCTACTTGGGAGGCTGAGGCAGGAGAATCACTTGAACCCTGGAGGTGGAAGTTACAGTGAGCTGAGATCGCACCACTGCACTCCAGCCTGGGCAACAAGAATGAAATTCCATCTCAAAAAAAAAAAAAAGTTCTACTTCTATGTTGAGCATATTTGAGAAGTCTAATAGTCTCCTTTATAGTTCTCTATTTCTCCCCTCTTAGCTGTGTTCAATAGCCAAAGAGTCCAGGCAATAAAGCAGACTTCAAAACATGCTAACAAAATCACATTCAATGAAATGGGAGAATAATTTCTTTGTTATTGAAATTGAAATCTTTGAAATGGGAGAATAATTTCAAGATTTCTTTGTACTTGAGAGGAAAGCCTGAAGGGCTGTTTCCACCACAGCAATACTTTTTATTTTTATTTTTATTTTTTAATTTTATTTATTTTTTTGAGATGGAGTCTCACCCTGTCACCCAGGCTGGAGTGCAGTGGTGCAATCTTGGCTCACTGCAACCTCCGCCTCCCAGGTTCAAGAAATTCTCATGCCTCAGCCCCCCCGAGTAGCTGGGATTACAAGTGCTCACCACCCTGCCCAACTAATTTTTGTATTTTTAGTAGAGATAGGGTTTCATCACATTGGCCAGGCTAGTCTCAAACTTCTGACCTCAAGTGATCCACCCACTTCAGTCTCCCAAAGTGCTGGGATTACAGGCATGAGCCCCTGCGCCCAGCCAGCAATACTTTCTATTATTTTTTTTGGAGACAGAGTCTGACTCTGTCGCCCAGGCTGGAGTGCAGTGGTGCTATCTCGACTCACTGCAAGCCCCGCCTCCCGGGTTCATGCCCTTCTCCTGCCTCAGCATCCCGAGTAGCTGGGACTACAGGCACCCACCACCACAGCTGGCTAAATTTTTTTGTATTTTTATTAGAGATGGGGTTTGTTTCATTGTGTTAGCCCACGATAGTCTTGACCTTGTGATCCACCCACCTCGGCCTCCCAAAGTGCTGGGATTACAGGCGTGAGCGAGCCATCACACCCAGCCCCAGCCAGCAATACTTTTTAAAAACTCAATGCCTTGAGTATCCTACCTCTAAGATCATTTGATTGAATTTAATGTAAATTTAAGGGGTACAAGTGCAATTTTGTTAAATGGCTATATTGTGTAATGATGACTGGGCTTTTAGTGTATCCATCACTTAACGTTTTTTATATGCACTGAGCAATTTCACATCAGCCACCCCCTTTCACTTCTCCACTTTTCCAAGTCCCCTTTGTCTATCATTCCATACTCTATGTCCCTGGGTACAGATTATTTAGCTTCTACTTATTAGCGAGAACATGCAGTAATTTTCTTTCTGCTTCTGAGTTGTTTCACTTAAGATAATGGCCGCAGCGCCATCCAAGTTGCTATAAAAGATATGATTCTATTTTTTATGGCTCAGTAGTATTCCATTGTATATGAATTTTGAGAGCATTCGAAAAAACTTCCCATGGTTATGAACCAAGACCTTCAAACACACACCGATGTACATCTACCTTAGGTCATCACACTGAAACCTTGCTCTCAAAGACTGTGGGAGAAGCAAACCTCTAGGCAAATTATAGTGAGTTCCCAAGAGGCATTCTTAAAGGTAAAAGGAAGTTGGTGGTTTGGTTGTGACATCTGCTGCTGCTGATCCTGGATGTCTTTTCCACTCAGCCCATCCTCTTTATCCTAGGACGTCTCGCTTTACAACACCTATAATTTATATGCTGTGATCATTCATCCAGCAATTATGCATACTCTTCAGTCCCTAGGTTACTTAATAGAGTGGTACGCTTTACTCCTGCAGCCCACAAATTAAATGCAGCATCTTTATAACTATCATTGACCCCAGTATCGGAAAGAGAATCAGCATAGTGTTTTATTATTTTTTTTGTGTGATACGTACTTTGGAATTATGCCTTAGGCAGTTCTTCCAGTAAAGGAACTTTTTATGGGTTCTTGTTTAAAAACTATTTTGATAACCATGGGCAAATTAATTAATCCCATTACAATTCAGTCTGTTCTTCTTTAAAATAGAGATAATGAAGTATATTTTGGACCCTAAATATGGGTAATATGTCTAGCATAGTAATCAGTGAGTATGTGTTGGGAGGCATGGGTAGCTATTATTGTTGTTGGTACATAAAAATGATAGCTATCAGTGTAATATCAGTATTATTGTAACTTATAAATTCTTCAGCTTAGTGGCTTGATTTTCTCAATTCCTTCACTGTTACAGTCTGTTAGGAAATTTGTCATTGAGATTTCAAAAGGAATGTTTTATAATTTGTTAAAATATATGTTTATTGTTTATACGTAATTTTTGTTATACTTTAAGTTCTGGGATACATGTGCAGAACATGTGGGTTTGTTATATAGGTATACACGTGCCATGGTGGTTTGCTGCACCTGTCAACTCATCATCTACATTAGGTATTTCTCCTAATGCTATCCCTTCCCTAGCCCCCCACCCCTGACAGGCCCTGGTGTGTGATATTCCCCTCCCTGTTTCCATGTGTTCTCATTGTTCAACTCTCACTTATAAGTGAGAACATGCAGTGTTTGGTTTTCTGTTCCTGTGTTAGTTTGCCAAAAGAGATGGTTTCCAGCTTCATCCATCTCCCTGCAAAGGACATGAACTCATCCTTTTTTTTTTATGGCTGCATAGTATTCCATGGTGTATATGTGCCACATTTTCTTTATCCCTTTGATCATTGATGGGCATTTGGGTTGGTTCCAAGTCTCTGCTGATGTGAACAGTGCTGCAGTAAACACGTGTGCATATGTCTTTATGTAGAATGATTTATAATCCTTTGAGTATATACCCAGTAATGGGATTGCTGGGCCAAATGTTATTTCTGGTTCTAGATCCTTGAGGAATCGCCACATTGTCTTCCACAATGGTTGAACTAATTTACACTCCCAACAGTGTAAAGGCATCCCTCTTTCTCCATATCTTCTCCAAGATCTGTTGTTTTCTGACTTTTTAATGATCACCATCCTAACTGGCATGAGATTGTATCTCATTGTGGTTTTGATTTGCATTTCTCTAATGACCAGTGATAATGAGCTTTGTTTCATATGGTTTTTGGCCACATAAATGTCTTCTTTGGAGAAATGTCTGTTCATATCCTTTGCTCACCTTTTGATTTGCTTGTTTATAGATAATATTTTTAATGGTAAAAGGTTAAATTT
Organism: Macaca nemestrina; assembly: GCF_043159975.1. Classification (NCBI taxonomy): domain Eukaryota; kingdom Metazoa; phylum Chordata; class Mammalia; order Primates; family Cercopithecidae; genus Macaca; species Macaca nemestrina. The sequence continues at coordinate 118,391,983 of NC_092133.1, read as the reverse complement.
GGGGGATTTGAAAATATTAAACTTTCTAATCTCATTTTTGGTTTTGGTTTTTGGCTTCTTACAGATTAACTGTTACAAACCTAGACCCAAATTCGATGTCCCATAGGCATTTTTTACTCAGTATTTCCAAAAATGAAGATATTATTCTCCTTCCTTGCTTACTTCCTCTCTTCTTCCCATCCTTCCTTCCTTTTTTAATCTCATTCCTTCCCCATCATGTACTGATTATCTCTTATTGTCAGGTTACTATCTTAGGGAATGTATGTGCAATCAAGAATTAGTTACAATCATTGCCCTCATACAACTTATAAACTAGGAAGATACATTAAACAAATGAATTACAGAAAGAATTATTTCCAAGTAGAGCTGATGAATGCAACAATGGAAAGCTCAGCATTCAATGAGAGTAAATAACATGCAAATAAGATGGAAACCTAACTCAGTCTGAGGGATGCTGGAGAGAGTCATGGATGCCCGCCCTGAGCTGAGACCTGCAGGATGAGGCAGGGAATGACCACTTTCTCTTGTTAGCATCTCTCTTTTAAAAGCACTAGGCATTGTGTCTACTGAGCAGATACTGTGGAGATTTATGAGTCTCTCTAGTGGTGTGTCTATACTTGCAAAAAAATTATACTATTGTAAAGCATTCTTTTATTTTGTGCATATTTGAGAAGCCTAATAGTCTTCTCCTTTGTGGTTCTGTTGTTCATCCCCATTAGCTGTGTTCAGTATCCAAAGAATCAAGGCAATCAATCAGACTTCGAAATGTCTTCTGCAGACTTATGCATCCTTTACTTTTTGCTGTTTCATTTCAAGTACAAGCATCCTCCAGATCACTCAAGCTTAAAATCTTACATTACGTTTGACACTTTATTCCCTTTTGCCTCAACAAGTAACAGGTTGCCCACTTTTCTTGATTTGGCATCTTCTTTCCTGTGTCCCCATGAATGAATGAATTCTCCCTCTCACCATATTAGTTACATCCTTCTTTGCCTTTGCCCCAAAGCTTTATTTTTCCTTTCATCCAAGAAATATTTACTGAGCACTTCCTGTGTGCCAGGACGCTGCTAGTGCCAGTGTCACAGAAGTGAATGAGAAAACCTGTGGTCGTCACAGAGCCTGCAACCTACCTGAAGGAAGACACAATTAACAAATAGGGACAGTGTGCTAAGCCACAGGGGAGGCATGTTCTTCCTAGAGGAAGGGATATTTGGGCTGAGACTTGAAGGGGTGAACAGGAGAAAGCCAGGTTCAAGTGAGATGGGGGTTGTGTAAGGAACATCCAGCCAGAAGAGACAGCAAATCCAAGGACCTCAGGGACCAGGTGAGTGGAAGTAATGATGTTGTAGAGATCAGCTAGCTCCAAGTGTGAAGGCTCTTGCTAACCATCTTAAATAATTTTGACTATTTCCTAAGAGTATTGAGAGCCACAGAAAGGTTTAAGCAGGGCAGTGAGGTGATGAGAAACATCCCATCAGTTGCCATTATGGGAATTGAAATGACGGACACTGGAATAAGAAATAGGAAAATGCTCGGTGGGGAAGATAAACTTGGTTTTTCTTTTTTTCTTCCAGCTGGTCCTCTCACCTTCAGTCTCTCCCCTTTCCATAGCCCTATGGAACCTATGCTGTTCCGTGCTGTAGCCAGATTGGCTCCCTGGTGCACACACTGCTGATCTCAACTCAGAGAGCTTTAATGCCATGTATACTGCTCCTGGAATACAATCTGCATTTTCCACCCTGTTATTCAAAGCTTACAATGATCTGGCTCCATCTCTGTTTTAAAGCTTTCTTTATATGATTCCTCTTGTCTTCCTGGTTGTAACTATACACTCCACACACTCCGGAACTTTCCCACAATATCCTTTTGTCCTGGGCTCCCTCCCCCTCTTTCCTCCCTGCCTGAATGAACACTGAAACCTGTTCCTCCTTCCGTTCTTGCTCACTTGTCAGCCCTTCCAGGATAATTTCACTTGTTTCCACTGCCAGTAATTTCCCTTTCCTCTGAAATCCTCATTATAATGCAATTCACAGGGTGATGGCGTTCATCACCTCCCCCACACAGTAGAGCCGGTTCAGATGGAAAGTGACATCATTGTTCTTATGGTTCTTAAGAGCACGAACTCTGGAACCAAACTGCCTGGATTCAGATCCTGGCTCTGACAGTTCCTAGCTGTGTAACCCTGAGCACATCACTTAAATTATCTTTGCCCTATTTCCCTCCAGTAAAATCAAAGTCTCGTCTTTCTAAGGTATTGTGAGGATTAAATGAGTAAATGCATGCAAAAATGCTTAATTTAGTGTCTAGCATATAGTGTTGCCTAAATATTTAGAAATCATATTTATCACTTACATGTAATATTCACTCTATGAAATTATAATTTTTTGAAGGACCTAATCCACATCTGACATTTTTTATGACTTCCAGATCCCTTACTGCCTCACGCAGAGTAAATAAATATTGAATATGTGAATTAGGATACCAATGATTAGGAAGCCCTAATCAGTTTTCAAATAGTTTATTTTGAAGGTAACATTTTCCCTTAAAATTGGCTAAAATAAATCATTGAGCAAATATTTAATATGCATAAACTTTTGGTTGTAAAGAACACAGAATACACTGAGGAACAGGCCCTTCTTCAATTTTACAATAATTCAGAGAGGCAACCATACAGATAACTACAATATAAGATGCAGTAGAAGAAGCATAAAGTCTATAAAAGTCATGGTAGGAATTCAAAAGAAGGGGTGGCTGGGGTGATCAGAAAAGAATTTGTTGAGATGATGAGATATAGTTGTGCTGCAATGAGAATAACTTTCAGAACAAAGCATAAATAAATCAACTCTCCTATTAGCCAATACTTATTGAATACTCATCGTACTGGGCACTGTGACTGCTTACCATACACTATCACACTTAAGCTTCAATATATTTCCAAGATGAAGTATTTTTGTTGCTGTGCCCATTTTGCAAACGGGACAACTGAAGTATAGCAACACAATGTTAAATAAATTGTGGAAGCCCACAGCTAAGAAAGAGTAGAGCCAGAACTGGAACCCGGGGAGCCTGGATTCAAAGCTTGTTCTCTCTCACACCACCAGCATTGCCTGTGGCACATGCACACTAACAGTTACAGTCCACTATTTGCTGAACTATTTTTAATAACAAATGTTAGTTTACTAGAATTTCATTGTTTATCATTTTTAAACTTACACCTCCACCATGGATGCTAAAAAATATTGTTATTTCATGTATTTCTGACCAACCCAATCTTTCACTTATACTAACAAGTCCTAAACTTCTTTATCTGTGAAATAAAAAGTTTGAAGGTACATCAGTAGTTCCCAGACAGCTCAAAAGTAAGTATTTTTAAGTAAAAATTATGTAGACTTCTATATTACAGTTGTTCACCTTTGCTCATTCATTACCTAGAGAAAGCTTCGTGGATAATGAAAAGCTTTACTGATAGGATTTCGCAGCCCCCAAGAATCCACTGTTCCAGAAGAATTTCTATGGCCATTTCTAGCGGAAATATTTGAGATTTTACATATTCCAGACTTCAGAGCCCTGTGTGTGTAGTCTCTGAGCTATCATTCTCTCTACCATGAGAAGGAGCAGATATGCTCCCCACATGCTTTAATCTTCTGTTGAGGATTCTCCAACTTGTCTTTCTCCCCTAAGTTTTTCCTCCTCCTTTTAGCTTCAAGTCCTTAGTAAAACATAAAGCTTGCTTTGCAGAACTTGTTATTCCTATCGAACTACTATGCAAAGGAAATATGTCTAAAATACACAAGCTCAAACTTGGAATACAAATTTATAGAATTTTAACTTGTTCTGTGAAAATAGTAAAAGAACAGGTTTTTATTTCCTTCTTTTTTTTTTTCTGAATCTAGACCTTTTTCTGGTAGATTAAATCCTGAAGGAAAATATTTGTATCTTCATATAGACCTAGCAAATTGGAAAACTAAGGACAAATTCTGTGTATGTGAAATAATAAAGTTGAATATTTTTTCCTGACTTCAGGAGCATGCAAAACCACATTGTCTCCTGTTTACACCTATTTTTATACCTTTCTTTAATTTCTCCTTAACACTTTTGTCCATATTTTCTCCATTCCTTGAGAACGTTTTATTTTTGTGTAATAGAAATACTTGAGAAATGCCAGGAGAGTTTAGGTAATTCATTCTAGGCACTGCTAGAGAGAGGGGCTATATTTGTAAAATATCAGCAAGAAAATGTCAGTACCTACCCCGTGGCCCCCAGCAACATGCTCATCTCTGGCAGGAAAAAACAAAAGTCATACTCAGGGTTTTGGCAGTGGGCATATTTTCTGTTATGACCTCGTTTTCAGCAGAAACAGTTCAGCAGCTGCTTCAGCGAAGATTGAGTCTGTGCTCTTCAATAGTATTAATCCTTTAACACTACAAGGTTTCTTAGGCAGGGTCAAACCAATTCTTATTCTACAAGGACTCACTCAAAACTGCCCAGTAGCATATGAAAAGTAGTAGAGTGTCTTGCACGTACCTGTTCACTCTCCGCTGGAATTGGCCGCTCATTTCTTTGTGGTCCCACTGAAATTGCAGAAATATTTATCACAGTACTTACGTTACTTGAATGCAATTTCCTATTTCCATGTCTCTTTTCGCCCTCTTCCTGGCCTTTGTATCTTGTATCGGCAGCACCCAGCACAGTGCCTGGCTCATGGTAAATGCTTAATTAATATTTGTTGAAGGAAAACTCTGGAGTGAGAAAGTATGGAATTAGTGAGGTAATTGAGCCAAGTAGTAAATATGAAGTGGTAGATTGTTTGCAAGATGCAGTACAACACAGCAGTCTCAGGGCTGTTTCAGACGGGGGAAAGGGATTGCCAGAAGTGTGGAGGTGGGAACAAGGGGCTCTGGGGGAGAATGGCAACGGGACTATCCTTGCTTGCTCATTTTGGACAATAAAGAGAGGTAAGTTTGGACATACACCAAAGACTTAGAGACAGTTGATGGAAACTTCTAGAAGTTAGATTTTAAGAATTTAGATGTTATTTAATAAGCAGTAGGGAGACTCTGTATTTCTTTGGTCCGGACAATAAATGGTCAAAATAGTATTTTAAATAATTATTCTGATGGGTATATGCTTATATCAAAATTCATATGTATGAAACATCAGGTTATGAGATATTGACTTGGGTCTGTGGGTCATCAGTTGATCCTGAAGGTCTCTTTCTGTTTTCATCCCACAGGTTGTTATTTTGTACTTTGAGCCAAGCACATTTCGCTGTATTCTGCTAAGATGGGTCCGTCTTCTCGGTTTTGCTACTGTTTACGGAACTGTCACTCTCAAACTTCACAGGTATATATATTTTATTCATCGTCATTCTCATGGAAGGATCAAAGTGATTAGCTTAGCACATAATTGTTAGCTGCACTGACCACTTAAATGACTCAATTTCAAGATACTGTATATTTTTCACTTTCAAGGTGACATCTTTGGATTCTTCAGGGAAATATTTAATACAACTGAATTACTTGAACAAGATGCTTCAATAAAATGTGTCATTGGTTATGGAAAGGATATGAAACAGTATAGTTCAGAACAGGAAGGAATACAAAGGTAATACTGCTGAAATAATGATACACAACCAGAGTGACCATAGAGTCCCATAGAGAAACACACTTATTTGACAAAAACTACTGTCCTCCATTCCCAAGTTCCATGCCCCAAGGTAATCCTGCTGATATTCGATGGGTGAAGTTCAGAAAATAGTGCTTTTGGCTTTTCTCCTTAACCAGTGTGCTTCAGTGATTATCAACCTCGGAAAATGGAGAATGCCATAAGTTCCCTAATACTTAGTTCTAAAACCACCTAAATATTGGGTGAGGGGAAAAGCAATAAAATAAACTACCTATCTACAAAGGCTGGGAATGGCTGGAAATTATTCCAGGGCTTTCCCTTGCCTCCTTTCTCCAAGTTTAAAGAAAGTCTCAATGAAGTGGTGCCAAAGAGCATAGGAGATGAACAATAAACTTTCCCTGCAGGGGAAAACTGTATCCCTGTACAGAAAACCCTTTATACTGATCAGCTTTAAAGCTGTTTCGATAACCATAGTAAGCCATTCATGTGTTCATGCTAGTCTGGCCATACATGTTTCCGAATAAAAATCTCCTAATATGGGTCATACTGTGGTTTAATTACGCTGTCTACCACATAAGAAATTGTATTTTCATTTTTTTTCTCTTTTGGTACTTAATTATTGAGAATGCTCTAGATTACCCTTTTACCTTTTTGGAAAAAAAAAAAAAGTCAATGTGTTTGACTCTCAAGATTCCCTTCTTACATATGTGGTAAAGTACAAAGGATATTAGATTAGGTTTCAGAAGATCCTATTTAAATCCCAATTTGGCCTCTAACTCTAATAAATCATACGCTTCTGTTTCCTACAAAAGGAGAGATTAGACCAGTCTCTAATGTTCTCCCTGACTCTCACTGTATTCTATCCACATCACAGCACACTTCCCTCCGGCATCCTTCTTTCTTCAACTACCTTCTAGGTTTCCATTGCTTATGTGATAGCTGTTTTCCAACTGGTGCTCACCAAAGGAAATGAGAAATCAATGACAGCCCATGTGGACACTAAGCCTTCTAGAAATCCTGAAAGAATAGATGCCCTATTGAGACTTGAAGATGAACTCTGTCCCTGTTACTCTAGCATTTAGTATCTAGTGGGTCCTCTATTATAATACTTATGGTACCTTATAGTTTTCTTATTTAATTGCCTTCACTTTCTTTTACTTTCTCCTTGTAGTGAGAATGATACCATTATTGAATCCCCAGCACTCAGCACAAATAACTGACCCATGGGACATGTTTAATACATATGAGTAGATGAATGAATGAAAAATGTCAGATGCAGCCCTGAAAGCTGCTTCCCGTCATTCTCTCCACACATAACCCATTCATATTCCCCTGACTTACTGTGCTCTCTACCTCAGCATGTTTCCAAGTGTCTGGAACACATAACACTGTGGTCTGCGAGAGGATGTTTAGGGGGATGTGAACCCAGTGTTCAGTGGCACTGAATCATTTAATGAGAAAATTACTTCCACGCAGGTTCTCCTTCAATCCTTCTGATTATTTTCAGAAGAAAGATTAGTTGGAAACTACTAGGACTTTAACACTTGCCGAATAGTTGCCAATGTTCCTTTGCAATGAGGAGCAGATCAGGCTTCAGTTTCAGAGCTTTTCCCTGCAATGCTGTCTCCCTAAGATTATCTTTTGTTCATTGCATTTATTTTTATAGTTATTTTCTATTTATTTAAAGTTTGACTATCACTAGATAGTGATAAGGTAGTGATATAAAGCTTCCTTTAAATATTTTAAAACAATAAATATAAATTTAACTAAAGAAATTAATAGCTGATGCACAGATACAGCAGAAATCTCGACACTAGTATGCAAATGATTGGAATTTGGGAAACTGTGTTATAACATTATCTCTTTTATTTTAAAAAACGAAATTAAAACTATTCGAAATTAAAACTATTTTCCCTCTGACTTTGTATCTCTAGAAGTCATTGCAGTGAAGAGAGTTTCTCCACCAAAGGCTTAAATTGAAACTATTGCTAATGTAATGAGCTGAATCATTCTTATCCTCTGTGAACCAGATGGCTTTACTATTATATTATTCTATATTGCTTAAATTTAACTGATCCCTACATTGTTTACATCTATAAACTGAACAATCAGCATCCCATAGAAATGTGAACAACCTGAAGGAAGGACGAGCTGAACCAGCTTTACACTCCCCAGGTTTAGTGCTGTATTTTTCTCATATTATGTATTGAGATATTTGTTGAATTAATGAATGAATGGGTGGATGGTTCTAGTGAATGAAGCTGCAAAGGGTGGTTTTGACTCTAGGTGGTCTTCTAGAGTCAAGAAACATGTGGCCCTGAAGGAGAGACATGATAGAGAGGAAAGACATAAATCCTGACAAATCCAAATTGGAACTTCAGTTCTGCCATTACTTATTTATACAACAAAGAATAAATTAACATCTTATAATTAGTTTTCTCATCTGTAAGATGGTTTAATCTCTCATCTGTAAGATGGTTTAAAGTTTAGTAACTTTAAGATGGTAAAGTTGTAGGAACTAAGTATAATTTGAATGTAGGCAAATATGTCAAGTAGGGTTTTTTGGTTGCAAACAAAATGGGTTATGGCTGCACAGAACCAAGTGGATTTGGCTGAACAGAACTGGATTATGGCTAAATTAAGCAAAAAGGGGACTCATTGGAAGGATAGGGGGAATGTCACCTATTGACGGGAAAGCTAAAGAATCTGGATTTGGAAGGAGCTGACCCAGGGATCAAAGTAGCCCGAGCTAAGGGATAATGCCTTTTGAATACCATAGCTTCATTTTTATAGGAATTCCACTTTTCATTTCAAGGTTTTAAAAAATTAAAAGTAAACCATACCTCCAAAGGGAGAAAATTCTCAGGAAATTATGAGTACTGATTTGTGAAATGACTGTTATAGTCCCTTGAGGATAGGATAGGTAATAAGAATCTGAGTTTTGGTTTTATTTCAGCCATTTCCCTTCTGGCTTAGTGGAATTATTAGATACTTCTTCCTCTTATGACCTGGGTCTCTCGTTAATTGATCGTAGTATTTATTGAATTCCTGTAGCACTGAAGACTTGAAACATGAAAGAGGAACAGGGTCACACTCTGTCACCAGAAATGAAAATAAATACTATTTTCATTTAATAAATACTGTTAGTCTGAGATGAGAACATAATGGTTTTGTTCACTTTTACCAAGTCTCCCACTTTTTTCTACGGTGGTCTCTCCCCACATTTGAGAGTCATATGGCCAAAGACTACTATAATAATCCAAAGGAAAATTATAAAAGGGTCCCTTGTTTATTAACAAAGAAACACAGTTGCACCAAGTTGGGGTTCGGGGTGAAGAGGCCTGTCCCTTTAGAATGGTGTATTTTGTTTTTTATCACTGACATTGTTTAGAATCACCAGTATATGGTGATTATAAAAAGACCAGCTTTTAGTTGTCTTTATTATTGCCTTAAATTCTCACAGACATTTGGAAGAATGTCCTCTTGTTGCCTACACCCAAGGCAGACCACTCACATAGCCCCACCTCACTGGCAAGCCATTCATGCAATGTAATTTATTCGAAGCTGAAACTATTTGAGAGAGAGGAAAGAAAGAAAAAGAAAAAAAAAGGAAGGAAAGGAAGGAAGGAAGGAAACGGAAAGGAAGGGAGGGGAAGAGGGAGAGAGGAAGGAAGAGAGGAAGGAAGGGAAGAAGGAAAGAGAAAAAGGAAGGAGAGGGAGAGAAAGAGAAAGGGAAGGGAAAGGAAGGAAGGAAAGAGAAAGGAAAGAGTACAGCTTTTAGTTAAGTCAATGTGGATCATAAAGGAAAAAGAGCTGAAGTAGGCACAAACGATGAAGGTTTATTTACAAGAAGGAACTTCCTTCAGGAACCTTGGATGTGTTTGACTTAGTATATGGTGATGGGGGGCAGATCTAAAAGAACATCTAGCATTCCCACAATATATGGGTTCACAGAACCCCTGCTAAGCAATTTTCTTTTACAAAAACTTGAGAAGGCAGTATCTCTACGCTCAGAAAAGCCAGGTATATTTTCAGGAGGCAGAGTGAGCAAGTGTTTGAAATGAAAAGGGGGTGAAAAAAGATTGAAAAACTTAATGCTAAAAGAACATTTTCCTATTTCCTATGATATGGTTTCTGAAGATTCTTTGGCTTTTCCTTCTTCTAAGGCTAATCAAGAAAAAAAGACTTTTTTTTGGTACTATGTTTCAAGTGAATTTTTAAGCAAGCTGTGAAAAGCTATCTTCTGGCTCTGACCTGGGATTTATCATTTCATGCATTATTCAGTACTCCTTGCTCTGGATACAGCCCTTAACTCTTTTCTTCACTGTCCTCATTAGCACCAAATATTTACAGTTTTGGGGAAGGTTTTCTATTTTAAATGTTTTAGTTTGTTTCCTAGTAAAGTTTGAAAAGTGACTGGAAGATATTTACATTTCTTTTATGTATTCTTATAAGGATATATAAAAGCAGCTTAGCTTGTGACAACCACTAGGTGACAACAGAGAGTTTAAGATGGTGTTTTAGGCAAATGCCTGAAGTGCAGTTTTTGGACTTGATTGGGTGTAGACTCATCTGCCTCAACAGACCACAGAACAGTGTTGCTTAGCCCTCATTTATGACGGCCAAAATATAAATGCCTCTGACATCCAGAAGATTCCTCTAATAAAAGTTTTCTTCCATTGACCACACCCAGCACACAGGTGGATGGTGTTTAAGATCCTAAGTCATGATCCCAAGGGTTTTAACATGAAGCAATTTCAAAACGGTTTTAGCCAGTTTCCCACCTCAGCCAAAATAATACATCAAGAAAGCATCCTTTGAACACGTAGCTGTGAACATTGCATTCTGACTAGAAAATATAAAGAGCTTGCCATGTGAATCCTGGTAATGATATGGATTTCAGGCCCTCCTTTCTGCTGAACTCATGGGGGTTTCTGTCTTTACTGGCTGCCTACTCGGGGATGTAGAGTATCTTCAAGTAGAGAATTACTCATAGCGACATTTCTTAAGAACCACAGGATTCACCAGAAAAAGGGGACTCATTCTTAAGCTTCTGAGGACGGTCTCTTTCCCATTCAGTGAGTGTACTATTTGGACAGGAAGCTCAGTAAGTTCGAAAGCCAAGGAAAGTCCACGAGCCGCAGGGGCGAGTTGGAAAATATCCAAGCCTTACCTCATACACTCACACTTCGCATATACCAGTAGAACAGCCAAACATCTTACAGAGAATTAACATGCTCCAGATGAATGCTTACAGGATTAAGGATTGAAATGATCTTTCGGAACTGTCATACTAGCATTTAAAAATATTGAAAAAAAAAAGTTTTGTAAGTGACCTGACTTTCTCCTTTCCTGTTTATTAAAGTGCCACCTTAGGCTTTTTGCGATGAAGATTTAGTTTCCCTAAAGACATTTTTACCATTTTAAATGGTACTTAACAGGAAAGATCAAAAGTCCTTTGGCTCTTAATAGAAATTTTCTTCATAATTTTATTAATCGAGAAAGCGTTAGTGTGGAATCCACCATCAACACCCGTGCTGGTGCCCAGACCCATTTGTGTGCTATCTCTATTCTAGCTAAATCTCGGAAACTGTGTGTAGTTACAGGCCTTAGTTTTGCAAACCCTACATATTTGTCATTCTCATCATTCATATGCTTGGAAGCACAGACGGAGGCCCTTGAAGCCTGAGGAATAAGTAGGCAGTGACCTCTCACTTCTTCCTGCATTTATCTTCTCTTACTTGGCGTACTTGCAGTCTGTCTGGAGCTACCCGGAGCTCCCTTGGAATCTTGCACACAGCTTATCATTAGGAATGGCTCCTCCAGAAACCACGAAGACAAGAACGAAACTTTCTAAGCTCCAAAGAGTCACTCTTTAATTGTAAAATCTCTAACTGGCTAGAAGATGAGATAGTTCCCTCTGCTCATTCCTCCCCACCCTGCCGCCTCCAGTAACTTCTGATCCTACTGTCCTGTCCGGCATGCAGAAGCCCCCAGCTAAATGGCCTAATGCTGTTAACTGGATTGGCGTATACATTTAACTGTCAGGAACCAATCAGGGATTTCTGCCATGAGTAGCTCCATTTCTAGATGAATATGTTTAGTCTACTCATAGAAGTAAGAGATTTGGGAAATACAGGCATATTGACAAGACATGTTTTATTAACTAGAGGTCTGTATTCATGTAAATCTTTAACATCAATGAGTACCATTTGAATAAAAATAGAAACAAAAGCCAAATCACTTTAATTGTCCTTCCTTTCAGAACACATTAACTATTGGATATGAATAAAATAAGAATGTAGTTCACTCAGAACTAAGGAGACTTAAAGCTTTACTTATTTTGTCCATCTGCAGATGTCCTCCTTGCTTTGTTGTATGACACATGATTTTGAAATACACTTTATTTAACATCTACGTTCAAAGCTTTTCAATCTGGAGCTTCTCTTTTTAAAAAATATTTATATACATGTTCTAATTTCTAATTACAGCATTACTATTTTATGTCTAGATTTCTGAAAAGAGGCTTGGTTAAAATATGTAGTTTAAGAGCTGTGTGCCACATCTGAAACACAAGATTTTTTGTTGCCCGAGTTGTTATGGTTTCAACTTGTTACATGTGTGTGCGCGCATGTGAGTGTGTTTTCTAACCAACTTTAAAATTATAAATAAAAACCCATCTGGTAATTCAGAATTAGTACTTAGCAGACTATATCTGATAAACACTTTATTATTCTAATATTCTTTGTTAGCAATTCTACGTTCAAATCTTGTATAGCCTCAAGTGGAAATATTTCTCTGTGTGAAATTGGTAAGAGAATGAGTGGGAAGTGAGATTACTTCAGGCAGCAAAAAGGGGAGGGGCAGGTTTTTTAAAGGTCAAGGTGAGATTCTCTGCTCATGCAAGCTGTCCACTGGGAGCACCTGCCTGCCGTCGAACCTGCCTGCTGTTGTCTGGGCCCAGAGTCGGGGTCTTGGCTTGTTTTTGGACGGCTAGAACCATGATTTCTGTCATGTGCCAGAGGCCCACCTGCCTTCTGCTTACTCTGCTGCCCCTCACCCAGCATTTTTGCACATGTTCAGTCCAAAACAACTGATTTGTGTTTTTATTTCCACTCAGTTCAAAATAATTTCAAACTTGATTTCTCTTTAACCCACAGGGTAGTTAGAAGTGTGATTTCTTATTTTCCAAATATTAGGGGGATTTTCCATGAACCTTTTGTTATTGATTTACAATTTCATTCCATTGTCGTGAGAGCGCATACCTTGTGTGACTTAAGTCTGCTTGAATTTATTGAGACTTGTTTGAAGCCCAGAATATGATCTATCTTGGTAAATGTTCCATGGACACTTGAGAAGAACGTGTTTTCTTCTGTTTGGGAGTTGTTTGGTAATGCTGTTCAAATATTCGATATCCCTACTCATTAGCTCTCTATTTGTTCCATCAGTTATTGAGAAAGGGGTTGGAAATTTCTGATATGTTGTCTATTTTCTTCACTGTTCTTTCAGTTTTTGCCTCAGGTATTTTGAAGTTTCACTCTGAGATGCATAAACATTTAGAATTGTTATGTCTTTTTCATGAATTGAACCTTTTATTATTATGAAATGACCTTCATTATCCCTTGCCATATTCTCTGCTCTGAAATCTATTCTGTCTGGTGCTAATATAGCCACTCCAGTTTCCTTTTGGTGTTAGCATGGTATTTTTTTTTCACTATTTTACTTTTGACCTATTTTTGTCTTTAAAGTGCATTTCTTGTAGGAAGCATATCGTTGGACCTTTATCTAATTTGATATCTCTACATTTTAATTGCTGTATTTAGACTATTTCCTTTTAAATATGATTACTGATAAGCTTGTATTAGTATCACCTCTGTTTCTTCTAATGTGTCATTGGTTCATCTGGCCTCTGGTCACTCAAAGGTTTCTCACCCAGCATTTGTATGTGTCCAGTCCAAAAGACCTGAGTTTTACTTACAAGAAATATGATACTAGAAACACAACTATTCTAGGTATTCCTAGAAAGACACAAACCACTGAAAATAACTCTTGAAGAAATGGAAAATCTGAACAGATCCCAAACAAGTAAAGACATTTAATTAGTAATCAAAAAACTTAGATATACGCACACACAGAGCGAGCGAGCAAGAGTGCCCAGGACTAGATAGCCTCACTGATGAAGTATATTAAAGATTTAACACCAGTTCATCACAAATCATTTTGAAAAACAGAAGATGAGGCAGCACTTCCCAACTCATTAGAAGAGGCCAGTATTAGTATGATAATGAAACCAGACAAATATATCACAAGAAAATGAAACTACAAACCAATGGCTCTTATGATTATAGGCACACAAATCTCAAAAACTACTGGCAAACAGAATTCAGCAACCTCTAATAAAGGGATTATACATCCTGATTGAGATTTAGCTCAGAAATGCAAAAGTGATTCAACATACAAAAAATCAGTATGCTAGAGCACATTAACATAATAAAGAAAAAAACCACATAATCATCTCAACAGATGCAGAAAAAAGCATTTGACAAAAATATGCAGTCCCATGATGAAAACACTCAACAAACCAGGAATGTAAGGGAGATTTCCCAACTTGATAAAAGCCATTTACAAAACAATCCTACAGCCGACATCATGCTTAATGATGAAAGACTTAAGGCTTCCTCTCTAAGATCAGGAACAAGATAAAGATGGCAGCTCTTGCTACTTGTAGTCAACATTGTCCTGGAAGTTCTCACCTGAGCAATTAGGCCACAAAAAGAAATATCAGGTATATACATGGAAAAGAGAAATAAAGCTATCCTGTTGGCAGATGACATGTTCTTCTATGGAGAAAATCCTAAGGAATTCACCAATACAGTATTATAACTAATATATGAGGTTAGCAATGTCATAGAAGACAAGATCAATATACAAAAATCCATTTTATTTCTGCACACTAGCAATAAACTGAAACTGAAATTAAGAAAATATCCATTTACAATAGTATAAATAATCAAATTTGTAGGAATAAATTCAACAACAGAACCACAAAACAGATTCACTGAAAACTACACAATGCTTCTGAAAGAAATTAGAGATGGATAAATTGAAAGACATCCCTGTTAATAGCTTTGAAGATTTAGTATTGTTAAGATTGCAATACTCCCCAAATTAATCTAATCCGTATCAAAATCTCAGCTGCCTTTTTTGCAGAAATTGACAAGCTGATCTTAAAATTCATATAAAAATGTAAAAGGTCCAGAGTAGCCAAAACAATCTTGAAAAGGGAGAACAAAGTTGGAGGACTCAACACAGTCATCAAGAGAATGTTGTACTATTCTAAGAAGAGACGTATAGATCAATGGAACAGGATTAAAACTCAAAAGCTAAACCCAAACATTTCCAGTCAATTGATTTTTGATAATGATGCCATGACAATTCGATAGAGAAACAGTAGTCTTTTCAGTGATGATGTTGGAAGAATTGGGTATCCACAAGAAGGTACAGCCAGATATCCCTAGATAAAAGAATGAAACTAGATCTCTCTGCCTTATACTATCTACTACAAATATTAATTCCAAATGGATCAAAGACCTAAACGTAGGAGCTAAAACCATAAAGCTGTTAGTATGAAGGAATCATAGATATAAATATTCATAACCTTGGAGAGATACCAAAAGCATAAGTAACAAGGGAAAAAATAAATTGGACTTCATCAAAATTGAAAATTTTGTGCATTAAAAGACAATATCAAGAGAGTTGGGACAGAGAAAACCCACTAAGTGGAAGAAAATATTTGTAAATCATATATCTAATAAGGGTCTAGTATCTATAATATATAAAGAATTTTTACAACACAGTAATAACCCAATTTTGCTGGGAAAAATTAGTGCTAGATATGTATTTGTTGAATGGATAAGCCAAATGATAGAAATTAAAATAATTCCAACGTTCATCTTTAAGAATAAAGAAGCACTAAAAACAGTTGCAGAAATATAACAGGATGAGATTATAGATATTCCAAGGTATTATCAAAAAATGATATTCAAAAGACAAAAATGATAGATCAAAAGGACAAGGTAAACAGTCCCCAACAGACCTTTATTCCGGAAGATCTAACTGTATGGTAAAGAGAGCGTCCCCAGATAATGGGGTAACAGCAATGGCCAATTCAACAAATTAGGATTAGCAAATTAGCTGTATTTCTAGAAAAATGCTACCTCTGATTCTCATCTTAATGTACTAGAATTTCAATAAATCATAAAACTAAATGCAAAAAAAGAGTGAAAAGATGAATTACAGATTGATATTTAATTTATTTCAGGTTGGGAAACGGAAGAAATAATAAAATGTCAGTTGATTGGATTATATAAATATTTTAAACTCCTGCCTGGCAAAAAAATAAAATTAAAAGGCAAACAATAAATTGGGAAATAGCTGTAGTATATTTTTAGACTGGTGCTGTTCAATAGAAATATAGCTCAAGGCATAAATGTGAGTCACATATATAATTTTAAATTTTCACTAGCCATATTAAAAAGAAACAGGTGAAAATTAAATTTAATGATATATTTTACTTAACCCAACATATTCCAAATATTGCCGTTCCAACATGTAATAAGAGCACTAATTAATAAAATATTTTATATTCTTGATTTGGATAAGTCTTCAAGACCTTGTGCGCATTTGGCCCTTACGACACATGTAAATCCAGACAGGTGTTCAATGGCCAGGCAGGCACAGCTTCCCGGGTCAGTGAATTAACACCAGCCCGCTCCATGTGGATTTAATGGCTAGCATCTGAGAAAGTGCAGTTACAGAACAACAGGGGAAAAAATGGCTAAAGATGTGAACAGACAACCCAAAGAAGAACCATTGACCAAAAAGCACATTTTTAAAAGTGTTCAATGAAACTAATCATGTAAGCAGGGCGAAAACATTTAGTGCAATTTTTCACAAATTTGAATAAGAATACTTTCTTTAAAAAATAAAATTATAATTGTCAATAATAGTAAGTATTCAGTGGGGTGAGACACTCTCGTATGCTGGACAGAGTGTAAATTGATACAGCTCATCTGAAATATGCAGCAATGTGTATCAAGAGCTTTTTAAAAGCTAGGTTATTTTACTTTTTGAAATCTAAAGAGAAAAAATCAAAGGTGTGAACAGAGATTTACCTGCAAGAATATTCGTTAGAGTGTGGCTTATAATAAATAATGATTTAAGTAAATGGTATATGCTGTCAAAGATCATGTTGTTTACAAAGATAGACTGTTAGAGAATGCTCAGAAAACCATATTATATGAGAAAAGCATAACATAAATGATACAATCCTAATGTTATAAAATATTTTATGTATGTATAGAAAAAATACTAGAGAGTAAAATCCACCCAAGAGCTAACAGTTTATATATAACTAGTGCTGTTTAGATGGTATTAATTTCTTTCTATTTGGTTATAGTTTTATACTTTGACCATGTATCACAGTTTTAATGGAGGAATCAATCTGCACTAAAAAGTAGATGAGCCTTTGTCACAATATGTAACTCTTCTGATCTATGATAGGCAAGGTGGTGTGGGAGGCACCTTTGGACCTGCAAGGAAATTTAAGTCAAGAGTTTTTAATATAGTGATGTGCAAAGGGAAAACAATTAAATTGTACAACAACCAAAGAGTCATCACAATAGCACGTTATAATTAGTTTCCAAAAGTTTCAATGACAGCGACTGAAAGTTATTCTACTTCAATATTAATAATACTATCTAACCATCTATAAACATGAGCAGTCAAACTCAGCAGTTGTTATGTACTCACGCAGTGTACCTCCTGAATTACTTTTGTGGTTGCAGCCCCTATTTGTGTATTTTACTGTGGGTTAAGGTTAAGGTGAATGCAATGGTAAGCAGGATTTTTAAAAATATTATTTTTAGCACTTCTTTTATATTGGACTAACACCTAAAGTACATAAAGATATTAATGTGCAACTAGGCTTTGAGAATTAAGTAGATATTTTGTCTTTTTGTAAATGTGATCACACCAGTTAAATGGGAAGTTCATATTTACAAAGCATTTTGTCATCTTCTTGTGGTTCCCTGTAGTCTGGTACCATTCTTTATCTAAATAGTATGCCAAAAAGCCTGCAAAAGTAGAGCAATTAGGTCTTATAAAAATAGATGGAAACTTCCCTTGGAAAGAGAAACATTTTTGCTGTTAGTCATTTCTACCGCATTTCAGTCGGGACAATCTTGATTACAGAGAAAACAGATTCAAAAAGCTTTCCCTTGTGATATCTCTAGGAAATAGTTATGTGCTTAACTTTTGTTTAGAGAAAAGGCTTTTTTAGACCAGAAAAACTAAATCTTGAATTAAGAGTAAGAGCAGATCAAGATTTAAATATTAACATTAAGATGGTGTCATTTTAGATATTTTCTATCTACAAAACCGTGCAATTTTGTGATGCAATTAGCGATGTTTCCCTATTGAGACTGTAGTAAAATTGCTCATTTAAGTAATGATGCTATTAGGCAACCATCTGTAATAATTTTGTTTTTATAGTCTATCTGAAATTATGTTCTTGAATACCAAAATGTTAAATAGTAAAACATTACATTTTTAAAAAATAATCCTGGAATGAAAATTACTTCTGCTGATTAATCAGTGCTAGATAATTGAGATATAAGGACAGAATTTCTTCTAACAGGTACCTGGAAGACCATGGTCCTAGAATTCATATTTACTCTGGATATAAGGAGATAAACAAGCATGTAATTCCCAAACTCAATAATCTGGTTTCTTCTTGATCTTCAGAATAATTGACCATCTGCTTATTGTTTGAAATATTTTTCTGTAGTTAAGCTGGGAGTAGGGAAAGCAGTGGGGGAGGAAGCAATAGTATCCATATTTAAAACTTTCTCTGTAAGCTTTTATACCAAACTTTTCAAAACTAAACATTTTTGGAGCACAAGCACCCAATGGCCATCAAATGTCCTTTATTTGCAATATTATTACAGCTGAAAAGGCTTCAAAGGAGTGGTTTAGGGAACAGGTGTTTATGCTTAGTTAACATTTAGGCCTGATTTGAGTTCATTCAGCATTGTTGACCTGTATTTAAGGGAATCAACCATGATATATTATCACATTTCTTCAGTCTTTTCTTACAGATCTAAGATTGCACAATGAACTCTGATGAATAAGGAAGGGTGCACATAAGTTTAAAATAGTCATACTGCAGGTAACAAATTAGTGCACAGCCCAGGTTTCAAGCCTGCTGAATCTCATATATGGGA
Organism: Macaca nemestrina; assembly: GCF_043159975.1. NCBI lineage: Eukaryota > Metazoa > Chordata > Mammalia > Primates > Cercopithecidae > Macaca > Macaca nemestrina. The sequence continues at coordinate 118,373,075 of NC_092133.1, read as the reverse complement.
GGAGAACAACAACCAGATGGCTGCAGATACCCTGGGGCTACAAGAGCCTGGGTCTGCAGTGTTCAGAAGGATACAGAAGAAATTTTTTGTGTGTGTGCAAGAAAGAGAACCATTGTATATTTTGTATTGAGGTAAAATTCACATAACAAAATTCACCATTCATAGTATTGTCTTATAATTCTTTTTATTTACATAAAGTCAGTAGAAATATCTCGACTTTCATTCCCGACTCTAATGAGTCTTTTTTTCTTGCTCAGTCTAACTAAAGGTTTGTTAATTTTGTTTATCTTCTGGAAGAACCAACTTAGATTTTTTTTTTATTGTCTCTACTGTATTTCTACTCTATATTTCAATTATTTTCACTCTAATATTATCTTCTCCCTTCAGCTTGTTCTGGATTAAATTTGCTGTTCAATTTTTAGTTCCTTAAAGTAAAAGATAAGGTTATTGACTTAATGTATTTCTTTCTTCATATAAGCATTTGAAGTTACTGCATTTGCTGCAATCCTTAAATTCGGATATGTTTTTATTTTTTCATTTATCTCAGCTTATCTTCTATTTTCTCTTTGGTTCTTCTGTAACCCATTCATTAAGAGTATTTTGTTCAATGTTTACTTATTTGCGAATTTTCTAGTGTTCCTTCTGTTATGATTTCTAAATCAGTTCACTGTGGTCAGAGAAGATACTTTGTATGATTTAATTTTCTGAAATTTATTGAGACTGGTTTTGCAGTCTAATATATGGTCTGTCCTGGGGAATGTTCCATGTGCACTTGACAAGAATGTGTACTCTGCTGCTGTTGAGATGAGTACCCCATATTTGTCTGTAAGGTCTAGTTGGCTTATCATGCTGTTCAAGTCCTTTGTTTCCTTATTGTTGGTATGTGTAGATAATTCAATCCATTATTGAGAGCAGGACCTTGAAGTCTCCAACTTAGATTATTATTGAACTATCTTTTTCTCTCATCAATTATGTTACTGTTTGTTTCATATATTATGGGGATCTGATGTTTAGTACAGATATGTTCATAATTGTTCATCTTGTTGAGGGATTAACCCTTTTATATGTATATGTCATTTTTTGTCTCCAACAAATTTTATCTTATATCTAATCTGATATTAATATAGCTACCATAGTTCTACTTTGGTTATTATTTACATAGAATATCATTTGCTACCTTTTAATTTATAACCTACTTATTTCATTAGATCTAAGGTAACTAACTCTCTTATAGAAAACATAGTTGGATTGTCTTTTAAAAAATTTTTTCTACCATTTCTACCTTTTAGTTTACATTTAAGGTAATTACTCATAAGGAAGGACTTGTTCCTTTTTGTGATTTGTTTTTATATATTTTATATCCATTTTGTTTCTCAGTTCCACCATTACTGCCTGCTTGGTAAATCAATAGTTTTTAGTGTATCATTTTGATTCCCTTCTTCTTTCTTTTACTACATATGTTTTGGTTATTTTCTTAGTTGTTGCCCTGGAGATTACAATTAATACCCTAAATTTATAACAGTTTAGTTCAAATTAATACCAACTTTGTTTCAGACGTATACAAAAACTTTGCTCCTATGAATCTTTATGCTCTTTTACATTTTTATTGTTGCAAATTATATCTTTAAGCATTGTGAACTCATTAACAGATTTGTACTTATTGTTTTATGCATCTGTATTTTAAATCATTTAGGAAAAAGTATTAATACTGACTTTTATATTTATCAGTGTAGTTACTTTTACCAGTGTCTCTCATTTCTTTACATGCATTTGAGTTATGGTCTATAGTCCTTTTATTTTAACCTAAAGAATTCCCATTATTTCATATAGGGCAATTCTGCTAGTGACAAATTCTCTCCATTTCTGCTTATCTTGGAATATTTTAGTTTCTTTTTCAATTTTGGTGAGTTTTTTCAGATATAGAATTCTTGGTTGGCAGGGTTCCCTCCCCTCCCCTCCTTCTCAAATACATCATTCAACTTTCTCCAGCCCCTATGGTCTCTGATAAGAAATTAGCTTTTAATCTTACTGAGGATCCCTTGTATGTGATGGGTTGCTTTTCTCTTAATGCTTTCAATATTTTAAATTTTAATAGTTTGATTATACTGTATCTTAGTGTGAGTCTCCTTAAGTTTATCCTACTTTATCCTTGAGCTTCTTGGATGTTTAGATTCATGTCTGCCATCACATTTGGAAAGTTTTAGCTATTATTTCTTCAAATATTGTTTCTCTTTTTCTTTCTTCTGTCTTTCGGGGAGTCCCATTATACATATATTGGTATGTTTGATGGTATGCAACAGGTCTCTTAGGCTCTGTTCATTTTTCTTTCTGCTTTTCAGACTGGATAATCTCAATTGGCCTTATCTTGAAGTTCACTGATTTGTTCTTCTGCCTGGCCAAGCCCCTCCAGTTGTTGAACCACTTTAGTGAATTTTTCTGAAATGAGAAATTTTATTTTGCTTTATCAGACTTTCTATTTGATCTTTTTTTATTATTTCTCTATGTTTATTGATATTCTATATTTCATGAGACATCATTATCTTGGTTGACTTTAGTTTTTTGTCCATAGTGTCTTTTACCTCTTTGAGCATAAGACAGTTCATTTAAAGACTTTGTCCCTGATGTTCCATAGCACTGTAGGATGACTCTGGTTAACAATAATATATTACACAGTTTTAAGTAGCTAGGAGGAGAATACTGAATGTTGCTAACACAAAGACATTATACATGTTTGAGGTGATGGATATGCTAATCACCCTGATCTGATCACTACATATTATATGCATCATAACATCATTCTGTATCCCATAAATGTGTCAATTTAAAAAAATTTAAAATTATATGTACATAACTTCTGTGATATGGACAAAAGATTAAAGTATCAGAATTTGCAAAAAAAATTTTAATAAACTTTATCTCATAAGGTTAATGCCTGGATGTCTTCAGGTATCGTTTCTATTAGTGTCTTTTTTTTTTTTTTCATGCTTATGGACTGTATAATCTTGTTTCTTTGCATGCCTCATTTTTTATTAGAAGCTGAACATTTTGAATATTATATTCTGGTAAATCTAAAAATCAGATTCTCCATCCTTTTCAGGCTTGTTTGTTAAGTGACTTTTATAGTCTATATTCTTTGTTTTGTGTGGCCATTGAAGTCTCTTTTCTGTTAGGTTAGTAGTCAGCTGGTAATTCAACAGATTTTCATAAAACTTGGACCAAAAAATACTTTTTAAAATCTGAATTATTTGCAGATGAACTGCATGTTTGTGTGTTGGGTATGTCTTCAACACACATAAGCCTGTATTTCCTGCATGTGCAGAGCCTGAGGTCAGCAGGAGATGAGAGCTTTGGGCCCTTCTCATGCCTTTTGTGAGAATGTTCCAGGCTTCTAGATTCCTAGAAATATATTGGTACTTTTCAGTGCTCTTATTCCCCAGATCATCTCATTCCCATTCCTTCTTCACAATCTTTTTGTTTAGTCTATTGTTTGTCTTAACCATTATTCAGTGTCCTGGGTAGCACTGACTAATCCATTTGCCTTTAAATGTTTTAGATAAATGACCCCCGCTAACTTTGTCAGCCCTAGGAAAATTAGCAGTTGGGTAAAACAAAAGCAAGCCCTTTGAGCCACTCTTTCAGGGATCCACCAGCCAGGTCAAAATAAACAGCAGTTCTTTGAAAATAAGGTCCATTGTGCTCCTCTAGTACTTGGTACCTGTCCTGAGCATGCAGATGTCTTGAAAGCCGTCATTGAGCTGAGGAGCATGAGATAGAATCAAAGTAAGTTAAAATGCTGCATAGCTCTTTTACTCAGATTCAGCTGTGTTTTTGTTTTTTCTTAAGTATCCCTCTCATTTCTATAAGCTCCTAAGTAGTTTCTAGAATTCCAAAAAAGTTGACTAACAGTTCTTGCTAGTTTGTTGATTGTTTTTATGAACTGATAGACTTTTGAGTTCCCTACTCCATCATTTTTGAGATTGTGTTTAAATTGCCTGTTCATTTATATTTACTGAGTTAGAATGAACATGAAAACAGGTAAATAACTGCCATTTTCAGCATTGAACCTCTTTGATTTAGCAAAATACTGACACATAACAGGAGCTAATGTTTATTCTCACATCCTATATTGTTATCAAAATTCTTCCAAATTCCATTTTACTCTGCTTCTTCCAGTTTCTGGGATCCTGTATCAACCATAAAACTTTTTCTTGCTGGTCATACTGTCAGAAGGACATGTTTAACTAATTGGTCAATTAAATCTTCTTGCCTTCATGTGCTAGATTATGTGGGGGCTTAGAAAATAAACATCTCCCAACTTCAGGAAGATTTACAAGGGCATAGGAGATATCAACTGAATAATAGTGGTAATTGGAGAAAACTTTGTGGCCTGGTACTGTCAGACAAAAATGTACATTGGATGAGGTTCCTGAGATGAATCTACAAGGATAAGTGAGATTTGAATCAGTTTAGATAGACGGAATGGCATTCAAAGGTATGAGCATCTAGATTAGAGAGAAAAGAGCATATAGGAGAGTAGAGGAAATGTGGCATGTTTGGAAAGGCAGATTCCTGTTGTGCTTTTAAAAGATATGGCCCTGAACCAGGTGCTAGATAGTTCTATTTTGGTAAAATACTGTAACTGAAAAAAGTACTCACATGAGAGTAAGAAGATAGGAGTTTTGAGATGATTTTGCTACTGACTGTTTTGCTTTAGATAAATGACTCCCCCTCACTGGGCCTCAGAATTGTCTTTCATCACTGGCCATCAGAGAAATGCAAATCAAAACCACAATGAGATACCATCTCACACCAGTTAGAATGGCGATCATTAAAAAGTCAGGAAACAACAGGTGCTGGAGAGGATGTGGAGAAATAGGAACACTTTTACACTGTTGGTGGGACTGTAAACTAGTTCAACCATTATGGAAAACAGTATGGCGATTCCTCAAGGATCTAGAACTAGATGTACCATATGACCCAGCCATCCCATTACTGGGGATATACCCAAAGGATTATAAATCATGCTGCTATAAAGACACATGCACACGTATGTTCATTGCAGCACTATTCACAATAGCAAAGACTTGGAATCAACCCAAATGTCCATCAGTGACAGAGTGGATTAAGAAAATGTGGCACATATACACCATGGAATACTATGCAGCCATACAAAAGGATGAGTTTGTGTCCTTTGTAGGGACATGGATGCAGCTGGAAACCATCATTCTTAGCAAACTATCACAAGAACAGAAAACCAAACACCGCATGTTCTCACTCATAGGTGGGAACTGAACAATGAGATCACTTGGACTCGGGAAGGGGGACATCACACGCCGGGGCCTATCATGGGGAGGGGGGAGGGGGGAGGGATCGCATTGGGAGTTATACCTGATGTAAATGACGAGTTGATGGGTGCTGACGAATTGATGGGTGCAGCACACCAACATGGCACAAGTATACATATGTAACAAACCTGCACATTATGCACATGTACCCTAGAACTTAAAGTATAATAATAAAAAATAAATAAATAAAAAGAATTGTCTCTTATACATTAGTGGGATCAGAATAGATAATACGGAGAGGTCCTTTCAGCTCTAACTGTAACGCTTAAGGTTCTTGCCTAGCCACGCCAAAGAACTGGTGTGGCGGCTGACCATGCGAGTGATAAGAGACATGGACCGAGGGTGAGAAAAAGCCATAGGCTTTATAGAGCCAAGTGAAAGTACAAAGCTTCCACAGTGTGGAAGGGGTCTTGAATGGGTAGCCAGAGTCAGATTATACAATTGTCTTTGAAATTCTTTAATGTTGGAAATATGTGTGGCGGGAAGATGTTACTAGAGCGAGAAACAAAGCCAGTAAATTATTTTGTGACATGTCTTAGATTTTGAGGAAAACCGGAATTGCAACTTAGGTTTTCTCTACTTTATGACCTTGCAGCAGCATGGCAAAGGAGACAGGATCTTACAGGACTTTATAAAGTATGTTTACAAGTAATTGGAATTGGGAGCATAGATAAGGTCTGCTGGTCACAGAAAAATGGGCAGTTAACATTCCTTTTAGTTTTGGGGGAGGGCAAAGGGAGAGAGGACACAGGGAAGCTTACAGCAAAATTTTCACTGTTTATAGCTTTCTTGGGGAAGAAAACACATGCACAAATTCTGATGTTAGGGATATTTTAAGCATATATCTTCAATATTATTCATCCAGGACCAAAGTTAAGTCCTGATACAGGAAATGAGTGAGTTTCACAGCTTTCTGAGCCCCTCCTCAACCCAGGAAGCCCAGATGGCCCCACCTCTCATAACCATCTAAGATATGACTTGTAACAGTCTTGCAGCCCCTTCTTTCCTTCCTTCCTTTTTTAATTATTCTTCCTTATTCCATCTACCTTCAATTAAAGAAAAAAGGTAAGAAACAAGGAAAAACACTATGAGATATGAGAACTCATGCAGCTCACAAAAACTGACAAAAAATATGTCAATATATTTAGAACCCAGTTGTGAATTTTCTTTCTTGTAATAGCAATTACTTAATATACTCATAATAATCTTGTAGAACTTCATGTCTGATAAGCATCTAAAACCTATTTCTGTGCCGGTGATGCCAGTCTTTTTAAGTATTTAACTAAAATTCATCCACTGACCAAGAAGTAACTTTAATTTACTTCTGAAAATGAAATTTTGAGAAATTGATGAAAAGCTTAATGAACATGGGGATTTGTCACCATTAAAAGCAGAATGACAGGCAGAAGCCTCCAGCACTTTTTGAATTGTTAGCTCTCGGGACTCTTGTCAATAATTGATTGGCTTTAAAGTTACAAGAAGTGTCACCTCATACCTTTTATCTCAAGCATTTCTTCTCTGGAATTTCTATGAACACAGTAAGATTAATAGAAATTAGACTCTAATGAAGAAATTCAGGACATTAGGATTATTCCAGTTAAGGTAATCGGACAGAAGACTGGATGGCTTGAGGATATATATTTTTTCATTCCTTTTTCATAAATAGAAGAGATGCTGCAAAATCACATACAAATGCCAATGTTCTGAAAATGGAGAACTATTATTAGAAGCCTTGCATTCTGTCATCGGCATAATAAAGACTGAAAACTCTACCTGGCAGGCTAGAGCGGTCAGCCTATTGGAAAGGCACCTACACCAATCTTAGATCTGATAGGAAGAATTGCTTAGAGCAGCAGCTCTCAAACTTTACCCTTCATCAAAATTACCTGAAAAGTTTGTTAAAATAGATTGTTGGACCATCCCTCCAGAGTTTCAGAGTCAGCCGGTCTGGGTGGGATCCAAGAGTTCTCATTTGTACCAAGTTTTTAGGTAAAATTGATGCTACTTGTTTGGTAAGTGCTGGTGTCAATGGCAAGTAACATCTAAACTGAGACACGAAGGAGATATAGGATTTAGCAAAACACTGTGTTTGTATAGGTAGGAGGAGGGATGGTGAGGAAAGCTGAGGGCAAAGGCTCAGATAGAGGATAACTGCATGTCATCCAGAGGGACCTGCAGAACTATAGGATGTAGAGAGTGTGGAGAGATGTGGCTACAGAGGTGAGGAGGAATCAGTTTTTAGAAGTGTTTTACCATACTAAATTTTGGTGGAGAGCCAGTGACTATAAGCAGGGAAGCAACATGATCAGATGTACAATAGCAAAAGACCATGTTATCCATCATAGAATGTGGATTGAAGGTGGGCCAGACCAGTAAGGAGACTAGTTAGGAAGCTACTATAGGAATGAATTGGTGGCTAGGAGCTGTATAGTGGCAGTGAGGATGGAGAAAAATAGAAGAATTTGAAAGATACTTAAGAGGTAGACATTAAATTCTTCATGATTCATTTGATTGCTGGAACGTGGATAAGGGAGAAAAATCCAAGTTTATTCCTAAGCTTCTGCTTGGTACAGTTAGACAGGGCTGTAACACAACAGCAAATGTAGGTTGGAGAACAGCAAAGTGGGTTGGAGAAGGAAGGAGTGGAGAGAGGGGTGATTTTGTGTCAGGCCCTGCTGATGTCCGGTGGGCCCCTGAGTATACAGGGATTGAGCCCAAGAGAGTGATCTGAACTGGAGGTATAGAGGTGGGTCTTGCTGGCAGACCCATAGATGATAACTGAGATAGGGGAGCCAATGGAGTTGCTTGGGTGCAATATGGAGTAATAATATAACGTGGCCACATTTAGGAGATCCTTGGAAACACTGCCATTTAAGGGGAAGACTGAGGTAGAGAAGTCTGCAATAGAGATTGAAAAGCAGGTAGCCAAGAAGTGGGAAGAAAGTAGGAAGAGAGAACTAGGAAGAAAACCAAGAGAGTGTGACATCAGGGAAACTGAGGGTTCCAGCCACATCAAAAGCTGGGGAGAGACCATGTAAAATAAGAAGTGAACAACATCAGTTCGCTCTTGGAGGAAGGTCATGGGTAACCCAAGTACAAGTTCTTATGGTGAGCTGTATAGCTTGAACCAGAAATATCTAGAAAATGAGAAAGCAGAGGCAGATGAATATGATGACAATTTCTGGGTTACCCATTTTATCATTTCACAATGATTTCCATGAATTTGTCTGCTATTAATAATGAAAATTGAATGTGCCCTTTAAATATGCCTTTTCATATTAAATTTTGGATGTTTCTTGCAGTCTTCCCATATATGTTGGGCTTTCCTTCAGAAATAGTGAAACCTTCTGAACTCATGGTCTCCTGAAGATTTAGCTATGAAAAAATAGTGGAAAAGTCATCCATATAGGAAGTCCAATGATTTGAAATTTTTTCTACGGTTGTATTTCATACAAATGCATGTCTGCATATTCTTTTTTATAGTCTGACCTGTAGGCTTTTCAGACAATCCTAGAAAAATGCATCTTATTCCATTTTACAAAAACCAATATCCTGAAATGCTTAGATTGAAGTGTAGAGTTGTGTTTATTATGTTTTCTATTATTTGAAAGCCAACAAAATCAATAATGGAAGACTCGAGGGATTTTGCTTTGGTTATGCTCTCTTGAAATGAGATTATAGGGATTTTACAATCTTGAATTCTCAAGCTATACAATAAATACCCAAAGGGCCAGCTAGAAAACATAAACATTTCTGATAATTTAGAAATGAGATTTGAGTAAAAGTTACTATAACTGGAATCATAGATTTCCTTTGCAAAAGACAAAACTTAACTGATTAAGAAGTATTTTAAAGGAGACAGTTACTTAACAAATCCATTATTAGCTCTCTGAGATTTAAAGTTTCGATGGGAATTGTGAAACAAGCATAAAAAATATATTTATCACATTTTGACCATGGGAAGAATATATAGTTCATAACTATTTTTTTCTCTGAAGCACTCTCAACCTGATGAAAACTCCTTGCCTTAACTTGAAAACTCCCTAGGAGTTGCTGGGTATTGAGAACCAAACTTTGCTTCCTGCCAACCTGTTCCCCCTACTGTCCCTAAAGACAGTTTGCATTTCCCTGCTTTTGATTCCCATCAATTAGAATATCCCCTTATATATTTTCCACTTTCCTTCATTTCTACCTATTGATATCCCCCAAAGCCCAGATCAAACACTACCTGTTCTATTGGGTTAGATTTGCTACCACATAGAATATATAATGTTAGCTATTGCACATGGTAGCTATTTGCAAACTTACTTCTAGTTAAATTGTAAGTTTCTAGAGACAAAAATTGTATCTTATACCTTCCACATTGCCTAGCATGATGCCTAACATATGGTTGTCACTATATAAATGTTTGTTCATTATATTTAAAATGTTTACATTAAGAGTAAAGCTAGAATTTGGAACCATTTTCTCTTTTTCTGCCCTTGCCAAACTATGGAAGAAAAGTGGGTCAGGTTCTCTCTGGAGAATGTAGTCATTCAAAATTTAGAATTCATCCAGGTTCAACTAGAAACAAATATGTGTACATTATGATTACAAGTTTCTCCTACAGAAAATAACATTGGAACTGGCAAAAATACTAATTTTCCAAGAAATTTCTATTTCTTTTTTTTTTTTTAATTTATTTATTATTATTATACTTTAAGTTGTAGGGTACATGTGCATAACGTGCAGGTTTGTTACATATGTATACTTGTGCCTTGTTGGTGTGCTGCACCCATCAACTCGTCATTTACATCAGGTATAACTCCCAATGCAATCCCTCCCCCCTCCCCCCTCCCCCCTCCCCATGATAGGCCCCGGTGTGTGATGTTCCCCTTTCTGAGTCCGAGTGATCTCATTGTTCAGTTCCCACCTATGAGTGAGAACATGCGGTGTTTGGTTTTCTGTTCTTGTGATAGTTTGCTAAGAATGATGGTTTCCAGCTGCATCCATGTCCCTACAAAGGACACAAACTCATCCTTTTTGATGGCTGCCTAGTATTCCATGGTGTATATGGGCAAAGACTTCATGTCTAAAACACCAAAAGCAACAGCAGCAAAAGCCAAAATTGACAAATGGGATCTAATTAAACTAAAGAAATTTCTATTTCTAAGGTAGAATTCTTGAATCTTTTAATCTGCTAATTACAATAGAAACCTTCTTATCCAATATAACTGGACTTAGTATTATATTTGGTCAATTTGTTGAAGTTTTTTAAAGTAGAAAAGCATTAAAAAAATATATAGATACTGTAATTTAAAACACATAAATCACTCACCAGTCTTTTTGAAATAAGGCTTCTTTTTGACTATGGGTTTGATATTTAGAGTTCATTGTTCTCCCTATAGCATAAATCACCAAAATGTATTATCTACTGCATTGTGTTAAATTTTTTTGAAGAAATCTGAGTGTAGAAATTTTTTAGCTTTTTGTTTATTGACCACTCTTTTATTTTAAAATTTCTTCACTTCCACTAAGTTAACATTTTATTTTAATGTTTTATCTTTCCAAAACATTCAGGAGAGATTTCATAGAAAAAGTTTCCTTGCCTGGGCATGGTGGCTCTCGCCTGTAATAATCCCCAGCACTTTGGGAGGCCAAGGCGGGCAGATCACCTGAGGTCAGGAGTTCAAGACCAGCCTGGCCAACATGGTGAAACCCCGTCTCTGCTAAAAAAATACAAAAATCAGCCAGGCATGGTGGCACATGCCTGTACTCCCACCTACTTGGGAGGCTGAGGCAGTAGAATCACTTGAACCCAGGAGGTGGAGGTTGCAGTGAGCCGAGATCACGCCACTGCACTCCAGCCTGGGTGACAAAACGAGACTCCATCTTAAAAAAAATAGTCTCCTTTTGTTTTGTAATAATGTATAATTATTTTATTTAATATTTAATTTTAACAGTGGGCATAATTTGGGAACAAATACACCTGATTCATAACAAATAGTAATTAAACTGGTTGGAGCAGAAGTGCTTAGGCATAGTGCCAGTGTTAGCATTCACTATGACATGGATAGCACTTAATACATTGCATATACAGAATGGAGAGTAACTGTTAATCTGGGGAACTGATGAGATGGAGCATGGTTAAGAGATCTTCTGTTTTACTCGTATTTGTTACTGTATTTCTGACAGTGTTCCACAGAAAAATTGAGAAGTATTTTGTTAATAATTAAATAACTTTTCCCTCTGTCCTGAAGGACAGTGGGGTTAATTTAATGGATGTGTTGTGTTAATTCAGGGAGAATTACCAAAGGTCTCTATATGGAGGAACAATATAGCATAGTACATCAAGGCTATTTCAGGTGTATTGGCTTCATTTCTGGATTTAGAATAATCTTTATAAAAAATTCATTTGACTTAAAATTATTCGAAGAATGAAGTGAAGGAGAAAATAGAACATTGAGAAAATGTGGGGTTTTTTTATGCTTTATGGAAATTGGTTACAGATACTCTCACAGTATCATAAACCACTCATGGTGGTCTATGTCAAATCATAATTTTGTGACATCATCAGAATAGGGTAGGGAGTTAAAATCAGCTGAGAATATTCTAGAAATGAAATTGAAGAATGGGTAGAGAATTCCTATAGTAAGGGTGCACTTTTTCTTCACACATTAGAGATAGAACAGTGCTTAGATATCATCTAATCTAGTAGTTCTCAACTCTGGCTCTTCATCTGAGATATATACAGAAAAATCTCTTAGTTTTTAAAAATCACATTTCCTATAGGCCATCCCAATTTTCTTCCTTAATGCAATGACCTTATTTAGTCTACCTAGTGTTTAAATATTTCTCTCATTTTTATTATTCGTATTATTTTTGGTAATATGATAAAATGACCATGAAAGTAGGTAATATGAAATGATTTTCAGAAAATACCTTTAATAACATTCTACTATAAAAACAACTGGTTGAAGGAAGTTTTTTGAGTTAGTATAATATTGTAAAATACAACCACTTACTTTCAGGACTATTTTTTGATCCCCCAGAAACCTTGTTTGAGCAATGTTTGCCTACGGATCTTTCTCAAGTCCTGAGAATTTTCCTTGAAATATTAAGACACGCTCAAAGACCTCCCATTATGTATGAACCTATTGACCTAATGGACTCTAATGAAAGATATTTGTTTTACTACTGGAAGATAAACTAAGATAAAATTAAATAAAAATAAGAGCAATACTGTTTCTGGATTTTGTCATGTTAAAACTCTGCATAAGCCAGGCACAGTGGCACGTGCCTGGAGTCTCAGCTACTTGGAAGGCTGAGGCAAGAGGAATGCTTGAGCCAGGAGTTCAAGGATGCAGTACACTATGATTGTGCCTGTGAATAGCCACTGCACTCCAGCATGGGCAACATAGCGAGACCCCGTCTCTAAAACAAAAACAAATACAAAACAAAGCAAACTCTGATTAGCTAGATTTTGGTGGGTTTACATTTTACCTAGAAAAATAAGTTATTTTAGAGTTATACTTCCTGAATATTAGGTTTGCTTTCACATTTGAACTTTTGCTTTTCTAGGGTTTTGAAGGTGTTTCTTTCACGAACGGCTCAACGAATTCCGTATATGACTGGTGGACGGGTAATGAGGATGCTGGCAGTAATACTCTTGATAGTGTTTTGGTTTCTCATTGGCTGGACTTCATCTGTGTGCCAGAATTTGGAGAAAGAGATTTCACTTATTGGCCAGGGGCAAACATCTGATCACCTCATCTTCAATATGTGCCTCATTGACCGCTGGGACTACATGACAGCAGTTGGTATGTGGTCACTTGTTTTGTGTGATGGTCTTACCATTTTTCAGTAGCATTAAAACTGGCTTCTTTAAAAGTCTTGCCAGACTCTTTTGTAAAGCCTAAACTAATCTCACCTAATGTAATTCTGGTAAAGTAACATGAAAATGGTAGTAATGGCATGTGAAATGCAAACTTTTTTCTGGATTTTCTATTGTTTTTCAAAGGCATATAGCTTTGTTGAGAAAATGTAATCAAATAAATCAGAAAGGAGAAATGAAGTGAATAATGGCAACTTCTGTGTATAAAGAGCTTACTTTTTTCGATCTTATCAGTTGGTCCCCATTTGATTAATATTAACTATTCTCTTGATCTATTTCCTTACTTGGGAGAAAAAAGGAAGCACGCTGTTTAAGATAAAATGTTGGCCCTATAATATATCAGACTTGGTGTCTAGGGCACTCTTTGGAAAAAGGTTGTCTCTGCAAAATTTCTGATTAATCTATCTTTCCTATGCTGACCTCAAAAGATAACTTTATAATTTTTATCTCTGGAGGTATACAATTACACAAAGACTAAGCCATGCTCCATGAATGTAGTAAGTGCTATGTGGCTGAGAACCTGGAGAACTTTCAAGAGCTGCATCATGGCTTGGACCCAAAACACAGATTATTTTTCTGGCAGCCCAGTGTTTTGAAAAGATGAGGAAAATACACAGGAATTTTTCTGTTGCTAATATTAGTCTATTTTAAGCTAAGTCTCTAAACATACAAAAAAAGGGATATTTTATTATTGTTCCCCTCAGTAAGCCACAGGACAAACCTTAATTGTCTTTGGCAGATATAAAAAACAGAAACATGAGTTTGACCCATTTTTTGTCCCCCTCATATTTTGCAATTGTTGGCTAAATATTCACATCTAGTCTTTTGCTGGAAGCTAATAAAATGTATATTGAGTTTACAGTTCAAATGGAGGAATATTTTTCTGGGCAAGATATTTTAGGAATCTTATAAACCTAGTATCTGCAATAGTGAAGCAATATGGGTATGTAAAGAGAATGATTATGATATATAAAGCTTATTATATTTTGGGTAATATAACTATCAGAAGATAAATCATGACACTAGGGTAGGAAGCGATTCTGATCTTGGCTTTAGTCTGGATATGAAAATAAAATTGTATAGATAAAAAATTTCTACCCACCCTAACATTATTTTATGCTTTCAATACAAGTTAACCAAATAGGAAAAATCATTTCCTTGTATTATTATGAAGCAAAGGCCACTAGTTTTTATTTTTCTGTTTTACAAAAAGAAAAAAAAAAAAAAGCAAACCTCTCTCCCCCTAAAAAAAAACCAACAAACCCTCAAAATACATGATGACAAACAAGCAGAGAGCATGGCCTGTTCACCAAGAATTTTTTATGCGTTGGAATTGAGATGCATTTGAGACCTTTAAAAATTTATTTTGCCCTCCAAAGAGGATCATATTCATGATTTCTATGTAGAAATATACAGAAATATATAATTGATAGTAACCTGTATAGTCATTATTCCTTTCATTAGGTAGCTTATTGATTCACATAGATGCATAAGAATTATTAAAAAGCAAAATTAAGTGGTGAATATTCTTGGTGCAATAGTTTAGTAAAAGGAGATAGCAGTTTGGACTAGAACTCAGGAACCTTTTATAAAGGACAAGTTCTATTAACCATGGGTAATATTTACATTACCGTAAAGAGGCGTAAAGAACATTCATTTTATAAGAATAGTGAAGGTCCAGGCGCGGTGACTCATGCCTGTAATCCCAGCACTTTGGGAGGTGCGGTGGGTGGATCATGAGGTCAGGAGTTCAAGACCAGCTTGACCAACATGGTGAAACACCATCTCTACTAAAAAAAACAAAGATTAGCCAGACGTGGTGGTATACTCCTGTAATCCCAGCTACTTGGGAGGCTGAGGCAGAAGAATCGCTTGAACCCAAGAGGTGGAGGTTGGAGTAAGCCGAGATCATGCCACTGCACTCCAGCCTGGGAGACAGAGTAAGACTTTGTCTCAAAAAAAAGAAAAAAAAATAGTGAAGGAGTGGGGCAGTGGCTCACACCTGTAATCCCAGCTACTCAGGAGGCCAAGGCATGAGAACTGCTTGAACCTGGGAGGTGGAGATGGGAAGTAGAGATTGCAGTGAACCGAGATCACGCCGCTGCACTCCAGTCAGAATACATTGGATGGTTGAGTTTCTTGTGAGTTTATTAAATATACTGTTAATAATACTGTATGGTTACATTTATTGAAAATGTCTTAGAGAAATGCAGAGAAACAGAAAAGTGATATAATGAATCAGTAAATTCAATCAAGATGACTATAAGGATGTATTTTTTTTTAAAGTGAAATGTACCAAACTCACCAAATTCAGGGGTTGGGGAGTTGGAATCATCAGAAAGGAGAAATAGCAGCTCTCAAAGTGTGGTCCTAGAACCCACAGCAGCTGCATCACCTGGGGACTTGTTAGAAATGCAGATTCTTAGCACCCACTCTGACTTCCTCAATCAGACACTCCCGGATAGTGGAGCACAGCAATCTGTGTTTCATAAGCATTCAGGTGATTCTCATATTACTCTAAAGTACAGAACTGCTGACTCTTTGGAGGGAATCAGATGAACTTATGAGAACATAAAGATAACTAATCTCAATAGTGCCCTGGCCATTCCATTCACTCTTACTGTTCCCCTGATCAAACACTAGAACATTCTTCGCAATTATTATTTCAAATCCTCTTTTCATACCTCCAAACTCTCCATGTTTCTCTTTTCTCTTAGTAGATGACTTCTATTTGAAAAAACAATAAACAGGACCCATACAATAGAAATGTCTTCAAATTCCTGCCTTCTTATCTACAAATCTTCCCATATCCACATTTATTCTTATCTTTTCTCCTTCATATTATCTAAGGTAACACCACAACCTGTGCCAGACTCATCTAACATTTTGGCACCCTCATCTCCAGTGGCCACTCTCACTTTATGTGAACTTTCTGTTATATAAAACTCCCCTACCTCCAAGTCACTCGTTGAAGACACTGAAGAACTGTTTTGTTTTTTTGTTTGTTTGTTTGTTTGTTTTTTTCAGTAGCTTTGGGGGTACAGGTGGTTTTGGTTACATGGATGAATTGTATACTGATGAAGTCTGAAATTTTATTGCACCTGTCACCCAAGGTAGTGTACATTGTACCCAGTCTGTAGTATTTTATCCCTTACCCCCTAACTCCTTCTGAGTCTCCAGTGTCCATTATACCACTCTGTATGCCTTTGTGCGCCCATGGCTCACCTCCCACTTATAAATGAGGACATACACGATTTGGTTTTCCATTCCTGAGTTATGAAGAACGCCATTCTGATCACAACCCATTTCTAGCTCATTTACCCCCTCTACAATAGCTCTTTTCAGATTGTTTTCATTGTACTTTACTGCTCCTAAATTCTGCTCTCCTCCAGAGAGGAAGCTTACCAGGCAGCAGATTTTTCCACTTGCAGTATTGGAACTATGAAAAGAAAATGGACATTTTTAAAAGACATTAATTTTGAATAATTCTGGGAAAGAGGACATAGAGAGTAATGACGACCCTGAGATAGAGAGTGCAAGAGAAAATGAAGATTCATAGCTTGAGAGGGCTGCAGGGCATGCAGTTCCTTAGGCAATAACCAGGTCTCAGTTAAAGAGGTACCAAGAAACTAAGAGAAGAGACTGATTGTAGTGGTAGGATCTAGGTCATGGCTTCAGGAATGAGATAGAAGAATCAAAACCTAAGAGGCAGAAATTAAACTAATACACCTAAAGATGTTAGGCGATAACATTAGGGTCTCTTAGAAAATCAAGACTCGTGATGAGTGCAGGGACCAAGAAGTAAGAGGAAATTAAATTTTTGGTGGTGTTTTTGTCATCTCACAGTCATTGTTTTTGTCCTATAAACTACTGTAACACATTAGTCCCCATAGTGTGCTCATCCTATAGTGACACTGTTCTCTAAAAAAAAAAAAAAAAAAAAGTCAGGGCACATAATTTTAAAAAAGAATATTTGGAATTAGGACTGTCTTGAGAAATCTGAGACATGTGGTTGTTGTAATTATTTTTCACACTATCCTAATAAAAGTTTTCATTTATTTCTCTTTCAGCATGCAGCATCAATATTTAACCTCTCAATTTAATGGCTTCTAATGTGTAGTATGTACCTTTTTACAGTCTCTTTATAGAGCTCTATAAGTAACATGGTTTTGATACTCAGACTGTTAATCAAAAATAAATCCATATATCTTCAGTCAGCTAGAAAACCTGTACTGCTGAACACTAAATTATTTCCTGGATCCTAAGCGGAAATGTTCCCATGTAGGAAGGGGCTGTAGAGAGGGAGGAAATAGGCTTAACCATGAGCGTGATGGGAAATCTTTCTCAAGAAGCTATATGCACTTACATTAGTGTCAAGAGCTCATTCAGAAAAAAAGAAAAAGTGATGATAAATATATTGGTACCTTTGCGTTCTGGATCAGCTTTACCCATCAAAACCAATCCCTTTTTCAAAATAAGAAATCATTTGAGTGAGTGAACTACTAGTTTTTCCAGTGAAGTAGAGCTCCAGTTAGAAATATGGGTCATACATTCAAAGACTGGGTTCATTCTATTTTTGCTCATTGCACGGGGCTGCTCCAAAACTGCTCAGATAGATGACTTTCCTACCACAGTGTTTCAAAAGGGAAAACACGTATAGAAAATAGGTTGGAAAAATCTCAGAAGCTACAAGAGCCACAGTGTCTTCTTGAGGAAATTATTTTAAAACATAGAAGGGGGAAAATGGCTTTCAGAATCACATTGTCATTTATATCCATTGATAATTTTCAATTATTTTGTTTGTCCTGTATTAAAAAAATGAGATAAGCTTTAATGGAAAAAAAATAAGGATAAGGACATTGCTACATGGACATTGGACAATGTGAGAAGTGCTTTTCAGGCAGAGTAGTCAGTTTTTCTTAACAAATGACTTTATTCATCTGGTGGAGAGAGAATTTTACAATTTGGATGTTCCAAGACATATCTACATTATAATTCCTATAAATATTTAAACTGCCATACCTTTTTGAGAATCATGTACATCTATAATAACAATACATACTATAGTACTTACACTACTCATCATTATATGACTCAGTACCCTGCATTTTTCTGAGTACATTTAAATGTATTTTCTGTAGCTCACTGAAGACAAAAGAATCTTTCCATCTGCTCCTCCCTCTTGTAACTACATGCTGCTCAGCAACATGGCCTACATTGTTCACACTTATCCCTGACACAGAGAACCTGACAGGTGTAGGATCTTAAAAAATATTTGTTGAAAGAACAAAGCAGTCAGCTGTCTTCATCTTGTGATATTTTCTATTGTCAGACTTAGACCAGTATGAGGAAACATGTTAAAGCTAAAGACTGTGGAAGTCATACACTTGTCCCAGCTTCATTTTCATGGTAAATGTATATGTTCAAATTTGGGGGGAGGTATTTTGGAGCAAGTTATAGAAACTAATGGATAATTGCTGGCCATTTTATGAAACTCTACCTTTGACTTCTCCAACGGTCATAATAGATTGGTACAAACTTGCATGGCAAAGGAAAACTATAAAACATATTACATAGTGTAATTACAAATATTGAAGCAGAATAAAGTAGATTTAAGGAATATTTTGATTATTTCACTATCGTCCTAGAGCTATCTAAAAAATAAAGGGGTTGGCGGGACACGGTGGCTCATGCCTGTAATCCCAGCACTTTGGGAGGCCAAGGTGGACGGATCACAAAGTCAGGAGATCAAGAACATCCTGGCTAAAACGGTGAAACCCCATCTCTACTAAATACAAAAAAAAAGTAGCTGGGCATGGTGGCGGATGCCTGTAGTCACAGCTACCTGGGAGGCTGAGACAGGAGAATGGCATGAACCCGGGAGGCAGGGCTTGCAGTGAACCAAGATGGCACCACTGCACTCCAGCCTGGGTGACAGAGCGAGACTCTGTCTCAAAAAAAATAAATTAAAATGAAATAAGAAAAGAATAAAGGGATTGAGACTAGGAAACATTCTCCTAAATTAATGAAGAAAATAAACCAATGTATCATGTCATACTCATTTTGGAAACTGTTGGTAGTACGACTGTCATAATTTTTTTTTGTTTCCTAAATCTTCCTACCCTGGTTGGTAAATTGGCAGTCAGTTGTCCATGTTCAGGATATTTTGCAATAGCATTAAACTTATCATATTAAAAAGTCAAAACTTTATTCCCCTATGAGTTTTCTAATTGGATAATACAAACTGACAAGTAAGAATTGACTTCTCATGCCTGAATTAACTGTTATAATTTCACCCCTAGAGTCAAGTAGACCACATCTTGACACCTAAGTTTAGATATCCCAGAGGCAGGCAGGTCCTCCAGTATGAGGCACCCAAATTGAAAATATATTTATTTAGTAACAGAGGTTGTGATGTAATGGAGTTCATCCATTGACATATGTAGTTGAATAGCACTCAATTTGTGATTACACATTTAGAACATACATTGAAGATACTGAAGCAGAACCAGTGACCAAGATAAGCTAGAACAAGCAGGCAGATTCGTACCTTACCTGTAAGAAACAACAAGACCGCAAAAAAGTAGCTAATAAATGGTAGCATTGAGGACATTTAGAACTTTCCTTCTGTGACTAAATCTGTGCATCAAACTTTAATATTGACCCAGGCAAGCGCTGAGCTGTTTCTACACTTTCTTCCAGAAGTTAAGTGATGACAGAATGTTATAAAAAGTTATGTGATTGAGAATAAATCTATTTTACTGCCCTCCTGGCATAAGAATACATCCAAAAGCCCTATCTAGGCTTCTATTTGTCCTCTGTTATCTCCTGTAATTCTGTCTGTCTGTATCACTGATATAGCCTAACTCTTCTCAACAGCATTTATATGATCTAATAACTGTTCCCTGATAGGAACCCTGTTATAAATTCAGTCCTCTGCCCCTACCTTCCACCTCTTCATAGTTGTGAAAGTCCGATGATACATGAGGAGTCTCATGGTTCTGGAAACTCAGAGCTTGACATCGCTTGTTACGTATTTTATTCACCACATTGAAAAGAAAGACATAAATGAAAATACAAGCAATAATTAAACAGGTGTGATAGGCTTGAATCTAATTCCATTTGGAAATTTTTTAATATTTGTCTTTTAGTGAATTCCAGCATTGATTAGTTCACTGTTCAAAAGTATTAGTTTCCATGGATTTCACATAAAATATTGCCATTATAGAAAATACAGTCTTTATTCTTCTTTATTGACATGCTTTTCTCCTTTGTTCTTCCCTTTCCTGGTACAATATTTTTAACACACACCAAAAAAAAAAACCAGGCAGTGTGTTCAGTAATTTAATTAGTCATATGCCAATGTTTAGAAAGAACTGAGAAAAATACAGCAACTCTCTTGCTGAGTTATATAAGGAAATTCTAAAATAGCAATTGTTTTTAAGGTTTTAAATACTTAATTACCCTAGAAGATTAGGCTTTATTATGGCAGGTGAAATGTGATATAAGCACCATTTAATGAATGTTACAGAAAATAGATTAGACTTCCTCTTCATCTGACAGATTAATGTTCTTTATTTAGGTTCATTATGTATATTTTCTTTTATTCTAGTATATCACATATGCCTTAATGCACACTGCACTACTTGTTACTATCTTAAACATACATTTTTATTTAGAAACATTTTTTTTTTGAGTCAGAGTCTCCCTCTGTCACCCCGGCTGGAGTGCAGTGATGTGATCATAGCTCACTGCAGCCTCAAACTCCTGGACTCAAGCCATTCTTCTGCTTCACCTTCCCAAGTAGCTGGGACTACAGGTGCACCACCATATGCTCAGCTAATTTTTAAAACATTATTTCTATTAGAGACAGACTTGCTGTGTTGACCAGGCTGGTGTCAAACTCCTGGCCTCAAACAATCCTCCCTCCCAAGCCTCCCAAGCTACTGGGATTACAGGCATGAGACACCATGTGTGACCTTAACAAGTATTTTTAATTTTCAATCAAAGGATAAAAGCGTGACCACATTGTCTTGGCTTAGGGCTATATCACTAGAAACTACACATGCTTCTCAAAGCACTTGCTTGAGTGCCTTCAGAATAAATGGAACTGGGAGTTCTTATTTATATACCACCTCTTCTGAAAAGTGCTTTACTTTCTCTTTGCCCTTTAGCATAGTTCAAATAACTGTGCCTCAAAGAAGTGTAACAGTTTTCCACAAAGGCAGAATGTGAATAATAAATAAATAACCCCCCACAGCAGTCTTCATGGTAGCCCGCCAGCTAGCACTTCAAATAGTATGTGTGAATTTCTAGTGATGCAGCCCCAGGGAAGGCAGATCACTAGTCAAAGCTACTAGGCTTTCATAAAAGATCAAAAGGCAGAAAGACACTTTGATAATAGCAGCAAGTGATCCCATATCCAGCTCCCTCCCTTAACAACAATACCCATGCAAATGACAATGTATTCGTTCATTTTCACACTGCTGATAAAGACATACCTGAGACTGGGTATTAAAAAAAAAAAATTTAATGGACTCACAGTTCCACATGGCTGGGGAGGCCTCACAATCATGGTGGAAGGTGAAAGACATGTCTTACATGGTGGCAGGCAAAGAGAATGAGAACCAAGTGAAGGGGTTTCCCTTTATAAAACCATCAGATC
The DNA here is from genome assembly GCF_043159975.1 of Macaca nemestrina. Lineage (NCBI taxonomy): Eukaryota > Metazoa > Chordata > Mammalia > Primates > Cercopithecidae > Macaca > Macaca nemestrina. The sequence continues at coordinate 118,351,192 of NC_092133.1, read as the reverse complement.
TCATGAGACTTATTCACCACGAGAATAGTATGGGGGAAACCACCCTCATGATTCAGTTATCTCCCATGGTGGGGTGAGGAGTCTCTCCCACAACACATGGAATTATGGGAGCTACAATTCAAGATGAGATTTGGGTGGGAACACAGCCAAGCCGTATCAGAGAGAGAGAGGAAATGGAAGACACAACCTGCTCGTCTGACCTGGACCCTGTGCTCTGAGAGGACTTCCATCCGAGTCTGCCTTTGTGAGCTCATCATGTCCCCACTCTTTAATGTGTATCCATAAGCTCTGAGGCAGCTGAGTTTTGCCAGAGTTCTGTCACCCCATGTGAAACTAAAAAATGGATATGCCAGAGAGAGAGAACCCTCTACACCCTTTTTACTTAAGATGCAATGGAGAATAAGGAAAAAATCTTGGTCCCCATTCTAGCAATGTGTGAACAGAAGCAATGAAGAAAAGCCAGCCTGTGTGGCCACTCCCAATCATTCTGGCCTCAGAGAGCCCTCAGCTCCGAGGGAGTGGTAAGAGAATAGAAATCAAGTAATCAAGTCACTATGTGACTTCATACCATTGGTATGACTAACTGTGTTACTCCTCAGTGTTCCCAACAGTATCTCTGACCCAAGCTTGACATTTCAGAATTCAAAATTGTTACCCCTGCCTTTTTAAAGGAGTCACAAGTTCTACAATAAAACCTTCACAAAGGTAGATAATGTACAAAATACATTTAGCACAGTGCTCGGTCCATTCAACAGATGTCAGGTATGAAATCAGATTGAGGGGACAAAAAGTACTTCTGAGGAGAGCTCCTTTAATTACTACAGGCTATTCAATTCTAATTAATGTATCAGCTGTTCTAAATACAAACAATTGCTACCTGGAAAAAATATTTGTTTTCTTCAGTAGGATAACAATATTTCCAAGGGTTAAGAAACTCTCAGTCAAGAATGTCATTTAGGGAGCACTGGTCAGGAACTAAGAGACTGAGATTCTGGCCTCCAATCTGCTGCTCACAGGGTGAGTGAAGCTGGAGAATGGAGGTTCTCTGCAGACGTATCGTATAGCCCATCCCGCCCATCCCGGAGCTTCGTGCTTCCAGAGAGCTGGGAAGGGAACATACACCCAGCCTCCATTGTCCTAGTTGTGAAATGCACTGTACTTGCGACGTCTTCTGCGTGCTTCTCTATCTCGGAGCTGAATAAACTGACTTTAAGGCCCGCAGAATAACAGCAGCTCACCAACTACCTGCATCCCAGCAGCAGAAACACTCAGAAATGTACCTGTTCACTACATGGTCTAATAAAGTCACTTGTAACTTAATTAGTGACATTCTCATTGAATAGAAGAGACATTCTCATTGTTTTAATCAGTGTAATCATAATTGGCTTTATTTTAACCAAAGAAAAGGCAGATAACCACCCAGAATATCTAGGGCTTATAATATAATATAAATGCTTATTATTTATATTCAAGCTTCTTTATACTAGCTGAACCCTAGAATTCTGAAATTGAAGGTATTCAAGAATTATTGAAGTTGTTTGATTTAACACGTAGTGATAACCTCTGCGCCACCCACTCTGTTGTTAGAAAGAAAACAAAATGAGTTAACCTGGGTAGACTTGTAAAATTTTTTTTTTCACCTTAACCATGAAGTTTTTAAATAGATAGGATATAGAGAAAAATAGAAGAGGACATTAAGAGAGATACTTGGGAAATAAAACCTAAACGTTTTATCATTTATATACTTATTTATGTCGTGTAAAGATAATTTTTAATGGGGCCAAGCAGGGTAAAATGTTATTAATGCAAAATGCCTTTGCAGCATGGTAAATCAGAGTACCACAGCTTGAGTGGCATTTGCACTTTGAAGTTGTTTTTCTCTCGGCTTTTGTGGGTAGTCTAGGATCATGGAACTGGAGCATCTTCAGTGTCAAAGAATTTATACTAGTTTTCATTTCCTTGCTTTGCCCAGCCGTTTGAAAAAAAATAACTTGAAAATACTTTCCTTATAGTATATTAACTCTTCAAAGGCTATGGTAGTTAACTTTTAAACTGAGTGTTATTCCATGCAGATTAAAAAGAAAAGACTTCAGTTTCTGAAAGCCCTATTTGGATCTCGAAATATAAATGCAATCCTTTTTGTAACTATACTCATGCCTTTCATCAAAATTATTTAACATCAGAAATTATTTTCTAAAGAAGAAGCACAAAACATATTTCAACTCCCACGTAATAACACTGCAAATTTGGTAACATCTGCATACTTTCTTTACTAATTGCAGTGCTAGTCTGAAGTTAATTATATGAAACTGATTTTTTTCCCCATGCACAACTTTTATATATCACATTTAGTTTAATTGGTACTTTGAATAATAAATTGTTTTTCAGCTACAGCACATTGTTTGATATTGCTAATGAAATGATTTTAATGTTCAACTGAGCTATTATGAGAAATCTTATTTTGTCTTATATTTTTAAATATAATTCTCCATTGTAGCACACTAATTAACCTGATAACTACTTTTCTTTTTCTGAGTCTTCAGTATAACATTATGTAAAAACTGTGTAAGTAGCAGGAGATACTGTTTTCATAATGCAGCTACATGTGAATCCTTCCACTACAGCATATTTTTGTCCTAGTGGTACTTAATAATACTTTTGCAGTCACCATTCTTTTGTGCCAAGCACAGTACCACAAACTCAGTAGTGTATCAGTTTCAGATTAACACAATTAATGATGCCAGTATGATCTTTAGATCACTTATAGGCCTGTTTAAAGAAAAACTTGAGACAAAATAAAATCTAACAGTTTATCTGAGCAAAGATCAATTCATGAATCAGGAAGCACCAACACCAAAGGGAGGTTGTGGGTTTTGCTGTGGCAGCCTGAGCATTGAACTTTTATAGGCTGGAGATGGAAGCAAAATTTAAAAAACAAAACCAAACAATACAAACTACTTGATTAGCCAGAGCTAGGTGTTTGCCTTATTTGGATATTGTCCAGTGGGAGGTCCCAGGTTACAAAACCAATCAGCTATTTGGCTGTCTATGATTGGCTAAAGCTTCCTTCACAATTAATCAGTTACAAAGAATGCTTCTACCTTTAGTTTCTGTTTGTATGCCTGCAACCCTTATGCAAGTAAATAGAAACTGTAGGCTAATGGCTTCTTCCTTATTTTCCTTTCACAGGCCCTGCAATGTTAGATGGAGGGGCAAGGTAACAGAAAGTCTCCATCTCTAATGACTTAAACATGAAACTGACATCATTTAGACTTACTCAACAATTATTTACTAAATCTTATCTACATTGTCCCAGTACTGTTGCTACCATCTATGTGGCAAAGGGAGAAAAGAAACTGAAAAACTTAGTTCCTGCCCCGTAGTTCATAACTAGTTGGGATGGGTGTCAACTAACAAGACCCCATGAACAATTTTCTTCCAATTATATGTTGGGTGGCATTATTCTCTGCAAACTTTATAGTTTTATGTATACATAAAAACTATAAAGACACTAGAGGGAAGAAAATTCAGTGTAGGTTAGAATAATTTCAAGAGGCTTTGTGATAGAAATAGGACTTGAATTGGACATTGAAAAATTGATTACGATTTTTCTACCTGAAATTCTAGCTCCCACTAGAAATGAGAGCAATAGTGTGAGCAAGACCAATAGCTCAGAAGCAAGACCAAGATTTGGAACGGGCGAGGAGCAGTGGCTCACGCCTGTAACCCCAGCACTTTGGTAGGCCAAGGTGAGTGGACTGCTTGAGGCCAGAAGTTTGAGATGAGCCTGGCCAACATGCCAAAACCCCGTCTCTACTAAAATTACAAAAATTAGCCGGGCATGGTGGCTCATGCCCATCATCTCAGCTGCTCAGACGGCTGAGGCACAAGAATCACTTGAACCCGGGAGGCAGAGGTTACAGTGTGCCAAGATCACGCCACTACACTCCAGCCTGGGTAACAGAGCAAGACCCTGTCTCAACAACAACAACAACAACTATATATATATAAAATTCATATATATAATTATATATTTTATATATATAGAGAGAGAGATTTGGAGTGTTCAGAGGACAAAGAGACCTTCTAGGTCTGCTCAAAGAGTTTATGCTGGGGAGTACTGAGATGTCATGTTAGATATATATTATGAAGTCAAATTGTAGAGGGCTAGGAATGCCAGGATAACAGGATTTGTGAAATAGTGAGCCACTGAAAATTTCTGAATGAAGATGCATTGACGCCTCACAGGAGGCTAACCCGAAGGCCAGAGACCACAGTAGAAGTCAAGGTCAACCACAAGCAAAAATAAAGTCAAGCAATGTGGGCAGCTAACATGAAGGCTGTGCAGTAAGACAGCCTTGAAAGTAAAGCCATAAGGTCTTCCTTTGGGACAGGAATTATTTCCAGGGTTGTAAGTAGGTATGCAAGAATCTTTTCTTTTTCTTTTTTTTCTCTTTTCTGAGGCAGAATCTCACTCTGTCATCCAGGCTGGAGTGCAGTGGCATGACCTCAGCTCACTGAAGCCTCCACCTCCTGGTTTCAAGCAATTCTCCTGCCTCAGCCTCCTGAGTAACTGGGACCACAGGCACGTGCCACCATGCCAGGCTAATTTTTGAATTTTTAGTAGAGACAGGGTTTCACCAATGTTGGCCAGGCTTGTCTTGAACTACTAACTAGCCTGATCCACCTGCCTCAGCCTCTCAAAGTGCTGGGATTACGGGTGTGAGCCACCACACCCAGCCCAGTATGCATGAACCTTCTAATGGAGATGTGACTGGGTTAACCCAAATGCAGTGGCACAGATGTGAACAAGTCCTGATACGATTAAAATGGACTTTCAGAAAAACAAACCTGTTACTGTTACGAAGAATGTATTAACACAGGTGAAACTGTCACTGAAATGCCAGGGTTTCAGTCTAGGTCCTACTGATCACTGTACAGAAAGCCAATCCCTGAGACAACAATATTGCCGGGGAAGAAGGCTTTAATCAAGTACTATAGCCAAGGAGATGGGAGATCAGTCTCAATTCCGTCTTCCTGACTAAAATTAGAGGTTTATATAGCAGGGAAGAAATGTAACTATATGTGGAAAACAGGAATCAGGGAGGGGTAACAAAGAGAAGTTGATCAAGAAGAAGCAGGTGGTTGGTTAGGCAATCACAATGGGTGAGGGATATGGTGTCTCATTGTCCAGATGCAGTGATCTGGTAAGTTTCAGCTCCTTGATACTATCTGGAGGACTGATGGTTGGTTTCCTGAAAAAGGAACTCAGATATGACAAATGTAACCTTTTCAAATTTTAAGACTGAGAGGATCAATTTCTATTTTTATTCAAAGAAACCACAAATATCAGTTCTATGGGACAATTAGACCAATTACAAAGTCAAGTTTACATGAGCCCTTGAAAAAAAAAAATTCAACAAATAAAACATAAACTGATAAGGGCTTAGGCAAAGATTGTTATTGTGGGCATTGAGAAGAATTAATACATCTGAGAAATGACTCAAAGAAAAATGTAGAAATGAAAGGTAGAAATTTCAAACCTAGGTAAAGAAGGCAACAGTAATTCCATGGACAGAAATACAAGAGTTGGGAAAGGAAATTATACATGAAAATCTCAGAGTTAAGATGGCCGAATAGGAACAGCTCCAGTCTACAGCTCCCAGTGTGAGCAATGCAGAAGACAGGTGATTTCTGCATTTCCAACTGAGGTACCGGGTTCATCTCACTGGGGCGTGTCAGACATTTGGTGCAGGACAGTGGGTGCAGCCCACCGAGTGAGAACCGAAGAAGGGCAAGGCATCGTCTCACCCAGGAAGCGCAAGGGGTAAGGGAATTCCCTTTCTTAGCCAACGGAAACCATGACACACAGCACCTGGAAAATCAGGTCACTCCCACCCTAATCCTGTGCTTTTCCAAGGATCTTAGCAAAGGGCACACCAGGAGATTATATCCCGTGCCTGGCTCAGAGGGTCCCACAACCACGGAGACTCACTCACTGCTAGCACAGGAGTCTGAGATCTAACTGCAAGGCAGCAGCAAGGCTGGGGGAGGGGCGCCCGCCATTGCTGAGGCTTGAGTAGGTAAACAAAGTAGCCACAAAGCTCCAACTGGGTGGAGCCCACTCCAGCTCAAGGAGGCCTGCCTTCCTCTGTAGACTCCACCTCTGGGGGCAGGGCATAGCCAAACACAAGGCAGCAGAAACCTCTGCAGATTTAAATGTCCCTGTCTGACAGCTTTGAAGACAGTAGTGGTTCTCCCAGCATGGAGCATGAAATCTGAGAACGGACAGACTGCCTCCTCAAGTGGGTCCCTGACCCCCCAGTAGCCTAACTGGGAGGGACCCCCCCAGTAGGGGCAGACTGACACCTCACACGGCTGGGTACCCCTCTGAGACAAAGCTTCCAGAGGAACAATCAGGCAGCACCATTTGCTGTTCAGCAATATTCTCTCTTCTGCAGCCTCCACTGCTGATACCCAGGCAAACAGGGTCTGGAGTGGACCTCCAGCAAACCCCAACAGACCTGCAGCTGAGGTTCCTGACTGTTAGAAGGAAAACTAACAAACAGAAAAGACATCAACACCAAAACCCCATCTGTATGTCACCATCATCAAAGACCAAGGGTAGATAAAACCACACAGATGGGGAAGAAAACAGAGCAGAAGAGCTGAAAATTCTAAAAATCAGAGTGCCTCTCCCCCTCCAAAGGAACGCAGCTCCTCGCCAGCAACGGAACAAAGCAGGATGGAGAATGACTTTCACAAGTTGAGAGAAGAAGACTTCAGACAATCAAACTTCTCCGAGCTAGAGGAGGAAGATCGAACCCATCACAAAGAGGCTAAAAACCTTGAAAAAAGATTAGACAAATGACTAACTAGAATAAATAATGCAGAGAAGTCCTTAAATGACCTGTTGGAGCGAAAACCGTGGCACGAGAACTACGTGACAAATGCACAAGCTTCAGTAACTAATTCGATCAACTGGAAGAAAGGGTGTCAGTGATTGAAGATCAAATGAATGAAATGAAGCAAGAAGAGAAGTTTAGAGAAAAAAAGAGTAAAAGAAATGAACAAAGCCTCCAAGAAATATGGGACTATGTGAAAAGACCAAATCTACATCTGATTGGTGTAACTGAAAGTGACTGGGAGAATGGAACCAAGTTGGAAAACACTCTGCAGGATATTATCCAGGAGAACTTCCCCAACCTGGCAAGGCAGGCCAACATTCAAATTCAGGAAATACAGAGAACACCATAAAGATACTCCTCGAGAAGGGCAACTCCAAGAAACATAACTGTCAGAGTCACCAAAGTTGAAACAAAGGAAAAAATGTCAAGGAAAGCCAAAGAGAATGATGGGCTTCCCTTTGTGGGTAACCCAACCTGACTAACAGCACATCTCTTGGCAGAAACTCTACAAGCCAGAAGAGAGTGGAGGCCAATATTAAACATTCTTAAAGAAAAGAATTTTCAACCCAGAATTTCATATCCAGCCAAACTAAGTTTCATAAGTGAAGGAGAAAGAAAATCCTTTACAGACAAGCAAATGCTTAGAGATTTTGTCACCACCAGGCCTGCCCTACAAGAGCTCCTGAAGGAAGCACTAAACATGGAAAGGAACAACCAGTATCAGCCACTGCAAAAACATGCCAAATTGTAAAGACCATCAATGCTAGGAAGAAACTGCATCAACTAGCAAAAAAAATAACTAGCTAACATCATAATGACAGGATCAGATTCACACATAACAATATTAACCTTAAATGTAAATGGGCTAAATGCTCCAATTAAAAGACACAGACTGGCAAATTGGATAAAGAGTCAAGCCCTATCAGTGTGCTGTATTCAGGAGACCCATCTCACACGCAGAGACACACATAGGCTCAAAATAAAGGGATGGAGGAAGATCTACCAAGCAAATGGAAAACAAAAAAATGGCAGGGGTTGCAATCCTAGTCTCTGATAAAGCAGACTTTAAACCAACAAAGATCAAAAGAGACAAAGAAGGCCATTACATAATAGTAAAGGGATCAATTCAACAAGAAGAGCTAACTATGCTAAATATATATGCACCCAATACAGGAGCACCCAGATTCATAAAGCAAGTCCTTAGAGACTTACAAAGAGACTTAGACTCCCATACAATAATAATGGGAGACTTCAACACCCCACTGTCAACATTAGACAGATCAACGAGACAGAAAGTTAACAAGGATATCCAGGAATTGAACTCATCTCTGCAGCAAGCAGACCTAATAGACATCTACAGAACTCTCCACCCCAAATCAACAGAATATACATTCTACTCAGCACCACATCACACTTATTCCAAAACTGACCACATAGTTGGAAGTAAAGCACTCCTCAGCAAATGTAAAAGAACAGAAATTATAACAAACTGTCTCTCAGACCACAGTGCAATCAAACTAGAACTCTGGATTAAGAAACCCACTCAAAACTGCTCAACTACATGGAAACTGAACAACCTGCTCCTGAATGACTACTGGGTACATAACGAAATGAAGGCAGAAATAAAGATGTTCTTTGAAACCAATGAGAACAAAGATACAACATACCAGAATCTCTGGGACACATTTAAAAAAGTGTGTAGAGGGAAATTTATAGCACTAAATGCCCACAAGAGAAAGCAGGAAAGATCTAAAACTGACACCCTAACATCACAATTAAAAGAACTAGAGAAGCAAGAGCAAAAAAACATACTCAAAAGCTAGCAGAAGGCAAGACATAACTAAGATCAGAGCAGAACTGAAGGAGATAGAGACACAAAAAACTCTCCAAAAAAATCAATGAATCCAGGAGCTGTTGTTTTGAAAAGATCAACAAAATTGATAGACCACTAGCAAGACTAATAAGGAAGAAAATAGAAAAGAATCAAATAGATGTAATAAAAAATGATAAAGGGGATATCACCACTCACCCCACAGAAATACAAACTACCATCAGAGAATATTATAAACACCTCTAAACAAATAAACTAGAAAATCTAGAAGAAATGGATAAATTCCTGGACACATATACCTTCCCAAGACTAAACCAGGAAGAAGTTGAATCCCTGAACAGACCAGTAACAGGCTCTGAAATTGAGGCAAAAATTAATAGCCTACCAACCAAAAAAGTCCAGGGCCAGACGGATTCACAGTCCAATTCCACCAGAGGTACAAGGAAGAGCTGGCACCATTCCTTCTGAAACTTTTCTAATCAATAGGAAAAGAGGGAATCCTCCCTAACTCATTTTATGAGGCCAACATCATCCTGATACCAAAGCCTGGCAGAGACACAAGAAAAAAACAAAATTTTAGACCAATATCCCTGATGAACATCGATGCAAAATCCTCAATAAAATACTGGCAAACCGAATCCAGCAGCCCATCAAAAAGCTTATCCACCATGATCAAGTGGGCTTCATTCCTGGGATGCAAGGCTGGTTCAATATATGCAAATCAATAAACATAATCCAGCATATAAACAGAACCAAAGACAAAAACCATATGATTATCTCAATAGATGCAGAAAAGGCTTTGACAAAATTCAACAGTCATTCATGGTAAAAACTTCAATAAATTCGGTATTGTTGGAACGTATCTCAAAATAATAAGAGCTATTTATGACAAACCCACAGCCAATATCATACTGAATGGGCAAAACCTGGAAGCATTCCCCTTGAAAACTGGCACAAGACAGGGATGCCCTCTCTCACCACTCCTATTCAACATAGTGTTGGAAGTTCTGGCCAGGGCAATCAGGCAAGAGAAAGAAATAAAGGGTACTCAATTAGGAAAAGAAGAAGTCAAATTGTCCCTGTTTGCAGATGACATGATTGTATATTTAGACAACCCCATCATCTCAGCCCCACATCTCCTTGAGCTGATAAGCAACTTCAACAAAATCTCAGGATACGAAATCAATGTGCAAAAACTGCAAGCATTCTTATACACCAGCAACACACAAACAGAGAGCCAAATCATGAGTGAACTCCCATTCACAATTTCTTCAAAGAAAATAAAATATCTAGGAATCCAACAAGGGATGTGAAGAACCTCTTCAAGGAGAACTACAAACCACTGCTCAACGAAATAAAAGAGGACACAAACAAATGGAAGAACATTCCATGCTCATGGATAGGAAGAATCAATATCGTGAAAATGGCTATACTGCCCAAGGTAATTTATAGATTCAATGCCATCCCCATCAAGCTACCAATGACTTTCTTCACAGAATTGGGAAAAGCTACTTTAAAGTTCATATGGAACCATAAAAGAGCCCACATTGCCAGGACAATCCTAAGCAAAAAGAACAAAGCTGGAGGCATCATGCTATCTGACTTCAAAGTATACTACAAGGCTACTGTAACCAAAAAAGCATGGTACTGTTACCAAAACAGAGATATAGACCAATGGAACAGAACAGAGCCCTCGTTAATAATACCACACATCTGCAACCATCTGATGTTTGATGAACCTGACAAAAACAAGAAATGGGGAAAGGATTCCCTATTTAATAAATGGTGCTGGCAAAACTGGCTAGTCACCTGTGGAAAGCTGAAGTTGGATCCCTTCCTTACTCCTTATACAAAAATTAATTCAAGATGGACTAGAGACTTAAATTTTAGACCTAAAACCATAAAAACCCTAGAAGAAAACCTAGACAATACCATTCAGGAAATAGGCATGGGCAAGGACTTCATGTCTAACACACCAAAAACAATGGCAACAAAAGCCAAAATTGACAAATGGGATCTAATTAAACTAAAGAGCTTCTCCACAGTGAAAGAAACTACCATCAGAGTGAACAGGTAACCTACAGAATGGGAGAAAATGTATGCAATCTACTCATCTGACAAAGGGCTAATATCCAGAATCTACAAAGAACTCAAACAAATTTACAAGAAAAAAACAACTCCATCAAAAAGTGGGCAAAGGATATGAACAGACACTTCTTTTTATGCAACCAACAGACATGTGAAAAACTGCACATCGTCACTGGCCATCAGAGAAATGCAAAACAAAACCACAATGAGATTACCATCTCACACCAGTTAGAATGGCAATCATTAAAAAGTCAGGAAACAATAGGTGCCGGAGAGGATGTGGAGAAATAGGAACACTTTTACACTGTTGGTAGGACTGTAAACTAGTTCAACCATTGTGGTGGAAGACAGTGTGGTGAATCCTCAAGGATCTAGAACTAGAAATACCATTTGACCCAGCCATCCCATTACTGGGTATATATCCAAAGGATTATAAGTTATGCTGCTATAAAGACACATGCACACGTGTGTTTATTGTGGCACTATTCACAATAGCAAAGATTTGGAACCATCCCAAATGTCCATCAGTGATAGACTGGATTAAGAAAATGTGGCACATATACACCATGGAATACTATGCAACCATAGAAAAGGATGAGTTCATGTCCTTTTAAGGGACATGGATGAAGCTGGAAACCATCATTCTCAGCAAACTATCACAAGAACAGAAAACCAAACACCTCATGTTCTCACTCATAGGTGGGAATTGAACAATGAGAACACTTGGACACAGGAAGGGGCACATCACACACTGGGGCCTGTTGTGGGGTGGGGGTAGTGGGGAGGGATAGCATTAGGAGATATACCTAATGTAAATGACAAGTTAATGGGTGCAGCGCACCAACATGGCACATGTATACATATATAACAAACCTGCACGTTGTGCACATGTACCCTAGAACTTAAAGTATAATTTAAAAAAAAAAAGTCTTTACCTTAAAGAAATAAAAATAAAAAAATAAAAGGAGCATTCAAAAAGTTAAAAAAAAATAAAAAAAAAAAAACGGAAAAAAAGAGAAAATCTCAGAGTTACCCGAATTTCTTTTCTTGATCCAATAAAACTTGGCTGGAAACATTCATAGTATGGCCAAAGTCCACCATGCTGAATAAGACAGACCTACACTAGATCTCATGGAGAGTTTGGAGTGACATTAATTTTTTTCTTTGTCTTCTGGCTACATCAGGGTTTTAGAGTAGCTCCTGAGACATTTGTTTATTTAAGGGATTTTGAATAATTAAGGCCCTACCTACTGTTTAAATGCTGATTGAAATATACTGAAACTTTGGCAAGGAAAACACCTTGGTTTTTAGATGGATGATCCATGATTTGAATGGATATCAATGTTTCTGTTGACAAGAAAGTTCCATCTAGATAATGCATTTGATGAAATGTTTTCTCCAAATTAGAACTTTCTAATTAGACATTATCTTCCAGAAAGTTCATATCACTAAGACAGATAAAATGGGTTGTATAGATTATCACTCAAAATGAGATGAAATAGCAATAGTTAGTTTGGGAAAAGTGTCAAATGAAACGTTTAATAATAAAAAACATTTATTTAACAATTACTACATGTCAGAAACTATGTTAAGTGCTTTATATGCATTATTTGATTTAATTAGCACATAATCACATGAAATACACACTTTTATTATCCTCATTTTCCAGATGAAGAAATTGACCAGAGAGGTTAAGTAAATTGTCTAAGATTGTGCAAAGTTATTTAAGGATAGAGCCAGAGTTAGGATTATGTGTAACATGGCGCTGAAGTCCTCATTCTTAGCTGCTACACTGTGCTCGTCTCTTCTGACTTCAGTGATCAAACAAGGCGATTGTGAATTTTACTAAACCTTTCCACACTCAACCCACAGAAGACATGATTTCTGTCGTGTGTGACAAAACAAGGTTTTATTTATAAAATATGCCACTGAATGTTTAGCAACGTGTGTTCTCACATAGCTGGCAATGGTATCTTTACTTGTACTGGGCTTAGTGCAGTTAGAACTTAAATTTCTAGAAGCTGCGTATAAACATGTTCTAAAATTTTGTTGTTGTTGCCTTAGTAACTTTATTGTGACCTGAGTGTTCCACGAGCATCCTAAACTTAGGCTGGGGATATGAAAATCTATTTTATAATGGTTTTGGGAAAAAGCAAGGTATTAGCAAAAAATTAGAAGATTCTGAATGCTATTACAACAAAGTATACACTTAAATGAAATGCAATAACAACAAAGTGTACCTTTGAAAAATATTCAATAAACTGAATGAAATTTAAAAATATATGGCATTTGTATTTATATGTGAATAAGACTTTCTAACCCATCTATTTCTAAAAAAACTTACGTTTAATAATAGACAAAATGCATGCTAAAGAATTATAATTTTATTTTTTCTTCACCTGTAAAACTGATGAAAATTGTTTGTTATTTTCACAGCTGAATTTTTATTCCTCTTGTGGGGTGTTTATCTCTGCTATGCAGTGCGGACAGTCCCATCGGCATTCCATGAGCCCCGCTATATGGCTGTTGCAGTTCACAATGAGCTCATCATCTCTGCTATATTCCATACAATTAGGCAAGTGATCTGTAGAGCTAGTAAATACCTTTTATTTTTCTGATATGTTGCATTTTAAATAGCAAAATTAGATAAGATGCATAATAGAAAGACTTAGGAAAGATAGCATTTTATAAGTTGACTAATTTCTTTTATAGATATGGAAAATGAATAGTTTGTTTTTAAAGCTGTTGTTCCTTCTGCTGTGTTGTTTATTGCCTTCTATTTTGAAGGTTAACTCAATGTTATTGTACTATCTTAAGCCACTTATGGAAGTATAATGGAGTATTGTTTATAATATGTAGCACTTTTCGTTATGAAGATATAATGCAGTATGTGCATACATTGTAAAGCAGATACAGTTAACTCATCTATGTTTTCATTCGTGTTTAATGGGCTGGTTTATATTTTCAAAATCTCAGTATTCATATAGACAACTTATATGTATGAATTCTGTGGAATTCAAAACACAAAAACTACTTCAATCTGATGACTAGATTATCATGTGCAATGGGCTTTGCCACTGTCACACATTCTAGTAATGAATTTCTGGGATAAGAATGTATAGCTTGGTCCTCTATTTTGTGATCATCCCAGGTTTCTCTTTAGCAGACAAGAACAGAGGAAGAAGACAGTGGCTTATCATGAAGTGAACAAAATGAAACATATATGACTTATCTTCTGAAAATGTGTCCCTGATTCATATTTGAAAATGAAATGAAACTCTCAGGGCAGAACTGTAAGAAGGAATTCTGTCATTTAAAAAGCAACAAAAAGATGTCATTCAATTGCTTGACAGATATGGAAAGTCAGGACACACTCAAGAAAATTAGAAATGTTGAATATTTGTCTCTGGACTCAGAGACAAATCCCCTTTCTTTGGTTTCTGTTCCATTTTTGGCCTTCAGACTCTCCTGGAGATCAGTGAGAATGGAAGAGGGGGTGGGAGGAGGAGGCTGTGGGCCTGGGGGAGTTCTGTAGGATGCCTATCCTCTCTGACTTTAGTCAACAATCAGAAGATGCGGTCTTGCATCATTAGAAAGAGACATTGCCAGACAGCAGTGGACCACTGTTACTGCCTACACTTTTAAAACTCTTAAATAAGAAAAGGAGGTATCTATGGTCTGACAACACTGGAAACTCCATCAAGAGGCCAGGAATCTAGAGAACTGGCCTCTTTGCTTTGTCTTGCCCTCTCTCTCAAGAGAGAGGAGAAAGAAAGACGTTAGAAAAGGAAGGAAAGATAACAATGGAAATATAAGATTTTAAATAAGCAAAGTAAGAAATGGTTTTTCAGCTACTCAGACTGGAGTTTCAGGACCTAAGAGAGGATGCCCTCAGTCGACAGTATCTTGAGTGCCATAGAACGTCTCCTCCTGATGCCAGAGCTCAATCAGCCTTGCCATTTTCCCCAGACTTTCTTCCAAGAAAAGCTACTTTTTTGCTTATTTGCAGAGTATTTCATGATACAACAAACATGCTTTTCTGCAACCAGTTACAAGTTAAATGTTAACAAATCAACTAAAGAGTTATAAACCAGTAAGGCGGCCTCTCAGAGATGAGTTTAAATGTCTTCTATGGTCAAAGTGTGCTTATGTAGTGCAGAAGATTGTCCACCAGCCTTTTAATAAACTGCTGGATTTTTTTAGAAAGAAATTGTCCAAGTACTTAAATCTGTTTACAGGTTTAATATCTAAATATCCTTTTATTCCTTAAAGCTGACTCTGTTCAGTTATTAATCATTAAATTTCTTTTCTTAATAGATGTCAAACTCTAAACTGACCCAGGTTCTTTCAGGAGTAGGCATGGTAAACTATCCTTAAATGAATCTTTTAAAAGTTTAGGCTGAGCACAGTGGCTCACGCCTGTAATCCCAGCACTTTGGGAGGCTGAGGTGGGTGGATCACGAGGTCAGGAAATCAAGACCATCCTGGCTAACATGGTGAAACCCTGTCTCTACTAAAAATACAAAAAATTAGCAGGGCGTGGTGGCAGGCGCTGGTAGTCTCAGCTACTTGGGAGGCTGAGGCAGGAGAATGGCGTGAACCCAGGAGGTGGAGGTTGTGGTGAGTGGAGATTGTGCCACTGCACTCCAGCATGGGTGACAGAGCAAGACTCCATCTCAGAAAAAAAACAGATGTTAAAGAAAAATCGTAAAACGATAAAGAAAAAAGTAAACTCCCCAATCACACTACCCAAAGATAATCACTGTTGACATCTTAGTATATCACTTTTAGATGTTTATGTGTGTTTGCATATTTATGATACATTGATAGTCTCCTTTTCAGTGTCACTATGCAAGTTAGCATGCTGAGAAGTCCTGCTGCAAGAAATCCTATTTAACTAGCATTTTGCAAACTTAATTGACCATGGAATCCCCCTAAACCTCACTTGACATTTGATAACAGCATCCCCACTTCAGAAAATACTGTTTTACTACTGATTCAAGGTGACAGGAAGTACACGTTAAATACTGATTGAAAACAGCTTTACTACTTTGCTTTAAATCTTTCCTACAGAGCCCTAAGCAACCCACTGGCCCAGCCGGAATCACATGAACATGAGCTTGGTTCTTACAGACACATGCTCTGATTGAATGCTCCATGTTGAACCTAGTAAATTTGGTGTTGAGTAGACATGACGTACTTGCAAGATCAATTTTCTTACAGACAACTGTGTGGACCCTTGTTATTTTTGAAAAGTGAGAACTTCCATTGGTAGCAGTAACTAGCTTGATAGGCTTTGATTTTTTTAGCAAGCTTAAATAAACCTGAAGAAGCCCTATGTTTTAAGTTCCAAATTTGACCTACTATATCTTTCTGCCTAGACTAGATTGGATCAGACTGTGGTACATTGACTATAAAGAATCATAGCATATATTAGCTACTCTCAGAAATTTAATTTATATGTCTCTAAAGGATGAAGGAATGGAATTATAGTTTAACACAGTAAATCTGCATAACCCTGATTTTGAGGGAATTGATAGGGAAAAAGTAACAGGCAATAATAAATCAAGGATGTACAATGTCTTATTTACATATGGACTGAATTTATATATGTGATGGTTCAAATATTTTTAAAGTCCAAGAATAAGCAGCAATAACATAATAATTTAAATCAGCTATATCCATCTTGGTAATTTTTTTCTTGAATGGAATAATATAAGACTTCCAACATTGAAAAATATATTCTCTATCAATATAGCATGTGTTCTTTCTTATATGCTTAAAATATAAAATTGTTTGTATGTATATATGCATATACACATATATAAGTTAAAAACTATGACCACACATTATATATAGATTTACCTTCATTCATACCAAATTGTCAAATTGCACAAAAATAGACTAATAAGAAGTCTAAAAGGATAAATAATGCAGAGGCGCTTTACCTAGCCTATTATAATCCCTTATTATTTTTAGTGCTAAGCATAAAGCAAACCTGTGAGAAAGTACAAGACTTTTAAAAGTGTGTTTATTTTTAACCTCAATTTTCAAATATTTTATGCTCCTGGCTTTTAGACCTATTTTTTAAAAGATGAAATACTCTTGAAAAAATAAAGCTTTAAAATTACCACAAAACCCAGTTTTTCTCAAAATATTTCTAGTCGGAATTACAACCTTAAAAACATGGCAGTAATTTAAAACTGATTAATTTGGGAGTGATGTCTGTATATTTAACAGTTGGTGGTTTTTTGAAGGTTCAGTATTTTAAATTATGTGCAAGCATTTGTCCTTCTAGATATTGTCATGCTAGCTTAAAGTGTATTTGGTTTGCATTTAAGATGGAATTCTCAGTACATGAGGATCCTTTTATGAATTTGTCTCCTTTAATGTAACTTTCTGCTCCAATACTGGAATGACCCCCAACAGACTGTATTTGCATTATTTTTCCAGAGTGTTATATCCCTTATATGCCTCAGTGACTGTTACTTATTACTGAGTATAATGATCGTATTTCAATGCTTAAAACAAAAAACAAACAAACAAAAAAAACCTGACCCAGGAAAACAGACTGTGTCAAAAGTCTTTTCAGAAACTTTTGTCAAAACTGGTTCAGTTTTGTAGTCATATTCAAGGTATGTGTAAGGTCACACTTTTCTCACAAAGAAGTTAGAGAAGATGGTTAGCCAGAAAGCCCTATCCCTCTTTAATGAAATGTGAGCTATTGTGATGAGTGCCCTATACTTTATGTATGTTACAAGCTTATTTGGTTTGCATCTCTAGACACAAGGGAAAACAATTCTCCATTTTGGGTAACTCCTGAGCTTCCATTTTAGCTTGATATCCTTAAGGGAGCAGCATGGAGGTGAAAATGAGAAAGAAATCCTCTTGATGACAATTTTAAACATTAATGATAATTTACTTAGTAAATTTGTCATTAATATGGTAGAATGAAGATATAAAAGTTAGTTTCTTCCCATTTTAGCCATTAATATATGTTTGTTTTGTGATTATAATATGGGCATTTTCTTAGGATGTTAACTTTGCAAATTTGATGATGTAAAACAAAATTGTAATTCTCTGATTTCAAGTGGCAAAATGTCATATTTTGCCTTCATGGATAAAGAATGGATAAGACCTTTATAAA
The DNA here is from genome assembly GCF_043159975.1 of Macaca nemestrina. Taxonomy (NCBI): domain Eukaryota; kingdom Metazoa; phylum Chordata; class Mammalia; order Primates; family Cercopithecidae; genus Macaca; species Macaca nemestrina. Next base: position 118,333,218 of record NC_092133.1, on the reverse strand, counting down.
AGCAACCCCTGGTTTCTGCGTAAGGGTGAATCCTTAAAACATGAACTGTGTACATACACCTATTAATCTATGAAAATATTCCCAAATTACTAGAGTAAACCTTAGTACTGAATTTCTCACCATTTTTCCTGCAGAGGCATACTGGAACACAACTTTATAAATTTCTCAGTAAGATAAGATTTTTAAATACTGCATTTTAAATTTTAGACCGTTTGATAATTTGGAACAATTTATTTTAAAGGGTACATTTTACAAACCATTAGTATGTTTCATTAAGTGGTTTTATTCATTGTTTTATCATTTGAATCGTTGGATTAGTCACAAAGATAATTGTCCACCTTTTTTCTTAATTATAATTCTTTTTAAACATTGATGTTTTGTAGGCAAATTATGAGTTCTAAGAAGATTAGAACTCATAACTCTGCAAATTTGTATTATAAGTTTGTAGTCTACTCCTCTTTTGAATTTACATATATTTCCACTTTGATTTTCGGAGGCCACTTTACATACAAAATAATAATCTTGGAAATTATGCTGCCTTTCTGTTAATCTAAAATCATAAATAATAAAAGGTTCATATCTTATGCATCAAATTAAGCTTCGACTTTATTCTTCTGAGATGAAAATATATGCCATAGAAACAGTAATACAATTTCCTTTTTGTTTTTTTTAATACAATGAGGAAAAAAGAGTTTCCAAGTAATCCTAGTGTTTTAAGTAGAATCTTAATCTTGGATTGTTAAACTCAATGAATTCTCATTTCAGATTTGTTCTTGCCTCGAGACTTCAGTCTGATTGGATGTTGATGCTGTATTTTGCACATACTCATTTGACTGTGACAGTCACCATCGGGTTGCTTTTGATTCCAAAGGTATTCTTCTGATATTCCTTTTTTTTTTTTTTTTTTTTTTTGCAAAACTTATTTTAAATGAACATGGATTTGTTTATCCTGTGGGCAAAGGGAGGTATGGAAATTTGCTTAACATTTAAAACAGTTTTAAAGCTCCCTCCTCAGGAAACTGGCTGGCTGTTTTCTTTTCGAATTTTGGAAACTTCTTACATTTTTAAATGACTTTGTTTGTACAAAAACCCATCATCTGTTTCAGTCTTTTTCCAAATATATTGATGTCTAATATGTTTTAATTATTATGGGCTCATTCTAGCTGTAACATCAAGATCATTCTTTAAAAGAACCCTCCTATTCTAAGAATCCTCTTGTTTGGATTCATATCCAGAGAAATCTTGTGTTTGAAACATTCAAATAATTTTTTATGTATATGGAAATAAATTTTTATATATAGAGGAATCTCCTTAATGATAGACACTGACAGACTTATCCAGGCAGCACCATGAAATGAGGAAAAATGAGCCAGGACTCAGAATGCAGGATTCTAGACTCATGGCTCTCCCAGAAACTGGCTGTGTGTTATGACAGTAGCCAGGACTGTTGATTTTTTTTTATGATGTAATAGTAAGGCTTCCTGGAATAAAATAAAATGATATTGGAGTTTTTTTCTGTGAGGGGAATGTATTATACAAATTATAGCATTATTATTATTTTCCTCTTTTATACGTAAACACAATAGTAGAACACTGTGTATCTTTTCAGTGCCACAAAATACAGTGTTAGCACAACTGAAACCAGAGTTGTGATTTCTTGTCTTTCACTCCAGGCTTTCCTCAACTCTCGCAGTTAACCAAAACATTGAGATTCAGCCTGATTGAAAAGGCTAAACCATTGTAAACAGAACAAGATACCTATACTTGAATTACATCAACTAGACACAAGTATTTGTATAGATTATCTTAACTATTTTAATACTTTGCATAATACGATTACAGTTTTTTTTTAGATGGATGGAGGTATACTGAGATTATTTAATAAATTGTTGCTGAGTTCCAAAGAGGAATGAAAACATCTGTTCATACAAAACACTTGTATATGAATATTCATAGCAGTGTTATTCATAATACACAAAAAGTAGGAACAACCCAAATGTTTACCGACTGATAAATGTATAAACAACATGTGGTATATCCATATGATGGAATATTATTTGTCAGTGAAAAGGAATGAAGTTCTGGCACATGTTACAACAATAAGAAGTGCAAAAGCCAGACACAAAATGCCACACATTGCATGATTCCATTTATGTGAAATGTCCAGAATGGGCAGATCTATAGAAACAGAAAGTAGATTAGTGTTTGTCACAGGCTGGGGGAAGGATGACTAGAAGTGATTGCTTAATGGATTCAAGGTTTCTCTTTGAGATGAATATTCCAAAACTATTCTGGAATTAAATAATAGTGATGGTTGCACAACCTCATGAATGTAACAACAAGAACTGACATGTACACTTTAAATTTATAATTTTTGTAGTATGTATGTGAATTCTATCTCAATAAAAAGAATGTTAAAATATTATACAGGGGCATTGCTAGGCATTGTTATATATCCTTAGAATAAGAGAAATGAACAGATAAAAACCTGTATTCTCACGGTACTTATATTCTGGAGAAGGGGAGAGGGGGAGGGGGAGACAGACAAATAAGGTATTTAAAACAGTATTTTAGATAGATAAGTGCCAAGGAATATATATATATATATATATATATATATATATATATATATATATATATATGCAATGTCTTACAGTGAGCTAGGTTCCACAGCTCATACTGAATTTCTGTTTCAGTTTTCACATTCAAGCAATAACCCACGAGATGATATTGCGACAGAAGCATATGAGGATGAGCTAGACATGGGCCGATCTGGATCCTACCTGAACAGCAGTATCAATTCAGCCTGGAGTGAGCACAGCTTGGATCCAGAGGACATTCGGGTAATGCCAGTACTCTATCTTTCTTCCTATTTCAGATTAGCCTTATTTATACAGGCAGGCATCTGTGGGTTGGTGGGGAGTGTGTGCATGCATGTGCATTCATGTTTGTGCGTGTATGTCTCAGAAAGAGGGAATGTGTTTGGGTATGAACTGAAGATGTCAAATGCAGAGTTAATCCAGTTCTGAAATATATGAACCATAGTATAAATTAGAATGCACAGGCCATTTCAGCTTTTATAAGTAGCCTGGTCAACCTCAGGAGTCTTAACTGACTTATTGGTATTCATAGTGATGAACTGATTAGACATGTTCCATAATACATGTTTATGACATCTTGCTTAGGGAAAGGTAGGATAGATCTGTGGAGCAGAGAGGAGAGCCTGGATTATTTAAAATAATCTACGACAACATATCAGCGTCTGAAGGAAGCAGATGTTTTTAGCAGTCAAAGGACTGTTACCCTCTAAGCCTAATCTAACATCACATGTAACTTTATCAATGGCTACATGATGCTTCCAATACTACTCAGGGATATGGTTCACCTATAAACAACATGCTGTGTTTTGTGCTGGTCCAGGCTCAGTCTGGTCCACACAACTTGAATGTGCAAAGTGCTTGCTCCTTAATGCAAGGTTAGAATACATGAGTTCATGTCTTAAGGTCCACGCTTTATGTGAAACAAAACACAAAAGAATCAGAAAGTATAAATGGGGAGAAAATCGACAAGTACATATGCCAGAGAAAGCTGTAGAGCAGTTGCCCTAAAGAGCCCAAGTTTACTGAATTCTAGTACCATGTAGTGATCTTCTATGGCGAAACACTAAATTCTACACTTCTTTGAATTTGCTTTTGTTCTGGCAGGATGAGCTGAAAAAACTCTATGCCCAACTGGAAATATATAAAAGAAAGAAGATGATTACAAACAACCCTCACCTCCAGAAAAAGCGGTGCTCAAAGAAGGGCCTAGGTCGTTCCATCATGAGACGCATTACCGAGATCCCAGAGACAGTCAGCAGGCAGTGCTCTAAAGAGGACAAGGAGGGCACCGACCATGGCACAGCCAAAGGCACTGCCCTCATCAGGAAGAACCCCCCGGAGTCTTCAGGGAACACAGGGAAATCCAAGGAGGAGAACCTGAAAAACCGAGTCTTCTCACTCAAGAAATCCCACAGCACTTATGACCACGTGAGAGACCAAACGGAAGAGTCCAGTAGCCTACCCACAGAAAGCCAAGAGGAGGAGGTGACAGAAAATTCCACACTGGAATCCCTGTCGAGTAAGAAACTGACACAAAAACTAAAAGAAGACAGCGAGGCTGAGTCCACGGAGTCGGTGCCGTTGGTGTGCAAGTCAGCAAGTGCTCACAACCTCAGCTCAGAGAAGAAGCCTGGACACCCACGAACGTCAATGTTACAGAAGTCTCTCAGTGTCATAGCAAGTGCCAAGGAGAAGACTCTTGGATTAGCTGGGAAAACCCAAACAGCAGGTGTGGAAGAAAGTGCTAAATCCCAGAAACCTCTGCCAAAAGATAAAGAGACAAACAGAAATCACTCAAATTCTGATAACACAGAGCCTAAAGATCCTACCCCCCAAAACTCAAATCCTGCGGAGGAGCCAAGAAAGCCTCAGAAATCTGGGATTATGAAACAACAAAGGGTCAACCCCACCACTGCCAATTCTGACCTGAACCCAGGCGCCACCCAGATGAAGGACAACTTTGACATTGGGGAGGTGTGTCCTTGGGAGGTTTATGACCTGACCCCTGGTCCTGTGCCTTCAGAATCAAAAGTTCAAAAGCATGTATCTATTGTGGCTTCTGAAATGGAGAAAAACCCCACTTTTTCCTTAAAGGAGAAATCTCACCACAAGCCTAAGGCAGCTGAAGTTTGTCAGCAATCCAATCAGAAGTGCACAGATAAGGCTGAAGTATGCCTTTGGGGGATCCAAGGCCAGTCCATTTTGGAAGATGAGAAGCATTTCATTTCCAAGACTCCAGTTCTCCAAGAGAGGGCAAAAGAGGAGAACGGAGGTCAGCCTCATGCAGCCAAAGTGTGTGCTGGGCAGAGTGAAGAACTGCCCCCCAAAGCTGTAGCATCAAAAACAGAGAATGAAAATCTCAACCAAATAGGACACCAGGAAAAAAAGACATCCTCTGAGGAGAATGTGCGTGGCTCCTATAACTCAAGTAATAACTTCCAGCAACCTTTAATGTCACGAGCAGAGGTGTGCCCTTGGGAGTTTGAGACCCCAGCTCAACCAAATGCTGGAAGAAGTGTAGCTTTACCTGCTTCTTCTGCTCTAAGTGCAAGTAAGATAGCAGGGCCTCGGAAAGAAGAAGTCTGGGATACTTTTAAAGTGTAGCATCCCCAGGAAGAAGAGGAAAAGGAGGGAACCCCGGATTGGATAAAGACAGAAGATATAAGAATCAAAAATTCCCAAGAAGGATTTGTCAATCGAGGAAAACATGACGGATGGTGAGTGAAGTCAGAAGTATGGGTAGAAGAGGACCTGGGGGACAAGAGCAACAATGTCATAATGAAGTCAGACTTTGGTCAAGAAAGTCCTTCCCCTGGTAACACTAGGAAAATCTTTCCATTTCAGCATGTTTAAGGAAAATAGTCCACAATGTCTGCCCTGATCAATATTTACCCATGGGACTTTGAAGATCCTAGGCCAGGTAAACCAGGAGGCACAGAAGACGTACCAGATTTGCAAAGAAGGAAAAGGTATAAACGTATATAACTGAAATTCTAAGTAGCTGTCCGAGAAGAACTTACTTTACCTATTTAACCTTGATAGCACTGCTAATTTAATGCATCCCAAAAATCTCTTTTATATTAATGATTGCTTTCATTTTCTTATCAATGTATGTTTCAGTACATCGTTGTGTCTCATATTCAAGCATTCCAGATTGTATAATTTTTGCAAATAACTTTGGTATTATGTGACACAACACATTTATGCAATCTGCAGCTACTCAATTGTTATTGCACCTTACAGAATACCTGCTATCTATCAACTTTAGTTGATTCTTGAAGTACAGTAACCTTTCTCCGGCTTCGGAAGCCATCACTGTTACTATAAAAACTTTCAGTTTTGGCTGTGGTTTATATATTGTGACTTTGAATTTGACTCTATTATTTCACATCATGGTTTGTTATACTGTCTTAATCAGGGTTTTTTATACAAGTTGAGTTACTTGTTTTGCATTTCTTGTTAGGACTCAGAAGCTTTATTAATATTGGAGATCAAGTGGTCCTACTTAGTCATATGTCTCAATAAGTTAAGGACAACTTATCCATTGTTTATTCAAAGTCAGAGATAGATAACACCTTCATTCCAATTAATTGTCCCTTTTAACTCTTTCAGTATTTCATACTTAGCAGCATTTCCTAAGGAAGAAGCTAAGAGTGAGAAAAATATACTGTGCATTATTATTACCTTTGGAAAGGGAAGACTCTAGGGATGACATGAGAAGTATAGCAGTACTACAGACCCGGGAAGTTTGCCTTTCAAAAAAACACAGGTAGCTCCTGATAGCACTTTCAAGGGATTATTTTTTTAAAGCAAAAAATTATGGTAGCATCAAGATCATTGTATGGATATATTTTTATTATGTGCACTGGAAATACAGTATTTTAAAATACCTTAAACTATTTATTCTCGTAAACTCTTATTCATTGCTTCAGCTAGAGGTAGAATTTGCTGGGCTCAAATCCCAAAGAGGTTTTATAACCTTATTTATTCAAAGCCTATAAGGTGGTATGGAATCTTAATTCTCCCAAGCACTGGAAAATGTCTAAGTCCTGCAAATTGCCATTGTGAGCCACTTGCTCAAAATGTAACATGTAAGGTCTATTTGCAAGGCAAAGCAGCCCCCAAAGCATATTTTATAAAGCTTATTGCATTCCACACTGATCTCTTGGCATGGGAATCCTAAGCTGCCGACTTAGCCCTACCGATATGATCATGCAATGAGATTCCAAAGCTCGGTCTCAAAGAATCACTCAGAAATAGAACTGAGACTTCCCTTTTTCTCCCTGTAAACACCGAAGTATCAACTGCTTATTTGGCCAGGACACTCCCAGCACAAATAACTATTTGTTTATGTCACAAGCAGCAAGGAGGACATGCTAGGGTGATAAAAGATGGAGAAACAGAATCAGAGAGTGGATATAGGGCTGTTCTTAGTATTATTTTCAGTGGAAGGTAAAAACAGAATTCTCCATATTCATCGTCAAATTTTTCTCAGTGATTTTTTTATTCAGGAGTAAGCAAGCACTTCACTGTTTTGCAAAGCTGTGCACAAATCTTCCTCACCCATTTGCTGGCTTTATGCATTACTCAGGTTGGTGGGGTCAGTTTGAAAAGATATAGAAATTCTATTTTTGTGTCTTTACACCATTTATTTCTTTGATCTCTTCCTTTTCAATGAAGGGCCTATATGCTTGGTGACCTCCTTTAAGGAATCTTTGTGAATTGGGTTGGAAGTTCCTAGACCCACATACTTGTTTCATTTATGTCCGAAATTTGTTAGCACTTGATTCATTTCTTGAGAAATATGCGGTCAAGCATCAGTGACTTTCTATTGCACTTCAGGATTGATCCTGCTAGAGATGTGACTTAAAAAGACTTGCCAAATTATACCTTAGCGACATTCTATAGTTCATAGATTATTCTCCACCAGCATAAATCAGTGAGAGTGCCTAGAGTCTTTCTGAGAGTTTCATTGCCATTATCAACAAGAGAAGTTGAAATTTACAAGTCAGGAGGTTATTGTTCCAGATTGATAACCACAGAAAGTGAATAAACACTTTTAAGGTCGCAAACATTTGCTAGGTTGTCCTTCTCAATGCATGTGCAGGCTGCATCCTGTCCTTGTTTTTAAGCCAGGGTTTATAAATACGTAGATTTATACCAATCTTAATAGAATTGTATATTTTATGCAAGAATTAAATGCTTTACGACATGAAGTATAACTCAACCCATTGTAAACTTTGGTGGCAATATGGATTTGAAACTCGACAGTTCTCTTGTATTTGCTTCCTAGGTTTCTGCATGCAAGTTATGACAGGTAGGACTGAAAAAACACTGCCTTTTGACGTCTAGCATTTAGCAACTGAGAGTCGTAGAGTCAATAAAGCTGTAAGTCTCTTCACTTAATCTGTGGTTCTCCTAAAACTATAATCTGAAACCTACAGCATCCCACCATGAAATATTTGGTAAATTTATGTTGTGACGTGTTGCAGCATGTAAATAATTATAACTTCTCTGCAATAAAACATATTTATATGAAAGTGATTTGTGGGGATTTGTGTGTTCATCTATAGAAAACTGAATTCATTTAGTCTAACTTTAAAGGAAATTCCATATATTTGTTTGGCTCGGTATCCTTGTGCACATACATCCTCATGTTGCCAGTCTGTAGGAATATGTGATTAGTCAAATGTGGCCTCAAACACACAGGTAATCATTTGGGAAGCAAGCAAACCTATTCGTGGTTTTGATTTAAGACGGCTCTTCCCGAATGGGAACTAACTCAGCTACCTCTTTTGTTTGCTTGTTTACTCCACACACAGTACCAGGAAATCTGCTAAGAAGTGATGATACAAAGATAACCCCCCTTCAGGAACACTCAGGCCCATGAGAGTATCCAGTCACTGGTATAATAATAGGCAGATGAGCATAACTAAGGTCAGAGAAGTCTCCCTAGGGAGTTCAGGTTCACCAGGCTGAAATTCTGCAAAGGCAACAAACAGGTATCAAAGGGAAACTGTTGTAAGGCTGGAGACGGAACTGAGCACAGACTTACACACCACGCTTCAAGTTAACAGCAGCTTCATCCTGGAGCACTGGAAGCTATAGGGAAGCTTTTAAAAGTGGCATAATGAAGTCCAATATTAGATCATCTTGGAAGCAGCCCTGAAATGGACTGAAACGTGAAGAGACTAGAGGAAGGTAAAAAGATTAGTGTGAGAGTCATGATGAGAGAAGATGAGAGCCTAAAAAGGAGATGGAAAGATTCGTGTTTATTTCATCAAAATCACATCTCCAATTGGGTTTACTATTTTATTATACTCATGTGAAATGGGAAAAATCAGGTTACTTAGATAACTGTCAAATATAATTTTTTTTCTAAGTTTGTTGACATTTTGGCTAATTTCAAAAGCCTTGAAAGCCCTTTCTGAAGACTGGTAGACCTCATATCTGTTCATGAGAAAAGCTGAAGAACAGGATCCCAGGTTCCTGCCATGGGAAAACTTGGTACTAACCTGGCCTGGGAAAGAAGGCGTCTGGGGCATGTTGCAGTGTGTACTGAAGTTTCTACCAGCTCAGAAGCACTCTAGAAAGACAACCAAGCCTAACAAGAGGGAAGGGGAGGGAGGCTGGTCCCCACCTCATCCCTGCACCCTTCTTTGGATGAAGCATAGCAACTACCTTTTCCCATCTGCTCACACCATTGCCACTTACAAAATTTTCAGTTATTGCTGGACTTGCCTAGTTGACCTGCCTGACTATATTATTTTTCATATACATTGTTTGTTGTTTCTTTGTTCTAAATTTAGACTCTTTCTGCTAAAAAAAAAAAAATCCTAAGGGAAATCAGAAATAGACTTTATCACATAAAAATTAATAATGTAAATCTGGTGTCCTAAAACAGTGCAAGTTAGTTAAGATTTTCTTGTATCAGCATATCCCATCTTTTCTTCCTGAATAGTTGTAAAGACAGCAATCAAATCTTTCTAATTTGAATTGTTTTCTCTTTAAACATTTTGATTATTAGAAAGTACAAGGGCAAAGTTCAAGCATCTTGTGTATTCTAATTCAGCGTTAACTGGCTAGAAGGCAGATAATGAAATGTATGAATTGATTTTTAATTTCCCTCTCTTTGCCTGTGATGTGAAAACTGCCAGAAATAAAACTGTCTGATCAAATGAACATGGAAAATAAGAGATAAATATAGGAAGAGGCCTGTGCTGCACAACAGTCACATTCCTAGAAAGAAAAATAACTTAAATATGCAAATAGAAGGTTCATGCCAGTTCTTGTAGAACATACTCCCATTTCAGTTCAATCAGCAATAGAAAAGAAAAAAATTCCCTCTGTTGTGCACACAAGATTCATGCAGTTTTTACTCCAGCTACACCAAGAGGTTTGATTCTTCCATGCCTTTTGTGTTTGCTCATTGGTCCAATTCAAATTCTCTCCCCTTCTCCCTGCCAACATGTTATGTACACCTTAATGCTGGAGTGATCATAGATTTTATTGGCCAAAGAAAACCTTTGAGAGTAAAAGGGCAGTATTAAACGATACACCTGGCCGGGCACTGTAGCTCACGTCTGTAATCCCAACAGTTTGGGAAGCCAAGGTAAGAGGATTGCTTGAGACCAGGAGTTCAAGACCAGACTGAGCAACATAGCAAGACCCATCTCTACAAACACACACACACACACACACACACACACACACACACACACCCCATTAGCTGGGCATGGTGGCATGTGCCTGTAATCCCAGCTACTCAGAAGGCTGAGGCAGGAGGATCCCTTGAGCCTAGGAGGTTGAAGATACAGTGAGCCATGTTCATGGCTCTGCACTCCAGCCTGGGTGACAGAGCAAGACCCTGTCTTAAAAAAAAAATTAATTATACCTGGATAACAGTGTAAACTGGGACTATCCCTGGTCACCCAGGATGTTTGTTTTCCCTATTCCAAGGAGGAGCACAAAGGCCGCTGTTACCTCCATGAAACTTTTCCTAATGCCTCAAGCCAGAATGAATTCCTTCTTCTCAGCTTGCCTTCGGAATTTGCTTAAGTCTCTTACTGCACTGACTTGTAATTTCGTTACATACTCCACTGAGTCATCTGCTAAATTAAGAGCTCTGTTCCTCTATAGATCCCTAATCTCCAGCAGTGTGCTTTGCCCTGAGTCCAATAAATATTTGCCCAACTGGAATTTTTGATTACTAATCACTGCTTAAAATACACCTGAAGAGAAAGAGAAATTCAGAAGTTGGGTGAGAACTTGCTGTAGCATTTCAAAAATGTTGATTAACTGGACTTCCATATAAATTCTGGCAGTTCCTGGAAAACCCACAGTATGACTGAATCATGTTAATTCTAACTCTCCAGCTTTGTAACGTTTAGTATTGATTTGCCACCATAAGGAAAGAGAAGCCTAAAGTTCTGGCCATGGCCCAGTTTGTTAGAGCTATAAAAGATATTTCCATAGGTCACAAAAAGTAAGAAATATTGCATTAGGCTGTAGGAACTTGAACTTGCTTTTAGTTATTTGAACTCTTTCTGTAAAATAAAGCATGGCTAAGTCTATATAAAACATCCACATAAAAATAGATTCTGATGCTTGGCTTTCAGATGCTTCTGAAAAGTGAGATACTGAGTTTGAACAAACTATTTGGACATTTGGTTGACTTGAGAATTTCTTATCCATATGTTTCATATTATATAGAAGTAGTCATAATATGCTTGCATATAACCATAAATGTTTCACGTGTGAACAGAAATATATATGTTATATGTAAATACATAACACATATCACTTGTTGGAAATTGGAAAAATATATAAAAAGCATCTAAATTTGCCACATAGTACAGATGTTAAAAGATCATGAAAAATATTTTTTCTTTTTACATCTCAAAGACTAATAGCAATATGCACATATGGTGAATAATCTACAGATTCGTCCCGCTGCCTTTTACATTACATGCTGCTTGTAAGTTGAGGAACTGAGATTTATTATTGTAGTCCTTAGACGAAATTTGATGTTGGAACCATGTAAATAGAGATTAAACCACAGTCAAGGGGCAGCCAATAGGGGGTCTACTTTCTGACACGTGAGAAAACTGGAAATAAAGTTGTTTAAGAGCACCCAGGCACAAACTCAGTTTCAGGACCACTTGAATGAAAGGGTCAGCAGGTTGACTGCCCTGTAACCATTTGCTGGACCATGGGAAAGCTAGAAAGGCTATCATTCAAATATATAATAGACACTCGTCCTCTTTACAGCCCCCTGTAAAGAAGGAGAGGAGTCATCTATTTTCTCAACTCTGATGGTATCCTACCTGTGCAGTCACCTGCCTCTGTACACCTCCGCCAGTGGTGAGGGACCTAGAAGGCATGGAAAAGCCAAGGCAAAGCATACCTTTCCTCTTGCTTTGTGTACCCACTTACTTTCATTAAATTTATATGTCTTCGACTAAGTTTAGAAACATGGGCAAGGAGCAATGGCTCACACCTGTAATCTCAGCACTTTGGGAGGCTGAGGCGGGCAGATCACCTGAGGTCAGGAGTTCAAGAGCACCCTGGCCAACATGGTGAAACCCCGTCTCTACTAAAAACACAAAAAATTAGCCAGGTGTGGTGGCGGGTGCCTGTAATCCCAGCTACTCCGGGGGCTGAGGCAGGAGAATCGCTTGAACCCGGGAGGCAGAGGTTGCAGTTATCTGAGATCGCAGCATTGCACTTCGGCTTGGGCAACAAGAGCAAAACTCCATCTCAAAAAAAAAAAAAAAAAAAAAAAAAAAGTATAATAAACATGAATTAAAAACACATAGAAACAAAAATCCTAAAATACATTTTTAAAAACGACATGTGTAAGTTGGGAAATATTTGATAGGTATCTTATAACAAGTGCAAATAGTGGTAAATACCACTGATAAACAAGAGTAGGGGTCAGGCACAGTGGCTCACGCCTGTAATCCCAGCACTTTGGGAGTCTGAGGCGGGAGGATTGCTTGAACTCAGGAGTTCAAGACCAGCCTGGACAATATGGTGAAACTTTGTCTCTACAAAAAAAAAAAAAAAAAAATCATAAATTAGCCAGGGATGATGGCTTGCCCCTGAAGCCCCAGCTACTCAGGAGGCTGAGGGTGGAGGATTACTTGAGCCTGGAAGTTTGAGGCTGCAGTGAGCTACAATTGCACCACTGCCCTCCAGCCTGGGTGACAGAGTGAGACCCTGTCTCAAGAAGAAAAGGAAAAAGAAAAATAACAGAGGATGAAAAAAAAATCAGGAGTACAAGACCTTGTTTTGAAACTTGGTTCCACCACCAGATATGTCTGGTTTGGAAAAGTCTCTTCAATTTTCTGTGTTTACATTTCTTCGCCTGAACAAGGGAAGTTTTGAAAGAGATGACATCTCAGGACCTTTCTCATCCAATGACTAAGATTGTGTGTGTGTGTGTGTGTGTGTGTGTGTGTGTGTGTGTGCATGCTTGCACACGTGTGTCTGACTGAAAATTTTCATTTTGCATTAAATTGCTTTGCTAGAATGGATATAGCCCCTCAACATCTAGTCAAACATTTGGCAATTTTAAAATCAGCTAGAGAAGACACACACATGAAAGGGAGCAGAAGTGTGATAAATAACCTCCAATCCCCCTTGATTTTTGATAAATATATTATACTAAGATACTCATATGAAGTTCTGGGGAAAAAAAAGTCATAGGAAATTTGCTTCAAAAAGCAAAATGAAGCCAGAATGAAGACCTGAATGAAAAGAGGCTGGAAAGCAGTGTGCTTTCTGAGTCCTGTTTTCTTGCTCTGTCTCACTATAACTCAGTCTTTGCTGGGAATGGATCTGCTTCTTCACGCAGAAGTGGCTCTTAGTGTCCTTCATGTAGCATAAGAAGCTGGGCCAAAATATTTTTGTAAGACCAACTTTTAAATGAAGTTCTTTACTATCCTAAAGGTTAATAGAATCAAACATAACTACGTAGTAAAGTTTCTGGATGATTAATCCAGGAAGAGTCAATTTTGTACGACAAATGTCTATCCTTCCAAAATGACCCTAGGGATACAAACCATATTCTCCCTTAGGGATCCATTTAATGCCAGTTTGGAAAAGAGACTAGTATCGCTCACCAGAAAGAGCATAAGTAATACAAATAATGCTCTACATGTTGCTTTCTTCACGTAATTGTTTGAAACTTTATTACTTGATTTAAACATGAAATTGATGCAGTTTTTCTGAGATTTGGCTCATTTTACATATATTTATTCCATTTCACTTCTTATCTATACATTAAAGAAGAACTCTTTCCCTAAGTCCAAAAATCACACCTATACAACATGATCCCCTTGCATTCTGCTTCTACAGCGGTTATTCCCTGCTATTTCATACAGCTGTATTTAACTTAAGAAATTATTGTTTTTCTTTGATCACAAAGAATAGGTAAAATACTAGGAACAGAGCAAACATGCCTCCCCCAAAATCCTGCAAGATGTAAGCAATGAGTTTAGTCCTGCATAAAGAATAAGAAAACACCATTTCAGGCAGTAAATTTAACAAAGAGGTTAAATTTAGAATGAAGTTTTTATTATTTTGAAATTCCTTTTTAGTTTCCAATAGAAATTCATGAAACTCAAGCTGCTGGACTATTTGGCCTCGGACCAGAACACACTGAACAGCAGCCATAGCATGGGCCTGAATTTTATTTATTTATATATTTATTTTTATTATACTTTAAGTTCTGGGATACATGAGCAGAACGTGCAGGTTTGTTACATAGGTATACATGTGCCATGGTGGTTAGCTGCACCCATCAACGTGTCATCTACATTAGGTATTTCTTCTAATGCTATCCTCTTCCCTTGCCCCCCACCCCACAATGGGCCCCGGTGTGTGATGTCCCCCTCCCTGTAAGACCTAAAACCATAAAACCCTAGAAGAAAACCTAGGCAATACCATTCAGCACATAGGCATGGGCAAAGACTTCACGACTAAAACACCAAAAGCAATTGCAACAAAAGCCAAAATTGACAAATGGGGTCTAATTAAACTAAAGAACTTCTGCACAGCGAAAGAAACTACCATCAGAGTGAACAGGCAACCTACAGAATGGGAGAAAATTTTTGCAATCTATCCATCTGACAAAGGGCTAACATCCAGAATCCACAAGGAACTTAAACAAATTTACAAGGAAAAACAACCCCGTCAAAAAGTGGGTGAAGCATATGAACAGACACTTTTCAAAAGAAGACATTTATGCAGCCAACACACATGAAAAAAAGATCATCACTACTAGTCATTAGAGAAATGCAAATCAAAACCACAGTGAGAAACCATCTCATGCTAGTTAGAATGGTGATCATTAAAGAGTCAGGAAACAACAGGTGCTGGAGAGGATGTGGAGAAATAGGAACACTTTACACTGTTAGTGGGAATGTAAATTATTTCAACCATTGTGGAAGACGGTGTGGTGATTCCTCAAGGATCTAAAACCTTTTTTTTTTTTTTAACATTTTAGTTTTTATTTTCATGGGTATATAGTAGGTGTATATATTTATGGTTTAAATGTGATATTCTGATACAGGCATGCAATGAATAACAAAAACATCAAAGTATATGGAGTATCCATCACCTCAAGCATTTATTCTTTGTGTTACAAAGAATGCAATCATGCTCTTTTAGTTATTTTAAAATGTACAATATTTTTTTCTTTACTATAATCACCCTTTTGTGCTAGGAAATAGGTCCTAATAATTCTAATTATTTCTTATACCCATTAACCATCCGCACTCTCCCTCCCCCTTCCCCCCTACCATCCACTACCCTTCCTAGCCTCTGGTAACCGTTCATTTACCCTCTATCTTCGTGAGTTCAATGGGTTTAACTTTTAGCTCCCACAAATAAGTGAGAAAATGCAAAGTTTCTCTTTCTGTGCCTGGCTTATTCCACTTAACATAATGACCTCCAACTCCGCCTATGTTGTTGCAAATGACAGGATTTTATTACTTTTAATGGCTGAATAATACTTCATTGTTGATATGTATCACAGTTTATCCATTCATCTGTTGATGGATGCATAAGTTGTTTCAAAGTTTTGGCTATTGTGAACAGCAATAAACATGCGAGTGCATATATCTCTTCAATATAGAGATTTCCTTTCTTTTAGGTTTATATTTGGCAGTGTGATTGCTGGATCATATAGTAGTTGTATTTTTAGTTTTTTGAGGAACCTCCAAACTGTCCTCTGTAGTGTTTGTACTGATTGACATTTCCACCAATAGTTTATAAGGGTTTCTTTTTCTCTGCATTCTCACCAGCATTTGTTACTGCCTGTCTTTTGGATAAAAGCCATTTTAACTGGAGTGAGATGATATCTCATTGTAGTTTTGACTTGCATTTCTCTGATGATCAATGATGTTGAACACGATTTCATATACCTGTTTGCCTTTGTATGCCTTCTTTTGAGAAACGTCTATTCAAATCTTTTGTCTATTTTTTAATAGTAATATTAGACTTTTTTTCCTATAGAGTTGTTTGAGTTTCTTATATGTTCTGGTGATTAATGCCTTGTCAAATGGGTAGTTTGCAAATATTTTCTCCCATTCTGTGAGTTGTGTCTTCACTATGTTGTTTCCTTTGCTGTCTAGAAGTTTTTTTAAAACTTGATGTGATCTCATTTATCCATTTTTGCTTTGGTTGCCTGTCACTGTGGGATATTACTCAAGGAATATTTGCCCACTCCAATATCCTGAATTTACCCAATGTTTTCTTGTAGTTTTATAGTTTTAGGTGTCAGATTAAAGTCTTTAATCAAATTTTATTTGACTTTTATATATGGTGAGAGATAGGGGTCTAATTTCATTTTTCTGCATATGGATATCCAGTTTTCCCAGTGCTATTTCTTGAAAAGATTACATTGTCCTTTCCCCAGTGTAACGTTCTTGGCACCTTTGTCAAAAATCAGATCACTGTATATGTACGGATTTATTTCCAGGTTCTCTATTCTATTCCACTGGTCTAGGTGTCTCTATTTATGCCGGTATCATGCCATTTTGGTTACTACAGCTCTGTAGTATAATTTGAGGTCAGATAATGTGATTCCGACAGTTTCATTCTTTTTTCTTAAGACAACTTTGGCTCTCCTGAGTCTTTTGTGGTTGACACATAAATAAAAGAAATAGTCTTAAAGCTATGTGAAGATTATCATTGGTATTTTGATAGAGATTGCATTGACTCTGTAGATTGCTTTGGATATTATGGATATTTTAACAATATTGATTCTTCTAATCCATGCACATGGAACATCTTTCCTTTTTATGGTCTCTTCTTCAATTTCTTTCATGAGTGTTCTATAGTTTTCCTTGTAGAGGTCTTTCACTTCTTTGGTTAATTTAATTCCTATGTATTTTATTTGTAGCTATTCTAAATGGGACCACTTCATTTCTTTTTCAGATTATTCACTGTTGGCATATAGAAAAACTACTGATTTTTGTATGTTGATTTTGTATCTTGAAACTTTATGGAATTTATCAGTTCTAATACTTTTTTGGTAGAGTCTAAGTTTTTCCAAATAGAAGATGGTATTATCCATAAACAATAATTTATTTATTTACAATTTAAGTGCCCTTTTTTTTCTCTTGTCTGATTGCTCTAGCTAGGATTTTCAGTATTATGTTGAATAACAGTGGTGAATGTGGGCGTCCTTGTCTTGTTCCAGATATTAGGGGAAAGGATTTCGGTTTTTCTCCATTCAGTATGATACTAGCCAAAGCTCTGTCATATATGGCTTTATCTTGGGGTATGTTCCTTCTATATCCAGGTTTGTTAAGGTTTTTATCATGAAAGAATGTTGAATTTTATCAAATGCTTTTTCAGTGTCAATTGAAATGATCATATATGGTTTTTGTCCCTCATTCTGTTGATATGATGTATCACATTAATTGATTTGCATATGTTGAATCATCCTTGCATCCCTGAGATAAATCCCATTTAGTCATGATGAATGATCTTTTTAATGTGTTGAATTCTGTTTGCTAGTATTTAGTTAAGGATTTTTCTATCAATATTCATCAGTGATATTAGCCTGTAGTTTTTATTTTTTGATGTGTCTTTGGTTTTGGTATCACAGTAATACTGGCCTCGTAGAATGAGTTTGGAAGTATTCCTTCCTCCTCTATTTCTCAGAATAGTATGAGTAGAATTGGTATGAGTTCTTCCTTAAATGTTTGGTAGAATTCAGCAGTGAAGCCATTTGGTTCTGGGCTTTTCTTTGCTGGAAGACTTTTTGTTATGGCTTTGATCTCATTACTTGTTATTGGTCTGTTCAGGTTTTCAATTTCTTCATAGTTCAATCTTGGCAGGTTGTATGTGTTTAGAAACTCATTCATTTCTTCTGAATGTTACAATTTATTGGCATATAGTTGTTCATAGTAGCCATTAATGATTCTTTGAATTTCTGCAGTATCCGTTGTAATGTCTCCTTTATCATCTCCAATTCCATTTATTTGCATCTCTTTTTTTCTTAGCTTGGCTAAAAGCGTGTCAATTATGTCTATCTTTTCAAAAAAACCAACTTGTTTTGTTGATCTTTTGTATTTTTTATTCATTTTAATTTCATTTATCTCTGCTCTGATCTTTCTTTTCTTCTACTAGTTTTGGGTTTGGTTTGCTCTTGATTTTCTATTTCTTTAAGATGTACCATTAGGTTACTTATTTAAAGTTTTTCTTCTTTTTGGATGTAGGTGCTATAGCTTGTAAACTTTCCTATTAGTACAACTTTTGCTGTATCCCACAAGTTTTGGTATGTTGTGTTTCCATTATTATTTCAAGAATTTTTCAATTTCCTTCTTAATTTCTCATTGACCCACTGGTCATTCAGAGGAACATATTGTTTAATTTCCATGTGTTTGTATAGTCTCCAAAATTCCTCTTATTAATTTCCAGTTTTTATGCCATCGTGGTCAGAGAAGATGCTTGATACTACTTCAGGTTCTCTTTTTTATGAATGCTTTAAGACTTGTTATGTGACCTAACATATGGTCTATCCTCGAGATTGATCCATGTGCTGAGGAAAAGAATATGTATTCCACAGTTGTTGGATAAAATATTTTGTAAACATTCTGTAAATTTTAAGTATTCTGTACATGTAGATCCATTTGGTCTATAGTGTACATTAAGTCCAATGTTTAATTTTCTGCCTCAAAGAGCTGTTAAATGCTAAAGGTAGGGTGTTGAAGTCTCCACCTATTATTGTATTGTGGTCTGTTTCTTTAGCTCTAACAATATTTGGTTTATGTATCTGGTGCTCCAGTGTTGGGTATATATATATATTTACAACTGATATATTCTCTTGTTGAATTGACTCCTTTACCATCATGTAATGACCTCTTTTGTCTCTTCTTACAGTTTTGGTCTTGAAATCTATTTTTTCTGATATAAATATGGCTACTCCTGGCTTTTTGGTTTTGACATGAAATATCTTTGTTCATTCCTCTATTTTTAGTCCATGTGTGCCTTTATAGGTAGTGTGTTTCTTGTAGGCAAGAGATCATTGGATCTTGTATTTTAATCTATTCACCCATTTCATGTCTTTTGATTAGAGACTTTAGTCTATTTACATTCAATGTTATTATTGATAAGGAATTACTCCTGCCATTTTGTTATCTGTTTTCTGGTTGTTTTGTGGTCTTCTTTCTTTCCTTCCTTGTCTTCCTTTTAGTGAAAGCGACTTTCTTTAGTGATATAATTTAGCTTCTTGCTTTTTAATTTTTGTGTATCTGTTGTATGGTTTTTTTGGTTGAGGTTACCATGAGGCTTGCAAATACTATCTTATAACCCATTATTTTAAGCTGATGACAATTTAACGCTACTCTCATAAACAAACTAATAAGCAAAAAGAAAAACTAATAAAAACTCTACGTTTAACTTTGTTTTCCTACCCTTTAACTTCTTGTTTCTGTTGTATTGTGTGTGTCTTGAAAGTTATTATTTTTGATTGGTTAATCTTTTAGCCTTTCTACTTAATTATTACTAATTATTTATAATATTCTATGTTTTTGTGTTTTGCTAGTGAGTTTTGTATCTTTAAATAATGTCTTATAGCTCATTAACATCCTTTGTGATTGAAGTACATCCTTTAGCATTTCTTGTAGGACACGTCTGGTGTTAACAATATCCCTCAGATTTTGTCTGAAAGTCTTCATTTGTCCTTCATGTTTGAAGAATATTTTTATCAGATGTACAATTCTAGAGTAGGTTCTTCCTTCAGCACTTTATGTTATGCCACTCCCCTCCTGTCCTGTAAGGTTTCCATTGAAAAGTCTGCTGCCAGACATACTGGATCACCATTGTATGTTATTTGTTTTTTTTCCCGTACTGCTTTTGGGATCATTTCTTTATCCTCAACCTTTGGGACCTTGATTATTAAATGCCTTGAAGTAGTCTTCTTTGAGTTAAATCTGCCTGGTGTTCTATAACCTTTTTGTACTTGGCTATTAATATCTTTATCTAAGTTTGAGAAGTTCTCTGATATTATCCCTTTGAATAAACTTGCTACTCCATCTTTTTCTTTACCTCCTCTTTAAGGCCAATAATAACTCTTAGATTTGCCCTTTGGAGGCTATTTTGTAGATCTTATAGGTATGCTTCATTGTTTATTTTGTCTCCTCTGTGTATTTTCAACAACCTGTCCTCAAGATCACTAATTCTGTCTTCTACTTGATCAGTTATGCTATTAAGAGCCTCTAATGAATTCAGTATGCCACTTGCATTTTACAACTGTAGAATTTCTTCCTGATTCTTTTTAATTATTTCAATTCATTTGTTACATTTATTTGCCTGAATTCTTTTTCTGTGTTATTTTGAATTTCTTTGAGCATCCTCAAAACAAATATTTTGAATTCTCTGTCTGAAAGGTCACATATTTCTGTTTCTCTAGGATTTGTCTCTGGTGCCTTATTTAATTCATTTGGTGATATCATATTTTCCTGAATGGTGTTGATGCTTGTTGATGTTCTTCAGTGTCTAGACATTGAAGAGTTAGGAATTTATGGTAGTCATCCCAGTCTGGGCTTGTTTGTACCCATCTCTCTTGGAAAGGCTTTCCAGGTATTTGAATGGACTTGAGTGTTGTGATCTAAGTCGTATCTGTATCAGGGGCCACCCCAAGCCTAGTAATGCTGTGCTTCTTGCAAACTCATAGTGGTACCACCCTCACAGTCTGGGATAAGATTCAAAAAAATTATCTGGATTACCAGGGTTCAGGAAGTTCTCTGATGTTATTCCTTTGAACAAACTTTCTGCCCCTATTTCTTTCTCTACCTCTTCTTTAAGGCCAATAACTCTTAGATCTACCTTATGAGACTTGTTCTCTTCCCTTACTTCCTCTCAAACAAATGAAGTCTCAGTCTCTTTCTCTGAGCTTGCCCTCAAACCACAAAGACATGATTCTTCTCACTCTCCCCTTTCCTTTCCATAGGCAGAGGAGGCTCACCTCATGGTTACCACCATGGCTGGCCCACTGGGAATACTATCGGGCTCCTGCCAATGTTCCCTTCAGGTCTTAGGGCTCTTCAGTCAGCTTCTGCTGAATGCTGCTAGGTCTGGGATTCACCTTTCAAGGCAGTGGGCTCTCCCTCTGTCCTAAAACAGGTCCAGAAATGCTGTCCGTGAGCCAAGGTCTGGAATCAGGGACCTCAAGAGCCTGTTTAGTGCTCAACCCCACTGTGGCCAAAGTGGTACCTAAGGTGCAAAACAAAGTCTTCACTTCTCCCTCTGCTTTTCTCAAGCAGATGTAGTCTCTCATTGTAGCCACCCCAACTGAGAATGTGCTGGGTCTCACTTGAAGCCAACACATCTCAGAGTCTCACCCAAGGCCCACGTTATACTACCTAACAATTGCTGCTTGTTATTCAGGGCTCAAGGGCTCTTCGCTTGGCAGGTGATGGATCCTGCCAGTACTGGGTCCTTCTCTTAAAGGCAGTGGGCTCCCTTCTGGCCCAGAGTGTGTCTAGAAATATTGTCTGGGAGCTAGAGGTTGGAATGGGGGACTCATGACTTTGTCCTGTGCCCTATCCTGCTTTGGTAGTGATGATATTCAAGATGCAAGACCACATTCCTCTTTACTCTTCCCTCTCCTCAGGAGGAAGGAAAGGGTCTCTTTTGGAGACACAAGATGTATTGTCTGGGATTGGGGGAGGAGTGGTGTAAGCATGCCCCACCAGGTGTCTCAGTAGGCCATGTACACCCAAAGTCCACTAGCTCCAAGCCCAGCTCGGTATTTGGACTTGTAGTCATTATGGCCTAGGCTGCCTTTCAAGTTGATTTAGAGCTCCAGAGCACTGCAGCCTGTGATGGCAAGGCTTGCCAGAACTCAAGTTCTGACCAATGGGATAGGCAACTTCTTTCTGGCTAGGGCTGGTCTTAATGCTTCCTTTATGGGCGGTGTCGGCTGATTTCAGCCTGGTTTTGCTTTCTGCTGTGCTGAGGCGGCACTGAGGTCAATGCAAAGCATCACAATTGTTGCACTCTCCCCCCCAAACTCAGATTTCTAGTCACCACATGGCTACTGTGAGGGGATGGGGGAGGAATGGCATTGGCAATTCAATTCAAGACAAATCTGTCATTCCTGCACTCTTCAGTGCTTTTTTCAGTGATGTGAATTTAAAACCAGGTACTGTAACTGCTCACCAATTTTTGATTTTTATGAAGGTGCTTTTTGCATCTAGATAGTTGTTGAATTTGATGTTCCTGTGGGAGGAATGATTGGTAGTGCCTTCTATTCTACCACCTTTCTCCACCCCTCTGCTGGTATGAATTTTATTTTATTTATTTACTTATAATTTTGGAGATGGAGTTTAATTCTGTTACCCAGGCTGGAGTACAGTGGCAAGATCTTGGCTCACTACAACTTCCACCTCCCAAATTCAAGTCATTCTCCTTCCTCTGCCTCTAGAGTAAGCTGGGATTCCAGGTGCCCACCACAACACCTGGATAATTTTGTATTTTTAGTAGAGATGGGATTTCATCATGTTGGTCAGGCTGGTCTTGAACTCCTGACCTCAAGTGATCTGCCTGCCTTGGCCTCCCAAAGTGCTAGTATTATAGGCATGAGTCATCATGCCTGGCCTTCTGTCATGAATTTTAGAGACTCTGAGCTATCTGAGGCTGGTCCCAATGGAGCTTCCAATATGCAGTTGTAAAGGGGCAGGGTTTATGTCTAGGTAGCTTGCCCTCTTTCTTAAAGGAAATGGTCTCTAAAGATAGCAGAGCACACAGTAGAAGTATAGCTAATGGCAGGAATGGAAGGAGGGCAGGCCAAATACTAGACAAAAAGTTAATGTTAACAAAAATATGAATGGACCAAACTTGAGCCTATGTGCTGTCCACCATAGTCCAGGAGGCCAGTAAGCAGTCAGTCAGTCTCAGTGGTTTGATGTTACCAAATGTGAAGTGAGCTCTGCTGCCTTCTGCCAGAGGGAACAGTCCTGCATTCCTAGTTACAAGCAGCTGAGGCAATTTTAGTAACACAAAGTTCTAATTTCAGCCTCGAATACAGCTTCCATCAACATGGAGAAGCCATATTATAAAATGAAAAATTAACAAAGGCCTCTTAATTTTGAATGATTTGAGGTTTTAAATTATATTTCCTATTGGGCCATCTGACTACATTGTCAAGGACTGGTGGTCATGCTCATTATTATTTTTTAACTTCTTGGTAATTTAATCCCGGGTTTTTAGCTGGACACAGAGTGCCCTGGAATAAACTCTAAATTTCACAGCCTCTATTGCTGATAGGTATAGCCAATGACTAAGTCAATGGATATATTTTGGCTAGTAAATGAGTGGTCAATAAGATGTAAGTAGAAGTGAGACATGTGACTTCCAAGAGGTGTCACAAAATGTGAGGAAACATGCCTCTTATTCTGCTTTTGTTCCTCACTATTGGATGTCTAATAGCCATCTCGGACCCTGAGGCAAAATCTCCATATTGAACATGACAGGAAACAAAATAGAAGAATCCTGGACCTTTTATTATTGTGCCACCCCTGAACTATCCTGGAGATTTTGAATCCATGAAAGAAAAATGAAATTTTTTTAAGCCATTCCCTTTGTCACCTGAAATACAATTTAATCTTAACTACTGCATGTACATATATACAGTATTTACTGGGCTTTCAGCCACAAATCCTTTCTTTTGGAACTTGGCTCTCAATACCTTGCTTCAGTGGGTGTCAAGAAAAATATAACTAGAGGTTGGCATATTTAGTGGCAAAATATTTAGTAAAACAGTTGCTTGCAATAAACTTCCTAATGAACTTGTGACTTTAGACAAAAACTGTATAAACAGAATGTTGCAATTATGAGTTAGTAAGTCATTGGCTGAATTTGACTAGGTTAAATACTGCTATAATTTCCCAGTGTTTTTCTTGCCCACTGCACAGATAAAGCTAATGCACTGAGACAGCAGGTTTGTTGCAGCAGAGATTCTAATTATCACAAGGTAGCTAAGGAGGACAGGGGACACTTCTCACATACATCTCTCTGAGAATTTGGAGGCTACGGCTTCTAAGGATTGTTTTGCAGACAGAGGGACTAAGAAATGAGAAATACTGATTGGCTGCATTGGGGATGAAATCACAGGGGTGTTTAAAACCATCTTTGTGGGCTAAGTTTCTGGGTTGGGGTCACCAGTCCAAATGGCATCAGTTGTTCCGCCAGAATGCAAAATCTGAAAAATATTTCAAATGCCCGTCTTAGATTTTACAATAGTGATGTTGGGGAAGTTTCAAATCTTGTGACCATCAGCTGTACGACTTCCGAGCAGGAAGAAAGTTAGTAGATAATGACTAGTTATCATTTAACTATGCATAGGTCTTAGCACAATGCAGGTTTCTCTCATAATTCTATCATTAACTATGCATAGGTCTTAGCACAATGCAGGCTTCTCTCATAATTCTAATCTTGTGGCCTTACACTAGTTTTTACAAAGGTAGTTTCAGTCGCCAAACAAAGAGGAGTAGTTTGAGGAAGGGGCTATTAGTATTTTTGCTTAAAAGTTAAACTAGAAACTAAATTCTTCCCACAGGTGGCTTGACCTATGCCCAGGAATGGGCAAGGGCTGTTGGCTTGCGAGGTTAGAGACAAGATGAAGCCAGTTATGTTAGATTTCTCTTACTGTCACAATTTTTGCAAAGGCGGTTATTACCAAAAAAGAGATAAGCTCAGAAAAGAATTGGCTGCTTTGTAAACACAGTTAAAAGGGATATAGGCTATCCAGAAATTCTGAGAATTGCAGGGCTGAGATGTGTAATGATTTCTCAACTGAAACTGGTGAAAGTTAAAACCTAAAAACTTTTCAGCCAAAAACCAATTCAGCCTCAGCTTTGGGTAAAGATCTAAGACTAAACTGAGTTGGAGTTGGCCCCAATAAATCCCTTCAAAGTGATTTATGAGAAACTAAATAAGGGCATGTCTCCCACAGAAGCCTGATAAGATCAATGTACCAGTCAATTACTCTAGAGAAAAAACCCTATCTCATTTTGTTGGCAAGATGGCCAAATAGGAACAGCTCTGGTCTGCAGCTCGCAGTGAGAGCAACACAGAAGGTGGGTGGTTTCTGCATTTCCAACTAAGGTACCCAATTCATCTCACTGGGACTGGTTGGACAGTGGGTGCAGCCCATGGAGGGCGAGCTGAAGCAGGGTGGGGCATCTCCTCACCTGGGAAGCAAAAGGGGTCAGGGAATTTCCCTTCCCTAGCCAAGAGCTGTGAGGGACTGTGCTGTGAGGAATGGTGCACTCTGGCCCATATACTGCACTTTTCCCATGGTCTTCACAACCCACAGAGCAGGAGATTCCCTCCAGCGCCTATGCCACCAGGGCCCTGGGTTTGAAGCACAAAACTGGGCAGCTGTTTGGGCAGACGCTGAGCTAGCTGCAGGCGTTTTTTCTGCCCCTCCGCCCCCGCCATACCCCAGTGATACCTGGATATGTCAGTGAGACAGAACCATTCTCTCCCCTGGAAAGGAGGATGAAGCCAGGGAGCAAGTGGTCTGGCTTGGGAAGTCACACCTCCACAGAGCCCAGCAAGCTAAGATCCACTGGCTTGAAATTCTCACTGCCAGCACAGCAGTCCGAGGTCAACCCGGGACACTGGAGCTTGGTGGGGGGAGAGACATCCTCCATTGCTGAGGTTTGAGTAGGTGGTTTTACCCTCACAGGGTAAACAAAGCCTCCAGGAAGTTCAAACTGGGTGGAGCCCACCACAGCTCAGCAAGGCCACTGCTGCCAGACTGCCTCTCCAGATTCCTCCACTCTGTGCAGGGCATCTCTGAAAAAAATGCAGCAGCCCTAGTCAGGGACTTATAGATAAAACCGCCATCTCCCTGGGACAGTACACCTGGGGAAAGGGGTGGCTGTGGGCACAGCTTCAGCAGACTTAAACATCCCTGCCTGACGGCTTTGAAGAGAGCAGTGGATCTCCCAGCACAGTGTTTGAGCTCTGATAAGGGTCAGACCGCCTCCTCAAGTGGGTCCCTGACCCCTGTATATCCTGACTGGGAGTCACCTCCCAGTAGGGGCAGACAGACACCTCATATAGGAGAGATCTGGCTGGCATCTGACAGGTGCCCTTCTGGGAGGGAGCTTCCAGAGAAAGGAACAGGCAGCAATCTTTGCTGTTCTGCAGCCTCCACTGGTGATACCCAGGCAAACAGGGTCTGGAGTGGACCTGCAGCAGAGAGGCATGTTAGAAGGAAAACTAAGAAACAGAAAGGAATAGCATCAACATCAACAAAAAGGGCGTCCACTCAGAGACCTCATGCAAAGGCTGGCAGCATCAAAGACCAAAGGTAGATAAACCCACAAAGATGGGGAGAAACCATCACAAAAAGGCTGAAAATTCCAAAAACCAGAATGACTCTTCTCCAAAATATCACAGCTCCTCACCAGCAAGGGAACAAAACTGGATGGAGAATAAGTTTGATGAACTGACGGAAGTAGGCTTCAGAAGGTGCGTAATAACAAACTCCTCTGAGCTAAAGGAGGATGTTCTAACCCAATGCAAGGAAGCTAAGAACCTTGAAAAAAGGTTAGATTAATTGCTAACTAGAATAATCAGTTTAGAGAAGAACATAAATAACCTGATGGAGCTGAAAAACACAGAATGAGAACTTGACAAAGCATACACAAGTATCAATAGCCTAATCAATCAAGCAGAAGAAAGGATTCAATCAGAGATTGAAGACGAACTTAATGAAATAAAGTGAGAAGACAAGATTAGAGAAAAAAGAATGAAAAGAAAGGAACAAAGCCTCCAAGAAATATGGGGCTACGTGAAAAGACCAAATCTATGACTTGTGTACGTGAAAGTGTTGGGGAGAATGGAACCAAGCTGGAAAACACTCTTTAGGATATTACCCAGGAGAACTTCCCCAACCTAGCAAGAAAGGCCAACATTCAAATTCAGGAAATACAGAGAACACCACAAAGATACTCCTCGAGAAGAACAACTCCAAGACACATAATCATCAGATTCACCAAGGTTGAGATGAAGGAAAATATAATAAGGGCAGCCAGAGAGAAAGGTTGGGTTACCCACAAAGGGAAGCCCATCAGACTAACAGCAGATCTCTTGGCAGAAACCCTACAAGCCAGAAGAGAGTGGGGGCCAATATTCAACATTTTTAAAGAATTTTCAACCAAGAATTTCATATCCAACCAAACTAAGTTTCGTAAGTGAAAGAGAAATAAAATCCTTTACAGATAAGCAAATGCTGAGAGATTTTGTCACTACCAGGCCTGCCTTACAAGAGCTCCTGAAGGAAGTACTAAACATGGAAAAGAAAAACCAGTACCAGCCACTGCAAAAAAATACCAAATTGTAAAGACCATCAACACTATGAAGAAACTGCATCAACTAACGGGCAAAATAACCTGCTAGCATCATAATGACAGGATCAAATTCACACATAAAAATATTAACCTTAAGTGTAAACGGGATAAATGCCCCAATTAAAAGACACAAACTGGCAAAATGGATAGAGTCAAGACCCATTGGTGTGCTGTATTCAGGAGACCCATGTCACATGCAAAAACACATATAGGCTCAAAATAAAAAGGTGGAGGAATATTT
The DNA here is from genome assembly GCF_043159975.1 of Macaca nemestrina. Classification (NCBI taxonomy): domain Eukaryota; kingdom Metazoa; phylum Chordata; class Mammalia; order Primates; family Cercopithecidae; genus Macaca; species Macaca nemestrina. The sequence continues at coordinate 118,305,493 of NC_092133.1, read as the reverse complement.
ACCGAGTAAATGGAAAGCAAAAAAAAAGGAAAGGTTGCAAAAAAGTCTCTGACAAAAGAGACTTTAAACCAACAAAGATCAAAAAAGACAAAGAAGGCTATTACATAATGGTAAAGGGAACACCCATAAAGCAAGTTATGGGAGACCTTCAAAGAGACTTAGACTCCCACACAATAATAGTGGGAGACTTTAACACCCCACTGTCAATATTAGAGAGATCAATGAGACAGAAAATAAACAATTATATTCAGGACTTGAACTCAGCTCTGGACCAAGCAGACCTAATAGACATCTACAGAACTCTCCACCCCAAATAAATGGGATATACATTCTTCTCAGCACATCACGCTTATTCTAAAATTGATCACATAATTGGAAGTAAAACACTCCTCATCAAATGCAAAAGAACAGAAATAATACCAAAGAGTCAGATCACAGTGCAATCAAATCAGAACTCAGGATTAAGAAACTCACTCAAAACCACACAACTAAATGGAAACTGAACAACCTGCTCCTGAATGACAATTGGGTAAATAACAAAATTAAGGCAGAAATAAAGATGTTCTTTGAAACCAATGAGAACAAAGACCACGTACCAGAATCTCTGGGACACATTTAAAGCAGTGTGTAGAGGGAAATTTGTAGCACTAAATGCCCACAAGAGAATGCAGGAAAGATCTAAAGTTGACAGCCTAACATCACAATTCTTTAAGTACAGAAGCAAGAGCAAACACATTCAAAAGCTAGCAGAAGACAAGAAATAACAAGATCAGAGCAGAACTGAAGGAGATAGAGACATGAAAACCCCTTCAAAATATATATATATCAATCCAGTAGTTTTTTTTTTAAAGATCAACAAAATAGAGTGCTAGCCAGACTAATAAAGAGAGAAGAATCAAATAGATGCAATAAAAAATGATAAAGGGGATAGCACCACCCATCCCACAGCCATACAAACTACCAGAGAATACTATAAACAACTCTATGCAAATAAAAGAGAAAATCTAGAAGAAACAGATAAATTCCTGGACACATACACCCTCCCAAGACTAAACCAGGAAGAAGTTGAATCCCTGAATAGACCAATAACAAGTTCTGAAATTGAGACAGTAATTAATAGCACACCAACCAAAAAAAGTTCAGGACCAGATGGATTCACACCTGAATTCTACCAGAGGTACAAAGAGGAGCTGGTATCATTCCTTCTGAAACTCTTCCAAACAATAGAGAGGGAATTCTCCCTAGCTCATTTTATGAGGCCAACATCATCCTGATACCAAAGCCTGGCAGAGACACAACAAAAAAAACAAAATTTCGGACAAATATCCCTGATGAACATCAACATGAAAATCCTCAATAAAATACTGGCAAACCAATCCAACAGCACATCAAAAAGTTTATCCACCACGATCAAGTGGGCTCATCCCTGGGATGAAAGGCTGGTTCAACATACACAAATCAATAAATGTAATCCATCACATAAATAGAACCAATGTCAAAAACCACATAATTATCTCAGATGCAGAAAAAGCCTTCAAAAAAAAAATTCAACACCCCTTCATGCTAAAAACTCTCAATAAATTCGGTATTGATGGAACATATCTCAAAAATAATAAGAGCTATTTATGACAAAACCACAGCCAATATCATACCGAATGGGCAAAAACTGGAAGCATTCCATTTGAAAATTGGCACAAGACAGGGATGCCCTCTCTCACCACTCCTATTCAACATAGTGTTGGGAGTTCTGGCCAGGGCAATCAGGCAAGAGAAGGAAATAAAGGGTATTCAAATAGGAAGAGAGGAAGTCAAATTGTCTCTGTTTGCCGATGACATGATTGTATATTTAGAAAACCCCATCATCTCAGCCCAAAATCTCCTTAAGCTGATAAGCAACTTCAGCAAAGTCTCAGGATACAAAATCAATGTGCAAAAATCACAAGCATTCTTATACAGCAATAACAGACGAACAGAAAGCCAAATCATGAGTGAACTCCCATTCACAACTGCTACAAAGAGAATAAAATACCTAGGAATTTAACTTACAAGGGATGTGAAGGACCTCTTCAAGGAGAACTACAAACCACTGCTCAAGAAAATTAGAGAGGACATAAACAAATGGAAAAACAGTCCATGCTCATGGAGAGAAAGAATCAATATTGCGAAAATGGCCATACTGCCCAAAGTAATTTATAGATTCAATGCTATTGCCATCAAACTACCATTGACTTTCTTCACAGAATTGGAAAAAACTACTCTACATTTCATATGAAACCAAAAAGGAGCCTGCATAACCAAAACAATCCTAAGCAAAAAGAACAAAGCTGGAGGCATCACACTACCTGACTTCAAACTATACTACAAGGCCACAGAGCATGGTACTAGAACCAAAACAGATATATGGACCAATAGAACAGAACAGAGGCCTCAGAAATAACACCACACATCAACAACCATCTGATCTTTGACAAGCCTGACAAAAACAAGAAATGGGGAAAGGACTCCCTATTTAATAAATGGTGTTGAGAAAACTGGCTAGCCATACACAGAAAACTTAAACTGGATCCCTTTCTTACATCTTACACAAAAGTTAACTAAAAATGGATTAAAGACTTAAACATAAGACCTAAAACCATAAAAACCCTAGAAGAAAACCTAGGCAATACCAAGGACACAGGCCTGGGCAAAGACTTCATGACTAAAACACCAAAACCAATGGCAACAAAACCCAAAAATGATAAATGGGATCTAATTAAAAAGCTCCTGCATGGCAAAGGAAACTATCATCACAGTGATCAGGTAACCTACAGAATGGGAGACATTTTTTGTAATTTATTCATCTAACGAAGGGCTAATATCCAGAATCTACAAAGAACTTAAACTTACAAGAAAACAACCTCATCAAAAAGTGGGTGAAGGGTATGAACAGACACTTCTCAAAAGAAGACATTTGTGCAGTCAACAAACATGAAAAAAAGCTAATTATCACTGGTCATTAAATGCAAATAAAAACCACAATGAGATACCACCTCATACCAGTTAGAATAGTGATCATTGAAAAGTCAGAAAACAACATATGCTGGAGAGGATGTGGAGAAATAGGAATACTTTTTACACTGTTGGTGGGAGTGTAAATTAGTTCAACCCTTTTGGAAGACAGTGTGGTGATTCCTCAAGGATCTAGTACTAGAAATACCATTTGACCCAGCCATCCCATTACTGGGTATATACCCAAAGGATTATAAGTCATGCTGCTATAAAAACACGTGCACACGTGTGTTTACTGTGGCACTATTCACAATAGCAAAGACTTGGAACCATCCCAAATGTCCATCAGTGATAGACTGGATGAAGAAAATGTGGCACATATACACCATGGAATACTATGCAGCCACAGAAAAAGATGACTTCTTGTCCCTTGCAGGGACATGGATAAAGCTGGAAACCATCATTCTCAGCAAATTAACACAAGAACAGAAAACCAAACACTGCATGTTCTCACTCAACAGATGCTGGAGAGGATGTGGGGAAATAGGAATGCTTTTATGCTGTTGGTGGGAGTGTAAATTAGTTCAACCATTGTGGAAGACAATATGGCAATTCCTCAAGGATCTAGAACTAGAAATACCATTTGACCCAGCAATCCCATCCCTGGGTATATACCCAAAGGATTATAAATCATTCTACTAAAAAGACACATGCACACGTATGTTTATTGTGGCATTGTTCAAAATAACAGACTTGGAACCAACCCAAATGCCCATCAATGATAGACTGGATAAAGAAAATGTGGCACATATGCACCATGGAATGCTATGGAACCATAAAAAAGGATGACTTCATGTCCTTTGCAGAGACATGGATGAAGCTGGAAACCATCATTCTCAGCAAACACAAGAACAGAAAACCAAACACTGCATGTTCTCACTCATAAATGAGAGCTGAACAATAAGAACACATGGACACAGGGAGGGGAACATCACACACCCAGGCCTGTTGGAGGGGTGGTGGGGGGGCTAGGGGAAGGATAGCATTAGGAGAAATACCTAATGTAGATGGGTTGATGGGTTCAGCAAAGCACTGTGGCACATGTATACCTATGTAACAAACCTGCACGTCTGCACATGTACCCCAGACCTTAAAGTATAATAAGAAAAGAAAAAAGCCAGGCGCCAAGATGGCCAAATAGAACAGCTCTAGTTTCCAGCGTGAGCAACAAAGAAGACTGGTGATTTCTGCATTTCCACCTGAGGTACCGGGATCATCTCACTGGGGCGTGTTGGACAGTCAATGAAGGACAATGGGTGCAGCCCAACGAATGAGAGCCAAAGCAGGGTGAGGCATCACCTCACCCCAGAGGCACAAGAGGGAAGGGAATTCCTTTTCCTAGCCAAGGGAAACTGTGACACACAACAGCTGGAAAATTGGGTCACTCCCACCCTAATACCGTGCTTTACCAAGGGTCTTAGCAAACTGCACACCAGGAGATTATATCCCGCGCCTGGCTTGGAGGGTCCCATGCCCACAGAGCCTCCCTCATTGCTAGCACAGCAGTCTGAGAGCTAACTGCAAGGTGGCAGCGAGGCTGGGGGAGGGGCGCCCACCCATCGCTGAGGCTTAAGTAGGTAAACAAAGTGTCCAGGAAGCTCAAAATGAGTGGAGCTCACCCCAGCTCAAGAAGGCCTGCCTGCCTCTGAAGACTCCACCTCTGGGAACAGGACATAGCTAAACAAAAAGCAGCAGAAACCTCTGCAAATGTAAATGTCCCTGTCTGACAGCTTTGAAGACAGCAGTGATTCTCCCAGCATGGAGGCTGAGATCTGAGAAGGGACAGACTGCCTGCTCAAGTGGGTCCCTGGCCCCGGAGTAGCCTAACTGGGAGATATCCCCCACTACGGGCAGACTGACACCTCACATGGCCAGGTACACCTCTGAGACAAAGCTTCCAGAGGAATAATCAGACAGCAACACTTGCTGTTCAGCAAAATTCCCTCTTTTGCAGCCTCTGCTGCTGATACCAAAGCAAACAGGGTCTGTAGTGGACCTCAAGCAAACTCCAACAGACCTGCAGCTGAGGTTCCTGACTGTTAGAAGGAAAACTAACAAACAGAAAGGACATCCACACCAAAACCCCATCAGTACATCACCATCATCAAAGACCAAAGGTAGATAAAACCACAAAGAAGGGGAAAAAGCAGTGCAGAAAAGCTGAAAATTCAAAAAATCAGAGCACCTCTCCCCCTCCAAAGGAACGCAGCTCCTTGCCAGCAACGGAACAAAGCTAGATAGAAAATGACTTTGACGAGTTGAGAGAAGGCTTCAGTCGATCAGACTTCTCAGAGCTAAAGGAGAAACTACAAACCCAGCCCAAAGAAACTAAAAACCTTGAAAAAAGATGTGACGAATGGATAGCTAGAATAACCAATGCAGAGAAGTCCATAAACGACCTGATAGAGATGAAAACCATGACACAAGAACTACATGACAAATGCACAAGTTTCAGTAACTGACTCGATCAACTGGAAGAAACAGTATCAGTGATTGAAGATCAAATGAATGAAATGAAGCAAGAAGAGAAGTTTAGAGAAAAAAAGAGTAAAAAGAAATGAACAAAGCTTCCAAGAAATGTGGGATTATATGAAAAGACCAAATCTACATCTGATTGGTACACCTGAAAGTGACAGGGAGAATGGAAGCAAGTTGGAAAACACTCTGCAGGATATTATCCAGAAGAACTTCCCCAACCTAGCAAGGCAGGCCAACATTCAAATTCAGGAAATCCAGAGAACACCACAAAGATACTCCTCAAGAAGGGCAACTCCAAGACACATAATTGTCAGATTCACCAAAGTTGAAATGAAGGAAAAATTGTTAAGGGCAGCCAGAGAGAAAGGTCGGGTTACACACAAACGGAAGCCCATCAGACTAACAGCAGATCTCTTGGCAGAAAATCTCCAAGCCAGAAGAGAGTGGGGGCCAATATTCAACATTCTTAAAGAAAAGAATTTTCAACCCAGAATTTCATATCCAACCAAACTAAGTTTCATAAGTGAAGGAGAAAGAAAATCCTTTACAGACAAGCAAATGCTGAGAGATTTTGTCACCACTAGGCTTGCCGTACAAGAGCTCCTGAAGGAAGTACTAAACATGGAAAGAAAAAACTGGCACCAGCCATTGCAAAAACATGCCAAAAATGTAAAGACCATCGATGCTAGGAAGAAACTGCATCAACTAATGAGAAAAATAACCAGCTAACATCATAATGACAGGATCAAGTTGACACATACTAATATTAAACTTAAATGTAAATTGGCTAAATCCTCCAATTAAAAGACACAGACTGCCAAATCGGATAAACAGTCAAGACTCATCAGTTTGCTGTATTCAGGAGACCCATCTCACGTGCAGAGACACACATAGGCTCAAAATAAAGGGATGGAGGAAGATTTACCAAGCAAATGGAAAACAAAGGCAGGTGTTGCAATCCTAGACTCTGATAATACAGACTTTAAACCAAAAAGATCAAAAGAGATAAAGAAGGCCACTACATGATGGTAAAAAGATCAATTCAACAAGAAGAGCTAACTATCCTAAATGTATATGCACCCAATACAGGAGCACCCAGATTCATAAAGCAAGTCCTTAGAGACTTACAAAGAGACTTAGACTCCCATACAATAATAATGGGAGACTTCAACACCCCACTGACAACATTAGACAGATCAACGAGAAAGTTAACAAGGATATCCAGGAATTGAACACAGCTCTGCACCAAGCGGACCTAATAGACATCTAAAGAACTCTCCACCCCAAATCAACAGAATATACATTCTTCTCAGCATCACATTGCACTTATTCCAAAACTGACCACATAGTTGGAAGTAAAGCACACCTCAGCAAATGTACAAGAACAGAAATTATAACAAACTGTCTCTCAGACCACAGTGCAATCAAACTAGAACTCAGGACTAAGAAACTCACTCAAAACCACTCAACTACATGGAAACTGAACAACCTGCTCCTGAATGACTACTGGGTACACAGCAAAATGAAGGCAGAAATAAAGATGTTCTTTGAAACCAATGAGAACAAAGATACAACATACCAGAATCTCTGGGACACATTTTAAAAAGTGTGTAGAGGGAAATTTATAGCACTAAATGCCCACAAGAGAAAGCAGGGAAGATCTAAAATTGACACTCTAACATCACAATTAAAAGAACTAGAGAAGCAAGAGCAAACAGATTCAAAAGCTAGGAGAAGGCTAGAAATAACTAAGATTAGAGCAGAGCTGAAGGAGATAGAGATACAAAAATCCCTTCAAAAATTCAGTGAGTCCAGGAGCTGGCTTTTTGAAAAGATCAACAAAATTGATAGACTGCTATCCAGACTAATAAAGAAGAAAAGAGAGAAAAATCAAAAGATGCAATAAAAAAAATGATAAAGGGGATATCACCACTGACCCCACAGAAATACAAACTACCAGAGAATACTATAAACACCTCTACGCAAATAAACTAGAAAACCTAGAAGAAATGGATAATTTCCTGGACACTTACAGTCTCCCAAGACTAAACCAGGAAGAAGTTGAATCCCTGAATACACCAATAGCAGGCTCTGAAATTAAGGCAAAAATTAATAGCTTACCAACCAAAAAAAGTCCAGAACCAGATGGATTCACAGCCGAATTCTACCAGAGGTACAAGGAGGAGCTGGTACCATTCCTTCTGAAATTATTCCAGTCAACAGAAAAAGAGGGAATCCTCCCTAACTCATTTTATGAGGCCAACATCATCCTGATACCAAAGCCTGGCAGAGACACAACAAAAAAACAAAATTTTAGACCAATATCCCTGATGAACATCAATATAAAAATCCTCGGAGGGCGGAGCAAGATGGCCAAATAGGAACAGCTCCAGTCTCCAACTCCCAGCGCGAGCGACACAGAAGACCGGTGATTTCTGCATTTTCAACTGAGGTACTGGGTTCATCTCACTGGGGAGTGCCGGACAATCGGTGCTGGTCAGCTGCTGCAGCCCGACCAGCGAGAGCTGAAGCAGGGCGAGGCATTGCCTCACCTGGGAAGCGCAAGGGGAATGGGAATCCCTTTTCCTAGCCAGGGGAACTGAGACACCCAACACCTGGAAAATCGGGTAACTCCCACCCCAATACTGCGCTTTAAGCAAACAGGCACACCAGGAGATCATATCCCACACCTGACCGGGAGGGTCCCACACCCACGGAGCCTCCCTCATTGCTAGCACAGCAGTCTGTGATCTACCGGCAAGGCAGCAGCGAGGCTGGGGGAGGGGCGCCCGCCATTGCTGAGGCTTAAGTAGGTAAACAAAGCTGCTGGGAAGCTCGAACTGGGTGGAGCTCACAGCAGCTCAAGGAAACCTGCCTGTCTCTGTAGACTCCACCTCTGGGGACAGGGCAATAACAAACACAGCCAAAACCTCTGCAGACGCAAACGACTCTGTCTGACAGCTTTGAAGAGAGCAGTGGATCTCCCAACACGGAGGTTGAGATCTGAGAAGGGACAGACTCCCTGCTTAAGTGGGTCCCTGACCCCTGAGTAACCTAACTGAGAGACATCCCCCACTAGGGGCAGTCTGACACCCCACACCTCACAGGGTGGAGTACACCCCTGAGAGGAAGCTTCCAAAGCAAGAATCAGACAGGTACACTCGCTGTTCAGAAATATTCTATCTTCTGCAGCCTCTGCTGCTGATACCCAGGCAAACAGGTTCTGGAGTGGACCTCAAGCAATCTCCAACAGACCTACAGCTGAGGGTCCTGACTGTTAGAAGGAAAACTATCGAACAGGAAGGACACCTACACCAAAACCCCATCAGTACATCACCATCATCAAAGACCAGAGGCAGATAAAACCACAAAGATGGGGAAAAAGCAGGGCAGAAAAGCTGGAAATTCAAAAAATAAGAGCGCATCTCCCCCGGCAAAGGAGCGCAGCTCATCGCCAGCAACGGATCAAAGCTAGACGGAGAATGACTTTGACGAGATGAGAGAAGAAGGCTTCATTCCATCAAATTTCTCAGAGCTAAAGGAGGAATTACGTACCCAGCGCAAAGAAACTAAAAATCTTGAAAAAAAAGTGGAAGAATTGATGGCTAGAGTAATTAATGCAGAGAAGGTCATAAACGAAATGAAAGAGATGAAAACCATGACACGAGAAATACGTGACAAATGCACAAGCTTCAGTAACTGACTCGATCAACTGGAAGAAAGAGTATCTGCGATTGAGGATCAAATGAATGAAATGAAGCGAGAAGAGAAACCAAAAGAAAAAAGAAGAAAAAGAAATGAACAAAGCCTGCAAGTAGTATGGGATTATGTAAAAAGACCAAATCTACGTCTGATTGGGGTGCCTGAAAGTGAGGGGGAAAATGGAACCAAGTTGGAAAACACTCTTCAGGATATCATCCAGGAGAACTTCCCCAACCTAGTAGGGCAGGCCAACATTCAAATTCAGGAAATACAGAGAACACCACAAAGATACTCCTCGAGAAGAGCAACTCCAAGACACATAATTGCCAGATTCACCAAAGTTGAAATGAAGGAAAAAATCTTAAGGGCAGCCAGAGAGAAAGGTCGGGTTACCCACAAAGGGAAGCCCATCAGACTAACAGCAGATCTCTCGGCAGAAACTCTCCAAGCCAGAAGAGAGTGGGGGCCAATATTCAACATTCTTAAAGAAAAGAATTTTCAACCCAGAATTTCATATCCAGCCAAACTAAGTTTCATAAGTGAAGGAGAAATAAAATCCTTTACAGATAAGCAAATGCTTAGAGATTTTGTCACCACTAGGCCTGCCTTGCAAGAGACCCTGAAGGAAGCACTCAACATGGAAAGGAACAACCAGTACCAGCCATTGCAAAAACATGCCAAAATGTAAAGACCATCGAGGCTAGGAAGAAACTGCATCAACTAATGAGCAAAATAACCAGTTAATATCATAATGGCAGGATCAAGTTCACACATAACAATCTTAACCTTAAATGTAAATGGACTAAATGCTCCAATTAAAAGACACAGACTGGCAAACTGGATAGAGTCAAGAACCATCAGTCTGCTGTATTCAGGAGACCCATCTCACACGCAGAGACATATATAGGCTCAAAATAAAGGGATGGAGGAAGATTTACCAAGCAAATGGAGAACAAAAAAAAAGCGGGGGTTGCAATACTAGTCTCTGATAAAACAGACTTTAAACCATCAAAGATCAAAAGAGACAAAGAAGGCCATTACATAATGGTAAAGGGATCAATTCAACAGGAAGAGCTAACTATCCTAAATATATATGCACCCAATACAGGAGCACCCAGATTCATAAAGCAAGTCCTTAGAGACTTACAAAGAGACTTAGACTCCCATACAATAATAATGGGAGACTTCAACACTCCACTGTCCACATTAGACAGATCAACGAGACAGAAAGTTAACAAGGATATCCAGGAATTGAACTCATCTCTGCAGCAAGCAGACCTAATAGACATCTATAGAACTCTCCACCCCAAATCAACAGAATATACATTCTTCTCAGCACATCATACTTACTCCAAAATCGACCACGTAATTGGAAGCAAAACACTCCTCAGCAAATGTACAAGAACAGAAATTATAACAAACTGTCTCTCAGACCACAGTGCAATCAAACTAGAACTCAGGACTAAGAAACTCAATCAAAACTGCTCAACTACATGGAAACTGAACAACCTGCTCCTGAATGACTACTGGGTACATAACGAAATGAAGGCAGAAATAAAGATGTTCTTTGAAACCAATGAGAACAAAGATACAACATACCAGAATCTCTGGGACACATTTAAAGCAGTGTGTAGAGGGAAATTTATAGCACTAAATGCCCACAAGAGAAAGCAGGAAAGATCTAAAATTGACACTCTAACATCACAATTAAAAGAACTAGAGAAGCAAGAGCAAACACATTCGAAAGCTAGCAGAAGGCTAGTAATAACTAAGATCAGAGCAGAACTGAAGGAGATAGAGACACAAAAAACTCTCCAAAAAATCAATGAATCCAGGAGTTGGTTTTTTGAAAAGATCAACAAAATTGACAGACCACTAGCAAGACTAATAAAGAAGAAAAGAGAGAAGAATCAAATCGACACAATTAAAAATGATAAAGGGGATATCACCACCGACCCCACAGAAATACAAACTACCATCAGAGAATACTATAAACACCTCTATGCAAATAAACTGGAAAATCTAGAAGAAATGGATAATTTCCTGGACACTTACACTCTTCCAAGACTAAACCAGGAAGAAGTTGAATCCCTGAATAGACCAATAGCAGGCTCTGAAATTGAGGCAATAATTAATAGCCTACCAACCAAAAAAAGTCCAGGACCAGATGGATTCACAGCTGAATTCTACCAGAGGTACAAGGAGGAGTTGGTACCATTCCTTCTGAAACTATTCCAATCAATAGAAAAAGAGGGAATCCTCCCTAACTCATTTTATGAGGCCAACATCATCCTGATACCAAAGCCTGGCAGAGACACAACAAAAAAAGAGAATTTTAGACCAATATCCCTGATGAACATGGATGCAAAAATCCTCAATAAAATACTGGCAAACCGGATTCAGCAACACATCAAAAAGCTTATCCACCATGATCAAGTGGGCTTCATCCCTGGGATGCAAGGCTGGTTCAACATTCGCAAATCAATAAACATAATCCAGCATATAAACAGAACCAAACACAAGAACCAAATGATTATCTCAATAGATGCAGAAAAGGCTTTTGACAAAATTCAACAGCCCTTCATGCTAAAAACGCTCAATAAATTCGGTATTGATGGAACGTACCTCAAAATAATAAGAGCTATTTATGACAAACCCACAGCCAATATCATACTGAATGGGCAAAAACTGGAAAAATTCCCTTTGAAAACTGGCACAAGACAGGGATGCCCTCTCTCACCACTCCTATTCAACATAGTGTTGGAAGTTCTGGCTAGGGCAATTAGGCAAGAGAAAGAAATCAAGGGTATTCAGTTAGGAAAAGAAGTCAAACTGTCCCTGTTTGCAGATGACATGATTGTATATTTAGAAAACCCCATTGTCTCAGCCCAAAATCTCCTTAAGCTGATAAGCAACTTCAGCAAAGTCTCAGGATACAAAATTAATGTGCAAAAATCACAAGCATTCTTATACACCAGTAACAGACAAACAGAGAGCCAAATCAGGAATGAACTTCCATTCACAATTGCTTCAAAGAGAATCAAATACCTAGGAATCCAACTTACAAGGGATGTAAAGGACCTCTTCAAGGAGAACTACAAACCACGGCTCAGTGAAATAAAAGAGGACACAAACAAATGGAAGAACATTCCATGCTCATGGATAGGAAGAATCAATATCGTGAAAATGGCCATACTGGCCAAGGTAATTTATAGATTCAATGCCATCCCCATCAAGCTACAAATGAGTTTCTTCACAGAATTGGAAAAAACTGCTTTAAAGTTCATATGGAACCAAAAAAGAGCCCGCATCTCCAAGACAATCCTAAGTCAAAAGAACAAAGCTGGAGGCACCACGCTACCTGACTTCAAACTATACTACAAGGCTACAGTAACCAAAACAGCATGGTACTGGTACCAAAACAGGGATATAGACCAATGGAACAGAACAGAGTCCTCAGAAATAATACCACACATCTACAGCCATCTGATCTTTGACAAACCTGAGAGAAACAAGAAATGGGGAAAGGATTCCCTATTTAATAAATGGTGCTGGGAAAATTGGCTAGCCATAAGTAGAAAGCTGAAACTGGATCCTTTCCTTACTCCTTATACGAAAATTAATTCAAGATGGATTAGAGACTTAAATGTTAGACCTAATACCATAAAAATCCTAGAGGAAAGCCTAGGTAGTACCATTCAGGACATAGGCATGGGCAAAGACTTCATGTCTAAAACATCAAAAGCAACGGCAGCAAAAGCCAAAATTGACAAGTGGGATCTCATTAAATTAAAGAGCTTCTGCACAGCAAAAGAAACTACCATCAGAGTGAAGAGGCAACCTACAGAATGGGAGAACATTTTTGCAATCTACTCATCTGACAAAGGGCTCATATCCAGAACCTACAAAGAACTCAAACAAATTTACAAGAAAAAAACAAACAACCCCATCAAAAAGTGGGCAAAGGATATGAACAGACATTTCTCAAAAGAAGACATTCATACAGCCAACAGACACATGAAAAAATGCTCATCATCACTGGCCATCAGAGAAATGCAAATCAAAACCACAATGAGATACCATCTCACACCAGTTAGAATGGCGATCATTAAAAAGTCAGGAAACAACAGGTGCTGGAGACGATGTGGAGAAATAGGAACACTTTTACACTGTTGGTGGGATTGTAAACTAGTTCAACCATTATGGAAAACAGTATGGCGATTCCTCAAGGATCTAGAACTAGATGTACCATATGACCCAGCCATCCCATTACTGGGTATATACCCAAAGGATTATAAATTATGCTGCTATAAAGACACATGCACACGTATGTTTATTGCAGCACTATTCACAATAGCAAAGACTTGGAATCAACCCAAATGTCCATCAGTGACAGATTCGATTAAGAAAATGTGGCACATATACACCATGGAATACTATGCAGCCATCAAAAAGGATGAGTTTGTGCCCTTTGTAGGGACATGGATGCAGCTGGAAACCATCATTCTTAGCAAACTATCACAAGAACAGAAAACCAAACACCGCATGTTCTCACTCATAGGTGGGAACTGAACAATGAGATCACTTGGACTCAGGAAGGGGAACATCACACACAGAGGCCTATCATGGGGAGGGGGGAGGGGGGAGGGATTGCATTGGGAGTTATACCTGATGTAAATGATGAGCTGATGGGTGCAGCACAGCAACATGGCATGAGTATACATATGTAACAAACCTGCACGTTATGCACATGTACCCTACAACTTAAAGTATAATAATAATAAATAAATAAATAAATAAATAAATAAATAAATCCTCAATAAAATACTGGCAAACCGAATCCAGCAGCACGTCAAAAGGCTTATCCACCATGATCAAGTGGGCTTCATCCCTGGGATGAAAGGCTGGTTCAACATATGCAAATCAATAAATGTAATCCAGCATATAAACAGAACCAAAGACAAAAACCACATGATTATCTCAATAGATGCAGAAGAGGCCTTTGACAAAATTCAACAGCCCTTCATGCTAAAAACTCTCTGTAAATTCGGTATTGATGGAACATCTCTCAAAATAATAAGAGTTATGTATGACAGACCCACAGCCAATATCACACTGAATGGGCAAAAACTGGAAGCATTCCCTTTGAAAACTGGCACAAGACAGAGATGCCCTCTCTCACCACTCCTATTCAACACAGTGTTGGAAGTTCTGGCCAGGGCAATCAGGCAAGAGAAAGAAATAAAGGGTATTCAATTAGGAAAAGAAGAAGTCAAATTGTCCCTGTTTGCAGATGACATGATTGTATATTTATAAAACCCCATTGTCTCAGCCCAAAATCTCCTTAAGCTGATAAGCAACTTCAGCAAAATCTCAGGATACAAAAATCAATGTGCAAAAATCACAAGCATTCTTATACGCCAATAACAAACAAACAGGGAGCCAAATCATGAGTGAACTTCCATTCACAATTGCTTCAAGGAGAATACAATACCTAGGAATCCAACTTACAAGACATGTGAAGGACCTCTTCAAGGAGAACTACAAACCACTGCTCAATGAAATAAAAGAGGACACAAACAAATGGAAGAACATTCCATGCTCATGGATAGGAAGAATCAATATCGTGAAAATGACCACACTGCCCAAGGTAATTTATAGATTCAATGCCATCCCCATTAAGCTACCAGTGACTTTCTTCACAGAATTGGAAAAAACTACTTTAAAGTTCATATGGAACCAAAAAAGAGCCCACATTGCCAAAACAATCCTACGTTAAAAGAACAAACCTGGAGGCATCATGCTACCTGACTTCAAACTATACTACAAGGCTACAGTAACCAAAACAGTATGGTACTTGTACCAAAACAGAGATATAGGCCAATGGAACAGAACAGAGCCCTCAGAAATAATACCACACATGTACAACCATCTGATCTTTGACAAACCTGACAAAAACAAGAAATGGGGAAAGGATTCCCTATTTAATAAATGGTGCTGGGAAAACTGGCTAACCATAAGTAGAAAGCTGAATCTGGATCCCTTCCTTATACCTTATACGAAAATTAATTCAAGATGGATTAGAGGCTTAAATGTTAGACCTAAAACCATAAACACCCTAGAAGAAAACATAGGCAATACCATTCAGGACATAGGCATGGGCAAGGCATTCATGTCTAAAACACCAAAAGCAATGGCAACAAAAGCCAAAATTGACAAATGGGATCTAAATAAACTAAAGAGCTTCTGCACAGCAAAAGAAACTACCATCAGAGTGAACAGGAAACCTACAGAATGGGAGAACATTTTTGCAATCTACTCATCTGACAAAGGGCTCATATCCGGAACCTACAAAGAACTCAAACAAATTTACAAGAAAAAAACAAATAACCCCATCAAAAAGTTGGCAAAGGATATGAACAGACACTTCTCAAAAGAAGACATTTATGCAGCCAACAGACACATGAAAAAATGCTCATCATCACTAGCCATCAGAGAAATGCAAATCAAAACCACAGTGAGATTCCAGCTCACACTAGTTAGAATGGCAATCATTAAAAAGTCAGGAAACAACAGGTGCTGGAGAGGATGTGGAGAAATAGGAACACTTTTACACTGTTGGTGGGACTATAAACTAGTTCAACCATTGTGAAAAACAGTGTGGGGATTCCTCAAGTATCTAGAGCTAGAAATACTATTTGTCCCAGCCATCCCATTACTGGGTATATACCTAAAGGATTATAAATCATGCTGCTATAATGACACATGCACACGTATGTTTACTGCAGCACTATTCACAATAGCAAAGACTTGGAACCAACCCAAATGTCCATCAATGACAGACTGGATTAAGAAAATGTGACACATATACACCATGGAATACTATGCAGCCATAAAAAAGGATGAGTTCATGGCCTTTGTATGGACATGGATGCAACTGGAAACCATAATTCTCAGCAAACTATCACAAGAACAGAAAACCAAGCACCACATGTTCTCACTCATAGGTGGGAATTGAACAATGAGATCACTTGGACACAGGAAGGGGAACATCACACACCGGGGCCTGTTGTGGGGACGGGGAGGGGGAGGCATAGCATTAGGAGATATACCTAATGTAAATGACGAGTTAATGGGTGCAGCGCACCAACATGGCACATGTATACATATGTAACAAACCTGCACGTTGTGCACATGTACCCTAGAGCTTAAAGTATAATTTTAAAAAATTTTGCTAAACTCCTGCCCTAAGATAATTATTCAGCAAGTTTGAGTCAGTGATTAGGATTACATTTAAACTAGCATGGTAGGTGATTCTATGCATGTGTTTCTGGATATATCACTGCTCTAGATTTATTCATATATACTTTTTGAGCAAATAAAGAAATCTCATATTGAATACAAAAAAGAAAAAAGAAAAAAGCCTATCTCAAAAAGAATTGCATGTATGCTTATCGGCACATGGTGATAGACATAAAATGAATAAAGAGCTAATTTTTCAAAAAAATTGCAGGATAAAAGCAGAATTGTATAATTCATCAACCAAACCGAAGCATTTTTAGAGATAAAGGGGCATTATTCATTATACTGAGACAGTAGCCATAAACTAGAGCCTCTGGGCAAATTAGAATATATGATTATTCTAACAAGAAGAGAGTAAGTTGCCTTGAGATGTAAAATTGCCTTTTGGCACCTAGCTTTTGATAGGCAGTAGGAAGCCTGCCCCACCTCCAAGGAGTCATATATTCTCCAAAGTCATATTCAGATGTGGCCAAGAAAATTATGGAAATGGAAGTACTGCCCAGACAATGGAGACAAAGACAAGAAAATACATTTTACTGGGGAGCTAGTTGTGGGAAATAAACTAGTTTCTATTCAAGAGACATCTCCTCCCAGGATTGGAAGGTGCTCTTAATATCTGCCCAGTGGGAATGCTTATACTCTTAGGAGGAATGTAAATTAGTACAACCTCTCTGGAAAACCGTATGGAGATTTCTCAAAGAACTAGAAATAAACTTCCCTTTGATCTAGCAATCCCCCGACTGTGCATCTACCTAAAGGAAATCATTTTATCAAAAAGGGATCTGCACTCATATGTTTGTTGCAGCACTATTCATAATAGCAAAGTCATAGAATCAACCTAAGTGTCCATCAAGGAATGGCTGGAGTAAAAATGTGGTTCATATATGTACACCATAGACCACCACTCGGCCATAAAAAATAAAAGAATGGAGTCATGTCTTTATCAGCAACATGGATAGAACCGGAGGTCATTATCCTAAGTGAAATGATTCAGAAACAAAAAGTAAAAAGCTACATGTTCTCACTTATAAGTGAGAGCTAAGCAGTGGGTACACTTGGACATAAAGATGGAATCATAGACACTGGAGACTCCAAAAGGTGGGAAGGTAAGGTGGGGTGGAGTGGGTGAGGAATGAGATATGACCTATTGGGTACAATGTATACTATTTGGGTGATGGGGCACACTGAAAGTGCAGAACACTACTACTATGTAATATATCCATGTAACATGCTTGTACCCCTAAATCCATAAAAAAAAATCTGCCCAATGAGATTTTATGACTCCTCCAACCCACCTGACATTCTTTCCTCTTCAGGAGAGCCATACTAACTGTGACCATCCTTTTTCTACCCCACTCGTTTCTTGGGTACATAGGGAACAGAAGGAACAATAATTTGCCTTTTAGTTCAGAGAACCCCAGATCAAGAAAAGCTTTATCTGGACCTGATAAGATGACTGTCATGAGATGGGCTTTGGGCTTAATTCAATACCTGAATAAAACTCTTACAACATCTTCTTTGGAGGAGAGGTGAGTATATTTTGCTTAATGAAGGCAGAAAGCAAGAGGCTGGACGGCTGTGGACTGCATTCTTGTTCCTGCTCATATGCAGCTTTCCCTGTGAAAGGGAGATGCATCTGTTCTTACCCAGGGGCACATGAATTGTGGGCCCTCCTGGGGAGGAGAATATTCCCGTCCCCATGGGTTTCAGGCTTGGCCACATTCAAGCAGAGCATTCAGAATCTTCATGTGGTTCTGACTTAGCTGTTCTCTCTCTGCCACAAGAACAGCATGTTCTAAATTGAGACTTCTCCTTTGGCCTAGATTTCAGAATAAAAAAGGCACGTGGAGCACAGCCAAGCAGAGCGCAGCAAACGCACAGCAGTTCCACAGCCAACATGTAACAGGAGCAAAATACAAGACTTGACTTTGTGAGCCAGTAAGAGTATAGAGTTATTTGTTACCACAGCACAACCCGGGAAAAGCTGACTGGTACTGAAAGTCTAGTCAATTGATTGGCCAAAGTATAGCCTAAACTCCATCATTTTAGCCCTTACTTTAGGTCTGTCAACCATGTAGGTGTGTGAGGGGGAGACAGTACCACTGTCAATAATAGCGGGATAATTATTGAGGAGATCAATGGCTTTTGATAGAATTGGAAACCATCCTTTTCATGGGGAATCTTTCTTTCAGGGTCTGTATGATAATTTCATTCTGTCTACTGCTTGAGGGTGATCAATGACTGAACGGGTTTTTTCCATAGTATGTACATATTTATTTTGAGACAGGGTCTTGCTCTGTCACCCAGCCTGGAATGCAGTGGTGTGATCATAGCTCACTGCGGCCACAACCTCCTGGACTCAAGAGATCCTTCTACCTCAGCCTCCCAAGTAGCTGGGACTACAGGCACCCTCCATCATGCCTGGCTAATAGTTGTATTTTTTGTAGAGATTAGGTTTTGCCATGTTGCTCAGGCTGGTCTCAAATTCCTGGGCTCAGAACAATCCATCTGTGTCAGCCTCCTAAAGTGCTGGGATTATAGGCATGAGCCACCTCGTCCGGCCCATTTTATTTTGTTATATAGGTAAATTAAGTGTCATGGAGGTTTGGTGTATAGATTACTTTGCCACCCAGGTAATAAGCATAGTACTCTATAGGCAGTATTTCAATCCTTACCCCCACTCCCTCCACCCTTCAATAGCCTGGTGTCCCTTGTTCCCTTCTTTGTGTCCATGTGTTCTCAATATTTAGCTCCCACTTATAAGTGAGAACATGTACTATTTGATTTTCTGTTCCTGTGGTTAGTTCACTTGGGATAATGGCCTCCACCTCCATCCATGTTGCTGCAAAAGACATGATCTCATTTTGTTTTATGGTTGCATAATATGGTCCATCTTAAATTTAAATTTTGCACCTACTCTTGGAATGTACCAGCTGTTTCAGGCTCTGAGGATCAGTGATACCATAGATCTTTCTGTGTAAACCTAATTGTGGGTTGTGGGTACAGAAAACATTCTAATGTTATAAGGGCACTTCAGAAAGAGCAGAATTACAAACTGAAGAAATCTGCCGCTCATGATGAAATTTACGTTACTATGAAACCCAGATTGTTGCACTTTGAGGGACAGAATTAAATTTTCTGACTCCCTTTAACCAATGTACGCTAGTGGCCACCCTCTCTTGAAACAGTGCAGAAGATGGTACACTGGAAAGTGACAGTAAGTAATTCTGGAGCCTAGGTTTCTGTGCTTCTATATGCTTTATCCCCTAGGTCAAAGATGCTTACTGCATTTTTAAAGGGTTTTTAGGATATTAAATAGAAGTACATTATTCAGTGTCTAGTACCATTTATTCAGTGTCTAGTACTGTTTAGCAGCTCATTGATTTTTTTAAGTTCTCCTTTAAGCTTCATCTGACAGATGTTTTTATTTCATCTTATTTTTAGCATTATAATATCTGCATTTTTCTCATGTGGGAGCGCTAACAGTGAGTTCAGAAACAGCCCCAGATCTGGAAATGGATTAGGACTTGACAATGACCAGCAGTCAAAACAGCTGGGAAACACTAAAAACACAGAAGGCTCAGTGAAAAAGAAAAGGCCCGAGGTGACCAGATGTTGTTGATAAAGTCTAGTTCCAGTAGCAACAAACTGAGAAGTATCATTAAAGAAGCAATGAAAGGAAAAATAAGAGGCAGTGAGGAAGAAAAAACAGTTAATAGGAACAACTGGAACTATGGCTTGCACAAATCATAGCTGTGATTAGTAGAAATAGGGTCAGCAAAGTACATTCCGCTGACTGCAGCACCAAGTGGCCTCAATACACGGGGTACTCTGGGGTCCTAAAGTATAGAGACAAAAAGGAAATCAGAAACCTCAACAAATTCGTGAAAGTCATGATGCACTGGCACAATAAGTGCACATATAATCAGATACCCAGCACATTTTGCTGTGCTTTAAGACGTACACCCATTGTCTCCCTGGTGAAGAAAATGGGATTCTAACCACCAAATTTACATTATGATCACTATAAAAAGTGTCATGCTCGCTAAAAGAAAACGTATTCACTTCCCTTGAGGAGTTTGCAACCCAGCAAGCATGAAACAAATCCAGCAGAGATGTAGTTCATAAAAAGACAGATGCAAGGTGCTTTAGTATTTTCCTAAGTCAAATCCCACAGCCAGTGGTTCTAAGGCAGGAAAATAGGGTCTGGAGGCAGGGAACCCAAGGCTAATTCGCACTTCAGCTATGACAGGAAATGTCCTGTCCATGACTTTGTAACTTTACTTCATCCTCCTCATTTACATAGGGCATACCCCAAGTAACCAATGGGATCCTCTAGAGGGTATTTAAACTCCCCAAAATTTTGGAATGGGGCCTTTCCGCCCCTATGCTCAGCCCACTTCCACACTGTGGAGAGTACTTCCATTTTCAATAAATCCCTTCATTCCTTCCTTGCTTGGTGCATTTTGTCCAACTCTTTGTTCAAGATGCCAAGAACCTGGACACCCTCCACTGTTAACAATTCCAAAGGAATAATTAAAGCAGTTGTCTAGAAAATGTCCTTTATAAGATTTTTAAAAACCAGTTCCAATCCCTAATAACTTTACATTTTTCATTTAGAATGTTTGGTTTGTTTAATGGGCTTGAAGGCCAAGTTATAATTAAGAATTACCTTTACAAACTGAAGCAGAGTTACCCTATACTTAGACACACAGAAAAAAAATCTAGTTTCCAATTATCTGACATCATCCTGATCTTCTTTCCAGACTTCTACCCCTCTGGGAGGGGGAAAACTTTGATATGCCAGTTACTAGTTTTTATTTTTGTTTTGAGGCAGGGTCTCCCTCTGTCACCCAGGCAGGAGTACAGTGGTGCAATCACAGCTCATTGCAGCCTCAGCCTCCTGGGTTCAAGCAATCTTCCTGCCTCATTTTAAAAAATTTTATGTAGAGATGAGCCCAGGAATTTGAGACCATTCTGGGAAACATGGTGAAGCCTCAAGCAATCATTCTGCCTTGGCCATCCAAAGTGTGAGGATTACAGGGGTGAGCCACTGTATTTGGCCTATTTTTGTTTCTTCTAATTTAAGCCATTTCCCTTCTGTTTATAAACATTCACTCCTTTCACTCTCTTTGGGATCACCTTTGGTATGAGGAGATTTGTGTAAATGTCATATTCTACCCTTTGCTTTCCCTCCTACACTTCTGCCTCGGGGTGTAGGAGGAGTTTAGGGCTCTCATAGGGGTGGAAAGAAACAGAGTCCTTGGGTCTATTTGGTGTACCCTGGGACTTTGGATTCACTGCTCCAAATGATGGGATTGGTTTGCTCACTGGTCTGGTGCCTGCTGCTGAGCAATCTCCATCTCCTCTCTTGGGATCTGTGTTGCTGCCATCCCTGCAGTTTGCACTCCCAGGAACTTGCCCCCTATTTAGAAATTCCTAGCTCTGTAGCTTTTCGGTCCTGACCCCAGAGCTCTGCAGTCCAGGGGTGCTCTTAGCACCTCCACATCTCATAGCCAGGGCATGTAGAGTCATCTGGTTCTCTTGCATACCAAATATAGGCCATAGGGATCAACCATCTGTGGTTTGCTCCCACCTTCATGCCATCACCCTGGGCTTGCTGGAACTGTCTCTATGTAGAGTTTCTCCCAATGGCTGGCAGCCTCCTCTGTTCCCCATGCCAGGAGAATTACGCCATGAACCTAAATATGCTTGGTCTCTCTCATGCCTCTCTGGGTTTTCTAAAGCCACTCCTCCACACCAGATGGTCAAGCACAGAAGCTGGAATGGATAGCGGGATGAAAGCCCCTGTATCTGACCTCCTTGTTCTCCATCTCTTTCCTTTGTCTTTCCCACAATTCCATCAGGCTAGAAAGGGCAGTTTCCCCTCTTCTACATGAGAAGAATATCTTCTCCACCTCCAAAAAAAAACTGATCCAAGTCTGCAAGGCCTAAAGCAATTTAGAAACTCCTCTTCCTTTGTATAAAGCCATGCATGCAACTTTTATCTAAAAGATATATAGTTTTGTTTTGTTTTTTTTTTTAAGATAGAATCTCATTCTATCACCCAGGCTGGAGTGTAGTGGTACAATCTTGGCTCACTACAACATCTGCCTCCCAGGTTCAGACGAGTCTCATGCCTCAGCCTCCCAAGGAGCTGGTATTACAGGTGCACATGACCACACCTGGCTAATTTTTGTATTTTTAGTAGAGACTAGGTTTTGCCGTATTGGCCAGGCTGGTCTCAAACTTCTGGCCTCAAGTAATCTGCCCATCTCAGCCTCCCAAAGTGCTGGGATTACAGGTGTGAGCCACTGCTCCCGGCCGTAACTTACTTTTTTTGTTGTTGTTGCACAATCTTATTTGGGATGACAGAAATTCAGTGTTAGCTTTTTCTCTTTAGATCCCAGCTGCACAGTCCTTATCCAGACCCCCCATTTTATGCAGATAGCTGTATCAGACTTGCTGGGAGGATGGTAATTTTCAAAGTACAAAAAAGAAATTCATTTGGAAAAAAACAAAACTCCATGATCTAAATATTAAAAGTATGTTACAGAAATAAAAAGTATAAAGAACTGAGTTTTTTATTCACTATTTAGAGCTAGGAATTAACAATGCTTGTTTGTGTATCACTGAAAAGGAAATAATTCTTGAGTCAAAGTGCTTGAGAATCCTCCCGAGACCCCGTCTGTTCCCTTGATTTCCAGTCTTCCCAGTGCTGTGTTGTCTCAGGGCCTCTGTCCTCTTTCCCTTTCTCTGACACAATCCCCATAACCTTTATCTGGAGATGACTCTTTCTGACACATTCAGGCCTTTGCTAATTTTTCCCTACATATATTATTTTTCTGGAGATGACATTGCTGACTCCTCACTGCTGCTCCATTGCCTGGCTTTTCTCTAAATGTTAGTAATTTCTCCTTGTATCTTGGCATAAGTGAATTGTGTCCAAAGAAGCGAATTCTTGTATGGCTTGCCATATTTCAGTATCTTAGCATGTGCATACACACACACACACACACACACACACATACACACGATTGCCAAGAATGTTTCAATTCCTTGTAGGTCAACCATGATTTGTACATAAAATAATACTTCTTAAAAGAATTTCTCTTTTCTCTTATGCATTAGGTTGGGTATTTAGCCATTTTGTCCTAGTTCCCCTGAGATTATAGCCATTTTTATTAATAAAGTACAAAAAAATGCATCATAAACCTTTGGGCCGAGAGTTTTGTTCACAACAGATGTCAGTGGTTTAGTCAAGGTCAGATTTAACCCCCCTAGGGATCCTTTTTCCTCCCCACCTTCTTTTTGAGACAGGGTATCTCTCTGTCACCCAGGCTGGAGTGCAGTCGTACAGTCACGGCTCACTGCAGCCTTGACCTCCCCAGCTCAAGGGATTCTCCCTCCTCAGCCTCCCAAGTAGTTGGGACTACAGGCATGTACCAGCACGTCTGGTTAATTTTTGTATTATGTGTAGAGATGGAGTTTTGCCGCATTGCCCAGACTGGTCTCCAACTCCTTGGCTCAAGCAATCCACCCCTCTCAGCCTCCCTAAGTGCTGGAGTTATAGGCATAAGCGACTGTGCCTGAACTCCTCCCCATCTGCTTAATAGCTTCTAGAAATCTGCTGAGTACAATGGAGAGCGTACAAGCTTTGATATGAGAGTCTGGACCCAAGATAAAAATCACAGAACTACAAAATTGACATGTTGCATCTCATCTCTTCATTAACCTCATCATAATAAAACTAACATTTATAGGTACTGACTAGTGTGTCAGGCCCTGTGCTAAGCACCTCATGCATTAAACACTTAAATTCTCAATAACCCTTGAGATTGGGAAATGTATCTCTCTATTTCCCAGAGGAGGAACCAGAAGCCCACAGATGTTAAGTCAGTTGTCCTCAGCCTTTAGCCAAGTTCCATCTCTGTTCCTCTTCTCACTCTTCCGGAGAGTAGCAATAACACACCCCATCCCAACCTCCAAACCCACAACTGAATGGTATGAAGACAGTGTCCTGACCTCTCTAAGCATCGGTGCTCCCCTCTGAGATTTGCAGAAATCTCAGTCTGCAAATCCCCCGCCCCATCACAGTTTTCTTAGCTCTCTGAGCTTTCATTTATCTGAAAAAGTGAGTGCTTAAACCCCTGTGTTCCTTACCACTTCAGAAAGCAGTTGGGTGGAGTAGACAGAGTAAAGAGCCCCTTCCCCAAAGATGTCCATCTACTCATCCTCCAAGTCTGTGAATAAGTTAGATTCCAGGGCAAAAGAGAATTAGTTTCCAATCAGCTGACTGTAATATAGTGAGAGAGTAGCCTAGATTATCCAGGTGGAGCCAATATAATCCCAAATACACTTAAAAGTGTAGAGGAAGGCTAAAGAGGAGGTTGGAGTGCCTCAAAGTAAGGACTCCACCTGCCGTTGCTGGCTTTGAAGAGGACCAGGAGCTAAAGAATGCAGGGTTCCTCTAGAAGCTGGAGAAGGCAAGAAAACAATTCCATGCTAGAGCCCCAGAGAGGAGTACAGCCCTGCCAACACTTTGGTTCCAGGCTAGTGAGACCCATGTTGGACTAGGGAACTGCAGGGTAATATGTTTGTATTGTTTGAAGCCATTCAGTGTGTGATCATCTGTTACAGCAGGCATAGAAGACAAATATGCTGGGTGACACAGGAAACATTCCTTAATCTCTCTGCAATTCCATTTTCTCATTAGAAAGTAGAGTTTGTTCTGACCCCGGTCCCTGGCCTTAAACTGAATCCTAACCATAACCTTAACTCTATTTAGATTCAAACTCTATAGCTAAGTGAGTAACAAACCAGTTAGTACAAGAAAAAACACACTCAGATTTCTTTGCTCATAAATCTTTACATTATGGAGCCAATGTGAGATCCAATGGGCTAATGGAGATAAGGAGTGTAGCACATGACTCACCCTCAGAAAACTTCAGCTCCCTTCTTCCCCTGGACCCTGCCATGCTGATTTCAAATCCTACCTTATTCACCTGATACAAGAACAAAAGGAGTAACAATGTTCACACCTGATGTATATCAATTTTTTGAAGTAGAAATGCAAGCTAACTTGAAGTCATGAACAGGTAAAAGAAATGAATCTCATTTATCCGGAGTTTATTTGCTATTACAAGCTTCACCTTGCACAGGTCAGTACATGGACTTGCCCACAGGGCCTTTCGCTATTTATTCCAGAAACAAACAAAAAAGCAAGGAAAAAGCAAAATAGTTACTGGGATAATTTGAAGTTACCGAGAGAGTGGTGACAGGTAAAATTAAACTTAAAAGCTGTTAATGTTGTCCAGAGGAGTCATGCTGTTAAAAATAAGTGGGTCATAATTAAATGCATATCCTGTGATTTCTTAGTATATTTCATTTCTCTTTTGCTTTTAACCCCAACTCAGTTTCCAGTCCCTGCAGGAATTAACCTGTATATGAAAGACAGTTTGGAAAAAAAAATGCAACTTTCTCCCATCTGAAATAGCAGTTTGACATTTTATATGAATGCCAGCCAAATCATAAGTCAAAAAAATTCTAGATCATCTATATTATCAAGAAGTCATAGGGGTTTCTGATAGAGAGGTTGGAGGGAGGAGTTTGGCCTTAGGATCCAGAGAGGACAAATGTAATGCTATAGCAGATCATGCTTTAGGCAAACTTGATACATGAAAGTCTAGATTTCCTTAATACAATTCAGATATTATTCACTTTGCAGAAGAATTCAGGCAGTGATTCTTGAAAATGGGCCACTCTCCTCATACATATTTAAAAATATATATATTCTTGAAAACTGCGATTAATAACTTGATTCTCTAAGTCCAGAAATAAAGCTGCACACCTGCAATCATCTGATATTCAACAAAATCAACAAAAGCAAGCAATGTGGAAAAGACTCCCCATCCAATTAATGGGATAACTGACTAACCATATGCAGAAGCTTGAAACTGGACCCGTTCCTCATACCATATACAAAAAGTCAACTTAAGATGGATTAAAGACTTAAATGTAAAACCTAAAAACTATAGAAGCATATCTGTTACATAGGACAATTTGCACTTATTCTTCCCTGGAGAGACTCTTATTTTTATTATTTATTCCTAACACACATAGTTTTTATATATTTTCTATTACCTTGATCCTTTTCTATGTTGTCTTAATGTGTAACTCATGAAAGCAAAGTATAAAACTAAATTTTGCTATGTGGCTCTAAAGATACCCAGCACCTGAAATTCAATGACCTTTAATAAATCAATCAAAGCAAATGCTCAAAGGAGCAAGGAAAATGTTCAGACCAAAGGTTTTTGGCCAGATTCTGGCCATGGCTCTCAACCAGATTCAATGGCTAGTTGATAATGATGAGGCAGACGCTCATAGCTTGTGGTCTAAGGTTTATTATGCTATGGATTCTCGCTTATTTAAAAAGAACAGGTGGGACTCAACTCAGTTCTAATGGTGGCTCCTAAAGCAAACCTCTCCTACAGCTAAGGTCTGTTCCTAGGGGAGTAGCACTGTTGTCTGTCAGGCAGGGAAGAGATTCGAGTGAAGATCTTAAAATCTAGGGCTCTATGCCAGGCATGGTGGGCATGCCTATAATCCCAACACTTTGGGAGTCTGTGGCACACTCCAGGCTGGGTAATAGAAGACCTGTCTTTAAAAAAAAAAAAAAAAAAAAAAAGGCAGGGGTGCTCTGGAAACAAACCTAAGAAAAAATGGTGTCTCCACCTCTTACTGATTGGATGCATTTGAGCATATTGCTTGATCTCTGAGTTTCACTTGCTTCACAGTAAGCCTTCAATAAATGCTGATAACAATGGTAATTACCATTCTGTAATCTCACACACATGTTCTAAGGGTCTTTTAGCTACACAGCCTCTATACACCAAAGCAGCAACAGGATGCTCCCAAGAACCATTTCAATTGTATCCCTTCAAACAGCAGTGATGAGTCAACAAGTACTTTACACTTCTGCAGTTTGTGCAGCTTTGTAGACAGATTATCTTATTTGCACTTTTTGAACTTGACGCATCACTCTTCCTGGACAAGTAGGGGTGAGGGATAGAGATGGGGAAGGTTGATGCTGCTACCAAGACAATAGTCTTACAGGTAGCTGTGAAACCTGCTTAAACCAATTCATGGCACCTGGGGGAATTTTAAGGCCTAGCATAACTCTATCAGTGCCAAGGAGCAAAGTCCAAAGACAAATTAAAACAAGGTCCAAACAGAAGACAGAATCAATAGTCAAACCCAGCCTGGACCAAAGGGCAAGGATGATCTACTTATGAAGCAGCATCTACAAGAGCCGGGGTACTGCCACAGAACAGACACCACACGAGTAATTTTTACTGGGACAATTTAACATCAAAGTTATTAACTACTAACAAGGGATTACCTTCTGAGAGAGATAAAGATAACTCTTAATATACAGAAATATGCCAGGCACGGTGGCTCACGCCTGTAATCCCAGCACCTTGGGAGACCGAGGTGGGCGGATCATCTGAGGTCAGGGGTTCGAGAGCAGCCTGGCCAACATAGTGAAACCCCGTCTCTACTAAAAATACAAACATTAGCTGGGCATGGTGGTGCACGCCTGTAATCCCAGCTACTCAGGAGGCTGAAGCAGGAGAATCGTTTGAACTGGGGAGGTGGAGGTTGCAGTGAGCTGAGATTACACCACTGCACTCCAGCCTAGGCGACAGAGTGAATGAGACTCCATCTAAAGACAAAAAAATGAAAAACAAAAACAGAAATAGCAGCTCTAGAGTACAACCACTCCATTAAGTCACTGAAAGAGTGCCCAAGGAAGTAACAAACTTGGAAAAGGCTCCGTTCCATGGCTGAGACTTACCTTGTTGGAGACAATGGATCCATGGCCCACCAGATGGAGAAGTTTGCTGAGATGCCACAGGCCAGGACGGGCTGGCAGGAAACTGCCCATGGGGGGGGTGCTGTTGGGCTTAACCACCTTGGTTTGCAGTATCCCTAGCCCCACTGGCAGGAAAGCTGCCTGCTTTGTTCCCTAAATAGGGACTTGTATGAATGGCCCCACGAGGGTTCAGCTGTCTCTTACTTCTAATCAGTGAAATTCCTAAACAAGGAAGCCACCTGCTGGCAGCCATGGCTATGCCGAAAGAACAAGAAAAATAAAGTACCAGCAAGGGAAAGACAAGTCCTGTCCTCTTTTAATATCTCTCCCACACTCTTATGTCTGTCAAGGACTAATTGCACTGGCCGAGGAGACATATTCCAGGGTCTATCTACAGAAGCACAAAGCAGGACAAAGAAGAGTGGATTTGGAGATGAGGCACTGATAACTGGCATAGATTCAAAGTAGGTAAAATGAAGGTACAGGTTTGGAGAAATGGCCGGCGTCCACCAAGACGATTTTCAACGTCATGCTCAGGACCTCCGACAAGGGAATATTAGGACTAACCAGTGGCATATTGTGGGCATAATGGCTCTCACAATTAATCTGCTTCTATGCACAAAACTGCAAATTCTCTCTGCTCCCCCTAACCAGTCTTTTTTTTTTTTTTTTTTTGAGACAGAGTCTCATACTATCGCCCATGCTGGGGTGCAGTGGCATGATCTCCACTCACTGCAAGCTCTGCCTCCTGGGTCCAAGTGATTCTCCTGCCTCAGTCTCCCGAGTAGCTGAGATTACAGGCGCCCAACACCATGCCCAGCTAATGTTTGTATTTTTAGTAGAGAAAGGGTTTCACCATGTTGGTCAGGCTGGTCTCCAACTCCTAACCTCAAGTGATCCACCTGCTTCGGCCTCCCAAAATGTTGGGATTATAGGCGTGAGCCACCACACCTGGCTCTAGTTCTTAAAAGAAGTGTAATAACCTGTGTTCCTATTTGGCTCAGCAGGTTCATCTAAGACCTAATGAGATGTCTGCAGCATTCTCTGTTACAGCTCTGTGCCTGTTGCTAGAAACTTCCCAGAGCGGAAGCTGGAACTGAACAAAGGGAGACTTAAAGTAAACATTGGCCACAGGAGCATATAAACCCAATTTGAATATTTTAAAATTTAATTAACCATTATTATGGATTGCATGACTGAATTCACCAACTGATTCAGTTAAAATCATCAAACTGGTTGCTATTGCAATTTGATTTTACTTCCTAATCATGCAATCATGTAATGAATTAGTTGAGAGACGCTGGGAAATATTTTCCAGCATAATATTTAAGAATTTTATCAACCAGGGTCTCAAAGGACTTAATTTAGGTATCGTAACTTTTTTTCTCTTTCTACTGCTGAAGTATGGTGAGTCTCTGTGTGACTAATTGAAGTTGCACACGGTGATTTATCCACACGACCAGAAGAGGCCTCTGAAGTAGGCTAAGTGCTAGAGGTGTCCCATTTAACTCCAGGAATGGGGCTATTCCTCCTCTCTATCCTGAAAGCTTATTTTCCTGAACTAAATTCGTGAATCTACTATGGACCTAGCTCTATGCATAGTGTGGAGAAAGGATTTTTTTTTTTTTTTTGAGACACAGTCTCTGTCACCAGGCTGGAGGGCAGTGGCATGATCCTGGCTCACTGCAACTTCCACCTCCCGGGTTCAAGCTATTCTCCTGCCTCAGGCACCTGAGCAGCTTGGACTACAGGTGCACACCATCACGCCCAGCTAATTTTTGTATTTTTAGTAGAGACAGGGTTTCACCATGTTGGCCAGGATGGTCTCGATCTCTTGACCTCATGACCCACCCACCTTGGCTTCCCAGAGTGCTGGGATTATAGGTGTGAGCCACAGCACCAAGAAGAGAAAGGTTTTTATAAAATAAATAGTCTGGCTAGGACATATGACTATGAGAACACTACAAAGAGCTAAGGAAGGAGGCCTCAATTATGTGGCACAAACATTAGCTACAAGAGCTACTCAGAGACAGGGACCATCCATGGGTCTATGTGCACTTGAACACCTGGGCAGGGCTCATGGAGAAGGTAGCACTGACTTTGCCTAATATTTTGTGGGGTTTGTCTGTGTTTGTGTTGAGGGGAATGGTGCATTGTGTACTTGTGGCAGGCCAGGTCTCACTAACCCAGGCCTCCATAATAGCTGTTTCAGCACTGACTGACTGGTTAAGTTAAATATTAAAAACAGATAGAGCCAGTGCCCTCATACAAAGGCTAGAATGTAATAAAAACCCAAGAGTTTTGCCTAAGCTTTTCCAGGGCCTTGAAGTATGAAAAGATAATGAGGGAATTCTTAACAGGACTCGTTTAGAATTAAACAAATTTTATTGGGGGTCTAAAGAAACTCCTCAGACCTCCACAAACAAGTTTGTTGGGGGTCTGAAGAAACTCCCCAAACCTCCGTGACTTAGCAGGAGACAAGATAAGGGTAATCACCCCAGCACCTGGACCCATTTAGATTAAGTAAATGTACTGAGGCTTCAGAGGAAGGTCTTCAGAACTCAGATATTAGTTATAGATTAGAACAAATTAATCACTTATGTCATTAGATGAATGCACACTTACACATAGACATATAGCTTAGAAGGTATATAAGCTCTGGAAAACTTTATAATTTTGACTTGGTCTGGTGATATTTTCCAGGCCTTCTCCTTGCACACAGTTATGGAATAAACTCCCTTCTTTCCCGGCTCATCTGCATCTTGTTATTGGGTCATGAGAATAAGCAGCCCCACCCTCAGTTTGGTCCGGGAACGTACTGGCAGTGGAAAGAAATGAAGTATAATATAAATCCTGGATTCCAGTTCTAGCTCATCTACTCCATACTTTAAGCAAAGCACTCACTAAACCCCAACTGGGTTATTCCTGAAGTGAGAATGATAACGGATGATTCGTCCACACAAAATGAGACTAGGTAAACCGTAAAGTTCCATCAGCCTTTATTATTATTAGGAAGGTAGACCTAACAAGACTACATCATTAGACAGAATATCTCTTTTCCTGGCCAAACCTGATTATGGTCACCTTGAAACTCAAGGTGTTTGAGTTTGTACATTTGAAATTGTACTCAAATGAATTTGAAAGGCAAACTGCCTTCAGCTGCATAATTCCCCAGCATAAAGGCAATAGCAAATGAAACAACATTCCAGGTTCATACACTTATATGTGTTTGTTCTTTATTTTAAAGTACAGAACGTGGTGATTCTTTTAAAGCTACAAGCAATCATGCCAAGTGTCCAGGTTTTTTCGGCATATGACAGCTGAGAGTCCAGGATGAGTTGAAGGCTCTATTTTTAGATTTTAGTCAAAGGATAAAAATCAGACCTTCCTGTGGGAATCATCCATTCTGAGTCATGCAACACCATCAGGCCAGAATAAAATAGCTCCACAACCCAAAGCATTCATCACCTGTGATATAAGAAACAGAAGCAGTTTGCAAGATTCCTCTTTCTGCAACCTTGGAGCTTTGGTGGCATTCTGTGAGATGAGCATAGTGCCCTTCCTCGATGCAAATGGACCAACCAGCAGACTTCACTGTTCAATGGGAAAAGAGGGAGGAGCCTTTACAAATTCAGCATGAATCAGAAATAAAAGGTTATTTAGGTCGGGTGCAGTGGCTCATGCCTGTAATCCCAGGATTATGGGAGGCTGAGTCTTGAGGATCATTTGAGGCTGGGAATTAGAGACCAGCCTGGACAACATAGTGAGACCTCATCTCTACAAAAAATAAAATAAAGAAAAAATGTAAGAAGAGCATTTAAACTTAAGTCAAGGAGGAAAGTAACTGGCCATTCTAAATATTATTCAATAAATTGTTTGATAATGTCTAAGCTTTCTGCCCAACTTGGACTAATAAGTCTATGTTTCTATGCTCAAGAATCAAACACATTACAGTTGGTTATTCCAATAATGTACAGAATGTGATCACAGAAACAATATCCAATATAACTAGACATTAGAGACTCATATTCAGAAATTTAGATATCATCTGATTTAAACTCCTTCATTTTTAAAGTGAAGTAACTGAGACCCATGGAATTTAAACAACCTGCTCCAGAGTTAATTAACAAGCTAGTGGCAGAGCAGGATCTAGAAGACACAGAGCAGAAACATTCAAAGACTATAAATGGTTAAGGTCCTGATTTTCTAATCAGGGGAAACAGTAGACTCCAAAAACTACAGATGAATGAAATGAAGGAATCGTAGATTCACACCTGTAAGGAGCGATGAAGATCATCTCTTCTGACCCACTCATTTTTGAGGTGAAACAGGATGAGCTAGACTAAGGTGTTTGCCTAGCAGCTGGTTAATGACAGAACACAGCTAGAACCCAAGTCCCCTGGTCTTTGCCTGGGGATCTTTTCACTTCACTGGCGTTGAGATTCTTCTCAGGCAAAATTCTAGAATAGGTTATTAAACAGATGGCTTGGGAGCATTTAAAAAGAAAGCAATCATTAGCAGCCAGCATGGGTTCAGTTAGAACGAGTAAGTCATGCCAGGCTAATCTCATTTCCTTTTTGATGCAGTTACAAACAAATGTACACATCATTATAGTATGTTAAAATGAGGGATAGTCCAACAGAATTGAGGTAAGCTATATTTACCCAGCTTAAGGTCATCACCAATCTTTCTTGGTCCATATTTTTCTTCTCTTTGTTTCCGTGGCCTGTGTTCTTTTCAGAACTCTATAATCCTCTACTTCCCTACCTAGGTCTGGGGCCATGCAGTGAGAATCCACATTCCTTCTTTTATAACATGTGTACAGTTGGGATCCTTTAGCTTTTTCCAAACTGAAGATATAGAATTTACGTAACTGTAGCATTTGTTTTGATTGTGAATACTAGATTTTGAGAAGACATATAGACATAGTATCCTTAGTGGGAAGACATTGAGAGCTTTAGATTCAACTGGTGGTTTTTCTAGTGCTATTGGAGGGTACTGTGCATCCATAAATACCAAGATTCCAAGGGAAAAAGGAAGATACTATTATCATGTGGTGTGTGCAGAGATGAACAGCTCTCGATTGGCAATAAAATCAAATTATCAGGCTCTTCCACTGTTTATCATGGTATGTATTATCATGGAAGTGAGAGGTGAGTGAGCTTTAAGGAGATTTTTTAAATTATGCAATGGGAGAAGGAGTTTTAATCTATTGATACATAAATCTTTGTCAAATCTTTACCTGGAGTTGAGCTTACTTAATAACATTGCCTACTATCAGGATACCAGAGGGCAACATGAGGTCACCAAAGCTATCTAGACTAAAGAAGGTAACCCAGGGATGTTCATGGAATACATAGCATATCTTGACCTCTGTAACACATTGCCAAAGGCTTCCATGGTCTCCTCATTGAGCATTGTGGCCAGATTTTTAGGATACAGCGTGTCTTGTTTAATGGCTCTACAGTTCTCTAGAAGTTGACCATAGTGCACTGTTTTTGGCTTTTTCATGTTCAATTGACGGCCTAAATGAAAACATATGCTATTCACTGATCAAACTAATACCCCCAAATTTAGGCTTGACTTAAATTTGTAACAGTTAATGCTCTGCAAAGATGGTGCAGTCCCAGGAGAGACTCAGTTCCCATTGCTGGACGTCTTAAAAGAGAGGCTGAATGAGGCTTGGCAGAGACACAGCCAAGGAGACTTAATGTATCTATGAGACTATGGGGCGAAACAACCTTTTACATTTTTTTCTATTGTGTGATTCAATTATTCGAAAATATAAGACCATGAAAATCTGAACTGCAAATGTATATCACTTATTAATGGTTAAGAAAAGCAATGTTCGTTTCTTTGTTTCTTATCCTTCCTTGGTTTTGCCTGTCCAAGGTGACACATGCCATATGTGTTCAATATGCTCAAAACCTGGACGAATAACTCATAGGAGACAAGCTGACATTGGGGCGAGCCTCTAGGTTAAAAAGGTGAGAATGAGTCACAAATAGACGCCAAAATTGTATTTGCATGACAATGGTTGGATTAAACAAAATAGTCCAGAGGAAAAATGACCTGTTTATTCTGATAGTTTAGAGAAAATATGACTTACAGGGGCAGAAACTGGGCCTAACATATACTTCCATTTTATTTCAAAGAACTCATAATGAGATGTTTTCTGGTATTTTTTAAATGCAAATCTCCAGGGTCCTTTCAGACAAATATAGAGCAAGGAGAGCTGTCTCTCTATAGATTTTTAAAAGGGACCCATGTGTGCGTGTCTCTGTGAAAGATGGTAAGCACACATCTGTGTGGGTTCTCAAATGGTCAGAATCTTTCCTGCCAGAATCAGTCTCAATCACTCAGAAATTATTTAACATCTGCAATACTCTCCCCATTTTCCAGTCTGCAAAATAATGCAAGCAAACAAACATAAAAGACATTGTCCCTATAATTTAGCATCTCCTTAGTTCATGACAGAAGAAATGCATCTAAATCACAGGTTGGCATACATCATGGCAGGCATCATGGATGAGGAGTTGGAAGAACTAGGTTCTGTCCAGCTCCATGCTTTCAAAGTTGTGCATCCTTATCTGAGTCCCACATTCTTCATGAAGTCCCATTTGTAGAGGAAGGATTCTTGAAGGCTGAGATATTTGAGCTAAAGCCTGAAGGATGAGAAGGATTCAGCCATACAAAGAGGTTTTCAGGCAGACACATCAGCAGGTGCAAGGTTCCTCACGGAAGACAGTTTTGGATTATGCTCAAGGAACTTAGAAAAGGCCTATGTGGCCATGAGTGAGACAAAGAGAAGGATGGGCTGGGCAAGTCAGAAGGAACCAGATCAGGCAGGGCCTTCATGCTACAGTAAGGAGGTCAGATTTTCCCCAAGCTCTTTAGAAAGCAACAAAGGATTTAAGGAAGCAGAAATATGTCATGAGATATAATTTTTAAAGCTTTCTCAAGCTGTTTTGTGGAGAAGAGGTTGTCATAGCATCAGGCAGTATAATAAGTAGGACAACCAGCTCAGTGGCAATTGAAGTTGTCCAAGCAAGAATAAAGATTTCAACTAGAAGGACAGAAGGGAGAAGACGAAGATTGAGGTACATAGAGGTGGAACTGAGACGACTTGCAGCTAATGGCTGAGATGTTATTGTATGGATAATCCAAGGAAATATAAATGGGTTTGAGAAACTCAGAAAATCTATACCAATGTGAGGCATTGCTATTAATATAGCAAAATGCATAGTTCAGGATATAAAAGGCTACTCTTTGTAGACGCGTGTGCTAAACTTACTCCTGAACATAAGGTAGGAAGCGTCACATACATGTATTTACCTGCCAGGCAACTGAGGGGCTCTGATGGGTCCTGTCTGAGGGCAAGCCAGGAAATCATCAGCAATACTGACTACTCCAATTACTTCTCACTGTAGCTAGTCCACCACAGCCAGGCTAGAGTTGCTCCTTTTGAGACAGAGCTTTCCTTGTATTCCTGGGCAGCATCTTGAACTCACTAGTGCCATGCTGATTCCATGACTAGTTGCCAGGAAAAGCATTCTCATCCCCTACCCGGTAGGCTGCCTAGGACATTCTTTTTTGTTTTCTTGTTTTTTGAGATGAGAACTTGCTCTGTCACCAAGGCTGGATAGGTCACTGCAGCTTTGAAGTCCTTGGCTCCAGTGATGCTCCCACCTCAGTCTCCTGAGTAGTTGGGACTGTAGGTGTGCACCACCACCACACATGGTAAATTTTGTTTTTATTTTTAGAGGTGAGGTCTCGCAATGTTGCCCGGGCTGGTCTCAAACTCCTGGACTCCAGTGATCCTCCCACCTTGCCCTCTCAAAGTGCTGGGATTACAAGCGTGAGCCACCACACCCGGCCTACTTAAAGATATTTC
Source organism: Macaca nemestrina (assembly GCF_043159975.1). Classification (NCBI taxonomy): domain Eukaryota; kingdom Metazoa; phylum Chordata; class Mammalia; order Primates; family Cercopithecidae; genus Macaca; species Macaca nemestrina. Next base: position 118,269,194 of record NC_092133.1, on the reverse strand, counting down.
TGACAGCCTTCCCACTTTTACAGGGCATTGAGACTTGCAAAAGATGCATCCATAAAGCCAAAATAGCCATGCAGTTTTGGAAGCCCCAAATCAAACCATTTATGTGACATTATACAGAAAAAATTAAATGGTTCATTATCTGAATTTTTTTTATCTTTCAGCTGTAAGGATGGGTCTTATTTAGACACAGCCAAAATTACTGCTCTATAAAGAGCTTAGGGCTACCCTGACTCTGAAAGATCTATATAAAACTCAGTTCTATTTCCAAGGCTGCTATAGATCCAAAATAAATCATCAGCAGTCTGTACATTCATTTATATATACATACTGTACCTTCTCTAACTGAAAATATTTCACACAACAGATTGAATTCAATATGCTTTCTCTTAAGATGCTATTCTGAAGAGCAAAAGTGCTATTGCCTAAAATTTTAAAAGATAAGATATTAATTGCAGTGTTTTTATAGCCTCAACGTTGTCTCTACTGATGATTCTCTTAACCTTTCCAATTACAAAAATGATCCAAATAAGTATCCTAGTTTAATTAGAAAATATGTGGTCAAATCCTCAGATTTTTGGCAGATTGCATTCACAACTCAGAAATTAATGTCTAGGGAAAGTGTCTTTCACATATTTCAGGTATACTCTGGATCAGTAAAGATATTGATACTTTCTAGATATTGTAAAGCAGAATATAGATACTAGCATAAAACAGGCAATATAGAATGCCTTTCAAATTGAATAGGTACTTTTTTCTGTTAAATCAGGAAAGACTTTAAAATGATATTCCCTTTTAAATTTTTTAATTATATAAATAATACATTTTCAATGTAGGGAAATGGTAAGGTACAGATGGGCAGTAGTCTTATCTATATCCTTCCAGACATTTCCCTCTGGAAAGACATGTATATTTTGTTACAACAATTCCTGCACCTCAAAAACAATACAAACAGTAAAAATAAGGTTGTACTAGCCTTATTAACTGTTGCACAGCTAATTTATATACAAATCTATGTGCATTCATTTCAATTTTGACTTTTAAATTTAAACTGATGCTCTCAAAATAACACTACAAGTTTCCACATTAAGCAGCAACAGTTTCAGAATAATTCAAAACTTGATTCAAGCATGCTGCTTATAAAAAAATGTACTTTTTATTTCATTAAAATATGTAGCTTTCTACTACTGCATCCTTCGAAGAGAAGAATATTCTACCGGTTTGGCCACAGGCTCTTCACGTATGGACAGTTACTCCCTAGTAAACTCTTCATTCATCCTGGTGTCCTTGAAAATATTCATCAAACATACAAGACTTATTTTCATGTTCCTTTAGTTATTTAAATTTTGAATCTTCTCCACATTGAATGGCAAAATCAATATGCTATAATACAATGTTCATACTTTCTTCATCTGACTGATCATGAGGTAAGAAGAGAACTATGCTGCAGTCATCAGTCCACATACAGCTTTAGTTACTTTTTTGAATGTTTTGCTTCTTAAGTCATTTGTAGAATAATCGAATAAGGAATCCATGTCTGGATCTAGAAACTCTCAGTTTCCTTTTTAGCTTTTTTACTCTGCAGCTACATTTTGATCACGATGTTAACTTGTAGAATTTCTAGAGAGAGCATGGCACTTAGGACTGCCAAGATGCCAGAAATACACTTGAATGACTCCACCATGAACTGAGAATCAACAAGAAAAAACTCCATAGACTCAGAAACCCCACTGCTCGAGCTGCAGGACCAGTTGCTTCATCACAGTCAGGTGAATGTACAACTCAGTCCAAGCTGGACAATCAAAGTTAGCAAGGATATTACCAATTACTAACGGGATTGTAATTGTCCTAGTCCTTCTGAAAGCAATTAAACAATATGAATCAAAAGCAATACGAAGGTTCATACCTTTTACATATCTTTACTCTCAATTTATGAAATTATAGACTAACCAAATATTCCAAAAATATGGAAAAATTATATGCATGAAGGAGTACCTCAGATCATTATTCATAACAGTAAAATATTGGAAAATACCTACAGTGCCAACAATAGGAAAGTGAATAATGAAATTATAGAGCATCCACTCAAATATTGTGAAGCCTTTTAAAAATTATGGTTATAAAGACTGTGCAAGGGCATGAATAATGCTTATGACATGATATTAAATAGTGACTCAAGCTTTATAATTATTTGTACTAATGACTTCAATAAAACATAAAAAGAGAATGCTCGCTATTACTAAGACCAACTGTCTAAACTAGATTGCAATTTTTCATCAAGAGAGTGGCAGACAGAATATATGTGTGATATGGTTTATATCTGTGTCCCCACCAAATCTCCAACATTGGGGATTACAATCCCCAGTGCTGGAGGTGGGGCCTGCTGGAAGGTGATTGGATCATGGGGGTGGATCCTTCATGAATGGTTTAGCACCATCCCTTGGGTGCTGTTCTCATGATAGAGTTCTCACCAGATCTGGTTGTTTAAAAGTCTGTGGCACCTGCCTAGCCTGCCCCTCCACCTCTTCTTGCTCCTGCTCTGGCCATGTAAGACATGCCTGCTTCCCCTTTGCCTTCTGCCATGGTTGTAAGTTTCCTGAGGCCTCCCAAGAAGCAGATGCTGCCATACTTCCTGTATAATCTGCAGCGCTGTGAGCCAATTAAACATCTTTTCTTTATAAATTACTCACTCTCAGGTATTTATTTATAGCAGTGCAAGAACAGATTAATACAATGCGCATAGACTGTTTCAAGACCTTGGAATGTCTTATGTAAAGGCATATTATTAGTCAGCGAAGTAGAACCACGAGAAGTAATATAGATTAAAAGGTTTGTTATAGGGATTAGATTTTTATGAAACTATGTTGCTGGTGGAGAAGTCTGTGCAAGGCTGTTGTATCTGTGTCTGATGTTGAACCTTAAGTCACTATAGAATAGCCAGCCAGCAATTGGTAGGAAAGCCTGAGTAGATGAGGGCAAGGACATACTAGAAGCCAAAAGAACAAGCGAGTGCTTGAGGACAAACTTAACCCAAGTCCCTTGGCTTGGGCTTTCTGTCACTTGCAATCTAAGGAGTTCTAACTGATAAAAGTAGATCAGTCTTGGCCTTGAAATAATAAGTCTGATTATGTTATAGAAACTTCACTATGGCTCCACCTAGCAATAAAACCCATGGAGCCGAGTGACTGCCAACCCCTTCAAGAGACCAAATGGGCAGAATCTGGAAAAAACTGGGAAGACAAAAGGAATTAAAGACTGAGGCATGGAGGAGAAAGCAAGAATAGGAACCTTGAAAAGTGGCAGTTTAGTAACCTTGAGGCTCTAGAGCGAAGACTCTTCATGGACATTGAGAAACTTGGAATCTGCTGAATGGAGTGTAGAAGTCACTCTCTAATCTCCACTTTCTATGCATTCTGTGTGGGTTAGCAAGTAGAATGGAAACTTAGCCCTTGGTGAAAAGCTGCTTTGTGCATTCTTCTAGACTCTATCTGTGTTTTTGGTCCATAGGTGATGACAGGTGGTCCATAGGTGAAGATAGGTGATGGACCATATCTTTGGTCCATAGGTGAAGATAGGTGATGACAACCAAGGCTAAGTGTTGACTGATACAGCCATTACCTACTGCAGTGTACATGCCTCCACTTTACATTTGTTTGAAAATTCCCATATAAAGAAACTAAACAAACAGAGCACAAGTCTTGATAAATTCACAGTTGTGTGTCTATACTGCCTTCATATCCAGTTGAAAAATGGTCAACACATCATAAATGATTTCATGCTGGGCACAGTAGCTCATGTCCATAATCCCAGCACTTTGGGAGGCTGAGGTGGGAGGATTACTTGAAGCCAGGTGTTTAAGATCAGCATGGGCAATAGAGGCTGATCCCCGTCTCTACAAAAAATAAAAAATTAGCTGGGCATGGTGGTGCACACCTGCAGACCCAGCTCTCAGGAGGCTGAAGCAGGAGGCTCTCTAGAGCCCAGGAGTCGGAGGCTGCAATGAGCTATGATTGTGCTACTACACTGCAGCCTGGACAACAGAGCTAGACTGTCTCTAAAAATAAAAATAAAAATTTAAAAGAAAGGAAGAAGAAGAAAGATTTAAAAAATGATGTAGCAGAATTTTCCCTGCCAAATCCACCAGTTAATAACCTATTGTTATATCCTGAAAGTTATGTTGGGATTATTTCCTTCTGAAATGGACTTCCTTCCATTCCACCTTCTATCCCTGTATATTTTTGTTCACCAAGACTCTTATGAGAATATTCTACTACAAATATGCCATTGTTGGGGAGAGAAAAGCTTTCACCCCTCAGACTCTCTCTGAAACACTGGCTTATGTCTTCCCAGCCCTCTAAGAAGTAAGCATGATTTAATAAAGGCCATCCTGGGGCTCACGTGAGATCACAATTTATCTCCACAGTTTTCATGTTATGTTATTATCCTAATGTTGCCTTAAGACTCTTGAAAATAACACTTTAAAAGATCCACATTTCTCATATCTAAAGGAAGTTTGTTATTCCTTTGTTTGCACTCTACCTTGTTAGAAAAATGATTGGAGGAAACTTTCTGTGATATAAAAGATGAAAGAAAGGAAGAAAGAAAAAAAGAAAGAAAAGGAAGAGAGAGAGAGAGGGAAGGAAGGAAGGAAGGAAGGAAGGAAGGAAGGAAGGAAGGAAGGAAGGAAGGAAGGAAGGAAGGAAGGAAGGAAGGAAGGAAAGAAGGAAGGAAGGAAGGGGGAGGATCAGGTCAGAGAAAAAACAATAGTTAAAAAAAGTAAGTTGTCACTAGGGTGAGAATAACATGCATAATGCATTTTTTAATGTCCTGAGAAACTGAGCTGTATATTTGTTTCATAGCTCCCCAGCTTCCACAGCAAAAATGGAGAACTGATAATTATCACTATTTTTATTCTTTATGGTTGCTCAGGGGGAAAATTTTTAAAGGGGACATTAGTGGAATAACGTTACCCCTTCTGTCACTCACATTTGATTACTCATAGACTTTTCTATTTGAAGACACATTAAGGAAAATTTTCCTTGCAAGAAAATGTGGTCAAATGAATTGATCAACGTGTATACCTGCCAGGTGCCCGGCATCCCCACATGCCTATAGGACATTAACTCCAGTAGCCTGTGTGACCATGTAGAATAAAAATAAAGTTACTGGGAGTTCAGGGTTGATAATATCTCTGATTTGTATACTTCTGCAGAAGTCAGTCTCTTTCAAAATATGGGAACAGCGAGTTAAAATAAACTGTCTTATTGGCAGAACAGAGTGTGATCATGAGCTACCATTCAGCTTTTATGCTGATTCATCAGCTCACAGTGAAACGAGCTTGCATGAGAGCATCCCAGGATCACTGAACATTCAGAGGTATGTCCTCGCATCCTAATTTTTTAAGGTAAAATGAGATTTTCATAGAATAAGGATACAGCTGGTAAATAGCAAGACTAAAATTACATATACACTAGCCTACATTTAAGAATAGCTTGGCTAATTACTCCTAAGTCATCGGTTTTTTGTTTGTCTTTGTTTTTTACTATTTATTTCCTTTGCTTTACAGCTTTATTGAGGCATAATTAATGTAAATAAACCATCCATATTTAAAGTGTATTATTGATGAGTTTTGACATAATATACTTCCATGAAACCATCTTCAGTCAAGGTAATGAAACTTTATATCACTCTCAGAACTTTCTCTGACCTCTTTCACACTCAATTATTGTTTTTAACCTGCCTGTTTCTATTATATAGCAAATAATTTGCTTTTTAGAATCAAGTTCATTGTGATGCAGTGAATATCATTTGCTCTTTAGAACTGTGGTTGATGATTCTGTGGCTTTTGTAGGTATCACAAAAGGGATTTACTTTTATGCAGAAAACTTAGGCTCAGCAAATGAATCTATATTTACAAATTTATGATGGTCTGAAATGGTGGGAAGAACTGGCCAGTCTCTCTAAGGACAAGAGTAGAACATTTAAAATGAAGTTGAGTTGATGGTGATGGGGGCAGGGTGGTACCACTTCAGTGTAAGAAAACTGCAGAGAAAAATAAATCACCTGATTACTATGGCAGGTGTCGGTTCATGATTCCATCATGAAAGGGGTAAATAGTTTAGAATATGCTAGGGGCTGGTGAAAAATTAAAGAAAAAAAGACAGAAGAATGAAAGGGGGTAAGGGAAGAAGGGGAAAAGGGAAGAAGGGGAAAAGGGAAGGAACGAATAAAGAAGATATTAAGAGTAAAGGGAAAAAGACAGAGAACACTGCAGTAGGGCTGTGGGCTAAAAGACATAGAGTGACTTTTGTGGTAAAGAAACCAAAGAAGGTCGTGAAATGGGTATCCAAAAAAAAAAAAAAAAAAAAAAAACGGGCAGCCTGTGGCGCTGCGGCTGGATAAAGAGCATCAGGGACAGGGAGGCTGTAATAAGATTCCACCACCATCTCTGCCCATCACTAGGGCTGGAGGCAGAGAAAAACTTCCCCTACTCAAGAAAAAAGAAGCTATTTTTGTCAAGTTAAATGAGCCTGAACCTGCAGAGCTGAATTGGCAGATGAATATTGTTAATTGGTGCAGTTTCTTCGGTGCAGGAAAGAGTTTCCAATCAGACCAGCAATTCATCGGCCACATGAAGGCAATTTATTAATAAAAATGAACTGAAGTTTCAGAATCCTTGATCATGATGAGCTCATGGTCCTTTGCCTCCTTTCCCTTCCCTAGAAAGGATGCCCTACAGCAATGATGCCTCAGTGATATCTTCTCCAGCCCATTCCATATGTGGCAACATTTCAAGTGGTTTTTTTTTTCATTAGGAATTTCTACATTTAGTTGTCAAATCAAGCTGTTCTAATTGCCTAATTGTGGTTCTCCCTTCAACAACAGACTTTTTGAGGAGTTCCTGATTCAAAGTAACCAGGAAAGTCTGCTAAGTGCAGCTTAATTCTGAAAAGTGAAGGGGAAAACAAAATGAAACAGACAGGAGAAACAGTCTCCCTTTTAAAAAACTAACTTTATTTTACATTTTAAGAAATTGGACAAATGTATCCTCCTATGTAACCATAACCACATTAAGACAAGGAGAATTGACATCACCCCCAAAGAATTCTGGTTTCCTTTGGAGTAACCACTCTCCCCAGCCCTGGTCACAGACAGCCACTGGTCTCCTTTCTGTCATTGTAGATTAGTATTGCCTTTTCCAGAATTCCATACAAATGAAGTTATATGATGGTTTTTTAAAAAGTCAGCTGAACGTTTTTTGAGATTCAATCTGTGTTGCTGTATGTTCATCATTAGTCCATGCTTTTCATGGCTGAGTAGTATTCTATTATATAAACGTACTCCAATATGTGCATCTATGGGCATTTGGATTGTATCTGAAATGGGTATAAAGTAGTATCTCATTGTTTTAATTACATTTTCCTAATGACTAGTAATGTTAAGTGTTTTTTCATGTGTTTATTGGCCATTCGTGAAGTTCTTTTGTGAAATGTTTGCTAAAATCTTATGCCCATTTTATAAAACAGGGCCGTTTTGTAATGCCCAATGGGTTCTCCTTGCCTGCTGCCCAAGTAAAGGTGATTTATCAAGGAGTTTGTCCTTTGTGTGCCCAGGTAAAGGAATTGCAATAGAGAGGGCTTAACTCACTCAGAGCCACCTGAATGGGAGACTGGAGTTTTATTGCTCAAATCAGTCTCCCTGAAAATTTTTAGACTGGGGTTTTTAAAGGATAATTTGGCAGACAGGAGGCCAGGGAGTAGAGAGTGCTGATTGGTTAGGTCAGAGATTAAATCATAGGGGACTGAAGTAGGTTTTTCTTTTTTGTCTTCCGTTCCTGGATGGGATCGCAGAACTGGTAGAGCCAGATTGCTGGTCTGGGTGCTAGCTGGTGGATCAGAATGTAGGGTCTAGAAAGTATCTTGAGCACCAGTCTTAGGTTTTACAATACTGATGTTATCTCTAAGAGCAATTGGGGAGATTCAGCATCTTGTGGTTTCTGGCTGTATGGCTCCAGAACATAATTTCTAATCTTGTGGCTAATATATTACTCCTATAAAGGTAGTCTGGTCCCCAGGCAAGATAGGAGTTGGTTTTGAGAAAGGCTGTTATCTTTGTTTCAAAGTGAAACTATAAACTAAGTTCCTTCCAAAGTTAGTTCAGCCTATGATCAGGAATGAACAAGGGCAGCTTGGAGTTTAGAAGCTAGATGGAATTAGGTTAGATTTCTTTCAGTGTCATAATTTTCTCACTATTATAATTTCTGCAAAAGTAGTTTCAATTTTTCTTATTATTGAGCTGTGAGAGTTCTTTATATATTATATATTATTTCTTTTTTTTTTTCTTTTTTTTTTTTTTTTTTTTTTTGAGTCAGGGTCTTGCTCTCTCACCCAGGCTAGAGTACAGTGGTGCAATCATGGCTCATTGCAGCCTCAAACTCTGGAGCTCAAGGGATCCTCCCACCTCAGCCTCCTGAAGTGTTAGAGTTACAGGCATGAGACATGGTGCTTGGACAATATATTCTTTGGTGTCTTTCATATAACTGAATTTTAAAATTTGATGAAGTTCAGTTTCTCCATTTTTTGTAGTTTGTCCTTTGTGTGGCCTGAAAAGTTTGCCTATTCCATAATTGTGAAGATTATTGCCTATATTTTCTTTTAGGGTTTCAGCTTTTACGCTTAGACCTATACTCCATTCTGAGAAAATTTTTGCATGTGACATGAGGAACTCATTGAGGTTCTTTTTATTTAATCCGTGTCTATTCAGTGATTTGGGCACTGTTTATTGGAAAGACCATCCTAACTGAATTACCTTCCTGCCTTTATAAACAATGAGTTGACCACATATGTGGTCTACAGGTCTATCTGTATGCAAATACTGTATTATCTTGATGACTGTTTGCATTAGTCAGTTCTAATTAGTCATTTGGCTGCTATAAAGAAATACTTGAGACTGGCAATTTATAAAGAAAAGGGGTTTAATTGGCTCATGACTCTTCAGGCTGTACAGGAAGCATAGCGGCTTCTGCTACTGGAGAGGCCTCAAGAAACTGAAAATCATGATGGAAGGCCGAGGGGAAGCAGGCTCATCTTACATGGCCAGAGCAGGAGCAAGAAGGGAGGAGGGGAGGTGCCACACACTTTTAAACAACCAGATCTTGTGAGAACTCACTCACTATACCGTACCAAGTGGGGATGCTTTTAAACCATTCATGAGAACTTCTCCCCAAGATCCAATCACCTCCCAGTAGGCCCCACCTCAAACACTGGGGATTACAATTCTTAGATTTGGCAAGGACACAGGTCCAAACCATATCACTGTTACCATACAGGAAGTCTTGAAATCAGATGGTTAGATCTTGAATTTTTATTCTCTTTTTACCTCGAAATTACTTTGACTATTCTATGTTCTATGTTCTTTGCATTTCTGTTTAAATTTTAGAGTCAATTTGCCAATTTCTACATTAGAAGACTGTTAGGATTTTGATTAGCATATCATTCAAGCTATAGACCAATTTGAGTAGAATTGACGTCTTAACATATTGAGTTTCTTGTTCCATGAACACGGTATATATATATATACACTTGTTTATGTTATCTTTAATTTCTTTCAACATGTTTTGAAGTTTTTAAAGTACAGATCTTGCAAATATTTTATTCTTAAATAGTTCATATTTTTAGATACCATGCTAAATAGTGTAGTTGATCAGATTTTATTTTCCAGTTTTTATTACCAGTATATAGAAGCACAATGCAGTTCTTATATTAAATTGAGCCCTATGACTTTGCCAAAGTCATCTAGTAGATTTTTGAAGTTTTCTTATGATTTTCTATATAAATTATCATGATGTATACAAAGATATACAGTTTTATTTCTTTGTACAACTGTATGCATTTTATTTATTTTTTTAATTTTAAACATTTAATTTTTGTGGATACATAGTAGGTCTACATACTTGTGGACTATATGGGATATGTTGATACAGGCAAACAGTGTATAATAATCACATCAAGGTAAATGGAGTAATCATCACCTCAAGCATTTATCCTTTGTGTTACAAACAATCCAATTATACTCTTTTAGATATTTAAAATGTACAATTAAATTATTAAATTATTTTGACTATAGTCACCCATTGTTTCTAACTATTTCTTTGTATCCATTATTCATTCCCACTTCCCCTCCCAATTTCCCAACTACTCTTCCCAGACTCAGGTAACCATCCTTTTACTCTATCTCCAAGAGTTAGATTGCTTTAATTTTTAGCACCTACAAATAACTGAGAGCATGCAAAGTTTGTCTTTCTGTGCCTGGCTTATTTTACTTAACATAATGATCTCCAGTTTTGTCTATGTTGATGAAAATGACTGGCTCTCATTTTTTCTGTGGTTGAATAGTACTCTATTGTATATGTGTACATTTTCTTTATCCATCCTTCTGTTGATGAACACTTAGGTTGCATCCAAATCTTGGCTATTGTGGATAGTGCTGCAATAACCATGAGAGTGCAGATATCTCTTTGATATACTGATTTTCTTTCTTTTGGATATATATCTAGCAGTGAGATTGCTGGATCATATGCTGGTAGCTCCATTTATAGTTTTGTGAGGAACCTCCAAACGGTTCTCCATAGTGGTTGTACTAATTTACATTACCACCAACACTGTACTGGGGTTCCCTTTTCTCCACAATTTTGTCAGCATTTGTTATTGTCCATCATTTGGATAAAAGCCATTTTAACTGGAGTGGGATGATATCTCATTGTAGTTTTGATTTGCATTTATCTGATTCTTAATGATATACAGTACCTATTCATATACTTGTTTGCTATTTGTATATCTTCTTTTGAGAAATGTCCATTCAAATCTTTTGCCCATTTTTAAATTGGATTATTAGATTTTTTTCTCCTATAGAGTCATTTGAGCTCCTTATATGTTCTGCTTATTAGTCCCTTGTCAGGTGGGTAGTTTGCAAATATTTTCTCCCATCCTGTGTGTTATCTCTTCATTTTGTCTATTGTTTCCCTGCTGTGAGGAAGCTTTTTAAATTGATATGATCCCATTTGTCCATTTTTGCTTTGGTTGTCTGTGCTTGTGGAGTATTACTCAAGAACTCTTTGCCCACTCCAATGTTGTGTAGAATTTTCGCAATGTTGTCTTGTGGTTGTTTCATAGTTTTAGATCTTAGATTTAAGTCTTTAATCCATTTTGATTTCAGGTTTGTATATGGTGAAAGATAGAGATCTAGTTTCATTCTTCTGCATATGGATATTCAATGTTTCCAGCTCCATTTATTGAAGAGACTGTTTTTCTCCCCATGTATATTTTTGGCACTTTTATTGTCAATAAGTTCACTGTAGAAGTCTGGATTTGTTTCTGAGTCCTCCATTCTGTTCCATTGGCCTCTACATCTGTTTTTTTGTGAGTGCCATGCTGTTTTGGATACTATAGCTCCACAGAATCATTTGAATCAGGTAATGCGATTCCTCCAGCTTTGTTCTTTTTGCTCAGGACAGCTTTGGCTATTGTGGGTCTTTTGTGGTTTTATATAGATTTTAAGATTGATTTTTCCATTTCTGTTAAGAACGTCATTGATTTTGATAGGGATTGCAATAAATCTGTAGATTGCTGTAGGTAGTATGGATATTTTAACAATGCTGATTCTTACAATCCATGAACATGGAATATCTTTCCATTGTGTGTGTGTCCTCTTCAACTTTTTGCATCAATGTTTTATAGTTTTCATTGTAGAGATCTTTCACTTCTTTTGTTAGTTAATTCCAGGGTATTTTATTTGTAGCTGCTGTAAATGGGACTACTTTCTTGATTTTTTTTTCAGATTATTTTCTGTTGGTATATAGAAATGCTACTGTTTTTTGTATGTTGACTTTATATCCTACAATACTGAATTTGTTTATCAGTTCTAATACTTTTTTGGTGGAGTCTTTAGGTTTTTCCAAATGTAAGATCATATCCTCTGCAAACAAGGAAAGAAAGATCCCTTGAATTTCTGTGCTATTGGTTTAATGTCTCTGGTTGCAATGTCTTCTTTTTCATCCCTGATTTTATTTATTCGGGTCTTCACTCTTTTTTTCTTAGTTTGGCTAAAGCTTTTTCAATTTTGTTTATCTTTTCAAAAAAATACACTTTTTGTTTCATTGATCTTTATTATATTTTTAATATCAATTTCATTTGTTTCTGTTGTAATCTTTATTATTTCTCTTCTACTAATTTTGAGTTTGCTTTGCTCTTGCTTTTCAAGTTCTTTAAGATGCATCATTAGGTTGTTTATTTGAATTTTTTCTTATTTTTTGGCATAAGCACTCATAGCTACAAACTTCCCTCTTAGTACTGCTTTCACTCATACCATAGGTTTTAGTATGTTGTTTTTCCATTATCCTTTGTTTCAGGAAATTTTTCCATTTATTTCTTAATCTCTTCATTGACCCAATAATCATTCAGGAACATACTGTTTAATTCCCATGTGCTTGTATAGATTCCAATTATTAATTCCTCTCATTAATTGATAGTTTTATTCCATTGTGATCAGAGAAGATGCTTGATATCACTTCAATTTTTTTGGAATGTTTTAAGACTTGTTTTGTGATCTAACATATGGTCTATCCTTGAGTATGATCCATATGCTGAAAAGTATTTACTCTGCAGTTGTTGGATTAAGAGTTCTGTAAATAATCTTCTAGGTCCATTTGGTTTATAGTGCAGATTCAGTCTGATGTTTCATTTTTGATTTTCTGCCTGGATGATCTGTCTAATGCTGAAAGTGGGGTGCTGACTTTACTAGCTATTATTGTACTGGAGTCTATCTCTTTCTTTACCTCTAATAATAATTGCTTTATATATCTGAGTGCTACAGTGTTGGGTGAATATATATTTAAAATTGTTATATTCCCTTGCTGAATTGACATTTTTATCATTATATAATGACCTTCTTTGTCTCTTCTTATCATATTAGTCTTTAAATGTATTTTGTCTATTTTATCTGATACATGTATAGCTATTCCTGCTCTTTTTTGGTTTCAATTGGCATAAAATATATTTTTCCTGTAAGCAACAGAACATTGTCTTATATTTTAAATCTATTTAGCCACTTTATGTCTTTTGATTGGAGAGATTTGTCTATTTACATTCAGTTTTATTATTGACAAGTAAGGATTTACTGCTGCCATTTTATTATTTGTTTTCTATTGTTTTGTGGCCTTTTTTCCCTTCTTTTCTTTCTTCCTGTATTCCTTTAAATATAGCTGTTTTTCTCTGCTGATATGTATTAATTTCCTTTTTAAGGCCAATAATTCTTAGGTTTGCCCCTTTTAGGCTATTCTAGATCTTGTAGGCATGCTTCATTCTTTCATATTTTTTGTCTCCTCTGACTATGTATTTTCAAATGGCCTGTCTTCAAGTTTACTAATTATTTCTTCCACCTGATCAGTTCTGCTGTTAAGATTGATGCATCCTTCAGTAGGTGAATTGCATTTTCAATTCCAGAACTTCTGCTTCATTCTTTTTAATTATTTCAATGTCTATGTTAACTTTATCTAATAGAATGCTGAATTCCTTCTCTGTTATCTTGAATTTCTTTGAGTTTCTTAATTCTCTGTCTGAAAGGTCACATATCTATCTCTCTGGCATTGGTCCCTGGTGCCTTATTTAGTTCATTTGGTGAGGTCATGTTTCCCTGCATAATCTTAATGTTTGTGGATATTCCTCTATGTCTGGGCATTGAAGAGTTATGTATTTATTGTAGTCTTCACAGTCTGGGCTTGTTTGTGCCTGTCCTTCTTGGGAAGGCTTTCCAGGTATTTGAAGGGACTTGGGTGTTGTGATCCAAGTTTTTGGTCACTGAAGCTGTATGTGCATTAGGGAGCACTCCAAACTCAGTAATGCTGTGATTCTTACAGACTCCTAGAGGTATGATCTTGGTAATTTTGGATAAGATCCAGAAAATTTCTCTGGATTGCCAGGCAAAGTCTCTTGTATTTTTCCCTTACTTTCTCCCAAACAAACTAACTCTCTCTGTCTCTCTCTGTGTGTGTGTGTGTGTGTGTGTGTGTGTCTCTCTCTCTCTGTCTCTCTCTCTCTCTCTCTCTCTCTCTCTCTCTCTGTGAGCTGCTCTCTGGTGAGCTGGGGGTGGGGTAACACAAGCACCACTGTGGCTACCACCACTGGGACTGTGCTGGGTCAGACCTGAAACTAGCACAGCACTGGGTCTTTCCCAAAGCCTGCTGTAACCACTACTTGGTGGTGAAGCCAGGCAGTCTTGTGTCCTTCCCTTCAGGGTGCCAAGTTCCAACCCAACCCCCCACCACCAGGCCTCAGGCAAGCCCAGAGATGCCAGCCAGGAGCCACTGAAACTTCAGAAATCTACCTGGCGCTCTATTTTCCTGTGGCTAGGCTGGCACCAAAATCATAGGATAAAGTCCTTCCCACTCTTCCCTCCCCTTTCCCCAGACAGAGTCATCTCTCCCAATGTCTGCCACCACAAGTTCATGGGGATTTCTGCCAGAAATGTTCACTTAATGTTCTACCACGAATGTTCACTTAAGGTCTGAGGGCTCTTCAGTCAGCTTGTGGTGAATGCTGCCAGGCCTGAGACTCACCTTTCAGGGAAGTGGGCTCCCCTCTGGCCCAGAGTAGGTCCGGAAATGCCATCCAAGAGCCAAGGCCTGGAGTTGAGAACCCCAAGAGTCTAGTTGGTATTCTTTTTCACTGTGTCCAAGCTGGTACCTAAACTGCAAGGCAAAGTCCCCTTTATTCTTCCCTCTGCTTTTTCTTAAGCAGAAGGAGTCTCTCCTCATAGCCACCATAACTGTGAATATGCTGAGTCACACCTGAAACCAGCACATCTCAGGATTTCACTCAAGGCCCATGGCATGTACTACCTGGTTATCACTACTGATTTTTCAGGGCCCAATGGCTCTTTAGTCGGCAGATGATGAATCCTTCCAGAGCCAGGTCCTTCCCTTCAAGGCAGCAATTTACCTTCTGGCTGAGTGTGTGTCTAGAAATATTGTCCAGGAGGTAGGACCTGGGTGGGAGGCTTTACGACTCTGCCCAGTGACCTATCCTACTGTGGCTGAGCTGTTATCTAAGATGCAAGACAAAGTCTTCTTTACTCTTCCTTGTCCTGGAAGTGGAAGGACGGGATCTCTTTTGCAGCTGTGAGCTGTGCTGCCTGGGGTGGGGGGATGGGTGGTGTAAGCGCTCCCTGGCCACCCTGGCTGGTGTCTTGCTAAATCACCTGCCCCCAACATCCACTGGCTACAAACCCAGCTTAGCCTTAAGACTTGCCTAGGAGTTGCAGTCCTTGTGGACTAGCCTGCCTTTCAAGTTTATGTAGAACCCCAGAGTGCTTAAACCCAGAGTGGCAAGGCTTGTGGTATCTCAAATTACAACTGCTGGAATGGGCAATTCCCCTCTGGCTAGGGCTGGTCTAAATGTTCCCTCCATGTTCATTGGCTGAGTTCTGCCTGGTGTTGGCAGCACTGAGTTCCAATGCCAATTCCCACAGTCACTACACTCTCCTCCCCAAAGCACACAGTTTTGTCTCTATGCCATGTGGCTGCTGCCAGGAGATGAGGGAGGGTTGGTGTTGGCAATACAAGACTGTCTCTCCTACCCTCTTTAGTGCCTCTTTCAGTAATAGGAAGTTAAAATCAGCTACTGTTTGCTTGCCTGATTTTTGGTTCTTATGAGGGTGTTCTTCTGTGTAGATTGTTGTTAAATTTGGTGTTTCTCCAGGGAGGACAATCAGCGAAGGTTTCTATTTAGCCATCTTGCTCTGCTTCCTCTCACATTTTATTTAGTTTGATCCTATTGCATTGACTATGATTTTTGTAAAGTGTTGAAGTAGTGACAATGATATCTTTGTTTTCTTCCTCATCTTGGTTTTTCACCATTAAGTATGATAATGACTATGGGATTTTATCATTATCCTTTACCATATTATGAAAGTTACCTTCTCTTCTTAGTTTTCTGAAAGTTCTTAGAGAATTAGTGTTAAATTTTGTCAGATAATTTTCTGCATATATTAAGATAATCTTCTGTAATTTTTTTCTCCTTTATTTTGTTAATATGGTAATTACATTGGTTTCCAAACTCTAAATTGACCTCTCATTCCTGGAATAAAACCCACTTGGTTATAACATGTTATTTTTTTATATACTACTGGATTCAATTTGCTAAATATTTTGTTAAGAAATTTTACATGCATGTTAATGAGGGATATTGGTCTGTAATTTAGTTTTCTTGCACAATGTTTGCATATTTTTGGAAATGTCGACCTTGTGAATCAAGCTGGGACAATTCTTTTCTTCTACTTTACAAAACGTCTTATAAAATATTGGTATTATTACTTTCTTAAATATTTGATAGAATTTACCAACGATCCCATCCAGGTCTGACATTTTCTTTGTGGGAACATTTTCAATTCAAATTTAGTTTATTTAATGCATAAGGGCTATTAAGTTTTTCTATTTCTTTTTATGTAAATTTTGATAATTTTTAAAGGAATTTTTATTTAATTGAAGATGTCAACCTTATTGGCATAAAATAATAATTCATGTAACATAAAGAAGATCTATCTGTAGTGATGTCTTTGTCATTTATTATATTGCTAATTCATATAATTTCATTTTTAATTTTCTGTCTAGAAATGTATTTATTAATATTTTACAGATTTTTCTTTTTCTTTTGTTTATTTCTCTGTTCGTGTTTAATTTCATTGATTTTTCTGTTCTTATTTTTGCTTTTCCTTTCCTTGTATATACTTTGGGTTTAGTTTGCTCTTTTATTCTATATTCCTGAAATATGGGGTTAAATCATGAGACTGCTCTTTTTTTCTAACATAGTATTTAAAAGTTACAAATTTCCTCTACATTCTCTTTACCTGCATCCTACAAATTTTGATGCATTAAGTTTTCTATTATTTTTCAATTTAAAATTTATTTTCCGATTTTCCCTTGTTATTTCTTGTTTGACCCATGAACTATTTAAATGTGTGTTGTTTAATTTCAAAATTTAGGAGATCTGAAAGGTATGTTTCTGCTTCCAATTTCTAGTTAATTGCATTGTGATCAAAGAATATTTTCTATAAGACTTCAATCCTTTTATATATGCTAAGATTTATTTTACAGCTCAACAGTTTATCCTGGTCAATATTCTATATTGACTTTGAGAAATATACATTCTACCTTTGTTAGGCTAAGTTGACTGACAATTTTGCTCTAGACTTTTAAGTATTTATTGATTTTCTTTGTCTACCTGCTCAATGAATAACATAGAGATTTGTTGAAATTTACAATTATCTATGTATATTTATTTCTCCTTTTAGTTCTGTTTAATTCTTTCCATGTATTTTGAAGCTCTATTTTTAGGCAAGGTGCATACATATTTAGAAATATGATATTTTATTCAAGCATGAACTCCTTTATCAGTATAAAATATCTCTTTTATGTCTGGCAGTATTTCTTGACCCAAAGTCTACTTTGACTAATATTAATATAGCCACCCCTACTTTCTTATCACTCATATGTGCATGGTAAATATTTTCCATCCTTTTACTTTTAGCCTGTCTGTGTCTTTTTAAGTTAAAGTATGTTTCTTGTAGATAGTTTATAGTTGGGTCTTGCCTTTTTATCCAGACTGACAATCTGTGCTTTTAACAGGAATATTTAGACCATGTATATTTAGTGAGGATCTCAATATGGTGAATATATCGTCTTACCATTTGTTTTCTATTTGTAGCATCTGTATTTCCTTCCTTCTTTTCTCATGTGCTGCCTTCTTTTGGATTAATTATATTTCTTTAGTATTCCATTTTATCCGTGTATTAGTTTATTAGGTTTACTCTTTTGATATTTTTTAAATGGCTGCCTTAGGGTTTCTCATATGCATCTTTAACTTACTAGAGTCTACTTTCAATGATAATTCAATTCTCCCTGGCCATTGTGTTGTTATACATATTATTTCTACATGTGTTATACACCTAATAATAAATACAGTGTTAATATTTTTGCCTTAAATATTTGATATTTTTAAAAATATAAAAAGAAATAAAAATGTACTACATATTTATTATTTCTGACACTCTTCACTTTTCAGTATTTTCATCTGGTATCATTTTCCTCTGCCTGAAGAAACTCTTAGAGGGTGAATATTCTGCTAATAAATATCTGAGCATCTTATTTATCTGAAAAAAATCCTTTATTTTGTCTTCATTTTTGAAAAATATTTTTGCACATACAAAATTCTTGGTTGACGGTTTTTATTTGTTTTAACATTTAAAGAAATGTTCCACTGTCTTCTAGCCTGATTGTAAATAGCCACGGTCTTTTTTTTTTATCTTTGTTCCCCTGTACACTATGCCTGTACCCCAGCAATCGGCTGCTCTTCAGGTTTCTCTTACTCAGTGTTTTTAAACGATTTGTGGCATGCCGTGGTTTTGTTTTCTATGGGTGTTTATTCTGCTGGGAATTTGTTGAGCTGCTTAGATCTGTGGCTTTGTGGTTGTAATCAAATTTATACTTTTTTGGCTGTAACTTAAAAAGATGTTTTCTGTACAGCTCGATTTTATGGGGCTGAAGTTGCACATGTTTCAGTGCTTGATACTATCCCATGAGTAACTGAGATAGTTGTTTTGCTTCTTTTTATCCTCTCTTATTTCCATTTGAATAGTTTCTAAAGCTATGTATTCAACTTCACTGCTTTTTTATTATTTTGTTGTTGTTATTATTATTATTGTTATTATTTTGAGATGGAGTCTCACTCTGTTGCCAGGCTGGAATGCAATGGTGCGATCTCAGCTCACTACAACTTCCGCCTCCTGGGTTCAAGTGATTCCCCTGCCTCAGTCTCTCGAGTAGCTGGGACTACAGGTGCATGCCACCACACCCGGTTAATTTTTTTTTTTTTTTTTAGTAGATATGGGGTTTCACCATATTGGCCGGGATGGTCTCCATCACCTGACCTTGTGATCCACCTGCCTTGGCCTCTCAAAGTGCTGGGATTACAGGCGTTAGCCACAGCGCCTCACCTGCTTTTTTTTTAGTGTTCAATCTGCTGTTTATTGCATCCAGTAAAAATTTCATTTGAAATACTGTGTTTTTCAGCTCTATAAATTTTATTAGTTTCTTTAAAACTATATTTCCCATATATTACCTCATGATATTTATATTTTCCTTTAAGTCTTTTAATGTATTTACAATAAATATTTTAAGGTCCTCATCTGTTAATATCATCATTGTCTTTTCTGGATCAGTGACATATTTTCTGCAAATTATGAATACATTTTATTGCTCCTTCATGTGCCTAGTAAACTTTTATTGGAAGCTAAGCTTAGTGACTGGTATGATGTTGAGTGCTAGATTTTGTTGTCTTTAAAGAGTGTTGGACTTTTTCTCAAATGCACTAAAATTACTTGAGGATATGCTGAATTATTTTGAGGCTTGTTTCAAAACTATATTGGGGCAGATATACTGTTGCCTTTACCCTAGGTATCATTTCACTCTACTGCTAAACCATTTCTTCTCAAGGGACTCTACTGAATGTTCCAGTTGTTCACTTCACTCTGACTGGTTGAAAGATGAACATCTCCTCCCACCCTGTGTGAGCTGTGGGAATTATTTAGCATACACATCCCATCCCATTCTTTTCTCAGTCTCATGGAATGTTACCCTTTGCATGTGCCACTGAGTACTCCACAATACTAAGGTGACCTCCCTACCTATATATGGAACCCTTTCTCTGCATACCCTTTTCCTGTCTGGTTCTTCACACTGCGCATTCCAGTCACCTCAACCCCTGCAGACTCTGATCGCTATTTTCTCAACTCGAAAAGACCATGTTCTCCTTAAGTTTCTCCTGCCTGGATGACTGCCCAGAAAAAGCCTCCAGGCAGAAAGCCAGGGTAATGGTCAGGTTCATTTTCTCATTTCTCTTCTTTCAAGGATATCCATCTTATACTGCTTTTGGTCCAATGTCTGAAAACAGCTTTTAGTTGTTTATGGTAGGATATTAAATCTGGTACCAGTTACTCCATCGTGGCTCTAGCAAAACATTTGTTTTCAAAAAGATAAAATGTAAAGCGTAACATAATTAAGGATGTGGAAAATATAGTCAAATAGTAATTGCTTGTGCTTTTTTTCAACTGTACAATAGAACTAAAGTAGGTTTTATCCTACAATTTTATATAATCCCAAATAGAACTCCATTACTTCCACTAAAAATTCCCCATAATGTACAGGGAACCAGGTCTAGACACTTTAATAAGAGTTAAAAATACATACTTCTATTGTATATTTGCATTTAGAGTATCTTTTTTTACTTTGTTAAGCAATTTTATTTTGTCATAAAGTGAGTCTCCCGCCAAGGACAGATTTTATTGTTCTACTTTATAATGGACAGGGGAATGTCTAATTCCTACTCCACATATAAAGAAGAGTTTTTCTTCTCTGTCTTTGCCTTTTTGCTTTCCATTGGATTAATCTTCAATAAATATTTCAAGGTCCAACTCAAGTCTCTTTCTCCAGGGAGTCTTACCCAACTGTTTTATCCCTGTTTTAGTTATGATAAAGCTAAACAGTTGCAAAAAAAAAAAAAAAAAAAGAAAAGAAAAGAAAAAAAGAAAGAAAGAAAAAGAGAGAGAGACCATAAAACACAGCACCTTGAATTATATGGAAATTTCTCTGTCAGCTATCAGTTTGAAGGTTAGCAGTGCATGGTAAGCAGAGCAGCTCTTTCCAACTCTCCTCTCAAGCTATCATGTCATAACCCCTTACATACAACCCCTACATGGTCAAAGTTGGATTGCTGCCACTTTTCTTAGTAGTAGTTATGTAGTTTCTTTTTCTCTTTTTTTATTATTTTAAGTTCCAGGGTACAAATGCAGGATGTGCAGGTTTGTTACATAGGTAAACGTGTACCATGGTGGTTTGCTGCTCCTATCAACCTATCACCTAGGTATTAAGCCCAGCATGCATTTGCTATTTTTCCTAATGCTCTCCTTCCCCCCTCATCCCTGACAGGCCCCACTGTGTGTTGTTCCCCTCCCTGTGTCCATGTGTTCTCATTGTTCACTTCCCACATAGAAGTGAGAACATGCAGTGTTTGGCTTTCTGTTCTTGTGTTAGTTTGCTGAGGAAAATGGCTTCCAGCTCCATCCATGTCCCTGCAAAGCACATGATTTCATTCTTTTTTTATGACTGCATAGAATTCCATGGTATACATGTACCACATTTGCTTTATCCAGACTATCATTGATGGGCATTTGGGTTGATTCCATGTCTTTGCTATTGTGAATAGTGCTGCAATGAACATACCTGTGCATGTATCTTTATAATAGAATGATTTCTTTTGTGTATATACCCAGTAATGGGATTGCCGGGTTAAATGGTATTTCTGGTCCTAAATCTTTGGGGAATGGCCACACTGTCTTCCACAATGATTGAACTAATTTATGCTCCCACCAGCAGTATAAAAACATTCCTATTTCTCTGCAACCTTGTCAGCAGCTGTTGTTTCTTGACTTTTTAATAATTGCCATTCTGACTGGTATGAGATGGTATCTCATTGTGATTTTGATTTGCATTTCTCTAATCACTGAAGTTGAGCCTTTTTTCATATATTTGTTGTTCTGCCACTTTTTCTTTCTCTTCCAGAACAGCCAGTTGTAAGGGGTAAAATAAACTGGAGAAGAGAACATCCACATGGATTAAGTCCCAAGCTCACCCTTTGTTAGTGAAAATGTAGTCACGTGGTCATCCCTACTACAAGGTAGACTAGAACATATAATCAAACTGGATAGCCATGATATTGCTGCGTTAACACATAAGAAGGGGAGATGAATTTTGGAGGATAGCTAGCGTTCTCCTCATTTAACTCTCCCTTCTCAGAACTCAACTTTGTGTTCAGATCTAGCACAGCAGTCAGCTCTGCTAATCAGACAAGTAAGAGGGGATGCTTAAAGGGGAAGGATCCATTTAATAAACTTTTTGTCCAAAGAGACACGTTATTTAAATAAAAATAAATAAGTTATTGGCTGGGCATGGTGGCTCACGCCTGTAATCCCAACACTTTGGGAGGCCGAGGTGGGTGGATCACGAGGTCAGGAGATCGAGACCATCCTGGCTAACATGTGAAACCCGGTCTCTACTAACAATACAAAAAAAATTATCTGGGCGTGGTGGCAGGTGCCTGTAGTCCCAGCTACTTGGGAGGCTGAGGCAGAAGAATGGCATGAACCCAGGAGGTAGAGCTTGCAGTGAGCTGAGATCGTGTCACTGCACTGCAGCCTGGGCAACTGAGCAAGACTCTGTCTCAAAAAAAAAAAGTTATTGTTATTTGTCTTTGTTTAAATAAGTTATTATGTGTACAAGTAAAGAGTCAGTAAATCTGATTCTTGCTTGGTTGTTTTCATTATTCCTTTATGTAAAGTTGCATGTTCAATAAGTCTATTAATGAGACTTTCTCAAGTACAATTTCCATTTAGTACTCATATCAGGTAGGCAATAGAGGCATGCAATGTAATTCATTCATTATTACTGTAAGTTTGGGGCATAGACAGACCAGATTTAAATCTTGGTTTTGTCATTTTCAAGCTTTGTGGCTTTGGTGAATTACTTAACTTCTCTGAGCCTCAGGTTTTTGTAACCATACAGTATCTATCTTTCAGAGTATGGCAAAGATTAAATGAGATAACATTTGTAAATACCTAGTACAGTGTCTGAGCACAGAGTTGGAGCCCAAAAAATTGGGGAAATACACACACACACACACACACACACACACACACTCATCTTGCTCTCTCGTTCTCTCACTGTTCTCCTTTCTTTGGAATATTGAGTAGTTCACAATGTACACCTACAAGGTACAAGTACACCTTTTATTCTGTTCTGCCACAAAAGTGTAGCTTTTCTTCTGAAGTAGATTTTCTCGAAGTACACGTCCAAGAATAATCATCATTAACTGAGCTTAGGAAAAAAAATTCAGATAGCATGAAAGTCAGAAGAGAGATTTCTTTTTCCTTTTTTCTTTTTTGAGAAATGAAAGAATCTTTTTGGGGATCCAAAGACTAATATTATGTAGTGGTAATAGCTCCTGTCTGAGAATCTTGATATGACTCTGAATTCCACAACTAGCTATGTGGGCTTGAAAAAAATCACTTAGTCTGCCTGGGTCCTAAAGAGAATAGAGTCCTAAAGAGAATAGTAATAATGTCCATTTATGAGAATGACTGCGCTAGTAATGTTTTTATTTAGTTTATTTTTTATTTAGTTGGGCAGTCAAGGCTAAAAGAACTTAATTAACTTGTCTAAGGTTTCTGAGCAATGAACCAGTGGTTTTCATCCAAATCTACTTTATCCGAAAGTTTTGCTGTTAACCAAATGGGGATATCAGACAAGCTTACCTTCAGGTTGAATTCAGTGACTCTAAAATTCAATGACTATAAATGTGGGTCAAGGAAACATCAAAACAGAACACAGTTGCCCAGAAGACACCACAGTGAAAGCTGTATTTTTTGACTAAGACAAATACATTTGGAGCCTAGCTGTGCCAGGTAGCATGTTAAGATATACAAGGTCTAAATCAACATACTCAGAAGGCTAGTCTCTTTTTCTTATACTCATGGGTCAAAACAGTTGAAAGCAAGAAGGAATTCCATGAAAGGTCCATGATTTTGAAATTCCCCTAACCAAACTTACCCATTAATTACCTCCCCACCTTCCAGTGTGGAACCGCTTACATTTATTCTTTATTGCATCCAAGTTTTTGTTTGTCCATCATCTTTCTTCTCTTATTAGACTTCTTCCTCCTTGGAGAAAGGTCCATGCTTTAAAAAATTTTCTCCAAGCTCAGAGCTGCTGATTTCCCTCGCAGGCTTGTGTTTTTAAGCATTCTTCTACACTATGGTCCACTTCAGACATCCTTGCTGTCCATTGACTATCTGGCATTGTCACTGATTTCCAAGTGGTAGCCTTTAGCTTTACTTTAATGTGCAATTAATGTAGTAGATATTTCACCATAGACATTTCCAGTAGAACTCAAAAATGGTACCTACGCTCAAAATCCACTTGTTTCACAAATAACAAACTGAATATCAGTTTGTGCTCAGCTAAGACAGCCTACTATGCTATAATTTATTTCACCTTCATATTATGTACCAGAAAGTATTCTATGTGCTTTGTACTATTTATCTTATTTAATCCTCATAAAAACTATACGTAGTGAACATTATCTGATCTTTGGGGTATTTTGCCTCCTTCATCTCTGTTATGGATCTACTTGCTGTTTTTAAATACCTATTTCTAAGCTACCAAGTTTTAAAACTTCATTTGCCTTGTAAACATTTGATTTATTAGAGTGTTGTAAACTGTGTTGGTATAAACCTCAATTAGTTTAAATCTCCTAGTAGCAGCAAAAAGGAAAACAGCATAAAAAAGGCAACAAACTGAAGCTGTCATCCAGTCAAAATCCAAAACAGAATAAAGTAAAATAAAGAGGGTTTAACATGGAACTCCGACTCTAAAGCAATTCATTTGTTTATTTAATCATGCGATATATCTAATCCAGCCCTAGAGACATGACAACAGATGGGGCGTGTGTTGGGATGAATACCCAAGCGAATATGTTCTGTTTGAGAGCTGTCATGCAGGAGTTAGTAGAGAGGATTTAAAAAATCTTAAAATTAATATGTCTCTCTCTTGACACCCCCCAAACTTAGTATGTATCCTTTGTGACATTACCAACAGATAAACTCTAAGGAAAGGGGGCAGTTAGTGCACTATGAAAGCCACCATTTGGAGGGCATCCTCCCCAGAGAAACTTCAGTTCAAAGTTGAGTCTCAGGAAGATGTACACCAAGGTCATGAAACATTACGCACAGACAGGGAACAGCTCTGCTATTGCTCGTATCACCAGGCTTGAAATTTGAGTTCAATCATGGTGAGCACTGCTGCAAATGCCCCTGGTGAAAAAAAAAAAAAATGTGCACAGTGCCTTCTCATTTGTGAAATATTTTCACATTTTTTACCTAAGAATGGGAGCTCTTGCTCATGGTCATCGCTAAACCCAAGATTAAAACAATGCAGCAGTCGTTTATTTCACTCAACAGTGAAATAAATGCATGTAAATAAAGTCAACAGGCAGAGAAATACTGCAATGAAGAACAGTGTAGCATTATACGTGTCTAAATATGTACAGCTTGCAGGAAAAAATAAAAGGAACAAATGCTAAGGGGAAGTAATCCATTTTTCCTAATTAAAAAAAAAGTACTATCTCCATCTATCTACCTATCTACCTACCTAATTTCACAAAAGATTTGAGGCAATATTACACAATATTCATAGCTATATATGTAAAAAGAAAAAACAAGTCAGAGTTAGAGAAACTATCAACAAAGAGAAAGATAGGGTCAGGTTGATGATTGAGACAAGGAACAGCTCATGCCAATAATTTCCACACCTTGGGAGGCTGAAGTGGGAGGATAGCTTTAGCCCAGAGGTTCAAGACATCCTGGGTAACAAAGCAAGACTCTGTCTCTACAAAAAAATAAAAAATTAGCCGAGTGTGGTGGCTCATGCCTGTAGTCCCAGCTACTAGGGAGGTTGAGGTAGGAGGATAGCTTGAGCCCAGGAGTTGAAGGCTGCAGTGAGCTATGCTCACAACACTGTACTCCAGTCTGGGTGACAGAGCAAGACCCTGTCTCCAAAAAAATAACTAAATAAATAATCAATAATCAATATATAAATAAAAAGAAACAAAGATTGGAACAGATCTCCAGATGTCTTAGCGCATCTGTAGAAAAGTTATGCCAGTTTATCAACAAAAGGAACAGCTTTTCCTTACACTTAAGCTTGAAACAAATTTCTTACATGAAACTTAAAATAGAGAGAGCACTGAGTGACACGGTAGATGGCATTCTTAACCACTTATTTCCATAAGCGCAGCAACAAAGTGTGTAGAGCTTTTTATTCTAGTGTCCCTGACATGTGTTGCCAAACTACAAATGTGTAGGATGTTAAAACAATGTCGTTTCACTCTGCAAGTCTCTTAGCTCCAGTTTTATCCAGGGGTAAATTCTAGTATTTCTGGCTGAAACATATTTTTCAATTTTACATAAATGTCAGATCTTTCTTTGGAGACTTTTGATGAAAATCTGAGCTGCTGACAGGCCAAGATTACTTTCCTTGGGAACGTAGGTGTGGGTGAGAAATATGTGAAAGTATAGCCTTTAAAGGTGATGACACCTGATAACAGGACTTTTCGTAAAAATGGAGGCACCTAACTAGGACTTTCAACAGAAAGGACCAGCATCCTATCTCTCTCCCAAGCCTTGCTCTTAGAACATAAACAAATAGGCAGCTGGTCTCTGGTGAAAGGCCTGAAACAAATTTGATGTGTTCCCCTGACATCTGAAAGTGAGAAGGCCTCTAATGGCCTAACTGTAAGTTCCTCTTCCTACTCTGAACCCATAAATAAGGTCCTCCATCCAAACAAACTCCTTATAGAGAGGACCAGGATCAGGGATACGTTCTTTCTTATCCCTGAGGAGCAGGTTCCCCTTTTCTGCCAGTTAATGGAATTATTCACAGGCAGATCACATCCTCATGCAAGAACCAAGGGCACCCCACCCTCTTAGTACTACAAAGTCAGCCTCCCAAGATCCCTGGTTGTTCCCACTGTTTCCAAGTGCAACCTCCATGTGACCCTGCATGGTGATCAAGACATGGCCCTAAAGTGGTACCCTCGAGGACACTGAAACAGCCTGGCCACTTGCTTTAGCCATCAAAAGGCATCACACTACCAGGGGTAGTATCGAATGTCTGTCCTCATTCACTCCTGTGATTCCAACTGAAGAAAAGAGGCAGAAAATAAGAACCTTATTCCTCTCCCTGAAGTTACTGTTTTCCTCAGTCTTTGTTTTATTCTCTTTTCTTCAATTTTTTTTTTTCCAGAGACAGAGTCTTGCTCTGTTGCCCAGGCTGGAGTGCAGTGGTACAGTCAGAGCTCACTGTAGCCTCAACTTCCTGATCTCAAGGGATCCTCCCACCTCAGCCTCCCAAGTACCTAGGACTATACTGCCACCACGCCCAGTTATTTATTTCCTCCAATTTTTGTACTCCATCTCTGTGCTGTTCTAGGTAACTAATATTTTCCATGATTAAAAACTGTATCTGGCCAGGCACAGTGGCTCACGTCTGTAACCGCAGCACTTTGGGAGGCTGAGGCGGGCGGATCACTTGAGGTCAGGAGTTCAAGACCAGCCTGGCCAACATGGTGAAACCACGTCTCTACTAAAAATACAAAAATTAGCCGGGCGTAGTGGTGTGCACCTGTAATCCCAGCACTTTGGAAGGCCGAAGCAGGAGGATCACTTGAGGTCAGGAGTTCGAGACCAGCCTGGCCAACATGGTGAAACCCCACCCCAACTCTACTAAAAATACAAAACTTAGCTGGGCGTGGTGGTATGTACCTGTAATCCCAGCTACTTGGAAGGCTGAGACAGGAGAATCGCTTGAACCCAGAAGGCGGAGGTTGCAGTGAGCTGAGATCATGCCCCTGCACTCCAGCCTGGGTGACAGAGTGAGATTCTGTCTCAAAAATAAAAGTAAAAAAAGTAAAATAAAAATTATATCTTCTGTTCAAATTGTATCCATTCTAGTGATAAACGACCCTTTTCTCTACCAGTGTTTCGCAATGTTTAGTGATCAGTCCACCTGCGTTGGGATCCCCTGGAATCCTTGCTAACATGCTGATTCCACTGATCAGAATTTCTGAAAGTGAGTCCTAAGGGTTTGTATTCTTAACATGCTTTTGTGGTGATGCTGTGGCACTTTAGAGCTACCGACCGAGATATTTGGTTACATGGCAGCAGCTACATCAGTGAATGTATCTCACCCATGCACCCAGCCCTGACATACCTTCAGGTGAGACCCAAACAGAGAGCCTGGCTGAGTCGGGAGCCTTGGGACAACAATTTTGTGCTTTAATTGCTGCCCCGGTTTTAATGGGGCACTTTGCCTTTATGCACTGCTAAGCGATTCTGCTGCCGTGTACACTCCCACCTGACACATATAGCGGGAGAGACTAAAAATAGACCCCACCTGCACAGAACATCCCAAAACAGGGCTGCTTCCTTCCTTCTGTTTCTGTGATCCAGGGACATTGCTCGAGAAGCATTTGTTCTCAATTACTCTTGCTAAGAAATGACACGTGCGTTCAGACAGCAGTGTGACCTCTTTTATGTTAAAAGAACTTGAATGGGGAAAAAAACCAAAACTGCAATTATGGTCATACCTATTGACTATATATATATATATAAACTAAATGAATATATCAAACACTGCATATACTTTTGGCATATTTGGTTTTCTCTTTCATGGAACATAGGGATTAATCTGTATTCAGTTTAATAATTATACATTATTGTGGTCTTACATATAATTTGACCCAGAAACAAGAAATCAAGAATGTTCTTTATATATGTTCAATTTTATTTTATTTTATTTTCAATTTTTGTTTATTTTTATTTTATTTATTTTTGAGAGAGAATCTCGCTCTGTCACCCAGGCTGCACCAGTGTCACGACCTTGTCTCACTACAACCTCCACTTCCTGGGTTCAAGCTATTCTCCCACCTTAGCCTCCTGAGTAGCTGGGATTACAGGTGCACACTACCTTGCCGGGCGAATTTTTATATTTTTGTAGTGATGGGGTCTCTCCATGTTGCCTAGGCTGGTCTCAAACTCTTTTTTTTTTTTTTTTTTTTTTTGAGACGGAGTCTCACTCTGTCGCCCATGCTGGAGTGCAGTGGCCAGATCTCAGCTCACTGCATGCTCTGTCTGCTTCCCGGGTTTAAGCCATTCTCCTGCCTCAGCCTCCCAAGTAGCTGGGACTACAGGCGCCGCCACCTCACCCAGCTAGTTTTTTGTACTTTTTAGTAGAGACGGGGTTTCACCGTGTTAGCCAGGATGGTCTCGATCTCCTGACCTCGTGATCCGCCCGTCTCGGCCTCCCAAAGTGCTGGGATTACAGGCTTGAGCCACCGCGCCCGGCCTGGTCTCAAACTCTTGAACTCAAGCGATCCACCTGCCTTGGCCTCCCAAAGTTCTAGGATTACAGGTGTGAGCCACCGCACCTGGTCTAAATATCAGTTTTAAGGTGTTCAGAATACAGTGTAAATCAGTGGTTTTAAACCTAATGTGCACATAAGAATAATCTAAAGAACTCATTTATCTAAGGGTGTTTTGAACCCGTTCTGCTAGTGTATTAGTCGGGGTTTTCCAAAATAACAGAACCAATAGGCCTTACCCACACATCTATTTATCTCTGTGTGCATGCATGTGTGTATATTAGGTTGGTGCAAAAGTAATTGCGATTTTTGCCTTTACTTTCAATGGCAAAAACTGCAATTAGGTTTAATAGAGAAAGAGATTTATGAGGAGGAATCAGCTTGCATGATTATGGAGTCCGAGAAGCCCATGATCTGCCGTCTGCAAGCTGTAGATCCAGGAGAGTCAGTGGTGTAATTAAGTCCCAGTTCAAAGCGCCAGGGGGCCACTGGTGCTAAGCCCAGACTAAGGGCAGGAAAGGTGGAATGAGATGTCTCAGCTCAAATACTGGGGCAGACAAAAAGGGGGGCAAGTTCTTCCTTCCTCTGCCTTTTGTGCTCTTCGGGCCCTCAGTGGACTGGATGGTGCCACCTGCATTGGGCAGGGCCATCTGCTTTACTGAGTCCGCTGATGCTGATGTTAATCTCATCTGGAGCACCTCCACAGACACACCCAGAAATAAGGCTTAATCGGGGCACTGCATGACCTGGTTAAGTTGATACTAAAGTCAACTTCACAGCCAGTTCTCAGCATGTAGCCTTGGACAAGTTACTTAACCTCTCTGCCTCGATTTCTCCATTTGTGAAACTGGCATAATAATAGTATATATCTCATAGTGTTGATCTAAACATTAAATTAGTTAATACAAAGTTGGGCATGGTGGCTTACGCCTGTAATCCCAGCACTTTGGGAGGCCAAGGCAGGCAAATCACTTGAGCCCAGGACTTCAAGATCAGCCTGGGCAACATGGTGAAACCCCATCTCTACAATAACAACAACAAAAATACAAAAATTAGCCAGGTATGGTGGTATGCGCCTGTAGTTCCAGCTACTCAGAAGGGTGGGCCCGGAGAATTACTTGAGCCCTGGAGTCTGAGGCTACAGTAAGCCCTGATGGCACCACTGCACTCCAGCCTGGGCAACCCTGTCTCCACAAAAGAAAAAAAGATAGTTAATATACATAATGCTTTAGAAAAGTGTTTGTCAAACAACATATGATTGATATGTATTATCATTAAATGACGATTACTCGTTGGATTGCTCATTAAAAGACTTGAAAAAATGCATCCAGAGTAGATCCTGGAAATCTACATTTAAAATAATTATTGCTAATAATTCTGATGCCAGTGGTTCATGGACCATCGTTTGAGAGCTGGTAATCTAATAGGATCGTTCATTTGAGTTTAGGAAAAAAATGTTGGTATTCTACTTCTATTAGCTCTCTTTATCAGAAAATAGAAAATTTATTTTAATAGTACTTAAAATAGTAGCTGATGCTGGGGCCTTCATTAGACTATGATTTAGATATCTTATAGGGGTCTCCAGGAATTTCCTATAAAGTAGGAAAGGGAATCTCACAAGATAGGAGCTGATGGTCATCCCTGCACCAGTGATCTTTCAATGCACAGTGATGCATTGCAATTTGCATTCATGCCGAGTGAAATGAATTTATAGATTATATTTATCTAATTATAGATCATTACAAAAGAAACAATTGACTTGAAAATATTTTTGCTAAAAGTGTATACATCCATGACAATACTAACAATTTCAACAAAAGTTAAGAAGAAAATGACATTACCATTTGTCTTGGTTTTTGTACCATCCCTCTGCCAACCACATCTTCAATAAAAGCAATCTTCATATAATCAATCTGACAAAAAGGAGGCCCCCAAAAGTGCATTTATCAAGAATACTGTTTGAAATGTTAATGATTTCATTGATAATTATTTCATCCCAAGTATACATTATGCTGTGATCTGTTGAAGAATTTCTCTAGTGCATTAAGACAGTTTGGAGAGTGGCTGGCACAGTGGTTCACGCCTATAATCCAGCACTTTGGGAGGCTGAGACAGGAGAATTGCTTGAGTCCAGGAGTTCAAGACCAGCCTGGGCAACATAGAGAGACCCCACCTGTATTAAAAATAAAAATAAAAACCTGGCCAGGAATGGTGGTGCATGCCTTTGGTCTTAGCTACTTGGGAGGCTTACGTGGGAGAATAGCTTGAGCCCAGGAGTTCAAGCCTGCAGACAGCTATGATCATGTCACTGCACAAGACCCTGTCTCAAATAAATAAATAAAAGTTTGGAAAGCATTAGAGTAAATTTTGAGATTCAAAATTCTCTTTGTTAACTAGTCAATTCGTGTGTACGGAGATCAATAACAAAAGTAAAACACTGTCTTTTTAATTTGAGAAAAAATGATCATCTGCCTAGAAGTAAATTAAAGTGTACTACACAATCTAAAAGATCTCATGTTTTTTAAATGAAGTTTTTTCCTTGGAGCATAAAATAAAATTAAAACCAATTACTCAATCTGAGCCCAGTTGCAACTGACTTCTCCTTTCTGTTTGTCCTTAAGATGCTTGCATAATAAAGCAAATTCATGAGATAGCTGAGCATAATTTCCCTGGGCGGTAGTTGATTTCCACTCAGCCTTGGGAGATGACTCAACAAAAGAAAATTTGTGGGGTAAAGAAGACTTAAATAGACAACAGATAAAAATTGATGGGATTGATGTCTCACTGTAAGCCAAATAGAATTTCTGCAGACCAAATGGTTTTGAAAGGCATTTACCGTATTGTGTGTAACTCTCTGTGATTATATCTGGGAGTCATCATTTCACTTTCACACTCATTGTCAAATGAACATCAGCCTCCAGTTTAACACTGTGTGGGGGAGGGGTCAGAGCAAATAACTCTTCGGTTTTTTATGGTAGGGAAATTATCATGTATCCACATTGCTCAGACCTTTACAGAACATGTAGGTTACTTTGGACCTGAGCTTTGATATTTGTACTTTATGACATTTACTAATGACTCAAAAATATGCAGTGTACTCCTGAACTTTTAAATCACGGATGTGTCTTCTGTTCTGTAGTACTACACTAACTACAGTAACCACCTGCCTACGAAAATTAAATATTGGTTCATGGTTATAATTACAGGCACAAGCTTAAGGCAGTGAAGCTTAAAATTAAGTTGAATCATATGAAATGCCATTTTTGGAAGCTGGAAATGGTAAAAATCGTCAACTCTGGAGCCAAGCGATCCTAAACTCCAGTTGGTCCTGCCAGTGCTGGTGAATGGCTCTACTCCAATCTAGGGGTGCCCGGCTCCAAAGACAGCTCCTAAACTCTGAATGTTGTACCTGCATTTAACAGTCTCATAAAAGTATTATCTCTAACACTCCAGTTTTAGCTACTGTAGTTAGTGTGGAGGGCTAAAATCCTCATGTACTGCATTTAATTACGTGAGAGACTTTCTTCAAAGAGAAGTTGAACTCTAACTTATAAAGTCTTTCAAATCCTATACGTAGTGTTCATTTCCCCAAAGATATCTATGCTCATCAAGGTCCGGAAATTTGTAAATTTAGAGAAATAAAATTGACATATGAGTATATAGACCACAACTTAACCAAACAAATGAATTTTTCCTTCAAGATAGACTCTGTGGGAGCCTGTACATTTATTCTCAAGATGAGGCTATTATTTGAAATATAGTTGGTGCCCCCATTGGCATTACTCTAAGAGAGAGTTTATAAAAAGCCTCCTCATTATCTTATAGTCACAGCTCATAAATCTGTTCACCTTGGGGTGATCAAATGAGAGGCTGGCAGGATATCAATCTGTGTTTTCAATACTGGATATCTGAATAGTGATGAAAACACCAAGAGGAATGACCACTTTGTCAGAATTGAAACGAAGCCTTCCTAGAGCTAAAAACCCTGGGCTGAATGTCAAGAAGGCTTATGGATTGGTTTAGTAGGATAATTACGTGGCTATTCACTGGTTAGTGAAAAGAGGAGAGAAATAAGCATGAAAAAGTCATACTAAATGTGATCGTATTTTGGTGTTTGGTGTCTGTCCCATCTGTTTTCTAAGAAATTCTTAAATTCTGCTATATGATTTTATAAAAATTCTCTAATGTTTGAACATGAAACAGCGTAAGTGCCTTTGACTCTGTCGGATCAGTCCCCTCCAAGCCTTCTGTGCTTGAGGGATTTTTCCTGCCTGCGATCCCCAGGAGGTACCCTTCCACAGGGACTCACACAGCAGCATATCTGTGTACTCTATCCAGCTGTTCCTGTTAATAAGAGATAAAATTGAGACATAGAAGGTGAACACTTTTTATTTCCTTTCCCTTCTGGAAATTGTAGCACCCAGTGTGTCCTGAGTGTCAGTGTTCTATGCTTAGCGAGTCACTAAAAGCACAATTCACAGCCTCCCGTCAACAGCAGCTCTTGTCCCGGCTTCTCGGATGATTCCCATGAACTTGGCATTCAACCTAAGGGTACAGAGTCATAAACTGGAGTTGGCTCCTTTTTTTTTTTTTGGAGTGTTTCTTTTGTTTGATTTTTGTTTGAGAGAGAGAGTCTCACCCTGTCACCCAGGCTGGAGTGCAGTGAGCAGGGCTCACTGCAGCCTCAACCTCTTGGGCTCAAGTTCCCATGTGGCCGGGATTCCCAAGTACCACGCTACCATGCCCAGCTAATTTTTTTTTTTTTTTTATTTTCAGTAGAGTTGAGGTCTCCTTATGTTGTCCAAGCTGGTCTTGAACTCCTGGGCCCAAACCATCTGCCTGCCTCGGCCTTCCAAAGTGCTGGGATTACAGGCACGAACCACCGCGCCTGGCCTGGGGTGTTTCTTTTGTACCATCATCTATTTGAGCGAATCTCCATGCAAACGACAAGACCCATGATTCTGTCTCACAGAGACTTTCAGATTAAGCCCAACTCAATTAGATTTTAATGTCAGTTTTTATTGACCTGTGGTAGAGAGGCTGATAAATTTTCCCAGTAAAACCTTGCTCCTAAAGACTGTTTCATATTCCTGATCTTCTACACCAGCTGTTCTTAAATGCTTTCTCTCTCCACACCACAGAGTAATCTGACAAGAAAGATGGAATTGGAGCAACTCAGGACAAGAAAGATGGAATTAGAGCAACTCAGGACATCTCACCTCTTTTAGTTGTGTAACTGCCAACACTGTGGCCACATTACTGATGAAGGTGTCTTGCATGGAAGTGTCATCTGTTAGGTGTGTTAAAGAGAAAAGAGGCTAAGAATAATTGACACCAAAACCCACTGAGTTTAAAGGATGTGAGATGACACCCAGATGCCTGAGAGGGGTGATAAACACAGGCACTATATTCTAAGAGTTCCAGAGCTGGCAGTCCTGGATTGCAGGACAGCCACTCACCACTACTGCCAGGTCCAACTTATCTTCAGGATTGCTTGACTCCAGAGCTGGTTTTTGACCAGTTCTGGCCAACCAAACTGAGAATTCCACAAGGTTCAGCTTCATGAAGCTCTGTTGCCTGAAGTTTGTCTTTTGTGTCCACTTGGTGCTCCAGGTATTTTCTGGTCTTACGCCAACCTTCTCCAAATACTGCCAGTTGTTGAGTGGCCTCTTGCTGGATCCTATAGTTTGCATTGTCCTTTAACTCTCTTCCTTTTACTGCATTCAAATCCACAGCTCTCCAGTTAGGGATCATGCTTAGGTGTTGCTGCAGCTTCATGCGTTACTTAGCTTCCCCTCTTAGAGCAAAATGGAACCCAAAAGAATCCACAGTAAGAGAGTTTTTTAGAGTAAGGAAAGCAGAGAGGATAGCTTTGCATAGATCTGGAGTGATAGGACACCTTTCTTGGCCCTCAGTTCTAATTTAGCCAAGTGGCTGCCTACCTCATCTAGACATATGACTGTCTTCTCCTAAGGCCTTCTTGTGGTGACTTGGAAACTGGAAAACATTGTTCTCCAGGCCACACTCAAGATGTGTCTATTTTTGTGACTCATTTTGCAATGGCTTTAAATAGCATACCTTGGGAGGCATTTTGAGATCAAGGAGTTTACCTTTGAGATAACGTCTCTTCTTTATCAGCACTGGGGCCACAAGATATGTGCTGTTATGATATTGCAATCCACTGGGATAAAAATAACTCATGATGTCAGACCTTCATCCCAGGAGTCCTGCCCTCTTGAGATCATCTTCCAGGAGGGGAGGTAGGGTGGGCCAGGCCCGGAGCCTCCGCAGAGACAGAAATAAAGTGCTAATGGCCTTCCGCGACACGGACAAGAGTGGGAAGTGGACAGATATATTTATCAAGAGAAACGGCTCCAAGCATCTGCTACCTCCCCATTCTCCTATTTTTCCCAGGTCTATTTCTGGCATCTCTTTCCACAGCACAGGCAGCTCCGCAGAATAAAAAGCATTTCTCCCACCTGCCCTGGCCTCTGACCTGGCTCTGAAAGAGGCAGGTTGTAGATGATGGTTGTCAGTGTCTGGAGTTTTCACTGAAAAACAGTCACCTGAAATGGAAAGACACACAGAGGGGAGTGATTTCATCACCGTTGATTTCTCCCAGCTTTCAGTTTTGTATCTCCAGGGTGGAACTCAGTACAGCAGCATCCCTCAGTGGTTCCAGCCCAGAAGTGCAGGGGGAAGCCGGCTGTCTGTTCATGAATTGTGTAGCTCAAAAAGCAGAGGCCAAGAAAGCAAAACTTCAAACCTTTGTCAGAAAGGTTGAGACCTTGCTCAGCACGATAGCTGAGGACAGCTTCCTCCTTCAGTGCTGGTCTCTCTAGACTGACAGTTGACAGCTGATGAGCCCACATTCTCAGTCATGGGAACGACCTCACCTGGGCACCAGTTTGTAACGGATGGTTAAGAGGAAAGTAAGGGACTTAAATGCTGCACAGGAATTTGGCACCTCTGTACAGAAATAGAAAAACCGAATGAAACTTATGGTACCTTCCACTCAACGAAGATTCTTGTGAAGCAAAGTATATTTGGGAAAATATAGTAATATGATTTATAAACATACATGTATGTTTATATATATATAAACATATGAGATAATATGACTTATAAACACTTTTTAATCATTATAATCAATCTCTTTAAAGATCTTAGAGGGAACTTATTAATCAAAATTTAAGCCTTCTTAAAAGAAAGCATTTCCTATATACTAATTTTGCACAGAAGCAAAAGATTAGACTGGGATTCTGCCTGTTGTGGAGAGACAAAGTCAAGCATGTTCCAGATTTCTGTATTTGTGTGTTTACTTCGTACTTTCAATGCATCCGCAAGAACAGACTTGTGTTTCTCTTCTTAATCCACAACTGTTAGAGCTCACAGAATGTAAGTAAGGAATTTTATGAATGACGCAATAAACCAAGGAACTTTCCCAGCTACTAGGAGGCTGAGGTGGGAGGATTGCTTGACCCCAGTGGGTGGAGATTGCAGTGAGCAGAGAACATACCACTGTCACTCCAGCCTGGGTGACTGAGCGGGACCTTGTCTCAAAAAGCAAACAAAGAGCCGGGTGCAGCAGCTCATGCCTGTAATCCCCGCACTTTGGGAGGCTGATGCGGGAGGATCACTTGAGGCCAGAAGTTCGAGACCAGCCTGGCCAACATGGTAAAACCCTGTCTCTACTGAAAATAGAAAAAATTAGCCAGGTGTTGTGGCGCATGCCTGTAATCCCAGCTACTCGGGAGGCTGAGGCACCAGGATCACTTGAACTGAGAAGGCAAAGGTTGCAAAGAAACAAACAAACAAAAACACACAAGCCAAGAAACATGACCCCAGTGTTTGGTCTATCTCTAAAAATTCTGACTGAATAAGTTGCCCACTTCTCAGAATAGGTGCCTAAGCTCATTTTATGCTGCTCTAACAGAATATTGAGACTGGGTAATTTATTACAAAGAGAAATTTATTGTCTCACAGTTCTGGAGGCTGGGAAGTTCAAGACTAAGGTGCTAGTATCTGGTGCAAGCGTCTGTGCTGCATCCTCACATGGTGGAAGGCAAGAAGGCAAGATGGGGTGGAACTTGCCCTTTTATAAGGCACCACTTCCACCCATGAGAGTAGAGCCCTGTGGCCTAACCACCTCTTAAGGGTCCTACCTCTTTATACTCCTACAACAAGAATTAAATTTCAACATGAGTTGTGGAAGGGACAAACGTCAAAATGATAGCAATTAGGGAGAGGACCCCTCTCATGGAGAAGAGGGAAACATTTACTACTCATGTTTTCAACTCTGCCTGGCCAGGAGATTCAAGCACTGCAGCTTCTGGTGACTACGGAGCAATCCAATAGAGAAACTACCAAGGAAAGCCAAGTGGTTTCCAAACAAGTTCTCTCAAGGTGACACCTGATGTGGTTCTAAAACGTCTCAGCTTTTGCAGATTTTAAAATATGGCTTGTCAATTTCCCAGGCGTGGTCTGACGCTTGGGGCCAGAGTTGCATTGATGGCACTTGAGAGACTAATCTATAATCCAGAGCTCCAAACGTACACTGTGAAATAAAACTGCCAAAGTGAGCTAGAAATGTTCTTCCTGCCTTCTCTCTTTGTAGAAAAACTACCTGAGAAGAGGATTTATAGTTGGAAGCTGTTGTGATCATGGAATCAAAGTGTGGGTGTGGAGGAGATGAAATGACCTGAAAAGCTAGTATCACTGAGCTATAGTCATCTGGCTCACCTGTCTTGACTGGGACATGCCTGTCAGGCATTCTGGTTGGGTTCCCTAGAAGCACATGGACTCTGAGACAAGAATTCACATGAAAGTGATTTTTCAGAATGTGCTACCAGGAAAAACTGGTAGGTGAGTGGGGATGTGGAACAGGAATGGGAAGTGAGGTAAGCAAGGCTGAGTTACCAGGCAAAGTCCCCAGGAAGGTGAGTTTGCTTCAACCTCACAGGAGAGCTCTGGAGGTAGAGTAGTTCCCACATCAAACTGTCCCAATTAGGGGGAAGAGAACTGGAGTACTTATACTCCAGCACCAAGAGTCATTGGATAAGGTCACCTATGTGTGCAGAAAGCAGACTCTGCAAGCTTCACAGAAGTCAGCACTGGCCCAGGGGCAGGACTCAAAGAGGAGCAGGTGCTGGCTGTTGGAAGTGAAATCATACTAGAAAACCAAGTGCACACAATGGCATGAATCTACAGGATGTGCACTGCCCTGTGGGGATGCACCTTGATGTGGTTGGCTGCCTCCCTGCTGGAAGGCCCATGTATCCTCCCCAGACTGTTATAGGATGCCCTGTCACAAGCCTTCTCTCAACCAACCTCCCATCTTGAGCACCCCCTAAAGGTTATTCCCTTCCTTAGCTTTATCCTGGTCTCTGAACTTGGGCATTCATAGTCTATATCCACCCTTTTATCAAATATAACTTAGGATGACTTTGTTTACATATGGTTGAGCTTGGTTTTGCATGCCACATACCCTTATTTTGTACTCCCAGTAAAACCTTAATATTACCCCAGGTACATATAGCTTACATTGCATAAAGAAAGAAGAAAGTAGGAAGAAAGGAAGTCGGGAATTACATAGTTAACAAAGGCTGGGAAAAAACCCACAATTTCCATAGAAGAAAATCATTTCAAGTTATTTTGGGACCAAGGACAAAAAGGGTTCAGACAGGGGAATTATGGAGAGACGAACAAGAGACAAGGCTTGTGACAGGGCATCCTACAACAAAGGCCCATGTGGAGCCTGAATTAGGTAATTGAGGGTGATCAGTCATTTAAATTAAGAAGCTACAATGTTTCATGTAGCTTTCTTGTAGAACAGCTACGGACTCTAAATATTTCATTTTTGACATTGATAGACTAGGAGAGGAAATTATCCCCAGGAAAAATGCCGTGCATGACCGGGGTTAATGATATGGAACACACCCCACAAAGATGCTTTGCCTTTGGGTACCAGGACTTAAAATCCTGCACAATGAAGGTGGGCAAATTTCTTCTTCCATCAGTCCCAGATGGAGAGCCCAACTTTATGGATAATATTTTATCCCCCTCCTTTCTCTCTCCTAACATAATATTTCCACCCTGTAGCCCACCCCACCCTACTCTATCCCACTCTTTAATCCCTTTTCTATGTAGGATTCTGTTATTTGCATTCCAGAGAATGTTTTTTTTCCTAACAAGTATAAAGTGAAGAAACTGTTCTTTATGATGAAGGATACAAATCCTTCTCAACCTAGATGTTTCTAATACTCTTCAGTGAGGGTCTAAAGTGGGAAATTATTTAAATTAGTCCTTAGTGAATTTCTCCCCAGCTTTCTCAACCCAAGGACAAAGCAGCAACTTAGCTGGTTCTCACAAGATCCAATGTTTGTTTTTTCAGATCGAAAATGAAACCAAGAGAGAAAAGAAACAGTGCAGTTAGAAAAAAAGAGCGGGGGGGGGGGATTCTTAATCTTGAGGGTGCATGAAAATACTGTCAGAAGAGGCGGCATTTCGATCTGCAGCCCTGCCGAGCTGGGTTTCTGAGCTCTGCTGCTGTCTTTCTCCAGGTAACAGGAGACTTGAAGGCATCGCCCAGAAGGTACAGCTTCAAATCCTGTTCTAGGGTCCAGGAGCGGAGGTATGGACCCCACTCCTGAGTTAATTTGCTGTATAACATATGGCATTTAAGAACTTTCACTAAAATCTTGTTCCTATGCTTTGTGGTCAATGTCTGGGCTAATTTGGGAATTGGGACCAGCCCAATGGATCCCATTGGTGAAGAGAGAAACTCAAGAGTTCAAGGCAAGGCCTCAATCCAGCGAAGTGTTAACACCCTTGAAACCCCAAATCCTGGTGGGCACTAATGCTTCCCACTCAAGGGTCCAGATGCCAACTTTTGCATGGATACACTGTTGAGGATCGTTCTGCCTGGAATGCCTTCCCCCTGCTCCTCACAGCCCATTTTGTTCTCCACACATCATTTCTGAGTCTACAATTCCTATAAAATTTTAATATCCAGCTTAAATGTTCATCTCTCCATAATTCCCCTGTCTGAACCCTTTTTGTCCTTGGTCCCAAAATAACTTGAAATGATTTTCTTCTATGGAAATTGTGGGTTTTTTCCCATTATGTAAGTGCCTTGACTCAATGTGATTTATTACTTCAGGATCTATGTAGTAGCTTTCTATGCTGTGTGTTCTTCTGTAAATGGGGGATGATAACAACAGTACCTGCCTCAGTGAGTTGCTGTGATGTTTAAATGAGTTAACACCATAAATGGCAACAGAACTAGATACATAGTAAATGTCCAAAAAATCCCACCTAGGGCTAAACAGAAGACCCAAAGAAAGGGAACTCTTCTCAGAAGGAGAGAAAATTGTCGTTAGTTTTATCGCTGTGGTTTCTGCTGCTGTGGATGTTTTTAAAATTATCTAATTTTCAGAGCCTGGGAAATGACAAAGAGCACTGCTGCCCAATTATAACACTGGTTGTGTAAACCCAGGAGACTTGGAGCCTCTTAAAATTTGTGTAAAGAAGGGCTGATCATAATCACAATACACCACAACTGATGTATTTTGTTTGTGTGATATCGTTTGGTTCTGGTGATTTTTTCCTGCGTTATTCTAGGTGACATGCTATCTCTCCATCAAAACAAGGAAGTAAAGTCTTGGAGGGAATACAGTAATCTGCATTTCTCTTGTATCCATTCTTTCATAGGACTTCACGGGCCACTGGATCTCATGCTTTGGTGAGAGCATCACATGAGGACTTTGCTATCAAAGCAGATTTTAGAACCCATCCGCAGGCGTTCAGACTCAGTGTCTCTGCCCCAAAATAGGCATTTTAAACAAGATCCTTAGGTTTTTCTAAGGCAGGCATCTTCTGGCCCTCGTATTTCAAAACATTGCTTTTTATGGACACATAGGAATACACAGATGCATACATGCTGTTTAACTGGAAAAATACTAAGTTTTACTGTTATTTATACATTCATTACAACATATTTCATTCACCAAATATTTACTGAACACTTAGGATGTGCAATAAAGATTCAGAGTGAAAAAAAAGTCCCTGCCATCATGGAGCTTAAATTCTTACTGGGTAGAAACAATTCATCAACAAATAAATGCAAATCCACTTATACATGTGCGTCTGTTTCTTTATTATATATGTAATATGACATCATATACACTATAGGTTATATATGTATAGTAT
This sequence comes from Macaca nemestrina, assembly GCF_043159975.1. Lineage (NCBI taxonomy): Eukaryota > Metazoa > Chordata > Mammalia > Primates > Cercopithecidae > Macaca > Macaca nemestrina. The sequence continues at coordinate 118,227,909 of NC_092133.1, read as the reverse complement.
AGCATTCTATATAGTATATACTATATAGACAATATATACATATGCATATACTATATGGTATATATTATATAGACAATATATACATATATTATATAGTATATGCTATATGTACTCTGTATTACATATAGTGTATATACTATATTAATACTATAACATAAATATAATACTGTTATATAGTATTATATTTATATATTATATATAGTATATTATAGGCACTAGTATAGTATATTACATTAGTATGATATATAGTATATTATGTTAATATTGTATATTATATATAATATAGTATAGAATACTATACTATATAGAATACTATATATACTATATAGAATACTATAATACTATATATTATAATGTAGTATACTATATATACTATACTATATGTAATATTATATATACTACTATATATACTATATACAGTATATATGTTGTATGCATACTATATATAGCATATATAACATAGTATATATTGTAGAGTGTATATATACAGCATATATAATATGTATATATGTATAGTATATATGTTATTTATACTATATTTTTCTTGTATATAATACATTATATTATACTTTACATAATGTCTATATTTGTGTCTATATACATGTATAAGTCCATATATAGGCATTATATAAATATAGTATGACATTATATATTCCATATATGAAGTATGACAGGTGATGATAAATTCTTTAAAGAAAAAAAGTAAATCATAGAAGATAGAGTGACCATTTATGTAGAGTGACAAGGAGACCTTTCTGAAAAGAGGCGTTTGAGCAGAGATCTAAAAGAATCAGTGAACAGACACCAGAGCTGTTGAGAACAGAGCCCTGCAGGCAGTGGTAAAGCAGGTATTATGCCCTGAGGGGGCACTTTCTTCAAGTGATGATGGAAATCAAGGAGGCCAGCCTGGTTGTGGTGGCAGAAGCAGGTGAGAAAGGAATGGAGGTGAGTCAGAGAGGGTACAGGGACCAGCTCATGACGGGCCTTGCGGATGACAGAAAGGACTTGGCATTACTCAGAGCAAGACGGGAAGCCACAGGCAGCTCTGAGCAAGGAAAACTGTGACAAGACGTGTTGGAAAGGATCACTCAGGCTGCTGTGAGGACAGCACAGATGAATGCCAAGAAGCTGATGGCAAGGCCCCAGTGCTCAGGAAAAGCCAAGCAAAAGCTACAAGGCATCCTGGTCTCATCAGAAACAAGTCAAGGAGAGAAAATGCAATCCCCAGGAAATGAGCTTCAGAAACACACATCAGAGGCTACTGAGTGAGAATTCATGACATCAAGAGCAATTTTTAAAATTCAGTGTAGTTTTTTTTAATCCAAAAATATATATCTCAACACTCCCCCATGCCAACCCTCCCTTTAGTGAGGCAGATTCCTCAGGATTCATGTGACAGTCACACATGAGCACATGAATGGGCAGAGAGAAGCTACCAGCTGGCTCTGCCTGACATTCAGCTTCTTCTGCATGAGGCTGGCTTTGTTTTCGCCAACAAGTGTCCAACGGGACATAAAATCTGAGCAGAAATGTGTCCCAGTATCTTCTGTATTTCCTTCTCCTCTGCCTTTGTCTTGCTTTCTTCTTTTCCCCTCTCCTTATGCCTCTCTTTCTTCTCCTTCTCCTCAGAAACTCATTGTTTTTTTTTGGGGGGGGGGAGGAAGAGTGCACACTTTGTTGAAGAATCTAAGTAATGCAAAAGTACAAAAAAAAGAAAGTTTTTTTTTAAGAAAGCTGTCTCATAGAATTAATCATCAATCGCATTGAGCAAACTGATAGAAGATTGCAAAAAGTTTGTGGCTGAAAACAAAACAAATGCATTACCTTGTGGTTCTGTAGGCCACAAGTCTGATGTGGGTCTCTTTGGGTTAAAATCTAGGTGTCTTCAGGGCTATCTTCCTTTCTGGAGATTCTAGGGGCAAATGGATTTCTTTGCATTTTCCAGCTTCTAGAAGCCTCCTTTATTTCTTGGGCTGTAGCCTCTTCTCAAAGCCAGGAATCGGAGCATCTCTCTGACCTACTTCCAAAGGTCTATTTCTCTGAGCGTTCCTAAGGAAAGGTTCACCCACTTAAGAGGACTCCTTTGATTACATTGAGCACACATAGGTAATCCAGGATCATCGTCCCTTCCCAAGGTCCTTAACTTTAATCACCTCCACAAGCCCCATTTGCCACATAAAATAACATATGCACAGGTTCTGGGGATTAGGATATGGACATCTTTGGGGAGGTCATTATTCTGCCTACCAGATACGTAGAACAAATGCTTTTACAAAAATGCAATATACTATTCTTGTTATTTTAAAAAAAAAGTATTCAGTTTTACCTAAATCAACAGATTTCAGAAATAATTATTGCAGACACATCCTTCAGGACTGCTGTGTGTGTTAAACGGCAGATGTAATTACAGAAAGTTAAGAAGCTTAGACCAAGGGTGAAAAATCTGCATAACAACGAAACAAGATATTATGCAAAACCTATGTAGTGTTAAAATAAGCATAATGGGATGTCCTTTTGTGAAATGTCACTAACTAATTTCTTTAAACGGATACTTCCTTTTTCTCTGGGCCCCCTCATCTCCCCAACCACCACCACCAAAAAGAAAAAGGTGTAAGCTAACCTAGTTTTAGCTTTTACCTTTTGAGTTTCCAAAGTTTAGGCCCAATGGGAATGGAAAGGAGTCAAGACATATATAACATTGAGCAACAGTCAACTCCTCCTGCCCTTTAAGCTTCTCACTCCTTGCTGCCATGATGAGAGGAAGCCCTATCAGTCACGTGGCAAGATCCACTAGAAGAGAATCAAAGGCCTTATCAGTCAAGCCCCAGTTGAGCTCCCAACCAGCATTTATCCAGGCTAGTGAGGACACTTGGAAACTTCCAGACATCCCAATGCTCCAGCTAACATCACATGAAACAGAAGAGCTATGTGGTGGACCTACAAAATCATAAGAAGAGATGTATCACTAATGATTCCTGCCATTGGGTTTGCGTGTAGTTTTTTAAGGCAGCAAATAAATAAATAAAACCGTGTGAAGATGCTGGTGAAAACCAAGCCTTTAATGAATGCAGAGGAACAACTTAGGAGCTCAGGTCCAGCTTGATAGATGATGAAGAGTGCCTCATGTCTGCTCACACCATGATAACTGTGCAGGTCATCCAGGGGGGTTACTACAAAACCAACATGGATTTTGTGGGGCCACAAAAGACAGTAACTGTCAAATTCAGCCTACAGACCTTCAAAAGGAAGCAGTAGATTGGGGGCACCATTGCCTCCAAGGTTGTGTGCATTGGCACCAAAGACAGTTCCCTCTCTGACTGGCTCACCTTTTAAAACGACCTCTGATTGTTATGCATAAGCTTTTTGGTAATGCCATCATGGGTAGTACCTGGAACCTGATGGATGTGACATTTTGGCCTTCTCTCCTGATGGTTCTGTAACCTTTCTCAGACTTCTCCAGGGATGAGATTGAAGATCCCCCAGAGTGATGAGAAAGTCACATTTTTAAGTTCATTTATATTAACAGTTCAGTCACAGTTAGCTACTGAAGTTCAAATTTCTGTGACCACTTTGGAGAAAAACAAGATCCTAAGAGGATGGCAGAGAGAAGAACTGATGCCTCTATCAAAGTAGCAAGGATGGCCAACCGGGCAAGTACAGAGGACATCACAAAGAATCTTGGAACAACAGGTTGTCTCGCAAATGGCAGAAGGTCAAGGAAGAATTAAGCCCATCTGCACTGCCCAGATGGTCTCTGAGTTCTCCACACATCTGTACCAGCCCCTCCCACCGCGTGGAGTCCGCGCAGGCTGTGAGTTCTCCTCTCATTGGCTCTAACATCCTGTAAGTGAAGTGGCATCAACTCCCTCAGGCCCCCAACCTCTCACAGGACCTCCAGCACTGCCTGTCCCTGTGAGTCCCTTCATCTCTTGGTGCAGAATGTGGCCTTTCAGCCCATGATACAAATCCTTGACAAGAGCAATACTTGAGGTAGCTTTTAATTTTCCTCACTCAGGAATTTAACTCTTTTTTGAATGTAATCTTAGACAAAGTCATTTACTGCTGAGAGCCACAGGACACAATGGGCCCAGGTGTAGGAATCGTGACTTTCCACAGGGCTCCTTGAGGAAGCACCTGCCAGCTCAGATGATCAGAGGCAGCTTCTGCTTTATCTCTGAAGGATGATGGGGTTAAGGCTCTCAGCATTAACCTTCAACAGAGCCACATTGTGCCTGACAGGTGTGGATCTCTCTTCTAAGGAGAGAGCTCAAAGGGGCCACTGTAGTTTTCAGGGAGGAAAGCTACAAGATTTGTGGCTTGCGTGCTAACATGTAGAACCTGACTTCCCAGAGCATCCTTGTCTGATCTTAGCCTTAACATCCTTGGACTCTTTCCACTGCAATCCTGGACTAGATCCTGGGAATACTCCCAGGACGATGTGGCTCCGTACTGGATCTCAGCCTACTTTCAGAGAGTTCTGGGGGTTGAAGGGGTTGTGGAGTGAGTAAGGTCAGATCCCCTCAGAATTTGCTCACCAGCACAGCTCAGCTTTTGGGAAGAGATATGGTCCTGTCCCTGAACAAGGCATAGCTATAACCATTGGGTGAATGACCACATGTAGATGGAAACTATTAAGGTTCTATGCAGTTAAAAATCTGACCCAGGACCTGTGTAAAAAGGAAAAACTGTTTCAACGCTGGCTTTTTTTTTTCTGCTAGAGTTTACTGCCTTGTAAAATGGCATTTCCCATGGCTAACAGTTGAATTGGAGTCACTTGTAGGAAATTTAAATTCTAATTATGATAATTAGGTTGTAAAATAAGCATAGCGACATTAACTTATCCATTATATTTTGTTTTCAATTTTTAAATGGTTACAAAATTAGCCTTAAAAACTGTTATTTTCGATTCTGGGAGTACATGTGCCGGTTTGTTATCTGGGTATACTGCATGTTGCTGAGGTTTAGGGTGTGGGTGATCCTGTCACATAGGAAGTGAGCATAATACTCAATACCTTTTTTTTTTTTCCTAACGACGTCTTGCTCTGGTCGCCCAGGCTGGAGTGCAGCGGCACGATCTCGGCTCACTGCAACCTCCACCTCCTGGGTTCAAGCTAGTCTCCTGCCAAAGCCTCCCAAGTAGCTTGGATTACAGGCGCCCGCCACCATGCCCAGCTAATTTTCATATTTTTAGTAGAGACAGCGTTTCACCGTGTTGGCCAGGCTGGTCTCGAAGTCCTGACCTCAGGTGATCCACTCACCTTGGCCTCCCAAAGTTCCGGGATTACAGGCGTGAGCCACCACGCCTGGCCAATAGTTTTACAATGCTTGCCTCCCTCCTTCCTTACCCCATTTTGGAGTCCCCAGTGTCTATTGTTGCCACCTTTATGTTCATGTGTATCCAATGTCTAGCTCCCACTTAAAAGTGAGAACATGCAGTATTTGGGTTTCTGTTCCTGCCTTAATTCGCTTAGGATAATGGCCGCCACCGCATCCACATTGTGGCAAAGGACATGATTTCGTTCTTTTTATGGCTGTGTAGTAGTCCATGGTGTATTTGAACCACACTTTCTTTATCCAGTCTGCTGCTGATGGGCACCTGGGTTCATTCCATGTCTTTGTAAAAATAGACTTTTTTTTTTTTTCTAAAAAGAGGCGAAGTTGGTGGGCAATTCTCAGTGAAATTGTGAAATAAATGGACACTGTACTGACGCTGACCAAAAGTAAAATCTAGTGATAGGATGGGCTAAATGAGGGAGTCCTGGGGGAAGACAAAAGGGCCCGAGGACATGAGGAGAGTGGAGTGGTGTGCAGTGAATTCTCTTGTGCTGGAGGACAGGGAGCAACCCTCTTGCCGACCTGACCTGGAAGCCTCGGGAATTTTCCATCCCCAGATCCCCAGGCAATACCAGGAGGCCTGTGAAAGCTTCCAGGTTGGAGCAGAGGGCAGGGCCAGTCACACCTGGGGTGGATTACGAGAAGAGAGAGAAAGGGGGAAAGGTGAGCACAGCCATCGTAATGATGCAGGTGCCTCCAGCCAGATCCCGGTTCTCACGGGCCACCAGTCTCAGCCTAGCTGACATCGACCCAGGGAGTCCAGACTCCCACACTCTTGGCTTCCTCCCAGCCACTGTTAGGCATGAACGGGACACCTCAAAGTTCTGCACGTCTCTGAAAAGAACCCCGTTCCCTGACCCCAGCCCTGAAGCTTCGTAAGCACTGACTGTCTTGAGGCCATCGGAGGCATCTCCTTGTGCCCTTTCTCCCGTGTGACTCCATATCCACAGGAAGACCTAGACTCCATGTCACCCCAACATGTGAGGCCCCTCTGCCACCCTGACCCCACCTTCCATCACCCTCAACTTTTGAAACGCTGCCAACACACCCTTTGGGATCACAGCCAGTTTTAGGTAAAATCCTTGTATCCTCAGCCACCCCTCTGATGGGTCCCTTTAGTGTTTTGCTGCTCTGAGGCCACTGCTTCTTATGGCCCCTCGAAGGGGCAGCTGCTTCCTCTCCACATCCCACATTGGTTTTGGGTGTGCTCCTCATAGTGACTAAAGACCATGTTTCCTCTCCCCTCTACAGTCCTCACATTCTCAGACTACCACCCACCACCCCTCCTTGCCACGTCCCTTTATGCATCACTGAGTTGAGCTCCTCTCATGTCTCAATAAGGTTAGCACCTCTTCCTTGACACACACTGTTCAGTGCTATCCTCATGAGGCTCCTTGGTGAGTCAGTGACCACAAATGCCCTCTTCAATCCCCTGGCCTCCCTTCCCTACCTTCTTCTCCTCCACTAATCAGTTCTTCACCTGCTGCAGCCTCTCCTTCTATCATGCCCTGCCCTGTGTCTACGGCACCACCCCCTCCATGATCCCGACTGCAAACTCTCTACCCTTTCACCATCTCTTCCTTTGTTCCAACACTCTTAGTTGACTATCCCAGATTCAAGACTTCTTTGACGCTCTTTTGAGTTTTTGTTTTCCACTTGGCTTCAAGGGCCCTGCACCCTTGGGTAGAATTTGGACAGATCTAGAAACCTGGGGAAAATTTTAAAATTGTGTATGTAGAAAGGTCTGTGGGGAAGTGGGAGTGATTGGAGAGAGTGAAGATGGAGCAAAGAGCTCACAGAAAGGGTCAGAGAAACATGTGCTCAGTTTGCCATGAGATTGAGGTCAGCCTGCCTGAAATTAAGGGAAAACAGTCTGATAAGCTTGAAAAAGTTCAGTGTAATCTGATTAAACGTAGGGACTTGTGCAAGATCCAATTCAACAATAAAGCGTTCCCTGACTATTCTAGTATCTGGGGCATTTTTTATCCACTTGACCTCTTTCATTTATTAATCATCTAATGTGTTTCAGATGCTGTGCTGGGGCCTGAGCAAAGCCAGGCAAGATGTGGTTCCTGCTATCAAGCTGACTGACATCTATCAGAAAGAACAGATCACGGTGATTTACATGATCTTAGAGTTGTATGTGGGGTCATGAAATAAAAGTGATCATGAAATAAAAGGGAGGTCAGGAATGTGTCCTGAAGAGATGCTGTGGCTAAGTTCTGGGGGAAAATAGGAGTGTAGTGGACAGACCAGACTCAGAATTCTGGCCATTGTCACCCCTCCCTCTAAGGCAAGCTTCCTCTCACCCACGGCCCTGCCGGCATGAAGATTGCATGGCAGCACCCAAGCCCCCAGCCCATCTCCAATTCGTAGTAGCCACAGGAGGACAGCACCCATCACTAAAGCCTTGTTCTGAAGAGAGACAAGCCGACTGCATGGTGGTTCCAAAGAGTTTAAATAAATCAACAGAGAGAGATTGAGTCAATGGAGGGGTCAGAAGCTCGGAAGTGCTATGAGATAGAGGCTGGGCAGTAGTGAGCCATGACTCTGAAGAGCTACCGTGGTGATGAAACAGAAGTGCAACAGCGAACGGAGCCAGGAGGAAGACAGAAGGGAATGGAGAGGCCACACAGAGAGAATCAGGGATGCCACCAGGGAGGTCCTGGGCCTAGGGCAGACATGGAAGGGAGGAGGACCTGGTGTGGTCCCTACACCTTTTCACGCCAGCTTCAGTCCCCAAGTGTCATCTCTCTCTCTCTCTCTCTCTCTCTCTGTGTCTCTCTCACACACACACACTCACATACATTTTTCTAGGTCATAAAATGACCCAGAAAATATACTTCCAAGTATACAACCAAAGAAAAATTTCTCATATGTGTACAAGGAAACAAGTACAATGATGTTCATTGGAAAAAAATGTAAATATTCAGCAGAGAAATCAATAATTAATTGTGATATTTGTATGTGTCAGACTACATTTAGAAGTAGAGTGAACCAGTATTCTAGATAGATGGATAGACAGACATATAAATATGTGACACACATACACACAGACACATCATATATATACTTTGTATACACATATACATGGATAAGGATAAATCTTAAAATGATAAAATTTAAAACGACATTGAATATATACATAATACCATTTATATACATTGAAAACAATAGAATGTGTTGCTTGTTCTGGATACAAAAAATACAGACATGTAGCTGTTACAAAAATTAATTTAAAGTTTACAATATAGTAGTTGCTTCAAAAGATAATGGAACAACTTTGGCGAGACAAATTAGTTGTTCACTTCAAAAAGTTTAATTTATGTTTATTTAATAAGAATTAAATCAAATGTGACCAACAAAATTGTGAATTCTTGTATATTTAATGTTTTTCTTTTTTGTTTTTATTTTTTTATAGACATGGTATCCTGCTATGTTGACGAGGCTGGTCTCAAACTCCTGGACCCACGAGACTCTCCTGCCTTGGCCTCCCAACGTGCTGGGATTACAGAGATGAGCCACTGTGCCTGGCCACTGTTTTTTAAATATTAAGAAAAAAATGAATAGAGAGAAGGTGAGCAGAAAGGAGGCACGAAGAAAGTGCAGTTGTCTGGACAACAAAATCAGAAACAAAAGCACGGATGTGGAGAGGGAGGGATGAAACGTAAATGATAATAAAAAGAGAATCAATATGTGTTGGTGAATGTCTAAGGGTGGGACTCAGTGAAAAGGAGACGCACACTTTGGCTCTGGGCTTTCTGGCTGGTACTGATGTTGATAACATAGGATAGAGAACAGGGAGCGGGTTAGGGGAGGCAGGTGATGAATCTGACTTTGGAAGTGCTGAGTGTGACGGTCCCATGTTTCATCCAAGTGGGTGATGTGTCATGGGTACATCAATGCTAAGGACAGAGCTAGGAACCATTTGCATCAAAGTTGCAGTTGAAGCCATATAACATTGGGAGACTCAGGGAAAGTACCTAGAATGACAAGGACAGATAGTAAAGGATGGAGCCTTGTGCTGTGAATGGACTGAAGATTGCCAGAAAATGAACTTGTGAGGTGGGTGGTAAGAAATAGTGCCGGTGCCATAAGAGAATGGTATTACAGAGGCTCAGGAAAGCAAGTCCCTTAAGGCATAAAACTTATAACAAAAGTCAGAAAGAAATATGAATACATATTTATTGGATTTGGAGGTGCTGAGGATGAGCCACAGGATACCCCTTTCTGGTCACTCTTAGCCATTGGCCTCTGTGCCCCCCTTCTTTGTGTGTCTCCATGAAAGTATGCAGTTCAAAGCCCCGGGAATGAAAGGGTTAAGTGTATGACTTCTTTTTATGTGTCCAGTCTTTCCTTTCTTCATTCCGGGGCATTTTTCATGAGCATTCTTTCCCTTACTTGTTGATGTTATTTTAAACATCTTCTTGAAGTAGTGATCTAGACTGGATCTGTGTCCCCACCAAATCTCGGGTCGAATTATAATCCCTACTGTTGGAGGTGGGGCCTGGTGGGAGGTGACTGGATCACGGGGGTGGTTTCTCCTGAATAGTTTAACACCGTCCCCCTTGGTACTGTCGTGGCAATAGTGAAGGTGTTCTCGTGAGATCTGGTTGTTTAACAGTGTGTAGCGTCTCCCCCCAGCCCCTTTGTCTTTCTCCTGCTCCCGCCGTTTTTGACACTTCTCTCCTTGTTTACCTTCCGCCATGATTGTAAGTTCCCTGAGACCTCTCCAGAAGCTGATGCTGCTTCCTGTACAGCCTGCAGAACCACGAGACCATTAAAACTCTTTTCTTTATAGATTACCCAGCCTCAGGTATGTCTTTATAGCAATATGAGAATGGCCTAACACAAGTAGGAAAGTATTATGGGATGGATTCTTCTCCCTTTAAAATGCTTATCTGGAAGTCCTAATCTCCAGAACGTCAGAATGTGACTGTATTTGGAGAGAGGGTGTTTAAAGAGGTCATTATGCTCAAATGAAGCCTTTAGAGTGGGCCCTAATCCAGTACGACCGGTGTCCTTTTAAAAGGGAGAGACACCAGGCTTGTGCGTGTGCAGAGGAAAGGCCATGTGAGGACACAGTGAGAAGGCAGTCATCTGCAAGCCAAGGAGAGAGGCCTCAGGAGAAATCAAAGCTGCCAAGAGCTTGATCTTGAACTTCTAGCCTCCAAAACTGCGAGAAAAGACATTTCTGTTGTTTAAACCACCCAGGCTGTGGTGTCTTGTAATGGGAGCCCCAGCAAACCAATGTAGGAAGGATGTGGAAGTTCTGCTAGTGACCAGGTCTGCCTGGCTGTGTCTGTTATGAATGTGCTTGGGCGTCCTGGAGGGAGCGATGTGTGCACAAGTTAAGGTTGCAGATCCAGTCACACTCTCAAAACCAAAGGGGACGGAAGTGGGAGATGAAGTCAGGAAGATTAAACTCAGGGGTCAGATCACGTAGATCATTTTAAGGATATCTCTGTTGAAACATTTTTAAAAATTACAGTGTCTTGGCTTGATAAGGCCACCGGAAAAACAGGAACCTGAACAAAAAAACTAATTGAGTTCATTTTAAACAGCATCCATCCCCTTGCCCCTTCAGAAAGGTGAACAAAAGGCAAATGACACAAACCTGAAATGCTAGGCAGAGGAGTTTTGATGATGTGATACAGGAGACAGTCCAGGTGTCTGAGCACGAATAATTGAAGAGTGGGTGTTATTTGAGGAGGATCAAGAAAGGTTGGGAAGGAGGTGGGGGAAGAGAACATTCCCAATCTCAGCTTACTGTCATGCCTTCCTGCCTCCTACCTCCTGTCACATCAATCCTTCCTGTAAATGCTGGCAGAGGAGACCCTGGCCCCAGTGCCATTTTCTAGAAGATGCTCTCTGCCCTTCCCCAGCCAGACTGGTCACCACTAGGTGATGGTTCCAAGGGACCAAGGGGCCATGTCCCCCAGAACCCATGCACCTCCTTCTACACCACACCCTCCAGTACCTGGGACTCTGGAATGATATACTCCTACAGTCCCAAGCCCACTTCCAGCACCCCTGCCTGCCTCTTTCCAGGGTCCACCTTCTGAAGGGTCAAGTGGGCTTCTGAGGGGCTGCAGGGCTGCAGTGGAACTTAAATGTGAAGCCAGGATGTCCACCCATCATTAATCACCTCTCCAAGCAGGAGGCAGCCAAGAGTGAGAAGAGAAAGGGCAGGGTCACAGGCTGGGGGAGTGGAGGCTGGTTCTCCTTGAGAGGTGACATTCTGGTACGTCACACAGAGGAACCCGAGTTCTGAAGTCAAACCTTGTATTCCATGTCCTTATGAAGCACTGTTTGCCAAGGTAGGAGGACAAAACATGTTCTGTGTAACAGTATGGAGCTCAGTGTATAACTTTACGTGTTGGACATATGGTCGTCTCGCTCTCATTGCCCAGGCTGCAGCGCAGTGGCATGATCTCGGCTCACCGCAATCTCCGCCTCGCAGGTTCAAGCGATTCTCCTGCCTCAGCCTCCTGAGTAGCTGGGATTACAGGTGTGTGCCACCATGCCTAGCTAATTTTTGCATTTTTAGTCAAGACAGGATTTCACCATGCTGGCCAGGCTGGTCTCGAACTCCTGATCTCAGGTGATCGGCCAGCCTCGGCCTCTCAAAGTGCTGGGGTTACAGGCCTAAGCCACCGTGCCCGGCCCATTTGTGCAACGTTGAAGGCAACATGCTCTCCATCCGGGCTTGTTGAAGGCAACATGCTCTCCTCAGCCACTGACTCCAAAACCAAGACCTAATGATTCATTTTCCCTTGATTTTATTTCACGGTGTCATTTCCTCCTTAAAGCATTAAATGGCAATATTTTCATTTAAATGTTTCAGAATGAACATTGATATTTGTGACATTTGCCTTTGGTTCACATGTCTGAGAAGGAAAAATGATGGATGTCTTTTTGGTATTAATTCAATGATTTGTCATTTGTGTTCTGCTTTTCTATTTTTCCAATATTCTATGAAGCTATACTGTAACATCTTCTTCTGCTATTAATAACACAATTATCATATTTAAATAGAGACATCTATCTAAGTTTCAATTCATTCAGAGGAATGAGGACAGGCAATACACACCTTCTCCCTCTCAGGTTTGCAGTTGTATGTGCAGTAACTGAGTCTGGTCAGCAGATGGCAGTGAACATCTTGTCAGAAAGAAAAATAATTATTTAGGTTGCGTTAAAAATAAAGAGCCAGAGACAGAAAACACAGGACCTGTGGAGAAGCAGACGTGCTACAAAACACTGCCTTTGTTGCAGGAGAGGGCAATGCACACTTTTTTTTTTTTTTTTTTTTTTTTTTTTTTTTTGCCACGTCTCACTCTATCACCCAGGCTGGAGTGCGGTAGAGCATCCTGACTCACTGCAGCCTCCGACTCCAGGGTTCAAGCGATTCTCATGCCTCAGCCACCCAAGTAGCTCCACGCCACCACGCCAGGCTAATTTTTTGTATTTTTAGTAGAGACGGGGTTTCACCAATGTTGGCCAGGCTGGTCTCGAACTCCTAACCTCAGGTGATCCACCCGCCCTGGCCTCCCAAAGTGCTTGGACTGCAGGCGTGAACCACCGTACCGGGCCCAATGCACATTTTGTATGGAATCTATACAGCGCAACACCTTGCTTCATGCACCCCTTTCTACCCAACCCTGCTTACTTATTCAGGAGAAATTGTGCACATGAGATGTTAAATTAATGGCACACTCAGATTGGGGAATTCTGAGACAGGGAGGGTAAAACTGGGGTGACCTGGAGTGCAGAAGGCTGGCCCTGCCTCGCAGTCCCCAGGGAGGGCCGGGCTGCTGAGTGGCACGATCTGCCTCTCCAGATGCCCGGCTCTGACCTGCTTCCTGCCGCAGCTCCTTGGCAGCTCCTTGGCTGGGCCTCCCTGCTTCTCTGTATGCTTGCAGCATCCCAGGCTGGCTCTAGGCTCCAGAACCCAACCTGGGCCCCCCGCCCTAGCAGCCCCGCGCGGCCTGCGAGGAAGACAGCTTGTTTAACCCGTGCAGCCTCATCTCCCGGCTGATCCGGCGGTTACCATGGCAACCCCCAAGGCTCCTCCGGCATTCTCATTGACTGACCAGGCTTGGAAAAACCATTCTGGAATTGGCGGAGGTATATCTGGGGGGAAATTTTAATGAAAGAACAGCTTGACCTAGTTTTAATTCAGCACCATGAAATGGTAGGGACTTGAGGTGTGACTGTGACTGAATAGAAAGGGATAGCTGCTGCCAGGAAATGGGAAGGTCTCCCAGGCTGAAGAGAGATAGAGCAAGACAGGGCCTCGACCTTTGCTATTTCCTCATCTTCCAGCAAGAAGAGATCAACCCCCAGCCTGGCCAACATGATGAAACCCCGTCTCCACTAAAAATACAAAAGTTAGCCAAGTTTGGTGGTGGGTGCCTGTAATCACAGCTACTTGGGGAGGCTGAGGCATGAGAATTGCTTGAACCCAGGAGGTGGAGGCTGCAGAGAGCCAAGACTGCGCCAGACAGAGTGAGACTCTGTCTAAAAAAAAAAGAAAAAGAAAAAAGAAGAAGAGCTCAACCCTAAAATTAGTGGGCAGTTCTCCAACATGGGAAACCATGGGATCCATAGCGTGCAAGACCTTGCTTTATGCACCCCTTTCTACTCAACACAGCTTACTTGGGGAAATACCAAAAACAATGCAGAAATAGAGAATAATTCTGTTTTTGTTTGTTTGTTTGTTTGTTTGTTTGTTTTTAAGAGACAAGGTCTCACTATGTTGTCCAGGCTGGTCTCGAATTCCTGACCTCAACCATCCTCCTGTCTCATATTCTTGAGTTTATGTTTTAATAAAGATATAAATGTAAGATTATTTTAATTCTGTAAAACAGGAAAACAAAACCAAAAAAAACGCATTTCTTTTTGGAAAATGTGGGGGAAACATTCCTGACAATTTACAGCTAACATTATCTGTACTGTTCATATTAGTTTTTCCAATTTCCAAAGGCTACTACAGCAGGCAGTCTCTAAAAGGCCACCATAATTGTAAGCTTCCTGAGCCCTCTTCAGAAACAGCTGTTGGTGCTATGCTTCCTGTACACACAGCCGAACTGTGAGCCAATTAAAAATTAAACCCCCTTTCTTATAAATTACTCAGTCTCAGGCATTTCTTTTCTTTTCTTTCTCTTTTCTTTCTTTTTTGAGATGGAGTTGCGCTCTGTTGCCAGGCTGGAGCACAGTGGTGCAATCTCAGCTAACTGCAACATCTGCCTCCTGGGTTCAAGCGATTCTCCTGCCTCAGCCTCCTGAATAACTGGGACTACAGGCGTGTGCCAACACACCCAGCTAATTTTTGTATTTTTAGTAAAGACAGGGTTTCCCCATGTTGGCCAGGATGGTCTCGATCTCTTGACCTTGTGATATGCCCACCTGGGCCTCCCAAAATGATGGGATTACAGGCGTGAACCACTGCGCCCGGCCTCAGGTATTTCTTTATAGCAATACAAGAATGGCCTAACACACCTCCCAAGCTAATAAATTCTAACATATTACTTGTCAATTGCAGGTCTCAAATTCAGGTGTTTGCTGCTGTTGGCGAAGGTTTGTTGCAAATATTTATTGCAGGCTTGAAAGTGTATTAACTGAAAACCCTTATAAGGTAGGTACTATTAGACTCACTTTCTGGATTAAAACAATGAAGGCACAAGGATGTCAAGTCACTTGCTCAACTACACACAGGTGAAGAGGCACAGCTGGGATACTAAATTTGGCAGTCTGTGAATGGAATCTGCATTCTTATTCACTAGAGGAGACAGGTTATCTGGGATGTTTTTCTAAAATGCAATCTCATTTGAATTGCAAGCCCATACTCCACTAGATTGCAGAAACTTAATCTCAGTCAAAGGTCACAGTGTCCAGCGTGACCCATGTTTCCTAGGGTCATGTCTGAGTTAGTTGGGAATGTAAACAGAGATTTGAGATCTGGGTGAGGAATCTGGTTCTCAGCCATCAAACCACAGAAGTTGTCGCCACATTGTTCCTACAGATAGCAATCCTGCCTGACTTCCCCCATGATCTTTTGGGTGCTTGGGAAACACTAGTCTACTCCAAGCGCTGGTGTTTGGGAGACTCTGCAAGACCATCTCCTCCTAACTGCACTTACACAAATATCTACTCAAGTTTAGTCTAGCTCTGCATCTTTGGCACTCCATGGGAAGAGGGCCGTGGGGAGCAGGACTTCCAAGACCTTATCTCACCATCCTCACTTGACCTGATGGAAGAGGTTGGATGGGATCAAGGGGGCACTCATGTAGCAGCCAGGATCACAGCCCTGCATGTTTTTATTGCTGCTGACCACACCCCTCCAACCCAGATATGCTGAGGGAGGCTCTGTCTTTTCTCGGACTCTCATTTACACACCTATAACAAATAGAGCTGCACCAAGAAGCCCCTCCCTAAGGTTTTATGTGAGACAAATACCGACTTGTGAGTGGTTCAAAGATGTTTTTGCTGTAAGATTAGTCAGTTTGGATTTTATCCTGAAGTTAGTGGGTACTCTGGAGATAGTTAAACCTGAAAGACTTGGGAAGGCAATAGTTTGCTTGAAAAGAGGCAAGAAAATGAAGAAAGAATGAGTAAAAGAAGAGGGAGCAGAGGTTAGGTGTGGTGGCTCATGCCTGAATTCCAGCACTTTGGGAGGCCAAAGAAGGACTGTCTCTTGAGTCTAGGAATTTGAGACCAGCCTCGACAACACAGCAAGACCCCATCTCTAACCAAAATTTAAAAATTAGACCCCATCTCTAACAAAAAAAAATTAAAATATTAACCAGGCATGGTGACAGTCTCCTGTAGTCCTAGCTACTTGGGAGACTGAGGCTGGAAAATCCTTTGAGTCTAAGAGTTTGAAGTTACACTGAGCTAGGGTGGTGCCACTGCACTCTAGCCTGGGTGACAGAGCAAGATCCTGTCTCTAAATTAAAAATAAAAAAAAGAGGAGGCAGAAAAGAATTTAAAAATAGTGGGGGAACCACTTAACATCTGTTCAGGGATGTGATTCACTAGAACCAATGAGATTAATATCATCACCATCACCTTCATCACTACCATTTTGCATGCATCATCTCTAATTACATGCCCAGAGGTCAAACACTGGTAGCCCAAGGGTGGAGTAAGCATCCCAGGGCAGGCAGTGACTACCTCACAGTAGTTCCCACCGACCTCACATCCCTCATGTAGGTACCAGCCAGGCCCCATTGGCACCGAAATGTGTAGACCCAGATGTGTTGGGTGGGCCTAGGTAGAAATCTCACTTGATGGCCACAGTATATTTATCATATACATGGAGTTATGATGCATCTCTGCCCAGGAATAGAATCCCAACAAGAGTCTTAGAAATGCACTGAAGTGAATGAAATCCAGGACCGTAGGGCTGGTCACCCAGAGTCTTCTTCCATTATGTCTTCTTCCACCACCTGTTTCTTCTATTGTACTCTTACAAGTGAGTCGGAGCCAGCGGTCGCTTAATCCTCCCCTCTCCTCTTGATGCTGCCTCCACATCCGCACCCCTCCTCAACAGTAAAAACGAAACAACCACAAAGCTCGTCCGCTGGTTGTGTGCCTAACATTTTATCCTAAAGTTTTGAAAAGAACAAAAAATAACCTGATAATTTCTAAATGAGGTAATTCATTTAGGCACTGACAGCCATTCATGCATCACTATGAATTCATTTACCAAATTAATCAATCAATATAGGCCAATAATCAGATCAAGCAGGCAGCAGACCAGTTTGCTCTGGTTTGATTTATTAGATGACTAGAAAGATCAGACGATTAGATCAGATTAATCAAATGCTTTTTACAAGCATCCACAGAACAGAAAAGGTCTTCCCAGGGCATCATGAGCTAAACCGAGTGCACTGGGTGACTGGGCTCTGAAGAGGAGCTGCTTATGGTTTTGCTCTGCATCCCCACCCGAATCTCACCTTGAATTGTGGTAATCCCCATGTGTTGTGAAAGAGACCCGGTGGGAGGTAATTGAATCACGGGGACAGGTTTTTCCCATGCTGTTCTTGTGATAGTGAATAAGTCTCACAAGATCTAGGCTCCCACCTTGCTCAGGTTTTAGAAGTCCCGCATTGCAGAGGCACGGCTGAACATCCCAGTGACTGGACATCTGTGTCAGTTTCCTGTGGCTTCCATAACAAACTACCATAACCTTAGTGGTTTAAAACAACACAAATTTATTATCTCATGGTTCCAGAGGTCAGAAGTCAAAAATGGGTTTTATATGGGCTTAAAGCAAGGTGTGGACAGAACTGCATTCCTCCTAGAGATTCCAGGGGAAAACCCATTCCTTCCCTTTTCCAACTTCCAGAGGCCACCTTCATTCTTCGGCTTATCACTCTGATCTTTGCTCTGCCATCAGTCACATCTCCTGCCTCCCTCCTTCACTTATAGGGATGCTTGGGTTCACATTGGGTCCATCTAGATAATTCAAAATCGTCTCCCATCTCAAGAACCTTAGCTTAACCCCCCTGCAAAGTTCCTTTTGCCATGTAAAGTAACATATCCACAGGTTCCAGATCGGGATGTGGACATCTTTGGAGGGCCGTCTTTCCACTTCTTCCAACAATCCAAGGCCATCACCAGGTTTTCAGAAGCCAACATAGCCTGCCTGGTCCTTTCAAGACCCACCCCTGTGCTTGGAGACACTGAAAGGCCTCACAGGACAAAATCACACACTGCTGGTTCTGCCACAGCTCTTAAAATTAAAGTAGTCTGTCTGCATTAAAACCTGGCTTCCAGAAGAGTTCTGCTATCATGGAAATACATAACCTGGGAGGATAAATAGCATGCTTCCAACAATGCTTATCACCTATCATTAGGGAATGATAGGCGGGTTTATCACATTTCCTGTGATTAAGAGGTGCCATAATTAATTACCTGTTGGGAAGGGACTGGTGATGATGCTTAGAACTTGGGACTCCCGGCCCAGCTCCAGACTCCAGAAAAGATGAAAAGCATTGAACTTACAGTGGTTACTTCTGCCATGAAACATGTTAGCTGGAGACAGAATCCAATAAGAAACTCAGCTACACTGAAGTGTGTGTGTGTGTGTGTTTATAAAATCTTGTGTTTTCTTTTTATGATTTACCTCTACCAACAACAGTTCACTTCGAAGGTCCAAGGTTTGGAACTGGGGATAAAGTCTTTAAAAGTAAAAATAAAAATCGTCTAATATATGCTATGTCCTGAGTGAGTGTGAAATAATGTGGCTGTTAAAAACTGACTGGGTCTTCAAGGAAGTTGTATTAGTGCATTTTGGGGATCATAACAAAGTGCCAGAAATTGAGTGGCATAAAACAACAGAAATTAATTTACTCGCAATCCTGCAGAGTAGAAGCCTAAGATCAAGGTGTGGCAGGGGAAATTCCCGCTGAGGTGTCTCGCGGGGGCTTGCGGACAGCCGTCTTCTCCCTGTGTCACCATATGGGCCTCCCTCTGAGTGTGTCTGTGTCCCAACCTCTTATTATAAAGACACCAGTCATATGGGATCAGGGCCCACCCTAGTGGTCTCCTTTGACCTTAAATAACTTTTCCAAATACAGTCACATTCTAAGGGACTGGGGTTAGGACTTCAACATATGAATTTCGGAGGGCACAATTCAATTGGTAACAGAAATGTAGGACTGAGCAAAGCAAAGAGGAGGAGGCAACAGAGGTGGAGGGGAGTGGAATGCACATATATATGGCTTGAGAGGGGCTGGAACTTGGGCAAAGAGAGTTGGGTTTGTTTTGTTTTGTTTTGTTTTGTTTTTTTGTTTTGTTTTGAGACGTAATCTTGTTCTGTCACCCAGGCTGAAGTCCTATGGCATGATCATGGGTCACTGCAACGTCTGCCTCCTGGGTTCAAGCGATTCTCCTGCCTCAGCCCCCCGGGGTAGCTGGGACCACAGGCACTCACCACCACACCTAGCTAATCTTTCTATTTTTAGTAGAGACGGGGTTTCACCGCGTTGGCCAGGATGGTCTCCATGTCTTGACCTTGTGATCCGCCCACCTCGGCCTCCCGAAGTACTGAGATTACAGGCATGAGCCACCGCGCCCGGCCCAAAGATAGTTTAATCTACTCTTAGTCAAGGGAAAGACACCAAACACAGACAGACTGATGACAGTAAGGAGGCTCTGTGCTGCCTCTAGATAAGTCACTGATAAACGCTTGCTTTCAGGGTTTCTAGGTCTTCTTTCACCTACACTCTGCTTGTCATAGTACTCACAGTGCACTCACTGTATTAGTCTGTTCTCACACTGCTAATAAAGACATACCCAAGACTGGGTGATTTACAAAGAAAAGAAGTTTAATTGACTCACAGTTTCACATGACTGAGGAGGCCTCACAATCATGGCGGAAGAGCAAGGGACGTCTTACGTGGCAGCAGGAAAGAGAGAGCTTGTGCAGGGGAACTGTCCTTTAAAAAATCATCAGATCTCGTGAGACTTATTCACTATCACAAGAACAGCATGGGAAAAACCTGTCCCCGTGATTCAATTACCTCTCACCAGGTCTCTCCCACAACACATGGGGATGACTACAATTTAAGGTGAGATTTGGGTGGGGATGCAGAGCAAAATCATATCACTCACATTTCTATAGTACCCAGACTATGTCTGCTTCCCTCCATGACTAAAAACTCTAACCTTCTGTTGTGAGGCAAACAGTCAAAATGAAGGAGATATGCAAAGTTTCCCCATTTTACTTCCTTGGGGACAGAAAACTGTGACTTAGATAAGCATTGTCCTAAAACCTCTCCACCTTAATTTCCTCATTTATAAAAAGAGTGGATATCCTGGATGATTCTAAAATTATATTAGTAGGATTGGAAACTCAAATCTACTTATGACTCTAGGGAAAATTATTTAACATATGCTTCCCAGGGAAATATTAAATTAAAATCATGGCTACATAAAGACTAAATACCAAATGAGGATATCTATCAATAAAAAGAAAGGCAATTAGCAACATAATCAATCGATATACTGTTTATGTTTTATTATGAACATGAACCAGTTCCTTAAGTCAATTACTGCCTGCATTACCTTGCTAGGGCTGCCATAACAAGGAATTGCAAACTATGTGCTTAACAGCAGAAATGCATTGTCTCATAGTCCTGGAGATCAGGCATTGGCAGGGTTGGTTCCTTCTGAAGATGTTAGGAAATAATCTGTTTTCGACCTCTCTCCTAGCTCCTAGCCCTGGCTTGCAGCTGAATAACATGTCTTCTCATGGCATTCTCCCTGGGTGCATTTCTATGTCCAAATTTCCCCTTTTTAAAAGAATACCAGTCATATTGGATTAAGAGCGCACCCTAGTCCAGTATGACCTCATCTAACTAATTACATCTGCAATGACCCTATTTCCAAATAAGGTCATCATTTGAGGTACTGGAAGTTAGGACCTCAACATATGAATTTAGCAGGGAACACATATAAACCCATAACACTGCCTGTCAGTGGATTAAAAAAAAATAATGAGAACATTTAACTCTCTCACCGTATCAGTCTATTCTCACATTGTTCTAAAGAAATACCTGAAACTGGGTAATTTATAAAGAAAAGAGGTTTCATTGACTCCCAGTTCCATAGGCTGTCCAGGAAGCATGGTGCTGGCATCTGCTAGGCTTCTGAGAAGGCCTCAGGAAACTTACGATTGTGGCAGAAGGCAAAAGGGAAGCAGGCACATCTTACATGGCAGGAGCAGGGCCAAGAGAGAGTGCAGGGGGAGGTGCTGCACACGTTTAAACAACAAGGTATCATGAGAACTCACCATCATGAGAATAGCACCAAGGGGACCGTACTAAAGCATTAATGAGAAATTCACCCCCATGATCCAATCACCTCCGACCAGGCCTCACCTCCACCACTGGGGATTACAATTTGACATGAGATTTGGTGGGGATGCAGACCCAAACTATGTCACTCATCCTGTCCATTTAAAAAGAGAGACTCAGTCAACATGTACCTACACTGTAACCTCCTCCCCTGTCCATAGTTTCACTGTTCATGGTTTCTGATACCCACAGTCAACTGTGGTTCAAAAATAGATAAGTACAGTACAATAAGATATTTTGACAGAGAGAGACAACACATCCATATACATGTTATTACAGTATATTGTTATAATTGTTCTATTTTATTATTAGCTATGGTTGTCAATTTCTTATTGTGCCTAATTCATAAATTAAACGTTATCGTAAGTATGCATGTATAAGAGAAAAACATATAGTAGTATATATAGTATATTATAGTCATGTGTATGATGTTCAGCACTATCCATGGTTTCAGGCACCCACTAGTGGGCTTGGCACATATCCCTGTCAGATAAGAGGGGATTACTATATTTTCTGTAATGTTACTCTTAATCAGTAATTAAGTCAAAAGCATTTTTTTAAAAAGAAAACTTTCTAAGTCAACTAAAGAAAAACTCTTGTTCTCCTGTATGTCTTCTTCTATATGTCATCATAAAATGTTTGCCTCTAGAACCTTTCCTGTGCTTCTAGCCTGTTTTTGCTCCCCCAACTCAAGTATGCATGATGTTTAGAAGTTATTTCCAGAAAGTTTTCCACTGAAGGGATCCTTGAAGCAGCAAGTTAGACTGCCTGTAATGATTTGGATGTCTGCAAGGCACCTGCAGGGGAGACATCCAGTCCTTGCTGGTAGCTCAGAGTAACCCCAATTTCAATGTGTTTGGAAAATGTAATGGAAGTCTCCATAATTATAGTCTAGACTCGCTCAGCAGTCCCCAGAGCACATGTTTATAACAAAACAAATACAATATTTTTATTCCTCTTATCTTGCAGTAAACATTGCCAGGACATACATTTCTTTCACCCTTCTTCACTTTTAATTAGCTTTTACAGACCGTAATAGAGCTGTAAACACCATGTGACAGCAGTAGCATTTTCTGCTCACTTAAGAATTCAAGGCCAGGCGCGGAGGCTCACGCCTATAATCCTAGCACTTTGGAAGACCGAGGCGGATAGATCACCTGAGGTCAGGAGTTCGATATCAGCCTGGACAACATGGTGAAACCCCATCTCTACTAAAAATGCAAAAATTAGCTGGGCATGGTGGCGGGTGCCTGAAATCCCAGCTACTGGGGAGGCTGAGGCAGGAGAATCACTTGAACCCAGGAGGCAGAGGTTGCAGTGATCCAAGATCGCGCCACTGCACTCCAACTGGTGTGACAAGAGCGAGATTCTGTCCAAAAAAAAAAAAAAAGAATTCAAGGTGGCCTCAAAGAATCCCCACAATTTACAAAAACCATAGTTTAATATGAACCTTTAAAAGATAAATGTGCATTTAGCATTTGGGACTATTACTTGAACTCTGGTTTGAAGATGTCTACTACTCTGAACGTTTAATAACTGATTTCCTATGGGCATATAATCAATTGAAATATGAAAAGGCCTGTCTAGATGGAAAAAGTATCTTTTAAAGCAGTGGGGACATCTTGTGGCCAATTTTATTAAAGTTTTTTTTTTTATTATTTTATTTTATTTATTTTTTTTTTTTGAGATGGAGTCTCACTCTTGTTGCCCAGGCTGGAGTGCAGTGGCGTGATCTTGGCTCACTGCAAACTCTGCCTCCCAGATTCAAGTGATTCTCCTGCCTCAGCCTCCTG
This sequence comes from Macaca nemestrina, assembly GCF_043159975.1. Classification (NCBI taxonomy): domain Eukaryota; kingdom Metazoa; phylum Chordata; class Mammalia; order Primates; family Cercopithecidae; genus Macaca; species Macaca nemestrina. Next base: position 118,204,916 of record NC_092133.1, on the reverse strand, counting down.
AGTAGCTGGGATTACAGGTGCATGCCATCATGTCCAGCTAATTTTGTGTTTTTGGTAGAGATGGGGTTTCGCCATGTTGCCCAGGCTGGTCTTGAACCCCTGACCTCCAGTAATCCACCTGCCTCAGCCTCCCAAAGTGCTGTGATTACAGGCATGATTCACCAAGATTTTTTTAAATGAGATAACAGTTGATCCTCCTCCGTGTGGGTGCATCCTGCCTCTGTAGATTTAACCAACCATGGGTCAAAAACATTTGAAAAAAAAAAATTGTCTGTACTATTTACATATAGACTTTTTCTTCTGATCATTATTCCCTAAACAATACAGCATAACCATTATTTCATAGCATTTACATTGTGTTAGGTATTATAAGTAATCTAGAGATGACTTAGAGGGTACGGGAGGATATGCGTAGGTTATGTGCAACACTACATATTTGCATACACTACTATTTTCCCTTTTGTCTACACGCCCACAAATAAACACATAAAAAGACATCATTTTACAATGGCGTAGAATTTGCATTTAAGGGACTTGAGCATCTGTGGATTTGGGTATTCGTGGGAGGTCCTAGAACACCCCACAGACACCAAAGGATGACTGTATTTTGACTGAATAAATATAAGGAATGCTGACAGTAGGTTAGTAATTGTGCTATATGCAAGGAGAATAAAGATAAAACACAAGCTGTTTTTTGAGGAAGCTATCAGAATAGAAAGACACTGAGCTATTTAATATGGCCAAACCTCATTTTATTTACTTATACAGAAGAAATCCAGGTGTCTTGTTTCAAAAAACAAAAGCAAACAAACAAAAAAAGTTAAAAGTACAGATGTCACGAACACCTGTTTTCCATACATCGTGCATTCCTTAGTACCTGCCCCTCGGTTTTACTTTAGAGATCAACCAGCACACGCTGTCCATGTCTTAAGGTGAGACAGCTGGTCAACTCCTTTGGCTACAGGTCCATCTAATCTGTGTATTCTTTTTCTGGCTTTTTTTTTTTTGGACGGAGTCTCGCTCTGTTGCCTAGGCTGGAGTTCAATGCTGCCATCTTGGCTCACTGCAACCTTCACTTCCCAGGTTCAAGTGATTCTCCTGCCTCAGCCTCCTGAGCAGCTGGGATTACAGGCATGCGCCACTACACCTGGCTAAATTTTGTATTTTAGTAGAGATGGGGTTTCACCATGTTGTCCAGGCTGGTCTCAAACCCCCGACTTCAGGTGATCCACCCGCCTTGGCCTCTGAAAGTGCTGGGATCACAGGCGTGAGCCACCACACCCGGCCAATTTCTTTTATTTAAGCCACCTAGTCTACTGTATTTTGATGGCAGCCTGAGCTAATACACAAGTACAGAATATAAATATTTTTAGCTGTACGTGGAACCACTATTGACGATATATCAGACTTTAAAAGTCTCAATAAATTTTAAAAGATTACAATTTTACAGACTATATTCTTCAATAATGGCCTTAAATCAGAAACCAATAAGAAAAGAACATCTAGAAAATGTCCACGTTTCATTTTTTAAAAAGCTAATTGGTGTTAATAAAATTACAGGTGAAATTAGAAAATATTCTAAACTGAACGAGAACAGAAAACACAACATAGCAAAATCTATGAGGCGCAATGCCTAGAGGAAAGTTTATCACTTTAAATATTTAGAAAGGAAAAAAATTATATCAGTTATGTTTCGTCTTAGGACGCTGAAAAAATAAAATTGAACCAAATTAAGTAGTAGGAAGAAAATAATAAAGATAAAAGCAGAAAGCAATGAAATAAGAAACAAAGAAAAAAATAATAAAGCCAAAAATTTTTCCTTTGAAAAGAGTAATTGAATTAATATACTCCTAAAAAACCAATCACACACAGACAAAATATCTAGAATTAGGAATGAAAGAGGAAATATAACTGCTTATCCTATAAACATTAAAAGGATAATAAAAATATTATGGATAATTATACGCTAATAAATATGTCAATTTAAATTAAATGACAAATTTCAAAATTGACCCAGGAAGTAATGTTGAATCAGAATACCCTGTATCTACTAAAGAAATTTAATATACAATAACTAACATTTCCATAAAGAATACAATCCTAGACAGTTTCAGATGGTGAATTCTATCAACCACTGAAATGAGAAAGACAGCATCTTACCAAAACTCTCACAAAACAGAAAAGGGAACACTTCCCAACTCATTTTATGAGGCCAGCATCACTTGGATACCAAAATCTAACAAACCAGAAAAGAAAATTTCAGAAAATGTCTCTCAGGAACATAGATGCAAAAGTTCTTAACAATATTGGAAAATCAAATCCAGCAGTACATAAAAATAATATTACATCATGACCAAAGACAGTTTATCTACGAATGCAAAGCTGATTTAACAACAGAAAACCACTCAGATAATTCACTACATTGACAGATGAGGGAGGAAAAACAACACGATTACCTTAATATAGGAACAAAAACATTTGACTAAATTAGTCATTCATGACAAAAACTCATAGCAAACTAGGAATAGAGGTGAACTTCCTCAACCTCATAATGGTCACTACAAAAACCACTACTGTTAACACACATGATGAAAGAGTGAACTATTTCTTCCTTAATTTGGGGGAAAAAAATCATGAATATCTGCTCTCACCACTTCAATTCAACATTATACAAGATGTTAGAGCTACTAAAATAAGGTAAACTTAAACAAATAAACAATTTTAAAAGAGAGAGAAGCAAGAAGGGGAGGGAGGAAGAAAGTTTGGAAAGAAAGAAGTAAAACTGTGTGTGTTTGCAGGTGATGTGATATTTATGTAGAGAATCCTAACGAATCTACAAATAACTTACCAGAATTCAGTGAATTTAGCAAGATCACAAAGTACGTGGTCAAAATACAATAATTAATTGTTTTTCTATATGCTAGCATCAGAGAACTCAAAAATAAAATCTAAAATTGTGCTATTTACCATAGAGAGACGTGTATAAAATACTTAGAAAAACGTTTAAAGTCTTGAAAGATCTTTATGCTAGACAATTACGAAGATTCGCCAGAGAAATCAAAGAAGACATCAATAAATGGAGAGCCATGTGCATGAATTAGAAAACTGAATATTCCTAAAATGTGAAATTCTTCCCTAATTGATGTATATCTTCAATGCAGTCTCAACACATTCCTAGAAGACTTTTCCTTACATAGAAATTAACAAGCTGTTTCTAAAATCTACACAGCAATGCAAAGGACCTAAAATCATTAAAGCAACCTTTAAAAATGAGAACAAATTGAAAAGACTCGGTACCAAATTTCAAGACTTAAAGCCAAAGTAATGAAGATGAGGTGGTATTTTCACAGAAAAAGAGAGACAGATCAGTGACTCAGAGTCCAGAAACAGACCCACATATGCATTCTATTAATTTCTGATGAATAAATGCACTGACTATTCTTGGTTTGGTGATGTGTATATGAAAAATACAACTACAAACAGATTTGAATTTTTCTAACATATTAAAATAAAGTACCTGACAATATTCTTCAGGCAAAGGAAGAGATAAAGGGCAAAAGAAGATTGTGGTCTAGCTCAGAGGTCTAGCACAAGCAAATGGAAAAGTAGATGATATATATTATACTACATCTTAGAAGCAACACTACTATAGGCAAAGTGTACAAAAACTCATTTTAAATATAATTCAGGAGGGAGACGAGAATAGCTGGGACTCTTGTAATGCATCCCACAGTCTAACTCCATAAGGATGATCTTAAGATGTTTGGTTATTCATTCATCTTCAAGAGTGAGGTCCTTAAGCCTATTTGAGAAAGAGAGGAGAGGGCATGAGGAATGGGGATAAAAGGAAACAAAGGAGCAAGGAATTTTATGTGGGTGTGATCAAGCAGGAGCTCAGGAAAGGATACTCCAGAATCAAGGCCTCAGAAGCAAAAGTTTCTCTCTGACTTTCTGCAGTCTCCTGACTCTGACCTCTCATTCTCCCTGAGGCTAGTTACAGGGACTAGACTATCTCTGGCCAGGCGCGGTGGCTCATGCCTGTAATCCCAACACTTTGGGAGGACAGGGTGGGCAGATCACCTGAGGTCAGGTGTTTGAGACCAGCTTGGCTAACATAGCGAAACTCCCTCTCTACTAAGAATACAAAAGTTAGCCCAGCGTGGTGGCACACTCCTGTAATCTCAGCTACTCAGGAGGCTGAGGCAGGAGAATTGCTTGAACCCAGGAGGCGGAGGTTGCAGTGACCCGAGATTGTATCACTGCATGAGTAACAGAGCAAGACTTAGTCTCAAAACAAACAAGAAAGAAGAAAGAAAAGAAAAGAAAAAGGAAGAAAGGAAGAAGAAAGAAAGAAAGAAAGAAAGAAAGAAAGAAAGAAAGAAAGAAAGAAAGAAAGAAAGAAAGAAAGAAAGAAAGAAAGAAGAAAGAAAAGATTATCTCTTTCCCAGGGTGGGTCATAGAAACCAGAACCTCTTTTCCTTGACACCAACAATAAAACCTAAAATTATTACTCTGCCTCCCCCTACGTCTTTCTTTCTTTAAAAAAAAAAAAAAAAAAAAAAATTTCTTTAAAAAAAACAAAGAGAGAGAAACAGGGTCTCACTATGTTGCCCAGGCTGGCCTTGAATTCCTGAGATCAAGGGATTCTCCTGCCTCAGCTCCCAAAGTGGTAGGGTTACAGTCGTGAGTCACCACTCCCCAGGCTCAATGACTTTCTGTGTAAAAACTGGCCATAAGAAATTGTCTGACCTACCTCGTTTGATTCTAGTTCATAATAGCCCCATTCCAGAGAGGGTCCTGCCCCACACCCAGAAAGAAGGAACATGGCACAGAGAGGCCAAGAGGAATGTAGGCAGACAGGCCTTGCTAGATTTCCCCACTCAGTCTGTCAGCAGTAGACCACACCCTATGGTCCAATCCTATTTCTGCAGAGCTGTCCATATTGTGTTGGACCTAAGCAGGAAAGTGAACAATTTCCTCTCTCTCTTTGGATCTTCTTTCTGAAGGCTCCATGTCACATAAAACTACAATCTAGTAAATTTGTATGACTTTTCTCCCATTTATCTGCCTTTTGTCAGTTGACTTTCAGTGAACCATCAGAGAGTGAAGGGGAAGTTTCCCGTGGCCCTGCAATAATAATAATATGCCATAGAATGAGGAGCATCATGGCATCAATGCTCTGTATCATTCTGAATGTCCATCTGTCCATTTGTGCTCCACCTTACAGAAATTTGTTGGAATCTCTGCCCCACTGAAGTCAGGGACAAAGAAGTCCCTAACTTCATTGATGATACTCTGTGTGTGTGTGTATATATATATATATATATTTTTTTTAAACTTATTTATTTATTTATTTATTTTGAGACGGAGTCTCGCTCTGTCGCCCAGGCTGGAGTGCCGTGGCACGATCTTGGCTCACTATAACCTCCACCTCCCGGTTCAAGTGATTCTCATGCCTCAGCCTCCCAAGTACCTGGGACTACAGGCGCGCACCACCATGCCCAGTTAATTTTTGTATTTTTAGTAGAGGCAGGTTTCACCATGTTGGCCAGGCTGGTCTCGAACTCCTGACCTCAAGTGATCTGCCTGCCTTGGGCTCCCAAAGTGCTGGGATTACAGGAGTGAGCCACTGTGCCCAACCGCTATATATATATTTAAATTGTTACTTTCCTTCTAACATATATGTGATCTGTGATAGAAAATAATATATCATTAAATTAATCATAATTTCTAAACGTGGCATTTATGAAAACAACATTTTGCATTTTGAATGATAAATTTACAACTACAGTTACAAAAACATATTCGAGAAAATGAACCAAGAGTGACTGAGATGGAAATTACCACGGCCTCTCTGTTGGATACTTCCTGTCCGACTGCTTTTTATCTTTCACTCCTGCCTAGTAGCTTTTGACATGTAAATATATCCATTCGTGGCCACTAGATGGCAGTCTACTCAAAAACACGACTTGGCTCCTTTTTCTTTCCACAAGGCTAAGGAATTATGTTAGCATTTGACCTGTTCTCTCCCTCCAAAACCTAGCAAACCCAAGTTTTCATGAGTTTGCTAAGAACCAACGTAGTTATCCTGAGTACATAATACCTGAACAAAAAATGTTCGCTGTTTTCAACAAAGGGAACATTTGTCACAACAGGAATTCACTGGAGTTAGACAGAGAAAGGGTCCCAGTCATGAGTTCAGTAAAAGGTACAACATCCCTCCCTCTGTCTCTCTCCCTGTAACTCTCCTCCTTTCTCTCTTTCTTCTCCTCTTCCTTCCTCCCTCTTTCTTTTTTCTTTCTTCCCTCCCTCCCTTTGTTTTCTCACTTCTTTCTCTTTCTTTCTTTCTTTCTCTCTTTCTTTCCTTTCTTTCTTCTTTCTCTTTTCCTTCCTTCCTTCCTCCTTTCCTCTCTCCCCACTTCCTTAATATGGTTTGGCTGTATTCCCACCGAAATCTCATCCTGAATCATAGCTCCCATAATTCTCACATGTTGTGGGAGGGACCCAGTGGGAGGTAATTGAATGATGGAGGTGGGTTCTTCCCATGCTGTTCCCATGATAGTGAATAAGTTTCATGAAGTCTGATAGTTTTATAAAGGGCAGTTTCTCTCTACATGTCCTCTTGCCTGCTGCCATGTAAGATGTGCCTTTGCTCCTCCTTCACCTTCTGCCATGATTGTGAGGCCTCCTCGGCCATGTGGATCTGTGAGTCCATTAAATCTCTTTCAGTTAGAAATTACACAGTCTCAGGTATGTCTTTATCAGCGCCATGAAAATGGACTAATATACACCTCCTCCCTTTCTCTTTCTTTCTTCTCTCCCTCCCTCCCTTTCTGTCTTCCTCCTTCTCCCTGTCTCTCTTTCTTCCCTCTCATCCCTCCTCCCTTCCTTCCTTCACTTTGTTTATTTTTTTGTTTCCTCACTTCTTTGGCATCTTCGATGCTGATTTCAGCCTCTGGAGTGTTATAGAGGTGAAGAGGGAAAGCTTCCCCCTTCTGCCTCTAAAGATCCACCGAAATGAACTGACAAGAGGCCGATTAATAATCCTAGGAGAATGAATTCCCAATAACCCAATGAGGTCCAGATTCTTATATACTCTTCTTCAGAGGGGAAGAGGAGGTGAGAGTCTGTAGGAGAAAATGACTTTTAGGGAGGTCTGAAGGGACCCAGGAGGTGGATATTTATCTTGTAAATGATGCTGTTTGGAATTGAGAAGTAACGGAGAACAGATAATAGTTTGAGACAAAGTTCATTTACATTCCAGGTATGGTGTTTAACTTCCAGTCTCTTCCTCTGTGATGAGTTTTAATCTTTTCTGGTTAATGAAATTTCAGGGGACAGATGCAAGGGATCCAGTTGTGTTCCTCTTTTGAAGCCTGGTTTCTAGGTTAACAAGGGAACTTCCGAGAACAGCCTCATCTTGTGTTTGGGAGAAAGAGAAGATTGAATGGATTGGAGGGGAGGTTAGAGAGACCTTGACACTGCTTCTTTGGTTCCACTTCTGGTATATTGTTGTTTTCTGAGCCCCAACAGTGTACACAAATACATGAAACCAGAGGCTGGCACTCTGGGAGAAATGACGCTGCCATGCAGTTTCTGGCCTGGCACCTCTAGTGATCTTCTTCTGCTGACTAAGATCTTTTTTTTTTTTTTTTTTTTTTTTGAGATGGAGTCTCCTTCTGTCACCCAGGCTGGAGCGCAGTGGTGTGATCTCGACTCACTGCAACCTCCGCCTCCCGAATTCAAGCGATTCTCACGCCTTAGCCTCCCAAGTGGCTGGGATTACAGGCGCGTGCCACCGTGTCTGGCTAATTTTTGTATTTTTAGTAGAGATGGGGTTTCACCATGTTGGCCAGGCTGGTCTTGAACTCCTGTCCTCAGGTGATCAGCCCACCTTGGCCTCCCAAAGTGCTGGGATTACAGGCGTGAGCCACTGCACCCAGCCTTCACCTGGCGTAGTTTTGCATAGCCTACAGAACAGGAGGCTGCTTATTCCTCGGTCCCTGACCTCTTGCTCCTTGATGTTTCCAGCAGTGAAAGGATCATTCCCCAGTCACTTGCACATGGGAAGAGAGCAAAATCAGGGGCTGGCTATAGTTAAGACAAAGGTAATCTGGGACTGAGCGCCCCCACTGTCTGGGTGGTACTGTATCACCCAACAAGTACATTACCTAACAAACTCTATGTCTCAGTTTCTTTGTCTATAAAAGAGGATAATAATTTCACCTACCTCATTTTTTTAATATAAAATGGATAAAGTACTTAAAACAATACCTGAGACATGGTATGTGGTCAATGAATGTTAGTGCTAATAACACTGATGATTATTACTATTATAAACACAGTAAACATAAAGTTAAAAGAGAGTTCAGATTAGCAAGGAGCAGATGAAATGACTTAATACTGGCTTATTGTTTTGGTGGTTGTTTTGTTTTGTTTTGCAGACAAGATTTTGCTCTGTCACCCAGGCTGGCGTGCAGTGGTGCAATCAAAGCTCACTGCAGCCTCAGCCTCCTGGGCTAAAGTGATCCTCCCACCTCAGCCTCCTGAGTAGCTGGGACTACAGGTGCATGTCGCTATGCCTGTTAACTTTTGTATTTCTTGTAGAGATGTGGTTTCACTCTGTTTCCCAGGCTGGTCTCTAACTACTGAGCTCAAGGGATCTGCCTATCTTAGCCCCGCAAAGTGCTGCAATCACAGGCATGAGCCACTGCAACTGGCTAGTTGCGTTGTTATTTTGAAGCTTTACCTTAAAAATCTCTTTGGACTGAGAAGTAGGGCTTTTCCATGGTTGAAAGTTCAAATGTTTGGTAGCAGAATAGGATGGCTATAGTTAGCAATGGTGTATTGTATATTTCAAAGAAGCCGGAAGAGAGAACTTGAAATGTGCCCCACGCATACGAATGATAAATACTCAAGGTGATGGGTACCCCAAATACCCTGACCTCATCATTACACATTCTATGCATGAAACAAATACCATATGTGCCCCATGCATATGTAAAATATTATGTATCACTTGTTGCTCTGCCTTTACCAGGTCAAAACACAGACAGAAAGCAGCATCCAAGCATTCTCAATGACTCATTGCAATCTTCCTTGGACCGTGGGTGAGGAAAGGGGACCCAGAAAGACACATACAATAAATATTTGCAGGATTCTTAGAGACTAGTAAATGAATTCAGGATTGTTACCTAGAGAGAGATGCATTTAGAGTTTCAGGCTTTAATCCCATAAAAATAACAGAGGCATCCAAAAATTAAACCCGTGCCACGGAGGAACAGGGCTGTGCCATAGAGGGTGTTTAGAGACCAGCGGAGTAGTCTACCCTTTGTTTTGTTTCAGAATGTCACAATCGAAAACAGTAAAGATCCTGCTGTCTTGCTCCCAGATGATATATAATTGTTTGAAAATAAGAATAATTTTTCATCATGGAAAGATGTCCTACTCAGGTGGGAGGAAATGGCTCTTCTTTCTGGAAGGAGGAGTTACAGCAAATAAAGAAATCCTGTGGTACATATACATCATGGAATACTATGCAGCCGTAAAAAGGAATGAGATCATGTCCTTTGCAGGGATGTGGATGAAATGGGAAGCGATTATCCTCAGCAAACTAACACAGGAACAGAAAACCAACACCACATATTCTCACTCATAAGAGGGAGCTGAGCAATGAGAACACGTGGACACATGGAGAGGAACAACACACTGGGACCTGGTGGAGAGGTGGGAGGACAGAGAGCATCAGGATAAACAGCCAACACATGTTAGGCTTAATACTTAGGTGATGGGTTGATAGGTGCAAACCACCATGGCACACATTTTCCTACGAAACAAACCTGCACATCCTGCACATGTGTCCTGGAACTTAAAATGAAATGTTTTTTAAAAAGCAAATCATGGCCTTGTTACCTTCCAGACTAAGAAGGAAGGTAAACTTAAAATATTTTAGCCATGTGACACCTTACTTTGTCATCAGCTGTGGTTATACATAGGGCTTCTTAAGTAGCATTCCCCATTATTATGAGAGATTTTTTGTAAGATGTAGGAGTACAGGCACAGAAAGGGAGACAGCTTGGGTTGTTTTTATCATGTAAGAAACCTGTTCAGAAATCAGAACTAATATTACAGACAGCCACACTATATTATTTCTGAAAATTACTTTCCCTGCTTAAGGCTTTCTTGCCAGACTTTCAGAAATCACAGACTTAAGTTTCTCTAAGATGTCCTGCTGTGCTCCTAAAGCCTGAGGACTTCATTAATGGCTCTCCCAGGTTAGCAACAACTTCCTTCTTGTCAAATCTCCTGGAGAGTGCTCGCTCCTGAATGTACACAATGTGTCCGAAGATTTTGACACTATGAGTCACCTCTTTAAAAAAAAAAAAAAGAAAGAAAAGAAAAACAAAACAAAGCAGCAACAACAACAACAACAGCAGCAACAAGAAAGAACCCAAGATTCCTTGTCTCAAGGCCGTGGAAAACTGGCACGTGAACACACAAAGAATGAGCTTCAGAGTAGAAATGTAATAGGTGAAAAAAGAGCTCTCTGTTGCAAAGAGGGGTCCCGAGAAAGTGGGTTGCCAGTTCCAAGGTGAAAAGGGTTTTATAGATGAGCTTGTAGAGACGATGTCTGATTTACATAGGGCACAAAAGATTGGTTGGACCAGGTATGCTATTTGCATAGCGTGAGAAAAACTGGTAAGGGCTAGGTGTGTCATTAATAGAGGGCATGAAAAGCTCTCTGCCCCCACCCTAATCTTTTACTATGCAGATGGGTTCTCTGCCTGACCGGCGCCATGTTGTCCGTCTCTATATTGCACATGTGGTAACAAAAAACTGAAGATGGAGCCTCCATGTTGGATATGCCTGGCGCCCAGGTAGCCCTTTGCTATTGGCACAGCTGCCGGCATTCCCCCGTGCAAGCTTCCAGCTTGCTTATCTGTGTTTGCAGCTGGATTTTTCAGGGTGCTCTTTGTTAGAAAAAAATAATTTCTCGGGGCTGCTTTTTGTTAGCAGGGAAGCCTTGCCGAGGACTCTTCTATCCTCACTATCTGCCTGAATAATTTTTTTCCATCTCCTGCATCACTGTTTCTCAGTTTGCTATATGAACCATTGTTTCCAGTCAGGTTGCAGAATTTGGGGTAAGGGAGATTCTGTTATCAGCTCTTTATTTACACCATGCAATCGCCAGTCCAGCCCTGCCCCTACTGTCCGGGCAATCACTGTTCTGATATTTTCATATCATAGATTGGTTTGGGCTATTGTAGAATATCATGGAAATAGAAAATTGTAGTATGTACTTTTTCAGGAATAACCTGCAGGTAACAAATGCTCTATTTCTATCATTGTATCTGAGCAAAATGACATGAATGACTAAAAAAGCATATGGAGCACAAGACTGAAGAAAAACGAAGTGAAAGTACTCACACTTCCTGATTTCAGGTTAAAGCTACAATAATCAAGACATGTGGTATTGATGTAAGAATAGATACACCAATGAATGAAACAATACATCTTCCAGAAACAGATTCACACAAATATAGTCAAGAGGTTTGTTTATGTTCTAAAATGTATATAAAATTTACCATTTTAACCGTTTTAAAGTCCTCAGTTCAGAAGCATTAAGAATCAACAACGTTGTGTAACCATCACCACCATCCAGTTCCAGAATTTGTCATCATCCCAAACAGAAACTCTGTACCTATTATCAACAATAAATTTTCATTACCCCCTTGCCCCCAGTCTCTGGCAATCACTATCGAACTTTCTGCTTCTATGAATTTGCCCTTTCTCAGTGCCTAATATGAGTGGAATAATACAATATGGGTCCGTTGTGCTTAGTTTATTTCACTTACTATAATGTTTTCAAGGTTCGTCCATGTTATAACATGTATCAGAATGTTATTTCTTTTCAAGCATGAATAATAGTCCATGATATGTCTATACCACATTGTTTATCCATTCATCCGTCGATGGATATTTGGGGTTGTTTCTCTCTTTTGGCTATTGTAAATGACAGTGTTATGAACATTGGTGTATAATGTCTATTTGAGTACTGCTTTGAATTGGTTGGGGTATATACTTAGGATCAGAGTTACTGGATCATATGTCAATTCTATGTTTCACTTTTTGAGGAACTGTCGAGCTGTCTTTCACAGCAGCTGCATTTTACATTCCCACCACAATACATAAGAGTTCCAATTTCTCAAAATCTTTACCAACTATTAGTTTTATTTTTAAAAAATATGTAATAGCCATACTAATGGTATAAAGTGATATTTCATTGTGGATTCGATTTGCATTTCCCAAATGATAACTGATGTTGAGCATCTTTTTATGTGCTTATTGGCCATTTGTATGTCTTCTTTTGAGATATGTCTAATCAAGTCCTTTATCCATTTTTTAATTGAGCTGGATTTTTTTTCTGTTATTGTTGAGTTGTAGGAGTTCTTTATATATTCCACATAAAAGTCCCTTATCAGATATTGATTTTCAAAATCTCTCTCCTATTCCATGAGTTGTTTTTTGCTCTCTTAATAGTATCCTTTAATGTATAAAATATTTTAATTTTGATGAAGTCCAGTGTATCTATTTTTTTTCTTTTGTTGCCTGTGATTTTGTTGTCATTTTCAAGAAATCATTGCCAAATCTAATGTTATGAAATTTTTGCTCTGTGTTTTTTTCTAGATGTTTTATAATTTCAATGTTTCCATTTAGGTTTCTGATCCATTTCAAGTTAATTCTTATATGCGATATAAGATAAAGATCCAAGTTCATTGTTTTGCATGTGGATATGTGCTTTTTCCAAGCACCAATTATGAAGATAGTCAACTGATTTTTAACAAATATACTGAAGAAATTCAATGCAGAAAGGGTAGTATTTTCAAGATACAGTCCTGGAGCAGTTGGACATCCATATGCAATTCTGTGGGAAAATGTTAGTGTTACCCCATGCTGCTGTTCTCATGATAGTGAGTAAGTTCTTATGAGATCTGATGGTTTTATAAGGGGCTTTTCCCCCTTCTTCTTGGCGCCTCTCCTTCATGCCATCATGTGAAGAAGGATGCATTTGCTTTTCCTTCTGCCATGATTGTAAGTTTCCTGAGGCCTCCCCAGCCCTGAGGAACTGCGAGTCGATTAAAACTCTTTCCTGGCTGGGCGCGGTGGTTCATGCTTGTAATCCCAGCACTTTGGGAGGCCGAGGCCAGGTGGATCACTTGAGGCCAGGAGTTCAAGGCCAGCCTGGCCAACGTGGTAAAACCCTGTTTCTACAAAAATAAATAAATAGATAAATAAATAAAAAATAAAATTAAAAAATGCTCTTTCTTTTATAAATTACCCAGTCTCGGGTATGTCTTTGTTAGCAACATGAGGATGGACTAATACAGAGGTTTTGGAGATACTATCAAAAGGAAAATCTATGAAAGAAAAATTGGCAAGTTGAACTTTTCAAAATTAAGAACATAATTCTATTTATAGTAGCATCCAAAAGAATAAAATACCCAGGAGTCAATGTAACCAAGGAAGGGAAAGACTCATACACCTAAAACTATAAAACATTGAAAAAAATGAAGAATACCTAAATAAAATGAAAGACATTATTCGTCCATAGATTAAATGACTTAATATTAAGATAGCAATTTTAACAGTATTAGTGATCTACAGATGAAATGCAATTCCTATAAAAATTCCAACAATCTTTTATTCAGAAATGGGACAGACAGTCCTCAAGCTTCTATGGAACTGAAGAGGATTTCAAATAGCCACAACGATATTTTGAAAAGCAAAACAAAGTCGAAGGACTAAAACTTCTCAATTTTAACACTCCAACTTTATGGCGATATATAAATTCTACACACACAACAATGGAATAGAATTGAGTCTAGAAATAAACCCAAATATCTATGGACAACTGACTTTCAACAAGTGTGCCAAGATCATTTAATGGGGAAATAAAAGTATTTTCAACAAATGATGTTGGGACAACTGGATATCCACATGCTAAAGAATTAAGTTGGACTCCTACCTTATTCCATATACAAAAATTAACACAGAATAGATTAATTACATAAAAATAAGAGCTAAAACAATAAAACCCTTAGAAGAAAACAATAGATTTCTGTATTTAACACCAAAAACGTGGTAATAAAAGAAAAAATTGATAAATTAGACTTTATCAAAATGAAAAACTATTGTGCATTAATGACACTACCAAAAGAATAAAAATACAGCCTACTGAATGAGAGAACATATCTGCAAATCTTGTAACTGATAATGGTGTCATATGTAGACTATATAAAGAATTCTCACAACTTAGCAACAGAAAGACAAATAATCCAATTTAAAAGTAGGTAAAGGACTTAAACAAACATTTCTCAAATGAAGATATGAAAATAGCCAACGACCACATAAAAATATGTTTGACATCATTGGTCATTAAGGCAATGTAAATCAAAATCACAAGATCCCACTTTACATGCATGTGGACAACTATGTTAAAAAAAAAATTTAACATAACAAGTGTTGGTAAGGATATGGAGAAATAGAAACCCTCATACATTGGGAATCTAAAATGGTGCAGCTACTTTGTAAAATAGTTTGATTGTTCCTCAGAAAGTGAAACATAAACTCAGATTTATACCCAACAGAAATGAAAATATAAATAATCACAGAAACTTGTACATGAATGTTTATAGCAGCGTTAAGTATAGTAACCAAAAGGTGGAGACAACCCAAAAATCCATCAGTGGATGAAGGGATAAACGAATTGTGGTATATACATGCAATGGCATATTACTCAGACATGAAAAGGAATTAAATATCAATACATGCTACAACTAGGATGACTCTCAAAAACAGTATGCTAAGTAAGAAGCAGTACAAAAAAGGTCATAAATTGTATAATTTTTTATATGAAATATCCACAATAGGCAAATACACAGAGACAGAAAGTAGATTAATGGTTGCCAGGTGATGGTGAGAGAATAGAATAAGTAATTACTTAAGAGGTTTGGGGTTTCTTCTTACATGAGGAGAAAGTTTCAAAACTAGAGAGAGATAGTGGCTGCACAACATTTGGAATGCACTAAATATCAATGAATTGTACACCTTAAAACAGTTAATTGCATGGTATATAAATTTCACCTCAACAAAATAAAGTCTCTTGCTTTGTGAAAAAAGCTGTTAAGAGAATGAAAATACGAGACATAGGTGCAGACCAAAAATTGCAAAGCAGATCTATGATAAATGACTTGTTTTAAAATACACAAGAATGCTTAAAACCCAACAGAAGAAAACAAATGACCCAATTAAAAATGGGACAACATCCAGAATGGCTGAGAACCTCTAGAAATCTGTTTTTCCACAAAAATAATTAGTACCCTGACCCCAAAAGTTGTCCAAATCAACATTTTCAGAACTCTAGAAATTGAATAAGACTTGCAAAAATGCTAGAAGCTTTTATTCAAGAAAAACAACTGAATCTTGGCAAGAAGAGTGAACTTTGGGGCATTTTGACTTGCCCTAATCCCATCCTCCTCTGTCCACCTTCACGGTAGCCATGGAAAACAACGGCCTCACAACTACAGTGTTTGTGAAAAACACTGACAGCCTAGCAGCCACTGGAAGGGACAGAAGAGATTTGGAGCTCCCAAAAATCCCTTCTTCAGGGATTATTATTACAGGCATACCACATTTTATTGCGCTTAACTCTATTGCATTTCCTAGGTACTGCATTTTTTACAAATGTAAGGTTTGTGGTAACCCTGCAATGAACAAGTCTATGGACATTACTTTCCAACAGTATGTGCTCAAGTCGTGTCTCTATGTAAAATTTTGGTAATTACGATGACATTTCAAACTTTTTCATTATTGTATCTGTTATGGTGATCTGTGATTGGTGATCTGTGATGTTAGTATTTTAATTGTTTTTGGGCGTGATGAACTGCACCCATATTAGATGGCAAGCTTAATCAATAATGTTGTGTGTGTTCTGACTGCTGCACCAATAAGCCATTATTCCATCTCTCTCCCTCTCCATGGGCCTCCCTATTCCCTGGTATACCATAATATTGTAATGAGGCCAATTAATAATCCTACAATGGCCTCCAGATGTTCAAGTGAAAGGAAGAGTCACATGTCTTTCACTTAAAATCAAAAGCTAGAAATGATTAACCTTAGTGAGGAGGAAGACATATCAAAAGTTGAGACAGGTCAAAAGCTAGGCCTCTGTGCCAAACAGTCAAGTTGTGAATGCAAAGGAAAATGTATTGATGGAAATTAAAAGTGCCACTCCAGTGAACATACAAATGATAAGAAAACAAAACAGCCTTATTACTGACATGGAGAAAGCTTGAGTGGTCTGGATAGAAGGTCAACCAGCCACGACACTCACTTAAGCCAAAGCCTAACCCAGAGCAAGACCCTAACTGTCTTCAATTCTACGAAGCCTGAGAGAGGTGAGGAAACTGCAGAAGAAGAGTTGGAAGCTAGCAGAAGTTGGCTCATGAAGTTTAAAAAAAAGAAGCCATGTCTATAACATAAAAGTGCAAGGTGAAGCAGCAAGTGCTGATGTAGAAGCTGCAGCAGATTATCCATAAGATCTAGGTAAGGGTAATTAATGAAAGTGGCTACATTAAATAAAAGACTTTCAGTGTTGATGAAACAGCCTTCCATTGGAAGAAGATGCCATCCAGGATTTTCATAGCTAGAGAGGAAAAGCCAATGCCTGACTTCAAAGCTTCAAAGAACAGGCTGACTCACATGTTAGGGGCTAATGCAGCTAGTAACTTTAAGTTGAAGCCGATGCTCATTTACCATTCTGAAAACCCCAGGGCCCTTAAGAATTATGCTAAATCCACTGCCTGTGCTTTATAAATGAAAGAACAAAGCCTGGATAACAGCACATCTCTTTACAGCATGGTTTACTGAATATATTAAGCTCACTGTTGAGTCCTACTTCTCAGATGGAAAGATTTCCTTCAAAATATTACTGCTTATTGACCATGCACCTGGTCATGCAACAGCTCTGATGGAGATGTACAAGGAGATTAATGTTGTTTTCATGCCTGCTAATACAGCATCCATTCTGCAGCCCATGGACCAAGGTAATTTCAACTTTCAGTCTTATTTAAGAAATACATTTCCTAATGCTATAGCTGCCATGGAAAATGATTCCTCTGATGGATTTGGGCAAAATAAATTGAAAACCTTCTGAAAAGGATTCACCATTCTAGATGCCATTAAGAACATTCGTGATTCATTGTAGAAAGTAAAAATATCAACATTCACAAGAGTTTGGAAGAAGCTGATTCCAACTTTATGGATGACTTCGAAGGGCTTAGGACCACAGTGTAGAAACTGTGGATGTGGTAGAAATCGGAAGAGAACTAGAATTAGAAATGCAGCCTGAAGATGTTACTGAATTGCTGTAATCTCAGGATAAAGCCTGAATGAGTAAGGAGTTGCTTCTTATGGATGAGAAAAGACTATGTTTTTTTCATATGGAATCTACTTCTGATAAAGATGCTGTGAACATTGTTAAAATGACAACAAAAGATTTAGAATATTACACAAACTAGTTGGCAAAGCAGCAGCAGGGTTTGAGATGATTGACTCCAATTTGGAAAGATGTTCTGCTGTCAGTAAACAGCCTCATATGCTACAGAGAAATTTTTAGTGAAAGGAAAAGTCAATTGATGTGGCAAACTTCACTGCTGTCTTATTTTAAGAAAGTGCCACAGCCACCCCAAGTTTCAGCAACCACCACCTCCATCAGCCATTAACATCAAGGCAACACCTTTCTCCAGCAAAAAGATTACAACCCACCATAGGTTCAGATGATTGTTAGCATTTTTCAGCAATAAAGTATTTTTATCATGGTATGCAGATTGCCTTTTTAGACTTAATGATACTGCGCATTTGATAGGCTACAATGTATTAGAAACATAACTTTTATTTTTATTTTTTGAAATAGGGTCTCACTCTGTCACCCAGGCTGGAGTGAAGTGGCGTGATTACAGCTCACTGTAGCCTCCAATTCCTGGGCTGAAGTGATCCTCCCACCTCAACACCCTGATTAGGTAGGACCACAGGCGTGTGCCACCACACCTGGCTAACTATTTTATTTTTCTGTAGAGATGAGGTCTCACGATATTGCTCAGGCTGGTCTTGAACCCCTGGGCTCAAGTGATCCTTCTGCCTCAGCCTGAACCTCTGTGGCCTCCCAAATGCTGGAATTATAGGCATGATTGTTATGTTACACTCAGCCTGTAAACATAACTTTTATATGCCCTGGGAAACAAAAATGTTTATGTGACTCACTTTACTGTAATATTCACTTCATTACAATGATCTGAAACCAAACCCACAATATCTCTGAGGCATGCTTATAGTTAGACTGTCTGGAAGCCCAATGAAAAAGTCAATTGTCAGAGTTTTTCTCTATTTGATATGACTTAGGACTTGCTCTGTCTGAGCAGCCTTATCTCCAGGACATTCATCAAAAACAACCAGTGGTGGCTGGGTGCAGTGGCTCATGCCTGTAATCCCAGCACTTGGGAGGCCAAGGCAGGTGAATCACGAGGTCAGGATATCAAGACCATCCTGGTCAACATGGTAAAACCCTGTCTCTACTACAAATACAAAAAATTAGCTGGGCGTGGTGGCACACGCCTGTAATCCCAGCTACTCTGGAGACTCAGGCAGGAGAATAGCTTGACCCCAGGAGGCGGAGATTGCAATGAGCTGAGATGGGACCACTGCACTTCACCCTGGGCGACAGAGTGAGACTCTGTCTCAAAAAAAAAAAAAAAAACACACACACACACACAGTGGTAACTGTTTAACGTGGCAGCTCCCTGAATCAGTGTTGCCACTTGAGACTAACAAAAAGCTGACCAAACAAAAAAATAATACAAATAAAAGGAATTGAGATGTCCTTTCTGCATTTGCAGGGCTGTACAGATGCCCAAGAAAGGTTCAGTTTTCACCTCGGATTGACTTTGAGGCCTTGAGCAAATAGAAGTGAGGTTTTCTGCAAGAAGAAAGTGAAAGCATAACAGGGAATTGAAGATATGCCCCAACCCACACCCAAAGTACCCTGGCAAAAGCTGGAGGACATATTGATTCAAGGCATTTTAAGAAATGTCTGCCTGATTATTAGCTGACCCTTCATCGAACCTAGCAGTTACTTCAGTGGCCACACAGGATAAAGGATACAAACTTTCCAGAACTGTTTCAAGAAACAGCAGCAACAACTACTACAACAAAAGCAATAAACCCTGAGTTAGGGGAGGGGGATCTAATTTCCAGATTTTCCACATTGTATTATTTTAAATACCCAATTTTTACAAGAGATTAACACACATTAAAAAAAAAACATGAAAAAATGGTTCATGCACAAGAAAATATACAATGAAAAAGATAAAAAGAAAAAGGAAAAAGTTGAAGAAATTATAGTGCAAAATGTCCCAAATCTAGTAAAAAAAAAATAATAATAATCTACACATGCAAGTAGGATAAACTCAAAGAGATCCACACCTAGACACATTGTAGTCAAAATGTCAAAAGCCAAAAAAAATGACAGTATCTTGAAAGTTGCAAGAGAAAAGCAGTTTATTACATACAAGGAGTCCTAAATAATATGAACAGCTTACTTGTCATCAGAAACCATGGAGGCCAGAAGACTGTGGGATAACGTATTCAATTAGAAGAAATACTAAAAGAAGTACTTAGGGTTGAAATGAAAGGACATTAGGCAGTAACTTGAATCCACAAAACTAAATAAAAAGCTCTGGTAAAAGTAACTACATAGGTGAATATAAAAGACAATATCAATATATTTTTGTTTGTAACTCTTTTATTCTTCTACCTGATATAAAAGACAACTGCATAAAATGATGTTGATCAGCTAATAAAGCACAAAGATATAGTTTGTACAACAATAGTACAAAGGAGAGTAGAGGAAACTTGGTTGTACTGAAGCAAAGTTTTTACTATTGAAATTAAATTGGTATTAATCTGAATTAGGTTGTTGTATTTTAAATTAAGATGTAAATTGTAATCACCAAAGGAATCATTAAGGAAATCTCAAAAATTAGCAAAAGGAGGTAAAAAGTAATTAAAATGGTATGCTACAAAATATGTATTTAACCCAGAAAAGGCAGCTAAGACAGAGTAGAGAAAAAAAGTACGAGCGTATTAGGGTTCTCTAGAGGGACAGAACTGAGATATATATACGGTGTGTATATATATATATAATTACTAAATATTAACTTACACGATTACAAGGTCCCACAACAGGCTGTCTGCAAGTTGAGAAGCAAGGAGAGCCAGTCCAAGTACCAAAACTAAAGAACTTGGAGTTCGATGTTCCAGGACAGGAAGCACCCAGCACGGGAGGAAGACGTAGGCTGGGATGCTAGGTCAGTCTCTTTGTCACGTTTTTCTGCCTGCTTTATATTTGCTGGCAGCTAATTAAATTGTGCCCACTAGATTAAGGGTGGATCTGCCTTCCCCAGCCCACTGACTCAAATGTTAATCTCCCTTGCAACACCCTCACAGACACACCCAGCATTAATACTTTGTATCTTTCAATCCAATCAAGTTGACACTCAGTATTAACCGTCACAATGAGATATACAGTAAACAAATAGAAAAATAGATGGAAATAGTATCTTATCAGTAAATTCATCAAATGCAAATGAACTAAGTACTTGAATCAAAAGGAGAGACTGGCAGAATAGATTTTTTTAAAAATGATCCAACTCTATGTTCTCTCTCTCTCTAAAAAAAAAAAAAAAGTTTCAAAGTAAGACACAATTGAGTTGAAAATAAAACAATGAAAAAAAGGTATACCACGCAAATAGCAACCAAATGACACCTTAAGTGGCTACACTAATCTCAGAAAATGTAGACATTAAGACAAAAATTATTACTAAAGACACTGAGGACATTTTATAATAAGAGGGGAAGCCCGTCAGGAAGACATACAATTATAAACAGATATACGTACCATGCAACAGAACCCGAGAACACATGAAGCTGAAACTAACAGAATTAAGGAGAAACATAATTTAACAACAACAGAGACTTCAATACCCTAATTTCAAAAATGTACAGAGCTACACCAAAGATGAACAAAGAAATAGAAAACTTGAACAACTAATTACAGATACCTGTAGACCATTTGAGAAAACAGCAAAATATACATTCTTCCTAATGTACATAGGAACATTCTCTAGGAAAGACTACATGTCAGGCCACTAAAACAAACTTCAATACATTTAAATGAAATAAAATTATACAGAGTATGTTCTCAGAACAAAACGGAATATAAACAGAAATCAATGACAAGAGGAATATTGGAAAATTCACAAATATGTGGAAATTAGACACAACGCTTACCAATGGGCCAAAGATGAAATCCCAAGGGAAATTAGCAAATAATTTGAGATGAAGGGAAACAAAAATACTGCATACCAAAACATATGGGAAGCAGCTAACTCAGTGCTTAAATGGATACTTAGAGCTATAAACACCTACCTAAAACGAAAGATTTCAAATTAAAAACTTGATCTTCTACCTTAAGAAACTAGAAAAGAAGAGCAAATTTAAGGCAAAACAGCAGGAAAAAAAAAGAAATTATTAAGATCAGAGTGTAAATAAATGAGATTGAGAATAGAAAAACAATAGAGAAAATCAACAAAGCCAAAATTTTTTTATTTGAAAGCATTGATAACATTGTCAAAAGTTTCACCAGACTGAATAAGAAAAAAAGAGAGAAAACTCAAATTGCTAAATCAGGAATGAAAAGAGGACATTACTTCTGACATTACTGAAATAAAAAGAATTATAAGAGATTGCTATGAACGATTGTACTTCAACATATTAATATAGGTGAAACAGATTTCTACAAAGATAAAAACTACCAAAACTGACTCAGGAAGAATTACAATCTCTGAAGAGATGTATAAGAAGCAAAGTGATTAGACTGTTAATAACAAAACTTCTTACCAAGAAAGCCCAGTCCCAAATAGCATCACTGATGAATTCCACCAAATATTTAAAGATGAATTAACATGAATCCTTTACAAACTCATCGAAAAAATGTATACATATAGGAGCACAGGGAACACTTTCCCAACTCATTCTATAAGACCCGTATTATCCAAAGATATCACCTGTTTAATTATGGAGTAACATCAGATATACTCAAATAGAAGAACACTAAGCAAAATATCGGGCCATTAAGTGCTCCTCAAAATTGTCCATGGCCTTGGAAAAGAAGGAAAGTCCAGGAAACGGTCACAGCCCAGAGGAGTTGAAGGAAACATGATGACTAAATGTATTCTGGATGAATGAATACCATGTCATGATGACATGGTATTCTGGATGAGACCTTGGGACAGAAAAAGGACATTAGATAAAAACTGGAAATCTGAGGCCAGCTGTGGTGGCTTATGCCTGTAATCCCAGCACTTTAGGAGGCCAAGGCCGGTGGATCACGAGGTCAGGAGATGGAGACCATCCTGGCTAACACAGTGAAACCCCATCTCCACTAAAAATACAAAAAATTATTTGTATTTTTACGGGCTTGGTGGTCAGTGCCTGTAGTCCCAGCTACCCGGGAGACTGAGGCAGGAGAATGGCATGAACCCGGGAGGTGGAGCTTGCAGTGAGCCGAGATGGCGCCACTGTACTCCAGCCTGGGCAACAGAGCGAGACTCCGTCTCAAAATAAATAAATAAATAAATAAATAAATAAATAAATAAATAATCTGAGTAAGGTACAGACTTGAGATAGTAATAATGTAGCAACATTGGTTCTTTAATTGTGGCAAATGTTCCATAGTAATATAAGATGTTAATTATAAGGTATGGGGTACTTGGAAACTGTGTACTATCCTCATAATTTTTTCTGTAAATCGCAAACCTTTCTAAAATGAAAAGTTTATTTTTTCTTTTTAAAAGCATATGGAACATGGCAACCATATCCTTTAGTAATGTTGCCAGATTGACTGATTTTCTACATAACTGACTTGATTGTAATGTGAAATTGTGGGGAAGCTCTACTCAAGAATCCACGGCTCAGCTGGAGATCATAAAAGATGAATTTGTAACATGGAGCTAACTCTTCACAGTTGAGACACACTTGTTACCAAGAGATGAAAATGACTATAACATCATGTATGGAGTTGGTAAGTTGGAGAGTTTTTAGGGCGCATCATCTCAAACCTTTCACTCTTGGTAAAATACTTGGACGAGACTGGACATGGCAGCTCATGCCTGTAATTCCAGCACTATAGGAAGCAGAGGTGGGAGGAGCACTTTAAGCCCAGGAGTTTAAGAGAAGCCTGGGAGCCTGGGCAACATAGGAAGACCCTGTCTCTACGAAGTAATAATAATAATTATTATTATAGCCAGTCTTCGTGGTGTGCACCTGTAGTCCTGGCTACTCAAAGAGGCTGAGGTAGGAGGACTGTTTGAGCCCAGGAGGTGGAGACTGCAGTGAACCATGATTGTGCCATTGCACTCTAGCCTGGATGAGAGAGCAAAACCTTGAGAGGAAGAAAGAGAGAGAGAGAGAGAGAGAGAAGGAGGAAGGGAGGAAGGGAGGAAGTGAGGAAGGGAGGGAGGAAGGAAGGAAGGAAGGAAGGAAGGAAGGAAGGAAGGAAGGAAGGAAGGAAGGAAGGGAGGGAAAAAGAAAAATACAAAAATATATGGACAATTTTCACAAATCATGAACCTCATTTTGAGGGATAAGAAATCTGTAAAAATGCAGTCATATGTGATGCTGCCTTTACCTCCCTGACAGTAATATACATCCGTTTCTAGAGTTGAAACTTTGCTATTCAGTACAGTTGTAAGCACATGCAACATTGCTCTGCCAGGAGAAAAGGTCAAAGGCAGGAGAAAATTTTTCAAAGAGGAGAGATTTTCAATATGTATGTATAAAAAGCATAAAAAGCCACTGGTTTGCATGGTTTGTGTCTCTGTGAATTTCACTATTTTCACAGGTTATTTTCCAGCGTATAATCCTCAAGCTAAATCCAGATGACAATATCTTTCAATATATTTCTCCTTAGGAATAACTTAAATTCTTCCTCTTTTCTATTTAAATGCTAATAACTTTGGCACTGTTAAAACATGGAGTGATAACTGATTTAATTATTTTTTCACCATCGTGATTAATGGTTATTCAAAGTTTGTCCATTATGCAAGGCACCATATTAAGCATGAATGTCTAATTTCTTCACTCCCCTCCACCCATGCATACACAATGGGTTGATATTTTCTTATTTTGTAGATAGCCTTCAGCATAGAGTTTTTCTGAGTCTCAATTAATTCTGCTGCAGAACTGAGACAATGGTGTTAAAGTCAGGTTGACAAAGAAGCAATGAAAATTCAAACATGTTGTTATTGATATGGATGAGCATGTTACTGAATTATAAGAAGTGATATAATTTCAAATCACTCCTGGCACTTCAGATCTTATTGGATCTATATTCCATGAACATTCGCATTAGGATTTTTCAAAAAGATATGGTGATACTATAACCCTATTTCAGAACTATGAGTACATTCTTTCCGTCTAAATTTCATCAGTCTGAATACCTAAATGCTACTTAGGTGTCTGTAAGAAATCTATCAATATGAGAAATTTGGTGACTTGCCCTCCTATTAATGTTTAAGCAAATACAACTTCTTTTTAACTAAGGGACCTTTACTCAGAGTCTAGAAATTTAAGACAGATCTTCAAAATAAAACTTACAAATTATAACTGAATTTTAATATAAAATTGCCATTCCAACTCTGCTGAAGATCATGGATAAATACATGTTCTCTAACGAACAGGTGGTAGCAGAGTCACCAAAGATATGTGATTTGGGGGAGGCTACCTGAATTATTATCTTTTTAGTTACATATTTATTTCCACAAAGAGTATAAAATGTCTATCATATCCTTCTATCATAATACGCAAAGTGATTTGCGTACTTTTAGGCCCTAGAGATATTTATGGAAATTAGTTTGTCACAGGTACTAGGGAATTATCCCAAAGAAATTAGAATTTTCTGAGTTATTGTTATCAGTGACTGAGGTCCAGGGAAACCAATTTGCTTCCTGACACATTGTCTGATTCAGGGATTGAATGACTCACACCAAATTGGAGAGCTGAAAGTAATGTGCATGCTTAATTCCAAAGATAAGCTAGGCTCTTAGTTCAAAGACAGCCAGTAGAAGTGGCTGGCAAATGAAGAAGACTATTAGTGAAGTTTAAATTGTGAAGTCTGAGTTGAGAACTATGATTAAGTATGGACCAGCCGGTCCCAATTACTCACTTAGTAAGCTAGTTTTCCCCTGTGTTTCCTTCATGCGTTCTGACAGTAGCTATCTAATGAAGCTGTGGGAAGGATGTGAAGAGAAACCTAAACAATCAGCATTTCAGGTTGGAATCCTAGGTCAGTACATGAAGGCTACTCCCACCTCCTGTCCCACCTTCACCCCCTGCTGCTGAGTTGGAAAGATGACCGAAAATTTTACAGACTTCAGAAGTGAAGGGAATAACGAAACTACAACAGGCAGAAATAGCATAGGCAAAACAGACCCTCTAAAATTTCCCTTTTCATTTTACTTTAAGAAACTCTGATATTCCACTAATTTAGAAATGCATTCAGAAAAAAAAAATCATCCGTTTAAAAAAAAAATTGAGCTATTTCTGGGATGTTGAAGAGCTATTACTGTGAAAGTAATTAGTTGAGAATTAATGTGCATGGCTTCTAATGCCTAATGGAGATCAAAATTTCCCAAAGGAATGAGCATTTTGATAAGGGGCAGTGTGGGAAATGATTTTGGAGTCTGGGTGCCTTTGGAAAAAGGATCAAGGACAGCATGGAGAAGGGTTCAGAAAACAAGGTGAGAAAGACCAATACCAAATACCAAATATTTTAATTTAGGCTTGTCCTGTATTCAATAAAAAATGATGAAATAGTCTTTGCAATATTCTTTGATATCAACTCAACCAATACTCTTATAGAGGAACTAAATGGTTCTTCCCGAACCTGAGACCGTAAACAACAAAGCTGGTGGAAAAACTATGTTTGAGTTCCAAGCAACCAATTGTATGTAAACTTAAGCCCACATTTCACGAGTAATGTGAGGGCTGGGTTGCCCACCCATCTTTCACAGGAAACTCCTTAACCAAATAATTGTTTCTCCTGTGTTTATGTTTATTTTGTTCTCAGTAACTAATGGTGCCAAAGAAGGTTAGTTATTCTGCATGATTGCTGCTGTCCGAGTTGGCATTTTGTGATTAGAGATGACCAGCTGACTCAAATAACAAAAGCCCATTTCTGTCATTCATGAACTTGTTTCTGGGAAAGGAGAAAGAGGAGGCCAAGGGAAGAAAATGCCCTGATCAGGCTTCAGAGGCAAAAGCTGAGGGAAATATTAGCAAACCCGGGGGGAGATTGCTTCTTTCCCAGCCCCAGACCTGGATGTTTCTGTAACTGAGAACGGCTCACAAATGGTCTATTCTTACGAAATTTTTGCTTCAGTTGTCAGTTTCAGAATCACATTAGAGATCTTGATATTTGATTGTTTTCTCTCAAATGTACTGAGACTTCATTTAAATTTTGTTATTTAAAATTATTTTTAGTTAATTAAATAAAGTCAAAGTTAATGGTAATAAGGAGAATAATCCATAAAACAGTTGATAATTTCTTAAGGTTAAAAATAAAGACAAATATTTTAGAATAGTAGATTCTCTAGAATGAGTCCCACATTTGTCTCCCAAAATAAGAAAACGTGAGTTTGTCTCCTCAAACAAGATGATCACTTGCATAACATAAGACCATTAATTCTGTTAGAAAATAGTGCTTATTGACTAGAATACTCTTTTTTTTTTTTTTTTTTTTTTTTTTTTTTTTTTTTTGAGACAGAGCCTTGCTCTGTCAGCCAGGCTGGAATGCAGTAGAGTGATCTCAGCTCACTGAACCTCCACCCTCCAGGTTCAAGCAACTCTCCAGCCTCAGTCTCCTGAGTAGCTGGGATTACAGGCATGTGTCACCATGCCCAGATACTTTTTGTATTTTTAGTAGAGACAGGGTTTGACCATGTTTACCAGGCTGGTCTCAAACTCTTGACCTCAAGTGATCCACTCACCTCAGCCTCCCAAAACACTGGGATTACAGGAGTGAACCACCACACCTGGCCTAGAATACTCTTAAACCCAATTCCTCAACCTATAAGTTTAAGGTGAACTTGAAATAGACAGGCAAGCGGCTGAATATGTGAGTCAATTGATGAAAAGTATCTTCGAAACCATCAAAGGATGTCATAGATGAAATAATTACTACTAATTAAGTGTGTATTGAATACATATGAGTAGAAGAAGCTTTGCATTGATAGGGTGAGAGAATATGCCCTCAACAGTAGCCAGTTCATTTATCAGTATAGATTTGTTGCGTCCCTACGTTTGCACATTGTGCTCACATTAATAGTCATCAGAATATTTATTTATTAATTTTAAGGAATTGGCTCATGAAATTACGGAGACTGAGAAGTCTCGAGATCTGAAGTCAGTAATGCAGCAATGTGAAGACCCTAGAGAGATGATGGTCTAGTTCCAATGCAAGCTCAAAGTCCTGAGAACCAGGAGAGCTGGTGATGTAAGTTCCAGCCTGAGTTCAAGTCCAAAGGCAGAAGAGGAGTGATTTCCCAGCTCAGTGACAGTAAGAGAGAGCAAATTCTTCCTTACTCAGCTTACTTCATTCAAATTGCCCTCCCCAGTGTAGATAGGACTGGATGGTCAGTCCCATCCAGAAACACACTCACGACACACCTAGAATAATGTTTCACCAAATAGCTGGCCCAGTCTGTTTGGCACAAAAAAAATTAACCACCACCGTCACTATACATTGGCGATGTTCTACTTGGCAGAATAGAATCACTTCAATATCTGTGGTAAGTCTACCTCTGAGTTCTGATTCTCAATACTTCAAAGCCTACTTGATCCTACTCCTGGTCACCAAAGCTCACCAGACCACTTCCTGTGATTTAACATTTTTGGTTAGCTACATTGAAAGGAATCTTTCTGTTACTGTCTAAATAAAAAACATTTGTACATGCAGAGTTAAGAAAAGTTTGAATTAGTTGAAAATGGACCAATAAGAGAAACTTTTTGATTTTAACAAGAATGGTGTCTAGAAGTCATGAGCCCATGATTTGTTAATTTAGGTCCTTAAGGAAGGTACATTAACTCCAGGTGTCAAGAGGATGCCACTGAGCACACTGCAGCTGCAGTATTCCAGGTGGCTGACCTCTGGGCTATGATCATGCATCTGAAAGACTGCTTGTAGGTACAAATACAATAATTGTAGCATGTCTTCTATATCATCTACTGTCCTCTCCAGCAACAGAGACCCTTTGAGCTGAATTCAAAAGACGATCAGGTAAAACGTCATTCCCACCATAGTAACTCTCATTCAACATCATTCAACAAAGAGCTCTTGGAACTTTTTTTTTTTTTTTTTTGAGATGGAGTTTCGCTCTTGTTGACCAGGCTGGAGTGCAATGGCATGATCTCGGCTCATGCAACCTCTGCCTCCCGGGTTCAGCAGATTCAAAAGAGATTCTCCTGCCTCAGCCTTCCAAGTAGCTGGGACTACAGGCACGTGCCACCACACCTGGATAATTTTTTTTTTTTTTTTTTTTTTTTTGGAGACGGAGTCTCGCTCTGTCACCCAGGCTGGAGTGCAGTGGCCGGATCTCAGCTCACTGCAAGCTCCGCCTCCCGGGTTTATGCCATTCTCCTGCCTCAGCCTCCCGAGTAGCTGGGACTACAGGCGCCCGCCACCTCGCCCGGCTAGTTTTTTTGTATATTTTAGTAGAGACGGGGTTTCACTGTGTTAGCCAGGCTTGTCTCAAACTCCTGACATCAGGTGATCCACCTGCCTTGGCCTCCCAAAGTGCTGGGATTACAGGCATGAGCCACCAATGCCCAGCCAAGGAACTTTTTTGAGATACATCAGTGAATAAACTGAGCAACGATGGGATTCATATTTGAGAGGAGTAGAAAGAGGGGAACACACTGACAATAAACAACAATCTATTTTAAAAATAAGGACATGATATAATATGTTACAAGGGGGACAGGCTATATAAAAAAGAAACAGTAGGTAAAGAGAGGTCAGGAGTGTTAGCAGAAAGGATGAAGTTTTGAATAAGGGTGAGGCAGGCTTACTTGAGAAGGTAATGGGGTTAAGAAAGATATGAAGGAGGTGTGGGAAGATCCCTTGAAAATATCTTGGGAAGAACTTTCCAAGGATAGAGAAAGCCAGTGCAAAGACTATAACCTGGAGCTTGCTTTTCATTTATACCCATCAAGATTTCCATTCATTTATTCACTTGACAACCATTAAATACTTACTGAACAGTTACCATGTGGTTAGCACATTTTAGGCACCTAGGACAAAGTTCCTGCCCTCACAAAGCCTATAATATGGAAAACAATTGATATGGTTTGGCTATGTCCCCACCCAAATCTCATCTTGAATTGTAGCTCCCATAATTCCCACAGGTTGTGGGAGGGACTTACTGGGAGAGAATTGAATCATGGGGGCAGTTTCCCCCATACTGTTTTCGTGGGGGAATAAGTGAGTAAGTCTCACAAGATCTGATGGTTTTATAAGAGGCTTCCCCCTTCACTTGGTTCTCATTCTGTCTTGTTGGCCGCCATGTGAGCCATGCCTTTCACCTTCTGCCATGACTGTGAGGCCTCCCCAGCCACGTGGAACTGTGAGTCCATTAAACCTCTTTTTCTTTATAAATTACCCAATCTCAGGTGTGTCTTTATCAGCAGTGTGAAAATGGACTAATACAACAATAAATGAGTTAAAAAGTATATAACTCATTTATATACTTATAAAGGAGGTTGCAGTGAGTGGTGATGTCAGATGGTGAGAAGTATAATAAAGAAAATTAAGTGAGGTAAGGAGACAGAGAGTGACAGAGGTGCTACCTCAGGTAGGGTGGTCAGGGCAGACTTCCTAAAGGAGGAGTCATTTGGACTGACATCTGAATAAAGTGATGGTGCAAGCCATGTGAATGTTTAAGGGGGAGTGTGTGCCTGGAAGAAGGAATAGCAGGTGCACATGCCCCAAGAACAATGACTGGGGTACAATTAAAGAAGACAACCAAGAGAGCTAATGTGGCACAGCCAGAGTGAGAAAAAACAGCCACTGATATGAAGATGTAGCACCTCTAGACAATGGTAAGGACTTGAGCTTTCACTCTGAAGGAGACAGACAACATAGAAGCCCTGGGAATTTGAGAGCCAAGGTGTGACATGATCTGACTGGTGTTTGAAGAATCACTGTATGGGCAATATTGAGACTTGCCACTATAGGGTGGCAAGTTCGGAAGAAGAGAGGCCAATTTGGAGGCTGTTGGGAATAGTCCACATGAGAGATGTTAATGACACAGACTAGGATAGTAGCAGGAGAGAGGTTGAGAAGTGCTACTTTTTCCATCTGTCTTGAAGGTGGTGTCAACAGCATTTATTGATAGGGTGAATGTGGGAGTTGGAGGAAATAAAGAGAATTCAAAAGCTGACTGCAAAATGAATCTGATTCACTGGGTGGTTGGTGGTGAAATAGAAAGTGGCACTCAAGAGAATGGAGCAGACCGGGGTGGGGAAGGAACATGATTCCGGTTTTGAACAGGTTTGGTTGGAGATGCCTATTAGATGCCTCAGAGAAGAGAGTGATCAGATGGGAGATCCGTGACACTGGGGTTAGGAGAGGGTTGGAGCCGGGATTTAAATTTGGGAATCACCAACATATAGATGTGATTTACAGTAACGGGAAGACAATGTCTGTGGAATGAATGTAGATAGAGATGAGAAGAAACGTGAGGCCTGAGCCCTGGAGCACTCTAATGTTTCGTAATTTGGGAAAAGAAGGAGAATCTAGCAAAAAAAAAAAAAAGACGGAGAAGAAACAACCATGGAGGTAGCAGTAAACAAGACAGTGCTCTGCTTCAGAAGGAAAGGCAGATCCTTCTGCCAAATGGACCTGAGACACCAAAGTAGAGGGCAGATAATTAAGTATTGGCTTTATACTGCGGAAGTCCCTGTATCCTGGATAAGAGTGATTACTTGGCGAGATGTGGATGAAGACCATCGACATGTATTCAAGAGAGCACTGGAAGTGAGAAAGTGTTACGGGCAGGCAAAGACAAATCTTTTAGAAGATTTCACTATATCAGGAAAGAAAGAAATGAAACAGTCGCTTTAAAAGGAGATGAGAAGAAGGAAGCCTTTGTTTAACTTCTTGGCAGGAATGTCATCGTTGAGGAGGTGAGAAGACCTGGGATTCAGTGCCTGGTAGAGAGATTGACCTTAGGTAAAGCTATTGACAATTTGTCCTTGTCATAGGAAGGAAGGCAGGGTTATGGGCCGAGATGCAGATGTAGTTGCCAATTTAAAGGTAGCAAGAATTGAAAGTTCTTTTCTAAGCACTTCCATCATCTTAGAAAAATGATAAATAGGAACTAGCTGGGAGTAAGGAGGGGTGATATGGTTTAGCTGTGTCCCCAGTCAAATCTCATCTTGAATAATAGCTCCCATAATTCTCATGTGTTGTAGGAGGGACCCGGTGGGAGATAATTGAATCATGGGGGCGGTTCCCCCCATACTGTTCTCATGGTAGTGAATAAGTCTCAAGAGATATATGTTTTTATAAGGGGTTTCCTCTTTTGTTTGGTTATTCTCTCTTGTCTGCCGTCGTGTAAGACATCCCGTTGCTGTTCCTCCATCTTCTGCCATGATTGTGAGGCCTCCCTAGCCATGTGGAACTCTGAATCAATTAAACCTCCTTCTTTTATAAATTACCCAGCCCTGGATATGTTCTATAATTTGAGAAAAGAAGTGAAAATGGACTAATACAAGGGGGAAGGAAGAGTCCTGGGAGAGAGGAGAGAATAGTCTTCTGGGAGTGACGTGATCAAGGTCAACGGGCAATGCTGGGGTCCCCTTGCAGTTTGAGTTCATACATTCACAACCATACAGCAAGAAGGATCATGTTTTTCTCCAACTGTTTTCAGTTCTTTGGATACAAAAGTGGACTAGGCAGAGAAGTGGGTTGAATCCACAGAGGTTTTGTCACATGTGCTAGGGCAGAGGGAGAGAAGGACAAGAGATTTTGTCATAATGCAAGGGAATTATAATGATGGGCCATGGACTCTAATCTGAGGAAGAAGAAAAATGAACCCTGAAGGGAGATTAAAAACATTGGAAGGGTAGCATGAGTGGGTTGGAAATCTATTGGGGTTGGGTGCGGTGGCTCAAGACTGTAATCCCAGCACTCTGGGAGGCCAAGGTGGCAGATCACTTGAGGTCAGGACTTTGAGACCAGCCTGGCTGACATGGTGAAACCACGTCTCTACTAAAAATTCAAGAATTGCCTGGTCAAGGTGTCGCGTGCCTGTAGTCCTAGCTACTCAGCAGGCTGACGCGCAAGAATCGTTTGAATCTGGGAGGTAGAGGTGGCGGTGAGCCGAGATCATGCCACTGCACTCCAGCCGGGGCAACAGAGTGAGGCTCCAGCTCAAAAAAAAAAAAAAAAAGAAAGAAAAAAAAAGGAAAAAGAAAAAAGAAAAAGAAATCTTCTATTGGAATTTCACAAATTACTCAAGGAATTCTTAATGCAATTGAAAGCATCAAAATTGCTTATTTTTGGGAGATGAGAGCATAACATCAGAAAAATTTCTTTTTCTCCTACTCTTCTTCCTCTTTTTCCACCTCCTTCTTTTCTTTTAGCAATTTCACATATGCCAAAAAGTGAAATCGACTATTCACTGATGAAAAGGCGTAAATCCTGTGAATTGACTGTCTCTAGTAAAGGCACCTAAACACCCGCTATTTCATCCAGAATGTGAAAACCTGTTAATTGGGTTATCTTTCCAAAAAATTATACTAAAAAAGGAAGTTACAAATCATGTAAATTCAATAAAATTGCACTGGAACGATGCAATGATGCAATCCTATTGGTTGCTGCAATTCTCAGCACAGGGAAAGTTTCACTCAGGCAGAAAGAGCCCCATGAAGTCAAGAGCAGATGACCACATTGCTCAAGTTCATTTCCATCTCCCCGTGTGGGCACAGCCTGAGTCGCAGCTCAGTCCTGAGTTAGCTACTTACAAAGGCAAATTAACCATTTCAGGTCAGCAGGGTATCATTGCACACATAGCAACAATGATTTTAAAAGTGCTAAAATCGGCTTGCATTGACAATAGGCTTTCCAAGCCAGAAGGAATCTGCTATGATGCAGAAGAGGGCTCAGTGGCTCACGGCACCCCATGAAGTCAACAGTATCTTAGAAAATATTTGAACCAAGCACAACAAAGTGATCATTTGAGTTCCCCCAAGATGACCTAATTTTATACATGGTAAGGAGGGGCTTAGAGATCATAACTATAAGCTACAAATCTGATCTAGAGAGACCTTGGTAATTTTTTAAAATCCTTTTATTTATGCTTCGCTGAGCTATATTCCCTGGAATATAAGGATTAGATCAGAGACATTTATGGAAGGAAACTTATATATTCTAGGCTGGTATTTGAAAGTTTAAATTGCAATTCTCTTGCCTCAGCCTCCCAAGTAGCTGGGATTACAAGCATGCGCCAGCTCACCTGGCTTTTTTTTTTTTTTTTTTTTTTTTTGAGGTGGAGTCTCACTCTGTTGCCCAGGCTGGAGTGCAGTGGCGCAATCTCAGCTCACTGCAACCTCCGCCTCCCAGGTTCAAGTGATTCTCCTGCCTCAGCCTCCCGAGTAGCTGGGACTACAAGCATATGCTACCACGTCAAACTGATTTTTGTATTTCTTTTAGTAGAGACGGGGTTTCACCATATTGGCCAGGCTGGTCTCAAACTCCTGACCTCATGATCCGCACGCCTCGGCCTCCCAAAGTGCTGGGATTACAGGTGTGAGCCACTGCACCCGGCCTAATTTTGTATTTTTAGTAGAGACTGGGTTTCACCATGTTGGTCAGGCTGGTCTTGAACTCCTGACTTCAGGTGATCCACTCCCCTCGGCCTCCCAAAATGCTGGGATTACAGGCATGAGCCATCTGGGAGGCAGAGGTTGCAGTGAGCTGAGATTGTACCATTGCACTCCAGCTTGGACAACAACAGCAAAACTCCGTCTCAAAAAAAAAAAAAAAAAGTATAAATTGCATAAGCTATAAAATTGTGCCATCCCCAGTAGCCTGTATGAGTCTTAAAACCTCTCTCCTTAGAAAGGTTCTGTGTTCTGAAATCACATTTTCGTCTGTCCCTCGAGGCTATGAACATTGGGTCCAAAACTCCCAAACTTTCTGCTCCTCACTTCCATGAAGAAGGGAGCTGTGACATGAGTCACCCCACCACGGACAAGATACTTCTCATATATGTCTGATACACAGCAGAGGTAGGTGTTATTCTATCTTCATTTGGCAGGACAGGAAACTGGGTGTAAGATGTTTGCCCAAGTCACTGATCAACCAAGTACCTGAGTTGGGATTCAAACTCAAGCTTATAAATCTGACTGACTGAAAAAATCTCTCGCGACCAGGCGCCGTGGCTCGTGCCTGTAGTCCCAGCACTTTGGGAGGCTGAGGCGGGCTAATCACTTCAGGTCCGAAGTTCGAGACTAGCCTGGCCAACATGGTAAAACCCTGTCTCTACTAAAAATACAAAATTAGCTAGGTGTGGTGGCACCTGTAATCTCAGTTACTCAGGAGGCTGAGGCAGGAGAATCGCTTGAATCTGGGAGGCAGAGGTTGCAGTGAGCCAAGACTGAGCCACTGCACTCCAGCCTGGGCGACACAGCAAGACTCTTTCTCCGAAACAAAGCAAAACAAAAAAAACTTTATGTTTTGTAAGTGTGAACATCCTCAAACCCCACATCCTTGGAAAACCCCATGGGACCACCTCTACTCTCCTGATGACCGCCTTCTCTAGCATCTTGTGGTTACAAAGCATTTCAGGTAAGAGCACATGCTTTCTGGTCAGGAAGACTTGAGGTAAGTCCCAGCTCTGTCATGTCTTAGCTAGGTGACCTAGCTCTTAGCTATTAGGTTGGTGCCATTATTTTTAATGGCAAGAACTGCAATTACTTTTGCACCGAACTGAAAGCCTCTGTTTCATTCAAGAAAAAAGAAGTTACACTGATTCTTTCTTTATAGGGTTATTGTACAGATTGAATGAGATAATGAATACAAAGGATTTAGCACACGTCTTAAAAATGTATTTTAGATTGTATTTCTAAAATGACAGCTACGCAAATTAGATTACTTTACCATTATTTTAACAGTTCGTCTTATTCATTCTTGTGACATCTATTAGTTGTTTTTTATTTAGCCTTTCAACCACTGTTGTCTCTCTGACTTGTTTAAAAGCCTTTTAAGCTTGGATCGTGTCTTTGTTGCTTTGTATCCTCTTACACATAGCACAGGTTTTCCGAAAATATTTGTTGAGTTGATTTCATTTCATAATGTGTTCCCTTTAAATAGCAACCAGAAGCACAATTCAAAATAAACTGTGGATTTTGATAATGAGTTTATTTTCTTGTGATTAGTGGTTCTTTGTCTTGCTTTTGTCCTCCCGGGCCTATGTTTTGAGATAACACTTGGGGGCAGCATTGAGTCAGTCTGCACTTCCCCTGTTGTGAACTAGAAGGAAATATGAAATCCAAAGGTAGGGGCTGACAGATAGGAAATGAATAAGTCTCCAAATACGTCAGTGGCTTTAAAATGACTGTGCACTTTGCTACAGAAATCTATTTAAAAGCAGCACACCCTCCTGCAGGTCTCAGGGGAGCTCTTGAGGATAAATGACTTGTTTTCTCTCTAACCCTTGGGGGCAATGCAAACTGTAAGACGTTTAACCATTTACTCACACAGCAAAATGGAGCAAACCTACAAGCTACATTATAAAGGAAGATAAATTTAGCATGCATTTATGATGTGAAAAAGCACAGCTACTGCTCTGGTTGTTTAAATACTACCTCAGTAATTGCAATCAATTAAGTCAGTTCAATGAAACAGTGAATTAAAATTTTCCATTAGCCCGATTTTTGCCCTACAATACTAAAGAGAAGAAAGGTAAATGCAGTAGCACAGCAAGTTGATAGCAGAGGTTTATTTGGTTAAGCAACTTTTTAAAACGTCCTCTGCCCTGCACAGATGTTATCCAGTCTCCTATAGCTACAATTACCTCACTACAAATATATGCTTAGATAATCTGTCAATGTTCAGAATCTTTGCCTCTAGGTACCGCAGGATTCTTACCAGTTATAGTAAAACTAGTGTGCCAATTATCTGATAAAATAAAGTAGACTTAGGTATTTCAAAAAAAATTTTTTTCTAATGGTACAAAAAAACTCATAGAAGACACCTTTTTTTTTTTTAGCAACTTGGCCCTGTCTCTACCTCTCACCAGAATCTGAAGAAATTGCATATATTTTTGTACCAATAGGGTTCCTATGAAAATCAAATGGAAAAGTGCAATAGGATATACCAGTTTCTTCACAAGTCCACAACCTAATTTCTGTTATACCTATTCTTTGATTAATTGTAGAGGTATTTATTCTTTATTTGTTCATTCAACATTCACTGAACATCCAATATGTGTCCAGTACTGGGAATATAAGGATGGACAACACATTATCTATGTTTTTAAAATGTTCAGTCTAGGGAGAAATGAACATACAGACATACACACACCTGCAAATAATTGCAATCACACTGATTTCTTTTGGGCCTGGAATCTCTTACTCTTTTCATAGCTAAACAAAATAACATCTCAGAGTGTAATCTCAAAGAACATAAATCTCTACTTTACAGATGAGGAAAGTGAAGTCCACAGACAGTAAAGGACATGACCAACCAGCCAGTTAGTGCAAAGCCAATAAAGGAACCCGTTAACTCCCAACTGATGTGTTTCCACCACATAATATTATTACCCTTTTATATGGTATGGCTGTGTCTCTACCCAAATCTCATCTTTAATTTTAGATCCCATAATTCCCATGTTGAGGGAGGGACCCAGTAGGAGGTCATTGAATAATGGGGGCGAGTCTTGTGATAGTGAATAAGTCTCATAAGATCTGATGTTTGTATAAAGGGGAGTTCCTCTACACACGTTCTCTTGCCTGCTGCCATGTGAAGATGTGCCTTTGCTCCTCCTTTGCTTTCCACCATGATTGTGAGGCCTCCCCAGCCATGCGGAACTCCGAGTCAATTAAAACTCATTCCTTCGTAAATTACCCAGTCTCAGGTATGTCTTTGTTAGCAGCATGAGAACCGACTAATATACCCCTGCATGTGAGATTGTTGAGATAAGGCATTATAGCTTGTATGTCCTTGTATTTTCAAAGTCTGTAGTAGAAATCTTTAATAAACATTTATTTATTGTCTTTAATATCTCTTCTGCTGTCATCTGTCCAGATATAAATCTCACCATTATGAAAGCTTTCATAAGGCTGCTAACTTTTAAATTGTTTAGTCTTTGAGATTATTCTCAGTTGACCAAAGCAGACATTTTCCTTTCACTAATGCTCAATTTCCCAAGGCTTAGCCTTGGGAATTGATTGAGGACAGGCTAATAACGGGCATTCACATATGAGTGCATCTTAATTTGACCTTGCATTACCTTTCATACTTTTCCAACTACTTCCAACCAACATGATCTCCCTATTTATATTCTGGGTATTTAACACTTAAGGCTAAATCACAAAAAGCCTACTGGGTAGTTTGTGCTTCTGCACATCTAGTAGTATGCTGGAAAATATTTAATAATAGATCTAGGAGAGGAAAAAAACACCTGATAAATAGCATTTGCCAATTTCCATGGTGTAAATACTTTCACCATGGTAAATTTCATCCTACCAAGGTATCAGTGCATACTGAACTCAGCATAAGGAAGAAATGTACACCATCTGCTCTCACTAATCAGGGCAAGCCAGCTCCAGCTAACCACTGCCCCATAGCTCTCAACAGAAGACTCAGCAGTGATCTGTCGTCACTTCCGCTGCCTGACACTCTTGTCATTGCTTAGCTATATGAGAGACTGCTGGGTTCGGCTTGTAGGGTTGGCAAGTGCAATCAGCAATAGGCGTGATTGTAAGACAGATTTTGAACTCAGTAGGAATATAAGGGGGAAATCAGTTATTAAACTAAATTAACCCTTTTCCTGTTTGCTCTGGAAATACTTGCCGGCAGGGCTTTCAGCTGCAGTGTTTACCCTGAGATAACTTTGCCACAAAATATCACACTTTTGTTATTATTTTTGCATCACTCTGGTATATCGACTTGAGAAACAAAAGACATCATTCTATTTATAGCATTCTGGTTTTAGTAGTGGTATTTCCATTTACAAAACATAGTAATTCTCAATCACTGAAAATGTCAAATCCTAGAAAATGTAACATTCCTACACGTGATGTTAACATCATTCTCTAATAGTTGGTTGAAGATTGATTTGATGAATCCGATTTTTCCAAAATAGATGATTCTAATGATTCAGATGATTCCGATGTTAGTTCTGTTTAGAAATAACTCCAAGAACAGTTTTTATATTTTATTTTCACATTGAAAATCAGTCAGATTTGCTTCAGCCTCAAAGAGTGCATTTATGTAAAATTAAATGAATGCTAACAGCAAGCTGTATTTTTTTAAGTGGGAAAAGATTTAACTTATGAAATTAATGAAGATATAAGAGAAAGGAGGCAACTAACTAAACTCACCTGGTAATTATTATTGTTTTGACATACATGTATCGCTGATACCCTTTGTGTGAAAGCAATTGAGAAACTGCTGGCTGAAATTACAGATGGAGGCTTGTCTGTAAAAACCAACAGATGCCTCAAGGGTTTGAATCTGCAGCTTTAGCTAATCAGACTGGGCTACAGTGTTGAAATTCAAGAGGCAAAGGGAAGAACAGCAGAAAGGATAGTGAGAAAGACTTGAGGGTAAAGATGCAAAGTTTGAGCAGCAAATGTATTTACCTGTTTATTCAGCCCTTCAGACAATGGGTATTTATGCACCCTCCAAATTCCTATGCTGAAGTCCCAACTCCCAATGTGATTGTTACAGGAAAGTGGTCCTGATACATAGCCCAAGAGAGGGTTCTTGGATCTTGTGCAAGAAAGAATTCTGGGCAAGTCCACAGAGTAAAGTGAAAGCAAGTTTATTAGGAAATTCAAGGAGAAAAGAATGACTACTCCATAGACAGAGCAGCCCCAAGGGCTGCTGGTTGCCCATTTTTATGGTTATTAGTTGAGTATATGCTAAACAAGGGGTGGATTATTCATGCCTCCCCTTTTTAGACCATATAGGGTAACTTCCTGATGTTGCCATGGCATTTGTAAACTGTCATGGCGCTGGTGGGAGTGTAGCAGTGAGGATGACCAGAGGTCACTCTCATCACCATCTTGGTTTTGGTGGATTTTGACTGGCCTCTTTACTGCAACCTGTTTTTATCAGCAAGGTCTTTATGACCTGTATCTTATGCAGACTTAGGCGGACTTCCTGTCTCATCTTGTGACTTAGAATGCCTTAACTGTCTGGAATGCAGCCCAGTAGGTCTCAGCCTCATTTTACCCAGTCCCTATGCAAGATGGAGTTGCTGTGGTTCATACACCTCTGACATGATGAAAATAGGTGGGACCTTTGGGAAATGACTAAGCCAGGGGACTGAAGACCTCGTGATGGGATTAGTGCCCTTATAAAAAGAACCCAGAAAGTTTGTTTCTGTCTCTTCCATGTAAAGACAACAGCAATCCAGGAAGCAGGCCCTCCCCAGAGCCGGATCCGCCTGCACCTTGATCTTGACTTCCAGCCTCCAGCACTGTACGAAATAAATGTCTGTTGTTTAAGCCTCCCACTCCTTGATAATTTGTTATATCAGCCAGAGTTGACTAGGACAATGGGTATTTATTGAGAATCCTTTTTTGTGTTCCTACAAATTTAGAATTTTAGAAAAGGATCTCAAGGAACTTCTAAAGGGAAATAATTGACACTAAGATTATTTGTTCTATAGAACATCATGCAACTATCAATCCCCTGTTCTCCTTCCCTGTTCCAACTCTGGGGCTGTGAAAATGATACTCTTGGACTGAGGGAGGTCCCTAAATGCTGGTGGGACCTCGACCCCAGCTAGGGACCAGAAGGAATTCAAGGATGAATTCCTTTGTGGAAAATAGTGCACACTCAAGAAGAGTGAGTGTGGGTGGACTCAAGAGAGAGTCACGCAGTGGTGTTTGGGGCTGCTACCTTTATGGGTTTTTTAAACTAAGGGGTACAATATTCATGAAAATTCCCAGACAAAAAAGTGGCAATTTCTCAGAATTGTGGTGCCACCCATTTGTACTCTGAATATGGGTGGTCTCAAAACTGTCCTAGTGCTGGTGGATGTGTGATTAGTATGTTAATGAGCATATAATGAGGTCCTAGGTGAAACCGAGGTCAAATCCAGCACCATGTTGGGTCCAGTCAGTCTTAGCCGGCTTGGTCCACACTCTGGTTTTTCAGAGTCTTATCAGCCCATAGCCTCTAGTCACGTAAAACTGCTGCCTGGAATTTTTTATTCTCCTGTGACCACCCTGTATTATTCCTGTGTCAGAAAGAGCAAGGAGAATGATCTACACCTCAGTCTGATCTAATGAATCCGATCCCAGCTGGGTTATCAACGCCCAGGAGAAGGAGCCTCTGCCTTTTTCCAGGGGAGATTCTTTAGCAACAGGCTTTATTGCCATCACCAGCCCAACCCGAGTTAGCCCGGAAGTGACAATCCCTGAAGTTCTCAAACATCAAGCTTGGACTTAGATGTTTATTCAAGACCACAGAAACCTTCATTTATATCCTTACCTGGCCCTTTCCAGGGTCCCCTCTGCTGCAGTGTATTTGTCTAACAGTGCGCTCTACCCAAGACTGCATCAGGCCTGCACTTTCTGTACCTCTCCTTTCCTGTGGCTCTCACGTGGTGGGTTTTTGCATGTACCGTGTCTGATAGTAATCCTCAACAGGCTGACTGCTTTCCAAAAACCATACATGCACTCTGTTCAAAGAGATGCCCTGACTCCTGTGATTCCTTCACCGTATAACTCTACACAAATTTAAATATTTATATTACCTTTAAATTGCATCTCTAAACAGAGCTGCCTGATTTTTCATTGTCCTTATATTTTTAATTCTGTATTTTGAATTTAGATTATGAAGTATATCTATTACCTAGAATACATATTAATGGATTTTATGGTAATGTGTGTCCTCATGCTTTTGAAATAGAAGTTAAGAAGAAATTATTTAGGCAGATAGTGAGGGTAAAGAAGTCCTCAGTAAGGTTTTCCTTTTAAAGAAAAGCAGTC
The DNA here is from genome assembly GCF_043159975.1 of Macaca nemestrina. NCBI lineage: Eukaryota > Metazoa > Chordata > Mammalia > Primates > Cercopithecidae > Macaca > Macaca nemestrina. The sequence goes on along the minus strand of NC_092133.1, from coordinate 118,163,513 downwards.
CCAAATCATGTTCTTTTCTAACAAAGAGCAGCTAATAAAATTGAGCTGAAGACAGAAAGGCAGACTAGAAGCCTGCATAGGTGAGTGCAGGCAGCTATGCCAATAGGAAAACACTACCTGGGACTAGGCATGTTCAAAATGGTGGCTCCGTCTTCTCTTCTCTTTGCCAGTCACGTGTACAGTAAGGGGTAGGCAACAGGGACCCCACCAGGCAAAGAGCCCATTTGCATAATAAGATTAGGGTGGGGTAGCTGGCTTATGTAAACATTGCACCTGGCGCAACCAATCTTTGGGCTCTGTGTAAATCAGACACCACCTCCTCAAGCTTGTCTATAAAATACGGTGCTCTCCACCGCAAGCCAGAAGTCCCATTCGGGCACCCCCATCTCTTGCAAGACAGAGCTACTCTCCTTTCTCTTTCTTTTGCCTATTACACCTCTGCTCCTAAACCCACTTCTTGTGTTTGCTTACTCAATTTCCTTGTGAGATGACAAACCTCCAGTATTACTCCAGACAATGACGCCGCTTCACTTTTAATCCCTAACAGCATATATTAACAACCACACATATTCTGATGTTCATGTGCTCTTTCCTGCCTGCCTGGTATATGACATCTTCCCACTGGCAGCTAAACCAAGGAACACCGGTGATTGTAACGACTGGTCCATAGTCTTTGGTTGTAAGGAGATATCTTGGGCATGAGTCAATAAAACCTGAAACAAGGGAGGGAGATATTCTGGAAGAAAAAAATGTATTTCCTCAACCCATCTTTCTCAAATTGTGGTGGAAACAGGAGACGGGAGGGAAATTGCTCAACAAGTTAAGGAAACTAGTGAGGATTAGTGCTTGTTTGATATGTTTTCTGGTAGTTGGCATTTCACAGAAACGTTGGTGAGGGGTCATAAGGCAGTGTGTGTGTGTTTGTGTGTTTGTGTGTGTGTGTGTGTGTGTGTGTGTGTGTGTGTGTGTGTCTGCTATGAGACTGAGAGCCTTGGATTTCCCAAAGTCTCAGAGCTAAAGTTAGAGGAGAGTCCTAGCCAAAGAAATTACCATCTCTTATGAAAGTCATGTGACTGTGGATAGTTCCTGTACACTAACAGATAAATTCCCCCTGAACCCTAGGGGATGCTTTCCAAAAAGTGGAGAAGGGACAGTCTTCACTTGACTGAATTTGAGAATTAATGGAATTAGACCTTGATTGGAATGTAAAATTGAAAACAAAATATGATGTAGAGACAGATTGACTGATAAATTGTTGGACTAGATAGAAGAAAAATCTCAGAAGTGACTAAGTTACATTTTATGCCAAGAGTAGAGTTAGACACTGAGAATCAAAAGTCAACTTGAGTTACAGAGATAAAGAAAGCAGTATCTCCAGAAACCTGAGTCTTGTCAATTATCATGACCATGAGAATGTGTATCTGTCACTCACATATATAATCCATTGTAAACTAAATTATTTAGTGTCATGTTCCCCAAAATATTACATAATCCTTTGTAAACTATTTAGTGTCATATTCTCCAAAATATTATATAATCCATTATAAACTAAATTGTAGTTTACTATTTAGTCATATTAGCCAAAATAATGCCTCCATTAATAAACTAAATATTTAGTCATATTTAGTTAACTAATATTTAGTCATATTAGCCAAAATAATGCCTCCACCTTCCTGCCCCCCTAGTATGAATGAGGTTGATGGAATATTGACTCTATTTTCAACCACTTAAAGAGCACTGGGGTTAGTGCTGTTTAGAAACAGACTTCATTGTCTACTGCATTTATATCACCTCTGATTCTTCCTGGTAGATGATAATTCTGGGTGTAAGTGTGGAGGAAAGAAGTGCTTATTGACATAGATTCATCTTCTAAACATCAGCTGTGAAAGGAGATAACAAGTCATTTTAAATGCTTATTAGCAAATATGCATTTAATTTCCTTACTCATTAGGGATTCTCAAATCACCATATAGATTGTCTTTCGGAGTAAAGACACCCAGAGACAAGAAGGCTAGATGTGTTTTAGTGGGTCTGAGTGATGCTAGGGCACCTGAAGTGTCCATAAAGACCGACTACTATGGCAAGCATGGTTTTAAAATGGACCTGGATATGCTGGTCTTGTGTAAAAGGACTTTTATTTACTGACTTCCAAAAGAGAAAGGAGTGTGGGGTGAAAGTGAGAGAGAACATGAGAGAGAGAAAATAGAAGGGAGGGAAAAAAATCCAACTTGATACATCAAAGCAGAACTGACCTTAGGAATCATTGCGTCCTTTGGCAAGGGACGATGAGGCTAAATTGTCTCCAAGTGGTGTCTGATGAGGGAACAAGATAATCAGACAAGAAAAGCAAAAACGTCTTCCTTTTTAAGGCTTTAGATTAAAAGCCTTAAATATTCTCTTCAAATATTGCCACGTCAATTGTTTACCTAAATCTGAAATATTTGCTAATTATAAATAATTTCGGATAATGTTTACGAATCTTTCTGATTTTGAAAATCTTTGTCCTGCTTGTCCATAGCTTTTGAAATATCTGTTTCACAGGTAAAGCAATTTTAATTTTACCCCCACCCTACATGAATACCTAATCATCTTTCTGTTAAAGTGTAGTCCCCTGCACATGGGTGCTCTTAAAGCTGTTATTTACATTCCAAGAAGAGCCCAGGAATTTAACCAAGCCTTCGTGGAGGCTCTGAAGCCAGCTCTACCATTTCCGTATTCGTTTATTTGTTTACATCACAACTGAATTCTAATTATTATATTTATTTATTTCCCTTTTCCTCATCTTTCTTTGATAACGTGTGAAGCCAAGGACAGGCAGGAACCCCAAGTTCTCTCCTTCCTGGGATTGTCACAAATCCCAGATGCCCCTCTCCCCGTCGCATCTGCCTTTGTTTGTTTGTTTGTTTGTTTGTTTTCCTTTGCTTCCCAAACAGGGAAAAATTCCATGGGCTTTAGAGGAATCGTCACTCACTGTGGGAACCTTGCCCCCTCCCCAAGCCACCCCACTGTGCCCATAAACGTGCTGCCTGTAACCAATTGTTCCTGTTGAATAACAATGCGAGCTGAGGGGCTTTTTCTGCCTGCGCTGCAAATAGATTAGGCAGCTCCCTTTTATGTGTGCAAAGACATTACCCAGAAGCCCCCAGGATGCCATTATCAGCCGCCAACAGATGGAGCCTATCTGCGCGCTGTCAATCATCCCCCACCTGTGGATCGCGCAGCCCAGCCAAAAAATTAATTGCTTAGAAATATAAAATCGGTGGACTCAGATCGGAAAGGATTAGGAGAAAAAAGGTTAAGCGAGGGGAAGAAGAAGCTGTGCTGTGCCAGACAACCTTATCAATGTCGGCCTATCTAAGAGTGTGACTTACTCAGCGTTTGATTTGGTTTTCAAATACAGGAAGGACAGCAGGATTAGAACTAGAAATGTTTGGGAAGAAAAAGAAAAGGCAATTTGGAGAAGAAATAATGCCCATTGCTTCAGATTGTGTCGTTTACATTTGTTATGAAGAAAACATAGAAAATTTGTTTTTTCTCTTTTTTGTTTTATGCTAGTGCGATTTCACATTTAATTTATATGGCTTTATTCATTCTTTATTTCATTTGCCATATTTTTTGGTGCCAGCAGGGAGAGTTTGTTCTGTTTTCCACAATTGTTGTATGGGACTATTTTTATAGATCATAATTTCTTGTTTCCCTTACAGGGTTTTTTTTAAAAACACACACACACAGACACAGAGAAAATAATAGTTCTGATTCCAATCTTGTCTAAGTCAAACAGTTTAACGAGGGATGATTTTTCCTCATAGTGTGACCTTTAGTCCTTTATTTTTTAAAATTCCAGTTACCTGCAAAATGAAGCTAAGAATGATTGCTAAGATCTTTTTCAGATCTTAAAATGCATGACTCTAAAAATCAGTTTCCTACAGTATTTAGAAATGACTTAGACAAGATATCTGGAATTTGGAAATAAGGAAGATGTGGAAAGCAGAATTCCTAAAATGATTGTATGTTACATTACCCAACACAGCACTCTGGAAATTTCTCCGATGGAATAACAAAAATCATTATTACCAAGGTCATAGTGAGAGGCATCGATAGCTTTAGTAATTTTGATGTACTTGGTGCTATCATTACTTACTTGTTAAAATTAAATACGGTTTTTGTTAATGTTTTCCTTTATTTTAGTTTTAAAACAAATGTATCCTCAACTCCAGCACAGCAAAGCAGTGTATATTCTAGATCTGAATTGAAATAACCAGTTTTTCTTTGCAAACAGACACTTACAGGCAATTTAACTCAATTAACAATGAATTAATTCAACAAACTTTTATCATATGTCAACTTCTAGCATATGCTGGAAATAAAACATTCTGTCTTTCCTTAAGATACTTAAAATCTAGTAGGAGTTAGAATAAAAACAATTGCATGACTAAAAATGATTTAAAAATGCATTTAGTTAAGTGTTATACATCTGGTATACCTAATGTTCAAAATAACCCTGCAAAGGATCACGATGATCCTGTTTTACACAAGAAAACATTGAGTTCAGTGAGGTTAGGTGACTTGTCCAAAGCCAAACAGTCTGGCAATGTCAGGGCTGCACTTTGACTTCAGATCTCTGTACACTGCACCCTGCCTATAACACTAGGTAATATATTATTATTTTTACAGGAGAGATATAAAATGGAATTCAGAGATGTGGTAAAGATCAGTGCTGGCCAGGTATGGTGGCTCACGCCTGTAATGCCAGCACTTGGGAGCTGAGGCAGGTGGATCACTTGAGGTCAGGAGTTCAAGACTAGCCTGACTAACATGATGAAGTCCCGTCTCCACAAAAAATTAATGGGGTGTGGTGGCTTATGCCTGTAGTCCCAGCTACTCGGGAGGCTAACACACAAGAATCACTTGAACCTGGAGGCCAGAGGTTGCAGTGAGCCAAGATCACCTGGGCAATCAAGTGAGACTCCATCTCAAAAATAAAAATAAGTAAAAATAAATCGGTGCTGAAAACATTTTAAGAGGAATATAGTGGACTTTAAGAAGGGATGTAAGTCGGCCGGGTGCAGTGGCTCACGCCTGTAATCCCAGCACTTTGGGAGGCCGAGGCAGGTGGATCACGAGGTCAGGAGATTGATACCATCCTGGCTAACATGGTGAAACCCCACCTCTAATAAAAAAATACAAAAAAAAAAAAAAAAATTAGCCGGGCGTGGTGGCAGGTACCTGTAGTCCCAGCTACTGTAGTCCCAGCTACTCAGGAGGCTGAGACAGGAGAATGGCATGTACCCAGGAGGCATAGCTTGCAGTGAGCCCAGATCGCACCACTGCACTCCAGCCTGGGAGACAGAGTGAGACTCTGTCTCAAAAAAAAAAAAAAAAAGAAGGGATGTAAGTCAATTTTTACTTCTGAGTACCCTCAGACAAAGCCCTCCATGACACCCTGGACATCCTCTTGATACTACTCATCACACTTATAATTATGTTTTAAATTCCTTCCCCACTAGATTGTAAGTCCTAGGAGGGCAGGAAGCAGTAATGTGCTAGTAAATGTTTAACAAACCGTTGTCCAGGTTTGCTGTTTCTTCAGTTTGCTATCTCCCAAAAGTACAAACATGCCAGCTACTGGCTGATAAAATTCCTGCAAATATAACAATAGACTCTTGCAAGCCGAGTAGGCATCCTGAGGCAGCAAAGGGCTGGCAAGGACCATGTTAGTTATCACTGTAAAATCCCCAGCACTGGCACTTGGTGTGTGCCCAACATTTCTGTTGAATGAATGGCTATTCTTTTCAAGTTCAAGTTTCTAGAAAGGCATGTTTCTTTTTTTTGAGATGAAGCAGGGACCGCTCTTAGGGGACTGTGGGCCTTCCATCCCAATCATGGAAATAAAGGGAAATCTTGAATTCTTTCAAGGGAAATTCCAGACACCTAGCTAGCCCTGAGAAGTAGATGAGCAACTTCCTAAACGAGAACATAATGAAGCTGTCTCATTGTCTGGGGTGACACCCAAGGTTTGTTGTGTCATGGCTACAGAGATCAAGGATGCAGACACACAAAGAGTGAGGTTAACAACAGAAGTTTAATGGGTGAAAGAAAGCAAATAGCTCTCTGCTGGAGAGGGGGATCCCAGAAAAGTGGATTGCCAATCTACAGTGAAATGCAGAGGATTTTATAGATGAGCTGGCAGGAGGTGGTGTCTGATCTACATAGGGCATGAAAAACTGTTTAGGACCAGGTGTGCCATTTGCATAGGGCATGAATCTCTGGCAGCCCCTACCCCAGTCTTTTATTATGCAGGCAGGTTTTCAGCCTGAGCTGCGCCATGTTGCCCGTTTCTTTCTTACTGTACACATGCTAACAAAAAAGGTAAGATGGAGCTCCCAGGGTGGACATGCCTGGCCCCCAGGTACCCCTTTTCTATTGACACAGCTGCTGGCATTCCCCCATGAAGCTTCCAGCTTTTTTATCTATGTTTGTGGCTCAATCTTTGAGGCTGCTGTTTGTTAGAAAAGAAATGTTTTTGGGAGCTACCCTTTGTTAGAAGGGTAGTTCTGCCAAGGACTCTTTTGCCCTATCTGACTAAATAATTTCTATCTCCTGGTATCAGTAATAGTATACTAAAACAACAGTTAAGGAAATTAGAGTCACTGGATGTCTGGTTCCCTATAGGAACTAAAAATAACATATTAATATATGTCCCTGAGTTGTTCTTCAGAAACCTGGACCCCCAGCAAATAGACCTCAGATAAGGGGGAAATGAGGACTGAACTCCAACTGTCATTCTTTGTTCTAAATTTCTTCCTGAGGGGCCTGGAGGAAGTCATATCCATAAGCCACAGCTAACATTCTTTTCTGATGCTTCCAATTTTTTAGACAAAGCTTCTTTTCCTTAACCAGTAGCAAATTGGAAAATCTTTTCCTTAACCAATTGCAAATTGAAAACCACCTATGACCTGTAAGCCCCCTGCTTCAAGATATCTCACCCTTTCAGGCCAAATCAATGTGTAACCTTAATGTATTGACTTTTGCCTGGCACTGATTTCCTGCTTTCCTGAAAATTTTCGCTCCTTTAAACATCCTTGTTTGCAAGCCATTGAGGAGATTGGGTCTGAAGTGTAAGCTGCCCTATTCTTGATTCTCCTTGCTTAGTGCTTTGCAAAGAAATGTTCTCCTTTTCCAACTGCAAGATCTCAATGTGGATGTTTGGTCTTATTGCGCCAGGTAAGCGGACCTCAGTTCAGTTCTGCAACATTGTGATCTTGTACTTGGTCAGGAAATTGTACTCCATATCTTCTTGATGCTAACAGTCTGGAGCTGGGGAAAGCTGCAAAGGAACACAGGGAGTTCCACGTCCTCTCCGGGAGCTTATTGTCATGAGCTCATCTACGCAGTTGTTGCCCAAACACTCACCATTGTGTATGATCTTCTCAGGAAATATGGCTGAGAGGTGATGAATAAAATACAGCTATGCTTTATGTCCTTCAGGAAAAAGCAAGCTAACATGCTGTATTTATTAGGACTTAGTCCTTGCAAATGATGTTTGATTTACTACTCTTAAATTTCATAGACTCAGTCAGCATAGTTCCCAAGAACTTAGCTAGGATCTTGGTTGGAGACTCTACCACCCTCTCTTCCTATTTAGTATGTAGAGGATTAGAAAAAATGATATAAGCCACCCAAGACAGCACCCAGGGCACTGCCTACTATTGATTACTTACGATCATTATTATTGTCCTCATTATTGTCATAAGCATATGCGCCCATCTCCTCCACTGGATTATGAGGCCCTAGGGGAAAAAAACTGATGATTTTTCTGTGTGTTCTCCTATGCCTTTTCCATGTGGTTCCCTCAATAAGCCCCCACATTAAACATATCTTCTCATGAAATGTGTCTCCTCGTAGTGAATTGACTGTACTGTCTCATCAAGGCAGATGGCCTCACACTGTTTAGGAAATAGCCAACAAAATCAACATTTAGGAATCTGATTGTTACAAGTACATTTAACTGTGCCTTATGTGTCCTCCAGATTTACAGGTAAAATGGGAGATCCTACAAACAGCCATACTCTGGGCTTTAGTCTAAAAATTCTCAGCTACTCTTTCTCACTTCACAAGTCATATTACTCCTCCTTGTTAAGAGTAGGGACTACAAAGCCAGACGATCTCAGTGAAAATCCTGGTTCTGCTTTGGTCAACTTATTTAACCTCTCTGTGTCTCTGTTTTCTTATTGGTAAAATGAGAGAAATAATTATATAGCTCCTTGGGCTATTGTGAAGATTAAATGTTGTGATGTGTAGAAAGTGCTAAGACAGGCCAGGCTCAATGGCTCATGCCTGTAATCTCAGAACTTTAGGAGGCTGAGGCAGGAAGATTGCTTGACCCCAGGGGTTTGAGACCAGCCCGGGCAACATAGTAAAATCCCATCTGTATTTAAAAAAAACACAAGAATTAGTTGGGCATGGTGGCATATGCCTATAGTCCCAGCTACTTAGGGGACTGAGGTGGGAGAATTGCTTGAGCCCAGGAGGTCGAGGCTGCAGAGAGCCTAGACTGCACCACTGCACTCCAGCCTGGGTTACAAAGTGAGACCTTGTCTCAAAAAAACAAACAAACAAAAACCACTTTTCTCCCATCTTAAAATTATTTTGAGATATGATTGATTTATTACCTGGATGTGTCTTAGCTTTTGTGTATATTTATCATCTTTCATGTTAGGCTCTACAAATCCTATTTAACCAACATTTGATGTCTGTTAAAGGCTTGTGGGTTTTAGCTGGAAAAAGTCACTGCCCTTCTGTAAAATGTTATTTGAAATGTATCTGGACTTTGGTAGCACAGGTCATGCTTGAAAATGAAGATCTCAACTTCCTTTAGAATTAACTCTAAAAGGTGTTTTATAATGCTTGAAGTGCAAATGATCTATCAGAATGGATAAAAATGCATTGCACAGATAGATGGCATCTTTTGAAAATGTGTTACTTACTATAACTGTCACCCAGCCTCATTTGCTATGGTCAATGGGGACATTCTCTGAGTAGATACATAAATGAAACAGATCAAAGGAGACATTTCACACTGAAAAAGTGTGTTGTAGTGAAATGAGAGTGGCCTGGAAGTCAGACTGGAATCCTCATCTTGACTGCTATTAAATGTTGTGTGATCTTGTGCAAGGCTTTTCACCTCTGTGGGGGGTTGTTTTCTTCATCCGTAAAAGATGGTGATTTGATGAGACAGTTTGTGAAGTCGTTCTAGTTCTATGATGCGATCCTATTTGGCACCATCATCAGCCTCAGAAATACCTGGATTTAATGAAACCAGGAAGGCAGGACAAACTGATGTGTGTGTATGTGTGTGTGTGTGTGAGTGTGAGTGTGTGACAGGTTTTTGTTCTGTTGCCCAGGCTGAAGCACAGTGGTTCAATCATAGTGCACTGAAACCTTGGACTCCTGGTCTCATGAAAACCTCCCACCTCAGCCTCCTGAGTAGCTGGGACTACAGGCACATCCCACTATGCCCAGCTAATTTAATTTTTTTTTTTTTTTTTGTATAGATGAGTTCTCGCTATTTTGCTCAGGCTGGTCTCAAACTCCTGGCCTCAAGTGATCCTCCCACGACCTCAGCCTCCCAAAGCATTGGAATTACAGGCATGCGCCACTGTGCCCAGCCTGAATTTTTATTAGTTGATGATGTGCTCGGGGTTTATTTTTCTCTTTCTGTCTCTAATTGACTTATCTAATGTAATAAAAAACACCTTCTGTGGTGCCTTCTATTGGTCTCATGAATTCAAGATCAGATGTATTAGAAGATATATTTATAAGTCAAATGAACATTTTTTTCATTACTTAATCATAATAGATTATTTTAAAGCCCATCTTCTGGCTCTGCACGTTAATAGATCATAACAACTAAGCGGACCTTGTTTAGTTTCCTAGTGCTGTACGTTTCTGTTTTTGAGATAAGATGGAGCATTCTCATTCTGAGATGAACATTCATTCATGCTTTACTTATTTACATCTGTAAATGGTACTGACATCTGATAAAGTTTCAAGGACTAAAATGCACAGTTCTCAACAAATTCAATGCAAGTAGCAAAGTATTGGTTTTTATTGCTTAATGCTCTGCCCCCATCTAAAGTAGTTAACAGTACTTTCTGCAAGAGCCCTGGAGAAGGACACTGTATTAGTCTGTTCCCACATTGTCAGAAAGAAATACCCGAGACCCCATGATTTATAAAGAAAAGCGGTTTAATTGGCTCATGATTCTCCAGGTTATACAGGAAGCATGGCTAGGGAGGCCTCAGGAAACTTACAATCATGGCTGAAGGCAAATTGGGAGCAGGCATGTCTTGCGTGCCAGAAGCAGGAGCGAGGGGTTGGGGGAAGGTGGTACACACTTTTAAAGAACCAGATCTCCCAAGAACTCACTCACTATCACAAGAACAGCACCAAGGGGATGGTGCTAAACCATTCATGAGAAATCCACCCCCATGATCCAATCACCTCCCACCAGGCCCCACCTCCAACACTGGAGATTACAGTTTACATGGGATTTGGGCAGGGCCACAGATGCAAACCAGATTCGGCAACTTCAACATTTCTCTGTGATCCTCTGTGTATCCTCCACATATGTAGACACTGTGAAGGGATAGCTTCTTATTTCAGCTCTTTTAAAATGGTGCATACTTTCTTTCTGGTTAGAAAAATATTTTAAATAATATTTGTTTCTGATTATAAAATAATACCTGGTTACTACAGAAACTTGAAAAAGTATTTGTAAGTAATAAGAAGTACCAAAATTACTTGGAACCCCACCAATTAGAGATGATTACCTTTAATATTGTGGTACATTTTGTCCCAGTTTGCTGTGTTTTTCTATATTCATTTGTACATGCATGTGTGTACATGTATGGTTTTCTTTTGTTTTGTTTGAGACGGGATCTCACCCTATCACCCAGGCTGGGCTGTAGTGGCCCAATCATGGCTCACTGCAGCCCCAACCTTAACCTCCTGGGCTCAAGTGATCCTCCCACCTCAGCGTCCCAAGTAGCTGGGACTACAGGTGTGCATCACTATACCCGGCTACTTTTTTATTATTTGCAGAGACAGGGTCTCACTATGTTGCCTAGGCTGTTCTCAAACCCCTGGGCTCAAGCAATCCTCCTATCTAGGCTTCCCAAAGTATTGTGATTACAGGCATAAGGCACTGTACCCAAATTCATGGGGATTTTTTAGTTTGTTTTGTTTTTGAGACGGAGTCACCCAGGCTGGAGTGCAGTGGCATGACCTTGGCTCATTGCAACCTCTGCCTCCTGGGTTCAAGCGATTCCCTGCCTCAGCCTCCCAAGTAGCTAGGACTACAGGCACCCGCCACCACACCTGGCTCTTTTTCTTTCTTTCTTTTTTTTTTTTTTTTTTTGTATTTTTAGTAGAGACGGAGTTTCAACATGTTAGTCAGGATGGTCTCGATCTCCTGACCTCGTGATCCGCCCACCTCGGCCTCCCAAAGTGTTGGGATTACAGGCATGAGCCACTGCGCCTGGGGGATAAAGGCACTTTTTGATGTTTTTATTAATGGCGTAGGGTCCAAACAGACATGATACCTTTTCTCACCACATCATAAGAGTCATGGCTGACACTTCTGTAACAAAAGACACGTTAACAAGAGAAAAGCATAACAAGCTTATTTAATCAAAGTTTTACATGGCATGGGAGACTTCAGAAATGAAGACCGAAAGACCCGATAGAAACTGCCCATGTGTATGCTTAGATTCAATGAAGAGTGAACAGCCGTGTAGAAATTATAATTGGATACAAAGAGAATGATCTAATAGTAATAGACTCAGTAGGAAAACCCAACAAGGCCTGTATGTTTACATTCTTCCTGGGCTCTCTGTGCAGCATTCCTTCTTCCGGGATGTAGAGCAGGACCCCTCTGTCATGAGGGTCTTATGATCTACTTTCAGACAAGGTAAGTCAGAGACCTTCTTTATGGCCGGTTCATACATAGTAAGGTGGGGAAAAGTTAGAGAAATATTTTTAGGTTTTATGGCTCACCTTGGGGAAAAGGGGTTATGGTTTCCATGACTTGCCTTGAGGAAGAGGGATTCCAGTTTCTATGGCCTACCCTGGAGAAGGAAAAGAAGCAGGAGAAAGAAAGGCCGGGCGCGGTGGCTCAAGCCTGTAATCCCAGCACTTTGGGAGGCCGAGATGGGCGGATCACGAGGTCAGGAGATCGAGAGACGATCCCGGCTAACACGGTGAAACCCCGTCTCTACTAAAAAATACAAAAAAAAATAGCCGGGCGAGATGGCGGGCGCCTGTAGTCCCAGCTACTCGGGAGGCTGAGGCAGGAGAATGGCGTAAACCCGGGAGGCGGAGCTTGCAGTGAGCTGAGATCCGGCCACTGCACTCCAGCCTGGGTGACAGAGCGAGACTCCGTCTCAAAAAAAAAAAAAAAAAAAAAAAAAGAAAAAAAAAAGAAGGGAAAAGATCAGAAAGAGACTTTGCTTCTGAGTCTGTTCCAATGTCCTTCAGGTCAAAGTATGCAGCATGCCAAAGTGTCATATTTTGGGGTACTGTCTTCTGAGCACTAACAGTGGCATAGTGTTCCATTATAAGAATGTATTATAGTTCATTTAATTAGCCTTCCATTGTTAAATATTTAGGTTATTTCTATTTTTGTGTTTATAAAGAAAACCATGGTGTATATCATTGCGCATAAATTATTGTACACATCTGTGATGATATCCTTAGAGTAATTTCATATCAGTGGAGCTGCCAGGACAAAGGATGTTTTTCCTGCCCTCCAGAAGCTACTTGGGATGGATCTATTTTATTGCATACTTACCAATACTTCAAGTTATCATTTAAAAAATATCTGTCAATTTGATGAGAGAAAAATGATCATTTGCTTTTCTGTGATTACCAGCATAGTAATTTTTATCATGTGTGCATGGGCCTTTTTGTTCCTTTAATATATGAATCATCTATGTGAGTTCATTTTGTGTTCACAGCAAAACTAATAAAAGAACCTCAAAGTACCCATGGGTTGCCACATGTAGTAGTCACTGTGTAAGTGCTAGGTTCCGGCTCCATGAAAAAGTTCCAGTCTTGAGAAATTCCCACAGCAAACTCACATCACCAGCCTCTCAAAGGACAATATATGTAACCAGGCAGTGGATATTTTTCCTTGCTGCTGAGACATGTTGGTTGTTGTTCTTGATATCAGAAAATTTCAGTGTTGTAATTAAATGCAAAACTAGAAAGTCAACTTTAAAAAAACGTTAAGAGCCCTTTGACCCTGGTCATAGCTTTGGTAACACAATTTCTTAAAAAAACTTTTTGAGTGTCAAAGCCTGCATAGTATTTAGGACCTTTCCCAATGTGGCATGAAATTGTGGGAGACATTCTGACATTTCAATGATAGGCACTACACGACAGGCACTAAGTAAGAGACAGGTGTTCAAGAAAATCCAAGAAAATACCACAGGGATAAGCTGCCTCCAGACTTTGGTATTTCAGACAATATCAAACACAGGACTTTCAACTTCCCAATTTCAAAATAATAGGGTTGTTTGATTTCAAAAAGCAATTCAGTTTGCCTTTTCAGCTCAAGCAGCTGACTCAACCATTTGCCTTAGTGAGCAAACTTTTGTTTGATTCGTTCACAAAGTTATCCTACAGGGTCATCTCTCTTTCCTTTCAACTAGATAACACCTCTACTTTTTTTTAAATCAAATTCTTTAGAAATGCACCTGTGTTGCTTTTCGGATTCAGGTTCTTTTTTTTTTTTTTTTTAAATATGTATAAAACAGGCCTCAATTTAAGGTTCTGAATCACTTAGGAACATTGCATTTTGAGGTAAGAAGATTTCTTATTTTACTTAATTATTAAACCAAAACACTCAAAGAGAAGATTACATTGCTGGATAAAGTTCATTTTGCAGCTACATTATGTGGTCAATGAAGACATGTTCCATAGCACCCCAAGGCTTTGCTTGGGTCTTGATCTGCTCTATTTAGTTCTTGATGGGTTCCCTACCAGGGGAAGAGGCAGTCCCTGAATGTGAGTAAATATAATATAGAGATATGGTAGAAGGAGAAAGAGATTCAGGATAAAAGCAACTGCAAGGAATAGCAGAAAGACAGGCATGGTGCTGTTCACTGGGAATGCCTGGGTTCACATTCTGCCTTCCGTGAAACATCAGTGGCATCCAGAGATGTGTGAGTCCCAGGGAATGGAACATGCTTTCCATATGGCAGTGGATCCACTAACTGGAAAGGTATCAGACTTTCAGTGCTTGTCAACTGCTTGCATATTTCACCCCACATCTACAAACTAAAGAAATGCTTCTTGGTACAGCAGCCCTAACTGACTTTCCTGAGGAAAAATATACATGGGTATCAATAAAAAATCTTTCAAAACACCTGTTTGGTTGTTTCCTATACTTTATTGCCAAAGCCAACATTTTGACTTATTAAGTTTCATTTTAAGTATATGACTAAATTCTGCAATTTTGTGATCTTAATGAACTAACTTCTTAAAAGAGCATAACTGTTCAACAAAGAAAGGAAGCAGGCAAGAATGATTTTCTTGGTTTATTTTTCATTTTAAACTGTCAAGACATGGTCAGTATCATTTTTGTTCTTGGTTTATTTCTTTAATTTAAACCATGTCTAGATGTTTTCTTCCAGTTTTATCCTAGTTTATCTATCACAGGTTTGCCATTGGCATTTTTTCCTTTGCTTGAATAACTTTTGATGTTAATCTGTCTAGACGTAATCCACATTTATATGAAGTAAGTTGACACTTCCTTTAAATCACATTCTAGTTTCTTTCTACTCTTTTTATTACGCTTTTGAAGATATTTTATTTCTTTTTTTTTAAGATCGAGTCTCACTTTGTCGCCCAGGCTGGAGTGCCATGGCATGATCTGGGCTCACTTGCAACCTCTGTCTCCTGGGCTCAAGTGATTCTCCTGCCTCAGCCTCCCCAGCAGCTGAGATTACAGACATGTACCACCACACTAGCTAATTTTTGAATTTTTAGTAGAGACAAGGTTTCACCATGTTGGCCAGGCTGGTCTTGAACTCTTGACAGGTGATCCACCCACCTCGGCCTCTCAAAGTGCTGGGATTACAGGCATGAACCACCACACCTGGCCTTTCTACTTTTATGCATTACTTATTTTGCCTATGCTATAATCAGATGCTAGAACTGATCATAAAACATCATTATTCACTAGTCTTTGTCCTTAAGAGAGTGTACTACTTTATAAGTCTGAGTCTCATTTAATCTTTCCTAACCTTCCTTTAAAGTGTAACTCGTATTTGCATGTTTGGAAAATTAATTTTATAAGAAAATATCTTCTTACTCTAGTCTATATATTTTGCCATGCTATGTGTCATTATTTCCAAGTTCCTTGATTCCTCTTGTTACTATGATTAGAAGTCTCTGCCTTTTTTGTTTTGGACACCTCCATTCTCTGCTTAGATCACAAATTCACCTTGCTCCCCCAGGGTGCCGCTTTCTTTCTCCTGTTACCAAGGTCAGCTCTCTGCTCCTTTCACTTGGCAACATAGGAAAGAATGGACCAGAGACCAGGTAATTGGCCTGATGAAAGAGAAGCCAGAGTGGATCAGAGCTTATTTTGCTTTTAGTTAGCTGTTCATATAAATGCTTTGACTCATGCTGAAATTGCTGTTCTTCAATTTGCAATTTGAGTTTATGTGTGTGTATTCCTAATATTGTATTCTGAATAAAGCTATTGCTGATGATGTGGGTCTTGATACTTGATATCTGCATAATAAAGCATAATTACATTCACCTGTAAGAAAATATGGGTTTACAATAAACATCAATGCCATAACGGGCCAGCAGCAGTGTGTGTGAATTGGATGTTTTCAGAATCAGCTCTGAATCAGTTATCACTGTCATGTATTATATAAGGCATAAAACAACAGGATGAATTAAACAAGCAGGCATTCTGCTCATGTGGCTAACAGTAAAGAGTAGTATGCCAGTTTATTGACGTGACAGCCATCTGTTTACCCTTTAGTGCATTTCACCTTAAAGGAAGAGTTATACAAATTAAACAATTTCAATAAACTACCAATAAAAGTTACACTAGTCTCTCCCCACATGACTTTCTGTGTGTATTTTTTTTTTTTTTTTTTTTTTTTTGGGACAGAGTATTGCTCTGTCACCCAGGCTGTAGTGCAGTGGTGCGATCTCAGCTCACTGCAAGTTCCACCTCCCGGGTTCACACCATTCTCCTGCCTCAGCCTCCTGAGTAGCTGGGACTACAGGTACCCATCTAATTTTTTGTATTTTTAGTAAAGACGGGGTTTCACCCTGTTAGCCAGGATGGTCTCGATCTCCTGACGTCATGATCCGCCTGCCTCGGCCTCCCAAAGTGCTGGGATTACTGGCGTGAGCCATGGTGCCCAGCCTCTGTGTGTAATTTTTAAAAGTCTATTTAAACTCCTCAAATTGGATTAATTTTTGCAGACTGCTCCTGCTTTCTGGTCCAGCATCTGACCTTTATATCAACAACTTACTGTTTGATCTCAAGTTTCCTTCGTCCTGATGATAACAAGCGTGATATCAATGTAACTCCAGAAACACCTGGATGTTTACCACCTGTTTGGTTCTTTTCCATTTGTTTTCAAATCAAGTCTTGGCTCCAGATATTGTGAGGCTGTGTCTATCACAGAACAGATCCCGACAAACAGTCTGTGAAAAATAGACAGCAGCTGGCTGACTGAGAAGGGAGAGCTGTCTCACTGCCAATTGCTACACCAGTCAGATAAGCAAGTATTCAGTAAGTGCTTACTCAAGACTTGCAATCTGAAACATTTAAAATGTGACACCTGTGTTTCCAATTTTCCTGGGATTCTGTGTGATTTTCATGGCTGGTGGAGTTACTTGTCCTGCCAGCCTCTGGAGGTAGCCTAAGGTGATCCGTGACAGCTCTAGGGTTGTGTTCCAACGTCCCAGTCCTCTCCACTCAAAGTAAACCATTGTTATCTAATAACCCCTACTCACCAATCTGAAGTCTTACAAACCCAGACTAAGTGAATTCATGTGTGGTTTCTATGACAAGAAATGCCTCTTATTCATGTTCTTAAAGAAATGTCTGGTTCTTGGCTCACACCTGTAATCCCAGCACTTTGGGAGGCCAAGGTGGGTGGATCACCTGAGATCAGGAGTTCGAGACCAGCCTGGCCTACATGGTGAAACCTTGTCTCTACTAAAAATATGAAAATTAGCAAGCATGGTGGTGGGCACCTGTAATCCCAGCTACATGGAATGCTGAGATGAGAGTTGCTTGAACCTGGGAGGCAGAGGTTGCAGTGAGCCAGTAAGCCGAGATCACGCCATTGCTCTCCAGCCTGAGTGAACAGAGTGAAGCTTGGGGGGGGAAGGAAGGAAGGAAGGAAGGAAGGAAGGAAGGAAGGAAGGAAGGAAGGAAGGAAGGAAGGAAGGAAGGAAGGAAGGGAGGGAGGGAGGGAGGGAGGGAGGGAGGGAGGGAGGGAGGGAGGTTGGGAAGGAAGGAAGGAGAGAAGGAAGGAAGGAAGGAAGGAAGGAAGGAAGGAAGGAAGGAAGGAAGGAAGGAAAAATGTCCTTGCTGCTTGGTGAAAGAGTGGTCAGCGGTGACCCCTAAACCCTCTCACCACTTCTGCTGCTTCTCCTGGCTCCTTCAGAGCAGGGCGAGTTCATGGGACCATCAGACATTTTCTAGGTAAAAGGAAGATCTTGACAGTGTGATTTCTGACTTACTCCTGGCTAACAGAAAATGGCATTGCAGCCTCGAATCACTTTGCTAGGCTGTTGTCTACCTATCTCTCTATCAAGTTGGCCTTTTAAACGTGACTTTATATACTTCTCTTTTTGGCTGTATTGATTTCTGAAGCCTTCCCCAAGAACACCTGCAGGTCTCCCCGAGTCACACGCAAATTACTCCGTATTAAAGTGAGACTAAGCCATGCAGCACACATTCTCTGTTCTTTCTGAAACAGTAGCACTCTGTGGAACAAAAGGTTGGTGGCTATTAAATAGCAAATTCTAGGAGCAGGAGGAGCCTCCTTTCCTACGTGAATCGTGTTGAGTCTATGTCTGCACTGCTGCCTGCACCAGGCCACCACATTGCTCGCGCACCAGGAGTTCTACAGCAAATAGCATGCACTTTCGTTGGTACTTTAAGGAAGACAGACCATCTCCTGATGCCTCCCACCTATACCATTAAAAATAAAGACACCATCCTGGCTAACACGATGAAACCCCGTCTCCACTAAAAATACAAAAAAATAGCCAGGCGTAGTGGCGGGCGCCTGTAGTCCGGGCTACTCCGGAGGCTGAGGCAGAAGAGTGGCGGCGTGAACCCGGGAGGTGGAGCCTGCAGTGAGCCGAGATCGCACCACTGCACTCCAGCCTGGGCGACAGAGCGAGACTCTTGTCTCAAAAAAGAAAAAAAAAAAAAAAAAAAAAAAATTGAGACAACTTACTGAGGGGAGGGCAGCTTTTTGAAAAACACGCTCAGGCTGCATGAATAAGTTATAGCTAATAAAATTGCAGATTCTCAGACTCCACCCCCAGAGACTGATTCATTCATGTAGAGTGGGATGCAGGGTGAGGTACCAGGTGGTGCTTATGATGGTAGAATTCAAGCCTTGCTTTGGGAAACACAAATAAAGCTTAAAGTTCTGTGTGCGGCATGCTAAAGACATACTTTACATTTTAAGGAGAAATAGCTGCTTAAATAATGCCCAGGTAGAGACCTCATGGGTTCAAGGTAACAGAAGTAGGGAGAAATATATTCAACTGCCTCAATTTCATTGCTTCACAAAAATATTTTTATTTCTAATCAAATACCACCTTATCTCTAGGAGCTTTGAAGCAATGGGCTTGGCCCTCTCGCTAATGAATGAATATTTGGGAAACCATAAATAGTTTGGTGTGAGTAAGGCAGGGAGTTGGAGGAGGGTCGAAATATGCTGGGATGAACCCAGGAAATAGCTCTGGAAGGGCCATTTTTGCCTTCCAGAGGAACTTACATTTTTATTGAAAAAGAAAAGAAACTATCAAATCTGTGTTTTAGCAAGATCTCTTTGATCAAAGTGTGGAAGATGGGTTCAATAATTTCCCCATTTTATAGATGAAGACCTGAGACTCGGAGGTTAAGGAATTTATTTGCCCAGGTTCACAAAGTACATGAATTAGTAAGATTCAAACTTGGGAAGTTTGCCTCTAGAGTCAGCCTTCATCAGCAGGCTCTAGTCCTACAGAATTAAAACATTTTTCTGGCCAATTTTCTTTGATTCATTGTATATTTTAAACTGAAACACAACATCTAAGTTTAAATACAGTAGGTATGCATTTAATTCCCTTTTTCTTTTTTTCTTTTCTTTTTTTTTTTTTTTTTTGAGGAGTCCCATTCTTGTCCCCCAGGCTGGAATGCAATGGTGCGATCTTGGCTCACTGCAACCTCCGCCTCCCGGGTTCAAGCAATTCTCCTGTCTCAGCCTCCCAAGTAGCTGGGATTACAAGAGCCCATCACCATGCCCAGCTAATTTTTATTTTTAGTAGAGACAGGGTTTCACCATGTTGGCAGAGCTGGTCTTGAATTCCTGACCTCAAGTGATCTGCCCGCATCAGCCTCCCAAAGTGCTAGGATTACAGGCATGAGCCACCACTCCCGGGCTAATTCTTTTTTTTCCAAAGGGAAAAGATTCACAAAAAATATTTTGTACAAAATTCCCCACACTCAGGCTGACATTTCCTTCTCCTCCTAAGAAGTTGAAATTAGGTCCTGAGTGTTTCCATACAAGTGCTGCACCAGGTATGTGTGGGGCATTGCAACAGACTCTGGGGGTGCAGCCGGGCAGCTGAGATCTTCATGAGGGGCCGGTTCCATGAAAAGATTGTCTGTTAGCAAAAAATGATGGCAGTATTGATAAATGATGCTATAAAAAGGCACAAGAAGAGACTGACTCTGACTGAGTGGGGTACCTGTCCTGAGGCAATGAACAGTAAAGGGGAAAGAGGCACAGAGGTTGGGGGAGAACATTCGAGACAGAACAGGAACAAAAAGATAGAAAGATAGAAGATACTGATTTGTCTGATTAAAACCAAGAGTTAGAGTAATTCTTGGAACCCATTCTCCGTTTCTCAGTATCTGATTTCCAAATAATGCTCCCATTGGAGATAAATAAGTACCTGAGGTCTTATTTGTATGTCTTTGGCCTCAATTGAAATTCATTTTCTTTTTTCTGGCCTTGAAAATGATGAAGTTTCCACATGCAATGAGCTACATGCTTCTGTGGTTTTGAAAGTGTCCCAGTGTAGCTATGCAGAAGTGCTGGACAGATCCTGGAAGTTTCTAGAAGGTTTTATCCAATTCAGCTTATATGAATCTACACACTTTAAGAAAAAAGGCAAAATTGAGCTAATTTTACATCTATTTAAGACACCCTTTTATTTTTTCTTCTTCAAGGATTTTAAAATATCAAGTAATATGCATATTTATGAATTCAATGTTAGGCATCAGAAACCTTAAAGTTAGATGCCTGAAAAAAATTAAACCGAAAAAACCATGATTTCTAACTATGTTTTACAAGCAATATCATGAAGTTGGATTGTCTAAGTTTTCCTCAAATCCAAAAGTGCTTTCCTTGGATCCTTTTTGAGAAGTAATTCTGCCCTAGAAATAAATCTCATATCATTGCCCATACAGAACATCTAAGTTTTTACCCTTTTACAAGAACTCTCTGTGATGCATGTACAGTAGGCACCGTTTCTCCCAATTTAGAGGCGATAAAACTGAGGACGTGTGTTGAACTGACTTGCCTAAATTTTTGTTTAGTTCACTGAAGGGCCAGTCTGGGGTGGGGGTGGCGGCCTGATTTCCTGAGATGTCAAGACTCTCTCTTCCACAATATAGTCATATCTAATGGCAAATATACCTAGATTGAAAGAAGACATTCTTAATGTAATTATCTCCTTTGGTTTCTTTTATTTGACCTTTACAGATGACTTAATATGTCAGAATCAAAACACGATCTCCTACTGAGCAATAAAGAAAATAAAAATATCTTTTTCCCCACAGTTGTGTCTGGCTGGTAGTTGATCCTCAAAAGTATTTACTAAAAATGAACACATAAATGATGGGACAAAAGATAAGAGCAAGGCTGAATTCCATACATAGTTTCCATTTTCTGAAACACATGGACTGTGTATTAGAAGGGAGTTTAATTCTAAGAGTTCTGGTTTTTTGTTTGTTTGTTTGTTTGTTTTGAGACAGGGTCTTGCTCTGTTGCCCAGGCCGGAGTACAGTGGTGTGATCATAACTCACTGCAGCCTAAACTCCGGGCTCAAGCAATCCTCCTGCCACAGCCTTCCAAGTAACTGGGATTACAGGTGCACACCTGTAATTTATTTATTATTATTATTATTATTATTATTATTATTATTATTATTTGTAGAGGCAGTCTACTATGTTGCCCAGGCTGGTCTTGAATTCCTGGGCTCAAGTGATCCTTCTGGCTTGGCCTTCCAAAGTGCTGAGATTACAGGTATGAGCAACCATGCCTGGCACTGTTCATTGCTGTATATGGTAGAAAGAGCTGAATGTGTAGCCATCTCATGTTGCCTTCTCTGTTAACCACACCTCACCCCACTCCACCCCATGCAAAAGGACCCATATTTTATACTATTTATAGTTTTAACCAGTTGGATCAGGGATGGGTACCTGACCCCCCAAAAGCCAATTTATTTGAATGGCCAGAGACCATCAGATTATCCCTGTCAACAGTTTGAACTAAGAGGCCAGAAGTCGTAATCGAAAATTAAAAGTTACCAAAGCAAGCCACAACGACTTACAGTGCAAGGGAGTCAAAGTAAGAGAAAACAGCAGAAGTCAAGTTGCAGAGATGAAATTGTAGTAGCGGTACAGGGAAAAAGAAAGTTGAGAGACGGTGTGGCCAGAGAAACCTACACACAGAGAAGCAGAGGGAGAGAAGCAGAGGGAAGGAAGAGAGAAGGGAGGAAGAGAGGAAGAGAGAGTAGAAAGAAAAGAGAGCAGAAAGGGAAAGAAAGAGAAAGAGAAAAAAACCACTGAACATGTTTTTAAAATTTTTTTCATTCATTGTTTTCTTCATTTATTATTGATATTAATATATAATAGATATGCATATTTTCTGGGTACACATGATATTTTGATACATTAATGTAATGTGTAAAGGTCAAATCAGGGCTCACTCCTGTAATCCCAGTGCTTTGGGAGGCTGAAGTGGAAGGATTGCTTGAGGTCAGGAGTTTGACACCAGCCTGAGCAACATGGCAAAATCTGCCTCTACAAAAAAATTTACAAATTAGCTGGGCGTGGTGGCACACACCGGTAGTCCCAGCTACTTGGGAAGCTCAAGTGGGAGGGGATCACTTGAGCCCAAGAGTTCCAGATTACAGTCAGCTATGACCACACCACTGTACTCCAGCCTGGGTACCAGAGATAGACCCTGCCTCTTTAAACAAACGAAAAATGATCAAATTCGAGTAATGGTCTATCCATCATCTTAAACATTTATCATTTCTTTATGCCAATAACATTTGAATTATTCTCTTCAGGTTATTTTGAAATGTACAATAGATTATTATTACCTATAGTCAACCTACTGATCTGTTGAACACTAGGTCTTATTTCTTCTTCTATATAACTGTATATTTGTATTCATTAATCAATCTCTCTTCATCCCCCTCTGCCCCCACCCTTCCTGGCCTCTGGCAGCCACCAATCTACTGTCCATCTTCATGAGATCCACTTTTTAAGTTCCCATATATGAGTGTCTTTCTGTGCTTGGTTTATTTGACTTAACATAATGATCTTCAGTTCTATCCATGTTGCTGCAAGTAACTAGCATTTTTATGAAGCCTAACTTTATTTCATTTCCTTGAGACTTCCTTATATTGATCCAATAGCCCTTCCTGTCCTTATTGTATTTTATTGCATCCTTTTCTGTTTTTTTTGCAACCAAGAACTTTCACTAGAACATCATGTTTCAATGTTTAAAAGGGGAAAAAATTGAATAAAGCTAATAAGAAAAGAATTATAATCATCAATTTTCTTTTAGGTGGACTCTCAATTAGGAATTTTGTGCGACTCGCTTTAGCAGTACCATTGCTAGCTGACATTGTTATCTAGGGCATTTGAGCAAGTAAATGTGTTTTATCACCTTGCCAACAGGCTATTTGAATTGGTTTCCAGAGAATCTGGCACTTTGAACTAATGAGTATTTTAACAGATTCGAAAAAAGTTTATTGCACAATCTCTGGGAGAATGAGAAAATATTTGGTTTCTTTGAATATGATAAATTACTAATTTGCTAACAAATGGATACTGTTACTCTGAAACCTATATGGTGAATGATTACCTTGCTTAGCCTTTCAGATATACAATTTTCTTTATTGCCAATACAACTACGATTTTTCATAGCAATGTTCCCTACATGGTAATTTCTTATTCAAATAACTATAGTTAATATGCAGCATGATAAACCGTTGTTTAGCTATGACATACATATACACAGACATATAGACATATATACACATGTACATTTTTTTCTTTTAACAAATATTTGCTAAGTGTCCACTGTGAACATAATGGCATTAGGTGTTTCTCGGGGAAAAGTATACACAGGACATCATCCCTGTTCTTAATGTTACTTTTAATGACAGACTGATGATTAATTGTATAAAGTGTTCTTCTAAAACATAGGCATATTGTGATTTTTCCAAAGGACACTGGTTTGGAGAATTAAGATTCCTTTCAAGTCTGGAGATCCATAATCTGTTAGAGGAAATTGACTTGGATGAAAATTCTCCTCTGGTCTATTGATCTTTGTAGCTACCACACGTTGCACAAAAACAAATGAATAAATTAATGAATGAGTGAATAGATGAAGTAATGAACTGGTAAGATTATAAACTGAAAAGTTTCACACATGAAATCTGGTACACTCAGGGCAACACCTAGCTTTGGTATGACTAAATAATATATATATATTTTGATCTGTTTGTTTTTATCTGATGCTTACTTGGAGCATCAAAATCTTGAGTATAGGCCAGGCACAGTGGCTCACGCCTGTAATCCCAGCACTTTGGGAGGCCGAGGTAGGTGGATCACCTGAGGTCAGGAGTTTGAGAACAGCATGGCCAACTTAGCAAAACCCTGTCTCTACTAAAAATACAAAAATTAGCTGGGCATGATGGTGCATGCCTGTAATCCCAGCTACTCGGGAGGCTGAGGCATGAGACTTGCTTGAACCTGGGAGGTGGAGGTTTCAGTGAGCTGAGATCGTGCCACTGTACTCCAGCCTGGATGACAGAGCAAGATCCGGTCTCAAAAAAAAATCTTGACTATAATTTTTCTTCTCACTTTTGATTGTTGTCTAAGTGCTCAAAATTCCCTTTATAGTAACATATACTAAATTGGAACTACTGCTTTCATCCCCTTGTTGACCTAAAAGGAAGAAGATGAAACATAAAATACAAGTTAGAGCTTACTTGAGCCAAAGTGAGGCCTGCTGCCTGGACACACATCCAAGTTGCCTCGGGGAGTACTCCCTCAGCATTTGTTACAAGCAGGGTTTTAAAGGCAAAGGGAACAAGGAGGGGGTGCATACCAAGTTGTTTGACAGCAATTCTCCTTGGTTTACCGAGATAACATTGATTAGTGATTGGCTATTCATTTTTGGATTTTAGGGTATGAGTTATGATGTTCAGCCTATGGCATTTTATGACTCCTTGATTAGTTTAGACCCCTCATAGCAAGTGGCTTCAGGAGGTAATTATTTAGCTCAAGGGGAGAGTGATGTGACTGTGTGACTGCTGTCACATTCCCGTGACTCTCATTTAAAGGAGCTAGCATTCTTCAGGTAAAAAGCTTCTTTTCTTCTTTATTTTCCCTCCATACCCTTGAACAATCCTAGAGAATTAATTAAAAGGAAACCTCACTTCCCTCCAGTACGTTTCAAAAACTTCTGTCCCTGCCCCAACCCCCAGATTAAACTCACTAATGATACAGGGCCAATATCAACTCTAAATACTCAATAACCTTAGATTTAGGAAAATTAAATTATTGGCCAGTCACAGCTCCAGTAGTTCCTGCCCCAACCCCCACCTCAGTTGTTAACACCAGGGAGAGATGCAGGGACTTGTTGGCTGCTTTTTCTCTAGTTTCTTCCATTTTTCTGTCATGCATCATCTTAAATCCTTTACAGTGGCAAAGTAACGTCTTGCAAGTAGCCCACGCTGGGAAAGATTCTCCCACTGCAAACTTTTTTGGTATCTTCTATTGAACAAATTGAAAACATTGTAGATACTATGTGTGGTACCACCTGATCTGCCTAGGGTCACTGAGGCACATAACTTAGTCCTATTGAATGCTTAAGAGATTAGCCATTACTGGCCAACATTTTAATTTACCTATATCCAAGGTTATTGAGTATTTAGAATTGATATTGACTCTGTGTCATTAGTGAGTTTAATCTTAAAAATAAATCCTAAATTTCATTCTTAAAATGGCAGACTAAAAATGTTACCACCTTCTCTCCTCTTCTAAATCATGTTTAAAATCACAGGGGATTGACTATAAGCATAAATTTCATCTATGACAAAATTAGGAGATAGCTGTAACTTCAAACCATGATGTGTAAAGATGATCTTCTTTATGAGGTGAAGTCAAATTCAGATATGGGGAAACCAAGGAAAACATGCCCACAGGGGTATCTCTCAGGCAAAGGGGATAGAGCTCCAGAGAACTGGCATATCTGGTGAGACAAGACCACAGCCCACTGTCTGAAACCAGGATACAAGACACAGAAACAGAGTACAAGGGATGGTGGCTTCTCTGGGTTGGGTCTGGCACCAAGGAGAAGCAAAGGAATTGACATCGAATGAAGAACGACTGACCACTGTCCAAGATACACAAAGCCGGACACTAGTTGAAGTGGTAAGGGCAGATTTAATTAGTAATAACTATTTCCATAGGGAAAAGAGTCCAAAGTGAACTGTACAGAGGTGACAGATATCTCAGCATTTTAAAGGGATAATGAGGAAGTAGGAAAGGGGGCTAGCAGGAGCTCAGTAGAGTCAGGGAAATTAAAAATTACAAAAAGAAGAAAGGGGATCGGTCAGTGTGAAACCCATCTGGGTTTGCTATCTGGCACTTAGGGAGGTTAAGCTCCTACCCTCCCACAGAGGCTGGGAGACAGGGGCCCTATCTTCAAGCGTGGCCAGAACAAACAGTAAATTCATTTGGCAGCCTTGAGTTTTTTTCAAGCAGACACCTTGGGGAGTGGGGGATGCTAGAGTCAGCCTAGGGATGTGGCTTTGAGCAGTTAGAAAGTATGTCAGTGCTATCGTTAATAGTGCTGCAATGGAATCAACCCAAATGCCCATCAATGATAGACTGAATTTAAAAAATGTGGTACATATATGCCATGGAATACTATGCAGCCATAAAAAGGAATGAGATCACATCCTTTGCAGGGACATGGTTGACATTGGAAGCCATTATCCTCAGTAAACTAATGCAGGAACAGAAAACCAAACACTCCATTTATAACCAAACATTGCACCATCCTCACTTATAAGTGGGAGCTGAACAATGAGGACACGTGGACACAGGGAGGGAAACAACACATACTGTGGCCTGTTGAGGGAAGGTGGGGAGTTGGGGAGAGCATCAGGAAAAGTAACTAATGCATGCCAGGCTTAATACCTAGGTGATGGGTTGATAGGTTCAGCAAACAACCACAACACACATTTACCTACGTAACAAACCTGCACATCCTGCACGTGTACCCTGTAACTTAAAATAAATAAATAATTTAAATTTAAATAATTTTTTAAAAAAGAAAGTATGTCAGTGTTCGTTCAAGTCTTTATAGGCCAAGGTTGAGGCCTCTTCAAGAGGAGGGCTCAGAGGACCGTGGCTAGAGCTTGGTCCAGGAGAGACTCTTTGTCACCATGAAATCGGAGAGGTGGAACGTGCTATGGTAAAAACAATGCGGACCCCAAGGGCTGCTTGTATGGGTTTGAGGCCTGACTCAGCTATTTACCAGATGTATGAACGTTGGTGAATCAATCCATTTCATTAGCGATAAAATGGAAATTGATGTAACACTTATGCCACATAGAATTTGCAATGATTACATGAATTAATGTTTGTGAAGCACTGAGAACATTGCCTACCACAATGTAAAGACTGTGTAAGTGTTTTCTATAATTACATTTTACGAAGCTGTCTTCACATACTATTGGGGGAAAAAGAGACTGAGTAGGATGAATAACCCCGCAGTTGCTGATCTTGGTTCACCTGGGAGAAGAAAAGACTGAAAGATTCAATTACTCACAGAACCCTATATTACAAAAGACTACAGTGTGAATCAGAAATAATCTTTGTACAGCTAGAAAATGGTTCTGACCCCTCTCCCAGAAAGACCTTCTCTAGAAAAAGCTCACCTTGTTGAGAGTTGAATACTAATCCAGAAAAATCAGCTCAGAATCCATACAGAGATCCTACTTACAAAAAATGAGAATTGAAGAATTAAAGAGAAATAGAAGACTGAAGACAGTGATCAGAAAAATGTTGTCAGAAAAGAAAGCAAACCTAAGTCAAAGAAACAACAGAGCAAAACAAAGCGAAGCAAAACAAAACTGTTGATCAGAATGGACTGAGTTATTCTGCAGCGACACAAAACCTCTAAATCTCAGTGGCTAAAAACAGCAAATTTTTCACTCAGCCTATGTGTCTTTCTTGGGTTGACTGAGCCATGCTTCACGACATTCCTACTTAGGGATCTAGGCTAAAACAGTCACCATTATCTGCAATGTCCTAAAGTCTCTGTGACCCAGAGAAATGAAGATGTCATATCATACGGTGGCTCTTAAAGTTTCCAGTGGAAGTAACATGTGACTTCCACAAACATTTCGCTGGCCACTCATGGAGCCACAATTAATTTCAAACAGGGAGGGAAGTTCAATGCCTCTATATGCCCAGAAAAAGTACTACAATATGTGGTTTCTTTTTTTGTATTTTTGTTTTCCTTCCACTTTTATTTTAGGTTCTGGGGGTACGTGTACAGTTTGGTTACATGGGTAAATTGTGCGCCATGGGAGTTTTGTGTACAAATTATTTCATCACTCTGGACTCTGGTCATGAGCATAGTACCCAATAGGTAGTTTTTTGATACTCTCCTCCCACCCTCCACCCTTAAGTAGGCCCCTGTGTCTATCTATTGTTCCCTTCTTGATGTCCATGTGTACTCAGTGTTTAGCTTCTACTTATAAGTAAGAACCTGTGGTATTTGGTTTTTTTTTTTTTTTTTTTTTTTTGAGACGAAGTCTTGCCCTGTTGCCCAGGCTGTAGTGCAGTGGTGTGATCTCGGCTCACTGCAACCTCTGCCTCCCAGGTTCAAGCAATTCTCCTGCCCCAGCCTCCCGAGTGGCTGGGATTACAGGCGCATGCCTCCATGCCCAGCTAATTTTTGCGTTTTTAGTAGAGACGGAGTTTCACCATGTTAGTCAGGCTGGTCTCAAACTTCTGACCTTGTGATCCACCCGCCTCGGCCTCCCAAAATGCTGGGATTACAGGCGTGAGCCACCATGCGTGGCCTTTCTTTTACTTTTCTTTCTTTTTTTTTTTTTTTTTTGAGGGATTTCTGTTCCTGCATTAATTCAGCTAGGATAATGGTCTCCAATTGCATCCATGTTGCTGCAAAGGACGTGATCTAATTTCTTTTTTATTCTACAGTGTGTACATACCATATTTCTTTTATCTAGTCCAGCACTGATGAGCATCTAGATTGATTCCATGTCTTTGCTATTGTGAATAGTGCTGCAATGAACATATACATGCATGTTTTTTATGGTAGAAAAATTCATATTCCTTTGAGTATATACCCAGTAATGGGATTGCTGGGCCAAGTGGTAGTTCTGTTCTAAGTTCTTTGAGAAATCTCCAAACCGCTTTCCACATGGCTGATCTAATTTACATTCCGACCAGCATTGTGCAAGCAGTATAAGCATTCCCTTTTCTCGGCAACCTCTCCAGCATCTGTTTTTGTTTTTTATTTTCTTCTTCCTCTTAATAATAACATTCCGACTGGTGTGAGATGGTATCTCATTGTGGTTTTGACTTGCATTTCTTTAATGATTAGTAATATTGAGCATTCTTTTAATACGCTTGTTGGCCACATGTATGTCTTCTTTTGAGAAGTGTCTGTTCATGTCTTTTGCCCATTTTTTTAATGGAGTTGTGCAGGTTTTGTTTGATAAGAATGGCAATATTTGTGAACATCTCTGAAGACTACTACAAAAAACTTCAAAATCTAATTTAAGAAAACTTCTCATAAGTAAAATTATATTTGAATCTAGTATTAAAGGGCCTACTATATCTGGGGGAAAACTGATCCACAAAAGTCAACAATGAGATTAATCCAGTAAAATTGTTGGGATGAATCCTTAGAATCCAGGTAGGCCACACACACACAAACACACACACACACACACACATGGCTTATCTTTTTCCTTAGCAATATCCAGTGCTATAAAAATAATTACAGAATAGATCATTTCTTTTCTAAAGGAAACATAATATGATAGTATTTATACCCACCCAACTTATTATTTAAGCATAAAGGCAACAAAAAATGGTTTTAAACATTTGAGAACTCACAAAACATATTGTCTTCAGCCTTTCTTAGTTACCTGAGGACAAATGTCAACCAATCAAAGGATGAATGTTGAAACTATGACAGAAAGAGTGGCAGTGAGCATGAAAATATTTAACTCAAAGGCAAGAGAGAAGTGCTTAATCCAGGTATTACAATCACTGAACATATTGGAAATTTTTAAATCCTAACAGTTTAAAGTGATATAACTTAAAAAGCTGAATAGAAAATAATATTAGCAATAATGATAATGGGGGAAATATTGAGCTTTTAGTATGAGCTCTGCATTGTTTTAAGCACTTTAAACATATCAGCCAATTATTACCAACAGTCATACCTCTTTATGATTGGTAGCTAAATAGACCCCAAACACACAAAATTGCTAGTAGTTGTATTTTTATAATATTTCTTAATGAAAGTAGTGAAATTTAAAATTCCACTTTATTTTTAAAACTTTATTGAGAATTTTATGTGCTTTCTAATTTTTATTTTATTTTTAGGTTTTTATTTTGTTGCTGTTAAGACAGGGTCTCACTCTGTCATCCAGGCTGAAGTGCAAGTGACATGATCACAGCTCACTACAGCCTTGACCTCTGGGGCTCAAGAGATTCTCCCACCTCAGCCTTCCAAGTAGCAGGATCCACAGGCACACATCAACACACTTGGCTAATTTTTAAAAACTTTTTTGTAGAGACAGGGTCGCCTTATGTTTATCAACCCAGGACGATCCCAAACTCCTAGGCTCAAGCAATCCTTTTGCTGCACCCTCCCAAAGTGCTGGGATTACAGGGGTGAGACACCATGCCCAGCCTTTATGCTATTTTAATGTGCAAAATTTGTAGTTTTGGTTTTTAATATTAAAAAGTAATTTGAGTATTTTTGAAAAAAGAACTTTTTTGGGAAACATGTACACAAATAATTTTTACTTTTTCTATTTCTTTTACTTTCATTTATGAGTTTACGACAAAAAATTTCAAACTGCATACACTTTGAAGATAACTGCATTTTATTTTTTTAAATTTAGAACATGTACAAGGAGCAATCTTGATAACAACATGTAACTGTTCTGATCATAATAGAGAAGAGCTGAAAGAAGAAAATCAAAATTTTGAGAAAAATAATGTGTTTACATTTTTGAAAACTCTCAACAGTAAAAATGAATAGATGTCTTTAAAGTATAATTCACAAATAACTCTAAAATAGGACCTTACAAATTCTTTATTTAGGAAGATTTAATTACTGATTAAAATAATGAAATTAGGTATGAGCTGAGAGGAGAAATAAAAAACAATGAGAAAGAGCAAGACAATCTTATTGAATCCAGAATTCAAAGAAGTCAAATCCTTGAAATTTCATCTTCTTTATTAAATGAATATTTAATTTCTGATAAAAACAATGAGAACAAGAAAGAATTATTCCTATAAAAATCATGATTCAAAAACAACAAAGAGTGACTCTGACCTCCCCATTAGAAGATGAAAAAAAGTACATTCATGACCTATTGTATGCAGACCTGCATTTGTCCTCCTGCCCAAGAACTCTCAAATGTCAGGATGGTTCTCTAGAGGTATCTATTATATTAAGAAATACAAACAAATTTTCAATAAGAAAACAAAGAATTCTAAGTTTGGATCCCAAAGCAACATTTAACAAAATGATGGAAACAACAAACATATCTTTTAAAAATCAGAATTCAGAATGTTTGAAAATAAAGTTCACCAAAGGCGTATTAGGAAAATTCAAACGAAAGGAAAGCAAGAGTTACAATCTTAAGAAACATGGCTGAATCAGGTCAAATAGGTGTTACATGAATCAAAGAAGTGCTCTTTAAAATGACAAATGTGACAAATGTTACTATCAATAGCAAATATTCAATATTTATGACTAAGCACCACTTACAATGGCATCCGTATTGAGTAAGCCAAAATACAAGAAATCTATGGGAAAAAATATAAAAATAATAGACGTATGAGACTTCACTCTTCTTGGCTGTAAAAAATAACATGGAGAAAAGTAAGAACAAATTAAATTTAAGATAGTCATTGGAAAATTGACATAAATAATAGAATTAACATACTAACATGAAAAATATGTCCAGTAAAGCAGATTTAATTGGTGTAAATCAAACATTATACTCTCAAAAGACAAAATATACTTTTATTTTTCCATTGAATGATGACAAAAAATGACTACATGTTGTCCACAAACCATAACTAACTTACAAAACATAGAAATTACATAGACAACATTCTTTGACTGTAATGCAATGAAAATAGCATAGAAATTGGCAAAAAACTCTGAAACAAAACAAAATCAAAACAAACAAACAACAACCAGAAAAAAAAACCCAGCAACAGCCATACTGAATTCACTTCTACTTGGAGTAATAATTTTCTTCACTCTTGTATAGCCAAAGAAATAAGTACTGAAGATTGAGCATTCCTGGAAAAATAAAAATAAATATATCACTATATATCAGAGGAAAATACATCACTCTTCAATACTTGGAAAATACGTGGTATTAAATAGTTATATTTTTAAAAAGAAAGAATAAACATGAACAATTGTTTCCAATCCAAAAATGCTTGAAAAAAATGTTTAATACATGTTTAAGAAAGGCAGAAAGTAAAAATTAATGGTGATGGCAACAAAAATTAATAACAAGAAAAAGTGGATAAGGTTTAATTATGCAAAAATAGGAAGACATCTACAGATACAGGAGAAATTAAGAATATTATGAGACTACTCTGTCAATACTGTGTAAATAAATTTGAAAAACTGGATGTAATGCATGATTTTTTATGGAAGCCATAAATTATTAATACTGAGAACTAAAGAGATACAAAATCTTAAAGGAATAAATGTAAAATGTAAATCTTGTAAAAAATCTACCCAATCATGACATCCTCAAAACAAGCATATCATTCTCTGGGAGGGTCTCAGGAAATTCTATAGCATTAAGAAACAGATAAATTTGATGCTATTTATAATTTTCTGGAACACAGAAAAAAAGTTTCCAAATTGTTTTCTTGTGGAGGCATGCACATATATATGTATATTTTATATATTTATCATAGTAAATATATATAATACATACATATATAATTTTATATGTATTATGTATAAACAGATAACTAATGATAAAAATATTTACTAATCATCCTCACATATGAATATTTATGTAAATCTCCTAAAAAATTTGTAAACAGAATTCAGCAGTCTATAAAAAAAACACACAATATGAGCGAGTAAAGTTTATTCCAGAAATCCAAGAATCAGTCAACATTAGAAAATCTTCAGTATTAAATCTAACACATTAATGGATCAATACAATCATTCCTATATACTTCAAAAAGGCATTCAAAATGATTCAACATCCAGTCATAATAGTAACTCTTAATACAATGATGGATATTGATTTCCTTAATATGAGTTTGTGTACACACATACATGCACAAACACACACATACAAAGGCCAGGATCATATTTAATGATGAAAATATCTCCATCAGAATCAGCAACAGTACAGAGTATCTAGTATCCCTGTTATTTATCATTATTCTGGTGGTACGGGCTAATATAAACATAAAGAGAAGATAAAGAGGAGTAAAATTTAGAAAGAGGGTTAAAAGTATCTGTAGGTTACAATTATATTATTATATATCTAAAAATTCCAGAATCATCAACTTTAAAATGTTATAAACATTAAGAGAAATAAGCAAGATGACTAGGTATTAATATATGGCAATCGAGAGCCTTCAATGTGTGAAAAAACACCAATCAGAATAAATAATTGATAAAAATTCACAATTACCAAAGTGACTGTAAACGCACCTTCTCCCAAGTAGACAACAATAAAAAATGTCTCTAGACATGGACAAATATTCCCTGGAGAGGCCAAATTTCTGATTGAGAGCTACTGACCTAAACCTTCTTTAGTAAGAATGTTGAAGAAATTGTGGTATAACTGTAGAATGAAATAATACAATGTAGAATGGAGCAGCTCTATAAGCACTAATGTGGAAAGCACTCTAAAGTGTATTATTAAGCAAGCAAAGCAAGGCTGAGAACAGTGTGGAGATTTTTGTTGTTAATTTCATTTTTCTGTTTTGTATGAAAAAAGATTAGGTATATCCGTACACACGAGCTACTTGGGTATGCATATAATATTTCTGGAAAGATAGAGAAAAAACTCCTGGGGAGAGGAGCTTGGTTGCTGGAGGCCATGAACTGGAGGATGTTAAACTCCTCTCATGATTGTAACAAAATCTCTGACATACCTGGAGAGAGTAAATAATGAAACGGGAAAGCCAGAGTCCTGGTGAATACATGGAAATCTGCTTAGCTTGTTGTGTAAGTGGAGTAAAACACAAATTGTCTCATGGATTTGCTATCGGTCACAAAATTGACGTGTCTCATCATGGCGGCTAACGAACCCACCGTAATCAATCCCGCCGAGTAACTGTTTTGACTTGGAAATAAATATAATTTCCTAAGCAACAGTGTATGGTTATGGGAAATTTCATGTGAATTCTTTTGGAGATTCTGAAAGCCTGTTGTGTATTTTTCTTTTCGTTTCATTTTGTTTTGTTTTTGTACAAAGCCTGAGAAACAGGAGAGCCGAAGGCTTTCCTTCCTCGGAGAAAATAACTGAAGAAACTCAAATGTAGTAGCAAAGTGGGGGAAATAAACAGATTTCCCGGGAAAGCACTAAAGGGTTAGAAAACTGAAGCTTCTAGTTTTGAAAAGACTGTTGGATTTCTAGACACCGACTATGGAAAATAATTTTTATTCTATTGGTTATTATTACAATTGAATTCTGAGTGGTCTGAAAATATTTAAGGGTGTCAATTTTGTTGTCTAATATTTATAATTCATAGTTTGAAACTACAGGCATATATTGTCAATACCAATACCTAATACCTATTACCTACTATGAATGAGATCACTTTTGGACTCTTAAATGCAAAATCCTCATTTAATGCATAACTGTATTTAATTAATATTGGTTTTCTCAAGCTGTAATTATATGCTATAGTTAGTAACCTTTTAGAGTTAGTCTTAATAGTTGCTTAATAAAATATTCAAATTCAGCTTTTCAAAAGCCAGATTATTCTTTATGATAGTTACCACCAAAGATGAAGTTCATCATGGTATATTTGTCGTAGCAAATATTAATAAAAATGTTATTTTAAAACAAAATAGGGATCATATTTATTCAAGAGAACATGCATTGTATGCTTTATTATAATATGTCATTTATTTAGATTGAGCCAAAGATAGAATGGTCATGTAATGCTATGCACTTGAACGATAATCTTGAAAGACGGAACAAATCCTGGTCTTAAAAAAGAAATCCCTAATTGCATTTGATTTGTTTCTCCTGCAGGGAACTCAACGTGTCAGGTAGCCACTAACTGCTACTGCCAATTTTCTTCAGATTTTCAGCAGAAAAATAATTTTCCCAAACATCTGCCAAATGAGAAAAGGGTTTCAGTTCACTGAGATTTTGCTTAGAGCTGTAAATATTTGCAGGGGAAAGGGCAAGCCATGCAGACACATCGGCGAGCTCCTAGCCGACAGGCACTGCTGACCCCAATCTGCCAGCAGGGGCTGCACCCTCTCCTTTTTGCCTATTCTGGAAAATTGAGGTTGTTGCCAATGCACCTGGGCCACCTCACAGCTGGCAGAGACACAACAGGGACACACCCCAGAAGCACAAACAATGAGTTAGGATGATACTGCTGTGCTCAGCTGAGAAGGGGGTCCGACCCATGAAAGGCCAAATACAGAGGGATTTACAGAGGCCCACGTCTGATCTGCATTTTATCTTTCTGTTAGAGAGATTAGCGAGCACATTCTCATAAGTGATAAAGGTCATTTGCCATTTGAAAGCTCTTTTTAAAAGCCGATTGCCTGTTCACCACTACAGTTGACCCTTGAGCAACATGTGTTTGAACCACACAGTTCCTTTTATATATAGATTTTCTTCTGTCTCTGCCACCCCTGAGACAGCAAGGCCATCCCGCCATCCCTCCTCTTCTCCTCCTCCTCCTCCTCAGCCTACTCCACGTGAAGACGATGAGAATGAGGATGAAGACCTTTATGATGATCCATTTCCACTTAATGAATACTAAACATATGTTCTCTTCCT
Organism: Macaca nemestrina; assembly: GCF_043159975.1. NCBI lineage: Eukaryota > Metazoa > Chordata > Mammalia > Primates > Cercopithecidae > Macaca > Macaca nemestrina. The sequence goes on along the minus strand of NC_092133.1, from coordinate 118,127,627 downwards.
TATGATTTTCTTAATAACATTTTCTTTTCTCTAGCTTATTGTAAGAATGTAGTATATAATACATATAACATACAAAATATGTGTTAATGGACTGTTTATCTTATTGGCAATGTTACGGGAAAGGGGTCCAGATCCAGATCCCAAGAGAGTCTTGGATCTTGTAAGAAAAAATTCAGGGCAAGTCCGCAGTACAAAGCAAAAGCAAGTTTATTAAGAAGATAAAGTGGTGAAGGTAGAGTGACATGGTTTGGCTGTGTCCCCACCCAAATCTGGATCTTGAATTCCCACATGTTGTAGGAGGGACCCAGTGGGAGGTGACTGAATCATAGAGGCAAGTCTTTCCCGTGCTGTTCTCCTGATAGTGAAGAAGACTCTCAAGATCTGATGGTTTTAAAAAGAGGAGTTTCCTTGCACAATGTCATCCTCTCTTTGCCTGCCGCCAACCACATAAGATGTGATTTGCTCCTTCTTGCCTTCTACCATGATTGTGAGGCTTCTCTAGCCACGTGGAACTGTAAGTCCAATTAACGTTACGAATTAACGAATTAAACGTCTTTCTTTTGTAAACTGCCCAGTCTCGGGTATGTCTTTATCAGCAGCGTGAAATCAGACTAATACATACAGCTACTTCATAGACAGAGTAGGGGGTTCCCGAAAGTTAGAGGCGGAAGGCATCCACCTTAAGTACAATGCTCCTATATATATAGGATAAAAAAAGATTATGGGGAGATGTGCTCTGCTAAGAGTTTGTGATAAAGGATTAATTTTCTTAATTTAATTTGCAAGAATCGGTATTATTGTCTTTAAAGCAAAATTAGGACTGCTTTTACTCTCAAGATACCAGGATATTAGGACATTCCCAAGTCTAGGTCTGTTTAGTAAACATTACCAATCTGTTCCCTTAACTGTAAACATCTCGAGGTTAGGAATACCTAACTTTCTGGGAATGCAGGCAAGCAAGTCTCAGTGTCATTTTCTTATCCCTCACTCAAGATGGAGTTGCTCTGGTTTGAATGCCTCTGACAGCAAGGCTTCCAGTCACCGTTAGACCATTAGTAGTTAAGTTTTGAGATGGAGTCCAGGCTGGAGTGCAATGGCGGATCTCAGCTCATTGCAACCTCCACCTCCCAGGTTCAAATAGTTCTCCTGCCTCAGCCTCCTGAGTAGCTGGGATTATAGGCACCCGCCACCACGCCATGCTAATTTTTGTATTTTTAGTAGAGATGGGGTTTCACCATGTTGGCTAGGCTGGTCTCGCACTCTTGACCTCAAGTGATCTGCCCACCTCAGGCTCCCAAAGCGCTGGGATTACAGGCATGAGCCACCAAGCCGTGCCAACATCGTTGTTTCTCTACCTCTATCCACCTCACTTCCACTGACTACATTTAAGTACGCTAGCCAAGTAAATTGGAGAAATAAAGTCTCTTCACAAGGAAGCTCAGGTTTAACTTAGAACAAATGGTGGCAGGATAAAGTTAATTTTATTGTTTCTGTTTTTGTTTTATTTTTTAATTGATAGATTTCTGCTTCTTTCTTTATTGCTCTTTTCCTTCAAATCTATTCAGATTTACTATGATCTTATCCTAGTTTATAAGTTTACTGTTTAGTTAATTTATTCAGACTTTTTTTAAACAAATGCATTTAAGATTATACATCTACCTTTACATACTACTTTAGGTGTATCTCACATTTTTGAAAAACGTAATGCTTTGTGGTAGTTCTCCTAAATGTTTTGTTTTTTTAATTAAACATGAACTACTTAGGAGTGGGTTTTTGGGTTTCTAAACCTGTATTTTTTTAAAGTATCTAATATTGTAGTCAGAGAATGTGTTTATGTAATAGCTATTCTCTGAAATTTACTGAAAGTGTGACATATACATGATCTGTTTTGTAAACATTCTTTGTGTACTCAAAACCTGTAAATATTCTTTATTTAAAGGACGTAGACCGATAGATCTATCTTCTTTTGAGAGAGAATGAGTCAGTCTGGCTAATTTTGTTTCTTAAAACTTCAAAAAGGCTTTTTAAAGTTATTGCGCTTTGTCTGTTGGCATCTAATGGAAATATATTAACATTTCACACTGTAATTATAGTTTTGTTAATTTTTTTCCTAATAATATTGTCAGGATTTATTTTATATATTTTAAATCTAAGTGGTTAGGGTAATCATGTTCATGATTATTACATCTTCTTGGTAGATTTTCCTTTTATTTTTATGTAGTATCCCTATTTATCCTTATTAACACATTTTGGGTTAAATTGTACTTTGCTTGATGTAACTATTTCTAGGCAAGTTTCTTTAGGCTAGCGTTTTCATACTTACCTTTTTCCATCCATTTACTTTAAGCCATTATCACTTGTCAGGAGGATTTGGCTAGCATCTGTTTTTTGTTTTTGTTTATTTCCTAAGCTCATAATATTTTTCCAAAGACTATTTTTTTCAATTTACTTGTATTATAATTATGATATTTTAAAATTTATAACTACTATTTTATTTTGTGGTTTTTTTGGCATATCATACTATCAATATTTTTAACACAGTCTATAATTATTCAATATTCCTGTATTCCTTTTAAACATACTACAGACCTTAGAATTTTTAAAGTATGTTTACTTAAATTCTTGTAATACGATTGCTTCTAATGTTATTAATAATAGCCAACACTTAACGTGGCCTTTATTACGTTCCAGGGACTTTTGAAGTACTTCACATACATTGACTCAGTTACTTACAATGACCCTGTGAGGTCGCTACTATTACTATCCCCTTTTACAAATAAGGAAACTGAGGTAAGGAGGTCAAAGTGACTTACCCAAGGCCATAGAATTAGTAGCAAGTGGTGGACCAAAATATGGAATAAAAAAACTTTAAAGCTTTATGGGGGAAATGTAGAATAACAATTTTAACATTGGAGTGAAAAACGAGAAACCACAAAGTAAAAGCTTGGTAAATCAGGCTTAATTACAATTTAAAATGTCTGTTAGACAAATGGCACCTAAAGAAAGTTTCAAGGTCAAGCAGTAAACTGGGAAAGTTATAAGCCGCACCCTCGAAAGATAAAGGAGAGTTTTCTGGTCTACATAAAGAATTACCCGGCCGGGCGCGGTGGCTCACGCCTGTAATCCCAGCACTTGGGAGGCCGAGCCGGGTGGATCACGAGGTCAGGAGTTCGAGACCATCCTGGCTAACACGGTGAAAGCCCGTCTCTACTAAAAATACAAAAATTAGCTGGGCGTGGTGGCGGGCGCCTGTAGTCCCAGCTACTCGGGAGGCTGAGGCAGGAGAATGGCGAGAACCCGGGAGGCGGAGCTTGCAGTGAGCCGAGATCCCACCACTGCACTCCAGCCTGGGCGACAGAGCGAGACTCCATCTCAAATAAATAAATAAATAAATAAATAAATAAATAAATATTAAAAAAAAAAAAGTATTACCCATCAATAAGAAAAGGACAGGCAACCCCACCCTACCGAACTCTGCCCACCCCAACTAAAGAGCAAAAAGTTTGAAAATGCAATTGACTGAGAAGGAAATCAGAATGACCAACACACTCAATCCCCCAGGCAATTACAGAAAGGCTTGTGAAAACTAGGAGATGTAAGATTGCGGAAAGAGGTGATATGTTTCCCTGCAGCTGACAGCGCCACCCACAGGCACACTCCAGTAGCTCTTACGCACGGTGGAGTCTGGCAGCCTGTGGATAAGCCAGCTTGTTCATGCCTAGAGGATTGGAACATTTAACTGGGACATTGAATAGCAAGGAATATGAATGACATGGAGCCACAGGTACCTAAAATAATTTAACAGTAAATCTGAAAATGAATGAAGTGGCAAGTAGGAGAAACGTATTAGAATGCAATACCGTTTATTCACAGGTTAAAAGCAGAAAGTTTATATTTTTTCCTTTTATTTTTACAAGATATATGCATATGCAAAAAGGCATACAATGATATTCATATGAAAATGATATTTGCTTCTAGAGAATAAGGATATCCTCTGGAAAAGAAGAGACCTATGAGGCCATTGGGATTTGAGTATAAACATTGCTGCTTTAAATGAAGGATGTGAAAAAAAATACTGTAAAATATTTACATTCATTTAATCTTGATGGAGGGGGTCTAAAGTGTCTGTTCTATGTATTAGCTGTATGTGTTTAATATTTTGCAATTTAAAATAGAAAATAAAATATACATTGATTTGAAATTTCAGTGTTTTTAATAATTTAATTGAATCGAAATAGGCAATGCTTTAAATAATTCTGCAAGGTTCTCCATAAGCTGAAATACAGCAAGGAATTGATTAAACCCAATTCAATCAATGGTATTTCACCATTTGGGATTCTGGAGAATTTGCTCCTGCAGGAGATACTTTAAAAATTTTGAAAGGCATACCCTCTGTCTTATTGAAGTGTGTATTTTTTCAATGGCTGTCCCCTAACTCCAATTAATAAAAGAAAACCTCTCATACAAGTAGTAGAGAGGTATTAGAATGCAATTTCATTTACTCACAGGTTAAAAGCAGAAAGTTTACATATTGTATGAGATATTTATAGATCTGAAACAATTCTACAATCACTTCCTCTATAATTTGTTTGCTTGTTTGTTTTGAGATGGAGTTTTGCTCTTGTTGCCCAAGTTGGAGTGCAGTGGCACGATCTCGGCTCATTGCAACCTCTGCCTCCCGGGTTCAAGCCATTCTCCTGCACCTCCCAAATAGCTGGGATTATAGGCATGCACCACCATGCCTGCCTAATTTTTTGTATTTTTAGTAGAAACGGGGTTTCACCATGTTAGCCAGGCTGGTCTTGAACTCCTGACCTCAGGTGATCCGCCCACCTCCTCCTTCCAAAGTGCTGGGATTACAGGTGTGAGCCACCACACCCGGCCCGCCCCTATGATTGAACTCCTTAAAATTTCTAATGTCTAGGAGTTATAATGGTCTATCATTTTCTGTGACATACAAGCATCTAACTTTTTACATAGTTTTTTTCAACATTTTCATTCCCTAGTCCACAAGCTCTGTATTAACCAAAAGGGTCACTGCAACATAATTCCTCTACTTTTTTTCTATTCTATGAAGAAGGAGAAAATACTGCTGTTTGACATCATCAACACAGTCATACCATGCCATAAAACCATCCAATACTTGTTACCTATTCTATTCCTATATGATATGTGTCTTTTACCCATTCAGGACAATCTACTGAGCCTTCCTTTGAGGAGGGAGTCTTGCCTTTCCCATTAGAACATAAACCACTAGAGAAAAATGACCTTAGGAAGACTATCTAATGTGGCTGATGAATTAGTAAAGTATTGACTCAGGACACAGGCCTGTTTTAGAAAGACTGAGACTTGGTTATTTGGATAATGACAGGCAGGTCTTCTGGCTCTGATAGATACGGGAGTGTAGTGTTGATGTTATTGACTCTATATCCCCTCTCAGTCATAGACAATTCTATTATAGTGGAATTGCAGTCTTCTTACAAACTGCCTGTTCTGCTCAGAATAAATAGATTTATAAGATCTGGATGTTTACATATATGGGGTCTATTTTACCATAGAATGGTTTCTGACCTCCTAATCTTTAAAACAAAGAGAAGAATAATGTCAGTGTTACATAGAAATGATGGTACTAGGAGCAAGAAGTTTGTAGGCAGATTCCAGGCATGCCACACTGCCCCGTGTTCTACCCAGTGCCTCCTGATGGAGATGCGGTACTGTTGCCTGTAGGGGCTGGATATCACTGGAATGGTAGGATTATCTCCCAAGGGAGACTTGTAGCTCATACTAAACTAAATAGATTCCTAATCTCCAAGCCATGATTTATATTCCGGGAGTAACCCATCATTCGTACTGTCATTCTCCTAGCTGGTGAAATCACTGTCAGCTCAAATCCTAGGGAATGTTTCTCTGTGCACAGGCAGACATTTAAACCAAGCTGTTTGTTCAATAACAGATGCAGGCAACAGTGCAATGGAATCTGAAAGCACAGACACGCAGCACAGAAGGTAATGTGAATCTGTCCTGTTTGCAAGATCCAGATTGTGTCTCTGGTGTTTGAATGAATTTGTGCGTATGTAGCAGGCGGCCAACATACTCTCCGAAGTGACGTCTGCAGGGAAATACAAGACTTGTGTCTGTGGGGTAGCGTAGGCTACTGCTGCTGTTTGATTGAAGGACATTCAAGGAGACTTACTGTCTGTGTGTTTCCACTGAATTATTTTTTTTAAGGAGCTGGAGATTGAAAAGCTATGACAACAACAACAAAAAACTTGCTAATAAGATTCCATTTGAAGCTGAGTCATTATTTCTGCCAATCATTCACTCCCTTCTAAGTAAAATAAACTTCCAGACATGGAATCATGGAATCTGGAGTTGGAAAGGACCTTCAATGTCGTCAAGAATTATCTCTCACTAATTGGAAGAATCACAGAAAGTCTGAAAATATGACTATTTTTCTCAATCTCTCCTCTCTCTTTTTATTTTCCTGCTTAGTTTCTCTGTCTCTCTCTGTCTCGCACACACACACACATACACACACACACACGCATTTCTCTACCCCTCTGTAATGTGGTTCACTTACTGATTTTACTTTAACCAGCTTAAATAACAAAAAGAAACATTTTGCTCTTTCTTTTGCATTTGATATTTCTTTAAATATCATGGCATTTGGATTTATTTTCTTCTGGCTAAAATACTTCCCTTTATACCTTGGTTTCATGACTTTGCCCTCTCAGTGAGTTTTCTCTAGATACACCCTAGTGAGAGAGGGACAACTTTATTTAATGGATATTATTTTAAGATATTTAGAGATTTAACACAAAAATTGTATTGATACTGAAAGTGACTATGCGTTACAACTACCGTATTAAATGCAAACTGAGATTCTGTAGGTCTTCAGTCATGTCTGAACTCAGACTCGTTTCCTCCTCTTGTATCTCATGAAGCATGAAGGACTCATCTATTTGTGACACCTGGTAATCCAGATAGAGAGATACCTTCTTGGTCTTCAACTTAGAATCTGTCTGTGATGACCAGGCCAGAGTTTCATGCTGGTGGTCCCTTATCAATGCGAATGTTGACAATGTTAATAGCGTTAGTCATTTCCTTTAGGTACTGCATAAGATGGAAGATGAGCTAGACGCAATCGTGCTTCAAATAACTTACCGTTTATTTTAGACAGAAGGCAAAGAAATAAACAGAGTACATAGTTGTAATGAGGCAAAATCAAAAGCTGCAAACCGTGGAGTTGTCTTAAATGTTGTACTGTTTTTTCAGAGTTTGTTTTTGAGTATATATTATGGTCCATACTACTGTTTATCTCTCACAAGGGTAAAAAATGCTCTTTAAAACCGTTTACACCTAAAAGTATATTTCAGATGTGTCACTGTCGTGGAGTTAGTCTATTGGTATGATAAATACTTCAGTTGGCTTTGCATGGGTAGGAAAAGAGCTAATTGTCAAAAAGTAAATCACCAGGCAATGGAATTTTACTCCCTGAAACACAAGATTCTTAAAATTATGCTGTTTGAGAGGAATTCCTCCTAAAACATATTCTATATTCATTTGACTTCATAAATAGATGAACTGAGCATAATTTAACCTTTCGTTGATGACTCATTGTCAACATTCTCAATTTTTTTTTTTTTCTTTTTTTAGAGATGGAGTCTCATTTTGTCACCCAGGCTGGAGTGCAGCGGCATAATCATGGCTCCCTGCAGCCTTGAACTCTGGGCTCAAGCAATCCTCCCGCCTCAGCTTCCTGAGTTGCTGGGACTATAGGGGTAGGCCACCATGTCTGGCTAATTTTTGTATTTTTTTTTTTTTTTGTAGAGACAGAGTTTTGCCACATTGCCCAGGCTGATCTCTACTCTTGGGCTCAAGTGATCCACCAGCCTTAGCCTCCCGATGTGCTGGGATTATAGGCATGAGCCACCATGCCCGGCCCATTGTCAACATTCTGAACATCAGCCTTTGTAGTGAGTAATAATACAGCAATGCTGTCAAGCACCACTGGGGTAAGTATAACTGTTTGTGTTACGCTGGGGCTTATGCTTTTCAGGGGTTCAGCTTTTGGCTTTATATTGTGACCTCAAGTTTACTGATTCAGTACAGTTTAATGTTCAATATTCTCAGACCCCTCTTCTGAAATGAGATACCTCTGCCTCTTCTCAAAACAAAGTTTATAGATGCTGACATGGCCAAGAACTCTCCTTCGTCAGGAGAGGAGTTATATGATAGTTCTTAGCAAATGATCTCCAAATTTTACATCACATTCAAACTAACATCAAGGGACTCTAGATTCTGGGAAAAATATCTGGTAGGGAAAGAATATTTTAAAAGGACAGCATGAAGTCTGAGAAGTGCCTATGGACTGGAATATTGTTCCTATGTTTCTATATCCCCCAACCCCCACCTCACACTAGTTTCAGTCCCCAAACTTGCTGTGAACAGCCCAGCAAACCACAGTGTTATTTTTCTTTCCTTACCCATGATTCTGCTATTCAAAGACTTTTACCCTTAACGTGGGATTTCTGCTGTTTGAGTGATTAAACTAGACAATGTTTGGTTGCTAGACACAAGGTGGGGTTTTGTTTTCTTTTAAAGACGACAGCACCTTGTTCTCTTTTAAAGACGACAGCACCTAATAGTTGGTCTCCCATCCAAGTACTAAGCAGGCTGGACCCTGCTTAGCTTCCAAGATCAGACAAGGTTAGGCATGTTCATATGGCCATAGACAAAAAAGATAGGTTATTATCATTAACACAGAAGGTGTCTTAGGATTTGAAGTACTATTGCATGAGAAAAGTAGTATTTTTTAAAATTTATGCCTTGTTTTTTAATAATATAGATGTTAGGATGTCAAATATGATGATCTATAGTCACTCAATTCAGCATGTATGCATTAAGAGTTTGTTATATGCCAGGGACTTGGACACAGGTGAATAGATAACAGCATCTGCCCTCAAGGGGCTGATAGATTGGAAAGGAGAGGGAACACATAAAGCAGCAACTACCATTCAGTGTGTTCAGTCCTACATTAGACGTCGAAATTGAGCTAGGAAAGCATAGAGAAAAGAAAAATCAAATAGTGAAAGTGTGAAGCAGGGTTAATTTACTTAAGGGATGGAATGAAATTTAAAGAATGAAGATGGGATTTACGGTTGGTTTCAAAAGATGTGTGAACACAGAGGGAAGGACGATGTTGATGAAAGTTACCACATAAAGCCTAGTTTTGATGGGAGCATAACATTTTCAGAGTGGGGTTTAGAGACTGAGTGACAGAGACTGAGTTAGAGTTTAATCGAATGCCATGATTTGAAGAATTTGGGTACCATTTTGTATTTTAAATTAGGAGAATAGACAAGTTTTTTTTAATTAAGAAAGAAAAGTGAAAGCAGTATGGAAAATGGCCTGGAAATGAAGAAAACTAGAAATGGAGAAACCAATTAAGAGTTAGTTGGGGCCAGGCTCAGTGGCTCACGCCACAAAAAAAAAAACCTTTTAACAAAATTAACTGGGTATGGTGGTGCATACCTGTATTCCCAGCTACTCAGGAGGCTGAGGCAGGAGGATCTCCTGAGTCTAAGAGTTCAAGGCTACAGTTAGTTGTAATTATACCACTACACTCCAGCCTAGGCAACAAAGCAAGACTCTGTATCAAAAAAAAAAAAGAAAAGAAAAGAAGAAGTTTGCTGCACTAGTTCAAGCAATGGATGGGGAGGGCCTGATATGCAGTAGTGTCAGACCTACAGAGGTGCACATGTATTCCAGGGACCAAACAAAAGCAGAACTGGATTTGGCTTGGAAGTGAAGGAGAAGATAAATTTTAGGATAACCACAGTGTTCTGGTTTGTGAAATTTACTAGATGAAACCACAAGTTGGAAAGGGAAAATGTCAAGCTTAGTATTCTGATAAGACACCTTTGAAATGCCTGTAGGGCATGTAGGCTGCCAGTTCTAATTGGCACTTGGACATATGGGTACTCTGGGGAGTAAGGTGTGACTGATCACATGCACCAGGTCAAATAGAGAAAGATTACAGTGGATGACATGGAGTACATCTGTATTGAAACTCAGCTTAGGTCTGATGTATGTTTGTTTAGTGGTCATATTTTCCCAACCCCATAATCAGTATACTTATTCCAATAAGCATGTATGTACTTCCAAGTAGAAATGGAACAAATCCCTTCAAGTCATGACTGTCCCAGAAAATATGAGTCATGTGGTTGGTTTTTAAGTGAATAAACAAAAAGGTCAAAATTGCTAGAGAAACAATGCAGTTGAGATTGCACTGGGATGCAAAGGAGACTACTGAATTGTTCACGACTCCTTTTGCACATGAATGGACAGTGATATTCTCATACATTTATTTCCATAGTGTCTGCATTTACTTCATTTCATCTTTTGTAAGGTGGAAGTTCTGCACAGGATAGGAGCACAGCTGACCCAGCTTTTCCTACCTGTAATGGCCACTGTAGCTGCCATTCTGAATCCCCAGCTGGTTGTTTTGGCTCCTGTATTTGGACTGCCCAGCCAAGGGACCACTCTGACCTACTTTCCCGGTACAGTTCTTTCTTCAACATTCTTTAAACTTCACTTTTTTTTACAACTTCCCCAGCTCATTTATTGGAAGAAGAAGTTCTGCTTTCTTACCATTTCCTTCTGGCCTTGGGCTTTTTAGTTTTAATAAAGTCCAATCTAGCTTTTATTGGGCAGAAAATCATGTACAACAAACAGTTGGCCACCTCTTCCTTCCTTCTCAGAAAAGGCCAAGGGTTTGGAGACTCATGCTGTTGCAGCAAAATATTCACAGAATCTGCTGTCAAGGGCACTTGGTTCGACTGTATCATCGGTATCTTCAAAGGAGGATGGTTTGAGAAATGAAAACGTGAGGCATAGTTTGATAAAGCCACAAAAACAGAGCCCACACCTGCAAATAACCTCCTCTGGCTTTTTCTGAGCTTGCAGTCACTCACTACAAGCTTTGTCAGATGGAAGAATTCACATGGGAGGAAATGCTAACAGTAGTTATTTATTTATTTATTTATTTGCATGTAAAGTATCTCTGTGTTTATCAGATTTGCTAAGGCACAGTGTTCTTTTTCACAAAATGAAAATGTCAGAAATATGATAGCCATGTTCATATGTTTAAGAGAAATAGCCACAAATGTAAGGAGGAAATTAGCATTCTAGTCACGGACTGCAAGCAGTTTATTCTGGAGTTCATTCCGAGGAGGTAATGACTAGGAAAATGACAAAGAAAACTGTTACTGACCATTAGTGAGCAATCACTCTGTCATATTACTGAGATAATTTAGATAAATGCGGGGTTTCGCTGTCTCCTAGGGAGACGGGCTGCTGACGTCTTTGATAATGGCAGCCTACTTGAAGGTTGATTTTGACAAATTTATTTTTTCATCCCGCAGATGTAAAAGAGGCATGTCTGTGCCTGGCTGTTGGATGTAGTAATAACTCTTTTTAGAAGTTTTTTAAAAATCTGTCAATTCCCTGTGTTTGGTGCCCAGGGACACATGCTGAAATGCCCCCAAGAAGACTTTTCAGCCACTGTGAAAAGCAGTGTTTGGAAACATAAGGTATTTAATAAATGAATGTGGATCATACCATATTTTTGTTCAATTGACTTCTATTCTTTTAACAGCTGCTAATTATACACTGTTGTTATTTGGAGGCCCGTAACAGATTTCTCTGTTCCATCTGGGTAATCCGGCTTTTTGAGAATGGACTTTTCCCCACCCTAACATTAGTAGAATTTTGGCTGCCACATTTTGAAGGCAGTGATGAAATCAAGTCAAAATGAGTAGGCAGACAGCAGTTTTCAAGGAAGATGAGATTTACTTAGTGATGTTCACAAAATATTTTATTTTTTCTTTGATGTCATAGCACAATAAATGCCATCTAAGTCATTTAATGCCAAGAGAAATATAGGAGTGCCTATACTCATTTGCAGAATGAATAATAGATATGTACATGCTAAGAATATTTTATTTGGAGAAAATATTGAGCAAATCGGCTACAACCTCCACCCTATTTATTCAGCAGTCGCAGGAGCTGCATTGGGGCATAGGATCCAGCATTTCTATTCCAATGGAGTAGGGGGAGCAGGGTAGCTGTGTGTCACAGCCTTGAAGCCAGACTGCAGGGGCTCAAAGCCAGCTATTGCAATGCACCAGTTGTTAGTATCGGAAAGTTTCCTCAGATTTCTAAAACTGGATTTCTCTCTATGTAAAAGGGGGTTAATATAACATCTAAATGTCAGGATTGTGAGAATGGCATAAGATCATGAATGTAAAGCTGTGATGACAATAATGATTTAAAAGATGCATACCCCACTTTCAAGCGATCAAAGGTGGTTTCATTTACTACAGTGCAACATCTTTGAGGGTAACAGGCAGGCTTCCTCTTACTTGTCATCCAAAAAGACAGGAAAGCAGAGAGCTACATAGACATTCCAGTTATTAGCCCTCCTTCTCTTTATCAACTATTTTGCTTTTTCCTTTACCCTTGCGCATGCAGCATTGTTCCTTGGGCGTCAGGAGTGTTTTCTTCTCATTTTAATGTGGCTAATTTAAACGCTTGTTCAGGTGAGTGGCTGTCTCACTTCTACAGACTGGGCAAGGAGGCCCGTGCCCCAAAGTGGAGTTTGTTGCTGAGCAGAGAGGACACTGCAGAGCCAGTCGTGCATTTCGGGACATCCAGTTCACTGTGCATGTGGGCTCAGTCACCATGAAAGAGAAGTACAGTTTCATAGACTACCACATCCCCACTCTTAAAAACTACTCTTCAAAACTCTAAGCAAAATAAAGTACAGGAAATCCCTACAGGCTGACATGTTGTAAGTAGAGGTTTCATTTACATTGAAAATATTCTAAAATCTCTGACTACATCATTCCTTTTAGGCATGCTATCTCATGATAGCATTTGAGGATTTCATGCATATTTTTGAAATTTTATTGTTTTTCATCAAAATAGAGGATCTGTTAGTTTTAGTTCAATGAGCTGAAGATTTTTACCTTCAAAGCATCTAATGCAGAATTGACCAATCTCGGTGGCACATTAAAATCACCTAGAAAGTCTTTTTCTTTGCTCTGTTTGTTTTGGTTTTATTTTAAATGAAGATTCCCAGGCTCTTTCCTGGGCCATTTAAATCAGAATCACTGGGCATGGGTGCTGGCATTCATAGGCTGTAAAAGCTCCCCATAGGATTCTAATTTATGACCCAGGTTAAGAATCACAGATATAATGATTTCCAGCTTTGTCTCAATTGCATTAGGGCCAGCACTTAATTTTTATGAAGAAAAATGATATCACAATAAAAAACCCAATTCATTGCAAAGCATTCCTTACAGATAGCAGCACTGCTGAAAGGGAGCTGTTAACCTGAACAGTAATCACCTAAAGTTCTCCTCTTTCAACTGATGTATGAAAGTCTTAATTCAATATACAAAGCCCTCGAAACCCCAATGGCTCCCATCTTGCTCAGAGTAAAAGCTAAGGCTCCTACAATGGTCCACAGTTAACTACAACCTCCTCCCTTTATGGCACTGACATCAGCTCCTCTCTTCTCTACCTTACTTGCCTCTGCTACAGCCAACCCACTTCCCTCTTCTCGCCAGCCTGCCAGATGCGCTCCTGCCTCTGACCTTCGTATTACAACCATCCCCTCCTCCTGGAATGCGCTGCCTTAGACACCTAACTGACTAAGGCCCTCGTGCCCTTCCAGTCTTTTCTTCAAGTGGCACCGTTGAAATAAAACCTGACTGCCTATTTAAAACTTGAGACCCACATTCCACTTGCCTCCGTGGCATTCTTGATCCCTATCTTTCTATTTCATTTTTTTTTCCCCATAGCATTTCTCAGCTTTGAACACACTGTAGAATTTACCCCATTATCATGTTTATGATTAATTGCTTCAGAATGAATATTCCACAAAGACAAGGATCTTTGTCTGTTCCACCAATATAGCCCAACTGTCTGGAAAAGCACCTGGTACATGCACCCAATTAGTGCATCATTATTGATTTATTTTTTACTTTTTAGGGGTCATGCTAATCTTCTCCATATTGTTCCCATTTTAGTGTATGTGCTGCCAAGGCGAGCACTGCATCATTGTTACATGAATGAATGAAATGCCTGCCTGGACTTCCAATACACAAGTCCTGCTCGATTGCCTGGATAAAGCCCACAGCCTGCCCTGTAATTATTTTAGCATTCCAGCCTTCGGCTTTCTAGCCTAGTACCTACCTATTGTCTAGGCCTGGTAGGGAAAAATTAAGGATGAATCCTAGCCCGCAGCCACTGTAATTGTTTTTATTTTGAATGGGAAATTATGTATTTATTTATTAAATTTTTTACTTCCACAGGCTTTTAGGAAACAGGTGGTGTTTGGTTATATGAGTCAGTTCTTTAGTGATGATTTGTGAGATTTTGGTGCACCATCTCTCAAGCAGTATACATTGAACCCAATTTGTGGTCTTTTATTCCTCACCCCCTTCCCATGCTTTGTCCCCGCGTCCCCACAGTCCACTGTGTCATTCTTACACCTTTGCATTCTCATAGCTTAGCTCCTGCTTATGAAAGAAAACACATGATATTTGGTTTTCCATTCCTGAGTTACTTCACTGAGAATAATAGTCTCCAATCCCATCCACGTTGCTGTGAACACAGCCACTCTAATTCTGCTTTTGCTGTTTTATTGCTGATGTACAGATTGAAGAAAAACTAAATTGCACTACTCCCTACAGAAGCAAAGTTTTAGCTCTGTGACTTTGGAAAGTACTCCATGATATCCCCGTTGCTTAATTATAGTCTATTTTGTCTTAGATCTTGTTCTTTGAGGGAGAGAGAAGCTTTCCTTAAACAGAAATCTTTTAACTCTTAGTAGGGAGAGTAGAACTAATGACTGATGAGTGGAACCATTAGTAGGGAAGTAGACTCAATTCAACATTATTTACTGGGCAAAATTCCTATCAGAAGATTTATTTCTTAGCCTGATTTTAATCCAAATGAAAAATGTTACGGAGATAGAGAAATCTAAGTACTCATCCTAATTTCCTGTAATTGAATTAATGGCTTTTGCCTCACCTCCTGCATCTGACTCACATTTGCCTCAAGAAAGTTGCTCCCCAGAAACCCCTGGTTCAAAGCAGCAAAATCTGTCCTCTCAGGAAAACAAAGGCTTGAGCTTTTTGTTTTGTTTATTTTTTTCATTTCTCCATCATCAGCATGAGAGCTCATCTTCAGGAAATACAATGATGCCAGAAATTTGAATTGGTTCTTAGCAGGGTTTTCCAATTTCAATATGTGGTTTTAGGAGGAAAAAGCCGTCTTAGCAATCTGAGTAATAGAGGGGAAAATTGCAGGGAAAGGTATGTGGCTTTGAGTACACACTTTCTTTTTGCTCCCCAGCTTTGACACATTATGGAATAACCTTTTAGAGAAATTACAAAGCTTTCATGTTGCCCTCTCCTACTTACATGTGGATAGCTGCGGAGAGAAGAAAATTATGTGCAGCTACAAAGCATTGACTTTTTAGTTTGCAGGGTTTTTTTCCCCCTTTCATATAGCTGTATTTGCCCATTTCTTTCATCCTTCACGTAATTTGATGGAAGTGGCCATTCAGGGCATGGCAGGGAAGGATGAAGAGAAAGAAAACACTCTTTTTATTAAGGCGATGAAAATTGAAACTGAAACAGGAAGATGAGCTAACATTATCCGAACAATGGCCCCTGGAAGGTTCTGGTTCCTGATTAACTTAGAACAGCCGAGTGGGCAGGAATAATAAGGAGGCAGAGGTCATACGGCGTTTCTCTCAAACTCTGGCACACAAGAGAGCAAGGAGGGCCTTCAGCTGTTGCCTCAGCGTGAGGGGAGGCGAGAATCGACTATTCAGATTGCCAAGTGAACCTGATATTTGTAAATTAATACATGCAAATGGGAGGAAGTAATTGGGACCAGCTCTTCCTGTGCATCAAGGGGCATCTGGAAGTCTTTCTAATTCTGGGACAGTTATGCAATGGGGGTGAGGCTGAGTTTGGGTGTTATCTTGTTTCCCCTTTCAGAGCCCCCAGCCTCTTCATTAGGGCTGCTCATTTTATGCCAGGTTGTGACCTTTATTGCATTGAGACTGGACCCTACTTAAAAATGAAGTTGTAAAGGTTTTGCCTGTCTACCTCTGTTCCTCTTCAGGGTATGTGTGTGTGTGTGTGTGTGTGTGTGTGTGTGTGTGTGTGTATGTATACATATATATATTAGACAGAGTCTCTGTTGCCCAGGCTGGAGTGCAGTGGCACAATCTCGGCTCACTGCAACCTCAGCCTCCCGGGTTCAAACGATTCTCCTACCTCAGCCTCCCAAGTAGCTGGGATTACAGGGGCCCACCAACACACCCGGCTAATTTTTGTATTTTTAGTAGAGACAGGGTTTCACCATGTTGGCCAGGCTGCTCTCGAACTCCTGACCTCAGGTGATCCACCCACCTTGGCCTCCCAAAGTGCTGGGATTACAGGCATGAGCCACTGTGCCTGACCTTCTTCAGGGTATTCTTAATGACCGAAATCGGTTTTCAAAGCCCAATCTCTCCTTGAACCACTGCAGGGCAGAGTGAGGATGTTGTGGGTGAAGAAGGCCTGTGTGATGCCCCTCTGATCACTACAGTAGGCTGTGGCCTGTTTGAGCTACCCCTGGAGCCATAAACAAAGCTCCAAGCCAGTCTGTCACTACACAAAGTTTCCCATCACATTTCATTTTAAATTGTATTTCTATTTTTTAGAGACAGAGATTTTGCTCTGTCACCCAGGCTGGTGATCACTGCAGCCTCAAGTTCCTAGGCTCCAGTGATCCTCCCACCTCCACCTCCTGAGTAGCTGGCACTACAGGTGCACGCCACCAGACCAGGCTAATTTTTTAAACATTTTTTGTAGAGACGAAGTCTCGCTGTGTTGCCCAGGTTGTCCCATCATACTTCAAATCTGTATTGGTGCTTTATATTTCCATTTACTACCCCAGTATCTAATCAAATCACCTTAACCCCAGGCACTGACACCCCACAATGATGGATTCTGGGACAACCACAGACAAAACTATTGCAAAAGTTATTAACTCAAAGTGATAGGAAAATTAGGTCCCTAGATGATCTCACAACTTCAGGTGTGGAAGGTTTCTAGAGCTGCTTTGTCTCTGGAGAATGAGATACAACAATAAAAAGATACTTACATCATATAGCACTTATTGTAAGAAGGAAATAATAAAGGGCTAATCCAATGCTATAGATTGTGAGTTGAGAAAATGAGGCTTGGAAAAACGAAATAACTTTCCCAGCCATTCAGCCCTTGTGTATTAGAGTCAGGTGGGAGCCCAGATCCCTGAACCTTCTGTTCTGTTTTCTTTTCAATGAATCATGAGAACCCTTAACAGGTACTATCTTTTTAGAGAACCAACTTTTTTTTTCTTTTTAGATGGAGTCTCGCTCTGTTGCCCGGGCTGGAGTGCAGTGGCGAGACCTCAGCTCGCTGCAACCTCCACCTTCTGAGTTCAAGTGATTCTCATGCCTCAGCCTCCTGAGAAGCTGGGACTACAGACGTGCACCACCATGCCTGGCTAATTTTTGTACTTTCAGTAGAGAAGGGGTTGCTCCATGTTGGCCAGGCTGGTCTCAAACTCCTGATCTCAAGTGATCTACCCACCTCGGTCTCCCAAAGTGCGGGATTACAGGCATGAGCCACTGTGCCCAGTCAAGAACCAACTTTATTATCATGCATTGAGGGCTCTCAGCTTGAGTCTGAGCTGTGCTCACTGCTGAGAGATGCACAGACCTGGTCATGTCCCTAGGGCTGGTAACATGAGCCAGCCAAGTTACTGTTGCAAAATAACTCATCCTAAGTAGGAGTGAATTAAGGCTCTGCAATAGGGCTAATAAGAATGTCTTACGTTCAAAGGAGAAAGGCGATTTTTCTGTCAGTCAATGTTCATCTTTCAATTCAATCTTTACTGATTCATTCTTGAGTTGAGGGAGGCAGCTGTGTTCTCATAAGAATTTACTTAGGAGCAAAAATCAGGGAGTAGATGTCTCCCCACCTTAACCCAGGGTGTCACTGGAGTGATAGAAGCCAAAGGTTTTGGGTAGGAGGCAGCACGACCCCATTCTCTGTTTCTTACTCAGTCTATATGAACACCACCACCTGGAGTTGTGCAGTGTACAACCTGTGCAGCTAGGTGCAGAGGTCTTTGTCTGGAGTATATTTTTTAAAATGATTTTTGGAGATGGGGTTTTGTTATGTTGCCCAGGCTGTTCTCGAATCCTGGCCTAAAGCTGTCCTCCTGCCTCAGCCTCCCAAATTGTTGGGATTACAGGTATGACCCACTGTGCCTGGCTAGGATATAAAATTATTCTCACTGGTGGACTAGGAGACAGTAAGGGATGGGGAAAGGATAAAACCTGACTCAGTCCTTAATAGCTGAGAAACCTTAAGTACGTTATATCAACTTTCTGGGGCTCAGTTTTCTCACCTACAAAATGGATGTCATAAATGGAGTCATACATTCTCCGTGGTTAAAATTATATGACTGGTTGCACCAATCTACACCTTTTGCTATTGTAGAGGGAGTGTATTAGTCCATTCTCGCATTGCTATAAAGAAATACCTGAGCCTGGGTCATTTATAAAGAAAAGAGGTTTAATTGGGTCACGGTTTTGCAGGCTGTACAGGCATGGCACCAGCATCTGCTCAGCTTCCGGGGAGGCTCAGGAAACTTTTACTCATGGTGGAAGGCAAACCCAGAGCTTGCATGTCACATGATGAAAGCAAGAGAGACAGAGAGTGGAGAGGAGGGGTCACCCACTTTTAAATGACCAGATCTTGCAAGAACTCCCTCTACTGTGAAGACAGAACCAAGTAATGAGGGATCTGCCCCCAGGACCCAAACACCTCCAGCACTGGGAATTACAATTCAGCATGAGATTTGGGCAGTGGACAAATATCTAATCTATATCAGGGAGAGATTGCTGTGTCTGTGAAAATTATCTTTTGGGGAAGCACATTGGTCCATTTGAGAACTTTTCTGCCTACCCTATGGATCATTTCTCAGGAAGAAACTTCCCGAAACAGGCATCATTTTGCAGACAAGTCAGAGTTGCTAGAGTGATGGCTCAGCCTCAGCACCTCACAATAGACTTTTGATTAGCACCCTGGGTGTCACGAGCAGGGGTTGAGTCAGCTGTGCCTCCTGCTAAATAAAGGTCTGGTCGTGCCTGCACCCTGACAGGACCCCTCCCCTTGACTTGAGAGATGTGACTTAGGCAGGAGACAGCACAGGGAGCTGCAGGGTTGATCATCGGCTGCATCTGGTGACAGGAAACAGTGCAGTGAACGGACTTCTCTGATTTTAAGTTCTCTATACTGTTGTCAGATGCTATGCTCAATCAGGTGTCCCAACAGTATGGCCACTGCAAAGAGAATTCTGTATAGCCACTCCACGCCTGTGCCCATTTCCTTTGGAAAATGAACTATGTTCATAGAAATGTCTCTTAGGATATTAAGATGAAGAAAGAAGACTGAGTCCTTTGATATATGCAACCAAAAGATTCTTTGGCTGCCATTTAACGTGTTCTAGAATATAAGGATGATGGAAAGCTCCCAAATTATTTGTGGTAAAGCCAGAATAACAGTAATATAAAAATCAGATGAAGGTATGCAAAAAGAAAACCTGAAAGCACTCTCACTTTTGAATAAATATCAAAGAGAAAAGTTTAAATAAAATAACACTAAACAGAATTGATCAGTAGTAAACTAACAGAATCATATCCTAGGACAAATAGGGTTTAGTATAGAGATTGAGCCCTGTGTAAATGCTGTCTCTGCCATTTAAGAGCTGGATGATCTTGGGCAAATTACTAAACCTTTCTTGCCTCTATTTTCTTATCTGTAAAATGAGGATAATTATAGTACCTGCCTGATCAAATGGTTGTGTGGATTAAATTAGTTAATGTGTATGAAAGGCCTGGTACATGGCAACTTAACTTTTATTTTGCTTATTGTTTATAATTTTGTTTATTTTATTTACAAACCAAAGCTAAGTTGCCACACGCCAGGACCTTCATACACATTAACTAATTTAATCCACAAACAATCTGATCAACTAGGTACCATAAATAATGGGTACTATAATTATCCCCATTATTAACTAGTTCCAGAAATATAAGGTGTGAGTCAGGGGTCTAACTTTTTTTCTTAAATAAAATGACCATTTGTTTCAGCACACTTCTTTAAACAATGGTTTATTTTCTGACTTATTTGAAATAATGAGCTTTACCACATTCTAAATATCAGACTCCTTCCTTTCTATTCTGTCACCTGTATTAGAAAGTCCATTCGTGAACCAGCAACATACTGTTTAAATCATATTTTTAAAATGTTTTAATAACTTGTACAATATCTCCCTTATGAGTAACTTACTTACTGTAAATTGTTTGGGTAATTTGCCCTTTTTTTCCGATAATATGAAAAGGCAACTACAAACTAATTCTAATTACATACAGCAAAGTAAAAAGCTTAAATAATAGTAAATACCTATCAGCTATTATTATTTTTCTAACTTAAAATTATTTAAATGATATTTTATATCTTTACTATATTCCAGGAAAATGATATGTTGATGGTCCAAGTGTTCTTCTAATTATCTCGGTAGGTTTTAAATGTTCTTATAATGACTCTTTTATCTTTATTGTTAAATTGATGATTTGTTTTATCATTAGTGTAAATTGGTACTTTCTCCCTGGTATTTACATGTTCTAACTGGTCATTATTCATATATATCTATTGTCCATTAATGTTATACATTTAGTTTTTTAAATACATGACTTTGTCTTTTTTTAGTTTTAGCACGTTTTTCTCCTTGAATTTACTTTCTTGAGCTTTTAAGATAATCATATCATCTGTAAATAATGAAAATTCACTGTCTGAATTCCAGCTTAAATACTACTCTTATTCTTGACTAGTGAATGCCAGAATTTATAGGACAATGTTAAAGAATAGTAATGACTCCCCAGCAGCCTTTTTTCCAGACTTGAACAATTACGTGCCTGCATTATTTTACTGTTAATGGTATTAGGTTTGCATTGAGATGCATTTAGTAAGCTATTTGATAAAAATATTTCTCAAAACTTAGCTTAATAAAACAATTTTTAAATCAAATACAGAGGTTACATTTTCAAATGCCTTTTCACTTTCTGATAATTTTCTCCTTTTACTGATTTATGAAATGTAATGTTTTCTCTTACATTAAATGATCCTGGCATTCTGAGAACATCTGAGAGTAAACAACATTAATTAATGTTTAACTTGGAAATTTTTGCATTTATAATAACATGTATGATTGAACTTTATTTTTATTTATTTATTTTTTTGAGACGAAGTCTTGCTCTGTCACCCAGGCTAGGGTGCAATGGTACAATTTCAGCTCACTGCAACCTCCACCTCCCAGGTTCAAGCAATTCTCTGGCCTCAGCTTCCCAAGTAGCTGGGATTACAGGCACCCATCATCACTCCCAGCTAATTTTTGTATTTTTATGGAGACAGGGTTTTACCATGTTGGCCAGGCTGGTCTTGAACTCCCAAAGTCCTGGGATTACAGGTGTGAGCCACCGCGCCTGGCCTGATTGAACTTTAAATATGTTTGCCCTGGCTGTACCAGATTTGTAATTCACTGTTCTGGCAGAATCATAACTGAGTTTTTTTTTAATTCCCTTCTCTTTCTTTTCATGTTCTGGATAATTTTGTATAGTAAATAGTTATTGTTCTGGAAAACATCTTAAGAATGCACTGGTAAAATTATGTGCAGCCAGAGCCTTTTGGGAGATAATTATTTTTACAATATTTTTAATTTCCTCCCTTACTGTTGGTCTATTAAGATTACCTATTTTTTCGAGTTAATGATGGCAGTTTATATATTTTAAGGAAAATTTTAACACTCATATTTTCAATGTATTATAAAGCATAATATTCTATAAAATGTGTTATTGTCATAATTGCCATTCTATCTTATATGACATTATTTTGGTTTCACATTTGCTATGTTTATGTTCTTTCTTTAATGAAACTGACATGTCCCACAACTGAAAACAAAACAAAACAAAACAAAAATCCTTATATATAGGGCTTTATTGACTGTTTTCCTATTGAATAATCTCTGCTTTTATCTCAGTTTTCAAAGCTTCCTTCTTTATATAGTTTTGGTTGTTGATTTTGTTAGCTTTTTCATTTAAATGCTTCATTTTTAAAAATTACCCTTTAATAGTGTATAATATGTGATACTAAGCACTTGTCCCGAGTACAGCTTTAGTCTCACGCTATGGGCTTGATTTGTAGAGTTCTTGTCACTTTCTTAATACTCCACCATTATGCTCAGATGTGTTTTGACCTTGAGTGATGTAGGTGAGCATTTTGTTTTGATTTATCCCAAGTGGTCAAAGTACATTGAAAACTATTACTGAAACACCATGTGGAGTTGACACTGGGCAGTCATTTTCTCCATTCGTAAGCTAGTGAGTAAGTGGAGAAAATAATTTTCCAGAGAGACTTAAGGAATGGAATTAGAAATCTACATTTTTAAAAAATCTCCAAGAGTCTTTAACGTAATGGAACCACAGATAGATATTTAACAACCATTGTACTAAACTAATAGCTCTTAGCTAAAGCAAACCAACAAATTAAACTCTTTCCCTTTCTCCTCTCCACCGCCCTATCTGTCTATCCTCCAGAACATACTAAAAATTAAACATTTGACCATGTTAATAAAACCATACACACAATGACTGCCATTTACAAAGTACATGTTCTTGACTTTATAGAGGTTAAATATACAATAACACAAAGCAAGCAGATGGCAGAGCCCAGATTAAAAACCAGATTAAGCTGACTCTCACCAGCGCTTTAAACTAGGATGATTGGAAGCCTCACTTAGGCTTTGAGATAGGGTCTTGCTCTGTCGCCCAGGCTGGAGTGCAGTGACACGATCAGGGCTCACCAAAGCCTCGACTTCCGGGCTCAAGCAATCTTCCTACCTTAGCGCCCCAAGTAGCTGGGACTACAGGGACGTGCCACAGCACCTGGCTATTTTTTTTTTTTTTAATTTTAGTAGAAACAAAGTCTCACTATGTTTTTTTTAATTTTAGTGGAAACAAGGTCTCACTCAGTGTTAGTAGAACTCCTGAGCTCAAGTGATCCTAGTTTTTGTAGAGATGAGATTTCATTATGTTTCCTAGGCTGGTCTCAAGCAATCCTCCCACCTCAATCTCCCAAAGTGCTGGGATTACAGGCATGAACTACTGTGCCCGGCCCTCCCTTAAACTTGGAATCAGACTCTAGCACCTGCCCTCTAGAGCACAATGTCTAGTGAATGACATATCTAGTCATGTAAACATATGTGCTATGTAAATTGAACTAAATATTTTGTACTTGCTATTCGAACTTCTGCAGCAACAACAAGGTCTAGGGAATACCAACTACTAAACCAACTATTTGCACATTACTGACAGGAGAGGGAAAAACGATGTATTTTTACTATCATGAAAATGGATGCACACCAAAGCCTTCTTGAATATTTTCTGACTCATCATCTCCTTCAAAATCCTCGCTCTCTGACTAGCTGCATTTCAGTATAAATTGACAGTAACTTTTACATTTTTCATGACATTTTGCCAGTAATACGCACTTTACTTACATAAGCAAAATTATCTCTATTATAATTTCAACTATGATCATTGGCCAGCCAAGTGAATATTAACTAAACACTTTCTCCCTCAGCCCCCACAAATAACTGCCTGCCCCGAAGGAAGCAATTAGCCATAGGACTTGCCACATGAATTCTTGCCTCATGATGTATTTGTTTTTTAGGAAAAAAAAAAAAAAACCCTTCACATAACAACCTATAAATTCACTCCCTGGTGAACATCCTGAAAGTTTTACTAATTGTGTTAAAGGCAATAATTACTGATGATAAAGAATGAGACATTAACTATTCAACGTTAGAGGTCAAGTCCTTGAAATGGGGCATGGATTCTGCTGAGTCCACCATTTGTTTGTATTTTCCCTGATCAGTACACAGCTTATATATGCACCAAGCCTCTCGTAGGTTTTCATTCAGAAAAGTCAATATCCAAGGGCATATTTTAAATTAATCAAACCTGTTTTTGAGAGATAAGCTAAATGAGTTCTTTAAAAGGAGAATGTGAAATGCAAACTTATGTATTCATCATTATATTTAGCTTCAAGAAATAACCTTACATAACCCCACAGTGGATTTAAATGATGACTAAAACTCATTTTCAAACTTTTAAGAGATTTTCTATAGTCATAGGTAGCATTCAATATGTTTCAGTTTGCTTTCTGCACTTATAATTTAAATTATGAGAGAGAAATTCAGTCAAGTCAATAAATATTTATTAAGCACCCTATATACTATAGGCATAGGAAAGCAGCGTGAGATACAGTCTGTCTACTCAGAAAGGAAAGTCTTGCTGAGCAAAAAAAGACTTAGATACATGGAAACAGTCATAGATAAATAAGAATTGTATGGAAATGATGTAAGATTCTTGGTTTACAAAGGCTGTGCTATGCCCTACAGTTTCTCAGTTACTTGCTGGCCGCTGCTCTCCAGTTTATTGTAGCCTGAAGCATACTTCTTTCCACTCTAACTGCAGCCCATAGAAGCCTTAGATGGAGTACTTTCTCTTTACCAAATGGGAGGTTACCATTATCCTGTGATTGGAGAGTAGTTTTCATAAAAGTTTATCACGTAAACCTGAAGCAGCCGGTGCTAAATAAGAGCTTCAGTCACAACAAGGAAAGTGTCTTGGAGCCATTTCCGTTGGTAGCAAATTACCCTCTGGAAAAACTCTAAAATCTTTAAATATCCATTGATTTCTTAACAAGTAGGAACTTGAGAATTTCTAGACTGTAGCTCCCTTGAAGAAAGATAATTTTTATCTTGATTGGCCCAGTGCTTACTTAGGTAGTACACACTAGACTTTCAGTATTCACTGTTTGCTTGATTTTGTTTTAAAAAAAAAAGAATGAATGAATGTGTCTTCTTAACAGTGTTAAAATACAAGATGAATTAGCACAGTACAAGTTTGGATAAAGTATTTTCTGATTCGTCTGAATAAGCAAAAGCCTGCATTTAAAACGATCTATTAGTTATTTCCAGTATTTGCCTTTGATAGCTGGCTACACTGTATGTCAGCAAATGGCTAAATACCAAAGCAACAATGACGGCAGACTGCTGTGTTCTTTTGGGTTTTTGTGTATAAATGTGGGTATTAAAAATGTTTGAAAATGTAGTAAGGAAAATTATTCCAAATGGTGAAAACAAAATCTAGCGAAAAAAGGTTATTACTTCCAACCTCCCCACTGATTTCCAGGTGGTAACACTGCCCTTTCATGTCTGGAGTTCCACTCTCTCATCTATTGAACTTACAGTTGGCAATCAAATAGATGTCCTCAGAACACAAATTATCAAAATACCACTGATAAATTTCAATATTCTCACTGTCGAATAATAATAGAAGTCCCTGATGTCAGAGCTGTGTCCCCCAAAATGGAAATGACCCTTTACAGTCTGAAATGAGACTAACTTCTTGTTTATCAGGTGAAATAAAAAGGTTAATGGGAGCAGATACATATAGATTCCCAATGCAGTGAGGTGAGTATAGGTAATCCCTCCTTGATGGTGCAATGTAGCAAAAGCTAATGCTTCTGTTGCTCCTTCTCAGCAGCAAGTATGAGCTCTCCTTGCATAATTAGAATGGCCCTTACAAGTAAACCCCAGTCAGCTCCACTGTGGATGATCCAGTACTACAGGTAAAAATGACAAGCAGTCGCCCACCTGGAAACCTGGACATTCTGAAAGAGTGTCATTACAGGAATCATTTTTGCAGAGGTTGCTATGGTTTCTGGCTTGCACTTTCTCCTCTCTCTATAGTTGGATGATTTTAGTTAATCAATGGCAAGTCACAGTGTAATCATTTTCTCTTCAGAGAACACAAGGAAAAAGAACAAGCCTGGAGTCTCTTGCACAATGTCACGGCTGACAGTTATTTTTTGGCTACAAAAGAAAGACATATTCTTATTCTAAATAGGAGCAGAAAAGGAAAGTTGAGAGAAAACTGAAGTTACTTTCCAATCCAGACTAGTCTTTTGAGAACTATTAGAAAGACTCTTTACCCAAGTGATCTCCCTAGAATTTTTTTTTATTAGGATGCTCATCCAAGAAGGATGTGAGGGAAACATGGTTCCTGCCCACAAAGAGTCTTGGAATTTTCTTATTATCTCTGCAAGGTGTCTGGGCATTGAGAAATCATAATGAGGGATTAACATTGCTCTACCTAAAGTTAATCACTGCTTCATATATTGAAGAGAAAAAGCCACTACTCCATATATTGTCCAGCACAAATGAAATATGGGAAATAATGCTATTAAGGAAAGCAAAGAGATAGAGAATCCTTACAAGTAGGACCACAAAAGAAGCTCAAGAGACCACTCAGAGAGCTCAATATGCAAGAATTGACACCAAGAGGAAAGGCAAGTCTTGTGTCTTGAGGAACTTTGCCTTTGTATGTAGAAATTATGAGCCTATGAGTGATTTAGCAAATCTCAGGTAAGATAGAAACATAAAATTCAGTCAATTTCCTTTTGAAATTTTGTGAGCAGCAGTCAAGGCCAGAGTTTAAGGGCCCTTAGACAAGTCACATCATTTCCAACTGTTTTGATGTAAAAGCAGGTGTTTAATTCATTCTATGTGATTTTAGTTTATATTTGAAAACAGGATCAGTTTTGTACAGCTCTCTATTAAAGGGCTGTGTTTTCTACCCACAGAAGAGAAATTCAGAGCCTCAGATATATTCACACCATCAGATATAGCAGAACAATCATGATTATATAATGAACATATGAGAGAATAAGTTTCAAAAGAATGTGGGTTTAAGGTAAATGTTACTTTTTCCTTAACTTCTTTTAATTTAATATAAATTATCAATAACTGAGAAACTGAGATTTTTCACTAATGTCCAAAATGTTTTATTGATAATATTGTCTTGTTTATTTCTGATATTATCAGACCCCAGTTATACTATTTACTTCTTGATGCATTTTATGTACAATGAATGCACACAATAATTTTGATATTCAAATTTTCCAGATATTACTCTACCAGAATATCATATTGGAGATGATGGAGAAAAGTTCAACATGAATTACATGTCTGTGCTGATTGAGTGGTAATTTTCATCATTGACTCTGAGAATTAAATTTCGTTGGATTTTACAATTCTGCATTTTAATTGTGCTACCTTTGGTTTGTAATGTTTCCTGTAACTACATGTTATGGAGAGTGATTATATACCTGATTAGTCAGTCATGCTAGTTTGGGAATGGTTCATAAACTGTCTCCCAACTTACCTATATTAGCATTCAAATGATTATTTTTTTAAACGATAAATTATAAAGTTTCTATTGGCAAATGAAAGTTCTTCTGAAATGAATTACATACATTAAATTTAAAAGAGTTTATTGATATCTACATGTTAGAATGAATACCCAGTCCTAACCTTGCCATATGGCATGTGTGTACACATGTTAGTCTCCTTCCTATGAATTTTATTACAAAAAATGGGGCTCCATTGCACTTTAAATTGGATTTTTTTTTAAAGATCTAGAGCCATGTCTCCATTACATCATCCTCAGATGACCTTGCATCATAGAGTCTTACGAGAGATTAAGCGGGATAACACGTATAAAAGACCCTGCAGTCCTGGTATCTATTCCAGACCTAATACAAGACAGATATTGTTACTTCAGGAAAGTACATTAATCTGTTAGGAATAGAGGCTGCCCTTGGCTTTAGTTGTTACTATTACATTCATAAGGCTACCACGCTGTTATTTTTAGATTTGGCAATATGGTGTGTATCCCTGACTTATTCGAGAAAATAGGATTTCCTCTCCCTTGGCCCATCAAGCCAGCCGAGAACTCCTCAGGCTTTGCAGAATATGTGCTTCTGATCACAATGGCTGATGCCCTGTGAGTGCTAAGATCACACAACTCTTGCAATCAAGATTTCCCTTGAGAGCGTGTAGAGTCTTTTAACAGATCACACAACCTATTCATTTTGAGATCTGCAGTCTTTCTAGCACTTTTGATGAATCACATAGAATGCACCATAAGTTCAGGTTGATTTGTGAAATATAAACTGAAGGATTTTCTGCTGTGATAAAGGCCAGTTGGTACATGTTCCTGTCAAGTGCGTACACCTGAAATTGACCTTTCCCAATGAAATATAGGATGGTGAAAATGGTTTGCTCTTCTGCTTGGGACAGTTTTTCTCATGTCTTTGAGACTATTTTCATTAATTTTTAAAAATTTTTATTGACATATAATTTTTGTGCATGTTTATGAGGCACATGTGATATTTGGATACATGCATGGAATGTGTAATGATCAAATCAAGATATTTAGGTGGTATTATGATATCCATCACCCAGAACATTTATTATTTCTTTTTGTTGAGGATATTTCAAATCTTCTTTTCTGGCTTTTTTGAAATTCACAATATGCCATTGTTAGCTATAGTCATCCTACTGTGCAATCAAATACTCCTTCTATCTAACTGTATGATTGTACCCATCACACAACCTAACCAACCTCTCTTCATGCTCATCACCACATTTCCGGCATCTGGTGACTATCCTTCTATTCTCTACCTCCGTGAGATCAACTTTCTTAGCTCCCACATATAAGTGAGGACATGTGACATTTTCACTACTTTTACTGTTTTTGTCTGTTTAAGTACCTTTGATAGAATATTTGGAAAATGGTTAAAAAGTCAAAAATAAGCATTAAAAATTACCTACGAACTGGGCACAGTGATGCACACTGTAGTCCCAAGTGCTCAGGATGTTCCTGGACTTACTTGAGCTCAGGAGTTCAAGTCCAGCCTGGAGAGCAGAACAAGACATCACCTCTAAAAATAATTGTCTACTATCACATCACTCAGAAATCACTACTGCTAACACATGGCATATTTTCTTTAAAATTTTATCCACAGATACACAAACACAATGAACAATTACTATATACATGATTGCTATCCACTTTTTTCCTTAATAGTGTAAGCATTTACTCAAGTTATTAATCTTTTTCTAAGATGTATTTTTAATGGCTGTATAATATTCCAATGTGGTGTTGTGCCATAATTTAATGATTATCCATTTTTTAAAATGTTTAATTCTCAGGTTTTTACTTACTGTTAACAAATGCTTTAGTGAACATCCTTGTTAATAAATATCTGATCACATCCCTAATTCATTTCTTAATAAAATTATAAGAAATGGTATTAAAGGATCAAAACAAAGAATATTGTGGAGACTCTTGTTACATTCATGTGTATGATTTCTGACTGGCACCTAAATGTTCATTTCATGTATTTTTGGCAGAGTTGAATAGTCCTTGTAACATTATTTATTATTTGCACATCTTTCCCCTTTGTGAATCGTCTGGTCATAACTGATCATTTTTTGCCGTCTGATTGTGTTGTTCTTACCCTAAGGCACTTTATAGTAAGAATATTATTCTTTGGCTGGTCATAGTTATTGTAATTATTTTACTCTTTTTTTTTTTTTTTTTTTTTTTTTTTTTGAGACGGAGTCTCGCTCTGCCGCCCAGGCTGGAGTGCAGTGGCCAGATCTCAGCTCACTGCAAGCTCCGCCTCCCGGGTTCACGCCATTCTCCTGCCTCAGCCTCCCGAGTAGCTGGGACTACAGGTGCCGCCACCTCGCCTGGCTAGTTTTTTGTATTTTTTAAAGTAGAGACGGGGTTTCACCGTGTCAGCCAGGATGGTCTCGATCTCCTGACCTCGTGATCCGCCCGTCTCGGCCTCCCAAAGTGCTGGGATTACAGGCTTGAGCCACGGCGCCCGGCCTTATTTTACTCTTATTTGACATTTGCCTTTTACTTTTTAAGAATGTCTATATACATGATTTTATACTTCATGTTATTGGTTTTAATACGTTTGTCCTTTGTGAATTCTCTAATTGTTTTATGCTTAGAAAGTTTCTCCATATTCCACTATCTAAAAGAGTTTGAGCCTTACGTTATTTTACTCTATATTCATCTTTTAAATTCATCTGGATCTTTTTAGTATAAGATGAGAAAAGAATATCTAATGTAAAGTATGACTAAACAGTTTACTCAACAGCATTTATTGACTATCCCTTTTGTTATTCATTGATTTATGATAACACATTTATCACATACTTTTTTATATTCTGAGATTTATTTCTGGGCTGATATTGATCTGTCCACTTATTTATTCATTCACTTTTTCATTTAACAAATGTTTCTAAAGATCTGTTATGTGCCAGGCATGATTTTAGAAAATGAGGATAAAGAAATTAAAACCACATAAAAATCCCACCACTTGTAAAGCTTACACTCTGGTGCAAGGTGGAAAAGAGATTAACAAATGTGAGATGAATCAATAAGAGATATATTATGTTAGATAGTAATAAGTGCTATGAAGAGAAAAATCAAATAAGAAAGAGAGATGGGGAGTTTGTGGACGTAGGGTAGCAATTACTGCTTGATGTAAGACATTAGTTGAAACAGCTCCTCTGACTGAAAAACACAAAATAATCTTGAATCCTGAAATACTCATGTCTTGGATGATGTCAGATAATACTTTAATGGTGAGATCAGAGTCCAGAACAGTTCTCTCATGATTTGTGCAGGGATATTACAGTGAGAAAGGACAGAGTTAGCCAGCACACTTATGGACAAGTAGAATCTTTTCCCTTAGGACAAACTATGGAACGACCTCAAGAGCTGCTACATTCTTTTTTTTTTTTTGAGACAGAGTCTCGCTCTGTCTCCCAGGCTGGAGTGCAGTGGCACGATCTCAGCTCACTGGAACCTCCATCTCCCGGGTTCACACCATTCTCCTGCCTCAGCCTCCCGAGTAGCTAGGACTACCCTCAGCCTCCCAAGTAGCTGGGACTATAGGCACCCACCACCATGCCCGGCATATATATATATATATATACACATATATATATACACACACACACACACACACACACACACACACACACATATATATATATTTTTTATTTTTGTATATTTAGTAGAGATGGGGTTTCACCATGTTAGCCAGGATGGTCTCGATCTCCTGACCTCATGATCTGCCTGCCTCGGCCTCCCAAAGTGCTGGGATTACAGGCATGAGCCACCGCACCCGGCCAAGAGCTGCTACATTCTTTTGTCACTTGGACAGTGCCCTATAAACAGCTTTTGATTGACCAGAAAAGAGTTGCTTGGTTTATGGATGGCAGTTCCAAGGTGATCAAAGAGCATCCTGTTTAGAAGGCTGACATTCTGATCAATGAAGGTAAACTTAAATCAGCTCAGTAGGCTGAATTGCATGATGTTTGCCTCTATGTTGGGGTTTTGACCAATTCATGGGCAGCGGCCAATGGCCTAACCACATGGCTAGAGAGAAGGGCAATACAAAACTGGTCTATTAAGGGATGCCTGTATAGGAAACAGCCCTATGGAATCACCATGGGAGTTTGAAGGGTGCATTTAAGTAGGATATGCCAACGCCCATCAGAAGAACCCTCTTCCAAAATCAGAAGTAATTTGAGCTTGCAAGTAGATTTCCTGATACACTCACTTGAGGTAGCCACCTCGTTCCATGAAATGGATGGGCATTGAGGGGCTGCAGCAATGCAGAGATGGGTTGAATCTAGACACATTCCTCTTGCACTACCTGAGGCACAAATTAAGAACTGTTCTGTCTGCCAGTAAGAGAGACAGAGCCTGCAAATGGCTTTGGGCAGATTTTCTGGGGGAAGGTCCTGCACAGAGCAGCCGAATTGGAGTGATGTCAGTAGCCCCAGGACACTACTAGTGGGTCCTGATGGGAATACACACTTACTCTAACCCAGGCTTTGCATACATGGTAGTAGAAGGGAATGCCCGGAGTGCTATGAAAGAACTCGAGCAAAAAATACTGCGTCAATCTTGACTACAGAGTAACACTTCCTCAGGCATCTTCAGAATAAGGGTTTGGTAGGGAATTGAAATGAGCAATTACAACACTAGTTGTCTAAAAGAAGAGAGAGAGATAGGCATGAAGCTTACACTCCTTCATGAGTGTGTGCTTACACTCAACCCGGGGAGGTCCAAGGGAAAGTCCGTATTAGACAGATTCCTGGTTTTCTGGTGGATCTGGGAAAAAGAGGGCAGGAGAGGTTGCTGGTGTGACTAGGCAATTACTCATTCCCATGGGAAGAAGATGCTGGTGTGACTATACTTTTTTCTTTCTTTTCCATATCACCTCAACTTTATTTACTTATTTATTTATTTATTTATTGAGACGGAGTCTCGCTCAGTCACCCAGGCTGGAGTGCAGTGGCCCGATCTCGGCTCACTGCAAGCTCCGCCTCCCAGGTTCACGCCATTCTCCTGCCTCAGCCTCCTGAGTAGCTGGGACTACAGGCGCCCGCCACCGCGTCCGGCTAATTTTTTGTATTTTTAGTAGAGACGGGATTTCACCGTGTTAGCCAGGATCCTCTCGATCTCCTGACCTTGTGATCTGCCTGCCTCAGCCTCCCAAAGTGCTGGGATTACAGGCGTGAGTCACCGCGCCTGGTCCTCAGCTTTCTTTTTCTTTCCTAATGCAGTGGTCCCAGGACCGGTGCTGCAATTACAAGTGAAGAAAGCAAGGATGATTCCTAAGCAAGAAACCGTAACTATGCTTTGAAATCTTTATGCCAGATTTCCTAAGAGCCTGATAGGGTAGGTTATGCCTTCACCCCCATCTGGAACAAATGTGATTAATAATGAATGCTACTATATTGCTCAGTAGTAGAAATAGCTCACTAGTTATGTGCCTAAGTAACCCTATACTATATGAATAAGATGGAGTGAGGGGGAGACACTTGCTAGACGGTTATTCCTGCCTGCAATCTAAACCAGCACAGTGGTTGAACCTAACATCCCATTCAATGGTAGAAAAGTCTGGGTGTAAGTGGAGAAAAAGAAGAGACACTGACAAAGTGTAAAGAAATAAATAAATGAATTATGCAATAAGATAATCCAATAGGCTTAGAGCAAGAGATGACGTTGTCTCTTAGCTCAGTTATACCAGATACCTGAATGGGTGAAGTCGTATATTTCTGAAACCACACCTGCTTCTGGAACTGGCAAAAACTGAATGGGAGTCTGCACACTTTAGTGGGCTCATCCCGTGAGACATTTTGATATACAATATAACAATGGACCAGGTTAATTATAATGACTGAATGGGATTCTAGTAATGTTCAAGTATCTTGGAACTTTTAATTTTTCAGGTTACATCTCCTACACTCTAATATGATCTGACACTGACATTGTTGGTAAGATTATAATACTGATATTAGTGGTTAAATGTGTTGGGAAATTGAATTAAAATCTCCAGTCCTTACCTTACACTGGCTTCTCCAAATGTTAGGTGTATTTATGTGATACTATTGCCGTATCTGCTCTATAAATGCTATACCAAATGGGAATGTTCAGATAACACTTTGCTATAAGAGAACTATCACCAAATATCAGAAGATAGCCTGTTATATAATAAAGAATGTGGTCTTTGTCCCTGGGTCCTGGGAAGTTAATTAGAATTTCCCGTGTTATAGGACTGTCTTTTCTATTCATGAGCCCTTTGAACCACACCTGAGTTTATGCTAATAAGATGATTCTGGTGGAGGTTGGCCATGCTAGAAAGGCCAACCATGTGATTAGAGGATTGAGGCTTTGAGCCACATAAAATCAGCCCAACTTCTCAACTTCCAGGGAGGAGAGGGGGCTGCAGGTGGAATCAATCATGTTTCAAGTGATTCAATCAATTGTGCTTACATAATGCCAATAAAAACTCTGTGTTTGCCCATTACAAACACTGGGCATGGTGGCTCATGCCTGTAATCCCAGCACTTTGGGAGGCCAAGAAGAGAGGATCACTTGAGGCCAGGAGGTTGAGACCAGCCTAGACAACCAGGCGAGACCCCATCTTAAAAAATAATAATTAGCTGGGCATGGTGGTGCACAGCTGTAGTCCTAGCTACTCAAGAGGCAGAAGCAGGAGGATCACTTGAGCCCAGGAGTTTGAGGCTACAGTGAGCTGTGATTGCACCACTGCACCTCAGCCTGGGCAACAGAGTGAGACCTCATCTCTTAAAAAAAAAAAAAAATTAAAAACAGGAGTAAACTCGACATCATTTGGAAACTCATCACAGTGCTACAATAATCAAAACAGTGTCATATTGGCATAAAAACAGACATATAGACCAATGGAACAGAATAGAAAGCCCAGAAATAAACCCGTGTGCACACAGTCAACTAATCTTCAATAATGGTGCCAAAAATATACAATCGGAAAAGGCTAGTCACTTCAGTAAATGGTATTGGGGAAACTGAATATATACAAACGAATGAAATTGGAGCCTTATTTTATAACATATACAAAAATCAAATAAAAAATACATTAAAGACTAAAATGTAAGGGCTGAAACTATAAAACACCTGGAAGAAAACATAGGGAAAAACTTCTTGACATTGACCTTGGGAATGATTTCTTGGCCATGACACCAAAATACAGGCCACAAAAACAAAAGTAGACAAGTGGGATTACATCAAACTAAAAAGTTTCTGCACAACGAAAGAAACAGTCAACAAAACACAAAAGAAACCTATGGAACAAGAGGAAATATTTACAAGTCATATACCTGATAAAGGGTTAATATCTAAAATATATAAGGAACTCCTACAACTCAATAACAAGAAAACAAATAATCCAATTTACGAGTGGGTGAAGGACCTGAATAGACGTTTCTCCAAATAAGGCATACAAATGGCCAACAGGTGTATGAAAAGGTGCTCAGAATCACTGATAATCAGGAAAATGCAAGTCAAGACCGCAACGAGATATCAACTCACAGGTTTTAAGATGGTTATTACCAAAAGGATAAAAGATAAATGTTGGCAAAGATGTAAAGAAAAGGGAACACTGTATACTATTGGCAGGAATATAAATTGGTGCAGGCACTATGGGAAAAAGTACAGAAGTTCTTCAAAAAATAAAAATAGAGCTAACCTTTGATCTAGTGATTCTGTTTCTAGGTGTACAGTCTCTCCTCAGTACATGTGAGGGATTACTTTTAGGGCTCCCCACCATACCAAGATCCGTGCATATTCAATTCTTGCAGTCACCCTATATGAAAAGTTAGCCCTACATATACACGAGTTTTGCATCCCACAAATACTGTATTTTCCCTTTGTGTTTGTTTTTATAAAAAAAAAAAAACATGAATAAGTAAGGCCGTGCAGTTCAAAACCATGTTGTTCAAGAATCAACCGTATTTCCCAAAGAATTGAAAATAGGACCTGGAAGAGGTATTGGCACTCCCATGTTTAGTAGCATTATTCATGATAGTCAAGGCCAGGAAACAGCCTACATGTTCATCTTTGGATGAATGGATAAAGAAAATGTGATATGTAAAAATGACGGAAGCCAGGCACGGTGGCTCACGCCTGTAATCCTAGCACTTGGGGAGGCCAAGGCGGGTGGATCACTTGAGGTCAGGAATTTGAGACCAGCCTGGACAACATACTGAAACCCTGTCTCTACTAAAAATGCAAAAATTAGCCAGGCATGGTGGCATGTGCCTGTAATCTCAGCTACTCAGGAGGCTGAGGCACGAGAATCGCTTGAAACCAGCAGACAGAGGTTGCAGTGAGCTGAGATCGCACCACTGCACTCCAGCCTGAGTGACAGATTGAGACTCCATCTCAAAACAATAACAATAAAAATGATGGAAAATTATTTAGCCTTAAAAAAAGAAAATTATGCCATTTGTGACAACATGAGTGAATTTGGAAGATATTATGCTAAGTGAAATAAGTCAGAAAGAAAAAAATATACTACATGCTACCACTCATACGTTGAATCTAAAATTGTCAAACTGGTAGAAGTAAAGAGTAGAATAGTGGTTGCCAGGTAGGAGAGCAAGGAGGACACAGGGAGATATTAGTCAAAGGGAATAACCTTTGGTTACACAAGATGAAAAAGTCCTAGAGATTTAATGTACAACATAGTACTGATAGTTGACAATATTGTATACCTAAAAATTTCCTAAGAAGGTAGATTTTGGCCAGGTGTGGTGGCTCACGCCCGTAATCCCAACACTTTGGGAGTCCAAGGGGTGGATCACGAGGTGAAGAGTTCAAGACCAGCCTGGCCAACATGGTGAAACCCTGTCTTTACAAGAAATATAAAAATTAGCCAGGCATGGTGGCAGGCGCATGTAATGCCAGCTACTCGGGAGGCTGAGGCAGCAGAATCACTTGAACCCGGGAGGCGGAGTTTGCAGTGAGCCAAGATCATGGACACGGCACTCCAAACTGTGCAACAGGGTGAGACTCCATCTCAAAAAAAAAAAAAAAAGATAAGTGTTCTTATTAACTAACAAATAATAATAATAATAATAATAATTTTAGATTAGTGAGAAGCACAGTTTTTGAAAGTGATATATAGCTTTAGGCATAAATTCTTTTATTTATTTATTTATTTAAGGTGGAGTCTTGCTCTGTCATCCAGGCTGGAGGTCAATGGCGTGATCTCAGCTCACGGCAACCTCTGCCTCCCAGGTTCAAGCAATTCTCCTGCCTCAGCCTCCCAAGTAGCTGGGATCACAGGCGCGCATGACCACACCCAGATAACTTTTGTATTTCTAGTAGAGTTGGGGTTTCACCATTTTGGTCAGGCTGGTCTGAAACTCCTGACCTCAGGTGATCTGCGCACCTTGGCCTCCCACAGTGCTGGGATTATGAGCGTGAACCACAGGAGTGTTTTACTTCCAATTATGTGGTTGATTTTAGACTAAGTGCTACGTGGTGCTGAGAAGAATGTATATTCTGTTGATTGGGGTGGAGAGCTCTGTAGATGTCTATTAGATTCTCTTTCTTTAGTTGGGTGGAGGCTCTATGACTTGTCATTTATTTTTCATTTTCACCCTAAGATTTCACTGAAATCCATGTCATTAAAGCTCACCAAATTAAAGCTGTCTCATTTTTCATCACAAAGAATCATGGGATTAAAAATGAAATATTAAATCATATCAAGCAGCTTACCTTGGCTGTTTTGTACCACTGAGGCATTAAACTTCAGACTAATATTCTCCAGTTTTGAATAACCACCAACATCACATCTCACTGCTTACATAGTGCCCTTAGCACCATCTCCAGTCTTACCAGGACCATTTTTAATAACGCAGTGGATCCCAAGAGTGTTAAAATCTCATTTCTTGGGTATAATTATCCTAACTAATGCACTTAACTTTCACGAATGCCCTAGAAGTTTCTATGTGTCCACTCAAGACAAGTGGTAGTCTAACAAGTAGGGAGAATAAACAGTCCAAAAAGAGGACTATTAAATTGCAGGCTCTCGGATCAAACCAGACTAACCCAGAGAGGGAAGAATCCCCATCTTTAAAGATAGAGGTATAGGAATGATAAAAATAATAGTTCAGCATACTTACATACAGCATGAAAGCAGTGACTAAATGGAAATATATACCAATTTTCACGAATGTAGTGACTAACATGAATACAATTTTAATTTTATCAGGAAATCTTTCATGAGACTTGGTAAACTCAATCACTCCTATTTGAAGAGAGACAAGAAACAAAATAGGAAGGAGATTTTCTTCTTCTGATTTATCATACACCAAGTAGTTAAAATCAGCCAGTACCTTAGAAAACGTTTAGATATTATTATAACACCATGTTTGTGAACATCCCCTCCCCTTTACATAATACCATTCACCATGCAGCAGAAATCATTATATGGCTATTTAACTTTGGACTCCTTTCAATGGAATCTGGTTATCTCATTAAAAGCTAGGCCTGAAGGCTTGCAGAACGTGTGTGTGTGTGTTCATAATGTCTTTCATACATGAAAATTGTAAACATATATGAAAATAATGTCACTAGTGTTCTTAAACTTATGCCAAGATTCATAGAAGAG
Source organism: Macaca nemestrina (assembly GCF_043159975.1). Classification (NCBI taxonomy): domain Eukaryota; kingdom Metazoa; phylum Chordata; class Mammalia; order Primates; family Cercopithecidae; genus Macaca; species Macaca nemestrina. The sequence continues at coordinate 118,089,501 of NC_092133.1, read as the reverse complement.
AGATGATTAAAGATCACCTTGCTTTATTTCCTTTAATTTTCTATGTTAGCTGTTTCTATTATGTGAAATCTGTTTTCCTTTTTCCATCAAAGCTCTTCTGGCTAACAAACATCCAGTGTGGCAATATCAGTGAGAACTATTATTTGACTTATGTGAGCAGTGTGAATGAGTAATAGATTAAAACTGGTTCTGTCAATAAGCAGCTTGAAATTTTTAAAGATCAATATGAAACCAAAGGGAATGCCCTCAAAGAAAAAGTAGCCCTTCATGGTAGCTCATCAGCTATGACTTACCCATGAATGCACAAAGGGAACCTGTTCACACATGAATCTGGGACTCTGATTTCCCCACAGATATGCCATGTCAACTAGCCAAAGGGCTTGCACAAATTGTTTACGCCCTCATTTCAGAAGGAAAAGTACATACATCTGGCACTATTATGCTTGACTGGTGCTAGCTTTTGGCATATAAACAGCTGAGGGACAAATCTGGGGACATTATTAACCAAGACCAAAATGTGCCACTCTCTTTCATTCGTTTAAACTAACAGCTCCCATTTTTCTAAAATGTAATTGTTCTAGTTTTGTAGTATGCACATTTCAGTGTCAGTTACCAGTAAGTGTCTCACCAAACAACTCATAAATCAGGGATTTGTAACATGTATGCATCTATTTTTTAGCAAACTGAAAATATTAACTCAGGAATTTTAATGGATACTTTAAAAGACATAGAAGGACATTTGGATTTGAGTCAAGCCATTTCTGCACAGTCGTTTGTGACGATGCAGAATAAAAACCCTCTAAGAAACATTTTGAAGGTCTTCCATGAGCAGATACCATCCTACATGCTGGGAGATACAAACAGGTACAAAGTATAACCCGAGCCTCCAAAGATCCTACCATCCAGAAAAGGAAATTGTCTATGCAATGAAGACTTGCACCAGGGTTAAACCAGCAGGAATGAAGAGAACACAATCAATGTGAGAAATATTTCTATAGGAAGAGTCTGAAGGACTTGGAGACATTGGGATAATAAGAAGGTAAGTATAATATAATGAATATATAATGGGTGACTGGGGATTTAACATCATTAACAGAACAAGAACCAAATAGAATCAAGTTTAAGTTTGGGTGGAAAGTACGATATGTGTGCTTTGACCTTTGAATAGTTTAGCTCCACTGTCCCTCAAGTGAAATATCTGATATTGTTGGAGGGAAAAGAGGACTTTTTAATAATGGTTTATTATAGTAAAGACTGATAAAAAGAGGGACAGATTCTTAACTCTTCAGTTACCCAGCTAATGAGAAAAAGAAAGATGCTGCGTCCCTCATCCCTCAGCCCAGGGCAGAAGGTGCAGGAGTCAGAGGAGGCATTAGCTACTATACTTACAAGGAGAAAGTAATTTTGGACTGAATTTTGAACATAAATTTATACAGTCTCTGATTATGGTGATGCATATTACACTGAATATTTGATCAACAAAGTTGGGATTAAAAGTGTAACTGAGTATAGAACATAGCAAGTAAGGGAATGATTGATGCTAAGATTTCAAATCAATGAGGAAGGAAGTGTGGTTCAAATGCCCAAATCCTACGTGATTCATGATACACCTATGCATGAAATAATATGATTATAAAGGCAAACTTTATTCCCCCTTTGCATGAAAAACTATACGTTGATATATCTGATTAAATTTATTTGCAGAGCTCATCCCAGAACTTGTAAACTTATACTGATAAATGAGAAATCATGTGGTGAATCACTTAATATCATAAAATCCTTCCATTTAAAAATGATACTTAAACAAATGTGGTACCAATAATATCACAGTCATTGGGACAACAGTTTCTAACTAATTCAGAACTTTGTCTACTTATAAATAATCATTGATAGTACAAAATACAGTGGCATAAACTGGGGAGAGAAGAAAGCTAGGGTACTTAACCACTATTCACAATTCATGATTTTGCCTTTGGACTCACCTGATCCATCCTTTTATATATGTACTGAAGTTTGAAGTGTAGAGAATAGGTAAGGTATTCCAAAACCTTCACAAATGGATTTATCCCTCATTCTTAAATTGATCTAGTACTAGGGAATGATCAATATCAATTTTGATCAAAGTTCATGATGAGATTTCTCTTGTTCCCCTTGCCACAACCAGGCAACAGAAGAATGGCCAAAATGTGGGGCCCTTCAAGCTGCAGGCTATAGGCAAATGGCTCTGTGGGGATGGACGTAGCCCTATGTTTCCCCAATAGTATGTATAAGAAGAGACATTTTTAAAAATTAGGTGGTATATTTCTATCATCACGAGGAATACTAAATTAACTTTTTATTTTGAGGATTTTGGTGTGTGTATATGTTCTAAAGTCAAAGAGGAAGATACTATTTTAGACTACCTTTGGCTTAATCTGTGCAAATTATGATCAAAACAAGTAAATTTATTTTATTATAAATTTATCCATGATTATACTTTTCTCATTAATTCTGTCAAAGAGCCATGAAATGCTGTGTACATTAGAATTTTTTTAATTGTCTGTAGTCTTCCTCACGGGCCTGTCTCTCATCCAAAAATATAAAAGTGGTAAAAGAAATTCACCTTTTAAATAATGGGCAGTAGCAACTCTCTAGTCACTCTAAATGAAACTGATAAGCTACCCAAATTAAATAACCAGCCCTGCTTATGCACTTAGCTCAGCAAATATGCTCAAATGTTGGCCACACATATGTTATCACTTTTGAGCTAATTATGTTTCTAGCAGCTTTAAGTCTCTTAAATCCAAGAGATGAGGAAAGAAGAATATGAAGGAAGCTGCAGAAAGTGAATCACCCCAATAGTGGTAACAAGATATTGGTTATATCTTTGGTTAGAAAAGCATTTCCCTGGCCGGGCACGGTGGCTGATACCTATAATCCCAGCACTTTGGGAGGCCGAGGCAGGCAGATCAAGAAGTCAAGAGACCGAGACCATCCTGGCCAACGTGGTGAAACCCCATCTCTACTAAAACTACAAAAATTAGCTGGGCTTGGTGGCGGGCGCCTTTAGTCCCAGCTACTCGAGAGGCTGAGGCAGGAGAATCACTTGAACCCAACAGGAGGAGGTTGCAGTAAGCCGAGATCATACCACTGCACTCTAGCCTGACAACAGAGTGAAACTCTGTCTCAAAAAGATGAAAGAAAGGAAAGAAAGGAAGAAAGGAAGAAAGGAAGAAAGGAAGAAAGGAAGAAAGGAAGAAAGGAAGAAAGGAAGAAAGAAAGAAAGAAAGAAAGAAAGAAAGAAAGAAAGAAAGAAAGAAAGAAAGAAAGAAAGAAAGAAAGAAAGAAAGAAAGAAAGAAAGGAAGGAAGGAAGGTAGGGGAAGAAAGGAAGAAAGGAAGGAAGGAAGAAAGGAAGGAAGGAAGGAAGGAAGGAAAGAAAGGAAGGAAGGAAGGAAGGAAAGAAAGAAAGAGAGAGAGAGAAAGAAAGAAAGAAAGAAAGAAAGAAAGAAAGAAAGAAAGAAAGAAAGAAAGAAAGAAAGAAAGAAAGAAAGAAAGGAAGGGAGGGAGGGAGGGAGGGAGGGAGGAAGGAAGGAAGGAAGGAAGGAAGGAAGGAAGGAAGAAAGAAAGAGGAAGAAAGGAAGAAAGGAAGGAAGGAAGAAAGGAAGGAAGGAAGGAAGGAAAGAAAGGAAGGAAGGAAGAAAGGAAAGAAAGAGAGAGAGAGAGAAAGAAAGAAAGAAAGAAAGAAAGAAAGAAAGAAAGAAAGAAAGAAAGAAAGAAAGAAAGAAAGAAAGAGAGAAAGAAAGAACGAACAGCACTTCCCTCGAAAATAGGCTGGTGAAACATTCACAGTCCATTCAACAATCATTTGGGCATTGACCAGCATTTCTTCATCATTGTCCCTTCTTTCCACTCTCTCACTCCAAATGGGGCTAGAATTTTGCTCCCCTAAATTTTAAATGCTTCTTCAAAAGCTACTGAACAGGAGGAATACTTCTAAAAACTTTAAAAAGTGTCTCTGACATTTTCTAAATTTTACAATTTTTGTAACAGTGCAGAACTAAATCCATGGTCCAATTACTGGAAATTCTGTCTTCAGAGAGTCTCAGTAATATTCCTCCGGATGAAGATGTACGAGTTTGGAACATATGTGCATTTTTCTCTGGAAAAAGTCTATGAAAACTAATAAAGAAAGCATTAGTAATAGCAGCAGTAGTCACAGTAAACCTCCACTGAAAGCTCACTGTGAACAATCACTATTGAAAACACTGTATATATGACCTCATTGGATGCTCATAGCAACCCTGTGAAATGTTGTGTTTTTTTCCTTTTTTTCTTTTTTCTTTTTCGTAATCTGTTTGTGCTTCATGTTACTCATCTCATCTTTTTTTAATACATTAGCTCGTTTTATAGTAAAACATTTTATTTTATGTACAACTGTAGAGAAACCACTACACAGATAGCTCCAATTTAAATTAGAAAATATTTTCTCTGTACAAAATAGTAAAAATGATAACATTTCCCAGGCTAGCCCAACAAGTTCATTTAAACCAAATAGTAGCTGAATACATGACACATTTATAAATACAGTTTGAATTCTGGGATCCAGGAGAAATTTTGGTTTCATTTATTGAAACAGCCATGTTTTTCTCTAAGTTATGTGAAGTGAAATTCCTATTAATCGGCTCATGTTTAATTATAACATCCTTTATCTCTTCCGTACTTTATATTGAACTGCTATACTTTGTTTAACATTTAGTGTGACATATGTAAATGTCTTCCGATGTAAAATTTCTGAAATTCTCTGTCATAAACATACATTCCAGCTAAACATTGATCAAGTCTTTTACATAACAGTAAAAGTGAAGAAACGAGGGAAATACTGAATTTTTTTTTTTTTTTTTTTTTTTTTGAGACGGAGTCTCACGCTGTTGCCCAGGCTGGGAAATACTGAATTTTAAAACACCTGTGAGTGATGGGAGAAAATTTTTGCAAGCTATCCATCTGACAAAGGGCTAATATCCAGAATTTACAAAGAACTTAAACAAATTTACAAGAAAAAAACAACCCCATCAAAAAATGGGCAATGGATATGAACAGACACTTCTCCGAAGAAGACATTTATGCAGCCAACAAACATATGAAAGAAAGCTCATCATCACTGGTCATTAGAGAAATGCAAATCAAAACCACAATGAGATACCATCTCATGCCAGTTAGAATGGCAGTCATTAAAAAGTCAGGAAACAACAGATGCTGGAGAGGATGTGGAGAAATAGGAACACTTTTACACTCTTGGTTGGAGTGTAAATTAGTTCAACCATAGTGGAAGACAGTGTGGTGATTCCTCAAGGATCTAGAACCAGAAATACCATTTGACCCAGCAATCCCATTGCTGGGTATATACCCAAAGGATTATAAATCATTCTACTACAAAGACCATGCACACATATGTTTATTGCAGCACTGTTCACAGTAACAAAGACTTAGAACCAACTTAAATGCCCATCAGTGATAGACTGGATAAAGAAAATGTGGCACGTATACACCATGGAATACTATGCAGCCATAAAAAAGGATGGGTCCATGTCCTTTGTGGGGACATGGATGAAGCTGGAAACCATCATTCTCAGCAAACAGACACAGGATTAGAAAACCAAATACTGCATGTTCTTACTCATAAGTGGGAGTTGAACAATGAGAACACATGGACACAGGGAGGGGAACATCACACACCCACACACCAGGCCCTGTCAGGGGGTGGCGGGCTAGGGGAGGGATAGCATTAGGAGAAATACCTAATGTAGATGACGGGTTGACGGGTGCAGCAAACCACCATGGCACAAGTATACCTATGTAACAAACCTGCACATTCTGCACATGTACCCCAGAACTTGAAGTATAATAAAAAAGTATACAAATAAGAAATAAACAAACAAAAAACTGTTAGGGAGATTACATCCGCTTTTACAAGTTTTAGATGGATAAGTAGCTATCTATGCCTTTTATGATCATAGGCACCTCGCAATGAATGTTTTAAAAACTCATTTATGAAATGCATTTTGTTTTTATTTCTTTGGGGCACTTTAAGGACCCTTCACACCCCTCGTCGAGTCCATCAAGCTGTATGCTTCAAGACAGGAATATTTAAAAGCTGCATCCTTTCAGCATTATATCTTCAGAGTTGAGAGATTAAGCTCAATTGACGTCTTTAGGTCTTCTAACCTCTTACAGTAATAATGTAGAGATTAAGTAGCAAAGTTTAGAATTTGTCCTTTTCACCAAAAACTGCTTGGAATTCAGACACTCACATTTTATTCCCCTTACCTCCCTTTAAATATTGAAAAGTAAGGAATGGTACCAGCTCCTCTTTGTACCATTGTACAATGTAAATGACGAGTTAATGGGTGCAGCAAACCAACATGGCACATGTATACCTATGTAACAAACCTGCACGTTGTGCACATGTACCCTAGAACTTAAAGTATAATAAAAAAAATTGAAATGCAATATGAATTCATTTAAATCAGATAAAATGGGTCTTTGGGAAATGAAAAATGCTCCCTGGAGGCTGTTCCCTCCTTCTAGAATGTGTACAATAGTATTCTGGGAGATCCTTATTCCTAAAATGCACTGGGAACCATTATAGGATTTCCCAAGTAATACATAAATTGTGCTAATTTGTATGCCATTAGCTGAGAGATGAAGACAAAGGAACAAATGCTAATAGAAATAGGGCCGAACAATTAAAGCATTTCGAGGTGAACAGCTGCTCCTATGTAGCTGATTAGCTGTGGACATTTACATACAGGGGGGTTTTGGGAAAATGAGACTGGCTTCTGGCCAGCAGACTGGGTTTAGGGGCATGGACTCTGAAGGGTTGAGCTTATTCTTATAGCTCCCCTGAGTGTCAGCCTACAGTTGCAAAGAACAAACGGGAGTTCTGGACCCCACAGTCAGATAATAGCCCCCTTTCCCCTCCTCACCCATCAGAAGCTCTGTATACACCCAAAGCAGTAGAGTCACCTTGGGGTTCTGTCAGTTTTCTGCCCTAAGCCACAAGGAATTGATTTGAAAACACCACACAATAAGTGATAGAGATATAACGAATGTCCAGATTCGTTGTTTGATTCTAGCTGGCTTCCATTAAGAAATATTTGGTGTTGAGGAAGAGGAAAAAATAATAAAATAGCAACCGCAAAAACAACAATAAAAACAGAAATATACCATATTTTAGTTTTTAGTTCTTCAACATTACACTATGAGAAAGAAAAATCTATCCAATAAGTCATTGGCATGAACTTAATACAGCCTACACAGTTACCTAAAAATATCTGGAATAGGTTAAATATAGAAATAAATACATATCTTAATTTGTTTACATACTATGAATGAAGCTCCTTCCTCTCTAGAATCAAGACCAAGCCAAGCTAAGCTATTTTTAAGTGTATAATTGTGTTTCCCGGATTTTATACATCTCAGTCATTTTCCTTTTTTTCATTCAGTAGCCTGGTCAATCAATCAAATCCTGAAGATTTTTTTTTTTTTCTTTTTTTTTCTGACAGAGTCCTGCTTTGTCGCCTAGGTTGGAATCCTGTGGCACGATCTCAGCTCCCTGCAACCTCCGCCTCTGGGGCTCAAGCGATTCTCATGCCGCAGCCTCCCGAGTAGCTGGGACCACAGGCGCACACCACCACGCCTGGCTAATTTTTCATATTTTTTGTAGAAACGGGGTTTTGCCACGTTGCCCAGGCTGGTCTTAAACTCATGGGCTCAAGTGATTCTCCCACCTTGGCCTCCCAAAGTGCTTGGATTATAGGCCTGAGCCATGGTGCCTGGCCCCTGCAGAAATATTTATTTCCATATCTCAGACAATGAGTTTGAGATAAGAAGAGGTTTGGAGACCTGCTCGAGGTCAGGTGGCAGTTACTGAAGGACTTGAGTCTGCAACCAGGTCTCCTAAAGTCAAGGTCAGATCCCTTTCCCACTCACCAAGCTGTTTCCATATTTTTAAACTGCAGGTTATGCAACTTTAAGGTTATAGTTCCACAAAATGAAAAAGTCACTGTAAAAACCTGAGCATCCATAATTATGGCTTGTCGAACCCTCAGCATTCTCATCTCCTAAATCAATCCAACTCATTCTCGACTTGAAGTAGGAACAAATGAGGCTGCTTTTGGATTTCTCTTCCCACGGCCCGATCGGTATTCACTGAAAACAGGATTGCATGTACATTGCTCAGATTTTCTCAGACAGATTTCAGTGATTTTCATGTTCTTACTCTGTCTCATATTTACAGTCTACCCAGGCTTTTGTGATAAAGAATCCTCAAGGCCATTTCTCTGAGCCTTCGCATGGGTCTTGTCTCTCTTCTTTATCAATGATTAATGATCTGCATGAGTTTGCCTTTGACTCCTCTTCTTTTTCAGTTTCTCATATTTTATAATGCACACTGCCTTGAGTAATAAAGGCTCATCCAAGGAAAAATTATTGGCTATTCATCTCCTGGCCTTTTATAAATCTTCTTTATCTTTACAGCTGCCTTTCTGTTTACCCCCAAATGTGCGTTGTGCTCTGTTTCTAACAAATACCTCTCACTCCCACCTCGTCCCCACCCTGGCTTTTGATTTCACCAACCAAATCCCAGTTTGGCAATGATTGCTCATCTTGGATTTCTTGCAGATATTTCAGGATTGAACGCAGCACATGATAGAAAAGTTGTTTTGGCCAGGGAATCATCTACTATTTGTAGCATACAACTAAAATATAAGCGTAGACGTGTTATTTCTTTGAAATGCTTTGTGTCAGAGATGCAAGTGGTTCAGTAGTTTAGGTGATATTCTAAGAGTGATATAATTTTGCAGTTCTGGCTCCTAAGCAGAAATCTGGGGAGTCTGTCCAGTGGACCAAACTGGTGGTCTGATTTCAAGTCTACCTCATTGTGCTAAAATAAAATATAAGTATGTAGAAAAATAAGGATATAAATACACAGAGCAACAGCTAAATGATAAAATTACAGGTCCTTATGCCATCCCATGGGAAACTTTCTTGGCCATTACTTAGAGTGAAAGGAAAATAAAACTTGGGACCCCAATTCACTGTGCCAAAAGGAAAAACTTAAGTCAAAAGCTGAATCATGCAAGACACTGCCTTTCCTTTTGCTAATCAGGCAGCTGCAGATGAAAGGTAAAAGGCTGGATGCAGCGGCCCACACCTGTAATCCCAGCACTTTGGGAGACCGAGAAGGGGGGATCACTTGAGCTCAGGAGTTCAAGACCAGCCTGGGCAACATGGCAAAACCCTGTCTCTACAAAAAATACAAAAACTAGCTGGGCATAGTGGCACATGCCTGTGGTTCCAGCTACTCAGGAAGACCTCTTGAGTCCAGGAGGTTGAGGCTGCAGTGAGCCATGATCATGCCACTGCAATACAGCCTGGGCAACAGAGCAAGACCTTGTTTCAAAAAAAAAAAAAATTGGTTAAGTATCTCCACAGGTATCTACTCTATGCTGGCCTTGTATTATGTAAAGTGTCCATTCTGAGCCACAGATGAATGTGTAATTGATTCTTCCCCTCCCTGCTTCTTTTCTCTTGTTACATGTGAATGACCATACCCATCCTCTTTCCCCTCCAGCCCACTTTTCCCCTTTAAATATAGATGCCCTCAAATTCATCTTTGGAGAAAGACACAGACCACAGACTGTTTCTGTGATTCCCTATTATTTTCTTCCAGAGATACCCTTAACTTTGCTTGACAAAATAAACTTCAAAGTTGATTGAGACCCGTCTCAGATACATTGTGGTTTACATTACCCTAGTACAGATGCCATGAAGGCTGTTCCATTAGTAGTATTTCTGTTGACTGAATAGAGCTGAGCCCTCAAGATTTGCTACATCTACCTCTCGTTAATTTGTTTCAGTGTGACCTGCTTACCTCTAGCCAGGTACTTGCTAAGGCAGTGTTACTCCATGTGTGGCTCCCTACAAGGTAAGATTAGAAACTGAAAGTAAGCATTTAGAAACTTTAAAGCAGTTGATGGCATGCAGGAAACACTACCCTAAAATGTGGCATCTTTGCATGCTGAGTATTTTAAGCTGAAAGAAAGTGAAAAAATCATGGAAGCAGAAAGTTCTCTCTGACCTTCTCTCTTGAAGACACTCATGTGACACGTGTCCTGCCCTATACCCTGACAAAAGGAATGTTACATAGAAAAGCCCAGAAAAGTCTGAAAAAAACAGACTTTGCTAAGTTACCACCAGTTTACTGCCATTAGTTCATATCTCCTTTACGTCTAATCATACTTCTCTGCATGACTGATCCCTGTTCATCAAACTTAACTATAAAATTACAATTTTCCCTGGGTCCTTGGGTCTTCATCTTGAAGGCTCTCATATTACGTAAAACTTGTGGTAAATAAATTTGGTTATGCTTTTCTCCTGTTAGTCTGCCTTTTGTTACAGGGATTTGGGCCATGAAACTTGCAATGGATGAGGAACAGGTATTACTTTTTCTCTCTCCTACACAACTTTATGTCTATTGAATCATATTTATATTATTGCTCTGTCTCTCAGCCGGGAGTGCACTGGCGCAATCATGGCTCACTGCAGCCTTAATCTTCTGGGCTCAAGAGATCCTCCTTCCCCAACCTCCCAAGTAGCTGAGATGACAAGCACACATCACCATGCCCAGCTAGAATCTAGTAATTTTTTTAAATGGTATTTTATTGTGTATGCCTTTGATTTTTAAAAATGCTTTTTCTAGTAATTCATGATTTATTCTAATTTGTAAAGTATTAGCCAATGATGGAATAGGATTTTGTTGTTAATTATTCTTCAGGTGGTCTGAGAAGCACAGTTCTGACTGACCATTAGCTGTGTACCAGTGCGCCCAGCAAATTGGCAAATTTGACACAGAATGATACTGCCTCTTGTTGGAAACTTTACCCAAAATCCTGGCCTTTTCTATATTTTGGATACGTGGTAACATGTATTCACAAAGCATTTGTGGAAGTGTGGAGCCAACAGAGAAAGTGGCTGGTGGCGGCTGTAGCATTAAACACTACTTTGAAACAACAGATGTGAACAGTGACTTCGCTTGGTCCACTGGAGTAAGTTTCTCTTGATGTAGTGACCATAGAAATGCTCTTCTGGGACATACAACAAAAATGAACATACACAAACAGAAACTAAATAGAGTTCCCAGAAAGGAAATAAGGACAATAGCCTGGAAAAACATTAAGAAAATATGATGAGTCACATGAGTGTGTTTAGTGCCTTGATTTATAATATTGGTTCCTCACCCATGCTTGATAAAATTAGTTTAAATGGGGCACAAAAACCAATTCCTTTCACCAGAGTTTTATCATATAACATCGTTATAAAGGACATGCTGTCACCAAGAAGACACAATATGTCCAATTGAGATATATTTCTCAATAGTTAAAAAAATACCCCTTATTTGGAAGAATTTGTTTCTCAAACAGAAAATCAAATGTGTCTTTGCAGAAACTCATTCTCTTTCTTTCTAATGACATATAATCATTTTACCTATATCTTGCCGTGTTTCTCTTCCCTGGGTTTGCAAGAAGCCAGTTTTTAAATGTCTGTTGCTTTTTCCACTCACAAAATAGAAATAATTTTGCTCTTAGTAGAAAGTCCCAACATAAGACATTACACATGTAGCAAGCAATTTACATTTCTATTGATAGACTAGAAATTCATATGAGGAAATACCTTTTTAAAAAAAAAATCCCTCCATGTCAGGGTTCTACAAGCCCTTATTTCTATGTTGGGTATAAAGAGTTTTCCTGGGCATCCTTTCTTAAAGCAACAGCTTTTCATAGTATCAGTAAAGGGATATTTCAGATAGCAAATCAGCAAGTACTATATTGGTGCAAAAATAATTGTGTTTTGTTTGTTTGTTTGTTTTGTTTGTTTACCCAATCTTACTCTGTCACCAGGCTGGAGTGCAGTGGTGTGATCTCAGCTCACTGCAACCTCCACTTCCTGGGTTCAAGCAATTCTCCTGCCTCAGCCTACCGAGTAGCTGGGATTACAGGTGTGTGCCACCACACCCAGCTAATTTTTGTATTTCTAGTAGAGACGGGATTTCACCATGTTGGCCAGGCTGGTCTCGAACCTGACCTCAGGTGATCCGCCTGCCTCAGCCTCCCAAAATGCTGCAAGTACAGGCATGAGCCACCACACCCAGCGCATTTCTTTTTTAAAGTAATAGCAAAAACCGCAATTACTTTTGCACCAAACTAATACCTTGTGATTTCCTTATGGCCTGAAAAATGCTGCATTTTGATCATTTATCAAATTGAAGGGGACTTTTTCCAAATAAGGATGGCAATTTGATGCATCGTTCTTATGGTTATTGGAATAATGAAAAGGAAGAAATGCGAGAAATCACTTTGTAAACAAAGTAAGCTATTCTAGAAGGCTTCATCGTTCTGTGAGAGGCTGTTTCCTTGTCTCCAGTTCCGTGAGGTGATGAGGAATGAGGGGTACAGGCCTGAGCAGAAACCAGGAGTGCAATGCTCATGGATCCCTCGTGGAAGGGACCCAAGACACCCCATGCCGCTATGATGGCTGGCTCTGCTCTCTACTTGTCAGGCCTCCAACAACCTCCAACCTTCCTGGGTGGAGGAAGGTGGCCAAATCACTTTCGGACCTTCAGGATAAGTGTGAAATTTACACTAAGATGTAAGTTCAATGAGGATAAGGACTTGATCTCATTCACCAATGAATCCCAGTGCCTGGAAGAAAAACTGCCACAGAGTAGATGCTAAAATATTTAGTGATGGAAGGAAGGAAGGAAGGAAGGAAGGAAGGAAGGAAGGAAGGAAGGAAGGAGGGAGGGAGGGAGGGAGGGAGGGAGGGAGGGAGGGAGGGAGGGAGGGAGGGAAGGAAGGAAGGAAGGAAGGAAGGAAGGAAGGAAGGAAGGAAGGAAGGAAGGAAGAGTGGGAAGGAGGGAAGGAAGGAAGGAAGGAAGAAAGGAAGGAAGGAAGGTGATTAGTCTGTTCTCAGGCTGCTAATAAATACATACCTTAGACTGGGTAATTTATAAAGGAAAGAGGTTTAATGGACTCACAGTTCCACATGGCTGGGGAGGCCTCACAATCATGACAGAAAGCAAAGGAAAAGCAAAGGCATGTCTTACATGGCAGCAGGCAAGAGCGCTTATGTAAGGGAACTCCCATTTATAAAACCATAGGATCTCATGAGATGTAGTCACTATCATGAGAACAGCACAGGAAGCACCCGCCCCATGATTCAATATCTCCACCTGTCCTCACCCCTGACACATGGGGATTATTGCAATTCAAGGTGAGATTTGGGTGGGAACACAGCCAAACCATGTCAGAAGGGCAAGGGGGAAGAAAGAGAAGGAGAGGAAGAGAGAAATCTATTGGTGGATTCAGATTTCCTGCACTGATGAGTGTAATTATAACTATTGCTTGAATAACATTTGCTGATGCAAACACTGTATATAAAGGGAAGCAAAGAAGCGAGAATATTTATCACTACTGTGCAGAGTGTTTTTGTTTAGGATTGGGGGTGTGAGGATTTAAATTTTAGGGATGCTCTGAAGTGAAGGTCACGCTGAGTGGATGTCAGGCACAGGTTTCTTCTCCTCTTTTTATTCAGAGAAGACACGTGCGTAGCTCAGAGCTGGATGCCTGCAGACAAACAACCGCATAGTCCTGCTCTGAAGGACTGCACCATCTAAAAGGAGATCAAAGGCTCGTACCTAAGTAAATGCAACACTGGTATAAAGGGATAAGAGACTTTAGAGGGGCTCCTTTGGAAAAGACTGGACTGTGATTGATTAAGTGATGGAACAGGGACAGTTGTCTGAAAAGGGGCCAGTTGAGCCAGACCTGGAGAGATGACACTGTGTGGAGTTCAGATACCACATCTTGGCCCTTTCAGAGACGAATAGATTGTCAGACAGACTGACATCATTCTTCTCCCATCTAGGCGACGGACTGGAGCCATGGGGTAGTCAGGGAGGAACAGAAACTGCTTCCAAACTGCTCCCCGCTAGAGTTTCTCTATGTTCCCCAGCACAGCCAGAAATGATCATCAGATTCTTGTATCTGAAGACAGCCTTTATTGACATTTTACCTCTTCTGAACAAATAAACCCCAAACCTCACCATCTCTCTCAGTCTTTCGTGGAGAGTAGACATCAAAGGCTGGGATGGGAAGAGGCAGAGGGGGGAATTTGATCCATTCATCCCAGCCACTATCTTGTGAGATCAAATCTATTGTTTCCTTATGCCCTGAAAAATTCTGTGTTTTAGTCACTTACCAGACTGACAGGGGCTTTATTCAAATAGGAGTGGCAGTTTGATGCATGGTTCTAAGGGTTACTGGGATAATAAAAAGAGAAAATGCAAGAAATTGCTTTGTAAAACAAAGCAAATTTTCACCAGGAAAGATCGGTTGCAAGTTCTGGTATCTTCATGACCCCTTGTATTTCATACTATTCTAGTTTAAAGATATGTTGAGTTTGTGTCTTAGCAGACTCTTAAGATTTTAAACCTCAAGCACAGGATGTAGGGAGGCCATAAATGGGGGAATGGAAAGTGGGTTTTGCTTCTGAGAAGGATAATGTGGTGAGTCACTATTTAAATGAATCCACAGAGCTTTGTAAAGTCTTAAAAAGGACCATTTAATTGCATAATACTGATTCCTTAACTTTATAGTGTCTGGGAGAAATAGTCTCTGTGAAGTGGTGGGAGGTAAATGTTATCACGTGATACTGGAGGAAGAACAATAGCTCAAGATGTGAGGAGGAAATTGGCATATTGGATGCTGAAATAAATTACAGCCATCAGGAGCTCTTTGCTTTGCCTGGGAATGATCTGTCAAGCAGGAAGGAGCTGAAAGTGCATTTGTGAGAACAGTAGGTGGATTCTTTTCTCTTTTAGGAAAATATCTTGACCAAAAAAAAAAAAAAAAAAAAAAAAAATGTCCTGAATGCAAAATCAATAGGAATGGATTATCTGAAGCCTCTTTCTTCTTTCTATCTTTTTTTCCTACTGGAAATTGTTTTCTCAATTCTTTGAAGACCTGCTCAGGAAAATTAAATATAGTGTGAGCTGAAGGCTACAATTTTTCAACTAGAGTGATTTTGCACCATCATCACTCCCAGGAGACATCTGGCAATGTCTAGAAACATTTTTGGTTGTCACCATTGAGTGGATGCTATAAGCATCTGGGGGAGATATCAGGATGCCGTTAAGCAACCTACAATGTGCAGGACTGTCCTTGTCCCCACAACAAAGAATTATACAACCCCAAATGTCAGTAGTGGTGAGGTTGAAAACTCCTGGTTTAAGGTAAATCCTGGCTTTTGTTCTCTAAATTGTCCAGGTGAGTCATATTTGTAATGACTTTCAAGACCAAAATGGAAGCCTCAACATGTGGGTAATCAAAACCTGCCATGTCTATTTCTTGAAAATTGATGAAAAATATAGTCACTCCTATAAAGCAAGTCATATGTTACTGCTATTTGTCTCATGTAATTTTCTGAGAAACTATGCAATTACATTTAAGCAAAATTATAATAATGTATCCTGCAGTAAGTTACCACTCCCCCTGCAAAGCCACATAATAAAGCAACACAGCAAAACACACCAAAAGCATCATATCCATATACCGGCATTATTTATGACAATCTTGGATGTATATTAGGTCTCAGTGAAATAAACATTTATCAGGATCCTGCGAATACTAATAACTACACAGAAACACTGTCAGAGTCTCAGAAAAAATCGCTTCAATTCACATAAATAAGATAAATAAGAATAGCTACCACTGTTTAAGTGTTTGCCTTTTTTTCTTACTAGTTTATCTCCTCCGTGTTTCATGTGATTAATTTTATCAAATACAGTAGTCCCCCCTACATTTAGTACTGTTAATCGAGAAAAATGACAAGACAAGCCTCAATCATTTTAGGAGGTTTTTTTTTTTTTTTTTTTTTTTTTTTGCCAAGGGTAAGGCCATGCACACAGCCTCAGGAGGTCCTGATGACATGTGCCCAAGGTGGTCGGGGCACAGCTTGGTTTTACACATTTTAGGGAGACGTGAGATATCAATCAATCTATGTAAGAAGTACATTGTTTCCATCCAGAAAGGCAGGGACAACTCAAAGTAGGGAGGGGGCTTCCAGGTCACAGATAGGTGAGAGACAGATGGTGACAAAAAAACTTTTGAGTTTTGGATAAGCCTTTTCAAAGGAGGAAATCAGAATATGTATCTCTCTGAGTGAGCAGAGGGATGACTTTGAATAAAATGGGAAGCAGATTTGCCCTGAGCACGTCCCAGCTTGAATTTTCCCTTTAGCTCAGTGATTTTGAGGGCCCAAGATATTTCCCATTCACAGTACCTAACCCTAAATACACTGTTTTTTCAGCCTGATAACCAAGATGGTTCCTAAGTGACTAAAGAGTGAGTAGCACATACAGGATTCTCTGGACAAAGGGATGATTCGCAGTTCAGGCAGGATGGAGCAGGACAGCAGGAGATTTCATCACGCTGCTCAGAACGGCACCCAACTTAAAGCTTATGAATTGTTTATTTTCTGAAATATTTGTGTACCTCGGTTCACTACAGGTAACAAAAACCCCAGAAAGCAACACTGCAGATTAGTGGGCACCTCTGTACTTACAAGAGAAGGCAAGGTTGGCATTAGTATCCTTATTTCAGGTGGGTGTTGTCTCAGGCCTAGAGCAGTAAAGGAGCTCAGCTAATTGAGTAACTTCTGCTATAGTGTTTTCTATCCCACCTTCATCCCCTTTTGGGGTTTGACAGGTGATGAGTCAAAGACAACTGAGAGGGGCCTTTTGGAAATGAATCCAGGGCAGAGGAACAGGTTCATCTCAGCAGAGCAGATGCACATCCCTGCACAGCAAAGGACTATTTCTGTCACCATCTGCAACCTGAGTGATGAGAAGCCTCCTTCCCCTATCCCCAAATAGAAGCTGGACTGAACGCAGCTGAGTGGCCACAGCCCATAACCACAAGGACTCCACCTACTTCCCTGCAGAGGACAAAAAGAGGTGGATCCCAGGAGGCAGCCAGGGGATGCAAGGAGCGGAAAGGCCATCAGAGAGGGGTGAAGAGATGAGGTCCCAAGGAAAGTTATTGGAAAGCTTTCTACCAAAAGGGAGATCAAGGACCACTGTGCGCATCCTGAAAGACAAGACAGGAATCACAAGCTCAAATGCTCTCAGGTATTTGCCTTGGGGAGGCAGGAGAGTGACTGGGGTCAGGGACTCCAGCTGCAACTGCTTGCATTCACTTCCCAGATTCACCACTTAGCAGCTGTGTAAACTTGGGCAAGATCACGGACTTCTCCATGGTCACTTCTCCACAGTGTTCGCTTTCTGAGGTTGCTTTTATTTCACTGGCTCCCTTTTTATGCTGAGATTAACCTTAAAAGTCATCCAACATTTGATAGAAATAATAACTAATTTTAGTTGATTTAACTAAATGTTTGGATGTTTATTCCATACCACAAAGCTTTTTTTTTTTTTTTTTTGAGATGTAGTCTTGCTCTGTCGCCAGGCTGGAGTGCAGTGGCACAATCTCGGCTCACTGCAACCTCCACCTCCCGGGTTCAAGAGAGTCCCCTGCCTCAGCCTCCTGAGTAGCTGGGTCTACAGGCGCCCACCACTGCACCTGGCTAATTTTTTGTTATTTTAGTGGAGACGGGGTTTCGCTCTGTTGGCCAGGATGGTCTCAATCTCCCGACCTCGTGATCCACCTGCTTCAGCCTCACAAAATGCTGGGATTACAGGTGTAAGCCACCATGCCCTGAACACAAAATGCCTTTAACAAGGATAAATTACTTATTCCTGCTATGGAAAATGGTATTGCAGGAGAGGGGGATAAGGAACCGAGAATATGGGGAGGGAAAGTAACAGATACTAAAAATGATGAGGAGAAAAGAGATATAATTAGAGGGGAAATGATGAGAAGAAATAGTAAAATGAGTGTCAAGTATGGACAGAAGGATGGAATGGCTAGTGATGAAAGACATTATATTTATGCATCTTAGTGACAGGTAAAATGAGCCTTATGATTACAGTCTTTATAATTTAAACAACAATTTGTAAGCTATAAATGTTTATCATGAGTATAATTTGTTCAATTTATATTAATAGAATAAAGACATGATGTTAGCCATTAAGAGATCCTTTGCAGATTAACAAATGGATAATTAATTTTTTATGGGAACATAACCAATTCAAAAATAAATCGTTTTATTAATCTTCCAAGTCAGATACATTTAAGTTTTATATAAACCTAAAACATAATTCTGTCTACAGCTGCACTGCTGTCTGGATTTGAAGTATAACAGCAGAGCGACTATTCAAGATTAAAAGAGACTAAAGAAAAATAACAACTGGCCAAGCCCAGTGGCTCACACCTGTAGTCCCAGAATTTTGGGAAACCGAGATGGGCAGATCATCTGAGCCCAGGAGTTGCAGACTAGCCTAGCCAACATGGCAAAACTCTGTCTCTACTAAAAATAAAAAAAGTAGTCAGGCACGTGGCTGTAGTCCTAGCCACTCAGGAGGGTGAGGCATGAGAATTGTTTGAACCTGAGAGGAAGAGGTTGCAGTGAGCCGAGATAGTGCCACTGCATTCCACCCTGGGTGACAGAGTGAGGCCCTGTCTCAAAAAATAAAAAAGAAAGAAAAGAAAGAAAGAAAGAAAGAAAGAAAGGGGGGGAGGGGAGGGGAGGGAAGGGAAGGGAAGGGAAGGGAAGGGAAGGGAAGGGAAGGGAAGGGAAGGGAAGGGAAGGGAAGGGAAGGGAAGGGAAGGGAAGGGAAGGGAAGGGAAGGGAAGGGAAGGGAAGGGAAAGGAAGGGGAGGGAAGGGAAGGGAAGGGAAGGGAAGGGAAGGGAAGGGAAGGGAAGGGAAATAACAACTAACCGCAATAGCTGATCTTGATTAGATCCTGATTGGAAAAAAAAAAACAAACTATGAAGTATATTATTGGGACAATTGTACAAATTTCACTTGGGACTGTATATCAAAAAAAATTATCAGATATTATTGTATCAATGTGAATAAATGTTTTATTGTAATAATGTTATTGTGGTTCTATTTGAGAATAAGCTTACTTTGGGTAGACACATTCTGAAACTTTTAAAAGTAAAGTGTCATGAAGTGTACAACTCACATGCTTCTTTGAAATGGTTCAGCAAAAACAAAACAACAGTGACACACAAACCCACAGAGGGTGTGTTAATAATTGGTGAATCTAGGTTAGGGATAGATGGATTAGATGGATGTTTGTTGTGATAGTCTTTCAACTTTTCTAGAGTTTTTTGTTTTTTTACATTTTCATGATAAAATGTTGCAAAATATTCTATTTTAATATGTTTATGAAGTCAGAAAACCAGATGGAAGGTGTCTGAGATTACCAAGGAAGTCACAGTCTGAGTAATGTAGCTGCTGTAGATTCAGAACATCTAACTCTCCAATCCCACAAAAGAGAGATGTAGGCAATTGATCCATCATCTTACCGGTCAGCCAGTTAGACGACTCTCTTAGAGTCTAGCTCATATAGTTTCATAAAATAACCAGACTCCTCTAAGGGAAAATAGAAGTAGAAATTTTGGGAACTTTTTTTCTTTTTTGAATAGATCAATTTTATGAAATGAAGAAAATCAGCAATATTAAAAAGAGGTGGTCTGTGTTACATAAATGTTACAGAAGTCCTTAAAATCAAGAAGGAAGCTAATATAGGGAAATGTGCAAATATAGGACTACTGGCTTTCAGTTCAGAATACCAGCAGACACTTCTTCCAATTTCCCATGAAAAGCACTACGTCAACAGCCAAATAATCACAAAACCCAATTATACCATTTAAAACTAAAAATAATAACACACTTGGAGATATTCCCATTAAATGCAAATTATGGAGGATAAAAGAGAAATGTGTTCCCTAACATCATGGATTCTGCCTTCGAAGCAGAATATAACCTACAGCATTAAAGAAGGCAAATCTTAAATTAACTCCCTATTAGCTCCAACATAGGGATAGAAGGATGTACAGTTGGCATAGCAATCCTCAACGATACAGGGATTGGTTTTAACTAGGTGTTTTTTAAGCTGCACCTTTCTCCTTCACTATAACCCATTCAATTCCTTTTATTAGCTTCTTAGTGGAAAGCATAGTATGCTATGAAATGCATGGAAACCAACAAAGGAACATTGCTGATGAGCGCAGAGACAGCAGGGGCCCTGGCAGTGGGGTCACTTATGGGGAAAGGCTTTCAGAGCCCATACCTAAGCCAAGAAAAAAATATAGGCTATATCTTACTCTAGTCGTCTTAGAGTATAATGGGCAAAGCAGAATCTCCTTGGAGAAGTTTAGCAAGTGTTGAAGGAATGTTTGCTAATCACATAAGCTTGTGTATCAGATGTCCAGTAAAAATAGGAATCAGTCAACACTCATATATACAAAAAGAGATGTTTAGAACACTCTCCTCCTTTCTGTTGTCCCCCTTTGGCAAATCCTCAGCTAATATACATCATGAATTATGATTATGAAGAAGACTCAGAGAAAAAGCATTTCTCTATAATAGTTCTACAGAAAACTTTAAAAATCAGATCCTGCTCTCCTCAAAAAGTTTTCAGAAGAGGAAATGTGAACAAGAAACTGGAAGACAGAGTGGCTAAGACCAAAGTGGAGATAAAAAGAGAGCAATCTGAAGTTTAAAAAAACAAATGAGGCCAGGCACGGTGGCTCACGCCTGTAATCCCAGCACTTTGGGAGGCCGAGGTGGGAGGATCACCTGAGGTCAGGAGTTCAAGACCAGCTATGGCCAACATGACAAAACCCCATCTCTACTAAAAATACAAAAAAATTAGCCAGGCATGGTGGCTCGAGCCTGTAATCCCAGCAACTCGAGAGGCTGAGGCACCAGAATCTCTTGAACCTAGGAGACAGAGGTTGCAGTGAGCCAAGATTCCACCACTGCACTCCAGCCTGAGCAACAGGCAGGATTCCATCTCAAAAATAAGTAAATAAATAAACATTAAAATAAAAATAAATGAAAAAGAAAAATCGGTTAGGGAACAGAATTTTACATTTGAATTTTATTACTATTATTGTTGTTGTTGTTGTTATGAGGCAGGGTCTTGCTCTGTCGTCCAGGCTGGAGAGCAGTGGCGCAATCTCGGCTCACTGCAGCCTCAACCTCTTGGGCCCAGGAGACCTCCCTGCCTCCATCTCCTAAAGGGCTGGGATGACAGGCATGAGCCACTGCACCTGGCCACATTTAAATTTTTAAAAAGAACATTTTTTTTTTAGGTATATTGCCATTTTTATTTTTTAAGTGTTTTAGGTTACATTTTCTTCTTTTTTAAATTATACTTTAAGTTCTAGGGCACATGTGCACAATGTGCAGGTTTGTTACATATGTATACATGTGCCATGTTGGTGTGCTGCACCTGTTAACTCATCATTTACATTAGGTATATCTCCTAATGCTATCCCTACCCCCTACCCCCACCCCACAACAGGCCCCAGTGTGTGATGTTCCCCACCATGTGTCCAAGTGTTCTCATTGTTCAATTTCCACCTATGAGTAAGAACATGCGGTGTTTGACTTTCTGTCCTTGTGATAATTTGCTCAGAATGATGGTTTCCAGCTGCATCCATGTCCCTACAAAGGACATGAACTCATCCTTTTTTATGGCTGTATAGTATTCCATGATGTATATGTGCCACATTTTCTTAGTCCAGTCTATCATTGATGGACATTTGGGTTGGTTCCAAGTCTGCTATTGTGAATAGTGCTGCAATAAACGTTATGTGTGCATGTGTCTTTATAGCAGTATGATTTATAATCCTTTTGGTATATACCCAGCAATGGGATGGCTGGGTCAAATGGTATTTCTCGTTCTAGATCCTTGAGGAATCGCCACACTGTCTTCCACAATGTTTGAACTAGTTTGCAGTCCCACCAAGAGTGTAAAAGTGAAAACAGAACATTTAAACAGGAATTTTCAACAGTAATACAGTACAAACTTTGACAGTTTGTTAAAAAGGGATAGGAAAAAGACCAGAGTGAAAATGAAGAGAAAGACTATAATAGCTATGTAGTGCTAAGATACAGATTCAAACTAATAATATTCTTGTCTGCATAAATGCTTCAGAACTGGGGGAGAATATCAATATATAGATTCGGGAAGAATCATCATAATGGAACTGCTAAACACCAAAGAGAGACAAAGATCACAAAAGGATCACGGAGTAAAACATCAACTTCAAGGTAATACAAAAATTAGATTGGTAGCTGACTTGTCCAAAGCAATACTGGATGGCAGAATTCAGCAAATAAAAATTGTCCTCAAATTATTTACCACACCAAACCAAACCAAACAGAAAACAATTAATCAAGAATTGTATTCTCCATAAAAATATCTTTTTAACAACAAAGTTAAAATAAAAATATTTTAAAGATAAATAGAAGCAGGCCGGCTGCAGTGGATCATGCCTGTAATCCTAGCACTTTGGGAGGCCGAGGTGGGCGGATCACGAGGTCAGGAGTTCGAGACCAGCCTGACCAACATGGTGAAACCCCGTCTCTACTAAAAATGCAAAAAAATTAGCCAGGCATGGTGGCGTGTGCCTGTAATCCCAGCTACTTGGGAGACTGAAGCAAAGGAATTGCTTGAACCAGGGAGGTGGAGGTTGCAGTGAGTTGAGATCGTGCCACTGCACTTCAGCCTGGGCGACAGAATGTGACTCTGTCTCAGAAAAAAAAAAAAAAAAAAAAAAAAGGTAAATGGAAATAGTTTCCAGACTACATATACCCCAAATAATTTAAATAGGATATATTTCGAGGTCTGTATATAAACAAAGCTAAACAAACACTGGAATGATGAAATAGCAATAATAATCTAATCTGTGGGATTACAGATAATTAAAACATGATAGAGATAAGATACAGAACAACCACGAATATTAACTGGGAGGAATATGGTTGAAGTTATAGCATTCCAAGAGCACTTCCGTTATATGAGAAGAGATACTGAATACATCAGTCTTTGGTAAATGCAAAGGCTAAAATTCCAAGGATAGTCACTCAAAGAATATGGTTCTTTCAAACCCGTGTGAAGAAAAGAAAATGAAATAAGGGAAACAAGAAGCAAATAAAAAAAAGAAATGATAAAATTGTATTGCAAGACCTTAAGGAAGACTTAAATAAGCGAAGAGATAAATGATATCTAGGGCTTCCTTTCATTCACTATTCTCTATCTAGTATACACAGTACTTGGCCTCTAGAAGATGCTCAATAAATGTTTGTGGAAGGGAATATGAAGAAATGAATTGATGAACTAAAAAATATAAGGAAGAAATATTATAAAGATATCAATTAGAGGCAATTTTGTATACCAAATAGAAGCTATAAATTCAAAATGTCCTATTGTAATTCAATGAAAAATGAACAAGAACTGTAACATAAGCATTTTTAAAACAATGCAGAGCTGCAACTTTTTTCTTGACAATGGCATTTTAGATGTTTTCTAATTTTTACCTTTTATGTACCATGCTGCAACTTTCTTTCTTGTACATGTAACAATGCACACTTAGTATATTTTATAGAGTATGCGCTAGTTCTAATGGGTGAATCTGTGATTGTGAGCACTTCATATTCCATAGACAAAATACTCTCAGTTATTGTACTAACACTCTAGCAATTGTGCAAAATATTTCCTATTTTCTTAGTTTCTTGCCAGAACAGATGTTACCAAACATCTTAACTTTACTCTTCTATTAAAAAACATTGCTATTCCATTGTAAATGCATTTTGTGTTTTAATATTGTAAGGTTGAAAATTGTTGCACAGGGATCACCTAAATGAAATGGCTATTCCTAGAAACACACAACCAACCAAGACTGAATCATAAACAAACAGAAAATCTGAGCAGACATATAATTAGCTAGGAGATTGAATCAGCAATCAAACCTCCCAACAAAGAAAAGCTCAGGACCAGATGGCTTCATTGGTGAAGTCTATGGAAAATATAAAGAATTAACAACAATCCTCTTTAATCTCTTCCAAAAACATGAAAAAGGAGGAAACATTTCCAATTGTATTCTACAAAACCAGCATTACCCTGATACCAAAGCTAGAGAAAGGCACTGCAAGAAAAGAAAACTATAGACCAATATTCTTTATAAATATTGACACAGAAATCCTCAACAAAATACTACCAAACCAAACCAAAATCAACAGCATATTAAAAGGATTATACACCATGACCAAGTGGGATTTATTCTTGAAATACAAGTTCAATATATGAAAAACAGTCAGTATAATACAGCACATTAAAAAGAGGAAGGATAAAAATCACGATTATTTCAATAGATACAGAAAAGCATTTAATGAAATTCAACACTTTTTTATGACAAAAACACTAAACAAATTAGGTATAGAAGGCCAGATATGAAAAGCCCACATCTAACATCATATACAACAGCAAAAGACAAGGCTTTTCCTTTAAGATCAAGTGTAAAACAAGGATGTCTACTTTCACTTCTATTTAATACGATACTGGAAGCCCTAGCCAGAGCAATTAGACAAGAAAAAGAGGTAAAAGTCGTAAAAATTGAAAATAAAGAAATAAATTGATCTCTCTTCACAACTGACATGATCTCACATGTAGGAAACCCTAAAAATTCCACCAAAAAAGAAACTGTTTGAACGAATAAACGTCAGTAGAGTATACAAACTCTACTTGCAAAACTTGGTTACATTTCTCTACATTAACAGTGAACAAATTTGAAAAGGAAATTAAGAAAACAATTCAATTAATAATAGCGTTAGAAATAATGAAATACTAGGAATAAACTTAACCAAGGAGAAAAAAAGACTTGTACACTGAAAACTACTAAACATTGCTGAGGCCGAGCATGGTGGTTTATACCTGTAATCCGAGCACTTGGGGAGGCCACAGCAAAAGAATTGCTTGAGTTCAGGAGTTTGAGACCAAACATTATTGAAAGAAATTAAAGAAGACACAAATAAATGGGAAGATAGTCTGTGTTTATGGGCCGTAGGCTTAATATTAAGCTGTCAATACTACCCAAAGTAATCTACCAATTTAATATAATCACTATCACAATACAAATCGCATTTTTTGCAGAAATTAAAAAATCCATTCTAAAGTTTATATGGAATCTGAGGAGACCCTAAATAGACAAAATATCCTTGAAAAAATGTTGTGTGAGATCTCAGTCTCCTGGTTTCAAAATGTATTACAATGCTACAGTAATCAAAGCAGTGTTATACTAGTGTAAAGGAAGACATGTAGACCAAAAGAGTAGAATAAAGAGCTCAGAAGCCTACCTTCACATACATGATCAAATAATTTTTGACAAGGGTACCAATACTATCAAATAGGGGAAAGGGCAGTGTTTTAAAATAGTTCTCAGAAAACCAGATATTCACATGCAAGAGAATGAAATTGGATCCTTACCCTGCACCATATACAAAAATTAACTCAAAATAAGTCAAAAACATATACAAGAGCTAAAACTATAAACTCTTAGAAGAAAACATAGGATAAAAGTTTATGAAGTTGGGTTTGCAATGACTTTTTTTTTTTTAAGAGAAAGCAAGTTTATTAAGTAAAGGAATAAGTAATGGCCACTCTATAGACAGAGCATGATGCAAAAGCACAGACAACAAAAGTAAAAATAGATAAATTGAACTATATCACAGGTATATGTCAGTCTATTTTTTGACTCATGATTCTATTCTATGGAACTTTTTATTTATTTTTACTATACTAGAGCTTAATAAAGAGTTTTTAACTGTTATATCAAGATAACCTCTGTTATACTTGGCAGTCATTTTATAAATATAGTTTCAGATGACTGATAATATGCAAAAGAAGAAAAAACTTAAGGATTGTATTACATTTATTGATTAAGTTAGTGTAAATATCTTTACAATAACGAGTCTTCCCACTTAAGGACATAGTTGAGTGGTGTTTAAAATATTCTTCCTAAAATCATATTTTTTCTTCATGTAATTCTGCTCATTTCTTGTTAGGTTTGTTTCTAAGCATTTTGTAGGTTATTGCCATTGGAAATTTTTTTTTTCCAAATTAATTTTCCAATTTGTTATTTCTTTCATCTAGATTCTACTGATTTTTAAAATTTTTTTGTGTATTTTAGTAGATTTAATACATTTTAGAGAAAACATTAAAAACTGGATGAAAGAAAATAAATATATAGAAAAAAATTTAGGTTTGAAGAAAGACACACATTTTCAGGTTAAAAGGTCTCACCAAATGCTAACTAGAGTTTTTTGTTTGTTTGTTTGTTTGTTTGTTTTTTAAATACCTATACCCAGAATCATCCTGGATAAGAAATTGCTAAAAGTTTCAGAATAAAATAAAGAAATCTCAGCCAGAAACAAGCGTCATCTGACCTTATAATTCTCATTACCAAGAATGGGGCTGGAGGATGATGGAGAATGGCTCCAGTCTTCTGAGTGTAAGTGACTACAAGTCACTTGCAACCAAGTGAGAGGGTCAAATACAGACATTTTCTGACAGGTCAACTTTGAAGAAGTTCACCTCCACTGTACCCAGGAATACAATAAAAATAAATCATAGGACTTTTGGCTAAAGATGCCTATTGTATACCTCTTCCTCCTGCCAGGATCGATTAAAATGTAAGTGCAGATATTTTAAATGTACAAACTCACAATGATGATAATAGGAAAGAGATTATCAATAGGCCATAGATTTAAAATATTACTGGCAGAAGAAAATTGATGAAGAAAGTAAAACTGATGTAGCAGGGCAGAAGAAATTACAGGATAAGGGATGCCTTCTAGGGGACATGGAAAATAATAAAACCAAACAGTGAGGCCAAGGCACATGCCCCTCCCTGAAAAGGTTATGGAATTAGACTGGGAGTCTGATCCCAGGAGACTAATGGAGAAGAGTCAAACGTGGGGCTGGAAACAGGGGAACAGCAAACGTGTGGGTAGAAGACTTTATTCCCTGACTGACCCTATGAGGAGGACACAGGTGACTAAGTGTCTACCTCCATGCAGGAGGTCAGAGGTCACTGGGGTCCCTAACTCAGGTGAGCAGTCATTAGAAATGATACGTGTCAGTCCACAGAAGGCTTCACCATCACCAACACACAGAATTCTTATTCGGCTTTTCAATGCCTTGTTCTTTAATATTACCAGATACTTGGTGAGACTTTTCAACATAAAGGAAAAAGACCAATCTTAAAGAAACTGCAGAATGAGAGAAAAAATGATCAGTGAGGAAAGAGATAGAAACATTTGAACCTTTAAAATCTCGATTTGATAGTCCTCAGAAGTTTTTGAGAAGATCAGATTATATGTTTTCAAACAAAAAGGAGAAAAGTTAAGAAAATATCCTAAAAAGACAAAAGATGGATAATATAAGAGGGGAAAAAAGAGGCAAAGATAATCCAGAAAGTTCAACATCTTTCTAATAGGTATTTCAAAAAGAGAGAAAGGAACAAAAATTTAAAAAAATAATCAAAGAGGCCAGGCGTGGTGGCTCACGCCTGTAATCCCAGCACTTTGGGAGGCCAAGACGGGCAGATCACCTGAGATCAGGAGTTCAAGACCAGCCTGGCCAACATGGTGAAAACTCATCTCTATGAAAAACACAAAAATTAGCCAGATGTGGGGATGGGTGCATGTAATCCCAGTTACTCGAAGGCCGAGGCAGGAGAATCGCTTGAACCCAGGAGGCAGAGGTTGCAGGGAGCCAAGATCCCACCATTGCACTCCAGCCTGGGCAACAAGAGTGGGACTCCATCTCAAAAAACAAAGAAAAATAATCAAAGAAATAATTGAAGAAAATTTCCCCAAAAAGGACATAAACTTTCAGACTGAAAGAATAGAGGGAGTATTCATTATAGGTAATGAAAGGATGTCCAGCCCTAGATGTGTCATTACAAAATTTCCTTCATGAAAGGATATAATGCCTCAAATGAACAAATTAAGAAAGTATTTAGGATATTGAGGGTAACTATCAAAAGGGATGCGTAAAATAATAAAAGAATTGCTTCTGAGGAGTATAATAATGAGGTTGGGGAAAGATGGTGCAGGACACTATTTTTTTAAATTATCATTATAAATGTTTATGCTATTTTTCTTAAGCCTCATATAAAATATTACTTTAACAAAATGATTTCAGTGATTTTTAAAACTTAAAAGCACACTTATAAAATGATGGCTGCTGGCCACAGTGGCTCACTTCAGTAATCTCAGCACTTTGGGAGGCTGAGGCAGGCAGATGACTTGAGGTTAGGAGTTTGAGATCAGCCTGGGCAACATGGTGAAACCCTGTCTCTACTAAAAATGCAAAAATTAGCCAGGCATGGTGGCATATGCCTGTAATCCCAGCTACTCGGGAGGTTGAGGCATGAGAATAGCTTGAACCTAGGAGGCAGATGTTGCAGTGAGCCGAGACCACACCACTGCATTCCAGCCTGGGCAACAGAGCAAGACTTCGTCTCAATTAAAAAAAAAAAAAAAAAAAAGATGGCTGTCAGAGTTCTAGAGAGCAACTCATTCCATGGAAACAGAGAGTTTAAGGGCTACAGAAGGAATGTTTCCAAGGAGGAAGTAAACTTACTGCAGTAGACATGATTAAGTGAACAGATCATGTTGATATGGTATAGGCATATAAGAAGAAGATTTGAAAAATGGAAAAGAAAACAGGATGCAAGAAAAACAGCAGCTACACAAGAAAGACATGATCCAAACCAGAGGAAAGGAAAACATGTGCTGAGCAACTGAGGTACAGTCAGAAATTAAAATTGATGTGAACACGACACAGGGAACATTCTTGCTTAACACACTTCTTTTCTTTTTTTTTTTTTTTTGAAGCGGAGTCTCGCTCCATCGCTCAGGCTGGAGTGCACTGGCGCGATCTCGGCTCACTGCAAGCTCTGCCTCTCGGGTTCACGCCATTCTCCTTCCTCAGCCTCCCAAGTAGCTGGGACTACAGGCACCCGCCACCAAGCCTGGCTAATTTTTTTGTATTTTTAGTAGAGAACGGGGTTTCACCGTGTTAGCCAGGATGGCCTTGATCTCCTGACCTCGTGATCCACCCGTCTCAGCCTCCCAAAGTGCTGGGATTACAGGCATGAGCCACCACGCTCGGCCCACACTTCTTTTCTTTAAGGGTGAAATCATATTACTTGTTTCAGCAGTGGAATAATATAACACTGGGAGCATGGTGTGGGGAGAGTAGAGTTTTAGCTCACTGACTAAAGCACACCTTCAGCTGAAAGTGTAGAGGACAGGTCAAGTTCAGATGGCATTTCACAGCACTTTAGGGACTGTATTAGTCTGTTCTCATGTTTCTAATAAAGATATACCTGAGACTGCATAATTTATAAAGGAAAGAGGTTTAATGGACTCACAGTTAGTTCTACAGGGCTAGGGAGGCCTCACAATCATGGCGGAAGGTGAAGGAGGAGCCAAGGCACCTCTTACATGGTGGCAGGCAAGAGAGAATGTGTAGGGGAACTCCCCTTTATAAAACCATCAGATCTCAGGAGACGTATTCACTATCATGAGAACAGCATGGGAAAGACTCGAACCCTGTGACTCAATTACCTCCCACCAGGTCCCTCCCACAACACATGGGAATTGTGGGAGCTATAATTCAAGACAAGATTTGGGTAGGGACACAGCCAAACCATATGAGGGAATGAAAGAGTAACTTCAAAGAATTACCTGTTCTGGGCCCCAGATTAAGCATTGTGGTGAATATGTAACATTTCTGTAATCCCCTCCTCATCCAATAGAAGCTTACGTTCTTCTTGCAAACCACTATCAATGATGGATAATAGCAGATCATCACAATGTTCAGTAATTAATTCAGTATAATTAATATGATTGTTGTTTGTTCAAACCATGAGGCTGCATAGATGGTAAACTGTAATTCTTACATTTCAATGAAATGGGAGAGAGAAAGAGGTAAACATAAAAGGTGAGATGGGGACAGAGTCACTGTGGGAGGCTTTGACAACCAGGCAGAGAAGTTTAGATTTGTTTTGCTGATGTGGGATTGAGCAAAGGAGTTAGAGTTTGAAAATAAAGTTTAACAGAGAGTTACAACCTGGTGCAGTAAGGTTATCTAAAAGGCCAATTCAGTAATCCGTGAACTGTACAAGAGTTACTAATGCATATGAGTTTTCCCAGCCTTCACAAGCCCTTTTCTGAGAAGGATGCCAAGTCAGAACAATTGGGCTTTGTGTCTTGTGTCATGCAGACAAGGGATACTGAAAGCAAGCTACTATGAGGATATTTGATACTCAGAGACAAATCATTTTTAACAACCCCTGATGTGTATGAAATAATTATTTTCAGTAATAATCATGCAGTTATCAGTGTTAATCAATATTTTCTTGATGCATTTCTCAGATTTGAAACAACAACTTAAAAAGAAGAAGTTTTCAGGCTATTTGAATTCAGTAAATGATACATTTCAATTTTACACACTTTGTTTTGCTATTTTAAACTTTAAAGTCAAAGTAAAACTCTGATTGGTCATATAAAATGCCAAAACTGAAGAAATTTAAGTTCAGTTTCTTTGTCTTTACAGTCACTGTGATACCACTGTTTATTTTAAAACTACCGTCTAAGTGCAAGAATATGCAATACCACAGGAGTTGGACAGAGATTGTGCTTGAATCTGCTGGAATGGCTCTAAACACTCATAAACTTATTGTCAAAACAATACGGGAATTTTAGTTCACACATGTCAGGGCCAACTGTGTTAACTGGGAGCTCTCAGAATTAATTTACAAGTAGAATCTAATGTTGACTAGAGGATAAGTAATAAAAATGAAATAATATAAAGCTTATACATATATTCATGTAAATATGTATATATGTGTACATTTTTTATATATGTATATGCTGTTAAAACTCAACGGCAACTACAGAAATTAGTTCAATAAAATATTTGGAAGGAAGAAGGAAAGAGCAGTTTATCACTTAGTGCTTTTTCTTTCTTTCTTTTTTTTTTTTTTTTAGAGATACCACGTCTTACTATGTGGCCCAGAATGGATTCGAACTCCTGTGTGCACTCCTCTTGCTGCCTCAGCTTCCTAAGCAACTGAGCCTATACGCACGTGCCACTGTGCCTTGACTTTTACAGATATTTTCACTAATTGCCAGCATATGGTAAAGATTAGAATCAAACAGACTTTTTATCAATTCCATTGATGTCTTTGAAATTCTCTGTAATGGATGCATCTTTTATCACCTGTCTGGTGGACTGGTTTCGCCATCTTCCTTTTGGTAGAAAGTTTGAAAAATCTGAAAGAATAAGCGATGGGCTAGGGAAATTTGCCTTGGAAAAAGACAAGAAAAGGATCCACCAAGTTGAAAAAATTGCCAGAGACATTGGGAGCAGTGTAGCCTGGCTTCTAGAAGAGAATTTGGGTGGGCAGTAGAGAGTGGAGATGAGAAATAAATTAGGGAAAACAAACTGCTATCCCCTTTGATAGTGACAAAGACTAATAAGGGTTTTTAACAATAAGAAAACTAATAATAATAATAGCTTTTCATATACCAGGCATTGTTATAAAAGTTTTACATGTGTTAAGTCATTTTGTTGTCATTATAATCTTATGGTGTTTAGAGTGCCATTATTATTCCCATTTTACAGATAAAATAACTGAGGCACTGCTAGGAATCGTCAGAGTCCATTTTTAACTCAGGCAATATGGCTTCAGACCTTGACTCTTAGCTACTTAGACTGCAAAGTTCTTGAGAGACTGAGTTAAAGTCTTGTGTTGTAATCAATTTTATTTTTTGTTTCTCAGAACTGACATAGCACAGAGATTCAGGTACCCAAGGAGCGTTTAGGCCACATGAGGATAAGGCAGTGAGGTTATGCAATTATAAGCAAATGGATGCAATCCAGAGATATCTTGCAAAACAATTATATAGGATTTCATGGTGACTAAAATCAAAAGATAAGAAGAATGAGTCAACGATGACTCAAAAAATCAAGCTTTTGTAATGCAGAAAATGATGGTGCCATTGACAGGGAGTGGGAAATAAACAAATGAGTAAATCAGTGGGCAGGAGGTGAGGATGAATTCAGCTTTGAAAATCTAAAGACAAAGTTTTGGTAAACATTTAAAAATACTACAGCAGTCCTGAGAAAATTAAAGAATGGAAAAAAAGATTTTAGAAATAGAAGCATGCATGACACAGTTGAAATTTTACCTTTTGTTTTATCTTGAGTGGGTGATGGATTGACTGAATGCTACATATCGGTTTAATTCCACAGAGGATTTGAGGCAACTTACACTAAAATGAATAAGAAATTATTCTTGATATTTTAATCTTACATATAACTAAATTCACTTATGTTTCATTTTTGTCTTTTCCAAATAAAAAGATTTCCATTTTTGGTTGGGCCCTTATTCTAGGTTGAACTCTGTGTTGACCAAATGATATATATTTTTAGGCCAGTTGCAGTGGCTCACACCTGTAATCCCAGCAATTTGGAAGGCCAAGGCAGGCCGATCACTTGAGCCCAGGAGTTCAAGACCGGCCTGGCAAATTGCTTAAGCCCAGAAATTCAAGGCCAGCCTCAGCAACTTGGTGAAACCGTATCTCTACAAAACAAAACAAAAAATTAGCTGGGTGTGCTGATGCACACCTGCAGTCCCAGCTACCTGGGAGGCTGCGGTGGGAGGATTACCTAAGCCCATGAGATCAAGGTTGCAGGGAGCTGAGATCGTGTGCACTCCAGTCTGGGTGACAAGTGAGACCCCGAAATACATATATTTTAACGAAGTGTTTTGTAATCCTCTGAGTTGAAGTCATTACACTATTAACTTTGATTTTACTTTACATGTATTGTTTTGTGTTGTTTTACTTGTTATATACCATATAAAATGCTGGAAGCATAAATCATAAAAATCATGGTAGCAGCGTTTGAAATTCATGACTAAAATGATCTGGGTATATATATATATATATATTTCCTCCAAAAAGTATTTTATACTTTTGCTCTTCATTTGCTCCCCTATTCTATTATCTAATGTGATGGTTAAAATTAGGTGTCGACTTGAATGGATTGAAGGATTTGGAGCCCTCCCTGATAATGCAGGGCAATTTCCTATCAAGATCCTTAATTTAGTTGCATCTACAGAGACCCTTTTTCCATATGTGGTCACGTTCACAGGTTCTGGAGTTAGGACATGGACATATCTCTCCACTAGAAATCCCTGACATCTTGAACAATAAAGAGACTTGTCCTGTCATCAGTGCATCACTATGAAATTCGGTGCTGATCTTTTTAAGCAAATGGTACATACAGTAACAAATTGTGTTTATGGATGACTAAATGCTGAGGCAAAACACAGGTGTCTGATAACCTCAAAGATAGGATATTTCTAGGCGTGTTCTAACATCAGAGTATAGAATACAGGTGAATAGGAATATAAAGTCACTCTTCTTTATATGCTAGAAAATCTTTCGTGTATGTGATTATAATTCCCAGTGCACCTTGGTTCTGGCAGATCTATGGATGGGATTATATGCTGAGGATTTATAAGAACAAACATCAGCTAAAGGTAGATAACCATTTACAAGAGTGATCATTTGGGGAAAATTGGGTTCTCTGTTTATTCACCTATATATTCAGAATTCCCTTGATACATTGTCATTGATCATAAGTGAACAACACGAATGTGGATCACGTTTATTTGATTTTGTGAGCACGTGGTTAGTTGAGAGAGAGGGGAGGCAGAAAAATTAAGTCCACACGCAAGTCGTTGCCTAAGACACAGGACAGGAACTCATCCCTATTAAACCGTCTCAGGATAATATATTTGGCATAAGTGTCCTTATTGACAGTACCCCTCCCTTTTGCAGAAAGTCTATAAAATTCTCAGGTCTTGATCTTGCACAGCACTACATCAAAGTGGAGTTTAAGATAATAAACTTTTAGCATCCTCTTCCCAACCTCAGGCCTCAATGGAAATTCGGCACTCCAAAAAGTCCATTAAATATTTAAGAAAATGTTTAAAGAAAAGCCTAATTCCTTTTATAATAAAAAGTGGAACAAACTCCAAAAGGTTGTTCTGAGAGACACTAATGAACTAAGGAGGCCCTATCTCTAAGGTGGCTCCCTTAACTCCCTTGGGTGCCCAGAACCCGTGTCAGCAGAGGCCCTTGGGTGGCCGCTGAAATGGTTCTTGCCTGGGATGCCAGGATACTCTCTATTTTATCCCGCTCAGCTCCAGGTACCAAGAGCCTTCAACCGAGGGATTCAGCCCTTCCCAGTCTTTAAGCCAATGAAAGCAAGTTTAATAGGGCATTGAAGGTTCCAATCTCCCTAATTTTTAAGATCTGGACTTGCTCTTGATGCCTTATTAAGCCCAGAACTTTGTGGAATGCCAGCAGCAGCCCACATCAGACCTAGATGTCACTCTGCCTTTAAAACTGTAATTTGGGGCCGGGCGTGGTGGCTCATGCCTGTAATCCCAGCACTCTGGGAGGCCGAGGCGGATGGATTGCAAGGTCAGGAAATTGAGACCATCCTGGCTAACACGGTGAAACCTGTCTCTACTAAAAAAAAATAGCTGGGCGTGGTGGCGGGCGCCTGTAGTCCCAGCTACTCTGGAGGCTGAGGCAGGAGAATGGCGTGAACCCGGGAGGTGGAGCTTGCAGTGAGCCGAGATCGCACCACTGCACTCCAGCCTGGGCGACACAGCGAGACTCTGTCTCAAAAATAAAAATAAAAATAAAAATAAAAACACATGTAATTTGGATTTGGATTTCTGGCTACCTCTTTTGGGGCCAGCCCTACAGCACAGCTCTGCCCAGAGACCAGGTCAGAAACAACTCTTCTCCTCCCTCCCATTCTTGAGGTCCTAGCCTATGGCAGACGTTCTGCAGGTTTTTCCAACTAGGGATCAGCGTCAGGAGAGGGAAAGAGGCCAAGAAACATGAGAAGAGTATTTCCCTAGTCTGAAAGGAGCTGATTTTAATACTAAAAATTAACTAGGCCAGATGCGATGGCTCATGCCTGTAATCCCAACACTTAGGGAGGCCGAGGCAGGTGGATCACCTGAGGTCAGGAATTCGAGACCGGCCTGGCCAACATGGTGAAACCCTGCCTCTACTAAAAATACAAAAATTAGCCTGGTGTGGTGGCTTGTGCCTGTAATCCCAGTTACTCAGAGGCTGAGGCAGTAGAATCACTTGAACCTGGGAGGCGGAGGTTGCAGTGAGCCGAGATTGCACCATTGCCCTCCAGCCTGGGAGACAGAACAAGACTCTGTTTCAAAAAAAAAAAAAAAATTACGTAGAATTTTATCTTGTAAATTTGTATGATACTTGTATCAAATATTATACATATAGTCTCCATATATGAAATAATTATAAGAATCATGCATGCATTTCTCTCAACTTTTTTTATGTGACTGTTCAAATGTATATATAAATTGAAAGAATTTTACAGTAAGCACACTGATATGGTTTGGCTGTGTCCCCACCCAAATCTCACCTTGAATTGTAATAATCCCCATGTGTCAAGGATGAGGCCAGGTGGAGATAATTGAATCATGGGGGTGGTTTCCCCCATACAGTTCTCATGGTAGTCTATAAGTCTCACAAGATGTGATGGCTTCATAAATGGGAGTTTCCCTGCACAAGCTCTCTCTTGCCTGCCAACATGTAAGATGTGGTTTTGCTCCTCCTTGCTTTCCACCATGATTGTGAGGCCTCCTCAGCCACATGGAACTGTGAGTCCATTAAACCTCTTTCCTTTATAAATTACCCAGTTTTGGGTATGTCTTCATTAGCAGCATGAGAACAGACTAATACACACACATATATCCAACCAACCTAGATTCTATAATTGTTAACATTTTGCCAGATTGCTTTATTATGTTTTCATCTATCCACTTTTCTATCCATTTCATTTTCTGAAGTAGACATCAGTACATTTCACCCCTAAGCATTGCAGTCACATACATGTAGTATGTTGTTGTTGTTGTTGTTGTTGTTTAGAGATGGGATTTCACTATGTTGCCGCCAGGCTAGAGTGCAGTGCTATGACCATAGTTTATTGCAGCC
Source organism: Macaca nemestrina (assembly GCF_043159975.1). Lineage (NCBI taxonomy): Eukaryota > Metazoa > Chordata > Mammalia > Primates > Cercopithecidae > Macaca > Macaca nemestrina. The sequence continues at coordinate 118,053,355 of NC_092133.1, read as the reverse complement.
TCAAACTCCTGGCCTCAAGTGATCCTCCTGCCTCAGCCTCCCAAATAGCTGGGATTACAGGCATGCACCACAGTGTCCAGCTTGCATGTAAGTTTTAAGGTAGGCTCTATATACTTCAGATTTTGTTTTGGCTTCAAAGTTATAAAATTCTCATGGAGTTCCAGTGGGGTGGGGATGGAGGGGTGGGGTGTGAAGAGAACGGTTAATAGCTTTAGAGAGTTTACAAAAGTAGAAAATAGACATATTCAACTTATTTGTAATAAGTCCTGGATGTCTTGGAGCTACTATAAGGTGTCTGTGAATTAATATATGGGCCAAACTCTGTTTATAGACTGAATAAATGCTGTATATGTATGTACCAATATACATAAAATATATATATAGGTAGGGATGTGATTACTAGTAGAGTTATATAAATGCACTCAAAGATGAGGCTGAATTTACAGGAGTATTTGTCATCACATTTTTCTCAATCAATGAGTATCAAAACACAATGACTAGCATGGAATATCATCTTTCAAAAGTACTTCACACATTAGGAATGACCTCTTTCAAGAGAGCCAGAACATTTCAGACAAAGGGACTTTGGGCTGCCTGTGTGGATGATGGAAACGAGAACTCAGCAGCACTGCCATTTGATGTTGTGCTCTTTACCCAGGATGAGTTTGTTGAAAATGAGCTACTTTAAGCTAGTTTCCTGAACAGAGTGCAATGTGGACTGCTGTTTCAGCCATCAGGTGTAGGTCAAAGTCTGCAACACTAAATATGATTTTTTTTTTTTTTTGCCTTTAATTCCAGAACAAAAGTCAGTTTGGGACTAAGTTGTAGAGCACGTTATAGATCCTTGGGTTGTGGTGCTCATGGAGAACTAAACCATATTAATATGAACAAGAGATGGTGGGAGTGGCTTTCTGACAGTAGTTACAATTTCCTGCAGGCTGGGCATAGTGGCTTATGCCTGTAATACCAGCACTTTGGGAGGCTGAAACGGGAGGATTGCTTGAGGCCTGGAGTTCAAGACCAACCTGGACAACATGGCAAGATACCCATATATACAAAAATTAAAATTAAAAAAAAAAAATAGCTAGCCATGGTAGCACTTGCCTATAGTCCAGTAACTTGGGAGGCTGAGGCAGGAGGATCACCTAAGCCCAGGGAGGTCGAGGCTACACTGAACCATAAGCACACTACTGCACTCCAGCCTGGGCAACAGAGCAAGACATTGTACCTAAAAAAATGCAAATCACCATGGCACACGTTTACCTATGTAACAGACCTGCACCTCCTGTACATGTGCCCCAGAACATAAAATAAAAGTTGAAAAAAATTGAAAGAAATAAATCTTCCTACAAAGGAAAACAGTTTTGCTGAGTTCCTTTAAAACAAATAAACATAAAAATAAACTTGTTTTCTAGTAGTCAGTCAACTACCAATTTTGGGTGCAGTTGGTGTACCAAAAGTAGGAAAACCAGTTTTCCTCCATATGCAGTTGATGCTTTTACTATCTAAAGTGGACAAGTACTGACCCTGCTAGTAAATGATCTCTCTGCATAAGAACCATGGCTATATTTTCCTAAAATTAAAGATATTATTCATGAAAGGTGCAAGTGTAGTTGCTAAGCACATGTGTTCTAGATTGAGATGTCTTGTCAAAACCCTTAGCTCTATCATTTGTTAGCCTGTTTAACCTTAGACAAATTATATGACCTCACTCTACCTCATCTGTAGATTAAGCGTAATAACAGATTTTGCCTGTAAAATTAAATCAGATAATACATTTGAAGTGCTTACTTACCACACTGCTTGGCCACAGCAAACAGTCAGTTAAAGTTTATTATTATTATTATTTATTGTTTTAGAAGACAAGTCTCCAGCTTTTAAATTAGTAGTACATAGAATTTCTAGGCAAAATTATTATTAATAAAATAATATTTTATTATACAATTTGTGACATTATTTTATTATAAAATTTCAGGATGGAAAGGCATCTTGAACATTTGTTTTATTGTGGATTCTTCTAGAAGTAGAATTGTTCAAAGCTGGGCATTTGGATGGTAGTATAAAGTGGCTGAAATGCAGGTCTAGTTACGCTTTGTCTTACAAATTTCAGGCTAAAACTATTTTGCCCCTGGCAACGAAATAGAGCCATGGAAACTCTATTAATTGACCATTTATCTGCACAATTAGGAAAATTCAGAACTGTCTGGAAAGGATCTTGGCCCAAATTTTGGTTCCTCTCTCAGCTGACCTCAGAACACTTTCAAGGATTCTGGTTACGAAAGAGCCCCTCTTGGCTCCTTAGTTTCCATATTTGGACCTTAACCAACCCTGAGTTGATAATGATTAAGAAAGATAATTTGGAACCAGATGCAGTGGGTCATGCCTGTAATCCCAGTACTTTGGAAGGCCAAGGAGGGAGGGTTGCTTGAGAACAGCCTGGGCAACGTGTGAGACCCAGTCTCTACAAACAAAATAAATAAATAAATAAATAAAAAATTAGCCAGGCATGAGCCTATAGTCCTAACTACTTGGGAGGACTAACTACTCCTAGGTGGGAGAATCACTTGAGCCCAGGAGTTTGAGGTTGCTTGCAGTAAGCTATGATGGCACACTTCAGCCTGGAAGACAGAACGAGACCCTGTCAAGAAAAAGAAAAAAGAAAAAAGGGAAGGGAAGGGAAGAAGAGAGGAGAGAAAGGAAAGGAAAGGAAATAGGGAAAGGAAAGGAAAGGAAAGGAAAGGAAAGGAAAGGAAAGGAAAGGAAAGGAAAGGAAATAGGGAAGGGAAAGGAAAGGAAAGGAAAGGAAAAAGGGAAGTGGAGAGGAGGGGAGGGGAGGGAAGGGAAGGGAAGGGAAGGGAAGGGAAGGGAAGGGAAGGGAAGGGAAGGGAAAGGAAAGAGAGAAGGAAGGTGAGTTGGTTCTCGCTTATCAGCAAAGAATAGCTCTTGTCCAGAAGCTTCCTCGAGAACCTAATGTAGTGTTCACTGCCCTTCAAATAATTAAACACAGTGCTTACATATGTCCCTGATGCAGAAGTTTAGCAAAGAGGAAGATACCTATAATTCAGCTCTTCCAGAGTTTGTTTAGACAAATTGTAGATTATTGTAATGGCATAAACCTAAAAGAGGGCCTTATAAGAAAAGGCCACAAATGCATTATGATGACATGATTTATGTTATACCTTGTCCCTTTTATGAGGAATCCTGGAGAAATTCTTGTCTGACCCTAGAATCAAAAAGACTTGTAATTTTCCTGCGCTGTTGTATTTGCTTTTAATTTCATGAACACTCTGAGTCAGATCTCTTCTGGTTTCCTTTTTGACCCTGCCTGGGAGTGCTGTAGTGGGCTTTCAGCTGTCCACAAATTTCTGCCTCCTCTCCTTACACATGGAAGACCTGACTTTTCCCCTCTCTTGTGGGTAGAGACGTGAGGCGAGTTCTGGCCAATGAGAGTAAGTAGAATCGATGTGATCAGAGCATTTAATTGCTAGTGCAAGATTTTTCAAAGCTCTTCCCCTCTGCCATGGTGGCAGGCAGTGTGAGTGACAATGGCTGCTCCACTCGCTTAGAAACCAAAAAGAAACCTGAGATCTGTAAGGAAAGAGAAATTAAAGCACTGTTGTCGAAAACTCCTGAGATTTGGGAGCTGTCTTTACCATAGCAGAACCTAGTGCACACTGATTAATATACAGCTAAATATATCATCGATGGGAGGATGGTTAGTTGTTACTTTACATGTATTTTGATTTAATTTCTTGATCACTTTGCCTCACCCTTGTTATCTTGTTTTCAATTTTTTCAATTTTGTCATATTCTATGAGTTCTTGTAAGTCACCGTTGAGAATAGATGGGAAATAAATAAGTTAAGTTAACGAATTTATACGAACCCTGTAGAAACACCTCAGTGTGAGTTAGCTACGCAGGATAAACAGATTTTAAGCACAGCTGCTCTGGAAATTGTTTACAGAGAAAATACCTAAGCTTAGGACTGGTAGCTGCATTTCCAGATGGCTGCACTAGAGGGCGCGTGGAGCTTAGTCGTCATGGTACCCTTTGGCCCGCTTGGGTATACTGAGAAGAGATACTGTCAAGGGATTATGGTGGGAGTTTTTGTTTGCATGCTTTCCTATATTCGAAATTTCAGAAACTGGTATTGATTGACTTTCTTTTTATGCAAAGTTGACCCTAAGAAAAATGAGGTTATAAAAATGAGCTTCACCTGTCTGTAACACTATTTTATTATAAAATGTTAGAATTGAAGAGCATTTTAATGGGGGTTTATGGGATCTTTCTTCACATCAGGAATTATTTTTTCAGTGCAGAATTCCACCCAAACTTGTTCAATGTTCTTCTATTTTTCTGACCTCTTCCCTCAAAATTAATACGTCCTAGCTTCTACTTCCTAGGAGGGGCCTATTAAGTGGCCAGTTTGTTAATCTGGTTGTCTAATTGGAAACAAAATGTTAATGGCTAACAATACCTTAGTTATTAACCATACCCACCTGTCCAGATAGAATTCTGTTTTTAACTGGCTGTAACATCAACATAAAAGGGAACAGCATGGGTAAGTGTGGGAGTGGATTCCAGGTGTCAGTTTCATAAGCAACCTCCTGTATGATATTCATCCAAGACAACAGCTTTATTCTCAGGAGAATTACTACTTGTATGATAAGTTAAATGCCATTAAATATTTTATGGAGGAATTTTGTTGTTCAGATTCCCTGTCTGAGGTTAATGCTACTGCTTCTGGAGTTTTGATGCGTTATAAGCTGGTTTTGTGGTTGTTCAGATCTTTGGTAATAGTAACAGGAATTGAATACAGGGTTGAAATGCATTTGTTAATCTCCAAACATTCTTTTAGTCAATAGCTTTAACCATTTTTCTTTTGAGGAAAAGTAAGGATAAATGAAATAACACAGACTTTGGAGTCAAATAAGTCTGGAGTTAGATACAAACTATCGTCATATCCTGAGTTTTAAATTCCTCAACTGTAAAATGTGGATAAAATACACATCCCGAAGATTTGGGGGAGGCCTTATATCTTATGAAAAGTCCTTGAAATGTCTCAAAAAATCTGTTTGCCATCAAATCTTTTGTCAAATATGAAAATCATTAATAAAATCAATTTATTTTAACTGCATTTCTGATATACAGAATTGAAATGACATTTCTAGTTAATGTTGGCAAAGTGAGGCCAACATTGGATAGATTGTTCTAATAATGAGATCCCCAAAGTGGGCAGAGTGGACTTGGGTTTGGTGTTACAACCTAGTGAACAATCAAATTGTGTAATCACTCCTCTCTGTAAGGTCCTGGTATCCCAGTCCCCCAGTGGGAGTGAGTCAATGGTGAGTCCTCTGACTGGCAGCCTCAGCTTCCCACATGAGCCTTTATTTCTATCTCAGCTCCATCTGAGAAACTCTGGTGATTCCACATGAAGAGCAAGTGAAAATTTACACTAAGACAGTCAATAGCGTTTAAATCCTTGTGTTGCTTAGCCACAAGGTTCGTTTTTAAAAATTAGTCTTTTCAATAGAATTGTTAACTGCTCTGAAGGAATGTTTAGTTTTAGGGACATTTCCCAGGTCATATATTATCTCAGTGTCTGCTAAAATAACTGTATGCCGAATTAAATTTCATTATCGTAAACTGTCTTTTCAAAGTAACTAGTTAAGTGTAACTTTTTTTTTTTAGCCAATTAGAATATGTAGACCAGGCTTGGAGGCTCATGCCTATAGTCTTTGCAACTCCGGAGGCTGAGGCAAAGGGTCCCTTGAGTCCAGGAGCTCAAGGGTGCAGTGAGCCATGATCACACCACTGCACTCCAGCCTAGACAACAGTGAGACCCTGTCTCTAAAATAAATAAATAAGAATATGAGCCAGAGCCAATAAAAAAAATATATATAGATATACGTGAAGAAAAGTTTCTATTTTAAGTGTCTGCTATAGCAGGGCTCCCCAACCCCTAGGCCACAGATCTGTCCTGATCTGTGGCCTATTAGGAACCAGGCCACACAGCAGGAGGATAGGGTGGGCAAGCGAGCAAAGCTTCATCTATATTTACAGATGCTTCCCACCACTCACATTACCACCTGAGCTCTACCTCCTGTCAGATCAGCAGCAGCATTAGAGTCTCATAGGAGCGTGAACCCTGTTGAGAACCATGTGTGTGCAAGGGATTTAGTTTGCACAATCTTTAAGAGAATCTAATGCCTGATGATCTGTCACTGACCCTATCACCCCTAGATGGGATAGTCTAGTTGCAGGAGAACAAGTTCAGGATTCCCACTGATTCTACATTATGGTGAATTACATAATTATTTTATTATATGCTACAATGTAATAATAATAGAAATAAAGTGCACAATAAATGTAATGCACTTGAATCATCCCCAAACCATCCCCCATCACCCACCCTGGTCTGCAAAAATTGTCTTCCATGAACCCAGTCCTTGGTTCCAAAAAGATTGAGGACTGCTGTGCTATAGAATGTGCCTTTCAGAAAAAGTTATTTTTCTAGAAAATGCTCATTGAAATGTCAACAATTCTAATAACAATTGAAACCACTCTTATCTCCAGAGTGAACACAAAGGGAAATACACAATTCCATGAAACCCTTGATTCTTTACACCTAATTTTTGTGGAGTCTTAGCTTGATCCTTGATGCTCTTTGCTGTAAATCTTTTATGTTTTCACTCATTTCTTGGAGCGTGTGCTCATTGGATTGGGGAAGTGGGGAACACATTCTCTCTTTAGTTTCTGCCCTGGGTCTCAAAACATTCTGAGAGGGGAAGAGTCTTTTTTATCACTCTCTCTTCAGAGGAACAAGCAGCTCTACTCAAAGGATTAAATTCCACAACTGTCTTATTATGATGCCTTGTTTGAACAAAGGACGGTGGTCAAAACTGATCAAAATGCAATAATCAATGTATAATCTCTTGGGTTCCATGGTAACATGTAATTTCATGCATTTCAAATTTCGTTAAGTTTTTACAGCTAAATTTTGAGCTTTTTTATGTTAACTTGTATCATTTTGAATCACATATATATTATTAAGTAAGGTTAAAGGAAGCTATGTCATATGGTAATTCACTGTTTGCTGTGTTGTTGTTGTTTTGTTTGTTTGTTTTTGAGATGGAGTCTCACTCTGTTGCCCAGGCTGGAGTGCAGTGGCACGATCTTGGCTCACAGCAACCTCTGCCTCCCGGTTTCAAGAGATTCTCCTGCCTCAGCCTCCCGAGGAGCTAGGATTACAGGCATGCTTCTCCACAGCCAGCTAATTTTTTGTATTTTTAGTAGAGACAGGTTTTACCATGTTGGCCAGGCTGGTCTCGAACTCCTGACCACAGGTGATCTGCCTGTCTCGGCCTCCCAAAGTGCTGGGATTATAGGTGTGAGCTACTGTGCCCGGCCAATTCATCCGGTTTTGATAGTTTACTATCCTTCTTCATTTCACTGAGGAACTAGAAAACTGAATTGCTCCTTATTCTAATGACAGACTTCTCGGACCTCACTTTCAGTCCTCTCTGCATTTCCTCTCCTCCACACCTCTTCTGGATATCTCATTCCTTTGTCCTTCTAACTCTGACAATGAGGAGAAATTGCACGAAAACCCTAGTTACTTTTTGTTTATTTATTTATTGTTTTGGAGACAGGGTCTGGCTCCGTCGCCCAGGCTGGAGTGCAGTGGCCTGATCTAGGCTCGCTGCAACCTCTGCCTCCTGGAAAACCCTAGTTATTTTTAACAAAGGGTAAACCATATAGTACTAGGAATGAGAGGCAGATCCCTGAAGAACGGGGGATGCAGTTCTGGGAGAGGGAGAGGTATTGGCAGTTAAGTCTTGACCAGGCCAGAGAACAGTGTCAGCTGGAGGGAGGGTGAGTCCAGCAGCCAAATGGAAATGAGTGCACTGAGGAATTGGAACAGGAAGAGCGAAGTTCAGTGAGAACCAGAAGGCAGGAGAGCCCAGCAGCCTGCTCACATCTGAAGACATGGAGCTGAGAACAGGAAATCTGTGTGACATTTAGGATTTGGGGTGAACCAAAGGAAGGAGCTGCTGCCTGTGTCAGTATTCTCAGGGTGACGGTTGGTTTTGTTGTGGAAGACAAGAATGAAAACAGGAATGCCAATGAGACTGATTCTGAGATACTTGGAAGCCTTCAGGATTTGGAGGGCTATATCTCACCCCATGAAGGTCTTATCTGAAAACGTGTTGGGTATATTAGAGTAGGTGGGAGCAGGGCTCACTAAACAATGAATTTGCTCCCCTGGCTTTGAGGCATCTCCGCAAAAGGGGAGAGATCAGAGGAAACAGAGTATCGTGTGTGACGTGATATTAGCCAAGGAATGGCTGAAGTGATGAGCTTTGGTTCAAATGAACATCGAGTAAATAGAGTCAAGAGTGAAAGTGCTAAGGTGAGAGGCAGGAGGGATTTGTAGAGAGGCCAGTGGAGGGAGAAAATCCCCACTCATGACATCTTCATTTTTTCAGGAAAGAGGGTGACAAGGTCATTTGCTGAGAATTACAGGAAAAGGATATAGAAGCTTCAGAGAACTAATGATAGTTCATAATTATTAATAGTACATGTCAATTAAATTCTAAGTGTATTTTAACTAAGAACTAAATATCAACCCTTCAATTTATACTGGCCCCTATGGAATGCACAGAAACAGAAGAAAAACATTTTCTCTATATCCAACAATTTAACTAGGCTGAGAGACCCTGGAGACAATATAGGGCTAGAAGAGAAGAGAAGCAAAAAAAAAGGCACTGACACATTTTCAGGAAAGACAAATGGGGTTAAAATTAATACTGGATGAAAGGGTTGGGGGATTTTTGGTTTCTGCTTATTTCATTCCTGCGTAATACAAACCCAGAACATATAATCTGGTTGATAGAGAAACAAGTAAAGCACTATGTATTTACCAAAATCACACCAAAAAGAAATGAAATATGATATTGAAATAATGATTTATGCTTCCAAAAATGTATTTTTGCTACTTTTCATTTTCATGTTCCACAAGCAATGGCAGTATTAAATGAGGTAGTTTATGAATTCATATTCCATTCTCGTTTGGTATTCCTGGATTACAGAAAGGTTATTAGGTGTATCTCGTGCATATTGATTTAAGAAAACAAAACAAATGAAAAATACTCATCACCATCACCCTACCCCAAACCCTTAAAACCTCTTTTTCCTTTTTTGTTATCTATTTACCTTATTTTATTATGACAGGAAACACCCTGGGCTTGGGATTTTATAACTCAATACACAAAATCTAGGCATGTGATCCTGAGCAAGCAGCCAACTTGCTAGAACCTCAATCTTCCCATTAATAAGAATGGGGAAAGGGGCCCCTAGCTCTTTCTGGGATATTGGGAAAATATCCCTAAGCTTCTGTCTTGCCCAGAGACTTTCTTCAAACTCAACAGAGAGGTGAGAGTCACAAAGCTGACACTTATGGTTAAGAAAGTACCTGGAATTCCTGGCCATTCCAGAGTAAAGACCCTGGGGATTCGGTCCTGAGATATGGGACTTGCTGTTTTGGGGGGATTTTTGGAGATACAGGGTCATGTGATGGGAATATGAAAGTGAATGTGACCTTATTCTGTAGTCATAGGCCAGGGACATTTGGGTCACGTCTGCAGTATCTCATTGAGTCTTCTTCATGACAAGCTGATGAGAGAGGAATTCTCATCTTCAAATTACAGATGTGGAAGTGAGATGTGACCAGTTAAGTGTCTTTATTTCAGATCATTTAGTGGGAAATACAGAGCTGAAACTCTAACTGGCAGTTTCTAAGAACATTCTTTGTTTACAGGACTGCTCTGCTTTATAAAGGCCGTCTCTGTCCAGGAATATTAAGGCAACATATTGTTAAAATAGAAATTTCACACTTGCTACTACTTTAGCTCGTGATTAACACTTGGGGCACAACTCTGTATCGCTTTAGATTACAGTTATTTAGACCAGGCATGGTGGTTCACCCCCTGTAATCCCAGCACTTTGAGAGGCCAAGGCTGGAGATCACTTAAGCCCAGGAGTTTGAGACCAGCCTGAGCAACATATACAAATAATTTAAAAATAATTTAAAAATTTGTATAGGGAGAACCTATACAAATAATTTAAAAATTAGCCAGGTGTGGTGGCACATGCCAGTGGTCCCAGCTCCTTGGGAGGCTGAGGCAGGAGGATTACCTGAGCCTAGGAGACTGAGGCTGCAGTGAGCCATGATTGTGCCACTGTACTCCAGCCTGGGCGACAAAGTGGAACCGTCTCTCAACATAATAATAATAAATTAATTAGTTAAATAAATAGATGACAGTTATTTACATTTGCTTCCTGTCCTAAGCTGTAAACTCCTCAAGGACAGGAACTACGTCATATTCATCATTGGCTCTCCAACCAAGGAGAATTCTTCCAATTAAGTGTTTGCTGAGTAACTCGATACACGTGTGAATGAAAAAATGACTGAACTCAGAAATGTGCAAATGTGCATCTTGTAGCCCTTGCTTACATGTACAATTCTGAAGAGTGTCAGGAGCAACTATTTTTGACTCCTCATAGCATCCAGGGCAGAGCTCAGTAAGTAATGAATGAAATAGTTGGTGGGATTGTAAACTAGTTCAACCATTATGGAAAACAGTATGGCGATTCCTCAAGGATCTAGAACTAGATGTACCATATGACCCAGCCATCCCATTACTGGGTATATACCCAAAGGATTATAAATTATGCTGCTATAAAGACACATGCACTCGTATGTTTATTGCAGCACTATTCACAATAGCAAAGACTTGGAATCAACCCAAATGTCCATCAGTGACAGATTGGATTAAGAAAATGTGGCACATATACACCATGGAATACTATGCAGCCATCAAAAAGGATGAGTTTGTGTCCTTTGTAGGGACATGGATGCAGCTGGAAACCATCATTCTTAGCAATCTATCACAAGAACAGAAAACCAAACACCGCATGTTCTCACTCATAGGTGGGAACTGAACAATGAGATCACTTGGACTCAGGAAGGGGAACATCACACACAGGGGCCTGTCATGGGGAGGGGGGAGGGGGGAGGGATTGCATTGGGAGTTATACCTGATGTAAATGACAAGTTGATGGGTGCAGCACACCAACATGGCACAAGTATACATATGTAACAAACCTGCACGTTATGCACATGTACCCTACAACTTAAAGTATAATAATAATAAATAAATTAAAAAAAAAAAAAAAAAAGAAATATATATCGTAATAAAAAAAAAAAAAAAATTCCTGGACTGAATTTTCAGTATAATCTTAAGTATCTAAACTCACTGACTTTTGAATTGTTTTCTTACAAGGTGCACATTAAACCATACTAGTTGATGGCAACACACTGCCAATCAAGAATATTAAGAAGACTCCAGAAAAGAGGCCAGGCATGGTGGCTCACGCCTATAATCCCAGCACTTTGGCAGGCCAAGGTAGGAGGATTGCTTGAAGTCAGGCGTTCACGACTAGCCTGGGCAATATGGTGAAACCCTGTCTCTACTAAAAGTACAAAAATTAGTCATGCATGGTGGCATGTGTCTGTAGTCCCAGCTACTCAGGAGGCTGAAGCAGGAGAATCACTTGATCCTGGGAGGCAGAGGTTGCAGGGAGCCAAACTGAGATAGTGCCACTTCACTGCAGCCTGGGCAACAGAGTGAGACTCTGAAAAAAAAAAAAAGGAAGAAAGAAATAAAGCAAGAAATTGAGAAAGGAAAGAAAGAAAGAGAGAAAGAGGAAAGAAAAAGAAAGAGAGAGAGAAAGAAAGAGAAAGAGGAAGGAAGGAAGGAAGGAAGGAAGGAAGGAAGGAAGGAAGGAAGGAAGGAAGGAGAGAGAAAGAGAAAAGAAAAGAGGAAGGAAGGAAGGAAGGAAGGAAAAAGAAGATGCCAGAATGCCAGAAGAGAAACCAAAAATTGTAAGGACACGACAAGTAACATCAAATAAAATACAGTTGCCTATAAGATCTCTTCTCCATAGGAGTTTCTACTTCTTTTTACTACAAACAGCAAAACCTCTGGTCATTCACTGGGAATAGGAGATTCTGTCCTAGTTAATTAGATAAAACTTATTGTTTTAAAGATCTGTATTTAACATGGCATGTATTCTTTTGTTTAATTTTTTGAAAGAAGATCATTTTATTCTCATTAATTTGCAAACCATTCACACCACAACAACCCCTCTGAGGGTGCCATGCAAAGAGTCGTCCCGTCCCAAACTCCACACCATCTCAGCTGACTCCTCCCAGCAAGAACATCTTTCTGCTGCTGTGATTCTGAAGCACAGAAAGCACAGAAGCTACTAATGGTGGAAGGGGGGTTTCCCTGGAGGCTTTACACTTTATCATTTCACTATCAGTTTTAGTTGTTTGCTAAATTAATTTGATCATGAGAGAAAATTTTCCATTTTATTTATTTATTTATTTATTTATTTATTTATTTATTTATTTATTTTGAGACGGAGTCTTGCTCTGTCGCCCGGGCTGGAGTGCAGTGACACGATTTTGGCTCACTGCAACCTCCACCTCCCAGGTTCAAGTGATTTTCCTGCCTCAGTTTCCTGAGTAGCTGCGATTATAGGTGCCCACCACCACGCCCGGCTAATTTTTGTGTTTTTAGTAGAGACAGGGTTTCCCCATGTGGTCCAGGCTGGTCTCAAACTCTTGATCTCAAGTGATCCACCCGCTTCGACTCCCAAAGTGCTGGGATTATAGGTATAAGCCACCGCGCCTGGCCCATTTCTTCAATTTAAACTGTTTGCTTAGGCTGCTCCATTTGCAAACCTGCCCTTCTTCTGCACCTCACTGAAACCCTCACAAAGTTCAAGGTCACTCTGGGTCACTCCAAAAGCCTTCATCTCACAGTGGCAAAGACTAAGCTGCTGCTGGTACGTGGGCAGGGATCCCTGGGGCTCCCGAAGGCTCAGGTCAAGGATGTCAGGCCTTGGGGGCTCAGTATTTACATCCTCCATCAAAGCCCCCAGAAATGGCGTGACCCAGTGGGTGTGCAGCACAGAGCCCATGGCCATGCCAACTGCAGGGATGCCATCAATCTATCAGACCTGGCTACCAGGGCATAACACAGGGGATCCCACTGCAGATGGTGGGGCCATGGCTGGCCGCTGAGCTGTTAGTGCTGGCCTGGGGCAGCTCTCATCCAAGGCACTCAGCTGGCCAGACGCTCTGGCTTCCACAGGCATTGCAATATCTCAGCATCTCAGCATTTACAAGTGCAAAACTGTGAGCATTCATTTACTTTTCAAGCTTCGTCTGTTGGATACTTTTTCATATAAAGTCTGCTGATAGTTTGTACTGATACAATCTGTATCAGAAAGGCAATAGTGCAGGCCTTTCTCATATAGCTAGTTATAATAGAAGTCACTCCATGTTTCCTTCCCAGTTTTTATATAAAATATGAGTTTGTCATTTTAAACATGTTTCAAAACAGGTTTTTATTTAAAATAGGCATATGATCATTAAGGAGCACTCACCATAACTTAAACAATCTCATCTAGACTTTCAGTTTCATCAAAGAATGTGCTTTCCTCCAATAATAAGGTAGAAACAGCTCTACCAACACTGTTAGCCTCCTACTTGTGAGATAGAGCAGGAACCTCTCTTAGGGGACTGCTGCACCCCCAACCCCCTGTCCAAGAATGGAAATAAAGGAAAATCTTAAGTTCCTTCAAGGGAAAATATCAAGCACCTAGCTAGCCGTGAGAAGCAAATGAGCAAGTTGATAATCAAGAAAGTAATAGCAGCTTAAAGCAACCGCCAAGGAAGTAAGACTCATGAGATGTTTTGGTTCTCTATAGAAACTCAAAATGACATCTTAACATATGTCCCTGAGTTGTTTTTCAGAAACCCGGACCCCCACCAAATGGATTGGCTGGTTCGTAGACCTCATAAGGGGAAACTGAGGACTGAACTCTGACCATTCTTTGTTCTAAATTTCTTCCTGGGAGTCCTGGAGGAAGTCACATCCATGGGTAACCCTAACCTCTGTTTTATAAAGCCTTATCTGTCAGGCATCAAGGAGTTTGGGTCTTAACCATGAGCTACTCCATTCCCCTTCCATGGTGCCCTGCAACAAATGCCTCACTTTCTCCTGCTGCAAATCCAGATGCAGTGTTTGGCTTTGCTGCACTGAGCAGGCAGACCCAAGTTTGGTCCACTAACCCACAGAGCAGATGGAGGCTTTTTCATATAAAATCTCCATTTCAAATTTTTCCAAACCCTCAACGTTTTTAATTCCTTTGCTCGTCTTTTCCAAGGATAATTCCTCTGTGTTCCTGATTCCTTTTTTTCTAGCTGGCTCCAGACAGCCTCAAACTTTCTCTTTCCCTTTTGTCTACAAATTGGCTCCAGTCTTTTCTATTCTGAAATAGTTTCCTTCTTTCATTTCAGTGCTTCTGTTTACCGATCTTTTTCTCCTTTCTGTAGCTGCTACATGACTTGAAACATTAATATGAATGAAGCTACTGCCTTATTCCATTTGGGCTACTATAACAAAATACCATGGACCGGGTGGCTTAAACAGCAGACATTTATATCTTCCGGTTCTGGTGGCTGGGAAATCCAAAATAAATATGCTGGCAGATTCCGTTTCTGTTGGGGGCCTGCTTCCTGATTCAAAGACAGCTGTCTTCTCACTGTGTCCTCACATGGCAGAAGGGGTCAGGAAGTCTTTTTTAATAAGGGCACTAATCCTATTTACGAAAGCTCTGCCCACATGGCTTAATCACCAAAGGCCCTGACTCCAAAGACCATCACATTACGGGTCATGTTTTCACACATGAATTTTTGGAGGGACACAAATATTCAGTCTATAGCAGCTAACTACCTTCACTTCCTCAATACCAACTCACTTTTTTAAAGCAACTTGTAGAGCATATGTTACGGTTTGAATGTCCCCTTCAAAATTCATGTTGAACTTAATCCCTAATGTGGTGGTTTTGAGAGGTGGGGCCTTTAAGAATCGATTGGATCTGCCCTCATTAATGGATTAATTCATTCACAGATTAATGCATCAATGGGTTATCGTGGGAGTGGAATCCATAGCTTTATAAGAAAGATCCGAGCTAGCCCGTAAGCATGCTCAGCCCTCTCTCCATGTGACACCCTGTGCAGCCTCAGGACTGTACACACAGTTCCCGCTCTCCCTAGATGTGGCTCTGCCACCTGGGAATTCCCAGCTTCCAAAATGTAAGAAATAAATTTCTTTATAACTTACCCAGTATCATGTATTTTGTTGTAGGCAACAGAAAATGGACTAATACAGCATATATACATACAAATGCACAAACCGTTAACATACAGCTCAATAATAATTATTATTATTATTTGAGATGGAGTCTAACTCTGTCACTCAGGCTGAGGTACAGTGTCGCAATCTTGGCTCACTGCAACCTCTGCCTCCCAGGTTCAAGTGATTCTCCTGCCTCAGTCTCTAGAGTAGCTGAGATTACAGGTGCCCGCCACCACACCTGGCTATTTTTTCTTTCTTTTTTTTTTTTTTTTTTTTTGTGAGACGGAGTTTCACTCTTGTTGCCCTGGCTGGAGAACAATGGTGCAATCTTGGCTCACCGCAACCTCTGTCTCCTGGGTTCAAGTGACTCTCCTGCCTCAGCCTCACAAGTGGCTGGGATTACAGGCATGTACCACCACGCCCACCTAATTTTGTATTTTTAGTAGAGATGGGGTTTCTCCATGTTGGTCAGGCTGGTCTCAAACTCCTGACCTCAGGTGATCCATCCTCCTCGGCCTCCTAAAGTGCTGGGATTACAGGTGTGAGCCACCATGCCTGGCCTTTTTCTTTTTTTTTTTTTTTTTTTGTATTTGTAGTAGAGATGGGGTTTCACCATATTGGCCTGGCTGGTCTGGAACTCCTGACCTCAAGTGATCCACCTGCCTCGGCCTCCCAAAGCGGTGGGATTATAGGCATGTTCCACCACGCCAGGCCAATAAATGTTTACAAAGTGAACATGACCATATGGCTGCCATCAAGATCAAGAAACAGAAGACCAGCACTCCAGAAGGCTCCTTCACCACCCTTCCCCCGGAACTTCCCCACCCCAAAGGGAAGCACTTTCTTGAATTCTGTTACTATTCATTAGTTTTGCCTATTTTAAACTTTACAAAAAGGAATCATAAAAGCATATACTCTTTTGTATCTCACCTTTTTGCTTAATATTATGCCTGGGCAATTCATCCATGCTCATGCATGTAGCAATGGCTTATCCATTCTCATTGC
Organism: Macaca nemestrina; assembly: GCF_043159975.1. Lineage (NCBI taxonomy): Eukaryota > Metazoa > Chordata > Mammalia > Primates > Cercopithecidae > Macaca > Macaca nemestrina. The sequence continues at coordinate 118,037,075 of NC_092133.1, read as the reverse complement.
TGTATACATTCTATTGACTATGGTAGGATGTATTTGTCCTTTCTACAATCATTATTTGTTTGTTTCATTGTGTGTTTTGAAACTACAATGGCCTCCCTAGAGGCAATCTTTCAAGACCCTGCTGGTTCTTCTCAGGGCTCAGTCTGATATGGTTTGGCTCTGTGTTCCCACCCAAATCTCACCTCGAATTGTAATCCGCATGTGTCGAGGGAGGGACCTGGTGGGAGGTGATTGGCTCATGGGGGCGGTTTCCCCCATACTATTCTCGTGACAGTGAGGGAGTTCTCACGAGATCTGATGGTTTTAAAGTGGCAGTTTCCCTGTACTCTCCCTCTCCTGTCGCCTTGTGAGGACGGACCTTGCTTCCCTTTCACCTTCTGCCGTGATTGTAAGTTTCCTGAGGCCCCTCCAGCCATGCAGAACTATGAGTCAATTAAATCTCTTTCCTTCTATAAATTACCCTGTCTCAGGTAGTATCTTTATAGCAGTGTGAGAACAAACTAATACACAATCCCACCATTCCTCTTTGCTTCTGGACTTATACTAGACTCATGTCCTAGCAGGCCCCTGAAGGCAAGGCACAAGATGTGACCCATGAAGAGGTATACTATACTCCAAAAGGACTACTTGATTTTTCCAATTTATATAGGCAAATCTGGGAAATATGTGTGGAAATGGTCATTAAGGATGCTGGATAATGGTGGAAGAATATAAGATTGGATCAGGTCAAATTTATTGATATGGGACCACTAAGCAGAGAGTCTTCATTTAATGTTGCAGCTTGGGGAGTCAGAAGAAGTTCATTTGCTTGCTTGGATGGCTGGAACATGGACCAAAAAGATTACCCACAGTAAATGAACTCGAAATGCCAGAACTATCCTGGTTACTCTAGAGGAAGGGATTGACAAGCTTATGGAGAAAGAAAAGTTGGAGTGAATTTATCATTTCAGATCTGCTCATCCACCCTGGAACACTTTTCTCCATCTCTGTGAGAAATAAATGTTTGAGGAGAGCCCTACCAACCTTGAAGAGTTCTGGGGTCACTCTCTCACTAGGCAAGAACTTATAGTGGGAGCTGCTGTCACCGAATTGGGAAACCTAAATTTGTGTCCCATATAATATATTTGACATTGAATTTTATGTTTTCTGGTGTTATTGCTACAATTTTTGTCAGACTCAACTGATATATTTTATCCATCCTTTATCTTTTGGGGCTCCTATTTTCAAGTGTGTCTCTTACATTCTATAAGGTTGTGCATGCACAGCCACATTCTATAATCGAATGGGAGTGGTGTTATATTCAATATTGGGCTTCGTCAGGACCTGAAGGCACGTGCATGAATGACATGAAAAAGTGGCACGAACGTCCACAGTCTTCACTCTCGCTATCCACTTTCTGTCTCCCAGCCAGCGCCTATGGCCTCATGAAGAGTTCCCTACAATCAGTTGACAAAACATGAAAGATGTCAGGCCTAATTTTAAAATGGATTTTCATGATATACACATACTTCCAGGAAGTGGACAGCTGCAGCACTGCAGCCCTTCTCTAGCACATTCCTGAAGGAAAGGGTGAAGGAAAATCCACCCAGTCAGGACAATTTTGAGCAGTGTACCTGTTGATCAATTTGCTTAGAAGGAGAAATTACCAAATGTGAGATTATATACCAATTCATAGACTGTGACCAATAGTCAGGCAGGATAATTAGGGAATTGAAGGCTTATTATTAGAAAATTGGTAACAAGGAAGTCATAGGAAGAGGTCAGAGGATAAACCTCTCAGAACAGACAGTTACACAAGATATTTCTGTCCCATGTGAATGCTCAAAAATGCTGACCTCAGCAGAGGAGCTGAATAATCAATTGGATAGGATGACCTATTCTGTAGATACCAGCCAGTCTCTTTCCCCAGTCACCCTTATCATCACCCAATCGGCTCCTGGACAAGGTGGCCATGGTGTCAGGGATGGAGGTGCCAGGGATGGGGTCAGAGATGGAGGAGGCATGGACTCAGCAGCATGGACTTCCATTCACCAAGGTTGAGCTGGCTACAGTTGCTGAGTACCCAATCTGCCTGTGGCAGAGATCAGCACTTAAGTCCCCAATATGGCAGCATTCCCAGCGTGATCAGTCGGATAGGTGGAAAGTTGATTATAATGGACCATTTTCATCATGGAAGGGGCAGCATTTTGTTATCAACTTGCTCTGGATACAAATTTACATTTCCCATATGTTGTGCTTCTGCCAAACTACCAGCTACGAGTTCACAGAATGTCTATCCACCATCATGATATTCTGCACAGCATTGCTTCTGAACAAGGAACTCACTTCAGAGTGAAAGAAGTGCAGCAATGGGCCCTTGGTCATGGATTTTACTGGTCTTACTATATTACCCCATCATCCTGAAGCTGCTGGCTTGGTAGCACAGCGCAATGGCATTTTGAAGACTCCATCACAGTTCCAGATGTGTAGCAATACCTTGCAGGGCTGGGGCAAGTCTCTCTGGAAGGCTGTGCATTCTCTTCATCAAAGGCCAATAGGTGATGCTTTTCCTCCCATAAGCAACATTCACAGGTCCAGGAATCTAGGGATGGAAATGAAAGGGTCATCACTTGCAATTACCTCTAGCAACTCACCAGCAAAATGTTTCCTTTCTTTTCCCAAAGCCTTATGCTCTGTTGTCCTAAATGTCTTTGTTCCAAAGGAAGGAATGGTTCCAACAGGAGACACAACAATGATTATACTGAACTGCAAGTTAAGACTGCCACCTGAAGCCTCTGAATCTGCAGGCAAGCAGGGAAGTTACTGTGCTGGCTGGGTTGATTGATCCACACTACAAATGGGGAAACTGGACAGCTACTCCATAATAGAGGTAAGGAAGAATATATCTGGAATACAGAAGACTGCTTAAGATATCTCTTAATATTACCAAGCTCTGTTATTAAAGTTAATGGAAAGCCACTACCCCAACGACGCAGGACTACTAATGGCCCAGATCCTTCGGGAATGAAGATGTGGGTTATCCCACCAGGTGAAAACACATACACAGCTAAGGGCAAAGGGAATACAGAATGGGTAGAAGGTAGTTATAAATGCGAGCTACATAAACATGACCAGTTACAGAAATGAGCATTATAATTGTCAAGAGTATTTCTTCCTTATTTTGTTATGAATGTGTTTGTGACTCTGTGTGTGCGCTTGTGTGTGTGTGTGCTTGCGAATATCTGTTTTCTTCCTTTTCTTTTTTCTTTCTTTTTTTTTTCTTTTTTTTTTTTTTTTTGAGATGGAGTCTTGCTCTATCACCCAGGCTGGAGTGCAGTGGCATGACCTTGGCTCACTGCAAGTTCTGCCTCCTGGGTTCACGCCATTCTCCTGTCTCAGCCTCCTGAGTAGCTGGGACTACAGGAGTCCACTACCACGCCCAGCTAATTTTTTTGTATTTTCAGTAGAGACAGGGTTTCACCATGTTAGATAGGATGGTCTTGATCTCCTGACCTCATGATCTGCCTGCCTCGGCCTCCCAAAGTGCTGGGATTACAGGCATGAGCCACCACGCCTGGCCTGTTTTCTTCCTTTTCTTATTCTCTTCTTATGCAACGTAAAATTCGTTGACTTGATGTCATAGTATTAAAATGCTAACTTTACATCATAGTATTTGTTGTCAAGGAGATAACAAAGGATATCAAGGAGAAGAGTAAACGTCACCCAAGGATTTTACATCCTCTTCTGGGGAAAGGGTCAGTGCGTTTTCAGTTGTGCACAGTTGTATCATTTTAGGTGGAAGCATGACCTTGTTATTGTCGCTATTTGGAAAGTAAGTATGATTTAAGGAGCTGGGTATGGGTGCCAAGTTGACATAGGGTAAATTTGTGATGGGTTATTTTATGCATCAATTTAGGTAGGTCAAGATAACCAGATATTGATCAAACATTATTCTAGATGTTTTGTGGAGGTATTTTTAAGATGAAACTAACATTTTAATCAGTTCACTGAGTAAATCTGACTATCATCCCTAATGTGGGTGGATCTCATCCAATCAGTTGGAAGCTTTAATAGTAAATTTCATGGTAAAAGACTGACCTCCCCAAGAAGAAGAAAGGCTGTCAGCAGACATCTTTTGGACTCATACCAAAGAAACTCTTCCCTGCCAGCCTGCACTGTATACTTTTGTTTTGCCAAGCCTCCACAGTCTCATGAATCAATTCCATCTGAGTACTATATATATCCTGTTAGTTTTATTTCTCTGGGGAATCCTTACCATTATAGAGATGTTTTCCATATTTTTATGGTAAGAATCCTTGGGCACATTCTACCAAAACTGCAACGAACTACGTTGTTTATTACCCTTTTTTTTTTCTTGATCAGGTATATCAGTTATGACTATTTTATTAGGCTTTTATTGGGCTTTACGAAATGTTGTATTTTTTAATTGAATAAATATACTGATTTGTGTTTGTTCTGCGATCACTAAATTTTCTTTTATTCTTATTATCTCAAGGGTTGATATGTGCTTTCTCATCCTTGTTTATTCTTCAGCCATTAAAAATTCTCATCTTTTCCTCTTGTGCAAATCCTCTTGCCTAATTATCTTTTTGTTATTAATAGCATTGCATTTTAGTCATTTATGAGTCTGTAGGAAACATATTTTTAGGAACCTTTCATGTGTGGCCTATTTCAGTTTGTTTTTTAATGTTCTATGCGTCTGACAAAAAATTTATTATATATTGGTTTCAAATTCTATTTAGACCTAAAAGATAAATCTTGTTAATTATGTTACTCAAGTTCTCTATAGTCTTACTTAGTTTTTCCTTTCTTTATTTTGTCATTTCTTGAAACATGTCATAAGTTTCCCAACATAATTGTGGATGTGTCTATTTTTCATGTTAATTTTTGCCTTCTTTATGTGTTACTAGTTATGTATTTATAGTGGATATATTCTTTTTTTTTAATTTATTTATTATTATTATACTTTAAGTTGTAGGGTACATGTGCATAACGTGCAGGTTTGTTACATATGTATACTTGTGCCATGTTGGTGTGCTGCACCCATCAACTCATCATTTACATCAGGTATAACTTCCAATGCAATCCCTCCCCCCTACCCCCTCCCCATGATAGGCCCCTGTGTGTGATGTTCCCCTTCCTGAGTCCAAGTGATCTTATTGTTCAGTTCCCACCTATGAGTGAGAACATGCGGTGTTTGGTTTTCTGTTCTTGTGATAGTTTGCTAAGAATGATGGTTTCCAGCTGCATCCATGTCCCTACAAAGGCCGCAAACTCATCCTTTTTGATGGCTGCATAGTATTCCATGGTGTATATGTGCCACATTTTCTTAATCCAATCTGTCACTGATGGACATTTGGGTTGATTCCAAGTCTTTGCTATTGTGAATAGTGCCGCAATAAACATACGTGTGCATGTGTCTTTATAGCAGCATAATTTATAATCCTTTGGGTATATACCCAGTAATGGGATGGCTGGGTCATATGGTACATCTAGTTCTAGATCCTTGAGGAATCGCCATACTGTTTTCCATAATGGTTGAACTAGTTTACAATCCCACCAACAGTGTAAAAGTGTTCCTATTTCTCCACCTCCTCTCCAGCACCTGTTGTTTCCTGACTTTTTAATGATCGCCATTCTAACTGGTGTGAGATGGTATCTCATTGTGGTTTTGATTTGCATTTCTCTGATGGCCAGTGATGATGAACATTTTTTCATGTGTCTGTTGGCTGTATGAATGTCTTCTTTTGAGAAATGTCTGTTCATATCCTTTGCCCACTTTTTGATGGGGTTGTTTGTTTTTTTCTTGTAAATTTGTTTGAGTTCTTTGTAGGTTCCGGATATTAGCCCTTTGTCAGATGAGTAGATTGCAAAAATTTTCTCCCATTCTGTAGGTTGCCTGTTCACTCTGATGGTAGTTTCTTTTGCTGTGCAGAAGCTCTTTAGTTTAATGAGATCCCATTTGTCAATTTTGGCTTTTGCTGCCGTTGCTTTTGGTGTTTTAGACATGAAGTCTTTGCCCATGCCTATGTCCTGAATGGTACTACCTAGGTTTTCCTCTAGGATTTTTATGGTATTAGGTCTAACATTTAAGTCTCTAATCCATCTTGAATTAATTTTCGTATAAGGAGTAAGGAAAGGATCCAGTTTCAGCTTTCTACTTATGGCTAGCCAATTTTCCCAGCACCATTTATTAAATAGGGAATCCTTTCCCCATTTCTTGTTTCTCTCAGGTTTGTCAAAGATCAGATGGCTGTAGATGTGTGGTATTATTTCTGAGGACTCTGTTCTGTTCCATTGGTCTATATCTCTGTTTTGGTACCAGTACCATGCTGTTTTGGTTACTGTAGCCTTGTAGTATAGTTTGAAGTCAGGTAGCGTGATGCCTCCAGCTTTGTTCTTTTGACTTAGGATTGTCTTGGAGATGCGGGCTCTTTTTTGGTTCCATATGAACTTTAAAGCAGTTTTTTCCAATTCTGTGAAGAAACTCATTGGTAGCTTGATGGGGATGGCATTGAATCTATAAATTACCTTGGGCAGTATGGCCATTTTCATGATATTGATTCTTCCTATCCATGAGCATGGTATGTTCTTCCATTTGTTTGTGTCCTCTTTGATTTCACTGAGCAGTGGTTTGTAGTTCTCCTTGAAGAGGTCCTTTACATCCCTTGTAAGTTGGATTCCTAGATATTTTATTCTCTTTGAAGCAATTGTGAATGGAAGTTCATTCCTGATTTGGCTCTCTGTTTGTCTGTTACTGGTGTATAAGAATGCTCGTGATTTTTGCACATTAATTTTGTATCCTGAGACTTTGCTGAAGTTGCTTATCAGCTTAAGGAGATTTTGGGCTGAGACAATGGGGTTTTCTAAATATACAATCATGTCATCTGCAAACAGGGACAGTTTGACTTCTTCTTTTCCTAACTGAATACCCTTGATTTCTTTCTCTTGCCTAATTGCGCTAGCCAGAACTTCCAACACTATGTTGAATAGGAGTGGTGAGAGAGGGCATCCCTGTCTTGTGCCAGTTTTCAAAGGGAATTTTTCCAGTTTTTGCCCATTCAGTATGATATTGGCTGTGGGTTTGTCATAAATAGCTCTTATTATTTTGAGGTACGTTCCATCAATACCGAATTTATTGAGCGTTTTTAGCATGAAGGGCTGTTGAATTTTGTCAAAAGCCTTTTCTGCATCAATTGAGATAATCATGTGGTTCTTGTGTTTGGTTCTGTTTATATGCTGGATTATGTTTATTGATTTGCGAATGTTGAACCAGCCTTGCATCCCAGGGATGAAGCCCACTTGATCATGGTGGATAAGCTTTTTGATGTGTTGCTGAATCTGGTTTGCCAGTATTTTATTGAGGATTTTTGCATCGATGTTCATGAGGGATATTGGTCTAAAATTCTCTTTTTTTGTTGTGTCTCTGCCAGGCTTTGGTATAAAGATGATGTTGGCCTCATAAAATGAGTTAGGGAGGATTCCCTCTTTTTCTATTGATTGGAATAGTTTCAGAAGGAATGGTACCAACTCCTCCTTGTACCTCTGGTAGAATTCAGCTGTGAATCCATCTGGTCCTGGACTTTTTTTGGTTGGTAGGCTATTAATTATTGCCTCAATTTCAGAGCCTGCTATTGGTCTATTCAGGGATTCAGCGTCTTCCTGGTTTAGTCTTGGGAGAGTGGAAGTGTCCAGGAAATTATCCATTTCTTCTAGATTTTCCAGTTTATTTGTGTAGTGGTGTTTATAGTATTCTCTGATGGTAGTTTGTATTTCTGTGGGGTCAGTGGTGATATCCCCTTTATCATTTTTAATTGCGTCGATTTGATTCTTCTCTCTTTTCTTCTTTATTAGTCTTGCTAGTGGTCTGTCAATTTTGTTGATCTTTTCAAAAAACCAACTCCTGGATTCATTGATTTTTTGGAGAGTTTTTTGTGTCTCTATCTCCTTCAGTTCTGCTCTGATCTTAGTTATTTCTAGCCTTCTGCTAGCTTTCGAATGTGTTTGCTCTTGCTTCTCTAGTTCTTTTAATTGTGATGTTAGAGTGTCAATTTTAGATCTTTCCTGCTTTCTCTTGTGGGCATTTAGTGCTATAAATTTCCCTCTACACACTGCTTTAAATGTGTCCCAGAGATTCTGGTATGTTGTGTCTTTGTTCTCATTGGTTTCAAAGAACATCTTTATTTCTGCCTTCATTTCGTTATGTACCCAGTAGTCATTCAGGAGCAGGTTGTTCAGTTTCCATGTAGTTGAGCGGTTTTGATTGAGTTTCTTAGTCCTGAGTTCTAGTTTGATTGCACTGTGGTCTGAGAGACAGTTTGTTATAATTTCTGTTCTTGTACATTTGCTGAGGAGTGCTTTACTTCCAATTACGTGGTCGATTTTGGAGTAAGTACGATGTGGTGCTGAGAAGAATGTATATTCTGTTGATTTGGGGTGGAGAGTTCTATAGACGTCTATTAGGTCTGCTTGCTGCAGAGATGAGTTCAATTCGTGGATATCCTTGTTAACTTTCTGTCTCGTCGATCTGTCTAATGTTGACAGTGGAGTGTTGAAGTCTCCCATTATTATTGTATGGGAGTCTAAGTCTCTTTGTAAGTCTCTAAGGACTTGCTTTATGAATCTGGGTGCTCCTGTATTGGGTGCATATATATTTAGGATAGTTAGCTCTTCCTGTTGAATTGATCCCTTTACCATTATGTAATGGCCTTCTTTGTCTCTTTTGATCTTTGATGGTTTAAAGTCTGTTTTATCAGAGACTAGTATTGCAACCCCCGCTTTTTTTTGTTCTCCATTTGCTTGGTAAATCTTCCTCCATCCCTTTATTTTGAGCCTATGTATGTCTCTGCGTGTGAGATGGGTCTCCTGAATACAGCAGACTGATGGGTCTTGACTCTTTATCCAGTTTGCCAGTCTGTGTCTTTTAATTGGAGCATTTAGTCCATTTACATTTAAGGTTAAGATTGTTATGTGTGAACTTGATCCTGCCATTATGATATTAACTGGTTATTTTGCTCGTTAGTTGATGCAGTTTCTTCCTAGCCTCGATGGTCTTTACATTTTGGCATGTTTTTGCAATGGCTGGTACCGGTTGTTCCTTTCCATGTTTAGTGCTTCCTTCAGGGTCTCTTGTAAGGCAGGCCTAGTGGTCACAAAATCTCTAAGCATTTGCTTATCTGTAAAGGATTTTATTTCTCCTTCACTTATGAAACTTAGTTTGGCTGGATATGAAATTCTGGGTTGAAAATTCTTTTCTTTAAGAATGTTGAATATTGGCCCCCACTCTCTTCTGGCTTGGAGAGTTTCTGCCGAGAGATCTGCTGTTAGTCTGATGGGCTTCCCTTTGTGGGTAACCCGACCTTTCTCTCTGGCTGCCCTTAAGATTTTTTCCTTCATTTCAACTTTGGTGAATCTGGCAATTATGTGTCTTGGAGTTGCTCTTCTCGAGGAGTATCTTTGTGGCGTTCTCTGTATTTCCTGAATTTGAATGTTGGCCTGCCCTACTAGGTTGGGGAAGTTCTCCTGGATGATATCCTGAAGAGTGTTTTCCAACTTGGTTCCATTTTCCCCCTCACTTTCAGGCACCCCAATCAGACGTAGATTTGGTCTTTTTACATAATCCCATACTTCTTGCAGGCTTTGTTCATTTCTTTTTCTTCTTTTTTCTTTTGGTTTCTCTTCTCGCTTCATTTCATTCATTTGATCCTCAATCGCAGATACTCTTTCTTCCAGTTGATCGAGTCGGTTACTGAAGCTTGTGCATTTGTCACGTATTTCTCGTGTCATGGTTTTCATCTCTTTCATTTCGTTTATGACCTTCTCTGCATTAATTACTCTAGCCATCAATTCTTCCACTTTTTTTTCAAGATTTTTAGTTTCTTTGCGCTGGGTACATAATTCCTCCTTTAGCTCTGAGAAATTTGATGGACTGAAGCCTTCTTCTCTCATCTCGTCAAAGTCATTCTCCGTCCAGCTTTGATCCGTTGCTGGTGATGAGCTGCGCTCCTTTGCCGGGGGAGATGTGCTCTTATTTTTTGAATTTCCAGCTTTTCTGCCCTGCCTTTTCCCCATCTTTGTGGTTTTATCTGCCTCTGGTCTTTGATGATGGTGATGTACTGATGGGGTTTTGGTGTAGGTGTCCTTCCTGTTTGATAGTTTTCCTTCTAACAGTCAGGACCCTCAGCTGTAGGTCTGTTGGAGATTGCTTGAGGTCCACTCCAGACCCTGTTTGCCTGGGTATCAGCAGCAGAGGCTGCAGAAGATAGAATATTTCTGAACAGCGAGTGTACCTGTCTGATTCTTGCTTTGGAAGCTTCCTCTCAGGGGTGTACTCCACCCTGTGAGGTGTGGGGTGTCAGACTGCCCCTAGTGGGGGATGTCTCCCAGTTAGGCTACTCAGGGGTCAGGGACCCACTTGAGCAGGGAGTCTGTCCCTTCTCAGATCTCAACCTCCGTGTTGGGAGATCCACTGCTCTCTTCAAAGCTGTCAGACAGAGTCGTTTGGGTCTGCAGAGGTTTCGGCTGTGTTTGTTATTGCCCTGTCCCCAGAGGTGGAGTCTACAGAGACAGGCAGGTTTCCTTGAGCTGCTGTGAGCTCCACCCAGTTCGAGCTTCCCAGCAGCTTTGTTTACCTACTTAAGCCTCAGCAATGGCGGGCGCCCCTCCCCCAGCCTCGCTGCTGCCTTGCCGGTAGATCACAGACTGCTGTGCTAGCAATGAGGGAGGCTCCGTGGGTGTGGGACCCTCCCGGCCAGGTGTGGGATATGATCTCCTGGTGTGCCTGTTTGCTTAAAGCGCAGTATTGGGGTGGGAGTTACCCGATTTTCCAGGTGTTGTGTGTCTCCGTTCCCCTGGCTAGGAAAAGGGATTCCCTTCCCCCTTGCGCTTCCCAGGTGAGGCAATGCCTCGCCCTGCTTCAGCTCTGGCTGGTCGGGCTGCAGCAGCTGACCAGCACCGATCGTCCGGCACTCCCCAGTGAGATGAACCCAGTACCTCAGTTGAAAATGCAGAAATCACCGGTCTTCTGTGTCGCTCGCGCTGGGAGTTGGAGACTGGAGCTGTTCCTATTTGGCCATCTTGCTCTGCCCACTATAGTGGATATATTCTTGACTGGCCTTTCACCATTAAATAAATCAATGTTTGTCCCATATATTTTTTATTGAATTATGTGTGGTACAGTGTTATTATTGTTACTTTTGCCTTTCTTTTTGCTATTGTTTACCTGACATATTTTATCCACCCCTTTACATTGTATATTTCTGGTCACATTTTCAGGTGTGTCCCTTGAACACAACCTATAGCTAGACTCTACTTACATACCAGAATACCTCTGTATTTTATTAGCAATGCTTAACAATCAATTAATGCTGCTGTTATTACTGATATGTTTAGACTTATTAATGGTCATTTTATTGTATGTTTTCTTTTTCTATACTTTCTGGTTTTCTTTTTGTTTCCATTTCTGCCTTTTGCTACATTGACAGATCATTGTTTGTTCCATTTATTTTTCTTTTGTTGGGAAGTTGTTCATTCTAAATCCTTACCTTTGTGACCAAAAAAGATGTATGCTAAGATGAATCTTTAGCTTTCTAGCCTACATACATTTCTAACATACATTTTATCTTCTAAATTTACAGTATTGTTGTGATCTCAACATACAGGGCAAGAGCGTTTGCACACTTTTGCCTCCCTCCAGGTGTAGCTTGTTTTCTGAGCATGCAGGCTGCTTGCCACAGCCCTATATTGGTATCTTTCTAAGGCCCTACCCGTACTTGGAGCTCAGCCCCCACCTCATGCATTAGGTTGTGTGCAAATGACTCTCTTGTCTGTGTTGAGTAGTAGAGACTCATTCATCTTGCAGTTCAAGATGCAACTGTGCAATAATTATCCTGAAGACGGCCATAATGCTCTCTCCTGTTCCTTGGGCTTTTTGTCTCTGGGGTTGGAGCTCCCTGGAACCTATCTTTCCTGGACAGCATGTTTAATGAGCTAAGATTTTCCCTAGTTACTTTTCTCCATAGAGCTGATCCTGATTGATTTCATATCAAAGATTCTTCAAAATTTCTGGTGCATTGCTTAGACTTTTGTTTTCCCATATGATATGGATTTTTTTTGCTTTGTTCTAACATAATGTTTTCATGGGATAATTGTGACGATGGAAGGAGGGCATGTGTGCTTCGACTGCCATTTTGACCCATTCTCATTCCCCTCTATGTTCTCTTTTAATCTGTACCAGCCACATTCATCTAATAATGACCCTATGAGCACATATGCTTTGCTTTTCTTCCTGCAAGCCTTGCTTATTCTAGACAGACTCTTGCTACATATTTCTTATATTATTCTTTGTTTATCTTAAGGGCTTTCTGTTCCTTGAAGATGTACCTTTTCCTCACATTTAAATGTTAATATTTTCCTCCACTCAATTCTTACGGTCCTAAATGTGAATCTCTGTTATGAGTAAGTTGTAGCATAAATAAAAATTTAATATTTGTGGGCCAAGCACAGTGGCTCACACCTGTAATCCCAACACTTTAGGAGGCCAAGGCAGGAGAATCACTTGAGCCCAGGAGTTCAAGACAAGCCCGGGAAATATGGCAAAACCCCATCTCTAACTAAAATACAAAAAAATTAGCCAGTTGTGGTGGTGTGCACCTGGAGTCTCAGTTACTTAGGAGGTTGAGGTTGGAGGATTGCTTGAGCCTGGGAGGTTGAGATTGCAGTGAGCCGTGATCACAGCACTGCACTTCAGCCTGAGTGACAAAGTGAGACCCCATTTAAAAAAAAAAAAAAAAAGCATTAAATATTTGTGAACTTATTACCTCCTGAGAACAGAGTATGTTATCTTTCCTCTCTTTGGATTCCCATTGCATATAACAATGCCATCCTTATAGCGGGAAAAACATTTGTGACTAAAATTGAATTAATTTGAATTCTCCTATCAATAAAAGAAAATTCTTCTGTATAGTGTGCTTGGACTGAACAGTTCTATGATCATTGTTTATTTATTGTATTATGCAGTATTTTTTATAACATCGAATATTTGTTGAGAAGTATAATAAAATAAATTATGCTGGTGATTAACTTTTGTCCTTAAATTGAATTGACATCTTTGTAACCCCCCTCAACATTTTCATATGAAGAACCCCAAGAAGAATATTAAAATATTAGAATATTTCTTCTTTGTTCATTACTTGTAGACATTAGCTGCTATCAAGTATTTTCTTAAACAATGCTATCTACGCAGCACACACACCCTTAATCTCGTGCAGGGAGTGCTACGCTGAGGCGAATCCTTATTTTTCACAACACTGCCCCCTAATCATTCATGCTGCTCAACCTCATCACAGGCCTTTCCATCAGAGTGTGTCTCCAGGGTAACACAAGCCAGATTTGGCCATTTGGTTACAGCTTGGAACACAAAGGTCGCTTGAAGGTTTATGACGTTTGGATTTTGGAGCACATTTACAAAACTACAAATTCTACATGGTTTTGACATTTGGATGCAATCTTTATTAATAGTATCTTTCCTTTGGCATACATATATGTTTCCTTTTGGGTTATGTTTGTTTATTGGACAAAAGCAGCCAATGTAACCAAGTTTAATACAATTCAACATTTTTCTTCATTACATTTTTTTCCAGAAAATAATACTTTGTGCTTAAAAAGTGCTATGCAAGAAAATCATTGGAAAATATAAATCACTGAGATTGCTAAAAATATCTCGAACTGCGAAAACTAAAAGGTTGATTATGGAATTTTTCATCATGGTCTCTTTTACCTCAATATACAATTATGTTTTAAATGTGTATTGAAGTGGGATAACATAATTATTTAATTTGTCAACATACTTTGCTATCTTTTTATGTCCAGAAAGTATTTGATTTGTAGATAGAAAGAATAAATGTATTTTTATTGAAATATAATAATTTGCATTTAAATGGGGAGTGTCTAAAAAAAGGAAAGTTTTAAGTCTTTAAGAAAGAAAATATTTAAAATCTTTAGTCATGTAAAAGAAAATTTAAATATTAGAAAAAGCATATTTGTTTGTGTATAATAAGGCTCAATACGAGAGTCAATATTTTTCAAATATATCTATTTAAAATAATAATAGCGTGAACTCTGGATGAGGAGCTTGCAGTGAGCCGAGATCACGCCACTGCACTCCAGTCTGGGCAACAGAGTGAGACTCCATCTCAAAAAAAAAAGTAAAAATTAATAATAATAATAATAATAATAGCTAGCACTTCCTCATCACTTTCTATGTGCCTGGTTCTGTTTTAAATACTTTATAGATATCAAATCATTTAATCCTCACGGTGACTCTATCTTACCAATGATCTCCATTTTACCAATGAGAAACTAATGCACAGAGACAGTCATACTTGCTCAAAGTTATACAACTACTACTGGCATAATCAGGATTCAAATCCAGGTAGTCTGGTTCCAAAGCCTAAATTAGCCTCTAGCCCTCTAAATTAAGGGGATTACAATCAAAATTTGCATAAGATTATTTCTTCAGAATTAGAAAACACCTTGAGGCCAAGTGCAGTGTCTCACCCCTGAAATCCCAGCACTTTGGGAAGCTGAGGCTGAAGGATCACTTGAAGCCAGGAGTGTGAGACCAGGTTGGGCAACATAGAGAGACCCCATCTCTACAAAAAAATACAAAAATTAGCTAGGTACCTGTAGTCGCAGCTACTCAGGAGGCTGAGATGGGAGGATCACTTGAGCCTGGGAGGTAGAGGTTGCAGTAAGCCGAGATCATACCACGGCACTCCAGCCTGAGCAAGACAGAGTGAAACTCTGTCGAGAAAGAGAGAGGGAAGGAAGGAAGGAAGAAAGGAAGGAAGGAAGGAAGGAAGGAAGGAAGGAAGGAAGGAAGGAAGGAAGGAAGTGAGGGAGGGAAGGAGGGAGGGAGGAAGGAAGGAAGGAAGGAAAGAAGGAAGGAAGGAAGGAAGGAAGGAAGGAAGGAAGGAAGGAAGGAAAGAAGGAAGGAGAGAAAAAGGAAAAATTATATTCATCTACACAAATAAGCACCTGAAAATAGCTATAAAAACAGAATGAATTTAAACAGGCATTTTTTTAAATTATGGGTTTTATTTTTCTCAACAAGAAACTTAAAAGTAGGCAGTTAAGGACCAGTACAGTGGTTAACAAGAAACCTAAAAGTAGGCAGTTAAGGACCAGTACAGTGGTTAACAAGAAACCTAAAAGTAGGCAGTTAAGGACCAGTACAGCGGTTAACAAGAAACCTAAAAGTAGGCAGTTAAGGACCAGTACAGTGGTTAACAAGAAACCTAAAAGTAGGCAGTTAAGGACCAGTACAGCGGTTAACAAGAAACCTAAAAGTAGGCAGTTAAGGACCAGTACAGTGGTTAACAAGAAACCTAAAAGTAGGCAGTTAAGGACCAGTACAGTGGTTAACAAGAAACCTAAAAGTAGGCAGTTAAGGACCAGTACAGTGGTTAACAAGAAACCTAAAAGTAGGCAGTTAAGGACCAGTACAGTGGTTCTACAATACCTTCAAGAGAATGATTTCCTCTTGAATTTCTTCTTAGCCATTCTCAGTGAGTGCCTTAATGCTCAAGCTTATTAATTCATGGTGACAAGAGGGCTGCACTTGATCCAACATCACTTTTGGATTCCAGTGAGCAAGAAGAAGATGAGCAAATGAGAAAAAGATATAAGCTAGGTGAGTTTCTCCCCCTTAAACAACTTTTTTAGAAACCCCTCACAGTGATTTTAGACATTGCAGCTACCTAAAACTTTTATATGAACAAACTGAGTAGCAAGGAAAGCTGGTTTAAAAAAAAAAAAAAAGAAGAAGGACCAGGTGCAATGGCTGACGCCTGTAATCCCAGCACTTTGGGAAGCTGAGGCAGGTGGATCACAAGGTCAGGTGTTTGAGGCCAGCCTGGCCAACGTGGTGAAACACCATCTCTACTAAAGATACAAAAAAAATTGCCAGGCACGATGGCATGCACCTGTAATCCCAGCTACTCAGAAGGCTGGGGCAGGAGAATCGCTTGAACCCGGGAGACGGAGGTTGCAGTAGGCCGAGATTGCGCCACTGTACTCCAGTCTGGGTAACAGGGTGAGACTCCATTTCAAAAAAAAAAAAAGAGAGAGAAGAAAAAAGATAGGTCTGTGACTGAGTATATTGCCACTCTGATCAAAATCAGAATCTAACAGTAAAGAAAGGTTATTGAGGCAGGTCTAGAATAGCTTTCGCTCTAGAGCTAGTTTCTCCTATTACTAAGGTATGGCCCTTAGTGTACTCTGTGTGTTCAACAATGAGCATTCTCACCTTGGCTAGTCAGGACTCAGCTGCTTGGAAGTGTTCAGTTTACAACTCCCTGGAAATTTCATCCTAAAGGGCTTCTTTCTTTCTTTCTTTCTTTCTTTCTTTCTTTCTTTCTTTCTTTCTTTCTTTCTTTCTTTCTTTCTTTCTTTCTTTCTTCCTTTCTTTCTTTCTTTTCTTTTCTTTCTTTCTTTCCCTTTTTTTTTGGGTAGCTCCCTCCTCTCCAGGACCTTTTCTGGAAAATTCTAGACTTTTCAACCTCCATGTACTCCAATCTCTGACAACTCAACTCAGGGACACTGTGACATTCTGCTCGGGTTCCCCCTTCTTATGGTACAGTTCTGGAATCCTTCCTGTCAATGATCTGAGGCAACTGAGGCCTCATACAACTCATTTCCCTTGTCCCAGGTGTCATACTGAGTCAGTAGAAAAATTCCTGAAGAATTCCAGATTCCTCCTAAATGTGGCAGATGATCTGTAAGTCATTAATACTCTGCTATAAAAGAGACCAGGCTTCCATAAACACACTCCAATAGTTCACAGTCTTTGGAAAATGATTATTTATCCCTTTAAAGTTACAATTATGTAAATCTGCCATATCTCATAACAAATGTGCTATTAAATATTTGGTTTTTAACATTAAGGAATAGGTTACGATTTTTGAGAGTTTTACAGATAATTTTATAATAGGCCTGAAGAGGAATGCCATGTGACTAGGGTTCACAAATCCTATTGTAAGTAAAACTACTTCATGCCAGATAGACTTTGAAATGGGAGAGTTCCTTGACCTCCCTCACAGAACACGCAACAGGGTGTGGCTCATCTGTTTGGCCACCACATGCTCAAACCCCTTACAAGAGCGGGAGCAGGCAGACGGGCAGATGCAGGAGCCGGGGCGCATACTTTTGGGCTCCAGCCCCATGGTAGCATCTAGGGATGTGTGTCTGTGACTCCTGAAGCCCCAGAGGATGTGTTACAGTTCTCCTTTAGCTCTGCCATTTGCAAACGTTAAGTGTTAACCAGTTCGGTGCCCTCTTGGTACTAGGGTCCTTGTCTGGCATCCAGGAAGAATCAGTCACAAATAGACTAGAAGGATGGTGAATGAAGGGATTTTACTGAGTGGTGGAGGTGGCTCTGGGTGGGATGGATGGGGAGCTGGAAAGGGGACGGAGTGGGAAGATGCTCCTCCCCTAGAGTTTGGCCATCCCACAGCCGAACTCCTCTCCAACCATCCCCAGCTAAACTCCTCTCAACGTTCAGATGCTCCTCCTCTTCTCTCCTTCTCTGCCATGCCACTTTCCTGTTCCTCTGCTCTTTTGCTCATCTGCTTGTCTCCTCATCTGCTGGTGGAGCCTCTTGTTTGGGGTTTATATGGGTACAGGATACAGGGGTATGGCGGGCCAAAAAGGCAAAATTTAGTTTCAAAAACAGGAATGCCTGTTTCCATTTAGAGCTTCAGGTTTCCAGGCTTGAGGATGGGTTCTTTGCCAGGCAACCACCCTCTTCTGCCCAGTATTTCCTTGCTTCCTGTCTGTATCAACTGCAGTAACTTTTATAATCATACTAAAGATATTTTAATAATAAATACAATTATGGGAATTTTGGGTAAATTATAATGTTTAATACAGAATTCTTTTGTGGTTGTGCTTTTGTTTTTGTTTGTGTTTGTTGACTATTCAAAGTGCTTTAAACTACCTCTCTAGTGATGCCTAGCTCAAGGAATTAAAGACGTTAGCTCTCATGTAGAAGAAATACCATGCATAGAATGATTCAATCAGTAGCAAAAAAAACTGGCTTGCACAGCATCTCTTCTCCATCTCTCTTATCTTGCAATCACAGCTAAAAGAGATCAGTTAATTCCACTGGGTGAAGAAGGCAGGCTGGAAGGTGCTGTTTTCTAGACATAATTTCCTGGATTGGCCAAACACTATAGATACAGGTTCTAGGAGGGATGTCAGTCAAGCACAGAGAGCTGGGCATCCAGAACCTAGGAAAACAGACATGAGGCACCCTGTGGCAGGGAAGGGGGATTCTACACAGGCTAATAGAAAAGAAGCACAGGTAATTCCAAAGTGGATGCTATTTAGGATCAGGTAAGCAGAGAGAGCTTGCATGGAGGAAAATCTCTCACAGCAAGTAACTGGCAGGGACTCTAGGATTCAGAGCAAGAGAGCCAGTCTCTTGAAACAAGACTGGAAAGAGGAATGCATTCCATAATCTAGAAGGACAATGGTACTACAATAGGGACAAGGCAGAAAACCTCAGATTTGAGTTGAACCAGCCACAGAAGGATCCATTCAGGGTCTCAGAGTGTCAAGCAAGAACTCCTTCTTCCATCCCCTGTATAGGATGATTTGACCTTTTAGGCTTTTATGAAGCTGAGCCCAGTGGAAGGAGTCCAGAGGCAGAGCTATGGGAAGAAAAAGACGATACTGCATGAGAACCCTGGCAGGAGATGCAACCACCAGCCTTCCTGCCATGTGCTCAAATGCCTTATCTTTAGAATAACTTTTGGGGATTCTTTTAGAGGATCTGTTAGTGTGAAATGTGCTACCAGAGAGGTGACGTACTAAGCCCCTAAAAGATCAGCCATTAACATATATTAGTTTACCAGATTAGCCATTTGTTTCAAACAGAGAGAGTAAGGTCCTGAGGGAATAAAATTCAGCCATTTAGATTTAAAGGAAATTTAAAGGGAATAGAGTTCCAGAGCAGGTAATCTAATACATATTACAAATCAGGGAGAAAGTTGTCTTTTATGTTCCTCGTTGTGCACTTCCTTCTAGCCAACATGCCTTGAGAATTTACTATGTGCTAGACACTTCCAAAGCACTTTAAACAGATTCATTCATGTAACCCTCCGATCCTATTGGTATGTTTTATCATTTTTACTTTAGAAATGGAAATATTGAGGCTCAAAAAATTTCCCAAGATTACATAGCTGGTAAGTGGCAGAACCAGGATTCAATCTGTGTCTGATGGCCCAAATATTCTTACAGTAAGGTCTTTCAAAGTCCAAGTGACAGGCATTGATGTTTTCACTAGGGAAGGTGTCATTGGCAACCGTGAGACAGAAGTGGAGCAAAAAAAGAGTATCGCACAGAACAGATCAATAGTCAGCCAGTATTTGTTGGGTGCCAGTCATTATCAGAGACTGTGCTAGGTACTAGGGATACTGTCATTGAGAAACCAGATAGACCCAGACTTCATAGGGCTCATAGCCTTATGGGGAAAGAACATTCCTACGCTACAACAGTAATGATTTAACAAACAAGCAAACCTACAAATAAGTATAAACTTTACAGAGGGTTTGAAAATAGAGGTTCCAGATGAGGCTACCATCCACACAGCTAACACTTCTGTTTTGGTAACTGTCATATTTAAGCAAAAGGAGAGAATTGAAATAATTCTGAAGAACACCCATCTGTAATCCCAGCTATTCAGAGGGCTGAGGCAGGAAGTCCACTTGAGGCCAGGAGTTCAAAACTAGCCTAGGTAACGTAGTCAGACCCCATCTCTCTAAAAAAACAATAAAAGGTATTCTAAAGGTTAGAGAGAATGAGGATACGAAAATCAGGAAGTAGGGCAATTTGCAGGAAGGGGGAAAATGTGCTGAGATGGATTTATGATGGTAAATTCAAGGTGCATTTGAAACATCCAAGAATTGTCCACTAAACAACCAAAGATAAGGCCAGGTGCCAAAAGCAAGGGAAAGAGATGCTGTTGTGAGCCCTGGAGAATCACTCTGTACACAGCCAAGCTGCATGCAAGAAGGGTCTCAGAGCTCTCCTGGGAATGATCTTCAGTCTGTATCCATGTCTAGGGCTGCCCATGTGGTAGTAGTGGGGAAGGAGAGATCATGGAGGGTAAAAACCAAGTTGATAGCAGCATCTGGTATCTGAAACTAAGAATCACTTAGAAATTTCACAATCCTTCTCTTTTAATAACAACAATAGCTAAAATTACATGTGTCTATTCTGTGCCTGGATACAATCTAGTCTAGTTCTCGTTACAACACCATAAAGAAATCACTGTTATTAGATCCCCAATGTAATACCAAGAAAATTTAAGTTCAGGAAGGGTAAGTAACTTCCCTAAGTCCCATCTCTATAAAGGCTGTATCCAGGATTCAAGATTCAAATTCAACTACAGATCAAGAGGAGGAAAAATAAAAGGACTTTTCCTTTCTTTAATTCCCGGTGTGAATGAGGTAGAATGAAATTCCTGGCCAGGCACGGTGTCTCACACCTGTAATCACAGCACTTTGGGAGGCCGAGGTGGGTGGATCACCTGAGGCCAGGAGTTCAAGACCACCCTGGCCAACATGGTAAAAATCCTGTTTCTAATAAAAATTTAAAAATTAGCCAGGCATGGTGGTGCACACCTGTAATCCCAGAAACTTGGGAGGCTAAGGCATGAGAATCTCAAATGAATTTTCTTATTTTACCTGGCAAAAGCAAGATGTATGACTTTACACTCCAATGATATTAGAGGGGAACTTCATTAGTCTGTATTCCTCAGAGTCTAAGGTATTTTAGATACTTTGTCAGACCCCGATAGTCTGAATTTTGTCTCATCTTCTCAACCTTTCAATTGATTGAGATAATGGGTACTCCCTCTGTGTGTTCAAACTAACCTTTGTGGTTGCTTCCATAAGAGATTGGAAGATGGGGAGGAAAAATACAGAAGGAGACATAAGAGGATACCTAATACTGGAAAAACCAGCTTATCAAGAAACGCTCCCAAAGTATCCTTGGAAATACACAGAAGTTGTGCCAGGATAACCAAATGCAGAAGGAAGAGCTGTCTCTTTTCTTAGCACTCACAAGAAGCGGAGAGTAACCATGGGGAAATTACCTGAGCTCTTTAACCTCTGTTCTTCCATCTATGTAAAAAGGCTAACCTGAAAGTCACCCTGTGGAGCTCTTGTAAGGATTTGATGAGCTAGTGCTTATGTGTTCTCTGCACGGTGTGTGGTGCTGAACAAGGCCTCAATAAATGTGTGCCATTTAAAAAAATAGGTAATATATATGAAAGCTTCTATAAGCCCTAAGTGCTATATAAATGTGACTATTTTTTAAACAAAGAGAGAAAATAGACTTAGTTGCATAATGTGAATATGCAGACATCCAGGAGGATCTCTTTCTATCTGAAATATTGATGCTACTGTTTCTCTTTAAGGCCTTTTCTATTTGGTCATGCTTAATGTAATAGTATCTAAAAGCCACTTAGTATTTTCTGTGCAAATGTGCCATTGCAGAATTGAGTAATAAAAGTTGCACCTTTGAAAACAATATGAAACATTTAAGCACCAATGACCTAGTAGCCTCATCTAGCTTTGTGACTCCTTATCATGCAACATCAATGTTTCCATTGTCACTCTGCTGTTTCAGATAACAATGCGGTCTGGACACTTGCCTGTTGGCCATTTAGGAGATTAGAGGCTTTTTTTTCCCTCCTTAGTCTACCACTGTGTTCATTCCCAGCTATACAGTTACCATTTGTAAATCAGTGAAGCAAGAAATTAAGGACACACTAGCAGCCCTGCCTGTGGAATACCAATAACAACAAAGGTGTAGAGTTGCTTTGCTGCCTTGTTGCCGCCTACCATACACCCAACTAAAACATCACTCCTCCAAGTGAGCACAATTATCTCAGTCACCAGGAGGAATAAATGAGGCACAGTGATAACCAGATTAGGATAAAATGAAATAAATTTTCTGGATTTTATAGTACAAAAATGAAGACCTATTTATTTTCTAATGCTTTGTTTTCATGTTTTTGTAGTTTGATTCTCAGGTTAGATTTTAACTTCTATGCTGTCTGGGGTGGTTCCCTAGCTTTGCTCTGAAGTGCAAATTGTTCTGCACAAATGACATCTGATAATTAGGAAACAAAAGAAGGGGGTAAGAAAGTTGTTGAAATACAACTGAGCGAGCTTAGGTTTTTTTCTCTTTGTATGGAGGGAACAAAATCTACCTTCATGGTTACACTAGCCCTGCAGAGGCTCTGATGAACTGTCCCATTAGTAAGAAGCCACCACTATGTCTGTATCCTGCCAGTATATTGTATACAACACATATTCTTCCCTCTCAAAAATGCAGGGCAAGCGAAAGAAACAGATTCATATGCAACAACATTTGGGAAATGGCACAAAATCCTCAAACTCCAAATAGTTTCCTGGGTCATTGGACCATGCTTCCAAGTGTTCTCGGAGCAGAAAATACTAGTCCATTGACATGTAAGATTTTTTGTGTTGGAAAATTACCCTAACAGACATTATGATGTAATAGAATGCTACAATAATGAAAATTGGATGACTGTGGCAAAGTAATCAGCAGACAGAATGAACAGCCCTGAAATTTTTTTGAAAATAGAATATACGTAGGGAAGGGACGTATTCATTTCATAAATTATATGGGAAATTGGCTAATTACTTGAAACAAGAGTTTCAGCTTATAACATGACCCAATTAAATTCCAAATGAGGAACTAAACATAATAAAGGAAGCTGGTAGAAAACTAGAAGAAAATGTAAAATAAATAATTAGTTTAGTGGGGCAAGGACTTTTGATATAAACATAATGGAAGACACTACAAATGTTTAAATGATGACAGGTTTACATAAACCAGCCTCCACTAAAAGAAACTAGGACTCTTTGGAGAAGTGACAGATTCCAGGGCTTGGGTAAAAAAGTACAAGATGGGTCTAGAACATCTTACTGTGCCAGAAAATAAGAGCTTAAAGAATATGAAGATACATCCAAACGATATAGGAACTTCCACTGGCCAAGTCTGGGATTATTTGAACATAATTATAAATGATAATAATAGATTATACCCCATTGAATAAGTTAGGTATCCATGAGTCTATATTGATATAAATTAACAATGAATAACTGAAATTTTGAGTCAAAGTAGGATAATGTAGTGATATAGGAGTTAAAAAGAAATTATTTAGGCAGATAGTGAGGGTAAGAGAGTCCTCAGTAAGGCTTTCCTTTTAATAAAAAGCAGCCCCCAAATCATTTCTTTTCTAACAAAAAAAGCAGCTGCAAAATCGAGCTGCAAACATAGACAAGCAAGCTGGAAGCTTGCACAGGTGAATCCCGGCAGCTCTGCCAAGAGGGAAAGGCAACCTGGGGGCCAGGCATGTGTGACATGGCAGCTCTGTCTTCCCTTTCTTTGGTCAGTCAACCACGTGTACAGTAAGGAACAGACAACATGGCCAGGTAAAGAACTGATCTGCATAATAAAGATTAGGGTGGGGTGGCCAGCTTCTTCACGTGCTATGCAAATGGCACATCTGGTCCATCCAATCTTTGGACCCTATGTAAATCAGACACGGCCTCCTCAAGCTAGTCCATAAAACCTCCGCCCCTACCCCTCCCCTTGCTCTTCCTACTCCCCTCCCCTCCCCCTCCCCTCTCCCACCTCACCCCTCCCCTTCCCAGCCCACCCATCCGCTGCCCCTTCCCCATCCCCCACTTCCCTACTGACTGGAAGTCACACTTGGGAGCCCCTCTCTCTCTCTGCAAGAGGGAGCTATTCTGTTTTTCTTTCAGCTATTAAACCTTGACTCTTTTGTTTTGTTTTGTTTTGTTTTGTTTTGTTTGAGAGGGAATCTTGCTCTGTTGCCCAGGCTGGAATGCAATGGCTCCACTCTTAAACTCACTTCTTGCGTGTCCGAGTCCTGGATTTCCCTGGCCTGAGATGACAAACCTGGGGTATTTACCCCAGATAAGGACAAATGATGCTGCTTCAGTAGGATAACACAGCTTCAAAATCTTTCCCTTTAAAACACTGTTACTGAACCACACTTAGGTCTGCCCACCCAATGAAGCAAAGCCAAATACTGATATCAGGATCTGCAGCAAGAGAAAAGTGAGGCATTTATTGCAGGGCGCTCATGCTTAAGACCTGAACTCCCCAGTGAATTACATGTAAGGGTTTTTAAAGGCAGGGAGGCAGAGGTTCCAGGCAAAGTCATAAATCTATACATGGAGGTTATATATTTATTTGACTTAAAAAAAAAAAAACAGACATTTTGAAGCGGGGGCCTACAGGTCTTGGGTGGATTCAAAGATACTCTGATTTGTGATTGGTTAAGGACACAAAGATTTGTCTAAAAATTTGAAGTCAGCAGAAAAGAATGTTAGCTGTGGTTTTACCCCCTCCAGGCCCCTCAGGAAGAAATTTAGAAGAAAGAATGGTGGTCACAGTTCAATCCTCAGTTCCTTCTTACCTGAGGCCTATGTGCCAGTGGATGGCATTTTCCATCTCATGGGAGTTGGGGTTTCTGAAAAACAACTCAGGGACATATGTTAAGCTGTTATCTTTAGTTTTTATGGGGAAAACATCTTGTGACTCTAACTTCCTTGGCTGTTGTTTTAAGCTACTATTACCTTCTTGCTTATCAGGTTACTCATTTCCTTCTTCAGGCTAGCTAGGTGCCTGGAATTTCCTTTGAAATAACTCAAGATTTCCATTTCTTTCCATGCTTGTGGGGGATGGGGCATTGGGCTGGCACACCCCAAGAGGGATCCCTACTCCATCTCAATACTATACTCACTAAAGACAAAAGGGAAAAGATAAACTTTACAGTGAAGGATCCTGACAGATGCCACCTTAATCAAATGTTTAATGTGCCAATCACTGATAATAGGATGAATCTAGGTAGTGTTCTGCCTGGTAAGAGGTGATAAGAAGACTAGAGCTTCCCCTCTGTGATATCACTGACAAAGGTGCATAACCTGAATTTAATCATGAAGAAACCTCAGAGAGACTCATGAGGGACATCCCAAAAAATAATTGATGTGTAATCTTCAAAACTACCAAGGCTGTGAAAATCAAGGAAATACTGAGGAACTGTTCTAGGTTTATGGAAGCCAAAGAGACATGACAATAATATGCAATGTGATTCTCAATTAATCTTTTTACTAAAAGATACTGTTGGGACTACTGGTGAAACTGGAATGGAGTCTGAAGATTAGATGTCGATGATGTACCGATGTTAATTTCCACCAATTGGATGGTGGTATTGTAATTATGTAGAAGAATATCTTTGTTTATAGGAAATGCACTAAAGCATTCAGAGGTGGTGAAGCCTCCCGTAGGCAACTTAGTCTCAAATATTTCATCAATAAAAACATTCTTGCAACTCTTTATAAGTTTGAGATTGTTTCAAAATAATAACAACATTAACCAAAGAACAAGTGTATCTATTCCAAATTCTCTTTTCCCTTCTGCTAGTTAGGTACATCTAAATATTGTGTTTGTATCATAATATGTTTTTGGTATATCTGTTACCACAGTTTAATCTTCCCTTGCACAAATTTAAATGTCAAGCAATAGGGAAATTATTATGCCATAGCCATATCCTAGAACATTATAAATATTTTTAAGTGGTTTTTTTTGACAAATAGGTAACAACATGGGAAGATTCTCATGGTGTTCTATTGTTTTAAAATGAGAGTAAAGTAAAATAGTATTTACGAAACTAACGTGATTCTGAAAATACGTTCACAACCTGAAAGGAAACATGCACTTCAACCAAGGTTATATCTGGGTAGTGTGAATATAGGTGATTTATTTTCATTTTTATTTTGGTGCTATGTCTCAATTTCCTGTAATGACCATTCATTTGTAAACCAAAAAAAATTGAAATTCCAGTAGCAATTAATATAAAGTGATGTGAAGATGAATATGAAAAAACGGTTGATTAAAGAATGAAGGAGCACGGGGAACTTCACCTGAAAATATGGTATATGGTATACTGAGTGTTTTGAATTAAAGATCAGACAGACCCTCAAGAGCAATGGAGAACAATCCATCTCAACCCCCACACCCCAAAATCTTCTGCCTATCCCAAAGCACAGATAAAGTTGTCTTATCTGCCTAAAATCTAGACCTAACAGAGAAGAAAATAATAACCTCTGGTCCTTTCTCTTAAGTTTTCATTAGCTGAACCCATATCACAGGAAGGAAGACTAAAGTCTGACAACAAACCTGGATAAATTTTTGTCATAACCTTTATCCACTCTGAGGGCCCAACAGACTTTGCTCTAAACCATTGTATGTTCTTCGAGCCCACTAAATTCCCCTAAAAATTATTTACTATCTCCCTAAAATGATCCACACTTTTCCCTAAGAAGTAGGGTACGTAAGAGGCTGTATCCCGTTGAGACATTAGGCAGTCACTCTGTGATTCTCCCTGTGCACGTGGTAGTAATAAATCTGCGTGCTTTTTCTCTTATTAATCTTCTTATTAGTTGAATTTTCAGCAAACCTTCCAAGAGCAAAGGGGACCTTTTCCCTTCACCCACGCAGAGGACGTCTCTGAGGAAGTGAAACATTGCTGGATATACTATAGAAACCATCATGGTAAAGAAAGTATTAGAATAAGACTGGAAGCCAACTATTTTGCCCAAAGGACAGCCCCTCAGCTGTGACTATGCACCTGATTTCTGTGGCTTTGCTGAAATGTAGCTTTAACCCTGAAGTACCCTAAAGGTGAGCACAGCATGATGGAGAGGTGAGAGCACAGACTCTGACTGCTGGCCTCAGTTTCTTTCTCTGCAGTTTGGTGTGAAGCTCAGAGACGGTGTATAGAGCCCCCAGAGATAGTAGCTAGCACCTGGTGACCCAAGTTCTGCTTGGGCCACAGCTCTGCTGTTGCAGGGAAACCTGGGCAGCCGGAGGTGCACAGACCAGTTCTACTGGAAGCTGGTCCCCATCACCTGTACTTTTCCCACAAGACTCCCTTCCTTATCCCCTTCCTCACCCACAAAAGAACTCTTTCCTTACCCACTACCTGTACTTTACCCCCAAGAAACCCCCTTCGTTACCCACCGCCTTCCTTACTCAATCTGGCCAAGGGCAGATTGCAGGGCTCAGAGTGCAATAAAGAAGGGTCAGTAATCCACAAATCCAAATATTCAGTTTTCTGGCAGATGTAGAATCATTCATATTCTTGAATCAAAAGGATCTGTTCATGATTAGAAGAAAAAAAATCCATCTAATTGCTTTTTTCATTAATAGAAACTGCATATAGAAATCCTCTAGAACAACGTCATACACCATGGAGTTGACAATTCATCACACTCTATTCTAGGCTCAGCTTCAGCATATCTGAAATCAGCTAGGAGGCTTCTGTTGATACAAAATACAGTGTTTGTAGTCTGATCTAGTCCTGCGACAGGTGGTAAAGAAGTATGAACTGAAACTGCCATATGGCGATGTGAAGGAAATGTTTCTCTCCAGAGAAATACTTGAAAGTGTCATAAAAACAGTAAAAGCATTTAACATCTCAAAAGGCTTAAATTCAGTATGTACATAAACTGTGTCAACTTTGGAGTCAGGCTGCTTTCGTTCAAATCTCAGCAGATAGATGATACCCAGGCAGATAAGTAATGTGACTTTGTGCAAGTGACTTTGTTATGCCCAGACCCTCTATTCCCCAAAGAAGACCACCAGAGTCCAGAGTCAAAGCCAAGCGGCAAGGATCTTTACGACAAGTTCGAACTTGGTCCCTCCATTACACAGCATACAAGAGGGCCCCGAACAATGCGAGTGTTTGCTTTTTATAGCCCGAAAGTTACAGGGGAACAAAGGAATTCTTTTTGGTTCCCGCGCTTTCAGTAAAACTTTGAATGGCTGCCTCCTTATCGGAGACTTTTCCAGGTGGTGTTTGTACTGGGCTCAGGAAGTTTGAGAGATATATGGCGATATGTGGTGGGATGGGAGGATGGGATGTGTTTGTACTGGGCTCAGGAAGTTTGAGAGATATATGGCGATATGTGGTGGGATGGGAGGATGGGATGTGTTTGTATTGGGCTTGTTTTGAGCCCGGGGCTGAGGAATGTGCCCGGCTCCTCTCAACTTAAACTCCGGAAGCTTTGGTTTCCCCATAGAAAACAGGGAATAAGCCCTGGGGATTATAGTGAAAATGAAAAGAAATAATGTATATACAGCAACTAGCCTGGTCTCTGGTCTATGTGGAAAACACTTATAAGATTATCATTGTCGTTATTGTTTTTATATTATGAATACATTTGTTGTGTTACATATAATTCATGTCTGCCTCCTGTGAAAGTATGTATAGGCATACAGATGGAGATGGTAAGAGAAAAGAGGAAGAGAAAAAATCGGAAAAATATATGCCTGATTCACCCTCCCAATCCTGCTACTCAAACCTTTTATTCTACGCCCAGTCTTCCCCATCTCCGTAAATGGAATACCATCCACCCAGTTGCTCAAGACAAATATTTCAGAGTCAGTGTTAATATCTCCCTTTCCCTTACTGGCTGGCCACTCTCTATCTAATTTCAGTTATTATAATCCCATCATCATCTCTCCCTGGATTTTATATTTTTATTTAGCTTTGTCTTCCTAAATCTTCTCCCTGCTTTCATTCAGAGCCCCTCTAACTACATAAAACCAGAACTTTCTTCTTAAAATAGAAATTAGATCACATTTCTCTTCCCAACTGGAAACACTTTAGTGACTTCTCATTGTACTACAAGTAAGACGCAAACACCTTTCCAGGGCCTCCAAATCTCTGCAAAATTGGGTTCTCGGTATTCCTGAACACCACCTCCTACACCCTCCCTGACTATATTTCAGTCCCTTGAGCAAGCCAAGCTCCTTTCCACATCACAACCTGTGCACAAATTGTTCTCTCTGCCTGGAATACTCCTCCATTTTTGCATAAATGTCTGATTCCTTTCTGACCTTCAAGCCAGAATTTCAAGGTCAATTGCTCAGAGAGGCCTTCCCAGTACACCAGCTGAAGCAGACGACCTCCTCACCTCAGTTATTCTCTAGATCCACATTGTGTCTTAACAGCACATAAAATAACTTTTATTTTATTAGTTTTTTATTTTTTCTTGTGTCTGTCTCTCCCAAAGGCTATAAATAACTTGAAGGCTAGGGCCATATCTGTCTTTTCCATGTTTTCACTTGCAGTGCTCAATATGATGCACTGTGCTGGGCATAGAGAAGATGTTCAGTGAATATTTGATGTAAGAAATTGGGGAATTGAATAAAACAATCTTGTAAATTTCCTTCGTTAAAATGCCCTAGATGCATAATAATTTATTTTAACTCATTACTGAAAAGTCAGTGAGGAAAAAAGACAACACATTTTTATATGTTTATATGTATGCTTAAAGGGTTAGAAGTGTTTGATCTTTTATGGATCAATTGTTCAAGAATTATCTGTTGCCTAGAAAGAGATCATGTGAAAGAGGCAAATGTAAATTCAGGAATTTTGCTCATCGCAGTTAATTGACAGTTTCAGGGCCAATGGATCACATGAGTCACTTTTTAGAAATCTTTCTCCTATTTTAGAGGATACAGTGGTTTGAAACCAACATCACAACAGCATGTTTCATAGGACTTGTTCCTTATTGATCATGGGCAAAGTCCAATTTCAAGCAGGTAATTGTCATCTGAGGGCCTGACTTCTCATGGGCCCCAGCTGCTTTTTTTCTGGATAATTTAGGCAATATTAGAAGTTGACTGCAGTGAATGTCATGTTGTGTCTCTCAGATCCCCCTCTTTGGAACTTGGGCCCTCACCCCCCAGCAGCTTGTGTGCTATTGAAGAGAGCTAAGGTCCAAGGTCATGTCCCATCTCAGGGGATGGTCTTTATTCAAAAGCTGCCCTGGGTGCATTGAGAGTGGAGGAAATCCAGCCTCTTGCATAAGGTGATGGCACAAATCCGAGGAGCCATTCCAGCTCCAGAGATCTGTTGGACTATTAAGGCCTATGTTGCATTTACATTGACTGCACTGAGTTTAGCTCCCGCCTCTGTCCAATCCTACTTTCTTTACTTCCCTACAGATGTTGATCCCAAGATCACTCCCAGTAATATTCCTGCAGCCAGATCTCCATCTCAAGGTAGAAAAGATAATGTCTTTGATATGGTCTGGCTGTGTCCCCACCCCAATCTCATCTTGAGTTATAGTTCCCATAATTCCCATGTGTTATGGGAGGGACCCACTGGGAGATAATTGAATCATGGGGGTGCTTTTCCCCATGCTGTTCTCATGGTAGTGAATAAGTCTCACAAGGTCTGATGGTTTTACAAGGGGTTTCCCCTTTCTCTTGGCTCTCATTTCTCTCTTGCCTGTTGCCATGTAAGATGTCCCTTGCTCTCGATTGTGAGGCCTCCCCAGCCATGGGGAACTGTGAGCCCATTAAACCTCTTTTTCTTTATAAATTTTACAGTCTCAGGTATGTCTTTATCAGTAGCATGAAAACGGACTAATACAGTCTCCTTCTTAAGACACTGATTAAAGTGATTTGGTGCCACATTTTTTTATACCATTCCCCTTTTCCTTGGCTTGAAAGGAGTCCTTTGGGAAAAGGGTGAATAAGAGAGTCTGCTGTCCAGCTCTCTCCTAACCATAGGTGGTATTTAATGACAGTTTTGAAAATGTTGATGGCACAGTCTCCTGCTGACCCATCTTGAAACCGAAACTATCATCCATTTCCTTTCTACACTCCATGGCTTCTTCCCAGTACAGATAAAAATGCAAGATGGACCACTTCATTCTAATTAATTAGGAAGAGACTAATCATAGATACATACTTTGATATAATTACAGTTGTCCTCCCAACTGTGGTTTTGTACTCCAAAGTTTCCCCATGGTCAACTTTAGTGCAAGAATATTACATATAGCAAGATATGTTGGGAGCGACAGCGAGATCATATTCATTTGACTTTTGTTACAGTATGTTGTTATAATTATTCTATTTTATTAGTAGTTATTGTTGTTTGTCTCTTACTGTGCCTAACCGATACATTAAACTGTATCATAGGTATGCATATATAGGAAAAATCACACTATATGTAGGGTTCAGTACTATCTGTGGTTTCAGGCATTCGCTGGGGGTCTTGGAATATGTCCTCCATGGATAAGGTGAGACAACTGTATTTTAAAGACATGTGTTATGAGCTGAATTGGGCCCCATCCCCCAAAATCAAATGCTGCCATCCTAACTTGAGAATGGGATTGTATTTGGAAATAGGATTTTTAAAGAGGTAAAGTTAAAAGGCGGTCATAGGTGTGGGCCCTAATCCAACACAAATTGTGTGCTTATAAAAAGAGGAGATTGGGACAGAGCCACAAACAGAAGGAAGACCATGTGAAGACACACAGGGAAAAGACAGCCATCTAGAAGCAAAGGAGGGAGGCCTCAGAAGAAACCAACCCTGCCAAACACCTTGATCTCAGGCTTCAAGCCTCCAGCACTGTAAGAAAATAAATTTATGTTATTTAAGCCACACGGTCTGTGATACTTTGTTATGGCAGCCCCCAGGAAGTAATGCAACATGGAATCATAAGACTTGTGGATTTTGTTTCATGTCCTTTAAATGCCCTGAGCACATCTAAAAGGTCAGGCAGAGGCAGCAATAGAGGGGCTCCAAAAAGTCTCTAGGCTGTCTGACTTCTTTGACCCTTGCCCTGGTTTCTCTGACCCATCCTGTTTTCCATATATTTATTTCTGTTTGGTGAGGGTACTATGAATTGATCATTTGGTTTTAGAGTGTTTCCTCCAATCACATCTTGAATTCCTGTACACATTTTCCTCTGCTTTTATGCTGTTGCTGTTATATCCTGCACCCCATGCCCCAGGAAGTGATCCTGGCCAGGTTTCTACTAATTTAGCTCTTCCTGAAAGAGGAAATCAGCTGGAAATTTCAAGAGCTGCACACAGGTTAGAGGGCCGGAGTTACTAACAGGGGAATCATCATATTGATTTTATTCTGATCCCTTACCTAAAGATTTAGCAAATACATCTTATTGGACAGCCTAGGGCTTCCTAGATTTAAGGCATCTGACTGTAATGTATCGACCAAATTTAATTAAGGGAAAGAAAAAAAATTAGTAAATATATAGATTTGAAAGGTTTGAAATGATAATGGCACAGTCTCCTGCTGACCCCTGACCCATCTTGAAATGGAAACTACCATCTGCTTCCTTTCTCTACTCCTTAGTGTCTTTCAATTTTGCACAAATGTCTTGTCCCTTTCTGACGCTCTGGAATAGATAGATAGATAGATAGATAGATAGATAGATAGATAGATATTATAAATAATATGTAAACATATATATATGTATTTTTTTTTATTTATTTTTTTTCCAGAAAAGAACTTCACTGTAAGTGACAATTCCCATTGTCCCCCAGGAATCCTTTATGTGACAGTTTGGGGCCTACATTCAGTCTTCCCAGGCTCTCTGCTGATCAAATCATCTCTGATGATTGTCTCATGGCACCATCATGCTTCTGCCATCTTGTACCTGCACCACTGCAGCCACTCAGGAGCCCTAAAGGGGCCTGGACTGTATAGTGTTCTATGGCAGAACAGGCACCTCAGTCCCATGCAAGTACAGTTAAAGAGCATCAAATCTGTGCTGCCCACATGGAAATGCTCAGCTTCTGGTACAATAGCTGTTTAATTGCTTCACGTACAGCCCCCTCTCCTGTCCTTGGACTCAGTTAAGATGCAGGGACCCAACTGAGTGACAGGTTCTGCTCTGTGCTCCATAGTGATGACTAAGGCTTTGTTTCTGGGTCAAGCTTGTCACGACTCCTTTTTCTCTTAGGGGAAGCTCTCTCCTAGCATATTCCTCAGTGTCTCATGCAAAGAAGTTTCTGGTAAGCTGTGAATATGCCCGGGAGGGCTGAATAGTCATTTCTAGGACAAGCCAGGGACTTCCTGCCTCCAGTAACTCTCTCCACGGCTTCCCTCAAATATGTTTATAGGGTGGGAGTTATAGACAAAAAGTAGAGAAGATACCATTGCTTCTTGAGGGAGAAGCTCAAATGCTGGCTTTATTTTCCCTGGATATTCTACTTTGCTCTTGTGCCTATTGTTTGGTTTGAGTTAGGACATTCAACTTTTGACTTATTATTATCACAGATGGTTCTAGTGTCCTTACTTGTGCAAACCAAAAAGTATGTGAGACAGGTCTCAATCAATTTAGAGGTCTATATTGCCAAAGTTAAGGGCCATGGCCCATGGCACAGCCTCAGGAGGTCCTGAGAGCATGTGTCTAAGGTGGTTGAGTTATAGCATGGTTTCTTACATTTTAGGGAGACAGAAGTTACAGGCAAAGACATAAATCAATACATGGAAGGTACACATTGGTTCAGTCCAGAAGGGCAGGACATCTTGAAGGGAGGTAGGGGGCATCTTTCAGGTCATAGGTAGATTCAAAGATTTCCTGATTGGCGATTGGTCAAAAGAGTTAAGCTCTGTCTGAAGAGTTGAATTTGGAAAATAAAATAAAATAAAGACTTGAGTAATTTAGATAAGGGGGACTGTGGAAGCCTCTAGGTAGCAGGCTTCAGGGAAAATAGATGGGAAATATCTCTTATCAGACTCTAAAATATGTCAGACTCCCCTGAAAAGACCTAGTAAGGGAAAGATATTCTCTACAGAACAGAAATTTCCCCCATAAGAGATGGTTTTGCAGGGCTTTTTAAAAACATGTCAAAGAAATACATTTTGAGGGTAAATATTTTGCCTGGTATCTGTCATATGATGCTATACTAGAGTCACATTGGAATTTGGTACCCTATTGTTACAAAGAGTTTGTTTTGTTAGTCTTAAGATCTCTGTTTTGATTCTAATGCTGGTCAGTTGTTCCTGAACTCCAAAGGGCAGAGGCCGGAATGAGGCATGAATAGCTCTTCCTTCCTGTCATGGCCTGAACCAGTTTTTCAGGTTTCTTTGGGGTCCTCTTGGTCAAGAGGGGGCCCATTTAGACTATTGAGGGGGCTTAGAATTTTATTTTAGATTTACACTTGTTTACCAGAGAGTGATGACAATACATCCAAAATCTGTCACCTAAGATCTTGTACATGTCCTGTCAGCCTAGTCTTTGTTGGAAGATCAGTATTCTGTTCTGGCTGGTTCCTGATTTTACTCAGTGCACCTCCTCCCTTGATCACGGGAGGAGTTTGAGATCTTTTTCAGTAACAATACTGAAAAGTTTCTTTCTGTGTGGAGTCCAGATGAAAGGTAAACACTCCTGGATGTTTTAGTTTGAAAAATCTCATGTCTAATTTGATGTGGAAATGGATTTTTTTAAATGACATATATGATGACATTATATTTTGGACTGGAGAGAAAGTGATATGGTTTGGCTGTGTCCCCACCCAAATCTCATCTTTAACTGTAGCTCCCATAATCCCATGTGTCATGGGAGGGACCCAGAGGGAGGTAATTAAATCACGAGGGTGAGTTTTTCCCGTGCTGTTCTCATGATAGTGAGTAAGTCTCATGAGATCTGATAGTTTTATAAAAGGCAGTTCCCCTACACATACTCTCTTGTCTGCTGCCATGTAAGATGTACCTTTGCTCCTCCTTGGCCTTCTGCCATGATTGTGAGCACCCCCCCAAGCCATGTGGAACTGTGAGTCCATTAAACCTCTTTTTCTTTGTAAATTACCTAATCTCAGGTATGTCTTTATTAGCAGCATGAGAATGAACTAATGCAGTAAATTGGTACCAGTAGAATGGTGTGCTGCTATAAGGATACCCAAAAACATGGAAGCAGCTTTGGAACTGTGTAAGGGCAAACGTTGGAACAGTTTGGAGGGCTCAGAAGAAGACAGGAAGATGTAGGAAAGTTTTCAACTTTCTAGAGACTTGGAGAGCTCAGAAGACAGGAAGATGTGGGAAAGTTTGGAATTCCTGGAGACTTGTTGAATGGCTTTGACCAAAATGCTGATAGTGATATGGACAATAAAGTCCAGGCTGAGAAAGTCTGAGATGGAGATGAGGAACCTGTTGGGACCTGCAGTAAAGATTACTCTTGCTATGCAAAGAGACTGGCATCATTTTGCTCCTGCCCCAGAGATCTGTGGAACTTTGAACTTGAGAGAGATGATTTAGGGTATCCAGCAGAAGAGATTTCTAAGCAGCAAAGCATTCAAGAGGAAGCAGAGCACAAAAGTTTGGAAAATTGGCAGCCTGATGATGTGATAGAAAAGAAAACCCCATTTTCTGGGAAAAAATCAAGCAGGCTGCAGAAATTTGCATAAGTAATAAGCTGCAGAATGTTAATCACCAAGACAATGAGAGAAATGTCTTCAGGGCATGTCACAGACCTTCTCAGCCTCTCCTTTCCCATCATAGGTTCACAAGCCTAGGAGGAAAAAATGGTTACTTGGGCCAGGGCTTCCCTGCTGTATGCAGCCTTAGGACTTGGTGCCCTGTGCCCCAGCCATTGCAACCATGGCTAAAAGGGGCCAACATAGAACTCAGGCCATTGCTTCACATGGTGTAAGCCCTAAACCTTTGTGGCTTACACATGGTGCTGGGCCTGTGAGTACACAGAAGTCAAGAATTGAGGTTTGGGAACCTCTGCCTGGATTTCAGATGGTGTATGGAAATGCCTGGACGTCCAGGCTGTGGTGTGCTGCAGGGGCAAAGCCCTCACAGAGAACCTCTGCTAGGGAAGTGCAGAAGGGAAATGTGGGGTGGGAGCCCCCACACAGAGTCCTCACTGGGGCACTGCCTAGTGGAGCTGTGAGAAAAGGGTCACCATCCTCCAGACCCCAGAATGGTACAGCCACTGACAGCTTGTACCACGCACATGGAAAAGTAACAGACACTCAACGCCAGCCCATGAAAGCAGCCAGGAGTGGGGGCTGTACCCTGGAAGGCCACAGGGGTAGGGCTGCCCAAGACCATGGGAACCCACCTCTTACATTAGCATGACCTGGATGTGAGACATTAAGTCAAAGGATATCATTTTGGGGCTTCATGATTTGACTGCCCTGCAGGATATGGGACTTGCATGGGGCCTGTAGCTCCCTCATTTTGGTCAAATTCTCCCATTTGGAACAGGTATATTCCTGCATCCTCATTGTATCTAGGAAGTAACTAACTTGGTTTTGATTTTACAGGCCCATAGGTTGAAAGGTCTTGCCTTGTCTCAGATGAGACTTAGGACTGTGGACTTTTGAGTTAATGCTGAAATGAGTTAAGACTTTGGGGGACTGTTGGGAAGGCATGATTGGTTTTGAAATGTGAGGATATGAGGTTTGGGAGGGGCCAGGGTTGGAATGATATGGTTTGACTGTGTCCCCTCCCAAATATCATCTTGAAATTTTAGCTCCTATAATCCTCACATATTGTGGAAGGGACCTGATGGGAGGTAATTGAATCATGGGTTTTTTCCATGCTATTTTTGTGATAGTGAATAAGTCTCATGAGATCTGATGGTTTTATAAATGGGAGTTATCCTGCATACACTTTTTAGCCTGCTGCCATGTAAGATGTACCTTTGCTCCTCCTTGTCTTCTGCCATGATTGTGAAGCCTCCCCAGCCATGTGGAACTGTGAATCAATTAAACCTCTCTTTCCTTATAAATTACCCAGTCTTGGGTATGTTTTTATTAGCATTGTGAGAACAGACTCATACAGACGGTAATGTTGTATAGGATTGTTCAAGCATTTGTCATCACTGAATCCTTCAAATATGTAACTTGGGATCATCTGCTGACCAGAAATGACTTTGTTCAATAAAATACTCCTTGAGATAATGACATTTTCTATTTTTTACTGGTATGTAAATGTGAAATGCTGCTGTTATTAAAACAAGAGTTTAGAGCTAAGGTGTAATGAAGGTTTTGTTTGTTTGTTGGCTAATTTTTCCATATGGAAAATGATATGTAAGTATAGCTTTCATAAAGATTTAGCAAAAGTGGAAAGCAAGAGAGGTAGAAAAGAGTTGATTCCATGAATGTAAAACAATGGCTTTTGATTTTTCACTGTGCCATCATCCCATTCAAATGTGCATGTGACCTGGTGTTGGAGAATGCTCAGGGGACAGGCCCAGGAGCTGCTTCCAACTACCATGTTTTTCCATCACAGGCTGCTGTGCTATGGCTGATGCTGCAGTTCCAGAGCAGGCTCCCTGCTGTGATTCCACTCATGAGATGTTTCCCAGCAGAGGAACTAGCCACAGTGAAAGAGGTGACCCCCATTTCCTGTTTCTGGGAAGGCTGCAGAACCAAGCTTTGAAGTGGATTGCCAGCCCAGTTCCAAGCTAGATGCCCAATCTACAAGCTAGATGTCAAAGGTCATACTGAATCTTTGATGCATGACAGAGGCTGATACTGGAAGCTTTGTAAAAGCAAATCTTCCTGGGTATCAAAGGAATTTAAGTCTGGTAATGTAGCAAAGTTTCCCAATATTTCAAACACTGGCAGCATGTTTCCAAAAACAGGTAGCACAATCTTCTTTTCACAACAAAAACTAAAATTATAGTAGGATGTCAATGTATTTAAATAGCAGAGGCTGTAGAAGACAGCATATAAGGGGGCATTAGTCTATTACCCATAACATTGAGAGGAGGCCTGGTACAATGGTTAAACAAGTCCTGGGTTTGAATCTGTGCTCAACTCTCTGCAAATTGCATAATCTCTCTGAGCTTTAAATATTATTTCGAGATGTCTATTCATGTAAAATACCTAGGATGCTGCTTGGCACATGGTAATGAAAGACCCTAATGGAGGATAACTGGTATATAACAAAGACTGTCAGGTTTATTTCGCTTAAAATTAGGAGCAAAACTTTATGGTGAATGACAAAAACAAGCTGCTAGCTGATAAACAAAACTGTAATTGGTAAAACTGCTTTATGTAAAAAGAAAATTCAGTCACAGTGACTCATACATGTAATCCCAGCACTTTGGGAAGTTGAGGTGGAAAGATTGCTTTAGCCTAGGAGTTTGAGACCAGCCTGGACAATATATATATATGTGTATATATACACACATATATAATATATATATTATACACACACACACACGCACACATGCACACATACATATATGTATAAATACATGTACACACATTTATTTATATATATTTACATATTTGCATATGTATATTACTTTACTGTATATACATATATGTATATGTATAATGTATGTGTAAATATGTAATATATGTATATCATTTTACTTTATATGTACATATATGTAAATATATAAATATGTGTAAATATGTAATATAAGTATATATAAAGTAAAATGATATACTTATATAAATAAAATAAAGTAAAACAATACAAATACATTTATTTTATAGCTAATTGGGTTTAAATTATAATTGCTTACAAATTCCTGCTCCAGTCCTCTCTGTAGGTGGTTCAACCCTGGGCACAGGGAGCAGACATAAGCAGCAAACTGCCAGTGGTTTGTCTCAGAAAATAAGGAAACCCAATGAGAGGGAGAAAGATGGGGGAACAGCTGGTTGGTGGAGCAGTCAGAACACACACAACATTTATTGATTAAGTTTGCTGTCTTATATAGGCAAACCCCAAAACAACTACGATAGTAACATCAAAGGAAACTGATTATAGATTACCGTAAGAGGCATAATAATAATGAAAAAGCTGAAATACCATGAGAATTACCAAAATGTGACACAGAGACAAGATGTGAGCACATGCTGTTGAAAATATGGTGCCAAAAGACTTGCTTGACACTGGGTTGCCACAAACCTTCAATTTGTAATAAATGCAACCTCTGCAAAGTACAGAAAAGCAAAGCACAATAAACTGATGCATTCCTGTGCTTATGGTAATTGTATTTTCAGAAAATCTGTTTTTGAAAAGAAAATGTTTTAAGTGAAATATTTTGCAAGAATTACAGAGCCCATCAGTGGCCTCAGAATATCTTACTGCTGTAGTTCAAAAATAACTCCCCCTTCCTTTCAATTTGGTGTGTGACTTAAAAACTTGTCACTCGAAAAAATTAAGAATTGAGCTAAAAGTCTATTCTTCACTCAATAATGAGAATGGAGCACTTAAATATACTTTTCTTCCTGATTATTCCTTGACCCTGTATGTCAGGGATGTGCACGTATGTGTTATGCAATGTGTTTTGTGCTAGTGGCACATTAGCAGGAAGCAACCATACCTGCCACCAAGCAAGACTCCTATTTCTGGTAGAAGTATGAGGTCTTGGAGAAGAAAATGTTGTGCCCTTCTATTCCAGAAACAAAAAACAAGGAAATGATGCAGAAGTCTCTCGGGGAGAGTATCTGCCAAGTTTCCATTTTATTTCTTGGTATGTAAAGAAATATTCAGTGTCCCCTCTATATAAAATAAGAAAACCATGGTATATAATGATGTTTTCTATTTATATTGTGACTTTCAGAATGGTTTTGTAAATGCTCTTTTATTGGGTCTTCACAAATCTCCTGCAAAAATAAAATGTTAGGATTGGACTTATTCTTTTCATTTTTCAAACAAAGAAACTGAATTTGTGTACCCATGATCAACAATAAGTGCTAAATCCAGAGTGAAACCTGAGTCTGGAAATTGCATGAGTTTTTTCCCAATTTATCTGTGGTGTACTAAAATGATTAAAGGATTTAGAATCCAAACAACTGCATTTGAACCTTGGTTCTATCAAGAGCTCCCCATAAGACTGTTAGAAGGAAAAAAATGCACAAGAAAGCACTTAACTATAAATCACTGCAAATGGCAGTTATTAAGTTTTTCTATCACGCTCTTCAAAATATAACAGACAAATATTAACTACTTGAAGGCAAGAGCCATTTTATCTACTACTTTTCTGTTCATCACAGAACCTAACACAGTGCTGAAGACATATAAGTGCTATTAATAAGAGATAAATAAATATATGCTAACTGAGAACAATTATGGGGTTACTAAGGTGCCAAAACATTTTAAAGAAAAATATGAATAAAACCTAAAGAAAGGGGAAAAGAAAATGAGACATTGAGAGTCATGCAAGGTGAATTGCTAATGGAAAATGTCTCTGATCAGATGCATTTTGCTTTGCTCAGTTGCTCATGCATTGCTAGCAGTGGTTTCAAGTACCTTGGAGTCAGGCAACTGCCATCACAAAAATGGTTTTGCATGCCTCTGTAGTCCCAGTTACTAGGGAGGCTGAGGTGGGAGAATCACTTGAGCTGAGTCAAGTCTGCAGTGAGGTCGAGTCTGCAGTGGTTGAGTCTGCAGTGAGCTATGATCCTGCTACTGCCCTCCAGTCTAGGCAGCAGAGCAAGACCCTGTCTTGAAAAAAAAAAAAAAGAAAAGAAAAATAGTTTTGAAAAAAATAGACTATAGTATCCTGGAGCAAAGTGTCAAGTGCAGT
This sequence comes from Macaca nemestrina, assembly GCF_043159975.1. Lineage (NCBI taxonomy): Eukaryota > Metazoa > Chordata > Mammalia > Primates > Cercopithecidae > Macaca > Macaca nemestrina. The sequence goes on along the minus strand of NC_092133.1, from coordinate 117,996,618 downwards.
AGTTTCTTATATTTACTTCCAGAAAGACTCAGATGTCAGATATTAAATGTACAAAGTGTTTAAGAACCTGGAAGACAGTTCTTAATCACAGAAGTGGAAGAAATAATATGTCACCTCAGACATGACAGAGCAGGATCTTCGCCATCTTGGACAAGCACCACCATTTTAAAGTTCCCCTTGATCAAAAAACCACCTAAATCCAAAGGGCATCAACCTAATGGTTAAGGTCAACATGACCATAAACCAAAAATGACATCTCCAACCAGAAACATTACAACCGTAAGATAAACCCCTCCCAGACCAGAGACATACCAGCCCTGAGATAACCTCCCTTCTGGCCAGAGAGATGTCAGCCCCAAGATAACCTCCCCTCCTACCAGACATTCCAACCCTACAATAAATTTCTCCTCCACACAGAAACATTCCAAGCCTGTGATGAGCTCTCTCACCCTAAAACCCTTAACTACTCTTAGTCTGTGAGAGACAGTGTACCTAACTGAAACTGGCCAGAAGCCCCTCTTAGGTTTATTCTCCAAAATAAACTCGTCTTTGACTGTTGAGCTGTTTTCTGTGTTTCTCTCTTTTTCTTTAACTTTTATAAGACAAGTATATATTGCATATTAATGTCAATATATGTGAGCCATTCATTGTGGCTGGTCATGATCTGCAGTACCTTCTCCATGGATGTATTGGTATTGCAAGCAGGCAGTTCACAGTCTCTAGTGGGAACTATAATAGTTTTCACTGAATGGATTTAGTTGAACTTCATATTTGCTATGTTTTTCTGTGTACTTCACTCCAGAGGGGAGATCAGAAATTTCCTCGCTGTTGTTTTTTCCTGTTCCTAAGGAAACCTGAGGACCACAGATCAATCTTGAGAGCCAGATGGCAGTGATTTGAAGAAGGGATAGTGCTTGGCCACACACATACCCTGGGAGTCAGCATCCCTCCTACTTTTAGATTTGTTCTGCCTCTGCGTAGCCTGTGGTTTGGGTTAAGGACAGCAGTTTCTGCAATGAATTCTGACTCCCTAGGATAAAACACCATCTGGAAATTAATCAGCTAGGATATGAAAGAGGATCTGGCTGCTTTTAGGCAAGAGCACACACCTCAGAGTTTCTAGCGTTGGCCAATCACACACACACACGAAAGAACCAAATTAGAAAGGATGGAGGGAAACCTGGGTTTGCATTGGTTGATTTTTGGGCCCCCCATCTCCACAGACTGGACTCCACAGCCTGCCATTCCCCAGTACACTCATCTCCAACCTCCACTTGTTCCCTTCCTTGGCATCTGCACTTTTCACTTTGCTAATTTCTAACCATGTGTAATACCCTCATTATGGCATTCCTATTCCCATTCTTGAACTGCCAATTACAGTAGGAGAAAAAATTTGAGCCCCAGTGATCGAGCTTACTCCAGTTACCGCCCATCACACTTTCTTCATGGGCACCCACATTGTTTTTACTCTTCCCTTGTTACAAACTCCTCTTTGCCAGGAGACCCTGGTCCTGGCCACATCTGTGCACATATACACACACTCTCAATGTGTACCTACTTACCATACTGAATGGCACTATGCTGCACTGGCCTGCCTTCACTTTACGTTCATCTCCCCAATTCAAAGTTTTCCCATATATTTACTCTCTAGATCTTATGTATGTTTCACTGAAGATGAACACTACCTTTCCAGCGCCCATGTGTTCATGAGTTTGCCCCATTTGCCTTCCCCTGGATTCGCTCCATTGCTTCTTCCTCTTCTGCGTTTCTCTTTATCCAGTCACTTATTCATTCACCAATCAGAACTTCTATCCTGTATTAAAGCACCAAGGACACAAAAATGAATAAATGATGGGCTCTACCTTTGAGGAGACACACAAACAAAAGTAAAATTCTAATTCAATGGGATTAGAGCTGTTTGAAAGGTACCAGAGAAGAAAGTAAGAAAGTCCACATGCCTCATGTGTTGTTCTAAAAAACATGAAAAAGTAGTAGCACAGGGTATAATATGTGTGCTTAATGTACACTATGTTTTTCAAGGATAGATCGGTGCTTGATCTGCAGTTGCTTCTCTTCTAGACTCCTTTCTCTTGCTGATATCTACAAACCCCATAAAAAAGCCTTTGCCATGTTGCTACCTCTCACTTTGTTGCTACCTCTCACCTTTTTATTTCTTTCTTTTCTGAGACAGAGTCTCCCTCTGTTGCCCGGGCTGGAGTGCAGTGGCGCAATCTTGGCTCACCTCCGCATCCTGGGTTCAAACCATTCTTCCTGCCTCAGTCTCCCAAGTGCTGGGATTACAGGTGCGTGCCACCACACCCAGCTAATTTTTGTATTTTTTAGTAGAGACGGGGTTTCCCCATGTTGGGCAGGCTGGTATTGAACTCCTTGCCTCAGGTAATCCACCCACCTAGGCCTTCCAAAGTGCTGGGATTACAAGCGTGAGCCACCACACCTGGCCTCACTTCTTTCCTTTATCTTCAGACTGTTTGAAAGTCTTCCTTGGCTAATCTTTCTCCTTGATCACTCATTTATTATAAAAATATGTGTGACCTTGAGTGAAATAGGAATCATCTCAGTATATGTATATAGATACACCTATATATACCTCTCTCTCTATATATATATATACATATATATATACACACACACAAAATGAAATTCATTTTATAAATAAAATCTTCTGGATTGCCTATATTTCTGTGTATGTATGTATGTATAATTTTAGAACTATTTAGTGAGAACAGCGAGGAAACATTCCTGTTCTTGTATTCTGAGGCTTTTCGGGACCTGCATTTCAGAAGCAGTTTAATCAAATTTGGTCCTTTTAGGATCTGTGTGATCAAGGAAGGATCATTTTTAGAGTTGTCAGACTCTCCAGAGTCACCATTAACCAAAGCCAATCCCTTGGTGGGGGTGATAAGAGTTTGCATCTGAATTTCCAGGACTGTCTTGGAATTGGATTTCCCTCTATGAGCCAGAGTCAGGTAACATTTGCTTAGGCACTTCTCCAGGTGAGTATAATGAACCATGGAAATAATCTTCCATATCACACTCATCAAAAGCAATACTATCTCTTTTTAATTTGAAGACATTTATTTGTTTACTTATTCATTCATTCATTCATTCATTTATTTATTTATTTTGAGACAGAGTCTCTCTGTTGCCCAGGCTGCAGTGCAGTGGTGTGATCTTGGCTCACTGCAACCTTTGCTTCCTAGGTTCAAGTGATTCTCCTGCCTCAGCCTCCTGAGTAGCTGGGATACACTCATGTACCACCATGCCTGGCTAATTTTTTTTTTTGTATTTTTAGTAGAGATGGAGTTTCACCATGTTGGCCAGGTTGGTCTCAAACTCCTGACCTCAGATGATCCGCACGCCTTGGCCGCCCAAAGTGCTAGGATTACAGGCGTGAGCTACTGGACCTGACCTAATTCAAAGACTTTTAAATTAGGCTCCATTCTTGATATTGTGTAATACCTAATTCACAATATTTTTTATAACAAACTATAATGGCTAATGTGCTTTCCCTACCCTACAGATAAAGTATGATCTTGCTAGTTTATTTGGTTTTAAACATTTATTTAGAAGTCATGTTGAATGTATGAATCACAGTCACCACTTGACCTTCTACCACATCAACTACGAAATGTTTTGAAATGGGTAAGGTACATGAAGAAAATTTTATTAGAGATGTCTGGTTGTATTAGATCATTCTAAAGCTTATTTCCATACTCTTTCTTATATTTTTGTATTTATTCATGTTTCTAATTTAGTCTCATTTCTGAATTCTTTAACATATGACTATTCCATTCTTCCAAATTATTTTATTAACAGAATTGTTGGATTACTAAATGGTTGTCAATATTTAAGTTCTGTTACTATTAATTGATCAGATAATAAACAAATGACTGGGGTGATAATTTCTGGTCATTTCATTTCTTCCTGGCTAGCAAATCTCAAAATACCGGCTTTGAAGGTATTTTTTAAAATCACACTATTAGAATGTCAAATATTACTAAAGTCTTCACTTTTTTCTTTGTTGTTTTCTCATTCAGTCTTTACAGAGACTGACAAAAATTACCAATGTGATTGTATTGCAAGTCATCAGGGCGAGGTGTTTGGAAAAGTTTTCAATTAGCAATAATCATGCCTCCCATTCCCCCAGGGTCTGCTGTCTGCTGTCAATACAATAATTTTATGTTTTATTTTTAGAGACAGGGTCTCACTCTTTCACCCAGGCTAGAGCGCAGTGGCACTACCAAAGGTATCACAGCTCAATGTAACCTCAAACTCCAACTACCCACAATCCAATAACTTTTACCAGTGATAATAGCTTCTTCTTTTAACACCCTTCCCAACTGCCTTCATCCCCTAGGTATGGAACAATCCAGAATTTAGAGCCAGGGGATCTAGGTTTGAATTTTCTAGTTCATGAATAAGACAGACATCAGTTTCCTTATGTCTAACATGGGGATAATAATATTGACCTCAAAGAGATGTTGTAAGGATTAAACATACATGAAAAGAATAATACAAATGCTATGAATAATTAATAATTAATCTGCATTCTCTGGAGGGCCTTTAATGACTCACACATTGCAGAGAATTTCAGGTTCAGTGATAAGTAAATGGGAAGATATTTTTGGATATCTACAAAGTTTCCTACCTTTTCATGCAGAAGCAACCCTGTGCATTGAAAGACAACTGGCCGGGTGTGGTGGCTCATGCCTGTAAATCCCAGCACTTTGGGAGGCCGAGATGGCGGATCACGAGGTCAGGAGATCAAGGCCATCCTGAATAACACAGTGAAACCCCTTCTCTACTAAAAACACAAAAAATTAGCCAGGCATGGTGGCACATACCCATAGTCCCCGCTACTCAGGAGGCTGAGGTAGGAGAGTCGCTTGAACCTGGGAGGCAGAGATTGCAGTGAGCCAAGATCACGCCACTACACTCCAGCCTGGGCAACAGAGTGAGACTCTGTAAAAAAAAAAAAAAAAAAAAAGACAACCAACGCCACAACCTTAGGATGGCTATTATAAAAACAAGCAAACAAAATGTAAATCAAAAAATAACACGTATTGGTGAGAATGTAGAGCAATTGGAACACTTGTGCACTATTGGTGGGAATGTAAAGTGATGCAGCCACTATGGAAAATATTATGGTGGTTCCTCAGAATATTAAAATAGAATTACCATTTGCTCCAGCAATTCCACTCCTGGGAATATATCAAAAACGACTGAAAACAGGGACTCAAAGAGATATTGGTACACCCAGGCTCACAGCAGCATTGATCACAATAGCCAAACGGTGAAAGAAAGCAACCCGTGTGTCCACTGACAAATGAATACACACACAAAATGTGAGTTTGTATTTGAATGCACACCTAAAGTGGAATATTATTCAGCCTTAAAAAGGAAGGAAACTCTGACAAATGCAACAACACTGATGAACCTTGAGGACATTATGTTAAATGAAATAAGCCAGTCCAAAAATATATATATATATATACAGTGTGATTCCACTAATATAAGGTTAGAGCAGTCAAATTCATAGAGACAGAAAGTAGAATGGTGGTTGCCAGGGGCTTGAGGGTAGAATGGAATGGGAGTTAGTGTTTAATGAGTACAGAGTTTCAGTTTTGCAAAAGAGTTCTGTGGATGGATGGCAGTGATGGTAGCACAATATGAACGCACTTAATAACACTAAACTGTAAACTTACAAATAGTTGAGATGGTAAATTTTATGTTATACGTATTTCACCACATCTTTAAAAGACAATCAACCAATCTGGCACATCAATTTACTCCATTTCTTATCTGTCTGTAAACAAAGTATCTAAACACCAAAGTCATGTGAATAGAATGTATTATTCTAGGCAACTTTTATAATAAGGCAAGTCTTCTATACATCCCATGCTCTATAAAGTATAACTGCATAAAAATTGCTTCTCACTGCTTGGGTCCACCTCTTATAAACAGTGCTACCTTGAGTTAGTTACTTAACCCCTCTTAGCCTTACTCTAGTCATCTGTAAAATGGAAATGCGAATTTTTTTCTAGTAGGCTTTTTTGTTTTTGTTTAAGACCAGGTCTTGCTGTGTTGTCCAGGTTGGAGTGCAGTGGCACAATCCTTAGCTCACTGCAGCCTCAAATTCCTGGGCTCAATTGATCCTCCTGCCTCAGCCTCCTGACGAGCTGGGACTACAGGTGTGTGCCACCACACCCTACTACATTTTGTTTGTTTGTTTTTGTAAAGATAGGATCTATGTTCTCTATGTTGCCGAGGCTGGTCTCAAACTCTTGACCTCAAATGATTTTCTTACCTCAGCCTCCCAAAGTGCTGGCATTACAGGTATGAACCACTGCACCTAGCCTCCAGTAGGGTTCTTGTGAGGATTAAGTTAAATGATGTATGCAAAGGGCCTAGCAGACATATGGTACAGGGTTAGTGTTCAATATGCTTGTTTCTTTTTTCAGATAAACTCATCGAAATGACAATTAATTGTATCTTGACTGTCACAATAAAAACGTTTCAGAAGGGCAAATGCATATGGAAGGGACGAGGGTAGTTCCACTCTTTTTCTTGAAGATGATGAGGACATGGCAACCTTGCAGCATGCAGATGTACATTTCAGCCTCAGCTTCTCTTTGGCACCACAGGAGGCAATCGTCCTCAATATTTATCCTCCCACCTATCACCCATCCAATCTGGACTCTGCCTGGTACCAACAATGGCAAAAGCCCGTATAACAAGAAGCTAAAATTATTTGCTATGATTTGCTTTGCTGAAAGATGTCCCTGCATTTGTTTATAAGCATCATAGACCAAATGCTCAAAGGTGTAAATTTCTGTTGGGTTTGGCTGAAAAAGAAATGAGATGGTGACTCTGAAAACATGTTCTAACTTCTTTACAAAGGTGTATTTTTTTTTTACATTTACTTAACTGGTTTTCCTGCTTTTCAAAGCTATCTTGTACAGAATCTAGTGCCCCCATTACACTAATTGGCAATGTAAATATTTTAACAAACTCTGTGGGATTACTTTACCTCAGCTTTAGGTGAATGTATAATTTAATGCCACCAAGATAACTTGCATCATCCCATCACTGGATGCTTCAGCATCAAATGAATTCATTATATGGCAAAGACTTTCGCAAAATTTTGAAATCAGAAGTTAGTTTGCAATGGGGAAGACAAAGCTATGCCTTCGTTTCAGCCCCATGAACCCTCAAAAAGAAGGCAAATTGGGAGTTTTATTGCTATTTGCTTAAATCAAAGGGAACAAAATTCTTCCACGAATGCACATGTTCAGAACTCTTGACCTATTAATTAACTATTGCAATCATAGGGAAGGCTAATTGTATTGCTAATCACAAGTTCACCCTGAACCATGCTGCTCTAAAAATTCTATTTCATCATCATTAAATGACCTTTATGTAATTCCTTGATATCCTTCTTTGGTGTTGAAGGAAGTTTGCTTTGGAGTGAGATATGCAATAATTATTTTCTCCGTTGATTTCTCCCTCCTTTTTTCCTCTTCTTCCTCCTCCTGCCCCCAATGTGCAGTATTATGGAAGTTTTTGTCAAAGAAGGACTTTTTAGCAGTAATGAATTGACAAGGGAAAATGCAATTATTTTGTCAAATAGATTTTTTTCAGTAATTATATGATCCATCTTTAGTTGCTCCTATGATTCCTCATTGGAAGCGATGGATCAGGTTTGAAATCTGGGGCTGTTCTTCAGGGGTACCAGCCTGCCTTTCAGTGTTGATGAGATCAGTCATAGGAAATGTGATAGAGCTGGCTCAACCCAAGTTCCTCAGTGACAACGCTCTGTCCTGGTCTGGTAGAACTTGAGTCTGTGGCATTCCCCAGTGACAGAACCAGACCCCTTGGTGTGTTCCTGTTGAAAAGGAGCCAGGCAGTTGCTGTGTGTAGCTATTTTGCTACATTTAATCATCTACGTCAGGAAGACAAGGATTCATTTATATAATTCAGAATCTTCATTCAAGGAAAGAATATGGTTAGCAAAAAACAGTAGGTTCTCAGAAGCCATACTTGCAATTTTATTTGTATTCCCCCAGAAAACTTAATACCAGGTAATTAAAGTTAAAAATATATATTTTTAAGTGATATTGCTGGGGGAAATTTCTCCATCAGTCTTAATTTTGGCTGTCTCTGTCGGAAGAAGCACATAGTTTTAGTATGAGGATTTTCATGAAAGGGAATAATAGCTCAAAGTAGTAACTACTATTTATAGAGTCAATGAAGTGCCAAGCCCTTAAATGTAATATTGTTTACCGTCCTTAACCTTTCTGAACTTTGTTCTTCACATCTCGTTGAAGGGATTAATAATATCTACCTTGTTGAACAAATAAGAAACATCAAGGTTCCAAGAAATTAAAAGAATTATGCAAAATTCATGCACCTAGTGATTTTATGCTGGTGCAAAAGTAATTGTGGTTTTTGCCATTACTTTTAATACATTTAATAGAATGAATTGTAGTGATGACAAAGGCCACTCTCTTTCCATAGGCTATTAATTTTCTTGATTGAAATAGTTGGTATATTGGAAACACAAGGGAAAGAGTTTTGTAATAACAGCCCTGAAATTCTTCTGTGAGAAAATGATGGTAATTATAATAATGATGACACAACAGTAATAATTATAGCTAATATATAATAATTATGTATTATATGCCATGTAATGTCCTGAGCCCTTATAATGTTAATTTTATTTACTCCTCAAAATAATTCTGTGATGTAGACAGTATTAGTACTCACCATTTTCTAGAGAACTAAATCAAGGTGCAGAAACACTAAATGTTGTACTCATTGTAACATAGCTAGTAAGTAGTACAACTGAGAGGTAAAATGAGAATAAATTTAATTAAATGTGTGTAGTAAATTTTTTTAAAACGCTATCTTAAAATAAGAGTTGAGTTTTGTGATGGTTAGTTTCATGTGCCAATTTGACTGGGCTAAACGGATACCCAGGTAGCTGGTAAAACATTATTCCTGGGTGTGTTTGTGAGAATGTCTCTGGAAGAAATGAACATTGGAATCAGTAGACTGAATAAAGAGACTGCCCTCACCAATGTGGGTGGGCACTATCCAGTCTATTGAAGGTCTGCAAAGAACAAAGAGACAGAGGAAAGGTGAATTATCTCTCTTATGTTGATCTGGGACACGCATGTTCTCTTGCCCTGGGACATCGGACATCATAGCTCCTGGTTCTTGGGTCTCAGAAGTCAGGACTTATACCACGGGCTCTCCTGGTTCTCAGGTCTTTGGGCTTAGACTGAAACTATACCACCAGTTCTCCACAGCAGATGGGGAGACTTCTCAGCCTCCAAAATTGCATGATCTAATTCCTTATAACAAATCCCTTTTTATATATCTACATATATTCTATTGGTTCGGTTTCTCTGGGGAATCCTGACTAATACACATTTCATAGATGAAAAAGAAACAAAACTAAATAAACTCTATTGAAGTGTAACGACACAAAAGGAACTGCGTAACTACACTCGTTGGCTTTTGTAGTGTAGAGAGTAGTTCTGAAGTACTCTCACACATTTGCAGCACTTTTATAACCAAAGTAGTTTCATTCGATTTACCCACTTTTTCAAACTGATTCCCTGCCATACTTACCTCCTAGGGGTTTTCCACACTGGTAACATCCTGAATGTTTGTTTGCCTGGTTTTGCCTGAATATGTTCAGGATCTCCTAGAGGTTATCTGTAATATCACACTGTCAATAGGAGACAATAACCCAGTGCATTTTGGCCTGAAAATTCCTCACACCCTAGCATCTGATCATTCAAAGTTAATGGATGGTTCTGTACATACAAAAGTCATGTATAAGGTTTATAAAATACCTGTTAACTAATGGAAAACAAGAATTTTGCTCTGTATTTTCAGGTCACTTCCCTCCAAAATAGTTTTTACCTCCATCCTTTTACCAACTCTACCATACTGTGACTATATCTACCTAGGAACACCCAAATCACTACTTAATTAAATTCGCAATTCAGTCACTGAATGGTGACATTCTGCATGATGCTGATAAATTAAGAATATCCTCAAGGTTACTCTTGTATCAGAGCAGAAACCAGGGGTTGAGTGATGTTCTCTCTTCCTTCTCAAGCAACTACAGGAAAAAGGGCTCTGCTACAGAGCGAATTCCCAAATGACTTCTGGAACCCTTCAGACTGGGAGGGAGTCATTCTAGTCAGCCACCAGAGGAAATAAAACTGGCTTCTCTTCTCCACCAACATCTTGTTTATGTGTATATGAATGAAAATTGGTTAAAATGAACATCAAAGAGAGACTTTGATTTGTGGAACTCAAGAAGTAAACACTAGGAATCACAGTTTAGGAACAGAGGTAGTCTTCAGAGCAAATGTCATCAACAGGCTGAGGGTGTCACAAAGGGATGAGGTGGAGAGGGAGCCATCAAGGGGAACAATGTTAATTGTGTTATACAAGCTCAGAATCCCCATGAGGGAGCTTCCAGCTCTTAATTCCTTCCTTCTACTCCTCTTCCACTTATTACAAGCGCTTGCAACACTTTAAATTCCTAAATTCTTGAGACAGCTCTGGTCAGAAGGTAAACTTTCACACCAGCCATATTTCCACTGGCTGGAGCAAAGAGGGAGTAAGGAGGGAATCCCTGGAGATCAGGGTACTTCAGAGGAGACATTCCTCCTCCATGACACTCTGCCCCTCCCTCCGTGGTTTCAAAAGAGCCTCTGTGCTCCACAGGCTCTGTTCCCCAGCCTCACCCCACACTCTCATTCCTCTAGGGCCTAACTGTCACCTTCCCGGTGGACCCTGCCCTCCCATCCTGCTGAAAATTGCAGTCTCCACCCTTTCACCCACTATTTATCCCCTTTCCCGTTCTATTTATTTTCACATTTATCAACATCTAAAATACACTATATTTGCCGGGTGCGATGGCTCATGCCTGTAATCCCAGCACTTTGAAAGGCCAAGGCAGGAGGATCACTTGAGGTCAGGAGTTAGAGACCAGCCTGGCCAACATGGTGAAACCCCGTCTCTACTAAAAATACAAAAAAAAAAAAAAAATTAGCTGAGTGTGGTGGCGTGCACCTGTAGTCCCAGCTACTCGGGAGGCTGAGGCAGGAGAATCGCTTAAACCCAGGAGGTGGAGGTTGTAGTGAGCCGAGATTGTGCCACTGCACTCCAACCTGGGTGATAGAGCAAGACTCTGTCACAAAAAATAAATTAATTAATTAAATTAAAATAAAATGCAGTATATTTTACTTATTTGCTGATTTATTTTGTCTGCATGACTAGAACACAATTTGCCTAAAGGCAGAGATTTTTGACAATTTCTTGGGTTGTCATATTCCCTACACTTAGAATACCTGGCATACAAGAAGCTCTTGAGCCATATTTTTGAATGAACGAAATAAGAAATAACTTATTTTCTTAATTTTTTTTCTAGGTGCTGATCCTTTCCAAGCAGGATTCTACACCATTGGTATAAGGATGTCTTTGTTCCCTGCAGAAACTGAGTTGTGGTCCATGAGTATAAGCTTAACAATAGAGACTGTAGTGAATTGTATCTCTTTGTAGGACCATCACAGGTACCTTCCCAACTGAGTTTCCAGTAGCCCAAGCCCAACTACCCTGATATTGATCAGAATATGAGTGGAATGTCTGGGCAAGAGCATGTGCACAAAGAAAAACCAGGGCTCTCTTTGAGATCTTAGCTGTGCCACTACCTTGACATATGACATCAGGCAGGTGAATTAACCCCAAACGTCCTACTCCATAAAACAGGGAGTTGGAGTAAATGATGTTCAAATAACCTTTCATTCCCATGATTCCCCTAGCCTCCAATCCAATATACTCCACAAAGGAAAATGCAGGAGTATAAACATAGACTACTAGTACTGCTGTGATACAGAGGGCTTAAAAACAAATGAAAATAAGAAAAACTTACAGTAATATCAAATTTTTAAAAAACCATGCTAGCTGTAAATATTTTGAAGAAAATATGTCAAATACCTTCCTTTACTTCTTTTTACCTTTATTTTTAAAGTTTTTTTATTGTAGAGATGAGGTCTTGCTATGTTGCCCAGGCTGGTCTCAAACTCCTGGCCTCAAGGGACCTTCCTGCTCTGGCCTTCCAAAGGTGGCCCTACAGCCTGCTGGCCTGAGCCACGGCACACATCCACTTTACTTTTTAAAGAGGTTTTTTTTTTTTTTTTTTTTTTTTTTTTAATTCAGATAGGAGTCTCACTCTGTCACCAAGACTGGAGTGCAGTTGCATGATCTTGGCTCACTGCAACCTTCATCTCCCAGGCTCAAGCCATCCTCCCACCTCAGCCTCCTGAGTAGCTGGGACTACAGGCATGCACAACCGTGCCTGGATAAATTTTTGTATTTTTTGCTAGAGATGGGGTTTTGCCATGTTGCCCAGGCTGGTCTCGAACTTCTGAGCTCAAATAATTTGCCTGTCTCAGCCTCCCAAATTGCTGGGATTATCGGCTTGAGACACGACTCCTGGCCTTAAAGAGGTTTTACACCCTACTTTGTTTTCTCAATACTTGTCCCTTCTCTCTATTCCCAAAATGTGTGGATTATAAACTCATCTTATTTATGGTCTTCATTAAGTTTTCTTGGAAAACACACCTTTCAGAATGAAACTACTTTGAATCTGCAGCTTTATTTCCAGTGAAGAATCCAAACCAAATATTTACATTCTAATAACAATTATTTGAAATGTTATTGTGTCAGTCATGAGATTCAATGGAAATATCTGATAATAAATGAATTTAGGTCCAGGTAAGAAATAAATAACAACAACAACAAAAAATTAACTATACAGCAAATGAGACCTATTCTTCCATTCTATTCATTTTAGCACTGCCTGAAATGTACAGATCAGTAGGAAAATAGTCTATGAAGTAGGTGCTGTATGAAACAGTTGGCATGCACTTTACAAAAGTGCACATTTCAGTCAAATTATATGTGAAATTATACACTTCCTCCCTCCCACACAGTAACATAATGGCAAAACAATGACGAAAGTTCAAAATTAATAGAGAAACATCAAGTAGAGGCCACCGATAAGATCTTAAAATGTGGAATATTTTACTAACAACTATGTGAGTCAAATCTTGAACTCCTGCCTGAATAGATATAAGATGATCATTTTGATGTACTCGAATGAGTAGTATGGATATGTGGATATTTTGAGGTCCTCATAGCTGCAAAACTGACAATGAAGGCACAACCAGCCAAAAGTGCCCAAAATAATAATCAAGAAAACATCAGAACCATGTGTTCTAAAAAGTTAATAATGTAGATGGTCAGATGATTTAGATAAGTTTAGTAGTGAAAGAATGTGTAGGTTTTAACTGAATATCACTTATATTGGTAATCTCCCATCTTAGAGTATCAGCACATACAGAAAGCAATTTTCCAAACATTTTATAGTTATATATGTCAAAGACGGGATTCAAATTCAATGCCTAGAACAGTTGCAGCACCTAGAAGCACCCAGTAAATATTAATTGAGTAATGAATAAGAAATGGAGGGATGGATTCCTTAAAAGTGGTCTACTACATCCATCATGCTAACTCTGGCAAATGCATTTTCCTATGAAAAGAACAGTCAAGTATATCACAACTAAGATGATAGTGGTTCAGTAAGCATAAAAGGGAGTGGGAATTCAGTGTGGATACAGAGAAGAAAGAAAGGTCCTAAGAAAGTCCCTAGGACACAGGAAGGCTGAAGCCCATTCTTGGCCCATCACTGGGAAGCGAGTTCCAGCGTGTTTAGAACATTTGAAGCATCATGTTTTCATCCTTGATAGCTCTGTGAGAATCAAACTCTAATTTGAGCATTTACAGAGGTGGTAACTTTTGGAATTTATTGTGATAAAGAGGTGATTACTAAGATAGTGGCCTTTGAGAAATCATTGATTCCTCACTTCAGCTTCCTTATTAGTAAATAGAGATACCCACCTTACAGGTATTTCCATTAAAGAGGGACATTGTGCATACACAATTAAATAATGCACTAAAAGAAAGTTTGCACTTTTAAAAGAGAGAACTTTTAGACCTACAGGCGATTTACTTTGTTTTCTTGCCTGAGAGGGTCACCACCCAGGCGTAATTATAAATGCATGGAGTCTTCCTACAAGGGGTGTGAGTAATACATGCAATGATTTGACTTATTATAAAGTGGAGAGGGCAAAGCAGTAGAAAAATCAGGAAACATCTGGAATACTCTAGGATGGTGAAGGGCTAAATTAAGGCAATATCAGCAGAATAGACAGATAAGGCTAAATTTGAGAACTAATTTGATTGGGCTGCAATTCATGCACAAATATCACAAGGTAGGGTTTCTGAAGCTCAGAAAGCAGGAATGAGCAATCTTTCTTCCATTAATTGGTCTTCCAGATTACTGGGTCACTTGTGCTGGGCTCACTGATGAGATGCCATTAGCCTACAAGGTGGAGGTTTGCTCCTGGCAAGTGCATTCATTTCTCTCTCTCTCTCTCTCTCTCTGTCTCTGTCTCTCTCTCTCTCTTTTTTTTTTTTTTTTTTTTGAGATGGAGTCTCGCTTTGTCATCCAGTGCAGAAGCGCGATCTCCGCTCACTGAGATTGCTCCACCTCCCCAGCCTCCTGAGTAGCTGGGATTACAGGCATGAGCCACCTTGCTCGGCCCAGTTCCGCTTTCTCTGAGCCTTTTTGCCAAGAACTAGATGGCTGGGTTAAAACTGGAATGAGGCTGGACTGTGGCATGCACCTGTAGTCCCAGCTACTCAGGAGATTGAGATGGGAGGATCTCTTGCACCCAGGAGTTTGAGATCAGCCTGAGCAGCATAAGGGAAAAAAAGTTGATATTGCCAGGTGTAAGATGAACAGGACACCATGCTTCTTCCGAGGGCAGGCTATGCTGTGAAATGTCAACAACAGTCCCCTTTTTTGAGTGACTACTTCTTTCTAACTCATTGGAAAATCTTGCTTCCTATGCTCATAGACTACCAGAAAATTTGATTTTTGAAATTATGTCACTAAGAATGAAATCTCCCAAAATTGCTTGTAGGATCTAACTCACTTTGACAACAGAGACATGGCCCCGATTTACAACTCAAGTACAGAGCTTCAGATAAGGAGTTTCCTAAGACAGCATTCCACATTTATCCAAGGAAACAGAACCCTTGGTCACAGCCCAAACCTCATGTTGATCCCTTACTCCCAGCTCTGCTTTGCTTTGAGCCTATCAAAACTCCACTTCATGGTTCCTCTAGTGTGTAGTTATCTCCACTGTAACATTGGGTCAGTGAACTTGACTTTGTGGGACTGTAGGTTTTGTCCTTGATGGTCTTAGGTTGGTTGGATTGGACACACTATTCTATTCCGTGTTAATGTCATTCTTTTCATTATTATAGCATAATCACATGTTTCTTTTTCCATTGTCTTATCTATCAAAAGGTTCTTGGGGTGGGAGGCAGTGGCTCACGCCAGTAATCCCAGCACTTTGGGAGGCCAAGGTGGGTGGATCCCAAGATCAGGAGATCGAGACCATCTTGCCCAACATGGTAAAACCCTGTCTCTACTAAAAATACAAAAATTAGCAGGGCATGGTGTTGGGCGCCTGTAGTCCCAGCTACTCGGGAGGCTGAGGCAGGAGAATTAATTGAACCTGGGCCAATGCTACTGCACTCCAGACTGGCAACAGAGTGAGACTCCATCTCAAAGAAAAAAAAAAAAAGGTTTTCAATGTTTTGGTCTTAAAACCCTCCTTTATTTACACTCTCAAAAAGTTTTGAGGACTCCAAAGAACTTTTATGTTATAGCAATCAAAACTGAGAAATTTTAAAAATATATTTCACTAGTAAGCTCATTACATGTTAACATGAATAGCATATTTTTAAATGAAAAATACCTGTATTTTCCAAAACCAAAAAAGTTTAATGGTAAGAGTGGCATTATTTTATATTCTTGCACATTTCTTTAATGTCTGGCATAATAGAAGACGTTATCAGTTTCTGCATTCAATCTGTGTGATATCACATATTATAGAGCCACTGGAAAACTTCATCATAAATTCATTTTAAAAGTGGTAGATAAAAAGGAGTGGAAAAAAGTCTTATTGCTATTATTAAAGCAATTTTGATCCTGTGAACCTCCTGAAATGGTTTCAGAGACCGCCCTCGACCCCCAACAAATTTCCCCTAGACCACACTCTGAGAGCCACTGGACTTAGCTCTTCTAGCTTCTGTAGTTTTCATATGAATTCTAGAATATATTTGTCTCTTAATTTGGGAGGTAGTAATTATGTGTTTAACATCTTGTCTTCTCACTTAGGATTCCTATGTCTTTCCAGTTATAAGCAGTCTCTCAGGAATCCTGCATTTTTAAAATTTTCCCACTTTTCTCCTATATTTCTCATTTTTTATCATTCTTAGTTATTTCGTGTTCTTTCACGTTTCTGTTGTGAAAGGGATCTATTTTTCTATTGTATTTTAATTGGGTATTGTTTATCTCTGTTGTGATGGTGACTTTATTTTGTATGTGAGCACTCAGTTGCTTTGTTTAATTCTTAAAATCTCCCAGGTATGTCCAAATGGCCATAATTATGTTGAATAATATATGTGCTGTGATCCGTTTTCTGATGAAATAACTTCTTGAAAATTTGAAGCTGTTCATATATGTTAGGCTATTGATTCAATATCATCCCTATTAAAAATCCACTGTTCAATTTCTAAATTTCCTTTTTGAGACGGAGTCTCGCTCTGTCTCCCAGACTGGAGTGCAGTGGTGTAATCTCGGCTCACTGCAAGCTCCACCTCCCGGGTTCACCCCATTCTCCTGCCTCAGCCTCCCAAGTAGCTGGGACTACAGGGGCCTGCCACCATGCCCAGCGAATTTTTTGTATTTTTTAGTACAGACGGGGTTTTACTGTGTTAGCCAGGATGGTCTCGATCTCTTGACCTCGTGATCCGCCCGCCTCCGCCTCCCAAAGTGCTGGGATTACAGGCGTGAGCCACTGCGCCCGGCCCAATTTCTAAATTTTAAAGCTACTTTAAGAGGAAGGGTCTTGAATATACTGAATGACCTTTTGAAATAGATTTTTTAAATCACATTTTTTTCCTAAGATACACATTGATTAGGATTAGATGATCTCTCTTTGGTCTCTTCTGTAATTCTCATTTAGATAACATGAAAGATAGACCCATTGAGATAATTAACAGAATCAAAGGATGTTTTGGTTGTAGTTCTCACCTGTTGAATGGATGAAGGTATAGCAATACTCAAAAAGTCCCTAGAGACTGTTCAAGAGAATCTGGCCATCAGGGTCCCCCCAAGTGAGCCCTGTGTGACAGGAGATCACAGATGGTCTGGAAAGGATGGCAAAGGACCAGGTAGAGTGTTGGTGACTAACGGGCTGCCTCCTGAGGGCAGAAGTTCCTGCCTTTGACTTCAGCCCCAGCCCTAACCTCCTTATCGGTCTGCAAAACGGAACTGGACCCTGGGAGCGATCTCATTAGCCACTATCCCTCTTGGACCTGAAACCCATTACCTTCTCCGGGTCCGGGCCCCTCGCAGTGTGGGGAAGTTCCTGGGAGGAAGATACCACAAGGGGCCGGGAGCAGAATTTGCTCCAGGCACTGGGCCAGTCCGTGAGGGCTCCTGGATCCGGGGTCCCCACTCCCTTCTCGCCGGGCTCTGGGCCAAGAAGGCGCGGCCGGAGTCCCGGGAAGCCCCTCGGCAGCCAGCCAAGGGCCCTCTGAGGATCTGGATGGCGCGGATGGCGCGGCCCCACCTGCGGGCGGTGGAGAGCGCGGCGAGAGGAAAAGTATTCCCCGCGAGCCGGGATAAGGGGCGCCCTCGGTCCGGCAGGCCCGGGTCAGATCCTCCCGCCGACCTTCGGCCCGCCCCCTGCAGGCGGCCCAGTTACTCCCCGGCTCGGCTGCCCCTGCCCGGCCCTAGAGGGAGCGCCCGTAGCCAGCGCCCGGAGAAAGAAGTAAGGAGGCGCGCGGCTTTCCGCCCAGGTACGGGTCGGAGCGCCGGGGACTGGCGTGGGGCGGCGGCGGGTTGCTGGGTTAGCGCGGCGCTGGAGGCGGCCCCGCTTCCTTGGACCCCGGGGCTTGAGGGGCCGGCCCGGGGCTCCCTGAGCGCGAGGCCGCCGCCACCGCCCGCTCACCCAGGTCAGACCCGGAGGACCTGTGTGTATGTCGGGGTCTGGGGTGAGAGAAGGGACTCGAGGGGAAAAGTGGAGCGGGAAACAGAGAAGGGGAACGTGAGGCTTGAACTGGATGGGAGAGCTCGAGCGGAGAAGGAGAGGGATGAATTTGAGGGGGAAACGGGGGCGGGGGGTGAACTCGAGGGGGAGCCAGGAGGAGGGAACGGGAAGGGTGAACGTGAGGGGTGGACTTGAGGGAAGATCTCGTGGGTGAACCCGAGGAGGGAACGCAAGGGGATAGTGAGGGGGGATCTCGAGGAGGGAACGTGAGGAATGAACTTGAGGAGGGAACGGGAGGGGTGAACGTGATGGGGAAACAGGAGGAGGGAACGGGAAGGGTGGCGTGAGGGGTGAAGGAAGATCTTGAGGTGTGAACTTGGGAAAGAAACGTAAGGGGAGAACCTCGAAGAGTAACGAGGGGCGAGAACTGAGGGGGACTTCAGGGGGACTGGAGGGAGGAGGCGCCGGGTCTGGCGGGGTCGCCTCGGAGACCTGTGGCGCTCGCGGGCTTGGCGGCGCCGCCCACAGGTGGCGCTGGGTGGCCCGTCCCTGAGGGAACTGCGTTCTGGGTGATTTCTCGGAACAAGCAGGTGGGTGGAGCTGGGGTCCCTGCAACCCCAAATGCGTCTGTAAAGGAGTTTTCCTTTTAAGGAGAAAGAGCAGACAAGAAAAGTATGATCATTATTGAGAAATAGAGAAACCTACCAGAAGAAGGATGTCCTTTCAGCTCTGCTCACCAACAGCTCTGTTCTGTTCTCCAAGTAGTTGCTAATTCGCACCTTGCTCCTATCCCCCTTCCAGAAAAAATTTTTCATTATTATCGTTAGAATGGAAATTGGCCATAAGCCTTGAAATAACTGTTGTAATGCCACTGAACCCTATACACTAAGCGTTTTTGAAAACTCAAAGAATCTTCATGGATTTTCTGGTTGTTTCTGGTTTTCTTGGTGAATTAACTAATTGTACAGGTGCACTTAAGGCCTCTTAAGCATTTTTATAATTCACACGGATCTGGTAGCCGGAGAGTTGTTTAATGCCAGCACATGAAATGAGGGGCTCTGAATTCCTTGTTCATTGTGTAGAAGTGCGCAAAGTTAGTTACTGAGGAATAAACTATTTGTCTTGCCCTTCTACCTAGAAGTTTCTAAGTTCAACTTCTGGTTATTTCCCCCAGATCCTGAATGTTTACTCCCATAAAGCCATGATCTTTTTGTTTTAGGTTACAGGCCCAGGGCCCCGGTGCAGCCTGGACACAGTATTCAAGGTCTTGGCGTGTGAGCATTATTATGCCTTATTTTCAAGCTTTGTTAACGGTAGGTGATAAAATTGCGAAGTGTTCTGGATTTGCCAGAGCCTAAGTGCCAAGTTTTGATAGCTAAATGGGGGTGCATGTTATTCTTGCCATATTGATTTTTATTACATTATAAAAGATAATTATTTCAAAATGGGAAAACTTACAGATGCATAAGCTTTCAAAGATAACATGGGCTTTGTGAATATATTGATGGGATGTCTAGCATGTGAACAATTACATTCATTTGTCTTAGTCCTTTAAAATTATTATCTGGGGACGAAAATGCAAACTAAAAGATTGAATTTGGTAACCTTTAATATCAACTTAGTATATGTGTGTATATATACATATAGTACAATTTGGTCGTGTCACATAATTTGATAGCATCATCTTGTCCTTTTTCGACTGCATCTTTACATGCTAAATTTTTGCATTTATTCTTTGAAAAATAATTTTCTCTGTCAAATCCAAAATATTTGAAGGTCCATTATTTGCTACAAGTGGTTTTGATAAATATTTGGAGGCTGAAATACCCTTTAGAACGTATAGTTCTTTTATATAAATCATATAAAGTTTGTAAAATGTTTATTATGTAAATAATTTCTGCAGTGTTATTTCCAACTGCGTTTTCTTTTTCTTTTTACAGACAAGGATCCTTTCATTAGTTTTGTCTGGGAATTGATAATTTGAATGATTGTACCTAACAAACAAACTCCCTTCCCCTAGTAATAGGAAACAAACTCAGTTATTCATCAGAGGGTAAATAGAAGATTTCTGATAAGCTTTCAAATTGATTCACAGATGATCGCTTACTACTTTGGTGACACATAGGGAGTTAGGAACCTCAAGTTGGGAAGCACTACTCTTTTGAACTAAAATAATCTGTCATTGGACACTTAATTTCTACGATGAACTTAAACATTATGACCTTAAAAGCTTTCTAATCTTTAGTTTTCTTTTCTGAAAATATGGGTTACAGTAATGCTTTTCTAAAGGGCTTCTCCTGAGAATTAAATGACATACTGCATGTAAAACTTTAAGCACAGTAGGTACCTGGAATATGGTACGCAGTTAAAAAAAAGAAATCTAGTCACTGTTAATATCCGTTTTTCCTAATATCTGAGGGTGATTAGACACTGTGGATATGTTTATATTTATAGGTCATTTCTTGATAAAAAATGCAGAACCTCACATAAAAAGTAGTATGCTGATGGTTTCAAGCCTGAATTTGGCCTTCAAAAGTGTTTCTTTGGGTCAGCTCAGTACTTTAAAATAATTGATTTACTTACCAATATTTTCAAATTACTTAATTTTGTGTAAGTTCCTGGAGTCCTGGCTTCTCCTGAAAAAATGGAGGACCAGGCAAGACAACTCTTGCAACTTGTTCATAGCAGAAGCCAGGAGGAGTTGCCCACTTTGGATGGAGTATACATTCTCCACTTTGCCACATTGCTGTCATCCTCTGCCTTTATTTCATCAAGACCTGCTTCACTCATGTATTTCACCTCCCTCACCCCTGCAGACATTTGACTTTGTGACTTCTGACTCTGGAAATATCCGTTACTAACTTGAACAGTTCGTTGTGTGGCTCACACAATAACTTAACCGTCATCCTTTGAAAAGGAGAATAATCCTATATTGCAACTTACAAAGCAGTTTCTCATAAAACTCAGGTGATACTTATATCAACTCTGAGAATTTGTTCAGACATGCATTATTATCCCATTTTACAGCTGTGGACATTGACTTACACGTTTATACTAAAACTTAATGATCTGGTGACTTAAAGTTTTTGGGGGGCTCACCTTTTAAAGATAGAGATTTTTTTAAAGGAAATTATAGCCTTTCTTTTGGTTCTAGCATTTATTTTAAGCAAGTACTTTAATCCCCATAACTATCAAGGGAGAAAATGAATGGTGGAGAACTGAATACATGTACAAAAGTATATAAGTAGATTTTGTATTTTCCTCTCTGCAAAACATTTTAAAGCAAATTGAAGGGAACAAAACATTGGTTATGACTCATTCAAAACAGAGCATACATATAACTGGACAAGGTCTGTTTTAAACTATACTTTACTGTTGTTGGAAAGCTGGAAAGAATGTGTGTCCGGTTCATCTGGTCTGTAATTAAGCTAGACCAGATTTCTGTGACCAGTTAAGCTAGACCAATTCCTGTGTTTTAGTGTTCTGTAAGAAAAGAGACACCTGAAATTTGTTTGGTGATTCAGACTGGTGTTTTACATGGCAAATTTAGTTTTTTGTAGGTTTCTTTGAACCAGGAGGGCTTTGTTTTATTATTTTCATGATCATCCCAGGAGAATAATCTATAGAATAAATTAAAATCAGGGATATTGCATTTACAGGTGTAGTAACTGTGTATGGTCCTGCTGATGTGTGACTATGTATGAGAGAAGTTCAAACCAGTCTGATAGAGGCTGAGGGAAAGCATCTAGGCAAAGACAACAGCAGGTCCTGGGACAGAAAAGGGTTTAACAATGTTCTAAGTCCCATCAGAAGGCAATTGAGGCAGAAGTCACTGAGAGTGGTGAGAACACGGGAAAGTCAGAAATGGCCAGATCATTCAGGGTCTGGAGAACTTGGTAAAGAATGTGGATTTTGAGGGATTTTTAGCAGGAAAATCAGATGATCTGATTTCTATGTTGACATCATCCTGGCTACTCTGTGGAAAGAGACAAAATTCTATAGCTGGCCAGCTGAAACTCCAGTGTGTTTCTTCCATCATAGGCAGGAACTTCTTTTGAATCTGATGTAATCCTTATGTGATGCAGTGTAAGCAGCTTGATAGAAGTGGGTCCATAAAGGGAAGGATCTGTGAATAATATTCTACAGAATATACATGATGAATGTTTATAAAAGTGAAACTCGTGATATTCAAATATTGCTTGGTTTTGAGTAAAGCCATATGCTGCCTTCTTATCATGTTCTATATCAATGAGGCAACTTGTATTTTCATTAAAAAATGATGCCTCTATGTATTTTGGAAAGTTAATGATTAAATTTATTGATATTTGCATTATATTAGAAAAGAAAATGTGCCTATGTTCACTTATGAAGCAGTTATTACTAAGGTGGGTTTCTAACCTCTTCTACCAATGGATTTGGTCATTACATGTGAAGTATTATGAGATACAGAGCTTGGAGAGAATGGTTTTTGTTTAACTTATGTACTCTCCTTAGAGGTTATATGAGTAAAGAATTAAGTGTTTGGAGTTCAAATATGAAGGCCCATGAATGCAATCATTTCAAGAAAAATAGCTTTTATTTTTCTATTTTTTTCCTTCTGTAATATTTCTAGGAAATTGTCCATCCAATCTGTTTTTAGATTTATTAATATAAAATTATCTTTTTAGTCTCTGCTCTAATTTGTTAGTCTTTTCGTACTTAATGTTACACATCTGTACCTTCTTTCTTGCTTGTTTTTTCTTGATCAATCTTGACAAGGATCTCCCTATTTTAAAAAATCACCTTTAAAGAACTATTATATTTATGAATCCCCTAGTCTGTCTTTCTCTTTTCCTGTAATGTTTTTCTTTAATTTATACCCTTCTTCTCTCCCCTTTTTCTACTTTCATTGGTTTTATATAATTTTAGCTTTTCTTCCTTTCTAATGTGAAATTTGAGGCTATATATTTTCCTCTGTGCACTGCTTTAGTTGCTGGTCGTACATTTTGATGAGTAGAATTTTCATTATTATTCAGTTCTAAGTCTATTTTAAAATGTTCATTATGTTTCCTTTTTGACTGTTTAGTGCCTTTTTAAGGTATGCAATTGTATAGTGTTTTTTAACAACGTAGTTTGTAGTAGTTAATTTCTTAATTGCATTGCAATCATATGTGCTTAGAGAGTGTATCTATTCTTTTTTGTATGTAGGATTTCATATGTATTCTGGCATATCCATTAAATATTCCTTGTTAATTATGTTGTTTAAATTTTATTTATCCTTACAAACACTTTTTTTGTTCAATCAAAAAATTACAGAGAACGTGTGTTAAAATCTCCTTAGGCCGGGCGCGGTGGCTCACGCCTGTAATCCCAGCACTTTGGGAGGCCGAGGCGGGCGGATCACAAGGTCAGGAGATCGAGACCACGGTGAAACCCCGTCTCTACTAAAAATACAAAAAATTAGCCGGGCGTGGTTGTGGGCGCCTGTAGTCCCAGCTACTCGGGAGGCTGAGGCAGGAGAATGGCGTGAACCCGGGAGGCGGAGCTTGCAGTGAGCCGAGATCGCGCCTCTGCACTCCAGCCGTCTCAAAAAAAAAAAAAAAAAAAAAACTGTGAATTTATTTCTTTATTTCTTTCAGCTTTTATTTGACATGTTTTGGGGTTCTGTTTTGAGTTTTTGTATTTTCTTGATGAATTCAGTCTTTGATGACTATGTAGTGGCCATCCTGCCTCTAATAAATATTTTTACTTTAAAATATATTTTGTCTGTTATTGAGCTAGCCACATCACTTTCTTTTATCGAGGATTACATGGTACCATATCGTACTTCCATTCTTTTCTCTCTATTTAGGTTTTAGGTGGATGTCTTTCAAACAGCCCATAGCTACCAATTTCTTTCTTTTCATTGGTGAGTATAGTCCAGTTACAATTATTGTGGTTACTGGTGTATTATAATGATTTCCACATGTTATTTTGTGCTTTCTATTTCTACTGCTTTTTCTTTATTTTATGTTTCCTTTATTCTCCTTTCCTGAATTTTTTAATTGAATGGCTTTTGTAAAGTCAGGTTTTTTTCCCTTTCATATTTTGGAGACTATACACGGTAATTTGAGATTCTACTATTACAAGTATTTGACATATATATTTTTCTTTTAAAGTCTGAAGTTATTTCTAACTGCTTCCTGAACTATAGAGGAACTTAGAACATTTTAAATCCTATCACGTTTCCACTTTTGATTATTACTGTTCAGCCTTGTCCAACATAGCCCATTATTGTATCCTACAATTAGTGTTAGTTTAGATACAACATAAAGTTTCTTTGCTGTTTTCGGTAATTTAGACCTTTCTTGCAGGATCATTGTCATTTTTGAAGCATATCCTTTAGAAGTGCTCTTTCTCAGGGGTCAGTGGTGTTAAACTTTTTTTTTTTTTTTCTGAAAAATACCTTTATTTTGCCTTTCATCTTGAAAGATAATTTTATGGGTACTTTTGTTAATTTCAGATTAGCAATTATTTTCTTTCAGTGTTTTGAATATATTATGCTACTGTCTTCTTTTGAAAAATCAGCAATCATTCCAATTATTTTCCTCTGTATGTAATAACTCTTTTCTATCCGGTTGACTTTAAGAGCTTCTTATTGTCTTTGTTGCTGTATAGTTTCATTGTGGTGTATATAAGTGTGAATTTCTTTTTATTTATCTTATTCGAATTTTCCTGAATTGGAGTGTTCATAACTTTCATCTATTTTGGAACCCTCTCAGTCATTATTGGTTGCCTTTTCTCCATTCTCTTATTTTCTCCTCAAATTCTGATTAGATTTGTATTAGGCTGAATCAGTCAAGAAAACAGAGTTAATGCCATATAGTTCAACAGAAAGAATTTAATATGGAGAATTAGTGACAAATGTTTGTCACATCTGAAAGCCAAATAGGGGATAGTGAGGCAATTTAAAAGTTAACAGTGGAAGGCTGGGCGCGGTGGCTCAAGCCTGTAATCCCAGCACTTTGGGAGGCCGAGACGGGCGGATCACGAGGTCAGGAGATCGAGACCATCCTGGCTAACACGGTGAAACCCCGTCTCTACTAAAAAATACAAAAAAACTAGCCGGGCGAGGTGGCGGGCGCCTGTAGTCCCAGCTACTCAGGAGGCTGAGGCAGGAGAATGGCATGAACCCAGGAGGCGGAGCTTGCAGTGAGCTGAGATCCGGCCACTGCATTCCAGCCTGGGTGACAGAGCAAGACTCCGTCTCAAAAAAAAAAAAAGTTAACAGTGGCAAAAAACTGTTGTCACTTCCCAGGCTGCAGGAGGTAGTCTTAGCAGAACCCAGAATCCGAGGCTATCTAGAACCCCGGCGGTTTCTGTCCTACAGGAACAGCGACCATAGAGAGCCACAGCAACTGATGGAGACATCACCATAGAAAGCAAAGAAGGCAGAGGAAAAATATTTTGATTTCTCCCTTCTCGCTACTTGGGACTCACTGGCAGAATTTCTCAGGGCAGGAAGCCAGTTGGACAAGGAGTGTAGGAAATATGGTTTTGAGATGTCACTCCCCAAGATTCAGGAGATGGATGATTATGCATGGATGTGAGAGCAGCCTGACCATCCCATTCTCCTCTCCATATCTTTTAACCTGGTTTTCACATTTTTTCTATGATTTTGACCCCCTGCATTACATTCTCGGTAATTATATTGCTGTGGTAAAAGATACATTACATAAAATTTTCCTTTCAAACTATTTTTAAATGTGCAGTTCCGTGGCATTAAGTACAGTCACATTGTTGCCCAACCATTAACACCATCCATCTCCAGAAATTTTTTATTTTCCCAAACTGAAACTCTGCATTCAACAATAGTTCCTGTTCTCTCTTCCCTCAGCTGCTAGCAACCACAATTCTACTTTTTGTCTTTGAATTTGACTATTCTAGACACCTCATATGAGTGGAATCGTATATTTCCCTTTGCGACTGGCTTACGTTGCTCAACATAAGGTCTTCTAGGCTCATCCATCTCATCCATGTTGTATTATGTGTCAAGTTTCCTTCCTTTTTAAGGCTGAATAATATTTCTTTTCTTTTTTCTTTCTTTCTTTCTTTTTTATTTTTTTTAGACAGAGTCTCTCTCCGTCGTACAGGCTGTAATGCAGTGGCACGATCTCAGCTCACTGCCACCTCTGCCTCCTGGGTTCAAGTGATGCCTCTGCCTCACCTCCCAAGTACCTGGGACTACAGGCATGTGCCATCACACCTGGCTGATTTTTATATTTTTATTAGAGATGGGGTTTCACCATGTTGGCCAGGTTGGTCTTGAACTCCTGACCTCAAGTGATCCGCCTGCCTTGGCCTCCCAAAGTGCTGGGATTACAGGCATGAGCCACCGCGTCCAGCCAAATAATATTTCATTTGTAGGTGTATACAGCATTTTGTTATCCATCTGTCAGTGGACATGTAGGTTGTTTCTGTCTTTGGCTATTGTGAATAATACTAACATTAACATGGGTGTACAAATATCTCTTTAAGCCTTTGATTGAGTTCTTTGGCTTATATTCAAGAGATGAAATTTTTATCCTATGGTAAGTCTATATTTATTTTTGTGAAGAATTGCCATACTATTTTCCACAGCAGCTGCAATATATTCCTGCTAGCAATGCACAAGAGTTCCAATTTCTCTACAACATTAACAACACTGAAATCTCTTTCTGGGTTTCTTTTTTCTAAATAATAACTTATAATGAGCATGAAGTGGTATCTCATTGTGACTTTTTTATTTGCGTTTTCCTAATTATTAGGATGTTGTACATCATTTCATATGCTCATTGACCATTTGTATATATTATTTGGAGAAACTTCTAATCAAATCCTTTGCTCATTTTTTAATTGGGTAGGTTTTTTTTTGAGTGGTGGGAGTTATTTATATATTCTGTATGTTAACCCTTTATCAAATATATGATTTGCAAATGTTTTTTCTCATTGTGAAGATTGTCTTTTCACTCTGTTGTTGATGTTTTGTACATCCCTTGATATCCAAAAGTTGTGGTTCTTACCAAGTCCAATTTATGTATTTTTTCTCTTCTACTTGTGCTTTTGGTGTCATAGCCAAGAAATCATTGCCAAATTCATTTTCATGAAGCTTTTCCCATATGTTTTCTTCTAAGTGTTTTATTATTTTAGCTCTTATGTTTGAGTCTTTGATCTATTTTGAGTTAATTTTTGTATGTGATCTAACAGTAATGTTCTTTTGCATGTGGATATCCAGTTTTCCCACCACCACTTGTTAACAAGACTGTTTTTTCCCTATTGTTGGAAATCATTTGACTATATTTCTGGGCTCTCTATTTCACTCTATTTGTCTATATGTACCAGTACCACAACGATTTGATTACCGTAGCATCGTAGTAAGTTTTGAAATCAGGAAGTATAAAACCTCCAACTTTGTTCTTCTTTACAAGATTACTGGAGATCCTTTGAGATTCCACGTGAGTTTTAGGATGTTTTTATTTCTATTTCTGCAAAAAAAATCATTGAGATTTTGATAACAATTGCATTGAATTTATAGATCACTTTGGGAAATATTGACATTTAACCAATATAAAATCTTCCAATCCATGAACACAGGTATCTTTCCATTTATTTGTGTGTTCTTTAATTTCTTTCAGCAATGTTTGTAGTTTTCAATACACAAGTCTTTCATCTCCTTGGTTAAGTTTGTTCCTAAGTATTTTATTCTTTTTGATTCTATTGTAGATGAAATTATTTTCCTAATTTCTTCTGGTTGTTCATTGTTAGTATACAGAAAAACAACAGATTTTTGCATGTTGATTTTGTATCCTGCAGCTTCGCTTAATTCATTAGTTCTAACGTGTGTGTGTGTGTGTGTGTGTGTGTGTGTGTGTGTGTGTATGTGTGTGTGTGATTCTTTAGGATTTGGTACATATAAGATCAAATAGTCTGTGAACAGAGATAATTTTAATTCTTTCTTTCCAGTCTGAATGCTTTTATTTATGTTTCTTGCCTGATTGCTCTGACTGGGATTTCCAGTAATATGTTGAATAGAAATGGTAAAAGTGGGCACTTTTGTTTTGTTCCTGATCTTAGGGAAGAAGCTTTTAGTCTTGCACCATTGAATATAATGTTAACTATGGGCTTTTTACAAATGGTTATTATGTCAAGGTAGTCTTTTTCTGTTCTTAGTTTGTTGAGTGTTTTTATTTTGAAAGGGTGAATTTTGTCAAATGCTTTTGCTGCATCAACTTAAATGATCATGTGTTTTTTCCCCTTTCTTCTGTTAATATGGCATATTACACTGGTTGATTTTCATATGTTGAATAATTTTTGTAGTCCAGAATAATTCTCCATTGGTCATGGTGTATGATCCTTTTAACATGCTGTTGAAGTTAGTTTGCCTGTATTTTGAGGATTTTTGCATCAATCTTCACAGATATATTCATCTACAGTTTTCTTCTCTTGTAGCACCACTGTCTGTTTTTGGTGTCAGGATAATGCTGGCCTCATAGAATGAGTTAGGAAGTGTTCCCTCTTTTTAATATTTTTGGAAGAGTTTGAGAAGGGTTGTTGTTAATTATTCTTTAAATGTTTGGTAGAATTCACCAGTGAAGTGATCTGGTCCTGAGATTTTGTTGTTGTTGTGGTAGAGAAGTTTTTGATTACTATTCAATCTCTTTTATAAGTGATACCTCTATTCAGATTTTCTACCTCATCATGATTCAGTCTTGGTGAGTTGTGTGTTTCTAGGAATTTGTCTGTTTCATCTAGTTTATCCAATTTGTTAGCATACAAATGTTAACAGTACTCTCTTCTAATCATTTTTGTTTCTCTGAAATTGGTAATAATTTTCCCTCTTTGATTTCTTGTTTTAGTTATTTATGTCCTCTCTTCTAGTAAATCTGCTTAAAGGTTTGTCAATTTTGTTGATCCTTTTGAAAAATCAACTCATGGTTTTGTTGATTTTCTCTACATTTTTGTTCTCTATTTTATATATCTCTGCTGCGTCTTCATTATTTTCTAGTGTTTTTTTTTTGTTCGTTTGTTTTTGTTTTACCACCTTTAGGTTCAATTTGCTACTCTTATTCTTGTTCCTTAAAGTGTAAAGTTACATCATTGATTTCATATTTTTCTTCCTTTTTTAAATTTAAGCTTTTAGAGCAACAAATTTATCTCTTAGCAGTACTTTCACTGGATTCTGTAAGTTTTGCTATGTTGTATTTTTATTTTCATTTGATTCAAGATATTTTTGGTTTTCTCTTGTAATTTCTTCTATAACTTATTGGTTGTTTAATAGTGTACTGCTTAATTTCTACGTATTTGTGTATTTTCCAGTCTTCTAGTTTCATTGCATTTTGATCAGAAAGGATGTTTAGCATGTTTTCAGTCCCTTTAAAATCATTAAGGCTTGTAATGCACAAACACATAGTCTATAATGAAGAATGTTCCTGTGCACTTGAGAAAAATGTGCATTCTGTCATTGTTGGGTGCAGCGTTTTGTATATGTCTGTTAAATCCAGTTGGTCTATAGTGTTGATCGTGTCCTTTATTTCTGATTTTCTGTCTCATTGTTCTGTCCATTATTGTGGATATTGAAATCTTCTACTATTATTGTAGAGCTGTCTCTTTTCCCCTTTAGTTCTGTCAATGTTTGTTCATATATTTTAGAGCTCTAAATTTTGGTACATGTATGTGTATAATTGTTATGTATACTTGGCAAATTGACCATTTTATCATTATCCCATTTTCTTTGTCTCTTGTAAGAGTTTATGACTTGAAGTCTTTTATAGGTAGCATATAGTTGCATCAGGTGTGTTTCTTTCTAAAATTCATTCTGCCAGTCTCTTTTTTGATTGGAGAATTTAATCTATTTACATTTAAGACACCAATAGAGAAGAACTTACCATTATCATTTTTTGGTTGTTTTTTGATGTTATAACATTTTTGTTACTCATTTCCTCTAGTATTATCTCCCTTGTATTTAGTGTATATTTTGTAATGACATGTTTTGATTCTTTTCTTATTTTCTTTGTGGCTACCATGGGTATATACTGAAATTATAGCAACTTATTTTAAACTGATAACCAACTTAACTCAATTACTTATAAAAATTCTACTGCTTTACAGCTCTGCCCCCACACTTTGTTATTGATGTCACAAATTACATTTTACAAATTGTAGATATATAAAATAGATTAACATAGATTTATAACTATTTTTATGCATTTGTGTTTGAAATTAAAGATAAAAAAGTGGCATTAACTACAATTACAGTACTACTGGGTTTTATAATTTTCCATGTAATTACTTTTACTGGAGAACTTTACATTTTCATAAGACTTCAAGATATTGTCTAGCATCCATTCATTTCAACCTGAAGGGCTCCATTTGGCATCTCTTGTAGGGCAGATGGAGTGGTAATGAACTCCATCCATTTTTGTTTATCTGGGAACAAAAATTAATTTTGTTCTCTTTTTTGAAGGATAGTTTTCCAGATATAGAATTCTCAGTTGACAGGTTTTTTATCTTTCAGCACTTTAAGCTGCCTTCTAGCTTGCAAGAGTTCTGCTGAGAAATTCACTGATAATCTTGAGAGTCCCTTGTATGTAATAAATTGCTTTTCTCTTGCTGCTTTTAAGTTTCCTTTTTTTTTTTTTTTTTTTTTGTCTTTGTCTTTTCACAGCTTGATTGTAATGTCTGGGCTTGGGTTTCTTTGGATTTGCCTTCCAATTCAGGGAGCCTCTTGGATTTCCAGATGCATGACTTTCCTTAAATTTGTGAAGTTTTTGGCCATTATTTCTTCAAATAAGCTCACTTCCCCTTTCTCTTTCTCTTCTCCTTCTTGAACTCTCATAATGTATATATTGGTCTTGTTGGTGGCATTCTGTATGTCCCTTAGGCTCTGTTTATTTTCCTTCATTCTTTTTTCTCTCTGCCCTTCAGATGATAATTACAAGTAATTTGTCTTCAAGTTCACTGATATTTTCTTCTGTTTATTCGAGTCTGCTCTTGAACTCCTTTAGTAAGATTTTTCAATTCAGTTATTTTATTTTTTATATCCAGAATTTCCATTTGGTTGTGTTTAATAAATTTATCTGATTTTGTACAGTCTGTCTTATTATAGATACTTTCACATGTTCCCTCTATCTCTATTCTCTGAAAACAAAATTGCATAAAATGGTATTATTTCTTTTTTTCTTCTTTTTTTTTTTTGAGACTGAGTTTTGCTCTTGTTGCCCAGGCTGGAGTGCAATGCCATGATCTTGGCTCACTGCAACCTCCACCTCCCAGTTTCAAGCGATTCTCCTGCCTCAGCCTCCCGAGTAGCTGGGATTACAGGCATATACCACCATGCCCGGCTAATTTGGTATGTTTAGTAGAGATGGGGTTTCTCCATGTTGGTCAGGCGGGTCTCAAACTCCTGACCTCAGGTGATCCACCTTGGCCTCCCAAAGTGCTGAGATTGCAGGTGTGAGCTGCCGTACCTGGCAAAGATGGTATTATTTCTTTAAAAAATATTTGATAAAAGTGATTGTTGAAATCATTTGAAAATTTTCTATGTATTCTTTTCTATTCATTTCTACTTAATATTCACCAAATATTTATGGACTGTCTACTATGTGTCAGGCATGTATTTAAAGTCTTTGAAGTACATCAGTGAAAAAACAGGATAAACATTTCAGGCCTCAAGGGGCTTACATTCTGGTAGTGGAGAAAACAAATAAAACATAATTATAGGAAATTATAGAGAGTGTTAGGAGGTGATAAGTGTTATCAAAATGCAACAGGATAAGTGAGACAAGGAGTTGGGAGGCAGGATGGGATGTAGGAAGTCAGATTGGAATTTTAATTAAGATGATCAGGGTGGGACTTACTGGGGACGTGAAGGCTGATGTAAGACTTGAAGGAAGTGGCGGCGTGAACCATGTCAATATCTGGAGAAAGAGCATTCTAGGCAGAGGGAACACAGATAACCCAGTGGGAGATCAGCCCTGCTGTGTTTTAGAATGAGAATGAAGCCAATTTGGTTATTTTATTAAAGAAGAATTAAGTGCATGTTTACAAAAACAAGCAGAATAATTGTTGAGATGAATCTGAAGATCCTGAAGTAAGATACATTTTTCATTGTATTATGACCAATTTTTCTATCTTAAAAAAACCCAGAAGCTCAATATATAATAAATCTATTCAAAAAGATGAGTATTCATTTTAAAAATGTAGCTTTGCGAGTACCTTTTCAGAATTATGGTAAATGCACGTATCAAAATATGTTAAATATATATGTTGAAAATAATTGTTTGGCTTACATGATCATATAACTAAGAACTTAATTATATGTTTTAATTTTATAGGCTCGAGAATTACTTTTAATTTTGTGCATGCTAAAGGATTAGGGAAAATATACAAACATTTTTATGTCAAGTGCAATTTACTGTAGTTATTAAGTAATTAGTTGTTTACTAGCTGTGACATTCTGTTTCATTCTTAAAGCATAAACAACTTTGTATGGTAAAAGTATAGTTTAGCAGTCAGGAGACTTGATTCTAGCCTAATTCTAGCCTCATTATTTTGAAGCAGTCATTTTAAATGGCTTCATTTTACCTATGTGTTGGGAGTTTTGTTCATTTGCTTTATATGGAACATGGCTAGGTATATTCTGTTTCCAAAATGCCTCGTTTTTGTCATTTTGTGATTATTGCTTTATAATGTTTTATACTGTATTGATACACTGCTTTAAATATTTGATTGAGAATTGTTAAAGAAAAAATTGCATTTTAAACAAATTCCTGCTTATTTTTAGTGTCCAGCTCAAATCTTTTCCTGACCACTTCAGAATTTTCTCTGATTCTTTTCCTGATCACTTCAGAATTAATTGCTTTTCACCTGGGCTATTATAGTACTTTATTCATATTATTATTTATCACTTTTCATAATGTTATAGTTATATGTTTATTAATCTATCCATGAGTTTTCTATCTTTGTATTTCCAAAACTCATAAAAGTACTTTGCATATATTTGTTGTTCATTCATTTTTTCATTTAATTCTTACATCTGTGTATTGAAAAATCAACAGTTAACTCCTAAGAGTTAATATATCAGAAATGAAGACTGTGTTCAATAACATTCCTGCTTGAAAGGCAGTATTCCATGTAATGAATGTTTCTCTTGCTTGACAACTCCTATTTCAGACCTTTAACAAGGTTTAATTTGGTCTTTTGGTCTAACGTTTATGTTATAGAGATGGCATAAATGCTTATTTGCATGACTCAAGTAGATGTAAGAAGTAGTGATTTTGTCACTGATTATGAAATTGTTAAAGAGGATGATTATTACTGATTACCTCTTTGCATTTTGGATCAAAGGCATGAATTTCATAAAGATTAAGTGTTCTAAGAACTATTCAGAAGTGTGTTTTTATATAGTAATACAATTTTTAGCATGCATTCATAACCATTTACTAGATAATGTGCCCTTAAGTATAATGAATCAGAATGTGCTCTTATTGTGTTTTGGATTTTCATATTTTCAGTTCTCCCTAAACCTTATTTCTCTTCCTAACTTAAAAAAATGTAGTTTTTGAAGAACCCTATTTATTCATTTATTCAACAGCTATATATTTAACATTTACTGTATGTTCCAGGAACAGAGTTAGGCCAAATTGATTATTAGATTTGGAAGTGAACAAGATAGATTAGGTCTCCGCTGTCAGAATTAACAATGAACAAATAAACATTTGCCCATTTAGTCAACATTTATTGATTGCCTATCATGTGCTAGGCATTGTTTTGGGAATTGTGGATACAGTCACAAAGTAACAGAGCCCATACCTCATGTAGCTTACATTCTAATGAAAGAATAACAGCATAAGTGGAGAAGGCTAACTTTATAATGGTTCGTCAAGGAGGGCCTAAGAAATTGACATTTGAACTGAGATCTACGGGACAAGAAGGAACCAAAGGAAAAGACTATTTGAGGACAAATAGCAATTACCCTGGATAGCAATGAACTTACTACATTTGATGCACATTGGTTTGTAGCTTTTGAGGTCAGAATATTAAGGATTTAGTATTCCTTCCATTTTTTCAATTAATTATGAAGTACAGGCATCATTTGTAAAGTTTGGTAGGAAAGAGTAAACAGCAAAGAGGGAAAAATTTGTGGAGAAACAAATTTGAGGAAAGATATCACTGTGAAATAGTAACTCCAGAGAACAGGGAATATACAAACAATAGAAGTGCTGTAGGGCTGCTGGGCAGAGTTGACAGTGTAATTGTCAGTTTGTTATCCTCAATTTTAGGTGAAACTAGTCAACATGGTTGTATTGTTTTCTCAGTTATGGGCACAGATGTGAAGAAGATGTAGTATTTAACCAGACTTGTTTTCACCCTCCAGGAGAATATGATGGAAAAAGGGAGGAACAAGAGTGTTTAGAGCCTTTGTAAAGATGTCACAATAATACAAGGCTTTAGAGTCTATCCTGGGGAAGGAAAAATGAGTAGGGAGTGAAAAATTAAGAGGGTTGATGGGCTTAAAGGAAGTTGAGGATCGGTGGATTGGTGATGTGAATAAAGCTGAAAGTTGTGAGTGTGGCCAGACAAGTGAATTTCATGGGCTAATATGGAATATTGATATATATTGAAAAGAGTGTAGTTTGTATAGATAATTGAAATAATGTGATGGCTACCAGAAGTGCTAAGAGCACTTTCCTTTCTTTTATTATTCTTACCCTTTTTTGCAGTTTTATAGAAATGGTGTAATATAATATAGGGAGAATATAGAAAAGAGCATCACTTGGAAGTCAAGAAAATGTAAAATGTCCTTTATAAAGTCACTTGATCTCATTGACCTATTCTTTTAATTAACTGACAAATCAATTAATTTTTCAGCAGTGTGCCAGCTGTTGGACATACAGTGATGATATCAGATACATAAATGCTATCTAATTTACAATCACAATAATGGTACCAGTGATGATATTGGATACTGATATTATTGATAATATTGATAATGATATCAATAAATGACCTCATTGGCCATATTCTTTAATTAATCGGTCTATCATTTCAGCCCTTGCAGTTGCTGGGCATACAGTAATGATGTCAGATAACAGCAGTGCAGAGTGCTGCTGGAGTACTGAGGTGGGGCATGCAACCCAGATGGGGTGGAGAGCAGTCACACTTGTATGAAGTGGTACCTAAGCTGAGATCTGAAAAATAAGTAGGTTTTGCAATTTAGCAAAGAAGCCACAGGCAGATGGGGTCAGGAATAGTGTATATTAAGGTCTTCAAGAAAGAAATACCTTGAGGTATCCAGAGTAGCTGAATCATAGTGTATGAGAGAAGAGGCTGGAACATTAAGCAGAGGCCATATTTTAAAGAATTTGGTAGGTTATGTTAAGGAAATTTCATCCTAAAAGCCATGTAGAGGACCCATTATTGAGTTTTGCATAGAGAAGTGACATAAAACATGATCACTTATAAAGTGCAAGATCTGCTTAAATGAGGAAGTTGAATTTTATCTTCTCTAAGGTTCATTCAAAAATTATTTGATTTGTTGTGATACCGGAGTATAAAGAAGAAAATCAAAATTACATAAATGTCTCTTATTTTAATTTAAAAAGAATTAACAGCAATTAATAAGAGACTAGATTGGACATAGAAATAAAGCCCTGTTTACAAAGCATTATTAAATTCATATTAATGTTTGCAAATGAGAATTGAAATTCAAATTTCCTATGACTCTGAAATATGTTTGGTTACTGTTGAATATTTTCTATCATATCAGTGAAAATATTTGCTAATTTCCCATGGGTTTGTGTGTGCCATTTGATATCCTCAATCAAATGTAGATGAAACTGTACTTCTTATCTCCAGGTATTTAAACCTTTGAGATGTTTCCATTAATTGGAAAAACAATCATCTTTGATAACTTTCCTGATCCTTCTGATACGTGGGAAATCACTGAGACAATTGGCAAAGGAACTTATGGGAAAGTTTTTAAAGTATTGAATAAGAAAAATGGCCAAAAAGCAGCAGTCAAAATTCTTGATCCAGTTCACGTAAGTCATATTTTTTCCTTCTAATTAGCTTTACTTTTATCTGTATGAAACACTTAAAAAGACTGTAAGTATTTTATCTTGATTTATTCATCACAATAGCAGTCTAAAACAGGTTACAATTTGAAGATAAAGGTGAAGGAAAAGTCTGCTTATTTGCTTTTCCAAGTTTCTGTGCTTAATATATGTAATAAGGCACAATAAGTACTTGATGAATAATTGCATAAGCACACAAAAAATGCAGCTGTCAATCGACAATGTTATTGAAGTTGACTCAATGTTATTTTAGACATGAAAAATTGTAAAGATACAAACTCAGGGGTCTACAAGTAATCCTAAAATGGCATCTTAACCATATCTTCTTTTCGTCCTGTGTTTATTTAGGCTTCAGGAAATATTTCTCTTAGGCCAAACTAAAGAAGACTTTTTAAAATTAAATTTATTTCAGAGAAGGAAAATTAAGTTTCAGGTTTACTTAAATGTTTCCAAAGCAAACGTGGTGTAGATTTATAATCAGGGCAAAGTTCCTTATTGTGAAGAATTAAATTTCATGTTCAACTCTGCTGGTCTCTGCTTACAGGAGGCCACAATAGGGGCCCCCATTTGCTTTTTTTTTTAAGTAGCAGTTGTAATAGGCAAAACTGCCAAACCTTTTTTCTGTTTTAAGACCATGAGACTACTGAGATTCTATTTTCTGGTAATGAGAGCTGGCAGTTTCAGAATATCTTCAGGTTGCTGGTAGACACCTTTCTCTCCCATAGCACATGGGAGAGCCAGAATGAGCTTAGTCATCAGATGCTCCTCAAACATCTATTGAAAGCAGATTCTCCAATTAAGAGACTTTTGCACACATGATGGGAGCATAGCATGATGAAAATGATGAAATGTGTATAGAGAGGGCATCAGAGTCCTAGGTCCTTGTTACAGCTCATCTACTACTTGTGAGATGCTGCAAAAGGTCTTGTTCGTCTTAGGGTTGCTGTTCCTTTTTTTTTTTTTTTTTTTTTTTGATAGTTTATTTCTGCTAAACCCATTATAACTACACTCCTCCATATTATTTTGAGCAGAGGAGAAAGGTAGGGGAGGTGTATTTTAAAGTAATAAATTAAATACACTGGAGGAAAAAAAAATCAGACTCAGTATGCCCAGGCTTAGCTGTTGCTGAATGTTTCACATTCTCTTGGAAACTTCTAAGCACTTAAACTGAAGGAACAGAGGTACAAATTAAGTTCTACCAAAGTGACTATACCTCTCTTTCCTCTAGCCTTTGCATTAGGAATTCAGGTGTATGGCAGCAAGAGAAAGAAATTCAGTCCAATACCATTGTCTGGTCCATGGTGTATCTCTTTCCCTTCCTTCTTAATGGAGAACAAATGGCTTATAATCCATGTAACCACTATTCTTTCATAATTTACTCATGTATGGTATACCTACAAACCTTATAAGTCATATTCAGTACTATTTAATGAAATACTGATTTTATAACTATTATACTTAATTTATCCTTTTGCTTTCATTCTTGTCACAGTACATATACATTTTTCTAATAATTTTTTTTTTTTTTTTTGAGACGGAGTCTCGCTCTGCCGCCCAGGCTGGAGTGCAGTGGCTGGATCTCAGCTCACTGCAAGCTCCGCCTTCCGGGTTCACGCCATTCTCCTGCCTCAGCCTCCCGAGTAGTTGGGACTACAGGCGCCCGCCACCGCGCCCGGCTAGTTTTTTGTATTTTTTAGTAGAGACGGGGTTTCACCGTGTTAGCCAGGATGGTCTCGATCTCCTGACCTCGTGATCCGCCTGTCTCGGCCTCCCAAAGTGCTGGGATTACAGGCTTGAGCCACCGCGCCCGGCCTCTAATAATTATTTATTTACTCTTCTTTCATCTTGTCACAAGTCAAATAAAAAAGATTTATAGCCAAGAGATTATAATCTTAAATAAATTTAAATGCATCCAAACATCTTGCAAAGATTTGCTTATTTTAAATTAAAGGAGTCTTACTATTACATATTTTTAATCAGTCATTTTATTTTCAAGAGAGGAGCTGAATGAGTAAGATGAGAATGTAGCAGGCTTGGAGTCTATATCTGGATTTTACACTAACCAGCTCTGACTCCAACTTCTCAGGGCTTAACTTTATGCCTCTAAAATTAGAGTTCAGATTTAAATTTCTACCTCTGTGATTCTATGATTCTATAATAAAATAACATAAGCATTAAATGTCACTGTAAAAGCAATGTTAATAAAGCTTTCTCTTATTTATTACTCTGTGAATTGTTTCATATATATGTGATTTTCTAGAAATATGACTAAGTGGCTGTCTTCCATTCTTATTGATAACATAGCAACCTGTTCTTCTTTTGCTGAATGGACCTTTAGATCATTAAAGGTTTTGTGCAATCTTTTATAACTTAACTCTATTTGAGTTTTTTGGAAAAGTGGGAATTTATTGTTTGTATGACTGAGTTTTGGATAGCTTCTAAATGTCCTGTTTTCCAAAGAAACAAAATGAACCAGATTTCCAGTCCTAAAATTTACTATTTCAGATCAATGGCTTTGCCGTTGTAACAAAGTTAATAATACAAAAAAGCAAATCATCTGGAGTAGCTCTCCATAGATGTTTACTTATAATTGCATATAAAAATAACATTTTATTTATCCATTTTAAAATTTGATGAAATTGATATAACTTGAGATTCACTTGATTATCATGAAAATCACAATCTCTCCCCTTAAATAATGTAATGAGAAATTACAGTACATAATACTAAGCACAGTAAAAACTATTATGACCTTGACATAATCAAATTCTATATTTGGTATTCTATAATCTGTTTCTTTGACATTACTCATGTTTTTCTCACAGTTCTATTCTTATGACTTTTTGAAACTAGGATATTGATGAAGAGATTGAAGCAGAGTATAACATCTTAAAAGCACTTTCTGATCACCGTAATGTGGTCAGATTCTATGGGATATACTTTAAGAAGGATAAAGTAAATGGAGACAAGCTGTGGTTGGTTCTTGAGGTACGTGTTTCAGCATTATTTGTATGGGTGGAAACTTAGAGTATGGTTCTGAAATGACTTATTATACTATTTATGTAACATTGATATCATAAAAACAATTCTGGTAAGTTCCTGACCAGCCATGAATGTTGTGCCTAGTTTTGGCCTTGCCGTCTTGGAAACATCAAAAAATTGAAGGAAAGCCACAAAGACTAGTAAATGTTAAAAGGAAATTACTCCGCAATAAAAGACTAAAGAAACTGAGATTATTTTTCCCATGGGAAAAAAAAAATTAATAAAAAGGATTTCATTATAATATTTATTTATTCATCTATATTTTGTTTCATTAACATGTGATGAACCTCTGTGCCAGGTGCTAAGATACAAGAAAATTAATGTTAAGTGAGGCTTCATTAGGCAAAAATAGTGAGCTATGATTTTCTTTTTCTGTCTTTATTGAATGCTAATGACTTGAGCTACAGAACCAGGTATTTATATTTACAGGGAAGAAAACTTACTTAAAATGGTGTTGATACTGAATAAGTTGCTAAAGGGAATCTGTAGAGTCTGCCCTTTCCAGTCCTGAGAGTAGTTTTTCTTACACTGGAGCAATCCTCTCTAAGGCAGGAGTACTAGCAGGTCCCACACTAAGGTGATTGCCAGTCCCAGAAAAATTCCGTTTTTCTGATTTTCATTGAACATTATTCAAGTGCAGTAAACATTATTTCTAATAAAATCTATTAGAATTTTTTAAAATCGCTTTTGTCAAATTCAGGGACAGTAGATACCTTTATTTGACAACTGTAACAGCATATATTTATTGTGTTCATCATTGTTTTATTAGCATTTGAGTATTTTATTTGTTTTTGAATGTTCCATTGCTTTTTCTGAAGTGGCATTGTCTTAGTCTATTTGTGCTGCTATAACAAAAATCCACACACTGGGTAACTCATAAAGAATAGAAATTTATTCCTCACAGTTTTAGAGGCTGGAAGTCCAAGATCCAGGAACCAGCAGGTTCACTTCTCTGGTGAGGCCTGTTCACTTCCAAGATGGCACCTTGTTGCTACATGCCCTGGAAAGAAGAAATGCTGTGTTCTCACATGGCAGAGGGCAGAAGGCAAGAGAGCCCAACACTGTGTGGAGCCTCTTTTTAATAAGGATCTTAAAACCCCATTCATGAGGAAGAAGCCCTCATGGCCTGATTACCTCTTAAAGGTCCCACCTCTTAATAATATCACATTCACCATTAAGTTTCAACATATGAATTTTGGAGGGGACACAGCCAAAGTGTAATAGGCACAATAATCATAAATAAATTATATTAAGATTTTATATTCATATTTTTCTACTATGGTTTTTTTTTTTTTTGAAATGGAGTCTTGCTGTGTTGCCCAGGCTGGAGTGCAGTGGCACAATCTCAATTCACTGCAACCTTCGCCTCCTGAGTTCAAGCGATTCTTGAGCCTCAGTCTCCCAAGTAGCTGGGATTACAGTCACATGCCACCGTGCCCAGCTAATTTTTTTAGTTTTGTATTTTTAGTAGAGACAGTGTTTCACCGTATTGGCCAGGCTGGTCTGAAACTCCTGATCTCAAGTGATCCACCTGCCTCGACCTCCCAAAGTGCTGGGATTACAGGTGTGAGACACTGCGCCTGGCCTCCATTATGGTTTTTAAATGATTCTACAAATAATAGATGATCGTTGTGGAAAATATTTGAACCTATAAAAAATTCTTAAATTTAACATATTTGCTTCATTTTTTGTATGTTTTTTTCTTTTAAAATATTTTAAGTTCAGGAGTACATTTGCAGGTTTGTTATATAGGTAAACTTGTGTCACAGGGATTTGTTTTACAGATTATCTCATCACCAAGGTGTTAAGCCTAGTTCCCATTAGTTATTTTTCCTGATCCGCACCATCTTCCCACCCTCTACCATCAGGTATCTGTTGTTCCTCTCTTCGTGTCCATGTGTTCTCATGATTTAGCTCCACTTATAGGTGAGAACATGTGACATTTGGTTTTCTGTTCCTGAGATAGTTTGCTAAGGATAATGGCCTCTGGCTCCAATCATGTTCCTGCAAAGGACATGATCTCAGTCTTTTATATGGCTGCATAGTATTCCATGGTGTATGTGTACCACATTTTCTTTATTCAGTCTGCCATTGATGGGTATTGATGTGGTTTTGCTGTGTCCCTACCCAAACCTCATCTTAAATTCCCATGTGTTGCAGAAGGGACCCAGTGGGAGGTAATTGAATCATGGGGGCAGGTCTTTCCTATGAAGTTCTCGTGATGGTGAATAAGTCTCATGAGATCTGATGATTTTATAAGGGGGTGTTTCCCTGTGCAAGCTCTCTCCTTGCCTGCTGCCATCCATGTAAGATGTGACTTGCTCCCCCTTGCCTTCCACCATGATTGTGAGACCTCCCCAGCCATGTGGAACTGTAAGTCCATTAAACCTCTTTCTTTTGTAAATTGTCCAGTCTCGGGTATGTCTTTATCAGCAGTGTGAAAATGGACTAATACGGGCATGTAGGTTGATTTCATGTTTTTGCTGTTGTGAATAGTGCTGCAATGAACATACATGTGCCTGTGTCTTTGTGGTAGAACAATTTCTATTTCTTTGGGTATATACCCAGTAATGCAATAGATAGCTGGGTTGAATGGTAGTTCTGTTTTTAGTTCTTTGAGGAATTATCACACTGTTTTCCACAATGGCTAAACTAATTTACACTCCCACCAGCAGCATATAAGCATTCTCTTTTCTCTGAAACCTCACCAATACCTGTTATTTTTTGATTTTTAAAAAATAGCCATTCTGACTGGTGTGAGATGGTGTCTCATTGCGGTTTTGATTTTCATTTCTCTAGTGATCAGTGATGTTGAGCTTTTTTCACATACTGTTGGCTACATGTATGTCTTCTTTTGAAAAGAATCTGTTCATGTTCTTTGCCCACTTTTTAATAAGGTTGTTTGTTTTTGCCTTCTAAACGTAAGTTCCTTACAGATGCTGGATATTAGACCTTTGTCAGATGCATAGTTTGCAAACATCTTTTCCTGTTCTGTAGGCTGACTGTTTACTCTGTTGATGGTTTCTTTTGCTGTACAGAAGCTCTTTAGTTTAATAAGATTTCATTGGTCAAGTTTTGCTTTTGTTGATATTGCTTTTGGAGTCTTCATCATGAAATCTGTGCTGGTTCCTGTGTCCAGAATGGATAATATTGCCTAGGTTGTCTTCCAAGGTTTTTATAGTTTTGGGTTTTACAGTTAAATCTTTAATCCATCTTGAATTGATTTTTGTATATAGTGTAAGGAAGGGGTTCTGTTTCAGTCTTCTGCATATGGCTAGCCAGTTGTCCCAGCACCATTTATTGAATAGAAAATCCTTTCCCCATTGGTTGTTTTTGTCAGCTTTGTCAAAGATCAGATAGTTGCAAGTGTGTGGACTTATTTCTGGGCTTTCTATTCTGTTCCATTGGTCTGTGTATCTGTTTTTGTACCAGTACCATGCTGTTTTGTTTACTGTAGCCCTGTAGTATAGTTTGAAGTCGGGTAGTGTAATGCTTCCAGCTTTGTTTTTCTGCTTAGGATTACCTTGGCTATTTAGATTCCTTTTTGGTTCCACATGAATTTTAAAATAGTTTTTTTCTAGATCTGTGAAGAATGTCATTGGTAGTTTGATAAGAATAGCATTGAATCTATAAATTGCTTTGGGGAAGCATGGCCATTTAAATGATATTGATTCTTCCTATCCATGAGCATGGAATGTTTTTCCATTTGTTTGTGTCATATGATTTCTTTGAGCAGTATTTTGCAGCTTTCGTTGTGGAGAACTTTCACCTCCCTGGTTAGCTGTATTTCTAGGTATTTTATTCATTTTGTGGCAATTTTGACTGGGATTGTTTTTTATTTGGTTCTCGGTTTAACTGTTTTTGGTGTATAGGAATGCTAGTAATTTTTGTACATTGATTTTGTATCTTGAGATCTTGCTGAAGTTGTTTATCAGCTTAAGAAGTTTTGGGGCCAAGACAATGGAGTTTTCTAGATATAGAATCATGTCGTCTGCAAACAGGGATTGTTTGCCTTCCTCTCTTCCTATTTGGATGCCCTTTATTTCTTTCTGTTGCTTGATTGCTCTGGCTAGGACTTCCAATACTGTGTTGAATAGGAGTGTATGTTTTTTGTATGTTTCAATATTTTGACAATATCACTTACGAAATTATCCTATATTTTTACTTAATGTAACTTCAGATAGTTTTAATCATTGTTATGTTTTTCAAAGTAAATACATTCACTTGAGTAATTAAAAAAAAGATCATTTCGAAGGGTTGATAAGATAAAGCAATGAAAACATAGATCCAGTTTAGTGGTGCCACCTTCTCCTGAGCAGGTCCACACTTTTGATGTGTTGTGATTGCTGTATCTAGAAAACTATGGCTGAGCTTCTATACTGCCTTATTTAGAAATCCATGCTCTTAATTTTGGCAATATTGTTCATTATACTTTTGGAGCTCTTCATCTTCCCACTCTTGTTTGGAGAACTGCCATGTGTCTGACCTCTTTGATGTCTCTCTGATGCCCACCTTGATGGAACCACTGGTTCCTAAATCCCTTGGCCTCCTCTTTCCAAGTTTCTTTCTCTGTTTGGCACATCATGTAGTAATTTGTGCCTCTCCCAGATTACCCATTTTGCTGATGCCACCAAATCTTGAATCCCTCCAGTTCAGTGTCAGCAGGAAACAAAATTTTGAGTCTCTTAACCTGTGTGTGTGTGTGTGTGTACTGCTCGGGCAGGCTTCTGAATGTTGATATTTTGTATATGTGATAAGAGGGTTTCAAGTCCTTTGATTACAGACTTCCAAATGACCGCTTGCTTTCTGCCCTGCTCCTCTAAACTGCTTCTCCACCTCTACTATTCCCTAGCACTGTCTGGGTTAATCTGTTCAGGTGACTGCAAAAGAACCACACAAAGTATCTTAGTTTGTGGCTTCCTCTTCATTGCTAAATCAGTTACCACTTGCTTATCTGCTTTCCATATTGCAAAATTTATTGAATTTTTTTGCTCAGTGCTTTCCTTTTTTCTTTGTGATTATAATATTTTATTCCTTTTGTAGCATTTTAATGGAGATTCATGAGTAAGAGGAAATAAATTTATATATTTCATCTGCCACCTTTATGGTCCGGAGCCTTTCAAAATGTAAAAAAGTATTTTCAAAAATCTTTCGTCATCTGATGCTATATATTATTTTACAAAATTAAATAGCCATGTGTGTCCTTTAAAAATAGACAATTTATCTATGATTTCAATATTACAGTTGACCCTAACTTTTAATTATTAGGGATGACAATCTCCCATGCACTGAGAAATCGAGGTGTAAATTTTGACACCCCCTAAAACTTAACTACTAATAGCTTACTGTTGACCTGAAGCCTTACTGATGACATAAACAGTCAATTAATGCATAGTTTTATGTCATAGGTGTTATATACTATATTCTTACAATAAAATAAGCTATAGAAAAGAAAATGTTATTAAGAAAATCATGAGGAAGAGCAAATATTTTTACTGTTCATTAAGTGGAAGTGGATCATCATCTTCATCCTCATCATCTTCACATGGAATAGTCTCAGGCAGAGGAAGAATAGGAGTGGTTGGTCTTGCTGTCTC
This sequence comes from Macaca nemestrina, assembly GCF_043159975.1. Classification (NCBI taxonomy): domain Eukaryota; kingdom Metazoa; phylum Chordata; class Mammalia; order Primates; family Cercopithecidae; genus Macaca; species Macaca nemestrina. Next base: position 117,951,669 of record NC_092133.1, on the reverse strand, counting down.
AGGGGTGGCGCAGGTGGAAGAAAATTAACATATAAGTGAACCCACACAGTTCAAACCCTTGTTGTTTAAGGGTCAACTGCGTTTTTTATTTCTCTAGTTTAAGATAGCTTTGTATTTTTAGCGAAATCACATATAAAAGCAAAGCTAAACTTTTACTCATCTAAAGGTAGTTACCAAGTAATAGAATGTAAACTATCAACCTAAACCATTTTGCCTTACATTAATGGATAATTTTAGAGTTTAATTCTTGTTTGTGTTTGCATATTTGAGAAGTACTGCTGTACAAAATCCTTGATGTAACCTTGAATATAATTTGTTTATATCCTTCAAAACATTTTCAATAATGCATTTTTAATTTTTCTTCCATATATAGAATCATTGGCAGATGTGCATTTAAGTGGAGATTCAGGTATTCTGTCTAATATAGGCCTAAATGGACAACAAAATAAAGTATAAATATTTTCCCAGAGCTTAAAAATATTGAATGAGATCATTCATTGTCATAATGCCTATTAAATCCCTATTCTAATATCTTGGCATTTCTCAGTATTATCACCTGGAATTAGGGGGCATTTGGAAACTCCCAATGTTAGTTAAATGTTTCATGTGAGAGCAGATTGATTAAAATGAGTTGGATTGATTAAAATGTTTTGGGAATATTGTATAAGTAAAGCAGCATCCAGATATAATGAATCAGTAGAGTCGTTACAATTTCTTTGAATTTTGTCCTTATAATTTATTATCAGATAGAGACATTGGAAATAGCTCTAAATGGCTTAGAAAAAAAATGAATTTAGTTTAATAAAATGGTATATACAAAATCTGATCTACTTGAACTTACAAAGTGGGGGAAAAAAAGTCTAAGGAAAGCAAGAAGTTGGCAAACTGTATATAAGATAATTGATTTGCATATGTAAATTAGACTAATCACATATACACATAAGTGGCTAGATGTACAATTACCTGATTTATAAACATGAATGGTACAGATGCTGCTTTAGAGGCACTTTCAGAAAACTGGCTTGTGGCATCAATACTTTGTACTATAACATGACTGCTAATTATACCTCTTTTTGTAATAAAGTCCTTTTAAATTATTTTGCATGAGGATACCAAAAGAGGGGCAGTGGCTGTGATGTTACCCAGAGAGTCATGTTAATGGTGCTAGGCTTTTAATGTGAATCTACATAAAGAAGGTGTGTACTGGAGGGGATGTATTAGAGCAATAAGTGACTGTCCTCATTCTAAGCCTGGTGTGTGTGAATGGCCATACTAGCCTAGAGAAACCCCTGCAAGATGCTTTTCACAATGAAAAACCATTTTACTTATATTTCAATCCAGAATTGAAATCCTAAGAATAATGATGTGCCAAATCTTGCTCGGCAGTCTGTTTTCTCTAGTTACAATTTTAAAATTGTTTCTTTTGCTTTTTGATATGATTTTTCTCTTTTATTTATTTTACTTTCATTTTGTTATTTTAGAAGTTTTTGAGCATGAATGATATACAAGGCTCTATTTAGGAGTTATTTTCATCTTAATTCTCTGCATGTTTATTTTTAGAATCTAAATGGTACCCAGGTTTAGTAAAAGGGCACTAGTTGCTGGCCCTCTGAAATTCCAGTTATACACTTGAATGAAGTTTTATGCTGTGGAAACTGATTTAGTTTTTTATAGAACATCTATGGGGACTTTTGTTGTCATTCAATATTTGAGGTTTTCCTAATGATGTAGACATAAAGAGAGAACCAATGTTTTCTGTTTGTTTCTATCTATGCCTCATTTTGAAATACCTTATGTATATTCCTTTCTGCCTATAGCTATCACATCTCTTGACTGACTTGTTTAGTGAAATGTAAATACCTCTTCTGACTTTGTACTGCCTTTTACCCCGATATCTACTGTTGGGGATCAGTATCAAGGGGGGAGGGGAGCTGGGAAGATGACGGCTGGGCTATGATTCTTCAAATGCTTCCTGCGTGAACCGGGAGACCGTAAAACAGAATCAGAATTGAGTTAAATCAGTCTCATATAAGGCATTTGCTATTGATGGACACAAAGGGGAGAACTGAGATTTAATTGTAATTTGTCCCTTCTTGGTTGGATGAACAACCAGGTTTTAAGTAGGTAAGGAAATCTGGGCTTCTGTCTCAGGAGCTGTTGGCTTAGTGTGCCTTCAGCCATAATGAATCCAAAATTCAGAGTTAGGACATCTTTCTGTTAAAAGACTCTTTCCCTCATAATCCAATCTTAGCTATAATTGCTCCTTTCACAGTGGTGCTACAGACTGCATTCTATTATTCATTTGAATTGGTCCTGATTTGTTCATTCTTAATAGTGACATTACTTTTTCTTATTGCTCCCCAATTATAGCAATTTTTCTCTTTGAAATTATATCCTTTTCAGGAGACTAAAGACTGCCAATTACAGGTGGTATTTCAAAGCATGAAAATTCAGTAAATAGTCATAAAGCTTTTCAAATGCACATTTTCGGTCATCAGAGTGGTTTTTATAGACATAAATACTACTTTCATGTGTCGTGCATTATTGGTTATTCTGGTTTTATACTTACATCTAGTTAGTAATATCAGGCCTGCCTTGAGGAAAGGAAATTGATAGAAAGAAGATAAGTAATAATGAATGTGAGCTTTCTATTTGTTCAGCTATTAACTCTTTAATGCTACTGCTCTGGAGATAACATGTATACAGAGGGAATATAAAGCCTTTGCAGGATATATTTGTGAGCGGTCAGAAGAAACAGGGCAAGAGTGAGAAGCTGGGCTGCTGAGTTCCTTAGATAGCACAGAATTGTTCCTTCTTTCATTTGGCAGTTCACAATTGCAGTGGAGTAGCACAGTCACAGTGTGATTCCTTTTATGTTCTTAAAGCTGGAACCACCATTCCCAGCTCTCATATAAAAGGCTGTTATTTGGTGTACTTGCAATAGAACAGACAGCCAATTACCTAGAGTTGTTTCATTTTTTGTTTGTTTGTTTAAAGGGCAGGATAGAAAAATGGCCTAAATGTACTTCTTTGTACTCTTCTAACTTAGGAAATATGTAAATAATATATATAACTCTTATGTGTCTTTCCTAATTGTACTTCAGTGCTGGAAAAAGCATCTTCTTTGAATAGGCATGCACGTTTATAGTGTTACTTCAGAGGTAAGAAAATATGAGGTGACCAGTGATGTCTTGCTATTTAATAAATTAATAGATTTTTATTGTACACATTAAGATATTTCTTCTCGTAAGTTATTTTTTCTGTGATCATAGATTTCTTGTTGATTGCATTACTAGTGTGTTATGGTGTTCTCCCTAGATTTTTAAAGCATTTTAGGGTAAAGTAAGTGTTCTATATTTTGATTTACTGGTTACATGATTATATATAATTACTAAAATACATCAAACTGCATACCTAAAAGAGCCAATTATATTATACGCCAATAATACCTTTAAAATACTTCTAGTTTACACGTTAGAAAAGGAATGTGAACATTTTACACACTACAAAAGTACACATTAGAAAATGTCTATTAGGTGGTAGTCCCAGTTTTTATTAATATTTTATTAGTATTTTATTGGAATCCAGAATTTGGTACATTAATGTGTTTCACTGAAATTAAGATGAACATATCACACTTTGTATATACAAACAAGCGAAAAGAAAACTAATAAAAACTCGCCTTAGCTTTGTCTCCTGCTTTTTAACTTTTTGTTGTTTCTATTTATGTCTTATTGTACTGACTGTGTCTTGAAAAGTCGTTGCAGTCATTATTTTTTATTGGTTCATCATTTGGTCTTTCTACATAGGATAAGAGTAGTTTATACACCACAGTCACAGTGTTATAATATTCTGTGTTTCTCTGTGTACTACTATTACCAGTAAGTTTTGTACCATAAGATGATTATTTATTGCTTATTAATGTTGTTTTCTTTCTGACTGAAGAACTCCCTTTAGCATTTCATGTAGGACAGGTTTGGTATTGATGAAATCCTTCAACTTTTGTTTGTCTGGCAAAGTCTTTATTTCTCCTTCATGTTTGAAGGATATTTTCACTGGATATACTATTCCGGGGTAAAAGATTTTTTTTTCCTTCAGCATTTTAAATATATCATGCCGCTGGCCCGTAAGGTTTCCACTGAAAAGTTGCCGCCAGAGGTATTGAACCTCATTGTTTGCTATTTATTTCTTTTCTCTTGCTGCTTTTAGGACCCTTTCTTTGTCCCTGATTTGGAAGTCTGATTATTAAATGCCTTGAGGTAGTCTTCTTTGGTTTAAATCTGCTTGGTGTTCTATAATCTTCTTGCAGTTGGATATTGATATCTTTCTCTAGGTCTAGGAAGTTCTCTATTATTATTCCTTTGAATAAACATTCTACACCTGTTTCTCTTCCTCCTCTTTAAGGCCAGTAGCTCTTAGATTTGCCCTTTTGAGGCTATTTTCTTTTGAGTGTGCTTCATTGCTTTTTATTCTTTTTTCTTTTGTCTCCTCTGACTGTATGTTTTCAAATCGCCTGTCTTCAAGCTCACTTACTCTTTCTTCTGCTTGGTCCGTGTGTTATAAAAGGACTCTGATGCTTTCTTCAGTATGCCAATTGCATTTTTCAGCTCCATAATTTCTTCTTGATTCTTTTAAATTATTTCATTCTCTTCATTACATTTATCTAATAGAATTCTGAATTCCTTCTCTGTGTTATCTTGAATTTATTTGGGTTTCCTCAACACAGCTATTTTGAATTCTCTGTCTGAAAGGTTACATATCTCTGTTTCTCCAGGACTGGCCCCTGGTGCCTAATTTAGTTCATTTGGTAAGGTCATGTTTTCCTGGATGGTGCTGATGCTAGTAGATGTTCTTCGGTATCTGGGCATTGAAGGGTTAGGTATTTTATTGTAGTCTTCACTGTCTGGGCTTATTTGTAGCCATCCTTCTTGGGAAGGCTTTCCAGATATTTGAAAGGACTTTTTTGGGTATTGTGATCTAATCCGTGTCTATTTTAGGGGGCACCCCAGTCTCAGTAATGCTGTGGTCGTTGCAGGCTCATAGAGTTGCCGCCTTGATGGTCTTGGACAAAATCGAGGAGAATTCTCTGGATTACCAGCCAGAGATTCTTGTTCTCTTCCTTTTCTCCCAAACATACAGAGTCTCTGTCTCTCTTTGGAGCCACCTAAAGCTGGAAGTGGAGTGACACAACACCCCTATGGCCACCATCACTATGACTGTGCTGGGTCAGACCTGAAGCCAGCACAGTGCTGGGTCTCACCCAAGGCTTGCTGTAACCACTCCCTGGCTACTGCGTATGTTTACTCAAGGCCCTGGGACTCTACAATCAGCAGGTGGCAAAGCCAGCCAGGCCTGTGTCCTCTTCAGGAATATGAGATCTCCCCAGCCCCAGGTGGGCCCAGAAGTGCCATCTGGGAGTCAGGGACTAGAGTCAAAAATCTTGGAAGTCTACCTGGTGTTGTACTGTATTGCTGCTGAGCTGACACTCATACCACAAAAGGCAGTCCTTTTGACTCTTCTCTCACCTTTCCAAAGGCAGAAGAGCCTCACCCTGTAGCCACCACCACCCCAGGCCATGAGGAGTACTTCCAGACTACCTCTGATGTTCTCTTAAGGCACGAGTGCTCCTCATTTAGCTTGTGGTGAATGCTGCCTGGCCTATGACTCACCGTTCAGGGCAATTGGCTCCCTCTGGCCCGGGGCAGGTCCAGAAATGCTGTCCAAGAATCAAGTCCTCAAATTCTAGATCCTAAGAGCCCGCCTGGTCCTCTGCCCTCCTGTAGTGGTGTTGGTACCTAAGGTGCAAGACAAAGTCCCCTTTGCTTTTCTCTCTGCTTTTCTCAAGCAGAAGGAGTTTGCCCCATAGCCACCACAGCTGGCAGTGTGCTGAGGCTCACCTGAAGCCAGCAAGTCTCAGAGGCTTACCCAAAGCCCTCGATGTAGTACCTGGGTATTGCTGCCAGTTATTCAGGGTCTGAGGGCTCTTTAGTTAGCAGGTGATGAATGCTGCCAGCCCTGGGTCTTTTCCTTCATGGCAACAGGTTCCCTTCTGGCCCAGAGTGATTTTAGAAATGTCATCTGGGAACTGGGGCCTGGAACGGGGGCCTCATGATTCTGACTGGTGTCTTATCCTGCTGTGGCTGACCTGGTACCCAAGATGCAAGACAAAGTCCTTTCCACTCTGCCTTCTTCTCTCCTCAAGGGGAAGGGAGGGGTTTCTTTTGGAGCCTTGAGCTGTGCAGCCTGGGGCTAAGGGACAGGTGATGCCAGCACTCCCTTGGCTGCCCCAGCTGATGTCTCGGTTTCACGACCCCCGAGTCCACTGTCTCTGGGCCCTAGTTCAGCACTAGGACTCGCTTATGATTTGTAGTCCTCATGGCCTAGGTTGCTTTTCAAGTTTACTTGAATACATAGAGTACAAACCTGCAAACCTCTGAACTCAAGTTCAGACTGCTGGAATTGGCAGTTCCCCTCTGGCTAGGCTGAGTTTAAATGCTCCCTCTGTGGGTGGGCGTCAGTTGAGTTTACTCTACTTTTCCTTTCTGCTCTAACAGGACAGTACTGAGTTCAGTGCCTCACAATTGCTATGTTCTCCCTCCTGCAGCACCCAGAGAAGCTCTGGGCACCACCCATTGGCTGCCGGGGTTGGGAAGGGGTGGTGTAGGTGATTCAGAAGGGTTGTTTTTTTTTTTTCCCCCCCTCTCTCTCTCTTCAGTGCCTCTTTCAGCAATATGAAGTTGAAACCAGATACTATGGGTGGTCATCTGTTTTTCGGTTCTTAAGAAGGTGGTTTTTTTCTGTGTACATAGTTATTAACTTGATGTCCTTGTGGGGGGCGGGCGGGACTGGGACAATGGGTGGAACTTTCTATTCTGCCATCTTGCCCATACTCCCTGGTTTCTAAACCCTGAAGGCACAATACACTTTGAAGAGGTACCTTCCATAGCATGTGAAAAGATGACCTCTGTCATTTTACTATGTGTGTGGGTATATGTGTGTGCGTAAGTTTACAGAACTAAAGTTTATCCATCTAGTCATTTATTTATTCTATAAATAGTAATCTCTTACTCTGCACCAGCCATTTTGTTAGGTCTCAATATTCAATAGAGAACAAGACACCCTGCCCTCATGGAGCTTGCTGTCTAGTGGTGGAAAAAGACAATTTAAAGCTAAATTTAAAAGTAGTTATTTGTGTTTATTAGTGCTATGAAGAATATAAAAGGGGACATTAATAGGATAGGAAAGAGAAAACCTTTTATAAAAAAAGTAGTCAAAGAAGTACTATGTGAGGAGGTAGCATTTTAATCTGCTACCTGAAAACAAACAAACGAAAAAAACAGAAGAGTTTTAGTACCTTTATTCTTTGAAATAGCCTCCAAACTACTCTCATGATAGGAATCACACTATCTTGAACCCTGTGCAGCAAAAACTCCAAGAATGGGATCTTGGAAACTGTAGTTTTCTAAACAAGCCCAAAGGTGATTCTTTTTTGTTATTATTATTATTTTTGAGACGGAGTCTCACTCTGTGGCCCAGACTGAAGTGCAGTGGCGCAATCTCGGCTCACTGCAAGTTCCGCCTCCCGGGTTCACGCCATTCTTCTGCCTCAGCCTACCGAGTAGCTCGGACTACAGACGCCTGCCACCACGCCTGGCTAGTTTTTTTTTTTTTTCTTCTTCTTCTTTTTTTTTTTTTTTTGTATTTTTAGTGGAGGCAGGGTTTCACCATGTTAGCCAGGATGGTCTCGATATCCTGACCTCGTGATCTGCCCGCGTTGGCCTCCCAAAGTGCTGGGATTACAGGTGTGAGCCACCGTGCCCGGCCAAAGGTGATTCTTATGAAAGGAAAGCCCAGGAAACTCTATCAGAGGTTCTCAAATCATAGTATACATAAGAAAACATTCTGGGACTTCTGCTTCTGGCCATGACAGACCAGGTATTGACATGCTGTTGTACCGCAAACAATTAGAAAGCTGTACAAAATGTGTTTTTAAAAACACAACACTTTCTAAATATTGGAAAAGAGACTTAGGCTTGTGACACTGATAAAAGGAAATAAATGAGGCGAACACTACAATTACTTCATCTTTATTCTTAGAGGCAGTTTCCAGAGCACAGGCAGAAGGAAGCAGTTCCCAAGGAGATCAGAGCAGCTCTTGCTGAACTGAAGAAATTGGAAAGGCAGAGTGATTGGACTGTGCAGAGAAGAGGAATTTAGGCAGAAAAAAAGCTCTGAAAATCTGTATAAAGATTATCTATACAATATAAATAAATACATAAAAATATTTAACTGAAAACCTAGGTAGATATATGTAGAGTAGGACTTCAGGCAGTTGGGCAAAGAACAGTTACCAGAGAAAGAATCAATGTAGGGCTGTAATCCACACAACTACTGAAGTTAGTACAGGATTGAGAGATGCTTGAGTTTTTACCAACCAAAATGGGGAAACTTCACTGAACACCTGAGACATTTAATAGAGGCCCTCCAGAAAGGTTATACATTAGAGGAAGGGCTAAACTAGCCCTGGAATAAGAGCTACCTGAGAAGTTCAAGTTGATCCACAAGTAATTAACTGCTTGCCAGAGCAAAATTCAACGTTTATTAATAGAAGACAGCAAAATCTACAATTCAATAATGTAACACTAAGGATATCCAGCTCCAATATGAGATCACTAGATATGTGAAGATTCAGGAACATGCAGCCCATTATCAGAAGAAAAATCAGTCAATAGAGTCAGACCCAGAAGTAACAGAGATGTTGAAATTAGCTGGTTTGTACTGTAAAACAGTTATAAATATGTTCAATGATTTAAAGAAAAACATGAACATAATGTTGAAAGAAATGGAATATAGAAAAAAGAACCGAATAGAACTTCTAAAACTTAAAAATACAGTATATATGATGACAGATTCGTAAGAATCAGGTTTAACACATTAGATATATGGGAGAAAAGATCAGTAAACTCGAAGGCAGGAAAATGTAAACTGTTCAGACTGAAGCATAGTTATCAAAATAAGGCTGGAGAGAAAAGTCTCTGTGACCTATGAGACATTACCTAGTAGTCTAACCTATGTGTCATTGCATCCTGAGAATGGGAGGTGTAGGAGGTGGAGGATATTATATTTAAGTAACGGCTGAAATTTTTCTAAATTTGCTGAGCACTAAGAAGCTGAAGAAGGTCAAAAATCACCCAAGTATGAGAAAGAAAACCACACGAAGGTATGTCATCATCTAAATGCTGATAACTAATAAGAAGGATTATAAAAGCAGCAACAGAAAAAAGACACATTACATTTAGGGGTCATAGATAAGAATGGCCGCTGGTTTGTCATCAAATGCAATGGAATGACATATTTGAAGGATTAAAAGAAAAGTCCTCTCAATTTTGAATTCTGTACCCAGTGAAAATGTTATTCATAAATAAAGACAAAATAAAAACAGACATTTTTGTCAAATGAAAAAATGAAGAATTTACTGCCAGAGACCTGCACAATAAAAAAATGTCAAAGAACATTTTTCAGGCTGAAGGAAAATGATTCCAGGTGAAAAGTCATACCTACCAAAAGGAATAAAAGTCACCATCAGTGGTAAATATAGGGCAAATATGAAACTTTTGATTTTATACTTTTTATGTCTTCAAAAGAAAAACCACTCTTTAGAACTACAATTATAACTCTATATTATGAGGTTATAACCTGTGTATATAGCAAAGGGACAGTGGAGGAAAATTGGAAGTATAACAGTTTACCCTTACCTGAGGTTTTGCTTTTCACAATTTCAGTCATCTGTGGTCAACCACTGTTTGAAAATATTAAATGGGAAATTCCAGAAATAAACAACTCACATTTTCAGTTTTGTGCCTTTCTGAGTAGCATGATGAAATCTCATGTGGTCCTGCTCCATCCCACTCAGGATGTGAATTATCTTCTTGTACAGCATATCTATGTTATATATGCTACCTGCCCATTAGTCACTTAGTAGCCGTCTGGGTTATCAGATAGATTGTCATAGTACTGCATGGCATAGTCATATGTATGTTGTATATGCTACCTGCCCATTAGTCACTTAGTAGCTATCTGGGTTATCAGATTGTCATAGTATTGCAGTGCTCATGTTCAGGTAACCCTTATTTTACTTAATAATGGCCCCAGAATGCAGGAGTAGTGTTGCTGGAATGTTGTTATAATTGTTCTGTTTTACTAGTAGTTATGATCTCTTACTGTACCTAGTTTATAAGTTAAACTTTATATGTATAGCAAAAAGCATAGTATATATAGGGAGCAGTACTATCTGTGGTTTTAGGTATCCACTGAAGGTCTTGGAACATATATAATCCATTGATAATGGGGGACTAGTGTTTACAATTAAAGTGTCTTATATGTGAAGTGGTATATTATTTTAATGTAGATAGTGATAACTTAAAGATGCATATTGTAAACCCTAAAGCAATCAGTAAAAAAATAAAATGAGGAAGTATAGCTAATAAGCTAGTGGAGGACAAAATAGAATACTAAAAATATTCAACCCAAAAAAAGTAGGAAAATAGGAAAAGAGAACAAAAAAAGACAAATAGAAACAAATAGAGCAATATGGTAAACTTAAACCCACTTACATTTATAATTACATTAAGCATATATGATTTAGGCTACACAGTTTAAAGGCAGAAATTATCAGACTGGATTGTAATACCCAACTACAAACACACTTTAAGTAGAAACATACAGATAGATAGAGAGTAAGGAGATGGAAAAGCTGTACATTGAAAACATTCATTTTATATAAGTTGGAATGGCTGTTTTACTATAAGACAAGGTAACTTCCAGACAAGCAGTATAATCAGAGACAGATGACATTTCATAATGATAAAAAGTTCAATTCATCAAGAGGAGAAAACACTTTTTAGTTTGTGTGTGCTTAATAACAAAGCTTTAAAATTATGACTTAAAAACTAAGAGAAATGAAAAAAAGTAGTAATATCCTGAATATTAAATGGAAATTTCAAAATCATTTCCTGAGTAATTTAGAAAACAAGAAGAAAATTACTTGAGAATACATAAAACTTAAATATTCTGGGCCATAAGACAAATATCAACGAGTTTAAAAGAGTCAAAATCATCAAAGAGTATTATCTGACCATAATGGAATTAAATTAAAATCCACAAAATAAAAATGTAAGAAAAACTATCAAATACCTGGGTATTAGATTACACACCTCAAAAACAAACTTTAGGTCAGAGAGGAAATCAAAAGAAAAATGTGAAAATATTTTGAATGGAATAATGGAAATGCAACATATCAAATTTGTAGAATGCATTTAAGCAGTGCCTAGAAGGGCATTTGCACCTCCCTGTAATGTATATTAGAAAAAAAAAAAAGATTTAATATCAGTTATATAGATTTTTGCCTTAAGAAGTTAATAAAATTGAAGCAGATTAAACCCAATGTAACCTAAATGAAAGAAGTAATAAAGATAATAGTAGAAATCACTTTAATAAAGAATAAGCAAAAATCATAGAATGAAAGGAAGAGTCGTCTCTTAGTAAAGGTCAGTAATAAACAATCTCTTTAGACAGAAACAGAGAAAAGTATGAAAATACATATTATTTATATTAAGTATCAAATAGGGAAAATTATTGAATTTATAGACATTCAAATGATATTAATGAAATATGAACAACTTTATATTGATAAGTTTGGTTATTTAGTATCTTGGGTCTTTCTGGAAAGACATGAGTTGTATAACTGATATGAAAAGAAATAGTAAATACAAATAGTTTATATTAATAAAAGAAACTTAGTAATTAAAACCCTTTCCACAAAGAAAATACCAAGCCCAATGACTTTACTGGTGAATTCTGTCAAATATTTATACTAACTTAATTCTGGAGAGATACAGAAATATTATTACTCTAGCTCTATTCCCTTTTCCTCATTTTCATGCTGTATTGTTACACATATTGTATCAGTAAATAGTACAACAGTGCATTTTTTAAATATATATTTTAAAGAAAGGGAGAAGAAAGAAGAGCAAGTATTTAATTGTAGTTTGTTATTTTTCTTATTTAATGTTTCCAGTTCTTTTAGTTTGTTCCTGTGAATTTGAGTTCCTGTCCAGTGTGATTATTTCAGTACAGCTTTGCTCCAACCCACCTCTCTTATGCAATTGTTAAATATGTCACATTTCTATATATTGTAGGCCTAACAATACAATCGTATGCCTAATGTTTTATACAATTGCTTTTTAAATAAGTTAAGAGAAAAAGGAAGAAATATGCATTTACAGTGGATCTTCATTTTTCTTTAATAAAATAATTACCATTACTAGTGCTCTTTGTTTTCTTGTGTAGATCCAGATCACTATGTGAGATCACTTACTTTCATTCTAAAAAATTTCCTTTAGTATTTCTAATAAGTTGGTTCTGCTAACAATGAGTTCTGTCAATTTTGTTTACCTGGCAATGTCTTCATTTCCCCTTTATTTTTGAGAGAGTTTTGCTGAGTATGATAATCTTACTGAGGTATTTTTTCCTTTAGCACCTTGAATATGTCATCTCTCTGCCTGCTGGCCTACATAGTTTCTGATGAAAAGTCAGTTGTTAACATTATTCGTTTCCTAATATATGACAATTCATTTTTCTTCTGTAATTTCAAGATTTTCCTTTTATTATAGGCTTTCAACCTTTCTACTATTATGTGACTGGCTTGGACCTCTTTGCATTTATCTTTTTTTGTTTGTGTGTTTGTTTGGAGACAGAGTCCCACTCTGTCACCCAGGCTGGAGTGCAGTGGTGCAGTCTTGGCTTACTGCAAATTCCACCTCCCAGGTTCAAGCAGTTCTCCTGCCTCAGCCTCCCAAGTAGCTGGGACTACATGCATTTATCTTATTTGAATTCATTGAGCTACCTGAATGTATAAATGAATGCTTCTCATTAAATTGGAAAATTATCAGCCATTACTTCTTCAAAGATTTTTCTTCTGCTGCTTTTTCTCTCTCCTGTCTACTCATACTGTCATTACATGTATGCTTATATTTCTCTGAGACTGTTCATTTACCTTCATTCCTTCTTGTTTTTTTCATATTTTGTAATCCCAATTCAAATCTGTTGAGTCCCTCTAGTGAAATTTTCATTTCTATTATTGCACTTTTTAAATCTGTAATTTTCACTTGGTTCTTTTTTTAGGAGTGATGGTGTTCTCTTTATTTATATTCCATATTTGATGAGACATTACCATCAAACCTTTCTTTGCTACTTTTAAGCATGATTTCCTCTAGTTCTTTAAATATATTTTTATCTTTGCTTTGGAATATTTGTCCACTAAGTCCAATGACTGGGCCCGCTCACAAGCCCTTCTTTTTCTCATGTGTATGGATGATATTTTCCTGTTTTTTTGCATGTCTTATTTTTTGTTGTTGTTGAAAATTGGAAATTTCAGAAAATTTGCTTAAATTGTTATAAGAAGTCTTCATACTAAGTCCCCTGGATGGGGAACTTGTTGTTTGCCTGTTTGTTTAGTGACTTGGCTGGACTATTTTTGTAAAATCTATTTTCCCCATCTATGAAGCCTTTGATGTCGCTCTTCAGCAAGCACAGCTTAGGGCATATGCACAATCACCCTGCAATGACAGTGGTTTTAACGGGGCTTTTCCATGACTGTTTCATTCCCTGATCTTTCTATTAAGCTGTCTGTTGGTGCCATCGCAGTTTTTAGGCTCCATGAGTTGTCAGCTGATTGCTCCGTTGTTTCCAGCAGTGTCTTGGGGCATGGATTGTTTCACAATCTGATTCAATTAAGTTGCAGCCTCCTTACAGGAGTACTTTTTGTGGCTAGTTTTGAGGTTCATTTTGATTCCAGGAGAGTTCTTCTTAGCTGTTTCTTTTTACAAATTTTATTTGCTAATTCTATGAAGAATGTCAATGTAGTTTAATGGGAATAGCATTGAATATATAAATTATTATGGGCAGTATGGCCATTTTCATGATATTGGTTCTTTCTATCCATGAGGATGGAATAGTTTTCCATTTGTTTAGGTCCTCTCTTATTTCCTTGAGCAGTGGTTTATAATTCTCCTTGAAGAGGTCCTTCACATCCTTGTCAGCTGTATTGCTAGGTATTTTATTCTCTTTGTAGCAATCGTGAGTGGGAATTCATTCATGATTTGCCACTCTGCTTGTTTATTGTTGGCGTATAGGAATGCTTGTGATTTTTGCACATTGATTTTGTATACTAAAACTTTGCTGAAGTTGTTTATCAGCTTAAGGAGTTTTGGGGCTCAGACAGTGGGGTTTTCTAAATATAGAATCATGTCATCAGCAAACAGAGACAATTTGACTTCCTCTCTTCCTGTTCAAATACGCTTTATTTCTTTCTCTTGCCTGATTGCCCTGGCCAGAACTTCCAATACTATGTTGAAAAGGAGTGGTGAGAGAGGGCATCCTCATCAAGTGCTGGTTTTCAAAGGGAATACTTCCAGTTTTTGCTCATTTAGTATGATATTGGGTATGGGTTTGTCATAAATGGCCCTTATTATTTTGATATGTGTTCCATCAATACCTAGTTTATAGAGAGTTTTTAATATGAGGGGATGTTGAATTTGCAGTAACCAAACCAGCATGGTACGGGTACCAAAACAGACATATAGATCAATGGAACATAACAGACACCTAAGAAATAACACCACACATGTATAACCATCTGATATTTGACCAACCTGACAAAAACAAGCAACTGGGAAAGGATTCCCTATTTAATAAATGGTATTGGGACAACTGGCTAGCCATATGCAGAAAACTGAAACTGGACCCCTTCCTTATACCTTATAAAAAAATTAATGCAAGATGGATTAAAGACTTAAATGTAAAACCAAAAACCATAAAAACCCTAGAAGACAACTTAGGCAGTACCATTCAGGACGTAGGCATGGGCAAAGATTTCATGACGAAAACACCAAAAGCAATTGCAACAAAAGCCCAAATCGACAAATGGGATCTAATTAAACTAAAGAGCTTCTGCACAGCAAAAGAAACTATCGTCAGAGTCAACAGGCAGCCTACAGAATGAGAAAAAAATTTTGCAATCTACCCATCCAACAAAGGACTAATATCCAGAATCTACAAGAAACTGAAAAAAATTTACAGGGAAAAAAAACAAAAACCATCAAAAAGTGGGCAAACGATATGAACAGACACTTCTGAAAAGAAGACATTTATGTGGCCAATAAACATATGAAAAAAGCTCAACATCTTTGATCATTAGAGAAATACAAGTCAAAACCATAATGAGATACCATCTCACACCAGTCAGAATGATATTTATTAAAAAGTCAAGAAACAATAGATGCTGGGGAGTCTGTGGAGAAATAGGAATGCTTTTATACTGTTAGTGGGAATGTAAATTAGTTCAACCATTGTGGAAGACAGTGTGGCAATTCCTCAAGGATCTAGAACCAGAAATACCACTTGACCCAGCAATCCCATTACTGGGTATATACCCCAAGGAATATAAATCATTCTACTATAAAGACACATACACACATATGTTTATTCCTGCACTATTTACAATAGCAAAGACATGGAACCAACCCAAATGCCCGTCAGTGATAGACTGGATAAAGAAAATGTGATATGTATACACCATGGAATACTATGCAGCCATACAAAAGGAATGAGATCATTTCCCTTGCAGGGACATGGATGACACTGAAAGCTATCATCCTTAGCAAATTAACACAGGAACAGAAAACCAAACACCATATGTTCTCACTCATAAGTAGGAGTTAAGCAATGAGAACACATGGACATAGGGAGGGGAACAAGAAACACCAGGGCCTGTCGGGGGGTGGGGTTGGGGGTTGAGGGGAGGGAGAGCATTAGGGTAAATACCTAATGCATGCAGGGCTTAACACCTGCATGACAGGTTGATAGGTGAGGCAAACCACCATGGTACATATATACCTATGTAACAAACCTGCACGTTCTGCACATGTATCCTGGAACTTAAAGTGAAATATTTTTTAAAAATGTATAAATTCCAAAAAAAATTATATTTGCTAAGCTATCCAGCCTATGGTTAGCTTGTTGCTGTCATGGAGTTATCAGCCTCAGTGTAATTATCAAAATCTCACTCTTGTTAAGAGTACTCTTAGGCTTTAATTTTCCCACACTGTCTCCCAAATACAGTCAGGACCACTGAGGAGAGCTTTGGAATTCTTTGTTCTTATGACCTGCCTCTCCTTCTGGGCAAACTCTCTGAGCCACTGTTCAGGAGCTGGCAGCAGAGACAGGGGTCAACATCTCTTAAAGTGACACCTTGCTTCACACTGAACTGGCTGGGGATGTTTGAGGGAGAAGATGGCTCAAGTGCCACAGACTCCTACAGTTCCAATGAGATTGTGTTATGATCTTGAATGTTTCTTCATTTACTCTGTGCCCTTATGACCTTATTGACACGTGTCCAACTTATCCCATCATGGCTGGGGACTTAGTTTTTAAAGTTTCTCTAGGGTCTACTTGGCCAAGAGAGGGTCTGTTCAGTTGTCTGGGATGCTTAGGATTTTACTTCTATTTCTCAACAATGTTGAAAGAAGACAAAGGCATCACAAAAAAAATTGAGTCTGACATTCCACATGAACTCATATGTAAAGTAC
This sequence comes from Macaca nemestrina, assembly GCF_043159975.1. Taxonomy (NCBI): domain Eukaryota; kingdom Metazoa; phylum Chordata; class Mammalia; order Primates; family Cercopithecidae; genus Macaca; species Macaca nemestrina. The sequence goes on along the minus strand of NC_092133.1, from coordinate 117,935,023 downwards.
TTCACAGAGTATTAACAAATAAAATCTAGCACTATATAAAAATATTAATACATCATGACTGAATGGAGTTTATTTCAAGAGTGAGTGCAAGTTTGTTAAAACATTAAAATGCATTTGTTAAAACATTAAAAATTCTCTGCACCACAATTGCATTAACAGAATCAAAGTGGATAAAAATCATGAAAGACATGCTGAAATTCACTACCCATATGTGATAAACGCTGTCAGCACACTAGGAATAGTGGGAATTTTATCTAATAAAGCATACCCATCCAGTTTAAAAGTAGTAAGCAAGAACTTTGGACATTGTACAATGCCATATACATAAAATATGTTCAACATCTTTAGTCTTTGGGGAAATTTAAATTAAAACCACAATGAAATGCAGTTAGACATTTGCTAAAATGGCTAAAATTAAAACACTGATAGTACTGAGTATTGGTGAGGTGGCAGAGCCAACTGGACTCTTATACACTGCTTATGGTAGTGTAAAACAGTTCAGTTACTTTGGAAACATACAGCAGTGTCTTATAACGTGACACATACACCTACCTCATGATGCAGAAGTTTCACGTGTAGGTATTTGCTAAAGATTAGTGTTTCCAAAAGACTCAAGCATGAATATTGATAGCACTTTTATAATGAGCAAAGTGAAAACAGGAATGAATATTAGAAAAACAGAGTTTCTGCTTTTGTAGCCTCACACAGAATATAGTCAGACTAAGCTAATGGCCTTAAAACATTCTTAGAATAAACAAAAAACAATTGAAAAACAACAAAGCCAAAAATGCCAACTATAGAAATTAGCAATCCTTTTTCAGAAATTTGAGTAAAAATCTCATGTCCTCTCCTAAAGACAGAATACATTCAAAGAACTTACAAAGGCTGTCTTTGGAAGTTAGCTGCAATGATCTGTTTATATAACATACTTTTTGATTTAGTTTCGTTTTGAAATGTTTGGCTACAGCCAGGGTAGAAAATTCATTTTCAGTGCTGCTCTGTTATTTAATTAGTGTAGCTCTGGTGTAGGAAAATTATACTTCAATTTTGTTTGATTAAAGAACACTAAGGTCTATTTTAGCATTGTGTTGCAAAGCTATACATAATTATTTTTCATTCTACTATTATAAAATCCCCTTTTTAGTCTATCTTGGTGATTTAAAAATTGCATAGGCTAAATACGACATAATTCATTCACCTGGATGCAATTGTTTTTAAAGGGAAACAAGGTCATTTTTATTTTTTTATTATCTGTTGCCTAATTACACAGTATTTGCTTTTCATTTAAGATATTTTAATTCTTCATATTTATTTTTTAAAACTCACATTTCAGTTTGAATATTATCTTATTACTTTTCTTTATATAAGAAGGATATTTTATGCTAGTTGAAGAAAAGTATATTTCACAAAAGACCATATTTGAAATTTCACTAATTCTAAATGAAGAATTAGAGAGTTCATGGTATGTTCATATTTGGAGGTTCTTTAGGAAGATTTTCAGACACAAAGTAATTTGTGGTATATTGATATTTAGTTATCAACAGTCTGTTTAATAATTTCCATCTTTGTCTATTCACTTCCTCCTCCAATTTCTTTTCCATTTTAATCAAACTTCTTGAAGTTTCATTCAGAAAACTTTTTCTGTTCTGAAAACTAAACCACTGATCCTACTTTGGTAACAGAGAAATAAATTCCCTGTATGAAACAGGTACAGGAGGGGATGGGCAGGGTTCAAGGGAAGGGGATTATTAAGAACTTCAGTTTCTCCTGGCCAGGTTCATGTGAGCCTCACCTAGTGGTTTCCCTAACAGCAGATAAAGCCATAGTCAAGCAGATAAACCGATATATATTCAAAGCAAAACGATTGAGAAAATATTTGATTTAAAAAATTTTGTCATTTGTGATTTTCTGTCCCTAATCTCTTAAAAATTAAAATAAGTCAGGTGTATTTTTTCTTAGTGTAACTTAAATGAATGAATGAATAAAACTTGTGTGTTTCATATTTTGTAAAATGAGAATTTTGTGACTTTGAAAAGAGTCTAGATTTACATTGATTAAATTACTGAGCCATAAATACTAGACGTTAACAAACCTTAGTATGTGTTCTTTACAAAATAGATGCACGAAAGAGAAAAGCATTTCTCCTTTCTCTTTGTCCACCATCTCACTTCCACTTCCAGATAGAAATATCCAAAAGTATCACATAGAAGAGTCTCAGTATTTCGGGGAGACAGGAGTGGTGAGGTTCTGTTTCTGATATCAGTGTTGCTATCTCTTTGCAATTGTATATAGTTTTTTTGTTATTTACTACCAAATCTCTGGCTTCTAATGTGAATTATTTTTTATAACATGTATAGCAAAATGATATAGCAGAAGACATAAAGGAAATAAGACTTTTAATATTTTCAAATATACTGTGTGATTTATAAGTAAAATTTGAATATCTTGTTTTAATAATGTATTCTATTCCTTTCATATGTTAAATTTAGAGAATGATTTTGAGTTTGTTTTTATTTAAGTGACTTTTATCTTGAAAAATTAAGTGGCTATGTTTATTGGAATAGGAATGATGTATTAGTCCATTTTCACACTGCTGATAAAGACATACCTGAGACTGGGCAATTTATAAAAGAAAGGGGTTTAATTGTACTTACACTTGGCTGGGGAAGCCTCACAATCATGGCAGAAGTCAAGGAGGAGCAAGTCACATCTTACATGGATGGCAGCAGGCAAAGAGAGGAGTGCTTGTGCAGGGAAACTCCCCTTTTTATAACCATCAAATCTCGTGAGACTTATTCACTATCAGGAGAAAAGCACAGGAAAGACCTGCCCTCATGATTCAGTTACCTCCCACCAGGTCTCTCCCACAACACATGAGAATTGAAGATGAGATTTGGGTGGGGGAACAGCCAAATGATATCAAATTAAGTCATATACCACCTAAAATTGTACATTATTATTTCTATAAAATACTTAGCTAATATAAATGAGACTATAAGAATATTACAGAATATACAGAATTATAGATCCTATGTAGGAAATTACTGTCTTAGTTGAATTGCTCAGATAACTAATAACATCTTAAGGGAATTCATCAGGTGAAATTCAAGCCAGAAAACAAATTTCATGGGGAGAATTTGTTTATATGCTTTAGATTTCTATATTTATATTTTCAGAAAGATTTGTGTATTTTATCCCTTTGATGTGGTACTATTGTTGCTAGTGGTAATGGTGGGTCATATTTTTGGTATGTGCAGACTATTATTATGGCCTCTTGTCTACTACTTCATTGTCTGGAAATGTTTGATTATAATTTTTTTCCATATTGTTTGCTTAGATCTGTAAAATAGAGGATTATGAAATCATTTTTTTTGTCACCACTAATTTTTCCTGGAGTTCTTAGAGAATTGGTATTCATGTCTTTCACCTCACATTCTAGTGTGACTTTAACTGGTCTGTCTTTCTGAAGAGAGCCACTCGTTCCATTTTAGTGTACAATCAATTGTGAGGGTATATCTCCTGCACTACAAGCCAAATCAATGGCTTCTACAGAATTAGAGTACAGTATTTGCAGTTATTAGAGTGAATAGCATTGTTTCTTTTTTAACTATTAAAAATGTCCTGCTTTTGTTTTAATATATATGCTTGTTTTTAAAAATCTAGTAAGTTTAAGTAGTTGTAGTAAGAAAATGATTTAATCACCATCTTACCAGGGTCACAAAATATTGTCTTAGTTTGGAGAAAAGCTTTTCTTGTGAGTATTACAAAAAAACAAAAAACAAAAAAAAACCCAAAAAACAAAAAAACAGAAAACAGTGAACATACAGAAAAAGTTGATAAATTTGAATCACCCAACCTACCCTCCCAAATGTACTTCTGTGTTCCAGAAGACATCATAACCAAAGAAAACATACCAAAACAATCTGTAGAAAAGTGTTGTCAACATATATGACAGCAGATTTAATATTCTCTTTAAAACCTTTTATTTTTTCCCTTTTGACTCAATGTTGTCAGTCTCTCTGTGAAATTCTATAGTACTTTGCACATAATTCTTTTACCACATAACTATGATTCAAGACCTGACATATAATCTAGGTCATTGTGTTTTTCCCTCTAATGAGGGGCTTTTCAGCGTTGGCACTGTTGACATTTTGGCTTAGATAAATGTTTGTTATGGAGCCTTTTCCTGTGCACTGTTGTATGTTTAGCAGCATTCCTGGCCTCTAGATGCCAATAGTAGTTTCACAGCCTTGACAATAAAACGTATTTTCAAACATTGTGAAGTGTCTGCTGGTTATAAAATCTCCCCCAGGCAAAACAAACAAAAAACAAGGAAAGGCCAGGCGTGGTGGCTCACACCTGTAATCCCAGCACTATGGGAGGCCGAGGTGGGCAGATCACGAGGTTAGGAGATCGAGACCACCCTGGCTAACACAGTGAAACCCTGTCTCTACTAAAAAATACAAAAAATTAGCCGGGCGTGGTGGCGTGCGCCTGTAGTCCCAGCTACTCCGTAGGCTGAGGCAGGAGAATGGGGTGAACCTGGAAGGCGGAGCTTGCAGTGAGCCAAGATTGAGCCACTGCACTCCAGCCTGGGTGAAAAACCCACATAATGGTTATAAAATCTCCTCCAGGCAAAACAAACAAACAGCAATAAGAACAACAAAAATCCCTCACTATTCTGATTGTATTTTAAGCCTCTTGAGAAAAGAAGCCGTCCTAGTCATCTTTGATGCACTTGAGCACCTACTCAATGTTTTGCATATAGTAACAATTCAATAAATACTTGTTGATTTTAAAGGAATAAATTATGATTCTTCTAAAGTCCATTTTCTTAATCAAAAGTATTACATTATGAAAACATTTATATATAAATGTGTCAATACCTCACTTGTGTAAAAATGTATTGGTTATAAAATTCAGTCATGAGTAGAATGATTTCATTCTGGAGAATACATTCTAGGGGGACTTCATTTGTATTGAACTTGGATTAATTTTGTGTGCTTCATATTATTTCAGGTCTTTTTTGTATATTCTTGGTGTTGGCAACTATATTTTTAAAACAAATTGATAGACTTTATATTTTGAGCAGTTTTAGTTTTGCAGAAAAATTGAGCAGAAAGTAAAGAGCTACATAAACTTGATCTTGCACTAGTGTGGTACATTTGTTACAACTGAGCCAAGGATGATATATTATTGTTAACCAAAATCCATAGTTTACATTAGGGTTTCCTAGTGTTATACATTTTATGGATTTTGACAACTGTATGATGATCTGTATCAATCATTACAGTATCACATAGAGTAGATTCACTGCCCTAAAAATTGTCTGTGCTGTACCTATTCATCCCTCCCTCTCCCCTGAACCCCTAGCAATTACTAATCTTTTTATTATCTCCACTTTTGCTTTTTCCAGAGTGTTACATAATTGGAATCACGCAGTATGTAGCCTTTTCAGATTGCCTTCTTTCACTCAGCAATATGTATTTAACGTTTCCCCATTCTTGGTGTTTGCAACTAGATTTTAAACACAATTCAGAGTTGTATCTCCTGTTTCTTGGACACTTATCACTAATAGAAAAGTGTACTGTAATAATTTGACATCCATATACCAACCATATCATACATCACACTATATACAAAAATTAAGTCAAAAAGGATCACAGACCTACCTGTATGTAAAACTGAAAACTATAAAGTTCCTAAGGAAATTATAGGAGAAAAACTTTGTGACTTTGAATTAGGAAAAAAAAATTTAGACATAAAAAAGCACATTTTATAAATTTGTTTTAAATGATCAGTTTGGAGCTTCTGCTCTTCAAAAGACACTTAAAATAAAAGGGCAAGCCACAGGGTGGGAGAAAATACTTCCAAAACATCTATTATGATAAAGGACTTATATCCAGAATATATAAAAAGCTCTCAAAACTCAACAATGAGAAAGTAAATAAGCAGTGAAAAAATGAACGAAAAATTGGATGTTTCGCCAGAGAAAATATATGGATGGCAAATAAGTACATGAAAAGATGGTCAATGTTATTAGTCATTAGGAAAAATCTACTCTAAAATCACAATGAGATACTGCTATCATTTAGAATGACTTTGACAGGATTAAGATGGTGGATAGGAGGCAAGACTAACTTGCAGCTCCTACTCAAGACAGACAGAGCAGTGTGTAAAGACTCACATCATGAACTTTTGCTCCAAGAACTACCTACCACAGGAACATACTGGGAAATCTGAGATATTTTGAAGGAACTGGATCACCTCCTCAGGTTTCCTGAGATGCCAGAAAACTGTGAGTCTGCTTGCTTTCTCAATGGGGAGGCTCGTAGTCTGGGGCAAGCTCTCAGCCCTGGTTACCAGCTGGCTGGAAATAGACTGGGTGCTATTGATGGGGCACGGTGGGAGTGAGACTGGCCTTTAGGCTGTGTGGGAGCTGGGTGAGGCCTGTGCATGCCAGCTTACCCCCACTTTACTGGTGACCTGTGTGACTCAGCAGAGGCAGACATAATCTCCCTGGGAATATAACTCCACTGGACTGGGAACTACATCGTCATCCCCCACAGCAGCCACAGCGAGCCCCAGCCAAGGAGAGGGTGAGCTCAGACACACCTATCCCTGCCCCTACCTGGTGGTCTTTCTCTACCCACTCTGGTAGCCAAAGACAAAGGTCTTGGAAGACAAAAACTCTTGGAAGCTCTATGGCCCTGCTCACCACCTAAGAAAACTGAATACCTACCCAGGTGTCCCTAGAGCAAGTTTGCATGCTCTCTATAGGATTGCAGCTGATGTGCTATTGAAAGCACCACCTCCTGGCTGGAGGCCAACCAAGACAAAACCAGTGCACTGAACAAAAACACAACCAAAGACCTTCACTAAGCCCACTTCACTCCCCTGCTACCTCCACCAGTGCAGGTATTGGTATCCACAGCTGCAAGACCTGAAGACGGATCACATTACAGGACTCTTTGCAGACACTCCCCAGTACTAACCCAGAGCCTGGTGGCTCCACTGGGTGGCTGGAAACAGAAGAGCAAAACCAATAACTACAGTTGGGATCTTAAAAAGCCCCATTCCTAGTGAAATGGAGAGAACACAGTATCAAGGGAGCACCCTGTGGGACAAAAAAATCTGAACAGCAGCATCTAAATTCCAGATCTTCCCTCTGACATAGACTACTCAAATGAGAAGGAACCAGAAAAACAATTCTAGTAATATGACAAAACAAGATTCTTTGTCACCTCCAAAAGATCATACCAGTACACCAGCAATGAACCCAAACCAAGATGAAATCTCTGAATTGCCAGAAAAAGAATTCGGAAGGTCAAATTTTAAGCTCATCAAGGAGGCACCAGAGATAGGTGAAGTCTAACTTAAAGAAATTAAAAACATGATACAGGATATGAAAGGAAAATTCTTCAGTGAAATGTTAAATAGATAACATAAATAAAAAACAATCACAGCTTCTGGAAATCAAGGACACAATTAGAGAAATGCAAAATTCACTTGAAAGTCTCAGCAATAGAATTGAACAAGCAGAAGAAAGAACGTCAGAGCTTGAAAACAAGGCTTTTTAATTAATCCAATCAATCAAAGACAAAGAAAAATGAATTTTTTTTTTTTTTTTTTGAGACGGAGTCTCAATCTGTCGCCCAGGCTGGAGCGCAGTGGCACCATCTTGGCTCACTGCAAGCTCCAACTCCTGGGTTCACACCATTCTCCTGTCTCAGCCTCCCGAGTAGCTGGGACTACAGGTGCCCACCACCACACCTGGCTAATTTTTTGTTTGTATTTTTAGTAGAGATGGGGTTTCACCATGTTAGCCAGGATGGTCTTGATCTCCTGACCTTGTGATCTGCCTGCCTTGGCCTCCGAAAGTGCTGGATTACAGGTATGAACCACCATGCCCGGCCAGAAAAATGAATTTTGAAAAGTGAATAAAGCCTCCAAGAAATTTGGGACTATGTTAAATATCCAGACGTAAGAATAATTGGTGCTCCTGAGGAAGAAGAGAAATCTAAAAGTTTGGAAAACATATTTGAGGGAATAATTGAGGAAAACTTCCCAGCCTTGCTAAAAATCTAGCAAATATATCCAAATACAAGAAGCTCAAACAACACCTGGGAAATTCATCGCAAAACATCATTGCCTAGGCATATAGTCATCAGGTTATCTAAAGTCAAGACAAAGGAAAGAATCTTAAGAGCTGTGAGGCAAAAGCATCTGGTAACCTATAAAAGAAAACATATCAGATTAACAGCAGATTTCTCAGCAGAAACCCTACAAGCTCAAAGGGATTGAGGTCCAATTTTTAACTTCCTTAAACAAAACAATTATCGGCCTAGAATTTTGTATCCAGAGAAACTAAGCTTCATAAATTAAGGAAAGAAGGTCTTTTCCAGACAAACAAATGCTGAGAGAATTCACCACTACCAAGCCAGCACTACAAGAACTGGTAAAAGGAGCTCTAAATCTTGAAAGAGATCCTCCAAATACAACGAAATAGAATCTCCTTAAAGCATAAATCTCACAGAACCTATATAAAAATAACACAATGAAAAAGAATCAAGGTATTCAGGCAACAAATAGCATGATGAATAGAATAGTACCTCACATCTCAGTACTAGCATTGAATGTAAATGGCCTACATACTCCACTTAAATGATACAGAGTAACAGAATGGATAAGAATTTACCAACCAAGTTTCTACTGTCTTCAGAAGACTCACCTAACACATGAGAACTCACATAAACTTAAGGTAAAGGGGCCAGGTTTTTCGCAGGCTACATAAATAACACACCTAGTCAAACCAATCCCCTGGGCCCTATGCAAACCAGACACCACCTCCTCCAGCCTCCTGATATAATAAACTACCTTTCTACCTCACACAGGGTTTCTTTTTGTTCCAAGCCCCCTTCCCTTGTCTCTGTACAGGGAAGCTGTTCTCTTCCTCTTTCTTGCACATTAAACTTTTCGCTCCTTAAAACCACTCCACATGTGTCTGTGTCCTATCAGCACAAAACCAAAAACCCTGGTGTTCCTCCAGTCATCAAAGCCATATCAAGACCACAGTGGAATAAAATTGGAAATCAACTCCAAAAGGAACCCTCAAAATCTTGCAAATACATGGAAATTAAATAACCTGCTCCTAAATGATCACTGGTCAACAATGAAATCAAGATGGAGATTAAAAAATTCTTTGAACTGAACAATAATAGTGACACAACCTATCAAAAACTCTGGGATACAGCAAAAGCGGTGCTAAGAGGAAAGTTCATAGCATTAAATCCCTACATCAGAAAGTCTGAGGCTGGGCTTGGTGGCTCATGCCTGTAATCCCAGCACTTTGTGAAGCGGAGGCAGGCAGATTGCCTGAGCTCAGGAGTTTGCAGCCAGCCTGGGCAACACGGTGAAACCACGTTTCTACTAAAATTCAAAAAATTAGCTGGGCATGACGGTGTGTGACTGTAGTCCCAGCTACTTGGGAGACTGAGGCAGGAGAATTGCTTGAACCCCAGAGGCAGAGGTTGCAGTGAGCTGAGATCACGCCACTGCACTCCAGCCTGAGTGACAAAGCAGGACTCCGTCTCAAAAAAAAAAAAAAAAAAAAAAAAAACTTCTGAAAGAGCACAAATATATACAATCTAAAGTCACACCTCACAGAACTGGAGAAGCAAAAACAATCCAAACCCAAACCCAGCAGAAGAAAAGAAATAATGAAGATTAGAATAGAACTAAATGGAACTGAAACAAACAAAAAAATACAACAGACAAATGAAATAAAAAGCTGGTTAGACAAAGATTAACCAAGAAAAGAAGACAGAAGATACAAATAAGCTCAATTGAAAACAAAATGGGAGATATTACAACTGATACCAGAGAAATACAAAAGATTTTTCAAGGATACTGTGAACACCTTTGAGCACATAAACCAGAAAATCTAGAGAAGATGGATAAATTCCTGGAAATATAACCCTCCTAGATTAAACCAGGAAGATATAGAATCTCTGACAGACTAATAACAAGCAGTGAGATTAAAATGGTAATAAAAAAAATTGCCAACCAAAAAAAGTCCAGGATCAGACAGATTCACAGCTGAATTCTATCAGACATTCAAAGAAGAATTGGTATCAATCCTATTGATACTATTCCAAAAGATAGAGAAAGAGGGAATTCCCCTAAATCATTCTATGAAGCCAGTATCATCCTAATACCAAAACCAGGGTAGGACATAACAAAAAAAGAAAACTGCAGACCAGAAGAAAACTACATATCCCTGATGCACATAGATGCAAAAATCCTCAACAAAATACTAGCAAACTGAATCCAACAGCATATCAAAACAATAATTCACCATGATCAAGTGGGTTTTATACCAGGGATCCAGTGATAGTTTAACATATGTAAGTCAACAAATGTGACACACTACATAAACAGAATTAAAAATAATAATTACATGATCATCTCAATAGATGCAGAAAAAGCATTTGACAAAATCCAGCATCGCTTTATGATTAAACCCCTCAGGAAAATTGGCATAGAAAGGAAATACCTTAAGGTAATAAAAACCATCAATGACAAACCCACAGCCAACATTATACTGAACAGGGTAAAGTTGAAAGCATTCCCCCTGAGAACTGGAACAAGACAAGGATGCCCACTTTCACCACTTCTATTCAACATAGTACTAGAATTCCTTGCCAGAGCAATCAGTCAAGAGAAAGAAAGAAATAACATTCAAATCAGTAAAGAGGAAGTCAAACTGTCACTCTTTGCTGATGATATGATCTTATACTTAGAAAAATCCTAAAGACTCATCCAAAAATCTCCTACAACTGGTAAATGAATTCAGCAAAATTTCAGGAAACAAAATTCATGTACACAAATCAGTGGCTCTGCTATATGCCAACAGCACCTAAGCTGAGAATCAAATCAATAACTCAACGTCTTTCACAATAGCTGCAAAAATAAATAAATAAGCTATTTAGGAATATATCCAACCAAGGATGTGAAAGACCTCTTACAAGGAAAACTACAAAGCAGTACTGAAAGAAATCACAGATGACACAAAAAAGTGGAAACACAACCGATGCTCATGGATATGTAGAATCAATATTGTGAAAATGACCATACTGCCAAAAGCAATCCACAAATTCAATGCAATTTCCATCAAAATACCACTATCATTCTTCACAGAACTAGAAAAAACAATCGTGAAATTCATATGGAACCAAAAAAGAGCCCAAATAGCCAAAGCAATGCTAAGCAAAAAGAATAAATCTGGAGGCATCACATTACCCAACTTCAAACTACACTATCGGCCATAGTCACCAAAACAGCATGGTACTGATATAAAAACAGGCACATAGACCAATGGAACAGAATAGAGAACCTAGAAATAAAGCCAAATACCACAGCCAATTGATCTTCAACAAAGCAAACAAAAACATGAAGTGGGGAAAGGATACTCTATTCAACAAATGGTGCTGGAATAATTGGTAAGCCACATATGGAAGAATGAAACTGGATTCTCATCTCTTACCTTCCACAAAAATCAACTCAAGATGGATCAAAGACTTAAATCTAAGACTTGAATCCATAAAGATTCTAGAAAATAATATGGGAAAAACCCTTTTAGACATTGGCTTAGGCAAAGACTTCATGACCAAGAACCCAAAAACAAATGCAACAAAAACAAAGATAGATGGAACTTAATTAAACTGAAAAGCTTCTGCACAGCAAAATAAATAATCAGTAGAGTTAAAAGACAACCCACATAGTGAGAGAAAATCTTCAAAATCTGTATATCTGATGAAGAACTAATATCCAGGATCTACAAAGAACTCAAACAAATCAGCAAGAAAAAAAAAAAATCCCATCAAAAAGTGGGCTAAAGACGTGAATAGACAGTTCTCAAAAGAAGATACACAAGTGGTCAAAAAGCATATGAAAAAATGCTCAACATCACTAATTATCAGAGAAATGCAAATCAAAACCACAATGTGAAACCACCTCACTCCTTCAAGAATGGCCATAATCAAAAACTCAAAAAATAATAGATGTTTGTGTGGAAGCAGTGAAAAGGGAACACTTTTACACTCCCATCAACACCACTATGGAACCACTATGGAAAACAGTGTAGAGATTCCTTAAAGAACTAAAAGTCAATCTACCATTTGATCCAGCAATCCCGCTACTAGGTATCTACCCAGAGGAAAAGAAATCATTATATGAAGAAGATACTTGTACACACATGTTCATAGCAGCACAATTTGCAATTGCAAAAACATGGAACCAGCCCAAATGCCCATCAATGAAGAGGTGGATAAAGAAAATGTGATATATATATATACACATATATATACACATATATATATGTGTATATATATGTGATTGAATAGTACTCAGCCATAAAAAGGAATGAAATAATGGCATTCACAGCAACCTGGATGGAATTGGAGATGATTATTCTACATTATTCTAAGTGAAGTAACTCAGGAATGGAAAACCAAACATCATGTGTTCTCACTCATATGTGGAGCTAAGCTATGAGGACACAAAGGCGTAAGAATAATACACTGGACATTGGGGACTCGGGGGAAAGTGTGGGTGGGTGGTGAGGGATAAAAGACAGCACATTGTGTACAGTGTACACAGCTTGGATGATAGGCACACCAAAATCTCAGAAATCACCACTAAAGAACTTATTCATGTGACCAAACACTACCTGTTCCCTAAAAACCTATTGAAATTTTAAAAAATTTAAATAAAAATAAAATAAGTAAAATAAATAAATAAATAGAATGGCTTTAACAAAACACCTCACAATGTCAAGTGCTGATGAAGATATGGAACAACTAGAACTCTGATACATTGCTAGAGGGGCTGCAGATGGTGTAACCATAGCCGCCATGGGAAACAGTCTGACTGATGCAGAGACAGTTAAATATGTAACCCATAGGATTCAGCAGTTTCCTCTCTTTGTATTTACCCAAGAGAAATGAAAACTTATATTCACATCAAAATCTGTACGTGAATGTTCATAGCAGTTTCACTTATAATTGTCAAAAACAATTCAAATGCCTTTCAGTTTTATAAATGAATAAACAGTGGTTCATCCATTCAGTGGAATACTCAGCATTAAAAAAAAGGAATTAAAAACATTAAAACAGCATTTAGAAAAAGAATGTGCAACATAGATGAATCTGAAATGCATTATGCTAAGTCAAAGAAGCCAAATATTTACTCTTGTATTAACATGATAGTCAATTGCAGAAAGTACAGCCAAATAGAGACCAGACTTTGGAGAAATAGGAAGATAAATTTAGTCTCCCTACAGTGCTTTCTAGAAGTTTAAAAAGCAGCCCTAAAACTTGTGTTTTTTTTTGTTTTTTGTTTTTAACTTTTTTTTTTAGAGACAGTGTCTCACTCTGTCACCTAGATGGATGCAGTAGCTCATTGCAGCCTTGAACTCATAGACTCATGCAGTCCTGCCTCAGCCTACCAAATAGCTGAACCTCAGCTATGTGCCACTATGCCTGGCTAATTTTTATAAAAAATTATTTTAGAGACAGGGGTCTTCCTGTGTTGCCCAGGCTGGTCTCTAACTCCTAGCCTCAAGTGATCCTTTCACCTTGGCCTGCTAAAGGGCTGGATTACAGATGTGAGCCACTGCACCCAGCCAAACTTAGTTTTTTGACTTTTTTTTTTTTTAATAAGCAGCTTGCAGTTTAAAAGATACAATTTCTTTTCAATCAATTGTGAATACTTTTGTGAGCCAGTAGCACTAGGCCACAGTGGAGCCAGTCTGACCTTTTATTCTGCTTCCGGGGCAGCAACACTCTTTTGTTTATGCAGCTAAAAGGGTATTACCCTTCCTGATACATAAGAATAATGCAAATCTTGAGTGCTAGGCTGCACATAGTCCTGTATAACCTGAAAGAAGTTTTCTTTGAATGAAGAAAAACACCAATTATAAATGTGCCTCAGTTTTTTCATCTTTAACATGAAGATGATATTACCTACTTCAGACTGTGGTGAGGTTTAGAGATAATCATATAAACAGATTAGAAATGTGCCTGGCACAAAGTAAGTATGCAATTCATCTTAACTATTATTATCTAATCCACAGTGTACCAAAAGCATTCAGGCCTCCAATAAAACCTAATCACCACATTAGAAAAATTGCATGAGAAAATTTATTCAGTTTTTCAATTTTCTTTCACCTTCTGCCTGGGGTTAGAAGAGAGTCAGCGAAATGATGGTTTCTTTAGTTCCCAAGCAGGTGGGAAAGGAGGAGGCCCAGTACGTCAGGGTGATGGGCAGGGAAACCACAGACAGAAAGGAGCCCTGGGACGTTTGGCAAGGCTGAAGGCAAAGGCTAAAGTATTAGGGATTGGAGGATCAAGGATTTGTGGGGTCAGTGCTTCACTGGGACGTTCTCTTGTTCCAGGGCCATTCATCTAGTTATCTTCCCTTTTCTGTTAATATTTGCTGCTAATATCAGTGTTTCTCTGTTCTGCAAACATACAGCTCTTTAGAAAGTTTTCTGTGGGATTTAATGTTACCTAACTTTGGAGAACTGAGATGTGGAAAACTCCCCTACCATATTCCTTCCTCTTGTTTTTCTATGGGCATTCTCCCTGTTTTGGGGGTGAGGAGGGGAAGGAGGATACTAAAGTACGTATGGGTACATGATATTCTAGATAATTTTCTAAGATATTATTTGTAATACTTACTGTAATAATGTATCCTGAAATTTTTTCAAATTTTTAAATTAATGTACATACAAAATAGTATGTGACTGTGTTTTGAGATGACAATCTATTGCACTATTGATTAAACTATCAGAAATCAATAATGTTTTTAAGCCCTAGATCCTAAAATTTGAGAATGATTTGTAGAATCATAATTCTTATCCTTGAATTTGAAAATCAAGCTCAGTGCATCTCCAAATTATCTTCTAAAAATTAATTCATGTGAAAATTGTGTTCTAGGAATTAATTTTACACAAGTATAAGTTTATATATTCATTTTATTTATGAAACCAAAAAGATAATGGCATTAATCGTTTGAAACAGAACATTGGAACACTTTTAAAAATGTTTTGGAAAACCTTTTCTAGAAGGAACATAAAATGTCACATGTATTTTAATAGCCATCTTAAAATATTCTTGTTTAGCTGTGCAATGGAGGATCAGTGACTGACCTTGTGAAAGGATTTCTGAAGAGGGGTGAAAGAATGAGTGAGCCTCTAATTGCCTATATTTTACATGAAGCACTAATGGTAAGGCAATTTAAATTGTTTGTGCATTAATTATGAAGCAGTTCCAGTTAAAAAAAATGTAGATCCTATTTTTAGAAAAATGTCACTAGTTATACTACATTAATATTTATTGATGCAAGAATATGTGCAAAATGTTACATGTTCAGGATAGCTAATTCTTTTTTTCCACTACAAATCTACTCTCATTGTACCAACAGGATCCTGAATTCTGACCTCTTAAGTGTATTTCTGAGACTGTGATAGTGATGAAGATAGAAAACTAATAATAGGGTTTTTTGGCCATTACCTTAAACAAGTATATGAAATAGTTTCTTCCATTGAAACTCACACATTTGTGATATGATATTTGCTAAGAACTAAGGAACATGCTTTGATTTTGTGAATTTTTATATGATTCAAACTGGAAATTATGTTCTTTGATGTGACTAACTCAGTGTGAAACATTTGAGTGTCTGAATGTTAATTTTATTATGTGTTTCCTATTGATTTTGTACAAGTACATCATCTGAAAATTTTTGTTGTTTGATGCTTTTGTTAAGAGTCATTATATATCTCTCATCGTCTAGGGACTTCAACATTTGCATAACAACAAAACTATCCACAGAGATGTGAAAGGAAATAACATTCTATTGACTACTGAAGGTGGAGTGAAACTAGTAGATTTTGGTAAGTTTTGTTTAAACTGCATGAGTTTTAACTGCATGATGAACTAGTATGGAATGATTTGATCTTTTTCAAATGACCTTCCTTTCTAGGTATTGAAAATAGAGGAAAAATCAGTAATATCTTATTGAGGGAAGAAGTGCAGAGATAATTTGGCAAATGAGAGATTCCCAGAATAAAGGGTGACTTCTTTCAAGTCAGCTAGTTTGTGCTCATATAACACCAGTGTAGTAACATGCGTAGCTGATCCTCTAAAACAGACAGCATCTCACATGATTACTGTAAGCCTATAATGACAATCTCATGGCTCCTACTAGTGATTGCTTTGCAAATGGCCATATATCCAAATCCAGGATTTTGAGATGTGAGGGGAAATTTTCATTATCATCTGGGAGTATTTCCTCCCTCCTAAGGAGAAAGAGGAAAAGATGGTCTCTTTCTTCCTCAGGACCCTTGCGTATCACATAGTGATGCCGGAAACGGCTACAGTTACCTGTGACCAAGATGCTCTGTCCTGAGCAGAAAGCCAACTCTGAGAAAGGCAGAGCTGAGACAGGGGAAGAATGCGGGTGTTTGATAACATAATTGAGCCACTAAGTCAATCAACTTTGGGGGCTGCCTTATCTCTGGACCTTTTGTTATGTGAGATAATAAATAAATAAATTTCCATATTTACTAAACTTTCTTGTGAGAGTGGATGACAGTAATCCTGAAGATGTCTCAGTATCCTTCAGTCATTCTCCTTCCCTTTTGCACTGTAGTTGGGTAAGGTATCCCTCCTTGTGCTTTTGTAACCTGTGTATACTTCCATGTTTGCATGTATCATATAGAATTATAATTATACATTTGGTGTTTATAGATAAAGATACTTAGAAATATAGGTGGACAGACAGGGTCTTTGAGAAGTGGGACTCTGTCTTAGTCTATTTCGTAGACCTAATGCTTTGAGTATAGAAGTCCACTGAGTGTTAGTTGAATGAGTGAATCTTCTTTCATTTTGCATTTTGGAAACTAAAGCTCAGCAAGTTAATGGGTTAATTTTTAAAATTTCTTTAATATCCAAGTAATTTGGCTTAACCCAGGAATGAATTTCAGAGCATCTAGATAGGAATGGATGAATAGTATATCCTCAAACATGCATGTGCATGTGCTTTGATTTTCTCACCTGTGCTTTTGAAAACTACTGAGCAGCAGTAAATTTGTGAATTCCTGATTAATAACTGGGGTGCAGCTAGTCTTTGTTTCTGGTTGAATTCAGAGCCTTGAACAATCTCTCTGGGTTAGTGTGTACTAATAAGGGCTTCTGCTTGAAATTACAACAACTCATTCTTCACTGCTCCACAGGAGGGGCCATTATTCTCTCCAGAAAATCATTTTGGCTATACTGTAAGACAGACTCAAATGGAGAACTTGCTATTTAACTTGGGATCTCACAATTCCCCTCCTCTAAAAAATCGATACAGTAAGCATAGCATAGATTGAAAATGGTTAAAACAAGTATCAATAAACAACTTTTTAGCTATTAAAGAAAAATTTGGTAAACCAGAAGCTTTGAGAAATGTAAATTCCCATGATTTCCTCCAAAATAAACTAGATTAAAAACATACACTTAGATAACAAATAAGGCAACCTTTTATATGATTGTGTTATTGTTGTTGTTGTTGTTTTTGAGGTGGAGTCTCGCCTCTGTCGCCCAGGCTGGAGTGCAGTGGCGCGATCTCAGCTCACTGAAAGCTCCACCTCCCGGGTTCACACCATTCTCCTGCCTCAGCCTACCAAGTAGCTGGGACTACAGGTGCCTGCCACTACGCTCGGCTAAGTGGAGACGGGGTTTCACTGTGCTAGTCAGGATGGTCTCGATCTCCTGTCCTCGTGGTCCACCCGCCTCGGACTCCCAAAGTGCTGGGATTACAGGCGTGAGCCACTGCACCCGGCCTTCATATATCTTTTTAAAACATCATAAATTGGAGTAGTTAACAAAATGAGAGCTTTGGTCTTACATTATTTGATTTATAGATTTTTGGCAATAATTAGAAAAGAGGGCCAGTTGCTTATGAAATGCATTCCTGGTGTCTGACACCAAAATATTATTAATTACATATAAGGTAGTGCTTATAATATTTCTATTCTCCACAGTAAGAGGACATGGATTCAGTTTGCCTATGGCGATTAGTAGGTTGTTGTATGAATTAAAACCTGAGGATGGTAGGGGTGTAAGTTTATATTGAAACTTCTTGAGGGCAGAAAGAACACGATGTGGTAAACCACAACCTGCAGAATCAAACTGAAAATCAATGTCCTCATTTTATTTTTAAATCGAATTTTCAGAGAAAGCTACAGCTGGGAGTAAAGGATTTTAGAATCAATTTTATTTGAATCTATCACTTCATAATTATACTATCAGCTCATTATTGGGTACTGAAGATCTTAGATGACTGTCAGGCACCTCATACTCAGAATGTCCAAAATGGAGCTGTACCACCTCATCTGTCCCTAGAAATCTGCTACATATAAAGAGTTTCTTGTCTTAGAAAGTCGCCTGCATCTACTCGTTGCACAAGACGAAAATCTTAAGCTCATTCTTGAGTCTTCCCTTATTTTCACCTCCCACTTACACAACTTAGTCACAAAACTTGTCTCTCTGTTAGATATCCCCAGATTCCATCTTTACTGTTCCTGCCCTAGTTCTAGCCCTCATCTCTTGCCTGGGCTCCTGCAGTTATACTTTACTGAACTCGGTACATCTTAATCTCCTTCCCTTCCTTCCACTCCTTTCTCCACATGGGGGATCCTTTCAAAAAACACATCTGATCCTGCCACTACCTTGTTCAGTATCCCAATCCCTTGGGGAAAGCTTTTCCTTCTGATCCTCCGTGCTGGCACACAGTAAGCAAGTAATGAGTAATAACTTCTTTATATCTCTTGGTGCTAATTAGGTACCCTCTCTTCCTGTTACCTATTAGTCAGGTTGGCGTCTTTCACTACCTTAAATGCGCCATAATCTTTCCCAGTCAGAGCTCTTACACTTGTAACTTGGAAAGTACTTTGAAATTTATTGATGTGCTTTTTCTTTTTTTTCCTGCCTGATAACATGATCTTCACCCCAGTGTGCCTGAAGCATCACTCTGTTTGGCAGCAGGAAAATATTAACATTTATTCTAGAAGAAATGCAAATTGCAAAAAAAAAAAAATGACTGAGGTAACAGTTTTTAGCATTCAAAAATAGGAATTTATAGCAAGGCTATCTCTTGAGGAAAGCCTATCTCCTGAGGAAAGTCTGTCTAAATTGCTTTACCTTCTCTTTAGCATATGGAGAGTGAGTTTTCAGGGATACACCATAGGGTTTTTCCTAAGTGATAGAAAGAAGGGAGAAACCTTTTCCAATTCTAGGGTCGTTGTGGAAAGAGGAAACAAGGTGAGGCAGGGCAGTGAGATGAGTTTTTTCTTTTTTCTTTTTTTTTGAAACAGAGTTTCACTCTGTCGCCCAGGCTGGAGTGTAGGAGATGAGCTTTTAGAAAGATGACGAGGGCAGGAAGGAGCTCTTACCTTCTGTATTAGTCCGTTCTCACACTGCTATAACGAACTACCTGAGACTGGGTAACTTACAAAGAAAAGAGATTTAATTGACTCACAGTTCCACAAGCTGTGCACAAGGCATGGCTAGGGAGGCTTCGGGAAACTTACAATCATGGCAGGAGGGCAAAGACGAAGCCGGCACATCTTACCATGGTGGCAGGAGAGAGAGAGTGAAGGGGGAAGGGCTACACACTTTTAAACAAGCACATCTCATGAGAACTCATTATCACGACAACAGCAAGGGGAAGTCTGCCCCATGAACCAATCATCTCCCACCAGGTCCCTCCCCCAACATTGGAAATTACAATTTGATATGACATTTGGGTGGGGACACAGAACCAAAACACCACATCACCCTCACACTTTCTACTGCTCTCACTTGGCATTCCTGAGGAAGCCACTCAGAATCTGCCACATTCCTGTCTGGGGTGAGCCACATCATTGCTAACCTGTAGGGGCAGAGTGATCAGTAGGGGAAAGACTCAAGTTAGCTTCCCCCAAACCCTTAGCTTTAGTTTCCAGAAACCTGAAAGTAGTTGATAATCTAGCTGGAGAGTTTCTAGAGGGGGTTTTTCAGAAGTTAAGGGGGATGTACAGTGAGGCACTGAGCAGATCCCCTGGGCCGGCTCTGCTGTGTCTAAATGGGAGTCACAGGCAGACCTAGAGTATTCTCAGCTCCAACTGGAGCAAACTGAGCGAATCTGCAGGAGGAGCCACAGGAAGCCCTGTCTGCATGAGGAACAGACCACAAGCTCCCTGGAGGCAGAGGATAGCCTGGGAGCCCAGTAGGGCACCTAGAGGCTAGGCAGACAAAAGCATATGGCCCTGGAAACTAGAGAGCCACCATGCCCAAGGACCCTCTCTTTTCTCCCTGACACAAGGTCTTATAAGAAGGAGGAGGGGCAGGCATGGTGGTTCATGCCTATAATCCCAGCACTTTGAAAGGATGAGGCAGGAGGATTACTTGAGCCTAGGAGTTGGAGGCCACGCTGGGCAATATAGCAAGACCCTGTTTCTACAGAAGCTTATTTTAAAAAGTTAGTCAAGCATGGTCACATACATCTGTAACCCCAGCTATTCAGGAGGTTGAGGTGGGAGGATTGCTTGGGCCTGGGAGTTCGAGGCTGCAGTGAGCTGTGATTGCACCACTGCGTTCTAGCCTGGGTGACAGAGTGAGATCCTTTCTGAGGAGGGATCCCATCTGAGAAATGGAGCAAACACTTTTATCCAAGACAGACTGAACCCTATCTGAAAGGACTTAGAGATTTATTGAATTTAACTGAGCTTTATTTTTGTTCCAGTCAGTGGGCATGGGCTTGGGGAAAAGCCATAATAGTTATAGGCAAAATGAAGAAATTACAATTTCTCTGTGTATCTAAGAGTAGCTTTTGAACTTTTTGACCAGTTACAAACATGATGCTTTCCCTGCATAGAAACCTTCCCTCCCCTCTGCCCTGTTACATATAAAGTTTTGGTGCCACAAAAGAAATAGCACTCAAATATAAAATTCTCTTTTTAATTCTCAGCAAGGCAAGGTTCTTCTATAGAAGGGTGCACTCTTACAGATGGAGCAGTGGTGAGCGCACACTTGGACAAGGGAGGGAAAGGGGTTCTTATCCCTGATGCATGTGGCCCCTGCTTCTGTGTCGTTCCCCTATTGGCTAGGGTTAGACCACACAGGCGAAACCAATTCTGATTGGCTAACTTAAAGAGAGTGACAGGCTGAGTGGTTTGGCGGGAAAAATGGTTATGACAGAGCAGGTAATGGGAATGAGTCAGGGTGGAGTAGGTAATCGGAATGAGTCAGGGTGGAGCAGGTAATCCGAATGAGTCAGGGTGGAGCAGGTAATCGGAATGAGTCAGGGTGGAACAGGTAATGGGAGTAAGTCAGGGTGGAGTGGGTAATCTGAATGAGTCAGGATGGAGCAGGCAATCGGAATGAGTCAGGGTGGAGCAGGTAATGGGAATGAGTCAGGGTGGAGTAGATAATCTGAATGAGTCAGGGTGGAGCAGGTAATCGAAAAAGATTGCTTTATGAAGAAGTTAAGTGTAAAAGTAGAAGGCAAGGAATTGAACATACTGACATACTGACTCTTTGAAAAGAAATTTAGAACTCATATCTAACAGCACCTAACTAACTTCTGCTTGCCCGAGTTTTCTCCAACACCCTGCACTTCATTTAGCTAACCAGTTGTCAGACTTTATTGTAATCATATTTTATTTGAGTGCTTTCTCTGCTAAGCTATAGATTTCTCTGTCTGGTCTATGACTTTGTCACTTTGTCCCTAGAACCAAGTACAGTGCTAACATTTTGAAAGTACTTAATAAATGAATGAATGAAGGAGAGGGAAGACTTGCCATATAATTGTGTGACAATGAGAAAGTCACACAGAATCTGCAAGGGCATCAACCTGCGCATCTACAAGTGTGAAAAAGTCTCTACCTTCTAGGACTGGTTGCTGTGAAGAGTAAATGGGATGCCAGAGACAAACTACTTAGTATAATTACTGATACTTTGTCATTCAGAAAATCTGAACTGTTACCGTTATTATGAGATAATATCCCTACTTAGCCTATAGCTCAGTGCTGTACACATAGTAGGTGTTTAATAAATAGTTGCTAAATAATGAAAATCTGAGTTTCCAAAAGAGGTGCCTCTATGTTTCCCGAAAAGAAAACAATAACCCCCTGCTAGAATAAATTCAGTATTACCTTAAATATGAAGCTACCTCATTACACTAAAAGTAAGATTCAGTTTGCTAATGCTCGTTATGAATACGGCCTTTAAGAAAACCTTTTAGTTTTTGTTAAGTGGGGTATTCTTTTACAAAACATCACCAGACACCTCAGAGAGCAAAATGACAAGTGAGGTTATAAATATTATTAATGAAATGTATTAGCCATCACTGGTATATGATCAATCAATAAATAATATGACTTCCCAGGAGATGCATCCCTTCAGGCAAGTGAACTAATGTCTGAAAGAAACAATCTTTATCTTGAATAGAAAATGAAAGAGACTAAATTTAAAGGACAGCCCTCAGTTCTCATTTCTGCGGATTTCTCTCTGGGGAACTTCATTTCTAATAGGATACTTAACATTTCAATACAAAAGTACAGAATGTACTTTTTGTGATTTATTTAGACCTCATTCTTATGACAGAATAGTTTATGGTTTTAAATCTCTTATTACCCACATGCCCAATTTTAGACCAAATCCCCAATGCATAATGTAGGTCAAAGAGAAGTTGTGATTTGTTTATTAATAACCCACTTTTTAGCACCAAGTGAGGCAGTACACCCGAACTTAAAAACTATGAAGTGCCCTTCAATCCTTCCTTTCTTTCTGAATAATTTGGAACAAAAGCCATTAGGTGGGAGAAGCAAGCGTGGGAGTCCAGGTGCAGCTCAGGAGGCAGTTTGGAGCCTGAGAGGGGTGAGGAAGGTGTCTGCTGGCAGGGAGTGTTGGGTCCTCAAGTGGGATGAGAAGTGCATCCATGTAGGGTGATGGGGATGACCCTGTATGGGGAAGAACTTCCTGTAGATGAAAAAAGCATCTGCATAGGGGTCAGGGTGAAAAGACTGGTTGCCTAAAGGAGGCCTGATACCATCGGGAGATATACTGAGGACAACAGGAGGCAGGTTTCTTACTGTTAGAGAAAAGAATTATGGTGGTGTTGGATTGGAATTGGAGGTATCAATGTGAACTTACTGTTTTAATATATATAAACAGATACAAAAATAATCGTAATGTGAATGCGTGTGTGTGTGTGTGTGTGTGTACATATTACCTAGCTAATTCTGCTAAGAGGGTGCATTAAGAGAGCACATCTAGCACCTAGCTTTTGGTTTTTAAATGTAATTCTCAACTAAAAGGAATCAAGGATTCTTAGAGAAAGGCTGATTTTAGGGCTCTGTGAGATGACCCTGGAACTTACTGTGCCCTCCAAATAAGGAAATACTCAAATAATGATGGAGACGTATCAGAGGCACACAGAAGCCAACTTGAAATCTATTCTTACTCTCTAGATCTGGGACAATTTGAGCACCAAAATACTAATATTGCTGGTAATGATGGTAATTCACTGAATGCAATAAAAATTCCATTAATCCATACTGCCATAAATACATACATAATTAAATGAATGGGGAGAAGCAAGAGCTTTTCCTTGCAGAAGAATGCTGATGAGTAAAGATAGAAGAAATTGTGTAATTTTAAAATTAATCATTTGGTAACTGTCTATGTAATAATTAATTCATCCAAAAATTTCAATGGCTGCTAAAACTAGTGGGTTAAGTTTTGATTAGAAATAGGGTAGCTTAATTGTTTCAAAATATCTCTCCACAAAATACTAATTAATTACAAAAGAAAGAGGGAAAGATTACAGGGGAGAAGACTGGCAGACACAACCATTAATCAAGTGCTCAAAGCAAACATAACTAGTAATGAGATGAATGCAAACCACACAGCACCTGAGAGGATGCAATGAGAAGACCTCAGCATCACTTCTGTGATGTGCCTGTCAAAAATAAAATCATGAGGGAAGATACAACAAACCCAAATTCAGGAACTGTCTGTAGAACAACTGGCCTGAAATCTTTAAAAAAAAAAAAAAAATGTTAAGTTCATGAAATTCAAGAAAAGATTGAAGAACTCCTCCAGATTGAAGGAGATTAGAAACTTGACAACTAAAAGTAACACATAATCCTGGATTAGATCATTTTGTTATAAAGGACATGTTTAGGACAGTTGATAAAATCTGAATGGGCTCTGTAGAATAGATGATAGAAGTGTATCAGCGTTAAAATTCCTGATTTTGAAGGTTGTGTACGGGAATATCCTTGTTTGTGGCAATTACAAACAAATATATAGGAGTGAAGGGGCATTATGTAGCCCACCTTACTCTCAGGTGTTTCAGGAAAGAAAGTACTTCATAGTTTTCTTGCCAACTTTTCTCTAAGGTTGAAATTATGTGTATGTGTGTATATATATAACATATATATGTAATACATATTAGTTGAATGTTATGAATCTTGAAAATTTAAGAGCTAGTGCTTTATAGAGTGAAATGATACACTGAAAAAAAAAACTAGAAGGAAAACCATTTTAAAAGTTGGCAGAGTTTTTTTTTTTTTTTTTTTTTTTTTAATAAGTGAACACATTATTTCCATTATGGTTTATTGGCAGAGTTTTTGAATGCTCATACCTATATAACACATTAATATATTACTCATCCAGAATATGTTTTTGTACTTCGAGGAGGTGACTTTTACCTTATTTGAAAGGCAAGGTCTTTATAATTATTATATAAAGTTGAATCATGAATAAGTGGACTCTATTTTAGAGCTTTATGATTCAAGCAGAACCTGTGGGCTCAAGAGTTCTAAAACTGACCATTTTTCAAAGTTGAATTAAACTGTTTAACATTGTAGATACTGGTGTATGTTTTAGTCAACTATCTTTTAGTTGTAAGAACTAGACGCCCCAACTAGCTCCCCAAAAAAAAGGCCAAATACAAAAGGCAGTCTCACAAATGAGAGAGCAGGCCCAAGGGACTGGAACTGGGACAGGTAAGTGAAAGGCAAGAGCGGAGACTGCTTGCTTCCTCCTACTCTTTCACTGGAGAAACAGTCCCTTCTCCCTACTCCTCAAGTGCGGGTATGTAGAGCAACCTCTGGAGTTTTTATGTTGCTATCAAGTTCACTCAAAAACAGAAGCCTCAGCCTCCCTTGTTTGACCTCAACACAGCTGTGGACATTTTAGTAAGAGCTACCAAGTGTGCTTCTCTATGATGTGATAACTTAAGGTGAACCAAGAGGACCTTACTTATATTTTAAGAATGACTTCTTTGCTTCTCAGTTCTTCTCATTGTAAAACAAGTGTTTGGAACTAGACCTAAAATATCTTAGTCTGCAGCTCTAAAATTTTAATCTCTGAAGAACTTTAAGTTAATAGAAATTTTGGTGGGCAGGAGAGAGGACAATGGAGGAGGTAAATGGGGCAAAAAGGAAAGAGAAAAATAAGACAAGGTATCAGTGATGATAGTGTACCATGAATGAGAAGTATGCTGTATACTCTCTACAGCTAAGATCCAGTACTGGACATATGTACATATGTACATAGTCATCCAGGATTGAATCATGCAGACAGAGCTGGGTGCATAGTTCATATGTCCAAAGCCAAGAAGAATGCAGCAAACAGTGTGATGTTGAGATCTTTAAAGAAAGCCATTTAATTATCTTTATTATAAGATACAAACTAAGTCTTAAAGAAAGGAAAAGATCTAGAGCCAGGAAGACTGGAGAGAGGATGGACTTCGAAGAGAAATCACATGACTGTTGTTTGGAAAGGTGATTGGAGTGAGCCAGTTACCTTGAGTTGCTGTAGAGACTCATTGAATGTTAAAGCTGGAAAGATGCTTAAATATCATTTGGTATATTAAGTACAGGAACATCAAAAGATTTTTTTATCCTTGTTATATGCAAAATGTCTGAATATGAATTTCTTGATGTGAAAGTATATAGCATCCATGAGATGACTAAGTAGGTTTTTTGTTTGTTTGTTTGTTTGTTTGTTTGTTTGTTTTGATGGAGTGTTGCTCTGTTGCCCAGGCTGGAGTGCAATGGTGTGATTTTGGCTCACTGCAACCTCTGCCTCCCAGGTTCAAGTGATTCTTCTGCCTCGGCCTCCCAAATAGCTGCGACTACAGGCACGTGCCACCAAGCCCAGCTAATTTTTGTATTTTTAGTAGAGACAGAGTTTCACCATATTGGCCAGGCTGGTCTTGAACTCCTGACCTCGCAATCCGCCTGCCTTGGCGTCCCAAAGTACTGGGATTACAGGCATGAGCCACCGCACCCCGCCAAGATTCTCTAAGTAGTTTTTAATCCAAAAGTAATAAAGAATCGTTTATTTATTCCAGTCCCCTAAATTAAACAATGAGAAAACAAGAGCCTACAGAAGGAAAATGACTGGCTGAAGGGCACACTTTAATATTCCATTTGCTAGAGATTTACAACGGTTTTGAAATATACTAACTGAAGAGTTTTGCATATATTTGTTAAATACTATTTAATTAAATAAGATTGTCAACTATAGCATTCTGTTTACTTTGTGGATTATTTTTGTTTTTGTTCTTGAGATAGCATCTCACTCTGTCACCCAGGTCAGAGTACAGTGATGCAGTCTTTCAGCTCACTGTAACCTCTGCCTCCCTGGCCCAAGGGTCTATTTTCATATTAAAGATGATTATTTCTGGCCCAGGGTAGTGGCTCACACTTGTAATGCCAGCACTTTGGGAGGCAGAGGTGTGTGAATCGCTTGAGCCAAGGAGTTCAAGAACAGCCTGGGCAACATGATGAAACCCTGTCTCTACTAAAAATACAAAATAAAAGTCAGCTGGGTGTGGTAGTGTGCGCCTGTAGCACCAATTACTCGGGAGCCTGAGATGGAAGAATAACCTGAACTCAGGAAATCGAGGATACAGTGAGCTGTGATTGCACCACTGCAGTCTAGCCTGGGTGATGGAAGTGAGACCACATCTAAAAAAATTTTTTTTAAAAGAAAAGAAAAGATGATGATTTATATACTTAGTTTACATTATTTAAATAAAAACCATTTTGACAAACTAGAAAACGTAGAGGAAATGGACACATTCCTATAAGCATACAACCCACCTAGATTAAATCAGGAAGAAATGGAAACCTTAAACAAACCAGTAACAAACAGCAAGATTGAACTAGTAATTTTAAAATCGTCAACAAAAAAAGTCCAGGACCAGACGTATTCACTGAATTCTATCAGACATTAAAAGAAGAATTGATACAAATCCCACTGAAACTATTCCAAAAGACTGAGAAAGAAGGAATCCTCCCTAAATCATTCTATGAAGCTAGTATCACCCTGATACCAAAAGCTGGAAAGGACACAACTACAGACCAATTTCCCTAATGAACATTGATGCAAAAATCCTCAACCAAATACTAGCTAACTGAATCCAACAGCACATCAAGAAGGTAATTCATCATAAGCAAGTGGTTTTCATCCCAGGGATGCAGGGATAGTTTAACATATACAAGTCAATAACTGTAATGAATCACATAAACAGAATTAAAACCCAGAACCATATGATCATCTCAATAGATGCAGAAAAAGTATTTAACAAAATCCATCATCCCTTTATGATAAAAACTCTCAACAAACTAGGCGTGTAAGGCACCTATTTCAAAATAATAAAAGCCATCTATGACAAACACACAGCCACCATCA
Source organism: Macaca nemestrina (assembly GCF_043159975.1). Classification (NCBI taxonomy): domain Eukaryota; kingdom Metazoa; phylum Chordata; class Mammalia; order Primates; family Cercopithecidae; genus Macaca; species Macaca nemestrina. Next base: position 117,907,226 of record NC_092133.1, on the reverse strand, counting down.
TACTGAATGGGGAAAAGTTGAAACCTTTCCCCCTGAACAGGAACAAGACAAGTATGCCCACTTTCACTATCCCTATTCAACATAGTTCTGGAAGTGCAGAGCAATTAAGCAAGAGAAAGAAATAAAGGGCATCCAAATGGGAAAAGAGGAAGTCCAACTTGGCTGTTTGTAGATAATATGATTGTATACCTAGAAAATCCTAAAGACTCCTCCAAAAAACTTAGATTTGATAAATTAATTCAGTCGTCTTAGGTTACAAAGTCAATGTACACAAATCAGTAGCCTTGCTACACCAAAATGACCAAGCTGAGAATCAAATTGAGGACTCAGTCCGTTTACAATAGCTGCAAACAAAATAAAAATACTCAGGAATATACTTAACTAAACAGGTGAAAGATCTCTACAAGGAGAACTACAAAACACTGCCAAAAGAAATCATAGGTGACACAAACAAATGGAAATGCATCTCACGCTCATGGATTGGAAGAATCAATATTGTCAGAAGGACCATACTGCCTGAAACAATCTACAGATTCAGTGCTATTCCCATCAAAATACCAATATTATTTTTCACAGAATTAGAAAAAATGATTCTAAAATTAATATGGAACCCAAAAGAGCCCAAATAGCCAAAGCAATCCTAAGCAAAAAACAAAACAATACCAAAAAAACTGAACAAAAACAAAAAAACAAATCAGGATGCATCACATTACTGGGCTTCAAATTATACTACAAGGCTGTAATTACCAAAACAGCATGGTACAGATATGAAAGTATGCACATAGACCAATGGAACAGAATAGAGAACTCAGAAACAAAGCCAAATACATACAGCCAACTGATCTTTGACAAAGCATACAAAAACATAAATTGGGAAATAGATACCCTATTTAATAAATGGTGCTGGCAAAACTGGCGAGCCACACGTAGAAGAATAAAACCAGAACTATATCTCTCACCTTATACAAAAAGCAACTCATGATGGATCAAAGACTTAAATATAATACCTGAACCTATTAAAAATTCTAGGAGACAACATTGGAAAAACTTTTCTAGACATCGGCCTAGGCAAAGAATTCATGACTAAGACCCCAAAAGCAAATGCAACAACAACAAAAATAAATAAATGGGATCTAATTAACTAAAATTCTTCTGCACAGCAGAATAAATAATCAGCAGAATAAACAGACAAACCAAAGAATGGGAGATAATATTTGCAATCTATGCATCCAACAAAGGATTAATATCCTGAATCTACGAGGAGCTCAAATCACCAAGAAAAATAAAATAAGTCCATTAAAAAGTGGGCAAAGGACATGAATAGACATTTCTCAAAAGAAAATATATGAAGACCAACAAACATATGAAAAACTGTTCAACATCATTAATCATCAGGGAAATGCAAATTAAAACCACAATGAGATATACCACCATAATCCTGCAAGAATGGCCATTACTAAAAAGTCTGAATACAATAGATGTTGGCAGGGATATGGGGAAAAGGGAATACTTATACACTGCTGGTGAAAGTGTAAATTAGTACAACTTCTATTAAAAATAGTATGGAGATTCCTTAAAGAGCTATTAATAAAAGTAGATCTACCATTTGATCCAGCAATCCCACTACTGGATATCTACCCAAAGGAGAAGAAGTCATTAGATGAAAAAGACACTTGTACTTGTTTGTTTATAGCAGCATAATTCACAATTTCAAAGATGTGGTACCAACCTAAATGCCCATCAGCTAATGAATGTATAAAGAAAATGTTCCATGTATGCACCATGGAATACTACTCAGCCATTAAAAGGAATAAAATAACGTCTTTTGCAACAACTTGGATGGAGCTGGAGGCCATTATGCTAAGTGAAGTACCACAGGAGTGGAGAACCAAAAACCAAATATTTTCACTTATAAGTGGGAGCTAAGCTATGAGTATGCAAAAGCATACAGAGTGATATAATAGACTTCAGAGACTCAGAAGAGAGTGAGCAGGAGCGGGGCTAGGGATAAGAAAACTGCACCTTAGGTACAACGTACACTACTCGGATAATGGGTGCACTAAAATCTCAGAATTTACCACTATATAATTCATTCATGTATCAAATAAACACTTGTACATCAAAAGTTATTGAAATAAAAAGAAAATAAAAAATAAAAGCTATTTTAAACCGAGAGTTGTCTAACCAATGTGGAAGTCTTAGGCCTTTTAAAAATGTCAACTGTAGAACTGGGTTTTAAACTTCATATAACTTTCAGAAATGGGAGCGCAAAACTTTTGCTTGTTACTACACATCAATATAAAAGCCTTATTTAACTTTAAAAAAATCCACCAATTTAAATATTAATCTGATTTCAAAATATTAATCTGATTTCAAAAACACCTTCACAGAAATATCCAGAATATAGTCTTACCAAATACCGTTTGACTTATGCAATAGGAAATGGGGTTGCCGTACAGCCATGGAACAGTCTAGGAAGCATTGTTGGATGACCTAAAATAGCCATGGCCCTCCCAAGTTGACACATAAAATTAACTATCACAGTGTCTTAACCTCATCAACAAAAGAATAATATTAGATGGTATAATACAATTTATGACCCCTTTATGTTAACAAAATTCTGTATTTTTATAGTTTCAGTTCTCATTCCTACAGTATTTTGTTATTAACAATGACAAAAACATATGCTTTTCTCCCTGCTCTATCGAGATGTCAAAGGTTATAGCAAATTGAATTCCCAGAAGTTGTCTGGTCTATTTGAGCCACGATGGAAAACACATATTTGATGTTTCTGCTGTCTTTCTAAGACCCTAAGAGTTTTCTTAACTACAAGAATAAAGCCTGCATGTTTCTCTCCCTAGAAATAGCATTTATGCAATAGGGAATGGAGTTGCTGTATAGCCATGGAATAGCCCAGGAAGCCTTGTTGGACAGAACTAAAATAGCCTGAAAATTCCCTAGCAAAGCAAAAGACTGAAGAAGCATTAACATAAACCCTAACCTCTATAATGTTCCTGTGGCTTTGACTTTTAATAGATTATTGCTCTTTCTATTAGCCTGTTTTCTGTTCAGCCTTTGTCCTTTTTGACCTCTTTTTCCTTTCCGTATCTTCTCATTATCCCAGCACTCTGCCTGGAATTTTCCACACATCAGCAACTTCTCTCTTGAGTTGATTATGTAACTGTTTATCTTGGTGACTTATTCCTTTAGTTACTCTCTAGACAAGATGATTTTCCTAATCTTCTTTACTTCCTTGGGCTCCTTAACCTATACTTTGGATCCCTGTTGCCTTTAAATGCAATTTATGTCAATCATTTTAATAGAATTTTGCATTTTTCTGTCTTAGCTATTTTTCTTGTGGGAATTTACACTAAGTAAAAATGTCATTTGTCCTCAGGAGAGTGACTTTTCTTTCCAGCTTAAGTTTACTAACCTGAAAATGAGCAAGTTAGAATTTATGACCATTAAGTTATCTTCTAGCTATGAAGCTAGTTGATTGTGTTAGTTAAGTGATCTTGAAGTTTAACAGGCATTGCATAGCAGTCAAAAAACATGAAATTTAGTAAATTTCTTCCTCTGTCACTTGTTCATAGTTGGGCATGTGTCCTGTTTCTGATGTTACACTCCTCACTCTTCTGCCCAAGTATATTTCCAACACTGAAACACCCATTTGCTTGCATATGGCCTTTGAATTTCATGGTAAAAGTCAAATGCCATCTTGGAGAAATAAAATATATCTCCATTTTTAATCTTCATTAGTACCTCTCCTCTATTTGGCTTATAAGATAAGCAACCAAAGCCTAAAATGAATATGACTTTGGGGAGGCACTTTCCAAAGCAGGGAAATCAGGTAGAGAAAGCCCATGATTTGGGTTTAACCCATCAAGTCCACAGCAAGGTGAAGGGTAGGAGCTCTGTACAGTCAGATAACCAGAGGAGCAGGAGTGTGAAAATCGAGAAAAGAAACTGTACTCCTAATTCTCTTGAAGGTCAGTGAGGAGGGTATCTAACAAGGTGGAATTAATGGAATGACATGAATGAAATATTTGATTATACCTCTTTATTGTAGCCCTTCAGTCTGTAATCTCTCTAAAGGAAGAGAACTCGTTCTGTTAATAATGTTAGTTTAAATAGATATAGTTAATTTGAAACTTCCAGGCAGATAAGGTGTGATTTGTCCAGGGTTAGTAGATGGAAAATAATTTTATGAAGATTCACAAGTGACCTACTATGTGCATGACACCATATAGGACATTCTCAAACTTGCTGGAATTTGTCAGTGGGCAGGGACAGGAAGAGGGCAGGGAGGAAGCATGCCGTTCAAATAACAATTACATGCCAAAATATGTAAAATTGTTTACAATGTAGAAGATAGAAAGAAATAGGGATCAGTATAATTGGAGCAGATTAAAAGTCAGCATGGGGGAATTAAGACTTGAAATGGGGCTTTAGGAAGGAGCAGGATTTGGAGTTGAGAAAGAGAAAATAGGAGGACCATTCTGCTTTTTGGCTCTGCAGAAATCCTGATTTAGGATCCTTTAACGTGACGTTAGGGCCAGTGGCAGCTTTGAGGAAATAGAATTTTAATATTAGTTTGCAAAAAAGACTGTAGCAATTGAAATCTCTTTATATGAGTAATTAATGGAAAAAGTACATCTTGTCTCTTCCTCTAGGTGTGTCTGCACAGCTTACCAGTACCCGGCACCGTCGGAACACTTCCGTAGGAACACCGTTTTGGATGGCTCCTGAGGTCAGATAGAGTTTTGAGGCAGACAAACGTAATAGCTGATCCTGTCTGACTTTACTTTTTATGTGTACTCTATCTCTGTAAGCATTTTGGAATATAACAGAAGAAACTCTCAGTTGTGTTATTTTCACCTGAGATTTTTACATGTGTGAGGAGGTACCTGGGAGGTGGTCAGTAAATGGGCTGTGAATGAACACATGAATCAGTGAAAGAGGGAATGAGTAAATCAGATGATGTAAAGAGAAACTACTTCCAGGTTTGTTTTTTCATTAAATGTAGGTGTTTACCGTGTCTCTGTACTAATGATATTTACATTATATTTTAAAATTATAATAGAAATATAATATTATGAGAACCCCTATCCTTTGTGGGAGCAGATTCAGGTCCATTAACCTATATGGCAGGTTCCTGTGTTGAGACACTCTGCCTAGGGGCTATGCTTAGCTTTAGTAAACTCTTTACATCATTACCTTTGGGACGTTGCAGATAAACTGCTAAAATAGTTGAGGTAAAAGGTTTTCAAGAGTCATCTTCTCCCCCCATCACTATTAATGATTTTAATCTTTTTATGTTTATCACTTATAATGGACCCTTATTTTTGAAGACTGTCTCTACAACTGTTGGGGAAAGTGCTGCTATTTATCTCCAGTTTTCTAGGGAGTGAAGGGAGGAGAAGTAATTAATATACTATATTAATATTTTCAGATCTTATAAATAAATTTGAAGATTAAATGCTGGTATGCTGTTTTTATTTGAATACTTGTTTAATTATTACTTGCAAAACAAGTTAAAATGTAAACTTAGTACAAAATATGGACAGAGGATGAAGTATTTTAAGAAACTTAAAAAAATCCACAATGGATTAAAAAAAATTTTTTAACAGGGAGCATATCTTAGAATAAAAATAGAAAGTATAGTCATATAAGCAAAACCAAAAATTGAATAAGAGAATCTCAAGAGAGTTTCTTTAGAGTTTGTTTTGATATATTACTAGTGTTTTTTAAACTTACAAAAAAATTACAAAAATGAGATGTTAATAAAAACCTAGTTACAATACCAAATATTGCATTTTGTTTGCATATATTATTAATAGAATAAATAATATTACATATAATATTGTATAATATCCTAGCTTTATGGGTTTTGTATGTTTATTATAACAAGCCATTATTCAATATTTAAATTTCCATTTAGTAAAAACACTTATTAATATGCAATTATTAGACAGTCATTTTTCTGATGTCAGTTTTATTATTAATAAACCTATAGTAGCACAGTAGGGCTTGAAAGTTCTTTCTGGCTTAGCAAACTAATGGATATAATAGATATGAAAAAAGGTTCACTACATTTTTTTTCAAGCTGTCATGGAAATACGTGTTTGAGATTTTGTTCTTATTATATTCATCTCTCTGTAATAAGTATTTTCTAACCTTGAAGAATATATTTTAAATAATCAGCTTTCTAGTTAATCAAGATATTCCATATCTACCACTCTATGGTATTAATAGCAAATGTCTAAGAATTAGAAAGCAATAAGGTAAACAAATATATGTATATATTCACCATAATGGCATAGAAGTATTTCAGTGTTTTTAGACCCCAGGAGGCAAGGTTGTTCAAATCAATTATCACTTGAAAAGTGAAATTCTTGATTTGGCATGTTTAAATTAAATTCTATATCAAAAGTAGTATTTGCTGGTTACATAAAGACATCCTCTGCCAGGATGAAGGGAACAAGGGAATTAGCGGCTGTAGTAGGTGACCATACAACTTATCATACAAACCAGGACACCTTGGAGAGTGAAAGGGGATGATATTTATTATGATTCTAGGACTACAAGCATTAAACAAGAATGTCCCAGGCAAACTGGGACATAAATTCACCTGAGCCTATGGGGAGATATCCTCTGACCACACATGTAAATTCATAAAATAATGTATTATCCTGAAAAATAATTTTCCTTAGGAAAAAAATGATGGGGCAAAAGACATTATTTTTAAGCTCTAGCAAACAAAGTTATATTAGACAACAGAATAAGAAATTCATATGAATGCATTTTTTAATGTTTAACAGCTTTAAAGAGGTATAACTATAGAATTAGGTCATTTAACATATACAACATTCTGATTTTTAATGTATATTCACAGGGTTGTGCAGTCATCATCACGATCATCAAAAACGTTTTTGCTCCCCCTCAAAGAAACCTAGTAGTCATTAGCATTCACTCCTCATCTTTGCCTAAGCCCCCTTACTCTAGGCAACCATTAATCTATTTTCTGTCTCTGTGGACTGGCCTTTTCTGGATATTTTAAATAAATTGAATCATACAATATATGGCCCTGTGTCTGGCTTCTTTTACCTAGTGTAATGTTTTCAGGGTCATCCATGTAGAAGCATGTATTAATGCATCACTCATTTTTAGAGTTGAATAATATTCCATTGTATGTATAGACCACATTATGTTTACCCATTTGTCAGTTGATGAATATTTGGGTGTTTATCACTTTTTGTTATTATGAGCAATATTGCTATGAATATTTGCCACATGAATTTTTAATGTAAAACTTAGGACTTTACTGTTTCCCTCAGTACTTCAGGCTATGATCTCTGATTTCAGCAATTCACTCTCATGTGATATTGAAAATACTTTCATAGAAAAGGTTAAGAAGCACTGTGTATGATGATGTCCCATCATACTAACTCTAAGTTGAGAAACTATTCTCTTTCTTTATATATAGACATATACATGCACATGCATAATTTATTTATATATGCATTTATTATTGTCCTTCAGGTACTTAGAAATGAATTGGTTAATGGTCTTCTTATTTTCCCATAAACTCGCCACCCACGCCAGAACCAGAATATTACCCATAGCATGCTCTGGCCTCTATCTCTTCATCTATTCCAACTCCTCACCTCCTCTCAAGACTGTCCTTTGCCCCATATGTTGTGTTTATCATTGCCTTCTTTTTATTTTTTTAATCACACTGATATGCTTATAACTAAACTGTTTCCTGTCATTGCCATTAGTGTCAGGTATTAATAAGGATTTATTTATGAAGGAGTCACCTTTCCTGGATGACATGTGTGTAAATGTTACCAACTGAATTCTAGTGTGCCCAGAGATGGATTTTTTAAATGTGTTAAGCCTGATGTTACGTGAAGTCAGAAGGTGAGATATCGTTTCCAAAAGGGCCTTAGATTTTTCACTTTGTATATCATTTTACGGTACTGTATTTAAATGACACAATTCTAATCTGCCATCATTCCAAAATTATTTTTTATTTTTCTTGTGGGTTGGCATGCACAAAACATAAAATTTTAAAAATGCAAAAAGATGATTCTTAGAATGTAAAGTTGGATTTCCTTTTTGTGTTTATTGATGTTAATAATTACCATTCACAATCAATCTGCATTTGTACTTAAACATTTACAACTAAATTGGGAAGTAATCAATGCAATAATTTCTCTATATAATACAATCTTATAATATTACAAAAACAAATTCCTCTTTTTTCCTTGTCTCTCAATTACATCTTTTGATTACTGACATGTTTTTAAACCTGGTTGCAGTTTTACAATTTAGGGTGGCCTCAGATAGGCTGTTGGTAAAACTACATCAAGGTTTATTTTTATTTGGTTTTCTTTTATTAGTGTCTTAAAGCTTTTGCATTCCTCCAAACTTGTCTTATTCCTCCCTTAGGTAGCCTTGCCTTCTAGTTGCCAGTAGAGATCAAGGCCATCTAACTAGACAGCCCTCAAGCATGTTTACCTTTATTTCCTCCACTTTTAATTCTTCAAAAACATAGCCCTCATCTTTTCATTCCCTCAATAGATATTTATTGAGTGACTACCGCTGCCCAAACTTTAGTTGTGCATTTGATCCCATCCCTTTCCATTTGGGACATGATTTCTTTCCTCTTTTTGTTCTATATTTTCAAAAATATTTTTCATAGACTTCTTCCCTTATATTTGTAAACCTCCTAAGGTATTATCTGTTCCCAGAACAAAAATACTATTACTAATAATAATTTAATCTTTTATTCTCCTCCTAAGTTACTGCCTTCGTCTTTTCTTATAGCGGTCAAACTTCACCAGTTTAAATACTTAATGCTTTGTTCTAAGTATTTTATTACATGCTTGTTAAGGTCACAAAGTTCACCTTTTGGTGGTGTGGTTTTCTACTAGGTGATTGCGTGTGAACAGCAATTGGATACCACTTATGATGCCAGATGTGACACTTGGTCCCTGGGTATAACGGCCATTGAGTTGGGTGATGGAGATCCTCCACTAGCTGACCTGCATCCCATGAGAGCACTCTTCAAAATACCAAGGTCAGATGACTAACATTGGGTCCAGTATCTGCAGCCTGTTTTTCTTCCTCCAGCCACTGAGTGTTCATCATGCTCTTCATGGAAATGTTCAGATACATTCCAACAAGTTGGGAGCAGAAGAGCCTGGAATATTATTCTGCTTCTTCTGAGACATTGTATTTGTTCAGTAGTTGCATTTCCCTGGTCTAAGTAAAAGAGCTTTCTCTTGATACAGTGTGTCTTTCTCTCTTTTGCTAGGATTTGATCTCAGAAAATAGCGGTTCCTCTCACTCTTTTTCAATTCCTCAATGAGTCAGTGAGGCATCAGAGTCCATAGCCTGTGCAAGTGTTTTGCTTTGCTTTACCTACCAATCTAGTAATATTTTACTACTTGCTAAGATTTCCCTTCGTTCAGAACTTTAAAATAATATTATTAAGAAAATTATATATAAAATTTATCCAGAAAATAATGATTTTAAACATGTTAATATTTTGAATATGTTAATATAAAACAATAAATTTAGAAGAATAACTTCTTTTGGTGCCATGAAAGCACTTGACTATTTATGTACCCCCCACCCCTTCATGTGTGTATCAACAGATTTTCCCCTACTATCCTATTAACTAATTTCTTTAAATACTATTTTCTATGAGTGGTAGTTAGTCCCTAGATGTTTCAGATAACTAATGTGAAAAGACTGCCTATAATTATTAAAGGTGTTATTTTTAAATATATTTTTAAGGATTTTGCCTTAATTATAATGCAGTGCACACCCAGAGCCTGTGATGACAGGGATCCGAAACATTAGAATATTTGGCATCTAACTAAATTATTATAAGACCAAAACGTTTGAATTCATTTTTGCCTTTGAATTTCTTGTCCTGTCTATATGTTCCAAATTATAATACCTTGGCTATATATCATCCTTTACATACTGCTTATTTTGTAAGTGGAGAAACAACATTACAGAAAATAATGAAAAACCTTCTGTATACTAAATCCAAGACATTTCATTAATTTTGAAGAAAGCAGGAAAAAAATCTGTAGTTTCTAACTCCTATTGTCATTCAGTATGTAAGGTGAAGTTGTGTACTGCCTTAGCTGCTTTAATTGTGGATTAAACCATCATATTTAGTCTGATGTTATTACTCTTGGTGATAATGCCACATGAAGGAAGGATGACACTGTTGATAGATATTGTACTTAGGTAACAGGCAATGTGCAAAGTAATTCTAGGAACTGTATCATCTTGGTTATTTCTTAATTATGTCTACCACCAGTGGACTTCCAAGAATACTGACTATGGTAATATGGAGAAAAAGAGGATCTGAAAAGCTACCCAGTTCTGAGTGTTCCGAAATAATCCACACTTTGTTATTCAAAGCAAGCCAATAAATCTCATAAAAGGACATTTTTAGGAGGACAAGAAACAAAACAACATTTCTGCAGAAAAGAATTACTTCTTTTAATGTGCAAATCAGCAATCTTCAAATTGTCCTCAGGATTGTGAAATGAGCTTAGTCGTGATCTGGAGTAGATGAGTAGCTGCACTTTTCTTTAATGAGCCTGTACAAACTGTACATTAATTTCATTATAAGCTATTTAAGGAGTAATGCAGAACTGAAGACAAAGTATTTCCATTTCGCTAATGAAAACAAAGAGCTGTTAGAATTAACATAAAGCAGCACTTCAGCAAATTCGACTATCATGGTTGATCAATGTTGCTTGATTGCAGAGTTAGATCAGCCTCATTTTCAAGTGATGTTCCTTTGTATTCAACGAATGTGCCAAAAAATATATTTGTTCAGTTTAAACTGAAAGGAATTAATAAAATTGTTAAAGCTGTATTCACAGCTTTATCGCTAATAATATTTTTCAGTTCCTTAACACTTTGTAACATGTTTCCTGCTGTGTGTCCAGTAACAACAGAACAACTCATAAGGGCATTCTGCTGTGCCACTCCCTGGCACGCTTTCCTTCATATTCCAAACAGGCCACTTCTGTGTTCCCTGGATGTTCCTCAGAGACTTCATTGGGACTCATAGGAAAAAGAAACCTTTTCCCCTGCATCTATTGTTTCTGTTCTGTTAAGTATTGATGTTTCCCCCTAGAGCTAGGTAAAAGCAAGAAGACTCTTTAAAAGAAAAAAATTAGTAGTTGGAAAAATCAGGTCATATGTTAAGTGCTTTCAGAGAAACAAAGATTGTGTCATTTTTGTATAAAGAAAGGTAATGATTTATCTGTCTTAGAATTGGAAAAAGATGGAATCCTTGATTACAACTGGCAGAACCTGTGATTGCATTAGTCTATCTCATTTTGCACTGACTGACCAATACGCAGAATCCAACACTGATCCTTATTTTTCTAGGAATCCACCCCCAAAACTAAGGCAGCCTGAGCTATGGTCAGCAGAATTCAATGACTTCATAAGCAAGTGAGTAAAAAGAGTGTTTTAAAAAAACAAAGAAATTCCCTCCTGCTATAACTAAATCTCCTCCTATTTCTTCTTATCTGTTAAATGGCCCCAGAGATTTCTATTATTTTCTTCAAAGGAAGCACCTATAGTGTCTTTTAAATGTTGGGCGAATTTATCATTGCTCAGATAATGGCCTTAGCGTCATGTTTATTCACTTATCAATAGCTATGCTTCTGTGGACCCTTTATAATCAATGGACATGTTCTTCTGTTCACCTGTGTTTTGCCTATGAGTGTCATTTCATATGAGATGGGTCTCAACATACTATTAGGTTTCGCTTCTTTATCCAACTTTATCGTCTGTGCCTTTTAATTGGGGCATTTAGCCTGTTTACATTCAATGTTAGTATTGGCATGTGTGGATTTGATCCTGTCATCATGTTGTTAGCTGGTTGTTATGCAGACTTGTTTGTGTGGCTGCTTATGGTGCCACTGGTCTATGTACCTAACTGTGTTTTTGTAGTGGCCAGTCATGGCCTTTGCTTTCCATATTTAGCACTCCCTTCAGGACCTGTTCTAAGGCAGGCCTGGTTGTAATGAATTCCCTTCACATTTGCTTGTCTGAAAAGGATCATATTTCTCCTTTGCTTATGGAACTGTAGATGCTTCCACACAAATCCTCAATGGAACTTAGTGTCTAATGTATTTCTTGCAGTTTCCCCTCTGAGAAACATTTCCTGGTTTCTGCCAAGCAGTTAGTATTCTGTCCTGGTTGCTATTGGTTTGGTTTCTCTTCCTCTATTAACATTGCCAATTGTATTTAGCTTACCTGTTTTGACATCTTTCTCTTTAACTAGACAGTAAGCAACTCTAGGGCACTGAACGTGCCTTACTTGTCACTGTAACTCCAGAGTCTAGCAGAGTGCCTAGTACACATTAACGAGTTGATAAAGTTTTACATGAATAAAATAATTTCATATGTGACTCTTCTGAATACATACATACAATTACTACAGATGTCAGAAATTAATGCATTCTGTTAAACTAGAGGAAAACTAAGAGCACTTGTTCTTATTTTTTAGACATTGGCATTCTTATTCCTTAGCATATTTTAGCATTCCTGGGAAATATATTTTTGGTTAAGCTCAATGAAATAAATTGCCTAATTACTATAATACCTATTAGAAATGGCGCTGCTTAAGCCAAGGCATGAGTTTCATCTTTTTATGCTTTTTTCTTGTTTTTTAATATCCCCAAATGACAGCCCAATTTTCTCATAATTGTAGACTCTGTGAATTGCAGGGTTAAAGGGGTCTTGGAAAGTTGTACAGCCCAAGTTTATATCCAGAGGTTAAATCCTTCTCAAACATGTGCACTCAGTGGCTGCCCAATCAATACTTAAATATCTCCAGTCAAAATAATATTTCCCAGTTCAGCTCATTCTACTTTGATAAGCCTCACTCTTGAAAAGTTCTTCCTTAGACTGACCTGAAAGCTGTTTCTCTCTTGATTCCACCAACCAGTTCTGGGTCTTTTACCCCTTGTGACCACTGAAAACTACTTGAGTCCTTCTTTTAAATATTCAAAGTCAGCTGTCACAGCTGGTTAAACATTCTACGTTTGTTCAAATGCTCCTCCTGTGCTGTTGTTTCAGGTGCTCTCACTAGCCCTGTCCTTTCTCAAGAATATGCTCTGGTTGAACCTATCAAGAGGTACAACATGCATTAGTACATCTGCTGTATGACCTCAAAAAATACCTATTGACATGGAATTTCAACATCCTTAGCTGAGTGGCCTTCTCAATTGGGTTACCAGTTTTATCACATAGAAAGAAACAGATCAATTGAGAAGCCTTTAAAAGCATTTATGAAGGGAAACTGCATTGTTTGTTTTATTTTTTAGATAAGCATTAAACTATAATGACTTCATTGTCGTTTATCTGCAGCTACTGACTTGTAAAGGAGACTTTGCAGTGGAGACATTTTAATTATCACTATGCAATAATCCTTGCTGGGAGAGGACAGAAGTGGTATTTAGTTGAAAGTTGGTATCACTGCAGCTTAATCACTCACAGATGTGTGCACTTTCACAAACATTTCATCACATTGCAGTTTGCTATTTTCGAGAGATTAAAAATTGCAATTAATATATTTTAAGCTTGGGCTGAGCATTTGTGAGGAGCATCACTCTTGTGTGTTAGATTAATTTTTAGGAATATGAAAAATAGTTTCAAAACTCTAACTTATCTAACAATTGCATGTTCTTTTTTGCCAGTGCAGGTGCTTGACTAAAGATTATGAAAAGCGTCCAACAGTGTCAGATCTTTTACAACATAAATTCATTACTCAAATTGAGGGCAAAGATGTGATGTTACAAAAACAATTAATGGAATTCATTGGCATCCATCAATGCATGGGAGGCACAGAAAAGGCCAGGTAATCAAATAATATCTTGATTCCAAAATCCAGAGATTATTGAAAGATTTTGAATAGTTTAATAATACATTAGTTTTTAAGCTGAATAAAATTTGGAGGTAATGGGGACTTACATGAAAAGTGAATGTCACCTGTTGAATTGCATCTCAATATTAGTAAAATTACCGGCAACACTTTTATTTTTTTTGAAACGGAGTCTCACTCTGTCGCTCAGGCTGGAGTACAGAGGCACGATCTCGGCTCACCGCAACCTCCACCTTCTGGGTTCAAGCGATTCTCCTGCCTCAGCCTCCCAAGTAGCTGGGACTACAGGCCCCTGCCACCACAACTGGCTAATTTTTTGTATTTTTAGTAGAAACGGGGTTTCACTGTGTTAGCCAGTATGGTCTCGATCTCCTGACCTTGTGATCCGCCCGCCTTGGCCTCCCAAAGTGCTGGCATTACAGACGTGACAGGCAGCACTTTTTAAACAGGTTTTAAGAGCAAAGAATGTAAACTTCAAAAGATCATTTTTGTGTTGGTATATGTTTTCTTGTATTTTCTGCTTTTCTATAAAGTAAGATATCTTAGATTTGGGATTAAAAAAACATAAAACTTGAAAGACCTTTTGGCACTATTATTTGTTCATTTTCCCTGGTTAAATTATATTTAAGATCATTTTAAATATCTTTGTACATCCTATTGGGATTTTAAACAGTATATAAGTTTATTTCAGGAAATTTAAAAGTCACAGAAAAATATACAATGGAAAATTAATCAAGTATAACATTTTAATCTGTAACCTTTTAATATCTTCTTTTTGGGTATACTTTTTTTTTTTTTTGAGACAGGGTCTCACTTTGTCACCCAGGCTGGAGTGCAGTGGTACCATCTCTGATCACTGTAGCCTCAACCTCCAGGGTTCAAGTGATCCTCTTTCTTCAGACCCCCCAAGTAGCTGGGACTATAGGTATGCACCACCATGCCTGGCTAATTTTTGTATTTTTAGTATAGACGGGGTTCTGCCATGTTGCCCAGGCTGGTCTTGAATTCCTGAGCTCAAGTGATCCACCTGTCTCAGCTTCCCAAAAGGCTAAAATTACAGGCATGAGCCACTGTGCCCAGCCAGACATTTTTAAACATTTTTAAAACAAAATTGTAATAGTATTATATGTGTCCCAGAGACTGTCTACTTTCACTGAATAGTGAATATCCATATAATTAAACATTCTTCTAACACAAAATTTTAATGGCTAGATAACATTCCCTTGCCTGACAATTTAATGATTAATTTAAATAATTCCATACTTTTTGGCTGTTACTGTTTTTACTCTATCAAGTAACTGTGTAATGAACAGAGTTGTACATTAATCTCTTACTGTTTTCTTAAGATAAATTCCTATAGATGGTACTATTAAATAAAAAAATTATTAAAGTTAAATTTATAATTTCACTTTATTCTTGAGAATCATATTTGTTTCATCCCAGGAGCATATCACTATTTAAGGAGTTGAAAGAAGAGAATAGGACATTACTTATTTGAATTCCTGTTGTGAATGTACACATTTAGTTCCCATTTGTTTAATGCCTGCTATGTGCCAGATTTTATGTTAGGACTTTATTATGTTATCTCATGTGATTTTACAACAAATCTGAGGAAAATATTTTATGATAACCCATTTTCACAGCTGAAAAAAATTGAAGTTGGCAGAGGTTAATTAACTTGCACAAGGCTGCACAGGAAATAAATGACTTAGCAAGGATTCAGATTCTGATCTTAAAGCCCAAGCTTTAATTCACAGGAGTAAATGAACTAATGATTGTGGATGATCTTGGGAGATAATAATCCATGCCTGTTTGAGTTTACAGCTTTGCTGCAGAGACAGACCTGATATACCTTTAATGAGGAAGAATTAGGTGACAAAAAGAAAGAAGCAGATGTGTAGTTTGTAATGAGGAGATAAGCATGCCCATCTTTTTATTTTTGTGTAAATGTAGTTTCATAATCTGCTGCAACCTCATTCTTCCCAAAATAGACAACAAATAATCAAAATAAACAGAAATTGAGGTGTATTCACATTGTGTAGGAGGTTCAATGTCAAGAACTGTGAAGGATCTGAGATATTGCCCTACTTGCAAGCTAACAATTTGACCTGCCACAGTTTCATGAATGCTAGTAGAAGACACAAGATTCATGGATGAGAGACAAAGGACTTTACTACTCATTGCCAAGCTGACAGCATGAGTTTATGTTCACATTGGTTCTCCTTGCCCGCTACAGTCCTAGGGGAAATGTGGAATAGATGGATGTTGTGTCCACACTTGGCTTGCCTCATAACTGGGAAACCCTGAACTTGGGAAACTACAATCTTTTAAAGGGGCTGCTTGCATGCTTGCCCAAATTTTGCCTTGGAGGAAGCATTACTTTACCATCCTGAACACCAAATAAAACTTCCATCTGTCCTAGAGGGAGACAGTATTTTTAATTTCTAAGGCTGTTTGCTATACAAACATTATTGAAAATACAGTCTGGAACAAAAGCTAATATAAGACAGGCAGAAATTTGAGAGACCCATGAGTAATTGTCTCCCAGTGTTCAAGCATCATAAGAATGGCTGCACTACACAGCATTTAGATTGTCATTAGATTGTCATGCTTGTGCTGTAAGTTCCAATGATTATTGGGCACAGTGTTATGCCCAACACTTTCTGATTCTGAGACACAAGATGTAGTCTTGTTTATCCTGTTAAAAATTGAGAATATGCTTTCAGTATGAGAATTCATGATATACTCAGTTATGGAAATTTTTCAGTTGTTATTTTAAGTATTGATCCTCTCTCATTCTTTTCACTTTTTATTCCTGAGACATAAATGTTGGAACTTCCTATTTTACCTCACCTGTCTTGCAATTTCTCTGTCATGTTTGTCACTCATTTATCAATCTCTGCTACAGTCTGAATGAATTCTTCAAAATTGTTTTCCAGTTCACTAATTTTCTCATAGAACTGGGCCTAGTCTAGATATCTTGTATACCAATATTTTTTTCATGCTGATATCTATTATACATCAACATCTATATTTTTCATTTCTATAATTTCTTACTTGGTGAGTGGTTTTTTTGTTAACCACTCTTTTCATATCTGACTTTTCATATCTGGCTATTCATTTTTTCTTTTGGGGGAAAGTAATTCCATTTTTCTTCTCTTTGATCTTAAACATACTTTTTAACAGTAACTCTCAGATTTGCATTTCAGCACAGGTGAATTGTCCTGATTATTGAGTTCATTTGTTTATTTAATATTTGGTTTCCTTAGTCTAGGGTTCAGAACTTTTGTTTGCTTTCTTATCTTGAGTGGGAGGTTTTCTATTTTGATTTTTCTTTCCTTCTGCATTCTGTCTATCTGGAGGGTTTTGCCTTTGCCATTACTGGTTTCAAGATTCCCCAGGGCCCATCGTGATTTGAAGGAAACTGCAGATCTAGTTACTGAGCCAGTGAGAAGTAGATCTTCTGTCTCTCCATCCTGCCATCTCAAGCACCTGGCTCTGTATAAAAAGAAGAAGCGGCAGAGATTTTTCAGTCTTTTTCCCAGGCAAAGAACCCCACCCTCAGCCCCATTCTTCCCACCACATCTCGGTCAAGACCTTCATTGTGAATGTGTGTTTTAGTTCCTTTACTCTCCAGGCCTCTTTTTCCCGTTGTTGGTGCCTGACTTCGAATCAGCCTATAGTTTCTGCCCTCTTACCTGGTGTTCTTGTTTGCTCTGTTAGGTCCACTCTAATGCTCATCTTGTTTTAGAAAATATCTTTGTCTTTTTAATTTTATTTTTTAAAATGTAAGAAGTATTTTATTTTTTACAAACATATGTTTGGAAGAGGTGGGAGTTGAACTTGAATTTTTACCCACAACACTCTTTTGACCATGGATCTTAGTTCAAAGGAGGAGGAAAGATTTTCCTGCCCTCAGCATGCATATTCACACTAGTCCCAAAGTGTCAGACTTACTCAGGCAAAAGAAAAGAGGCTTTGTTATGCCGCTGGTAACACATTAAACAAAAGCTGTCTTCTTGAAGGTCATGAAAAATAACTTGATTTGTCACAGTTTCTGATGTGGTAAAATGGATCAAAAAATCTGATTGTATTAAATCTACATAGCTAACTCAAAGCTGACATTTTTCTTTTTGTACATGATATTATCCTTTAGAATTGAATTGAGGTATGTGCTTGGCAGGATAATTTTTTTAAAATTAAAGATTCAGCTTTAAAGAAAACTGTCCTAATATAAATTGAATACAAACTGAATACTTTATAAACTTCCTTGTTGAGAGGAAGTGGAGTATTGGGAGATACTGTGGAATGGATATGAGAACTTTCTATTTTCAGTCAAGACCTGAATATAAAACACATCACTTTTCTAACTTATTCAACTATTCTGAAGAATTAAGACCATGTCGTAATACACTCCTCGAAAAACAGGAAAGCATTTTTCACATGAGTTAAAATTGACAATGTTAGAAGGCAGACTAAATTGGTAGAAACTCTAGTTATAAAATTATTTAAAATAAAATTTTTCTTATGAATCCAGTATTTTTAAACTGTTGACTATCTGATTTAATAGGAATAGATAAAAGTCATTTGTAACTGAAATGTGCTATTCAGAATTCTTGACGAAAACAATAAAAGCCCACTTAAAAAGTAAAGCAGTTTAGTGGACAGTGTTGGATGGGTCAGAGAATGGAGAGGATGGGAGAGAGCCAGGTTTAGTCATGAAAGCAGGGGGCTTCAACTGTCCTTCCTCCAGAATCATCAGCTAAACAGCTGCCACTGAAAACCACCCACCTGCCTCTAACATTGCCTGCCGTGACACTAGTTTCTTGAATGCCACATCCCACTCAAAATATTTGTAAACTGACTTTGAGCTTTATGTTGCTTCCTTGAGGTTCTAAGTTCCATACTGGACCATCTGATCGCCCACACGTAGGTTACAGGTCTACACAGGTGGTGAGAGACACTTGGTCCAGCTCACTTCCAGTTTCTATGTGAAAGGCAGAGTCCTGCCTGCTAACCATTTTGAAATTTCTTCCCCACAGCAGACGGGTATTTTTGAGCTGCTGAAGCAACAGATGGATAGCCATTATATGGAATATTTTTTATTCTATTTCATTCTATTTTAGAGACAGGGTCTCACTGTTGCTCAGGCTGGCCTCAAAATTCTGGGCTCAAGTGATCCTCCTGCATCAGCCTCCTGAGTAGCTGAGCTTACAGGCACAAATCACCACATCTACCTCCTGTACGGAATATTTAACACTTCCTACAATTCCTTCTTTTATATGTCTTGAATGTTTGCCTAAAAATACTATTTAAACTATAATTGTCATTCCTCGTAAAGAAAATATCTAACCCAGCATCTACTTAAATGATAACAAATTCCAAATTAAAACTTCCTTTTTTTGAAAGTCATATTATTAACATGTTATCATCTTAAATTTTCTTTGTGTTGTATATACAATGCAAAATAACTTTAATATTTTACTTGATACTCTCAACATGCTAGTGGCAATTACCTTTGACATTTATAGATTGTTATATTTTGCATATGATTTTGTTGAAATAAAAAGGATTTAGTAACTCCTTTTTCTTACTAATGTTGGTTTCTTAGACCAAAAATACTGGCTGTGTTTGTGGTGCTGTTGTAACTAGTCCACTTGTCCTGGCATCTATGGTTTTCAGCCCAGAATATAAGGCGTATTTGAGACATATGTGGAAGGATTAACAAAGGAAATCAAACTAAAAATTGACTATCAAATCAATGTTAAAAGTACCTGCTGGGTGCGGTGCCTCACACCTGTAATCCCAGCACTTTGGGAGGCCAAGGCGGGTGGATCACGAGGTCAGGAGTTCGAGACCAGCATGGCCAACATAGTGAAACCCCCTCTCTACTAAAAATACAAAAAATTACTCAGGCATGGTGGTGGGCGCCTGTAATCCCAGCTACTTGGGAGGCTGAGGCAAGAGAATCACTTGAACCAGGGAGGCGGAGGTTGCAGTGAGCCCAGATCATGCTATTGCACTCCAGCCCAGGCGACAGTGGGAGACTGTGTCTCAAAAACAAACAAACAAACAAAAAAAACCCAGCCCAAGCTGTAAATTCCTTATTAGGTGTGGGACTTTATGTAATGTAAATTTGCTCAAATAGGATTTTGATTTTACAAAACAGAACAATGAAAAGAGAAAACAAATCAATAGGAAGTAATAATAGGTCCTTCCATGTGGCACAATGCGTGACTCCATTTTATGTTCTATTTTCTGGGCAAGATAATTTTTCTTTAATGGCTGTGACTATGTCATGGTGAGAATTATTCACCCTTTGGAACATGTATGCTTTTCCTTAACACATGAGACTTTAAGAATGCTATCCCCATTGCTTTACTAACAATTATATTTTCAATTCCCATCTCCACATGACTGAAAGATACTTCAAACTCAACGTGTCCAAAATTAAACTTGTGATATTCCATCTAAAATGTGTTATTTGTTCCCTTTCTTATTTTATTTTATTTGTTTTTTTTGAGACAGGGTCTTACTCTATCACCCAGGCTAGAGTGCAGTGGCATGATCTCAGCTCACTGCAACCTCCACCTCCCAGGTTCAAGCGATTCTCCTGCCTCAGCTTCCCAAATAGCTGAGATTACAGGTGCCAACCACTGTGACGGGCTAATTTTTGTATTTTTTTTTTTTCAGTAGAGATGGGGTTTCACCATCTTTGCCAGGCTGGTCTCAAACTCCTGACGTTGTGGTCCACCCGCCTCGGCCTCCCAAAGTGCTGGGATTACAGGCGTGAGCCACTGCAACCGGCTGTTCCCTTTTTTATTAATGACACCACCACTTATCTCATTATGCCAACCAGAAATCTAGGGATTATCTTAGCCTATTCCTCTCTCCTACTTTTCATTTTTAGTCCAAACCAGGACTAAATTTATTACGATCTCACTCAACATCAATTGTGCTATAATCTTTGCTACCCTAGAAATCATGGATTGAGATGACTTCCATGTTGTCTCAACATTTGTTGAGGCCATTGTATAAAGGTCTGGATAAAGGTTCTCCACAGGGGTCTGACAGCTGAATCCTTTATAGAGCCTGTGCTCTGGGGCTAACTTTTTAGTAAACAGGATAAGACAAGCACATAAATAACCATTATACAAAATTTCAATCCCATTTTCACTAGCAGGGGCAGGACGGCTTATCCAGGAGGTGGCCTTTGAATCAGCACCACGAGGGATAAACTGGACTAAATCATGTGAAGATAGAGTTACCACAAGATGAACATTATAGCTGGAAAAACAGCCTGAGCAAAATCATGAAATCAAGGATAAGCTGACAGAAAGGCAAGCATTTAATCAAGCTGTAAGGGGAAAACCCAGAGATAGGATTGGAGAGGTATACTGAGACCAGATCCCTGAGAGCACTGAAAGTCAGACTGAGAGGTTTGACCTGTGTCCATGACAGCCCAAAGTGGAGAGTACCCCATTGCTAGCTCTTAAGCCACCTGTGCCCTACTGTGCACCAGCCTTTTGTTGGTTCTAAAAGGTAAATTATGGATATACCAAGACAGACTACAGCAATAATTTTGGATTCATTTTGCTTGTTCCCAGTATGACCATATTCTCATACGTTTCTTCCTAACTTTAAAATTTTTATGTTTTTGAAGGTAGGGGGAGTTGGTCCCAACTGTGTTTAATTATCGTCTATCTCTAAATGTGCTTAATTGGGTCTTATCCTTCTGCCATCTTCTATTGCACTAGAGTAGGTGCCCAGCCATTATTACAGACACTTGAATCCCAACCCCTGCCTTGGACTGCCAGGATGGCAACTCCACTGTCTACAGCAGCCCACTCAAGCTAGGGACCCAGACAGGAGTATTTCTCTTCACTTAGTTCAGTGTAAGTTGATTCTAATGGCTCTGTAGATGAAGGACTGTAAGTGTCTCAAATTAAAATTAGAAACAGGAGAGCACCATTCTGGAAAACAAGATAACCTAGAGTTTGCTTTTATTCAGATAGGAATCGATCATGAATCAAGAAACTGGATAATGATAGCTCCATCATTAAAATACATGGCCATTTGCTATGACCAGATCTAGTTGCTAGTCTAGAAAAAAATAGAAAAGGAGCTACAGATCACATAAAGATAATTCTATTAATAATATTAACAAAGGCTGATGTTGACTCTTGAGTGTTGAAAGGATGATGAATTTGCTTCAAAATTATAGTATATATTTAATAAGCTGTAATAGGCAAGACAGGGGCTAGTGTCTGGATATTTATATATTTAACATATTGATATATATTTAATATTGGTATATATTTAATATATGTGGACATTTGTTTCTATGTTTTTGTGTTTATTTTTAAATGGATTGTGTGTGTGTGCACACACATCATTTGTGCTTATATTCTAAGTAAGATTTTATTTTAGAAGATTCCCATCTTATCTTGGCTAAAATAAAAGGTAAAGGAATTGTCCCTGTCAGTGCTAGAAGGAAAAGTCTCATAAAGGAATATACTGGTAGCTGTGTCCATCCAAGATGGACAACTCAGGAAGAAACAGATAATGCTGGGGAATATAGCAAGGATCCCTATAGGACTAGGAAATTTGGAAAATATACAATAACCTACCCTTTCCTGTCTTAAATATTTCCTTATGTCAGTCTTCAGTACCTCCTCTTCCAGAAAAGCTCCCAGAATAGAAACTAAGTGGCTTTTTAATGTGGTCTCCAGGAATTTTAAAAGGAATAGGAAATTGAATAATTATTGCCTGGAGAAGGCCATTGTAAGTATCTCTGTTCCTGAGTAGCATTAAATAAAGGAATTCAAGTAAATAAGAAGAAGCAGTTGCTGATACTACAAAAGAACTGTAAATAATTCTAAGAATAAGTTACATTGTTGCTTCAAAATGAAACAGCGTAAAGAACCATGGTGCAATCTGCCCACTTGTGCTAAACACCTTGTTCAGTTCCTGTCTTTATCATGCCACTTCCCCCCTGCCAAATAATTACACAATCATAGATTATTATTGCTGGAAAGGAGCTTTGAATGTGGATCCTTATTTTAGAGATCAGGAAATTAAATCTCAGAGAAATTGAATCCTGCCTTCTGAAACAATAGCCAGTTAATGACCAGCACAAAGTTGTAACTCAAGTATAATGATTTTCAGACTAGCTCTTTTACTAGTTTCTCTTTTCCTCAGTAGTGTTAGAAGTTGGAGGTCACAAAACTGATGGACAGATTTTGTTTGAGCTACTTTGTATGGTTTACTCACAATGGGCATTTACACTTAAATTTTATTTCATTTCTTTGGTATACTGCAATTAGAGTTTGCATTACTAAGTAGAATATTCAATGGTCAAGGAATCTTTGTTCATGTTTTCCCTGAGACTTTTTTTTTTTTTTTTTTTTTGAGATGGCGTCTAACTCTGTCACCCAGGCTGGAGTGCAGTGGCACCATCTTGGCTCACTGCAAGTTCTGCCTCCCGGGTTCACACCATTCTCCTGCCTCAGCCTCCCGAGTAGCTGGGACTACAGGTGCCCGCCACCATGCCCGGCTAATTTTTTTGTATTTTTTTTAGTAGGAATAGGGTTTCACCGTGTTAGCCAGAATGGTCTCGATCTCCTGACCTCATGATCTGCCCACCTCAGCCTCCCAAACTGCTAGGATTACAGGCGTGAGCCACTGCTCCTGGCCCCCTGAGACTATTTTTTAATTAAATTAAGGATACAGAGTGTGGAAACAACTAAGTTTAAAATGGGTATCTAACTTATCCTTGAAATGTTTGGGAAATAATAATTTAGGAACTAGGTTTAATGGCACATCGATATGGGTGTTGACAATCATCAACATAGTGATATTTTCATTTCTTTTGGAAAGAGTCCCTCATACCTATGATGAGTTTAGGGGTTTGCCTATGTTATTAGTAGTCAAGCTCTCAGCAGGGGTCAACAAAACTCTGCATTCAGTGAAAAAAAGGCCTGGACCATTTTCTCTAGTAATTAATAGTATGAGTTGTACTGCACTCTGAGACTTTTTAGCCTATTTTGTGTGCTCTACGTGATCTACTTTTCAGTTTTTAGTTTCATTTAGGCTTAAAATGGCAAGTCGTCAGTGGCTCCCATCATGAGTCACTGATGACAGTAAGTGTTCCTATAAGGACCAACTTGCTCATCTCTCCCTGTGGATCCACCGACATTGTAGTCCCTGGGGCCACTTGCTGGTTGCTGAACCTGCTATGTATCTTCATTCCTCTCCATTTTGGCTCATGGAGTGTTCTCTCCTTGACATCTCACCCACCTTCATTCTCTTCTTGGGAATATACTTAAAACCAGTCTCCAACTGTTGGCACCTTTGAGAAACCTTTCCCAGAAGTTCCGAGTACGTGTTTACACTTTCTTTCCTCTGTGGTCCTACGGCACTTTGTTCTTACTTCAGTTAGACACACCTGGGATAGAGTCCCAATCCTGCCGTCTATTAGTCTTGCCATGAACTAATTTTGTGACTCTGTACAAGTTACTGAACCTCTTAGACACGGTTATACCCTATTTATAAAATGAGGACACCAATAATACCTACCTGGTAAAAGTGAGAGAATAAATGAAATAAAATAAACACCATGAAGCACCTGTACAACATTAGCAGTCACCAGCATTTTTGGATAGTTACATGCATCTGTATTTTACAAATCTTAATCATCTATGTCTCCAGTGCTGAGTCTAGTAATTTGCATGTAGTAAGTGCTCAATAAATATATATTGTTTGGAATTGAAGAGTTTGGGTTGAGATCTGAAATAGAATGCCTTGATTTGGCTTTATATGTTCAATAGACACAATTAATAGTGCGTTTAGCTATTTATTACTTACTGTGAGAAAAAAATTGGAGAACCAATTAACATGGAAGATTTTTTGAGATAAAGGTTTTGAAATTTTGTTCTAAATTTTTTAAATAGATACTTCCAAATCTATTTTTATATATGGTGAGAGATAGAGATCTAGTATCATTCCTTTGCATATGTATACCCAGTTTTCCCAACACCATTTATTGAAGAGATTGTCTTTTCCCTGCTGTATGGTCTTGGCACCTGTATTAGTCCATTCTCACACTGTTCTAAAGAATACCTGAGCCTGGTAATTTATGAAGTGAAGAGGTTTAATTGATTCACTGTTCCTCAGGCTGTACAGGAAGCATGATTGGGGAGACCTCAGGAAACTTACAATCATGGTGGAAGGGTGAAAGAGAAGCAAGCACATCTTCACATGGTGTCAGGAGTGAGAGAGTCAAGGGGGAAATTCTATACACTTTGAAGCAACCAGATCTCATGAGAACAGCAAGGAGGAAGTCCGCCCTCATGATTCAGTCACCTCCCACAGGGTCCTCCCCCCAACATTAGGAATTATAATTCAACATGAGATTTGGGTGGGGACACAGAGCCTTATCAGCACCTTCGTGAAAAAAGAGCCCACTGTGGGTGTATGGACTTATTTTGGGGTTCTCTATTCTGTCCCATTGGTCCATGTGTCCGTTTTTATGCTAGTGCCCTGTTATTTGGGTTACTAGCCTCTGTATAATTTGAAGTCAAGTAATGTGATTCCTCCAGTTTTGTTCTTTTTTGCTTATGATGGCTTTGGCTATTCTGGGTCTTTTGTGGCTCCATATAAATTTTAGCATTTTTTTTTCTGTTTCTGAAGAATGTCATTGGTATTTTGGTAGGGATTGCAATTAAATCTGTAGATTGCTTTGGGTAGTATGGGCATTTTAACAATAGTGATTCTTCCAATCCATAAACATGGAATAGCCTTCCATTTTTTGGTGTCCCCTTCAATTTCTTGCATCAATTATATAGTTTTCATTGTAGAGATTTATCACTTCTTTGGTTAATTCCTAGGCATTTTATTTTATTTGTAGCTATTGTAAATGGTGTTACTTTCTTGATTTCTTTTTCAGATTGTTTGCTGTTGGCATATAGAAATGCTACTGATTTTTGTACGTTGATTTTGCACTCTTTACTGATTTGTTTATCAGTTCTAATAGTTTTCTTGTGGAGTTGTTTAGGTTTTTTCAAGTATACCATCATATCCTCTGCAAACAAGGATAATATGACTTCTTCCTTGTCAATGTGGATTCCCTTTATTTCTTTCTCTGGTCTGATGGCCCTACCTAGGACTTTCAGTACTATGTTGAATAACAGTAGGCATCTTTTTCATATTCCTGATCTTAGGGAAAAGGCTTTACATTTTTCCCCATTCCGTATGATACTAGTCATGGATCTGTCATATGTTCCCTTTTATTTTGTTAAGGTATGTTTCTTCAAAACCCAGTTTTTGTCATTTCAATTGATGCTTAATTTTTCACATGGGTTTTGTCCTTCATTCTGTTAATATAATGTATCACATTGATTGATTTGCATATGTTGAACCATCCTTACATCCCTGGGATAAATCCCACTTGCTCATAATGAATGAGTTTTTGTTTGTTTGTTTATTTGTTTTGAGATGGATTTTCACTCTTGTTGCCCAGGCTAGAGTGCAATGGCATGATCTCGGCTCACCGCAACCTCCGCCTCCTGGGTTCAAGTGATTCTCCTGCCTCAGCCTCCCGAGTAGCTGGGATTACAGGCAGACGCCACCATGCCTGGCTAATTTTTGTTGTTGTTGTTGTATTTTTAGTAGAGACGGGATTTCTCCATGTTGGTCAGGCTGGTGTCGAATTCCCAACCTCAGGTCATCCGCCTGCCTCAGCCTCCCAAAGTGCTGGGATTACAAAATGTGTAGTTGAATTTGGTTTGGTAGTATTTAGTTGAGAATTTTTGCATCAAGATTCATTTGTGATATTGCCCTATAGGGCTTTCTTTCTCCTCTACTTTTCAGAATAGTTTGAGGAGGATTGGCATTAGTTCTTTAAATGTTTGGTAGGTGTCAGCAGTGAAGCCATTGTGTCCCAGGCTTTTTTTGCTGAGAGACTTTTTATTATGGCTTTGATCTCATTACTTCATATTGGTCTGTTCAGGTTTTGGATTTCTTTATGGTTCAATCTTGGTAGATTGTATGTGTCTAGGAATTTATTTATTTATTCTAGATTTTTTAATTTATTGACATACACTTGCTTCTATCAGCTACCAAAGATCCTTTGAATTTCTGTGGTATCAGTTGTAATGTATCCTTTTTCAATTCTGATTTTACTTAATTGGGTCTTCTCTCATTTTTCTTAGTCTGGCTAAAGGTTTGTCAATTTTCTTTATCTTTAAAAAATCAATCTTTTGTTTAATTGATATTTTGCATTGCTTTCTTCATTTCAAATTCGTTTATTTCTGCTCTGATCTTTATTATTTCTTTTCTTTTACTAATCTTGAGTTTAGATTGTTCTTGCTTTTTTAGCTCTTGCCTGCATCATTAGGTTGTTTATTTGAAGTTTTTTTTTTGATGTAAGCACTGATAGCTATACATTTCCCTCCTATTACTGCTGTCACTGTATTCCATAGGTTTTAGTATGTTGTGCTTTCATTATAATTTTTATTTCAAGAAATTTTTCAGTTTCCTTCTTAATGTCTTCATTGACCCATTAGTTGTTTAGTAACATGTTGTTTAACCCTGTTCCTGTTTTTTTTAAGTGCACCTTGCTGCCATTGCTCATTTAATTTTACATAAACATACTTTTTGAGACTGCAGCAAATCTGACTGATTTTCAATGTGAAAATAAAATATAAGAACTCTTCTTGGAGTTATTTCAAAACAGAACTAATGTTAGAGTAGTCTGAATCATCAGAATTGTCTATTTTGGAAAAATCAGATTCATCAAATGAATCTTCAGCCAACAATTGTTCAAGAACAATGTTAACATCACTTGGAGGGATGCTACGCTTTCTAGGATTTGACATTTTCAGCAATTGAGAATTGTTATATTTTGTAAATGAAAATACCACTACCAAAACCAGAATGCTATAAATAGAATGTTATCTTTTGTTTCCAAAGTCAATATACAAGAGAGATGCAAAAATAATAATAAAGGCAAAATACTTCACAGCAAAGTTATCTTAGGGTAAACACTGCAGCTACAAGCACCACCAGCAAGTATTGATGGGGTAAATGGAAAAAAAGTTAATTTCTATGTGTTTGTATAGTTTCCAAAAATGCTCTTGTTATTGATTTCTAGTTTTGTTTCATTGTGGTCAGAGAAGATGCTTGATATTATTTCCATTTAAAAAATTGTAAGATGTGTTTTGTCACCTAACATATCATGTATCTTTGAGAATTACCCGTGTGCTGAGAACAAAAATGTTTATTCTGTAGCCACTGGATGAATGTTCTATAAATATTTATTAGGTCTATCTCATCTATAATGCAGATTAAGCCTGATGTTTCTTTGATGATTTTCTTTCTGGAAGATCTATTCAATGCTGAAGGTGAAGTATTTAAGTCTCCAGCTGTTATTTTATTGGGATCTATGTTTCTCTATTTAGCTCTAATATTTGCTTTATATATCTGGGTGCTCCAGTGTCGGGTGCATATATTTACAATTGTTACATCCTCTTGCTGAATTGACCTCTTTATATTACATAGTGACCTTTTTTTGTTTCTTCTTATAGTTTTTGTCTTGAAATCTATTTTGTCTGGTGTAAGTATAGTGACTCCTGCTTTTTTTGGTTCCCATTGGCACAGAACACCTCTTTCCATTCCTTTATTTTCAGTCTATGTGTGTCTTTTTTTTCGTTTGGGTGGTGGTGGTGGTTGTTGTTTTTATCCATTCAGCCACTCTATGTCTTTTGATTGGAGAGTTTAGTCCACTTAACTTCAATATTATTATTGATAAGTAAGGAATTACTCCTGCCATTTTGTTGTTTTCTAGTTGTTTTGTGGTATTCTCCTCCGTCTTTTCTTCCTTGTTCTCTTCCTTTTAGTGAAGGTAATTTTCTCTGGTGGTATGATTTAATTTCTTGCTTATTTTTTGTATAACTGCTATATGTTTTCTGATTTGAGGTCACCACGAGGCTTGCACATACTATCTTATAACCCATTGTTGTAAGCTGGTAACAACTTAACAATGTTTGCATAAACAAACAAGCAAAATGAAAACTAATAAAACTCTACACCTTAACTTCATTCTTCTGCTTTTTAACTTTTTGTTGTTTCTATCTGTGTCTTATTGTACGGTCTATGTCTTGACACGTGATTGTAGTCATTGTTTTTGATTGGTTCATCTTTTAGTCTTCCTGCTTAGCAGTAATTTACCATAGTTACAGTATTATAATATTCTGTGTTTTTCCTTGTACTTACTGTTACTAGTAAATTTTGCACCTTAAAATGATTTCTTATTGCTCATTAAAATGCTTTTCTTCCTAATGGAAGTATTCCCATTAGCATTTCTTGTAGGACAGGTTTATTATTGATAAAATCCCTAACTTTTGCTTGTGTGGGAAATTCTTTATTTCTCCTTCATGTTTGAAGGATATTTTTGCTATATATACTATTCTAGTGTAGTACTTTAAGTATGTCATGTCACTCTCTCCTGGTCTGTAAGGTTTCCACTAAAATTTCAGCTGCCCAATGTATTGGAGCTCCCTTGTATATAATTTACTTCTTTTGTCTCACTACTTTTAGGATCCTTTCTTTATCGTTAACCTTTGGGAGTTTGATTATTAAATACCTTGAGGTGGTGTTCTTTGGATTAAATCTGCTTGGTGTTCTATAACCTTCTTCTTCTTGGACATTGATATCTTTTTCTAGGTTGAAAAATTATTATTCCTTTCAATAAACTCTCTACCCCTCTTTCTCTACTTCCTCTTTTAGCCAGTAAGTTTTACATGTTTCCTTTTTGAGGGCATTTTCTAGATCCTGTAGTTGTGCTTTATTGTTTTTTATTCTTTTTTCTTTTGTCTCTTCTGATTGCATTTTCAAATAGCCTGTCCTAAAACTCACTAATTCTTTCTTCTGCTTAGTCAAATCTGCTGTTAAATCTGATGCATTCTGTAATGTCAATTGCATTTTTCAACCCCAGAATTTCTGTTTGATTATGTTTAATTATTTCAATCTCTTAGTTAAATTTATCTGATAGAATTCTGAATTTCTTCTCTGTGTTATCTTGAATTTCTTTGAGTTTCCTCGAAACAACTATTTTGAATTCTTTGTCTAAAAAGTCACGTACCTTTCTTTCTCCAGTATTGGTCCCTGGTGACTTATTTCATTAATTTGGTGAGGTCATGTTTCCCTGGATAGTTTTGATGCTTGTGGACATTCATCTATGTCTGGACAATGAAGAGTTAGCTATTTCTGATAGTGTTTGCAGCCTGGACTTGTTTGTGCCTGTCTTTCTTGGGAAGGCTTTCCAGGTATTTGAAAGGACTTGGTTCTTGTGATCTAAGCCATATGTGTATTAGGGGACACCCTCAGCCCAGTGATTCTGTGCTTCTTGCAGACTCATAGAAGTACTTGGATAAGATCTTGAAGAATTTCCTGAATTGCCAAGCAGAGACTTTTGTTCTCTTCCTGTACTTTCTGCCAAACAAAGAGCCTCTCTCTCTCTCTCTCTGTTCTGAGCTGGATCTGGGGATGGGATGACACAAGCACCCTGGTGGCTGCTGGGACTGCACTGAGTCAGACCTGAAGGTAGCATAGCTCTGTGTCTTGCCCCATGCCCACTGTAACCACTGCCTGGCTACTGCCTATGTTTGCTCAAGGCTCTGAAGTTCTACAATCAGCAGGTGGCAAAGCCAGCAAGGATTATGTCCTTACTTCAGGACAGTGAGTTCCCTTGGGCCCTGGGTAGGTCCAGAGATGTCATCAAGGATCTAGGGACTGGAGTCAAGAACCTTAGAAACTTACCTGATGTTCTATTGTACTGTGGGTGAGCTGGCCCTCAAGCCATGAGACACAGTCTTTCCCACTCTTACCTGCCCTTTCCACAGGCAGAGGAGCCTCACCCCATGGTCATCACCACCACAGGCCCTTAGGGAGTACTGCCACGCTACCAGCAGTGTTCACTTGCAGCATAAGTGCTCTTCATTCAGCCCATGGTGAATGTTGCCTGGCCTGTGACAAACCTTTCAGGGCAGGGGGCTCCTTTCTAGCCCAGGGCAGGTTCATAAATACTGTCCCAGATCCAAGACCTGGAATGGGGACCCCACTTAATGCTGTACGCCCTTGTGGCGAAGCTGGTAGCTAAGATGCAAGACACAGTCCCCTTTACTTTTCCCTCTGCTTTTCTCAAGAAGAAGGAGTCTTCTGTCCACAGCCATCACAGCTGGGAATATGCTGATTCTCACTTGAAGCCAGCACGTCTGAGTCTCACCCAAGGCTCATGGTGTACCATCTGGGTATCACTGCTGGTCATTCAGGTGATGGGTCCTGCCAGGACTTGGTTCTTCCCTTTAAGTCAGCAGCATCTCTTCTGGCCGAGGTTGAGTCTAGACATGTCATATGGGAACTAGGGCCTTGAAAGGGGGCCTCATGACTCTGATTGCTGCCCTATCCTATTATGGCTGAGCTGGTATTCAAGATGCAAAACAAAGTCCTCTTTACTCTTTCCTCTCCTCTTCTCAGGTTGAAAAAAAGGTTCTGTTTTGGAGCTGTGAGCTGTGCAGCCTGTCATTGGAGAAGGGGTGGAGCAAACACTCCCTTAGCCCACTGACTCTGAGCCCAGTTCAGCAGTAGGACTTACCTATGAGTTGCAGTCTTTGTGGCCTAGGCTGCCTTTCAAGTTTATTTAGCACCCCAGAGCACTTTAGCCCATGCTGGCAAGGCTTGCCAAATCTCAGATTCTGACCACTGGGATGGGCGATTTCCCCTGGCTAGGGCTGGTTTAAATACTCCTTCTTTGGGTAAGTGTCAGCTGAGTTCAGCCTGGTTTTGCTTTCTGTGGTGATAAGATGGGTTGGCCTGGCAGGACTCGTTTTGCCAAGGATAACATGCTCTTTATATGTAACTAATACTAGGGAGAAGACCACTAATTTGACCCAGTAGCAAAGCCTTAGTGATTGGAGGGAGTCAGAGCTCTGAATATACACATTGGCTCTTAACAAAAGCCATCTCAAGCCTAGCCCAACCAATGGGGTACATATCTGTGTCCTAAGGAAGGGTGGGGCTACAAGTAAAAACTGAAAGAACTGAAAGAGCTGTTTCACTCAACCTGTAAAAGAGGGGTACAAGCAGCTGTGCTTTTCCATGTCAATTAGCACATAACACATAACATATAACACATAACAAATAGATCCATCTATTTGACATCTGAAAGGACTCCTGCATGAATGGAGCTGCAGAAGGGCATGGCATGCCTGGTGTGCAGGCTGTCCAGCACAGCAGCAGTGTATCCATCCAGAGTATCAGCAGCAGAGGAGCAAAATCCCTGGCAGAGCAACTGGAGACACTGCTTTTCTGGCTGAGCAATGCTGAGCCTGGCCAGCAAGGACTCCATATGCTCAGGAGCAGCAAGAAAGCCCAGAGCGACTAACAGGGTGCCAGCCACCATCTGCCCAGCAAAGTGGGAAAGAGACCAGTGTCCATCTAAGTGAGGGCTGAGTACCAGTGGTGTCTGGCTAAAGCAGACTTGTCCCTAAGCACTTGTGAGACATACTTATGAGGATTTTGTAAAGTGACAGAAGTCCCACATTAGCATGTGATAACTATCAGCCTGCATTTTTATATAGATGTTGTTGCCTGTCCATGAATGTAAAATTTGATTACTAGTGTTATGACACTTATTGTACCCCTAAGTTGGCATTAGATAGAAAGATAGATAGAAAGATAGATAGATAGATAATGTTCATTATGTATATATGAAAATATGCACACATAACACAGTTCCTAGTCCGTAACTTCCATAGTCCTTGTATTTCCTGAGTGACTAAAACAATAAGCATATCTTTTGTTGAAGTATGTGGATTTTTATCCTTGGTTCCTGCAGCAGCTTTGGAACAGCTTCAGACAGACTTTTGTTATAGTGTTGGGGTGCTTTAGGTCTCAGAAGCAGTCCTCAGGAAACAGAATCTCACTTTCTGACCTTCCCTGGTCCTCCTTTCATCTGCTCCTTTTGCTCCCCAAGCAGGCCACAGAGACCAAAAATGAAATATTTACCCACCTTTCTGTCTTGGGGCTGCCCATAAAGAAATTATCTGACCTACCTTGTCTGATTGCAGATCATAAGACCCACTCTTTATCCAATCTCATTTTTACAAGGTTGTCCATGCTTCATTGGTGCCTATCCAGTGAAGTCTCTGTAAAAGGCCCAAGAGAACAGGGTACAGAGAACTTCCGACCAGCTGAGCTCTTGCAGGAGGGTGAATAAGAACTCATTCATGTGGAGGGTGGCGCATGATCATGGAAGCTCTTTCCCACATGCCTTGCCCTACACATCTCTTTATCTATATCCTTTGTAATATCCTTTATAATAAACCAGTAAGTGTTAGGAAGTGAGGCACTCTAACAACTTAATCAAACCCAAGGAGAGGGTCATGGAAACCCTGATTTATAGTGCTGGTCAGAAGCACAGGTAAAACAACCTGCGGCTTGCTATTAATGTTGGAAGTGGGGAACAGTTTAGTAGAACTGAGCCCTCAACCTGTGTAATCTGATACTATCTCCAGGTGGATAGTGACATAATTGAACTGGGGTGGAGGACACCTATTGGTCTATTGGTGTCTGCTGCAAAACTGATTGCTTGCTTGATACATTGAGAAAAAAACTATACACATCTGGCCACAGAAGTCTTCTGTGTTAATTGTGGTGTGAGAGCAGAGGAAAAACTGTATTTTCAACACAGGTGGCCCATGTCGTACAACTCCAGGAGGCTCTATTCATATCATATTCCACGTCAGTGTCCTCACCCTGGAGCACATAAATAGAACATTAATGGTGCCCCCTGGAGTTGTGCAATGTGGACATGTGGATTGGGAGCCTGAGAAAATTCTGAATACATTTGCTTTACAACCCAAAATAGATTACCATCTGTGATATTAGCTATGTACACAAATAGAGAACCCAGTAGAGTTAAAAAAGCTATCCCTGGTTCATTGTTTGTAATCTGGATACTGATTTAGCCTGAAAAATTTTGTCACCCAAAGTACTTTCATATAAGATTGCATTCACATATAAATACATTCAGCAAATACATACAAAGATGAGATCGTAACATGTTTCTCTAAAGTTCACGTGGATTCATTTATTAGTTGTTTCTTTGGTACCTTCAGCATCATGCGATGAAATACTATTTTTCATTAGTAGTTAGTATTAAAATATGCTAAATACAGATAGGAACACTTAAATTTTATCAGCTATTCGGATCACTTTACAAATTCTGTAAGTTTAGGTAAGATTCCCAAATTCCTGTAAGGTAAATGTTTCCAATGATGTTCTAGAAATAATTATTTTACTGATAGCATTACCTATTTTTAGCTTCATTAAATGGACTCAATTGTTTACTTGTTTCAAAAATATTTGTACATTCTTGTAATTTTATAATTATTTTGTTTAAAGAGGTTTCTGAAAACTATTATGTTTGATTTCATGGGACAAAATAAGATGAATCCAACAAATATGTGTACTTAAATACAAAGAAATAAAACACATTTTACTAAAAATAAAATTTCCTGAAAAATTCTGAGTATACATCTTTTGGCCTTAAAAAAAATATTGTAGAGAGAGAAAAAAAAGACACATATAACCTAAAGGATTATCAATAGCTTTAACCTATATTATGAATTTCAATAAATATTGCAATACTAAGTTTTTGCTTTTTTTCCTTCAAATTAGCAATGCCTAGGATTTGACTGAGTCCATTTTTACTATTGGTGTCATAAGAAAAGACACATTTGTGGCCGAGTGCGGTGGCTCACACCTGTAATCCCAGCACTTTGGGAGGCCAAGGCAGATGGATCACAAGGTCAGGAGATAGAGACTGTCCTGGCTAACATGGTGAAACCCCATCTCTACTAAAAATACAAAAAAAATTAGCCGAGCATGGTGGCAGGTGCCTGTAGTCCCAGCTACTTGGGAGGCTGAAGCAGAATGGTGTGACCTGGGAGGTGGAGCTTGCAGTGAGCCAAGATTGCACAACTGTGCTCCAGCCTGGGTGACAGAGCCAGAATCCATCTCAATAAAAAAAAGAAAGAAAGAAAAAGGAAAAAGAGAAAAAAGAAAAGACACATTTGCATAGACTTACATTTACTGTTGAGTTCTGCCCCATAGGAGGCAGGGCACTGAGTATGGATGATAAAATTTTTATTCTTTTTTTGCAGTGAAACAAGATGCATAGAATAGAGTGCAGAGCAACTGTTTTCCCTGGGTGCCTTCACATTTTTAATCCTCTAAAAACATTTTTGTCTTTGTGTCAAAGGCCTTAGTAATAAATCTATTGACAGTACCTTACTGGAAAATTGTGCTTTAGAGTAGATATAACTTTAGCAATGACAGGGAAGGGGGAGAAATATTTTTTTAAGGATAGTAGTATAGTTTTAGGTCAGAATAATTTAGTCTTTCAGTAGAATTCAAACTGACATGCCCCTCATTCCTTACTGCCAGGAACATAGAGCTTTATCTCTGACTGTTCAGCTGCACTAATCTTGTTTGCTTTCCCATTTATGTTTCTAATCTCTGAAAAAAAAAGTATTATATTTAACAGAATTTGTAGTTTTGGAAGATTCTTATTTACTTTGCAGTTAGGTAGTATACATTTATATAAATACAACTTGTTTTTTTTTTAAGTGAAAAATCTGAAGTCAAAATTCCCAATGTTTTAGCAAAAAGAAAGAAAGATAGGGAAATAAGCAAATACCTAACTGTGACAATGCCAGTCTTGGGACTAGAAATTGAAATGGAATATTATTATTTCATGGTCTATTCCCACAAGGGGAACTTGTGATATAGATTATATACATACATATATACGTGTGTGTGTGTGTGGTCTGTGTATATAAAGCCTAACATCACCTGGGCAGCCCAGACTAAAGTACAGATTTTGTTCCCTGTCCATGAATGATAGTGTAATTCTCCTGTATTTATTCATATAGGTTTGAGGGTGGTCATGCATTCTATTGTGGTAATGCTACATTTGATATGCCATTTAAATATCAAAGTGGAGTTACCAAGAAGGCAGTTGGATGTAGTAGTGTGGACTTCAGGGGAGAAATCCATGTTGGAGATAATGCTTTGAGTTGTTTGCTTATAGAAGTATTCTATGCCACGGCATTGGATGAGGTCACTGAATGTGAATATTAAGAAAGAAAAGTGAAGGAGGCCCAGGACAGAACTCTGGGGAACAGCAACATTTAGTCACTAGCAGAGGAGCCACAATAGGAGATTAAGGGAGTATAGCCCTTAAGGGAGGAAGAGCAGAGAATGTGGTCTACTGCAAGCCACGTAACCTGAGTGTTTTGGAGAGAATAGTCAACTCTGCCAAGTAGTGCTGAACATTCAAGAAAATAGTGTAACATTGAATTTGGCCCCACAGAGTTATTTAATGACCTTGAGAAGAGCCACCTCCGTAGAGTGGGGTGAAGGGCAGTTCTAGCCAGGAGAGATGGAGGAGAGAGACAAAGTGAGGAAGGAGAAATAAGGAATAAGAACTCCTCTTTTAAGAAGCTCAGCTATGAGGGATGAGAATTAAGGTAATAGCTGGAAAGGACAGAGGATCAAAGGAGATAATTTTAAAGATGGGAGATACTAGAGCACAGGTTGTATGTTGATGGAAGGAGGAGGTTGATGATGCATATGAAAGGGGATCATTACAGCAGTGGATCCTGTAAACAGCAAGTGAACAAGCGGAAAAGTTAGCCTTTGCTCAAGCAGAGACAGTTTCTTCTCCATTGGAACCAGAAAGGAGGCAGAGTGATGCAAAGATGAAATTCTTTCCTTTTTTTTGAGACCAAGTCTCGCTCTGTCACCCAGGCTGGAGTGCAGTGGCGCAATCTCGGCTCACTGCCTTCACCTCCCAGGTTCAAGCAATTCTCCTGCCTCAGCCTGCCAAGGAGCTGGGACTACAAGCACCGCTGCCACGCCTGGCTAATTTTTGTATTTTTAGTAGAGACGGGGTTTCACTATGTTGGCCAGGATGGTCTCAATCTCCTGACCTCGTAATCCGCCCACCTCGGCCTCCCAAAGTGCTGGGATTACAGGCGTGAGCCACCGCATCCGGCTGAAATTCTTTCTACTTGTTTATAATGGCTCAGTGAAGTGTGAGTTATGGTCATCAGTTGAGAGTTCTGGTACAGAGAACTGTAAGAGAAATGTCTTTTTAGTCTGTTTTTCTAGGTTCTCCATAATAAACATGCATTTCTTTTATAATTAGATAAAAGATTATAAAAATTTATATCCTTTGACCCAACAAATTTTGTTCTTTTCCCAAGGAAGAGGAAAAACATTTTTGTACAAATGTATTTATATGGGCATACTAATAATAGCAAATAAAGGAGAGTATACAACAGTAGAAGGATGCTTAAGTAATGGACTCTCCTAAAAATAGAAGGTAGGTAGACTTTAAAATGAAAGCTTTCAAGAATATTTAATGACATGGATAGGTCTCGGCATGTTAAATAAATCTATCATCTTAAGTAAAAACACTGTCTACAAAGCAATTATCTGCAAAATGTTATCTTCAAGTCAGTATGAAAGCACATTTCTAAAGAATGAAAATTTTTTTTAAATCTGCATAAATAAAATGATATAAGGAAACATATAAAATGTTAATAGTGATTGTCTCTTGGTGATGGAGTTATAAGTGATCTTTTTCTTCTTAGACCTTTGACATTTAATTTTTTTTACAAAGAAAGTACGTATATATATATATATACACACACACACACATATATATGTAATTCTTTTTCTTTTCTTTTTTTTGAGATGGAGTCTTGCTCTGTCGCCCAGGCTGGAGTGCAGTGGCACGATCTCAGCTCACTGCAAACTCCTCCTCCCAGGTTCACGCCATTCTCCTACCTCAGCCTCCCGAGTAGCCGGGACTACAGGTGCCTGCCACCATGCCCAGCTAATTATTTTTAATTATTTTTTCTATTTTTAGTAGAGACAGGGTTTCACCGTGTTAGCCAGGATGGTCTTGATCTCCTGACCTTGTGATCCACCCACCTTGGCCTCCCAAAGTGCCAGGATTATAGGTGTGAGCCACCGCGCCTGGCCGTTATTTTTATACTTGGAAAAAATCAATGTATTAAAAACAATCCTACACTCACCAGTGACCCATCATGCCATTTAATGATTCTTCGAAAAGGTAAACACCATCAACCTTCCTAGCCATCAACCAGATTATTTTCCTGTAATGGTGTTTGTCCCACAGAAACTTGTAGCGGCTCTGGTAACACAGCTCTATATGTTGAAGGGACTGTGCCACTCCATCTTGCAACAAAATTCTACTTACAGAAACTGTGTTTCTTTGCTGGTTTTTTTTTTTTTTTTACTTGTGTCTATGCTTTTACTTGTCTCTAAGATAAGCGTGGAGTGAAGACAGATGTTAGGAATTTTGCAGTTGGAGAAGAACCATAAAATATTCTTGCCAACACAGATACCAGATTTATTTCAACATCTAAAACTCAGGTTGCTCTATCTGAAATAATACAGAGCAGAGAGAAGTCACATTTACAATGTAAACACACAAAATTTCCCAGTATGACATTTTTTTCTTTAGCCTCCAGACATCTGATTCCTTTTCAAAAGCACACAAATCCTCTCAGCTAGCCCAGAGCCACCCAAAAGGGATTTCCATATGGTAGATGTTGCTTAAAATTTGCTAATAGACTTAATGAAGGTACTCCTCTTAACAGGTAGGATTGTGCCTATTGTTAAACTCATAAATAAATGATTATACATCAGTTCTTTAGGTTGTTCCTCAGTTATAAATCAAAATTTATACTAGAGTGTAACATATCTTTTCTTCTGTTGTTTGAATATGTAATCCTTGCATATTAAAATAGTGCACAACTGTAGTCAGTGAAAAAGTCTTCCCACTAATATCCCTCCATAGAGGCAGCCAATGTACCCAATTTCTTGCATATATTTCTAGAGATATTCTATTTTTATATAAGAAACTAACTGGAGCATTCATGAAAAACTTAAGACCCTTAAACATCACGTAATATTCTTTATCACTGTATCAAAGACATGAAGGATGGTGGTCAGAAAAGCTTATAATGCCAGAAGCCACTAAAAATTGGAGATTAGAAAGAATTTAATATTTTTCTGAAAGAAAAGTCTAAATGATTGGGGAAAAGACAATGCTTTAAAAGTTGATTTCTATACACATCAGTTACATCAAAGGAGACATCTAATTGGGTGAGCATATAGAAAAATGCTAATCTTTGCTACTGGCTTGTAAATTTTTAATGTACTAGACATTTTGTGGTTTAGTTTTTAAAAATAGTTTCACTCTCCCAGTCATAAAGTATGCATTGATCTTTAATACATACATATGTATTGTATACTATATATAAAATATTATATATTATGTATAAATATATATTTAAAATTATCTTGTGAACCACAGATGATTGATAGTGGCTTGCCATCCCCCACTTCAGGCTCCTCTTTTCTCCAGATTTTTTGCCTATTACA
This sequence comes from Macaca nemestrina, assembly GCF_043159975.1. NCBI lineage: Eukaryota > Metazoa > Chordata > Mammalia > Primates > Cercopithecidae > Macaca > Macaca nemestrina. Next base: position 117,867,745 of record NC_092133.1, on the reverse strand, counting down.
AGGTCAGCAGTTATGGCTCATAGGTCAAATCAGGCTTGCCACCTATTTTTGTGAATGAAGTGTTATTAGAACAGAGCTATGCTTATCCATTTATGTATTGACTATAGCTGTTTTCATGCCACAATGACAGGGTTGAGTAGTTGTAACACAGGTTGTGTAGGCTGCAAAGCTGAAAAGCTGAAAATATTTATCTGATCCTTTACATAAAATGTGCCCCGGAGTAATAAATCCTCATTATGGTAATGAATAAGCAAGAAGCAGTAGAGAAAAGAAAAAGCAAGAACTGATTTTAAATGTGCAATAACATTATAAGGTATAGAGTATCACATAGGAACATGCAAACTATGTATAAAATCTCTTGGATTTCATTTATTTCATATGCTTTAGTGTCCACCTAGAAAAAAGTAGGGACAATCCTCTTACAGAGATTTAGAATAAATTAAAGGTGTGGATACACAAGTACCTAGCTAAACATGTACAGATTTTCATCTACTTTCATGTATCACTTTTCCAATCCCATCCTTCTTTCCAACATTGCTACAAATTTTATGAGTACATATTTATCTGTGCAGTCCAGATTAAAGTACATCTTTAAAGAAGTAAATGCGAAAGAAGAAAGTTTCCAGGAATGAAGAGGGCAATTAAGACTTACTGGGGGCTTGGCTACTATGATACCTGTCACTCCAGGTATTGAGAGTCAGTGCTATGGCTCACCAGGCTGGTGTGTACTTCCTTCTCCACCATCATTTCAAAACTACACACCTGGTCAAAGGGGTCAAACTGCAGATAAATAAAATCTAGTCTTCTAGGGCACACCAGGGAGAGCCTGTACTCCTGTTGATACTACCAGTGCTGGTAGACAATGTTGGTTGTTCTTGTTACTGGAATTTAAAGATGGATAAGGAAATGAATACAAAACAATTGATTAGATTTATGTTTAACAAAGGATTGCTATTCTACCCCAGTGGTTCCTTAATCGCCTTAGGTGATAGAGCTTGATATTTACAAGAGTATTTTTAAGCAAAGTAAAAGCAAATAAAGCTGTTTCATTACCACAGTACACAGTACAACTAAATAGTAAGGATAAAAATTTAACATCAGGCAGCATAGTGGTTTTTTGTTTTCATTGTGTAGAGCAGAAATACAAATAAAGCTATATTAACCACCCCTAAGGGTATTTGTGACCTTTGACAACAATGAAAGAAAATGTTTATAGTCTGAAACTATGTCTCTCCAGTATTACAGAGTAAATGAAAAATATAATCTGGTTAACAAGTTGTACTTTTACAAGAGGACAACATTCTTATAGAAGGATTCCGACTTTGCTTTTTCCAAGTCTTACAGAAAGAAAACATTGAAAAAAGTAACAAGAATGGAAAGAGTGGAAAAGTAACAAGAATGGAAATCAATTATATAAAATAAAGGCAAAAGGCAACTATTAAAAGTATAAAATTATCTTGAAACATTTATATTTAATACATACGTATGTGTGTATATACATGTATACCTTGAAAAGTACATATACACTTTGTCTTAGAACGTTTAAGTTGTTTATAACCAGAGTGTAAAAATAAAAATACGTTTTCTTTGGTTTCACAGTAGATGAACATTTAGTAAAAGCAAACTATTCACTCAAATATATTTTGAACATCCACCATTTGTGAGAATCTGATCTAGGAGTATGGGATATGTCAGTCGGTGACAAAACAAAGCAAAACAAAACCTGTTTTCACGGAGCTTATATACTTATTGGAGGACCCAGACAACACATATAAAAAATTTAGTGAGCAATGTAGTATATCACATGGTGATGCATGCTAAAGAAAAACAGAGCAGCCAGGCGCGGTGGCTCACCCCTGTAATCCCAGCACTTTGGGAGGCGATGGAGGGTGGATCATGAGGTCAGGAGTTCGAGACCAGTCTGGCCAACATAGTGAAATGCTATCTCTACTAAAAATACAAAAAATTAGCCGAGTGTGGTGATGTGCACCTGTAATCCCAGCTACTCAGGAGGCTGAAGCAGGAGAATCGTGTGAACCTGGGAGGTGGAGGTTGCAGTCAGCTGAGATCATGCCATTGAACTCCAGCCAGGGCAACAGTGTGAGACTCAGTCTCAAAAAAAAAAAAAAAAAGAAGAAGAATAAGAAAAATAGAGCAATATAAGAGGGACTGGAAGTCCTCAGGGTTGGAGGGTGGGATTACAGTGTTGAAAACAGTGGTCATTCCAGACCTCACAACCAAGAGAAGTACTTTAGGCTTGTGACTCTTTGGGCATAGAGAAGAGTCAGCCTCTGAGGCAGGAGTGAGCCAGGTGTTAGAGGCTCTGCCAAGAGGGATTGAGAAAGCTAGAGAGGAGTAAGTGGGGACACAGTGTTAGGAGATATGGTGGGAGAAGCAATGGGGTGGGTGTGGGATCAGATTACAAGAGACCTTATTTTGAGTGACATGCGGAGGGTACTGACCGGATGGGTGACATTTCTGAGTTATGTTTAAAAAAGATCATTCTCACTATTGGCAGTAATCAAGGTCAGAAACAATGGTGGCTTAAAGATCAAGGTAGTAGCAATGAAAGTTTTACTTTAGAAATAGACATTTATGGTTTTATTAAATAGTCTAGGATTTAGGTGGAGAGCACAATATTGTTTAATGAAGAAATCCCACCTTTTCACCCATGTATCCAATCAGCAGTTCATGGAAAACTCTCTAAACTGTTTTTACGTATGATCCAGGTTTTCTTACCTTCCTGCCAATATTTCTGTATTCTGTGCATTTTCCATTTGCTTTTCTAGATTTTGGTAGGCTCAGTAATGACCCTCTAAGATACCCATGTCTAATCCCTGGAATCTGTGAATATTACTTTGCCTGGCAAAAGGAGCCATACAGATGTGATTAAGTCAAGGATCTAGAGAAGGGGAAATTATCCTGGATTAGTGGCTGGGCCCTAAATGTAATCATAAGAGTCATAAGACAGAGGCAAGAAGGTTAGTGAGGGAGAAAACAATATGAGGGTGGAAGCAGCTGTTAAATTGATGCAGCCATGACCAAAGAATGCCTGCAGCCTCCAGAAACTGGAAAAGGCCAAACAATGATTCTCCCCTAAAGTCTCCAGAAGGAACCAGCCCTGCTGATGACACCGTGAATTTCCAGATGAAACTGATTTTGGATTTCTGGCCTGCAGAACTGTGAGAGAATAAATACTTATTGTTTTATGCCACAAGATTTGTGATAAACTTGTTACAGCAGCAATGGGAAACTAATACATAGGTCTACTTCCTGCTTCTTCACTCTGCCATGTGCCCTGGAAAGCTGACCCTGGTGCACTGTACCAGTCAAGCACCTGCAGATTGGAAGTGACAATGGCCAGGATCTACCTAAGGCAGCAGCTTCTATCCAGTGGTGCTAACCCTAGAGCTACAGCTCTCTCTTGGCTTTTGGAAACCACTTCGTCCACTTGCAGCTTCTGGCCGAGGGTAGTAAAAGTTGCTGCAGAGGGAGCTTCACTAGCTCTCGTTTGTTTCCTTTATCAGTACCCATACCTTCATAAAGACAGGTTCTTTATCCAGTTTCTGCTCCAGCATGTAAGGAGGTTAGAAGTTGTCACTCCATCCTAACAACCAGTGAAAAGCTGAACAAACTGAAAAATCAACAGCTCTTATTGGATCCATCACAGAAGTAACGTTACAGGGTAAACCACTCCCCACAGGTATGAAAATACAGACAATATCAGCTTATTGGAGCAGAAACATGCAATTGGAGACATCCAAGGGAGCAATTACTGGGGTGGGAAAATTTAAACTGTAATTGATGAATTGCTGGAGGCTCAGTCTGACAGTTAAAAACTATAGGAGATTCCAGTCACAGGTGGCCTCCATACTTGTGTAGGTTTTACCTGCAGATCAGTCCAGTTCTCACAGTAAATTTCAGAGAAAAATCCCTTTGTGTTTACATCAGGGAGAGAGGAAAAAGTGCCATTTAAAAATATGCCAGAGCATTCTGTTCCTTTTAACATGGTTTACCCTCCTCTTATCCTTCCTAAGGAATAGGAGGGGAGTAGAGAAGGAGGAGACTGAGGCACTTGTGAAGATCACAGTTGAAAGTCACTGGCATTAAAAGGTTGAAACCTAATCATATAACTATAGAATGCTTCCCCTCCCTTATGCCTGTAGCATGTTAGCAACACATTAATAAACACCTGTTTATTGGAGTTACTTTTACCCAGTCTTGGCTTTCAAAAAAAATTACAAGGCATACTAACAGGCAGCAATCACAGTTTGAAGAAACAGCAAGCATCAGAACCAGGCTTAGATATGGCAGGTATGTTGAATTATCACACCAGAAATTTTTTGTAAGTCCATAATGAATATGATAAAGGCTCTAGTGGATGAAGTAGACTACATGCAAGGACAGATGGGCAATGTAAGTAGAGAGATGGGAATTCTGAGGAATATGAAATGTTAGAAATCAAAAGCACTGTAACATAAATGAAGAACAACCTTAATGGTCTCATTAGTAGACTGGACTCAGTGGAGGAAAGAATCTCTGAGATACATCAATAGAAATGTCTGAAATGGAAAGGCAATGAGAGAAAAGATTGGAAAAACTGGAATAGAAGATCTAAGAACTGTGGAATAACTAAAAAAGTATAATATATACATAATGGGAATACCAAGAGAAGAGAGGAAGAAACAAATATTTTAAGCAACAATGACTGAGAATTTTCCAAAGTTAATGTCAAATACTAAACCACAGAACCAAGATTCTCAGAGAATGCCAAGGAGCATAAATATTTTTTAAAAACACCAAACATATCTATAGCACATGTAAATGGATAATGGCAGGGCATGTGTCCCAGAGACAGTGGTGATCTGCTATAAACAGAATGTAGAGAGCTTTAGTGTATGATGTTGGAGGCTGAGGAAACTAGGTCAGGGAAGGGCATTATTACTGAGAAATACAGATGTCCTAAATGTGTTCAAGTTCCAAATGCCCAGAAGCAAAGCACTATCTTCCCTCACAAAATCTGAAACTCCTCTAGTATTTATCTCGTTGACAGATACCATCATCTATTTAATTGTACACACCAGAAATCTCCATCTTTTTCAACTCTTATATCCACTACATCACCAAATTTTATCATTTTAATCTCTTTAAAATTTCTCAAAACTCCATTTTCTCCATATCCATGAAGGAGATGATGGTGTCATTGACTGAGGTGGAGATAATTGAGGTGAGGCACAGTGAGAAGGACAGGAGGAAAAAAAAAAAAAAAAAAACAGATGCCATGAAAGCTACAGAGGAGAGAATTTCAAGACAGTAGATCAATAAAGTTAAAGGACACAGAAGAACTGAATAGAATGAAATCTAAAGAGGGCAATTGAATAGGACGGTAAGAAGGTCGTTTTACTTTCAAGAGGCTGATAACAGTGCTGATGCCAGAGTTTAGTGAGTTGAGCGAATGTAAATGAGGAAGGATTCTGTGAATTCAGATTGTCCTTTGAAAAGTTGACAAGGAAGAGTAGAGATTGTAAAAGTTTGAGAAAAATGCAGCAAATTGAGGAAAGGACAACTTAGGATGGTAGAAGACTTGATCAGCTGAGACTATGGACCCAGTGGAAAGGACGCTTCTGATAGGATGATAGAGCAAGTTACACAGGAAAAAGAATCAATAGACAAATTAGTAGGGTTAACCCTGGAAAAGAAAGGCGATGTTTCCACCTTGGAAGTCACAGAGAAGTTGGGAGGGATGTGAAGGGAAGATACATGAAAATATACTATCATTTTGAGATAGAAGGGAAGTACCCTGAGTGAGTTTGTGTTAGTTTCCATTGAAGAAAAAGGAAAATAGATATTGGAAGCTTGAAAGGTAGACATTTTTGGACAACTGCTATGTAAAATGAGCTAGGAAGTCATCCCCTGGATGGGTTAAATAATTAATAAGTAGACTTCAGGGTCCAGTGGAGAGAAAACTAAAATCTTTCAGGTGTGAGTTTTGTGACCACAAATAAGCAACATTGGAGCTGAAAAGAAGTCAATGGCTAGTTGGATCTATTAGTCAGTGCCCTGGAAGCAAAAATAGCACAGTCCAAAGAAATGTGATTGAAGAGAGTTTTTGTTTTTGCTTTTTATTAAAATCAGCTTTATTTTTAATAGCAGTTTAAAGTTTATAACAAAATTGAGAGGAAGGCATAGGGACTTCCCATGTGTCCCTTTCCCCCATGTAGGCACAGCCTTCTCCACTATCAACATCCCACACCACAGTGTTACTTTTGTTACAATTAGTGAACCTACGTTGACACATCACTATCATCCAGAGTCCACAGTTTACATTAAGATTCACTATTGGTGTTGTACATTCAACAGCTTTTGACAAATGTATAATGATAAGTATTACAATTGTAGCATTGTACTGAATAGTTTCATTGACCTAAAAATGCTCTGTTCTCTGCCTATCCATCTCTCTGTGTCCTCTAATTGCTGGCAATTACTGGTCTTTTTACCATCTCCATAGTTTTGCCTTTTCCAGAATGTAGTAAAGTTGGACTCATATAATATGTAGTTTTTACAGATTAAGTTCTTTCACTTAGCAATATGCATTTGTGTTTCTTCCATGTTTTTTCATGGCTTGATAACTCATTGCCTTTTAGCACTGAAAATACACTATTGTCTGAATGTACCAGAATTTATTTACCTATTTCTTCTTGAAGGACATCTTGGTTGTTTCCAGTTGTGGCAATTATGAAAAAAGCTGCTATAAATATCCATGTACAGGTTTTTGTGTGGTTTTCTACTCATTTGGGTAGAAAGGAGCACAGTAGCTGAATTGTATGGCAAGAGCATGCTTCATTTTATAAGAAACTGTCAAACTGTCTTCCAAACTGGCTGTACCATTTTTCATTCCCACCAGCAATGAATGATTACTGTAGCTTTATAGGAAGTCTTGAAATTGCACAGTGTCAGTCCTCCAGCTTTTTCTCCTTCAATATTGAATTGGCTATTCTGGATCTTTTGATTTTCCATATAAACTTTAGAATCGGTTTGCCAGTATCCAGAAAATAATTTGTTTGGATTTTGCTTGGGATTGCATTGAATCTGTAAAGCATGTTGAAAAGACCTGACACCTTGATAATATTGAGTCTTCCTATCCATGAACATAGAATATATCTCCATTTACTTAGTTCTTGTTTTATTACTTTTATCAGAGTTTTGTAATTTTCTTGTATGTATTTTGTTAGATTTATACTTAAGTATTTCAGTGGGGGTTGCTAACATAAGTGGTATTGTGTTTTTAATTTCCATTTTCACTTATTCATTTCTGGTATATAGGAAAAAATGACTTTTTTATATTAATCTTGTATCCTAAAACCTTGCTGTAATTGCTTATTCATTTCAGGAGGTTTTTATGCTGACTTTTTTAGATTTTCAACATAAACAATCATGTCATCTGCGAACAAAGACATTTTTATTTCTTTCTTCTCTATCAGTATACCTTTTAAGTCATTTTTTGGTTTTATTGCATTAGCTATGACTTCCACTATGATAATGAAAAGGAGTATAGAGAGAGAACATCCTTGCTTTGTTTCTGATCTTAGCAGGAAGGCTTCTAATTTCTCATCATTATGTATTATAACTGTAGGCTATTTTACATGTTGTTTATGAAGTTAAGGAAGCTCCCTTCTGTGGCTCATTTATTGAGAGTTGTTATCATGAATTTTGTCAGATGTTTTCTCTGCATCTATTGATATGATCATGTCATTTTTCTCTTTTAGCCTATTGATGTGATGAATTATATTAATTTATTTCACCCATCAGTCACCACTCCTACATACAAATACTCTTCCTCAGGTTACTGGAATCCTACTTCTACTTAAAGACCAAGATTAAATGCTAAATCTACTAAGAACTGTACCCACTTTTCCAAAATGGAATTAATTTTCCCTCCTTGCTATTTCTACTTTATGTATTACTTTAATTTTGGCATTTGCCATATATTTTGTGTTTTTAAAAATATTTGTGTTTACATCTCCCACTAGTTTGAAACTCATTGATTGTACAACCTGGATTTTTTTCCACCTATAATAATCCTACAACACTTGGGGTTACTGGGAAAATGCTTGCATATAGCAGGGTCTCAATAAATATGAGTTGGATTGAATTCCATACTTAGATTTTTATTAAAACAACAATGACACTTTGGGAGGCCACAGCAGATGGATCACTTGAGGTCAGGAGTTCGAGACCAGCCTGGCCAAAATGGTGAAACCTCAGCTCTACAAAAAATACAAAACTTAGGCCGGGCGTGGTGGCTCACGCCTGTAATCCCAGCACTTTGGGAGGCCGAGGCGGGAAGGTGACCTGAAGTCGGGAGCTCCAGACCAACCTAACCAACATGGAGAAACCCCATCTCTACTAAAAATACAAAAAATCAGCCAGCTGTGGTGGCACATGCCTGTAATCCTGGCTACTTGGGAGGCTGAGGCAGGAGAATAGCTTGAACCTGGGAGGCAGAGGTTGTGGTGAGCCAAGATCATGCCATTGCACTCCAGCCTGGGCAACAGGAGCGAAACTCCATTTCAAAAAATAAATAAATAAATAAGTAAACAAATAAATAATACAAAAATTAGCCTGGCATGGTGGCGGGTGCCTGTAATCCCAGCTACTTGGGAGGCTGAGGCAGGAGAATTGCTTGAACCCGGAAGGTGGAGGTTCAGTGAACTGAGATCTTGCCACTGCACTGCAACCTGGGTGACAGAGTGAGACTCCATCTCAAACAAACAAACAAACAAACAAAAGCAAGTGATAACGAGAAGATTCTAAAGCCAATGCCCTTCAAAATTCACAGCTATCACTTTCCATAAATTTGTTATTTTAACTATCAAAATGTGTTTTCCTTACAATTCTAATATATGGCACTTGGTATGTAGCTAAATCTGACAAATCAATGTATGCATATTTTAAAACTTATTTAATACTGGAAACATGAAAGTTAACCAGAAAAATAAGCAGTCATCATTGATTAGCTATTCACTGATGTATAAAAATTATGGAAACAGTTACATGTTCTTGTGAAAAGGTAGATGTACTTACTCTTTTTAAGAAATGCCCAATATTATACTAAGAAAAATCATATAAAGCTATTTTCTATGCAAACCTCAAACATTCAGTTGGTTTCAGGCAAACATGGATATTGAATTAAGGTAATGAAGATTCAAGACACCTTGTTTTTTGCATCTTTGTATCAAGGCATAAAATGATGAATAACACTTGATTTCTACACACAACTTTCCCAAGGTCTAGCAGGAACAATGAACCTGTATTGACTTCATTAAATGTGAGAACTTCTCCACTAGTGGTGTATTCTCTCTGGAAAGACCTGCAGTGTCTTCACAGAGAGGGTAATTTAAGCCTAACTTTGAAGGATACGTAGAATTTTGCCAAGCATGGAAGGAAAATAATTCCAGGTAGAGAAATGAAATGAACAAAGTACAGAGTCTTGAAAATGCTTGGTATGTTGAGAGCTATTCCGTACAGAGCTGATGGAGAATGATGCTGGAAAGGTTGTTTAAGGCAAGATTGTGAAGGTCCATGAAATCCATGCCAAGACATTTTTAAGTTGTACCATAGAAGATAGGGATCTATCTGAGGTTGTTTTAATCATCACAATGACCAAATCTTTTCTAAGTTTTTGACAGCTAATACCAAAAACATCATGGAGGATGAATTCACAGGAGCAGAAGAGTGAGGGTACCAACCAGCCAAGTATTGATCCTTCTGCTCCTCACCATCCATTCCCCGTCGTTCTCCAGGAACAGTCTGTAGCAGCCAAAACAGACAAAAAATTCAGGGCCCTTCAATTAAATGGATAATTGGATTTCTTCCTCTTTTGTCTTAAAAAGAATATATAAAAAATGGTTATATTTGTAAGAATCTCTTTGAAAATAGAGGAGTAAATAAGATGATACTTGTTCAATTCAGCAAATGTGGAGACCAACTATATGCAAATTCCATGCCAGAAGTTGTGGGGGGATATACAGTCACTTAGTCATTCAACTAAAGTTTATCGAGAAACTACACTATTCTAAACAATATCCTTATTCTTGGGATACAACAAGAAACTAAAGGCATAGTTTTGCAGATCTTGATGCTTACATCTAGTAAGGACTTCAAATATTAACTAAATTATCCACACAAGTGCATAATTTTTTAAGTGGTATAAAAATTATAGAGGAATCTTGTAATCCTAGCACTTTGGGAAGCCAAGATGGGCGGATCACGAGGTCAGGAGATCGAGACCATCTTGGCTAACATGGTGAAACCCCGTCTCTACTAAAAGTACAAAAATTAGCTGGGTGTGGAAGCGTGCCTGTAGTCTCAGCTACTCAGGAGGCTGAGGCAGGAGAATCGCTTGAACCTGGGAGGCAGAGGTTGCAGTGAGTCGAGATTGCGCCATTGCACTCTGGCCTGAAGACAGAGCGAGACACCGTCTCAAAAAAAAGAAAAATGGAGGAATCTAATTAAGAGTTGCAAATAGCTATAAGACACTATTTCTGTCATTAGATACATTTTTTTAAATATCAGAAACATGATTTGCAAATAGTTTCTCCCAATCTGTGGCTTGGTTTTTATTTTCTTAACAAGAAAGCAGCAAATTGAGGATTGTACACCTTGGGATGATGGAAGACATGATCAACTAAGAATGTGGATCTGTGGAAAGGAAGCTTCTGATGGCATGTTACAGCAAGCTACACAGGAAATAAAATCGAGAGACAGGTGGAAAGTGTTAACCCTGGAAAAGAAAGGTGGCACTTCTACCCTGGAAAGTGAAAAAGAAGTGTGTATGGGGGTAAGGGACTATGAGAAGATAGGTGAAAATATACTATCATTTTGAGATAAAAGGGAAGGAACCAGAGTGAGTTTGTATTAGCTTCCATTTGAAGAAGAGGGAAAATAGATATTGGAAGCTTGAAAGATAGACATTTTTGGACCACTGCTATCTAAAATGAGCTAGGAAGTCTTCTGTGGAGGGGTAAATAAGTAATGAGTAACTTCAGGGTCCAGTGGAGGGAAAACTCTAATCTTTCATGTGTGAGATCTGCGACCAGAAATCTGCAACATTCGAGTTGAAGAGAAGTCAATGAGTGACTGGATCTATTAGTCAGTGTCCTGGCAGGAAAATAGCACAGTCCAAAGAAGTGTGATTGGAGAGAATTTTTTGTTTTCATTTTTTATTAAAATAAACTTGCACAGTGTAGATGTTTATAATTTTAGTGAAGCCCAATTTATCAATTTTTTATTTCATGGATGGCATTGTTGGTGTTGCATATAAAAACTTATTTCCAAACCCAAGGGTATCTAGATTTTTTCCTATGTTATCTTCTGGAGTTTTATAGTTTTACATTTTACATTTAGATCTGTGATTTATTTTGAGTTAATATTTGTAAAAGCTTAAAGGTCAGTGTCTTGAGTCACTTTTTTTGCACGTGAATGTCCAATTGTTCCAGCACCATATGTTGAAAAGATATTCCTATCCTAAGAAATTTACAATCTAGTAAAGCGTATAAGGCCAGCACACAAATGAATGACTGAAATGACATTTAACTAAGATATCTGTCCTAAAGGATGTATAGAATTGTGCTGAGGAGTGTAAAAGAGGTGACATTTAAGGTGGATTGTGAAAAGTGAATAAGGTTTTATCATACAGATGGGGCTGAGGAGGAAATAACAGAAACAAAATGACAGGTGAAAAAAGCACAGGGATGTATAGTTTAAGAAACAGAAACAAGTCCAGTTAAGCTAAAGTGTAAAAGTGTACTTTCTGGCAAACACACTGGAAAGACAGATTGTGTAATGTTATGGAAGGCCTTGAATGAGTTTCATGTGATGAGTCATTGAACAAATATTTATTGAGGGCCTACTGCATGCCAGGCACTGTTACAGCTGCTGGGGATACAGCAGTGAACAATACAGGTACTCTGTCTTACTATTACAATAAAATCTAGATTGGTATTATATTAATTACAATCTAATAGGAGATGAAAGAGGACAAAGTAGAATGTGAGAGGTGATGAGGAGAACTGGCGGAGAAGCCAGTGGCTAAAAATAGAGCAGGAAAAGGGTGATGAGAAGTTCTGGAGAGAAGCCACTAATTCACAAGGGCTCACCAGGAAAAGACTCTGATTAATGTAATATTGAAAGAAGCCCATAGGAAGCAAGAAAGAGCTTTACAGGTATCAAAGAAAATGGCATTCCACTCAGAGGGAACAGCAAGTACCAAGGCTGTGAGGTAGAAGCATGCTTAACGCATTCAGGAAACAGTAAGGAAGCCAATGAGGTTGGAAAGAATTGAGTAGGAGGGATATTAGAAACAGATAATGTTAGAGAAATAATAGGGGTGTTGAGGGAGGCACAGATGCACAAATCATATAGGCCTCGTAGGCCATGGTACGGCGTTGGATATTCCTTTGAGTAATAATGGGAAGATCAGGAACTTTGAGCAGAGTAGTGACATGACGTGACTTATTTTCTTGAAGATCACTCTGGCTGCAGTGTTGGGAAGAGTGTCAGAAGGTAAAGGTGGCAGCAGGGAAATCTCTTGGGTGGCTGTTACAGCAGTGAGAAGAAATACAGTGGGGGGTGGTGGGGAGAAATGTCTAGCCCTAGTTAGAATTTGATGATAGAGGCGATGGAATTTGTATACAGATTGCATGAGGGGTGTGAGAAACAGAAGAGCCAACGATGTCTCTAACATCCTGAACAATCAGAAGAAAGGAGTCATCATTGACTGAGATAAAGAATCACAGAGAAGGAGTAGGTTTGGAGGCAGAGTATTTAGGAGCGTGGTTTTGGATGTGTCTGTCTCTCCAAGTGAATTATCACATAAGCATTTATATGCAGAAGTCTGGAGCTAGTAGTTATCAGTGAATGAGTGGTATGTGAGGCTATGAAATAAGGAAGTGAATGTAGAGAAGATAACTTCAAGAACTGAAACTTGGGAGACCCCCAAAGTGTAACAGAAAGATAAGGAAAAAACAGAAAAAGATACTCAGACAGAGATACCAGTGAGATAAGGAAGAGAATCAAGAGAGACTTACAGGAGACCAAGGCAAAGGTATTCAAGAAAGCCTTTGTTAAATGCTGCTGGTAGATTAGGTAAAATGAGGACTTAAAATTGACCATTGGATTTAGCAATGTAAAGGTCAGTCGAGTCTTTAACAAAAGCTGCTTCCATAGAGTGTCAAGATGAAAGCCTGAAGAAACTAAGTATAAGCCAGGCACGGTGGCTCACGCCTATAATCCAAGCACACTAGGAGGCCAAGGTGGGCAGATCACTTGAAGTCAGGAGTTCAAGACCAGCCTGGCCCACATGGTGAAACCCCGTCTCTACTAAAAATACAAAAAAATTAGCTGAGCTTGGTGGCCACGCCTGTAATCCCAGCCGCTCAGGAAGCTGAGGCAGGAGAATCCCATGAACCTGGGAGGCAGAGGTTGCAGTGAGCTGAGATCGCGCCACTGCGTTCCAGCCTGGGTGACAGAGCAAGACTCATCTCCAAAAAAAAAAAAAAAAAAAAAGTATACATAATTCTTTTGAGGATTTTTACTATAAAGCAAAGAAATAGAACAGCAGATGGAGGAAACTGGAAGTCAGGGGAGGGCAGTTTGTTGTTGTTTGTGGGATGGGTGATATAACAGAAAATTCAATGATGTAGGAATGAGAGAAAAAGCAGTGGGAATGATGTCCTTCCCTAAATGAGAGAGGACAGAAGCTATTATAGTAAACAAAAGGAGTAGTCGGCTTAGATAGGGGAAGGGGCAGTTTATTAATAGGCTTAAATTTCTAAGCAATAAGAAACCATTAAAGTTTTCTGAGTGAGTGTTAAGATTCTTAATAACCCTCATAATCTATATATTCCTTCCCCTTCTACCAAGGGGCAAATCCAGATACTTAAGAGTATATCCAAAAATAGATACCAGAAATGCAATTATCCTCAAAATAAAATGGATGTCCAGAAAAGTTTAAATAAACCATTGTGTTTCTCTCAGCAATTTCTTCAGCCTTTGTGTTAAATCAAGATCTTTATGCTGTTTTTGAAACTTGTTGAAATGTTTTACTTTGAAAATAAACTTTTTAGTACATGAAATCTATTTTTACACACATCTAACTTTCTGAAAATTTGTAATGTGATTTATTTTGTATTCCTGTTAAATTTTGCTGAATAATAATTAAAAATGACCATACCTTGACCACCAGTGGCCTAACACTACCTCCAGCAAAATTAGGAATGTAATGAATTCAAACCCTTCAGACTCATCACCTTGTAACAGATTTGATCACACAGAAATTTAGAGGAAGCTTTAAAACAAATCATATAAAGATAGTTCTTAAAGGAAATTATGTACTATTGATCATCCATGAAGTAAATTCTGTAATTTGCATTTTTTCCAATGGAAAGGAGTAAACAAACAGTAAAGATCAAATATATTAGGATATTTTCTGGTATGTTATTGAATTTAATAAACAGATTCACAGAGGATTTTCAGTGTCATATGTATCTAAAACTTACTTCTACTATGATCAGTAATCAGTTCTTAAATCAGAAAGCATTTTTCTCCACAGACATGAACGTATTCACACCAAGAAAGGGAACTTCAACTGGTCTCTAATATCCAATCCGAAGGATGTAGATGATTTAGCAACCCTAGAAGTTTTGGATGAGGTAAGAACTAATATCCAATCTGAAGGATGTAGATGATTTAGCAACCCTAGAAGTTTTGGATGAGGTAAGAATTTCAGTTGAATTAAACTTAGACATTGCAGATGTTTTGTTAATTTATAGAAAACATGAGTATTGGTAGAAGGGGAAGGAATATAGAGATTATGATGGTTATTAAGAGTCTTAACACTCACTCTGCCCATGTCTTCCATCTGTAAGTCTCATGCTTTGTCTCTTAGCTTCCTATTATTTATCTTATCTTCAGTTTTAATCTATATAACTCAAATTTACAGATCTTTCCAGCCTAGTGTTCATTTTTTTCTGATGCTCAACTGTCAGAGGTGAAGTCCTCGCAGTATAAGTTGTTAGGCCACAGATCTTCCTTCTTTTTCATTATTTGTGGGAGTCTCAAAGATATGATTTATTGTATTCAAAGAGCAGTCAGCCCACTGTAACCACCATGTGGTGGCCTCCCCCTTTTTCCTCTCTTGTTTCAGCTCTCAGTGGCTGTACCAGAAACTCTGAATACCTCAACAGCCTGTCTGTTACCATGGTCGGTGTTCTTCCTCATGGTATCACAAAACCCTTGTTTCACACAGCTTATCTTTCAGGGGTATTGAATTCTGCTTGAAACTCCTTATTCTAATTATCTCAGAGGTATTTCAAACATTTTTTGTGAAGGTACAGATCCAAGCTATTAAATTCTAGTCTCAGCCTCCTTTCCCCTCACCCTTCTTTATTCCACACTTCTTTATCCCACGTAGTCAGATCATTAGAGAAATAAATGCCCTCTTTTTAGGACTTCTGTCCTGCCTGATGAATACCTTTTTTATTTTTTTTACACTGCTGATACATGCCTGAGCATTTGACTCAGAAATGTACCAATCAAGAGCTAAGTTCTGAATAGAGGTAGTCATTTGGTAAATTTAGGGTTGCATAAACAACTCAAGTACTTCCTCAGAATAATCTCAAGATCATCAAACATCTTGAAATCAAATCATGTTGGCAAGTCAGAGACTGCAGACACCTTTCTGAATTCTTACATATAAAATTTTTTAATAATGTGAATTCCTAGGCTTATGGATTGCAAAGAAGTTTTCACTAGATCAATATATTAATATATTAAATGGTAGATTTGTTTCTGTTGTCTATGTTTTATTTTTAGTTTCTTTTTGGACCTAAGATATTTTGCTCCTCTCTTGTGTCATGTACTATAAATGGTGGTTTTCGACATTATCAACCCCAATTCATTTACTCAAATGACTTATCAACTATGAAAATTACATTTAAAAATTTTTCACAGTACTTCATAAAGCCAAAAGTCTGGAAAAAAAAAAAAAAGGACTAGGACATTCCATAAAGCCACTGGATCACCTTGATTTGAAATTAAATCATGTTCACTCCATCTTCCCTTCCCTTTTCTCTTTACTTCGTTGTTAATCTTTACGTCACTTACTGCTATTACTTCTTTTCTTGAAAGCATTATATATTTAAAATTCCTGTGACATATAATATGTCCTCTGGAAAATGCAGGTAACAATGACATCCACTGTCTCAAAACCAAAAGAAATGCCTGTCAAGTGAATGAGTAGTTGCAAACCTGAAGTTATATATTTTTTACTATCAATGTGTCTATTTTTCTAATCCTTGGTCCAGATTCCAGATGTTCTGTTTATTATTGTTTACTTTTTAAGTTGTAGTTGACCACAAATAATTTTTAAGAAGGAGAAATTATTTTATTTTATTGCAGAATACAGTCTCAGAGCAACTTGAGAAGTGTTATTCCAGAGATCAGATCTATATCTATGTGGGAGACATACTCATTGCTCTTAACCCTTTTCAGAGTCTGGATCTTTACTCCACAAAGGTATGTCATATGGGGTGCATTCTCTTACTTCATACACATAATTATACATTCAGATACTTAATTTAAATGAATGCCAGAAAAATTTTATCCACTATTTTGAATAAACAGTTACATAATTGTTATTAAAACATAGAACTAGGAAAAGTAGAAGATGGAGTCAATCTGGGTGCGGTTTGTGGTCTTCCTTTCTCCAAATGTGTGTGCCATTCAGTTACTGGTAACGGATCTACATTAAATATTGTGTCACTAAACAGATGCCTTTAAAAGCATATACTTAAGTCTGCTTTAAAAGGTATGTACTTAATGTATGTCTGCCACTGAACCGAGTATGGGAGCGTCAAAAGTATAATTACATTGTTTATGTAGATAATACATACTTAATGGCTATAAAAATTATCACTATGAGTTAAAAATTCCTTTTGATGTATTATTGGCTTCATTAATATCACACACATGTTTTATGAATATGAATATATAATTATCAACTATTCAACCCCTAATGGCTTAAATATAGAATACTATTCTGGAATTAAACAAGGTTGTTTTTCATTTTTAATTGGACTCATTCTCTTCTGGCTATTTGTGTACTCCAGGAAATTATTTAATACTGTTCCTAATAGTTGTTTTTATGTGTGAAAAGTACATATCTCTGTCATCTTTTAGCATCCTAAAATTTATAGGAATAACAGTAAATTTATGAGCCCTCACCTATGTTTCAGAAGATTCGGGCTTTAGTGCAATCCTACTATCAATTCACTGTGTGATCGTGGACAAATCAAATGAGAGAATGTATGTTAAATGATGTGAAAGGAAAAAAATGGTGATCATATATGAGACATTATTATATCCAAGGAGCAGTTAACAAACTGAAACCTGATCGTCTTATT
The DNA here is from genome assembly GCF_043159975.1 of Macaca nemestrina. Classification (NCBI taxonomy): domain Eukaryota; kingdom Metazoa; phylum Chordata; class Mammalia; order Primates; family Cercopithecidae; genus Macaca; species Macaca nemestrina. The sequence continues at coordinate 117,850,283 of NC_092133.1, read as the reverse complement.
TTTAATGAATGCTTTCACTTAAGTAAATAATGGAATTTTGAAACCTTACGTTCTGCTTTGGAAGTACAATGCAGAATCTTTTAAATTACTTTGTGTCATATCATATTTCTGGGCTGTTTTGTGTCAGGCTTTTATTTTACATAGTTATACATTTAGATATATGTGCAATATGTGTGTAACATGTATGTAACAATGTTTTGGTGGTATAAAATGGCATTTTTATTTATACTTTGCTTTAAAAATTGGAGCTATATTTGTAAATAATTCAGGACTTAAAAACAAAAAAACAAAAAGCCCTACAAATGTATTCTTTTTAACCCTTAGCATTCCAAACTATATATTGGATCAAAGAGAACTGCCAGTCCTCCTCACATTTTTGCAATGGCTGACTTAGGATATCAATCTATGATAACATATAATTCAGATCAGGTAAGAAGAGTCTCCCATTCTTAGAAATTTACCTCATAGTTACTTAAATGTCACCTGAATTTTGAGGATAAGGTCTTCTCACAGTTTTCTTTTCTATGTGTAGTGCATTGTTATTTCTGGAGAAAGTGGTGCTGGAAAGACAGAAAGTGCTCATCTTTTAGTTCAGCAGCTGACAGTGCTTGGAAAGGTATAATTCATTTTTTTCTCTGTCCCATCAGAAATATTTGTTGAATTTCAGAACTTAATATAACTCATTAATATTCTCTAGTATCTCACATTTAATAATGTACAGAAATTTTAAAATATAGTTGTTATCCTTTGAGAGTTTAAAATAATGAGCAATATGAAAAGCATGTACTCTGTTTTGAGGATTTTCTAACTTTTAGCACACTTATTAGCAAGGCTTATAAATGTGATTTTCATTCCTTTTAGTCCCAGTGCATTTATTGAATGCTTTCTTTACTTTTTCTCCTTTTGTTGCTAGCAGGTTAAAAGACAGTCAACATACAAAAATCAGTTGTATTTACATACTATATGTGTATACTAGCAATGGTCAATTACAAATTGAATCTTAAAAGTGCCATTAACAATAAAATAAAAAAACCATGACCTATGTAGATCTAAATATTATTATATATGTGCAAGATTTGTATGCTGAAAACTGAAAGAGTTAAAAGAAGTAAAAGACCTAAATAAACGAAGAGGTATATCATGATCATGGATTAAATGACTCAATATTATTAAGATGTCAGTCTTCCACAAATTGATCTGTAGATATAATGCAGTTATGATAAAAATCCAATCAGGATTTTTTTTTTTTTTTTTTGGGTGGGAATTGACAAGGTGACTCCAAAATATATAATGAAAGGCAAGGGAACTAGAATAACCAAACAATCTTGAGAAAGAGCAAAGTTGGAGGATTCATACTACCTTATTTCCAGACTCGCTGTAAAGCTGCAATAGTCAAGACAGTGTGTCACTAAACAGAATAGAGAGGCTACTTGCATATGGTTTATTGATTTTTGACAAAGGTGTAAAATTTATTAATTAAGAAAGGTGGTCTTTTCAACAAATGGTGTTGAAATAATTGGATAGTCCCATACAAAAAAATTAACATCAGTCTATACTCACATGTTATACAAATTTTTAACTCAAAATGCATCATAGATCTAAACATAAAACCAAAAGCCATAAAATTACTACAGGAAAACATAGGAAAAGTTTTTCTGATGTTGAGTTAGGTGAAAGAGTTCTTAGATTCAACCCAAAGTGCATAATTTATAAATGGAAAAATTTGATTTTGTCAAAATTAAGAATGTCTGTTCTCTGATGATACTGTTACAAAAACGAAAACACAGCCCACAGACTCAGAGAAAATATTTGCAAGGCACACAACTAATAAAGGACTTGAATCTAGACTATATGAAAAAAAAAACTAATAAAACTCAATAAGAAATGAAATGACAATTTAAAAACAAACATAATGTTTGAACAGTCACTTCACCAAAGATGATTATGTATGGTACATAAACAAATGAAAAGTTGCTCAACATCAGTATCATTTGGGAATGCAAGTTAAAACCACAAGAAAACACTATTACAAAACTATTAAAATGACTGAAATGGCTAGCGTTTTTTGATCTAACAGTACCAAATACTGACAGAGATATGTGCATTACTCCATTCTCACACTGCTATAAAGAACTTTCCGAGACTGGGTAATTTATAAAGGAAAGAGGTTTAATTGACTCACCGTTTTGCATGACTGGGAGGCCTCAGGAAACTTACAATCATGGCAGAAGGTGAAGGGGAAACAAGGACCCTCTTCACATGGCAGCAGGAGAGAGAAGAGTGAGAGAAGGAGGAACTTGCCCAACACTTATGAAACCATCAGATCTTGTGAGAATTCACTCACTATCACGAGAACAGCATGGGGGAAACTGCCCCATAATCCAATCACCTCCCTCCCTTGACATGTGGGGATTATAGGTCCTTCCCTAGACATGTGGGGATTACAAATCAAGATGAGATTTTGGTGGAGACATAGAGCCAAATGATATCAACATGTGTTACCGAAACACCAGGGGTTTGGTCTAGGTCCTGCTACTTGCTACGCAGAAAGCCAATGACTGAGATGATGAGTATTGCCAAAGAAGTAGGCTTTAATCAGGTGTTGCACCCGGGAAATGGGAGCTGTCTCAAATCTATCTCTTTGATCAATTAAAACTAGGGGTTTACATAACAGGGAAGACATGTAAGAATGTATAAGAACACAGAAACTAGGGAGAGACAAGGAAGCAATAATGATGAATAAGGGGTCTGCATCTTATTGTCTGGATATGGTGATCTATGGAGTTTCAGTTCTTTGATACTTTTTTTTGAGAGGCCTGAAGGTGGTTTCCTCAGGAGGGAAATCAGATAAAACAAATTGTAAAGTTCAAGCTCCAAGACCAGCAGGGTCAATTTTCCATGTTTATTTAAAGAAAAGAATCTATGGGACTATTGGGTTTCATATGGAGCAACTGTATTTCTGGTGAGAATGCAAAGTGGTACAGCCACTTTGGAAAACAGTTTGGATGTTTCTTATAAGCTACACTTACCATACAACCCAGCAGTTCTACTGCTATGTGTTTATCTGTGCTATGTGCCTTTCTGTATAGACTATGAAAACCTTTACAGAAACCTATAGACAAAGATTTATAGAGACTTTATTTACAAACTCCAGAAAGTGGAATAAACAAACTATAGTATATTAATACAGTGAAATATTACTTAGCAATAAAAAGAAATAAACATTGAGTCCAGGAGTTCAAGAACAGCCTGGGCAACATAGCAAGACCTCTATGAAAAAATTTAGAACTTAGCCAGGCATGATGGCACATGCCTACAGTCCCAGCTACTTGGGAAGCTGAAGTGGAAGGATTGTTTGAACTATGGAGGTCGAGGCTGCAGTGAGCTATGGTGGCACCACCGCACTCCAGCCTGGATGACAGAGCAAGACCCTGTCTCAAAAAAAGAAAAAGAACAAACATTGATACAAGCAATAATGAATTCCATTAAATTATCGTTGGATGAGGCCAGGTACTGTGACTCACGCCTGTAGTCCCAGCACTTTGGGAGGCCAAGGCAGGCAGATCAAGAGGTCAGGAGATCAAGACCATCCTGCTAACATGGTGAAACCCCGTCTCTACTAAAAATACAAAAAATTAGCCGGGCGTGGTGGCAGGTGCCTGTAATCCCAGCTACTTGGGAGACTGAGGCAGAGAATGGCATGAACCTGGGAGATGTGAATGGTGTGAAGCTGGGAGGCGGAGCTTGCAGTGAGCCAAAATCATGCCACTGCACTCCAGCCTGGGCAACAGTGCGAGACTCCGTCTCAAAAAAAAAAAAAAATTGTTTTTGGATGAAGCTCAAATGTATTATGCAAGTGGAAGAAGCATTATGCAAGTCAGGCACGGTGGCTCATGCCTGTAATCCCAGCACTTTGGGAGGCTGAGGTAGGTGGATCACCTGAGTCAGGAGTTCAAGACCAGCCTGGACAATATGGTAAAACCCCATCTCTACTAAAAATACAAAAATTAGCTGGGCATGGTGGCAGGTGCCTGTAATCCCAGCTACTTGGGAGGCTGAGGCAGGCAGAATTACTTGAACCTGGGAGGTGGAAGTTGCAGTGAGCTGAGATCGCACCACTGCACTCCAGCCTGGGCGACAGTGCGAGACTCCATCTCAAAAAAAAAAAAAAAAAAAAAATTGTTTTGGATGAAGCTCAAATGCATTATGCAAGTGAAGAAGCCAGAATCAAAAGACTGCATAATGTGTGATTCAGTTTACATGCCATTCTTGCAAATTTAAAACAGTACAGACAGAAACAGATCAGTGATTATCAGGAAATGGGGGTGGAGAGAGGGATTGACTGCAAAGAGTCACAAGACAATTCGGGGTGGTGAAGGAATTATGCTATATGTAGACTGTGATGGGGGTAACATGATGGCACATGTAAAAACTCTCAGCACTGTACAGTATAAAGGATGACTCTTACTGTATGTAAATTATACCTTAATTTTTTTAAAAAAAGGAAGTTGAGGATAGACACTGATTTTCCAGGTAAAGATCTTACAATAAGATAAAATTGTACTTTAATGACACTAATGGCCAAAAAAGAAAAAAAACATTGTTTACAATTTATGCTTGTAAAAATTTTTATTACGATCTACATAGTTATAACTTGCCATGTTAAAATTTTTGCCAATTCTGTGAGGAATCTTGCGTTACAAAACACCAATAGGTTCAAGGTTAAACCTAATCTGTCTATAAAAGATTGAGGCTGCATAGTTCAAAACAACTGCTAAATTGAATTTAATTCACTTTTTTTCTTATGCATTTGGAATTTATTCTGATTTATACTGCCATGAATGGATGAAATTGTATCTTTTTGTCATACAGCTATTCATTTATCCCAACACCACTTATTAAAAACCCATTCTTTCCATAAATTTGAGATGCCACACTTATACTATACTAAATATCCTCGTGCAGTTTGATCTACTTCTGATTTTCTATTCTGCTCCTTTGGCCTTATTGTGTATTCATGCACCAGTGTCACACTTTTTAGTGTTGAAGTTTCTATATACTTCCTATTTTTCATATATATAATATATATCATGTATAATTATATATGTAATAATGTTATATATAATATAACATATAATATGTGGTTTGCAAGTACTTTTTCCTAATCCACAGGCTGCCATTTCATTTTGGTGATTGTTTCCTTTGCCATGCAGAAGCTTTTGACTTTGACATAGTCTTATGTTTTTTTCTTTGCTTTTTTTGCATGGGCATTTGATGTGATATTCAAAAAATCATTGCCAATGCCAATGTTCAGGAGCTTTTCCTCTATATTCTCTTCTAGGAATTTTATAGTTTCTAGTCTGATATTTAGATCTTTCATCCATTTTGAGATGATTTTTTGTGTATGGTATAAGATAAGGATCAAATTTCATTATTTTGCATGTGTAAATCCAGTTTTCTCAGCACCATTTATTGAAAAACTATCCTTTCTTTATGATATCATCTTAGTGCCCCTGTCAAAAATGGGTTGACCATAAATGTTTGGGTTTATTTTGGGGCTCTCTTTTCTATTCCACTAGTCTATGTGCCTGTTTTTATGCTGGTACCATACAGCTTTTATTACTATAACTTTGTCATATAGTTTTAAATCAGGAAATAATGATGTCTCCAAATTTTTCTTCCTCAGAATTATTTTGGCTAGTTGAGGTTTTTTATGATTTCATACAAATTTTTTGGATTTTGTTTTCTTTTTAAATTTTTATTTATGTATTTATTTTTAAAAATTTTCCATAGTTATTGGGGTACAGGTGGTATTTGGTTACATGACTAAGCTCTTTAGTAGTGATTTGTGAGATTTTGGTGCATCCATCACCCAAGCAGTATATGCTGCACCATATTTGAAATCTTTCATCTCCTGAGTTACTTCACTTAGAATAATAGTCTCCAATCTCATCCAACTCACTGCAAATGCTGTTAATTCATTCCTTTTGATGGCTGCGTAGTATTCCATCATATATATTATTATATATTAAATCGTGGAACCAACCCAAATGCCCATAAATCAATGAGTGGATAAAGAAATTGTGAGATTGATATATATATAATATATATAATATATTATATATTATATATTATATAAAAATATCTATAATATATAATATATAATATATTATATATATAATATATATATCAATCTCACAATTTCTTTATCCACTCATTGATTTATGGGCATTTGGGTTGGTTCCACGATTTTGCAATTGTAAATTGTGCTGCTGTAAACAGGCATGTGCAAGTATCTTTTATGAATAATGACTTTTTTTCCCCCTGGGTAGATACCCAGTAGTGGAATTTCTGGATCAAATGGGAGTTCTACTTTCAGTTCTTTAAGAAATCTCCATACTGTTTTCCATAGTGGCTGTACTAGTTTACATTCCCACCAGCAGTGTAGAAGTGTTCTCTGTTCACCACATCCACACCAACATCTGCTGTTTTTTTATTTTTTGCTGATGGCCATTCTTGCAGGAGTAAGGTGGTATCACATTGTGGTTTTGATTTGCATTTGCCTGATCATTAGTGATGTTGATCATTTTTTCATATATTTGTTGGCCATTTTTATATCTTCTTTTGAGAACTGTCTATTCATGTCCTTAGCCCACTTTTTGATGGGATTATTTGGTTTTTTCTTACTAATTTGTTTGAGTTCATGGTAGATTTTTGTTATTAGTCCTTTGTCAGATGTATAGATTGTGAAGATTTTTTTCCCACTCTGTGGGTTGTCTCTTTACTGTGCTGACCTTTCCTTTTGCCATGCAAAAGTTCTTTAGTTTAATTAGGTCCAAGTTATTTGTCTTTGTTTTTGTTGCATTTTCTTTTGGGTTCTTGGTCATGAAATCCTTGCCTATGCCAGTGTCTAAAAGGGTTTTTCCAATGTTACCTTCTAGAATTTTTAGAGTTTCAGGTATTAAGTCCTGAATCCATCTTGAGTTGATTTTTTTGTAAGGTGAGAGATGAGGATTCAGTTTCATTCTCCTACATGTGGCTAGCCAATTATCCCAGCACCATTTGTTGAAAAGGGTGTCTTTTCCCAACATTATGTTTTTATTTGCTTTGTTGAAGATCAGTTGGCTCTAAGTATTTGGATTTATTTCCAGGTTCTCTGTTTTGTTCCATTGGTCTGTGTGCCTATTTTCATACCAATACCACGCTGTTTTGGTGACTATGGCCTTGTACTATAGTTTGAAATCAGGTAGTGTGATGCCTCAAGATTTGTTCCTTTTGCTTAATCTTGCTTTGGCTATGTGGGCTCTGTTTTGGTTCCATATGAATTTTAGAATTGTTTTTTTCCAATTCTGTGAAGAATGATGGTGGTATTTTGATGGGAATTGCATTGAATTTGTAGATTGCTTTTGGCAGTATTGTCATTTTCACAATACTGTTTCTACCCATCCAGGAGCATGGGATGTGTTTCCATTTGTGTCATCTGTGATTTATTTCAGCAGTGTTTTGTAGTTTTCCTTGTAGAGGTCTTTTGGGTCCTTGGTTAGGCATATTCCTAAGTTTTGTTTTGTTTTTGTTTTTTGCAGCTATTGTAAAAGGGGTTGAGTTTTTCATTTGATTCTCCACTTGGTCACTGTTGGTGTAGAGAAGAGCTACTGATTTGTATACATTTATCTCATATCTGGAAACTTTGCTGAATTCTTTTGTCAGTTCTAGGAATTTTCTGGAGGAGTACTTAGGGTTTTCAAGGTAAATGATCATATCATCAGCAAACAGTGACAGTCTGACTTTCTTTTTACTAATTTGGATGCCCTTTATTTCTTCCTTTTCACTGATTGCTCTGGCTAGGACTTCCAGTGCTATGTTGAAGACAAGTGGTGAGAATGGGGATCCTTTTCTTGTTCCCATTCTCAGAGGGAATGCTTTCAGCATTTCCCCATTCAGTATTATGTTGGCTGTGGGTTTGTCATAGATGGCTTTTATTACATTAAGATGTGTCCCTTGTATGCCAATTTTGCTGAGAATTTTAATCATAAAGGGATGCTGGGTTTTGTCAAATGCTTTTCCTGCATCTGTTGAGATGATCATGTGATTTTTGTTTTTAATTCTGTTTATGTGGTGTATCACATTTATTGACCTGGCATATGTTAAACCATCCCTGTATCCCTGGTATGAAATCCATTTGATCATGGTGGATTATCTTTTTGATATGTTGTTGGATTCAGTTAGCTAGTGTTTTGTTAAGGATTTTAGCATCTTTGTTCATCAAGGATATAGGTCTGTAGTTTTCTTTTTTGGTTATATCCTTTCCTGGTTTTGGTATTAGGGTAATGCTGGCTTCATATAATGAATTAGGGACAGTTCCTTCTTTCTCTATCTTGTGGAATAGTGTCAAAAAGGTTGGTACCAATTCTTTAATGTCTGGTAGAATTCGAGAATTCGGCTGTGAATCCATCTTGTCCTGGACTTTTTTTTTTTTTTTTTTGGTAATTTTAAAATTACAATTTCAATCTTGCTGCTTGTTATTTGTCTGTTCAGAGTATTTAATTCTTCCTGATTTAAGCTACAAGGGTTGTATTTTTCCAGAAATTTATTCATCTCTTCTAGGTTTTCTAGTTTATGTGTGTAAAGGTGTTTATAGTAGCCTTGAGTGGTCTTTTGTATTTCAGTGGTGTCAGTTGTAATATCTCCTGTTTCATTTCTGAATGAGGTTATTTGAATTTTTTCTGTTCTTTTCCTGGTTAATCTTGCTAATGGTCTATCAATTTCATTTATCTTTTCAAAGAACCAGGTTTTTGTTTCATTTATCTTTTGTGGGGTTTTTTGTTTGTTTGTTTCAATTTCATATAGTTCTGCTCTGATCTTGGTTATTTCCTTTCTTCTGCTAGGTTTGGGTTTGGTTTGTTTTGTTTCTCTAGTTCCTTGAGGTGTGACCTTAGAATGTCAGTTTGTGTTCTTTCAGTTTGTTTGTTTTTTTTTTTTTTTTTTTTTTTGACATAGTCATTTAGGGCTATGAACTTTCCTTTTAACACCGCCTTTGCTGTATCCTAGAGGTTTTGATAGGTTGTGTCATTATTTTTGTTCAGTTCGAAGAATTTTTTAATTTCCATCTTGATTTTGTTTTTGACCCAATGCTCATTTGGGAGCAGGTTGTTTGATTTCCATGTATTTGCATGGTTTTGAAGGTTTCCTTTGGAGCTGATTTCCAGTTTTATTCCTTCTGGTCTGAGAGAGTGCTTAATATAACTTCAATTTTCTTAAATTTATTGAGGCTTGTTTTATAGCTTATCATATGGTCTGTCTTGAAGAAAGTTCCATGCATTGTTGAATAGAATGTGTACTTTGTGGTTGTTGGATGAAATGTTCTATATGGATCTGTTAAGACTATTTGTTCCAAGGTGTAGTTTAAATCCATTGTTTCTTTGTTGACTTTCTGCCTTGATGACCTGTCTAGTGCTGTCAGTGGAGTACTGAAGTCTCCCACTATAATTGTGTTGCTGTCTATCTCATTTCTTAGGTCTATAGTAATTGCTTTATAGATCTGCGATCTCCAGTGTTAGGTGCATATATGTTTAGGATTGCGGTATTTTCCTCTTGGACAAGGCCTTTTATCTTTATATAATGTTCCTCTTTGTCTCTTTTAAAGTTTGTTTTGTCTGATATAATAATAGCTACTTTGCTGGCTTTTGGTGTCCATTTGCATGAAATGCCTTTTTCCACCCCTTTACTTTAAGTTTATGTGAGTCTTTATGTGTTAGGTGAGTCCCCCGAAGGCAGCAGATAGTTGGTTGTTGAGTTCTTATCCATTCTGCAATTCTGTATCTTTTAAGTGGAGCATTTAGGATATTTACATTCAATGTTAGTATTGAGATATGAGGTACCGTTGCATTCATCATGCTATTTGTTTCCTGGTACTTTAGTTTTTGGTTTTGTTTCTGCTTTTAATTTGTATTTTTGTTTCATAGGTCCTGTGCGATTTATGCTTTAAAGAGGTTCTGTTTTGATGTGCTTCCAGGATTCATTTTAAGATTTAGAGCTCCTTTTAGCAGTTATTATAGTGGTGGCTTGGTAATGGTGAATTCTCTCAGCATTTGTTCATCTGAAAAAGATTGTCTCTTTCCTTCATATATGATGCTTAGTTTTGCTGGATACAAAATTCTTGGCTGATAATTATTTTGTTTCATTAGGCTGAAAATAGGGCCCCAATTCCTTCTAGCTTGTAAGGTTTCTGCTGAGAAATCTGCCATTAATCTGTAGGTTTTCCTTTATAGGTTACCTGGTGTTTCTGTCTCACAGCTCTTAAGATTCCTTCCTTCATCTTAACTTTGGATAACCTGATGAGATGACAGTGTGCCTAGATGAAGACCTTATTGTGATGAATTTCCCGGGTGTTCTTTGTGCTTCTTGTATTTGGATGTCTAGGTCTCTAGCAAGGCCAGGGAAATTTTCCTTGATTATCCCCACAAATATATTTTCCAAGCCTTTAGAATTCTCTTCTTCCTCAGGAACAGCGATTATTCTTAGGTTTTGTTGTTTAACCAAAATAATCCCAGACTTCTTGGAGGCTTTGTTCATATTTTCTTATTCTTGTTCTTTTTTCTTTGTCTTTGTTGGATTGGGTTAATTTGAAGACCTTGTCTTTGAGCTCTGAATTTCTTTCTTCTACTTGTTCAGTTATATTGCTGAGACTTTTCACAGCATTTTGCATCTCTAAAAGTGTATCCAAAGTTTCCCAAATTTTTGATTGCTTTTTCTTTAAGTTATTTATTTCCTTGAATATTTCTCCCTTCACTTCTTTTATCATTTTTCAGATTTCCTTGTATTGAGCTTCACCTTTCTCTGGTCCCTCCCTGATTAGCTTAATAACTAACCTCTTGAATTCTTTCTCAGGTAAATCTTTTTTGTTTGTTTGTTTGTTTTCAGTTCAGATCCATTGCTGGTGAACTAGTGTGATTTTTTGTTGTTGTTGTTGGGGGGGGTGTTGCAGAGCCTTGTTTTGTCATATTACCAAGGGTGGTTTTCTGGTTCCTTTTTATTTGAGTAGGCTCTGTCAGAGGGAAAGTCTAGGGCTGAAGGCTGTTATTCAGATTCTTTTGTCCCACAGGGTGTTCCCTCGATGTAGTTCTCTTCCTCTTTTCTATGGATGTGGCTTCCTGTGAGCTGAACTGCAGTGATTGTTGTCTCTCTTCTGGGTCAAGCCACCCAGCAAGTCTGCCCAGCTCCGGGCTACTACTGGGGGTTGTCCACACAGAGTCCTATGATGTCAACTGTCTATGGGTCTCTCAGCCATGGATACCAGCACCTGTTCTGGTGGAGGTGATGGGGGGAGTGCAGTGGACTCGATGAGGGTTCTTAGCTTTGGTGGTTTAATGCTCTATTTTTGTGCTGGTTGACCTCCTGCCAGGAGGTGGCACTTTCAGAAAGTATTAGCTGTGGTAGTATGGGGTGGAACCGGCCGTGAGTGGGGCCCTAGAACTCCCAAGATTATATGCCCTTTTTTTTCTGCTACCAGGGTGGGTAGGGAAGGACCATCAGGTGGGGGCAGGGCCAGGTGTGTCAGAGTTCAGACTCTCCTTGGGTGGGTCTTGCTGTGGCTGCTGTGTGGGATGGGGGTGAGATTCCCAGGTTCCTGGAGTTGGGTACCTAGGGGGATTATGACTGCTTCTGCTGAGTCATGCAGGTTGTCAGGGAAATGGAGGAAAGCTGGCAGTCAAAGGCCTCACCCAGCTCCCACGCAAACTGAAGAGTAGATCTCACTCCCACCATGCCCCCGACAACAGCTGAGTCTGTTTCCAGGCAGAGAGTGAAATGGGCTTGAAAACCTGCCCCAGGCTATCCTCCTCCCAGCTGCAAAAGAAAAGTGCTTGGCTCTTCCCCTGCTTGTGGAGTCTACACACCAGATTTGCATGCTCCCCCCGAGTTCTGGCCAGGCTTCTTGCCAGGTCAAACTGTTACAAAGTTCAGCTAAAGATTTCCTTATCCCTCTGCAGTTTTACCCTCTGCTCCTCTGGCCACCCTCCCCTTGGATCCCTGTGGTGCCAGACAGGAGTGGCCTGCTAGGGGACCCAGGAAGCTCCCAGGGTTTTTCTGCTGCTTCCTCTACCCCTATATTTCGCTTGGCTCTCCAAATGGATTCGGTTCCATGTAAAATCAGAAACTTCTCCCACCTTCAGCTTCTCAGCTTCTCCAGTGGGGATGTGTGTTCAGGAGAAGAGGGTCTTCTCCCACTTCTGCAGTTGGGGCACTCACAGTATTTGGAGGGTCTCTCAGGTCCTGCAGGAGCGGTCCACTTCCTTCAGAGGGTCTGTGGGTCCTCTTGAGATTGCTGGTTTGTTCTTGCATTAATCCGGAGCTAAAATTCACAGTGCAAGCCTCTGTACGCTGCCCTGTCTGGAGCTGCAATCCAGTCCTGTCTCCCATCTGCTATGATGATTGACCCTTCCTGGGATTGTTTTTTTCTATTTCTGTGAAGAATGCCTTGGGATCTTGATAAGGATTGCACTGATTCTGTATATTTGGGTAGTATGGATATTTTAACAACATTAATTCTTCTGATCCTTGAGATATATTTTCATTTATTTGTGTCTTCCTCAACTTCTTTCATCACTGTTTTATAGTTTTCAGTGTATAGATCTTTCACCTCCTTGGTTAAATTTATTCCTAATGTTTTATTTTTATGCTTTTGTTAATGGGATTGCTTTCTTGATTTCTTTTTCAGTTAGGTTATTATTTATGTATAAAAATGTTATTTACTTTTATATGTTGATTTTGTATCCTAAAATTCTATTGAGTTATTACTTCTAACAGTTATTTTGTGGGATATTTGGGGCTTTTTACAGGTAGGATCATGTTATCTGCAAATGCAGTAGTCTCCACTTATCCCCACAGGGGATATGATCCAAGATACACTTGTGGTTGCCAGAAACTGCAGATAATATCAAGCCCTATATATACTGTTTTTTCCTAAACATCCCTATGATAAAGTTTAAATTATAAATTAGGCACAATACAAGATTAACAACAATAACTAAAAATAAAATATAACACTATACTGTAATAAACATCATATGAATATGATCTCTCTCTCTCTCTCTCTCTCTCTCTCTCTCTTTCAAAATACCTTAGTGTCACTTGTTTTAGGGGATCCCTTGCTGACTTCTTTGTGTAGGCTCAATGCTTTCTGGTTCAACCACTGACACCAATCAGAAAACATTTTCTGTTCATGTCTTCCACCCACAAATTTAATGCCTTCTTATCTTAACTAAGTACTGATCATGCACTATGACTATGACTTTTGCAATATGATATGTGACAGTAAAACTAGCACAAGTTTCTTTTTCCTTCTTCACAATTTAACAGATAGTAGACCTCAACATACAATATTTTTTCTTCCCTTATGAAGTCAAGAACTTTCACCTTTTCACTTCAAGCAGGCAAATATGGTTTCTCTTTGACATATTCAAATTGTCAGCATCACTACTCTTGTGCTTTGGGGCCATTAAGTAAAATAAAGATTATTTGATGGCCAGAACTGTGATACTGTGACAGCTGATCTGATAACTGAGAGGGCTACTAAGTTGGCTGACAGGTGGGTAGCATATACAACGTGGATACGTTGGGCAAAGGAAGGATTCACTTTCCAGGTGGGACAGAATGCGGTGGCACAGATTTAATCACACTACTCAGAATGGCATGCGATTTAAAACTTAGAAATTATTTATTTCTGGAATTTTTCATTTTAGACCATGGTTGACTACAGGTCAACTTCTTCCTTTCTGATTTGGGTGCCTTTTATTTCTTTACCTTGTCTGATTGTTCTTATTAGTACTTCCAGTACTATGTTGAATAGAAGTGATGAGAGTGGGTATTTTTTTGCGTTGTAATAGATACTATTGGAAAAGCTTTTAGTTTCTCCTCATTGATTATAATGTTAGCTGTGGATTTTTCATACATTCCCTGTATTATGTTGAGGAACTTTCTATACCTAAACTGTTGAGAGTCCACATCAAGAAAAGATGTTGTGGTATCTTAAATGGTCTTCTATAACTCATACATATGATGTAGATTATTCTGTGGTTGAAAAATGTTAAAAATTGTGTCTTTTCAAGGTAAAGAAACCTATTACCGCTTTGCTTAATATTGCTTTTCTATTGCCTAAGAAAATGTTATATAATTGTAGGTAGCTCCTGTATTCTTTGGGAATGAAAATGGTTATGCCAAAGAATACTTCATTCCTTCCAAAATGTCCTTTTTCTTCCTGCGGAATACCGCTACTTAGTGGAAATCACAGCAAGACCAGCAATTTCTAGATAGTTCATAAAAATCTGGGACATTCTGTCAATAGAAAGATAAATAGCTATAGAAAGGCCTCTTATGAGTTATACCTTAGTAAATGCTTTTCTTTTTGTAATCTCATAGGAAAATGGAATACAGCTTCCACTTTTAAAATTAAAAAAAGAAGGGGTGTTGGACTTTGTCAGATACTTTTTCTGCATCAATTGAGATGATTATGTGGTTTTTATCTTTGACTCTGTTAATATGTTGAATCACATTGTTTGATTTGCATATGTTAAGCTAGATTTGCATGCCAGGGATAGATTTTGCTTGGACATGATGTATAATCTTTTTAATGTGTTATTGGATTTGATTTGCTAATATTTTATTGAGAATTTTTGCATCAGTGTTCATCAGAGAAACTGGCCTGTAGTTTTCTTTTCTTGTGATACCTTTATCTGGCTTAGGTAGTAAAGTAATGCTGGCCTCATAAACTGTAGTTGAAAGTATTCCCTCTGGCTCTATTTTTTATTATTTATTAATTTGCTTTTCTTAGAGACAGAGTCTCACTCTGTCACCCAGGCTGGAGTACAGTAGCATAATCTTAGCTCACTGCAGTGTCTGAACTCCTGGGCTCAAGTGACCCTCCTGCTCCAGCCTTCCCAGTAGCTGGGACTACAGGCATGTGCCAGTGCACTGGGCTAATTTTATAATTCTTTGTTCAGATGAGGTCTTATTTTGTTGCCCAGGCTGGTCTCAAACTCCTGGCTTCAAGCTGTCTTCCCACCTTGGCCTCCCAAAATGCTGGAATTACAGACATGAGCCACACTGTGCCTGGCCTAGCTCTACTTTTTAGAAGAGTTTAAGAAGTATTGGTATTGATTTTCTTCCAATGTTTGGTGGAATTCAGCTGTGAAGCCACCTTATCCTAGGCTTTTCTTTGTTAGGAGGTTTTGATTACTTCTTCAATTTCTTTATTTGTTTTTGGTCTGTTCAGGCTTTCTAATTCTTTCTGACTCAATTTTGGTAGGTTGTATTTTTCTAAGAATTTATCTACTTCCTCCAGGCTACCCAAATTGTTTGTAGATAATTGTTCATAATAGTCCCTATGATCCTTTTTATTTCTGATACGTCTGTTGTAATTTCTCTACTTGCATTTTTTATTTTACTTATCTTAGTCATCACTCTTATTTTCTTAGACTAGCTGAGGGTTTGTCAGTCCTATTTTTTTCAAAAGCAAAACTCATAGTTTTATTGATTCTTTTTATAGTTTTTCCTTTCTCTATTTGATTTATTTCTGCTCAGGTTTTGATTTTTTTCCTTTCTTCTGCTAATTTTGGCTTTAGCTTTTTCTTCATTTTTTAGTTCCTCGAGGCATAATGTTAGACTATTTATTTTGGAGCTTGCTTCTTTTTTAACATAGGAATGTATTGCTACAAACCTCTCTCTCAGAATTGCTTTTGCTACATGCCATAGGCTTGTTATGTTGTGTTTTCCTTGTGGTGTGTCTCAAGGTATTTTTTACTTTCCCTTTTACTTTCTTCTTTGACCAATTGGCTGTTCAGCAGTACATTGTTTAATTTCCACATAGTTGATCATCTGTGGTGCTAGGAGGTGCTCCTGCTTAGGTGTGCCAGAGGCTTGGAGCCCCAGGGTGCAAGGTACCACCTCACCTGTGATGTGTGGTGGCAGCAACTACTTCAGTGTTCAGGAGGCCTGAGGCCCTCTGAGGGTGGGGTGCTGCCTCAGCTCTGGTGCAAGGGAGCTCCCTCAGCCAAGCTCAGAGCCTGTGAGGACTGCAGGAGTCTCCAGTAGCAATGACTGCAAGTGTGAACAGTAGTGAGAGAGGTTGCTGGGGGTATCTTGCTTACCTTTTCCTTGCAGGGAGCTGTCCTTCCTTCCTGGTTGTGAGCTGATCCCCACTTGGGGCATGATGTGGTAAAGGTAAGGTGTTTCCTTTCCTTCTCTATGTGGCCATCCTGGGTTTCTGTGCTCTACAGGATTTCTACTGGCTGCTTTTTTGCTATTCTCCAGCATGCTCCTTTAGTTATTTTGGTTTAAATGTACTTGTTTACTCATTTGCAGGTAGCGGGGGGCTTGAAGGTGTATTATCCATTCTCACACTGCTATAAAGAGCTACTTGAGACTGGGTAATTTATAAAGAAAAGAGGTGTAATTGACTCACGGTTCCACATGGCTGGGAAGGCCTCAAAAAAACTTACAATCATGGGCAGAAGGTGAAGGGGAAGCAAGCCCAGCAAAGCAGGAGAGAAAGAAAGAGGGAGCAAAGGGAGAAATGCCACTTTCAAGCCATCAGATCTCATGAGAACTCAGTCCTTATCACAAGAACAGTGAGGGGGAAAATCCGCCCCCATGATCTAATCATCTCTCACCAGGCCCTCTCCCCTGACACATGAGATTACAATTTGACATGAGATTTGGGTGGGGACACAGAGCCAAACCATATCAGAGGGAGAGCACTAGGAGCTTCTGGCCAACCATCTTGATGTCACTTCTAATTCATTTTCAAAATGATGAGTAGGAAGAATTCCATGTTCCTGTTAAAAACTAATTGAGTGGTTTTAATATGTTCTATCAGAAGTCTTGACCCAGTGGCTTAATATAACCTCTACTTAGCAGACTTGTGACCCTCTCGGGAGTGGAAGAGCCAGGAGAGACCTAAAAAAAAGGTGGCGCTACCCCAGGTATCTCATCTCAGCCTTTTCTTTCCCCTTGCCCATCAACCACTCTCTCCTTCTAGAAGTATCATTTTAAAAGGTTTTGACATGGTGAGATAAGATTAAATGTGGGGCGCGGGGGCAGTGAGGCATAGCATATTATCCTGGTGTAGAGGAGCTGAACACCTGAATGAATTTACTCACAGGTCTTTGCTATTCTGTCCTGATCTGCGGGCTGATAGAGGTTCTCATCAGTGATAAATTAATTGTGTGTGAATGTGGTTCTGTAGATGTCAGCAAACTCCTTAATCTAATCTCTTTGTCTTGTTTTAGATTAATGTTAATTGGGGATAGGTATATATGTATTTTCAGATTCCTACCCTTATCACATCTTATCTTGTTTTAACTTATGTCCTTGATAAGGATTTACCAGATGGAAAAATGAGGTGTTTGGTAGATAGAACTTACCTTTGAAATATGCAGTCTTCCAAATCTTACTTAGCAGGTCACTGCTATTCAATATATGCCAATGAAAATGTTATCTCACCTTTTTCATGGGTGCAAGGCCAGCCCAAAACATTTTAAAAGAGCCAAGTTCATCCCCCAAATTACTATGCTCTTCTCTCACCCCTTATTGCCTCTTTTATAAGATACTCAAAGTTCTTACACAGCCTGAAAACTTCATTGTGAATGCCCCTCCAACCCACTCAAATTCTAATGTAGCCTGCATTCCAGA
The DNA here is from genome assembly GCF_043159975.1 of Macaca nemestrina. Lineage (NCBI taxonomy): Eukaryota > Metazoa > Chordata > Mammalia > Primates > Cercopithecidae > Macaca > Macaca nemestrina. The sequence goes on along the minus strand of NC_092133.1, from coordinate 117,832,598 downwards.
AATAGCTTCCACTGTTCTCCCTCGACATAGAAAATTTGCAATAAGTCTAACATAGTTGATCTTGGTAAAGTATTAAGGTAGATATTATACTGAAAATAATCTACTTAAGCTAACTTCTGCCAAGTTGTGAATAACTAATACCTCCCTACACCTCGGGGGGCAGAGGTTGGAATGCCTTTGTAATAGTGATTGGCTATTAACCCAAATAAATTTCTACTCAGTAGAATTTCAACTAAAGTGGTAAAAAAGAAACATGGAACATACTTCTTTGAGAAGAGGAGCATAAGAGATGGGGAAGAAATAGAGGTAGAGCCATGTAAGCCTGCTAACCTTGACCTGGTTTCCACTCCTCCCATTCATACTTCCGAGCTGTTCTCACTTTTCATAATTATTCCCTTCTCTCTGCTTCTGAATTAATGAGTTATCTTTCCTCTCTTAGTTTCAGGGTTAGCAGCTTCTGTGGAAGCAAGTAAAGTGGTTCTGGCTTTGGGGACTATTTGGATGGGGGCCCAGGCAGGTAGAGGAGGAATAACAGAATGACAAGTGTACTTCAATGTGCATAGGCTGCTTATAAATTATCTTTGTAAATCAGGCAGAACTGCATTTGAATAGAAAAGTATAGAATATCTCCTTGTCCTTTTTTAAGAAAACAAGTGAGTGAATCCACGTATGGGAGGGCGAAAATAGACCAGGATGTAACATCTGCCAATATATCAGGAACATGCTTTTGTATGTTTATGTCTACATAAAGTGCTTACCAAAGAAGAGACATTTCATTATATACCAAGTTAATTTTTTATGTTTTTAAAAATATCTTAATATTTTCTCTTTAGGCTAATAACAGAACCTTGCAAGAGAAGATTTTACAAGTAAACAATTTGGTAGAAGCCTTTGGCAATGCCTGCACTATTATAAATGACAATTCTAGCCGATTTGGAAAATACTTAGAAATGAAATTCACCTCTTCTGGAGCTGTAGTGGGAGCACAGATTTCTGAATATCTCCTGGAAAAATCCCGAGTTATCCACCAAGCTATGTAAGTTTATTTCAAACCTCTCCTATTTTGGAGGAAGCAGAAGCAAACATAATGCTTTAATAGTAAAATGTCTTTCTCATTCAATAAAATTTTGTTTATCACCTACTGTATGCAAAGCACTTACCACTGAGAATGAAGAGATCCATCAGCACTGTGTTACTCTCAAATATATGTAACATTCAATAGAGGAATTAATAAATAACCTAAAATTTGTGCTGCCAGATAGAAAGCCTAAACCCATCATAGAGGTACTAACAGCATAAATTAGAGACCGTTCTGACATAGCAGAGAATATATTTATCTATACAAAATTAATGTGAAATTTAATTAGAAATAACTGAATGCTTTTCTCTTTTAAATGCTAGCATATATAAATAGACATTTGTATTAATTCTATTCTTCCTGTGTTTATACACAAGGGGCCAAATAAAAGATTCAAGAAGGAGCTTTATCGTATTGACCTTTTATTGCTGACTGATTTTAGCCATCAATACTCTTCATAATGCTTTGATATTAAGTGGAATGAATTCCTTTTGCGGGTTTGTAGCTTAATGACAAAGTTTCTCTTCTGTCTCACAAAACATCTTTGTTATTCTAATGAGGAAACTATTGTTACACATTGGATTTGTACCCTGGTAGTTACATTATTTTGTTTAAAAGCTTGGCAAATTAGAATCTTTCATTTTTCTTACGTTGGTTTTATGCTAAACATATGCTACATTATTGTAGTAATATGTCAAGTTAATTCACAGTAACATAATAAGCCTTGTTGTGTATTAGTACATTATTATTTAATGTAAGTGCCTTCAAGCTTGGTGTCATTCAATTCATGAGTAATTCATGAATAGAAGTTGCCTGGAGTCCAGCTCCTGAGCACTAGCCCCAGTATGGAAAATTACCCTTTGGCCTTCAATTGAAAATATGGAAGGAGGCTGGGCGCGGTGGCTCATGACTGTAATCCCAGCACTTTGGGAGGCCAAGGTGGGCAGATCACAAGGCCAGGAGATCGAGACCATCCTGGCTAACAAGGTGAAACCCCGTCTCTACTAAAGATACACAAAATTAGCTGGGTGTGGTGGTGGGCGACTGGTGGTGGGCAACTGTAGTCCCAGCTACTCGGGAGGCTGAGGCAGGAGAATGGCGTGAACCCAGGAGGCGAAGCTGGCAGTGAACCAAGATCGCGCCACTGCACTCCACTGGGGTGACAGAGCAAGACTCCATCTCAAAAAAAAAAAAAAAAAAAAAAAGGAAGGAATGATTATTAGACACATGTGGTTTTCAATTGTGGTACCAGACCATTTTAATCCACCTTGGGTAAGATATTTAAACCTTAAAGATCCTTACAGGATCTTGGCTCTGTAATTCATTGTATGTAGTATTTGAAACAGTTTACTTAACCTCTCTGCACCTCTGTTTTTCATCTTTAAAATGAAATCGCATTAGTACCTATCAATTAAGACAAGGTATGTATAGTATGTACCACAATGAATGGCATATAGTAAGAAATCTGTAAGTTTAAGCCATTAGTAGTAATAGTAGTATTAATAGTTGATTAGAAATAACATATAGCACAGTACCTGGGATATTGAAGATGTTCAATAAATGGTAGATACTATTTATTGATGCGTGTCCAGTGCCCAAAACTCAGTGGACATGTGTGTCAGTGCTATTGCGGCCCATAAGTAGAAGGACCTCAGGATCTTAGCAGATGTGGAAACTTAGCTAGTTCTCAAAACTGTTCTGCTCTCATAATTGTGTAAGCCTCTCCTTCAGGCCCTTTGGGGAGAACTACTTAAGAGTAACTAATTGGTAGATGGCACCACCATGTTGCACAATATCAAGGGATACCATTCACGGTGTATTCTATGGAGCTGAGTGCAGGAACACAGTTCATATAGAATAACACATGAACGTAACCCTCTGGAGTTACACAGCGAGGCCCTGAGCTTATAACCATAGAAATAATCCCGTTAATGCTTACTGAAATATTGCAGGATGGATTCTAAGAAATAGCATAGTCAGGATTATATTTAAGGCATGCTATGAATTAAGTAATTTTTCCCCCTAAGGAACTATTCTAATTTTACAACTTTGCTTATTGGGGAAAAGCATTCCAAATTCCAAATTCACAATCAAGTGGAAATATAACTCAGTTATAATTTGAGCACAGCTGTCTTTAATTTATAACACTTTTTCCATTTTTATGTTTTTTCTTTCACCTAATTTAATTGCATTTTTAAGTTCCAGAGGAGCTTTGAGTGACCTATGAATATGAAAATATTAGACCTGTGATTGATGGAAGAATTCTTAATAGGTACCTTTACAAATTATAAATTTAATTGCACTGTTATCAATCAGGGTACTGAACAGAAAGAACAAGCTCTAGGGTTTTAACTGAGAAAACTGTTTACAGAAGTCACATGAGCATTGAAGAGCCAAGAAGAAATGGTGAGATGCCCATGGACTAACAGGGGTGAGGAGCCATGGCTGCCTTCCTGTCTGCAGGCAGAGGGAGGGGCAGCACTAGTGCCTGGTGCCAGCTGCAGCTGTGGATCAGGGGCTGCCTGTCGAGAGCTATGGCCCTAATGGGATGCAGCCGTTCAGGGAGAGAGCAAGGGGATAACGTCCCAGCCTCTCTCTCCTCCCTCCGCCTGTTTCCTGCCTGTGCTTCCTATTGGCTGAACCCATATGGAAGCCAGACAGCAAGGGAGTCCAGGGATTGCAGGCTGTAAGGATTGGCCTTCGGGGTCCCAGAGCAAGACAAAGAAGAGTTTAGAATGATCTGAGGAGTAGGGAAGAATCAGAGCAGACGAGTATCTTTTTTTGATGAACTCACCCTTTAAGACATTTTGTTCTTTTCTTCACTTTTTGCTTCTGACAATGTCATCCCAGCTCAATCTCTGACCACATTTATTTTTAGATTACCTTTCTAATGATGGTACTGTCTTATAACCTGTGATTTAAATCCTTTTTTAAACATTGATGGTTTTCAAGGAGAAAATTTTAAAAGAGGCTACTTAATTTCAAGAATAAAATGAACCTATTGAAGGCAATGCTAGATAATTCTCATAAATACAAATTATAGCCATTTCCACTGCAGTTTCCTCCTGTTATTACAGTTCAGTTCAGCAGGCATTGATTGCATTTCTCTTATGTCCCCAGCACTTAACAGGACTCTATAGGAGACATAAATAAGTGGCAGACATGGTGCTCTCCATTGTGGAGAAAGGGAAATGTATTTATGGAGCAGTTACTCTATGTCAGTCACTGCGCTAAGCACCTTACAGTCATTATCTCTTTTAATTCTTGTAGTCATGTGACAGGGTGTCATCTTCTCTTTTAAAAGTGAGAAACTAAGAGAATTTTAATAAGTCGCTTAATGTCAAAAACTTAGCAATGAATGAGTTGGAGTTTGAAGCCTCGTCCTTCTGTCTGACTCCAAAGCCCACCATTCATCCATCCATCCATCCATCCATCCATCCATCCATCCATCATCTATCCATCCATCTATTTGACACATATTTATTGAGTGCCTACTGTATGCTAGGCACAGGAGACATAAAGCCAAGTAAGGCAGGATTCTTGTGGTAACACAGCTCACAGTATGATAAAACTTGCTGATCACTCATGGTTTCTAGCCTCTCATGAAAGTAAGAAATGAGTTCATCTGCTAAGATTCAGCAGGTAGATAGCAAGAGAAGGGGACTGAGGAGACTGCATATCTAGGAGGAGAGAGTTTATAAGGTGGGAGCTGTGATTAAAAAGGAAAAACTAAAAGTGTTGCTTTATGGATACCCTGTAGTCCCTTAAGAATGCAAAGCTTCATTATTAGCTTTCTAAGTCTGATTGTTGGCCACTTCATTGAATATTCAAAGGTTTCACAGGAATTAAGCTACATCCTTGTGAGTACTTTGCCACCGTTTGAGGCTGTCAGAGGCATTGGCTGCACAGGTAATCCCCAGGATGCAAAGCAGGTGAACACACACATGAGACAGCCCTGAAGGCCTTCCTGCAAGCAGCTGAGTGGAACTCACTCTGAAGAAGTGTTAGAAGCTCCACAAGTAGGAGTGAGGCCACAATCAGAGAAATGACATTTGGTAACTTGTAAGACCCTGTGTCTGTCCTCAGGCAGTCCTGACCTGGGAACCCCTGGAAACATTAGCAAGTGTGGGATACTGTAATGCTCTGTGTTCTTAAGCACAGCTTGATATGGTTAGGGACCCTGGGTAAGCTTTGGAGGTGTGTTCTTTTCCTGTTTCTTTAACTTTCTGATTGTCCGTTGAAGGTCAGTATATTCCCCAAAGTTTCTTCCAGGTCTTTTCAAATTATAATTCCCAATAAATGAAAACTGATGAAAAGAAATCCATTAATATTGTGTGTCTAAGTTTTAACACTTAACTGATACGATGTACAATTAGTGTACATTGTTAACAATCGCAAATGTTAACTGATACAAATGTGATTGTGATTAACACTTAACTGGTACAATGTACAATTAGTGTATATTGTGAACAATGTAGTACAGTGTTAACATCACAATTGCACTATATTAGTTGATGTTAGCAATCACGTTGTTAGCACTTAACTGATACAATGTACAATTAATGAAGTGCACAATCAGTGTGCTTCATTAGAAGAAAGCAAACTGAATTATATGCTGTGCCAGTCGTAGAGAAGTTTTTATTATTCTGTGGTGAGAAAAGACAAGAACTAAAGGAAACTTTCAGTTTCGTTCTAACTTCAGTCATAGGCCATGTTGGTGTTTCTTGCATTATCACTGGTGACTGCAAAAAGTAACAGAATAGGATGAGTTCTGAAGGGTGTGCCAGTCCTCACTTCAGCACCCAGTCTCTGGACCACCCCTTTTCTTTAAACCTTCACTTTTCTTTGCCCCATGACTAGATTCTCCTGATTCCTCTCCTACCTCCCTGAATTTTTCTTCTGTTTTAGATTTATCCATCCAGTCTCACACTGTGTATTTACCAAATATTTGTCCCTGCAGCTTTTCTCTTTTGTTCTCTACACTCTCTCACTTCACAAATTCTTCTGACGTTATGGCCTCAACAGAGAGCCCTACGTGATTGACACCCAAAGACATACTTCTCCCCCTCTCTTAAAACTGAAAAAAGTTTACATTTTTAAAAAATTTCCAACTACCTACATATCCTGCTACCATCTCAAATTCAACTGAATACACATCTCAAATATATTTATTTTCCCATAGCCCCTTTCTTTTGGAATGGGACTATCCTTCTCTAATTATATAAGACCCCCTGACTCTCCCTTCACTCAGGGGAGAGTTTCAGTGCAGAATGCATACTAACCAATAGCATTGTTACTTTTCTCTTTAGAAAATGTCTTCCTTCCTTTTGAAATACTAAGGAAGAACAGAGATCTGCATTATTCACCTTATCAAGCTCTACCCTTTCATATTAAGTATTTCAATTTGTTAACTTTCAAGAAAGACCAAAGAGAGTACCTTCAATAGTTATTAGTGTGTCACAAGTATCAAATCTTCAATGTTATTTTAAACCTACATGACTGATGTATTGGAGTCCTTATTGAGCTTCTGTAAAAATTATTCTTGTAATGGCTTTTGGCAGAATGTCGGATCAAAACTAGAGATTATAAAATAAAGCCACAGTTGTTCTGAAACTCCAAATTTTACTGCATTATTGGAAGAGTAAATACAGATGGATATATTTGAGTTACTGTTGATTCTGAGGAAACTTCTACATACTGAATGAATAATTTTCTAAAGAGAGCAACAGTAAATTTCCATCTCTACTGAGATGATACTGCATCGTGTACAGGGGGAGAAGACCCTGGAACGTTTTTAAGTCCTTTCTTACCTTTTAAGTAAAATAATTTATGTATAATTATGCATATCATGAAGTGGGCTTTTTTCTGTTTCATGTACTTCATATGGAAAAGAATTCAAAGACCCCTCTGTTCTACTAAAAATAAGTTTAATAATTCCTTTTCTGAAAATATTTCATCGGCCCCCTAAGTTTGCTGATAAAGGCTGTGGAGGGGGTGAAGGAAAGGAGCAGGGCGAGAGGGGATACAAGCTGCCCCTGAAGTTTCCATCTTGGGTGTGATGAGTTTAGGACCCAGAGCACAGTTCAGGTCACTGCCAAGAGTGGCAGAAAGGGGAGTATCCACAACAATTTAGTGTCTCCTGCCCCAATCCCTATGGTGACATGCAAAGCTTTGTGGTAGGATGAGAGTTTTATACCAACGGAAAGAGAAGTAACAATAGAAAGAAGTGAAGACGGCAAGGCCTTCTGGTTGAGACATTAGAATTAATTTAACCACTGTAAGAAGAATCCTACCCTGCCCCAACCTGTGAGCCTGGTGAGCCTGGTGATAATGGAGTGAACAGTCAAGTGAAGTTTGAGGACCACCCTCAAACAGGAGGAGGATCTAGGAGGAGGACGGGAAGGGGAATGCCACAGGGAGATGCAAACCCCAGGGTGTCCCAATTGACCACTAGGTTCATCAAGAGTGGAAGTAAAACAGGGCAGTAGAGACGGGGAAACTATAGAACAGGAGGTTCATCCTCTGCTGTTTCAGCAGAGAGCCTGAAAGTGTGGTCTTTCGCTAGAGCCCACTAGAGCAGAAGGAAGACATGAGGGAAGGAGGAGAGGGGACCCCAAGGTCCAAGAAATTATGTTGTGAAACATCCTGAAGTGGAAACTTACCTTGTTGTAATCCATATTCCCTTAATGACATTATTGCAGCATCTGGAAAATGCTATTTATACTACTTAGAACCACAGAATCATGGGATTTGAGGCTTATAAGAAAGAGATTCCTCATACAAGTGAGAAAACTACGCCTCAGAAAGACAATATTCAAAGGTGGTTAAAGGCATGGGCTTTGGAGTCAAATAGACCTGATTCAAATCCATATTAATTATCAACTCTGTGGCTTTGGGGGAGATTGGTAGCTCTAATCCTCAGTTTCCTTCTACATAAAATAGGAAACACATGCCCATCTCAGGGGCCTATGGTGGGTTAATGAGATAATGTAGCACTTATAACCATTGGCATGGCTGTGTACATTATTCTTTTTTCTGTCTGCTCCACTGGCAGGTAAACTCCAACGAGTTAGGGATTTTTGACTGTTTTGCTTCTGCTATATCCCCAGTGCCTGGAACAGTGCCTGGAAGTCACTCACAAATGTATATTGAATGATTCCTATGAAGTGATTAAGATAATGTCTGGAATTTAATGACAGTGGTTGTTGAAAATAATGACAACAATAACGACCACAGAAAGCCAAAATGCAGTATTCAGAAAAGCCCATATTAGCACTCACAGTCATTGTTCAAATAATTATATTGTCAAGTAACTTAAACAATAAATATTCTTACTAACTCCCTTACTGAAAATATCTTTTTTTCCAGTGGAGAAAAAAATTTTCATATTTTTTACTACATTTATGCTGGTTTGGCTGAAAAGAAGAAACTAGCCCATTACAAACTGCCTGAAAATAAGCCTCCCAGGTAATCTGCCAGGTTGTACTTTCATCAATAATACTTTCACTTTTCACTTAATTTTAGACTTTTATCCTTCCTTTTATATATTTTTTAGGTACCTACAAAATGACCACCTCAGAACAGTACAAGACATCATGAATAATAGTTTCTATAAATCCCAGTATGAATTAATTGAGCAATGTTTCAAAGTCATAGGTTTTACAATGGAGGTAAGTATGAAAGACACTTGAACCTCTTTAGAAAGTATCTTTTTATCATCATTAATGTTAAGAGCATTTATTGAGTGCTTAATATATACCAGCATAAGTGCTTTACATATATTAGAACAGCCTTATGAAATAACTGGAAATATAAAATTTACTTTATGAGTGAAGAAATAGTGGCCTTGAGATATAATTGAATTTAGTTTTGTTCTTAATCTTTTATTTTACTTATACTTACATTTCCCATATACATATATGGGAAATATACATAAACATATATATATATATAATTTTACATAAATGCAGAAGTGTGCATGTTCTTTTTAGTGCAATCTTTTTAATAACTTTATTAAGATATAATTTACATACAATATAATTCACCTATTTAAAGTGTGTATTTCAGTGACTTTTAGTATATTCATAGAGATGTGTATTCATGACCATAATCATTTATAGAATATTTTCATATTATAAATTTTTCACCCCAAAAAGAAATATGGTAGCAATTAGCATATTTCTGACTCAATTCTGACTTCATCCCTACTTTCTATCACTATAAAATCTGCTTTTTCTGGACATTTTACGTACATGGGATCATATAATATGTGATCCGTTGTGACTGGTTTCTCTCAGTTAGCATAATGTTTGCAAGGTTCATCCATTTTTGTAGCGTGTATCAGTACTTTTTTTGTTGTTAAATAATATTTCATTTTACGGATATACTTCATGTTATTTGCCCATTCATTAGTTGATGGGCAACATTTGGGTTGTTTTCAGTTGTCTATTATGAATAATGCTGCTATGAACATTCATGTACAACTTTTTGTGTGGACATAAGTGTTCATTTATCTTTGATATATACCTAGCAGTGCAAATGCTGAATAGGGTAACTCTGTGTTTAACTTTTTCACTAAATTGTTCAACTGTTTTCCAAAATCGCTGCATCATTTTACATTCCCACCAGCACTGTATGAAGGTTCCAATTTCTCCACATCTTCACCAACACTTATTGTTATCTGTCATTTTGATTATAGTGATTCCAGTGGATGTGAAGTGGTATCACTTGAGGGTTTGGTTGAATTTACCTAATAACTTATGTCTGTGGATCTTTTTTGGAGAAATGTTTGTTCAGATCCTTTGCATGTTTTCTAATTGGGTTATTGTCTTTTTATTCTTGAGTTGTAGAAATTTTTTATATTCTAGGTACTAGCTCCTTATCAGATATCTGATTTGAAAAAAAAAATCTATTTGTTATATTTTCCCTTTCTTGATGGTGTCCTTTGAAGCACAAAAGTTTTTAAATTTTATGAAGTTCAGTTTATCTATTTTTTCTTTTATTGCTTATGATTTTAGTGTTATATAGAAAACCAAGCTCACAAAGATTTATGCCTAAGCTTTCTTCTTATAGTTATATAGTTTTAGCTCTTACATTTAGGTCATTGTTCCATTTTGAGTTAGTTTTTGTGCATATTGTGAGGTAGGGATCCAACTTCATTCTTTTGCTTCTGGACAATCAGTGTACCAGCACCATTGTTGGCAAGATTATTCTTTCCCCATTGTTCTTGGTCAAATATCAATTAACCACAAATATATAGGTTTATTACTGGACTCTCAATTCTATCTCATTGATTTATATATTTATCCTTATACCAGTATCACACATGAGTATTGTAGCTATGTAATAAGTATTGAGATTAGGAAGCATAAATCCTTCTACAACTTTGTTCTTTTTTTAAAATATGTTTTGGCTTTTCAAGGTTGGTTCCTTAAACTTTAATATAAATTTGAAGGATCAGCTTGTGAATTTCTAGCACCTTTAAAGAAATTTTTTTTGTTCAGCTCTCTCGTCCCCATCTTACCTCCTTAAATCTACATCTGCTCTCTTTCTCCTCCCCTAGCTAATGGACATATACAGGATCCAACATTCCATATTTACTTACCTAGTCCTAGAGTCTTGTTTATAGATACACACACACACCCCCATGCAAATGTGTACACATGCATATATTTGGTGAGATGATCATTCTTTTATTAATATGGGATTATATTACACACACTTTTCTATATCTGATTTTTCTTACTCAGCAATACCTGTGAAAATCCCTTCAAATTACCTAATATATCACTGAATCACCTCTTTTAAAGGCAGTAAAATGTTCTACAGTGTGTACTACCATAGTTTATTCAGCCATTCACCATGACGGGGTATATAACTATAAATGTTTCCGGATCTTTGCAACCATGAGCAAAGCTGAAGTATGTCCTTAATGACTTGTTCATTTCTTTCTATGAAATAGGTTCCTAGTAGCGGAATTTCTGGGTTAAAAGGTACATATATTTTACATTTCAATAGAACTTGCAAAATTGCCTTCCAATAATTCTGTAGCACTTCACATTTCCACCACCGATACATATTAATACCCTTCCCTCACTCATTCCTGCCAGCAATGTGTTGTGGCTTTTTAAATATTTCCTAGTCTGGTGGGTGAAAGTAACATCTCATTTTAAATTTGCATATCCTTGACAAATAATATATTTGAACATCTTTCCATTTGTTTGCTAGCTGCTTAGATTTACTCTTATGAATTGTATATTTATATATGTTGCCCCTTTTATTAAATTATTTAGATGCTTTATGTCAATTTGTAAGGGCTCATTGATTATAGACATATGTTTCTATCATTTGTGTTATGTTTCTTTATAGTTGTATATTTGTGACTTTTTGTCATATTGTTTACCATAATGAAGTTTTAAATGTTTGTTTATTCAAACAAATTTACCTTTTTGTTCATAACATCTAGGTCTCTAGTTTCGGTTAAAAAGTTTTCCCCTAACTCTAGGTTGTACGTGTAGTCTCCTAGATTTTCTTGAAAGTGAAAAAAAAAAAATTTATCTTTAATCCATTTGAAATTTATTTTATGGTACCAGATGGAGCACCACTTTTCTTTTATTCCAGATGGAGAGCCAGAATTGACTTATCCTATATTAAGGCCTTATAAGATATGTAATCTATTTTTGATGCCTCTTTTAGCCATCAATCTATGTTTTCTATTTCTATAGCAGTATTCTGTTGACTTGATTACAGTGGTTTGATTCTGTGTTTTTCTAGTAAGGCTATTCCTGCTCTCACTTTCTTCTTTTCCATACTTTCCTTAGCTATTGTTTAGCATTGCTTGTCCATACAAACTGTAAGATCAATGTGTTCAATTCCAACAACCCCATTGGGACTTTTAATTAGAATCGTATTGAATCTATATATTAGTTTTTGGAGCAATGTCATTTTCATGATATGTATGTCTTCTCATCCCAAATTATTAAATGACTTAGGTACTTTTTGTCATATGATTTTATGTTTGTTTAGATGCTGTTTTGGGTTTTTAATAATAATCTATAGTTATATTCATCTAGAACTTGCATCTTATTTTTAAATTTATTAACAACTATGTTAAGGTTTTTATTATAAGTAAAATGAATTTTCCATTGGTAGAAATTTTGAGATATATAATCATGCCATTAGCAAAAAAAAAAAGAGTTTTACCCCTTTCATGTTATATCAGTCATTTATTTTTCTTTTTTATACTTAGATCATCTAAGACTAGTCTAAATCAATATTAAGTAATAATGATTATAGTTGGCCTCTCACTCTAGTTTCTGATTTTAAATGGCTTTAGTGTTTTGCTATTTTTTGAAAAAGAATATTTATCGTAACTAATTTCCTTTTATTGCTGTTTTACTTAGGGTTGTTATTAGGAATTCTGCCGAATTTTACCAAATTTTTTTTCAGCAGCTATTGATATAATCATATTTTTTCCTATGGCAATTTGTTGATGTCTCCTTATTATGTTGATAGATTTCTTAATATTTAAATATCCTTACATTTCTGGAATAAGCCAAATAGAGTCCACCTATATTATCTTTTTGATAAATTTCTGTATCTATGAGCTAGTGTTTTATTTAGAATTTTTGCATCTATATATTTAGCAATGAAATTTATCTACTGTTTTTGTTTTCTTTTATATCAAATTTGATTATTAAAGTTATGCCAGTGAGCTTTTTTCATTTTTTCTTTGGCCTATGTGAGTTAAAATCAGTTCCTAATGTTCTCTGAAGATAAGAAGCACCTCGACACACATACGTGTTACCCAGACCTACCGTATAGAAATTTGAGAGAGATCTAGTATTACAGCATCCCATTAATTCTTATCATTAGAGAAGATTGAGGACAATGTCTTTTAAAACTTTAAATAAAGATTAGGGGCCAGGTGCTGTGGCTCACGCCTGTAATCCCAGCACTTTGAGAGGCCAAGGCGGGTGGATCATGAGGTCAAGAGATCGAGACCATCCTGGCCAACATGGTGAAACCCCGTCTCTACTAAAAATACAAAAAATTAGCTGGGCATGGTGGCAGGCGCCTGTAATCCCAGCTACTTAGGAGGCTGAGGCAGGAGAATCGCTTGAACCTGGGAAGCGGAGGTTGCAGTAAGCCAAGATCACGCCATTGCACTCCAGCCTGGGCAAAAAGAGTGAAATTCCATCTCAAAAAAAAAAAAGAAAGAAAGAAAGATAGATTAGGGTAAAACTCAACTGTGTCTGACCCTTGGGCCTTTTTGATACTGAGTCTTTAATTACCTTTCTGATTCTTCTATGGTAATTATATTTTTGAATTAGTTTTTCTCTTTTGGGTTATTTGTATTTTGCTAAGAAATTATCATGAAATCTTATGCCATAGATTTTCTTGCTGAATTTTCTTATGATACTTTAAATTAATCCCATTCTGGCTTTGTTTCCTTTCTCATTCCAATGAGAAATTCTCATTTTTGCCCTTACTCTCTTTTATCTTTAATTGGGTTTACAGGGGGTTTTGAATCTTAAAAAAAAGAAAAAGGCAAAACCACAACAGCTATTGGATGCATTTTACCCATCTGATAAATGTTTTCATGTCTGTATTATTGGTTTTAATTTGATTTTTATATTTTTATTATTCATTTGTTTCTTCTGTTTTTTTTTTTTAAGAGAATACTTGGTTCCTGTATTTCTTTACATTTGTTATTGAGTAATGAAAGCATTTAAGGCTAGAAATTTATCCCCAAGTAATAAACACTTCCTTATGTCCCATAGGTTGTATTTTTAAATTTTTGTAACAAAGCATCGTGTTTAATAGGGACTCCTAAGGCTTTTAGAGAAACTTTCAGACTTCGCCGGTAATAGTTTATTGTTTGCTACATTGATTCAGCGTGTGTGATGAAAGAAGATTTTACTCTGAATGTGAATCAGGCTTTTAGATGAACGCTTTCTGGAATTTTAGATGAACTCTTTCTGCAATTCGTTGAATTTTGATTTCATTTTCATAAATGACACCCCTGCAGCTTTAAACAGTCAGTGTGTCTGCTTAAGAAGTTTACCAGGATCCTTTGGGTTATCAGATCTCTACTAAGAGCTTAAGCTAAAACAAACAAACAAAAAACTAATTTTTCAGTTCTTCTCAAAAAAAATTAGAAAATTGAATCAGCAATATATAAAATGTAGACATGCTAATAGAAGTGAAACTTTATAAAAAATATTCAAATTGTATGCTATGAAATTATTGAATCTAATGATTTTGTAGTCTGTTTTTAAGGCATTGTTGACTCCCTTCCAAAATGGAAGACTGTCAGCAGTAACTTTAGTTCCATGATCCATCTGCTTGCCAAAAGTAGTATTTGTAAAGATGTAAGTGCTTTTGGCATATTCTCCAGATAGGGAACTTCTGCTGTCGGCGACTCTGAAGACAGGAGTCTCTCAGTCTTACCTTCTCTTTGAAAGCTTTTGGCTCCATCTTGAGTATCCTTGGTGCAGGCTTACAGGAGGTAGGGACTGGGGGATGTTTTCAAGACCTTGCCCCTAGAAGATAAGTGTGATCTTACCAACTGGGTGAGGGTGGAGAAGAAGCAGAGTAAATGGATTTTATTTTGATTGGAATTAGGGCCCTGCCTTACAAGGGAGGTTTAGGTAAATCCAGTGCCGTCTTTGTCCATCAAGATCTTAGAAATCTTCACTGATCCATTTCCCCAAAGCTAACTTTATCACCCAGAGATGTTCCAGACAATTATTTGGTAGAACAAGAATACATAGATTCAAATGGAATTCCAATTATTTAGTTCAGCACTATCTTATTTAATAAGGACTTCTTGAAAGAGAGATTTTGTTTTGTACAATCCATCTAAGAATGAAAAATGTAGAATAATGATATGACAAGTTGTCCACTGTAAGAAATGAGAAATAAAAATTACTATGAAAGGAACTTTGTTAGACTTAACTGACAAACCAGACAGTATCTGTAACAATGAATATTTAGATTACAGTACTACCCTCTAATCTGCAGTTTCACTTTCTGCAGTCTCAGTTACCTGTAGTCAACTGCAGTTTGAAAATATTAAACAGAAAATTCTAGAAATAAACAATTTTAAATAGCATGCCGTGCTGAGTAGCATGATGAAATCCCACTCCTTCCATCCTGGTAAACGAATCTTCTCTTTGTCTAGCATGTCCATGCTGTATAGGCTACTTGCCCCTTAGCCACTTAGTAACCCTGTTATCAGTTCAAAAATACATAGTACATATAGAGAGAGTTCAGTACTATCTGTGATTTCGGGAATCCACTGGAGGTCTTGGGAGGTATCTCCCATGGATTAGAGGGGACTACTATAATCTAGTGTGTTGTAGTCAAACAATAGTGGTTGTGAAACATTCCAACTTTTAAAGTAAACTTTTCTAGTATGGGCTTTCTCCTTAACCAAGAGGAATTCAGATTTGATGAAGAGACTCTTTCCTGGCTACTTTTACAGGTCCAGAATTTAGAATCTCTCATTGAGTAATCTGAATAGACATTGCTACTCTGTTTCTAGAGGAATTAATTGGTGGTAGGGAAACATAGGTGAGAGAGAGTTTGAGGAGCCAGAGGGAATCTGGAAGGCTACTTCCAGCACCAGTCAAGAATTATTAACAAGTCCTCTTGGGACCAGAGGGGGAGTTATTGCAATGAGTTCCCCCAAAGAGTTCTGATTTTACTACAACATTATGAATTATAAGGACAACAAGAAAGTTGTACTCTAGACTCAATGGCAAGCCAAGATTGAATGCATCCTTAGGAAGACACTTTACTCACAAAAAGTTGCGAGCTGAAGTTAAGTGACTTTTTGGCTTAAACGTAGAGACTCCAACTTGACCATCTTCATTTCTGAATGATGCTTTCTCTCCATTGATTCTTGGAACCCACCTGGATCTTGGGGTTGAGAAGTCAGGCTGTCCACTCTGTATCTACTACACTGCAGCTGTAATTTGGGAACTCAATGGTTCTGTGGTCTCTAGGTCAGAAAGGAGATGAATGGGCCCCTTCTCTCTCAATGCACTAGATGGTTTTTAGGCTATAAAATGGAACAAAAATCCATTGTTTAATGCATTTTCTCTGAGGACTTTTGGAGACGCTTTCAGACTTTGCTCTTAGCTGTAATTTGTTACAGTGAGACAGTACCTGGTTCTTAAGTGGCCAGTATGTGAATCTCATTCCCCCATCTCCCTCCCTCCAAAAAAAGTGAAGCAGCAAAGGTTGGCAGGATGTCTGGATTGATGTATAAGGACAGGAACATTGACTTGACCATAGCACCGTTTGTCTGAGAGTTGAAAGAAAATGATGAGAAGTGAGTAGGAGTTGAACAATTGAGAGACCACTAAGCATTTAGAACTTACCATGGATACCTCATGTAAAGGATAGAGTGTGCATACCCTTGTACATGCCATGAGGTCTGCGTGGTAGACACCCTATCATGCCGAAATTTGTGCCACTGACCTTTTACCTGATTGTCTTTTGGAAACAAGATCTGAACTGTAGGACCTGGAGTCAGAGATGACCCTGATATATTTCTGGAAAATTGTTTTTTAGGCTTTCTTTGTTTCTTTTTTCTTTCTTTCTTCTTCCTGATATCTTTCTGGAAAATCATTGTTTTGGGTGGGTGGCGCCTTCCTTCCTTCCTTTCTTCTTTCCTTCCTTCCTTCTTTCCCTTTCTTTCTTGATGGGATCTCTCTGTGTTACTTAGGCTGGAGTGCAGTAGTGAAATCAGCTCACTGTAATTTCAAACTCCTGAACTCAATCTGTCCTTCCACCTCAGCCTCCTGATTAGCTGGGACTATAGGCGATTACCACCATGCCCAGCTAACTTTTTAAAACATTTTTTTGTAGAGGTGCATCTCACTGTGTTGCCCAGGCTGGTCTCAAACTCCTAGCCTTAAGTGATCCTCCTGCCTCAGCCTCCCAAGTAGCTGGAATTACAGGCATGAGTCGTTGTGCCTGGTGATATTTTTAATACTAGAGAAATAAATGTGTTCGTAATGGCTTCAACTCTGGGAGAGGAACTCCCTGACTCAGAAAGCATGAGTTTCAGCCATATTTCAGGTGATGTGTGGCCCCCACCCAAAGACTACAGATGAGCTAGGGGCACACTCCCAGGAGACTGACTCCATATGCCACCCTGTTCTAAATATAGTCTCATTCTTATGCTCTAATTCTGATGTCCCAGGCATCATAAATGACCACTCGAATGTTTTGCTCTTGTTAACCTAACCCTAATTCTACCCCTACCCCTACCCTTTCCTGGGCATGACCACTGCCAGGCGCATCTTTCCCTGCTGCCAACATTCAGTTTCAAATCTGGCCCCTCCCCTTCCGCTGCATCATTTCCTCTCAGCCCTCCCTAATCTGGTCCTCACCCTTCCCACAGTTTGTACCTATGGAGACAAGCTGATTCAAGCACTCAGTGTCCTGGCTCTTAAAGCAGAGCCAATTTATTTGGGATTCAGTCAATAAAGAAAAAAACAGCAGTCATTCTTTTCATCAATCCTTGGTCATAAGATCAGTGTTGCTAATGGTAGATGCTCCTTGTGAACTATGGCCTGGCTCTGTTGGATGCCTGGTTAGGGGAAAACAGGAGCAGCTAATAGGAGCTCAGGGCATCCTTCTAACTGGAAGATGTATAACAAGCAAGGCAGTGCCTGCTTGTGACCAGGGACTGGGCCTCTTCCTAGTTCTTTTCTCTGCCTTTTGTCTTCAGAGTTGATCTGCTTCTTAACACATTCACTTTTGCTATCTTAGAAGCAAGGATTCATGTTTAATTGGTTTGTTTACTTAGAAGTCCCACTCATTAAAGGCAGCGTTTCGCTTATATTTGGCTCAACTACTTTCTCTTGCTTGGTTTAGTAACACTAATGTTTACTAACATTAAAATGAAACGAGTTTTGCAGCTAGCATCTATTGACAAATATAATTTATCTATTTCAAACTGTATATTTCAAATTTAAACATATTCAATGCTTATTGAACATCTAAACGTATAGCGTAGGATAAAGGAAAACATAACATCTGTTTTTGTTTTTTAGATCTGAAGCACAACCACTGCTAGATATTTTGGGAAGACTTTTAGTCCAGTTCAAGGTGATTCTCCTAGGGCGTGGTGGCCTCCCATCTAAAAGCAGAAACTGTCCCAGTTGGGATTTGGTAGAATTAAACTGCCTATTTACTTCCTTTTTATCCCCAGTATTGATTTTTTACGCTATTTTATTGGTTTTCTTGGATATGTTCTTTGTCAGTAGCTGCTTCTAATCTATTTTGATAGTAAAAGGCAACTTTTATTATCAAGATAAGTGGCATGATTCTGACATCCTCTAAGCACAGCATGCGGCCTTCACAGTTTACTGCAGCACAATTTGAGTGACTCTCCAATACAGTCTCTCTTTCTCTCACTTTCTCTCCTGATCTCTCTCACTGGTGTTGACAGCACCCCCAGTGTATGTGTCCCTTTAAATACTCTCAGAGTTTACAGTTCACGTGTGCATTTGTGATTCAGCACAATCCAAAGGAATGACAGGAAAATCAAAATCAGATATTCTCTAAAAATAACACCATTGGAAATCTCTGAAACCGTTAAACCATATGATTTCCTAAGCCATTTCCCTGCCATAGTTTTAAAATAAATGATTGGTAGTTTGATGATTCATAGTAGTTTGATGATTCAGTGAGTAGTTTGTCTCATTCAGAAACAATTTTTACCATGTAATGGGAGTTTTGTGGGGGTTTTTTACACAAATTTATGTGTCTGATGTCTAAGATGAGAATGCCTTTTTTCTGTTTTAATTGCGCTTTCATTTCTCGTGATAGTCTAAAAATCACATGCTAGCATGTTTTCTTTGGATTATTAGTTATGTCTTTAGGGAAGATCAAATAATATTTGTGAAAGAAATTAAATATTTTAAAGCATCACAAAAAGTAATGAATTTCCATGAAATACTTCATTTTTAAAAATTGGTTTTAGGCCAGGCGTGGTGGCTCACGCCTGTAATCCTAGCACTTTGGGAAACCAAGGCGGACAGATTGCCTGAACTCAGGAGTTCGAGACCAGCCTGGGCAATACGGTGAAACCCCGTCTATTTTAAAATACAAAAAATTAGCCAGGTGTGGCAGTGTGCACCTGTAATCCCAGCTACTCAGGAGGCTGAGGCAGGAAAATTGCTTGAACGCGGGAGGCGGAGGTTGCAGTGAGCCGAGATTGTGCCACTGCACTCCAGTCTGGGAACAGAGCAAGACTCTGTCTCAAAAAAAAAAAAAAAAGGTTTTGATCAGAATGGAAGGGTGTGTATATTCCATTTGGTTTGTCATTTGTAATAATTTAAAAATAATTTGATACCTTTTTCATTCAAAAAACATGAAACAAGTTACAATTCCAGAATGCCATGATTTAGCCAACGTTGATGACTTGAACTAAACGACAGGGCCAAGGAGGTAGCTGGTAAAATAAAAATAATTCTGTGCTAGGGAGTCAAGATCCCTGGGCTAAAGTCCTTGACACTGCTTATTTCTGGCTGTGTGTCCAACAACTAAACTTTCTGGTCTAAGCTTATTTACCAGTAAAAGGAGGGGAAAGGGATAATTAATTTCTGAGTCACTTCCAACTCTATGATTTCATGACTAAAATTGAGGGGCACTTAATTTCCTTCTAGTCTTTGCAGATTGCTCATGCCATTTTATTGCTTTAAGTGTCTGCAGAATTGAACCTAAGAATAGAGAACATATTAATATCTCACGTACCAGCAGCTGCAAATGCTAATTGCAAAGCATCTCCTTCTGTCCCATCAGTTCTTATCTGCCTGGTATGTGAATTGCAGTAACATCCTATCCTGGGTCCACTCCTCCCCACACTCCCTCCACCCCCACCTGCCTCCCTGTCCTTTCTCAACAGGAGCATCTGCACCGTGGCTCCAAGGAGTAGACTGGATAATGCCACATCTGCCAGGGTTGGGCCACTTTGTCCTGGTCCATGATGACCCCCACCTACTTTGCGGTCTGGTCATTGTTCTCTCAGTCCTCTCTCACATAGGTATCAGTTAGGCATCAGGTATAGGTTGAGGCCCTAAGAAACGACTTAGCACATTTTGCCAAAACAACTCTGGACACCAAACTCAGTCTACCCTGCATTGACTGTTGCTTCCATTCCCAAAACAAAATCACTGAAAAGGAAATCATATATTTCCCAACCACAGGCCTCTGCCACTTAGAGAAGTTAATTGGCTTTTGGGGGAAAAAAAAAAAAAAAAAACTGGCTTAATGAGAATTTTTTGTTCTCATAAAAATCTAACCACTCACTCAGGATGCAAAGTTTTGTGTCCGGAATTGGTGGGTTCTTGGTCTCGCTGACTTCAAGAATGAAGCCACGGATCCTCACGGTGAGTGTTACAGTTCTTAAAGATGGTGTGTCCAGAGTTTCTTCCTTCAGATGTTCAGATGTGTCCGCAGTTTCTTCCTTCTGGTGGGTTGGTGGTCTCGCTGGTGAGCGTTATAGCTCTTAAAAGCAGCGTGTCTGAAGTTGTTAGTTCTTCCCAGTCGGTTGGTGGTCTGGCTGACTTCAGGAGTGAAGCTCCAAACCTTCACGGTGAGTGTTACAGCTCATAAAAGCAACATGGACCCAAAGAGTGAGCAGCAGCAAAATTTATTGAAAACAAAAGAACAAAGCTTCCACACTGAGAAAGGGGACCCCAGAGAGTTGCCAGTGACTGGTTCCAGCAGTGTGCTTTTATTCCCTTATCTGGCCCCACACACATCCTGCTGATTGGTCCATTTTACAGCGAGCTGATTGGTCCGTTTTACAGCGAGCTGATTGGTCCATTTTTACAGAGTACTGACTGGTGTATTTACAAACCATGAGCTAGACACAGAGTGCTGATTGGTGTGTTTATAATCCTTTAGCTAGACACAGAGTGCCAGACAGAAAAGTTCTCCAAGTCCCCACTAGGTTAGCTAGATGCAGAGTACTGACTGGTGTATTTACAAACATTGAGCTAGACACAGAGTACTGATTGGTGCATCCACAATCCCTTAGCCAGACATAAAGGTTCTCCAAGTCCCCACTAGATCCAGGAGCCCAGCTGGCTTCACTTAGTGGATCCTGCACCAGGGCCGCAGGCAGCCCTGCTCGCCAGTCCCGTGCTGGGCACCCGTACTCCTCAGCCCTTAGGCTGTCAATGGGACCCGGCCCTGCGGTGCAGGGGGCAGCGCTCATCGCTTGGGCCCTCGTCGCTTGGGCCCGGCAGGAGCCTTGGGCATGGGGGACTGCAGGTCCCCAGCTTTGCCTCACGGAGAGGCAGCTGAGGCCCGGTGAGAAATCAAGTACCCGGCAGGCTGGCACTGCTGGGGGACCCAGTGCACCCTCTGCAGCTGCTGGCCCAGGTGCTAAGCCACTCACTGCCTGGGGCCAGCGGGGCTGGCCGGAGTGCTGACCCGTCGAGCCCACGCCCACCCAGAACTTGCGCTGGGCCGTGAGCGCCTCGCGCAGCCCATTTCTCACCGGCTCTTCTCCCTCCACACCTCCCCGCAAGCAGAGGGAGCAGGCTCCGGCTTCGGCCAGCCCAGAGAGGGGCTCCGACAGTGCTGTGGAGGGCTGAAGGGCTCCTCAAGCACTGCCAGAGGCCGAGGAGGCGCCAAGAGTGAGGGCTGCTAGCATGTTGTCACCTTTCAGTTTGACACCAAAAGAAGGGGACATTTAGATTTATTTAAAAATTCTGAGAAAAGTAAATAGAAACAATGAGGCACAGATTAAGAGTCTTATAGACGTAAAACAAGAGAGATTCTGTTTTGAAAGTGAAGGAACTTGTACTGTCACTTGACTGAAACAAAAGAAAACAGTTTGACAAGCATTTATTGAGTACTACCTGTGTACCAGGCCCTGTGCTAAAAACTAGAGATATGAATTAGTCACAGTTTCTGTCCTCAGTAAGTTTGTAATCTGATAGAAGAAATATACACTAGGCATCATGTCAATAGACTCTATGACAGCAGAAAATTTCACGGAAACATGAAGTCTGAGGTGGAAAAAAGAACACCCAGAATGGGAAAAAAGAACAGCGTAAGCCAGAACTGAGACATGAAATTAACAAAATAACATGGAATGCTTGGGAACCTATGAGGAGTTTGGCTGAAATATGTCGAAGAAAACTAGCTGGAAATGATAATGGACAGGCAGTCAGGCACAGGAAGATGTGGCACCTTCCTTCTAATGCCTTGGTAGGAAGCTGGAGCTTTATTGCTAGGGGAATAGGGGCCACTGAAGGATTTTAACTGGAGACATAGGATGATGTGATTTGCCTGCTAGAAAAGTCACTCTGACAGCCATATGGAAAACGGATTGGCAAGTGGCAAGACCAGAGGCAAGGAGACTGGTCAAGAAGAGGATCATGCCAGAGGCAAGCTGTGCCCTAATCATGCTTTTGAGTCTAGGTATGACCCTCACCTTGACGGATAAATATACAACTAAATGCAGGCAGTTCACCTGGTAGTTGTTTTTAATATCCAAAGAAGGCATGCTTGTGCTCAGAAAGGACAATTTACAGTTGCTTATATTTAATTAATTCAGTATATGTATTAATGATTTTGAAACCATATATCTATATCTAGATTTTTTCTTAAAATTTTAAGTTCTGCTCACTCATCATTTTATTCAATTTGTGAATCCAACAGTTTTTTGTATAAGAATAGAAAAAAAATCTCAGTTCTTTATTCATTTAACTCATAAACATAACTTTTCATTTCTCTAAACAAACATAACTAAATTCTCTTAAACACTTGAACTTATATAAAAATTTAGTACATCTCAGTCTTTTGAATGCTCCAAATGATGGACAGAGCAGGCTTACAAGGACTGATAAGTGCTTTCTAAACTTTCTAATAATTTACCAAATCTTCTTATCCACTTAAACTTATTAGTGCCTAAGAAGATATAATAATTCAAAATTATTAATGTAGTAAATCAAGTTATCTTTTACATTTGAATGCAGTTTGCAATCAAAATATGTTCTGCTTTTCAAATTAAGGTCATAAGTGTTATATCAAATAAGTATTTAAATTTAAGTCGCAAGACTAATTGTCAGAGGATTTACTATGTCGCTAATGTGATCTTTACTGTGTCTCACATATTAAGTTTTAGATATTTAAGAATAAACACACTGATTATTCCGAGATTACATATCTTATTCATAAATTTAACCAAAAAAAAAAGCATTAGTTTGGTAGGGCTACCATAACAAACTAACACATACTTTGTAGCTTAAACCACAGAAATGTATTGTTGACAGCACAGGAGGCTCAAAGTCTGAGATTAGGATGTGGACAGGGTTTGTTTCCCCTGAGGGTTGTGAGGGAGAATCTGTTCTATGCTCTGCTCCTAGTTTCTGGTGGTTCCCCAGTCATCATTGGTATTTTTGTACTGCAGGTCCATCACCCCATCTCCACCTAAATTTGTCTTCACTTGGTGCTCTCCTTGTGTGTGTCTGTCTTTTCACATGGTGTTCTTTTTTTTTTTTTTTTGAGGCGGAGTCTTCACTCTGTCGCCCAGGCTGGAGTGCAGTGGCGCGATCTCGGCTCACTGCAAGCTCCGCCTCCCCGGGTTCGCGCCATTCTCCTGCCTCAGCCTCCCGAGTAGCTGGGACTACAGGCGCCCGCCACCGCGCCCGGCTAATTTTTTGTATTTTAGTAGAGACGGGGTTTCACCGTGTTAGCCAGGATGGTCAGACACCAGTGTAGCAGATTAGGAATCCACCCTACTCCAGAATGACCTTATCTTAACTATTTACATTTGCAATGACCCTATTTCCAAATAAGATCACATTCTGAGTACTGGGACTTAGGACTTCAACATATGAATCTGAGGAGTACACAATTCAACCCACAACAGATACTACAGATTTCATTTACTTCAATACCTCTATTCTTATTTTTATATTTTCCTGGGGTTCTGAACTGAGACTAAAAGTTCAGGACTATTCTTTGGGGAGAAAGAATTTTGAAACTTTCTCCAAAATCTAGATCCTGCTTTTTTCTGGGACAAGGTTTCTCAACCTCAGCACTATTTACATTTGGGACCAGGTAATTCTTGCGTGGTTTCTCCTATGCAATGTAGGATGTTTAAGCAGCACCCTTGATCTCTACTCCGTAGATGCCAGTAGCGTTCCAACCCCATTTGTAACAATGAAAAATGTCTCCAGACGTTGCCAAATGTCCTGTGAGGGCAGAGTTGTTACCCCTTTCCCCACAATTGAGAATGACTATTTTAAGGTCATTTAATCCAAACCACAGATCTGGGTCTACTCTCATCAGATCCAGATGGGGAACCCCAAGATGTACCTTTCAGCTGATATTTACT
The DNA here is from genome assembly GCF_043159975.1 of Macaca nemestrina. NCBI lineage: Eukaryota > Metazoa > Chordata > Mammalia > Primates > Cercopithecidae > Macaca > Macaca nemestrina. The sequence goes on along the minus strand of NC_092133.1, from coordinate 117,808,140 downwards.
TGTGTTACCTGGTGTATCATACATTCCACTTGGCATATTTCAGGTGTTACTCCTACTCAATTTTCATTATAACCCCTCTGAAGAATTTTTCTGCAGGTTTGGGTAGGCAGGATTTGGAGATGCAACTCTATATACAGCCAAGCCTCTTCACTGTTTTACTGGATTCAACCAATTCCTTAAACTTTATGATGGAATTCTGCATCATTTTATACACTTCCAAGTTCATAGACCAGTTTTATACTAATTACATTGGTAACATCCTTATCAAGGGTAAAAAAACACATTTTAAAACACTTTTATTTAAGTTCAGGGTACCTGTGCAGGTTTGTTTACGTAGGGAAACGTGTATCATAGGGTATTATTGTACAGATTATTTCATCATCCAGGTATTAAGCCTGGTACCCATTAGTTATTTTTCCTGATCCTCTCCCTCCTCCTACCCTGTGCCATGCCTCCTACCCTCCAACCTCCAATAGGCCCCAGTGTGTGTTGTTCTTCTCTATGTGTCTATGTGTTCTCATCGTTTAGCTACCACTTACAAGTGAGAACCTGTGGTATTTGGTTTTCTGTGTCTGTGCTATTTTGCTAAGGATAATGGACTCCAGTCCATCCATGTCCCTGCAAAGGACATGATCTCATTCTTTTCTATGGCTACATAGTATTCCATGGTGTATATGTACCAATGTATTTTCTTTACCCAATGTATCATTGATGGGCATTTAGGTTGATTCCATGTCTTTGCTATTGTGAATAGTGTTGCAGTGAACATATGCATGCATGTATCTTTATAATAGAACAATTTATACTCCTTTCGGTATATACTCAGTAATGAAATTGCTGGATCAAATAGTATTTGTGTCTTTAGGTCTTTGAGGAATTGCCACAGTGTCTTCTACAATGATTGAACTAATTCAGACTCCCATCAATAGTGTAGAAGCATTCCTTTTTCTCCACAACCTCACCAGCATCTGTTATTTTTTGACTTTTTAATAATAACCATTCTTACTGGTGTAAGATGGTATCTGATTGTGGTTTTGATTTGCATTTCTCTAATGATCAGTGACCTTGAGCTTTTTTCATGTGATTGTTGCCTGTATGTATGTCTTCTTTTGAGAAGTGTCTGTTTATATCCTTTGCCCACTTTTTAATAAGATTGTTTGTTTTTTTCTAAGGCCTATAGTTTCCTCCAGAAAAATACAGCACAATGTCAGATGCTGTATGAATTTTTCCACCTGAAAGCCATGAAAGCCCATGCTGGTTGCTTCATTGCAAGTTACGCATATTACAAATGCTAATTCCTTACCAGAATTTCCTTAGAAAAATTATCTACATCTAATCTGTCAGCATAGGTATTGTTCCACTTCTGAAATACACCCTACATGCATTTACTTCTTTCCATCTCTACCATTTACTGTTATATCCAAGTCACTGTTACCTCTCACCTAGACCACTGCAGTAGCCTCCTGAGTTTTCCGTCTTGCCCCAATCCACTCTGTTTCACAGTATAACTAGATTCATCCATTTAAAACACAAAAGATAATGTTGCTTCCCACTCTGAAATCTCTGGTAGCTTTCTCTGGTAATTAGCACAAAATCAAACCTTTTTTTTTTTTTTTTTTTTGGCAGCCCAATCTCACTCTGTCCCCCAGGATGGAGTGCAGTGGCACGATCTCGGCTTACTGAAGCCTCCGCCTCCTGGGTTCAAGTGATTCTCCTGCTTCAGCCTCCCGAGTAGCTGGGATTACAGGTGCATGCCACCACGCCCAGCTAATTTTTGTATTTTAAGTAGAGACAGAGTTTCGCTATGTTGTCCAGGCTGGTCTCAAACTCCTGACCTCAAGTTATCCAACTGCCTCGGCCTCCCAAAGTGCTGGGATTACAGGTGTGAGCCACAGTGCCCAGCTCAAGCTCTTTCTGTTGGCCCAGAGAGCCTGGGTGGTGTTGCCCAGGCTCACCTCTCTGATTTCTTACTGTACCGTTCCTCATCCTCACCCTCTTCCTGCCCTCATGGGTCTTCCTTCTTTCTTCTAGGAAGATTTTTGCCTTTGCTGTCCTCTGCCTAGAATAGTTCATGTCTGGTGACTTCCTGTCATTCAGGCCTCAACTTCCACATCACCTCCTCTGAGGACAACCTTCCCCGACCTCCTAACTGAAAAAGTCTGCCTGTCCTTTCCCAGGAACTCTCCTCTTTATTAAGTTAGCACCTCTTAGCTCTATTTTCTTCGTAGCCCTTGTAATTTTTTTTCTGAACATATCATGTTTGTTTATTTGCTTATTTTCCTACTGTTTGCCCCCCAACCCCCGCACGGCCTGAACACCCCAAGGAAGCCAGGATCCTTAGCCTATCTGCTACTGAATTACCTGAGACTAGAACAGTGCCCAGCATAAAATATGTTTTTATTAGATCAATGAATAGATATCCCACATATATATTCATTCAACAAATATATTTGTTGTTTATATATTTACTACATATATATTTATTATGTATGAGTAAATGCATGTCCTTGAAGATGTTTTTTCATATCCAGCTTTTATCTGGACTTGGAATATGGGAGTGAATGGAATAATCACCTTTGTTAAGTGTAGGAGCTGGGCTGGAATAGATGCAGCAACCTGTAAAAACAGTAAAGAATTTTGCCTCTTTCCTGTATTTCACTGTACCATGAACATAGTTGAAGAGCTAGAATTACCACAGACTCCTTGACAAATGCCTCCAGTGTCTCCAAAAAGAATCATATATGTGTGTATATGTGTTTCTGAATGTAATTTGATGTACCTTAATTAGGAATGTATGTTAAAGAAATAATAACTGCTATAAACTCTACGCCGTCATCTAAAATTCTTATGTGGCCTGGCACAGTGGTTTACACCAATAATCCCAGCACTTTCAGAGGCCAAGATGGCAGATCGCTTGAGCCCAGGAGTTCGAGACCAGCCTGGGCAACATGGCGAGACCCTGTCTCTACAAAATACCAAAAATAAAATTAGCTGGGCATAGTGGCATGCAACTGTAGTCCCATCTACACAGGAGGCTTAGGAGGGTGGATCACTTGAGCCCAGGAGGCAGAGGTGGCAGTGAGCTGAAGATAGTGCCACTGCACTCCAGCCTGAACAACAGTAAGACCTTGTCTCAAAAAAGAAAAAATAATAATAATCTTATGCTTACATTTAAACCACACATATCCTTTTATTTTGGTCCTGGGATCTTCTGATTTTTCTTTCTTAGCTCTCCTTTATTCACACATACAGCCTCACTTTTAAGATGGCCTCAAGGAAAATCCATATGGTAACAACCACACTAAGTTCTGAAATTCAATTCTGCATGGATAGATTTATCTATGGCCTAATGAATGAGGCATTTCTACTTCCTCTGAGAACAGCTTCTCATTTTTATTTTTTATTCATATTTGCATTTATAAAATATTTTTAAGCACTTACTGGGTAACAGGCACTATGCTAACCTCTGAGGTTAAAATAATGAAAGAGGATGAGCCTACTTGGATCTCAGTGTGGCATTATCATAGTCTACAGATAGATATGATAGGGCCTGAGGGTTCTCTCCCTATCTGTCCCCAGTCATAGTCACTGGTTGGCTGTACTCAAGGGAAGAATGACGCTAATGTTTCTATGGTATGTTTCAGCAACTTGGAAGCATATACAGTATACTGGCTGCAATCTTGAATGTTGGCAACATTGAATTTTCTTCTGTGGCATCTGAACACCAGATTGACAAGAGCCACATTTCTAATCATACAGCCCTGGAGAACTGTAAGTTTTATTGTCTTCTATTCAAAACTGAAATCTTTCAAAGTCTTATGGCATACCATAAGTATCACATAAGGATCATTTCAAGCAATTGTGCTAACCTAGAATCCTTAAAAGAATACTCAGATTTAATGTGTGTAAAATTAAAATTTCAAAGTCCACTACTTAAAACATCTTCACGCTTCTAAATTAACTGATTACTGTAGAAAATGTTTCTAAAGACTAGGCTTTTATGACTATTTTGGGAGCTATTTACATTTCGATATAAAAGCACAGATAGTATAGTTAAAATTCAGTAAACTGATCTGAAAAAGAATTATGTTAGGCCGGGCGCGGTGGCTCAAGCCTGTAATCCCAGCACTTTGGGAGGCCGAGACGGGCGGATCACGAGGTCAGGAGATCGAGACCATCCTGGCTAACACAGTGAAACCCCGTCTCTACCAAAAAAAAATACAAAAAACTAGCTGGGCGAGGTGGCGGGCGCCTGTAGTCCCAGCCACTCGGGAGGCTGAGGCAGGAGAATGGCGTAAATCCGGGAGGCGGAGCTTGCAGTGAGCAGAGATCTGGCCACTGCACTCCAGCCTGGGTGACAGAGCGAGACTCCACCTCAAAAAAAAAAAAAGAATTATGTTATTGTCTTATAGATTTAACATCTATATCATTTTACAAGTAATAAAGACCTGTATGTTTTCATACTAGATGGATTTTACACTCATTCATCCTGGGTTAATTTTGCAATCATTTTTACACAAGAGAAGCATGTCATAGTATTTGCTTCAAATCAAGTTTTCCTTAATAGTAGAGTTTGATAAATTATTTCCAGTAATTTAAGGTTTTCCATTAATATCTGCAACAGCACAGCTTTTTTCTATTTAGTATTACCTAGTATGCCCTGTTATTTTATTTTTAATATTGGCACACACTTTCATAATTCCATATTTGCTGTTTCATTAATAATAATAAATGGAGAATCAGTCCTGGTCCAGAGGCTCACATCTCTTTTTTATTTTATTATTATTATTTTTTTTTTGGAGACAGAGTCTCACTCTGTCATCCAGGCTGGAGTGCAGTGGCATGATCTTGGCTCACTACAAGCTCCACCTCCCGGGTTCATGCCATTCTCCTGCCTCAGCTTCCCAAGTAGCTGGGACTACAGGCACCTGCCACCATGCCTGGCTAATTTTTGTATTTTTAGTAGAGACAGGGTTTCACCATGTTAGCCAGGATGGTCTCGATCTCCTGACATCGTGATCCGCCCACCTCGGCCTCCCAAAGTGCTGGGATTACAGGCATGAGCCACCATGCCCAGCCCAAAGGCTCACACCTCTAATCCCAGTACTTTGGGACGCCGAAGCTGGTGGATCACCTGAGGTCAGGAGTTTGAGACCAGCTTGGCCAACATGGTGAAACCCTGTCTCTACTAAAAATACAAAAATTAACCTAGTGTGGTGGCACATATCTGTAGTCTCAGCTACTTGAGGAGGCTGAGGCAGGAGAATCGCTTGAACCCAGGAGGCAGAGGTTGCAGTGAGCTGAGATTGTGCCACTGCACTCCAGCCTCGGTGACGGAGCAAGACTCTGTCTCAAAACACAAACACACACACGCACGCACACACACACAGACACACACACCCAAAATAGAGAATCATGATACAAATTTTAATTTATATACTTTTTCCTGATTTATGCTCAGGAACAGAATGAGATGGGATAGTTTTAGGGGGCTAAGTGCCAAATTATCCTGGTCTGGACCTGTCCCCAGCATCCCTATAAATGCTATCCCACTGTGTCTCTGGAGCCAGTGTGGGAATACAGTAGCACAAGTGTATGGAGTTGGCTTGTAGTGACTGGCATGTGCCTGGAAACCTCAAGGAAACATGTTCTAATTTTCCATATATAAAAAATTTAATTGGCATGTATGATATTAACTTATCAGAAGTAGAAGGAATAACCCTACAACTCCATTGATAAGTTGTAAATCTTACATCTGATCATATTCATAAGAACTAGCAGCAGCCAGTGGAATGAGTTGCAATAGAGATGGGTTGTAGGTAAGAGTATACCTAGAAACAACCATACTAAAAAATGATTTTGATGATTGAGAACCTATTTCTGCATAAGAGAAGACAGTCATATAGGTTACAAAACGTTGATATTAATATGAATATCATTGAAATTAATTAACGTACTTTCTGGAATAACCACTCATGGAAAGTTAAAACTTTATTAATTTATATTAAAATGCTTTAATGAAAAGTTATAAGGAATTATGTCCAAACCAAGGCTGCATTTCCATATGGTTTTACAAAAGCATTGTTTCAATTAAGCACCGGTTCTGACCATTTTGTCCCATAAATATCTCTCAAATCTGACCACTTCTCTTTATCATCATTGTCGCCATTCTCATGAAAAACAACATCACCTCTCACGTGAACAAGTGACCTCCCATTTGTTCATATCACATCAAAAATTGAGTTTTTCCAGGTCATTCTGCACGATTATTTCAGAAACCACATAACCCATGTATCAGTGGGCTCTCTGTCTCCCCCTTTCCCTCTCCGTCTTCACCTCCACCTCCCTCTCCCCCTCCCTCTCCTTCTGCTCCTCCTCCTTCTCCTTTTCTCTTCCTGCTTAAATTTCTTGATTGGCTTCCCATTCTTGCTGGATAAAGATCATCAAGAGTAGTGCTTTGTTTAGAAAGTATTGTACTTAGCAATATATCCCCAGGTAAAATGCCTAGCATGTAGTAGACAATAAATCTATGTCAAATAAATAAACAATGTAGGAACAGAAATAGACACACAGATCAGTGGGAGACACTGTTCAGAAACAGATCCAAAGTATATTACCAAAAATGGCATTACAAATCACTAGGGAATGAGTATTGTAGAGAACTGGCTAACCATTTTGGGGAGGAGGAATTTGAATCATTCTCATATACTGTATACCAGAATGAATTCCAAACATAGACACATTTAAATGCAAAAAAACCGTAAAAGAGACTGGAATTGATTTATATAATTTTGAGGGGAGAAAGGACTTGAAGAAGTTTATGTGTAGAAAATCAAAAGCACAAATGATTTTCTTTAAAAAAAATGGATATTTGACTACATAAAAATTAAAACTTTTATACTGAAAAAAAGAAAACATAAATAAAATTGCAGTACAAATGAAACTGAGGGAAAATATTTACAACATATATATCAAAGCATTTCTTTAAGCTATGAAGAGTCTCATAAATTGATCAGGAAAAGATGAACATATCAATGAAAATATTGCAATTTTCAAACTAAGAAACACAAATTACCAATAAAAATATGAAAGAAGAAAGTATTCAGCTTCACTAGGAATCAATTACAAATAAATAGAAAACATTTTCTCCTATCAAATTGGCTATTTTAGAAAAATGATAGTCCCTGATGTCCATGAAATTGAATTGAAATTATTGGTGTTTTATTTGGCTGAGAGGAGTGTAATTTGTTCAGACTTTTTGAAGAGCAGTTAAATAGTATATATCAAAGAACTTTCTTGATCCCAGGAGTTCGAGGCCAGCCTGGGCAACATGGTGAAACACTACATCTACCAGATAATAATAATAATTAGCCAGGTAGGTTGTCATGCGCCTGTGGTCCCAGCTGCATGGGAGGCAGAGGTAGGAGGATCTCTTGAGTCCAGGAGGTGATGCTGCAGTGAGCCGTAATTGTGCTGTAGCACACCAGCTTGGATGACAGAGCGAGACTATGTCTCAAAAAAAAAAAAACTTTTACATATTTACATATTTTGAAAAATTGCTGCCCTATGCTAAGAAAATAGTACAAAATATGAACACAGATTTGTGCTTAAAATATTTATGCAGGCTTTTTTTTTTTTTTTTTTTTTTTGAGATGGAGTCTCACTCTGTCTCCCAGGTAGGAGTGCAGTGGCACAATCTCTCCTCACTGCAGTCTCTGCCTTCTGGCTTGAAGTGATTCTCCCGCTTCAGCCTCCCGAGTAGCTGGGACTACAGGTCTGTGCCACCATGCCTGGCTAATTTTTGTTTTTTTTTTTGAGACGGAGTCTTGCTCTGTCGCCCAGGCTGGGGTGCAGTGGCCGGATCTCAGCTCACTGCAAGCTCCACCTCCCGGGTTTACGCCATTCTCCTTAGTAGAGATGGGATTTCACCATATTAGCCTGGCTGGTCTCAAACTCCTGACCTCAGGTAATTCACCCACTTTGGCCTCCCAAAGTGCTGGGATTACAGGCGTGAGCTACTGCGGCTGGCCTATACTGGCATTTTTTACAATTTTGAACATAGGGAAACAATTTAAACATCCGCCAATTTAAAAATTATTGCTATATTATCGTATTTGTCAGAATATTATGCGCAAATTAAAGCATATTTACAAACAATATTGAACAAAATGGGAAATGCATAAGATGTTATATGAGATAAAATGTTTGTACAGACTAATGGTAGTAAATATGCCTAGAAGGAAAGAAATGCAGAATGTTAACTTAGAAGGTAAAATTTCTGCAATGAGCCTATAGTACTTCCACGATATGAAAAAATATAGGATTTAACAATCTTAGCACATAACCAAGAAACATCTTGTCACAAGTGCTAAAAGTTAAATTTAAAATGTTCAAAATATTTTAAAGGAAGAACAACAGATTTGAAAAATTAGCCAATCTGTCATGTAATAATTTTGGTTAAAGATGTTTATTATATTCAAAAATGAGTTTTGTTCACTGAGTTAAAGTGTTATTAATTTTAAATTCCCCATGAAATGTAATCAACATTAAATGCCAAATAAAAGTTTGTTCAAGCATCCAGTTTTAACATAATTTAGTAATTGAAGTATGAAACTAAAAAGTAGGATGATATGTACATGAATGTCAAGTATAAGTACATGAATGTCAAGGTAAGTTTATGCTCTTTCTGTTGTGTATTGCAGAAGGTACTTGAAATACATTTATTGAGGTATACCCCTGAAGTCTATGTAACCTTCCAATTAATTTCTACATTTTGAAAATGTGTATGTAATAATGATATCCAAATTATGCCAAAGCTATTCATTATATTTTAAAATTATTTAGCATAATTTAGTGAAAGTATGTTTGACATCACATAAACAACCACTTGCTTGTGCAGCTGTATTCCTCTGCCAGCCAGTGTGATTTGGGTTGTGTTGTAACATGCAGTAGCCTAAGTTTAACCAGCTGAGAAAAGTTGAGAAAAGTGATCAAGAAGAGACATAGGACTCATGTTGAATAGTATCATATTTTTACATTACATAATCTCCACACATTTAATTCACGTCATTTGAAGAAGGCAGATTAAGACATTTTCATTTTGGGGGAGTGACCTCATTGCCATAATTTCTTCTAACAATGCATCTGTTTGTTTTTCAGGTGCTTCTTTGCTTTGTATTCAGGCAGATGAGCTACAAGAAGCTCTCACCTCCCACTGTGTGGTCACTAGAGGAGAAACAATTATACGACCCAATACTGTAGAAAAAGCTACCGATGTCAGGGATGCCATGGCTAAAACCTTATATGGACGTCTCTTTAGTTGGATAGTCAACTGCATTAACAGTTTGTTGAAGCATGACTCATCACCAAGGTAAAAATTTTTACAGAAACATTTTTTCCCAAATGTCAGGTGATGTAAATCTATTTTCTAATTGATTGTTTTGTATAGATCTCTTTCAAGATGTTTCTAAAATTGATATAATTAAATTATCAAAATTATAATTTAGTAGATAAGCTTCACTTCCTAGTAGTTCCACCTCATAATGCCACTTAACTATAACACTTTTAAACTGCTGCAACATAAAACCTGTAGCAACATAAATAACACAATAAAAAGCGAATTTTTAAAATGTGATATCTTACTATCAACTAATAGGTTTTTTAAATTAGAAGTTGTACCATGAAGCATATACCATTTTATGCTTGTATAAAATGTCAGCTCAGCAATTCTTTGTTTTTATTTTGGGGGTTTAAATTAAACCTTAAAGATAAAGGAAAACTTTATTTTCACATTTTAATTCTCACTGTAATGCCATTACAGCCTCACTGTAACTCCAATGAAATTTGGTTCAGAAATGCACTAGATAAACATAGGTAATAGTAAATGGCAGAGCCATGATGTAAGCATTGTTATCTGACTGTAAGTCTAGATCATTCCTTCTTCAAGATAATTACAGCCACCATTGATTGAGTGCTCTCTATAGGCAGGGCTTATACATGGACACAAGTCCTTACATCTAAAGCTTTGTTCTGTGATAAATGCCATTTTGCATGTGGAAAAGCAAGATGGATGCCTACCATAAGATCACCTCATTCACACTTGCTTACTAAGCATAAAAGACCATTTATACACATTTCAAGGATGCAATTCATTATTTTTTTCACTAAAATACATGCCACACCATAATACTATGTATAGTCAAACTGTCTAAGAGCTTATCCATTATTTCTCCATGTTCTTAACTTTGTGTCTCTCAAAATTGCTTCTGTACCTCCTGGGTACTATCTATACCATTTTCCCATTATGATGTAATGGTCAAAATGGTTGTATGTTCTGGTACGGTCATCTATATTATGTCAAGCATTCATATGAAAATGGAACAAATTCAGGGATTTTTATTATCTGTATATTCCAGAAAATGTAGGCAAGATATTTAGAGATTTGGCCTCATTTTGTTAATTATCATCTGCATGTTTGGCACTAAATGGTACCTACCCAGAAAGGGGATCTACTATATCCACTGTAGCCTGTGTACTAAATGTACATATACTAAATATACTAAATAGCAACTTTACTTTCCATTCACTAATGAAAACCATCCAACTCTTAGATTTTAAAAATTTTTACAGAAAGTTTAAAAACTAAAGGGAGACCATTTGAAATAATGTAGTTCAACTTTGTTAAGTTGTACACTAAGTTTTTAAACAGCATATGTTGTATGCTGGGCTTTGCCACTAACTCGTTATGGGACACTGGGCAACTTACTGCATTTGTCTGGGTCTTTCCCTCCTCAACTGTTAAATAAGGGCATTGAGCCTGGCGCGGTGGCTTACGCCTCTAATCCCAGCACTTTGGGAGGCCGAGGCGGGCAGATCACAAGGTCAGGAGATCGAGACCATCCTGGCTAACATGGTGAAATCCCATCTCTACTAAAAAAACAAACAAAAAAAATTAGCGGGGCATTGTGGCAGGTGCTGGTAATCCCAACTACACCAGAGGCTGAGGCAGGAGAATCGCTTGAACCCGGGAGGCAGAGCTTACAGTGAGCCAAGATCGCGCCATTGCACTCCAGCCTGGGCGACAGAGTGAGACTCTGTCTCAAAAAAAAAACAAAAAACAAGGCCTTGAATGACAAGTCAGTGGTCTTAGTTGTTGGGTGTATCTTGGAGCCTTTTAAGAATGTCTTGAAAACTGCCTATTTCCTTCACTTAAAAATAAAAACTGGATATATTTCTATATCCCCACGAAAATATTGCACACTTATGATTCCAGTCCTCTTGAAAGCCATTAACAGATCCTACTTTAAGAATCTCTAAACTGGATTATTTGTAAGGTCCCTCCTGGCTCTAACACTTTTTTATGCAGTGAGTTAAATATTTATCTCTGTGGGATCCTGTGGGGCAAAGAGATTGTAAAAGGATAATAATCTTTACTAAACCAGCATAAGTTTTAACTAGACATCTTGCCTCATAAAATAATACAGAATTATTATTCAAAATAAGAACTTTCAGATATACTCAGATAGCTTTCCTTTTGTCCATCCCAGCACATATTTAAAGTATTCTGCAGCCTGGATTTTGAATTCTGTTGCTTCCTCCAAATGTAGGGCGGATCCTTCAGCTCAGAGTGTGCAGTTGCTGACTGTCATTTCCAAGTCACTCCTTTACATAATACTAAGTGTAACCCTGGAATACCTAAATGATGAACACAACGAGAAACTTTTGTACTTTCTTTTAAAAATTCACATCAACATAACTCTGTAATGTATATATTTCTTTGGGGAGGAGTAAACCTTTTAACCAATAGTAAAAAAAAAAAAAAAAAGTATTTGAAATACTTAATTGTAAAATAGAATCTAATTGTATTTTAAAGTATTTAAATGTAAAAATAATCCCTATGTATTTGTGTCTTTCTCCAGGTTGCCATTTGTTCTATATTAAAAAATTATGAGCAAATGATCCAAAAACAATAACAATTCTTTAAAATAATTAAGATCTTTTTAGTAAGATTTTCAAAATTGTTCTCCTAAAATGAAAAACTATACTTTTTAACAGAATTTTTGCTTTTCTGGGACAGTTTTTATTGAATATGTTTTTGCCGTGTTCTAATTGCTACTCAGGTTGTTCTTGTAATTCCTGACTCACTCAAGCCTGTGACTTTGTTCTTAGGAGAAGAAAAAGTTTCTTTTGTTTCAGTATATAACAGTATCAGAGTAGTTTCTATAGTTCAAGGAAAATACTGTTCCATTTTCATATAAAAATCAATATCTGCCATTATCTTTATGTGCTATGGAGAGAAACTATTTCAGTTAAGAAAGTTTCACTCTAAGTGTATGTTCTTATAGTAGTTTCTTAGCTCAATCACAAATGGTAACTCTAAGATTCCCTGTTTTACATTACCTCTTCAGGAAATAACTCAAAATAATGCCTCTTCAATTCTTCTAGTGGGAATGGTGATGAGCTGAGCATTGGCATTCTTGATATATTTGGCTTTGAAAATTTCAAAAAAAATTCCTTCGAGCAGCTGTGCATTAACATTGCAAATGAACAAATTCAGTATTATTATAATCAACATGTGTTTGCATGGGAACAGGTAAGTCTAAGTACTTACTATAAAGATGCATGCATGTGTGTATTATAAGCAGACTTGTACAAATGAAGCAGGACCTTAACCATAGACTTAAAGCCTTAAACATTTTAGAAAGACAAAGAAAAGATTTTGTTATCTCCACGTCCATAGTAAAAACAAATAAAAACAAAAAAACTGGCGTGAATTTAGTGTGACTTCATATGTGATGTTAAATGTCCTCCATTGATAATCGGTACACTCTTCTCCAAAACTTACAATTCTGAGCCTTTGTAAACAAAGAAATTTCCTTTGAAAATTTAAGTAAACAGATATGTCCAACAGTTTTTCTTTCTGTAGACTACATAAGCTGAAATTCTGTTTAAAATTTCAATATCCATCTAAAAGCCATTAAACTTCAGAATTCCAGTAGCTAGGCAACAGAACATAAGAAAATAGGTTTGATGCAAATGCCATGAAATGATAATTTTGTACAGGGTACAATGTGTAATTTATGAATCAGCTTCAAAAAAATATTCCTCCATAGAGAAAAATCAGACTTACTTAAATCACATTTGATGAACTGTAATACTAAGAATATTTTAATTATTTTATTAAGTCTAAAAGAGTCGTATTTAATATCATCCAGTATGTCATTTGTCTCCTTCAAATAATATTATATTGTTTTGCATTTAAATTAGAGGTACATGAACTTCATTTTATTCAAAATATTTAGGCTTTTTAAGAATTTATTTTGGAATTACATTTTGAAAACTGTGGTCACAAAATAAAACATTGCGATTTTGACATTTCTTAAGCCAAAAGAAGACATAAATTTAAGACCGTATCTAGTTGTTCAGCTCTCTTTCATCTATCCCAGAATGTTCCATCAGATATTAATTCCCTCTCCCTGTCTCCCTCTTCTTGTCTCCTTCTCTACTCCTCTCCACCGGTGCCCTCCCATAGCCTAGATATGTGAAGAAATCTCTTTAAAATCTTAAAAACAAACAGAATAAAAAACAAAACCCTTTTACACTCTGCTTATTTATCTCTGTAGCATGGTCCTCTCTCTTCCCCTCACAGCTAAGCTCCTTGAAAGCATGTTCAGCACTCACTGCATTGCGTTTCTTCCTTCCCCATCTGGTACATTGAGGCGTATCTGGCTCTGACCTCCCGACTCCCCTGGAATAGCCCTTCCTCATCTCATCAGTCATTAGTTCATTTTTGTCTTTCTCACTAGGCTGTACACTCCTTTAGGTCATATATTGTGTCTTAATTCCTTTTGTCTTTTTAGAGGCTGACGTGTAGCAAGTGCTCAGTGAGTATTAATTAAACTAATGTTGCCCTGCTTTAATGCTTCACAATACTCACAGCATCCATTTGAGCCAGAGACCAAAACAAGTACAAAATTTTTGGTTTGAACTTTTTGATATGATCTATCAGAACTGCCAGCTTTATGGGACCAGGTGCATCCCCATGCATTGCTCATCTGATGAGTTACTGACTTGCATTGGAAGACCTCTGTTGTTCTTTTGGTGGTTGGGTAGACTCTGGTTTTAGCCTTAACCAAGGTACAGATATTTCAATAATTATTGCTTTTCACTTTTTATAAAATGTTACAGTTTACAAATTGCTTTTTTTTTTTTTTTTTTTATACTGAGTCTCATTCTGTCACCCAGGCTGGAGTGCAGTGGGGCAATATTGGCTGACTGCAGCCTCCGCCTCCTGGGCTCAAGCAATCCTGCCTCAGTCTCCCAAGTAGCTGGGACCACAGTCATGCACCACCACACCTGGCTAATTTTTGCATTTTTTTTCATGGAGACGGGATTTCACTGTTTTGGCCAGAGTGGTCTTGAACTCCTGAGCTCAAACAATCTGCCTGTCTCAGCCTCCCAAAGTTTTGGGATTACAGGTGTGAGCCACCAAGCCTGGCCTACAAGTTGCTTTGATTGCTAGCCTTGAATTTCGTTCATGATCCCAATGCTCTTAATTCTTTTGTCTATGGGCTTGTTAAACAATTATTCTATAAAGCCCTTTAAGATATTCTTGAGAGGATTTCAAAATAAAACAAACTCAAACTTTCCCCCAACAAAATAAAAAAATTCAACTAGAATCCAGGATTATACAAACCACTTTGAGGAATTAAAACAATTTCCAGTATTTTCAGGTGACTTCCTAGAGTAACTACCTAGGAATTTCTGCTTCATAATTTTATGAAGTAGACATTGGCAGTTGAGTATGATCAGATTGATGAATGTGTTATCCAGAAGATACAGAATTAGTCAATGACTCTCTTGATTTTAACACGTGAGTGTACTTGTTTTTTCTTTCTAACACCCAGGTGAAGGCTGAAAATGTAACTGAGAAAAGCTAACTAACTGTATGTATTAACTATCACAGACACAGAGCACACTTACACTAATTTCTGTAAATGAGAAACTGCTATTAAATCTTGAATTAAAGTCATGGTCTACATTTTTTGGTAGAATATAATCACAGATTTGACCTAACTGAGAACTCCTTGGTTTAATAGAGCCATTATTGCCTATCAGAAAGAAATAGTGTTCTCACTTTCATGAGATGTACAAATGATCCGGCCAGATCTCAGCACAAGCCTTGGGCAGCACCTTTACAGGTGAAGCACTTCTGTTCTTACTTAAACCAATAAACATTATTTTTATTGACAGTTCTACAACACTAGAACATAAATAACAGTCTGCTGAAAGTGTTTTCCTATTTAGTCCAATTTCAGTGTATTCGTAATAGAGAGTGGGACACTCCAGCAAAGCTATTTACAAAGGTATTTTGAATATCATTTTCACGTTGCCTTCCATTAGAAAAAGATCAGTAAACTACAATTAAATATTTTTAGTGAAAGAATTTATAATGGTGACCTAATCTATAGCATGCAGAGTAGATAGTTTTATGTTTCTTGGAGTTGTTTCCAACTGTTTGTATTACTTTTGAAACATTTTCCTAATTCCAGGAATTTCTATTATCCACTCACTGGCAGCTATACCTCCTTTCTCTTCATAACCTACTTTCCTATGGACAGTTACTATATGCCTCAGAATCTCTTAATAACGACCTGGAGCATCCAATTTGCATCCCTTTATTTTCCTTATTATCTAGATATTTAGAATGTTAAGAGAGCTTGTGTATAGAAGCATTATTTTTCTATGTGTAAAATATGTAGCTCCTAAACTTTTTCTGGAGTTTGATATTTCATAGTATTTGAAGCTTTTACAGTTTCCCAGTACTAGAAGAATAATTTTATGTACATTTATTTTAATAAAATCTAAAGATACTATTTGTATCTGAAAACAATAGTTTGAAAATTAGATGGTAATCTATGTTCCCATCCTGCAAATAGAAGATGATCAGCCAAGAAGTAGAGCTGTAATTATTTTAAAATTTAAGACTCAAACTCTTCTAAATGAGTTGCAGCTGAAAAGTATATAATTTACTCTCGATTGTGTCAATTCCATGAATATAGTATTCATATTTCAGCCTTTGCTATTACATTCGTACACCATTATTGTGTCATACATTGTCAACTTCCATTTTCTGAGAGGCTTTTAGTTTGCATCTCAAATGGCAGTTATCCCATTTCCAAGAAGGAAAGCATGTTTCTCACAATAGCCTTCACACTGAATTTCCACGATAAATATAAAGCCAAGGTTTCGGTTTTGTTTTCTGGTTTTCTTCATGGGAAAGGGAGCTCAACAGTAATCAAACTGTGATGTAAGGACTGACGTTCTCTGGAATCATCTACCTCATATTAGAATCCCGCATGAGAAATGTACATACCTTATCAAAAGTATTCTCATGCTGCTGCTATAGTGGTGGTTTTCGCCCTTTGTCTTCATTTTGCACTGTGGTATCATCATTGTGGTATAGAACATACAAAAGAAATGATCCCTGCTCCCTAGAAGTTTACACTTCAAATCAAGGAGAGCACACACAAAGGACTGGTCAATCCTGGGCATGACTTTGAATTGGAACAAATGCCATTGTTCTTAAGGGCCAGTGAGCACCTAAAACATGTGTATGACGCTACAGAGTATTGTTCTAGAATCCTGAAGATTCACTCCACTTATTTATATGTGCCTATTTGTATTTTGGATAAGCTTTCTTCACCCATTAGAGCAGCACATCTGACTATTAACTGAACTAAAGTTTGTTTTTAAAATGAGCTATTACTATTTATTTCTGTAGAAGGATGAGCTTTTACAGGCGTCATTTAGAAATGCACCCATGGGTTTAGAACTGAATGTCAGAAGTCGTTTTAGAAGCAGGAAACTATTTACAGCGCATAGTGGAAACAGTAACTGTGCAGTTATGGCTCTGGCTTCTCTTGCAGAAAGTAATGTGTATGACTGTCATCTCCAGCTGTTCACATCCTAAAGTTTACAGTGTTTGAGATTTTAAATGTGGGCTCCAACCCATAATTTGTGACAATTACAAAGAATAAAAATTCACTTAATATAAAATACCTACATTTTCAAAACTTTTTACATTATAAAGTAAAAATAACCAGTCATCTGATTTTTAAAAATGTGTGGACAATTAAAAACAAACCCTTATCAGGGTCTTCCCATTGTTTTGCTCAAAAGTGTGAAGTCTAAGTCCAACTTTCTTGCCTATTAAGTCATATGTATGTAAATGGTAACATTTGTCCCATTTTAGCTCTCCAAGTAATAAGCATTTCCTTTAAACGTCAAAGCAGCCAAATACATTTGAGAAGCCTTTAATACAACAAATCTTCCTTTTTAAGTGCTTGACCAAGTGTTAGGTTATTGTCTGAGACCACATTTAAATATTCCTTAAAAGTTTCACACACTGAAGATGGCAGCTCGGCCGGGCGCGGTGGCTCAAGCCTGTAATCCCAGCACTTTGGGAGGCCGAGACGGGCGGATCATGAGGTCAGGAGATCGAGACCATCCTGGCGAACACGGTGAAACCCCGTCTCTACTAAAAAATACAAAAAACTAGCCGGGCGAGGTGGCGGGCGCCTGTAGTCCCAGCTACTCAGGAGGCTGAGGCAGGAGAATGGCGTGAACCCGGGAGGCGGAGCTTGCAGTGAGCTGAGATCCGGCCACTGCACTCCAGCCTGGGCGACAGAGCGAGACTCCGTCTCAAAAAAAAAAAAAAAAAAAAAAAGATGGCAGCTGATGTCCACGTGGTTGGGTGTTTGGAGGTGTGTCGGGGCCCTGGCAGCAACTCTGGCCTGTGGACCTGTTGCTCTTCTTTCCCTCTGGCTTCACAGATGGCCTCTCCGACTCTGTGTTCCTCATCCCTGCTAAGCAGCTGCGTAGCACACTTAGTCTGTTTCTCTTTCATTGGTGAAGCTTGGTCGACACCCTTAATGTGATGTGGGGATTTGTGGTACTTATTTTGATAATTTAATGATATTCTTAAAAGTTTTTTTTTTTTTTTTTTTTTTTTTTTCCTTTTCTGAGTTGGGGTCTTGCCCTGCCGCCCAAACTGGAGTGCAGTGGCACAATCAAGACTCACTGTAGTATCGAACTCCTGAGTTCAAGTCATCCTCCTACCTTGGCCTCCTGAGTAGTTGGGGCTACTGGCGTGTACCACCATGCCTGGCTAAATTTTTAGAATTTTTGATAAAAAGTAATTCTCAGTGAAATACATAGTTCAAAGCCTAGATCCATATGATAGTATTGTCATTTTCTACATGTGAGATTAGAGCATACTGTTGACAAACCAAAATACAATTTTTTGGTAAAGATTTAAACATGACAGTAATGGAAAAATAGTTTAAGGTGAAAGAGATCCTAATATATAGAACACTGTATTTCTGAATTTCTAATCCAAATGCCTCCTTATTCTAAGCTGATACCTATTAATACAATATAAATCTGTAAAATCCTTTATATCTCTTAAATGGTTTTGAGAAACAGGTATATACAAAAAGTGACTAAATTGGAATTTTCATCTTAGCATGCATTAGTATATATTTTTCTGAATAAGGAAGCTGCTAAGGGAGAAATATTCTAAAACTCATCTCTTCAAATTTTAATAAAATATATGTAAAATAAAGCATGAATATTTTATTAGGAATTTCCAAAATACTTTCTCATTAGGTTATTTGTCAAATTCTGAATTAATGACTTGTGTCATCTCAAGTTAATGATGGCCAGCATTCTCTACAACTTGCTATTAACATTAACATAAAAACTAACAGGATCATCAATATCAGCTTTGAATAGAAAATGCAGGAAGAAATAGATTTCAAATCATAAATCTTATTTTATAATGAGTTCACATTTTTACAGGACATATATTATCACCATTTTTTAGAATTTAAAAAAATAGTTATTTCATTGAAGTGTTATTAAAAATATGTGTATATAGAAAAAGAGAATGAAAAATCAAACATGATGATGTGTTAACAATTATGGAATAACCACCATGTAAAGGGTACACAGGAGTTCTTTGTACTATTCTTGAAATTTGCTGTAAGTTTTAAATTATTTCAAAATGAAAAGTGGCAAAAGTTTTTTTTCCACTGTAATAAACATAAAACATACTCAGTTCATCCTGAGTTCTGGTAGCACCCTTATAGAAATCTTAGATTTTCAACCTTTAAAATCTTTCTGTTTGATAAAGGAGGATTTTTGTCAATGGTTAGAATAAGCAACTTCTTCTCAATGGTTTCTCTCTACCATGGGCAATGTTTTCATGAATAGGCACACTCATTTGAGCAGTGGTGAGTAAGGAGTTCTTTTACTAAAATACAGACTTCAGGGACTACATATGTCTATGTAGCTTCTTTCCTGTTGCAAACATTCTGTCCACAGTCTTAACCACATTTATTCATTGAGTTTCATAACATATCCAAGCAGTTGTGCATTCTGAAATATTAGAACTAGAAGAAACCTAAATAGATTATCTATATTTCATGGATTAAAATGACTCCTTCTCTTCAACTGTGATTTGCCCAAGGTTATAGGACAGTGAAATGAAACCAGGACCAAAGTAAGGGGCTTCTGACAGCTATCCATCGTTTTTCTCATGAACAAATAAGTAAGCAAGGACCAGGGATCTAGTAATCTCCTGTGCAGAAGAAAAAGGTGCTCTTTCCTTCTTTTCTTTCTTTCTAAATAGATAAGAGCACCCTTTTCTTCTGCATAGATTACTTTACTGGAATAATCTATTAGATTACTAATTATTAGGTTATTATTAAATCACAAATTATTAATTAATTATTAGATTATTCATATTGGATCAGAAAGAAGGAAAGAAAAGCAGCATAGGTCAGTCTTAACATGAAAAGCCAAGGAGAATCAACATAAGGCAGGATAGAAGAAGGTAGGAAATCCCAGGGAGCACTGAGGCTGGCAGCAGAGGCCAGCAAGGGTTATGACAGCTGGAGACCCCTCAAAGGAAGGAACTAGAACTAGAAGGTGGAATAACTGGAAAGGAGAATACAGCCACAAGCAAAGAAATCTCAGACATGATTTTAGGGTTGGAATGGAAAGGCAGAGAGCATCTTTGCCACACCCTAAAGAACAGAAACTCAACCGGGCACACTGGCTCACACTTGTAATCCCAGCACTTCGTGAGGCTGAGGAGGGTGGATCACCTGAGGTCAGGAGTTCGAGACCAGCCTGGCCAACATGGCGACACCTCATCTCTACTAGAAATACAAAAATTGGCCAGGTATGGTGGTGGGTGTCTAGAATCCCAGCTACTCGGGAGGCTGAGGCAGCAGAATCACTTGAATCGGGGGGCCGGAGGTTGCAGTGAGCTGAGATCGGGTCCACTTCACTCCAGCCTGGGTGAAAGAGCAAAACTTCATCTCAAAAGAAAAGAAAAGAAAAGAAACTCTATCTTTCTGATCTTTAAATTCTACCTTCTGCAGCCCCACCTACCCCTAACCACACACAGAGTAGGCACTCCTCGAACATTTCTGGAATTTGAGTATATCACATCCTCTGCAGTGAATCTATACAAAGACAGCATCACAAACCCCAGGTGAATTACCAGTGCCATCTCATGATATGAATCTCATTCTTCCTCCCGTGACCTAAAATGGGTAGGACCATAAAAAAGTGGACTAAACTTATAAAAATAAAAGAGATACTGATTTATGACTTGAAAACAAGAAATACAGGAGAATATTGAGGGTCATATATACCAGCTATTAACATTTCCCCATTCTGGAATATCTACAACTGCGGAGCAGTGTCAAATGATGAACTTGTCTATTGGAGAAGGCTATGACATTGTTCCCCAGGTTTAAGTTCTGTGAAATAACTAAGTGTTCCCTGTCACTAAATGTGCTAGCCTTTTATAAAAGAAAGATGTCACGAGCCAAAGTACTCAAATCACTTCAATTGGTGACTTTGGAAGAATCTTTTTAAAACTTTGGGCTTACATAAAACTATCAGAAGGTAGTAGAAAGTGTTCTCCTATAGTAAAATGATGAGGTGGTGTGTCAGGGGGAGTGGCGAGAAGACTATTCCAGAACCATCTATTGTTTACATGAGGATGTAGTCAGCCTACTTAGGCAGTGTTCATCTACTGCTATCTGGATTGGTGCTAAGAAATAAAAACACATTAAGTACAGATTGGCTGGGCATAGTGGCTCGTGCCTGTAATGCCAGCACTTTGGGAGGCCAAGGTCTGCAGAATCACTTGAGGCCGGGAGTTTGAGACCAGCCTGGCCAATGTGGTGAAACTCCATCTCTACTAAAAATACAAAAATTAATGGGGCATGGCAGCATGTGCCTGTACCCAGCTACTCAGGAGGCTGAGGCATGAGAATTGCTTGAACCCAGGAGGCAAAGTTTGCAGTAAGTGGAATTCGTGCCACTGCACTCCATCCTGGGCCATGGAGCAAGACTCCATCTCAAAAAAAAAAAAAAAAAAAAAAAAAAGACCCACACGGTAAGTACAGGTTGATTGGTCTGGTGTGTACTAATGTAGGTGATCAGACTACATAAAAAAATAAAATTATTGTTGATTCTTAAAGATTTAGGTAGTACATGGAAGGGCAATAAATATTCATTTCTGAGTGCTAAAGTTATTTGTGAACTAGAAATATAGGTTATTCTATATTTTAAATTATCCCAGACCTGGGTAATTTCGGAACTTCAACTAAGGAAACAGAAAGATTTGAAATAGTTCACTGTTGCAGGAAGTCAGGGACCTCGAATGGAGGGACTGGCTGGAGCCACGGCAGAGGAACATAAACTGTGAAGATTTCATGGACATTTACCAGTTCCCAAATAATACCTTCATAATTTCTTATGCCTGTCTTACTTTAATCTCTTAATCCTGTTATCTTCATAAGCTAAGGATGCATGTCACCTCAGGACTACTGTGATAGTTGTGTTAACTATACAAATTGATTGTAAAATATGTGTTTGAACAATATTAAATCAGTGCACCTTGAAAAAGAACAGAGTAACAGCGATTTTAGGGAACAAAGGAAGACAACCATAAGGTCTGACTGCCTGCAGGGTCAGACAAAAAGAGCCATATTTTTTTTCTTGTAGAGAGCCTATAAACGGATGTGCGAGTAGGGAAGATATCGCTAAAAAGATATCTTTTCCTAGCAAGGATTAATACTCTGGGAAAGGAATTCATTCCTGGGGGGAGGTCTATAAATGGCTGCTCTGGGAATGTCTGTCCTATGCGGTTTAGATAAGGACTGAGATATGCCCTGGTCTCTTAGAGTACCCTCAGGCTTACTAGGGTGGGGAAAAACCCCGCCCTGATAAATTTGAGGTCAGACTGGTTCTCTGCTCTCGAACCCTGTTTTCCGCTGTTTAAGATGTTTATCAAGACAATATGTGCCCCACTGAACATAGACCCTTATCACTAATTCTGCTTTTGCCCTTTGCCTTGTGATCTTTGTTGGATGCCTATCAGGAGTTTCTGATTTTGCCCTTGTCCTGTTTCCTCAGAAGCATGTTATCTTTGTTCTCCTTTTTGCCCTTTGAAGCGTGTGATCTTTGTGACCTAATCCCTGTTCTTGCACCCCCTCCCCTTTTGAAATCCGTAATAAAACTTGCTGGCTTTAAGGCTCAGGTGGGCATCCTGATATGTTCACGGTCCTACTGATATGTGATGTCACCCCTGACAGCCCAGCTGTAAAATTCCTCTCTTTGTACTCTTTCTCTTTATTTCTCAGCCAGCCAACACTTATGGAAAATAGAAAGAACCTACGTTGAAATACTGGGGGCAGGTTCCCCCGATAGTTCACCATTATTCAAGTCCATCTTCCCAACGAATGGTACCTCATTTGGGTCTTCCAACTGCATTTTTTATTATTAGAGATCTGACTTCTAACAATGTTCTAGAATTCTGTTT
This sequence comes from Macaca nemestrina, assembly GCF_043159975.1. Taxonomy (NCBI): domain Eukaryota; kingdom Metazoa; phylum Chordata; class Mammalia; order Primates; family Cercopithecidae; genus Macaca; species Macaca nemestrina. The sequence continues at coordinate 117,785,234 of NC_092133.1, read as the reverse complement.
AAAGTCAAATTCTAAGGAATACTTGAAGACTGTAGCTTGTCATATCTCAAGAACCTGCTGATAAGATTATGTTATGATAATAATATCATCATCATGGTGACAGAAGGAAAAATTTTCAAGCTTGGGGCTTACATTTTTCTTCAGAGTTACTCATATTATTGAAAGGCGAGAGATGTCTTACTTTGTGTGCCACAGAGAGGCAATGCAAGAGCAATAGAAGCAGTGTGAGCAAGCTGACAAGGAAGGGGTCTAGACCTCCAGGCAAGGGCTGCAGAAACCACAGCTGATGTTGTGACTGCCCTTGTCAAGTCAGTCCACTGAGATCAACACTAAAGAGGATGATTTCCCCAGGAAAGTCACTCAAATGCCAGCTTCATGAATGGATTCCTGTAGAATGTAGTCACAGGACCAAGAGGACACACAGAAGCAAATGGGAAAGAGACCAGGGAGCAAACATCAACCTGACACCAAGGATGTTTTCAAGAAAGTCCAGGAGACTTTCCCTTCATTTAACTCTGTCTGATTGCTAGCTTCACAAATCTTCAGCAGCATCACAACAACTGATGCTGTAAGGAAGCCTCTGAGTCCAAAACATGTCATGTTTCTTATTATCTAGTTTCAAAACAATAATACTCCTAATAATGGTTGACAGACATTAAGTATGTAGTATGTGCTAAGCATGTATCTACTTTATTTCTCCCAAAATCTATCCTCTTAAGTAAATACATAATCAAAGAAATGCAAATACAACAATAGGCTACCATTCCCCCCATCAAAAATAGATGTAAAAATATATATATTTTGAGACAGAGTTTCACTCTTGTTGCCCAGGCTGGAGTGCAATGAATGGCATGATCTCGCCTCACTGCAACCTCCAACTCCTGGGTTCAAGTGATTCTCTTACCTCAGCCTCCCAAGTAGCTGGGATTACAGGTATGAACCACTACATCCAGCTAATTTTGTATTTTTAGTAGAGATGGAGTTTCTCCATGTTGGTCAGGCTGGTCTTGAACTCCTGAGCTCAGGTGATCTGCCCGCCTCAGCCTCCCAAAGGATTAAAAATATTTCAATGAAAATATTCATTGCTTGTGAGGATGCAGCAAGTTAGAAGTGTTTATGATTACAGTGCAGTTTCTGCAAGCTTTCAAAAAATCAATCTACAGCTGGGAGCAGTGGCTCATGCCTGTCATCCCAGCACTTTGGGAGGCCAAGGTTGGGGTGCAGTGGGGGATTCATTTGAGGTCAGGAGTTTGAGACCAGCCTGGCCAACATGGCAAAACCCGACTTTACTAAAAATACAAAAATTAGCCAGGCGTGGTAGTGCATGCTTGTAATCCCAGCTACTCTAGAGGCCGAGGCAGGAGAATCACTTGAACCTAGGAGGCAGAGGTTGCAGTGAGCTGAGATCATGGTGCCACACACCAGCCTGGGCAACAGACTGTCTTTAAAAAAAAAAAAAAAATCAATCTACAAACACGTTTCAGAAGCCTGTAAAATGTTCATAGCATGTGATCATCTACTCAGTTTTAAGATGTAATAGAAAATACAGAAAAGCCTGATGCACAAAAGAGGTACCCCAGAGCATGGTAGAGTGCATGGAGAGTGACCAGTTAAGGAAGGGAAATTGCTGAATTAGGAAAATGAAGGAAGGTCTCTCTGAGGAGGTGAGACCTAAATGATGAAAGTGAACCTTCATTGTATTACTCATCTGTGCTGAGTAATCTGTACTTAAATTTGCACCTGATTTATAAGCCATGTGGACGCTTGCAGCCTCTCTCAGCCCATGGTGACCACCCTTCCATACTGCTGTGCAAGTCTGAGGGCTCAATGTAGTCATCTTGAATCTCTCCTGGAATGGCCCTTTGGCCCTAAATATTTAAGTTTGTTGTTTAGGCCGTAGCTGGAGAGGTGCACCTTTTATGGGCTTTCCTGCCATTGTGCCGCTTCATGACTCAGACTTAAAATTCAATGAAAAACAAGGGAGAGGCTGGGCACAGTGTCTTATGCCTGTAATCCCAGCACTTTGGGAGCCTGAGGCAGATGGATCACTTGAGGTCAGGAGTTCAAGACCAGCCTGGCCAATGTGGTGAAACCCCGTCTCTACTAAAAATAAAAGAATTAGCTGGACATGGTGGCAGATGCCTGTAATCCCAGCTACTCGGGAGGCTGAGGCAGGTAGAATTACTTGAACCCAGGAGGTGGAAGTTGCAGTGAGCTAAGATAGTGCCACTGCATTCCAGCCTGCGTGACAGAGCAAGACTGTCTCAAAAAAAAAATAGAAGAAGAAGAAGAGGAAGAGGAAGAGGAAGAAAGAAGAAGAAGAAGAAGGAGGAGGAGGAGGAGGAGGAGGAGGAGGAGGAGGAAGAAGAAGAAGAAGAAGAAGAAGAAGAAGAAGAAGAAGAAGAAAAGAAGAAAGAAGAAAAACAAGGGACAACTTTACCCAGGTGTGGGATTTCCTAAGATTTCCTAACATCTAAATCTTCTGATTTTCCTGAAGAAAATAGATATATAATCACCTATTTTCAAAAGGGAACTCAGACAGTCTGAAGAGAGTAGGAATTGTATTGACTAAACACTTCAGCTTTAACACAGTTAATAACTCTGCTCACCTTCTGCTTTAAATGTATATTTGTTTGTTTGTTTGTTTTTTGGTTTTTGTTTTCTGAGACGAAGTCTCACTCTGTAGCCCAGGCTGGAGTGCAGTGGCGCGATCTCAGCTCACTGCAACCTCCGCCTCCCGGGTTCACGCCATTCTCCTGCCTCAGCCTCCTGAGTAGCTGGGGCTCCAGGCACCCGCCACCACACCTGGCTAATGTTTTGTATTTTTAGTAGAGACAAGGTTTCCATGTGTTAGCCAGGATGGTCTCGATCTCCTGACTTCATGATCCGCCCACCTAAGCCTCCCAAAGTGCTGGGATTACAGGCATGAGCCACCGTGCTGGTCCCTAAATATATTTTTAATGTACAGGGCAGAGCAGAGGACTTTCTGAAGAAATAGGAGCTTTGTTTCTCCACATATGCTTGAAAACAACTAAGCATTTTGGGATCATAACTGCTATATAATACATAATTATTTTAGGCATTATAATTTTGCTAAAAGTATTTTATAAATTCTGAGTAATAGCGTTTTTTTCTGCATTGGTTTGCCTGAAGTTCCTAATACTAACAAGTGTCTTGAAGGGGAGCCCATTGTTTTCCACGCCACTCATCTCTGCTCTGTGTGACCCGCCACAGAAACAATCAGTGGATTTTGACACAGGCAAATAGAAATGACAAATGCATTAGTTTAGACCTTAACCTCGTGTACTTTCTATATAAAACAGACAAAAGTTGTTTTGAACTTTGCAGTTGCCATTTAAACTATAATATGCTGTGAGCATGATGTGTCTAACAGTAAAATAATTCTAGGTCTACTCACTTCTCCCAAGGTTACCTTCAAACACAAAAGCTGTGAAACTTCAAGTCATCGTTTTCATTTTCATATATTGGATAAGCTAAATGCCTTTTAGGTTCTCCACCTTTTAGACCATCTATTCTTCTCATTTTTGTGAATTAGATTTCACTTTATTTAAAAATATACATTTATTTTTCCTGGTGACACCTTTGAAATGAAATTTCAGCTTCATAAGGCCCCTACCGTAGTGATTAAAAGCTCTAGCTTATCAAAATGTCCCACCTGCCACTGGCTACATTGCAGATGTTCCCAGAAATTTTTCTTTCTCTTTACTATTGTAGTACATTATACATCGTAATTATCTATCATATGTTACCTTGCATTATTACTCGAATTATATTTGAACTCTGTGGAGGGCCAGGAGCTCGTTTTAAACTTCTCTGTCACCCACTATAGTGCCTTCGGTATTCAATGAATTAAAGCATATATTAAAATAACAATGAAGATGGTCTGTAATTTAAACATGGGAATGTCACAGAGTGTTCCACCCGCGTCAGTGATTGATTCATACACTTACCAGGAATGGTTGCTTATCGTCTGAGAAGCGGTGACTCCCCCACATGCAAGCATGGCTGCATGTCATAGTTCAGAGGTCACGCATGTACTCTGTCTGACAGACTTCAGCACTGGGCTGGGGACAGTGTGAAGACAGAGTCATAGAAGGCGACTGGGCACAAGCCTTCATGTCCCTTTTGTAAAGTAGATCATGGGTACCTATGCTGTGCTGGTACCTTACCCCTACAGTAATTATCTGTGGTTCATTGTTTCTATTATACACATCTTATATTACACTATACTCAACAGCAAATTATTATTAATATGCCATATGTTATTACTTTGTAAAATGGGGTTTGTTACCCCCATTTAATAGATTAGAAAATAGATGTTTATAGAGTAAGGAAATTCCAAAGGATTTTGTGGCTTGTCAAGTGGCAGAGCCCAGAGATGAAACTATGTGTCTTTGGTACTCAATCCACTGGTTGTTTCTATAACCCTCTGCTGTCTGCTGGAATTATGATTGAAAAGTTATATACATGTGCTTGAGAGATTCAGTGGGGGAAGTATACCTCTAAGATGTATCTAGTTAAATATTCTGTATAGTCTGGAACATAATTTTGTTACTTCTCATTAACAACATATTTTCCTACATCTTGAAAACTTAGGATGTCCATAATTCTAGTATGGAGACTAGAGCTTCTGTTATTACTACCCTGAGTATAATCAGTTCTGACTTTAAGGAAAAAGCAGCTCTGTGGAGAGAAAAATAAAATGATACTCTCAGTTTAAGAGCAAGTTCAGGCTGGGCACGGTGGCTCATGCCTGTAATCCCAGCACTTTGGGAGGTCGAGGCGGGTGGATCACTTGTGGTCAGGAGTTTGAGACCAGCCTGGCCATCATGGTGAAACCCCATCTCTACTAAAAACACAAAAATTAGCTGGGCGTAGTGGTGCGCACCTGTAATCCCAGCTACTCAGGAAGCTGAGGCAGGAGAATTGCTTGAACATGGGAGGCAGAGGTTGCAGTGAGCCTAGATCATGACACTCTAGCCTGGACGACAGAGCGAGACTCCATAAAAAAAAAAAAAAAAAAAAAAAAAAAAAAAAAACCATGTCGAAGGGAGCAATTTATTTTAGTATGTGTAAAGTAAAATTTTAGGTAATTACTATCAAGCTATATATTATTCACAGTTTTAAGTAGTTTTGTCTTTGTTATAGAATGAATACCTAAATGAAGATGTGGATGCTAGAGTTATTGAATATGAGGATAACCGGCCCCTCTTAGATATGTTTCTGCAAAAGCCAATGGGTTTACTTTCCCTACTTGATGAAGAAAGTAGATTTCCCAAGGCCACTGACCAGACTCTTGTAGGTGAGTTTTCAGTCCAGTGTGTCTGCATGGTTTTATGAATAGAGTCATGTCATTCTGAATGATATTTTTAAATGGCTTTAAATTATCTGGGAGAAAATAGCTATCATAAAGCCTGCATATTTGACTTTAAAGAAGAGCCTTTGGATTTAATACCTGGACCAGTGCATGTTTATGATAGGGTAAAATATTTAGTGATAAATTAAGCAAGTTTAAATATTGGACTTCTGCTTATTTTATGGTGAAGTTCAACCATAGAATCACAGGTTATAAATGACCTTAGAAATTTTCCAGCCCAAAATTAGAAATTAGTGAGCAGGGCAGAAGGATAGCTCTGGAATTGAAAAGAGATAGTTAACAGGTAGGAAATAAATTAATCTGTGATGTTCTGTTCTATTCATTTATTTAATAGAGGCAAATCGCTTCAAATACTTAATAACCTCTAAGTTACCGTACATTAATAAATGTTCATGATAATCCTAAGTCATCACAGTAAGATTAAATCTATTTTTTGTGTCTGAGAAGGCAGAGATGTGTATAATACATTTTAAAAGATCACCATTCAAGCTGGTTAAAATGAAAGTGTCTTACTCCTTAAATTAAAAAAAAAAAAAAAAAAAAAACTTTAGATTCTTCAGATATCTGAAAAAAAATGTTTTAAACGCAGAACATTGTATTCCCTGATTATAAGAGGTATTTATTCTGTATGAGAAATACTTGCAGAAAATGTGGATTCACATCTTTCTGTCATTTACTTTGGGTGACATGCAGAGCCTCTTTCTTACCATTAGGTCTGTGATGTCTCTTCTTTCCGACTCACTGATTGGCTTAAATCTCTCCTTGAATTGGACAATACTAGATGGAAAATAAATTGACCCCAAAGTGGTGGGAAAAATCATTTCACAGCAGTCACTTGATTTTTAGATCAAATGATCCTTCTAGAACAAGTTCTCTGAAGGTGGTAAAATTGTTATAGAAATTTAGCTGCCTTTAAGATCATGTTTTATTTCTCATGTAATCAATAATAATTTACAGCTCTATAAGTAGAAAAGAGAGCAAAAACACTAGATTTTTAGGCTCATGGCTTGACATGACACTGTGTTTTACAAACCTCTTTGGTCAGTCTCAAGTAGTTCACTTGCTCTGTACCAGTGGTTCTCAAAATGTGGTCTCCCGCCCAGGAGCATCAGCATCACCTGAGAACTTGTTAGAAATGTGAATTATTGGATCCCACCCCAAACCTACTGAGTCAGAAACTCTGTGGTTGGGGCCCAGCAACCTGTGTTATAACAAACCCTCAGCCGGGTGCAGTGCCCCACACTTGTAATCCCAGCACTTTGGGAGGCTGACGCAGGTGGATCACCTGAGGTCAGGAGTTTGAGACCAGCCTGGCCAACATGGCAAAAGCCTGTCTCTACTTTAAAAATACAAAAAATTAGCCAGGCCTGGTGGTGGGCGCCTGTAATCCCAGCTACTCGGGAGGCTGAGGCAGGAGAATCGCTTGAACCCAGGTGGCAGAGGTTGCAGTGAGCCGAGATCACACCATTGCACTCCAGCCTGGGCAACAAGAGCGAAACTGCCTCTCAAAAAATAAAAACCCTCAAGGTGACTCTGATGCATGACATGGCTTGAGGACTGATGCCCTAAATCATAATGTAATGGTAGAAATTAATGATCTTGAGTTTACTTTACCATATATAATTCTATTCCAAATCTGCATATATTAGCTATGTAAAATTTTCTTTGTTCGCTGCACATTGTCCTTTTTATGGTAAATGATTCTCACAGTATCTTTTGAGAATCTCATACATGCTTGATATATGAGTTCAGTATTTTTCTACAGAAAAATTTGAAGGTAACCTGAAATCACAGTACTTCTGGAGACCCAAAAGATTGGAACTTAGTTTTGGAATTCACCATTATGCAGGAAAGGTAAGAACTCTTAAGAATTATGACTAGGTTTCTCTTTAGCCTTTTAATGAATAATAGGATGGACGTAAAAATTATGGCCCAAAATGTTTATAGGTAATAATAATGTCATAGCTGTCTGTTTCCACTCCCACTGGCCCTAATTATGCCCTCTGATGTCCTGTGATTGATCCTGTCCTTTGCCAGCCACTCACTATGGAGGCCACACCCACTCCAGGGCGCGCGCTGCTGGCATCTATGCTGAAGAGGTTAAAAGAAAAGTCTTTCTCTTAGTTTAAGAATCATAACGTTATAGTTTTTCTAGAGGAATTGTTTTTCAGTAACTAAGAAAAAACAAGAAAGAAAAGACACAAAACTGAAAGAATCCTTGGGTGAGATTAGCTAGCAATAGTTACCTATTTGTTTCCTTCTTTTAACAATGCCTGAGGACCTTTGGTATAAACTGCCCTTTTCAGACTTTAGATGATTCTCTCTCTACTGTACTCTTTGTCCCTCCTCCCTTTCAAGAAGAGAAGGTGCCAGGCTAGAGATACAGTCAGATAACTGAGCTAAGCCAGATGGATGGATTACAATGCAGTTAGAGGAGGAAATGTCTCTACATTGACAGAAACACATTTCCACACCAGAACGAACCTCAGATATGTTGTCCTAGACCCAGAGGATGCTCTCTTTCCTTCCTTCTGCAGAGAATGATGGGTCATTCCTTCACAATGATGTCATAAATATGGGAGGACAAAGAGGACATTCAGATCAAGAAAGAATGTATCAAATGAGAAATACATAAAAATAAAATTACACAGAACTTAAAGCATTCTAGTCTGCTTGGCAACCTCCGTATGTCTGTCAACATCCCACAGACTTTCATCATTTTTAAAGTATACCTTAAATCATTAGTTTATAGCCTAATGATTCTTAGCATATCATTTTCCAAATAAAGCCTGTTTTAAACATCCATTAAGAATTGCGTGAACCTGTAGTCCCAGCTACTTGGGAGGCTGAGACCAGAGAATTGCTTGAGCCCAGGAGGTGAAGGTTGCAGTGAGCCAAGATCGCACCACTGCACTCCAGTCTGGGCAACAGAGTGAGACTATGTCTCAAATAAAAAAAAAAAATTGCCTATGATCATTTTATCTAGTTGTTTTTAACAATTAGATTTTAACAATCTATTAGTCTGCTCGGGCTGCCATAACAAAAATATCACAGGCTGCATGACTTAAACAACAGACATTTTTTTTTTTTTTTTGACAGTTTTGGAGGCTGACAGATCAAGGTGCTCCGAGAAGGGTTAGCATCTGGGAGGCCTCTCTTCCTGGCTTGAAAATGGCTACCTTCTCAAGGTGTCCCCGCATGGCCTTTGCTATGTGAGCGTAGGGAGTGGGGAGAGATATCCCTGGTTCCTCTTCCCGCTCTTATAAGAACACAAGTCTTATTGGTGTAGGGTCTTACTCTTATACCCTATTTATCATTAATTACCTCCATAAAGGCCCTGTCTCCAAATATAGTCACAGTGAAAGTTTACATCTTCAGCATCTGAATTTTGGAAAAACACAATTTGACCCGTAACAAATACTACATTGGATCATTCCACAAAAATCTTTGGATTACATTGATCTTGAAAAAGTCATAAAATTGGCCAGGCATGGTGGCTCATGTCTGTAATCCTAGCACTTTGGGAGGCCAAGGTGGGAGGATCACTGGAGCTCAGGAGTTCAAGACCACCCTTGGTAACATAGCAAAACCTCATCTCTAAACCTTTTTTTTAAGTAATAGCATTATTTAGAAGTGCCAGAAACACAAAAAGCCACAGTGTATTTAAATCACACTACTACTGAGATAAAAATCTATCCTGGCCAATTCAATACAGGTGGATCAGTATCATAGAAATAGGAATGCTTTTGTGGCTCAATATGCTTCCTTTATGCTACTCCATCCCTCCAAATAGAGAAAAGAAACATACCAAATCCCAACATAATAAATGAGAGGAATCCAACCTCTTTGGTCATTTCAACCCAAATAAAATCAGTGAGACACAGATTATAAGGGGCTACCTTAGTAAATGCTTGTATCCCTGTTGATGAACATAGAGTAAGCTCATAATGAGTATCTGTTGATAATGATGATGATGATGGTGAGGAGGAGGAGGAGGATGACAATGACATTGATTGTGATAATTATAGCATACTGTATCAACAGGTCCTCTATAATGCAAGTGGATTCTTAGCCAAAAACAGAGACACTCTTCCAACTGATATTGTGCTACTTTTGAGGTCATCCGACAACAGTGTAATTAGGCAACTAGTCAACCACCCTCTGACCAAAACAGGTAAGGCAATTTTCCTTACCTGTAAGTTTTCTCAAGCCCAATCAAATAGTTTCTATCTCTGTGCTTTTCACGAATTTCATCCTTAATTTTTCATGTGAGTTTGTTTTTGGCTCACTAAATATTCGTATGTTAATATCCTCTGCCCCAGATCATCTGAAGAAAATATAAAAATGAATATAAATAAGCTAGTTTTTCGTTAAAGGTAAGTGTTTGCAGCACTCACCATAGTAGTGCTATTCTAGCTACTCACTACAAGAGTATACTGACCTCCAGAGTTCAGAATTACCTGCGCAAATCAGGAGTGGGCAGCTTTTGGATGATTCTTTGAGGTTCCAAAAGTTTGGTGGGCTCTCTTCTTGATTAAAACTGGGCGTGTCTTTGTTCCACCCAACCATAATACATCCTTGCATTTGCTGTAAGTAGAAAAAATATAGTTTGGGTTTTCTTTACTGGAGTTTAAAGTTGTTCTCTGCATTTCTTGTTTCATAATTTTATTGAAGTATAACTGAAATACAAGAAACAGCACATATTTAAACAGTAAAATTTGATGAGTTTTTGACATATCTAAGCACCTGTAAAACTATCACCATGATTAATAGTGAACATACTCATCACTCACAAATGAGGTTTCTTCATGACCCTTTATAATCCTTTCCTCCACTCCTTCCTGTTCTATCACCATTTGTTGAAGAGATTGTTCTTTCCCCATTGAATTGCTTTGACACTCCTTGAAAACTCAGTTGACTAATGAATAGGTCTATTTCTGGACTCTTTATTGTGTGTCATTGATATGTATCTATCTTTAGGCTAATGCACACTTCTGACTAGTGTAACTTTCTATAAAGTCCTGAAATCAGGCAATACAAGTTAGCCTGACTTTGTTCTTATTCAGGCTTGTTTAGGTAATTATAATTTGTTTGCTTTTCCATATACGTTTTAGAATGAGCTTCTCAATTTCTACCAAAAATCCTGGTTGGATTTTGATTGGAATGCACAGAAATTATAGATCAATAATGGGAGATTTGGTATCTTCCCAATATTAAATCTTCCAATTGGCACAGTCTAGCTCTCCATTTATTTAAGTCTCCCTTAATTTCTTTCAGCAATATTTTGTAGTTTTCAGTGTACAAGTTTTGCACATCCTTTGTCAAATTATCTGCTAGCGTATCACATTTTTATGTGATTATAAATGGTAATTTTTAACTGAAATTCTGAATTTTGCCAGTATATGAAATCTAATTGATTTTTGTATATTGATTTTTTGCCCTGCAACCTTCCTAAGCTCATTTATCAGAGTAGCTTTTTTTGTTAATTCCAAAGGATTTTCTTCACAGATGATCATGTCATATTGGAAAAGAAAGGGTTTTGCCTGTTCTTTTCCAATATATTTCCTTTTGACTTCTTTTTTCTTGGTTGTACTGGCTAGAATCACCAATGCAGTCTCCAGTGTTGAACACAGGATAGGTTGCAAGAGTGAACATTCTTGCCTTTTTCCTGATCTTGGTGAAAGAGTAGTTAGTCTTTTAGTCTTTCACCATGGAGTATAATGTTAACTGTAGATTTTTTCATAGATGCCCTTTATCAGGGGAGAAGTTACTTTACTTTTTTTTTAATTCCTAATTTCCTGAGTGATTTTTGTTGTTGGTGGTGGTTGTTGTTGTTGTTTTTGTTGTTGTTTGTTTTTAGTTTTTTGTTTTTTGTTTGGAGACAGAGTCTCACACTGTTGCCCAGGCTAGAGTGCAATGGCACAATCTCGGCTCACTGCAACATCCACCTCCCAAGTTCAAGCGATTCCCCTACTCCAGCCTCCCAAGTAGCTAGGATTACAGGCATACACCACCATGCCCAGCTAATTTTTGTATTTTTAGTAGAGATGGGATTTCACCATGTTGGCCAAACTGGTATTGAGCCCCTGACCTCAGGTGATCCACCTGCCTCGGCCTCCCAAAGTGCTTGGATTACAGGTGTGAGCCACTGCACCTGGCCAATTTCCTGATTTTTTTTTTAGCAGGCATGCATACTGTATTTTGTTAAATGCTTTTTCCACATCTATTGAATAGATTACCCTTATATTTTGTTTTTTTTTAAATTGACAGCTAAAATTGTGTTTACTGTACACAAATGACATTTGGAAGTATATGTACATTATAGAATAATGAAATCCAGATAATTAACATATATATTACTGTATATAATTATTTGTGGTGAGAACACTTAAAATCTACTATCTTAGCAATTTTCAAGTATGTAATACATTGCTATGAACTTATTTATCCTATCTAGCTGACACTTTCTATCCTTTGACCAACATCTCCCCAACCCACCTCCTCCCACTGCAACCACCCCAACTGCTAGTAACCACTATTCCACTCTCTAGCTCTATGAAATCAACTTTTTTAGATTCCACAAATTCCATCCAGTATTTGTCTTTTTGTGACTGACTAATTTCACTTATAGTGTCCTTCAGGTTCAACCATGTTGAATAGTATTCGTGTGTGTGTGTGTGTGTGTTTGTGTGTGTGTGTGTGTGTGTGTGTATGTGTGTAGACACCACATTTTCTTTATCCAATCATCCATTGATGGACAACTAGGTTGCTCATATCTTGGCTATTATGAACAATGCTGCATCTGTTAGATGGTGAGTGACTGATTTTTTAATCATTCCTGGGAAAAACCTCAAATGGTCATGATGCATGGTACTTTTTATATATTGCTGAAATCAGTTTGCAAACATGTTTTAAGAATGTTTGCATCTATGTTTTTGAGGAATATTGCACTATAGTTTTCTTATGCTTTATTTTGTGATTTTGGAATCACAGTAATGCTGGCCTCATAGAATAAATTGAGTAGTATTGCCTTTCCTTCGATTTTCAGGAATAGTAGAATGAGTATTATTTCTTCCTAAGTTGCCTTGTAGAATTCACCAGTGAAGCCAATGGGGCCTGAAGGATGTTTTGTGAGATTTTCAACTACAAATTCAATTTGTTTAATAAACATAAAGCTGTTTGAGTTATCTAATTTTTGAGTGAGTTTTAGTAGATTGTGTCTTTTAAGAAATTTATTTCATCTACATAGTCAAATTTATTGACACAGTTGATTATAACATTTTCTTACTATCCTTTTAATATCTGTAGATCCTGAAGTTATGTCAGCTCTCTCATAAGCGACACTGGTAATTTGTGTCTTCTCTCATTTTATTCTTGATATATTTCCTAGACATGTATTAATTTTATTAATCTTCTCAAATGGTTTCATTGATTTTTTTATTGGTTTTGTTTCTATTTCATTCTCTTTTTCTTTCTCATTTATCTTTGTTGTTTTCTTTTTCTGCTCACTTTGTGTCTTATTTTGTTTCCTTTTTTTAATTTCTAAGGTAAAACTTAGATCATTGATTTAAGAAGACATTCGTCTAGTATCAGCACTTATATGGGTTATTTATAAGAGTTTATAAGGTTTCCAAATATGGTGAGATTTTCCAAATATTATTTATGGGCTTCTAATTTAACTTCATAGTGTTCAGAGAGCATACGTTGTATTATTTAATCCATTTAACTCCACCCGACCATAATACATCCTTGCATTTGCTGTAAGTTTTAAGAGATATGTTTTAAGACCCATAATATTATATCTTATTTTATTTTCATTTGCACTTGAAAATACTGTTTATTCTGCTGGTTGTTGGATGAAATGTTCTGTAAATGTCAATTAGGTCTGCTTTATTGAGAGTATTGGTTACGTCTTCTGTATTCTTACTGTTTTTCTCTCTCCTGGTTCTATCAATTACTGAGAGAGGGATTTTTAAATATTTGACTATAGCTGTTGATTTGCCTCTCTTTTTTTTCAGTTTTTGCTCATGTATTCTTAAGCTATATTATTAGGTACATAAACATTTAAAATTGTTATGTCTTCTTGATGGATAGACTCCTTTGTTATTATGTAATGACCCTTTTCATCCTTGGCAGCATTGTTTGTTCTGAAATCTACTTTGCCTGATATTAATATAGAGGCTCCAGCTTTCTTATGATTAGTGAGTGAATGGCATATCTTTTTCCGTACTCTTAATTTCAACTTATTTTTTTTCTTTATATTCAAAGTAGGGTTTTTCTAAACAGCACATAGTTGGGTCTTGTTTTTTTTAATCCAGTCTGACAATCTCTGCCTTTCAATTGAGATGATTAGACGATTTACATTTAATGTGATTAATGATATGGTTGGATTTGACTCTTATCATCTTGCCACTTGTTTTCTATTGGTTATATCGGCTCTTTTCCCAGGCTTTACCTGAGTTCCCTCACTCCCTGCATTTCAGGCTGACACCTCTCCGGGCAGAAAGCTGGCACAATCAAAGGGCTCACCCCATTTGTCTTCCCTCTCTTAGGGATCAGCGTCCTTACACTGCTTGATGCACAATGTTTGAAACCTGTTTTCCATTTTGTATGTCTTTTTAGTTGTTTGGGGAAGGTTAATTTAGCCTGTTACTTTATCTGACCCAGAAGCAAAAGTCATTACTTTTGACTTTAACAATTGCCATCCCTTTCCATATACACCAACAGCATCTATGCATCTAACTCCATGTTTTTCACCCTATAAAATATGTAGCCAGGTTCTAAATACTATGTTGTGTTGCTTGGCTATCAGCAGAACAGTGTCTGGGTGGCCAGGGAGAAGAGAAAACTTAATAGTCAAGTGTGTTTCAATAAACTCAGAACCTCAGAGATAGCAAAGACATATGGATTTTATATTCACCCAGATGTGCAAACATGTAATAATAATCATAGACAACTTTGTTATCTGTTATGTGCTAGGCACCGTGCTAAGCACCTTCGATTACTCCTAATGACAACACAATAAGGAGGTACTACTTTTTACAAATAAGACATTAAGGCTTGAAAGTGTTGAGCAGCTTTCCCAAGGTTTCCCAATGGAAAATGTTAGAATTAGAGTTATTCAGTTCTATATTATGCTGTCTTCAAGATTCTAAAATAACCATGGCCTTTAGTATATATGACTTCACATATGACCTATAGTTCAGCCATTTTTAGGGGAAAGTGCACCACAGTTCCTTGCAGCTCGCGTTTTTAGTTGGGTTTATCACAAGCTTGTTCGTTAGGTGAACCATAAAAACCAAAATGGACACATTTTCTGAAATTAAAGTCTATGCTAAATTTTAGTTGCCATTGATCTACATAAATAAATTTAAGCAAAATTCCTGAAACTGCCATTCTAAAGATCATCTGTTGCTGTCTCTGTCCACTCTGCTGTAGTCAGTAAGTTTCACATTTGAAAAGTGAACAGGGCAGTGTGCAGGGCAAGCCTAGCATGGAAACTGTTGCACACACCCGTCTCAGCCCCTCCCCTGGAGAGGAGGCAGAGCAGATGCACTGCCAGGCACATCCCCAACATGATTCCTTCCTGCACCATCTTAGGCCAGCCTTTTGCAACCATAAAGAATGGGAAAGATTTGCCAAAAACATTCAGCCTCTGTTTATCACCTAAAAGAAGGAGAGAGACAAGAAATGATCATTCTGAATTGGTACTGCATTTTGAAGATATTTTGCCCATTACTATTAGGATAATAAACTCTTGGATTGTGGGTTGGTTGGTTCCTTGTGCCTGGTGGGGGTGAGAAAGCTGTGAAAGTGAATTGCATTTCAGGGGCCTTCCATGTGCCAGACATATTATCATCAAAACTCTGTGAGGTAATCACCATTATTCCCATTTTATGGATTCTGGGTGCAGATCAGAGACTAAGTAAATGACCCAAAGGCAACACAGTTTAAGTACTATACCTGAGATTCAAAGCCAAGTCTTTCTGGCTTCTCGGGCCATAATTTTTTCACTGCTTTGGATTGTGTGCATTCATGTAGTCCTTAGAATGAAGCACATATTTCTGAAAGTTAGACTGAAAAAGGCCATTGCCTCCAACTATAGTTGATTTGCTTATAACCACCTCATGCAAATTACTGATCCATATGATCTTTCAAGCCTATTGTAAAGCTTAGCCTATGTTAAAGAAAATCTCAGATGCCATTTATCACACAAAAAAATAAGAAGCAAACTGCTCCCTCAATCATAGTCATCTCAAGTCTTCTAGCAATTCAACGGAAACCCAACACTTACCTCTGCCTTTTCTGTTTTCCAAGCTCAAGGGTTTTTTTCTGAATTTAAAATTTGTTGTACATTTTTACATAATTTTTTATTCCTGAGTTCCTCCATAAATAGTTAACCAAGCATGTGATTATGAATATTGCAGGATTAACAATGCTTATTTTAACATTTAAGTAAATGGGAAAACTCATCTAGACATTAAGGATTCTAAAAGGTATATTACATTTTTCTACATTCTCATAGGTAATCTACCACATTCTAAAACTCAAAACGTTATAAACTATCAAATGAGGACTTCAGAAAAATTAATCAACCTGGCAAAGGTAAGAAAATGCTTTTTTCCTTGGTAGTGAGTCTAAGAATCTAACTGGTACGATGGCGATATTTGTATGCTTCTCAAAGTCAACAGTTTTTTCTTAGCTTTTCTCCCTTTGATCTTGCTTTTCTGTTTGAACAGATGTGTATGTTTTGTTCTTGTTACTGCTAGGGGCTAAAATAATCATGCATTTCTGATATATTAATATTTCCAACTCTTTTTTAGCTAGTTTTTGGGGGGAGTTTTTGTGTTTCTTTGTTTGTTTGTTTTTGAGACTGGGGTTTCATTCTGTTACCCAGACTGGAGTGCAGTGGCATGATCTCAGCTTACTGCAACCTCTGCCTCCTGGGCTCAAGTGATTCTCCTGCCTCAGCCTCCCGAGTAGCTGGGATTACAGGCACCCACCACACCCGGCTAATTTTTGTATTTTTAATAGAGACGGGATTTCACCATGTTGGCCAGGCTGGTCTTGAACTCCTGACCTCAAATGATCCGCCTGCCTTGGACTCCCAAAGTGCTGGGATTACAGGCGTGAGTTACCATGCCCAGCCCTTTTTTAGCTAGTTTTAAGTGTTACACTAAGACCAACTAAAAATGTACTAGTGAAGGTGAGAGATATTCACAGTCTACATAAGACCAATTAAAATTCCAATGAGACTGACAAACAATTACGTAAGGGAAGAATATCAACATTTTGCTGTTTTACATATTTGAATGCATAAATTAAGATAGCCTGAAGGAAAATGCCACATGGTCTCTGTAGATCATAAAGTACAATAGATACCAAAGCATCACTGTTTTCCTCGGTCTCTTTAGGGCGACACTGGAGAAGCCACGCGTCATGCCAGAGAGACAACCAACATGAAAACACAAACAGTTGCATCATATTTTAGAGTAAGATATTAAACTGTGATGTATTGTGCTTAGGGGTGCTATTTAGTCTAAATGGGTTATAGATCAAAAGCCAGTAACACTAGCAGAAGAGAATATTGTATTCCATTTACTGTTGTTAGATACAGGATATGTTAGCATCTACCTTCAAAATCTGTGGATTGGTTTGTTTCTACATTCTACCTGGGAAATTATTGTATCCCAGGTCAATCTTTTTTTTTTTTTTTTTTTTTTTTTTTGAGACGGGATCTCACTCTTTTGCCCAGGCTGGTGTGCAATGGTGCAATCTCGGCTCACTGCAAGCTCCGCCTCCTGGGTTCACGCCATTCTCCTGCCTCAGCCTCCCAAGTAGCTGGAACTACAGGCGCCTGCCACCACACCCGGCTAATTTTTTGTATTTTTAGTAGAGACAAGGTTTCACCGTGTTAGCCAGGATGGTCTCGATCTCCTAACCTCGTGATCTGCCCGCCTTGGCCTCCCAAAGTGCTGGGATTACAGACGTAAGCCACCGTGCCTGGCTGTATCCCAGGTCAATCTTAATGAAAGTCTATACCTTGATTAAAATTTGTCCGTAGAACAGAATGCATTTCCACTAGAATTAAACCTAAACGGATTTTTACCTCAATGCTATGGTAACTACCAATTCTCCTTCCCCCTCCTGAATGATTTCAGAATAGACATATAGGGCAAGGCTGAGCATCCATCTCCATTTCATATAACCCTTCTTGTATAGAGCTAAAAACCTCAAAAGGAAAATAGAGCCCGTGTAGGAATGGGGTGAGGAGAAAAGTCATCAGGAAGATGTGGTAACATGCTTAAGGGAGTGTGCTTAGCATAGGATCAAGGCGACCTTCCTTCCTTGGGCAATATAAGAGAAAAGAAAAAAGCAAGTACTTTTTTTTCCTCTGTGCTCTACATAACCCTTCCCTTATTATTGGTTCCAGTTCTTGTTTACCTATTCTGATAAAAACCTATTAACCATCCAATGAAAATGAAGAAAATACCACTAAAACTTGGAGTTATTACTTATATAATTTAATGTGGAGGAGGTGGAGGAAATTAGATTAAATTTAAGTGTTCAGTGAATATATCCAGCTCTCTAGCAGAAACGTAAAATTCTTTAAAAAATATATGAATATCTTTACTAAATATTTTTAAGTCCTAAGCTCATAGAAGATAGTGTATACTTAATCATCTTTGAGTAGTACCTAGTACATTTATGTGCTTAATACCTGATGTTTGCTGCTGATACATTTCACTTTACATCAGAAATGCAGCTCAGGTGAATCACTGAATGTATTTACAGCCAGGTTTCCTATTTTTAAGTGAGTTACCCAAGGCCATTATCATACCACTGTTGTTGGCATCAAACGCTGTATGTATGTTTAAACCAGGTTAGTTCGTGAAATCTTTTTAATCTTCAGGCTGAAGTGAGAAATGATAGAAGATAATTCTACACAACGTGAAGTGTGTTTTTAAAGCTATTTTTCATTCTGCAGAGAAGACTGGACACAGTGTAACACTATGCTTTTTCCCTCAGAAAAACCAGCACCTAAATTGCAGGAAGCTCCTGCTCAGGGTATCACCCCTGTACCACCAGTACCTGGCAGATGTTTGCATGAGTAAAGGAATGATGACTTACAGATAAATGTAATGAAAAAGGCTCCAAAGTGACAGGCCCAGCTGTTTGAAAAGATCACATCTGAGCCTCAGTGCCCAAAAGGAAGCCATGCAACTTCAGAGCTTTGTCGGTTGCCAGTTTCAGCATTTGTTTTGCACTGGCTTTGTGACTGTAGGCTCTTACATTTCCAGCACTAATTGAGATCCAGCCATCAATTGCTATTTGTGTCCATACTTACCTCGCCAATAAATGTGATCCTGGTCTTTGAGATTCTCGTTTTCTGGGATTCCACTTTTAGTTGATTATCCTAATATGTTATACTTACTTGTCTAGTAATTGGCTACTGTTTTAATAAGGTATTGGTATAGAACATAGTTTCATATCTATGTGAATTTTTAAAATTCTCCAAAAATAAATAAGAAAATGATCAAATTAGAACTGATGAAAATATTTAATTGGATATAACTTTGCTTATATCTACTTCCTACATATTAAAGGCTATTAACTTTTCTGTCCTTATTTTAAACTAAGAGATGATCCTAACAGGGATTAAGGTGTTCCCTTTTTTTTTTATTGTATTTTAAGTTCAGGGGTACGTGCAGTTTGGTTACATAGGTGAAGTTGTGTCATGGAGGTTTGTTAAACAGATTATTTCATCACGCAGGTATTAAGCCCAGTACCCATTAGTTGTTTTTCCTGATCCTCTCCCTCCTCCCACCCTTTATCCTCCAATAAGCTCCAATGTGTGTTGTAAAGTATTCCCTTTTTTACCTTCCATAAAGAGAGAGTTGGACAAGGAAATTAATATATAAGCAAGATTAACCAGATTGTGTAATATTATAATTTGGCAAGTTAGCCTAAGAGTATATAATTGCTTACAAACTACATCAAAAATAATTTTATCTGTTAATTATAGTTGCCTTAATGGTTTATAAGCAAACTTTTAATAGCTAAATTTCTAGTTATTGCCTCTACATTTTTGTAAGTAAATCTGTATTTTTAGAACTATACTATAAATAAAATGTTCATTAAAACAGATTTTCCTCCATTTGCTGTGACTAGTGGGCGCATTTATAACATTCATTTTTTTGAATGTTATTCTTGTAGTAAAAAAAGGCCTATAAGCTCATACGTTTTTGTATGCTACATTGGGAAATTTATTTTTGTTGTGTATCATAGTATTCCCTGATGGATTTGTTGTCTAAAATGGTGGTGGGCCAACCTCATTTCGTCCGTTGCATCAAACCAAATAATGAGCGTCAGGCAAGAAAATATGACAAAGAGAAAGTTCTGCTGCAGCTTCGGTACACAGGAATTCTGGAAACAGCAAGAATTCGAAGGCTAGGATTCTCCCATCGGATACTTTTTGCTAATTTTATAAAGCGGTATGTGGATTTATTTTTCAGTTTCTATTGTGCAGTTTATATAAAAATTATTTAGAAGAATTATAAGAAACATAATATGAAAAAATATCTAGAGGTCTAGGAGGGAGGCATTTTGTTCATGCAAATGATTATGTGTTGAAAAAAGAAGATAGCTATTAACTGAGGCTGAAAGACTCTGGACAGATGGTTGGTACTATGTGGTACAGGCAGCATGATCCAGAGGCCTGAGCTTCTTTCTGTACTGAGGAGTTGGAGAATCTGGGTTTTCACCCTAGCTCAGCCACTTGCTATGTGACTGTGGGCCCATACCACTGATTCTCAGCTGGAAGAGATTTTGCCCCTCAAAAGACACTTGACAATGTCTGGAGACATTTCTGGTTGTCACATCCTGTGTGGTGGAGGGGCGTGGGGGGATGCTACTGACCTCTAGTGGGTAGAGGCCTGGGAATGCTGTTAACAGGCATTCTACAATTTACAGGATAGCCTCCCCACAACAAAGAATTATCCAGCCCCAAATCTCAACAGTGCTGAGGCTGAGAAACCCTGGCTTATAACCCTAACCTCACTTTACTCACCTACCAAATCTGCTATAACTACCTGATAGGATCCTTATAATGATCAAATGAGATACTGTCTCTAACGGTGATTTGGAAGATGAAACAATTAGGCTTATTTGTCAATTTAAAAAGCTAATATGAATTTTTTAAAAAAGAATCAATTGGTATAAGGAATTTTTTTTTTTTTTTTTTTTTTTGAGACAGAGTCTAGCTCTATGGCCCAGGCTGGAGTGCAGTGGTACAATCTCAGCTCATTGCAAGCTCTGCTTCCATGGTTCACACCATTCTCCTGCCTCAGCCTCCCAAGTTGCTGGGACTACAGGCACCCGCCACCACACTCAGCTAAGTTTTTTTGTATTTTTAGTAGAGACGGGGTTTCACCGTGTTAGCCAGGATGGTCTCGAACTCCAGACCTCGTGATCCGCCCGTCTTGGCCTCCCAAAGTGCTAGGATTACAGGTGTGAACCACCGTGCCCAGCCAAGGAGTTCCTTTTAATATTTGAGATTAACATAAAATAAATTGAGCTATATAATAAATATATTTTATTGAGTAATACATAGGTGGTAATATAAAGTTTCAATATCTTATATATTTAATATTTTAAAGCCCATATTTTTTATTTTTTTGGTTCTATAATTTCTATTGGTCATTAAACATAATGAAATTTCAATTTTTAAAGATGAAGTCTATTAAAATTTTCAGGTGAAACCCAGAGGAAGTCCCATTTATAACATTCTTCACCCTTTTTCAAAGCATATAAATTACTATTAAGAAAAAAACGCAACCTTGTTTTGTGATTGTACACCAAACTTGATTTCTAAGTTTCCTCCCCTCCTCCCAAAAATTGTATGCATTTTATCAGCCATTCTTTTATTTGGAATAATCAAGACTCTTTCTAAATGTGATGAGAATTCTGATTATTTCTGCTAACTTTTATACATTCCGCAAATTTGTGGTAGTTCTTGATTTTGTTTTTCTTTAGAGACCTGGGATTATTTATTTTGAATGCTTTGAAATCAAGAAAACTCTACTACCTTTCTCATGATGGAGATCAACATTACATAAACATAGTGACTTTCGTATTGGCCAATCCTCATAGTAGTTTAAGACAAACTAAAACTTCAAGTTTAGAGTCCCGAAATCTAGTTAGCAGCTAATCATTGACTTTACTTCCTACAGATCAGACCCAATTTTATAACCAAAACTAAGAAATAAAAAAATGGAATTCTTTATTGGCTAATAGGTAAATTCTCCATCCTGCTCATCAAAGCAGATAAACTGAAAATACTAGATACAAAGGAGTTTCAAATTTCAAATTAAAATTAAAATTTGACCTTATTATCATGCACTTCATGTTTTAGAAAAAAAGATCTTTAACTTGTTTAAATAGTAATATAGATATTATGAGTGTAATATTAATATAAGTACTCTTAAATTTCAGTGATTTTTTTAATGTATAAGACACCATGCTAAGCACTGTGGGAGGTACTAAATTTTAGAACTGACTTGATCTTCAAGAATGGACAGTCCAGTTAGAATTACCACAGCCATAGACATGGAAAGTTAACAAGCAATGTGAAGTAGTAACTGCCAAGTCCAAGAGAATGATATACCCAGTGTAAAAGTTCAAGGGAAGGAAGAGCATCTCCAGGAAGGCTGATGAGAGAGGATATCAAGAAGAGGTGTTCAGCTAATGCAGAAGGATCATTTGAGGCCAGGAGTTTGAGACCAGCCTGGGCAATGTAGCAAGACCCCATCTCTAAGAAAAAAAAAACAAAAAACAAAAAACCTTTTTTAGTCACCTGGGTATGGTGGCTCATGCCTGTAGTCTTAGCTACTCAGGAGTCTGAGGCAGGAGGATCACTTGAGCCCAGGAGTTCAAGGTTATAGGAGGCTTGATCATACCACTGCACTCCAGCCTGGGTGACAGAGCAAGACCCTATCTCAAAAAAAAATGAAAAATAAAAAATAAGAAGGACTCAGACTAGTACTTGAAGGTGGGTATGGCTTGTGGAGAAAACAGGAGTTTTCTTGGTGTACAGGTTGGTGTGCCAAAAGCTAGCAGGACTTGGGTTGGATTGGATTGGTAGAGTGGGGATTGCATTGGTGAAGTGACAGAAGATAATATGAAAAAACAGTTGGGTTAAAATTATGAAGAGAAAGTCTTGAATACCAGCCTAATCTTATAGCTTGAAAAATAACCATAGTTTTACAATATAGAACATAATCAGAATAAAACCTATTTTCTTAATGATATTGTAGTTCAAATGTCAGAAATGAGAATAAATTCTTAAATATATTTATAATTATTGTGCTGTTACAGAATAGCAAATTACTACACAATAAATAAAGAGAAGGGGATAAAACTAAGTGTATAGAGAACATGTGAATAGCTATTCTGAATATAGGAAGTTCCAGAAATAAAAGGCTAAACCTTTTCTGCGTCACTAATTTGGAAGTTGTCATCCAAATTGGCATAGACTCTCAGGAAGGCAGAACAATTTTCAGAGATTCTGTGGGGGTGTAAATAGAACTGCTAACCCTCTGCATAGGATGCAAAATTCCCCAGACCCTTTGTTCTGTTGTAGATAAATTCTTCTGTTCTATAAGAAAGAAAGAGTCTTAAGGAAAAATATACAACATGAATTTTGCACAAGACAGAGTTTTTACTGCAGCTATTTCAAAGGAACCCTTACACTAACAAGCCAGCCACTTAACTTGGCTCCATTTTCCCACTAAGCACCTGTACATAATGGTTTGGCTACCAGAGCTCTAATACAACCAGAACTTACTGAAGGCAGTAGTATGGTGGAGTAGATAAGTACCATGCTTTGAAGTCAGCAAAACCGGGTTTGAATCCCAACTCTGCCACTTACTCAGTCTGTGACCTTATTCAAAGTTACTTGAGTTCTATAAGCTTCAAGCTTCAATGTCCCTTAGCTGCAAATAGGGATGATAATAACAATATCTACTTTATATATGTGTTTATAAGTATTAGGAGAAATAATATATATGGATTTTATTGATAGAACCAGGTGTCATCAATACATATTAGCTGTAATTATTTTTATTATTATTTTTGTTTCAGTCTCAAGCTCCCAAAATTACCTGTGACCAATAGTGGCCTAGGGGATGCCCTCCATAAGCACATGTGGCTTACCTAAGTATTTATTTCCACAAGTCCCAGCAACAGTACGTCATACATTCAGCAAACATTTAGTTGAGGGACCCACTGTGTTCCAGTCCTTGAACTAAAAATCTTAATTGAAAGATTAAAAGTCCAAAGATTAATGGATGAGCCCCTGACATTAAGAAACTCACAGACCCATTATGTAAACAGGACTTTAAAAATCTGCATTATCATACAACGTAAAGTCAGCTGCAGGCAGCAAGGGTGGGGTATCCTGTGCTTCTGAAGCACCTAGAAGGGTTCCTGGCAAATAAATAGTAGGTGCTCAAATATTTTTCAAATTAATGAAAGAGGACTGGGTATTTTTAATGAAAGTATAAACAAGATACTCTGAGAGCATAAAGGTTTAGATTGTGTTAGAAATTCTGATAAAGCAGAGAATAATAAAAGTAATACATAAAACACACCAAAAATATTTTTACTTACAACATCAATGTAAGTTTGCTTTTTAACCTTTTGATAAAGGCTTAATTTTTTTCTTTGAGTGCACATCTATTAATCATAGTTTATTGCCTCTTTCTTGCATAAACTATCTGTAATCTCTCATTTATGATTTCCAGTTAACATTTCTTGGAGTGAAGCAAGTTATTAAAGATACTTGTGAAACAGTCACAGGACTGAATATTTCTTGATTCTTATGATTTTCCTCAATGCTTTGTAATTGCTTCATCCATGTTTAATTTCATGGTTTTTTTACAAGACTTCTTTATAAAGTCTTACCAAAGCATTTGATTCAGTTTTGTAGAAACAATCCTCTGGCTTTCCTCACTTAGATTTCAATCTGATATTTATTTGAATAACATCACACCAAATACAACTGGCATAAACAGGTTTGGGAGCAAACACAGCTCATCCAGTGAGAGCAAACACACACGGGCACACTAGTGAGAACTGCCAGTCTTGAGCCTTAAGTGTGCAGCAGACCTCAGTTGGTGTGTTTCACACAAGAAAAGACAATTTCAGTTACTCCAGTTAATCTGTTAATTGAAGACACATCGAAGAGAGTTTTTAGAATATTGAAAAAGTAGGTCTTCCTTAAGGAAACTAGGAGTGAGATGAAAGGACGCGCAAGCATAATGAGTAACACATACAAAGGCATAGAAGCATGAGCAAACATGGCCCTCCGGCACAATTTTAAGTAACTTTCATGACTAGAGCTCGGAATGCCATGGAAAATAGCAAAGAGGAGACTGGAAAGGCAGACAGGGATATAGGGCAGAAGGGAGCTTGCATGCTAGTCATCATATGTGGCAAACAACTTAAAGCCAATGCTTTTTAGCAGGTGTAACCTTTCCCTCTCCTACATTCCCACTGCTCCCAGGCTCGTATATTTATGGTATCTGCCTAGACTTTGAAAGCACCTGATTTTGCCATCCCAGCTTAGAATTTGGGACATCCGTAGAGACTTTTCGAGTCAGGAAAGGACATGATCAGATTTTCATTTAAAAAAAGATAATTCATACAGAGCTGTGGACAGTGGCTGGGGCAGGGCAGGGGAGGGACAGTGGAGGTAACTGGTTGGGAGGCAATTGCAAAAGTCTAGGTGAGAAGGGACGAGGTATTTAATTAAGGTAATGGCAGTAGGCATAGCGAGAAACAAATGGATTCCAGAGAGACTTTAAGCTTGTTAGATCTATAGAGTGAAGAATAGGGAAGAGTAGGCTGGCACACAGATTTCTAGCTCAAGTACCTTTTAAAAAGTGGTGATATCATTCACAGAGACAGGAAATGGCAGAGGAAGGAAAAACTGATGAATATTGCTGAGTTTAAAGTGTCTGTGCAATAACCAGGTGGGCATGTAGAGTAGGAAGTCATAAGTAATGTGTTTAGAGTTGATATCAACAGTTAGGGTTGATGGTGTAGATTTAGGAATCACCACATACAGGAATAATTGGAGCCAAGCATATAGATGAGATGCCTGTGGACAGCTCAGAAAAAAAATGGAACACTGTAGAACACTAGCGTTTAAGGAACAAGTCATTAAATCATTAAATATGGGGCACGCAGAGAGACCGAGAGGGAAGAGGAGAAGCAGGGCACATTAGGTGTAAGCCTTGGAGAGAGCAAGACAGAGAGAACAGCCAATAACAGCAAGTGCTGCAGAAAAAACGCTTACAATTAGGATGTAAAAGGACCTGTTAGATTTCACCACTCTGGATCCTATACGAGTAAATAAGAGTCCTTGTTGCTATGTGATTAAATGAGATTCTCAGAGCTGGAGAGTGATGGGAAGTGAAGACAATTATTTTAAATAATCTTTCAACTTATCAGCAAAGCTAGTGGGAGAAACAGAATCATTACAGATGAGTGAGGCTTAAGGTGTTTGCTTTATAATAACAAATAAACATCCATTTTGTAAATGGAGGGAGCCAGAAGAGGGAAATGAGATTGAAAATATACAGAAGAGGAGGAGGAGATGGCCTCTAGAACACAGGCAGAGGATGAAAATCTCCTTTGAAGGAGGAGGGAAAAATGATAGTGGACAAATGAATTTGTATTTGGAGAAGAAGCCTATGAATTGTGTGTCTGGTGGCTTCCAGTGATATAGTAGAGAAGCTCATCTGCTGAGAGAGGTACGGAGGGCAGGGGCAGCTGGGAGACTTGGAGAAAGCAGGACGGAATTAAGTCACTTTTGTGAGGAAGAAGAGAGGAAAGTGGCCCTGGACACTGGTCAGGATCCAGAGCTTTCTTGGGAGCCTGGCTGAGTCAGGAATCCACACATCCACAGGGAGCCGACTGTGCAGATTTTCTCTGGCTGTGCTCTGAAGCCTGGCGTGAGGACAGAGACGTAGATGATTGGCAGGTCCAGGCATGCATGTTTGCAGAGAGTGCACGACAAACGAATGAGAGTGGGAAAGGTGCCAGGGCTGCCTAAGGGTGGCTCCTGCGATGAACTGTGAGATCCTGGCTGGTTCTGGAAGGAAGTAAAACCAGGACTTGGTGGACAGGCTGTGAATGCAGAGTTGCTGCTACTGGGTCACCATGCGTACATGTGCGAGTTAGTCCTGAAGTGAGCAGGTTTAGTGGCTAATAGGCACTCCCTGGGGTTTTTTGCGCAAACAGCAAAAGTTATGGTCGCTTCATTCTATACCATTCTAGGCCAGGATTCTTCTCCATGGAGCCTAACAGAAGCTGCTTCATTGCAGATTTAATGAGGTGAAACTTAGCGAAGTTGAAATATGTTCTTTTCAGATATTTTTATCTCTGGACTCATTTTTAGATGAGGAAATTGATACTTAATTGTGATGTGTCCACGTTTATACAGATAATGAGTCAAGGGTGAAACTCTGCTCTTCATGTCACCTCGCCACCTCAGCCGTCTACATATCAGGGCCTCTCTTTTGAAATTCAAAACCTACCAAATTTGCTGCTTTGCTGCACTGGACTTTCAGGCTAATCTTGCACCAATAAATTAAAAATAGGAGAGTATTAAAAAATCTGGAAATCTGTCTTTTTGCACAAGATTATTGACCAGTGTAAAGCGGATTTTCTTTCCTTAATTCATCCCCTTCCCCAATAAGCGTTGTGGTTTAACCTGAGGACCTGCTATCAGTTCTTTCCTGCCCTAGCCCTTCCTCTTTCCTCCCCTTGATTATGGATAGATTAAACCAATAGAGAAAAACTCTAGCAGGAGACATAGTGTCCCTCAAGGAAAAACAATGATGGAAGGCATGTATACAGTGATGGGAAGTTTCACTGGAACTAAGCTCCATCACCCAATTTGAAGATCAGCTTCCAGAGTTTTATTAACACTGGAATGTGAAAAATAATTCCTTCTGCTTCCTGCCACTGCAGCCCTGCACTTTTTAGTGTCCAGAGAAATGTAACAAAAAACAAAAACAAAACCGCTAAATTTTTTTGAGTGGTGGAGTTCTTGTCGGGGGAGTACAGTGTTAAGTTTTGAAAGGGGATCACAAAGGTGAAAACACAATGCTCAGATTTCTACGGACTGGACTGGGTTTGCATCAGTTTGGAATTTGGTCTACTCCAAAGTCATTCTGAGGATGCCTAAGGGATTTCTCTGCATCAAGTCGGGGCATCTGTTCCTCAGCCCCTGCACTAAGTTGTTGGGGAACCACCAGGCTACAGAGATGTTGGCACTTTATGCAATACTAACCAGCCCTTTTTTCCATTCCAAGGTACCACGTTCTCTGCTACAAGTCGAGCGAGCAGCCCCCCATGAGCCCTGACACCTGTGCCACCATTTTGGAAAAAGCTGGTCTCGATAACTGGGCTCTTGGAAAAACAAAAGTAATGTTTTCATGTAATTTTCAGGAAAATAAATAATTATGCTGGATTCACTGAGAATTATAACATTTTACAATGTTTGAAAGTGTGGTTTTTTTATGTTATAGGATCTGTAGCTTACAATAGAGGAAGTAAATTTATAAACTCATAAAGATTTTCTTTTTCATCAACATTAAAGGCATTTGCTCTTCATAAAGATTTATTTTAAGAAATACAAAAGGCTGGGCAAGGTAGCGCACACCTGTAATCCCAACACTTTGGAAGGCCGAGGTTGGAAAATGGCTTGAGCCCAGGAGTTCCAGGCTGCAGTGAGCTATGATGGCACCACTGCGCTCCAGCCTATGCAACTTAAGACCCTGACTCTAAGGAAAAGTTTACGTTGAAATTTTAAGAAAGAAATGCAAGAAAAATTTATCTTGAAGATTTATCAGAAAAGGATAAACCATAATGACTGTACTTTATTTCAGATGGTATTGAAAACAGACATATATATTCTCTAGTTTATCACTACTAAATATAGTTAAAAAGCTGTAGAGAATCATAATGATCCAAATAAGATTCGTGTTTTCCTTTTTTTCCTAATTCTCAGAACTGCTTCTATCATAAACTTGAAATTTTTCTGGAGTAAAATATTCACCACTATTACTAGACTCGCTATATGTATTGGACATTGATGTGTTTATATATTAGCTTTTAGAAACTGTGAGAGCTAAGCTTATTTAATCCCTTAGAAAATAAAGTAAAAAACATAACCAATCTTGAATATGGAAGAAAGACAGTTGCTGTTTGGAGAAAGGATGTATTGGTCTTCTCAGGTATTCTCATAGCATTACGAGACAGGGATCAGGAAATAAACAAGTTTCCATTGTGCACTGAATGTATCTTAAGGGGATATGAAATGTATCATGAAAAGAGCCAAGCTAAAGCCAAGAGATACTCAGAGATCGACCACTCAAGAATACCTACTACCAGCCACACCACAGAAGTAAACCAAAACAAACTTCCACATTTGCAAAGAAATACATAATACTTGTGTCTTGGGTGTAGGAGATGTGGGAGATAATTTTTTTTTTTTTTTTTTTTGAGACGGAGTCTCGCTGTGTCACCCAGACTGGAGTGCAGTGGCACGATCTCGGCTCACTGCAAGCTCCGCCTCCCGGGTTCACGCCATTCTCCTGCCTCAGCCTCCGAGTAGCTGGGACTACAGGCGCCCGCCACCACGCCCGGCTAGTTTTTTGTATTTTTAGTAGAGACGGGGTTTCACCATGTTAGCCAGGATGGTCTCGATCTCCTGACTTCGTGATCCACCCGCCTCGGCCTCCCAAAGTACTGGGATTACAGGCTTGAGCCACCGCGCCCGGCCGGGAGATAATTTTAATAATGTTCGGATGAGAAATTAGGCCTGTAACAATTTAAGAGATTTAAAAAAAAAAAAAAAACTACTTTAAACTGAGTGTCCTGTGTATTCAGTAATTCATATTTACTTTAGTGTTTAGTAGGGGGATATTTTGGGCATTAAAAATGAGTATTTTATTCACACCATTTTCTCTTAGATGATAAATTTCAAAAAGATGAATTTTATCAAGCTAAAATCTCATGATTTATGGTCTGAAGTACATGCCTAACTTCAAATGGAGTTTTAACTTGTAAAAAGGCCTTTTGCAGTTATAGTTCCGCATGATATTTATGTAGCATTTTAAAGCTATTTGTATTTTTCCACTTCACCTTTTCCAACTCATTAACATGGATAGAAAGTATTAATATAGGAACATTTCTAATGTCATGCAAAAAGAAATGATGACCTTTTTAAACAGATTGAATTTTAAATGAATTGTCAACAGCAGAATGGACTAAATGTATTAACATCTAGAGTCCTGTAGAAATTAAAACTGAATTAAATCAAACGTGTAACACAAATGTGTTTGCCCATGGTGCCAAGCTTTTGAGTAATGGAACGCTGGAGAATTCTACAGTCAGGGTTATCAGGTCTCATGACTCAGCCATATAATTTGAATTTAAGTGACTTTCTTGATGGATTCAATAAACTCTTTGAGATGACTTTTATTAGGAAATTTAACCATTAAAAGGAAAACAAAACAAAACAAACACAAGCTTTTCAGTATCTTGGAGGAGGGGAGAACGAAACTGAGAAATGTTAGATGAGAACACGCCAAGCCTTCAGGCTCCTCCCTTGCTCCAATTGATGTTGATTTTAGAATAATCAAAAGTCAGCCCTCCTTTCTCCATGGCAGCCTTTGGGTCCAGTGAGAACATTGTTAATTAAATCTGCCTGGGGTGCTCTCTCTGCCGTATTCTCTTCACTGACAACACTACCAGCCCCAAAGGACAGCGACCCTGCCTTGTTCATCTCTGTATCCCCAACAGATACGTACCTGTAACAGGTCTCAATAAACATTAGATGAATGAACTAATGGAACTATAATTCTGTCCTCTACTTTATAATTAGATTTATTAAGATTTTTTAATTTGGGAAATATAGTTGCCTTTGAAAAATAAAAAGCATACAAATTAGCTCAGCCCAGAATACACGATGCTAGAAACTTTGCTAAAAGAGCTCAACATCCTCCACTCTTACTGTCTCATCCAACAAAACCTAGTTACCTGTTGTAAATAAACAGTATGGTTGTCACCTTCTGCATTTCTTCTCAAAGAAATGTTTTCTTCAAGCATAAAAATCTGTACTGTCATAATGACAGCTAGGGCAAAGAAGCAAAAGACAGTGATTTCCAAAATCTCAAGCAATTTAGAATGTGTTCTGTTCTTCAAAGCATAGCACACAACTGCTTCACATCTGTGTGCCATGGTTCTTTGTATTCTATTTTAATTTTTCAGGTGTTCCTTAAATATTATCACGTGGAACAGTTAAATCTAATGCGAAAGGAAGCTATTGACAAGCTTATTTTGATTCAAGCTTGTGTCAGAGCATTCTTGTGTTCAAGAAGATACCAAAAAATACAGGAGAAAAGGAAGGAAAGCGCTATAATAATACAGTCAGGTAATCTCTTTGACATATTTAGATATGGTCATAAAATCAAATCTTATAATACTTCTTACAGGCAAACCTCCAGTTCTTATGTAGCTTTTGTGCTTAATTCCAGACTCTGTTGCCTTGATACTTTTGCTATATTAAATCTAAGTCAGATTGTTTTAGTGATTGACACTTTTAATATTTGGATAAATGCTTTGTCTTAAATAATTTAATTTTTAACTTTTCTGTCAAGAATTAATGAAATACAACTGACCTATTGTGGAAGATATAGCAAATGATTAATTATAGATCTCAAGAATCATATTATTACAGCTCATTGGACAATAAGATTCTTTTCTACTTTATTCCAAAGGTTACACATGCCATAATTTTTGACAACTTAAATCTTATTTTGTTAAAGGGCATCCATTTATTTCTATTAACTGTAGGGAAATAATATTTATAACCATACTTTATTTCACAAACTTTTATTAAGCTGTATTAATAGACTTCGGATTTTGCTTTCTACTTTTCCATAAGAAACAAAATTTAGATAGAGCTTGTCACAGGTTAGTATGCTCTCTTTCAAAATGTTTTGACTGGACACTTAGAGAAAAAAATGTATTTTGCTTTTTAACCTGATATACAGACACACTACAAGCACTGCGTTCTGATATTTTTAATTCTAGTCTATTCCATTTCATTTTTAGATGCTAGATTTGGCCTACTACATCAATTTTATGATCCACTAATGGTTTGCAGCCTGTGTTCTGAAGAACACTAATATCGTGGGCAGAGGAGTTGACTGACATTCAAGAGATTAACATTCCAGTCCCCATTCTGTCAATCAGCAATGAGTCATCATCATCTCTTTTTGTATTTTAAGCCCTTAACTTCTCACTGAGAAATCAAAATGCAAACCCAGTAATTTGGGCCTTAATCCTTTATCCGCAATTTCAAAATTTATAAAGCTCTGATAAAAAGGTTCTTCATAGTGCGTTTGGCAGTGAAACATAGCAATGTGATAATGAGGTTATTTACACTGCTTTACTCACCCAGCTTAGTAAGAATACTGTTTTTCTGAAGAAATAGTCATCGATTATTGGGTGCTGCCCTGATATAGGGAATGTTACAGAATGTATATTTGCTCTGTATTAACTTTCTAAAACTTAAAAAAAAAAGTAATCTGAATTCTCAAATATATCATCTGATAATCTGAAATATATCTGGCCAAAATATATGAAACACATAACAAAAAAGGAAAATGATTATTACCAAATTTTAAACAAATGAACACACTTTGTCATCAACTTTACTTGTCTCTATTATTTTGGTTTCATTTTAGTACTCTTCTTAGTATGAAAGTTACTTTAGTTATTATTGCTGTAGCTTGCTATGTAGAAGAATCTTGCTAATGAATCACATTAAGTGAACCTGTTCTATTTGGCATTTTAATTTTATTTTTCTCTTTGACATCAATGGTCAAAACCACTGTTTCTACTCACTAAAGTAATTTTCTTTTATTTCCTTATGATTAACACTACTATGGGCTTTATATGTTTCAGCTGCAAGAGGACACCTTGTCAGGAAACAAAGAAAAGAAATTGTTAACGTGAAAAACACGGCAGTAACAACCATTCAGACTTCTGATCAGGAATTCGACTACCAGAAAAACTTTGAAAATACAAGGTATAATGATGTTTATTCTTAAACCATTGTAACATACAGATTTTTCAGATCTGTAAGGTCATAGAATAATGTTCACAGCCTTTCTCATACTAGCCAGCTTCCTGATACTGACACATCAAATGTCAGTGAACACCCAGAGGCTACTTTTGTGTTCTCTATCCTATTTTGGAGTTATTTCTCAAAATTTTTCTTCATTGGCTTCTACCAGATTGCTTTCTATAATTCTACTCCTAATTTGGAGGGTTCTTTGCTAATATGTCCTCCAAACCCCACATTTCAATCCTCATCCATATCTAAATGTGTCCCTGGGCTCTCTCATTCATTCCAGTGGCTTTAAGAGCCAATATGCCATCGGACCCTACATCATAATCACCAGCTCCCTTTCTTCTTCTGAGCCCTCATGTCTATACTTCCAAGTGCATGTTAGCAAACCACTTACTCACTTATTCAGCAGGCTTTATACTGGGCAGTGGGAACACATAGATACGTGAAGCAAAATCCTTATCCTCAAATGTCTCACAGTATTATGGGAAAAAAATGACAGACAAACACATCCCTCTTGTAAAATGTGTTAACTCAGCTATAAAAACAGGCAAAGGGTACACTGGGGGCAAGGAGGAGGGAACCCTTCCTTGGTTGGTAGTGGTTAGGGAAAGGGAAAAATATCTACATTTTGCCCAAGAGGTGAAACTTGAATTGATCAAACTGAGTACATGGTCATCCAGGGAGATAAAGATCATTCCAGCCCCAACGCTAGTCCCCTTGTTTTTAACATCAAAACTGGCCATAGAAAGGGTGAAGGAATGAAACAGAAGAAGAGGTGGCTTCCTGGCTTTCTTATTTCCCCACACACCCACATCTAATGTTCTCTTCACCCACCGCTATTCTTCTCTCCTGCCAATAGTGGTCTCATAAGTGATCTCATAGAAGACTTCTCTGCCACCTCTTCCCCTCACCTTCACCCACACCCTCCCTGAATCCCTCAGGCCAACCTCATTTCCTTATTTGAAAAACAGAAATGTTTATCTGAAGTTTAGAGACATTGGATGTTTTAAGTTTTCGTGTATTCTGAGACCTACATATATGCTCTTTGTCTTTACTTGTGAGGATCCAAATGATTTGTTTCTCTTTGTTACTGGCTATAAAACAGTTCAGCAAACTTCCAAACATCACAGGCCTGCCTCAGGAGCAGAAGGCTGGATGATACCTGTGACTCTTGTACTTCAGTCTGGAGGTTGAGAGAAATGTAAACTGGCTGCAAATGGAAGAAAGATGGACTAATTGTACTACTTCTAGAAATTACTGCTTGTAGATATCACATCTAATAAGGAAGTGTGATGTTCAATTACATACCCATTTGCTACCACCTTTCTTCTGAGGATACCAGGGATTCACTTTCAATGTAGCAGATACTTATTAAGCACCTACTGCACACAAGATCTACTTCAGGGTACATGAGTGTGAGTAAGAAGCTATGGTCTCTGTGGTCTGGGATGGAGAATTTGACATGTATTGGGCTCTCATAGGAGGTGGATCACAAAGTCAGACATAAAAGCAATACAGGCAGAAAGTCAAGGGAAGCTTGTAGAGAGGAAGGTTAGGGAAGGGAGAGGCAGGCGGGCCTGACCACTGCCAGAGATCTGCGGGCCAGGACTCCGTCCCTCTGCCACTTCTGACTTTCCTATTCCCTCAGCTACCAGAAGCCCTTGTTTTCACTTAACCCTTCCCTGTCAGAGCCCCTGACCTGTGACCTAGAATACCACAGCAGGGAGCTGGAGAAAGTCCCAGGCCGGCAGGGCACTCCGGCAGATGTCAGAAGAGATCGACAGTCCTCCTCATGCTGGAGCTCTGAAGGGCTGATCCTCAGAAGTACCCATCATTGCACATGGTCCTCAGCCAGGCGCAGCACAGGGTGGAGTTGCCTGAGCCTAGACGTGTAACTGATGTGGGAATTTCAGCAGTGTGTACAAGTCTTCACCGGTGAAATGCATTTAAATGATCAAAACTAACTTATAAATTGATTTTTTGGAATGCAGTCAGTTAGGGACTGCACGCATATCTTCTCTCATTAGTTGTATTTAGAATAAATGTAAGCATTCTCAGAGAGGTCAGTATTATGGAGGAATTCAAAATACTAGCGTAGCAATTCATCAAAATCATGGGCATCTCTGGTGCCCTACCTAGTTTTTTGACTGATCCTAGCAGGATTCTGTTATGCCTCCTATATTAGCCTAGGGATACCATAGTAATTCTAGTCCTAGGAAGTGGCCAATAGAATTAGAAAAATGGAATCCTGGTAGCTTTTTCCAGATTTGACTCAAAGAACAGTCTGACTTCACAAACAGATCACAAAAGACCCAAACTCTCACATGGGTTTCTGGGCTGAGATGAAAAGTTTGGTGCAAAAGCCCTCCAAGTAGCAATGAGAAGTGTTAGCATATCCAGGTGTCATTGTACAACATTTTTATTCCATCTTAACCTTTTTCTTGGTGGTATTGCTCTTGGCTAGAAAAAAAAAGATACAGAGAAGACCTTATCTTCAAGTGAAGGGAAATCATTTTGGAAGGATATTAGCAAAGTAGCAACTGTGAAATTTTGGCCACCGTATTACATGATCATGAACTGTAGCGAGGACATTGCTTTTCCTTTAATTTTATAAGATATTTCCTCTGATCAGTAAACTTAGTGCTTATTAAAGTACAGTATGTCAGTCAAGTGAACATACCCTGCTTACTGGTATCAAACTTAGGTATATTTTTCACAGCATCTCACTACTAAAGTACTTTGTTTTGAAAAGAATATATTTTGAAAGGATTAAGTTCCTAGAATTTTGATATCTCATTAAATGAAAAGATGGTTATTCATATGCTAGGATATTTCTCACTCTGAGTTGAATCTGGTTTTCTCATTATTTGAGTAGTTATCACAGTTGTCACCAGAGAGAACATTCTGGAAAGCACTTGATTAATGTGACTTGAGACATTTTAATTTTGAGCTTTCTTTGTTCCTTTTTCCTTTCTCCCACCAGTATCTAGCATATAGCTATTGCCAAAAGAAGTAATAAGCCCCAGTTTAGTACTGTATATTCAAAGATAATATATTTTACACAGGGAATCTTTCGTGAAGAAACAAGCAGAAAATGCAATCTCTGCTAATGAAAGATTCATTTCAGCTCCAAATAATAAAGGAAGTGTATCTGTAGTGAAGACTTCCACTTTCAAACCTGAAGAGGAAACCACCAATGCTGTGGAGAGTAACAGAGAGTATCAGACTCCAAAAAAAATGAATAATGTGTATGAAGAAGAGGTTAAGCAAGAATTCTACCTTGTAGGGCCAGAAGTAAGCCCCAAACAGAAGTCTATCAAAGACCTGGAAGAGAACAGCAAGCTAACGAAAGTAGAGAAAGAGGAAGCTATGATCCAGAGTTACTGTCAGAGGTACACAGAGGAGAGGAATTGTGAAGAGTCAAAAGCAGCATATCTAGAAAGGAAGGCCATATCAGAAAGGCCAAGCTACCCAGTGCCTTGGTTAGCTGAAAATGAGACTTCCTTTAAAACAATTTTGGAACCTACACTTAGCCAAAGGTCAGTTTATCAAAATGCAAATAGCACCAAAAAAGAAAAGAAGACATCTGTAGTTACCCAGAGTGCACCAATATGCAGCCAGGAGGGAGGTGGAAGCCATCTGAGGCATGAGACAGTCAAAGAGAGGCAAGCTGAACTGGTGACACAGGCCCAGGAGGAAGAAGATAAAGCAGCGGTATTCATTCAGAGCAAATACCGGGGTTACAAGAGAAGGCAGCAGGTGAGGAAGGACAAGATGTCTTCTTTTAAGCATCAGAGGATTGTCACAACACCAACAGAAGTAGCAAGAAACACTCAGAATTTGTATTCCTATCCCACAAAACATGAGGAAACCAATAATATCAAGATGAAGGATAACAAACACTCGAAAGCAACTTCAGAAAGAGAAGCATGGGATTTGGCAATTTTTTCAAAACAGGTATGTGAATAAATGAATTTATTTACTAATAAAAGTCCCTGGGAACTATAAAATAACTGAATTAAACACATAATTAATAACTGGTAGATTGTTTCATCTGTGTTGATGGGCCCCCAAACATTTTTAATAAAATGTCTCAAGGATTGTGCTATTCAAATAGCCAGGAGCTTTTAACCCAATTTACTATGGTAACATTAGTATAAAATATGATAGAAACCTCATGTAGTCATGATACTAGAGATTGGTTTATACAGCTTACTAAAATGCTGAGGCTCGACACTGAAAAGTTTGATGTATCTGTGAGATCTTTAATTAAAGCTAAAAAAAAATTAAAGTCGTTTTAAGTTTTCTAAATCCTCCAAAGTTTATGCCTTCTCCCTTTCACAAATTTGAGAAGACATAATTAGGTATCAGATTTTGATAGGTAGCCACACCGAAGCATATACAGTGAAGATGAAAGTCTGCATGTCACATCGTGACAGTGAACGAACAGTCATGGAAAATAAGGAATCGCAAAGAAAAACCGCAGAGAAAAGTTCCCTCCTGGAGAATATCTCACGCCAGTCGTAGGTGTGTTTCAGCTATTTCTAGAGAGGAGCATAGGAAGCAACAGGTTTTAGGGCTTCTCATGGGTATACATGCAATTTATCTCTGATACATACAATTTATCTCTGATATATAACAATTTGTCTCTGATAAATTGGTGCTATGGAAAGATTGCAAGAACCAGCTTTTGTAAATACCAATTCCAGTTCCTCCTTTCTCTTTCTAGGCATTTGACCTTCATAAAAATCACTTTATGTGTTAGCACTGTTATTTTCTCCTGTGTAAAATGAAGAGTTTTAACTAGATGATCTCTAAAATACATGAATTTCCAGGGTAATCAATGGTGTATGAAGTAATAAAAGAAATATCATAATGGGTTAGTTCCAAGAAGGACTGTCTAATATTCCTGAGTCCCTCGACTCCCCTTTTTGTATCTGACAGTGGCTGAGCCTATGAGAAACACGATAATTGCACTTGGACCCTTCCTTAGTGCGAGAGGTGTGACCCAGACAACTTCTAGTTGTCAGCAGAGATCTGCCATTTTTTAATTTACCCATACCCTTCCTACTCTTGTTAAGCATATGGAAATAGTGAGTTTAATGAACATACAGTTCTTCTCACTCCAAACACCAAATCAGGGATTAGAGCTCAGACCTGCTATGCCGTGGAGATATGAGATGTAGAATTACCAAGGCATCTACTCGGAGCTGGCCAGTAACGCCATGGGAGTAAATTCACTGGTCCATGGTACAAATCTAGAGGCTGTCCCAGCGGGAGCCTCACACTCAACCCAGCAGGACAGCCGTGTTATCAGAGCCAGGATGCAGACAGAACAGAGGCCGGGGGCAGAATGGAAAGAGAGACCAGAATAGAGCAGCCCTGAAATCAGGCTAAAAAGACTGGAAAGAAAAGGAAGGAGGTTTACACAATCAAAGGCAGCAGAGGGGTCCTCAGGACAGAAGCAGAAAGGCAAACACAGCAGAGTGGCAACGCTGGAAACCATTCTGCACGTAGCGTGACGTGCTTGGCAGTTTTTAAAGAAAAATGTGGGCGGGGTGCGGTGGCTCACGTCTGTAATCCCAGAACTTTCGGAGGCAGAGGCGGGCGGATCACGAGGTCAGGAGATCAAGACCATCCTAGCTAACACAGTGAAACCCCTCTCTACTAAAAATACAAAAAATTAGCAGGGAATGGTGGCGGGCGCCTGTAGTCCCAGCTACTCAGGAGGCTGAGGCAGGAGAATGGAGTGAACCCGGGAGGCGGATCTTGCAGTAAGCCGAGATCGCGCCACTGCACTCCAGCCTGGGCGGCAGAGTTAGACTCAGTCTAAAAAACAAAAAAAGGAAAAATGTGAGAGGGCAGGTATTCAGAGCACAAGGCGGGAAGGTTGTCAGGTGAGGACTTTATCAGACCTGGTGCAAGGGACAGGGTGGGCGCTGGAGAGGAACACGAGAGTCCCCAAAAGTGCTGGTAAGGCATTTCCCAGCCCCCAGTGCCTGTAGAACTCTCTGTATTCTTTTCCTTGATTTAACCTGACACATGACCTTCTTTTTAGATATCAAAGTTATCTGAAGAATATTTCATTCTGCAGAAAAAATTGAATGAAATGATTTTGTCACAGCAACTGAAGCCACTTTATCTGGGTGTCTTGCACCATAAGCCAATTAATAGAGGAGTTTCTTCTCAGCAGTGCCTCTCAGGTAAAAATCAGTAGAGTTAGAACTTCCTGAAGGGGAAGGAAATGCCAGATACTTTGTTTATTAGTTTCCCACCATTATTCTACGGCAGATTTGAGGAGCCTGTGTTCTGTCTTGGGAGATCCTTTATTTCATTTCTTACATGGAAATACACTTTTATTTAGGATGTTCTACCCACTTTCTACCTTCTCTGACTTCATTCCCCTCCATTTTTTATGTTTTTCTTTTTTCATTTTAACTAGAACTTGGCATATGACACCAGAAGGGAATAAAAAAGGGTGGTATAGAAAGGGGGCCTGGCAGGAGGCAAATTTGATAGGAGAGAGCAAAAATAGAAATAGGAAGATTTCTATTTCCTTTGTCAACAACTGCAATCTTGAGTATAGCGTGTGGAAGTTGCAAAATCCCATTATACAAGAAATATTGTTATTGAACTTTTTTCCAGTCAACCTATTATACTAAACTGGTGAGGAATTCAATCTCAATAATTTTCAGATCTCCCTCTCCCCAGAGCTGTGCAAAGGTTTTATGGCCTTGCACACCACCAAAAGATCAGGTACAGCCTGTAGTCTCTGAACATTTGTCCATGAAGTTACTGTTGGGACACTCATGGCTCCAGCTGGCCTCCACGAGCCGTTGAAGTTGGGAGGTCTGGCTGCTCCCACACCCTGCAGGTGGCACCTCGACCGTGGGAGTCTGGAGCCTCATATTGTCCATGCCCACTCCAGGTAGCCATTCTCTGCAGTCTTAGCACCTTCCCCAGGAGCTGTCACTATAAAGTTCAGGAGTCCCACAACTTTGAACCCTGCTGACCTCTGCCCAGAAGAATCTGCATTTATTTTCCCTTGCTTTCTTGGAGGCCCTCCGCAATCTCGCTGCCCTGCTCAGGGATCCCTGACATCATCTCTGCAATGAGTTTGGCTCTTACCAAAGACAGGAAGAGCCACTGACCTCATGCAACTTCTAATTTCTTCCCTGAAAAAATCTCTAAGGCAGAAATATACTAAGATGCACTTGGCTATTTGCCTGATATAAGAGGAAGGAGAAATACCTTAATGTTTTCATCAATTATTCTGCCACATCGTTTTCAAGTCAAGAATTGCGGTGAAGCTGACCACAAATGGCTCTTTGGTGCCCTTCATTCCTGCTGCTCTCCTGCTCTCTGGCCCTGGCTGAGAGCCTTCTGCTGTGAAGAAGAGAGACTAGCAAGTCAGTGCCCAGAGGCCCATTCATTTGGCTGCCACAATGGCCTGTGCCCAGGGGGCATGCTGGCAGGGTAGGAGCTGAGGGAAGGCCTGGGCTTCTGGTTCCCTCATGGTCACAGAAGTGGCAGCACTGGTGAGTGTGGAGCAGAGAGGAACGGGTGGTGTGGGGAAGCAAGGAAGCCAGGCAGCTCACCCCAGGCCGCTGCTGGAAAGGAGAGGTACAAATGGGAGGCAGTGTCCTGGGAGGAAGTAGAGGTCGCAACCAAGATTTTCACTTTTGAACATCTCAGGGACTTTAAACAAGCGTGAAAAGCAGCAGAATCTTATGAGAAAGTCAAATTAGTTCACCTTATTCTTTTTTGTTTGATTGTTTTCGTTGAGACAGAGTCTCCCTCTGTCATCCAGGCTGGAGTGCAGTGGCGCAATCTCAGCTCACTGCAACCTCCGCCTCCTGGAGTCAAGCGATTCTCCTGCCCCAACATCCTGAGTAGCTGGGAATACAGGCACAGGCCACCACGCCTGGCTAATTTTTCTGTATTTTTAGTGGAGATGAGGTTTCGCCATGTTGGGCAGGCTGGTCTCGAACCCTGACCTCAGGTGATCCGCCCACCTCTGCCTCCCAAAGTACTGGAATTACAGGCGTGAGTCACCGCGCCTGGCCGAGTTCACCTTATTCTTGAATCTTTCATTTTTTTTGTGGACTTAAGAAGAACATTAGAAATCAATTCTTAGCTTACGTGGAGAGGATTGTAGCTCAGAAATTTTTCTTTAGCCCTTCGGGTTTAGAGGGAGAATCTCTTTTTGTTCTCTGCACATATGGAGAAGTTTCGTATTATACTACACTTGTTTAAGGCTAAATTGGCAAACATCTGAATTGTCCCATGTTCTAGAGAGTAGCAGAGAAAGTGCCTGAGAGAGGGCCTGATGTGGCCTAATGACCCAGGGGTATCTGTGTGGATCTGACAACCCAGAACCCAAGAGGAAGGGGGACAGTGGGAGATGCCGTTCAGCGACCAGAGACCAGACAGGGCAAGTTATTCAGCAGATGCCAGTGACCAGCCAAGAGTGGCTGCAGAACAGATGGCCCCTCCCCACTAATGCCATGAAGCTGCCAAAGTGCCCTACGCCAATCCCCGACTTACATGTGGCAGGACATAGAGGAAAAGGGAAGGCTGAATGTAAGCCGTCAGTGTTCTTAGTGTCTATTTAGTCATTTTAGGTTTCTGACCCTAAGCTAAAGTGACTAAATCTACTCAGAAGACATTAAGAATTTAGAATTTAGCTTGAATTTGTTAAAAATAATTTAATGCTAGAAAGTAGAAATGAGCACCATGATAAATTAAAGTTTTAAGTGTGTTAATTTTTTTGTATATCTGAATTGTACATTGTAAAAAATGTTTTAAAAATCTGATTGCACTGTAGGAATTGAACTTGAGAGCCATGAAGAGAAAAGGGGAAGGCCAGCGAGAGATGATGGTAGCTAGGATGAGGTAGTGGCCAAGAAGGCAGTTTAAAGCACTGGTTAGTTTGTAGATTACAAGGGTAATTGGTTGCACAGGAAAAGGGGCATGCCGGGGTCTCTAACATGATCAGCCAGTATCATGGTGGATGGTGGTATGTCATTACCTGAGATGGGAAAGATTAATAAAGAGCAGGGGTTTGCATTCAATTGGGGCTGTGTTAAGTATGAGAAGCCTTTGATGAATTGGGACCACCTCTCAGTAGGCAGTTGGACACATACAGGGTAACTGAAGCCATGGAGGAGAAGGGAAACTCCAGGAAATTTACCTACACTGAGAAGAGAAGACAGCCTAGTGTAAGAGTCTGGACATGTGCAGGTCAGGTGGAGAGGAACCAGGAAAGAGGAGCAACCAGAGATGGGGAGGGCAGCCAGGGAGCCTAGACCCTCCGAAACTAAGGGAAGAGGGTCTTAAGAGGATCGTGTGCAGAAGGATTCAGGCAGAATAAGTCAGAAGGGAACCATAAAACATTCATTAAATTTCCTATTCATTAACAATTACTTACT
Organism: Macaca nemestrina; assembly: GCF_043159975.1. NCBI lineage: Eukaryota > Metazoa > Chordata > Mammalia > Primates > Cercopithecidae > Macaca > Macaca nemestrina. Next base: position 117,743,191 of record NC_092133.1, on the reverse strand, counting down.
GAATTCTTCAAATCCTATTTAAATATTAGAATAGAGACAGACGGAAAGGGTGAATGCAGTACTGGAGTACTTTGGGGGCAGATTCATCCCAGTGTTTGTGGATATAATCTGTGTTCACATACTTTAACAATTTTTGTTTTCTTAAAAAAAAAATCCTTGAATAGCTTATAAAAGTTCATTGTAAAATATAGTTCGAAGAACTAAAACAGACAATTGAGCCAGGTATTGCTTAGCTCATATTTAATCCCTGCGACAGAACCAGTTTCTTTCTACATCCCAAAGATGTGCACGTTAGGTGAACTGGCGTGTCTACATGGTCCCAGTGACAGAGAGAGTGTGTGTGTGTCTGAGTGTGCCCTGCAATGGAATGGCATCTTGTCCAGCCTTGCACCCTGAATTTCCAGTAGAGGCTCCAGCCATCCATGACTCTGAACTGGAACAATTGGGTAAAAATTTTTCTTACTTGTTTTTCTTAATCTTCCTTTCTTTCTTTTTTTTTTTTTTTTTTTTCCTGAGACAGAGTCTTGCTCTGTCTCCCAGGCTGGAATGCAATGGCGCAATCTCGGCTCACCACAGCCTCCACAACCTCCGCCTCCCGGGTTCAAGCAATTCTCCTGCCTCAGCCTCTTGAGTAGCTGGGATTACAGGCATGCACCACCATGCCCAGCTAATTTTTGTATTTTTAGTAGAGACGGGGTTTCATCATGTTGGTGAGGCTGGTCTCAAACTTCCGACCTCTGGTGGCTCATACCTGGAATCCCAGCACATTGAGAGGTTGAGGCAGGTGGATCACCTGAGGTCAGGAATTCAAGACCAGCCTGGCCAATATGGTGAAACCCCGTCTCTACTAAAAATACAAAAATTAGCTGGGCATGGTGGCAGGTGCCTGTAATCCCAGCTACTTGGGAGGCTGAGGCAAGTAGAGTTACTTGAACCTGGGAGGTGGAAGTTGCAGTGAGCCAAAATCGTGCCACTGCACTCCAGCCTGGGTGACAGAGCGAGACTGTCTCAAAAAAAAAAAATAAATAAAAGAACAACAACAACAATAACAAGGGACAACTTTACCCAGGTGTGGGATTTCCTAACATCTAAATCTGATTTTCCTGAAGAAAATATACATAAAATGATTATTCATCTATTTTCAAAAGGGAGCCCAGACAGTCTGAAGAGAGTAGGAATTATATTGACTGAACACTTCAGCTTTAATACAGTTAATAACTCTGCTCACCTTCTGCTTTAAATGATTTTTCTTTTTTTTTTTTTTTGAGACAGTCTCGCTCTGTCACCCAGGCTGTAGTGCAGTGGCGCGATCTTGGCTCACTGCGAGCTCTGCCTCCCAGGTTCTCACCATTCTCCTGCCTCAGCCTCCTGAGTAGCTGGGGCTCCAGGCGCCCGCCACCACGCCCAGCTGATTTTTTGTAATTTTAGTAAAGACGGGGTTTCACCATGTTGGCCAGGATGATCTCGATCTCCTGACCTTGTGATCCACCTGCTTTGGCCTCCCAAAGTGCTGGGATTACCGGCATGAGCCACCGTGCCCAGCCTAATATATATATTTTTTTAAGACAGAATTTCACTCTTGTTGCCCAGGCTGGAGTGCAGTGGCATGATCTCAGCTTGCTGCAACCTCCGCCTCCGGGGTTCAAATGATTCTCCTGCCTCAGCCTTCCCAGCAGCTGGGATTACAGGTGCCCACTACTATGCCCAGCTAATTTTTGTATTTTTTTTTAGTAGAGACTGGGTTTTACCATATTGGCCAGGCTGATCTCAAACTCCTGACCTCAAGTGATCTGCCCACCTTTGCCTCTCAAAGTGCTGGGATTACAGGTGTGAGCCACTGCACCTGACCTAATTTTTCTTAAATGTATGCATAGTTCACATTTATTTCAGTGTTGGTCTCCGTTGAGAAGTTTGGTAATGTTTTTGTGACCAGAAATATACCATAAGAAGTTAACTCTTGTTTATATCAGTCTATGGTAAAATTGGTCATTTCGCTTAAAGTTGCAGTTTCTAAGAATCCATCGACATTGTCAAGTGAGGACTTACTGTATGATGATGTGACTGTTCAAAGAATTACTGCCAACAAAGGTTCCAAGAACTCATAGTATTTTATGCAAACACATTCAAACATTCATGGAACAGATAAATCTCACTGTATGTGATTTGTTTGAGAAAAAAATAAAAATATACAAAGTTACCTATTTTACGATGTTCATCTATCCTAGAACAAAAGTCTAACAACATTTTTAAAAGCTATTGTTCAATCTCAATAATTAATTAATTAATTTTTGAGACAGAGTCTCACTCTGTCACTCAGGTTGGAGTGCAGTGGCACGACCTTGGCTCACTGCCACCTCTGCCTCCTGGGTTCAAGCAATTCTCATGCCTCAGCCTCCTGAGTAGCTGGGACTACAAACGTGTGGCACCACACCCAGCTACTTTTTTGTAGTTTTAGTAGAGATGGGGTTTCAACATGTTGGCCAGGCTAGTCTCAAACTCCTGACCTCAGGTGATCTGCCTGCCTCAGCCTCCCAAAGTGCTGGGATTACAAGTGTGAGCCACCACACCTGGCCTCAATTATTAATTTAGAGGTAAAACTCTTAAGTATAGTATTTAATACTAGCTAATGGAATGCAACAGCACATTAAAAGACTGTCCACATAATATACATTAATATAACATATCAATAGATTTAAAAAAAACTATCTTGATAAATGTTGAAACAGTTTTCAGTAAAATCCAACACTCAGTACTGATGAAATGTAAAACTCTTACTAAACTAAAAGCAGAAGGATATCTTTAACAATATGAAGAATACATTTCTTAATTCAATCATCTACCTCATAATTAACTATAAAACACCGGAAGCAGTTTCATTAAAAAGGAGGATGAAGATAAAGATACTAGTAACACCACATTTTTATGTTATTGGGAAATTTCCAGTTAATGCAATAAGACAACAAAGAGAAGCTTTTTCAAAAAGCGTAACTATCAAAAGGGAAAAGATGGGATTGTAGGAATATTACCAGACAACATTAAAAATGCAATGATTGATGCTAGCAATAGAATTCAGTAAGGATGTATAGTTATATAGATAGATATTCTTTCCTATAAAAATTTCTAATAGAAAAAGAGCCCATTGGAAATAATAGCAAAAAGAAAATCAATACCTTGAAATAAAGCTAGCAACCAAACCACAAAGAGACAAAAAGAAAAGATGCATAATGGAATGATACATGGTGTTTCTGAATTGAAAGATAAGATACTGTAAACATGACTGTTCTAAAATTACTTTCTAGGTTTAAAAATATTGCATTCAAAATCTCTATCAGATTTTCTTTGGAACTTAAGAAAATATCCCTAGGGATCATTTGTAAATTTCAGAGAAAAAAAGAATAACTATAAATGAGGACTTACTTATTAGATAGTAAAATGAATAATGCTATAATAATTAAAATCATATGTCTGCTTTACAAAAATCAGTCACAGATTAATGAAACAGAAGAGCCCTAAAATTGGCCTGAGTATTTATAAAAACCTGTCATTTACAAAAAGATACATATGAACAAAAAAGAAATGGATGGATAATGCTTAAAATGTCTCTGATTTGGGATGAGGAAATAAAATATTCTTATCTTCTGCTGAATGCCCAGATATTTTCCAGATGCATTGATCATTTAAATGAAAGAAATAAACAAACCAAATGAAGCTGGATGCTATGAATTGAGCATTTCACAATCTCTGCTTAGAAAAGGACAAAGCATAAGAAGTAATAAAAGGAATTACAAAGAAAAACTGTGATGGATTTGGATTACATGAATGTTAAAACCTTCTAGAGATTCCAAAGCATCATTAAAAGTTAAAGAGCTGAAGACAGAATATTTGGAACAAATGTAAAAAGAGTTAAACTGTTTAATGTAGAAAGAGCTCTTTATAAATCATTCAGAAAAAATAGCACTCTGAATGGAAAAATGGCACAAGCCATCAATTTATTTGCAAAAGAAGAAATGCAGATGGAAAATAAGCATATATATGACCGCTCTAGGAGTAAAAAAAATAAAAAGTAAAACAAGTTACTATTCTTTACTCATCAAAATTACAAGTATGAAAAAATATTTTAACAGTAATGACAAAGTGCTAATGCAATTATTCCCAAGCATATGGTAAGTTGGCAGCATCAACATTTTGAAAAGTGACTTGGCAATATGTCAAAAAAAAAAAACCCCACTGAATTAGTTTATATCACTGACCCAGTAAACTCACTTATGAGAACATAGCCTAAGTAAATAATCAGAGCTGAAAAAAAATTGTGTATATGGTAAGAAAAAAATTGAACAATAGGAGAATGATTAATAAGTAATGACGCTATTCACATATGGAGTATTAACAGCCCTTTAAATTCATTTTTCAAAGAATAGCCTTGGCAAACTGCTAGCTAATCTAACCACTGAATAAAATATTGCAGAATTGGAATTATAATACTGTAAATAAGTCAGCTTAATCTTCACATACGTGAGGTGGTTCATTAACAACAAGAGCCCCTAAGTCGAGGGTTCTAGAAGAGTTGAGTGTCTAGTTAGTGAGAACAAGATGGTCATCTCCAGTAGAGTGGATACTCTCCATCCCTCGCTAACTTCACTTCTATATAAAATTAAGAATCTGAATAATATTACTGCAACCTGATAGAGAACTTCCACAGCCACGTGTGGTAAGACTAGAGTGTCATCTCCAGATCTGTCACCTTTGTTGCCATGCTGTCTCAAGCCACTGAAAGCTTGTTTGATACTCCTCCAGCCATCTTGTAATTAGATGTGCTCTAATAAAGAATGAGTGCTTTTCTAAAATACTGGTATGTTTCAGCTCATCTTGATAGGAACCACAAACCCTTTTATCTATGTGTTATAAAGTATGAGCAGAGGGAAAGAAAAAAGCCAATGTTGTGTGTTTAAAGTCAGAGAATGTTCTTCAATTCTGTGTTTTTAAAAGGCCAATCTAAGAAAATAACTATGAACAGTCAATAAATAATTTTTTAAAGTTTGGCTCTCTGGGAAAAATTATTCTGTTTTCACCTCAGGCTATATATCTAAACATTTTAAATGAATGAATACCCACATCATTTTGAAAAATAGCCAAAATGTAATTAGATGCCACCTCTGAGTTTTCCTTATTCTCCAAGCAAATAAACATGTATTTTGGTTGTCTGTCTGTATCCATAGTTGGTGGGCAGTCAGACACGCTCACAGTGTTCCACATAACAGCTCACTCTCCCCAACAAAGTCCTCACTCTCAAGGCACCGCTGGTATCACCATGTGCATTTGCATGTGCTTCTGTTGTGGCACCCCGTTTTGATGACTGCTCATATATAAGCGAGATGACCGGGCATGTGTGTGTAATCTAACTCTTTGGACTAGAACAAAACAAAATGGCTTCTGAGGACTGTAATCCATGCGACATGACAGCCCGAGGAAAATGATAGAAGTAGACCGCCGAGATGTAGCGATAATGTGCAAGAGACAAGAGACAGTCCAGAGGGTGTATCTGTGGGTCTCACCCCCCACACAGGCTGCTCTATCCTCCTGCTTCTCCTGCCACAACTAGGAGAGACATATGGGGCAGGCTGGGGCAGCACCTTACCTGAACCTACCACTATTGTTAGCAAACTAAGTTTCGCTTTCAAGGATCTGGGTATTAGTTCAAAGTACCCAAATCAGAGAGGGGCCAGTAGCTATAAGCCCATGACCTATAGGATAGGTAGAGGTGGAAGCTGGCCCTAGGGCATCGGCATTCAGTTGGCAGGAAAAGAAGAGCCACAGGAGTAGTTGTGCAGTTCAAAATGGGGCTGGGAGCTGGCAGTTGCCTCTTGAGAAGGTCAGAGAAGACTGCGAGTCAGATCCCCTAAACAGTAACGTATCCCCTAAGTTCTAAGGGCACTCAGAGCAGAACAAGCATCTACCCTTAACTTTTCACCTCGAGTAAACTCAAGAGAACAGAGCTATCCCAGAGTAGATGCAAGAGGTCAAATCCAGGGCAAGCATGAGAATTAAGGGTACGATGACTCAGGCCTGTAATCCCAGCTACTCAGGAGGCTGAGGTGAGAGGGTTAGAGCCCAGGATTTCGAGACCAGCCTGGGCAACATAACAATACCCCATCTCTTAATAAAAAGAGAGAGAGAGAGAGAATTGAACATGTCTGTAGGTGCTAAAGGAGGGAGGCAGTGCAAGGCAGAGAGGACTCCTTTGGAACTGTCCTGTCCACAGGCTCAGAACTGTGTGCAGCTCTCTTTCAGTCTAGAACCATTGCCAAAACAGCCAGCCTGGCCAAGGGCAGGTAAGGTGACTGGTGGAAACAGCAGCTTCCAGAAGGTAGGTTGCAACCATGACTAGAGTGAGTCTGCCTTTAACATGCAGCAACGAAAATTCCTCTCCTAAGATTTCCCATAGGTCACTCTATTGCTTGAAGGTCATAGACTCTTAGGAGGAAATGGAAATTTACAAAAACTGAAAAATTGATTTATTAAAGAAAAAGTTACAGTAACAAGTGCATTTCTGTTCTGCTAATATTTGATTTAAATATGTGATACTTCTGCAAATTATACTCTGCATGTATACTTAAATAAAACAGTGTGATTATCATTAAAATGAGAATAATGCTGAAATTTAATTTTCTAAATCAGTTTTCCCTGGCAATGAGTTTTAAATCTTCTTTCTTCTGAATGCAAAAAAGTGGAGATGTTAGGTGATTCATTATCCAAAAAAAGTGCATTTCTGATAAACCAAAACACTTAATGACATTATTACCACAACTGCAATATAAATAAATATCTTACCATCTGGCTATTTAATACAGCAATAACATTTACAAGCTGATATTTACCACGCACAACCCACAAAATAGCCACAAACCTTATTATGCTAGTGCCCACATTGATATGCTGCTGATAATTTGTGATTATAAATGTTTATGTCACTTTTGTAATTAAGGGGTTAGGATGACGTTAGTAGAGAGTGTTTATATTATCCCAAAGGAACAAAAATTCACAAATCCATTAGAGGCCAAATAAATGTATGCCTCTCTGAAATATTTGTATGCTGATAAGCTCATGGAAGTTTGCTCTTTAAAAAAATAGTCTGAAGGAATTTAAGCGGAGCAATCATAGTCTGTTGAATACAATACATTCATCATAATTTTCATTTACTGGCTGGCCACCTTGCATTACAATATCTTAAGTGAGACACCCCTTAAGACTAGTCAGCCCTCTGGCTTTAGATTATCCTGGTGAAGAAAAAAATGTCAAGAAGCTAACACTAACGCAGATTAGATTTTCAGAAATTCTGAAAATTCAATGCATTTTGATTTTTAAATCTCCATAATATACACACACCAACATGCATATTTATAATTTTACATCAATGCTACCATACCATACACTCCAGGATTCTTTTCTATTGTTGTTTGTTTGTTTTTGAGATGGAGTCTTGCTCTGGTGCCCAGACTGGAGTGCAGTGGCACAGTCTCAGCTCACTGCAACCTCTGCCCCCTGGGTTCAAGTGATCCTCCTGCCTCAGCCTCCCTAGTAGCTGGGATTACAGGCGTGTGCCACCATGCCCTGTAATTTTTGTATATTTAGTAGAGATGGGGTTTCACCATGTTGGCCAGGCTTGTCTCGAACTCCTGACCTCAGGTAATCCACCCGCCTTGGCCTCTCAGAGTGCTGGGATTACAGGTGTGAGCCACTGCACACAGCCCATTCCAAGATTATTATTTAATGTAGTGTTTTGTTTTCTTTTTCTCTTTTTTTTTTTCCTGTTTCCTCCCCTATGTTCCCCTTCTCAACCCACATTACTCACTCCCAACCAAGGGAACTCTTATTATAGAACATGCATTTTTTCATATTTTTTGCAGATGTGCATACATGTAGGTATATATACATAACAGAGATTTTCATCATTGTTTTATATAAATAGGATCATAGTATGATCATAATATAAACACTTAAGCAACTTGCTTTTCTCAATACCTTTGCAGGAATCCCTGCACATCAACTAGTATAGCTGTAATTTATTCTTTTTAATGGCTGCATAATCCTGTATTTGTGAATCACAATAATTATATAACCTTTTCCCTATTGTTAGATATTCTCTTTGTTTCCATTTTTTGCTACGATGAAAAATGTTACAGTAAATATCTTTGAAAATGTACCTGTACACTGGGATAAATCCCCAGTGATGAAGTTATTGAGTTGCAAGATGTTTTTGGTTTTAATAGATTGCTTTCATAAAAGGCTCTAGAAATTGACATGTCCTTCAACAATTTGGGAGCATACACTTGTCCTGACCTCCTGTCCATCAGTGATATCCTTCTTTTTAATCTTTGCTAATGTGTCTGGAGTAAAATCATATCTAATTTTAATTTATATTTTCTTATCTGCTAGTAAATTCAGGTGCCTTCCCATGCTTATTTGCTTTTTGGATTTGCGCATCTTGAATTTTCTACTTAAATCTTTTGCTCACTTTTCTGTTGGTCTATATTTTTGGTAGTCATTTGTTAGCACTCTTTGCATATTAAAAATATGAACCCTTTATATCTGTGTTGCAAATATAGCCTTCCAAGTCTATCATGTGTCTTTTGACTTTGTTGCCAAATAAAAGTTTTTGCCTATATTTAATAGGCAAATATGTCTATATTTTTATGATTTCTGAATTTTGATTAAAACATTCATGCCCCTAGATTGCTCATGAATTATCCCTGATTTTCTTCCAAGAGCTTTATTATTTCTTTTATTTATATTAATCTTTAAAGCATCAGAAATTTATTTTTATATGTGATGAGAATGGTGATCCAGTTCACAGAAGTATATTAATATTTACTATTCACTTAGCACTACATCTCTAAGCTGAAATGAAATCACAATCTTTGCATCTCCAAACACTACCACATGTAGATCACCAATGAAATGACACAAGGACATCAAAACCTAAGTCATGATCCCCACCATCTAGAGACTTCTGGTTCCACTATTTTAAAAAAAAATCACAGCAAAAAATAGTAAGCAGCAAGACATATGGGATTAGGTTCTATATTAGTTTTCCAGGGCTGCCATAACAAAGTACCATAGACTGAGTGACTTAAACAGCAGAAACTTACTTTCCCACAGTTCTGGAGGCTAGAAGTTCAAAATCAAGGTGTCAACAAGGTCGTTTTCCTCTGAGGCCTTTTTCCTTGCCTTTAGATGGTCATCTTCTCATGGTCTTCTATTTGTGTGTGTCTGTCTTAATCTCCTGTTCTTTTAAGGACAGCAGTCACATTAGATTGGGACCCACTTTAATGACATCATTTTAACTTATTTACCTTGCTAAAGACCCTATCTCCAAACACAGTCACATTCTGAGGTATTGGAGGTTAAGATTTCAACATGTGAATTTTGAGGTGACACAATTCAGCCTGTACCACGTTTAAAATGGCTTGTGCATCTAGCAAGTACCATTTATGCTCAATGAGAGAGAGATCACTGGGGAGTCAGTGAAAACTTCATTAAAGAGATAGGATTGAAGGTGGACATTGAACAAGCTTAAGATTTCAGTAAGTCTATGAAAAGCTTTTCTATGAGAAGGTGAGAAAAAGCAAAGTTACAGCTATAAACATTGTCTATCAGGGTTTCAGTGAGACAACTGGACTGACAAGAGGAGAAAGTTCATTTGGGGGGAAATGGGAGATAAAATTGAAATTGCTAAGATTGTAAATAACCTGGAGTCAGAAGTTTAAACTTGATGAAGAAGGGAAAAAGAGGCATCATCATAAATTTTTGAAACTTGAAATTTCACAATTAAAGTGGTATTTAAGAAAGGAAAATCTGGGCCAGGTGTGGTGGCTCACGCCTGTAATCCCAACACTTTGGGAGGCTGAGGCGAGCAGATGATCTGAGGTCAGGAGTTCGAGACCAGGCTTGCCAACATGCCGAAACCCCATCCCTATTAAAAATACAAAAATTAGCTGGGCGCGGTGGCAAGCACCTGTAGTCCCAGCTCCACGGGAGGCTGAGGCAGGAGAATCACTTGAACCAGGGAGGCAGAGGTTGCAGTGAGCCAAGATTGTGCCATTGCACTCCAGCCTGGGAGACAGAGCAAGACTCCATCTCAAAAAAAAAAGAAAAAAGGAAAAGAAAGGAAAATATGGTTTCCATTTGTGAGAAAAAGCATAGAAACCATATTAAGACTCTACCACAGTTATTAAATGAGTCGTTTCATCCAGAGTGATTGCAATGGCAAATGAAACTAAGTGGTGGATGAATATTAGATATTTCAAAGGATGTGTCAAAACAATGGACAGAAATTAATGATTGCTTGTCTGTAGGAAATGAAGAAGAGACACACGGCAAAGGTGATATCCATGTTTTCAACCTGGGAAGCAGGAATAATGCTGCCATTGAGGTTGTAGTGTATAGAATCTTAGATGGAGAAGAATGATGACTGCCGGTTCATTTGAGTCTGAGAGAGAAGTATTCAGTAAGGAGTAAGAAATTAGGGCAGGAGCTCCTGTGGGATGGGAGGGTCAGACCTGAGGTGTGCATTAGGAACACCGGAAATTGCCAGGACCTGAGGAAAGGATGATTCAATCCATGAGGCAAGGGGAAGATCACTTAGTCATCTAGCAAACTTATATTAAGCACTTACTGTGTGTCAAGTATTTTTTATAAGTACTGGGAATACAAAGAAAAATAAGATAAGGCACCTGCCTTCAGAAACTTTATCCTGAGTCATGAAGACGAGGGGTGTTTAATAATGCTTAATGAAGAACGGTCAGAGACAACGGGGACAGATAAAGGACCTTTGGATTTGTTGGTGAAAAGGACCCTTCACCATCTATTAGGTTGTTGCAAAGGGAATTGCGGTTTTTGCCATTACTTTTAATTTGTCATTACTTTTAATGGCAAAAAACACAATTCCCTTTGCAACAACCTAATAGAAAGCATTTTCAATAGAGAAATCAGATTGCATGGGGGAACATTTGATGATAAAATGAACACAAGATCAATAATGCCTTTATTCCCAGAACCTTTTTTTTGTTTTCACTCTCTTGGCAATTATTCAGCTTCTTGGCCATCTTCATTTTAATTAATTTGTATTATGATAATAATGTTCTGATATTTCAATTCAGATTTTAAATAATATTAAAGCCAAGTTAAAATTTAGTCACACACCACATTCATGTTTCTAAAAATATTAAGAATATCTAATAACTTATACCATATTTGTATGTATCTTGCCATTCAGATTCAAATGAGTAATATAAATGGATATGACAAATGCATTTTGAAATGATAAACCTTTGCAAGAGCCAATAGAATCTATTTAATAATCAGCACTGGGAGAGAGGATAATGAGAAGGAAAAAATAAAAGACCACTATTTATGGTGGTGGCAAGAATTCAGGCCTTACCATCTTTCCTCGTGCCTGTGACAGTCTAAGATGGATCCAGAAATGACTCAGATATTTGGACTCTTTCCACCTCCTCCATCTATTCCTTGAGGAAGGGAGAGATTGGGAGATGAACCTCTAGGGATGGGTCAGACAAATGCTTTGTCTATTACTAATCTGTAATAACATGGTTGCATTGACAAATATCTCTTTTTGTTTTATTCATAAAAGGACAGCAATGTATGATTGCTGAGGTTTCTCTGAAGAGCATTGTTCCATGCACTACACCTCTATGAAGTACCCCCGATTAGCTGATCCCCTTTGTCACCCAGAAATTTCTCATACCTTTTGGAATGAATGAGCTGGATAATGTCAGAATATGAATGCTGCTGTGATCAGTATCTTCACCTAGTGGGCTGGTCAGGGAACTAGAAAGTTAGACATCTATGAGTCTTTCACCATTGGTTGAAGACACTTGCCAGTCACAGTTGTTTACATATAATAAATATAAATATTCTTCTATTTGATTAGTATAGTTTGGGACAGCTCTGTTTCTCTGTGTATTTCAACATCTGGGGATTAGGAATCATCACTGCCCCTTTACTGTATGCAAGAATGAGCTATTACTGCTTTTAAAGTCCTACCTAGAAATATATGTTCAGGTGTATTGAATGAAGCTTTCCAATAAGTACCACACCCAACTCACACTTCTATCCTGATCTATCTGTCGAGCAGACATTCTTGCACAAACAGAGTCTGTGGATGGAGTTGTCAAGAATCATGAAAAAAAATAGAAATATTTAGTGAGGTCTATTAGCTCTGTAAATATAAAGCCACTTGTAATGAACATGAACATCAAAGTGTACAGATCACCAGAAGCTCTGACAGTGTTGTTCCAGGTTTGAGATCTTGGCTGTATTAACAGAGAGAGTAGGAAAAGATGACAAAATTTATTCTTCCTTTGTCACTCTTTTAATGTCAAATCTAAAAATGCTACTGGTTTGAGGTCCTAAATTTTGGAGAAAGAACAGATTAGGCTTTTGAGAAAGAGTCAGCTCTGCAAATGAGCAGTCTCTTCATTTGGAGCCATAACATATGAGGCGGTCCTTAAAAATGCAGATCATGCAGTGCTTGGGTAGATGGGTCACCACGCGAGGCTGACACACGGGGGAGGGAAGGGGCAGAAGAGGTTCTGTAAGCATAACATTGCTTTCTAAATTGTTTTTCTGGTAGCTTTGACCCCTGACGTCATCCATCCTCTGAACTGCTCTACTCAATTCCACATGACCAAACTATTCTTTTTCTTTCTTCCTTCCTTCCTTCCTTTCTTTTTTTTCTTTTCTTTCTTTCTTCTTTCTCTTTCTTTCTTTCGTCTTTCTCTCTCTCTCTCTCTTTTCTTTTTTTTTGACAGAGTTTTGTTCTTGTCACCCAGGCTGGAGTGCAGTGGTGCAGTCTCGGCTCATTGCAACCTCTGCCTCCCAGGTTCAAGCGATTCTCCTGCCTCAGCCTCACAAGTAGCTGGGATTACAGGTGCCTGCCACCACGCCTGACTAATTTTTTTGTATTTTTAGTAGAGATGGGTTTTCATCATGTTGGCCAGGTTGGTCTTGAACTCCTGACCTCAAGTGATCTGCCCGCCTCAGCCTCCCAAAATGCTGGGATACAGGCGTGAGCCACTGCACCCAGCTGCATTGTTTTTCTTTTCCTTCCTCTTGTTTTCTTCCCCTTGGCTCTCAAAGTCCTAGACCACCAGACAACTAGAGGAAAGCACATGGTAAGGAGTAGGATAAGGGCTGGTTGTGCAGCAAAAGTATTTCCTTTTTCTCCAGCCTTAGCCTCAGTCATAGGTATATAATTTCTTATTTATCCCAAAAGGAAAACATCACTTGATAATAGTCTTTGTAATTGAATACTTGTTTATGATCACCTTTCTTATAGGTATCTCTAAAGGAGAGGAGCCAAAAATATTGAGACCCCCAAGACGACCCCGGAAACCCAAAACATTAAATAACCCTGAAGACTCCACATACTATTATCTACTACATGTAAGTGGCTCACTCTTACTATCAGATGGGAGCCATCACATCTACTAATGGCCAGTGTGAAAACTGTGGCTAGATTAGGCCAGGCACAAAGGAAGGCCTGGCAGGAAAGAGAGGCCTTAGTCTCCTCTTCAGTCCCCTCGCTGGCTGGGGATCTGGGCACTTTGATCTCTTCCAGCCCTTCTTCCTCACATTCCAGCCTCTCCCATAGTAGTACCTACCACATCCTCCTTGAAACTTTCTCTGCTAGTCCATTAATATGAACTGATATGAAAATATCAACTCAGAAAGAGAAACCCATCATAGCAGGAGCTCTCTAGAGAGGGGCCCTGGTGTAAATGGGTGGGTTTTGGTGAAACTAGAAGAAAACGAAAGAAGGGGAGAAACAGGCATTTATTAAGCATCTTTCAAATTCCAGGCCTAGAATAAGGCTCGTTCACATCCACTGTGATAGCTAATCCTGGAAATATCCCTGAACGTATTATCCATATCTCTCAGATCAGGATTCCAAGACACAGATAAGCATGCCTTAGCTGCCAGGCCATTCATTTTATTGAGGTCTTCTGACCCCACAGCTCCTGCTCACTAACAGCATGAGGACTCTTTGGCATCGCCCCTGATAGCCTGACCTTCTTCTCATGTTCTCTCCATGAATGCCACTGTCATCCATATGGTCTCCTAAACCAAGAACCTGGGAGTCATTCTGGCTTTTGTCCTCTCTCTCATACCTGTGATCCATCAGTGGCTCTAAAGTGTGACTTCTACCTGCAAAAGCTTATTCCAACTCATTTCCCCCACTAACCTCACAGCAACTTCCATATTTCAGACCATCATCATTTCCCACTCTGGAGTATTTCAGGTACCACATAACTGTCTTAACTGCATCCTCTCCAGCCTGCCCCTGAAAATGTCTTTAAACCGTACCTCTGAGCATGCTCCTCCCTTAATTGTTCCTTTAATGGCTCAGCAACTCCTTCAGGATGAGGTCCTAATTCCTTCCAAGGCCTTCTTCCTGCGACCTACGACTGCTCTTCAGCCTCTTTTCTTGCCCTCTTCTTATCCTTGAGCCATAGTGAACTGCTTGAAACTCTGCTGGTGAGCTGCATTCTCTCATGCTCCTGAGGCCTTTCGCACCCACTGGCCGGTCCCTGCATTTGCAATATTTATTCACTCTTCCGCTCCGCACTGCCACAGTGAGAAAGCAGCACTCCCCTATGCCCTGGAGAACCCAGAGGATGTGTCGAAACCCAGAGAATCAGTTGGAAATAAGTCTCCCACCTCGCAGGCAGAAAATGAAGCTCACATTTGACCTCCAAGTTAGCCAGTCTTCTCTAGTTCTTTCCCTTCTCTCTAGTGATTTATTTTCAGTTTCCACAGAGGGTTGCCTGTGGAAACCCATTCTCTTCCCCACTCATTTCCTTTAGACAATCCCATTAGCTACTACGACCTCAGTGACTGCTGATTTCTGAATCTTTATCGCTGGCTTAGCTCTCTCTGTAGCTCCAGCCTCAAATATCAAACTACCTAATGTTCGTTTTGCATATTCTACATGGATATGTACAAGCATCCATGTATACATATATAGAGACACATACACACACATACACATCCATACATGGGCGCACACACTCACAGCTTTGTTGAGATATAAATCTCATGCCATACAATTCACCCACCTTAATATACATTAAATGGTTTTTAGTACAATAATTTAATCACAATCAATTTACAACATTTTCATCACCTTAAAAAGAGCCCCATTAGAAGTCACTTCCCACTCCCACCCCCCTGCCCCAAGCCCTAGGCAATCACCAATCTAGTTTTCTGTTTCTGTAGATTTGCCTATTCTGGACATTTCCTATAAATAGAATCACACAATATGTGGTCTTTTATGAATACTCAACTAATTTTACAAGCCAGTAATCTGACTATTACCTTGACTTCTCCCTTGTTCTCATCTTCCGTATTCAAAAATCTAAATCCAAGTATCTCGAGTTTCTATTTCTCTCCATGCTCTGTGCTAATACCCTCTTCCAGGCCAGAGTGTCTTGTCAGTATTTCTGAGTCACTCCTCTTACTGGTCCCTTGGTCTTGTTTTTCCCCTTCTAATTCATATATTTTCCACACTGTAGCCACAGTTGTATTTCTAAAATTAATATCCAATTATACTATCCTCCCATTGATGGAACTTTTCTGTTACTTCCCACTGTCCTAAGATATGAAGGCCTGTCAAAATCTGGGCCCTGCTCACCCTGTCCAGCCTCCGTGCTTGATATTCATTCATTCACCCCTCCAAACTCTCCACTCCAGCCCTTCCTCCCCAGTAACCTGCACTCTCCACTTCAAATTGTCCACGAACATTTGTCCTTGGACATGCCCTTTTCTCAGCCTAAAACCACATCCTCTTTCTCTTCTCATCTTTCACGATCAAAACACCCTCAGCCTAGATGTCTTTTTCTTCAGGAAACCTTCTTGTCACTCCCAAATCCCAAGAGAGCTCTTCCTATATCCTCCCTAAGAAGCCCATACTTCCCTTTTATGACACTTTATCATGCCAAAGAGGGATTGGTGTGGCTTCCACGAGGTCAAGGAGTTTGCCTATTGCATTCAACCTGACACATAGCAGGCATGCAATAAACATGTGTTGTACAAATAAGAGCAATGAAATAAAAGAATGAAAAGCAAATAGGAGTAAATTGAGAAAAATCTAAAATTCCAGATACCTGCCTTTGACAGTCACTTTATAGGAAGCCGATTAAGAAATGAAATTGATTTTTTTCTGTGCTGCTCAAATAATTTAAAAAGCAGCAAATACTCTGACATTTCTTTATGCAGTTAAATAGAACAGCAGAAACAAGATCAGAAATTACCAAACATTCCCCATTAACCCTGAGTTTATGTAGTAAATGATACTCAATGGTCTTTATTAAGTGCAACTGAAATGACAAGTGACTGTGATGGCTTCAACAGCAGATACTGTTCCCAGTATGAGAAATTGTAAAAGACCTTAACAGAAGTGAAACATGTATTACTAACAACCAGTGAGAACTGTGGAGCAAATTCTGAGCCTCATAAATGAGTTCCATCCCCAAGAAGCTTACTTTGTCATCACACTGTTATTTTTAAGTGACTATATTTCCATACATCCTAAGTTATTAGGGAATAGGATCCTTTTTTATAATTCTGACTTTGAAATCTATGGCTTCAATGAAAAATAAAACAGAAAAGGAGTATGTTATTATAAGTGAAAAGATACCATGTGTTCCTATTTCTCTGGCCCTTCCCAGGATTTGAGGCGTCACACATAGTGAAAAGTGTGGCTGTAATGAGGTCCCACTCCCTTTAACCACCAAACACTTTCTGTAACTTTAAATGGTTTTCATGAAAGTCTTTCTAAAATATACTGTCTATTTTAAACCCTTTCTTGATGACCCAGGGTCACTTCAGTGAATGAAAATGTTTTTTTATTTTTTTAATGTTTTATTTTTCATTTTTATGGATACATACTAGTTGTACATATTTATGGAATACATGTGGTATTTCAATACAAGCATACAATGTGTAACGATCAAACAGGGTAACTGGAGTATCCATCATCTCAAGCATTTATTTCTTTGTGTTAGGGACATCCCAATTCCACCGTTTTAGTTATTTTGAAATATACAATACATTATTGTGAACTTTTATTGTAGCACTATTCAAAATGTTTGTACTTGATTCATGTTACTGAAACACCAGGGGTTTGGCTGAGGTCCGGCTGCACGCCGCACAGAAAGCCAATCACTGAACGGAATATTGCCAAAGAAGAAGGCCTTAATCAGGTGCTGCAGCCCAAGAGCTGCGAGCTCAGTCTCAAATCCATCTCCCTTACTGACTAACGCCAGGGATTTATATAGCAGAGAGGAAATGTAACAACGTTTAAGAAAACAAGAACTGGGGAGGGGCAAGGAAGCAATCATGGTGAATGAGTGCAGTGTTGTGGTGAGTTTCAGTTCTTTTTTTGAGGAACCTAAAGGTTACTTCCTGAGGAAGGAACTCAGATAAAACAAATAAAAGTTTCAAGCTTTAAGACCAGAAGGGTTAGTTTCTATGTTTATCAAAAAGAACAGTCTATGGGGCTATTGGTTTGGTTTCATTTGGATCTATACTTCCCAGAGAGGATCCCTGACTCCCGTGGCTAAGGCAGCACCCAATCTCTCTGTCTATCACTGGCCTGCTTCATTTTTCTCCAGTGAATTTTGCATTTTTTTGTTGTTATTGTCTCACTTTGTTGCCCAGGCTGGAATGCAGTGGCCTGATCTCAGCTCACTGCAACCTCTGCCTCCCGGGTTCAAGCGATTCTCCTGCCTTAGCCTCCCAAGTAGCTGGGATTACAGGCACCCACTGTCTTGCCCCCCTAAATTTTTGTATTTTTAGTAAAGCCGGGATTTCACCATGTTGGCCAGGCTGGTCTCAACCTCCTGACCTCAGGTGATCTGCCCGCCTCGGCCTCCCAAAGTGCTGGAATTACAAGCGTGAGCCACCACACCCAGCCCTCTTAATTGCATTTATAAATATTTATTTATCTACTTATCTCCTGTGTAACTTCCCCTTCTAAACTAGAAGCTCTATGGAGGCCTTTGCTCACTGTTAACAGCCATTGTCCTGAGAACACTGTGCAGCTAACATCGTAACTGGAAGACTCTTAAATAATAGACCCCTGTAGTACAGTACTCTCAGGGGCTGTTGAGTTGTAGAAAATTATTTCCTTTACATTTGCCCAACACAAACATCTCTGCTTTCAGTTGTTTGGCTATTTTTATAGTTTTTTGGTTTTTTTTTTTTCTCCTTGGATGTCACTTCTTACAATGGTGATTCTGGCGGCCTTAACATCAGTATTGCCTCTTTCCTATGACTTGATGCTCTTTATCTCTTACGTCCAGGAAATGCTGCTGCTGTGTCCAAAATAAGAGTAAGCCAAGCCGCAGAAGCGTGCCTGTGGTGAAGAGCATTAGTGGAGTGCGCATGGGCTGTTGTACTGCCTGAGCTAACACTCAAAGCCGTGCAGCATCAGCAAAAATGACTCAGGGCCAAGGTTCCTCAAAAAAACGAGTAATCGAACACAATCTTATCAGAGATCCCTTCCAATTTTATTATTCTTTCCAGTACTTTCCCTGAACTACAGCAGTAGCTAGTTTGCCCACTCCAAAGTCTTTTTCTTCCTGACTTCAACGTTTTAGCTCCTTCTTCATCCGTCTTAATAAAGAAATTGGTAGTGTATTACCAAAAGGAAAGTAAGATTGTGCTCACTATGGTGTAAGGGATATGAATTTTAACGTTTTTGTCATAAAACATATTTCTTTATGACGGGTGGGGCTGGAGGGGGAGTGCAATGTTCCTGATTAAGGAACAGGTTCTTCAAAGTCTTCAGAGCTAAGACACTACTCTTTTAAAGGCCTCCTCAAGAAACACCCAAGCCAGAAAATCTACGTGAGTCATGTTTGTCTCCTCTTTCTTTCTTTTCTCTACACTGGTTCTATAAGAAACTGCCATGGGACATTTGCTTCTTTATTTTCATTTCAAATTTCAAGTTTTTAATTTGTAATTTCAAAACTATAATTGAAAACATTGTACATCTTAGCAAAAAACGTCCCCGCTATAAAGTCCGTGTAATAAATTTCTTATAAAGTCCTCACCTGTGAGGAGTGGTATGCTTCCCTTTTCATGACAAAGGGTAGGGGTTATTGCATCATGCTCCCCTTTTAGCCCCAGCTGTTAGGAAACTAAGAGACAAATGTAAGCCTCCATCTTAATGCACCTACTTCCTTTGCCTCCTTTGTTTCTCATTTACAATTTCTACTTTATTACTTTGATTGTATAACGATTCTATTATGAGCCATCTTAAATAATTTTTGGAAAAATATATTATTGACTCACATTTCATGAGAATATTCTAACACAAGTCCACATGTAGTGGCTCACACCTGTAATCCCAGCACTTGCAGAGGCCGAGGTGGGTGGATCACTTGAGCTTAGGAGTTTGAGACCAGCCTGGGGAACATAGCGAAACCTTGTCACCACAAAAAATACAAAAATTACCCGGGCGTGATGGGTCATGACTATAGTCCCAGCTACAAGGATGGCTAAGGTGGGAGGATCACTTAAGCCCAGGAGGCAGAAGTTGCAGTGAGCCGAGATTGCACTGCTGCACTCCAGCCTGGGTCACAGAGCGAGATCCTGTCTCAAAAAAAAAAAAAAAAGAATATTCTAACACAGGCAAGAGTGAAAGAAGTCTGGACAATATGTCCTCTTCTAGGAATTCCTGTAACTGAAAACCAACTTATATACACGATATCTCAGAGGGAAGTGCTGATCTAGTATAAATAGGATCCTCACCAGCCTGAGAATTCAAGGGCAGAACATTATTTGAATCTTGGTTGTATAAAGGGGCATCCCTGTCATTCAACGTACTGCCATCACTTAAACATAACTATGAACTATAGACAATTGTTACTTAGAACAAAGGGGCTTTTTTTCAGGGAATGGATGAAGGAGGCAGGACCTCTGTAGGAAATTACTACCGAAGTGATGTTAAAACAGCAACAACCACCACAACAAACACCACCCAAATCCCAGAGATCATTAACTGAACTGCTAGTGGCCTCTGTTCCTATGCGGGCAATGTAATTTATTTGTAAGCACCTCTTAGCCTAGGGCATTGGATCAAGAATGTGAAGTGATAGGAAATGGGAGAACAGGAATGTAATTGATATCCTGCCCTTACATTATTTCCTGAATGGTCTCCTCCCAGACTTGATGCAAGGAAGCACTCACTTCTACCTCATCCACCTGTTAAAATGCCAACCAATAAGAATAGAAGAAACCATGAACTGTTCCACTCATCTACTATTTTAGAGTACAACAAATGATAAATCCTGAAAAAAAAAATGACTTACTATGTCTCTAAAAATACTGGGGGAAACCCTCAGTATTTATAAATCGTTATTAATTGCCATTTTTGTTATACAACACTTTTGTGGTGCCAGCCAACTTGATACCTGCTATAGGGTTTCCACAATTATAATATCTTCAGTTTGTTCAAGGTGAGTATGGTGTCTACTTTCTCAGCCTAAAAGACAAATATGCTGTGGCAGCATGTAAATATATGAGCTCAAATATATTGAAGTAGCACACACATAAAAATGCATTACTAATGCTACAGTGCAAAAGATAGTACTGGTTTGTATATAACGTGAAACTTATATACAAAGGACCATTTTGTTAATGTTCAAATTGAAGTATCAGTTAAAATATATCTAATTATTTCCATACTTGCATATCTTAATTTGTTCTGACCTTGATACATAAAGTCCTCAACTATGAAAACATTGTACAAATGAAAACATATATCATCTGTGCTGCTACATTTATGTCATAAATGGGCTCCTATAGGTTTATGAAGTCACAATTCCATTCTTTTTGCGGACTGTTGCACCTGCCCTCCATAATCACCCATCTGTTTTACCTGCAGACAAAGAAGCAAGACATTCAAAGCAGCTTAATTAACCTGCTTCCATCGCAACTGCATTTGTAGTAGAGAAATGGTCTTCCCAGAAATTTTACAGTTGCTCCCGTTAGTAGTAAATAGATCTTATGTAACCTTGTCTATATTGATCACTGTGTGGGAAATACATTTTTCATATGGAATGCAAAGATTCATTTCAGTTTAGGTGTGGTAAAAAATAACCAGAAATTTATAATTAATAAAACTTGAGTAATTATATTTCTTTAAATTTTTAAAATATTGTATCTACTTGCTTATTTCTAACTTAATCTTTTAAAAGTAAATGTATTTACATATTAAGATTATAGTAATATATCAATTATATTAAGATCATAATAGTATATAGGTCTTTTGAATTCTTCTTTCCTTTAGAAGTCAATCCAAGAAGACAAACGAAGACCAAGGAAAGACAGGTAATTATTACTTCTCGATTTCAATCAGTCATCTTATTCAAACAAAAATCCATGTGTCCAAATTATAATTTAAAGTCACCTATTTTAGGCCGGGTGAGGTGGCTCACGCCTGTAATTCCAGCACTTTGGGAGGTCGAGACAGGTGGATCACGAGGTCAGGAGATCGAGACCATCCTGGCCAACACAGTGAAACCCGTCTCTACTAAAAATACAAAAAAAAAAAAAAAAAAATTGCCAGGCGTAGTGGCGGGCACCCCTAGTCCCAGCTACTCCAGAGGCTGAGGCAGGAGAATGGCGTGAACCCGGGAGGTGGAGCTTGCAGTGAGCCGAGATCGCGCCACTGCACTCCAGCCGGGGCGACTGAGGGAGACTCTGTCTTTAAAAAAAAAAAAAAAATATATATATATATATATATCACCTATTTTATATGGATAAATTTGGAAAGTAATGTGCACTCAATACATTTACGTTACAAATATGTGATTTATATATAATTTATAAGATCCTGCCTATTGGAAATCTGTTGAGCCAGCATAGCACTAAGAACTTAAATATGTTTTAAATGAATTGTACCCTCCCAATAATTTACTTTTCTTGTTCCATGGAATGGTTTTGCTTGGGCAATTTGAACATGCCTGTATTCATGAATTTTCTTTCCCCAAACTCCTTTTTGCTTTTTCTCCTTCTACACATGCTAAATCTTGCTGCTTGTAATTTTTATGGATTTGTTAAGAAGATAAGGTTCATGTTACCTGCAAGTATAGCACACTTAAATTCACATTATTCTCCTTTTCTTATATTTCCCACTGATATTTTACTCTTTTAATACTATATCACTGTTTTAATCAATGTTCACGTCAACCAATTTCCAGACAGTGAGTGCCAGGAACAAACAAGAGCGTTTCTATTCAGCGTGAGTGAACACAGTTCTTCATTTCTGAATCAGTGACATCCTGAAAGTCCTTTTTAAATTAGTATCTGTAATTTGAAAAGTGTGTTTTCCTGGAAACACTGTAGCACCTGGAGGTTTTCCAGTTCTACTTATTTACCTCTTAGGAAGTCCTGTCAGACTACAGATACTGAGCACCACAGGAACCAGACTGTGCCCTGAGTAGAACCAAGAATTAACATGGGCAAGGATGCACCCTTATGTGTATGTCACGTGTGGGTGTTAAAATCTAGCACAGAAATTAATCCACTAAAGAACAAAGAATAGAGAGAGGACAGAATGTTACTCATGAAGGAGGTAAATTAAGATCATATGTGTATCAATGTACTGAGGGCTGATAAAATTTGAAAATGCTGAGTGTTAGTACACAAAGGTGAGCTTTTCTGATAATGGCCTAAAGGACAGTAGTGACCGCTGATCTAGACTGGCCAAACCGAAACACTGCAATTACTGGCTGTTGTAGTAACCACTAGTTTGGTGCCAAGTTCAGTGCAATAGAACCAGGAAAATGTGCTCCCACAGCTAATGTTCTATTCAAGGTAAGATATGAAAGTTTTTCTTTTTACTTATGGGATATACTGTTTTTCCCACATTTCAAGACCTTCCATTTCTACTGACATGTGTATGTTACTCCTAAATTATAGTAAATAAAAGAAAAAACAAGTATCCTATAAGTTTAAGTGAATAGAAAATTAGATTGATGCAATGGTGTGTTTATGTGTTCATTTACAGTCAGGGAAAATTATTAGATTTGGAAGATTTCTATTATAAGGAATTTTTGCCCAGTCGTTCTGGACCAAAGGAACATAGCCCTAGTTTAAGAGAACGAAGACCACAGCAAGAACTCCAGAATCAATGTATTAAGGCTAATGAAAGGTAAACAGCTAAACTTTAAAGTACAGCATTTACAGTTTTATACTTACAATTTCATTTCTTAAGATATTTCACTTTATATATAGATGAATGACAAAGCACTCTTACTGAATATTGCATCTTTTGAGTGATATAGTGTTTAAAAGTAACATCATGTACAGTGTTATGGTAGGGTAATCAGACACCTCCATTTTCCTAGCAAAAACTGAGTTTATACCTGTTTTCTTGATGTAATTATTAACAAAAACTCCTGTTATTTAATAAAAGTACTTCAGTTTGGATGATAAATTATTATATGGTCATCTAATTGTAAGTAATATATCATATCCAAAATCTATATTCGAGCTCAACCAATGTAATTTTAATTACTCATTGGTTTCTTAATTATGCTTGTTAATTTCTCAGAATCAATGATGTCAGACCCAAAAACATTTGAGAGAAAGATTCATAGAAAAATGCATATTTTGGCTTGAATTCTCACCTTGCCACCAACTTTCTGACATTAAGTAAATTATTTTGTAGCTTATTTCATACTTTGGGAATTTTTTTCTCCTTCCTCCCAAAATATGTGTGGAGTTTTGAGATCAGGGTACATAATAAAACAAACATGGCATATGAAAAATGGGAGTAATGACAGAAAACAAAAAGCTGTTCATCCAGAATTCTAAATGAATATCCTGTGAGCCTAGGGTCCTCAGAACCTTCACCCATTTTACAGCGTGACATGGTGGTTAAGAAAAGAAGTTTTAGAGTCACATGGTCTTAGGTTTGGTTCCTGATCCTGCTGCTTAGTTGTTGAATGACCTTGCTCATGTTGGCTGACCTCTTTAAGCTTCATTTCCATATCTGCAAAAGAATTTCCACCTGAACTATGATATTTGCCCTTTGCCTCCAAAAGATGTGCTCTTCCATCTTGGGATCCAGAACTGTAACATGTCGGAGCTTAGAGATGTTCTAGTTTAACCGCAGAGCTCTGTACAGAAGAACACCAAATGCCAGAAAGATTAAGTGATTTGCCCAAGGTCACACACTGAGTTAGTGAACTAAAATCCCAGATGTTCACTCCATGCCCGTTTGCTTTTCACTGACTTACCTGCTTCCCATTTTAAAAGCTCACTCTGCCCCTTCTCCAATGTATCCTTCCCCTTCCCCGCACCGGCAGACACACGTCTGCTATGAAAGCATTCTATCCCTGCAATACTCCTGATGTAGACTAAGTGATGTCTATGGCTGTGTGTTTAGTATCCACTGGAATAAATGCTAGCAGCTAGCATTGTTGACTGCCTCTTTGTGCTAGGCACTATGCTATTGTCTCATTTAATCCTCACAGCAACCACATAAGGCAGTTACTGCCCCATTTTATAGATGAGGAGGCTAAGTCTACAAAGTTCAGTGACTGCAAAGAGTCACCTAGATGATAAGTTCATGGAGCCAGAATTTGAACACGGGGCTTTCTAAGTTTAGAGTTGACGGCCTTAACCATTACTCAGTATTTCCATCCTATGCAAAAGATCATGCTGGGCATTTGAAGAAGGGGTGGATAGAATAGTGCATAAGATGTGATCCTTACATCCAAGAGCTTAATGCTAGAGGAAAAGTATACTGATATAACAAAACTGAACAAGGTAACTCAGATAAGGTTTTTTTTCTAAACTAAGGAAGATTACAGAGACAAAACAGCCTTGACAGTATTCTGAATTTAAAATAGAAAACAAAAACCAAACAGCAGAATACTGCTATTGAAACAACTGGAGAAATTTGAGACTAAACTACATGTCAGAAGATGTCAGAACACAAAGAATATCGTTTTGTATATATACACGCACCAAGTATTGGCATTGCCCAAGAAAGACGGGGTAAGTCTGGGAGTAAGAGACAACAGCAATGGTGAATTGAGTGCCTTGTGATTTTTTTAATTGACAAATAAAACGTGTATAAACTTATGGTATAGAACACGTTTTAAGATATGTGTACATTGTGGAATGGCTCGATCATGCTAATTAAGATATGAATTACCTCACTTAGCTATCTTTTTTATGGTGAAAACACTTAAAATCTACCCTCAGCAGTTTTCAAGTATACATTATTATTAACTATAGTCACCATGTTGTACAATAGATCTCTTGAATTCATTCCTCCTGTCTAACTGACATTTTGTATCCTCTGACTGATCTATCCCCAGTCACCCGACCAGTCCTCTGGTAAACACTATTCTACTCACTGATCTGTGTGCTTGTCTTTTTTTCTTGGTTTCCACATATAAGTGAGATCACGCTATATTTGTCTTTCTGCACCTGACTTCTTTCACCTAGCACTCTGTCCTCCAGGTTCATTCATGTCGTTACAAATGGCAGGATTTCCTTCTTTTCTAAGGTGGAAGTGTGTTCCATTGTGTACATATACCACATGTTCCATTGTGTACATATACCACATGTTCATTATCCATTCATCCATTGATGGACTCTTAAGTTGATTCCATATCTTGACTCTTGTGAATAATGTTGCAATGAACAGCTGAGTGCAGATCTTTTTTTTTTTTTTTTTTTTTTTTTTTTTTTGAGTGAGTCTCGCTCTGTCATCCAGGCTGGAGTACAGTGGCGCAATCTTGGTTCACTGCAACCTCTGCCTCCCAGGTTCAAGCAATTCTTCTGCCTCAGCCTCCTGAGTAGCTGGGATTACAGGCACGTGCCACCATGCCCGGCTAATTTTTATATTTTTGGTAGAGACACGGTTTCACCAGGTTGGCCAGGCTGGTCTCGAACTCCTGACCTCAATTGATCCACCCGCCTCGGCCTCCCACAGTGCTAGGATTACAGGCGTGAGCCACAGCGCCCAGCCCAGATCTCTTTTTAACATACGGATTTCATTTCCTTTGGATATATGCCCAGAAGTAGGATCATATTTTTTTTTATTTTCTTATTTATTTATGTATTTATTTTGAGACACAGTCTCGCTCTGTCACCCAGGCTGAAGTTCAATGGCATGATCTCAGCTCACTGCAACCTCCACCTCCCAGATTCAAGTGATTCTCCTGCCTCAGCTTCCCAAGTACCTGGGATTACAGGTGCCTGCCACCACAGCCATCTAATTTTTGTATTTTTAGTAGAGATGGGGTTTCACCATGTTGGCCAGGCTGGTCTCAAATTCCTGACCTCGGGTGATCTGCCCACCTTGGCCTCCCAAAGTGCTGAGATTACAGGTATGAGCCACCGCGCCCAGCCTGTTTTTAATTTTTTGAGGAACTGCCATACTCTTTTCCATAGTGGCTGTACTAATTGACATTCCCACCAATGATGTGCAAGAGTTTCCCTTTTCTCCCCACCTTTGCCGACATTTGTAACCTTTCATCTTTTTTATAGTAACCATCCTAACAGGTGTGAGATGATATCTCATTGTGTTTGTAATTTGCATTTCCCCTATGATTAGTGATATTGAGCATTTTTTCATATACGTGTTGACCATTTCTCAGTCTGCTTTTCAGAAATGTTTATTTGGGTCTTTTGCCCATTATTTAATTGGGTTATTTGAGGGTTGTTTTCTGTTTGGGTTTTTTTTTTTTTCTAAGTTGTATCAGTTGCTTCTATATTTTGGATATTAACCACTTTTTAGATATATAGTTTGCAAATATTTTCTCACATTTAAATGATTGTTTCTTCATTCTGTTGAATGTTTCCTCTGCTGTGCAGAAGCTTTTTTGTTTGATATAATCCCATTTGTCTATTTTTTGCTTTTGTGGCTAGTGCTTTTGAGATCATAGTCATTGCCCAGACGAATGCCATGGAGTTTTTCCCTTATAATTTGTTTCTTTTCTTTTCTCTTTTTAGGCAGCATCACATGAGCTAGCCCCTATATTTTCTTCTAGTAGTTTTGCAGTTTCATGTGTTATGTTTGAGTCTTTAATCCATTTGGGATTGATTTTTGTGTGTGAGATTGCTTTTTGTAAGTGAGATAACAATCTAATTTCATTCGTCTGCATGTGGACATGCAGTTTTTCCAACACCATTTATTGAAGAGACTGTCCTTTCCTCATTGTGTGTTTCTGGCATCTTTGTTGAAAATCAAATGATTGTAAATGTTGGATTATTTCTGGGCTCTCTATTCTGTTCCATTGGTCTATGCATCTGTTCTTATGCCAGTACCATGCTGTTTTACTTACTATAGCTTTTTAATACAGTTTGAAATCAGGTAGTGTGATGTCTCCCAGATTTCTTCTTTTTGCTCAAGATAGCTTTGACTATTTGGGGTCTTCTGTGGTTCTATATAAATTTTAGGATTGATTTTCCTATATTTGTGAAGACTGTCATTGGAATTTTGATAGAGATTCCATTGAATCTGTAGATTGCTTTGAGTAGTATGAGCATTTTACCAATATTAATTATTCTGATCTATGAACAGGGAATATCTTTCCACTTATTTGTGTCATCTGCAGTTTCATTCATCAGTGTTTTATACTTTTCAGTGTATAGGTATTTTACCTCCTTGGTTAAATTTATTCCTAAGTATTTTTTGTAGCTACTGTGAGATTGTTTTCTTGATTTTTTTTGTTGTTGTTGTTGTTGATAGTTCATTGTTCTCATGGACTAAATGAATAAAAGCTGATGGCAGGCAATCGGTGATGAGAGAATGGCACTAGAGAAAAAGAGGACAACAAGAGGCTGACATCTGCTTGTCTCCTCTGAAGATGGGACCTAGTGGGGTCTCTGTTGGGCAGTGGTGAGAGATGTGAGGTGTTTAGGGCATAAGCAGGTTTTAATTATGGCAAAAAGATCAATGGAGGATGAAAAGGGGAAAATAAGATGGAACACAAGTGCCTCATTTAAGAGACAGGAGAATTGTGAAAGAAGCATGAACAAAAAAAGAGGCAAAAGGATACAAGGAGGAAAGCATAAGATTTGAGACCTATAGAACTGGGTTTGAATCTGCACTCCATTTCTTACTAGCCATAGCAACTAGGATCAGTCTGTTTTCTCATCTGCAAGTTGAGAATAACAAGAATCTAAGGCCTTGCAGAGTTTTCCTTAGAATTAGAAATAATGTGTGTGATATACCTGGAAGATAGGTGACATTTAATATTCTTACAACAGAAATAAGCTGAATAGGTATGAAAATTCAAGTCAGTAACTCAAAAGAGGATGATCTGCTCCTTCAATACCCATCATGATGCTACTTGACCTTCCCTGTCAAGTATCCACTGGGCTCAGGGTGTCCTGAAAGACCTTGCCAAAGGTCTTTTTCTTTTTCTTTGCCTTTTAATTCCCTATTCAGAATGGACCAGGATAAAAGCATATTCCATCTGCAGGCCACATTCTAGACCTCTCCTTTCATCATTATTTTCATTCATTTGCATATATTTCCAATGGCCTTGCCCTCTCTCCTTCAATTATATTCAACTGGTAAACTCCAATGCTGAGTAAAATCAGAACAATTTAATCCCACTTAAAATTATGACCACACCTTAGGCAGGCCCTTAGTTACTTTGCAATATTACATTTCCCTAAAAATCCTTTATGCCACTTTCCCAGTCCATTCTTTCAAACTTCCTCCTCTCTCCTCAAACCCTCCAAACTTCCTGGCTCTCAGCTGACAACCTTCTTTTATAACAGTAGCAGATAACAGACACATGCTGAATCTATCCTACCACTTACCCATCTACTTCCCTCAGGATATTATGGATGACCTTTCCACCCTCCTAGCTAAAGTGAAACCTTCCCTTTGTGCACTAAATTCAAGTCCTATCACTGACTCAAGGGCATTGTCCTGCAATTGTCCCCTCTGTCTTCTGCACCTTGAATGTTTGTTCTCTTTACCAAATCATTTCTGGCAATTAGTGAACATGATGCATTCAGATCCATCATAAAATACACCCTTGACCCAATCCCCCCTTTACAACCACCCACTTTTTCTGCTCTTCAGTATAGTAAATAAATAAAACCTGAAAGAGTAATGATACTACCTCCTGCACATTCTTTCTTCCTATTATTTTGAGCCGCTCCACTCAGGTTTCCTCTCCCAGCATGACACTGAAATTGCCTCTGCCAAGGTCAACAGTGACCTCCGTTTTGCCATGCTCGGTGATTTTACACCTATGTTACTCATTTTTTCTTTAAGTACTTCATTCATTGGCCTTCAGGACAGCACTTCTCTTGGTTTGCCTCTTGCCTTACTGGCTGCTATTTCTCATTCTCCCTGCTGACTTTTCTCATTTCACTGATCTCTCAATAATGGAGTGTCCCAGTCCTTTGCTTTATCAACATGCACTCTCATGACCTTAAATATTGTCTGTGTACTTAAAATTCCTGGCCTGGCACTGTGGGTCATGCTTGTCATCCCAGCACTTTGGAAGGCTAAGACAGGAGGATCACTTGAGCCCAGAAGTTCAAGACCAGCCTGGATAGCATTAGTAGGATCCTGTCTCTACAAAAACATAAAAACAAAAAAAGTATCCAGGCGTAGTGGCTCACGCCTGTAGTCCCAGCTACTCAGGAAGCTGATGCTGGAGGATCAGTTGAGCTTTGGAGGTTGAGACTGCAAGTGAGGCTGTTATTGTACCACTTCACTTTAGCCTGGGTGACAGAGTGAGAGAGAGAGAGAGAAGGGAGGAAGGGAAGGAGGGAAGGAAGGAAGGAAGGAAGGAAGGAAGGAAGGAAGGAAGGAAGGAAGGAAGGAAGGAAGGAAGGAAGGAAGGAAAGAAGGAAGGAAGGAAGGAAGGAAAGAAGGAAGGAAGAAAGGAAGGAAGGAAGGAAGGAAGGAAATTGTCTTTGTACTTAAAATTTGTGAACTGAAATATCTAGCCTTGCCGTGACTCATATATTTGATATCCTCTTGAATATCTAATAAATATCTCTAACTTAGCATAACCAAAACTAAAATCTTTATCCCACTGCAAAAATTATGCTTCTCTGCAGTATTCGCCATCTTATTAAATGACAGTATCCTTCCAGTTGTTTAAGCCAAAAGCCTTGGGGACATTCTTGGTTCTTCTCTTTCACACCCCAATTTAATCCATCAGTGAGCCAACCCTTTCCGTTCTACTTCCAAGTATGACCAGAATCTGGCCAGTTCTCACCTCCTCCTCCACAAGCCTAGTGTAAGCCACTATCAGTCTTGCTTGGATTACTACAGAATCTCTTAACAGGCCTTCCTGCTTTCATCCTGGCAGACAGATCCTGTTATGCGTGATTCCTCTGCACAGAACCCTTCAGTGTTTATCTCACTGTAAGTAGAAGTCAAGTCCTTGAGGTGGTCCCAAATTATCTGAACACTAAATTATCTGAACACTCTATCCTCATTCCTCCTTCTCCAATCTCTTGCTATTTCCCCCTCTTGCTTACTCTTTTCAAGCCACAGTGGTCTCCTTGCTGTTCCTTGAACACAATGTGTATACCCTAGTCTTGCGGCCTTTACGTTGCTTGAGCTATCCTCCTGGAAGTACTGCCCTTCCCCACGAGATCTGCATGGCTTACTCACTCTCTTCCTTCAGGTCTCTCTTCATATATCACCTTATCAGAGAGGCCTTTCCAACCACCCTGTATGAAATTGCCTGTACACATACACATGCACACACACACACCACTTTTTCCCCATTACCCAGCTTTACTTTTCTGTGCAGCACCTCTTACCACCTGGTGTTTTCAAGTTGTCCGTGGGTCTCTCCTGCACTAGACTATAAACTCCATGACAGCAAGGACTCCTGCTCACCCATCACTTACACTGGTGGCTGGTGCTTAGCAGGTGCTCAGTGAATGAATGAATGAGTGAGGAGTGAATGAATCTATGTAGTTGCATTTTTAGGGTATACCCCACTTCCCAGACAAACTGCAGAATCTAAAGGTAAACACTGGCAGGGGTTGCTTGCTGGTTCAGAAACTTAGCCTAGCAACCTCATTCAAAACACTGAAACACTGAAAAAGCCGACAGGGTCCGTAGCTCTTGGTGCCACTACCAGAGCAGTTGGTCAGATTTTGAGCGAGCATTTTTTAAAGAAACATCTGAGCAGTTTTAAAATGGAAAATATTGAGTGTCTATTTAGGCAATTTGAGTTTTTCTGTTTGACCAAAGTGTGTTAAAATTAAGGTATTAAAATAAATATTTGTTTTTGGTTGTGAATTATTGCAATCCAAACTCACCTTTCCAAACTGCACCTTCTGAAGCTTTACTTAGCACGTATCTAAACACCATCACCAGGCTCCACCAGCCCCTCTGCTCCTCAGCTTAGAGGAGTTTTGAAAACTTGCTGAGAATTATCGCAGATACGTTTGGCCATTATCCAGTCATTTCAATTGTGCCTTTCCTAAACGTCCGCGGTTGGCGGAACGTGAGAGGAAGGGGACCCGCCTAACTCGGGGTAGGTGGGGACGCGCTGCTCAATGTGGTGCGGTTGACACTCGGGCCCTGGGTTTCGCTTGCAGGTGCTGGGCGGCGGAGAGCCCCGAGGAGGAGGAGGAAGAGGAGAAGAAGGAGGAGGAGAGAGGGGCAGCAGCCAACCCCTACGACTTCAGGAGGCTCCTGCGCAAAACCTCCCAGCGCCGGCGCCTAGTCCAGCAGTCCTAACCGCGCAAGGAGGCAGACACCGCCGTCGGAAGGCGCTTGAGCCTGCAGGGCAGCAGAGGCCGAGCAGGCACTGAAGCTGCGGCCCTGATCTCCGCAGAGGCTGCCTGCTGCGCTCGGCCCTCAAGTGCCGGGGCTGGCCTTCCGTGCCCCGAAAGAAGAGACCTGGGAGCCCTCGGAAAACCTCCCCCGACGCCTTCTGGCCGAACTCCCGCACCCTCCTTTCTCACCAGCCCGCCAGTTGCGGCATCCCTGAATCGATCTCTTTGTTCTTTTTTTTTTTTTTTTAACTCCTGTGGCCTCCACTGCGTCTGGGATCTCGCCAACCTCTCTCTCATTTGGGGTGACTTCACAGATGTTTTTCTTGGAAACGGCTTTTCTTAGCCAACAGAACACATGCTAGCGGTTGAATCTTAAGAGAAAAAAGCCCGGGAGGGGTGGGGAGAACTTCGAAGATGTACTTCATCTCAAACTTGCTCTTTCTCTTCCTTTGGTTACTAAGGTTGCTAAATAAAGGAAGTGCCTTGGAAAACCCGTGGTTTGCGTGACTGATCCCTCATTTTCCCCTCTGGGGCTTCTGCTATAAGGCTGTGCTGGTGACGGTGCCCAAGGAGGGTAGTTGAGGTGCCCTCATCAGCGAACTCCCAGCACCACCCAGCCACTTCAGACAAACACAATCTAAGCTAAAACCCCTTGCCACACAAACGCAGAGGCCTCCAATCTCTAAATCCCCAACACACCACACGTGCTTGCCTGCACGATGCCTTCCCAATCTGTGTGGCTGTCTTTGGCCCCATCTATAAAGATGCTGGTGCCGCCACTGGGTGGAACTGTCAGATTTCAGGTTCTCCCAGTCTGCAGATTTGGGGCCATCTTTGCTACTCCCACTCTGTGTGTATTTAAAATGGGGGAGGCTAGTGGGTAGACAGAAGTTTGCATTACTGGGTTGACTGCACCTTATTCTAAAACCTGGTTTAAGCTGTTTTATGAAACTGACATTCCCATCTAAGCAACCTGGAGAGGGTGAGGACAGGTGATGAGGTTGTTGCATGGAATCAGAAGAAGGGTTCTGACCAGGATGGGGCTTTTGTGTGTAGGTGCCCTTGGCTCCTGCACCCACAGGCCGGAGTCAAGACTCTGGGGAATATTCAAGGAGTGAGTGAGGGCACGTGCAGGGGGCTCAGAAGGTTTGTTGTACCGCTGGTCCACAGGGCATCTCTCCAACTCAAAGAGTTGGCACCAAAAGGTCCCCAGAGACAACTCTTCATTTTACAGTTGCAATGTGGCCAAGGGGAAACCTGCAGCTATGGCAGGGCAGAGTCCAAGTGCACTCCAGGCCTTCTTGTTCCCTGGATTAGCAGCACAGCCTCACTGGGTTTGCGACTGAAAAGTAAGGAGTGACCCTCAGCTGTGTGAATGCACTGAGCAGCCTTATGGCCAGTACCCAGGAAACCAGCACAGCAGGTCACCAGAGAAGGGCTGGGAGGGGCAGGGCTGTCTAAAACCCAAAGTGGCCTAGCCCCCTTCCACCTCTAGCCACCTGTCCACTTGCCTCCAGAAGGCCTGGGTTTGTGGTGAGGGCGGAGCAGGGGCCAGGGGTAAGGAGCAGTAAGCTGAGCTCAGCTTTTCTGTCTGGCTTCCTTCTAGGCTTCCTTCTGGGGTGGCCCCTGCAGACAAGAGCCCTGGCACTCAGCCCCTTCTATTACTTCTATTGGTGTAGGGAGAATTTAGGGAGGGAGGCAACAGACTCCCTCCCTGAATTTTCCCTGCACCAATGTTTTAAGTGAGAATAGAGAAGAGAATGGCAAAGGCTTGGTGAATGCTTGGTTGCAGTGTTTTTGTGTTCTTCTGTGGTTCTTTGTTTCCTCTCCTTTTCTTTCCATCTTCCCTTCTTTCTCTGTCCTTTGACACTTAAGCATGGGAAGGACAGAGGAAAATGTGTGCCAGATACTCTTCTTTGGGTGAGCCTGAGATGCATCTTAGTAAACCACAGACACCTAAGGAAACGGTCCCTACAAGCCGGAGGATTGGGTCTGTCTCCCTCATCTGAGGAAGGGCTTTCCAAATCTTTCCCCCAGCACTGGCCGCCTTCCCTTCCCGTTCACTGGCTGCCTCCTTTGTGAACTAATGACTGTAATTATTACCTCCCAGAGCTCTTTTGTTATCTCCAAGCCCAAGTCCCGGAGAGGGGGAATGGGCTCTTTAGTGAAATGAAAGTCATTACAAAGCAAATTACCGTCTAGGGAGGGACAGCCTTCAGCAAAGACAAATCAGATCCCCGTCTGCATCTGAAGTAGGGTGCGTTTAAATAAAAAATGTAAATACCACCATTAGATCGAAAGTACTCCAGAGCTGTGAGATTTAATGGAGTTTAAACGGTAGCACTTGAAGCCATTGCTTTACCAAAAAGAAAAAAAAAAATCAGTTAAATTCGGGTGTTTTCATCTGTTTCTTCTTTGGGGGTTTTGTGTGTTTTAAACGCTTATTTTTAAGAACCTTTATGTTTTCAATCACTCATCCATAGTAGAAAGTTCTGCAACCCTAGACTGCTGGCTTGAAGCAAAACCTTTGCAGGACTTGATATGGATTTCAACAAAGAACCAGCCTCTGCGAGGCTGGAGAGAGCTGCAGAGCTGCCATGCCTGAAGTGCAGATGGCTGAACCGCAAGTCTTTAGGTTTCCGGAGTTGTTATCGTGGTGACCTGGAGTGTCAGAGCCAAGAGAGCGAAAAGGAGGAGCCAAATTGAGCCCTGAGTTTTCCACCACCCAGGTTCCCACAGCCTGGTCCGGACTTCTCCACCTAGCGCGCTCAGCGCCAGCCTTCGGCAGGACCCTATCAGGGCCCCACTGGTTCCCTGCTCTCATCCTGGTGACTGGACCCAGCTGCCATAGTGTGGATCCCATGACTCCTCAGGGAACCCCTGGACTCAGGCGCGCCAGAAGACAGCGCTTTGTGGAGAGAATTGACCAGGGACAGTTGTGCTCCAGGATAGAGGACTTGGGCCTGTATGCGTCCAACATGTGCCCCAGGATGTCCCTTCTAAGCGAGGGTCGAGAAGTGCTCGCCCAGACGGGATCCCCCGGTCTCTGTTTTGGTAGCAGCTTTGGTAGCTGGTTCAGGAGGTCAGAGAAAGAAAACGGCTTGTGAACACAATGGAAATGACAGGCGCTCTGGCCAGGCGCGGGGAAGGCAGCCGCCTCGGGAAGCCGACCTCAGTCAGCCCTTTCCCTTCTCTCACTCCCTCCCTCTCCCCCAGAGCCCCGGAGATGCGAGGTGCACTTGAAGTTCATCTCCACTGCCAGGAGAATGCAGCGTAAACCGTCAAAGGGCTCCCAATCCTCAGGGCGTCCTCCCTGTCTGTAACAGTTTTTTGTAGAAAGGAAATCATCGAAAAAGATTCTGACTTTCTCGTCCTTTCTTATTAGAAAAAGAGAAAACTCTTACTAATACGCCTCAGAGAGAGCCAATCTCGCGCTCCCGGGCGCTGCCGCGAAGATTCTCTCGGGGCGAGTGGGGACAATGGTTTGAAGTCCCTTGAAATGAGGGCCCTTCAGGCGATGCCTTCTTTCCTACTCAGATTTGGAAAGCCGAGATTGCTTAGTTGGAAACCTTGTTCTCTCCTCCCAGGCACACACAGATTCCCCTTCCACGCCAGCCGCGGGCCCTTCCACGCCTCCGCGGGCCAAGGTCACCAAATACCCTGATTCCATCCCCCACCCGCCATCAATCCTGCCCACTCTGGCCGCTCTGTCTCGTTCCCTTTCAAGAAGTTTCCATTCGTTTTATTTTTTCCCCCAGCCCGAGGTCCTCTAGACTCCAGCGTGGATTTTAATTGCCTCAATCAGCAGTCATTCTTCCCAGCCGTCACTCAGAGGCTGGACGGTGGGTCCCGCGATCTAGCCCTTGGCCGCGCAGGAACAGTGCGCCCCCGGGGACGGCGCGCTTCAGCAGGCAGGCGTCAGGCTCTACTAAGGCGCTGAAATGAGCCCATCAGCGGGTAGGAGCCCTTCCCCCGCCGTCCCCTCCCCAGGCTGGTGAACGGCGCCTGATGCCGGCCCGGGGCGCAAGCTCCCGAGGTCGCAGCGACCTCAGCACCCGCTTGGAGGAGGGCGGCGGGGGAACCCCGCTTCCTTCCCCTCAGCAGGAGCTAGACCTCAAACAACACCCCAATCGATGCACACAGAAAACCCCTCTGGGCCACGCTTCCCCGCCTCGCCGAGGTCTCCCCAGTCTGCCCCTCGCTGACGCTGGCGCGCAGCGGCCGTGGCAGCACCCGGGACAGCGGCCGCCCGCACTTCCCGCCTCTGGCTCGCCAGAGGACGCGCTGGCACACCTCCCACCCCCTCACTCTGACTCCAGCTGGCGTGCACGGTCTGCCTCGCATCCTCACGACTCAGCTCCCTCCCTCTCCCGTGTTTTTTTCCTCCGCCGCCCCCTCATTCATCCCCACTGGACTCCCTTTCCCTCAAATGCTCTGGGGCTCTCCGCGCTTTCCCGAGTCCGGGCTCCGAGGACCCTTAGGTAGTACCCGTCCCTTTTAAGGCTTCCCGGCTTCCAAAGCATTGCCACGTCCCTAAACCCTGTCTCCAGCTCTCATACACACACGCACACTCAGACACGCGCGTTTTCTGTTCCTGAGTGACACCCGCCCTCGCCGCTCGGCCCCGCCAGTGTTCGGGCTGTGCCCTCCTCCCGCCACACGGGCACGCACGCGCGCACAGGGCCAAGCCCAAGGCAGCTCGCCCGCAGCTCGCACTCGCAGGCGACCTGCTCCAGTCTCCAAAGCCGATGGCATCTCCGGGCTCTGGCTTTTGGTCCTTCGGGTCGGAAAATGGCTCCGGGGATTCCGACAATCCCGGCACAGGTAGGAAAGAGAACCGGGACCTGCGGCGGGAGAGTTTTGCGGTGGTCTGGGGTTTGCGGGGCTACGGAGAAGACGAAGGAGGTTTTTCCACCGGCAACAGGAAACTTCTTCGGGCGCGTCTCCCTGCTTTTGGGCTAAGTCCTTGACGGCCTAAGAGCTCAAGACCTCTACAGCCTCTTGTCCCCTGGGAAGACGCCCAAATAGTCTCGGGCCCCTTCCACAGAAGGTTCGAAGAGCCCCGCAAAGACCGCGGTGTCTCGGGGACATGGAAATCCATGGGCCTGGGGCGCTACTAAGATCCAGGTGTCTGGACCCTGGGGAGGGACAGAGTGACCGTGAAGATAGAAAAAAAAATATGGGAAAGGTGAGAGATTTCTTGGTCTAGAAAGACAGCCTGCGAAAAAATGGATAGCTTCAGTATTTAGGAAAACTCCAAGCTTGGCAGGGAGAGGAGTTTGCCTGAGCCGACTGGCACCTGGAAGGGCAGCGGTGTGGGCTTCTCCTTGGGAAACAGATCAAGTAAATGAGGGCTGGCCCGGGCTGCCAGGCTCCCGCTTGCCTCCCGCACCTGCCGGCCTCACCGAGTCCTGAGTGGCCCCCAGGAGGAATGCAGCCCCTTCCCGGACCCGGGACTGATTGATGTTCACACAGAACGAAATTTCACACGTCCGTCTGCTGTTCTCTTTCCGCCTCGCTGTCCGCCTGCCTGTCCTTCCTTGCAGCGCGAGCCTGGTGCCAAGTGGCTCAGAAGTTCACGGGCGGCATCGGAAACAAACTGTGCGGTGAGTGCCCAGGGACAGGGGCGGGCAAGGTCGCGCGCTGGCGGCCCACGGGGTCCAAGCCGTCTTCTCACCTCCGCATCCGGGTCAGCGGAGTCGGGGTTTCCTGGCTGCGGGTGGGCGGGAGCGAGGGAGCCGGGCCCGGCGGAGGATAGACGAGGCCCGCGCTCGGTGTCCTTACCCAGCCCTGCTCTACGGAGACGCCGAGAAGCCGGCGGAGAGCGGCGGGAGCCAACCCCCGCGGGTCGCCGCCCGGAAGGCCGCCTGCGCCTGCGACCAGAAGCCCTGCAGCTGCCCCAAAGCGGATGTCAACTACGGGTTTCTCCATGCAACAGGTAAAGGCTCTCGCGGAGCCCGGGGGCGCCCCTGCCCCTCTCTCTGCCCCGCCCACCTCGGCCGGTGGGAACCCGGCGCTGAGAACCCGACAGGGGCGTCGAGGTGGCGGCGGAGGCTGGACCTGCCAGAATCTTTAGATGAAAGCGAGAAATGCGGGACCTGCCCGCTGGGTCCAAGCCCCCGAACCTGGCCTCTGAGCTCCAAGAGGGCTCTGAGGCCGTGGCGCTCTTCCCCCAGCGCGGCCCTTGGGGTGGCGGGTGGCCGATGGCCCAGGCGCTAGTGCGCGCACTGAATCGATGACGGCTGGCTTCCCTAGGCCGCTGGGGCCTCTGGTGGGACTCGGTTTCCAAATGTGCCCGAGAATGCAGAATTGCATAATTTTTTTAGGTCTTTAGATCACGAGAGTGATTTGTAGCTGCAATCGCACAAGATAACGATTCCATTCACATGAAACCCGCGCGCCAAGTTTTACCCCCGTGCGCTTACACACCGTCTCCCAAATGTATGCCCGCGCACACACATGCAGACACACATACGCACATGCTCTCTCTTTCTCACACACACACACACACACACACACACACACACACACACACACACACTGACTTTAGAAACAGCGGGCCTTCCTAGCCGACCAGAGATACTAGGGCTCCTGTTCCACTTTGGTTTGCCTGAAGGCATTCAGACAAACACTTCTGACGTGAAATATTTCCGTAAACACGTAAGATGGCTTACTGAGAAACAACCTTTAGGAGGAACTCCTGTGAAGCAGATAAACGCAGACACACGCTCTTCAAAAAAAGAAAGTAAACAATATAAGTTATGAATTGAAATGCAGTCATTTGGGGAAGAGGAGAAGTCGTAATTTCTCTCATTCATTCCCTTCACCTTTGAAAAATGTCTCCCTTTTAAAGAAAAATGTTCTGCGTTTCCAAAAGCTTTATTTAACATGAAATCTCTCAATTCAAAGAAATGTTATTGCCTCATCAAGATCTTGCCTTGAATATTTTCACAGTAAAATTAAAATGTGGCATTTTAATTCCATTCTTTAGACCTGCTGCCGGCGTGTGATGGAGAAAGGCCCACTTTGGCGTTTCTGCAAGATGTTATGAACATTTTACTTCAGTATGTGGTGAAAAGTTTCGATAGATCAACCAAAGTGATTGATTTCCATTATCCTAATGAGCTTCTCCAAGAATATAATTGGGAATTGGCAGACCAACCACAAAATTTGGAGGAAATTTTGATGCATTGCCAAACAACTCTAAAATATGCAATTAAAACAGGTATTGTCTCATCGAAAATAATAAAGCTCTTTTTTCTTTTACAATTTTTATTTTATTTTTTTCTATAAAATGTTTTGTTTGATGGAGTTACTGATATTTTCAAAATTGCAAAGTTATTTTCATCACGTAAAAAATAGTCATTATTAGAATGATTCTAATCCAAAACACCTTCCACTGTTATTGCTCATGCTTCTGAAGTTGATAATGTCAGAAACATGATTTAAGTGTAAATCATCAGATTTTACGTTGCATGTATTTGGACACGGAGATTAACCGCTGGTGTAGAAGCAAACATTCATCAGCAGAAACCAGCAGAAAGAACTCAAATGGAGAAAGAGAATATGGAAATAAAAGCTCCAAAAATGTATGATCCAAACAAAAGCCCGAATGCCAGTGCTGTGCTGGTATTTTCTTTGGCATAAAACTGGTCAGAAACAGGACTCACCACCCTATTAATCATTGAGCAGGAAGGATGTTTTCACATTGTGTCAAAAGGCCAGCCTTTCAGATTTGAATTCAGATTTTCACTTATTTTTAAGGAGATGTGCACAACACACAAGCAGACATGATACAGGCTAGCTTAGCAATTCAGCCATGTTATATATGGATGTGTGTTCCTCCCAGCCACTGTGTATGTGAGATAAAGGAAAAAGGGGGGAGGGGCAAATCAGATATCCTTAGGGGGAAATTTTTTTAAATGTGCTTTTGTGGTCTCTTGGCTTTTCACAGGATTCTTTATATTTCATCCATGTTACAGCTTCGTTTATAACATTTATTTGGGTGCATTCCGAGCTTTCATGTTATCTACACAAAGTCAGCTATTCATCTGCCCAGGTCTTGATTAACCTCGCTTTTTACATTGTCTCTAATCATCCTGATACATGATGGCATGGCATTTCATTAAGGCAATAAAAATAAGTATGAATGAATTTCCAGGGGCGGGGAGAACTTTATGGATCTAAATTGATGTGTAGCCTTTAAGAGATTTGCTAGCAAATAAAAAATGTGAAATATGACATGAACATCACCATAGAAACGTCATCTTTTTAGATTGCAAATTTTTTGCTGATGAATTAGCAGTATTATGCTAATCAATAAGAAACATTCTTAAAATGTTTGCTGTGAGAAGTTTAGTTCTTTTTTTCTTTTTGTTCACATTATTTATACCAACAGAGAAGAAAGGTAGGCATACAAAAAGCCTTGGGACATAGATTTCTATCAAAGTCAGGCTATGGAATAGGAGTTTTGAAGGTGTATTAGACATCATCCTCAGCGTTCATAAGGAACCCACGTGATGTTTATACCAGGCATTAAAAATTTTCCTACCCCTCCTCAGCTTTTCCTGCATTCATAGTGCAATCCTGAGTGATGCTTTTAATTCATTTTTTTGACCCATTCCCCATACCTTATATTTAGATATGTTAATAGTAAATTGCTACCTATTGTTTGTATTGCTACCAAACCAAAAGAACCTTTGGGAATGTTTTGTGTCTTCATCCTTGAAAGCTAGTGGTGCCTGAAATGCAGTCTAAAGAGTTAAGATAATGGGAGCTGCAAGTCAGTGAAAGTAATAGTTCTGTCTATCAGTGTTGCATTTAGGGCCAGGAAAAGATGGGCTAATTCAATACTCAGATTTTGCCATAATGCTTGTGAAACTGTTAGGTATCACTGTAATGTATTTTATTTAAAGTTCAGATAAAAATGTGATGGATTAAGTTGGATTTCTAAGCAAGGCATATCAATTCAATCTCTCAGTAGTTTTCATAACATATTTAGTCTGCTGGCCTTTTCCTTCAAATAGCATTTCAAAACATTAACGGCAGTCATTTTCTCTATTCAGCTGGCAACTTTATAGATCTCTGTGCTATAACTGTCATACTTGTCATCTCGTACTATTTAGGATATTTCAAATTAGTTGCCATCCCTGCTACTACCAGACACTTTAATGCTCCTCCAGAGATGATTTTATAAAATGCATATTATCATCTTGTTTCTACTGAGAGACCTTAACCTGATTTCCACTAGGGCTCCAAGCTTAGAGAGGAGTGAAGGGCAGTGGGAAAATGAAGTCTTCATGGATTGTTAAAATTACCTCTGTAAAAAGAAATGTTGGAACACAGAAAACTGAGCAGAGAATGATAGAATTCCAGAATAATTTTCATTTGCAGAGATCATTAGATTTGATGCTGGTGGTGGTGGTGCTGGCTGGGGAAGAGTAGGACTTAAATGTGGTCCTGAATCTTTTACCAAACCATCAGACAAAGGGAATTAAGCGACAGTAGATGAGGCCACCCTTGTGTGAATGTTGCCAGGACACAAAGAGCAGTTTGGACCGACTTTTGGCCTCTTCCCAACTGATCTTGAGCAGCAGGGTCAGAGTTG
Organism: Macaca nemestrina; assembly: GCF_043159975.1. NCBI lineage: Eukaryota > Metazoa > Chordata > Mammalia > Primates > Cercopithecidae > Macaca > Macaca nemestrina. The sequence goes on along the minus strand of NC_092133.1, from coordinate 117,701,760 downwards.
CCTGAGGCTGGTTGTTCCCAGAGTCTGCGTATCCTTCCGGGCTCATTTGCTAGTCTGCAGGGAGCATCCCTGAGTCTAAGCAGCCGTTCTCACACCTCAAGCTCACCATCTTCCTGGCCGCACAGGCTGTGTGTGGCCACCCGATGCCTGACGCAGTGTGCTCTGCTCCCATCACAGGGCCTGGCAGGGTGGCGACAGCAGCAGGAAGCCAAAGGCTGCAGGGACAGCTGACCGATGGGGGCAGGTCTCACAATTCCTTGGAGAGAGCCCTGCCTGGATTTGCTGGGCAGCCCTAGGAAGCAGCCTGTAGGGGCCACAGGACGAGAGCAAACGTCATTAGGGGAATATTTCTGCCAGACATCAAGAGGGCCTGTTGATCTGACCTGTCAAACCATCTCCCTCCCTATTTTCACATCATGATCAGGGAATGAAATTTTTGAGGCAGGAGAGATTCAGGTGAAATGGCAGAGCAAGGTCAAAAAATATAGAGGGAGGAAGGGAAACCTAGCAATGAAAGCATCAAACTTGTTTTCACCATTTACAGAAAGTTATCATCAGGGTGGACTGGCCTTCTGATATCCAGAGGCACAACACACCCATCACAATCTCTCTCCATCTTATGCAGAGGTTTCATTCCCAAGTTTCCCTAGAGTTAAATACTGTCTAATCATAGACACCACATTCATCCAGAAAATGCATATGAATTGGGAGAATGGATTAATGGATACAGTTGATAATTCTTATTAATTTCCTCACTTGAAAAAAAAAGGCTTAGGGAAAGAGAAATGGAGGAATGAAGGAGCATCGGGAGGGAGGAAGCGGCTGTGATTTCAGCTGCGAGCATAATGAAATGGGGAGTCAGTGAGGCAAAGAGGAGTGAAGGGTTGCTCCAGACGTCAGCAGCCACAGCAGCAAAAAGGCCTTCTCACCCTTCGTGGATGGGTAAACTGAGGGGGTCAGCGTCAGAGGTAGAAGGTACCCCATGAGGCCGCAAGGACATAAAATAATGCTGGAGAATGCACAGTAGATGCACAAGTCCTGATCCTGCTAAAATGTGCTCCTTTGCAGCTTCTATCTTTTCCCTGTGTCTAACTCTCCGGCCACATGCCTGAGGCTGATAAGAGAGCACTCCAGTGCAGGATAAGCTAGCCATTGGCTTTTGTCCCTGCTCTTCCCCATTGCCTTCCTTTATCTTGTTTCGCCTGTGCAGGAGATGAGAGACGATCACATCCCAGGCTTTAGACAGATGTCCAGGATGTGAAAGATACCTTTTTATCAGATGTTATTTCCATAATGGCCCATCTTCTAAAATTTTTGCTGCTGTGCAAATCACGGACCTATCAATGACAGGCTTTTGTGGAGCAAGAGGAAAAAACCAAATGCTAATGACATATTTGTAATCACATTTTAAATAATAGCCTCAGGAGAATGTGGATGTCAGTCCATTTAGAGAGTTTTAGAGGGATCTAGAAGTCAATTAGATAAGCCTTGCAATGGACTAATCAGTCCATTGAATATATCTTTATGTATCTTGTTGATAAAACAGTGATGTTGACTGTATGTGACCTTATTTTAAAGCACAACTATGAAGGAAGTCTGTTGTTTATAATTAACAAAGAAGAATTGACAAGAATTAGCTCTGTCTGTCCATACCATCTTTAGACAATCATCACCTTTTGAATTCAGGGCAAATCACTCAGCGAAGTGTCCTATTTTCTCATTTTTGCCCTGTCTTTTGTAATCATTAGCCATTTGTCACTGATATTACTATGAATGTTGGCATGCCTGGCGGATGTCATGGTATGACTGATTCTCAGAACGACTGCAACAGAAAAAGAACTTCTGGCAGCATAAGTGTAAACGAGAAGTAACCTGTCTGAATAGCTGTGGGTTGCAGTAGCATTTTAGCTTGCAAAAATATTGAAAATAGAAAAGAAACTCGTGTGCAAATTGCAAACCACATTTATTATTTTTTATAGGGTATGATTAAAGGAAGATTTATAGGGTATGTTTTAAGAAATATCAAAAGCTAAAGTAGTCTTCGTGGTTAGAGAAAATGCTTTTATGGTGTGTGTGTGTATGTGCATGTGTGTGTGTGTGTGTGTGTGTGTTCTTGCACATACACATGTGTGTACATGTTGGATTTCTACTTACAGATTTCCTGTTACTGACAGATCTTTCAAGGTCCTTTAGCTAGAGAAATCATGTGTTTGAGAGGAATTTATTTTCATTGGAGGCAATCCTGATTCTGGTATTCCATTTTATTCAGGGCATCCTAGATACTTCAATCAACTTTCCACTGGATTGGATATGGTTGGATTAGCAGCAGACTGGCTGACATCGACAGCAAATACTAACATGTAAGTAGCCAAATGTGCTTTTATGTAATTTAGGATAATTATTAGTGATATTCCATAGTCTTTACATCTTATGTGAAAATCTGTTTTTATTAAATAGCCGCTAAAATAGTGATACAAACTTCTGAAGTGTGAGTGTTCACTTTAATGTAACAGAAAGTAGTTCTGATATATCTTTCATGTAATCAAACTCAACAAAATTTTTAAAACACCAAAGAGACTTTTTTCTGACATGTTTGATTTATTTTTGTGCATAATGTTAAAGACAAATGGGACCAGATACTATATTTTAAATCATGTTACTCTGCAATATTTTTTTTTATTCAATACAATAAATATCTCTTGTGCGTTATGTTAGTAATTGGAGCTCTTGACTGTAGGGATATAGAAAAAATAAACCTTTTGGAAGGCCTTTTTGAAATAATTTTCTCTCTGCTTAATGTTATAATCATGACACTTGTAAATGTATGTTTGAAAAAGGAAATAGTTATGTAGCTATTGTAATGGTTGTAAATTATGTATTTGAGTTACAGAGGTAAAATGTGGCCATTACTACATTTCAGGTTCACCTATGAAATTGCTCCAGTATTTGTGCTTTTGGAATATGTCACACTAAAGAAAATGAGAGAAATCATTGGCTGGCCAGGGGGCTCCGGCGATGGGATATTTTCTCCCGGTACGTGATATTTCAACTTTCTTTGTGTCTTTTCTTCTAATATGCAATGCCTTGTTGTAAACCTAGGGAAGATTAAGTATCTAGCCTGTGTCTCTGCTTAGGTTAAATAGACTGTGTGTTGATCAAAAGAATGAATGTGATTAAGTGCACATGACCATTGAACATACCTCCAAGCTAAGTAACCCACGCTTGAACAGCAGTTATTTGTGTGCAAAGCAAGCATAATCAGAGATGGTACTTACCCAGTGCTTCTACTGTGATCCTACAAGCAGGATGTACGGATAATGTGGAACAAAGGAATCAAGATTCCTAATAAGGAAATTCACTCTCTGACGCTCTTCCCAGAATTAGTGAAAGGAAATGGGTGGCCTCATTTAATAAAGCATTTGCTGTTCAAGGGTGCATAGCAAGGTAGATCTACTCCATAGAGCATATGGACCACTCTGTCTTTGAAATAACAAGCAGCAAAGTGGATTTACACTAATTTCAAGGAGGACAGAGCAGGCCTTGGGAGATAATTTCTTAGAGCAAAAAAAGAGGGTGATGATTTCTTCAAGAGCTTTCTCATCCCTTCTCTTCTTTATCATGCCATTCAGTCTTTTCCATCCTGCCTTTTATCACCAGCCATTGCATTCTAAGCTCCATTATTTACACCTCTTCCAGCCAAGAGAATCAACCTGAAACAAAAAGCTGTGTCCTTGGTTTACGGTTCTGTGTGAGACCTTGGTTTGATGAAGAAAAGAAATAGAAGTTAGGAAGGCAATGGAAAGAAAGTCACTGACCCGTGGAAAAGAAACCCGATGTGCAGACCATCAGCCAATCAGTGGCAGGAGCGGGATTGATTAGTCCGCTGAGAAAGGACCCACCTGAGAGAGAGGCCAGAGCAACACCTGTCGTTGTGTCAGACAGAGCAAAGGCCAAGTGGTTGTGATCTCTCTTCAGCAAATCTACAGAGACACGCAGATGATGAGGCGGGGGTGGGGGAGAAAAGAAAAAGTGGAAAGAAAAAATAAGTAAGCAAGAGTGACCCCAAGACCAGGGCTTAAGTATGTTTGCCTGCAAGCTCTGATCAGCTATTTTATTTCATGTGTTTAAATATATAGCACAATTTTTCAGGTGCTGAAGGAAAAGGTGTTAGTTAAATGGGAGGGAAAATTCGCCTTTTAAAAAGTCATTGAACACCAGCTGTGATGAATTTTAAGCTAGCCTTTATTTTGTAGGGCACTTAGTACTTAGTTTTCCTCTGGAAAACTATGCCTCTTGAGGGAGGAGCTTTGTCATCATTGCCTGATGCTTTGAAAACATTTTTCATGAGGAATGAGGTGGGGTACAGAGATCCACGTCATTTCCACCTTTCTTCTTCCTACCCTTGTGTGGTGGGTATAGGATTGATCTGTCCCTGAGATGAACCAAGAACGTGCTGGGCTCTATTTTTTTCTTTTATTTGCATTTATTTTATGCTGAATTTATTCCTGTGCCATAAGTTTTAATGGTCCCCAGGAGGAGGGAGAGAACAACTGTACCTGTTGACCCTGAAAATTTGACTAATTTGACTAAGAGCTGGGCCTAATTTACCTGGCTGGTCTGAAAAACCTACATGCCCCAGAAAACATACACCCAGAGAAAGAATTCTCTTCGGCAGTTCTGCTAGGCTCAGAGCTTACCCTCCACCCTCACTGATGATGGGGGATTTTCACGTGGAGACGACTTCAGCTTGAGCATGGGAATTATAGGCTTCCTTAGAGCCTAAAGACCCATTTACTCTTACCCCAAGACGCAAGCCATAGATGTCACACTACAGGGCAATGCAGACATTGCAAAGTTGGGAAGAGACAGCAGAAAAGGTCATTGCAACCTGTTTCTGCTCTGCTTTCTACAAGACATCACAGAGGAGAAATGGCTCATCACCACCTTACTGGCCATGGATGCTATTCCCGGGAGCATCCAGCCTCGCTCCTGCAGTAAACGGTCTTACAATTTAAGGGGTGGGGATAGAGAAAGCCACACATCTTATGTGTCTGGGATCTAAAAGTCTCATTCCCTGGGACTCAATGTGAAGAGTTAGGTCTGTGACTTAAAACATACTGCCTCATACCTCCATCGATAATGCCCAAAGGCTTCATGCTTCGTGGAAAGTCCTTTAGGACTCCTAGAAGAAATCTGCTTTTGTGATATCACCTACACTGGGAACCAGAGAAACATGCAGCACTCCTTACTGCTCAGCAGGTCACAAAGCACAAACACTAAGGAGTGGCTAGGAAAGAAAGCTTGGCTTAGTCACAGACCTTTTCCTAGCTAACAGGGTTTTCATAATGTTTCACCTCTTGCTTTTATTCATGTATTTTATTTTTTATTTTTTTGACACAGAGAATCACTCTGTTGCCCAGGCTGGAGGGCAGTGGCACGATCTCAGCTCACTGCAACCTCCACCTCCCGGGTTCAAGCAATTCTTGTGCCTTAGCCTCTAGAGTAGTTGGGATTACAGGTATGCACCACCACGCCCAGCCAATTTTTGTATGTTTGGTAGAGATGGGGTTTCACCATGTTGGCCAGGCTGGTCTTGAATTCCTGACCTCAGGTGATCTGCCCACCTCAGTCACCCAAAGTAGCACTTGCTTTTACATCCTTTCTTAGAGGATTCATAGGAAATAAGAGCAGGTAGGGCTCACGCATTTGTCCTCATGCCTCTAAAACGGTCTTCTCTGCCCAGAGGCCCAGAAGCCTCTTTCTGTCACTCAGGGCTGCTGAGCCTTTAGCCAGAGGACAGCTGAGCTGCAGAGTGACGTGTGGGAGGGCAGGGCTGGAAGCCTCAGAAGAAATGCATGTGAAGAGCACTTTCTTTGGATACGTCTTCCCCTTTCTCTTCTCCCCTCCTTCCTTCTCCAGCCTCTTTAAGAACAACTAAATTCTCAAACAAGGTCATTTTGCTCTCCCCAAGGGACATTTGGCAATATCTATAGATACTTTTGATTGTCTGGGGGAGGGGGTGCTACAGGCATCTGGTGGGTAGAAACCAGGAATGCTGCTCAACGCTTTATAATGCCCACGTCAGCCCTCACCACAATTACGTTGCCCAAAATGTCAGTAAGTGCCAAAACCATGAGCTTGGATGGAATTTCCTTTCGAAGCAGACCCCACTTCCAGCATCCTACAGTCTGCCTTTCAGGCCGGGTGTCTGCTCAGAGCAGGCGTGACCTGGATTCTGCTTCTCCTGCGTCTCTGGAGTCCAGAAAGGAAGGAATCGCCCTTATTTTGGCTGAGGACAGAGGCATGGATCTGGGTGATGAGTGCTGTGTGCCAGGCGGCCTGCTTGAGTCAGAGCTCAGGGCTCAAGAGGCAAAGGTCATACCCCTGCCTGGGCCATTCAGCTTGACATGGAGCCCTCCTGCTCCTCAGCCACCAGGAAGGAGAGTAACTCACAACACTCTCATGACAGCAGGGCTTGGGGTGTTCCCCTTGGGCAGGAAGGAGAGGCAGTACCTTCACTCTGCCCCATGGCCTCACGTCTTCCATGCCAGCATATTAATTTGCATTCATAACAATCTGTCTTTCCTGAATTGCAAACATCCTAAACTTCCCAACAGCCCTGGGTTTTCTTTGCTTGTCAAGTGAGACTCTACTTTATAAGACACAAATCTTATGGCGTGGAATCCCTGACAACCTTTGGATGACACAGAAAAAGTAACACAATATGGACTGAAAATTCTCTTAGTTGTAAGTTTTTCTATAATTATGAAATGAGTTTTGTTAGCTAATACAATTCTATTTCAATGATGTCTTTGAGAGAAAAGAACTAGTTTAGAGGGAATGAACAGATGAGTATGATAAGATAGAATTGGAGATATATCCTTTATGACAGGGGTCCCCAACCCCTTGATGGTGGATCGGTACAGGTCTGTGGACTATTAGGAACCGGGCCACAGAGCAGGAGGTAAGCAAGGGGTGAGCCAGCATTACCGCCTGAGCTCCGCCTTCTGTCACATCAGTGGCCGCATGAGATTCTCATAGGAGCATGAACCCTATTGTGAACTGCGCATGCGAGGGATCTAGGTTGCATGCTCCTTACGAGAACCTAATTAATGCCCAATGCTCTGAGGTGGAACAGTTTCATCCCAAAACCATTCTCCACCCCACCCCCACCCGCCCCCGACCCTCCATAGGTGGAAAAATTGTCTTCCACGAAAGGCATCACTGCTGCCAAAAAGGTTGGGGACTACTGCTCACTAAAAATTGTTGATGAGGCCAGGCGTGGTAGCTGTCACTTGTAATCCCAGCACTTTGGGAGGCCGAGGCGAGTGGATCATTTGAGGTCAGGAGTTTGAGACCAGCCTGGCCAACGTGGTGAAAACCCGTCTCTACTAAAAATACACAAAAAATTAGCCGGGCGTGATGGCGCATGCCTGTGGTCCCAGCCTCTTGGGAGCCTGAGGCAGGAGAATCTCTTGAACCCAGGAGATGGAGGTGGCAGTAAGTGGAGATCGTGCCACTGCACTCCAGCCTGGGCGACAGAGTGAGACCCTGTCTCAAGAAGAAAAAAAAAATGTTAACAGTTTACACCAGTAACAACTGATTTATCTTAATCCAGGTGCAAGGCACTGAATGAGTTGAAATGAAAAAAAAAAGGTTTCTCCATTCGGATATAAGCAGGATTGTACAGAACTCATGCAGAATGACCACGTTCACAAGCTGGGATGGAGGCAAACCTTTTGCTTTTGAATTAAAAACCCTCTTCAAAGGGCTTACAACAAGAGTAGAATCCACCGCAGTTCCAGTTAGTGACTGAGAGGGGGTGTGGCGGTGGCACCTGTCCTGTCCCAATGTACCCTCTGGGGTAGTGCCTTTGAGTCTGAGGATTCAGTTTAAAGATAGTCAATAGGGTTTTCTTCTGAGTCCAGGGAGGACGCAGGTCAATGGATATAAGGAATGTTGCTTGCATGTGAAACGAGGTTGATAATAAATAAAGTAACTGTGTGTTGCTGTGCCCTTTAGGTGGCGCCATATCTAACATGTATGCCATGATGATCGCGCGCTTTAAGATGTTCCCGGAAGTCAAGGAGAAAGGAATGGCTGCTGTTCCCAGGCTCATTGCCTTCACGTCTGAGCATGTATGTGTTTCTGTTCCTTCCAAGTTTAAGGTCGTGTTCCATAAAGCCCTAGTTGAAGGAATGGTGGCTGGAAATGCATTATCCCCAGAAGCCCTCTTTTTGGAAGACACCTTGGGAGAGAATCGGGGAGAAAACTGAGTGGTACTATGGGGTGTCCTCCTTGACTCTTTGAAATTCAGGAAAACCTTCAAAGATAAAGGAACAGCCTGGGCAATACAGTGAGATCCCGTCTTCACAGACAATTAAAAAAAAAAAATTAGCCAGGTGTGGTAGCACAAACCTATGATCCCCGGATGCTGAGGTAGGAGAGTTACTTGAGTTCGGGGGGTTGAGACTGCAGTGAGCCGTGATTGCACCACTGCACTCCAGCCTGGATGAAAGAGCAAGACCCTGTCTAAAAAAAAAAAAAAGAAAAGAAAAGAAAAGAAAGAAAAAGAAAAAAAGATAAAGGAAGATGTTTTTAGCTCTAGTTCCTATCCTTCTCTTCTGTGGAATCAAGTTGCATGTTAAGGGAAGGGGAGGAGGAGGGAAGGCAGAGTGACTATGAGCTCATTTGGACCATTGACGCTAGGGCCATGTAAGCAAAACTCCAGAGTAGCCTTTGACATAGTTTTCTGTTTAAAAACTCAGCCCACTGATCTGATAGATATTCTGCCCTCATGGTGCCTTGAGCCTTTTTTTTTTTTTTTTTTTTTGAGACAGTCTCGCTATGTCACCCAGACTCTAGTGCAGTGGTACAATCACAGCTCACTGCAGCCTCAACTTCCCAGGTTCAAGCAATCCTCCCACATCAGTCTCCTGGATAGCTGGGACTCCAGATGTGTATCACCATGGCTGACTAATTTTTCTGTCTTTCACAGAGACACGGTCTTGCAGTGTTGGCTAGGGTGGTCTCAAACTCCTGGCCTCAAGTGATCCTCCCACCCCAGCCTCCCAAAATGCTGAGATTACAGGCGTGAGCCACCATCATACCCAGCCTGAACGATTTAACATCCATCTTTAGCTGACTTGACCAGAGGTTTTGTTACCATAAAGAAATAGCACTGGGCCAGGCATGGTGACTCATGCCTGTAATCCCAGCACTTTGGGAGGCCGAGGCAGGTGGATCATTTGAGGTCAAGAATTAGAGACCAGCCTGACCAACATGGTGAAACCTCATCTCCACTAAAAATACAAAAAAATAGCCAGGCAAGGTGGCGGGCGCCTGTAATCCCAGCTACTCAAGAAGCTGAGGCAGGAGAATCGCTTGGACCTGGGAGGCAGAGGTTGCAGTGAGAGGAGATCGCGTCACTGCACTCCAGCCTGGGCAACAGAGCGACACTCCATTCTCAAAAAAACAAAAACAAAAACATAAGACTGTTCCTTCATGATCTCTGCCTCACAGTAGCCTGGGTTCTGGAATACGGCTGCCTCAGAGACGATCAGGAAGCCCTCTGATGGCCAGGGAACAGGGAGGGAGGAAGGGGCTAGAGGAAGACTCCTGAAAGGAAATGTCACTCAGGAGGCGTAGGGAACCGTGGTGGGTCTCAGATGCAGATCCACCATGAAATTTTTCTGTCTTATTTTAAGTGAGGTGTGTGTGTCCGTCTCTGTGTGTGCCTGTATGTGTCCATGACAAGGAAACAGATTGGAAACCTGTGGATACAGTTCATTACCACAACAGTGGCCATGAAATTAAAGGAAACTAGCAATTCCATGTTAACAAATTATCAAAGCATCTTGTTTTCAGTCATGTTTTGGGGTTTTATTATTTTGTTATATGTCCTTCTTCAACGTATAGGGGTCACATTGAGCAAAGACCACAGCCTAAAGTTACTTAGCATCTTACCTTTCTATTGCTGCTGGAACAAATGATTACAAACTTTGTGGCTTACAACATTATGAATTTATTACCTTATAGTTCTGGGTGTCAGAAATCTAAAACGGGAAAAGCAGGGCCGCATACTTCCCGGAGGCTCTCTGGGAGAATCCATGTCCTTGCCGTTTACAGTTTCTAGAGGCACCTACATTTTTTGGTTCATCTTCAGAACCAGCAGCATAACATCTTTAGATGTCTCTCTCTGTCTCTCTCTGTCTCTCTCTCTCTCTCTCTCTCTCTCTGACCTCTTCTTCCACCACCACATCTCTTTCCATCTGTGGCTCTCCTGCCTCCCTCTTTTGGATCTACTCAGATAATCCAGGATAATCCCCCATCTCAAGATCCTTAATCTAATCACATTTGCCAAGTCCCTTTTACCATGTAAAGTAACATATGCACAGTGTTGAAGATGAGGATATGATTTTGTGGCAGAGAGTATCTGTTATTCAGCCCACCCTACCTAGTGCCTCACCAGGAGATAACTTTCATTTCTCAGCTTCTCCAAGGGTAGAAAAACATGATCTACTTTTCTACTCAATTACTATTTTCCTGAAATGGGTTTGGACCCCTAAATAGTTACATGTTACTGCATTCTCAGCCTCAAAAAGTCCAGATGATCTTTTATTGGGCATCTTTTTCTTTTGGCTTCCAAGCTGTGTCCACAAGTTAAAATGAGTTTGGTCTAGCAGCAAGTCACTCTGTACTCACTGCCAGGCGTCTCTGGTTTGGGCATGAGCTTCTCAGCCTCATGCTTTACATAAATTGACTGAGACTTGCCCAGAAAGATCTGGCCATGTGGTCTGAGCATCTAAAAATAAAAATTGCTTTCTTTTTTTTCTTTTTTTTTTTTTTTGCTTGTCAGAGTTCAGCCCTGTCGTCCAGGCTGGAGTGCTGTGGCATGATCTCTGGAGTGCACTGGTGCAATCTCGCCTCACTGCAACCTCCATCTCTGAGGTTCAAGCGATTCCTCCTGCCTCAGCCTCTGGAGTAGAGTAGCTGGGACTACAGGCATGTGCCGCCACGCCTGGCTAATTTTTGTGTTTTTAGTAGAGGCAGGGTTTCACCATGTTGGCCACACAGGTCTTAAACTTCTCACCTCGGGTGATCAATCCACCTCCACCTCCCAAAGTGCTGGGATTATAGGCATGAGCCACCACGCCCAGGCTACTTCTTCATTTCTGAGAAAGAAACACAATTCGACCATATAACAACCATTTGACTCTCCCATCTCCTTCTTGTGTCTCTATCTATGCATACAATTATGAAGGATCATTTGAATTATGAAGCTCTCCTAAAATGCCAATAGGTTCTAACTTTGGCCTATCATTTGAGTTATCATTGCCTCATCATTTTTGACAAATGAATTGTTTTTCTAAAATATAATACCTTATATTATCTGACTACTATTTGACAGTTTCCAAAACACTTTCAATATATGGAACTTTGATTCTCACAGCAACGTTATAGGACAAGAGATTGTTATTAGCATTTTACAAATGAAGAGGCTGAAATTAGCTACATAGGTAGAGCCAGGATCAAACTGGGTTTACTGGGTCCAAGACCAGTGAGCTCCATGCACTGACTACCACTGTAGAAACCAGATTAAAAGATTCAGCAACAGAGCTTTATATACAGCAACTCATCAGTTGACTTAACATCTTATACCTTCCCTGATCAAATTTCCACCAGGAGCTATTTGCTTAATGTGAAACTGATGCTAATTTGTGACTCTCTTTCTACCGAAAAACATTCTCATCATCTCATAGGGCTGGGCTGGAGGGAGTTTTCAGAGCTCATTTAAAGCCATCCTGCATCTTCTTGAACACTTGACCCTAACCATCCTGCATGGGTAAGCTCTTAAAAGTGAGTCCTGCCTTTGAAGCTGCAGGTGAAGAGGTAACACGATTCCCATCGCTAGTTCCTTCTGGGCTCTAGACCTCAGACATTATTTTCAATTCATCATTTAGTGTAGCTTCCTTCTGGCTTCAGGCCAGGCCACATACTTTCTTGGTCTTTTCAGATTTTACAATCACACTGTCTCCACCAGGTCCAGAAATAGATCTCCAGAGGCAGAAGAAAGAAAACTACCAAGTAATTTCTCAAATGCCTTTTCTCCGGCTAGACAGCATCAATCTTGGCATGGAGGCTTCTTTCCTCAATTGCTTGGCTGGCAGGGAGAAAGGATAATGGAGGGGCTGCTGTGTTGACTCAGTGAGGAGAGGGAGGCCATGGGTCAAGACAGACGCTGCTTCGGGTGTTCTCTCTTCACGCATTTTGAGAGGTTTCCAAGGCCCAAGACTCCTGGAAAATCAAATGAGAGCCTTATAGAACTTGTGCCTCAGTGCCTGGGACACAGAGAGCTCTGCATAAATATCAACCAACTTTAAGAAACGACAACCTTGGCCGGGTGGAGTGGCTCACGCCTGTAATCCCAGCAGTTTGGGAAACTGAGGCAGGAGGATTACTTGAGGTCAGGAGTTTGAGACCAGCCTGGCCAACATGGTGAAAGCCCATCTCTACTGAAAATACAAAAATTAGCCAGGTGTGGTGGTGGGTGCCTGTAATCCCAGCTACTTGGGAGGCTGAGGCAGGAGAATCACTGGAACCCAGAAGGCAGAGGTTGCAGTAAACCGAGATCACGCCACTGCCCTCCAGCCTGGGCGAGAGAGTGAGTGAGGCTCCATCAGAAAAAATAAAAAGACAAAAAAGCCCCACCTTGTTTTACAGATGAAAACACCAAGCCCCAGAGGTGGGGGATACTTTGCCCAGGGTGTCACAGCCAGTCAATGGCAGAGCCAGATTCGAAGCCTCGATAATTTCTCAATAATACCAGCACTACTCTTTATAAACTCTTTTTTGCACTCAGTGTATTTTATTGAATTGAAAATTAATTCCTTTGATGTGTAATCTAAGCAAAGGCTCTGGATTCAGACAAACATGGGCTGAAATATTTGGTTTTATCATGTACTACCTGTGTGACACTGGACAAGTTACTTAATCTTGCTATGCCTCAGTTTTCTGATCTGGGAAAGGAAAGTCATATTAATGCTCCTCTCATAGGACTGTTGGGATACTATCACTGAAGAGATTAGCATAGTGGCCAGCCCAACACTGCTCTTTCAACTATTGGGTTGGATGTCCTGCACGCCTCTCTCTGGCTAGCTGCTCTAAATTCATTTGTAGCATCCTTTCTTAAATCCCATTTTCCTCATTTCCCCATGTTGGTTATTCTTTTTTTTTTTTTTTTTTTTTTTTTTTTTTTTTTTTTTTTTTTTTTTGAGATGGAGTCTCTCTCTGTTACCCAGGCTGGAGTGCAGTGTTGCCATCTTGGCTCACTGCAATCTCCGCCTCCCTGGTTCAAGCGATTCTCCTGTCTCAGCCTCCTGAGTAGCTGGGACTACAGGAGCCTGCCACCACGCCTGGCTAATTTTTTGTATTTTTAGTAGAGACAGGGTTTCACTATGTTGGCCAGGCTGGTCTCGAACTCCTGACCTCAGGTGATCCACCCACCTTGGCCTTCCAAAGTTCTGGGATTACAGGCGTGAGCCACCACAAGTGGCCCCGCATTGGTTATTCTCGTGCTAATTTCCTGCTACTGAACCAGGTCACGTTACTATCCCTTCTTCGAATCGGAGCACTGAGTTTGTAACTTGGCATGTTTAGAGCCATAGGGATGGGAACGACATAGCGAGACTCTGTCGCCTTCTGCATCCAACCAGAAACGTTCACATATTCATGAAGGGAAGAGTCATTTTGTTTTCTAAATGACCCTTCACTCTCTCTCTGTTGCACCCCACCAAAGCTACCCATCTCTTTTCTAACCACCAACACAGACTAGAGCTTTACTTAGCTGATGAGGAGGGCAACTTATTACATTTTTCTGGTTGTTTGAATCAACTGTTTTCTTGTAAAACTTGAATAAGACTAAATTAAACAACTAGTCTTTCTGTGGCAAGTGTTTAAGAGTTCCAAGATTACTTTTCTCTAAAACATAGAATCACAAAATCTCAGAATTGAAAGTGATCTTAAAGATCCTTTGGTTCAATACATCCTTTGCTGGAATCTCACCCCCTTCCCCAAATCTTCAGTCATACAAAGGCTTGGCAAAAATTAACTTGATGAGTTTTAGGTTCTCTCTTGAAAGTAGGTTTAGAAGTAAACAAAGATCCCAGCTCAATAATTCACATCTCCAGCTCTGAATCCTTTGAAAGCCTAAACTATGAGCTCAATTCCAAATTCCTCTTACTTCTTGTGTGGCACAAGCTCTTCCAGAAATAGCTTCCACGAAACAGCATAACCTCATCTAGGAAAAATATTCTTCATAATCACAACAGACAGTGGATCTTTAGGCACATCACCATAACTAATTCACTCCACTCTTCACACGCCAAGCCTGGCCCACGCCCACATCCCCCGGAACCAATTGCCAATGTTCTGCCGAGGCCCCTTGTGACTTTGATCCACTTCTGTGGGGAGGTAATTCTCAAAATTGCTTTATTTTAGTTTATTATTTTATTTTAGAGACAGGATTTCACCCTGTTACCCAGGCTGGAGTACAGTGGCATAATCGTGGCTCACTGAAGCTTCAAACTCCTGGGCTCAAACAATCCTCCTGCCTCAGCCTCCCGAGTAGCTGGGCCTACAGGGGCCTACAGGCCACCACGTCTTTAGAAAGATGGCTTTCTTTTATCTTTTTTTGAGATGGAGTCTCACTCTTGTCATCCAGGCTGGAGTGCAATGGCGCAATCCCAACTTACTGCAACCTCTGCCTCCCGGGATCAAGTGATGCTCCTGCCTCAGTCTCCCAAGTAGCTGGGATTACAGGCGCCCACCACCATATCCAGCTAAGTTTTGTATCTTTAGTAGAGACAGGGTTTCACCATGTTGGCCAGCCTGGGTTAGAACTTTTGACCACAGGTGATCCCCCTGCCTCGGCCTCTCAAAGTGCTGGAATTACAGGCGTGAGCCACTGTGCCAGGCCAGAAATATGACTTTCACATATCATTATTGGAGAGGCTTTTAGTTTCAAAAATAGATCTCCTTTAAAAATTTCTTTTAAACAGTGACCTGTTCGGAAACAGGGCTGTTTGGGCAATTTGGAAACAGATGACTTCCACAAAATGTATTGCTCCCCCTTAGTCAGAATTGACAGTGAGTGAAATTGTGGAATACATCCATTTACCTTCAGCTCCCCTGCTCCACTGCTGCATTCCTGCCTCCTTCTCACCGTAGGGTCCTCATCACTCCCGTGTTATTTTCTTCTCTATTCAGTCTATCCAAACCTCTTCTCAGGAAAGAACCCGAAAGCCATGCTGAGATGTAAGCGCTAGGTAAGACCTCTCTATTGCCTCTCCTGGGGATACTCCTATTGCACTCGGAGAGGCAAAGGCGTGAGATGGTGAGACACAACTCAGCCACTGTGCAGAGAGATGCTTCCTTTATTCCTTCCTTCCTTTAGTGCTGCAGGTGCCAGGCATTGCTTCTGGCGGGGAGAGAGAGCAGTGGACAGAACATACCCAGTGCCTGCTTTCAGCAAGTGTCCTTTGTACTGGGGAAGAAAGGGATGGGAAAGGGCTTCTGAAATCCCATTCACGCCAGATGACAGATGCTCCCTTGTTCCCAGTGCCAGGTCAAAAGTGACTGAACAGACTTACTGTTCTCCAGGTTAGTGATAAAGCTCATGAGCTTTGGAATTGATGAAATGGTGACAGGCCCTGCTCTGCTACCTCCCAGGGTGTGACCCTTCATCTCCTCCTCATCTGCAAAATGGGGTGATGATACCCAGCTCCTGTAGTTGTGGGGAGGATGAAGCAAGATGATACGTGGGAAGGGTAGTGTGCACCGCGCATGGCTCCAGTGAGCCCCTCACAGATGACACTGTCGTTAGAAGGATCTGAGCCCAGCCAGCAGGTGAGACGGAGGCAGCAGGGAGAGTGGAGTCGGGGCCAGTGATTTCCTTAAGAGGGATGTGCCCTTCCTCCCAAAGTGCCAGAGCAACACTCAAGGATCCACAGCCTTGGGAGAGTCTACATCCTAGACTGCTACTTGTAAAATTTTGAGATTTCCCTACATACATATATTTATTTTAAGAAATAAAGTGAATTAGCCAGGCGCGGTGGTTCATGCCTGTAATCCCAGCACTTTGGGAGGCCGAAGCGGGCAGATCACCTGAGGTCAGGAGTTCGAGATCAGCCTGGCCAACATGGTGAGACCCCATCTCTACTAAAAATACAAAAATTAGCAGGGTGTGATGGTGGCGCCTGTAATCCCAGTTACTCGGGAGGCTGAGGCAGGAGAATCTCTTGAACCTGGGAAGCAAAGGTTGCAGTGAGCTGAGATCACACCACCGCACTTCAGGGTGAAAGGACGAGACTCCATCTCAAACACACACACACACACACACACACACACACACACACACAGAAGAAAGAAAGGGATTGACTTGCATTTTGTTTGAAGATTTCAAAATGCCACTCGAGGTAAGGAGGGAGATCTGAGGACAGTATCACATTAGGTAGGAGGATGGGAGGATAGGAAGGGCTAGCCTTTTTGGGGATAGCCCAAAAAATTATATGTAAGCCACCTCACATGCCACAGCTACACTTCTGACATCAATTCTGCCAAGAGGATTTCATCATTGCACCTAAGCAAATCATGGCTCAGGATGAGAAAGTAATTTGCCTAAATAGAAGCAGGTGTCAAACCCTCATCATTGTGCCTCAGATCACCTCTTTCCATTACACACTTTCATTCACTCTTTGTGATCCACAAATCATAGAAATCACTGTTGTCCACAGAGTGATGAAAATGACTGAAGACATACTCAGTACCGATGTTCACATTTGTCACTGAAGATCATTCTTGGATCTCTTGTCATGTTAAACTTAAACTGGTACACATCATTCCTTTTATTTGACACTTACTTAGGGTACAAGCTCACAATGGGGCCACCTTGATCTACTAGTCAGAACTGAGTGTGACTAATAAGATAGCAGCTTCACAGATGCGCCGGTGTACAGATCCACATCACCTGCGAATCACACAGAGTCTCTCAAAATGTGTCTGGGTGGTCACCTCCCCTCCAGATCATCATAATTAGAAGCCAATGAGGTGGTCTCCCAGAGCACAAGTTTCTTTGTAAATCTGATGCTTTAGCAAGAGAATGTTCTTTTGGGCCAGTTGGCAAGCAGAATTAAGGACAGAGGTGACCAGTCTTTCTAAGGAAGCTATAGCTATCATTTCCCTCAAATCTTAGGGTGTAAGGAGCCAGCAAATGGAGGTGTCAGAAGGGTGTGAAGGAGGAGGAGAAGATCAGAACTGCAATTGCTGAGGGATTGGGCTTGGGGGTCATGAAGCATGAGGAAGGGTCAAATAGGCAGATTCCAGCTCATTGATAGGCTGGGCTTCAAGATCTACTTGTTGGGGACAATATGTAATGATCCCCATTCACTTAAGTTCATTGTTCTGAGGCGGGTGCCAAGAAGACCCCTGGTCTTGCTTTTAGAATGGGCCTTAGATTCGAGGCATTGGGGTCCACGGAGTCCACCAGAGCCACACTTCAACATTGGTCTTCGTGGCCAGATAGTTATGGCAATAAATAGTGACATTTCTCTGGACTTGTTCTCTGAGCATGTGGTCAACAGATTCAACAAATATTTGTCAACTATACGCTATGACAAAGTTTTCGCCCTGATGCAGCCTGCTGTGTTCTTGTAGTGGACACGCAGTGAACTAGTATTTGCAATAATGTCAAGTGGTGATGAGATTAGGGTGGTAGTCAGCTACTTTACAAGATGGTCATAAAAATAGCTCTGTGTGGAGGTGATATGTGAGCAGAGACCTACATTGAATGAGGGAGGGAGCCATGTAAGTATTCGAAGGAAGGTTTTCCGGGAAAATGAACTGCAAGGGCAAAGGCTCAGAGGCAAGAAGTTTAGCAAGCTCACGGAAGACCAGGAAGGCCAGCACACCAGGTAGACAGAGCGAGGGGAACGAAGACAGAGGATAAGTAGGGGAGATCACCAGGCACTAAGGACTGTCTTAATAATCTGTGTCCTCCGAGCCCAGCAGAGGCTTGTCCCTGAAACCCTGTGATCTGTTAGGCAGTCGAATCTCAGTCTCAGTTAAATATTTGGATGAAATCAGCAATGGCTTGAAATAATTGATACAGCTTTCCAGATGTCTTGTTCCAATTCTTTCTGTCTTTCTTTCTTTTTTTATACTTTTAAGTTCTAGGGTACATGTGCACAACGTGCAGGTTTGTTACATATGTATACATGTGCCATGTTGGTGTGCTGCACCCATTAGCTCGTCATTTACATTAGGTATATCTCCTAATGCTATCCCTCCCCACTACGCCCTCCCCACAATAGGACCCAGTGTGTGATGTTCCCCTTCCTGTGTCCAAGTGATCTCATTGTTCAGTTCCCACCTATGAGTGAGAACATGCGGTGTTTGGTTTTCTGTTCTTGCGATAGTTTGCTGAGAATGATGGTTTCCAGCTGCATCCATGTCCCTACAAAAGACACGAATTCATCCTTTTTTATGGCTGCATAGCATTCCATGGTGTATATGTGCCACATTTTCTTAATCCAGTCTGTCACTGATGGACATTTGGCCTGATTCCAAGTCTTTGCTATTGTGAATAGTGCCACACTAAACATACGTGTGCATGTGTCTTTATAGCAGCATGACTTATAATCCTTTGGGTATATACCCAGTAATGGGATGGCTGGGTCAAATGGTATTTCTAGTTCTAGATCCTTGAGGAATCACCACACTGTTTTCCATAATGGTTGAACTAGTTTACAGTCCCACCAACAATGTAAAAGTGTTCCTATTTCTCCACATCCTCTCCAGCACCTGTTGTTTCCTGATTTTTTAATGATTGCCATTCTAACTGGTGTGAGATGGTATCTCATTGTGGTTTTGATTTGCATTTCTCTGATGGCCAGTGATGATGAGCATTTTTTCATGTGTCTATTGGCTGTATGAGTGTCTTCTTTTGAGAAGTGTCTGTTCATATCCTTTGCCCACTTTTTGATGGGGTTGTGTTTTCCTTGTAAATTTGATTGAGTTGAGTTATTTATAGGTTCTGGATATTAGCCCTTTATCAGATGAGTAGATTGCAAAAATTTTCTCCCATTCTGTAGGTTGCCTGTTCACTCTGATGGTAGTTTCTTTTGCTGTGCAGAAGCTCTTTAGTTTAACTAGATCCCATTTGTCAATTGTGGCTTTTGTTGCCATTGCTTTTGGTGTTTTAGACATGAAGTCCTTGCCCATGCCTATGTCCTGAATGGTATTACCTAGGTTTTCTTCTAGGGTTTTAGGTCTAACATTTAATTCTCTAATCCATCTTGAATTAATTTTTGTGTAAGGAGTAAGGAAAGGATCCAGTTTCAGCTTTCTACTTATGGCTAGCCAATTTTCCCAGCACCATTTATTAAATAGGGTATCCTTTCGCCATTGCTTGTTTTTGTCAGGTTTGTCAAAGATCAGATGGCTGTAGATGTGTGGTATTATTTCTGAGGGCTCTGTTCTGTTCCATTGGTCTATATCTCTGTTTTGGTACCAGTACCATGCTGTTTTGGTTACTGTAGCCTTGTAGTATAGTTTGAAGTCAGGTAGCATGATGCCTCCAGCTTTGTTCTTTTGGCTTAGGATTGTCTTGGCAATGTGGGGTCTTTTTTGGTTCCATATGAACTTTAAAGCAGTTTTTTCCAATTCTGTGAAGAAAATCATTGGTAGCTTAATGGGAATGGCATTGAATCTATAAATTACCTTGGGCAGTATGGCCATTTTCACAATATTGATTTTTCCTATCCATGAGCATAGTATGTTCTTCCATTTGTTTGTGTCCTCTTTTATTTCACTGAGCAGTGGTTTGTAGTTCTCCTTGAGGAGGTCCTTTACATCCTTGTAAGTTGGATTCCTAGGTATTTTATTCTCTTTGAAGCTATTGTGAATGGAAGTTCATTCATGATTTGGCTCTCTGTCTGTTACTGGTGTATAAGAATGCTTGTGATTTTTGCACATTGATTTTGTATCCTGAGACTTTGCTGAAGTTGCTTGTCAGCTTAAGGAGATTTTGGGCTGAGACAATGGGGTTTTCTAAATATACAATCATGTTATCTGCAAACAGGGACAATTTGACTTCTTTTCCTAACTGAATACCCTTGATTTCTTTCTCTTGCCTGATTGCCTTAGCCAGAACTTCCAACACTACGTTGAATAGGAGTGGTGAGAGAGGGCATCCCTGTCTTGTGCCAGTTTTCAAAGGGAATGCTTCTAGTTTTTGCCCATTCAGTATGATATTGGCTGTGAGTTTGTCATAAATAGCTCTTATTATTTTGAGATACGTTCCATCAATACCGAATTTATTGAGCGTTTTTAGCATGAAGGGCTGTTGAATTTTGTCAAAGGCCTTTTCTGCATCTATTAAGATAATCATGTGGTTTTTGTCTTTGGTTCTGTTTATATGCTGGATTACATTTATTGATTTGCGTATGTTGAACCAGCCTTGCATCCCAGGGTATGAAGCCCACTTGATCATGGTGGATAAGCTTTTTGATGTGCTGCTGGATTCGGTTTGCCAGTATTTTATTAAGGATTTTTGATCGATGTTCATCAGGGATATTGGTCTAAAATTCTCTTTTTTTGTTGTATCTCTGTCAGGCTTTGGTATCAGGATGATGTTGGCCTCGTAAAATGAGTTAGGGAGGATTCCCTCTTTTTCTATTGATTGAAATAGTTTCAGAAGGAATGGTAGCAACTCCTCCTTGTACCTCTGGTAGAATGCGGCTGTGAATCCGTCTGGTCCTGGACTTTTTTTGGTTGGTAGGCTATTAATTATTGCCTCAATTTCAGAGGCTGTTATTGGTCTATTCAGGGATTCAACTTCTTCCTGGTTTAGTCTTGGGAGAGTGTAAGTGTCCAGGAATTTATCCATTTCTTCTAGGTTTTCTAGTTTATTTGTGTAGAGGTGTTTATAGTATTCTCTAATGGTAGTTTGTATTTCTGTGGGGTCGGTGGTAATATCCCCTTTATCATTTTTTGTTGCGTCTATTTGATTCTTCTCTCTTTTCTTCTTTATTAGTCTTGCTAGTGGTCCATCAATTTTGTTGATCTTTTCAAAAAACCAGCTCCTGGATTCACTGATTTTTTGGAGGGTTTTTTGTGTTTCTATCTCCTTCAGTTCTGCTCTGATCTTAGTTATTTCTTGCCTTCTGCTAGCTTTTGAATATGTTTGCTCTTGCTTCTCTAGTTCTTTTATTTGTGATGTTAGGGTGTCAATTTTAGATCTTTCCTGCTTTCTCTTGTGGGCATTTAGTGCTATAAATTTCCCTCTACCCACTGTTTTAAATGTGTCCCAGAGATTCTGGTATGTTGTATCTTTGTTCTCATTGGTTTCAAAGAACATCTTTCTGCCTTCATTTCATTATGTATCCAGAAGTCATTCAGAAGCAGGTTGTTCAGTTTCCACGTAGTTGAGCAGTTTTGATTTTCTTAGTCCTGAGCACGTTATCTTTTTCTCCAAGTTTCCTCTGTGTGCACGTGTATGCATGTGCATGAGTGTGCACACACATGTATTTTTAGGTGGAAGTACCAAAAACTGAAGTGTATTGAGGTATTTTGGAAAACTCTATAAAGAGCTTCCTTGTGCTGAGGGGAAGAGGGCCTTTTGGTCCTTTGATGATGTTATCTTCTGAGGTGTAGTTTGTGTCCTCACTTCTCTGGATGGTCTGCTAGTATGTGCTGCTGGCAGATGTAGTTGCCAAACTCAGCATTCTTTGCTAAAACATCTCCCCTCAATTCTTGTTGGCCTTGCAGATAACTGTTGAATCACTGGTTCAATTTTTTTTTTTTTTCTTTTTTGAGACGGAGTCTCTCTGTGTCACCCAGGCTGGAGTGCAGTGGCACAATCTCAGCTCACCGCAACCTCTGCCTCCCTATTCATGCTATTCTCCTGCCTCAGCCTCCCGACAGGTGCCCACCACCACGCCCGGCTAATTTTTTGTATTTTTGGTAGAGACGGGGTTTCACCGTGTTAGCCAGGATGGTCTCGATCTTCTGACCTCGTGATCCACCCACCAAAGCATAAGTTGCCATCTCTCATTTATTAGGATGACTATTATCAAAAAACAGAAAATTATGATTGTTGGCCTCAGCCTCCCAAAGTGCTGGGATTACAGGCGTGAGCCGCCACGCCCGGCCACTGGTTCAATTTTTATATTTGTTTCCAGAGAACCCTCTAGGTTCTCTCTAAACACTTGCTTTCCAGTCTCCTCAGAATGCAGGTGGTTGTTCTTCAGACACTCTGATTCATCAACAAGTAGTTCCATTCAACGTGGTGCCAAGGAATAAAAATGACTGTCCACATGTGGCCTTGCCGGCCCAGAGAAACGTGCCCTTTAAGCTATCTTCACTGTTTCTCCCTCATTAGGTAGATTGCTTTTTCCTCTCAAGTTTCTTCCTCTCCATGGGTCCCTTGCTATTTGTGAATAACATTAAGCTATTTCTCTGCTCCCTTTCCTCAAAATATAAACAGACTCGATGTTTGCTACGTAATTTTCTTTTTCATGCCTCATCTCACCTTTATTCCCCGTCTTTAAGCTTTCTATTTGGGCATGTGTTTTTCTTTAAATCTGCAGCATTTGGTACCATGATCAATTATCCTGGGTAATTGCTCCTCATTTAAGAACCCCTATTCTTTCTCATTAAAGACTAGACAAGAATACGTCCTCCCATTGACCAGGTGCACCAGATCTCTTACTTATCCCCAATTCGCCTTTTTGCAGTTTAGTGCTTAAGAGCTCATTCACAGAGGGTAATTTGAGTGGCTTGCACTTACTTAGTCAGGGCAGCTGGTTGTTCTGTTCTGTTCCCTCCTGGCTGTAAGAGACTTAGCTTGCCTCTGAGCTCCTCCTCTTCAGGGTCACCCAGGGCTCTGCTAAATGCACAAAAAAATAACACTTTTTTGTTTTTTTGTTTTTTTGTTTTTTTGGTTTTTTTTTGGTGGGGGAGGTCATGCATCTTTATAAACCTTGATCTAATTAAGCTTTCTCCTCTAGTTCCCAGGTATCTCGGTAATGACTGTCCACTTTGTCATTCTGAGGTTGTAAAAGGAGGCTAATGGCCCTGTCTCATTGCTTCTAGCTGCACTGGGCTTGTCAAACTCCACAGCTCCAGGTCTCCTTGATTGGTCATCATTATTTGCTGCTGTTCTAAATGTGATTTCTTCTTGGTGATTAGACATACCCCCTTAAAATATGTGTGTTAAGAGCTCCTGCGCTGTGTGTTTGAGAATTCAGATGAGTACAAAAGTGGGCATTCGAAGAGAAAGGACCCTCTCAGGATCCGTAACTTAAAATTCCAGTCAGCAGCCTTTGGAGATGTAAATTGAGGAAGCAGCTCTCCTTTTGGACAGCTTAATGATCTGTAGTTAATAGTAAGAGGCTGATGGGCAGATGCAGTACAGCTGGGCTTAGGTTAGCCTTTCTCAGCAATCCAAATGGCACAGTGATTGCAACCATTGAGACACACAATCCGACTCGGAATCAATAACCAAAGGCACAAAGACTTTGGCGGTGGCCTGGCAGTGTGGCCTGTTCTGTACACGCAGACAAGTCATTCTGCCCCAGCCAGCAATTGATGCCTCTTTTTCAAAGCCTGACTCAGGCTTGGCAGTTGCCTGTGCAACAAATAGCCCCTCCAGCAACTCTGGAATAAAGAGTGCTAGATTTAGGGTCACTTGTCCTCCTACCTGAGTGTACTCAGTTTCACTGAACCTGGGAGAAACTGAGTGTAACTTCTTGGTAACATATAAGCCTGAGAGCCATACAATACATAGCTGCTGGGGGTGGTTGATGTATTCTTAAGCCTTGTATGTAAAATTGGCTTAGAGTTACTGTGTATCGGGTTACCGGATCCATTTACAATTTCCAGCATCTTTCCAGCATCTTTCTAGCATCCCTCAAAAATCCCAAAAATAACAAATACTAAATAAACAACGCTATTCAAAATGGGCAAAGCACTTGAATAGACATTTCTCCAGAGGAGATGTACAAATGGCCACTAAGCACATGATGCTAAGCACAAGATGTTCAACATCACTGATCATTAGGGAAATGCAAATCTGAAGCATAATGAGTTGCCATCTCTCATTCATTAGGATGACTATTACCAAAAAACAGGAAATTATGATGGTTGGTGAGGATGTGGAGAAACTGCAAACCTCATCCACTGAGAGTGGGGATGTAAAATGGTACAGCCACGATGGAGCGCTATATGAATGTTCCTCGAAAAGTTAAAAATAGAAGTGTTGTATGATCTAGCAATTCCACTTGTAGGTATCTCCTCAAAGCAATTGAAAGCGGAGTCTTGAAGAGGCAGTTGTACCCCCATATGTCACAGTAGCATTATTCCACAATAGCCAAAAGGTAGAAGCAGCCTGTTTCTATAAATGGATGAATGGCTAAACAAAATGTGGTACGTACATATAACAGAATGTCATTCAGCCTTAAAAAGGAAGGAAATTCTCACACGTGTTACAACATGGGTGAACCTTGAGGACATTATACTAAGTTAAATAAACCAGTCACAAAAAGTCAAATGCTGTATGTTCCACTTATGTGAGGTACTTAGAGTAGTTAAATTCAGAGACAGAAAACGGAATGGTGGTTTTCAGGGGCTGGGGGTGGGGAGAATGAGGAGTTGTTTAATGGGCATGGAATTTTAGTTTTGCAAGATGAAAAGAGTTCTGAAGATGGATGGAGGTGATGGTTTGCACAGCACTGTGAATATACTTGAGGCCACTGAAATATACACTTAAAAATGGTTAATAAGGCTGGGTGCGGTGGCTCATGCCTGTAATCCCAGCACTTCGGGAGGTCGAGGCAGGTGGATCACCTGAGGTCAGGAGTTTGAAACCAGCCTGGCCAACGTGGTGAAACCCCATTTCCACTAAAAATATCAAAAATTAGCCAGGCATGGTGGCAGGCACCTGTAAACCCAGCTACTTGAGAGGCTGAGGCAGGAGAATCACTGGAACCCGGGAGGCAGGGGTTGCAGTGAGCTGAGATTGCACCATTGCACGCCAGCCTGAGTGACAAAAGCAAAACTCCATCTCAAAAAAAGTTAATAATGCACAGTGGTGCCTGTCAGTGCTGGGGTTGGGGGTGTGGGGGGAGGCAGAGCATTGGGAAAAATAGCTAATGCATGCTGGGCTTAATATCTAGGCGATGGGTGATAGGTGCAGCACACCATCATGGCACACGTTTACCTATGTGACAAACCTGCACATCCTGCACATGTACCCTGGAACTTAAAATAAAAATAAAAATAAATAAATAAAAATGGTTAAGATGGCATTTAAGTTATATTGTTTCACCACTTTTTTTTTTTTTTTTTTTTTTTTTTTTTTTGAGACGGAGTTTCACTCTTGTCTCCCAGGTTGGAGTGCAATGGCGCGATCTTGGCTCACTGCAACCTCCGTCTCCCGGGTTCAAGTGATTCTCCTGCCTCAGCGTCCTGAGTAGTTGGAATTACAGGCGCCTGCCACCACACCCAGCTAATTTTTTTTTTTTTTTTTTTTGTCCTATAGCGACAGGGTTTCACTATGTTGGCCAGGCTGGTCTCATACTCCTGACCTTGTGATCTGCCCGCCTTAGCCTCCCAAAGTGCTGGGATTACAGGCGTGAGTCACCACACCCGGTTGTTTCACCACAATTTTTAAAAAAGCACAAGTGAAGGATGCCATCTTCTCTCAGCAGCCCAGGCTTTGGAGGAACAGACTAGAAATAAAAGGAGAAAAGGAAAACAGAAAACAAACAGCCAATGGAATGGATCTTGTTTTTATATGGAACTAATTGCAAACATATATATATTTTTTACAGAGTCATTTTTCTCTCAAGAAGGGAGCTGCAGCCTTAGGGATTGGAACAGACAGCGTGATTCTGATTAAATGTGATGAGAGGTAAGCGTGTATCAGCAACTCTTGTTGGTGAGCAATTTGCAGATTTCACATAAGTAGTGCCTTTTGGTCTGAAAATAGTAGAGGACCATGGGGCAGCAAGTCCACCTCCCTCCCAGCCTCTGCCGGCCTTTGTTTCCTTTTAACATGGGCTCCTGCTTCTGTTGCTCAGATGTGGTTCCTTGATGCCATGGAGCCTTCCACAGCCCTTGACTGAATCAAAACCTGTGTTAAATCAATCAAAATATTCTACACCAAGAAAGTGCAGAAAGACATTCATCACCTGGGCACGTTAGCAACAGCAGGCACTTTGAGCACTGATTTATGGAGGTGTCATCACTTTGGGCACCATAGATTGTGTAAGCTTGATGGGGTGACTATAGGAGGGGGCGCAGTTTAGGGAGCAGGAAGTAAATATTGCACCAGCAACTCAACAAACTGGAACCAAAGGACTCAGGGAAAATCCCTGTCTTAATTGACACCTGAACTTCATAGGGACTCTGGGATTCAGTACGGTGCTTTGTGGGGGAGATTTTAGAATGTCCACGTAAAGTATCACTGGCCTATAGGCCTGAAACCTACTAAAAATTAGATTCAGTCTCTAAAGTTTTATTAAGAATTTTCATTAAATTTAAAGGAAGCCACTTAATTGGCTATTTATTTATTTATTTGTATTTATTAGTCAGATGTGTACTGATTGCCCACCATGTCACTAGGCTCTAGAAGAGCATAATACGTGATCCTGGTTCCCTGCCAGGATGTGAGCTAGGTGGGAAGAGGCGGTGTCGTCAGAAGGAGATAGTTACAGGGTTGAACTGCGTGGCACGAAGTACATGTTTGAACTTTGAGAAGGCATCGAAAGCTTCATGCAACAGGCAGGAATTGAGCTGGATTTTTTTAAATTAAGAGTGAGTTGGACAAGTGGAGGGAAAGGCAAGGGCAGGTACAGAAGATTGAATACCAGCAGCAAAGCTGTTACAGGAAAGGGGTCCCGATCCACATCCCAAGAGAGGGTTCTTAGATCTCGCGCAAGAAAGAATTCAGGGCGAGTCCATAGAGTAAAGTGAAAGCAAGTTTATTAGGGAAGTAAAGGATTAAAAGAATGGCTACTCCATAGACACAGCAGCCTGGAGGCTGCTGGTTGCCCATTTTTATGGTTATTTCTTGATGATATGCTAAACCAGGGGTGGATTTTTCATGTCTCCCCTTTTTAGACCATATAGAGTACCTTCCTGACATTGCTATGACATTTGTAAACTGTCATGGTGCTGGTGAGAGTGTAGCAGTGAGGAGGATGACCAGAAGTCACTCTTGGGGCCATCTTGGTTTCGGTGGGTTTTGGCAAGGTCTTTATGACCTGTATCTTGTGCTGACCTCCCATCTCATCCTGTGACTTAGAATGCCTTAACCGTCTGGGAATGCAGCCCAATAGGTCTGAGCCTCATTTTCCCCAGCTCCTATTCAAGATGGAGTTACTCTTGTTCACTTGCCTCTGAGAAAGCCATAGAAGGAGGAATGAGCACCTTGTGGGGTCCAGAAGCCAAGCCTTAGCAGAGGCATGGGGGAGGGGCAGCCATGGCAAATACGATTGCTCACGTGGAATTCAGAAAGCTCTAAAAATCCCACTGGGTGTGGTGGCTGACATCTGTAATCCCAGCACTTTGGGAGGCTGAGGCGGGTGGATAACCTGAGGTCAGGAGTTCAAGACCAGCCTGGCCAACATGGTGAAACCCTGTCTCTACTAAAAATACAAAAATTTGCCAGGCGTGGTGGAGTGCGCCTGTGGTCCTAGCTACTCAGGAGGCTGACACAGGAGAATCCCTTGAACCCAGGAGGCGGAGGTTGCAGTGAGCCAAGATCATGTCTCTGCACTCCAGCCTGGGCGACAAAGCAAGACTCCATCTCAAAAAAAGAAAAAGAAAAAAAGAAAAAGGAACAGAAAAAAGAAAGAAAGCAAGCTCTAAAAATAGCCATGTTTACCTCTGTTAGCGAACCAAACTGAGGTTCACTTGCCAACAGCAGTGACACCAAACATCCACAAGGAGGTTTGCAGCAGGAGAAAGGAGGACATTTATTTGCACCGCCTTTTTTTTTTTTTTTAAGACGGAGTCTCACTTTATCGCCCAGGCTGGAGTGCAGTGGCGTGATCGCAGCTCACTGCAAGCTCCGCCTCCCGGGTTCACGCCATTCTGCTTCAGCCTTCCGAGTGGCTGGGACTACAGGCGCCAGCCACCGTGACCGGCAATTTTTTGCTGTTGTTGTTGCTGTTGTATTTTTTAGTAGAGACAGGGTTTCACCATGTTAGGCAGGATGGTCTGGGTCTCCTGACCTCGTGATCCGCCCGCCTCGGCCTCTCAAAGTGCTGGGATTACAGGCGGGAGCCACGGCGCCCGGCCTCATCTTTCTTTTTCTAACTAGACATGATAACATGAGTATTTTTCCACATAATTACAAACACAAACACAGTTAACTGTATAAGATTTTAGATGTGACTATGTCAGAAAGCATTACGGTACATTTAGAGAGCTGGCTTTGGAGCTGAATTATTTAAATTCCAATCTCAGCTCCAGCACTAGTCTGGGCAAATGCCTCTCTGTGCTTCAGTTTCTTTATCTGAAAAAACAAAGAAGTAATGACACCTGCTTCATAGGATTGTCATGAAGATTCAATGTATTGACAAACGTAAAATGCTAAAAACAATCCAACAATGGGGTAAGTCCAAAATATCAGTCCCCTGCTAATACGTCTTTCTATTTCTCATGTTACTGTTACAAATAACCTTTGTATCCTTCAGTGAACGTCATTGTGCGTCCATGGCTTCTCCATTTATGACAATTTCTTTGTATTCTTACTAATTAAAATCCTATGAATGTTTTTAAAGAAATGGATGCATCATATTAGCCTGGCAAAACATGTCATCAATTTGTTCTCCTAGCAGCCCTGTATGAGAGTATGTTGGAAAAAATTTTTAACTGTGCTATTAGGTAAATGGCATCTTTGACTCTATATTCATAATTCACATCATCTCTGTGACATGAGTTTAAGACTGAGAGCCTGGCCCTAATGGTCTAAGTGACATTGAAGTGTTTGGGCTCAGGAGCTGAGGAGAAAGCCTTGGACAGTCATTTGTAGCCACCATTGGGGTCAGAATCAATTAAAACACTCTTGGCAGCCATTTTCTTTTTATTATCACATCCTTGTAAAAGTCAGATGTACAGTTCAGAACATCATGTAAGGCTGACAAGGTGACAGCGTTCGTGCTTGTTTCCCGCAATGTGCTTTGTAAAGTTCATTCAGCTTTCCCAAAACACAAGCCTGGGCCTGCTCTCTATGGCTTTCATTTCTTGTAGTTACCCTTTCCTACCACACATTAGTCTATCAGTGGCTGGGTGATGGCTTTTACCATGTTCTACAGACAGTTGAAGGTTCACAACTGAAAAGAAATGTCCCAGTGAAAGAGAATAGTCTGTGTCTTTCTAGCAATAAGCCCAATGCTGCATGTGGAGGAAGATCCTGTGAGGTACATTTTTTTTTTCTTTCTTTTTGAGACAAGGTCTCACTGTCACCCAGTTTGGAGTGCAGTGGTGCAATCTCAGCTCACCACAACCTCTGCCCCCCAGTTCAAGAGAGTCTCCTCCCTCAGCCTCCCAAGTAGCTGGAATTACAGGCGTGTGCCCCCACACCCAGCTAATTTTTGTATTTTTAGTAGAGACAGGGTCTCACTGTGTCACCATGTTGGCCAGGCTGGTCTTGAACTCCTGACCTCAGGTGATCCACTCGCCTTGGCCTCCCAATGTTCTGGGATTACAGGCGTGAGCCACCATGCCTGACCTGGTTCCCCTTCTTTTTTTTTTTTTTTTTTTTTTTTTGAGACGGAGTCTTGCTCTTGTTGCCCAGGCTGCTGGAGTGCAATGGCACAACCTTGGCTCACTGCAACCTCTGTCTCCCGGGTTCAAGCGATTCTCCTGTCTCAGACTCCTGAGTAGCTGGGATTACAGGCATGTACCACCAAGCCCAGCTAATTTTGTATTTTTAGTAGAGATGGGGTTTCTCCATGTTGGTCAGGCTGGTCTCGAACTCCCGACCTCAGGTGATCCACCCGCCTCAGCCTCCCAAAGTGCTGGGATTACAGGCATGAGCCACTGTGCCCCACCAACCCTTTCTTATTTAGCAGTCACAGGGGCTAACTTTGGGTGACAGTTCAAAGTGAAACACGGTTCTCAGTTAAAACAAAACAAACAAACAAAGTTATAGTAAATATTTGTTTGGACTGGGTTCTTTTATAGTTGCAAATTAAGCATTTTAATTTTATTAAATATACTCTTAAAGATGGAGTAAGATAAGGTAATGTAAAACTTCAGTTCTCGCGGCTTTCATTTTGATGTGAAGTATTATAACTAAACAGGAATATTCTATTTTGTAAAAATTACTTATTAAATTCAAAAGAGGAAAATGTGTTAGGTGAATACATGATTTCCTAAGTTATAGCTTGAGGTTTTCTTTCCTTGTTATCAAAAAGTTGAATATTCAGTGATGAGGTTCATGAATTTTTATTCATGTCATTCATATTTGTAAAATTTGAATTAGTGGAATCTAGATTTGTGATGTGTAGCTATAGCTAAGAATGGAGAAGAAAAGTGTGTTAATATAGAGAGGAAGATAAATATTAGTGAAGGAAAACAGAGCTATATTTCAGAATCTGCTTAGGCCACTGAGCAAAAAGATGTTTCCCAAATATCCAGTCAAGGGAAGAGGAGAGAAAATTTCTATTGTACAGATAATTTGGAAAAATGGGGAGTTCCTATATGATGGACGTGGGAGCCCTGTGAACTCCATCTTTTGGCTGCAGGCAGTGGCCTTGATTGGAACATAATGGCAGACATGGTGGACGTAGTCCAGTCTAGCGTGAGAGGAGCACAGGAGGGGAAGCACCATGATAGAGAAAGTACTGGCTGTTACTGATTCCCATCCAGTTCAGCAACTAGCGGAAGGATTATGGAAGTCATCCAGATAAAAAGAAGAGGCAAAAATGTCCCAGGCAGATGCCATAGCACATTCTAAACCAGGTCCCCAACCTTTTTGGCACCAGGGACAGGTCTCATGGAAGACAATTTTTCCACAGACAGGGCTGTGAGGGGTGGGGGTGGCAGATGACTTCAGGATGAAACTGTTCCACCTCAGATCATCATCAGGCATTAGTTAGATTCTTTTTCTTTTCTTTTTCTTTTTTCTTTTTTTATTTTTTTGAGATGGAGTCTCACTCTGTCACCCAGGCTGGAGTGCACTGGCATGATCTTGGCTCACTGCAGCCTCTGCCTCCCAGGTTCCAGCGATTCTCCTGCCTCAGTCTCCTGGGTAGTTGGGTTTACAGACCCCCGCCACCATGCCCGGCTAATTTTTGAATTTTTGGTGGAGATGGGGTTTCATCATGTTGGCCAGGCTGGTCTTGAACTCCTGACCTCAAGTGATCTGCCCGCCTCGACATCCCAAAACATTCATTACGATTCTCATAAGAAGCACACAACCTAGATTCCTCACATCTGCAGTTCACAGTAGGGTTCCTGCTCCTATGAGAATCTAATGTCACTACCGATCTGACAGGAGACAGGGCTGAGGCGGGAATGCTGGCTCAGGGCTCACCTCCTGCTATGTGACCGGTTCCTAACAGGTCACCATTAGTACTGGTCCATGGCCCGGGGATGGGGGACCCCTATTCTAAACCATGGATGTGAGAGAGAACCTGGCTTGTTCAAGGAACTGAAAAGAAGAAAGGACTTGGTTAGAATGTCCTTGTCATGTGGGCCTTATGAGCCTTGTTAAGCTATTTGGATTTCTCATTAAAAGACAAGGGACCTCACTGAAGGGTTTTGAGCAGGGGAACGACAGCATATTTTTGTGTTAGAAAGAGTATTTTAAATGCAGAGTGAATGGGATGAGAGACTGGAAGTTGGTAAATGCTGTAGTCATATGAATGGGAGATGGTGAATTGTGGGCTGACCAGATGCAGAGCAATGGAGAGGGAGTGCTGGAGTGAATAGGAAGTGTTGGCTGATTGGTGAACAGGTTGAGACAGGAGGCAAGGATGAATGTCAGGCTTCTGGCTTGCCAGCTAAGTCCAGGCGGTGCTATTCTCTGAGATAAGGGACCCTGTCTGACGTGAACAGTTCAGATTGGGAGATACTGAGTTTGAAGAGGTTATGAGACACCCAAGTGAGAGTGTCTGGTAGGCAGGTGGAAGTATGGGCCTGGAGCTCAGGAGGTACACTAGGGAGGCCGTGCAGAAGGCGGCCTGGGAAGGAACTCTCAGGATCATCCACACTTCAGGGACAGGCAGAGTAAGAGCAGCCTGCAAAGGAGATTGAGGAGGAGCGGCCAGAGTTGTCAGAGAATCAGAAATCAGGGCCACGAGGGCCATGAGAGTGTTTCCAGAGAAAGGAGTGGTCAGCAGAATCAAATGCTACAACAGGTGAAATGAGGGCCAACAACTGCCCATCAGCATGACTTCTGAGGAGGTGGCTGATGGCAAGGGCAGTTTCAGTGGAGGGGTGAGGGCAGAAGGCAATTTGCAGTGGGTTGGGGTGAGTGGTAGATGAGAAAAGGGAGAACTAATACAGACAAAGTCCAGGAGGTGGAGTCGTGAAGGGGAGGAGGCAGGGCTGAAGCTGGAGGGTAGCTTTGAATCCGGGGTGGCTTGTGGCTTTGTTGTTTAAAGGAGATGGGCTTATTGCCCATTTCACTATGAGGTGGAGGACCTGCTAGAGAGGAAATGTGAATTATGGAAGGAAAAAAAAAAGAAGGAAGAGACGGAGGGAGGGAGGGAGGGAGGAAGGAAGAAAGGAAGGAAAAAATAGCAAAGGTTTAATTTTCCTTGTTGAGTTTCCTAGTCTTTTGGCTAAAAATTATGTAGAATCTTCCCCTGAGAAGCTCACACAAACTCTGAAATTATTTCAAATCCTAAAATTGGAAGGAAACACAGAGGAGAAAGCAATAGGAGCGTGATGTGTGATGGCAGGTGCAAGAAGGACTGGGGAGGAGTGGGGAGGAAGGAGGGGAGGGGCCAGCCTGGGCTTAGCCTATGTTGACAAGCTGCTAATGACTTTCAAATCAGACACCCTTAGAGTTGGAAATGTGCTCAGACCTTAGCTTGTCCAACTTTTTTTTTTTACATTGTATTATTAAAATAATTTCAAATTTAAAGGAAAATTGCAAGAATAGTAAAAAGAATGCTCATATACCTTACACTCAGATTCACCAGTTATGAACAATCTGACACATTTGCTTTCTCTTTCTCTCAAGATAAACTGTATATAAACCCAATATTACATATTGAGTGTAATATTACATATATTAATTATATTATTTATATATATATTATATATATATATATAGAGAGAGAGAGAACCATTTGCAAGCTCCTTGCAGACATCAGGCTGTTTTACTTAATATCTCAATGTATGTTTCCTAAAAACAAGGATATTCACTTACACAATCACAGGCCAATTATGAAAATCAGGAAATCTGACGTAGATAGAGTACTATTATTAAATGTAAATACCTTATTCGTTTCTTCAGTTGTCCCAATAGTATCCATTATAGCTGTTTTTTCCCAGTCCGGGATCACACATGGCATTTAGTCGTCATGTCTCTTTGGTCACCTTTAATCTGCAACGTTTCCTCTGCCTTCCTTTGTCTCTCATGACATTGATGTTTTTGATGAGTAGAGACCATTTAGTTTGCAGGTGATTTGGATTTGTCTGGTTGTTTTCCCATGATTAGATTCAAGTGATGCATTTGGCTCAGGACTTTCAGGAGGTGAAGCTTGGCTTGCTTGAGTGCATCTCATCTGGAGGTTCGTCCCATTATCAGTAATATCAACTTTGATTTTTTGGTGAAGGCAGCGTCTGCCAGGTCACTCCACTATGAAATGACTATTTTCTCCTTTGCAGTTAATAAGTATCTTGCAGGGGATGCTTTGTGTCTACATAAATACCCCGTTGCTTCTGAAATGTTCACCCACTAGTTTAGCATCTACTGATGATTTTCCGCTGAATTATTGTTGTGATGGTTACAGAACAGTAATTTTCTAACTCCGTCATTTCTTCTGTATTTATTAGTCCTTTCATTCCACTGTAGAGAAGAGATTTTGTCTTTTTGTTCTCTCTCCCCACCCCCTTGCTCTCTCTCATTTATTATCAGTATGAACTCAAAAGTATTTTTAGAAATTAATATGCTCGGCTGGGTGCGGTGGCTCGGCTGGGTGGGAGGCTGAGGCTGAGGCAGGAGAATAGCTTGAACCCGGGAGGCAGAGCTTGCAGTGAGCTGAGATCGTGCCACTGCACTCCAGCCTGGGAGACAGAGGGAGACTCCGTCTCTTTTTTTACGTCTCTTTTTGTAATTGTAATTTTTATTTTATTTATTTGTTTACTTTTTGAGACGGAGTCTCACTCTTGTTGCCCAGGCTAGAGTTCAGTGGCGCGATCTCCGCTCACTGCAATTTCCACCTCCTGGGTTCAAGTAATTCTCCTGCCTCCGCCTCCCGAGTAGCTGGGATTACAGGTGCCTGTCACCACGCCTGGCTAATTTTTTTGTATTTTTTTTTTCAGTAGAGACGGGGGTTTCACTGTGTTGGCCAGGCTGGTCTCGAACTCCTGATGTCAGGTGATTCCCCCCGCCCCCCCGTCCCGACCTCAGCTTCCCAAAGTGCTGGGATTACAGGAGTGCGCCACCGCGCCCCGCCGACTCCACCTCAAAAAAAGAAAAAACAAATTGATATCCTCTAGCACCTTCTTCCACTCGTTCTCCCTGCTCTCTTCCATTTCTCCTTCTCTTTCTCCTCCCTTCAGGGCTCCCCTTACATTATCTAAATTACTCGTAATTTGTTTTAAAACCTTACAGAAAATAAATCTGACCAAGACACATGATACCTAGTGTCAGAGGACTACAAGAGTCACCGGCTTTCCTAGCTCCCATGTAGTACAAGAATTCTGTTAGTCATTTTGATTAATGCTTTTATGCCACAAATTAGCTACTAGTGCTTTTATATACATTTTAGCCTTTCTTTTAAACGTTATCACTCCAGCTTTATAAATTACAGTTAGACTACACTTCCCTGCACTTTTTAGTACCACACTGTATCATACAATTGATTTAAACAATTCGAAGTATAAATAACCTGGGGTCATTATACTCTTTTATTAAATTAGCTGGATTGTAGCCAGTGCCTGAAGGTGGTTAGGGACGCTAATTAACTCTTTCAGGTCCTTGGGGAGCTGTTCAGTACATTGTAGCGGGCTAGACTTCACAGAGACACCGCATAAATTATTCCTGAGCAGGACTGTGGGAAGCCCTCTGAGTGGCGTATTTCCTGTGGGTGTAGATGCAGAGAACTCAGGGATGCTAGTCCTGTGTGTACTTCATTCTGCCCTGTCTCAGGAAGGACTATAATAACAGCTGGCACTGATTGAGAGGCACAGTTCTAGCCACTTTACAAAATTGACCTAATTAATTCATTTAATTAGAGACACAAAACAGTATATTCTTGCACATTTATCTGGTGCTGACATCGTTTGTGAAGTGATTCCACACACACAGTTTTAAACAGTATGGCAAGTTTTCTTTCATAGCCTGTCACAGGGAATATGTCTAAGGTCACATGACTTGTAAGTGAAGAGTCAGGGTGTGGAGTCAGAAGAGAACCCCTAGTGTTCACGCGTTTAAACAGAGCTCCTTTTTTTATTGTGATAAAATACACATAACATAAAATTTCCGATCTGAGCCATTTTTAAGTGTGCATTTCAGTGGTATGAAATACACATATTGTTGTGCAACCATCATCAATATTCATCTCCAGAACTCTTGTCACGCTGCAAAACTGAAATTCCGTGCTCATTTAACACTAACTCCCCACCACACCCTCCCTACTATCCCCAGGAAACGCCCACTACACTGTCTCTACGAATTTTACTACTCCAGGTACTTCACTTACATGAACAGAATCATACAGGATTCAACTTTTTGTAACTTGTCTATTTCACAATGTTCTCAAGGTTCATCCATGTTGTAGCATGTGTCAGAATTTCCTTCCTTTTTAAGGCTGAATAATATTCTGTTGTATGTGTAGATCACATTTTGTTTATCCGTTCATCCATTTATGCATACTTACTTGCGTTGCTTCCACTTTTTTTTTTTTTTTTTTTTTTTTTTTTTTGAGACAGAATCTCACTGTCACCGAGGCTGGAGTGCAATGGTGTACTGTTGGCTCACTGCAACTTCTGCCTCCCAGGTTCAAGCGAATCTCCTGCCTCGGCCTCTTGAGTAGCTGGGCCTACAGGTGCACACCACCATGCCTGTAGTAGAGACGGGGTTTCACCATATTAGTTAGGCTGGTCTCAAACTCCTGACCTCAGGTGTTCCACCCACCTCAGCCTTCCAAAGTGCTGGGATTACAGGCATGAGCCACTATGCCCAGGGTTATTTCCGCCATTGACTAATAGGAATAATGCTGCAATGAATATGGGGTGAAAAATTACATCTTCGAGACTCTGCTTTCAGTTGTTTTGGAGTAGATACCTAACAGTTGAATTGCTGGATCACATCTTTAATCTGTTGAGGAACCATCACACTTTTTTCCGCAACTGTTATATCATTTTACATTCCTGCCAGCAGTGCCCAGAGTTGCAATTTCTCCACATCCTCACCGACACTTGTTATTTTTGGGACTTTTGGTTCGTTTGCTTGTTTTTCATAGCAGCCATCCTTATGGGTATACAGTGGTATTTCACTGTGGTTTTCGTTTGCATTTCCCTGATGATTAGTGCTGTTGAGGATTTTTTTTCATGTGCTTAGTGGACATTTGTATGCTTTTTTTGGAGAAATGTTTACTCAGGTCTTTTGGATTCATTTTGTTATTTTTGTTGTTGAGTTTTAGGACTTCTTTATTCTAGATATTAATCCTTTATCAGATATATACTTTGCAAATATTTTCTCCCATTCTGTGAGTTTCCTTCTTACTCTGTTGATAGTATCTTTTGTTGTACAAGTTTGTAATGTTCATGAAGTCAGAGTTTTCTATTTTTTTTCTTTTGTTGCCTGAACCTTTGGTGTGGTCTCCAAGAAATCATTGCCAAATCCAATGTTATGAATGTTTTGTCCTATGTTTTCTTCTAAGAGTTTTATAGTTTTAGTTCTTACATTTAGATCTCTGATCTATTTTGAGTTAATTTATATTGTGTTATATAAGAGATGGCTGCTTTGTAAAAATAATAATGACAACACAATTCTCCTATTTCAGAAGCCACACATATTCATTGTAGAAAAATAAGCAAATAAAAGAACCTATAGTCTCTCATAATGTTTGATGCATGTAGTTTAAAATATATTTACATATATCTTAACATAAAAGAAACTATAAGTAATTACTGATTAGAAATTTGTTTTTTACATAACAAATATTATGGACAATTTGCATGCCTTAGAAATTCTTCAACACAATTCTCATTCACTAATAATCTACTGTTTAGAATTTGTATTCCTTAACAAATCTGTTGTTGAACATTAAGTTGTTTTAAACTTTTACTATTAAAAAATGCTGTTATAAACATTATTGCAGCTAAATATTTGCACATATCCTTGTATTATTTTCTTAAAATAACTTCCGTCTGGGTGTAGTGGCTCACCCCCGTAATCCCAGCACTTTGGAGGGCCAAGGTGGGCGGATCACCTGAGGTCAGGAGTTTGAGACCAGCCTGACCAACATGGTGAAGCCATGTCTCTACTAAAAATAAAAAATTGGCTAGGTGTGATGGCACATGGCTTATTCCCGGCTACTCGGGAGGCTGAGGCAGGAGAATCACTTGAACCCCACAGGTGAAGGTTGCAGTGAGCCAAGATCGCGCCACTGCACTCCAGCGTGGGCGACAGAGCAAGATTCCATCTCAAAAACAAAACCAAAAAAGAAACCAAAAAAACTTCCCAGATGTAGAATTTCTGAGCCCAGGACTGTGTCTATGCTGAGTTATGATACTTGCTGTCATGTTGCCTTCAGAAAAGACTCAGCCAGTTTACACTCCCACAGTACTACAAAGGGGTGCCTACCCACTATGTCCTCACTCATGCTAGGAATTAAAACCTTAAGTGATGTGTGTCAATCTGATGGATGGAGCTTTTTTATTATTCATGTTTTCATTTACATTTTGATAATTAGCAAACCTGAGTATTTGTTTTATTTTTGTGGGTCATAGTTGGTATATATGTTTATGGGGTACATGAGATGTTTTGACAGACACAGGCATGCAACGTGAAATAAGCAAGTCATGGAGAATAGGGTATCCATCCCCTCAAGCATTTATCCTTGCAAAGTTGAGTACTTTATACTTATCAGTTATAGTCCGAAAAGAAAAAGAAAACAAAGCTCTCTTTTGTCCTGTGTGTTGCAAATGTTTTCTAAAATGTGTCATCTGCTTTTTGATTTAATTTGTTGTATTTTTTAAAATGTTTCAATTTATAGTAGTCAAAGTGATCATCAATTACTTTTTACCTTTAATGTCTTTAGAAAATGTTTTCCATTCTTAGAACATGTTAATATTCATTTGTTTTCCCCTAGAAACTTTGTGTTATTATTTAAATAGTTGATTTAACTGAAATTTATTTTGGTCTATGGTGTTTGGTAAGTATGTAATATTTTCTTCTTCCTTCCTTCCTTCCTTCCTTCCTTCATTTCTTCCTTCCTTCCTTTCTTTCTTTTTGGCCAAATGGTGTTCCAATACCTTCAAACCCTGTTAATCACCCATCTACTATTTGTATGAGTTTGACTTTTTTAGATTCTGTATATATAAATGACATCATGCACTATTTGTCTTTCTGTGTCTGGCTTATTTTACTTAGCATGATGTCCTCCAGTTTCATCCATGTTGTCACATGACAGAACCTGTCATGTGACAGTTCTTTTTCATAACTGAATAATATTCCATTTATATATTTATTGTATTTTTTCTTTATCTGTTTACCTGTTGACAGACACATAGGTTGTTTCTAAATCTTGGCTATTGTGAGTAATGCTGCAGTGAACATGGAAGTGTGTTTTTTTCTTTGAGACAGTGATTTTATTTCCTTTGGATACATACCCAGAACTGGGATTTCTGGATTATATGGAATTTCTGGGTTTTTTGTTTGTTTTTTTTTTTTTTCCTTGAGGAACTTTCATGCTGTTTTCTATAAGGGCTACACCAACGTATAAGGGTTCTCTTTTCTCTGTGTCCTCTCCACACTTGTTATCTTTTGACTTTTTTATAATAGTCATCTTAACAAATGTTAGGTGATATCTCGTTGTGGTTTTGATTTGCATTTCCCTGAAAATTAGTCATGATTAGTGATTAGCACCTTTTTATATACATATGTCTTCTTTGGAAACAGGTCTATTCATATTCTTTGTCTATTTTTAAATTAGGTTATTTGGGAGTTTTTGCTATTGAGTTGTATGAGGTCCTTATATGTTTTGGATATAACCTTTTATCTGATATAAGGTTGCAAATATTTACTCCCATTCCATGGGGTGCCTTTTCATTTTGTTAACTGTTTCCTTTACTGTGCAGAAACTTTAGTTTTGTATAGTCATACTTGTTTCTTTTTGCTTTTATTGCCTCTGCTGTTGGTATCACATCCAAAAAGTCATTGCCAAGACCAATGTCATGGAAGTTTTCCCCTATGTTTTCTTCTAGTAACAGTTTCAGGTCTTAGGTAAGTCCTCAATCCATTTTGAGTTGATTTTTGTGTATGGTGTAACATAACGATCGAATTTTAATTTGTTTCATGTGGATATCCAATTCTCCTGGCACTATTTATCAAAAAGATTGTTCTTTCCCCATTGTGTATATATGGCACCTTTGCTGATGATTAGTTGACCACTTGTGCCTAGGTTTATTTCTGGGTTTTCTCTTTGTTCCATTGGTCTGTGTATCTGTTTTTATTCCAGTGCATACTGTTTTTATTACATAGCTTTGTAATATAATTTGAGATCAAGAAGCATGATGTCTCCAGCTTTGTTCTCCTTTTTCAAGATTACTTTAGCTGTTCATGGTTGTGTTTCCATATGAATTTTTGAGATTGTTTTTTCTATTTCTGTGAAAAATGCCATTGAAATTTTGACAGGTATTTCAATTGAATCTGTAGATAGCTTTGGGTAGTATAGACATTTTGACAATATTGACTCTTCCAGTTCATCAGCGTAAGATATCTTTCCATTTATTTGTGTGTTTCAACAATTTCTTTCATCAATGTTTTATAGTCTCATTGTATTGATCTCTCACCTTTATGGTTAAATTTATTTCTAAGTATTTTATTCTTTTTGATGGCATGTAAATGAAATTTGATTTCTTTTCTGGATAGTTTTTTTCTAGTGTATGGTAGCACAACTGATTTTTGTGTGTTAATTTTCATATCTTGGAATTTTACTGAATTCATTTATAGTTCTGACAACTTTCTGGTGAAGTTTTTGGTTTTCTCTATATAAGATTACATCATCTAAAAACAGAGACAATAGCTTATTCTTTTCTGATTTGAATGCCTTTTACTTCTTTTTCATACCCAATTGCTCTGGCTAGGACTTCCAATACTAAGTTGGATAGAAGTGGCAAGAGTGAGCATCCTTATCTTGCTCCTGATCTTGGAGGAACTATCCAGTGAAGCTATTAGGTCCTGGGCTTTTCTTTGATGGGAGATTTTTGATTACTGATTCAATTCCCTTATTCATTAGTGGTCAATTCAAATTTTCTATCTCTTAAGAAGAATGTTCTTGTCCCGAATTTAGTGGAAATGTATTTAGGCTTTTGCATTTAGATATGATGTTGACTCTTGGTTTGAAGTAGATTTTTTTTTAATCTTGTTAAGAAAGTGTCTTCTAGGCCAGGCACAGTGGCTCATGCCTGTAATCCCAGCACTTTGGGAGGCCGAGGCGGGTGGATCACCAGGTCAGGAGATCGAGACCATCCTGGCCAACACGGTGAAACCCCATCTCTACTAAAAATACAAAAAATTAGCCGTGCGTGGTGGCGGGCACCTATAGTCCCAGCTGCTTGGGAGACTGAGGCAAGAGAATTGTGTGAACCCAGGAAGCAGAGCTTGCAGTGAGCCAAGATGGAACCAATGCACTCCAGCATAGGTGACAAGGCGAGACTCCGTCTCAAAAAAAAAAAAAAAAAAAGTGTCTTCTTAATTTACCAAGAATTCTTTTGTTTCATCTCTTCTCTTCCCACCCTCTTCTCTTTCTCCTTCTCCTCACCCACTTCCTTCTCTTCTGGAATGGATGTTCACTTTCATAAAATGCCTTTTAGACATCAATTGAGATGACATTAACTTTGGTTAAGATGACTAACTTTGGTCATCTTTGGTTAAGATGACTAACTTTGGTCATCTTTGGTTAGATGACTAACTTTGGTCTATTGATGAGTTGTGCTAAAAGGATTTCCTAGTAGTACACACCGTTGCATTCTTGCAACAAATCCCACTTGATCCAATGCTAATCTTGAATTTCCTTCAGGATTATATTTTCCAATATTATATTTAGGATTATTGTAGCTATATTTGTAAGATGTATCTGTAGGTTTCTCTGGGCTATCTCTGACAAGTTTTGCTTTCAGAATTATCTAGCTTCAGAAAATTCATTCTGCAGCTTTCTTTTGTCTTCTCTATAAGAGTTTAAAGAGTATTGTATGTTATTAGTAAACTTGTTAAAATGTACTATCCAGGCCTGGCATTTTGAGGCCGGGACAGATTTTTGGCAACTTTTCTCCCACTTATTTCTTGGTTATTAGGTTTTTGGGGTTTTTTTTCCAAATTTCTTTATATGCTTGAATCAATTCTTGTAATTTACCTTTCTGAGGGAAAAATTATTTATTTTCTCAAAAACTTTAAGATTATTATAAAGCTTTACATAGAATGCTTTAAAAATATTAAAATCTCTTTATTCATAACATCTCTCTCCTTTCAAATGTTACATTTTCTCTCTTTTATTTATTGGACTAATCAGATATTTGTGTATTTATTGATATTTTCAATGTCCCATCTTTTGAATTTATTACGTTTACTTTTTGTTAAGTTTTCTAATTCACTAAAAAAATTATTTCTTCTTTCTGCCCACACTGTTGTTGTTTCCCCAGCTTTTTCGATTAATCAATTTAGTTATTTTTATTCTCTGTTATTTAATTTCAGAAGCACTCAGGGCATACATTTTCCTCTGAGAATGATTTAGGATGCTTCTCATGTTTTTATAAGTTTTATTCTCATGTCATTAATTTTTAATGTTCTGTAATTGCCATCTTGATTTCCTCTTGGACTCCAAAGTTATTTATTTAGAGTAGCCAAGCATGGTTTGGCTACTCTAAATAAATGGTACATGGTAACTTGAACCTTTTATCATAATCCTTTTTTCTGTCTCTCTACAGATACTTTTAGGGAAGAGGGACAGTAGTTTGGGGAGAAGGAGGAGTGGTGTGAGGTGGTCAGCACACCTTCTTGCCCATACAGTTTCCCTCGTCATATACCTCCCTGTCAGCTCTAATACTACCCTTCAAGGGCAGCAGTAAGGAGGTTTCATAGACAAAAGAAAATATCTCCTTACCATATCATGACTGGAGTCTCAGTTGCACGTCACTTGCATTGTTGTATAGTCATAGTATGTGTGCTAAGCAAATGCTTTTGGAGGAAGTCAATGGAAAGAATAATATTACTAGAATTATACACAAAAAATCACCCAAAATATCCTTTTCTTATAACTTGACAATAATGCTAAGTGATTCAATTGTGCACATTGGAAAACAAATCTTAAAAGAGAAAAATATTGATCATTATAGTTAAAGTTCTTTTTCCAAATCCAACTATGTATTTGGATTCATTATTTATAGCAAATAGGAAGTTCACTATTTATAATTATGGTAAAATTCTTTGCAAAGGGCTTGGTTTTGTAATACAAGTACTTCTTAAATGGCCAGTTTTGACTTTTGTTAGTTTATTTATCTTAGGATCCTTTCCTAAGACAGGCTACCCATGTTAGTATCAGCTATGTAAAGACACGGGGAGCTCTTTTCCCCAGGAGAAATCTCTGGTAATTTTTGCTGCTTCTCTGCAATTCATCTTCAACAGTTTTTTTCCCCAAGTGAGTCTCTGCAATTTCTCTAGTCACTACACAGTCTGTGCAATTTGAAAATTCACCTACATCCATTAACTCTCCTTGCTATCTTAATAGGATAGTCTTGCCTAGCACTGACCAGTTTAAAAAGCAAATATAAACAAACAACTAGTAGGTTTTTGTTACTGCTATTGCATTTGGATGCTACACTAGGTAGAACAACATCATCAAATATGTTTTAAG
Source organism: Macaca nemestrina (assembly GCF_043159975.1). Taxonomy (NCBI): domain Eukaryota; kingdom Metazoa; phylum Chordata; class Mammalia; order Primates; family Cercopithecidae; genus Macaca; species Macaca nemestrina. Next base: position 117,658,432 of record NC_092133.1, on the reverse strand, counting down.
ACGAGGTTACATGCTTTTATTATTTACTAGCCAGTGCTGATAGCAGTAATTGGGGTCACTGGACTACTGAATTCAGGAGGCTTCCAGAAAACCACATGGACATTTTGCATATGTCATTACAATCCTAGAACTCAACCTGAAAAATGTTTTTGTTAAGTCAAGGTAGTTGTACAGTGCCAAGAGTCTAGGTTTTGCTATCAGACAGCTCTAGATTTGAAATCTGCCTCCTGCTAGCTGTGTGACATTCTGCAAGTCGCATAATGCCAATGACAACAATAACAATACTACTGCTAATAAAAACATAACAACGTTAGACTGTCAAACAGGCATCTAGTGGTCACCAAATGTTAGGCAGAGTTTGCTTAATATTGTTTATACCTACTATCTTATTTAACCCTCAGACAAATCTGAGACAAATACTATTATCATTTTATAAATGAGTAAAAAGAAGAGCTTCATACTTCAAGTACACACAGTTAGCATATATGATCTGTGGCAGGAACCCACTATTCCATCTCCAGATTTCAAGCTTTTAACCAGAGTCAACTGCCTCTCTGAACCTCAGTTTCCTAATCTGCACTCTAAGTGCAAAATAACTATCTCGTAGGGTCGAGAGGAGGAGCAGGGATCTCACAGTTACTGCTTCTTTTTTTTTTTTTTTTTTTTTTCCGAGACGGAGTCTCGCTCTGTCGCCCAGGCTGGAGTGCAGTGGCGCGATCTCAGCTCACTGCAAGCTCCGCCTCCCGGGTTCACGCCATTCTCCTGCCTCAGCCTCCCGAGTAGCTGGGACTACAGGCGCCCACAACCGCGCCCAGCTAATTTTTTGTATTTTTAGTAGAGACGGGGTTTCACCGTGGTCTCGATCTCCTGACCTTGTGATCCGCCCGCCTCGGCCTCCCAAAGTGCTGGGATTACAGGCGTGAGCCACCGCGCCCGGCTCACAGTTACTGCTTCTAACACTGGTCATTTATCATTGCTGCTGGTAGTGTTGCTATTATATAACCTTAGTCAATTTCTAACACGAAGGATGTATGAATACTTTCTTCTTTGCACTCATGTTTTTAGGAATAGAGCTAAGCCCTACTCACTTAGGAAAGGCTGGTAGTATCTCTAGTTTCAGCAGGGCCAATGAACAGGGTCAACTAGTGACTCAAGCACCCCATATGTGACCATCTGCAAGCCTGCCTAGAAATACAGACTCTCCAGTAACCTGCTTTCTTTGGTAAGATAATCAGTTCTTTCCTTTGGAGCTATGGGGAGTTAGGCATGAATCTGGGGCCATGGTCCGAGATACATTCTGTATCTTTTTGCTTCTTCCCACGAAGGGAAGATCTTTCCTGCTGGTGGTTCTACCTGTCACTCTTCCTGGGATTTTGCCCAGTCAACTTAAGGGAATTATCTGACCCTATAGCATCATACGACTTTTTTTTTTTTTTTTTTTTTTTGAGATGGAGTCTCGCTCTCTCGCCCAGGCTGGAGTGCAGTAGCATGATCTCAGCTCACTGCAACCTCTGCCTCCCGGGTTCAAGCAATTCTCCTGCCTCAGCCACCCGAAGTAGCTGGGACTATAGGCGTGCACCACCATGCCCAGCTAATTTTTCTATCTTTAGTAGAGACGAGGTTTCACCATGTTGGCCAGGATGGTCTCAATATCTTGACTTCGTGATCCGCCTGCCTTGGCCTCCCAAATTACTGGGATTACAGGCGCGAGCCACCACGCCTGGCCAGCGTCATACGACTTCCTAAAGGCTACTGCTAACCAAGCATCTTAATGCAAAACACCTTGTCCAAAGCAGCAGTCTGTTTCAATGGCCATGACTTTAGTAGCAGTCCCTTCTTAACACTAACAGCTAACTGAGAGCAGTGTTATAAAGCATCAGTGGCTACTTAATTGTAAGCTTAAAGGCTGGATGTGTAATTATTAAAGATATACGCTTACGTTATAGAAATACTTTTGGACCACACAAAGAGTATGGAACAGTCGCCATCCAAAGCCTCCCAGGCACCAGGCGATGCTTGTGCAGAAAGGCCAGGACTGACGCGACAGCCTCTAACCTGCAGGGGACAATCTGCTGGTTGTCACCCAGTCGTCTCTGTCCCCACAACATATGGGCAGGCAGGGGATGGACAAAGCTACATCTGGAGCTCCTTCTGCTCACTGCCTTGCAGCCATGAAGGCTCCAAACCATGGCACGTATGAACAGTACTTTGTGTGTTACACAGTTATTTAAATACCTCCCAGGCTAAAATGTCCCAAGCAGCTTTTCCTAACATATGGACCCAGGTCTTCCTTCATCAGAATCACCTGGGTGACTGATGAACATGCAGATTCTTGTGCATATTTGTCTATTTATTAGTTTATTTGTCTCCCTTGATAGCATGGAAGCCCTGGAGAGTAGAAGCTGTCTCGTTTACCCTGCTACCCCAGTTCCTACAATGCTGCTTGGAACTCAGCAAGTGCGCAATAAATATGTGTGGGATGAATTAATTCCGGGGTCCTATGCTGACCTACTAAATCAAAAGCCCTAAGAATGGGGCCATGCATTTTAAACAGGGACTTGGGCGATTATTATGCTCACTACATTTTAAGAACCAGCATTCTAAGGTAATTCGGCCAATTCTAAAATAGAGAAAAAGATGGCAAGTTTCCTCCCCCAAGGCCTCCCTATTCACTATCTGGTCAGACATTAAGGTAAACATATTACTAGCCTTAGGTTAAACTTTCCCTTCTAGTCATATTCCTCCAACAAATGTTTATCTACCACCTGCCATATGTCAGGCTCTGGGTCCTAAGTAAACAAAACAAATACAGGTTTGGAAGGCAGAGTGTCCAGGAGAGACTAGAGCCACCCCCATTTCTTTCCAATCTGCCAGAGGTGCATGAGTTGATGGTTTGACAAGCCTACTCCCTCCTCCTGCCCACATCTCGCTGATACAGGAAAGAAACAGACTGTACGTTCGTTACTGTTTTCCCGGCAGGCTTGGATAACACCTCTGGTTCGTGAAAGTCAGCTGTGATCTTGAAAGATTTATCTTATCTTAAAATAATCCAAACTTTCCAAACAGATTTCCTATATGTTTGGCACCTTTGAGTTTGTTCTGGAAGCTTAGATGATATTTCTAGTTACTCCCTGGACTTTTACCGGTATTTGATCTTGGGCAGTCACTTCTCCTCTCAGGCTGTTGCCTTATTTGAAAAATGAGAAGGTTCAACTAGAATCAGGCATGTCTTGGAGCCCCTTCCAATTCGAATGGACCCTCATCTCTGACTCCTCAGTGCCATCTTAATGCCTTATACTTAATAAAATGTTAAGTATGATATGATTTAATGAGCAAATAATGATTGTCAAGCTAGTCTACCCAAAATTCTCCCAAGCAAAGGTGTTTAACTTGTGGTAAACTTGGGTAAAATTCAAGATTTGCAAAAAACAATTTCTAAGAGTTCTCATTCTCAGTTTTCTTGTTTACCTGCAAAAATACTATGGCAAGTTAATGTGCTTTAAACTTTATGTAAAAGGTAAAGATAATACCCACATTTTCTCAGAAATTTGAACATTTTGTTTATATCAGAGCAGGAGCAAGGTGCTTTAGTACAGCCTGATCTGATCAGGTTGGAAATCACTGCTTTAAGGGATGCATTTACCTGCCCGGATGAGGCGTGACCATCATTTCTGGCACGTTTTGCAGACTCCTGACCATATTATGTTGTTCTCCGTAGAACGATTACCATGACCCTCTGCTGTGCACAGAACCTTCTTATTAAGTCATCCTCTTAATTCAGTTAAAACAAGCCTGATTTGGAGCAAAATGTTTGGCAATGAAAGGAGAGTTCAGAAAAACCTTTTTATTCCAAATATTTTAATAAACCGACCTGCAATTTCACATACCATTGAAACAGCAGGAAGAGAAAATCCATTCTGAAACATCTGGATGAGCTACCTAATGACATTCCAAGTGCTAAAAGCATAAAGAAGGCCAAAAATTCATGGGCTCACGTTCCAAACATCCTTTCAACCCTAAAAATGCTTCTTTCCTAAAACAAAAACACAGATACTGCTTTGCTTACTATTATAATAATCATGGTACGGGAGGCAGAGAAACATTCTTTAAGTCAAAATAGCTCTCTGGAGGTTGCTAACATGGCCAAATACATCCTTCCTGGAAACAGTCAACTAGTTGTTCAACAGTTTGGGGTTGGACTTTACTCTCCTACGGCCACTTACATTGTAAAGATGATGAAGCAAATTATTCAAAGCAAATCTATATTTCTTTTTCCTTCCAGAGGGAAAATGATCCCATCTGATCTTGAAAGAAGGATTCTCGAAGCCAAACAGAAAGTAAGTTTCTGCCGGGATCTTTATCCAGCCCATATTTCTATTTTCATCCAGCAGAGAACAAAGTGTGTTTTGGTTTTATTTTTAAAAGAGGATCCAAACCTCAATTTCCCAGGTTTAATGAGAATGTAGAATTCTGCATCCAGTCACTATTTATTTCTCTGGGTTATAGGCTCTGCTTTAGAAAAGTTTAAATTGCTGAATAAATATTATATACAGAGATACAGTGAGAGTTTCCAAAGCATTTGTCTTCCTAGGTACTGAGGGTTGGCATGAAACACACACACATTTGAAAGAGTATTTTCGGAGGCAAGGAAATAGCAGAATGCTAATGTAGTATGTGAGGGACTCTGGTGCGGTTCTTCAAAAGGGGCCAGTTTTTCCTGTCTAGGTGCATGATGTTAGCATTGGCTCTCCAGACATCTTATTTTGCAAGAAGCAATTTAGAACTCTTTTCAGAAGTAACAGGTTTTGAATGCCTGGCCAAGATTCCCAAAGCTCTGGAAAGTCATTTACAACCTGGAATGGCTCACAAATCAGAGAATTTGTTTCTAGAATTCTCTGTTTACCGTTTGGTAGATATAATCTACAGTTCCTGATTTAATAACATACACATGCATTTATTATTAGGAACTCAGAAATCATTATTTACGTTCATATGCCCTTATTCGTTTGGTTTTGGTTTACTAAGTGCAGGCAGCAGGAGAAGGTTTCCCTCGTTCTTGTGCAGGTACTAGAACTACTTCTAGTAACATCAACTACAAGATTAAACCTTTGCTGCCACCTAAAGACTGACACTGTAACATCACATTCTATAGACAGGACAGAGTCCTTATGGAATGAGGGACTATGGCGATCCTGTCTGTGGCATTCTGCTGCCTTCTTCCAGCCTGTTACTTCAATCAGTTTTCATTTATTTTTAAAAGAGGATCCAAACCTCAATTTCCCAGCCAGAGAGACTGAGGACTAGTTAGATGGATAAAAGTCATGGCTTAGTATTTTAGCTCCTCCGTGCTGAAATGCCAAATGAATTATCTGGGCATTTTACAAATAGGAATAATGGGCTGGTCAAAGCTACTTCTCTTCATTCTCCTGCCCACTCACTCTAGGGGATTTATGAAGTTCAGAGGCCTCGGTGTGAATAAGGAACACTTGAAAGTGAGCAAAGGGGGGTTAAAAGGGCCAGAAAGTCTACCGGGAATATATACATGTATCGGGGACATCCCTTGACAGCCTCTGGGTTCACTACAGCTTCTTCTGAGAATCGAAATGCCTGTTCTTATAAGACACAGTCAGGTCCAACAGCATGGCCTAGAGAACTCAGATTCCAGAGAGTGAACATCAATTTGTCATAACTCTTCTGCTGCTTCCCCAAATTCAGACGAGTCTGTTAGGGAGAGAATTCCCATTGCTTCGAATCAGCTTTTTAAAAGAACCCTTGACTCTGTTTCCCATGATTTGGGGCTTTCTCGTTTGCACAGGGATTTGTTCCTTTCCTCGTGAGTGCCACAGCTGGAACCACCGTGTATGGAGCATTTGATCCGCTCTTAGCTGTCGCTGACATTTGCAAAAAGTATAAGATCTGGATGCACGTGGATGTAAGTATCCCGTAGGGACTGGCCACTAAAATGTCCTTGGATGTTTTTCATCTGGTACACACGAAGGAAATTTCTTTTCTTTTTTTTTTTAACTTGATCAGCTTATTTTCAGAGTGGTGATATTAACGCTTTTAAAGATGGCTGAAGCAAATTAGCACACAATTCACACAGTACACACCATGCACCAGAAGCATCCCGAAGCTGATTATACCTTAATGTCCCCAACATGGTAATATTTGTATTTCTATAATCAGTACCCAGGCTGACCACTTTGTTCTCAATTCATCGAGCCATTGCATTCATGGAGGAATATAACCTACGCACACAGTCCCACTCTTCCTCACTTACCAGAATGGTCAAAAGAGTAAAAAGGAGTTGCATTTATGTAGGAAACCCAGAGAATTTAAAAAACAAAAAACAAAAAACTGAAGCTGAAGTTAGATATTCCTATATTTAGAGAGGAAAATGGCTTGACAACTTCCTGCGAAATAAGGACCACCAAAGTTCCAATTCCTTAGTTTGGTCAGCTAAGAAGATAGATTATATTTGAAACATTTTGACTTCAGGCCTTGTCACACTAAAAAATAATGAAGGTGTTCCCTCCAGAACATTTTCCAATGAAAAAAAATGTGTTAAGTTTTAGAAGGACTGAAGGGATTTAAGTTTAGATTAGTATTACTCCAAGTGTGGTTTGAAGATTAGCTACCACCTGCAAACTATTAGTGATCCATATGAGATAGAGTTTGTGCCAAACCCTTATCAATCACAAACCATCACAAACTAAGCACGATACTTGGCTCAGCTGATAATTTTTTCATTGCAAGACTTTCTCAGTGAAGGAAGGCACAAGTTGATGTTCATTCGAGCGCAAGATCCTTATATTGTCATGGGCCAGCACTGGGTCTAAGCCAGGGCTATAACAATGATCTAGCCCTGGCTAGATCATTTTGGCTTTACAATAATTATTCAGGCCAAATTAATGCTCTTCTTTTTTTCCTTTTTGAGACAGAGTCTTGCTCTGTCACCCAGGCTGGACTGCAGTGGCGTGATCTCAGCTCACTGCAACCTCCGCCTCCAGTGTTCAAGCAAATCTCCTGCCTCAGCCTCCTGAGTAGCTGGGATTACAGGCATGCGCACCCACGCCCAGCTAATTTTTGCATTTTTAGTAGAGACGGGATTTCACCATATTGGCTGCTCTCAAACTCCTGACCTAAGGTGATCCACCTGCCTTGGCCTCCCAAAGTGCTGGGATTGCAGGCGTGAGCCACCATGCCCGGCCTCATTAATGCTCTTTTCTTTAGGAGCAGAACATTTCCATAGACTTAGCATTTCCATTATTCCAGAGTATTCCTGCAAAGCAATCACCCATCTTCTTTACCCTCCCTGATTCACGTGTGAGTCGTTCATTAGGCTACCAGAGCCCCTTTCATTTTACGCATGAGGACACTGAGAAAAGACTGAACCACCTGGTGCCATTAGTGACCTGCGCCTCAGGACTGGAAACCCTGTTAGGCCTTGCTGGCTGATTCAGGAAGAGGATTACCTGACAACTTCAGAAATGAGAATGTCTGTGTGTCCTGAGCCAGCAGAAGCTATGGGCCATTCCTGTGGGCCTCCTACTTAAATTAGAATTAGGGAATCTTTTAACCAGTTCTATTAGCTTTTCTTTGAAACATACCAAGTTTACCACTTACTCTTATTAGCTTTAACATTCATACAGTCTATAAAGTAGAAAGAATCTTAAAATAGTACATGTTTGGAATATTAGATAATTTTTCAAAGTGCAAAAGAACTGGGCCAGGCGCAGTGGCTCATGCCTATAATCCCAGCACTTTGGGAGGCCGAGGCAGGTGGATCACCTGAAGTCAGGAGCTCAAGACCAGCCTGGCCAGCATGGTGAAATCTCATCTCTACTAAAAAGACAAAAATTAGCCAGGCGTGGTGGCAGGTGCCTGTAATCCCAGCTGCTTGGGAGGCTGAGACAGGAGAATCGCTTGAACCCGGGAGGCAGAGGTTGCAGTGAGCCAAGATCGCACCATTGCACTCTAGCCTGTGTGACAAGAGCAAAACTCTATCTCAAAAACAAAACAAAACTAAAAAAGAACTGAACTTACAACAAAAGGTGGGGGAAGCAATTATATCATAAAGGAATTTTATGATCCCTTTAAAATTATCCTAGAATTAATTGTACACACAGAGGAAAGAAAGTTAATATTTCCAAATTAATCTCCATCTTGGCATTCTGTTTTTAAAGGAGATTACTACACCAATTCAAATCTTCAACCTTGATCAAGTACAAATTTTTAAGACGTGTGTTCTAATTGCTTAGCTAATTAACTGGTATGAATCTTTGCAGCTTGTGGATTTTGGGTGGGGTTTTTTTGGACCCAGAAATTATCCAAAATCACACATCAGTGAAATAGAGTTATGAAGCCACTTCCTATTTCTGGAATCATTTAGACTTGCAACCTGGAAGCTGTTTAATGCCCCTCCTGCCCATCTTCTCTGCCTTACACTGTGGGGACCACAGGGTTTCTCATTCTGAGAACATGACTTCACGAGGACTAACAGTGCTGGTGATAGGTTTGGGAGAGGGTCTTTCTCCCTCTCCTGTGGACCAGGAACTATGCCTCCAAGGTGGCTCCTTACACCCATATAAATGTGGGATGGAGTCTGGAGACCTTAGAATGGCCCTTCAGTGTAAACTCTGAAGGTTAGTGCCAGAAGAAGGTGGTCAACTTCCTGAGTGGCCTGGGGTCAAGGAGATCATTTTCACCCTAAGAGACTCTCGTTAGTCTGGAAGACACCGACTATAGAAATCTAGGCAATGACAAACTGCTGCCATTTTCCTTGTATGATCTTTTTTCAGGCAGCTTGGGGTGGAGGATTACTGATGTCCCGAAAACACAAGTGGAAACTGAGTGGCGTGGAGAGGTATGTTGCATTTTTCTTATTAACAACATAAAGTCATAAAGTGTTAAAAGCTAACTGTGAAACACAAATTACAATCAATTTCCAGGAACTCTGGGAATACTGAGGGAGCTCACTCTATTCAGTGCTTTTGTTCCTTGCCTTATGTGATGTTACACTCATGAATATGGGTAAACAACAGAAAAATCAAATATGTAAATATTATGTGTAAACAACAGAAAAATCAGAATACACATCAAGTGACCCAGGTAGAATGTCTTCCAGACATAGAGATTCCTATCTAGGGTCTATTCCTGGGATCTCTGAACCAACCACAAAAATTGTTTAAAACCTGCAGGCAACCCATGTTTTTCTAGGGAGAAGATTTATAGCTTTCATGTTTCATAAAAGGATAATATCCACTGCTTAAAAAAATAATAATAATAATTTTGCAAAGCAAATAAGCACCTTGTAACTTATCAGTGTTGAAAGTTTGGGCTTGGGGTCTAAGATGGCCAGTTCACTTAAAGTGAAACATACTAGCAATAGCCTCATCTCATGGTTTCATTCCCGGAATAACCTTTCTCTGACAAAGCTCCGACTGATGCTGCAAAGCACCTTTTATTTAGAGCCTACGCAGAAGACTGTTGAGAAATGCTGAAAAACATGAAGGCAGTGATATCTGATTAGCATAAACCACTTTCAGGTCCAAAGAAAAGAGAAAAACAGAATGCAAAATACAGGCTCTGGTTCTGAACCACATGCAAGGGGAGCCCAGTTCTCTCATCACAACACGGCAGGTCAGACACAATGGTGAGCTCTGACACTCCAGGCGACCAAGAAAACCTGAATTCATCAGAGGCTGCCAAATGCCCACCATCCCCTGCCAAGTCCCCAGTTGCTGCCCAGCAAAAGCGTCACACTGGCTCTGCCACTAGACATCTTGGCACAGTTTCTGTTCCAGGACAAGGAGAGACGCTGATGGAGCGCAGAAGCACTTGTGAGCCCTGGGCATGCGGGAGGCCCAGGCCAGAGTGGCTGTGTAGGGTGTGTGATGTGACACCCGGGCCTAAAACGCACAGAGAGCCCGTGAGTGTGGAAAGAGAGGGGTGGGGTTACTAGGCTGGAGTCAAGAGCGTCCCGCTGAATTAATGGAAAGAAAGCAAAAAACAGTTGGGTTACACCAGCTAAGGCCCATGTCAGAAGGGTCACTGTCCCTGAGTCTGATGGCCGGGGTCAGGACCTGGCCTGGGCACAGCTGGGTTAAGGCACCTGGAGCCCCCCAAGCTCTGATTGCAGGGCCCCATTTAGACGCCGGTGGATGAGGGCAGGCGCGTCTCCCTCCCAGAGTCAGCCAGTGCCAGGCCTCTGCTCTTGGACCTTGGGGCTTCTCCCAGGCCTAATCCCTTTCCATCTTGAAGATCTGCAAGAAAGCAGAAGCTTAAGGAAGAGGCAATGAAGTAAACAGGGACAGACGAGAGAGAGAAAGAGAACAACTTGAAAGGTGGCTGCCCGCACGATCAGAACAAGAATTAAATTCATGTGCTTTCAAGAGAGGTGGCCTATCTACAGGTCTTTCTCTTCTGTGAGTTTCTGACTGGCACAAAAAGTCTGTTACTTTACCTTTGATGCCACCTGCGACTGCACGTGCTGAAAGTACTGGCACATCTTCCACTTAAAAACTCACTAAATTACTTACCCTGAGCCTTAGAAAAATAAACACCCACACGATTCTGTACCAAAGACTATTATTTGAGAGCAAAGCTTAGAACGTTCATCAGGGAACACAGAGTTCCCTCTTACTGCCACAATTCTTGAAACTGTACTATAACTAAACTTTTCAAATGGAATAACCATATATGAAGTCCTAAAAATGAGGGGGCTACTGGTGTTCCACTCTAAGCAGAATGCCCTTAGCTACCCATTTACCCGAGGATACCCCTCTCTCACTGACTTATTAGCAAAAGGCATACTTTCTAAGTGAATACAGTTGGAAGACCAGTGGAAACCACTTAATGTGTATGGCTGCAAGTTTAGGAAAGAAATGTGTCTCACTTAGGGAATGACGTTTTTTTCAAGTTCCGCAAACCAAAGATTAGAACTCACTCTAAAAGTAGAGGAAATCCATGGTCAATTCTTGTCCCCAAATCCAGAGGCTCCTTCGTAGTCACAGGGTATCTGAATGCCATTCTCACACAAAATGGCACAAGGGGACCGGGCACAGTGGCTCTTGCTTGTAATCCCAGGACTTTGGGAGGTGGAGGTGGAAGGATCATTGAGGCCAAGAGTTCAAGACCCATCTGGGTAACAGAGTGAGACTCCATCTCTACAAAATGATTTTTTTTTTAATTAGCCAGGCATGGTGGCATGCATGGCTGTGGTCCTAGCTAGTCAGGAGACTGCGTGAGGCAGGAGGATCACTGGAGCCCAGGAATTCAAGGCTACAGTGAGCTATGATGGCACCACTGCACTCCAGCCTGGGCAACAGAGTGAGACCCCATCTCTAAAAAAATTAAAACAATAAAATAAATAAATAAATAAAATGGCACAAACATCTGGAGCCCTGTCTGGCATCCCCTTTGAGAACCAACCAAATTCTCAGAAAACAGCTCTTTTCCTTGCTAGCACTGTCAAAATGTCTAGAGATGGTGCTGCTGAGAGGGCACACCACAAGCCCTGAGACTCCAGAGCATGACTCTGTGTATTGTATTTTTATTTCTTTTTATTGTTATTTATTTATTTTTGAGGTGGAGTCTCACTCTGTCACCCAGGCTGGAGTGTGGCGGTGCAATCTTGCCTCACTGCAACCTCTGCCTCCTGGGTTCAAGCAATTCTCCTGCCTCAACTTCCTGAGTAGCTGGGGTTACAGGTATGCACTGCCATGCCTGGCCAATTTGTTTGTTTGTTTGTTTGTTTGCTTGTTTGTATTTTTAGTAGAGATGGGGTTTCACCATGTTGGCCAGGCTGATCTTGAACTCCTGACCCCAAGTGATCTACTCGACTCAGCCTCCCAAAATGCTGGTATCACAGGCGTGAGCCACCACACTGGCCTCTGCATCATACTGACTCATCTTTAGTCCCTCCTGCCCACAGGCTGCTGCTTACCGTAATCATCCTCTGATATGTTGCACTCTCAAGGCTTTCAGTCCCAGCTGAAGGTGCTGGTGCAGTTTCTGCCGCATCACCAGTTACCCTCACACCTGCCCTGAGAGTCAGGTGTTCAGGATTTAATTCGATCATTGCTGAACCTCTGTCATATGCAAGTCACAGCGCATGGCACTGCGTGGGTGCAGAGACGGGTATGGTATAAAGCCTATCTTCAAGGAGTTTAGAATCTAGTGGGGAAGATTGTCAGTGAACAGTGGATTAAAATTCAAAGCAAGGAAGCCAAGACTGGAGAGACAGACATGGGAGCTGATTGGAGAGCACAGAGAAAGGAATGGTTCCTTCTGTGATTACAGAGAGGTTTCGCCAAGCAGAGCAGCATCGGAGCTGAGCATCACGGCATACAGGGTACTTCATCGGGCAGAAATGGAAAAGGGCATTCAGGCTGAAGAGACACGGAAGTGTGAAAGTGCACAATGTCTTGGAGAAAGTTCAAACAAGTTTGGCTGGAGGATGACATGGTTTCACAGCAGTGGCCAGGTCATGGGTGGAAAGTACAGAAGTCTTGGCCAGCCCCAGGGCCTTCCCACAGAGCCAGGTCAGAATCCACGGGGCTTCTTTCCACGAAACATAGATCCCTGAGCTGGGAGTCACTGCTGTGTGGCTGCCATGATGCGTGGAGATTATTAGATTCCTTGGGGGGACAAAACCCATCGAAAACCTTTGCTGCAGGAGCCCTGGCAGGCTTTGAGCAGAGGTACAATGTGATCTCACCTGTGTTCTGGCGTTAACTCCGCATTAGAGAGGAGATGGGAGCCAGGGACAGACTGGAAGCTGTTAAGCTCTTAGGAACGTCCAGGTGCAGGACAGGAGAGAAGCTGAGTGTGACTTAAGCTGTAGTAGCAGAGAAGGAAGTAAGTGGATGGACCTAGGAGACGGGGAGAGAGAATCTAAGGGGCAATATCAAGACGGGGAAGAAGAGTGAAACCAAGGACGACAGTGAGGTTTGGAGGCTGGAGGCCTGGAAGGAAAGTGGTGCCAGGAACACAGAATATAGAGGAGAAAGAATCAATCTAGAAGGTTGAGCAGTGGCGAGTGGGGCCTATGGATTTGAGGCACAAATAAGAGCACAGGGAGATGTCTTATAACAGCCCTGCGGGATTCCGTTCTCTCCAACTTACACAAACTGCAGAAGCCACATGACTGAATCCCACAGCAAAGCGTTTTAAAATGAACCTGAGGCTGTTTTTTTGGTTTTTTGTTTTTTGCTTTTAACAAATTGCCAACATTTCTCAAATCAAGGCCATGTCATCGAATCCATCTGCAGGGCTTTTTGCCATCTTTATGCCTCTGAGAGAGAGGTGGGACAGGGAATTCAGTGACAGGTAGTTGTGAGCCTTGGCAGCTTCTCTTCTGAAAAGACAAATAGGCCCCCGCATAGAGATAAACACCACAGTCAGACATGGAAGGCGGCTGGTTTTCTCTCCCATCGGGCATTCTTATTGACAAAGCTGAGTTTATCAGAGTTAGACATCTAGCCGTAGAACATGATGGAATGTATAGAATGGCTGTGTGTACATACGTGCACGGTGTCACCAAGTTCACAAATGACAGAGATGAAATCCATAGCAAAAGCCAACCTTATTTAATGCTCACTGCCTGTTAAGCACAGGCACTTTACCTAAATATTTATTACTATTCTCCTTTTCTAGATGAGGAAATCTAGGCACAGAGAGGTTAAGTAACTTGCTCAAAGTCACACAGCTAGGAAGTGATGAAACCTGAATGAAAACGCGTACTATCTGGCTCCTGAGAGCTTCCCCCTTAACTATTATGTCTGCTTTATAGCCTAGGGTCCTGACTCCAGGGTCATTCTACAGAGCAAGGAGATATTTTCTTGGAGGGAACTTTCAGTACCTCAATGCTATTATTATTCATTAAGTCATTTAGTCTTCTCTCCAGGGGTAGTTATCTGACCATGAACTGCCTTTGCTTCTAGTTCCTCAATCCCAGTCATAAATGTATCTGACAACCAGTGTCAGAGCCAGAGAAAGACCAGAAGCTGAGCTAGACTATTCGTTGGCTCAGATAAGATCCCCAGGCCAGTGAGCGCTCTGACTGACTGACACATGCCCTTCATCAAATGAATGAATGGGGTCTTTCCCAGCTTCTCATTTTTTCCCAAGGCTGTCACACCCAGAGAGGTGGGAACTGGGTGAGCCCACGTCCGTCGTATGGCCAGATGGGGCTGCAATCCATGGCTGTCTGGAGGCAACTGCCACGGGTTATTCTACTGTAATACTTGCCTTCCTCCTTTATGCCACTCATGAAACTCCACTGCCAGGACCCCTCCGTCTCTCCGGAGACAAGCACAGAGGCTCACCTTACCCAGTAAATGTATGAAGTGAGCCATGGCATTCACAGTGGGAGCAGTTGCTTTTCCCAGAATCAAAAGAGGAGCACAGTGGACGTGCGGGAGAGAAGTCGCAGAAGTTAAACAAGGCCACAGAGATCATACTGAAAGAATCTGGGGCCTTAAAAAATTAAGCAAGATTCAACAAAGTGAAGCAAAGGGAGATGGTGTTCCAGGAAGAGGAAATAGCATAATGAGACCCAGCAGTATGATAATAGAATGCTCTGAGAACAAAAGATAATCTGGCATGATGAAATGGATAAAGAAAAGCGAAAGGACACAAGACCTAAGGCGTAGCTAGGGCTTGCCCCAAGGGCTGCGGGAGCCATACCTTGCAGTTTGGAATTTGGGCTGGAGGAGAAAGAAAACTGTCAGTGATTTCAGAGAAGGAGAGGGCCATAAGCAGAGATCGAAAATAATTCTGGTGCCAAGTGAAGGATGAAATGGAGACCGAGTCAGTTACAACACAATTGCTGAATCCAGATTAAAATAATGAGAATTATTATTAAAGGAATCTGAACCAGGACTACAGCCCAGACTTTTGAAATCATGTAAATTCCTGAGCAGGGAATCTCTGCTGTGTGAGCCACTGTTGCTGATGAGAGAGCATCAAATTTCCCCAAGGTGTGAGGCAAAAAAAAGACGGAACTCTCCCCTGCTGTGGGAGCCACAGCACATCTCATCTGCAGTCTGGAAAGAAAATAACTCTGGATTAGGAAACAGATGGAAGCACGGGCCTCGCCAGAAGCTACTACGAAAGGACGCATTTGAGAAATTAGGCATCAATTGATTAGAAAGGAAAAATCGAGTTAAGCTGTGAAATGAGCCCTGTCTTTGAGTTCCAGGCCACCGCGATAGCAAGGACCACAGAGGTACAGGAGGCAGCCACCCTCTCTGGCCAGGTGCTCTGGCCATCACTGGCCAAAGGAGAGACTCTGGACTGGATGATCCCAATGACTCTAAGCTGTGCCCTGAGACCACTGTGGAGGCAGGGTGCATGCCGCCACTGGAGCTGGGGCACGCCACATGGAGACCCACACTCTCACCTGCTATTTCTGTGGACAAAGAAAAGTTGCAGTGTGAACTCCGAAAAACTGAGATAGGTCTCGGTTAATTTTGAAAGTTTATTTGGCCAGGGTTGAGGACTCACGCCTGTGACACAGCCTCAGGTGGTCCTGACAACATGTGCACCAGGTGGTCAGAGCACAGTTTGGTTCTATGCATTGTAGAGAGATATAAGACATTCATCAACATATGTAAGATGAACACTGGTGTGATCTGGAAAGTCGGGACAACTCAAAGTGTGGAGGGGCCTTCCAGGTCATGGATAGATAAGAGACAAATGGTTGCATTCTTTTGAGTTTCTGATTTGCCTTTCCAAAGGAAGCAATCAGATATGCATTTATCTCAGTGAGCAGAGGGGTGACTGAATAGAATGGGAGGACAGGTTTGCCATAAGCAGTTCCCACCCTGACTTTTCCCTTTAGCTTAGTGATTTTGGGGGTCCGAGATATTTTCCTTTCACACATCTTTAAGAGTCTACTTTGTGTTTACTAAATACAGTGTCGTGGGAGCATGGGATGGGGGAGAGGGTTGAAAAATTAGCGCTTGGGTACAGTGGTCACTATTTGGGTGCTGGGTACACCAAAAGTCCAGACTTCACCACTACGCCCTATAGGCATATAGGAAATCTACACTTGTACCCCCTCAATCTGTTTAACTTTGTAAATTAAAATAAATACATACATTTAGTGTCGATCTGGATTCTGAGAAACAGTACCAAGAAACTGAAGCTCGGTTGCACATGCCCTGAGCCTGTCAGGGTGGAGTGCCACCCGCTTACGTGATTTGTTTATTTTAGGGCCAACTCTGTGACGTGGAATCCACACAAGATGATGGGAGTCCCTTTGCAGTGTTCTGCTCTCCTGGTTAGAGAAGAGGTATGTCTCTCCTGACGCTGTGTCCCAGTTCGTGCGTGGGTTTGACTGTCTTTATGCGGTTAACTTTCTCTGGAAATGTCAGGATCATCGAGTCTTCTCTATGGGGCTACTCACATTCCCCAGAGAGCCCTTTCTAGATTCCTGTCTGCAGGGTGAACGTCTGGTGCCTAACAGGGAAGAAAGGGTAAGAGGACCTCAACTTTCAGAACATAAACTTTGACCTAATCTCCATGTTTTCAGTATGATACCCCTTTCCTCAACTGTTCCTCCATTCCCCCAATCCAGAGACCCTCTATGTCACTCTCAAAAAATTAAATTTCCAGGTTTTTTTTTTTTCTGGAATCTGAGAGATCATTTTTCCTATATAAGAAATATACATGATATAGGATTCAGGTTAGTGTTAGGATCCAGGTCCATAACATGTATGTGTATGTGTGTGTGTTCTGTCTCTCATGATTACAGTCTATCTATTCAATATTTAAAGCCATGTTCAGAGTGTAAGGAAGCTGCATCCTTATTAACCAGAAAAGAGAAGCAGCATCAACGAGCACTTTCATTCAAGATGGTTCTGTTGACCAGGCCTAGGGCCATTCTCAGTAGGTGAGCACTGTTGGTCAAGGCCACTGCATCTCCCTTCCATGACGCCAGGCCGGACTCATAGTTCCTCACTCCTGCATTTATTTTGTTGATGAAACCCAAATAAGGAGCTTCAGATGATCCCCATTAAATTTTATTTTCTTAGCCTTAATAAAGCAACCCCAGATTAAAAGAATTTTTAAATGTTGATCTTCATTTACTTTTTTTTTTTTTTTTTTTTGAGACAGAGTCTCATTCTGTCACCCAGGCTGGAGTGAAGGATGGTGTGATCTTGGCTCACTGTAATCTCTGCCTCCTGGGTTCAAGTGATTGTCATGCCCAATCTCCCAAATAGCTGGGACTACAGGTGCCCACCACCACACCTGGCTAATTTTTGTGATTTTACTAGAGAGAGGGTTTCGCCGTGTTGGCCAGGTTGGTCAAGAGCTCCTGGCCTCAAGTGATCCATCCACCTCAGCCTTTCAGAGTGCTGGATCACAGGCATGAGCCACCGTGCCCAGCCAAATATCTATCTTCATTTACTTAAAAATACTTTGCTTTTTTTCTAATTATACAGTTAACACACTATGTCAGAAAGTTGAGGCAGAACAGAAAATATAAATAAATTTAGAGTCACCTCAAATTTTTATAACTTAGGGATAACCATTATTACCATTTTTAATATTTTCTCCCACAATTTTTTCTAGAAATAAATATATTTAAAATATATAAATAAATATATATTTATAATAAAATTGCTGTCATCTACCTCATATACTTCATATATACATGTTGATTCTTCTTTATACTTTGCATTATATTATGAGCATGATCTTCCAAAACCTAATTTGTAATGGCTTCATATTATTCTATCACATAATTCAGTGAACCATATCTCTACGGTTAAAATATTAACCACAACAGAGTGACTTGATGGAATCCTTAAACATATACCTTTGATCACATTCCTGATTATTTTCTCAAAGTAGACTCAAAGTGGGATTGCTGGGTCAAAGAGTGTTACCACTTCTGTGGTTCGTTCTTAATACCTCATGTTGTCAAATGCAAATTTACACAGCACGCCTTCTGTGTCTTCATCAGTAATAAAAATATGGACACAAGATAGAAGACAGAAACTTCCCCTCAAAATGAGATGAATGCATTGGAAAATATCCTTTTGGACTGGGTTTTCATCAGTTAAAAATACGGTCCAATGTATTATCATCTGCCCTAGCTCATGCAAGCCTCAGCTATAATTACCTCAAAGGAGAAAATAAATTTTTGTTATTTAGATTTCAGCCAGATGTTTTGACAGTGGCTCCCATCATGTCCTTACAGACCAAAAGGGAAATGTGAGCTGGAGGAAAATAGAAAGATTTGGAACTGATTAGATGACTGCATCGGAAGGACCTACGGACTGGCAATTTGATGTTACCCAGGATAGAGCCTATGGCTTGGTACCTAACCTGTACCATTCAGAATATTCACAGACTGTTTGATTAAAACATAGAAGCTAATTAATGTTTCAGATGGGAGGAGACTGGGAGGTAGAGTAAATGTGTGTAGGGATGGAATCAGAATACAAGATGATTTTTACAGACTGGACCAGTGAGCCACATCCAAAAAGGGACATTGTTATTGGAGATCATTGTAAGGCTCTGCTCTTAGGTCCGTGTATACTGTGGTTATATTTTGATTGGACAAGGAAGGCTTGTTTCTACAGCTAAATTGTTGGACTTGTGAAAAAGGCAAAGGATGGTAGCTCTACAGGGTCAACAACGAGTCAAGAGAAAAATGCCACACAAAAGACATTAATGAGATACAGGAAGTGGAGTTTCAGCATGAGAAGGTGGTGGTCTCCCACTCTCCTCTAGTTAAACCATACCCGCAGTGCTCTGCTTTGCTCTGTACCAAATTGTCCATGGGGTTCCATCAAGCTAGATCCCAAACAGTGGGGACCAATTGGTAAACGTGTAAGAGGGATGATTGAAACAACTAAGGATGTTTAGCCTAGGGAGGAAAAGAAAAGAAAAGGGCCGAGAGGAGGATGGCAGCCTTCACCATTTAGAGGACTCTCAAATGGAAGAGACTGGGGTTTTCGTTGAGGCTTTGGGGAGCTGGTTTAGTAAACACCGGGTGGTAGAGATTTGATGACAAAATCAGTACATCCTGCGATTTTAGGTCTGTTTTGGGTTCAATAAAAGGAACACTTCTAAAAATTAAACTGTCCAACAGTAGGAATAAATTAATAAGGGGAGGTGATTAAATAGAGAGATTGGACAGCCACTTATTAGGAAGAGTGTAGAAATGATTCCTTTATTGAGTAGGAATAAATGAGCTCTAAATTCCCTCACAAATCCAAGAGTTTATGATGCTCTGACAGCATTTCTTTTATTGGCATCCAAGGAACAGTGCTGTTCCATAAGATGGTAATAAGGGTTCCCCAATAAGAGAGTTCTCAGTTTTAAAAAGGCTGGGATATATTGGTTTAGAGTTTAAAACAACTTACATTATTTCAGGGCTTATTGGGGCCCTTAATAGGCTGATATGTATTGCAATACCTAAAAAGAAAGACTAGATGATATAGAGTTTCCTACATTTATTTGAGCATGGGAATCTCTTTATGTACAGCAACTATTAATGTGTTTTAAAACACATCAGTTTGGGACATGATGGTCTATAACCTTTTCATGGCTCATGGCTCAGAACCAGGACATCATCTCACTAAGGCCTTCTGTAGGAAAAATAGCATCACTTTTGCTTGTCATGTTGTACAATAATGAGACTGTGGCTGTCCAGCTTTTTTTTTTTTTTTTTTTGAGACGTGGTCTCTTTCTGCCGCCCAGGCTGAAGTGCAGTGACGTGATCCCAGCTCACCGCAACCTCCACCTCCCGGGTTCGCGCCATTCTCCTGCTTCAGCCTCCCAGGTAGCTGGAGCTACAGGTGCCCACCACCAGGCCCAGCTAATCTTTTGTATTTTTAATAGAGACAGGGTTTCACTGTGTTAGCCAGGATGGTCTTGATTTCCTGATCCCGTGATCCGCCTGCCTCTGCCTCCCAAAGTGTTGGGATTACAGGCGTGAGCCACCATGCCCGGCCGTCCAGCTTTTTTAGGGCTCACGTGTTTTTGAGTTATTTTTTTCTATCACAGTAGGAGTAGGTCTGATCCTTTCAGCATTCCACGCTCTCTGAAGTGGTCTTCCTTAGTATTGATGGCGCCAGTGTGTGAGCGTGCATGGCCAGAGGAATAATGGTACAAAGTTTCTGTGACCATGAAACCAAATAAAAGCGAGTGTTGCAAATTTTCACGTTATTGGTCTTCAAGTGAATTTTCTTTTTTGAGTTCAGTATATTTCTACTGATCTAATACAAATGCATCGTATTTAATTTTTCTTATTCTGAAAAATAATGAATGGATTCCAATATATGTGAAGCCTAAACTACAAGGTAGAGTCCAGTTCTGTCGTCTACCATTTCAACACTCCGTCTTTTAAAACTGTAATTGCATTGCATTGTGTTTTAGTGTGGACAGTTTTCAGAAGTGTTCTCACTTCTAACTTCAACTAAGTGATCACACTTTAGTCTTGTCTTCTTTTGTCATGAATCACAAAAGAAACAAAACCAAATGCCAAAGCTTTTGTGAAATCACAATTAGAAGAGAACAAAATAGTCAGAGGCATCCAGTGGTTCGTGACAAATTGAAACACAGGGTTTTTAGTGAAGAGACTGGCGATACTATTTTAGTCGGAAAACATGATTCAGTCACTATTCTATGGAATAATTCAATCACTTTGCCGCCCATTTCCATAGTAAGGTTACAGTGCTAGGACAAATGAATGGCCATTGACGATGAGACTTTCCACTTAACTATCTCAAGGAATTGAGCATGCGAACGCAGCACTGAAGCTCTGACCGTTCTTGAGAGAGGAACATGACATTTGAAAGATTGGTTATTTAAATTCATCTCAAAATTGCAATGTGTGTGTGTGGCTTTTTTTTTTTTTTTTTTTTTTGTAGATTTCAGCATATAAACATGATAGCAATGAGCTGTCTTAAAAGTCATGATTTCCAAAGGCAGCTCAAACTCCCTAACAGCTAAATGATAAAGTACTTGAACTAGATATGGATGGAAATACTAGAAGAACCACACCAATAATATTTCACAAAACCAAAGAGTTTCCAAAATATTTTAATCACAACGAAACCAGAATAGTAGGATGTTCTCCCAAAGAAAGAGAACATTTAAATATAAATGTGTGCTCTGATTATGATTTTTATTTATCAGTTGATTTTTACAAATGCCTTCTCTTAAAAGGGAGAGTAAAAGTGTAAACGTGTCCTTGCTAACCTCCATGACATTTGACCCTGAGCCATTGTCCCACAGAGTTGACCATTACAACAACCTAGACACTCCTGTCCAGAATTCTTTTTTTCGTTTTGTTTTCTTTCTCTAAGATATGCAATGTCTCTTACTTTTATTTTTTTCTTATTAATTTTTACCAATATAAATCTAATGAGTTGTCAGTAGAATTTCCTAAATTTTCTCTTCTCTCTTGTAGGGATTGATGCAGAATTGCAACCAAATGCATGCCTCCTACCTCTTTCAGCAAGATAAACATTATGACCTGTCCTATGACACTGGAGATAAGGCCTTACAGTGTGGACGCCACGTTGATGTTTTCAAACTATGGCTGATGTGGAGGGCAAAGGTGAGTGTGTATGGACCAGCTAAATGACAACTAATCTGGTCACCGCTATTATGAAATATCAAAAAAGTGATTTCCAAATTGAAATTCCTTACCCAAGATTTGCTTTCTCTTTTTTTTTTTTTGAGAGGAGTCTCTCACTCTGTCACCCAGGCTCGAGTGCAGTGGTGCGATCTCGGTTCACTGTGAGCTCCACCTCCTGAGTTCACATCATTCTCCTGCCTCAGCCTCCCTAGTAGCTGGGACTACAGGCGCCCGCCACCATGCCTGGCTAATATTTTTTTCGTATTTTTTAGTAGAGATGGGGTTTCACCGTGTTAGCCAGGATGGTCTTGATCTCCTGACGTCATGATCCGCCTGCCTCGGCCTCCCAGAGTGCTGGGATTACAGGCGTGAGCCACCGCGCCCGACCTTGCTTTCTTTAAACTTAACATCTAAATACCTTCATTCAACATGAGGAAAAATATAATCAAAACCATTGTTTGTTTCTTTTCTAGCCAAATTGATTCAAATGCTCACTCATCTAGAAAACAAATCCATTTTGCTTTATATAGCAGAACAGCTTGAATTTTAACAGGTGTTTATTGTTATTGTTGTTGGTTTTTGTCTGCTAACGTGGTTTTTACCCAGTGATTGATCACCTGGGTAGGTGAATGCGCTCTGAAAGCATAGGTTTGGAGAACAAAAAAGAAAAAGTAAAAAGCCCACCATGATAGCTTATTTTTTGACATTTCAAGGGATAACTTCTAGTTACAAAGCTTTTTTCCCCCTCATCTCCCAAAATACCTACTCACCTCCTTTTATGTAGGTTCTGTGTTTCCCTCTGAATTTAACTGTAGGTGATCCCTCCTTTTTTCATCAAGGAAAGCTCACTAACTAACAGTGTGCAGGACTTGCTTGGACCTAATTGTAGCCTTCCAGGAGCCTACGTTTATGTTTAAATGGAAGCAGGCTGGATAGGTCAAAGATTTTATTTTTAATTTTGACCAGATTCTTAACTTAAAGGTCACAAATTAGTGCCTGCCCAGCCAGCTTCATTTATCTCCTGCAGGAGATAAATAGACAGAGCTAGCTGTATATACTGTAGAAGCTCAAATGCAAAAAGAGGATTCGAGGAAACCTGACATAAGAGAGTGAGAAAGGGAGCAATTAAAGATGTCAACCTTAATAACAGAGTCTCTCTAAAGGAAAAGATGTTGATTTGGAAATAAAGCATTACAATGGGAATACATACGCCGTAGTAAACTGTATGCAAATTCATAGGAGGTAAAGGAAGACAAAAGTTTTTAAAGGAAGAAATGTGGAAGAGTACATAATTGTTTTGAGATAAATATCCTTGGTTACAAAGATCAATAACAAGGGTGATGCAGTCCGAGGCTGGATAGGCAATTGCTAGGCAGATGTCTTTGCAGAAGTATTTTTTTGTGTGTGTAAGGTTGTGGTGACCTTTGAGCAAGGTTATAATTTTTGCAGTCTTCTGTGACAGTTTTTGTTATCCGGTATACAAGGCATGAGAACCCTCTCTTCATGGTTTCCTCTGGCTCTGTCTATCAGGGTTTTCTTAACATTCGTGACTCCATTTTTATTCTAATGGTGTTCACAAGGGAAAGCTGGGATACCATGAGGTCCTTTATGTTTGGTGGAGAGGATATACATTTGGCTCTCAGGTGTGTAAATAGCCTACTTAAAGAAGTAACATGCTCAGTCCCATAAGAAAATGCCAATAACTTGGTCAGCAGGAGTGAAGTGTACCAGGGTAAGACCAGTGAATGGGATCTTCTGCAAGTCTGTGTAAAAAGGTAGGAACCTTGTCCACGGCAATGAATTCCTTGTGCTTTTGTTTATAATTTTGTTAAAGTAACCTAAATTACTTTAAGCAGCTTAGATGATGGGGTTCTTAACAAGAAAAAGAGGGAGTTTTTGAGTGAAGCAATGCAATCCACAAGTATTTTATGGAATCTCCTTTAAGTCCATTCTGGCAAAAAGGTGCAGTTTAAACAGAAAGATGGTCTTGCTTAATGAAGAAGTAACTCTTGGGTGGTTTCCAGGGATGGCTGGACTGTACGTCCTTCAGGGAAGCCTGCTTAATGGTGTTTACTCCAGCAGAACGTTTTTTACATGTTGCTAAATATCAGGCAGCTACAAGAAGCTGAATATCAGGAGCTTTACATGAAGTGAAGCTCCACAGTGTTGCCCGGTAATGGTGGAGTGATGGGCCCCCTTCCTCTTTTGAAAATTGACAGCCCAACAACAACAGGTCCCTGGTCCCCGCCACCCAATGGGAGACTCATTCTGCTAGCAATGACACTTTCATTTGGAAGAAAAACCCAAAGCAATCAAGAATGTAAAGTATTGATGTACCTCCAAGCTGCTTTAAAATGAGCAGGTCTTTCATTTCATTGATTGGTGGGGATTACAAAATGATTAATGTAAATATCAGGTAGCAAGCTGAGAAAACCTTGATTTCTGAATATTGTGCCATGTTCCCTCTTACTTCAAGGATCATTCTTTGTGTCTTTTTTCCCCTGTGGTGTTTTTATTAAGATAATGATCATCAGCAATATTTACACAAAAATGTTTCTGTCACGGTTCATCAGATTCTGCTGCTCCCTTTCCATCTGAAGCCTCCTCTCCAGCAGGGGCAGCCCAGGTTCTTAGAGAAATAACATGGAGGGTATCAAGTGTGAATCGAACAGCAGGACCAGATGAAGCCGGAAATAAAGGGAAGGGCCCCATGAAGTCACTGGGGAAGGGGATAAAAAGAGGAAATCACAGCCACTGCATTACTTATTCTTTTACTTCTTTGTGGAAATACCTCAAATATCTAGACATCTAAGTGGCAAAAACTTACACTTTGTTTTCAATCTAAACCTTTGTATTTTTTTTTGAAAAATGAAATGATAATCATTATTAAAGTAATAAGCTTAGTTCTACAATCTAGATAAAAGGTGAGGATAATTGTACTCTCACATCAAAGCTCTCCCTCTAGCCATGCCGGCCAGGGAAGAAGTCATCCTTTTCCTGCAACAAGAGCCATGAAAGAGTTGGCTATGATGTTGAATCTTGCCTCCCCACAGGAATGAGGAAACAATCTGGATAAGAGTAAGGAGGAGGAGGAGGAAGAACATAGCATTAATTCAGTAAGCCCTCTGTGATCAGACCTGCCTGGAGAATTCGGTGTTTTCCACATTTTCTCCTAAGAAAAACCCCATGAAAAATAGCCTAAGTATAAATTATTATTATTTGAACTAATCTGCTAATGACTAATGGAGCTAAATGCACTGATGACAGCCATCATATTAAGTCCAAATTAACTTGATTAGAACAAATTTATGCAAAAAATAAGACCCCTGATTTAGGATGCTAAGAGGCATACTAGCTGGTTAAGATATGGATGTTTATCATCAGCAGAGGCCCAGTGCCTACTCTCGACTCTCTTCTTACGGAGTCGGCCTTTCATTTTGTCTGCATTTTATTAAATAATCCTAGGACCTAATGATTACTTCCCAATGTTGACAGATTCCTACAGTGGCTAAAACTCAGTAGCCAACAAAAGTAAGTAAATAAACTTAAAATTACATCTCCCCAACACTTTTTTTTTTTTTTGAGATGGAGTCTCGCTCTGTTGCCCAGGCTGGAATGCAGTGGTGCAATCTCAGCTCACTGCAGCCTCCATCTCCCGGGTTCAAGCAATTCTCCTACTTTCCCTTTTTAGGCCTACAGGAATGGCTTCATTTATAACAACCAAGGTTTCATAGCAAATCTCTGTGTTTGTATATAGTCATACAAATCAGCAGTTTTCCTTGGGTTTTTTATGATTAGCTTTGCTAATTAAAAATGTGGAAAAAGAGGGACTGGCAAATGGCTGGAGGAAAAAAAACATCAGGAAAAAACTTATTAAAGGGAAATGGACATCTGGCGTCCTTTGCCGAAAATGACAGAATGTTTACTTTCTGTCTAAAATGAAATTTATTTTAACAAGTAGATATTCAGCATCTATTATCGTGTCTGATACTGAATGGAATAAAGAGGCTTTCATTTTCCAGACAGGATAAGACAAATGCACAGAAATCCATCATAAAAGACAGATTAGGACTGATCACAAAAGAAATCCAGACACATCTGGGGAATTTAAAGGATGGAGAGCTCATTCCTAATTTAAGAATCGAGATGATTTGCAAAGAGATGGCCTTTGAGATGGGACTTGAACAGGATAGGTAGAAAAAGTAGGATTTCACCCAGCAGTGCTGTGAGAAGGCCATTCCAAGGAGTGGTTGAGCAGGAGTTCAGTGCGTATTATGAGAGTAAGGGAGAGTCTAATTGACTGTGAAGGGCAACTTGGGAGCTACGTTCCAGGTGAGAAGTAACAGAGCCTGAACTAGGGTGGGAGCAGCAAAAATTGAGATAACAGCAAGGGATTCAGTAGTTATTTCAAAAGCACTGTCTCTGGGGCCTGAGAATGTTTATAAAAGCGTTTCAGGAAGCAGAGAATGATCATGACCCACTCCCCAAGACCACATGGAGGCAGCAGCTGAATACTTGGATGGTGAGATTGCTGAAGAAGATCACATAAACATTGTTCATCTTCCTAAAATTCTGGTTTGGGAGTCTGAGGTGGGGCTTAAGAATCTACATTTTTAACACAAATAATCCGGTTCTGATATAGATCATTCCTCAGAACATACTTTGTAAAAGGCTTCAAAGTTATTCACTTATTCATTCAACAAATATACATTGAGCACCTAATATGCGCTCAGCACTGCTCAGAATGTGGAGGATTTAACAGTGAACAAAAGAAACATAAACCTGTGCACTCATGGAGCATGTGTTGCAGCCAGGTCAATCTCAACTAGTTCTAACGTGTGAGTCAGGAGGAGCTAAATAAAACCGTCTTTCTCCAGAAACTCCCCCAGCGGAATCTTGACACTGGGGTCCAGCCTTTCATTTAGGAGTGCCTGTCCGAGCCTTCAGCATCCTGCACAGGGGTTCAGGCTAAGGGGACGTGATCCCTGATAAAGTTTGACATGTGCTTCTGTCATTCTCACAGTAAGAGCTGCGTGGCATGTGATTTAATGGATGAAAGTATTTAATGAATGAAAGAATTTTGAAGAATCTCTCAAAAGCCTCTAAAACCTTGAAAATAAAATGTGGATCTTAATCCCATAAATATTCAATATGAACGGGAGGCACCCAGGGCACACTAGAGTTTTCCGTGTCACTCCCCATGTATGTCTTTAGCCCCCAACTAATGGGGCAGTCACACGACCCCCATCATCCCCATAGCAAGGTCCCAGACCAGGGGAACCAGAGGTCTCACACTCTGGTCTTTAGTAATCCCATTGCTGTTGCAAGGCAAACTCTTCTTCATGGGAAATCAGAGAGGCATCATCATTCCCATCTGATCAGAGAGATTAGCCAATGCCATTCAGCAGGACAGGGTCAGAGTCAGACTGGTCATGCCATATCCAAGATCAGATATGCAAAAGTTTAAACCCAACTCCAGACGGTCCAAAGGATCCAGGTTGGAGAATAGCAATCAGCTTCCCTCCCTTCTACTTACAGTCCATCCCAAGTGAACCCAAACTGTCAAGTCATTCCAAACCAATTATAATCTCCTTAGCACTGACAGACGCACAGAGCTCCTGGTATGGGTGCTGGCCAAGCATCAGGCGTGAGCCCAAGCCCTTCCTGGGGAGGCATCAGGAACCCATCAACCTCCTTGAGCTGATCAGCCGGGGCAGCAGTCTCTAAATAAGTGAATTTCCAAACCCATTTGATTTCTCCAGGGCAGCTTGTTCTTAAACCTGCTTCATACGTCACAAGTCTCTGGGCTCTGTTGGGCGCCCTTAGCTGAGATGATGTGATCTTTTATGAAACAGGCAAGTGGGCCCATCTCATCTCCATTACAATTGCTTTCTCTAGGTTCCCTGCTGGAGAAGTTACTGGTAGGCAGGTTCAAAGTGCTTCTGAGATGAGCATTGGCTTTTTCTCTAAGATTTCTCCATCAGCACCCAGTAAACACCCAAGGAGATAAGAGGAAAGCTATTTTGAAAAGTAACTCTCTTGTGTGTCCCGATGTCAGTTAAAACAGCTCCAGTCCAAGACTGTTGTGTTGGTTTTCCTAAGTCTGGATCCAGGGCTTCCAGAGCCAGAAACTAAAAGAACTCAGTGATAATGTTCACTCATCACAGACACATGAGTCATTTATCTGCCCCCAAAGGAGAACTCTACAGAGCTTGACCGGCTAACAAAGCATCTGGGTACTCCCTAAAATTCCTGCATCCATTTGTTCAAAGAATTCAATGAGTACCTACCCAATTTGTTCCGTATCAGGTACACTGGCAGACAAAGATGGGCTCTGGGAATGGAAAATGTACACATTGGAGGGGGACTAAGCAGGCATTCTGGAGGGTCTCCAGTGATGCTTTTTCTCTGCAGGAAGAGAGTAGCCCAGCCCTCCTGTTATTAATGACTTCCATGATTACTCCTGTGAATAGCAGAGGCACATTTTCCCCTTGAGTAGTCAAACTAATTGCCTGGGGAATGGAGGCTCTGGAAGAAAAGGAGTCCCGTGTAGAAAGCAGTAATGAAGGGGAACAAAAGCACCTGACGGGGAGAGCATTAAAGAGAAAACAGCGCTGAAAAAGCCTGTGGAAACAGCCCTGTGTCGGGAAAGTGCCAGACGAGGCTGAGATGGAGGCGGCAGGATGACCATCAGTCTCCAGGGAAATCACTTCCTCCGCACTCTTAGCCTGCCTAATGAGCTGTGTCCTTCTCTTACCTAGGGGACTACCGGGTTTGAAGCACATGTTGATAAATGTTTGGAGTTGGCAGAGTATTTATACAACATCATAAAAAACCGAGAAGGATATGAGATGGTGTTTGATGGGAAGGTATGTATTTGGATTTCTACAATCCCAGAAAGTTTAGTCAATTCCAACCCTCATCACTGATATGATGTAAATGATGTGCTGTCCAGGTAAGTGGGACTGTCACAGAGGGGAGCAGTGGATGACGGGGTAGCTATTCTGAGCTGGAATAAAGACCAAACTCACCAAATAGTCCATAGAACTTTGTCGAAATCATGCCCTCCAATGGCAATTCCTGATTGAAAAGTGGGAATTGTGTTCTGAACCTGCTGAATACATCGATTTAAAATGTTCTTAGAATTTTCAAAATTGCCAGCCTGGGCCAAATATGAATCTTCCTTTCCTCTTTGTAGCCTCAGCACACAAATGTCTGCTTCTGGTACATTCCTCCGAGCTTGCGTACTCTGGAAGACAATGAAGAGAGAATGAGTCGCCTCTCAAAGGTCAGTGCTCCAAGCTCCTCTGATACATGCGTGTATTGAGCCTTTCATGTGCACGTCTTCTTTATGACGTATGCCTGTGGCCTTAGGAGAGAGCCCACCTGGGTGCATGGGCCCACTCCCATCTGTGGACTCCCACAGAGCCAGGACATATAGAACCTGATGTATGCAGACTTTTTTTTTCTATTTTTCTTTTTCTTTTTTTTTTTTAAGATGGAGTCTCTCTCTGTCTCCCAGGTTGCAATGCAGTGGCGTGATCTCAGCTCACTGCATCCTCCAGCTCCTGGGTTCAAGCAATTCTCTTGCCTCAGCCTCCTGAGTAGCTGGGAATACAGGCACCCGCCACCACGCCCAGCTAATTTTTGTCTTTTTAGTAGAGACGGGGTTTCAATATGTTGGCCAGGCTAGTCTCGAACTCCTGACCTCAGGTGATCTGCCCGCCTTGGCCTCCCAAGTGCTGAGATTACCGGCGTGAGCCACTGCGCCTGACCTATGCAGACTTTTAACAACTCTATTTGCTTGTTTTCTGAGAGTGAGTTTATGATGTCCTAAAAGAAGCAATCAGGCGATAAGCTTTGCTGGCATTCACAAAGCAGCGAGGACATTGCTGAAGTTCATTGCTGTTCCAAGTGAAACTGGTGCTCAGTTACAAGCACAAAAGAGACTTCAGGTACCAGAAATGGTTAGCAAGCAATGCTGCTGCTGACCCTCTTGAGCTGCCAAGACCAAGGCTACCCTGGGGGTGTCCTTAGAGCTGTGATGACCCCCAGAAGGTAGGATGGCAAAGAGCAATAATAATAGCCACTGTTTTCAGTGTGTATTGTGTCCCAGCTCAATATCAGGTGTTAGGTCACTTAAAGCCTCAGAGCAACCTGACATGGGAAGGACTGTCCACCCATCTTGCTGATGGAGAAACTGACACACAGGGAGAAAATGTAACTCCCAAAATCTCACAGTAAGTCTGAGGGCTTGAGCTTTAAATTGTACTGTGGTCAGTAAGACACCCTTTATCTTTCATCCTCTCCTGCTCCTAGCACTTATACATGGATGAAATATGACTTGCAATGCACATCGAAGCGAATATGCAGGACCTGTCACCATGCGAAACTAGGGATGGTTGTGTAGACTTAGATCTCAGAGTTGATTTGGTTGGTTTGGGGGTTCTTTTCATTTATCATAAAAGAGGGAACCTCCTCCAGTCACTGCCAAAAGCCCTGCAGGCTGTCCCCTCACTGCTCAGGAGTTTGGGCTGCCTCATTGACCTTTGGGAACACTTTAGTTCCTTCTATGTAAAATGAAGAAGAGGATTTTGTGTATATATGAAACCTTCACTGAAGCTTTTACATGTTAACATCTGCCCTTAAGCAACCCAGGATCAAACTCTCATCAGGAGAAAACTTCAACTTGGCTGAGGTCTTTAAACCAAGCCTCCTAATTAGAGTAGTGATTCGCAATCCTGGTCATACATTAGAATCATCCAGAAACTTTATAAAAGACACTAGTGACCAGGTCTCACCCTGAAAATGTAATCAGATTGTGCTTGAATGGGCCTGGGAATGACTGAAAGTTATCCAGATGATTCCAATGTGCAGTTCAGCTAGAGAACCCCTGATCTAGAGGAAAAAATGGAAGAAAGCTTCTAGAACCAGGATCCATGGCGCATGTGTCTGAGGTGGAAGGGGGTGTGGTTGTGTTTGATGATTTAGTGAAGTTGGTTCATTCCAGGAAATCAAGCTCACAAGGTGGGAGGGAATGAGTAGAGGTCGCATTGGATAAGATGATTGGTGCAGGCAATAACAACGAGAATGGGGGTGCAGGTGTCTGCTGTCATTTAAGAGGAAAAAATTCATATTTTTCCTGGAATTTTTATGGTATACCTTCATAATGTAAAATTTCTTAACAATGACTTATTTAACCAGTTAGTTAGAAATTAGATGCCTCCATTCTTTTTGCCTTTCACTTCCTCGTTGAACTGACTGACCAGAAAGAGAATCCACAGACTAGTTTGGCTGATTTCATTTGTTGAATCAGCCTAGTATCACTGGGCTGAGGGATGGAGCAAGATGGGAGTACAGAATAAAAACATTTTTTTCATCATTTTCTGAACAAAAATCAACTCGGAGACTCCCCTGTTTAAATATCACTCTTTAAATGCCTCCTAGGTTTCAGCACCTCGTATGAGCTGTAATGAGGAATGGGGATGGAGATTGTTTCCTGGAGATGGCAATTAGAATATTAGTAAACTGTTTTTATACTGTTGACAATTCAAGTACGAAAATCTCCGGGGATTGCAAAATGAATTCTCCTGATTTTTCTCCATTTTTATCATTGTAATCAAGATAATTCAGCAATTCAGATTTGGAAACGAAAATAGAACCACATGAATACCAAGTTTAACTTTTGTTCATCTATGCCAATGATTTTTTTCAGACTTTCTGGAAAGTTCTTTATTAAGTGTGACACCCTTAAAGTATAATGTCCAGGAACCAGTAAAATATTCATACACATGCGCGCATGTGCGCGCGCGCACACACACACACACACACACACACACACAGTCCCAGAGGGAAAAGAACTGAGGTGAAATAATCTGTTGTCCAGTATGGTAGTAATAGCCACATGTGGCTCTTCATATTTAAATTTAAATCAATTAAAATTAAATTCAAATTCAACTAAAAATATGGTTCTTCAATCGCACTAGCCACATTTTAGTTGCTCAACTTGTGACCAATGGCTGTTTTATGGGATAGCACAGATATAGAACATGATGGAGATCACTGCACAGAGTTCTCTTGGTCCATGCTGATATAGACCCAAAATGGGGGAAATGTGGAGTTTCCTGTGCAGTTTATGGGAACCAAAAGAACAAAGTTAAATTCTGGACAAGACAAGGCAGAGAATTACTCTTTGTACCATCTTGCCTGATTCATAGCTGTAGTGCACAGTAGGAACTCAAAAATCATTTGTTAGGCTAAAATTGTATCTTAGTCTGGTTGGGCTGCAAAAACAGACTAATATAGACTGGGTAGCTTATAAACACAGAAATTTATTTTGCACTGTTCTAGAGGCTGGGAAGTCCAAGATCAAGGTCCCTGTAGATTCCGTGTTGGGTGGAACCCCTACTTCCTGGTTCATCAATGGCCTTTTCCTCCCTGTATCCTCACTTGGCAGAAAGAGGTCAAGGGAGTTCTCTGGGGCCTCTAAGACTGTGCCTTCCTGACCTAATCACCTACCAGAGGCCCCACCTCCTAATATCATCACATTGCGGGGTTAGGATTTCAACATATAAATTTTGGGAGGACAGAAAAATTCCGTCTATAGCGAATACCTTAGGCATATTCCAGAATAAGGAAGGGAAACAACATTTAGGAAACCTAACAGTGGCTCGTAAGCCTTTTTCCAGAGTGCACTAGTTTGGGGACAAATATCTGGATAACAGAAGTTATTAATAAAGCAAGTACAGTCATACCTTCATGGGGGTGGTAAACACGAGAATCCAGTCAGTGTGCTTCCTGCCCTGTCAGGACTATGATCTTGCAGATGGCGCTGTGTCGCTGAGGCAGTGTAGACAATGAATGCTTGGAGCATTATGGGGATGTGACACCGCACACATACTTTAGACACAGGGAGGGACGCAAGTAGGCTGTGCCAATGTTTACCAAACAAGAATCAAAAGGGCTGGTCTATTGATAACTTCTTGTGTTTCTGGTTCTTCATCTTCTTATTTTAATTTTTGTTATTGTTGATCACTATCTGGTTCTGTCAGCTTTTATAGTCCTACACTGATTGGTGGACTTTTAAAAGGTTAGCAGTGGATTTAATACTAAATTTGTAAGGAAGCAGCCTGGCCTTATATTTAACACAGACTCTTTGAAAGTCTGTGTTATTACATGCAATAGAGGATTTAATTGGTGAAATTTTAGTATTTTAGAATTTTTTTGTTTTGTTTTTAAGACAGGGTCTCACTCTGTTGCCCAGGCTGGAGTACAGTGGTGCCATCTGGGCTCACTGCAAACTCCATCTCTCAGGTTCAAGAGATTCTCCCACCTCAGCCTGCCGAGTAGCTGGGATCACAGGCGCACACCACCACACCCAGCTAATTTTCATATTTTTTGGTCAGGACGGGGTTGGGACGGGGTTTTACCATGTTGGCCAGGCTGGTCTCAAAAGCCTGACCTCAAGTGATCCACTCAGCTTAGCCTCCCAAAGTGCCGGGATTACAGGCATGAGTCACCAAGCCTAGCCAATAGTTTAGAATTTCTCATTTAATTATTCTGCTTTTACATTTTTCAAAAATTTCTTGCAGTCTTCCAAAATGTAAAAACAAAAAAGTTTTCTAAGACATCGTGAAAAATACATTTCTGTGATATCTTTTTTTTTTTTTTTTTTTTTTTTTTGAGACGGAGTCTCGCTCTGTAGCCCGGGCTGGAGTGCAGTGGCCGGATCTCAGCTCACTGCAAGCTCCGCCTCCCGGGTTTACGCCATTCTCCTGCCTCAGCCTTCTGTGATATCTTTTAAGTTTATTTCATGATGCTTTACTATGCACCCTCTTTGAAAGAGACAAATGTGGATTCCAGTTATGGAAGAGTCCCCTAGTTACTGCTTTCTAAAGGACTAAAAAAGCTAACGGCACAAGAGAGAAGACAACACCCTAAAATTCTTAAGGCAGCCCCAAAGAGCTCTTGTTGACTACACCTTTAGTGAATTCTTCAACGTGCAACCACTCTTTCTCAACTCGCGTTCTTCGTTTAGGAAAACTAAGAATACAACCAAAAAATACAAAAGCCTAGAAATAAGTGAAATCTCTATGTATTTCATCCAAAAGACCACCGGGATGGCTAAATAGTAGAAAGGAGAGCTTTATTGGTGATACCAGTTTGCAAACCAGGAAGAGACAGCCTGCAGCATGTGCGGAAGGTGCCCTCTCTTCCAAGAGGGGAAGGGCAGGTTGGGTTTTATGCCTCACAGGGCCTGTATCACACAGTAGAGTCAGACATATTCAGTAGGTTTTGGGGAAAAGGTATCCATATTTATGGGGGGAGCCGAGCACATGCAGAATGAGTAAACATATATGTAGCATACATCCCATGTTCACTTCAGGGCAGGGTTTTAGTGTTAAAATGAGGTAGAATTTGACTCTTTATGTCAAAAGGTGAACTGTAGGACGTAAACACAGCTTGTGCACCACGTCTATAAGCTGCTCAAACTGGCTTAAGGTCTGCCGTTGCTTACCAGGAAAGAATGTGTGTAAGGTCAGTCTTCTGTCCAGTCAGAGTTATGGTGGTCTGGGTAGTAAATCAGGGTGAGGAGGGGGTCTCATAGCACCTATTGTTAGGGAATTTCAATCATTAGGAATTTAGTAATTTGCCCCCCAGCCAGGCCCTAAACCCTGGACCCATCTTAGTTGATAGAGGAATGTCTATTTTGGCCTCACAGATCACATATATTCATCAGAATAGTCCGAATCTTATTTTCCTTCTTCACTTGCAATGAGTGAATATACCACGAAGTAGAAGTTCATGTTCCAGCTAATTTTAGTTCATCCACATTTTCTGGAAGCAACCAAAAGTCATATGTGTTTAGACAGCTGTGATTTCTGCCAATTCAGCTTGCTTCAGGAACTGAGGGGATTCAATCTTACTTTATGCCAAAATCTGTTTGCTTGTGGCTGTTAGCATTAATCTTTTAACCTTTGATTCGCATTCATCTGAAAAGCTAGAGATGATTGTCCTTAATAATTAGTGCCATTCTGTATCGTTGCTTGGATTGCCCATGAAAACTAAATGAGACTTTAATTCACTTAGTAAAGCTCTGTCATTATTTTATCACTTCTAAAGAGCAAGCATGATTTATTACACAAATGAAACTAAGGAATAGTTATGTGACTTGTCCTTAGATTCCTGCAGCCAAGTGGATTTGGAATTCCTTTTCTAATTTGAGATTTATCTTCGCAGGAACCATATTGAGTTGACATGCCTCACAACATAAAGGATAAATTTCATGCCCCTTTGGCTGGAATATTCTAGTAGATCTATTTTCAGAAGTTAATCCCAGACTTGAGATAT
Source organism: Macaca nemestrina (assembly GCF_043159975.1). Classification (NCBI taxonomy): domain Eukaryota; kingdom Metazoa; phylum Chordata; class Mammalia; order Primates; family Cercopithecidae; genus Macaca; species Macaca nemestrina. The sequence goes on along the minus strand of NC_092133.1, from coordinate 117,623,475 downwards.
TTAAATTCTTCTTATTTATTCCCTGGGATGTGCCCAGTGCTCTGCATACATTCTTAATGCTTTAGGTGAAAGAAGGATCAGTCCAAGAGAAACATTCCTCCCCATGGAACAAGGGGTGGGAAGGGATATAAGAACTCAACCTAGAGTCAGAAGATCTCAATGCTGGAATCATCATCCACATTCGTTTTTAGATAAGGAAATTAGGTTCGGAATGAGAAGTGAAGGTGAAGTCTATCTGTTGACTTTGTCTTTGGTAACTAACAAATGATTGGACCCAATGGGAGCGTTGCTGATTTTATGCATTGGATACTTTGAAGATGAAAACTTCATTACAAACCAATGATTAATTAAGAGTTGATATTTATAAGTCACATGTTCATAACAGCATTCCATTTGAATTGAACTGTCCATTTAAGATAAATCCAGCTATGATAGAAGGCATGGTCTCCATTTTGAGCTGAGTTTCTGACCACATGAAACTCAAATAAGTCTAAAAGTTTCTCTGATATCTATCTACCATTTGCAGCAACGAAGATCAGATATTATATATTTACAAACTCCAGTGATAAATATATGTGGATAGATTGTATGTACGGTTAGACATGATTTAAGTTTTTGCCTCTTCCTAGATAGCTGTTTCTATTATGCAACTCTTTATAGCAATAAGAATTTAGGACTCCCCCAACACGTACCAAGCACTGTGCTGGTAAACAACAACAACAAACAGAGTAGAAGACGCTGTGTTTGCCCTCCAGGACCTGACAGTTGAGGTAGAGAAAGAAAATGTATTTGCTCAGAAGTAAGAGGATAGTAGGAAATTAGCATATAGTCAGAATCTATGGGGAAGGATCATGGATCATATGTTTACAGCTTAAAGGAAGAGAGCTACTGATGGACACTAGAAGTCAGGAAAGGCTTCATAGCAGTTCTAGGACTGTGGTGGAATCTTGAAGTGTGTGTAGGATATGAACCAGAAGAGAAAAGGGATGGATTCTAAGCACAGAGAACAAGTATGACATAGTAACACTGACGACAAGTGTGAAGGGACAAAAATACATATAATAAATTCAAGGGATATTTAATAAAGGAGTCTTGTCAGAGTTGAAGATTCATTTTGGTGAACGGTGGAAGATGAGGCCTCAGAAATGGATGATGAAAGGTCTCTGAACTGAACTAGAGTTTAAACTTAATTTCATACACAATAGAGAACTATCTGAGGCTATAATCAACAATCTGACATAAATAGAGTATAATCTTGTCTGTGGTATGCTATCCTGTCTGTGATATGCAACATATGTTAAGTCCTTGTGGGTTCAGCTTTTTGTCCCAGCTAATTCATTATCATTATTAAGGATTATCTTTCAATATATCTTACAAAGTGAGGCACTGCAAAAAGAGAACGAAAAGAAACTAGAAAGCTCTAGGGTTTCAAGAAAGTTGCCAAAAGTCTGCTTATTTTCATATATCACCTGATACTGAAACTTACATTTTGGTAACAATCCTCTGAACTGTTTTATTTCCAATGTTTTTAAATTTACTGTGGCGGGAAAACACCCCCAAAAGTCTTGCTAACCCATTTAGCCTGTGGCCAATACTAGATTCATCTCGTCCTCCCAAAACACTAACTGGAAAGTCAAGGACAAGGTGACAGGCACCTGATAGTCTATCACTTATTCCTCTTATCACCTGCAGGATCTTGAATGTGTTAAACTGTTCTAGTTCTCTGATCCCAAGAAAACTTGGAGGTAACTCTTTCAAGAGAAAACAAGTAAGGTTCTGACTGTTGAGCTAAAAACTAAAGACACTGCTTGCTGTTGGGTTCTTTGACTCAGGGGAGAGTCCCAGGAGAAAGTCACCATGCTGATATGGTCTGTCCCACAGGTGGCTCCAGTGATTAAGGCCAGAATGATGGAGTATGGAACAACAATGGTCAGCTACCAACCCTTGGGAGACAAGGTCAATTTCTTCCGCATGGTCATCTCAAACCCTGCAGCAACTCACCAAGACATCGACTTCCTGATTGAAGAAATAGAACGTCTTGGACAAGATTTATAATAACCTTGCTCACCAAGCTGTTCCACTTCTCTAGGTAGACAATTAAGTTGTCACAAACTGTGTGAATGTATTTGTAGTTTGTTCCAAAGTAAACCTATTTCTATATTGTGGTGTCAAAGTAGAGTAGAGTTTAAAAATTAAACAAAAAAAGACATTGCTCCTTTTAAAAGTCCTTTCTTAAGTTTAGAATACCTCTCTAAGAATTAGTGACAAAAGGCTATGTTCTAATCAATCAGGAAAAGCTTAAAATTGTTATAAATACTTCCCTTAATTTTAATATAGTGTGCAAAGCAAACTTTATTTTCACTTCAGACTAGTAGGACTGAATAGTGCCAAATTGCCCCTGAATCATAAAAGGTTCTTTGGGGTGCAGTGAAAAGGATAAAGTAAATATAAAATGTATGTTGACAATAAAAACTCTTGCCTTTTTCATAGTATTAGAAAAAATTTCTAATTTACCTATAGCAACATTTCAAATGTATTTAAATACATATAATTTTACAAAAGGAAAATATATATATTAAAAAAGATATCCTATTTTGTAACATATAGATTTTTATTTTATATGGGTTGTACAAACTGCAGGGGCAGATATAAAAACTAAGCCAGATTTTTTTTCCTTTCTCTTAATGGAGGCACAGTAAAACACTTAGCGAAGTTATTTTGAAACACTGACCCACAAAATTCTTAAAAGGTATTATTCCTTCTTTCTATACATGTTATGGCTTATCACATCTCTAAAGTTAGTATTTCAAGACAAACACAAAAGAATACTGCAAGTTTTTTAAAATAATTGATCCCATTGGCAATAAGATTCTCTTCCCCTTGAAGTTTTCCACCCTTTTTACTCTTAGCGGACTCACTGCAAGTGTGACAAGCCAGGCTTCATCTCAGATTAAATTAGGGTAATTGTCTCTATTCTGCTTTCCAATTTGGCCTGTTTTGAACAGAAGGTTGATGCTCGTTCTTGAGGCATCTTCCAAATAGTATTCTTTTATTAGGTCATTTGAATTAATTAGAGAAAATAAAAATAAAACCTAATCAGCCTGAGCAAAGAGGAATGAAGCACACTCCCAGAATGTGGTGAACCCAGAAAATTAAAGTTGGCCTTGGGAGAAGAGATCTCTGTGGGACAATAATGACATCATCCTGGCGCCATATTGCCACTGTCCAGGAAAGAGAAATTTACTTTCAGGACAGCTGCGCATTTCCATCCCCTCCCCGTTCCTCCCCACAAAGTCTCTCCCACCAGACTGCCTACCACTGGGACCCAAAATAAATAATTTATATTCCATGGGTGATTGTTTCTCATCCATGAAATGAGCAGCCTCTCACCCTAGATTTTGAGGCATTATCTTAAGATTTTCCTTTATCCATCTCCCATCAAGATCCAAAGTGACCAGAATATGCAGAAATAACAAGATCCTTAGAATTCAAAATAGTATTTTTAAAACATCCTTCTTTCCCTGTGAACCTGATAGAAAAACCTGAGCTAACAAAGGCTTCCATAGATATTTATGGGGTCACACGTCGTCAGATTCCAAGTGCTGATAGGAGAACAATAGATTCATATGCAGACTGCAAATGCAAATTTAGGAACATTCTCCATTTCTGAATGGACCAGGCAGTTCAATACTCAGACTACAGGTATACAAGGGAAGAGAGAAGACCCTGCCCTTCAACAGGTAGAAATGCCCTACAATATAACATATAGAAATGCCCTATAATATAACCACAGGATCTAGCCATCTGAAATTTTCATAAGCTTCCCCCTACATTATTTCTCCTAGGTTATATGCAAAAACAGTGATAACTTGATATGAACAAAGCTTTAGGCCTTTTCTGTCTAGAAAGCAAATGGGTTCACTATGACAATTAGAAGTAAACTCTTCTGTGCCACAGAATTTCATGAAGGAATAACCTTCCATTCTAGGCTTTGTCTAATGGCCAAACATCCCTTTCCTTTCTCAAAACTGCCTGGCCTGCTGAGAATAAGCACATAGCTGCCCGACTGTCTGGAGCCTCAGGCCCAAAGGTTCCACTTCAGAGACAGAGATACTAATTGATCCAACCTGCTGTCCTTCTTGGAGAAGACATTGCGGCCCAATGCCCTAGTGAACCAACCCTGCTCTACTCCAGGATGCTTTATCTTTTGGGTTACAGATCCTAGATTGTGAACTGCTGCTGCTGCTTTTTAGGTTAATGAGATAGTAAAATTTTAAAGGACAATTTGTGCCTATGTGTGAAATTCCAGCAAAACAATTCTAGCAAAAACAATAGCTCTTCTTCCCCACTCCCCTACCCCTTCCCAGTACTCCTTCAAATTGGCCGAGAGCCTTGCTCAGGCCTGTGCAGGGAAATCCTTGCCAACTGTAGCCCAAAGAAGAAAGCAAATAAAAGCCTAGTAGGTCCCAGTAGTTTAATAAATCATCTTGAAAGGAGATGTGTAATCAGGTCAGAAGAGAGGGAAGGAGGAAGGGAGGGAGGGAGGGAGAAAGGACAGAAGGAAGGAAGGAAAGAGGAAGGAAGGAAGGAAGGAAAGAGGAAGGAAGGAAGGAAAGAGGAAGGAAGGAAAGAGGAAGGAAGGAAGGAAATGGAGGAAGGAAGGGATGGAGGGAGGGAGGGAGGAAGGGAGGGAGGAAGGGAGGGAGGGAGGGAGGGAAGAGGGGAGATTATTTTGAATATTAGCCCAAGTTCCCAGTGCCATGGTCTTTATGTGGGCCCATTCTTTACAAGTCTTAGAAAAGTTTGGTTTTAGCTTTAATCAGAACTGGCATGGCCATTTTTATTTATACAGCAATATTGTGTTTATCATTTAAAATACTTGAACAAACAAGTGTGATATGTCTTTATCTGAGACCTATGCATGGTATGGACTTTATATACCGTCACAGGATGTGAGGAAAGAAAAGGAAATCAATTCTGTCTGACTGTGTTGCCTTTATTATCTTGATAATACTGTCTTGTCACCTCAGATTGGGGTTGTGCACTTTAGATCTGAACTGTACAGTGTTGCAAATCAACATGTGTTCCTGTAAAAGCTTGTACAATATATTATTGATATGTCTTTTTCTGTGTGGTAGCTGTATTGAACTTTGATATTATGAAAACTACATTTGCATCTGTTCCTGTTCTCTCTCTCTCTCTCTCTCTCTCTCTCTCTCCTCTCTCCCCGCTAACTATATGCCCTCCACATCGGCTCTAATAGAGAACATGCCCTCAGCTAAGCCCCCTACTGAGAAACTTCCTTTGAGAATTGTGCAACTTCACAAAATGCAAGGTGAACACCACTATGTCTCTGAGAACAGACGTTACCAATTATGGAGTGTCACCAGCTGCCAAAATCATCGTAGGTGTTGGCTCTGCTGGGCACTGGAGTAGTTGCTAATCTTCAGAATATGGACAAAGAAGGCACAGGTGTAAATATAGTAGCAGGACGAGGAACCTCAAACTGGGTATCATTTTGCACGTGCTCTTCTGTTCTCAAATGCTAAATGCAAACACTGTGTATTTATTAGTTAGGTGTGCCAAGCTACCGTTCCCAAATTGGTGTTTCTGAATGACATCGACATTCCCCCAACATTACTCCATTACTAAAGACAGAAAAAAATAAAAACATAAAATATACAAACATGTGGCAACCTGTTCTTCCTACCAAATATAACCTTGTGTATGATCCAAGTATTTTATCTGTGTTGTCTCTCTAAACCCAAATAAATGTGTAAACGTGGACACATCTCAGGCTGTGGATAATTGTTCTGACTTTGTCTCATAGTGGAGATGATTTTCAACAAATTGCTAGAATCAAAGGCCCTTCACTTGCCAAGGAGCTTAAAGTGTCTTTAGGTCTTTTGTGGGGGAAAAAAAAAAGCTCTTCTGCAGGTGCCCACACTGTAGCTTCTGAAGGATATCTTTGCCCCACTCTGATTTCTCCTTCAATCAGATCTGATATTTTTTTAAAACATATTTTATTATGGAAAATGTCACATACATAAAAAGGTAGAGAAAATAGTATAAATTCCTGTGTTGCCTTCACCCAGATTCAACATCTACTGATTATGAGCCTGAATCTTGTTTCATCCATTCCCCCACCCTTCTCCCTCCCCGACGTCCCCAACACTAAATTATTTTTATATGAACCTCTAAAAGATTAGTAATTTTTTTTTGAGCCAGAGTGTCACTCTGTCACCCAGATGGGAGCGCAGTGGCGTAATCTCGGCTCACTGCAACCTGTGCCTCCCAGGTTCAAGTGATTCTCCCGCCTCAAGCCTCCCAAGGAGCTGGGATTACAGGTGTGCACAACCATGCCCAGCTAATTTTTACTTTTTTTTGAAATGGAGTCTTGCTCTGTCGCCCAGGCTGCAGTGCAGTGGTGCAATCTCCACTCACTGCAAGCTCCACCTCCTGGGTTCACGCCATTCTCCTGCCTCAGCCTCCCGAGTAGCTGGGACCACAGGTGCCCACCACCACACCTGGCTGGTTTTTTTGTGTTTTTAGTAGATACAGGGTCTCACCATGTTGGCCAGCTGTTCTCGAACTCCTGACCTCAGGTGGTCCACCTGCCTCAGCCCTCCAAAGTGCTGGGATTACAGGTGTGAGCCACAGTGCCTAGCCTGGACTCCTTTAAAAGAAAAAATGTCCTTAATACCATTATCACAGCTAAAAGTATAGCAATATTGCCATGACAATGTCAAATATCCAGCTACTGTTCACATTTTGCCAATTCTTAATTTCACAGCGAAGTCCATGGCCTGTGGCTCAGAAAATCTGGTGAGGCTACGTGTTTCAGGACAGCGGAGACACCTACAATTCAGGCACACAGTACAATGCCATGTATGCACTGCTGTGCATATGCTGTGTGTATTTTCCAGTGTACTGAGTCTATTTCTGGACTTCTGTGAGTTACAAGTTCTGGTCTTGTGTTCAGGCGCTTTGCTCCCAGGCTCTCAGGAGCAGAGGATAAGTGGTGTGCTCAGGTTAAAAGCTAGAAAACCAGAGGAATTTAACAGATGGAATAGATACGCCTGATGTGCTTTGTCGGGTCCAGGTTGCCTGACAGGCTTGAGTTGCCCCTAATGGTAAAATTCTGGATGGAGTAAAGAGATACGATTTTAAACAGAGATGGGATACAGGAGGACAAAAAGGGGAGGAGGCTGAATTTCTAGCTAATGTCAATATTGATTATAGGAGAACCAGTAGAAGATAGCCAGATAAAGAGGATACTGCACATTCCTGCCTTTGTTCACATTATTCCCTTGACCTAGAAAGAATTTTCCACTTCTCCATGATTTGGGGAGCATCTTTTGTGGGTGCTAAGAGTGCAGGCTCTGGAATAGGATCACTGGGGATCTAATCACAGCCCCACACTGACTAGCTGTGAGACCTGAGCATATCACCCGACTTCCCCGACTCTGTTTCCTGGTTTCCTCTGACAACAGCAATTGTCAGAGGCTTTTGAACCAGAGCAACTCCATCTTCAATAGGGGCTGGGGAAAATGAGGCTGAGACCTACTGGGCCACATTCCCAGATGCTTAAGCCATTCTAAGTAACAGGATGAGAGAGGAGGTCAAGACAAGATACAGGTCATAATGACCTTGCTGATAAAACAGTTGGCAGTAAAGAGGCCGGCCAAAATCCACCAAGACCAAGATGGTGATGAGAGTGACCTCTGGTCGCCCTCACTGCTACACTCCACCAGCACCATGACTGTTTACAAATGCCTTGGCAAGGTCAGGAAGTTACCCTATATGGTCTAAAAAGGGGAGGCACGAATGATCCACCCCTTGTTTATCATATCATCAAGAAATAACTATAAAAATGGGCAACTGTCTATGGAGTAGCCATTCTTTTATTCCTCTGTTTTCTTGATAAACTTGCTTTCACTTTATGGACTCACTCTGAATTCTTTCTTGCGTGAGATCCAAGAACCTTCTCTTGGGGTCTGGATCAGGATCCTTTCCTGTAACACAGCCTTATTCATGAGGCTTTTGTGTGGATTCAGTAACATGGATGCACAGCACTTAGCATGGTGCTTGACACCTAGTAAGTGCTCAACAAACCTTGTGCTTGTACTGATGAGTTCTGTAAGTCAACTCACATCACCTCCTTAAACATTCACCTTCCTCTGAATTCCCCAACTACTAACTCTCTATCGGTAGTGGTCACTGGGCACCCACCTGACAAGTCCAGGCTGGAAATGTCATCTTTATCTTTGGCATCATCTTCTGCTTGTCCAATGTAGATTACCAACAGAGTCAACTAACATCACTCAGATTTGCTGACTGAAAGAACTGCTGCCTACTCCAATTAGGTGAACAAACCTCTTTCTAAATTTAAACTCAAGGAGATGTTCAGTTTAACTCAGTGTTTGCCATCTCAGACAACTCAGTCTGAAGCTTCATATGTGCTTTCCATTAACAGGGTCAGTCAGAGCCGTCTAACTCTTTTAATTTACTTGCTTATCAAAACACACATACATGAATATATATGTGTGTGTTTTTATATATATATATATATAGCTATATAGTTAAAAGTGCACATGGACACACACCCACTATAATTTAAGGGACTTGATGGTCCAAAAATAACATTATAATTTATTTCAATTATTGACACAAAACAGGAACAAACACCAAGAGATCAATAGCTCAGAGCTCACGTTTAGAGAGAACCAGAGGGGTCCATTTCCCCAAAATTAAACAGTGATGCTATAAAAACACACTGTGAGGATGTGGGTGGTTCACAGGCATAACCATCTATGTCTATGAAATGGAGAGGCTTGGGAGAGAGGAAAGGCCTGGAGCAGAAGGGCTGAGGAGGGGAGAAGGCTCTGGGGATTAGCGCCATGTCCCTTCCCCATCCTGCCCACCCTCCCTTCATCCAGCTCCCTGTTCTTCCAGCCCCTGACCTATTGTTTCACCAGTGATCTCTAAGGAAACTGTAAACTAAAAATTGCTTTTAAATGGTAAAGTAACTACAAATGAAACTGCCTTTGCAAAAATTGTAACAGTGAGAAAATTATGACAGCAAAAGAGATTTGATCTAATCAACCCCCATCTTGCCTGTAATCTCCAAACTGCCCTTCATCATTCCTGGGCTTGGACCAAGCAAACTTTGGGAGAAATTTAGTTTATTGTTTAAATGATAATAGCCCTCCCCAAAACTAAATCGCCTTTGTAAAGCTAATGAAAGTCCACCAGGTTACCAGGTTACCAGGATGAAAGCACCCTGAATTCTGCTAAGGTGTAGACGTAAAGGATTGCCAGCCATTGTTCGGGAGGTCCTAAGATTTGCAACTCTTCCAATTACTCCTGCAGATAACGTTACTATTATAGAACCTGAGACTGGCCTTTTGAGATGTCTTTTCAGCTTTTTGTGTTTCTGACAACCCATGGCTGCACCGGAACCCTCTGAACCTGACCCTGACCCTGACCCTGCTGAGCCATCCTGTGGCCCCACCTAGAAGCAGACTCCCTGGCCCGCCAAACTGTCTTTGAAAAACCCTAGCCTCTGAATTTTCAGGGGGATGGATTTGAGGAATAACTCTGTCTCCCACATGGTCTGGCCGGGCTTCTGGTCATTGAACTCTTTACTGCAATGCTGTGGTCTCAGTGAATTGTTTTTTTTTTTTCTGTGCAGTAGGCAGGAAGAGCCCATCGGACGGTTCCACAAATGGGCAGTTTTTTGCCATGGGCAGAGCAGATGGTTGCGTGTGAAAGATAGTAGAACATTTTTGACAAGAGGGGAAGAGAGACAGGGTGGGTAGAACTAAGCTAAAGACCAACTAAGTGAAAATATTCGCCTGAGACCTGGCATTCTCCTCCACTGAGGGACGCTGCTGGCCTTCCTCCAGCCCTGGGCTCTCTGAGGCCCCTTCCAGGAGTCTAAAAGGGCTGCTCACATTTGCCACATCTCTCCGAAGAAGAAAATACCGAGTTAAGAGACCTGACTGCATTTTACCTTTCCCATAAAGCCTTCCTCACTTACCCTGAACAAAACATACTGTGCTTGAAACACTGAGTCTGCGTAATCCTCTCACTCCTGGCATCTGTACTGCCTAGAATTGTTCTCCAGCTGTTTGCCATCTGTAAATCTGGTCTTTCGATTTTTCTTTGAGGGCAGAGACATGCCTTCCAGTCACAGACTTAGACAGCTAGAAATACCCTTGTCGACTAAAAGAGTCAAACTCTGTAAAATATTTGAAGATATTTATTCTGAGCCAAATACGAGTGACCAATGGCCCGAGATACAGCCCTGAGGAGATTCTGAGAACATGTCCAAGGTGGTCAGGCCACAACTTGGTTTTATACATTTTAGGGAAACTTAAGATATCAATCAATACACGTAAGATGCACAATGGTTCAGTTCAGAAAGGTGGGACAACTGGAAGCAGGTAGCCATAGTTAGATTCAAAGATTTTCTGATTGGGAGTTGGTTGAAAGAGTTAGGTTATTGACTACAGACTTAGGAATGTGTGGGTTAAGAGAAGGGGTTGTGGAGACCAAGGTTTTATCATGTAGGAGAAGCCTCCAGGTAGCGGGCTTCAGAGATAGACTAGATTGTAAATGATTCTTATCAGACTTAAAGAGTCTGTTCTATCAGTAATTCCAAATGGGAAGAGGGCTTAATGTGCTATGTCCAACCCTCCCTTCCCATTATGGCCCAAACTAGTTTTTCAGGTTAAGTTTGGAATGCCCTTTGCTGAGAGGAGGGGTCTATTCAGATGGTTGGGGGGCTTAGAATTTTATTTTTCATTTACATCCTGAAACGTCATCTAATGTAGAGTTTCCCAGACCCCGGGCTTTGGACCAGAGTGAAGATGGGTCCAATGTGTGGCCAAACGAGAAACCCAGGACCACCAAGAAGTGTTTTTGTGAAGCTAAAGCTATTCAATTTGCAGGACCGTCTCATCTCAAATTATGTCCTCATTATGGTTTTTAATTGTTATTGTTCATAAGGTATCCTTTCATTTAAAAGATAATACAGTGATGACATCTTACTTGACAAAAGAGTAAGAAACTTCATTTTAAACCCCTGCATCTTTAAAATTATAGTGGTATATAAACTGTAAATCTGAAAACTACCGATTTCATCAAATCTTGCAGATTCTCCCCACCCCATTTCAGGGTAATTAGCCCTTAATAAATGTTATTCAAATTGACTTGAATATTTACAGGTCAAATTGAAAGCTTTGAAAGACCGTGGATCGTGGTTTAATCTACGTGCTACTAGAAGCTAAGGATCTGCCAACCGTGTTTTCAGTTTCAAATTCACACACATCCCAACACCTCTCAGTGTTGGAATCCTCCTACCTGTTTGTGTGATTTTACTGCAATTTACCCAGGCAGGTGCTATCTTTGGCTTCACTCTGGCAATGCAAAATCATGAGATTTTCATCTTTTTCCTCCCCAGGTAGCCGTTTGATGATATCAGAACCTAGGATCTTTCATGATGTTTCAAAGAAACAAAAAATTAAAAATTTTGTCTTCGATAGATGGATGAGACGCTGTGACTATAAAATACCAAAATATCTTTGCCTCACTCTGTTTCGTTCAGATCCGAGTGAGTTCTGGGGCTGCATCATGATGTAGATGGTTCCCTGCTTCAACGAGGGGAGTGGCAATTCTTCTACTTCATGTTTGTTTCCTGGTCCATGATTCAAACAAATTCACACATTTGACAACATCTGCTGCTGCATGGAAACCAACAATTCTCTGCAACACAGATCAAAACGTCCATTTAGGGAAAGCACCTGGTTTAACATCTGCCTTGTTTATGCAAAGAAAGCTCTGATTTGCAATGACTTTCTAAACCCAGTGCTTTTTAAATATTGGCTGTCCCAGTTAATTCCCAGGGGAAGTCAGCAGTAGAGGATGGGGAGGGAGGTGAGAATGAAGAGAGGGCAACAAAGCTGTTATTGCAGTTTTATCTTCTTTATCCCAAAGGATATTAGAGTTTATTTTCTTGTGGCCTTTGATGAACTGCAATTACCAAATGTCTACATCAGATGCATATGTGAGTATTTTAAGACTAAATAATGAAAGGCATTTGTTTTCATTCTAGAAACAATATTAATATTCCAATGTATATGGGGTTCTTAGAGATGCCCCTACTCCCATCATCCTTACCTGATATTTTTTTCATGTATAATAATAGTAAAGGGATTCCAATTACCATGGTAACCCAAACAGCATTTGAATGGCCTGCCCAGTGTCTATGATAAAACAACAAATTGCAGGTGTTAATTCTGAAAGACAAGTGTTCTTAAGAAGAAAATTTTCTTCTTGTCCTAATGGCTGCTGAAGCATTGAGTTCTATTAACTTCCTTCCCAGGGATGTCCACAGCAAAGCAAACACAAATCTGACTCGGTAAATATTAGGCGTGGCTGGGTGTGGTGGCTCACACCTGTAATCCCAGCACTTTGGGAGGCCAAGGTGGGAGGATCACTGGAGCCCAGGAATTTGAGACCAGCCTAAGAAACATGGCGAAACCCGGTCTCTACCAAAATATACAAAAATTAGCAAGGCTTGGTGACACATGCCTGTAGTCCCAGCTACTCAGGAGAGATGGGAAGATTGCTTAACCCTGGGAGATGCAAGTTGCAGGAAGCTGAGATTGTACTACTGCACTCCAGCCTAGGGGATAGAGTGAGACCCTGTCTCAAAAAAAAAAAACAAAAAAAAAAAGGAAAAAAAAAAGAAAAAAAAGTTAGGAGTGCTGTGATTTCATCAGGGGAGGTATCCCAAAGGTCTGGGTTTGCAGCATCTTGGAAACCTAGATTCCTGCCAGGAGAGGTCAGGTCTGCGCTCTCACATTTTTATTCCTCTCACGCGGAGACTGCTGGAGCAGCAGCTGGTGTCAGACTGCCTGGCCTCAGATGCTGGCGCTGCCATTTATTAGCTTTGTGGCCCTGGGCAAAGCAGTTAACCTCTCTGAACCTCAGTTCTGTCATCTGTAAAACAAGAACAAAAATAACACTTACTTCAAAGGGTGATGGTGAAGATTCAAATGAGAAACAAGTCCGATGCCTGGAACAGAGTGACTGCAACATGTGTTCATCTTATCTCTATTTGGTGGTGTCCCCTGAAAGGACTGGGCTTAGAGGCAGGCCCTTCATGCTACCTAAACTCACCCAGAGAAGATCATGAATTCACACATAAAGGATCATGAACAGCAGTGTCACCCTGTAGAAAGTCACTTATGAGGCATCCCTGAGGACAGCAGGCAGGTGATGGAGGCAGCCCCCATCACATCCTTAGTCCTAGCTTTATTTGTGACTGGACAGAGACCAAGAGGGCTGGGCAGGAGAGTTGGGGAAAGAAGGAAGAGCAAGAGGAAATCAGTTATTTTAGTTGGAATGATGACCTGCTACTTCTTCCTCAGGTTCATTCTTGCCTCAGACAGGCACCCATCAAAGAATTAGAGCAAAATGGTGTGGAACAGAGGTTCTGGCTTCATGAGAATTGCTAACATGGTCATTTGCCTAATGGTTACTGGCTTCCATTTACACAATGAGAAGTAGTCATTGGTGTCAACTCACCATTGTTTATGTCCCCCCAGATTTCATATGTGGAAACCTATCCCCAGTGGGATGGTATTTGGAGCTGGAGCCTTTAAGAGGTGATTAGGTCATGAGGCTGGAGCCCCATGAAGGGGATTAGTGCCCTTATGAAAAAGACCCCAGAGAGCTCCCTCACCCCTTCTGCTATATAAGAATGCCATGAGAAATCTTCAACTTAAAAGTGGGCATTCACCAGAATTCAACAGTGCTGCCACCCTGATCTCATACCTCCAGCCTCCAGAACCGTAAGAAATAAATATATGGACTAGGCTCAGTGGCTCATGCTGGTAATCCCAGTACTTTGGGAGGCCAAGGTGGGAGGATCACTTGAGATCAAGAGTTCAGGACAAATCTGGGCAGCATAGCAAGATCCTATCTCTAGAAAAAATTAGCCAGGTATGAGAGGGCACATCTGTAGTCCCAGATACTCAGGAGGCTGAGGCGCGAGGACCACTTTAACTCTGGAGTTTGAGGTTGAAGTAAACTATGTTTGTGTGCCACTGCACTCCAGCCTGAGCAACAGAAGGAGACTCTATCTAAAAAAATAATAAATTTTTTAAAAAGGAAGAAATTCCTGTGATTTGTAAGTCCTCCAGTCTATGTTGTTTTGTTAAACCAGCTCTAGCTGAATAAAACAATTGAGAACACACTGTAAGAATGAAAAGTGACTTATTCTCCCCAAAGCCATTCAGGAGTTTTCAATAACACACACACAACACACACACACACACACACACACACACACACGCGTAGCAAAGGAGCATAAAAAGTTCCGAGTTGAAGTCAGCCCTGCTTCCGAGTTAGCCCTTGCTTTGTAACTTGTGCAGAATAAACACAAATAAACTACAAATTCCAGGGGGCTGAACAGCCACTTCTCTACCTGCAACCCTGTCTCTGCTTTTGGAAAAAAAAAGTTTGTGTTCCCTGTTAAAGTGTCAGAAGAGAGGCTTCTACACTGTGGAAAAGTAATTAAAAGTTTATTACAGTTGGCAAAAATCACTTTCAAGAAGGATTTCAATTTATTTAAACACAGTAACTTTGTAAATTCCAAGAAAATTCAATTATACAAACATGAAAAAAAATAAGAGACAATCAGAGTCTCTTTCAATTCAGATTTTAGTCAAAAGGAAATCTTGCTGCCCTGTCTTTTACCTTCTCTTTATTGCCTTTACAGTTTGTCTCTTTTAAGATTGCAGAGACTATGACAGTAAAGGATAGGGATTTTCTTTACTATTCACTTTCATTTAAATTGCTCACAACCAACCCCTCTGTACCAGGGAGACATAGTCTAGTGGGAAAAACCATTCCTCATTGTGCGTCTCCACGGCTGGCTGGGCTGGCCTGGTTTATTTTCAGGAATGAGCAGATGTTCCAATTATTACTTAGCAGCCAAGATGTAAGGAAAGAGGTGTTTCAATGTGTGTGTGTGTGTGTGTGTGTGTGTGTGTGTGTGTGTGTGTGCGCTTGTTAAAGCTGCAAAGGCAAAGCATCCTCTCACTTTACGTTCTTAAAAGAATGATGGAATTCCAGGTAAAATGTATATTGAGAATGAACCATCTATAGTTAGGCATGGGTAGGGAATTAAATTCTCACACTGAGGGATTATCTGTTTCATTCATAATGAGCTATCATAATTTATGATATGAGATTACTTAGTCTATGAGTAAACTCAATGCATGAGGGACCCCCACCCATTGGCACCATTAATCTCGTCTTTACAGCAATATTCCATAAGGGCACTGAAGGATGGCAGAGTCATGGACTGATTTTTCTGTCTTACCTTCACCTTGAATCTAAAGCAGCTACTCCAAAATTCCAGAAACCCCCTCAATACTTCCTAGACCAATGGCAAAATTCCCTGCTTCCTAATAATATATGGTCCCTTCACTTTAAGAATCCTGAGTGCCTTTTCCTCAACTGCAAAATTGGCTTAGTGATACTTATGGGAGAGGGTTGTAGGAATTTAGTGGAAAATATCTGGAAGGGCCTTGGCCCTGGCAAACTGTCCTTCCTTCTTCCCCTCCTCTGTCCTGCAATCACTCTTCCTCCCTATGGTCTTAGAATCGCCTCCTAATGGAGTTACTGCTGGTGAGTCAACCGGATCTACAGATTCACTGTGAATGTGATTGTTCACTGCCCTGGGTAACTCCTAATAGAAACTAAGAGGTTTTGTTTGGCTTTATTTAAATAAAATATCAACTGAGTCAATGCGCTTCTGCAGAAAGAGTCATGGGTTTGAGCACATTGGGAGCAGGTTTTATGCTAGTAAACTCATTTAAAAGGACTTTATTGGATTCCATTTAGACAGGGCCCCACAAGGGGCAGACCAGATAATCACCCATTAGCTGGAGAGCAGCAGCCACCTGAGACAGAGGACCCTAGGTTAACAGAGCGACAAAGGCCACTGCAGCTGCCTCTGTGCAAACAGATGACTCAATCGGATCATGGGAGGCCTCGGCATGCGTGGAACGGAATCAGCCAGGCTGTGTCTCCCACGCGGGCACCCCACTGCCAGTGCTCAGGAAGAAGCACGTTCAGCCTTCGTTCATCTCCTCACAGACCAGAGGAGGCTGCTTTCCCTGGTTCTCCTTTCTTTTTTTTTTTTTTTTTCTCACTCTGTTGCCCAGGCCGGAGTGCAGTGGTGTGATCTCAGCTCACTGCAACCTCCACCTTCCAGGATAGAGCAATTCTTGTGCCTCAGCCTCCCGAGTAGTTGGGACTACAGGCGTGCGCCATCATGACCAGTTATTTTTTATTTTTATTTTTATTTTAGTAGAGACAGGGTTTCACCATGTTGACCAGGCTGGTCTCCAGTCTTGGGCTCAAGCGATCCGCCGCCTCCCAAAGTGCTGGGGTTACTGGCATGAACCACCGCGCCCAGCTCTCCCTGGATCTCCTTTAAGGCGAAACACACAAGGATCTCGGCAGCCAAGAACCCCCGAGGAGGGGCCACGTTCCTTCAACTTCTGTCTGGCACAGGAACTGTAATTATCTTGTCCTCTCTGTGCTCAACCAAGGTAAAAACAGAAAGGCGAAGAGAATAAACCGACAAAAGCCTCAGTTATTATTTCTTTCTGAGAGTAAATAACATACAATTTGCTTCAGGAGTGCGGGGAAGCACATGCTACCTAAGAACATACACACGAACTTCCCATGTTAAAGAATAGGTACATAAAATAGATAATAGACTTAATAAACTCCCTCTGTATTCCAAGAATCACAGCCTAGCTCCTGAAAGAGTAGGGCAAGAAGGCCAGGCCCGGTGGCTCAAGCCTGTAATCCCGGCTCTTTGGGAGGCCAAGTTTGAGCGGATCACCCAAGGTCAGGAGTTCGAGACCAGCCTGGCCAACATAGTGAAACCCCGTATATACTAAAAATACAATAATTAGCCGGGCATGGTGGTGGGCGTCTGTAATCCCAGCTACTCAGGAGGCTGAGGCAGGAGAATTGCTTGAACCCGGGAGGCGGAGACTGCAGTGAGCCTATAATGGGCCATTGCACTGCTGCCTGGTGGACAGAGTGAGACTCTGTCTCCAAAACACAAAACAAAACAAACAAACAAAAAAGAGTCGGGCAAGAGTAAGTCGGGATAAACACTGAATATATTCAATGCGTTTGTTGCTGGGAGACAAAAATGAGATTACATAGTCTTGGGCTTCAAGGAGCTCTCAGTGTGGCAGGAGAGAGGAGGTAAGTTCACACAGAGTGTTGCGGTCATCCCCGTAGTGCTGTGAGGATGCCTCCGTGGGAGCACAGAGAAGGCTGGGTCTTGAAGGATATTTTCCAAAAGGTCGAGAGAGAAAGAGAGGCTTCCCAGGTCTCCTGCAGCACAAGCGGAAGGTGCGGGAGTCCATTCCGAGGGGCGGCGCTCCAGGAGACAGTGTGGCTCACAGCCCAGTGGGTCATCTGGGGCCAGTTCTCCCCTCGACAAACAGGATGCTGTGGTCATAAGGGACTAAATGCATTTTGTTGACTAACAAGCATTTTTTTTAAAAAAATCAAACCTAGTGAGTGGTGGGTGTGGAAAAATAATTTTTTTTTTTTTTGAGACAGGGTCTCACTGTCCCCTAGGCTGGAGTGTAGTGGTGCCATTGCAGCTCACTGCAGCCTCCACCTCCCAGGCTCAAGCAATCCTCCCACTTCAGCCTCCTGAGTAGCTGGAATGTAGGTATACAACACCATGTGTGGCTACTTTTTTTTTTTTTTTTTTTTTAATAGAGACAAGATCTCACTATGTTGCCCAGACTGGTCTCAAAGTCCTGGGCTTAAGTGGTTCTCCTGCCTCAGCCTCCTAAAGTGCTCAGATGACAGGCATGAGCCACCATGCCTGGCCCAATAAACATCAGACCTAAATAGATACTGTCCTGGAAGCATCTATGTGAAATGGGGGGAACTGTCTGAGGTTAGGCAACAAGTACACATTTATTTGGTGTGCGGGTTGCTAAGGTGAGGCCCCTGGGGCCAGAGCGAAGCCCCAGGGGGATATATCTGCTGAAGAACTTCCCCAGCACCTCTTCTTGACACTGGAAGGCTTGATCCTTGGCCATTGAAAGCTGGAACCCTGGTTCTGTACGAAGAATACCGCACATAAGAGAAGTCTGCGGTGGAAAATTTTGCTTATCTCAAAACTCTGATTTCTTACAACCAGATTAGAACAAGGGCAGTTTTAGGGGCAGCCATAGGTTCAGGAACCCTCAAGTACTATAAGCTGTAAGAAATGTTCGGTTACATTTAACAAAGGGGGACAAAACCTTGCTCAATTTATTATGCTGCAAGAAAGTAAAAATCTAGTGAAATCATTTCATGCACTTAAATCTATTTCATCAATAAACGTTCAGTCACATAAACTAATTCATGAGTTTCCCACAGAGCACATTAAAAATCACCTGTTTCCATTTCGGATATAACTAAATGGGATCCTGCCCCACTTGTCACCAACTTCTGCCCCACTTGTCACCTCACTTGTTCTCCTTCTGTAAATCCATCGCTTTGTCCCTATTACTATTGCCACTCACCTTAGTCGTGGCCTTAATTTCTGACTTGGAGTGTTGCAATAGTAATACTAAGTTAGTTAAGGCTCTTTGGTTGCAAGTAATGAAAAGCAACTTGAACTATCTTAGAGAAAGAAAACTGGGTAGAGTACTGGAAAAGTGCATAGAATCCAACCCCAGGAACATTCAGAACCTGAGAAGGGCAGTGATCAGGGGGATTTGATGGCATTAACCACAAGAGTTTATGTTTGTTCCCTCTGGAGCCCTACCATCCATCACTGGACTCAGCTCCCAATTCCCAATCTCTGTCTCTTGATTTTTTTTTCTTTTTCTTTTTTGAGACAGAGTTTTGCTCTTGTTGTCCAGGCTTGAGTGCAATGGCGTGATCTCAGCTCACCGCAACCTCTGCCTCCTGGGTTCAAGCAATTCTCCTGCCTCAGCCTTCCGAGTATTTGGGATTACAAGCATGTGCCACCACGCCCGGCTAATTTTGTATTTTTAGTAGAGACGGTGTTGCTCCATGTTGGTCAGGCTGGTCTCGAACTCCCAACCGCAGGTGATCCGCCCCCCTTAGCCTCCCAAATTGCTGGGATTACAGGCATGGGCCACCATGCACAGCCTCTTGTTCTTGCTCTTAAGGAAGAATGTGATTGGGTGAGCTTGGGAACAGATGTCTCCCCTGGTCAAGGTGGCCATCTCCAAGATGCTGGTATCATGTAGTATAAATAAGGTTCCCAGTCCCCATGCCCATAGATCAGGGATAGACATCGGGGAAAGGCAATGGTTCACAGCATGGCTGGCATCTCAGCAGGTGCCACTAGTTACCTAATGTGTGCAAACACACACACACTTTCTCTCTCCACAGGCGATTCATTGACTCCCTCAAGCATTCATCTAGCCAACACGTATTTATCCAGTACCCACTATGTCTGGCTCTGGAGATATAATGGGAAGTAAAAAGAGGCACAGTTCCAGTTGTCATGGGGGTATTCCTAAGTGGAGAGAAGACAATAAAACAAACAAATGTAAAATTGCAATTTTAATGTGTCATATATTTTCAACAAAGCTGGAAGAGAGGAATTTGAATGTTCTTACCACAAAGAATGGATAAATGTCTGAGGAGATGGACATGCCAATTACCTAGGTTAGATTATCACACAATGTATTCGTGTATTAAAACATCACACTCCCCTCCATAAGTTTGCAAAATTGTTATGTGTCAATTAAAAATAAAATGGAAGGAAGGAAGGAAGGAAGGAAGGAAGGAAGGAAGGAAGGAAGGAAGGAAGGAAGGAAGGAAGGAAGGAAGGAAAAGAGAGGTACGTGACATTACAAGAGCCAATGATAAAGATGTCCTTTCTTCCTGAGGAATTAACTTTACGAGAGAAGGATAAGAGTAACTCAGGTATAATGGGGAAAACGTGTTCCCGGAACGGGAACTGTGTATGTAAACACCTGTGGGGGATAGAAGCCGCTCTAGCAAAAGTGATTTACAGTGTTTGAGTTTTGTAGGTGTCTAATCATTAATGAACCAATAGTCTTGCCTATCGTGTGTATTGCTGTATCCTGGCTGCCACTGCAGGGCTTGGCCCCTGGTCGTCAGGCCTCATAGAGTAGACAGCAAGCGGGAACTTGTGCCAAGGTGGGGCTGGAGACAGGGCGAGCACAGGACCTGCAGGGCTTTGGAGAGCTTTTTAAGGTGTTGTGTCTTTGTCTTAAAAGAAATGAGAGTAGGGGGTGGATTTGCATATTGAAAGGACATCATGAATGTAATTTGTATCATCAATGTAAACCCACGTTATGAAATGATAAAACATTTTGCTAATTTAAAAAAAAAATCATCAAAGATATAATGAAACCTTTATAGTAATATTGTGGACTACAGTCCCTTACCTACCTTCTTGTTGAAAATGGCTAAAATTGTTAGATAATGTATTTAAAACATATTCTTAAAAACATCAATGATCTGGCAATAAATAAAAAAATACTCCAGGTCAGGAGTTTCATGAAGGCAGAAATCCAGAGAAATAAACCTAGCACTAAGCCAGTTATCACCTTGAGTTTATTTGACAAACTTTGTGAATCTGAGCTTTGGTTTCATGGCTTCCTAGGAGAAAGGAGACTAAGCTCCGTGCCTACTGAACAGAGACTCTTCCCCCATAAGGCTGAGACCTCACAAAGCTACAGCCCCAGTGTAGGTTTCTGAAGAACCAGTCGTGTGGCTATTGAAATCACCAAGAATAAAGCAGGAGTCGTGTTGGGATGACAATGAACCAGACATTACAATCAATGAGAAGGGAGTAAGTATCTGAAAGTACCTATAGATGCCTGCAGAAAGGAAGGGCACTGGGTTGTGTGGTCCAATGGCATGAGCTTCAAAGATAGGGGTCTGCAGGGAATTGGAGAGGGGGAGGATGGAATTAGAAACAGAAGAGGATGGAATTAGAAACCCTACTCTCAAACCTGGTGGTTCCAGGTGTGGGAGAGTGAAAACTAGCCAGCCACCAGCTGGACAGATTTCAGAGAAGCAGAGTGCTGAGGAAAAGTCAGGTTTCAATTAATGCAAGAAGAAGTGCATTTTCAGAAAAGAGACTGAGGATGTAGGAAATTGAGGTGCAGACCACCCAGGGGAAAGGCTTCAGGAGTAGAAGATGGATGGGGTTAGAGCATGCACAAAGCCTTATAGGAGTAAGAGTCTGTGTGGTGAGGGGTGGTCTGGGAGTCTGGAGCTTCTTGTGATGAGGACACAAAAGGAGATGAAGAGCACGAGAGTAATTGGTCCCTAAGGAAGAGGCCAATGTCTTGTTAATAGGCATCTACTAAACATGTAGTGAAAGCGTTTAGTCACTCTACTGACAAGACATTTACTCCCCACAAATTCTTCCATTCTCTCCACCCACCATCAGACATATAGGGACATTAAAAATTTGAAAATAATTGTCCTCTCACCTATGAAACTCAGTAAGATCACAGTCATCATTATTTCAAGGCAATTAACAGGGATAATATCCTGTCTTTCAGTAACTAGATTGCTTCCAAGAACTAACTGTAAGGTTTTTTGTTTTTTATTTTGTGTTTTCATAGGTTTTTGGGGAACAAGTGGTATTTAGTTACATGACTAAGTCCTTTAGCGGTGATTTGTGAGATTTGGGTACACCCATCACCCAAGCAGTATACATTGAACCCAATTTGTAGACTTTTATCCCTCACCCCCTTCCCACCATTTGCTCCTGAGTTCTCAAAGCCCATTGTATCATTCTTATGCCTTTGCAACCTCATAGCTTAGCCCCTGCTTATGAGTGAGAACATATGTTGTTTGGTTTTCCATTCCTGAGTTACTTCACTTAGAATAATAGTCTCTAATTCCATCCAGGTTGTTGTGAATGCCATTAATTCATTCCTTTTTATGGTTGAGTAGCATTGCAGTGTGTGTGTGTGTGTGTGTGTGTGTGTGTGTGTGTGTGTGTGTGTGTGTATCAGTTTCTTTACCACTCGTTGACTGATGGGCATTTGGACTGGTTCTACATTTTTGCAATTGTGAATTGTGCTGCTGGAAACATGTGTGTGCAAGTATCTTTTTCATATAATGACTGCAAGAACTAACTGTAAGTTAACTGGAGATTCCACCTTAACCCTGGGAATATAGTCCTATAAGTATCCAGCCCCTTCTTGAAGTGATCCCATCAAACACGTTTCAATTATTATCTTACTATTGCAAATTAAATTGAATCCTTCCTCAGACTCTTTAAGTAAAAATGTAAATCTGATTTTGAAGAAATGAGATGCATTCTCAAAGATAAACTAAAATATATGTCAGGTAGACAATAAGATCTCCACAGGTGGAAAAGCAATGACTGGAAAAGATGTGTTCCTATAATGCACAAGCTTGGAATGAATTCCAAACAAGGGAGGCACAATCTGATCTTTTGGTCTTTTCATGATTTTGCAGATCTTCAAGTACTTACACTGCTTCATTCGTGCCTCTCTAGCTACTGCCCTTTGATTCTGTGGAGAAATGTTAAATGGAAATGAAGCAACAAGAAAAATAAGGAGGTTTGAGTAAACACAGCTTGACTATGTTGTATTTCAAGAATACCTAAGGGAGACTGGGTGTAGTGGGTCACACCTGTAATCTCAGCACTTTGGGAGGCCAAGGTGGGCGGATCACTTGAGGTCAGGAGTTTGAAAGCAGCCTGTCCAACATGGTGAAACCCTGTTTCTACTAAAAGTACAAAAATTAGCTGAGTGTGGTGGCACATGTCTGTAATCCCAGCTACTTGGGAGGCCAAGGCAGGATAATCCCTTGAACCTGGGAGGCGGAGGTTGCAGTGAGCAGAGATCATGCCACTGCACTCCAGCCTGGGTGACAGAGCAAGACTCTGTCTCAAAAAATAAAAAAAAATAAGAATACCTAAGAGAACTCTAAATCCATGTATGGACTCATCGGATTAGAAATATTGATTGCTGGCAAAAATGAGTGCCTTTTGAGTTGTTGGAACAAAAGGGGTATTTATACCAACTTATTTGAAAATGTCTTAATCACTAGGCATATTAAATATGGGAACCTGAAAGATTTGCTTGGATATAGTGCAGGTGGAAAACCGGAAAAGATGTAAACAAATCTTAGGCTCAATTCACCTCAACCCTAGGGTGCCCAGATCATACAATTATGGATACAAAATCTGCAGATCATCTCACGTTTGAAAGAGAGGGAGAAAGTAAGCATTTTCTTAAAAATTTGAGTGACAAATCCAGACAGAGAGAAAAAATATGACAGGAATGCAATTAGCAAAAATGTAAACAAATCTGATCAAACATAGCAATTTGTTGAGAGATTTTTTTTTTTCCACATCAAAAGGTATGTTAACATTGCCCTGAAGGGTCTCCACTAGAGATAGTTAAATTGGTAATACACAAATTGAGGAAGTACTAGACATGCCATGATGGTCTACGGCATTAATTCCTGATGTTTTTGAATCACAGACCCCTTTGAGATTGACATTAAAGCCATGAGGCCCTCTCTAAGACAAAGGATATAAACAAAATATTTCTGTACACCAGATATTAATTTTCTTCATGTAGCTGAGATGAAAGCAAGTTTTTGGTTTTGTTTCATTTTATGATTTTCAAAACATCAGTAATAAAATGAAAACATGTATCCTGTGCCTACTTGACAGAGTCCTAGAAGCTGAGTCATAGACCCCAGAGGGTCATTGAATCACAAGTTTAGAGCTTTTGATCCTGGTATAAATTTTGATTTGAAACTACAAAGGAGTTCAGGTTCAGAGAGAAAGACCTCCTCCGTTCTCAAAGCCACCATATATGTTCTTTTAATGGCCAAGGACACACTGAGGAGAGGGAGCTCATTGAAGAATCAATGAATTAGATTCCTCTATTCCCTTCTGAAATTCATTTGAGCAACCTTTGTCTATGAAAACAAATATCCTTGCCTGCACACATTCATACACTGGACTAATTACTTTTTAATGTGAACTCTTGAAGCAGACTTTTTTTTTGAGACAGAGTCTCGCTCTGCCACCCAGGCTGGAGTTCAGTGGCCCTAACACAGCTCACTGCAGCCTCAACCTCCCAGGCTCAAGTGATCCTCCCTCCTCAGCCTCCTATCTGCAACCACAGAAGCATGCCACCACGCCCAGCTTTTTTTGTTTGTTTGTTTGGTTTTGTTTGGTTTTGTTTGTTTGTTTGTTTTGAGACAGAGTTTCTTGTCACTCAGCTGGAGTACAATGGTGCCATCTCAGTTCCCTGCAACTTTTGCTTCCCAGGTTCAAATGATTCTCCTGCCTCAGCTCCCGAGTAGCTAGGATCACAGGTGCCCACCAACACACCTGGCTAATTTTTGTATTTTTAGTAGAGATGGGGTTTCACCATGTTGGCCAGGCTCGTCTCAAACTCCTGACCTCAGGTGATCCGCCCGCCTCAGCCTCCCAAAATGGTGGGATTACAGGTGTGAGCCACCGTGCCTGGCCTAATTTTTAAATTATTTATAGAGATGGGGAATCTCCCTATGTTGCCCAGGCTGGTCTTGAACTGGGCTCAAGTGATCCTCCCACCTTGGCCTCCCAAAGTGCTGGGATTACAGACGAGAGGCACCACTCCCAGCCGAAGAAGACATTTTTAATCAAAGAGTAGGTGCATCTTTAAAGTTTTTAGTACACATGGTCATATTTTCCCACAGAAAGTCTGTATCCATTTGTACTCAGATAAGCAGAGTAGAAATTGATACAGATTTGTACTCTGTGCAGGGATTGGCCCAACCTCCCAAATCCTCACCAATACTTCCTTGACCTTATTTTGTTGCTTTTTAAAAGTTAATTTATATATTTTATTCATGTAAATATCTGTTTATCATTCATTTAATATAAAAGAGTAAGCCTAGGAGATCCCAGGTCATAGTACCCTTGACAAACCAAGGTGGCTGGCTGAGACTTTAAACTCCTAAGAAAAATTGATGAGACACTGGAGAGCATGAGCATTAGGAAAAAAAATTAAATGGAACAATCTATATTAGAAGATGAAGAATCAATCTTCATCTTCATCACCTAGGCAGACTAAAACTTAAAAATAAGCCAAGAACTATCCTCAAAGAGATAAAGACAAGTATTGAAAGCATGAGGTAAGAAGAAAAAATTATAGGAAAGAGATCAACTGGTGACACAGGACATGAAAAATATAATAGTTGTAGGAATGCGTTCACCAGAATAAATTAAAAAGCAAAGTGGATACAAAGAACCAACCAGTGGCCTTGAAGGATAAAAGATAAAAGAATGAAAGAAAAGTTAAGAGACATGAATGACAGACATCAAAATTGAGTGGTAGGCACCTGAGAGTGGACACCTATGTCACTTACTCATGATGATGTGTCAAGTCTTGAATAGGAACTCAGGAAAAGCATGCTCCCAGTTACTATTTCTTTTGGGAAAGCAGAAACTACTATATACATTCATATGTGTATGTGTATATATATTTTTTTTCAAGATGTGTATATATATATATATATTCATTTCTGTGTTTTACTGAGTTGCCTTATAAAAGTGTTCCAGATGGTGACAAGAAATTCCAAAATATATTTTATTCAATATAATTTTCAAAAGTATACTGTTTACCTCTTAAGTAAGAAAACCCAGATTGCAGGCTTCTTCTTTAATGGGCTGTCATGAAATCAAGTGGATTTTTAACATGTTCTGAACAGAGTAATTTATAAAGAGATAGGATATAATTTGAAGGTTGGGATAAACATCATCCTAAAGATAAAGCAAGAGAAAAGATGTCTTGTTGACTAAATAAAAAACATTGTACAAATAGTTTCTGGTTTGGTAGCATCTATTTGATGAATATAAATATGATGGGGTTTTTTCTTAAAAGATAAAAAGGACTTGTTAAAAGAAAAACTTTAGCTTAATTAAATTTAAAACAGTTTAATTGATCAAAGAACAATTCGCAAATCAGGCTGCGTCCTGAGCCAGAGAAGGCTCAGAGACTCCAGGAGAGAAACATGGTGGAAGATTTATGGACAGAAAAAGGGAAGTGATGTACAGAAAATGGAAGTGAGGTACAGAAACAGCCAGATTGGTTACAGCTCAGCGTTTGCCTTATTTGAACAAGGTTTGAACAGTTAGCCACTTTTGATTGGCCAAAACTTGCTGATTAGCACAGAATAGATTACAGTCTGTTTATAACTCCATTTAGATCATAGTTCATGATGTACGGAGAAACCTTTAGGCTGCACTTAAAATACGTACGGAGGCAGTTTTAGGATAAGCTTGATTTGACAGACTTTCCAGACACGAGGTTGTTTTTTTCTTTAAGTATTGTCTATAGGTTTAATTGATCTCTAGTTTATTTGATCTATGTGCTAAACAGTTAAGAAATGGCACATGATCTTTACCTCCTGTTGGCTGACACATATACAAAAAGAAATGGCACAAGAATAGTCATTTTCAGACTTGTTCTCCCTTAAATAATGAAAATCCAAGTGTTTTTTCTTCCTTTAAATAAACTTACTTTCAA
The DNA here is from genome assembly GCF_043159975.1 of Macaca nemestrina. Lineage (NCBI taxonomy): Eukaryota > Metazoa > Chordata > Mammalia > Primates > Cercopithecidae > Macaca > Macaca nemestrina. The sequence continues at coordinate 117,596,839 of NC_092133.1, read as the reverse complement.
AACTCTTGTTTTCCAAACCAGTTCTCTGATTTTTCTCCCATTTTTACACTTCGGCTTTTAAATGGGAAAATCATGAACCACGGTCAATGGAGACTAAGACTAAGGAAAATAGCTCTCAAAATAAGTCAAATTTGCTAAAAAGAGTTACAGTAACATTATACAGTACTCACAAATAGGAAGCTTTCTAACAAACCCCTTATTTCTGAGACATGTATTCCCAGTTGACATATCGTCAGGGAGTCCACACAAAGGAACTAGAGGACATCATCTCGTTCAACTCCGTTATTGATATATGCAGAAACTGGGGCACAGGGAGACAAACAATGTCACGGAGCCCGTGAATGGCAGCATCTAAACTAGCACCCCATGCCACAACCTCCCAGGTCATTTCTTGCAGTTGTCAGTGAGGTTATAGTATAGAACATTTTTAAATACTGACTAAATTATGCAGACTTGCAAGAAAGCAAACAATACAGTCCGAATCTTGGAAGGACAGGAGAGAGGCCTGGAAGGGCAGATGGCCAGTGTGTATTCAGGCAAGGAAGCAAGAGGCAGGGAAGCAACTGGAGGGAGGGAGCCTTCAGCAAGGCCTTGATCAGAAGGGCTCCTTGCCCAAGGAGAACCCATGGAAGATCCCATGCAGGAAACCGCTCACGGCCATCAGGTCTCACATAGCCATGGCTGGATACATGCCTAATCCAGTGGTAGAAGATACAGAAGGGCTGCCTGTGCATGAGCCCTTCTGATACTTGCCTCCTTCCTCCTCTACCCGTACCCACACATCAGCTACCCCTGTTCCCTCCCTCCACAGCCCACCAAAACCATCCCAAAAGAAGTCAGTCCAGGCCGGGCACGGTGGCTCACACCTGTAATCCCAGCACTTTGCGAGGCCGAGGCAGGCGGATCACGAGGTCAGGAGATCAAGACCATCCCTGCTAACATGATGAAACCCTGTCTCTACTAAAAATACACACAAAAAATTTAGCCAAGTGTAGTGGTGTGCACTTGTAGTCCCAGCTACTCGGGAGGCTGAGGCAGGAGAATTGCTTGAGCCCAGGAGGTGAAGGTTGCAGTGAGCTGAGATCATGCCACTGCACTCCAGCCTGGGTGACAGAGCGAGACTATGTCTCCAAAAAAAAAAAAAAAAAAGTCAGTCCAGTTGATTCCCCAATAGGTCTTATAAGTGTGTGGAATTATCCCAGAGAGTTTCTGCTCCTCCCCAACCCAACCCCTAAGTTTTACTCATTTTCTTGCTGATTCCTGAAATTCCTTCCATTAGAAAAAGAAACTTTCTTTTCCAATGGGGATAGGCAAGAGCTTAAAATATAAATGTTTGATTTAATTGCCATATTGGCTGGAATACATTTCACTGAAATGTTATCAAGCAATGGCTAATTTGCTCTCTCTTCCTCACCAACTCACCCAGTATGTCAGCAATTTTATCAGCTTTACCTACGAACAGCCCGTATCCAAACACTTAACACCATCACCTGAAACGCTCAGGCAGCAATCACCTTCTCATGGGTCTCTCTGGTCCAGCTCTGAATCGTTCTCTTTTCCTAGAATATGCGTTTAAGTCTATAGAGGTTCCTCTGAGTACTGCTTCTCCCTCTTGCCATAGGTATTAATTTAAGTACATTCATTGTCATTTATTTCTTGTCATTATTTACTTCTTGTCTACAATTTAGGTTTTGATTTTCTCTTTAACACATGAAGTATATAGAACAATATTTTTAATTTTCATGAGATGAGGTTTTTTTTTAATTTTCTTGTTTTTATTTTCTAGTTGTAGTGAAACAGTGTACAATACCATTTGGGACATAGGCACAGGCAAAGATTTCATGACGAAAATGCCAAAAGCTATTACAACAAAATCAAAAATTGAGAAATGTGATCTAATTAAACTAAAGAGCTTCTGCACAGCAAAAGAAACTGTCATCAGAGTGAATAGGTTCTCCCGACCTACAGAATGGGAGAAAATTTGTGCAATCTATCCATCTGACAAAGGTATAATATTCAGAGTCTACAAGGAACTTAAACAAATTTATGAGAAAAAAAAATCCTAATAAAAAGTGGGCAAAGGACAGCAACAGACACTTCTCAAAAGATGACATTCATGCAGCCAACAAACATGAAAAAAAGCTCAACATCACAGATTATTAGAGAAATGCAAATCAAAACCACAATGAGATACCATCTTATGAGAGTCAGAATTATGATCATTAAAGAGTCAAGAAACAACAGATGCTGGTGAGGATGTGGGCAAAAAGGAACGCTTTTACACTGCTGGTGGGAATACAAATTAGTTCAACCATTGTGGAAGACAGTGTGGCAATTCCTCAAAGATCTAGAAGCAGACATACCATTTGACCCAGAAATCCCATTACCGGGTATAAAAGGAATATAAAGGAATATAAATCATCCTATTATAAAGATGCATGCATGTGTATGTTCATTGCAGCACTATTCACAATAGTAAAGACGAAGACATGGAATCAGTCCAAATGCCCATCAGTGACAGACTGGATAAAGAAAATGTGGTACATACACCATGGAATACCATACAGCCATAAAAAGGAACAAGATCATGTCTTTTGCAGGGACATGAATGGAACTGGAAGCCGTTAGCCTCAGCAAACTAACACAGGAACAGAAAACCAAAACTAACCTCAGCAAACTAACACAGGAACAGAAAACAAACACCACATGTCCTCACTTACAAGTGGGAGCTGAACTATGAGAACATGTGGATGCAGGGAGAGGAACACCACCCACTGGGGCCTGTTTTTGGGGGAGGCCAGGGGAGGGAAAGCACCAGGAAGAATAGTTAATGGATGCTGGCTGGGCTTAATACCTAGGTGATGGGTTGATCTGTGCAGCAAACCACTATGGCACACGTTTACCTATGTAACAAACCTGCACATCCTGCATGTGTACCCCAGAACTTAAAATAAAAGTTGCAAAAAAAAAAACAAAAACAAGTTACATCACCTAGATATATATATATATATATATATATATATATATATATATATAGCCTGTATAATGCAACTCAGCAACATCTACTGTCTGGCCAATATATGATTAATTTTTGTAAATACTCAATATCACATATTTGGATATAAATTTCTGTGTGTGCATATGTAGGTATGTATACACACACACATATATATATGTACACACATATGTATATATAAAATTCTCTCTCTTTTTTTTTTTTTGAGACGGAATCTTGCTCTGTCGCCCAGGCTGGAGTGCAGTGGCAGATCTCAGCTCACTACTAGCTCTGCCTCCTGGATTCACGCCATTCTCCTGCCTCAGCCTCCCGAGTAGCTGGGACTACAGGCACCCACCACCATGCCTGGCTAATTTTTTGTATTTTTAGTAGAGATGGGGTTTCACCGTGTTAGCCAGGATGTTCTCCATCACCTGACCTCGTGATCCGCCCACCTCAGCCTCCCAAAGTGCTGGGATTACAGGCGTGAGCCACCATGCCTGGCCAAAATTCTCATTTTTTATATATATCCAAAATTTCTAAGCTTTATGTATGTATGATATATATACATATGTAGATATAATCTAATTGTAAAATTTGCTACTTGAATCCTGTATGTTAACTGACATAGAACTCCACAATGGCAGAGATTTTTGCTTATTTTTTCCTTGCTATAATCCTCAGCATGAAAAACAGTTTCTGGAACATGGTAGGCATCTAATAGATGTTTATGGAATGAATACTAAATATACATATATTTTCTGCTTTGCAGTTCAATTTTTGAGAGAGATATATTAAAATGCCTCAATGGGCTATAACAGAAACTCCTCCGAGGGGCCAAATATTTGGGAGAAAAAGGAGTTGACAACATTGTTGAGAAATATAAAGGCCCACACAAAACTGACTGATTCAACAAAGACTTACTGTATACCTCAGGTCGTCAGGCACTGAGAATTTAAAGACGCCAGAGCTACTGTTTTGCGTCAATCCAGGGGGCACCATCCACATCCCAGTTAATGTGAGTGTGACCTCTGAAGTTGTGCCGTGCACTCCTGCACCACTATTTGCTAGGGACTTATGCTTGTTCTCAACGGTGCTTAAAATACCTACTGGGAGGCTCAGAGGTTTGTATTTTGAGGTCCAAAAACTCTTATGTAACAAATTCTATAGTGATTTCTAATGAAATCACTATATTCAAGGCATGGATTCCCCTGTTCTCTGCCCTGCCTCAATCTTAACACCTCAAAACACACATCTCTCTCTCTCTCTCTGTCTCTCTCTCTGTGTGTGTGTGTGTGTGTGTGTGTGTGTCTCACCATGGCCAACCTGTAATGTGTTGGCAAATTCATTATAGCAGCAGATGCTCTTCTTTTCAGGGACTATTTAACTCTGGACTTTTGTAATAGTCCAAAACACACACACCTACAATGAAAAACATCTGTGTAATGAAAATATTTGTGCAATGAAAAAACATCTGTCTGAAATCTTATTTAGGGCTGTCTGCCACAAGTCAGGAGAGTTCAACCCCTGAATATGTTCCTGGTCAATGATAGTTAAACTGTTATAGCTTTGGGTAAACCAGACCTTGACAGAGCCTCCAATCAGTAATTCAATAGCTGGAAAACTGACCCCAATCATTGTTCATTGCCCCTGCTCAAAAACTGCTTCCACAGAATTAAATCATTTCTCTAAGGAAATTTTCAAAGTGAATGATTTATTAGCAATTACAAAAGAACCATGACTCTGCTTGGCAGCTATCAGAATGCCATGACCTCAATGAGTTACAATGGAATTTTCTGGAAGAATGTAGAAGAGAAAAAAAATGTCACCAAAATTTTGCCAGAAATTCTGTAAGCATTTTGATGTTTCGACCATTTTATTCCTTCCTAGGACATTTTTCTATTCCTAGCTGAATATAGAACCTGGTTGTCAAAATCATGATCATCCCTCTTTCTTATTCCAAGCAGTCAGATTCCCTGATACCTCCCTTCAACAATGCTATCAATGGCCATCTCTAAATAGCAATGTTTTCTTCCTCACCTGCTTCCATCACTCCTATATGCCCTGGGGTCTGTTGTTGTTGTTGCTGTTGTTGTTGTTGTTTTTGAGACGGGGTCTCACTCTGTCGCCCAGGCTGGAGTGCAGTGGCGCTATCTCGGCTCACTGCAAGCTCCACCTCTTGGGTTCACGCCATTCTCCTGCCTCAGCCTCCCAAGTAGCTGGGACTACAGGCGCCCACGACCACGCCCAGCTAATTTTTTGTATTTTTAGTAGAGACAGGGTTTCACTGTGTTAGCCACGATGGTCTCGATCTCCTGACCTTGTGATCTACCCGCCTTGGCCTTCCAAAGTGCTGGGGTTACAGGCGTGAGCCACTGTGCCTGGCCTGCCCTGGGGTCTTAAAAGTTTGAGGAAAATATGTGCTTCGAGAAAAATAGCAGTGAAATTTGGGAACATAAAAACTGCTTCATGCACTGAGAAAATTTCCACCGCTGCACTTAGACCTCTCTTGAATGCCAAGTACCTGAAAACTAGGGCAGGGCTTCTCTCCCACTACAAACCAAGTGTGTTAGGCTATAAGGTCTCTGAAGGCAGCAGCAGTATGGCAGGCCAGTTCTCACGAATGCAAGCCTCCGTAACAACAGTTTCAGTACTAAGTGGTTAAGTTAAATATTGAAAGTTTAAAAAGCCAGTTCCCTTATATAAAGGCTGGAATGTAACCAAAGCCCACCAAGAGTTTTGCCTAGGCTTTTTCTGGGCCTTAAAGCAGGATTCAACAAGTTTTATTGTGGGTCTGAAGAAACTCTCCAGGCTTCCACAAACAAGTTTACTGGGGCTCTGAAGGAACTCCCCAGACCTCCGTGATTTAGCAGGAGATAAGATAGGAGTAATCACCCCAGCACCTGGACCCACTTAGATTAAGTAAATTACTGAGGCTCCAGACGAAGCTCTTCAGGACTAGACCTTAGTTACAGATTAAAAGAAATTAATCACTTATGTCTTTAGATGAATGCACACTTACACGTAGACAAGACATACAGCTTACAGGGTATATAAGCTCTAGAAAACTTTCTAATTTTGAGTTGGTCTGGTGATAATTTCCAGGCCTTCTACCTGTAACTGGTTACAGAAATAAAACCTCTCCTCCTTCCCAGTTCATCTGCATCTCGTTATTGGGCCGCAAGAAATAGCAGCCTAACCCTCAGTTTGACCCGGAAGCAGAATTTGGCATGCCAGCCAGGAGATACAGGGACGGTGCTGTGTTCATCGGCCAGCGGCTTGTGATGAGACAGTGTTCAGGAGGATCCCAGCAGCTGTCAGTGAGATTTTCCTGGGAACCCTCTTGAAGGGTCCTGTGGATAAAAATGCACGTCCCTTTCACTACTGGGGAAGAACGGAGATCAAAAGCAGACATGCTCAAAGGGTGAGTTAACCTGATGGCATGCCAGGAGCATATTGCTTTCCTATCTGGGCTTGCTAAGCTGTTTGTCCGGTACCACCACGGGAAGTAATAGGGCTCGCTCATACACCCACTTTGCATTTCTGTTGAGATCAGGTTTTGAGTTGGTTTTGAGTCTGTTTTGCCTTAGTGCACTCCCCCTTATGTTGTCCACGTTTTGCCTTTACTTATTTGTGTATCTGTCTTATTCCCTTTGATATCATGTAAACTTGAAAATGGAAGATATTGGGTCCATTCCCGCTGGGAGGCCTCTGAGAAGGGAAAATATTTTTTAGAAGCTCAATGGTTGAGGGTCAGCTTAATTAAAAGCTAACCTCCAAGATGTGTATACGTATGTGAGCATGTTTGCATTTAAAAGGCCTTCATGTTTTTATTTCTCTCCTAGGACCTTGTCTTTTTAAGCCAAAGTTTTTTCTTCTCAGTTAACTAGATTCTGTTTTCTTCATTCATAGCTGTTTCAACAGAAGCTACTCTGGGGCTTTGAAGAAAAAGTGTAATTTAGACACTTAGAAATGTCTTTGTTTGGAAAACGTTTTTTTAAGTGCACTGTAAAAACATCACATAGTCTAGCCTCATAATACTTCTACCTTTTTGAAAACCCAGGATTCAGTGTGGGCTCTGCCTGGAGCTCAAAGATGCAGTTTAAAGATAGGGAAAGGTCTTATGAATCTATAAAATGTACTTCTATTGGCATGCCTAATACGTGTATGTATTTATGTCTTTGCACACCATGTTTCACTATTGAAAATATATACAGGAGTTCTAATTAATTGGCTCAAAGAAAAATAAAAGTGCTTAAATACTTTAACAGAAAAAAGAAAAGACTAGTCAAATGCTTTTTCAAGTTATGTGACTAAAATAAAATCTTTAATAAACAAGCTAGCTTTAAAAATTATTGGTAAAGTAATATTAGAGATGTCTTAAGAGTTGCCAACGTACATTTTTGTTTGCATTTATTGATCACGTAATTTCATACTTATCTCTACCAAATACTGTAAGGTGTCAAAATTTGGCATAGAAGTTACAAAACTATAACTCATCCCAAAACAGAATGATCTTTGCTTGTGTAATTTTAAATAAATGAAACATTAATAATGGTTTAATGGAGATAGCTAAATCTTGAATTATTTAGTAAAAATACCCCAACTTCTAATCTTGTAGCCTTAGGCAGTCTAATCCACAGACATGAAGGGAGTTTGTTCTGGGAAAGGACTGCTATCATCTTTGTTTCAAAGCTAAACTATAAACTAAGTTAATGAACAAGAATAACTTGGAGGCTAGAAGCAAGTCAGTTAGGTCAGATCATTTTCACTATCTCAGTTATAATTTTACAATGGCGGTTTCATGACTTTAACTGATGACTATTGCAGTTTTCATAAATAATCGAGGTAAATGATTAAAATAAATAGATAAATGTAATGGGATAAATACTCCATAAACTTGTCATAATTTAGAATCTAAAGTTAAATTAAACAACGGATATTTCATTATTTGCGTATTTGCCAATAAGATGTATTGCAGGAAAACATTCTTTTTTGGTTCTTATTGATTTGAATAAGTGTTCTGCAGCTTGCTCTTTCTCAGCTCCCTCTTGACGGCAAATGACTCTTAGATTTGCTCTTTTGGAGTTATTTTCTAGATCTCATGGGCATTCTTTATCCCTTTTATTCTTTTTTTCTTTCTTTTTTCCACTGGCTATGTATTTTCAAATAGTCTGTCTTTGAGCTCACTACTTCTTTCTTCTGCCTTATTAGTTCTGCTGTTGAGACCCTCTGATGCCTTTTTCAGTTCAGCCAATGTATTTCTCAGTTCTAAAATTTGTTTAATTTTGTAAAAAATTATTTCAATCTGTTAAATTTCTCTGATAAACTTCTGAATTGCTTTTATAAGTTATCTTGGAGTTTGCAGAGTTTCCTCAAAACTGCTATTTTGGATTCTTGATCTGAGAACTTACATATCACTTTCATTAGGGTCAGTACTGGAATCTTGCTCTATCCACTTAGGGAGGTCATAGTTCCCTATTTGCTGTTGTTTCTTATAAGCATACAACTATGTCTTCGCATTGAAGGATTCATTATTTATTCCAGTCTTTGCTGTCTGTGTTGTTTTGCTCTTGCTAGCGTATGTATGTTTAGAGGTTCCCTGTGAAGTTTGCCTGTTGATTCCCTTAGCACTAGATCACTACCTCCTTTTTGGCACTAGATGGTGCCCTAAGACCAGGTTTGTCACAGCTTTTACAACCTTTCAAAGCACTGCCCATCTTGGAAGGGAGGTGTCCCAGAGGGGATTCCCTGGCTGGGTAGGAAAGCTGGCTAGGGGTTTGTGTCCCCAAGGATCCATGCAGGGCACCTCCTACAGCATGGTGCTGCCAAACTGCCTCTCTGATTTGACATCTCTTTGTCTGGGATGGAGAGCAGCTCCCAAGTTGTATGCACTGGGGCTGCGAGCCCCACCTCTTCTATCTGGCTCCAGATGCCCTCAGGGTCCTTCTGTCTGCAGACACTTATGATGCTTCCCATCCGCCGAGACAGGAACAGCTTTCCTGCATAGGAATTCAAGATATTTTGGAAGCTGGCTGTCCACCTTGACCTCACTTTTTCCGGTGTTGAAAGCATGAGTGCTGGGGGACATTTCCAGGAAGTGCCTCACAGTTTGAAGAAACGGCATTATGAGTAGAGAAATCAATTTCTCCTATGTTCTGCTTGCAGTTTTTCACATCTTTGTGTCTGCAGGGATTGTCACAGCCTCGGTTTTGAGTTCTTGGATACTGGTGGTGATGATCTTTACACTGGCTAGTTCTGTTTCATTTCCTGTATGGGAGAGTGAAGTCAGATTACTTCTGTGCCATTTTGGTGACATCATCTCAGCCCTTATACTTTTTCACATCAGTGTGAAAAGCTTAAATTCTCACATTTTTAGTCCTATATATTTTCAAACTAGATTTCTTAAATGCCTCCTCCAAAAAAGGAATTGTAAAATCTTATCTTCTAAAAATTATATTAAATCTGGAGTTTTGTTTTTGTTTCTTAACAAGCACATTTAAACTCTAAGCATGCGCCTTGTTTGAATGGTGATTGAAGGTAATGGTAGTGGCTTTGGCGTTTCTAGGCCTGAATTGCCCCAACTTTGCTTTTACTCATCCAAACCCTGCTTTGGGAAAATTGAAATCCATTAATATTAAAAATTCAAATTTATACATAATTAATCTGAGTAATACATTTTACTACAAAAGAACTAAAAAGGGGTTTTAAAAGGTTTCACTTCTAGTTTCTCCTAAGAGTTTCACTTGCGCCTTTAAAATACCATTTTCCAAAACTAAATGTATATATAATTTTCATAAATAAATCAATCGAGTATTTTTTTAATGCATATCAAAATAAGTTTCTTGCTGTTACCCATTTCTCTAGCCATCAAGAATAGTGATACTGGTTTTGGGAGGCTGAGGCGGGAGAATTACTTGAGACCAGGAGTTCAAGACCAGCCTGTACAATAAAGTGAGCTGTAAAAAAAAAAAAAAAAAAAAGAATAATGATACTTTCCTTATTTTATTTTATTGTTATTTTTTTTGAGAGAGTCTCACTCTGTCACCCAGGCTGGAGTGCAGTGGTGCCATCTTAGCTCACCGCAACCTCTGCCTCCCTGGTTCAAGTGATTCTATGGAGTAGCTGGGATTATAGGTGCAGGCCACCATGCCCTGCTACTATTTTTATTTGTATTTTTTAGTAAAGATGGGGGTTCACCATGTTGGCCAGGCTGGTCTCAAACTCCTGACCTCAGGTGATCCACCTGCCTCGGCCTCCCAAAGTGCTGGGATTACAGGTGTGAGCCACCACACCTGGCTGAATAATAACACTTTCAAAGAGCTAATCTTCTGGTCCAACATTCCACCTTTTACACCATCTCCCACTCTCTCACCAAAGTGTCCTATAACTGCCCTTCTTAAAACTTTTACATCTGCAATACTAAGTCCAAATTCCCAAGCATGACATACAAACCCTTTATGATCCGGTTCTTTCTTATCTCTCCAGCCTAAACTCTTGACAATTTCTCCTTTCCAAGCCCCAAGTGCCCCACCACTTCCTCTTCCAGCCTCTCCAACTATGTTGGACTCCCCAGCGCACTACACAGAGTATACTAGTACAGGGTGTGGCCTGTTCTGTGTCTAGGCCTGAATGGTTGCAAACACCTAAGCATGTGAGCAATTTATTTGTGTATTTGGCTGTTTCCCTCCTCAGGTTCTGAGTTCTTTGAGGCCTGGGATTACGCTCTATTATATTCATATACCCACATTGTGCCTGACCCGCCATAGGTGCTAATAAATATTTTATGAATATAAAATCGTTGAAATAATTGATATAAGAATAACCAACCAATGTTTACACAGAAGACAATACTCAGAATCTCATAAGGGATGGGAATTTTATTCGATGCTGTACATTACTGTCAGTCAAAGTGACCATTAGCACAGTTGGATCGTCAAATGTTGATGAATAATCTAAACAATGGAAAACTAACTTTAAGCCGCACATTAAACAAAATAAAACATTACTGGTAGATGCATTATATTGCATTTAATAAAATGTGTTAATACTTATGAAAGTATTGCCTTTATGGAAACTTTTTTTTTTTTTTTTTTTTGAGATGCAGTCTCTCTCTGTCGTCCAGGCTGGAATAGTACAATGGCCTGATCTTGGCTTACTGCAAGCTTTGCCTCTCAGGTTCACGCTATTCTCCTGCCTCAGCCTCCTGAGTAGCTGGGACTACAGGCGCCCGCAACCACACCCGGCTAATTTTTTGTATTTTTAGTAGAGACAGGGTTTCACCGTGTTAGCCAGGATGGTCTCGATCTCCTGACCTCGTGATCCACCCACCTAGGCCTCCCAAAGTGCTGGGATTACAGGCGTGAGCCACTGCCCTCAGCCTTGAAGCTGCATCATTGTCTAGGGTAAATATCCGAGGTTCATCGTCTCACACCAAGGGAATCGAGGACACAAATACATAAGAATTGAGTTTAAGAGTAGAGGTTTAATAGGCAAAAGAAAGCGAAAAGAGAATAACTCTTTCTCCTGCAGACAGAGGGGTGCCAGAGTGAGTCTTCTGGTTCTGTGGTGAAATGCATAGCTGAGCTTGAGGAAGTGATGTCTCATTCACACAGGACTCAAGAGATTGGTTGGGCCAGGTGTGCTGTTTACATAGCATGCGAAAAAGCTGGCTGCCCCACCCTCATATGTTATTATGCTAATAGGCTCTTTACCTGGCCAGCACCATGTTATCCGCTTCTTTACTGCACACATGGTTGACAAAGCAAAGGGAAGACGGAGTCTCCATGTTGAACATACTTGGCCCCAGTTAGCCTTTTCCTATTGGCCCAGCTGCTGTCATTCACCTGTGCAAGCTTCCAGTTAGATTGCCAACGTCTGCAGCTCGATTTTAAGGCTGGTCTTTGTTAGAGAAGAAATGATTTGAGGGTGCTTTTCATTAAAAGGAAAACCTTACTGAGGACTTTCTTACCCTCACTATCTGCCTAAATAATTTCTTTTTAATTTCTATGTGAATATTATACCAATTATGGCATTTCACAATCATTCTAGATTAAAGGGGGCTTGATTACAAACTGAAAACCTGTATTAAAATACATACATTTTATCTCACATACAGGTAACTATTGCCTTTACAAAACATATTTTAGAACCTGTTATAATAGAGGATGAAAGTAAACACAGCACTTACTCCTAGCTTAGGATCAAACACTTGGAAAACATCTGACAAAAGTCTAATATTCAGCATCTGTAAGAAATTTAAATATACAAGAAAAAGCAAACAACCCCATTAAAAAGTAGGCAAAGGATATAAACAGACACTTTCTCAATGAATACATAGAGAAATGCACATCAAAACGACAATGAGACATCATATCACAGCAATCAGAATGACTATTACTAACGAGTCGAAAAATAACAGATGCTAGTGAGGGTGCAGAGAAAACGGAATGCTTATAAACTGTTGGTGGGAGTGTAAATCAGTTCAACTATTGTGGAAAGTAGTATGACAGTCCCTCACAGAGCTAAACATGGAACTACCATTTGACCCAGCAATCCCATTACTGGGTATATACCCAAAGGAAAGTAACTCATTCTACCGAAAGACACATGCACATGTAAGTTGATTGCAACACGATTCACAACAGCAAAGACATGGAATCAACCTAAATGCCCATCAGTGGCAGCCTGGATAAAGGAAATGTGGTACACAAACACCATGGAATACTATGCAGCCATAAAAAAGAACTAGATCATGTCCTTTGCAGGAAAGTGAGTGGAACTAGAGACAATTATCTTCAGCAAACTAATGTAGGAAAAAAAAAAAAACAAATACCGCATGTTCTCACTTACAAGTGGGAGCTAAATGATGCAAACACAGGGACACAAAGAGGGGAACAACAGACACGGGGTCCTACTTGTGGGGGGAGGGTGGGAGGATGGAGAGAATCAGAAAAAATAACTATTGGGTACTAGGCTTAGTACCTAGCTGATGAAATAATCTGTACAACAAACCCCCATAACACAAGTTTACCTATATAATAAACTTGCACGTGTACCCCTGAACCTAAAATAAAAGTTTTAAAAATAAACACTTAGAGAAGAAACTTGGGCAAAAGTATTCCTGCAGGAGAAATGTCAGACAGAAACTCCCTTAATGGAGGACATAGCCCTGTGTCTACTACTCTCCACCTGAGAAATGTGGAGAATACTTAATGTCTTAGCCATCTCCCTAAATTTTCTGTCCTCACACACTTACTGCCTCAGAGGCTTGGTGGCCCAGGTTTCCTGGAACAATGTATTTGGCATAGCTTAGTAAGCTTTCTCTCGAGTTTACAATCTCCTTCTTTGGAAGTATTTTTTAAAATTCTTAAAACATATTATTTGGCCCCAAATAGTTCCTATTGTTTACTTAAGCAAGTTTGAGCCATTCTTAATTTTAGTAGGTTCTGAAATAATATTCACTTGACTTTTTTCTCTTAATTGCTGTCTTACCTTATTAATGCACATTCCCAATGGTGGCCAACAGTTACTAGCTGCTTTACTGCTGCATCATATTTCATCAAATTCAAACAGGCATAAAGAAAAAAAGGAATAGAAGATGTACAGCTCAAGGGTTGGTGATTCAGTTTGGACATTGTCCCCTCTAAATCTCATGTTGAATTGTAATCCCCAGTGTTGGAGGTGGGGCCCCTGGTGGGAGATGTTTGGGTCATGGGGGCAGATCTCTCATGGCTTGGTGCTGTCCTCATGATATGGAGTGAATTCTCATGAGGTCTGGTTGTTTAAAAGTGTGTGACAGCTCTTCCCACAACTCTCTCTCCTGCTCTCACTCTTGCATGATGATACATCAGCTCCCCTTTGCCTTCCACCATGATTGGAAGCTTCCTGAGGTGTCACCAGAAGCTGAGCAGATGTCCAGCACCTTGCTTCCTATACAGCCTACAGAACAGTTGTCTGATTAAACCTCTTTTGTTTTTAAATTACCTAGCCTCAGGTATTTCTTTTTGGGATTTTTTTTTTTTTTTTTTTTTTTTTGAGACAGGGTCTGACTCTGTCACCCAGGCTGGAGTGCAGGGGTGCAATCTCAGTTCACTGCAACCTCTGCTTCCTATGCTCAAGCCATCTGTCCACCTCAGTCTCCCAAGGAGCTGGGATTACAGGTGTGTGCCACCGTGCCTGGCTAATTTTTGTACTTTCGTAGAGATGAGGTTTTGCTATGTTGCCCAAACTCCTGACTCAAGTGATCCACCTGCCTCAGCCTGCCAAAGTGCTGGGATTACAGGCATGAGCCACTGCACCCGGCCAGGTATTTCTTTATAGCAACATGAGAACAGTCTAATACAGTTGGATCATCTAATAAAAAAATAAGAAACAACTTTCAAGTAAAAGAAAAGAAAACCCAGGATCCCTGCTCCAAGCTTTTGCTTGCTCAGTGGCATTCCCTCACAAATTCTCCAGTGCCACTTACAGAGAATTCTTTCCTGTATTCCAAGGGAAATCTCAGTCAGGAATCTGCATGCCCACAAATGTCTCTCAGTTTACAACAGTGAACAGGCTTCACACCTCCACCAATGTGCAAGGCAACTCACAGTCAGTAATGGTGACACGTGTCTCTTCCAACTCTCTTCTGTCACCTCTTTCATCCCTCCCCACCTCCACCCTGTTGTGACCCCCATTTTTGACAAACCTGGTGTGTTAGACACTAGCTGGATTCAGAACCATGGAGAAACTATGGCACATATTGACTGAAACAAGAACTGCCACCTGACCTTGCCCAAGATTGTGTATCCAAGAGTGACACAGAGAGACTCACATTGGGAAGAAGGGATGACTCCATGTGAAGCAATACTCAAGTATTCCAGACGTTCCCGAAACATTCTAAGAATTGTCATTAATAACTTGAGACTTGCATCATCTAAAAGTGTATTTCCATCCTTCCTCCCATGCAGAATATTCTATGACATGTTTTAAAAATCCTACAAGAAAATTTCAGACAGCCTCATTAGCTTTTTCCCATGATACTTGAGAAAAACATCTTTTTTTCTCATAGAAAGCTTCTCACCAGAGCTTTTAAAATTTCAACTACAATTTATTCCCCGGAGTCTTCCCACATGGCTATGAATACTTCATATATTAATGCTGCACGAAGAATACAGGGGTACATTTTCTCAGAAATCCAAGAGGGGAGGCTAAAACTGCATTTACAGAGTTGGACTTTAATCACTAAGTCCATCCCTGTGAACTTACTTTACCTTAGTAAATAGTATGACAAAAAGTGGGAAACTTATCAAATACCTGATGGCACATAAAGCAAACAGAAATTTGGGGGAGAGGTCTGGTACAATGGCTCATACCTATAATTCCTTCACTTTAGGAAGCTGAGGTGGGAGGATCTCTTGAGTCCAGGAGTTCAAGGCTATAGTGAACTATGAACGCACTACTGCACTCCAGCCTGGGTGACAGAGCAAGACTGAGAACGAAAGAGAAAAAGAAAGAGAAAAAGAGAGGAAAGGAAAGGAAAGGAAAGGAAAGGAAAGGAAAGGAAAGGAAAGGAAAGGAAAGGAAAGGAAAGGAGAAAGTAGAGAGGACAGGAGGAAGGAAGGAAGGAAGAAGGAAGGAAGGAAGGAAGGAAGGAAGGAAGGAAGGAAGGAAGGAAGGAAGGAAGGAAAGAAGGAAGGAAGGAGGGAGGGAGGGAGGGAGGGAGGGAGAGAGGGAGGGAGGAAAGGAAGGGAGGAAAGGGAAGAAAGGAAGGGAGCAGAGGAGTGGAAGGAGGAAGGAAGAGAGAGAGGAAGGAAGAAAGGAAGGAAAGAAGGAAAGGAAAGGAGAATGGAAAGGAAAGAAAGGAAGAAGGGAGGGAGTAGAGGGAGGAAGAGAGAGGAAGGAAGGAAGGAAGAAAGGTAGGTAGGTGAGGGAGACACAAGAACTCAACATTGAACTGGACACCTGAATATTTGAGTTTCTTTCCCAATTCTTTCACCCCATGTTGAAGTTTCTAAAACTTCAACACCCACATGCAATATTCCCATTAGTGCCCCACAGATTCACCCTTCAATGAAAGATGAAGCCACCTGAAGTTGTCTTTTTTCATCAGCATCTTTATGGCTCACATCTGGCACCTAGTTAATGCCCGAAACCTGGTACCAATATTATTATCAGAGAACCTGTTCTGACATCTAGATGCCTACTGTCACCAGTATAGTTTCAACCTGTCAACATGGCAGTGCTAGGCAGTAGCAGTATTTTCTTCAAGGAAGTCATGATTTCCCCCCAATTTTGCATGTGTCTTTTTATTCAGACAGCATTTTTACATTTTCATTCTTTCCCTCCAGTGTTCACTTAAAATAAATGGATTCTCTTAGCTGTTTCAGGAATCATCTGGTCTAAGGAAAACTGCGTTTTCTGAGTTTTCATTTTTATTTTCTTCTTCTCCTTTCACCCTGCCAGAAACTTGGAGCACAATGATATTTTTATTTGAAGAGCTGGTCATCTTCCCTCAGTAACCAGTGGTTTC
This sequence comes from Macaca nemestrina, assembly GCF_043159975.1. NCBI lineage: Eukaryota > Metazoa > Chordata > Mammalia > Primates > Cercopithecidae > Macaca > Macaca nemestrina. The sequence continues at coordinate 117,580,331 of NC_092133.1, read as the reverse complement.
TGTGAGTGCTCTCATCAATGGTAAATTTCTGGCTCATCAGACTTTCACCTCGATTTCTAAGGACATGCAGAAAATTATTATTTGGTATTCTTGCTATTTTCTCATCTTCCATTTCTAATTCTCTATTGTGGTTCTTGGAGGGCAAATCTTTTATTTTGCCATTTATCGATTCTTCATGTATAATTAGATCCCTCAACTTCCTTTCGCAAGCAGAGCTTGGACCTGAGCATGTTTAAATCAAGAGACAGGGGATTCTGAGTCACATTGCCAGCATGCTGATGAACGCTATCACGGAGGCGGGCAAGGCGTAATTAACAGAACTTTCAAAGCGTAAAATGCTCGACAGTCTCTCTCTACATGCTACAGGCAGGGTGTTATATTACTCGCCAGGATTCATGGGTTCTGTGAGATTCCACTAAGAACACCTAACAATATAAATTAGGAAAAGTACACACACACACACACACACATACACACACACACAGAGGATGGAGGGAGGAACGAGGGAGAGTGAGACATTTAGAATTTTAAGTTCTACATTTATGCTCTTTTCATTCCCCTTCCCCTAAAAATAATAAGAAACAGTAAACATGTCAAAAAGAGCAAGGAGAAGAAAGTCAGGAGACTGGATAATCCTCAGTTCCACAATGGGTTCCTGAGAGACGGAGGCGTGGGCTGTGTGTTTCTCCACGTGACGCCCACACATTACTTGCTGTTGTGCTGAGGAGGGAGGGTCACCAGCAACTTTCGTTTGCTGGTTTGTTTTTAAGTAAAGAGTCCACGATTCCAGAAACCATCCTGCATTCATACGATGGCTATAAAATCATTTCATGTATTTTGCTGAAAATGTAAAACCTGGGAATATGTTCAGTCCTCATTTTACCATTTTTAGTCCTTTCTTTCAACACTCGACTTTATTTTTAAGTCTATTTTTTTGCCAGAACAATAAAACATGTAGAGAATCCAGCCAATACAGAAAGATGAAAATCAAGCCGGAAGCCCTTTTACAACCCCACTCCGTAGAGATAACCTCCGTGAACAGGTTTGGTTCTATCACACTGGAGTCTTTCTAGACATTTACAAACATATAGATGTACAAAGATACAGATTTATAGAGACATCAAAAAATTTTACATGTATAAGCATATTTGAGGTATATGTGTATCTGTATTTACACATGTGATTAAACATGGAGGCAAACACGGCAAAATCTGAGAAATATACAAATGTGTGAGGCTATATTTCTAAGTATTGTGCTTGTGTGAATGTGAGAGTCATGTCTATTTCTAAGTATTGTGCTTGTGTGAATGTGAGGTCGTGTATATTTCTAAGTATTGTGCTTGTGTGAATGTGAGGTCATGTATATTTCTAAGTATTGTGCTTGTGTGAATGTGAGAGTCGTGTATATTTCTAAGTATTGTACTTGTGTGAACGTGAGAGTCATGTAGACAGACACACATTTGTCTTTTTAAACTCTGGCACTGGCACCGTAATTCCTCTCAGGATGATAACTGCATTTGTTTAAAAAAACTTTGTATACTTCAAACTAGCTAGAAGAGAACTATAATGTTCTCAATACAAAGAAAAAAGATTGAGGTGATGAATATCCCAATTTCCCTGATTTTATCATTACACATTGTATACATGTGCCGAAATATCACATGTACCCCAAAAATACATACAACTATGATACATCGATAAAAAATCAACACTAAAAAAGAAAATCCTTTTTCAGGGTCTTTTGAGATGGGAGATGAGACACTGATGACATGGATATTTGTAGGAGATGAAGTAACACACCAGATAATTTTTAAATTATTATTATTGCTGTTATGGCTGATGTTTATTGAGTACCTACTATATGTCAGGTCCTATTCTAAGATGACCAAATCGATGCCCAGGAATAAAAGAGGAAAACTTGCTTCTGCCACAAGGAGGATGAGAAGAGAAGAGACAGGAGAATAGAAAAGGGTGAGGGGAAAGGGAGGCCCTCTGGCTAGGGCTACATGAGTAGTGGAGACAGTGACATGGCTCAGGGTCAGCCCTGTCCTCCCTCTTTTTCCACATTTGTCTTTTCTTCACTTTCCTCCCTAGCGCAAAAACAATTATTTTTTTCTTTTTTCAGGCACAGAAACTTAGTCAATCTTAAGTTTTGTCAATGTCCTCTTTTTTTATGGCTAGAGAGGACTTTTTGTTTTTGCTTTTATTACTTATGTATGTATGTATGTATTTATGTATGTATGTATGTATGTATTTTGAGACGGGGTCTTGCTCTGTTGCCCAGCCTGGAGTGCAGTGGCACAATCTTGGCTCACTGCAACCTCCGCCTCCCGGGTTCAAGCGATTCTCCTGCCTCAGCCTCCCGAGTAACTGGGACTACAGGTGCGTGCCACCATGTCCAGCTAATTTTTGTATTTTAGTAGAGATGGGGTTTCATCATGTTGTCCAGGATAGTCTCGATCTCTCGACCTCGTGATCTGCCTGCCTCGGCCTCCCAAAGTGCTGGGATTACAGGCATGAGCCACCACTCCCGGCTGCTTTTATTTTTTGTTTTGATTGTTGGTTTTCTTTTCACCATAAAAAAGCTTAAATTTTCACACAAGCATATTTATTAGCATTTTCCTTATGGATTCTGGTTTTATGCCTACTCGTAAAGACCTTCCATATCCCAAGATTATAAAAACAATTTTTATTCATGCTTTCTATTAGTACTTCTGTGATTGTATTTCTTACATTTAAGTCTTCACTGTAACCAAAAATTGTTGTGAGCTATAATATCATGCAAGTGTGTTAATAAAATGCAGTGTAAGTAATATAAGAATCCATGTTTAATGACTAACCACTTGGTCCAACATTATTAGTAATTCACCTTTCCTACTGATTTGAAATGCTACTTTTATTTATATACTGTAATCCTATTAGTTCTTGCATTTTTTTCTGAATTCTCTGTTCCTTTCCATTGATTAAACCATCTATTACAATGCAAATATCCTATGTTATTAATTGAGGTCACTCCATAATGGCAATGGTTAAGGTTTGTTGAATACTTATTATATACAGGTACGATTTTACATGTTTTACAAGTAGAACATAGGCATGGAGAATTTCAGTAATTTACCTAAGTGCACACACATATTAAGTGGAATAGTAAAGATTCGAACCTAGATTGTCTGGCCCTAGAGAATATCCCTTTGCCATTACATGAAACTGCCTCATAACACAGCCTAATATTATAAGGCTGTTCTACTCTTGTGACTCTTCTCTTTCCAAATTTTCCTTAATATTATTTTATACTTATTTTTATACATGAACTTTGGAATTATTGTTGATAAATGCCACCCCAAATCTAATTTTACATGGGGATCCTAAAGAATGTACACATTGGGCTGGGCGTGATGGCTCATGGCTATAACCCAGCACTTTGGGAGGCTGAGGCAGGTGGATGACTTGGGGTCAGGAGTCTGAGACCAGACTGGCCAACATTGTGAAACTTCATCTCTACTAAAAATTAAAAAATGTGCAGAGAGTAATGGCAGGCACCTGTAATCCCAGCTACTCAGGAAGCTGAGGCAGGAGAATTGCTTGAAACCAGGAAGCAGAGGTTGCAGTGAGCTGAGATTGTGCCACTGCAATCTGGGTGACAGAGCGAGACTCCACCTGAAAAAAAAAAAAAAGAAGAAGAAGAAGTAGAAGAATGTACACATTGATTTAGGAAGAACTGGTATGTCCAATAAGCCTTCCTATCCCTGAATAGAGAATACCTATTTGTCTTACTTTAAATCCCTCTGTAGGAATATTTGCAAAAATATTTATGGTGAGAAGACTTGATCTGTTCATTTTATTTCCTCACTAATTACTGCTGATATAAGAAAAGATTAACTTTTGTAAATTAATGTCAAATAGTGGTAGTAATAGTGGCATCTTAGCCTTATTTGTGATTTTAATGTGACTACTTCCAGTATTTTGCCATAAGTATAATCCTACACTTTGGTTGGAAGAGGTACTTTTATCATATTAAAGGAGTATTCCTCTATTCCTATTTTACCATGATTTCTTTAAAGTCTGGAATTGACTTTTATCAAATGCCTCTTCTGTACCTGTCAATGTGATTATATATTTTTATCTTTTGACCTATATATATGGTGAGTTACATTAATAAATATCCTAATATTAAACCTTTCTTAAAGTCTCAGAATAAACCCATTTGGCTTTGTGTACTCTCTTAGTCTATTGTTGGATTCTATTTGCCTTGTCATTTAGGATTTTTGCATAGATAGTCACATGTGAGAGAAGTCTATAATTTTCTTTTTGTGCTATTTTTGTCAAAATGTATATGCTGGTTTTATAAAAGTTTTTTCATGCTGTATGCTCTGGTACAGTTTTAAAATCATCATAATTATCTTAATTTCTTGAACATTTGAAAGAATTCACTTAGGAAAAAACATCAGAGCTCAGCACTTCTTAAAGGCACAACTTTCAGAAAACCTGAAGGGATCAAATACATAAATAAAGAAAGCTGATACCATGTTGACGCATGTCTATATTGGCTCAAATCTCCACAGTTTAGGAAGAGATTGACCTAGGTAAGTAAAAAAGGTTATTCATAGAAAGGACACAGAGTAAATTCATGACACATGGCAGAGAGATCAGCAATGTCATCCAGGACAGCTGGAGATGCAAGCTTCTCTTCTGGACTCCAAAACCCCTGACCAGCGGATGTACAACTGCAGATGGCCCTAGAAGCCTAACTCCCTCCTCCCAGGCTGTCCTCATCTGGAGTGTGTTAGAGATCACCTCACCTGTGCTGGGGCACCTTATTCATCATAGTTATACACGCAACAATACAACCTCAAGGACCAACACACTATCTTCCTCCTCCCCAGGCTCTCCCAGTGTGGTTCAAGTTCACTTCTGACTCTGTGTGAGAACCAGAATAAAGGTTAGTTTTCCAGAAGCCTCTGGGTCTCAAGCCAGCAACCTGTAGAACAGCCTGGGGTGTGTGTACTTCTACCTATCAAAGATAAAGAAAATACACTGTATTGTAAAATGCACTATTGTGGACAAAGTAATCATTGCATACTTGCCAGATCATAATCTTCTTGAGATTGACTCCAGGTCTCATATAATTGTAAAAGCTTCATAGTGGACTTGATAACCTAAAAATAATTTTCTAATATCCTTTAGACTTTTGTCCACCTTTCCGAATCTCACATAAAAATCCTCAACAAAGATGCACTTTAGCAATAATAACAACATTCTCAGATGACATCTATACCCACCCTTGCTCTGTGCTCTATGATCTAATAAAATTTTCTTCTTCCTGAGCTTGAAGGAGACTAGAAGTTGCATAGAAAATGTGTGGTAGGAAATATACTTCACAGCAAAGGATATAGAATGAATTAGGAAGGGAGACAAGAAAACAGAAAGCAAGTCCAATGAAAAGTTAATGGATTTGCGAGGTTTGGTTTGGAGAATGACGGGATATAAGTCCAAGTAATAAATTAGGGCCAGAAGGTGCAGAGCTTTGAATCCAGGCTTGCTTTATTTCATGCTTTCTTTTCATCAGGGAGTGACATAGATGGATTTACATTTTGAAAAGCCCTTTCTGACATGTTGCGGGAAGTCAGGGACCCCGAATGGAGGGACCAGCTGGAGTCGCATCAGAGGAACATAAATTGTGAAGATTTCATTTTAACATGGACATTTATCAGTTCCCAAATAATACTTTTATAATTTCTTAAGCCTGTCTTTACTTTAATCTCTTAATCCTGTTACTTTTGTAAGCTGAGGATGTACGTCACCTCAGGACCACCATGATAATTGTGTTAACTGTACAAATTGATTGTAAAACATGTGTGTTTGAACAATATGAAGTCAGTGCACCTTGAAAAAGAACAGAATAACAGCAATTTTTAGGGAACAAGGGAAGACAACCATAAGGTCTGACTGCCTGTGGGGTTGGGCAGAAAGAGACATGTTTTTCTTCTTGCAGAGAGCCTATAAATGAACGTGCAAGTAGGAGAGATACTGATAAATTCTTTTCCTAGCAAGGAATATCAATATCAATACCCTGGGAAAGGAATGCATTCCTAGGCGGAGGTCTATAAACGGCTGCTCTGGGAATGTCTATCTTATGTGGTTGAGGTAAGGACTGAGGTATGCCCTGGTCTCCTGCAGTACCCTCAGGCTTACTAGGGTGGGGAAAAACCCCGTCCTGGTAAATTTGGGATCAGACCAGTTCTCTGCTCTCAAACCCTGTTTTCTGTTGTTTAAGATGTTTATCAAGACAATATGTGCACCGCCGAACATAGACCCTTATCAGTTCTGCTTTTGCCCTTTGCCTTGTGATCTTTGTTGGACCCTTATCAGTAGTTCTGCTTTTGCCCTTTGTCCTGTTTCCTCAGAAGCATGTGATCTTTGTTCCATTTTTTTGCCCTTTGAAGCATGTGATCTTTGTACCTACTCTCTGTTCTTAGACCCCCTCCCCTTTTGAAACTCTTAATAAAAAATTTGCTGGTTTGAGGCTCAGCTGGGCATCACGGTCCTACCAATATGTGATGTCACCCCAGGTGGCCCAGCTGTAAAATTCCTCTCTTTGTACTCTTTCTCTTTATTTCTCAGCTGGCCAACACTTATGGAAAACAGAAATAATCTACGTTGAAATATTGGGGGTGGGTTCCCCCACTACTGGCAACTATAGGAAATGTGTATGAGGGATGGAAGAGATGAGAGGTGGGGAGACCAGAAATAACAAACAGTTCAGGAGAGGGATGGAAAAGACTGGGGAGAAAACAGCAGGCAGTAGGAATAGAGGAAGGAGAGGGAGCCCAGACTTAAGATGTACTAAGAGGAAAAATCAGTAGAACCTAGAGACGAGTTAGATGTAGGGAGCTAAAGAGACAAGGGTGCCAGAGTATATCCCAGTTTTATGAGACTCATTGAAATAAGAACAGGATGAGGAACTAGGCAGCTTGGAGTTCCATTGTGGTGACTTTAAGGTGACTGTGGACACCATGTGGAAATGTTTACCTAGGAATTCTGCTTAGAAATTTGGATTATTTTGTTGCTGAACAAAAAGGAACAGAAAAATCTCAAGGAAAGGGGAGATTCTTTCAAAGGACATGGGAAGCTGAGGCACACCAGAAGTAAAAGCTAGCAGGAATTTACTCTCTCCATTACCCACCTCTCAACCCTCATGGGCTTTGAGAGCCACAGGTGTCCACCCTCTACTCACTGCAGCAGATTTTCCACTCTGCACCCAGAGAGAACTTTCAAGAACAAATCTATTCAGGTCACTTTGGATTCATATCTTCCAGGACCCTGAGGATAAAGTTCAAAATCCTAAATTTAGCTTTTGTCCACCTTTACAGTCAAGCCCTAGTGTATCCCTCTGCCTCATCTCCCATAACCCTGTCCCTTGCAACTGATGAATGGTGGAAGATTGAAGGCAGAGTAAAGGAATGAAGTGGCTGGAGAGATGATCTCTCATCTTTTTCTTTCTGTGGATCAGATCCACTTCCATGAGCCTCTAAATTCCTGCTCTTCTTTAACTTTCTTGCATGTGGCTCTGTCTTATCATGGAACTTACCTTTATTCCTGACATCATGTCTCAGTAATATATACATACATATATATATATGTGTGTGTGTGTGTATATATATACGTGTGTGTATATATATATAGAGAGAGAGAGAGTTGGTTTTTTGTTGTTGTTTTATTTTGTTTTGTTTTTGAGACAGAGTCTCACTCTGTCACCCAGGCTGGAGTGCAGTGGCCCGATCTCAGCTCATTGCAAGCTCCACCTCCCAGGTTCATGCCATTCTCCCACCTCAGCCTCCCGAGTAGCTGGGACTACAGGTGCCTGCCACCATGCCTGGCTAATTTTTTGTATTTTTAGTAGAGACGGGATTTCACCTTGTTAGCCAGGATGGTCTCAATCTCCTGACCTCGTGATCCACCTGCCTTGGCCTCCCAAAGTTCTGGGATTACAGGCATGAGCCACCGCACCTGGTCAATTTGTTTATTTTTTGAGAGGAGTCTTGCTCTGTCACCCAGGCTGGAGTGCAGTGGTGTGACCTTGGCTCACTGCAACCTCCACCTCTTGGGTTCAAGAGATTCTCCTGCCTCAGCCTCCCGAGTAGCTGGGATTACATGTGCGTGCCACCACACTTGGCTAATTTTTGTATTTTTAGTAGAGATGGGAGTTTCATCATGTTGGCCATGCTGGTCTTGAACTCCTGACCCCTTGATCTGCCTGCCTCAGCCTCCCAAAGTGCTGGGATTACAGTGGTGAGCCACTGCATGCCTCTGTAATATTTTTTAACAGCATAATGCAAACCTCCCTTAGTCTTTATACTGCGGTTCCAGATTCCCATAAGAGATACTCTGATTGACTCATTTTGAGGGTCAGGTGACCACCTTTATTCTGATCAGCTTGGACAAGGGTCAATGTCACAGAGAAAGGAGGAGAGCCTCCTCAGGGAGAGGGGAACAAGCAGGCTTTCAGAGATGGAGGTGTAGGCATCAAATCAGTGATTAGCTCTTCTATCCCAAATTCTCTCCTTTTTGTTATGTGACCATATTTCTAATTTTTCAATTCATATTTAAATTTTGTTCTAATATCACAAAGAATCAGTGCAGTCCACCCTCTGTATCTGTAGGGAATTGGTTCCAGGACCTCTCAGATACCAAAATCCAAAGATGTTGAAGTCCCTTATGTAAAATGGCATAGTATTTGCGTATAACCCCTACACACATCCGTGTGTGTGTGTGTGTGTGTGTGTGTGTGTATACACACACACATATATATATATATATATATATATATATTTTTTTTTTTTTTTGTAGAGACAGGGGTCTTACTATGTTCTCAAGCTGGTCTCAAACTCCCAGCAATCCTCCCACCTTGGCCTCCCAAAGCATTGCTATTACAGGCATGAGCCACCAAAGCCTGGTCCTCTCTTATATTTTAAATAATCTCTAGATTCCTTAGAATACTTAATACAATGTAAATGATGCATAAATAATTGTTATATTGTATTTTTTTATTGTTTTATTGTTATTCTTATTAGATTTCTTTCCCAACTTTTTTCTATGTGTATTTGATGGAATCTGTGGATTTGGAGGGCCGACTGTTATAACTAAGGTAGTTTTAAAATTTCAGCTAATTCAGTGTCATCTGATAGGCATGTTCTTTCTTTTATCAGATTACTTGTAGAAATCCTATAATTTAAACAGAAATTTGGCTTTCTACAGTAGTCACAGAAGGCTCAGGGCTCTTCCAAAAAAAAAATTAGGTTTAGAATAAAAACATTTTTATAAATCAGGAAGCCAAAAAGCACAAGGTTATTGACTACATCTGTCTTTAGTAACAGATGGTAGTACTAATTGTTATTCAGGAGTGGCATATTGTTTTAATTTCTCAGGGTAAAATATGAAAGTAAATGTGCATAGATGTTTAGCTTTGAAAATGTTGTGACTCCCTTAAAACAATTCAAAAATAAGAAATAAAATGTGTTGTCTTTTTTGGGGGGGAAATGATGTGGCCTTTTTTAAGCAGAAACATTTTTAGAAAAGATCAGAAAATATCCCAACTTAGAAAAACTCATTTGAAATTAAGTTGTATATTTGCATTTGAATGAGGTGCTATTTCTGTTCATTTTGATAAAATCAGCATTCTGCTTCCAGTAATACTCAGAGATTTGTGTCAGGCCTCTGAGCCCAAGCTAAGCCATCATATCCCCTGTGACTTGCACGTATACATCCAGATGGCCTGAAGCAACTGAAGAATCACAAAAGAAGTGAAAAATGGCCGGTTCCTGCCTTAACTGATGACATTCCACCATTGTGATTTGTTCCTGCCCCACCTTAACTGATCGATTAACCTTGTGAAATTCCTTCTCCCGGCTCTGAACCTCCTGCACTGAGCACCTTGTGACCTCTGCCCCTGCCCGCAAGAGAAAAACCTCCTTTGACTCTAATTTTCCACTACCCACCCAAATCCTATAAAACAGCCCCACCCCTATTTTCCTTGCTGACTCACTTTTCGGACTCAGCCTGCCCGCACCCAGGTGATTAAAAAGCTTTATTGCTCACACAAAGCCTGTTTGGTGGTCTCTTCACACGGACGCACGTAACAATTTGACTATCAAACTTTCATTGCAAGTCACGGTGATGAAGAAGTTCTACACTTCTCACAATTCCAGAAGATTCAGAACTGACACCTTGTTCATGGGCTCCTTTAGTGCAGATAGGGATTTTATTAATAGTTGGAAAGATAAAGCATCTCCTTCTACCCATGGCAGCTGGATCATTCTCACTACACACAGCTAAAAATGTAAATAAATAAAGGAGAGTAAGATGGAGGTGTGCATGGACATTTCACAGTTCATCAGACTGAATGCTAACAGTATATAGCTGTATGTTTAACAAAGAGGAACTCTTGAGTTTTGAATTTGACACTTGCCAAACTTAAGCATCACCTTTGAAAGAACAGCTTTGAAATCTCCAGTTACATATTCAAATTCTATTCTATCTTGGGCATAAAATAAGGCCACTGGACACCCACCTACGTAGTCTGCTTTAGGATGGAATTTCCTGCCGATCACACTCCAAAATATTTCATCCTGTGCTGTGTCCTTTCAAGGTGCAGGTAAATTTAGCATTAAACGGCTACCCTTTCGGATTAAGCATTGGGCTTCGCAGGGGACCAATTTGAAAATGTCAGTTTTTCTGAGAGAGATCATATAGAACATCACTGGGATCTGCACCTGTAAGGATTTATCAAATAGCTGTGTAGAGTGTGGAGTAACAAGAGGGAGAACAAGAGACCAAAAACGAACCAGAGAGAGAGAGAGAGAGAAAGAAAGAAAGAGAGAAAGAGAAAATGCTATTCGTCAGCCCAGCATGAATTCAGTGATTACGCTGATGTTTCCCTCAGTGAAATATCTCTAACAACTAACAAAACTGTTGCAAGCTTGGCTCCTGCTTTGTTAGACTTATTTAAATCACAAAACTACCCCAATTAGATAGCCTCTGTGATTTGAATTATATTGTATCCGAAGGCTTGTCTGCCACATTAAATGAAGTCATTTCTATGACCTTCACTACACAACTACATGAAGAACACAAATAGCCTCTAATTTGCAACTCAATCACAATCCTGTTCTCATTTTCCAAACTGACAGAGCTAATTTGTAAAATGTATAGACACTTAGCGCAGTACCTGGCAGTGCTATTCGAGAACTTGGCATCAAATGAAACTGGCTTTATCAGATTTTTTTTTCTTCCCCAAAATTTGTGATTAGCGAGCCAGAAAGAGGAGATAGAGATCCCCCATGGCTGGGATTGAGAGATGTAATTGGAGAAGATAGGGTGGCCTGTTCTTCCCTTTGAACTCAAGAAGCAAGAGAAAAAGTCAGACTATTGAAAGAGAAAGGAGGACACAGTGAGTATACAGAGAGAGTCTAGACAGCTTGACAGTTCCTAGTTCCAGTTCCTTACTGAGTCTGACTTCACTTCTGATCCTGGGGTCTAGAAGACCCCTTGTGCCCACAAAGTAAATTCCCTTCTGCTACCTGTTTATTTTTGCTTTCAGTCAACCTAAATGGAATTCTGTGCTCGACAGAGTTGCAATTAATATGGTACTTGGGATGGTTCTGTAGACACACCCTAATCTGTAACTGTACCACGTCAGAGAGAATTTCCAAGAAGACTTCCAACAGAGGCTTCCTTGTTTTAATGAAAGGTCAAGATGCATTTCAGAAGAATGCCCTACATACCACTGAGAAGATCAAGCAGTTGGCCACTCCTATCATCAGTATATCGAGAGCATAAAAAGTAGTCAAATGGGATTGTCCTCTGAGAAGGCAACAGAAATGCTTCTTCCATTGCCAACTGCATATCTATGTGTGCACAGATTTTCTTCATATGCTTCCACTGAGGCAACAGATTACAACAGATCAATGGCTGAAGTGTATAGGTAAATCTAGCTTAAGGATATATATTTTATATGGATACAACTTTGTATTCTCCTCATCTGATGAATGAATATGTGGTTGATTTATGATCTGATGTTCCTCAGAGAAAAATCTATTTGGAGTACTCTTACATGGAGTGATCCTATAGTTATGACTTCTCTAAGCTTTAACAAGAACTTATATTTGAGAAGAAGCAGAGTATTCCTAAGTGTTGTGGGAAGTCAGGGACCCTGGATGGAGGGACCGGCTGGAGCTGTGGCAGAGGAACATAAATTGTGAAGATTTCACTTTAATATGGACATTTATATAATACTTTTATAATTTCTTATGCCTGTCTTTAATCTCTTAATCCTGTTATCTTCAGAAGCTGAAGATGTATGTCACCTCAGGACCACTGTGATAATTGTGTTAACTGTACAAATTGATTGTAAAACATGTGTGTTTGAACAACATGAAATCAGTGCACCTTGAAAAAGAACAGAATAACAGCAGTTTTTAGGGAACAAGGGAAGACAACCATAAGGTCTGATTGCCTGCAGGGTTGGGCAAAAAGAGCCGTATTTTTCTTCTTGCAGAGAGCCTGTGAATGGACGTGGAAGTAGGGAAGATATCACTCAATTCTTTTCCTAGCAAGGAATATTAATATTAATACCCTCGGAAAGGAATGCATTCCTGGGGGAGGTCTATAAGTGGTTGCTCTGGGAGTGTCTGTCTTATGTGGTTGAGATAAGGACTGAGGTATGCCCTGGTCTCCTCCAGTACCCTCAGGCTTACTAGGGTGGGGAAAAACCCTGTCCTGGTAAATTTGTGGTCAGACCAGTTCTCTGCTCTCAAACCCTGTTTCCTGTTGTTTAAGATGTTTATCAAGACAATATGCACACCACTGAACATAGACCCTTATCAGTTCTGCTTTTGCCTTTTGCCTTGTGATCTTTGTTGGACCCTTATCAGTAGTTCTCCTTTTTGCCCTTTGAAGCATGTGATCTACTCCCTGTTCTTACACTCCCTCCTCTTTTGAAACCCTTAATAAAAACTTGCTGGTTTGAAGCTCAGGTGGACATCAAGCTCCTACCGATATGTGATGTCACCCCAGGTGGCCCAGCTGTAAAATTCCTCTCTTTGTACTCTTTGTCTTTATTTCTCAGCCGGCCAACACTTATGGAAAATAGAAATAACCTATGTTGAAATATTGGGAACGGGTTCCCCTGACACCTAAGGCAATATTTTTGGGGTGAGAAATGAGTGTTAGGATCCGCAGATGAGTCCAAGAAGTCCCAGAGATGAAGCAATTGTCTAATTGGTAAAGAAAAGGGCCCTTTCTCTCAGAAGAAAAAAAAAGCACACTGTTATTCTTTGCTCTTGGATGTATTGTTCTGGTTTTTGGAGGGAAAATAGGTGTCTTAAATCAAGAGCTCTGTTATGTGTAAAAGTTTCTTTCAAAAGGATGGGGGCTGGAAGATCTTCTGGGGATATAAAATCTATCTTTAGGATGATGGAAAATGGAAACGTAAGAGAGATTTTTCAAGTAGTTGGTGAACACATCTGAGTTGAGAGCTTTGAGAAAGCAAGTGTCTTGTGTCCTTCAACAAGGTGGTTTCAGGGGAAGGTCTTGTGATGAGGAATTTCTCCTGTCTTTCTATCTCCACTTTTCTGCTTCACAGAATCCCTCTCCCAGACATCCACCTGTCTTTAGGTGGGAGTGCATGAGTTTGAAAGCAATGAGCATCAATCCTCTCTTTCTGGAAGACCTTAACTAATAACAAGTCTCTAATATATAGAAAATAAAACTATTTGGTATGATGAAGCAGAAAATACCTCTACACATGGACAAAACAAAATGGCCAATCTCACCATAACCAATGTTGAAAATTGGAAAAATGATAAGCATTTCTTACCATTCTGCATTTTTATGAGCTCTTTGTGACACAGACCTATCCAGGAGAAATATTCCTCAGAGAATTTATGAGATGAAAAGTCATAAAAAAAATCCTCTATGGTTTCTCTTTATCTTGCTATTTGAAACCCTTGTAAACATTTATGTGGGGTTTTCAGGAGACTTAAACCCCTGGTTCAATTTGAATTCAAGGTCTTTGAAGATAGTCATCAGTTTCTGCTTCCTTTAAAACTTCTAATTACACAAGCACAGCCTTTCCTGATATATGGCTATTGGTCTGATTTAAAACTTGCTCATTTCAGTTTGTACCTTCAGTCTTATAGCAGCCTGAATTCTAAATATAACCCACTTCGTCGCAGCCTGAATTCTAAATATAACCCACTTTTCTTGAAGACATGAACCCAGTGGAGGGTGAATTCTACATAGAATTTCACACAACTGTAAATATTAGTACTACATTTACTGCCTTGGTCCTAAATCTCTTAAAATATGAATTTTTAAATATACAATTAAGTCAATAAAGCAGTTTACTCTTAATGACTACTGCACTTACATGGTCAGAGACAACTATTTTTAAATCTCATCTTAGTGACAAAAAGTTTCCAATGGATTCATTTCAACAAGGATCGATACCCAACTTCCAGGAGAAGTAATACTCCATGGAAGACTGTCTAAATATGCTCTTATTTTGGATGCCATATTTTCCACCCTGTTAGCTACTTTCACATGCAGGCTCAGCCCTTGGTTTAGTTCCTGACTCCAGAGGAGTATATAAGAGGCCCCCAGTCTTCTGGTCTTCCTTTCTCTTGTTCTGTTTTGTTTTTGTTTGTTTGTTTGTTTGTTTTCTGTTTCTTCTTGGCATTTTATGCTCTTCGATTTTTTTCCCAGCTTTTTTCCTCTTTTGCCGTCACCAGCTTTTCTGTTACAACCAAAGCTTTAACCTAAATACTTGCCAGGCAATGAGCGTTGCCAAGTTTGTGGCTTTGAATCAGTAGACCCCATATCTGAGCCTTCTCTCTGGGAAACTGAGAACATACCAGACATTCCCAATGGTTTCGAATTAAGTGAGGTTTGCTGCAACCTACTATGAAGTGATCTTGCACCAGCATCCTAGGTTATTCTCTGGGCCTCTACACATCTCTGTTCTGATTCTCCATGAAAACCTCATTGGCCCTCGATACTGGAAACTTCCATGCAGGGAAGCACAGAGCCTGACTTCATGCCGCTGAATTCATATTAGTAATATCACTTCCTCAGTTATGCAAACTATTTTCCTTTTATACGTTTACTGTTTGGGACTGAGCTACTCTTGGTACATCTAATGCTACATCTATTTTTCCAAAGCTTGCAGAACTTTTAAAATGGCAATTCCATGCTGAATTATGAAAAAGAGGGTAGCATTCTAAAATGAAAACATTTTACATATATAATTCAGTTCTGAAAATCCTTGAGAAAAAGATTCACGGCAATTTGTTTTAGTGTGAAACTTATAGTAGCATTGTGGCAAGGCTATTCTAAGGTACCTAATATACACATGAGTATCCTTAGATGTACAGGGAAATGATTCTGTAGTTTTTGCGCCAAATTTTGCCAGTCAAGAAAAATGACCTTATAAAGAAATTCAAGAAGCAGAGAGTAGCCATGACCCTCCCTTCCACTAAGGTGGTACCAGCTTTTCAGAAGGAGGAATGTTTCAGCCCATAACTACCTGCCACTGAAAATATGCTTAGACTGTTCCACAATATCTCAATTTCTAGATAAAAATCCAGTGTGGAAAGAATTTGTAGCATCATAGGCAGAAGTGATAATCAAAATATTTAGTGTCTGGTAGGGTGGGGATACGGGCTGCTCAGAAAGGTAGCCTAACCAATCAGACTAGATGCCATAGTACATACCTGTCAATATCAACTCTGGTTTTGGAAATCTAAGGAACAATGAATCCAAGAGACTAAGAGTATCAATATTTTGTATTGCATGCGTTTTCAGTATGCCTTTTGCTCATTTGAAAGAAAGAGATGCTTTGGGTAAGTGGAAATTTGGAAAGCCTCATTTCTTAAAGTAAAACTGAGTTGCACATTACGTCATCATGCAAGAGTTTCCTCCTAAGTTGAAGGTGCTGGACACAGTGCCTGAACAGGCAAAATAGGTAGTTAAAATAGTACTATTTGTATTGTATGGTTTTTTTTCAACAAATGCTTATCCAGAATTTTTTGAAAATCCGTGACCACCCTGAGGACCTGTCTAGGTAATTTAGAGGCTTCACAGCAATAACTGACTATACAAAAAAAAATCAGTTGAATGCTCACAGAAAATGATAATAAGGAAGAGAAAATTGATAACTGTATAAAGTAGAAGATACCAGTGGATAGGAGACAAAGAAAAGAAAGTCAACATAGAACTGCCAAAATAGAAGAGGAAGTAAAAAGGGAGCTGGAAAAACAAGGTAGTCTAAAAATAGGCTTTGTGAAAACGCATAGCACTAGGATGGGAAGTAAACAAGTTTGGGCACACGAATGTAAGAACTACAGTGACTTAGATGATAGAAAGCTGTACTCAGAGCACCTTTCCTTTTCTTCTCTTGTCATTCAGGACAAGAGGAGTCTTTTTTGTTTTTATTTTTATTTTTTAATTTTTTGAGACAGAGTCTTGCTCTGTCACCCAGGCAGGAGTGCAGTGGTATGATCTTGGCTCACTGCAACCTCCGCCTCCTGGGTTCAAGTCATTCTCCTGCCTCAGCCTCCCCAGTAGCTGGGATTCCAGGTGCGCACCACCATGCCCAGCTAATTTTTGTGTTTTAGTAGAGACAGGGTTTCACCATGTTGGCCAGGTTGGTCTAGAACTCCTGACCTCATGATCCACCCACCTCGGCCTCCCAAAGTGCTGAGATTACAGGCATGAGCCCCCACACCTGGCCAAAAGGAGTCTCTTAAAAAGCCAAATGAGCAGGGCCTCCAGGAGCCTTGGGTAGGCTCAACAAATGTATGGATCTTGAAGCCCTTTCTCCACCACTCACACCCACACTCTAGCCCTGGGATTTAGCTAGTACCAGGAGTCTGTGGTCCTTTGTTAGCGTTAGATGATGAATAATAAAGTGAAAAGAGACAGCATTTAAAAATAACTGTAGCTACCAAGAAAGAAAGTTTTGCCCTGTGGGAAGAGGAGGGAGAAAGGGAAGAGAGGAGGAATGAGCCTCTTGTAACCACAGTGCCATGCTATACTTACAGCAAAGGACGTTTTCTAACAAAGATGTTCAGTCAACTTGAATACATAAATGTTGAAGGATGTGTATGCAGTAGTCAAAAGTCTACCTGTAAATCGTGTTTCATTTTTTAACCTAGTTACATATATACGTAAGTCACAGGTGATTAAAACATCTTTTAATTGAACAATGTTGATTTTTTTTCACTCTCATGTTCCATTAAAAAATTGTATTCAAACTGGGGGTGGTGGCCCATGCCTGTAATCCCAGCACTTTGGGAGGCCAAGACAGGCAGATCAACTGAAGTCAGGAGTTCGAGACTGGCCTGGCCAACATGGTGAAACCCCGTCTCAACTAAAAATACCAAAAAACTTAGCTGGGCTTGGTGGCAGGCACCTGTAATCCCAGCTACTCAGGAGGCTGAGGCAGGAGAATCACCTGGACCCGGGAGGTGGAGGCTGCAGTGAGCTGAGATTACACCACTGCACTCTAGCCTGGGTGACAGAGTGAGACTCCATCTCAAAAAAATTTATTTAAATTTGTATTTAAATTATCCACATGTACGTCTGACATCACTGTTGTCACCATCACTTTGGAATCGCTGAGCACAGTGTCTACATTTTATATGTATGATTCTGGCTCTGCAATCTTTATTCTAAGCCACAAATAAGCATTCATGAAATATTATCAGTTAGTTACTTCATTCATCTTTTAGATGCTTTCCTTTTTTTTTTTTTTTTTTTTTTTTTTGGAAACAGGATCTCACTCTGCCACGTAGGCTGGAGTACAGTGGCATGATCACAGCTCACTGCAGCCTCAACTTCCCAGGCTCAAGCAATTCTCCCATCTCAACCTCCTGAGTAGTTGGGACCACAGATACACATCACCACACCCAGGTAATTTTTGTATTTTTTATAGCGTCGGGGTCTTGCCATGTTTCCCAGGCTACTGTCAAACTCCTGTGCTCAGCGATCCACCCACATTGGCCTCCCAAAATGCTGAGATTCCAGGCATGAGACAACACGCCTAGCCCATTGATGCATATTCTTGATGTCTAAACATTACCACTCGATGCATGATTCTTCAGAGAATATAGTAAATATTGAATCAATACAAAATGTTTATAATATGTGAATGAGTTATAAGTCAAAAGAACTTATAAGTCAAAAGGACTCATAAGTCAAAAGAAAAATAACTTATGCATCCTATGCTTAGCTTAAGACATGAACATTACCTGTCTTCTGAAGCTCTCTGTGGGCTTCTTCCTAATCTCATTGCCCGTCCTGCTCATCCATTTCATTCCCACTGGTAATTTATCCTTTTAAAATTTGTGTTTATCATTCCTTTGCTTATAGTTTTTTTTTCTTTTTTCTTTCTTTCTTTTTTTTTTTGAGAAAGAGTCTCGCTCTGTCGCCCAGGCTGGAGTGCAGTGGCGCGATCTCCACTCACTGCAAGCTCCGCCTCCCGGGTTCACGCCCTTCTCCTGCCTCAGCCTCCCGAGTAGCTGGGACTACAGGCACCCGCCACCACGCCCAGCTAATTTTTTGTATTTTCAGTAGAGACGGGGTTTCACTGTATTAGCCAGGATGGTCTCCATTTCCTGACCTCGTGATCTGCCCGCCTCAGCCTCCTAAGGTGCTGGGATTACAGGCGTAAGCCATCGCCCCCGGCCGCTTATAGCTATTTTTAAAGCATTATCATTGTATCCCTGTACAATATATAGTTTCATTTTGCACATGCTTTATCTCTTTAAAAAAGATACCATGCATATCCCAAAGCTGCCTTTTTGGGCTTAACATTTTGTTTATGAAATTCATTTATGTTGGGTGCACATGACCGTAGCCCTTGGTTTTAGTTGTTGTGCAGTATTCTATTACGATTATATCAGCATGTATTTATCCTTTCTACTATGGATAGCCATTCAGGTTGTTTCCAATTTCTGCCATTACAAACAATGCTTTTATCAAATATTCTTTTGGTATTTATTGGTGTACATTTGAGGGATTTCCTCGAGAGTATTTTATTGGTTTAGGTAGAGTTGCAGAAAGCAGAATTGATTCTATAAAATTTAAATGCAAATGTGTTTATTACCAAATAAGAAATATTATAAGTTAAATTTCCTATTACAACTGACACAACTATTTTAAAAAAATAGGGATTACCTTTATACACTACTGTGAAGTGATCATCAAAATATAACGTTAGGTGAAAAAAAGTAAGATGAGGAAAAATATATACAGGTCGAGCATCTCTAATCTGAAAATTCAAAATGCTCCAAAATCTAACTTTTGGAGTGCTGGCATGACACTCAAAAGAAGTGCTCATTGGAACATTTAGGATTTTGAATTTTTGGATTAGGGATGCCTAACTGGTATACATTCTGCAAATATTCCAAAATCTGAAAAAATCCAAAATTTGAAACACTTCTGGTCCCAGGCATTTTGGATAAGGGTTACTCAAGCTGTAGAGTATTTGTCTAATCAGGGAGAATATAAAAATAAATAAATATGTACATACACGCTCACTCACATACACACTTATACTCTTTTTATTTTGTTTTTATTTTTTGAGGCGGAGTCTCACTCTGTTGCCCAGGCTGGAGTGCAGTGTCGCTATCTCGGCTCACTGCAAGCTCTGCCTCCTGGGTTCACACCATTCTCCTGCCTCAGCCTCCCGAGTAGCTGGGACTACAGGCGCCCACCACCACGCCCAGCTAATTTTTTGTGTTTTTAGTAGAGACGGGTTTCACCGTGTTAGCCAGGATGGTCTCGATCTCCTGACCTGGTGATACGCCCACCTCAGCCTCCCAAAGTGCTGGGATTATGGGTGTGAGCCGCGGCAACCGGCCCACACTTATACTCTTAAAAGATAAACCATAAAACAAATTAAAGGATTCTCTGCAATGGGAAAGAAAAACCAGAAATAGGAACTAGACTTTCTTGAATATAAGCTGTGTTGTAGACTTGACTTTGGAATAAGTGAATATTTTACATATCTTTAAAACAAATTAAAAGGAAAATAAAGCAACCCTAAAATTTCAAAAGTAAAATGAAACAAATGAAGACATTTGTGTATAAAATTGGTGGCTTAACCACATGGAGTGAAATTATTTGAGAGATTTTAAAATACAGTGATACGGCCATATATCAAATCACTCATGAGACAACTTGAAGAGGCTCCCATTGGCCAAAGATGGAGCAATTTGACTAGCAATAAAAATAATAATACATACGCCGGGCGTGGTGGCTCACGCCTGTAATCCCAGCACTTTGGGAGGCTGAGGCAGACGGATCACGAGGTCAGGAGATACAGACCATCCTGGCTAACACGGCGAAACTCCGTCTCTACTAAAAATACAAAAAATTAGCCAGGCATGGTGACGCGCACCTGTGGTTCCAACTACTCAGGAGGCTAAGGCAGGAGAATTGCTTGAACCCGGGAGGCAGAGGTTGAAATGAGCCGAGATCGTGCTACTGCACTCCAGCCTGGGCGACAGAGAGAGATTCCGTCTAAATGATAATAATAATAATACATAAACAATATTTAAAACCCATTTATTCATAATGATACTAAAATAACTGATCTAAACCTACGTGTGAATTTAACAAAACATCCAAGAGACAATTAGGGAATGCCAAATGTTGACTGAATAGTTGATGGTATTAAGAAATTGTTGGCTGGGCATGGTGGCTTAACCCTGTAATCCCAGCACTTTGGGAGGCCGAGGTGGGCAGATCACCTGAGGTCAGGAGTTCAAGACCAGCCTGGTCAACATGTTGAAACCCCGTCTCTACTAAAAATACAAAAACTAGCTGGGCGTGGTGGTGTGTGCCTGTAATCCCAGCTACTCGTGAGGCTGAGGCAGGAGAAACGCTTGAACTCAGGAGGCAGAGGTTGCAGTGAGCCAAGATCACAACGCTGCACTCCAGCATGGGCGACAGAGCAAGACACTGTTTCAAAAAAAAAAGAGAGAGAGAGAAATTACTGTTATTTCTTTCAGATGTGACAAGAGTATTTTAGTCATACTGCTTTGTAGAAATACTCACTGAAATATTTATGGATAAAATAATATGATGTTATCTAAATCATTTTCCAAATGAGACCAAAATTCAGGAAACTCTATCTAGAAAAACAATATGACCATTAAAAATACACATTAGTTTGAAAAGTTCCACCATCAGATAAGATTTAAAATTAAAACAATGTGTTCTGGACATGAGTACTGATTATAAACAGCTTAATTGTTTGTTTGTTTTGAGAACTGGCCTCCCTCTGTCGCCCAGGCTGGAATGTGGTGCCACAATTATAGCTCACTATAACCTCCAGCTCCTGGGTTCAAGCAATTCTCGCACCTCAGCTTCCACAGTAGCTGAGACTACAGTCATGCACAACCACACCTGGTTAATTTTTTAATTTTATATTGTGGAGATGGGGTCTTCCTATGTTGTGCAGGCTGGTCTAGAACTTCTGGCCTCCATCAATCCTCCCACCTCTGCCTCCTGAAGCCCTGGCATTATAGGCATGAGCCCAGAGAGCTTGCTTATATTTTAAGTACAACTGGTAAAACTTATCAACACACAAAAATAAAAACATATAAATGATCAAGGACAATTTCTAAAAGAGGCGAAATGCAGTCATGCAAAGTTACCATGAAGAAATTTAATTGATAATTCATTAGCAATGTGCTTACCCATTGATGTGCCAAAAACCAGAAAACCATCTTTTTCAGATAAGATTGGTGTGGATGACCTTCCAAGAGAACATCTCACAGTGCTCTCTGGAATCAATGAGTTACAGCATGAGTAGAGAGGCATGGTGTTCAAACACATCAGCAATGGCTCAATAACAAACCAACTAGAAGAACATGTTCCAGACCTGGTTCTGGAGGCTCCTCATTGGCCAGGCAGGACCTATTTATTCACTGACCAAGAAGAAGCCCTGGGTTGAGCAAGGAAGTGCCAAAATGCAGCAGGAGTCACTTAGAAGCTCTGTGTAACAGCTCTTAATGAACCAGTACAGAATTTGTTTGATATTTCAACACCTAGAGGATCCCTAGAAGATATTTGGGTTGGCTAAACATTAACTCTGTGAGTAGAAACACTCATATCATAATCATATCCAATATTATTAAAGTGAGGACTAAGCAACATTGTTTCTCACTCACAATGCTAGCTCACCTTCTATGTGTGACTGGGAGTAGCTCTGTGGCTAGCAAGCTTTGACTCTTAAATCTGTCTGTTTATATCTGTGTATTCATATGTATCTCATATATATGTGCATATATGTGTAGATACTTTTAGGCAAAAATCAACATACATAACAGAAATTCATTCTGCTCCTCTACCCACACTTATTGCTATGTTCAGCCAAAATTTTAGACTCCATTTAGTTTGAGACTCTTATCAGAATGACCTTGCCAGCCAGCCTTGTCTTGTAAATTCTACATACAAGATACTTTGTGGTGATATGACTCCCTAGCTACATTTTCAGCATTTTATCTTGCCATGACACTCTATGTTCTTGCCACATTAAATTATGTATAGATCCTTGAACAAGTCCTTTATTATTAATAAGATTTTTCTCTCCTTGGAATGTCTCTCAGGCCCCCTTCATTTATAGGTTATTTCAGGGGTCAATTCAGATTTTTAGCACTTCCTGAAAGTCTCTAAGGTCACAAGTATAGCATTATAGAAAGTTCTGGAGAGCTTACTTTTCCAAACAAGAAAACTTTCTTCCAGATCAATTAGTCAAAATCACCATTCACTACTCTCCCAAATTCTTAGCATCGCAGAGTCAATAATTTAACGGATTTATCTCCAACAGTCTGTTTATTCTGCTTACACCTATGTTCCTCCATTTCCACTGGCCCTTTCCTCATCTGGTTCAGAATTAGTGGGAGTAATTAGAAATCACTAGCAGCCAGGTATTGGGAAAATCTTCCTTACCACGGAAGGTGAAGGGATGGTTCAGCACCAAGGACAGAGGCATATGCACAGGCTTACTTTCCTGCCCTCTCCACCTCATGCATATTTTAGTCATGCTGTGTGATTATGTCTTAGATTAAGTACCCTTCCTCATTGCTGAGTCTAACTGTATTATCGTTTTCACTTTATGCTGAAATTTGTTTCTTATTTATCTCCTTTATCATTCCTTCTCCTTACCCTCACTTAGTACAATTCCTGGGGCATAGTAGGTTAAATAAATTTTAGATTAATTAATAATGAATCAATCACTCAATAAATTAACAAATATATTTCAGAAAAAGACTAAAATCCAAAGAGACACAAATAAAACAATTATGCCAGGAAGCAAAAATAATATATTTGTTATTACTCCTTCAGACATCACTTCTCACCCTGGTTTTGCATCAGAATGATCTGAAGAGATTATTGACAATGCAAAGTCCAACCTGGGGGACATAGGAAGACCCTGTCTCTACAGAATATTTTAAAACTTAGCCGGGCATAATGGTAAGGGAAGCGGAGGCAGGAGGATTTCTTGAGCCCAGGAGTTCAGAGCTACAGTGAGCTATGATCGCACCACTGCACTCCAGCCTGGGCAACAGAGCAAAAACCGTGACTCAAAAAAAAAAAAAAAAAAAAAAAAAGCAAAAGCAAACTCAAAGGTGCTTCCCCAGAAATACTAGAAATACAGAAAGTAAGAGAATTCTGATGGCGTGGACTTGGCATGTGTATAGAAGTAGGGGGACAGCTTCCACAGGTGATTTCCAAAGGCATGAAATAATTCTATAAATAATAGTTATAAGTTGTGCTATATTCCTAAGGAGAAATTAAGCATGTGGGAGGGAAAGAAAGCTCCAGCTGTCCTGCTTCATATGAGCAACAGGACCCAATCTTTTCAGCTGGATGAAATGAAAATCAGCAGGAGATGCATCTTTATTCTGATACCTGCTGGTCTCCCACTCATGATGTAATAGTACAGGCAAAGTTATTCTTTGATTAAGTTCCTTAATCAAAGTACAATCACTTAATAAAATTCTGGATATTAGACCTTTGTCAGATACATAGTTTGTGGATATTTTCCTTTCATTCTGTGGGTTGTCTGTTTACTCTGTTAGTAGTTTCTCTTGCTGTGCAGAAGCTCTTTGGTTTAATTAGGTCCCACTTGTCAATTTTTGTTTTCATTGCAATTGCTTTTGGGACTTAGTCAAAAATTATTTGCCAAGGCTGATGTCAAAAAGGCTATTTCCTAGGTTTTCTTCTAGGATTTTTATAGTTTAAGGTCTTACATTTAAATCTTTAATATATATTGAATTAATTTTTATATATGCTGAAAAGTAAGGGTCTAATTTCATTCTTCTGCATATGACTAGCCAGATATTCCAGCACCATTTATTGAATAGGGAGTCCTTTCCCCATTGCTTGTTTTTGTCAGCCTTGTCAAAGATCTGAAGATTGTAGGTGTGTAGCCTTATTTCTCAATTCCTATTCTGTTCCATTGGTCTATATGTCTGTTTTTGTACCAGTACCATGCTATTTTGGTTACTGTGGCCTAATAGTATAGTTTGAAGTCAAGCAGTATGATCTCTCCATCTTTGTTCTTTTTGCTTCAGATTGCTTTGGCTGTTTTGGGTCTTTTTGGTCTCATATAAATTTTAGAATTTTTTTTCTCTAATTCTACAAAGAATGACATTGGTAGTTTGATAGAAATAGCATTGAATTTGTAAGTTGCTTTGGGCAATATGGTCATTTTAATGATATTGATTCTTCCAATCCATAGGTATGGAATGGCTTTCCATTTATTTGTATTATCTCTGATTTATTTCAGCAGAGTTTTGTAGTTTTTGTAGAGATCTTTCACCTCCTTTGTTAGGTGTATTTTCAGTGTTTCATTTTCTTTGTGGCTATTGTAAATGGAATCGTGTTCTTGATTTGACTCTCAGCCTGAGCACTATTGGCGTATAGAAATACTATTGGTTTTTGTACATTAATTTTATCTCCAGAAACCTTGCTAAAATCGTTTATCAGTTCTGTTAGCCCTTTGGCAGAGTCTTTAGGGCTTTCCAATTATAGAATCATGTTGTCAATGAAGAGAGAGAGTTTGACTTCTTTTCCTCTTTGGATGCCTTTTATTTCTTTCTCTTGCCTAATTGCTCTGGCCAGGACTTCCAATACTATACGAATGATATAGTATAGGAGTGGTGAGAGTGGATATCCTTGTCTTGTTCCAGTTCTCAAGGGGAATGGTTCTGGCTTTTGTCTGTTCTGTAAGATGGCAGCTATGGGTTTATCATAAGTGGCTCTTATTATTGTGAGGTATGTTCCTTTTCTTGCCAAGTCTGTTGAAGGTTTTATCATGAAGAGATGTTGGATTCAATAAAAAGTTTTTTCTGCATCTATCGAGATAATCATATGGTTTTCACTTTTAATTGTTTATGTGGTTAATTACATTTATAGACTTGCATATGGTGAACCAACATTGCACTCCAGGAATAAAGTCCACTTGGTTATGGTGAATGAATGTTTTAATGTGCTGTTGGATTCAGTTTACTAGTGTTTTGTTGAAGACTTTTGGGTCTATTAACATAGATCAGGGATATTGGCCTGAACTTTTCTTTCATCGTATCTATGCTGGATTTTTGTAGTAGGCTGATACTGGCTTCATAGAATGAGTTGGGAAGGAGTCCCTCCTCCTCATTTTTTTGGAATAGTCTCAATAGGATTGGTGGCAGTTCTTTATACATCTGATAGAATTCAGCAGTTAATCCATCTGGTCCAGAGATTTATTTGGTTGGTAGGTTTTTTGTTTGTTTGTTTGTTTTGTTTTTTGTTTTTTGTTTTTTGTTTTTTTACTGATTCAATTTTATTGCTTGATATTGGTCTATTCAGGGTTTCAATGTCTTCCTGATTCAATCTTGGGAGATTGTGTGCTTCCAGGAATTTATCTATTTCTGCTAGACTTTCTAGTTTGTATAAATAGAGTGGTTCACAGTATTCTCTGAGGATCTTTTGTATCTCTGTGGGATCAGTTGTAATGTCATCTTTGTCATTTCTGATTGTACTGATTTGGATATTGTCTTTGTTCTGTGTTAATTTAGCTAGCAGCCTATCAATCTTGTTTGTTGTTTTAAAGAACCAACTTTTGGTTTCATTGCTCTTTATGGATTTTTGTATCTGAATTTTATTTAATTCTCTAATTTTAGTAATTTATTTTCTTCTGATAGCTTTGGAGTTCGTTTGTTCTTTTTTCTAGTTCTATTAAGTGAAAAGTTAGATTGTTAATTTGATATTTTTTAACTTTTTGATGAAGGCATTTAGGGCTTATTAATATTTTTGAATCCCTAGTTAATATGGTATGAAGTTGTTTTCTTGCAGGACGGTGATCAAACTCTAAAAATTATAATTGGTTTTAAAAATAACATTTGGTGATACACTGAAAATTTCAGTGTATTTGACACCATGTTGGAAAAGATAAAAATTATTTTAAAGTATATCTCTACTTTAGTTAGTACAAAATTTATATTTTCTTCCTTTAAAATGAAAAATAATATTTTCCATATTCCTGATCTTTCCAGAAAGTTTAATCTTCAAAATATAACAAAAGATCTTTGTTAGTTAAGGTATTCCCATTGTTTAAGGAAGAAAATCCTCTCTTAAATACAACTAGAAGCAATCTGTTTAGAGTAATATTACTAAGGATTGTGACATATGGCTTCCATGTCCTGTTTTGTCAAAATAGAAAGAAACAACGCTGGAAGAGAAATGAAAATGAGAAAGACCATTACAAATCATCTATGGATAAACATAAAATTTATAGCTAAACAATTTGGGGTGTAAATTATCAAAGACAGAAAAGCTATTCAAGGTCTAATCCAGAATCACTTCTGTACTGGTTTATGTCTTAGGAGTTTAAAATGTAAGGCATTGCAAGAGTTGTACGTGTGAGCAATGGAGTTTCTTTTGTATTAAGAAAGGAGTCTATACTTATCGAAACTCAAAAACTTCCTGGTAATTTAATTCAAAATGCTTTGTACAACCCATCAGCCATCCCTTCATCTTCAGACTGGTAAGATATTTTCCAACCAACTGTTTTTCATAACTGGGTCTGAGGTCATGTTCACATCCAGACCTGTATTTTTCACCTTGCTGGATACTTTGCCCCGTTTAACACTTCTAAATCAGAAATAAATAAGTTCTGCCACACCATTCTCAGAGAGTGTCTCTCTGAGGTTGTTAGAAAGTTTTCCTAGAGACTTCCTTGAAATTGTATTGTCCTGTACAACAAATAATAGACTAGGAGTCAGGAAAACCACATGCTGAGCAACTCACCTAACATCTCTAGGCTTCAGATATTTTCATCAGCTTCCGTAGAAAAAAATTTAACAAAGTAAAATTGCTACATTATTGTCCATTTTTTGAGATTTTTGAGATTTTTGCCAGTTATCAATTTATTGCCTCTCAGTTCCAAATCCACCCTTTTTTAATTAAAAAAAATTTTTGTAACACTGCATTGAGATGTAATTCACAAACCATACAATTCACCCTCTTAAAATATTCAATTTCATAGTTTTTAATACTCACAGAGTTGGCAATTATTACCACAATCAACTTTAGAACTTTTTTATCAACCCAAAGAAATCCCATACCTTTCAGTAACACCTCTCAATTCTTCATCCTCTTCCCATCAGCCCTCAGCAATTGCTAATCTACTTTCTGTCTCTACAGTTTTGCTCATCCTGGACATTTCATCTAAATGGAACCATACAATATTTAGTCTTTTGCGACTGGCTTCTTGCACTTGGCATCATGGTTTTGACTTTTACCCATGTTGTAGCATACATCAGTACTTCATTTCTTTTATTGCCAAATAGCATTCCATTGTATGGATATGCCCCATTACATTTATTCTACCAGTTGATAGACATTTGTGTTGTTTCAACTTTGTAGCTGTTAGGAATAATGCTGCTGGGAACATTTCTGTAGAGGTGTTTATGTGGACATGTGTTTTCATTTCTCTTTTTTGTTTTTATTTTTATCCCTGGGAGTGAAACTGTTGAATCATATGCTAACTGTATGTTTTAACCATTTGAAGACCTCCCAGACTATTTTCCAAAGCAGCTATACCACTTTCCCTTCCCATAAGCAGTGTATGGGCACCAACTGCTCCACACCCTCACCTTCACTTGTTACCTGTCTTTTTGACATCTTTTGGACAGTAACAGCTATCTTAGTACATGTGAAGTGGTATCTTATTGTGGCATCCACCCTTCTTTGCAGTGCTCCATGAAAGAGAGCATTTTTTTTTCTTTGCTGCCACAAAGTGAAACTTCCTGTATAGGCTGTGGAAGGGATGCCACAAGAGGTAGGAGCTTCTTCCTGATTCTGGTATGCTTTTCTTCTCTTTCCTAAGACAAGGCTGCCAGTGGCATGCAGGAGACCTACTGATGTCCACCTTCCTCCACGTTTGGCTGACTGCTAGGCAGGCAACTTCCTTCTTACCAGCCCCAGCCCACCTACTGCAGACCAGCTCTGGTCAGAGACAGCTCAGGAACCTCATTGACATAGGCTACCAGTGCTTTACGCCAGAGCTGGTCCGCAGCAGGTGGGGAACCCTCTTCCAGTTTGTCCTTCCTTGGATTCTCTTTCCCTTAGCCCTAAAGGGTATAACTGTCCCCTATCCTTGCTATTGCTGTGTCATTTGGGATTTTCCTTTTTCCCTTTTACTAATTGTAATTCCTAGTTAATAATATTTGTTTTTAAGAGATGGGGTCTCACTCTGTTGCCCAGACTAAAGTGCAGTGGCACAATCATAGCACACTACAACCTCAAACTCCTGGGTTCAAGCAATCCTCCCATCTCAACCTCCTGAGTAGCTGAGACTACAGGCACGAGCCACCTTGTTAGGCCCTAGTTAATCATCTTTCTCTTAAATAGTCCTTTGTGTGTATTACTGATGTGATCTCTGTTACCTGTCTGGACCCTGACAAATATAAGATTCACCATCTTTTAATGCAACTAGATATATTGAATATTTTTTTAAATTAATCATATCAGCACTACTCTAAAACAGAGTTTAATTATATTTTAGAAACTTAGGTGCATTAAACTACCATTGTAATGCAGTCTAAATGACTTTTACAAATTTTCCACAGGATTATAATGTAAAAATATCTAGTAAACAAATGTAAAAAGAAAATTATAAAGGAAATTCTAAAACTGCTGAATTGTTATCATTTCAATGAAAAAACTATAGTTTTATATGATATTTTACTTTCAAATTTTCATCAGCTATCATTTGAAACAAATGCAAACACATGTGTCCAACATGAAAACAAAAGTTGGAATCAGTTGCTTCATATATTTGCAATATGTGTGTCCCTTTAGCAGCTACTTTCTATCACATTCAGTCTAAAGGTTATGATCTGTCTTCAAATTACAGGTGAAATGAGAGCACTTGCTTATGATACAGAAGAAAATGGACTAAGGAGAACTTTCTCTGGCCATTAAGATCAAATTACAATGGAAACTAAGGAAGTGGTTCTGCATTGTCATCAGTTAGAACTGCCAAGTTTATAGCGAGCCAGTCTGGCATAGGCACAGCCCCAAACTGGGTGGAACTCTATTCATACTTCTCTAATCTATTTTTATCTTGCTACTTCCTTAAAGCTGCCTTAAATCATGTCAGAAGTCCACATCCATGCTCAATACCCAGCGTTTGTTCTGGCACCTGCTGACCTCTTGCTGCTATGACCTCTTGCTTCATTTGACACTTTCTACTCAACATATAACTGTTGATAAATCCTGATGTGAATGTCCATGCTACAGCATTGTGGCCCTGAGATACTACCAGATACCAGAAAAAAACTGACTTTAAATATTAAGAAGCCATTAACCTGGGCCACTCAAGTGAAAAATAAAGCACCAATATTTTACTCTCAGGTCAATGTGAACGTGGCTATCAAGGCATTCAAACTAAGCTCCAGATTGCTCTGCAGAAATACAGCCTGACCTTCATTACCATGATGCTATCATTGAAGTTCTACACAGGCTACAATTATCAAGATGGCTCCTCGAAAATTTTTAAAAATTTCTTTTTAAAATTTATCTAGAATAACAGTGTTGGGCATCTGTTAAATAGAGCAGTCTTATGGCTCTCCCAAACAGTTAACAGGAACAAGGCTATACAGCCCAGAATCCCAAAGTAGGAGAATCCCAATGCAGTACTTCCTTTTGTTCCATTACATCCCCAGACATATAATACTTCCCCATGAGACTAAGAAAAGGGCACAGACTTTGAGATGGCCAAACAGGGTTCAAATCAGGCCTCTACCAGAACAAGCACCATGAGTTTGCCAAATCATTGACTTCTCTAGACCACCATAAAGAGGGCAAAATACTACCTACCTAACACAGTTATCATACAGATTGAAATAAGGAAAATAAAAATTGTAGGTAATTCCTGGCACATGCGAACTATTGAATAAATGGTTATTAGGAGTGTGAAGAGAAGAAATGAGATAGCACTCTTTTTAAAGTTGGTTAGCTCACGCACAGTGAAAGAATGGCATTGATATTACTGCATTTGGTGTAAATGGCTAAAAAATAAAAGCAACTTCATATAAATTTGTGGCATGTCTCTGCCATCATTCAAACATCAAGTATGACACTGTCTCATAAGTCAATGTTCCCAACTATACGTGAAAGTTCCAGACAGCAGTCATATAGGGTAATTTGCCTTCTGTAGGTGAACCTGCAGATTATCAATTATTATTAACTAAATATCTATCACCTCTTGTCCTCCCAAAATGTATATGTTGAATCCCTAACCCCTAGTATGACTACATTTGGAGACAGGGACTTTAAGGAAGTAATTAAAGTAAAATGAGGTCAAAAGGGTGGGGCACTGATCTGATAGAATTAGTGTCCTTAGATGAAGAGACACCTGAAAGCTTCCTGTCTTTCCTCCCCTTCCAATGATTTGTGCACCTGAGAAACGGCCCTGTGAGGACACAGTAAGAAGGCAGCCACCAGCAAGCCAGGAAGAGAGCCCTCACCATAAACCA
Organism: Macaca nemestrina; assembly: GCF_043159975.1. Lineage (NCBI taxonomy): Eukaryota > Metazoa > Chordata > Mammalia > Primates > Cercopithecidae > Macaca > Macaca nemestrina. The sequence goes on along the minus strand of NC_092133.1, from coordinate 117,549,237 downwards.
ATTCAGCCAAAACCTTGATCTTGAACTTTCTAGCCTCCATAACTGCAAGAAATTCAGCCCAAGCTGATTGAGATACCAGTCAGTTCCTAAAGTGTGCTTGAAAGAATGACAAGTCTCAGAAAAAATTATGTATTCCTTGAACGTCTTAAATTCTTATGTATAGGGGTTGAGCTCACTTAAATGCATAACATGCACAACTTAGCATTCCTGATGTTTCAACAGATAATTTACTGTTTATAACCCTAATAGATTCCTCTTATTACTAAAAGGCTAGAAATATTGAAATATATTTAATCAGAAACTGCTTGATGGCAAACTAGCTTTTATAAGATTAAATACATGAATAGGAGGCGTTGCATTAAAACCACTGAGAAATATTTAAATGTAAGAATTTAAATAGCCAGTTTCAAGACAATGATTATGTATTTTGAATAAAAATGCCCTAGAGTAGACTACTTCCGGTACATCCTATATTCCTATCTTTGATATTTCAAAACGTGTAGTTTTTTAGTGACTTTAATATTCACGGATTGAGTGTGCTAGTTGATGTCAAACGTGACTGGCAGGCACATTGCCACTGAATGTGGCGGAAAATAAGCCACACGGAGAGCCAACAGCATCATCATCAGCGGGCTTAAGAATCACAGCACCACAGATCAGAGATTGACTTCTTATCAACCCTCCAGCTCCATCTCAAGGCTTTATTTCACAGCCACATCCGGGACACAAGCCCTCCCGTATATGTCCGTAGTGTTCAGTCCAGAGTTACTGCACAGTGTTGAAATTTTGCTTATTCATGGGTGAAACCAGGAATAATTTTTTAACTTGGCTTTGGTACCGAACATTTTAGTTTGGCATATAAAGCTCCTTTATTATTCTGCGGATATGAAGTCTGCCTTTTTTTGCTCATTATCTGACTTAAAGGCTAGGGGGGAAAAGGCACTTTGCTGATTCTCTAAGTATCAGTATAACAATAAACAAGTCAGAGTTTGTAGACACAAACAGGAATGCTCACACACTACTGCGAAAACATCAGTAATAAGTAACCACCATCTTTCAAATAATCTGATCTATGCACAGCTAAGCTGGATACTACAGTTTCTCCATAGTGCCAGTCTTATGACAACTTTGCAAGTTTCATGAATTTTAAAGAAACAGTGGAATGCTATAGGGCAGATTCAATAGAAAGAAAAAAGCATGGCAATTATTATAACCACCTGTATACTATAAACTAGCTATCGAAGACTGACTTGCAGGAAGGAAAAAATGCAAAGAAAACAATAAAGGTAAGTGGCAAAAGGCAAGAGTCCTTGAGAATTCTACAAATAAGCAAATAATAAAAGTATAACCAACTGTTTGAAAGAAAGCCCAAAATACTCTTAAAAAGTAGAGAAGGATTGAGAGTATAAATAAATGTGATAAAAAGTAAATAAAAGTCAGCAAAACAAATATCAGTAGTTTCAGCATTTAGATGTTGAACTTCATTGTTAAATACAACCATAGTTTATAAAAAGCCTTATCATTGGTATTAATACGGTAGTTAACAAGTGAGAAGTATACACTTGTCTTACAGCTAAAGTGTTCTTACGAGGTTTGCTTAAACAAATAGAAGTAGATGTTGGCTTGACTTGAAGTTAGGTGAACATAATTTCTGTGGCATTTATTTAGTAACATATATTTTTGTCCAGTAAATGTAAGAAAGTCCTGAATTTACTGTACTAGTTGAAGTTAGAGCTTATGTTTAATCCAAATCTCTTTAGCTGTAATGCTCGGGAAATAAGACCACATTTTGTATAGATTTCTTAAAAGAGACCGGTCTTTTTATGGAGTGGATCCCACTGACAATGACTCAAATATATTTCAAAAGCCCAGTCCTATTAAGTGTTGATTTCACAATATGTAAACATCAGGTAGTGCTCTTTTGGGACAATTCAAAATATTTCAGTAGGGTTTTACTAGTCTCCCAGGACATTGGGTAGCAATCCGTATAATAGACATGCTAGTCCCATGTCCTGAGCAAACTGATAGGTTCTTCCAAGAACACAACCAGGAAAAGCAGCGATCATGGTGTAGTTGTGAGTCTCAAAAGAAGAAAGAAGGCTTACATCATCGTCCAGGCTTCCCTTGGGCATCTGGCCACATTTGCTGAGCAATTGCAACTGGCTGGATGTCATCACGAGCCAACTGATTTAAAGCAATGTGAACTATATTACACTAATGGATCAACTATGTTAACAACACGCTTTGCAGAAAATCTAACATACTTCAAAGCAAATCAACCAGAACAGACCAGATGTGTCTGTTTCTCATGAGATTTAAGTAGATAAGGAAATTGAAACACAAGAATTTGTCAGGACATAGTCCAGTAGGTAATTCTGTCTTGGAAACAGTGGCTAAAAGAGCCATAGAAATTGCTGATGGGATCCAGATGAGATTAAACATCTCACATCAGAGCTGTCTCCAAAACGCACACAAGACCCTGAGCAGGGGAGAGAATCTCAACGTCCATCAGTTCTCCGGCCTGGACCCCAAGCTGCTCCAAAAGTAGAAAGTGCTGTGGCTCAGTAATTGACACCTGATTGCATATGTTCATCAGTTTTACATTTGTACCATCCCTGCTGATATAAGAGATCAAGGGAAACCCTTCATGGACACCAGAGGCACCTATGGAATAGAAAATCTTGTAGAAACAAACTTGTTATTGGCAAGCTTCCATGAACCATACAGCCCACCCAACATGGAATAGGCTGGTCTTGTGTGGGTAAGATATGGTTCATTTTAAACTAGGATGGTAGTTACTGACACTGCATTGCTGTTGAAATCTGTGCATTCATGTTCACCGCTCTATGTCATGAGACATCCAAAACAAGCTGAATAGGTATGTGAAGACAAACCAATGGCAGTCTTTGCTTTGGCTGCAAAGCTGATGAGGACTTCTGAGGCCTACTTAGAGGACATGGCCAGGCCTCACTTGGGCAAGCTGCTGACACCAGTGCTCCAAGAGTGCCTCCCCGCAGGGGGCTTAATCCCAGCTCCACTGAGCTCAGATACCTCCTCACTGTAACTTAACTTTAAGAAGAACTAGAGAGAGTTTCTGCAGTTGTGTTTTACAGCGTAATTGAGGTCAGCCCATAGTAAACAGCTTTGCCTGAATGCCATCCTCACTGGATGCTACAAAACCAGCTTCCTTTCCTTTTACTTTGAGTTTTAGCCCAGGATAGGTTTAAGGAGAAGATCTGGCTGAGGGTAACTCAACAGCTGCAGCCAAGGTCTTGGCAAGCTGATTTTCCACCAGGTTCTGAATAAGCCATGCCTGACAAGCCTGACATTCTCGTACTTCTTTATTGAAGAAATAGCCACCACCACCCCATCCCAGTAGAGCATCTTTCTCAGCAACACCCAGGCACTGGAAGCCACCTATTTAGAAAGGAAATAATATGCATAGTATCTATACTTTTAAATAAGTTTCAAGATAATAGTTCAGTTAGATTAAAAGGCTTACTACCATTTATGTGAGAGGAAATAAAATATTTTAAAAAACAAGTGGTCTATAAACAGCCTTGCTTGCAGAAAGTATTAAAATATATTAGAAAAAAAGAAGAATTTAGATAGAAGGCATAAAGAAGTCGTAGGGTTTGGAAGAATTGGAGATTATATTTCTGCAAAAATTCAGAGAGAAAAGTTAAGAAAAACCTACCAGGACCTGAATACTGCACTTTTTTCTGTTGTTGATAAGAAAAAAGTGCTTGAGAAAACTGATGGTGCCACGTCACAATATTGTGCTAGATTCTGCTCTGCTTTGGCAGGGAATTTCCAGGGAATCATTACTCTGTGTCCTGTGGGAAGGGGTGGGGGTAACATCCCCAGGCCTATCTGAAAGCTCCCTCTGAGCTACGCAGCATGGATATGTGAGATAATACAAAGCCTTTTTTAGCTTAGTCACTGAAAATGCTCTTGCCCACTCAAGGTAAAAATAGTCACTTCCTGTTTGAAACTTTGGGTAAATAGTCATTTCAAGACAGTCTCCCTCCCTCCCTCTTCCTCCTCTTTCTCAGTCTTTTCTTCCCAGAGATGATATAAGTTCCTGAGGGACCTGGGTGGCCCTGACCCTAAACATTCCTCTATGTCCGATCACAAGAATGACATTAAAGTTGTAGTCTAACATCAGAAGAGAATAAATGTAGATTTGAAGCCCTGCCAGACAGAAACAGTTGATTCATATTCTACAGATATTTATCAGGTACCTCCCATGTGCCAGATGCTGTCTGGGTACTAGACTCCGCAGTGATTAAAATAGATAAAAACCTGCATTTGTTGAGCTTTCATTCTAGTGGGAGGGAAAGCAGAAAGTAAATAACATGAGAACGTATTTAATTTTCTCAATCAAATTATCTTATATGTCTAAACACAACTTGACTAATTGTAACCAAGCCACTTTCATTGTTGCCACCAGATAGCTCATGACAGAGAGACATTCAGTCCAAATGCCATTTTTTTTTTTTTTTTTTTTTTTTTTTTTTTTGAGACGGAGTCTCGCTCTGCCACCCAGGCTGGAGTGCAGTGGCCGGATCTCAGCTCACTGCAAGCTCCGCCTCCCGGGTTCACGCCATTCTCCTGCCTCAGCCTCCCGAGTAGCTGGGACTACAGGCGCCCGCCACCTCGCCCGGCTAGTTTTTTGTAGTTTTTAGTAGAGACGGGGTTTCACAGTGTCAGCCAGGATGGTCTCGATCTCCTGACCTCGTGATCCGCCCGTCTCGGCCTCCCAAAGTGCTGGGATTACAGGCTTGAGCCACCGCGCCCGGCCCCAAATGCCATTATTACTATTAATTCTCCAAGGCCCTTCTCCTCTGAGCCCAGATACTACCTAAGGATCCTTCTTAGCACAATTCTCCAGGTATTTCTTACCAATAAGAGCAGTCATCCAAGAAATAATTGTATTCTTTTGACATCCAGAATATAGCTCAAACTAGCTGCTATGGTCTTAATGTTTGTGTTATCCCAACATTTTCATGTTGATACCTAATCCCCAATGCAATAATATTAAGCGGTGGGACTTTGGGGAGGTGATTAGATCATAAGAGTTCCACCCTTGTGAATGGGATTAGTGCCCTTATAAAAAAATCTCAAGGGAACTTGTTTGCTCTATCTTTCTGCCTTGCTAGGACACAGCTCAGAAGGTGCCATCTTTGAAGCAAAGTGGGAGCCCTCACCAGACACCAAATCTGCTAGTGCCTTTTTCTTGGACTCTCCAGCCTCCAGAACTGTGAGCAAGAAATGTCTGTTATTTATAAATTATCCAGTTGATAGGGTTTGGCTCTGTGTGCCCACCCAAATCTCATGTTGAATTGTAATCCCTAGTGTTGGGGGAAGGGACCTGGTGGGAGGTAATTGGATGATAGTGGTGGTTTCTCCTTGTTGTTCTCTTAATAGTCAGGGAGTTCTCACAAGATCTGATGGTTTAAAAGTGTGTGGCCCTTCCCCCGTGTATTAGTCAAGGCTCTCTAGAAGGACAGAAATAATAGGATAGATGTATATATAAAGGAGAGTTTATTAAAGAGGATTGACTCACACAATCACAATCACAAAGTGAGGTCCCACAATAGTCCATCTGCAAGCTGAGGAGCAAGGAAGCCAGTCCAAGTCCCAAAACCTCAAAAGTAGGGAAGACAACAGTACAGCCTTTAGTCTGTGGTCAAAGGTCCAAAAGTCCCAAAGCTGTAGAACTTGGAGTCCAATGTTTGAGGGCAGGAAGCATCCAGGACAGGAGAAAGATGGAGGCCAGAAGACTAAGCCAGTCTAGTTCTTCTGCCTGCCCACCCAGATTGAGGGTGGGTCTGCATCTCCCAGTCCACTGACTCAAATGTTAATCTCCTTTAGCCACACCCTCACAGACACACCCAAGAGCAATACTTTGCATCCTTCAATCCAATCAAGTTGACACTCAATATTAACCATCACATCCCCTCACTCTCTCCTTGTGAAGAAACTGCTTGCTTCCCCTTCACCTTACATCAAATTTGTAAGTTTCCTGAGGCCTCCCTGTTAAGCCTGTGAAACTATGAGTCCCTTAAACCTCTTTTCTTCATAAATTACCCAGTCTCAGGTAGTTCTTTACAGCAGTGCGAGAACAGATGAATACATGGTATTTTGTTACAGCAGCCTAAATGGACTAAGACACTAAGGTTCAAGCTTAATTCTCCAATGTACCATCCCCCAGATTTTCACAGTTATCTTGAAAGGTAATGACTCTCTTGACCCTGATAATTTTCAATCACTGGCTAGGCAACTTTATGATAAAAATATTTTGGAAGAACTTTTGGATAGAGTAGAAATTCAGAAAAAAAAGACCTTGTCATTTCTTTCTAAATTTAAGATACTATTCTACTATTAAACACTGAAAGCCAGATGTATACATCTTGATATACAAGCGTACATATGTGCTTTATGTATGTTATGCTCATATGTGTTTTATATGAGTATGCAAGGGAAAGAGTTGAAAAAAAGGCTGAATCAATGATTTCCGATACTGTAAAATAGAGACATTATACATTAATTCAAATTCTCTGAGTTAACATAAAATTATCTAAATCTGCATAATGAAAGCTAAAGCATTATCTAACCCTAACCCACTACAATTCAATTTAGGGAAAAATAAACAAATCTGAGAAAAAGGTATTATCCTGAGGGGGTTAATTATTAGCCTTCAGAAGTTCAACACAGGTTTTTTTTTTTTTTTTTGAGACGGAGTCTTGCTCTTTCACCCAGGCTGGAGTGGCTGATCTTGATCAGCCACTGGAGTGGCTGCATGATCTTGGCTCACTGCAACCTCTGCCTCCCGGGTTCAAGCAATTCTCCTGCCTCAGCCTCCTGAGTAGCTGGGATTATAGGCATGTGCCACCTTGCCTGGCTAATTTTTGTATTTTTAGTAAAGATGGGGTTTCACCATGTTGGTCAGGCTCGTCTCGATCTCCTGACCTTGTGAGACACCCTCCTTGGCCTCTCAAAGTGCTGGGATTACAGGTGTGAGCCACTGCACCCGGCTCAACATAGTTTTATAGAAGGGCTACATAATACAGTCATTATCTTTCTGAGCAAATCGTATCCATAGAGACTCATATGTTTAACATTTTTCTATCATAACTCAGAGGTTAAGGGTCCTACTTTAAATTTAAAAGTATTGGATGTGACTGTAACCACAATGGCTGACCACTATAAAAAATTTAATATTCCTATTCATTAAAAAAGATAAAACAACATTTGGAAGCAAAGCTTGTCAGGAGAGATGTTTCTTAACCTTACCCTGACCCCCCTAATAATTGAGTACACTAGATGCCCACATCCCCATTTGTATTTTATTCATTACTTCTGGTCTCTTCTTCGTGGCTCCTTTCACCATCAATGGGAGGTAGGCCTGGGCTTGGCAGATGATGAGGGAACTGATCTAACTCCTCTCTAAATAATAAACAGCATCCCTTCAGAACATATCAAGTCCTTTACTCGTTGGCCTCTATCCTTTATTAAATATTTATAAAAAGTACAATAGTTGAATTACCAAGATCTAGCCTTTCTCTCCTTTTTTGAGTTTTTTTAACCAAAAGATTCTAAAGCTACTAACTAGCCTGAAAGACAGCAAGCCCAAAGACAGGGAAAGAAAACAAACAACAAAGTTTAAAACAAAAACAACAAAGCTTCTGAAGCATAAAACGCCAGTCTCTTTTATGCAAAAAAATTTGTGAGCTAACCATATTGTAAATTCTAGAGAACTCTTCTAAATGTATCCTGATTCCAAGTAAATATGCTTCCAAATTCAGGCAAGACTCCAAAAATGGCAGACACAGACCACTGGACAACTTCATCGAATCAGACAATAGGCTTAAACAGTAACAGCTGTCCACTCCCAGACTGGGCTTGTACGGTCAGGTAATTCACAGGTCTTTTGTTGATCAATGGGAAAAGAATCACAGGAAGTTCAAGGCATTAATCAGTCTATACTCACTGCAAGCCCTAGTCAGCCTTCTCTCTAATGGAAATGCACTCCTCTCTCACATTTGTGGTTTTCTACCTTGCTTCCTAGCAACTAACCATGGGCTAGAGTGATGGCAGGCAGAGACCTTTGCACTAGTCCATGAAGTAAGATGGGGAAGCAGAATCCTCCTGTCTCTTTCATCAGCTCAATGAGCTCATTCTGCAAAGGGAGGGGAACCAGGACCACACTCATTCACTCTCCTTTACTGTTGCTGAGAACCGGACTCCGCCCCAGGGAGAAAATACTAATAGCACAGACATTTAACCCTGTTAATGAATTCTTGCTATCTACCAAGAGGGAGTTCCCACTTAATCACAGAACTAATCCTGACCTGGCCGGGTGCTGTGGCTTATCCCTGCAATCCCAGCACTTTGGGAGGTCGAGGCGGGTGGATCACTTGAGCTCAAGAGTTCAAGACCAGTCAGGCCAACATGGTGAAACTCCGTCTCTATGAAAAATACAAAAACTAGCTGGGCATAGTGGCATGCCTGTGATCCCAGCTAGTCAGGAGGCTGAGGCAGTAGGATCACTTGAACCTGGGAGGCAGAGGTTGCAGTGAGTCAAGACTGAGCTACTGCACTCCACCCTGGGCAACAGAGCGAGACTCCGTCTCAAAAAAAAAAAAAAAAAAAAAAGAACTAGTCCTAACTTTTTGACCTGGGTCAGTCACCTACATTTATTAAAAGAAACCTCAAGGAATAAAAATAAAAATTAAAAATTTTTTAAAAACCCTAACTCCTTTTTTTTGACTTTCAAATGCACTATTAAATTCCTTTGACCCCAATTTATTTTCTGAGCTGCATTCTGACTTGATAACTCTTAAAACATCTTTAGATTTCCTAAGAAGTCACAGGCAGATGATAGGGGAACTCCTAAAGGAATTCTCAGAGGTGTCTGGGTTTTTTTTGTTTGTTTTATTTTGTTTTGTTTTGAGACAGTCTCACTCCATCACCCAAGCTGGAGTGCAGTGATGCGATCTCGGCTCACTGAAACCTCCGCCTCCTGGGTTCAAGTGATTCTCCTGCCTCAGCCTCCCAAGTAGCTGGGATTACAGGTGCCCACCGCCACACCTGGTTAATTTTTTTTGAGACCCAGGCTTGTTTTGTCGCCCAGGCTAGAGTGCAGTGGCACAATCTCGGCTCACTGCAACCTCCACCTCCTGGGTTCAAGCAATTCTTGTGCCTCAGCCTCCCTAGGAGCTGGGATTACGGACTTGTGCCACCACGCACCTGGCTAATTCTTTTGTATTTTTAGTAGAGATGGAGTTTCACCATGCTGGTCAGGCTGGTCTCAAATTCCTGGCCTCATGTGATTCACCCCCCTTGGCCTCCCAAATCAGCCCTCGGAAGTTAAAGGAAGTTAATTTGCAACAAGAGTTTTCCCCTAGAAAGTCCAGAAATTTACTAACCAGCACAGAAATAAGTAAGGGTTAACTGCTTACATGTTTGAGTTCATGTGAGTATGTATGTGTTTGAAAAGACCTTCAGTGATCAAATCCAGGCCTATTATCCTTTCTCACATTTTTATAAAAAATAGACACTTCTTCAATATATTACACAGGCTATTGAGATATTTTATCTTTTTACCACATATATTTGGAGATTTAATGCATTTATTTCTATCCTGAAAAGTATAATCACGTTGTGAGTCATGAAAACAGAAATTATAGAAAGACACTATAATGTTGATTGGATCACCTTGTTTGGAGGAAATTGTGTACCTTCCTTGTTAAATTATGGAAAGATACACTTAGAATTGGAAACACTAGGGGAGTTTAGAAACATTCTGTTTGCAAATATGAATATAAGAGGTTATTTAGGTTACACCAGTTTGACCACTATATTTTTGGCAAATAAAAATGTTAAAATTGCTCATTATATATCATTTAAACATTAACGCAATAGATTTTACTTTTGCTTTTTAAAAATCGCATATAAAATTGAACTTAAGAGTCATAATTACTTCACAGCGCAGCCCACCACCTTACAGAGGTATTTTTAAATCACTAAGTATAAAAGTTACAATATTTGACCAGACAAATCCAATCTGCATTTGTGGAACATTCAGACATGTGATGGGGCGGGGTTGGCAGGGGCAGCCCTGCAGGGCACAAAGTATATTTTTCTTTTCTTTTTCTTTTTTTTTTTGTTTTTGAGACAGAGTCTCCATCTGTCACCCAGGTTGGAGTACAGTGGCGCGATCTCGGCTCACTGCAAGCTCCATCTCCGGGGTTCATGCCATTCTCCTGCTTTAGCCTCCCGAGTAGCTGGGACTACAGGCACCCACCACTACCCCCGGCTAATTTTTTGTATTTTTTTTTTTATTAGAGACGGGGTTTCACTGTGTTAGTCAGGATGGTCTCGATCTCCTGACCTCGTGATCTGCCAGCCTCGGCTTCCCAAAGTGCTGGGATGACAGGTGTGAGCCACCACGCCCGTCCACATTTTTCACACTGTGATAGTCTCTTTTGGAAACTGCAAAATTCATCAGTTTCACAAAGGCCATAGTCTAGGGAGCTTGCTCCATCATTAATCACTTTCACATCACCTTCAGCTTTCTGCACAGTGTATGACTTCTAGAGATGACTTTCAGACCCGGTTTTGTGGTCCATTAACAGGAGTTTCAAAAATCACACTGAACGTCCTCCCACAAGCTACAGAAGACATATACTCTTCACAGTATCAAAGAGTATACTCTACCGGATTTTCTTTCAATTCATTTGCTCATATATTTTCTTTTGCTGGTCTAGAATAGCTTGTTACTAGCTAATCAATATTTGCTATATTTCTGTGAGTTTTTGCTGCAAATCAGCAATAACTGTGTGCTGACTCTTTCGTATCTCAACCAGTTTTTCTTATTCCTTTGCAAGTTCCAGATATAGGACTAGTGCATCCCAGATGGGTCTTCATCTTCTATAACATCACAGGAACAACAAAGATGTCTCCAGGCCGGGCATGGCAGCTCACATCTGTAATCCCAACACTTTAGGAGGCTGAGGTGGGCAGATCCCTTGAGCCCAGGAGTTTGAGACCAGCCTGGGAAACATGGTGGTCTCACAAAAAAAAAAATAGCCCGTGGTGGCATGTGCCACGTAGTCCAGATACTCGGGAGGCTGAGGTGGGAGGATTGCCTGAGACCAGGAGGTCGAGGCAGTGAGTCCTGTTAACGCCACTGCACTCCAGCCTGAAGGACAGAGTGAGACCCTGTCTCCAAAAACAAACCAAAATAAAAAAAGATGTTTCCAGTATAACAATTCTTCATCTTCCATTCCATCTTCAACACTGTAAAACGCTTTATGTTAAATTTAAAATGACCATGTTAATAACATAACTTCCTATTTCAGAAACTTTAATCTTAAAGAAATCTTAAGACCGGGCGCGGTGGCTCACGCCTGTAATCCCAGCACTTTGGGAGGCCGAGGCAGGCAGATTACGAGGTCAGGAGATCGAGATCATCCTGGCTAACACAGTGAAACCCCTTCTCTACTAAAAATACAAAAGATTTAGCCAGGCGCCTATAGTCCCAGCTACTCGGGAGGCTGAGGCAGGAGAATGGCGTGAACTTGGGAGGCGGAGCTTGCAGTGAGCCGAGATCGCGCCACTGCACTCCAACCTGGGTGACAGAGCAAGACTCCTCTCAAAGAAAAAAAAAAAAAAAAAGAAAGGAAATCTTAAGCATTTCACCCGTGCGCCAACATGAAAGTTTAGGCTCTCTGCTTAATTGCATGTACAACAATCTTAGATTACTTACGGCTTTAGAGCATCAAAATTTAATAGATGCTTCCTAAAATCAAAGGTAATCGACTTTTTGATACAAAAATTGTCTGGTTGTGTGTTTTTTTAAATTTCACACAAAACCACAGTCAAAGCACAATGCCATTTAGCCTGTGAGTCCCCAAAGCTATGCACAGAATTGAATTATTATGGAGAAAATGTCAACTTTGTAGTTAACCCTACGCAGCCTTTAGAGGAGAAGGATAGTAGGATCATAGCTTTTGCATGTGTTTATTTGTGTGCCCATGAGTGGTAGTGTGTGTGTGTGTGTGTGCTTTTCACTGAAGCACTCCTCCAGAGAGTGACCCATCTGATAAGACATCCTCTGCTCATTTGTTATTCGTAAATAAATGGCTTATTTCTGGAATTCTTATTTAAGCACACAGCTACTGGATGCTAAAAACAACCTAGAAAGGAGTTAGGAAGTTAAACTAAAAAGATGAATTTAATGTAATAACCATAACATACTACCATTCCCTCTTTTTTCTACCCACGACTTTTATTTGTGCGACTAGATGGCTAGCCATTTGATTGCTAACATTTCAGACCATTATGGCCAAAATGAATCACTCTATTTCAGAAAAGAGAGAGATTGTGCCTAATACTTATGATGTAAAGTAACCAGTAACTATACTTACAAACCAATTCTCCAGAAATATCAGGAAATAACTAAGTGGGCCTAACAACAGAACTAATGTTCAGAGATTTAATAGGCCTTTTACGGGAAGGAAAACGACAATATGAGAGCCTACTATGTGTCCCAATAAAAGTCTCATTATCCCACCCATAGATTTATTTTAAATAAAAAGCCTACCTGAGGAGTTTTGTACATAAGTTTTTCTATAAAACATTTTATGGAACCACTTAGCCAGCCCTGAGACGCTGAAAGAAATTATATAATAACATCTGGGGTAACAAATCTCTATCCTCAAAGCTGCCATTTGATAGCACAAAAAGCACTCACTTAAATAGTAGAAGACAATAAAAAGTGCCAGAGTTCCTATCAGCAATACTTTTAAGTTTCTCTGATGAACATTTCTTTAAAGGTTTTCTCTTCACACTAAGGAGATGATTATACTTTGCTAAAATTCAGTGACGTTTTTGCACACAGTACTCGGCCCTCTGCATCTGTGGATTCAACCAACCTCAGAAAATATAGTATAAAAAATGGATGGTTATATCTGTACTAAACACGTACAGACTTTATTTCTGGCTATTATTTCCTAAACAATACAGAATAACACCTATTTACATTTAGAATATATCTAAAAATGCTTAAACAAAAAGTCATCAATAAGTCAACTGTCCCTATACAAATGGCCAATGGGTATATGAAAACGTAGCCAACATCACTAATCATCAGGGAAATGCAACTCAAAACCACAGTAAGGGATCGTCTTACCCCAGTTAGAATGACTATTACTAAAAAGATGAAAGATAACAGGTGCTGGCAAGGATGCAGTAAAAAGGGAAGTCTCATACACTGTTGGTGGGAAGATATATTAGCGCAGCCACTATGGCAAACAGTGTGGAGAGTTTTCAAAAAACTAAAAACAGAACTACCATAACGATCCAGCAATTCCACTATTGAACGTTTATCCAAAGGAAAGGAAATCAGTATATACCTGCACTTTCTTGTTTATTGCAGCACTACTCACAATGGCAAAGACAGGGAATCAGCCTAAGTGTCTATCAACAGACAGATGGATAAAGAAAATACAGTATATATACATAATAGAATACTTATTCAGCCACGAAAAAAAAAAATGAAATCAGCCAGGCATGGTGGCTCACGTCTCATAAGGTCAGGAGATAGAGACCAGCCTGGCCAATATGATGAAACCCTGTCTCTACTAAAAGTATGAAAATTTGCCAGACGTGGTGGCGGGCACTTGTAGTACCAGCTGCTCGGGAGGCTGAAGTAGGAGAATCGCTTGAACCCGGGAGACAGAGGTTGCAGTGAGCCAAGATCGCACCACTGCACTCCACCTGGGTGACACAGTAAGACTCTATCTCAAAAAAAAAAAATGAAATCCTGTCATATGCAGCAATGTGGATGGGATTATGTTATTATGGAATTATGGGTGGAATTAGATCATTATGCTAATGAAATAAGCCAAGACAAATATCACATGTTCTCACTCATATATGGGAGCAAAAAAGTTGATCTCATGGAGGTAGAGAGTAGAATGATAGATACCAGAGGCCAGGAAGGGTGTGTAGGTTGATAGAGGGGATGAAGAGAGGTTGGTTAATGGGTACAAACATACAGTTAAAAGGAGTAACTACAGACATACAGATAGATGGAATAAATCCTAATGTTCAATAGCAGAGAAAGGTGACTATAGTTAACAACAGTGTATCATATATTTTAAAATAGCTAGAAAAGAGGACTCAAAATGTTCCCAACACATAGGAATGATAAATACTGAGGTGACAGATACCCCAGATACCCTGACCTGATCATTACACATTCTATGCATGTAACAAAATGTCACATGTACCCCACACATATCTTCAAATATTACATATCAATTTTAAAACTAGGCCTGGCAAGGTGGCTCATGCCTGTAATCACAGCACTTTGGGAGGCTGAGGTGGGAGGATCACTTGAGGCCAGGAGTTCGAGACCAGCCTGGTCACCATAGTGAGACCCCCATCTCTACAAAAATAAAAAAAAAAAAAATAGCCAGGCATGGTGGCACATGCCAGTAGTACCACCTACTCGGGAGGCTGAAGCAGGAGGATCACTTGGGCTGAGGAGTTCAAGGCTACAGTGAGTTATGATTGCACCAGGGCACTCCAGCCTGGGCAAGACAGTGAGACCCTGTTTCAAAAAAAAATTTTTTTTTAATAAGTCAACTGTCCACACAAAATAATCCCTTAGACAACTTTCAGCTTCTTAAAAGTGGTCTATCCTGGGCATCCCCTTTGGCTAATTTAACACAAGCCAGCTTGCCTTGAACAGCGCGGAGGTCATACTCACAACGTTTTCTTTATTCTTATGCTTATTGGAGTCATGACATAAAATTCTCCTTTGCTTAGAGAAAAAATAACTAAAACCCCCATCCAAAGGCAATTGACTCGGGAGAGGTCTCTGATGACCTAGAACCCATGGGAAAATGCAGACCCCATCAGGTCCAGCTGAAGACAACCGGGTAGTTTTTGTTTTTTAACAGCTTTATGGCAGTGTAATTGACATACAGGGAAACAAACAAACAAACAAACAAAACCCTGCATATGTTGAATGTATACAATTTGATGAGTTTAAACACCGGACAGATATTTTAAACTCGTTTGCCAGTTGAATGTGCCGCGCGCCGAGGTTTGGAAACCACCAGTGAACTTCTATCCCAATCCACCCGAACGTAAGGGAGCTGATGGCCCAGGCCCGCGCCTTGCAGCTGGGCAGGCCCAGCGGGGACCAGTTTGGCTGGCGCCTCCTCCAAGTTGTAGGAGACCCGCTGGAAAGCTCGCAACAGCGCCCGCTCCCAGTCCTGGGCAGACCCAGGCTCCTCAAGACGCCGCGGCTACCTCTGCGGAGCGCGGCTGATCCGCCACCAGCCCCTTCCTGCCCCCGCAGCTCCGCTGCACTGGGGGCCCCGGGCGGTGCTGTGCGTCCCTGGAGCGCGCGACACTCTCGGGCCCTAGGGACCCCCGGAGGCCGGGATCTGGCCTGGGGTGGAGGGCGAGGCCAGCCGGCCTCCACCTGCTCGCCGGGCCGACTCTACCCGGGAAATGGCTCCCCGAGCCCCGGCTTTTTGCGCGAAGTCCCCTGCAGGCAAATTCGGCGTAGCGCGTGTTGGCTGGCGCGCTGCGGTCTCCGAGCCCCTGGAAGCAGAGGCCTAGGTAGCCAAACCCACCGCCTGATGGCGTCAGCTCATGTGGGCCTTGAGTCCAGCATCGCGGCCACATGAAAGAGGATGGCAGTGAGTCCTGGGCAGCGCTGACCACCAGGTGCCGGAAACCAGGGGTATTCCTGTCTCCAAACGCCCACGCAGGAATCCCTTTAGCTCTTGGTTCAGCCAAGAAAGCTACTAAGCCGTGTGGCTCGGAAGCAGCGCCTCGTGGGTCACTTTCTGCAGGCTCTGCTGGGGAAACCGAATTCTTGGGGCCCGGAGATGTCTCTCCAGGACGACACACCCCTCTCAGGGGAGCCGTTTGGGGAAGCACCCTCCCCATCGCTCCTTCCTGTGTGTTCACCCACAGTCTGGAAACTTCTCTAGTTCCTCTGATGTCCCTCCATCCCAGCCGAGGCTCTCTGGGGAACGGAGCGGTGTCTGTAGGGGTGCGAGTTCCTCCCCTGCAGCCCTGACTACTCAGCCTAGAGGTGCTTACTGAGGGATAGAAATCCGAATTTGCACCCAAGGCAGCCGCGGCCGTGTGAGCAACCTCCTCTGAAAGCTTCTGGAAGAATGTCTCACTTGTGTAACATTCCTGAGACTTCCCTTTTTTCTTTCGTTCTTTTTTTAGAAATGGGGTCTGGCTGTGCAGACCAGGCTGGTCTAGAACTATTGAGCTCAAGCAATCCTCGAGTCTCAGCCTCCCCGGTAGCTAGGACTACAGACATGCACCATCATGTCCAGCTAATTTTTAAAAATGTTTTGGTAGAGAAAGGGTGTCACTATATTGCCCAGGCTGGGCTTGAACTCCTGGCCTCAAGCAGTCCTCCCACCTGGGCCTCTCAAAGTGCTAAGATAACAGGCGTGATGAGCCACCCCGCCTGGCCCTTTAAGACTTTGTTAGCATCAGATTTCCAAAGCACCTCTCTTCAAGCCTTAGAAGATTTGCGAGAAGCCCAAAGAAGCACAATGCCACCATGATGAACGGGAAAACGGGGCTGCAGTGAGACCGCCTCAAATTCCAGTGTAGTTCTAATTTTGAGGCCAACCTATATAGATCCATAAATGATGCCCACTACTTTGCCCACCACACACATTATTTTTTTTATTTTTATTTTTTTTTATTTGTTGATGACAGAGTCTCGCTCTGTCATCCAGGCTGGAGTGCGGTGACATGATCTTGGCTCACTGCAACCTCTGCCTCCCGGGTCCAAGCAATTCTCCTGCCTCAGCCTCCCAAGCAGCTGAGATTACAGAAGCCCACTACCAGGCCCGGCTAATTTTGTATTTTTAGTCGAGACGGGATTTCACTCTGTATTTTTCTTTTCTCAATTCTGTTATGGTAAAATCCATCAAGATACGCTAAAAATCAATCAAGCTGTGCTAAAAAAAAAAAAAAAAATCAATCAAGTTATGCTGTTACTGCTCTCTGGGAAATACTTATGTCAAAAAAAAAAAAACTAAATATATACTTTCTTTTTTTTTTTTTTTTTTTTTTTTGAGACAGAGTCTCCCTCTGTGGCCCAGGCTGCAGTGTAGTGGTGGGATCTGGGCTCACTGCAAGCTCCGCCTCCCGGGTTCACGCCATTCTCCTGCCTCAGCCTCTCGAGAAGCTGGGACTATAGGTGCCCGCCACCACGCTCAGCTAATTTTTTGTACTTTTAATAGAGACGAGGTTTCACCGTGTTAGCCAGGATGGTCTCGAACTCCTGACCTCGTGATCCACCCGCCTCCGCCTCCCAAAGTGCTGGGATTACAGGCGTGAGCCACCGCGCCCGGCCTAAACATATACTTTCTGACTGCCAAATCCCTGACTCTAATTGTGTAGGTCACCTAAACCAGAACATCTTATACCTTGCATTTCATGAAAATAGAACAACTTATAGGAAGAATGTTTTTGCTACATTTCAGGCAGTGACAATCCAAGTGCTTTTCAAAGGATTTTTGCCAGTTAAAAGCTTAAACTTTTGTAATCATAGCTGAGCACATGCTCTCTCTCTCCTCTCTAACACACACACACACACACACACACACACACACGATGAATCTCATTAAGCACTTTTTCTCTAGCTACCTTTATTGTTCATTAATAGCACCCAAACTGAAAGCACCTTTGATGTCTTACTTAAAACTAAACATTAGTGCTATGGTGTTAATGTTTGTTTCCCCGCCTCCAAATTCATATATTGGAACATAATCTAGAATGCAATAGTATGAAGAAGTGGGGTCTTTGGGAGGTGTATTAGTCGGTTTTTACACTGCTATAAAGAACTGCCTGAGACCAGGTAATTTATAAAGGAAGGAGGTTTATTTGATTCACAGTTGAGCATGGCTGGGGAGACCTCAGGAAACTTACAATCATGGCAGAAAGCAAAGGAGAAGCAAGGCACCTTCTTCACAAGGTGGCAGGAAGGAGAATGAATGGAGGAGGAACTACTGAACACTTATAAAACCATCAGATCTTCTGAGAACTCACTCACTGTCAGGAGAACAGCACAGGGGAAGCCGCCCCCATGATTCAATTACCTCCACCTGGTCTCTTTCTTGACACGTGGAGATTATGGGGATTGCAATTCAAGATGAGATTTTGGATGTGGACACAGTCAAAGCATATCAGGAGGTCATTAGGATATAAGGGCTTTGCTCTCACCAATGGGATAAGTGTCCTTATAAAAGAGGCTGGAGGGAGCTCATTAGTCCTTTCCACCATGTGAAGACACATAGAAGGTGCCACCTCTGAGGAACAGGTACTCACCAGATGCCGAATCTGCTGGTGCCTTTGATATACGAGTTAAGAAGAAATTATTTAGGCAGAGAGGGTAGGAAGTCTTTGGTAAGGTTTTCATTTTAATGAAAAGCAGCCCCCAAATCATGTTCTTTTCTAACAAAGAGCAGCCCGTAAAATCAAGCTTGAGACATAGAAAGGCAAGCTAGAAGCTTGCACAGGTAAATACCGGCCACTGTGCCAATAGGGAAGGGGCTACCTAGGGGCTAGGCATGTTCAAAATGGGGACTCCATCTTCCTTTTCCTTGACAACCACGTGTGCAGTCAGGAGCAGACAACATTGCCCCCAGGCAAAGACCCTATTTGCATATAAGATTAGGGTGGGTGGCTAGCTTCCCCGCGAGCTGGTAAATGTCACACCTCGTCCAACCAATCTTTGGGTCCTATGTAAACCAAACACCACCTCCTCAAGCCTGCCTACAAAACCCTGTGCTCTCCACTGCGGGCTGGAAGTCCCCTTTGGGCACCCCTCTCTCCCACAGGAGACAGAGTTGTTCTCTTTCTCTTTTTTTGCCTATTACACCTCCACTTAGAAACCCACTTTTTGTGTGTTCAAATACTTTATTTCCTTGGCACGAGATGACAAACCTCAGGTATATATCCCAGACAACAACACTGCTTCACCTTGATCTTCTACTTCCCATCCTCCAGAGTCATAAGCAATAGAAATTTCTGTTGTTTATAAATTACCCAGTCTATGGTATTTTGTTATACAGCCAAACAAAGACAATTAGGAACAGGAAAAAGAGTCAGTATTTTCTCCTATTTTGGATTATAGTTATGTAATAACCACCGTTTATTAAACAGCAATTATGTACCAACTATTTTACATAACTTTCCTTCAAGTCAAACTGTAACCTTATGATGCTATTGTTTATTGTGTGTGTGTGGTTTTTTTTGAGACAGAGTCTCGCTCTGTTGCCCAGGCTAGAGTGCAGTGGCGCCATCTCAACTCACTGCAAGCTCTGCCTCCAGGGTAAACGCCATTCTCCTGCCTCAGCCTCCCGAGCAGCTGGGACTACAGGTGCCCACCACCACACCCGGCTAAGTTTTAAAAAAATATTTTTAGTAGAGACGGGGTTTCAGCATGTTAACCAGGATGGTCTCGATCTTCTGACCTTGTGATCCGCCCACCCCAGCCTCCCAAAGTGCTGGGATTACAGGCGAGAGCCACCGCACCTGGCCATTTATTGTATATTATGTTTGCTATGTGCCGGGCACTGTACTAATTTATATACAGTATACTACCTGACTTTTTCATCATAATAGCTTTAGCAGACAGCTATTCTTATCCCTACTTTATAAAGAAAATGAACTTTCAATTAATAATTTGGCCTAACACCTATTATGTGGAAGTTCTGGAATTTAAACCCTGATCTGCCTGAATCTGAACTCAGTTCTATCAGGATCTAAAAGTCTGAGTTTTTTCTAGAATATCATCCTTTCTCTCAATGTTGCCCAATTTTTAGTTGCTTAGGAGGGTTATAAATAAATATCCAGCTTACACTACATTTGCTTTATCCCCTGAGGAAATTTTTTTAAAAAGCTGCTACTTGCTAAACACCAGAATGAGGAAATGTAGTGGAGGCAAACTATGTCCTTCTGTAAGTTGGGAGCAGAGTAAATGTAGGCTGATGTTCAATACAGATTCTGTCTTAACTATTCTGTGTTTTCATTTAATCTGTTATTGTACTGCCCAGTTTACAAATTACACTGTAATTTGGTTTGTCACACAACTTTGTAATACAAGTGTGAATTACCCATTCAGGGCTACTAAGAACCTCAACAAGATCTCGTGACTTGAGCCAGGTTACAGGTGGCAGAGCTGATTCCAAACAGGACTTCAGGCACCAAAACCTGGGTCTTCTTCACCAATTAGAATGGCGATCATTAAAAAGTCAGGAAACAACAGGTACTGGAGAGGATGTGGAGAAATAGGAACACTTTTACACTGTTGGTCGGGCTGTAAACTAGTTCAACCATTGTGGAAGACAGTGTGGCAATTCCTCAAGGATCTAGAACTAGAAATACCATCTGACCCAGCCATCCCATTACTGGGAATATACCCAAAGGATTATAAATCATGCTGCTGTAAAGACACATGCACACATATGTTTATTGCGGCACTATTCACAATAGCAAAGATTTGGAACCAACCCAAACGTCCATCAGTGATAGACTGGATTAAGAAAATGTGGCACATATACACCATAGAATACTATGCAGCCATAAAAAAGGATGAGTTTGTGTCCTTTGTAGGGACATGGATGAAGCTGGAAACCATCATTCTGAGCAAACTATCGCAAGGACAGAAAACCAAACACGGCATGTTCTCACTCATAGGTGGGAATTGAACAATGAGAACAGTTGGACACAGGAAGGGGAACATCACACAGTGGGGCGTGTCATGGGGTGGAGGGAGAGGGGAGGGATGGCATTAGGAGATATACCTAATGTAAATGACGAGTTATTGGGTGCATCACACCAATATGGTACATGTATACATGTATACATATGTAACAAACCTGCACATTGTGCACATGTACCCTGGAACTTAAAGTATATTTTAAAAAAAACAAACCTGGGTTTTCTTATTTGAATTCCCTGCTTATTGATACCACTTCTTATCATTTCCTCTTATTTATACTGGGTTTTTTTTTCCTTTACTGAAAAATTACCAAGCTTTGAATTATCCTGAAAGCTACTCTTTCAGATTCTTTTTTTCTTTTTCTTCTTCCTTTTTTTTTTTTTTTTTTTTTGTGGTGGAGTCTGGCTCTATTGCCCAGGTTGGAATGCAGTGGAATGATCTCAGCTCACTGCAAACTTTGCCTCCCAAATTCAAATGATTCTCCTGTCTCAGCCTCCTGAGTAGCTGGGACTACAGGTGCCCACCACCACGCCCTGCTAATTTTTGTATTTTTAGTAGAGACGGGGTTTCACCATGTTGGCCAGGCTGGTCTTGAACTCCTGACCTCAGTTGATCTGCCCAACTTGGCCTCCCAAAGTGTTGGGATTACAGGCATGAGCCACGGTGCCTGACCCTCTTTCAGACTCTGATTCAAATAACATTTATTTAACACCTCTGAGATCCCGTGCCAAATATTCTTGTGTGCATTCTTATCCCTACCTTATGATAACCATTTAAGGTAAGTATTGTTCATCTTATAAACTATTAGTTCTCACAAAAAAAGAATCTTTTCAAAATAAGAATCCTTGGCCTCCAGGACTTTACAGTGTGGGAGGCTGACAGTAAAAGCCATGCTGATTAGAGGTGATGATATTCCCTTGGGACGCACCAAGTGTCCGTGCCGTCTCTCAACCTGTCAGCTCCCTCTTCTCTTTGCTTCATCCTGCAAACCCCATCAGCCATCATGTCTACATCACTCCTCCTGAAATTCTCAAATCCCTCAGCCCTCCGTCCTCTCCATGAGCCCCTAAGCAAATGCACCCCCGGGGCTGCGGAGCACACAGCCACTCACACAGGTGCCAGTCATCATTCAGTTTCCACGTCCACTGGGCCCGTCTAAGTCCCCACTCCCAGTTCTCTACATGGTTCTCCACAGCAGCTTTCTGAAACTTCTGACCTCTCAGAAGTTGATCCCTCAGTTCCTCATTGATCAGGTCCCAACTCCCTCAGCATTCAGCCATTGCAAAGGCATGTGTACCTGTGTTCATCCCTGCCTTTGTCCTCATTACCAGGGTTTGGCATCTCTTTCCCCAGAGCTCCGGAATCCATCCTTTTCTGCCCCTATGCACCATCTCCCTGTCCCTTTTAAGTAGCTCCTTTTATAAACACGCATTCTCTATTCTCTGCCCACCCACCACCCCTACTTGAAAGGGTCTGATCCTGTCACCAGGCTGGAGTGCATAGGCACAATCATAACTCGCTGCAGCTTCAAACTCTTAACTCAAGCGATCCTCCTGCCTCAGCCTCCTGAGTAGCTGAGACCACAGGTGTGCACCACCGCACTTAACTGATTTTAACATGCTTTTGTAAGGACGAGGTCTCTCTATGTTGCCTAGGCTGATCTTGAACCCCTGGCCTCAAGTGAACTCCTGCTTCAGCTTTCCAAAGTGCTGGGATTATAGGCATGAGCCACCGCACTGCAACCTCTGTTCTCTCTCATAGTAAATAACAACAACCTAAAAAGGGCTCTTCTTTAACTCTCTACCTGTTTCTAGCTAAAGTCCCTGCATTCTACCCCATCACTCCACTGAAACTTCTCTTGCCCAAGTCATTCATGATTTTCCTGTTTCTAAAACTAACAGATGCTTTTAAACCCTCCTCTTTCTTGATCCTACTGGAGCATTTGATACCATTCCTCACTCTATTCATTTTCTTTCCGAAGCTTGAATGGCATTTTTCTCTGACTTCTCGGGTTGGAGGAAAACATCCCTCATGAACTCATCTTCCTCTGCCCATCTGTTAGTGTTTGGTGTTTCCGAGTCTCATGCTTGGTCCCTAGCACTGTACTGCAGGCTCACACAACTATCTATGATGGTCCCTAAGCTCACCTCCTGCCATGCACTCCCATAAATTTCATCCCTGGCTATGGTTTCAATTACTGTATATGCACTGACAACTCCCAAATCTATATCTCCAGTGCTAGGATTCCTGTTAACCTGCAAACCCATCATCTTGAATATCTCAAGTAAACAGCGCCCTCTTCATCTGGCTCCACATCAAATATTCGCTCTCTCTCAAGGAAAGGTACTATCAAGGATAGCATCCTTGTCACTCATAAGGTCCTTCCAAAGCATCAGTTGCATTTAGCAACAGACACCCAATTCTGATGATTGGGTATGGGGATAGAATTTCCCCATATTTCTCAAGTACCTGAGACACTCCTCCACAAGTGCATTTTCTTCCCACTCTACAATCCCAGTCCACCAAACATGACTATTGCTTTTCTACCTTGTGTCAGGAACTACCTGTTCTCCACTACCACCAGCGATGGGGTTCTCATTTCAACACACCTGGCAGGTGAGCCCGTTCAACAATCTCATTTTAGCCTCTACTTTCTTCGCCTTTCCTGTCACCAGTGGTTGTAGGTTGAGTTACCTGGAAGCAGAGACTGGGATGGAGATTAGAGTTCAGGAAGTTTATCAGAGAATGGTTTCTAGGTAAATACTTTGGAAGAGGATGAAACAGGACTGGACAGGGGGAGAAGCTGTTCTACTACGCAGTCTCAAAAAAGTCTCAGCCAACCCCACAGGGAGCAATTGGGATGGCCCTTCAGAGTTGTCCCAGGTTGCAGCAAAGGGGCCAGAACTTTCTGCTCACATATGGACCAGTTATTGGATGTAGCCAGTCCTCTGAAGTGGGCGGTGATCTTAGGCCAGATGGCTCTCTCCAGATGAGGGCAATTTCCAGAAAGAGCTGCTGGCTGCTGGCTATTCACTGGCAGCACTCCAACCTGCTGGGGACCTGGGCATCTTAGCGACCACTACACCACTGTACTATTGAGGAAGGTACTTGATTTCTCTGTTTCCTTGTCTGCGAATTGGAGAGGAATAATTGTATTATCTAATAGGGGTAAGAATTAAGGGGGAAAAAAAAAACAATGCAGTACCTGGTGGGGCACATGCTAAGCCCTCAATAAATGTTAAGCTATCATTGTGATTATCATTACTTTATAGGTATATTTTATTATAATATTTTATTAGTTTCATTTTTCACACCTCATTCATTCAGAAGCACCTAAGATTTGGTTATAAGTTACTCTCTTTTTTTGTTTTGTTTTTTGAGACGGAGTCTTGCTATGTTGCCCAGGCTGGAGTGCAGTGGCGTGATCTCCGTTCACCGCAACCTCCACCTCCCGAGTAGCTGGGACTACAGGTGCGTGCCACCATGGCCGGCTAATTTTTTGTGTTTTTAGTAGAGACAGGGTTTCACCGAGTTAGCCAGGATGGTCTTGATCTCCTGACCTCATGATCTGCCTGCCTCAACCTCCCAAAGTGCTGGAATTACAGGCATGAGCCACCGCGCCCGGCCTAAAAGTTACTCTTGTATGCTCTCATAGCACCCTACACTTAACATACTGTATTATTATTGCCTTCTCATCTGTGTCCCTTACTAGAGTATAAATTCCTTGGAAGCATTCACCTCTTAGCCTTACCTACCACCTGGTTGGTCTTGCAGCACGCCCAACCATGGCTACCCATTCTCTCCTACCTCACACAACTCTGCACAAGGCTCTGCCATCTTTTCCCCTCCTTGCCGCTGTCATCCACCAGCCAGCCTCCAGCCCATCCCACTCACTCACTGAAGGTTTGAACGACTGGCTCACAGTCACCTTACATCTCATTTCCTGCCATCATGTGATGTGACCTTAGTGTCCACAAGGACAATCCAGACAAAATCCTGATCCCTCAGTTCCTTGATCTCCTTACCTCTAATGGTCATTATCTCAACTCCTCCTCTCCTGCCCATTCCCGTATCAGGTGTGCAATTCAGGCTGCACCCACCTGTGTGGCAAACTGAGTGTTCTGTGCCAATTGACCAGGCGTCATTCCAACTTCTAGTGATCTAGACATCATTCTGATTGGTAGCACCTTTTTTTTTTTTACAGTCATTAAATATTTTTAATATTACCCCCACCCATGAGCATAACCTAAAACATGTTCAACTTTTTCCACTATTATTCAGTCTCACTGAAGCCAATTCATTGACTGCTCTGGTTTCCCCAAATTGTTGTCCTCTTTCCTTCCTTTTTATACTAAATCAGTTTAGAGCTAATGGTCTTTCAGTAAGATGTTCAAAAAAAAAAAAAAAAAAGCTTTAACTCTGTGTCTTTTTGTAGCACCGTTTAGGGCTTGTAAGATGCTGCTTTCTCCATGGCTCAGGAAAGCCCTGCTAGAGAGAGTCCCATGCCAAGGTTTATTGGTTGTCTCCATTAATTCATGATCCCCATCTTCAAATGGTCCCTCAATATGTCCTCAAAATTCCTTACGTTTCCTAGTCAAATTGCGCCCTGGCTCTTTGCAGTCTCCCAACGTGCTTCTCAAAATCTCAAATTCCTTCCTCCTGTCTTCCCTCAGTGAGCAAATAAATGAGCCTTTTAACGAATCTTATGAAAAAATGAGTTAAAATAATACATGCCTATTATAATAGGGGAACATCCGAGATACATAAAGAAGAGATGACATAATATCTCTGATATTATCCAACTATAGGCCCATTGCTCTGAGGAAATCAATGTTAAGAAGCAGGTGGGAGTTTCTTGGCAAATTCCTTCAAACTCGTATGAACAAATGCAAATACATGGAGACAAGTATATGGGGCATGTATCTGTTCTGACAACAGTGGGATCATGTTATAGCTATTGCTCAGCAGTTTGCTTTTCATAGTTAACCATAACAATGGACATTTCCCACCTTTGCCAATACTTATCATATATATATGTATATATATGATATATATCTCATGTCTATATCAAATATATTGTGATATATAGATGCATGTCAATATGTCAATTATATCTTAATACATATAAATATATTATAGAGATAAACCACCCCTGTTTAGCCTGTGCAAAACTCCAGGATAATTTAGCTGCATAGCTACTCAAAACTCCCTCTATCACAAAGAATTTCCAAACTGCATACCAAGCAAGGCAGAACAGATTATGATTAACTCAAACACTTAAATGCGTTCATGTCTAGAGAACTCAAAGAACTAGACCTTATAGGATCTAGAACCAGAAATGCCATTTGACCCAGCAATCCCATTACGGGGCATATTTCCAAAGGATTATAAATCATTCTGCTATAAAGACACATACACACGTATGTTTATTGCAGTACCATTTACAATAGCAAAGACTTGGAATCAACCCAAATGACCATAAATGATAGACTGGATAAAGAAAATGTGGCACATATACACCATGGAATACTATGCAGCCATAAAAAAGAATGAAGTCATGTCCTTTGCAGGGACATGGATGAAGCTGAAAGCCATCATCCTCAGCAAACTAACACAAGAGCAGAAAAACAAACGCTGCATGTACTCACTCATAAGTGAGAGTTGAACAGTGAGAACACATGGACATAGGGAGGGGAACATCACACACCCACACACTGAGGCCTATCGGGGGCTGAAGGGGCAAGGAGAGGGAAAGCATTAGGACAAATCTAATGCAGGCGGGGCTTAAAACCTAGGTGACGGGTTGATAGGTGCAGCAAACCACCATGGCACATGTATACCTATGTAACAAACCTGCACATTCTGCACATGTATCCCAGAACTTTAAACTAAAATAAAAATTAAAAAAGTAAAAATTAAATAAATAAATACATAAATTAAAACTAGATCTTGTAAAATATTGAAGTTAGAGTCAGGGCACTTCCACCCGGAACAATTTCTGCTGCACTAGCAAGGTCACACGACATGGATCCCTATTAGTATCTTTTTATGAAGGGATTTGTCTTTGGCATGTTGACATTATTCTAATTCAGTCATTCACTACTTGATAGACAGCTTATTCATTTTCAGTTTTCTTGCCGTGACAAACAAAGCTGTAATAAATATCCTGGAACATATGGTTTTTCATAATGCTGCTGTTATTTTCACAGGAAAGATTTCCAAACTGAAATTCCTGTGCCAAAGAGAATGGATTTTTTTTATTTCATAGAGATGTTCAGATTACATCCAGAGAGGATGCAGCAATTCACTGCTTCAGAAGCCAGGTAACAGAACACCTGCTTCCCCACACTCCTGACAGCACAAAATGGGATCTCTCCCCACTTCGTTTCTTTTTAGTTTTTTCTTCTGTCAATTTGATGATTAAAAATGTATTTTCTAGAGAAATAGGAATGCTTTTATATTGCTGGTGGGAATTTAAATTAGTTCAACCGTTGTGGAAGACAGTGTGGTGATTCTTCAGGTATCTAGAACCAGAAATACCATTTGACCCAGCAACCCCATTACTGGGTATATACCCAAAGGAATATAAATCATTTTACTATAAAGACACCTACACACGTATGTTTATTGCAGCACTATTTACATTACCAAAGACATGGAATCAACCCAAAT
Organism: Macaca nemestrina; assembly: GCF_043159975.1. Taxonomy (NCBI): domain Eukaryota; kingdom Metazoa; phylum Chordata; class Mammalia; order Primates; family Cercopithecidae; genus Macaca; species Macaca nemestrina. The sequence goes on along the minus strand of NC_092133.1, from coordinate 117,521,771 downwards.
ACCCATCAATGATAGACTGGATAAAGAAAATGTGGCACATATATACCATGGAATGCTATGCAGCCATAAAAAGGAATGAGGCCATGTCCTTTGCAGGGACATGGATGAAACTGGAAGCCATCATCCTCAGCAAACACACACAGAAGCAGAAAGCCAAACACTGCATATTCTCACTCATTAGTGGGAGGTGAAAAATTAGAACACATGGACACAGGGAGGGGAACAACACACACCAGCACCAGTCAGGGGGTGGGGGGTGAGGGGAGGGAGAGAAACAGGACAAATGGCTCATGCATGTGGGGCTTAACACTTAGATGACGGGTTGATAGGTGCAGCAAACCACCATGGCACACATACACCTATATAACAAACCTGCACGTTCTGCACTTGTATCCCAGAACTTAAAGTTAAAAAAAAAAAAAAAAAAAGGATTCTCCTGGTTTAATTTTACTTACTTGACTTCTAGAAAGTGTGAGTATCTTTTTATATGTTTATTGGATATTTAAATTGTATCGTCTATGAATCACTTCTGCCCTTTTTCTTATGTGTTTTCTCTTACTGATTTAGAGAAATTCTTTCTATTGTGAATATTAATAGTTTTGTCTGTCATATCTGTTGAAAATATATTTCCCATTTCTTAGTATTTTTATTTACTGTTTGTTCATTTGTTTGCCATGAATTTTTAAAAGTATTTATGTACCAAGACAAATATATCTTTCTGATTTCTGAGTTTACTGGTTTGTTTGAGAGCACTTCACCATTCAAAATTTGCTCTCCAAAGTTTTATTCTAATCATTTGTTGTTTTCTGATATTAAATATTTGTTATTTTTGTATATGGTAGGAGAAAGGGCTCTAGCTTTGAGTTTCTTATCATTCGTCTCCATATATATATAATATATTAATTTGATCTATATTTAAATATATACTTCTACCTATATTCATCTGTCTATCAATCAATCAATCTATCTATCTATCTATCTGTAGATAGAGTGAAAATGCCATCTATCTTAGTCTGTTTTCTATTGCTGTAAGAGAAGACCATAGACTTGTTTTCTAAGAAAAGTTATTTCATCACGTTTCTGGAGACTGGGAAGTTCAAGAGCATGGTTCAGGTACCTGGTGAGGACTTTCTTGCTGCATCATAGCAGAGCAGAGTGCATCACATGGCAAGAGGGCAGAAGCAAGAGAGTCAGAGAGTGCTCGCTTTTATAAGAAAGCCACTCCTGCAATAATGAACCCACTCCTGTGACAGCAGCATTAATCTATACATAAGAGCAGGGAGATTAAGTTTCCAACACAGGAATCTTTGGGAGATACATTCAAACTATAACACCATTTTTGCCATGGGTCAAAGTGTCATATATATTTAGATCTGTTTCTGAATTCTTCAGGCTGTTCCACTAATCACTTTATTTCTGTCACCAATTAAAATCTTAGGAAAGCTTTAATAGCCAATAAGCCAGGTTTTTACTTATTAGTATTCTTTATTTTTTCATTATGTTCTTAGATTATTTTGGATATCTATGCTTCAATACTAATTTTTAAATTATTTTTATCCAGTTTATTACCAAAAAGTTAACATTCTAATTGGAATTTTGCTAATTTTGAAGTATTGACCTATTTATGATACCATGTCTTCCCATCTAGCCCCTGATTTACTTGTTCCTTATTATTTATCAAGAAGATATTAAGGTTTTTTTTTTTTTTTAAATAAAGGTCCTGTGCCTTTTTGTTAACTTTTTGGATACAACTATGAAAAAAAAAAAATGTATTCTATTTTAAAGTCTATTTGTAGCTGTCTGTTACCAGAAGGAAAAAACTACTGGGCTTTGTATGGTTACCTTACATCCAGCTGCCTCGCCAAATAATGTTAGTAATTCTAGATGTTTCTTAAGTTTACTGCTTATACTATTTGTATGTATAATTTTGCTTCTTTCATGTTCATACTAACTATTGAGTTATTGTTTTTTCATATTTTATATTTATTATTATATCAGCTATAATGATTACTGTGTTATAACTTCAAGAACAATATTGACTAGTTGCACTAGGAGTGGGCATATCTGTCTTATTAAATTTAAAATGGCTTCAGCATTTCACAATTTAGTATCATTTGTCAATTGGGTTTTGTGACTTTATTTTATTACGTTTAAACAATGTATTTCCATTCCTACATTACTAAAAATTTATAAAATTTATGTTAGGAATGACGGCTGTGTTTTATTAAATGAATTTATGAGATTTGGAGCTAAAAACATGTACTTGTCTTTTCCTGCATTGATATACGGAATTATGTTACTAGGTCTTCTAACACTAAACCATCCTTGCATTGCTAGAATGAATTCTTCTGAGCATGACACAGTCTTCTTTCAATATACAGCTAGATTTGATTTTCAATATTTTATTATTTTATATCTAGATTTAAAATAGAAATGCATTTGTAGTTCTTGTATCTTTTATACTATCTTTTCAGAGTTTGATATTGGAGTTATTCTAAGATAAACTGCATTAGAGACATCTCCATGATTTCTGTGGATTAGAGTGGATTAACATAGGAATAGCCAATTTTTTAGAAGTTTGAGTTAATTCAATTATAACAGCATCTGAGTCTGAACCTTTGTGTTAAGTATAGAAATCAGCATCTCCCATATCATCCATGACAAATAACCTCTTAAGGTTTTCTGCACCCTCATGGAGTAATTTTAAGAGTTAATATATTGGTAATCCATTTTCTTTTGATTGCCAGAAGTATTTGATGGAATTATTTATTATATTCTAATGTACTTAATTTCTTCCAAATCTCATTTCAAATATTATTTTTTTGTCTCTTTTTTTCCCCTAAATCAGGATTGTCAAGGTTTTATTTTTACTTATTTGAGGGTTTTGGTTGGTTTTTAAAAAAGTAAAACCTGTTGTCCCAGCTACTTGGGAGGCTGAGGCAGGAGGATCACTTGAGCCCAGGAGTTAGAGTCTGTAGTGTGTTATAATCACACCCGTGAGTAGCCACGCCATTCCAGCCTGTGCAACATAGCAAGACTCTCTCTAAAAAAATAAATAATTAACTAAAAGTAAATTAAGAAACAAGTATTTGTTGTAATTTACATTTTCTAAAAAATATTTATTTTTATTAATTTCAACTACCCTTATCCATCAGCCTACTTTCTTTTGGTCCATTTTCCTGATGTTTTAACATTTCTTAATGTTGGACTGTTGCGCCAGCTGAATATGTGGAAGGCAGGAGCCTGGAGGCCAAGCTTAGCTGCCCTCCATGCTCCCTTTACGTCTTCCCTCTGTGTGCCTATCCACAGTGAATCACGCATGAGAAGGCAGACTGAAGAGAGCAGAGGACCCAGCCTGGAGGAATAGAGTCTAGAAGGGATCCCATGATCAGTTAGTCATCATCAAAGGTCCCTGCAAGTCACACATTCTAATTGATGTTTTTAGTAATGGCTCACTAGCAACCCTTCCCCTGACAACTAGTAAAAAGCAAACAAAATATTTTTGAAAGCTTTTACAGACATAGAAGGCACAGAAACAGTACAAAAGTAACAAGCACTTGAGAATGCAAGATTGCAGAAAGAAGGGACGCATAGAATTCCATATTCAAGCAATTATTCCTCTTGAGGGATTTGCTGATTAACAAACTGCAATTAGGTCAGAAGCTGAGAAACTGACACTCTTACTGAGGTGGGAGACCAAATTGGAGTTGAGAACCCAGCAAACAAGAGAGATTGAAAGGGATATTTCAGATTCTTCATGGGACTCCCCAAGATTCCTAAAGGACTGCATCCAGGAATGGATTAGAAATAAATCAGAACTCAAAGGACTATGACGTCACCTAAAGGCTCAAATGATATCTACAGCTTTTTTTTTTTTTTTGCAACGCCCATCATTCAATCAATTACCTCTCATACCACAAATAAGACCACATGACCCCCAAAAGTGTGAGCATTAAACAGACCCACAGGAAATTACAGATATTAGAGGCATAAGACAGTTTTTAAAGTAATTATGATTAATATGTTCAAGAAATGAGATAGCATGTTGAAGAAACTCAGTAGAGAACTGGAAACTGATCTTTAAAAAAACAAGAGAAAGGAGGGGAAAATGTAAAAGTCAGTCGTAACAGTTTTTGCAGTACCTCTTATTTGCAGACCACGGGGTTTATATTATTGCACTCTTGGTGCGACTTATCCTATGTAGGTAATAGTTTTTATGAATTGTTTGAGTTGTGAATTTCTATACCTTCTATTAAAATGGACCTAATTTTTTAAATGAATTATAGAACTGGAATTATAAACAAAATCAATTGGGTTTAACAGTAGATTACAGAGCTGAAAGGATGAATGAAGATCAAAGCATAGGAAGGTAAAAAAGAATTTAGAACTACAGAAAGGAGCCAGAGAAACATTTAACACAGTAAAACCTTTTAATATACATGCAATCTGGATCCCAGAAAGAGAGGAGTGAGGGAGCAGGGCAAGAGTAATTTCTGATGAACTAAAAGCTCAGAATTTGGCCGGGCACGGTGACTAACAGCTGTAATCCCAGCACTTTGGGAGGCTGAAGTGGGCAGATCACTTGAGGTCAGGAGTTTGAGACCAGCTTGGCCAAAGCTGTGAAACCCTGTCTTTACTAAAAATACAAAAATTAGCTGGGCGTGGTGGTGTGTACCTGTAATCCCAGCTACTGGGGAGGCTGGGGCAGGAGAATCACCTAAACCCGGGAGGTAGAGCCTGCAGCAAGCCAAGACCACATCACTGCCCTCCAGCCTGGGCGACAGAGTGAGACTCCATCTAAAAAAAAAAAAAAAAAAAAATTAAAATATTTTAAAAATAATAAAATCTCAGAATTTGTTCTGAAATTGACAAAAGACATGAAACCACAGATTCACTTCCTCACTCATCTCTCACTGGGGGCATTAGCTCACCCAACATCCTCTTTCCCATTCTCAGGTAGGCTTGCCCTGAGGTCGGCTCGCCCTGAGGTCAGCTTTGTTCTGCCCTCTCCTCTCCACCCTGAGGAAACAGATCCGCCTTTGTAATGATCAAGCTCCATGGTCCTCAGCCTCGGAGGTTCTCAGTACTCACTGAGAATCATTTAGGACACTTTCTAAAAATACAGATCCCCAAACCCCTTCTCCACCCCTGAGATTATGATTCACCTGGTCGGGAGGTGGGGCTCTGAGTATCTGGTATTTTTTAAAGATCCCAAGATAATTCTAATGTGTAGACAGCAGCTGCTCAGCCTGGTACCAGATGAGTCCAACTCTGTGGGAAACATTAGAAAGATATTTTTTCCCCAAGTCAAGCTGAATTCTACAATTCAGACTTGCTAATTATAGAGCTGCTGTTTTTATCTCCATCTGTCTGATTCCTACTATTCTTCATTCAGCTTAGAATTCAAGAGAGAGAGAAAGGGGTATTATTTATTGGCAGTGAAAAACTTAAGGATTCACTAGTTAAAGATCCTAATCATAATTCATTTAATATGAAGAATTACTTCAATCTGACATTTTAGTCCTTAGTCTGTGTCAATGTATGTCTATTTTGATTAAAATTGTAATTCATGGCCAGGCACGGTGGCTCACACCTGTAATCCCAGCACTTTGGGAAGCCAAGGCAGGCAGATCACTTGAGGTCAGGTATTCGAGACCAGCCTAGTCAACATAGTGAAACCTCGTCTGTACTAAAAAAGATACCAAAATTAGCTAAGGGTGGTAGTGGGCACTTGTGATCCCAGCTACTCAAGAGGCTGAAGCAGGAGAATTGCTTGAACCCAGGAGATGGAAGTTGCAGTGAGCTGAGATCACACCACTGCACTCCAGCCTGGATAACAGAGCGAGACTCCATCCCTCAAAAAATACAATAAAATAAATACAAATAAAAAAATTGTATTTTACCAATTATTTTTTAATTGGTATTTGTCAAGAATGTGTAAAAATTATGAGGCCTCTGTGAAAATGGTACATAAAAAGACCAAGGGTGTCCCCATGGTGGTCCCTGTGAACTTTGTGTTCCTCTCTCTTGAGTTTTACCTGCTTTTCCTGAAAAAGAAGTCAACCACAGTAGATTAGTGGCTCTAACTGGCTGTAAAAGTATGTGGAAGATTTAGGGGGTGACCCTAGGAGACAAAAGGAAGAAGCACCACTGTATGACTACTCGACTGGGATCTACTGCTATCTCCTCCACAAAATGATAAATGTATAATGAGGATGAATGCCTCAGAATGCAGACAGATGAGCTAAACAGCAAACAAGGGCAGTGAAGAATGAGTGATAACTGAAGTGGCCCCTGGCCTAGGAGACAAGGAGACTCACTTGGCCCTGGCCCAGGCATCACTAGAAAGACAAAGTAAAAGCGATAAAGAGGGTGAAAGGTTGGAGACATGCTGGTCAAAGGGTACAAAACGTCAGACAAGAGTGCTATGGTACAACATGATGACTACAGCTAACAACAGTGTAAATTAGCCAGGTGTGGTGGCACGCACCTGTGGTCCTGGCTACTAGGGAGGCTGAGGTGGGAGGATAGCTTAAGCCCAGGAGTTTGAGGCTGCAGTGAGCCATGAGTGTGCCACTGTACTCCAGCCTGGGTGGCAAAGCAAGATCCTGTCTCAAAAAAGAAAAACAAAATGTAGTGTATACTTGAAAATCACTAACAGAGTAAATTTTAAGTGATCTCACCACACATAAAAATAAGCTCGTGAGGTAAGATGTATGATAATTAGTTCAATTTAGCCATTTAATAATGTAAACGTATTTCAAAACATCATGTTGTCCATCATAAACATGTACAAATTTGTCAATTTAAAATTTATTATTATTATTATTATTATTTGACTCACTCCATCACCCAGGCTGGAGTGCAGTGGCACAATCTCGGCTCACTGTAACCTCCACCTCCCAGGTTCAAGTGATTCCCACCTTCCAGGTTCAAGTAATTCTCCTGCCTCAACCTCCTGATTAGCTGGGATTACAGGTGCCCGCTACCACCCCCAGCTATTTTTGTATTTTTAGTAGAGATGGGGTTTCACCATGTTGGCCAGGCTGGTCTCAAACCCCTGAACTCAACTGATGCCCCTGCCTTGGCCTCCCAAAGTGCTGGGATTACAGGCATGAGCCACCATGCCTGGCCAATTTAAAATTTTTTTAAAAAAGAAAGAAATAGATGGAAAGAAGTTAAAATTAAAATCCTACTAAACTTTTTTTAACTATAAATTTCTTTCTTAGCAGTCAGTGAAAGTAAACTGGCTCAAAGCTGTGCCACAGGGGACTCCGTAGTGCCCATCCATACTTGTTAGCACCAGGATGTCACTGCAGAAGGAGCTGCTGAAACCCCACTCTTTGTGGCTCCCCATTAGCTCTCCTCTCTGGATTGTCGTGACCACTGAACAGTAGCAACCAGGATTCCCAGGAGAAAGTGAAAGATTAGGGTAAAGGAAGTGTTAAAGAATTAAGGATAGAAAATATTGTTTTGTAAATAAACAGATCTTCCCTCTGGAAAGAGTAGAGTGTATGTTGGGGTGTCATTATTTAGCAAGTATTTGGGTACCTACTGAGTGTTTTATGTAGATGTGTTATCTCAGCTCATCTTTGTGGTTACCATATACTAAAAGTGTAAATAGGTCAGGTACGGTGTCTTACACCTATAATCCCAGCACTTTGGGAGACTGAGCAAGGAGGATCACTTGAGTCCAGGAGTTTGAGACAAGCCTGAGCAAGAAGGTGAGACTCCATCTCTACAAAAAAAAAAAATTTAAAGATTGGCTGGGCATGGTGGTGTGTATCTGTGGTCCCAGCTACTTGGAAGGGTGAAGTGGGAAGATCACTTGAGCCCAGGAGGTGGAGGCTGCAGTGAGCTATATTTGCACCACCACATTCCAGTGCAGTGCTCTGGATGACAGAGCAAGACCTAGTCTCAGAAAATAAAATAATGTGTAAATAACAATATAACACTCTAATGTAGGCTATACCTGATTCTATTTAGTGACTTTCCTTTCAGTTTTCATGATAAATTAAATTACTTCAACTGAATGTTACAGTAACAAATGTTGTTGAGTTCTGCTTAGATAAAAAGCATCACATACCAGGAGCCTATAAGATCACATACATTTCATCATTTACCTGCATTTGACAAGAATGACTCTTTAAAGATAATGTCTTTTTAGCTACCAACTGGAATCATCAAGTTCATTTGCCAAAGAAGAGAGAACATTTACTTTCAAGATGTCAATCAAGATCCTTTAGCACGGATCTAAACATATAGATGCAGTGAATAACAAGTCAAGTATGTGAGTCTCGCAGCTTCACTGTGCAAAGACTCCGTTAACTTGCATGTGTAGGGGCTGCTTTTCCTTGCTTCATGGTTGCTTCCAGAACAATTCAAAAGAAACATACTCTGACACCCAAACGCCTTGGCAAGTGACATAGGTCTTTCCTGAGGATTTCTTGTGGACACCAGGGAAAGATAACACAGCAGGACTTTCCCAGTAAATCTGAAGACCCAACATCTTAGTTTGTTAGATTCAAAAGTCGAGATCCAGGTGTCAGATACAAGTTATCTACAAGTATATATAATCAAGATTAGAAAATAGACAAGTCAAATTCTTGTCCCTTAAGCTTAAAAAATGAAGATCCCTGGGTATATTAGATAACAATCATGTTTGTGTGTAACAGAAATCTTAAAATTAGAGATTTAATCGCACAAGGGTTGATTCTCACACATACAAACAATCTATAAGTAGCTAGTCCAGGGCTAATGAGGCTATTCCACAGAGCCTTCAAATGCCAGCCATCTTCCACTTTGCTGCTCTGATGTCCAAAGCTTCTAAACTCAAGGTCATCTCATGGTCCAAGAGGGCGGTAATTGGGCTTGCATTCCAACCAGCAGGAAGGAGGATATGAAAAAAAGGCACATTTCAAGGGCACTTCCTGAAAGTTCCAAATAGTACTTTCATTTATCTCTCTTTGGGCCAAAATTTATTCACATGGTTGCAAGTAGCTACAAGGGAGGCTGGGACACAGACCCGCTAGCTAGACACATTATCCAAGATTCTGTGTTAAGGAAGAAGACAATGGATTTGAAGTAATATGCAATTGAGCAGAATTCATTTTTCCCACCTATACTTTCAGCTTCCAATCAAAGCTTGGGATGGGAAGAGAGCCTTTGAGAGAAGAGGATCGGAAAGGGAAGTTGGCATGGATTTCCCAGCCTTTTGGCCAACTCTACAGGGATCAGAGTTCTGAGTCAGGTGGACTCATGCCCTGATGCTCATCTGGATGCCCTTGGAGGATACCAGTGTCCCCCATACCCTCACAGCTGGTAAATATAGTTGCATGGCAAACTGAAGCCAGTAGGCTGGAAAATGCCATTCACAGTCCCCGAGCCCCAACATGACGTGGAAAGCCCCAGCACGACATGTTTCTCCTCTGTGTCCAGAATAATGAAGAAAAGACACTGAGAGCTGAAGTCAAGACACTTAGAGATGCTAAGACCAAGGAGGTTTGCTGGGATTAACTTCATAAGATTCAAATGCAAGAGAATTATATCACCATGAAAGATAGTCTGAAAAAATTTGATAAAGATTCCTTTTGAAAGAATAACAGAAATAACTTAGAATCAGTTGAGATTTTAAAAAATGAAAGCTGAAATCATGGAGGACTGCTGACAGAAACGAAGATTTGACTAAATATTATCTCATTGACTAATTGTAAATGTGGTTCCAGGAGAGAACAACAAGATGGTTTCATTGAGAACAAATTACAGTTAAGAAGTGGAGAAATATTTTTATATGGGTCTAGCTAAAAAGTTAAACTTTTAGTAATGAATGATTTTATACTTTTACCTGAAGTTGTTGGATATAAAACTGAATTAAGCAAACCAAATGAGAAGTAACTGAGGTAGCGTTTTTGGGGTCTGCTTGGTGTCATTCAATTACACCAACACCTTCTAATATCGTTCATGGTTAATATTGAAAATATCTACTACCACATATTTTTCTGTGCTTGAAATTCATTTACTCATATGGAGTTTTCCACTTTGACCAGATTCCTTCTTTAATCTTAGCAAAGATGGGAGGGAATGAACAAGGGGAGGGTGGGAGGAATGAGAGAAGGTAGGGAGAGAGGAGAGGAAGGCAGAGAAATATACTAAAGAATAGAGGGTAGAAGGGAATTCTAGACTGATGTAAACTAGAGAAAAGTTTCTCATTTAAAGTGTATTTCTGGGCCAGGTGTGGTGGCTCACACCTGTAATTCCAGCACTTTGAGAAGATGAGGTGGGTGGATCACCTCAGTGCTCTGGGAGGCTGATGTAGGAGGATCATTTTAGGCCAAGAGTTTGAGACCAGCCTGAGCAACATAGCGAGATCCCAGCTCAGCAAAACATTAGAAGAATTAGCTGGGCATGGTAGCATATACCTGTAGTCCCAGCTACTAAAGAGGCTGAGGTGGGAGGGTCGTTTGAGTCTGGGAGTTCAAGGTTACAATAAGCTATAATCGGGCCACTGCACTCCAGCCTGGGTGACAGAGCAAGACTCTGTCTCAAAATAACAATAATAATAATAAAATAAAATGTATTTATTTGCTATGTTCATTGGAAGAATATTGCATAGTGTCTGAAGATTGCTGCCATGAGCAGAAATAGATTGCAGAGCCTTTGAGGTCCCCAGAACGGGACAGTGACATGCTCATAGAGGTCTTCTCTAAGCATGTTGGCCTCACTGCCTGGTCCTGGGCACAGTTCACAAGAGAAGGCACCACTAGAGTGTGAAGATCACATTCGCCTGAAGTTACTCACATCTGTTCCTGTTTACCGTTGTCAAAGCAGTCTTGAATATGTTGCCATCTGCACACCAACCTTGTGATGAGGGCGGGAAGGCATTGTGATCGGCGTCATTTTCCAGTTCAGGTGCGGGTAAGACCACAGAGTCATCTTCTGACCTCTTTCTCCTTGTGTTTCACAGTCTGATCTGGGTGTTTAAATTGACTACTTCAGACTACCTCTCTTAGAAAAGGAAGAACCAGTTTAGAACAATGTGCTCGGAGAAATGAAGACTCCCTATGTTCCCTCAGCTCTCTACCTCCCACACACCCACTAACCCCTACTACAGCTATGCCCCGGTGTCTTCAGGGAGCTTACCCAACAGGAGCAAGAGACCTTCTTTAAGCTGAGACCGAAAAGGTCAGAGACACCGCTCAGCAAAGAGTCAGGAGGTATGCATTCTAAGCAGCAAAGAGGTTCCCAATATTCAGGAAAAGGTCAGATGTGGGGGCTCATGCCTGTAATCCAAGCTCTCTGGGAGGCCAAAGTGGGAGGATCGCTTGAGGTCTGAAGTTTGAGGCTGCAGTGAGCTATGATGGCGCCCCTGCACTCCAGCCTGGGCAACAGAGCAAGATTCTGTCTCTACATAAATAAATACTCAGGAACAGAGAAGAAAATGCCAGTACGGCTTGAATTTTGTTTGTTATGGGGAGAGACAGCTACGAGATGAGGTTGGAGAGGTGGAGTTGGCATCAGATCTTGTAAGTCTGGCAAGGAGACCAAGTTTTATTCTAAGCACAAGGGCAAGTTGAAATTTAATGTAAGCAAGGAATGACAAATCTAACTTGTTCAGTGAAGCAGGACATACAGTGGTTAATAGTCCAAGCTCCAGAATCAGACGACCTAGATTTAAATATCATTGCTACCGTTTATTAAATGGGTGAGTGTAGGCATATTATTTAAAATCCACATATCAGTTTTTTCATTTATAAAAGAAAGAGAGCAACAATAATAGCCCAGCATAAGGCTGTTTTAAAATGATTTATTTGCCAAGCATGGTGACTTACCCCTGTCATTGCAGCACTTCGGGAAGCTGAGGAGGGAAGATGGCTTGAGCCCAGGAGTTTGAGATCTGCCTGGGCAACATAGTGGGACCTTGTCTCTACAAAAGCATTGGTAAATGTTACTTGTCTATATTTTTTAAAGCTAATGCAGCCTGCTGTGTGGAAAATGGATCGAGGGTGAGAGGGTAAGGGACAAGACCAGCTGAGAAGTTATTGAAGCGGCCCAAGGAATAGTTCATGGGGCTTTGTCTAAGTAAGTGAGGATAGAGACAAAGAAAAGGGTATATATAAAGCCCTGCTAATTCATTAGATGAGGAACAGGAAATAATCAATGATGGTTCATGGGTTTCGGACTGAAGAGATGCCTTCTACTGAGATGAGAAAAACTGGGGGTAGAATTGGCTTAAGAAAAAAATCAAAAGTTTTGTTTTATCCATATTCAGTTTGAGATGCCTCTTAAATACTCAAGTGGAAAAGTCAAGAAGGCAATTAAAAAAAACTAAGTAAATGTAACTGTAGCTGGCTAGACTTCTTGTAGCAGAGAACAGGACTAAGCTCATCATGTGAAGCTGGGTGAGGGTAGAAAGTGTCAGGAAAAATTACAAAAGACTTCGAAATGGATAAAAAAGATTAGTGGGTGTCCTGTCTAGCTTTACCATCCTGGTTATCTCCATCTTTCACTATCTTTGGGAGGCTTTGCACCTCTCAAAGACAGTAAATTCTAAAAAACCAGTAATAATGCAAATGATTCTTGCTCACAAAAATGCAATTGACTTGTGTCTGGTGAAATGTAATGGATTATGGTATTGGAGATAAACCAGTTTTTTTATCTGTTTGTAAATTCATTTCAACATTTCTTTATTGCATATAAACATGTGCTTCTTTGAAACAACTGTAACATCTTTCTCGTTCCCTCATTAGTTAATGAATCAAATAAAATCTTCGACGAGCATGGATTTTATATTTGCATGAGAATTGTAGTTTATTATTTTTAAAACTTATCTGTTAACAAGGACATTTTCCAATGAAAAGAAGATGAAGGGGAAAAAAGTGCTTCAACCAAACACTACGTAGAGCTGTGGCCTGTATGTAACTTAACAACCCAAGGAGGAAGAAGGCAACAGAAACATCGTGGAGCCTGGACCTGTAACTAGTTAGCCTCTGGCTTTGAACCTGGGCCCCTTCATGGGAGGGGTTGTAAGTAGCATCTCGCTTCCCCACCTGAGTTCTGAATATATTGAACAAAAGACAAGTGAATGATTATTGGAAACCAAAATATCACCTTCTTAATCATAAAAGCTAGACTAGAGGTGGGGTGTGTAGCTTTGTGTGAGAGCCAGCTGGGCTTTCTATCACTGAACTCTAGAATTAGACCAACTCACCCAAGCCACAGCACTGCTAAACCAGAGAAATCCTTTCAACAAATGATGCTTGGACAACTGAATAAATGCATGAAAATAGATTGAATCTCAACCTCTACCTCCCACCACTCATAGAAATAATTCAGGATTGATCTTAGGCATAAATTTAAACTATAGCTAAAACTATAAAAGTTCTAGAAGAAAACAAAAGAAAATCTTTGTGATCCTGCAGACAGCAAAGATTTCATAGGTAGGACACACACAAAAAACAACCATAAAAGAAAAAATTGATAACTTGAACTTCATCAAAATTAAAAACATCATCAAAGGGGAAAAACCTTCAGTAAATTGTACACTTAAAAAAGATGCACTTCTCAGTATGTAAATTAAAACTTAAAATCTTCTATTAAGAATAGATTTATTGTAAAAATGAAAAAATCATAATTCATAAAGTTAATGTTCACAGAAGGAAAATAATAATCAATAATAGTTACTGTTACATGCAGAGCCAAACTATTATATCATAAATTTGCAACACAAATCTACCAATATCTTCTTCTACAAGCCTCTCATTGAAATAGAAATTTATTTCATTTTATTTATTTATTATTTATTTTTTTATTTTTTTCAGATGGAGCCTCGCTCTGTTATCCAGCCTGGAGTGCAGTGGCGTGATCTTGGCTCACTGCAACCTCCACTTTCTGGGTTCAAGCGATTCTCCTGCCTTAGCCTGCCCAGTAGCTGGGATTACAAGTGTGTGCCACTAAGCCCAGCTAATTTTTGTATTTTTAGTAGAGATGGGGTTTTGCCATGTTGGCCAGGTGGGTCTCGAACTCCTGACCTCAGGTGATCCACCCACCTCAGCCTCCCAAAGTACTGGGATTACAGGTGTGAGCCACCATGTCTGGCTGAAATAGAGATTTCTTTTAAAATGCAGGAATTTTCTCAAACTAGTTTTCTTTCATTTCTAAGAAAGATAAGTAAAATAGTTTAAGGTAATGAAAATCATAATTTAAACACTTTAATTGAATAAGACCTGCTGATAACATTAAGTGCCTTAGGGAAATAGTTTGTATTGACTTGTATCCAACTCGACAGTGTTTGTGGCCAACATTTGAAAATGACTCGGTCCCCATTAAAAGCTATCAAATACTAATTTGAGGTTCTAAATTAGTGAACAGACCTAATATTCAGGAGGCTGAGGCAGGAGGATTGTTTGAGTCCAGACATTCAAGAATAGCTCGGGCAGCTTAGTGAGACCCCCATCTCATTAGATAAATAAATAAACAAATAAATGAAATATGAAACAGGGTCAGTATTGCAGCATTGCAATACATTCTCATGCACATTTCTTTCTTACGTTAATCAAACTATGACAATCTTGACATACACACATACAGAAAAGTATTTAAATTGGAACTGGTAGGAACTCTCCTATTATTGATGGAGTTTCACTAGACAGTCTGAGGAGTTTGTATGCTTTGGCTTCTGTTACCAGAAGTCGTAGAGATCTAGCAAAGAAGACAATACAGGTACTTTAAGTTGGTTGGATGAAAAAGCCCTCTAATAAAACTTGTGTTCTAAACTTTTTAAATAGGTAACATTAGCATTTCTTAAATCTTCTCCTTTTTTGTTGTATTCAATTCCGATACAAAAACCTCTTTGCTGTAGTAAAGCATGTATGATTACTTCAACACCCTCCTACAGTAGGTATAAGGCAGCAAGTCTCCACAACATCCCACTGCCTTTTGTAGCCTACGGTATTGGACTGAACTTCCAGAAAATTCATAGTATTTGATTTCACATTTCTTCCAATACAGTTTTGACTTTTCACTCCTTTTCTCTCTCTTTGATTTATATTTCAGATGAAGGCTTTCAACAACAAAATGTTAAGTTATAAAAAGTCTAGGCCAGTGCAGTGGCTCATAGCTATAATCCCAACACTTCGGGAGGCTGAGGGGGGCGGATCGCTTGAGGCCAGAAGTTTGGTACCAGCCTGGGCAATATAACAAGATCCCATTTCTACAAAAAAATAAAAAATTAACCAGGCAAGGTGGTACACACCTGTGATCCCAGGTACTTGCAAGGCTGAGGCAGGAGAAGTGCTTGAGCCCAGGAGGTAGGGGATTTAAGTGAGTTACGTTTGCACTACTGCACTCCAGCCTGGGCAACAGAGCAAGACCCTGTCTCAAAAATTAAATTAAATTAAATTAATTAATCTATACCATAGATTCTTCTCTATTTATGAATATGTGTGAAAAATATTAATATTAAAGAGTTTTTTCTTTTTCACCTTTTATTTTAGATTCCAGGGATATATGTGCAGAATTGCTACAAAGGTATATTATATGATGCTGAGGCTTGGGGTCCAATCGAACCTGTCACCCAGACAATGAGCATAGTACCCAATAGATAGTTTTTCAACCCTTTTCCCCCCTCCCTCCCTACTCCTGTAGTGCCCAGGATCTTTCATTCCCATCTTTATAATCATGTGTACCCAATGTTCCATCCCACTTTTATGTGAGAACATGAAGTGATATTGCAGATTTTTAAATTCTCCCTTATTGTTGATAAATAAGATTGTAACTAAAATTTAGCTTATAGATTTAAAACATTAGATTTTTTTGACAGCATGAATTGGATAACAGGTCAAGGTACAAAAATATATTACACAGTTTTATTGAGGTCCAATTGACATTTAGTAAACTGCACATATGAAAAGTGTCCGGTTTGGTCAGTTTTGACATATGTACACCTGAGCAGGTGGGACCACAGGTACACATCACCACACCTGACTTGATCAATGTTTTTTATTGTAGCCATTCAAGTGGATATGCAGTAGTGTCTGATATGGTTTTAGCTGATGTTGAAGTCTTGATATCAAGATCCCTGGAAACCATCACAAAAAAACGAGATAATGAACATGTTCATTACTTCTAAGCCCTCTTGTGGCCCTTTGTCATCCTTTTTTTTTCCCTCATCTCTCCCCTTCCCAGTGCTTTCTGTTACTATAGATTAGTTTAAATTTTCAAAAATTTTATATAAATGTGATCACATATTTATGTCACGCATGTGTAATTTATATAAAATCGCACATGATCCTCTTACGAACTGGCGTTTTTCATGCAGCCTAATTATTTTGAGATTCATCCACGTTGTATCAGAAGTTTACTTCTTATTATTGCAGAGTAGCATTTCACCATATGAATATCACACACTTTGTTCATCCATTTGCCTATTGATGAACACTTGGGTTGATTCCAATTTAGGGCTCTTACAAATAATGCTGCCATGAACATTCACGTACAAGTCTTTGTGTCAATGTGTGTTTTTCTTTCTCTTGGATAGATACCTAGAATTGGAATGGCTAGGTCATATACTGGGTGTATGTTCAACTTTTTAATAAACTGCTAAACTGTATTCTGAAGTTGCACCATTTCCATTCCCACCAGCCTGGATGAGAGTTCCAGTTCCTCCATATCCTTTTACAACACTTTGTGTGATCAATATTTTTTTAATTAGACAAGGTCTTGCTGTGTTTGCTATGTTGCCTAGGCTGGTCTCAAACTCCTGGGCTCAAGGAATTCTCCTACCTCAGCCTCCTGAGCAGGTAGGACCACAGGTACACAACACCACACCTGACTTGATCAATGATTTTTATTGTAGCCATTTAAGTGGATATGTAGCAGTGTCTAATATGGTTTTAGTTGATGTTGAAGTATTGATATCAACAATTATTTTAAGATATTGGGCTGGGTGATATGACTTGCACCTCTAATCCCAGCACTTTGGGAGACTGAAGTAGCGGGATCGCTTGAGGCCAGGAGTTTGAGACCAGCCTTGGCAATATAGGGAAAATTCCATCTCTACAAAAAATAAAATAATAAAATAAAGTAAAATAAGCCAGACCTGGTGGTCAGGAGGCTGAGGCAGGAATATTGCTTGAGCTCAGGAGTTCAAGGCTGCAGTGAGCTATGACGGTGCCACTGCACTCTACCCTAGGTAACAGAACAAGACTCTATCTCTAAAAAAGAAAAAATTATAAATAAAAAATTTTAAGATATTGGCTAGGACATCAGTATTTTTAATAGTTACCCCGGTGGTCCTAATGTGCACCCAGAGTTGAGAACCACACTGGATGAAACCAATGGTCCCTTTAATAGAGGAGGTATTTTAAGTAAAGATGTTATAGCCTGCCTTTTCACACGTTTTACAGCCCTAAACCACCTTTTACCAAATCTGGTCTTTCATACAAAAGCTAACTGATGGTAGCTGCCATTTGCCACCACTGTGTGAAAGGAAATGAGGGTGGGAGAAGAAGCTTTTCAGGCCTTGCAGGGTTAATTCTAAGTAAGCAGGAATCAAATAGCAAAAATCCAGTCATCTCAAAATATCCAAAGAACTCTTACAAACTCATCAATAATACAATAAAGCCAAGTAAAAATGGGCGAAAGATCTACAGATAGCAATTAAGCACAAGAAGAGATGCTCAATATCATTTGTCATTAGGGAAATGCAAATTAAAGCAACAATGAGATACCACTGCATACCCATTAGAATGGCTTAAATCTGAAAAAAGCCACAACAGCAATTGCTGGTAACAGCACAGAGCAACAGGAGCTCTCATTTATTGTTGCTGGGGATGCAAAATGGTACAGCCACTTGGGAAGACAGTTTGGCAGCTTCTTACAAAACTAACCATAGTCTCCTTATATGATCCATGTAGAAAGTAAAAGTTCCTCTTCAAAGTTTCCCTTCTTGTTAAAGAATAAATCATAAGAGTTAAAAATAATAGTTTCTTTTAAAAACTAACTTCCTTCAGGCCTCCTTGCTTTGTGCTAATAACTCTTTGTTAAGCCTATCCTATGTAGCTGTTAAACATGCTCGCAGGCATGTAGTACGTTCTATGTCCTTGTACCTTAACCAAGATATTTGTGCTGGACACGCTCACAGGTATGTTCTAGCTTGCAGCCTATGCCCCTTCCTTTTTTGACATAAGCAACTTCCTCTTTTCCTTTGTCTTTCCATTACTTTCACCTATTTAGAAAAGTTTTAAACTGTTAACCAATCGGGTTTTAGTTTAGATTGTGAGGTCTGGCTCCAGCCAATGGAGACAGGACACAGTAGCAGAGACAAACTGCATAAGGGATAAAAATCACTTCCTTCCTTTGTTCAGGTGTGCTGTAGCCACTGTTAATCTGCGATGAGCACCCTTTCTGCAGAAAGTAAAATTGGCCTTGCTGAGAGAATTAAATTTATGTTAAAGTGCTATATATTTGCAGCACCAGGGAACAAGCATTCTGTTTCTAAATAAACATTTTACATATAACAATCCAGCAATCACACTCCTAGGAATTTACCCAGCTGATCTGAAAACTTATGTCCACACAAAATCCTGTGTGTGATTTCTTATAGCAGTTTTATTCATAATGACCAAAAGCTGTGAGTAACCAAGATGTATTTCTGTTAGGGAAGCAGGAGCCTAGGATGACACCTTTTCTTTTCTTTTTCAGAGAGTCGCCCAGGCTGGAGTGCAACGGTGCACGATGTTGGCTTACTGCAACCTCCACCTCCTGGATTCAAGCGATTCTGCTGCCTCAGCCTCCTAAGTAGCTGGGATTATAGGCGTGCACCACCACATCAGGCTAATTTTTGTATTTTTAGTAGAGATGGGGTTTCACCATGTTGTTCAGGCTGGTCTCGAACTCCTGACCTCATGATCCACCCGCCTCAGCCTCCCAAAGTGCTGGGATTACAGGCATGAGCCACAGCTCCTGGCCGACACCATTTTTAAATCACCTCCATCTTAAAACTAGGAGGATGATACCATTTTAAAATCTCCTTCATCTTAAAACTAGCATTGCTTACCAGTCACTTACAAAGCTAAGGAGGTACCTTGGTAATGCCTGCAAGAACAAACTCCTACAGCAAGAGAAAGTCCAGATGTTCCAATAGCCATAACGAGATATGCTTTCAAGATAACTATAGTTATGCTTTGATGTACTTACACACTAAACTGTCAAGATAGTTTTCTTTCAATCAATCAAATAATAAATTCTGTCATGCTGTCAACCCACCCACACATAGGCACAGCTTAGTTTAGTCTCGTCATAGACAAGACCTCTACATAAGAAAAATCTCAAACAAAGATGGTGCATTCTTCTGTTTGCTTTCTGAGACACCCTACTCTGTATCTAGGTAGCTTTCAATAAACCAACTCTTCTCACTGCATTCTGCAACTTGCCTTGAATTCCTTTTTGTGCAAGATCCAAGAACCCTCTCTTGGAGTCTAGCTCGAGACCCCTTTTCTGGCTTTCTATAGATGAATGGATAAACTAGCTGCAATATATTTATATAACCAAATATTATTCAGTAGTAAAAAGGAATGAGCTATCAAGCCGCACAAAGACGTGATAAATCCTCAATGCACATTGCTAAGTGAATTAAGCCAGTCTGAAATGGTGACATGCTGTATGATTCCAACTCCACGGCATTCCGGAAAAGGCAAAACTAAAGATGTTGTAAACAAAAGGGTAAAATATGCTGTTAAAAGGTAAATATTAGCCAGGCCCAGTGACTCACGCCACTCTGAGATCCCAGCACTTTGGAATCCCAGCACTTCGGCAGGCCAAGGCAGGCAGATGACTTGAGGTCAGGAGTTCAAGACCAGCCTGGCCAACATGGCAAAACCTCATCTCTACTAAAAATACAAAAATTAGCCAGGTGTGGTGGTGTGCCTGTAATCCCAGCTACACGAGAGGTTGAGGCATGAGAATCGCTTGAACTTGAGAGACAGAGGTTGCTGTGAACCGAGATCATGCTACTGAACTCCAGCCTGGGTGACAGAGCAAGACTGTCTCAAAAAATAAATAAATAAATAAATAATAAAAGAATTAATAATAAAGATAAGTATTCACTTGTCTTCTGGATAAATGTGGGCTTGCTTGTTTTTACATGACTTATCACCCCACCTATCTGACTTTTCAAAATCATATTTTTCTGAATGTTTGCCACCATTTCAATGTTTGCCACTATTTCAAAAAAGTCATAGCTGCTCTTGAACGAAAAATGTTAATAAAGTAATATCTGCCCTAAAAACTGATTATCCAACCTCTGCTGACTTGCATTTATTATTAAAAGACAAATCTGCATTTATCATCAAAGACAAATTGTTTTTGCTAATTGATTATTAGCAAATGTGTTAGTTAATACCCAGTGGGTAATGTGTCTCGTGACCTGACTTTCAGGGCGAGAGCTTATCAGAACAGGAAAAAGACACCTAATCCAGTGAGATGCTCATGGGAATTTGGAAGTGGAACACAGGGACTCCCTTCAGTCTCAGTTGGTGTTTGAGATGAGACATGAGGTCAAGCTGGGCTGGGCAGCTGAATGATGAACCCAGGGCTCATCATCCCCCTTGCAAGGGTGCTAGCTACTGACTATTCATAGCAGAGATTCTCCCCAGAAATCACCCTTGACCAAAGGGATTCACTTTGTCTAAAGATATGTCCCTCTAGCCAGGGACAGCCAGCATCCAATGGCTGGTCAACGGGAGCAGTTAAAAGGTATGGCCTAGAACTCCCTGAAGAATTGGCTGGGGACTCCGTTGCTGCTGCACCATAGTTTAATTTCTCCCAGGATGCAATCCTTCTTCCTGCCCTACGTTACAGATATTTTTCCTGAAAGCTCTCCTAGGGAACTTTCTGCACCATCTCCATCTCCACAAGTCTGGAGTCCAGGAAACCTGATCCAGGGCAATGGCTGTGGTAGACCAGAGAAAGCTGATCTGCAGAAAAAGGATAAAAAGGTTGGGCAGAGAATATTAGAGAATATTAGATATCAATCATGTAAGCACACAAAGAAAGAGAGATGGAGAGACTCCCTGGGGGTCCTGGAGTTCTTGGTCTTGTCCCTCAAGACCTGGCTATCCTTCCTGCTGTTCCATGAGCTATCAGAGCTTCTCTCCAATAACTTCCCTTTTGGCTTGAGCCCATTTGAACGGATTTTGATCCTTGCAAATCAAACAATCCCCATGTGTTTTGTACTTTTAATCAATTATACTAGGTAGTCATGATAACTGGTTTACAGACACATGCTCTAGGGAGAGACAGTGTATGCATATACAGTTGACCCTTGAACAACATGCCTTCGAACTGCATGGGTCCATTTACACGTGCATTTTCTTTTCTTTTCTTTTCTTTTCTTTTCTTTTCTTTTCTTTTCTTTTCTTTTCTTTTCTTTTCTTTTCTTTTCTTTTCGAGACGAGTCTCGCTGTGTCACCCAGGCTGGAGTTCCGTGGTGCGATCTCAGCTCACTGCAAGCTCCGCCTCCCAGGTTTACGCCGTTCTCCTGCCTCAGCCTCCCGAGTAGCTGGGACTACAAGCGCCCGCCACCCTACCCGGCTACTTTTTGTGTTTTTAGTAGAGACGGGGTTTCACCATGTTGGCCAGAATGGTCTCGATCTCTTGACCTCGTGATCCACCTGCCACAGCTTCCCAAAGTGCTGGGATTACAGGTGTGAGCCACTGCACCCAGCCTTATACATGAATTTTCTTCTGCCTCTGCCACCCCTGAAACAACAAGACCTCTTCCTCCTCCTCAGCCTGCTCAACGTGAGGATGATGAGGATGAAGACCTTTATGATGGTCCACTTCCACTTGATGAACCTAATAAAGGTTGGATAATCAGCTTCTAGGGCAGATATTATTTTATTAACATTTTTTTCAAGAGCAGATATCATTTTATTGAAATGGTGGCAAACATTCAGAAAATATAATTTCCAAAAGTTAGAATATTTGTGCATATAGAGATGGGTGGAGTGGCTAAGTCATGTAAATATATTTTCTCTTCCTTATGATTTTCTTAACATTTTCCTTTCCCTAGCTTACTTTATTGTAAGAATACAGTATGTCATACATATAACATACAAAATATGTGTTAATTAACTCTTTATGTTATCGGTAAGGCTTCTGATCAACAGTAGGCTGTTAGCAGTGGAGATTTGGGGGAGTTAAAAGTTACGTGTGGAATTTTCAACTGCACAGAGGTCGGTTCACCTAACCCCTGCCTTGTTCAAGCACCAAATGTTTATCTCAGAGTTTCACGAATTTAATGCTTATTTAGTGCCCTGACTAACACTGGGCCCCCTCCCATGGGCACAGCCTCTGTGCAGTGTCTGTGCAAAGAAACCAGCAGCCAATTTAATTTTAGACCAAGTCCATACTTCTTAAAACCCCCTTCCTCCCTTTCTTCTCACCTCCACCCTTCTCATATCCTGCAGTTTCCCTCGAACCCTTTTCTCCTCACCTTGCTCTTAGCTCCCCATCAAAGATTCTCTCCTAAGCCTTCTTGAACTCTCTCATGTCTTCTCCACTCCTCTCATCCTGCTGCTGGTCTTCATCCTTTCTTTTCTCGTTCTCCTCCCGCTGACTACCTCTGGAGTGTGTGAGAGAAAGAAGAGTTGGCTTCAAACAAAGGTCAGGGACAAGTAGCAGGTAAGGAGGCAGGTAGAGGGAGGATCTTGTTAACAGGCAAGAGAAAATATATTCACTATATGTAAAACATGTAATTAGTAAAAATATACTAATTATATATCCCTGATGTGGTTAAAATCGAAATCATGAGCAGAGTTATTTTTTATTGCCAGTTTATAATATTTAAAAAGTTAAAGCATTGAAACTTGACTGTGACAGAAAAAGTGAGACGCACAAATACCCAGGATGGTGTCTTGGGTGTCTACTTCTGTGAAGAAACCAACACTTAGAGCAGGGGTCCCCAAGCCCCAGGCCACAAACTGGTACCCATCCGTGGCCTCTTAGGAACCAGGCCACACAGCAGGAGGTGAGCAGTGGATAAACGAGTGAAGCTTCATCTGTATTTACAGCTGCCCCCCATCACTCACTGTATTAGTCCATTTTCATATTGCCCTTAAGAAATACCTGAGACAGGGTAATTTATAAAGAAAAAGAGGTTTAATGGACTCATGATTCCACGTGGCTGGGGAAGCCTTGCAATCATGGTAGAAGGCGAAGGAGGAGCAAAGGCACATCTTACATGGTGGCAGGCAAGAGAGCATGTGCAGGGGAACTGCCCCTTATAAAACCATCAGATCTCATGAGACTTATTCACTATCATGAGAACAGCACGGGAAAAACCCACCTGCATGATTCAGTTACCTCCTACCAGGTCCCTCCCATGACATGTGGGGATTATGGGAGCTACAATTCAAGATGAAATTTGGATGGGGACACAGCCAAACCATATCACTTGCATTACTGCATGAGCTCTGACTCCTGTCAGATCAGCGGCAGCGTTAGATTCTCATAGGAGCACAAACCCTATTGTGAACTGTGCATGTGAGGGATTTGGTTGTGAGTTCCTAATGAGAATCTAATGTCTGATGATCTGTCACTGTCTCCCAACACCCCCAGATGGGACCATCTAGTTGCAGGAAAAGCCTAGAGCTGCCACTGATACTACATTATGGTGAGTTGTATAATTATTTCATTATAAATTACAATGTAATAATAATAAAGTGCACAACAAATGTAACGCACTTGAATCATCCTGAAACCATCCCCCCCACCCCCCACCAATCTGGAAAAATTATCTTCCACGAACCCAGTCCCTGGTGCCATGAACTTAGTCCCTGGGAGACCATTGACTTAGAGGCTTATGACAGCCATTTATCATCAGCTCTCAGGGATATGAGGCTCAGCAGGATGGTTCTCCCTTGGTCTCTTATGCAGTTGTATTTAGAGAACAGCTGGCACTGGAATCATCTGAAGTCTTCCTGGGGCTGGGTGTTGAAAATGGTGTCTTCACTTCACATCTGATGCCTCCATGCCCCACCATGTGGCTTCATTGCCAACGTAGTAGTCAGGACTTCTTCATGACTGCTCAAGGCCAGAAGAGGCAGGATTTAAGTGCTATGTTCACCATCACTTCTACTCTATTCTATCAGTCAAAGTACATTCAAGGGAGAGGGAGAGAAATAGATCCTACCTCTTAATGGGAAAGGAAGATGTGGCCACGGCTATCTTTGGGAAATACAGTCTACTCCAGATGGCATACAAGTTAAATTTTTAAAAATAAGCTAGATATTTAAATCAGAAACTAATATCAACTACAATTGAGGTCAAGTCAAATAAAATAAATGGACAAAGCTTTATAAAATGCTAAACTAAAGAAAAAGTATCTGTTAAAAAAAAAAAAAAGAAGAAGAAGAAGAAGAAGAAAGAAAAAGAAAAAGGTTGCAGGATTCTGATTTCAAGTCAACCCAGGTCCCCTTACAGAAGGTGAATGTTATCTGGCCAGGAAGAGATTGACCAGAATACATGTTGGATTTGATGGTCTTGCCAACAGAATGAGGTAGTGAGACAGTCAAATTCCAACTCAATGTAGACTGAGTTTCTTTACAGTTCCATAGCACACATCTTTTAGCCACTAGCCATCTTCTTCCAAGATACCTAAGGAATTCTGCTTTTATTTTCTTGAGACAGAGTCTTGCTCTGTCACCCAGGCTGGAGTGCAGTGATGCAATCTCAGCTCACTGCAACCTCTGCCTCCTGGGCTCAAGAGATTCTCCTGCCTCAACCTCCTGAGTAGCTGCAATTACAGGCATGCACTACCACGCTAATTTTTGTATTTTTAATAGAGATAGGATTTCACCATGTTGGCAAAGCTGGTCTCAAACTCCTGACCTCAAGTGATCTGGCTGTCTCAGCCTCTCACAGTGCTGGGATCACAGATGTGAGCCACTGCGTCTGACTGAAGTCTGTTTTCATTGGTCACTCTCCAAATAGAAAGTCACCTGGGGGTTTTTCCCCCACACCCTCATCTTTATGATGGGCTCTTCATCTGTGTTCATGGCCCCATGGGTCATTCTCTTCCCCACCTCCCAAACTCTTTCTTGCCACTCCTGTATCTTGAAGCTATTTCTGGAGTGTTCTGCTAACCTCAGGCTTTAACTCTGCCCTGAGGACACCATTTCCACTGCAGCTTTCTCAAAACAAAGTGGTTTATTCTCTTAAATTCCAGCCACCTTAAGTTTGGAAGGTGGGTTTGTTGTTCTCCATGTTCCTCACTGCTACTTGCAAATCATAATTGACTAATCTTTTTATTAAAAACAAAACTAAAAGCAAACGAAAAAAGCTTTCCCTTTTGAGGCTCATGCCACTTAGCTAAACAATCCATTTCTGCTTTCTTATTTCAAAACCCTGACACGTGACTCCCTGTCACCCTTTAAGATGACCTTAAATCCTGTCATCATTCTGTTTGCCTGAGACAGTCATGAATTATAACTGTTTCTGTCTTTTTTTTTTTTTTTTCTTGACAGGGTCTTGCTCTGTCACCTAGGGTGACTGCAGTGGCATGAACACAGCTCACTGCAGACTCAGACTTCCAGGCTGAAGCCATCCTCCCACCTCAACCTCCTGAGTAGCTGGGACTACAGGCACACACACCACACCCAGCTAATTTCTTATTTTGTGTAGAGATAGTCTTGTTGTGTTGTCCAGGCTGGTCTCAAACTCCTGGACTCAAGCGATCCTCCTGCCTTGAACTCCCAAAGTGCTGGAATTACAGGTGTGAGCCACTGCACGTGGCCTACAACTGTTTCTTAGCTTCCTATCCAGTTGGAGATTTGGTACTCTCAAAAGTGTCCCAGTCTTGAGATAATAAATGATGTGGCCACCCCAATACTGACTGACTTAAACAGTTAGCTGGGATTATGCGCATAGCCCCTTAGCCTCTCATTTCCTTGGTCATCTCAGCCACGCAGGCCCACGGTCACCCCTGGACTACGTCAGCACCCGTTATCTCACTACCTCCAGAAGCAAGTTCACCCTGCCTACCTTCTGACCACAATTTCCCATCCTTCCATCTGGTTTGTTTGGCCACTCCCGTGGCGGCCACACTTTCTCCAAACCTAGCCCTGCAGGAGAGAGGCACAACCGAGCAGATGGCTTCCACCTTAATTCATGATCGCCAGTTTCAAACGGACGCGCAGTCTGCCTGGAAATCCCATAACATGTTTCTGATCATCTCTCTCTCCCATTCTCTGCAATGACCTTATCAAACTTTCTCCATCTCCCCAAATTCATGCCTGGCCTACCTCATAGTTCACTCTCAGCAGATGACCCTGCTTCTCACAGGGAAAACAGAGGCTTTAGATTAGAATTTCCTTATCTTACAGCCATATGAAAGAAAATCCTTATCTACTCCAAACCCACCCTTCTGCCTTTCCAGTAAAATGAAGGAGGTCTCCTTTCTCTTATCTAGGGGCCCATTCATTTACCTACATTTGGACTCAACCCACTTCCTCCATCTTGAAAACTTTTCACCATCAATTATTTCTACTCTCTTGTTAATGTCAACTCCTCACTCTCATCTCAATTCTTCCTGTTTGAAAATCATTTTAAAAAATACATAAACGGCTGGGTACAGTGGGGCTCATGCTTATAATCCCAGCATTTTGGGATGCTGAGGTGAGAGGATCGCTTGAGCCCAGGACTTAGAAGCTGCAGTGAGCTGTGATCGCACCACTGCACTCCAGCCTGGTCAACAGAGCAAGACCCTGTCTCTAAAAATAAAATAAAATAAAATAAAATAAAATAAAATAAAATAAAATAAAATAAAATAAAAATAAAGTAAGTAAATAAATAAAATCTTTCTCAATTTCATATCCCCCAACCACTGCCTCCCTGTCCCCTTTCCCCTCTTCATAGGTGGTATGGTTTGGCTGTGTCCCCACCCAAATCTCACCTTGAATTGTAATAATCTACACGTGTCAAGGGCAGGTCCAGGTGGAGATAACTGAATAATGGCAACCATTTCTTCCATACTGTTCTCATGATAGTGAATAAGTGTCATGAGATCTGATGGTTCTATAAATGGGAGTTACTCTGCACATGCTCTCTTGCTTGCTGCCATGTAAGACGTAACTTTGCTCCTCATTTCCCTTCCACCATGATTGTGAGGGCTCCCTTGCCATGATGAACTATGAGTCAATTAAACTTCCTTTCTTTATAAATTACCCAGTCTCAGGTATGTCTTTATTAGCAGTGTGAGAACAGATCAATACAATAGGCAAACTATTGACAAGTGTTGCTTTGCTCACCATCTTCATTTTTTCACACCCTATTCACTCCTCAACCCACTTTGGCCTCCAGCCCCATCACGCTATTACAATTGGTTTCTGAGGTCACTAACATTGCTAAAGCCAATTACCATGTTGCCGTCTTGTCCAACTTGTCCTTGCAACATCTCTGGATATGGCTGACCACATCCTCCCACATTGTGGCTTCCACAGCACTTTGCCCTGGTTTTCCATCCACCCCTTTAACGCTCTTCCCTCTGTGTTCTTTGTGGGCTCTGTGTCCTTTGCTTTGGACAGTGGAGTTCCTTAAGGCTTAGCCTGAGGCCTCTGTTCCGTCCCACACCATCGTCTCTCTATGCAAACTCATAAATCACCACCTATATGATGATTACTTAAAATGTATATCTCTAACTCTGAACCACACTTCTCTGGGCAAAGGATTCTTATATACAATTCTCTACTTGAAGTCTCCCCTTGGATGTCCTAAAGATTTGTCAAATTCAACTTGCAAGCAATAAAACTCACTATCTTCCCCTGCCCAAATGCTCCTCTTCCAGAGTTCCCCATCTTGATGATGGGACTGTCAGCCACCATCACATAAACCTGATTCTTAGGAGTCATCCTTGCCTCCCCCACTCTTCTCCCTCTGCCTATATCCAGTCCTCTTAATCTCTGGCCAACTACCTTCTAAATATCTCTCAGGTTCACCCATTTCTTCCCATTTCCACTGCTGCCAACCTAGTCAAAACCATTATACAGTTGATCCTTGAACAACATGGGTTTGAACTGCATGGGTCCATTTATACTTGGATTTCCTTCTGCTTCTGCCACCCCTGAAACAGCAAGATCAGCCTCTCCTCTTCCTCCTCCTAAAGTTGAGTAACGTGAAGAAGATGAGGATGAAGACCTTTATGATGATCCACTTTCACTAAATAAATGGTAAATATGAGGTCAGTCACAGTGGTTCATGCCTGTAATCCCAGCACTTTGGGAGACGGAGGCAGGAAGATCGCTTGAGGCTGGGAATTTGAGACAAGCCTGGGAAACATAGCAAGACCTCATCTTACAAAAAATTATTTAAAATTAAATTAAATTAAATTAACTGGACATGATGGTGCATGCCTATAGTCCCAGCTGCTCAGGAGGCTGAGGCAGGAGGATCCCTTGAGCCCTGGAGTTTGAGGTTACAAGGAGCTACGATCTCACCGCTGCGCTCTAGTCCAGGAAAAGAGTGAGACTGACTCTGAAAATAAATAAAAAATAAATAAATAGAAAATCTATTTTCTCTTATGATTTTGTTAATAACAGTTTCTCTAGCTTACTTTATTGTAAAAATACAGTACTTAATACATATGATATGTGTTAGTCGACTGTATGTTATCAGTAAGGCTTCTGGTCAACAGTAGGCAATTGGTAATTAAGTTTTGGGGGAGTCAAAAGTTTTACATGGATTTTCAACTGTGCAGCACTTTGGTACCCCTAAAACCTAGCATTGTTCTGTTACAGTAGGTAGCTAGTCAGGCATGAGCAGGGTAGGAGAGGGCTCCCCTCACCCCCTACCAGGAATGTCAGGCGACTATGAGGTGATGGTCAGGGGATTGTTAACTGTCTCTCTAAAATAATAATTGATCGCAGACGGCACCAGGGAAAGGCAGTCTCCCGATAGATAGAAACACCTGAAACTGGTGATCAGCATCTTCTGGATAAGATCTCAGGAGATGGGCGAGTGGGCTCAAGCATGTGCACTAAGAGGTAAAATGGTGGAGTTTAACTGGCAAATGACCTTCCAGGAACATTTGACTGGTAAGGGAAGAACATGTCAAGTGAGCATGCATACAACTCCAGTAAACACACTGCGCATGCTCATCTCCCAAGTGCTGGCAGGCCACTGCTTACGTGGACAGCCCACCCCATGGGAATAATCGGGAGGAGGAACACAAGACCCTGAAGCATGTCAGTGTGTAACGCCCCAAGTCAAAAGTCAAACAGCGCGCTTCTCTCAAGTCACCCGCTTGGCCCTCTTCCAAGGGTACTTTACTTTCTTTTGTTACTGCTCTAAAGTTTTCTAATAAACTTTCACTCCTGCTCTAAAGCTTGCCTCAATCTCTTCAGTTGCCTTATGCCCCTCAGTTGAATTCTTGCTTTTGAGGAGGCAAGAAATCAGGTCGCTACAGACCCATAGGGTTTCACCAAAGCTAACATACTCTGGTGCCATGTCTCAGATATATTCTGCTGCTAGTAGCTCAAAGGCCAATTGTATTTTCTTTCCCAACTTAGCTCAGAAGTCTTCCTGCACCCATTCTTTTCTTCAGCTGATCAGTTCCCCAAATTATAGCCAGAGTGATTTTCCTGAAGCATAAATCCCATCATTTGCCAGCTTAAAATATTATTTAATATATTCTCATTGTTCTTAGGATGAGAAAATAATTCTTGACGTACTCCACATGACCCAACATGGTTTGCCCCTACTGACCTTACCTCTAACCAGACCTTCCATAACTCCATTCATACCGGTTTCCATTCAGTTTCCAATCCCTCTGCCACTCCCTTACTCCCACCCCATTTCCCAGCCCACTCATCAGCAAAAGCTATTGGTTCTACTGTGCTAGGTGTTTTTTCTGTTTGTTTTTTTTTTTTTTAAATAGTCTTGCTCTGTTGCCCAGGCTGGAGTACAGTGGCATCATCATAGCTCACTGCAGATTTGAACTCCTGGGCTCAAGCAATCCTCCTGCCTCAGTCTCCCAAGCAACTGGAACCACAGGCATAAGCCACCATGCCCAGCTAATTTTTTCACCCATTTTTGTAGAGACAGGGTCTTGCTACGTTGCCCAGGCTAGTCTTGAACTCATGGCCTCAAGTAATCCTCCCATCTTGGCCTCCCAAAGCACTGATATTACAGGCACGAGCAACTGTGCCAAGCCTTGGTTTTATTTTGAAAACTATATCTTGATTCCAAACTCTTCTCACCATCTCTACTGTTAGAATATTAATAAAGCTACTATCATCTTTTATCTGGACTATGACCACAGCCTCTGAGCAATCTCTCTTCTCTTGCTTCAATCGATTTTCCGAACAATCACCAACTGGCAGGATGGCTTATTGCTTAAGTCAAATCCTGCACTCAGTTGCTAAATACATTCCAGTAGCCCCCCATTGCAATTAGAATAAAACCTGAAGTTCTCAACGCTGGCTACAAGGTTCTGCTTGTTCTGGTACCTGCTTACCTGTCTGTCCCCATCCACTATCGCTGCCCTACTCTTTAAGAACATTCCAGGCACACTGGCCTGCCTTCTTTTGAACTTCCTGTGTTCCTATCTCAACCCCTCTTCTTGCTCTTCCTTCTCTTAGAATCCTTTCCCAAGTTTCTGAATGGCTGCCCCTTCTCATTACTTTGTAAAGAGGTGATCTGATCCTTGACCACTTTCCCTGCCCCACGAAAGTCATTCTCATTGTTTGATTTTACATTCTATGTGGCACTTACAACTCTGCTCAGAACCTTCCACTGGCTTTCCATCTCACTCACATCAAATTCTCTTCCACAGCTCCCAAATAACACAAAATCTGGGCACCATTTCCTCTTTGATCCCATCTCCTATCTGTCCCTCCCATCTCACTCTGCTCAGCCGTACTAACTTTCTTGGTGTTTTTCCAATATCTTAAGTGCTCTTCTAACTCAGGGTCTTTGAATGTGCTGTTCCTTCGGCCTGGAATATTCCCATCTAAGAACCCAATGTGGATTAATCTCTCATGCCATTTAGATCTAGCTCAAGTGTCACTTATCAGACAGAAACACCAGTTTCAGGTGTTTCTATCTATTGGGAGACTGCCTTTCCCTGGTGCTATATTAATTAGGATAAATAAATAATATATTTTCTCTCCTTATGATTTTATTAATAATAGTTTCTTTTCTCTAACTTATTTTATTATGAAAATACAGTATTTAATACATATAATATGTGTTAATCGACTATGTTATCTGTAAGGCTAATAATTGGCTATGTCCAATTATTATTTTAGCGATAACAACCGCTTGATCATCACCTGATGGTCACCTGACATTCCTGGTAGGGGATGAGGGGAGCCCTCTCCTGCCCTGCTCATGCCTGACTAGCTACCTACTGTAACAGAACAATGCCAGGTTTCAGGAGTACCAAACTACCGCTCAGTTGAAAATTCATGTATAATTTTGACTCCCCCAAAACTTAACCACGAATAGCCTACTGTTGACCAGAAGCCTTACTGATAGCATAAACAGTCACTTAACACATATTATATGTATTTAAATAAATACTGTATTTTTACAATAAAGAAAGCTAGAGAAAAGAAACTTATCAAGAAAATCATAAATTTTATATTCTATTTATTTATCGTTTATTTACCCTAATATAGCCACTCCATCACCATGCCCATCACTCTCTGTCCCTCAGCTTTTAACTTTCCTCAAAAACACTTACATTCCTTGACATGTTAAATATTAATTTGTTTATTGTCTGCTGTCTACCAAATAGAACGCACCATGCATGAGAGCAGAAATTGTTCCCTCTATTTTCATTGTTCTTAGAAGTGTAGGTGCTTAGGAAATAGTTTCTCATTAAATAAATGACAGAACTATTTGAAATTGCCTAATTAACACATGCGTCTAATTTCTTTCTTTGTATCTCCACCACCTTCCCCGACATATAAGCCTTTGAAAACACAGCTGTAAAGGAGAAGAGGAGGGTTATTCAACCGCATTTACAAATCATAACTGATTTTAACTTCCGTATTTTCAGATCTCTCCAGCAACTTTCTCTCAGGAAACTCCACTCCCAACTGACAGGTGCTATTTCCAGCCAGTCCTTTGCTATTGCAAATAGTGAGTCCATGAGTGCCCTGTGCCGTGTGCGTTACTTATTTTCATCAGCAGATCTTCGTTTTTACACTCTTGGAAGTGGGATGACGGGGTCAAAAGGCGAATCCATACATAAGTTAAATAGATACTGCTCAATTCTCTTCCACGAGGTTCAGACCATTTTGGATTTCTACGAGCAATGCATGATAGTGCCATTCCTCTACACCCCGGCCCGCCAACTGAGCGTGTTTAAACGTGGGGAGGACGGAAGAGGGTGAGGTTACCAACCTGATGGCTGAGAAAGGGCCTCTGCCCAGTGTGCCCTTCCTCCACTCCCACCCGAGAGACAGCTGAACTCCGGGCCGGGACGCGCGTGTTGCCAGTCTAGCCCTGCACCACGTCCCCTGAGGGCGGGCTGCAGGCGGCCGGGAAGCCTTGCACAAGCGGCCCAAAAGAGGAAGCCCAGAAAGTGCTAAAGTAAACACTTAGGCAGACCGTTGCAACATAAATCGGCCTCTCAGTCTTTGGTGGAACCATCACTTGGCCCCAAGTCCCTTAGTCCCTCTTGCATCTAGGCTGCAAAATGGGTCCATTCGCCAGGAGACGCTCCTGAGAGAAGGGCGCGCGCGGCTCAGGTAGGGGAGGGATGAGAGAGGAAGGCGCAACGTTTCCCAGAATTAAAAAAAAAAAAAAAATCCCTTCAAAGTTGTTGTGTAGTAGGGGTGGGCTGGGGGATAGAAAATCAGGCGCAGACTCCAAGAGTTGGAGAAAGCAGCCCCTAACTCGGAGTCCTGTACACGAATGCTTGTCTGTCCCACCGTCTCTAACCAGGGGCCCTCCTTGCACCTCGGAGCAAAGCAGCTCGGATAGCGCCACACGTCTGCGCGCTGCGTGGGAAGGGCAGGGCTGACAGCACTTCCTCCCCGGGGTAGCGACCTGGAGCCCGGGTGCGGCCGCCTGCACCGCACTTCGCTTTCCCAGCCAGAGTCCCGCCGCCTTCCCGCGCCCCGCCGCGCCTGGCAGAGCAGTCGAGGTAAGTGGCGCTCCGGGTCCCGGGAGCCCTGGGAGCGCCAGCACGGGCCCCTCGGGGCTGTAAGGAACCCGTTCGTCAAGCCCATGGGGTCCGATGCCGGGCGCTGCTCCAGGCTCTGGCCTCGTGAACGCGCGCCCCCCGGCGTGGCCCTCGAGCACAGCGGGTCCCCAGGGTCCCCTCCGCTGATCTCCACACTGGACTCGGCTCGCGAGGGTCGGGGTGTGGGGGTTTGGGGTTCGGGCTTGCCTTTTCCCGAGCTATTGCATCAGATTTGACAGATTTCCTGCCCAGGAAATTGCTGCAAGGTCAAACGGGGAACTGCTATGAGCTCTTGCACGTCCAGCAGGTCAGCAGGTCAGCAGGTCCAGGAGCCCTAATCTACCCTAATCTGGAGGGATTCTTGAGGGGCCTTTTCGGGCACTGTAGATTAAATGCCAGCCGTGTGAGAATTTGAGTGTGGCTCGCCGTCTGATGCATTTTAGAGAGTTTCCTTCCTCTAAAACTTTTGGACAACTCTTTCTTCTTTTTAAAAACAACGTTTTCCCCTGAATTATTCTCGTTTTCATTTTAAAATACCATAAAGGTAGATTTGGACACAAGGCATAAGTTTCGTAATTTGGCTTGAAATGGATATTCAGAGGGCCTTTTATAGAATGAAGGAAACTAACTAGGGTGTCCCGTTGGCTCCAAGAATCTCTGCGCAGGTGTTCCGCCAAAGACCTAGCCTGGTGTACCTCTTACTTTCCTTCCAGGAAGATATTTCTTAGCATTCAAACCTCTGTGGAACGTGAAATGTGTTTCCTAGAGCCACTCAGGGCACAGCGGTACAAAATGAACTTTTCATGCGATCCTTAACGAGACGGAGTACTAGAGGAAAGTAACGCAAGAAAAAGGCCCCTTAGTTTATTACGCCTCGAGATGTTTTTTTCTGGTGGCATAACGTGGTTTAAACAAAGGCGCTGGTACTAGCTAGTATTCTTTTTAAAATCTGGGTCTCCAGACAGAAATTTCAGAAAAGAAAAGTTTGTCGTTTTTCATAAACCTAGAGCAGCGATTTTCCCTCTGGCCTCACTGGAATAATGGATGGCACATGGGCCAGGACGATGATGCTGGCTGGCGAAATTAGCAAGGATCTGCTGAGAAATACTTTGTAACGTCTTCTAGTGGCATTTCCTGTCTGCTCAACATGTGTTGTGAAAGGTCTAAGAAATTTAACTTCATCCTTAAACTATTAATAATGTGTGTCCTTAAACTATTAATAATGACTTAAACTATTAATTCCTGAACTATTAATAATTACTCATATTTGTGTCTTTTCTTAGCACTTGGGAGACCTGGGTTCTGGCTCTTATATCTGCCCCAACTAGATAAGGATTATCTTGATTAACTTGCATGACTTCTCCCTGGACTTCAGATAACATCAGTAAAATGAGATGATTGGACTACATTATGTCTGTCCTTAAAATAGCAATTGAGGAGTTGCTATAATTCTTTGAACTGGTCCCAACTGGAATACTGGCAACATTAGAATTGCTGATAATGAATTTTTTTTTAATGGAGAAAATAATTATAATCGTGATAACAGATTTTCTTACATTCTGAAATATCAACATCTTTGAGATCTTTTGTTTCTGAGAAGTTCCTGTAAAAGCACAGTCAATATCTGGCCTATAGATAAAAAGGCAAACTTTCGTCTTATTTGAAAACTGAGATAAGAAAGAGCCCAAACTTGAACAGGTCAATATAATATTTTGAAATCCTTCAATTGCCATTTCTCAAGAAATATAACTTTGTAATAAGAATTACTTTATGGCATTACTTTAAATCTTAAACACAATACTTACTAGATTTTATAGTATTTATTACATTTTTTGTATTTTTATATCCTAAGAATGTTCTCCAGTTATCCATTATTGATTTGCCCTTTTTCACTCATCAATGAAAGTTTTAAATAGTTCCATATTAATATTAGAATGAGCTACTTCTAAAGTTCATTGCCATAAATGTCTGTTTGATATGCCACTTTGAATTTTCTTTAAGCCATCTTACTTTCAAAGAGCATTATTATTTTCATTTACTTCTAATTCTCTTCAATTTTATTTTAATTATTTTTAATTAATTATTTTAATTAAAACATTTTAGTGAGTCCACAAATCTTATAATAAATTGTCTGCCTGCCAGAGCCTATTGGACCACAATCATTACAATTTTATAGGACCTCATGAGTTTATTTTATGGGGACTAGAGTGATCTTAGGAATTCTCACCTCAAAATACAACAATTTTTATTAACACGACTGGTATTTTCTCAGTATGAAAATGTATGTGTGTGTTTTATGTCACTGATGTCATCTAAGAGGCAAGTCACTTAAAGCTTAAGCATTTATTATAAATTCGTGTACATAATAAATGCCAGACTTTAAGGTGTAAGGTTTCTACACTGGTTGCATGGGGATTTTTTAATATGTATCACACTTTTAATTATCATGAGAAACATGACTTTTAGAGAAAACTGCTAGATATCCGGAACAGTGATCATTAGATTTCTCTTGAAAAGAGAGAACTAGCCACATGAAGGAATACCTTTACACGTATACCCAGTTAAAGAGACTAGATTGTACCTGCAGTGTGGAAGGGCAGACCCTGAGGACTGCTTTGGGGGACTGGAAGATGTGACCTGCCACCACTGCATCATCATTTCCTAGCCAGTTTGTGACTCCAAAATGAGGACTCTGAAGATGTTGACTAAATATGCAGAATATATTAATTTCACTGAGTGGTACCATGGAAATGTCACAAGCCCCTGAGATCCCATTGGCTCCACTGGTCCCAAACCTCAGGCATGAGCAAGCAGAGAGGTAACATTCTTATTATCCCACATATTCTGGAGCTTGATTCCATGACTCAGTTTTCAAACATTTCCTGAGCATTGACCATGAACTTGAATAATATTTTCTTTCTTCTCTGTCAACTCAGTTTTCTCTTTGATCATCATATAGTAATAGTAAATAATAATTATTATAATGTTTACTTATAAATGCTACCAGGCCCTGTACTAACTAATTTAGATGTGTCATCTTGTTAATCGTCATATCACGATGAAAGCACAGAAAGGGTAAGAAACTTACGCAGGAAGTAAGAAACAGAGCTGTTGTTTGAACTGGGCCATCTGATAGTAGCACCCATGAAAAAACCTGGGGCCTTTCCACAATGAGTTTATAGTCTGGAAGAGGAGATGTAACTAGATGTAAGAGGACATGTAGAATTCCATGTGGAACTAGAGTTGAGTGCTGTGGGACTACATATCGGGGTCCCTGGTCTCCCCCAACCAGGGTCAGGGGAGGAGAATGAATAGAAGGAAACCAAGAAAGAACTTGTCTTGTTATTCTTGGGAAGACAAGACATTATAATCAACTTTGAAGTTATTATCTTTACATGTGTCTTGAAAAAAGAATCTGCTTTGTTAGCAATCGTGTGTTTTCATTTTTGTGTTTATTTTATTCTAATCCCATGTGACAGCCGGCTAGGTGGATTAAATCAACAAAGCAGTGAATTTAATATTTTTTTCTGATTCTGTTGGGGATCTGTTTTATTTAGTCTCATGTCATAGACTCATCAGTGAGATGGTTGTGGGCTGGGATGGGGGATACACGCTAAATCACCCGGCACTTGTGTTTCCGCAAACTGACAGGAAGGTTTGCATCCAGACAGCTACATCACATCAAACTGGAGAGAAATAAAAAATGATATTAGAGCAAGTGGATCATGACTAGATTCATTTCTTCCTTCACGTTTTATTATGAAATGTTTCATATCTACAAAAGATGATGTATACCTATAAATCATAGCAAATAATAATAAAGCCAACATCTAGGTACCTATCACCCAGCTTAAGAAGTAGAATATTTTCCAAGGCATTTCCTGGTCTCCTTCCAATAACATTTCCCCATTTCTCAGCTAGAGGTGATCATTCTTCTGAATGTGCTAATTTTTACAAAGCTTGTAGGAAGCCTGTACATACATTTGTAAAGGATGGTGTCAAACTGGGGATTAATGAACACCGGCATGGTAGACTGGTGTCAGGTTCCCCACCGACTCTGGGTGGTCACAAGTAGTGTGTGCTGTTCAGTAAAGACAGCTTACTTTAATTGAATAGCATAAAAACAACATGTATTAGAAATAGTTAATAGTAAGTACCACAGAAATTGTGCTACCTTAGACATTGATAAAGTGACCAAGAATCATCAGTAAATAACTATGATTTTTAAGTGGAATAAACAATATGTGGCTGGGCACGGTGGCTCACACCTGTGACCCCAGCACTTTGGGAGGCTGAGGCAGGAGGATCACTTGAGGTCAGGAGTTCAAGACCAGCCTGACCAATGTGGTGAAACCCTGTCTCTACTAAAACTACAAAAAAATTAGCCGGGTGTGGTGGTACATGCCTGTAATCCCAGCCACTCAGGAGGCTGACGCAGGAGAATCACTTGAACCTGGGAGGCAGAGACTGTAGTGAGCTAAGATTTTGCCATTGCACTCCAGCTGGGGCAACAAGAGTGAAACTCCATGTCCAAAAAAAAAAAGTAACTTATATGAGGAAAACAAATAAAGGAGGCAAAAAAAAAAAAAAAAAAAAAAAAAAAAAAAAAAGAATATATAACCTAGGAAGTGATCACCACTATTTATTTACTTATTTATTCACTCATTCATTCATTTTTGAGACAGGGTCTAGGCTACAGTGCAGCGGCATGATTAAGGCTCACTGCACCTTAACCTCCTGGGCTCAAGCAATCCTCCTGCCTCAGCCCCTCAGGTAGCTGGGATTGCAGGTGCGTGTTACCATGCCCAGCTAATTTTTAAAAGTTCTTTATAGAGACAGGGTCTCATTTTGTTACCCAGGCTGGTCTCGACCTCCTGGGCTCAAGTGATCCTTCCAACTTGGGCTCTCAAAGTCTTGGGATCACAGACATGAGCCACTGTGCGTGACCAGATCTCCAGTTTAAATACGATTCAATCATTTTCAGTCAAAAATGTTTGCTAAGCACTATGATAGATGCAAGCAATGTCAGTGAACAAGAGACAAAGATGTCTGCATTTATGGAGTTTGTATTCTGGTGGGCAGATACAGATGCTAATCAATAAGCATAATAAATAAGTCAATAATATAGGTATTAGTAAATGAAAAGCAAGGTGAAGTTGCAATATGAAATAAGTGGTCAGGCCGGGCCTCATTGAGAGGATTTCAGCAAAAGTTTGTAGGAGACAATGGAGTTAACCAAGTGGCTATCTGGGGGAACAGTGTTCCAAGCACAGGGAACAGTCAAGGCTGTAGGGCAGGGGCATATCTGGGGATTTGAGAAGCAACAAGAAGGTCCACGTAGTTAGAGGTAAATAAGCAAGGGAGAGAGAAATAGATGTGGCTGGAGAAGTATGAGAAAGGCAGGGAGATAGCAGATCATGTGGGGTTCCAGAGGCCATTATAAAACTTTGACTTTCACACCGAGTGAAATGGAGGGGCCATTGCAGGATTCTGAGAAGGCGAATAACATGATCTGACTTAAGGCTCACTCTGACTGCTCGAGAATAAACCTGGGGGAGCAGAGGTGAAAGCAAGGAACCCATGACAAAGCGTTGGATTCTGCGTATATTTTGAAGGTAGAGCCAACAAGATTTCCCAACAGAAGGAATGTGGGGGGTTTGAGAAAGTGGAGTCAAGGATGACTTCGAAGTCTGTGGCCTAAACAAGTGGAAGGATGAAATTGTCATCAACTAAAGTGGGCAAGTTGGAGGGTAGATGATTAGAAGTTCAATTCTAGATGTAGATATGAAGTATTGATTGGGAATATTGATGTGCTTATCATATATAAGGTTAAGAGCAGGGTAACTATTTGAGAAGATACTGTTATTGCTCCTATTTTGCAAATTCGAAATGGCAGTTAAGGGAGTTCAGGAAATTTGCCCAAGGCTACACAGTTTAAGAAATGGGACATAGGCTGTGTGGTGGCTCAGGCCTGTAATCCCAACACTTTGGGAGGCTGAGGTGGGCGGATCATGACATCAAGAGATCAAGACCATCCTGGCCAACATGGTGAAACCTCCTCTCTACTAAAAATACAAAAATGAGCTGGGTGTGGTGGTGCACGCCTATAGTCCCAGCTACTTGGGAGGCTGAGGCAGGAGAATTGCTTGAAGCCAGGAGGTGGAGATTTCAGTGAGCCAAGATCACACCACTGCACCGCAGCCTGGTGACAGAGTTAGACTCTGTCCAAAAACAAAAAGGAAAGAAGAAAGGAAGGAAGGAAGGAAGGAAGGAAGGAAGGAAGGAAGGAAGGAAGGAAGGAAGGAAGGAAGGAAGGAAGGAAGGAAGGAAGGGAGGGAGGGAGGAAGGGAGGGAGGAAGGGAGGGAGGGAGAGAGGGAGAGAAGGGAGGGAGGGAGGGAGGGAAGGGAGAAAGAGAGAAGGAAAGAAGGAAAGAAAGAAAAAGGAAGAAAGAAAGAAACAAAGAAACAAACAAAGAAAGACGGAAAGAAAAGGGGATATAAAACAAAGTCTTTGCAACCCTAAAACCTTTAATTATTCTTTCAAAACTTGGAGAAGGAGTTGACCAGAAATCTTTATTAGGTAGGTAAAATAAGAATATAGTTGGCTAATCAGCAATGTTCTACCTCCATAATAATCAAAACAATGGAAATTATTTTTGAGAAGTGGAAAGCAAGAAATGAATACTTAAAAGCCCCATCCATAAAATTTTTTAAAGTGTTTTTAACCGAGATGGGGTCTTGCTATGTTGCCCAGGCTAGTCTCAAACTCCTGGGCTCAAGTGATCCTCCTGCATCAGCCTCCCAAAGGGCTATTACAGGCATAGGCCACCATGGCTGACCACATACATTCTTGACCTGTGATGTAGACATTATGAAATACAAGTCTTCCATGACTGTGCATTTTGAAAACAACATTCTGGAGAAGGGAGGACAGAGACCTTTCCCACAAAGAAGTTTTTTGTGCCTGGAGGTTTAAAATGTTCATATTTTCAAAATCCAAACCAGATTTGGAAG
The DNA here is from genome assembly GCF_043159975.1 of Macaca nemestrina. Classification (NCBI taxonomy): domain Eukaryota; kingdom Metazoa; phylum Chordata; class Mammalia; order Primates; family Cercopithecidae; genus Macaca; species Macaca nemestrina. Next base: position 117,481,570 of record NC_092133.1, on the reverse strand, counting down.
ATAGGAATGTTTCCCCCTCACACAGCTGGATTTCAAATGGATTCAAGTGTTAGAGCAGGGCTAACAATTCTCTAGAAGCTGTTGAAGAATGTTGGATAACACTGTTAAGATATTTGGAAGTTGAAAGTGGTTAGGAAGTAACCAGCGATCGAGATAGCTGACATTTCATTTATCTTAGTTATTAACTGCTATCAAGCCAGTGTAATAACGAAATAGTAATATTCAGTAGAATGCTGCTAAAAGCTATTCATTACCACCTGGTAGACTGTTTTCCATGGGGCAGAAGTTCAGTCTTTCAAGTGTGTTTTTAGGATTTCATTTCAAAAAGAAAAGAACAAATTAGTTATGTGGGGGCAGAAGCGGGGAATCCCACAAAATCTTTTTCAGGTGATTTCACATCATATTATAGTGTATTATCACAATTAGGTTACTGAATCAGTAAATTTACCTAAGGCCACTGTTTTTATAGCATTGACAAACTCATGCATCTCTACTGATCACATAACATTCACAAGTGACAGGTAGGGCAATGAACTCATTAGGTTTTGGATGCAGTATTGTTTTCCTTTTAAGATAATGGCTTCCTTCTGATTAAATTTCATAAACGGTATGGCTTAGCAAACCAAGACTGTTTCTTCATGTGTTTACTCATTCTGTGGCGTTGTATTTCCCCTGTTGTAAGCAACACACAGGATTGAAGCTGCTTGGGCCATGAATGTGGGTAAGTGCTGTGCAGTGTGGTGAAAAGACGGCCATGAGACCACTGCAGAACGCCCAAGCTAAAATGAACAGTACTTATTGTTCCTCAAGACCGGGTTTACAGAGTGGGCCACAGTACTGAAACATACACTTCAACTGAATCAGACTCTGCTCAATGTAATATAATTGGAACTTTTTCCAGTTTCACCACACGTCTATTGATGGCCAACCCCACGCCAGTGTAGGGGGCATGTGTAACTAAAATAGGGTAAGATATGGCCCCCTTCCCAGTGTGGTGGCTCGCACCTATAGTCCCAGCTACTTGGGAGGCTGAGGTAGGAGGATTGCTTGAGTCCAGCCGTTTGAGGCTGCAGTGAACTATGATCACGCCACTGCACTCCAGCTTGGGTGACTATCTATCTATCTATCTATCTATCTATCTATCTATCTACCTGTCAATAGATAGATAGATAGATAGATAGATAGATAGATAGATAGATAGATAGTCCCTACTCTCAAGAAGCTTCCAGTCTAGTGAGAAGGACAGGCATATAAAAAAATACATGACAGTGCAGAATGTGCAATGTTTGATACAGAAATAATATGGTGCAGACAGTGATTATAGGGCATATATTATCTGGGGATGATCAAGAGGTGCTTTGAGGGAGAAAGGTATAGACATGCCTTTCTAGGCCAGGCGTTGTGGCTCATACCTGTAATCCCAGCACTTTGGGAGGCCGAGGAGGACAGATCATGAGGTCAGGAGATTGAGACCATCCTGGCTAATACAGTGAAACCCCGTCTCTACTAAAAAAAACACAAAAAAATTAGATGGGCATGGTGGCGGGCACCTGTAGTCCCAGCTACTCAGGAGGCTGAGGCAGGAGAATGGCGTGAACCCAGGAAGCGGAGCTTGCAGTGAGCCGAGGTCGCACCACTGCACTCCAGCCTGGGTGACAGAGTGAGATTGTGTCTCAAAAAAAAAAAGAAAAGAAAAGAAAAGAAAAGAAAAGAAAAGAAAAGAAATGTCTTTCTATACCTTGTGGCCAAATAGAAGAAAGATACACCAGGCACCAGATTTGTAAAACACTTTAGCAGTGCTGAAGCATAAAATGCAGTGGGAAAGGAAACGGTGAGAATCTAATGTAACACAGAATGAGTAATATTCAGATTACATTCACACGATATGGTCCCCGCAACCCGACATACTTGAGTCAAATACTGAGGCACTTGCAATAACAGAACTGTAGCACTCTGGACCAGAGCTGTCCAGTAGAAATACAATGGAAATTACATGTTAAACGTTAAATTTCCTTGGTGCCACATTAGAAACAGTAAAAAGAACCATGACATTCTTTTTTTTGAGGGAGTGCCTCACTCTGTCACCCAGGTAAGAGCGCAGTGGCATGATCACAGCCCCTCCCATCTCATTTTTTGATTTTTTTGAGAAACCAGGCACTATGTTGCCCTGGCTGGTCTTGGACTCTTGGGCTCAAGCAATCCTTCCACTTTGGCCTCCCAAAGAGCTGGGATTACAAATGTGAGCCACTGTGCCCAATTGTGATGTTAATTTTAATCACTTATTTTATTAAATGATATATCCAAAAATGATAATAGCACTGTGGATCAAATGATTATTTTTGGATATTTCGTTTAATAAAATAAATTATTAAAAAGTGGATTGTTTGAAGTTATATTAAATTTAATATGTTTGAAATTAGACTTAACAGTAAAAATCAAGTGACATAAATTTTTACTAAAAATTTTAAAAATAATATCTTAATTTTGATATACTTCAAATTATATTACATTAAAGTAATAGTAAGATTAATATTTTTTTAATTTTTGTAGAGATGAGGGTCTCACCATGTTGCCCAGGCTGGTCTCAAATTTCTGGCCTCAAGTGATCCTCCCACTTCAGCCTCCCAAAGCACTGGGATTACAGGCATCCTGCCAGTAATAGTAAAATTATTAATGAGCTATTTTATTCCATTTTTTATTACTAAGTCTTGCAAATCCAGTGTGTTTTCACACTTACAGCACATCTCATTTCAGACTAGCCACAATTAAAGTGCTAAATGGCCTCATGTGGCTAGTGGCTGAACTGGACAGCATAGATTGAGATAAATTCACAAGTATTGCATCCTATACTATGTGTTGACTATGCACTGAAAGGAGGATATTAGGTGAATTCTAAAGTATTCAGAATTTTCTAGGGTAAAGGAAGTAAACAACATTTGCAATTAGTTTGGGGCCTGTCCCTACAATCTGATTTTAATTCATCTTTAAACCTACACCCAGAATGCATTATTTGCCCTCTGGTAACAAAAACAACCTCGAATAGTCATTTGCTTGCTTTCCTTTTTATCCTCTTTCTCCCCCAACTCGCCACCACCTTATATATTATGGATTCTGCCTAAAAGTAAGAAGGACTGAAAAAGAACTGGAAACAAATGGCGAAGCAGGATGCCCTAAACCCACATCCGGCAAAATGTGATCTGTTGCCCTAGGCAACCGTGGTGGTCAACCCTTCTGTTTTCTTTTTTTTGCTTCCACCTGCTAGTTCACAAGCATAACACACTCTCATCGACAGCCACTCTCTTTGTGGCGGTGCTCAGCTCCAAAATTACGCCTCCCTTTCAGGGGAGGGCGGTAGTGCTAAGATTTGGAAAATGGATTGGAGATGCCTAAGATATGACTCAAAAAAGACTTGAGGAGATTCCAGGGCAGTTCTTTCCTTGTTAAGAATGGTTACGAATCCCTGTTCTAGAAACTATACTTACAGATGTCCTTCCAGTGGCTTGGTCTTTTAAAAGTGTGCCTGACCTACAAAAAAAAAAAAAAAAAAAAATGGCGGTTTAACTCAGTCTCCAGGTGCATGAAAACGCAACAGACAGAAGTAACCATCCCCTTGTGGACTTGGGTGTGTGTTTATGTTTGTGTGTGTATATATCTGGTGTGTGAAAGAGAGAGAGAGAATAAATGATTGACACTTTTTTTCCACTGTTGGTTTTAGAGGGAAAACACAATAATAAAAATGATGATGATGATGATGATGATGATGATGGTAGAAATAATAGCTGATACTAATATGCACCAGACATTATAATGAGTACATTACAGGCACTAACTACCTCATCCCTATGAAGCAGGAGCTGTTGTTTTGTTTTGCGCGTGTGTGTCTGTGTGAATCTTTAGTTTCTTTCTACATTCCAGTTGAATAGAAATATTGGCATTTGTTTCAATGGGATATCATCTTGATTGACTAGAAGTGTTCCAGATATCAAATCATTACTGCCAATGTGATTCCATATTCTCCTATATAGTTATCCAATTTTCTCATCAGAACTCACTCAAAGGTGCTTGAAGGCCAGGCACTGTGGTTTATGCCTGTAAACACAACCTTTTGGGAGACTGAGGCAGCAGGATCCCTTGATCTCATGAGTTGGAGACCAGCTTGGACAATACAATGAGACCCTGTCTCTACAAAAAAAATTAAAAAGCCAGACATGGTGGCATTCTCCTGTGGTCCCAGCTACTTGGGAGGCTGAAGCAGGAGGATCAGTTGAGCCCAGGAAGTCGAGCTGCAGTGAGCCATGGTCATGCCACTATACTCTAACCTGGGCGACACAGCAAGACCCTGTCTTAAAAAAAAAAAAAAAAAAAAAGGGCTTGAGTATCAGCAACATCCTGTCAGAAATGGTAGTAAGGAAAGTAAAAATATGGAGAATGGTTTACAGCATCTCAGAGAAGGGTATAAGAGGGCAAAGGGGGTTTCGTTAAACTCTGGACAGTTTTGCAGTGGATCAAATACGGGCATTGGAATTGGCATTATATTTATTGGAAGGCTTACAAATACTCAGCCATTAAATGAGTCTGTACATGCAAAGCACTTAGAATAATGCCTGGCACGTAGTATGCACTCAAAAATAAAATATCTTGTTTCAAACATTTAGAACAAAATAAAATTAAACCCCCCCTAGAAGTTACCCTTGAAAACAACTCAAGTATTATCTATCTTCCTTGTATTTTGACATTTGAAATAAGCCTTTGTTATTCACATGCCTCTAAGGGCCTGAAACATTGTAGATTAAACACAATTTCACAGCCACCATATTTTAGTCAAATAGTCCATAGGTAGATGATAAGGGTATACACTAATATTTCTATTCTTTTCTTTATTCTTCTCCTTCTCTTTGTTGAGCGGTTTTGGACAATTACTCTTTGTGGAACACTCCACCATGGCTGTGGAAAACGAGTAAATGTAGAGTTGTTTCCTGCTCTCTGCCCTCCTAGAACTCAGATCCTTTTTTTTTTTTTTTTTTTTTTTTGAGACTGAGTCTCCCTTTGTCTCCCAAGCTGTAGTGCAATGGCTCGATCTAAGCTTACTGCAACCTCCGCCTCCTGGGTTCAAGCGATTCTTATGCCTCAGCCTCCCGAGTAGCTGGGACTACAGGCATGTGCCACACAGCTGGTTAATTTTTGTATTTTTAGTAGAGATGAGGTATCACTATATTGGTCAGGCTGGTCTCGAACTCCTGATCTCAGGGGATCCACCCACCTCGTCCTCCCAAGCTGCTGGGATTACAGGCGTGAGCCACCGCGCCTGGCCTAGAACTCAGATTTCAAGCAATGAGATGCAGCTGTGTGAAAAGTGTTAACTATTATAGATTGGCAAAATATACAGGACGATAAGAGACAGTAACTATTTCTAAGGAAAGATAAATTGTAAGAAATGAAAGGGGTGTTTTATTTTAAATAATCTTTATCATATGCAATTAAGGTGACATGGAAGGCATGAAGGAAAGAAACCAGGTTGGGAGTCACATTAGAGCTGCCTTTGTTTTACTTTATTTTTGACAGATGTGGGTTCTCACTATGTTGACCAGGCTGGTCTCAAATTCCTGGGCTCAAATAATCCTCTCGCCTCAGCTTCCCAAAGTACTGAGATTACAGACAAGAGCCACTGAGCCCAGCCTAGAGTTGCTTCCTAATTAAGAATGTCTTACTAGTGGATTGAAGCATTTCTCTCAGTCCTCAGGAGGAACTCTGTGCTTTACTTAAGATCTGATGTAACTCAGAGGCACCTTGGATTTTGCAAAGGATGCATTCTACTTTTGCCATTTAGACATCCAGAATCACATTTGGACATCCAGAATCACATCTATGGCCAAATTCCGCCACTGTTGAGATCCTATTCTATTTTTTCTTCTCTTGTCTTGTATCTGTAAATTACCTTAAGCCCTTTTTCAGGAGATGTGGAATAAATAACTAATAAACACTGTAAGAAAGCCATTTATCTTCCCTACCTCTAAGTTTTCTCAGTTATAAAATGAGATGCTTGGGTTAAGTTAAACTGAGCTTACTTTCCTAGTTCTGTTTTAAGACTATATGCATGAAGACAGGATCGTGCATGAATGAAGGCAATCTTCAGTCAATCCTCAAAAGCAGTAGATATGGAGACATCCTATATAAGAGTATAAATAACAATAACTTGGCTTAAAACCATTGAATGAAGTCAGTATATTAGATCTCAATTATCAACACTTCCTCTCGAAACAAGGCATTTATCTGGTTTTAAAGATGGTTAGAACATGTAAATGTACAAATAAATAAAAGCCCTTTTGTGCTGTATATGGTGGCATACATGAAGACTTAGGAGACATCAAATTTACCAATGATCCACTTCAGTGACAGACATTTTTTTAAATAATCAGTAATTTTAAGGTTTTATTGATTATATCAATCATATATTCTTAGAGGAAAAAAATGTATATTTATTCCTTCCCTAAAAACCAATGAAACCTTTAAAAAGTGTTCCAGTCTTGCACGATTATCTAAGGTAGGAATTGTTTTCATTGTACAGATGAGGAAACTAAGCCAAGAGAAAGGTTAAATGACTTGCTCAAGATCATCCAGCAGCTAAGTATATTTACAAGTACATGGTGTGTGTCACATACTTGAATGAAAATACAAGATGCCATGCCTGAATTCACTGTGTGATGTGAAAGACAGGCATGCAAATTATATTAGATGTGGACATGTAGACACCATCACAAACGTATTAACAAGGAAGCCACCAATTGCCACCTCTTAATAATCACAATTCAGGTGTTCAGAAGACAATGTAGTTATCTAATTATCCAATTTCTCTAGGCCTGATTTTCATAACCTATAAAATTGAAATCATGCCACTGTCTCATAGAATTGTTTTAAGAATTAAATGAGATACTATAGATGTCTGACCTGTAGTAGTTGTTCCATATTTATAACTCCTACTATTCTTTTTAAATTTTTACATATTTAGGAGGTATGAGTGTAGATTCCTTACATGCATATATTTCATACTGGTGCAGTCTAGGCTTTTAGTGAACCCGTCACCTAAATAGTGAACATTGTACCCAGTCGGTAATTTTTCAACCTTCCATATTTTGTAGCCCCCAATGTCTATTTTTCCACTCCGTATGGCCATGTGTACTCATTGTTTAGCTTCCAATTATAAGTGTGAACATGCAGTATTTGATTTTCTGTTTCTGAGTGTAGCTCCTCCTATTCTTATTTTAAAGTAGGTGCTGATTATGTATTAATATGAGCTAGCATATATTTCATTTTAAGTGCCAGTGGTGGTGCTGTGCCAATACTAAGAGAGTTGAGGTATAACTATTGCTCCTGTAATGTAGCTGAAGAGATTTAAAAATGTCTATAGATTGATAAACAAGTCATAAAGCAGGTCATGAACTGTCAAAGTCATGATTCTGACACTGCCAGAATGGAGCTGTGGGTCTTGAGTTGGCTTTGTGTAGTGGGTAGGACTTATCTGAGTGGAGAAATAGCACAGAGGTAATGACCATGGTGTGTTTAGAGGAGGAGAAATAAACTCCTTTCACTGTAAGCCAAAGTTTAATGAGGAGAAGATGGAGATGAACTTGGAGTGGTGCGCTGGACATGGATTGTGGGTGAGCCCATCCTATGAGATATTTGCTCTGAGCTGGGAGACATGAGGACAGCCTGCATACACCGTTGACAGTGAGGGTGGGACAGGGCTTTCCTGCCAGGTCCCTGCTCCTGGACTAGAAGCACTGGCCTTCCTCCTCCATCCACTCCTTCATCTCCTGCTTGCCTTTCTCTGATGATGTGGACTTGCCAGACTTGGTGTTTGTCCCCTTTGGACCTAGAATGCTCAGATATCCTACTGACCTGGCCATGGAAACCACTAGTGTTCCTCTGGGCTATAGCACAGACTCTAGATCTCCTGAAAAAGGCCTCAAGGGATGGTTGCCCCTGGCGGATACTGACCAATAAGCACAGGGAAAACAATGCTCAACATCATTAGTCATAAAGGAAGTGCCGATCAATACCACAATGAGTACAACCACCATGGAGAACAATTTGAAGTTTCCTTGAAAAACTAAAAATAGATCTACAATATGATCCAGCAATCCCACTGCTGGGTATATATCCAAAAGGAAGGAAATCAGCATATCAAAGAGATATCTGCACTCCTGTGTTTGTTGCAGCACTGTTCGCAAGATTTGGAAACAACCCAAATTCCATCAACAGGTGAATGGGTAAAGAAAATGTGGTACCTATACACAATGGAGTACTATTCAGCCATGAAAAAAGAATATTATCTTGTCATTTGCCACATGGATGGAACTGGAGATCATTACAAGTCAAAAAATCCAGGCGCAGAATGGCAAACATGGCATGTTCTCACTTATTTATGGGATCTAAACATAGAAACAGGCCCAGTGCAGTGGCTCATGCCTGTAATACCAGCACTTTGGGAGGCCGAGGCAGTTGAACCACTTGAGGTCAGGAATTCAAGACCAGCCTGGCAAAAGCCCATCTCTACTAAAAATATAAAAATTAGCTGGGCGTGGTGGTGGGCGCCTGTAATCCCAGCTACTTGGGAGGCTGAGGCAGGAGAATCGCTTGAACCAGGGAGCCAGAGGTCAGAGGTCACAGGATTGCAGGACTTTATTCCGGCTGCTCAGGAACCTGATGGGACAAGGAGCTGAGATTGTGCCACTGCACTCCAGCCTGGACGACAGAGTGAGACTCTGTCTCAAAAAATAAAAAATAAAAAAATAAAAACAATTGAACTCCTGGAGATAGAGAGTAGAAGGATGGTTACCAGAGGCTGGGAAGGGTAGTTGGGTTGAGGGAGATATGGGGTAGTTAATGGGTCCTAAAAAACCAGAAAGAATGAATAAGACCTAGTATTTGCTAGCACAACAACGTGACTATAGTCAATAATAATTTAATTGTACATTTAAAAATAACTCAGAGTATAATTGGATTGTTTGTAACACAAAGGATAAATGCTGGAGGGGATGGATACCCCATTCTCTGTGATGTGATTATTATGCATTGCATGCCTGTACCAAAACATCTCATGTATCCCATACATATATACACCTATGTACCCACCAAAATTAAAAATTAAAAACAAACAGAGTGAGATACCACCTCACACCCATTAGCATGGCTATAATCCAAAAGAGAGACAGTAATAAAATATTGATTAGGATGTGGAGAAATCAGGAGGGCTTTGAATGGCTCTCCACAATCTGACAACACATGATGAAGCAAAGAGGGAACGATTTCATTTTTGACGGCTGTCTCTGCTCAGAGGCTGTCTCTGATGCAGGACTTTATTCTGGCTGCTCAGGAAATGGATGGGACAGGATGCTAAATGGTGTTGAGTAGTTCCGACTTTTTGCCAAGAGGCAAATGAGAGAGATGCCCTCAAAAACAGTACATGATATTGCTCGGCTAATTTAAATATAAATATGGGCCATGGAGTTAAGTACTGTTAGTTTATCATTAAGAAGAAAAAAGTCAGGGCCAGGCGCGGTGGCTCACGCCTGTAATCCCAGCACTTTGGGAGGCTGAGGCAGGCGGATCACGAGGTCAGGAGTTTCAGACCAGCCTGGCCAACATGGTGAAGCCCTGTCTCTACTAAAATACAAAAAAAAATTAGCCAGGTGTGTTGGTGGGCGCTTGTAATCGCAGCTACTTGGGAGGCTGAGGCAGGAGAATTGCTTCAACCCGGGAGGCAGAGGTAGCAGTGAGTTGAGATCGGGTCACCGCACTCCAGCCTGGGTGACAGAGCCAGAAAAAAAAAAAAAAAGAAGAAGAAGAAAAACATCTTTGGGGATGCTCACATTAACTGAGTAAAGTTACATGGTTACTGTCATGCAAAACACATATGAAATGCAGACACTTCCCGAAGTTGAATTTTACGCTATCTCTGCTGATTTAGCTGTTGAGAGTTTTGGTGGATTTCTTTTTTTTTTTTTTTTGGCTTCTGTATTTTTAAGGCAAAGATTCCATGCCAGATTAATGAATAATCGTTCTATGGAGGGACTCAATCCAAACTGGGTTTACCAGAGTCTATTTCTTTGAAGGAGCAATCGTAAAATGGCTCTAAATTCATTTGAATTGGTCTTGGGTTGTAGTACTATCATACTTACTATAATCTCTTTGTACTTTATCATGGAGACATACAAACGTTTGCACAAATGACTCGGCAAGTATTGTTTATCAAATGGCAGAGACTGTTTGTTATCAAACCACAGAGAGAGAAAGAGCTTTTTTCCCTCCCTTTAGGTATTAAAAACAAAAGCCCTCTGCTCTCGGTAGCATTTGTTAAAAAATAACTCACATCCTACACAAAAACCTAACCCAAAATGGATCATAGACCTGAATGTAACAGCTAAAATTATTAAAATTATAAAACCCTTAGAAGAAGATGTATGAGTAGATCTTCATGAACTTGATCTAGCAATGTTTTCTTAGATAGAACACCAAATGCAAAATAAACTGGACTACATTCAAACTTAAAACTTTTGTGCTACAAACAATGCCATCAAGAAAGTATAAAGACAATATACAAAATGGGAAAAAAACATTTGAAATCATATATCTGACAAGAGTTGGTATCCAGAATATTTAAATAACTCCTGCAATATAATAATAAAAAGACATATAACCTATTTATAACTGGGAAAAAAATCTGAGCCAACATTTCTCCAAAGAAGATATAGACGTGACCAATAAGCCCATGAAGAGATGCTCCACATCATTAGGCATAAAGGAAATGCCAGTCAAAACCACAGTGAGATACCACTTCACACCCATTAGCATGGTTGTAATAAAAAAGAGAGGCAAGAACGGGTATTGATGAGGATGTGGAGAAACTGGAACCTTCATAGACTGCTGGTGGAATGTAAAATAGGCCACAGCTTTGGAAAACAATGTGTCAGTTCTTCAAAAGTTAAATACTTACAGAGTTACCATATGCCCCAGCAGTTGCACTCTTAGGAATGCCAAGAGAAATTGAAACATACATCCACACAAAAGTGTGCACACAAGTGTTCATAGCAGCATAATTTGTATTAGCTGAAAAATTGGAAATAACCCAAATGTCCATCAACTAATAAAAAGAAATGAAATGTCAGCACATATTACAGTTTGGATTGAACGTTGAACACATGATGTTAAGTGAAAGAAGTCAGACACAAAAGACCTCATTAATGTATCATCCCATTGATAGGAAATGTCCAGAATAGGCAGCTTTATAGAGAGAGAAAGTAGAATAATGACTGCTTAGGAATGGGGAGGGGAGGAGTGAATGGATACGGGGTTTCTTTTACGGGAGAAGAAAATGTTCTAAAATTAGATTGTGGTGATAGTTGCACAACCCTGTGAATATGCCGAAACCATTGAATTATACACTTTAAATAGGTGGATTGTTTCATTTCACTTGCATTCAAGGAGCTGCTCTATCCACGGGAAAATGGAAGGATGCATTTGGTACAATTTGTGCTCTGAGGTCAGTACATTAAGTAAAAGCCTTTAGCATGCCTGGGAATTATAGGGAAAATAGCAGTGATAGCAGCGGAGTAGGTTTTAGGAGAGAACAGGATGGATGTCTGAAAGATGAGGTGGGAGGGGTTGATGCGGGTTGGACTATGGAAAAATTTAAAAGCCACCTTATGGAGTTTATATTAAATCCCACGGACAGTAGAGAGCCACTGAAAAGTTTTGCTACTTGAAAGAATATGACAGAACTGGGTTTTAAGAAGAAAACCCTGGTGGCATTATAGAAGCTGATTTAAGGACAGACTGTGGTGAGCCTCTGTAGTCCCAGCTACTCAGGAGGCTGAGGTGGGAGGATGGCTGTGTCCAGAAGGTTGAGACTGCAGTGAGCTGTGATCATGCCACTGCACTGCAGCCTGGGTGACAGAGCAAGACCCTGTCTAAGAAAAAAAAGGAGAGACTGTTTGAGCCTCTGTAGGCATATGAAAAATAAAAAAGAAAAGAAAAGAAGGAGAAATTGGAGATAGGAAGATGAAAAGTAAGCCGAGGGCAGAATCCTGATAAGATGTGGAAGACCTGTACTAGAGTGGTAGCTGGGGAAAGAGTGGGACAAGTTCGAGGGCATTAGGAAGGCTAAACTGACCAGACAAAGTGATCACATGTGGGACTTCCAGAATAGGTGATGCTTCTGAGAACACTGGCTTAGTCAAGGTCATCAGGCTACAGGTCAAGATAAATGTAGGCTGGCTTTTTGGGTGTTTGTTTTTTTAGCAAGAGAGGGATACTATCTGGGAAGAGGAGTTCTTGTGTCCAAGTGGCTCCTTTTAGAGACTTGCAGCACAGGAGCTAGGCTGTGCTTGGTCATTGCAGATGTTCACAGCCATCGAGTCAGCCCACCGGTGTTTCTTCTCCGAGGCTCTTCTTCCCTTTCTCTGGTTTGCTTTTTCAAATGCTAATGTACACTTCTTTTTCAGTTCCCCAATTTCTGGTAACTATCACATTTGAATTTTTCTTTTTTAAGAGACAGGGTCTAACTCTGTTGCCAGGCTGGTCTTGAACCCTTGGCCTCAAGCGATCCTCCTGCCTCCGCCTTCCAAAGTGCCAGGATTACAGACATCAGCCACTGTGCCTGGCCTCACATTGGATTTTGCTGTCCTTTGCCCAGACATCCAGTCACAGCCTCACTTCACTGCACTGTTCAACTCCTAAACCCAGGATCTGATTTTTATCCAGGGCTTCTCTGTGCTGACTTTGTCCCCAGTTCCCAAGATAACATCTGGCTTGGATCTCCCTATACCAAAACCTATACTGGCAAGCCAGGGGACCTGGGAACAGGCTGAAGAGGAGGCTGGATTGGGGCCATGTTGCATATAAACCACTGGTAGGGCTGCCTGGTGGAAATGCTCTGTGTGCAATGCAAAGTATAATTGCAGGGCTTAAAAATGAGAAGAGAGATGAAGACACAGATAAGTAAGAGTTTTATGCTTCCCTCTGAAGCAATATCTACAGAGATTAGATAACAGGAAAAAGTATAATACCAAACAAAGATCAGGGCAGATTTATCCCAAAGATAATCTGGATCATAGCTACAGTGACTAAATTATTTGCTCTGAAAGGGTAAACTTGTTGCCACCATTTCTTCAGAAATCGCTTAAAGCTGGGTCTTTTTTGGCATTTATGAAATTTGGGTATTTTTACGACCTGACTAATACCTTTGTCAAGACAGCCCCCTTGGACAGCAGAGAAGATGTATGGAACCGAAAGTGCAAGGACTTAATGAATGATTTCTTGAAAGTATTACTGAAACTGGGTGTGATGTCTCATGCCTGTAATCCCTGCACTTTGGGAGGCCAAGGCGGGCAGATCACCTGAGGTCAGGAGTTTGAGACTAGTCGGACCAACATGGTGAAACCCCATCTCTATTGAAAACACAAAAATTAGCTGGGCGTGGTGGCAGGCACCTTTAGTCCCAGCTACTTGGAAGTCTGAGGCGGGAAAGTCGCTTGAACCTAGGAGGTGGAGGTTGCAGTGAGCCGAGATCTTGCTGTTGCACTCCAGCCTGGGTGACCGAGCAAGACTCTGAAAAGAAGGAAAGAAAGAGAGAGAGAGAGAGAGAAAGAGAGAGAGAGAGAGAGAGAAAGAAAAGAAAGAAAGAGAAAGGAAAGAAAGGAAGGAAGGAAGGAAGGAAGGAAGGAAGGAAGGAAGGAAGGAAGGAAGGAAGGAAGGAAGGAAGGAAGGAAGGGAGAGAGAGAGAAAGAGAGAAAGAGAAAGAAAGAAAGGAAAGAAAGAAAGAAAGAAAGAAAGAAAAAGAAAGAAAGAAAGAAAGAAAGAAAGAAAGAAAGAAAGAAAGAAAGAAAGAAAGAAAGAAAGAAAGAAAGAAAGAAAGAAAGAAAGAAAGAAAGAAAGAAAGAGAGAGAGAGAAAATATTACTGATACCTTTTCTGGTAAGATCCATGAACACCTGACCAAAAAATTAACAAAGCTCATTTCCCAGTATCACTTTTTTCTTTCACTGTCTACATCATAACAAACCTAAGTTGTATCTTAATACATCATTTGCCTTTTATATCAGAACATCACTGGACCATTGGAAGGGAGTAGTGATTGATAAGTTATTAATGATAAAATAGGTACAAAACAAAGACTATAATATGCTATTGCCAAAAAATTAAGGCCATATTTACTTTATGTTTTGGATTCCGGTAGGATTTTAAAGGACCAAATTCTTTGATATTTTTTAATATATTTTCACATAACTTATGTTCTATTTTCTACTTTATTTTTATTTACTGTCCTGTTTTAATTATTTTCTGCTTTCATTACTTTTTTCTCCAAAATTTCCTCTGAAATTGACTCTAGTTAAATTGTGTATAAGTGTGTATTTTCTTTACTGTGGTTATTTTCTAGATAGTTTGAAATTGTCCTTTTGAAATTTTCTTCTCTGTTTCCTCAGCTGTTAAGGAAAATGTTTTCTACTTAAGGAGTTTTTTTTTTTATTTTTTTTAGCCCTTATTATTCATTTTCATTATTATTGTATCTTGGTCAGAGAATGTGGCTATTTCTCCTTTGAGAAATTTATTTAGATTTTCTGGCATATAACTAGTTTTCAATAAATAATTTATAAGCTAAGCCTATTTTTTACTCAAATCCCCTATAACATATTTATATCTTTCCCCTATTAATCAGTCAAATGTAGAAATTAAATTTATTACTATTGTTAAGGTCATAATTTTGTAAGCCAAATTTTTACTATTATTTTCTATCGATTTAGTCTTAAAAAAATTTGTATAAACAAAATAATGTATTTTTGCATGGAAAATTTAATGATGAATCAGTTCTGAACCAAGACAAATAATGCTAAATTCTTAATTACAGTTCAGCTGTTGCCTCCAGAGAAATAAAGAAAATAATTAGCTGATGACAAGAAGAACACTCTGTAAAGTTACTGAGCATAGTAACAAATAAATAAACAAATAAAACACCCTTCTTAGAAATAATTATAAAATTTGCTAGTCAGAAACAATACACGAAGGATACATTGTAGTATGCATTTTGTTTTCCCTAAGACATTATTTGCCTTTTATATCAGAACATAATGACTCTAAGAATTTCTAGAGTCATTTAGAATTTTAGAATGTAGTCAAGAAAGACAAGGAATTTGTTGCAGTGCACTTGTCCATCTCAAATTGTCCTCCTCACATGGACTCCCCAGCAATGTTTAGGAGAATAAAGCCACAACAGGAAGGAGTGGAGAAATCTCTTTCCCCTTTTTTATGAGCTGCCCTCACAGTAGGATGTTATATTTTTGCATGCATATGTTCATTGTTCACAATAGCACTATTCACAGTAGCAAAGACATGGAATCAGCCCAAATGCCTATCAATGATAGATTGAATAAAGAAAATATGGCACATATACACCATGGAATACTATGCAGCCATAAAAAGGAATGAGATCATGTCCTTCGCAGGGACATGGATGGAGCTGGAAGCCATTATCCTCAGCAAACTAATGCAGGAACAGAAAACTACACACTGCGTGTTCTAACTTATAAGTAGGAGCTGAATGATGAAAACACATGGACACATTGGGGGAACAACACACACCTGTCAGAAGGTTGGATGGCGAGTGGGGAGAGCATTAGGAAGAATAGTTAATGGATGCTGGGGTAAAAGCTCACTGCTGCCAGCACTCACTCCTTGGTCTAAGACGGTAGGGATAGAACTGCCCCCAGAAGATTCTGGTTTTCCACGTTGGCTTTCACTTCATGTTGTTCATTTCCACCTCCTAGGTCTCGTGTCAATGTATCTGCTTGACTAATCACAGGTAGAACCCTAACTGCAAGGGAGCCTGGGAAATATCATTTCTAGATTTCCAGCTTCTATATTATAGGAACACATCATAAAAGGCACTTGGAGAGGGTGTTCAGAGAGCCAGTCAAAAGTATTTACCACAAAAGTATTATAAAACGAAGGAAGGGAGAGAAAGAAAGAAGGAAAGAAGGAAGGAAGGGAAGGAGGTAGGGAAGGAAGGAAGGACACAAGGAAAAAAGGAAAAACTCTTTTTTTCTTATATAACTTATACTTTTGCTTTTATGCATAGATTCATAATTCAACAAGAATTTATTTTGCATATGGCAATGAGGATAGGGATCTGAGTTTATTTCTTCCAAATACATAGCCGATTGCTTCAATACCACTCATTAAATGCTCCATTATTTTTCTACTGATTACTAACTGCCAACTTTTTCATACATTAAATGTAAATTCTGAAATATTTGTCTTTTTCCAGTGGTTTATTTGTGTAAATCCTGAAATGCCAAATATGTTTATTTTTATTTAAAATACATTTTTATTACTTAGGAATAATCTTTTTTTTCAGGAATAAGGTTTTATTCTCAGATAAAGTTGAGAGTCAACTTGTTGACTTTCTTTACTTTTCTATAAATACATTTTGGGACCTAATTGAAGTTGCAAAAAGTTTCTTATTCATTTAGGAAGAGTTACCATTTAACATGGTAAAGATGTCTCCCTACATTAATTCCCATAACATGGTAGTTCCCTTCATTTTTTCGTCTTTTATCCATATAGTTTCATTATTTTCTCTATCTTGAATTGACAAATTGCTTATTATTTATTTCTATGTTTTTCATAGTTTTTTGCTGTTGTAAATCTGATCTTTTGCCATGTCATTTTCTAATATTTATTGGTGTATATATAGGAACACTATTGATGTGTATATATTTACTTTACATGGGCCACCTTATTAATTCTACTTTTCACTACATAAAAAATTCTCTTGAATTGTTTATGTAGACAATTGTATCACCTCCATATTTTGCTAACTTTGTTTTTTCTCCGGGGTCTGCAGGCCAAATCCACTTGGCTGATTCTGTAGATAAAGTTTTATTGGCACTAGCCATGCTTATTTGTTTGCATAATGTCTACAGCAGCTTTCCCTACAACAGCAGACTTGCGTGATTCTGACCAAGACCATCTGACTTGCAAAACCTGAAATATTTACTATCTTGTCCTTTATTTAAAAAGTTTCCCAAGTCCTGCCATAGACTGTTTATAAATGTGAGATCTTTTTCTGGACCTCTTACTGTTTAAGACTGCCAAAACAAAACTAAATAGTAGCAATAATGGCGGGACCCCTTTGACTTGTGTTTTACATAGGAACATTTTTGGTGTTTTACATTTAGAATGATGGTTGCCATTGGTTTCTGGTAGATACCCTCTATCGAGTTAAGGAAAATACCAACCGTTTCAACCTTACTAAGAGATTTTTATCAGGAATGGGTATTTAATTTTAGGAACTTCCTGCTCACCATGCATTGAGATGATCATATAGTTTGTCATTTAATATTTTAACTTAGTGAATTATTCTGATACATTTCCCACTGGTGAGTTGTTCTTGTACTCTTAGTTATTATGTACTATCCTTTTAGAGTATTTATGGGATCAATTTTCTAAAATTTTATTTAGGAGTTTTTCATCTATATTTGTAAGTAATCATGATTTGTTGTTTTCCTATTTTAGGAACGCTTTTATTTTTAGTGGCAACTTATTCTTGTTGCTGTCATCTGAAATCTGTCTGAAGACAGCAATCGGAATTGTTTAAAAGGCTCTCTTCTATTTCTTTCTTCCACTTAGTTTCCTCTGGGGTCAATATCTTGGTTTTTAATCTTGATGCTTCATGCTCTTGTTACTCCTCAAATATTTGATGACCCTGATTGTCGATTCATAATTTTAATGAAACGGTTAGAATGATATAGAAGGTGGTATAGATTTACTTGGGGACTAGAGCAAGCCTCCTTCCGGACTGACAGGCAAACTGTGGCATTCTGTAGATGAGCATGGGCATTTATAAACAGGCAGATCTCCCCTTTGGGTTGGATGAAGATCAAACAATAAGCTTCAGCCATTGTTGAGTGTTATTTGCTGAAGCCAGCAAAAATATGTACTGAAAATGGAGCACGCAAGAGTGCTTAGTAAAATTCACTAGAAGCCCAGGCATGGTGGCTCATGCCTGAAATCTCAGCCCTTTGAGAGGCAGAGGCAGAAGCATCATTTGATGCCAGGAGTTCAAGACTAGCCTGGGCAAGATAGTGAGATCCCATCTCTACCAAAAAATTCAAAAAATTAGCTGGGGATAGTGGCACACACTTGTAGTCCTAGCTACTCAGGAGGCTAAGGCGAGAGAATTCCTTGAGCCCAGGAGTTTGAAGCTGTAATGAGCTGTGATTGTGCCACTGCACTCCAGCCTGAGTGACAGAGGGAGACTCCATGTCTAAAATAAAATATAAAAATTCACTGAAATGTGGAAATTTCTTTTCCCACTCCCTTCTGATTGATTGATTGATTGGATGCTTGACTGGTTGGATGGGAATCTGCCTGACTGTTACGGTGTCCCAAGCTTTCTGGGCACTGCTCTACCTTTTTTTTTTTTGGCTCAAGACCCACCTTTGGAATTAATGAGGTATTTTTTCCACATTATTTAAGGCAAGGGTTCTTGCTGATTGTACACTGGGGGCGATTATGGCAGCCCATTATTCCTTGTGACAGAGAAGTTAGATGGCCCATAGCATTTTAAAAAGATTTTTACTATAAGTTCTGGGATATATGTGCAGAACGTGCAGGTTTGTTACGTAGGTATACATGTGCCGTGGTGGTTTGCTGCACCCATCAACCCGTCATCTAGGTTTTAAGCCCCGCATGCACTAGGTATTTGTCCTAATGCTCTCCCTCCTCTGGCCCCCTACCCCGACAGGCCCTCATGTGTGATGTTCCCCTCCCTGTGTCCATGTGTTCTCATTGTTCAACTCCCACTTATGAGTGAGAACAGGACCATAACATTTTAAATAGTGACTCCTCTGGTTGAGTGTCCCTGGATTCCCATCTTTGCTGACCTGGAGCTTGGGTGTCCGCCTTGGCTGTGTCTTCAGCAGCCCTCCTCTAGACCCATACTGGACTCCACATTTTTGCTTTAGTTACTCAGTATCTACAGTCCCTTCTCTGGAGCATCTTTCAGAAGTTTCTCAACATTTTGATCTACTGATACCATCCTTCCATGCTTTCCAGACTGTTATAAAGTCTTTTCATTGGAATTTTAGGAGACAGTATATAGTCACTCCCACTATTTGGAACTGGAAGTTTTCAGTACATTTTAAATGTATTAATACCCACCTATATGCAAACACCACTATGTACCAGTTGCTGTGCGCAGGCCTGACTGTGCTCATTTAGTCCTCATGACAAATTTATTTTATTTTATTTTTTGAGACAAGGTCTCACTCTGTTGCCCAGGCTGGAGTGCAGTGGCACAATCATGGCTCATTGCAGCCTCAGATTCCCAGGCTCAGATGATCCTCCCACCTGAACCTCCTAAGTAGCTGGAACCATAGGAACACGCTACCATGCCCAACTAATTATTATTACTTGTATGTGTGTGTGGAGACAGGTTCTCGCCATGTTGCCCAAGCTGGTCTCAAACTCCTGGCCTCAAGAGATCCTCCCACCTTAGCTTCCCAAAGTGCTGGGATTACAGGCGTGAGCCACCATGCCCAGCCCACAACAATTTTATGAATTTTCCCAGCCCTGTTTTTCAGATGAAAAAGCTGAGGCTCAACCAGGTTAAGTAAGTTAGTCAACATCATGCAATAGTTAGCACTGAACCTGAGTTTCACTCATTCGGTTACCACATTCACATCTAATAAGTGTTCTGATGATACAGCAGAGCCCCAACAGGTACCATCTGAAGGACAAACAGGGATAAATCCAAGTTCCTTATTCTCTGTTTTTATTTTATTGATACATGAATTAAATAGAGAATTCACTTTTGTGGTCTAAGCAAAACCAACAGAGAACTCTGGGGCATTCTGTGTTTGCAAAGACATTATTTCCATTCTAGACATGTGCTTTCTCGCACAGCTATAAGGGAGAAATGAAAAATAAAATAGCTGCAGACCAGGTATGATTCCCATGTAGACTGTGCAGAGAAAACTATGATTAAATGAAAAGGTTCTCATTTTCCATATATGAAAAAAATACCCATAGGAAAGTGTATGTCAGTATCCTTCACAAAGAAATTGAAGAAGCTCATGTAGAGCATAAAATGTGATCAGATGTCCACTGAATTGACAGGCACCCTTCATTGCTTCATAAATGTGCTCAGATCTCAACCAGTTTGCTGTTTGTGACACTCTGTAGACAGGTAAATGTCTAGCTAGTTGACATATTCAAGGACACAAGTTTCTATTTTTTTCATGACAAACATCTCATCATTATGGCAAAAGAAAATAAATTAGTAACAATGCAGACATTTTATATATTACGTGTCATAATGATATAATAATTACTCATTGTAATTAATAATAAATTAATGATTTTGCACCTTCTGATGGGCAGATACAATGCTCAAATTCTCCATAGAAAAGACATTCACATTTTTAAAGAAAAAAATGTATAATTATGTCATTATTAATTTTTAATGTTCATCACTTAGTAATTATCATCTTTAGGTGACTAAATGACATTTTGGGCATGTTTAAGCACCGAATTTTGACATAAACATGTCATTCACCAGATGTGTGTCCTTGTGTGATACCTATCTTCTCAGAGCCTTCATTTCTTCACTTGCACAATGAGGATAATATATTTTGCAGAGAAGTGGAAAGGATGAGAGGTATAACCTCTAAGGCATAATATAGTGCCAGATGCAGTTGCCCTGGAGATGGTAGGTATTAGGATAATTTGTTACACTTACCAATTTCGGCTCAACAAACCACCCCAAACTTAGAGGTGTAAAACAGACCATTTTATTATGGTTGCAGGTTCTGTGGGTGAGGAATTCCGAGATTCCACAGCAGGGCTAGCTTGTCTCAGCTCCATGATGTCTGTGACCTCAGCTGGGAAGACTTGAGCAGCCGGGGGTGACCCAAACAGCAAGAAACTGGGCTCATCTGGAGGGTTTTTTACTCTTGCTTGGCCCTCGGCTGAGCTAGGACTGGTGGTGATGAGACCCCCTTCTACAGCCCCTCCGGGTGTCCTGGGCTTCTACTATCGAGGCAGCTGGGCTTCCAGAAGGAATGTCTGGAGAGTAAATGTTCTGAGAGGCCCAGATAGATGGCTTTTGATGGTCTGACTTCCAGAGTCACCTGGTGGCATCCACCACAGCCATCACAAGGCTGGTCATGTTCAAGGGGATGGGACACAGACCCCACTTCTTAGTGGGAGAAGTGCCAAAGAATAGGAGGCCATCACCATCATTATCATAACACTGTGAATATGTTTCTTGAATATGAAAAAGAGAGTTTTTCACCATCCAACAGGAATTAAGTGAATATTTGCTTCAAGAACTTATGCAGTCGACTGGATGCAGTGGCTCACCCCTTTAATCCCAGAACTTTGGGTGGCTGAGGTGGGAAGATCACTTGAGGCCAGGAGGTTGAGACCAGCCTGTGCAACATAGCAAGAGCTCAGCCCCACAAAAAAATAAAAATAAAGATAAAAAATTAGCCAGCCATGGTGGTACACACCTGTAGCCCCAGCTACTCAGGAGGCTGAAGTGGGAGGATTGCTTGAGCCTAGGGGTTTGAGGCTACATTGAGTCATGATCACACCACTGCATTCCAGCCTGGGTAACAGAGCAAGACCTTGTCAAAAGAAAAAAAAAAGTTATGTAGTTGCCCAGAGCGGGAACATTAATAATGAGAATGAGTTTCAGTCCCCAATACATAATGTAACACGAGATTTTTTTTTCATTCTGTACCTCTGAACAACAAAAAGATGTGTTCCTTTGTAATGGTTTTTTATATATGTAGAGATGGAGTTTCACCATGTTGGCCAGGCTGGTCTCGAACTCTTGGCCTCCCGAAGTGCTGGGATTACAGGTGTGAGCCACCATGCCCAGCCTTCTAATGCATTTTTAACATTGAGAATAGAAGTATGAGGGATGCCTTTTTTTCCTCGTGCTTGACATGAAGCAAAAGCAAGTTTTGCCTTCACTAAAGTGTTTAGTTCTCATAATCCCTTTACATTCTTACTTGCCTTTACCTTTAAATTAAAACAAAACAAAAAAACAGTTGTCGTCTACCTGTACAGCGGTGGTTCTCAAACTTTAATGTGCAATAGAATCACATAGAAAGCTTGCTAAACACAGATTAGTGGGCCCTAGAGTTCTGATTCCATAATTGTGTTCAAGACCAGCCTAGGCAACATAGTGAGACTTCATCTTTACAAAACATTTTTTAAATTATCCCAAAATGATGGTGCACGCCTCTAGTCCCATCTTCTCGGGAGGCTGAGGTGAGTGGATCACTGGAGCCCAGGAGCTCGGGACTGCTGTGAGCTACGGTCATGCCACTGCACTCCAGACTGGGCAACACAGCAAGACTCTGTCTCTAATAATAATAATTTTGAGGTGGGGCCCAAGAATTTTTATTTTCAGCAAGAAGTGTCTGGGTGATGATAGTCTGAAGACTCACGCTTTGAGAACCACTGTTTCAGAGAAAATGTAGAACCAAACCCAAAGCTTAGCTTTGATCTCACCAAATTACTCAACTATGCAAACCTGCAAGAGCTTTTAAGTATCTGGTAATCGCTTACGAGATTTATGTACTAACTATAAGAGCAACAGCAACAATGATAGAAACTACAACTGCTGTCACCACTTACTGAGTGTTTAACACACATCAGACATTTGGCAAGCACTTTGCACACGTTATTTTATGGAATCCTTCCTTACAAAACCCACTGACATATTCCCATTTTATAGATGAAGAAACTAAGGTCATACTATGGCTAAGTTTCCCAACATCCACAGTAAATGAAAAGTTGAGCCCATGTCTTTCAGAATCCAAAATCCTTGCTCGTGCTCTTAACAGCTAATATTCTCCCCATCCTCTCAGGTGGCCAAGAAGAAGCAACTCTTCATCCCGAGAGAAGTAACAGTCTCTCTTCTTTGGCTCCTTATTATTTTATTTATTCCTTTTATAAAATTATTGTTACATAGTATAGTGCATAAGTTATTTTTATGTCTGTCACCCTCTTTAGACTTTGAACTTTATTCATTCATTTAATAAATATTCAAGGTATGAATTCTAGCAATGATCTAACAGAGAGTTTGCATTCCGTAAATGCTTCTGGAGCTAATGAATGAATGAAATCAGAAGGGAAAATCATGTCAGAAAACCTTGACCCGTCACTGTGTAGATGAACGAGTTTCTGTGAAATGAACAAGTGATTGTTATGTGTATATGTTCGTGGGTTTCCTGTTTCTCTAGGTCACACCAGACTAAGGTACAACTGGGAAACATTAGGTTGGTACAAAAGTAATTGCAGTTTTCACAATTAAGAGTAATGGCCAAAACCACAATTACTTTTGCACCAACCTAATATAATAGTAACTAAATAATAGCCACTGGTCCCGCCATCCTTGGTGGAGTCTCTGCAACCCCCGCTCATCAGCTCTTTCTGGCTTCTGCCTGCTCCTGTTCACAGAGTCCTGGATGCTTCTCAGTCACTGCCCTGTGCAAAAGATTTCATCATTCCTGTTGCACCTTCTGTGGCTCCCAGTGGCAGGACAGGCGTGTCCCCACAGGCTTATGCACTGCTTCTGGGGTTGCCTGGATTTGACCCCTCCTGAGGTGGCAGCGTCTGCCTTCCACTGACCTCTGTGCAACTGCTGCGGGCTGAGATGTTACTCTAGGCACTTCCAACATCAACCACAAAACAGAAACGTGTGCTTTTGACTTCTGTTAGGGTCTCGAAAGGTAGTTCTTTTCTTCTTTTTTTTTTTTCACTTTATAAGCTTTTTAATTTTTTTAACTTTTTGACTCTTGAAATAAGACAGCTGAAAAACACATACATTGTTCAGCTGTACAAAAATATTTTTATATCCTTATTCTATTTATCTAAGTGTTTTCTTTGTTTCTTTCTTTCTTTCTTTCTGTCTTTCTCTCTCTCTGTCTCTTTTTTTTTTTTTTTTTTTGAGACAGAGTCTTGCTCTGTTGCTCAGGCTGGAGTACAGTGGCGTGATCTCGGCTCACTGCAACCTCCACCTCCCTGCTCAAGCCATTCTCCCAACCTCAACCTTCTGAGTAGCTGGGATGACAGGCATGAACCACCACACCCGGCTATTTTTAGTAGAGACTGGGTTTCACCATGTTGGCCGGGCCAGTCTCAAACTCTCAACCTCAAGCGGTCCGTCTGCCTGGCCTCCCAAAGTGCTGGGATGACAGGCGCCAGCCACTGCGCCCGGCCAATGTAAGCGTTTTCTATTTTTTAATTCTTTTTTTGACTTCCTATTTTTATTTTTATTTTTCAACTTTTGTTTTAGATTCATTGGGTACATGTGCAAGTTTGTTACCTGGGTATATTGTGTGATGCCAAGGTTTGTGGTACAGATGATCCCATCAGCCAGGTACTGAGCATCGTCCTGAGCATTAAACCCAGCAGTCAGTTTTTCAACATATCCTCTCCTCCCTCCTTCCCCACTCTAGTGGTCCCCAAGGTGTATTGTCCCCATCTTTATATCCATGAGTACCCGATTTTTAGCTCCTAATTATAAGTGAGAACATGCAGTATTTGATTTTCTGTTCCTGTGTTAATCCACTTAGGACTTTACTTTTTTTAAATCCTTTTCCCTTTTATTTCAACTCACGATCTCCCCTTCCTCACTAACTACAACCAAGAACAACCCCAACCAGCTACAACACAGGGGCCAGGTGGTTTCTCTGGTGGACAAAGGATGGGGCAAGTGGCAGGGACCCTAGTCAGGAGACTGTTGGATCTAATAGTCCCTGACTCACAATGTTCCACTTAACGATTTTCCACTATATGATGGTGCAAAAGCAATACACGTTTAGTAGAAATTGTATTTCAAAGACCCATAGAGCCATTCTGTTTTACACTTTCAATAAAGTATCCAGTGAATTACTTAAGATGTTCAACACTTTATTATAAAATAGGCTCAGGCCAGGCACAGTGGTTCACACCTGTAATCCTAGCACTTTGGGAGGTCAAGGCAGGTGGATCACTTGAGGTCAGGAGTTTGAGACCACCCTGACCAATATGGTGAAACCTCATTGCTACTAAAAGTACAAAAAATTAGCCGGGCATGGAGGCAGGTGCCTGTAATCCCAGCTACTCGGGAGGCTGAGGCAAGAGAATTGTTTGAACTCAGGAAGCAGAGGTTGCAGTGAGCCGAGATTGCACCACTGCCCTCCAGCCTAGGTGACAGAGCAAGACTCCGTCTCAAAATAAATAAATAAATAAATAGGCTCGTTAGATTATTTTGCCCAAATATAGGCTAGTGTAAGTTCTGAATACATTTAAGGTAGGCTATATTAAGCTACAGTGTGTGGTAGGTTAGGAAATGCATTTTCGACTTAGGGATATTTTCAATTTGCGGTGGGTTTTTCTGGACATAGTCCCATTGTAAGTTGAAGAGCGTCCATAATATTCCACGCAATAGTCTACCATCCTGCTTCTCTCCAAAGCCATGATCAGAGTCACTAACCTCAGCCTGTGTCCTTGCCCATCATCTCTCACCAACCCCAGCCTGTGTCCTTGCCCATCATCTGTCCAGGCATCTGGGGTAGCTCCATGATTACTGCAGTTCCAACGGCTTCATGATATTAAGAGTAACACTTACTGAACTTTCAGTTCTAAGCCGGAGCCTCCTCTAAGAACTTCACATGCATTAACTTATCAGATTCTCACCTTGACCTCATGAAACAGCTTATCATCACACCTTTTCTAAAGATAAAAAAAAAACTAAAGCACTGAGAGGTTAAATAACTTGCCCAAGATTACACAGCCAATAAGTATCAGGGCTGGATTTTGAACTCTGTCTTCACCTCTGGACAAGGGTTTTGGCTGCACCATGTGGCTCAGTGGTCCTCTAGACCGAAGCCCACCTAGATGGCCCCACCTATCACATGGGATATGTGCACAAAATAGAGACCCCCACCCTGCACATGCGGCTCATTCTGCAAGATAATTTTGGAGAGAAATCTTAGCTATTACTTTTTGTTTTATGTTAACAAATGAATCATTCTGAATGTGGGAGGTAAAGACTCAGTTCCTTTCTTGCTTCCAAATAAGAGAGTGAAAAATATTGTCCGTAGCATGTTTGAGGAGAAAGAGAGAATATTTACTAAGAAATGCAGGAAAAGAATTAAAACTGGATTGTCACTGAAAAATCATAAATGGTAGCTCAGATTTGCCTGATATAAATTTTTTTCTATGGTATGGATCACCCAATGTATTGTGGACATACAGACTGTCACAGAAATGACCATAAATCCTTCCTTCCAAACAGAGAGAAATAAACGGCACCTTGGGACCTGCACTGTTTGAGCTTTTTTTTTTTCTTTTTTTTGAGGCGGAGTTTCCCTCTCGTTGCCCAGGCTGGAGTGCAGTGGTGTGATCTTGGCTCACTGCAACCTCCACCTCCCGGGTTCAAGCAATTCACCTGTCTCAGCCTCCCAAGTGGCTGGGATGACAGGCACGTGCCACCATGCCTGGCTTATTTTTTATATTTTAGTAGAGACGGGGTTTCCCCATGTTGGCCAAGATGGTCTCCATCTCCTGACCTCGTGATCCGCCCGCCTCGGCCTCCCGAAGCGCTGGGATTACAGGCATGAGCCACCGCGCCCGGCCTGTTTGAGCTTCTTCATGCAAGCTTTAGCACACTTGACTGGGATCTTTACTAACAGCTCCAATCCTCTGGGGTTTTCGGTGACAGGTGCAGAACATTGACCAAGATGGGCAGGGGCTGCAGGGGGAAGAAAAATAGAAAATCCTTCACCCCACAGAAAAGCAAGAGTTGGTTGATAGTTCCAGTTTTATCCTTGAGCCACACTGCGTATAATTTTTCTGCACATGAGAACATCTGGCTCAGATCATCGTGTCTTGAAAAGAAGAGCAAGCTACACATTTTCAACAATAGAGCTGATTAAATTATAGTGTAGTGCATCCACAGGAAAGAGGCTTGGAGCCATGAAAGTGGCTTTGGAAGAGTGCTCAATAATAGAAAGGAAAGCATTTTACAATTGCTACGGTCTGTGTGGACCCACCTTCTCCTCATGTCTTTATCTCTATTTCCCATCCATTTCTGAAGGCGTTCAGTTTGGCTTCCACCCTCAACACTCCTGCACTGATAACCAGGGAGGGTATCTGTGCAGTTAAAGCCAAAGGTCATTTTTTTCATTTTCATCTTGAGAACATTCAGTATCCTCATCGTGTTTGTTTCATTTATTCATTCACTCATTCATTCATTCATTCATTTACATTTTTTTTTGGACGTTGGGGATGATGCATTAAATGTTAAAAAAGATCTTGGCCAGGCGCAGTCAAGATCACACCTATAATCCCAGCATTCTGGGAGGCCAAGGCCGGCAGATCACCTGAGGTCAGGAGTTCGAGACCAGCCTGGCCAACATACTGAAACCCCATCTCTACTAAAAATACAAAAATTAACCAGTCGTGATGCCACACATCTGTAGTCCCAGCTACTCAGGAGGTTGAGGCAGGAGAATCACTTGAACCTGGGAGGCAGAGGTTGCAGTGAGCTGATATCGCCCCACTGCACTCCAGCCTGGACGATGGAGGGAGACTCCGTCTCAAAAAAAGAAAAAAAACAAAAAGAAAGATATTAAGAGATAACAGCATACAGTTATTCATAGAGGTACGTATCATTTCTTCTTAGGATTACGAATAAAGTGTGTCTTTGCTTCTTTACATTGACAATACAAAGATTCTAAGGCATATGGAACATGCTAGGACACTCAACTCTTTGTTACTCAAGCACTTAGTCTTGTTCCTCACAACTTTTAAAGCTCACAACATGATTTTTAGGTTTATCAAAGAATGTTATGAATGTTTCTACATTTCTTGGTTTCTCATTATTGAATTATATATTGCTGGAAGTTTTAACAATTTCTCTTGAATTCCAACAGGAAGCATTTGCTAGGTAGGCATTTGGTACCTGATGGATAATCTTTCATGATGGATAAATCTGCCACATCAATCTCTCTTGACTTTGAAAATTAAAATCAGGGTGCTTTGGGAATTTCTGCTCTCTTTATTGGCTGTCCTGTCCTGTGAACAGCCGTCTTCTCTAAATGGTATAATAAGTTTGCATTTCAGCACTGTCTCATTGTGAGTCTTTTTGAAAGCCTTTAAAATGATGTTGTGTGATCCAAATTTAAATTAAGAGTTAAGCAGTGTGTTCTACCACCAATGCAAATAACTCAACTGAATGACAATTGGATTCTGCTTCACTCATTTGCACATAAATGGTTGAGGAAAAGTACGTCGTAGGTGACCCCAGTTGGTGGCTGCCAAATTTCATAGTCTACTGTGTGAACCGTCATGATTTCAGAAGCACTAAAATATAGAAACATACATTCTTGGCCGGGCGCAGTGACCCGTGCCTGTAATCCCAACACTTTGAGAGGCTGAGGTGGGCAGATCACGTAAGACCAGGAGTTTGAGACTAGCCTGGCCAACATGGTGAAACCCCATCTCTACCAAAAATACAACCATTACCCGGGTGTGGGGGTGCACGCCTGTAATCCGAGCTCCTTGGGAGGCTGAGGCATGAGAATCACTTGAATGCTGGAAGCAAGGATTACAGCCAGCTGAGATCACACCACTGCACTCCAGCCTGGGTGACAGAGCCACCCTGTCTCAAAAAAGAAAAAAAAAAAAAAAAAAGTATGTTCTTGAATATAAGAAACACGTTGCCACTATTTCTCCTTTTGGTTTCAGCAATTTTTTAAAATGTTCTGCAGCAATTTATGGATTTATTTTGCAATTAGAAACAACTCACAAAACGACTACCAGTTCTAGCGTAGGCTGTGGTAGATTGAGCCTTTCAGAGAGTACAGAAAGTGGTAGTTGCAGCTCTCCAGTGGCTGTATCCTGCCTTCTAAGCAATGCCTGGAATTTGTGCTCTGCCTAGGGCTGAAGCCCAAACCTCAATGGACATGCCTGGTTTTCATTACTCCAGTAATAGGCAAGTTCATGACTTCATTGCTTGGAATCTTTAGCAAATATCCCCTCTGTGCTCCTGGAAGTTAAAAAGCCATTTGACACCAATATTTTAATGCTAAGTAAAAGAATTTTACTAATCGCCCAGGAAAATCTTCCTTGCACTAGAAAACGTTCATCCTCCAGTTGATGTTAAATGTTCTCTCCACAAAAATAATCACTGAGGTAAAGCATTTGTTAATTAGCTAGAACTAAGCATTCAACAATGTACACATACTTCAAAACATCCTCTGTTTCACATGATAAATACATATAACTGGATCTGTTGGCTTAAAAAAATAAGTTTTTTAAAAAGTAAAAAATAAATTGGCTTCCTTGCTGAAGCAAAATGAAAAATTGAGTCTAAAATATTTTTAAGTTCCCCCGCTTCCTCCTTCTTCATTTTCAACTTGGAGTTGGAAGGAGAGAAAAGATTAATTTTTCTAAATCATTGCTCAAAATCTTGTGATTACCAGAAAAGTTCCACTTCAGCCTGTTTATTAAGCAAGACATCTAGACCTAGGCATCTGTTTGCATCTCCTTTTTAACCAAGATAAAGGTAGGTCTCAAGGCCATGGCCAGATCTGGACCTTGGCTTAACATTAACTGTTCTAGAGGGGAAACGCCATCATGTCCATGAAGACATAACCCAGTTTTAGAAGTTTCTAGAAGCAGTGATGTGACAAACACCCCCCCTCCTTTGAGATGAGAACGTGGCTCTATGAAAGCAGGTTTCTGTTTGACTCTCGCTGATGTGTCTGTGTCTTCCCTTGTTTTTTCTTTTCTTTTCTTTCTGTTTTTGTTTTGTTTTGTTTTGTTTTTTTGAGATAGAGTCTCACTGTCACCCAGGCTGGAGTGCAGTGGTGCAATCTCGGTTCACTACAACCTCCACCTCCTGGGTTTAAGCAATTCTCCTGCTTCAGCCTCCCGAGTAGCTGGGATTACGGGCACCTGCCACCATGCCCAGCTAACTTATATTTTTAGTAGAGACGGGGTTTTGCCATGTTGGCCAGGCTGGTCTTGAACTCCTGACCTCACGTGATCTGCCCACCTGGGCCTCCCAAAATGCTGAGATTACAGGCCTGAGCCACTGTGCCTGGCCTTCCCCTGCTTTTTCTTTGTGTGGATTTGAATACATGTCAGATGTGCTGTGTGGGTCTAAGTGAATGTTCCACCTGTGTTTTTCCTTCACACAGTCCCAGGCCCTGATATGTTGTCTATATGACTTACTTTCTGGAGCAGACAGGAACAGTGTAATGAAAGAGATCAGACTTGGGTTTATCCCATCCGGCAACGGATGTCCTGTGTGATCTTGGGCATGTCATTCGAACTCCTGACCACAAGCTCCTCATCTAAGAAAGTAGTGATATTATCTACCCCCACAAGGTTTCTATGAGATTTAGACCAGATAATATATCAGCAGTACACAGGAGAGGTAATATTTTTTTTCCTTTGCATAGTCTTTTCCTGCAACTGCTTTTCATTCTGCTCTTCTTCCTTCTTCCCCTTCTCTGTTTTTTGTTCATTTGTTTTGTTTTGTTTTTTAACCCAGGTCGAGTCAATTTCAAAGGCTGGTTCTGCTTCTTTTTTTCTCCGGCTTTTCATTTTGAAAAGTTTCAAACCTTACACCAGTGTGGTGGTTCATGCCTATAATCCCAGCACTTTGGGAGGCCAAGGCAGGTGGATCGCTTCAGGCCAAGAGTTCAAGACCATCTTGGGCAACACAGCAAGATCCTGTCTTTATACGAAAAAAAAAAATTTTTTTTTGAGAGAGCGTCTCCCTCTGTGGCCCAGGCTAGAGTGCAATGCCACAATCACAGCTCAATGCAACCTCCACCTCCCGGGTTCAAGCTATTCTCCTGCCTCAGCCTCCCGAGCAGCTGGGATTACAGATGCCCGCCACCACGCCTGGCTAATTTTTGTATTTTTAGTAGAGACAGCATTTCACCATGTTGGTCAGGCTGGTCTCAAACTAAAAATTTTTTAAATTAGCTGGGCATTGTGGTGTGCACCTGTAGTCCCAGCTACTTGGGAGGCTGAAGCAGGAGGATCACTTCAAATCAGAGTTCAAGGCTGCAGTGAGCTAAGATTGCACTACTGCACTCCAGTCTGTGTGACAGAGCAAGACCCTGTCTCAAAAAAAAAAAAAAAAAAAAAGGAGAGAAAAAAAGAGAGAGAAAGAAAACAGAAAAGAAGGGAAAAGAGAAAGTTTTAAAACTTAAAAAAAAATAAGAATCACGTAAGGGACATGCATGTACCCTTCATCAAGATTCACTCATTGTTTACATTCTGCCACATTCCTACTTTATTTTTTTCACCATTTATCTCTTAAGAAAAAGACATTCTGTCTTTGTTGCACAATGCATGTATTACAGTACAATGATCACATTCAGTAAATGTACATGATTTAATACTATATTCTGATATATAGTCCATATTCAACTTTTCCAATTACCCAAAAATGTCCACTTTTCTTTTTTTATTTTTATTTATTTATTCTTTTTGAGATGGGGTCTTGCTCTGTTGCCCAGGCCGGAGTGCAATGGCACAATCTCAGCTCACTGCAACCTCTGCCTCCCAGGTTCAAGCGATTCTTCTGCCTCAGCCTCCCGAGTAGCTGGGATTATAGGCATGTGCTAGCATGCCTGGCTAATTTTTGTATTTTTAGTAGAGGCGGGGTTTCACCATATTGGCCGGGCTGGTCTCGAACTCCTGACCTCAGCTGATCCACCCGCCTCAGCCTCCCAAAGTGCTGGGATTACAGGTGTGAGCCACCACGCCCAGCCCTACTTTTCTTAAGAGTCCAGACCAGTTACTTTGTTCATTTTGCAGGATATTCCTCAGTTTGGATTTAGCTGATCTATTCCTCTTGATTGTGGTAGCAGTATCGCGGAGGTGAGGCTGTGTCCTCAGGGCATCGCATCAGTGGGGCACATGATGTCGCATTGTCGCATTATTGATCATTTTAAGTTTGATCATTTGGTTAAAGTCATGTCCACCAGATTTTCTCAATTAAAAGTATTTCTTTGATAAGTGTTAAGTACTAGTTTTCATATAGTTTTAGTTCTGAGTCTTGTTGTGCATTTTGAGGTCATATCCTCATTTTTTCACCTACCCCGGAGTTTGACTTTGCAGAGTGGAATGCTACTTCAAGTGAATACCATGTTCTCCAACCATCTTTCACCTAATGGTCTATTCATTCATTGCTTATTCTTGCCACCCACCACGGTGGTTGTAGAATTGTGTCTTTTTAAAAAAAATTCTATCATTGTCTCTTCTACGGCTCTCCCTTAAGCTGTTAACCTACTCGGCAAATACTTTTGAAGATTTTTCATGACCAAGGTAGGCACTATGCTTAGCAACACACACAAAGGCGAATAAGACGCCTCGACCCCTGCCCCTGTGGAGCTTGAGTGAATACAGCATGTTTCTAATTTTTTTGAGTCAAGGTTTCACTCTGTCACCTGGACTTGAATGCAGTGTTAGATCACAGCTCACTGCAACCCAAAACTCCTGGGTTCAAGTGATCCTCCCACCTCAGCCTCCCAAGTAGCTAGGTGCATGCCACCTCATCCAGCTAACTTTTTAAAATTTTTTGTAGAGACTGTATCATGCTGTGTCGCCCAGGCTAGTAGTTTTTTAAATGTATCCATTTACTTAACAAATATTCACTCAGAGTCTATCATGTACTTATATTGTTCTATTTACTGAGAATCCAACAGTGAACAAAAACAGTCAGATCCCTGCCCTCATGGGGCTTACACTCTAGTTGATGAGCGGGAAGAGAGTATAATTAGAGAAAGCCTAGGTGGTAGAAAGAGTTGATTTTGAAATAGGTCAGAGCTCATTAATGAGGAGACATTAAAGCAAAGACCTAAAGGCAGTGAGAGAGCAGCTGTTTGGGTAAATGGGGAACAGGTGTTCCAGGCAGAGAGAAAAGCATGAGCAAATGCACGCTCACAGGGTTCGAGTTACAGCTGGGAGGCTTGTGTGAGCAGAACACAGAGATAAAATCCAATGGGCCAGTGATTGCGGGGGCGGGAGGGTGGAGGCAGTTGAGAAGGTAGCTGAATGTGTGAGTTAGAAAGAGGCATTTGAGGCCAGGTGTGGTGGCTCATGCCTGTAATCCCAGCACTCTGGGAGGCCAAGGCAGGTGGATCACTTGAGGTCAGGAGTTCAAGACCAGCCTGACCAACATGGTGAAACCCCGTCAGTACTAAAAATACAAAAATTAGCTGGGCATAGTGGCGCATGCCTGTAATCCAGCTACTTGGGAGGCTGAGGCAGGAGAATCACTTGAACCTGGGAGGCGGAGGTTGCAGTGAGCCAAGATCACTCCATTGCACTCCAGCCTAGGCAACAGAGTGAGACTCCGTCTCAAAAAAAAAAAGAAAGAAAGAAAAGAAAAAGAAAGAGGCGCTTGGGTTGGAGAGGTGCTTTGGGGGTTGGCAGCATATGTATGGTATTTAAAGCCCTAAGAGCACCTAGGGAGTGAGTGTAGACCAAGGCCAAAGACAAAGAGGTCAGGAAGGATGAGGAGGAACCCACGGAGAAGCCTGGAAGGAGAAGCTGATGAGGTAGATAGGGATGGAACCAGAATCTCTGGGGCCTGAATCTTACACAATTTTGGGAGGCTCCCTTTTAAAAAGAAGGGATTATTTTAACCTTGGGATGGGAGATGAGATTTCCCTTTAAAAAAATACAAAATAATCAACGAAAAATTAAGGACAAGAGGGAGTATTTATTTAGAGCCAGAAAGGAAATCACAATGAATTACCACTTTTTATATAACAAACCTGCACATGTACCCCTGAACCTAAAATAATTTTTTAAATAAAATAAAGAAAAATATTTAAAATCATGGCTAGGGTAGGAGACAGTGATAATTTATAAAGCATATTTGTTATTAATCACTAGAGATCACTGAACCCAAAAAGACTTTAGTGTGATACTTTACTGTGAAAAAATAGTTTTCACTGCCTAAAATGAAACTCTTTATTTTCCAGTATTATTAAAATATGCAGACATTTGAAAAAAACACTCAAAATAAAAATTGACAAATAACCATAAACATCTAAAAAGCAACATTGCAATCTTTATGATGATTAAATAACTTGCTGATGTGTTTTTCCTATACTTTTGGTTGCATATTCTTTTATCTTCTCTTCCTATAGGGCATACAATTTTCTGTAAGTGATAGATGATTTGGTGTTTCCTCCAGCATGGCTGTTCAAACTTAATTTTTAGGACTGAGAGTTGAGAAGAAGTTGACTTCCGTTTGACAGCTCTAGATGGTAATGCCCCCCTCTGTAACTTCCTCTGTGGTTTCTAACTCTGGCGGTGCTTCTTGCCAGGCAACAAGGCCTCAGAGAAGTGCAGCTTTTGTTCTTACTAACATGGCACCCCATGGCATCCAATGGCCAGGCCACAGCTGGACTGCTTGGCCAGGACCACAGAACCATCAGTTCCCACCACCCTTCCAACTCCTGGGCTGGGACTGGGGGTGACATAAGGTAGCCAGGAAGCTTGGATCAAGGCGACCCCCGGGCAAGGAGTGGAGCAGCGTTTCCTTCAGACCTTCTCCTTGGCATGGGACATGAGATCTAATGTCTATGAAATGCATCATGGGAGGGCTTTTGCTGGACTCCAGGTAAAGTGGAGATAGTGCTGGCAGTCGCCTGGCCCCACTCCAAGACCTAGGAACTCCTACCCAGGTGACCTCCCAGCCAGAGAACAGTGTTGTGTGCTGCTGCTGGGGTGCCAGAGGAGACATGCGAAGGGTCAGACATCAGAAGGGTCCTGCAAGTGAGAAGCCCTGAAATGTAAGCTTCTTTATTGGCTTCAAGGTACATTGGCCTCTGTGAGGAGGAAAACCAGGAAAGAAAACTGTCAGGAAAGCCAAGTGAAGAAAATATTTCCAGGAGGGAGTGATCAATAATATTAAAGGCTGTATAAGGTGCTGACTGTGAACCAACCATTGGATTTCACAACAGAGAGATCATTGGTAATCTCTTTTTTCAAAATAACTTTAATACTAGAATGCTTGAGCTGCTTCTTCTTTTTTTTTTTTTTTCTTTTTTTTGGTAAACGTGGGATTTCGCCATGTTGCCCAGGCTGGTCTTGAACTCCTGGGCTCAAGTGATCTGCCTACCTTGACCTCCCAAAGTGCTGGGATCACAGGCATGAGCCACCGCACCCCACAGGTTGTTGGTAATCTTGACACACAGTTTGGTGACATAGTGCAAGCAAAAGTCCAGTTGGGGTAGATTCATGAGAAAAGAGAGACAAGTAGGGGAGAGTGAATAGATCCAACTATTCACAGGACTTTTGTTTCTAAAAAGAAATGTTCGTGATTTTTATTTATTAACACAACATGATAAATACAATATTTTCTATTTGCGTCTCTTCAAATAATTCTAAATTGCATTGTCCCTCTGGTTTTAGGTCACAGTGGGTTCTATGTACGAAAGCAGTTCCCCATTCCTTATATAAACACTCAAAGTAGAAAAAAAAAGGGGGAACTTAAAATAATCTAGAGACTTGGCATTCTTTCCAACCCATGGGCATCCAAGTGAAACTAGTCTACAACTTGTCTCCCAGAGCTGGAGGCCAGCCAGACAGAGGGAAGCCAGACAGGGTCTTATTCAGTTCTCTCATTTTTTTTCTAGCTGAAGCTTGACCTCGCAGAGTGCCTCCACCTTGTCCCACCCACTTATTTCCAAATTGCTTCGATTTTATGCAAAACATAAATTTTTCACTGACTTTATGCTTTGCATAAAATCACAGCAATTTGGAAACAAGCACATTTTTAAATCGTATCTTTTATTTTTTGTTTTTATTTTTTAATTTTAGAGACAGGGTCTCACTTTGTCACTCAGGCTAGAGTGCAGTGGTGCCATCATAGCTCACTGTAGCCGTGAGCTCTTGGGCTCAAAGGATTCTTCCACCTCAGCCTCCTGAGTAGCTGAGACCACAGGTGCACACCACTATGCCCGGCTAATTTTTTTTAGCACAGGGGATAGAGATGGGGTCTTGCTATGTTGCCCAGGCTGGTCTTGAACTCCTGACCTCAAGTGATCCTCCCACTTCCGCCTCCCAAAGTGCTGGAATTTCAGGTGTGACCCACCACACCTGGCCTAAATCATATTTTTAAAGATGTGGTAGCCCATCTCATTACGTGTGAGTGTGTGTGTGAGTGTGTGTGTGTGTGTATGGGTGTGGGTGTGTGTGTGTGTCTTTACTGCAAAATTCTAAGACTTTTCAAAGGATTCCCTTAGTATTTTTTTAAATCACTGAAATAAATCATGTCATTTAATAATTAGTTTTTATTTAAAATGTTATTTACAGGTAACTTTTGCCATGACAATATTGCTTACAAAAGAACCCTGGTGTCTTGGTTGTTCCTTCTATGTGACCCTAGATATGCATATACACATGTCCATATGAATTTTGTTTGTGATTCACTGCATATTAGTCTGAATTGATCATATGACCACAGTCATCGTCCTTTTGATTCAATAACTACTTGCTAGCCTATTAAGATTTTCACTGATCTCAGGGGTACAGCGCAAAGTCGGTTAAGTTGGCCCGAGAGGTTTCTTCATCTTAGTTCTCTGCTGAGTGAATTATTTGATATAATTTGTAACTTTAGAGATGCTTCTGTTTCCTGTTTTATGCCACACAGAAGCCTCGGCTTCCCCTTCCTCCTCCTCCAAACATTGCAAGAACCTTTAACCATATGCTGTGTTATTCTGTGAACCACTTCCTCTTGATAAAACGCTTTCATTGCATTTTGAAAAAATACAACACTGAAGGAATCAGGTAAAATTCAATATTCTAAGTTATTTTCAATCACACTGTACACAGGTGATTTCACAGTTTCCACCAGCATTTGCGAGCATCTGAATTCTGCAGTGCATATTTCATCCTAAGTGCAATCCCATTCATAAGCTTTTTTAAATTTTTTCCTCCTCTTTTGTATCTGTAGTTGTAATATGTCGACTGATTTATTTCCTAGAAAAAAAATTGCCAGATGGTATTTAATTTAAAAATAATAAAAATATTAAAGTAAATTGATACTTGGAGAGCCTCAGATTTTTTAAACTTATTTCTCATCAATTCCAGTTCTCTTTTAGTTTTGGCAATCTAGTAATAAACTCAAAACACTGTAGGGTAAAAAAAACAGCAGTCCCTGTAACTCCAGCACTTTGGGAGGCTGAGGCGAGTGGATCACCTGAGGTCATGAGTTCGAAACCAGCCTGGCCAACATGGTGAAACCCCTTCTCAAGTGAAAAAAAAAAATTAGCTGGGCATGGTGACGGGTGCCTGTAATCCCAGCCACTTGGGAGGCTGATGCAGGAGAAACGCTTGAACTGGGAGGCGGAGGTTGCAGTGAGCTGAGATCACACCATTGCACTCCAGCCTGAGCAACAAGAGCAAAACTCCATCTCAAAGAAAAAAAAAAGCAGTCAATACTAGGATACAAACATTTTTCTTTAACTATCTTTAACATAGAAAGATGTACAGTATGCAGATAAATTCATTGAAGAGAAGAAATATAGCTGAGGAAAATCCACACAGAAAAATCTTCCAGAAATTTGTTTAAGCCTCCAACCATGTCTGGGATCAATAAATATTTGATGACTGACTTACGTTGTGTAAACTCGATTGAGTTACTTATCTCTGGATGCCTCAGTTTTCTCATCTAAGAGGAACCTAAAAGTGTTTTCATTTCACCTAGGGAATGAGGATGGATTTAATCAGTCAATGCACATAATGCACCAGGACAATCCCTGGCACGGAGTGAGAACACCTAATAGTTATCCGCTATTATTTTTATTGTTATCAGGCAGGTAAAGAGCAAGGGGAGATTTCTGTCTGTCTCACCCCCAGCCATGCGCAGAAACAATTGAATGAGGAGTTTTATTCTTGGTAGACAGACAGGTAGCAACTTCTCTGGTGAAGTACTGAAGACTAATTCTAACCTTCCTGAACTTCATTGACTGTGACTCATTTTAATAATCGGAAAGTCATTTTTATACCTCCTCTGTTGTTTCATTTTTTTGTATTATTTATTTTGAGCCAGGGTCTCGCTCTGTTGCCCAGGCTGGAATGCAATAGTACAATCATGAGTCACTGCAGACTTTGCCACTCCTGGGCTCAAAGGATCTTCCTGCCTCTGCCTCATGAAGAGCTGGGACTACAGGCGCATGCCACTATGACTGGCTATTTTTTTTATTTTTTGTAGAGATAAGGTCTTGCTTGCAAATATTCTATTTGGTCTTTTCTTTTCATTCTCAGTGCTCTGAAATTTTCATTCGGTTATTCGTATTAGTATTTTAATCCAAGTAAAGACTAAGCATAACTAAAAATACAGCTGAAAAGGTGAAATTTGCAACCATTCAAATTAGCTTAGACAACCCGTGAGTTTGTAACATCTTAATATGGTGCCATAAGAAAGCAGGGTTTTGACAGATAAGCTCCTTATAAAAATGTAAATAATATGTGTTTCTTCGTTGTATTGACACTTGCTGCCACTGAAAACAACTCTGTAAACCCAAAACTTGATAATTACAAGAAGAAAAAAATCTTAACAACTTTTTTATTTCATGTAGAAGTTGTTAGGACCACTTGTTTGTTTTGTTTTGTTGTGAGGTGGAGTCTTGCTCTGTCGCCCAGGCTGGAGTGCAGCACAACCTTGGCTCACTGCAACCGCCACCTCCTGTGTTCAAGCGATTCTTGTGCCTCAGACTCCCAAGTAGCTTATAGGCGAGCACCACCACGCCCAGCTAATTTTTTGGTATTTTAATAGAGACAGGGTTTCACCATGGTGGCCAGGCTGGTCTCAAACTCCCGACCTCAAGTGATCCACCTGCCTCAGTCTCACAAAGTGCTGGGATTAGAGGCATGAGCCACCACGCCCAGCCTTGTTTTGAACTTATATGAAAAATAGTGTTTTTTTGTTTTCTGTTTTATTAAAAAATTCCTATTATAAACAATTTTATTATTACATATTTAATTTAATATATAAAATGGTATGCTTTTATGAATAAATCTTTTAGTTTTAAGAGCATCAAATAATCCCTTAATTTAATATCATTCTGCTCAAAATTCAGTTCCTAGCACAAAATTATAACATATTATTGTTATAACAAAGGAGTACTTAAGCATGTTTATGTGTTCACTTTCGTTCTTACCGATCAGCAAATTTAAAATAAACACATGAAATTAGTTATAGGACGTGAATTAAGAAATAATTAAGATAGAAAACATAATGTGTTTTTATTTACTAAATAATGATTAGCCTATTACTTGAAATGTTAGCTGGCTTTAGATTGAATTAGAAAAGAAGAAAAGTCATTGATATTGTCACTCAAGTTGCCTCAAGTTGCATGGTAGTTATCAGAATTTTTCTTAAAGCAACTACAATTTTTGGTTTGAAAACGGATTCAGGCCTAAATAGATGCGAGCCCCAGTGAAACTTTTGTTTATCAACACAACATATCTGTGTAAGTATCAGTATTTACTCACTTGGAAATAGCATTGGAAAAAGAGAAAGTATTATAGTGAATGAGGTTCCACAAACCTGTACCTATAGCAGCAGCTTAGAAACAGACTGTTTAATTGCTCTGATAGTTCTTGGAAACATGTTATTTGGCAGCCTCTAAGGACTGCCCGGCCCTGGAATGTGACATTTCTAAGTGTGTCACACCAGGAGCCTTGTAGAACGTGTAGCCAGTCAAGTGAGAGAGAACGTTCTATGAGGCTTCAGATCTGGACTCTAGCCCAGTTCTCATTAGTCTGGGAAGTTACTTAATCTCTCTGGGTTTCCAACGAAGCATTTCTGAACACAAACATCAACAAGATCTGATTCTTACTTAATAACGACTCCCAGTTTTCTAAGAGATTCTAACACCATAACAAAAAGAGTGTGATTCAGTGTGGCAAATGCTGATTGCAAATTTATGCCAAGTATTGTTGGCTATTTTGTTTAAATGTCGCAACAAGCCTATGAATTCGGCATTATTGTTTTTCTTATTTTACAGACAAGGAAACTGAAGTCCAGGGAGATTAAATACCGTGTCAAGTTGGTTGTTAAGGCCGGGATTTACTGACATGTTTACCAAATGCAATAGACAGCAAATCTCTGCTGTAAATGAAGATACCATTGAAGTGTTAGCATGACAGCTGGATTTTAAATGATCAGTAGGATTTTATGAAGGAGATATGGACAGAGGAGAATGTTATTTAAAGGGAATAGCATATACAAAGACAAAAGAGTTCTTAAAAGCCTGTTCAGAAAACATCAAGGGTCCTGAGGCCAGACCTGGTGGCTCATGCCCGTAATCCCAGCATTTTGGGAGGCGGAGGTGCGAGGATCACTTGAGCCCAGGAGTTTGAGACCTGCCTGGGCAACATAGCGAGACCCTGTCTCTGCTAAAAATAAAATAAAATAATGTAAAAATGTATAAATGAATTAAAAAATAAAAGGCCCCGACTGGGGCAAATTAGGAAGGACTTTGAAAGACACGCTGAGTGCCTGAACGCTCTCCACTTCATCATAAGCAGCCAGGGAAGGCTTTTAAACAGGAGCGTGGCATGTTCACATTTGTATTTGCAATTTGCAGCAGTGGTGGTGGTGAACATTTCTAGGGAGTCCAGAAGGCTGGAGACTGGGTGATCTGGTGAGGTATCAACTGTGACTTGATAGAGAGAATGAAGACAAGGAGAAGCCTTCTACACGAAAAGCCAACAGATTCCCTGACCTACTAGATGGAAAAATGGGAGGAGTAAGGGACTTTGCCGAGGGTTCTAAGTCAGACTGATATGTGACTAATGGCCTTTTACCAAGTGAGGGCGCATAGGAAGAGAATGCATGAGGGGGAGTAACGAGTTGGAGCTGCTTAGAGGCAAATGCCTGGGGGATGTTGAATTGGCTGTTTTTAGGCAAGCTACTCTGACCGATGCAATAAGGGCCGCCCTCATCCAGGTCCAAAATTCCAGATTCCATGGCCGGAATTGCTGATCTTCACGGCATCCCAAACTCATGCAAACTGAGTTAAATGTGTGAGATTAACTTTGCCGTCGATATAAACATATCTCCTGTAAAACACGTGCATCACAGGACTCAGGATAAATGTTTAAAAGACATATTTTTGAAATGTATCCGGGTGGAAAAGAGAAACAATTTAAGGATAAAAAAACTAAAGCCTAGAAATATTAAGCATTAGGGAAAATTTCCTTGTCGTTTAAGGAACCTAAGGGAAAGTTTTAGCCTGGACGAGCGGCTTCAACCACTTCACCCCACGTCTATCCAATAATAACAATAATGATCACAAAATCTAGCTGATTTTGTAGTATTTCCATTTATTTTTCATCAACAACTTGTGGTTCTTCCCAAGACATAAAATGAACTCAGAAGTGACATACTCACAAAAAGATTCTAACTCCACCCAGTCACGATGTGAGCACGGCTTGTTTGCAATGCATTGCTTCACTGTGAACTCCACCCCGGCTCTTTCTGGCTGCTAACCCAAATAACACTTTTAGCTGTCAGGGCTGGGTGTTTTTTTTTTCCTCTCTCTCTTTTAGTCTTTATTTTGACCTTTGGAAAACACCACACGTACCTATAGGCACAGCCCTGTTTTCTTACGCTTGTGTGTGTGTACACTGTACACATGTGTATAACTCTTGTTTGTCCATTCCAAAAATAAAGTTTTCTTGCAGAGAGGTCAATTATGTCACATGATTGCATTTACAGATTAATAATTTTTGTTACAAACCGCCCTTAAGTCAAATGTCTTTTTATTTTCACCGTGCGTGCAACTGTGATCCATTCACTAGCAAGTTTACTTATGACTGTAGGTTTCAGCACAATTTTGATATTGACTCCACTTAATAACGCAATAACAGACTCTGGGGGAGAGGAATGAAAGGGCAGGGGAAAGGGCAGGGGGAAAGATTTTCAGCAGATGAATGCAGGGAGAGGTCACGAGAACGCGCTGTTGTTTTGAGTTATTTCCATCTTAGGTGGATGATTCACTGTGGCACGTCATTAACCTGTTATGTAGCAGTGGTGTGCACAGCCTGAGAAACAAGGCCTTTGGGTTCAATGGGTTTTTCTGACTCATTGATGTCACATTTCAAGGCTTTATTTTAGTGCTTTTCCAAATTTAAGGGTTCAGGAGAATGAATCAATGGCAATATTCTTGTTACTCAAATTATCTTTGGTTCCTATAAGCTTATTGTAATGCTGGTTGGCAGTTTTGAGGTCAGCAAACAAATCTATATTTATTCTTATAAAATGGATTACTCTCATAAAAAAATCTGAAATGTGTTAACACCAATAATTACTCTTAACTTTTTCTGTTAATAGTAATTCATCTGAAGGATTCCTTTATTTTCTCACATTATTGTACTCAGGAAGAAATTCACATGAGCAGTTCTGGAATTTTATTATTTATTCCAAGAATTTCCCCTTATTAAAATAATAACTTAAAAACCCATGACAAGATTTTTAATACCATATTAGTTGTTTTGGGAGACAGTTTGTGAAACCATGGAGATAATGTCTACTTAAATACTTTCTGCCATTTTGTAGGAATTTTTTTTTTTTTTTTTTTTTTTTTTTTGAGAGAGTCTCACTGTGTCACCCAGGCTGGACTTTGGTGGCACCATCATAGCTCACTGCAGCCTCGACCTCCTGGGCTCAAGCCATCATCCCGTCTCAGCCTCCTGAGTAGCTGGGACTACAGGCACGTGCCCCCACACCTGGCTCATTTTTTAATTTTTTGTAGAGAAGTCTATGTTGCCCAGGCTGGTTTCAAACTCCTGGCCTCAAGCACTCCTCTCCCCTCGGCCTTCCAAAGTGCTGGGATAACAGGCATGAATCACCATGCCCAGCCTTGTAGGACATTTAAAGAAAGAAGGATATGATTCAGATACTTTGTAAGCAACTGTGTGGGGATAAAACCGCATGGAAAACATTCCTCATGCTGACTTCCCTCCTGAAACAGGGGCGGCGCCCACCTGCAGCCATCTTCCTCTCTTCTGGCTGCCATAAACACTTTTTTAATCCCAACAATACACACAAAATAGGCCAAGTATCTTCTATCATCCTTCACTGATGCTGTGTTTGATTCCTCTCTGACTTTCCCTGCACACATAGACCTAGACCTTTGTTTTCTTTCTCACCTGTTGCTTCTATACCTGGGTGCTCACCTGTCAGCTCTGTGTGGTCTGACCTTCAGCATTCACTGAGTGGCTTCCTTGGATTCAAACACACACCTCCTTGTCCCACGTGTATGTACACCTGATTCTTTGGGATGCATTTGCTACTAGGAAATGTGCTAGTTCGATGGAATCTAGACCTCTCTTAACTAAAGACCTCTTCATGTCCCCTCCCAGTGACTCCTGGCCAACACAGTTTTACAATTTCCTGTGCTCCTGCAAGACACCTCCTACACTGGATGCCAGATAGGGCACTAGAGAAAATTAATGCATCTCATAGCAATTCAAGCATCCGTCCTCCAAAATAAAACATGCAAAACTTAAACCTCGAAATGACCATGCAATACCCTCAGTGACCCGCAGCTCAGGGTAGCTTTTGTGTTTCTCACGAGGGAGAGACTAGAAGGAGGGCAAAAGAAAAGCCGCTGCAGGGGGCAGAAAATTCAGATGGAAAATGTTTTCAGTCCTGTTCGGCGAGGGTGATAAAGTTATGTAGGAGAAGAAAATAATTTTTTTCTTCTTAAAATAGGGAGAGGGGGAAATATACGATGGAAAAATTAAGCAAGAAGATTTCATTATGTCAGATTTCCTAAGTGATAAACCCAAGATAATTGTTGAAGATAATTTGGGAAGATTAAGTGCTAGCTTTGCAGGGTGGATATTTGGAGGATATGCACTGATTCACCCAAAATGATTTTACAGCCTCATCTGTTCTGATTGCTCAGCGTCAATGCTATCCTGGGTGCTAAATGTTGCTAATAGCAACTCTGTTGCTCTTGCAACAGAGTTAGTGGCAGATAAATATTACTGTTATCATCATCATCATCATTTACATCACTTCACTTTTAAGAATTGTGATATCTTAAAAATCATTTGGCCGGGTGTGGTGGCTAACGCCTGTAATCCCAACACTTTGGGAGGCCTGGGTGGG
This sequence comes from Macaca nemestrina, assembly GCF_043159975.1. Taxonomy (NCBI): domain Eukaryota; kingdom Metazoa; phylum Chordata; class Mammalia; order Primates; family Cercopithecidae; genus Macaca; species Macaca nemestrina. The sequence continues at coordinate 117,437,344 of NC_092133.1, read as the reverse complement.
TGGATCACTTGAGGTCAGGAGTTCAAGAATAGCCTGGCCAACATCATGAAACCCCATCTCTACTAAAAACACAAAAATTAGCCAGGCATGGTGGCGGGTGCCTGTAATACTAGCTACTCAGGAGGCTGAGGCAGGAGAATTTCTTGAACCCAGGAGGCAGAGGTTGCAGCGAGCTGAGATCAAGCCATTGCACTCCAGCCTGGGAGACAGAGTGAGACTCTGTCTCAAAAATAAAAGGAGGAGGAGGAGGAGGAGGAAGAGAAGGAGGAGAAGGAGAAGGAGAAGGGGAAGGAGATCATTTGAGTCATTTTTAAGAAAGCAAAGTTAGTGTGACAAAGTTTGTTTCATAGACATATTTAATAAAGGACTAAGACACCCTGATAACTAAAGCTATTAAAAATAAAAATATGCGACTGCTAAAGTATTAAAGTCACTTAAAGGGTGAACTACAAGTTTTCAAGATAGTTTATTCAAGGAAAGGTAGATTTGCCTCGACTTGGCCTATTTCAGCCAAGTAGTTTATCTTAAATACACACACGAAGGGATAATAGTATTATGGTTATGATTTAGAAAGTATCTTTATCGGCCAGGCGTGGTGGCTGACACCTGTAATCCCAGCATTTTGGGAGACTGAGGCAGGCGGATCACCAGAGGTCAGGAGTTTCAGAACACCCTGGCCAACATGACGAAACCCCGTCTCTACTAAAAATACAAAAATTAGCCAGGTGTGGTGGGACATGCCTGTAATTCCAGCTACTCAGGAGGCTGAGGCACGAGAATTGCTTTAACGTGGGAGGTGGAAGGTGCAGTGGCGTGAGATGGCACCACTGCACTCCAGGCTGGGCGACAAGAGCAAAACTCCATCTCAAAAAAAAAAAAAGAAAAGAAAAGAAAAAAGAAATAAAGTATCTTTAGCTTTTAGTACTGCATGTTGAAATATTTGTGGAAAAATAATATTTGCTTTAAAATATCTGTTGTAGGAAGATATAAATGGAAAACGATCAGTCCAGTTGAAAATTATTAAAGCTGGACAATGTGTACATGAAAATCATTATTCTCTCTGCTTTTGTATATATTTTTAATTTCCAAATTAAAAGAATGACATAAATATGCATGCATGTACATATTCAAGTAAATATTGTGATTTGGCTTAAATATTACATACTGATTCTCTAAACCCACCAGACTTCTAAGTATGAGCTATAATTGGCATTAATCTTACAGTGTTTTAGAGCATTTTGAAATGTCCTTAGAGGCTGAGCAAGGTGGCTCAATCCTGTAATCCCAGCACTTTGGGAGGTCGAGGCGAGTAGATCACCCTCAGATGAGGTCAGGAGTTTGAGACCAGCCTGGCCAACATGATGAAACCCCGTCTCTACTAAAAATACAATAATTAACCAGGCGTGGTGGCAGGTGCCTGTCATCCCAGCTACTCAGGAGGCTGAGGAAGGAGAATTGCTTTAACCTGAGAGATGGAGGCTGGAGTGAGCTGAGATCGTGCCACCACACTCCAACCTGTGTGACAGAGCAAGACTCGGTCTAAAAAAAAAGAAAAGAAAAGAAAAGAAAAAAGAAATGCCCTTAGAAATGGTCTGCAACAAATTCCTCATGTTACAGATGAAACAATTGATTACCGTTGCCAAACTACATACTGCTAGTTAGTGGCCAAAGGACTAGTAATGTCTCCTAACTTCCCAATTTAGCCTTGCCAAAAATGTCAGGAAACAGAGCAGCCAGTTGCGACTCACAGTGCATCCCACCCTATTTTGTCGCAAACTTTTCCGCTTCTTGGGCAATTGCTTCATTTGGTTTAGGCAAAGAAAGTTGAAAATGTAAAAACATGTTTTCTTTCTATCTCTTTTCACTTGACAGGGTGGCCATTTAAGTTCTAAGTGTTTGTCCACTCGTACTTCTAAGTAAATGTACTAAAAACTATTGTTTCAGAAATATCTTTTGAAAGCAGGAAATTGTTGGGTAAATATGCTTAATCACTCCTCACATCATTTTCATGTAAGTTTGTTTGTTTGTTTGTTTGTTTTTTGAGACGGAGTCTCGCTCTGTCCCCCAGGCTAGAGTGTAGTGGCGCGATCTCGGCTCACTGCAACCTTTGCCTCCTGGGTTCAAGCAATTCTCCTGCCTCAGCCTCCCGAGTAGCTGGGACTACAGGCGCCCGACACCACACCCAGGTAATTTTTGTATTTTTAGTACAGATGAGGTTTCACCATATTGGCCAGGCTGGTCTCAAACTCCTGACCTCGGGTGATCCGCCTGTCTCGGCCTCCCCTAGTGCTGGGATTACAGGCATGAGGCACCGTGCCCAGCCTGTTTCTTTGGCCCCAAGAAGACTAGTTTAGCCTGGAAAATTACAACTGTGGCTCTGAGGCGTTCCCCAAGGTTTGGCACAATCTTAGATCAAGCGGATTGGATAGAAGCCAGGCATGAAATTTCAGGCTAACATGAGCCTTCCTCTCAGTAGAGTCCTCTCCCAACTTAGCTGCCCACGGATGGGGCTCTTAGGGGAAAGAGAGGGATGCAAAGAGTATCCTAGGATCAGGCTTTTATGAGACTGCTAATATCTCAGTTTCTTCCTTTTTCAGATGGGTGAGTCAAGTGAAGACATAGACCAAATGTTCAGCACTTTGCTGGGAGAGATGGATCTTCTGACTCAGGTAAACTTCCCTTTTTAACTGGCAAATTAGAAAACAAAAATAGAGTTGCTGAATTTCATTATAACATGACAAGGGAGCTGTCTTTTTTAAAACCCTGAAGATTGGCAACATTATATAGTTCTGATATAATATAATTGTGACAATGACAGATTAAAAAAAAAAGTTTGTTCCTGACTATACACTTTTGAGATCAGTAGTTTAATACATTGATCAGACATACATCAAACTTGTAGTATCCAAATATTTACCAATAGAGAAATTTACCCCCAAGTTTACTACCCTACAACCACCAGCACTGAGCCATTTGCCTGTGGTTACCTTTATATAAACTCACTAAGAAAATATTATCTTTGTTTGATTTTGGGGTGTTTTTGAGACAGAGTCTCACTCTGTTGCTTAGGCTGGAGGGCAGTGGCACAATCATGGTTCACTGGAGCCTCAACTTCGTGGGCTCAAGTGATCCTCTGGCCTCAGCCTCCCAAGTAGCAGGGACTACAGGTGCACGCCACCACACCCAGCTAATTTTTTTTTCTTTTGTAGAGATGAGATCTCACTATGTTGCCCAGGCTGGATATCATCTTTAGTAAAGACTTTTTACCAACCCTTGAGGAAATGCTATATTTTAAATAACTAAGGGGGAGTTTTGGTGCCTCGTGATTAGACTGTAAGAACTTAGTACCCTCAAAGGAATGTGAAAACCACTCAGCCATAGACATAAAAAAGCCCCTGGCATCAAGATCAGATTGACTCAGAGGTCACTGAGCCCCACTGTCAGCGCCACTACAGCCAGGCAGCTGCTAACCCAGGGGCCACTAAGCCAGGTTACAGTCAGGTGCTAACCCAGGGGCCACTAAGCCAGGTTACAGTCAAGTGGGCTTTAGAGCGTCTCAGAGTGTGCTCGTAAATGAGCCTTTGACTAAGAAGGTAACCAGCTCATCACTTTGCTGCATAAAATGTCAAAAGAAGAATAAGCCAGTATTCCTAAATAAGATAGGGGTCTTCTAAAGCTTTCTTAAAAAAAAAAACCAAATGAATAGTCTGTGTTTTGAAAGACTATTTATTTTAGGAAAAATAAACCAATTCTAGACTGGGCGCAGTGGCTCACACCTGTATTCCCAGCACTTTGGGAGGTCGAGGTGGGCAGATCACAGGTCAGGAGTTCGAGACCAGGCTGACCAATATGGTGAAACCCCATCTCTACTAAAAACACAAAAATTAGCCGAGCCTGGTGGCGGGTGTTTGTAATCCCAGCTACTCAGGAGGCTGAGGCAGGAGAATCGTTTGAACCCAGGAGCAGAGGTTACGGTGAGCCAAGATTGTGCCATTGCACTCCAGCCTGGGCGACAGAGTGAGACTCTGTTTCAATAAAAACAAAAATAAAAAAATAAACCAATTCTAGTTAGCATCTACTTTATATTCCCAATAAGATTCAGAAAAGTTTAGATTCTATGAAAGAAGGGATAAGATACAAGACAGTTGGCTTAGAGGAAAGGGTGCTGGTTAAAAGGTGTTAGGATGACAACCACATTTATTTATTTATTTATTTATTTATTTATTTATTTATTTATTTCTCTTTCTCTTTCTTTCTTTCTCACTCTCATTCTTTCTCTCTCTTTCTTTCTTTGTTTCTTTCTTTCTTTCTTTCTCTCCCTTCCTTCCTTCCTTCTTCTTTCTTTCTTTCTTTTTTTTTTTTTTTTTTTTTGAGACAGAGTTTCACTCTGTCAGCAGACTGGAGTGCAGTGGCACAATCTCGGCTCACCGCAACCTCTGTCTCCCAAGTTCAAGCGATTCTCCTCTCTCATCCACCCTGCCCCCGCCCCCCACATTATCTGGGGTTACAGGTGCATGCCACCACACCCAGCTAATTTTTGTATTTTTAGTAGAGAAGGGGTTTCACCATGTTGGCCTGGGTGGTCTCTATCTCCTGACATCGTGATCTGTCCACCTTGGCCTCCCAAAGTGCTGGGATTACAGTTGTGAGCCGATGGCAACCACATTTCTAAAGATGAGGACTGTGTTTTCTCCTCCCATGGCGGAGGAAAGTTTAAGGGAACGTGTGTGGTCTCTCTGTACCGGTTCTCTCATTCCTGCAGCCAGTGGGGGAAGTGTTCTGATGGGCCAGAGTCTGGGATTTTTGCAGGACCACATTTAAGTATTGTTACTGTAAGGCAAGAACAGGAAAGAGGCTGGGCATGATGGTTCACACCTATAATCCCAGCACTTTGGGAGGCCAAGACAGGAGGCTCACTTGAGCCCAGGAGTTAAAGACCAGCCTGGGCAACATAGTAAGACTCATTTTTATTAAAAAAAAAAAAAAAAAAAAAAAAGGAATAGGAAAAGGCCCCTTTTAGTCTCTTGGACCTGCCTTCACACAAAGCCCTTTTGGTTTTTGCTGTTTCTTTGTTGCGGCCAAGTGGATGCAGTCATAGGTTTGCTTGGCTAAACAGCCCTGCCAACCGGTAGGTTCTCAAGATTTTAGGCTAAAGAAGTATTTTACTACAACAGACTGCATCCTCAAACAATTTATCTCCTCCAAGTAATTGGATATTTATTTCTTTGATGTCATGACTTAAGTCATTACAGAATTATTTGTATACATGTATATGTATAGTGTGTGTGTTCACCATTACAAGACATTATTTGTTCTTTTTAAAAATTAACTACCTCATTCTCATTGACATGTTCCATTTCAAGATCTTCCTTCTAGAATAATTTTTAAGCTCTAATTTTCTATAGGAGAAAAATTACATAAAACATTTTCAAGTTACAATATGGTTTTCATAGAACATGCTAAGGGAGAAAATGTGTAAATAATACATGGTTTTTGACTTGCTGAGTAAAGTGTGCTACAGAAATGTTTGTATCATGAATAACTTTGACGGGGGTCTTTTTTTCACAGAGTTTAGGAGTTGACACTCTCCCTCCTCCTGACCCTAACCCACCCAGAGCTGAATTTAACTACAGTGTGGGGTTTAAAGATTTAAATGGTAAGCATAACCATTTCTTTTCTTAAGCAATTCAAAATCATGATGATGATTCAAATCAGTATGAAACTATAATTTGAAAACTAAATTAAAGGAACCTAAACATCATGATAAATATCATTGTTAAAATCATGGATTTCAGACTGGGTTTTACTGTGTCTTGATTGAATTGAGAGAATCAAGAAGATATTTTTGCCAATAACGAAAGGGAACACCATTCTGCATTTGTGAAAAGTCTCAAAATGATCTTGCACTTTAAAGTAAGGGGAGTTTCTTCTTATTACTAAGCCCATAGAGTAACAAGGAGTAGTATATGAAAATATTAATAAGGAAATGACCCTTCAGTGATAGAAATCAACTATTTCATAATGATTAATAAATATGAATGGATACTTCATATTTTATTTAAAATATTTTTAAATTTATATGTAATATATACTTATATGTAATTTAGTCTACTTGACATTTTTTCATTTTTCCTGAACTTGTCACTTTATTTTATTACCAAAAATCTCTCAGCCATGCATGGTGGCTCACGCCTGTGATCCCAACACTTTAGGAGGCCAAGGCGGGAGGACTGCTTGAGCTCAGGAGTTTGAAACCAGCCTGGACAGCATGGCAACACCCCATCTCTACGAAAAATAAAATAAAAAAAGAGCCAAGTGTGGTGGCATGTGCCTGTGGTCTCAGCTGCTTGGGAGGCTGAGGCAGGAAGATCAAGGCTGCAGTGAGCTGTGCTTCTGCCACTGCACTCCACCCTGGGCAACAGAATGAGGTTCTACCTCAAGAAAATAAAAAACAAAACAAAACAAAAACTCTCAGTTTATTTAAGTGGAGACATCTTTAGGCCACATGCTATTCATATTATAATAAGTCTTGAGGCCGGGTACAGTGGCTTAAGCCTGTGATCCCAACACTTTGGGAGGCCAAGGCGGGCAGATCACGAGGTCAGGAGATCGAGACCATCCTGGCTAACACGGTGAAATCCCGTCTCTACAAAAAATACAAAAAATTAGCCGAGTGTGGTGGCGGGCGCCTGTAGTCCCAGCTGCTCGGGAGGCTGAGGCAAGAGAATGGCGTGAACCCAGGAGGTGGAGCTTGCAGTGAGCCGAGATCACACCACTGCGCTCCAGCCTGGGTGACAGAGTGAGACTCCATCTCAAAAAAAATAATAATAATAAGCCTTGAAGTAATCACTTTCAAGTTATTGAAAACTCCCTGCAACTCTGGAAGAAGATTTCCCAAAGACTTGCAGTGCCTACCAAAAATGTGAAAAGCAAGATAGGAGAGAAGTTCAATTATAGAAATCCAGAATTCCAAGTTTTATTTCTGTGCTTCTCTGGATTTTTTTTTTTTTTTTTTTTTTTTTTTTTTCCGGGCAGAGTCTCTCTCTGTCACCCAGGCTGGAGTGCAGTGACGGGATCTCCACTTAGTGCAACCTCTGCCCTCTGGGTTCAAGCGATTCTCTTGCCTCAGCCTCCCAAGTAGCTGGGACTACAGGCAAGAGCCACCACGCCCAGCTAGTTTTAGTAGAGACGGGGTTTTGCCTTGTTGGCTAGGCTGGTCTCGAGCTCCAAATCTCAGGTGATCCACCTGTTTCAGCCTCCTAAAGTGCTGGAATTACAGGCGTGAGGCATGGCATCCAACCAGGATTTCTCTGTTTCTATCATTTCCAGTAATTTTGTAACAAACCATTAGGTTCCAGTGACTGTTTCTTGATAAATTATAATATACCTCTTTTGATTTTCTCTTTTTCCTACACTCTTTTTATTTGCCACACAAATTTATTATTCCTGCCAGTCATTTCCACCAAGATGGTAACATTCATGAAGTTTTTTACAAAAGCAGGCCAGGCATGGTGGCTCACGCCTATAATCCCAGCACTTTGGGAGGCCAGTGCTGGTGGATCACTTGAGGTCAGGAGTTCAAGACCAGCCTGGCCAACATGATGAAACCCCATCTCTACTAAAAGTACAAAAATTAGCCAGGCATGGTGGCAGGCACCTGTAATCTCAGCTACTTGGGAGGCTGAGGGACCAAAATCACTGGAACCCAGAAGGTGGAGGTTGCAGTGAGCCAAGATTGCACCACTGCGCTCTAGTCTGGATGACAGAGCAAGACTCTGTCTAAAAGAAAAAGCAAAAAAAAAAAAAAAAAGCAATACATTTTTGTAAAATTATGATTGCAATAGATAACATACACTTGCACATATGAACAATGCAAATTTAGCCTTTTATCCTCACTACATCATAACAGCCGCATGCTTTATAATCAATTCAATTAAAATTAAAATTTAATCAATATTTCAGTTTAATTATAGTCATCTCAACTGACGCTTTCTAAGCACTAACTCAGTGCCTGGTATCACAACACTGACAATGATAGGAGCAATGATACCCAGACACCCAGCAAGATATAAACACAGTGATGTTACATCACAGTAATAAGACACTATTCTCATTAAGGAAACAAGATGTACACATGTGGTCTAATTTGGATACGGGACAAGACAATTAAAAACTACTGCTATGTATGGAAAATTAAATTTGTATGGAATTAGATTAAGAATAGATTTCTTTTGTCTTCACTTTAAAACACTGCTAAAATGAGTTCAAAATATTTTGCCCAGGCTGGGTGCGAGCCTGTAATCATGCTTGTAATTCCATCACTTTGGGAGGCCAAGACAGGAGGATCACTTAATCCCAAGAGTTTGAGACAAGTCTGGGCAACATAGTGAGACGACTGTCTCTAAAAAAATTTAAAAATTAGCCAGGCATGCTCGTATGTGCCTGTAGTCCCAGCTACTTGGGAGGCTGAGGTGGGAGGATTGCTTGAACCCATGAGGTGGAGGCTACAGTGAGCTATGATCCTACCACTGCACTGCAGCCTGGGCAACAGAACAAAAGCCTGTTTAAAAAAAAAAATAATTGCCCAAAGTCATTCAGAGAGTCAGTGACTAATTTCAGAATAAAATCTATTTCTATCCCATTCCCCAATTCCATATTACTCAATTCTATATTCATAAATTTAGCTAATCTTTATTAAAACATTTCATCTCTATTGATAAATTTAGAAATCTTTAATATATTAAAAATCTATTAATAACTAATATAATAATTCAATTTATTAAATTTGCTTTGGAAATTACTAATATAAGTATTATTATGGAGGTTTTGTCCCCAAAATTTTTATAATAGAGTAAAGGTTTATATGTCAACAGTCACAATGTGATTGATTACATTAGAAAATTATAAATATGCTTCTTTAGTTCTATATATATTTTCTCTGAAAACATTTTAAATTAATTTAACTTGATTTTATAAAGAAATTATATATAAGCTGGGCCTGATAGCTCTCGCCTGTAATCTTAGCACTTCAGGAGGCTGAGGCAAGGGGATCACTTGAGGCCAGGAGTTCGAGACCAGCCTGGTCAACATGGCAAAACCCTGTCTCTACTAAAAATACAAAAATTATCGAGGCAAGGTGGTGCACACCTGTAATCCCAGCTGCTCGGGAGACTGAGGCAGGAGAATTGCTTGAACCCAAGAGGCAGAGGTTGCAATGAGCTGAGATCATGCCACTGCACTCCAGCCTGGGTGACAAAGCGAGACTCTGTCTCAAAAAAAAAAAAAAAAAAAAGAAGTTGTATATAAAAGTGATTTACAGTAAAATAAACTCTTTTTTTTGTAAATTTTTTTTTTTTTTTTTTTTTTTGTATTTTTAGTAGAGACGGGGTTTCACCGTGTTAGCCAGGATGGTCTCGATCTCCTGACCTCGTGATCCGCCTGTCTCAGCCTCCCAAAGTGCTGGGATTACAGGCTTGAGCCACCGCGCCCGGCCAAAATAAACTCTTTTAACACATTGAGGAAACCCAAACTTTAGTCCCAGTACTGTAAACTAGCACTACTAGCATTACTGTAATATGCTGTGTGGCGTTTATGATGATGATGTCTGACAATGTATCCTTTCACAAAGCTTATTTGTTACTGAATAGGCTTCATTCCGGCTGCTCCCATTTCCTCAGTCTGGTTCATCATACCTATAGCAGCTAGAATTCTCCTCATGGATCACTTCCTTCCTGCCCATCCTTTGTTCATTATATTCACCATATCATATATGCCTGATCATCAAAGTACTCCACCAGGACTACTCACTGACACCACCTCCACTACACCACATGATCTAATCAATGTTCAGGATCACACAGATTACCATAGTAATCCCACACATGGAAGAAATCCTAAGGTGATCTCTCCTCCCTCCCTCTCACTCTGAAAATTTTTGTCTTTCCTGTCTTTTAAAAGTTAACTCCCAGCTTACTATCTTCATTAAGTTTCTACCATTTAATCCCATAATTTTTTAATTCCTTGCCACCTATGGTGCTTTAATTTCTGCTATTTATCATTAATTGCTCTTGGCTGGGCACAGTGGCTCTTGCCTGTAATCCCAGCACTTTGGGAGGCTGAGTTGGGAAGATCGCTTTAGCCCAGGAGTTTGAGACCAGTCTGGGCAACATGGCGAAACCCTGTCTCTACACAAAATACAAAATTTAGCTGGACCTGGTGACATGCACCTGTAATCCCAGCTGCTTGGGAGGCTGAATTGGGAAGATCGCTTGAGCCTGGGAGGCAGAGATTGCAGTGAACCGAGATCACACTATGGCACTCCGGCCTGGGCAATAGAGTGAGACTCTGTCCCAAATAAATAAATAAATAAAAATTTTTAAAAAATTGCTCTTTCTCCGAATGTGAAGTTTTCTACAGTTAGGTGGTGAGCCTATAGAAGCTCCATCTTCACCCCAAAGTAACAGGCACATTAAACCCCAGTTGGTTGAAATCCAGTTTCTTCTAAATAGCAGCAGTACTCTATTTGCCCTCCAAATGCTTAGGGAAAACTCCCCTTCCATCCATTTCCAATGCTCTCCCCTCCCCTACTTTTCTAAAACTCTGAGATCTTACACTATAATATGCAAGGATTTCCTACTTAAGCATCTATTCATGGGCTTGGATTTGACTTTATAGCTGGTGTGTCAGGTGCCCCAGTGTAGAGAACACATTTCCTCCATTTATTTTCTTGGTATTAGAAACTCACTCGGATTAACCATGCAACAAATGCAGCAACAGTCCTTTAGGAATTCCTATACTTGTGCTATTGAATTAAAATATTCTCAATCTTCTCACTATATCATAACCAATCAAAATAAGGATTCCTTTCTACTCAAATATTATGCTTAAAAATTATCTTCTTTCTGTTTTTCCAGATGCAAGTAGTTGTTTATACCATTAATGTGATTTTCCCTACTAGAGTCCTTAAATGCACTGGAAGACCAAGACTTAGAGGCTCTCATGGCAGATCTGGTAGCAGACATCAGTGAAGCTGAGCAGAGGACAATCCAGGCACAGAAAGAGTCCTCGCAGAATCAATATCATTCAGCATCTCTACAGGCATCAAATTTTAGTGGTGCAGCCCCTCTTGGTCATGGAACAAATGTTGCTGCCACTGGTATCAGCCAATATGAGGATGACTTACCACCTCCACCAGCTGATCCTGTGTTAGACCTTCCACTGCCGCCACCACCTCCTGAACCTCTCTCTCAGGTAAGTGCGTGGGACCAGAGTCGGCAGGGCCATCAGCCTCTGCTACCTATCACTGATGTTCTCTGAAGTGATCATTACATTCCAAAGTTTGTGCATCCAAAGATCTGACATACTAAAAAACCAAGATACAGAGCATGCTCGTTGCAAAGCTAGAACACTGCGTAAACAAGCCACATGGGTGTATATCAAGAATGTATTAGGGTCATATTCAGGATTTACTATAGTTTGCTTAAAAAATATTTGTATGCAAACACTCTTTGATAAAACTCAGTCTTTTGGGGACATGTTTTATTAATATCATATTGAAATGTGGAACTGATTGTATATTTCCATGTCCCTGCTCCTAGCTCAGTACATAGAGATTGGACGGCATTCATTATACATTTTCTGAGTAGAGTGAAATTGAATTTTGTTGAACTTGGCAGCCCTGTTCAGTAGGACAGGCACATCCAAGTATCACTTGTAATGTCATAGTTGGGGAGGGTGTTACAAAGCAGGCAGGTGATGGGTGCTTGATATTGATAAATTTCTGAATATTGAAAAACAGACAACTGGAAAGTTTAAATTATCATTATTTGGGATATTAACTCATAGTATGTCTCTCATAAAAGTAAAAAGAGCACTTTTAAGGATTTTCTTTATAGAGTAAGCCAAATGTTTTAGAGGAGAGTCCAGTTCAATTTCTGCTTCCACAGTTGTCACACTGTGTCATGATGTTTGGTCCTCACAAATAAGAGCCTAGGGACCCTGAAGGTCATACAATGCCTTTTGAATGAACAAATATTGAACATAAATCAAATATTAAATTATACTCTATCACACACAGTGCTCTACTGTGTACTTATTATAGAAAATTTATGTGAAAATGGAGATCAATATAGAACAGAGACTCTTAATGTAGGGTCCATGAAGATTTCGAGGGGGCCATGCGACCCCTGAAAGTAAACAAAGTACGAAGTTGAATGCACTTGTGAAGCTTTATGGGCTTTCTTAAAGGGGCTTGTGGCTCAAAAAACAATTTGAGAACCACTGCTATAAAAAGATACATGCCTATATTCAAGTAATTAGAATGTAACCAGAACAGCTCCTTTCCTTATCATTATAAATAGAAGAGAGACTTAACTTGCCAAACTCAAAGAACTTTGGGCTCATAAAACACTTCACTCACTTTTCTGCCTGTTCATATGAGCTTGTCAGTGTTCATATGTTTTTTGGTGAATTGTAAGTTTAAATTTCATTCTCTTGGGCCTGGTGCAGTGGCTCACGGCTGTAATCCCAGTACTCTGGGAGGCCAAGGCAGATGGATCACAAGGTCATGAGATCAAGACCATCCTGGCTAACACAGGGAAACCCCATCTCTATAAAAATACAAAAAATTAGCCGGGCGTGGTGGCGGGCACCTGTAGTCCCAGCTACTTGGGAGGCTGAAGCAGGAGAATGGTGTGAACCTGGGAGACAGAGCTTGCAGTGAGCCGAGATCGCACCACTGCACTCCAGCGTGGGTGACAGAGCAAGACTCCATCTCAAAAAAAAAAAAAAATATATATATATATATATTCAGTGTCTCTTAACCTTTGGGGACATTAAGAACCCCTTTAAGAATCTAATTTAAAAAAATAGAAATCCCCAAAAAGACATCCTGATCCAAAAGTGTGTATATAATTTCTGAGAGTGTTCAAATCCCTGGAGATGTGTCAATCTACAGATTCCTTAGGTCGGATCCCAGTTTGTGGGCCAAGCAGATTTTTGTGATCTAAATATACGAACCACTGTTAAAGTCATCATTTCATCTTTTAAGTTACCATTCCCAAGCTATAAAGAGTGGCTGCCTTCTATATCTTTGAGCTGAAGAATTTTGTTATAGCCATTTAAATTCTGAAAATTGAATGTTTCGGGTGATGGATACCCCATTTATCCAGATGTGATTATTACACATTGTATGTCTTTAAAAAGTAATTAATACATTCTGAAAATCAAGCATGTGAAATTTGGTAACTTTTGCTAACATAAAGTAGCTAAGACACTAGCAATGACAGAAGTGATTACTCACTGGTATTATTTAATGGACTGTAATGAAGAATATCTTGCCCTTTTTCAGGAAGAGGAAGAAGCCCAAGCCAAGGCTGATAAAATTAAGCTGGCGCTGGAAAAACTGAAGGAGGCCAAGGTTAAGAAGGTGAATCATGAATCCCATTTGCATGGGGGCAGTTAAATTAAGGACCTGTGGTTATGCTTAATGATAAAAACAAAATGAAGCCAGGCACGGTGGCTCACACCTGTAATCCCAGCACTTTGGGAGGCCGAGGTGGGTGGATCACGAGGTCAGAAGATCGAGACCGTCCTGGCTAACACGGTGAAACCCCCTCTCTACAAAAATAAAAAAAATTAGCTGGGTGTGGTGGCAGGTGCCTGTAGTCCCAGCTACTTGAGAGGTTGAGGCAGGAGAATCACTTGAACCCAGGAGGCGGAGGTTGCAGTGAGCTGAGATCGAGCCACTGCACTCCAGCCTGGGAGACTCCGTCTCAAAAAAAAAAAAAAAAAAAAAAAAGAAAGAAAGAAAGAAAGAAAGGAAAAAAAGAAAAAAGAAAAAAAAATGTTGAGTGATACTTTCCAAATAGTTGTAATTTTCAAAACCTTTTAAGGACAAAGGTAGAGAACAATTGTTCTTTCTATATCATCAGTTAGCTCACTTGTGATTGATAAATAAGGGATTTGTGTTACTATAAACGTAGAGGTTTCCTTGGCTTGTACATGATTTTTTTTTTGCTGGCTTATACATGAATTTTCCTGGGAGCTGGAATGGTGGGAGTAGAATTATACCTTCAACAAGAAAGGAAAGGACCTTTGGCTTGGCTGCTGTCCAGGCAGGGGCCCTTTCAGCTCTATCTTAAGAAATTTTAAAACAAGTTTGCACATCCAGGGCTCCCTTCCTTTGAGCCGGCCTCTCCGGGATTTTGCAAAGTTCTGGGTTGATAGCAGGTGGCGCCACCTTTGGGGACTGCCTTAACTGGGTCAGAGCTCAGCTTCTTTTGGCCTGGCCTCCGCTTTTCCGCAATTGCTCTTGTGCCCTTTTCCTATGCCCTGGCGCAGCTGTCAGCCCTGCTGCTGCCCTAGATGTCCAAGTTATCTCCCAGGGTACCAAATGCTGTTTTTGCTGGTGCTCTGGTTTCAAAATAGGTTTTGAGTAATCTGCCCTTAACCCTACTTTCCTAATAAGCCTGTAACTTGATCATGCATGTTTTTTTTACAGAGTATAGGTTTTTGAAGAAGACATGTATTGTATTATAGCAAGAGATACAGCTGCATTTAACCTCACTAGAAGAATATACCTAATGATAATAAAGTGTTAATAATAGTTAGGCTGGGCGCGGTGGCTCGCACCTATAATCTTAACACTTTGGGAGGCTGAGGTGGGTGGATCACCCGAGGTCAGGAGTTCAAGACCAGCCTGGCCAACACAGTGAAACCCCGTCTCTACTAAAAGTACAAAAATAAGCTGGATACAGTGGTGTGCACCTGTGATCCCAGCTACTCAGGAGGCTGAAGCAGGATAATCATTTGAGCCCAGAAGGCGGGGGTTGTCGTGAGCCAAGATTGCACCACTGCACTCCAGCCTGGACCGCAGAGCGAGACTCCATCTCAAAAAAACAAAAAATTTTTAAAAATAGTTAATTTGGTAAAGTAAGGGAAAGATGAAACAGTCTTCATCATGTTTTGTTTCGAGACAGGGTCTTGCTCTATCACCCAAACTGATCATGGCTCACTGCAGCCTTAAACTCCTGGGGTCAAGCAATCCTCCTCCCTCAGCCTCCTGAGTAGCTGGAACCACAGGCATGTACTACCATGCCCGGCTATTTTTATTTTTTGTAGAGTTGAGGCCTCCCTATGTTGCCTAGGCTGGTCTTGGACTCCTAGGCTCAAGCAAGCCACCCATCTCAGCCTCACAAAGTGCTGGGATTACAGGTGTGAGCCACGATGCCTGGCTCTTCATCTGATTTCAACTGCTGAAGCAAATAACATCTCTGAGACTCATTCAGAATTTTCTGTTGAGAGTTGCATGAATTGTCCTTTTCACATAGGGCTTTACACTTTCTATTCCCATGGCACCTATCACAGTTCTCTGAATGAAGGCGTTCAATACCTGCTGATAGATGGATATTCAGGAAGTATTCCTTGGCTGCCCCTGGAGCCAGACTTTCAAGGTTCATCTAGGGGACTCTTCCCAGATTAGTCTGGTTCCACTCATTCCAAACATGCCCAAATTTCCTTACCATTTTCTCCCCGTTTTCCACAAGTGATTAATTCCACAGCCAATCTTTGGAACTCCACATCCTCATCTGCCTTGCCCTTTTCTCAAACCTTGGTTAAATTCAACTTTCCTCCTGCTCAGTCCTGGGCACTCAGTGAGCTACCCTGGTTCAATCACTCTCTCACCGACAAAACCATTTTTTTTTCAGAGACAAGGGTCTCATTCTGTTGCCCAGGTTGGTCTCAAACTCCTGGCATCAAGTGATCCTCCCACCTGGGCCTCCCAAAGTGCTGGGATTACAAGCATGAGCCACCACACCTGGCCTCAGCTAATGATTTTGTTGCCCGTGTCGCAGGGAAAATAGACGCACTCAAAACAAAAGTTGTGCAAGCTCCCGCCAAGACATCTACCTATCTACCTGCGTGCATCTCTACCCACATATCCCATATTCTTTCCTTAATGATGGATGAATCATTATGTGTCTGCCGAGGGCCAGCTTCTTCTCTTGGGCTGCAGTCTCTCTTCTTGTCCTCCTGTGCTCAAAAGTCTCTGATGTCTGCCCATCTCACACATGAAGCCAGAATGAATCCTCCCGGTGGCCTCCAGTCCTGCATGACATGGCGACCAGTCACCTCCCTGGCCTCACCTCCCAGCATTCACTTCTTCATTCCCCTCATTCCAGCTGCTGGTCTCCTGACTGCCCCTCAAGCACTCCAGGCCTGCCCTTGCCTTGGGACCTTGCCGCCCACATCCCCAGTACTCCCAATCCTTCCCCCACTTTAGTGTTCCCCTCAGTGCTTAACACTACCCTATTTGTGTGTGTGTGTGGGGGGGGGGTGTGTCAAGGTCTTGCTCTGTCACCCAGGCTGGAGTGCAGTGGTGCTATCACAGCTCACTGAAGCCTCAAATTCCTGGGCTCAAGTGATCTTACCACCCAGCCTCCCAGGTAGCTCGGACTACAGGTATGCACCACCATGGCCCGCTATTTTTAAAAATTATTTGTAGAGAAAGGGTCTGGCCATGTTGCCCAGGCTGGTCTCAAACTCTTGGCCTCAAGCAATCCTCCCACTTCAGCCTGTCGAAGTGCTGGGATTACAGGCATGTAATAGTGGTTAAAATAGTTAATTTGGTAAATTAAGGAAAAGATGAAACGGGCATGTAATCCAGCACTTTGGGAGGCTGAGGTGGGAGGATTGCTTGGCCTGGCCTACTTTACTTATTTGTCCTATGTATTGCCCGTATCCCCTCCCC
This sequence comes from Macaca nemestrina, assembly GCF_043159975.1. Taxonomy (NCBI): domain Eukaryota; kingdom Metazoa; phylum Chordata; class Mammalia; order Primates; family Cercopithecidae; genus Macaca; species Macaca nemestrina. The sequence goes on along the minus strand of NC_092133.1, from coordinate 117,420,594 downwards.
ACCACCCCATAGGATCTTCCCCAGGGATCTTTGTCTCTTTTCCCCACCAATGCATCCCCATCTCTTAGAATAGATGCCAGGATCACACAGAGGTGAATAAGTCAAGTGTGGTCCCTGCTTGTGGAGAGCTAGAGTCTAGTTAGACTCTAGCTCTGAAGAAAATAAACCAGGGAGAAGTGACAGAGAGTACACAGGCAACCCTTCCGGATGGATTTGGTGCCAAGGAGGCCTCTCTGAGCAGGCAGCCCTGGAGGGAAGGCCTTTGGCCAGAAGCAGCTGGATGCACATGGGTGTGGTGCTAGGGGGCATTCCAGGCAGAGGAAACGGAGAGTGAAAGATGGTCCAGCAAGAATGAGCTCCGGGAGGTGGGGAAAAAAGGAAACAACTGAGGACAGAGAGGCAGCCGGGAGACACGGGGTCTCATAGGTCCACGGAGAAGTTTGAGTTGTATTGTAAGTGCAATGGGAAACCATTTGAGGGTTTTAAACAGGGGAGTGTAAGATGAATATATGGCTTTTAAAGGTCATAAAGGGCCAGGCACAGAGGATCACACCTCTACTCTCAACACTTTGGGAGGCCGAGGCAGGAAGATTGCTTGAGGCCAGAAGTTAAGACTAGCCTGGGCAACAGAGCAAGAGCCCATCTCTACAAAAATAAAAATTGTTTTTCATTAACTGGGCATGGTGGTTCACACATGTAATCGCAGCTACAGGAGGCTGAGGTGGGAGGATCCCTTGAGCCCAGGAGTTCAAGGTTGCAGTGAGCTATGATCACACCACTGCACATCAGCCTGGGTGGCAGAGCAAGATCCTGTCTCTAAAATAAATAAGCATGGGTCATACTGGCTGCTTTGTGGAAAATGGATTGTAGGGGCAAGGTATGAGAGCAGGATTCTAGCACAAAATCTCACACATGGATAAACGTGTTGATCACACGTGGCTGGCAGCTGAGGATGAGCTGTGCTGAGTCATTGACTTTACCTCTCAAGATAAAAAGACAAAAGAAAAAGGTAACAGTAAACTTCATAATTAGACTATTTCAAGCCCCTGGATTATGTATAAAATATATTATTTATATATTTTCAGAAGCGGAAATGAAAAGAGAAGTTGTTTCTTAGATTAAAAGATAGAACAACCAGCAGGTTCCATCCATTCGCTTCAGCTGGAGATTAAGAGAACAGAAGGAGAGGGCAGGTATCTCCTGCCATATATCAGAAAGTGAGAGTGTTGCCATGATTTAGTTTAGATGAATTATAATGGTACACACAAAGCACAAGCTGCCTTGATTCAACAAGGAAGATGGAAAACAGAAGCCACTCTGATCAGTGAGGAAGGAAAGAAAATTACGAAGACAAGTTATGTATTTGCTCTGATTTCAGACACTCCGAATATATTTGTTCTGTGATGCAGAATATTAAGAAAATAACTGAGACACACTCATGCATTAAGAGAATAACTGCAATGTACTCATGCGTAATCTACAACATGTTTTTAAAGGATGGAAATCAAATCTATCTGTCATACTTTGCCCTCAAGTATTCTGTGGGCTGTTGACATCATTTTGAATTACAAATGATGTACACAGCTTGTGCTACAAAGATTTTGGAACTAGAAACAGAATCAGACTCATGCATTACTTTTATTGTTTTTTTAAAAGCCCTGTGACACCAGAGAACAGTTCCATCTGTAAATTTTATTACAGAAGCAAAAAAACAAAACTGTAAATGACTTAGGTCTAAGATATTTTTGTATTTAGGAACTTTGCCAAAAAAGAAGAAATTATAAAAGCTATAAAATCTTTAACGGATTATTTCAATTTTTTCACCCTTGAATCACTTTGCCCCATACCATATAGTGTAAATATGAAAGTATTTAGCTTCCTAAATCACATAACTGTGATTTAATGTTATGTGTTGGTATAGAGCTACTCTTTAGCTTGCAAATGTGAAGGAAGCTGTGAAGAATAGTAAATGTAATTTCTTCTTGTTAAACATCACAAGACTTCTCTTGGTTGTGTGTGTGTGTGTGTGTGTGTGTGTGCATGCGTGTGTATGTGTGTGTGTTTTCTAAATTCTATAATTGTGGACATTCATAAGTACATGTGGATTAACTCTAGTTTCCAATTTCTGCAAAAAGAAACCTTTAATCATCGCCAAATTATGTGGTTTAGTATTTTTTCTCTATATAAATGTTTTTATAGAACATAAAAAACAGCAACACGTGTTTTATTTTCTCAAGAATTCCTAAGCGGGATTGAAATGTAGTCAAACATCATTAATCTTTCCATCAGAAACATTAAATTTTCTAAGCCTTAACATTGGTAGTGTGTCTTAGCACGTGTAGCTACTTTACAGCAGTAATTCTCAGCAGAGAGCAGCAAGTACGCCTTCCACAGAAAATAAATCCTAGTAAAGACCGCTATTTGAAGAATTCTTCTTTTTCCATGCAACCCTCCATGACTCATTTCTAAGGTCACATGAATGGATCTTTGACACTGTGTTAGTTGGGCCTACCATTTTATCATCAAAAGACAAATACAGGGAAAAAGCAACTATCCAACTACAGATGTCTGAGTTAGAGATTTTCAAGGGAAAAAAAAAAGTATTCTTTAGGAAACCCTGGGATAAGGCTCTGATTTAAACGGTCCCTGGAGGAAGAAAGTATTTTGACTGCCCCATGTCTACATTTTGATCTTGGGGGTGTATGTGAATGTTGGAAATAGAAGGTGTTACATGAGTGCTTCAACTTTTGGTTGCTGCCTGCAACTCATCCAAATGGTTACCACCACACACACCCTTCCGTTGCTATCAGTAACTCTGCAGAACCATCTACAGGAGCTACACTCTTCAATCTGTTAACTATAGAGTGTTAGGAAGGAATGAAGCTACAGCCATACAACCCTGATCATGTTCCATCTCATCTGATCTCAGAAGCTAAACAGGGTCAGGCCTGGTTAGTACTTGGATGGGAGGCAGGAATGGGACAGAACCTCGCTGCTCAGAACCTAATCCAAACTTGTGGAGAGAAAGAAATGTTATCAAATTTATGGTTTCTCTCTCCCTTTTCAGTCCATCTAATTACTTTTTTTTAATAACGATGCGTCTTATTGGTGAATAACCAGGACCAACCATAAGCTCATATGCTACAAATACACAGGTGTCAAAGAAAATCCAAAGCCTAGCTGCATTATTTCACGAATTAATTCTGTTACATTACATGAAAATCAGGGTCTCTCTAACGAATAAGATTTTAGTTGTTGTTGTTGTTTTCTTTCCTTTTTTTTTTTTTTTTTTTTGAGACAGAGTCTCACTCCATGCCCTAGGCTGGAGTGCAGTGCTGCAATCTCAGCTCACTGCAACTTCTGCCTCCCAGTTTCAAGAGATTCTCCTGCCTCAGCCTCCTGAGCAGCTGGGATTACAGGCACATGCTACCACACCTGGCTAACTTCTGTATTTTTAGCAGAGACAGGTTTTCATCCTGTTGGTCAGGCTGGTCTTGAACTCCTGACCTCATGATCTGCCCGCCTCAGCCTCCCAAAGTGCTGAGATTACAGGCGTGAGCCACCGTACCCAGCTGAATCAGGTGTTTTAATAACTTTGACAAGTTGCCAAGAAAAAGTCAAGGATATTCTGTGTTTTTGTTGAAGATAAGTAAATGCAGCTTCCTCCAAACCTACAGATTTGGAATAAGATTACTATCAATTTTATTGTGAATTTAATTCAATAGAATATTTTGAAAATGGAATAAAAAATAAATTAGGGGCTGGATACGGTGGCTCATGCTTGTAATCTCAGTACTTTAGGAGGGTGAGGCAGGAGAACTGCTTGAGGCCAGGAATTTGAAACCAACATGGGCAACATAGTGAGACTTTGCCTCTACAAAAAAAAATGAACAACAATTAGCTGGGTGTGGTGGTGCACACCTGTGGTCCCAGCCACTCAGGAGGCTGAGGTGGGAGGATCAGTTGAGCTCAGGAGGTCGAGGCTACAGTCACCCAAGATGACACCACTGCACTCCAGCCTAGGCAACAGAGCAAGACCCTGTCACACACACACACAAAACAACCCCAAAATTAGATTCATCATGTGCCTGCAAAACAGCTTATTTCTCAGTCTACATTCATTTCACTTAATCCAATTCTGATCTCAAATGTGCCCTGCTGTAACTATCTGTCTCTCAGTGGGGTCCCCTCATTGACACTGTGTTGAGATATGCCCTGTGGACCTTCAAAGAATTGTGGATTAACCAACTTGGTGTCTTCAGACTCTTGGGTTGCATGAAATGGGACTCAACTCCAGCTAAGCAAAAGAGAAGAGTTTATTATAAAGAAACAGGTGGCCGGGGTGCTGGCTTATACCTGTAATCCCAGCGCTTTGGGAGGCCAAGGTGGGTGGATCACCTGAGGTCAGGAGTTCAAGACCAGCCTGGCCAACATGGTGAAACGCCATCTCCACTAAAAATTAAAAAAAAAAAAATTAGCTGGGCATGGTAGCAGGCACCTGTAATCCCAGCTACTAGGAAGACTGAAACAAGAGAATCGCTTGAATCCAGGAAGCAAAGGTTGCAGTGAGCTGAGATCACGCCACTGCACCCCAGCCTGGCCGACAGAGTAAGAATCCGTCTCAAAATAATAATAATAATAATAATAATAATAAAGATACAGGCATAGCTTTTAATCTAGAAAAGTTTCTGGGCTCCAGGATGGAATAAGAAAAGGGAAAGATTATTGGGAAAGAAAGAAGCTAGCACTTTTTTTGTTCTCTTTGTTTTCTGTCTCTGCCACCAGAATGCCCTGTCTCTGAAGGCTAAACAAGGACTTTGTTTATTATCTGTTTTCTCTTTTTGTGAATTGGTTTCTCCACCTCTATAATCCTAGCACCTAAAACAAGTGCCTGGCATGCAAGTGAGTTTAGATGGAGCAAGTTCACCAAACACATTCTCACATAAATGTGCAGAAACAGTAGCAACTTTGAAACCTTTATCTTAGTAGCCTTCTCCAGTTGCTGAAATTTACTGGCTGCCTCATGGTTCTGTCCTCAGCTCGTCGTCAAGGTGCACATGGACGACAACAGCACAAAGTCACTGATGGTGGATGAGCGGCAGCTAGCCCGAGATGTTCTGGACAACCTTTTCGAGAAAACTCATTGTGACTGCAATGTAGACTGGTGTCTTTATGAAATCTACCCGGAACTACAAATTGGTAAGTCCCATCCGCAGCAATGGGCTGTACTCCAAAAACCTTGTGGGTTTGCTGTATTACGGGCCTGGGTTTATTCTCTTTTTTTCTCTTTAATTTTACATAGAAAATAGACACGGGGTCTCACTATGCTGCCCAGGCTGATCTCAAACTCCTGCGCTCAAGCAATCCTCCCACCTGGGCCTCCCAAAGTGCTGGGATTACAAGCGTGAGCCACCATGCCTGGCCTGGTTCTTCCTTGAGAAGACTTTGGTTCAAGGCTTTCACTTCCCTTATATGAGATTTAGTGCTCAACTCTTGATTTTGTTGTAGTGAAGAGAGTTGGATTCTAGCAGGTGGTGGCCAGACCTTGGGGGATATAAGCATTATTACTGCTGCTTCTCTAGTGGTTCCATTTGGGAAAGAAAGCGACTGGATGATACTGACTAAGATACTGCATGGTTAATAAGCTGAGCAGGTGGCAGAAGAGCCTGGGTATCTGTCGGCTAATGCCTCTTTAGTGGTTGCTTCCTTAACCGACCATAACCCTGCCACAGTCTCCCACCAGTGCTCATTTCCCCCTCCTCCCTCCCCACTTGCTTAATCTCTGACACTTTGTCTTGTGGAAGAGGCTCAGCCTCAGAGTGCAAAGAACAATTGGTAGAAATTGGTGGAATTTTTCAAAAGCGGAAAAAAGGTTAACTGAAGATATACTGTTACTTCTCATTCTAGATAGTGGTGGTGGTGGTGTTGAGACAGGGTCTTGCTCCATTACCAAGGCTACAGTGCAATGACGCAGTCATGGGTCACTGTAGCCTCAGCTCCCAGGCTCAAGCGATCCTCCTGCCTCCGCATCCCGAGTAGCTGGGACTATAGGCACACATACCACATTTCTCATTTTTAATAATGGGACAGTCGTCCCTCAGGAGAGCTGGGTGGGACAGAATTGCCTGTGCTGGAAGCTTTAGGAGCAATTTTTTTTCTGGATAAAATGGTTTACACTAAAACAGTCCCTTGAAGTTGTCTTCAGTTCTATGTGTCAAGGGAAGAAATGAAAGCCTTTCTTTATGTTTTAATTCAAGCATTCACACGTTGCTTTTAGAATGTTAAGGAGTGATGTTTTGGAGTACACACTGTGACTCTCACAATTTCATTCAAAGTGTTCCACCAGTCATTGACTGACTGTCCACCTCATGTAGAATGTTTGCCACCATCTGGGACTATTTAAGGTAAAAAATGTCGGTATGAAAAAAGTATGTCTCCGGGTACACTGGCATATGCCTGTAGTCCGAGCTACTTGGGAGGGTGAGGCAAGAGGATTGCTTGAGCCTTGAGCCTGTGAATAGCCACTGCACTCCAGCCTGGACAACACAGTGAGACCCCATCTCTTAAACAAAATGAAAGAAAAAAGTGTGACAGCTGACCATTGTCACTGTGTTATGGGTTTTTTTTTTTTTTTTTTTTTTTTTGAGATGGAGTCTCGCTCTGTCGCCCAGGCTGGAGTGCAGTGGCCGGATCTCAGCTCACTGCAAACTCCGCCTCCCAGGTTCACGCCATTCTCCTGCCTCAGCCTCCCGAGTAGCTGGGACTACAGGCGCCCACCACCTCGCTCGGCTATTTTTTTATATTTTTTTTAGTAGAGACGGGGTTTCACTGTGTTAGCCAGGATGGTCTCGATCTCCTGACCTCGTGATCCACCCGTTTCAGCCTCCCAAAGTGCTGGGATTACAGGCTTGAGCCACCGCGCCCGGCCTGTGTTATGGGTTTTTTCATCTTATTTTTAATGGAAGATAACTTGAAGACAATGAAAGATAAACATAATAGAAATATTACAGTGTGACATCATGTGAGAATTATTAATAAGAATCCTAGGCACCTGATGAAACTCATGAAGATTAACTCAGTAATAGCTTGCTTCTCACTTGGAACCCCTGATGTCTTGGGTCTGAAAGAATACCTTTTCTTATTTCATCAGAGAGGTTTTTCGAAGACCATGAAAATGTTGTTGAAGTCTTATCAGACTGGACAAGAGACACAGAAAATAAAGTACTATTTTTGCAGAAAGAGGAGAAATATGCTGTATTTAAAAACCCCCAGGTAAGATGACCTGCATATTATTAAACCCTATAAAGTATGAAGGATTTTCTTTTTTAAGACAGAGTCTCACTCTGTCGCCCAGGCTGGAGTGCAGTGGCATGATCTTGGCTCACTACAGACTTCGCCTCCCAGATTCAAGCAATTCTCCTGCCTCAGCCTCCCCAGTAGCTGGGACTACAGGCATGCACCACCAGGCCCAGCTAACTTTTTTGTATTTTTTAGTACAGACAGGGTTTCACCATGTTGGCCAGTATGGTCTTGATCTCCTGACCTCGTGATCTGCCCGCCTCTGCCTCCAAAAGTGTTGGGATTACAGGCACGAGCTACTGCGCCCGGCCAAGGATTTGTTTTAATGTCACCTGTATACTAACCACACCATTCATTGTCTCACAAAATATTACAAATATATTATTTTCAAATAAACACAGACTCAGCTCTTAAGCTGTATGTAAGTTAACAGCCCTTTGAAGGATTCAGAAAGAGAAGAATCCATTTTGCTTTTTTTTCATTCCAAATCCAAAATGTATCTCTCTGTGGTTGTCTGATTCTCTTCTGTCCCTGTTTCTGTGTGGCTGTATTAATCTGATATATCTTCATGCACTCACTGTTGGTTCTTCCTGCTTCCTGCTTGAAAGATGCTCTTTTCTTTGTTGTTTGTATTTGGTGCTTATATTTGCCAGGAAAACTAAAAGGACCACCTGGAAAATGTGCAAGTTACTGTGATTTCGTTACAAACAATTTGTGCAAGTAAAAAGCATAAATTTATATGTGTTCTTTTTTTCATATTTGTTCTTCATATTTGAAAATGCTTCCTTCAAGTCATGTGTACAAGGATTTCCAGGCTTTTTCCCAACTGAGGCCTCGAGCAACTATAATTGTGTGAGGGTCATTACCTTCTTTTTGAAAATCAAAGAATGTTAAAGGTGAAGAAGTTCCTCTCCATTTTCCAAACACCTTTCCCTTTTACAGGTTTTTTTTAAAAAAAGTGTCATATCATTAGAGGGAGAATTAGGGCAGCTTCCTTGTGGGAAAATGTATCCTATAAATGCTGTTTTCTGGGGTCTTCCTTAGGTTGTATGGTGGCTGACTGACAACAAAGCAATTAAATAGTATTATTTGTGATAAATATTAAGCAATAAAAATACAAAGTTTTCCACCCGTAACTACCTTCAACGCCATGCTTTTTTTTTTTCTTTTGTTGTTGTTGTTAGACAAAGTCTTGCTCTGTTGCCAGGCTAGAGTGCAGTGGTGCAATCTTGGCTCACTGCAACCTCTGCCTCCTGGGTTCAAACAATTCCCCTCTCTCAGCCTCCCGAGTAGCTGGGACTACAGGCACATGACACCACCCCTGGCTAATTTTTTTTTTTTTTTTTTTTTGGTAGAGATGGGGTTTCACCATGTTGACCAGGATGGTCTCGATCTCCTGACCTCATGATCTGCCCGCCTCGGCCTCCCAAAGCGCTGGGATCACAGGCGTGAGCCACTGCACCTGGCCCAATGCCATGCTTTAACAACTGCATTAGTGAAGGTACCATCTAAGTTGCTGTAGCAAAGAGACTCTTAAATCAGTGGTTCAAACAAGCTACAAGCTTATTTCTCTCTCACACACTGGTCCAGGCACAGGTACACAGGTAGATAGACCTAGTAGAATGGCTCTGCCATTTTCAATATGCGGCTTCCATCTTTGGTTCCATGGTAGCTTTTCTGCCTCGCCATTTTCCAGTCCGTAGGAAGTGAGGGAAGAGCCGGGGAAATGCACATTCAGGCTTATGCCTCCATCCCATTGGCCAGAAGTTAGTTCCATAATGACACTGAGCTACAAGAAAAGCTGAGAAATGTAGTGTCTATCTGAACAACCATATGCACAGCTAAAACTAGAGAGTTACATTCAGGGCCACCACTTTGCATAACTCTTCCATGAGGCACCTTTCCCCTTGAATCTGTAAAAATAATGCTCAGGAGTCATGCAACATGGCTATGCTATTGTATAAGAGAAGGTATAGCTATTGTCTAACTAAGATTAGCCGTGGTGGGAGAGTCAGAGATTACCTCCATACCCCTTTAGGCTGGATCAGAGATTACCTCCACACCCCTTTAGGCTGGATTTAGAAACCAAATTGACACCAGAGAGATTAACAAGAGAAAGCATACACATTTTTATCAGTTTTACATCTACATGGGGATCTTCACAAGACTCCAAAGTCTAAAGAAGTCGCCGAGGCAAGATGCTTCTATACTTTTTTAACAAAGAACAATAAATTTGAGAAGAAATGACAGAACAAAGAGGATCTGGCTAGGGGCAGTGAAGTTTCTAGGGGAGTGTAAACCAGAAAGTCTTTGATAGGTCTCAATCAGTTTAGAAGTTTCTTTTGCCAAGGCTTAAGGACACGCCTAGAAGAAAACAAACAAACAAACAGAATCACAGAAACAGTCTGTGGTCTGTGCCCTTCTCCAAAGATGAATTTCAGGGCTTCAACATTTAAAGGGGATGCCAGGCACGGTGGCTCCCGCCTGTCATCCCAGCACTTTGGGAGGCTGAGGTGGGCGGATCACTTGAGGTCAGGAGTTCGAGACTAGCCTGACCAACATAGTGAAACCCCATCTGTACTAAAAATACAAAACTTAGCCGGGCATGGGGGTGGACGCCTGTAATCCCAGCGACTTGGGAGGCTGAGGAAGGGAGAATTGCTTAGATCCAGGAGGCAGAGGATGCAGTAAGCCGAGATAGCACCACTGGACTTCAACCTGGGTGACAGAGCAAGATCCATCTCAAAAAAAACAAAAACAAAAAAAAACGTAAAGGGGAAAAGTCAAGGAGGGGAAAGAGGGAGGGGCATGGTAATGCACATGTTGCAAGAGAAAAAGAGCAGGTAGGGAAAGAGTGAATAACTGTATTCCTCTCCCGCTCAGTAAGTTGGAACTTTACAGAAGATAAGATGAACATAGAATTGCTCCTTGTGGAGATATTTAACCTTTTATTTGTAGCTGTCTGTTTAGCAACAAAAGGGTGCAAGGCAGCGTCTTCCATGACTCAGCTTTCAGCTTACTTTATTCCTTTGGGCAGCACAAACTGGGGTCCTGCGTTTTTATATTCCTTTCACTAAAGGGCATCACCAGAAGATCTATGGGGGGAGACAAGGGTTACTTTATCTATAGTGGAAGATAAAGGTTACTTTGTTGAGTGTATTTATTCAGCTCCTTTGCAGCCCAGTTCCCAGTCTCTGGTGATAAGGGCTATTTTCTCGCCCTGAAACGCTGAGGGTTCCCCTTCAGAGGAATCCTGATGGCTTGCTGCCTGCAGGAAGAGAAGGTCGGCTCACCCTTTCTGGGACCCCAATTTCTCCAATGTTTTCAACTAGAAGTAATCAGTGCACCAATCTAGCATTTTGGGGGATGGCATGTCTTTCAGTCCTTCAGTGGGCATCTGCAGTTTGCCATGGTAACTAATGAATTAGTGCACATATCATAATGGTACACTCTGAATTTTTACAAAGTGAACCACCCACATGAAGATAACAGCATTCAGGGAGGTGCAGCAGCCTTCCTCATGGCCCTTCCAGTCCTTACTCCCCGTTACAAAGGTCGTCATGATTCTAGCCTCTGTCTCCTTAGCATTTCCTCTTTTTTTTTTTTTTGGAGGCGGAGTCTCGCTCTGTCGCCCAGGCTGGAGTACGGTGGCCGGATCTCAGCTCACTGTAAGCTCCGCCTCCCGGGTTTACGCCATTCTCCTGCCTCAGCCTCCCGAGTAACTGGGACTACAGGCGTCTGCCACCTCACCTGGCTAGTTTTTTTTTTGTATTTTTTTTTTAGTAGAGACGGGGTTTCACCCTGTTAGCCAGGATGGTCTCGATCTCCTGACCTCGTGATCCGCCCGTCTCGGCCTCCCAAAGTGCTGGGATTACAGGCTTGAGCCACCGCGCCCGGCCATCCTCTTTTTGAACTTTATATATGAAATGGAATTATATCACAGTACTTTTTTCTTTTTGAAACAGGGTCTTGCTCTGTTGCCCAGCCAGATCTTGCAGCGGCGCGATCGTGGCCCACTGCAACCCCGCCTTGCAGGCTGAAGTGAGCCTCCCGCCTCAGCCACCGGCATAGCTGGCAACACAGGCGCAGGCCACCACACCCGGCCAAGTTTTGTTTTTGTTTTTTTTAAGAGACAGGCTCTCACCATGTTGCCTAGGTTGGTTTTATTTTGCTTTGCTTTGACTCAACTCTCATTCATGCTACTGCCCACAGCACTAGCTTATTCTTTTTCACCGTTAGTATTCCATTGTGTGACTATACCAAAACCTATTTATCCATTGTCTTGTTGATGGATATTTGATTTGTTTCTAGGGTGGGGCTTTAACCAGTAATGCTGTTGGGAGCATTCTTGTACAGTACATGTCTTTTGTTGGACATGTGTAGACATTTCTCTTGCATATATACCTACGGTGCAATTGCTGGACCACAGGTTGTGCATATGTTTAGTTTTATTTTTTTATTTTATTTCATTTTTGAGATTGAGTCTCGCTCTGTCAGCCAGGCTGGAGTACAGTGGTGCAATCTCGGCTCACTGCAACTTCTGCCTCCCGGGTTCAAATGATTCTCCTGTCTCAGTCTCCTGCGCAGCTGGGATCGCAGGCCCCCACCACCACGCCTGGCTAGTTTTTGTATTTTTAGTAGAGACGGGGTTTCACCATGTTGGCCAGACTGGTCTTGAGCTGCACTTCAGCCTGCCTCAGCCTCCCAAAATGCTGGGATTACAGGCATGAGCCACCGCACCCAACCTTTTTTTTTTTTTAATTAGAGTCCTTCTGTCACCCAGGCTGGAGTGCAGTGGCACAATCTCAGCTCACTGCAACATCTGCCTCCCTGGCTCAAGTGATTCTTGTGTCTCAGCCTCCCAAGAAGCTGGGAGGCACTCACCACCACACTTCACTACTTTTTGTATTTTTAGTATAGACGGGGTTTCACCATGTTAGCCAGGCTGGGTAATATGTTTAGTTTTAGTAGATACTGCCAAGCAGCTTCCACACAGATTCTATGATTCAGCCTCCCATTAGTATTGTATGAGAATTCCTGTTGTTCCACATCCTTGACAGCCTTTGGTGTTGCCATTAGTTTTTTAATTTAGCCATTCCAGGGGTTTGTAGTGGCATCTTCTGTGGTTTTAAGTTGAATTTTCCTGATGCCAGCGATTGTAGCATCTTGTCAAATGTTTCTTATCCATTTGAATACCCATTTTTGTGAAGTGCCTGCTCAAATCCTTTGCCATGATTCCCAGTCTCACCCTAGACTAAGCATCAACAAATGCCCTGAGGGGAAGTGTGGCTTTCTAGAGACCTGAACACCTCTTTATGGTTCATTTCTGTCTTGGATCTTGACCCCTTGAGTCCTAATTGCTTCAATAGCTCTCCAATGCCTTCACACAGATTTTTTTTAAATCCAGCATTTCTAACTTTTTGTCTACTGCAAGCTACTTGTATTGGGCCATTCTCACACTGCTATAAAGAAATACCTGAGACTAGGTAATTTATAAAGAAAAGAGGTTTATTTGGGAGGGTGAGGCAGGTGGATCACCTAAGATCAGGAGTTGGAGACCAGCCTGGCCAACGTGATGAAACCCTGTCTCTACTAAAAATACAAAACTTAGATGGACGTGGTGAGGGTAGGGGGGCATCTGTAATCCCAGCTACTAGGGAGGCTGAGGCAGGATAATCACTTGAACCCAGGAGACAGAGGTTGCAGTGAGCCAAGATCGTGCCACTGCACTCCAGCCTGGGCAACAAGAGCAAAACTCCCTCTCAAAAAGAAAAAAAGAAAAGAGGTTTAATGGGCTCATGGTTCTACAAGCTGTACAGGAAGCATGGTGGCATCTGCTTCTGGGAAGGCCTCAGGAAACTTTCAGTCATGGCAGAGGGTGAAGGGGAAGGACAGTGAGCACCTCACATGGCTAGGGCAGGAGGAAGAGAGAGAGAGGGCATGCAACATGCTTTTAAATAACCAGATCTCCTGAGAACTCTGTCATGAGATAGCACTAAGGACATGGTGCTAAACTGTTAGAAATTGCCCCATGATCCAGTCATCTCCCACCAGGCCCCACTTCCAACACTGGGGATTACAATTCGAGATGAGATTTGGGCCAGGCTATGAACCCAAACCATTACTATTCTACCATAGCGGGAAGCAGAAATTCTCCTGATGAATTATTTTGCATAAGAATATGTTCTTAAAAGCCAACTTTTATACATTCTCCTAATCTACAATCAAATGTAAAGACCAAAATTGAAGTGGAGGCATTTTTGAAATGGCCAATTTTAAGTAAATGTATTTCCATTTTCTCAGTGTTTGGTTGAATCCATCTTCTGGCCAGTGCCCTGCGTACATAGTGGCTTCTGCCTGCTGACCTTAGAGTGAGAGAAGTAGGCTGTGATCATTCTCATCGATGTCATGACTCCTAAAAGGGAGGCTTTGTAATTTTGAAGTACCTAAAGCATTCTTGTCGAAGCTCTGTACTAATACCCTTTGATAGTTTGTTTAAGGCTGGGCACAGTGGCTCACACCTGTAATTCCAACACTTTGGGAGGACAAGGCAAGGGAATTGCTTAAGCACAAGATTTCAAGACCAGCCTGGGCAACATGGTTGTTATAAAAGTGAGCTCAGCTTGCTCTTGCCATCTTTTTCATGCCTGCTTACTTGCTTTCTGCTTTTCCACCGTGTTATGACACAGTCTGAAAGCCCTCCCTAGAAGCTTCCACCATGTCCTTGGACTTTCCAACCTCCAGAACCATGAACCAAATAAACTTATTTTCCTTGTAAATTACCCACTGTCTGGTATTCTGCTATAGCAAGAGAAATAGACTAAGACAGATTAATACTTGCAGCTTAATTAAGAAAGAGCTTACCTGACCCAGAGTGTCAGTTCTTCTGGAAAATTATCAAACTGTACAAAACTCTTTAAAACTTCATTCTTAAAGTCCCAATACTGAAGTCTTCAATACTTAACAGAAGTCTTTTACAAATTATTTGTCTTTGGGGATAGTGCCTGGGAGAGGCAAGAAAGTGAATGCAGAGGGAGGCTTTGAGCTCCATTTTCAGAAGCAACAGTAAGTAAGAATTTGGAGACATTAGTGATATGCTTGTGCAGGCATAATTACTAGGCATCCATTTCCAAAGGTGACTGGAAAAGTGGCTTCACGCACCCGGGTTTCAAATGTCACCTGCTGTGTGATCTTGGTATGCTCTTTGACAACACTTCAATTCACTTCTCAGTTTGTCAAATGGTTGATGCTGCTGTACTTCCTACCTCACAAAATCAAATCCAGCATGAAAACCACTTGTTACATTGTGGAGTTATGCATAAAAGTAAAGTGGTTTGATCCCAACTGAAATTCAGCAGTCATCTGCAGTAAAGTTCTATGTAATAGATTATCTAAAATGAATATAGAGAAACCAAACTCTGCAAATTTGTGAACAGAAAGATGCTTAATTAGGAATTCCAAAAGGATAACTTGTCTACATTTGGGGAGGCAATAGCAGATCACCCCATTTTTAAATGAAAGAAAATAGAGTTAACTCCTAATGAATTCTCCTGATGGTTGCCGTTATGCACTGTTCCATTTGAAAGTAACTTACCAGCTTTTTGGAACGGTCACTGTTTTAGCTTCACTCCCAAGAGGTAAGAGCCAAGTATGAGTCTAACTATTGAGATTTGGTGAGGGTGCAAGACCATCACTGGTTTTCCAGAGGCACTGCTGAAATCTGAGTGCACAAATACTGTTAGCTCCTGCCGTCAACTGTCAGTGGTGATCCTTGGGTATAAAAACAGATACTGCTCTAATTAGAATTTTTTCAGAGTGATTACTGAAAGGATCCCGAGGCATCTCATTGGAATGAAAGATAGGAAGTACAGTCAGACCTCCCAGGGACTGGTGTAGGGGTTGGAGCATTGCTGGGATCATGATGGCAAGCATCTTGGCCCCAGCCCTCCCTTGGGTGTCCATCTCTCTCTGTCACTCTCTGTCCCTGTGCACAGCTGTGTCATTCTTCTCCCCTTTGGTGGACTCCTTTCCTCAACTTACTCATCTGTTCCCACATAGCCCCTATAGCCAACCTCAGATGATGGCTGCCTCTATAAATGGATCTCAAACTTTGTGCTTGCATAACCCTAGAAGAAGTTTGAAAATCCATGTGCCACCTCACACATTTGTTTGCTGACATCTAAATTTTTTCATCACAAGTTTATTTATTAATTTTTTTTTTTTTTTGAGATGGAGTCTTGCTCTGTCGCCCAGGCTAGAGTGCAGTGGTGTGATCACGACTCACTGCAACCTCCGCCTCCCAGGTTCAAGCGATTCTCCTCCCTCAGCCTCCCAAGTAGCTGGGACTACAGGCATGTGCCACCATGCCCAGCTAATTTTTGTATTTTTAGTAGAAATGGGGTTTCACCATGTTGGCCAGGCTGGTCTTGAACTCCTGACCTCACGTGATCTGCCCACCTTGGTCTCCCAAAGTGCTGAGATTACAGGCATGAGTCACTGCACCAGGCTTACAAGTTTAAATAGATACAAAGAATTCCATGTCCAACATATTTTAAATGTTGACAGTTTTAAAAAACTATTCAATGGAATCTAAATACAGTTCCATGGCAATCTGATTCTCACCATCATCTTTTTAAGAAGCACATGAATAAGCTTTTTTTTTAATAGACTTTATTTTTAGAACAGTTAGATTCACAGTCAAATTGGACAGAAATAGAGTGTCTATATATCCCCTGCCTTCGCACACATGCAGCTCCCCCCACTATCAACACCAGCATGGCACATTTGTCACAGTTGATGAATCTACGTTGACACATTATTATCACCCAAAGTCCAAAATTGACATTAATGTTCACTTTTGGTGATGTACAATAAGCTTTTTTCAACATTTGGGACATTTTATATTGTTCCTTTTTTCCCCCCTTTGAACTGTTTCCATTTCATTTTCTCCCCAAAGATTTATCCTATTGTAATATATTGATATGCTTAAAAGTCTTTTATTATTCTCTGTCCCATACTCCTCTTCAACTAATTATGTTTATAAATTGATGGGTGAGCTTTTCTT
This sequence comes from Macaca nemestrina, assembly GCF_043159975.1. Classification (NCBI taxonomy): domain Eukaryota; kingdom Metazoa; phylum Chordata; class Mammalia; order Primates; family Cercopithecidae; genus Macaca; species Macaca nemestrina. The sequence continues at coordinate 117,404,231 of NC_092133.1, read as the reverse complement.
TTCTGTCACCATAGGAAACTTAAGGGTTAAAAAATTACAGTTGACCGAAACAACATAGAAACCTTTTTTTAATTATAAATGTTGATACTAAGTAAACATGAAAAGTAAAAATGGGAGGCCAGGCACAGTGGCTCATGCCTATAACCCCAGCACTTTGGGCGGCCAAGGCAGGTGGATCACCTGAGGTCAGGAGTTCAAGATCAGCCTGGCTAACATGGTGAAATCCTGTCTCTACTAATAATACAAAAAAATTAGCTGGGCATGGTGGCACACACCTGTAATCCCAGCTACTCAGGAGGCTGAGGCAGGAGAATCACTTGAACCTGGGAGGTGGAGGTTGCAGTGAGCCAACACTGTGCTGTTACACTCCAGCCGGGGTAACGAGAGTGAAACTCTATCTCCAAAAAAAAAAAGAAAGAAAGAAAGAAAAAATGGGGAGAAGGGACATCTCTTAATGTTAGAAACAGATGGAGCCATTTTCCCCCTGGTTAATTCCAGGATCAAAGGATGAAGTTCCTTATCAATTATATTCCAGTTTTTCATTTTTACAGATGTTAAGTACTTTGTATACTGAGAGACTTTGTTCATATAAATAAGTAGATGGGAACAGAAGAATTCCATTCAATTCTTTGAACTCCTTCCAAGGTACTAGCCAAAAGCCACAGGAGGATCAGTGATGATTCTTTTCATCCATCAGCTGACCAGATAATTAGGTACCTTCTATTATGTTGAAAGCAAAGAATTAGAATCCGCATGACTTCCAAAAGCATTTGTGATGAGTCGTCTTCTTTCTCTGCGCTGGTGTTTCAAGTTGTCCTTTTGTTTAGGGCCTTTGAGCCTTACCCTGGGGCAGTAAGATTCTGTGTGGGTGCAGGTGCAATTTTCCTTTCTAACATGTGAAAAGGCAATTGTGAAAGGGGCCGTCCATTCTCAGGCAGGTCCACTTTAGAAAATGGTACACTTCAAGACTGAGGATGTGACAATTTACACAGCACGTTCTTGGAGGGGCTTCACGTAATTATAGGACATGGAGGGACGGGGGGACACAGCTGAAAGACCCTTGGCCAAGGCCAACTATAGTGGCTCACATCTGTAATCTCAGCATTTTGGGAGGCCAAGGTGGGAGGATCAGTTGAGGCTAGGAGTTCAAGACCAGCCTGGAAACACAGGAAACCCCATCTCTATAAAAAATCAAAATATAAATAAATTTCTCAAAAAAGGAAGACCCTGGCCTTGAATGTTGGCTCACTGTGAGTGGCTCAGGCTCCCCCATGGTTAACTGTCCTCTGCTTTACAAAGCCATTGTGCCTATTATGAAATAATAATTTATGACATCATTTCTCATCTTCAATAGTCAGTAGGACCTAGGTGGGTGCCAGCACTCCGAACACAGTGCCCCCAAAATATGGCACCGTGGCATGCTGAGTACTTTAAACCGAAGGAGATTAGAAGGACCCAAGATGCCAGACAATCTCTGTGACCTTCTCCCACCCTCCTTTCTCCTTCCCCACTTATCCCCTGAAGCAGGTTATAGAAACTCAACTTCTTCTCCCCAAAGCAAGCCATGAAACCTAGAAGGATCACTCATTGACCTCCTCCCTTTGCCCCGGAAGGTCCTCCTGTGGCAAGCGTCCTGCCCCATACCTGGTTGGGGGGGAGAATGTCACGCAGAGACACAGAAACAAATCAAAACAAACAGACCTCGCTGAGCTCCCCCAGTTTATTGCCATTGGATCATGTTTCTCCACAATTAACCACTTCTTTCATCAGATTGATGATGGAAAAAAACAAAACAAAACAAAACAAATTATGCCAAAATATTTAAAGAATATTAAATAATACCAAATAAAGAAGGTTATTCTGAGCCAATATGAGTGACCGAGTCCAGATGACACAGTCTCAGGAGGTCCTGAAAAGTATGCCTATGGCAGTTGTGGCTTGCAGTTTAGTTTTGTACATTTCAGGGAGACAGGAATTGCCGATAAAATCATAAATCAATATGTGGGAGGTATGCATTGGTTCCCAAAAAGGCAGGGCATCTCAAAGCAGAGGCTTAACATGTCATAGGTGGATTTTAGGGATTCTTGAGTTATCAATTGGTTGAAAGAACTGAGCTTTGTCTAAAGACTTGAAGTCAGTAGAAAGGAATGCCTACGTGAAGATGAGAAGGTCTGCTGTCTATCATGTGATACTGTACCGGAATCAGGTTGGAAAGTAAGCTCCACTCTACAGAGTTAATTAAAAACACATTTCATGAGATTTTGTGGTTTGTAGGGTATGACTCCCCTGGCCCCTTAGAAAGGATTTGGGCAAGATTGCATATAATCTATGCATTTATTTTTCTTTCTTTTTTCTTTTTTTTTAAAAAAAACAAAAGGAAAGAAAAAAGGGAATCTTGGCAAGAGAAAAAACGTCAGGCACAGTGGCTCACACCTGTAATCCCCGCACTTCGGGAGGTAGGAGGATCACTTGAGCCCAGGAGTGTGAGACCAGACTGGGCAACATGTGAGACTTCATCTCTATAAAAAAATTTAAAATTAGCTGGGCGTGGTGATGCATCCCTGTAGTCCCAGCCACTCAAGATGCTAAGGTGGGAGGATCACTTGAGCCTGGAAGGTCGAGGCTGCAGTGGGCCATGATCATGCCACTGCATTCCAGCCTGGGTGACAGAGTGAGACCTGTCTCAAAAAAAAAAAAAAAAAAAAAAAAAAGGTCAGAGTTCAGTCTTCAACTTAGCGTAAAAATACGTAGTTTGCTTCTTTGGATATTGACTTCTGAAGGCTCCTATGTCATATAAAACTTTGGTTAGATGAATTTGTGTTGCGTTCCTCTTGTTACTCTCTCTTGTTATAGGGGTGTCAGCCATGACCTCTGCAATGGATGAGGAAAAGGTAAGACTTTTTCTCCCCTACAGAGGCTCTCTTGCCCAGGAGATGTGGTCTCTTTTGGGAAAGTGGGCTGGGGCAGTAGAACAGCGTTATCCTCATAAAGGCAGTTTTACTTTAAAAGCCTACTGTACAAAAATCAGTGACTTTGCCTGTGTAGGGGAGAAAGAACCATTTTCTAACCCATTGCTAGGCTTATGGCTGAGGTCACTATTGCAAAAGACAGATTAACAACAACCAAAAGAGCACACAAATTTATTTAATGTAAGTAACATAGGAGCTTTCAGAAATGAAGATCCGAAGAAACAGGAAGAACTGGGTATTTTTGCGGACAGTCGTGCAGAAGTGTGATTGCAGGACAAAAGTGTATGATCTAATGGAAATAAACTGGGGGAACTTGGCAAGGTGGGTTCCAATTCTTCTCTGGGTCCCTGTGTCTTCAGAGATAGGGACATCCCTTTCCTCTGGGTATAGGGTGGGTGCCTGTCTCACGAGGATCCTATGACTTACTTTAGAGAAGGGTCGGAGGATTCTTTTAAGACCTGCTTCAGAGGAGAAGGACAGGAAGAGCTCAGAGGGCTCTTCTTGCTTCTTCTGTTTTCTCAAATGACAAGGTGCCATAGTTTGGGATAGTGTGTCCTAAACCCTGTCACCTGAAACCAAAATAGAGGTCTGAGAATTGAGGAAGGAGTATGAACATGGAAAATCATTCCAGTATTCACACAAGCCATTCTTACTGCTAGAAGCCTAAAGAATCTCTTTTTCAGAAAAGGAATCTGTAAAGTCAGTTCATGTAAGGTACAACCTTATAAGAGGTAAAGTCAGTTCATGTAAGGTTGTGCCTCAAGTTAAGTTCCTCAGATAAGTTCCTTATTATGCTACTTTTTATTTCTTCTAATAACTTTCTTTTGCTAACTTAAAAATAATATCTGGCCGGGTGTAGTGGCTCACGCCTGTAATCCCAGCACTTTGGGAGGCCAGGCAGGCATGTCACAAAGTCAGGAGATCAAGACCATCCTGGCCAAAGTGGTGAAACCCTGTCTTTATTAAAAATACAAAAATTAGCCATGCATGGCGGCGTGTGCCTGTAGTCCCAGCTACTCAGGAGGCTGAGGCAGGAGAATCGCTTGAACCCGGGAGGTGGAAGTTGCAGTGAGCCGAGATCGCGACATTGCACTCTAGCCTGGGTGACAGAGTGAGACTCCATCTCAAAATATTAATAATAATAATATCAATTTATTATAAAAGGAAAAGTTGGAAAATTCAGGAAAATATAAGGAAGAAAATCTAAATCACCCATAATCTCACTCTTTAACAATAATCACTATTGATATTTTAGGCAACTCTTATTCCACAGATTATTCTGTTTCTTAACTGAAATTTGATGGTGATTATACTCTACTGGTGGCTGCATGAGTGAGGAGCAGAGACAGAAACACAGCTTCTTCTGCTCAGGTGTGGAAGGGTCTCAGCCACCAGCCTGGCAGCTATTGTGGGAGAAAAGTATTAATACCTTGTGGCATCATTCTTCCATTCCCTTCCAGCCTCCCTCAGCCCACCAAGGGCAGTCTCTGACCATCCAGGACCAGGCGTGATTAGAAGGAAAGTTACATAGTAATCACCTTTATGGTCCCCAGCATGGGCTACTGTGTTAAAGGAAGGTCTACCCATGACTTCGGTGCCCTGGATCTTCTCACCACCCAGTGTGGATATGTGCGATTAGTCAGTGTATTGAGGCATGAAAGGCAACCTTAGAAGCCAGGCATGGTAGCTCACACCTGTAATCTCAACATTTTGGGAGGCAGAGCAGGAGGATCACTTGGACCCAGGAATTCAAGACCAGCCTGGACAACATAGGGAGATCCCAGTTTTGGCAAAAAATCAAAAAATTAGCTGAGTGTGATGGCATGCACCTGTGTTCCCAGCTACTCAGGAGGCTGAAGTGGGAGGATCATTTGCGCCCAGGAGTTCAAGGCTGCAGTGAACTATGATCCACTGCCCTCCAGCCTGGGCAACAGAGCAAGACCTTGTCTCAAAAAAAAAAAAAAAAAAACAAAAACTACCTCAGAATCCCACTGGTTTGCAGAAACAGACATTTCCTCTCTCCTGGATCTGCAGGTCGCCTGTCTTTAGCTCCAGAGTATAACTTAGACTTAGATTTAGGTAGTTCCATGTCTTTTTTTTTTTTTTTTTTTTTTTTAAGACGGAGTTTTGCTCCTGTGGCCCAGGCTAGAGTGCAATGGCACCATCTCAGCTCACTGCAACTTCTGCCTCCTGGGTTCAAGCCATTCTCCTGCCTCAGCCTGCCAAGTAGCTGAGATTACAGGCATGCGCCACCAGGCCCAGCTAATTTTGTCTTTTTAGTAGAGACGAGGTTTCACCATTTTGGCCAGGCTGATCTCGAATTCCTGACCTCAGGTGATCCACCAGCCTTGGCCTCTCAAAGTGCTGGGATTACAGTCCTGAGCCACTGCGTCCGGCCCCATGTGTCTCTGATTGGCCCTGGACAGCACAGACCTGTGACATATTCTTCTCACAGTCAATGACAAGAGTACAGGTGAATGACAGAAACACACTCTGCACGTCAAGCCCTCTGCTCAGAATCCATGCATCGTCCCGTCTGCCACATTCTATCGGTCAAAGCAAGTCACGTGGCCAAACCTAACATAAGTGAAGCAAGGAAATAAGCTTCACCCACTCTGGGGAAAGTTACTGCCCGGTCACCTGACAGCGAGCAGAGAATTGGGAGTGATGGTCTGATCTGATCTTCACTCAGTGAGCTGCATTCACCCCACAGCTCTAGCCTGACTGGCTGCTCACTGGTCCTCCAAAGACACCTGTGTGCCTCTATGCATGCTTGTTCTCCTCCCTGGAAATCTATTCTCATTCTTTTTTCCCCCAGCTGAACATTGAACAACTTTCAAGGCCTCCTTCAAACTTTGACCCCCTCTGTAAAGCTTTTCTTGACCATCTCAGTCCATAGTTATTTTTTTCCTTCCTGAAAATCTCTAGATGGTGGCTCATTTTGAATTTTTGTAGTCTCTTATATCTTCCCCATCAATAGATAAAGAGTCATCCGTCCATCTCGCTATGCTCTATCTGTATTTATCTTCTCCATGTGATAGCAGCCTTCTTAAGAACAGGGATTTGAGGCCGGGCATGGTGGCTCACGCCTGTAATCTCAGCACTTTCGGAGCCCAAGGCACGTGAATCACTTGAACTCAGGAGTTTGAAACCAGCCTGGACAACATAGCAAGACCCCATCTCTACAAAAAAATTTAAAAATTAGCTGACCGTGGTGGCATGTGCCTGTAGCCCCAGCTACTTGTGGGGCTGAGGTGGGAGAATTGCTTGAACCTGGGAGGCGGAGGTTGCGGTGAACTATGATCACGCCACTGCACTCCAGCCTGGGTGACAAAGTGAGATCATGTCCCTCCCCAAAAAAAGAACAGGGATGTTTTACATGTACAAAGGGCACTCGCAAATATTTCCTCATGACCTGATAACTGTTTGCCTGATTTACTCTTTATTCCAAGAAGATGTTTAAAAAGTATTTGCTGTTTCTTTCCTATCCAGCTGTTCCCAAATGTTGCACTCCCAGAAGCTGTGAGAAAAGACAGCAAGCTGTGACCAAGAGTCTCATTTCCTATTTTAAAGTTCCTTTATTATTCGACTCAGGTTTACCCAGTTTCCATTTGCAGGATATAATGACTAAATGTTGAGTTCTGCTCACTACTTCTCCAGAGCAGCCCGCATTGAGTGGGCGCCCACACCACAGGCGGAAGTTCTGATCCGAAAGCAATCAGTCTTATTATTCTAAGAATTATTCTTATTCTAAGGACTGCCCTCCTCTAGCACAGATTTACTTTGTGTTTTTTGCTGTTTCTTTAAAATAAAAAACAAAAATAGTGTAGCATGGTCACTTAGAAGGATATTCTGGAGCTGAAAAAGTCAGAAGTATGTCAGAGAAAGTTCTCAGAGAAAGGTACAGCTACGTATCCTGCCTCTTTAGGGCACCCTGGTGAAATGCGGCCCTTCACGGTTTAGACAGGTTCTTCCCTGCAGAGAGTGACAAATGTTCTGTCTTTCCCAGATGATGACAAACACTTGCTCTGGAGTCTTTTTTTTTTCTTTTCTTTTCTTTTTTTTTTTTTTTTCTGAGACCGAGTCTTGCTTTAACACCCAGGCTGGAGTGCAGTGGCACAATCTCAGCTCACTGCAACCTCCACCTCCCAGGCTCAAGTGATTCTCCTTCCTCAGCCTCCCTAGTAGTTGGGATTACAGGCGCCCACCACCAAACCCAAATAATTGTATTTTTAGTAGAGACAGGGTTTCGCCATGTTAGCCAGGCTGGTCTCGAACTCCTGACCTCAGGTGATCCACTCACCTCGGCCACCCAAGGTACTGGGATTACAGGCCTGGGATTACAGGCGTGAGCCACCGCCCCCGGGCTTGGAGTCTTCACTATGCTCTCTGTTCACGCTTCCAATTCATCATACATGATTCAAATATCTGGCCTTCCTAAGCCAAGGTTTGCTTTCTAGCAGCACCCTGAAATCACTCTTGTATGAATGGGCAAACTCGTGTTGGATCACGTTTTTTGTTATTGTGGAAAAGTATATGTAACACAGGACTTATCATCTTAACCATTTTCAAGTGTACCTTTCTGTGGTACTAAGTACATTCACATTGTTGTGCTAGATTCTCCCCTATGGTACTTAAAGCTTTCTTTTTCTTTCTTTCTTTTTTTTTTTTTTTTGAGGCAGGGCCCCACTGTGTGGCCCAGACTGGACTCAAACACCTGGGCTCAAGCAATCTTCCCGCCTCAGCCTCTAGAGTAGCTGGGACTACAGGTGCATGCCATTGTGCCTGGCTCTGTACTCAGAGAATTTTAATGCTGAGAAAAAGTATTTAATAACTTGGCCAGGCATGGTGGTTCATGTGTGTAATCCCAGCACTTTGGGAGGCCGAGGTGGGCAGATCACAAGGTCAGGAGATCGAGACCATCCTGGCCGATATGGTGAAACCCCGTCTCTACTAAAAATACAAAAATTACCCGGGCGTGGTGGTGCATGCCTGTAATCCCAGTTACTTGGGAGGCTGAGGCAGGAGAATTGCTTGAACCCGGGATTTGGAGGTTGCAGTGAGCTGAGATCGCACCACTGCACTCCACCCTGGCAACAGAGCAAGACTCCATCTCAAAAAAAAAAAAAATTATTTAATAACTCGACGTTCTGCCACTAATCGGCCTTGGGAAAATCACCTAATCTTCTGTTTCATCGTCTGTAAAGTAACAAGGGCAGTGGTACCTGTGTTATCGGGTTCTTGTGAGGATGAAATGAAATCATGCCTGTAAAGCCTTAGCACAGGTTTCTGGCAGGTGCTACCTAATATGGCTAGTCGTGGTCTTCAAGCAAAACATTTAAAATTTAAATAGTTTTCTGAATTCTATATTATGACTGCACTAATTCATAATATAACATCCTTTCAAATAACAAGTAAAAGTTTAAAAGTCTTGGAAAAACATATTAAAATAAACTTTTTTCAATAAGAATTACCAAAAGAATTGTACTTGACCAGGCATGGTGGTTTATGCCTGTAATCCCAGCACTTTGGGAGGCTGAGGGGTCAGTGTGAGACCAGCCTGACCAGATAGCAAAACCCATCTCTACTAAAAATAAAAAAAGTTAGCTGGGCATGGTGGTACACACCTGTAATCCCAGCTACTCGGGGGGTGGGGGATGAGGAAAGAGAATCCCTTGAACCCGGGAGGCAGAGGTTGCAGCGAGCCAAGATTGCACCACAGCACTCCAGCCTGGGCAACAGAGCAAGACTGTGTCTCAAAAAAAAAATTGTACTTGACATATTTCCTCCTAAGTAGCTGGGACTACAGGCATGTGTCACCATGCCTGTAGTCCCAGCTACTTAGGAGGCTGAGTGGGGGAGATTACTTGAGCCCAGGAGTTCAAGGCTGCAGTGAGCTATGATCGTGTGACTGCACTCCAGCTTGGGTAACAGAGTAAGACCTTGTCTCTAAAAAAAAAGCAAAGGAAAAGAAAAACTCAAACTTCAGTGTGCATAAAAATCATCTGGAAAGCATATTGGAATGCAGATTTCCAGGCCTCATCCCAGAGATTCCAGTGTAACCCAGGAACATGCATTGTATCAAGTTTCAAGGTGGTCTGGGAGTTATACTTGGAGAAACACTCCTATGGTGTAAATAAACACTTGTGCCTAGATTCGGGAGGGTCCTTAATTTAGTCACAGTGCTTCTGTGATACATTTTCTGCCTTTAATACATTTGTTATGTATGATTTTGTAAAACTCCATGTTTTTACATAAAATCCTCAGCACTTTAACTATAACAGTGGTCACTCATTATCTTCACTGTGCATATGGATACCTCAGCTGCACTTATTGTGTAAAAATTAGTCCTTGAGTGCTCGTGATTTTTTGGAAACTCACACACTTCATTTTTAGCCATCCCGTTGATATTCAGTATTAACAAAGTATGATCCAGAAATTAATACGAACCATGCTCAGAGACCACGAATCCACTTGTGAGTTCTTTTATTTTTTTATTTTCTTTTTTTGAGACAAGGTCTCACTCTGTTGCCCAGGCTGGAGTGCAGTGGCATGATCATAGCTCACTGCAGCCTCGAACTCCTGGACTCAGGCAGTCCTCTAGCCTCAGCCTCCCGAGTAGATGAGACTACAGGCATGCATGCCGCCATGCCCAGCTAATTTTTTTATTATTATTTTTAGTAGAGACAGGGTCCTACTATGTTGCCCAGGCTGGTCTCAGACTCCAGGGCTCAAGCAATCCTCCTGCCTCAGCCTCCCAAAGTGGTGGGATTATGGGCATGAGCCACACCCAGCCTATGAGTGCTTTTAGCTCATAGTCCTCCCTGTCTTTGTTTAGGCTGGTTTTCTTTCCAGAAATGCCCTTTCTGCTTCTTTCTGTCCTTAGAAGTTGCTAAATAGTAAACCTTGTGTTGTGATTAACCCAGGTAGTTCTTCTAAAAAATAAAAGAGGTCACTAACATTTACTAACATCTATATTTCTGGATTCTCTTGATAAGCCAGAATCCTGCTCCCCTACAAGGCCTTGAGCTGCCATGTGGCATCTGCCTGCCAGAGCAGTTCCCCTCTTGAGCATAGGACATGAGTTTGACCTTCACTCCAGCCTCCAGCTCTTGCCAGTGCCTTGAGGACTTCCAGCTTCCAGCATTTAACATGCATGGTGCACGCATGGACTTCAGCAATTAAATGAAGTATTTTTCACTACTGTTTTCTATCTTCATTTTTTCATCGATTGTACACTATGGGAGGGTGAGGAGGTTTCAATCCTGCCTTGCCATGCGGTATCAGCATTTGGGAAGGCCCTGATGATTGATTGATAGCATATGCTCTGATTCCCTGTTTATTTCACACAATTAACATCTTCTTTCCTGCAAGACTGTGAGTTCCTTTCAGCGTCTAGCATGGTAATGAACACTTACTGATCTGATCTTTTAACATTTTATTTAGAATTTCTACTTGGATAACAGAGGAAAAAAAGAAAGCAAGGAAACCAATGAGAAAATGAATGCTAAGAACAAGGAATCCTTACTCGAGGTAAGGTTAATTTTGCAGAATGGAAGAAAAGAGAATGACGTTTGTTCTATCTATTTTTAAGTCATTTTCTTCCCAGAACAATGGAAAAATCTAAAGACACACTGAATTTCAAGTTGGGGTGTTAAAATCAAATTATTACTAAATTATAGCTGTTTAGATCATTCAACTGTTTTTCTTTTTTGAGTCATTTGTTACAACATGTGGCTTTAGACAAATGAAGTGGGATTCATAATTCTTGACTTTTAAAAAGACTTGACAAATCCTCATAAAACTCATCTTCTGGCATTCCATATGTTTCATTACTTAAGTGCTCCACGGAAGTCAGACATAAGACTTCCAAATCTTATTTAAAGGGACCTCTAAGATGCTCTCCCAACATCTCAGATGTGGTAGGAAGCATGAGATTCGGAGTCAGGGACCTGTTACAGGAGGTGGCCCTGCCCAACACTGTTCATTTGCTAATGGGACAGTCCCCGCCCCCCTGAGAACCTCAGTTTCCGAATTGTATTGAATCATCACAGAGATTCAGGGAGCTGGCGAAAGCACTGTGTTGATGACCATACAGATGTCTGTGATGACCACTATTAGGGCGTGTTCCAGAAGTTCATTTGGCAATTGATTGTTTGGAAACTTCTAGTGAGTTTTCACGTGCTAAAAATCAAGGCTCTGAGCCTCGCATGGGGGCACACACCTGTAATCCCAGCTACTCAGGAAGCTGAGGTGGGAGGATCACTTAAGTCCAGGAGCTCAAGGCCAGCCTGGGCAACAAAGCAAGATCCAGTCTCAAAAAAAAAAAAAAAAAAATCGAGGCTCTGCAGCACATAACGCAGCTGAAATGAGTGCCAGATCTCAAGTCACAAATGGCCATGCTAGAGTTGCCCAGGTTGTATTTCCCTGAGACAATCCATGGACCTTTTCCTGAGTTAGTAAATTTTGGACCTCCCTTGAAAAATCAGAAGACCTGGTGATGCCCTCGGCCCCATTACCTGGAGCCAATTGGCTCATTCTGAAGAGCGCCCTCTCGCGTTCACTAAGGTTCCGTCCAGACCTTGCGCATGTCTATTGCCTGCCTGCGTTCACAGCCCAATACCAAAGCAAGCAGCTACCACAGCCAGCTGCCACTCCCAAGATGCTGAGCTCAGGTGTTGCAGGTTCTGGTTCCTGGGAGCATGAGCACAGCGGGCATTTCCCAGGGAGGCACAACAAGAGAGTCCTTGTCCCAGGACTTCAGCAATGTTTTACAGCTGCATGTAAAAGAAAATACAAAGCGTGCTGTGCTATGAAAAATCATTATCCTGCTGTCTAATGGGGGTAAAAACCTGAATTTAAGAGACTATTAACAGGATGACTAATACTAGCCAAATTTGGGGAGAAATTGGGGAGTGTGAACAGAAATGTGTTCCAGCTCTACTACATAAAAATGTACTTGGAGGATGCAAAATCCAGTTATTTTGCATTTATGAAACTAAATGAGAAGATATTGAAAGTTATAAAAAAGAAAGTGAAATCTAAATTTGACTATTTGAATTGTAAAATAGAATAATATATAATTTTATTCTATTGATTTTTAAGACAAAATTTATTAAGAATTCTGTAATTCTATGCAACTATCCCAAGAAAAAAATATTAACTTATTTATTTTTATTCTTTTTATTTTTAATTTTTGTGGGTACATAATATGTATATATTTATAGGACACATAATATATTTTGATATGGGCAAGGAATGTGACATAATCACATCATAGAGAATTGGGTATCCCTTCCCTCAAACAATCCAATTACACTCTTTTAGTTATTTTTAAATGTACAATTAAGTTATTATTGACTATGGTCACCCTGCTTTGCTTTCAAATAGTAGGTCTTATTCATTCTTTCTATTCTTTTGTACCCGTTAACTATCCTCCCCAATTTTATGTGTTGAATTATATATAATAATTGTTCTATTTACGAGCAATGAAATAGTAACTATTTTACTTACCAGGAAAGTAATAATTTTTCTGTCTTCCATTTTATAATAACATTAATTGCTTTTATTAAATGCTTACTTTTACAACATGCCAAGACTGTACCTACCTTATGAAGTTGGGCTATTATTATTCCATTTTGACAAGTAAGTGGACTGAGGTTTAATGGCCCACAGTCACAGAGCTAAGTGGTGAGGAGGCCTTGAGGCGTAACTCAGGAGCCAGGATTCTTGACCGATGTGTTGTTCTTCCCCTTTTCTGGCAAAGAGCATATAATATAAACAAATGCATTCGATCAGAGCTGTACACACAATTGACTTTTAGTCTAAAAGCTAATTTGCGAGTTTGTTTAAATGTGAATAAAAATGCGTGCTTTATCTTTCATGTGTGTCCTGTGTCGTCGGAATCTCAATTTCAGGAAAGTTTCTGTGGAACATCTATCATTGTACCAGAACTGGAAGGAGCTCTTTATTTGAAAGAAGATGGAAAGAAATCCTGGAAAAGGCGCTATTTTCTTTTACGGGCTTCTGGAATTTATTATGTACCCAAAGGGAAGACTAAGGTCAGAAAAAAAAAAAGCACTTAGCAATAAAGCATTTCATAAGCGTCAAACTAAAGAAATCCTTACGTGGCAAGTTAAATACATTCGCTGTTGCTGCAGATTCCATAATCCTGCAACATGTATACAAATAGAACAGTATTACTGAAATCTTCTTGAGTTTTTCCATAGCTCTCTTGAAGGTAAAAGTATTTTATCTATTTTAAAGTCAGGTTTCAAAAATGATGGCAAAAGCACTTTTCTAGAGATTATTTTGTTTCTTTACCTATCTATTTCCAAGGACTTTTTACCCTTATAGTTCTATAGTCATTATAGTTAAATTTATTTTATCTGGAATCATAGAGGTATTAGAAGTCTTGATAAGGTTTTTTTTTCTTTTTTCTTTTGAGATAGAGTCTCACTCTAACCAACAGGCTGGGGTACAGTGGCATGATCTTGACTAATTGCAACCTCTGGCTCCCAGGCTCAAGCCATCCTCCCACCTCAGCCTCCCAAGTAGCTGGGACTACAGGTGCATGGCACCACGCCCAGCTAATTTTTCATATTTTTTGTAGAGATGGGTTTTCACCATGTTTCTTAGGCTGGTCTTGAACTCCTGAACTCAAGCAATCCGCCCGCCTCACTCAGCCTTCCCAAGTGCTGGGATTACAGGCATGAGTCACTGCACCGGCTCTGGACTAGATTTTCCTTGAGATTTTAGTCCTTAGACTCTGAATATTTTTTTTTTTTTTTTTTTTTGAGACGGAGTCTCACTCTGTCCCCCTTGCTGGAGTGCAGTGGCCGGATCTCAGCTCACTGCAAGCTCCGCCTCCCGGGTTCAGGCCATTCTCCTGCCTCAGCCTCCCGAGTAGCTGGGACTACAGGCGCCCGCCACCTCGCCCGGCTAGTTTTTTTGTATTTTTTAGTAGAGACGGGGTTTCACTGTGTTAGCCAGGATGGTCTCGATTTCCTGACCTCGTGATCCACCCGTCTCGGCCTCCCAAAGTGCTGGGATTACAGGCTTGAGCCACCGCGCCCGGCCGACTCTGAATATTTTTAAATCGTTCTCTGAGGTGTACTCTGAATTTCCCTGCTTAATTTAGCAGGATATTTTAGACATCATTTAACTTTTACTTGGTGATTTGGGATTATTGCCTCAAATTTATATGTAATAAATTATTCCTTGAAATGTAATTTTAACTCTTATTCTGACCATCAACTCTCTCTAAGATCTTTCTTAGAGGATTAGGACATTTCACTCTTTTGTTCACCATTAATATATGTCTAATCTGTATCTTGGGTACGCAGAAGCATTTTGCCTTCCCTTCCAAATGCAGGGCACCACCAGTGGTATATTCATGCATTGCCAACTTCCTCTGATAAAGCTTAACCCACACTTCCAAGCCGATGAAGTTATGGTGAACATCCAGGTCCGCTACCTCCAGTAAGGAGACTCTTGTCTCTGCCGGAAGGCAGGAGGGGCATTATGGCTAACTCTTGGTCCAGGACAGCTACTGTTCTCCTTAGCCTCTTCCATTCTGCTCCCGGCCTTAGATCTGATGCTTTCCCATCTCTGCCATGTCATTCCAGTCCCACGCTGGGCACCTCACAAATGACCCACAAATAATTTGTGTTCTTTTTGAAATGTTTATGTCTTAGGCATTTGAATATAAATGGTACATATAAATAAACGTGTAACAAACAATATACTCTGATGAGAATTAAAAGTGTTTACATTTGGCCAGGTGTGGTGGTTCATGCCTATAGTCCCAGCACTTTGGGAGGCTGAGGCAAGGTGAATCACTTGAGGCCAGGAGTTCTAGACCAGCCTGGCCAACATTGTGAAACCCCATCTCTATTAAAAATACAAAAATTAGCTTGGTGTGGTGGTACACACTTGTAATCCCAGCTACTGGGGAGGCTGAGGCACGAGAATCACTTGAACTTGGGAGGTGGAGGTTGCAGTGGCCTGAGATCACTCCACTGCACTCCGCCCTGGGTGAAAGAGCAAGACTATGTCTCAGAAAAAAAAAAAAAAAGTGTTTACAGTAGAGTCGGACAAGAATACCTTCTCTCACTGTTACCATTAACACTGGGTTGAGGAACTAGTACATTAAAGCAAAGAATAATAAGTATAACCAATAGAAAGGAAGAGGCAAAGACTGATTTTTCACAGTTGACATGATTGTCTACCAGCAATATGAGATACTCAGCTGAAAAACTGTTAGAACCAAATAAATGCATTAACTAAGAAAGTTTTTCTTTACACAAACAATATATATAATGCAAATTACAATGCAAAAGAATCCATGCAGACTAGAAACAGAAAATGCAAAATTCCTAACAATAAACTTAACAAGAAATGTTCCAGATCTATATGGCATAAAATTTAAAATTTATTAAGAGGAATGAAGTAGAACTGAATCAATAGAAAGGTACCATGTTGCAGGCCGGGCGCGGTGGCTCACGTCTGTAATCCCAGCACTTTGGGAGGCCGAGGCAGGCCCGAGGTCAGGAGTTTGAGACCAACCTGGCCAATATGGTGAAACACCGTCTCTACTAAAAATGCAAAAATTAGCTAGGCATGGTGGCGGGCCCCTATAATCCCGGCTACTTGGGAGGCTGAGGCAGAAGAAT
Source organism: Macaca nemestrina (assembly GCF_043159975.1). Taxonomy (NCBI): domain Eukaryota; kingdom Metazoa; phylum Chordata; class Mammalia; order Primates; family Cercopithecidae; genus Macaca; species Macaca nemestrina. The sequence continues at coordinate 117,388,588 of NC_092133.1, read as the reverse complement.
TGCTTGAACCCGGGAAGCAGAGATTGCAGTGAGCCAAGATCACGCCACTGCACTCCAGCCTGGGCGACAGAGTGAGATATCATCTCAAAAAAAAAAAAAAGAAAAGAAAAAAGAAAAAAAAAGTAGAAGAAAAAGAAAAGAAAGGTACCATGTTGCTAAATGAAAAGTTATTAATTCTTCCCAGTTTTCTATAAATTTAAGGTAATTTTAATAAAAATATCAGTAGGATTTTATTTACTTGAAATTCACAGATTGATTCTAAAGTTCATGGAAAAAAGACACTCTTCCAAAATAGACCTTCCCAAAATTGTGAAGAACATCCAGGTAGATTTCCTGCCGTGCCAAAACATTAGATAAAAACAGCACGGCTAGAGACAAACAGGTCGACAGACAGCCATCTAATATAAGAGAAGTTAAAGTTAGAATTTTATATCACAGCAGTGGGGAAAGAATATGGTATTCAACAAATAGCATTGAAATAACTGTATATCCATTTAGAAATATAATTTCCTACCTCATTCCATGTACCAGACTAAATTATTGATTGGTTAAAATATCTTTAGAGAAACATGGTATAAAATTCTAGAAGAAAATAGAGGTTCGCTGGGTGTGGTGGCTCATGCCTATAATCCCAGCACTCTGGGAGGCCCAGGTGGGAGAATAGCTTGAGCCCAAGAGTTCAAGACCAGCCTGAGAAACATAGGGAGACCCAGTCTCTACAAAAAAAATAAAAAAATTAACAAGGATGACGGCACATGCCTGTAGTCCCCACTACTTGGGAGGCTGATTGGGGAGGATCACTTGAGCCCGGGAGGTCAAGACTTCAGTGACCCGTGTTTATGCCACTGTACTCCAGCTTAAGTGACAGAATGAGACCCTGAAAAAAAAAAAAGAAAGAAAGAGAGAGAGAGAAGGAAGGAAGGAAGGAAGGGAGGGAGGGAGGGAGGGAGGGAGGGAGGGAGGGAGGGAGGGAAGGAAGGAAGGAAGGAAGGAAGGAAGGAAGGAAGGAAGGAAGGAAGGAAGGAAGGAGGGAAGGAAGGAAAGAAGGGAGGGAGGGAGGGAGGGCAGGGAGGAAGGAAGGAAGGAAGGAAGGAAGGAAGGAAGGAAGGAAGGAAGGAAAGAAGGGAGGGAGGGAGGGAGGGCAGGGAGGAAGGAAGGGAGGGAGAGAGGGAAAGAAAGAAAATATAGGTTAATGTTTTTATAATTTTGAGCTGGAGAAAGCTTTCCTAAGCAAGAATAAAAACTCAAAATTATAACGGAAAAAATGGACAGATTTGACCTTATAAAGTTATTTTTAATACCTTTTGGCCAAAGATAACAAACAAGAAGTGAAAGACTGACTACAGTGACAGAGTACATTTGCAACATGTACAAACAAGTATGAATATCCATAAAATATAAAGATTTCCACGAATCAATAAGAAAAAGATAAACATACTTACAGAAAAATGGCAAAGCATTAAAGGGAAAATTTACAGAAAAAGAAGTACTGGTAGCCACCGCATAACTAAAAGTTGCTCCGTCTCACTAGTAATCAGGAAATGTAAATTAAACATGAGATTGATACAATAAACAATATAGACAATATCCAAATTTTGGTGGAAGTGGGTAAGAAAAAGGGACACTCACACCTAGGAGGTTGGAATGGAAACTCATACGGCCAAACTGGGGGACAATTTAGCAAAATCTATGTAAATGTAAAAGGGAGGAAAAATCCTTTCAATTGGCAGCTCCATGCTTGACAAATCTATCTCACAGAAATATAAGCGCATATGCACAGTATTTGTTGTAATAGCTAAATATTGAAATAACTTCTAATCCTCTGTAGTAGAATAGTTAAATAAATCGTTACCCCTGTACAGTAGAATTCTCTGCAGTCATAAAATGAATGTCATCTATTAATTCATGTGTCTTGATATAGAAAGACTCCTAGATGCAATGTTAAGAAAACGAAGGCAGGGGACAGTGGCTCACAGCTCTAATCCCAAACACTTTGGAAGGCCAAGGAAGGCGGATCGCTTGAGCTCAGGAATTCAAGACCAGCCTGGGCAACGTGGGGAAATAGAACAGAATAGAATACTACCAAACTATTAACTATGGTACATTTGGAGAAAAGAACAAAATAAGAAAAAGTGGTGGTAAAGGAAGATACGCATTTTATTATTTAAATATATATATATTTTTTTAATTGTGACTAATATGCCTTAGTTTGTAACTTAAAAACGTAAACTTTGAACATCCAGAAGAAAATATCTTGTAAGAAAAGAATGTACAAGCATATGTAAAGAAATAATTGTGCACTAAGGTGTAAATAGTTCTGCCATCTATTCATCTATTCACTAACTAGGTAAAGAATTATAGAAGGCAAAAGAAAAAAATAATACAACACATTTGTAATTGAAGTGTAACCAAATCTGTAGATTACAGGCTGCAGCCTTCACAGTGCCTGTTATCCGTGGAGGAGAGGTCTCTGTTTCCATGGCAACACTGCCTGCAGTAAAGAGAACTTGTGAAAGAAATCCTTTTTCTCAGGAGGAAGAGGAGGAAGTGCATGAAGTGTGTGCTAATTTACTGAGCATAAGTTTATCTCTCATTGTTCGTCCTGAGGGGGACTTTTTTTTTTAAATGCTCAATCACAAAATCCATCACGGACTTAGAATGGCAAAAGTCAAAATGAAATTTCTGGCTAAGCGGTCACCTTGTCTCGACTGCATCGATAATGACATCTGAAGGACAGTCCATCCTGACTCTGGGAGTCCCCAGATAGGCATTAGAACAGCAGTATAATCTTTCACTCCATTTCTTGGTCAGTGGCACCGATTTTCCTTGGCTGTACTCTTTTTTAAAAATTAATTTTATTTTTTGACTGACAAATAATAATTGTACATATGCACAATGTACACAGTGATGTTTTGATACATATAATGTATGGTGATCAGATCAAGGTAATTAGCACATCCATCATCTTAAACATTTATCCTTTCTTTGTGTTGGGAACATTCAATATCTTTCATACTGGGAAAGATTTATGCATAGATCTTACTAAATTGTCCCCCAATTTGGCCGTATCTGTTTCCATTCCAACCTTTCAGACTTGCCTTTGAGAAGAACCATACATGGCAGATGTTTATATAAGCTACCTAAAAGTCAATATTTTCTTTACTAAAATGTAATCCTTAGTTATGCCGTGAAGGACAACTCTGGAAAATTGTTAACTGTCATCTCAGTTGAAGTTTTATTTTTTTCCCTGTCTTTCAGACATCTCGAGATCTGGCATGTTTTATACAGTTCGAAAATGTCAACATTTACTATGGGACTCAGCATAAAATGAAATATAAAGCGCCCACTGACTACTGCTTTGTTTTAAAGGTATGTTATAAGAAGTCATTCATTTAGATTTATAAGCAATTTTAGTTAATCATTTTTTCAAGGAAGAAAATGTTAAATGTTATATAGTTAGCCACATGTGTAACAATAAGAAATTGTTCAACCAAAATAGGAATGAGGGAAACATTTCTATCAATTTGGGGCATTTTCCTCAAAGCCTCCTATCTGAACCTAAAACTTTAAGGTAAATCTGTCTGGGGATTTCTTCACTTCTGAAAATGAAAGTTCCACATTTTAAACAAATTAATTTATAATTTTATTGATAAGACTAAAAAAAGTTTTCAGTTCTTTATTTATTGGGCTCATTCCAACATAGTAAGTTTTTAGAAATTAGAAACTTGCAAGATGTCCTAGAAAATGTATAGAAAATAACAAAAAAAAATTGTTTTAATTACTGGGTCATGAAACTTAAGGTGTATATTGTCAAAAGGCAATATGTATTATCAAATGTTAGATATGGTTTATGTTTTTTTGAGACAGAGTCTCACTGTGTCATCCAGGCTGGACTGCAGTAGTGCAATCATAGCCCACTGAAGCCTCAGCCTCCCAGTCTTAAGCAATCCTCCTGCCTTAGCTTCTCAAGTATCTGGGACTAGAGGTACACACCACCACACCAGCTAATTTTTGTATTTTTAGTTAAGACAGGGCTTTACTGTATTACCCAATCTGGTCTCAAACTCCTGGACTCAGGAGATTCACCTACCTTGGCATCCCAAAGCGTTGGGATTGTAGGCATGAGCCGCCACTCCTGGCCAATTTACATTTTTTAAAATTAGAATCTCAGATCAGTCTGATCAGGAGACGAGTTATTACAACCACACATGTGATGTGTTAGAGCCTTTCTGTATGCCTACAGAACTCTGGATTGAGGACTATGGTAAGTTTTTGTCTGTGTTTCTTTTTAGTCAAATACAGTAACCAGGCCAAATCAATCATGTTTAGTAATTTTGACTCCCTGAACAATTACAACCACTTATTGTAATCATCAAATAATAATTGGTTGAAATTCTTGGCTTTATCAAGGACTCAGGATATTCAGTGGCTTTCATTCAGATGTCCTAACCTTTTTTTTTTTTTAATTCCTAAGCATCCACTTTTAACTATTTATGGATAATATTAATAATAAAAACCATTATACTAGCTCAGTGAGCCTGATACTCCCCCAGTGGTTCTCAACCAGGCATTTTGCCTCCAAGGGTTGTTCGGCCAATTCTAAAGACATTTTTGATTGTCATAGCTTGGGGCATGGAGCAGGGACTACTGACATCTAGTAGGCCAGGTATGCTGCTAAATGCCTTGCAGTGCACAAGAAAACCCCCATGCCAAAGACTTCTCTGGCCCCCAGTGTCAACAGTGCTGCTGTCAAGAAACCTGCCCTAGACAGAAAAGCCCCAGAATAATGACTGTGAAGGCACTGAAGGCAGGGAGAAGGCTAGATCCATTCACTCACTCATTCATCTATTCATTTAATATTTGTTGAATGCCGGCCGGGCGCGGTGGCTCACACCTGTAATCTCAGTACTGTGGGAGGCTGAGGCGGACGGATCACTTGAGGCCAAGGATTCTAGCCCACTGAAGCCTCAGCCTCCCAGGCTTAAGAGCAATCCTCCTGCCTTAGCCTCTCAAGTATCTGGGACTAGAGGTGCGCACCACCACACCAGCTAATTTTTGTACTTTTAGTTAAGACAGGGCTTTACTATATTACCCAGGCTGGTCTCAAACTCCCGGATTCAGGCGATCCACCTACCAAGGATTCTGGCCAACATGGTGAAACCCTGTCTCTACTGAAAATACAAAAAGTAGCTGGGCGTGGTAGTGCATGCCTATAGTCCCAGCTACTTGGGAGACTGAGGCAGGAGAATCGCTTGAACCCGGGAGGTGGAGGTTACAGTGAGCCGAGATCCCACCAACGCACTCAGCCTGTGCGACAGAGAGAGACTCTGTCTCAAAAAAAAAAAAAAAAAAAAAAAAAAAATTTTATTGAATGACAACTATTGTTGAATGACAAGGATTATTATTATTATTATTTTTACTGCTGCATTCCCATCACCTGGAACAGTGGTGGGGCAATAAAAAAAATACAATAATTCCTGTCCTCATGGAGTTTACATTCAACATGAGGAAAATGGTAAAGAACGAAAACTATGTAATGTAAAGTCAGGTAGTAACAAGGAGCAATATGAAGTAGGCTGGGGCCAGGGCTCCTTTGGATGGGGTGTTCACAGAGAGGCCCTCTAGGAAGTGACATTTGACAAAAGATGTGAGTGAAGTGAGGGAGCAAGAATTACCCGCAGTACGAGCCCTCCAGGAATAAGAACGGGAAGTGGAAAGCCCTGAGGTGAGAGAGGTCTGTTTGGTCAGAAGGAAGAGAGATGAGGAGCATGCCCTGCCTGCTTCTGGTCCTCGCCCCTCCTTGTCTGTTCCTGATATAGGAAAAATAAGAAGAACGGCAAGCAATGACATCGCATCGTCTTTATAAATGTGGTATGTGTGCAGAGAGACTCCCCAGCCAGGAAGTGGCCAAGTCAGAATGAGAAATCAGGCAGCGTGGCTCAGAGGCCGTTCTCTCAGACAGTTTCTCAGGCCCCCAGAGATCTGGACACGAAGCGTTGCCCACTACCCTGCCCCTCCCACAAGGCCACCTGCCCTTGGAGCCACGTCTTCCCGTGTTTGGAATCCTAAGACCCTGATAAATCACCAAAATGGAGCATTCCAACACACTTTATCACCAAAGCACTGCCCACACTTCTTAAATCAGGAGAAGGTTTTGGAGAAAGTTTCTGAAACGCGGGTCAGTAAACTGGCTGAATCAGAGTCACTGGAGACTCATTACAAATGCAGGTTCCCAGGCCCTAGGCCCACTAAATCAAAATAATGATGGAACCTAGGGTTAGGGTTAGGGTTTAAGGATGGAGCCTAGGAATCTTCATTTTTCCTAAACATGGTCAAGTTTTCTACCAAGTGTTAGAACGTATCCTCACTCTAATGAGGATTCATGTAGTAGTCATGGCTCAGCTGATGATGAAATGGCCTTCAGAGTGGGCAGACAGGATGAAAGTCTAGCAGAAGGAAGCAGGAGCCAAATCCCAGGGCTGGGGTCCAGAAGCCAGAGCAGGGATGTCTGTCAAGAAAAAGACAAGGTCTCTGACTAGAGGTTCCCAGCACGGGGATTTAGACACAGTGAACAGGGGAGGGACTCAGTTTCTCAAACTGACACATAAGTTTGGGATGAGGACCTACAATCGCCAGGACTTGAACTGTCTGACCTAGAACGTGAGGTTATCCTGAGATTACACCAAGAATAGAAATCCTGGGTCCCAGAATATTGAACTAGAATTTCTAAAAATTCCTACTCTCCAAGGTCTGGGTCGTCAAGAGAGAGTTGAGGATCTCCCCAAAGGAAAAAGGGGGCTCAGAGGTGGAGAAACCAGCAGGATCGATGGATCTGGGAGTAAGAGTCATGAGCAACCCTTGCAGAATGTGTATTTCCTTTTTTCTCAGGATGATTATCAGTTCTGTTCTGAAGCCAATTTCCTCATGTGCAATCACCCTGCTCATTTTGTTCTTAAGCATGTTTCTCAGTTCCTTCCCAAAATATTGAGAATTCTTATTAACTTGCTGAGTAAAAGGGTTACTGTTGAGGTTTGGAGAACCTAATTTGTTTATGAACATTGTGGTCACTTATTTCCCTTTTTGTCTGCTGTTTTAAAAAAGTAAAAACTCTTGCTATTCTTTATTAGGGTGAGCCAGTTTCCAAAATGCAAAGAATGTGTATGTAGATGGCAAGAGGGATTAAGGATACAGGGAGGAATGTTAAGAGATTTAGGCCAGGCGCGGTGGCTCATACCTGTAATCCCAGCACTTTGGGAGGCCAAGGCGGATGGATCACCTGAGGTCAGGAGTTTGAGACCAGCCTGGCCAACATGATGAAACCCCGTCTCTACTAAAAATGCAAATATTAGCTGGGCATGGTGGCATGCGCCTGTAATCCTAGCTATTCGGGAGGCTGAGGCATGAGAATTGCTTGAACCTGGGAGGTGGAGGTTGCAGTGAGCCAAGATCACGCCACTGCACTCCAGCCTGGGTGACGGAGTAGGACTTTGTCTCAATAAAACAAAACAAAACAAAACAAAAGAAGATTGCATTATTTCATTTCGTGGCCTGATAAATCCAGGCTAAAGTTTATCCTTCAATATGAGCTTGATGACTATGGCTGTTCATGAGAGGTGCTGTCAGAAAGATTGGTGTCTGAGTCCTGGCCCTGTCACCTGGTAACTGGGTCACTATTGAGATGCTAAGCCTCATTGCATCATCTTCAAGAGATAAGAGCAGCCAGCCCTTCTTTTGAGAATTAAATATGATACGCCTACAAAATCATTAGTGCAATGTCTAAAAATGTATCAGCACTGAGTAAGTGGTAGTTATTATTGCCATCTAGTATTAAATAAATCTCTTTATTAACCAGTGTTTCTCAAACTTTAGTATGCATCAGAACCATTTAGATTGTTAAGACACAGACTGCTAGGCCCCCAGGGTTTTTTATTTAGTAAGTCTGGGATTGGGTGCAGAAATTTGCTTTTCTTTTTTTCCTATGTATTTATTCATTTACTTTTTAATTGACACATAGTAATTGTACATTATGACACACAATGTGTTGTTTTGATATATGTAAACATTGTGTAATGACCAAATCATGGTAATTAGCACAAACATTTATCATAAAATCCTCTCCTCTAGCTATTTAAAATATACAATGCATTATTGTTAGCTATAGTCACCCTACCTTGCAGTAGGGTACCAGAACTTATTCCTCCTAACTATAACACTGTACTTGTTGACAAACCTCTCTCCCCATTTGCTGCAGTCTCTAGTAACCACTATTCTACTCTCAACTCCTATGAGATCATTTTTTTTAGATTCCACATATGAGTGGAATATAAATGTTTTTGTATTTTCTTTATTCATCCACTGATGGGCATTTAGGTTGATTCTATATCTTAGCTGTTGTGTACAGTGCTGCAATAAACATGTGAGTCCAGATGTCTCTTTGACATACCAATTTCATTTCCTTTGTATATATACCCAGCAGTGGAAATACTGGATCATATGGTAGATGTATTTTCAGTTTTTTGAGGCACCTCCATACTGTTTTCCGTAATGGCTAGACTAATTTACATTTCTGCCAACAGTGCATAAGAGTTCTTGTTCTTCCACATCCTTGTCAGCATTTGTTATTTTTTGTCCTTTTATCATAGTCCTTCTAGTTGGGATGATGCAAAATCTCATTGTAGTTTTGATTTGCATTTCCTTGATGGTTAGTGATGTTAAGCATTTTTAAAATTTTTATTGGCCTTGTGTATGTCTTCTTTGGTGAAATGTCTATTCATGTTGTTTGTCCATTTTTTAAAAAATGAATTATTTGGGTTTTTTGCTAGTGAGTTGAGTTCCTTACAAATTCTACTTATTAACCCTTAGTCAAATGTATAATTTGCAAATATTTTTTCTCATTCTGTAGATTGTCTCTTTACTCTGTTGATTGTTTTCCTTGCTATGCAGATTCACAGTTTTGAGTCTTTCTTTTTGTTGGTTTGTTTGTTTGTTTTGCTTGTTTTGTTTTGTTTTTTTGAGACAGAGTTTTGCTCTTGTTGCCCAAGCTGGAGTGCAATGGCGTGATCTCGGCTCACTGCAACTTCCACCTCTCAGGTTCAAGCAATTCTCCTGCCTCAGCCTCCTGAGTAGCTGGGATTACAGGAGCACGCCACCATTCCTGGCTAATTTTTTGTATTTTTAGTAGCGTTGGGGTTTCACCATGTTAGCGAGGCTGGTCTCGAACTCCTGACCTCAGGTGATCTGTGCTCCTCAGCCTCCCAAAGTGCTGAGATCACAGGCATGAGCCATGCCAGTTTTGGGTCTTATATTAACTATTTAATCTATTTTGAGATGATTTTTGTTTATGGTGAGAAATAGGGGTCAAGTTACATTCTTTTGCATGAAGTTATCCAGTTAACCCAACACTGTTTATTGAAGACGCTATCTTTCCCTCATTGTGAGTTTTTTGGTTTGTTTTTCTTGTTCTTGTTCTTTTGGGGGGGTGGGCACCTTTGTTTAAAATCAGTTGGCTGTAAATGCATTGATTTAGTTCTGGACTCTCTGTTTTGTTCCATGGGCCTATGTGTCTGTTTTTACACCAATACCACACTGCTATAGATTTGTAGTATATCTTGAAATCAGTTTGTGTGACTCCTCCAGCTTTGTTCTTTTTACTCAAGATTGCTTTGGCTATTTAGAGTCTGTGTTTCCATATAAATTTTAGGATTTTTTTTTTTCTATTTCTCTGTGAAGTCTGACATCATAATTTTGATAGGGATTGCTCTGAATCTGTAAATTACTTTTGGTAGCATGGACATTATAAAAATATTAATTCTTCCAATTTATGAACATAGAATATCTTTCTGTTTATATCCTCTTCGCCTTCTTTTATCAATGTTTTATAGTTTTCTTCATAGAGATTTTTCTCCTCCTTGGTTAAATTTATTTCTAAGTATTTTATTTTTGTGTAGGTATTGTAAATGGGATTGCTTTCTTGATTTTCAGATAGTTGGCTACTGTTACATAGAAATGCTACTAATTTTTGTATGCTGATTTTGTATCCTGAAAATTTACTTCATCTGTTTATTAGTTCTAACAGTTTTTTTGGTGGAGTCTTTAAGATTTTCTACATATGAAATCATGTTGTCTGCAAACAGGGACAATTTGACTCCCTCATTTCCAATTTGGATGCCTTTTCTTTCTTTCTCTTGCCTCATTGGTCTCGCTAAGAGTTCCAGTACTATGCTGAATAGGAACAGTGAAAGTGGGCATCCTTATCTCTTTTGAGATCTTCGGGGAAAAGCTTCTAATTTTTTCCCATTCAGTGTGATGTTGGCTGTGGGTTTAACATATATAAACTTTATTATGTTGAGGTATGTTTCTTCTACACCTAATTTGTTGAGACGCTGAATTTTTGTCAAATGCTTTTTCTGCATCTATTGAAATAAGCATTTGGTTTTTAATCTTTATTCTGTTAATGTGATGTGTCACATTTATTGATTTGTATATGCTAAACTATCCTTGTATTGCTGGGATGAATCCCACTTGATCATGATGAATGGTCTTTTAAATATGCTATTTAATTCAGATTGCTAGTATTCTGTTGAGGACTTTTATATCTACATTCATCAGGGATGTTGGCCTGTAGCTTTTCTTTTTGGTTGTGTCCATCTCTGGTTTTGGAATTGGAGTAATGCAGGCCTCGTAGAATGAGTTTGGAAGAATTTCTTCCTTTTCAATTTTTTGAAATAGTTTGTGAAGAATTCGTCTTTATATGTTTGTAGAATTCAGCAGTGAAGCCATCAGGTCCTGGGCTTTTCTTTGATAGGAGCCTTTTTATTACAGCTTCAATTTCATTACTCATTATTGGTCTTTTTAGGTTTTCTATTTCTTCCTGTTTCAATCATGGTAGATCATATGCATCTAGGATTTTAGTCATGTTTTCCTAGGTTTTCCATTCTGTTAGTGTGTAATTATTTATAGTAGTTTTTATGATCTTTTGTATTTCTGTAGTATCAATTGTAATGTCTTTTTTCATCTTTCATTTTCTTTCAGTCATCTTTCTTTTTTTCTTAGACTAGCTAAAGGTTTCTCAATTTTATTTATTTTTCAAAAAAACTTACTCTTTGTTTTCTTAATATTTGTTTTTAGCCTCTTTTAGCCTTAATATTTCTTTTCCAAATGAATGAAATTAATCTCTATTTCATTTATTTATGCTCTGATCTTTATTATTTCTTTTCTCCTACTAATTTGGGGTTTAGTTCTTATTTTTTCTAGTTCCTTGAGATGCATCATTAGATTGTTTATTTGAGATCTTTCTTTGGCTGAAAAAGTCTTTATCACCTTCGTTTCTGAAGAATAGCTTTTCTGGGTACAGTATTCTTGGTTGACAGGCTTTTCTTTATCTTTCGTCACTCTGAATATATTGTCCCACTCTCTCTTGGCCTGCAAGGTTTCTGCTAAGTCTGCTGCCAGGCATATTAGAACTCCCTTATGTGTTATTTGTTGTTGTTGTTTTTCTTGCTACTTTCAGGTACATCTCTTTGTCTTTGACCTTTGAGAATTTGATTATGATATATATTGGGGTATTTTATTTGGGTTGAATCTGGTTGGTGACCTTTGACCTTCCTGTGCATGGATATTTGTATCTTTCTTCTAATTTGGTAACTTTTCTATTATTATTTATTTGAATAAGCTTTCTATCCCTTTTCATTCTTTACTCTCTCTTTAATGTTAAGGATATGTAGATTTGCTCTTTTGATGGTGTCCCATGGGTCTTGTAAGTTTTTCTTTATTCCTTCTCATTTTTTTCCTTTTTTCTCCTTTGACTATGTGTTTTCAAATAGGCTGCCTTCAAGCTCACTGATTCTTCTGCTTGATGAATTCTGCAGCTGATGTTTTCTGTTTCATGTTTCATTTTGTTTGTTACACTTTTCAGCTCCAGGATTTGTTTGTTTTTTTAATTATTTCTATCGATCTGATGAATGTTTCTGATAAATTTCTGAATTGCTTCTCTGTGTTTTCTTGAAGTTTGCTGAGTTTTGTCATAACAGCTATTTTTGAATTCTTTGTCTGCCAGATAGCTGGCACCTCTTTTTGTCCATTTAGAGAGACCATATTTTCTAGGCTATTCTTACTCCTTATAGACATTGGGCTCTGTCTTCCCATTGTTGAATTAGGTATTTGTTTCAGTCTTCCCTGTCTGGATTTGTTTGTGACCCTTCTTTTTCAGTGGGCGTATGCAGAAATTGTGAGCAGATTGACTATTGTATATTATTTCAGCACTAGAGGGCCTCCTAAGTCCAAGTTAGACCCGAATCCTACACTAACTCTGCCGAGGATACACTGTCCAAACTGCGTGGGCCCTGGGACACCCACAAAGGGCCCACCAGATGGTGTGGGAAAGCCGGTCAGGCTCTCAAGTCCAGAGGTTCTGTGGACCATGCTTCCCACAGTACAGCATAAACAGCACATCTGGTGCATCATTTCATCTGGCAGGGATGGTGAGCCACTGCCAAATTTATCCACCTGGCTGCTGCTAGACCCACCCCCCTCTTTGTCCCTTGCTAGCCTCATGTGTTTCAGTCCTGTTGGTACTTGGTACTCACAGTGCTCTCCATAGGCTCAGACAGAAGCAAGCCTCCCACAGAGGGACCCCGTATGGTAAGAAACCTGAGTGTGAGTCCGGGGGGACTTTCCATGTGTGGGTACTGCAGTGGCTCAGGGGAGGGGCAACATAGTCAGGGAAACCATCCCCTTACCGTCCAACTGCGGTTTCACCCATTTTTGCAGTCCAACGGGGCTTCCCAGTCTCACTCACGTTCAGTTTCCTTAGCCCGCATAAAGGCAGTTTTGTGCATGGATAGAAGCCATTCTTTCCTGCATTCTTTCTCATTCCATTCTGGGGCTATATGCAATGGGGCAGAAGTAAATATCCTCCAGGAGAAATTATGCTTCTATGGAGACCTGTTAGGAAGTAGTGGAATATCGTGGAAGGAGCGCTGGAATTCTGCCCCGTCGCTCACTTGCTTCCTACCCTTACTCAGCTATATTTTTCTTTACAGTATTTTTCACAATGAAAAATTACATTACTTTAGTGTTTTGTATTTTTGTTGGCTTTCTCCCATAGTAGAATATAAATGTCGGAGAGCAAGGACTTTTTCTATTGTGTTCATTATTGTGTTCCAGAGCTTGGAGTGATATTTGACACATTGTAAATTCTCGATACATATCAGATGAATGGAGAGATTAATGGATGGGTGGATGGACAGATGAGTGGGTGGATCGATGGATGGACAGATGGATGGAATGCAGATCAAAGCCCCCTGCACCACTGTGCCCTTTAAAACATGGTTCAGGCCAGGCACAGTGGCTCATGCCTGTAATCCCAGCACTTTTGGAGGCCAAGGCAGAAGGATCGCTTGAGCCCAGGAGCTCGAGACCAGCCTGAGCAACATATCAAGACCCCATCTCTACAGAAAAACTTTTTAAATCAGCAGGGTGTGGTAGCATGCACCTACAGTCCCAGTTACTCAGAAGGCTGAGGCAGGAGGATTGCTTGAGCCTGCATTCAAGGTTGCAGTGAGCTATGCTCCAGCCAGGGCAACAGAGTGAGATCCTGTCCCTAAAGAAATGCTTAATTATCTGGGCACTATGGCTCATGCTTGTAATCCCAGCATTTTGGGAGGTCAAGGCAGGGGGACCACTTGACCCCAAGAGTTCAAGACCAGCCAGGCAACATAGGGAGACCCCCATCTCTACAAAATATTTAAAAATCAGCCTAGTGTGGTGGTGCACACCCATAGTCCCAGCTACGCAGGAGATTGAGGCAGAAGGATTGCTTGAGGACAGGAGTTTGAGGGTGCCGTGAGCCACAGTCACACCATTGCACTGTGGCCTGGGCAACAGAGCAAGATCTCTAAAAAAGAAGGGAAAGAAAGAAAGAAAAAGAGAGAGAAAAAGGAAGGATAAGAAAGAAAATAGAGAACAGGATTGAATGTCCCAGTTTACTTCCTCTTTACTTCTAAATTTATCCCACGCAATAACTCTCCTACCTCCTGACTCTGTATCTCAGAGGAAGATGGCTCCCATCTGCAACATGGCCTCTGGAACCACATTGTCAGCCACTCCCTTTGGCTTCAGCATCTTCGAACCCCTCTCCAAACAATTCTTCTCTTTTCTTTGGGCCACAAACATTTTCAAATATTCCTTGGTTTGGGGGCTCTAACTCACTCACTCACTCCCCTCAGTTGTATCTGCCCCACCTCTTCAAGCAGCACCTTTGGCCTCTGTCTTCTCTTTAACTCAGACTTCATGAGAAAGTGATGATGCGCTCCATGTCCTCACTTTGGGAGGCCGAAGCAGGGGGATTGTTTGAGAGCAGGAGTTCAAGACCAACCTGGGCAACATTGTGAAACCTCCTCTCAATAAAAAATTTAAAAACATTAGCCGGGCATGGTGGTGCGCACCTGTGGTCCCAGCTCCTCAGGGGGCCGAGGTGGGAGAATCACTTGAGCGCAAGCATTGGAAGTTGCAGGGAGCCATGATCGCACCACTGCACTCCAGACTGGGCAACAGAGGCAGACCCTTTCTCTACGAATATATACATATATCTTTTGAATTTTCTTTATTCAGACCATGGGGTACATCAGTAAACAAAACAAAGGCCTCTGGCTTTGTGGAGTTTGCATGCTACCAGGCTTCTCCCTGCACCCCTGTGGAAACTGCTATTATTAAGATTTCCAAAGAATAGTGGCTTTCTCCAGTCCTCACGGCATCTTTTGCATTGATGATGGCATCCTCATTTTATAATCTTCAGCCTGGACCGCTGCTCTGTTTCTGCTGGTGCCTCCTCCTTCCCTACACACTGTAATGCCCTCCAAGGTCCTAAATTCAGTTCTCACCAGATTCCCTGTGCTCTGGCTGAGATCATATTCACAGCCACAGCTGCAATCATTGTCTGTGTTGGAGACAAATAATTCCCAATTCGTAGTGGACAGTCTCACCTTCTTCCCTAGCCCTACACATGCGGTAACCACATGTCCGAGGGGTACCTCTATTACAGACACTGATTTCAACCTTTCCTCCATGCCCTGCTTTCCACAGTCCCCTAAAAATGAATGGCACCATCACCTACTCTATTCGTTTTCTAGAGCTGCCGTAACAAACTGCTGCTAACTAGGTAATTTCACAGAAATTTATTTCTCACACAGTTCAGAAGTCCAGAAGTCCCAAATCAAGGTGATATTGGAACCAGAAGTCCAAAATCAAAACCAGAGTTGTGTTCCTTCTGAGGGCTCAGAGGCAAAATCTGTACCCTGCCTCCACACCTCTCCTAGATTCCGGCAGCTCCCAGCAATGCTGGCATTCTTTGGCTTGCAGCTGCATGATGCCAATCTCTGCCTCCCTCAACACATGATCATCTTCTTTCTGTGTCTGTGTCTGTTTCTTCTCTTCTTATAAGAACATGTCATTTTGGTGGTGGTTTTTGTTTGCTTGTTTTTTGCTGGTTTTGGTGTTTTTTGTTTTTTGCTTTTTTTTTTTGAGACAAGGTCTCACTCTGTTGCTCAGGCTGAGTGTGGTGGTGTGATCACAGCTCACTGCAGCCTCAACTTCCTGGGCTCAAGTGATCCTCCTGCCTCAGCCTCCCAAGTAGCTGGGACTACAGGTGTACACCACCATACCTGGCTCATTTTTTGTATTTTTGCAGAGACAGGGTTTCGCTATGTTGCCCAGGCTGATCTTGAGCTCTTGGACTCAAGCAATTCACCCACCTTGGCCTCCCAAAGTGCTGTGATTACAGGTGTGAGCCACTACACTCAGCTCACACCAGTCACTTTGGATTTAGAGCCCACTTTCATCCAGGATGACCTTATCTGAACTTTATTACATCTGCAAATACCCTATTTCCAAATAAGGTTACATTCATAGGTACCAGGAGTACTTCAACATAGCTTTTAGGGAGGGGGAGATAATTAAACCCATAACATTCACCTGCTCTACCAAGCTAGAAACAGAGAAAGTATGCTTGATTTTCTTCCTCTCCCCATTTCTCATTAATCTATGAGCAAGTTCTTTTATTTCCCATCAAGGTCTCCCCCTGAGCCCTCCCTCAGTTCGATCTTATTCTTCACTCAAGATCCATCTTCCTCATAGCGCCCAGTGACTTCCTGTGTCACTGTGCTGTTTTAAAACTTCCAGTGCCCCCCACTGCCCAGGGGATCATGTCTAGATTCTAGTTTGACTCAAGGGTCTTCACTCAGATTCCTCTCCAGCTTAATTTCTGCTTCTTCATTCCATGGTTTCCAGACCTTTGCCATATAGAATTTCTCCATGTTCTCCATGTATATTACAGCATTCTGTCACTTCTTCCAAAGACCCTTACTTGGCCCATTTTCAAACTTTTAGTATGGAGCATACTATTTCATAATCACATTACATATGTGATTTGATTACACATTTGATTACATCATGTGTTTACGTACATCTCTCCCTAAAACACCTCCAGCGAGCATTGCCCAGTTATCACGTGAGCTTTCTTATTCCTCTTTTTGTTGTTTTTGTTTGTTTGTTTGTTTGTTTGAGGCAGGGTCTTCTCCAGCCCAGTCAGGAGCGCAGTGGCACAATCATGGCTCACCACAGCCTCGAACACCTGGCTGCATCTATCCTCCCACTTCAGCCTCTCCAGTAGCTGGAACTACAGGTGTGCACCACCACGCCCGGCTAATTTTTGTACTTTTTGTAGAGACAAGGTTTCACCATGTTGTCCAGGCTGATCTCAAATTCCTGGCCTCGAGTGATCTACCTGCCTTGGCCTCTCAAAGTGCTGGGATTACAGGTGTGAGCCACTGGCCCCTGCCTCTCTTACTCCTCTTAATGTACCTAGGAATTAGCATACTTCTTAGCACCCAGAGATATTTGTGGAACAAAATAGGACCTTGGTTCTTTCACTAGCTTTGGCCTTGGATAAATTGCTTAGCCTCTGTCACCCTGTTTTCTCATTTCCTAAGTTCAGAGGGTCTGTAAGAGCCCTTTAAGCAGTGGCATTCCACAATCGCCCTGCCCTCTGTGTGCTGTTCTCATGTCCCAAGAGAGCTTCTCTCTCTTTATGGTCAGGAACAATCAAATCAGTTGCAAAAGAGCCTGGCCAGTGACATTGCACCAGCATTTTCCTGAAACCTCTTTGCAAATGATTATTCAGCAAAAGGCTCGGTTAGGCAATAATCTCCTTGGCAAAGTCTCAATCACGGTGGAGAACAAGCTCAGTGACTTGCTCTATGATGTCTGCAAGCCTGAACGACTTCTGTGTCACAAGGGAGCCAGAAAGGAGCTTGTTCCCATTAGGTAGCTCATCTTAGAACCATAAAATCTGAGGATTGCTAGAGAACTTAGAGGTCATATAATCCTCCTGTATACATCCACAGCACACATGTAGTGTAAGGAAGGAACTTGGTGAGACCTGACCTATAGCAACGTCTATACATCACCCCATCATCAAGGGACTATTTTATGTTCAAAAGTCATTTTCTTTAAGGGAATGACTATGTTTTACTCTATTTCAATGAATAACATACTTAAGAAATTGTTTATGGTGCTTCTTAAATGGATAATTGTCGCTTTCTGCGTTTTGTTGCAAACACGATGAGATTTAGTCTGCTCTGGAAACTTGGCTCTCACATGACATCTACCAAAAAAAAAGTAATAGATTAACTTGAAGGTCGCAATGTCAGCTTTTTAAATATCTGGGGAGTGGGGCAGAATAGTTGCTTTCTAAGAACAATTGTAAACATTTAATTGCTGAAGAGACCAATGCTTGCCTCTCTTACATGACAATCAGAACACAAATGCTGTTTGTCGGCCAGAGAGCCGTGTTTCTGGTGCTGAAAGACAAGGGCGTTGGTTTGGCTTTGCACGTGTTATCGTTGAAGGCAATGCTGGCGGCATTTGTGGGCTGTTACATTCCAGCCAGTGAGTGCTGGCTTTAGTATATTTTTCATCAATACGTCCTTCAGGTTAATTAAGACAACAAATCCTTTTGGCTATCGGGCCATATTACCTGAGTTGATAGATATTTCCGATTTTAAGGGCCTCCAAAGAGGATCACTATTGGAGTAACATTTGCAAAATTAAAATCTAGCATTCAGGATGAGGGAATAAGCATTGAACCGCAAAAACAATAAAATGCCCAGCAGCCATTCGAAAGTGTTTCCTGTCATCTGCTGGCCAGACTGCAAAACTACAGCAACATTCAGGCGCCTGATGTGAAGTTGTCGCCGTTGGTAGAGAGAATGTCTGTGTTCCTGTTTGCTCTGCCCAAGCAAATAGGAACTGATCGTTCTTCGAGCAATGGTGATGCAATTTCTGAAGCCTGAGCGAGCTACATAAGCAATACATATTTAAAGGCAAAAATATGAGTAGACCTTCCTCAATTGCCTGAAAAAACCAAAAAGAGGAATTTTTTCTGTTGTCTCTTCCAAGTCTGAGATTTGGGTGTAATAGCTTAATACAAACACAGAAATTCTAGGTGGTTAGTCAGGAGACCCCCAGGTTCTAGTGGGGGTCACAGGGTGGAATGTATAGTAACGTTTCTGAACCTCAGTTTTCTCATTCGTGAAACCAAAAATTACTAAACTCTCGTCAAGCTCTTGGAGTCTATAAAGGTCTTGTTATCTTTTCTGGACAAAGGTAACAATCCCACAGGTTCTTGCAGGCTGAGTCATTAGAAAGTCCAGCAGAGTGACTAGACGCTGCCAGTCAGATTCCAGCTGAAGTTTAAAGACATGAGACCCTTTGCATAGATCAACTTTGAGAATAGCCATTTCCTTGGAGGTCAGTGATTTAAGATGGAAAGTGAAAGAGAAGTGGAGAGGTCCGTGCAATACCCGAAGAGAGGAATTGGACAGCTTTCCACCTTTCCTGCCAACTGAAGAGCAGACAGATGCTTCCAGCTCTCTTTGCTTTCCTTTCCACTTTCAGCCCCACCAGCAAATGAGGATTATCCTAGCAGGATTAATAAATCCTCTGAGGACAGGAGGAAAAAGAAAGAGGTGGTACCATACCCCTCCACACACACACACACACAAGATGCTTGTGGTTGTTAATTATTTTTCTACATAATAAAATGTATTATAATAAACCTTATAATGACCTATGAAAATTTACATGGCACATATTAATATCTTAGAACCTATGTTTGGTTGCCGGCCCCTCGCCTGATGACGGCAAGATTTCTAACTCAACACGAAATGTTGTGCTTGTTTCTTTTCTTCAAGTATTCTGACATCTGGACTGGAACACCTGCCATGTGCTGGCCATGTGCTAAGCAATGAGGGTCTTCAGCAGTGAGTAAGACAGATGTAGTTCCCACCCTCATGGAAGACACAGTCTATCTGAGACAGACACATAAAACAGAAACTAACTGGGCTTGGTGGTTCACGCCTGTAATCCCAGCACTTTGGGAGGCTGAGGTGGGAGGATCACTTGAGCCCAGGGTTTCAGCACCAGCCTGAGAAACATAGCAAGAGTGTTTCTTTAAAAAAAAGAAAAAAAGCCAAGCATGGATGCATGTCTGTGGTCCCAGCTACAGAGGAGGCTGAGGTGGAAGGATTGTGTGAGCCCAGGAATTAGAGGCTGAGCCATGATGGCACCACTGCACTGTAGCCTGGGCGGCAGAGTGAGATCCTGTCTTAAAAAATAAAAATTAAACCAGAAACAACAAAAGCAATGAGGACTAAGAGGAATGCAAGGTGTTTCTCTTTCACACTTGCCCATTTCCTTGTTATCTTTGTGAGCTCCTAAAAGACCTGTTCAGCAACCGGAACCACTGCTTAGTGCCACTGGCACTAAGTGTAATAGACAGAAATAGTCCTCCAGGGTGTCCATCTGGAAGCCACTGGCCCATTTGAGCAGCAGATAGCAGTTAAGAAGGAAAGGTCATCACAAAACTCTGAATTTTTAGAAGCAGAAATAACCCTAGAATCAGTTTTTGGGAGTTATAAACCCACAATTCTCATAGCCTTTAATTCTATGACATAAGAATTACTTCAGGTAAGTTCCCTTATCTGACAAATGGAGAAGCAGCTCAGACTTCTCATGGGGATAGAGACATGATGGATGTGAAAACCTTCCAAAAGTTAAAAAGTCATAAATGAAAATTATAGTAATAATAATTAGTAAAAAGTTCTTACAAGCAAGGCATGGTACCTCATGCCTGTAATCCCAGCACTTTGGGAGGCTGAGGCAGGAGGATTGCTTGAGGCCAGGAGTTTGAGACCAGCTTGGCTAATATAGTGAGACTCCAATTCCACAAAATATTTTTTAAAAAAAAATTTCAATTAGCTGGACATGGTGGTGTGCACCTGTAGTCCTAGCTACTCAGGAGGCTGAGGAGTGAGGATCTCTTGACCCCAGGAGTTCAAAGTTTGCAGTGAACTGTGATTGTGCCACTCCAGCCAGGACAACAGAGTCACACCCTGTTTCTAAAAAATTTTTTTAAAAGATGTGCTTATGATAAATCATAAAACAAATTTCTTTTTCTTTTTTTTTTTTTTTTTTTTTTTTTGGGCAGAGTCTTGCTGTGTCACCAGGCTGGAGTGCAGTGGTGCAGTCTTGGCTCACTGCAACCTCCACCTCCCAAATTCAAGCAATTTCCCTGCCTCAGCAGGAATTTTTTTTTTTTTTTTTTGTATTCTCAGTAGAGGCGGGGTTTTACCATGTTGGCCAGGCTGGTCTCGAACTCCTGACCTCAAGTGATCCGCTCGCCTCAGCCTCCCAACATATAACAAATTTCTCAAATCCTTTCAAAATTTAGTCATTTTTAAAAGTTACCTTCCTAATTTTACAACCAGTAATTTTTACCACATAAATCACATATATTTTTAGAGATTTTTTAAAAATTTCCTGACAGGTGCTTTGACTTCCTAATACATGACAAGTGAATACATTGTCTTGAAACTGCTTCTTTCTAGCACCCCCAAATTCAGAAGGAGTCCCAGTATATCAAGTATCTCTGCTGTGATGACGCAAGAACCCTTAACCAGTGGGTGATGGGAATACGGATAGCCAAGGTGAGAGAGTGTTCGGACTTCACCCTGTCTTGCATTTGCCAGCCCACTTAGTGACCCGGGCGCAGCTTTCCTGGTACTGTGAAACAGTTGGCCCACCCTTGGGTTCAGCCACAGACATTATCAAGTGTATTCGCCAGTGGGTTTTCTAAATGAGGAGAGCGATAGAAACACCAACCTCTCCAGTAACCGGATATTTACTCATGGCGAGTATTGCAAGCTTAGTGTGCAATTAAAAACGCAAGATGGGGCCGGGCGTGGTGGCTCACACCTGTAATCCCAGCACTTTGGGAGGCCGAGGCTGGCAGATCACGAGGTCAGGAGATCGAGACCATCCTGGCTAACACGGTGAAACCCCGTCTCTACTAAAAATACAAAAATTAGCCAGGCGAGGTGGCGGGCGCCTGTAGTCCCAGCTACTTGGGAGGCTGAGGCAGGAGAATGGCGTGAACCCGGGAGGCAGAGCTTGCAGTGAGCAGGAGATCTCACCACTGCACTCCAGCCTGGGCTGCAGTGCGAGACTCGATCTCAAAAAAAAAAAAAACGCAAGATGGAATCTATGATCGTGTTACATAAAGACATACGTAATCAGAACTGAGTGGCCAAAGCTCTCTCTAATATGTTGGTGAAAAAATTAACTGACTCTGCCAGTCTGGAAAATGATTGAATGTGTATTTGTTAAATTTTAATGGAAATATCCAAAATCACCAACTCAGACAAGTGGTGAACAGAGTAGCCGTGGAGTATTTATTTCTTCTCTATGTTTATATTGCAATTGAGTGCAGAATTTGGGATAAATGGATTCCTTTCCTTCTTTGTGTTCTCTCCCCAGTATGGGAAGACTCTCTATGATAACTACCAGCGGGCAGTGGCAAAGGCTGGACTTGCCTCTCGGTGGACAAACTTGGGGACAGTCAATGCAGCTGCACCAGCTCAGCCATCTACAGGTACTAAATGGAGGAGAAATTCCAACACATATTCAAAGCTCAGTGCTCCTGTTCAAAACGTATCCAACACATCTATACAAACAGAACTTTGTAGACGGCTTCGGAATATGTTTTCTTTTTCTTTTTCTTTTCTTTTTTTTTTTTTTTTTTTTTTTTTTTTTGAGACAGAGTCTCGCACTGTCGCCCAGGCTGGAGTGCAGTGACTCAATCTCAGCTCACTGCAAGCTCTGCCTCCCGGGTTCCCGCCATTCTCCTGCCTCAGCTTCCCGAGTAGCTGGGACTACAGGTGCCCACCACCACGCCTGGCTAATTTTTTGTATTTTTTAGTAGAGGCAGGGTTTCACCGCGTTAGCCAGGATGGTCTTGATCTCCTTACCTCGTAATCCACCCACCTCGGCCTCCCAAAGTGCTGGGATTACAGGCATGAACCACCACACCCAACCTGTTTTCTTTTTCTTCTTTGCTTTTTTTTTTTTTTTTGGAGGTAAGGTCTTGCTCTGTCGCCCAGACTGGAGCCCTGTATCTATTTTAAGTGACTTTTAAGAAAGCTTTGACCACTTATTTTATGATATTCTGTGGATAAGGTGCTGATCTCCTGTTTAGGGTGAGCTCGTAGGTGGATGTTTCTTATCAGAGTACAAATATTATATTAATCCAAGGCTCCATTAGTGCCCAGAAAACTGTCCACATGAAGAATGAGATTATGTCCCAGTGTTTTGACACCTTGCACCCAGTCCTGGACAGCATATTTGAAGGTAACATGAGTCAAAGTTTCATGTCAAAGGGACAAATTAAAAGGCAGGAAAATAAAATAGCATACCAGGACTTTTGAGGGGGAAAAAAAACCCATCTAATTCCCGATTATTCCAGGGACCTGCACATTTTGCCCAAATTTCTGTCTATTATTTCTGTGTCCAATGTACTTTTTGTTGAGGACAATGTTGAAGAGTTGTTCCTGTATTCAGTGTGGTATGAAACTGGATAGATACATTTTTAAAAAATCAAGAAGAATTTTTTAAAATATGTTTTCAAGGTTTATTCTTCAATTACTGAAACGTTTTTAAAAGTAAAATATATTGTTACTCTCCAGGATCCCAGTTAATCCAGACCCTCCTCGGTGGGCTTTATCAAATACCACCCTCACCTTCCTGAATCTTTTGCTGAATCTCATATAAAGTTTTGTCACAGAACCTCAGATTTTTCATAAGGTTTTGTGTACCATCCCATGCCTGTGAATTGCTCTCTTTGCTTTGTTTTTATTTTTTATTTTTGTAAGAAGTAGCCGACAAGTATCTTTCTTTGCTTTAGAGATGTAAACAGCTTTGTATTTTCAGATTAACTTTCAAGAATGTTGAAAATGCTTTGCTCACTCTTCGTTTCTCGCTTCCTCCCTCTCAGGACCTATAAATGGCACCGCCCAGCCCAATGGACAGATGCCCCAGGCTGCGCATTCTGTCAGTGCTGTTCTCCAAGAGGCCCAGCGACATGCTGAAACGTCAAAGGTAAAACCAGCAAGCAGCTGATATACATTCCATCAGCCCATGTTTCCAAAGCCCATGTTCTCAACCATTCGCATTGTTCCAATAACTGCTCTTTTAAAAAGCCGGGTGCAGTAGCTCACACCTGTAATCCCAGAACTTTGGGAGGCTGAGGCAGGAGAATTGCTTGAGCTTCAGTTCGAGACCAGACTGGGCAATATAGAGAGAGCTTGTCTCTACTAGAAAAAAAAAAAAAAAAATTAGCCAGGTGTGGTGGCATGCACCTGTAATCCCAGCTACTGGGGAGGCTGAGGTGTTTGACTGGCTTGAGCCCAGGAGATCAAGGCGGCAGTGATCTGTGATCACACCACTGCCTCCAGCCTGGGTGACAGAGTAAGATCCAGTCAAATAAATAAATAAATAGAAAATGTAGTTCCAACAACTGAGACGTTACTACAATTTAATTTAGTTCATTGCTTGATATTTGTAATCTTAAAGTTACACATGCTAGAATCAAAAGTTAAAACCAGCTATCATCACACTGCCTAGGAAAAACGTAAGCATTTCCTTAGCACTCTGAAGTTAATTAGCTACGTTTACTTTGACCAAAGCGGTTTTCTCGGTTTAGTCAAGTGATCTTAGCCCTCTCTGATAGTAAGTAGCACATCCAAGTTTTAAACGCTTGGGATTTTACTTGCCTTTTTTGAGTAAAATAGGGCAACTAGTAGTCTGAAGCCCTATAGGAAGCGTTAACTGGCCCCCAAAATCAGATTAGAAGACTGTTAAAAGAGTTACACTGTAAAATAGGGCTGGGCACAGTGGTGAGCACCTGTAGTCCCAACTACTTGGGATGCTGAGGCAGGAAGATCACTTGAGCCCAGGAGTTCAAGGCTGCAGTTGAGTTCTGGTTGCACCACTACACTGCAGCCTGGGTGACAGATAAAGACCCTGTCTTAAAAAAAAGAAAAAAGACAAAAAAGGGTTTCACTAAAAATGTGCATTTTCTATTTTCCCCATTCGTGTCCTTCCTACATACATCCCCAGGTGATGGAGGAGAAAATACATTGTAAAATAATAGCCAAATTGGTATAACATTCTCCATAAAATTTTTCAACCAAATAGATCAATGAGGATTCCTTTAAATCTATCTTAAAATCATAGCTAATAATTACGATTTAGTTACTAATTTAGTTCAAAACTTCTCAGCTGACTGTATAAATTCTGTTGAATATTTCTCATGTGTGAGTCAAAACAACCTTAAATAACTGTGACAACAGCATGTCACCCAGCTAGGACAGGCAGGGTGCTTCACTTTAGCAATTTTTCACTTCTTTTGCCCCTTCATTTTGTCCATCAGCCAGTCATGAAAACAACTAAATCTTGGTATTTATTGAACTTCTTATAATTTTGACAATCACTGCAGGCCTTTGAAAGTTGTATTTCTTTAATGTTCTCATTATCTTCTCAAGCCTGACAATCTCC
Source organism: Macaca nemestrina (assembly GCF_043159975.1). NCBI lineage: Eukaryota > Metazoa > Chordata > Mammalia > Primates > Cercopithecidae > Macaca > Macaca nemestrina. The sequence continues at coordinate 117,363,643 of NC_092133.1, read as the reverse complement.
TCATGCAATGTGCTTTCAGCTATTATTATTTTCATTATTTCTATAATGCCAGTTGAAGGAAAGCATTTAAAAATACTGAAATAAATAAAAGAATCCTAGAATAGAAATCACTTACCTATATGTGAACACCAATTCCCAAGCTGCCCGTTCAGAAATTTAAATAAAAAGAAAAAATACATCACCAGTTAAATAGCTTATCATGCGAGGTAAATAAACTAAATAAAACAGAAACTAAATCAGAAGGCACTTTATTAGAAAAAAATTCCAAATTTAATCTTCAATGGTAAGAGGCTACTAAGCAGAGAACGAAATAAACTGGAACCCTGATAAACTGTAAATTGAAATGATAATTATTACTAAAACGGATTCAATCCAGTTGCCTGGGGATGTTTCATTATGTAAATTATTATTATCTATTCCAACATTGGCAGAGGAAGGGCTATGCGTCTATTAGACTTAGGCCAAATTTGGCGTGCTAGTTTCTACCAATAGCACATACTGGTGATATTACTTTTCAGAACTCACATATTTATCTCATTTGATCTCATCACAACCTGAGACACAAGTCATAATAAGGACTATGGGGCTAATTTTATATCCAGTGAACCAGCCAACTTTCATGCAGTTGAGAAATGGTAAACTGTCCAGACATGGTGGCTCATGCCTATAATTCCAACACTTTGGGAGGCCGGGGCAGGCAGAGCACCTGAGTCCAGGAGTTGGAGACCAGTGGCCAATATGGTGAAACCGCGTCTGTACAAAAAATATGAAAATTAGTTGGGGCTGTTGGCACACACTTGTAATTCCAGCTAACCGGGAGGCTGAGGCATGAGGATTGCTTGAACTCGGGAGGTGGAGGTTGCAGTAAGGGGAGATCCTGCCACTGCACTCCAGCCTTGGTGACAGAACGAGACTCTGTCTCAAAAAATAAATAAATAAAAATAAAAATAAAATAAAATAAAGAAAAAGTAAACTTATAGAGACCAGATGCCTTGTTCTGATTTCTGGCCCACCACACTGCCTTCCCTGAAGCTGTGAGGCCAGCTGGAGCCAAGCTTGCAATCGGCTCCTCTCTAAAAGCCCACAGTCCTGGCGAAAGGCACCTGTGTTCTCAGCTCACCAACACAAGGAGACATTGTCCCCAAGATCAGGCAAAAAGGTCTTTGCCAGGAAACATATCCTTTGTGCCTACGTTTGCACAAAGCTGTAGCCAAGAGAGAACTGTTTCCATTCACTTCTCCCCTTCCATCTCCTTCATCCTAATCAGAGTAGTACATTTAAGCCAGGAGACTGTGTGGAGGTTTTGGGAAGTCCTCAAGCCCCAGGAGTTGCCGTGTGTTTCTACTGTGTGTTGTGTGGAATAGGAGCAAGATAATTTTACAGATGCTTACTCCTGACACGAGCTTCACAACCAGCTCAACTCAGACCAAGAAAAAATGCATCCCTTCCTATATGCCGAGGACTCTGGTGGCTTGGCTTGGGAACCAAAGAGTGAAGTCATTTGGCTTCCATTTTGAAGGAATGAATGAGTCGAGGGTGGTTTATAGACTGAGGCAACCCCACAGGAGATACACCATGAAAGCCCCTTTAGAGACACACAGCAGCTCCTGGATAAGGCAGGTTCCAAGGAGGTGATACTCGTATGATCTAAATACAACACACCTCATTGAACATGGCCAGATCTTCCATTTAGAGTAGACTTGGTAGATGAGTGCCACAGGGTAACTGAACCCAGGTTCGGCTGCTCACCACTTAAAAGCCAGACTCAAGAGATTAGGGATGATGGGAGGAAAAGCTGGTTTATTTGGAAAGCCAGTAACACTATGAAGATGGTGGACTAGTGTTCTGAAGTACAATCTTAAATTTTTCAGGCTAACTGGAGGAGTTTAATGGGTGTGGGATATGGGGAAGAGGAGTGAGTTGGGGAAATAGTTGAGATCAAGGGATGACCAGAGACTGCAGACATCTGGGTGCCAACAAGGGTCCAAAGAGGTTGGGAACTTCTCTGTCCTTGGTCAGGTCACAATGGTCATATAAATCTTTAACAAAACATAGTTGTTTACTTCTCTAATCCCAGAGTTAGTTTTTAAAACTACGTGATTGCTGGGTTTGCATGTTTATCTCAATGCTCTAAAATTATCCTTGCCTATGTGCAGGAATGGGTAAAGGCCACTTTAAATAAAAATGAAGTTAGTTACATTCGTTTTTATGCTGTTCCACTGTGACAACAGGAAATACTGTTAAAGGCCATTTGGGCCAAGTGGGGTGGCCGTAATTCCAGTTACTCAGGAGGCTGAGGCAGGAGGATCACTTGAGGCTAGGAATTTGAGACTAACCTGGGCAACACAGTGAGACTCCGTCTCTAAAAATATATATATAGAGGGAGACATATTCTGGCTGTGTTGTCCAGGCTGGAGCGCAGTGGCATGATCTCAGCTCATTGCAGCCTCCACCTTCCAAGTTCAAACAATTCTCATGCCTTAGCCACCCCAGTAGCAGGGACTACAGGCGTGTGCCACCATACCAGGCTAATTTTTGTATTTTTAAAAGAGACAGGGTTTCACCATATTGTTCAGGTTGGTCTTGAACTCCTGGACGTAAGTGATCCACCTGCCTGTGCCTCCCAAAGTGCTGAGACTATAGGCATGAGCCACCATGCCCAGCCAAAATATTAAAAAATTAGAAAAATGATTATTTTTAATTTTAAAGACCATTTAGAATAATTGCCATATTCCAGAACAAAGACGAGCTCATGAACAACCAGGAGTCTCAGTGACTGAGGGACAGAGGCTCCCCAGGGGGCAGACAGAGACTCACATATCTATGGCATGGTCCTGTCCACTAGGGCTGTTTTGTCCACTGGGGCTGTTTTGGGAATAAAGAATGCGACTCGGGAAGTTGAGACGGGAGGAGCGCTTGAGCTCGGGAGGTCGAGGCTGCAGTAAGTCCAGATCGCGCCACTGCACTCAGCCTGGGCGACAGAGTGAGACCCCGTCGCCATTAATTAATAACAATAAATTTAAAATTTCAAAAATTAAAAAAAAAAAAAAAAAGAATGCTGCTGTCATTCGGTTGCAGGATAAGAAGCCAGCCCTCGGGAACCACCACGACCCGGCAGCGCCCCGGGCCCCGCACGCCCCCAAGTCCAGCCTGCCCCCGCCCCCTCCGGTGCGGAGGTCCTCGGACACCAGCGGCAGCCCCGCCACGCCCCCCAAGGCCAAGGGCACAGGCGGCGGGGGCTTCCCCTCTCCACCCGACGACTTCCTGCCGCCGCCGCCACCGCCGCCGCCCCTGGAAGACCCAGAGCTCCCGCCGCCCCCCGCGGAGTTCATGGAGCCGCCCCCGGACTTCGTGCCCCCGCCCCCGCCGTCGTGTGCAGGGAACGCGGGCTTGGAGCTGCCCCCGCCGCCGCCGCCGCCGCCCGCGCCCGCCCCCGACTCCGCCAGGCCGTCTCCTGCGGTGGCCAAGAGGCCTCCTATGCCCCCCAAGAGGCACGAGAACCCAGGGACCCCGGGCGGGGCAGGAGGCGGGGAGCAAGATTTCATGTCAGACCTCATGAAAGCTTTGCAAAAGAAGAGAGGTAACGTGTCCTAGGGAGGGGCATGGTGAGTGTGCCAGAGGGAGAAGCACCGCTGACCTGGAGCGCAGGTTTTGCTAGTAGATTACCCTGACATTTTGTTCATTTCAGATAAAATGTGATGGGAAACTTCTCACTGTTGTGCTCAAGTGCGGGCATAAACATTAGCCCAATAGAGTTCAGAATATCTGCCCAAATGTACATATTGTTCCTATGTATTTTCACCTAAATGGAATGTATCTTCCCTTCCAGGTTACCTAAAGTGCTGTTTTAGGTTCATTTATTTTATTATGTTAAGAAGCATCAAATGAATAAAAGTTAAACGTTTTTCCTGAAGATGGTATTTCTAGAAAGATTATTGGGTCCATCTATCTTGAAATCAACACTGAAATTAAAAATAGCTTTCAACATTCCATGCCTTCTTAAGTCTTGGTGACCTCAGATAGATTTTTCATCTCTACCTCTATAACCTTCAGAATTTGCAGGAAAATCGAGAGAGGAGAACGAGAAAACGTGACAAGCAGAGCCTGTTTCCTTTCCCTGGAATTAGGTTGCTTGATTGATTGGAGTCCTGGACGCAGGCTGTTTTGGTTTTGCTTTTATAATGCTTGAATAACAGTAATTGAAAAATACAGTTATTTAGATAGTTTTTGAATTCTCTTATTATTACAATGCTGTAAGTATCCTGTAAATAAAAATGTAGGGGCAGGAAAAGGCAATCCTATGTATATTCTTCAACCTGAAATGTTTTCCCTCAGAGATAAGTTTAACGCCCAGTTTATCCTAGGTTCTTGGTACCTATATCTCTTCTCTTTCAAATTGGCTACTGATAGGCCTTTTACATTTTCTTAATTTTATTTATATGGCTCTATTTTTGTTTTTGTATTTTTGTGTTTTTTTTTTTAACTGTAAAACTCCTCAAAATCTTCTTAGAGTGGAAAATAATAATGCATTTTTTTAAATAAAGGAAGATAATGCTATGTTTTAATATTTGGAGAAAAGTAAGCTCTAAATCATGCTGTCTCAACTCACGGGCTGCAGGTGGCCCAGGACCCGTTCGAATGCTACCCAACACAAATTAAAATATTAGGAGCTCTTGGCAGGGCACGGTGGCTCACACCTGTAATCCTAGCATTTTTGGGAGGCGGACTCAGATGGATGAATTGAAGTCAGGAGTTTGAGGTCAGCTTGGCCAACATGGCAAAACCTTGTCTATACTGAAAATACAAAAATTAACCAGGTGTAGTGGCGCATGCATGTAATCCCAGCAACTCCAGAGGCTGAGATGGGAGAGTCCCTTGAATCCAGGAGGCGGACACCGCAGTGAGCTGAGATCATGCTACTGCACTCTGCTGGGAGACGGAGCCAGACACTGTCTCAAAAATATTATGAGATTTTTCTCAATTTTGTGTGTGTGTGTTGTTGTTCATCACCTATCATCACTAGTGTTAGTGCATTTTATATGTAGCTTAAGACAATTCTTCTTCCAGTGTGCCCCAGGGAAGCTACAAGATTGGACGCCCCTGAAGTCTAAATGAACCTTTAAAAAGAAAAAAAAAATAGTTTTAAAAGCAAAATATTTAGTAATTAAAACTGGCAAGGTGCTCTTAATTTTTTCTGGGGCATATGCTTGAAATAGGATAGAAGGTAAATTTGCTTTACATTCAATTTAATCTCATCAACAGTAACTCCAGTTCTCATTTTATTATGTTCCTTTTGATATCAGATGCGGTAAAAACACCATTTTTCTGATACCTAACTAAATCATGGTCATTATGCAGATCTCTGGTACAATACAGGAAAGATGTCAGCAAAGAGAGGTGTGAAAATTGTCAGAATCAAAATGGAGTCACTTACATTAAGAAACTGCTGACAGACAGAGCCAGCCAAGTCCAGGAAAATAGTTTTCGTGAGGATCCTATTCTGTGATTTTCATTCAAGTGTAATGCAATCTTTGGTGTCTGGCTGAAAGGTCTTTACAAGTATTACCCATACCTGAGTAGGATTATTTAGATCCTGAAAATGCAGCAAAATTTGTTTCTTTATGAAAAGTTTAGTGAGATATTTGCATGTGGTGCAGGGAGTGGAAAAACTGGAGTGAAATTGGGAACTAGAGAAGGAGTATGTGGATAATATATGTTATGAATAATAATGTATAATCAATAATACAGGACAGTAATCCTGTATCACAACTTATAAAAACTCCATAATTTCTTGTATAATGCTACTAATGGGCAAAGACCCATGTAATAGGCCAATTGCAACACAAACCACAGCATTTGGTAGTTTACAGAAGACATGATTTAACCTGCCACATGATAGACTATGAACTAAGATTTTACAGTAGGTCCTCAAGGAGGAGAATGAACATTTAAGCCTCATATTTTGTTTGATCATAGGAATCTTGGCTGGTATGATACTGAAATGACCCGAGTCCATGATAATTGAGCCTTTGAAGTGTGCTTGAGACTTATGGCTTGATGTGTGGTCCATTTTTACAGATGGTTTATGTGTGCTTGGGTACAACGTACTATACATGTTCCTTAGAACAAGCTTGTTAAGCATGTTGCACAAATCTTCTGCCTGCAGCCTGTTATCTGGTCTGTTGCATCCATCAATTACTAAGAAGGATGTTTTAAAATCTTCTGAGGGCAGATTTGTCAATATCTTTTCATTGTTCTGGCAAACTGTGCTTTATATATTCCAACACTGTTTATTATTAAGTGTGAACAAAAATTCTGTATGTGACTTCCTGGTGAATTGAACTATCTATCACCATACAATGTTTTCTGCTTTTTATCTTGTACTCACGCAGCTGTACTGTCTTTTTTCAGGTATTTCCCTGACAAATCTGTTCATTCACTTTCAAACTCTCTGTGCTTTTATGTTCTACATTTTCCACTTGTAAATGACATATAAGCAGATTTTGTTGTCTTTATATCTAGTTAGTAATTATTATCTTTTAACTGCAAGTTTATTCTTTTTAAATTTTTTAAATTTTCTTTTTTTTTTTTTTTTTTAATTTTTAGAGACTGGGTCTCATTCTGTCACCCAGGCTGGAGGACAGTGGTGCGATCATGGCTCACTGCAGCCTCAACCTTCTGGGCTCAAGCCATCCTCTTGCCTCAGCCTTCCAAGTAGCTAGGACTACAGGCTCATACCACCATGCCCGGCTAATTTTTTTTAAAGTAGATATGGGGGTCTCACTATGTCGCCTAGGCTAGTCTCTAACCGCTGGCCTCAAGTAATTCTTTTGTCTTAACCTCCCAAAGCGCTGGAATTACAGACATGAACCAAAATGCCCAGCCTGTTATTTTTACTCTGAATGTGACTGTATATTTTGTTTTTAACATCTTATTTTGTATTTACTATTACCCTGGATTTTTCTGGTTTTTTTTTTTTCTTCTTCCTTTCTTGTCTACTTCATGTGATTAGAATTTTTCTCTTATTCTCTTTTTGAAGCTTCTTGTTGAAAACTTATATACTGTATGTATTCTTTTAATAGCTACCTGTAATGATAATATCCATACTCAGTAAAGTCTCAAGTTAAACAACTTTAACCTGGGAAACGCATGGACTTTGGATCACTTTGATTTCAAACACTCGCACACACACACACACACACACACATTATTGTCTAGTATTTGAGGTATAGCTGAGTATCTTTTTCTTAGAATATCTTTATTTCACCCTCATTCTTCAAAGATGATTTCAGTGGACGTAAAATTTAAATTGACAGTAAAAACTCTTCGTTCTTTTAGGGGATTGTCCCCACTGTCTTCTCCCTTTCACTGTTGCTATTGAGAAGTCAGCTATCAAATTATTATTTCTATTAGGTCATTGCTTTGTTTCCCCTCTGCATGATTTTAAGACCTTTTCTTTGTCTTTGGTGCATATAGTGAGTCTAACTCTGAATTTCTTTTACTTAAGTTGCCTGATAATTCATTGAGTTTTCTGAATCTACAAATATCTGCCTTTCACTATTCCGGAAAATTGTAATTTATTTTGTTTTCAAACATTGCTTCTCCTTTTTCGCTTCTTCTGAAACTCTAATGAAATGTGTTAAATCTTCTAACACTAGCTTCCTTATCTCTAAATTTTGTGTATTTTCTATTTTTTTATCTATTCTGGATATATTCATCAGATCTTAATTCCCATTCACCAGTTCTTTCTTCAGCATAGTCTAATCTATGTTAAAGCCAACCATTTTTGGTGTTTTTTTTTTTTTTTTGATATAGACTTTATTTTTTAGACCAGTATTAGATTCACAGGAAAACTGAGCAAACAGTACAGGGAGTTCCCATTTGCCGCCTGCCTTACACATTCAGTCTCCTCCACTACCACAATTCTACAAAAATAGCACTGTAACAATTAATGAACCTACATTGACACATTGTTAGCATCCAAAGTCCATAGTTTACTTAGGGTTTACTCTTGAGGTTGTACAATCTGTGGGTTTTCAGAAATGTACAATGACATGTATCCACCATTATAGGATCAAATAGACTAGTTTCAGTGTCCTAAAAATCCTGTGTTCTGTCTGTTAATCTCTCCCTCCCCTTTAAACCCTGGCAATCACTGATCTTTTTCATTGTCTCTGTAATTATACCTTTTGCAAAATATCATATAGTTGGAATCATACGTATGTAGCCATTTCAAATTGATTTATTTTCCTTGGCAATATGCATTTATTGTTCCTCCATATTTTAGTCTATTTTCTATTACTATAACAGAATACCTGAGATTGTGTATTCATAAAGAAAGAGAATTATTTTAGATCATGGTTCTGAGGCTGGGAAGTCCAAAGAGATGGTGCTAGTGCCTGGGGAAGGCCCACTGACTGCATCATATAACATGGCAGATGAGCAGAATGAGAAGTGGGTGCATGCAAAAAAGGGACCAACCAGGAGAGGCAACCTTGATTATGACAGCCCACTCTCGTGGTAACTAATCCATTCCCATGAGAACTAACCCTGAAAGAGATTAATCCATTTTAATGATCTAATCATCTCTTTTTTTTTTTTTTTTTTTTGAGACGGAGTCTCGCTCTGCCGCCCAGGCTGGAGTGCAGTGGCCTGATCTCAGCTCACTGCAAGCTCCGCCTCCCGGGTTTACGCCATTCTCCTGCCTCAGCCTCCCGAGTAGCTGGGACTACAGGCGCCCGCCACCTCGCCCGGCTAGTTTTTTGTATTTTTTAGTAGAGACGGGGTTTCACGGTGTTAGCCAGGATGGTCTCGACCTCCTGACCTCGTGATCCGCCCCTCTCGGCCTCCCAAAGTGCTGGGATTACAGGCTTGAGCCACCGCGCCCGGCCTGATCTAATCATCTCTTAAACCACCTCCCAGCACAGCCACATTGAGAATCAAGACTAAACATGAATTTTGGAAGGGCCAATCCGTATTCAAAGCATAGTACATACATCTCTATCTTTTCACAGCTTGATAGCCCATTTCTTTTTTGTTTGTTTCTTTCCTTTTTTTCTTTTTTTGAGACAGAGTGTCGATCTGTTGCCCAGGACTGAAATACAGTGGCACAATGTCACCTCATGACAACCTTCACCTCTTGGATTCAAATGATTCTCTGGCCTCATCTTCTCCAGTAGCTGGGATTACAGGTGCACCACCATGCCCAGCTAATTTATGTGTTTTTAGTAGAGATGGGGTTTCATCATGTTGCCCAGGCAGGTCTTGGACTCTAGGCGCAAGCCATCTACCTGTTCCGGTCTCCCAAATTGCTGAGATTACAAGTGTGAGCCACCGTGCGCAGCCCATTTCTTCTTATCACTGAATAATATTCCACTGTCTGAGTGAACCACAGTTCATTTATTCATTCACCTATTGAAGAACATCTTGGTTGCCATCAAATGGCACTTATGGATAAAGCAGCTAGAAATGTGTGTGCAGACATTTGTGTAAATATCAGTTTTCAGCTCGCTCAGCAAACAGGAGTGCAATTGCAGGATCATATGGAAAAAGTGTGTTTAGTTTTGCAAGAAACTGCCAAACTGTCTTATTAAGATGCCACTCCATTTTGTTCTCCCTCCAACAAGAAATGAGTGTTCTTATTGTTCCACATCCTTGTCAGCATTTGGTATTGCCAGTGTTTTGAATTTTAGCCACTGTAATAAGTATGTAGTGGTATCATTTTTCATTTGCAATTCCCTAATGACATATGATGTTGAGCATTTTTTTCATATGTTATTGGCCATCTGTATCTTTTTTGGTGAGGTGTCTTTCAGATCTTTTGTCAGTTTGTTAATTGGACTGTTCATTTTCTTACCGTTGAGTTTTAATGATTTGTATATTTTGGATAACAGTATTTTATCAGATATGGCTTTTGCAAATGCTTTTGCCCATCTGTGACTTGTCCTTTCATTCTCTTGATTTTGCACTTCACAAGGGTTTTTAATTTGAATGAAGTCTAGCTTATCAATTATTTATTTCATGGATGATGTCATTGGTGGTGGTGTATCTAAAAAGTCACTGCCATACCCAAGGTCATCTAGATTTTCTTCTATGTTATCTTCTAGAAGTTTTATAGCTTACTTAGCTCTCTGATCCATTTTAAGTTAAATTTTTTGAATGATGCAAGATCTATGTCTAGGTTCTTTGTTTTTGTTTTTCCACATGGATATCCACTTGTGCCAGCACTATCTGTTGAAACAACTATCTTTTCTTTATTACCTTTGCCCCTTTGTATAAGCTTATTTTGGAGTTCCACTGATTTATTTGTCTCTTCTTTGCCAATACCACACTGTCTTGATTGCTGTAGATTTCTTGTAAATGTTGAAATTGGGTAGCATTCGTCCCCTGATTTTCTTCTTTTCTAATATTGTGTTGGCTATTCTTGTTTCTTTTTTTCTTTCTTTCTTTTTTTTTTTTTTTTTTTTGCCTCTCCATATAAACCTTGGATTCAATTTGTCAATATCCACAAGATAAATGGTTGAGATTTCAATGGGAATTGCATGGAATCTATAGAGCAAGTTGGGAAGAACTGACATTTCACAAATGCTAGGCTTTCCTATCTGTGAACATGGCATATCTCTCTATTTTTTTAGTACTTCTTTGATTTCTTTAATCAAAAATTTGTAGGTTTCCTACTAGATCTTTTGTATATTTTGTTAGATTTATACCTAAGTATTCCATTTGTAGGGAGGAATGTGAACATAGATGGTATATTTTTAACTTCAACTTCCAATTGCTCATCGCTGGTATTAAAAGAGCAATTGCAATTGACTTCTCTATATTAACCCTGTATGCTGCATCCTTGCTGTAACTGCTTATTAGTTCCAGGAGTTTTTTGTTCAGTTGTCCTGGTGGACCCCTAAGGATTCCTCCTCTAAACCCAGGATTAAGAGTTTGCATTATTGTCCTCTCCCTACATAGGACTATCAAAGGCAAGATAGGGGAGAGTGCAAGGCAACAGCTCCCTGCAGTCTTCTCCACTCCACATCCTTTCATATTGTTAAAGTAAATGAGGGGAATTAACAGTTGTGGAGCAGGTTCTCAGATATTTGCTATGAAAACTTACATATGGTAATTTGGACTTTCAGAGCTATTATATTCTGGTGGTCTTTGACGAAACTTTAGTTTTAACCTATTGTTCAATCAGTATTATTTTTTATTGGAAAAACTCATGGGAGAAAAAACAAATAATTATTTCAATAAATGGCAAAAAGGCTTTTGTTGAAATTCAACACCACACCTTGTTAGGAAAATTAAAACTTCATAAGAAGCTAGCATCTGAGGAAGATGTTTTTATACTGATAAAAGTTGTCTAAAACCACAGCAAAGGAAATATTTAATAATAAAGCACAAACAGGAATGTCATTTACATTCATAGTATCTAAGATTTGTTTGACTCAGTAATGGTAAGACCCACAAACACAGAAATGACTGTCATGAAGGCAGTAGTTTATTTTACTACTCACAGTTCCTTAGAAGCTGGAGGCACAGCACACCACAAGGGACAGGACAGGGAAACATCAAGGTCAGTCAGGAGGCAGTGGGAACAGGAGAAATCATGGGAAAGTATCTTTATTGCAGTTCCATGGGAAGGAACAAGCAAGTCAAGGCAATCAGGCTTGGCATTGGCTAGTTTGAATAATTTCATTGGCTTCTGGAAAGAAGAGGCTGCTATCTGGCCCTGAGGAAATTAGGGAAGCAGAATAGTGGCCAGAAATGTAAGAGTGATAAGGAAGAATAAAGACTGTAAAAGAGATAAACAGAGATAAAGAAGAATAAAGAGTGAAGAAGAGATGATAAAGAAGGAGGTATAAACTCTGGGTGGGTTGGATATATAGGAAAGGCATACGTGTAGGCAAGTGGTTTATTACATCCAGCAATTAGCTTACCCTGAGAGGCGCAGTCCCTCCAGGGTCAACAAGGCCCAGATGTCAAAGCATCAAATTCAGAAAATAAGAGACATGACTAATACACCGTTAAAGTCAGTATTATAATTAATATTATTCAACATTATCCTGGAGTCTCTAGCCAATGCACACAACAGCAAAACCAATAAGATAACAAATATCTAAATGGAAAAGACAGATTTTCAAATCCTTAGATGATGTATCTACTTAAAATTTAAAAACAAAGTCAAGCAATCTATTAAAAGCTATTAATTATAGAAACTAAAAACTGTCCTGTATACTATATGCCAGTGAAGCTCATTTATAAAATGTAGTACAAAGGGTGATTCAGAAGAGCAACAAGAACTAAAATATTTTCAGAATTGATAGACAATTTCAAAGTCTATAAGGAAAATTGTAAATGTTTATTGCAGGTATAAAAGAAAGCATTAGGAAAAAAAAGAGGTACAGGTCATCACTGCTCCACCTAGTTCCAATAACTATGATTTAATTAAATAACGTGAGTTCCCCAACATGGTTCCAAATTCAGTTGCCATGGTATTTCAACTGTGAGTAATTACATAAAGTATAAACTTTGTGTGACCTCTTCAGTCCACAAATCACAACGTAAATAACGGATGCAATCATGATTAGTGACCCATCATTTCTTTCAAAGTATGAGGTTGCCAATCACTGCATATTTGTTACTGAGTTTATACAGAGAGCAAAGCATGTCATTGTCTTTCCTCCTTGTCTCCCAGTGAGAAATCCACGTGACATTTTACAAAAATGAATAATCAAAAGAGGGAAGTCGTCAACAAATATGATACTGAAAAAAAAAAAGAAAAGAAAAGAAAAAAGAAAAGGGATAACATAAAGTGAAATTCAAATGGCACATAAATGTAGTTGTAGAAGAAATAGTGGCCATTCACTGAGGCAGATGTTTGCTTGGTATTTCGATTCTTTTTGACAAATAAATCAATTCTGAATCTGACTGAAGCTCTGTATTTACAGAAACACAGGGGGTACAGACAGGTGTTGTGTTAGGTGTTTTTCTGTTGCTGTAAAGAAATACCTGAGGCTGAGTCATTTATACAGAAAAAAGGTTTACTGGACTCACAGGTCTGCAGGCTTTACAGGAAGCATGGTGCTGGCATCTGCTCAGCTTTTGGGGAGGCCTCAGGAGGCTTCCATTCTTGGCAGAAGGCAGAGTGGGAGCAGGCTTCTCACATGGAGAAACTGGGACCAGAGAGCAAGTGGGGGAGGTGCCCACACTTTTAAACAACAGATCTCCTGAGAACTCACTCACTGTCAGTGGGACAGCACCAGGTTATGAGGAATCTGTCCCCATGACCCAAACACCTCCAACAACGCCCCACCTCCAACATTGGGGATTATATCTCTACATGAGTATATTAGTACATTTTCACACTGCTGTAAAGAAACTACCTGAGACTGGGTAATTTATAAAGAAAGTTTTAATTGACTCACAGTTATGCATGGCTGCAGAGGCCTCCGGAAACTTACAACCATCACAGAGGGTGAAGGAGAAGCAAGGCACATCTTACATGGCAGCAGGAGAGACAGAGCAAAGAGGAAATGCCAGACACTTATTAAACTACCATATGTCATGAGAACTCCCTCACTATCACAAGAACAGCATGGGGGAACTGCCCCCATGATCCAATCACCTCCCACCAAGTCCCTGCATCCACACATGGGGGTCATAATTCAAGATGAGATCTGGGTGGGGATATAGAGCCAAACCATATCAACGAGATTTGGAGGGGGCATCCAAGCTATATCCTAGGTTCAATAAATAATACCACAGAATGCAATCAGAAAAATGCAGAATGTTGAAACACCACAGGATAAATAATCTGGTTTCTTCAATCAAAACTAAAGGAGCCAATAGAATGCACGTGAATAAAGATGTAGACACACATGTAGGTGATATACTCAAGGATATCAAAGGAAATTAAAGACATATTATCATCTAATTTGAATGTATACTCCTTATTCGGATCCCAATTAAAATAACTATAAGAGGCTGGGCATGGTGGCTCATGCCTGTAATCCCAGCACTTTTGGAGGTTGAGGCGGGTGGATCACGAGGTCAGGAGTTCAAGACCAGCCTGGCCAAGATGGTAAAACCCTCTCTCTACTAAAAATACAAAAATTAGCCAGGCGTGGTGGCAGGGACACCTGTGATCCCAGCTACTTGGGAGGCTGAGGCAGAAAACTGCTTGAACCCAGAAGGCAGAAATTGCAGTAAGCTGAAATTGTGCCACTGCACTCCGGCCTGGACAACAGAGTGAGACTCCGTCTCAAAAATAAATAGATAAAATAACTATAAGATAACAATGATGATAATAATTTACAAGACAATAGGAAAACCTTGAAAACTGAATACTTCATTTGATACATTAAGAGTTACTGCTAATTTGCTCTAGGTCATATGATGTCAAGGACTGTTTGTGTTTTAAGTCATTAACATTTAGAGATGCATATGGAAATATTTGCAGAGGAAATGATAAAATGCCTGAATTTCCAAAAAAATGAGGATATGTGTCTCACCTACTAGTTAAATGGCTCCTCTAATTGATTCTTACATTTCTCTACCACATCTTGCCTTGAGTCGACTCTAAAGACATGTTTGATGAAAGAAGGTAAATACCAGTAACATGTGAAAAGGGCTGCATCAAGAAAGCTGCTCTATCAATGAAATCATTAGAAAAATACGATGTACTCAGTGTACAAATGCCTCAAGGCAATAATAAGGAATATAGGGAAAGTGTGTGGAGGTGTAGATGAAGCAAAATTGGCAATGTATTAATTGTTAGTAAGCGGATTAAATGGTAAATTGGTTCATTAAACTATTACAATTTTCTCTACCTTAGTAAATTTTTGAAAATTCTATAACAAAAAAAAAAAAAAAACTCTAGGAGCATAATAAAACTAAATATGCACAGATGTACCCCAAAATGCTGAGTTTACAGTAAATATTAGATCAATATTTAATAATCCAATTTTTAAGACAGAGTTTCAATCCTGTTGCCCAGGCTGGAGTGCAATGGCGCTATCATGGCTCACTGCAACCTCTGTCTCCCGGGTTCAAGCAATTATCCTGCCTCAGCCTCCTGAGTAGCTGAGATTACAGGCGCCCGCCACCACACCCAGCTAATTTTATTTATTTATTTATTTATTTATTTTTAGTAGAGATGGGATTTCACCATGTTGGCCAGGCTGGTCTTGAACTCCTGACCTCAGGTGGTCCGCCTGCCTCGTCCTCCCAAAGTGCTGGGATTACAGGCGTGAGCCACCACGCCAGGCTCTAATGATCCGTTTTGATTACAATGTCATAAGATCTTGTAATCATTGAGAATAACTCGTGTGGTTTATCAAAAACATCTTATTATTCCATTAAACTTACGGATTAGAACAAAAATCATCATGAAGTTGTTTCAAAGAATATGTTCCAATTTAGATGGCTAAAAATATTTGCATATAATCATTATTACCAAATGTGGGATAGGCATGAAAATGTGGATGATCAAAAATAATTTCTTAAACAGATTATTCTATGTTGTGTATAATGATAGAAGAATTCTTTAATTCATTTGTAATTTATTTTTCCCGAATTAAGCAACTAAGTTTGAGATCTTTAGCCCAGGAAGGAGTAGATGAGGTGTAGCCTGCTTCCTTGGCTGTTGAATGCTTCTGGAAAGGATGCTGAAGAACTTGCTGGAGAAGATGCACCTGGTAAACAATGTGGGCAGATAAATACAGATTATAATTACTCAGGACCCTGATGAATTTCTACATTACTGAATGGCAAGGTCAACTTTAAATGTTTAAAAATGTTCATACTTTGGGAAGCAAAGGCAGGCAGATCACTGGAGGTCAGGAGTTGGAGACGAGACTGGCCAACATTGCGAAACCTTGTCTCTACTAAAAACACAAAAATAAGCCGGATGTGGCGGCGTCTGCCTGTACTCCCAGCTACTTGGGAGTTTGATGGAGGAGAATGTCTTGAAACTGAATGTGGAGGAAGCAGTGAGCCAAGATCACGACACTACACTCCAGCCTGGGCAACAGAGCTAGATTGTCTCAAATCGAACAAACAACAATAAAAGTTCGTACATTTTGTTTTATGAAAAATCTCAACTCTAGTTGTTACTTAGAATTTCTATTATTCCACAGAATTTCCTTAAGTACTATTTTTGTACTAAAGTAAGAGAAGGAATGTGTACACTGTCATAGAGAGTACAAATATATCCCCGTCATTTTAAGATCCCTTTACAGCATAAAGAGAATTATAATTTTCTAAAATATTTAGCAAAAAAAAAAAAGAATGTCAATGATTTGCAATCTTTCCAAATGAAGGGCATGAATTCCAGCTCATGCTGCTTCCTCACTGGGAATTTGGCTCTATAATAATAAACTGAGGCACAAACAACACACTTCTTTCAACAGTAAACCTAAGATTGAAATGTTTATTTTCAGTGGTTTTGCTATTTCTTGGGGATTATGAAGGAAATGCTTAGTTAGAATATAGAGGGTGGATGATAATACCATGAAATTAAGGGTGAGAGATAAAGTAGAACATTTTATTGCATCACTAGTATTTTAAATATAAAGATTGCATCATCATAAATACGGGGCTTTTGGAGCCCATCTTAGCACTTCTCCCCAGGTACGTTCAATACATATCATTTTATTGAAGTTGCTTGTACACCTATCAGTCTCACCTACTAGTTAAACGGCTCCTCTAATTGATTCTTACATTTCTCTACCACATCTTGCCACTCAGTGTACAAATTTTAGGAAATTTCCCTATTACACATGCTACTTCGAGTATGTGTGTTGTTTTCAAAAACATATAAATTGAATATATAATTAGTGAATGCATGTGATATATATATATCATATATATATATGTTAACATCACACAGTAGACTTAACTCATGGCAAAGATTTTTTTCTGAAGCATCTGCAGAAATCAGCCTTCTTTCCAGTTTCAAAAACCCCAACATGGGCAAAAGAGGATCCTTTGGATGCCGGATAGTGCATGAAGCACATTGGGTTACAGTAATTTTAATACAGTTCATATTCATAATTCACAGTGAGGAAACCTGAAAGTTGCGCCCAGCTATCAGTGAATGAAAGGTGGGGCGGGGCTGCTGTGGGGGCGGGGCCTTGTGAGCCAGTGCCTGGACTCCCACGTCACAAATGGAAGGGTGGCGCGTGGAGGGAACTCAAGGCCTGATTGGTTCCTCCTAAGTGGGACGTGATCTGGTTGTCAGGGCAACCGGCTTTCAGTTAGAGCCTTCAGTGGATGCCTTCAGTTGGTGTCATTTGGTGGCCTTTCCTGGGGAGAGGTAGCAGGTGCTCAGCTCTGCAGGCGTGGGGGCAAGCGAAGGCCCCAGCTGCCTGAGAAGAGCAGAGGTGCACCATGGGGACCATGCTGACCTGTCGCATGTCCACCAAAGCCAGCCCCAGACAGGGCCCCCACAGGGCTTCTGCGGAGCCATCCTGTGGCTCTGACATCTATGAGTGGGCGGCCAGCAAAGGCGCAGGCCCCAGCACAGAGAAGCAGAGGTGCCCGGAGCACGTTGACCCCCAATGCCAGCCCCAAGCAGGGCCAGCTGAGGGTGCTGTGTTCAGAGCCGTTCTGCAGATCTGAGATCCACCACGTGGAATTGGGAGTAGCACCAGACTTCGCTGCTTTGGAGCCTGCCCAGTCTGATTCGGGAGCCATGCCTAGCAGCACATTGGCGACCCGAAGACGCCAAAAGGTAGAGAGACTACAGATACCGCTTGGCCTTAGGAGCTACTCTGGCCTTGCTCACCCAAGATTCCCCCAAGAGGCATCCACAGCCTAGGGCTCCTCCCTCCTGCCTCTAGTTCGCTTTCCTATCCCCTGCCCCAAGCAGGAGAACTTGCTCTGACTCGACTCCCCCACCCCTTCTTCTTTCCTGTTGCATCCAGCCAGTTACTTTTCATTGCCCTGCCCAAGCTGTCCCTTAATGCCAGTCCCAAGCCGGGCCAGCTGAGGGTGCGGTGTTTGGAGCCATCCTGCAGCTCTGAGATCCAGGAGGTGGCCTTGGGAGTAGTGCCATACTCCACTGATTTGGAGCCTGCCCGGTCTGATTCAGGAGCCATGACTAGCAGCACATTGGCGACCAGAAAACGCCAAAAGGTAGGGAGACTACAGATACCGCTTGGCCTTAGGAGCTCCTTTGGCAGTTGCTCACCCAAGGTTCCCCCCAGCGGCATCCACAGCCTAGGGCTCCTCCCTCCTGCCTCTAGCTCGCTTTCCTATCCCCTGCCCTAAGCAGGAGAACTTGCTCTGACTCGACTCCCCACCCCTTCTTCTTTCCTGTTGCATCCAGCTGGTTACTTTTCATTGCCCTGCCCAAATGCCCACTTCTGTGTCCTCTTCTTCTTTTCCTAGGCTGGTCAAAACTAAGTTTTCAAAATACGAAATGGATGCTACAGATTTCATTACAGTAGAGGAAATGTCTGACAGCTCTTGTATTTAAACTTAAGTAGCCACATCGGGACTCCCAATTTCATATCTTGTCTAGAGCAGAGCTCTCTCTCCTAAAGTAATGGCGGAGGGTTAGAGGTACTCTTCTTGATTCTAATAATGAAAAATGATATTTTGTAGAGACAGGGTCTCACTGTGTTGCCCAGGCTGCTCTCAAACCCCTGGTCTCAAGTGATTCACCCACGTTGGCCTCCCACTTTGTTGGGATGACAGGCAAGAACCACCACACCTGGCCTTGGGAGCTGCTCCTGCTTTGTGTGTTCTGGCTGGTCTTCCTGTGCAGCTGTCAGTAAGATGCTCCTGCAGCATAGTTCCAAATCTTTCTGTGCAAATTCAGTGGATGCTGTGATTTTTTACATGGAATAGCCCCTTTATTTATTGCAGAGAAGCTGGACAATTCACACTTAGTAACATACGGCCTAGCAAATTTCATTTCTTGATCAACACACCTGTTAAAAGGTGATGCTTGTGGTCTAAATATGCAGATTCCTCATCATCCCCAAGGAAAAGGGAACCACTGCAAGGCAACCTGGGAGGGAGTTTAGGATTGTTCTGAGGCAGTGCAAGCCATTGAAATTCACACATGAGGGGACAGAAAAGACAATCCACATGTTCTTATCCCTCCATGTTCTGGGTATAACTTGGTGCTCTGTAACTTGCACCATTTTTGGCATCAGAGAAAACTGGATTTGAATCCCAGTTCCATCGCTCTTTATAATGTGATGGTGAATGTGTTTTTAACTCATCTGAGCCTCAGTTTGCTCATCTATAGAAGATATGATTGTTACGAGGCTTCCATAAGGTAAGTGTGTAAAAACCATGACAAAATGCTTGTAATTTAGAAGAGAGGATTATGAGGCTTCTAAAAGGTAAGTGTGTAAAAGACTGGACACGATGTCTGCCGTTTTGTAAATGTTCAACACGTGGACAAGGAGGGGGGTTATCTTTCTTTTCTTTTTTTTTTTTTTTTTTTTTTGAGACGGTGTCTCACTCTGTCACCCAGGCTGGAGTGCAGTGGTGCGATCTCGGCTCCCTGCAACCTCCGCCTCAGGGGTTCAAGCGATTCTCCTGCCTCAGCCTCCTGAGAAGTTGGGACTACAGGTGCCCGCCAGCATTCCTAGCAAATTTTTATATTTTTAATAGAGACGGTGTTTCACCATGTTGGCCAGGATGTTCTCAATGTCTTGACCTTGTCATCCATCCGCCTCAGCCTCCCAAAGTGCTGGGATTACAGGTGTGAGCCACCACGCCCGACCTCTCTTATTTTTTAGACTATTAATTTTTAGACCAAGTTGATAAAATTGGGGATACTGTATTTCTTAGACGATCAAACCAACGATCAGAAAGACTAAATAAATCACCATAGTCACAAAGCAGTTCACAATGTGTTCACTGGGTAATTTCTAGTTAAAAGTAGCAAAGATGATCACATTGAAAACTTTGTATTATGTGGTGGTTTTCACTTACATAATCCTCTTGGTGTTTTTGAAACCATAGCTTCTAAGTTGCTCTATTAAAGTGATCATTAGAAAAATGTGATGTACTTAGTGTGTACATTTTAGAAAATTTCTTGTGTTACTCTTGTTAATTTGATTGAACATGTGTGTTATTTTCAAACATGTAAATGGAATATATATTGATTGTATTTAAATGTGTATATGTGACATAAGACTTGACTTTATAGAGTAGGCTTAGCTCATGGCAATGTTTTTTTCTGAAAGCACCTGCAGAAATCACTCTTATTTCTAGTTTGTTAATGTTTCAGAGATTATTGGGGAAAGAGGGTTCTATGAATCTCAGACACTGTGTGAGGCAGATTTCGTTTCAGTGATTTTAGCATCATTCATCGTAAGACGATGATCCCTAGGAGCTTATTCACAGTGAGAAACCTCAAATGTCCTAGCAGCCAGCAAGGAATGAAATGTGGGGCGGGACCACTGGCAAGGCTGGGTATTGTGAGCCATGTGCCTGTGCTCTCAAGCTGCAAGTTTGTGGGGATGCCTGCAGGAGATTCTGGACTTGATTGTTTCCTGTAACCAGGATGTGGTCTGGTTGGGAGGGTAACTGCCCTTCATTTGGTGGCCTTCTGTGGGTGCCCTCATTGGTTGCCTTCGGCTAGTGCCCTAGTTGGTACCCTCAGTTGGTGCTCTTCAGTTGTCTGACAGTGGTGGAAGGAGGATGAATCCGTTTGTGTTCTCTCCTCCCCCAGTCACAGTTCTCAGGCTTGTTGCCTCCAGGCCCTTCTAAAATAAACCAGATAGGCTGGCAGCTTTTTCTTTGCAGACAAGTCAGCTCAGGGTATGGGGGTTATGCGGGGTGTGGGCTGCTAGCAGAGTGCCACCTATGGCCCACGGCTGCCTGTGCCAGCCATGCTTTTGTCAGGAAGAGGCAATAGGTGTTGAACTCTGCAGACTTGGGGGCAAGCGAAGGCCCAAGCTGCCCAAGAGCAGAGGTGCCCCATGTGGACCACAGTAAACTGTCACATGTGCATCAAAACCAGCCCCAGTCAGGGCCAGAAAAAGCGTTCTGCAGAGCCAGCCTGTGGCTCCGACGTCTACGAGTGTGCAGACAGTGAAGGCGCAGGCTGGGATATACAGGTGCAGAGGCGCCCGGAACATGCTATTCCCCAATGCCAGCCGCAAGCGGGGCCAGCTCAGGGTGCGGCGGGTGAAGCCGTCCTGCAGCTCTGAGATCCACGAGGTGATGATGGCAGTAGCGCCGGAGTCCACTGCTATGGAGCCGGCCCAATCGAATTACAGAGCCAACGAGGGTCCTGACAGAAGCACATTGGCCACCAGAAGACATCCAAAGGTAGGGAGGTGACAGATTCTGCTTAAATTCAGGAGCTCCTCTGGCCGTTGCTGGCCCAAGCTTCCCCCAGAAGCATCCAAAGCCTCAGTTTTCTCATCTATAAAAGATGTGATTGTTTTGAGATTTCCATAAGGTAAGTGTGTAAAAACCATGGCAAAATGCTTGTAATTTGAAACAGAGTGTTACTATGAGGCTTTTATGTGGTAAGTGTGTAAAAATCTGGACACAATATAATTTTTTAAATGTTCAGTATATGGAGAAGGAGGATTATTTTTTCTCATCTAATTTTCAGAGCAAGTTTATAAAATTGGTGATACTCATATTTCTTAGACAATCTAACCAATGATCAGAAAGAATAAATAGATAACCAAGGTCACGCAGTTCACAATGCATTCAGTGGGTAATTTCTAGTTAGAAGTAGCAATGATTTTCACATGGAAAATTTTGTATTGTGTTGTGGTTTTCTCTTACATAATCCTCTTGGTGTTTTGAAACCATAGATTGTAAGTTGCTCTATCAAAGTGATCATTAGAAAAATGTGATGTACTTAGTGAGTAAATGTTAGAAAATTTCTTGTGTTAGTCTTGTTAATTTGAACATATGTATTATTTTCAAAAATGTAAATCGAAGATATGTGGATTGGATATATATGTGCATATATGAAATATGACTTGACATTATAGGGTAGGCTTAGCTCATGGCAATGGTTTTTTCTGAAAGCACCTGCAGAAATCTCTCTTATTTTTAGCTTGTTAATGTTTCAGAGATTATGGGGGAAAGGGACTTTTATGAATCCCAGACACTGCGTGAGGCACATTTGGTTTCAGTGATTTTAACATCGTTCATTGTAAGGGATGATCCCTAGGAACTTCTTCACAGTGAGAAACCTGAAAGGTCCTAGCAGCCAGCGATGAATGAAAGGTGGGGCAGGGCCGATGGCAGGGCGGGGCCTTGTGAGCCATGTGCCTGTGCTCTCAAGTTCCAAGTTTGTGGGGAGGCATGCAGGGGATTCTGGACCTGATTGTTTCCTCTGATCTAGGATGCGTTCTGGTTGGCAGGGCGACCGGCCTTCACTTGGTGGCCTTCAGTGGGTGCTCTCATTGGTTTCCTTCGGTTAGTGCCCTCAGTTGGTTCCCTCAGTTGTTTCTCTTCAGTTGGTGGTCTTCAGTTGGTGATCCTCAGTTGTTGCACAGTGGTAGAAAGAGGATGAATCCGTTTGTGCTCACTCTTCCCGCAGTCACAGCTCTCAGGCTTGTTGCATCAAGGCCCTTCTAAAATAAACCAAACATGTTGGCAGTTTTTTTTAGCAGGCAAGTCAGCTCATGGCATGGGTGTGACACAGGGTGTGAGCTGGTGTCACAATGCCATCCCATGGCCCAGGGCTGCCAGTGCCAGCAATGCTTTTGCCAGGAAGAGGTGAAAGGTATTTAGCTCTGTAGACTTGGGGGCAAGTGAAGGCCCAAGCTGCCCAAGAATAGCCGGGGTGCTGCATGGGGTCCACACTGAATTGTCGCATATGCACCAAAGGCAACCCCAATCAGGGCTGGCACAAGCGTTCTGCAGAGCTAACCTGTGGCTCTGATGTCTACGAGTGTGCAGACAGTGAAGACGTAGGCCACGATATACAGGTGCAGAGGCGCCCAGAACATGCTATCCCCCAATGCCAGCTGCAAGCGGGGCCAGCTCAGGGTGCAGTGGGTGAAACCGTCCTGCAGCTCTGAGATCCACGAGGTGATGATGGCAGTAGCGCCGGAGTCCACTGCTGTGGAGCCGGCCCAATTGAATTACAGAGCCAACGAGGGTCCTGACAGAAGCATATTGGCCACCAGAAGACACCCAAAGGTAGGGAGGTGACAGATTCTGCTTAAATTCAGGAGCTCCTCTGGCCGTTGCTGGCCCAAGCTTCCCCCAGAAGCATCCAAAGTCTCAGTTTTCTCATCTATAAAAGACGTGATTTTTTTGAGATTTCCATAAGGTAAGTGTGTAAAAACCATGGCAAAATGCTTGTAATTTAAAAGAGAGGGTTTCTATGAGGCTTCTATATGGTAAGTTTGTAAAAGTCTGGACAGAATACTTATAATTTTTTAAGTGTTCAGTATATGGAGGAGGAGGATTATTTTTTCTCATCTGATTTTCAGAGGAAGTTTATAAAATTGGTGATACTCATATTTCTTAGACAATCTAACCAATGATCAGAAAGAATAAATAGATAACCAAGGTCACAAAGCAGTTCACAATGCATTCACTGGGTAATTTCTAGTTAGAAGTACCAATATTTTCACATTGAAAATTTTGTATTGTGTTGTGGTTTTCTCTTACATAATCCTCTTCGTGTTTTGAAACCATAGATTCTAAGTTGCTCTATCGAAGTGATCATTAGAAAAATGTGATGTACTTAGTGAGTAAATGTTAGAAAATTTCTTGTGTTACTCTTGTTAATTTGATTGAACATACGTATTATTTTCAAAATGTAAATCGAATATATATGGTTTGGATATATATGTGTATATATGAAATATGACTTGACATTTTAGAGTAAGGTTAGCTCGTGGCAATGTTTTCTCTGAAAGCACCTGCAGAAATCTCTCTTGTTTCTAGTTTGTAAATGTTTCAGAGATTATGGGGCAAAGGTGATTCTATGAATCCCAGACACTGCATGAGGCAGATTTGGTTTCAGTAATTTTAGCATCGTTCATTGTTAGGGATGATCCCTAGGAACTTCCTCACAGTGAGAAACCTGAAACGTCCCAGCAGCCAGCAATGAATGAAAGGTGGGGCGGAGCCGCTGGCAGGGCGGGGCCTTGTGAGCCATGTGCCTGTGCTCTCAAGTTCCAAGTTTCTGGGGATGCCTGCAGGGGATTCTGAACCTGATTGTTTCCTCTGAACCAGGATGTAGTCTGGTTGGCAGGGCAACTGGCCTTCACTTGGTGGCCTTCAGTGGGTGCCCTCATTGGTTGCCTTCAGCTAGTGCCCTAGTTGGTACCCTTAGTTGGTGTCTTCTGTTGGTGGTCCTCAGTTGTTTCTCTTCAGTTGGTGGTCTTCAGTTGTTAGGCAGTGGTGGAAGGAGGATGAATCCGTTTGTGCTCTCTCCTCCCCCAGTCACAGCTCTCAGGCTTGTTGCATACAAGCCCTTCTAAAATAAACCAAACAGATTGGCAGGGTTTTTTTTAGCAGACAGGTCAGCTCAGGGTATGGGGGTGATGCGTGGTGTCAGCTGCTAGCGCATTGCCACCCCATGGCCCAGGGCTGCCTGTGCCAGCCATGCCTTTGCCAGGAAGAGTCGATATGTGGTAAGTGAAGGTCCAGCTGCCTGAGAAGAGTAGGGGTGCCCCATGTGGACCATATTAAACTGTCGCATGTGCACCAAAGGCAGCCCCAATCACGGCCAGCACAAGGGTTCTGCAGAGCCAGCCTCTGGCTCTGACATCTACAAGTGTGCAGACAGCAAAGGCACAGGCCGCGATATACAGGAGCAGAGGTGCCCTGAACACGCTGTCCCCCAGTGCCAGCTGCAAGCGGGGCCAGCTCAGGGTGCAGAGGATGAAGTCGTCCTGCAGCTGTGGAATCCACGAGGTGGAGGTGGCGGTAGTGCCGGACTCCACTGCTCTCGAGCCTGCCCAGTCGAATTTGGGAGCCAGCGAGGGACCTGACGGCAGTACATTGACAACCAGAAGACACCCAAAGGTAGGGAGGCAATAGATACTGCTTAAGTTCAGAAGATCCTCTGGCTGTGTTGCCCAGTCTGGTCTTGAACTCCTGGCCTCAACAGATCCACCCACCTTGGCCTCCCACTTTGCTGGCATGATAAGCAAGAACCACCACACCTGGCCTTTGGAGGTGCTCTAGCTTTGTGTGTTTCAACTAATCTTCCTGCACAGCTGTCAGTAAGATGCTCTTGCAGTATAGTTCCAAACCTTTCTGCACAAATTCAGTGGATCCTGTGATATTTTTACATGGAAGAGCCCTTTTTTTTTTTATTGCAGAGAAGCTAGACAATTCACAGTTAGTAACCTAAGGCCTAGAAAATTTTGTTTCTTGATCAAAACAACTGTGTATAGATGCTTGTGGTCCAAAGATGCAGACTCCTAATCATGAAAAAGAAGTCATGGCCACTACAAGGCAACCAGGGAGGGAGTTTAGGATTGTTCTGAGGCGGTGCAAGCTGTTGAAATTCACCCATAAGAGGACAGAGAAAGGGGAGCCACATGTTTTGATCGCTCCATGTGCGGGGTATAACTGGGTCTTCATTTAGTTGCACCACCTTTGGTGTCAGAGAGAACTGGATTTGAATCCCAGTTCCAACACTCATTACATCGTGATGGTGAATGAGCTTTTAAATCCTCTGAGCCTCAGTTTGTTCATCTCTAAAAGAAGGGACTCTTATGAGGCTTGTATTAGCTTAGTGTGTAAAAATCTGGGAATAATGCCTGTAATTTAAAACACGGGGTTGTGATGAGGCTTTGATAAGGTAAGTGTGTGCAAATCTGGACACAATGCCTTTAATTTTGTAATTGTTCAATATATGGAGAAGGAGGATTATTTTTCTCTCCTTTTATTTTTAGAACAAGTTTATACAAATGGCATTATTCCTGTTTTTAAGATAATCAAAGGACCAATAAGTTTAAATAAGTCACCATACTCACAAAGCAGTTCACAATATACTTACTGGGTAATTGCTACTTAAAAGCAGCAATGATAATCAAACTGAAAATCTTTTATTATGTGGCAGTTTTCTCTTCCATAAGCCTCTTTATTGGTGGAAACCATAGAATCTAAGTTGCTCTGTCAAAGTGTTCATTAGAAAAATGTGATGTACTTAGTGTATACATTTTAGAAAATTTCCACTGTTAGTCTTGTTAATTTGAATATGTGCATTTTGGATTATGAATATGAATATGTATTGATACATGAAATAAGGCTTGACATCATAATCTTAGCTCATGGCAATGTTTTCTTCTGAAAGCACCTGCCGAAAATTGTCCTTTTTGTAGATTCCAAAAAAATCAGAGGCGATGGGGCAAAGGGGGTGTTTGAACGTCAGATAGTGCATGAGGTACACTGGCATACAGTAATTTCAGCATAAGTCATATTCATAATTCACAGTGAGGAAACCTGAAAGTTGCTCCCAGCTACTAATAAATGAAAGGTGGGGCGGGGCTGCTGTGGGGGCGGGGCCTTGTGAGCCAGTGCCTGGACTCCCATATCACAAATGGAAGGGCGGAGCGTGGAGGGAACCCAAGGCCTGATTGGTTCCTCCTAAGAAGGACGCGATCTGGTTGGCAGGGCAACCGGCCTTCAGTTAGTGCCTTCAGTGGGTGCCTTCAGTTGGTAGCATTTGGTGGCCGTTCCTGGGGAGAGGTGGCAGATGCTCAGCTCTGCAGGCGTGGGGGCAAATGAAGGACCAAGCTGCCCGAGAAGAGCACAGGTGCCCCATAGGGACCACGCTGAACTGTCGCGAGTGTACCAAAGCCAACCCCAGGCAGGGCCACCACAGGGCTTCTGCAGAGCCGTCCTGAGGCTCTGACATCTATGAGTGGGCAGCCAGCAAAGGCGCAGGCCCCAGAAGAGATGAGCAGAGGCACCGGGAAGAAGCTGCCCCTTAATGCCAGCAACAAGCGGGGCCAACTCAGGTTGTGGTGTTTGGAGCCGTCCTGCAGCTCTGAGATCCAGGAGGTGGCGGTGGGAGTAGCGCCAGACTCCACTGCTTTGGAGTCTGCCTAGTCTGATTCAGGAGCCATGACGACCAGAAGACGCCAAAAGGTAGGGAGACTACAGATACCGCTTGAACTTAGGAGTTCCTCTGGTCGTTGCTCACCCGAGGTTGCCCCAAGAGGCATCCGCAGCCTAGGGCTCCTCCCTCCTGCCTCTAGTTTGCTTTCCTAGGCCTGGGCCCCAAGCAGGAGAACTTGCTCTGACTCCCCACCCCTTCTTCTTTCCTGTTGCATCCAGCCGGTTACTTTTCATTGCCCTGCCCAAATGCCCACTTCTGTGTCCTCTTCTTCTTTTCCTAGGCTGGTTAAAACTAAGTTTTCAAAATACGAAATGGATGCTACAGATTTCATTACAGTAGAGGAAATGTCTGATAGCTCTTGTATTTAAACTTAAGTAGCCACATCGGGACTCCCAATTTCATATCTTGAGTTCTAGAGCAGAGCTCTCTCTCCTAAAGTAATGGCGGAGGGTTAGAGGTACTCTTCTTGATTCTAATAATGAAAAATGATATTTTGTAGAGACAGGGCCTCACTGTGTTGCCCAGGCTGCTCTCAAACCCCTGGTCTCAAGTGATTCACCCACGTTGGCCTCCCACTTTGTTGGGATGACAGGCAAGAACCACCACACCTGGCCTTGGGAGCTGCTCCTGCTTTGTGTGTTCCGGCTGGTCTTCCTGTGCAGCTGTCAGTAAGATGCTCCTGCAGCACAGTTCCAAATCTTTCTGTGCAAATTCAGTGGATGCTGTGATTTTTTACATGGAATAGCCCCTTTATTTATTGCAGAGAAGCTGGACAATTCACACTTAGTAACATACGGCCTAGCAAATTTCATTTCTTGATCAACACACCTGTTAAAAGGTGATGCTTGTGGTCTAAATATGCAGATTCCTCATCATCCCCAAGGAAAAGGGAACCACTGCAAGGCAACCTGGGAGGGAGTTTAGGATTGTTCTGAGGCAGTGCAAGCCATTGAAATTCACACACGAGGGGGTAGAAAAGACAATTCACGTGTTCTGATCCCTCCATGTTCTGGGTATCACTTGGTCCTCCTTAAATTGCACCACTTTCGGCGTCAGAGAAAACTGGATTTGAATCCCAGGTCCAATGCTCTTTATAATGTGATGGTGAATGTGTTTTTAACTCGTCTGAGCCTCAGTTTGCTCATCTATAGAAGATGTGGTTGTTACGAGGCTTCCATAAGGTAAGTGGGTAAAAACCATGACAAAATGCTTGTAATTTAAAAGAGAGGATTATGAGGCTTCTAAAAGGTAAGTGTGTAAAAGACTGGACACAGTGTCTACAATTTTGTAAGTGTTCAATATGTGGATAAGGAAGATTATCTTTCTCTCATTTTTAGATCATTAATTTTTAGACCAAGTTTGTAAAATTGGAGATACTCATATTTCTTAGGCAATCAAACCAGTGATCAGAAAGACTAAATAAATCACCACAGTCACAAAGCAGTTCACAATGCATTCACTGGGTAATTTCTAGTTAACAGTAGCGATGATGATCACATTGAAAATTCGTATTTTGTGGTAGTTTTCTCTTACGTAAGCCTCTTCCTTTGTTGAAACCATAGATTCTAAGCTGCCCTATCAAAGTGATCATTAGAAAAATGTGATGTACTTAGTGTGTAAACGTTAGAAAATTTCTCCTGTTAGTCTTGTTAATTTGAACAAATGTGTAATTTTCAAAAATGTAAATCGAATATATGTGGATGGGATATATATGTGTACATATGAAATATAACTTGATATTAGAGTGTAGGCTTAGTTTATGGCAATGGTTTTTTGTGAAAGCACCTGCAGAAATCTCTCTTATTTCTAGTTTGTTAATGTTTCAGAGATTATGGAGGAAAGGGTGTTCTATGAATCCCAGACACTGCGTGAGGCAGATTTGGTTTCAGTGATTTTAGTATCATTCATTATAAGGGATGATCCCCAGGAACGTCTTCACAGTGAGAAACCTGAAAGGTCCCTGCAGCCAGCAATGAATGAAAGGTGGGGTGGGGCCGCTGGCAGGGCGGGGCCTTGTGAGCCATGTGCCTGTGCTCTGAAGTTCCAGCATTGTGGGGATGCATGCAGGGGATTCTGAACCTGATTGTTTCCTCTGAACCAGGATGTAGTCTGGTTGGCAGGGCAACTGGCCTTCACTTGGTGGCCTTCAGTGGGTGCCCTCATTGGTTGCCATCTGTTAGTGCCCTCAGTTGGTTCCCTCAGTTGTTTCTCTTCAGTTGGTGGTCTGCAGTTGTTGGGCAGTGGTAGAAGGAGGATGAATCCGTTTGTGCTCTCTCCTCCCCCAGTCACAGCTCTCAGGCTTGTTGCCTCCAGGCCCTTATAAAATAAACCAGAGATGTTGGCAGGTTTTTCTTAGCAGACAAGTCAGCTCAGGGTATGGGGGTGATGCAAGGTGCGGGCTGCTAGTGCAGTGCCACCCCATGGCCCAGGGCTGCCTGTGTCAGCCACGCCGTTGCCAGGAAGATGTGATAGGTGTTGAGCTCTGCAGACTTGGGGACAAGCGAAGGCCAAGTTTCCTGAGAAGAGCAAGGGTGCCCCATGTGGACCACAGTAAACTTCCACATGTGCACCAAAGCCAGCTCCAGTCAGGGCTGCCACAGGCGTCCTGCAGAGCCAGCCTGTGGCTCTGACGTCTATGAGTGTGCAGACAGTGAAGGCGCAGGCTGCCATATAGAGGAGCAGAGGCACCGGGAACACGCTGTCCCCCAATGCCAGCCACAAATGGGGCCAGCTCAGGGTGCGGCGGGTGAAGCCGTCCTGAAGCTCTGAGATCCACGAGGTGGTGATGGCATTAGCGCCGGACTCCACTGCTATGGAGCCTACCCAGTCGAATTTGGGAGCCAGCAGGGGACCTGATAGCAGCACATTGGCCACCAGAAGACGCCAAAAGGTAGGGAGGCAACTGATGCTGCTTAAGTTTAGGAGCTCCTCTGGCCATTGCTGGCCCAAGGTTCCCCCAGAGGCATCCAAAGCCTCAGTTTTCTCATCTATAAACGATGTGATTGTTATGAAGATTCCATAAGGTAAGTGTGTAAAAACCATGGCAAAATGCTTGTAATTTGAAACAGAGCGTTTCTATGAGGCTTCTATAAGGTAAGTGTGTAAAAATCTGGACACAATATCTGTAATTTTTTAAGTGTTCAGTATATGGAGAAGAAGGATTATTTTTTCTCATTTAATTTTCAGAGCAAGTGTATAAAATTGGTGATACTCATATTTCTTACACAATCTAACCAATGATAAGAAAGAATAAATAGATCACCAAAGTCACAAAGGAGTTCACAATGCGTTCACTGGGTAATTTCTAGTTAAGAGTAGCAAAGATGATCACATTGAAAATTTTGTATTATGTTGTGGTTTTCACTTACATAATCCTCTTGGTGTTTTGAAACCATGGATTCTAAGTTGCTCTATCAAAGTGATCATTAGAAAAATGTGATGTAATTAGTGTGTAAATTTTAGAAAATTTCTTGTGTTACACTTGTTAATTTCATTGAACACGTGTTATTTTCAAAAATGTAAATGGAACATATATTGATTGGATATATGTGTGTATATGAAATATGACTTGACATTAGAAAGTAGGCTTAGCTCATGGGAATGTTTTTTTCTGAAAGCACCCGCAGAAATCTCTCTTATTTCTAGTTGGTAAATGTTTCAGAGATCATGGGGAAAAGGGGATTCTATGAATCCCAGACACTGCATGAGGCAGATTTGATTTCAGCAATTTTAGCATCATTCATTATAAGGCGATGATCCCTAGGCACTTCTCAGTGGGAAACCTGAAACGTCCTAGCAACCAGCAATGAATGAAAGGTGGGGCGGGGCCGCTGGCAGGGCAGGGCCTTGTGAGCCATGTGCCTGTGCTCTCAAGTTCCAAGTCTGTGGGGAGGCACGCAGGGGATTCTGGACCTGATTGTTTCCTAGAACCTGGATGCGTTCTGGTTGGCAAGGTAACTGGTCTTCACTTGGTGGCCTTCAGTGGGTGCCCTCATTGGTTTCCTTCAGTTAGTGCCCTCAGTTGGTGCTCTTCAACTGGTGGTCCTCAGTTGGTGGTCTTCAGTTGTTGGGCAGTGGTGGAAGGAGGATGAATCCGTTTGTGCTCTCTCCTCCCCAGTCACAGCTCTCAGGCTTGTATCCAGGCCCTTCTAAAATAAACTGGACCAGTTGGCAGGTTTTTTTTTTTAGCAGACAAGTCAGTTCAGGGTTCAGGGGTTATGTGGGGTGCGGGATGCTAGTGCAGTGCCACCCCATGGCTCAAGCTGCCCATGCCAGCCATGCTTTTGGAAAGAAGAGGCAATAGGTGTTGAGCCCTGCAGACTTGGGAGCAAGCAAAGGCCCACGCTGCTGGAGAAGAGCAGGGGTGTCCCATGGGGACCATACTTAACTGTCGCATGTGCACCAAAGCTAGCCCCAGTGAGGGCCGGCACAAGGGTTCTGCAGAGCCAGCCTGTGCCTCTTACATCTAAGAGTGTGAAGACAGTGAAGGCGCAGGCCGGGATATACAGGAGCAGAGGTGCCCGGAACACGCTGTCCCCCAATGCCAGCCACAAGCGGGGCCAGCTCCGGGTGCGTCGGTGAAGCCGTCCTGCAGCTCTGGGATCCACAAGGTGGAGGTGGCAGTAGCGCCGGACTCCACTGCTTTGGAGCCCGTCCAGTCGAATTTGGGAGCCAGCAAGGGTACTGACAGCAGCACATTGGCCACCAGAAGACACCCAAAGGTAGGGAGGTGACAGATTCTGCTTAAATTCAGGAGCTTCTCTGGCCGTTGCTGGCCCAAGGTCCCCCCAGAGGCATCCAAAGCCTCAGTTTTCTCATCTATTAAAAGACGTGATTGTTTTGAGATTTCCATAAGGTAAGTGTGTAAAAACCATGGCAAAATGCTTGTAATTTGAAAGAGAGCATTACTGTGAGGCTTCTATAAGGTAAGTGTGTAAAAATCTGGATACAATACCTATAATTTTTAAGTGTTCAGTAAATGCAGAAGGAGGATTATTTTTTCTCATCTAATTTTTAGAATGAGTTTATAAGATTGGTGATACTCATATATCTTAGACAATCAAACCAATGATGAGAAAGAATAACTAGATAACCAAAGTCACAAAGCAGTTCACAATGCATTCATTGGGTAATTTTTAGTTAAAAGTAGCAATGATTATCACATTGAAAATTTTGCATTATGGTGTGGTTTTCTCTTACATAATCCTCTTGGTGTTTTGAAACCATAGATTCTAAGTTGCTGTATCAAAGCGATCATTAGAAAAATGTGATATACTGGCCGGGCACAGTGGCTCACGCCTGTAATCCAGGAACTTTGAGAGGCCAAGGCGGGTGGATCACAAGGTCAGGAGATCGAGACCATCTTGGCTAACATGGAGAAACCCCTTCTCTACTAAAAATACAAAAATTTAGCCAGGCGTGGTGGCAGGCACCTGTAGTCCCAGCTACTCGGGAGGCTGAGGCAGGAGAATGGCATGAACCCGGGAGGCAGAGCTTGCAGTGAGCCAAGATCGTGCCACTGCGCTCCAGCCTGGGCGACAGAGCAAGACTCCGTCTCAAAAAAAAAAAAAAAAAAAAAAGAAAGAAAGAAAAGAAAAATGTGATGTACTTAGTGTGTACATTTTAGAAAATTTCTTTTGTTAGTCTTGTTAATTTGATTGAACATGTGTTATTTTCAAAAACATAAATGGAACATATGTGGATTGGATATATATGTGTATATATGAAACATGACTTGATATTATAGAGTAGGCTTAGCTCATGGCAACGGTTTTTTCTGAAAGTATCTGCAGAAATCTCTCTTCATTCTAGTTTGTTAATCCTTCAGAGATTATGGAGGAAAGGGGGCTTTATGAATCTCAGACACTGCGTGAGGCAGATTTGGTTTCAGTGATTTTAGCATCATTCAATTTGGTGATGATCCCTAGGAACTTCTTCACAGTGAGAAACCGGAAAGGTCCCAGCAGCCAGCAATGAATGAAAGGTGGGTCGGGGCCGCTGACAGGGCAGGACCTTGTGAGTCATGTGCCTGTGCTCTCAAGTTCCAAGTTTCTGGGGATGCCTGCAGGGGATTCTGAACCTGATTGTTTCCTCTGAACCAGGATGCGTTCTGGTTGGCAGGGCAACTGGCCTTCACTTGGTGGCCTTCAGTGGGTGCCCTCATTGGTTGCCATCGGTTAGTGCCCTCAGTTGGTTCCCTCAGTTGTTTCTCTTCAGTTGGTGGTCGTCAGTTGTTGGGCAGTGGTGGAAGGAGGATGAATCCGTTTGTGCTGTCTCCTCCCCAGTCACAGCTCTCAGGTTTGTTGTATCCAGGCCCTTCTAAAATAAACTGGACAGGTTGGCAGGGTTTTCTTAGCAGAGAAGTCGGCTCAGGGTACGGGGCTGACATGGGGTGAGGGCTGCTATCCCAATGCTGCCCCATGACCCAGGGCTGCCTGTGCCAGCCGTGCTTTTGCCAGGAAGAGGCCAGAAGTGTTCAGCTCTGCAGACCTGGGGGCAAGCGAAGGCCCAAGCTGCCTGAGAAGAGCAGGGGTGCCCCATGGGGTCCACACCGAAGTGTTGAAAATGCACAAGGCTCTGCGGAGCCAGCCTGTGGCTCTGACATCTACCAGCATGCAGACAGTGAAGACGCAGGCCACGATACACAGGAGCAGAAGTGCCCAAAACACACTATCGCCCAATGCCAGCCACAAGCCAGGCTATCTCAGGGTGCAGTGGGTGAAGCTGTCCTGCAGCTCTGAGGTCCACGAACTGGAGGTGGTAGTAGCGCAGGACTCCACTGCTTTGGAGCCTGCCCAGTCAAATTTGGGAGCCAGCGAGAGTCCTGACAGCAGCACATTGGCCACCAGAAGACACCGAAAGGTAGGGAAGCAACGGATACCACTTAAGTTCAGGAGCTCCTCTGGCCGCTGATGGCCCAAGATTCCCCCAGAGGCATCCAAAGCCTCAGCTTTCTCATCTATAAAAGGTGTCATTGTCATGAGGCTTCCATAAGGTAAGTGTGTGAAAACCATGGCAAAAATGTTTGTAATTTAAGAGTGGGGGTTTCTATGAGGCTTCTATAAGGTAAGTGTGTAAAAATCTGGATACAATACCTATAATTTGGGTCACTGTAACCTCTGCCTCCTGGATTCAAGCGATTCTCCTGGCGTAGCTCCCCAGTAGCTGGGATTAGAGGCATGCGCCATCGTGCCTAATTTTGTCCTTTTTAGGAGAGACGGAGTTTCACCATTGGTCAGGCTGGTCTCGAACTCCTGACCTCAGGTGATCTGCTCACCTTAGCTTCCCTAAGCACTGGGATTACAGGCGTGAGCCACCATCCCCTGCCAAAAATGTCATTTCTTAATTAAGAAACCTGTTTCAAAGGAGATGCTTGTGGTCTAAATGTGCAGATTCCCATTCATTAGCGAGAAGAAGGGAATGACTGCAAGGCAACCTGGGAGGGAGTCTAGGATTGTTCTGAGGCCATGAAACCCATTGAAATCCACACATAAGAGGGTCAAGAAAGGGGATCCACATGTTTTTATCCCTCCATGTGCTGGGTATAACTTGGTCTTCATTAAGGTGCACCACTTTTGGCATCAGAGAGAACTGGATTTGAATCCCAGTTCCAACACTCATTAGGACGTGATGGTGCATGTGTTTTTAACTCCTCAGAGCCTCACTTTGCTTATTTATAAAAGAGAGGATTCTTTTGAGGCTTCCATAAGGTAAATGAGTAAAAATTTGGGTGGGCAAAATGCCTTTAATTTAAAAGATAGGGTTGTTATGAGGCTTCAATAAGGTAAGTGTGTAAAAATCTGGACAGAATGCCTACAATTTTCTAAATGTTCAATACACAGAGAAGGATTATTTTTCTCTCATTTAATTTTTAGAGCAAGTTTATAAAATGATGTTACTCACATTTTTGAGATAATCAAACCAAGGATCACAAGATTAAATGAGTCACCATAGTCACAAAGCAGTTCACAATACATTTACTGGGTAATTGCCAGTTAAAAGTAGCAATGATGATCACATTTAAATTTTTGTATTATGTGGTGCTTTCCTCTTACATAAACCTCTTTGTTTGTTGAAGCCATAGAGTCTAAGTTGCTGCATCAAAATGATCACTAGAAAACTGTGATATACTTAGTGTATAAATTTTAGAGAATATCTTCTGTTACTCATGTTAATTTGATGAAATACGTGTATTATTTTCAAAAATGGAAATGGAATATATGTGGATTGAATATATATGTGTATATATACATGTATATGAAATATGATTTGACATTATAGTGTAGGCTTAGCTTATGGGAATGTATTTTTCTGAAAGCAGCTGCAGAAATCTGTCATTTTTCTGGTTTGTAAAAATCCCAGAGGTTATGGGGTAAAGGGGATTCTATGAAACCCAGACACTGCATGAGGCAGATTTGGTTTCAGTAATTTTAGCATCATTCATTGTAAGGGATGATCCCTAGGAACTTCATCACAGTGAGCAACATGAAAATGCCCAGCAGCCAGCGAGGAATGAAAGGTGGGGTGGAGCCGCTGGCAGAGCGGGGCCTTGTGAGCCATGTGCCTGTGCTCTCAAGTTCCAAGTTTGTGGGGATGCCTGCAGGGGATTCTGGACCTGATTGTTTCCTCTGATCCAGGATGCGTTCTGGTTGGCAGGGCAACTGGCCTTCACTTGGTGGTCTTCAGTGGGTGCCCTCATTGGTTGCCTTCGGTTAGTGCCCTCAGTTGGTTCCCTCAGTTGTTTCTCTTCAGTTGGTGGTCCTCAGTTGTTGGGTGGTGGTGGAAGGAGGATAAATCAGTTTGTGCTCTCTCCTCCCCCAGTCACAGCTCTCCGGCTTGTTGCATCCAGGCCCTTCTAAAATAAACCAGACAGGGTGGCAGGTTTTTTTAGCAGACAAGTCAGCTCAGAGTATGGGGGTGATATGGGGTGCGGGTTGCTAGTGCAGTGCTGCCCCCGTGGCCCAGGACTGCCCGTGCCAGCACTGCTTTTGCCAGGAAAAGGCGATAGGTGTTGAACTCTGCAGACTTGGGGGCGAGCGAAGGCCCAAGCTGCCTGAGAAGAGCACAAGTGCCCCATGGGGTCCACACTGAATTGTCACATATGCGCCAAAGCCAGCCCCAATCAGGGCTGGTACAAGGGTTCTGCAGAGCCAGCCTGTGGCTCTGACTTCTACCGGTGTACAGATAGCAAAGATGCAGGACGCGATATATAGGAGCAGAAGTGCCTGGAACACACTGTCCCCCAATGCCAGCCGCAAGTGGGGCCAGCTCAGGGTGCGGCGGGTGAAGCCATCCTGCAGCTCTGTGATCCACGAGGTAGAGGTGGCAGTAGCGCCAACTCCACTGCTTTGGAGCCTGCCCAGTCGAAGTTGGGAGCCAGCAAAGGTCCTGACAGCAGCACATTGGCCACCAGAAGACACCCAAAGGTAGGGAGGTGGCAGATACTGCTTAAGTTCAGGAGCTCCTCTGGCCATCGCTGACCCAAGATTCCCCCAGAGGCGTCCACAGCCTGGGGCTCCTTCCTCCTGCCCGGGGTTTGCTTTCCTATGCTCAGGCCCCA
Organism: Macaca nemestrina; assembly: GCF_043159975.1. NCBI lineage: Eukaryota > Metazoa > Chordata > Mammalia > Primates > Cercopithecidae > Macaca > Macaca nemestrina. Next base: position 117,327,062 of record NC_092133.1, on the reverse strand, counting down.
AGCAGGAGGACTGGCTCTGCCTGGAGTCCTCACCGCTTCTTCTTTCCCTGCTGCTTCCAGCCGGTTTCTTACTTTCCTCCTACCTACCCCAATGCTCAGTTCTGTTTCCTCTTCTTCTTCCCCCAGGCTGGCTGAAAACTAGGTTTCAAAATACAAAACGCATGCTACACATTTCATTGCTGTAGACGAAATGTCTGACAGCTTTTCTATTTAAACTCTGGTTGTTCTCTTCATTTCTTTAAACATTAGAATAATTAAGTCTCATGATAGATGTGCCTTTTGTAACTTGAAAGTACGACACTCAATTTTCACCATTAAAAAATTTAATTTTTCTTTTCATAAATTTTTGGCAAACAGGTAGTATTTAGTTACTTGAGTAACTCCTTTAGTGGTGATTTGTGAGATTTTGGTGCACCGATCACCCAAGCAGTACACACAGAATCCAATTTGTAGTCTCTTATCTTTCTCCCCCTTCCCACCATTTTCCCCTGAGTATCATTCTTTTTTTTTTTTTTTTTTTTTTTTTTTTTTTTTTTTTGAGACTGAGTCTCATTCTGTCACCCAGGCTGAGACTGGTGTGGGCTGGGCTGCAATTCGCTTGCAGGAGAAACAGCCTAGGTGTGGAGAGGTGGCCATCTTTGGCGGGATCCTTTCTAAGGAGTGGAGAAATCAACGTAGAGCTTCTTCTATCTGATTCTCTAACAACTGCAGACTTTCCATGAGTCAAGCTTTGTGTCAAAAGGACAAATTAAAAGGCGAGAAAATAAAATTGTAATATCAGGACTTTTGGGGAAAAAAAAACAAAGCAAAAAAACCCACATCTAATTCCAGATTAGTTCAGGGACCCGCACATTTTGCCCAAATATCTGTCTGTTGTTTCTGTGTCCAATGTACTCTTTGTTGTTGTTGTTGTTTATCTGTTTTTTGTTGTTGTTGTTGAGACTGAGTCTCGCCCTGTCGCCAGGCTGGAGAGCAGTGGTGTGATCTCAGTTCACTGCAAGCTCCGCCTCCCAGGTTCAAGCTATACTCCTGCCTCAGCCTCCCAAGTAGCTGGGACTACAGACGTGCGCCACCAGGCCCAGTTAATTTTTGTATTTTCAGTGGAGACGGGGTTCCCCATGTTGGCCATGATGGTCCCAATCTCTTGACCTCATGATCTGCCCGCCTCGGCCTCCCGAAGTGCCGGGATTACAGGCCTGAGCCATCGCGCCCGGCCCAATATACTCTTTGTTGAGGATAATGTTCGAAAGTTGTTCCTGTACTCAGCACAGTATGAAACTAGGTAAATACATTTTAGGGAAATCAACAGTGAAATTTTTTTGAAAGGAAATTGGTTTTCAAGGTTTATTCTTCAATTATCAAAAGCTTTTCAAAAGTAAAACATACTATTCTTCTCCACGATCCCAGTTAATCCAGACCCTCCTCGGTGAGCTTTATCAAATACCGAACTCACCTTCCTGAACCTTTTGCTGAATCTCATATAAAGTTTTGTCACAGAACCTCAGATTTTTCATAAGGTTTTGTGTACCGTGCCATGCCTGTGAATTGCTCTCTTTGCTTTGTTTTTATTTTTTTATTTTTTTATTTTTTGTAAGAAGTAGCCGGCAAGTATCTTTCTTTGCTTTAGAGATGTAAACTGCTTTTATTTTCAGATTAACTTTCAAGAATGTTGAAAATGCTTTGCTCGCTCTTCTTTTCTCGCTTCCTCCCTCTCAGGACCTATAAACGGCACCGCCCAGCCCAATGGACAGATGCCCCAGGCTGCATTCTGTCAGTGCTGTTCTCCAAGAGGCCCAGACACTCGCTGAAACATCCAAGGTAAAACCAGCAAGCAGCTGACATACGTTCCGTCAGCTGTCCCCTAAAGCCCATGTTCTCAACCATTCACATTGTTCCAATAATTGCTCTTTTAAAAAGAAAAAACAGGCTGGGTACGGTGGCTCACGCCTGTAATCCCAGCACTTTGGGAGGCCGAAGCAGGAGAATTGCTCGAGCCCTGGAGTTCCAGACCAGCCTGGATGACAGAACAAGGGCTCATCTCTACTAGAAATCAAAAAATTAGCCAGGCATGGTGGCATGCACCTGTGGTCCTAGCTACTTGGGTGGCTGAGGTGTTTGAATTGCTTGAGCCTAGAATTTCAAGGCTGCAGTGAGCTGTGATCACACCACTGCACTCCAGCCTGTATGATAGATAAAGACCTTGTCATAAAACAAGAAAAACAGAAAAAAAAAGGTTGCATTTTCTATTTTCTCCATTAATGTCCTACATACATCCCCAGGGTGATGGAGGAGAAAATACATTATAAAATAATAGCCAATAGGTATGACATCCTCCACAACATTTTTTCAACTGATTAGATCAATGAGGATTCACTTAACTCTACTTTAAAATCATAGCTAATAATTATGATTTAGTTACTAATCTAGTTCAAAACCTCTCAGTTGACTGTATAAATTCTGTTGAATATTTCTCTTGCGTGAGTCAAAACAACCTTAAATAACTGTGACAACAGCATGTCTCCCAGCTAGGACAGGCTTCGCTTTAGCAATTTTTCACTTCTTTCACCCCTTCATTTTGTCCATCGGCCAGTCATGAAAACAACTAAATCTTGGTATTTATTGAACTTCTTATAATTTTGACAACCACTGCAGGCCTGTAAAAGTTGTATTTCTTTAATGTTCACATTATCTTCTCAAGCCTGCACTTCTCATGCAATGCGCTTTCAGCTATTCTTATTTTCATTATTTCTATAATGTCAATCGAAGGAAAGCATTTAAAAATGCTGAAAAAAAAAAAGAATCCCAGAATAGAAATCACTTAACTATATGTGAACATCAATACCCAAGCTGCCTGTTCAGAAATTTTTTAAAAAGGAAAAAATACATCGCCAGTTAATTAGCTTATCATGATAAGTAAATAAACTAAATAAAATAGAAACTAAATTAGAAGGCACTTTGTTAGAAAAAAAAAAAAAACTTCCAAATTTAATCTTCAGTGGTAAGAGGCTATTAAGCAGAGGAAGAAAAAAACTGGAACCCTGATGAAATGTAAATTGGAATGATAATTATCACTAAAACAGAGGGATTCAATCCAGCTGCCTGGGGATGATTTGTTATATAAATATAAATTATTATCATCTATTCCAGTATTGGCAGAGGAAGGGCTATGCCTCTATTAGACTTTAGCCAAATTTGGCATTCTGGTTGCTACCAATAGCACGCTGGTGATTTTTCTTTTCAGAACTCATATGTATCTCATTTGATCTCATCACAACCTGAGACACAGGTCATAATACAGACTACGGGGCTCATTTTCTACCTGGTGAACCAGTCAACTTTCATGCAGTTGAGAAAAGGTAAACTGTCCAGGTGAGGTGACTCACACCTGTAATCCGAGCATTTTGGGAGGTCAAGGTGGGCAGATCACTCGAACCCAGGAGTTGGAGACCAGCCTGAGCAACATGGCAAAAAATCATCCTACAAAAAATACAAAAATTAGCTGGACATGGTCGCACATGCTTGTCATCCCAGCTACTCAGGAGGATGAGGCATGAGGATCACTGAGCCCTAGAGGCAGAGGTTGCAGTGAGTCGAGGTTGCAGTAAGTCGAGCTTGCGCCACTGCACTCCAGTCTGGGTGACACAGCGAGATCCTGTCCCAAAAAATAAATAAATAAATAATAAAAATTTAAAAATTAAAAAACCAGGCGCGGTGGCTCATCCTGTAATCCCAGCACTCTGGGAGGCAGAGGCAGGCAGATCATGAGGTCAAGAGTTCGACACCACTCTGACCAACATGGTGAAACCCCATCTCCACTAAAAATACAAAACTTAGCTGGACGTGATGGCCAGCGCTTGTAGTCCCAGCTACTAGGGAGGCTGAGGTAGGAAAATCGCTTAAACTCAGGAAGCAGAGGTTGCAGTGAGCCAAGATGGCGCCACTGCACTCCAGCCTGGGCGACAGAACAAGACTCTGTCTCAATAATAATGATAATAGTAATAATAATAATAATAATGGCCATTGAGAGTCATTTCCCTATTCCAGAGCAAAGATGAGTTCACGAACAACCAGGAGTCTCAGTGACTGAGGGATGCCCGCCCCCCCCGCCCCCCCCCCCGCCCCCCCCCCCCGCCCCCCCCCCGCCCCCCCCCCCCCGCCAGGACAGAGACTCACATATCTATGGCATGGTCTTGTCCACTGGGGCTGTTTTGTCAAGAATAAAGAATGCTACTCAGGAGACTGAGGCAGGAGGATCGCTTGAGCTCAGGAGGTCGAGGCTGCAGTGAGCCCAGATCGCTCTATTGCACTCAGCCTGGGCGACACAGTGAGACTCTTTCTCCATTAATTAATCCCAATAAATTTAAATTTCAAAAATTTTTAAATAATGAATGCTGCTGTCCCTTGGTTTCAGGATAAGAAGCCAGCCCTCAGGAACCACTAGGAGCCGGGAGTACCCCGGCCCCGCAGGGCCCCAAGTCCAGCCTGCCCCACCCCGTCCGGTGCAGAGGTCCTGGGACACCAGGGGCAGCCCCGCCATGCCCCCCAAAGCCAAGGGTACAGGCAGCGGGGGCTTCCTCGCCCTGCCCGATGACTTCCTGCCACCGCAGCCACCGCCACCGCGCCTGGACGACCCAGAGCTCCCGCCGCCGCCCCCGGACTTTGTGCCCCCTCCCGCCGCAGTCGTCAAGAGGCCTCCTATGCCCCACCCCGCCAACAGGCACGAGGCATCAATGTTCACAAGCAGCAAATGAATAAAATAAATGAATAAAAGTTAAACGTTCTTCCTACAGTATTTCTGTAAGGATTACTGGGTCAGTCAATCTTGAGGTCAACACTATAATTAAAAATAGCTTTCACCATCCCATGCCTTCTTAAGTCTTGGTGACCTTGGATTTTCATCTCTACCTCTGCGACCTTCAGAATTTTCAGGAAAATCGAGAGAGGAAAACGGGAAAACATGACAAGCAGAGCCTGTTCCCTTGCTCTGAGATTCCCGTCGCTTGATTGATTGGAGCCCTGGACACAGGCTGTTTTGGTTTTGCCTTTTTTTTTTTTTAGAGGGAGTCTTGCTCTGGTGCCCAGGTTGGAGTGCAGCGGTGTGATCTCAGCTCACTGCAAGCTCCACCTCCCGGGTTCACGCCATTCTCCTGCCTCAGCCTCCTGAGTAGCTGGGACCACAGGCCCCTGCCACCACGCCCGGCTAATTTTTTGTATTTTTAATAGAGACGGGTTTCGCCGTGTTAGCCAGGATGATCTGGATCTCCTGACCTCGTGATCCGCCCGCCTCGGCCTTCCAAAGTGCTGGGATTACAGGCGTGAGCCACCGCGCCTGGCCTGGTTTTGCTTTTTTAATGCTTGAATAACAGTAATTTACAAAATAGTTATTCAGACAGTTTTTGAATTCTCTGTTATTACAGCGCTGTAAGTATCCTGTAAATAAGAATGTAGGGACGGGCAGAAGCAATCTTATTGATGTATATTTCAATCTGGAATGTTTTCCCTCAGAGATAGATTTAATGCTCAGTTTATCCTAGGCTTTTGTTACCTGTGTCTCTTCTCTTTCAAATTGGGTTCCGATGGGCTAAAAGGCTATTTTCTTAAAATTAAGGAAGATAATTAATGGTATGTTTTAATATTTGGGGAAGAGTAAGCTGTAGATCGTGCTGTCTCAATCCATGGGCTCCCGCGGCCCCGGACAACTTCGAATGCTGCCCGACAAATATTAAAACATTATAAGCTCTTGGCAGGACGCGGTGACTCACACCTGTAATCCCAGCACTTTTGGGAGGCCAAGGCTGGTGGATCACTTGAGGTCAGGAGTTTAAGACCAGCCTGGCCAACATGGCAAAACCCTGTTTGTACTAAAAATACAAAAATGAGCCAGGCGCAGTGAGCATGCCTGTAATCCCAGCAACTGCAGAGGCTGAGGTGGGAGAATACTTTGAACCCAGGAGATGCAGGCTGCAGTGAGCTGAGATCTTGCTACTGCACTCAATCCTGGACGACAGGGCAAGACTCTCTCTTAAAAAAATTATAAGATTTTTGCAATTTTTTTTTTTTTAGCTGATCAGCTATCACTAGTGTTAGTGCATCTTATGTGTGTCCCAGGGAAGCCAAAGATTGGACACCCCTGCAGGCTAAATGGAAATTCAAAATGGAACAAATTTAGTTTTAAAACCAAAATATTTAGTAATTAAAACTGGCAAGGTGTTCTTAATTTTTTTGAGCATATGCTTGAAATATGATAGAAGGCAAATTTGCTTTACATTAAATTTTATCTCAGGAACAGTAACTCTCCAGTTTTAGTATATTATGTTCTTTTGACGTCAGATACAGTAATAATACGACTTTTCTTTTTTTAAATTTCGTTTTCCTTTAAGTTCCAGGATACATATGCAGAACGTGCAGATTTGTTACATAGGTAAACGTGTGCCATGGTGGTTTGCTGTACCTATCAACCCATCACCTAAATATTAAGCCCAGCATGCATTAGCTATTTGTCCTGATCCTCTCCCTCCACTCAACCCCCTACAACAGGTCCCAGTGTGTGTTGTTCCCCTCCTTGTGTCCATGTGAAAAACAGCTTTTCTGACACCTGATTACATAATGGTCATTACGCAGATCTCTGGTACAATACAGGAAAGGTTCAGTGAAGAGGGCTGTGAAAGGTGTCAGAATCAAAATGGAGTCACTCATGTTAAGAAAATGCTGACAAATAGAACCAGGCAAGTCCTTGAATAGAGGGTTCTCATGATTATCGTCAACTCTGTGCTTTTCACTCAAGTGGAACACAATCTTTGGTGTCTGGCTGAGAGGTCTTTACAAGTACTAGCTATACCTGAGTGGGGTTATTTAGATTTATCCTGAAAATGCAGTAAACTTTGTTCCTTTATGAAAATTTTAGTGAGATACTGGAGGTGGGGGGGAGTGCAAAAGCTGGGGGAAATTGGACATTAGAGAGGGAGTACAAGGATAATAATATATCATGAACAATATATAATTAATAGTATAAGGCAGTAATACTACATCACAGCTTATGAAAACTCCATAATTTCTTTTATAATGCTGCCACTGGGGCAAAGACCCATGTAATAGGCCAACTGCAACAAAAACCACAGGGTTTGGTAGAGTTTACAGAAAACACGATTTAACCTGTCACATGATAGACTATGAACTAAGATTTTACAGTAGGTCCTCAAAGAGGAGAATGAGTATTTAAGCCACATATTTTGTTTGATCATAGGAATCTTGGCTAGTATGATACTGAAATGACCCAAGTCCATGAGAATTGAACCTTTGAAGTGTGCCTGAGACTTATGGCTTGATGTGTGGTCCATTTTTACAGATGGTTTATGTGTGCTTGGGTACAACGTACTATACATGTTCCTTAGAACAAGCTTGTTAAGCATGTTGCACAAATCTTCTGCCTGCAGCCTGTTATCTGGTCTGTTGCATCCATCAATAACTAAGAAGGACATTTTAAAATCTTCTGAGGGCAGATTTGTCAATATCTTTTCATTGTTCTGGTGAATTGTGCCTTATATTCTGACACTTTATTATTAAGTGTAAACAAAAATTATGTATGTGACTTCCTGGTGAATTGAACCGTCTATCACCATGCAATGCTTTCTGCTTTTTATCTCGTACTCATGCAGCTGTATCGTCTTTTTTCAGGTATTTGCCTGACAAATCTAATCATGCACTTTCAAACTCTCTATGCCTTTATGTTCTATGTTTGTTACTTGTAAATGACATCTAGTGGATTTTGTTGTGTTTATATCTAGTTCAGGAATTATTATCTTTGAACTGCAAGTTTATTCTTTTTACTTTTTAAATTTTCTTTTTTCTTTCTTTCCTTCTTTCTTTCTGTCTTCTTCTTTTTTTTTTTTTTTTTTTTGGAAACAGGGTCTCATTCTGTAACCAAGGCTGGTGTGCAGTGGTGTGATCATAGCTCACTGCAGCCTCAACTTTCTGGGCTCAAGCCATCCTCTTGCCTCAGCCTCCCGAGTAGCTAGTACTACAGGCTTATGACACTAAGCCTGGATAATTCTTATTTTTTGTAGAGATAGAAGTCTCACCATGTCATCTAGGCTGGTCCCTAACTCCTGGCCTCAAGCAATCCTTCTGCCCTGGCCTCCCAAAGTGTTGGGATTACAGGTATGAGCCACCACGAATGGACTCTTCTTATTACTCTTACTATGATTATATATGTGTATTTGTTTTTAACATCTTGTTTTGTATTTCCTATTACCCTGGATTTTTCTGGAGTTTTTATCTTCCTTTCTTGTTTACTTCATGTGATTAGTCTACTTCATTTGACTGTGTTGTTCCTTTTTTTATTGCTGTTTTAAGAGTTCTTACTCCCCTTTTTAAGCTTCTTGTTGAAAAGTTCTATACTGTGTCTATTTTTTGAATGGCTAGTTATAATGATAATATCCATACTCAATAAAGTCCCAAGTTAAACAACTTTAACCTAGGAAATGCACGGAGTTTGGAACACTTTGGTTTCACACACACACACACACACACACACACGCACACACACACATTATTGCCTAGGAGTTGAGTTATGGCTGACTTCTTTTTTTCCTAGATTATCTTTACTTCACCCTCATTCTTCAAAGATGGTTTCAACAGATGTAAAATTTCAATTGACAGCAAAAACTCTCAGCTTTTTGAGGGAATTGTCCCCACTGTCTTCTCCCTTTCACTGTTGCTGTTGAGAAGTCAGTTGTGAAATTATTATTTCTATTAGGTCATCTCTTTGTTTCCTCTCTGCATGATTTTAAGACCTTTGTCTTTGGTGCCACAGTGGGTATAACTGTGGGTTTCTTTTAAGTTGCCTGATATTTTACTGAGGTTTCTGAATCTAGAAATATCTGTCTTTCACTATTCCAGAAAAATGTAATTTATATTGTTTTCAAACATTGCCCCTCCTAATTCGCTTCTTCCAAAACTCTAATGAAATATATGTTAGGACTTCTAACTCTAGCCCCCCTATCTCTTAATTGTGTATATTTTCCATTTCTTTATCATTCTGGGTATATTAATCAGACATTAACTTCTATTCACTAATTCTTTTCTTTAGCACAATCTAATCTACATTAAAGCCATCCATTTTTGTTTTTTGTTTTTTGAAATAGACTTTATGTTTCAGACCAGTATTAGATTCACAGCAAAATTGAGCAAAAAGTATTGGGAGTTCCTACTTGTCCCTTGTGCCCACACATGCATGGCCTCCTCCACTACCTAAATGCTACAAAAATCATACTGAAACAATTGAGGAACCTACATTGACACATCATTAGTATCCAAAGTCAACAGTTTACTTCAGGTTTACTCTTGATGTTGCACAATCTATGGGTTTTCAGAAATGTACAATGGCATGTATCCACCATTATAGAATCATATAGATTAGTTTCACTGTCCCAAAATTCTGGGTTCTGCCTATCAATGTCTCCTTCCCCTTTAAACCCTGGAAACCACTGGTCTTTTTTACTGTCTCCGTAATTATACCATTTCCAAAATATATAGTTAGAATCACCATATGTAGCCATTTCTAATTGATTTCTTTTTTTAATAATATGCATTTATGGTTCCTCCATATCTTAGTCTATTTTCCGTTCCTATCACAGAATACGTGAGATTGGGTAATTTATTTTAAAAAGAGATTTATTTTCGATCATGGTTCTGGAGGCTGTGAAGTCCAAACAGCATGGTGCCAGTGTCTGGGGAAGGCCTGCTGACTGCATCATCACATGGCAGATAAGCGGAAGGAGGAGTGGCTGCGTGCTGAAGAGCACAAAACAGGAGCAACAACCTTGCTTATAACAACCCAATCTCATGGGAACTAATCCATTCCCATGAAAGCTAACCCCATAGCCCCTGAAAGAGATTAATCCATCTTAATGAGTCTTAAAGCACCTCCCACCACTGCCACCTTGGGGACCAAACCTAAACATGAGTTTTGGAAGGGCCAATCCATAGTCAAACCATAGCACTCCATTATCTTTCCACGGCTTGATAATTCATTTCTTCTTTAACTTTTTTTTTTCTTTTTTTGAGATGGAGTCTCACTCTATCATCCAGATTGGAATGCGGTGGCATGATCTTGGCTTCATTTCTTCTTATCACTGAATAACATTCCATTGTCTAGATGAACCATAGTTCATTTATTCATTCCCCTATTGTGGGACATCTTGGTTGCCACCAAATTTTAGCAATTATGGATAGAGCAGCTAGAAACTTGTGTGCAGACACTTGTGTGAATATCAGTTTTCAACTCACTTAAGCAAATAGGAGTGCAATTGCAGGATCATATGGAAAAAGTGTGTTTAGTTGTATAAGAAACTGCCAACCTGTCTTCTAAAGTGGCTGTTTCATTTTGCTTTCCCTCCAAGAATAAATGAGAATTTTTTTGCTCCCTATCCTTGTCATTGTTTGGTATTGTCAGGGTTTTGTATTTAAGCATTTGAATAGGTAGGTAGTGGTATGAGTTTTAATTTGGTATTTCCTAATGACACATGACTTTAAGCAATTTTTTCATATGCTTACTAGCCATCTGTACATCTTCTTTGGTGAGGTGTGTGTTTAGATCTTTTGTCAATTTTTTGACTGTGTTGTTCCTTTTTTTATTGCTGTTTTAAGAGTTCTTCGTATATTTTGATAACAGTACTTTATCAGGTACGTCTTTCACTCATGTTTTTTCCCAGTCTGTGGCTTGTCTGCTAATTCTCCTGACTGTGCATTTCACAGAAGTTTTTAACTTGAATGAGGTCCAGCTTATCAATTACTTTTTTCATGGATCATGCCATTAGTGGTGTTGTATTTTAAAAGTCATTGCCATGCTCAAGGTCATCTAGGTTTTCTTCTTTGTTCCAGAAATTTTATAATTTTGTGTATTACAGTTAGGTCTATGATCCATTTTGAGCTAAATTTTGGGGAAGATGTAAGATATGTGTCTAGATTTTTGATTTTGCATATGGATATTAAGTTGTTCCAACGCCATCTGTTGAAAAGACGATCTTTTCCTCATTGTATTGCCTTAGGCCCTTTGTCAAATATTTGTATAGGTCTATTTTGGGACTTTCTGTTCTGTTCCATTGATCTATTCATCTGTTCTTTTGCCAATACCACACTGTCTTGATTGCTGCAGTTTTCTTGTAAATCTTGAAATTGGGTAGTGTTACTCCCCCTGATTTTCATCTAATACTGTGTTGTCGATTCTTGTTTTTTTTGTTTTTTTTTTTGGCTTTTGTTTGTGTTTTTGTTTTTGTTTTAGCCTTTCCATATAAACTTTGGAATCAATTTGTCAATATCCAAACAATATATTTCTGGAATTTTGATGGGGATTGCATTGAATCTAGAGAACAAGTTGGGAAGAACTGATATTTTGTTAATGCTAGGCCTTCCTGTCCGTGGACATGGAATATCTCTCTATTTAGTCCTTCTTTTATTTCTTTAATTAAAATTTTGCAGTTTTCCTCATAGATCTTTTATATGTTTTGTTAGATGTATACCTAAGTATTCCATTGGTGGTTGTGGGAATGTTAACATAAATGGCATTGTGTTTTTAATTTCAAATTCCAATTGCTCATTGTTGGTGTGCTGGAGAGCAACTACAATGGGTTTTTCTATACTAATCCTGTATGCTGCAGCCTTGCTATCAACGTTTATTATTAGTTCCAGGAGTTTTTTGGTCAGTTGTCCTGGTGGCCTCCCAAAGAGTCCTCCTCCAGACCCAGGGTTAAGAGTGTGCATTATTTTCGTCTCCATAAACATGACTATCAAAGGCAAGGTAGGGGAGAGTGCGAGGCAACAGCTCCCTGCAGTCTTCTCCACTCCACATCCTTTCACATTGTTAAAGCAGGTGAGGGGAATTAATACTTGTGGAGCAGGTTCTCAGATATTTGCTATGAAAACCTACATATGGTGATTTAGACTATCACAGCTATTACGTCTTGGGAGTCTTTGATGAAACTTTAATTTTAACCTTGTTCAATCAGTATAGTTTTTATTAGAAAAACTCATAGGAGAGAAAACAGTTATTTCAATATATGTAAAAAAGGCTCTTGATAAAATTCAACACCACTCCTTGTTAAAAAAAATTAAAACTTCAGAAGAAGCTAGCAATTGAGGAAGATGTTTTTATACTGATAAAAGTTATTAGAAACCTACAGCAAAAGGCATATTTAATAATAAAGCATGAACAGAAATGTCATTTATTTTCATGGTACCAAGGATTTGTTTTAATCAGTATGGTAAGACACATGAACACAGAAATGAGTGTCATCAGGGAAGTAGTTTATTTTGCTACTCAGGGTTCCCTAGAAGCTGTAGGCACTTCACACCAGAAGAGGCAAAACAGGGAAACATCAAGGTCAGTCAGGAGGCAGAGAAGACGGGGGAAGCAAAAGCAAGAATATTTACTTCACTTTCCACAGGAAGGAACAAGCAAGGCAGGGCAACCAGTCTTAGGATTGGCTAGTTTGAATAATTTCATGGCATCCTGGGGAGGCGAGGCTGTCCCTAGTTGTCGGCTACCTGGCCCTGAGGCAATTAGGGCAGGCGGATAGTGGGCAGGGATATGACAGTGATGGTAGCCATTTTTACATTGTTTTGTATAGTATTTATTGATTCAGGAAACAAACACAAAATTCTGAATAAAATGACTTGGAAACTGAAAAAAAAAAAAGAAGGATCAAGATGGATAAAGAGATATAAAGAATAGAGGGTGATAAAGGATGAAGAAGGGAGTATGAGCTCTGGATTGGTTGGTTTATATATGTAAACATACATGCAAGCAAGTTGCTTACGTCCAGGAATTAGCTTATCCTGAGAGGGGCAGTCCCTCCAGGGGCAACAAGGCCCTGGATGTCAAAGTATCGAATTCAGAAAATAACAGACATGACTAATACACCATTAAAGTCAATATTATCATTAATATTATTCGACATTATCCTGAAGTCTCTAGCCAATGCATACAACCAAAAAACAATAGGATGAACAACTATTTGAATGAAAAAGACAGACTTTTAAATTCTCAGATGATGTATCTACTGAAAATTTAATAAAGTCAACCTATTAATTCTAGAAACCAAAAACTGTCCTATATACTACATACCAGTGATGCTCATTTATAAAATGTAGCATAAAAAGTGATTCACAATAGCAACAAGAACTACATGTCTAGAATTGATAGACAATTTCAAAGTCTATATAAGGAAAGATATAAATGTTTATTGCAGATAAAAAAGAAAACATCAGGAAGGTAAGAGTTATAGGCCATCACACTCTACCTAGTTCCGAGAACCATGATTTAATTAAGTGACATGAGTTCCCCAACATGGTTCTAATTTCAGTTATCATGGTATTTTACCTGCAATTGCATAAAGTACAAACTTCTTATTAGTTCTTCAGTCCACAGATCACAGCCTAAATAACAGATGCAGTCATGATCAGTGACCCAACACTCCTTTCAAAGTATGAGGTTGCCAATCACTGCATATTTGTTACTGAGTTCATACAGAGAGCAATGCATGTCATTGTCTTGCCTCCTTCTCTCCCAGTGAGAAGCCTATGTGATGTTTTACAAAAAGGAATAATCAAAAGTGGAAATTAATCAACAGGGCTAAAACTGCAACAGAAAAATAGAAGTGATAACACAAAGTGAAATTCAAATAGAACATAAATGTAGTTACAGAAGAAATAGTGGCAATTCACCAAGGCAGATGTTTGCTCTGTATTTCAAGTATTTTTGCCAAATAAAACAGTTCTGAAACTGATTGAAGCTCTATATTTACAGAAATACAGGGGCAGAGAAACGTGTTGTGCTAGGCTGTTTTTCTGTTCCTATACAGAAATGCTGGCGGCTGGGTAATTCATAAAGAAAAGAGGTCTAATTGGCTGAGTTCTGCAGGCTTTACAGGGAGCATGGTACTGGCATCTGCTCACCTTCTGAGGAGGCCACAGGAGGCTTCCAGTCATGGCAGAAGGCATAGCAGGAGCAGGCTTCTCACATGGAGAGGGTGGGAGCAAAAGAACAAGTGAGGTGAGGTGTCACACACTTTTAAACAACAGATCTCCTAAGAACCCACTCACTACCAGGAGAACAGCATCAAGTTATGGGGAATCTAACCCCATGACCCAAACACCTCCCACCAGGCCCCACCTCCGACATTGGGGATTACAGATCAGCATGAATACATTAGTCCAATTTCACACTGCTATAAAGAAACTACCTGAGACTGGGTAATTTAGAAAGGAAAGTTTAATTGACTCAGAGTTATATATGGCTGGAGAGGTCTCAGGAAACTTTCTTTTTTTTTTTTTTTTTTTTTTTTGAGACTTAGTCTCGCTCTGTCGCCCAGGCCGGATCTCAGCTCACTGAAAGCTCCGCCTCCCGGGTTCTCCTGCCTCAGCCTCCCAAGTAGCTGGGACTACAGGCGCCCGCCACCTCGCCCGGCTAGTTTTTTGTATTTTTTAGTAGAGACGGGGTTTCACTGTGTTAGCCAGGATGGTCTCGATCTCCTGACCTCGTGATCCGCCCGTCTCGGCCTCCCAAAGTGCTGGGATTACAGGCTTGAGCCACCACGCCTGGCCAGGAAACTTTCAATCATGGCAGAAGGTGAAGGAGAAGCAAGGCATATCTTACATGGCAGCAGGAGAGAGAGAGATCAAAGGGGAAATGCCAAACCCTTATCAAACAACTAGATCTTGTGAGAACTCGCTCACTATCACAAGAACAGCATGGGGGAATCGCCCCCAGGATCCAATCACCTCCCACCAAGTCCCTCCATCCACACATGGGGGTCAAAATTCAAGATGTGATTTGGGTGGGTACATGGAGCCAAACCATATCAATGAGATTTGGAGCGTACATTCAAATTATATCACAGGTTTAATAAATACCACAAAATGCAATCCAAAAAATGCAGTGTCAAAATACTACAGGATAAATAATATCGGTTTCTTCAATCAAAACAAAATAAACCAAAAGAGTGCAAGTGAAAAAAGATGTAGGTGACACACATGGGTGAGATACTCAAAGATATGAAAGGAAACTTAAGACATCTTTTCATCTAATTTTAATGTATAGTCCTTATTTGGATCCCAATTAAAATAACTATAAAATAAAGATGATAATAACAATTTACAAGACAATAGAAAAACCTTGAAAACTGACTGGATATTTAATTTTATACATTAGGAATTTATTGCTAATTTGTCTTACGGTCATATGGTGTCAGAGTTTGTTTGTGTTTTAAGTCATTAACATTTAGAGAGGCATACAGAAATATTTGTAGAGGAAATGAAACAATGTCTCCATTTCCCAAAACATAATTGAGGACATGTAAATTACATCTCAATTTAGGCAATAACAAGGAATATGAGGGAAGTGTGTGGAGGTGTAAATGAAGCAAAATTGGCTGTGTATTGATTATTAATAAATAAGCTGATTAAATGGTAAATGAGGTTCCTTAAACTATTAAAATTTTATCTACCTTAGTAAATCTTTGAAAATTCTATGATAGGAAAAAAAATTCTAGTAGCATAATAAAACTAAATACTTACTGATGTATTCCAAACTGCTGAGCTTACAGAAAATACTAGATTAATATGTACTAATCCATTTTGATAACAACTGTCATAAGATAATGAGAATAACTCATGTGGTTTATCAAAAACACTTTATTATTGCATTAAAGTTACTGATTAGAACAAAAACGATCATGAAGATGTTTCAAAAAATAAGTTCCAATTTAATTGGCTAAAAATATCTGCATATATAATCATTATTTTCAAACATGGGATTGGCATCAAAATGTGGATAAGAAAGAATTTATCAAACGGATTATTTTATGTTGTGCTTAATGATAGAAGAATTCCTTAATTTATTTTTCCCAAATTAAGATGAGCAACTAAGTCTGAGATCTTCAGCCCAGGAAGGAGTAGGTGAGGCGTAGCCTGCTTTCTCGGCTGCCAAATGCTTCTGGAAAGGATGCTGAAGAACTTGCTGGAGAAGATGCACCTGGTAAACAATGTGAGCAAGTAAATGTAGATTAGAATTGCTCAGGACCCTGATAACTTTCTCCATTTCTAAAAGGCAAGGTCAATTTAAAATGTTTAAAAATGTTTATTCTTTGGGAGGCCGAGGCAGGCGGATCACTGGAGGTCAGGAGTTGGAGACCAGCCTGGCCAACATGGTGAAACCCTGTCTCATTGGAAGTTACACAAATTTGCCAGGCGTTGTGGCACACATCTGTACTCCCAGCTACTCGGGAGGCTGAAGCAGGAGAAATGCTTGAACCTGGGAGGCGGAGGTTTCAGTGAGCCAAGATCACGCCACTGCACTCCAGCCTGGGTGACAGAACGAGACTCCTTCTCAGAGAAAACAACAACAATATCAACAACAAAAAAAGTTTATACATTTTAAGTTCTATGGAAAACCTCAACTCTAGTTGTTACTTGGAGTTTCTATTATTCCATTAAACCACTCCTTAAGAGTGCTTTCTAAGTTCTTGTACTAAACTAAGTGAATGAAGATATACATTTTAATCTTAATACCTCTTTACAGAATTTAGGCAACTGTAATTTTCTAAAATATTTACAGAAATAGAAGGATGTCAATGATTTGCAATCTTTCCAAATGAAGGCCATGAATTCCAGCTCATGCTGCTTCCTACTGGTAATTTGGCCCCATGGTAAAAATCTGAGGCACCAAAGAACACACCTTTTTCCACAATCAATCTGAGATCAAAATGTATATTTTCAGTGCTTTTGCTATTTCTTGGGTATTACAAAAGAAATGCTTGGTTATGACAGAAAAGGTGGACGATTATCTATACTAAGAAATTAAAGGTGGGAGATCAAGTAGAACATATTATTGTGTCACTAGTATTTTAAATATGAAGACTGCATCATCATAAATACAGGGCTTTTGGAGCCCATCTTAGCACTTCTCCTGGGTACTTTCTATACACCTCTTTTTATTAAAGTTGACTGTATACCTATTGCTCTCACTTACCTACTAACTTAAGAGCCCCTCTAATTTTTACATTTCTCCACAGCATTTTGCATTGAATGGATTCTCAAGAAATGTTTGAGGACAGAAGGTAAACACCAGTTCCATGTGTAAAGGATTGCATGTAGAAAGGCTTGACAAAATGTTTTTCTTCTCCTGCATGAGAAGTTGTCATTCAGTTACCTTTCTGGTTCTGTTCCCCTGGTGTCCTGATAAGGTGGTATGTCAACTCTATCACCATACAGCGTTGCCTAAGAAGGACAAGTAAGTCCTGGACTGGGAGAACTGCAAATACCTGATAGGATGCGTTGGGCTTTCCTAAGCTTGGTGACTCCTACTATGAGGCAGGTCTCTTGTGAGGATGCTGGAAATTATGCCTATGGAGTTGTTACAAGAGACATTGCTTTCTGCAGAGCCTGAAGCTTCTAAGGCAGGGCTGCCCCTGCAGGTTCACGGTGGGGCTCTCAGATCCTTGCACATGAGTGGAGTTGCCGTGCCTTACTGCTGGTGTGGACTGCTCCAAGGTCCCCTGCATGTGGAGAACCTGGTGGTGCCCTGTCGGGAAGCTTTGTTCCTGTGCTCTGTCTCTCTCAGCTGGCCGGGGCCAGGTGTGTGGCCTGTGATAGTCATTTGAATCTGAATGTTTACTTGACCCTAAGACTTAAAACACCTCCTCCCAACCTGCCCCGGGGGCGCTGCCTCAATACTCAAATATAATTTTGAAGAAGGGATGGAAAGAAGTGGGGGACATAAAAGATACAGAAGAAAAGAGACACGGGCCAACAAAACAGCTCACTGAACACTGTGTAGTTTCCCCTGCGGAGACACATTTACCTAATGATAAATGCTGAGGTGTCTCCCTTCTCTTTGTTTCTCCTTCAGATCAAAAAAAGATTCTATTTAAAAATTTTATACTTTCTGAAATGAAATGTCAGGCTAATTAAACTACCGAGATAAAAAGCGAATACAAGTTCCAAATTAGAAAGAGCAAAATGGTTTCTCTCTTACTCCAACTCTGATCAGTGGCTGATGATGTCAGGGCATTCTGTGATGAAAATGGTTCTGAGGCTACAACCGGTTTGAGAGAGAAAGAGGGTCATGACTACCAATAACGTACCCTCGGGGCATGGGACAGGAGAGTGGCAGCATGAGAGCCAGGGCCATTCCTGTTGTACAAAATACATAACGTGCGATGCGTTTTTAAACAGCTAATGATGAAATATTTGAGGCAGAAAACATGTACAGAATAACATCATAGACACCTGTGTAACCTCCATTCAACTTCAGCAATAAAATACTTTCAATGTGGTTGAAGCCATATCGCATGATATTGATAGAATTCTGCTTATTTTTATACTATATTTAAGTAGTAACACTTTGTTTGAGTTCCTTTGCCATTTGCTTGTTTTGCTTAACATTAGAAGTGAGATTTGGCTGGGCACAGTAGCTCCGTCTGTAATCCCAGCACTTTGGGAGGGGCTAAGGCAGGAGGATCACTTGAGCCCCAGAGTTCCAGACCAACCTGGGCACCACAGTGGGACTCTGTCTCTGCAATAAGTAAAAAAATGAGCCAGGTGTGGTGGTGCACACCTGTAGTCTCTGAGAGGCTGTCAAGAGAGGATCGCTTGAGCCTGGGAGGTGGAGGCTGCAGTGAGCTATGATTCATGTCACCGCACTCCACCCTGGGTGACAGAGCGAGACCCCATGTCTAAAAGTTTTTATTTGAATTGGGAGAGTCATTCTTGCTAATACATGCAGCTCTAGTTTATCCGTCTTCATTGCTGTCAGGATTAAAGTGGACCCAGGCTGGTAGTACCATGGGTATCTGAAAGGAGCAAATGCTGCTGCCCTCTGGAGAGACATACCCTCAAATTCCAGTTCACTGGATTTCAAACAGAGACTGAAATCCACAATTCCAAAACACAAACAATGAACAGCAGAATCAGACCCTTGAAAGGTCAAATAATGTATATGTGTGTGTTTTTAAATAAATATTTAAAAATGTTAATGAAGCATAAATAGAAAATATGAGAAAATAATTCAACTGATAAACCAAAGAGAGACTAAGCAGGGAGAAATCCAGGAAGCTGGTGTTGGCAATGGATTTTTAATTAATAAAAATGAACTGAGAAAAGTCAACCATCTTACCTCTGAGAAATCATTCCTTTCTGCTTTCTGCACTGCAGATTCTGCCATCCAGTTCCTCAGCACATACCTAGTGTTAACAGCTTAAACGAGGTCAAGAGAGAGCACATCTGGAAACAGCAAATTAATAAATTACAAACAACAACTATAAATTAAGTCATACGAAATCACCACTATATTTTATAACCTTTAAGAAGTTTGCTGGAAGAGTCAAAAGAGAAGACATTATCACTATCGGTCCATTAATTATTTATAAACAAAGTACAGCATTTATTAACTTTTGGTGCAGAAAAAACCTTTTGTGAGCATTTTCATGAACGTTTTGTTTTTGTTTTCAGTGTTTCATCACAATCTGCTTTTTCTTTCATCATTTGCAGCTCAGTAAGCATTTTATAAAGCCAATGAAGTAGGTAATTCATCTGAATTAGGCCCTGCAGCCTAAGTGGAGAGGAGGAAACAAAACAAAACAGTTGCTGCTTTTAACGCCCAGAATTAAGGTCTGACGCGTTAGAACCACGTCATGCTGATTCTGCCTGAGAGTAAGCAGGAAAGGTCTCGTGCAATTAAAAACCTTGATAAATTTGTATTTTTGACAATAACCATGCATTTTTTTTCCTATTAAAACGTCTTATAAAAATGACACATTTTTTAAAATTCCAGGAACTACATCTTCATTTGAGATGAACCTTTTGCAAGATTATTTATCAACTGGTCAGGGAGGGGAGATGCTATCCTCAATGGTACAACAGAAATTCTGAGAGGACTGCAGACCCCAGTTATTGACTCTCAACTGAAGTTCCCAAGTTACTTGAATGGACTACATATTCCATTTCGATTTGGTATTGAAGGTCTGCTTCCGTGATAGATAATCTAAAAATGAAGTGCCCTGTGATCCAGTAATTCTCCTTCTCCTGGAACATAGTCTAAGGAAACAAATGTAAACATTAAAAAGTATTATTTAAATTAAGGAAAAACTAGAAACAACTGGATACTTAATAAGTAAAACATGTACTTTCAAATCAATATTACGGAGCCATTAAAAATGTCACATTATAAAGAATGAAGCAGCAAGAAAAAAAATGCTTTTTTTTTGTTTTTGTCATGGAGTCTCACCCTGTCACTCAGATTGGGGTACAGTGGCACAATCTTGGCTCACTGCAACCTCCTCCTCCCGGGTTCAAGCGATTCTGGTCCCTTAGCCTCCTGAGTAGCTGGGATTACAGATGTGCATCACCACGCCTGGCTAATTTTTGTATTTTTAGCAGAGATGGGGTTTCACCATGTTGGCTAGGCTATTTTCAAGCTCCTGACCTCAAGTGAGCGATGGCACCTGGTTTATTTTTAGTGAAAAAATAATCTGGCCAGGCATGGTGGCTCATTCCTGTAATCTCAGCATTTTGGGAAACCAAGGCAGGAGGACTGCTTGAGCCCAGGAGTTCAAGACCAGACTGGGCAACATAGTGAGACTGCATCTCTACAAAAAAAAATTGTTTAAGTAGCTAGGCATGATGATGCCTGTCTATAGTCCCAGCTACTTGGGAGGCTAAGGTGGAAGTGCTGGGATTACAGGCACGAGCCAGCCAACCACTATCTTACTCAGTTTGTGCAGCAACCCATTATACATATGCACTGTATGGTGTAAATGAGGACACAAAAGTTAGGACAGGTTAAATAGATAAAAATATTTTTAAATTGGACTGCTGTGATTGCACAATTTCTTAAGTTTAGTAAAAAAAAAAAAATTCTATGCTTGAATGAATTTTATGGTATGTAAATTATATGTCAATAAAGCTGTCAAAAATTACACACCAGAGAGAAAGAAAGAAGTGGGGCATCAAGTGACAGGTTTACTGTCATCTAGGAAATGTTGGGTCATCCAGAACTCAAGCATAGCTGGTCTGACTCTGGACCCCCGCACAGCTGTTACTCCAAAGAAAGGAGCTACATGGAAATAAAAAGATTCCATTAGGGAAATGAGGATCAGACTTTACTCAGCTGTCTCCTGCTTTGATGTTTATTTGTTTATGTGTGTATAATTCTTTAACTCCACATCCCTGCTATACATTGTTACATAAACATGTGCAACCAATATTTTATATATTTCCATTTACAGATCAATTAAATATATAAGAATATATGGAAGTGTACTTTAAAAAATAAATGAACTATCATTATAAACTCTTATTATACCATTGTTCTTCGTGGAAATTGATTTCTTCCCTTCTTTGAGAGCACACATTTTAGCATTTATTATTTCTCTAAACTCACAGAAGCAAAGCTGCAGCCGTGAACCCATCTCATTTCTTTCACTTTGCCATTTCATCCAATCTATCCTAACCAAGTAAATCCAAATACTAAGGATGGCCACCACATGGCATTTACAAATATTTTAGACTTCTTCCTCTCAACTTCTGGGACTGTGCACATTCTGAGCTGGCCTGAAAGTTCTGTATGATTGCCCAAACGGGCATAAGTGGCTGGCAACGAAATGAACCCCAAAGAGCTCATCCATTTCACTGTAAGAACTAAACTTGCTTTTATGTCTACAATAATGTCCTGAGTTCACGAAGCAATTTCATTCCCTAACCTAACATGGAATGTCAGTGTCATCCTTTTTTCATGGACAGCAACCAGTCACCCCGATACACATGCTCTCTATACAAGTCCTAAGGCAGAAGCACTCAAAGGCTCAGATCCTTCTGCCTTAACTTCTTTAATCTTGCTAGAACCTGCACTGCAAAAAGAATTACCTTTCTTTTTTTGTTTGTTTTGTTTGTTTGTTTGTTTGTTTGGAGACAGGGTCTCACTCTGTCGCCCACACTGGAGTGCACTGGCACAATCATGGCTCACTGCAGCCTCGATCTCCCAGGCCCAAGTGATCTTCCCACCTCAGCCTCCTGAGTAGCTGGGACTACAGGCATGTGACACCACTCCCAACTAATTTTTAAATTTTTTGTAGAGAGGAGCATCTCCCTATGTTGCCCAGGCTAGTCTCGAACCCCTGGGCTCAAGCGATTCTCCTGCCTCAGCTTCCAAATTGCTGGGATTATAGGCAAGAGCCACCACACCCAGCCCTGTTTTTTCCCTTCTCCAAGCCAAGTGTGAAGTCAACACAGTAAACTAAAAATCAAGGCCAAGTATGGTGGCCCACACTTGTAATCCCAACACTAGAGATTGATGTAGAAGAATGGCTTGAGCTTAGGAATTCGAGACCAGACTGGGCAACATAGTGAGACCTCATCTCTACTAAAAGTACAGAAAAATTAGCCAGGCATTGTGGCACATGCCTGTAACCCCAGCTACTCAAGAGGCTGAGATGGGAGGATGACTTGGGCCTGGGAGGTCAAGGCTGTAGTGAGCAGTGATTGCACCACTGCACTGCAGCCTGGAAGACAGAGTGAGACTCTGTCTCAAAAAAACAAAAAGAAAGAAAAGGAAATCAAAACATAGAAGTGATTTATTTTTACAGCTCTGATTTACTATTGAGTATTATAGCCAAGTGATTGATTTCTACAGCTCTAATTTACTGTATGAGTACTAAGGCCCAGGCTATAACAAGATGCTTTATACATATATAAACATATATCGCTCACATTACAAGATCCTTGCAAGGCCGGGCACAGTGGCTCATGCCTGTAATCCCAGCATTTTGGAAGGTCGAGGCGGGCAGATCACCAGAGGTCGGGAGTTTGAGACCAGCCTAGCCAACATGGTGAAACCCCATCTCTAATAATAATATAAAAATTAGACAGGCATGGTGGCAGGCACCTGTAATCCCAACTACCCAGGAAGTTGAGGCAGGAGAATTGATTGAACTCGGGAGGCGGAGTTTGCAGTGAGCCAACATCCTTCCATTGCACTCCAGGCTGGGTGACAAGAGCAAAACTGTCTCAAATTTCAAATACTATAGTAATAAAAAGCCAAGAAATAGAAGTTTCTCTTTTATTTATCCTAAATTCCTGGCAGTTGTTTAAAAATATGTATAACTTAAAATGAACTTGAGACTAGTGGAGGAATAAGAGTAATTTTTGGAGGTTGTGAGAAGAGGAAAAACTAAAAATATGAGTCATTTTTAGGACAGTGGGAAAATAGGTAGCCCCCTTTTTATTGCTGGAGATATTTGTACATCATAGAAAAAAGTCCAGAAAAATTAATAATAAAGTGGTTAACAGTGATTACTTTGGAGAATAAAACTCTTCTCACTTCTGTATACTGTAAATTATTTACCATAAGTATGTAGTATTTATTAAAAATTTAAAAATTGCTTTAAAGAGATACATAATCATATACATAATCTTACAGGTAACGTCATCCTGATCTGTTCAAAACTATTTAAAACATGAAAAACATCTTTCTCTATCATTAAAAACCAATTTGTAGACAGTAGTCCCCGCTTATCTGCAGAGGATGTGTTCCAACACTCCCAGGGGAATGCCTGAAACCACAGATAGTACCAAACTCTCTAAAAACTATGATTTTTTCCTATGCAAACATACTTAGGATAAAGTTTAATTTATAAATTAGGTAGAGTAAGAGATTAAAAACAATAATAATAAAATAGAACAATGATAAAGGCATGCCAGCATCACTACTCTTGCACTTTGGGACCATTATTGAGTAAAATAAAGGCGACTTGAACACGAGCACTGAGTCCTGCAATGCTCCATAGAACTACTCAGCTACTAGGTGACTCATGGGACGAAGTGACTCATGGCCAGGGAATGTCTCCAGCATGGATAAACTAGACAAAGAGAGAATTCACATCCCAGACGAGACGGAACAAGACTTCATCATGCTACTCAGAATTGTGAGCACTTGAAACTTAGGAATTGCTTATTTCTAGAATTTTCCATTTAATATTTTTAGACCATGGTTGACCACGGGTAACTGAAATTGTGGAAAGTGAGAATGCAGATAAGGGGGAAACTTACATATTACAAATGTTAAGAAGCTCATCAATAGGAATTTTTTAAAGTCACAAAAAATGAAGCTTTCTACTTCAACAAATTCTACTTTCTCATCAGAAGAATGATATATCAGTAGACAACTTTTCTATATATATATATCTATATGTATAACTTGATATATCTACTGATATCTACTGTCTGAACAAAACTAACAGATGTCCACAAGGCAATAAGTAGTGCTATCTCAGATACCACAATAGAAAAAAAATCCTAAAATGAAATTTAGAGATTTCTCAGGTTTTTAGCAATGTACACTCTTTTAGGATCCTCCGATAAGTCACGAGAAGCATACAGGAAAACTTCAAAGGTGGGTCAAAAGATGACTAAAGGAGTGGAAATTGGTACTTGTAAGAAAAATAGAGAAAAGTAAAATTATTCATCCAGAAATAATACATAAGAGGCTTAGACACAGTATCATGATCAAGTCTCTCCATGGCCAATAACCAAAGTAAAAACAACAGAATTCAGCCCGAGGGAGTTAAGTTTCAGCAACGTGAGTTATTAAACTTCAAATGTGTCACCAAGAAAAATGAAGGAATTCCCTTCTCAGTGACTGTTAAAATAATGGAAAAGCTTTAGTGAGATCAAAAAATTTCCATAATAATAGAAAAACACATTTTACTGTTATGTATTTTATTTACTTTAGAACTACTACAACAGAAATATTATATATCTAATGTGTGACGAAAGAATGTATGTGATCAAGTTATAAATGCTGCTCAAAAAATAACGTATACTGTCAGGATGTAGGAACACGTGTTCTTTTTTTATAGGCATCTTTTAAACAAAATAACTGTCTTGTCTATGCCTTGTTTAAGAAGTGGTGCATCTTAACTTCCTGTAGCAAAATGTTCAAACGGCTCTGCACTTCCTTTGCTAGCGTTAGTGTTTTAAATTCTAAGTTAGAATCTCTAGTGTTGGCAGGTCAGCAAGAGAAAACAGAGAATTGTCTTTTCTCTTTAAATGCTTACCACATGGGATTGTAAATTAGGTCACCCATGTGGAAAGCAATTTGGATATTTCTCAAAGAACTTAAAACATAACTACTGTTCAACCCAGCAATCCCGTTACTGGGTATACATCCAAAAGAAAACAAACCATTCTATCAAAAACACACTGGTCCTCATATGTTCATCACAGCACTATTCACAATTGCAAAGACATGGAATCAAGTTAGAGCCTATCAACTATGGGTTGGATAAAGGAAATGTGGTACATGGAAATCATGGAATACTACACAGCCATAAAAAAAGAATGAAATCATGTCCTTTGCAGCAACATAGATGTAGCTGTAGGCCATTATCCTAAATGAATTAACACAGGGACAGAAAACAAAATACTGCATATTCTCACTTATAGGTGGGAGCTAAACATTGGGTACTCATGGACATAAAGATGGTAACAATAGACACTGGGGACTTCTGGGGAGGGGAAGGGTGGAAAAAAGATTGGGTACTATGCTCACTACCTCGGTGAGGGGATCAGTCATACCCCAAACTTCAGCGCTATACCCATGTAATAAACCTGCACATTGCCCCTGAATCTAAAATAAAAGTTGCAATTATAAAAACAAACAAATAAATAAATAAATAAATACTTACCAGGTATCCAGGTTCTTTGACATCCATCGAGGGATAATATTCCTGTATGAAAAAGCCTAATAATCCCCTGGAGATAAAAAGGAGGTAGCATCAGTGTCCCTCAAACACAGTATCCAATATCCAAGTACCTAAATCCCTCAACATCTATGAATTCATTAGAACAGGCTCAAGATGTTAAAACTTGAAGAATAAGGGTTTTACTACCAAAACAGCCAAAAAGTAATATTTCTTCAATACCAATCAAAAATGAAAATATGTTTCTAAGATCATATGAGGTTCTACATTATTATGTGTCAAATTTGATTAGCTCAATAAACATCCATTGAGTACCTGCTATACCTGCTATATACTAAGCCCAGGGCAAGTGCTAGGAAAAAGAAAGGTAAGACCCAGAACCCAGACCTCAAAGAGCACATGCTCTACTAGGGGAGAAGAACATATGAAGAAATCATGATGCTACTTTATAATAAATGCAATACCAGAATTATATAAAATGAACAGCGACAACAGAGCAGAGAATGAGTATTTGTGGTAGGTCATTTAAGGCTTCACACATGAGGTGACAAAGAATTGGCAAATGTCTGAGATTAAAATACTTAAAGTTGTACTAGGATTTAGCAAACATGTAATAAATAAAATATATAAATTGCATATATATCATATGTTCTATTCCCATTTTAACCAACTATTCTAGTTACCTGACTAACAACTAGTATGGACTGCATTGAATAAGAGGAAATCTGGAAACAAATTTCAGCTGTAGATATGATTTGGAAATTATTAAAACCCAGTTAAAATAGTAAGTGTAGATTAGCATTTGTCTAATATCTATCTATGTCATATATATATATATATATATATATATATACACACCATACACTGACATATAAGAATATGTCATATTAGCCATTGGAGGCATGTCAAGGATGAAGTGGTCAATGATATGCATTAAATGCTAGAGATTCGTGAACTGTAACTGAAACATGACCACTAGATGGAGCAATTTCAGTGACATGGTGTGAATCCAGGCAGAACTGACCCAGAAAGCAAATGGGTGGTTACAAATAATGCCTCGTGAAAGTAGACAACTCTCCACCGGCCAGGATGACCAGAAACTCAGTAAATGTTGCTAAAGTAAGAGACAGAGCAGCTGTGACAAGTGCGATGACTTCTTTGCTCTTATACATTTCCTTCATTTATTGCACATTCTTCCTGGTCCAAATCTGTATTTACTATGCTGAAAACTATAATATAGGATCCATATTCTAAATGATCCTAGTTTGTGTAAGGTATTTTTCCTTAAGTATTTCCAATAACTTTTAAAAACTGTATTAATTTAACAAATGGAAACAGAACTCCTCATAAAGGTTTTTTGTTTTAAGGAACATCTTGCTAAGTCTGCTTGAGGAAGACGGGATTTTGTAAGCAGAGATGCCAGCAGGTACCAAGATCTTGGACAATGATGGAAGCCACACTGCATGATTCAAGAGAAGAATGTATTGCTTTTGCTCTTTTGAAAAAAAAAATCCCTCCTCCATCTTCCCCACAGAAATCTTCAGCAAGACGCTCTCTGTTCTTAAAGACGTTGTGTACATTTGGTTTGCTGTTTGTGTTCACCCTTTCGATGGGGCTGTTTCACATCCGGGTCAGCCCAGTGTGAAATAGGTGCTATCACACATATCAAAGCTGGAGTCCAGGGGGAGGGAGACACAAGACAGAGGATACACCCAGGGAACCCCAGGAATTGGGAAGAGAGTTTTGGATTTCCGGAGGCTGCAGAATTGAGAAATTTGAGTCACTTCCCCACCCCGCAGTGTGTGAGTGGTATGGAGGCCCTCATCTGTAACTGGGTTGCATCCTACATTATAAGTTTTTTGAGGAACAGGACTATTGGGTCGTATACTTCTTTTTTCAATCTCCTAAAAAATCTACATGGTGTTCAACGCAATAGCAAATGTGACAAATATTTATTTGAACTATTGCATCTTATTTATAAGAAAACAGAAAATATTTAACTTCACAGCACATAAATAAGCATTTTTTCCAGTTGTACCATTTTTTAAAATGTAATTTCTTATTCTGGCTTAAAAAAAGAAGAAAATCTTGCCATTTGCAACAACATGGATGAAGCTCAAGGACATTATGTTGAAGTGAAATAAGCCAGACACAGAAACACAAATATTGTATAATCTCACTTATATGGGGAATCTAAAAAAGTCAGACTCATAGAAATAGAGAGTGGAATGGTGGTAATCAGGGTCAATGAGGTAGGGGAAATGGGGAGAAGTTGTTCAAAGGACACGAAGTTGCAGTTATAAGATAAATAAGTCCTGAAGACCAAATGGATAGACTATAGTTGATAATAACACCTTGTACCTTGGAAATTTGCTAAGAGAGCAGATCTTAAGTATTCTCACCAAAAAAAGCAACCATATGAGGTAATGCATGTGTTAATTGGCTTCATTGTGATAATCATTTCAAAACGTATACATATGTCAAAACATCACATTTTACACCTTAAATGTACACAATTTTTATGCCAATTATACTTGAGTAAAGCTGGGGAAAAATAGTCACTTTCATAGCTTAAAAAATGCAATTTCCTTAAATTCTTGGTCATCAATCATAGACATAAAATAAAACAAGCAAACAAAAATGTAATTTTCTAACCTCGATAAATCTAGTTCACCATAATGAGCCAAAATTTCTAACGATCCAATTCTGAACCATGATCCTGCAGCAAGCAGCAATACCGCACCTTAAAAAGAAACATTTATTGGTCGGGCGCGGTGGCTCATGCCTGTAATCTCAGCACTTTGGGAGACCAAGGTAGGTGTATAACAAGGTCAGGAGTTTGAGACCAGACTGGCCAAAATGGTAAAATCCCATCTCTACCAAAAATACAAAAAATAAAAATAAAAATAAAGATAAAAATTAGCTGGGTGTGGTGGCGAGCCCCTGTAATCCCAGCTACTCAGGAGGCTGTGGCAGGAGAATCACTTGAACTCAGGAAGGCTGAGGTTGCAGTGAGCCGAGATCACGCCACTGCACTGCAACTTAGGCAACAAGAGTGAGGCTCCATCTCAAAATAAAGAAAAAAGAAATATTTATTTTAGCATAAAAGTATTTTAGGCTATAGGAATACGGCAAAATACCTTTTCTTAAAAAATTATTTTAATAAAAAATAATATATTATCTGAATTTATCAGAAAAATAACTAATTTCATCCATAAAGGATCAAGGGCATTTCTTTATTCCTTAAAGAATGAATCTGAATGTCCAGAACCACACTTTTACAGCCAGCAAGCCTCTAATCCAGCTAAAGGCTGAGACAGAGCTGTGGGGCTCCAAACTCTTGATTCCCCACTAGTCTCAGCAACAGTGACCTTTCCCCTGTATTCGATCCTGAATAAGGGAATGAGCTATTTATTTCGCATAGGTCCTAACATAAATACAATCAGTAACTAGAACTCACGTTTATTTGTCATAAGGAATGCTGTACTTAGAGGTGTTTAGATGTCAAGATGAATTCTACACGAGGGTGACAGAGCCCCTGCCCTGTGGCTGCTGTCCTTCAATAGACTCCCACACTCACTACCTCTGGGCCTTTTTTGATGCTATTCTCCCCTCTGCCACACAACCCACTCCCTGTCCTCCCCCGACTGAAATCCTACCTAACCTTCTACTCAAGATCAATTTCCTCTTCCTCCATAAAGCCAAACTGATCCATCTCTCTTTAACTGACCTCTGATTTTTTATAGTTCATTTGTTCCATGTGTTGAAGTCTTTTCAAAGACTGTGATTTTCTTTGGACCAGGGACTGAGACATACTTATTACTCCCAGGCTGGGCATGGTGGTTCACACCTGTAATCCCAACACTGTGGGAGACCAAGGGGGGAAGACTGCTTGAGCCCGGAGTTCAAGACCAGCCTGGGCAATATAGCAAGAACTCATCTCTACAGTAATCAATTAATTACTTAAGGAAATACTGATTACTCCTGGACCCCTGAAAGTGTCATCCAATGGTAGGCACAGGAAAGGGCCAATAAGTAGTTTTCGGTTGACTGGATTATTCATATAGTCAGGACTCATCCACAATACTAATCTGGATATTTATTTTCATATATCTTTTTCTGAGCAATAAAATGTAGTCACTTTGAGAAAACATACGAGCTTAATCTGTTATTCTAAACGTTACTTCATGAACAGCCACTGGATCACATTCCTCAATATTAACACTGAAAGACATAGGGGGTTCTAGTCTAACCTCATTTTATTTTATTTTATTTATTTATTTTGAGTCTCACTCTACTGCCCTGGTTGGAGGGCAGTGGCATGATCATAGCTCACTGAAGCCTTGATTTCCAGGCTCAAGCGATCCTCCCACCTCAGCCTCCCGAGTAGCTGGGACTACAGGTGTGCACTACCACGTCTAGCTAATTATTTTTCTAATTTTTTTTTTCTGTAGAGACAGGGTCTCCCTATGTTGCCTAGCCTAGTCTCAAGGTCCTGGGCTCAAGTAATCCTCCCACTTTGGCCTCCCAAAGTGCTAGGATTACAGGCATGAGCCACCATGCCCAGCCTAACCTCATTTTAGATGGTGAAAATGGGGGTCGGATTGTTTAAGTGACTTGCCCAGGTCACAAAGTGAGTTCCTACAGGGCCAGCTCTAGGTTTCACATATTCTTTTTTCCTATCTAGCACTATTCTCACTGCACCACAGTGGCTCCTGGGCAAATGTTAGGACAAAAGCACAATGGACATATCTCTGCATATGTGAAGATCTAGAGATGAAAATTCTACTACTGTCCTATTAGAAGTAATACTTGAGACCATTTAAACCATTAAGATTGTGGCTTGGAATTCAGATAAACTGAATATATATGTCACAGCTGCAAAAGTTAGTAGTGTTATACCAGTCATACCAATAGTCTGTGACTGGAATGTCGTATCCAATCACCAGAAGCAAAAAGACCTACACAGTTATTATAGGCCCACATGTAATGGTATCATTTCATCCAGATGAAATTAGAGAGAGAGAAAGAGATGCTGTAAAAATAAATAACCCATAATTTATTTAAACATGAATATTTTGAGGGAATTTCTTAAGTGGAAATCTTATAAAAACACATTGCTACGGTCTGACAGTTTTCATCCCCCCAAAATTCCTATGTTGATAACCAATCACCAAAGTGATGGTATTAGAAATTAGGGTCTTGGCCGGGCGCGGTGGCTCAAGCCTGTAATCCCAGCACTTTGGGAGGCCGAGACGGGCGGATCACGAGGTCAGGAGATCGAGACCATCCTGGCTAACACGGTGAAACCCCGTCTCTACTAAAAAATACAAAAAACTAGCCGGGCGAGGTGGCGGGCGCCTGTAGTCCCAGCTACTCGGGAGGCTGAGGCAGGAGAATGGTCTAAACCCGGGAGGCGGAGCTTGCAGTGAGCTGAGATCCGGCCACTGCACCCCAGCCTGGGCGACAGAGCAAGACTCTGTCTCAAAAAAAAAAAAAAAAAAAAAAAGAGGCTCCAGAGGGCTGCCTTCCCCTTCCGCCATGTGAGGACAAGTGAGAAGGCGTCATCTATGAAGCAGAGAACCCTCAAAAGATACCACATGTGTGGGTGCTTTGATCTTGGACATCCTGAACTCCAGAACTGGGAGCAATAAACTTCTGTTGTTTATAAATTACCCAGTCCAAGGCATTTTGTTACAGCAGTCCGAACAGAGTAGGATACATACTATGCATAAAGTATAATAAACATGAAATGTGCGCGTGGTGAATCACTGAATATTGTCAAGAGTCTGACCCATGACAGCCACAAAAGGGAATAAGATCATGTACTTTGCAGGGACATGGATGGAGTTGGAAGCCATTACCTTCAGCAAACTAACACAGGAACAGAAAACCAAATACTGCATCTTCTCAGTTTTCAGTTGGAGCTGACTGAGAACACATGGACACGCCAGGGAGAACAACACACACTGGACACCTGTAGGGGGTTGGGGGCAGGGAGAGCATCAACAAGAATAGCTAATGGACACTGAGTTCAATAACTGGGTGATGGGGTCTGGGAACAGTGGCTCATGTTCATAATCATAGCACTTTGGGAGGCCAACGCGGGCAGATCACTTGAGGTCAGGAGTTCAAAACCAGCCTGCCTAACATGGTGAAACTCTGTCTCTAGAAAAAATACAAAAAAAAAAAAAAAAAAAAAAATTAGCCTGGCATTGTGGCGTGTACCTGTAATCCCAGCTATTTGAGAGGCTGAGGCAGGAGAATCGCTTGAACCCAGGAGGTGGAGAGCCGAGATCGTGCCATTGCACTCCAGCATGGGTGACAGAGCAAAGCTCCATCTCAAAATAAATACATTAAATAAATAAATAAATAAATAAATAAATAAATAAATAACTGGGTGATGGGATGATCTGTGCAGTAAACCACCATGGCACACATTTACCTATGTAACAAACCTGCACATCCTGCACATGTACCCCTGAACTCAAAAGATGAAAAGAAAAAGAAATTGATGTTCAAGTTTGTCACAGGTGATCCTTAAAGTCCTCCTAATGGCCTGATTACTTTGTCTTTTAGTCTATAGGACTTTGAAGAAGAAAGGATATAACTAACCCAGCAAACCAGAACCTGATGTTATAATAATTGTAATAGTTAACATGTTAAGCACTTTACATGTATTTCCTAATTTAATCCTACACCAATCTTACGATACTTTACTATGTGTCTTAAAAATTGTTTTCTGAGCAAACCAGCATTACCAAAAAGCCCCCAAACCACCAGAGAGTGTTAATCTTATCTAGCTTACAGGAAAGTCACAGTCACAACAACTGGTTCTATGTTCTCGTTTCTGTTTTTAATTAGTCAGATACCACACCCTGAACTTGTTGCTTAATATCTTGCTTAACATCTTGCTGAATTTCCAGAATGTTCCTTAATTCCTTCCTGATTTCTGCAGTACAAATAACACCCCAAAGGAATCTTGATTTACTCCCATTCTAGTAGCTGTAAATTGTTTTATGGCTATCTTCATATAATTATAGTCTATTTGTCCTTCTTTTTAATTGTTTTATATTTATTTATTTTTTGAGACAGGGTCTCACTCTGTCACCTAGGCTGCAGTGTGGCGGCACAAATTCGGCTCACTGCAACCTCTGCCTCCTAGACTCAAGCGATCCTCCCACTTTAGCCACCTAAATAGCTGGGACCACAGGCACGTCTCACCATGCCTGGCTAATTTTTGTAGAGACAGGGTTTCGCCATGTCGCCCAGTCTGGTCTTGAACTCCTAGACTCAAGCAATCTGCCTGCCTCAGCTTCCCAAAGTGCTGGGATTATAGGCATGAGCCACTGCACCCGGCTTATTTGTCCTTTTATATTGACACATTGTACTACCTCATTTTGCCAAAAGTGCCAAAAGTGCACTCAATGAGTTCTCTAGCAATAATCCACAGAAAATTTATATTTATGCTGCCCCAGTATTCTCCATTCCATTCAAAGAATTAGCCTCCAGCTTTAGCACAGGAAGAAATCACATCAGCTAATCTAGAAACGTCCTCTGATGGCATATTCCTTTAGACACATCTTGTTGAACTCCCAATGCACTAATTTAAAACTTAATGTAAAATAATTTCTTTAGTAGGACAGCATTTCCATCAAATAATTCTATTTGCATAAGGGAAGTGGTGCTGTTGCTACTTTTACGTGGTGGCCTCCATATTGGTGAGCCAGTGGAATGGATCCAAACACTGTCTTTTCACCACTTACAAGCTGGATAAAATCGTCTGTTTCTGAAACAGATAAATCAAGGTCCAAAATATTTTCTAGAACTTCCTGAGGCAGGAAAAACAAATTTACAAACTGAAGTCATCTTTCAGGTTTTTTTTTCTTTTTTTTTTTTTTTTGAGACACAGGCTCACTCTGTCACCCAGGCTGGAGTGCAGAGGCACAATCATGGATCACTGCAGCCTTAACCTCCTGGGCTCAAGTGATCCTCCCACTTTGGCCTCCCAAAGTGCTACGATTACAGGATGGAGCTACTGCACCTGGCCTAATAATTTTTAAGAATAGAGACTTAATGGAAGAAAATTCAAAGAATAAACCTCTTCTGAAAATATATTATTAATTTTTTTCATAAGAGATGTACCACACTGTCTATGTTTATGCTGTTTGGGAAAAATTAGTTCTACTAGATGGTTCTAAAACTTTTATGGATTTCTTATGATGCATGGTAAAACAATATTTTTCCTAGGACAAATTCACTTAAGAAACTACAAAAAAAGTCCTATTTTTAACCCAAATTCATTTATATTATGAGAAAAAATTGAGAATTTATGAGAGACCATTAGATAAAGGATATCTAAGATAACAATTTAACTCATTTTCCTCTTTTTCACAAAAGTGTATTTTCCTTGTAAGACAACTTTAAGTTGAAACTAAGTATCAAAGTGTGATTTCTAAGAATGACATCTAGTATTTGAATTTTAAACACAGATAGTCATGTATAATTAGACTAATAATATTAACTCTAAAAAATTATTTTAAGTCAATATTTTAGTGAGTTAAGTATTTGTATTGTGAAAAAATAATGCCTAACCTTTGAAACTGCTACAAGACATACTCTTGATTTGAAAGGAGTTGGGAATGAGATTGAAAAAATACAGTTTTTCACTTTATGAACATAATTTTCTTTAACACGATCAACAGGCAACATAGCTGATAAAGTAAAACATCTTTCTTAATGTTCTCATTTGTTACATATACAACACTAATATCCCTTAGAAAGTCTGGTTCTTCAAGAAACCCAAGTCACTATTTTCTTCATGCTTTGTTATTTAAAGGCTACTTTGTCATTTCAACATGACCTAGCCAACATGCATTTAGGACAGTACGTCATGGAACTGTTCAAGAGGCTAGGGAACGGAAAAAGTTTAAAACGGGAAGACACATACCCTGTCTTCAAAGATCTTCACTCACGGAAGGTAAATCAGAGAGACAGAGATATATATATTCTTTTTAAAATGGAGTTTCTCTCTTGTTGCTCAGGCTAGAGTGCAATGGCATGATCACGGCTCACGGCAACCTCCACCTCCCAGGTTCAAGCAATTCTCCTGCCTCAGCCTCCCAAGTAGCTGGGATTACAGGCATATGCCACCATGCCCGGCTAATTTTGTATTTTTAGTAGAGATGGGGTTTTACCATGTTGGTCAGGCTAGTCTCAAACTCCTGACCTCAGGCGATCCGCCCACCTCAGCCTCCCAAAGTGCTGGGATTACAGGCATGAGCCACTGCACCCAGCCCAAAAATATATATTTTTAAATGGAGGTGAGCTGCATTACAGAATTACAAGTATAGTACTAGTTAATTCAATGGAACCAAAATCCATTAGGCACATAATCACAGGCATTCTGCCCTTTGGAAACACAATTAGCAAAAGGAAACAGGTATAGAAGATACACAAATAATTTAAGACCGGGTAATACATGCCTTACTAGATGCATAAAACTGCTGTAGATCCCACATTTGATAGATGCCCACCCACAAAGCTGAAAGTTTAGAAATTGCCTCTGCAGAGACAAACCATGTCTCAGGAAGTCCATACACTGAAACATATGTACCGTATTTTCAAAGCTGTAGAGGAAAAGAAAGCTTTGAACACGCTTTAGATTCTCAGAATGTATTTACTCTTATTTTATAAACAATACCTAAACTCGTAATCTGTTTTTCCAATCCAAAGCATTGAAACAGAAAAAAAAAAAATAAAAGAGAGTAGGTGTATTAATAAAACTTTAAGACGAAGAGACAAAAATCCTGTTTCTGGATAGAGATTTATTGTCAAAATGTGTCACTAAATTATTTAATAAACATAATGGGAATCCAATTAATAGCCTAGCAGGATTTTTTTTGAAGAAATAGACAATCTTAGTGTGTAAATCTGAAAAAATAAACAGCTAAATTTTTTAAGCAAGATAAACATGTTTGCTTATATTAAAAATTAAAAGAATACAATAAAAAATATTGCTATTCTAAAAATAGATGCAAAGATCAATGGAACTCAATAAAAAGCACAGAAACTACAAAAAGCTGTAAAATAATTTCCTATATAGTGAAAATAACATTTCAAATCACTGGAGAAAGGTAGCATCAGGACAATTTGCTCCCATGTGTGGAGTAACGCCAATTTATTCCATCCAGGCTTAAGTGAACTAAATGTCAGTTACAACAGCAATTTTCTAGCTTCCTCAAATGAGTAATAAAAACAGGCTAACATGGGCCATATGGGCCATATTTAGCCCTTCATATGTTCCCTTAAGACCATGATGTATTATAAGGTAGCATCCTGGGGGAATAAACGTGTAGTCAATCAAAAAGTGGCAGATTTTAGCATTCACACCAGAAAACTGGACAATATGATTATAAGTGGAAGAACCAACAGTATATTTTCTTCTTTTGTGGGAGAGCCTTTGTGTGGAATTAACTAGATTATATAATTAGCACAATCTCCTTTATGATGATCTAACATTGGTAGGGCAGGGGCAGCATATCACATTCCATTAGTAGGTATCATGTTGTTACCGCTTGGTGCATGTCCTGGCAAGACAGCTGCTGGTCAATACATGTGATCATCAGCCGTGGAACAAAGAAGGCTATTTCAGGCATATTCAATCCTCACTCATTTGATGCTTTAACAAGCTAATAAGTCATAGACTAAAAACCCGAGAGAAAATTCCAAAAGCATACTAACCCCCTATCTTAAGATCTCAGGAAAATCAGTACTGGCAACATTAAATTCTTTAGAATTCAGTTTTGCACAAGGCTATGAAATCCACAAAAACTAACAACAACAAAAAAAAAGTGAGTGAAACTAGCTTTCACTGCAAGTGTTTGAACCTTTTCTCTCAATAAATGTGCTTACCAGAGTATGATAATTTGGATAATTCATTGATCATTTATTTAGTAACAACAGGATGTTTCACACAGTACTGTAAATCAAGACACAGTAACACATATGATTATTTATTTATTTATTTATTTATTTATTTATTTATTTGGAGACAGTGTCCCACTCTTTCATCCAGGCTGGAGTGCAGTGGCATGATCACAACTCACTGTAGCCTCGAACTCTCCAACTTCTGGGCTCAAGCAAACTTCCCCGCCTCAGGCTCCTGAGTAGCTAGGGCTACAGGCACACACCACCACACCTGGCTAATTTTATTTTTTGTAGAGACAGGGTCTTGCTTATATTACCCAAACTGGTTTCGACATCCTGACCTGTTTCGACAATCCTGCCACCTCGGCCTCCCAAAGTGCTGTGATAACAGGCATGACCCACTCTGTCTGACCTGGTATTATATTTACAATCTCTTTGGCTATAAAACCTGGTCCTATTGTAGATATTATGTTTTAAATAGTATCATCAATATGGCAAGAAAATGTCTTCGTGGGTACCTAATACTCCAACATCAAAACGACAGCCTTGATCACTTTCAGTTACACATAGGCCATTTTGTTCCATCTGTACTGGCTCTTACATTTGTCTAAGGGCAGCAAAATAGACTAAAGACGTCTGTTCTTTAGCAGTTACCTGGACAACTCAGATAATGTTTTTAACTTCCTCAACTCATGCTTGGCCTAGCTGGGTTAAATGAATTCCACATGTCCAATTGGTAGGTTACTGTTTTTTCTCAAGAGTTTAGCTATACAGTAATGTTGGAAGTCTTGAGGAACTTCATTTGCTTTCCCTACTTAGCCTTGCAATACTACAGCATCCTTTTTTCTCTTTTTTAAAAGACAGAGTCTCACTTTGTTACCTAGGGCGAAGTGCAGTAGCACAATCTTGGCTCACTGCAACCTCTGCCTCCCAGGTTCAACTGATTCTCCTGCCTTAGCCTCTCAAGTAGCTGGGATTATAGAACTTGCACCACCATGCCCAGCTAATTTTTGCATTTTTAGTAGAGATGGGTTTCATCATGTTGGCCAGGCGGGTCTCAAATTCCTGATCTCAAGTGATCCACCTGCCTCAGCCTCCCACAGTGCTGGGATGACAGGCTGAGCCAATGCACCCAACCTACAGCATCTTTTTAAGAGCAATGTTGTCTGTTTTAATGTGGTCAAGCAATCTGTAAATGAACATGGTCTAACAAAATTGTGTAGTGCCATACTTGTCAACTGTGTGAGCTTGAATGTGATACTTATTTGACAATACGGTATTTTCTCTATATGTTTCCTTATCTTTATATACAAAAAAGGGCAAATGATAATGTCTTAGTCATAGGATTGTCAAGTACAACCTGAGTGCTTATTGCCACACTCTACTTGGCAAGTTCTACCTGTGGGATGTTTCTTAATATATAAACCTAATCCAAGATAATCTACAAAGTGCTCGTAAAGCACTTTGCATATTTTTACATGCCATTCTTCAAGATGAAAAAAACCCATCAAACTGGCTTATTTTTATAGATGTCTTTATACAGTCTATGATGTCTTCATTCCATAAAAACCCACACGACTAAATATGAAATTAATGTACCCAGCTATGAGGCTACCGCATTCTTTAACGCAAGAAGAATGAGAAAATACATGAATCAGGGAACTGCAATTACCTATTTGCTGGACTATTTCCTCATTAGAGTGAATTTTTTGAGTACTAAATTGCATTTCCGTATCTCTAATGCTTACCCTCTATCTCACTGGCTCTGTGTGTTTGAGTGCATGCACCGAATGCTTAACTATATCACTTAATTTCTGTTAGAAACACGCTATCTCTTAGCACCAGTAGATCTGGCCTTAGAGCTAAGGAAAAAAGGTATTTCTAACCCATGAGGGGTACTAATCCTGTAAAGACTCCAGTATCTCCCGGGCTGGGTACACGCAGGTTCACACCCATGTGTGAGCAAGATTGCCAAACTATACCTACAAGGCGTTCGGAGCAGAGTCCAAAAGTCAAGACACCAGGCTACCTTAGCTCCTATTTCACAACAGCCCTGATAGTGGTCGACATGTTCCTAGGAAGATGCGATGGGCTGGAACTTCCTTCAAGAACAGATTGCAAAGGCAGCCGACCATAGCGTGGCGGAAACCGTCGCCTCTGGCTTAGGCTGCGGAGCGGGAACCCGATTCTCTGAGTTATGTTTCTGCCTAAACACGCAGAACAAGAGTTAGTGACTGCAAGAGTCGCGCGCGGTGCTATTTCTTGCTAATAAAAGGTCCCCACAGGGGCATTTTGCTATGACTGGAGGCGTGGCCAGTCCCCCTGCACGACTTCCGGGAAGGGGTGGAGATAGGAGGCTTGCCCCGGGGAAGGTCACGCCCGGGGTCCCCAGACCGGGTCTACGCGCGCCCCTGCCCCGCTGCCTCCCGGGAGCGGCCGCGGTCCCCGCTGGCTGCGGAGTGGCAGGTACCCGAGGTCCCGGCGCTGGCAGCCGGGCCATACGCGGGGAGGAGCGAGCCGCGGGCCCGGGTGTGGCCGAAGCGCTTCCTGTGCCAGGTTTCCGGCTCCGGGTCCCTGGAGGAGGATCGCGGACCAGAGGCGGAGCCGCCGTCCTGCCGCGACTTTCAGACTCCGACCATGGCCTCCCGCTGGTGGCGGTGGCTGCGCGGCTGCTCCTGGAGGCCGGCGGCGCGGAGCCCCGGGCCCGGCTGCCCAGGCCTTGCGGGACCGCGGGGGCCGCAGGCAGCTGCGGACGCCCACGCGCAGGTGAGGTTGGGAGGCGCGCGCCCGGCGGGGCTCAGAGGTCACGGCTCCAATGACAGCGGCGGGCGGAATGAATGGGAGCAGGGAGCACGTGCATCGCGACGCGGGGGCGCACAGGGTAGCTCCGGGGTGGGACTCCAGAGCGGAGGGGTGCCCGCGGTATGACGGAGTCGAGCGTTGGATTGAAGTAGGGGCGCCCTACACGGGGTTGCAGAAAGCGGTGTCTTGGGCATCCCGGGAGCGTTTGGGGCAGTGGAAAAAGCGGTGGTAGCCGGGTCCTGGGGGAAGCGCGGGAGCGATCAGATTGACTGCTGCGATATGGACAAGGTTAAGCCTGGAGAGCGGCTGCAGCTATTTACTTTCGAGTTAGAGGAAGACAGATCTTGCCTGAAATTTTAGAGTCAAAGGTGCTCAGAGCTGTCTCCGAGAAACGGAGGATCAAGTCGGCCTCGGAATAGTCCGAAAAGGTCTTGTGGAGAATGCAGGGCTGGTGCTAGGGTGGACCGGACCTTAGGTGTCCAGCAGTGGCTTCCGGAGGAGAGCATACCTGGATGGGGCTGGAATGGCACTGGAAGGAGAAAGGCCCGAGGCCGTCAGGAGGAGAGAAACCCTGGAGTCCTCAGCGATAGCCCATTCTCTCAGGGTCTCCTCTGCTGCCTTTGGGTTCCAATCTCCTTTTTCTCCACTTCTGGTCAGTTTAGCCCCTGTGAGCCCTTCTGCACTTTGTGATGATTCTCAGTGTGCCATGGGGTAGGCCCATGCTATTAGCATAACCGTACAAAATCTATGGACTCACTGTTATTTAAGTTTATTTGAATTTAGTACTCTTTAAATTCAGATTTTGTGTCCGTGTTCTCATCAAACATAATTTCCCAGTATGAAATATATAACACTTATAAATAT
The DNA here is from genome assembly GCF_043159975.1 of Macaca nemestrina. Lineage (NCBI taxonomy): Eukaryota > Metazoa > Chordata > Mammalia > Primates > Cercopithecidae > Macaca > Macaca nemestrina. Next base: position 117,286,716 of record NC_092133.1, on the reverse strand, counting down.
CTACTTTGTACCAAAGTGGATGCATATCACAAATTATCCAAAACGAGGCTTGGGCCAGGTGCAGTGGCTCACACCTGTAATCCCAGCGCTTTGGGAGGCTGAGGTGGAAGAATCGGTTGAGGCCAGGAGTTTGGGACCAACCTAGGCAACATAGCGAGACTCTGTCTCTACAAAATATGGAAAAAAATCACCGGGTGTGGTGGTGCATGCCTGTAGTCCCAGCTACTCAGGAGCCTGAGGGAGGAGGATCGTTCGATTTCAGGAGTTCAAGATTACAGTGAGCTATTTATTATGATAGTGCCAATGCACTCCAGCCTGGGCAACAGTGTGAGACCCTATCTCTAAAAAATCAAAAGCAAAAAAGACATTTGGAGACCAAATGGCAGCTGGGCAACTAGACAAGGCTAGACAGTAAAGAGAACAGAATGGGGGGGGGGTGAGGGGCACGTGGAAAAAGAGGCTTAAAGGAGGCTTTGCTGGGATCCATTTCAGGACTGTTCTCTCCAGACTTCAGATATTTCTAGTTCCACAGATGAGGCCAGTATTTGAAGAGATGGGTGCATCCACCCTCTTATGCCACTACATGCTTTTTTTTTTTTTTTTTTTTTTTTTTTGGACACAGAGTCTCACTCTGTCTCCCAGGCTGGAGTGCAGTGGTGGAATCTGGGCTCACTGCAACCTCCACCTCCCAGGTTCAAGCAATTCTCCTGCCTCAGACTCCCAAGTAGCTGGGATTACAGGCGTACAGCACTAGACCCAGCTAATTTTTGTATTTTTAGTAGAGATGGGGTTTCACGGTGTTGCCCAGGCTGGTCTGGAACTCCTGACCTCAAGTGATCCACCCCCCTCAGCCTCCCAAAGTCCTGGAATTATAGGCATGAGCCACCACACCTGGCTTGACACTTCTTTTGAAAAAAATTTCATGCCCACCAAGCAACTTTAGCCAGGGAAAGTGTGCTTTTCTGGAGAGAATATGCTTTATGGCCTTCCTGTCTGCCCGAATGATGACAAGGAGGGATTGTGTGGACTCGTGATGCCAAGACCATGTATTTCTGATGTGTGTGTGTCAGTGATGCTTTTCACTGTACGTTAATATGTTAGCATTCTGGTGTCTGCCTCAAGCATGTATGTTTTGGTTTCTTCAGGGCCTGATAGTCCTTGGGGACACAGAACTACAATAACTAAGCCACAGGGACAAATAGCAGCAATAATTAAGCCAAGTCTTGCTCTCCACCAGAGCTCTACTACCTCCTAATGGTTGTACATTCTCCTGACTTCACTAGTAGTGTGAACAAATACTGTAATAGGATAAAAACCAGTGTGCATGTGATCATGCCAAATCACTTCTCAGTATATCTTTGATTTTTTTTTTTAATTTTTTTTTTTAGGGATGGGGACTTTCTGTGTTGACCAGGTTGGTCTTGAACTCTTGGACTCAAGCAATCCCCCATGCTTGAGGATTGGCACACGGCTATGTCTTTGATTCTTACCTAGCACTTTCTCTTTGGCTGAGTGTGGTGACTCACGCCTGTAATCCCAACACTTTGGGAGGTTGAGACAGGAGCATTGCTTTTGCTCAGGAGTTCGAGACCAGCCTGGGCAACTTAGTGAGACCTCCTGATATGGTTTGGCTCTGTGTCCCCACCCACATCTATCTCAAATTGTAATCCTCAGTTACAACTGGGGACCAGGGAGGGTCAAGGGAGAGACCAGGTAGAGGTAATTGGATCACGGGGGTGGATTTCCCCATGCTGTTCTCATGATAGGGAGTTCTCACAAGATCTGATGGTTTTATAAATGTTTGGTAGTTCCTCTTGTGTTCATTCTCTCTCCCGCTGCCTTGTGAAGAAGGTGCTTGTTTCTCCTCCTTCCCCATGATTATAAGTTTCTGAGGCCTCCCCAGCCATCCAGAATTGTGAGTCAGTTAAACCTCTTTCCTATAATTATAAATTGCCCAGTCATGGGTAATTTCTTTATAGCAGTGTGAGAACGGACCAATACAGATAATCGGTACCAAAGTAGTCGGCATTGATATAAGACACCTGAGAATGTGGAAATTACTTTGGAACTGGGTAACAAGCAGAGGTTGGAATAGTTTGGAGGGCTCAGAAGAAGAAAGGAAGATGCAGGAAAGTTTGGAACTTCCTAGAGACTTGTTGAATGGCTTTGACCAAAATGCTGAAAGTGATACGGACAATGAAGTCCAGGCTGAGGTGGTCTCAGATGGAGATGAGGAGCTTCCTGGGAACTGGGCAAAGGTCACTCTTGCTATGCTTTAGCAAAGAGACTGGCGGCATTTTGCCCCACCCTAGAGGTCTGTGGAACTTTGAGCTTTAGAGAGACGATCTGAAATTGGAACTTAAATTTAAAGGGGAAGCAGAGCATAAAAGTTTGGAAAATTTGCAGCCTAAAGATGTGATAGAAAAGAATTTTCTGGGGAGGAATTCAAGCTGGCTGCATAAATTTGCATAAGTAACAAGGAGCCCAATGTTAATAGCCAAGAGAATGGGGAAAATGTCTCCAGGGCACAGCAGAGACCTTCTCTGCAGCCCCTCCCATCACAGGCCAGGAGGCCTAGGAGGGAAAAATGGATTCATGGGCTGAGCCCAGGGCCCTGCTGCGCTGTGCAAGATCAGCCTTGGGACTTGGTGCCCTGCTTCCCAGCTGCAGCCAAAAGGGGCCAAGGTACAGCTTGGGCCATTGCTTCAGAGGGTATAAGCCCCAAGCCTTGGTGGCTTCCATGTGCTGTTGAGCCTGCAGGTGCACAGAAGACAACAATTTGGGAACCTCTGCCTAGATTTCAGAGGATGTATGGAAATGCCTCAGTGCCCAGGCAAAAGTCTGCTGAAGGGGGAGAACCCTCTTAGAGAACCTCTGCTAGGACAGTGCAGAAGGGAAATGTGGGGTTGCTGCCCCCACACAGAGTTCCCACTGGGGCACTGCCTAATGGAGCTGTGAAAGGAGGGCCACCATCCTCTACACCCCAGAATGGTAGATCCACCAACAGCTTCCACTGTGCACCTGGAAAAGCTGCTGGCACTCAGTGCCAGTCCATGAGAATAGTGGTGGGGGTTGAACCCTGCAAAGCCACAGAGGCAGTGCTACCCAAGTTCTTGGGAGCCCACCCTTTGCATCAGTGTGACCTAGATGTGAGACATGGAGTCAAAGATCACTTTGGAGCTTTCAGTAATGACTGCCCTGCTGGGTTTGGACTTGCATGAGGCCTGTAAGCCCCTTTATTTTGGCCAATTTCTACCATTTGGAATGGGAACGTTTAACTAATGCCTGTACCCCCATTGTATCTTGGATGTAACTAACTTGTTTTTGATTTTACAGGTTCATAGGCGGAAGGGACTTCACTTGTCTCAGGTAAGACTTTGGACTTGGACTTTTGAGTTAAATGCTAGAATGAGTTAAGACTTTCGGAGACTGTTGGGAAGGAATGGTTGGTTTTGAAAAGTGAGGATATGAGATTTGGGAGGAGCAAGGGGCAGAATGATACGGTTGGTTCTGTGTCTCTACCCAAATCTCATCTCGAATTTTAATCCCCATGTGTCAAGGGAGGGCCTGGGTGGAGGCAATGGGATCATGGGGGCAGGTTCCCCCATGCTGTTCTTGTTATAGTGAATTCTTTTGAGATCTGATGGTTTTATAAGTGATTGGTAGTTCCTCCTGTGCTCATTCTCCTTCCTGCTGCCTATTGAAGAAGGTGCCTTGCTTTCCCTTTTCCTTCTGCCATGATTGTAAGTTTCTTGAGGCCTCCCCAGCCGTTTAGAACTGTGAGTCAATTACACCTCTTTCTTTTATAAATTACCCAGTCTTGGGTATTTCTTTATAGCAATGTGAAAATGTACTGATACACCTCGTGTCTACTAAAAATTTTAAAAATCAGCTAGGCGTTGTGGCATGTCCCTGTAGTCCCAGCTACTCAGGAGGCTGAGGTGGGAGGATAGCTTGAGCCCAGGAGATTGAGGCTGCAGTGAACTATGATTGCACCACTACACTCCAGCCTGGAAAAATAAAATAAAAGTAAATTCATGAGAGGCAAGGTTGACTTTCAGAGAGTGTATGAGGGAAAGGTAAGGAACAAAATCGGAATTAGAAAATGACTGTTGCCCTTCTCTTTTCATACTTCACTGCCTTTCTGAGCACTTCTAACCTCACATTGGAAAACTGCTCTAAAGTACTTTTAAAGCAGAAAATAGTAGCTTGATTGAATAGATATTGTATTAAATGTATACTGTGTACTAGGCTCTGAGCTAAGAGCTTTATATATGCTCTCTAAATTAATCTCCACCTGTCTCCATGAGTGGGTATTACAGAAAGACGTCACAAAGTAACACAAATGTTGAGATTTGAACTGAGATCTGTCTTCCAAAGTCCATGCTACTAATAAATTTTAGGACACTTGGTGGTAAAAAGCGCCCCCTGTACTAATTAGCTATGTAATTTTAATCCTTCAACCCAGATTAGAGTTCTCTAACTGAATAACTAAAAAGTTATTCAGTTAGAATAGTTCAGTTAGTTATTATAACTAATCATAGTTATTTGGTCAAGTGCAGTGACTCACACCTGTAATTCCAGCACTTGGGAAGGCCATGGCAGGAGGATCACTTTTGCTCAGGATTTCTAATAATAATAACTATTACTAGAGACCTGATAATAATTATTAAGTTTCTTACTGAAGAACTTTTACTCTTCCATTAAGATGCCCTTATTGATAAGTATTGTAATAAAATACTGAACTCATATGAATTAATTACCCAGGTAGACTGAAAGACATAGGTTGTCATATAAAGCATGAGGAAGGATTGTCACTTTGTTTTCTTGTTACATGGTAATTGCCTGGGACATCATAAAAGTTCTTACTGGTTTAATGAATATGTAATCCTGCCAGGGAAAGAATGAAACTCAGACCAACTACTTTGACTGCTGCCTGGCAAAGTCAACCTTCATTGTCATTGTAATATGGTTAGAGCGATACATGTTCATTAGAGAAGAATCAGAAAATATCTGCCAAAAGAAGGAATAAAACAAAACACCCCCACAATCCAATTCATTCCAGAATAACTACTTTTAACACCCTGGTTTATGTGCTTTCAAACTCTGTTCTCCCATGTGTAATATCAAAATGTCCTGAGGTGGGTTGGTTTTTTTTTGACAATATTTATCCAAAAGTACCATTTCCAAAGTATGTTGAGGAACAAGAACTTAAAATAGACAGTGCTTGTATAAATATAAATTCCTTCCTTGCTATTGAAATCTTTTTCCTCTGACCAATCTTAGTTAAATGGAAGGAAATTGTTTTAAAACTACTTTTCAGGTCTGGAAAGATAGATATGAATATGGAAATTGACTTTCTTTGGGGGAAGGGAGGGACTGAAGATGGTTTTTATTTTCTCCTTTTTTCTTATTTATGTTTTCTGCAATGACAAGTATTTTGTAATAACAAAAGGAAACTTTTAAAATTATTCTTTCTCTAAAGTTTGCAATCTGCCTATAAATGGGTGATTAGAAGATAAAGATTATAATTATGGGGGTGTTATCATCTAATGTTACAGTTTTTCAGGAATATTCTTATAAATTTCTTGATATTTTTATTTTATAGATACCCTATATTAATCTTGTGAAGCATTTAACATCTGCCTGTCCAAATGTATATAGTATATCACGGTAAGTTTACAGTCCATACTGCAACTACCAAAATTATCCATTTTTAAATTTATCGTTATTAAAAATTTTTTTTTGTAGTGATGGGGAGCTCACTATGTTGCCCAGGCTGGTCTTGAACTGCTGGCCTCAAGCGATCCTCCCACCTTCAGCTTCCCAAAGTGCTGGGATTGCAGACATAAGCACCCAGCCTAAAATTGTTAATTATATTGCCTGTAAATTTCTATTCTAAATTGTAGATCTCTGCCTATTTAAAAAACAGGAATGTAATAAAGTTTGAGCTCAACGCAGAACACAATGAACATAGTTCAGTTTATCTGTGAATTTGTGGGTTCTCAAGGTCGTAGTTATAAAAATTATCTATTGATCTGTCATTTAGCAAGAACAGAATTCTGTATGTTTTTCCAAATTATAATGACCTTTTCAGATTCATGATTAATTTCTAGCAAGTATTTGGGCTGAATTTTCCATATCTGAGTCTACTAAATATATATGTATATAAAACTTACTTAGAAAATGAAGTCATGTGCATTTTTGCGTGTCCCAGGTTTCATCACACAACCCCGGACAGTAAAACACACAGTGGTGAAAAATACACCGATCCTTTCAAACTCGGTTGGAGAGACTTGAAAGGTCTGTATGAGGACATTAGAAAGGTGAGTTTTTTATTCTGCTGTGATGTAATGTTTTAGCTTATCAAAACTTACTAAAATTTTATTTTATTTTTTATTATTATAATAATTTTTTTTTTTTTTTTTTTTTGAGATGGAGTTTCACTGTGTTGCCCAGGCTTGAGTACAGTGGTACAATCTAAGCTCACTGCAACCCTTACCTCCAGGGTCCATGCAATTCTCCTGCCTCAGCCTCCTCAGTAGCTGAGAGTATAGGCGTGCACCATCACGCCTGGGTAGTTTTTGTATTTTTAGTGGAGATGGGGATTTGCCATGTTGGCCAGGCTGGTCTTGAACGCCTGACCTCAGGTGACCTACCCGCCTTGGCCTTCCAAAGTGCTGGGATTACAAAAAAACAATGCAGGTTTTCAGATCTGTACAATGCAGTTTGCAGTCTTGATTCATGTATGGTCAAGTTTCAAATGTTTCTTGAGCAAGAACCACATGTGACCCAGTGCCAGGCAATATGTATTAATATCCATAAAGAGGTTATGGTAGGATTGTGAACCTGAAGAAAAAAATGGTCCAGGTAGCTCATGCTTGTCCGTGAGTTATCCCACCTTTCCTCTTAAAACCCACCACCTCCCAGTGACTCCAGCTGTCTCTTCCTTATCTAATTCTGAATGTCATTGCCAGTCTGCCCCAAATATGGCTTTCTTCATTCAACTCTTTTTCCTGAAAACTTTCAGTAGTTCCCAACCTCACGTGGTTGGGCACAGTGGCTCGTGCCTGTAATCCCACCAATTTAGGAGGCCAAAGCAAGAGGATTGCTTAAGCCCAGGAATTTGAGGCTGCAGTGAGCCATGATCCCGCCATTGCACTCCAGCCTGAGTGACAGAGCAAGACATTTTTTCTGTCTTTAGAAAAAAATTGGCTGGGCACGGTGGCTCACACCTATAATCCTAGCACTTTGGGAGGCTGGGATCACTTGAGGTCAGGAGTTCAAGTGCCTGGCCAACATGGTGAAACTCTCTCTCTACTAAAAATACAAAAATTAGCTGGGGGTGGTGGCATGCGCCTGTAATCCCAGCTACTTGGGAGGCTGAAGCAGGAGAATTGCTTGAACCCAGGAGGCGGAAACTCCATCTCTACTAAAAATACAAAAATTAGCTGGGGGTGGTGGCATGCGCCTGTAATCCCAGCTACTGGGGGGGCAGAAGCAGAAGAATTGCTTGAACCCAGGAAGTGGAGGTTGCAGTGAGTTGAGATCCCGCCACTGCACTCCAGCCTGGGTGACAGAGCGAGACTCCACCTCAAAAAATAAACAAATACATAAATAAATAAAAGAATAAAATGCTTCCCAGAAATGTCTGTATGCCCCCCCTCAGCTTGCTCACCCTATACAAGTCCCCACTTTTCTCCTTTCCTCCTCAAGTCCCCAGTACACTGACGACTGTCATATTCTGATGACAACACTTCCTGTTTCATAGACAGTAGGGGCTGTGGAAGAAGAACTCCTTCAGCTCCTGTTCTGTTGCAATTGGCCAGCTTGCCTGCGCCTTCTCTGGCGATTGCCTGCTCTCCTCCCACCCATGGAAGTCATGTCCCTTCCCTCTCTAGGGGCAGTCCCTTAGCCACTTCCCCAGTTCCTTAGGAACTTCCCCAGACATGGTCTCTCCCTCTGTCTACAAACTTTCATTGGCATGTTCTCTTCTATATCCATTGGGTGTTCAGTTTCTTCACCTGCATTTTTAAAAGGCCCATCCACTGACCCAGTGCTTCACTCCCTCCCTTCCGTCACAGAATCCCCTGCCTTCTGCCTCTCTCCAGTGCCTTCAGGTTCCCCCCACTATTGCACTGGGCCCCCCTTTCCAGCCTCTCCTCTGAAGCTGGTTTTGCTTGGGTCACTGATAGCTTCCCTGTGCTCAATCCAATGGATGTGTTACCAGCAGCAAATCTGTACAGGTTTGCAGCAACCTCAGTTTTTGCCTCCTCAGAAGAAAGAAATCGACTGAGGGGCCTAAGGCAGAAGGAGAGACTGGAGGCGAGTTTTAGAGCAGGAGAGAAAAGTGTAAAGCAGGAAGGGAAGGAAGTAAAGTACACTTGGAAGAGGGCCAAGCTGGTGACCTGAGAAATCAAGTGTGTGGTTTGAGGTTGGAATTTGGGTTTTAGATGTTGGCATACTTCCAGGGACTTGCATCCGGTCTCCCCGGATTCTTCTCTTGGGATGGGCTGCCCGCATGCGCAGTGACCCGCCAGTGTTTCTGAGGGGAGCATGCTCAGTGTGGGTACCGGAGTTTTGCGCGTGCTCACTTGAGGCATTCTTCCCCTACCAGTCCCAGTGTTCCTAGAAGGACATATACCAGTTAAGCTCTGCCATTTTGCCTCTTAGTGTGCATGGTTGAGCCGACTCACCCAACTCCTGAGATCTTATTGGGAAGCTGATCACCAGTTTCAGGTTTTTCTATCGAGAGACTGCCGTCCCTTGGCATCAGCTGTTACCAATTAGTATTTTAGAGACAGTTAACAACTGCCTGACCATCACGTGATGGTCACCTGACCTTCCTGTTGTGGGTGGGGGAGCCCCCTCCTGCCCTGCTCATACCTGACTAGCTGCCTACTGTAGCAGACGCTTCCTGGTTTTCTGACCATTGAGCACTATTGACTGTAAGTCCTCCTTGAAACATGGTTCCCTTCACGCTGCACTTTCTTCCTCCTCCTTGTCCTGAGAATGTTCTTCAGTTTATCACCTCCACCTCGCTTCCTTTCATTCTGCCATTCCCTCGGGTTCCATGGGCCCCCTCCTCTCTCTATTCTTTATATACCCGTGTCCATGCTTATGTCTCCCAAATAATATCACTACTCCAGGTTGAATCACATCTCCCACACCCAGGAAGCTAACTGCTCACCGGGAACGCCATGGGGCGGCGGTGACGGTCTCAGACTTAACTCAGCTGAGACTCTACTTTTCCCCCACGAGTTGTTTGTTCTGCTGTTTTCCTGTTGCTTGGAGAATCTGGGAAGAACCCAGGACTTGTCCGTCTCCTTCCCCTCCATGTGCTTCTAGTCTGCCCTTTGTCAGTCCCCACTGCCACAGGCCAGGCAATTCCATGCCCCTAGTCCTTTCGTTTGTGCTCTTCTCCTTCCTGTCTCAGCTTCCAAGGGGACGGCTTACCTGGGTGACAGCACCGCACCCATCACACTGTGTTGTGTCAAAGGCAGTGATTGTTTTACTTCTTCCCATCTAGACCCTGAGCTCCTTGTAGGCAAGGCTTGTCTTACCTTTTTGGCCTCTGTGTCTGTTACAGTGCCTGGCACTAAGTCGGTAATTTGCTGAATTAACGATGGGCCCACTTTGTTGTGTTCACCTGTGCTGGGCTGAGGGTTCATTGGCTCCCACTGCGTCTGGGGGATAAACTCTGACTTGTTCAAGCATGTCCTGGAGTGGCAGATACAAGCGACACGTACCTGTCAGCTGGAAAGCTCTCGCCCTCTTTGTGAGTCAGAACCCTGTTTAGGCTTCTGATCCCACATTAAAGCCCATCTCCTCCATGAAATACTCGGTTTTTCTAGCCTGCACTGATCTCTTCCTTCCCTGAACTTTTAATGTGTTTAATGTATAGTATTGTTCATGCTACCACTGGATTCATCATTGATTGTTTCATATTTGCGAAATGTTTCTCTCTCCAGTTCAATTGTAGGCTCCTTATAATCAGACAGCCCATGCCTTATATGGGCTCTATGCACTTACATGGGCCTCTATGAACCCTCAAAATGTCTTTTGCCAAATAAAGGCCAAGCCACATGGACTGAGCCCTGCTTCTTCTGCTTGGCTGTGACCTTACTATCTTCCTGCCCCTCATAAACAGCTTTGCCCTGAGGAGTTTGAGGCTGCAGTGAGTTACGATCATGCCACTGCCCTGAGGCCTGGGTGACAGAGCAAGACCTTGTCTCTAAAAAATTAAAAAATTTAAACAACGTTGCCACCCTACCCAGAACACCGACACCCCCGACCTGCTTCACAGGCTCCGGACGGCCACTGGCTTCCACCTTCCCCATCTTTCTCCTCCCACCTCCATCTTTCAAGCTGCGAACCAGCCCCTGTTCCTTTCACTGTCCGGCTGTCGGTGAGCCCAGAGACCCTTAGCCACCTAGTGCTTTCTTCCCTCTCCTGCTGTCTCTTGGAGTCTTCTGGTGTCTGATGCTATCAGCAGGAGCAGGTGGCAGTATCTGTTCTAGCACTCAGGCCACTTGGGGCTGATCCAGGCGTTGTTTATGTTCTAGCCTGCAGGACAGCCAGGTGGATGGCCCTGCAGCATGGGAGCCTTGCCCACGGAGTGTTGAATTTCTCAATTGAAATGAATACTCTTAAATCAAACCAAAGTTTTGTAGTAGAAATCTTGGCCAGCCACGGTGGCTCATGCCTATAATCCCAACACTTTGGGAGGCTGAGGCGGGTGTATCACCTGACGTCAGGAGTTTGAGACCAGCCTGGCCAACATGTTGAAACCCTGTCTCTACTAAAAATACAAAAAATTAGGCATTGTGGCGGATAATCCCAGCTACTTGGGAGGCTGAGGCAGGAGAATCGCATGAACCCGGCAGGCGGAGGTTGCAGTGAACTGAGATCATGCCATTGCACTCCAGTCTGGGCAACAAGAGCGAAACTCCATCTCAAAAAAAAAAAGAATCCTGATGGCTTTCTGTGCAGTTTTGATGCCATTGTGACACAGAGAAACTTTATTTCAGGAACTGCTTATATCAACATCAGAACTTAAGGAAATGTCTGAGTACTACTTTGATGGAAAAGGGAAAGCCTTTCGACCAATTATTGTGGCGCTAATGGCCCGAGCATGCAATATTCATCATAACAACTCCCGGTGAGCCCTTCTGTTCATTCCTTTTTTGTTTTTATATTTGGGAAGTCTTTCTTCCCAAGGTTACTGTTTCTTTCCCATTTAAGAATTAGCATATACCTGCTGGGCGCGGTGGCTCACGCCTATAATCCCAGCATTTTGGGAGGCTGAGGTGGGCAGATCATGAGATCAGGAGTTTGAGACCAGCCTGGCCAACATGGTGAGATCCCACCTCTACTGAAAATACAAAAAAAAAAATTAGCCGGGCGTGGTGGCGGGTGCCTATAATCCCAGCTACTTGGGAGGCTGAGACAGGAGAATCGTTTGAACCTGGGAGGCAGAGGTTGCAGTGAGCCGAGATCACACCATTACTCTCCAGCCTGGGCGACAGAGTGAGAGACTCTTGTCTTAAAAAAAAAAAAAAAGTAACATGTACCTAAAAATTCACTTTGTGATGTTTAGATTCTGACTTTAAGTCACTAAAGTCACTCTGGAATCTAGTCTGGCATCTTTTTTTTAAAAGATCTTTTAATGTTCATGGAAGAAAAACTTTAACTGCAAATTAACATTTTTTAAAAATTTCAGAGCCAAATTTGGTTTTCTTGTTAGGAAGCAAACAATGTAATACTAGGACAGGTGAATACATTTAATCATCATACACAGGGAAAAAAGATTGATTGCTCTAAAGTGATAAGTGCACCATTATACTGGGCAACAAACGTACACACTGGGGTGGCAGCCTTCTGTGACCTTCTGAATTGCACAGAAGCGAAATCATCTTTAAAGAAGACATTTTGAGGCCAGGCGCGGTGGCTCAAGCCTGTAATCCCAGCACTTTGGGAGGCCGAGACGGGCGGATCACGAGGTCAGGAGATCGAGACCATCCTGGTTAACACAGTGAAACCCCGTCTCTACTAAAAAATACAAAAAAAAAAAAAATTAGCCGGGCGCGGTGGTGGGCGCCTGTAGTCCCGGCTACTCGGGAGGCTGAGGCAGGAGAATGGCGTGAACCCGGGAGGCGGAGCTTGTAGTGAGCTGAGATCCGGCCACTGCACTCCAGCCCGGGCGACAGAGCGAGACTCTGTCTCAAAAAAAAAAAAAAAAAAAAACAAGAAGACATTTTGAGCCTGGATGAGGTGGCTTATACCTGTAATCTCAGCACTTTGAGAGGCCATGGCAGGAGGATCGCTTGAGCCCAGGAGTTTAAGACCAGCCTGAGCATCACAGCAAGACCCTGTCTCTACGAAAAATTTTAAATTAGCCAGGCATGGTGACATATGCCTGTAGTCCCAGCTACTTGGGAGGCTGAGGCAGGAGGATTGCTTGTGTGCAGGAGTTGGAGGCTGCAGTGAGCTGTGCTTGCACCAGTACACTCCAGCCTGGGTGACAGAGCAAGACGCTGTCTCCAAAAAGAAAGACTTTTTTTGGCTATTGGTCCTCAACTCTTACATTTTGAATATATATAAAAGTTGTAAATATTTTAAAAACCTGCAATGTTTCAATGTAAAGGAAATCTTTTTTTTTTTTTTTTTTTTTTTTGAGACGGAGTCTGGCTCTGTCGCCCAGGCTGGAGTGCAGTGGCTGGATCTCAGCTCACTGCAAGCTCCGCCTCCCGGGTTTGCACCATTCTCCTGCCTCAGCCTCCCGAGTAGGTGGGACTACAGGCGCCCGCCACCTCGCCCGGCTATTGTTTTGTATTTTTTAGTAGAGACGGGGTTTCACTGTGTTAGCCAGGATGGTCTCGATCTCCTGACCTCGTGTTCCGCCCGTCTCGGCCTCCCAAAGTGCTGGGATTACAGGCTTGAGCCACCGCGCCCGGCCTGTAAAGGAAATCTTAAAAGATAAAAGGCTTTCCCTCATATCTCGCCTAGCAATCGCCTCCTTCTCTCTTCCCGTCCATTCTGTATTTGGTCATTCAAGACATTAACATATAATTTTGTGTTCAGCTTTGTTTACTTACCATTGTATTTTAAACTCTTTCGCACATTGCTGAAATGTCTTTGTTATTAGGCCAGGTGTGGTGGCTCACACCTGTAGTCCCAGCACTTTGGGAGGCCAAGGCAGGTAGATCACTTGAGGTCAGAAGTTCAAGACCAGTCTGGCCAACGCGGTGAAACCCGTCTCTACTAAAAGTACAAACATTAGCTGGGCATGATAGTGCATGCCTGTAATCCCAGCTACTCGGGAGGCTGAGGCAGAAGAATTGCTTGAACCTGGGAGGCGGAGGTTGCAGTGAGCCGAGATTGCACCACTGCACTCTAGCCTGGGCAACAGAGCAAGACTCAAAAAAACAACAACAAGAAAAGTATAGGAGTTGATTCCTTCGCAGACAGAATCAGCCTCATCCTGGCATGGAGGGTGCTGAAGAAGGTGCACACACCACGGTCACAAGCCCTGCAGCCCTCTTGCTCTCACTGAGGTTCTTGTGCTTGACCTTGCACTCATGCATGAAATGATGACCATCTGCTCATCAAAATCTCCACCTTAGTGAGTGTCCCTTACCGTAGACTGTACTTCAAAGATCCGTTTTAATAGTGATTACGGACATATCCAAAGTGCCGTCTCCTAGGTGAAAGACAAAACCATGTCCTTTGGTAGCAACCTTCTTGCCTAACAGCAGCAGCAGTGGCTGGCTCAGTGACGCAGAACACACACAGAAACCAGGAATGGTTCTAGAGTTGTTAGTGGCCTGACCTTTGGAATCACTGGAGCCAGTCAGTGCTAAATGACTGTTTTGTTACAGTCTTTCCAGGGATAAGCTTTGGTAATTTCCTTAGTTTTTATACTGCTATAAAAGTTACCTCCTCTGAATACAGGATTGTTATCAAACCTGGACTCTCAACCTGTTAATCTAATGTGAAAACTGTGTTTTATAATTTGACCCTCTAAACATCTAGTTCAGCTTTGAAAACTGGACTAATGTAATTCAATGCCATTGACTATTTGCAAAATTGGTGTCAACAGATCTCAGTGCAGCACAATTTGGGTAGTCTGTTATCCTGATTGCTGGCCATGATATTCACTTCCTCGAGCTAAAAGAGTTTCACACAGGAATGGATGGTGCCAAGATCCAGGTGCCGTTGATAACAGTGTCTTCAGTGAGGCTGTTGAGCAGGCTAGGTTTGGCTTGTCTGAGAAACATGCAGACACCATAACTGTGCTGCATTCAGTGGGTGAAGCAATTTTATAGAAATCCATTTATCATAAAGCTTTTATTTTTTTTGAGACAGAGTCTCACCCAGACTGGAGCACAATGGCGCGATCTCGGCTCACTGCAGCCTCCACCTCCTGGGTTCAAGCGATTCTCCTGCCTCAGCCTCCTGAGTAGCTGTGATTATAGGCGTGTGCCACCACGACTGGCTAATTTTGTATTTTTAGTCGAGACGGGGTTTCACCATGTTGGCCAGGCTGGTCTCAAACTCCTGACCTCAGGTGATCCGCCCTCATCGGCCTCCCAAAGTGCTGAGATTACAGGCATGAGCCACTGTGCCTAGCCCATAAAGCTCTTTTTTGATCTGGGTTCTTTAATAAAATGAGCTTGCGTTTTGCTGAGCTCTGTTGCAAGTTAGGTTTTCCAGGAGGCAGACTCTGAGATGAAGTTTAAAGGACAGGATGTTTATTTGGGATTATCCCTTGGGATTACTGACACCTGAGCCGGGGGGAGAGGAAACAGGACTGGGAAGCAGGAGAAGCTGAGCTGCAATCAACAGCCTGAAACGCCCTCTAGGGTGTGCAGGTAGAATGGCCCTTCATCTCTCAGTCCTCGGATGTGGGCTGCCTCCCGAAGGGGCACAGCCTATGGTGACAGGACGCTTTGTAGCTGAGGCAATCCTTGAAGAGGCTAAGGAATGAAGGCCAACAGGTACCAACTATACCTGGTACAGCAGCTGGGGCAGAGTCGTGCACTGACGGGGGGTCTGGGGGCATGTCTCAGAATCCACCACAACTCTGTTTTCTGGACATGTCAAGTCTAAGTCATCTGTTACGTGGACTCAGTCTCAAAAAAAAAGTTTTTAAAATAATGAAATGTCTTAACAATTACATCATATAATCTATTGATGGAAATTCCAGTAGACTGTAATGTACTAATACATTTCCCTAGTGTTGAACATTTGTATTATATTTCCCCTTCTCAGTAGATATTTAAGGAATGCCTAAGATTTGTCAGTACTGAATTAAATGACACTGTAAGAATGAGTGTCAGATATTGCTTCTTAGTGGCTGCTCACCTCTGCCCACAGCTTTCTCTGCCCTGCTGCTGGCCCTGCCTTGTCCAGCACATTGTCCATGCCCAGGGCTGGCTGCCACTTTAGCTGGGCCTTTCAAAGAGCTCACAGTGTATTTGTAGCAAGCAGTGAAATCTCTGGCATTGACCTTTAACCATCATCAGGATCACTTTCACTTTACCGGGAGGCAGAACAGCAAAAACGCTCCCTCTGAGCCAGACTTGAAATAACATCTCCTGTGGTCCAGAGCGGAGTTCCTCAGCCTCGGGACTGTTCAGATTGTGGGCCACATTGTTCTTTGTTGGGGGTCAGTGGGGCTGCCGTGTGCATTACAGAATGTTCAGCAGCATCGCTGGCTCTGCTAGATGCCCCGGAGTTGGTAACTATCAGAAATGCCTCCAGACACTGCCAAATGTCCCACGGTGCCAGACAGCACAGAATCACCCCTGGTTGAGAATCACTGGCCTAGAGAATGTGTTTATATTTTTAATTTCCCTCTTAATTCATAATACACTTCATTGCTCTCAGAAATAAACATGGGAAGGAAATTTTTTTTTAACTGCTTTAAGTACTATCACCCAGTGTCCCCATAATTGGAAGTTTTTCGTTTTCTTTTTCTTTTCTTTTCTTTTTTTTTTTTTTTGAGATGGCATCTCGCTCTGTCGCCCAGGCTGGAGTGCAGTTGCACAATCCCAGCTCATTGCAACTTCCACCTCCCGGGTTCAGGCAATTCTCTTGCCTCAGCCTTCCAAGTAGCTGGGATTACAGATGCATGCTACCACACCCAGCCAATTTTGTGTGTTTTAGTAGAGATAGGGTTTTGCCATGTTGGCCAGGCTGATCTCAAACACCTGGCCTCAGGTGATCCACTGGCCTTGGCCTCCCAAAGTGCTGGGATTACAGGTGTGAGCCACCCTGCCCGGCCAATTGGAAGTTTTTTCAGTCTCCCTTATGGAAATTGTATAAATTGTTAGTTGCAGGAAACATGGGAGAATATAACAAAAGCCATTGCTAGTTTAAATAGTGAGTTCACTGCTGCCCTCTCCAGGGGATGTCTGAACTGCAGCCTCATTCTCCCTGTGAGTGATTGGAGCAGGGCTTAGGAAAGTCACAGTGCAGAGACAATGTCCGGCATGGGGGCGAGTCACGGTTTTGGCGTGGGTTTGGGTGGTACAGTACCTTAGCAGTTCTGCTCTCCAGTACTTGCTTTCTGTGGACTCTTCTGGATCAGGCACTTAAAGGACTAAATATGTAGGTATTATCTCCATGCCACTTAAGAAGAAGGGACAAGGCTTCTGGAGAGCTGGGCCATTTGTGATTTTGCTTTTGCTGAGAAAGGCTTAGGAAAGTAGGAGGAAACGGCAGCTAAAGATTCAGGAGCAGCACCATCTATGTTCAGGGCCAGCAGAGGCCCCTCCAGCCTCAGTGGCCCCAGATTAATGAACCTGACAGGCTTGCTTGTTGGTGATGTCATAATTGAGGGAGACCATTTTAAACCTTTGACAATCAAAGTTTAATGGCTCCTAGGAGGCTTATCAGATACTGTGTCTTTTTTTTTGCTTCTGAGGTATGTATTAAATTGGGGATTTTTTGCCAGGCGCAGTGGCTCACACCTGTAATCCCAGCACTTTGGGAGGCTGAGGCAGGCGGGTCACGAGGTCAGGAGATCAAGACCATCCTAGCTAACATGGTGAAACCCTGTCTCTACTAAAAATACAAAAAAATTAGCTGGGCATGGTGGCGGGTACCTGTAGTCCCAGCTACTCCGGAGGCTGAGGCAGGAGAATCGCTTGAACCTGGGAGGTGGAGGTTGCAGTGAGCCGAGGTCGTGCGATTGCACTCCAGCCTGACAATAGAGCGAGACTCTGTCTCAAAAAAACAAAAACAAAAACAAAACAAAACAAATGAGGGATTTTTAAAACAAAACTTTGGAAGGGATTTTAATAAACGATAGGTATATCTTAAGAAACAGCAAGAGGGAGAAACTACTACTTACTGATTTTTATATTTTCTTTTATTAAGCTTTTCAGTTGTCCATTAAATGTTCCCTGCTAGATTACAGGGAGTTGTTAACTTAAGATTCAGGGGAGTTGTGGGTTATCTGTAAACCACTTGACGTTGTATGCAGTATTTTGTGTATATTTGGATTTTTCTGGGGAAGGGTTTCTATGGCTTACAGTTTATTCTCAGAGGGAAGTAGGGCCCTGAAAAGCTCAGGACCCTGTGTTTGTTTTCTTTCTGAATCTTGCTAACCATGGTGTCTGGGTAGAGAAAGTAGGAATCCACACAATAGGTAATTCAGACTTGACATGTCCAGAAAACAGAGTTGATACCAATTTTGCAAATAGTCAATGGCATTGATTTACATTAGTCCAGTTTTCAAAGCTGAACTAGATGTTTAGAGGGTCAAATTATAAGACACAGTTTTCACATTAGATAACAGGTTGAGAGTCCAGGTTTGATAACAATCCTGTATTCAGAGGAGGTAACTTTTATAGCACTATAAAAACTAAGGAAATTACCACAGCTTATCCCTGGAAAGACTGTAACAAAATAGTCGTTTAGCACTGACTGGCTCCAGTGATTCCAAAGGTCAGGCCACTAACAGCTCTAGAACCATTCCTGGTTTCTGTGTGTGTTCTGCGTCACTGAGCCAGCCACTGCTGCTGCTGTTAGGCAAGAAGGTTGCTACCAAAGGACATGGTTTTGTCTTTCACCTAGGAGACGGCACTTTGGATATGTCCGTAATCACTATTAAAACGGATCTTTGAAGTACAGTCTACGGTAAGGGACACTCACTAAGGTGGAGATTTTGATGAGCAGATGGTCATCATTTCATGCATGAGTGCAAGGTCAAGCACAAGAACCTCAGTGAGAGCAAGAGGGCTGCAGGGCTTGTGACCGTGGTGTGTGCACCTTCTTCAGCACCCTCCATGTCAGGATGAGGCTGATTCTGTCTGCGAAGGAATCAACTCCTATACTTTTCTTGTTGTTGTTTTTTTGAGTCTTGCTCTGTTGCCCAGGCTAGAGTGCAGTGGTGCAATCTCGGCTCTCTGCACCCTCCGCCTCCCAGGTTCAAGCAATTCTTCTGCCTCAGCCTCCCGAGTAGCTGGGATTACAGGCATGCACCATCACTCCCAGCTAATGTTAGTATTTTTAGTAGAGACGGGGTTTCATCGTGTTGGCCAGACTGGTCTTGAACTCCTGACCTCAAGTGATCCGCCTGTCTCCCCTTCCCAAAGTGCTGGGATTACAGGCGTGAGCCACCGCGCCTGGGCACTCCTACACTTTCCTTGCCCATGCCCAATTTGAAAGAACTGAATGCTGGTTAGTCCATAGTACCCTGGACTCTGTAGAGAAAGCTCTGCGCAGAGCAACCTGGGTAAGTTGCAGGTCCAGATATCGTCATGGGGTCTCTCTCCACGTATCCCAAGATTCAGAAGCTCTTGTAAGTGCTGCTTCAGTGGCAAGCAAATAAGCAAGAGCGTGGACCCCGCACCATTTATGATGCAACTTTGCAGACATCCATTATATCCACAGCTAAATCCGAAAATATTCAGGAGTTGCTGCTTTTAGATACCAATTATTTTCTCTTGACATTAAAATGCTAACAAATCTATGACTGTTATGATCAAGTTAAAACAATTCCCACTGAAGAGAGACAGATTTTACTCTGAGCCTTACATGTTTCTTTAAGTTTAGAAGGTGAATGAGCAGTGGCTGGGGAGGATGGCCTTGAAGGTGGAGCTCACAGGCTTCCTCCCTGCAGGGCCATTCCTTAAATTGTAGGCGCCCTTGATATGGATCCCTCCCTACACACTAGAGGTTTACTTGCAATTTAAGACTTCACATTTTACATTAATATGAACAGGGAAAATATATTTTGTAAAACTGCATGTAAATCTCGTAAAGCATTCACAGGTAGGGTCATTATATTATTCAATCTATTTTTAGGTATGTTTGAAACTCTTCATTATTAAAAAAAATTTTATTTTGGCCGGGTGCAGTGGCTCACGTAATCCCAGCACTCTGGGAGGCCAAGGCAGGTGGATCATGTGAGGTCATGAGTTTGAGACCTGCCTTGCCAACATGGCAAAACCCCATCTCTACTAAAAATACAAAAATTAGCTGGGCATGGTGGCACACGCCTGTAATCTCAGCTACCTGGGAGTCTGAGGCAGAAGAATGACTAAAATTAAGGAGGCGGAGGTTGCAGTGACTCAAGATCGCGCTCCTGCACTCTACCTAGCCTGGGGGAAAGAGCGAGACGCCATCTCAAAAAAATAATAATAATTTTTTAAATCTAATGAAGCGGGGAAGAAAAGTCCTGAGAGGCATGCTGAACCGTAGCATACTCTTGCAGGTGTGAAGTACAGAGGACGTAGCCAACTCTCAAGACCAAGGGCCTCGTTTTCCATGCTACCTTCCCTGTCACCTCTCCCAGATCCTGGGAAAATGTGACCACTATTTCACAGTAGGAAGTAGAAACGGTGCCCAGTTTTTTGAAGGCTTGATTCAGTTTGGCATTTTGGAGATGTCATCTTAAGGACAGTGTGAGGTTTTTCTGTAATCTGTGCATTTTGGTCATCTGTCCCACCCTCATGTTGTGGATAAGCAGTGGCAGCATTTTCCAGATTTAAGCTGACACACACTAAAGCCAACCTGTATAAAAAAATACACCAGGTAAAACTATGGAGCATCTGAAATACGATGTGTAGTCTATGTAGAGACTGTGTTACGTACCAGATAACATTCCAGTTTCATCCCGATTTCATCAGTCAACAATTTAGCCATGCAAAATGACATTTTTATTCTATTTTCTAAATTATTTATTATTATTTCTTTTGGAGACAGAGTCTCACTCTACCCCCAAGGCTGGTGCAGTCTCAGCTCACTGCAACCTCCACCTCCCAGGTTCAAGCGATTCTCCTGCCTTAGCCTCCCAAGTAGTTGGGATTACAGGCACCCACTACCATGCCCGGCTAATTTTTGTATTTTGAGTAGAGACGTGGTTTTGTCGTGTTGGCCAGGCTGGTCTCGAACTCCTGACCTCAGGTAATCCTCCCGCCTCAGCTTCCCAAAGAGCTGGGATTACAGGCATGAGCCACCGCGCCAGGCACAAAATGACGTTTTTAGATGGATATATAGTAGTCTATGAAATTTCAAAATATTTTAAGAAATCTTTGTTGTAATAATAGCTTCAGATTACCAAAACAACTCTAGTATCTTGGTGAGTGCTGCCAATTTCATTGCAACTTCTCAGCAGGAGCCCCGTCTGCTGATGCAATTTATGATAATGGAAGTGGTGCCCAACTTCTGAATGTGTGAGAAAGGCTAGACCTTACCTGTTGTTTTAAGGTAAGGTCTACTACTAACTAGGAGGAGGTGTCTAATTTATTAGACTGAAATTCACTTGTAAAAATATTCTTAAAAATAGCCTTTATATTAAAAAAAAAAAACTGTAAATGTCTATATCTTTTCCTGTGCATTCAACTCAGAGAAGATAGGGCCTAGTACATTTACCTGAAAAATATTTAAGTATTCTAATGTAAAAACTGAATCTCACTGAGGGATTCAGGTGGCTTAAAAGTCACCTGAACCTCTATTTTCTCATTTACTGAAGTGGTTTATTGGGGTTTTTGGTTTTTTCTTTTTTTTTTTTTTTTTTTTTGAGACGGAGTCTCTGTCACCGAGGCTGGAGTGCAGTGCAGTGGCGTAATCTCGGCTCACTTCAGCCTCCGCCTCCCAGCTCAAGTGATTCTGCTGCATCAGCCTCTCAAGTAGCTGGGATTACAGATGCGCACCACTAATGCCCAGCTAATCTTTGTATTTTAAGTAGAGACGGAGTTTCGCCATGTTGTCTAGGCTGGTCTCGAACTTCTGACCTCAAGTGATCCGCCCGCCTCAGCCTTCCAGAGTGCTGGGATTACAGACAGGAGCCTGTAACTGTGCCTAGACTACAGAAGTGGTTTTTATATGCTAATTTGTCCCTACCCTCCACTGCTTTTGTTTTAATACTTCCCCCTTGGAAGAATCTGTTGTGATCTAGACATATTAAGAAGTTGTAACTGAAATATTAATAAAGAATGAGGCCAGGCGTGGTGGCTCACACCTGTGATCCCAGCACTTCGGGAAGCCGAGGTGGATGGATCACCTGACTTCAGGAATTCAAGACCAGCCTCGTCAACATGGTGAAACCCTGTCTCTACTAAAAATATAAACATTAGCTGGGTGTGGTGGTGTGCGCCTGTAATGCAAGCTACTCGGGAGGCTAAGGCAGGAGAATGGTTTGAACCCGGGAGGCAGAGGTTGTAGTGAGTCGAGATCATGCCATTGCACTCCAGCCTGGGCAATAAGAGCGAAACTCTATCTCAAAAAAAAAAAAAAGTATGAGTAGCACTGTAGACACGATTTCCAGGCTGAGAGCAGTTGGAAGGGTCTAGGGTTTAGTTCCAAGGCTGCTGATAAGACGAGCCAGCATGGCATCATATTGTAAAATTATATGTAAAGCAAGATCGAAAGCTTTTCTCATGCTGATTTAGTGTCGATCGTTAAATTCCAGCACTTTTATGTAGTTATACTTCATTTTTCATTGCTTTCTGCCGGGTCTGAGGAATTGGAATGAGCATTACCTTGTGCAGATGTTCAGATTCGATTTTTAAATAAAAAGTCATATTTCAGAATCCCTCCACCTTCTTTCCCCTGTAAGATGTAACCTGATGATATTTGAAAATAAGCATTTGGAGTAAGTGCAACATTTGGTTAGTGCGTGTTTAAATCAGGCATATGTTTTAGGTTCCAAATGGTTATTTCCCCATTTGATTTTCTTGAAATTTAGTTTTTAAAAATTCCCATAGATGGCCGGGCGCAGTGGCTCACACCTGTAATCCCAGCACTTTGGGAGGCCGAAGCGGGCAGATCACAAGGTCAGGAGATCAAGACCATCCTGGCTAACACAGTGAAACCCTGCCCCTATTAAAAATACAAAAAATTAGCCAGGCGTGGTGGCGGGCACCTGTAGTCCCAGCTACTCGGGAGGCTGAGGCAGGAGAATGGCGTGAACCCGGGAGGCGGAGCTTGCAGTGAGCCAAGATCATGCCACTGCACTCCAGCCTGGGCGCCTGGGTGACAGAGCAAGACTCTGTCTCAAAAAATAAATAAATACATAAATAAATAATAAAAATAAAAATTCCCGTAGATGATGGTGGTAATAATGATTAAAATAAAATGGGGGACATTCCCTCTGAACTGTAAAATTCCTATCTGCATACTATCTTCTTGAGCCTACTTATTCTATAGTTTGTGTTAAATTTGGGAAATAAAAGTTTAAATTTCTAATGAGAAGGTTAAATGTGAGTTGGAAGAAAGTTTTACAAACATCTGTTGGTTACTGAGATTGTCATACTAAATGTTTAATTTAAGACATTACTACGCGGGCCGCGGTAATCCGTGGCCTGTAATTACGAGGCCTGTAATCCGCACTTTGGGAGGCCAAGGCGGGCGGATCACTTGAGGTCAGGAGTGCGAGACCAGCCCGGCCAACGTGGTGAAACCCCATCTCTACTAAAAATATAAAATTTAGCTGTGTGGGGTGGTGTGTACCTATAGTCCCAGCTACTCGTGGAGGCTGAGGTGGCAGAATCACTTGAACCTGGGAGGCGAAGGTTGTGGTGAGCCAGGATGGCACTACTGCGCTCCAGCCTCAGCAACAGAGCGAGACCCTGTCTCAAAAAAAAAAAAAAAAAGACAGTATTAAAAGCTTTGAACATTGAGACAGTTGAGTCTTTAAAATACTTTTTAAAAATGCTTCTCGCCTCTCTTCCCTATCCACCCCAAAATTTAATTGTAAACTTACAAACTTAAACATCTGACCAAGAACACTGTCATACAGATGATTCTTCAGCCCAATAAGATCAGCCAGACTTCTGATCGTTTACTGCATTTTTGGTTAATTGTACAATTTCTACTTCTTTAATGCGGAATTCATAAAATGTAGTTGTGGCAGGGTTTCTCATACGTTTGTAAATGTATAGAAATGGCTCTATCGTGAAGCCAAAGTTTTTATACTGTTTCTCTTAGAGAAATAACATTCTTTATCCTAGATCCGATGTCCAGTTTTCACAAGCTGATTGCTGAGAAGGTTCTAGGCGGCGTCTGTTAAAAAAGCATTGCTTTCTGTTAATTAGACATGTGCAAGCCAGCCAGCGCACCATAGCCTTAATTGCAGAAATGATCCACACTGCTAGTCTGGTTCACGATGACGTTATTGACGATGCAAGTTCTCGAAGAGGAAAACACACAGTTAATAAGATCTGGGGTGAAAAGAAGGTATGGTTTTTTTGTTTTTTTTTTTTTTAAATCTGTCTTACTGAATCACATGCTTTTTGGACCGCATTTGTTTCTCAGATTTGTCTCATTAAAAATACGTTTGCTCAAATGTAATATGGTCTTCTGAATTTCAAAGAAGTATTCATGTCTTGTCTATATACAGATATTTGATAAATAAATAATAAAAAATACCATGGAAAAATAAACTTAGTATTTCTAATAGAATTCCTTTGGTTATGAGGAAAGGGATTTTCATGGGTATCCAAAAAGTGTATTTCATGAGGAATCAAACATTTTACTTTTGGGCTTAGATTACCCAGATTCAGTTTAATTTTTTAAACATTTGTTTGAGTGCTGCATATAAATGTCAAAGCAAACAAAACTAAAAAAAAAAAAAAGGAAAAAGAAACCTCAGAGATACTGTTCTACCATGAAAATTCTATCTTTTGAAATAGAAGTTCTGTAATTGGATTTAGTTCGTATATGTATATATTAAAGCATATTTCTGTATTATTAGCATTGGGAATATGAGAAACAGGGACTTTGATTTAAGGATGCATAGATTCTGGGTTAAAGGATGAGAATAAAGTTGAACAGATGAGAATGAAAATGCACAGGCATCCATCACCATCACCACACACGTGCCTCCACTGAAGAGCAAACAAAAAGTTTGTGCAGGCCAGGCACAGTGGCTCACGCCTGTAATCCCAGCACTTTGGGAGGCTGAGGCGGACGGATCACCTGAGGTCAGGAGTTTGAGACCAGCCTGGCCAACAGGGCGAAACCCTGTCACTACTTAAAAAACAAAAAAAATTAGCCAGCGTGCGCCTGTAATCCCAGCTACTCAGGAGGTTTAGGCAGGAGAATCACTTGAACCTGGGAGAAGGAGGTTGCAGTGAGCCGAGACTGCACCACTGCACTCCAGCCTGGGCAACAGAGTGAGACTCCATTTCAAAAAAAAAAAAAGGTGTGTGCAACTAGAACTACCCCACCTTCACCTCCTTTCTTTCACAGATTTATAGTATTCCTGGTTAATTCCTATTGTCCGTATTAAAAGAAGATATACACACACACACATACACACACATACACACATATATATGTTTATTATTATCTTCACATGCTGATGTTATTTGAACATAAATGACTTTGTTTTGAAATGGAGTCCTGCAATTTCATTTATATGCCTTTTATTTCAAATTTTAGATGGAAAGGCTTTACGTCCTGTTGACTAAATTCTGTACATCAGAAGGTTGGCCGAAAAAGCAGATGGCGTTTTGATTTGGAGAGGACGTGGGTAACTCTGTGACCCGTCCCTGCAATCAGCTGTGTCTGTTTTCAGGCAGGGCCAGACCTAAAGCCTTATTTGGAGCCTTGGGTGGGGGAAGAGGATCAAGAGAACAAATGATGGTCTCCGCCTTGGCTAGCCCCTGTGTGTCTGCCTCGGCCATTAGGGGCCTCTTTCTGAGGGCAGGCCAGGGACACATGTGCTGCTCTCACCTGCCTCTTTCAGTTCTGACAGCCATCTGCTTAGCACAGGGCTACTTGCCAGTTCCTACCTGTTTCTGCCTCTGACCCACAAATGCTACGTTACCGGTACAAAAACCCACACACACTGTGCCCTCTCGGTGAGCCCTTGTTAGGCCTGGCCTGGGCTTCCTATCTCTTCTTTCCTTTAACTCCCACCCCTGGCTGTCCACAGTCCTGTGGCTTCCATGTCATATGCTGGACCTTTTGGTCTCTAGGATCCCCCCAGCCAGGAGAAGAAAGAAGTAAAAGCCAATGGATCTTGAGCCCTGAGCTGCTAATGATGTAGGGGTTGGGTGGGAGAATATAAGTGGGTACCTATATATCATAATTTGTAAAATGACTTTATAAGCATATACTTACATCAGGATCTCTTACATAATATGTATATTACATAAAGTGGTGATTAATTGGTAAACACACTGAACATCACTATTTTAGATACCAGAGAACTAAGACGATAAGTACCTAAAATAGGTGTGTTGAAAATTCTGTGAACTCTAGCCTTTATGACTAATTACTACAGAATATAACACTTAACGGCCGGGCGTGGTGGCTCATGCCTGGAATCCTAGCACTTTGGGAATCCTAGCACTTTGGGAGGCTGAGGCAGTTGGACTGCTTGAGGCCAGGAGTTTGAGACCAGCCTGGCCAACATGGTGAAACCTCATCTCTAGTCGAAATACAAAAATTACCTGGGCGTGGTGGTATACGCCTATAGTCTCAGCTACTCATGAGGCTGAGGTGGAAGGATCGCTTGAACCCAGGAGGCAGAGTCCGCAGTGAGCTGAGATCGTGCCACTGTACTTCAGCCTGGGCAGCAGAGCAAGACTCTTTCTCAAAAAAAAAAAAAAATTGAACATAACATATATATCTTTAAATATGCAAATTAATATACATAGCACGTATTTCATTATAGCATATAATTCAACTATTTATGCAGTAATTTATAACTAGTTGCTAGTACAGTGTAGACATCCATCACAGTCTAAAGAAGACTGGAAAGATGTTGATTGCTTAGTGTTCAATGGAAAAAAATTTTTGTGTGTGTCTGGGAGTGAGGGGCAGTGTCACATAGTACAAAAAGCATTTCACTTGGAGCCAAAATTCTTTGGTTTAATTTTCATTGAAAATAACATGTTTCGTGCCATGCTCTGGGGTGTGCTCAGTGCTAGCTGAGATGATTCCTAATCCGAGCTCCCGCTCCACCCCACCCTCCCCGTTGACCTGGGAGTATAGAGACTAGAGCATCACTGACTGGTATGCAAGATGTGATGGTCGCAGCATGTACGGGTGTTGTACTCACACAAAAGGGAGGCATCTGACCAGACTTAGGGATCGGGGGTGACTTCTTAGAAGTGGCAACTGAACTAATTATGCAAATAAGTCCACTCAGTGAAGAAGGGGGCAGAACTTTTTGAGCAGAAGGAACAGTAAGTGGAAAGGCATAAGGGAAGAGTGAACATCCAGTGTAATGAAACTGAAGGCAGCTGCATTTTGGTGGGGCTGGTGGGTGAAACTGCTCTCCCTCTCCAGGCATTGATTTCTTCAACTGTCAACTGGGGAGATGGACATGGTCATCTCTGAGAGCCAGTCCAGTTCAAGCACTGTCCCAAATCTGTAACCGATTGTTACGAACTGGGAAGAGTGACATGGTCATCTCTGAGAGCCAATCCAGTTCAAACACTGTCCAAATCTGTAGCTGATTGTTACGGACTCCTGTTGAGGAAGAGGAAGGTAAAAACACCTGCATCCAAGATGAGCCTCCACGTCCACGGAGCTCCCTTCCAGTCAGGTTCATCGTTGGCTCTACTGCTCTGATAAATTTTTCTGAACGTTTTGTTTTCCCCCTGTCTTTTTCTAGGCTGTTCTTGCTGGAGATTTAATTCTTTCTGCAGCATCTATAGCTCTGGCACGAATTGGAAATACAACTGTTATATCTATTTTAACCCAAGTTATTGAAGATTTGGTGCGTGGTACGTTGATTCTGATTTTTCTTCTTTGTTATTCAGTCCTGGTGTGTAGCTAGGCAATGAAACCACCTCTCAAATGACTCTTTTCCTTCTTTATAGGTGAATTTCTTCAGCTTGGGTCAAAGGAAAATGAGAATGAAAGATTTGCACACTACCTTGAGAAGACCTTCAAGAAGACTGCCAGCCTGATAGCCAACAGTTGTAAAGCAGTATGTACGTTCTGTCTTTCTTCAAGTTAAAGCCTCATAGCTCTTTTTTGGGAGCTAATTCTCCTAGAAAATATTTCAGTGAAGAATCTTAAAATAGTATCCAAAAATCCCAAGAGGTTAAGGAGGAAAAGAATGACATCCCCAAACAGCAGAGGATTTCTGCTGTGTTTTCATTTTTGCTATCTTCTTTTGGTATGCAGGTGTTAACTTTTCATCTTTTCTTCCCAAGAACTGAATCAAAATAAGCTTTCCTGCACCTTCCCCAATCTAATTGCCAAACTGTGTATCATTTTGAACAATTTACCGTAATTTCTCTAATGATTGATGTCACACACACTCTTTGTGATACTTTACCTTTTAAAAATGAAGTGCTCTGTTCTTTAATATAACATTTACCCAGGAAAAGATATCTATTAGATTGTACTAGCATTCTATATACTTTTTTTTTTTTTTTTTTTTTTTTGGAGACAGAGTCTTGCTGTGTGGCCCAGGCTACAAAGCAGTGGTGTGATCTTGGCTCACTGCAACCTCCACCTCCCAGGTTCAGGCAGTTGTCCTGCCTCAGCTTCCCTAGTAGCTGGGATCACAGGTGTGCACCATCACGCCTGGCTAATTTTTGTATTTTTCCTAGGGTTGGGATTTTGCCATGTTGGCCGGGCTGGTCTCAAACTCCTGGCCTCGAGTGATCCACCTACCTTGGCCCCGCAGAGTGCTGGGATTATAGGCATGAGCCATCGCGCCTGGCCAATCCTTCTAATATTTTACATGAAATATAAACAAGTCCTATTTCTTCAGAGTACAAAGTGAGTATAAGCCATAACTGTTTCTCCCCTTGCTTTCTCCCTGGCCTTCCCTCCACTGTGCATACACTTGTATACATTTTTTTTTTTTTAATGAGTAATTTCTTTAATCTGTAGACAAATATGTGGTATTCATTGTTAGTCCAAGAATGAGAAACAGTCTCTCCAAAGAATTGTTTCTCTGCCCATCTCTAAGCCTGACAGATACACAGAGATAAAACCTGGACAAATGACCTTCCCATGTGATTACAGCCACAAAATAAGGAAGACTTGTAAGGGTCACATGTCAATTGCTGCCATGATAGACTCCTAAGATAATTAACAGGTAAAGAGAGCTTTTGCTCAGACCTCTCAGGTGAAAAAGTCTCTTGCTGTTAGTGTCTCTGTTTTGAAAAGTGTCAAGAAATGTATAATTGCAAGCCAGAAACAAATGAGGACAATCTTTTCTTCCTAAAAAGACTTAATGGAAACTTTAAGGAATGTGAATTATGTAGAACATGCCAGCCACAGTCTCAACCACTTTTGTCTTTTTATTAAAAGGGCTATTATGTTTTTATTTCCAAGAAATTATGTGGGTCTTTTTTTTTTTAAGTGAGATGGAAGAAAGTATAGACACAAGATACTAAATAAGAGAATAGCCTATTTTAAATGGGTGTTCTAACACTTTTACAGTAATCCTTTATATATTATCGTGCCCTTGATGGCCCAAATCTCCCTGAAGGTCAGGATCCATCCTCTTAACACATTAGGATGCCTTAATATTACTTATTAATATTTATCCTTAAGAGGATGTGTTAAGTGAGGCCCATTGATAATTTCACAAGTTTGAGACTGCAATCTTAGAAGCATTAGCATGGCCAGGCGAGGTGGCTCACACCTGTAATCCCAGCATTTAGGGAGACTGAGGTGGAAGGTTTGCTTGAGACCAGAAGTTCAAGACCAACCTAGGCAACATAGCAAGATCCCCTCTCTACTTAAAAATAATATTTAAAAAATAAAGTCTTACAAGCATTAGTAGTAGTGAGACTGTTGGAATTGGAAACACCAAGACTTACTGTGTGCACCACGCGGACATCCCACAGGCACAGGGGGCGGCACCAAATTGGAGCTAGCACAGAAATTCACTCAGTGATGGAATCTTACAAATGGTCCAAAGAAATGGACCTGAGTCGTGATAGAGAGGTTTCCTCATGCTCACCGTTCTCTGCTTAAGAAGCCAAAGATAATGCACAGGAATTCTTTTATGAAGATATGCAATTCATTCTTCAAAGATTAGCAACTGAACAGTGAACATGTTAACGTGGCTGGACCCTTATTAAAAATGAAATGTTTCCTGCTGCCCACTAGGGGGCATGCTGGCATCGTCCCAGCACTACCTCCTTTTCATGTGATTTATTCCTAAACTCCAGAGCTCTTAGAATAATAAAGCAAAATCATAGTGTGAGCTATTTGAATAAAAGTTTCTATATTTAAGTGCCTATGGGTGGAAATATTCCAGAGGTGTTATGGATTCAAAATGGCTATTTTTATGTACTCTTGGTATTTAAAATGCAAAGCCATGCGAGATCCAAAGAAATGCATGCAAAGCAAATTAGACACACCAAAAAGAGGGGAGGAGGAGAACTGAAAGAGCAGAATTATTACAGAAGAAGAACTAACAGGATTGCAAAATGTATTGAGAATTGGAGGGAAACTTACCAGCTGCATTCTACTAAGGATGCCATTTCTTCGTCTCCCCTCCTTTTTTTAGTGAAAATAATATTAACATCTAAGAGAGGGCTGTCTATGGGGATTGTTTTGTGATTGACTGATATTAAAATAGAATCCGTTTTAGGCCAGGCACGGTGGCTCACACCTGTAATCCCAACACTTAAGGAGGCCAGGGCGAGTGGATCACTTTAGTCCAGGATTTCGAGACCAGCCCGGCCAACATGGCAAAACCCCATCTCTACTAAAAATACAAAAATTAGCTGGGCGTGGTGGTGCACACCTGTGATCCCAGCTACTTGGGAAGCTGAGGCAGGAAAACCGCTTGAACCCGGGAGGTGGAGGTTGCAGTGAGCCAAAATCACTCCACTGCATTCCAGCCTGGGCAACAGAGCGAGACTCTCTCTCAAAAAAAAAAAAAAAAAAAAAGCAGAATTCTTGTTATTATCAAAAGATGACTTATTTATTTACATACATACTCATGCAAAATACATTTTGTAGCTTAGTGATGAAGACTGTGGCTTGTTCGCCAGAAAATCTGGTGGGAATGAGACCTGAGAGGTCAGGGGGTCTGTCCAGTTGTGCAGCCAGACAGCAGCTGAGCCGGGACTTGAACCCAGAGCTGAGTATGGTAATCCTGCCTTTTCTGTCTCTCTCTCTTTTTTTTTTTTTTCCTGAATTTCTGTTCTCTCCAGGGCAGCTTGTGGCCTGGAATTAATGGGCTGTCTTCCTATTACTTGATTTTCAAAGCCTTCGGTACCACTACGGAATTGCATATTGTGGGTAACGTTAGCAGAACACTCTTTTTTATTTAATTCATTTTTTTGAGACAGAGTCTTGCTCTGTTGACCAGGCTGGAGCTCAGTGGCACAGTCTTACCTCACTGCAACCTCCACCTCCCAGGTTCAAGTGATCCTCCCACCTCAGCCTCTCGGGTAACTGGGATTACAGGCGCCCACCACCACATGCCACACCTGGCCTCTTTTTTTTACAATATTCATATCTATCTATAGGCCTCATTCAGATCTTGCCACTTGGGAACCGTTATAACAAAAGGGAAACCGTACTTTTCTGTTCCAGCATCCAGTCCGGGATCTCACGTTGCATTTAGGGGTCATGACTCTGTAGTCTCTTGTCATCTACAACAGTATTTCTTTGCCTCTCATTTACCTTGGTATTTGGAAGAGTGCAGGCCAGTTATGTTGTTGAGCCTCTCAGTGGGGCTTCTCTGATATTTCTCAAGATTCGATCCAGGTTATGAATGTTTGGCAAGAATACCACAAGAGCGGTGCCGTCCTCAGCTCCTCACACCAGGAGGCACGTGCTGTCTCTCTGTCCTGCTACCGGTGATGTGTGCCTGGATCACTTGATTAGGATACTGTCGGGCCGGGCGCCGTGGCTCATGCCTGTAATCCCAGCACTTTGGGAGGCCGAGGTGGGCGGATCACCTGAGGTCAAGAGTTCAAGACCAGCCTGGCCAACATGGTAAAACCCTGTCTCTACTAAAAATACAAAAAATGAGCCGGGCATGGTGGCGGGCACCTGTAATCCCAGCACTTTGGGAGGCCGAGGCGGATGGATCACCTGAGGTCAAGAGTTCGAGACAAGCCTGGCCAACGTGGGTGAAACCCCTTCTCTACTAAAAATACAAAAATTAGCCGGGCATGGTGGCACAGGCCTGTAGTCCCAGCTACTCAGGAGGCTGATGCAGGAGAATTGCTTGAACCCGGGAGGCGGAGGTTGCAGTGAGCTGAGATTGCACCATTGCACTCCGGCCTGGTCAACAAGAGTGAAACTCCATCTCAAAAAAAGAAAAAAAAAAGGATACCATCTGCCAGTTTCTTCAATCTAAAATTACTATTTTAACCTATTTTGGGTGAAGTATTTTCAGATTATGTAAAGATTATTCTGATGGTTGTCAAATGGCTGTTTTTCTATTTTCATCATTTCTTCTATATCACTCTTCTACAAGACAGCTGGTATTCTATTGTTTTTTTATTATTATTATTTCATTCTCAAAAGAATGAAGTGAAGTGTTGGTATTCCATTTAAGGAAGCTCTTAACTGTATGGGCTCTTGGATTCTTATTTTATTCTGTATCTTTTTTTTTTTTTTTTTTTTGAGATAGGGTATCACTCTGTTGCCCATGCTGGAGTAGTGCAGTGGCGCAATCTCGGTTCACTGCAACCTCCACCTCCCGGGCTCAGGTGATCCTCCACCTCAGCCTCCCGAGTAGCTGGGATTACATGCGCCCGCCCCCATACCCAGCTGACTTTTTGTATTTTTAGTAGAGATGGGGTTTTGCCATGTTGCCCAGGCTGGTCTCAAACTCCTGGCCTCAAGTGATCACCACCTTGGCCTCGCAAAGTGCTGGGATTACAGGCGTGAGTCACTACGCCCAGCCATCTTATTTTATTCTGTAGATTATAACACTGTCATTATTTATTTTAATACTCAATTATCCAACGTATGGCCCATGGAGGAGACCCTTTAATCTGGTTCTGTGTCCTCCTATCGTTTTTTCAGCACCCCATTTCTGGCAGGAGATATTCAGCCCTGTTATTCACTGTTCTCCAAGGAACCCACATTCCTTTTGGTGGAAAATGGTGTTAAGAAACCAGAATTTGAGTATTGGGTGTCACCGTTTCTAGACCCACCCAATGGACAGAGCTAGGAAATACATGTATGTATTATATGTAATGTAGGTAGATACATGTATATCTTTCTGTACCCATCCGCACTTATTCAAAACCATGAAGTATCAAACAGATAGTTCTCAATCCATCTAACACCACAGGATTTGTGGTTTATTCCAGGATTCCATCTTTCCATGTTTGTAACTCACTTCCCAAACAATGAGAGACCCGGCTCCTGTTCTCCACGGTGTATTTATTTGCACAATCCAAGAATATACCATAGGAGTTTCCAGATTCATGACTCATACATATGTCTGTGAAAAGCAAACCCAGTAGCTAGACTCCAGTATTTGCCATTCCTTTTGTCTTGGGCCTGAGGATAATAGAATCAAAGTTTATCTGTTCAAAAGTTACCTTTCTCTGTGGATCAGTGTGGTTATGTTATTATTTGGAATATATTAACCCATTTATGCTAGCGTTCCACTATTGGAACGCTAAGCTTGTGGAGTTATTTCTATCCTACTGCTCAATGTCATTACCAAGGTCTGATTTTTCACACAAAAAAATTTGCAACCTCCAGCATAAATGGGTTAATAGTTGGGTTCATTTTTATTCCATTTTAGGGATTCCCTTTCATTCTTGCTGATTTCGGGTTTTGGTTTTGAGCGTTTTGTTATTGTTGCTGTTGTTTTGAATGTTTGAAACAATGTGGCCGGGCGCAGTGGCTCACGCCTGTAATCCTAGCACTTTGGGAGGCCAAGGCAGACGGATTGCTTGAGCCCAGGAGTTTGAGACCAGCCTGGGCAACATGGCGAAACCTCTTTCTACAGGAATACAAAAATTAGCTGGGCGTGGTAGTGCACACCTGTAGTCCCAGCTACCTGGGAGGCTGAGGTGGGCGGATCACCTGAGCCCAGGGAGGTTGAGGCTGCAGTGAGCCATGATCACACCACTGCACTCTAGCCTGGCAACAGAGTGAGACCCTGTCTAAAAAAAGAAAAAGAAAAATTAGCTCCAAAAGTCAGAACTGTGCAATACAGTAACTCTCCCTTTTGCCCTGTTCTCTTCCCCTGCCCCCTTGTAGGTAAGCAGTCTTGTTCGTTTCTGGTTCCTCCTTCCTGGGTTTCATTTCGCACAAACAAGCAGCCACAAGTATGCCCAATCTTCCCTTCTTTCTTACAGAAGAGGTAGTACCCTAGACTGCTCTGCTTTACTTTGCATTTCTTAACAGTTTATTAGGAAAATGATTCCACATTGGTTTGTAGGATCTTCCTCATTTTTAAAACTGCTGTGTCAGGGCTGGGCATGGTGACTCATGCTTGTAATCCCAGCACTTTGGGAGGCTGAGGTGGCCAAATCATGAGGTCAAGAGTTCAAGAGCAGCCGGGCCAACATGGTGAAACCCGTTCTCTACTAAAAATACAAAAATTAGCTGGGCGTGGTGGTGCGCACCTGTAATCCCAGCACTTCGGGAGGCCAAAGCACGCAGATCACTTGAGGCCAACATGGTGAAACCCTGTCTCTACTAAAAGTACAAAAATTAGCCAGCTGTGGTGGTATATGGCTGTAATCCCAGCTATTTGGGAGGCTGAGGCACAAGAATAGCTTGAACCCGGGAGGTGGAGGTTGCAGTGAGCCGAGATCACGTCACTGTACTCCAGCGTGGGCTACAGAGTAAGACTCCCATCTCAAAAAAATTAATAATAATAATTAATTAAAACTTTTTTTAAAGCTTCTGTATCAGATCCCATTGTGTGGACATAGCATGGTTTGTTCAACCAACCTTCTATACATGGGCATTTAGGTTTCGTTTTGCAATTACAAACACTACTACAAGGGCTGGCCTTGCATAAACCTATTTTTGTGTTGTGAGAGGAGTGCCTGCAGGGTGAATTTAGGGGTAATTGCACATATGGTTTTGTTAGGCAGCACCACATTTCCCTCTGTTGGGTCTGTACCAGATGTGTTTCCACCAGCAGCTTTTCAGAACCTCTTTTCCCACAGCCTTACTAACTGAATGTGCCATAACACTTTTGAGTTTTTGCTAGTCCAGTAGAGGAGAATGTATTGCGGTGGACTTTTAATTTACATCTCTCCTTTCTGAGTGAGTGGAACATTTTTCAGATGCTTAAGGGCCATTTATTTATTTATTTATTTATTTATCGGAGTCTTACTCTGTCACCCAGGCTGGAGTGCAGTGGCACGATCTCGGCTCACTGCAACCTCCGCCTCCCAGGTTCAAGCAATTCTCCTGGCTCAGCCTCCCAGGTAGCTGGGATTACAGGCGTGAGCCACTGCGCCCGGCCCTTCCCCATCTTGTTGAGACAAGGCTTGTAAGGATGTGATGCAAGGTGTGAACGTTCCCCAGAAAGAAGTGCATATGCACAACACAGCCTGGCTGCAGCATCTGCTTCAAACAAAACAGTCGGTCGAGCTCCACTTTCTTTGACTTAATCATTCTTCATGCTCCACCCATTTCCGGAAAGATGTGAGGCATCTCTCTGATGCTGAGCGCAAGTCTGCGTACCTCTTTGCCTTCTTGTATGTTGTGCCATGTTGTGTCTAATTTGTGGCAGTTGTTTTCTGTTTTCCTGCCACAGATCCAGACAGTCCTGACCTGGGATGGGGAAGCAGGACTCTCTGGCATGGTCTTTATGCCACCCCAGGGAAATCTGGGATAGTTGAAATCTGAGCAGTAATGTCCCTTCGCCATGTGTCAGGCAGAAGCCGCCCACTAAATAACCTCTGTGTCAGCATGTGTGGGCGCAGAGGGGGCAGTGCAGACACACTGCAGCTTTGTGCGTACTTGGACACGTTCCTTGACCTCTTGGAGGTTCCATTTTATTGCCCAGCATAGAAGCAGCACAGCAAAGTGATGGAGAGAACAGTACCTAGAGCCAGACCATCTGGGATGAAATTCAGGTTCCAGCATGTCAGAGCCATGTAATGCCTGGGACCGTCTGTGCCTCAGTTTCTCGAACCTCATAAGTGACTTAAAAGGTGAGAATTCTCAGAACAGTGCCTGGCACATAGTGGATACTCAGGAATTGTTAGCTTTTATCATCACCAACCACATAATCCATATTTGTGGGATATTGTGAGGTTTAGCTCAAATCATACCAAGTACTCATCATACGTGCTCCACACATTTTACTCCATTAAAATGTTCACTAACAGATTTTTAGGCCGGGCGCGGTGGCTCACACCTGTAATCCTAGCACTTTGGGAGGCTGAGTCAAGCAGATCACCTGAGGTCAGGAGTTTGAGACCAGCCTGGCCAACTTAGTGAAACCCCGTCTCTACTAGATACAAAAATTATCTGGGCATGGTGGCGCATGGAGGCTGAGGCAGGAGACTCGCTTAAACCCGGGAGGTGGAGATTACAGTGAGCCCAGATCGTGCCGCTGCACTCTAGCCTGAGTGACAGAGAGACTCTGTCTCCAAAAAAAGAAATGGATTTTTAGAAAATCTTTCACTTTCCAGGAAGAAAGTTTATATTCTCTATGGCTTTGTGTGGAGGAAACAGCATTAATCTCACTACAGGAGACTGCTTCACTCTCAGTGATTTCAATCTAGGAATATCTTGGTTCCCAGTATCATTCTGGCCTGAGCTCAGCACATCCCAGGCTGCCCAGATCTTGCCATGCTCTCCTCTGAGCCAAGCTGATCTTAGCTTCTCAGAAGTTTCTGAATTGTCCCCCATGTGGTCTCCCAGACTCTTTAGTTGAAAAAAGGAGCCCTGCCTGACTGCCCAGAGGTCAGTGCCTGCCCACGGGAAGGGGTTTGCTGTTGAAAGCAGTTACTGTTCACTCAAGTCCGTGGCCACCTGACCCTTTATGGTGCATGCAATTTTACCATGTACTTATGGCCAAGCCCTACATAGTCAACAGACCTCATTAAGTTGTCAAAAAGCATTCTCAGGCTGAGGACATTATGCGACCTGGCTTCAGTTGGCAGAGGTGCGTGGACACTGCCAAGGCTCCTATTTCTGGTTCCAGTGGATGAGGAGGAGGACAATTATTCATAATAATGGCAAACAGCAGGGTGCGGTGGCTCACACCTGGTGGTAATCCCAACGCTTTGGGAGGTGGAGGTGGGAGGATCATGAGCCCAGGACTTTGAGGCCAGCCTAGACAACATGGTGAGACTCCATCTCTACGAAAAAATTAAAAATTAGCTGGGTGTGGTTGCACGTGCCTGTAGTCCCAGCTACTCAGGAGACTGAGGCGGAAGGAACCCTTGAGCCTGGGAGTTCAAGGTTACAGTGAGCTGTGATTGCACCACTGCACCCCAGCTTGGGCAACAGAGTGACATCCTATTTCTAAAAAGAGATAATAATAGCAAACACACATTGAGTTCTAACCAGGCGCCAGGCACTATACTGAGGGTTTAAATGCAGCATCATGTCTGTTTCTCACAGTAACGCCACAAGGTAGGTGCTTGTGATTTCCACATTGTACAGATGAGGAAGCTGAAGCCGAGAGAGGTTCAGTAACATGCCGACGTCACGTGGTACTTGTAAAGGTCACAAATGCAGCCCCACAGTCTCACGGCAGAGCCTGCAGCGCTGCACCACACGGATGCCTGAGCCAAGTTCACTCCCTGACCGGAGAGCCACAGAGGCAGGACCGAAGGTCAGGGGACAGGGTTTCCTAGCATCTGCGAGCCCTTCAGAAAGGCAACTAACTGCAGCGCTCCAGCTGGCTTTCTCACGGAGATTGAGCAGAGACAGACCTCTCTCCGGTAGACACAGACCGTCTCTCCCCTCCCCCGTGTTGGTTTTACCCAGGCTTTGTTTTCTGAAAATGTGGCTGGGCCTGCTTAACATGCTTAGCAGGGCACTGGGAAATGCACTTCAGTGGCCGGTGCCAGCTAGCTTTTTGGAGTTTTAAAAAGACTTTCCGAAGTCTTATTTCTCCCCCACTGAGAGGAGGGAAAAGGGTTTTTATACAGTAACTCCTTTTGAGAGAAATGTGGAAACAGTGGGACCAGTGAAGTTCCTTCTGATAATAAAAAAGCGATATCTGTGTCTGAAGCAGGAGGCTTGAGACGATTTTTATGGACAAAGCAAGAAATAACTGCATTCAGAAACAGGTGAAATTCCCAAAGATGATGAAAAGGACTACAGATGGGGAAATTGTGTGTGATTACATGAGTATCTCTTCCTGAAATGAGGGACACATTGATGGAGATTATTAAAGCCAACAGTAATTGGGCTCGCTTGCCGAGTGCTGGAAGTCAGTATTTCACAGATGAGGGTCTGTTTCTTGTGCATGTCAGGAAGGTTTACTTAGCCTGTTACCAGCAGAATTAGTCCAGCTGTAGCTCCGTTTTTCCTAAGCAGTGGGAAAGGCTGCTTATCCTGTCTGAAAGCAGGGGCTGGAGAAGGGGAATTTTCTTAGAATTTAACGACACAGTCTGAGGCCGAAACTCTGTGATTGGAAATGCGGTTTTGTACATGCTTGGTGTCCCTCTGATGTCAGCGTCTCCTGACTGTGTATAATCTAGCCCCGCTACCTCCTATTTTAAGGAATTCCTTCAGTCAGGGGTCAGCTGCTGTGCTGCTGCCTGGAAGCAGCTTATCTCAGAATGCTCTTTCTGTTTCAGGTCTCTGTTCTAGGATGTCCCGACCCAGTGGTGCATGAGATCGCCTATCAGTACGGAAAAAATGTAGGAATAGCTTTTCAGGTTGGTATGCTTTTTATTTGTAAGAATGGTGGCACAGTGATACAGTCAGCATTCTCCCCTAGTGTGGAATTGCCAAAATAGTAGGAACGATGGCAGCGATGTTGGCCTGGCGGTGCTCCTTACATCCCATTTTTCCTTTTGCCAGCTAATAGATGATGTGTTGGACTTCACCTCATGTTCTGACCAGATGGGCAAACCAACATCAGCTGATCTGAAGCTCGGGTTAGCCACTGGTCCTGTCCTGTTTGCCTGTCAGCAGGTAAGTGTTACGAACTCCCTTCGACACACCACTGATAGCCCCACAGAACTGATGTCCCGCGACACACCTGATGGGAAGGTTGCATAACGGAATCGATGGGAAGGCATTCAGGTAAGAGATCACAGGTCTGCCTTTGATCCTGGCTCTGAGTGAGATGTTAGGGCTGGTCATTTCACCTTGCTAAGCCTGTTTCCTTATCTGTAAAATTGAGAAGATCAGCTTTCTCCCAGGGGGGTTGTGAGGATTAGCTAAGATCCTATTTAAGATCTTTGTGTCTTGTGGTGTGCCAGAGGCATTTGAGGTAGCATCGTGATTATTTCCATATATTTTGGCCACTGGCAAAGTGAACGGTTTCCAAGTGTTGATTATAGGACTGGACTCTGGTGGTCCTCAGAGCCCCTTAAAAGGCACAGGAAGCATCAGGGGCCTCCAAGCATAAGAAATTCTCCAGTTTTAGAAGTTTAATGAGACTCTGCTGCTCTGAGAGAGGCCTTAGAACTTCGGCCATTGCCTCAAAATGTCAAGAAGTCAGTGGAGTGCAGTAGACCCACATAGTTCCTTCTTTCTCCGGATCGAGGGACTGAGAAGTGAGGAAGTCAGTACAGCTGCCCTCGTGTCCCCCTTAATGTGAATGAAAGGCTTAGGAGGCTTCAAAGATGTTCCCTCGACTGACAAAGCAGACATCCTCACGGCCTCCTCTAGACGCTGGCCACATGGCTTGTGGCTGTACTGAATGTTACTTGAAATAAGTGAGACATTAGTTGGTGTTGGAACATCTTGTTAATAGATTTTCATCTTAGTAGTATTTAATTTGGTATGTAGCAAAGCAATAAGATGTTCATCACCGTGCCATGAAATTCAACATTAGCTCTTTGGTCTAAAATTATAGTAACTTTTGGTCTTTCAGAGATTTTGCCTCATTCTGTCTTCACGTTTACAAAGGTCAATCATGTCCTCCATAGAATTCAGTGATTCCACTGTGATACAGAAACCATGACCCTTGCTTTTGGTGGGTTTCTATTGGAGAGAGGAAAGATTATCTTTCACCCACTATCTAGCACAGCCATTGGCAGCGTGATTCTTCCCAGGGGAGGCTGATGTTCTGGGTGGCTGGGCCAGGCTACTTTGGCAGCTTGCTAGGGCTATGAATGGAGATGTCAGGGCACTTTGAAGGAACACCTGCCCTCATTATTACAAGGCTTCCATCCTCTCAGACTTTGGAGGCTGAGGTAAGAAGTGAAAGATATGCTATAAATAGGTCCTCTCTCCCAATGAGACTTACTTGCCAGCCCAAAATCAAGGAGCATCATACATGTGCCCAGTTTTGACAAAAATTTCTAAAAACCCCCTTTTGTACATTGAGGCATGAGTGAGGAACGTTTGAGCCGTGTAGATACTATGCCGGGGATTAGAAAAATGAGGCACTGGCTTCCACCTATACAACTGCGAACATTACTTCTCAGATGCTTGTTAGTAAACATGAGTGAAGGACAGTAAGATGGACTGAGTGTGCTGAAATCCAGCTAGCTTGGTAAAGATTCCTCTACCTAGGCTCTAAGATTGTCAGGATAGAAGGAAAAAGCCTCTCCCTGGAGAAGGCGCTGAAAACGTTTTGTTTGCTGTATTTGTAAAAATCTTCAAGTTGTTAAATACTTGTTATGAACCCCAGAATACTAAGTTATCGGTTGAGTCCTTCTTAAACCTTAAGTTTCACTCTGAATATATTTCGAAAGAAACTAACTTACTTTCCCCTCCACACACAAAGGAGTAACGGCTAACTCTGCCTTCATATATAGTGGGGGACAGGGGAGCTGGACCTGTTCTACATAGTATCTGTCAGTAATCTATAAGAGATTGAAAAATGCTGGTGAAGGCCGGGCGCGGTGGCTCATGCCTGTAATTCCAGCACTTTGGGAGGCCAAGGCAGGTGGATCACGAGGTCAGGAGTTCAACACCAGCCTGACCAATATGGTGAAACCCCGTCTCTACTAAAAATACGAAAGTTAGCCGGGCATGGTGGTGCACGCCTGTAATCCCAGCTACTCAGGAGGCCGAGGAAGGAGAATCATTTGAACCTGGGAGGCGGAGGTTGCAGTGAGCTGAGATCGCACCACTGCACTCTAGCCTGGGCGACAGAGTGAGACTCCATCTCAAAACAAAAAAAAAAAAGAGAAAGAAAGAAAAATGCTGGTTAAAAAACGCAAGCAAAAGGAAGAAAAAAGATTACTG
This sequence comes from Macaca nemestrina, assembly GCF_043159975.1. Taxonomy (NCBI): domain Eukaryota; kingdom Metazoa; phylum Chordata; class Mammalia; order Primates; family Cercopithecidae; genus Macaca; species Macaca nemestrina. The sequence goes on along the minus strand of NC_092133.1, from coordinate 117,245,997 downwards.
TACCCCGAGCCATGGTTTTGTGTGTGCTTTACTGGGAAATCCCAGTCATGAGGCACCTACTCACAGTCACCAGACAGCAGTGTTCTCATCTGCCCATAAGGCAGTGAGTTTAAAAGGCACATTGCAGCCTCAGAAAAGGGAACACAGAATGGAGTCCAAGCAGGAAGTGACTCTGGACAGAACTCATTTCAAAAGTAGACTGATGTTTCTGTCTTGTGGCACATGGGCCAGACGTTAGCCAAATATGTATTTATAAGTTGCCTTCTAATAAAACAGCAAGGTTAGGCTCTTTTGTGGAATACACTGTCAAACAAGAGATTCTTAGCAAGAAATGTGTCAAAAGATTTTTGGGACTAAAATTCATTCTGGGTAAAAACAAGTTCCAAAAATAACGTTAAGAATGTGCAGTATCTCCACTTAATGAAAATGTGTTTTTAGTTTACAAAGGATTCTTTCATACATTATCTCTAATCTCACAACTCCTCTTTGTGGTAGATATCATGGTGCCTATTCTACAAGTAAGAAACTGATGCTCAAACCTCGCCAAAATTAAACATCTGGTAAATGGCACAGCAGGGAACTGAACAAGTCTAAGACCAGTATTCATTTTATTATATCATACACAGTGTTATTGCCACTGGTAATGCTGAGAAGTTAGTAGCTATGATACCAAACAGGCCTTCCCACAGAGCAGGTAACTAACCCACCCGGGCACTGATGATACTCAAAGAATCATCTCTGTGTGATGTGTTTGTTATTATGAACAGCATACCTACTTAGTGGAGTTCTTTTTTTTTTTTTTTTTTTGAGACGGAGTCTCGCTCTGTCGCCCAGGCTGGAGTGCTGTGGCCGGATCTCAGCTCACTGCAAGCTCCGCCTCCCGGGTTCCCGCCATTCTCCTGCCTCAGCCTCCCGAGTAGCTGGGACTACAGGCGCCCACCACCTCGCCCGGCTAGTTTTTTGTATTTTTTAGTAGAGACGGGGTTTCACCGTGTTAGCCAGGATGGTCTCGATCTCCTGACCTCGTGATCCGCCCGTCTCGGCCTCCCAAAGTGCTGGGATTACAGGCTTGAGCCACCGCGCCCGGCCAAGTGGAGGAGTTCTAAGACGTCTGTAATCCTTTCCCTTTGGTAGGTGAGTTGTGTGTGCTGATGAGATGCTCTTTGAGCTTTTCCATTTGTGAACACTGGGCCAGGGCAAGCATTCTTGGGAAACCACCTTTTGCTTTTTAACTTGGTGTGGTGGGTTGTCTTGGAGTTTGCTCCACCCAGCACTTGACAGAAACCCCCTCTCTTTGGAGTTCCTTTATTTTTAACATCTCTCTTAAGGGGTTTCCTGGTAACAGTTGGTTCAGAGGATTTAAGAAGAGTTTTGGGGATTTCTGGAGAAGTCCCAGGGATGACAGCACCCTCCCATGTATGTATGTATATGTGTACATATTCTCTTTAAGAACCAAAACCTCAAGTTAATTGGATTTTGAAAGCTTCAGAAACAAAATGGAAGTGCTTTACTTTATCTGATGAAACTTCATCACTCTTCAAATATCTTTTTTAACAAAACCAAATCTTTCCTTTCTTCTGCTTCTCTTCCTTATTTGCTAAGTCACTAGACCCAAATGTCAGCTGTAGCCACGTTCCCAAATGCCATCACCAGCCCCTGCACCAGCTGCACAGGCCTTATGCTGTCGTGGTGACTAGTTGGTGCCTTAGAGTGACCCACGTTTTGCTTGGGAAAACTCATCTACTGATCACCTTGGCGGTTTAGTGTATGGATGGGTTTCACAGCGCTACAACCTGATTTACCCACAGGTGGTTTTCCTACTCTTAAAAACACCACCTGAGCAAACAGAACTTTTATTTGTCACTAAATCTGCAGGCAACTGTTCTTCCTGCTGTGTTTCTCTTTTCTTTTCCACCTACACATGGAGGGGACTGGGGAGTGCCCGGGGAAGAGTTCGATGTTTTGCATATTATAATTGCACACATGACATGTTTGGAAGGAAGGATGTAGTCACTCAATGCAAAAAATTTTTTCAAATTTTGCTTTCTCAGTGCTTTTCATAGTAAAAGCATCAGTGAAAACACCCAATCAGCACATCTTACTACACTTGCTGGTACTGTAGAAAAAGCTTATACATCATAAACACAGTAATGTCACCAGATGCCTACAAGAGGATCACATTAGTGTTAACGATAAAACCTTCTAGATATCCAGCAAGTATGTGGTATTAAAAAACGAAAACAGGCTATGTGTAGTGGCTCACACCCATAATCCCAGCACTCTGGGAGGCCCAGGTGAGAGGATCATGTGAAGCCAGGAGTTTGACACCAGCCCAGGCAACAAGGCAAGACCCCATCTCTATAAAAAATTGAAAAATTGGCCAGGCGCAGTGGCTCACGCCTGTAATCCCAGCACTTTGGGAGGCCAAGGTGGGCGGATCACAAGGTCAGGAGATCGAGACCATCCTGCCTAACATGGTGAAACCCCGTCTCTATTAAAAATACACAAAATTAGCAGGGTATGGTGGCATGTGCCCCGTAGTCCCAGCTACTCGGGAGGCTGAGGCAGAAGAATCGTTTGAATCCGGGAGGCGGAGGTTGCGGTGAGTCAAGATTGTGCCACTGCACTCCAGCCTGGGCGACAGAGTGAGACTCCATCTCAAAAAAAATTTTTTTTTTAATTTTAAAAAAATTAGCCAGCTGCATGCCTGTAGTCCCAGCTACTTGGAAGGCTGAGACAGGAGGATTACTTGAACCTATAGGAGTTTGAGGCTGCAGTGAGCTATGATTGCACCACTGCACTCCAGCCTGGGCAACAGAACAAGTCTCAAAACAAAACTAAAACCTACTTGATTTGGCTTTTTTACCACAGAAGTTGATTTGGGCTTCTCTGATTTCTTTCTAGTAGCTTGTTTTCTTCTTAAAACACCAGTAACTAAAGGAAATTACTGGTTTTCATAAGAACTAACCAGTTGCTGGCTCTATAAATTCTGTAAACACATTAGCAGTCTCTACATGTTTAGAGCTTTGTTCTGACACATATTTTGGTCTGAAAGAAACATTCTTTCTTCGTCTGTGATCACTCGGCTGAGGCTTTTCTATGTATGCCCTATTTTTTCTTCTAGGATTACTAATACCATGGTCATGGTTACAGGACAACAACTTTTTTCATCTTCAGGTTCACTGCCAGGGAAAAACTGGCAACTGCTATAAGCACTGACGTGGCCAAAACCAAACACATCTTACCTCTTCCGTGGAGCCGTAGACTGTTAGAGCTCAAGGGCTTCCGGTCATGAAGAGGAGAAGCCTAAGACCCCAGGGACTAAGGAAGTCACTCAGCTGTGGCAGTTGGTAGCCAAACCAAGACTAGAGCTCGGATCTAGGAAGTGAAGTGATTTGGTGTCCTGGCTTTTGTATTCTGTTAATGGTGACAGTTATAAATAGTTGCTAAGTATTGTAGAATATCGATTTTACCTTCAATTGGATTTTTACCTTTTTTTCCCCCCCTCTTCTTGCTATCAGATTAATTCAGGTCTTTTTTATAAACTACTCTAGTAACCTGTTTGTTCCGTCTACCTCTGACTCTCTTAGTTCCATGGTTCTCAACCTTGGCTGCACATTAAAAATATCAGAGTAGATGGGAAGGGGTTGAAAATCCTGGTGCCCAGACTAAGCACCAAGCCAATATAATCAAAATCTCTGGGAACAGGATCTAGGCAACTGTACCTCCCCAGGCAAGATGCAGTGGTTCACACCTGTAATCCCAGCACTTTGGGAGGCTGAGGTGGACAGATCACCTGAGGTCAGGAGTTCAAGACCAGCCTGGCCAATATGGCAAAACCCTGTCTCTACTAAAAATACAAAATTAGCCAGGTGTGGTGGCGCACATCTGTAGTCCCTGCTACTCAAGAGGCTGAGGCAGAGAATCGCTTGAACCAGGAAGGCGGAGTTTGCAGTGAGCTGAGATCGTGCCATTGCACTCCAGCCTGGGCGACACAGCGAAACTCCATCTCAGAAGAAAAAAAAAAACACAAAAACCTCCCCAGCTGATCCCAGTATGCAGTCAGTGTCATGCACCACTGCTCAGATCCACTGTACACACTGCTTAAGGCAGAGCTCTGTACGTAATGCTCTCTGCTCAGAAACCTCAATAGCTTTCAGTTGGTAATCAATTTAGTACTTAGAGTAGAATGCCTAATTCCCATCCTCATCCTAGGCCAGTGACTCGCAAAATGTTGGCAGAGACCAGAGATACTGGTGTCACCTGGGAATCTGTTAGAAATGCATGCCAAGGCTCCACCCCTACTCAATCAGAAACTGGGGGAGAGGCCCCACAAGCAGTACAGGCGATCCTGATACAATTTCAAGTTTACCAAGCATGTTGTTTTTTATTTTTTTATTTGAGATGGAGTTTCACTCTTGTTGCCCAAGCTGGAGTGCAGTGGCGCAATCTCGGCTCACTGCAACCTCCGCCTCCAGGGTTCAAGCAATTCTCTTGCCTCAGCCTCCTGAGTAGCTGGGATTACAGGCGTGCACCACCACGCCCGGCTAATTTTTTTATATTTTTAGTAGAAACAGAGTTTCACCATGTTAGCCAGGCTGGTCTCAAACTCCTGACCTCAGGTGATCCGCCCACCTCGGCCTCCCAAAGTGCTGGGATTACAGGCGTGAGCCACCTCACCCAGCCAGAACCATGTTGTTGTTGAGATGTACTTTATTCCTCCTGCCTCTCTTACTCAATGTTGGACTAGGATAAAACATCAGAATAAACAAGGACTAGTGTCTCTCCTCCTGTACACCACCACAGTGCCTAGGCATAGACAGTGGATGCCTCTTAGCTCAGCTTTTGTTGCCACAGTTTATTGCTCCCCCACATCATTTAGACATTTAATTACATTTTTGTTGTTTCTTATTTCCTATTGTTACAAACTAGTGTTAGAACACTTGTTTCCCCCAAGAGAAATAAACAGATTTTCTCTCTTTTTTCTTAGTTCCCAGAAATGAATGCTATGATCATGCGAAGGTTCAGTTTGCCGGGAGATGTAGACAGAGCTCGACAGTATGTGTTACAGGTAAGACTATTTTTAAAAGAAAGGCAGCAGCAGGAACAACATGGCAAAGTCCTTTAATCCAAAAATGTAAACATTAAATTACAGATACAAGACTGTTTGGTCAACTCTTGATGTGACAAAAACTGAGAAGGGAAAACTCGTTTTTCAGATTTTTTGTTTTCATTTCTCTTCTAGACTACTTAGGAAATATTTTGTTTTAACTGGTCTTGGGTAAGGCACAGATATTAATGTCTGGTAAAAGGTACCTAAGTGATTCTGGTGAACTGTTAGTGTTGAAGCAGAGTGGTGTGGAACCAGCCTTCCCTGTGTCCATCAGCAGAATCACTAGGCCCCCAGTCACCCAGCCTCAGCCCCAGCCTCATCCGTGTCCCCATCCGTGACCCCACGTGGGCTGCAGCTGCACTGCTGCAATGGGCTACTCCTAATTGGGCTTTCCTAGTCTGTCCTACCTGTTATAAAAGTGTGACTAAAGACATGATCATTGAAAACAATTAAACCAACATAGGCAAACTATACATTTATACAAACATTTTTCTTTTAAAGGGAGAACCATTTAACCCTGTTTAGGGGCTAGTGGCTTGTTTTAAATATATTGCCACATATCTTCAGAAGCTTTCTGTGGAAGCCACATCTCTTTGCATGACTTGAGTTTTGGTGACTGACTCTCTTGAGAATGAGCCATTTCCAAGCTCACCATCATTTGCAGCCAACAGATCTGGATGAGTCGGAGTGAGCAAAAACATTGTTACAAAGCAAGTGTGCCGTGAGATCCGTACTTAGTGTGGTACCTGAAAGACTTCCAAATAATTACCGTTCTGATTCTTAAAACATTTAAAAAGCAACCCCCAACCCCTAAAAGGTTATTTTTCTCTTTTAACTGACTATGCTGTTAAGCCTCATCATTCACTATGGGTTACTGGCTTTTTTGGAGAATGGTTTAAAAGTACTATTAAAAACTATGGGAGGGAGCTGGAGCTGATAAAAGTCAATATCCCTGGGAGAGGTTCTGGCTTCAGAAATAATGGTATTATTGAAAGCTGGAGTGGGAGGTGGAACTGAAAAGAGGGAAATTAATAGTAGCACCTATGGAAAATAGCAAAGTTCCAGCAATCCTAGCCAGAAACGCATTTAGGGAAAACAAAAATCCACGGGAATGTTCTCTGAACAAATTCTCCAAAATTCTAGCTCCCTGTTCACCCACATAGCTTCTAGTCCTATTCCCTCATTAAATGTGAATAGACAACTCAGGGTTACAAATAAGTTGACTAAAGCTTGCTGAACAAAAGAGTGGGACTAAAATAACAGGGGGGGGGAAAAAAACTCAGGAAAAACATAAATAGGAGGATCCAAAAATATACCACATTCACAAAACAAGACAGGATCAGACTTTTTAAATGAGTAAGAGCAAGTTCTAAGAAACTGGAAATGACTGCAGAGCAAACTCCAGAGAACGTCTGCAATGTGAAATTGAGGAAATCCTCCCAAGTGTAAAACAGAAAGGGGGAAATAGTGAAAATAAGAAGAGCTACAAGGACCGGTGCCATCATGTAACAAGTATTTCGGGAAGAAAATTAAAAAGTGGTCACTTATGCAAGAAAAAGGTGTCAAGCCGGGCGCGGTGGCTCAAGCCTGTAATCCCAGCACTTTGGGAGGCCGAGACAGGCAGATCACGAGGTCAGGAGATCGAGACCATCCTGGCTAACATGGTGAAACCCCGTCTCTACTAAAAAATACAAAAATCTAGCCGGGCGAGGTGGCGGGCGCCTGTAGTCCCAGCTACTCAGGAGGCTGAGGCAGGAGAATGGCGTGAACCCGAGAGGCGGAGGTTGCAGTGAGCTGAGATCCGGCCACTGCAGTCCAGCCTGGGTAACAGAGCAAGACTCCGTCTCAAAAAAAAAAAAAAAAAAAAAAAAAAAAAAAAAAGAAAAAGGTGTCAAAACTGGCTCAATGAATAGCAAAAATACTGGGTGCTAGAAGGCAGTGGAGGAAGGTCTTGCAAATAATGATTAAACATTTTAAACCTAAGATCCATTAAATCTGAAGGCAAAAGAAAGTCACCACACATCGGGACTAAAACACTGACTTCCCATAAACACTTTTTTATTTTATTTTTCTGAGACGGAGTCTCGCTCTGTCGCCAGGCTGGAGTGCAGTGGTGCATCTCGGCTCACTGCAAGCTCCGCCTCCCGGGTTCAAGTGATTCTTCTGCCTCAGCCTCCTGAGTAGCTGGGAACACAGGCGCCCGCCACCATGCGCGGCTGATTTTTGTATTTTTAGTAGAGACGGGGGTTTCACCATGTTGGCCATTGTGGTCTTGATCTCATGACCTCGTGATCCGCCCAGCTCGGCCTCCCAAAATGCTGGGATCACAGGCGTGAGCACCACACCTGGCCTGCGTGAACACTTTCTGGGTAGGTTATTTGCAGATGTACTTCAGCAAAATGTGTGGAAAACACTGAGAGAAGGCAGGCTTCTGTACAAAAAGGAACAGCAAATTAAATGTGTCATGTTTTGAGCAATTGGTATAGAAAATCAGATTTCTTTCAACCACAGTGTTAGGAATATTCTATTTCTAAATGTCAGAGGGGTCTGGGCGCACTGGCTCACGCCTGTAATGCCAGCACTTTGGGAGGCCGAGGCGGGTGGATCACTTGAGGTCAGGAGTTTGAGACCAGCCTGGCCAACATGGTGAAACCACGTCTCTACTAAAAATACAAACATTAGCCAGGCGTGGTGGCACACGCCTGTAATCCTAGCTACTAAGGAGGCTGAGGCACGAGAATCCCTTGAGCCTGGGAGGCGGAGGTTGTGGTGAGCCAAGATCACACCACTTCACTCCAGCCTGGGCAACAGAGCAAGATTCTGTCTCAAAATAAATAAATAAATAAATAAATAAATAAATAAATAATAAATGTCAGAGGGATCATGAGCCATGGAGAAGGAAATAGAATTATAGTATATGACTTGATTCTGCAGTAAATATTTTTACATCATAGAAATGATACTTTATTAGTATTTGGCTTTTAGAAAGAACCAATATTTTAAAACATGGTTACAGAATAGAATGTAAATATCCATAGTCTAATAGTATAGTTAAAGGACAGGACAGGAGCTCATACAAGATAAAATCAGAAGTTGATGCTACCTAACAGAAGCAATCAACAAAACAACTAAAGACAGCAGTGTCATGATCAGGAGGCACAATATGGGAGGGCTAAATCCTCATCTTAATAAAAAGGTAACAGATAATAACTAAAACTGGCAATCAAGAAATAAAAACTAGGCTGGGCAAGGTGGCTCACACCTGTAATCCCAGCACTTTGGGAGGCCAAGGTGGGCAGATCACTTGAGGCCAGGAGTTTGAGACCAGCCTGGGCAACAAGAGCAAAACTCCGTCTCAAAGAAAAAAAAAAAAAAAATACAAAAAAAAAAAAAAAAAAATTAGCTGGGTGTGGTAGCTCATGCCTGTAATCCCAGCACTTTGGGAGGCCGAGGTGGGTGGATCACCTGAGGTCAGGAGTTCGAGACCAGCCTGACCAACATGGAGAAACCCTGTCTCTACTAAAAATACAAAAAAAAAAATAGCCAGGAATGGTGGCACATGCCTGTAATCTCAGCTACTAGGGAAGCTGAGGCAGGAGAATTGCTTGAACCTAGGAGGCAGAGGTTGTAGTGAGCCGAGATCGTGCCATTGCACTTCAGCCTGGGCAACAAGAGCAAAACTCTGTCTCAAAAAAAAAAAAAAAATACAAAAATTAGCTGGGTGTGGTGACATGCGCCTGTAGTCCCAGCTACTTGGGAGGCTGAGGCAGGACAATTGCTTGAACCCGGGAGATAGAGGTTGCAGTGAGCTGAGATCACGCCGTGCACTCCAGTCTGGGTGACAGAGTGAGACCCTGTCTTAAAAAAAAAAAAAACAGAAAAAGAAAAACTAATGGATAAAGTGAGTGAGTGCCTTTGGAAGAAAGGAACCTGACTTTCTTCATAAACCCTCTGTACTTTCATTTTGTTATGTCTTTATTCTTTATAAGTTTTACTTGTGTTTTTTTTACATTTAAATGTATAACAATACTTTTTATGTAGAACTTTTGAGAAAGTCAAGTAAAAGGGGAAAATGGATGACCACGTAATATTGATGAGCTAGTTGTTTTACATGCTAATAGAATAAAAATTTGCTTCAATATGAGAAAAAGGCCTAAAGGAAGTTAGCACTACGAGTCGGGAAAAGAACATTAGAGATGTAGTTTGACTGTTGAAACTGTAACCCTCAGCTCATCTGATCTCAAAACTATGTGTTCATTTATTATAGCAGGAAGTTAAAATGCTGATTCAGTCAGTGACAGGCATCTGTTCTGTTTTGTTCTGTATCTCGTAGAGTGATGGTGTGCAACAAACAACCTACCTCGCCCAGCAGTACTGCCATGAAGCAATAAGAGAGATCAGTAAACTTCGACCATCCCCAGAAAGAGATGCCCTCATTCAACTTTCAGAAATTGTCCTCACAAGAGATAAATGACAACTCTTTCTGTTCTTTCTGGCAGCTACCTTACCAGACTGTGCCTAAAGAATTTTGTGGAATACACTTTGTTTGCTTCATGTGCAGATAACCAAAAATCATTTTAAAAGATATCAAACTTATTGATGGGCAATTTATTTTTTTTATTGCAAAAGGTTTTTCAGAAAACTTTTTAAATGTAATTAAACCATCTGAATCTGTCATTCTAGTCCTATAAATTATAATCGAGGTATCTTGATGGTTATATGTGGTATTGTTTACACTGTTAATATCCACATGTAAGGCCATTACACAAATAAATAATCGATGTTAAAATTCAAATGGTTTGTCTTGATTTACTGTGGGAGTAAAGATGAGAAAAATGTGAAGTCTGCATTGAAGTCCACATTAGTTATATTTTAACAGTATCCAAAGTTTCATATAGGAGAATGGTTTATTATAAAAGACTGTACATAAAATTTAGACAACAGGTTATATACAAATTAAGAGAACAATCCACTTCAAAAATGGAAAGTAGAAGGTAGCTAGCTGATCACTAATGATACTTTGTTTAAAATTAACAAAGGCAAAATGCGTATGAAATAGTCACATTGATTTGGTAGCAGTAATGGTCTTTAATTTTCAGAAATAACTGTTTTGCACTAGTCTTACCATTCACTATGGTGTTACAAGTCTGTAACGTCCAGTACATAACTGTAATTTGAATTCCAAACAAATCCTCAATAACACAGAAACCCACACTTGAGTGCTCTACTTTAATACCCTAAGCAATATAGAATTATACACAAGAAGAGAAAACATCCCTCAGCCCTCCCTTAAATTAAGAGGAGACACACAAAGTGCATGTGTTGCATTTTGATTATGTCAAAAGACAATACAAGTCTGTTCATTAGGTAAATCTCTGTTCACTGATTAATACATGACCCACCTTCTTTCCCAATTATTTTATTTTAAAATTCTAATGTTGCTAGTGCCAGGTAATGGATTAAATAGTGCCTATTCACAAATCAACTGTATCCACTTTTACAATATGTAAAAGGTACTTTTAACTTCCTTTCATTGAACCAGTGTACAACAGTCCACTGCAAAACTGAAGGACATGGCAATCCTTACGAATTTTACTTACAGAATGAATGCACACAATTTGACACATTTTCTTAGCTTCAAAAGATTCTTTAAAAAAGGAATTCAGTAGATTGACTTGTAAATAACCATTGCAGATTTTGAATCTGCAAAAACCCGTCACATTGCTGTTGGGACAGATTAAGATAAGGCTAAAATTTTTTTCCAAGTTAACATATTGAGAAAATAGAACCATAATTCTGCAATAAATCATTATCTTTTATTTTTTTTTAAAGCAAACCAGTGAAGGAAAGGACAAAAACCTTTGGTTCACTTATGTATTTATGAATGGAAAAAATTTATAATGCAAATTTCACTCATTAAAAAACTTAGGTACAAATTACAACATTACAGATAATTCTCTTTTTGCTTCTTTTGTTTCACATGGAGACCCTTGGAGACTCAATTCATGTTAAGACACCTAAGTATGAGTCCTCCAGGTAAATATTACACAAATGGGAAGCATCTTGGAATTTTTAAGTATATTTCAATACATAAATTTTTATGCATGCTTTAAACAAACAGTATTTTTTTAAATGAGAGAATCTAACAAAAAAAGTCTGACCAGCACCAGCATTTAAATTTTCTGATTTTAATATTAGTCTGACATAGCGTTAGTAATCATGCTGCACTGAAACATGTAATGGTACAATCTGAATAATGATTCGTTAAATATTATACCCCACTTCCCCCAGAATATTTAGGCTGGTCATAAAGTTAAAAATGTGTAAGTAAGCACATAAGCATAATCAGTTATGGACAGCTTCTTGTATAAATTGCTATTTAGCAATACACAAACTGCCTCAAAGATTTATGCTTACAGGTAGACATTCAATTTACCAATAAAACAGCATGTTCTGAAAATATGGGCACATTTTAAAACATATTAAGACAGTTCTGTTAACCATAATTGTCCCACAGTATGACTGAGTAATAAGAATCTACTTTAAAAGAAAAAAAAAAAAAAAAAAAAATTAATCAGTATAGTGCATGATTGATTCAACATAGTTCCCAGGGAACAGACCAGTCACTCGATTGCAGACTCCTTCATACCAGCCATCATCATTCTTCTTTATAACATAAATGATTGCACCCTCCATAAATGACAGCTCATCATCCTTGTCTTTTGTATAATCATATATTGCAACAACTATGGAAAAAAGAGTTAAAATATCACATGAATGCACTATATCCAACATTTACTTGAATTTTAAGACAAAGCCAATTAAATATATAGCACAGCAAAACCATTTTTATGAAGATTTCTTAATTTTTGTATCTATCAATATAAGTAGGTCAGTGCCAACCATGTACTTATATCATTGGCTTAATCTTAAGAGTCAAATGACAATCTGATTAGACTGAACAGGTCAATAGGTTCTGTCAATCACTTTAAGAAAGCTCTCTGAACTTCAGAATTTATTAGATGTTTCAATTCATTCAAATACCAAGTGCCTATCATATACAAAGCACCGCTTTTCGAAATAATTATCAGGCAAAGCTGCATAGCCATTCAGTAAACCAGGTAACAACCCAAGCTATCTAATTTGAAAATACACAGTCACTGGAAGGTAAATCACATCCTACTCATTCAAGGACCCATGCTAATTTAAGGTACTGTTCCCAGATTTTTTAAAAAGAATATTTACTTACTTCAAAGGATTTTAATTAATATTTAGAGAACGTGGCAATTCTGTGGTGTCTGTAATTCTTTTCAGTTCAAGATACAGGTTGAGTAACCCTTATCTGAAATGCCTGGGATCAGAACTGCTTTGGATTTGGGTTTTTTTTTCAGACTTTGGAATTTTACATATAGGTAATGAGATACTATCTTGGAGATGGGATCCAAGTCTAAACACAAAACTCATTTTTGTTTCACATACACCTTACACACATAGCCTGAAGGTAATTTTATTTTTCCCTTGGGAACACTGAATAAACTGTGTCATGTGCCTGCGTTCTGACTGTGACCCATCACATGAGGTCAGGTGTGGAATTTTCCACTTGCGGCATCATGTTGGAACTCATTGTGGATTTTGAAGCATTTTGAATTTGGGACTTTCAGATAGGGATGCTCAGCCTATATTCACTTCCTTTGCAAACTGCTGTGGAAAGCAATCTAAAGTGTATCATGGCCCATGGACAAATCCAAACCACTGCATTTTTTGTAAATAAAGTTTTATTGCAATATGGCCACATCTACTTACTCATGTACTATGTCCTCTTTTACGCTACAACAGTAGGACTGAGTAGTTGTGACAGAGACTGTATAGCCAGCAAAGTTTAAAATATTTACCATCTGGCTTTATACCAAACAAAGTATGCTCACCCCTAGTTCTTGGGAAGATACTTTTTAATCCTCTACTATCAAGTATATTACCCGATATGTCATTCCAAATTTGTCAACTTCTATAAATATGGTCCCATTTTATTTGCTTTACCAAGAAAGAAAATATGGGTAAAAACACATTTCAAGGCCACTCAAGTTTATCATCCTCATAAGTAACAACAGCTCTCTATTTGAAGGTATATGGGAATCTAAAGTAGAATATTTAAGACTTTCTTAACAATATGTAAATTATTTACCGTTTAAAAATATAAGGCCAGGAGTGGTGGCTCACACCGGTAATCCCACAACTGGGAGGCTGAGATGGGTGGATCACTTGAGGTCAGGAGTTCAAGACCAGGCTGGCCAACATGGCAAAACCCCGTCTCTACTAAAAATATAAAAGTTAGCTGGGCGTGGTGGCGGGCACCTGTAATCCCAGCTATTTAAGAGGCTGAGGCAGGAGAATTGCTTGAACCCGGGAGGCAGAAGTTGCAGTGAGCCAAGATCGCACCACTGCACTCCACACTGGGAGACAGAACAAGACTCCACCTCAAAAAATAAAAAAATATAAAAGGAAAACAAATTTACTTTTGCCACATATCCAAAACTTGGGCAGGAAAGAATGCTGCTGGTCTCAAGAGCTACAGCTACTTGCTTAAAGACTGTTAACCCAATAAAGTCAATAGAAGGAAATCTATCAAAGGCAACCAAAAGTGTTCAACTAAATTACAAGCATTTTTCAGAACTCTATAGAAATACAGATTTGATTTTATTTTTAATTGATTCCCATTTCTGCAAAAAGAAATACAGATTTTAAAATAGCACAGAACTAGATGAAAAAATAAAAACTAGAAACAGGATTTGTTTCTTCCCCATCTATATTTCTTAATAGATAATTACAGTGAATATTGGGTACTGTAGGTAAATTACGACTTTATAGTAGTTCATAGTTTCATGAAATATAATCCTGGTAATTTGTCTTCTCTTTTATAAAATCACCTGACGCCTTAATTGAGGCTTTTCTCAGGATAGTACTAATAAATTTTTAAAGACAGATGCTCCTCCACTTCCATATGATGGGGTTATGTCCCAATAAACCCACTGTTTAGTGGAAAATATTGTAAATTGAAAGTACGTTTTCAACCTATAACTTACATTTTTTACTTATAACAGGTTTATCCAGACAAAGCTACATCATAAGTTGAGAAGCATACTGAATGCATATCATTTTTGTACCATCATAAAGTTGAAAAGATCCTAAACTGAACCATTGTAATTCAGGGACCATCTATATTTAGATATGAAAGGTCATCAACAGAGCTTGACAGAACTTTTAAAATCTTTACTAATTACATATAACTCCATTTTTGTGCCTTAGCTCTTTCATCTACAAAATGCCATCCAGCAAGTTAATCTTCAGCTGAACACATATGTAGTTTGAAAGCAAATCTAACACTGCAATTTTAATTTAAAATACAAAGAAAGAATCACCCTGTACACTGGGAATAATACAAAGCTTAGGAAGTAAGGTTTAAGTAAATCATCTTGGCTGGTAAGGCAGTTTAAAAGGCTGAGAAACATTGGACTAGATGTTCTTTATAGTCCTAAATTTCTACAATTAGGTTATATTCCTTCACATCAATTCAATGATTGTACCTTACCTTTCTCAATATAATTCTTGGGGGCCCAAGCAGGATCCCCATCTGCATATGGATCATTATACTGAACTACTGCAGCCTCCTCATCTTCATAATCCACTGGAGGTGGTGGGGGGGGAGGTGGAGAGTCATCAAACATGGGAATGTCATCTGGTGGAGGTGGTGGCGGTGGAGTTGGACTATCAGCAACTAAAAAGATTCATATGATTGATTTGAATCACAAATAAGTCTAGATGGAAAGTTATAAGTTAACAGAATTTAAGAAAGCTCTAACTTAAGTACAGCATGCACTATAATAAAACATGCAATGATTAGAAATAAAAGCTTGGTGTGTTAAAGTTTATGCTACTCAAGAATCATTTAAAAATAACAAAATGAGCTAAAAATAAGTGTATCTGGAAGTATTACAAATTAATGAATGCAGGGTGTTAGGAGACAATGTCTCTTTTTATAAGGATTATAGGAGTAGTTTCCTTATTCCAAGGTTCAGATCGGGACAAATGTTAACAACCTAAACTAAATCTATGTCACTTTTGTCATTTGGACTGCAGTAAACGATATGAGTAACATTACATTAATGGTTTGATCACTTTTCACTCTGCTCATTCATGCCCGATTTTGGCTTGAAACAGCTTTGGTTCCCTAAAAATTGAGTCTCCCATGGACAGATTTTTGTTTCTTTGCTGATTATTGTTTGTTTTGATGGAGAGAAAGTTAAAGTTGGTGGTATTAGGTCTGCTTCTGTGTATAGATTTTCTACTCTGTTATTTACATTTTACAAGTTGAAAAAATGGAGAAAGAATCCCCAACCAGTAGAAAATCTAATTGAATATTTTTAAAAATGTTTATATTCATAATCAGTTTTTTTGTAGAAAGCAAGCTAAAATTTTGCGTTATTGCTAGTAAAACATAAGCACGGGATGAGGGCAAGCCTAGATCCTAAAGATTCAATTTTCTAAGAATACATCAACAATTAAGATTTAAACATAAAGTGTTGAAGATGTAATTAAAAAAACAAACAAAAAGAAACTTATAGTAAACAAAACAATAAAAATGACTCATACCTCAAACTCTAGATGGTCGTGGTCAGTATATATGTGTGTGCTTTACATAGTCAAAGGTGTAAACAGGGAAATGGGAAAATGTCAGGCTAGAGCTCTGTTCAATGAACTAGCATAATATCAGGTAAAAATGCTCCTATTACTTAAAGAATTCAAAGCTGGAACCCAACTAGTGCTTAACTTAAATTTCTGATCCATAAAATTCTTTAAAAGTTCAAAAGACATATGAAAATGTTTTCATACAGATTGATACAGGAATTATATAATTCCTGCAGGGGAGAAGTTCATAATACAAACACACTAAATCAAATGCCAATTTCTGGGGCTATTTACGTGATCAAAGAAATCAGCCGTAATCTATTTGTCATACAGGTTTAAACGTTTACCCTCCTGGGAATAATGTGCTGAATATACAACCAAGGGCTCCAGGTTTAAAATATTTGCAGATAATGACCCTATTTTCATAACCACTTCAATGCTGTGATTTCTATTTTATCCTCTTGAGGGATGAAAGGGCTATTAGAAAACAAATCTTGTATGGTAATGCTCACTCTAATACCTATCAAACGGGTCTACAATTAAATTTTCTGCCTCATTCCTAGATCCATTTTATCGTTGTCCATAACTTCCTCTATAAAACTTTTTAATATTATTGAGGACAGGAAAATGGGTATGGACCCCTCCTAACATCGAACAGCCATAGTTCATATCCTTAGTTTGGCTTACTGTGTAAATTATATATGTGGGTACTTTGAATTTACTCTCGATTTATCACACTAGTTCAATGTTTTCACGAAATTGTCTTTATGTCCAACTGTTGTAAATCTACATGTCTTATCTTCAAATTATGGCAGAAGTCTTGGTTAATCTAATTCTCTGCATAATCATAAAGAGATGCAAACACACTGCTGACTTTTTTAGAGGCTGGTATCTTAAATTGAAACACTTATTAATAGGCTAACTGCTACATGCATTCATTATCACCCACTTTGAGTGTCATAATAAACTGGGTATTTAAGAGAAGAACACATAAAATTTGTACTTCATAAAACATTTAAAGTACTGATACATATTTTAACACCAATCTTCCTAACATACTTTCAAAGAAAACAGAAACCAAATAAAGTTAGGGAATCTGTGGCACAAGGAGAATCACTGACCCAAGTTCGTATGTTTGGTAAAAAGAACTAATACCAAGAGCCTCTTTAGCAAAGACCACACATGCCTAGAATAATGCACACTAATACTGGATTTCTATATAAAGAAAAGATTTACCAAATAGCTAGTCAGTCACCATTGGACTCACAAAACTGATGTGCATTATGACTATTTTAAATTATTTCCTAATAATTGTTAGTGGTATGGCAGTTCAAAAGTTCGCACTGTCTGTCTTTAAACTCTGCAGCATTAATGACCAGCAGTTTACCCTTACTCATTTATTTTTAAAAATAAGATTCACTTCTATCTATCCATCCATCCATGCATTTATTTATTTTTGCACTCTATTTATTTATTTTTGCACTCCTAGGCTGGAGTGCAGTAGTGCGATCATGGCTCACTGCAGCCTTGACGTCCTGGACTCAAATGATGCCCCAGCCTCAGCCTCCCTAGTAGCTGGAACTACAGGCACATGCCACCACACCTGGCTAATTTTTTATTTTTTGTACAGACAGGGTCTTGCCGTGTTGCCCAGGCTGATTATTCATATCTTTTTAAAGGTTTGCACACATTAGGGTTTTCAAACACATATTAACAGTAAGGATGGCTTACACTCAGAAATGTCAACATTACGAAACAACATTTTATATATAACAAGCCAATTGGATCACACATTTCCTGAAGGAAGGGGCTTTTGTCTTAAACTGCTGGTATTTTTCACAGAGCCTGGCACATAACATCGAGTACACAAATATTTGACTGGCAGAAGGGAGGGAATGGGGAGAATAACATAACAGGGTCAGCAAAAGCTGAAGAATGGAATTTGCCACAATATATCGTCTTGGAGGATAGGCTGGGCAAGTGGGTTATTCATTTGTTCAAACCATCCTGAGATTTATTTTCATGGTGATGGTCCAAATGAAGTAAATTAAAAATAGACCACATTACCATCAATATGCTATTCTAGCATATTATAATTCAGTAAAATAGTGGTATTTTTCACTTTATATAACATTCACTGTGATCATGCAGTTAGGATTATACATCTTCTGGAATTTCAAAAGTAATCAGGCAGTAATATAAATTAGTCTATCCTGATTAAAGCTATATATCCAAAATAACTTCCCCCCCGCCCGCCAAAAAAAAAAAAAAAAAAAAAAAAAAAATCCCTGAACTTCATTCAAGAGAAGAACTAAAAAAGTTAACTGATTTTCATATTCAGAAACAATCTTCGTGGGCCTGGATGTAGCCAAAATGTGAAAAGGATGCTAAATTGCTTATCACTCACCCTGAAATGGATAGCATCAATGTAATTTACTTATTCTTGGCCATTCAATCTTATCCAAACAATGAACCTTTACGTAGATTCAATATCATGTATGTACGAAAATCTGAGGCTACAAAGCTTTCCCTAAAATTTTTTTGTAATTAAGGGGGGAAAACCTGCCCCAATTTCATATTAAATTTAAGCTCATAGTATATCTACCTATATCTTGATAAATTTATTAAAATAAAATATGCTTTCTAATTCTAATAAATATTAGAAGCTAAAAGTTCCCATACAATTTGAATTTTTGTGTTTGATTATTCTTTCCTTGAGATTATGTAAAGATCAGATCTCCTGTTTTAGGATCATGTAAAGACATAAGAAAACTGCAGCTTTGAAATTTATATGGGTCAGTAACCATGCACACAAAGAGAAAAAACTGAAGACCGTGCTCTTCAGTTTCAGTAACATATCTGCACCTATTTTCAAGATAAGATTAGCTTCTCAATAAAAGTAAGGAAAACGATGACTCATCGTCAGCCATGCATGCTATAAGGAGACAGCCTCTACTCTTCCATAGCTCAGTTTTTCCAAACTTACTGTTTTCCTGCACCCTGGCCACGAAGCCTGTGAGAGGTATCTGTGGAGTCAACTGAGGCATAGGGGGAGGGGGTGGAGCAATAGAAACTGGTAGCAACAACACAGTATGGGGGAAGTAAAACAGATAAAGGAAAGAAAAGGAAACAAACAAAAAGCAGAAGTCAGTTACAAGGACCACAAACATAAGTATGCAAAGAACAGTTTGCAAATGAAACAAAACAAAACAAAAAACAAAACAAAAACCTGCAGAACCTTCGAGTACATTTCCCACAAGCAAACCTAAAGGCCAAGTTGTGCTTAGCCAATTAATTAATTTTATAAAAGAACAAATATACTTAATTTGATCCTAATGTTATATTGTTTGGGAAAGATTTAAATTTACCATCACACTCACTTTATTTGGTAAAATAAAATTTTCAAATTATAAGGAAAGACTTCTAAAATAGGTAACAATGAAATACCTACATAGGTTTCCAGAATATTGTGTCTTTGCCATAACTATAACAGGTTTGTCTAGCTTTAAGGTAATGTTGTAAATTGGGACCCAAATAAATAAAACAAATATATAATAGCTGTTTATTTCATATATCAATAAAACTATTAATCACAGGTTTCCTTTAAAGACAGTTCTTATTATATATCTAAATTCACACACAGCTCTCCAGGAAAAACTCTTGTTTGTAAAACAAGGTTGTGATTTAATTTGGCAATTTTATTTTTAAAAATATCAGTCCTAAATTTACAAGGGAATATATCATGTTAATCATTCAGTTTCATGGGATATCTCAAAAGTGACCTTATCACTGTTCTGAAAAAGGAAACCTGATCTCCAATAAGTTAAAATATGTAATTCTTTGCATTAATTTTTAACAACTCATTGGATAGCTTGAAACACATTCACATGTATTTGTGGAGATGACATAATTGACAGGAAATACCAAATACTCATGTATTAAAAATTATAACATACACTAGAAGTAAACATTCATATGCTTGTGACTTTGTCTCATTTTAACAAGTAATTGCCAAAGATTGCTTAGAAAAAGTCAGTAGGACTCGATAGCAAAATCTAATCTGTTGGTAGTCACCAAGTAGTAACACTAAATTGATAGAGAAAAACAATTTATTGGTTACCAAGGATTAATCAAAAGGTTGTTTCAATTAATCTAACGTGCAAATTCTGTTGGTAAGCATAAAAATTTGAAAGAAGTTCAGTGTTCAAAGAAGTAACAAAGCAATTATGTGCATTAATATTCATTGTATAGCTAAAAATAACATTCAATTCACTATGAAACCAATCCTATTTCATTCTAATATGCTATAGAAGGCTCTTAAATAAAAGGTTAGAGGTTTTGACTTAAAAAACAGAACTCTCACAAAGCTAAAAAAGTGTTTAGAAACAACTCTTAGTAACTAGCCATGCTGGTTAGTATGTAATGAAAAAGAAAAGCTATGCTGTGAAGATACTAATCATTACTACATTTAGACAGAAGGGAAAATGTGCACATCAAAACACTAAAAACATTCACATACTACTACCAGTAGTACAACACCAACAGTAACTCAGATTGAAGGATAATTAATTTGACAAAACATAATCATTTATTTAAAATTTTAGGCCAAATTTGCTTTCCAATATTCAAAAGAACGTGGTCATTAATTAAAGTATCCTGTTTGAAAATAATCCACGCAGGCATTGCTAAAACTATAAAACTATGTATTATATAAAAGAGTCACCAAAAATCCTATTTGCAGAGTAAATTAAATGTCTAAAGTGGGGAAAAGGAAAATGATAAACAAAAAGATGGGATCTAAAAATTCAGAATATGAAAAAAATAAAGTTGACAAAACAAGTGAAGTGAATTATTAGATAATCTAGAATATTTAGACAGACACTGGCTACCTTTTGATACCAAATCTTAGGTAAAATCCTATTTAGTGAAGTTTAACACTTCTCAGTAGCTTTAATATTTTAGTCTGGATAAAAGCTATATAAATTTTGGGATTACTCGTGAATTTTGATATTTCTGCTAAAGTGGTTTTCAATTCTTAGGAATTTTTGCTATAACATAATTTATCTTTAAATTTTAAACAAAAAACTAATGAGAACTTTCGGCTGGGCGCCGTGGCTCACGCCTGTAATCCCAGCATCCTGGGAGGCTGAGGTGGGTGGATCACCTGAGGTCAGGAGTTCGAGACCAGCCTGGCCAACATGGTGAAATCCTGTCCCTACTAAAAATACAAAAATTAGCTAGGTGTAGTGGCAGGCGCCTGTAATCCCAGCTACTCAGGTGGCTGAGGCAGGAGAATCGCTTGAACCTGGGAGGCGGAGGTTTCAGTGAGCCGAGATGCATCACTGCACTCCAGCCTGGGTGACAACAGTGAAACTCCGTCTCAAAAAAACACTTTCCCCTAACTCTGCTTTAAGACACATATACGAGTCATTCATTATAAATGCAAAGAGCTTAAAGCAACCTCCTATGTAAATATGGAGAATTCACTGAGTATTAAGTGTTGTTGTATAAACTAAAATAACATGTAGCTCTAGAAAGAGCCACAAAAGCCCTGTAGGAAAGCTTGTCTCAGTCTATGCCCAGTAGGCACAACTGTAAGCTAAAAGCAACCGGTAGACAACAGTTTCATTTCTGATTTTGTTTTCTTTTTTGCACTGAACATCTTAATATGGAAAGTGATATTAATGACTACCCTACATTATTCTAACTTCCTAACATTATATGCTAAAACTATTTTCTTCTCTTATCAGCTTTTAAACACTGATTGCAATTAGTGTTGAGATGTGCAATTTGAGGTAAACAGAAGGAAATCAGAAGAAATTCCCACCATTAGAATTATTCAAAGACAGAGTAATTAAGCAGGCATCACAAACAGTTTTAATTGGTTTTGAACTCATTTCTGAATAGGTTAATGACCTTAAAAGTGATAGCCAGCAATTTCATTATATTAATTTAAAGGAAAACTTTGACAATGTTTGTGTCTTTAATTTTACCATTACTAAGCTGTCTCGAACATGCCAATAAATTCAGTCTATTTCTGCAATGTTTTTGTTCTCTAGTTTTACTTATGTAATAAAATAGCATATTAAAGTTAAATTTTAAAATTTTAGTATACTCAATATAGACATGTCTTGATAAATTTAGTTAAATATACTTGATAGGTCTAAATTTTGGAAAAGAAAGTGGTAAGCGATTACTCTTAAAATGGTATGATTCAAGGACAAAATCCTAAAACAAAAATAAACATGAAACAGCATGGTTTTCAATTGTTGTCTATCACTGGCAAGAATAACAGTTTCAAATAATTTCCTTCAAAAGGAGCTCCACTGTTGCTGTATGCCTGCAAAGCACAAGCTTACTTGAATTTTGAGAATAAAGTGGACCTCCATTAACATGGGGCTGAGCAGAAAATTGAGCAGTCACAGAGGGAGTTCGTCTGTATCCACCAGAAGATGTCGAAGAAGTAGTAGAGTTGTGTCGAGAGATCTGCCTGGTCATTGTGCCATACTGGGAACCAGGAGCTGAGCCCGGGGCTGCTGAAAAGCATTAGTCAAAGGCAACCAACAAAGAGACTTGAGCATTGTAATCACCTTAGATGGCAGAACAAAGCGGGAGGGGGCCTCAGTAAGAAATATTTATTACTTTTTCAAGACCAAGGCACAAAATAAAGACAAAAGTAAAGATAAAAATCAAGTAACTTTATCTCCAAAGTCAAAAACAGAGAGAAAAAAAAACAGCTGCATGGAAAGCTGTAAAAGTAAATAAGTAATATTCCCAAGCTTTTAAAAAACACAATCCCAAATGATACTTTGCTAATATTATATATAATTTTTTGTACATTTTCAAATATATAGCTTTTATATGTAAACTGTCTTTCCAATAAAATAAGTACCAAAAGACAGTGTGAGGCAGAAAGCATCAGTCTTTAGATATAAGTAGATTCATGTCTGGTTTACAAACTTCTTCCTTTCCACTGACAAAACTTTCAGAATTTTGATTCACATTATAAGACTCTATCTAGCCAAATCCAAGTTAAACAATAAATTTTTATTTACTAGTATTTTTGAGTTTTTATTGAATTAGCAGTTATTAGTATCAATACATATTAGGTAAAATCATTTTTTAAGAAAAGTACCATTTCTAGTTTCAAAGCACTTTCATGTAATGTCAGATTTGTTGTAGACCTCCAAATTTCTAAGATTAACATACATTTTCCCTATTAAATTTTTATAACTGACAAAAGCAGAACATTTTTTGACTCTATAAAATATGGCATTTTAAGGCAATTTTGTTTAGAAAATCTATTCTCTTTCTCCATGCCTGGAGAGCTGCTTTTCCACAGTACATCCAAAGCATCTGCTTTTTAAAAATAAAAAAATTAGCATGCTCATATATATTTTTTCATCAGTTAATAATGAAACTGATGAAAATATTAATACTTAACATTGTATTAAGTGCCATCTTTCCCAACATTTCAAAAGTTTCATATTTAAAATGTTAATAGAGTTCAAAGCCTCTAAAGTTAACTATACTTTCCAAGGTTAACTTCGGGATTATTATTATTTTCCTTGCCCCATCTAAACAACAAACAATGACAGAGTAAGTAAAAAGCCAGCGTCCTAGTTTATCTTCATTCAGTTGTCTAATCATTCTTAGAGGTCACACAAGGTATTAGATAAAACCATACAGCAGAGGTTGTTCATTAAGACAAGTGCTGATCTAACATTTTGGAACTCCCAAGTCATAGGCAGTCACTAATTATTTGAATCATCCACGTGCTCATTTTCTAAAAAGAAAACAGTTTAAAAATAATTGTCTATTCAAAAGCCTTCGTGAATAAGTAATTTTGGACAGCTAGGTTTTTCCAGAGAGCCAAGAAATAAGCATTTAAGGGCCAGGTGCGGTAGCTTATGCCTGTAATCCCAGCACTTTGGGAGGCCGAGGCAGGCGGATCACCTGAGTTTAGGAGTTTGAGATCAGCCTGGCCAACATGGCGAAAACCCGTGTCTACTAAAAATACAACAATTAGCCAGGCATGGAGGCACACGCCTGTAATCCCAGCTACTCAGGAGGCTGAGACAGGAGAATCACTTGAACCCGGGAGATGGAGGTTTCAGTGAGCCAAGATTGCACCACTGTACTCCAGCCTGAGTGACAGAGCAAGACTCCGTCTCAAAAAAAAAAAAAAAAAAAAAAGAGTAAGTCTTTAACTGTTTTTGTTTTTAGTTTTTTATTTTGGGTAAAGAGTCTGACTCTGTCGCCCAGGCTGGAGTAGAGTGGTGGGATCACAGCTCACTGCAGCCTCAACCTCCTGGACTCAAGCAATCCTCCTACCTCAGCCTCCTGAGTAGCTGGGGATACAGGAGAGCGCCGCCAAACCCAGCTAATTTTTTATGTTTTGTAGAGACAGAGTCTCACTATGTTGCCCAGGGTGGTCTTGTCCTGGGCTCAAGCAATCCTCCCACCTTGGCCTCCCAAAATGCTGGATTACAGGTGTGAGCCACCACTCCCAGCCAACCATTTTTAATAGAAATCTCTGTAAAAGGATTTTACATTTCTCTGGCTTGTATAAAAAAGTGTATAGAATCCGAGTTATTTTTGTTGGTGATTCAAGAAAAAAAGCCAATCATTTAGCAATTCTGAGCCTATTTTAGAATTTAACATTTTATCATAAAATAAATAATGCCAAACGGTGTGCGACTTATATGCATCATTATGTGTTATACATGTGAATTATACACATACAGGTGTGTATAAAAAAATCTAAATAATATATACAGCTCAAGAAATCGAATATTAACAAGATCACTGAGGCTTCCTGGGTGCTCCTCTCCTGGATTCTGACCCCCACAAGGTATATGTTAAACATTTTCTTTCTTTTGTAAATAGTTTTTACCATATATATATATACACACACATACACATATATAACCTTAATACACATAGTTTTTACAAATTTATAAACTTTTGTAATAGAATGAATCTATACATATTGTTGAATTGCTCTTTTTCTTGATAATATTTTCAAAAATTCATCCATGTGGCTATGTATATCAGTCATTCATTTTTGCTATTTTATTTGTATGTAAATATATCATAATTTATTTATCCATTCTACCACTATTAGACATTTTGGTTTTATTGAGATTTGTGCTATCAATACTACCACTATGAACATTCCTAAATATAATTCCTGAATCTCTAGGACAGTGGTTCTCAAACTTCATCATTGATCAGTATTTCTTCTTAAGGCCTTGTGTTTTGTTTAAGATGGGGTCTCATTCTGTCACCCAGGCTACAGCGCAGTGGCACAATCTCAGCTGTCTGCAACCTCTACCTTTCAGGCTCAAGCCATCCTCCCACCTCAGCCTATTGAGTAGCTGGGGCTACGGGCATGCACCACCATGCCCGGCTACATTTTTTGTATTTTTTGCAGAGATGAAGTCTTGCTATGTTGCCCAGGCTGGTCTCGATCTCCTGGATCAAGCAATCCGCCTGCCTCAGCCTCCCAAGGTGCTAGGATTACAGGCGTGAGCCACTGTGCCCGGCCTGACAGCTTGTTATAATACAGACTGCTGGCCCCATCCTCAGTTTCCAGACTGAATTAGGCCTAGAAGGGACCTGTGAATTTGTATTTCTAACTAGTTCCCAGATACTGATTGTCTGGGGATGACACTCTGAAAACCACTGCTCTAGGACAGCAGTTTTCACACTTTTTGGTCTTAGGGTCCACTCTTAGACAACCCCAAAAGCCTTTTGTTGACATGGGTTATAGCTGTAGATAATTACATTAGATACTAAAACTGATATATCTTTAAAACATATGAATACACAAGTACACATTTCATTAGAAGTCAAAGCAATGACTTTATCAATACTTCATGCAGCTTCTAGAAAATTCCACCATATAATTATAACAGAATGAGAATGAAAAGGACAAATAATGAATAGAGCTCTGACCTCAAAAACTCCATGAAAGGATCTTGGTAATCCTCAGGGGTCCCTTAACCATATTTTGAGACCTAGTATTCTAGGGTAAATACGTAGAAATGGAATTGATAAATCTAGGGTAGGGTACATGTTCAACTTGACTAGGTAACAACAAATTACTTTCTGAAGTGAGTGTACACATTAATAAACTCCCACCAGCAATTTGCTTTCCTCACCAACACTGATACCAGCAAACTTCTACCTTTTAACCTGTCTGCTGGATATAAAATAGTATTTCACTGTGGTTTTAATTTTAATTCTCCTGATTATTAATTGGGTTGAGGCCATTTTTTTCTCACAGATTTTCTACTAACAATTTCTATTCTTAGGGTCTTCATTTTTTTTTTTTTTTTTTTTGAGACGGAGTCTTGCTCTGTCGCCCAGGCTGGAGTGCAGTGGCCGGATCTCAGCTCACTGCAAGCTCCGCCTCCCTGGTTCATGCCATTCTCCTGCCTCAGCCTCCCGAGCAGCTGTGACTACAGGCACTCGCCACCTCGCCCGGCTAGTTTTTTGTATTTTTTAGTAGAGACGGGGTTTCACTCTGTTAGCCAGGATGGTCTCGATCTCCTGACCTCGTGATCCACCCGTCTCGGCCTCCCAAAGTGCTGGGATTACAGGCTTGAGCCAAGGGTCTTCATTTTATTACCTCCTTTCTCTCCTTTCCTTGGTATGTGCAGATGTTTTGAAAAGATATGCTGTTAGACAGCTTTATTTCACCTAACCTGAAACTCAGCTCTCCTTATTTGAACACCTCATTATCCATTTCTACCCAGATTACTGTGATTGTGTATTTCTAGACTCAATGGTTTTTACATTGACATTTAAAATACATTTAAAATTCCTTATATGCTCAGTCCAGTCATCCCTAACTTGTGAACAATTTAAATGCATTTTATCGAGAAAACTATTTCATGGCATCCTGAGATGTCATAAAAACTGGGCCATATCAGAGTTTTTCAAACTATGATTCACAGGAAAGCCTCAGAGTACCCCATCCCACATGTATCATTTGCCTTTCAATTTTTCTCCTCCTGTCCCCACCTTCACCCTGATCCTTTGACTGTTGTATATACCAGAGAGTTCCAAATTAAGTTTCACTTGTGCTGGGCGGGGGGATTAGACTAGAAAAATCTAAACAAACAACAAATAAAAAACACATTAAGTTGGTTATAAACCAAGCATTTCATATTATAGAAAAAGTTGTTTTATATTTGTTTACCGTGTAAGTGCAGAAGCCTTTCACCAGAAGTTAGTGATATTAGATTTAATACTTTAATCTTTGTATTATCACCTGCAACCTAATAACTATAAATGCTAGCACTCTACTAGCACAGAGGAGTTTATTATGAATTATGTAAAGTGAGTTCAATGGCTGCAATGGCTATGCAATCTCACCTATCACAGTGCTCACTGGGAGAAGTGGTGCCAGAGGTGGTGCTGGTGGAGCTCCAGAAGGAGGAGGGACAGAAATGTTTTCTAATAAAATAGTTTATAATTCAGGTCAGAGTACAAGAAAAGAAAACTCAACATTTTGAAACAGCAAGAAAGTACAATATATTGGAAATAAAAAGAAAAAAGATACCCACATGTAAAGCATGCTCAAATGAGTATGAATTTTGTAGGTAAAGAGGCTACCAAATTTATACCTGCCTTAACTATCAAATATGCCTATGTTTATAAGTGGCTTTTTCTCCTTTTTCAAAAATATGCTTGAAAAGCTAAGAATTTTTTTCTAACATTTTTCATTATCATATTTTTAAAATATACATTTTAACAATATAAAAAGTCTCCATTTCATTTACTAAAAATCAAGAGGCTAATTTAATGCCCTCCAAGGATTTTTGAAATTTTCATACTTTCTGAAAGTAAAATAACTTTCCTATCTTAATCTTATTTTACATGTATTGCATTTTATTGAAATATATATTGAATATCACAGATAAATGTAGTAAAGTCACAAAATAAGCAACCACCAGAGCAGATACTGGCCTGCAAGGCAACATTAAAACTCCTAGAAACATAATTCACCTTTATAGACACTGATTCTCCAGCTGGAGTATCATACAATACTGGTTTGCTCTTGAAATAATAAATGTCATTCTTGACTAGTATGCTAGGCAAATACAGTCAGCCCTCCATATCCATGGGGTTCTTCGTCCCTGGATTCAATCAATAATAGATCAAAAATATTTCGGGGAAAAAAGGGGATGGCTACATCTGTACTGAACATGTGCAGACTTATTTTTCTTGTCACTATTCCCTAAACAATACAATATAACTATTTAAGTAACACTTATATTGTATTAGGTATTATAAGTAATCTAGGGATGATTTAAACAATATGAGAGGATGTGTGTAGGTTATATGCAAATACTACACCAGTTTATAGAAAGGACTTGAGCATCCATGCATTTTGGTATCTGCAGGGGACCTTGGAACCAATCCCCTATGGACACTGAGGAATGAATACATTTCTAAAGCAAAATGGCTAACAAAAAGTTATTTAACAAAACTACTTAATATACAGTATATATAAGGAGAAACAGCTGGCGAAATCCTATAGACTTTGTGAAAAACAATCTAAAAACATTGTTAAATTTGTTATCAGCCTTTATTCTAGCAACAATCACAAATTTAATTAATAATTTTACTCAATGTGACTAATTTATTTCAGCCTTCCACAATAAAGCTCATAAATATTACCACGTATTAAACACAGATTAATAAATAACACACCTGGTCCAATAGTGGGTGGCGAAGGTGTAGGCACAGCAATGGGAATGCCAATACTACTGCTACCACTGTTTTCTCGACTTCCACTTCCTCCGCTACTTCCACTGAAAAGAAAAAAAAAATTGTGAAAAACCAATTCTAGAGACATATTAAAAAAAAAACTGTAATCACCCAAGGCCACTGAATACTCCTTTTATGTCATATAGTCACCCCTCAGTATTCTTGGAGGATTGGTTTCAAGAACCCCCTTGGATACCAAAACCCATGGATGTTCAAGTCCTGAGGCTGGCCCTAGAGAACCAGCGGATATGAAAAGTCGGTCTTCTGTATCCACGGGGTCTGCATCCCATGAATACTGTATTTTCAACCTGAGACGGGCTGACTCTGGGAACGCAGAACCTGAGGAAGGAAGGGAGGGAGGGAGAGAAGAAGCGGGGAAGGGAAGGAGGGAGGGAGGAAGGGAAGGAGAGATGGAGGGAGAGAGGGGAGAGGGAGGGAGGAAGGGAATGGGAGGGTGTGTGTGTGTGTGTGTGTGTGTGTGTGTGTGCGCATGTGTGTGCGTGTAACAAGAATTTTTTTAACTATTCATCACAAACCTTAATCCTAATATTTGAAATGGTTTCCTCTACTTCTCAACCTATCTGGAACCAATATAATGATAACACAGTACTTAAAACCATCTCTGCTGAAATATTTATCACCAACAAAATCTTACAGTACAATGAGTCAACAAGTGTTTATTCAAAACCTGCTATGAAGAGCAGTGAGCAATGCAGTGATGAACCACACTGTCTGAAGCTCATAATGGGAAAACTGACATGAAAAGGTAATGTAACAGATACAACAAAAGAGAAAGTACAAATAATGTGGAAGTAAATTAAAAGGGTAATCCATTCTAGTCTAAAATTAATATGAAAACTTCCTCTCATCTCAAAGAAAGGTGGTAACACAAACATTTTCTGGAAAATAAGCATAATGACAAAGAAAGACAATAGTGAAGTTTCAGTGTGGTCATTCTAGAATAGTTGCTACTGATAAACTCTAATCAACTCCTCACTACTATTCTACTTCCTGTGGATGTACTGTCCTGTTAGCTGTAGGACGTGGCTCTCTCTAGTTGTTTCTAGTAAGGTATGGCACAAGCCTTACTTCTTGTAAGGTATGGCACAAACAACTAGATCTTGTGCCATCTAGTTGTTTATAGTAATGTGTGTACATGTGTAAAAACATATATTTGTGTACATGTATCCTTACGCTCCCTATTATGTTTTAAAATCTACATGATTTGCTCAATGAGCCCAGAAATTTAAAGGGCAAAGATTTGCAATGCCTGGATAAGATTTTTATTTTCTTCTGCAATATGATCATTCTATAATTAGATTATCATATGCTAATGGAAGAAAAAGAAAAAAGCCATTTATATAACAGACACAGCTTAGATGTGAAGACCTCCCTAACTCCCTCAAGCCAGGTGATCAACACTTAGTTTTGTGCCATCACTGCATCATAGACATATGAGTATTTATCCTCTTACTATGCTCCTCTTCAATTACTGTCTTTTTTCCAACAAGGGGTTGGCAAATTACAGCCTGTGGGCTAAAACTGGTCCATTGCCCGATTTTTACTACCTGTGAGTTAAGAATGTCTTTTACATTTTTTAATAGTTAAAAAAATCAAAAAAGGAATAATATTTTGTAGCACATTAAAATTATATGAAATTAGAATGTCAGTGCTATAAATAAAGTTTTACTGGAACATAGCCACATTCATTTACGTATTGTCAATGGCTGCTTTTGTGCTATAATGACAGATCTGAGTAATTGCAACAGAAACCATATGGCCCACAAATCCTAAAATATTGACAATCTGGCCCTTTATAGAAAACGTGTGCTGATCCCTGTTCTAATAGAATGAGCTCTTGAAAAAAGAACTATGCCTTATTGGCAAATGCCTAATATCTAATGAAACAACACTTAATAACTGTTTGTTGAATATGATTAAACTATGCTTCCACTATAGAGAAAACCTATACTTTGATCCAATAGTTCAAATAACAACAAAGAGAACAATTTTGTTCCTCAAAGAACTTGACTTGATACAGTATCTGCAGATATCAACTTAACAATTTGTTTACTAACAGTGGCAATAGTAATAAATACCACTTACCTAGCATCTCGCATCTCGATATGCCCTATTTAGTGGAATTCCCATAAATCATTTTGATAAGTTATCTCTCATTTACCAACGTAAGAGTGAAGGCAAAAGAGAGGTTCCCTGCCCACGTTATTACGTGAGAGAGAAAACTAAAGAATAAAACAAATTTGGTTATAAAATAAATTTATCTGGTTTTATAAAGCACTCAAAAATTGAAGTGGCTACATTTTGGGGGAAGAAGGTCGAGGCAATAACTGGGAAGGAGCTTGAGAGGCTTCTGGGTTGCTGATAATGTTCCATTTTCTGATCTGGGTGACGGTTATATAAGTGTGTGTCCATCCATCAAGCTGTATACTTAATAAAGTGGATACTTTTCTGAATGTTATACTCTGTAACTAAATTTTAAAAAATCCACCGGGTAATTGATTTTTAGGACATTCAAAAATAATAAATACAAGGCCGGGAGCAGTGGCTCACGCCTGTAATCCCAACACTTTGGGAGGCCGAGGTGGGCAGATCACCTGAGGTCAGGAGTTGGAGACCAGCCCGGGCAACCTGGTGAAACCTCATCTCTACTAAAATACAAAAAGTAGCGTGCCCCTGTAATCCCAGCTTCTCTGGAGGCTGAGGCAGGAGCATTGCTTGAGCCTGGATGGCAGAAGTTGCAGTGAGCCGAGATCGCGTCACTGCACTCCAGCCTGGGTGACAGAGCTAGACTCCATCTCCAAAAAGATAATAATAATAATAATAAAACATATTCTAGTATACTGATTCTCTTGAAAGTCTCCCTCAGATTTAACTTCAATCTTCTTTCCTTCAATCTCTGAAAGTTTAAATCACGTTGTATAATTCCTATGATAGTTAATCTTTTCTCCAAAAGTATTTGAGTGGTTTGCCTTAAATTTTTTTAAAAGAGCATTTTAAAACATTCTTAGGGCCAGGCACAGTGGCTCACACCTGTAATCCCAGCACTCTGAAAGGCCAAAGCGGGTGGATCACCTGAGGTCAGGAGTTCGAAACCAGCCTGACCAATATGCAGAAACCCTGATTCAACTCAAAATTAGCCGGGTGTGGTGGCACAGGCCTGTAATCCCAGCTACTTGGGAGGCTGAGACAGGAGAATCGCATGAACCTAGGAGGCAGAGGTTGCAGTGAGCCAAGATTGCACCACTGCACTCCAGCCTGGGCAACAAGAGCAAAACTCCGTCACAAAAAAAAGAAAAAAATTCTTTAGTCTTAACCCAAAGAGTCTGATAGAGTCTGTACCTCTATCAAAAGGAGGAAACACAAACAATCCATTAATAGTACAAACAGGTGTTTAAAAATCTTAAAAAAAAAAAAAAAAAAACAGAAGTTATAACACAAATTTACAGGAACATATATAATATTATTCCCCCAACTTTCACATTTGTTATTAGCATTAGAGTGGCACTTCACCTTTACTCAGCACCTCCATAGGAGTTTGTCACCAGTCAGTTACACCCACTTTAGAGATGTTCAAATACTCAACCTAAAGGCTTACCTGTGTGTCCTTGGTCTCTGATTTAAAGATGCTGTCCTGCCTGGACTATGCTGACTTCCAAGCCTAGCAGGACTCGTCATATAGTCATTAGGAACTGTTGGGGGTTTAACAGGTTCCAGGGTTTTATAAGGAGTATTCCGTCTAAAGAAGCATAGTGGAAAAAGGAATAATGAATAAAAAAGATAAAATTGTATTTTTCCCAAAAATATGTGAGTTTCCCTTTGTGACCATGTATGCCAGGATTTAAAAATATATATAACAAAGTTTGTAATTTTAAAAAATATTCTTCACTGGGATATATGAATTTTGTTATTTTAACATGAAAACTAAAATTTGTTTCCTTTTCCTAAGAAAAACATAGGAAAGGGTAATTTAAAGTCCTAACCTGATTTCTAAAAATTATGATTATAATTTTTTAAATGCTCAGTAATATCAAACTTTAAAATGTACATCATTCTCAGTCCAGTCACTCATAAGCCACTGTTCTTTAAACAGGAAGCTAAATTTCTTTATATAGGAAGCTGCAACTTATTCCTACCTCAATATGGCAATAAATGGAGACATCCATTCTATTCTAATCATTAATTTCTCAATAAATGATTTCGACTTTTCTGTTTAATAACTTCATTTTTTTTTTCAGGGGCAGAGGGTTTAATTAATAAAAATGAAAACTAAGACCTTCTTAAAAGAAGACTGATTGTTGAACAACCCCTCCACCAAAAAATAAGAAATCCAATATAATATTCCCAGTATTAAGAAAAGCAACCTTAAAGAAACGTAATGCCCTGGCAAGTATTCGCTATATTTAGTACACTAAGAATTAAGAAGGAAGAAGCCACTGTTATCTTTTCTACTTGTCCAACTGGCCTTCCCATGGAGCTACTCTAGTATAAAGAGGCCTAAGAACACCAGCAGAAGCATAGTTACAAATAAAGTGCATAGTTTCCTAAAGTAAAGAGTCCCTAAGTCTCAGACACCAATAGGGGAAACAGAAGAGCTGTGGACTCAGCCACACTACACAAAAGTAGACCACTGGTCAAAGTTCTATAATATAGATACTGTAAACACATGCAAAGGCACCATTTGGAATACTCTAATCATTCCATTTAAAACAAGTCAGATTTATATTTTTTAAAAATTAGATGACAAAAAAATAAACAATGCCATTTATACGTATATAAAAACTTTCCTGGTACAGATCTTAGAGAGTATTACAAAGCCAGCAGATTCATTTGGGATTCTGTTCAGGAAAACAAGAATTAAAATGAATTTGTAAAAGGTAGTGTCACATAGAGAAGGTAGTGTGGCATGGATCCCATACACTTACTTAAGTCACAGAAACATCTTTTCCTTTAGCATATGAATTTCTTCTGTAAAATGTAGTTGAATTCTTACCCCAGTGTTCCCCGGCCTGACATGGGAGGACTTGGCGGTTTCTGAGTAGGAGGATTTGTTCTCGACAGAGTGCCAGTTCTTGCAGGCTGGTTATTTCCGTGCTAAAATGTAGAAAGAAATGCTTTTATTTTTATATCAAATTGTTCTCTTTGTGTTTTAACACCATGTATTATTTTTTTTTAATATCAGAATGTGAATTAAGGATTCCCAGACAGTTTGAATAAAGACTTTGGTACTACAGTTTAAAAAGTCAAGGAACCACTTGCACTTGGTTTTCCTATTATTTTATGCCATTCATATCACATTGTAGCAAAATACATGTGAGATCACTGGATTGTTTATCTTATTTTATTGTTAAACATGTTCACTGAGATCAGACTTATCTGCATTCAAACACTGGGTTTCCTACAAATTTTTGAAATGTGTGCATGAACATAAACTATAGATCTTACTTGTCAATTTGCTCAAATACCCATCTGAAAAATCATCTTCATCCTAACAATTCAGTAACAAAGTCACATATGATGTCTGGGAAACCTCCTAATTGTAAGTCAATGAAAGCAAGGCAACTACCGAAAAATGAGCAAAGCAATAAATGTTAGCAAAATTAATGTTCCTATACAAACGTAGATGTCAATATATCTTTGATATATTAACACAGCCAAGCTAAATGTTGCTTATTTGAACTGAATTTGAGTATATTTAATCTACATAAATCTTACAGGGAAAAGCAGACAGACATAAGAAGAGTTTTCAAATTTTAGTGGCTCTGCAGCCTCTATCAATACAGAGGAAATACTGTGGATGAAATGATAAGTAATGGCTCTTACCTTGGCTTTTAGCCACTTTACGTTGGCAAAAAAAGAGGGGGAAAAAGTAGACATTAATGCTAGGTAAGTTATATCTGATAGGACAGGTTTACATTTACAGTTATTCAATTCATATTAATAAGCTTTTTTCCAGCCATGTTTCAAATACTTTGTAAAGAAAAGATATCCATAAGTACTGGGGAAATACTCATGTGTTTCACATATTTTTCAAAAGAATTATACTCATAAGGAAACCACCACTTAATTATTCCAATCTCATGCAGGCTCAATATTTTTTAAGTCAGTATTTTATCCTATGGAGCTAATCCAACCGAATCACAGATGATTTAAAAAATATGTTCATTTAAACACAAATACCATAACACATTAGATGTGAAGCTATTTAAACATATTGGTGCATAAGACCTAACACTTTACTGGATAATGAATGTCCAAGTATGAGTATTCATTATTTCAATGGCAGTATAGTTTAAAAAGTGATAAACTGCAAATGTTAAAATTCAAAACCACACATTGCTTTCAAAAATGAAAAAAGGACCTAGTATCTCGAAGCTTAAAAAAACTCATCATGCACAGTGATAACTTAGCCAGATTCTAACTGAGATATAAACAAACAGGGTCTGGAAAACTCTCTCATTCCTAGCTTCTGAACCCCAATCCTGAGCAGGTCAACACTAACAGGAAGTTCTAAGTACCTTTAGTTCTAAGTTTTCATCTGAGCCACTTAAGTCAAAATTCAAAGCTGAAGAAAAGTTGTTTTGATCCTAAAGCTGACTAGCCTACAGAACATGAAACAATGTGTGGAGTCCTAAAGCATCACTACTTGTACAATGCCACTAAAAAATATGTATCTTCAGGTTTTAGAGTCTAATTTTTTATAGATTTGGGGGCTTCAAGTTTTTTTAACAACATCTGACATTCTCAACAAGTAACTACCATTTTTCAGGTGGCCACAAGGCATATCAAAGGAAATCATCCAAAGAAGAGATTTGGTATCTCTTGGATACATTCTCATTTATAGAAACTGTGCCAGAAATATGGTACACTTCAATGTTTGTTTAAAATGATATTGCTTATTTCTATCTGGAAACAACATCTGGCACCCTACCAACCATGACGTTTCACACCTAAAGAATAAAATTTGAGTAACATTATTAGAATCCTTGAAGATAAAATATACTAATGTATACTTCAGTATCTGTATTATGATATATAATATACTTACATACCAATGTATATCTTATAATGTATATACATAATACACTAAATACTATCCTAAAATCACTAAGAAAATATTCTAAATATGTCCACGTATCTCCCTTCATTTGTCATTTCAAGTGGATAAGTAACAAAAAAAAGCATTCAAGTATAAGTTGGTCCCAAATGGAAAGAATAAAAGAATTAGACTGGGGATGAAAATTCTACTTGAACTCTGTGCTACTATGCAATGGTGTAAGCTTTAACCTCTTATGAAGTTCAGCCTCCTCTATTAAGTGTTATTATATATGCAGATGTGTCAATGTTGGCGAGTGTTAGTAGGAAATAACCTCTGTATCTTACATCTCAAAATACTAATATTTTTGTCAGAAATCTATAAAATTTTTCCATTTAAATATCCTCAAAACATATCCAAAATGAAACCGTTTTTTATTTCCTTAAGATCTCATTTCAGGCTAGGCATAGTGGCTCTTGCCTACAACTCCCGGCACTTTGGGAGGCCAAAGCAGGTGGACTGCTTGAGCCCAGGAGTTTGAGACCAGCCTGGGCAACACAGTGAAACCCCTTCTCTTGAAAAAATAAAAATAAAAAATTAGCCAAGCATAGTGGCACACACCTGTAGTCCCAGCTACTTGCATGGCTGAGGAGGGAGGATCACTTGAGCCCAAAAGGTTGTGAACTGTGCTTGAGCTATTGCACTTCAGTGAGACACTGTCTCTTTTTAAAAAAGATCTCACTTTGTTTCCTTAACATTTACCTTTATGGATGAGTAATTTCACCATTTGCCTGGAATCTGTTTGAAATTCCCTTTGATTCCTCCCTATCTTCTAAGTACATCATAGCTTTGTATGTCATAGGCACTCAATGTCTAATGTTAATTCTTTTTTTTTTTTTTTTTCCAGACAGAATCTGGCTGTTGTCCAGGATGGAGTTCAGTGGTGCAATCTTGGCTCACTGCAACCTCCGCCTCCCGGGTTCAAGCAATTCTCGTGCCTCAGCCTCCCAAATAGCTGGGATTACAAGTGTGTGCCACTACACTTGGCTAAATTTTATATTTTTAGGACACAGGGTTTTGCCACGTTGGCCAGGCTGGTCTGGAACTCCTGGCCTCAAGTGATCCTCCCTCCTGAGCCTCCCAAAGTGCCAAGATTACAGGCATAAGCCACTGTGCCCAGCCAAGGCCAATTCTTTCTTTGAAATGATTCTTAACTCACTCCTCTGCTTTATAAATTAAAAAAAAAAATCATTCCTATGTAAATATTATAAAGCTTTAGTTTCTACACTGTTTAAAAAAAATTAATCAGAAAGCCATTAAGCTGAGACAGCTCCCGCATTCTGGGTTCCTACTTAGGCAAACCAAAACACAACTGAGAGTAACTTAATCAGAAACCTCCAACTAACCTCTAACTAGGAACTTTACTAATCAGAAACCACAATTAACTTCTAACCAATCAAATATTTTGCTTGTCTTGCTTCTTTGAACTTCCCCCTGCTTCATGTCTCTGTGGTCTGAAGCTGCCCGATTCATGAATCACTGTGAACTCAAACTCCAAAAAAAGTAACGTACCTAAGTTTATCTTTGAAGACCAATAATAAAATCTAACAACTCCTAGATCACATAATCTTTTGAAGCTTAAAAACAAGCACACAGGCACACACTAATCCAGTCATCCCTTGGTATCAAGAAGGCTTGGTTCCAGGACCCCCATGAATACCAAAATCCAAGGATGCTCAAATCCCTCATATAAACTGGTGTAGTATTTGCATATAACCAACACTACCCTCCAATATACTTTACATCATCTCTAAATTACTTATAATACCTAATACAAGGTAAATGCTATGTAAATAGTAATGATATTTATTTGTATTATTTTTTATTCTTGTATTGTCCTTGCATTTTTTACTCTTTTTCTTTCTGGAATTTTTTTTATCCAAGGTTGGCTGAATCCACAGATAGAAACCTGGAGATACAAAGGGCCAACTACATATGAAAAGTCCTTTGTAAATTATGATCCAGGCTGTTAATTATTATTAGTGTTCTTCAAAATAAATGTAAATTTCTTTGCTAAGTATTCAGGCCTTCCCTATTCTAGCTTCCTCTCAAACCTTGTGCTCACTTACAAAGATCATCTTCTTTTAATTCTCCTTTATGAATATGTTCTGGTAGTTTCTCTATGCTGGGATTCTCTTATACGTATCTTATTATTATTCCCAAAAATCAAACCAGATTTACTTTGGGATATTTTGCATATTTTTAAATTCCTATTAAACTAACATGTACCATTTATTTCACAGCATAAAATGCATTAACACAGTAAATACTATTTAAATAAAACCCAGGTATATTTAAATACAAATACCAAAACACTAAAATTTATATCACAAAATAAGAAAATGCAATGGAATATTAATCTTGGAGTATGGCAATCGTAAGCATAAAGCCTAGTAGCTATAAGAAAAATATTAATATATTTAGATACAATTTTAAAAATTCTGTATGTATATTTTTTAAATACCAAAAAACATCAAAGTCAAAAGCCAGACAGCAATATGAGTAAATAGTTGCCAATATATGAGTGGCTACTAACTCTTCAAACAGAAAAACAAGGACTCTGACAAGTCAGTAAGAAAACAAACTTCTAAACAGAAAAGTGGGCAAAAAATACAAAAATAATTTGAAAGCTGTAAGCAGTATCTCACTATCCTCAAAACACTAATTTTAAAATAAACTTAAACTTTTCCTTCTAATAATTTTGGCCTGGCAAATGTTCATTAACTACTACCAAAATTTCTACCTTCACACATCTCTACAACATTCTGGAAATATTTAAGCCAACAATGATCCTTTAGAGAGAACACAACACTAAGAAAACAAAGCAGCATTAAGATTACTGGGGAGAAGCAATTGTGTGTATGTGTGTATTTTTCAGTCACAGAAACAAACTATAGACAAATATGCCAAATAATCAGCTTCTAAAATATATTCTTCTCAGACCGTGCACCTTCATCCCTCACCAAAAACGTATTTTAAAATAGCCTGCATAACAATGTGAATGTACTTAATGTCACAGAACTATACACCTAAAAAGAGTTAAATGGTCATTTTATGTTATGTATATCTTACCACAATAAAAAAATCTAAAAACAAAAACAAAGCCCCCCACCCTTGTGTCTAATATATCCATATTATGGCTAGAAAGCAGATTTCCAAAATTCATAGTCCTATACTTTCAGCATTTATTATGCTGTTTATATCTCCCACTTACACATATACGATGAAATAGTTAAATTTTCTCATCCAAAACTTCCTTGTAAAATTTAGATTCATCGTATACTCAGCTAAGTACTATGTCTTGAACTGTTAAACACAACTACTAATTGAGGGATGAGGTAATGGAAGATATTCACTACTAACATAATGACAGAAAAAAATTTTTAATGAATGTATACTGCTTTGGTAGGAATAATCAAGGTGAGGCAAAATGGGGAAGTGTGTGTGTGCGTGTGTGCGCGCGCACATATACAGGTATATATGTATACATACATGCATGCATGAACATATTGTTTTTCTTTAAATCTTAAGGTAGATAGTAACACAAAAGACATTTTCCCCGGATTCTCAAAACTCCAACCCCAGAGATCAGTCTAGTTTAAAGCACCTTGAATTAAAACTGAATTTCAGCTCTTATACAAGCCTAGCCACATCTCTGAATAAAAATACAAGAAATAAACAAGCAATCTCCTCTGCATTTGCAATGTGTTCCAATTTTATATACAATTTACAGACATAAAAAGTGAAGAGGAGATTCCAATAGTCTCAGAGAGAAATAGAATAAAGGTTAATGCTTTCAGCTATACTCTTCTCTCAACCAGGAACCCCAAAAAATCCAGAATGTAACAGATCTAGCAACAGCACCAGTCAGATCAATCAGCTAGGACAAGCTTCAAGATTCTAGCTGACTCCTTAATAACTTAAAAAATAATCTGAAGACCAGAATCCAAATCAAACAGTCCTCTTAGAAAGGAACTTCCAAATTTCAAAGGAATAGTTTATCCTGAGCAGAGACAGCGAAAGAATTTAGGTCATTCCAAATGCTTGCAAAATGACCCATAAATACCAAAAAGCTGACACACTACAGGTATCCTTCAAGATCAGCTAATTTTCCATGCTTAGAAATGAACACAGGCAACACATCATCTCTCTCCTGAAAATCTGTGGGGTTTTTTTTTGCGGGGGGGGGAGGGTGGGGGGTTAAGACAAAATTACATACAATTTTCATTTTTTAATAAGTTGCTGGCATTACATATACACACAGGTATACAAATATATATACATATTTAGAAATGAAATGATTAAAGTATTTATAAATTATTTTCTAAAGTAATTTTGAAAAGCATGTAGATTTTTATTTTTAAATATTCAGTGGAGAAAGAAAGACATGGAATTCACAACACAAATGGATAATATTTATTTGTCTAGGATTTATGGTTTAATAACCATTTCAAATTTCAATACCACTTTTAGTATAGCCTATTCCACTGATAAAATTACACCCCAACCTTAGTAAAAATGCATATTAAAAATTGTATGAAAATTATAATACTAGTTGCTAAAGAGAATCTATTAATTACAATTATCTTTATCACAATATTTCCTATCCAAAATATTTACTGGATATGCAAATTAGTTTGTTTATGTAATATAAAATGCTTACCTTGACACCATGGCCCACATCATCCAGAACTGTGTAATCGATGGGTTTCCGAATATACCTTACAGGGCGCTCCATATTTGCAGGTGCTATTATTTTGTGAGTTCTTGACGTATTCTTATTTGTTGTCAAAATACCAATCTCTCTTCGAGCCACTTTCTCTTTATGAATATCCACAGTCTATATTTTAAATTTGAACAAAACAAGAAAATATTATTTGGCATAATATATTTGCTATCCATATACATTGGACCATATTTAGGATGGACCACAGGACTGTACACCACATGTCTATTTTCCAGTGAATACTATTAAATTATACTAGGCTAAAAGCAGAGAATGTTTAGTGGTGGTTTAAAGCACCAACTAATGTAATGGATTTGATTTTAAAACAATTCTCTGGAAAGCAGTTTTCTTTCCTAACAATTTGGTATGTGGGCCGGGCATGGTAGCTCACGCCTGTAATATCAGCACTTTAGACCAAAGCAGGGGGACTGCTTGAGTTCAGGAGTTCAAGACCAGTCTGGGCAACATGGCAAAACCCTGTCTCTACAAAAAGTACAAAACAGCCAGGCATGGTGGCATGCACCTGTGGTCCCAGCTACTGGGGACGTGAAGTGAGAGGATCGCTTCAACCTGGGAGGTGAAGGCTGCAGTGAGCTGTGATTGTGCCACTGCACTCCAGCCTGGGCAACAGAGGGAGACCCTGTCTCAAAAAAAGAAAGAGAGATTTGGTATGTGCAGAAAGGGAAAGTTGTCCTGGTATGAGTAGCTGACACTTTATTTATTCAGTGTGATGCAGAATCCCCCCCATACACACCCCAAAAAAAGTAATTACAACACAATGAGGCAAGTGCTATAATGACACATGCACAGTTCATTCAAAATTACTATAAAGGTGCTGAGAACAAGACAACTAACTAGGTTGAAAAGGTTCATTTAAAGGCTTTAAGAGTACGTAGGTTTCAAAGGATAAACAGGAGTCAAGAATTGGATATGAAAAATATTAAAGGCAGAGAGAATAACATCCTGCAGAAAAAGGTTTAAGAGAGAAAAATGGTAAGAGCAGATACACACTGTCAGCAAGCAGCCTAGACACCTGTTTGGCACAGCCTACCTAGGACTGGCCTACAAGGTTTTTAAAAAAATTTTTTTAATTTAGCTGCCAACTTAAAACTGGACAGTAGCCAGCACATGAGAAATAATTATACAACTGCTCAACAACTTAAAATCCAGCTTAATAAGGAAGTGATGACAAATTTAAATTGAGTGGCATGATCACCTCTGTATTTTAAGAAGATCCCAGTAGCAGAGGTATTGAAGATAGAAAGAACAAGACTACAGAG
The DNA here is from genome assembly GCF_043159975.1 of Macaca nemestrina. Taxonomy (NCBI): domain Eukaryota; kingdom Metazoa; phylum Chordata; class Mammalia; order Primates; family Cercopithecidae; genus Macaca; species Macaca nemestrina. The sequence goes on along the minus strand of NC_092133.1, from coordinate 117,204,298 downwards.
AGTAAAACCAACTAAGGGGCAATTATGGTAGTCTAGGTGGACGAGGCCAGGATAGGAACTGAAGCAGGAAAAAGGGGGGGGAGGGGAAGGTACTCCCAGGGAAAAGAACAGTTCAATGTTATGCTTGAATCAAATCTGTCACAATTCTGTCTTATTTTATCAGAACTTTTTAATTGAGAAAGAACTTCTAATCAAAAATGCTATCCCAATTCCAAACCAAGATAGATAGAGACACCTCTCCATGAGTATCTATCATTTGTGTACACCTTGTGAGAAGATGCACTAACTCCCTTCGTTCTGGATGTTTATAGAGTAAACAGCCCTAGAAAATAAAGCATCTCCTTAGAAAGCAAAGGCAGAATTGTTTACTGTCCAATATAATAAAGCTAATGTAACCCTCCAGAAGAAAGGTTTTTTGCCCATTATAAAAGATGTGGTCCCCTAAATTGAGAGTACTTTTTCTCTAATGCACACAACTGTGTATGCAAAGGCATCACTTGGCTCTTTGCAGTATCCTGGGGAAACTGGGGCTGTTTTCTAGCACAAATGCTGACACTCTGGCTACTACTATTGCCATGAGTAATGATGTCCTTTGTTTCTGATCCAGGAGTCTCATGTCTTCCAAAAGAATCCATGAAACTGTGGTAGGCTAACTCATCAGTTAACAAGGATAAATCTCGGGACCGTCACAATTTTCAATTGTTCTGGCAATGAAAATAGAATGCTGATGGGGACAAAGCTTTCTAGAAATGGAAGGAAAGACCAGTTAGCAGAAACTGAGAAAAGTCCACGAGAATCATTAATGAACATGTTGTCCATATTGTATGGTCAACCAGGCAATGAATGATCCTCCACTTTACTGCCTGTTAATGAGGCTAAAATGAAGTTTCAGGATAAGTACCAGGAAGTAGACAGATTCAAAGACAACAGCCTGAATGATGCCCTGGTTACTGTCAACACTTCTGCGGATGGGAGGACTTCCTTATCAAGCTGACAGTCAGCCTCAGCAGGTGTGCCTCGTGAAATCTTCCAGACTAAGATTTGTCAGGAAGAGGGAGACGGGGGCACATAAGGTTCTGTTTCCTTTGGACAACAGTTACAGAGACATGCATCTACACTGAGTTTGAAAGTAAGAAAATTTGCAACCATTGTTGGCAGAGCCAAACAAATCTTTAGAACTTTGGCTAGTTTGCTTGGAAGATGAGGAACATGTAGTTACATTGTTCAGGCATGTAATGCTTGTTAAAGAAGAATGGCATTTTGCTGGCTATCTTAGTGCTCAGCTCCTACTGCAGTCTACCTTGCCAACATTCAATCCTTTCAAGATGACTACGAAGGGCCTCAGCATTTTCTGGTGGTACAACCTGTCCACTACAAGGAAACTTTGACACTCTTGGGGAAATTTCCCTAAGACAAACTCCCTTGGAGACCAACCAGTCTACAGACTCCTACTGTACTAGATTGGGTTTAAAATGAGGATCAAGGTGATTCACTGGAGAATCAGAAACTAGCTCAAAGAATCTAGATAATTCTTGCTGTCAGTCCTGCAGCCTTAGAAAACTCCAGTAGCCCTAGTATTGAAATCAAGCAAGAATTTAAGAGATCTTATCTTGACATTATCTTAACAATGGAGCAGCAAAGAGCCTATATTAAGGTGAACTTCTAAAAAATGATGCCATTGTGCAGTTCAAGCCCGTCAGCCAAAGGGTACAAAACCCATTTCCCCCACCAGAAAGTGACAAAACTGTAGCTGTTCGATCAATGTGTTCCCAAACAGAAATGGATACCGTCCATAATGATGACCTTTTTTGTGTGTGTAAGACAACATCTTGCTCTGTCACCCAGGCTGGAGGGCAGTGGAACAATCACGGCTCACTGCAATCTTCAAATTCTTTCACTCAAGCAATCCTCTGACCTCAGCCTCCTGAGCAGCTGGGACAACAGGTGCATCCCACCATGCCAGGCTAATTTCTTTAATATAATTTTTAGTAGAGACGAGGTCTTGCAATGTTGCCCAGGCTGGTCTCCAACTCCTGGGCTCAAGCAATAATGATCTTGCACAGAATACAGGGTTTTGGTTGAACCAAAATTACCTCAGGTTTATTTTACTGATCAGCACACAGCTATAGCACCACTCAAAACTGAAAGTAAATGTCTCTTGTTCACTGGTACAAAGCTACTCTCTCCCAGCCTCCCTCATCCCTCAACCTCAGCTGCTTTACAAAGAAAGATGATTAGGAGTGGGGCCAAGTTCTCCAAGTTCCCAAAGGAGACTGAAGATCACACACACCTGGGTAGGCTACATAACTTTGGGGAGAGCACAGATTCAACATTTTACGGTTCTGTTGGATACAGGAGCCCAAGGCACCTTCATACCCATCCTGCAGAAGAATAAGTTACAAGCTTCCAATACTGAGGTCTGGGTAGGGTTCAAAGTAGGGAAGGGATGCTACTGTGACCTTTTGGGTGGGGCTCTTTGGACCATTCACTGTACTGTTTGTGGCTTCCACTGCTGAGTGTCTAGTGGTATTGATATTTTACATGCTGAACTGTGAGTGATCATAAGCTCCAGGGAGATCATGCTCACTGTCAAGAGCCCATGTAGAAAGGCATTAGTAAGTCTGGGGCCCCACATTCCTTATGACCTGTTTGAGTACAAGTCTGTGCATACATGACTTTTCTGAGTAGACCCTCTGGCAAGAGGAACAACCTCTTCTGGAGGTGACTCGTGGGTTTGGATTCAATGCCTCCCTGACATAGCTACTAGGTATGCCTCTTTTGAAAGGAGAGCGAGTCAACTCAAATGCAATGACTAGCAAAGTGGGAAAGGCCCAACAAGCCTCTCTCATCACATGAACTGATAATATTCAAGAATGTAGCCAGTCTGGCCCCTAGGGCATCTCAGCTTTACGTGAAAAAGTAGCAGCTTCTCCCTTTGAGAACATCTGATCTTGCATTCTGCCACCTAAACCAAATCTGCTAGCTCAGTGAGGCCCTTGATTCACAAAGGTTCCATAAATGCCTGGGCCTGTTTCACTGATTATTCAACTAAGCTGAGACCCTGTGGTGCCTAGTGGGCTTTAAACTCCAGTGCCCACAATATAGAACTGAAAATGGGTGTGGTTGCTTTGTTCCACCAGCAAAACTCAAGGACATTCTCACAGATCTAGCCAATATTCCCCTTGAAAACCTTGTTATATTTTTACTGACTATCAGGCTATTACCAACAGCCTAGCTATTTAGTCAGTCACTTGGAAAACTACAGAATGACATATTTAAGACTGTCCATAAACCATGGAGATCAATTGTAATTGCTGATCAAACCATCTGGGTCATTAATACAGATGTTTACGGTAAGAGTCCATTGTCTGATTAGACCAATTATAATCAAGCTACTGATCAAACTGCACTGTCAAGGCTGCTACCACTGCTGCTGGATCCATCATCATACAAGACACAGCAACACATCTATCATCATAGAGTGGATACAAAGTAAAAGACTCTATGTTCCTGATGCAGAGGCTGCCACCTCATCCCAGACTTGTGAGTCCTGGAAAAGGACTCATTTGTCTCATGGTGAGAGGAACCACATCACATGCTAATGGCAGATTGGTTGCATCAGACCTTTGACAACCTATTTCAGGCTATCAGTGGTGTCTCACTGTTGATGACACTTTTCCAGGGTCTGATACTGCTATTCCACTTCAATCAGCTGACTCCAGCCATACTATTGCAGTCCTTGACACTAATCTGTGTCCTATTTTCACTTTCCACATCATTTGCAATCTGACAATAGGTACACTTTTTATCACAAAAGTCACTCAACAATGAGCTGTTAGTCAAGGTATCTGATACTCTACCATCCACAAGCATCTTATATTGCTTAGTGCTGCAACAGCCTTATCAGAAATCATCTCGAAAAACTCAACAACAACAAAAATAAACCCGACTCAAAAATGGACAAAAGACTTGAACAGACATTTCTCCAAAGAAGACAGGCAAACAGAAGCTGGGCATGGTGGCTCATGCCTGCAATCTCAACACTTTGGGAGGCCTAGGCGGGCGGATCACAAGGTCAGGAGATGGAGACCATCTTGGCCAACATGGTGAAACCCTGTCTCTACCAAAAATACAAAAATTAGCTGGGCATGGTGGAATGTACCTGTAGTCCCAGCTACTCAGGAGGCTGAGGCAGGAGAATCGCTTGAACCATGGAGTCAGAGGTTGCAGTGAGCCGAGATTATGCCACTGCACTCCAGCCTGGCGACAGAGTGAGACTTCATCTCAAAAAAAAAAAAAAGAAGACAGGCAAATGGCCAATAAGCACATGAAACGACATTCAATATCACTCATCATGAGGGCAATGCAAATCAAAACCACAATGTGACACAACCTCACAACCACAATGATGGTTACAATCAAAAAATCAAGATGTGGAGAAACGGGAGCCCTTGTGCACTTGCAGTCACTGTGAAACACAGTATAGTGAGATTCCTCACAAAATTAAAAACAGAATTAGCACACAACCCAGCAATTCCAATTATAGGTATATTCCTAAAAGAACTGAAAGCAGGGTCACCTAGCAGCTTTATTCACAACAGCCAACTATCCATCAACAGATCAATGGATGCACAAAATGTGATATATACATACTATAGAATAGTATTTAGACTTAACAATGAAGGTACTTTTGATACAAGCTACAATATGGATGAACCTTGAGGACATTATGCTGAGTGAAATATGCCAGTCACAAAAAGACATATATTGTATGATTCCATTTATATGAGGTAACTAGAGTAGTCAAATTCATAAAAACAGAAAGTGGAGATAGTGGTTGCCTGGGGGAGGAAAGCTCAATAGACACTTGTTTAATGGGCATAGGGTTTAATTTCTACAAGATAAAAAGAGTCCTAGAGATTATTAGTTGCTCAGCATTGTAACTGTACTTAACACTACTGAACAGTACACTTAAAATGGTTAAGATGGTAATCATATATGCATTTTGCCACAATTTTTAAAAAAATTTTAACCATCTCAAAAGATTTCTGAGTATACCTCTGTCACCTCTTCCTGGTCTATACAGGAGTACAGCAGTTTGGTCGCTAAATGTGGCTGTCTCCAGGAAGAGAACAGCTCCTGGCCAATTGGGATTCCACCCTGACCATTTCTAAGCATGATGCTTCTTTCTTTCCTCTAATGGAAATCCCAGGCTAGCTTGATTGGTCTACTCTCTGGGTGGCAATCCAGTCAAAAGGAGGTCTTTGGTATAAACTTAATTCAGGTTCAGCCACCTGGAATTGACAATCTGGATTTTCTTGCTGGATTTCCTTGGTCTTAAATAATAATGACCACTTAGTTAAGTATACTGCTTCCCCTAGGGTGGCTCATGTGGACTAAAGGAGGAGACATAAAAGGGTCGCTGTAAGTTTAATAAAAAGGACCTTTGTCGCTCTCGCACCTGGCCCTTCCAGACAAAAGGTCTGGGTTTGAGTCAGAGATGACTGGAAAAAAGGTAAAGCTAGCTACTGGAATGGGACACACTGATTTTGTGGCAGTCGAAGGGGTACAACAACCCTGTCTGGCACCTGTGGGGAAACACCTTAGATGTTGGGAAGGAAAAGGAGGGACATTAGTGATCTGTCTTTTAGAATCATCCCTCACAAAGGACATTTCTCTGCAAATGCGCAAAACCTCAAATTTAACTGACTACTGGGTCTGCCCCTACCCCGCCACACAGCTTTGATCACTACTCAATCATCATTCTCCTTAACCACACAGTCTCTCGGAAGCAGCAGAAGATGGTCCAAGCTCCCAAATCTCCCACATGAAACACCTGTCCATAACTTCAGGCATCTTTTCAAGGCACAGTCATTTCAAGGGACAGATGAATGCCATCAAGTTGGTGGCACAGATAATAAATAGGACAGATTGGACTGACTGCCTTCAGGCAGTCTCTCCACAAACAAGTACTAGAGAAGTATTCATACTGAACTCGGAACCCTAAGGCTTACCAGCCATCAGGGAGGCCACATTGGAGAAACTATCAGCCTGTGCCCTCTGACTTAAAAGTAGGTCCCACATAACTGGGAGGTGGGGGTGGGGGAGCGTGTCGGAGGGGCAGAAGTAGGACAATATAAACAACACATTCTTTATAGGCACACAGTCCTTGGGAGTGTTTCTTGTTTGGAAGTCAGGCATTGCCTCCCTTCAGAAAATGTGATGACTTGCACACCAAGGGAATAATCGCTATAATGGGAGTCATCCAATTAGAAAAGTTTGTTTGAAATTTGTTCTGGACTTGAGCTAAAGCAATCGACGACATCACCTTGGGCCTAGAGGCATTCAGGACAGTCTCAAATCACTAACCAGGATTGTTACAGATAAAAGAATAGCCCTACACTACCTCTTTGTAGACCAAGGCCAAATCTGTGCTATATATTCTGCAGTAACTAGATTAATGCCTTGGGCCAAGAGTAAAGTCAGAGCAGAAACAAAGAGAAAGCCACCACCTGGCTCTCTTAGATAGACCCTAAAGGTTTATTGCATTTGTTATGTTGGCTGGGTCTCGGACCCTGGGGAGCATAATTGAAGTCAATATTGCAGTCTGGCCTCATCCTGCTATCCTGTTGATAGTAACTTTAATGAAATGTGTTATAAGAAAAACTGAATGGATCTGGTCCCAGGCTCTGTCAGTGAGACTAATCAGAGTGACCAGTGAAGTTGTATAATCATGGGAAGGAAATCTTACCAGAAGCCAAGAAGGTATAGAAATGAAGGTAGAATACTGTTGGAAAGCAATTATACTTGAGTCTTTCATGTTTCTGTACCTGTCGTGAGTAGAGGGACTGATTCCTTTTATTCCATACCAACTTGTTACATATGTTTGTATTATATAAGGAATGGTCTTCAGGGATCAAGAAACAGCGTCTCCCTCAGGAGCAAAAGGCAGGTTTGTTTGCTGTCTAGTACAATAAAGATGTCATTTCCAGCGGGCATGGTGGCTCACGCCTGTAATCCCAGCACTTTGGGAAGCGAGTGAGGCAGATCACCTGAGGTCAGGAATTCAAGACCAGCCTGGTCAACACGGTGAAATTCTGTCTCTACTAGAAATACAAAAATTAGGCGGGCACGGTGGCGCACACCTGTAGTCTCAACTACTTGCGGGGGTGCTGAGGCATGAGAACAGCTTGAACCTGGGAGGTGGAGGAAGTGAACCAAGTGCAGTGCAACAAGTGCAGTGAACGAAGTGCAGTGAACCAAGATCATGCCACTGCACTCCAGCCTGAGGGACAGAGTAAGACTCTGTCTGGGAAAAAAAAAATTGTCATCTCCCTCCAGGGTGAATGAAGGTCAGGTAGGCTTACAACTTACTACCTATTACCAAAGTTTGGGTTCCCTAAACTGGTAGTCCCTCTCCTGTAACAGACTGCAGTGCATTACAGAAAAGGCATCACCACATGCATCACTCGGCCCCTTTCACCTTCCTCTATGGAGCAGTGGGTTTGGGAAACTGGCACAAATGCTAACGCTCTGGCTCCCGTTATTCTCATCAGTAATAAAGTCCTGTGTCTCTGGTCCAGAAGTCTTCTGTCTTCTACCAGCATCTACAAAAGACGTTAGCTTGCATGGAGGGCAAAATCTGACTCTTAACAGTTCTTGAAAAAACTGTTTTTATAGTGAAACAATTCACATATTCTGACCACCCCCATCCCCAAGTAATTCTGAGGATTATCTGATACAATCATTGATTCATTGATGTTACAAAATGTAAAGAGCCACATTTTTGTAGAATGCCTCTCTACACTTTTTTTTTTTTTTTTTTTTTTTTGACAGGGTCTTGCTCTGTCGCCCAGACTGGAGTTCAATGGTGCCATCTCGGCTCACTGCGCCCTCTGCCTCCCGGGTTCAAGCGATTCTCATGTCTCATGACTCCCAAGTAGCTGGGACTACAGGCATGTGCCCCCACACCCGGCTTATTTTTGTATATTTTGTAGAGATGGGGTTTCACCATGTTGGCCAGGCTGGTGGCAAACTCCTGACCTCAACTGATTTGCCAGCCTCAGTCTCCTAAAGTGCTGGGATTACAGGCATGAGCCACCATACCCAGCCTCTCCACACATCTTTTAAACTCCTCCCTTTTCTAATAGGTCCAGCACTAGTATAAATTTTAGCTCAATTCTGCTCAACACAGAATTAAGTTGAGGAATCCCTAACTCCATAGAGAGGAAAATACTGAGACTTCATTGGAAGTTGGAAAAGATGGGCCAGTATTTACCTAGGTTTGTTTCTACCTCTCCCAAACACTCATTCTCTCTCTCCTTTGTAAGGTCATCTTACAGTGTCTCCAGGTTCACTTTCCTCTTTAAAACCCCTCAGCAAATTCGTCCACATTCAGGCTTAAATTACTATATATACACACAAACTTCTATTTATTCAAGAACGCTCATCTAAGCTGTAAGTTCATGTATAAAACTGACATTCTCTCAGATATTTGAATGGTACCTTAAAGTGAACATGTTCAAAATCAAACACACAGGCCACTCAATCCTATTTCAATGTTCCTACTTCAATTCTCTATTAGTTTATGTAAGTCAGACATCCAGCATTTACTTCATGTTTAATTTTACTAAATCTTGTCACATTTACCTTTAAATACCAGAAATCTGTTTCTAACACTTTAATCCTACTCAATCTACTACCATCTCTCACCTTGGCTATTGCAACAGCCTTCTAATTGGTCCACTTGTACCCAATCTGGCCTTTATCCAGTCTGCTCTCTATGGTGTAACCATGGAGAGCTTTACAAAAGAAGTAAACTTGAGAAAACAAAATTAAAAATGTGTACATTTCACCTGTTTAAACCCTATTAAAAGAGCATCCCACACGGTCCCCAGTCCTCAAGGGAAAAATTAATTCAAAATGTCTTGTTCTTTCCCTATTTTTCTCAAGCATCATGGAATCCACAACTCTCCTCCTTAAAATCATCCTTTTTTCACCCTTCCTACTTCACTCACACTCTGCAGAATTATTCAGGACACGATTTCAAATTACTTGAAAAATTATACTCTGGTCTACTCCCTCTCCATTCTCTCAATTCTGAATCATAAAAGTCCAAAACACAACACGTCCAGCAAAGCACAACCCTCCATATGGCAGGGTGAGGAAATAAAGCGGGTAGAGAAGAAGGGAACAGGTTTGGAACATTTGTCTAACAACAGCATGCATATGTTCACCAAGCGAGAGTTAGCTTTTTCAGCGAGACTAATTCTTTCTCATACTTGAATTTCCTTACTTTCACACGTTTTTCTTCAACTTTACATAGCAAAAGCAGCAGTCTGACATTAAAAAATAATAATAATAAGCTTTTAGTCTTAATATATGAGAGTCAAAATCAGAGTAACCCCAGTTGAGAAGAATTAGATGGCCCAAGAGATTACCCTATAGCAATCCTTAGACCCACTCGTTTTAAAAAAAAAAAGCACGCAAACTTGAAATTAGAAAATTATGTTTGAATACTAACTCTTTTGCTTACTGGATATAAAATTTTATACAAGTTTTAATTAATTAAAATTTAATTTTGCTTATAATATTTGGCTCTGTGTCCCCACCCAAATCTCATCTTGAATTGTACTCCCATAATTCCCACATGTTGTCGGGGGGACACAGTGGGAGATAATTTGAATCACGGGGTCGGTTTCCCTCATACTGTTCTCATGGTAATGAATAAGTCTCACGAGATCTGATGGTTTCATCAGGGGTTTCCACTCTTGCATCCTTCTCATTTTCTCTTGCTGCTGCATCCTGGCATGATTCTTAGGCCTCCCCAGCCATGTGGAACTGTAAGCCCAATTGAACCTCTTTTTCTTCCCAGTTTCAGGTATATCTTTATCAGCAATGTGAAAACAGACTAATACAGCTTATATAAAATGGGAATAGCATATTAGAAACTATAACATTGCTTGATACAAAAAAGTACTAAAAATTAATAAATCTGAATCTTATTTATCAAACTCTCCAATCTACAACTCTGCAATTAAGATAAAGCATTTCTAAAATATGAATATGAAAACATGAATGTATCACATTATGTATTTGAAATATGATGAATGTGATTTAGGTTCCAATCTCCAGTTTTGCCACTGGCAATACAATTTTGAAGAACTCCTCAAAGCCAGTCTAATAAACATTAAGATACCAGCAGTTTGAAGCCGGGCGCAGTGGCTCACGCCTGTAATTCTAGCACTTTGGGAGGCCGAGGCGGGTGGATCACGGGGTCAGGAGATCAAGACCATCCTGGCTAACACGGTGAAACCCCGTCTCTACTAAAAATACAAAAAATTAGCCAGGAGTGGTGGCGGGCATCTGTAGTCCCAGCTACTCAGAAGGCTGAGACAGGAGAATGGCGTGAACCCCGGGAGGCGGAGCTTGCAGTGAGTCAAGATCACGCCACTGCACTCCAGCCTGGGCAACAGAGCCAGACTCTGTCTCACACACACACACACACACACACACACACACACACACACACACACACACACAAATACCAGCAGTTTGAAAACTCAACTGATTCCAAGGTAAACAAATGCTAAAATTCATGTGGGAAAAAAAAAAAGTGGATCCTCATTTTCTTGACAGGAACTGGGCATGTAGTCCTACTCCCTGTTATGTACAGAGGCAAAGGGAAGAGCTCCGGCCCCCCTTGGCATGTCTTTGGTGCCATGCAGCTTCCTGTCTGACAGTTCTATCCTCAAGCACCAGGACACCAGGGAAAAGGAAAAAGAAAAAAGAAAGTGGATCTCAGAGGTAGGGGTATCAAAAGTACTAACTAGAGAAAAGATAACAACCCAAAGACAAGTTCTCAATAAATGAAGACCATGCTTGATGCATCAGCACCTGAAGGAGAAAAGACAAAATCAAAATAGAATATACATGAAACAAATTTGGAAGTAACCAATAGAATGAACATGTACAGGGGGAATCACCTTTTAAAGCTTGAATACATACACACATTTGAATTACATATGCTTTATATAATTCGAAGCTCACAAAATTCAAGAAGTATAACAAATGATGGTGTTTCCGTTTCCTGGCTAAACATCAAATGACAATAAAAGACATTGTTTAACTACTCCCCTGTTCAGTTTTGAAATTATGCAGTGGTTCACAAAATTTTTAATGTGAGGGAAATCTACACATTTTAAAAGGGATTTTCTGTATTTATTAATATTTTATGTTTTTATTTAACTTTTAAGCTCAGGGGTACATATGTAAGATGTGTTACTTTGTTGCATAGGTAAACATGTGTCATGAGTGTTGTTGTACAGATTATTTCATCACCCAAGTATTAAACCTAGTATCCACTAGGTTTTTCCTGATCCTCTCCCTCTTCCCACCCTTCACCATCTGGTAGGCCCCAGTGTGCACTGTTCCCCTCTATGTGTCCATGTGTTCTCATCATTTAGATCCTACATATAAGTGAGAACATGTAGTATTTGGTTTTCTGCTCCTGCATTAGTTTGCTAAGGATAATGGCCTCCAGTTCCATTCATGTCCCTGCAAAAGACATGATCTCATTATTTTTTGATGGCTGCATAGTATTCCATGGTGTGTATGTACCTCTTTTTCTTTATCCAGTCTATCACTGATGGGACATTTAGATTGATTCCATCTTTGCTACTGTGAATAGTGCTACAGTGAACATACATGTGCATGTGTCTTTATAACAGAACAATTTATATTCCTTTGGGTATATACCCAGTAATGGGATTGCTGGGTCAAATGGTATTTCTGTCTCTAGGTCTTTGAGGATTCACCACACTGTTTTCCACAATGGTTGAACTAATTTACATTCCCACCAACAGTGTAAAAGCGTTCCTTTTTCTCCACGACCTCACCAGCATCTGTTATTTTTTTGACTTTTTAATAATAACCATTCTGACTGGTATGAAATGGAATCTCATTATGGTTTTTATTTGCATTTTTTAATGGTCAGCGATGTTAAATTCTTTTTCATATGATTGTTGGACGCGCACGTATGTCTTCTAAGAAGTGTCTGTTCTCTGTTCATGTCCTTTGCCCACTTTTTAATGGGTTTTTTTTTTTCTTGTAAGTTTAAGTTCCTTATAGAAGCTGGATATTAGACCTTTGTCAGAAAAATGTGAAACACTTCATGAATTTGCATGTCATCCTTGCACAGGAGGCATGCTAATCTTCTCTGTATTGCTCCAATTTTAGTGTACGTGCTGCAGAAGTGACCACTTATGTTGTATTTTTATCACATAAAATGAAATTGTACTGCAATGGGCTGGTAAAAATGACATAGTTATAGTTAGTCCAATACAAAGCAAACAAAGCCTCTGAATTTGGGTAACGCAAGAGGCGTAATCTAGAGCTAATACTGGCTGTGCTCAGTGACTCACACCTATAATCCCAGCCCTTTGGGAGGCCAAGGATAAATGGATCATTTGAGTCCAGGAGTTCGAGACTAGCCTAGGCAACATGGTGAAACCCCGTCTCTACAAAAAATGCAAAAAAATTTGCTGGGCATGGTGGCACACACTTGTAGTCCCAGCTACTCAGGAGTCTGAGGTGAGAGGATCTCCTGAGCCCAAGAGGTTAAGGCTGCAGTGAGCCACAATCACACCACGGCACTACAGCCTGGGTAAGAGTAAGACTCGGTCTCCAAACAAAAAAAAAAAAAATAGAGCAAATACAATACAAGTGGAAAACTCTTTTGGCAGACTCAATATGACAAGCAAAAATCATACCAAGAGTTGTGAGAGAGACGAATGGCAATATGGAACATAAGATAATCAACAGGAATATTCTACAGTAAAAATCACTAGAGCACCCTGAATAAAACCCTAAAAACTCTCTCCCCTATTATATTTTACTTCTAGTTATAAATAAGAAATAAGGAAACAGTGAGATAGGAGTTTGAAAGAAAAACCTGGAAAAAAAATTAAATGGTCTTCAAAACCAGATACAACACACCCCCATCTACTCACAACCACATATACACCCAATCGTCCCCCTTCTATCCCATGTTATCTTGATACCAAGTCTTTCCAAACTGATCTATGGCTTCAATGCATTCCAATAAAAATGCCAACAGAGATTTCCAAGGTTCTAAATTTATATGGGAGGGCAAAGGGGAAGGAATGGCTGAGACATGGTCTAAAAGAAAAATAAGAAGGGAGGGTAACTTGCCTCTTGAGATATTATGAAACCATAGTAAAGAAGATAGTACGGTTCTTACAGGGTTAAATAAATGGACCAATACAACAGAAGAGAGAATTCAGAAAAAAAAAAAATCATGCTTATAAGGAAATTTGGTATCTTACAGTGATAGCACAGAAAGAAAGAATGTATTGTTTGAGTAGAGCAAATATTTTGCCATATAGAAAAAAACACTGAAAATGGATCCCTACCTCAAACCATAGGAGAAAACTAATTCCAGATCCTTTAAATTTAAATGCAAATAAATGGTATATTTATACTTGCAACATTATACATTATATACATTAATGAGAATGAACAAATTACTAATGAATGAACTATGTATATGTAATATGGATAAATCTTAGAAATTATAATGCTGAATAAAAAAAGTAAGCCATGCTAGAGTACATACAGGATGAATCCATTGTTATAAGCCCAAACACAAGCAAAATTAAACAATAATTGTTTAGTGATACACATACATGTGATTTCAAAAAAATGTTAAGTGCAAGGGAATGATAAACATCCCCTTTGTGGTGGGTGAGAAGTATACAGAGAAAAGAAACAGAATTGGTCATTTTCTAGTTTTTAGTTTTAATGATGGATTCAGAGATGTTTGATTTATTATTGCATATGCATAACATATATTACATTTATTCTTTTGAATAAGTATAATTTTTGTCTTTAATTACACACAAATAGCACACAGAAAAGAATGATTAATATTCCTGAAGCAACATCAAAAGACTCCATGAAAGAAACCTCAATTTTGCCAGCCATATCTGGCAGGTAAAAGAGAAAAAAGGAGAGTGGGGAAAAAGGTCAAAATCCAAGCACAGCAGACAGTATAAGCCAGGGAAAAAAGGCATGAAAACACAACACCTTCTCTGAGATTAGAGAAAAGCTAAAATAGCATGAATAAAAGTAAGTTGAACTCTACTCTAATTAAGAGTTAAAGAAAAGATTATGGAAATTAGGAGGCCAATCTTGAAAACTTCTTTTTAAATGGTCAAGCAAGGCTTTTATTAAAATAAGCAGATTGGGAATTGAATAAATAAAATTAATTGTATGGTAAGTAAATGTTCTAAAGGAAACATTAAAATATTCTAAAAGCAATTATATTTAGAGAGGAAAACATCTTCTAAAATGTAGAAATAAAATGATAAACTTCATAAGCAGACAAGATTTTAAAATTATCTTTTAAGATATGATTATTTTAAACTGCTGTATAGAAATAGGTTTTCATTTTGTTCTTTTTTCTCTCCCTAGTCACTCTGGAGGAAATAAAAAGAATACATATGCTTCTTTTAAAGATCTTCCAGAAAAATCCTTCTTAATCACCAAAAGACAGAAAGGCAGGCAGGAAAGAAGTATGACATAGCAACACTACTTAATGTTCCATGGATTTTCTACAATATCATCTCAGAAGGCCTACTATCATCCTCACAACTGCCACTGCTACTACAGGGAGGGCATTATAGGTTTTAAGCAAAGAACCTTGTACATAAGTAAAAACACAATAAATGTTTGCTAAAAAAAATAACTACAGAATGAAAACCGAAATATTTTTGCCCTGAATAGAGAAAGGAGAGGGGTATAAAAAGGGCAGAAGAAGAGAGTCCTGAGACAAGCTGCACAGAGGAAGCCTTCAGCCAAGAAAGAGACAATCTTTGTCTGTTATTGCTTATTTGGACCAGACTCTGGAAATGGCCTTATGCCCAAAATTCTGTGTTACAGATCTTTGTTCAATAAGCTTGAAACAAGGTCCCAATCAACTTCGAAGTTAACTTGATTCAGAATGACCCATATACACACCATAAAATAGATCTATTTAGAAAAGATGAGCTGCAAAATCAGACTCTGGTGGAAAAACAAAAACCACTTGGATCAGAATTATTCTGAAATATTTTAGCCTGGGAAAAACTGAATCTGTTACTAACATTCTGGCCCATGCCTAATTTTTTAGTACTTCCCATGACATTTTTCTGTCTCCTCCTCGCCTGCTTAATTATATAAGATAAACTACAAAATACTCTATGTGGTAATCACATACCCACCTCAAAAAAGAAACCTTTTTGCCTAATTTAGTGATAATCATTTTTTATCCAAACTAGAATCTAAGCTAAATATGAACTTTTAATAGAACATTAGATCACAGTTTATCTTCTAAGCACCAGGTCATGAATTTGTACTTAATTCTTCAACCTACTACTTCTTACCTAACAATTAACATTTGTTTCAATATTTTATGAGTGTCTCTCCCTTCTTAAAAAGATGATATATTTTAAATTCTCCAGCCTGGGCAACATAGTGAGACCCTGTCTCTACAAAAAAAAAAAATTTTTTTTAATTAGCCAGGCAAAGGCCGGGTGCAGTGGTTTACACCCATAATCCCAGCACTTCGGGGGGCCAAAGTGGGTGGATCACTTGAGGTCAGGAGCCCAAGACCAACCTGGCCAACATGGTGAAACCCCATCTCTACCAAAACATATAAAAATTAGCCGGGAGTGACATGGGCGTATGTAATCCCAGCTACTCGGGAGGCTAAGGCAGGAGAATCCCTTGAACCCAGGAGGCAGAGGTTGCAATGAGCCAAGTTCATGCCACTGTACTCCAGCCTGAGCAACTCTGTCTCCAAAATAAATAAAAATAAAAATAACTACATTAGCCAGGCAAGGTGGCTCACACCTGTAGTTCCAGCTACACAAGAGGCAGGAGAATTGCTTAAGCCTAGGAAGTCGAAGATGCAGTAAACAGTGATCATGCCACTGCATTCCAAACTAGGTGACACAACAAGACCGTGTCTCAATAGATGAAAAACAAGTAAAATAAAATTCTCTACATATGTCAGGCAGTATAGTCTAATGACTAAGAGTTGAATTCAGGAACCAAACTGTGTGGATTTAATAGGTAGTTGTACTATTTACCAACTGTGTGAACATGGGTAAGTTACTTAACCATCCTATGCCCTCAGTTTTCTTACCATACAGATGAGATGTAAAAACAAGCAAAAAAACAGTTATCAACTTCACGGTTACTGTAAGGATTAAATGAGGTAATATATAGAATGGATTTTCAACAGTATCTAGCATGTAGAAAAATCAATATACATTAGGTTTTTATTACTATTGTTTCCCAGTCCTTATTCAAGTGTTTAACTGAGTTTACTTGATGATATGAAACCAGAAAAAGCTTATAGCCAATAATAAATACAACTCATCTTAGCAATCTTAGACATTAGAAGTTGTTACTTAGGGCCAGGCCCAGTGGCTCATGCCTGTAATCCCAGCACTTTGGGAGGCCGAAGTAGGTGGACTGCTTGAGGACAGGAGTTCGAGACCAGCCTGGCCAACATGGCGAAATCCTGTCTCTACTAACAATACAAAACTTAGCCAGGCATTGTGGCGCACGCCTGTAATCCCAGCTACTCAGGAGGCTGAGGCACAAGAATCGCCTGTAATCCCAGCTATTCGGGAAGCAGAGGTTGCAGTTAGCTGAGATTGTACCACTGCACTCCAGCCTGGGCAATAGAATGAGAATCTGTCCCCACAGAGGCCGGGCAAGGTGGCTCATGCCTGTAATCCCAGCACTTTGGGAGGCTGAGGCTGGCAGATTATGAAGTCAGGAGATCAAGACTATCCTGGCTAACGTGGTGAAACCCCGTCTCTACTAAAAATACAAAAAATTAGCCAAGTGTGGTGGCGGGCGCCTGTAGTCCCAGCTACTCAGGAGGCTGAGGCAGGAGAATGGCGTGAACCTAGGAGGTGGAGCTTGCAGTGAGCCAAGATTGCGCCACTGCACTCTCGGGCAACAGAGCGAGACTCTGTCTCAAAAAAAAAAAAAAAAAAGAAAGAAAGAAAAAGAAAAAGAAAAAGAAATTGTTACTTAGTCCATTTAAGATACCCCAAGTATACTGCATGCAAAACAAGCAGCACAAATCAATATTATCAAAAAAGAAGATTCAAATCTAAAAACTTCAAAAGGATTTGGATTCACTTAGTAGTAGCCCTTTCTAGGCACCCTTATTTCTTTCTTCATTATAGGAGTATTTTTGGTCCTATAATTCTTCTTTCAAGCAATGACAACATTTGGAGATATTTATACTGAGGGGATATTTAAAAGTATAAGTTGGTACTTCAGTGTAAATTTTGAGGATGGATTTACACTCTGATGTCTCTCCCTCCTGTAACGTCACCAAAATGACTGCCAAAGGATTCATTTATTTATACACACACACACACACATTTTTTAGAGGGATAAGGGACAAGTATTTCCAACAAATCTCTGAATATCAGAAAACAAATCAAGGCAAGGCAGCTAACTCATCCGACTAGAAGCAGAACTTAAAACACCTGCACACAGCAAGGCAATTTGTCCTAAAAGAAACAGTCTCTGGAAGCCAGGTTCTTTAAATGAGGAACCACAATAAGATAGCACTTCATACTCACTAGGATAGTTATAATCAAAAAAATAGAGCCGGGTGCAGTGGCACATGCCTCTAGTAGAAGATACTCAGGAGGCTGATGGAGGAGGATCAACTGAGTCCAGGAGTCTGAAGCCAGCCTGGACAACATAGCAAGGCCCTATTTCAAAAAAATAATACTAGACAAAACAAGTCTGTAAGGATGTGAAGACAAAAGAAGTGTTTCTCTGCAACACTCATACACTGCTGATGGGAATATAAAATGGGACAGCCATTTGGGGAAACAGTCAGCAGTTCCTCAAATAGTTAAACACAGAGTTACCATACGATCCAGCGATTCTACTTCTAGGTATACAACCAGTATAACTGAAAACATATGTCTATGCAAAACTTGTACACAATTGTTCACAGCAGCATTATTCGTAACAGTCAAAAAGTGGAAACAACCCAAATGTCTATCAAATAAAATGATGAACAGATAAAGAAAAGGTAGTCTATCCATACAACAGAATATTATTTGGAAATAAAAAGGAATAAAGTACTAATGCATGCTACAACATGCATGGACCTTGAAAATATCACACTAAGAAGCACAAAGGATCACATATTGCTTGAATCTATTTACATGAAATGCCCATGGTAGGCAAATCTATACAGACAAAAACCAGATGACTAATTGTTAGGACTGGGAGGAGAGGGGATGCTATGATTGGGAGTGATTAGCTGAGGGGTATGGGGTTTCTTTTTGGGGTAATGAAAATGTTCTAAAATTGATTGTGGTAACATATGCATAACTTTGTGAACACAGCAAAAGCTAATGCACTGTATACTTTAAATAGATGAATTACATGATGTTAATTATATTTCAATAGAACTTTCTTTTAAAAGCGAGAAACAACAAAAAGCTGAAGAATTGAGTATCTGTAAATCGAACAATGAAGTTTCCAGTCTTTCCACTCACCGTGTTCTCCCTTAAGAATGTGACTCTCATGAAAGAAATTAGAAGATTCTCCACTGCAGATACAGAATGGCACAAGAGAAAAGACTTCCATACATTGAAATTTGGAGGTGCTCCCATCTTTAAGTATATGACAAAAGCTATCAATTGGTGGTGTGATTCATCCACCAACATGATACGGCCACCAATTGCCAGAGGCTATCAATTGGTGGCCATGTCACACCACCAGTTAATAGACTCTGTCACACACTTGAAGTTTCTACTTAAGCATTTTAGTCTCTTATTCTTAAATATAAACAGAAAGCCAAGAATCACCAGACTATCTGAGGGCAACATTTCATAAAGGAGGAGATCCCAAAACAAAACAGAAAAAAAAACCTGGAAAAAAATAGATTTTGCAGGGAACAGAATAATACTTTAAAAAATAAAAATAAGAGGCTAGGCGTGGTGGCTCACGCTTGTAATCCCAGCACTTTGGAAGACCGAGGCTGGTGGATCACCTGAGGTCAGGAGTTCAAGACCAGCCTGACCAACATGGTGAAACCCCATCTCTACTAAATACAAAAAATTAGCCAGGCGTGGGGGCACATGCCTGTAATCCCAGCTACTTGGGAGGCTGAGGCAGGAGAATCAGTTGAACCTGGGAGGCAGAGGTTGCAGTGAGCCAAGATCGTGCCATTGCACTGCAGCCTGGGCAACAAGAGCAAAATTCCAGCTCAAAAAAATTTTAAAAATTTTTAAAAATAAAAGAAAAGGAACTTAAGTGCAGAATAAAAACTAATCATTAAGTTTCAGTTTATAGAAAAGGAACTAAGGACAAGAAAACCCTTAAAAAGTTAAAAAAAAAAAAAAGAATAAAAACTAACAACAGACTGGAATTTAAAGCTTAGGAAGTCTCCCAAAGAGGTGAAAATTAGGAAGGAAAATAACACTAAAATATTAATACAAAAAGTCTAGCATCTGAATGGAGCACTTAGGAAAAAAAAAGAACAGAGAATACAATGGAAAAGAAATAATCAAAGAATATTATCTTCCAAAAATGCAGTAGCACATCTTCAGATTAAAAAGAGCTCACCAAGTGCCGGCACAATGTATTTTTAAAAGACCAATACCATATGGTGGCTTAGCCCTGTAAATCGCAGCACTTTGGGAAGCCAAGGTGGGAGGATGGCTTAAGGCCAGGGTTTGATACAAGCCTGGGCAACATAGCACGAGCTTTCCTCTATTTGAAAAAAAAAAAAAAAATGCTAAGTGTGGTGGCATGCACCTGTAGTCCTAGTTACTCAGGAGGCTGAGGCAGGACAGATCACTTGAGCCCAGGAGTTCAAGGCTGCAGTGAGCTACAACTGCACCACTGCATTCCAGCCTGGGCAACAGAACAAGAGCCTGTCTGTCAATCAATCAATACAATAAAAATTTAAAAATTAAATAAATGAATGACCAATACCTGCCAAGTACAGTGGTATACACATCCCAGCTACTCAGAAGGCTGGGGCAGGAGAATCACTTGAGCCTGGGAGTTCAAAGCCAGCCTGGGCAACACAGGAAGACCCCATCTCTTTACGGACCTTTTTTTTTTGGTAAAAAAAAAAAAAATGTTAAAGACCATAACCAGTCGGGCACGCATGCCTGTAATCCTAGCACTTTGGAAGGCCGAGGCGAGTGGATCACCTGAGGTCAGGAGTTTGAGACCAGCCTGGCCAACATGGCAAAACCCTGTCTCTACTAAAAATACAAAAATTAGCCAGGCGTGGTAGCACATGTCTGTAATCCCAGCTACTCGGGAGGCTGCGGCACAAGAATTGCTTGAACCCAGGAGGTGGGGATTGCAGTGAGCCGAGATCGCACCACTGCATTCCAGCCTGGGCGACAAAGCGAGACTCCATCTCAAAAAAAAAAACAAAAAAACGCCACACCAAGTTACGTAACTGTGAAATTTCAAAACACCACAGTAAAGACATTCAATATGCCAAAAGTTTCCAGAGAGAAAAAGATAAGAATATACCAAGGATTTGGAATCAGTGACGCATAAGACCTCTCAATGACAATACTGGAAGCTAGAAGAAATGAACTATTTCCTTTAAAATACGTTGACTTCTAAAATACAAAATTTTACTTAACATAGTACTGGAAGTACTAGCAAGAGCCATCAAACAAGAAAAAGAAATAAACAGGCATTTAAATCAGAAAGAAAGTAATAAAATTATCTCTATTTGCAAATGACATGTTCCTAAATGCAGAAAACCCCAAAGATTCCACAGAAAATATAAACACTGCTAGAAGTAATGAATTCAGTGAAGTTAAAGAATACAAAATCAACATACAAAAATCAGTAACATTTCTATATACAATAACCCAGCTGAAAAAGAAATCAAGAAAACAATTCCATTTATGATAGCATAAAAAAAAAAAATACTTAGGAGTAAATTTAACCAAGAAGGTTAAAGGTTTGTAGACTGAAAACTATAATACACTGATGAAAGAAACTGAAGAAGACACAAATAAATGGACAGATATCCCATGTTCATAGACAGGAATAATTAATATTGTTAAAACAGCCATACTACCCAAAGCAATATACAGATTTAACCCAATCCCTATCAAAATTCTAATGGCATCCTCCACAGAAATAGAAAAAAACAATCCTAAAATTCATACAGAGCCACAGAAATCCTAAATAACCAAAGCAATACGGAGAAACTCCAGTCTGGTGACAGAGTGAGACCCAGTCTCAAAAAATAAAATAAAAGAGCTTAAAAGCTTGGGAGGTCGAAGCTGCAATGAGCCATGATTGGTCACTGCACTCCAGCCTGGGTGATGGAGTAAGACTCACTCTCAAAAAATAAAATAAAAGAGCTCAAATACACAGAAATAGAGAATGAAACAGTGGTTACCATTGTTATTTTGGGAGAACAGGAAGGGGAGATGTGGGTCAAAAGATACAAAATAGCAGATATGCAGAATAAGTTTAGAGGTCCAGGTACAACATGAGGACCACAGGTAATAAAACTGTATTATAGTCATGTGTCACATAACATTTTGGTCAACAATGGACCACATATATGTCACACCACATAATAACAATGGTTCCATAAGATTATAATACTGTATTTTTACTGTACCTTTTCTGTTTAGATATGTTTGGATATACAAATACCACTGTGTTCCAATTGCCTACGGTACTGAGTACAGTAACATGCTATACAGGTTTATAGTCTAGGAGCAATAGGCTGTACCATAGGGTCTAGGTATACAATAGGCTGTACTATCTAGGTTTGCGTAAGTACACTCTATGACGTTAACACAACAAAATGGCCTAGGAACACATTTCTCAGAACATTTCCCTGTCATTAAGCAAGGTATGACTGTATTAAAGATTTTCATTAAATAAGTAGATTTTAGGTGCTCTTGTCAATTAACAAAAGTAACTATGTGAAATGACAGATGTGTTTATCTGCTTCCCTATAGTAACTAATTTACTATCTATATGTATTCCATAACACAGCAGTCCCCTTTTTGGCACCAGGGACCGGTTTTGTGGAAGACAATTTTCCACGCACTAGGGGGACGGGAATGGTTTTGGGATTAAACTGTTCTACCTCAGATCATCAGGCATTAGATTCTCATAAGGAGTGTGCAACCTAGATCCCTTGGACATAAGGTTCACAATAGGGTTTGCGCTCCTATGAGAATCTAATGCCGAAGCTAATCTGACAGGAGGCAGTAATGCTCACTCGCCCTCCGCTCACCTCCTGCTGTGCAGCCCAGTTCCTGACAAGCCACGGACTAGTACGGGCCAGTAGCCCAGGGGTTGGGGACCCCTGCCATAACATCATGTTGTAAACCTCAAATATACACAGTAAAATTTATTTTTTTTAAAGTCTAAAGGAAAATAATTTTTAGTCTAAAACTAAGGACAGTATAGCATAGTGATAACAAGTAGATTCTAAAAGCAGACTGCCTGGTTCAAATGATGCCATTTAATAGATGTATTATCCTGAACAAGTTGCATAAGCTCTTTGTGTATCAATTTCTTCATCTGTAAAATGAGGTTGTTATAAGAACGAATTAATTCATAGATGTTCGTTTATATAAAAAGTCTAGTATACAATATGCACTCTCTGAGTGCTCTAGAAAGCACAACTAGGGATAGGAAGGGATTGCACTGAATTCCGCTTGTCATTATAATCCCTTAGGTAGTATGTGATTGGTTTTTAATCACATTCACATATTATCACAGGGAGGAAGGGAGGGAGTTGTAAAATGAAGCCCAAAGATAACAGCTTGGTTCAGAAGATTATCTATATGCCTTTAGCTCAAATGAGATAAGCAGAAACACAGAAAATTTAAAAATGAGGGAGAATTTCAGCAGACAGTCAAGAAGGGAGGCAAGGCATGGTAGGAAAAACCAGGTCTGGCTGAATAGCGGGGACAGAGCTGTAAACCAAGACATGCTGATTCAGATTAAAGAAAAAAGGCATAGCTTGTCGATATCAGAGTAGAACGGAATGTTCATATGAAGAAACTGAGTTTTAATCACAATTAACTGACTTTTCAAAGATGAGATTCACTGAGGGGTTTTGATTGACATTAAAAGCATTTTAAATTAAAGGATAATAGGAAAACAAAGAAACAGACTTCATGTCTTGTTAAAGTCATTATCACCTTACTAATATAAGCAATGCCAACTGGGGCAATATGGCACATTAGATAACCTGAAATCTCTCCCACTGGAAACTACCTAAAAACGCTTGATTTAAAGATGCTATGAAAGCATCTTTTTAAAATTCACAGTCCAAAACTAAAGAGAGTGAAGAAAATCCAGGGAGACTAGGAAAAAGAGAGGATGAAAATTCCGAGCAGAAAACATGAACGAGGCTGCAGCTACTCTGTAGTAGCTTTTTGGCCTCTAGCAAAGGAGCTTGTACTCTTATGCCACATGGGGACAAAATTAAAATACCCTTTGGGCTTGCTGAAGGTGGGAAGTTAGAACTGATAGAGCAAAAGGGACTTTGCAGATGTGATTAAGAATCTTGAGATGGGGTGTTATCCAGTATTGGGGGGAGGGGGGCGAAATGAAATCACAAGGGTCCTTATAAGCCACAGAGGGAGGCCAGAGAGTCAGTACTGATCAGTGATGCCATATGAAAAAGACTCAACTGGCCATTGGTGACTTAAAGATGGAGGAAGGGGTCATGCACCAAAAGTGCAGGTGGCCTCTAGAAGCTGAAAAAAAAAAGGCAAGGGAACAGATGCTCCCCCAGTGCTTCTAGAAGGAACACAGCCCTATCCACATATTGATTTTAGCTCAGTGAAACTCATTTCAAACTTCTGACCTCCAGAACTGTAAAATATAAGTCACTAAATTTGTGATAAATTGTTACAGCAGCTATAGGAAACTAAGGCACACACACCGAGGTGGGGTTGGGGAATGTTCTAGAAAATATACACACGTTTCCATGAAGTTTTCAGGTTCAAAAATTATAGTCCTGGACTGACAGCATCCTAGAACACTTAGCAGAACAGGGAATATACCTTCAGCTTAGCTGATCAACAGTATATCCCTTAGGCAGCGCAGAGATCTCAACAGATGAGATCTTAAAATAAGCTCACAACACAAATTTACAAAACACATCAGGAAACAATTCAGCACAAGCAGGAGTCAGCATGTACACACGTAACAAATCTCCAAAGGAAGTTAATCCAAAAGAAAGTAAGAAAGCAGAAAAAAAGAGACAGAACAGATGACATAAGTAGAAAACACAAAATGATGTTTCATTTGAATTCCAATACATCATTAACTACATTAAATGTAAATTCAATAAGTACTCCTATTAAAATAAGTATCACTGTATTTTTGTGAATCCAGTTATATGATTAGAAGAGGCAATGTTTTTAACTTTTTTCCAGTTCCATCTCCCAAAGCTCTGTCATCCAAATCTTTAAAAATAGAAAAAAGCCACAAGAATAAAAAAGATATATTCTGCATATTAATATATAGTATATTAATATCATAATATCTAGATGAACTATAATCAGAAAAGATTCTTAGAGGCAGAGTATCCTGTATTCCATAATTATGCTGCATTTTCTCAAAAATATTTTTAAATAAATTTAAACATGCAATGAAGGCTTTATAATTTACACTTCGCTCTTCAAAAAGAACAAACCAAAAGCAATAAAGAAGCTGCTTGCCAAGCTTCAGGGGAGGGGGAAAATTAGAAAAAATGAGCACGTGCGACTGCACATAAAACTGCAGGTGGCTAGAAAGGAAACCAACTGAAGGGGAAAAAAATCTAAAAATAGGCTTAGAACAGTGATTCTGACTGCCTTCGTTTGGATGTTCAAATTATTTCAGAGCTAAAACTGAGAGATGAAATGTGTACAATTTGTTTTAACCAAGAAGGCAATTTTAGAAATAAGTTCTGCCATAATTAAATATACTTATTTATGCGTTAGAAGTTCAAGTACCACTTGCAATTCAAAAGCCAAAGAATTTTTCAATTAAAAATGATCTTAATGACAAATTAAAGCAAAATCAATTATTCCCAATTAATTGAAAAAAATTCCTCTAACAGTACATTTTGCTGGTCTCTTCCAAAATATTTTTAGGGACATCACATCTTGATGGGCATGCCAAGTTCTCTACAGGTTTCCTCTAGATTTCAAGATTATCATAGATTCAAAAGACACAAAACTAAAAACACTCGGAAAAAAATTTTACAATATAAACCACAAAAACGTTTTTAAAAAAAAAAAAAACGAAGACAGTGGCAGTAGCTTTTAAATAGGCAACTACTGCTTTCAAAAAGTAATCTTTAATATATCACCTGAATCAGGCCAGGCACAGTGGCTCACGCCTGTAATCCCAACACTTTGGGAGGCCAAGTCAGGTGGATCACTTGAGGTCAGGAGTTCAAGACCAGCCTGGCCAACATGGAGAAACCCCGTCTCTACTAAAAATACAAAAAATTAGCTGGGCATGGTGGCACGTGCCTGTAGTACCAGTTACTCAGGAGGCTGAGGCAGGAGAATCGCTTGAACCCCAGAGGCAAAGGTTGTAGTGGGCCAAGATCGCGCCACTGCACTCTAGCCTGGGCGACAGAGTGAGACTCTGTCTCAAAAACAAAAACAAACACCTGAATCTAATCACAAGGAAGCATTACACATACCCATATGGAGACACATTCTACAAAACAACTGGCTATAAATTTTCCAAAGTATCAAGGTCAGCCACGCATGGTGGCTCACACCTGTAATTCCAGTACTTTGGTAGGCCAAGGCGGGAGGATGGCTGAACCCTGGAGTTTGAGACCAGCCTGGAAAACACAGTGAGAACTCATCTCTACAAAATAAAACAAAAAATGAGGCAGGAGGATCATTTGAGCCCAGGAGGTGGAGGCTGCAATGAACCATGACAGGACAATTACACTCTGCCTGAGTGACAGACCAGGACCTTGCCTCAAAAAAAAAATCAAGGGGCCAGGCACGGTGGCTCCCGCCTGTCATCCCAGCACTTGGGAGGTCAGGAGTTCGAGATCAGCCTGACTAACACGGAGAAACCCCATCTCTACTAAAAATACAAAATTAGCCTGACATGGTGGCACATGCCTGCAATCCCAGTTACCTGGGAGGCTGAGGCGGGAGAATCACTTGAACCCGGGAGGCGGAGATTGTGGTGAATTGAGATTGCGCCATTGCATTCCAGCCTAGGTGACAAAAGCGAAACTCCATCTCAAAAAATAAAAAATAAAAAATAAAGGATCAAGGTCAGATGAGGTCAAGAGAAGACTGCAGAACTGTGCCAGACTGAGGAAGATGAAGGAGACATGATATTTAAATGTTTCTGAACTGGATCCTTTCCTATGAAACTATTGGAACAACTGGCATACTTGAATGGAATTTGACGATTAGATGGTAGCAATGTATCAGTGGTAATCACCCGACTTTGATGAGCATACTGCAGTGATGCAGTAACATGTATTTGCTTTTAGAAAATACCATGGCCGGCCATGGTAGCTCACACCTATAATCCCAGCACTTTGGAGGCTGAGGCAGGCAGATCACTTGAGCTCATGAGTTTGAGACCGGCCTGGGCAATATGGCAAAACCCTGTCTCTATAAAAAATACAAAAATTAGCCAGGCATGGTGGTACGCGCCTGTAGTCCCAACTACTTAGGAGGCTGACGTGGCAGGATGACTTGAGCCCGGGAGGTAGAGGTTGCAGTGAGCCAAGACCGTGCCACTACACTCCAGCCTAGGCGATAGGACCAGACCTTGTCTCAAAAAAAAAAGAATGGAAAAAAGAAAATACACACCACAGTATTCAGGGGTAATGAGGGCATCATACCAGCAAGTTATTCTCAAACTGTTCAAAACAAAAAGCTCTTTGTCCTATGCCTGTAACTTGCAATCCAATAAAATTTCTCTAAAAAGATAGGCTGATTTTTTATTAACTGAAGTTAAAAGGGGATGGCCTCATTCAAAACAGTGAAGAATTCTAATGGCCCTAAATTCTGCATCATACTCCTCCAAAGAGATGATGTGATTATCCTTCCACTCTAACATCCTTCCCTTTTATTTGTTGGATAAATGCATGCATGCATGCTAGACAATGGGAATAGAGCAATGACCATAATAGACCTCTTATGGAAGGCACATACCAAACAATCAGACAAATAGCCATATAATTCAAATAATAAATGCTATGAAGGGAAAGTATAGGATGCCACAAAAATAGTTAACAGAGACTCCTAATAGCACGTGTGCTGGCAAGAAACAGGTCAGAAAGGAGAAACGGGGAAACCACCCTTTTAAAAAAGTTAGGTTAATAAGAACTAAACGAAGAGTGGGCATTAGCTAGGTGATGCATGTCTGTAATAACACATGTCAAGACACTAACATGGGAGAGAACATTTGTTATCCCTGGAAGTTAAAAGTCCAAGAAGAGTTAGGAAAAGGCAAAAAATTAAGGCAGGCACTAGATGCCAGACCTTTAAAGAACCTTTAAATGCCATTAAAAATAGTTTAGGATTTTTTCCCTTGTAGTCACTAATTTTCAAACTTTTTTCATTGTTCAACCCTAATTTCAAATCAAGTCTTACAGAGAATTGCAATATATAATATACACTAAAACAGTACTGTCCTATCTAATGTGGGTAGAGTGCTTTAGAATTTCACCAACTGAGGCTCCTGTTCACCTAAAATGAGGGCAAAGGCAAAAACAGGCAATTGTTTGAGAGAGAGAAGGCAGTATCACAAATAATATATGTTGGGGATATACTAACTAGACTTCCAATCAAAAACAAATACAATATTTCAATGAGGATCATTCACAGAGTATTTACATACAAAAGAAGTAAACACAATGGAGTGATGAGGGGAAAGGGGAAAACATGGGAAATATAGGAAGTAGCACTAACAGCAGGAGCAGTACTTCTAAATCCAAATGGCAAGGGATGGGAGAGATTACAACAATGTGGAACAGAAAGTCACATAGAGAAGGCCACCTGGAGGGGGGTAGTACCTGTGTGGGGACACTGCCAACCCAAGGTAACCTCACAGCGAAGAAACCAGGGAAATAAATATTCTGAACTGGCCTTTCTCACTGCTTCCAATCTACCTGTTTTCTACACTAGCTGAACTGTGAAGTCCAAGTCACAGATACTGATTGACAAAATCCATACAAGTAAGCCTACTGGGCAAAGAACAGGAGAGAAAAAGAAAGCATAGATCAGGAAGATCAAAGAGAAGCTATCTGTCATGCAGGGGTATATACAGAAGTACTAGGAAAAATCAAACCTAGTCTTCTGGGAGCAAGAAAAAGGTTTCCATTAGGCAGAGACAATTAAGGTGAAGCCTAAAGAATGAGCAAGAGTTAGGCAGAAGAAATAGGGGAGACAGACATTCCAGGCAAAGGGACTAGCACTACAAACGTATACTTCCAGTAGAGTAAATAAATTAGGATGTTTGAAGCACAGAGTATGAGGGGAAAAAAGGGAAAAGAAGAAAACTAGAGAGGTAAGGGGAAATAAGATCAATCTTTTATACCATGCTTCCCTTTACCTTTAGCCTAAAGGCAAAGTTTAAAGATTGACATGACCTCATCTGACAGAAATGGGTGTAGGTTTTTAATAAAAGTAACAGGCACAGGGATTTTTTAATGACTGAAGTCCATTTGCTCTCCTATTTCTTGGTTAAATAGCTCTTGCCTGGTCATTTCACAAGAATTGCAAGGCAGAATGGAAATGTAGAGAACAATGCAAACACCAGTAATACTAAATTATTACACAAATTCTAATCTACGTCATCCTTTTTAATTTCCCAAATTTTGACTTTTTCAGGAAACAGGCAGGCAAAAATGTTTAGTGATCACATTAAGTCATCTATTTAACATTCTGAACCAATTAATTGATCATTGAAATTTTACACTAGAGTGTATGCATTCTGCTTCAAAATGGAGAACCTTCCTAAAAACAAACTTGACACCTGTGCCCTATCTGCAAAGAACTGCAGATTTTCTAAAGTGACACACTGAAAATTTAGAGACTTGAGGATCAACTCCTTGCCA
This sequence comes from Macaca nemestrina, assembly GCF_043159975.1. Lineage (NCBI taxonomy): Eukaryota > Metazoa > Chordata > Mammalia > Primates > Cercopithecidae > Macaca > Macaca nemestrina. The sequence goes on along the minus strand of NC_092133.1, from coordinate 117,175,122 downwards.
GGCCCTACTGAAGATCTAGGGATACAGTGACATACAAAACAGACAAGGTTCCTGTCATCATTAAACTTAACCTCAAAAGAAAGAATAGCCATTAAATAAGTAAGCATACAAATAAACATAATTACAAACCTGGTATGTAGTACAAAGGATGAAGTAAAAAAAAAAAAATTCTATTACATTTAGAACAAAGATATAATTGATGACTCTGCAAAAGCAATGTCCAGGGACTGGAAGGAAACAAAGTCAAATACAATAGATCAGCTGGGCGTGGTGGCTCACGCCTGTAATCCCAGCACTTTGAGAGACTGAGGCAGGCAGATAACCTGAGGTCAGAAATTCGAGACCAGCCTGACCAACATGGCAAAACCCTGTCTTTACCAAAAATACAAAAAGTAGCTAGGGGTCATGGTGCATGTCTGTAGTCTCAGCTACTTGGGAGGCTGAGGCACAGGAATCTCTCGAACCCGGGAGACAGAGGTTGCAGTGAGCTTCGATCACGCCACTGCACTCCAGCCTGTGTGACAGAGCAAGGCTCCATATTTTAAAAAATTTTTAAAAATCACAATGGATTGAGGCATACATATGTTTGAAGGAAGATGCTGCCAGGAAATAGCAGATTCAAGAACTCGGTTGTAAACTGACAACAGAGAAAGGTAATTTATCAAAAGGCATGGTTAGGAAAACTTAAGATGGGAAGACATACACATGTTAAATATTTATGGAAGTGGGAACACAAGAGAGATGGAATGTAAGAGAAAAAAGGGATGACAGACATGATGACTAATAATGCCAACACTATGTAAAGGTAAATGCTTTATGTGCAATTCCTTATTTAATCTCCAAGATTAGCACTGTTGTCCAAATTCTGCATATGAGATAACTAAACTCAAAAAGTTAGGTAGGTAGGAAAAATCACACAGTGACAGAACATGGCTTCAAACACAGGTCTTTATGACTCCAAAGTACACCACACTGCCACATATCCTTATCAAACTATGTAAGTGCCAGTTACTATGTAATAAAGATATAGAGATGAATAAAACATGGTCCTTATCTTTAAAGAGTAAGGTAAGGAATAAAAACATATACCCAAAAATCAATGTAAAAGTAGGAATAAGTTAGAAGGTATAAAACAAAGAGAGAGCCAGTAACTCTATCCTGAGCTGATTAGTGAAGACCTCAGATGGTGTTCCTATTAGGCAGAACAAAAACATGACAAACTGAATTCCAGGTAAGACAAACAGATAATGGAAAAGCAAAGACGCACAACTTCACAGCTGTGTCTGCAACACTTCAAGAAGCTTGGCATGGCAGAAATATGAGAGTTGAAGAGACCACGTCAATGAGCCTTTTATGCCATGCTATGGTATCTGAACTTTCAACTATAGGAAGTAAAAATCCATTTCCAGACTTTAAAGCAAGATTAGGCTACTGTGAAGTCAGACTTCAGAGGTCTGAGCAGTAGCCTGGTGAATGAATGGCTTACAGACAACCAAAAGAACATGAAATTTGGAAGAAGACTCCCAAACTAACTGTTTATAATCAGCTTAAGGACAGTTCCAAAGTCGCTTTTTTATTTTTATTTTTATTTTTAAAAAGGTAGTTTTTATTCTAAGTGAAATGAGAACACTCCATTGTCAAATTTTAGGACACAACAGAGAAATGGTTTCACCTACACTTCGTGATCAACAGGGAGGGATTGAAGGTTTGCTTCCTTAACCCCACAAATATAGATTATTTGAGGCAGAATGCAGGCTTAAGTGATTCATGTCTCCAAAAAGCATATTGAACAGAAGCAGGATTGCCAGCTGTTTACCCTAAAAGCAAAGAACAGAGTCTCCACTTTCCAAAAGATACTGCCTTTCCTTTGATTCAGGGCATATCACGTCAGTCTGCCATCTGATGGTTCAGGAAGACTGATGCTTACTTCTGCTAAGCATATTGCTCTGACTCAGAAGCTGTATAATTCCAGCACCTAGCAGATATAAGAAGCAGAGAAGAAGCCAAAAGATACCAGCTACTCCCCTAGCACAACACAATTTGTCAGCCTCAGCAATGAAACCAAATCAAAGGAAAATAAGCTATAATTTAGAACTTTAGGTTTTTACAAACTGATCTCCAGGTACTTTCCTCATTGCAGAAATCATACCCTACATTCTAATCACCCTGAAAAAACCATCCATGTCTTTCTCTAATGCCATTACCTCAGACTGGAATGCATCTATACTCCATATCAACATGATAAATGCACAGGCTTCCATTAAGCCCAATTCAACTGTTATTCCTTCAAGCCATGCTGTAAAACCAGCTCATTCAATCTTAATTCTACCCTCCCGATCCTTGCCCCAAGAGTATCTGCTTGCACTGCAAAGCTAAAAAGCTAAAATCAACATTGTCCAGTTGTTCTCACCACCAGGCTTCTGGATACAGTTTCTGATCTATCAAAAAATACTTTCATGGGATTTAGAAACTGAAAGTGAAGTGGAGCTCTCTTATTACCACTTTACGTTTCCTATTGGCAAAGCAAGTCAAGAAATAAGATTTTTTTTTCCAAATCGATGTTCCAGTGTCCATTCTCTAACTGTTCGGATGTTTACAGGCAACCACACTGGAAACAACGGCTAGACTCCAAGTTCAATGCCCAGTCACCAGGTTTGTGGGTGTCAAGAGGCAGTTGAGGCAGCAACAGTGGCAGCAGCTTTCTAAGCAATGGCCTGAAACCCTTGCATAAGGTTCTTAAACTCAGTAATTTCCGTGGCACCATCGGTGGTTATAGCTTCCCCAGCAGATCAGTTTTTGAGTTCTGGAACTTATTTGTGGAGAGCAAATTTATATTTAAGATAGTTAGAATGGTTTCTATTTCCTCATCCTTGACTCATATACACTAAACAAGTTAACACCTTACAGGGGAAGAAGCACACCAAGAAGGAAAGAAAATGAGTAACATCAGTGCAAGAGGCTAACAAACTGGTAAGTGCCAGTTAGACCTTAGACACATGAGAAAAACAATGAATTAGACTAGAATCAGTACCCTAAAATTCCCTTTGACTATAAAAAGTTTTAAGTCCCTAAATCCCTAAGTAGTCACACATAAGAAATCATCATTTGTCCAACATGCATGTAATTGCAAGTTTTATCTTTTCTCTTGAATATTGGCCATGTTTTCATGGTTCTTCCTAGGTATGGTAATTTTAGATTACATTCTATATGTGGTAAATGATATCTTACAGAAACTCTAGATTCTGTTATAGTCCTTTAAAAAATGTTTTGATTTCCAAGGGCAGGAAAAATAAAAAGATAAGAAGTAGAAAAGAAAAAACAAACAAAAAATGTTTATAGTACGCCGGGCACAGTGGCTCACGCCTGTAATCCCAGCACTTTTGGAGGCAGAAGGTGGTGGATCACTTGAGCCCAGGAATTCGACACCAGCCTGGGCAACAAGGCAAAACCTCATCTCCACAAAACATACAAAAAATTAGCCAGGTGTTGTGGCGCATGCCTGTAGTCCCAGCTACTTGGGAGGCTGAAGTGGGAGGAGGAGGCTGAGCCTAGGAAGACAAGGCTGCAGTGAACCGTAATCACACCACGGCATTCCAGCTTGGGCGACGAGAGTGAGCGCCGGCCTCAAAAAAAGAAAAAGTTTATACTAAACTTAGCTTGACTTAAACTGCAAACTTTCTCCTCCAAGATGGGCAGCAGCTGAAATCTTTGTTCAGTTCTTTTATCCTTGGCTGAGTTGCATGCAGTTTGCTCCACACACAGCTCAGCCTGTAATACAGGCAAAGTTTAATGCAAAATTTGGGGATCTTTCTCTTCAGGTCTCTCTTTCCACTCACTTTCCAGCTGTTGTGGTCACCATGAACTCTGCCCTCTGGGTCACAAGCTATATGCAGTTTCCTAACTGAGCTTTAGCTGTCTAGCATGGTGCAAAACTAGCTACAAAAATTAACAAACCCAGCCAGGCGCGGTGGCTCACATCTGTAATCCCAGCACTTTGGGAGGCTGAGGTGGATGGATCACTTGAGGTCAGGAGTTCGCGGCCAGCCTGGCCAAAATGGTGAAACCCTGCCTCTATTAAAAATACAAAAATTAGCTGGGCATGGTGGTGCATGCCTGTATTCCCAGCTAGTCCGGAGGCTGGGGCAGAAGAATTGCTTGAACCCAGGAGGCGGAGGTTGCAGTGAGCCGAGATCGCACCATTGCACTCCAGCCTGGGCATCACAACGAGACTGTTCAAAAAAATAGCAAACCAACCAGGGCTGTTTCATTTTTAAAAGTGTACAATAACACCTTCTTCTCTGTAGTTTCTGTCTGCTACTAGTTGTTCTTCAGGTACTCTTTGTTTTTTATATTTTGTTCAGAGTTTAAGTTATCTGTAAGAAGATCGATTTGATAGGAAGTATTCTGTCGTTACCACAGGAAGAATGGTTGGTTGGTTTACTCTGGAACAGAAACTAAATTCATAGCATTGCCCCTATTCTCTATCCTAAAAATAAATAATATTCTGGCCCCATAAGGGTGATGGTTCAAGTTTCATTCTTTGTTTACTCAGGGGTGGGATGGTGGGTTGGTGTGTATGCATGTGTGAAAAGAAGGTAACTGGGTCCCAGCACTTTGGGAGGCTGAGGCAGGTAGATCACCTGAGGTAAGGAGTTCGAGACCAGCCTGGCCAACATGGTGAGACCCCATTTCTGCTAAAAATACAAAAAATTAGCCGGGCATGGTGGCACGTGCCTGTAATCCCAGCTACTCAGGAGGCTGAGGCAGGAGAATGGCTTGAACTCAGGAGGCAGAAGTTGCAGTGAGCCAAGATCATGCCACTGCAATCTAGCCTGGGAGACAAAATGAGACCCCATCTCAAAAAAAGGAAAAAAAAAAAAGAAGAAGGTAACTGCGAGATGGAACAGTCCGGGTTATTCTAACTATGGATTTCACAGATTAATAAATTGTTTTTAAAAGATTCCAGAAGGGGGAGGGGACAGGGAGGTGAGGCAGACAGACAAAGAAAAGGAGTAGGGGAGAAGGGGGAAAGGTAATAAAGGAGGGAGAGACAGACAGACAGACACACAGGGAGAAGTACAAAGTATTGCTGCCAATTTTATTGGCCAATAAGGACATTTTAAAAAACAACTGGCCGGGCGCGGTGGCTCAGGCCTGTAATCCCAGCACTTTGGGAGGCCGAGGCGGGTGGATCACCTGAGGTCAGGAGTTTGAGACCAGCCTGGCCAACATGGTGAAACCTCGTCTCCACTAAAAATACAAAAATCAGTTGAGCATGGTAGCGGGTGCCTGTAATCCTAGCTACTTGAGAGGCTGAGGCACAAGAATCACTTGAACCCAGCAGGCAGAGGTTGCAGTGAGCCAACATCGTGCCACTGCACTCCAGCCTGGATGACAGAGTGAGACTTGTCTCAAAAAAAAAAAAAAAAATACTAGTTCTCACAGTAATCCCCACACTTTGAGACACCAAGATAGAAGGATCATTTGAACCCAGGAGTTCCAGACTACCCTAGGAAACATAGTGAGACCCCATCTCTACAAAAAGATGAAAAAATCAGCCAAGCATGGTGGCATGCACCTGCAGTCCTAGCTACTCAGGAGGCTGGGTGGGCAGACCCCTTGAGCCAGGGAGTTTGAGGATACAGTGAGCTATGATCACACCATTGCACACCAGTCTAGGTGACAGAGTGAGTGTCCAAGTAAATAAATAAAAGAATAAAAATAAAGCAAACATATTACTATAAACTTTCATTTTCACATAAAAAGGGGGGGAAATCTTAGAATCGATATAAGCCTTACCTGACAACAGTTCATTAACTTACAATACATATGGACACTAATTAGTCTCACTTTTCTTTCTGCACAAACCAAAAACAACTGTGAGAAAACAGCACTAGCCCTGATAAAATTCTAGACACTGAAGCCTGGTGGAGCTTCCTGGATGGTGAACACATTGATGAGTCAGGAGGGTAGCATGCCCTGATTCCATGGGAAGAGACATGGAAGCTCTATGTTTGGAAGCTCCCAGGCCTTGCCCTATGTGTCTCTTCATTTGGCTGGTCCTGATCTGTATCCGTTAAATAAAATTGCAATCATATGGGTAGTGTTTCCCTGAAATCTTTGAATCATTCTAGTAAATTATCCCTGAAGGGGGTTGTGGGAAACTCCCCAGATTTGTAGCTAGTTGGCCATAAGTATGGGTAGAATGGGGACCCTACTTGCCACTAGCACCTGAAATGAAGGCAGGCCTATGGAACTGGGCCCTTCCCTTGTGGGGTCTGCACTAACGCTGTGTGATCAGTGTCAGAACAGCACTGCAGTTCTCCACTGGTGTCAGAACACCGAACCCTAACAGAACTTCTTCCATCATATCTTACACAAGCTAAGCCTATATGCTGGGGATATAGTAGGAATGAAGCCATAAACATGTACAACTTGTATCATCATGCAATCTGCACCAGCCCCACTCTTCAAAATTTCTGGCTCCTTAAGGAATTTCAGCAAATCCACCTCCAGAAAAATTATCTTAAAAAAAAAAAAAAGTTACTTACTATAAATAGAGAAACCAGTGTTTTGAAGTAAATGTTTGTATAACACATCAGGGATCAGCAAACTTTCTGGACACAATCAGAGAGTACATCTTTAAGGCTTTGCAGGCCATACGGTTTCTGTCATAACGACTCAACTTTGCCATGTGTCAGCCAAAGCAGCCATAACAATATGTAAACAAAGGAACACAGCTATGTTCCAATAAAACTTTATTTGTAAAAATAGAGGGGGAAGGACTACATTTGGCTCATGGATCACAGTTTACTGACCCCTGCACTAGATTATTTATTCAATAAGTATGAAGTATGTAACTCTTCTGATGGCATGAAGGTCTGGTTGCCACACCAATAACTAATAGTCTGGGAGAGTTTAGTATACCTGTTCATTAAAAGAAAAAAATTAACTGATACAAATTATATTTTAGCCAAAATGTGTTTCCTTGGCAGGAAATGTTAAAGGAAGGAAAAAAGGAAGGGGATAGGGAAAGAAAGAAAAAGGGGAAGAAGGGGAGGGGAGGAAGGAGAAAGAAAGAAATACAAAGGAAGAAAATCTAATGATATCAGAAATCACTGGTATATTTTAGAGTTTTTTTTACTTCATAAATTTCAGATATCTAAAATATATTAAAATTCATAAATTCCTGCAATTAACATGAAGTAACTTACTATAAGTAAGGTTATAAGTAAGCTTATAGTAGTACCAGGCTCTCTGCTAGGTGCTATTAAGAATCCCTGTAGAATAATTTTGAAACAAATGTTTATCAATATAATAATTAAGAAAATTTTATTTTAGATAATGCTGAGATAAAGTTTAGTGCCAAGATATGGCTCAGTCCCTCTAGCCCCCAAATAAGAATGTATGTGTTCTGTAGCATGTATTTACATTCAGAGAAGAATCTACATTCTATATTAGTGTATCTCTACTATAGCTCGTTCCTCTATAAATATACCTTGTTAATAACTACAATTAAAGCAAGCATGCTTAATAATCTGAATTAATAAAAGGTGTCATCCCTCCAAAGAAAGGGAGTTAGGAAATTTGCTCTAAATCATTTTACTATTGGTCCTCAATATTTACAACAGGAAAATTAGCAACTGTTTTGGTTAGATATCAGTCTTAAAACAACAAAGCTGAAGATAAAAAATACTATTTCATAATAGGGCTTTGGCAGGAAACTTGAGGAATTTTTCATGTTTTCCTCATGATGTTAAGAATATTATACAATTTTATAACATCCTTTTAAAATTCCAATTTAAATCTATTTCATGAAGAACCAAACTCTAACAAAGATTTGTATAAATTTGTATAAATTTATGCAAAGATTTGTATAAATTTCTTAGCAGAACTTTATCCTCTTAACAGTTCTGGTGGCCAGAAATCTGAACAAAATCCTACAGGATCAAATCCAAGAGAGAGCAGGGCCAGGCTCCCTGAGAAGGCTCAGGAGGGGGTGTTCACTTGCCTCTTCCAGATTCTGGTAACTACCAGCATTCCTTGACTTGTCACCACATCATTTTAATCTCTGCTCCTGTTTCCACACCACCTTCTGCTCTTCTATGTCAAACCCTCCTCTGCCTCCCTCTTATCGGGACATCTGTGATTACAGTTATGGCCCACTGCATAATCCAGGATAATCTTCCCATCTCAAGATCTTTAATTTGTACTTGCAAAAAGCCCCTTCTGCCAGAAGGTAACATCCACATTCCCAGGGATTAGGAATATCTTTTGGCAGCATTACTCAACACAGCATAAGCATGGTTCATCTTAGAAATACTAGACGTGCATACAAACCCACCAGAGTACTGACTAGTGCAGTTAACATACTTTTCTCACAGTAAATCAGCCATATCAAGTGAGTGCTAATGAATGCTCCTAGCCATTGGGCACTGACTGAACATGTCACGCTTTTCTGATTTTGAATGACAAATGACACAAATCAATCTACATTATATCTTTCTGTCCATATTGAAGGTTCTGGCAAAAGTTTACATCCATAATAGTTGGAAAAAAGTATAAAAGTGATAGTGCTAATGACAACATAAGAGAGCTGTATTAGTTTGCTAGGACTGCCATAACAAAGTACCACAGGTGGGTGGCTAGGAAATTTACTTTCTCACGACTCAGGAAGCTACAAGTCCAAGATCAACATGTTATGAGGACTGAATTCTTCTCAGGGCCTTTCTCCTTGACTTACAGATGGCCATCTTCTCTTTGCGTCTGCACTCTCTTCTTTCAAGAATACCAGTCATACTGGACTAGGGCCTACTCTGTAACCTCATTTTAACTTAATTACCTCTTCAAAGACCCTATCTCCAAATACAGTCACACTCTGAGGGACTGGGAGTTATGACTTCAAAATATAAATCTGTTGGGGTGGGCGGGGGAACACAACTCAGGCAGTAAGTGCCAAGGAATAGTAGCATGCTTGATGTTACAATTCATGAAATGGCCAGACGCAGTGGCTCACACCTGTAATCTCAGCACTTTGGCAGGCTGAGGCAGGTGGATCACTTGAGGTCAGGAGTTCAAGACCAGCCTGGCCAACATGGTGAAACCCCATCTCTACTAAAAATACAAAAATGACCTAGGCATGGTGGTGCACACCTGTAATCCCAGCTACTTGGGAGGCTGAAGCAGGAGAACCACTTGAATCCGGGAGGTGGAGGTTACAATGGACCAAAATCACGACACTGCACTCCAGCCTGGGCCACAGAGCAAGACTCCATTCCCAAAAAAAAGAAAAAATTCATGAAACACCTTTAAGAAACTGGCTGAGGAAATCTAAGATAAATACCAACAATCCTTTAGGAATCTGAAGAAGCCCCTTCATAATGGGGATAATGGCACCAAAAATATCACTAAGTAGTCAGTAAGGATAAAACAAAAAATGTATGATGGAGAGCCAAAAGAAACTACAGGTGGAGATGTATTACCAATTTGGGTGACTCTTTTAAAATGGGAGCATGATGGCCTGCATATAATATTCACAATACATATCCATAGGGACTAAACTGTAATAACCACATAAAGCAATAGTTCTCTGATAAAGACTCTTGAAGTCCCCAAGATGCTGTTTTTTCTAACTACATATTTTTGTCAAGCAAAATTTCTTCACATACTTCAACCCAAACAACAAATCACAACAGAGTGAATGAAGAAGCAGACATGAGAACCCCGTGATCTTCAACTGAACATTTTAAAGACATTTTCAGAAATGTAAAACAATGCCACTCTTCTCATAAATTTGTTTTGGATAATAGGTTTTTTCATTAAAATATTACTTGTATGAACTAATAGTGGATTTCTTTTATTGTTAAATGAGTTAAATACTTTTAAAATTTGTTTGAATATCTGATATGATAAATACTGGAAGATCTACCCAAAGAATCCAAAGCCTATTTGGATCCTCAATAATTTAAGATGTAAAAGGATCCTAACAAAACATTTGAGAAATCGGAGCACTGACTCAGTTAGCATTTCCATTCTAGGTAGCCACCCTACCTCCCCAGTGCCCATAGTAACTAGGTTTTTGCCTATATAAAACTGAACAGTCTCCTAAAAGATGCAGTTACTTTGAAGGTTTGTTATGTAAGGTTCTGTGAGCCCACTACAGAAATAGACTGAATGGGGCAATTCATCCAATTCCTAAATTTTGAAGACTCTGATTATAAATTGGAGGCATTGTAGTACAGAAGAGAAAACCAAGGGATCATCTATGAGTCGATGCCCATCTTTTGATTTCTAATGTTATACTAGCTACCTACAACTTCAGGTAAATCATTTATTTCTTTGGGCATCAATGTCACGACCTATAAAATCAGAGAATAAACCAAATGATCTAATGTCCCTTCCAGTTCTAAGTTCCATGATTTGAGGAAAGCCCAAAATTGCCAATGGAAAAAGAAATCATAATGGACATTGCTAAGCACTCTACTAAGCAAATACTTTAATCGTGAAAAAGTTGGTGATATAAAAGAATTTAACAGTTGCATACTTTCTCCTAATATTACTTCCTGTATCTTCCAGGAAAAGTGACTGGCTACCTTTAGATGACTACTGTGCCACAAGAAATATCACTATAAGAATCTTTTAAAAACTTACAAAATAAGAAGTGAATATTGGTTACAGAAAGGACTTCTCAGTAATTACTTTACCAGAGAAAGCTACTAATATTTGGTAACTATTAATCTAAGATGGGAAAAATGGGGGGTAAAATTGTTAAAGTAGAAAACTTTATAAATCTAAAACATGCCAACACACAAACAGAAAGTTAAAAGCTCCACACTGAAAGGAAAGGGACTCTTTCCTGAAATAATTAAAGATTTAATTTATCCAAGTCCTGATAGAATTGGAGATTTTTTTTTTTTTAGTTTAAAAATTTTTTGAAACTGAAAACTCAAACAAGCTCTGAATTCTAAATTTTGAGATTATTTCCTAATTGGCACATAATCTGTGCTATATTAAGAGATTATAAAGCAGAATTTTAACTAAAAACACACCACTCAACAGGTATGACAGAGGCAGATCCCTCATAAAGCTCTGAGAGATTTAAAAAAAAATTTCTTTCACTACAATGCATTTACTTAAGCAATGTTTTAAGAACAGCAATTTGGAAGAGCAAGAAAATACTCTTTTTACTTCCCCAATTAAGAATAAATGCCCCCAAAAAAGCCTGTTTTTAAGTAAATTTAGCCACCTAGATTTCAGCTGCATTTAAAAGTTCCAAGTAATTCAATGTAATTTACAGAATTACAAAAGTTTCATTTACCTAGTCACCTTAATTTTATGATTCAGTAAGTCAACTGATAGTATTAACAGCTTTATTTTTAAATCTACTGAAATAACTACATCTGTATGAATTAAGACATCTTCCAGAGAATGAGAATTGAATTCGGTAAGCTCAGCAGAACACAGAGAATACTCATAATTAAATAAAGAGGAAAAATAATTTGAAAATGTTTTGTTATTGAAGAAACAAAATACAGGAAGTTGTTTTGCACAGTTCTGATATGCATGAATTTCAGTTACCATATTTTAGTTAACACCAGTCCTCCAACTACACAATTTAAATTTCAGTTACAGTCAGGTGCAGTGGTTCACACCTGTAGTGCCAGCACTTTGGAAGGCCAAGATGGAAGTATCACTTGAAGCCAGGAAATTAAGACCAGCCTGGGCAACATAGCAAGATCCCTCTCTACCTCACCACCCAAAAAAATTAGCTGGTTATGATGGTGTGCACCTGTGGTCCCAGCTACTCAGGAGGCTGAGGCGGGAGGATCACTTGAGCCCAGGAGTTTTGAAGCTACAGTGAACTATGACTGTGCCACTGCACTCCAGCCTGAGCAACAACAGGACTCTGTCTCAGAAAAACATAAAAATAAATTTCAGTTACCACAAGAACTATAAATAATTACACAAAGTACAAACTTTGCTGCTAGGTCTTAAGTCCACGTAAGTAACAGATGAGCATCATTACTGGTGACCAATCGTGTCTTTGTTTCAAAGTTTATTGGTGGATGGTCTCTGTATGTCTGATATTAAGTTCATCCACAGACTACAAAGTACATAGTCATGCTGCTTCCTTGTCCCCTAAATGATAAGCCTTCGTGACATTTTACAAAAGTGGCTATCAAAGAGAGAACTGGCCAACAAAGATGAAAATGCAGCAAAGACAAGAAAAGTGACAATGCTAGAGGTGAAATTCGAATTGAATGTAAATAGGATTAAAATAGAAATAATGCATATAGGAATGTTGACATTGCTGCCATTCAGGAGACTACAGATATGCAGCCAGAAGAATATCGTGAAGGCACTTATTAACATAAATGAACAAAGTGGCTGAGATGAAAGGGAAGAAGATACTACAGATAAAATGATACCCATAAAAATTTTACATTAAAGAAACTCTAGAATACGTCACAACATTTAAAATCCAAAGGATAAAATGTTGGGAGGAGCTGATCCACACAGACAAAGGAGAAAGACAATTTGCCAAGGCACAGAAAAAATGTGTGCTTCATAACAACTTATACAGTGAGAAGGTAGCAAGTGCTAGTCAAACTACTTTTTTAACAAAGAAAGAAAACCCTTTAATTCTCAATACCTCGAATGTTTTACATGATGGTATACTAAATGTTAGCATAACTTTTTTTCATTTCTCTATTCATCTATAACAAAAAGAGAGATTTTAATGTTTGGACAAAAAATTTTACAGACCACAGAACAACCATAATTTTAGCCACTGATTAGTAAGATTGTTTTGTATACCTTCAGCTTACATCACCATTTTTTTATAATCTTCAATAACCATTCAAAATTATGACTGCCTATACATAAAATGTACAGTGATCCTCTAGTTATAATCCATGTATAAGAATCAGCTAAAAACTAGGTTCTATTATACTTTTCCTAAATAATTTTGCAAAGACTTTTGTGCTTGTGAGTGTGTGTGTGTGTGTGTGTGTGTGTGTGTGTGTGTGATGGAGTCTTACTCTGTCGCCCAGGCTGAGGTCCAGTGACGTGATCTCAGCTCACTGCAACCTCTGCCTACGAGTTAAGGTGATTCTCCTGCCTCCAGAGTAGGTGGGATTACAAGTGCCTGCTAGCACACCCCGGCTAATTTTTGTATTTTTCGTAGAAATAGCGTTTCACCATGTTGGCCAGGATGGTCTCGAACTCCTGACCTCAAGTGATACATTCACCTTGGCCTCCCAAAGTCCTGGGATTACAGGACACCTTGCCTGGCCAAGAGATTTATTTTAATTCAGTAAACACTTACTGCAAACCAATCATTTGCCAGACATTGTGCAAGTCCTGAAGATCCAGCATGAACCACTTTATACTAGATTCTGTTCTACAAAAAAAACTATTTGAGCAAAGTTCCAATCTATACCAATTTTGTCCTAAAATCTAAAAAGGCAATAGGATACCACCAAACATGAAAATAAGCTAGGCACAATGGCACATGTCCATAGTCCCAGCTACTCAGGAAGCTGAGATGGGTGGATCACTTGTGGATGGAGAGTTAGTGCTTATCAGGTACAATTGTTTTGGTCTGGAAAAAGGAAAGAAGTTTTAGAGATGAATGGTGGTGATAATTACAAAACAATGTGAAGGTACTTAATGCCACTGTACACTTAAAAATGGTTGAATGATCAATTTTGTCTTAGGCATATTCTGCCACAATAATAAACAGGGATAAAAAGCAAAAATCTCTTTCAGATATACAAAAGCTGAAAGAATTCATCACCAGCAGAATAGAGCAACACTTCATGCTACAGGATTCCAAGGGAATAAAAACCACCAAAACTCTGGGCTATAAAACAATTCCCGGCCGGGCGCAGTGGCTCACGTCTGTAATCCCAGCACTTTGGGAGGCCAAGGCTGACAGATCACTTGAGGTCAGAAGTTGAAGACCAGCCTGGCCAGCATGGTAAAATCCCATCCCTACTAAAAATACAAAAAAAAAAAAAAAAAAAAATAGCTGGGCATGGTGGCACATGCCTGTAGTCCCAGCTACCTGGGAGTCTGAGGCAGGAGAATGGCCTGAACCCAGGAGGCAGAGGTTGCAGTGAGCCAAGACAGCACCACTGCCCTCCAGCCTGGGAGACAGAGCAAGACTCGTCTCCAAAAAAAAAAAAAAACTCCCAACAAATTTGAAAGGACTCAAATCATATAATGTATATTTTCTGATCAGAAATAGTAACTATGGGTAAATATAGAGGAATTACTTTCCTCATATTAAATCTCATTCAAAGCTGGTTGCTTTTCAAAACAAAAATAACAGGTAGGCACAGTGGCTCACGTCTGCAATCCCAGCACTTTAGGAGGCCGAGGCAGGCAGATCACTTGAGGTCAGGAGTTTGAAACCAATCTGGCCAACATGGTGAAATCCCATCTCTACTAAAAATACAAAAATTAGCCAAGTGTGGTGGCATGCACCTATAATCCTAGCTACTCAGTAGGCTGAGACATAAGAATCACTTGAAACTGGGAAGGTGGGGTGGGGGAAGCGGGGGGCAAAGTTTGCAGTGAGCCAACATCATGCAACTGCACTTCAGCCTGGACAACAAAGCGAGCCCCGTCTCAAAAAAAAAAAAAAGAGCAAAGCATCGTGGGGTTTAAAACATACACAAAAAGAAAATGCGTGACACAAGCTAGGCACGGTGGCTCACACCTGTAATCCCAGCACTTTGGGAGACCAAGGTGGGTGGATCATGAGGTCAGGAGTTGAAGACCAGCCTGGCCAAGATGGTGAAACCCTGTCTCTAGTAAAAATACAAAAATTAGCTGGGCGTGGTGGCGGGCACCTGTAATCCCAGCTACTCACTCAGGAGGCTGAGGCAGAGAATTGCTTGAACCTGCGAGGTGGAGGTTGCAGTGAGCCGAGATCGCGCCACTGTACTCCAGCCTGAGGTGACAGAGGGAGACTCCGTCTTAATAAAAGAAAAAAAGAAAAAAGAAAGTCCATGACACCAACAGCCCTAAGACAGGAGAGAAGTGGTATCAACTATTACAAAGTCTTAGCACACTCCTGAAGTAATAACATAGTGTACCTTCAAGTGATATTAATAAGTTTAAAGATGTTTACCAGAAGCCCTAAGGCAAACATGAATGAAATAATAAAAGAGAGAAGCAGAACAAAGTGTTACAGCAAATCAGCCCCCCACCCAAAAAAAAATCACTCCATTAACACACAAGGAGGCAGAAAAAGAAGATAAAAGGAAAGCTGGAATGGCTGTATTCACATCAGACAAAACAGATTTCTGAAGAATACTACCAAGATAAAAACAGTCTCTTTACAAAGATAAAGGGTCCATTCATCAAGAGGACCTAACGAGCCAAAGCATTTGTGTACCTAATATAACATCACTTCAAAATACATGAAACAGAAAAAAGACAAAAATGCAAAGAAAAATAGACATTCAAAATTATATTTGGAGATTTCAATTTACCTCCCTTAATAATTGATAAATCAGACAGAATCAGTAAAGACACAAAAGAACTGATTATCAACCAACTTGACCTAATGAGATTTATAGACATTCCACCCAACCAGAGAAAAATACATATTCTTCTCAAATACACACAAAACATTTACCAAGACAGAGCATATTCTGGGATATATAACAATTCTTAATAAATATGAAAGCACTCAAAGCATATAAAGTATTATTCAGAATAGCCGAGACACAGCATCAATCTAGGTGTCTATCATTGGGTGAATAAAGAAAATATGGGAGGCAGGTATACATATACATTTATTTAAATGGACTATTATTCCTATTATTCATCTTAAAAAAAGAAAATCCTGTTATTTGCAACATGACACAAACTGGGAAGGACCTTATGGTAAGTGAAATAAGCTAGGCGCAGATGGACAAAAACTGATCTCACTTTTTCAGATGTGGAATCTAAAAAAAATCAAAGCTCAATGAAGCAGAGAGTAGAATGGTGGTTGTCAGGGATTGGGGGTAAGGGAAAAGGGGAGCTGTTGCTCAAAGGGTATAAAGTTTTAGCTATGCAGGATGAATAAGTTCTGGAGATCTAATGCACAGCATGATGACTATAGTTAATAATATAGTGTTACAGACTTGACATTTGCTAAAAGAGGCGATCTTAAATGCTCTCGCTGCACATAAAAAAAGTAGCTGTGTGAGGTGATAGATATGCTAGTCAGCTTGATGGTGGTAATCATTTCACAATGTATATGCATCTCAAAACATCACACAGCACATCTTAAATATATATGCTTTTTATATCAACCATACCTCAATAAAGGTGGGGGGAAAACTACTTAATGTAAAAAAAAAAAAAAAAAAATCATATGAGGTATATTTTTCTGACCAGTAAGAAATTAAATTAGAAATCAACAGCAGAAATATCCTTGCAAAACCCCAAAATACTTGCAAACTAAGTAACACATTTCCAATAACCCCTGGGTCAGAAAGAAATAAAAAAGCAAACTTAGAAATTATTTTGAGCTAAATGAAAATGAAAGCACAACATATCTAAATGTATGAGATACAGCTAATGCACTACTTTTTTTTTAATTTAATTTTTTTTTTTTTTTTTTTTTTTTTTTTTTTGAGACAAAGTCTCGCTCCGTCACCCAGGCTGGAGTGCAGTGGCACGATCTCGGCCCACTGCAGATTCAAGCAATTATCTGCCTCAGCCTCCCGAGGAAGCAGCTGGGATTACAGGTGCCCACCACCACATTCGGCTAATTTTTGTATTTTCAGTAGAGATAGGGTTTCACCATCTTGGCCAGGCTGGTCTTGAACTCCTAACCTCATGATCCACCCGCCTCGACCTCCCAATAATACACTATTTAGAGGGACATTTACAGAGCTAAACACCTATGTTAGAAAAGATTAAGGGTCTCAAGTAAATGACCTTGGCTTTCACCTTAATAAAGTATAAAATAAGGCCAGGTGTGGTGGCTCACACCTGCAATCCTACCACTTTGGGAGGCCAAGGAAGGCAGATCACTTGAGCCCATGAGTTTGAGGCCAGCCTGGCCAACACGGTGAAACCCCACCTCTACTAAAAATACAAAAAGTTAGCTGGGCATGGGGTGCACCTGTAATCCCAGTTACTTGGAGAGGTAAGGCACAAGAAAGGCCTGAACCTGGAAGATGGAGGTTGCAGTGAGCCAAGATCATGCCACTGCACTCCAGCCTGGGCATCAGAGCAAGACTCCATCTCAAAAAAAACCAAAACAGTATGAAATAAGAGCAAATCAATCCCAAGGTAAGCAAAAGAAAAAGAAATAATAAAGGTCACATGGAAATCAATGCAACAGAAAACAAAAAAATAGAAAATTAATAAGGCCAAAGATGTTTTTTAATATTGATAAAGTTGGAAAACTAGCCACAATGATTAGTTTAAAAAAGAAAGATGACACCAGTTACCAATATGAAGAATGAGCAATGTGAAATTATTATAGATTCTACAGATATTTTTAAAATAAGGGATTAGGCAGGGTGTCGTGGTTCACGCCTGAAATCCCAACATTTTGGGAGGCCAAGGTGGGTGGATCACCTGAGGTCAGGAATTCGAGACCAGCCTGGTCAACATGGCAAAACCCCATCTCTACTAAAAATACAAAAAATTAGCCGGGCGTGGTGGCGATGGCCTGTAATCCTAGCTACTTGGGAGGCTGAGGCAGAAGAATTGCTTGAACCCAGGAGGTAGAGGTTGCAGTGAGCCAAGATCACACCATTGCACTCCAGCCTGGGCAACAGAGCAAGACTCTTGTCTCAAAAAAAAAAAAAAAAAAAAAAGCAGGCGGATTATTACAAAAGTTTTATGCAAATAAATCTGTCAACTTAGGTGAAATAGCTAAATTCCTAAAAAGACAAAAAGCTCACTCAAGGAAAAACAGATAAACAGAATGGGCTTGTATCCACAAAAGAAACTAAATATGTAGTTAAAATCGTTTTCACCAAGAATACTCCAGGTCCAGAGGGAACACTGCCCAATATAGTCAATAAAACCAGCATTACACTGACACCAAAACCAGACAAAGGCATTACAAGAAAAGAAAACCAGAGCCCAATAGCACTCAAGAGTACAGAAGCAAAAATTTCTAATACACACACACAAACCAATGTAATTCACCATATTAATAGACATATACATACATACACACACACACACACATATATGAACATTTCAACAAATGCAAAAAAGCGTTTGATAAAATTCATCACCCATTCCTGATAAGAACACTCAGCAAACTAAGTGCTATAACCACTTTGGAAAACAATTTGGCAGGTTCTTCTAAAGTCAGACAGACACCTACCACATGACCTATCCATTCTGCACAGAGGTATTTACCCAAAAGAAATAAAAGCATATGACCATACAAAGATTTGCATACCAATGTTCTCATGGGATCTGTAATAGCCAAAACCTAAAAACAACCCACATTTCCATCAACATGTGAACACATAAACAAAATGTGTAACAATAGAAACTACTCAGCAATAAAGAGTGAACTACTTTTACATGCAAAAACATGAATGAATCTCAAAGTAATTATGCATAGTAAAACATCCCAGACCAAAAAAAAAAAAAGTAAATACTATATGACTCCATTTATATAAAAATTTAGAAAATTTAAACTAATCTCTAGGGACAGAAACCCTAAGGACAGGGGACAGGAGGGAGGGATTACGTAGGAAAATGAAGAAATTTGGCACGGGGAGAGGGGATGGTTCCTTATCTTGAATGTGTTGATGGTCACCTGGGTATACATCTGTGTCAAAACTTACAAAAATTCTCTTCTTTAATTATGTACAAATAACTTTACGTCAGAAAAGCTCTTAAGAGTAGGACAGTGGTGGCAGTTGTACAATGTGAGTGTACTTAATGCTACTGAATTATACACTTAAAAATGGTTAAAATGGTCAATTTTATGTTATGTTTACTTTATCATGATAAAAAAAGGACTAAAAGAAAAACAGCAGGTTTACCAAACTAAAACATGATAGTGATTATCACCAGTAAGATGAGTCAGAAATCCATACATGCGGGCTATTTACTTCTTTGGCATATGCTACAGTTTAATGAAATTGAATTTTTATAAGCTGTTACCTGTGAGATATGATTGATGGAAGACTCCATTCTCCGAAGCTGAGAGGCTTGGATATCCAGCAATTGGAGTACATTGTTGGCCAATGCATTTATTTGATAAGCAACACTAGCTAGAGATTGTGTTGTATAGGCTTTGGTCTCTTCTAAAGCTTTCCTCTTGTCTGTAGCCTGAAATAAGAACAAAAACAACAAATACTTATTTAGATTAACATGCATTAAACATATATTCTACAGAAAGGCAAAGTTATATTATTTTAATAGAGAAGCTCAATAAAAAATAAAAAATTTAAAAAAAAACCTCGCTGTACCAATATGATAGTCTCAGGATACTACATTAAGCCATGGCAGAAATCCCCATGTGCCAGCTGGGAACCACTCTCTCTTCAATAGCTCATCCACTAGAGGGGCCACTAACTGTAGTCACAGTATCAGAGACACACTGCACCAATTGGTTCTCCTTGCCTAGACCATTTCCATCACCAATTCACTGCATTACATCCTAAGGACTTTACTGTCAGCCTCAAGCTCCCAATCCACTTACAATGAAATGGATTAAATCCAATCTGCCTTATATTCCTGTGCCCACTAACCACCATCAGAAATCCAACCTCCTTGTTATCTATGATGATTCAAGCCCATCATGCCCCACAAAAACTACTGTGAATCTTACTGCTCCAATTCCTTCCCCACCCACCCCTTCTTCCAAACTCCTATAGATAACTCAGTCCAAAGGCAAGAACTCCTCAAAGAGGAGCAAAGTTAAAAGGTGACAAACTGTATATGGGTGAGAAGGGGAATCAATAACTTATACCAGAAAGAGTAAATATCACTAACATATAATCTAAAAATGAAAAAAAAAAAAAAAAAAAAAAAAAAAAAGGCTATCCTACCTACTTACAACTTCAGGAAAATCATTTCTTTCTCTAGGTATCAGTGTCATGAACTCAAGAGACTAAACAAAATGGTCTCATGTCCCTTCCAGTTCTAGACAGAAAAAAAAGGGAACAGAGATCTAACAGAAAGCTCAACAAAAAAGCAATGGAACCACTCTTAACCACTGAAAAGATGTTCAACCTCACTCATTATAGGAAAGAAATGCAAGTGCAAACCAATATGAGATACTGTTTCTCACTCATCCAAATGGCAAATATACAAAAGTCTGATAAGACACTCAGCAAAGCTGTGAGAAAAAACTCTGACTCACTGGTTAGTGATATCCAGCAGTATTACACATAGATTTACTTTCTGACCCAGTAAGCTCACTTTTAGGTATGTATCTCAAAAAATCACTGGCAAAAATACAAAAAGATATGTACACAGTTATTCACTGCAGCACTATCTGTAACAGCAGAAGACTGGAAACAACCCATATGCAGGGGACTGTTTGAATAAGCTATGGTATCTCCACACAATAGAGTATTATACTGCCGTAATAAGGACAAGGAATTCAAGGAATATCTCTGTTACCATGACTCCATGATCTCCAGAATATTGCTAAGGTGAAAAAAAAAAAAAAAACCACACAATGTAGGGAAAAAAATGTGTATAATACGCTACTTCTTAACAGAAGGAAATATGAAAATACATGCTTAATTTTTAAAGGAAAGATAAACCTTGACATTAAAAAAAAAAAAAATCACATGCAGGAGGAGAGGTAATAAATAGGATAGAGAAAACATGGATAGTAGATAGAATCCCTTAAGCGTATCTTGTTTCACAGATTTCTCTTTGGAACCACATATAGGCACACTGCAAAGATACTGCGGTTTTGGCTAGAGACAGTGTATATATAAAAGTTATGTTTATATTATGCTGTAGTCTATTAAATGTGCGATAGTACTATGTCTAAAAAAACTAGGTACATGCCTTAACTAAAAATACTTTATTGCTTAAAAAAGAATGCTAACCATCTTCAGAGCCTTTAGAGAGTCCTAATATTTGTGTGCTGGTGGAGGGCCTTGCCTCCATGTTGATGGTTGCTGACTGATCAGAGTGGGGTTTTTGAAGGTTGGGATAGCTGGGGCAATTTCTTAAAATAAGACAGCAATGAAATTTGCTGCATCTATTGACTTTTCCTTTAACAAGATTTCTCTACAGCATGCAGTATTTGATAGCATTTTACCCTCAGGAGAACGTCTCTCAAAACTGAAATCAAGCCTGGGTGTGGTGGCGGCTTGTACCTGTAATACTGGCCAGTTGGGAGACTGAGGCAGGAGAACTGCTTAAGCCCAAGAGTTTGAGGACAGCCTGGGCAACACAGTGAGAACCTGTCTCCGGAAAAAAAAAAAAAAAAAAAAAAATTTGGCCGGGAGCAGTGGCTCACACCTGTAATCCCAGCACTTTGGGAGGCCAAGGCGGGAGGATCACCTGAGGTCACGAGTTCGAGACCAGCCCAGTCAACATGGTGAAACCCCGTCTCTACTGAAAATACAAAAACCGGCTGGGCATGGTGGTGTAGGCCTATAATCTCAGCTACTCAGGAGGCTGAGGCAGGAGAATCACTTGAGCCCAGGAGGCAGAGGTGGTAGTGAGCCGAGATCGTGCCACTGCACCCCAACTTAGACAACAAGAGCAAAACTCTGTCTCAAAAAAAAAAAAAATTGTTTTAATGAGTCAATCCTTTCAAGCCTACCAATGTTTTATCAACTAAGTTTATGTAATATTCCAAATCCTTTGTTGTCATTTCAACAAGGTCACAGCATCTTCAGCAGCAACAGTATTCCATCTCAAGAAACTACTTCCTTTATTCACCCATAAGGAGTAACTCATCCATTCAAGTTTTCTTGTGAGATTGCAGCAATTGAGCCACTTCTAATTCAGGCTCCACTTCTGGCTCCACTTCTAATTCTAGTTCTCTTGCTGTTTCCACCATATCTGCAGTTACTTCCTCCACTGAAGTCTTGAACCCCTCAGCATCATCCATGAGGGTTGGAATAAACTTCTTCCAAAATCCTGTTAATGTTGATATTCTGACCTCCTCCCATGAATTACTAATATTCCTAATGGCATCTAGAATGGTGAATCCTTTCCAGAAAGTTTTCAATTTACTTTTCCCAAGTCCATCAGAGGAGTCACTATCTAAGGCAGCTATAGCCTTATGAAATGTATTTCTCGCCCGGCTAATTTTCTTGTATTTTTAGTAGAGACGGGGTTTCACCGTGTTAGCCAGGATGGTCTCGATCTCCTGACCTCGTGATCCGCCCGTCTCGGCCTCCCAAAGTGCTGGGATTACAGGCTTGAGCCACCGCGCCCGGCCAGGGCGCCTGTAGTCCCAGCTACTCGGGAGGCTGAGGCAGGAGAATGGCGTGAACCCAGGGGGGCGGAGCTTGCAGTGAGCCGAGATCTCGCTACTGCACTCCAGCCTGGGGCACAGAGCAAGACTCCGTCTCAAAAAAAAAAAAAAAAGAAATGTATTTCTTAAATAGTAATATTAGAAAGCCAAAATTACTCTGTGGGGCTACAAAATAATTATGTGTTAGTAGGCATGAAAACAACATTAATCTCCTTATACATCACCATCAGAGCTCTTGGATGACTAAGTGCACTGTCAATGAGCAGTAATATTTTGAATGGAATATTTTTATCTGAGCAGGTCTCAATAGTTGCCTTAAAAGATTCCATAAACTATGCTGTAAACAGATATGCCATCATGCAGGCTTGGTTGTTCTGGTTAAAGAGCACAAGCAGAGCAGATTTAGCATAATTCTAAGGGCCCTAGGATTTTCAGAATGGCAAATGAGCACCAGCTTCAACTTAAAGTCACCAGCTGCATTAGCCCCTAACAAGAGAGTCAGCCTGGCCTTTGAAGGCCAGGCATGGGCTTCTCCTCTCTCCCCTGTAAAAGCCCTAGATGGCATCTTCTCCCAATAGAAGACTGTTTCGTCTACATTGAAAATCTGTCATTAAGTGTAGCAACCTTCAATAATCTTAGCTAGATCTTCTGGGTAACTTGCTGCACCTTCTCCATCGGCATTTAGTGCTTTACCTTGCACTTTTACATTATAGAGATGGCTGCTTTCCTTAAACCTCATGAACCCATCTCTGCTAGGTTCCAACTTTCCTTCTGTAGCTTTCTCACCTCACCTCTCTCAGCCTTCAGAGAACTGAACAGTTAGGGCCTCGTTCTGAATTAGGCTTTGGCTTAAGGGAATACCGTGGCTAGTTTGACCTTTTTTTGTGTTGGGGGGGAGACAGAGCCTCACGCTGTCGCTCAGGCTGGAGTGCACTGTCACAATCTTGGCTCACTGCAACCTCCACCTCCCGGGTTCAAGACATTCTCCTGCCTCAGCTTCCCAAGTAGCTGGCCTGGCTAATTTTTTGGATTTTTAGTAGAGACAAGATGTCATCATGTTGTCCAGGCTGGTCTGGAACTCCTGACCTCAAGTGATCCGCCCACCTCAGCTTCCCAAAGTGCTGGGATTACAGGAGTGAGCCACCGTGCCCAGCCTGGTTTGACTTTCTATCCAGACCACTAAAACTTTCTCCCTATCAGCAATAAGGTGTTTTTTTTTTTTTTGAGACGGAGTCTCACTCTGTCACCCAGGCTAGAGTACAATGGAGCGATCTCGGCTCACTGCAAACTCCGCCTGTTGGGTTCAAGCAATTCTCCTGCCTCAGCCTCCCGAGTAGCTGGGACTACAGTCATGAGCCACCATGCCCGGCTATTGTTTGTATTTTTATTAGAGACGGGGTTTCACCATGCTGGCCAGGCTGGTCTCGAATTCCTGACCCTTGTGATTCCACCCACCTGGGCCTCCCAAAGTGCTGGGATTACAGGCATGAGCCACCGCGCCCGGCCGGCTTTTCTCTTTCTTATGATTCACGTGTTCAGTGGACTAGCCCTTTTAATGTCCTTCAAGAACTTTTCCTTTGCATTCACAACTTAGCTAATGTTTGGAGCAAGAGGCTTAATGTTCGGCCTATCTCAGTTTTTGACTTGCCTTCCTCGCTAAGCTCCCATTTGTAGTTTTTTATTTTAAATAAGAAACATGCAATCCTTTCACTTGAACACTTAGAGGACAACATAGGGTAATGAATTGGTCCAATTTCAACATTGCTGCATCTCAGGCAATAGGGAGGCTCAAAGAGAGGGAGAGCCAGAGGGAATGGTCGGTTGGTGGTACAGTCAGAACACACAATTATTAAGTTCACCATCTCACATGAGTGCAGTTTGTGGTGCCCCAAAACGATTACAGTAGTAACATCAAATATCACCATAACAGATACAGTAATAATAAAAAGGTGTGAAATATTTTAAGAATTACCAAAATATGACAGAGACATACTGTAAGCACATGCCCTTACAAAAATGGCACCAATAGACTTGCTCGATGCAAGGTTGCCACAAACCTTCAATTTGTAGAACACGCAGTCTGCAAAGCGCATTAAAGCAAAGCCCAATAAAGAGAAGTATGCCTGTAAATAATTCAATTATAAAACAAAATTTAAATTTAAAAAGGAATTACACCAAAGTAAAGGTAAATTAATCAAATTAGCCTAACTGTGCATCCAATTAGCGGTCTTAACCAGAGAGAAAGCACTCTAGAAGTGGCTTCAAAGCACAGTAATTCGATTGTACATTCTTAATAGGATTTACCATTAGAACAAAAGTAATCGAAAGAGGGGAAGGAAAAACTAAAAAAAAAAAAAAAAAAAAAAAAAATTGTTTTTAGTCTCTTTATTGCTGGTGTTAGTACTGAAATTATTACCCTGATACTGTTATTTGCATAGGGTGGGATATAGCAAATCATTAATTAAGTCATTGAGAACTGAGATTTGGGGCATGGTTCAAAACAGATTCTGACATAAGAAAAGCCAGGTTAAGAAAGAATCCTATAGTTCTAGACTTAAACTAAAAGCACCAGTTTAAACCTAAAATGTATTTATCATATCATATCTTAATATCCCAGCTCTGTCCAATGAAAAGATCTAAGAATAAAGACTGTCTAGTAGCCATGGAGCACCACCCGTTATCCATATAGTGATGCACCTAAAACAGGCTCTATATCAAAAGGTACCTGGTTACAATACAGTGACTATAGTTAACAGTAACATATTGTATACTTGAAAATTGCTGAGAGTAAATTTTAAGGTTCTCACCACAAAAAGAAAGTATGTGAAGCAAGGTATGTTAGCTTAACTTAGACATTCCACAATGTATGCACATTTCAAAAAATATTGTACACCATAAATAAATACAATTTTTATGTGTCAATTTAAGTAAATAAACAACAAAACAAAAAAGCCACAAAGGAATTTTCTAGCATCATGTCCAAAGGGCTCAATGTAAGGATCAATGAGGATCATAACTGCGATGGAAAGAAACACACAAAATGTTTACATTTAAGACTTCATAACAATATTAAAAAGTTAAAAAAAAACAAACCAAAAAGTCACTAGCAACTTTTGTAGGATGCTATGGATCATCTCATTTTTTTCTTGGATGAGGAAGGGAGGTCAGCTTTAATATTAAGTATGAAGTGCATACATTAAAATTGTTAAACTTTCAGCGTACAATTCAATGTGCTTTGATAAATGGGTACAGTAGTATAACCACCAAGATAAAGAACATTTCCCTCATAACTCCCTCCCCATCCTCTGGACCCTGGAAAAAACTGACTTCTCTCCTGTCACAACAGTTTTGCCTTTTCTAGAGTTTCATATAAACGGAATTGAAAGCTATAGTCTTCTGTATCTGGCTTCTTCCACTTAGCAGAATGCCTTTAAGATTCATCCTTGTTACCGCTAAGTAGTATTCTATTGTATGGATGTATCACAATTTGTTTCTCCATTTATCAGCTCATGGACATTTGGGTTGTTTCCAGTTCTGGGCTACTATGAATATTTGAGTAGAAGGTCTTTGTGTGGATATATGTTTTCATTTATTTTGGGTAATACCTAAAGATAACAACTGCTGAGTCACATGGTAAGTTAAGTGTACATTTAACATTGTAAGAAACTACCAGTTGGGCATGGTGGCTCATGACTGTAATCTCAGCATTTTGGGAGGTCAAGGTGAGAGGACTGCTTAAGCTCAGGAGTTCGAGACCAGCCTGAGCAACATAGTGAGATCCTGTCTCTACAAAAATAAAAAATCAGATAGGCCTGGTAGCATGTGCCTGTGGTCCCAGCTACTTGGGAGCTTGAGGTGGGAGGATCAGTTGGGCCAGGGAGGTTGAGGCTGCAATGAGCTGGGACTGCACCGCTACACTCCAAGTCTGAGCAACAGAACAAGACCCTGTCTCCTTTAAAAAAAAAAAAAAGAAAGAAAGAAAAAGAAACCACCAAACTATTTTACAAAAAACAGAAACAATATTATTTGTCATTCTCACTAGAAACTTATGAAAATTCTAGTGCCCCACATCCTTGACAACACTTGGTATGGTCAGTCTTTTTAATTTTAAATATTCTAGTAGGTATATAATGATATCTCATTATGGTTTTAATTTCCATTTTGCTATCAAATCACAATGTTTTCAAGGGCTTATGTGGCGTCCATTTCTTCCTTGATAAAATGTTCAAATATTTTACCCATTCTGTAATTTTAGAGACAGAGTCTTTCTCTGTACCCAAGGCTGGAGGGCAGTGGCACAATCACAGCTCACTGCAGCCTTGATCTCCTGGGTTCAACGGATCCTCCCACCTCAGCCTCCTGAGTTGCTGGGACTGACAACAGTCTAATAACCCCACTTACATAACAAAACAAGGGTCTCATGTGCATGTTTTTAAGTTTTCTACCATTTTGTTTCCACGTCTTTAAATATCCTCCCATTCTTTCTAGAAATGTCACATCTGTCACACCATATTTGTCTAACATTTAACTTATCTCTAATCCAAACCTATACCCAAATTTCTCCAACTTCCAAAAAAAAAAAAAAACCTTTCTGTGGCCAGGCGTGGTGGCTCACGTCTGTAAGCCCAGCACTTTGGGAGGCCCAGGCAGGTGGACGGCTTAAGGTCAGGAGTTCAAGAGCAGCCTGGCCAGCATGGTGAAACCCCATCTCTACTAAAAATACAAAAATCAGCCAAGAGTGGTGGTGGGCACCTGTAATCCCAGCTACTCGGGAGGCTGAGGCACGAGAATCGCTTGAACCCAGGAGGCAGAGGTTGCAGTGAGCCGAGATAGTGCCACTACACTCCAGCCTGGGCGACAAAGTGAGACTCTGTCTCAAAGAAAAAAAAAAAAAATCTCTTTACGTATGTTTTATTTTATTCCATATGATCTAAGATCTAATCAAAGATTGTTCACAGCTGTTGACAGCCATATTTCTATTTCGTATCCTTAAATATAGAACACACTCCCAACCCTGACCCTTTTTTCCTTTCAAAACATAGAAATTATTTTTAAAATCCAGGCATCTTGTAAAAAATCCTACAACCGGGATTTATCTGATTGTTTCCTCATGATTAGATTCATATTGAACATTGTGGCAAGAATACTATATATTAATAGTTGATGCTGTGAACTTCCCATTACAAATAATGAAACATCTAAAATAATGTTGCACAGCTATTTCCAGAGTTTTCTTCCCATTATTTTCTTCCAAGCTGCCAACACCAATTCTGCAAATGCTGATGAAGCTAATTTATTGATTTTACCAGAAGATGTCAAAAAAATGTTTTACGACAAAAACTTGGCTTCTATCCTATCCTCCAATGGTCCTTAAATGGTTTGTTGTTCAAAAGGTTAAGGGTGCAATAATCCAGTTAAGCCACAAGGAAAAACAACCAAATTCACATAAGCACAAACAATGACAAATATGCCATGACCGCTGACTGGCTGATGACTTTTTAAGGACATGATTACTTGTAAAATGTTTCCCAATTTCAGAGATACTAAGTAGGGGAGGGGCAGTTACTAGAATTCATGAAATACAGTATACAAGAAACAGTTCTCGATTTAAGGCCTTTTAAAAAACAAAGTATGTTAACACCAATGGAAAGGATTTAAAATCTCAGGTTTTAATACCTGTGGCAAGAAGAATATTATACACTATAAAGTACACAAAAACAAACATCTACTTTGCTGAAGGCCAACAAACGCTTTGGTTGGTTACAGACCTGAGAAACCTTCCAGGGAGAATCCATAATCACTTCATGGAGAGAGAGGAGAGGATCGGGGAAAAAAGAGCACATGGGCCAAATGCTGGTTCATTAGTGACAAATAATCTATCACGGTACAGTCATGGGGACTAGGGCATACATATATGCAATGCCTAGCTACCACTAAAAGGATCTCATTTTCTCCAACAGAATGCCTATTCCAATCAAAGTGAAAACTAAAAAGAAATCCTACCAGGTTATGGCAAGTATCCAGCAAAAAAAATAAGTTTTTTTGCCTAACAATTCAGGTTGAGACCTTTCATTACAAGCTTTAACGCAGCTTCCCTACCGCCTCCCACTTACACAACTGCCAAGGGCTCTGGGAGCCCGTTCATTCCCAGCAACGTCTAGGGAAGCCTCTGCTGCCTGTGGTGTCATACAGTTGTGACTGACAGGAATGCCAGCTGGGGCGTACTCTCTTCTTTAACAGGAGAGCAACACAGAACAATCAACTGCTAACATACATATTCAGTATACAGAATTCCAAGTTCAACCATAATGCAGAGTATTTTTAAACCTTTTCACTTCAATCTGCATCCCCAGAACATTCCCAATAACTAGATAATTAGCCTCTGAAATTTTAAGTTTGACCACAGCTATAGCCTAAGACAATGACGCTTTCCCCAAACTAATTCTTTTACCATCCTACGCCATACTACAAGGCTTATATTTCAAAAACAGTCTTACTACAAAACCTGAAAAACCCCAGCTCTAGAAAGAACTACATTCAAACACATAATCTGTTAAATACTTAAGTATTACTAATAGAAAACAGCTCATATTAGTCCAAAACATTCGCTTCCTTCCATTAACTCCTTCCATGTTAACAAGTTATCTTCTCATATAATTTTAATTCTTCTTAAAAGGAATTATGTAGCAAGAGCCATGATGATCAAGAATATAGCTTGGGCAAATACTATCATGTACTACTAAAAAATACAATCAGATAATGTATATCACAAAATTTAAATATATATATGTGTGTGTATATATATACATACACACACACTTCACTACAAGAAATTCACCCAAAAGAAATAAATGGCCAAATGCGAAAAATCTGTATGTTCAAGGATGTTCATGCCACCTTTATTTACAACACCAAAAAAACTAGAAGAGATCTGAATAGCCAATGACAAATTATTAAAAAATTAATATACTGGGGTCGGGTACGGTGGCTCACGCCTGTAATCCAGCACTTTGGGAGGCCAAAGTGGGTGGATACCTGAGGTCAGGAGTTCGAGACCAGCCTGGCCAACATAGTGAAACCCCGGCTCTGCTAAAAAAAAAAAAACAAAAATTACCCGGGCATGGTGGCACACGCCTGTATTCCCAGCTACTCAGGAGGGTGAGGCAGGAGAATTGCTTGAACCCGGAAGGTGGAGGTTGCAGCGAGCTGAGATCACACCACTGCACTCCAGCCTGGGTGACAGAGAGAGACTCCATCTCAAAAAAAAAAATAAAAAAAGAAAGAAAGAAAGAAAAGAAAAAAACATAATATACTGGAATATCATCTAGTCAATAAAAAATGACAACCTCAAAAGCACAGGCAACAAAGCAAAAATAGTCAAATGGAATTACATAAAGCTAAAAAGCTTCTGCACAAGAAAGGAAATAATCAACAAAGTAAAATGACAACCCACAGATGGGAGAAAATATTTGCAAACTATCCATCTGACACAGGACTAATAATCAGAATATATAAGGAGCTCATACAATGCAATAGCAAAAACCAAATAATCCAAAAAGAAAATGGCAAAAGATCTGAACAGATACTTGTAAAAAGAAGACATACAAAACACATACACACATACGCACACACACACATACACACACAAGAAGACATACAAATGGCAAACAGGTATGTGAAAAAATGCTCAACATCATTAATCAGAGAAACACAAATCAAAACCACAATGCAACAGACCAGGCACGGTGGCTCACGCCTGTGATGCCAGCACTTTGGGAGGCCAAGGCAGGCGGATCACCTGAGGTCAGGAGTTCAAGACCAGCCTAGGCAACACAGTGAAACCCTGTCTCTACTAAAAATACAAAAAGTAAGCCGGGTGCAGTAGCTCAAGCCTGTAATCCCAGCCCTTTGGGAGGCCAAGGCAGGCAAATCACTTGAGGTTAGGACTTCGAGAACAGCCTGGCCAACATGGTGAAACCCCACCTCTACTAAAAATACAAAAATTAGTCAGGTGTGGTGGCACTCACCTGTAATCCCAGCTACCCAAGAGGCTGAGGCATGAGAATCACCTGAACCCAGGAGACAGAGGCTGCAGTGCCATGCACTCCAACCTGGGTGACAGAGCGAGACTCCATCTCAAAAAAATGTTTTAAAAAACCACAATGCAATATCATCTCACCCCCAGTTAAAACGGCTTATATCAAAAAGACAGGCAATAAAGGATGCTAGAGAGGATGTGGAGAAAGGGGAACACTTGTATCCTGTTGGTTGAAATGTAAATTAGTACAGCCACTATGAAGAATGGTATGAAGATTCCTCAAAAAAACTAAAATTAGTCAGGCACAATAGCTCACACCTGTAATTCCAGCACTTTTGGAGACCCAAGCGGAAGGATCACTTGAGTTCAGGAGTTCAAGACCAGCCTGAGCAACACAGCAAGACCTCATCTCTACAACAAATTTAAAAACTAGCAGGCTGTGGTGGTGCACACCTGTGGTCCCAGCTACTTGGGAGGCTAAGATGGAAGGATCACTTAAGCCCAGAAGGTTGAGGGTCTAATGAGCCATGATCACACCACTGCACTCCAGCCTCAGTGAGAGAGTTAGACCCTGTCGCCATAGGAAAAAAAAAATTATTCTATATCTAATTTTAAATACATACACACAAATGTTCTAAAAGGAAATATACTGATATATGAGTGGTTATTTCTGAGTTGTGAGATATGGGTAATTTTTAATATTCTATTTTTCTGTATCCAACTTTTTCAACAATCATTACTTGAAGGGAAAAAATATTTTTATGGCCAGGTGCGGTGGCTCACACATGTAATCCCAGCATTTTGGGAGGCCAAGGCAGGCGGCTCACGAGGTCAGGAGATGGAGACCATCCTGGCTAACATGGTGAAACCCCATCTCTACTAAAAATACAAAAAAGTAGCCAGGCATTGTGGCAGGCGCCTGTAGTCCCAGCTACTTGGGAGGCTGAGGCAGGAGAATGGCATGAACCCAAGAGGCGGGGCTTGCAGTGAGCTGAGATCGTGCCACTGCACTCCAGCCTGGGCAAGAGAGCAAGACTCCGTCTCAAGAAAAAAAAAAAAAATTTACTAAGAATTTTTTTTTTTTTTTTTTTTGAGACAGGGTCCAGGCTAGAGTGCAGTGGCACAATTACGGCTCACTGCAGCCTTGAAATCCTGGGCTCGAGGGATCCTCTCAAGTAGCTGGCACTATAAGCATACACCACCACGCCTGGCAGTTTTTGTATTTTTTGTAAAGACTGGATCTCACCATGTTGCCCAGTCTGGTCTCGAACTCCTAAGCTCAAGGAATCCTCCTGCCTCAGCCTCCTAAACTGCTAGGATTACAGGCATGAGCCACTGTGCCCAGTCCATTTTTACTGAGAATTTTAATGACATGGATAATTCTCTTCATAGTATCTTTTTTTTTTTTTTTTTTTTTTTTTTTTTTGAGACAGAGTCTTGCTCTGTCACCCAGGCTGGAGTGTAGTGGCGCAATCTCGGCTCCCGGGTTCAAGCGATTCTCCTGCCTCCGCCTCCCGAATAGCTGGGACTACAGGCGTGAGCCGCCACACCTGGCTTTTTGTATTTTTAGTAGAGACGGGGTTTAACCATGTTAGCCAGCCTGGTCTCGAACTCCTGACCTCAGGCAATACACCCACTTCAGCATCCCAAAGTGCTAGGATTACAGGTGTGAGCCAATGTGCCTGGACTCTTGATAGTATCTTAATGGAAAAGAACAACATATATTTGTGTAAACAGTGTGACCTAATTTTGTTTGATATAATTAGTACCTGTACAAACTAATATGCCAATGAGAAGATAACGCATGTAAATAGTTGGATTATGAGTGATTTATGTTTTCATCCTTTCCCTCTTGTGACATTTTCCAAATGATCCACAATAACCATGTAACATTTTTGTTGCAACCATCTTGCAGATACCAGGAGACTAAGAATAAGGCTAACAGTACCTCCCTACCACTCCACCAAAAATGAGGATGAAAATGTAAAGAATGTGAATCCTTGATGATACTGAGCTAAAGAATTAACCCTAACCCTAACACTAAATTCCTACCTTGGAATTTGTTACATGAAATAGTAAATGTTCCTTACTGTTTAAGTTAACTGAGTTGTATTACTTATAGCCAAATGCATCCTAAATGATTTAACTTTTATATGGGAGGAGAAAGTACTTTCATAAAAAGGGTCTTGGCTAAACCAGAAAGTAACAATTTACAGTAATACCCCCCTAGTTACATAGACAAAAGATCTACTAAGATAATTCTCAAATTGCTGAGGCTGTTTTCTAAACTAGTCCAGGAATTTACAGCTGGTTTTGTTACTCATTAAAATGTTACCTGAGAAATCACTCTAGTTGGCCTTTCCCACAAGGAAATTATATTTTAATATGTAGTAGTCGGCTTGGGCTGCCATTAACAAAATACCACTGCATGGCTTCAACAAGAGAATAGTTCTGAAGGGCAGGAAGTCCACAATCAAAGTTCCAGTAGGGTGTGGTTCTAGCAAGGGATTTCTTCCTGGCTTGCAGACAGCTACCTTCTCGCTGTGTCCTCACATGGCAGAGAGAGACCAATCTCTGTTGTGACTTCCTCTTTTATAAGTACACTAGTTCTGTGGGATCAGGGCTCCGGCCTTACGACCTCATTTAACCTCCTTAATCACCTCCTTAAAGGCCCTAGCTCCAATACAGTCACATGGTGGGGGAGACGGGTTTGAGGCTTCAACGTAAGGATGGCAGGGGGACACAACTCTATTCACAATTAGAATAATCTTTAACTTTAAACATTAGGAAATGATGTCTTCTTACAAATACCCAAAATATATACTTGACAGCAATACTGTTAACAGTTACATATAATTAGGATTTAATTTTCTTTTTTTGGTGTTTCTGTTTTTGAGACAGAGTCTCATTGTGTTGCCCAGGCTACACTGCAGTGGTGCGATCCATCTTAGCTCACTGCAACCTCTGCCTCCAAGGTTCAAGCGATTCACATGCCTCAGTCTCTTGAGTAGCTGGGATTACAAGTGTGTGCCACCACACTCAGCTAATTGTTTAGTATTTTTAATAGAGATAGGGTTTCCTCATGTTGCCCAGGCTGGTCTCAAATTCCCGGCCTCAAGTGATCCACCTGCCTCAGCCTCCAAAAGTGCTGGGATTACAGGCATGAGCCACCACACCCAGCTTAGTTTTCAAAGCATTTTCACAGTAACCTAAGCAGATATCTTGGTTTCACAGATGAAGGCACCGATACTGATCTTTACACAGTTCTTAATTTTTTTTTTTTTTTTTTTTTTTTGAGACAGAGTCTTGCTCTGTCACCCAGGCTAGAGTGCAGTGGCACGATCTCGGCTCGCTGCAACCTCTGCCTCCTGGGTTCAAGCGATTCTCCCGTCTCAGCCTCCCGAGTAGCTAGGATTACGAGTGCCTGCCACCAAGCCCAGCTAATTTTTGTATTTTTAGTAGAGATGGGGTTTCACCATCTTGGCCAGGCTGGTCTCAAACTCCTAACCTCGTGATCCACCCACCTCAGCCTCCCAAAGTGCTGGGATTACAGGCGTGAGCCACTGCGCCTGGCCAACTCTTAATCTTTCATATGCATCTGAGGTATGGGAACTTCATTTCACCTAATGTTCTAAACATCAGAAGCAGTTTAGGGGAAGGGAAGAGGAAGAAGCAGAAGATAGGGTTCCAAGTAGAATGAAATGAACAGTATCGGTTTAAAGGTGAGTAAGCCTATAACAGTAGACGCAATGGGGGAATACACTACAGGGCTCGAGAAACACTACAGGCCCTTGAGAGCATTTTAGGGAATGTGGATTTCAGTGTACGGCTAGTGGGGAAATACTGAAGAATTTTTAGGAAGAAAAAATATGACTGGTTTTAGGCTTTAGAACTATCACTTCAGGTGCAGTTTTATAAACTAGATTGTGGAAATCAGAGGACACAAAAAAGGAGACAAGGATTCTGTTGTAATATGTATTCTGTGATATCTACACAAGAAAGACAGCTTTAAGTGAAATATCCCACTTAGCCTAGCAAAAAAAGAGGAAAAAGAAATTTGTCGTGGTTAAGTAACTTGCCCAAGATAACACTGCTAGGAAAAATAGAACCACTACGTCTCCCAAAGACCAGTCTGCCACTATGCCACACTGCCTCCATTTATAATTCTAAAAATGAACAAAGTATAATTCTAATGTGGCCTCTAAGATGAACCACTCCAAGTCATCATTAACCACTCTGCAAACCACATGAATTTTAATTCACTGGGAGGGTAAAGAGAGGAGAGTGAGAAAGAAAATGTTCTCAGGATAACTGAGAATGTTTTTGATCTATGAAACAATTGATGTTCTACACATAGGGTTCTATAAATGGAAGAAACAAAAATTAAACATTTAACACATTTCTAGGTTATCCTTCACTGAAGTGACAAAATCACATCTTTAATTCATGCCCACATAAATTTAACTAGCCAGGCATGGTGGCTGACGCCTGTAATCCCAGCACTTTGGGAAGTTGAGGAAAGTGGATTGCTTGAGCTAAGGAGTTCGAGACTAGCCTGGAGAACATGACAAAACCCTGTCTCTACAAAAATATAAAAATTAGCCAGGCATGGTGGCATAAGCCTATAGTCATAGCTACCGGGGAGGCTGAGGTAGGAGGACTGCTTGAGCCCAGGAGTTTGAGGCTGCAGTGAGCCGAGATCACACCACTGCACTCCAGCCTTGGCGACAGCAGGACCCTGTCTCAAAAACAAAAATAAAGAAAAAAAAAAAAGGGTAACTTTACTAGGAAATTACTCAAGCAGTATAATGCATCTTTTAACAAACTAATAGGCAGGGTGGTAGTTAACACTGTCACAATCAGCACCACCCTTAACTGACTTGAGAAAAAGTACTTCTGCTTTAAAGAAAAAAAAATCGTGCAAGGCTTGGCGGCTCACAGCTGTAATCCCAATGCTTTGGGAGGTCAAGGGAGGAGGATCACTTGAGGCCAGGAGTTTGCGAGTAGACAGAGGAACACAGCAAAACCATGTCTCTACAAAAAATAAAAATAAAAAAATCTTTAAAGTTAGCACTTTAAAGATGGTAAAGACAGTAAAAATGGTAGCACGTGCCTGTAGTCCCAGCTACTTGGAAGGCTGAGGCAAGAGGACTGCTGGAACCCAGGACTTTGAGGCTACAGTGAGCTATGATCACACCACTGCACTCCAGCCAGGGTGACATAGAGAGATCCTGTATCAAAAAAAAAAAAAAAAAAAAAAATTCAAGATTCTATGAATACTAGCAAAAGTACCTTGTCCTACCGATTATATATTTCCTCACTGCTGTAGTTTAGATGTTGGTCCCCTCAAACCTCATGTTGAACTATGATCCCCAATGCTGGAGGTAGATCCTAATGGGAGGTGTCTGGATCATGGGGGAGGATCCCTCATGAATGGCTTGGGGTCCTCAGGTAAATTCTTGCTCTATTACTTCCAAAGGGCTGGTTGTTAAAAAGTGTCTAGCACCTCCCCACCTTGCTTCTTGCCAAGAGATCTCTGCAAATGTCAGCTCCCTTCCCTTCAGCTACAAGTGGAAGCAACTTGAAGCCCTCATCAGAAGCAGATGTTGGCACCATGCTTCTTATACGGCCTGCAGAACCATGAGTCAAATAAATTAGCCAGCCTGAAGTATTCCTTTGTAGCAACACAAACAGACTAAGACACTCACTTAAACCAGCTTACAACACAGCTTCACAGAATTAGTCTTAGCTATATCCAGCCTAGTGATTCATTAGTCACATTTTCCAAACTAAAAATCAGGACCAGTATGACACTACCTGACAAATTACGTGTATCCTAATTTCTTAATCTGCTCTGGAAAAGTATAAAAATTATAAAACTATAAGTATCAATCTCTACTGTAATCAACTGAATTTTCTACATTACTATTCCAAAAAAATTTGAGATGTGAACAGAGGGATATTCTGTTCACACATGTACATTATAAAATAAAAATGAGACAAAAAGATAAAAGTATTATATTAATAAATTATCATATCAGATCCCAGGCAAATAGATAATTTAATCACAGAAATCTAACACCAATTAACCGGATACAAAAGCATTTTTAAAAAGGCATTCATCTCAGTATGTGGGCCGTACCAATACAGTTTTGGTCCGTCATCAACCACTACCATTAGATTCTAGCATAGTAATTAAAATTCAGGCTGTAAAATAAAGGTCAAGAAACTATGTCCCTCAGGCCAAATACTTCTCCCCATTTTTGCAAATAACATTTTACTACAACATGGCCACATCCATTCCTTTACATATCATCTATGGTTTTCTTACTACAATAGCAGAGTTGAGTAATTGTGTCAGACCATATGGCATGCAAAGCCTAAAATATTTACTATCTGGCCCTTTACAGGAAACACCTGCCCACTCTTGCTCCAGAAAATTGATTCTGAACTCTAGGTGGACATCAGCACTACCTGGTGAGCTTTTATTCTTTTTATATCAACCACATATTTTATTTCATTTTTTTAAATACATTTTATTATATATATTTAAAGCATACAATTTGATGTTATGGGATTCGTATAGAAGGCAAAATGGTTACCTCAGTGAAGCAAATTAACATATATGTCATCCCACATAGTTACTTTTTTTTTTTTTTTGGTTTGTTTTTGTGGCAAGAACAGCTAAAAATCTATTCATTTAGCTGGAATTCCAAATATTAGCTACAGTCCTTTTATTAGCTACATGTTATACATTAGATCTCTAGGCTCTTTCATCCTACACTTGCTATTTTGTTACCCCTCACCTACATTTCCCATCCCCCACCCACTTGCTCCTGGTAACCACTCTTTTATTCACTCTGTATATTTGACTCTTCTTTTAAAATTTTTTATAAGATTCCACATATGAGATCATGCAATATTTTTCTCCCTGTTTCTGGCTTATTTCACTTAGCATACTGCCTCCAGGTCATTCATGTTGTGGCAAATGGCAGTATCTGCATTTTAAGGCTGAATAATATTCCATTACATATACATATCACATGTTCTTTATCCATTCATCTATCAGTGGACATTCAGGTTGTTTCCACAGCTTGGCTAATGTAAATAACGCTGCAATGAACATGCGAGTGCAGATATCTTTATAAGGTGGTGATTTCACTTCTTTTGGGTATATGACCAGATAAGGAATTGCTGGGTCATACACTACTTCTATTTTTCATTTCTTTAGCAACCTCCATACTATTTTCCATCATGGCTGCACCAATCCACTCCCACCAACAGTGTACAAGGGGTCCATTTTCTCCACACCCTCGCCAACATTTGTTACCACTTCACTTTTTTATGATAGCCACCCTAAGGGGTGTGAGGTGGCGCCTACAGTGGTTTTGATCTGCATTTCCCCATGACTAATGCTGTTGAGTACCTTTTCATATACCTGTCAGCTATCCTTATGTCTTCTTTGAAAAAATGTCTGTTCAAGTCTTTTGCCCATTCTCTAATCAGATTATTTTTCTATTACTGAATTGTTTGAGTTCTTCATGAATTTTGGATATTAACCCCTTAACAGATCAACGGTTTGCAAATATGTTTTCCCAGACCACAGGTTGTTACATTTTGTTGATTGTTTCCTTTGTTTTGCAGAAGTTTTTCAGTTTGACATCATTCTGTTTATTTATTTTTTCTTTTATGGCCTAAGTTTTTGGTGTGGAATCCAAAAAAAAAAAAAAAATTCTAGCTGGACACCAGCACTATCTGGTGAATTTTTTAAAAATTCCAGAGCCTGAGAGCCAATCTAACCCTCTCTCCCTAAAAAGATGCCAATTTCATTGGTCTAGGGAAACGCCATTAGCTATTGCTATACCAATACAAAAATGTGTACAGTTAAACAAGAAAATTCAAAATACAAAAATCAGGGTTTTATCACATAATATAAAAGATAAAGGCAAGATGTTAATATACAGACCACAGAGTAATACATAATAAATTAGAGCCACAAGAGGCTAGACGCAGTGGCTCAGGCCTGTAATCCCAGCACTTTGGGAGGCCGAGGACGCTGGATCACAAGGTCAGGAGATCAAGATCATCCTGGCCAACGTGGTGAAACCCCGCCTCTACTAAAAATACAAAAATTAGCCAGACATGGTGGTGCACGCCTATAGTCCCAGCTACTCAGGAAGCTGAGGCAGGAGAAATGCTTGAACCCAGGAGGAGGCGGCTGCAGTGAGCCAAGATCCAGCCACTGCACTCCAGACTGGGAGACAGAGCGAGATTCCGTCTCAAAAAATAAATAAATAAATAAATAAATAATAAATTAGAGCCACAAGTTTGGCTCTGGCTTTTGCATGAATCCACAAAGATAAAGGAAAAAAGATTATATGATTTACAGTATCCATAAGGTCAAAATATCTTGGTGGGGCCCAGCATGGTAGCTTACGCCTATAATCCCAGCACTCTGGGAGGCTGAGGTGGGCAGATCACCTGAGGTCAGGAGTTCGAGACCAGCCTGGCCAACACAGTGAAACCCTGTCTCCACTAAAAATACAAAAATTAGTCGGGCATGGTGGCATGCACCTGTAGTCCCTGCTACTTGGGAGGCTGAGGCAGGAGAATCGCTTGAACCTGGGAGGTGGAGGTTGCAGTGAACTGAGGCTGAGATCGCACTACTGCACTCCAGCCTGTATGACACAGCGAGATTATTATATAAAAAAAAAAGTATATATATATGTGTGTGTGTGTGTGTGTCTGTGTGTGTGTAGAAGCAAAGCTTTTCCTAAAACTTCCACCTGACTATAAAAGGAATGTATTGCAATTCTCCTCAGTGATGTACGTATTAATATATCACATATTCTTCCCATCTTGCAGCACCGTACCTCCTCACCCAAGAACCAAAAATGAGAGTGGCAGATTTTCATAGAGATAGGACCATGCCGCCTTTCTTCTTCTTCTTTGTGGTAGTGGGGCAAGGTAGGAGAGGCAGGATGGGTGGAAGAAATATATAATTGAGTTGAAAAAAAAAAGGTTATGTATACCACAAGGTATTAATAAGCACTAACAATAAAGCCACTCATGCAAGCAGTCCCCAAGTTATGACAATTAGCTCATACAAAAGTGATTGATTCAGACCTATAACTCATTTATCTTATATTTAACCACTCATCCAATGGTTTCCGTTGATTATGCAAAATGTGTCTAGACAAATGAACAGAATATATCAGGACACAGCAAAAGCACAATTTCATCTTACCAGTGTTAAATTTAAAACACGGTTTCTATTTTCAAATCCGAGAAACACTGACCTGATCTTCTACAGTTTGGTGACAGCAGTTCAAGTATGTTTTTGACTAAGACTTCATCTCCTCCACCTTCCCTTGCACTTGACACTACTCACAGCTCTCTCAAACATGCCTTGCTATCTTTCTGTTCCTACTACCTATATATCCCTTGCCTCCCAATCCCCCTTCCCCTCAACTGTTTACATTAATGACTCGGCTAAACTCATTCTTTAGGAGACACTTGCCCTGAGAACCCCCAAACACTGTACTGTTCCTCAGAATTCTCTCTAAAAGTTCCTTTCAAAGAGAGAGCATTTTCAATCCACATGTCATATGTATTCAAAATTTATAAAGACTCTACACATATAAAAATACCAACAATCTATAATGCAGAAGGTTAGAACATCAAAATTAACATCAAAAGACACATGCACCTCATGCCACAAAAGTATATAGCCAGAGAAATTGGAATCCCTTTCCTCTCCTCTTCCCCCTTCCCTTCCCCGTTCTGCCCACACAGCCAGCTAGCAGTCAAGCTTTATTCCTATTCTCCAACCCACTGCTCTGCCAATCAATTCAATTGTGGAGGAGTAAAAGCTGGAAAGTGTCAGAAACCAACTGTGTACTAACGGCTGAAAAAGAGGGGGGTCTACAGATTCACTTCTGTAACTACAAATTACCTTCTGTAGGCGCATTAGCTTTATGCTGGAGGAAAATAGATACCAGTTAAATAAGCCTTCTTTGGATTCTCCTTTTCCCCCCAGCCACCCGTATCTCCTTCACCAAGGCTTGCTGATTCTTCCTTTTCAATCTTACTATAGCTATCTCAATTCATGAAATACTCTTTACAGTGAGACAAATGTGACAGTCCTCTAACTGGTCACTGTCCATCCAGTCTCCTTTCTCCAATCCATCCCGCACCAATTCAAGATGAGTCTTCCCAAAGCACATCCTTTGTACAAAAACTGGAAAGGCAGAAAACAAGCATACAGTTTGAGGGGAGAGGATAAAAGCAGTATGGGGAGAAGAAGAGACATTTTAAGTTTGACTTTTAATACAACTGTATTGACTCTTTTACAGGAACATATTACCTAAATGCTTTAAAACAAAAAAATGCTGCTTGACATATTCTCTTTCCATAAGCAATCTTCTGACTGCCATCAAACTAAAATCAAAAACCTTTCAAAAATAACAATTATTTTTCTTCCATACAGAACATTTCCTCATTTAATTATAAATACTATAGACCAATCTTCCTTTTCTTAGATTTAAGGCTTTTCAATGATTTCTACATAGCCTATAAATAATAGAGACACAAGGCAGGGTGTGATGGCTCACGCCTATAATCGCAGCACTTTGGGAGGCCGAGGCAGGCGGATCACCTGAGGTCAGGAGTTCAAAACCAGCCTGACCAATATGATGAAACCCTGTCTCTACTAAAGCTACAAATGCTAGCTGGATGTGGTGGCATACGCCTGTAATCCCAGTTACTCAGGAGGCTGAGACAGGAAAATTACTTCAACCCAGGAGATGGAGGCTGCAGTGAGCCAACATCACACCACTACACTCCAGCCTGGACAAC
The DNA here is from genome assembly GCF_043159975.1 of Macaca nemestrina. NCBI lineage: Eukaryota > Metazoa > Chordata > Mammalia > Primates > Cercopithecidae > Macaca > Macaca nemestrina. The sequence continues at coordinate 117,133,786 of NC_092133.1, read as the reverse complement.
AAGAGTGAAACTCTGTCTCAAAAACAATAATAATAATAATAATAATAATAATAATAATAATGACATCATACCACCACGCCATAATATCTAGCAGACAGTCTTCCATAGAGTAGGCAATTAACTATTTGTTGAATGAATTTCAGTTCAACAAATCCCAATAGCCTCAAACACTCCTCTTTTTAGAAAAGAAAAATAATAAAGAGTCACAGTCTACCATGATAGTTCAGGCACTAAAGATTTTGGAAAAAATGGACGGGTATGGTGGCTCATGCCTGTAATCCCAGCACTTTGGGAGGCCAAGGCAGGCAGATCACCTGAGGTCAGGAGTTCAATACCAGCCTGGCCAACGTGGTGGAACCCTGTCTCTACAAAAAACTACAAAAAGTAGCCGGGCACGGTGGCAGGCATCTGTAATCCAGCTACTGAGGCTGAGGCAGACGACTTGCTTGAACCTGAGAGGCAGAGGTTGCAGTGAGCCAAGATCACACCACTGCACTCTAGCCTGGGCAACAGAGCTAGACTCCGTCTCAAAAAAACAAAAGATTTTAGAAAAACCACCACCAATTGCTACCATCACCTCTAGACTAGCCTCCCTCCAATCTGTTCTGAACTCCTTCCAATCTGTACTCAATCCTCCTTCCAATCTGTTCTCCACGCTAAACAAGAGGAATCTTCATAAAAAGTAAAAAAGGTATGATCCCATTAAAACTTTTCCTTTTCTTTTTTTTTTTTTTTTTTCTTGAGGCAGAGTCTCACTCTGTTGCCCAGGCTGGAGTGCAGTGGCACGATCTCAGCTCACTGCAACCTCTGCCTCCCGGGTTCAAGTGATTCTCCTGCCTCACCCTCCTGAGTGGCTGGGACTACAGGCAAGCACCACCATGCCGGGCTAATTTTTGTATTTTTAGTAGACACGGGGTTTCACCATGTTGGCCAGACTGCTCTCGAACTCCTGACCTCAAGTGATGGGCCCATCTTGGCCTCCCAAAGTGCTGGGATTATAGGCATGAGCCACTGTGCCCAGCTTGCTTAAAACTTTCAATGCCTTCTCATCAGCCTCAGAAAAAGAAAACATCAAAATCCTTATCTGGTACCTATCTACCTCTTCACAAATGACTCTGCTTACTCTGAAGTACACAAGTGTGTAACTTGTTCAAAATCACTCTGCCTTCACTCACCTTTGAGCCTGTATGCATGCTGTTCCCCTCTGCAGAGACACTGTTTCCCCTTCCCCCAAATGTTCTCTGTTAACACACATTCACCCTTCAGATCTCAACTCCAACATTACTTCTATGACACACCAAGCTAGGTGGCAGCACCTGATATATACTTTCATGTCACATGTACCTTCCCTAGATGTAATTTATTTCTCTCTCTTTTTTTTTTTTTTTTTTTTGAGACGGAGTCTCGCTCTGTTGCCCAGGCTAGAGTGCAGTGGTGCAATCTCGGATCACTGCAAGCTCCGCCTCCCAGGTTCATGCCATTCTCCTGCCTCAGTCTCCCAAGTAGCTGGGACTACAGGCACCCGCCACCACACCCAGCTATGTTTTTTGTATTTTTAGTAGACACGGGGGGTCTCACCGTGTTAGCCAGGATGGTCTCGATCTCCTAACCTTGTGATCTGCCCGCCTCGGCCTCCCAAAGTGCTGGGATTACAGGCATGAGCCACCGCACCCGGCCGATGTAATGTATTATAGTTTGAGTTATTTGATTAATGGAGGAGGTCAACTATAAATCACTTAAGGGTAGAAACTGTGTCTCATTGACAAAACGGTCTGACATATAATACATGTAAAAAGTCCCAGAATAACTGAGTATGTGACAAACTAATAAATTCTGTCATACTAAGAAGCATAATACATACAGTTACACATATATTTCATTTTACTGTGCATTTCTTTTGGAACTCCTGTGGTTCCAACTTGGGAACCTATACAATTTTGCCAGTTTTCTTTGGGATCTTTATGGTATTATGTGATTATTCTAAAAGAGTAAGAGTATCACCAGTTTGTCTTCCCACTATTCAAAGCAAACTCTGAGGACCAGGCACGGTGGCTCATGCCGGTAATCTTAACTCTTTGGGAGGTCAAGGTAGGCAGATCCCTTGACCCCAGGAGTTCAAGACCAGCCTGGGCAACATGGTAAAACCCTGTCCTTATTTAAAAAAAAAAAATAACAAAAATTAACCAAGCATGGTGTCACACACCTGTAGTCCCAGTTACTTGGGAAGCTGAGGTGGGAGGATTGCTTGAGCCTAGGAGGTTGAGGCTACAGTGAGTTGAGACTGCACCACTGTACTATAGCCTGGGCAACAGAAAGAGACCCTATCTTTAAAAAAAAAAAAAAAAAAAAAGCAAAATTTGATTATTATTAATTTTAAGGGAAGATGGAACTGAAAAAAAAAAAATAGGCTTCTCAAAGCTTTTAAAAGAGATATGATTCAACAGAGAAAAAGATAAATCCTAAATCTTTTCTCATGGAAAACATAAAATGTATATAATAAAAGGGGGAAAATGCCAGAGAAACAACTAAAACAAAAAGTGTACCCTCCGTTTTTTTGTCCTTTTTCACTTCAGCTAGGTTATTCTTATTTTTTAAGATGTTGGGCCAGGCCTGGTGGCTCACACTTTGGGAGGTCAAGTCAGGAGGACTGCTTGAGCTCAGGAGTTCAAGACGAGACTGGACAACATGGTGAAACCCTGTCTCTACAAAAAATGCCCAAAAAATTAGTTGGGCATGGTGGTGCACCTGTGATTCCAGCTACTTGGGAGGCTTAGGTGGGAGGATGACCTGAGCCCAGGATTTCAAGGCTGCAGTGAACAGTAATTGTGCCACTGCACTCCAGAACCTGGGCAAGAGAGTGAGACCCTGTCTCAAAAAAAAAAAAAAAAAAAAAAGAAGATGTAAATATATTAGTACCAAAATGATATGTGCCATGGATAATAACAAGAGATTTCTTCACATCTAATTTGGAACATACTCAAATTAGAAATGAATGATTGTTATATCATTTTAAAATTAAAATTACTTCTCACTACTTCCTAAAATCATTTAACAATTGCCTACGAATCAAATAAATTCATATCAACAAATTACTAAATTTTTGGTATGAAATTTGAAGATAACAGATGTATGAAACTTTTAGCAGCAAATCAGTTTCAGAATCAGTGCTAGTGAAAGGTGAATTGTACAGAGCAATAAGACCCAAATAGTAAGAACCAAAATAATTAGCACAGTACACAATATAATAAGAGGCTTTTTTTTTTTGAGATGGAGTCTCGCTCTATCACCCAGGCTGGAGTGCAATGGTGCGATCACAGCTCACTGCAACCTCTCCCTCCCAGGTTCAAGCGATTGTCCTGCCTCAGCCTCCCAAGTAGCTGGGATTACAGGCACGTGCCACCACACCCAGCTAATTTTTGAATTTTTAGCAGAGACAGGAGTTCACCATGTTGGCCAGGCTGGTCTTGAACTCATGACCTCAGGTGACCCACTCACCTTGGCCTCCCAAAGTGCTGGGATTGCAGGCGTGAGCCACCGTGCCTGGCCAAGACTTTCTACATAAGAAACTTTACATTTTTTATTTTAATGGTAACTACATTAGTCAGGGATTCTCAAGATACATAGTAGTATACAATGATATTTAAAATTCTGACTCCCATTACCACAAAAGGAAGGTATTAAGTCTACTGAACCAATCATCTACCCCAAATGTTGTCTAGTGTGCTCTGCAGAACCCTGAGGATTCCTAAGATCTTTACACGGGGTCCACAAGGTCAAAATTATTTTTATACTACTACTAACATTATTCGCTTTCTTTCCTAAGTTGACGTTTGAATTGAGGGTACAAAAACAAAGGTGAGTAAAATTACAGTAGCCTCTTAGGCAATCAAGGCAACATCACCAACAATACTAGTAGCCACTGTGTTCTTTACTGCCAACCATCCACAGAAAAAAACAGAAAAAGAAGTTTAAGAAAACCAGTTTCACTTTAAAATGTTCTTGATGAAGCAGGAAAATTTATTATTCTATTAAATCTTGACCCTTGAGAAAATGTCTTTTAATATTGTGTATGACAAAATGGAAGTACACATATAGTACTTCTGCTACATACTAAGTATGATGGCTCCTGTTAGGAAAAAGCACTTGTGCAGTTTATTTGCAAGCAGAATAAGCCAATTATTCACGGAACATCATTATTGCTTCAAAAACAACTCATAGGTAAACTAAGATTATTTAGACTTGAGCATCTGGCAGACATTTTCCTAAAAATGAATAAGTAAGCCTAACACTTCAAGGAAAATAACTGGCAATATTTGTTGCCAATAATAAAATGTAAGCTTTCAAGCAAAAACTGCAATCTTAGAAAACTTGCATCCATCAATGTGAACTTGAAAGCTTTGAGATACTTGAAAATTCTTCTAGTGAGATCTGTGTTAATATTAGTGATTGTAATTTTTTCACATTGTATAATGAAATGTGTCAACATTCAGAAGGTCTGCATAACTCAGTGAAAAATATTTTCCAAATGGCCTATGCAATGTATTTTAATGCAATGGAGTATAAAATGTTTATTGATACGGTTTCAGAATCCACACTGTAACTAATCTTTAAGAAACTACCATCTACCAAGTTTTGTTGTAGTATCAAACAAAATTATCCACAATTATGTGCACAGCGTAGAAAAAGTAGAAAGTCCCCCTTTTTCTACTACATAACCATGTAAGAACAGATTTCCTTCATATACTTCAACCAAAACAAAATGAACAGATTAACTGCAGAAGCAGATATAAGAATTTTGTTGCCATCTATTTTTCACTGAGTTGTGCAATAATGTAAATTAATGTTACTCTTGCCCTAAACATTTTTGTTTTGGAAAACTAAGGTTACCTTTTTCATAAAACATATTATTTATGTTAATAATAAACCCATTAGATATCACTTTAAATGAATTAATAAATGTTTTAAACTCCTCAGTTTTAGTTTTAGTACAGTAAATGCTAATAGATAGAACCCACCTAAAAAAAAGTTCTCAGCCAGGCGCGGTGGCTCATGCCTGTAATCCCAGAACTTTGGGAGGCCGAGGCGGGCGGATCATGAGGTCAGGAGTTCAAGACCAGCCTGGCCAACATGGTGAAACCCCGTCTCTACTAAAAATACAAAAATTAGCCAGGCGTCGTAGCACATGCCTGTAGTCCCAACTACTTGGGAAGCTAAGGCAGGAGAATTGCTTGAACCTGGGAGGCAGAGGTTGCAGTGAGCCAAGGCCACACCATTGCACTTCCAGCCTGGGCAACAGAGTGAGACTCCATCTCAAAAAAAAAAAATGATGCCCAGGTTTTCAGTGAGTCCATACGAAGCCACTTTAATACTTAATAGTAAAAAATAATGGGCCAGAGAGTAATAGGAAAAGCATGAAAGAAACATATATCAGAGAAGCCAAAGGATTAACTTCTCAAAAAACGTACGAAAAATCAACCATGCAAAATGATGAAGAGAAAACAAGCACGATGAGAACTAAAATGTGAAAGAATTTTGCAACATGGAGGTTATTAGCATTCAGAGAGCACTGGAAATAGAACAGGTTAAAGAGTGAATGAAAAGTGAGAGATGGAGGAAGATGCCTGGTTTTTTGTTTTTATTTTAAAAGACAGGGTTTCACTGTTGCCCAGGCTGGAGTGCAGTGGTGCAATCATAGCTCACTGCAGCCTCAAACTCCTGAGCTCAAGTGATCCTCCCATCTCAGCCTGCCAAGTAACTGGGACTACAGACTAAGCTAATTATTATTTTTTATTTTTTTTGAGACAGGGTCCTGCTTTGTTACCTAAGCTGGTCTCAAACTCCTGGGTTCAAGCAATCCTCCTACCTCAGCCTCCCAAGTAACTGGGATTACAGACTTGAGCCACTGCAGCTAGCTGACAATAGTGTAATAAAACTAGTTAACCCATAAAGGAGAGATAGGTCAGTTACTAGATGGGTATATGAACTCAAAAGAGTTTTCAAGTATGGCAGCAATCTGAAATGTTTCAATTCTGAAAACACAAATTCAGTAAACAGAGGAGGTATAAATATATCAGGAGCATAAGGTTTATGAAAAGGCAGGAGAGAATGTGACCCAGAGTTAGGACTTTAGCTAGGAGGAAGAACGCCTCTCTTCCATTATAAAAAGGAAGTAGAATAGGGTGAGTGAGGATAGCAGGTTTGGAGATGCAGTGGTAAGAAATTATAGGTCTTATATGATGAAGTCTATTTTCTCTATGAAACAAAAAACAAGAAAGGAAAGAGTCAGATTTCAAAAGGGGATAAAAAATTTAAAATAGTTTGTGGTAAGTGGAAGAATAAACTGGCGAGGTTATCTAGTGGGATTGCCTAACTATGCTGAGGGCCCACTTTTGAGTAATAATCACGATTTTAAAATGACACCCGTGAGCTGAGCATGGTGGGAGGGGCTTGGGGGGGAATGTCTGTAGAACCAGCTACTCAGGAGGCTGAGATGAGAGGATTGCTTGACCCCCGAATTACAAGGACAGCTGGGGAACATAGAAGACCCCATCCTTCATAAAAATTAAAAATAAAATGGCACCCATGTACTCTTTTCTCTGCATTGCCTTATTAAAATAAGCATCTGGGCTGAGTGCGGTGGCTCACACCTGTAATTCCAGCACTTTGGGAGGCCAAGGCCGGTGGATCACCTAAGGTTGGGAGTCCGAGACCAGCCTGACCAACATGGAGAAACCCTGTCTCTACTAAAAATACAAAACTGGCCAGGCGTGGTGGTGCATGCCTGTAATCCCAGCTACTCCGGAGGCTGAGGCAGGAAAATTGACTGAACCCAGGAGGCAGAAGTTGCGGTGAGCGAAGATTGTGCTATTGTACGCCAGCTTGGGCAACAAGAGCGAAACTCCCTCTCAAAAAAAAATAAAATAAAATAAGCATCTATTGTTACAATTCTTAAGTTGCTAATATTTGACGTAGTAGAATGCACCTTTTTCTATATGATGTAATATATACATTTCTGATGTTTAAGTGGAGGGCATTAATTTCTCAAGGGTTCTGAAAAAGTGCCACACTCGCCTTTCCATAGAAGGAAAAATAAAATGTACCAAATACAATTTTGTCAAATAATGTAGAAATTATTAACAAAAATTAATTATAAAGCATTGAGGAAATGAGTGAATTAAAGGTAAATTGAAGTTTTTCAAAAATATGTTTTTGCTGGGCTGGCATGGTGGCTCACACGTGTAATCCCAACACTTTGGGAGGCCAAGGCAGGAGGATCGCTTGAGTCCAGGAGTTCAGGACAAGCCTGGGCAACATGGCAAAATCCCATCTCTACAAAAATTACAAAAAATTAGCTGGGTGTGGTCCCTCATTAACAGATTTTCTTCATAAACACAGGTTCACTACCAACTATGTCTAAGAAAGTTTTATTTTGTAAATGGAGAAAATTAGTAGATCTAAAGTTAAAAGTACTTATTTGGCTTGACACACAGTAGTCAAATTTCAAGTCTCCATTCTAAGGGATGGATGTTTACTGTTAAAAAGACCAAGTCAACTATTTCCTTTAAAAACAAAATTCAATAATTGCTACTTTCCTATTGTCTTATTTCTCAACGATGTCCTTTTTTAAAAAATCCCTAATTTCTAACATGATGTCTTATTAAATACTAAGATCTACAGAGTTTGTAGTTCTGGGGTTTGACTATTATTTCTTCTACAATCAAACCATAATTTCAATAAATATTACAATCAACACAAGATGATATTACGAAAAATATACAAACTCCCAATCAAAACTTTTTAAATGCTTCAAAATTAGCATTTAACTATCATTTTTACGTTACTTTTTTTTTTTTCTTTTTTTGAGACGCAGTCTCGCTCTGTCGCCCAGGCTGCCAGTTCTGTGGCATGATCTCTGCTCACTGCAAGCTCCGCCTCCTGGGTTCACGCCATTCAGCCACCTCAGCCTCCTGAGTAGCTGGGACTACAGGCGCCCATCACCACACTCGGCTAATTTTGTTTTTGTATTTTTAGTAGAGACAGGGTTTCACCGTGTTAGCCAGGATGGTCTCGACCTCCTGACCTCATGATCTGCCCACCTCAGCCTCCCAAAGTGCTGGAATTACAGGCGTGAGCCACCACGCCCAGCCTTTACCTTACTTTTCATGACAACACTATTTTCATGGATTTTATAGATTTGTATCTGCACAATCTCCTAGAGTTTGATCCAACCTCTTATCCCAATATGAACACTCTTCCTTTGTGGCTAACGTATTTTTGACTGTTAACTGTCTTAATTCTTAGAACATAATTTCACTGAATATAAATAAGGTTAGTGTAAATGGCCACACAGCAGATCCCCAATTGCCTAAATATCTCCTTTCCACAAGGACTATTAGCATTCCTGAGCTATCAGAATCAACTGGAGAAAGGAGAAGCACATAAGAAAAATTTGAAAGTATCCTAAGGGATTATTTCAACAATTTTCTAAGAAAACTCTCCAAAAGACAGAAGCATGCTAAAATTGAGGTTCTAAACAGACCAGGACTAGAGAGAAGTATTACATATAAAGCTGTTATTAGTATTAAAGCTACAAAAGAAAAAAGAGACATTAGTTTTAATACAAATTTTCAAATATTATGTAGCCCTAAAAATATTCAGTATTCACCTTGAGAGTATTACCAAGAACTGATATATGTGATATGAACTTTCATAAGAACTGATATGCTAGGTCCACAGACATGGTGTGAAAGAAAAAAAAATGAAAGAAAAGAAAAAAAAGAACTGATATGCTAGGTCAGATCCTGCTCTACCCAGCCCTGTATCACCTTGACACAATAGTATGAATAAACATGTAATGACATGGCATGGGTCAATTTAACAAGGATCTCCCATAAAATTATCTAGCCTTCTGTTAAATACATTTATATTTCCAACCTATACCTCTAACTTTGCTAGCCACTGTTTTACTCAAACTTCAAAGTGCATTTCTAAGAATTCAAACCATTCCAGTCTATCCTAATCTCCTGAATCACTTTGTTTCTCTCCAAACCTGGTTTGTATAGAAATCACATCTACCCAGAATATTTCAACAAATTTTTTGTTAATCTCTACAAATTCCTCTCCAAAATTTCTTAGCACAATTGCAACACAGACTAAGAATAGAAAAAAAAAACAGGCAAGGATGCAGGAAAAGAAAAAGGATCCAGGGAGCTCAGTGAAAAACTAGCCTGTAATTCCTATAGAGCGTTCAGTATCCCTAATCTGGAAATCCAAAACCCAAAACTTTTTGAGCATCAACATGACACTTAAAAAAATGCTCATTAGACTATTCTGGATTTCAGATTTTCAGATTAGGGACGCTCAACCAGTAAGTATATAATGCAAATAATTCCAAAATTCAACAAAAAAATCTGTAATCTGAAACATTTCAGATGCCAAAGTTACCATCCTCTGGTGATATGGGCAAGTCCCTAAATTACGAACATACTTCTTCTTATATTCACAAACTGGAAACAATGGTAAAGAGTTGTTAGGTTCCCAGGCTTGCCCAATACAGTCTATTCTGTTAATTCCCCAGTATTCCTAAACCAGTCTTGAGTTCCAGATTCATTCATGTGGAAACAGTATGATATGAAAAGAGAACAGCCTATGGAATCTGCCAGAGTCAGAAGGAAGTCCTGACTGCCAATTACTAACTCTATGACTAAACAAAACTTAACTTTTATGAGTCCTAATTTCCTCGTATAGAGTTTGTAAGGATTAAAGATAATACAAAACCAACTAGCAGAGACTGCAATGGAGCAGGTATTCAATAAATAGAGGCAATTACATTACCCTCTACCCTTATCTATTTGCACACTGTTTTTATCCCCTATGTTGCCCTAAGAACCCCATTCAGGTCCTGGCGCAGTAGCTCAGGCCTGTAATCCCAGCACTTTGGGAGGCCGAGGTGGGTGGATCACCTGAGGTCAGGAGTTTGAGACCAGCCTGGCCAACATGGTGAAACTCCATATCTACTAAAAATACAAAAATTAGTCAGGCGTGGTGCTGGGCACCTGTAATCTCAACCACTTGGGAGGCTGGGGCAGGAGAATCACTTGAACCCGGGAGGCGTAGATTGCAGTGAGCTGAGATCCTGCCACTGCACTCCAGAGAGAGACTCCATCTCAAAAAAAAAAAAAAAAATCCCATTCCAGGCTGGGCATGGTGGCTCACAGTTATAATCCCAACTCCATGGGAGACTGAGGAGGGTGGATCACCTGAGGCCAGGAGTCCAAGACCAGCCTGGTCAACATGGTGAGACCCTGTCTCTACTAAAAATGCAAAAATTAGCTGGGTGCAGTGGCACGCACCTGTAGTCCCAGCTACTCGGGAGGCCGAGGCAGGAGAATCACTTGGAGGTTGCAGTGAGCTGAGATCGTGCCACTGCACTCCAGCTTAGGTGACAGAGTAAGGCTCCGTCAAAAAAAAAAAAAAAAAAAAAAAAAAAAAAAACCATTCAGGATTTATTAGATGCAATTTGGGATTTGGAATCTAGAAAATCTGGGTTTGATTCCAGGCACCACCTCATACAAGCTACTGAACTTTAGGTTGGGTATTTAATACCTCTGAACCTCTAACTGTCCATCAGTTACTCAAAAAAAAAAAAAAAAAAAAGTGATGCAGTTTATAAACTGGCATAAAGTATACAGTATCAGAAATGTTAGCTTTTACCTACTCCAAAGAGATCCTGCTCAAAAATTACCCGCCTTCTGAGATTAAATGTGCTAATGAAGCAAATGTCACAGGAGGAGGAAAGCAAGCTGAAGTGAGTAGCTCACAGTAACACACTGGGATGATATCCCCTTCATACTCCCAGACTTTAGAACATACTTGTTAACCCAAATAAAGCTCCTGGTAGAACTCCAGACAAAAAATAAAATTAAATTTTAAAGTTAAGCTGTATGAAGACTTTTCTGTCCTTACCCCCAGCCTACCAATCTGCATCCTGACAAATCTTCTTAGGCAATTTCTACTCCTTTTCACTCAGCTTTCCTTCCTATTTCCCAAAATAGTTCCCATAACAAAGGCAGTATGAACTAACTCTAAGGTAGAGCACAGAGAACTGGCTAAACATGTGTGTTCAAGTTAAGCACTGTCCTTGGCATGAAAAATTCTATCTGGTCGTATTAAACAAAGATGGAAAAGTCTCCTCTGTATGTCTACATAAATACTATACAAAAACACTTTCAGCCAGGCATGATGGCTCACACCTGTAATCCCAACACTTTGGGAGGCCGAGGAGGGCAGATCACCTGAGGTCAGTAGTTTGAGACCAGCCTGGCCAACATGACGAAACCCTGCCTCTCCTAAGAACACAAAAAATTAGCCAAGGGTGGTAGTGGGCATCTGTAATCCCAGCTACTTGAGAGTCTGAGGCAGGAGGATCACTTGAACCCAGGAGGCTGAGGTTTCAGTGAGCTGAGATCATGCCATTGCACTCCAGTCCGGGGGATAGAGCGAGACTCAATCTCAAAAAAAAAAAAACAAACGAAAAAACACCTTCTGACAAAGTGCAGTGGCTTATGTCTGTAATACTGGCATACTGGGAGGCCAAAGCGGGCAGATCGCTTGAGCCCAGGAGTTTGAGACCAGCCTAGGCAACATGGCAAAACCTCGTCTCTACAAAAAAAATACAGAAATTAGCTGAGAGCGGTGGTGCGCACCTGTAATCCCAGCTACCTGTGGGGGCTGAGGTGGGAGGATCTCCAGAGCCCAGGAGGTTGAGGCTGCAGTAAGCCATGATGGCATCACTGCACTCCAGCCTGAGCAACAGAGCAAGACCCTGTCTCAAAAACAAGAAAAGCAAAAAAAAAAAGGAACGCTTTCTATTTTTAATATTATTTACCCCATGGCAACTTTTAAAACCCTGTCCTTGCACACACGTGTGGTCTCAGCTACATGGGAGGCTAAGGTGGGAGGCTACATGGGAGGCTAAGGATTGCTTGAGCCCAGGAGGTGGAGGCCGCAGTGAGTGGTGTTCACACACCAATGCACTCCAGCCTGGGTGACAGAGCAAGTCTCTGTCTCAAAAAAAAAAAAAAAAAAAAAAACAAGAAAAGAAAGAAAAAAACTGTCCATTTTAACGTAGAATCTTTTCAGATGTTTCGCTATTAATAATACAATCTAATAAAGTCAACAGAACCAAAGAACTAATAAACTGCCTCAAGAACTTAAATGCACCACAGCCAAAAGAGTTTCTCAGCTACACACCTTAGCTAAACTGGACTGCACTTTCAAACTGTAGAAAAATGAAATGAAAAGTGAATCTCAGAACAAAAATCACCCAAGCAATAACTTAGCTCACCTTATTTAAAAATTCTCAAAGCACATGTGAACTGCATACTTTCACTGAGAAGAGGTATATTTATGAAGAGTATTAGTTATAAATAACCCAATCAGGTCCCAGGAAGGATATAGAAAGACCTCAACAGACACCCTAATGGATATTTCTAATATTATTCATTCCCCATTCTTAGCACCAAAGTCATCAGCACCACCTACCACATCAACTTCCACATCACTTTCTGAGTCTGACCCTGTCTGAGTCCCTTAGGGAGGCAACTAGTGGCCTGGATCATGCAGCCCAATGAATAAAGGCTACTAAGGTATTTAGATCATCATTGCTTTGTGTGAATTCTTTTTTTCCCCCCCCCCCCAGTATAAACAAAACACCTCACTGGTGTCAGATTTAGAATTATACCCCACCCCGCCCCCGCAAAAAAAGAAAATAAAAAAATGGGCCTGCACCATGGCACTAACATTTTATAAAGTGAGAGACTGTATGAGAAATAACATGACTTAATTAGATATATTAGCAAAGAAGTTTTAAAGTGGCCGGGCGCGGTGGCTCAAGCCTGTAATCCCAGCACTTTGGGAGGCCGAGGCGGGCGGATCACGAGGTCAGGAGATCGAGACCATCCTGGCTAACACGGTGAAACCCCGTCTCTACTAAAAATACACAAAAAAAAACTAGCCGGGCGCGGTGGCGGGCGCCTGTAGTCCCAGCTACTCGGGAGGCTGAGGCAGGAGAATGGCGTGAACCCGGGAGGCGGAGCTTGCAGTGAGCTGAGATCCGGCCACTGCACTCCAGCCTGGGTGACAGAGCAAGACTCCGTCTCAAAAAAAAAAAAAAAAAAAGAAGTTTTAAAGTGCTTCAAAGTTACATGATCGTAGCAAGAGGAGTAAAGGAAAGGGGTCAGAGAGGGGTAAAAAAAGCATTACAGCATACAACTACCTGAAAAAGAAATAGTACACAGGTTAAAACACGTTTACAGTTACCAAGAGTCGCCAACACATAGTTACCACACTATATACTCGTCAGATTTCCCAACACGCAAAACAAAAAGGAGCCACCCTGTATGAAGTACTTATCTACTGACTTCTACAGAGAAGACATAACTTTTCTGGAAAGGGAGCAATTTAACTTACTGTGCTCTCCTTTTGGCTTTCAAAAATCTTTAAAACTTTCAGCAAATTAAGGTTCTCCTCAATTTCAAGGCTTTTCATGTTAAGTTGAATAAAAGTTGCCTATTTTTAATATCGATAAACTACAAGATCACTTTTGTATTTGCAAACTATACCCACTTTTCTACTCGATTTTTAAGTTTCAAAGGGCTAAATATAAAGTTTGCATAAACAAAGTGATACAGTAGATGTGACAGGTATTCAACAAGCTTACTTATCCGAAGAATTCCTAAAGTAAAAACTTGACAAAAAAATTGTGAAGATAAATTCCGAGTAGTGCTACTGAAGATACAATGTTACTAACATCAAAATTAATATTCAAAACATTCTGAAAACAGCATCTCCCTCTAAAAATAAAGAGGGAAAGCATTTGCCAACACACAAACATTGGTTCTTAAAAATTATAATCACATGGGAGGCATTTCTATAAATAATTTAGTTCTGAATTGCAATAACCCTAACCTTTCAAAGCACGTTCTGGCCTTGCCTTACCAAAAGCAAGAGCATTTCTGGTGGCTTTATATTTATACAAAGGACTGTGCTACTTTGTTTCTAGTGCAAACTGTTGGTTTACACAGTTAAAGGTCTTCAAAACAAACTACCACACACAATTCATTTCCAATCATCCAAAAAGAAATGAACAAACCAGCATCTGTCACAAAGTCCCAAGAGTTTTCTAATTTACAATAACTGATATTTTTATGTTGTAGTTCGGAGGCTACCTCTGTTCATTTCTGTACTTGGATTCATATACTATACATTTACTTAGCTTGTTAAGAGAGAAACCTCAGAAAATAAGCAACCAGCGATGACACCAGTTTATTAAGTTACTTATGAAGCCTACAGTTCAAGAACTTTTGGGAGAAGGGAGAGTATTTAAGCCGTTTTTCCAAGGAGTTAAAAACAATTCGTGTTTGATAATTAATGATAGCAGCCCTAACAACCTCTTAGAATACATTACGGTGGGGCGGAAGCGAAAACGATGGCGGGGGGGGGAACCCGACTTGAAAATGGACAAGCAGGCAGATTTACAAACCTTCAATTAAAGGAATTTTAAGATTAACTTCTCTCAAACGCCCTCCCTCACTCCCCACACCCGCTTCCTCCTCTCCTCCGGGAGGTCGGTGTAATGTGACTCATGACAAATTTTTTTTAAATAAATAAATAAATAAAAGACACACCCTCTGGGGGCTGAAACTGACATAATCGCCCCCACCCCACCCTCCGCCGACACACAACACACACCCCGCTGGTCCTATCCCTTCTGCGGCTTCAGCCTGGTCCCTGCCCTCTCCTCTCCCCTCTCCCGTCCTGGACCTCCTCTCCGGGCGCAGAGAGGCGGCGCGGCGGCAGCAGGGGGGTCTCCGGGACGCCAGCTCCGTGGACTGGAGGCTACCTGGGGGGCGCGCGACCCCAGTGGCCCGGCCCTGGGGAAAGCGGACGCGAGCGGGGCGCCGGGCTGCGGCGGGCTCCCGGCTCCCTCGCCCATTTTCTGTCCCCTTCTATCGATTTCCACCACCACAGCCACTTCCTGTATCGCAGCCCGACTCCCTCAGCCGGGCCACTCGCTCTGTCCCCGGTTGGGGCTGGGGTTGGGACTGCGGTAGGGGCTCGGGCTGGTGGCAACCGCTGAGGTCAGGGCAGTTCCCCACCCCGCCCAGTGGGCTGGTCACTCCGGCGGGTCCTCGACCCGGCCAGCGCCCGCCGGCCGCCAGCGCGCCTCACCTGTATGTAGTTGTTTTCACAGTAGTCCGCCACCCGAGTCAGGTTCTGGTAACTCTCGATCAGCGCCCTCTTGCCAGACGGGATCTCCTCCTCTAGTAACATCTGCAGCTCTGCCATTTTCCACCCCTCTGCATCGCTTCCTCTCGCGTTAAAGAGACAGAGGCAGCAAGGTCCGCCGAGGCTCCGAGCACCTCACAGCCCGGATACAAACCGACTACCCGCCCTCCCGCCTGGTATTGTGGGACGGCACCTCCTCCCGTTCTTCCTCACTCTCTCGGGTCTCCCTCCACCCACTTCGTGCAGCCGCCTGAACCTCGTTCTCTCGCGAGTCTTCATTTCTGCCACCTCCCCCACGCCGGGCCGCGGGATTTTTTTTTCTTTCGCACTGTCTTCTGGGAATTGTAGTCTCTCTTAGACTAGGCTGCCCGTCCAAAGCTCATGCGCGCAGACACCTCCGAAAACAACTAGGCAGAGCGCAGAAAGCGGAGACCGAAGGTGGAGGGAGGGGGCGGTGTTGGGGGGAAGTCCGGAGTTTCCTCACAGCTCCGGAAGGTGGCGCCACAGGGTGATTGTGGGGGAATGAAATCGGTTCCCCAAGTTTCATGTGAAACTTGGCAGAACTTGGTTAATTAGGAAATGCCAGTGAATCAGGGACATCCATTCACAGAAGGATTAAAAAGGGACAGAGTATAGAAAACCAGATTTTTACTTCCTCTGCCTTCTTAGAAATAATGCGAGTCAGGTTTTACTTTCTGAGCTTCCGCCCCCATCAATTAATTTAAAATTTAGCAAAGATTTCTTGATTGCCAGCTGTTTACTAAGCAGTGTACTGGACACTGGGGGTACAAGTTGAGTATGAATACTCCATACCCTTAAAGACTCGATTATAAAATAAACATGCATAGCTTGTAGGGCTTTCCTGTCCTAATTTCTCTTTTCTGTGACTCTCCTAGGCATGTAATCTTCCTACACTTTTAAAGTCAAGTGCACGGTTTTTTAGGGGTGGGGGTTGTTTGTTTGAAACAGGATCTCACTCTTACCCAGCCTGGAGTACGGTAGCGCAGTCACGGCTCTCTGCAGCCTAGACCTCCTAGACTTAAGCGATCCTCATGCCTCAGCCTCCGGAGTAACTGGGACTACAAGCGAGGGTCACTACACCGGGGCTGAGCTTTTTAAATTTTTGTAGCGACAGGGATCCAATTTTGTTGCCCTCGCTGGTCTCGAACCCCTGGCCTCAAGCAATCCTTCTGCCTCAGCCTCCCAAACTGCTAGGATTACAATCATGAGCCACCCATGCTGGCCCTTCGTTTTTTGCTTCTGGATTTTTGTTTTGTTTTTATCACCTGCTTTGGAATAGTCTCAAAAGGCCCTATATTTCAAGCTCTTCACTTCAACGGGAACATTAAATGCTTTGGATATAATCAGCTATGAAAAGTGTTGTCCAAAGGCCAAAGAGGAAACTAAAGATCATTGTAAAATCCATATGTCCATGTATCTCCATAAAGTCATTTAGAATCAAAATAACTATAGGATTAACAACATCACTCAACCAAATTAAAAATTGCCATCACCAGGTATTTATTGAATATTGCCTTTACTGGGGCCTTATTCAGGGCCCCAGGGAACTAGTTTCCCTCCTCAACCTCTGAAAGGAAAAATTCAGTTTCCTACTAAAAGTGTTAACTTCCCCTTGCCACCAGATTCTCCATCAAGGATTCTGTGGTCTATAAATCAATAATAAATGTATTACTTTCCATGATATCTGGAATAGGTATAATAGTTATCTTTTGATATTTATCGTTAACCCAAACATGACTTAATCCAAGTTATTAAAATTTAATGTATTATTGATCTTGGTCTCTACTTGAGGTTTAACTGTACAAATCACTCGGTTTGCATATATCCAAATATTGACACATTTCAACAACATTGGGGAAATGATTAGGGAGGTGATACTGATTTACTATTTTCAACGTACTTTCCATGCAGTTGAGCTATGAATGAATAATAATAATAATCATGATAAATACAAACAAAAAGTACTGTCAGATTTCTTCTCACAACTCTGAGAGATAATATAAATATTATTTTCCTTCTTTATCAAATAAGGAAATTTGAGCTTAGATAGGTTAAGGAATTTAGCTAAGGGTACTGAAAATGCCGTCAAGTTTCCTAGGTTACTGATTGATATGGTTTGGATCTGTATCCCGGCCAAATCACATGTTGAATTGTAATCCCTAATGTTGGAGGTGGGACGTGGGGGAAGGGTGAATGGATCATGTGTCAGATTTTTCGTGAATGGTTAGGTAGCATCCTGTTGGAACTCTTCCCGTGATCTCTAGTGAGTTCTCCTGAAATCTGCTCATTTATAAGTGTATGACATCACGCCTGCAATCCCAGCACTTTGGGAGGCCGAGGCGGGCAGATCTCGAGGTCAGGAGATCAAGACCATCCTGGCTAGCACGGTGAAACCCAGTCTCTACTAAAAACACAAAAAAATTAGCCGGGCGAGGTGGCAGGCGCCTGTAGTCCCAGCTACTCGGGAGGCTGAGGCAGGAGAATGGCGTGAACCCGGGAGGCGGAGCTTGCAGTGAGCCGAGATCAGGCCACAGCACTCCAGCCTGGGCGACAGAGTGAGACTCCGTCTCAAAAAAAATAAAAATAAAAAAATAAAAGTCCATGGCAGCCCAATGCAGTGGCTTGCGCCTGTAATCCCAGACTTTGGGAGACCAAGGCGGGAGACTCGCCTGACTCCCAAAATGGGAGACCAACATGATGAACTACTTCCGCTTGAGTTCCAGACCACCCCGGGCAACATGGCAAAAACCCGTCTCTACAAAACACACGAAAAATTAGCCAGGTGTGGTAGTGAGCACCTGTAGACTCAGTTACTTAGGAAGCTGAGGTAGGAGGATTGCTTGAGCCTGGGAGGCAGAGATTGCAGTGAGCCAAGATCACACCACTGCACTCTAGCCTGGGTGACAGAGGAAGACGATGTCTAAAAAATAAAATAAGAGTATATGACACCTCCCCGCCTGCCTCCTGCTCCCCTCCTGCCACGTGAGACACTTCTCTTCGTCTTTGCCTTCCCGCCATTATCGGAAGCTTCCTGAAGCCTCCTGGAAGCAGAAGCCGCTATGCTTCTGGTACAACCTGCAGAGCCGTGAACCAATTAAACCTCTTTTCTTTATAAATTACCCAATCTCAGATAGTTCTTTATAGCAGTGCTAGAATGGACTAATACAGTGATATTTCCAAAATCCAGTGGATAGTGCAACCTTGTACAAATATTTGTGGCTCATGTAAAGTTCACTCAAAGAACTTATCCCTCATGCCTTAAAGGTGAGGAGGAAAAGCAGGAGGAGGAAAGGGAGGAGAAAGAGGTGGAAGAGGAGGGGGAGGAGGAGGAGGAAGGAGAAGAAGGAGGAGGAGAAAAGAAAGAGGTGGGGAGGAGTAGGAGGGGAAGAGGAAAGAAGGAAGAAGAGGCAAACCAAAACCTGGGAGAAAATATCTGCAAAACAAATATCTTGATAAAGGAGTTGTACCCTAATATACAAACAACTCTTACAATTCAGTAATAAGATGACAAACCAGTTTTTAAAACAAGCCAAAAGGCTAGGCACAGTGGCTTACACCTGTAATCCCAGCACTTTGGGAGGCTGAGCCAGGAGGATCACTTGAGCCTAGGAGTTTGAGACCAGCTTGGGCAACAGGCTGTCTCTACAAAATGTATGTATTTTTTCAAGTAGCCAGGCACGAACTGGGCACAGTGGCTTATACCTGTAATCCCAGCACTTTGGGAGGTCAATGTGGGTGAACCACTTGAGGCCAGGAGTTCGAGACCAGCCTGGCCAACACGGTGAAACCCCATCTCTACTAAACATAAAATACTAAAATTAGCCGGGCGTGGTACTTAGGCAGCTGAGGCAGGAGAATCGCTTGAACCCGAGAGGCAGACGTTGCAGTGAGCTGAGATCACGCCACTGCATTCCAGCCTGGGTGACAGAGGGAGACTCTTATCTCAAAAGAAAAAAATAAAACAGGCACGGTGGCTCACATGGGTAATCCCAGCACTTTGGGAGGCTGAGGTGCGCAGATCACCTGAGACTGGGAGTTCGCAACCAGCTTGATCAACATGGAGAAATCCCATCTCTACTAAAAATACAAAATTAGCCGTGCCTGGTGGCACACACCTGTAGTCCCACCTACTCGGGAGGCTGAGGCAGGAGAATTGCTTGAACCTACAAGGCAGAGGTTGTGGTGAGCCAAGATTGTGCCATTGCACTCCAGCCTGGGAAACAAGAGCAAAACTTTGTCTCAAACAAGCAAATAAATAAATAAATAAATAAATAAATAAATAAACAAACAAACAACATACTGTATGATTCCTCTTCCATGAAATTTTAGAAAAGACAAAATTACAGTGACAGAAATCAGATCAGACTTTGCCAAAGGCTGGAGTAGTGGTGGAGTGACACCAAAGGGATGCAAGTGAACTTTTAAACATAATGGAAATACTCGGATGCAAGTGAACTTTTAGACGTAATGGAAATATTCAATATCATCACTGTACTGGGGGTTACATAACTACATACATTTGTCAAATCACATTGAATTGCACACTTTAAATCTGTGCCTTTTGCCAGGTGTGGTGGCTCACGCCTGTAATCCCAGCACTTTGGGAGGCCAACGCAGGTGGATCACATGAAGACATGAGTTCAAGACCAGCCTGGCCAACGTGGTGAAACCCCATCTCTATTAAAAATACAAAAATTAGCCGGGCGTGGTGGCGCACACCTGTAATCCCAGCTACTCAGGAGGCTGAGGCAAGAGAATCACTTGAACCTGGGAGGCGGAGGTTGCAGTGAGCCGAGATCACACCACTGCACTCCAGCCTGGACTACAGACTGAGACTCCATCTCAAAAAAAAAAAAAAAAAAAAATCTGTGCCTTTTATTGCAACTAAGTTATACCTCTGAGCCGGGCATGGTGGCTTCCCTAGCTACTCAGAAGGCTAATGCAGGAGGAGCCCAGGAGGCTGAGGTTGCAGTGAGCTATGATGGTGAAACTTCACTCAAGTCTGGGTGACAAAGCAAGATCCTGTCTCAAAATAAATAAATAACTTAAGTATATCTCGATGAAGCTGGACAAAGAAAATGCAAGTAGGGAAATAATTCCTTGCTTCAAATAATAAAAAAGGGAAAACTACGTATTTCTGTTGCCTTTGATGTATGGTGAAAAGTATAAGTGACTAAAAGTTCAAGAGTTAACATTAAGAATTGCAGGTAGGGCTGGGTGCAGTGGCTCACACCTGTAACCCCAGCACTTTGGGAGGCCAAGGCAGGCGGATCACCTGAGGTCAGGAATTCAAGACTAGCCTGGCCAACACGGTGAAACCCTGTTTCTATTAAAAATACAAAAATTAGCCGGGCGTGGTGCCAGGTGCCTTTAATCGCAGCTACTCAGGAGGCTGAGGCAGGAGAATCGCTTGAACCGGGAGGCGGAGGCGGAGGTTGCAGTGAGCTGAGATCATGCCATTGCACTCCAGGCTGGGCAACAAGAGCAAGACTCCATCTCAAAAAAAAAAAAAAAAAAGAATTGCAAGTAGACACTGTGACACTAAATTAAGGGCATCACGCTAACTTTTTCAGTTTAACTTCTCTCCTGTAACGTGCACCTTTATACTCTTTATTGAGTTAGTATTTTTCTGTGGATTTTGTGCAAATAAATTATACTGAAATGCCTTTCAAAGAATCCCAACAGAATAAGGAAAAACAGTGGCTGTATATACCTAATGCTGTATTCCTAGGGCTAAAACTGTAAATCGGACCTTGCACATTTCATTTCATGGATGTCTACTCAGACTAATCAATTTGGTCATGAAAAACCGTGTGTAACTGAAAATTCGGCACATATGCATGAAGAGAAATTGAAATTTCTGTATCTCGCTCAGAAATAGCAGATTGCTAGCCATCATAAAGACTCACTTCAGAAGAATTCAGAGATGTTCCAGGCGAAATCATAATTTGGATTATTTTGGTACATAATTGCTGATCTTATTATCTAGCACACGGCATCCTGAGAATCTCAGACTTCTGAAAAGTTAATTCACGATATGGTATCCTAGAACATTACATTGGAAGTGAGTGGTCCACAGACCAGAATGTAGAATAGCAGTGAGAACTAGTGGAAAGAAACCAGGGGTCAGGCAATCAGGGTTTTCTCCCTAAACGTGCCTGCCTCCTCAACCCCTGCCAACCCAGGCACCCACCACCACCACCATGTGACGTGACCACCTTCTCCATGAAAACAGGGTAGGGAGGAGTATATTACTCTACCAGGGCTGCTATAACAAAATACCACAGACTGGGTGGCTTAAACAACAGAAATTTATTTCTCACAGTTTTGGAGGCTGGAGGCCTAAGATCAAGAAGTGTGCGGGGTTGGTTTCCCTGAAGTCTCTCTTCTTGGCTTGTAGATAGTCGCCTTCTTACTGCGCCCTCACCTGCACCCACATCCCTGATGTCTCTTCCTCTTCTTATAAGGACAACATTTATACTGAATCAGGGCCCCACCCTAAAGATCTTATCTTAGTACTATCTTTAAAGGTACTGGGGGTTAGGACTTCCACATGTGAATTTGGCATGATCTTGGCTCACTGCAATCTCCACCTCCCGAGTTCAAGTGAATCTCATGCCTCAGCCTCCCGAGTAGCTGGGAATCCAGTCACGTGCCACCACACCCAGCTAATGTTTGTATTTTTTGGTAGAGACGGGGTTTCGCTATGCTGGCCAGGCTGGTCTCAAACTCCTAACCTCAAGTGATCCAAACACCTCAGCCTCCCAAAGTCCTGGGATTACAGGCATGAGTGACCATGCCCAGCCGTGGTATTTTTTTTTTTTTTTTGAGATGGAGTCTTGCTCTGTTGTCCAGGCTGGAGTGCAGTGGCATGGTCTTGGCTCACTGCAAACTCTGCCTCCTGAGTTCAAGCAATTCTCCTGCCTCAGTTGCCCAAGTAGCTGGGATTACAGGTGCCTGCCACCACACCCAGCTAATTTTTTGTATTTTTGGCAGAGACGCGTTTCACCATGTTGGCCAGGTTGGTTTCAAACTCCTGACCTTGTGATCCGCCCACCTCAACCTCCGAAAGCACTGGGATTACAGGCATAAGCCACCGTGCCTGGCCAGTATGGTTATTAGATGAGTAAATCTCTTGTTAATTTTGGAAGCTACTGAACCAACATCTCCTCCAACATCTCCTTCTCCACCTCCCTTTTCAACTTCAGTAAGATATTGTAAGCATTTGTAACAGAGCAGTTTCTGGAGCAGTTAAGCTGGCCAGGTATAACAAGTACCTCATTCTCTGAGCCTAGTGGTGAGCTGGGAGCTATTGATGGTCTTCCCTGAACTTCGAGTATCAAACTTCCAACGATTTTATAAATCCCTTACTGCTTGAAATAGCTATAGTAATTTTTGTTTCCTGCCTGAACTCTGATACAACTAAAAAAAACACATTTAAAAGTTCTGATTCTTTCATAGTTCATGATGATTGGGTTTTCACACTATGTGTAAGATGTGCCTCCATCAAACCTTGTTAGAATGTTGGCATGTTACCCATCTGATGTGGGGGGAAAATAAAAGTTCGATGTGGTCCCAGCTACTCGGGAGACTGAACCTGAGCCCAGGAGTTGGGGCTGTTGTGTGAAATGACTGGACTTGTGAATATCGCTGCACTCTAGCCTGGGCAACACTGTGAGACCTAGTCTCTGAAAAAAAGTTCTAGAGACAAATGACAATCCACATAAAGTTAGTATTTCTTTCGTTGGAAGTTACAGAAAACAACTCAAGCTATCATCAGTTGAGGGTGGGAGAAAAAAAGATTTTATTATAAAAATTCAGGCATAAAGAACTCAGAAATAGAAATGCAATCAGTAATCAGTCCTAAGAAAGTACTAGAATGGGCCGGGCGCCGTGGCTCACGCCTGTAATCCCAGCACTCTGGGAGGCCGGGGCCGGCGTATCACGAGGTCAAGAGATCGAGACCATCCTGGCTAACACAGTGAAACCCCGTCTCTACTAAAACATACAAAAAATTAGCCGGGCATAGTGGCGGGCGCCTGCAGTCCCAGCTACTCGGGAGGCTGAGGCAGGAGAATGGCGTGAACCCGGGAGGCGGAGCTTGCAGTGAGCTGAGATGGCGCCACTGCACTCTAGGTTGGGCTACAGAGCGAGACTCTGTCTCAAAAAAAAAAAAAGAAAAGAAAAGAAAGTACTGGAATGAATCATTTGGAAGAACGGCAGGAACCCAGGCAGCATTCTCAACAAATGTCTTGTTTCTTTGCGAAAAGGTTTTTTTCGCTGCCCTTTCTAAATGGTGGAGAGCATGGTAAATGCAAATCCCAAGTTTTCCCTTCTACTGCATTCAAGAAGCCCAATCTGAGATTGAAATCCTTCCATTCCAAACCCATATCTCGCAAAAAGAAAATCTGATTATTCCAAGTTAAATTTCTTTTTTAAATTTATTTGTATTTTATTTATTTTTTTGAGACAGACCCTCACTCTGTTGCCCAGGCTGGAGTGCAGTGGCCCTATCTCAGCACACTACAACCTCCGCCTCCTGGGTTCAAGTGATTCTCCTGCCTCAGCCTCCCAGGTAGCTGGGACTACAGGCATGTGCCACCATGCCCAGCTCATTTTTGTATTTTTAGTAGGGATGGGGTTTCACTATGTTGGTCAGACTGATCTCGAACTCCTGACCTTGTGATTCGCCCACCTTGGCCTGCCAAAGTGCTGGGATAAAGGCATGAGCCATGGGCCTCCATCCTCCTCTTCCTCCTTCTTTTTCTTCTTCCTCCTCTTTTTCTTTTGAGACAGGTTGTCTCTCTGCTGCTTAGGCTGGAGTGCAGTGGCGTGGTCACAGCTCACTGTGGCTTACTGCAGCTTCAACCTCCCATCTCAGCCTTCTAAGTAGCTGGGACTACAGGCTCACACCGCCATGCCTGATTTTGTTGTTGTTGTTAAGAAATGAGGTCTTGCCCTGTTGCCCAGGCTGGTCTTCAACTCCTGGGCTCAAGTGATCCTCTTGCCTCCGCCTCCCAAATTTCTGGGATTACAGGCGTGAGCCACCATGCCCAACCATCAGCTTGAATTTCATCTTCTTTCCACTTATCACCTTTGGCAGTAGGGGCATGTTCAAACAGCAGCAGCGAAACTATTTGAACCACCCTGAGGTTGGCGTGGGAAGTTTCCGGAGAGAGTAGATAATCAAGAAAACAACAGTGTCAGGTGTCTACTGAGGAAAATTGTGCAATACATATACGTGTTACCTGGGCGCTATCCAGGACTACCATGTGTGGTTATGCGGGTTACTCATACACAGCACACTTGGCTGAGGATTAAGTAGGATCTGAGCTTGGTGCCCCAAGCTGAAAGCTCCGGTGTGGGCTGCATTCACTCTGAGGAAGAGGTTCCCTTTTTAAAATTAGCGCAAGAGTGCTTCACCAGCTTTCAGGAAGTAGCTTTAGTAATGGTTTTAAAAATATATTAATATGTTTTTCTTTTCCTAGTGATGGAATTAGATTTTTAATCCTTTTTTTTTTTTTAAATTCTGAGGCAATCATTTGCTCTGGAGAGAATGTGGATTGTTAGGTCACAAATGGAAAAGAGGATGAAAAAGTCAATTTTCAGATTTTTATTTCAAAGCAAACTAGGATCTTAAAACCAGTCATGAGAAAATGGCCTGGCAAGTCAGACTTCATTATAAGAAAAGGATTTCAGAATTTTAAAAGCATCCTTTCATATATCAAAAGCAAGGCTTAGATGTTAGGAAACTGAGTTTTATTATAAAGCCATGTATAGAGAAGATCCAAGTCATGAAAAGGAATTAGAGAGCCCAAGACTCAGGGAAGGAGGGGAAAGAAAAGCAAGAAAGGGGGAAAAGGCCGGGCGTGGGGGCTCACGCCTGTAATCCCAGCACTTTCTGAGGCCGAGGCGGGTGGATCATCTGAGGTCAGGAGTTCGAGACCACCATAGCCAAAGTGGTGAAACCCTGTCTCTACTAAAATTACAAAAATTAAGTGGACGTGGTGGTGAGCGCCTGTAGTCCCAGCTACTTGAGAGGCTCAGGCAGGAGAATCCGTAGAACCCAGGAGGCGGAGGTTGCGGTGAGCAGAGATTGCACCACTGCGTTCCAGCCTGGGCGACAGAACAAGACCCCATCTCAAAAAAAAGAAAAGAAAAGAAAGAAAGGGGGAAAAAAGATTTAGGTTCATACTCTGGGAAGAAACATCCAAATAAGTTTTTGGGACTCAGTCTAGGGGTTCTTTCTCCTGACTTCTCAGTGCATAATCCAAGAAATCAAAAACCCCTTTGAAAACATTCTCCATTCAGTAAAGGCGAGAGACACATGACTGCATCCCAGTGCTAATTTCGAAATGGTTGAGGAGGTTTCTAGGCAAATGGGCCCAAGATGGTGCCTGCATTCTTTAATAACTGCAGATCTCTGTAAAAAATCAAAAGTTCACACAAGGCTCCGTAGGGCATATGGAAATGCTAAGAAAACTGAAATTCTAAAGAAGACCTGGGGTCAGAATATAAAAGCTGCAGCTACAGGGACCTTACAACTGGCGACCAGGGTGGGAAAAGGAACCTTAGAATTTAGCAGCTGATGTTGACAGAGTGCCTAAAGCAATCATGAGGGACAAGCTACGCATCCATGATCTCCAGCACGGATGCCCAGGCCAGAGCAGCCAAGCCACATTGCACTGTCTTTTCTCCATACCTGCCTTTTTTTTTCTTTTTTTTTTTCTTGAGACAGGGTCTCACTTTGTTGCCTAGGCTGGAGTGCAGTAGCACCGTCATAGCTCACTCAAATTCCTGGGCTCAAGTGATCCTTTTGCCTGAGCCTCCCAAGTAGCTGGGATTACAGGCGCGAGCTACCATACCCAGCTAATTTCTGAAAAAAAATTTTTGTAGGCCAGGCGCGGTGGCTCAGGCTTGTAATTCCAGCACTTTGGGAGGCCAAGGCGGGTGGATCACCTGAGATCAGGAGTTTGAGACCAGCCTGGCCAATATGGTGAAACCCCGTCTCTACTAAAAATATAAAAATTAGCTGGCATGGTGGTGCAGGCTATAATCCCAGCTACTAGGGAGGCTGAGGCAGGAGAATCATTTGAACCTAGGAGGCAGAGGTTGCAGTGAGCTGAGATCACACCACTGCACTTCAGCCTGGGCAACAGAGTGAGACTCCATCTCAAAAAAAATTTTTTCTTTTTGTAGGGACAAGGTCTTGCCATGTTGGCCAGACTGGTCTTGAACTCCTAGACTCAAAGGATCCTCCCACCTCAGCCTCCCAAACTTCGAGGATTGCAGACATAAGCCACAGTAACCAGCCCCCGCTTTGATGAAGCATGAAGTTCCCCTCAACCAATGCCATTTAAGGAGGATTGAGAGGGGGAAGCAATTTCAAGGTAGAAAGGCAACCTGGTAGAAGTCTAGAAATAGGTTGATTATCTAACAAAAGGAACTGGTATGGACTGAAAGAGACTGTGCTTAAACAGAAGAAGGCTGATTTGCTTTTCCCTGGCAATACAAAGATTTTTCTTGCACTTTCACTTGAACTGGGGCTTGAGAACAAGATGAGTTATAAATAATACAACTTTTTTTTGTATCTGATATATAGTTTGTAAGTTTTTACCTTACTACATATGAGAGAGAAAGGGTTATTATTCCTCTGGGGAAGCTGTATATTATAATGATCCAAAATATTGTGCTAATATGGTGATTACCAATCACATGCAACTATTTTATTTTATTATTTATTATTCTTTTTTTTTTTTTTTTTTTTTTTGAGACAGAGTCTCCCTCTGTAGCCCAGGCTAGAGGGCAGTGGTGCGATCTCAGCTCACTGCAACCTCTGCCTCCCAGGTTCAAGCGATTCTCCCGCCTCAGCCTCCCAAGTAGCTGGGATTACAGGTGCCACCACACCTGACATATTTTTGTATTTTTAGTAGACAGGTAGTTTCACTATGTTGGTCAGGCTGGTCTCAAGCTCCCAACCTCAGGTGATCCACCTGCCTCGGCCTCCCAAAGTCCTGGGGTTACAGGCAAGAGCCACTGTGCCCAGCCCACACGCAATTATTTTAACTGAAATTAAATAAAATTAAAACTTCTATTTATACTTCAACTTTCAGGTGCTCGTTTCAGGCAGTATTCATATGGTTAGCAGTCACCATATTGGCAATGCAATACAGATTTACAGAAAATTTTCATCATCACAGAAAGTCTTATTTGACAGTGTCTGATTACCCTGCCAACATTCTCTCCTCCACATGTTTGCCAGTACTTATTATTGTCTTTTTGAATATAGCCATCATAGTGGGTATGAAGTTGTATCTCACTGTGACTTTGATTTGCATTTCCCTAATCACTAATATGTTCAATATCTTTTCATATGCTTCTTGGCCAGTTGTATATCTTCTTTTTTTTTTTTTTTTTTTTTTTTTGAGACAGAGTCTTGCTCTGTCACCCAGGCTGGAGTGCAGCGGCCGGATCTCAGCTCACTGCAAGCTCCGCCTCCCGGGTTTACGCCATTCTCCTGCCTCAGCCTCCCGAGTAGCTGGGACTACAGGCGCCCGCCACCTCGCCCGGCTATTTTTTTGTATTTTTTAGTAGAGACGGGGTTTCACCGTGTTAGCCGGGATCGTCTCTCGATCTCCTGACCTCGTGATCCGCCCGTCTCGGCCTCCCAAAGTGCTGGGATTACAGGCTTGAGCCACTGCGCCCGGCCGCCTTTTAGTATTTCTTGAGAACAATTCTCCTAATGAGAAATTTTTCTCAGTGTTTTTTGTTGTTGTTGTTGTTTTTAAAGCTAGGAAAGTCTTAATTTCTCCTTTGCTTGTGAAGGATAGTATTGGTGAAATTGTATACAATTCTTGTTTGATGGCATTTTTCTTTAAAGACTTTTAATATGATATTCATCGCCTCTTGATCAAGAGTATGTTACTGCATTTTTTTTCTGCTCTTTTCTTTTGTGTGTGTGTTTGTGTGTGTTTGTTACTGCATTTCAAAGCCTTCTAGAGAGGTCTAATTCCCCAGATTTTCCCTTTTTCTATCTTTCTTTCTTTTTTTAGAGATGAGGATCTTGCTATGTTGCCCTAGCTGGCCTCAACCCTTGGGCTCAAGCAAACCTTCCCCATCAGCCTCCCAAAGAGTTTGGATGACAGGTGCATGTCACCACTCTGAGCCTCTTTTAAGTCTTTTGTTTGTTTGTTTGTTTGTTTGAGACAAGGTCTTGCTCTTTCAACCAGGCTGGAGTGCAGTGGTGTGAACAGGGCTAAGGTAGCCTCAAACTCCTAGGCTCAAACCCTGCCTCAGCCTCCTGAATGGCTGGGAATATGTTTTTTTTTGTTTGTTTGTTTTTTGTAGAGACAGGATCTCACCATGTTGTCCAGGCTGGTCTCCTTTTAAGTTTCTGATTCAGCTTTTTATTTGCCCAATTGGTATCACTGCTTCAGTCACTTCAGTGGCAAATCATTGCCACTGATTGGTTTTGACAAATGCCCTCAGGATAGGAATGTATTGGTCAAATAAAGGTAAGTCCTGAGAATGGGATCTTTCCCAGGAGTCTTCAGTCAGGTCAAATAATGACAATTCTCTTTAGATTAGGGTTTGGGGGTTTATACCAAACCTGTTCCTTCCTCTCAAATAACTGTTATACTGCTGTTTTTCATAGCTACCATGATTGTCAAGTTCATTTTCAGGGCCACTGTGGAGCTGGGGAGAGAAGGATAAGAGTAAGACAAGTTAAAATATTAAAAGCTTCCTGTTTTTATTGAGATTCAGTTGTTTTTCTTGAATCGATGATGCTCAGATTGTTGCAAGCCTTAATTAATTTCCGATGTTTTGAAAAAATGACTTTTGCCATTTTTGCCAGTGTTCTCATTGTTTTTATGGGGCCGCAGGCCTTTGGAGGTATATACTCCACTGTTCTGGAAGTGCCATCCCTTATTTGCTCTTTTTTTGTTTGTTTGTGTTTTGAGACAGGGTCTCCCTCTGTCACACAGGGTAGGGTGCAGTGATCCAGTCATAGCTCACTGCAGCCTCAACCTCCTGGACTCAAACAATCCTCCCACCTCAGCCTTCTGAGTAGCTGGGACCATAGCCTAGAGCCACTGCACCCAGCTAATTTTTAAATTTTTTGTAAAGACAGAGTCTCACTATGTTGCCCAGGCTGGTCTCAAACTCCTGGGCTCAAGAGATCCTCCCTCCCCAGCCTTCCAAAGTGCTGGGATTCTAGGCATGAGCCACCATGCCTGACTCACTATTTGTTTTAAATCTAAGCTTAACTATCCACACCTGTGTGACCCCGGGCAAGGTGTATAATTTTGCCGGTACCTACCTATGTCTTGTAAACAATAAATGAAATAATATAGATAATACTGTAAAGTAGTTAGCACAACACTCATTTGGGCCAGGCGAGGTGGTTCACGCCTGTAATCCCAGCACTTTGGGAGGCCAAGGCGGGGGATCACCCGAGGTCGGACATTCGAGACCAGCCTGGCCAACATAGCGAAACCCTGTCTCTACTAAAAACACAAAAATTAGCCGGGTGTGGTGGCAGGCACTTGTAATCCCAGCTAGTCGGGAGGCTGAGGCAGGAGAATCGCTTGAACCTGGGGGGCGGGGGTTGCAGTGAACCGAGATGGCGCCAATGCACTCAGCCTGGATGACCAAGTAAGACTGTCTCAAAAATAAATAAGTAAATAAATATAATAAAAAATAAAAATAAATACATTTTAAAAAGTGAGTGTTCAGAGGCTCATGCCCGTAATCCCAGCACTTTGGGAGGCTGAGGTGGGTGAATCACTTGAGCCCAGAAGTTCAAGACCAGTCTGGGCAACATCATGAGACCCCATGTCAAAAAAAAAAAAAAAAAAAAAAAGGTGAGTGTTCAACAAATGTAAGCACCTCTGGTGGAAACTTTTTTTTAAATTTTTTTTTGAGGTGGAGTCTCGCTCTGTCACCCAGGCTGGAGTGCAATGGCACGATCTTGGCTCACTGCAACCTCCGCCTCCTGGGTTCAAGCAATTCTCCTGCCTTAGCTTCTGGAGTAGCTGGTATTACATGTGCACGCCACCATGCCCGGCTACTTTTTCTATTTTTAGTTTCACCATGTTGGCCAGGTTGGTTTCGAACTCCCAACCTCAGGTGATCACCCAACTTGGCCTCCCAAAGTCCTGGGATTATGGGCATAAGCCACTGCAACCCAGCCGCTTTTTTGTTCATTTAACCATATATTCTGGAGATCTTTATACATCAAACATTAACAACTTCCCCATTATTTTTTGTGCTATTCCACTGGTCATAATTATTCAGTCAGTCTCATGTTGAAAGACATTTAAATTGTTTTTAATCTTTGACTATCACCACGATATTGCAATAAATAGTTTTTATTTTACACAGGGAAATCTAGCCCTGTGTGTTATTAAAACATATGTAAGTGCTACTATGATTAAAATGGTTTGGTAATGGTACATAAATAGATAAAGAGATAAGAACAAAAGAATAGAAAATTCAGAAACAGGCCCTAAAATATACACGAACCAGTATTTTCTGTTTTTGAGGACAATTCCATTATTATTTGGAACACACCAGCCTATTGCAGGCAAGAAAAACAGTCAGTTTCTGAAGGAAACAGTCCAACCTTTTAGTTGTGACTAATCCTGGCTTCAAATAGTTTACTGGATTTGGCTTTATTGAAATAAACAAAAGTTTGAGTTAGCAAAAAAAGATCTGCATTGCAAAATTAATTTTTACTTAATAGAATTTGCCCCTTTTCCCACTGCTTCCAGAGTTTCCAACAGCATATAACTTTATAAAGTTAATTTTTGCTGTTATGGTAAAATATATATAACACAAAAATGAAAATGACCATTTTAACATTTTGTAAGTATCCAGCCCAGTGGTATTGAGCATATTCATACTGTTACGCAACCATTACCACCTTTTTCCCAAAGTGAAACTCCGTACCCATTAAAGAGTAGCTCCAGCCAGGCATGGTGGGAGGCTGAGGCGGGTAGATCACTTGAGCTCAGGAGGTTGAGACCAGCCTGGAGAGCAATCAGGTGGACAACAGCTGGAGCCAAGGAGAATTTATCTATGCAGTGTATTGGCAGACACCAGGTCTAATTTATCTTGAAGATGAGTAACAGAATAAAAGTAATTAAAACAATACAATCTAAAACAACATTCGAAGGTTTAGAAACACCCTATAGCATAAATGGAAAGGAATAATTCAGAAGAAAAACATATTTTTAGTATAAAACAAAAAGGGAAATTTAAGTCCAAGAAATATAATTAAATTTCAAAGAGCATGAGTTTCTTGTTTAAAAAAAAATCAAAAAGGCTGGGCACGGTGACTCACGCCTGTAATCCCAGCACTTTGGGAGGCCTAGGTGGGCGGATCATCAGGTCAGGAGATCAAGACCATCCTGGCTAACATGGTGAAACCCTGTCTCCACTAAAAATACGAAAAATTAGCCGGGCATGGTGGTGGGCACCTGTAGTCCCAGCTACGTCAGAGGCTCAGGCAGGAGAATGGCGTGAACCTGAGAGGCGGAGCTTGCAGTGAGCCGAGATCGCGCCACTGCCCTCCAGCCTGGGCGACAGAGCGAGACTCTGTCTCAAAAAAAAAAAAAAAAAAAAAGATAGAGTTATGCCTTTCATATTGTTAAAAGATATACACCACACTCAAAAATAACTTCATGGATTAAATAGAAAATCTGTGAAATGTCTGTAATTGACACTCTTAGAAATACAGGTAGAAGTTAAGAGGCACCAATTCATGGGTGGAGACTTCCCAAATGCTTTCATAAAAACACTTAAATAAACCACACACACCCACAGTTGAAAACATTTTCTAATAATTGAAACTTACATATTCCAAAATTTAGTATTTTAATGATGAAATTGTTTCACATACTCATGTGCACTCTAAACATTTTGTAAGATAAAAATGTGACTTTTAAAACTGGAAAATATAATTTGTTACACATTTTCAAACATCAAGTTTTAAATGGACCAGAACAGCACAATGTAACTTGGAGTCTCTCTCCTAATGCCTAAATGTAATGTGATGTTCTAAATTGTATCCTGGAACAGAAAATGGACATTAAGGCCGGGCGCGGTGGCTCAAGCCTGTAATCCCAGCACTTTGGGAGGCCGAGACGGGCGGATCATGAGGTCAGGAGATCGAGACCATCCTGGGTAACACAGTGAAACCCCGTCTCTACTAAAAATACAAAAACTTAGCCGGGCGAGGTGGCAGGCGCCTATAGTCCCAGCTACTCAGGAGGCTGAGGCAGGAGAATGGCGTGAACCCGGGAGGCGGAGCTTGCAGTGAGCTGAGATCCGGCCACTGCACTCCAGCCTGGGTGACAGAGCGAGACTCCGTCTCAAAAAAAAAAAAAAAAAAAAAAAAAAAAAAGAAAATGGACATTAAATAAACTGAGGAATTCTGAACACGCATGATTTTTATGTATCAATAATTCATCCATATTGATTCATTAATTGTATCAAATATACCATACTAAGATATTAATAATAGAGAAAACTGGGTTTGGGCTTTACAGGAACACCATACTATCATCACAAGTTTTCTGTGAATCTAAAATGGTTCTAAAATTAAAATTCCATTTAAATCAATTGCAATATATACAATTAATTAAATCTGAATTGTGGAAAATATAGCTTTTATTATAATTTTTCTTGACAGCTTCTGAAGACAAAGCTTTTATTTTCTATTTTTAGGTGAAATTGAACACATTTTCAGTCAAACTGTTTACTTATAACAATATTTGCAATACTAAAAGTTTTATAACACAGATTCATAATAATGGAAAGCAAAGCATACTGTTGGTGTTATTTTTGGAATGCTATATGAAACACATAACCTCCTACTTAAGATTTATAATAACAATTCTATGGTATTCCATGAGAGAATATAATTTACATAAAATATAAGTTAATTTTATCTCAATGATTGTGAAAAGGTTAACAAGTATCCAAACTAAAATAAGAATCTGTTTGTAGATTAGAAAGAAATATCAACTATATAATTCTTTACTTTTAAAATATTATAGACATGATAAGTATTGTAATAATAACAAAAACAGTATCAAATGTTTTACATATATTCTGTCATCTGCCCTTAACCAGATTCTTTAACTTAACCTTTTTGAGAGGAGCTACCTATGAAGTCTAAAAACGTTTATTTCAAATTTGTTTTAATATTAGCAACTCTTCAATTTTTCCTGACCCTGCCAATAAATTCATCTTCCTAATATCTCTTACTCTGTAAATTTCTCTCTATTTCTTAGAGAGAGAGAGAGAGAGAGAGAGAGAGACTAAGACAGAAAGAGAGAATTTATAAGAAAATAAGAAAGGAAGGGTTATAATAATAGCTTCCTTTCATTTCTCCATCCTGAAGTCCCCATTTTCATCTCTGAGAGCTGATCTGGATAGGATAGGCTAAAGGAACAGAGAAAATCAGAGTGCTAGAAAGAGCTAGAAAGGGAACAGGTGACCTGAAGATCAAATACTAAAGAAGGGGCTAATAGATGGCAAGGAAAGTGGTGAGCATGGCATGCAGGTAGATGGGATTCTCGTTAGTGAAGCCCCACAGGGTGGAGGGTAATCCCATGCAAGGGTCAAGTGTAATTCAGTGACAACATAGGCAACATGGGAGACCTACCACAGTGAACCAGCGATTGGCATGTTTGTAAGGACTGTGTTCGGATTGCAGTTTTTTTTAAAGATTCAGTGATCTTGAAATTGGCATTCCATGTCATTTTAAAAGATTAAATGGTAAAGCAAATGTTTTATTCACGTATCTTTATTTCTCCCCTCCACACTTTTCCCTCCACTCTTCTTTTTTTTAAAGTGGAAGTTTAAAATCCCATCTCACACTCATTTTTTTAGAAGTAGAAATAATGGGAAAACGTCACTTGGATATAGAGCGCTTTAGTAGAGCTGCGTCATAATTTAGCCTTTACTGCCGCTTAGTGGTAACGAAGAGACAAAAGTTGACTGAGAGGATCAATTGAGCAAGTCAGCGAGGGATAGCAATGCAACTCAAATTTATTGAAGAGTATTTAATTGTAATTCCTTTTTTATATTTTGTAGGCAAAGAGCTCTTACTGTTTTACACTCAAGGTTTATTGAATATACTTTTTTTTTTTTTTGAGACAGAATTTCGCTCTTGTAGCCCAGGCTGGAGTGCAATGGTGCGATCTCGTTTCACTGCAACCTCTGCCTCCTGGTTCAAGCGATTGTCCTATCTCTGCCTCCCAAGTAGCTGGGACTACAGGCACGCGCCACCACGCCCAGTTAATTTTTGTATTTTTAGTAGAGACGGGGTTTCACTATGTTGGCCAGGATGGTCTCAGTCTTTTGACCTCGCGATCCACCTGCCTTGGCCTCCCAAAGTGCTGGGATTACAGGCGTGAACCACCGTGCCTGGCCAAATATACTTTCTACAACAAAGTTTTATGTTATAAGCATTGTATGACTTTTAGTATTACCTGAAACGTAATGAAACTTGGGCAAGAATTGTTGGTTGTTTTTGTATTCTGATTACATAACTGCATTTTGAGAGGCTGAATATAAACTAAATGCATCCTTAGCTGCTGGCCTAGAAACTTACTTCCCCTGAGTGAAGCTGCACATTGGGAATTGTGGATGGTAGAACATGTTTATTAAAATAGTTTATTCTCTTCTTATTTTATTATATTATGCCTTTATTTGTAGTAATTTATTAATGTGTCATGTTTCCCTTAAGCTTCCTAATGTCAAGACTATTTATTATCATTTTTTGTTTCTTAATGACTTGCCCATAATTACTGCTCAATAAATGCTTGCTCAGTTAATCTAATTGAGTAAGGCAAAACAATGTCATTATCACTATTAATTAAAACAGAGCAGGAACTCTAAAGTATGTTTCTCAAAACATACTTTTTTCCCCCAAATCACCAGGCCACTTTAGAACTAGAAATCATGGAAAAGGTATTGGAGTCATCATTGGATGACCTTGGCTTTACTCATATGTACTCTAACCAAATGGATACAGATCAGAGTCAGCGTTAAAACAGACCATAGACATCACCTACACCAATAGTTAAACCAGAAAAAATATTCCAAGGAACACTTGGAAGGTGTATTGAACTGCTAAAAACCTAAAAGTTAAAAGTTAAGAGAACTAAGAATCCAAATGGTGATTGCTTGAAAAAAAAAAAAATGCTAGCAGGACACTATGGCTCAGTCTTATAATCCCAGCACTTTGGGAGCCCAAAGTAGGAGAGTTGTTTTAGGCTAGGAGTTCCAGACCAGCCTGGGCAACAGGTAAGACCACGTCTCTAGAAAAAATGAATAAGTAAACAGCCAGATGTGGTGGCCTGTCCTTGTAGTCTCAGCTACCTGGGAGGATTGCTTGACCCCAGGAGTTCGAGGCTGCAATGAGCTATGATCATATCACTGCACTTCAGCCTGGGTAACACGGGAAGACCCTGTCTCAAAAATAAAAATTTAAAAAAAGCCATCTCACAAAAGAACACTACTAACCACTACTGCAAAGAACATATACTTTTAGCAAAAGTAGCTTCATGTGGTTTGTGTGCATTTTTAAATATTTAAAAGTGATCCACGCTTTATATATGGTTCTAAATGCTTCTGTAAGATCTCGGATTTATTTTAGTTTGAACCTTTCATGTATTGCTTAAGCAAGTGGGTGAGGGAAGTGCGAACCCCGCCTGCCTTCTCTTAGCTCTCCCTCACTGAAGATGGGAATGCAGCTCTCAGCAGTGGCACCTGGGACCCCTGGCTGCAGTGCCCAGGTGACATTCCTGTGGAGAAAAGCACTTTAGGACCGGTCTGCAGACACCCTCTCATGAATCTTCTGCTTTACCATGAAACCTGGGAGAAAACAAAGGGGAAAAATGTGAGAAGAACTACGCTGCCCTTCCCGAATAGAAACCTGTTGGGCAGAGGCACACGCAGCTGAGGACAGAGCTCAGCATTTTATGTTAAATTTGCACATAGTTTCTGTGACCTCATTTGACAGACTGTTTTTGAGCTCCCTGTTGCAAATGTGTCTATTTTCCTGTTCACTTAAATCTAGGGGAATACTCACATCAGCCGCAAGAGGTGACTCTGTTGCACTATTGCTCCTGTATTCTCTTACGGCTGTCACAATGACACTGATATCACACAGTGACATGAACCTGGACGTAGGGCAGGGTACATGCAGAAGAAGACTGTGCCATGGTTAGCCCAGCACTCATTCAATCAGCTAAAATTGTGATAAGGGAAAATGAAACACGTGTCAAACACTACATTCAAGGTACCCAGAAGTGAAAATGGAATAATCTTGACCGATTCATGATGGCAAAGCCACATTGCCTGTGTCATTCCCGATCCTTCTCTGTGATCTGTGTTTATGGAGTATAGCCTCTCTTACATAGAATAAGGTTCAATTGAAGGTGACAGAAAATTCCCGAAATAACAGTCCCTTAGAGAAGTTAGCATACTTCTTGCTCACGTAAAATCAGGCAGAGGCTTGGCCATCCAGGTTTGGTGTGGCAGCTCTGCTTCGTGAGCCATCAGAACTCCGCACTCCCCAGCTGTGCCCAGGGCACATACGGCTGCTGGAGCTCCAGGAAACACAACTGCATCGCAAGCTGCAGTCATGAAAAAGGAGTAGAAAAAACAAAAGACCTCCTCCCGTAAGGAAAGTCCCTGGAAGTCACAGGCAAACAGTTCCGCCTCTACCTCACCTTCCCAACTTTAGTTCCATGGCCACACTGACCTGCAAGGGAGGCTAAGAAGTGTAGTATTTACATAGACGTTGATGTTATCAACTGAATATGTGGGGCTGTAGTAACTAACAAAAAAATGAGAGAA
Organism: Macaca nemestrina; assembly: GCF_043159975.1. Lineage (NCBI taxonomy): Eukaryota > Metazoa > Chordata > Mammalia > Primates > Cercopithecidae > Macaca > Macaca nemestrina. The sequence continues at coordinate 117,096,601 of NC_092133.1, read as the reverse complement.
TAAATATCGGGAAGAAACTAGGATTTTTAGATGCACAGAACACTCATTCTATAATCTTAATAGTTTCTTTTTAAGAAACTATTTTATATTAACAAGAAAAGACTTGTGAAATCCAACAGAACACTGAGAAGCATATGATTAGGTAAATCAAAGTAGAAAAAACTTTAATAGGTTGAAAAGATGTGAAGGGAAACTCAGAAAAATTAGTCATCAGATAAATGACACAAAAGAGCACTTTAGGCCAGGCACGGTGGCTCACGCCTGTAATCCCAGCACTTTGGGAAGCCGAGGCGGGTGGATCACCTGAGGTCAGGAGTTCAAGAACAGCCTGGCCAACATGGTGAAATCCCGTCTCTATAAAAACACAAAAGATTAGCTGGGCATGGTGGCAGGCGCCTGTAATTCCAGCTACTTGGGAAGCTGAGGCAGGAGAATCGCTAGAACCCGGGAGGCAGAGGTTGCAGTGAGCAGAGATTGCACCATTGCACTCCAGCCTGGGCAACAAGAGTGAAAGTCTGTCTCAAAAAAAAAAGAAAAAAGAAAAAAGAAAAGCACTTTATATCAATTTATTAATTTTAGAAATTTGGATTATGCCCAAATTAGTGGAAATGTATGTGGACGTGTTCATGTTTTATCTCAAGGATTCAGACACACTTGGAGATTTTCTTCGCACTTCGTGAAAATAATTATGCATATACTTTATGTCCCAACCATCAAAGCCTGGGCATATTCCCCTGACAAGAAGCCATGGAGGACATTTTCAAAGATCTTATTTGCAACATTTAGTGTACTGCAACATATACTAAATTTAAATGCCTTTTACTTGGAGATTTTATGCATAAGACATGGTTGTGTTTATTGTATACATTTATATTGATATACATATATATTTCTCTATATATATCATAGCTTTTACACACAATTTTATATCAATGTATTTGCAGGTGACAAGAGGGCCCAATGGTCCCTAGTGTAAATGTATTTGCATCTGTTTTTTGTTTGTGTGTGTTTATTTTCTGATTGTGTTTATTTTATATATTTACATTTATAGATGTATATATTTTTCTTTATATATAATAGCAATTACACACAATTTCATCATGATGCAATATAGCTGTATTAACTATATATTCTATAGGAAATAGACACATGTGCAAATATATGCATACATACATACAAATAAAGCACTATTAGTAGGCCTCAAAAACAGTGTTGTGTGAGTACAGTGAGCATATTCTAAGAAGTGGATGGCTGTCTATAAATAAATGACTTAAGCATGCTATTTCTCGCACTCCTACATTTACCAAGATGGAAGGGTTTTCCCATCTTTTCACTTGAATAAACTATTGGAAATGGGATTCTCTTTCCTTGATTATTTCAGGTTGACAAATTTATACCAAAATAGTGGGCTGTTATAATCAATATCTTTATGATTGGTTTTCCTAAATATTATTTTTTTAAAAAAAAATATTAAGTTGTATCCCGGCTGGGTGCGGTGGCTCACACCTGTAATCCCAGCACTTTGGGAGGCCAAGGTGGGTGGATCACGAGGACAAGAGATTGAGACTAGCCAGGCCAACATGGTGAAACCCCGTCTCTACTAAAAATACAAAACTTAGCCGGGCATGGTGGTGGGCACCTGTAGTATCAGCTACTCGGGAGGCTGAGGTAGGAGAATCACTTGAACCCGGCAGGTGGAGGTTGCCTTGAGCCGAGATTGCACCGCTGCACTCCAGCCTGACAGAGTGAGACTCCATCTCAAAAACAAAAAAAAATTAAGTTGTATCCCTTGCTTGCCTTTTATTTTCCACAAGCGGATGAAACTTCCTCCCCCACAAGCAGATGGAAGAATCTGTACAGGGTCACTTCAGGGAAGCTACACGGCAGGGTGGAAGTAGAATGGACCTGCACACTTTTAAAACATTTTTTTACTTTGGTTCTTGGAGGACCCAAGGCACTTGTAAAGAAGAAGAAGGAGGTGGACTGTGAGTTTGTAGCTAAAAGAAGGAGAGAGATGACCCAGCAACCTAGAGAAGCAGGAAGAAAGTGTTTGTTCCACCTTCCCTTCCTCTCCAGAATTCTGCAGGGTCTGGAGAAGAGCAGAGGGGTCTCCATCCCCCAGGAGAGGGCCCGGCCAGACCCTGCCGAATGCAGAGAGCTATCTGCAGGGCAGCGTCCAGGCAGACAGGACCGGGGCAGCTTCACAGAAGATTCCCCTAGTACGGTGAGGTGTAGAACCAAAGTGAGCCAGCACTTCTGAAGGAGACGCCTTAGCTCAACTCATCTTTCTTGAAGAGGCTTTGCTCCTGAGGAGTCCCTGTACTTCTCTTTCTGCCAGAGTAAATCTAGCTCCCATGCACTTACTGTCAAGGCACGTGACGACTCTATAGCATCCCCGGGAATCATCAAAATCTGAACTAAAGACTCAGAGCATAGGTGGTTGGCTGCTGAGTGACCCCCAACAAAGCAAGATGGTTGGGTCCTTCCTTGCAGACCTCAGGTCTTGCTATTCTCCAGTGAGGAGGGAGGAGACTCCAAATGGTTGCCATCACCCAGACCTCCTTCCCACAATGCTCACGCAGAGGGGATGAGGCAGAAGAGCCACTGGCTGCCTGGCCGTTCACCCTTGATACTTGGTTGTATTCTCCGTGTCTCACTCTAGGACTGTTTATTCATTTCCTGATGCTCTGGGACACAGAAGAGAGGGCTGACTGGCTGTTCTGGGATGAATGGAGATGCCAAAAGCCTATGGAACCGGGTAATATCAGGTGATCTTCCATTCAAGTCCTATCTGGTTGGTACCTCCATGAGATTTTAAAAGTAGAAAAGATGGGCTTTCTGGAGGTCCATGCACTTCAGCCTGGCCTTTGGTTGCAGAGGCCAGCTGGGAAGCTAGCAGTGCTTCTGGCCAAGACTAGATTCCTAGCCCAGGGCCTCGGGGCTCTCTGTAGCTTCCCGACTTGTGCATGCACAGTTCATATCTGACATGATAGACTCTCATTACTGCACAAGCTAGGCTTTAGTTTGGTGACAAACATTATCCATTCACCCGAGTCAGCAGTGTCCAACAGACTTTTTCTGACGTGGTTTTCTTTGCCTGCCACCTATTTCAGAGTCTAGGAAGCCAGAACCCTGTTTGCCATGTGTTTTATTCTTATGAAAGAAACCTCATGCACCTGTCCCCTCAAGGACCTCAAGAACAACTGCAGAGTTTTCTCAGTCCAGATGAAACTGGCTGGAACAAACTTCCTCAGAATTGAGTAGCCTTCAGAGTCTGACCCATTTTCCCCGTTCCTGAAAGCTGTCAACGGTCCTCAGCAGAGGCCTTCCCTGGCCTCACTGTCCCTCCAGCCTCTTACCATCGTGCTTCTCCCGCACTCGCACTGCCCCCAGCACATGCTGAAGGCTCAGACCTCGCCTTTCTTTCTCTCTGCACAAAGGCTCTTCTCTATCCACTTAAACAGGACACACGTATGCACTTAAGGCGTTCAAAAGAAGAGCACCCATCCTGATTGCCAGGTTCTGGGGCTGTGAACAACTTTTGCACTGGAGGGTGACAGCACCTGGGCTGGGTCTGGTTAAAGGGTGGTGGGCTGGTGTTTGCCATCAGTGTAGGGTCACTTGGAAGTGACGGGGTAAAACTCCTGTGGTCGAGCTGGGCGCAGTGGTTCACGGCTGTAATCCCAGCACTTTGGGCAGCGGAGGAGGGCGGATCACCTGAAGTCAGGAGTTCAAGACCAGCCTGGCCAACATGGTGAAACCCTGTCTCTGCTAAAAATGCAAAACTTATCTGGGTGTGGTTGCCTATGCCTATAATCCCAGTTACTCGGGAGGTTGAGGGAGGAGAATTGCTTGAACCTGGAAGGCAGAGGTTGCAGTGAGCTGAGATCGCACCACTGCACTCCAGCCTGGGCGGCAGAGTGAGACCACGTCTCAAAAAATAAAAAAAATAAAAAATAAAATAAAATAACGAAACAAAACAAAAAAATTCCTGTGGGCTTTGTGGCACCCCTCACAGTTAGCAGGTGGCAAGATGGCCCAGTGGTCCCTAGTATAAATGTATTTGCATCTGTTTTTGTGTTTGTGTGTGTTTATTTTCTGGTTGTGTTTATTTTATACATTTATATTTGTATATGTCCATATGTTTATCTCTATATATTACACACATATGTCCCTATATATGATATCTGTATTTATTGAGGTATAAATATATTGTACAGCCAAGGGCAAACTTCTCCTTTTCTCTCTGAAGTTTCTCTAAGTAACATCTGACCAAAGACATTAATCTGAGAAAAAGCATGTAAATGTATTAACATGCACATGAAATGTACAGAATATAGAAACTGAAAGAGAAGCAAAGGGTTGATGTTTTATGACATCTTCAGGTGACACAAAGAATAGGGGCATGAATAGTGGCAAAACAGGGGATGGTGGCAAAACCAGTTATCAGAGGAGAGAGAAAGGCCTGGCTAGGAAAGGTGGTCCTGTTATTTACAAGAATCCTTGAAGATAGTAGCCCTCCGAGAAAGAGATGGTAGATGTTTTTTTTCCAGACCTCTAAAGGTGTCAGACTCTCAGTTCATCTTTCTTACATCCAGACAAGGAATGGCCTCAGAGCTTCAATTATGACTCTATCAATGCAGCTTTTCTATAAAGTTGAAATCTCACCTGCAAAAGACAACTTTGCAGGACTCCTTCTGATTGCAGGTGCTCTGAAGGGCCATCTCAAAATATGTCAAAGAAGTATATTTTGAGTACAATATTATAGTTTCCATACGTCCGTGTGTGTGTGTGCGTGTGTTTAAGCATAGATGATTTTTACTCTTCTGCATACAAAAACAGCACCACAGTCTGGTAAACAGCACTACGATGTTGTATGCACAAATATCTGTATATCAATGTTTAATTATTTCCATGTTGATGCATATATTCACATGTTACATATTTCACAATACAATTTAAATATTCATATTTGTGTGTATATTTATTTCTAGTTGTATCTTTGCTTGTGTCTTCTCTGTGTGAAACACTCCAGACACGCAGATTGCCCCACACTGTTTTTTAAGGCAGAAATTCCAAATCCCTGAGCCCCCATGGAGTGCGGTTCCCCTGGCGGACTGGGAGGACGCAGCTGTGCTGAGAAAGCCTCACCTGTTCCTGCGTAGTTCAATCAGCCAGGAAAGACACCCTTGAAAGCAACCGCCTAAGAGCACCTATGCTGACTGACAGGTTCTGGTGATGCGGACAGCTTTTAAGCTAGGGGATGACGGCCTTTGGACTGGCCCTGGTTCAAAGGAATGGTTGGGTATTTACCACCTGCAAAGGGGTCATGTAATTGGCCTTTTTGGCTCCCTGCCAGTAGGTGGCAGCATCGCCCAACTGCCAGGAGTGTAAAAGTACATGCAGCTGTGTGTGTGTGGGGGGGGGTGTGTCTTTGTGTGAGATTTTTGGGTTATGTTTAGTTTATACGTGTGTGTGTGTGTATAACCACATGGTTGAGGGCTTATAATTTATATATGAATATACATAAATATATTTATGAATATATGTACATACATGCATGTTTATATATAAATTTATGTGATTACGTATGTTTACTAAGTACTACATGTTTTTATGTATTGGTTTACATATGTAGGCTTTCTTCTTCCTGCCTGGAGGCACACCACTACAAAGGGAAACAGCTCTAAAAAGTTCCATGTATAAATATCTATGTTTTAATTTTTATGTATTTATTCGTTGAGGCATATATTTATATGTTATCTATTTCTTCATATATTAAAAATACAGACATGGATTTGTGTATGTGTTTGTTCGCGTCATGCCTTAGCTGGTGCCCTGTGTGTGTGAAGCACTCCAGACCGGCAGAGCGCACCGCTCCGTTCTCCAGAGCAGCAGTTTCCACACGCTGAGCCCCACCGATGGTTTATCCCCCGGAGAGTGGAAGGCACAGCTGTTCCATCTGGTTGCTACGTCCCTGAGCTTCAAAAAACAGAAGAGACAGGACTTTCTTTTGGGTGTAAGGCAATACAGTTTTCAGCCTAGACTTGGCGACCCGGAGTCTGTGCAGAAAGCTAGCGCTGCTGCTGTCCCAAAGCCAGATGCCAGGCCCGGAACCTCAGGGCTCCCCGGGGACTCCCCACTTGTGCACGTGCAGTTCATTCTCCTGCGATGGACCTGCCTCACCCACAAGCTGGACCTGAGTTCTCTGAAAGGCGTCATCCATCCCCTGTGGATGGCCACATCCAGCATCTGCCTCTGACCTGATTTTCCTCATTTGCCACCTACACCATGGACCAGAAAGTTTTGTCAAGCCAGACCCGTTTCCATGATTCTCAAAGTTTTGGACGAAGCCTCAAACCTGTGGGTTCCCAGGTGTCTCTCTTTTTTTTTTTTTTTTAATTATTATTTTAGATGGAGTCTCACTCTGTCACCCAGGCTGGAGTGCAGTGGCACGATCTTGGCTCACTGCAACCTCCATCTTCTGGGTTCAAGTGATTCTCCTGCCTCAGCCTTCTGAGTAGCTAGGATTACAGGCACCCGCCACCATACCTGGCTAATTTTTATATTTTTAGTAGAGATGGATTTTCCCCATGTTGGCCAGGCAAGTCTTGAACTCCTGACCTCAAGTGATCCACCCGCCTCAGCCTCCCTCCCAGGTGTCTTTAATCCAAGTGTTCTCCGGGTCTGCCCTGGTTTCTCGAGGTGCAGCTGGGGCCTGCCATAACAGGCTCACACAGATCTGTGCAGTCTTCAAAATAAATTGGGGGTCACTCTCCTGGTCCCCAAATGCTCTCAGGAGCACTCAGAGCCATCCTGTCCTGGCCTCGCTGTCCCTCTGGCCCGAGACCCCCTTACCCCACCCAGATTCATGCCGCACCCAGTGACTCCTGTGTGTTCAGACCTAGCCTGTTTTCATCCTCCTCCACCCGCCCAAACCGGGACGCCTCTTTATGTTCCCACCTCAACTATCAAAAGAGGAGCCCGTCTTGACTAACAGCTTCTGGATAAGTGGGCAGCTTTCCACTAGAAGACGATGGCGCTTGGTTGGATCTGGTCAAAGGGCCATGTTCAGGGGTTTGTCATTTGTGGAGGCTCACACGGAACTGGCAGGAAAAGAGCCTCTGGGCCTTTTGTTTCACTCCACTGCCAGTCTGTGGAAAGGGGGCCCAATGGCTTCTTGTATAAATGCACGTGCATCTGTGTGGTTTTGGGGTAACATGTTTGGTTATGTTTATTTTATACGTAGAGACTTGTACATATATACCTTCATTTATATATGTGTTCATATATATTTTTCTATATATAAATATAGGTATTATACAGAGTATTTACATTCATTTATATGAACATGCCTATATTTATGTGTGTGTGGATAGGTAGATAGATAGGAACATAGATTTTTCTTCTTGCCTGAATAGAGAAGCACCACCATGGACAGGCAGAAAGTGCTACACGGTTTCCTGTATAAATATATATATATATGTGTGTGTGTGTATATATATGTGTGTGTGTATATATGTGTATATATATGTGTATATATGTATATATATGAATATCTATATGCTGATACATATCTATCTTTAACAAACACACATTTCTGTGTGTGGATAAATCTATTTCTTGCTGTGTCTAAGCTGGGGCCCTGCGTGTGTGAAACACTCCAGACCGACAGGCTGGGCCTCCCTGTTCCTCCAGAGCAGTGATTCCCAAAGCTCAGGCCCCACCCAGTGTTGATTCTCTGGCCCAGTGGGAAGGTGCAGCTGTGCATTTGACTTCGGGCGTCAGGGCCATTGCTTCCCTCGGTGTTTGGGGGAAGTCACGCTGCTGCTCTTGGTCTCCAAATGCTCTCAAAGGCACTCAGTGCAGTCTCACTGTGGCCTGCCTGTCCCTCCACCCTGCACCATCTTACTGCCCCTGCCTTTCTCTGCTCCCAGTGCATCCTGAGGGCTCAGACTCTTCTTTCTCTCCATGGAAAGCCTCTTCTCTACTCACCAAACTAATTGTATTGCCCCCACCTGCAGTGTTCCAAAGAAGCGCAGCTATCCTGATGCGCAAGTTCTGGGAAACTGGCCATTTTTCCCAATGGAGGGTGATGGCCCTGGGACGCCTCTTGTTAAAGGGAGATGGCCAGGTGTTTCCCATCCAGGACCGGTGACATGGACCTGGCAGGAAAGGACTCCTGCTGGCTTTAGGATTCCCTAGGCTGCTAGTAGGTGGCATGAAGGCCCCAGGGGACCAATGGCCCCTAATATTCATGCAGGTGCGTCTGTTTGTAGTACGTGTGGGCCAGCTTGCACTCACAGTTTTGGAGATCGACAGAGAGTGCTGCCCAGCTGTGTTGGCATGAATGGGAGCGTCCAAAGCCTACGATAGCTGATCGCATTAGGTGTTCTTACACTCAAGTTCCACCTGGTCACTGTCTCCCTGAGGGTCTAGTAACAGAAGACATCATTCATTTCTTTGGCTTGTGCAGTCATGCATTTTCCAGCCTTGTTTTGGCAAGCACGAGCCAGCCAAGAAGCGAACAGTGTGTGCGACCCGAGGCCTGAGGGCTGTCGGTAGCATCCCCACTTGAGCAAGCGCACTTGAATCCACTACAATGGACCGCCTCAGCCACAAGCTGGGCCCTGGCGTGGGGACGGGCATTATTCCTCCAGCTGGGAAGGCAGTGCCCAGCACTCTGCCACTGAACTGTTCTTCCTTGTCAACCACCTACATCGCAGGCCAGGGGGTTTTGTTAAGCCAGACCCCTGTTTCCCTGCTGTTCACACTAGTGTGAGGTCTCAGGCTCACGGCTCTCCTGCTGCTTTTCATCCAGGGATTCCTCAGGCCCATGAGACCCTGTCCTAACAGGCTTTCTCAGGGTGTGTAGGCTTAGGCATCCAGAAGCTCTCAGGGGCACCCGGCCCAGTCCTCCTCTGGCCTTGTACCACCGTAACCCCCCCCAACTGCCCTTCCCCCAGTGCATTCTGCAAGCTCAGACCCAGCATTTTCTCTTCTCCCGGGAAAGCCTCTTCTTCACCCACCAGATGTGGGACACCATTGGATGCACCCACCTTATGTACTCAAAACACCTTATGTACTCAAAACAAGGGCGCCTAGTTTCATTGAGAGGTGCTGGAGGTGTGGGCAGCTTTTCCACTAGAGGGCAATGGCCGCTGGGCTTGCTCTGGTTAAAGGCCAATTGCCAACTATAAAATGTCTTATAAAACTGGCAGGAAGGCCGAGTGCGGTGGCTCAAGCCTGTAATCCCAGCACTTTGGGAGGCCGAGACGGGCGGATCACGAGGTCAGGAGATGGAGACCATCCTGGCTAACCCGGTGAAACCCCGTCTCTACTAAAAAAAATACAAAAAAAAAAAAACAAAAAAAAAAAACTAGCCGGGCGAGGTGGCGGGCGCCTGTAGTCCCAGCTACTTGGGAGGCGGAGGCAGGAGAATGGCGTAAACCCGGGAGGCGGAGCTTGCAGTGAGCTGAGATCCGGCCATTGCACTCCAGCCCGGGCGACAGAGCGAGACTCCGTCTCAAAAAAAAAAAAAAAAAACTGTCAGGAAAAGACTCCTGTGGCCTTTTTGGCTCCCTATGCTGCCACGAGGTGGCAGAAAAGCAGTGTCTCCCTGGGAACATGGAAGTACGTGTGTGTGTGTGTGTGTGTGTGATCCTAAAGTGAACATGGAAGTGTATCTGTGTGTGCGTGTGTGTGTTTATGTGAGATCCTCCAGGGAATGTGGAATTGCATCTGCGTTGAGGGTTGCATGTGTGATTATATGAGATTTTGGGATTATGTTTTTTTAATAAATATTTGTCCTTTTATATACAGAGAAACACATGTTCATACATGTAATTACATGTAGTATCTCTGGTTATATACATAAGTCGCCTCTCACCTACATGAAGAAACACCACCTCAGACTATAAGATAGCATCACATACTTTATGTGTAAATATCTATTTTATCTCTTATTTACTTATATATTTACTATATATTTACATATGGTATATATTACTTTGTATAGTAAAAAATATACACATTATCCTTGAGGAATAATGTGCATATGTGTATATTTTTAACTATGCAACCATGACAAGGGATGAGTTCATGTCCTTTGCAGGGACATGAATGAAGCTGGAAACCGTCATTCTCAGCAAACTAACACAGGAACAGAAAACCAAACACCGCATGCTCTCACTCATAAGTGGGAGTTGAACAATGAGAACACATGGACACAGGGAGGGGAGCATCACACACCAGGGCCTGTCGGGGATTTTGGGGCTAGAGGAGGGATAGCGTTAGGAGAAATACCTAATGTAGACGGTGGGTTGATGGGTGCAGCAAACCACCATGGCACGTGTATAACCACGTGAGAAATCTGCACGTTCTGCACACGTACCCCAGAACTTTAAGCATAATTCTATGTCTATATATATATATATATATATATATACACATTGACGTGTGTGTGTATCGGTTTACTTCTAGTTATATTTTGGCTGTCGCCCACTATGTGTAAAACACTCTGACAGACTCAGCCACACTGTTTCTCCCGATCAGCGGTTTTAAAACCCTGGGCTCCCACCCAGTGCTGATCTTCTGGTCCAGCAGGAAGATGCAGCTGCACACCGGACTTCCAGCGCCAGGACCGTTTCCTCCCTTCGTGGCTGGGAGAAGTCAGTCTCCCACCAAAGGACAGGTCAGAGAGCGTTGCCTGGATGTTTTAGGGAAAACAGATTTCAAAAGACTGTGGGACCCAGTACAGTTCATTGGTGTTTCATTCCAGTCCTGTCTCGCTGCTACCTGCCTGAGCTTCTGAGAACAGATGGGGATACTATTGGCTAGCACAGTGAAGTAAATACACATATTTCATCTCACTTTTTTTTTTTTTTTTTTTGAGACGGAGTCTCGCTCTGTCGCCCAGGCTGGAGTGCAGGGGCCGGATCTCAGCTCACAGGAAGCTCCGCCTCCCGGGTTTACGCCATTCTCCTGCCTCAGCCTCCCGAGTAGCTGGGACTACAGGCGCCCGCCACCACGGCTGGCTAGTTTTTTGTATTTTTTAGTAGAGACGGGGTTTCACCGTGTTAGCCAGGATGGTCTCGATCTCCTGACCTCGTGATCCGCCGGTCTCGGCCTCCCAAAGTGCTGGGATTACAGGCTTGAGCCACCGCGCCCGGCCATCTCACTTTTAAAGGAACCTCTACCATCTACCCTCTCTGAGGGCTGTTGGCTGTAAAGTATGAGCTCTATAACAAGACCTCATTTGCAAGCCAGGCCTTCTCTTCTCTCTTATAGCCTGCCTTGCCACCATAACCTGATTTTGCCATAACTTGTTTCCGGCCATGCTCTGAGCCCCCATTTTTTCTGTGGTCTCCAGGTGGTAGCTATGCTGCTAAGCACTGTTGGAGGTTGGAGTCATCACTTTGTGGTTCTCCCTTGTGCACATCAATAACCCTGCATGCCATTTCTCCTATTAATCTGCATTTGGCCAGTCGATTTTTCAGTGAAACTTTAGACCACAAAGGGGAAGCATTCCCTTGTCCTCTATCATTTTGTGGCTATGAGCAGAATACCAAAGCCTGCTCTTCCAGAAGCTGCAGCCAAAGGAATCCAGGACCAGAGCAGCTGGCAGAAGAGTAAGAAATTCTTACCAGCCAGGCTGCTGGCCTCTGTGTGGACTCTGTTTGAGCAGATGGTGAAAATTGTTGTATTTTCTTTCTCCATAAAATCTTGATTAGTGGAAGAAAAAGATTTGTGTGACTAGTCGTACATGTAGTGACTCTTGTGTAGTCTTTGGCATGAATAATCACGTTGTTTGATCCCTTTTCCTCCTAGAAATAGTCTCTCACTCTCTCGCTGTCTTTCTGGGTTGTGCTGTCATAAAGAAGGGCACCTCAGAATAGAACAGGGGTTCCGAACCCCTAGAAACCCAATTTCGAGCCACCTCTCTGAGGACGGGTCGGATTTATGGCTCTGATCAGACTGGTGTCTATTCAGGGAAACTTTACTATTTGTTCCCCAAATAAAACCACATGAAGCTCCCCTCTGACCTTGTTTCATGTCCTTGAGAGCTTGGCTTTTAACCAAGTGGGAGCATTCTTGGTCGCCACCATCTGAGAAGTGTGATATTTGGGTCACATCCAGTGGCCAGTCTAAAACTGGCTGGGGACCTCAGACATGTAAGATTTTAGGAAGCACATTTTTTGTTCCTATTGTGTCACGCTCTCAGGAGAGTTTGTCTTAAGAAGTCCTATCCCTATGGGCTTTTTTCATATCAACTCTTGTTGCCTAATTAGTCCTGGAAAAGTACACATTCAGGAGGGCCTCCCTGCTATCACAGATTAAGGCATCCGTGATTGGCAGTCCCCCACTAATTTGTGGGTTACTTGAGGTACTGTATGCACAAACACCATCCTTAACCATCTGTGGCAACAAGAGCTCTTGCCATCTTAAGCCTATTTCGAAGAGTAAAGTTTTTGAGGATCACTGGGGCTGCCTCATTTATGCTGTCTCCAGGAATACCTTTTGTTTATATGGTTAAAGTTTTTCTAAACCTGTAAAATTGCCTTGTGGGCTTTTCATGAACAGGCCTGTTGGACTGAGTCACGATTGAAATAAGTTCACCATTGGAAATTCTAATCATTAGTTGTTAGAAAACCGATCCTTCATGTCAGAAAGACTCCTAAATTTAGAAAAAGAGGTCTCTTATTCTAAACAATTGCCTCATTTGTATTTATGGAAAGATTAATTTAAAATAAAGACTCATGGTGGTTTCATGACTAGCCTTAGAAATTCTTTTGACAAAATTAAAACACGAAAATCTGGCCCAAAGCAAAGTTTAAAGTTGTTGTATGCTCCGAGTGCCTGCTGTGACTCTCCTGCAGAATTTGCAGTGCTGGCCACTCCACCTCGCAGTCTGGTTAAAATTCCAGACTTCCACTGCCATAGCCTGGGTTTGATTCCTGGTGGGGAATTAGTCACTTTGGTTGGATATTTGTGTGACTTTTATCTTTTGGGGGACCATTTGTTACCCATCCTTTTCCCTCCAATGGATATATACATACACACACACACACACACACACACATATGTTTATTTCAGGTTCAGTGTGTGCATGTGCTGTTTTGCTACATGGGTGAATTGTATGTCACTGGGGTTTGGTATGCAAATGATTTCATCACCCAGGTAGTGAGCACAGGTAGTTTCTTTAACCCTCACCATTGTCCGCCCCCACTCCCTTTTCCAAGTAGGTCCCAGTGTCTATTGTTCCCGTCTTTTTATTTCTCGTCTTTTTCTGTCTGTGGGGCACACGGGGATTTAGGGCCTTCGTGTGTAGACGGTCAGCTGAGAAGTTGACACCCTAGAGAATACGGCTGAACCAATGTGAGTTGTATCCTATTTGCAGGTAGCAAAACTTTCCTTTCCTTGAGCTGTCTTTGGGGTGATTCTGGATCTTGTGAGGACTGGTCTGCACCTCTTTGGAGATTCCACGTGCAACCTCAATTAATCTATAACCTTGGTTAAGGTTTACTGAATTTGGTGAGTCACTTGAAAGAGTACCATTGGCTTAAAAAGATTCAAAGCCAGGAATATTAGCTGCCCGCTCTCGCTAAAAATACAGGCAGTAACAAACGCTGGCGAGGATGTGGAGGACAGGAAACCCCTGGACACTGTTGGTGGGAATGTAGTTTAGTACAATCACTGTGGAGAACAGTTTGGAGGTTCCTCAAAAAACAAAAAATTGAGCTATCATATGAATCAGCTATCCCACTGCTTGGTATACATCTAAAAGACAGGAAATCAGTATATCACTCCTATGTTGTAGGACTGTTTACAATAGCTAAGACTTAAAAGCAACCTAAGAGTCTATTAGCAGATGAATGGATAAAAAAATGTGGTACTTATACAAAACAGACTACTATTCAGCCTTAAAAAGAATGAGATCCTGTCATTTGCAGCAACATGGTTGGACCTGAAAATAATTAAGTGAAATAAGCCAGGCACAGAAAGACAAACATCACATGTTCTCACTTATTTGTGGGATCTAAAAATCAAAACAACTGAACTCATGAACAGAGAGCATAGAAGGATGGTTACCAGAGACTGGGAACGGCAGTGGAGAGCTTGGGAGGTGGGCATGGCTAATGGGTAAAAAAAAAGTTCAGAAAAATAAATAAGACTTACTATTTGATAGCACATCAGGGTGACTATAGTCAATAATAACTTAGTTGTACATTTTTAAATGACTTAAAGAGTGTGACTGAATTGTTTGTAACCCAAAGGATAAATGCTTGAGGGAATGGATACCCCATTCTCCACGATGTGCTTATTTCACATTGCACATCATCAACACATCTCATGAATCTTATAAATGTATACACCTATTGTGCACCCACAAAAGTTAAAAATGAAAAATAATAAAATAAAAATAGTCTAATCATAATTTGCGGACACCTGTTGTTCTCTGTCACCACTAAATCACTGTCTCCACTAAATACAAAGTATATACAAAGTAGGTATAAAGCTTATACGTATTTGCTATTTCTGAATAAAACAAAATCAGTCAATTAGCAACATCTTATAAATTATTACAGGGATGGAAGTATTTTAGAAATACCTCTACTAATCCTAGAAATGTTCCAACTCTTGTAGAAAGATAGAACAGCTATCAGATTAATTTTCAAATTATACTACAGAACCTTCAGAAAATATTTATTTCCTTTATTTATTTATTTATTTATTTATTTATTTATTTTTTTGAGATGGAGTCTTGCTCCATTGCCCAGGCTGGAGTGCAATGGTGTGATCTCGGCTCACCGCAACCTCCACCCGGGTTCATGTGATTCTCTGGCCTCAGCCTCCTGATCTCTGGCCTCAGCCTCCTGAGTAGCTTGGATTATAGGCACGCACCACCACATCCGGCTAACTTTTTGTATTTTTAGTAGAGACGGGGTTTCACTATGTTGGCCAGACTGGTCTCAAACTCCTGACCTCGTGATCTGCCCTCCTCGGCCTCCCAAATTGTTGGGATTACAGGTGTAAGCCCCACACCCAGCCAGAAAACAAATTTTATGGCTTCATACATCAAAATTCAACAATGATGAACAGTGAGAATTACATATAGTTAATTTAGGAACACTTATGGATTGATTTATGGTCTTGGACATTCATTATTTTCCCACAAGTTAAGCTCATGACTCAGTAATTATTTCCTTTTTCATGCATAGATTTGGCCCTGGTCAGTTTGTGACCCAGAGCTTTTTTTTTCCCCAGGAATGAGCACTTATTCTGCCTATTGATCCACAGACAATAGACTCTGCTCACAGATTGAAACATAAAATACTCGCCTCATTTCTTTCTGCTACTGGGACAATGGGCTCGGGTTTATGTTCACAACAGCCAATGAGTGCATAAAGGTCTGAGATAAGGGCTTGTGATCCTGTGACTTTACTTCCCCCGAGAAATACAATTGTCATCTCACCAAGGACAGTACATATTTGATGAGTTAAAGTTATTTCGGAATAACTTTGTCTTAGTTTCCAATTACCAGAAAAATGACAACTTTCTACCAAGCACCTTCAAAGACAAGAAAATGGCAGAGGCTCTGTTTTTGCATGATCCCTGGAGGCAGACAGGGGTTCACATGGAGAGAACAGGACATGCTGAGTCTGAGACATAGGAGACTGACAGCAAAGCACATGTGACTTACCGGATTCCGTGCTTCCCTGAGATCTGTCTCTGCTGAAAATCTGATTTTCAGTTAACCCCCAAATTCCTGAGCCAAACTATTAGTGAATTGTATGTAAATAGATGGGACCACACAAAGACCTTGAGAGGGAGGTGTCAACAGGTTACAGTGCAGAGAAGAACTTAAAAACAAATATTAAAATGAAAAACAGGGACAAAATAGTGTGCTTCAATGCAAATTAACATTAAACTGTGGCTCATATATAGTCTAAGAAATGTATTTTAAGATCATTTACCCCATATAGATAGACATGCTGAATTAAGTAATATTCATAGAAGAAACAGGACATTTATTAAATATTTGTTTTCCACACAAGAAAGCACCAAATTTATATTGTCCAGAAGAAAATTTTATTCATGAACTTATTAATATACCAATATGCTTAAACTAATAGTTATAAAGTAACCAATTTTCCCAATAGTTTTTAGAAAGGATATATAAAAGTGATATAACTTTGTTTGATGCTGTATAGAATACTGTAGATAGTTAGAGCATATTAATATGAAAGTAAAATTTTTGAATGTTAAAAACCATTGTGCCAACCCATTAAAGTACTAGATCATTAGGAAGTCCATTTATGCCAGAAACGCAAGTGAGAGTCATTGCATTAGGAAATTCATTAACACAATAAATTACATTAATTGAACTAATGAGAGTGTCTTGTGTTCATGTTCATAGATGGAAAACAGATAATGCCAACATTTAAAAGAAAATTATTTTAAATGATTCAATTAGTATTGAATTGGTGCAAAATATTTCTTTAAAACATAAAAATAGATTTGTATAAATGAAAAATTAAGACATTACATGATTAGGCAGGATAAGCATTGTTAAGACATCAAAGGTACTTTAATTAATAAGTTGATTTTATGGTTGCATAGTGTTCCATGGAGTATATGTACCTTTACAAGGGCGTGGATGGAGGTGGAGACCATTATCCTTAGCAAAGGAAGGCAGGAACAGAAAACCAAATACGGCATGTTCTCACTTGTAAGTGGGAGCTAAATGATGAGAACACATGGACACATAAAGGGAAACACACACACTGGGCCCTGTCGGAGGGTGAAAGGTGGGAGGAGAGAGAGGATCAGGAAAAATAACTACTGGACACTAGGCTTAACACCTGGGTGATGAAATAGTCTGTACAACAGCCCCGCCCCGCCGACAGACATTTACCTGTGCAACAAACCTGCACATCCTGCACGTGTACCCCTGAGATTAAAATAAAAGTTAAAAAAATAAAGAAAAGAAAAAAGTTGATTTTAACTCCAATTAACTTACAATTTTATCATAAAGAAGAGCAAACAAATTAAAATATCCATGAAAAATCTGAAAATTAAAAGAGAGTGACTTGTCCTTTAAAATATTGTAAAGACTTGGAAATTAAAATCGTGCTGTCTTGGAGACCGAAGCGGGCAGATCATGAGGTCGGGAGATCGAGACCTTCCTGGCTGACACAGTGAAACCCCGTCTCTACTAAGAATACAAAAAAATTAGCAGGACGTCGTGACAGGCGCCTGTAGTCCCAGTTACTTGGGAGGCTGAGGCAGGAGAATGGCGTGAACCCGGGAGGCAGAGTTTGCAGTGAGCCGAGATCGCACCACTGCACTCCAGCCTGGGCAACAGAGCGAGACTCCGCCTCAAAAAAAAAAAAAAAAAAATTGTGTTGTGTTGTTTCATCATTAGTCTGAAAGACCAATGGAATACAACATTGAAAAATGGAATAAAACATATATGAAAATGTGCAATAAAAGCAGGAGTGTAGAAAGAAGAGACGAAAGCTTGCTGCGTCTCACTGGGCACTGAAGCTCACAGACAGGCAGCAAGCTTTGTTTCTCACACATGTGCTTTCTGCAAGTCTGGTCATTGCCACATGTGCAGGAAGGACCTTTAACATTTGAGCAAGAACATTTTTGTGCTAATATCTGATTCATGTGACTTTTTCTGCCTCAATATTCATTGTAACCTGTTCTCATAGCCCACAGTATGTTTCCTGCTGAGCTGAGATGTTACTGCCATTAATAAAGCTGTATTACCTGCAACTGTCCCCTTTTTATGTTTGGGAACCTTGAGAACAGTCACACATGATTGTGGTAATTCTTTGTGTCACTTGCCTGGTGAAAGACTATGGGGGGGCTCCTCTCCACACTGGGCCCACAGGGGGAAAAAGCTTGTGGAGAGTTCTGGGACAGAACACTGCATGGGTCACTTCAAGGTACAATGCTCTTAAACTGTACCCCAAACTGATGCAGACAGAAAGTTCCACACACCTTCAGAAAAAGAGAAAAAAAAAAAAAACATGTTTGGAAAGAGGAATCATCTTTGGTTGTGAAAAACACTGTCTTTTTCAGAGGATGTACTAAAATCAAAACTAACAGATGATCTATGTCTGGAATAAAAGTCATTATTTGTTAACAGATGCTGGTGAGGCTGCAAAGGAAACTCCTGTTCACTGTCACTGGGGATGCAAATTAGGTCAGCCACTGTGGAAAGCAGTTTGGAGATTTCTCAAAAAAATGTAAAACAGAGCTACTAGTTGACGCAGCAATCTCATTACTGGGAATACACCCAAAAGAAAATACAACATTCTACCAAAAAGACACACGTAAACCTGCACACGTGGCACTTCTATCTAATATAAAAGTTGGCATTATTTTAAAAAGTGTTTGTGAAAAAATTTCACCCATGGTAGGGATGAAGAAGAACATTCTTGCTAAGGTCAAGAGCTACACCACACCTAATGGCAGCCCCGGGGGCAGGGCTGGGAAAGCCAGCAGCACCAGCGTCCTGGGCGCATGCCAGCAGGTGTTGGCTGAAGCAACAGGTGCCCTGGGGAAATGGAAAGGAGTTACTTAGACACAGTTGCTGATTCTTGAATTTCCTATTTTTCCCAGGATGTCTTTATCATTTTCTTGCCCTCCTGTCTATGTTTAGACACATGGCCCTAGAGGTGACTTGTTGGCCACAGAATGAGGAATTCATCACTGTCCTTTGGTCAAGGTAGAGAGAGTTATGTGATTTCATAAACTGTCCATATCTGATGATGGAAATAAAAAAGAACTGAACAGTTAGAGAAGATACATTATATTCAAGAATAGAATAACTCAATATCATCAGGATGTCAGTTCTTCCCAGGGTACAGATTCAATGCACTTCTAATCAAAATGGAAGCAAATTATTTTATGGATATAGAAAAAGTAATTCTAAAACTTATATGGAGAAGAAAAAAACCTTGAATAGCTAACACAATAGTGAAGGAGAACAAAGCTGGAGGACAGACAGGCACTACTCAACTTCAAGACTTACTGAAAAGCTACGGTAATCAAGGCAGTATCATATTGATGAAAGAATAGACAGGTTAATGAAACAAGACAGAGTTTAGAAATAGAGACACATCAATATACTTAATTAATCTTTGATGAAAAAGTAAAGGCAATATGATGAAACAAAGATTGGTTTCTTCAGAAAGTGGTGCTGGAATAACTGAATATCCACATGTAAAAAAAATGAATCAGATCTTACTCCCTCACCAAAATTAACTCAAAATGAATCACAGACCTAAATGTCAAATACAAAATATAAAACTTCTGGAAAATAACAGGAGAAAATCTAGACTCTCTTGGATTTGATTATGTCTAGAAAAAAACGCCGAAGTTACAATACATAAAAGAAATAATATGACAAGCTGGACTTGATTAAAATGTCACATTTTTGTTGTGTTAAGCCACTGAAATGGAAGACAAGCCACAGACTGGAAGAAAATATTTGCAGAAACATATTTGAATAATGAATTTTATCCGAAATATACCAATATTCTTAAAACTTAATAGTAAGAAACAAACAACCCCATTAAAAAGTGAGCTAAAGACTGTAGCAGGCATCTCACAAAATAAAATATACAAATAAGAAATAAGCGTTTGGAATGATGCTCCATATAATGATCCTTAGGGAAATGCAGTAGTGAGCTCCCGCTGCACATCTATTGGAATGACCAAAAGCAAGAACATGGTCACCCACTTTAATCACATGGTCCCCATCACATAATTAGAGGGTGCTGTGGGCTTTAACTCTGCAAGCTTGGTGTGTAAAGAGTTCGACATAGATATGATATAGTGACTAGAAGTCTTTTATTTATTTATTTTGAGAGAAATTCTGTTGCCCAGGCTTGGAGTGCAGGAGCACAAATAACCAAATAATAACCCAAATCCAGAAGACTGAAAACGTCAAATGCTGTCAAGGCTGTGAAGCAACAGGACCTCTCATTCCTTGTTTGTGGCACAATCACAGATCACTGTACCCACGAACTCCCGGGCCCAAGTGATCCTCCCACAATCAGTCTCCCAAGTAGCTGGGGCCACAGGCGGGCACCACCATGCCTGGCTGATTTGCATTTTTGTAGAGATGAAGTTTCCCTGTGTTGTCTAAGCTGGTCTCAAACTCCCGGGATCAAAGGATCCTCCTATCTCGGTCTCCCAAAGCACTGGAAGTACAGGCGTGAGGCACTGCACCCAGCCTGGCAGTAAGTATTCTTACTGTGACTTTTAAAAATATTCTATTGTAACTTAAAAAAACTCATGCTGACATTTATCTTTAATGGATCCAATTACTTATTTATAGTAATCAAGGAATCTTTCTGATACCGTTCAGTTTCCAAACTGTACCACGTAGCATATAGGTTTTTTGGGTTTTTTTTGCACTTATTATTTCGATATGATGTAGTTTTTAGGAGAGAGCTTTTTCTCAGTTTCTCTTCTTGGTTCTTTACACCAGAATAATATTAGAAATTGTGAAAACCTATTTGGGCATGGCGGTGCATGGTAGTTCCAGTTACTAGGGAGGCTGAGGCAGGAGGACTGCTTGAGCCCAAGAGTTTGAGACCAGTGTGGGCAACATAGCGAAACCTTATCTCTAATTTTAAAAAATAACTGAAAAAATTTAGAATTCTAAATTCTCTTTCTAAGAATCTGTATTACTAAGGGATGCCAGTGTGTTTTCTAAGTTATTTCTTTAAAAGTATACTTTAAACTCTTCATCTAAATGAAGAATGCAGTTCTGGAAGTGGACACTCTTAATAAGTATATGGTAAGATTTTAATTTCAGAATTTTTAAATTGTGGTTTTTAAACATATTGTTCAAAGGTTTTTGATCAGATTTGAAAATTTTAAATTTCAAAAGATTTTGTATTTAGTTGTTTAAATAATCGTTTTGAAGCTCTTGCATCACTATGAGATACTGGAGGTTAGAAAACATACTTGTGTTCATTGTAGAGTACCGAGAATACAGTCTTGTCTATAAAAAGCATTTTAAGAGGTTTTCAATGTGAATAAATAAGCAGACAAATGAATTTTTATGTAATGGAATGTTACAAGTAAGATAATATGCATAATATATCTAATAATGAAATCTAATGCATTTCTAAAATATGACTTAAATTTATAGTTTCTTGTAATGTTTAGAATGCATAAATTCAGGTGAGTTATGTTGAGAAAATATGTCTTAAATAAGAAGACAATAAATCAGAGATACGTAGTAAATAGGAAAGAAGGTTACTCTATATTTTCTAGTATCCTCCAAGTGGAGTTTAGATTTTAAAAATTTTAATATATTTTAGTCTCAACGCATGCTCTATTAAACATATTTTCAAGCAATATATTACTCTTTAGAATTCTGATTACCAATACTTTCTTCAGGTGAAAAGTTTATAAGACATTCGTTTTTCCTCTTTCTGTAGTAAGAATGTTCCAGCTTTTAGGTAGTGGCTGAAGGCCATGTTTAACTAACTGAATGTCTTTTCATATAATAATAAAAGTTTTATTACACAGGTATTAACAAAATAACTAATCGCAGTGTAAATACTCATCAGCATGATAGGAATGTATTATGAACAAAAGTCTCTATTATGTATATTTCATCACATATGTTATAGCAGTTGCTTTTCCTCTTCTTTCATGACTGAAGCTCATACTTGATTGACCGGTCATGTCTCTTGTTTGTTTCTCCCTCCTCCTTCACCTTTTTTTGTTTGTTTGTTTGTTTTGAGACGGAGTCTCGCTCTGTCGCCCAGGCTGGAGTGCAGTGGCCGGATCCCAGCTCACTGCAAGCTCCACCCCCTGGGTTCACGCCATTCTGCCTCAGCCTCCCGAGTAGCTGGGACTACAGGCGCCCGTCACCTCGCCCGGCTAGTTTTTTTGTATTTTTTTTAGTAGAGACGGGGTTTCACCGGGTTAGCTAGGATGGTCTTGATTTCCTGACCTCGTGATCCGCGCGTCTCGGCCTCCCAAAGTGCTGGGATTACAAGCTTGAGCCACCGCGCCTGGCCTCCTTCACCTTTTTAAAAATTATTTACCCTAGACTTTTTTCCTCACAGAATACATTTCTTCAGTGTCTGTTTTTTAGGCTATCACTGTCTCAGTTGTCACCATATTTAGTTACAGTTTTCTATTTAGTTTCTATGTATGGTTTTCAGTAATCGATCATTGCGCGCCCCCCCACCCCATTATTCTCTTTCTCTCTGTTTTTTGGAAGAAGCAGAATTTATACAATTATTTATACTTAGCTATTTGACACACAGAATAGAAACAACCTATACTATTTCAATGCAAACCCATTTAAATACGGTACTATTAAAAACTAAAATCTCACATTTTCCACACAAGAGGTAATAAACCTGTAAATCGTGAAGAGATATTTCAAAATATAACATGCAATTTAAATTTTTTAATCTTAATTATTTCTACAATACTATAAGCTACGTAAGGGTAAATTTTTGTCCTAGGTTATTTTGGCCAAAAAATAATCTAATGGATGCCACCATATTTGTATAATAATCAATTAGAAGAAGGGGATGAAAGGAAATAATTCAATATAGAAAAGTAAGATAAACATAGAGACTACCTAAGAGTCAAGATGAGACTCTTATTATATTATTATATAAGATTATTGTAAATATTATATAAGATTATATATTATATATATAGACATTATATATATTATATAAGATTATTATAACAACACAGCGAAAATAGTGGTTTAAACGAGAGCAGGAACTCTCTAGAATAAAAGCTATGATATAAATTATTTAAAATAAAAATTAAGAAAAGATAGCCAAGTAATAAAATACTGCTCAGATGTTTTTGAGTGACTTATAGCTGATTTTAATAAAAAGCTGAAAGAAAATATAAGGACGACTATAGGTAAGAGCAATTTGTTGTACTCTTTAAAATACCTAGGAGAGGCTGGGCGCGGTGGCTCACGCCTGTAATCCCAGCACTCTGGGAGGTCGAGGTGGGCAGATCACGAGGTCAGGAGATCGAGACCATCCTGGCTAACACGGTAAAACCCCCTCTCTACTAAAAACACAAAAAATTAGCCAGGCGTGGTGATGGGTGCCTGTAGTCCCAACTACTTGGGAGGCTGAGGTGGGAGAATGGCGTGAACCTGGGGGGGTGGAGGTTGCAGTGAGAGGAAATGGAGCCACTGCACTCCAACCTGGGCAACAGAGCGAGACTCCATCTCAAAAAAAAAAAAAGGAAAGAAAAAAAGCCTCATAATTCTATAATTAGGTAAGCATTTCTCTTGTACAATTAAAAGTTTCAAGGTTAATTTTTATAAAAGTCCTCTTCCAGAATCTTGGTATTTTAGAATTAAATGTTTTCATTCAATTCAAAGATATATATTGCAAAAATATTTCAGAAATATTTACCTATGTAAATAAAATTATATTCTTGAAACAAATGTAGAAATATGTAATTGAAAAACTTAATCCCATTTTTTTCTCTTCTTTGATTTCATTTTCAAAATATCAGCATTCTGCATAGGTTTGTGTTATTTAATTCTACCCATTTAGTCTATCTTATAAATGTTTATCTTCTTATCACCATGTAATTCTCCTGATGTAGGTCATCTACTCACACTCCAAATGTATTTATTCAGCTCTTTCTTCCAAGCCCCTTGGATCCCTCAAATTTTATAGGTCTCAAACTGAAAACATTTTTATTCTTTTCCTGACTCTAAACCTGTCATGTGGTTTCCCCACCCTATTAAATAACACCTAGGAAGTAGCCGTGAAACACTCAAGCACTTCAACCTGCCCTCAGCCCTCCTCCAGGTCACCAATCCAGTCACACACCAAATTGTGTACTTTCTACCTTCTTATAATCTTCCATCTCTCATTAGCATCACTGACTCTCTACCTATAATTTTGACATACTCCTTTCTAGTTTTGCCCCATCTCCCCATGTTCCTCTATCTTTACACTGCTAGAAGTGTCACCTTTCTAAAATATATTTGTAATAATGTAACTCATCTACATATGGAGTGGATACCCGTCACATGAAAGGGTAAGTTCACATTCCAGTGTGACACATATCTTATATGGTGTGGTTCCATTTTATCTCTTCATCTCATTTCCTCCGACTGTGTTCCAGTTTTACCACATCTCTTTGGCACCCCTCATTTGCAATGTTGTTTCATGCCTTATTATTTTACACATGCTATTGCACCTAGACTTTGTGTCCTGACTCTGCACTTTTTCTGTCCTTCCAAATATGGCCCAATTATGGTAGCATTTTCTATGCTTTTCAGGTAAAACTGATTGTTCTCTCCTTTGTGCCCTTATGTATTTTATTGACTTAAATTGTAGAACTGGTGAATTACACCTTCTTCTGTTTTTATTTGTGTTCATATGTCTCTGCCATTTCTTGAATATAGGTCAGAATCTATCTTCTGTATATATTTTCTGCTTCTCCCAGGATAGTGCCTGTGATTTGATAGATACAATGTATGTGTGTGTGTGTTGTTTTGTCTTACTGACAAACTGAGTGAGTGAGTGAATAAATACATTTTTTTCTGAAGTTTTTTTTTTTGTTGCTTTTGTTTTTTGTTTGTAATAGGAGGGAGCAACAAAGACAATAACTGGAAAACAAGAAAATGACATTGGCATTATTGAACGAGCTCCACAAAATCAAGCAAGCAATGACAATTTTATTTTTTTATACCAAAATAATAGAAGTGGTAAGTCAGTGAATATCTCTGAAAATATTTTTATGCTTAAACGCTATTATTTAGAAAATAACTTTATAGACCCAAATATAATGTCTACTTAAAAAAAATACTTTTTGCTATCTTTTTCCATACTATCAATTCTTTTTCCTGAACCTGCTTCAATCCTGAAATTCTATTTTTGCTATTACTGTTATTTTATTGAAATATTCATAAATGGATATAGTATATATTTTTACAATTTACAGTAAAAAATGTTCTCATATATGTGTCTGTGAATAACATTTTGTAGATAAGATGCCCACATCAGAATCAGGACAAAAAGAAGATACGAAATGACCTTCAAATACTGAGGTACAGTGTATTGTTGTTGTTGTTGTTGTTGCTGTTGTTATTTTAAAACATAAGTAATGAGTCATGTTAAAACATAAAAAGATGATTTGACTTTATTCTGTCACCTCTGCATGTGTCATAAGAAATTATTTTCAGACATTTATCAGAACATACTTTATAATCATGTGCCAACTAGATAACTATTGCATAGTGCAATTCTGCTAATTTGTAGGATTAATTTAAGAAGCCAGTGTAGAATAGTGCGAAAGAAAATAAGGCTCAGAAGTCACTAGGAATCTATTTGAGTTCTGAAGTTAAGTTTGTCTAAAAACTGAAGAATTTCTCTGCATTCACCTATGGGCAAATATATGATTCCAGATTTACGAAAGCTCTAATTGGATTCAGAGAGAAAGAGTTTAAATTGTAGTCTCAGTCTTGTACAACTTGGAACTTGAAAAGATAATGCTTGGGACTTGAAAGTATTGGTATATTTTGATTATCCAGTATACAGCTGAAGGAACATTTCAGGAGCTGGATAAACATGAGAAATAGGACACCTGTAAAACTATAATAATAACAATTCGGTTGAGTAGTGTTTTCATAAGTAGACATTCTTTTCACAAAGAGAACTCTTTGAGTCCTTTGTGGCAGCCAGGTTTGCAGCCACATAAATGTCAAATAATAATGATGGATTCCAAGGTCACAACGGTGGATGTGGAAGAGATAGGAAAGGCCTCACCACTTAGATAGAAGCAGCAGCTGCATAGTAGTAACAGCAATGAGTGGATGTCAAAAGATAAGTCTGTATTTTGGTTCTGCCACTTACTAGCTATGGGAACTTGGAACAAATCATTTAACCTAATCAAATACCAGTAACCTTGTTTATAAAAATAGTGCTCGTATCTACCTCTTAGGTCTGCATGATGAAAAAATGTTGTAACAAATGTGAAAACACTTGTAAACTGAAAAGTCTGTATACAAATGTAAGACAAAATGATCAAAGTGGCATTGAAGTGAAGACAGTATTGGTAGGACAAGAATGGGGAGTAAGAACAGGCATGTGGATTTCTAATTGGGGGTAAGGGGATGATAACTTTCAGCAGGCTACTACTGAAGATTTTCCATAGAAATATAGCAGTCTGGAAAGGTAGACTTTTCTGATGAGATTTTAAATGTTTTGACCTGGAGTAATTTTTAAGATTGCAATTCTAACAGATTGGCTATAAAACAGATTTGTATGTGTTTTAAAAATTTATAGTAAGAGGCCGAGCACGGCGGCTCATACCTGTAATCCCAGCACTTTGGGAGGCCGAGGCGGGTGGATCACGAGGTCAGGAGATCGAGACCATAACACGGTGAAACCCCGTCTCTATTAAAAATACAAAAAATTAGCGGGGCGTGGTGGTGGGCGCCTGTAGTCCCAGTTGCTAGGAGTGAGGAGGTCTCAGCCTCAGCGGTGAGGAGGTCTAAAGCCTCAGCGGTGAGGAGGTCTAAAGCCTCAGCGGTGAGGAGGTCTAAGCCTCGGCGGTTTTGGAGAGTCACTGCTGCTAAAGAATCTATTTGGGATTGTAAAGTAAGGATAGATTTCGTTATTTCTTGCAAACTGTCTGAGAAATCCTTTGAGAGTGTGTGGTAGTAGGATAATGAAGTAGATAAACCAGGTATTCCAGTTCCTGTAGCAGTAGCCATTCCTAACCCTGTAAGTAGGGGTATTAGTTGTATGGCTGGCGGACTTGAGCTTTAAGGAGTACTGATGAGGTCTGATTTCCTGGGGCAATATTAATGTTGGGACTTAGAAAGACTAAGGTGCAGGTGCCTGTCCAGTTAGTGGGGAGGCAGATATAGGTTGATGTTCCATATAAGAAGAATATGCCTTGGCTGGGTAGACAGAACTGGTTGTGTATGTTAAAAAGGTGTATGAGTTTGTTGTTTTCATTTTCCCATACTCCTAGAGTACTTGCCAAGGTAGCTCCGGTGAGCCACTGGAAAGGGGTGTTGGGAGCAAACTGAGTGGCTCCCTGTGTTCTATTTTCCCATTGGAGAAAAAAACGTTTTGTATCTACTAGGAACCATTTGAGAAAATGATTGAAAAGGGGATAAGAAGGCATTCACTAATGGTGGGGGCGCTGCTGCAGGGGGTCCAGGGGTGAATGGTCATGCAGGGAGTATGTTTGCCATTACAAAACCTGGACAAATAGCTAATGTCACAAATAGCTAATGCATGCTGGGCTTAATATTTAGGTGATGGGTTGATAGGTGCAGCAAACCATTATGGCACACGTTTACCTAAGTAACAAATCTGCACGTTCTGCATATGTATCCTGGAACTTAAAGTAAAATAATATTTTAAAAAATTTTAAAAAGAAAAACCATATTATTACTGTATCTGACATCAAAAGAACATAGTATACTAAAAGTAGAAAGTTACTGTTTGTGAGATAAAATTTAATGTAAAGCAAATTTACCTTCTATCCTATTTCAAGCATATGCTCAAATAAATTAAGAACACCTTGCCAGTTTTAATTACTAAATATTTTGGTTTTAAAACTAAATTTGTTTCATTTTAAATTTCCATTTAGCCTGCAGGGGTGTCCAATCTTTTGGCTTCCCTGGGACTCACATAAGATGCACTAACACTAGCAATAGCTGATCAGCTAAAAAAAAAAAAATGTGAAAATATCTCGTAATTTTTTTAAGAGCAAGTCTTGCCCTGTCGTCCAGGATTGAGTGCAGTAGCAAGATCTCAGCTCACTGCAGCCTCCACCTCCTGGGTTCAAAGGATTCTCTCACCTCAGCCTCTGGAGTTGCTGGGATTACAGGCATGCTCACTGCCCCTGGCTTGTTTTTGTATTTTTAGCACAGATAGGGTTTTGCCGTGTTGGCCAGGCTGGTCTTGAACTCCTGACCTCAAGTGATCTGCCAGCCTTGGCCTGCCAATAGTGCTGGGATTACAGGTGTGAGCCACCGCACCCTGCAAAGAGCTTACAATGTTTTAATATTTGTCGGGCAGCATTCGAAGTTGTCCTGGGCCGCGGGAGCCCATGGGTTGAGACAGCATGATCTACAGCTTACTCTTCCCCAGATATTAAAACATACCATTAATTACCTTCCTTAGTTTTAAGAAAAATAGCCTTTTAGCCTATGAGAAGCCAATTTGAAAGAGAAGAGATACAGGTAACAAGAGCCTAGGATAAACTGGGCATTAAATGTATCTCTGAGGGAAAATATTCCAGATTGAAATATACATCAATAAGATTGCTTTTACCTGCCCCTACATTCTTATTTACAGGATACTTACAGCGCTGTAGTAACAGAGAATTCAAAAATTATCTGAATAACTGTTTTTTAAAATTACTGTTATTCAAGCATTAAAGAAGCAAAACCAAAACAGCTTGTGTCCAGGGCTCCAATCAATCAAGCGACGGGAATCTCAGAGCAAGGGAACAGGCTCTGCTTGTCGTGTTTTCTCATTTTCCTCTCTCAATTTTCCTGAAAATTCTGAAGGTCGCAGAGGTAGAGATGAAAATCTAAGGTCACCAAGACTTAAGAAGGCATGGGATGGTGAAAGCTATTTTTAATTATAGTGTTGACCTCCAGATCTACTGGCCCCGTAATCTTTGTATAAATACAGTAGGAAGAACGTTTAACATTTATTCATTTGTTTTATTCATTTGTTGGTTCTGAACATTGATGCTTCGTGCCTGTTGGGAGGGTGGGGCATAGGAGGCCTCTTGACGACCGCTGGGGGAGCGGGCACGAAGTCCGGGGGCGGGCGGGCGGCTCCATGAAGTCCAGGGGCGGTGGCGGGAGCTCTGGATCCTGCAGCGGGGGTGGCGGCAGCTCTGGGTCGTCCAGTGGAGGCAGCGGTGGCAGTGACGGCAGGAAGTCGTCGGGCGGGGCGGGGAAGCCCCCGCCGCCAGTGCTCTTGGCCTTGGGGGGCGTGACAGGGCTGCAGATGGTGTCCCAGGACCTCTGCACCAGAGCGGGGGGCAGGCTGGACTTGGGGCCGTGTGGGGCCGGGGGTGCTCCTGGCTCCTGGTGGTTCCTGAGGGCTGGCTTCCTATCCTGCAACCCAGTGACAGCAGCATTCATTATTTTAAAATTTTTGAAATTTTAATTTATTGTTATTAATTAATGGACACAGGGTCTCACTCTGTCGCCCAGGCTGAGTGCAATGGCACAATCTGGGCCCACTGCAGCCTCCACCTCCTGAGCTCAAGCGAACCCTCCCACCTCAGTCTCCTGGGTAGCATTCTCTGTTCTTGACAAAACAGCCCCAGTGGACAGGACCATGCCATAGATAGGTGAGTCTCTCTGTCTGCCCACTGGGGAGCCTCCGTCCCTCAGTCACTGAGAGCCCTGGTTGTTCATGAGCTCATCTTTGCTCTGGAATAGGGAAATGACTTTCAATGGCCTTTATTATTATTATTATTATTATTATTATTATTATTATTGAGACGGAGTCTTGCTCTGTTGCCCAGGCTGGAGTGCAGTGGTGCCATCTTGGCTCACTGCAACCTCCACCCCCTGGGTTCAGGCGATTCTCCTGCCTCAGCCTCCCAAGTAGCTGGGACTACAGGAGCTGGCCACCACGTCCTGCTAATTATTGTATTTTTAGTAGAGATGAGGTTTCATCATGTTGGTCAGACTGGTCTCGAACCCCAGACCTCATGATCTGCCTGCCTCTGCCTCCCAAAGTGCTGGGATTACAGGCATGAGCCACTGCGGCTTGTTTTTTTTTTTTTTTTTTTTTTTGACAGGATCTCGCTGTGTCACCCAGGCTGGAGTGCAGTGGCGCAAGCTTGACTCACTGCAACTTCTGCCTCTAGGGCTCAATGATCCTCATGCCTCAGCCTCCTGAGTAGCTGGGATGAAAGCATGTGCCACCATGCCCAGTTAATTTTTGTATTTGTTGTAGAGATGGGTTTTTGCCATGTTGCTCAGACTTGTCTCCAACTCCTGGGCTCAAGTGATCTATCTATCTTGGCCTCCCAAAGTGCTGGAATTACAGGTGTGAGCCACCTCACCCAGACAGTTTACCTTTTCTCAACTGCATGAAAGTTGGCTGGTTCACCGGGTATAAAATGAGCCCAGTAGCCTCTATTATGACATGTGTCTCAGGTTGTGATGAGATCAAATGAGATACATATATGAGTTCTGAAAAGAAAAATCACCAGCGTGCTATTGGTAGAAACCAGAGCGCCAAATGTGGCTGAAGTCTAATAGAGGTATAGCCCTTCCTCCACCAATACTCGAATAGATAAGGATAATTTGGGTGTATATAATGAAACGTCCCCAGGCAGCTGGATTGAATCCCTCTGTTTTAGTGATAATTATCATTCCAATTGACATTTCATCAGGGTTCCAGTTTATTTCTTCCTCTGCTTAATAGCCTCTTGACACTGAAAATTAAATTTGGAAGTTTTTTTTTTCTAACAGTGCCTTCTGATTTAGTTTCTATTTTAGTTTATTTACTTAGCATGATAAGCTAATTAACTGGCGATGTACATTTTCCTTTTTAAAAAATCTCTGAACAGGCAGCTTGGGAATTGGTGTTCACATATAGTTAAGTGATTTCTATTCTGGGATTCTTTTATTTATTTCAGCATTTTTAAATGCTTTCCTTCGATTGGCATTATAGAAATAATGAAAATAATAATAGCTGAAAGTGCATTGCATGAAGAGATTGTCAGGCTTGAGAAGATAATGAAAACACTAAAGAAATAGAACTTTTACAGGCCTGCAGTGGTTGTCAAAATTATAAGAAGTTCAATAAATACCAAGATTTAGTTGTTTTCATGACTGGCCGATGGACAAAATGAAGGGGTGAAAGAAGTGAAAAATTGCTAAAGTGAAGCACCCTGCCTTTCCTAGCTGGGAGACATGCTGTTGTCACAGTTATTTCGGGTTGTTTTGAATCACACATGAGAAATATTCAACAGAATTTATACAGTCAACTGAGAGGTTTTGAACTAGATTAGTAACGAAATCATAATTATTAGCTATGATTTTAAGATAGATTTAAGTGAATCTTCATTGATCTATTTGGTTGAAAAAATGTTATGGAGGATGTCATCCCTATTGGCTATCATTTTACAACGTATTTTCTCCTTCATCACCCTGGGGATGTAGGTAGGACATCAGTGGGAACAATAAAAAATGCACATTTTTAGTGTAACCCTTTTTTATATTTGTTTCTTTTTTTTAAGACAAGGTCTTTATCATGTAGGCTGGGGTGCAGTGGTGTGATCACAGCTCACTGCAGCCTTGAAATCCTAGGCTCAAGCCATTCAGACACCTCAGCTACCCAAGTAGCTAGGACCACAGGTGCATGCCACCAAGCCTGGCTAGTTTTTTTATTTCTTGTAGAGATGAGCCCTCGTTCTGTTGCCCAGGCTGGTCTGGAACTCCGGAGCTCAAGCAATTATCCTGCTTCGGCCTCCCAAAGTGCTGGGATTACAGGCGTGAGCCACCGTACCCAGCCTGTTTTCTCTTTTTAAAAGAGCAGTTATTGGAACAATGTGAATGGTTGAGAACATGGGTTTTGGGGGACGGCTGACGGAATGTATGTCAGCTGCTTGCTGGTTTTACCTTGGATGTTTCAGCGTGTGTCTTGGCCTCTTGGAGAACAGCACTGACAGAATGTGCAGCCTGGGGCATCTGTCCATTGGGCTGGGCGGTGCCTTTTATAGGTCCTGAGAGGGAGGAAGCGAGAAAAGAAGAGTGAGCAAAGCATTTTCAACATTCTTGAAAGTTAATCTGAAAATAAAAGCAGTTTACATCTCTAAAGCAAAGAAAGATACTTGCCGGCTACTTCTTACAAAAATAAAAAATAAAAACAAAGCAAAGAAAGCAAATCACAGGCATGGCATGGTACACAAAACCTTACGAAAAATCTGAGGTTCTGTGACAAAACTGTATAGGAGATTCAGCAGAAGATTCAGGAAGATGAGTGCGGTATTTGATAAAGCTCACCGAGGAGGGTCTGGATTAACTGGGATCGTGGAGAGGAATAGTATGTTTTACTTTTGAAAACCTTTTGATAATTGAAGAATAAGCCTTGAAAACCAATTTTCTTTCAAAAAAATTGTATTGTTGATTTCCCTAAAATGTATTTATCTAGTTTCATACCATGCTGAGTATAGGAACAACTTTCGAACATTGTCTTCGACAAAGAGTATATTGGGCTGGGCGCGATGGCTCAGGCCTGTAATCCCTGCACTTCAGGAGGCCGAGGGCGAGCAGATCACGAGGTCAAGAGATTGAGACCATTCTGGCCAACATGGGGAACCCCGTCTCTACTAAAAATACAAAAATTAGCCCGGGGTGGTGGTGGGTGCCTGTGGTCCCAGCTGCTCGGGAGGCTGAGGCAGGAGAATGGTGTGAACCTGGGAGGCGGAGCTTGCAGTGACCCAAGATCACACCACTGCTCTCCAGCCTGGTGACAGGGTGAGACTCAGTCTCAACAACAACAACAACAAAAACGAAAAACAGATAAACAACAATAACAACAACAACAAAGAGTACATTGGACACAGAAACAACAGACACAGATTTGGACAAAATGTGCGGGTCCCTGAAATAATCTGGAATTAGATGTGAGTTTTTGTTTGTTTTGTTTTCCCCAAAAGTCCTGGTATTAAGATTTTATTTTCTTGCCTTTTAATTTGTCCTTTTGACACAAAGCTTGACTCATGGAAGGTCTGCAGTTGTTAGAGAATCAGATAGAAGAAGCTCTGTGTTGATTTCTCGGCTCTTCAGAAAGGATCCCGCCAAGAATGGCCACCTCTCCACACCCGGGCTGTTTCTCCTGCAAGTGAATTGCAGCCCAGCCCACACCAGAAGGTCTTCCACTCCTCTCCCTGTGAATGCAGAGATGCTTTAGCCATGCTCGGCACCACCGTTCTGTCTAATATTCACAAACTGCCTGCTTATTTCTTCAACTAGTTTTCCAGTAATTTGAGTAACCCATTAATTTACATGACAACTCAAAGAATGACTTCAGGACATAAGAAAAAAAAAAGTGGGTGGGGAACGTTGGCTGGGTTCTGCTGGCTCATTCCTGTATTCCCAGCCCTAGGGGAGGCCAAGGCAGGTGGATCACTTGAGGTCAGGAGTTCGAGAACAGACTGGCCAATTTGGTGAAATCCACTAACTGCTAAAAATACAAAAAATTGGCCGGGCATGGTGGCTCACACCTGTAATCCCAGCACTTTGGGAGGCCGAGGCAGGCAGATCACAAGGTCAGGAGATCGAGATCATCCTGGGATGAAACCACGTCTCTACTAAAAATACACAAAATTAGCCGGGCGAGGTGGCGGACACCTGTAGTCCCAGCGACTTGGGAGGCTGAGGCATGGGAATGGCGTGAACCTGGGAGGCAGAGCTTGCAGTGAGCCAAGATCGCGCCATTGCACTCCAGCCTGGGTGACAGAGTGAGACTCTGTCTCAAAAAAACAAAACAAAACAAAAACAAACCAACAAAAAAAACAATTAAAAAATTTAGTCAGGCATCGTGACCCACACCTCTAATCCCTGCCACTCGGGAAGCTGAAGCAGGAGGATCACATGAACTTGGGAACCAAGGGTTGCAGCGAGCTGACATCGTGACACAGCATTCCAGCCTTGGTGACACAATGAGACTCAGTCTCAAATACAAGGATACTCAGGGGGAAATGGTGGGAAGGGGGAGAAAGTTAAGAGACTACAAATTGGATTCCGTGTGTACTGCTTGGGTGATCGGTGCACCAAAATCTCACAAATCACCACTAAAGGAGTTACTCAAGTAACTAAATACTACCTGTTTGCCAAACATTTATGAAAAGAAAAATTTAGAAGAAATTTTAAATTGTGCAAATTTACTGTCATACTTTCAAGTTACAAAAGCACGTCTATGATGAGACTTAATTATTCTAACGTTTAAAGAAATGAAGAGAACAATCAGAGTTTAAATAGAAAAGCTGTCAGACATTTCGTCTACAGCAATGAAATCTCTAGCATATATTTTGTATTTTGAAACTTAGTTTTCAGCCAGCCTGGGGGAAGAAGAAGAGGAAACAGAACTGGGCATTGGGGTATGTAGTGGGAAAGTAAGAAACCGGTTGGACACAGCAGGGAAAGAAGAAGGGGTGAGGACTCCAGGCAGAGCCAGTCCTCCTGCTTGGGGCCTGAGCATAGGAAAGCAAACGCCAGGCAGGAGGAAGGAGCCCCAGGCTGTGGACGCCTCTGGGGGAATCTTGGGTCAGCGATGGCCAGAGGAGCTCCTGAAATTAAGCAGTATCTGCCACCTCCCTACCTTTGGGTGTCTTCTGGTGGCCAATGTGCTGCTGTCAGGACCCTTGCTGGCTCCCAACTTCTCCTGGGCAGGCTCCAAAGCAGTGGAGTTGGCGCTACTGCTACCTCCACCTTGTGGATCTCTGAGATGCAGGACGGTTTCACCCATCGCACCCTGAGATAGCCCTGCTTATGGCTGGCATTGGGCGACAGTGTGTTCTAGGCACCTCTGCTCCTGTATGTCGCGGCCTGCGTCTTTGCTGTCTGGACACTCGTAGATGTCAGAGTCAGAAGCTGGCTGTTGAGAACCCTTGTGCCAGCCCTGATTGGGTCTGGCTTTGGTGAATATTCGAAAGTTCAGTGTGGACCACGTGGGACGCCCCTGCTGTTCTCGGGCAGCATGGGCCTTGGCTTGCTCCCGAGTCTGCATAGGTGAACACCTATTGCCTCTTCCTGGCAAAAGCATCACTGCCACAGGCAGCCCTGGGCCATGGAGCAGTATTGCACGAGCAGCCCGCATCCGTACCCTGAGCTGACTTGTCTGCTAAAAAATACCTGCCAACCTCTCCGGTTTATTTTAGAACGGCCTGAATGCAACACACCTGAGACCTGTTACTAGGGGAGAAGAGAGCACAAACGGATTCATCCTCCTGCCACGACTGCCCAACAACTGAAGACCACCAACTAGGACCACCAACTAAAGAGAAACAACTGAGGGTACCAACTGAGGGCACTAACCAAAGGCAACCAATGAGGGCACCCACTGAAGGCCAGTTGCCCTGCCAACCAGACCACATACTGGTTAGAGGAAACAATCAGGCCCAGAATCCTTTGCATGTGTCCCCCTAGCTTGGAATTGAGAGCTCAAGCACCAGGCTCACAAGGCCCCACCCTGCCAGTGGACCTCCCCCACCTTTCATGCATTGCTGGCTGCTAGAAACTTTCAGGTTGCTCACTGTGATGAAGTTCCTAGGGATCATCACCTTACAATGAATGATGCTAAAATTACTGAAACCAAATCTGCCTCATGTACTGTCTGGGATTCAAAAAACCCTCTTTCCCCCATAACCTCTGAGATTTTTACAAACTAGAAAAATGACAGATTTCTGCAGGTGCTTTCAGAAAAACACATTGCCATGAGCTACACCTACACTATAATGTCAAATCATATTCACATATATATACACATATATATTCAATCCACACATATTCCATTTACATTTTTTGAAAATAACACACATATTCAATCAAATTAACAAGAGTAATAGAATACACTTTCTAAAAATTATAGACAAAGTATAGCACAGTTTTCTAGTGATCATTTTGATACAGCAACTTAGAATCTATGCCTTGAACAAAAAAAGAGGCTTATGTAAGAGAAAAGCACCACATAATACAAGATTTTAAATGTGATCATCATTGCTACTTTTAGCTGGCAATTACCCACTAAATGTATTGTAAACTGCTCTGTGACTATGGTGACTCATTTAATCTTTGTGATCCTTGCTTTCATTATCTTAAAAATATGAGTAACACCATTTTATAAACTTGCTCTGAAAATTAAATGAGAGAAAAATAATCCTTCTCTATACATTGAACACTTACAAAATTACAGGCATTGTGTCCAGGTTTTTACACACTTACCTTATCGAAGCCTCATAACAATCCTATCTTTTAAATTACAGGCATTTTGCCCACACAAATTTTTACTCATTTACCTTCCGGAAGCCTCATAAGAATCCCATCTTTTATAGATAAGCAAACTGAGGCTCAGAGGAGTTAAAAACACATTCACGATCACATCCTAATGAGTGTTGGAACTTGGATTCAAATCCAGTTGTCTCTGATGCCAAAGGTGGTGCAAACTTAATGAAGACCAAGATATACCCAGTACATGGAAGGATCAAGACATGTGGATTCCCTTTCTCTACCGTCTTATGTATGAATTTCGATGGCTTTCATGGCCTCAGAAAAATCCTAAACTTCCTCCCAGGTTGCCTTGCAGTCCTTCCCTTCTTCTTAGAAATGACTGGGAATCTGCATATTTAGACCACAAGCATCTCCTTAGAAACAGGATTGTTCATCAAGAAACCAAAGTTTTGGCCGGGGATGGTGGCTCAAGCCTGTAATCCCAGTACTTAGGGAAACCAAGGTGAGCAGATCACCTGAGGCCAGGAGTTTGAGACCAGCCCAACCAAAATGGTGAAACCCTGTCTCTCCTAAAAAGAATAAAATTAGTTGGGCCTGATGGCACATGCCTCTAATCCCAGATACTCCGGAGGTTAAGGCAGAAGAATTGCTTGAACCCAGAGGGCAGAGGTTACAGTGACCTAAATTATAGGTATTGTATCCAGATTTTTACACACTTACCTTATAGAAGCCTCATAGAAAGCCTTTCTTTTAAATTACAAATATTTTTGCCATGGTTTTCATACATTTACCCTATGGAAGCCTCATAACAATCACATCTTTTATAGATGAGAAAACTGAGGCTTTGGATGCCTCTGGGGAAACTCGCGCCAGCAATGGCCAGAGGAGCTCCTGAATTTAAACAGTATCCGTCCCCTCCCTACCTTTCGGTGTCTTCTGG
Organism: Macaca nemestrina; assembly: GCF_043159975.1. Lineage (NCBI taxonomy): Eukaryota > Metazoa > Chordata > Mammalia > Primates > Cercopithecidae > Macaca > Macaca nemestrina. The sequence continues at coordinate 117,059,663 of NC_092133.1, read as the reverse complement.
TGGCCAATGTGCTGCTGTCAGGACCCTCGCTGGCTCCCAAATTCGATTGGGCAGCCTCCAAAGCAGTGGAGTCCTGCGCTACTGCCACCTCCACTTCATGGATCTCAGAGCTGCAGGACAGCTTCACCCACCGCACGCTGAGATAGCCTGGCTTGCAGCTGGCATTGGGGAACAGCGTGTTCCGGGCGCCTCTGCTCCTGTATATCGCGGCCTGCGTCTTCGCTGTCTGCACGCTAGTAGACGTCAGAGCCACAGGCTGGCTCTGCAGAATGCTTGTCCCAGCCCTGATTAGGGCTGGCTTTGGTGCATATGCGACAGTTCAGTGTGGACCCCATGGGGTAAACTCTGCTCTTCTCAGGCAGCTTGGGCCTTCACTTGCCCCCAGTTCTGCAGAGCTGAACACCTCTCGCCTCTTCCTGGCAAAAGCATTGCTGCCACGGGCAGCCCTGGGCCATGGGGCAGCAATACGCTAGCAGTCCTCACTCCGTGTCAGCCCCATAGCATGACCTGACTTGTCTGCTAAAAAACCCTGCCAACCTGTCCGGTTTATTTTAGAAGGGCTTGGATGCAATAAACCTGAGAGCTGTGACTCGGGGGAGGAGAGAGCACAAACGGATTCATCTTCCTTCCACCACTGCCCAACAACTGAAGACCACCAGCTGAGGGAACCAACTGAGGACACAAACCGAAGGAAACCAATGAGGGCACCCACTGAAGGCCACCAAGTGAAGGCCAGTTGCCCTGCCAACCAGAACGCATCCTGGTTCAGAGGAAACAATCAGGTCCAGAATCCCCTGCAGGCATCCTCACAAACTTGGAACTTGAGAGCACAGGCACTTGGCTCACAAGGCCCCGCCCTGCCAGTGGCCCCGCCCCACCTTTCATTCATTGCTGGCTGCTGGGACCTTTCCGGTTTCTCACTGTGAAGAAGTTCCTAGGGATCATCCCTTACAATGAACAATGTTAAAATCACTGAAACCAAATCTGCCTCACGCAGTGTCTGGGATTCATAGAATCCCCTTCCCCCATAATCTCTGAAACATTTACAAACTAGAAAGAAGAGAGATTTCTGCGGGTGCTTTCAGAAAAAAACGTTGCCATGAGCTAAGCCTACTCTATAATGTCAAGTCGTATTTCATATATGCACATATAAATCCAATCCATATATATTCAATTTCCGTTTTTGAAAATAACAAATATGTTCAATCAAATTAAAAAGACTAACAAGAAATTTTCAAACATTTACACACTAAGTAAATCACATTTTTCTAATGATCACTTTGATAGTGCAACTTAGAATCTGTGGTTTCAAAACACCAAGAGGATTATGTAAGAGAAAACCACAACATAATACAAAGTTTTCAATGTGGAAATCATTGCCACTTTTAACTAGAAATTACCCAGTGAACGCATTGTGAACTGCTTTGTGACCTCGGTTATCTATTTATTCTTTCTGATCACTGGTTAGATTGTTTAAGAAATATGACTATCAACAATTTTATAAACTTCCTCTGAAAATTAGATGAGAAAAAATAATCCTCCTTCTCCATATACTGAACACTTAAAAAATTATAGGTATTGTGTCCAGATTTTTACACACTTACCTTATAGAAGCCTGAAAGAAACGCTCTCTTTTAAATTACAAAAATTTTGCCATGGTTTTTACACACTTACCTTATGAAAACCTCAAAACAATCACGTCTTTTATAGATGAGAAAACTGAGGCTTTGGATGTCTCTGGGGAAACCTTGGGCCAGCAATGGCCAGAGGATCTTCTGAACTTAAGCAGTATCTGTTGCCTCCCTACCTTTGGATGTCTTCTGGTGGCCAATGTGGTCCTGTTGTCAGGTCCCTCGCTGGCTCCCAAATTCGATTGGGCTGACTCCAAAGTGGTGGAGTCCGTCGCTGCAGCCACCTCCACCTCATGGATCCCAGAGGTGCAGTACGACATCACCCACCACACCCTGAGGTGGCCCCCTTGCGGAGGACATTGGGGGACAGCATGTCCCTCTGGTCCTGTTTATCGCAAGCTGCGCCTTCACTGTCTGCACCCTGCACCCTCGTAGATGTCAGAGACACAGGCTGGCTCTGCAGAACCCTTGTGCCAGTCCTGACTGGGGCTGGCTTTGGTGCACATGCGACAGTGCAGTGTGGTCTCCATGTGGCACCCCTGCTCTTCTGGGGTAGCTTGGGTCTTCGTTTGTCCCCAAGGCTGCAGGGCTCAACACCTATCGCCTCTTCCTTCCAAAAGCATGGCTTGCACAGGCAGCCCTAGGCCATGGGGTTGCACTGCACTAGCATCTGGTACCCCGTGTTACCCCTGTACCCTGAGCTGGCTTGTCTGCAAAAAAAAAAAAAACCCTGCCAACCTGTCTGGTTTATTTTAGAAGGGCCTGGAGGCAACAAGCCTGAGAGCTGTGACTGGGGAAGGAGAGAGCACAAACGGATTCATCCTCCTTCCACCACTGCCCAACAACTGAAGACCACGAAGTGAAGAGAAACAACGGAGGGAACGAACTGAGGGCACTAACTGAAGGCAAAAAGTGAGGGCACCCACTGAAGACCACCAAGTGAAGGTCAGTTGCCCTGCCAACCAGAACGCATCCAGGTTCTAGGAAACAATCAGGTCCAGAATCCCCTGCATGCCTCCCCACACACTTGGAACTTGAAAGGACAGGCACACAGCTCACAAGGCCCCGCCCTGCCAGCGGCCCCGCCCCACCTTTCATTCACTGCTGCCTGCTGGGACCTTTCAGGTTTCTCACCGTGAAGAAATTCCTAGGGATCATCACCTTACGATGAATGATGCTAAAATTACTGAAACCCAATCTGCCTCATGCAGTGTCTGGGATTCACAGAACCCCCTTTTCCCCATAATCTCTGAAACATTTATGAACTAGAAATAAGAGACATTTCTGCAGGTGCTTTCACAAAAAAAAAACATAGCCATGAGGTAAGCCTACTCTCTAATATCAAGTTATATTTCATATGTACACATACATATCCCATCCACATATATTTGATTTATATTTTTGAAAATGACACACATGTTCAAATTAATGAGACTAATAGAAGAAATTTTCCAAAATTTACACACTAGGTATATCACATTTTTCTAATAATCACTTTCATAGAGCAGCTTAGAATCTATGCTTTCAACAAAGCAAGAGGCTGATGTAAGAGCAAACCACAAAAAATACAAGATTTTCAATGTGATCGTCATTACTACTGTTAACTAGAAATTACCCAGTGAATGCATTGTGAACTGCTTTGTGACTGTGGTGATTTATTTAGTCTTTCTGATCATTGGTTTGATTGTCTAAGAAATATGAGTGTACCAAATTTTATAAACTTGGTCTAAAAATTAATGGTCTAAAACAAATGAAAGAAAGTCCTCCTTGTCCACATGTTGAAAACTTACAAAACTGTAGACATTGTGTCCAGACTTTTACACACTTACCGTATAGAAGCCTCACAATAACCCTCTCTTTTAAATGACAAACATTTTGCCATGGTATTTACACACTTACCTTATGGAAGCCTCATAACAATCACATCTTCTATAGATGAGCAAACTGAGGCTCAGACAACTTAAAAACACATTCATCATCACATTATAAAGAGCGATGGACCTGGGATTCAAATCCAGTTTTCTCTGACACCAAAAATGGTGCAATTTAAGGAGGACCCAGTTATACCCAGAACACGGAGGGATCAGAACAAGTGATTCTCTTTTCTACCCCCTCGTGTGTGAATTTCAATGGCTTGCACTGCCTCAGAACAATCCTAAACTCCCTCCCAGGTTGCCTTGCAGTGGTTCCCTTTTCCTTGGGGATGATGAGGAATCTGCATATTTAGACCACAAGCATCACCTTTTAACAGGTGTATTGATCAAGAAATGAAATTTGCTAGGCCGTATGTTACTAAGTGTGAATTGTCCAACTTCTCTGCAATAAATAAAGGGGCTATTCCATGTAAAAAATCACAGCATCCACTGAATTTGCACAGAAAGATTTGGAACTGTGCTGCAGGAGCATCTTACTGACAGCTGCGCAGAAGACCAGCCAGAACACACCAAGCAGGAGCAGCTCCCAAGGCCAGGTGTGGTGGTTCTTGTCTGTCATCCCAACAAAGTGGGAGGCCAAGAGGGGTGAATCACTTGAGGCCAAGGTTTGAGACCAGCCTGGGCAACACAGTGAGACCCTGACTCTACAAAAAAAATCATTTTTTATTATTAGAATACCTCTAACCCTCAGTCATTACTTTAGGAGGGAGAGCTCTGCTTAGAACTCAAGATATGAAATTGGGAGTCCCGATGTGGCTACTTAAGTTTAAATACAAGAGCTGTCAGACATTTCCTCTATGGTAATGAAATCTGTAGCATCCATTTTGTATTTTGAAAACTTAGTTTTCTGCCAGCCTAGTCAAAGGAGAAGAGGACCCAGAAGTGGGCATTTGGGCAGGGCAATGAAAAGCAACTGGTTGGATGCAACAGGGAAAGAAGAAGGGGTGGGGAGTCGAGTCAGAGCAAGTCCTCCTGCTCGGGGGCCTGGGCCTAGGAAAGCGAACTAGGGGCAGGAGGGAGGAGCCCTAGGCTGCGGATGCCTCTCGGAGGAACGAATATTTGGTGAGCAACGGCCAGAGGAGCTCCTAAGGCCAAGCGGTATCTGTAGTCTCCCTACCTTTTGGCGTCTTCTGGTCGCCAATGTGTTGCTAGTCAAGGCTCCCGAGTCTGACGGGACAGGCTCCAAAGCAGTGGAGTCTTGTGCTACTCCCACCGCCACCTCGTGGATCTCAGAGCTGCAGGACGGCTCCAAACACCGCACCCTGAGCTGGCCCAGCTTGGGGCTGGCATTAAGGGACAGTGTGCTCCGGGCGCCTCTGCTCCTCTGTGCTGGGGCCTGCGCCTTTGCTGGCCGCCCACTCATAGACGTCAGAGCCTCAGGACAGCTCCGCAGAAGCCCTGAGCTGGCCCTGCCTTGGGCTGGCTCTGGGACATATGCAACAGGTCAACCTGGTCCCCATGGGACAACTCTGTTCTTCTCGGGCAGCTCGTGGTCCTTCGCTTGCCCCCACGCCTGCAGAGCTGAGCAACTGCCACCTTTTCCCAGGAAAGGCAACCAAATGCCACCAAGTGAAGGCACCCACTAAAGACACTAATTGAAGGCCGGTTCCCTACCAAGCATATTGCGTCCTGCTTAGGAGGAACCAATCAGGCCTTGAGTTTTCCCAGGCTCCGCCCTGCCATTTGTGATGTGGGAGTCCAGGCACTGGCTCTCAAGGCCCCCCCCCCACCCGCCACAGCAGCCCCGCCCCACCTTTTATTTATTAGTAACTGGTAGCAACTTTGAGGTTTCCTCATTGTGAATTATGAATATGAATTATGCTGAAATTACTGTATACCAATGTACCGCATGCACTATCTGACATTCAAAGAGCCACCTTGCCCAATCGCCTCTGATTTTTTTGGAAACTAGAAAAAAGACAAATTTCGACAGGTGTTTTCGGAACAAAACATTGCCGTGGTGGCTCAAGCCTGTAATCCCAGCTCTTTGGGAGGCCGAGACGGGCGGATCACGAGGTCAGGAGATCGAGACCATCCTGGCTAACACGGTGAAACCCCGTCTCTACTAAAAAATACAAAAAACTAGCCGGGCGAGGTGGCGGGCGCCTGTAGTCCCAGCTACTCGGGAGGCTGAGGCAGGAGAACGGCGTAAACCCGGGAGGCGGAGCTTGCAGTGAGCTGAGATCCAGCCCCTGCACTCCAGCCTGGGTGACAGAGCGAGACTCCGTCTCAAAAAAAAAAAAAAAAAAAAAAAAAAAAACATTGCCATGAGCTAAGATTACTCTGATGTCAAGCCTCATTTCATATATCAATACATATTCATATTCATAATCCAAAACACACATATTCAATTAAATTAACAAGACTAACAGAGGAAATTTTCTAAAATTATACACTAAGTACATCACATTTTTCTAATGATCACTTTGATAGAGAAGTTAGACTCTATGGTTTCCACAAATGAAGAAGCTCATGGAAGAGAAAACCACCACATAAAAGATTTTCAGTGTGATCATCATTGCTACTTTTAAGTAGCAATTACCCAGTAAATATATTGTGAACTGCTTTGTATGGTGATTTATTTAAACTTATTGGTCCTTTGATTATCTTAAAAATATGAATAATGCTAATTGTATAAATTGTTCTAAAAATAAAAGGAGAGAAAAAATATTTCTTTTTCATATACTGTACAATACAAAATTAAAGGCATTGTGTCCAGATTTTTACACACTTACCTTATTGAAGCCTCATAACAACCCATCTTTTAAATTACAGGTATTATTCCCAGATTTTTACACACTAATCTTATGCAAGCCTCATAAGAATCCCTTCTTTTATAGATGACCAAATTGAGGCTCAAAGGATTTAAAAACACACTCACCATCACTTCGTAATGAGTGTGGGAACTGGGATTCAAATCCAGTTCTCTCTGACACCAAAGGTGGTGCACCTTCACGAAGACCCAGTTATACCCCGCACATGGAGCAATCAAAACATGTGGATTCCCTTTCTGTACCCTTTTATGGGTGAATTTGAATGGCTTTCACGGCCTCAGAACAATCCTAAACTCCCTCCCTGCTTGCCTGTAGTGGACATCACTTCTTCTCTTTCATTATTAGGAATCTGCATCTTTGGACCACAAGCATCTCTGAACAATTGTTTTGATCAAGACACACTGTTTTCTAGGCCTTAGGTTACTAACTGTGAATTGTCTAGCTTCTCTGCAATTAAAAAAAAAAAGGGTTATTCTATGTAAAAAAATCACAGGATCCACTGAATTTGTGCAGAAAGGTTTGGAACTATACTGCAAGAGCATCTTACTGACAGATGTGCAGGAAGATTAGCTGAAACACACAAAACTAGAGCACCTCCAAAGGCCAGGTGTGGTGGTTCTTGCTTATCATGCCAGCAAAGTGGGAGGCCAAGGTGGGTGGATCACTTGAGGCCAGGAGTTCAAGACCAGACTGGGCAACACAGTGAGACCCTGTCTCTGCAAAAAAATCCCTTTTTATTATTAAAATCAAGAAGAGTACCTCTGACCCTCTGACATTGCCTTAGGAGAGAGGGCTCTGGCCTAGCACTCAAGATAATGAAATTGTGAGTCCCAATGTGGCTGCTTAAGTTTAAATACAAGAGCTGTCAGACATTTCCTCTATAGCAACGACATCTGTAGCATAAATTTTGTATTCTAAAAACGTAGTTTTCCGACAGCCTAGGAGAAGAAGAAGAGTGCCTAGAACTGGGCACTGGGGTAGGTAGAGGAAAGAAACCAGCTGGACACAGCAAGGAAAAAAGAGGGGTGGGGAGATGAGGCAGAGTCAGTCCTCCTGCTTGAGGCCTGGGCTTAGGATAGCAAACTAGGGGCAGGAGGCAGGAGCCCCAGGTGTTGGATTCCTCAGGGGAAATTTTGGGCCAGCGGCAGGCAGAGGAGCTCCTATACTTAAGTGGTATCCGAAGCCTCCTTACCTTTGGGTGTCTTCTGGTAGCCAAAGTACAACAGTCAGGAACCTCGCTGGCTCCCAAATTGGACTGGGCAGACTCCAAAGAAGTGGGGTCCGGTGGTACTGCCACCTCCACTTCCTGGATCTCAGAGCTGCAGGACAGCTTCACCCACCGCACCCTGAGCTGGCCTCGCTTGCAGATGGCATTGGGGGACGGCATGTTCAGGGCTCCTTCGCTCCTGTATATCGCGGCCTGTGCCTTCCCTGTCTTCATATTCATAGACCTCAGAGCCACAGGGTGGCTCTGCAAAATTGTTTTGCTGGCCCTGACTGGGGATGGTTTTGGTGCACATGCGACAGGTCAGTGTGGTCCCCATGGGGCACCCCTTCTCTTCTCGGGCAGCTTGGGCCTTCGCTTCCCCCAGTCTGCAGAGCTCAACAACTATCGCCTTTTCCTCGCAAAGGCATGGCTGGCAAGGGCAGTCCTGGGCCATGGGGTGGCACTGCGCTAGCAGCCTGCTCCTCGCGCCACCCCCACACCCTGCGCTGACTTGTCTGCTAAAAAACCCTGCCAGTGTCTGGTTTATTTTAGAAGGGTGTGGATGCAACAAGCCCGAGAGCTGTGACTGGGGGAGGAGAGAGCACAAACGGATTCATCGTCCTTCTGCCACTGCCCAACAACTGAAGACCACCAACTGAGGACCACTAACTGAAGAGAAACAACTGAGGTTAACAAGTGAGGGCACTAACCGAAGGCAACCAATGAGGGCACCCAGTGAAGGCCACCAAGTGAAGGCCGGTTGCCCTGCCAACCAGAACACATCCTAGTTCAGAGGAAACAATCAGGTCCAGAATTCCTGCTTGCCTCCCCACAAACTTGGAACTTGAGAGCACAGGCACATGGCTCACAAGGCCCCGCCCTGCCAGTGGCCACGCCCTACCTTTCATTCATTGCTGGCTGCTGGAACCTTTCAGGTTTCTCACCGTGAAGAAGTTCCTAGGGATCATCCTTTACAATGAACGATGCTAAAATCACTGAAACCAAATCTGCCTCACGCAGTGTCTGGGATTCATAGAATTCCCTTCCCGCATAATCTCTGAAACATTTACAAACTAGAAAGAAGAGAGATTTCTGTGGGTGCTTTCAGAAAAAGACATTGCCATGAACTAAGCCTACTCTATAATGTTGAGTCATATTTCATATATGCACATATAAGCACATATAAATCCAATCAATATGTACTCAATTTCCGTTTTTGAAAATAACAAATATGTTCAATCAAATTAAAAAGACTAACAGAAGAAATTTTCAAACATTTACACACTAAGTAAATCACATTTTTCTAATGATCGCTTTGATAGAGCAACTTAGAATCTGTGGTTTCAAAACACCAAGAGGATTATGTAAGAGAAAACCACAACATAATACAAAATTTTCAATGTGAAAATCATTGCCACTTTTAACTAGAAATTACCCAGTGAACGCATTGTGAACTGCTTTGTGACCTCGGTTATCTATTTATTCTTTCTGATCACTGGTTAGATTGTTTAAGAAATATGACTATCAACAATTTTATAAACTTCCTCTGAAAATTAGATGAGAAAAAATAATCCTCCTTCTCCATATACTGAACACTTAAAAAATTATAGGTATTGTGTCCAGATTTTTACACACTTACCTTATAGAAGCCTGAAAAAAAGTTCTCTTTTAAATTACAAGCATTTTGCCATGGTTTTTACACACTTACCTTATGGAAACCTCAAAACAATCATGTCTTTTATAGATGAGAAAACTGAGGCTTTGGATGTTTCTGGGGGAATCTTGGGCCAGCAACGGCCAGAGGAGCTCCTGAATTTAAGCAGTATCTGTTGTCTCCCTACCTTTGGATGTCTTCAGGTGGCCAGTGTGCTGCTGTCAGGTCCCTCGCTGGCTCCCAGATTCGATTGGGCAGGCTCCAAAGCAGTGGAGTCCGGCGCTGCAGCCACCTCCACCTCGTGGATCCCAGAGGTGCAGTACGACATCACCCACCACACCCTGAGGTGGCCCCCTTGCGGAGGACATTGGGGGACAGCATGTCCCTCTGGTCCTGTTTATTGCAGCCTGTGCCTTCACTGTCTGCACCCCCGTAGATGTCAGAGACACAGGCTGGCTCTGCAGAACCCTTGTGCCAGTCCTGACTGGGGCTGGCTTTGGTGTACATGCGACAGTTCAGTGTGGTCTCCATGGGGCACCCCTGCTCTTTTGGGGTAGCTTGGGTCTTCGCTTGCCCCCAAGTCTGCAGAGCTCAACACCTATCGCCTCCTCCTTCCAAAAGCATGGCTTGCACAGGCAGCCCTGGGCCATGGGATGGCACTGCACTAGCATCCAGTACCACGTGTTACCCCTGTACCCTGAGCTGACTTGTCTGCTAAAAAAACCCTGCTAACCTGTCTCGTTTATTTTAGAAGGGCCTGGATGCAACAAGCCTGAGAGCTGTGACTGGGAGAGGAGGGAGCACAACCGGATTCATCCTCCTTCCACCACTGCCCAACAACTGAATACCACCAACTGAAAGAAACAACTGAGGGAACCAACTCAGGGTGCTAAATGAAGGCAACCAATGAGGGCACCCACTGAAGACCACGAAGTGAAGGCCACTTGCCCTGCCAACCAGACTGTATCCTGGTTAGAGGAAACAATGAGGCCCAGAATCATTTCCATGTGTCCCCCCAACTTGGAATTCAGAGCTCAAGCACCAGGCTCACAAGGCCCCGCCCTGCCGGTAGACTCACCCCACCTTTCATTCATTGCTGGCTGCTGGGTACTTTCATGTTTCTCACTGTGAAGAAGTTCCTAGAGATCATTGCCTTATAATAAACTATGCTAAAATTACTGAAACCAAATCTGCCTCATGTACTGTCTGGGATTCAAAAAACCCTCTTTCCCCCATAACCTCTGAGATTTTTACAAACTAGAAAAATGACAGATTTCTGCAGCTGCTTTCAGAAAAACACATTGCCATGAGCTACACCTACACTATAATGTCAAATCATATTTCCAACATATACATACACATACATATTCAGTCCACACATATTCCATTTAAATTTTTGAAAATAACACACATATTCAATCAAATTAATAAGAGTAATAGAAGACATTTTCTAAAATTTATAGACAAAGTATAGCACAGTTTTCTAGTGATCATTTTGATACAGCAACTTAGAATCTACTGCTTCAACAAAAAAGAGGCTTAAGTAAGAGAAAACCACCACATAATACAAGATTTTAAATGTGATCATCATTGCTACTTTTAACTGGCAATTACCCACTGAATGTATTGTAAACTGCTCTGTGACTATGGTGACTCATTTAATCTTTGTGATCCTTGCTTTGATTATCTCAAAAGGATGAGCAACACCATTTTATAAACTTGCTCTAAAAATTAAATGAGAGAAAAATAATCCTACTCTCTATACTAAACACTTACAAAATCATAGGCATTGCATCCACATTTTTACACACTTACCTTATTGAAGCCTCATAATAACCCTATCTTTTAAATTACAAGCATTTTGCCATGGTTTTTACACACCTACCTTATGGAAACCTCAAAACGATCACGTCTTTTATAGATGAGAAAACTGAGGCTTTGGATGTCTCTGGGGGAACCTTGGGCCAGCAATGGCCAGAGGAGCTCCTGAACTTGAGCAGTATCTGTCACCTCCCTACATTTGGACGTCTTCTGGTGGCATTTTGCCCACCCACATTTTTACTCATTTACCTTACAGAAGCCTCATAAGAATCCCATGTTTTATAGATAAGCAAACTGAGGCTTTGAGGATTTGAAAACACATTCCCCATCATGTCCTAATGAGCGTTGGAACTTGGATTCAAATCCAGTTCTCTCTGATGCCAAAGGTGGTGCAACTTAATGAAGACCAAGATATACCCAGTACATGGAGGGATCAAGACATGTGGATTCCCTTTCTCTACCGTCTTATGTGTGGATTTCAATGGCTTTCACAGCCTCAGAACAATCCTAAACTCCCTCCCGTGTTGCCTCGCAGTCCTTCCCTTCTTCTTGGAAATGACTGGGAATCTGCATATTTAGACCACAAGCATCTCCTTAGAAAAGGTTTGTTGATCAAGAAATGAAATTTTTGGCCGGATTGTAGCTCAAGCCTGTAATCCCAGTACTTAGGGAATTCAAGGTAGGCAGATGACCTGAGGTCAGGAGTTCGAGACCAGCCTGACCTACATGCTGAAACCCTGTCTCTTCTAAAAGGACAAAATTAGTCGGGCCTGATGGTGCATACCTCTAATCCCAGCTACTCAGGAGGCTGAGGCCAGAGAATCACTTGAACCCAGGAGGCAAAGGTTACAGTGACCTAAATTAAAGGTATTGTGTCCAGATTTTACACACTTGCCTTACAGAAGCCTCAAAGAAACCCCCTCTTTTAAATTGTAAACATTTCTGCCACGGTTTTCACACATTTACCTTATGGAAGCCTCATAACAATCACATCTTTTATAGATGAGAAAACTGAGGTTTTAGATGCCTCTTGGGGAAGTTTGGACCATCCGCAGCCAGAGGAGCTCCTGAACTTAAGTGGTATCCGTCGCCTCCCTACCTTTCGGCATCTTCTGGGGGCCATTGTGCTGCTGTCAGGACCCTCGCTGGCTCCCACATTCGATGGGGCAGCCTCCAAAGCAGTGCAGTCCTGTGCTATTACCACCTCCACTTCGTGGATCCCAGAGCTGCAGGACAGCTTCACTCACCGCACCCTCCGCTGGCCTCGCTTCAGGCGGGCACTGGGGCACAGCATGCTCCGGGCGCCTCTGCGTCTGGATATTACGGCCTGCGTCTTCGCTGTCTGTACTCTCGTAGAAATCAGAGCCACAGGCTAGCTCTGCAGAACCTTGTGCAAGTCCTGGTTGGGGCTGGCTTTGGCACACATGCAGCAGTTCATGTGGACCCCATGGGGCAAACCCTGCTCTTCTCAGGCAGCTTGGGCCTTCGCTTGCCCCGAAGTCTGCAGGGCTCAACACCTATCGCCTCTTCCTGGCAAAGGCATTGCTGGCACAGGCATCCCTAAGCCATGGGGTGACACTGCTCTACCAGCCCGCATGCCATGTCATCTCCATACCATGACCCGACTTGTCTGCTAAAAAAAAACCTGCCAATGTGTCAGGTTTATTGTAGAAGAGCCTGGATGCAGCAAGCCTGAGAGCTGTGACTGGGGGAGGAGAGAGCACCAACGGATTCTTGCTCCTTCCACCACTGCCCAACAACTGAGGACCACCAACTGAGGACCACCAACTGAGGATGACCAACAGAAGAGAAACAACTGAGGGTATCAACTGAGGGCACTAACTGAGGGCAACCAATGAGGTCACCTGAAGGCTTCCAAGTGAAGGCCAGTTGCCCTGCCAACCAGATTGCATCCTGGTTCAGAGGAAACAATCAGGTCCAGAACCCCCTGCAGGCATCCCCACAAACTTGGAACTTGAGAGCACAGGCACATGGCTCACAAGGCCCTGCCCTGCCAGCGGCCCCGACCCACCTTTCATTCATTGCTGCCTGCTGGGACCTTTCAGGTTTCTCACTGTGAAGAAGTTCCTAGGGATCATCACCTACAATGAATGATGCTAAAATCACTGAAACCAAATCTGCCTCACGCAGTGTCTGGGATTCCTACACCCCCTTTCCCTCATCATCTCTGAAACTTTAACAAACTAGAAATAAGAGAGATTTCTGCAGGTGCCTTCAGAATAAAACATTGTCATGAGTTAAGCCAGCTCTATAAAGTCAAGTCATATTTCATATGTACACATATATATCCAATTCACATTTACATTTTTTAAAATAACACACATGTTAAATCAAATTAACAAGACTAACAGAAGAAATTTTCTAAAATTTACACACTAAGTACATCACATTTTTCTAATGATCACTTTGATAGAGCAACTTAAAATCTGTGGTTACATATCACCAAGAGGATTATGTAAGAGAAAATCACAACATAATACAAAAATTTCAGTGTGAAAATCATTGCTACTTTTAACTAGAAATTACACAGTGAATGCATTGTGAATTGCTTTGTGACCTTGGTTATCTATTTATTCTTTCTGATCATTGATTAGATTGTCTAAGATATATGAGTATCACCAATCTTACAAACTTGCTCTAAAAAGTAGATGAGAAAACAATCCTCCTTCTCTATATGCTGAACACTTAAAAAAAATTACACGTATTATGTCCAGATTTTTAAACACGTGTCTTACAGAAGCCTTATAGAAACCCTCTCTTTTAAGTTACAAGCATTTTGCCATGGTTTTTACACACTTACCTTATGGAAGCCTCATAACAATCACATCTTTTATAGATGAGAAAACTGTGGGTTTGGATGTCTCTGGGGGAACCTTGGGCCAACAACAGCCAGAGGATCTTCTGAACTATAGCAGCATCCGTTTCCTCCCTACCTTTGGGCGTCTTCTGTTTGCCAGTGTGCTGCTGTCAGGTCCCTTGTTGCCTCCCAGATTTGACTGGGCAGGCTCCAAAGAAGTGGAGTGCAGCGCTACTGCCACCTCCACCTCGTGGATCCCAGAGGTGCAAGACAGCTTCATCCACCGCACCCTGAGCTGGCTCCGCTTGCAGAGGACATTGGGGACAGCGTGTTCCGGGTGCCTCTGGTCCTGTTTATCGCAGCCTGCGCCTTCGCTGTCTGCACCCTGACTGGGGCTGGCTTTGGTGCACATGCGACAGTTCAGTGTGGTCCCCATGTGGCACCTGTGTTCTTCCGGGGTAGCTTGGGCCTTCGCTTGCCCCCAAGTCTGCAGGGCTCAACACCTATCGCCTCTTCCTGGCAAAGGCATGGCTGGCATGGGCAGCCCTGGGCCATGGGGCGGCACTGCACTAAAATCCCGGAACCCAGGTCACCCCTGTACCCTAAGCTGACTTGTCTGCTAAAAAAAAAAAACCATGCCAACCTGTCTAGTTTATTTTAGAAGGGACTGGATGCAACAAGCCTGGGAGCTGTGACTGGGGGAGGAGAGAGCACAAATGGAATCATCCTCCTTCCACCACTGCCCAACAACTGAGGACCACCAACTGAAGAGAAACAACTGAGGGAACCAACTGAGGGTACTAAATGAAGGCAACCAATGAGGGCATCCACTCAAGGCCACCAAGTGAAGGCCAGTTGCCCTGCCAACCAGAACGCATCCAGGTTCTAGGAAACAATCAGGTCTAGAATCCCCTGCGTGCCTCCTCACAAACTTGGAAATTGAGTGCACAGGCACCTGGCTCACAAGGCCCCGCCCTGCCAGTGGACCCACCCTACATTTCATTTATTGTTCGCTGCTAGGACCTTTCAGGTTTCTCATTGTGAAGAAATTCCTAGGGATCATTGCCTTACAATAAATGATGCTAAAATTACTGAAACCAAATCTGCCTCACGCAGTGTCCGGGATTCATAGAAGCCCCTTTTCCCCCCTTAATCTCTGAAACATTAACAAACTAGAAATGAGAGAGATTTCTGCAGGCGCTTTCAGAAAAAAAGCATTACCATGAGCTAAGCCTACTTTCTAATATCAAGTTATATTCCATATGTACACACACATATATATATATCCCATTCACATATATTCGATTTACATTTTTGAAAATGACACAGATGTTCAATCAAATTAACAAGACTAACAGAAGAAATTTTCTCAAATGTACACACTAAGTACATCACATTTTTCTAATAATCACTTTCATAGAGCAGCTTAGAATCTATGCTTTCAACAAAGCAAGAGGTTTATGTAAGAGAAAACTACCACAAAATATGAGATTTTTCAATGTGATCATCATTTCTACTGTTAACTAGAAATTACCCAGTGAATGCATTGTGAACTGCTTTGTGACTGTGGTGATTTATTTAGTCTTTCTGATCTTTGGTTTGATTGTCTAAGAAATATGAGTGTCCCCAATTTTATCAACTTGGTCTAAAAATTAATCATCTGAAAAATGAAAGATAATCCTCCTTGTACACATATTGGACACTTACAAAATTTTAGACATTGCATCCAGACTTTTACACACTTACCTTACAGAAGCCTCATAATAACACTCTCTTTTAAATGACAAGTATTTTACCATGGTTTTTACACACTTACCTTGTGGAAGCCTCGTAACAATCACATCCTTCTATAGATGAGCAAACTGAGGCTCAGACAACTTAAAAACACTTTCACCATCACATCATAAAGAGTGATGGACCTGGGATTCAAATCCAGTTTTCTCTGACACCAAAAATGGTGCAATTTAAGGAGGACCAAGTGATACCCAGAACATGGAGGGATCAAAACATGTGGATTCTCTTTCCTACCCACTCCTGTGTGAATTTCAATGGCTTGCACTGCCTCAGAACAATCCTAAACTCCCTCCCAGGTTGCCTTGCAGTGGTTCCCTTTTTCTTGGGGATGATGAGGAATCTGCATATTTAGACCACAAGCATCACCTTTTAACAGGTGTGTTGATCGAGAAATGAAATTTGCTAGGCCGTATGTTACTAAGTGTGAATTGTCCAGCTTCTCTGGAATAAATAAAGGGGCTATTCCATGTAAAAAATCACAGCATCCACTGAATTTGCACAGAAAGATTTGGAACTGTGCTGCAGGAGCATCTTACTGACAGCTGCGCAGAAGACCAGCCTGAACACACCAAGCAGGAGCAGCTCCCAAGGCCAGGTGTGGTGGTTCTTGTCTGTCATCCCAACAAAGTGGGAGGCCAAGGTGGGTGAATCACTTGAGGCCAAGGTTTGAGACAAGCCTGGGCAACACGGTGAGACCCTGTCTCTATAAAAAATCATTTCTGATTATTAGAATCAAGAAGAGTAGCTCTAACCCTCAGCCATCACTTTAGGAGAGAGAGCTCTGCTCTAGAACTCAAGATATGAAATTGGGAGTCCCAATGTGGCTACTTCAGTTTAAATACAAGAGCTGTCGAACGTTTCCTCTACTGTAACGAAAAATGTGGCATCCATTTTGTATTTTGAAAACTTGGTTTTCGGCCAGCCTAGGAAAAGAAGAGGGCGCTGAAGTGGACATTTGGGCAGGGTGACCAAAAGTAAACGGCTGGATGCAACAGGGAAAGAAGAACGGAGCAGGCATTGGAATCAGAATAAGTACTTCCTGCTTGGGGCCTAAGCCTAGAAAAGTGAACTAGGGGCAGGAGGGAGGAGCCCTAGGCTGTGGTTGCCGCTGGGGGGAACCTTGGGTGAGCAAGTGCCAAAGGAGCTCCTAAGGCCAAGCGGTATCTGTAGTCTCCCTACCTTTTGGCGTCTTCTGGTCGCCAATGTGCTGCTAGTCATGGCTCCTGAATCAGACCGGGCAGGCTCCAAAGCAGTGGAGTCTCGTGCTACTCCCACCGCCACATCGTGGATCTCAGAGCTGCAGGACGGCTCCAAACACCACACCCTCAGCTGGCCCCGCTTGGGGATGGTATTAAGGGACAGCGTGTTTCCAGCTCCTCTGCTCCTCTGTGCTGGGCCTGCGCCTTTGCTGGCCGCCCAATCATAGATGTCAGAGCCTCAGGAAGGCTCCGCAGAAGCCCTGCGCTGGCACTGCCTAAGGCTGGCTTTGGTGCACATGTGACAGGTCAGCATGGTCCCCGTGGGGCAACTCTGTTCTTCTCGGGCAGCTGGGGCCTTCGCTTGCCCCCACGCCTGCAGAGCTGAGCACCTGCCACCTCTTCCCAGGAAAGGCAACCAAATGCCACCAACTGAAGGCACCCACTGAAGGCTCTAACTGAAGGCCGGTTGCCCTGCCAACCAGATCGCCTCCTGCTTAGGAGGAACCAATCAGGCCTTGAGTTCCCTCCACGCGCCTCCCTTCCATTTGTGAAGTGGGAGTCCAGGCACTGGCTCACAAGGCCCCGCCCCGACAGCGGCCCCGCCCCACCTTTCATTCGTTGATAGCTTCCAGCAACTTTCAGGTTTCCTCATTGTGAATTATGAATATGAATTATTTAAAAATTACTGTAACCCAATGTGCTTCATGCACTATATGGCATCCAAAGGATCCTCTTTCGCCCATGGCTTGTGAGGGTTTTCGAAACTGGAAAGAAGACTGATTTCTGCAGGTGCTTAAAAAAAAACTTTGCCATGAGTTAAGTCTGCTCTGTGATGTTAACATAAATATTTCATATTTCATATATATATATACACACATGCGCTCAATAATAATATATTCAATTTACGTTTTTGAAAATAACACAAATCATTCAAACTAGCAAGTATAATAGGGAAATTTCCTAAAATTTGTACACTGAGTACATCATTATTTTAAATGATAGAGCGGCTTTCTAGATGCAGCCCTGTTCACGTTACTGGCATTTACCTTCTTTCATCAATCATGTCTTTAGAATCGACTCAAGGCAAGATGTGGTAGAGAAATGTAAAAATCAATTAGAGGAGCCATTTAACTAGTAGGTGAGACTGATAGGTGTACAAGCAACTTCAATAAAATGATATGTATTGAACGTACCTGGGGAGAAGTACTAAGATGGGCTCCAAAAGCCCTATATTTACGATTATGTAATCTTTATATTTAAAATACTAGTGATAAAATAAAATGTTCTCCTTGACCTCTCACATTTAATTTCCTGGTATTATCATCTACCCTCTCTATTCTAACTAAGCATTTCCTTCATAATCCCTAAGAAATAGCAAAACCACGCAAAATAAACATGTCAATCTTTGATTTGTTGTTGAAAGAAGTGTGTCGTTGATGCCTCAGTGTATTATTATAGAGTCAAACTCCCAGTGAGGAAGCAGCATGAGCTGGAATTCATGCCCTATTCTTTTTTTTTGCTAAATATTTTAGAAAATTAGAATTCTCTTAATGCTGTAAAGGGATCTTAACATGACGGGGATATATGTGTACTCTCCATGACAATGTACATTTTCTTTCTCTTAGTTTAGTGCAAAAATAGTACTTAAGGAACTTCTGTGGAATAATAGCAATTCTAAGTAACAACTAGAGTTGATTTTTCATAAGACAAAATGTATGAACTTTTATTGGTGTTTGTTCGATTTGAGACAATCTAGCTCCGTCACCCAGGCTGGAGTGTATGCAGTGTCGTGATCTCGGTTCACTGCATCCTCCACATTCAGTTTCAAGTCATTCTCCTGCTTCAACCTCCCAAGTAGGTGAGAGTACAGGCAGATGCCACCATGCCCAGCTAATTTTTGTAATTTTAGTAGAGACAAGGTTTCACAATGTTGGCCAGGCTGGTCTCCAACTCCTGACCTCCAGTGATCTGCCTGCCTCTGCTTCCCAAAGTATAAACATTTTTAAACATTTAACATTGACCTTTCCATTTAGAAATGCAGAAATTCATCAGGGTCCTGAGTAATTATAATCTATATTTATCTGCCCACAATGTTTACCATATGCATCTTCTCCAGCAAGTTATTCAGCATCCTTTCCAGAAGCATTCAACAGCCAGGAAAGCAGGCTACACCTCACCTACTCCTTCTTGGGCTAAAGATCTCAGACTTCATTTTGGAAAAATAATTAAAGACTCTTCTATCCTTACACACAACATAGAATAATCTGTTTAAGAAATTATTTTTGATCATCCACATTTTGATGCCAACCCCACATTTGGCAATAATGATTATATATGCAAATATTTTAGCCAATTAAATTGGAACCTATTCTTTCAAACATCTTTATAATCATTTTTGTTCTACTTAGTAACTTTAATGGAATAATTAGGTGTTTTTGATAAACCACATGAGTTATTCTCAATGACTACAAGATCTTATGACAGTTGTAATCAAAGGCATGGTGGCTCACGCCTGTAATCCCAGCACTTTGGGAGGATGAGGCGGGCGGATCACCTGAGGTCAGGAGTTCAAGACTAGCCTGGTCAACATGATGAAACCCTTTCTCTACTAAAAACACCAAAAAAAAAAAAAAATTATTAGGGCATCATTGTGGGCACCTGTAATTCCAGCTACTTGGGAGGCTGAGGCAGGAGAGTCACTTGAACCTGGGAGACGCAGGTTGCAATGAGCTGAGATCACACCATTGCACCCCAGCCTGGGCAACAAGAGCAAAACTCCACCTGAAAAAAATGGATTATTAAATATTGCTCTAGTATTTACTGTAAATTCAGCACTTTGGGGCACATCAGTGGGTATTTAGTTTTATTATGCTCCTAGAGTTTTTTTTCTATGATAGAATTTTGAAACATTAACTAAGGTAGACAAAATTTTAATAGTTTAATGAACCTAATTTACCATTTAATCAGCTTACTAATGATTAATACATTGCCAATTTTGCTTCACCTACGCCTCCACACACTTCCTCCATATTCCTAATTATTGCCTTAATTGAGGTATAATATATATGTCCCTCATTTTTTTGGAAAATAAAAACATCGTTTCATTTCCTCTACAAATATTTCTGCATGCATCTCTAAATGTTAATGACTTAAAACACAAACAGTCCGTGACATCATATGACCCTGAGACAAATCAGCAGTAACTCTTAATGTATCATTAAGTATTCAGCCAGTTTTCAAGGTTTTCCTACTGTCTTATACATTATTATCATCATCATTATCTTATAGTTACATTAATTGATTAATTTATTCATTTAGTTTTGACCATTGTCTCACTCTGTTGCCCAGGCTGTAGTGCAGTGGTGCAATTTCTGCCTTCTGGGTTCAAGCAATTCTCTGCCTCAGCCTTCCAAGTAGCTGGGATCACAGGCACCCACCACCATGCCTGGCTAATTTTTGTATTTTTAGTAGAGATAGGCTTTCACCATCTTGGCCAGGCTGGTCTTGAACTCCTGACCTTGTGATCCACCTGCCTCGACCTCCCAAGTGCTGGGATTACAGGTGTGAGCCACCGTGCCCAGCCTCATGGTTATATTAATTGGGATCTGAATAAGGAGTATACATTAAAATTAGATAAGACGTCTTCAGTTTCCTTTGATATCTTTGAGTATATCACCTACATGTGTCCCTACATTTTTATTCACTTGCACTCTATTGGTTCCTTTAGTTTTGACTGAAGAAACCAGATTATTTATCCTGTGTTATTTCAACATTCTGCATTTTTCTGATTGCATTCTGTGGTATTATTTATTGAACCTGGGATATAGTTTGGATGTCCCCTCCAAATCTCATTGATATGGTTTGGCTCTATGTTCCCACCCAGATCTCATCTTGAATTATGACCCCCATGTGTGGATGCAGGGACTTGGTGGGAGGTGGTTGGATCATGGGGGCAGTTCCCCCATGCTGTATTTGTGATAGTGAGGGAGTTCTCATGACATGTGGTAGTTTAATAAGTGTCTGGCATTTCCTCTTTGCTCTCTCTCTCTTGCTGCCATGTAAGATGTGCCTTGCTTCTCCTTCACCCTCTGTGATGATTGTAAGTTTCCTAAGGCCTCTGCAGCCATGCATAACTGTGAGTCAATTAAAACTTCCTTTATAAATTACCCAGTCTCAGGTAGTTTCTTTATAGCAGTATGAAAACGTACTCATATACTCATGTTGAGATATAATCGTCTGTGTTGGAGGTGGGGCCTTGTGGGAGGTGTTTGGGTCATGGGGACAGATTCCTCATAATCTGGTGCTGTCCCACTGATAGTGAGTTCTCAGGAGATCTGTTGTTTAAAAGTGTGTGGCACCTCCCCTGCTTGCTCTCTTGCTCCCAGTCTCTCCCTGTGAGAAGCCTGCTCCCACTTTGCCTTCTGCCATGAATGGAAGCCTCCTGAGGCCTCCTCAAAAGGTGAGCAGTTGC
Source organism: Macaca nemestrina (assembly GCF_043159975.1). Lineage (NCBI taxonomy): Eukaryota > Metazoa > Chordata > Mammalia > Primates > Cercopithecidae > Macaca > Macaca nemestrina. Next base: position 117,038,360 of record NC_092133.1, on the reverse strand, counting down.
CAGCACCATGCTTCCTGTAAAGCCTGCAGACCTGTGAGCCAGTGAAACCTTTTTTCTTTATAAATTACCAATGGGGATGGTGCTAAACCATTCACTAGAAATCTGACCCTATGATCCAATCACCTCCCACCAGGTTCCACCTCCAACACTGGGGATTGCATTTCAATATGAGATTTGGGGCAGGACACACATCCAAACTATACCAGTCAGTAAGACAATAAACACTTATGTGTCTATGACATCATAGGCACTATCCTGGGAAAAACTCTCTCCAGGTGAAGGCAAACAACTATTGGCTGTGTCGATTTACAGGAATTCTAGAGAAGGCACTGTAGATGCACAATTGAGAAATATTAACTGGGAGCAGGTACAGCTGATAGAAGGGCATGTGAGTGTCCAAATTTATGCTATTGTTTACTGCTCTCAAATTCTGTACAAATCTCCACCCTCAGCCCAGGCATGGTGGCTCATGACTAATCCCAGCAGTTTGGGAGGTCAAGAAGAGAGAATATCTTGAGATCAGGAGTTTGAAACTAGCCTGGGAAATATAGTGAGATGTGAGACCTCATTAAAAAAACAAAAACAAACAAACAAACAAACAAAACAACCTGGGCGCAGTGGCTCATGCCTGTAATCCCAGCACTTCGGAAGGTCAAGGCGGGCGGATCACAAGGCCGGGAGATCAAGACCATCCTGGCCAACATGGTGAAACCCCATCTCTACTAAAAATACAAAAATTAGCTGGGCATGGTGGCTCATGCCTGTAATCCCAGCTACTCGGGAGGCTGAGGCAGGAGAATCACTTGAACCAGGGAGTCAGAGGTTGCAGTGAGCCAGATCGTGCCACTGCATTCCAGCCTGGCAACAGAGCAAGACTCAGTCTCAAGAAAAAAAGTCTTCATTCTCTACCATTTGGTAGAGAATACAGGGGTGTTGTAGGGGTTGGTACAGGAAATAATGAATCCCTTTTTTAGATAATCTTGTATGATAGGGACAATTCCATCTATGTCTTACTATCAAGGAGGATACTATACAAAGTTGGGGAGCAGTATCTTTAGGAATATTTTTCCCGTGTCTGTATTTGACTGGGACCATAAGTGGGAGAGGATGGCCTTAACCAAATGCTCCACTTCTGGGGTAATTTGAAAACTGGGGAGGCTAAAAGGAGTTTTACAGTTCTCTGCCTTTTGTTACACTTTTCTCTCTTCTCTGCTAACATTTCCCTTTCCGTCTTTAGTTCATTTCCCAGACACAAGATGATGTTTTACCATTACTAGTACTAAATTATGGTACATTGTCAGGATGTTTCTCTAATTTGTTTTGTTTGTTTTGGGTTGTTTTTGTTTTGTCTCCTGGCTCATATTCCAAAAAAATTTCACCTTTTGATAAAAAAAATATATATATATGGTCATTATGAATGTTGAGGAGATCATGGCCCAAAAGATTGAAAGGGATCTCAGGGCATATTAGGAACACGTGGGACAGACTGAGTGGGTCATATTTAGGGCCCTCAGTTGGTGGGGTACCAAACCTGACAAAACTGTAAGGTTAGAGGTTTTGATTTAAAACATGAGGTAGTTTTTCTAGATACACCCATGAAGATAATCCTTTCATTACTCCGAGGAATGAGGTTTCTAAACAAGGTGGGATTTATAACAGATATGGGTGTTCCTGTGTCAAATAAGGATGGTTGATGATTAATCTCTCCTAATTGTTTGTCAAGGTAGAATACTGGGAGAGGTGAAACACTTTAACTTCCTCAGAGCACCCCTGGTCTTCCTGAGTTGTATCCTCCTGCTGTGGCTTCCATTTCAGCCTAAAGCAGTCCCTTTTCAAGTGTCCCAGTCTTTTACATTAGTAACAGGCTGAGGGAAGAGTCCTCACACTGGGGCGGTTTAACATTTTTCTGTGACTGAGAGGTTTGAGAAGTTAATTGTGTTGGGAGAAAAGCTGAGTGTTGGGAAAGAAGCTGAGACAGGGCTTGGAACATGTCCAGGGTCCAGGGTCTAACACCCCTCGTGGCCTTTGGAATGTGTCTGGACTTGCTGGCTCCTTGCTTCTGGCACTCCCATTGTCTCAAGTAGCGGTATGTTTCAGAAAAAAATGCTAAACCGCCACAGCTGTGGCTCATTCGCTTGATGCACTGCTTCCTTTCAACCCCATCCTTACCACCTGTTTCTTTGTTTGATCACCAATAAATAGCATGGTCTCCCAGATCTTGGGGCCTTCGCAGCATCCATACTAGCGTTGGCCCCCTGGTCCCACTTTCTCTCTTGTCTTTTCTCATTCCTTTGACTCTACTGGACTTCGTAGTCCCCATGGCCTGGTGTTGGGTCTGATCACCCCAACAAATTGCTTTAACTGTAGATGCATAACTTGGGCAGTCTATAGCACAGGATAACTTCTCAGCTAAGGTAACCAGTTTGTTAGTCCCAGCCATAACCCAATTTACAAGGGCGGCTAAATCATCATCTGGTCTGTTTTAAAAGTTTGCATTTAATAACGTATCATTTTTAGTGTTTTCAAAGCAATCAGCTGACATCTTGCAATACCGTTGCAAGTTTTACTAAAACATGTAAAATGATCTGATTCTTTTGGGTTCTGGTGGCACTGCTAGATTTTATTCAATCCACAACCCTTTGGAACACTGAGGGAATGATATTTAGCAGAGCAGGCGCTCACTCCCAGACATCTTTGGGCCTGTCTTCTGGACTTGTGGGGGTTGATTGTTGTCATTCTATTGGGCCTTTGAGGATCAAGTCTGCTAAAGGGTCTGATCTCTATGTTTTTTCTAGCCATTCCTTAGCTTTAGCATCTGAAACAAGCATGTGTACCAGTTGGTAAAGGTCTGAACGACCTGGGTCATAGTTCTGATAATGTGCTCAAATTCATGGGCAAACCCAGTTGGATCTTTATGGAGGTCAGGAAATTCTGTAACTGTGCCTCGTAGAGCCTCTGACCAGAATTGATAGACAAATGCTGTGGTTCCTCTATCTGTTATTGGTTGTTTTCAAAACAGGGCAATCATGAGAAATGTCCCTATAGGGTCCCCCTTTTCCCATCTTCCAGATGAGAGGGTGACACTGGGGCTGTCAGAGAATCAGCAGGAGGTAGAGTCTTGGAAGTTAGACCCCCTGCTGCCTTCTGTTGAGTGAGTAGCAGTCAAGGAGGGGAAGATGGTAGACTGGAGCATGCATGAGGAGGGAACAGATCTGGTTCAGGAAACTCAAAGAGGTTGGGGTAAAGTAGGGGTATACTTGGAGGTGGGGAAGGCACCAAGAGGGAAGTAAATGATTCTGAAGATTTCTTTGAGATAAAGCACTAGAGGGTTCTCAGCATCTCTAAGTTGCTTCTTGGTCTTCTGTAAGGAGATGAGGCAATCTTCCCCCATTTTGCTCCTCTCCAGATATCACTGAAAGCAGCTCTCCCATTCTGGCTGTTTAGTTTTTGTGCATGCCTTTTCTATTCTAGTTCACAGATGCACTAATTTGGGCATCTCAGAAGATCCCCATCTCGGCGATTGTAACTTAAGAGTCTGCTTTGGTTATAGTTGTCCATTTGACCAAATATTTGCATGACAATTCGCCAAAAGCATTTTGCAAATACCCAGCCAGAGTTTCTAAGGTTGTAACTTTTTGTTGCACAGCTGCTGGGATTTTAGCCAATGCAGAGGCCTAATTTTCCATAGTTTAGAGTTCTCCTTCAGATATTATTAAGTCGGTGAATGTGTCAGACTCAAAGTGTGCTGCCTGCGGACCTAGCTTTCCAGGGCAATTACTCTCTGAACTGGTTTGGTCCACCTGTGTCACAACTACCTGGCACAATGTGTCAGGGGCTTAAGATGTGGGAGGGGTCAACTCCTTATATGCACCTGCCAGGTGAGAATAGGCCCTAATTATGTTCTCCTGAGGGAGAAACCTCATTGGAGCCACTGCCGCTCTTAGGAGGCATTCCTCCCAGACACCCTCACATGATTCTCAGTCACCTGAGAATGCCCTGAAAGGCTGAGAAAAGCATGGTGCTCTTTTTTCCTTTGGAGTGAAAATTCCACGCTCATAGGCTAGAGGGGTTTAGAATTCATCAAATCTGACAGGTTTGAGACCAAAACATACCAAAACCACCACCACCACCACCACCAAAATCCCAAGAAGATAGAAACAAACAAACAAAAACAGCTAAGCAAAACAATGATCACACAAATTACACAATTTCTGAGAACTCCAATTGTAAGTTGAAATTAAGACCAGCTGGTTGCTAAAACTTTCAGTCATTATAATTTGCAAGACAAACTCCCAACTCAGCTCCTTACCTAGCAATGGGGCCCAGATTGAAGACCACGCTCCACCCACACAGAAGCAGACAAGCTCAGCTTCCTTGATGGAAACCAGCTGAAACTCCAAGGAAAAAAGTTTACAGCAAAATAAACCTCAGATCTTACAACTGCCTTGTGAGAACCTGGGCAGAGGACCCAGATAGACCATGCCTGAACTCCTGACCCACCCAAACCGTGAGATAATAAGTGTGTGTGATTTTAAGATGCTAAGTTTGTGATGGCCTATTATGCAGCAATAGGAAACCTATACAATAATGAAGAATATTCATTATAAAAACAAAAGCCTGCCATCTACATACTTATTGAAAAATATTGCTTCCCCTTTGTAATTTCAACAAAATATGGATGCCTACTGTTTCAACCCTTTTATTCAACATCATTCTTGTAGTAGGAAAGAAAAACAAAAACTCCAGGAATTGGAAAGGATACAATACTGTCACTATTACAGATATTTTTGTGTGTATACGGGAAATCCAAGATTCTACAGATAAAATACTCAAATAGAAAATATGAATTTATCAAGATAGCTGAATCCAAGTTTAATACATAAAATACTGATTTTACTTCTATAAGAAACAGGAAATAAAATGTAAGAATAGAATCAAAAGTATCAAATAACTGGGAATAAATCTAAAAATGTATATATGCAAGATCTCTGTAAGTTAACAAGACAGAATAGGCCGGGCGCAGTGGCTCATGCCTGTAATCCCAGCACTCTTGGAGGCCGAGGCGGGTGGATCATGAGGTCAGCAGATGGAGACCATCCTGGCTAACATGGTGAAACCTCGTCTCTACTAAAAATACAAAAACAAAATTAGCCGGGCATGGTGGCGGGCACCTGTAGTCCCAGATACTCGGGAGGCTGAGGCGGGAGAATGGCGTGAACCCAGGAGGCAGAGCTTGCAGTGAGCCGAGATTGCGCCACTGCACTCCAGCCTGGGCAAAAGAGTAAGGCTCCGTCTCAAAAAAAAAAAAAAAAAAAAAAAAGAAAAAATAAAGACAGAATAACTCAATATTCTAAATGTCTTTTGTCCCCAAATTATAGACTCAATGCAATTCCAATAAAAAATGCTTGCTTTGTAGAGCTCGGCATGTTGATTATAAATGGTATGTGGAGTCCTATTCTCCTTTTTCTTCCTGAACATTTCAGTTCAAAAGTATAGGGACTAAGTCTGGAAACAAAAACACAGTTGTGGTGGCCCAGAGTGAGGGGCTGGAGTCTGGATAAAATGAGAACGGCCTAAGTGTGGGAGTGAAGCAGCATTACTGTTGGAGTAATATCTGAGGTTCATTGTCTCACGCCAGGGAAATCAAGGATGTGGACACACAGGGGTGAGGTTAAGAGCAGAGGTTTGATAGGTGAGAGAAAGAGAAAAGCTCTCCCCTGCAGAGAGAGGGTCCCGGGCAGGTCTTCCAGTCTGTGGCAAAATGCACACGGTTTTATAGATGAGCTTAAGGCAGTGGTGTCTGATTTACACAGGGCACAAAAGATTGGTCAGACCAGGTGTGCCGTTTGCATAAGGTGCAAAAAACTGGTTAGGGCTAGGTGTGCCATTTGCATAGTGCATGAAAATCTGGCCGCCCCCACCCTAATCTTTTATTATGCAGATGAGTTCTCTGCCTGGCCAGCACCATGTTGCCTGTTCCTTTAATGTACAAAGAAAAGGGAAGATGGAGCCTCCATACTGAAAGTACGTCGCCCTCAGGTAGCCCTTTTCTATTGGCACAATTGCCAGCATTCACCCATGCAAGCTTCCAGCTTGCTTATCTATGTCAGCAGCTCGATTTTTCAGGCTGCTCCTTGTTAGAAATGATTTGGGACCTGCTTTTTGTTAAAAGAGAAATTCTGCCAAGGACTCTTTTACCCTTGCTATCTGCCTAAATAATTTCTATCTCCTATGTCAGGACTGTCACCCTCTACAGGGTTGGAGGTCAAGTAAGGGCACCCCTGAAAGGTAGATGGAATAGAATGAGGTATCAAAGACAGAGTCAGGAGGCAACCACACGGGGGAAGGGATAGTCCCACATGGGTTTACAGCATTTGAGGTGGAAGCATCTACATAAGAGGGTGGCCTGGCACAGGGTGTCTGGGAAAGGATGGAGTGAAGACAGCATCAGCTTGGGAGGAAAAGCGGTGGAGGCAACCTGATGAAGGGTGCTGGAGTCCAAGGGGGACTGGGGAGCACAGTTGCTTAGGGGCTGGGACACAAGAGATTGGTTACACACACGGGGATTGAACAAATCAGTAAATATAGCAGATTCTTGAACAACATCATTTCATTGTCACACTGATGAGAAAAAGAATTCCCAACTGGGCTCCCATCTATGTGGAGGTTGCACATTCTCCCCTTGTCTGTGTGGGTTTCCTCCAGGTATTCTGGTTTCCTCCTACATCCCAAAGCTGGGCATGTTAGGTCATGTGATGTGCTGATGTCATGACATGGTCCCAGTTAGAGTGAGGGCGGGTGTATGTGAGTGGCCCTGCAATGGGATGTGTCCTGTCCAGAGCTGGTTCCCACCCTGCACCCCTAAGTGCAGGAGAGGCTCCGACAATGTGTAACCCTGAACTGGAATAAGCAGGTTAAGAAGAACAAATGAATGCAAATTACTATAAAATAAAATGTTGTAGGGTCTATGGTCATAATACAAATGCTGCAGTACACAATTATGTGGTATGAAAGTGCTCCATGAGCCTGCCGTATTTGTGACTATTTTTGGACACAAAAATAGTGTTCAGATAGCTGCATGAGGGCAGCAGGTGCTCCTGACAATTTTTTCACTTTGCATCATTTATTCCTTGATTTAACACAGCACCACCACTACAACCACTATCACTCACTGATGCACCCAAAATTGGGTAGTATCTTAATTTTTTAAATTAATCTTTCCTAAATATACGTAGAGCTCACATTTACTTCAATGTTTAGTATTCATGTTTTGGGGTCTTCACTTACAAGTTTAGTGATGTTTTTGTGACCAACGATATGTCAACGATATGTATGTTTTATTTGTATCATTTAGCCTATGGCAAAATTGGTTCTGTTATATGTCATTTCACTTAAAGTCAGATTCCAAAGCCTATCGACAGCATGAAGTAAGTACTTAATATATATTCAGGATGAAGGGGGACAGGTTCAGAAGGACACAAAGTCGGCTTGAAATGGCTACTGTTGGCCAAATCCAGGGGCATCTGAACACCAAATTAGTAAGATTTCCCCTCTCCCCCTATTTGTTCACTGGTTTTGTTGTATTTATCAATATAGAAGGGATAAAGGAATAAGAACATCATCATTTGGTAACCATCATAATAACTGATTCAAGCACAAATCACCAATGAAAGGCTTGATCTCATGGCTGAAGTTCTGAGTAGTAGCCAGATATTTACAAAACCTCAAAGTATCTTTATACAAGATACTTATTAAATACAAAGTATATAGTAGCTTTACCATGGACAAACATGGCAGGATGTGGACTTCGATTATCTGAACAAACCAAATAATCAAAGTCAACATTGGCCAGTAATGGAAGCAAGTTGACAGCAGATGCCTCCAGATGCTGCACTGCAGAGAACTCAGCCTGCGTGAAAGCCCTGCCCAAATGGCACAACCTGAAGCTAATCATGAGAAAACATCGTACAAACCAAAATGGAGAGAAAGCCTACAAAACAGCTGACCTATACTCTCCAAAAACATAAATTTGATTGTCATGCAACTGTCCCAGATTAAAGGAGACTAGAGAAACGGGACAATTGGACCAACACAGCACACCTGGTGAAAATCCCCCATCTTGAATTTTCCTCGGCTATCAAGGATATTTTGGAGACAACTGGCAAAATCTGCATGAGGTCTATAGATTAGATATTAACATTGAGCCAATGTTAATATCCTGATTTTGACCATTAAACTACACTTATGTAAGGTAATTCCTTGTGTTTAGGAAATATGCATTATTTAGAAATAAAGAGGCGTCATGTCTGCAACCTACAAACAGTTCAGAAAAAATATCTGTCATAAGCACCTATATTCATATTTATCTGGAGAGAGGGAGGAAAAGGGGGAGAAAGGATGAAGTAAATGTAGTAAAATGTTAACATTTAGGGAATAATATCCAAAAATTATTTGTACTACCTCTTACAATTTTTCTGTAAGTCTGAAATTGTCAAAATAGAGTATTTCTTAAAAGAAAAACAAATTTTAATAATGATATTAATGAATGATAACCCATTGAATAAAATAAACCATGAACCCATATTGATAGAAGTAAATGAATAAATTGAGGGTTTGATGAGGAACAGAGATATGTACATAGTCTCAAATTACCTCCCCATAAAATACTAATTAACTACAAGGTGAAAAAATAACATTACAGAGGAGAAATTCAGCAGATACCACTGTTAGTGATCAATGCTAACATTGCCAGTAACAGGGCAAATCAAAACTGTAGGGTCACAGGTAAGATGCAATGAGAAGATCACTGGGTCACTTCTGTGATACTCCTGCCAAAAAATCATGTAATCTAAATCTAATCACCATGAAACCCAATTGAGGGACATTCTATATTACTGGACTTTACTCTTCAAAATACTCAAGGTCATGAAGGTCAAGGAAAGACTGACGAACTGTTCCAGACTGAAAGAATCTAAGAGATACAACAACTAAATACAAGCCGTGGATTGGAATGGGATCCTTTTGTTATAAAGGACATTACAGAGAAGTAACAAACTAGAATGTATTAATGTTGACTTCCTGATTGCAATGTTTGCACTGTAGTTACATAGAATGTCCTGACTTGTAGGAATGCCCACTAAAGTAATCAGGGGTGATGGCATAATGTCAGTAATTTACTCTCAAATGGTTCAGAGGGGAAAGTCTTTGTATTAAAATTTGGAAATTTTCTCTAAATTGAAGACTATTTCCAAAAGGTTAATTAGAAATAAATAAACAGAAAAGGTGAATTAGGCAAATCTTATTTCTCCCTGAGAAGAGCTATATAAATCAGTGCTTAAAATTGTGTATATTTGATGGCACTGTAACGATTGTTAATACATCCAAACATGAACAATGACCATAGTTCCTCCACAACAAAATGACATCTAAGTCCAACTCCACCACTACATATAGTGATAAAAATTACAAAATACAAAGAAGTCATCAATTAACTGCACTAAAGTATTAATGACAACTTCGTGGTTTAGCTGTTTAAACAGCTGACATTTGGGCACTTTGAGTATGTAAAACTCAATATTCCTGGTTTTCACTGGCAAAATCCACTTAAAAGTTAAAGAAGCCAAGTAACATTGTTTAAAATACTATACAAATTTTGATCTGACACATATGATACAAAAATATTTTCCTTTAATAAAGATTTTTACATGTCATATATTAATATTTAATGAGAAACAATTAAAATGTCACATAAACAGCCCAGTAATAAAATTTTATCTTTCAGATCATATAATTTTTCTTTAAAACCTGTACATATTCTCTTGATGCTTTCCAAACCAGATCTTGATTTAGATTTGACTCATCAGTAGATCCTAGAGGAGAAGCTATTGATCCAGATTCCAATTCAGCAGCAGCTAAAATGAAAAAGAAAGAATTATATTCTTTACCTAAAAGATTTCAAAGTTAACTAAGTGAAAGTCAGTAAAAGAGTTGAGAATTTTGTCAGTTTTAATAAAGAAATATATCTATGCACAACTATTATACAAGATTACTATTAAATATAATTTGCCTGTGGTTGCACATTGAATTAATTTATCCTTGTGGTTAAATATCAGAGCTTCTCTTCATTCATTTATTCAACAACCATGAGCAAAGTAAGCACTGGAATTACAAGATGAAGATGATATGATCCATCTCTAACAAACATATGCTATAATCTGAAAAAACAGACAAACATACAATTTCCATACAGAGTCACAGATACCATGAGAGGTATAAGACAGGACACTACTGGAACACACAGAACGGACACCTATCCCAGGTCTGAGTCAATAACGTAGGCTTTTTGATGGAGGCAATGTGCAGACTGATACCTGAAGGACAAGGAAAACATGCCAGACAGAAGGAAGACGCAAATGCCAAGAGCTGGAGCTGAGGAAGCTCCCTGTGGAATTCCACGTGGTCTAGGGTGGCTGGATGCCAGAGCAAAGGGGCCCGGAGAACAGTAAGGGGTGAGAAATAAGGCTGAATGACATGACAAGGACCACATTGATGTGGGTATTTTTATTCCACGCTAAGGAACTTGGAGCTTCTCCTGAGGGCAAAGGGAAACCAATGACAAAGTAAATGACTGGAGATTTAAAATGTCACCTGTCAAGAGACTGCTTATGAACTGTAATTCCAGACTAGGTATTACTAGGTAAGTCTGGGGTCTTTGGGCCTTAAACCACCACCATACCCCTGAGAAGTTGATGATGCCTTTGTTTTCTAAGAATAATTTCTGCATGCTGGCTACAGTTCTATGGGAATGGCAGAAGTGAAGAAAGTGTAGAGGCGAAAAAAAAAGAGCTGCAAAGACTTCTTGAGATTTTTTTAAAGCTATGGAACATGATGAATTAATGAGACAAAGGAAGTATACTCTCCACTATGAATATTTATGTTTTCACATCTTTCATTAGATGTGTGTAAGAAAGAACATTTAATGTAGTATCTATTAGCCAAACAATGGAAAGGGATCCCACTCACCATTTACAGTTTATTTCAGAAATCAATTAATCAATCTAAATTTAATTCATGAAGTTTGGCAACATACCTTCTTCGAGTTCTCTAGTTATATTATTTTCTAACTCCTGCTGCATCTGAAATAAGTCAAATGTTATTTATACTGTTTAAGTTACACAAGAGACATTATCATGGGAATGATGTATCACTTACAAAACGTGGCCTGTAATACTCTTAAAGACTACACTTGATTGCTTAAATATAAAAATAATCACATAAATAAAATTCCTACTTGTTTTAAGTTTAGATTTTAAAAATGTGTAATGTTGTTTAATCTAATAAAAAGTACAATTAATATTGGTCTATTGCATATACATAATGTCAGAAAGGTGATATTTTCTCTTTTTAGTACAAGGTTAAACAACTGAAGTCATAGTTTGCAATGAATGCATTACTTTGAAATTCTTAGCAAAACTCTGACCTTTATAAAGCTTAATCAGTTTTTTCACTTTAATGGATTTTTCCTTAAAATAAACTTTCTGGTGGGGCACAGTGGCTCAAATCTATAATCCTAGCACTTTGGGAGGCCAAGGCAGGCAGATTGTCTGAGCTCAGAAGTTCGAGACCAGCCTGGGCAACATAGTGAAATTCCATCTCTACTAAAATACAAAACAAATTAGCCAGGTATGGTGCTGTGCACCTGTAGTCCCAGCTACTCGGGAGGCTGAGGCAGGAGAATTGCTTGAACCCAGGAGGTGGAGGTTGCAGTGAGCCGAGATTGCACCACTGCACTCCAGCCTGGGCAACAGAGCGAGACTCCATCTCAAAAAAACAAAAACAAAAACAAAAACAAATAAAACACTTTCTATTGTCTACTTTTAGAAAATTAAAATTTTAAAGTATGTTTTATGCTATTTTTTGGTACAAAATCATCAATATATACATGAAGAAAGTGATACTATCATAATGTCATGTGAAGATTCTACTGGCAAAAAAGTAAGTGAAAATAAGTATTATCCTACCTATATATTATAAGTAACATTTCTTTATTCATGTAAACACAAAGATTTCAGAAAATTTGCTCAAAAAGTGATAAATATAAGTTAAAGCTAGTTTTCCAGTTTAGTTTCTTTGATTCACAACTTGGTAAAATTATAAACAAAAACAATATGTATAGCTCTTTAATTGTAATTTTGATTTCAAAAATTAGTACCAATTTTTTAAACATCTAATTTTATTTATATACTTAACTATGAAATGTGTGGGAATATTTCAAACTATATTGCAAGTGGCCCATTTAGAGTGCTCTTATTTAAATCTTTTTTATAAAAGGTATTCTCTCTCTAAATACCCAGAACGCGGTCTGAAACAGCACACTATATAGTGAGCATAACAGGCACTTTGTGGTGATAATCATAATATGATATCCAATGCTTTTACAAATGTTAGGCATGAAGATAAAATTTTTTGACTAACAGGTTTCCCAATTTTTTGTAAGACTGTTTTCCATATATTTCTGACAGTAACATTACAGACAGGCCTTATAAACTGAATAATGTGACAACAGCATTAGCAGACAGGTCCTGTAAAAGTAATAACTCAATACCAAATAAAAGGAGAAGCCTTTATTGAACAAATCTTATATTGCTATTCATTAATAAACATGACATAAATATACATTTTTACATGACTTATATTAAGGAACTACTAATGTAATGTAGTTTCTCGCTTCTCCTAAATATTTATTTCCTACGTGTAATAAATTTTATTTCTTTATACCCTATTTACAAATACTTTCACAATATGTATATTTTGCTTAGATAAAAATGAAATACTCTTAGCAAATTGCTTACTCTAATACTGAAGAAATCTTAACTGTCTAGACAGAGAATACTTCTTGTGTAACAAATTTAAGTAGAGATTATTTTCCCCCCCTCACTCTGTTGCCCAGGCTGGAGTGCATTGCCGCAATCTCAGCTCACTGAAACCTCCGCCTCCCAGGTTCAAGCAATTCTCCTGCCTCAGCTTCCTGAGTAGCTGGGACTACAGGCATGCACTACCACGCCCAGCTAATTTTTGTATTTTTTTGTAGAGACGAGGTTTCACCATATTGGACAGGCTGGTCTTGAACTCCTGACCTCGTGATCCACCCACCTGGGCCTTCCAAAGTGCTGGGATTACAGGCATGGGCCACCACGCCGAGTGTGGTGAGTATTTTACCACATAAATGACAACTGAGGGCAACTACTTTTGAGAAAAGGACACCAAGTCAGACATAAAGGCTCAAAGGGAAAAGTGGCAGACCCAGAACCCAGGAGGGAGCGGCTCTGGGAGGGACACTCGAAAGCTTAGGAAAAGGGTCATGTGTGTTGACAAGTCTGGTTTTGTCCTGGCTGATGGGAAACTGGGAAAGTTTTACCTATATTCAAAGTGAAAACTGGCAAATATTAAATGACTTTGAAAAAGTTCCTTTCGTTCCTACTTTATCATTAAATCACACATTTAAATCACACATTTTCCTCATATTTCCCTTAATACAAATTTAGAATTATTGTCTCCAGTTAAATAACTTAACACAGTGCCTGATACAGACTACGGAAGAAAAAAGGAGATAAAAATGTATTGGTGACATTAATAACTGTCCTATTGAGGTAGACAAGGTGCCATCAATGGTTTTTGAAATGGATAGAGCAATAGTTTAGGAGAAAGTGAACACTGCTAGAGGAAATTAAAAAGCTTAATAAATTACTAATCTCTTATGCTAATAATTTAATGCATAATACAAAATCAAAAGCTATTATAGAGTAAAATAAATAAACTATGTTTTATAAAAATGCTCCTCCTGGCCAGGCGCGGTGGCTCACGCCTGTAATCCCAGCACTTTGGGAGGCTGAGACGGGCGGATCACGAGGTCAGGAGATCGAGACCAGCCTGGCTAACACGGTGAATCCCCGTCTCTACCAAAAAAATACAAAAAACTAGCCGGGTGAGGTGGCGGGCGCCTGTAGTTCCAGCTACTCGGGAAGCTGAGGCAGGAGAATGGCATAAACCCGGGAGGTGGAGCTTGCAGTGAGCTGAGATCCGGCCACTGCACTCCAGCCTGGGCGACAGAGTGAGACTCCATCTCAAAAAAAAAAAAAAAAATGCTCCTCCTTTCTCTATGGACTTTCTGTTTATTTCCAGGTGAGGATTATGCTTCAGATGGTGGAGGTAGCTTGAAGTCCAACATTAATAAAGGGAGCACATCTGCAACTTCATGTATACTTTTTTAAGAATAGGATAAAATTATAGAAGAATAATGTACCAACAAATTTTGGCTAATTGGATTCTTTCATAACTGGTAGTTTTCAAACTGTCCTGCAGAAATCTAAGGATCTACAGAGGATATTGTAGGATTAAGGGATAAGGAAGTCAGAACTTCAGAGCTCCTAACCCTCCTTTAGCCGGAGAGCTCTACTTCTATCTGTTTTATGGAATATAGTTTCATGCCATTTTTTAAAAGTTCTATTCTTTAAAAAAAATTTTTTAAGGTATGAAAGTCACACTTGACTTGATAGAATACTTCTTTTTAATCTCTTTTAAGTCTAACATGGTTTGGCAAACCAGTGCCCCACAAAGAAACCATGTATACCAATGGAATATTTTTCAGCTTATCCAGAAATAGTACAAATAAACACCCCCTTGTCCCCCCAAAAAATCAAGAAAAAATATTTCCTCAAAAATCTTCCCTTACGTTGTGTATTTATACACTCTTTCATCATCTTATAAAATGCTGTTACCTGAGTTTTCTGGTAGGAACTAATGAAAAAATTTTATATTTGCATCATGCTTAATAAGTTACAGAAGGTTTTTTGTTATTGTTTTGGTTTTTTTGAGACAGGGTCTCACTGTCATCCAGGGTAAAGTACAGAAGCACGATCATAGCTCACTGCAGCCTTGACCTCCTGGGCTCAAGTGATTCTCCTGCCTCAGCCTCCCGAGAAGCTGGGACTACAAGCGTGCATCACCATGCCCAGCTAATTTTTTAAATTTTTTGCAGAAATGAAGTCTCACTATGTCTCACTATGTTTCCCAGGCTGGTCTTGAACTCCTGAGCTCAAGCGATCTTCCTGCTTTGGCTTCTCAAAGTGTTGGGATTATAGGCATGAGCATCTGGCCTACAAAAGTATTTGACATTCATTTTCTTTTTGTACCCAGTAGGACAATTTCATGACCCTGAAGCACTTAGACCATGATCATCTCATTGTCAAAAAAAAAACAAGACAAAACTAAGCTAACAAAATGATGAAAAAAATATTAGCTGGCTAGGATCTTGTAATTTATATATTAAAACAATAATTTAATTTGTTTCTTGTTAGCCACTTGGCTGCAGTGCTGTCTAAAAAACCTCAGGCTTGCTCTTCTATGATACATTAGGACATGAGGCCTGGTAAAGAAACCACATTGAGGTCTCATTTAACATGAGTCTACACTATTTTTCTCTGCATTAAGATCATGAAAATACCATTAAATCTTAAGCTAATGTGCACTGATAAAAATGAATATTTTAATGATACACAAGAACTAGTTATTTATTTATTTTTGTTCAAACAAATGTTTTATGCATCTTGTAATTTTTTTAAGAGACAGGGTCTTGCTATGTTGCCCAGGCTGGAGTGTGGCGGCTATAAAAACACACTATTAATCCCAGCACTTTGGGAGGCCGAGACGGGCGGATCACGAGGTCAGGAGATCGAGACCATCCTGGCTAACACGGTGAAACCCCGTCTCTGCTAAAAAATACAAAAAACTAGCCGGGCGAGGTGGTGGGCGTCTGAGGTGGTGGGAGGCTGAGGCAGGAGAATGGCATGAACCCGGGAGGTGGAGCTTGCAGTGAGCTGAGATCTGGCCACTGCACTCCAGCCTGCAAGACTCCATCTCAAAAAAAAAAAAAACAAAAAACAAAAAACAAAACACACACACACACACACTATTGCACACAGGTGCAATAAAAACACACTACGACCTCAAACTCTCGGGCTCAAGCAATCCTCCTGCCCCAGCCTCCCAAGTAGCTGGGACTACAGGTGTTCACCACTGCAACCAGCTTTTGTAATTTGTCCCCCTGGTCAAAAATGGTCAAAAGTTAGACAAGTATCTTAAACTGGATCAAGCATAGTTGAATTATTATTTTTTTTCCCTACCAAGTCTACAATTGTTATAACTTGTAATTGTTGAATTCATTTTGAGATCCCCAGAAATGGAGTCATACTATGAGTGAAATCATAAGGTTGGATTGGAAGGTTCCTTTTCAATGGGTTTTCTATTGTCCTAGAAAAGCAAGACAAAACTAAGCTAACAAAATGATGAACATAATATTGGCTAGCTAGGATCTTGCAACTGTAAAGATGGGGACCCTGTGAGGCTTTACATGAAATTCTGGGTGGGAAGAAAATAATTCTGTTTGATCATACTTACTAAACACTCTTGATATCATTGCCGTCTTAGTCATCAATCATTCAAATAATGGCACAAGTGCATTTTTTAAATTCACATATTTGTTAACTATTTAAAAACTGCTGTGCAATTGCCCAGTAATAGACACATTTTACAAAAATTGGGAGAAAAATGCTGTAACAATAGCAACTAAGGATGTAATCCTATGTAACAAAATGACAAAACTTAAAAATACAAATTAATCAGTGTTAGAGGTTTAATTCACAAAAAGTATTTATCTTGGAGTTCTTTAAATAATAATGTCCATATGTGGTTAAGTGTCTGGATGCCAATCGTTCACTTATGATTAAGGGTGGAACACTTGAGATGGTGCCAGAAAACCATCAAAGTGCCATCAACCACAGCCAAACTCAAATCCATTAGAAAGAAAGCCAAAGTATCTCAACGTATACCTTTTACTATCAGGTAATAGGCAGTCATATTCCATTTCTAATACATTCAGCTTTTAAAGAAATTTAAAATGTGACAATTTAGTTACATTTATTGAATAAAGTTAACAAATGGTATCTCTTGAAAGTGAGAGCTCTAGGGACTTAAAAAAAAACAAAACTAAAATTTCCTCACTTTATTAGCACAGATAATTATGACTCTTACTTATCAAGCATAAGTCAATTAAACAATTCAGTATTTCACCAAATTAAAAATAAGAATTATACCAGAAATTTGAGGCTAGGCACAGTGGCTCACACCTGTAATCCCAGCACTTCGGAAGGTTGGGGCAGGCAGATCATTTGAGACCACAAGTTTGAGACCAGCCCGGCAATATGTGAAACCCAGTCTCTACTAAAAATATACAAATTAGCTGGGTGTGGTGGCACACACCTGTAGTCCCAGCTACCTGGGAGGCCGAGACACAAGAGGCGCTTGAACCTGGAGGCAGAGGTTGCAGTGAGCCAAGATGGCACCACTGCACTCCAGCCTGGACAACAGAGTAAAACCCTGTCTCAAAAACACAAACAAAAAAAGAATTCTTATATGAGAAATTTGAAACCTGAAGGAAAAAAGACAACATAACTAACCTTGCTCAAGTAGTTCTCCACGCTATTATTTGAAGTCCGTGGATTTGAGGAAGAGATCACTAAATTTTCTCTTGGAATAAGTTTTCTGTTGTGATCTAAACTGTTATTAAGATTTCCAACACAAGGTGGCTCCATGACTGGCCTGGTAGTGAGAGTGGTGAACAAAGATCTGCTCTGCTGTTTTTCCACAAGAAGTTTGGTGCTGACCTCTGCTAGCCTCTCATTAGTTCTGTGAAGATTGCAGAAGACACATGCTTAATATTTTACTTTCCCCTAAATGATTCCTAGGAGACTTGCATTTTAAAAAAAGTTACCATAAGAGTAAATGAAATTTCCCACTGACCAGTATTTTAATACTGAAAAACGTGTCAGAGCATGCCTACTGTATGCAATTATAATTTTTAGACTGTTCTAAAGAAGTGCATATGTTTCTAGGGTAGTTTCCAACAAACAAGTAATTCAGGCAAAGTAGGGAAGGGAAGAGAATGGCTACCAATGATGTATGGCTTCACAGGTTAACACCTGCTGCCTTCTGGAACGCTCCACAGGTAAGATTCCTGAGGATGTCATTAGAAATACTTGTCTTTAAAGAGTGAATATGTGAGATGATAAATATGTTAATTTGCTTGACTATAATAACCATTTCACTATGTACAAACATATCAAAAACATCATTTTGATACATACAATTAACAGAACTAAGAACAAAGGAAAAAGCCCAGCTAAAAATACTTGTATTTAGTAAACCAGTTTAGAGATTAAAAAAAAAATCCTCAAGACATGTGCAAGCATTTGCTTTCACCACCCTTTTACATTTATTTCACCCATTATCTGGAAAAATATTAGGCATCTGGCACCAAGGAATAATTCAGAGCAAAAAATTCTAGGGGAAAAGAAGATAGCTGAGTTGGTGATCAAAAAGAACTAAAGAGCCTCAAAGGCAGTTAGCTCCTAACATTGTTCCCAAGGCATCAGAGGTGGGGCCTGACCTGTTTTCCACACACACTCCCTCAGGCCGACCAAGGTGTTATTTTTAACCACTTTATGAATTATACTTCCCTTCATCCCTACGTTAATCATATTTCACTAGCATACCTTTAAGTAGTAGAAAAACTACACAGGATAGTTTGTCTCACAGCGCCCTCTAGTGATAACACCAGATATCACAATCAAGGAAAGTTCATTTATGGAGTGCCAGAATGTGCAGAGTAGTAGTGATACTTGACCCTTCTGGTTTAAGTTGTAATTTTCCAAAAAACAGCCCAACTCATTAATAATTACATTTATAGCAATGCTGATAAACAATTTGATGACAATGTCAATGTCTAAATTAACAGAGTTTCAAAAGCACATAGCTGAGAGACATAGATCTAGTTAACTACATAAGAATATTAACGGAAAAGCCATAAAAAAAAAAAACAAAAAAACGAGGAAAGACATAAACTGTCCTGGACTCACATTTTAAAGGTAAGTTAATTTACTAACATTTTCCAAAATTATATTACCTAGTTAGCTTTCACTTCCCATTAATCTCATGAACCTATCTCACTAAGAATTATGCTTTCAAGGCAAATGAATGAGCTTAATTTATTTCCTATTCTATATTTTGACTTACTTGTTTAGTTTATTTGACAAGGACTTTCTAACTTTTAATTCGTCTAGATAGAGTTGCTTATATTTTTCCAGTTCGGTTTTATTAAAGTCTTCTTGAGAAGTTTTTATTTTGGAGAGTTCAGATTCCAGATCTTTAATTCTGAGTTCCATCTGACTTTTCATTGAAGCAAAATTATTCTCTCTTAACTGCTCTAAGTTTTCTTGAGATGCTGCTTGTGCCTAAAACAAATTAAAAGCATGTGTTTTTAAAATATATTAAAAATATGTAACCTGAGTAAGACCATGGCCACCTACTCGGTGTCTAAGGGCTGTTTTGTTTTTAACCCAAACTCCAAAAGAGAAAGATTTCTGTGTCAACAGGCATTGGTCAAAGAGATAAGAGGACACTCCAGGGCTCTAACTGAAACGGGAATCCAAATACACCTTCCAAAGAAATGAAAGTGAGTTTCTACTAGAGAAGCATTTTCATCTTTGATGAAGTAATCAAAACAATAAAGGCTGACTGGCAACCCAGATGTCTAACGATGTTATATGGAAAATAAAAAATAACTGGTAACATAAGCAAAACTTAAGAAAGAAAATGACTACAAATGTGTAGGTATTTTCGAATGAAAATCGTATAAAAATTATTTTTGTGTTAAAATATATTCATGGGAGACTTGAATATGCTTAAAAATTTTGATGTGATATTCCATATTATGAATGTACTTGGCAAAGTAAATTAAAGCAATCATCTGTATGGAAGATATAGGAACTTAGAGCTTCTTAGGAATAAATGCTGTGCACATCAATACATGTTGAGAAAAAAGCCCAAGGTCTTGGATCTCTTACAGTAATTCTACCTGCTGGAGCATAAGGTTATGGAATCACCTGGACTACAAGTAAAGGAACGTGGAGTGTGATCCTGAGCCTGACTAGCTCTATGGCTTGGGGCCTGCTGTTTAACCTTTCCCTAGGTCTCTTCATCTGTAAAATGAGAAACTATACTGGCTTATCACTAAGATTTCTCCCTATTCTCATTCCATGCTAAGAGCTAACACGTAGAGCTTTGTAAGACTATCGTAAATACCATGTGAAGAAACCTGTGTTATCATGGATACCACCACCTTGGCCTTGTAGATTGTGTTCCAAGACTCCTATCTCTCAGGAGCCTGAGGGAAGGGAAAAAGCTGAGAATGAGTAGTGAAGACTTTCTATTCTCACAACGGCTACATATTTTCCAGTGGCCCAGATTTGCTCTCTGTTAATCTTCAAATGCTTTCTACCAGTTTGCACCCTCCATGCTCTCTCATAAGCACAGGGGTCCTGCACAGTTCTCAATCGCTCTTTATCCCAACTAAAACAAATTTGTTAAATTATTGAGTTTTAATGACTCATAGACACACAAACTCATGTTATTAAGGAAGTAGATTTTTATCACTCACTCAGACACACACACACTCACGCACTCATATACCCATGTGGGTAAGAGAGGAAAGACATTTCTTTGGCTTTGTTTATTTTAGAGACAGGGTCTCAGTCTGTTGCCTATGGTTCAGTTCAGTGGTACAACCATAGCTCACTGCAGCCTTGAAAACTCCTGGGCTTAAATGATCCTCTCACCTCAGCCTCCCAAGTACCTGGGACTACAGCCATGCACCACCACTCCTGGTTAATTATTTTTTTAAATTTTCTGTAGAGACAGGGTCTCACTTTGTTGCCCAGGTTGGTCTTGAACTCCTGGGCTCAAGCGGTTCTCCCGCCTCAGCCCTCAAAGTGCCAGGATTACAGGTGCGAGCTACCATGCCCAGCCTAATTTGTTTGTTTTGTTTTGTATTTGAGATGGAGTCTAGCTCTCACCATCTCGCCTCACTGCAACCTCTGCCGCCCAGATTCAAGCAATTCTCCTGCCTCAGTCTCCCAAGTAACTGGGAATACAGGCATGCACCACCACGCCTGGCTAATTACTTTTTAAAAAAATTTTAGTAGATATGGGTTTCCACTATGTTGGCCAGGCTGGTCTCGAACTCCTGACCTCGTGATCCGCCCACCTCGGCTTCCCAAAGTGCTGGGATTACAGGCATGAGCCACCGTGCCCAGCTTTGTTTCTTTTTTTTTTTTAAAGGCAAAAACAACACAAGTTGTCTTAAAGTCCCAGTGGTTTCCTGGGATGAAGTAGGGGGAATTAACTACAAAAGGGCGAGAGAGAACTTTCTGGAAATGTTCTCTGTTGAGAGGGTGGTTATTCAAGTATATACTTGGGTCAAACTGTTAAAATGGTTGTGTTTATTTGTACATTATACCTCAATAAAATTTAATTTATATATAACCTGGGTAATCATTGCGTCTTTTTTTTCCTTTACTTTTGAGTTAGTGATTCAGAGAGTAATTTTAAATATGTGAAAAAACAAGCTTAAGTTTAAAATATTTATCAGCCAGGTTTGGTGGCTCATGCCTGTAATCTCAGCACTTTGGGAGACCTAAGCAGGAGGATCACCTGAAGCCAAGAGTTCGAGACCAGTCTGGGTAACAAAGCGAGACTCTGTTTTTATAAGAATTAAAAATTTAGCTAGGCATCGTGATATGCACCTGTAGTCCCAGCTATCCAGGAGGCTGAGGTATAAACATTTGAATCATTGTTTCATTAGTACTCATGAACTCTGATAATTTAAAGAATAATAAAATTAATTAAAAATTTAAAAAAGTGAACAATGTAATTTAAGAACAATTCAAGAATACGGTATAATTTCTAAATCACAATATTTTGTTTTCCTGATGATTTTGTTTTATGCCAACTGGTCTTAATAATTCTCTAATGAAAATCATTATTCTAAATCATCAATTAAGTTATAATAATGATGGAAACTCAAATATCTAAAGGGAGAAACAGATGCCATCATCTTTCTAGAAATCTATAGAACAAATTGCTATAAGGGATGTAGAGGAAACACATATAATGTATTTATCCAAAATACAATTTGCAGTGAAATGAATGAAGGCACACTACACATAAACTAACCTGTAAAAATAGATTGACTTCTTTTAATTTTTCTACTATTTCCTGTCTTGCTCTTTCTTCAATCTCCTGTTTATACTGTTTGACTTGACCAAGTTCTACCATATTCCTTTCTATATGACTTCTCAGGTTGACCACTTCTTGTTCCAACTTCTTTTTATTCTTCTGCAGTTTTTCACATTTCTTTTGTATTGTTTTCATAGATAACAACTCCTGTTGAAGAACTTGATTCTTTGTATCCAGATGTAGACATTTTGAACCTGCAGTCTCCAGGTCTGCTGTAAGATCATCAATCTGAAAGAAGACAATAATATAGTGTGATAATGAAGGAAGCAGCCTGAGAACAGCCTAACATAAAACCAAGAACAAATTCTGAAATAAATTCAACTGCAATAAAATGTCACCTGAAACACAAAAGATTCTTCAAATGTGAACCCTTAAATTACTCAGAAAATAAACAAAGTCAAAGCCACCAGGAGTCACAAAAATATATTCCTTATTTCCAGCATCTTGGCCACACAACATTTGCACTTGATCTTCAACTTGTATTTTTCTATGATTGTTTCGTGTCTTTCCTCCTTACATGGCTCTAAGGGGTAGCAGAAAGTCTCTTACTGCTTCCCCCATAAACATGCCCTATAATTTCTAAAGAAGTTTCAGGGAACTCCTATTGAGTTATTTAGGCCTCATAAAAAAATGGCTCCCAGAATAAGAGTGTAATTAATGAATCCTGTAATATAGATTCTAATGCCATAAGCCTTTTCCTGAGCTGCAAATGTTTTATGCTAATTTGGCTTGCATTCCAAGGGGTAATAATTATTGGTGTTAAGGCCACAGAATAAGGAACCTAGAAATAAATTCATATATTTACAGCCAACTGATTTTAAACAAAGGTGCTAAGAACATACATTGGGGAAAGGACATCCTCTTCAACAAATGGTGCTGGGAAAACCGTATATCCACATGCAGAAGAATGAAACTAGGCCCTTATCGAACACCATATACTAAAATCAACTCAAAATGGATTTCAGACGTAAAAAAGTAAGACCTTGAAACCACAAAACTACTAGAAGAAGAGATAGGGATAATTGCTTCAGGACACTGGTCTAGGCAAAGATTTTATGGCTATTTTTCAAAAGCATAGCCAAAAAACCAAAAATAGACAAATGAGACAATATTAAACTGAAAAGCTTCTGCACAGCAAAGGAAATAATTAAGAGTGAAGAGACAAGCTATAGAATGGAAGAAGCTATTTACAAACTATTCCAGCGTGGGTGCTCGGGGTGCCTGCCCCAACCAAAGTTCCAGCCAACGGCCACCATCAGCAACCAGACACATTAGTGCACAAACCAGAAGATTCCAGTCCCCCTCTATCTAGAAGTTTTAATTCTTCTAGATAGAGTTGCTTATATTTTTCCAGTTCAGTTTTACTAAAATCTTCTTGAGAAATTTTTATTTTGGAGAGTTCTGATTCCAGATCTTTAATTCTGAGTTCCATCTGGAGAAAAAACTTTCTCCTCGATAGCTCTTATGTCTTTCTCCTGGTTATCTGCTTAACACTATTTGCCATAAATAAATTAATCTCAACATTTATTAGATTCTACTTTAAATGAGACTAATTTCTCCTGTGTAAGTTATTATGTTTCTTATTGTCTATTTTTGTAACATACATTTTTTTTCTGCTTATTGCTTCCTAACAAAGTACCCAAAATTTATGGCTTAAAACGTTTATTCTGTTCAGGAACCTGTGGTTTGGGAAAATCTTGGCTAGGACAGCTTGTCTCTGTTCCCCTCAGGTTCCCTGGACACAGCTCAAAGCCTGAGGGACTGGAACTCCAAGGCTGCCTTTGGGTCTCGAGCTTCCTCCCAAGATCGGGCTTGGTTCCAAGGGCAAGGAATCTGAGATAGGAAGCCTCTTCTAACCTAATGCCTAAGTCACATGTTGTCACCTTTACCACATTCTATTCATTAGAAATGAGTCACTGAGGTTGGCCCATGTTCTGGTTTATCATGGGATGAATATTTTTTCCTTTTTAGTTGACACATAACATTATATGTATTTATGGCTACAGAGATATTTTAATAGATGTATACAATGTATAAGCGGACTAGTATATCTATCACTTCAAACATTTATCATTTCTTTGTCTTGTGAACATTCAAAATCCTTTTTAGCTTTTTGAAAAAACACAATAAATATATTTAACTGTATTTGCCCTGTGGTGCTATAGAACACCAGAACGCACTCCTCCTAGCTAGCTCTAATTTGGTAGCCATCACCCAACACCTCCTCCCTTCCCCACCCCTTTGCCCACCTCTCCTCCCTCCTGCTTTTCCCAGCCTCTAATACTCACAGTTCTACTCTCTACTTCCATGAGCTCAGTTTTCTTTTTAGCACTTGCGTATGAGTGAGAAACTCAGATATTTATCTTCCTTGCCTGACCTATTTCACTTAACATGATGTTACTGACATGATTTCATTCATTTCTTTTATGGCTGAATAGTATTCCATTGTGTATATACACTACATCTTTTTTTTGTTTTGTTTTTTTTGTTTTTTGAGACAGATTTTCACTCTTGTCGCCCAGGCTGGTGTGCAATGGCGCAATCTTGGCTCACTGTAACCTCCGCCTCTTGGGTTCAAGCAATTCTCCTGCTTCAGTCTCCCAAGTAGCTGGGACTACAGGCGTATGCCACTACGCCCAGCTAATTTTTTTGTATTTTTGGTAGAGACGTGGTTTTGCCATTTTGTCAAAGCTTGTCTCGAACTTGTGACTTCAGGTGAGTGGCCCACCTTACTTCCAAAGTGCTGGAATTACAGGTATGAGCCACCGTGCCCAGCCTCCAAATCTTTTTATTTAAAAAAAAAAAAATTTCCATTTTTAGATTGAAAGGGTACACATGCAGGCTTGTTACTACGCTGCAAGATGCCGAGGTTTGGACTTCTATTGATCCTGTCACCCAGACTCTGAACACACTTCTTGGTGCAGATTCTGCATTCTTGGAAACCTCAGTGTCTGTTGTTTTCATCTTTACGTATCTGTATACACCATATTTTTCTTTTCCATTGTCTATGGACATTTAGGTTGATTCCACATCTTAGCTACTGTGATTAGTACTGCAATCAACATGGGAATGCAGATTTCCCTCTGATATGCTGATTTCCTTTTTCCTGGATAAATACCTGATAGTAGAATGACTACATCATATGGCAGCTTTATTTTTAGTTTTTTGAAAAAACTCCACATTTTTTATAATGGCTGTACTACTTTACATTCCCACCAACAATGTCTAAGAGTTCCCTGTTCTCTGCAGCCCTGCTAGCATTCGTTATTTTTTGTCTTTTGATAGTAGCGATTCTAACTGGAATAAGATCGTATCACTTGGTGGTTTTGATGTGCACTTCCCTGATGATTAGTGATGTTGAGTATTTTTTCCATATACCTTTTGGCCATTCGTGTGTCTTCTTATGAGAAATGTCTGTTTCAGATTTTTGGCCTACTTTTGAATTAGATTATTTATTCTTTTTGCTGTCGAGTTGAGTTCCTTGTATATTCTGGATATTAGTCCCTTGTCAGATGAATAGTTTATTTTTTTGACTTTTTTAAATAATAGCCTTCCTGGCAAGTATGAGATGGTATCTTGTTGAGGTTTTGATTTGCATTTCTCTAATGATCAATGACGTTGAGCTTTTTATCATGTTTGTTTGGCTGCATGTATGTCTTCTTTTGAGAAGTGTCTATTCATGTCCTTTGCCCACTTTTTAATGGGGTTGTTTTTTCCTTGTAAATTTGTGTACGTTCATTACAGATGCCGGATATAAGACCTCTGTCAGATGCATAGTTTGCAAAAATTTTCTCCCATTCTGTAGGTTGTCTGTTTACTCTGCTGATACTACCTTTGCTCTGTAGAAGCTCTTTAGTTTAATTAGATTCTGTCAATTTTTACTTCTGTTGCAATTGCTTTTGGTGTCTTGGCCATGAAATCTTTGCCTGTTCCTATGTCCAGAGCTAGAAGCCATTATCCTTAGTAAACTAACACAGGAAGAGAAAACCAAATATTGCAAGTTCTCACTACTAAGTGGGAGCTAAATGATTAGAACACATGGATACATGGAGGGGAACAACAGACACTGGGGCCTCCTAGAGGATGGAGGATGAGAGAAGGGAGAGGAATCAGGAAAAATAACTAATGGGCACTAGGCTTAATACCTGGGTGACAAAATAATCTATACAACAAACTCCCGAAACAAAAGTTTAACTATATAACAAACCTGCCCATGTACCCCTGAACTTAAAAAAAAAAAAAAAAAGTTTTCTTTATTAGTATCAAGTCCCTAAAGTTAAAAAAAAAAATCTTTATTTCACTGTTCAAAGTATTGAGAAGTCTATATTTCCCAAAATTAAGTGATTTTTTTGGTCCCAAAACTTATTAAAAATTACCTTATGTTTTAGCTTATTAATCTGAATATCCATTTCAAATTGACTAGATTTTAAATCTCCATGAAAACTAAGTTCTCCATTTTCATATTCATTTAACTTCTTTCTTGTCATTTTTAAGAGGTTCTTAAATCTGCAGAAAGGTACAAAATGAGTAACTCAAGTTTTAAAAAGGCAAACATTTAATAATTATTTAAACAGATATGTTTTAGCATATAAGAGACAGAAATGTATAAATCATGATTCTCTCGTTTATTTCAATCTGACATAGTTTGAAAACACTCTAATGAAATTATAATCTTAGGTAAATAATGTGAAGAAAAATTATATGACATATATGGCAGATTAAGAGTTAATACTGTAATCACATCGAGTTTTTGTAAATTATTCCTATCCATTTTAATGTTAATATAAAACATTAACCTGTCATCAAATATTAGCTATAACCCAGAGATCAGCGTCCAAGGTGAAGAGGAAAAACATAGTTAGGCTGAACTCAGTGGTTCATGCCTAAAATCCCAGCACTTTGAGATGCCGCGCCAGGCGGATCACTTGAGCTCAGGAGTTCAAGACCATCCTGGCCAAGATGGTGAAACCTCGTCTCTACTGAAAATACAAAAATTAGCTGTGCTTGGTGTTGCATGTCTACAATCCCAGCTACTCAAGAGGCTGAGCCAGGAGAATTGCTTGAACCCAGGAGGTGGAGGTTGCAGTGAGCTGCGACTGCACCACTGCACTCCAGCCTGGGCAACAGAGAGACTCCCGAAAAAAGAAAAGCAAAGCATATACATACTTACACATAAATGGTTGGAAAAGACATAAAAATACATTTGATATCCACTGACCACAGTTTATAAGAATAAAAGTACAAAAAAAAGAAAGTACAAATAAAAAACATCAAGATCATTCAAAGTAGACAAGAGACAGGAAAGAAAACATCTTTGATGTCTGAGTTAAGGGGAAAAGGAAACAGAGTTTTAGAAGAAAGGAAATGAGCAGAGAGAGCATGTCAGAAGAGATCTAGAAATCTTTACCAGCACAATGCTAACAAAGTAAAAGGGATGCAAAACCATGTCAGAGAAAGACAATGAGAGAAAAATAGTAATTAGAATCGAACAAACGTAAGTACTCAGCAAATAAATAGAAAAGCAGCCTTGTTGAGGCTTCCAAGACAACGGGTAACATTCCATTTTTAAATCTGGATAGTAAAAACACGATTGTTCATTTTACTCTTAAATCATACATAGATTTGTATATGTATGAGGCATATGTGTTTTAAAACAAACAGAAGTTTAATAACATGTATACCTCAGGTAAACATGGGAGCTATCCATGCGAAATTTCCATGAGTAAATTTCCATGATATATTTTATAACTACACACACACACAAAAGAGGCAGAAAGAAAGCATAAGCTAAATCAAGATAATTTTTGATGTGATACAGATAGGTTTTCAGATATTAAAAGATCTGAATATCTTTGGACACTACCAAAGAGAGAAAGATTACCAAAGAGAATGAAAATATCTTCAGAAATAAAAGTTCGAAGTAAAAGATGAAGAGAGAAGTTAACATTATATGCCAAAGGCATTGTTACTGTTTTCAAAATCACTGAAGAATAAGTGTAATATTTAGGCATTCAAAAAGTTTCAGATTGTGCTGCAACTTTCTAAAACAATTTTAAAAGAGAATAATTTCATTAAGAAAAAGTAGATATTAAATGCATTTGTATCTAGTTTTGAATAAAGTAAAATTATAGTTAAATCAATTAAATGGTTAAAATGATCTGAAATACTAAAATCTTACCCAGTTATCTCTCTTTCTAATTCAACATTTTTCTTCATTTCCTGATCCAAATTACATTCCAGAGACTGTTTTAATTCCATAAGTTTCTTTAATTGTTCCTTTTCATCTTCAGACTTTGAAACAAAATATTTTCAATTATTTTTAAAACTCTAGAAACACTTTTGTTCTTAAAACTATTATTTCTCATGAGTTCATGAGTAACATATGTTTAGGGAGGTTTATAAAACACAGTTTATAAACTGTTTTGTCAGTTTATAAACCTGATACCAATAAGAACAGATTTCAAAAACGACTTTTCTTAAAACAGCTCATATTTCTTTTCTGGAACTTAAATTACCAAAATTTATTTGTTAAAAATAGAAGTTTTTACACATAAAATACTAAGTGTTAATGAAATTTTTTTAAAAGTTATTTTAGATGTATGTTCTCGTTTCTAAAGTTGCTCTAGAAACATTGTCATCAATAGTTCAAGATATTCCAGTTTTTGTTAAATCAAATCTTACTAAGAAAATTTTTAGGCCGGGCGCGGTGGCTCAAGCCTGTAATCCCAGCACTTTGGGAGGCCGAGACGGGCGGATCACGAGGTCAGGAGATCGAAACCATTCTGGCTAACACGGTGAAACCCCGTCTCTATTAAGAAATACAAAAAACTAGCCGGGCGAGGTGGCGGGCGCCTGTAGTCCCAGCTACTCGGGAGGCTGAGGCCGGAGAATGGCGTGAACCCGGGAGGCGGAGCTTGCAGTGAGCTGAGATCCGGCCACTGCACTCCAGCCTGGGCGACAGAGCGAGACACCGTCTCAAAAAAAAAAAAAAAAAAAAAAAGAAAATTTTTAGAAAACCTTCATCTGGTTCCCATTACATTTTTTATATTCACCTGACTTCAAGATGAGTTATCTCTCATTCTTTATAAACATTCTTCCATGAGTTTCAATTTTTCCTTTTCTATTAACCATATCTCTTTAAATAAAGTTTGTCTTCTCCTTAATAAACAAAAACATAACTTTTGCCTAATTCTTGTGGCATTTTTAATCATCCCATTTTTCCACAGGACTTTCCTTTTTGTTTGTTTGTTTGTTTGTAATAGGGTCTCACTCTGTCAACCAAGCTGTAGTGCAATGGTGCAATCATAGTTCACTGCAGCCTCGAACTCCAGGGCTCAAGCAATCCTCCCACCTCAGCCTCCTCAGCAGCTAGGAGAACAGGCGTGCACCACCACACTGGCTAATTTATTTTATATTTTTTAGAGACAGAGTCTTGCTATGCTGCCCAGGCTGGTCTCAATTCCTAGTCTGAAGCAATCCTCCTGCCTCAGTCTCCTAAAGCACTGGGATTACAGGTGTCAGCCACAGTGCTCGCCAGACTCTAATATTTTTTAATACATGGTCTCATCTAGAGATCTACTTTTTCATCACTTGTCTTCTTTTATACTAAAATCTAATTTTCAATCTTATAATTCTCATTTTAAAATTCTGAAAATCATCAAGGCCCTATTTTTTAATCTTTAATCTGCTTTGCTTCTCAGTAGCAACTACTAACAGTGACCATACCCTCTCCCAGACTACTCTGACCCCACTTCATTTCTAAATGCAGCCACCCCTCATGCTGAGTTCTGTCCTCTTCCATTTCTCTTCTAAATTCTCTAAGAGCTCCTTAAATCTCAAGGCTTCATCCCAGATTCCCTCATCTAGATTTCCATCCCACACCTCTTTCCTGAGGTCTCTTCCTTCTAGTTCACTTCCATGAACAATTAATATTCTCAACCACACACCCAGAAACCATCACTTGGTGCAGATTCCTTTTGTAGATAGCTAATTTTGTACATTTTATGTTGATTCTTACTGGTGTTATTTTGAGTATAGTGTTATTTTCTCATCTTGGGTGGGCACACTCACCCTTAGGATGTCGACCAGCATACTTTGTCTTTGTTTTTCTTTTATAATGCAAAACTTTTCCACAAGGGACAGATTATTGATTGTTTGCCTCTGCTTTCTTTTGAATAATTCCCTTTTCCATACAGACATGAGATGAGAACCTTCTGGAAAAGTTAGGGGCTATTGATGAGTTGGATGAAAGCTGTCGCTATTAAATTTCTGATTCACAGTGTACACTTCAAAGTGTACTAATAATATGCCATATTCCTTACTCATTTCTATGGGAATCTACAGAAAATCCTGCATTATTTTTGAATACGCTTAGCAGGTTTTGAGTACTTTTACTAAATTTTCCATTTCTGAGACATTGATATATTCATGGATGACACCCATATAAGGGGATGTCCCCCCATACTCTCATTCACAGGAGACTTCATATCAATATATTGCCATGTCACTTGTGTGAAAAGGATGCCAATAAAGTAGGACTAACACATGAAATCTAGAAAAAAAACTTGTCGATGTTTCTTCTGATAGATATATCTGTATACGAGAGTCGCATAAATCTTCCTATTGTGACTTCAAGAAACTCATTAGTAGAAGCATCAACCTCATTGCTCCACTTTAGTATTCACAATGCAACCTTCTGATCTTCATTTCTACACAGGAAAGCATGAATGACCAGAGAATCCTGTTCTGCTTGTTAAACATCAAGCAGAACATCAATAAATACATCATTAAATTGGTACATCAATAAATTGGTATTGTGGATTACACAGCCAACTTTTCTGAGACTAGACTGTTTTGGTTTTTTTAGGTGTTTTTTTTTTTTTTTTTTGAGACGGAGTCTCGCTCTGTCACCCAGGCTGGAGCGCAATGGTGCAATCTCGGCTCACTGTAACCTCCACCTCCTGGGTTCAAGCAATTCTCCTGCCTCAGCCTCCCGAGTAGCTGGGATTACAGGCACCTGCCACCATGCCTGGCATGAGTAAGGAATATGGCAAATATTTGCATTTACAGTAGAGATAGGGTTTTGCCATGTTGGCCAGGCTGATCTCAAACTCCTAACCTCAGGTGATTCACCCTGTCTCAGCCTCCCAAAGTGCTGGAATTACAAGCATGAGCCACTGCGCCCGGCAGGGACTGTTAAGGTTTTGAAAGATTGATGAACACAGATAAATGGGAAAAAAAGTTTCTGAATCTGCAGTGCTAGGAGCACTGTGTTATTCTGTGACGTCCTGTTGGAGCAGCCATTTCTACTTTTTCACAGGTTTCTCTTTTTTAAAATCCAAAGAGAAAAACACATTACTTTGGGGAAAAAATGCTTGTATAATGACCTAGTATCCATTCTTGATGAGGAATACAAATTTAGATTATAAAAGAAATTCAAATTGTAGATCAAATCATTACTCAAATTTCTTAAAATTTCAAAAGACATTATAAGCATTAGCAGGGACTCACAATTGTACACCAATGTCCATAGCAGCATTATTCACAATAAGCAAAAGACAGAAATAATCCAAATGTCCATCAATGGATGAATGAACAAACAAAATGTACATAAAAAACACTGTTTTTAGGCTATCACAATCTTTTATATTAAAAATCTTACTACCAAATTCATTCATGTTATGAATTCAGCCAACTTCTATAACGTTAAGACTTGTACTACTAGTAGCAAGCAGTATTACCATGAATACAATAAATACTTTCATCAATGAAGATTATCATATTATCTAAAATATTCTTACATACAGATAGTCCCCAACTTACAACAGTCCAACTTATGGTTTTTCGACTATAAGAGCGTGTGAAACCACTACAATTTGGATTGACTTACCAGGGGTCAACTTATTAATATATTTTGACTTTACAATGGTGTGAAACCATCACAATTTCAACAAACTTCAAATTTTGAATTTTGGTCTTTTCCCTGGCTAGCAATATGTGGTATATGAGATATTCAATACTTTATTATAAGATAGACTGTGTATTAGATGATTTTGTCAAACTGTAGGCTAATGTACGTGTTCAGAGCAGGTTTAAGGCTAAGCTATCATGTTTGGTAGGTGTATTAAATTTCATCTTATAATATTTTCAACTTATAATGTGTTTATGAGGATGTAACCCCATCTATCAGTTGAGGAACATCTGAAAATTTGAAATTCAAAATGTCCCAAACTCTGAAACTCTTGAGTGTGGACAGGATGCCACAAATGGAAAATTCCATACCTAACCTCATGTGACATATCACAGTGAAAACATGGTCAAAACTTTGTTTCATGCATAACATTATTTTAAAAATATTACATAAAATTAACTTCAGGCTACATATATAAGGTATATATGAAACACAAATGAATTTCATGTTTAGATTTGGGTCCTGTCTCCAAGATATCTCATTATGTACGTACAAATATTCCAAAATAAAAAAAAAATCCAAAATGTGAAATACTTCTAGTCTCAAGTACTTTAAATAAGGGATACTCCACTTCTCTTACTAAAGCAATAAAATTCCTTTTCACTATGACAGAAATTAAGAGGTTGACTTACCAAATTTGCATTTAACAGGTTTTTCTGAAGCTCCTCAATTTTGTCCATTTGCTTTTTGATTGTAACTTTTAACTTGGCATTATCTTTTTCAAGCCTGCAATGTATATTTTAGAATAATTATTCTCACAGATAAATTTTTAAAATACTGTGTAATTTCTTAGCAAACACCTGAAGGCATAATTACATAAATGCTTAAAGATTTCAAAAGTAGGTGATTCGGCAACTATCATTTTTCTAGTTGTGGTTTGTGGATAATGCACAAAATTCTAGGATAATATTTAAAAAGTGCATTTCAAAATTGCTTAATGCTGAAATTTTTCCTTGACTTCACACAGATGTACCTATGATCATAGCTGATATAATTCTCATACTACACTGCTTATTTGCTCTATAAATAACTGCTTATTTGCTCTATAAATAATCATGTTTTTCTGTGTGCTGCTTTAAATTTTACTTTTGCTTGTGATCTTGCATCTTCTCAGCACATCTGACAGCTTCTGTATGTCGA
Source organism: Macaca nemestrina (assembly GCF_043159975.1). Classification (NCBI taxonomy): domain Eukaryota; kingdom Metazoa; phylum Chordata; class Mammalia; order Primates; family Cercopithecidae; genus Macaca; species Macaca nemestrina. The sequence goes on along the minus strand of NC_092133.1, from coordinate 117,005,062 downwards.
TCCTGTGCTTCTTGCAACTAAAACAAAAAATAAAAAAAAAAAACCACTTTACTAATAATCTAGTAAAATAATCTACTAAATAATAATCTACTAAAATCTGCCCACCACCTCTTTTTGTAACTAAACTGTATTGGAACACAGTCACACTCCTTTAATACGCGTAGTTTATGGCTGCTTTTGTGCTGTGGCTGTAGAGCTGATTTGCTGCAGCAGGTATCCATGGCTCCCAAAGTCTAAAATAATACTATCTGGCCCTTTACAGAAAAGTTTATCAACCTGCGTTCTACAACTAAAACACATTATTCTTGTTTTCAAACTATATTTTATCAGATAAATACTCAAATTTACAAACTTGGTAAAATGGAGAAAGACAGGAAATTACCTTACGGTAAGCATCTATATTTTTGCATTCCAAGCACCACCACGTCAACTAGAATTTTAATATTTATAGATGTGAATGACCATGGCGATACCAGTGATTATAAAAATTAACATGATGACATGTTAGTTGACAACTAGATGTTTCATGAAATTGAGAGGCAGTATCCACACAGAAGCTGGAATAGCTGGGTAGGAATCCCAGCTCCACCAGTTACCAGCTGTGTGACCTTGAGCAAATTAATGCTCAGTGTCTCAGTTTCTTCATCGGTAAAATAGAAATGGTGACAGTAATAGTATCTATTTCACTAGGATGGTAAGATGATTCAGTCAAAGAATATGCACATAAAGTACTTAGATGAGTACATGGCATATAGTGAGCTATATATGATATCTGCTGTTTTTGTGATTTTTACTGTATTTTGTGTTCTAATAAAATTGTATATTTTAGGCAGCTGGCATGCCAATGGAAGTGGTCTCCTATAGCTACACTGAATCATTCTTCACACCACTGGAAGTGAAAGCAAATGAGGAGCATGAGGCCCAGAATACACCCCTAGTGCTTCACAGAACTTTCGCCAATTCCACTAGCCAACAGTACTTTAAACAATTATAGATTACTTTGTCTCTGCTCTCCTCAGTGGGCGATGACCACAATGTAAACAGCACCTCCTGGAATGAGTAGTACATAACTTACATGGCCATCAGAGCACTGGACTAAAAACACTGGACTCTACTGCAAAACAAGGTTCCTAAATCAAGTCATTCCCAACAAGTATCTGTGCTGAGCTGCTTTAGCAAGCACTCTGATGAGCTTAAGGCTAAGGTTATGTCACATGGCATATCAGAAAAGCTGCAGCCAGAGCTCTTTGGGTGGTAAAGTGGTATGAATCTATGAATCCCAGCTCTGGCTACATAATAAAGAAATGTAAATTTAGATTTTTTTTATAGTGAGAAAAACATGAGCATTTGATTGAATAACTTTCCTTTATTAGATTAAGTGGTTTCCAGTTATATTTAATTACTTAAAATATATTTAGAATAACCACCTATGTTAGTCATGGGCTTGTAAAAAAATAAAATAATAAAAATAGAATAAAAGCTTTATTATATCAATGTCTCAAAAAAGAAATTCTTAGTATAATATAAAGTAATTTTAACCTAACAATTGCTAAGCTAAAATATTTTCAATTTATACAAGGATACGTGACAGGCATATCAGATATTATTCACCTCGTAGGCAAATTTATAATTAGATGAGTTTCTCTCTCATGAAAAAAATAAAATTGAAGTTAAATTAAGGGCAAATTGTTCTACACAGACTAGATAAAAAATGCTAAAATGTGAGGTCAATGAGAGCCAGAATAGTCAGAGAAAGCTTCCCAAAGGAGGGGGAATTGTGTGCCAGGTCTGAAGGAATGAGGCTAGACGAATACAAACTGCAAAGACAGGAAGAACAGCAGAAGTAAAGCAGGGAGATGGTGAAAGCAGCCCCATTAACCCTGAGGATAAAATCCAGTGGCAGGAGAATAAAAACATGTCTTATAAATGAATGCTCATCGCAGCATTATTTACAGTAGCCAAAAAGTGCAAACTAGAGGCCCATCCACTGATGAATGGATAACTGGTATAGCCATACAATAGAATATTATTCCACAACAAAAAGAAATGAAGTACTGATATGTGCTACAACACAGATGAACCCCAGAAACATGCTAAGTAAAAGAAGCCACTCATAAAAGACTGCATATTGGCCGGGCGCAGTGGCTCAAGCCTGTAATCCCAGCACTTTGGGAGGCCGAGACGGGCGGATCACGAGGTCAGGAGATCGAGACCATCCTGGCTAACACGGTGAAACCCCGTCTCTACTAAAAAATACAAAAAACTAGCCGGGCGAAGTGGCGGGCGCCTGTAGTCCCAGCTACTCGGGAGGCTGAGGCAGGAGAATGGCGTGAACCCGGGAGGCGGAGCTTGCAGTGAGCTGAGATCCGGCCACTGCACTCCAGCCTGGGCGACAGAGCATGACTCCGTCTCAAAAAAAAAAAAAAAAAAAAAAAAAGACTGCATATTGTATGACTCTATTTATATGAAATGTTCAGAACAGACAAATTTAAGGAGACAAAAAGTAGATGGTGATTGCCTAGGACTGGAGAAGGTGGAGGGACACGGACGGGGATGGTAGTGATGGCTAAGGGATGTGGGGTTTCTTTTCAGAGTGATAACAATGTTCTAAAATTGACTGTGGTGATGGTTACACAACTCTGTAAATAATCTAAGAGACTGAATTTTACACCTTAAATGAGTGAACTGTATGGTATGCAAATTATATCTCAATGTTGTTTTTTAAAAATCCAAGAGGGATCTAGATAATTTTCTTAATTCTCTACTTTAGATATACATACTATACATAATCTAAATACTTCTATGTTTTTATAATATATTTTAAATGAAAGGAAAATGAAGGAAATGCCTATTTTAAATAGTTTATAAATTAACCTAAAATATTTGTATTTTGGAGAAAAGTTAATGGCCTTTCTGTACAAATTAATTTGAAATCCATAAAATAAATCAACACAGATTCTGTATCCATTCACAAAAGTGAAAATAAGAAATAAGACAATTTTCTGGAACATTCCATTAAACATTATCCCCTAACTTAATCTGGTTTGCTTCACCATGACAATAGAAAAATCACTATAAAATACTGTTTAACAGGAAAAAAACTCTCTCAACTTCCATGAGGAATGATGTATAATTCTCAACTTTCATAAGGGTAAATATTATTTTTTTTAATGTGTAATTATAAGAAAAAATGGCAGAATGAAAGTCAGAGTTTAATAAACAAGATAGGTGTGGTGGCTCACATCTGTAATCCCAGCACTTGGGAGGCTCAGGCAGGTGGAACACATGTGGTCAGGAATTCGAGACCAGCCTGGCCAACATGGTGAAACCGTGTCTCTATTAAAAATACAAAAATTAGGCCAGGCGTGGTGGCTCACTCCTGTAATCCCAGCACTTTGGGAGGCCAAGGAGGGTGGATCACCTGAGGTTAGGAGTTTGAGACCAACCTGGCCAAGATCGCAAAACCCTATCTCTACTGTAAATACAAAAATTAGCCAGGCCTAGTGGTGGGCACCTATAATCCCAGCTACTCGGGAGGCTGAGGCAGGATAATTGCTTGAACCCAGGAGGCGGAGGTTGCAATGAGCCAAGATCATGCCACTGCACTCCAGCCTGGGCTACAGAGTGGGACTCTGTCGCAAAAAAAAAAAAAAAAAAAAAAAAAAAAAAAAAAAAAAATTAGCTGGGCATGCTGGCACACACCTGTAATGCCAGCTACTCAGGAGGCTGAGGCAGGAGAATCACTTGAGCCCGGGAGGTGGAGGTTGCAGTGAGCTGAGACAGTGCCACTGTATTCTAGCCTGGGCAACAGAGTGAGACTGTCTCAAAAAAAAAAAAAAAAGCAGCAAGTGTATTATAAAGATAATAAAATTTAGGCCAGGTGCGGTGGCTCACGCCTGTAATCCCAGCACACTGGAAGGCTGAGGCGGGTGGATCACGGGGTCAGCAGATGGAGATCATCCTGGCTAACACGGTCAAACCTCGTCTCTACTAAAAAAAAAAAAAAAAAAAAAAAAATTAGCCAGGCGAGGTGGCGGGCGCCTGTAGTCCCAGCTACTCGGGAGGCTGAGGCAGGAGAGTGGTGTGAACCTGGGAAGTGGGGCTTGCAGTGAACCGACATCGTGCCACCGTGCCACCATGCTCCAGCCTGGGCGATAAAGCGAGACTCCATCTCAAAGAAAAAAAAAAAGTTAATAAAATTTAAATTAATTATAACGAAAATACAAAAGAAGGTTACCTACTAAATTAGTATGATAAAACACTATATATTTAACCAGTTATAGATTAACTGTTGACATGTTAAATTTCATACATACTTGATTTCTGATTTGACCTAATTTCTTCTTTAAATCCTGTGTCTCATCCTCTAAATTAATACGATAACGTGATGTAACCTCCAATGAAGCCTCTGACATAGATTGTTTTTTTAGGGTATCAGCCAGTTCTTGTTGAAGTTGTCTCACAACGACCTGATAAGACATTTTTGTTACTGATTTTTTAGACAATTCAAATTGACAAGAATAAAAATAAAATTACATCAACTGAAATATATAAAAAGCTACTGACAGAAAAGTATTAAGAGATATAGCAATATACTTCAGTTTATCTGGGAAATCTGGAATTAACTGTCAAAATAACACACTTAATTGAATCTTAATTTCAAAATACTCATTTCAGGTATGAGCATTTCCATTTATCTGTTTCATGGTGGCAGATAAATGGAAATGTTCTTAAGATGTGGCAACATAAAGACATTAAAATTTTATCTTCAGCAGTAAAAGACTACATTATTCACATTAGTTTACTATTCATACTAGTCTATTAACAGCTCGTAACTTAAAACTAAAAATTTCATAGATGATACAATGTCTTTACTCAAAGTAAAGCACCTCTCAGCTCTTTTATTTGCTGAAAACAAGGGATGTTTGTAAACTGATAGAGTAAATAAGCTTATCTATTTATTTTTATAGTTAACTACATAACCGTATATTATTTTAAATTTTCTTTTTTTTTTTTTTTTTTTTTTTGAGACGGAGTCTCGCTCTGTCGCCCAGGCTGGAGTGCAATGGCCGGATCTCAGCTCACTGCAAGCTCCGCCTCCCGGGTTCACGCCATTCTCCTGCCTCAGCCTCCCGAGTAGCTGGGACTACAGGCGCCCGCCACCTCGCCTGGCTAGTTTTTTGTATTTTTTTAAGTAGAGACGAGGTTTCACCGTGTTAGCCAGGATGGTCTCGATCTCCTGACCTCGTGATCCACCCGTCTCGGCCTCCCAAAGTGCTGGGATTACAGGCTTGAGCCACCGCGCCCGGCCTATTTTAAATTTTCTTTCGGGAGGTTTGAAAAATATTTATCTTTCTTGATACTTACTTCTCTTTCTGCCTTTTCATTTTCATATTGATACTGTCTTTCTTTTAAGTGATTACATTCACTGATTAACTCCTTATTTCTTTCTTCTAGCAGAAGACTTTGTTTTTCGCTCTCAGCTTGAAGTTTTTGCACAATAGCATGAAACTGGTCTTGAATATTAATCACTGTCTTCTCTTTATTGTCAGCCTTGTTGTGGGCATCATCCAGTTGTTGTCGAAGCAGCATATTCTCACTTTGTAGTTGAGACAATCTCTCCTCTACAGACTCCTGCTTTCCAATGTATTTATTCACTTTAACTTGTTCATTTTGATACTTTTGTTCCATTTCCTTCATTTGACACTGGGTTTGGCTTAGGTCCTTTTGTACCCGTTCTAAACCCAAAGTCTTTTCTCTGAGGGTGTCTCTTGTGTGATGGAGCTCAATTTCTAGGCTATTGAGTTTACTTTCAGTTTTAAATAGTTGTTGAGAAAGAATCTCATTGTTATCTTTTAGGTGAGACGCATCAAAATTCATTTTGTCCTGTAAACGAGACCACTCATCTCTTGCTCTCTGGAAAGCAAGTTCTAGGTCTCTTTTTGATGTCTCACTTTGATCACGATCATGTATAGCAGCAGCCAATCTCGAACGGTATGATTCAACTTCTGCTTCTAGTCTTTCCTTGCTTTGCTTTTCACTCTCCAGTTTAGAATTTAGCATTGTATTCTCAGCTGTCAGAACACTAAGCCGTCCATTATACTGGGATATTGTTTGTGTTAATGTTTCCTCATTCTGCTTTATAGTCTTCTGAAGGTCTTCATTCTTTTCTTTTACAATTTCAAGGTCCTCAAAACATTTCTTTTCTTTTTCCTGGTTTTGATTTTTTATCGTGTCTATTTCTAGTCTTAGCATAGCAATTTCTTCCTGCAACATGCTATTTTTATGCAGTAGGTCTTTTTCTTCTTCATGACTATGAGAAGTCTAAGTAAAACAAAGGAAACTTTGAGTTAGCACCCAAGAAAATGACATATCATGATTTCCTTTGAAATTAAAGAATAAGCTGTACATTTTACAATAAAGGGTTGCAACAAGTGTATATCCAATTGAAAAAAAAGTTGGATCAAAACTCAAACCTTATAGAGCATTAACTCCCCAAAGTTCAAAAATTTATTTGAAGACAATTAATCCATGAAAGTAAAACAGAAATCACTAGAAAATTTTTAAGAATCTCAGAATTGGAAAGGCCTTTCCCTGAAGTACAACAAATTCAAAAGCATAAAAGATTAATAATTTGATCACATTAAAAAATTGGGTTTATATTCTGATATCTAACCCATACACCAACCCATAGTAAGAGCCTTGGCTCTGCATATATCTGGACAGACGAAATTTCTCGCAGTTTTTCAGGTTTCTTTTTTCTGAGAATATTCTATATTCTACTTTTCTCACATCTTTATAGTCAGTTATAACAATTAAGTTTATTGATGAATAATAAATCTAGGCATTGTACTAAGCACTTCTACTATATCAATGGACTCATTTAGTATCACAATTTTGAAAAGGAAAAGTTAAAAAAAATATAAGCAGCTGTATGATTTTCCCTGGGGCTTCTGACTCTATTTGTAGTCTTCTTTCACTAAATCAGTTATTTCTGTGGTATAAATATTTAAATACAAAAGACGACTTTTATTTCACAACACTAATGGTAAATAGGACAAAATCTGTAGAGCTCCTCTTAGAAAATCATGAGATGATTTGTTGTCGCAGTAACTTTCGTTTCCTCTTCATAATGTTTGAAACTGTAATAATGTGAAACAGGGAGAAATATGCCGAACTGTTTTACTAGGAACAAAATACTTATTACTAAATTATCACTAAGTATATATCATGGCATATCATTGTTTCAAAAGCTCTTTGTACCAAAATAAGATACTACTTAGAGCACACTATTACTCTTCTCAAAAGTGAGAAGATTAATATCCAAAATATGGTCACTGAACTGGCTGTACTTTTCCTCCCTTCCTGTGGGTGGAAGTAATAAACTAACCTCTCCATTAATATATCAAGGTGATGAAATCACTTCCAAAAACTCAAGCATTTATTGTTAGTAGCAAGGGTTTTGAGATTGTGGAAAGACCATCAATTCCTATGGAAGATATTAAAAGCTTCTCCTTTGGATGAGGCCATTCTGAATGTTGTTACTCGACTGCTGCAGACAAGTGGAGCTGAATTAAGAACATCACTTTATCCAATGGACCAAAAACGCTACCACCACCCCCAAGATGTACATATATGGCTTAAAAATCCTCAATACTTTCCAAGATGCATATATAGTTGGTTTTTAAAATATATACACATACAAATACATATACACACACAAATACATATATACACATATTTGAAAATGACTAAAGGAAATAGAAATACCTCAGAATTCATTTTCCTTTGAGTCATTTCAATCTCCTTTTGTTTGGAAAGGTGATTGGTCAGAATTCCATCTTGTAACATTCTGGCATTCTGTTCTCGAGAAAGTTGCCTCTGAGTGTCATTTCGCTCTTGTATGACCTAGAGATATATTAAGTTTTGGGTCTATTAGCATTTTTTAAAAGTCTAAAAGGTTAATCAAGAGCAGAATTTTAAAACAAAAAAAACTTAGAAAAAGGAAATAGCGGCGGGGCGTGGTGGCTCAAGCCTGTAATCCCAGCACTTTGGGAGGCCGAGACGGGTGGATCACGAGGTCAGATGGAGACCATCCTGGCTAACCCGGTGAAACCCCGTCTCTATCAAAAAATACAAAAAACTAGCCGGGCGAGGTGGCAGGCGCCTATAGTCCCAGCTACTCGGGAGGCTGAGGCAGGAGAATGGCGTAAACCCGGGAGGCAGAACTTGCAGTGAGCTGAGATCCGGCTACTGCACTCCAGCCTGGGCGACAGAGCGAGACTCCATCGCAAAAAAAAAAAAAAAAAAAAAAAAAGGAAATAGCATATTAAAATGCAAGAACCTTTATTACTCAAGAATTACTCAAATTTTAATCATATAAATGTCAGCTAAATTCATCAAAGAGCAAAAACGGTTCTTAAATACAGGCAAATAAAGAATTGTGAAATAAAATGTCAAACATTTTACTAGTTTCATCATAATTTTAGAGATATTTAGCCTGTATTTTAACATTAAATGCCTAAATTAACATTTATGTTAGTGATTAAACTCAACTTATCCTCCATTCCTTCATTCAGAAAACAGAGTCTGAACATCTATTAGGTGCCAAGATTTATCATGAATAATTTTAGTTATAAAGGTCACAGGTCAGCTTAAGATGAGATAACATTTTTGTTTTAAACCTAGATAATATATATGAAATCAAAAGCATAAGTAATAGTGATGAAATAAAGTTAAAAATATGAAATTTTAATCCAAAATTAATTTACCTGATTCAAATTACTTTTTACAGTCCTCAATTCCATCTCCAGTGTTTGGAGACTCAGTTCAAGCTGTTGTTTCACTTCAACTTCTTTCCTATATTGCTCTTCTTTCCTTCTTAACTGTTCCCTAATTTTTTCATACAACATATCAGCATTTCTTCTCTTCTCTTCTTCTTGGTTTAAGCTAAATCTGCAGTTAAAGATGCTTATCTTAAAATCTGTATTGTTACAAAATAAAAAGTTCATTGTGTGATCTGCTGCTTCATATGTTGGTTTATCACCCTAATACAATTTCTGTGTTCTTGAATATCTTTCCTTTCTAGTTCTCCGATTTTTAATTTCTCACTTCAATCTTTTCCAAAGGACATATATACTTGAAAGGCAGTGATGAAAGAACATTCTGTTAACTGGTAGGTTTCTGTTACAAGTACTTCTGGTAAATATTATGGAAAAGGATATTGGAAATGATTCAATAAAGATGCAAGTTGAAAATTATCTTTTTGGCCGGGTGCCAGTGGTTCATGCCTGTAATCTTATCACTTTGGGAGGCTGAGGAGGGCACATTACTTGAGGTCAGGAGTTCGAGACAACCCTGGCCAACAGGGTGAAACCACATACTCTATTAAAGATATAAAAAATTAGCCAGGTGTGGTGGCATGCACCTGTAATCCCAGCTACTCAGGAGGCTGAGGCAAGAGAACCCGTGAGGCAGATGTTGCAGTGAGCCGAAATCACGCCACTGCACTCCAGCCTGGGCAACACAGCAAGACTCCATTTCAAAAAAAAAAAAAAAATTTAGGTTGAAAAAATGGGCATTTCATTCTCTATTAATTGAAACGTAAATTAACATAAACTTTCTTGAGAACAATTTAAAAATCTGGATCAAAGGCCTTTTTAAAAAAAATTCCTATAAACAATTCCATATTGAAGAATTTATTCAAAGTAAATAATTAGAAATATAGAAAAAGATTTATAAAAAGGTATTCCTTCCAGCATTAACTATAATACAAAAAAATTGTAAACCCAAAACTTATTCTATTAAATAAATAACGAGACTTCTGTATGACAAACTTCTACATAGCCATTAAAGTGATTTAAAAGAATATATATTTAGTAGATGTTCATAGTTAAGAACTAGTTATATTATTTCCAAGAATTTCACACTCCACAAGACTAAGCTTTCTTCCCTGCTAAGCCCCAGAAGGTAAGTCAGCAATTACAAGAATTCTATATATCTTTAGTACAAATAGTTAAACATTTCTTTAAAACTAGGCTATCATACCTCAAAGAGCACAGTTCTCGTTCCCATTCAACTTTTTGATGCTCTAACTGTGATTTTATTTCTTTTGTTTCAGATAGCTCCTTTTGTAGTACATTAACCTTATCTTCCATTTTTTTAATTTTTACTGTAAGTAGTTCACAGTGATTTTTTTTAAGTTCTAATAATCTTTCACACGAAAGAGCTGCATCCTGGATTTTCAATAGGCTAACAGAATCTGTATCAGGGAGAAAACAAGACAGAAATATATGAGTACTTTTCGCATATAACACACTATACACTGTAACTCATTAAGACACTGACCAATTATATACTGAGGGCCTACAATGTGGAAGACATTAAACTAAGCTCTGCAGATATAACAGACAAGACCTCTGCACTTGCTTAGCTTAAAGTATAGTTAAGAAAGACAAAAAAAGTCACAATTATGAATTCAGATAGATGCTGTAAGGAAGCAAGAGTTCTATGACCACAAAAGATAATTTGATCTATACTGGGCCCAGGTAAGATTTCCCTGAAGGAGAAGTGGCTACAATGAGAAATGAAGGACGAGAAGGCAGCAGTTCAGCAAAGGGGGAAGAAAAGCATCTAGCCAGTCTGTGGTATGTGCTGAGCCTCTAGTGCAGTCTGCTTCAAGTACTAACTTTCCTTCTTTCCTGAAATGACCAAAGACAAAACAGACAAAATACATGAAACAATGAGTTTCAAGACAGTGGACTCAGGCAATGAACACAATGATCCTTGACAGACAAGAAACAAAAGAAGTGGCTGGGCACGGTGGGTCACACCTGTAATCCCAGCACTTTAGGAGATGAGGTGAGCAGATCACCTGAGGCTAGGGGTTCGAGACCAGTCTAGCCAACATAGTGAAACCCTGTCTCTACTAAAAATACAAAAATTAGCAGGGCGTGGTGGCGGGTGCCTGTAATCACAGCTACTTGGGAGGCTAAGGCAGGAGAACTGCTTGAACCCAGGAGGCGGAGGTTGCAGTGAGCTGAGATTGCACCACTGTAATCCAGCCTGGGCGACAGAGTGAGACTCTGTCTCAAAAAAAAAAAAAAAAAGAAAGAAAAGAAAAGAAACAAAGGAAGTAAGTCTTATGGTCTTATGAATGCCCAGAGCCCGGCCTTCAGAGTTTCCAGGCCATGACGTGGGGAGGAAAAACTGACATAAAGTCCAGCAAACTCCCTGAGTTGAAGTGATGAAGCTGAGAGTCTGGTAAACGCAAAGTAGACAGAGATCACAGGACACTAGAGAGGAATGAGAGATACAGAGAAAGAACCCTGGAGATCTCCAGAGATCCCCTCTTGGGTATTGAGCAGTGTAATAAACAGTGCATGTATACCAGGAAACTACCTGAAACCAAAGAAAAAACCACCTAAAAAAAGAGAGGAAATCCTGCCTGGTGCTTCCACAGCACCAAGAAGGGTATTCATTCCCACAGTCAGGCTGGAAAAACTCATACTTCTCAAGACAATGAATAATCAGAAAGGTATTGCCTCAGGAGTGGGGAATTAGCCCAAATCATAGAAGCAAGATAGGAAAAAGTCAAGCTGTTTATATGGAATTCAACTGTACCCCAAAATAAAGCTCAAGAAGACAAGTGGAGGCATGGAAGATATTTTTTAAAAAACCAGATTGCACTTGTAGAGATGCAAATTACAATGTCAAAGATGAAAACTAAATTAGATGGAAATAAACACAGATGAACCATCACAAAAGAAAACATTCATAACTTTGAGACACCAATGAACTATGGAAAAAAATCCAAGCAGCTAATATATAAGCCCCCAAAGAGGGAGGAAGAGAGACAGAAAAAAAAAAAAGTGAAGAAAAATTGGCCAAAACTTCCTAGACTTAATAAATTAACTATAATCCCACAGATTCAGAAAGGATATGGCTAGGAGAGAAAAAAATGAAAGCCTACTATTATAATTATACTGTATACCAGAACTATAACAAAATTATACATATATGATGTGGTATGATATTATATGAAGGTAGACTGTGATAAGTTCAAGTCATATACTATAAATCCTAAAGCAACCACTAAGATAGCAAAACAAAGAGTCATAGCTTATAAGCCAAAAAACAAAAAACCAAAAACCTGAGATAAAACTCAGGAGCATCTGTAGATCAATGGAACACAATAGAGTTGAGAAGTAGACCCACATGTATGCAGTCAACTTATTTTTGACAAAGGCACAATGGCAAATGCAGTAGGAAAAGGCTAGCCTTTCTGACGTATGATGCTGAAACAATTGCATGTCCATATCCAGAAAGATGAACTTGAATCCATACTTCATACAAAAATAGGAACTCAAAATGGATCACAGACCTAAATATAAGACCCAGAACTGGCTGGGCACGGTGGCTCATGCCCGTAATCCCAGCACTCTGGGAGGCCAAGGTGGGCGGATCACTTGAGGTCGGGAGTTTGAGACTAGCCTGGCCAACATGATGAAATCCCGCCTCTATTAAAAATACAAAAAAGCCGGCAGGGCACAGTGGGTGGCTCACGCCTGTAATCCCAGCACTTTGGGAGACCAAGGCGGGCAGATCACAAGGTCAGGAAATCAAGAACATCCTGGCTAACATGGTGAAACCCCGTCTCTACTAAAAATACAAAAAATTTGCCAGGCCTGGTGGCGGGCGCCTGTAGTTCCAGCTACTTGGGAGGCTGAGGCAGCAGAATAAAGTGAACCAGGAGGCAGAGCTTGCAGTGAGCCGAGATCGCGCCACTGCACTCCAGCCTGGGAGACAGAGCGAGACTCCATCCCAAAAAACAAGAAAATAAACAAACACAATAAACAAACAAAAAAACACAAAAAAAACCCCAAAACAAACAAAAAAACCTGGGTACGGTGGCACACGCCTATAATCCCAGTTACTCAGGAGGCTGAGACACAAGAATCGCTTGAACCTGGGAGGTGGAGGTTGCAGTTACAGTGCACTCCAGCCTGAGTGACAGAGTGAGATTTTGTCCAAAGAAAGACCTAAAGCTATAAAACTTCTAGAAAAAAAGCATAGGAGGAAATCTTTGTGACCCTGTGTTAAGCAAAGACTTCTTAAATGCGATACAAAAAGCAAAATCCATAATTAAACAGATAAATTGGACTTAATCAAAATTAAAAACTTCTTCTCTTCAAAAGATACCATTAAGAGAATGAAAAGTCAACAAAACAATTAAAAAATAAAATTAAAAAAAAAAAGAGAGAATGAAAAGTCAAGCCACAAACTGGGAGAAAAAAATCCCTGCAAAAAACATAGCTAACAAAGGAATAATATCAAGAATATATTATATAAAGATCTCTTCAGCTTTGCACAGTGGCAGCACTGTAGCCACCAATTAAACACAGCATAATGTATGCTAAGTGTGCATACATTTCACTTTATTACTTTGCATACATTACAGTGGGATACATAAAAAGGCCTTAAATTTCTGCAATGGGCCTACCTTTACACTCCATTCCAAGTTGTTCAATGAGCAACATAAAATTCTTGTAACTAGAGCGGGGCAGCTCACAATCCTCTGAGGCTGTTTCAGATGACTGAGTTAAGTCATCAACATCATCCATAGACTGTATTTGGTTTTTGACCTATGGGGTTGAAATAAATAACACTGTTTCAAAATGTCCCCCAAATATTTATAGCACATACAGAAGTGGTAATTATCCATCTTTCTATATGAGCAAAAACACAGGTATTTCTTTAAAAGAACTGATTTTAGTTAAAAGGATATATTATCAACGGCTAGTGCTTCTTAATCAGTTTTTCAAAGTAAATGTCTTTACAACAAAAGATTCTCTGTTTTTTTTTTCATTTCTTTTTTTTTTTTTTTTTTTTGACATCGGGTCTTGTTCTATCACCCAGGCTGGAGTGTAGCATCGTGATCATAGCTCACTGCAGCTTCAAATTCCTGGGCTCAACCAATCCTCTCACCTCAGCCTCCCAAGGAGCTGGGACTACAGGCATGCTCACCATGCCTGGTTAATTTTTTCTTAATTTTTGTAAAGACAAGGCTCTCACTATGTTACCTAGGCTGGTCTCAAATTCCTGGAGTCAAGCAATCCTCCTGCTTTAGCCTTCCAAAGTGCTGGGATTAAGGTGTGAGCCACTGTCCCAGCCCACTTTATCTTTTATAATAATTTTTTTAAACAATAATTTTGATAATTTATTTTTTACAGTACCTTGTTCTTTTCATTAGATGTTTTCTTACTAGGCCTAAAAAAAAAAAAAAAAACCTTTCAGGCAAATAGTAAATATGTAAAATGTAAGGAATATCTAAAATTATTGTTTTTTTAAATAAAAGCTCTGCATTTGTAATTTATTTACCCTATTCATAAAGTTCACAGGAATATTTTTTACAGGTAATATAAAAGATAATAATTTTCTACAAGGGGTATTGAACCATAAACAGAAAAAGTAAAAGTAAGGGACAACAAAAATATACTAATATCATAACAAACAAATTTAGATCAAGCTTCCTGACAGTCAAAGCAAAAGGAAAACACAGTGTTACTTGCGTTACTCAATAGAAAGAAATATACCAGGTTTTTTTTGGTATTGACCTTTTCAATAAAAACGAGCTTTTACTGGCACTAAAACCTATTTGGAATGTATTACTTAACACCCTTACACGAGGGAAACCCTTTTTGAATGACGATATTAGCTTTTTTCAGGAGTTACAATGCAGGTACTATGCATTATTCTAAGCACTGTACGTTAAACTCATTTTAATCCTAACAATAATTCTGTGAGGTTGATAAAATATTAGATATTTTATAAAGGAAGAAACTAGGCACAGAAAAGCCAAGTAATTTGCCCAAGCACATATTGCTGGTCAGTAGCAGACCCAAAATTCAAACCCAAAAATTCTAGCTCTGAAACATATTTTGCTGTGCTGTGAAAGTAATATTTATTTTCAAGTGTTTTAAGTGATATGATAGCAGATGAATCTATATTTTCATTCTATTTCTGGTTATAATTATAAATAATAATTTTTTAATCTTGTAAATATTTTTAAAATAAAAAGACCTTATATCTAGCCAATTTGGAAACCTACTTTCAATAAGCTCAACATTTATTTTTTCTAAAGAAATTCATCAACGTTCATTCATTCATCTACTCAACTCTTTATTCATGCATTCAAAAATCCTTACTGAAGCTGGGCATGGTGCCTCACGCCTGTAATCCCAGCACTTTGGGAGGCCAAGGTGGGCAGATCACTTGAGGTCAGGAGTTCAAGACCAGCCTGGCCAACATGGCAAAATCCTGTCTCTACTAAAAATACAAAAAATAGCCAGGCATGGTGGTGTGCACCTGTAGTCCCAGCTACTTGGGAGGCTGAGGCATGAGAATTGCTTGAACCCAAGAGACGGAGGTTGCAGTGAGCTGAGATCATGTCACTGTACTCCAGCCTGGGCAACAGAACAAGACTCTGACAAAAAAAAAAAAAAAAAAAGAAAAAAAATCCTTATTGAGCATACAATATATGTCAATGACACTATTAGCATAAGGCAACATGGTTTTTAATATTTTAGAACTTTATAACCTAAAAATAAGTCTGTGATAGATTGTCAATGGTTTAATTTTCTACGGTACATAAACAAAATCCTCCCCTTCTCCCCAGAATCTAAACAACTATTAAGTTAATACACCTGATCTTACAAAATCATAGCTGTTCATGATGCTATTGTCAAAAGTACTCTGATATCTTCAATTACCAAGAATTATTTAAATTCAATTCAGTATGACCTACATGGTTTGCATGTTTATTATTAGATAATTTTTAAAAATCCATATACGATAGTTTAACTTTTAGATCGTCATCAACACATTCAATTATATAAGAATATTCCATTTCTGAAACAATTCTAAATGAACAATCTCTTTTTATACAGCAAAAAACTACATAAATAGAAGTTCTAAGAACAGTTAGTTTATTATAAATCTTTAAAAGATAAAGGATCAAGCTTTTTGAGGCTTAGACACGCAAACAAAACTAAATTTCATAAGCATTTCCTTCTCTACTGGGTCACTCCCAAAAGCATGTAAATATACTCTAAAAGCTTACGTTTTAAAATAAAAAAGAAAGAAGGCTCCCTTGAATCCCACATTCTTCTTCAGTTACCACCCGTTTACCTACTGCCTCTCAATCCAAGTTCTCTCAAACACTGTCAAAGCCCATCCACTACAGTCAGGGCTCCATGGTGACCATTTATTGAAACTGCTGCTTGTCAAAGTTGTCCTCATCTTAATCTTTCGGCAGCATGGAAACAGTCGATATTCTCTAGCTTTGGGAGACTACATCATTCTATTTTCAGAAAAAAAATTATTACTAACCTTCCTCCATAGAGAAATAAAGAAATCACAGATTTTACCTTTCTTCGTCCTCATCTATTTCACTTAAACTGCTGTCATCATCCACTTGTAGCAGGCCACCAGTTAGTAAACCGGCTTTCTCAAACACTGGTGAATTCACAGATTCTTTCGAGGTTCTCTTTACTGCCTTCATTTGCAAGGCAGGACCACTACTTTAAAAAATCCATGGGAAGTGACAGTTACATAAGAAAAAAGAAAAAAAGAAACAAAATGCAGAAAGAGAGTTAAGTAACAAAAAAGAATAAAAAAAATTTTAAAATCCATTAAAAAGCCAATGTTTTCTAATAATTCTGACAAACAAAAAATTTTTATAAAATTCCAACATTTCCTCCACCTCAATTCATTCACTAATTGAAAAAACACAAATTACTAACAACATAAGAGGAAATGTATATTCCCTGCTTCAAAAACCATAATTTTATCATACCATTATGATAAAATGTGATATGTAAGAACTAATATATGAAAAGGTACATCTGAGCATAAGGACAGTTTTAAAACAGAAGAGACAAAATAGAGGAGTTCACAAGACAAAAAAGTGAGAGAAAACCATTCTACTTAGAGATAGAAGGTGAGCAGAGATTAGGCCCACAGCGTCTAGATGTTTCCTAGGAACTTGAAAGAAAAAAAAGAAACTAGAGAGAGGTGAATGCTACACTAAACTTGAATGCTACAGTAAAAGGCTAGAGCTCACAAGCAATGATCTTTAGACATGGAAGTAGCAATTAGATTTGGGCTATATTTTTGGTTTTGTTTTTAAATATAACGTTTCACTTAAATGAAGTTTTTTTTTAAACAAAGTTTTAAAAATAGAATGATACACATATAACATGAAAGAAGAAATCAGGAAAATATCTGGATGGGGGAAAAAACCCTTACTTCTAGAATACCTGTATGTCATTATATGCAGCTCCAAAATAGCAATATTCTGATTAGTTATGATTTTGTTTGAAAATAAAATAATGGGTGGGGCACGGAGGCTCATGCCTGTAATCCCAGCACTTTGGGAGGCTGAGGCGGGTGAATCACGAGGTCAGGAGTTCAAGACCAGCTGGCCAAGATGGTGAAACTCCATCTCTACTAAAAATACAAAAAAATTAGTCTGGTGTGATGGCACGGGCCTGTAATCCCAGCTACTTGGGTGGCTGAGGCAGGTGAATTGCTTGAGCACGGGAGACAGAGGTTGTAGTGAGCTGAGATCGCGCCACTGTACTCCAGCCTGGGCAACAAGAGCAAAACTCCATCTCAAAAAAAGAAAAGAAAAGAATTTGGTAACTTTTATAGACTTTTAGCCTAGTTAAATTTACCACCAGAAAATCTGTAAGTATTATTATTATTACTTTTGGAGATGGAGTCTCCAAAAGATGGAGTCCAGTTTGGAGTACAGTGGCACAATCTTGGCTCACTGCAACTTCTGCCTCCCAGGTTCAAGCGATTCTCCTGCCTCAGCTTCCCCAGTAGTTGGGTTTACAGGCGCCTGCCACCACGCCTGCCTAATTTTGTATTTTTAGTAGAGATGGGGTTTTACCATGTTTTCCAGGCTCGTCCGGAACTCTGACCTCAAGTGATCCACCTGCCTCAGCCTCCCAAAGTGCTGGGATTACAGGCATGAGCCACCGCGCCCAGTCATAACTACTTTTTTATGGTCTAAAAACATGCACAAGGATATCACTATCTATACCTACATAATTTACAGAGACTGAAATTTCCCACTGTGTTAAGAGTTGAGCGTGAGCCCCTAAAAATACCCAATATACTGAAATGTTTACATGGACTACAGATGCCTCTGTGCAGGGCTTTCTCAAACACTGGTGAATTCACAGATTGTAATTCAGATTAATTTGAGAGCCCAACATTTGGGATACTATAATAAATATCCTTAACATACATATGTATATATGTAATGTGTTTATATAAATATCCTTAAAATACATATTATTTATCTTTAACATGTTATATATATTACATATAGGCTTACTGTATACTATACATAATATATAATAAATGTCCTTGTGTGTGTACATTTTTACATAAGTCATATTTTCCTGTAGAATCTAGTCCCAGAAGTGAAGCTGTTAGGTTAAAGATAGGAAATATTTGAAATTCTAATACATACTAAATTATCCCTCAGAAAGGATTTACAATTTCATTTACCAACAGTGTACGAGAATGCCTTTTTTCTCGCATTTGCCATCACTGGGTATTATTTTTTAAATAAAATATCAATATGACTGAAACAACTGGTATCTCATTGTTTGTTAATTTGCCTTTTTCTAATTACAAGACAAGGTTGCATATCCCTTGTATAATAAAAGTATAATATTCATTAATCATGAATATTAGTCCAAATTAGAATTAGTTTTATAGCACAATAACAATTATCTGCTGTTAAATATGCTATCGGCTTACCTAGCATACTCTTTATTTTCCTTCCTGGGAAATTGCTGATGATCAGTTTCTCCACTCCTTCTTTCTTGAATTAATCCATCATCTTCATCATTATCAGTAGCACCATCATGTATGTTTGCTGATACTTCCATTTCACTATTTCTGTGTTTTTTCCTTTCTTCTTCAACCTTCAATGAAAGTTTGATACTAAGGAATTGCTATTACTTTATTCAACAAAAAGAATTTCTCTGTTTTCACTGAGTTTATCATTTGTCTCAGTTTAACTATGGTAACTTTAGCCAATAAAAACATTTCCTGCTTACTTTAATGGGATCATTGTATATATAATTGTTATATAATTATCAGCTATTATTATAATTTTATTAATGAAATTTTTGTAAAGTCTGCTTCATTTCTGTTTGGGTAAAACAGAATTTTCCAAAATTTCAAGGACTCTTCTTAATTTTGTGCTTTTATTCCCATCCAATCTTCACTATCTACTATGAATTTTCACTCCATTTTACTGGCAGAAACAGAGAAATAAAAAGACAAAGACACAAGATGCATCTTCTTCTGCCTTTACCACCTGGATTTTACACTATGCAGCCAGATGCAGAGGATGTGACATTGCTCCAGGAAGAGAAAGGAATCTTTCCCCTTTCTGCACTAAGCTATTCTTTTCCCCAGTGTCTTTTTTTCATTTGGATCCTGGGATATCAACAAGGCGAAGGTGCTCACTGAAACACAGAAACCAAAGTTTGCCACAACATAAGGAACAGAGTGAAAGTGCTGAGTTGCTGGTGTGGAATTCTGGAGAATGAGATGCTTCCCAAATTTCACATTCAATAACCATAAAATTTTATAGTTGGAGGATACACAGTATAAGTATTAATTATCTAAGTTAGCCCCATTATCTACTGATAATGGGAGTAAAACAAGAAAGATTAAATGATCCATCCAGAGCTCCTAAAGTGGCATTATCTAGCATTTTATGGCACCAAAAGAGATGATATAACTCCATAATGCTGAATCAGATAAATTACCAGATAAATTCATCAAATTAATCAGATGAATAAAAAGCGTGACACTGGCAAAGTAATTTAAAGCCATAGCAGGGTGTGGGTAACCTCATCTACTTTTACTTTTAAAGAAGAATGTGGCTCACGCTGTAATCCCAGCACTTTGGGAGGCCAAGGAAGGCAGATCATGAGGTCAGGAGTTTAAGACCAGCCTGGCCAACATGGTGAAACCCGGTCTCTACTAAAATACAAAACTTAAGCCGGGTGTGGTGGTGCACGCCTGTAATCTCAGCTACTCAGGAGGCTGAGGCAGGAGAATGGCTTGAACTCGGGAGGTGGAGGTTGCAGTGAGCCAAGATCATGCCATTGCACTCCAGTCTGGGCAATAGAGTGATATTCTGTCTCAAAAAAAAAAAAAAAAAAAGAAAGAAAGAAAGAAAAAAAAGAATATCTGCAGATTATTGTTTATCTTTAAAACTCAATGTACAGAACTCAGCTTTCTACTTTGGAGTTAAATACTAAATTGCTGGCTGAGGATTTATGCTACTTATATGGTATACATGCCCAAACTTATCATATTTTATTAAACAACGTAATGTAAAGGTCTGGTTCTACAGAAATGTTTGACTGGTGATTTAAAAAACATGTAAAAGTGTATGTATTTGTTGTCAAAAATCTTTAAAGTGATCAGAATGGAATTATAAACTCCAACAGCTTGAGTCAAACAGATAAGCTCACATTAAAAAGATCCCTTTGGCTGGGAATATTTGTTACAATACTCAGGGCTAGAAACATTTTTATATCTCTTTTAGTCACTGCTTCTTTCCCACTGTATTGCCATGTTGTTGTTTAAATAAAAGGAATTAATTTTTAAGTCAATAGGGAAAAAAACCCTAGCACTTATTACCTTTCATAAAGCAATTTCCTTTACACTTACACTGGTTCACAAGGTCACATGGTATATGGCTAAATTAGTTTCCCAGTCCATATGTCACTTAGAAGAGCGAAGATTCATAGACTTCTTAAGTTGTTTAAGGAACAAAGATTTTGAGAACATTTTCCTTAACTCCTGTTACTTAGAAGAAATAATCTATTTCTACACACAATTACATATTTAGGTAACACCATTTTATACTTGAGCTCTTCATAAGCAGAAAATCAGAATGGATCAAATAATTGATAGAGAAAAAACAAAGAGTAGCAGCAAGCAAACCTCTACCTCTTTCTGAAGTTGGACTTTTTCTTTCTCCAAAGTCTGGAACTCTACTTTTAACATGCCTATCTCATTTTTAAACCTTTGCATATCTTGCTGTAATTCTTCTTTTAGAGATACTTTTGATGTTCTCTCACTATGTGGTAGAGAAGACCTCACATTTTCTAATTCAGGTTCCATGCTTTTATAGTTATGAGCACTGCAATGATCATATAATGGCTTCTGGAACAAGTTCTGTATTGGTTTTGTTTTCTTATAAGCGTCTGTACCAGCAGAAATCCTGTGCCTTTTTATTTGAATCATATGCTTCATTTCTTTGGAGCAGATCAAATCAAAAGGTCTTTTTGGATCACTAGACTGAGGCACACGTCTGATGTCTAATTTCCAATTAGTGGTACTTTGGTTCATATTTTTTGTCATTTGCATATCAAATTCTTCTTTCATTTCACCTGTAACTACTTCTGGGTTCCTTACTTTTTTATTTTCTCTATCATTATAAAAATTCTCATCTGTGTTAAAAACATGCTCAGTGTCTGGTTTGTTAACATTTCCATGGCCTAATTTATTTTCATTTAAATAAGTCTTAGAATATGACTGGCAGACATAGTCTGGGGACCCAGAGTATGAAGGAGATGAAAAGCCATTTTCGAGACTGGGTTCTTTTTGTTCAGGCAATGCCTGGTATAGTACAGAGACAGGAGAATCTTTTTCATCACAATCAACTATATTATTTGTCAAAGAAGAGGGTACTTCCTTTAAGTTTGCGCCTCCTTTAGAGTTATCATGTAGTGGCTCTTCCCCAGGATAAGCAGTAATTTTGTATTTTTCACAAGTTTCACCACAGCTCTGCTTTAACTCATTTGTGATGAGTTTTAAGTTATTTTTCCACTCTAATTTGCCTTGTTTGGTTGACATTTCTTCACCGTTTTGCACACCAGGAAGTCCTGAATATACAGATACATCCTCTCTATCACACTCCTTATTCAGTTCTGGTTCTTGAGACATTTTTTGCAGACGTGAAAGTGAAAGATTAATTTGCTTGTTTTGTTTTTCAGACGTCTTTTCTGTCAGGGTGCATGTTTTTAAAATAACTTTATCCTTGAGTAATCAAGTACGGACAAAGAACAATTAGGAAATAATTAAAATTTAACTGTTAAACTTAATCTACGTTTAGTTACTCCCAAATCACTGGAATAGTAACTAAGAAGTAAAAACTAATTTGTCTTAGCCTAAAATAGAAGAAAAGCATGAACTAGCAAAGTTAAGTGTTTCACTGTTCCTTTGGATTAAACTTAATTCATTACGTGTTAAATCTACCAAAAATAAATTAGCAGATGATCTGTAGCATTACAAAGGCATCTTCACTTAAAAAGATTTTACCTTACCATACCTCAAATACTGAGCCCCTACAATACATTTAAGTACTTTTTCCAAAGATTTATAACTGGAGAGTAGGGAAACTTTAAATTATTTGGAGCCTATTTGGAGCCAAAATAAACAACAATCAGAAAGAAAAGCAAATCTTTACATTTTGATTGAAATTATATACCATAATATGGTGTTATGCATCTGTATAGGCTATCCAATTCTTATATATTCTAAGGTTCATTAATAGTGGATAAAAAAATTCTGTAATATTTACTGATTTCCTAGACTGAAATAATCAGAAAGTTATGGTTTATATCCTAACAGTGGAAAGATCCCATTCTGAAAGGAATGATTTTCTTAATAACTGGGTTGATTTTCTGACCTCATTCTTTCTCTGAATGTAGACACTGAAGTTGATAGAGATCACAAGGCAGAATAAATCTTTAACCTTGGAATTAGTGACCAGGAATATAAGAATGTAAATCCTGAACCACTGGGAATGATTACTCCTTTAAGATGAATTCAACTCAGTGGCCATCAGTGTTAAAATGTTCATAATTTCTATTGTTTAATAATATGATTCAATATTTGATGTTACCATCTTTATCATGTAAGGAAGTTATAAAAATGAAAGAGGAAACAACATTCAGGAAATTTCTGGCTTCAATTCCAAGCGTAAAGATTAACTATGACAAAAACAAAAGATTAGCTATAGGTTACGATATTTTAACTAAGAATATTTTAACTAGTCTAAATGTTTTTAATACTAAATATTAAATAATGATCTATTGATTCTAAAAGGCTAGTCTGAAAGGTAATTTTATTTGAACGATGTTATATCATTAAAGCAAAGAAAACAATATTAAAACAGAAATTTAAAACAATATATATAATACCTGTGGCTGGTTATTTTCACTTTCTTCCCTTTCTTGCTCTTCTTCTGATGCCACTTCTAAGTCACGTTCAGCTGAAAAAAATCCAAATATTTAGTTAAACGAACTACTCAGAACAGTTAGGTAAAAGGTATAGTCTTTATAGAAATGGAAAATAACATTTATTTTTATTTTATAAATTGAGAGGGTTTTCTTCTATTTGTTTTTGAGACAGGGCCTTACTCTGTCACCCTAGCTGGAGTGCAGTGGCGCAATCACAAAAAGTTTGAATGAAGCCTAATCTTTAGTGGAACATTTACTTCTCAGTAAGATACTTCTAAGTATCAGCTTAATGAAGTATCTAATTAAAACTTCAACTATTATCCAAAACTTCAACAAACCACTTGGGGAGACTACTAACACTAGACAATAGGTTCAACCCATACAAAGGTCTTAAAGATTCACTCACAGATTCATTCACCCAACGTAAATGAGCTAAACTGTCAGAAACAAAACAAAATTTTATGATACAGTAGGAATATATAAAGTAACACTGTAAATGTTCTCTATAACGGTATCTTTTCAACAAGGCACAAAGAGTGTTGTTCATTATTAATGAGTTCCAAAATTACTGTTACTTTTTACATCTTTATCATTGTACATCACGCTCCTTACATCTGAAACGTTTTCTATTTTGACAAATTTCTTTTCATCTTTTAAGACTAAGAGAGTTATGTGAAGTCTTCCTTGATTAGAGCTATCTTCCCCCTGATAAACAGGTGTCTCCTTCCTTGGGGCTGCCTTAGTACCTTATCTTTGTACTGTATCTCTTCCATCTGAACTGTAAATTTTTTATTTATATGTTTATGCCCTTGCTCCCCAGACGGTAGGGGACAATCTTTCAAGTTATCTTTGTATAAACAGTCTTTATCTATTTTACTTGACAATTATTTACTGAGTTCCTGCTAAGTGCTAAACACTGGGGTTTAAAGAATGTAAATAAGAACAGCACGGATGGCTCACATCTGTAATCCCAGCACTCTGGGAGGCCAAGGCGGGTGGATCACTTGAGGCCAGGAGTTCCAGACCAGCCTGGCCAACATGATGAAACGCCCTGTCTACTAAAAATACAAAAATGGGCTGGGCTTGGCGATGGGTGCCTGTGATCCCAGCTACTTGGAAGGCTGAGTTAGGAAAATCGCTTGAACCTGGGAGGCGGAGGTTTGCGGAGAGCCAAGATCATGCTGCTGTACTCCAGTGAGACTCCACCACAAAAAAAAAAAAAAAAAAAAACAAAAGAAAGTAAATAAAAGGTGTCAAAGATGGCTTTTCTAGAGATCATGCCTGAGTTGAGACTTAAAAAGTGAGGTTAGCCAGACTAAAAGGGGTAAAGGGCAGGAAAGGGTAACAGCATGCAAGGCAGCAACAAGAGAGGGAAAGAAGCCTCAGATAGCGTATTTGTCTAAAATACAAGCACCCGAGGAGAGCATCAACAGCAGTTGAGTAATCCCAGAGAAAAGGGCAGAAAGGGGAAAGGGCTAAAGATGGAGAGTTAAGCAGAAGTCAGATGATGAAAGCCTTATATGTAATCTTAAGATGTTTGAACATTTATGTTTTCAAGAGGGACTCAAGGTCCTGTTTTGCATTGGAGACAGATCACCCTAAATACTGATGGGAGGATGAATTTCAAGGGCATATGAATAAATAAAGGGAACCAAATTAGAAAATATTGCAAAACAAGAATACTGTAGGCCTAAACTGAGGGAATGTTCCCAAAAATATTTAGGATATAGAGTATCAGTACCCAATATAGAGTGAATTTTTATTAAATGGATACATGTATATATCTGGGTCCCTGGAGAACTAGACTCTTCATTACTTTATAAAAGGTATTAAATGAGAAGTGAAACAATCTACAGGCACTGTTTAAGTTGTTTACTTCACGCTTTTTCTGTTTCATGTCTTCCTGTGTTGAGGGATTTCATTTAGTTATTTTGTTTTAAAAGTCCTGCTTCTTGGATCTACCAAGCTCATGAAGAAATAAGAGCAAACAAGCATATATAGGTATAGGTAAGTAACTCTGGATTTATAGCTTGCAGTCACTACTCTAGGAGACAGCTGATCATCTTCTGTAAAATACGTTAATTTTACAAGGGGGAAAAGAAAACAAAACTATTGGGATAAAAAAATTATATAATTTATTACTGTAGACCAGATCATATGATTAAGGGCACTGAGTTAAACTGGTACATAAAGTAAAACACATTAGATGCAATTAATCAATAGACTGGGTGTCCTAAAAGAATTATTAGTAAAATTGAACTTCATATATCTTTTTTAAATGATAGAGCACTCCTTAAAACAAATATTCCTAGTGAACAACTATTCATTAAAATAAGGTGACAGACTATGGGTACACAGCTGGGGATACACTATAGAGAAATTCTCAACGATTCCCACTAATACTGGGGCAGTCCATTCTATAATATCTAAAGCCATAGAAATTGTAAGAAATAATATTTGATTTGGATGGTGCTTCTTTGTTACATTACATGTAGTTATAACTAATACTTGTGAATTCAGAGCTGTAAAAATAAAGCATAAAAACCACATTGTGCGGCCGGGCGCGGTGGCTCAAGCCTGTAATCCCAGCACTTTGGGAGGCTGGGACGGGCGGATCACGAGGTCAGGAGATCGAGACCATCCTGGCTAACACGGTGAAACCCCGTCTCTACTAAAAAAAATACAAAAAAAATTAGCCGGACGAGGTGGCGGGCGCCTGTAGTCCCAGCTACTTGGGAGGCTGAGGCAGGAGAATGGCGTGAACCCGGGAGGCGGAGCTTGCAGTGAGCTGAGATCCGGCCACTGCATTCCAGCCTGGGCGACAGAGCAAGACTCCGTCTCAAAAAACAAAAACAAAAACAAAAAAAACCACATTGTGCTTGAGTAGGCAATATTTAATCTCTACCTAGTTTCCCATCCAGTCCCAAAACTCTAAATATAATCCTGGTCCTGACTCTCAAGTTTATGTTTCATATTAGCCTAAACAAAATTACTCTCTCTCCTAATTCTCTTTGTTGTTCATAGATTGTTTTGATTAGAGGAAGAATACAAATGCCCTGCTAAAAGGTATTTTGTTTGGTTGTAGGTTATATAAGGAGAGTAAACACAAAGTACTTTTGCTAAAAATGATTCTTTTCCTTCTTTTTTTTTTTTTTTTTGAGACGGAGTCTCGCTCTGTCGCCCAGGTTGGAGTGCAATGGTGTGATCTTGGCTCACTGCAAGCTCCGCCTCCTGGGCTCAAGTGATTCTCCTGCCTCAGCCTCTTGAGCAGCTGGGATTACAGGCGCCCTCCACCACGCCCAGCTAATTTTCATATTTTCAGTAGAGATGGGGTTTCACCATGTGGACCAGGCTGGTCTTGAACTCCTGACCTCAGGTGATCCAGCCACTTTGGCCTTCCAAAGTGCTGGAATTACAGGCATGACCCAGCCAAAAATAATTTATTTTTAAGTTATAACTAGGCTGGGCAAGGTGGCTCACGCCTGAAATCCCCACAACTTGGGAGGCTGAGGTGGGTGGATTACCTGAGGTCAGGAGTTCAAGACCAGCCTGACCAACATGGTGAAACCCTGTCTGTACTAAAAATACAAAATTAGCCAGGCATGATGGTGCATGCCTGTAATCCCAGCTGCTCGGGAGGCTGAGGAAGGAGAATCACTTGAACCCGGGAGGCAGAGGTTGCAGTGAGCTGAGATCATGCCATTGCACTCCAGCTTGGGCAACAAGAGCAAAATTCCGTCTCAAAACATAAAATAAAAAATAAAAGTCATAACTATGATATTATGAAGCCAAGTACTCTAGGACTGAATTCTCTGTGCTTCTGTGTTACCTTCTTTGCTTTTTGTTTGCTGGTAGCTGTGATTCACACAGGTCATGGAGAGTATCATTCTCTAATAGAAACTCAGCTCCAATAGTAATCATTTCTTTAGCTATTTCTTCCAGTTCTGTGGATGCTGACTGATTTTTGGTCACTGACTGTGATGCAGATAGATATTTATCACTGATTTTCAAATTCCTAGGTCTTTGGCAAGTCTTATTACTGAGGGTCAAGGTAGTAAAGTCCCAATCTGAAAACTCTGAAAATAAAGTTTTTACTTATTAGAATGTAAATAATATAAATCGGACTAACTTTCTTCATAGAAGCAGTCCTATGTCAACCTCTATCCTACAAACACACTACTCCTCCATGGTGAACTGTATTTTACATGTCCTTTACTTGACACTTGCTCACAGAAGTTTAATTGACTGTCATCTCTCAGATTTTTTTCTGTTTTCATATTTTAGTATTACTTATTTACTTTGATTCACTCAGCAACCTCTGTTACCTATTTGTTCTCCGTAAGAGATTTGTTTATTAATAATTAAAGATTCTTCAGGGATATGAATTTTTTTATGAACAAACTTTATGTCTAACCGTTTCAGGTTTAAATACGGATAGAAGTATTTGTGTGTGTGTGTGTGTGTGTGTGTGTGTGTGTGTGTGTGGGTGTGTTCTGAAGACAAAAACATTTAATAAATAAACTTCAAATAAAAACTTATTACAATGAAATGCTCTTTCCTCAATGCACCAGTATCTTCAGAATTTACTGTTTAGCCTTGGATAAACATCAGAAATTTATAGACAAAATGATGGACTTGGCCGGGAGTGGAGGCTCACGCCTGTAATCCCAGCACTTTGGGAGGCCAAGGCAGGCGGATCACGAGGTCAAGAGATTGAGACCATCCTGGCCAACATGGCAAAACCCCATCTCTCCTAAAAATACAAAAATTAGCTGGGTGTGTTGGCACACGCCTGTAGTCCCAGCTACTTGGGAGGCTGAGGCAGTAGAATCGCTTGAACCCAGGAGGCAGAGGTTGCAGTGAGCCGAGATTGAGCCACTGCACTCCAGCCTGGCGACAGAGCGAGACTCCGTCTCAAACAAAAAAAAAAAGAAAGAAAAAATGATGTCTTTAAGTGACCTAATTGTTCCCACCTGAAAATAAATCTAGGTTCACACTTGATCCAGAGAGTACACAGTGCCATGAAACAAGAAGTGAATATACAACAACAATGTTTTCCTTTTTTCTTTATAAACAAAATTGTTGGATTTAAACTTTTTAAGACAAGCAAAAGAAAAAAGTAAAAACCACAGAAGTGAAACTTTAAAGGCCATTTCCTCATCAAAGGACCATTTACCATTTGACATCTACAAACCATACATATGGTTTAAAACTGTGGTTCTGTATTTTGATCTAAGAATCCCTAGAATTCAATATCTATTCAAGGGTACAAGAGGTTGCATAATGCATAATATATTTGACATTTTCACTCTAATTTTCTGAGAAGTGTACAGTAGACTTTTTCGAAGCTAGGATGTATCATAACATCACAGGCTAATGGTTCATGGGTCATAGCTCTAAAGCCTATTCAAATGCATGGCTGTACATGCATGTATTTTCTATTTTTCAGTTTTAATTTCTTTTTTTTTTTTTTTTTTTTTTTTTTTTTTTTTGAGACAGAGTCTCACGCTGTTGCCCAGGCTGGAGTGCAGTGGCGCGATCTCGGCTCACTGCAAGCTCCGCCTCCCGGGTTCCCGTCATTCTCCTGCCTCAGCCTCCTGAGTAGCTGGGACTACAGGCGCCCGCCACCGCGCCCGGCTAATTTTTTGTATTTTTAGTAGAGACGGGGTTTCACAGTGGTCTCGATCTCCTGACCTTGTGATCCGCCCGCCTCGGCCTCCCAAAGTGCTGGGATTACAGGCTTGAGCCACCGCGCCCGGCCTTAATTTCTAATATAGTACTTATCAACAGCTAAAAACCACTTAAACAAAGATCACTTTTCTCCTCATTGGTAAGCATGATTTTCATTTCAAAAATGAAATCCACAATGATTTATTTTTTTTTTCAGACCAGTCTCACTCTGTCACCAGGCTGAAGTCCAGTGGTGCCATCTCGGCTCACTGCAACCTCCGACTCCCTGGTTCAAGCAATTCTCCTGCCTCAGCTTCCCGAGTAGCTGGGATTACAGGCATGTGCCACCACACCCAGCTAATTTTTGTATTTTTTAGTAGAGATAGGGTTTCACCATGTTGGCCAGGATGGTCTTGATCTCCTGACTGCATGATCTGCCTGCCTCAGCCTCCTAAAGTGCTGGAATTATAGGTGTGAGGCACCGCGCCTGGCCCACAATAATTTTTATGTTTTTTTGTTTGTTTGTTTGTTTTGAGACGTCATCTCGCTCTGTCACCCAGGCTGGAGTGCAGTGGCACAATCTTGGCTCACTGCAAACTCCGCCTCCGGGTTCATGCCATTCTCCTGCCTCAGCCTCCCAAGTAACTGGGACTACAGGTGCCCACCACCATGCCTGACTAATTTTTTGGATTTTTGGTAAAGACGGAGTTTCACAATGTTAGCCAGGATGGTCTCAATCTTCTGACCTCGTGATCCACCCACCTCGGCCTTCCCAAAGTGCTGGGATTACAGGCGTGAGTCACCACGACTGGCCTGATTTTTATGTTTATTTAATTATTGTTTATCCGAATGAAGAGAATTTAATTAAATGTACAGTGATAAAATGGAATAGTATAAAGAGCTTGAACCAGAACTACTTGTGTTGATATGGGTAGATTTGAAAAATATAATGCTAGACAAACAAAAGAAAGTTGAAGAATGATATGTACAGTGTACAACCATTTATATACAATTTTAGGACATGAAAACAAATTCTATGTATTATTTATAGATGTATACATATACAGTAAAATGTTTTAAAAGAGCATGGGAATGGGACTAACTAATTCAGCGTGTTGGTTACCTCTATGCAGTAATTTTTAATAGTATAAAAGGACCCTAAAGCCAAAAAGTTTCAGAATTGCTGTTTTAAAAGACTATGTCTACCACATAGTAATTAAAAATTACTGCCCGGGCATGGTGGCTTAAGCCTGTAAACCTAGCACTATGGGAGGCTAAGGTGGGAGGAGAACTCCTGAGATCAGGAGTTCGAGACCAGCCTGGCCAACATGGTGAAGCCCTGTCTCTAAAAAATACAAAAATTAGCCGGGCATGGAGGTGTGTGCCTGTAATCCCAGCTACCAGGAAGCCTGAGGCAGGAGAATTGCTGGAACCCAGGAGGCGGAGGCTGCAGTGAACCAAGATCATACCACTGCACTAAGCCTGGGCGACAGAGTGAGACTCTGTATCAAAAAAAAAAAAAAAAAATGCCGGGCACAGTGGCTCATGCCTGTAATCCCAGAACTTTGGGAGGCTGAGGCGGGTGGATCACCTGAGGTCAGGAGTTTGAGACCAGTCTGGCCAACATGGTGAAACCCTGTCACTACTAAAAATAGAAAAATTTGCCAGGCATGGTGATGCACACCTGTAATCCCAGTTATTTTTCAGGAGGCTGAGGCAGGAGAATCACTTGAACCTGGGAGACGGAGGTTGCACTGAGCTGAGATCATGCCACTGCATTCCAGTCTGGGTGACAAAGTGAGACTCAGTCTTAATTTTAAAAAATTTTTTAAAAAATCCCTCCATCAAATTTGGGGGAAAAAAAGAATTAGGAATAAGAAAACTGTGAGCATTTCAAATATTTCAAAAATTTTAATGTACTTCCTTCCAGAGTTAAATACGTATTGTAGCATTTACCTGCTTTGGATGTTTGTACATCCTTCATTCCTCCTGCTTTATTTGGAACAGAATCTTTCATTTCAATGGCAGGCTGAATGGGTTTTGAAACAAAATGATTAATAAATAATGTATACTTTATACAATATGCACTTAATAATTCAAGATAAAAATACAAAACTTATTACCTTCAAGTGAAGATATCTTTCAGGAGACTCTAAAAAGCAAAAGGGACATATAATCAATTACATGTAAATATGACAAAGCAAATTATAAATTCATGCAGTGTTAGTATGACCTGAATCATCATGCTTGGTTTGAAAATGATTATGTTAATTGTTGGGATGTTTTTTATTTTGGTTAGGACAGCAACATGACAGAAGTATACTGGAGAAAAAAACAGGAACACAGGTTTAATAAAACATGCAGTTATGATTTGAATGTAAGATTATGTTCCAAGTGACTATAACTAAAATAGAAAGGTGCACATATACCAACGTGAGCATGCTGGTCAATGCAGAGAAAGGTAATCTTTAATTAGAGGAGCAAATCATGATCCTGAGAGGAGAAATGTCAAGGCTGATGGTAAAATGAGACAGCATATCTTTAATGCAACACATCAGAATCATTTATACCATTACACTACAAGTATTTATCATGTTCTTCAACTTGTCCTGTAATTTAGGAAGCACACAGCTGTGATGCCACTTGATTTGGATATATAACTCATTTCTCATCAGAGAAAATGTTCTGAATTGATCAGCTTGGATATACACTTGTAGAGTAACAGTTAACAAAAATACTCATTTTTTTCCATACCCATGTGGGCTACTGGCATGCCTACATTTCTTGTATCCTCTAGTTTAGCCATCTTAAAGTTTCTTGATCCACTCATGCAAGAAGGTATATAAAACATATCTAAGGAATAACACATAATAAGCTTTTAATATTGAAATATTTATCAAAAGGAAAAAATTTAATTGCCACAGAATTAGATATTAATAACATTTTATATTTCAAAATTAGTGCAGTTTTTTAAATCAATGCAGTGTTTATTGAAAACAACAATTTTAGTATTCAAGGAATTAACTGTAATTTTTTCATTTCTAAAATATCATGTTAGCCTCTAAAGGATTTTATGAAACAGCTATCATTACCAAAAAGCAACTTTCTTTAAGAAAAAAGCCAGTGCTTCTGTATTCAAATAAAACTCATCTGATTAACTAATACCAATGTAACATGTATCCTTTTTTTTTTTTTTTTTTTGATAGAGTCTCGCTCTGTCACCCAGACTGTAGTGCAGTGGCACAATCACGGGTCATTGCTCCCTACAACCTCAACCTCGCAGGCTCAAGCAATCCTCCTGCCTTAGCCTCCTGAATAGCCGAACTACAGGCCCATGCACCACCATGCCTAATTTTTGTATGTTTTTGTAGAGATGTAGTCTCGCCATATTGCCCAGGCTGGTCTCAAACTCCTGGGCTCCAGCAACCCACCCACCTTGGCCTCCCAAAGTGCTGAGTGACAGGCGAACCACCACGATCTATCCAAAGCAACATATCTGTTCGATGTCTGATAGTTACAGAGAGGAGATATGAATCACTGTAGTTTACCCCCATTCTAGCATGCCCTCCTGCTTGTAATAATCTCTGGAGCAGAAATGATCTAATCGTCTGTAGAGTGTAAATATACTGAATCCATCTGGAAATGAGTTCTCTCAAGTTTCCTCATCAGTAACTCCAAAATGACTCAACTAACTTCTTTCTTTCCTCTCTTTCTCCATTCACAATCTCTTTCTCTGCAAAAGTAATCTCTAGATCTGTGGTCTTGATTCTTCCCATTCTACATCCTTTTTATGGAATATTCTCAGCACTTCTTTCCTCTTCATTTAACAATAGTTATCTTATATCTACAATTTCTATTCCTCCATCTCTTTGTTCCTTCTCCTCTGGCTAGAAACATGCTCAGAAATAAAAGAAAAATAATGCTTTATCTTGATCCTGTTATGCCTCGAATTGTTGTCGAACAACTCTTCTTTCAGATGTCTCAAAAAGGAAGCCTACACTCTTGTTACTCAGAGTGTGGTCCAAGGACCAGAAGCATCAGCATTATGTGGGAACTTATTAGAAATACAGAACCCCAGGCCTGCTGAATCAAAATGTACATTTTTAACAAGATTCCCAGCTGATTTACTAAATTTTAAGCAGCTCTGGTCCATACTTAGTGTGCTTCCACATTCTTTTATGTTAGATTGCCCTTTTGGAATCTGGCATCAAGTTCCTCCCTACTATGTCCCCGAAACTGAAACTGTATTACAAGTCACGAAGTTGCTAGTGGGCTTTTTATCAGAGTATGTCTTCCTTGAGCTCCCCATAACCAACCCTACTCTCTTCTTTCCAGTTCTCTTCTTTTGGCCTTTGAGATACTATCCTATGAAGTAACATTTTCTTTCTTTCTTTCTTTTTTTTTTTTTGAGAGACAGAATCTCGCTCTGTTGTCCAGGCTGGAGTGCAGTGGTGCAATCTTGGCTCACTGCAACTTCCATCTCCAGGTTCAAGTGATTCTCCTACCTGAGCCTCCCAAGTAGCTAGGATTACAGGCATGCACCACCGTGCCTGGCTAATGTTTGTATTTTTAGTAGAGACAGGGTTTCACCATTTTGGCCAGGCTGGTCTCAAACTCCTGACCTCAGGTGATCTACCTTCCAAAGTGCTGGGATTACAGGTGTAAGCCATCATGCTCAGCCTGATGTAACATTTTCTATGACATTAAATTATAGATATGTATGGCTGACCACATATGCCTGTATTCATCTATGGCAAATGAAACGTGCCATAGATGGTCCAGTACTTCCATCCTTGCCTTCCCAACAGTGAGGAGGATAGGAAGAGTGGGTAAATTTTGGTCTACTTCTCCAACAAGTTTTGGTACTTGAAGCTCATTTTAAACTCTTCCTACCTTTCTAATACCCTGTTTTTCCATTTTCTAAAGAATTATTTTATTTTTTAATTTTTATATTTTTGAGATGAAGTCTTGCTCTGCCGCCCAGGCTGCAGTGCAGTGACACGATCTCAGCTCACTGTCACCTCCACCTCCCAGGTTCAAACAAATCTCTTGCCTCAGCCTCCCAAGTAGCTGGAATTACAGGTGCTTGCCACCATACTCAGCTAATTTTTGTATTTTTAGTAGAGCTAGGGTTTCACCATGTTGACCAGGCTGGTCTCGAACTCCTGACCTCAAGTGATCTGCCTGCTTTGGCCTCCCAAAGTGCTGGGATTAAAGGCGTGAGCCACCGTGCCTGGCCCTAGAATTATTTTATTTTGCCACTCTCCATTACATACACTTGCTTCTTTGTCCTTCATTCGCTCCCTGTACTCTCTGCCTTCCTCATTCTCATGTCCTATTTTACTCCTCTCCTCTTCCTTATTTCCTGGCTCCCTCAGGTCTTAATGTATTTTGAAATGGATCTAATAATTCAGTTCCCTTACTGGCACTAGCAATTTAATCTGTTGCTGACACATAAGATATATAACTTATCACAATTTCACCTCTTTTTATTCTTACTATGTATTTAATAGGTGATTTTCTTTGGCTATTAGAATATAGCAACGGTCATGTTTTTAAATAAACACTCTGTCCAATGGCTTTTTAAAAATAAAATATAGCTCTTACCTTCTGCTTGTTCATTTCCTATATTTTTTTCTTTTTGATATGCAGCCCCAGCTAAAGGATCAACATACTTCTGTGGAAAATTCTCAGAGATACTCTGTTAAAATTAATATCAATAATGAGTTTCAATTTTACAAAAAGAATGAATTGCCAAAGATTTTCTAATCACTTTCAAATAGAATATGAATTTCCTATTTTAAAAGCAATTAGGCTTAAAAATAAGATAAGTATGTATTGAAAACCAAAACATTTCAATAAAGAACCTCACATATGCTCACTAGATTAAGCTTATCTTTCATCTTCAGATGACTACTGACTCTGCAAACCAAACACAGAAGGCCTAAGGACACATATTAACAGACAAAATATTAACTTATGTGCACAGTTCAATGAGGAATTAATATCAAAAGACCTAACTCTACTTTGTATTCCTCACCAAAAATAAGAGGGGAGCTTCTCTGAACCTATTCTGGTTTGGGGGCTGCCTGATTAAGAGGGAAAAAAAAGTGTATTTTAAAAAATAGAATACACTCCCTATAGTACAGCATTAAATATTTAAAATATTTCTAATTATAGAAATTTTTAGTGTTAAGATATGTGGCATGATAAGAAACTGGAGTATGTCCTGTTAAGTATAAACAGAACACTGCAGAAGCTGCTTCATTTAAGTAAACAATGGCTTAGAAAAATCTAAATACTTTTTGATAAAACTTTTACTGATAGGAAAATGGTTGACTAAAATGACAAAGCAGTAAGAAAAACTTTGCTTTATGTTATGTCTAAAGAAAAGCAAGGAAATATAAGATACAGAATATAAACTCTTTCCCAATTAAGAAATAATTTCAAAGAAGTATAGCAAGCCTTCATAAAAACAGAAGAATAAGAACATTTATGTATTAAGCATGTGAAATGTGCCAGGCATTTATTTGCACATTTTCTTTTCTATGCACTATAATAATAAAAATGATGATGATGATGGTTATCCGGCTTCCTGCTTCTTGGTCATTCTAAGATGTTAAGAGTAAAATGATGAACAGATCTGATGATTGTGTCCTCTGCCCAGAATGCCCTCCTCCTAGCCTTTCTGATGGGTGCTCCTTCTCTTCCTTTAGTTGGCACTCTAAGGTCACACTCAGAAAGATCTTCTCTGACTACAGAATTTCACTCCCACTCCGATTCCCATCCTAACTACAAACTCCCTCAATTTTCTTTAACCTAATACTCTCTGTTTTCTTCACATGAAGCACTTATAGTGACTTATAAGTGTTTGTGATTTACTTGTTTTTCAGTTCCCACTACTAGAGCATAAGCCCTCACCTTGTACATGCAGTGTCTAATAGTCTAGCACGTGGTTGGTACTCAATTTATTCAAGCTCAAACATTTAAAATCTCATTGGGAAGGTCTCAAGTGTCAACTCACTATATTCCTATAAGATATCTCCAGTAACTGTCTAGTGAAATTTATACCCCAAATTAGAAATCCACATTTCTATTCCAACTTTCCCATTCTTTTCTTGACACTACTGCCTTCACATTTACAAAAAGTACCCTGAATATTTATTAAGTCACTGGAAATGATTTTGAAAATCATTTGTACTTATTACAATACCACTCAACCAAATCGTTATTATTCTCCATATTCTTCCTTCTCCTGAAAGTTCCCTGCAGATCTATACAAATATATATTAATACTTTAAAGTCCCAGACATTATCTTTTCAAGTTCTAAGTTGTCAAGAAAAAAAACTACATTCCAAACTGTTTCTCTCTGAATCTCATTAGGACTTTTACTCATCCATACGTAACACAGAATCATATACATGGCCATAGGTTAACCTGAAATAATTCTTTTTTTTGAGGCGGAGTCTTGCTCTGTTGCCAGGATGGAGTGCAGTGGCGCGATCTCAGCTCACTACAACCTCTGCCTCCCAGGTTCAAGCGATTCCCCTGCCCCAGCCTCCCGAATAGTGACTACAGGCACACGCCACCACACCCAGCTAATTTTTTGTATTTTTGTAGAGACGGGGTTTTACCATGTTGGCCAAGATGATCTCCATCTCCTGACCTCATGATCCGCCCACCTCGGCCTCCCAAAGTGCTTGGATTACAGGCGTGAGCCACCTCGCCCAGCTGACTTGAAATAATTCTTTAGTTTTTAGATAAACTTAACTTCAGAACCCATACTAATTCCTTGTGACTTCTAAGCCTTTTTTGTTCTTATTTTATTTTATTTTTTGCACTATCCTACACTAGATTCTTAAATGAATCCTGCAAATTAGCAGAATTATTCTATGTAGCAATAATATACTTAGCACATACTTTATTAATTATACACTGAAAAATATAAGAAAGTAGTTCCTTATGGACGTATGCAGAGGTAAAAAAGTCAAGTCAGGGCATCGCTTTAGTTTTAAACATCACTCAATGCTTATATTTTAAAATAACAGTAACAACCATAGACAGTACCTCAGAATCCCAAGGTGATTCTATATCTTCCTCTTGTCCTAATCCTAATGCGGACATCATATCTATCAAATGTGATACACATATATATGCATGAGAACATTTACTATTGTAAATTTTAAATACATATATCTACAAAAATAAAAAATATAAAAAAATTAAATACATATACAAGTCTATCTCCATTCATGAATATTTCAATAAAATAAAAATAATAGCAAAAAAAGAATTTTATAAGGTTGATGCAGTCTCAGGAAAAAATTGGTAATATGAAGAAAGACAGCAAAAGAAAAATATTTTTAAAATGAATATAATACTTGGGTCTGCATATGTTAATTGGTTGTCTTAGAATAGAGGGTTTTTGTTTGTTTGTTTGTTTGTTTGTTTTTGAGACAGAGTCTCACTCTGTTACCCAGGCTGGAGTGCAGTGGCACAATCTCAGCCCACTGCAACTTCCATCTCCTGGGTTCAAGCAATTCTTTGCCTCAGCCTCCCAGGTACCTGGGATTATAGGAATGCACCACCACACCCAGCTAATGTTTGTATTTTTTTTTTCAAGAGAATTGTTTATTAATTACACATGATAATGGATGATACACAAGCTTAACTCCCATCTGTAATTTTATCTGGTACCATTATTCAATTTAGATATATTGCATAGAATGTGCCAACAATCACTTTTATAACCAATAATTCCATGATTTTGCTTGGGTAATCCCTTTTAATGGTGAACTTCAGGTCACAACAGTAACTATCAGTTCAACTATACCAAGGTTTCCGAAGACAATGGCTTCTCCATCCAAGCTGGTTGTATATAAATTCCAAATAGAACCTGGCATCACCCTGAAGGAATTCTAACTTCACATTGTTGGGGAAATTTACCAAGATAGCTTCAGAGTAGACTAACTTCACACAGCACATTTAAAAAAAGACATTTATTCAGCATCATGATCAGACTATAATAGCATGGGTGCAAAAAAAACAAAATCTACATTAAAACCCTTTGTTGGAATGCTTTACACTTTCCACAGAACAGAAACTAAAATAACCTGTTATACAATTAGTCACAAATACAGTCCTCGATTTTTTGCCCATACACATGAGTATTTGTCTAAAACATGTCTTCTTTGTAGCAGCTAGGCCCTGCCACCACTGTGCTTGGCTGAGTTCACAAACCTGTTGCAACCTGTAGTTTCCCTGTCACTTCTCTGGCTCTCCTCTCCTGCTAAGCTTTGTTTCCTAATTAAAATCTTCTCCCATTGCCAAAGCTACTGCTGCTGCTGGAACCGCCATAGCCACCTTGGTTTCGTGGTTTTGCAAAGTATTGGCCTCCACCACCATAGGGGCCAGAGCTTCTGCCTCCAAAATTTCCTCCCTTCATGGGTCCAAAATTTGAAGACTAACTGTTGTAATTGCCAAAATCATTGTAGCTTTCACCACCTCCAAAATTGCTTCCATCATTACCAAATCCATTATAGCCATCCCCACTGCCACCATATCCACCATCACCATGGCTGCCACCAAAGCCACCATGACCACTGAAGTTTCCTTCACAACCGAAGTTGTCATTCCCACCGAAACCACCTCCATGACCACCACCAAAGTTTCCAGAACCACTTCGACCTCTATGGCTGGATGAAGCACTAGCCATCTCTTGCTTTGATAGGGCTTTCCTAACTTCACAGTTGTGGCCATTCACAGTATGGTATTTCTGAATGACAATCTTATCCACGGAGTCATGGTCGTCAAAGGTTACAAAGGCAAAGCCCCTTTTCTTGCCACTGCCTCGGTCAGTCATGATTTCAATCACTTCCATTTTCCCATACTGTTCAAAATTATCTCTTAGGTGATGTTCTTCAGTGTCTTCTTTAATGCCACCAACAAATATCTTTTTCACAGCTAAGTGGGCACCTGGTCTTTGAG
Source organism: Macaca nemestrina (assembly GCF_043159975.1). Lineage (NCBI taxonomy): Eukaryota > Metazoa > Chordata > Mammalia > Primates > Cercopithecidae > Macaca > Macaca nemestrina. The sequence goes on along the minus strand of NC_092133.1, from coordinate 116,966,053 downwards.
AATCTTCTCTTGAGACAGCTCTCTTTGGTTCCACAACTCTTCCATCTACCTTGTGTGGCCTTGCATTTATGGCTGCATCCATCTCCTCCACAATGGCACATGTGACAAACTCAAAGCCCCTGGAGTGCTTGGTGTTTGGATCTCTCATTACCACACAGTCCATGAGCATTCTCCATTGCTCAGAATGGCTCCTCAGGCTCTCACCGGTTATTTCAAAGCTCAACCCTCCAATGAAGAGCTTCCTCAGCTGTTCGGGCTCTTTAGGAGACTCTGATTTAGACATGATGGCAGGGAGAAAAAAGACTTTAACGATGCTTCTTCGGCGGCGTCCACAGGTCAATGTTTGTATTTTAGTAGAGACAGGGTTTCACCATGTTGGCTAGGCTGGTCTCTAACTCCTGACCTCAGGTGATCCGCCCACTTCAGCCTCCCAAAGTGCTAGGATTACAGGTGTGAGCCACCACATCTGGCCCTCAGAATAGAATTTAAGGATAGAAAAATATTCAGAGATATCCACTAACTTACCACTTCTATTATTTTTGTGCACTTCATCAACATAAGTCAAATTGTCACTGTTTGTTTGCTCTAGTGGTGCACTTTCAATAATATCAATACCATTTTCTTTTTTTCCAACGGCTGGCTTTGTTGGTCCTTCCTATTAAAAAAAAAAAAAATTCAGAAAACACTGTATTTATTCACTTATACTTATTCAATCAGACACTGTATTAGTCTGTTCTTGCACTACCATAAAGAAATACCTGGTCATCCAAGATGGGGTCACAGTTTTTTTTTTTTTTAAAGAAACACCTGACTGGGTAATTTATGAAGAAAAGAGGTTTCATTGGCTCATGGTTCTGCAGGCTGTATAGGAGGCATAGCAGCTTCTGCTTCTGGGGAGGCCTCAGGAAGCTTATAATCATGGCAGAAGGCAAAGAGGGAGCAGATGTCTCACATGGCAGAGCCAGGGCAAGAGAGCAAGGTGGGGAGGTGCTGCACACTTTTAAAGAAGCAGATCCCAAGAGAACTCATTTGCTATCTCAAGGACAAGACCAACGGGGATGGTGCTAAACCATTCACTAGAAATCTGACCCTATGATCCAATCACCTCCCACCAGGTCCCACCTCCAACACTGGGGATTACATTTCAATATGAGATTTGGGGCAGGACACACATCCAAACTATACCAGTCAGTAAGACAATAAACACTTATGTGTCTATCACATCATAGGTACTATCCTGGGAAAAACTAAAAATATAAACAGAAGACAGACTCTGTCCTATATTCATCAAGTGTGGGTAGAGATAAATAAAAACAAATAAGAACAGAAAAGTATAATTCACTAGTTCTACAACTGAAGTGAATAAAGGACAGTAAGGGCACAAAAGAGAACAGTCCGTTCCACCTGGGAAGCTCAGGAAATGATGCAAAGATAGGGCCATACTATGAGGCAGACCCAGTGCAGTGATATGGTTTGGCTCTGTGTCCCCACCCAAATCTCATCTCGAATTGCAATCTTCATGTGTCAAGGGACAGACCAGAGGAGATAACTGGATCATGAGGTGGTTTCCACCATGCTGCTCTCATGATAGTGAGTTCTCATGAAATCTGATGGTTTTACAAGTGTTTGGTAGTTCCTCCTGCATTAATTCACTCTCCTACGGCCTTGTGAAGAAGGTGCCTGCTTCCCTTTTGCCTTCTGCCATGATTGTAAGTTTCCTGAGGGAGGCCTCCCCAGCCATGTGGAACTGTGAGTCAATTAAACCTCTTTCTGTTATACATTACCCAGTCTGGGGTATTTCTTTTTAGCAGTGTGACAATGGAGTAATACATGCAGAGTGGGAATGTAAAAGGTTTCTAGAAAGGGCACCATAAACAAAAAGATGAGGCATGAAACAACATGACAAATGAGGGTACCAAAGTAATGTGGTAAAACTGGAACACAGTCAGAGGGAATAGGATGAAGAGATAAAACAGGAAAATCAGGCCAAACCATCAAGGACCTGATTTAGGTTAGAATGTGAACTTTCCCTTTCATGTACTGGGGATCTAGTCAGTAAGCAGGTGAGTTAGAGCATCACAAATACATTTCAGAAAGGTCACCCTGGCAGCAATGTAAAGACAGATAGACATGGGGGTGGGGGGAGTGGTCAGCACAAAAATAGAAAAGATTATTCCAAAATTACAGGTCAGAAAGTGAACTGTCACATTTTCTTTGGACATCCTAAAAAGAAAAAAAAAAAAAAAAAGTGATTTGCAATAATAAGATATGAGAAATGAGGCCGGGCGCAGCGTGGTGGCTCACACCTATAATCCCAGCACTTTGGGAGGCCGAGAAGTGCGCAGATCATGAGGTCAGGAGTTCAAGACCAGCCTGTTCAACATGGTGAAACCCCATCTCTACTAAAAATACAAAAATTAGTTGGGTGTGGTGGCACATGCCTGTAATCCCGGCTACTTGGGAGGATGATGCAGGAGAACTGCTTAAACCCGGGAGGCAGAGCTTGCGGTGAGCAGAGGTCATGCCATTGCACTCCAGCTTGGGCAACAGAGAGAGACGTCGTCTCAAAAAAAAAAAAAAAAAAAAAAAGTTATGAGAAAGGATAAGCAGGTAGAAAATAAAGAACTTGGTGAGTGACTGGATTCGTAATTTGAGGGAAAACTGGAGTGCAAGATTTCTATGTTTCAGTGCTACTTCCTAGGTGTTATTTACTGGGATGAGGAAACCAGAGGACAGAGTAAATTACAAAGAGTCAGGAAAGAGTCAGGAACAATGTCTTCAGTTTGGGACATATTACTATAAAATTTGAGGCACCCGGGGAACTTAGGTTTTTGGTGGTTTTTTTTCAGAGACAAGGTTTCACCGTGTTGCCCAGGCTGGTCACCAACTCCTGAGCTCAAGTGATCCGCCAGTCTTTGCCTTCCCAAGTGCTGGAATTATAGGCATGAACCACTGGACCCAGCCTACCCAGGGGATTTAGAAGACAGATTTGGATAAATACATTTAGAGTAGAAGTAGATGACCTCAGGAAAAGCATAGGAATTAAGTATATACATATTTGTAAAATACACTAAACTGGTAGTGTTAAATAATATGAACCTACACAGAACTCTGAAATTTTGAAAATGAAAAGACGAAGAGGGAAAAAAAAACACGGGATTTAAGGTTTCAATTACATATTTCAACATTTGAGGATGGGTGCGGTGGGCCCCACCTGCAATCTTAGCACTTTGGGAGGCCAAGGTGGGAGGATCACTTGAGCCCAGGAGTTCAAAATCGGCCTAGATAATATAGCCAGACCCCATCTCTACAAAAAAAATAAATAGCTGGGCATGATGGTGCATGCCCATGGTCCCAGCTGCTTGGGAGGCTGAAGCCAGATCCAGAAGATTTAAGCTTCAGTGAGCCTTGATCATGCCACTGCACTCCAGCCTGGGTAACAGAGACTCCGTATTTAAAAACAAAACAAAACAAAACAAAACAAAAAAGGCCGGGCGTGGCGGTTCACACCTGTAATCCCAGCACTTTGGGAGGCTGAGGTGGGTAGATCACTTGAGGCCAGGTGTTCAAGACCAGCCAACATAGCAAAACCCCATCTCTACTAAAAATATAAAAATTATCCACGTGTGGTGGTGCATACTTGTAGTCCCAGCTACTCAGAAGGCTGAGGCACAAGAACTGCTTGAACCCAGGAAGCATAGGTTGCAGTGAGCTGAGATCCTGCCACTGTACTCCAGCCTGGGTAACAGAGCAAGACTCCGTCTCAAAAAAGAAAAGAAAAGAAAAGAAAAGAAAAGAAAAGAAAAGAAAAGAAAAGAAAAGAAAGCTATGACTATCCAAGTTGAAGATTTCAAATAGTCTTCAAATATATCTATGATTATCAAGCAAGACCAGTATTCACATAGAGAAAAGGACTAAAAAATCAAGTCAACAGGATTCTGAGTTTTAGAGATGAATGAATTTATGAGCAAGGTTTAACAACTATGAATACTAAAGTTAACAAAGCTTCCGGATGAGAATATAAAATATCCTCATTGCTGTAGATACTTTTAAAAGTGAAAAATCATCTTCCAGAATTTTTTTTTTTTGAGACAGAGTCTCGCCCTGTTGCCCAGAATGGAGTGCAATGGCGTGACCTAGCCTCACTGCAACCTCCACCTCCCGGGTTCAAGCAATTCTCCTGGCTCAGCTCCCAGTAGCTGGGATTATAGGCATGCGCCACCACACCCAGCTAATTTTTTGTATCTTCAGAAGAGACAGGGTTTCACCATGTTGGCCAGGCTGGTCTCCAACTCCTAACCTCGTGATCTGCCCGTCTTGGCCTCCCAAAGTGCTGGGATTACAGGTGTGAGCCACCACGCCCAGCCCAGAGAAAATTTTGTAAACCCCCTTGACAATCTTTCCTTCCTTATGATTCTATAATACGCAATTTATTTTAGAAAGCAATAACAAATTTTGATCGCTTTCATTTGGTGTGTGCATATATGTCCATTACACACAGATATTAATTATTAGCACAAGATAAATCAGGGTATCTGCAGAAATAAATAATTGATACATTCATTTCTCTAAGAATGCTTATACTAAAATTAATTTTCTCTAATTTTTTTCCCAAGATGACAGATGGGAGGCACTGTGACCAAGCCTCTCCCATCTGGAAAGACAAAATAGTGTGGAGGGATTTGCGCTGCAAACTTTTTTCCAAGAAGCAACACAGGACCTTAACAGAAAAATTTAAAGAAACCAGAGACCCTGTGAAAGAACAGGCAGGCAGCAATGTACACAATGAACCAGGTAGAAAATCGTGAGTCTCCAGAGTGTGAACGGGAGAGACGGTCTCTAGGACACACACTTCCACTGGGAAGCCCGGCAATCCAGGTCACAGGGAAGCCCTAACTCCCCACGCGCTGGAGCTGAGTGAGCAGTGGGGAGCGCACGAGAGGAGTGGCATCCCCACACACTTTGCCTGCATTCCCTGACTCTAGCAGGGACAGAGGGAAACCATTCCTGACCCTACCTCACAGGCATCCTCCCAGAAGTCAGTCAGCTAACGCAGGCTGCCGTCACAGGTGGAGAGGAGCTCCCCAATGAAAGCTGCCATATTATCTTGAGTGGGGATGACCCCGTTGGCCAGAACCACGGGGTGAACAAGCAGTGTGCTACAGTCCAGGCTGCAGGAGCTGGATGCCCCTTGTTCCACAGGCGGATCAGGAGGGGCGTGGCTTGAAAGTAAGGTTCCTGTACCTCAGGGAGGCTTATGGCCTGGGGCAATTTTGAGTTCCAAGCACAGGCTGACTGGAACCCAACTAGCTGCTGCTAGCAGAACCCTATAGGTATGAGACCTGCCTTGCCAAGCCCATGAGAGCTGAGTGAGACTTACTGCTGCCTGACACCCCCGGCTCCTTCTGTGGATTCTTTTGTGCAGCAGCGGCAGCTGAGCTCCTCCCTGGAACATTACTCTAGCAGCCAGGGAACTGCCCTCTGATCCCCAGTGGATCAGAGGGCCCACATGTGGGGAGCCAGAGTGTGGACTGGCCTCACCCAGCCCCGACCCGGCTTTGCCCCTCCACCTGCCATGCTAACATAACACAACGGACAGGGACTTCTGAGAGCTTGATGGCCCCAACCATTGTCTGAGACTCCAGAGTATTTCCCTTGGGTAACCTAAGGCAAACAAATCCTACCACTACCTCCGCAACTGGCGCTCTTTTGCAAGCGCCACCTCCTGGCTAAAAGTCAACCAGCACAGCATCTGCAAGCACAATGTCACAGTACCAAGGAAGTAGGAAACGTCTGTGCATCCTCAGTTATCACCACGGCCTGCACCATTCTGGCTAACCAGGAGGTCCTGCGTCTGTCTATGAGCCCAGCACATTAATACTACAGCTGGCATTTGAGAAAACACACGAAGGCTATTTGTAATGAAGGAAATCTCACAGGGTCTACGTCATTCCCCTTCCCACCCTATCAGAGCAGGCGCTGGTACCCACTGCTGGGAGACTCGAGGACAGGTCATCTCACTGGATCCCTTGCAGACATTCCCCAGCACCACCCTGGAGTATGGCAGCCCACTGGGTGGCTAGAACCAGAGGAGCAGCAGGAGTCACAGCAGCCAGGTCCTCAAGGGCTGCTACTCCCAGGGGAAGGAATGCACCACATTGAGAGGGCACCCCGAGGGAAAAAAAGAAACCAGACTGCAGGCCTTCTGCTTGGGGGAAGTTTTTTTCAGCAGAGCGACAGGTGCAGTGCTGGCCTCAGTGGAGAAAATCTAGGGCTTTCCCTTAACAGGTAGCCCTGGGGCATGTGAAGAGTCTTGGAGAAGAGAACTTCTCCCTCTCGCCCACCACTGCAGACACAGCTGGGGCTTTTCCCATGAGAGCATGACGTGGGTGCATCTGTAGACAGCCTTCCTGAAGCACTTCAGGGTGACTGCATCCCACAGGAGTGCCCTCCATGTTCAGGCTTGCATGAGGATCACAATCCCTCTCTACCTGGAACACCAGTATTCCTGCAGATTAAAAAAAAGGTCCTGTCTGATCTGACTAGCTGGAACACCAGGTCAGGAGTGTGACTGGGAGGCAGACTGCTTTCCTGCTGGCCTGGAAGGGGAGCTGTGGTGGCTCCCTCCCTTCCCCCTGAAAACACCTTAGTGCATATCACTGAGAGCTCCCCCAGTCACCTCTGTCAAGGTCACCCTTGGGGTACTGCATTTATCCACCTGCTTTAGCTACAACCAGTTTTTATCCATGAGTACCTTCAGTCTGAGGCCTGAAATGTTCGATCCAGTAAATAAAATACTGGGAAAAAAATGTTTTAGGAAACAGAATAGGCAGCTGAATTTTTAAGTGCACAACACTGGAGAATGAGATAAGATTCGTGAGACTTCTGCCACTCCAGTCCCACAGGAAACAGTGAACCTGCTCACACACCCAGTACATCGCTATTACTACCAACATCTGAGAAAATCATCACACAAAGATTCTCTGTAACCAAGGAACTCACTACTACAAGGTCTTCACTACTGAAAGCACCCAGAGCTGAAACTAGGTGACAACAAATTATAGACATTAAAGTCACATCCTCAAGGGGGGAAAAGTAAATTTAAAAAAACCCAGTCAAGTTGGCCGGGCGCGGTGGCTCAAGCCTGTAATCCCAGCACTTTGGGAGGCCGAGACGGGTGGATCACGAGGTCAGGAGATCGAGACCATCCTGGCTAACATGGTGAAACCCCGTCTCTACTAAAAAAAAAGTACAAAAAAACTAGCCGGGCAATGTGGCGGACGCCTGTAGTCCCAGCTACTCGGGAGGCTGAGGCAGGAGAATGGCGTGAACCCGGGAGGCGAAGCTTGCAGTGAGCTGAGATCCGGCCACTGCACTCTAGCCTGGGCGACAGAGTGAGACTCCGTCTCAAAAAAAAAAAAAAAAAAAACCCAGTCAAATCAAAAGTAAATTCAAAAATAATTAGAAGAAATATTCCACCCAAATTAGAAGGAACCAGAAAAATAATTCTGGCAATATAAAAAAACAGCATTCTATAATCCCCCTAAAAGATCACACTAGGCCGGGCGCGGTGGCTCAAGCCTGTAATCCCAGCACTTTGGGAGGCCGAGGCGGGTGGATCACGAGGTCAGGAGATCGAGACTATCCTGGCTAACATGGTGAAACCCCGTCTCTACTAAAAATACAAAAAACTAGCCGGGCGTGGTGGCAGGTGCCTGTAGTCTCAGCTACTTGGGAGGCTGAGGCGGGAAAATGGCGTGAACCCGGGAGGCGGAGCTTGCAGTGAGCCAAGATCAAGCCACTGCACTCCAGCCTGGGAGACACAGCGAGACTCCGTCTCAAAAAAAAAAAAAAAAAAAAAAAAAAAAAAAAAAAAGATCACACTAACTCTCCAGCAATTGATCCAAAACAAGATGAAATCTTTGAAATACCAGATAAAGAATTCAAAAGATTGACTATTACTCAAGAATATATAAGGGAAAGGTAAAAACCAACATAAAGAAATTTTTAAAAACAATTCAGGATCTTAATGAAAAATTTTCCAAAGAGAAAGATATTTTAAAGAAAAAACAATCAGAACTTCCGGAAATGAAAGACACATTTAAGAAACTACAAAATGTAGTGGGGGGCCGGGTGTGGTGACTCACGCCTGTAATCCCAGCATTTGGGAGACCAAGGTGGGTGGATCGCTTGAGGTCAGGAGTTTGAGACCACCCTGGCCAACATGGCAAAACCCTGCCTCTACTAAAAACACAAAAATTAGCCGGGCGTGGTAGTGTATACCTATAATCCCAGCTACTAGGGAAGCTGAAGCAGGAGAAGTGCTTGAATCCAGTGGGTGGAGGTTGCAGTGAGCTGAGATCATGCTACTCCAGCCTGGGTGACAGAGAGAGACTCTGTCTCAAGGGGGAAAAAAAAAGTAGTGGGAAGTTTTAACAGTAGGCTATGCCAAATAGAAGTAAGAACTTTAAAGTTTGAAGACAAGGCTTTCAAATTAATCCAATCAGACAAAAATAAAAAGAATAAAATAAAATTAAATTTAAAAAAAATAATTTTTAAAAATAACCTGTAAAGGAAAACCTATCAGACTGACAGCAGACTTCTCAGCAGAAACCTTCACAAGCCAGGAGGGAATGCAGTCCTATCTACAGCCTCCTTAAATAGGAAAAAAATTGTCAGCCAAGAATTGTGTATCAAACAAAACTAAGTTTCATAAATGAAGGAAAAATAAAGTCTTTCTTGAAGAAGCAAATGCTGAGGGAATCTGTCAATACTAGACAAGCCCTATAAGAAATATATATAAAAGTTCTCAATATTGAAATAAAAGGTTGATACAAAACAGATTAGAAATTTCTGAAAGCATACAATTCACAAGGTTTATAAAACAAAACATAATAGAGGAAACAAAGTCACTAAATAACAATCAACACAATGACTGGAATAGCACCTCACATCTCAAATTACCTTTGAATGTAAATGGTCTAAATGCTCCACTTAAAAGATGCAGGTTGGCAGAATGGATTTTTAAAAATCACAAACCAAATTTCTCTACTGTTTTCAGGAGACACACCTATCATGTAAGGATTCCTGTACTCTCAAGATAAAGAGGTGGAAACAGATATTTCACACAAAGAGAAACCAAAAGTGAGCAGGAGAAACTATTCCTATATCAGATAAAACAGAGTTTAAAGCAACGACAGTAAAAATAAATAAAAATGGTCACATATATAACGATGAAAGGATCGATTCAATAAGATCTAAAAATTCTAAATATATATGCACCTATCTTCAGAGCTCCCAGATTCATGAAACTATTACTACTAGACCTAAGAAAACCTAAGAAAAGATATAGCAACACAATTTAACAGTACAGGACTTCAACACTCCACTGACAGCACTAGACAGGTCATCAAGGCAGAAAGCCAACAAAAAAATACTGGACTTAAACTGCACTCAAGAACAAATGAATCTAACAGATATTTACCAAACATTCTACCTGAGAACTGCAGAATATACATTCTTTTAATAAGCACATGGAACGTTCTCCAAGACAGACCATATGACAGGCCATACAATAAGTCTTAATAAATTTTAAAAAACTGAAATCATATGAAGTATCTTCTCAGACCACAGCAGAATACATAGAAATCAATTCCAAAAGGAACTCTCAAAATTATACAAACATATGGTAATTTCCATTTAATTTAATGATCTGCTCCTGATTTCGGAGTTAGTAATAAAATCAAGAAGGAAATTTTAAAATGTTTTGAAATAAGTAACAGTGCTACAAATTATCAAAACCTGTTATAGCCAATCAGTACTAACATCACACCTTAGGAAATTAGAGAAACAAGGACAAACCAAACCCAAAGCTAGCAGAAGAAATGAAATAACAAAGATCAGAGCAGAGCTAAATGTATTTATAACCAAAAACACAATACAAAAGATCAATGAAACAAAAAGTTTGTTTTTCGTTTGTTTGGTTTTTTTTTTAGACAGAGTTTCACTCTTGTCACCCAGGCTGGAGTGCAATGGCACGATCTTGGCTCACTACAACCGCCACCTCCTGGGTTCAAGTGATTCTCCTGCCTCAGCCTCCCAAGAAGCTGGGATTACAGGCACCCAAGACCACGCTCAGCTAATTTTTTTTGTATTTTTAGTAAAGACAGAGTTTTACCATGTGGGCCAGGCTGGTCTCGAACTCCTGACCTCAGGTGATCTGCCCGCCTAGGCCTCCCAAAGTGCTGGGATTACAGGAGTGATTTTTTTTAAAAGGTAACACAGTTGATAGATCACTAGCTACATTAACTAAGAAAAGAGAGATGATACAAATAAGCTCAAGTAGGAATGAATGTGGAGACATTACAACTGATACCACAGAAATACAAAAGATCATTCAAGACTACTATAAACACCTCTATGCACACAAACTAGAAAATCTAGAGGAAACAGCTAAATTCCTGGAAACATATAACTCCTCTAGCTTGAATCAGGAAGAAACAGAAATCCTGAACAGACCAGTAATAAGCGTGAGACTGAATCAGTAATTTTAAAACTGCCAACAAGAAAAAAGCTCAGGGCCACACGGATTCATAGCTAAATTCTACCAGACATTCAAAAGAGAACTGGTAACAATTCTACTGAAACTATTCCAAAAGATTGAGAAGGGGGGAATCCTCCCTAACTCATTCTATGAAGCCAGTATCACACTATACCAAAGCCAGAAAAGGACACAACGAAAAAAAAGAAAACTGCAGACCAATATCTCTGATGAATATAGATACAAAATTCCTCAAGAAAATACTAGCAAACCGAATCCAACAGCACATCACAAAGTAATAATTCACCATGATTAAGTGGGTTTCATTTCAAGGATGCAGGGATGGTTCAACATATGCAAGTCAATAAATGTGATTCATCATATACACAGAATTAGAAACAAAAACCGTATGATCATCTCAATAGACACATCATTATGAAGATTGTGGGGGCAGGGGAAGGGTACGCGAAAAAAGTTTTTTTAAAAAAACTTACCTTTATAAGACCAGGGTTTGCTAACGACTTGTGGGAAGGTTTTGGAAGGGGGTCAGGTGATTGACAGGTAGGATGAGAAAAGCCCTGGGCTTTGACTGATGTTGTAGGAAGGCTTTCAACCACAACTTCATCTTGACTATCAGAATCTCTATCCTCAAACAAAGTTCTGCTTCCTGTTCTCACAATGCCATATGTTGCTTCTACTACAGTAAAAACAAAATAAAGAGTAAATGAAAATATTTGTAATTAAGAATCAGTGAATAACACAAGAATAATCAGTTTTCAAACAGCTTACAATTTTTCCTGGATTGCTGAGAAGCAGTCATTAGCTTTGCTAAGCTTGGTTTTGGGACATTCTAGAAAACAAAAATAAGAATAACAAGCTTTAAAAATAACAAGTATCAAATTTGATCAAATAACTGTAATAGACAGTGACAAATTACTACATGATCTAACACAAAGAACACAGATTTTGGAGTCACTCAGATGTAGATTTAAACCTCAGTTCTGCCATTTACTACATCTTCTCATGGGGTAAGGATTATGAGAGATGATACAGATATCCTGCAAAGGTTACTCCCCTTACCCCTAGTTGATTATTTTATAAATACTATGATATCTATTCGATTATTTTCTTAACCACAGTAGCCTAGAATGAAAATTTATTCCTAGGTAGAATAGTATAAAAGTCAAACATTAAGACATTTAAATTAAATTACATATTATTTTCTGAAATGTGTATGTATGATTTATATTTGCATGAATTACCTCTTGTGATAAAAACTGTGAGCATTTTATTCTTAGTGTATCTTATTTAAGTGGGTTGGCATTGCAAATAGTATAGGCTGCTTCTATTCTGTCAAAAAGCTAAAAATAAATGATTGTATAAATTCAGCTCCTTACAAGAAAGAGAGGAAAAAACAAAAATAATCCTTGTGGGGCGATGATTGCTGAACAAAAGCCACACATAACTACTAAATAGAAAGCTGCACCTAAATATGCTGCAAATGGAGATAAACATGGACTGAAAAAACAGACACTGAAGAAACGTATTCTGTAAGGAAACATTTAGGCTGAGATAAATCATTTTTAAAAGATGAAAGTGTAGGGAGAAAAAAAATAGAGGCATGACTATCAATCAAGTGTGAGCTTAAGTCAAGGAAGAAAAGGAAAAGCTTTAAGTATAATAAGGCACATAGAGAAACACACACCTGTAACACAGGCTTTTGTTCATAGAATACCCCTGATAATACTGATTAGTATTTACAACCAGTTTTTAAAAAAATACTTCTGTAGTGAAGAGTTTAATTTTAAGTCATCCAATTAGTTAAAAATGATTATCTAATACTTCCTGAAAGCTGTAACATTCTTACTACAGAGACAGAAAAATGGAAAAAGATTTTAAAATCATAGTAGGAATGCTTATCCATATAAACTTTGACCAAATTTCATATTTCCTCTATTATAGGAAAACTTTTCCCAATATAATTTTCCTGTCACTATGTATTTTCCAGAATATTCTTTTTTTGCAATCCCCACTCCCTCAAATTATTTATCAATCTTTTGTTATTTACCAAAGTCAAAAAAAAAAAAAAAAGAATTCAACTGGCCATATTTCTATAAAATGGCTTCCTCTGACCACCTTTCCATTACAAACAGAAAACAATAATAAGTAGACCACTGCTAAATTTTAAGAGAATACTATACGAAACTAGATTCAGCGTAAGAAAATTAAGTTCATGAGAGAGCACTTTACCTTGGTATCAAAATTGAGGTCTTCATCATCTGAGGTAGGCCATGAATCATCAACACCTGGTTTGCCAGAAAGCCTTTAGAACAAAAATATATAAAAATGAGTGAATTCAGTTCTTTAAAAACAAAACAAAACAAAAACCAGCTTACAGTTTTCAATCTGGATGCCCCCTCCAAAAAAACAAAACCTTGGTGAAAGGTCAATTGTCTGTATATTAAATGATGCTTCTTGATCTAATTAAAATTTGACCTTGTTTTTGAAAACTATTTTAGTTACCTATTGCTACCTCTACCTCTCTGAAACTATAAAACATTCAGTAAAGACTCAACCAGGCCGGGCGCGGTGGCTCAACCCTGTAATCCCAGCACTTTGGGAGGCCGAGACGGGCGGATCACGAGGTCAGGAGATGAAGACCATCCTGGCTAACACGGTGAAACCCCGTCTCTACTAAAAAATACGAAAAACTAGCCGGGCTTGGTGGCGGCGCCTGTAGTCCCAGCTACTCGGGAGGCTGAGACAGGAGAATGGCATGAACCCGGGAGGCGGAGCTTGCAGTGAGCCGAAATCGCGCCACTGCACTCCAGCCTGGGGGACAGAGCGAGACTCCGTCTCAAAAAAAAAAAAAAAAAAAAAAAAAAGACTCAACCTTAGTTCTATAACTAATAGTGACAGCCAAGACATTGGCAGAGCCTGGGAATACTTTGTCTTCACAAATTGTCCTGAAGGTTGAACTGAAAATCCAATTAATAGCTGATTTAACTTTGGTTACCTGAACCAGCACAAATCTGATAATCTAAAACAAGTGGAGACCAGATGCAGTGGCTTGTGCCTGTAATCCCAGAACTTTGGGAGGTGGAGGCAGGCAGATAACTTGAGCCCAGGAATTTGAGACAAGCCTGGCCAACATGGCAAAACCCTGTCTCTACTAAAATACAAAAATTAACCAGGCCTGGTGGCACATGTCTGTAATCCCAGCTACTAAGGAGGCTGGGGCAAGAGAATCGCTTGAACCTGGGAGGCAGAGATTGCAGTGAGCCAAGATCATGCCACTGCACTCCAGCCTGGGTGACACACTGTCTCAAAAAATAAAAATAAATAAATAGGCTGGGCGCAGTGGCTCATCCCTATAATCTCAGCACTTTGGGAGGCCAAGGCGGGCAGATCATGAGGTCAGGAGTTCAAGGCCAGTCTGGCCAAGATAGTGAAACCCCATCTCTACTAAAAATACAAAGAATTAGCTAGGTTTGGTGGTGTGCACCTGTGGTCGAAGCTACTTGGGAGGCAGAGGCAGGAGAATTGTGTGAACCCGGGAAGTGGAGGTTGCAGTGAGCTGAGATCATGCCGTTGCACTCCAGCCTGGGCAACAGTGCAAGACTTTGTCTCCAAAAAAAAAAAAAAAAAAAACAACAATAATAATAATAATAAAATAAATAAATAAAACAAGGTAGAAAGATACACTGTCCCTTCTCCACATATCTATCTCCAGTTCAAAGACTAATCTGTGTCACTCAAAAATGGCAGTCTTGGTTCTTCAACATGAAAACCACTTAAGGCCTCACTGTTTCCCTTCACCCTAAAACAGTATAGGGAGTCCCCTGCAATGTCTGAAATGTTTGAAAGCTAGATGGGCAAAAGTCAAAACACAAATGTATATGCTGTTGTTGGGACTACTCACACCAGAAATACTAAAACAGTAAAGGTTATAAAATCCAATTATTTTCCCTATAGAGGTCCTGCCTTAAACTAGCAAGCCCTTAAAAATATTTATAGGCACTCAGATACCCAAAGAGAAAGACTGCTGGAGAAAGAGTCCTGGTAGTTGTACCTGTATTTCCCTAAGTACTATCTAAACACCTTCCTTCCTATGAGCTCCCACTTACAGATCCCTCTTTTGCAGGGCTCCATAGCATCTCCAACCTTTAAGTCTTCAGCCTATGAAAGCACAAATTCCTGAAAGGATGGTCTCAAATGCCCAAGAGTAGGAGCTCTCTATTTCTCCGCTCCTGGAAAACAAGCTAAATAGAGTCTCTGTCATCTGCCACCAGCACAGGCATGTTACCAACTACCCAACTCTGTGAGTTGGGTAACTCTGTGACTGACTTGCCAGCCAATCTTACTCCTGCCCTACCCTACATGTCCATGAGAAGGACATCAGAGAATTGGGAAAAGAGGCAGAGGTGAGGGGACACCTGCCCTGGGCCACAGATCTATGTAGTTCAGCAGCCTCCAGCTCCAAAGTACTTGAGGGGCTCAAAGCCATCGCTCTATAAGTTGAGGCAGAAGTAGTCACAGCACATTCCTATTGGCTGTAGAGACTCTTCCCAGTGGCTCATATTATTTTAACATTTTTCAGTAGAAACCCTGAGAGTTTGTTGGTTCTTCCAATTATATAAGAAAAGCAACAACCTGTTCAGGACTCCCCTGAACCCCCTATTTTAATATGCCTTTCTAGATAATTCCCAACATCCTGTATCCTTCATTCCTATAATTTATCATTATCGAACTTGTCAGAAACCCCAATATTCTGATCTCTTTTCCAAAAGCCCTGTTCCTATCCAACCCAGTATTGTTTCTCTTCAAACTTGGCCTCCCTCTAATTTCATTCTTTCCTCTTGCACTATGTTCACTAGATCCACTCACCCTTTCTATTATTAAAATATTAACCTGTAGGATGATAAAGAAGGAAGAGTACTAGGCTCTGAAATGAGTTCGAATATCATATCCAAATAAATCCCCTTAATCTGAGTTTCAGGTTCTCCATCGGAACCATTTGACCAAAATGTTAAACACAGACTGAAGTACTACAAAACATTCTGATTAGTCTGATTCCTTAAAATCTTGAAATTCTAGGTGCTTTGATTCTGTTGATAGGAAAATGGGGAATACAGTTGGCAGAAATGGAAAAAAATAATAGAATCCAGTTGGCTGGATAAAGAATATGTGGTATAAATATACCATAGAATACTATGCAGTTTTTTTTTTGTTTTGTTTTGTTTTGTTTTTCCGTTTTTTTTGAGATGCAGTCCCGCGCGGTCACCAAGGCTGAAGTGCAGTGGTACAATCTTGGCTCACTGTAACCTCTGCCTCCCAGGTTCAAGCAGTTCTCCTGTCTCAGCCTCCTGAGTAGCTGGGACAACAGGCACGTGCCACCACGCCCGGCTAATTTTTTTGTATTTTTAGTAGAGACAGGGTTTCACCATGTTAGCCAGGCTGGTCTCAAACTCCTGACCTCGTGATCTGCCTGCCTCAGCCTCCCAAAGTGCTGGGATTACAGGCATGAGCCACCGCGCCTCGCCCTATGCAGTTATTTAAAAAAAAAGAGAGAGAGAAACAAAATCATATCCTTTCTAGCAACTCAGATGGAGCTGGAGTACTAGCCTAAAGGGAAAACCAAACTGTGAAGTCAGTAGGTAGAGAAATAAATCTGAAATATCGTCTAACTATATGCTAAATACAATTAACACAATATGGTCTACAGGTAGATAGCCCTCACTTACAGTAAAATAATTCCTTCCTAGGACTTGCGTGGTCTGCTTATGTAAAATGTATGGCCCTGTGGCCACAGCTAAGTGAGATATGGCCTAAAACATTTGATGATAAAATCAAAGTAGTTACCACTGCAATTATCAAACATATTAGGACAAATTGTTGGATTAACCAGGCTCCTAAGAAAAACTCTGAGTTAACACATAACTAAATGAAGGTCTCTGAATTGATCTGATTTGGACCTGTACCTTGATCCGGTGCTGCACAGGTCTCTATCAATCTATGTTGAGGGGCAAGAGAAAGGATTTGGGAGCCAAGCAGGCTGAGTCAAATCATGGGTCGGTTGCTTGCTAACTGTGATGTCATGGGCCAATTAATCAACCTCTCTGAACCACACAGTTGGGTTATAATAGCACAGATACTTTGCAAAGCTGTTGGGATGACTATATGGAGAAGCACATAATATGGTATCTAGTCCAGAGTAAAGCACTCAACAGTTTCTTTTCCTGTATTCCTTTAAATGTATTTTTAAAAATCTGTAAAATACTACCTGCTTAAGGAGTCTTCAGAGCTCTCATCCACTATTAAAGAGAAAAGTAAAACACATTTTAAATCAACAATAGAAAAATATATATAATTTAAAGCATAAGACTGATGCTTTGTTACAAAATATCCCTCTGGGACCATATCTGGAGACTATAATAGAATTAATATCCTACATAAATATTCCATTAAACTCACATTATAGAAAAAAGTTAATCTTCCCTGAAGACCTGCCAGTCTTCTCTACTCACCTGACAATTTCCTACTTCTGGTGTCCAGTTTAAATGCTTGTGCACAACCTGGAAACCTACGAATCATCTGAGATTCCTCCCTGCCCCCTAACTTTTTACACTCAATAATCACTAAATCCTTTTAACTGTACCGCTTTTCTGCCTCTGCCTTACATTTCCACTACCCCTGGAAATATAAACACATTTACTTAATGTGTTATTTACTTAATATGTTTATATTTCCTAGTTAAACATGGACTCCGAACTGATGGCTTTCACAAAGAAAAAAAAAAAAACCCATGCACTTTAAATGTTATTTCTTAAATGAAAAAAAAAAAAATCTAAGCAAAACTAATTAAAAAGTCATAACATGAAGAAAAAGACCAACATTTTAAAATGAATAAACCGGCCAGGTATGGTGCCTCATGCATATAATCCCAGCACTTTGGGAGGCCAAGGCAGGAGGATCACTTGAGGCCAGGAGTTTGAGACCAGCCTGGCCCAACATAGTGAGACCTCATCTCTAAAAGAATAAACAAAATAAAATAAATAAACTGAGCTTCCTAACTGTATGTATTTCACCATGGATGGTGAAAACCTCATAATGGATGAATACCAGTCCAAGGATTAGTGACAAGGAAACTATGACTGACTGCTGCAAAAGCTTCCTTTGTTTCCCAATCTCTTTACGTGCTTACCTTCCATCTGTCCTGTATATATGAGGGACCAGCAAACTAGAGGCCACAAGCCAATTCCAGCCAGCCATATGGTTTTGTAAATAAAGGTTTACTAAAGCACAGTCATGTTATTAACTTACATATAATCTATGACTGCTTTCACCTTACAATGGCAGGGTTGCATAGCTATGACAAAGACTACATGGCCTAGGCCGGGCGCAGTGGCTCACACCTGTAATCCCAGCACTTTGGGAGGCCGAGGCAGGCAGATCATGAGGCCAGGAGTTCAAAACCAGCCTGACCAACATGGAGAAAACCCACCTCTACTAAAAATACAAAAATTAGCTAGGCATGGTGGAATGCACCTGTAATCCCAGCTACTCAGGAGGCTGAGGCAGGAGAATCGCTTGAACCCAGAAAGCGGAGGTTGCAGCGAGCCAAGATCATGCCATTGCACTCCAGCCTGGGCAACAAGAGTGAAACTCCAACTTAAAAAAAAAAAAAAAAAAAAAAAAAAAAAAGGCCGGGCACGGTGGCTGAAGCCTGTAATCCTAGCACTTTGGGAGGCCGAGGCGGGCAGATCACGAGGTCAGGAGATCGAGACCATTCTGGCTAACACAGTGAAACCCTGTCTCTACTAAAAAATACAAAAAAAAAACTAGCCAGGCGAGGTGGCGGGCACCTGTAGTCCCAGCTACTCGGGAGGCTGAGGCAGGAGAATGGCGTAAACCCGGGAGGCAGAGCTTGCAATGAGCCAAGATCTGGCCACTGCACTCCAGCCTGGGTGACAGAGTGAGACTCTGTCTCAAAAAAAAAAAAAAAAAAAAAAAAAGACTACATGGCCTAAAATATTTTTCAACTGGCCCTTTACAGAAAAGCTGCCAATCCCTGCTTTACACCATAGCCAGAATGCCCTAATACTCAGATCTAATCTTGTGACTCCCATGCTTAAAATTCTCCAATGAATCCCCGCAGCGAACATTGCTGACTCCCTATCCAATTCTTTAATCTTTTGTGCTGGAAAAACACAAGTCTACTTGGATATTTAGCATCCCAATACCCTCCCCAGCTCCAAAAGAGAAATTATTATTTTAAGCTAATCACAGTAATTACATTTGCTTTCCCAGTGACTGGTTTAAAAATGAGCATGTGATGTAACCAGCTAATAAAATGTGATGAGGCCGGGAATGGTGGCTCGTGCCTATAATCCCAGCACTTGGGGAGACTAAAGCAGGCAGATGGCTTGAGCTCAGGAGTTTGACACAAGTCTGGGCAATGTGATGAAACGTCTCTATAAAAAAATCAGCCAGGTGTGATGGTGCGCACCCACAGTCCCAGGTATCCAGGAGGCTGAGGTGGGAGGATCACCTGAGCCCGGTAGTCAAGGCTGCAGTGAGCTGTGATTGTACCACTGTACTCCAGCCTGGGAGACAGAGTGAGACCCTGTCTTGAAAAAAATAATAATAAAATAGGAAGTCCACTGCAAGCTTCTAAGTTTTCTTCCTATTTAAAAGAAAGGTGGGCCGGGCGCGGTGGCTCAAGCCTGTAATCCCAGCACTTTGGGAGGCCGAGACGGGCGGATCACGAGGTCAGGAGATCGAGACCATCCTAGCTAACACGGTGAAACCCCGTCTCTACTAAAAAGTACAAAAAACTAGCCGGGTGAGGTGGTGGGCGCCTGTGGTCCCAGTTACTCGGGAAGCTGAAGCAGGAGAATGACGTGAACCCGGGAGGTGGAGCTTTCAGTGAGCTGAGATCGTACCACTGCACTCCAGCCTGGGTGACAGAGCAAGACTCCGTCTTAAAAAACAAAAAAAAAAAACGGGCCGGGCGCGGTGGCTCAAGCCTGTAATCCCAGCACTTTGGGAGGCCAAGACGGGCGGATCACGAGGTCAGGAGATCGAGACCATCTTGGCTAACCCGGTGAAACCCCGTCTCTACTAAAAAATAAAAAAACTAGCCGGGCGAGGCGGCGGGCGCCTGTAGTCCCAGCTACTCGGGAGGCTGAGGCAGGAGAATGGCGTGAACCCGGGAGGCGGAGCTTGCAGTGAGCTGAGATCCGGCCACTGCACTCCAGCCTGGGCTACAGAGCGAGACTCCGTCTCAAAAAAAAAAAAAAAAAACAAAGAAAAGCAGTACTTCTAGCTGTTAGATCTATACTTTTGTGAGAACATGATGTTTGGAGCTGCTGCTTCTTAGCCAACCATGAAGGGAGATATGAACAAAAACACTGCCAAGGGCATAGCTAAAAGAGGGACAACAAGTGGGATCCAATGACATCATTGAACCACCAAAACAACTATGGTTCTTATTATTTTAGCACTTCTAGTTAGGTCACCCATTATTTGCAGCCAAAAGCATTTTAACTGATAAATTTCCCATGGCCTACAGGCTAAGATCTACGCTGAACTATTAAAAAAGTCTTTCATAAGTTTGCCTTAGCTAGGTATTCACCACATTCCCAACCACTTCCATATTACACTTTTTGCACTAGCAAAACTGAACACCCATAAACCCTTGTGAAGTTCACTCAAGTGTCTTAGCTTTAGATTTGCTGTTCCTTCTGCCAAGCATGGAATCTTGTCAGTTGTTCCTTCTGTTAAGGATCATTCTTCTGACTTTGTACCTGGCAAACTTCTACTCACTCTGCATGCTTACCTTATATCCCACCCACTGTTTTAAAACTTTAATTCTTTACCATAAAGTGTCTGGCACATAATAATACATAATAAATACAGAATAAATGATAATTAGAAGCTCCCAGAGGGCATCTGGCACACAAAAAGCACTGAATAAAGTAGTAAACAATAAAAATTACAAAGATCATAATAAGCACCTGACTCTATTTTTTAAATGTTTGTATTTTGTGGTTAGCTGATGTGGATTTGAAAAAAAAAAAAAAAGGAAGCTGGGCATGGTGGCTTACACCTGTAATCCCAGCATTTTGGGAGGCCAAGATGGGTGGATCACCTGAGATCAGGAGTTCGAGACCAGCCTGACCAACTTGGTGAAACCCGTCTCTACTAAAAATACAAAAGTAGCCGGGTGTGGTGGTACATGCCTGTAATCCCAGCTACCTGAGAGGCTGAGGGAGGAGAATCGCTTGAACCTGGGAGGCGGAGGTTGCAGTGAGCCAAGCCAAGATCACACCACTGCACTCCAGCCTGGGCAACAAGAGCAAAGAAAAGAAATAAAATGTTTGCATTGTGTAACACTAGAAAAATGCTTAGTACCTAAAAGATACTTGACAGTTATTTGCTAAGTAAACAATTATAGAAATCAGTTACGTTTTCACTGAAAAACCACAAATGAAATAGAACAGCTCCATTCTATTATGAAAACTTTAAAGACCAAAACTATATCTGTTCCATAGTCATGTTTCTTGCAACTTGCAAAACCTAACCTATAAAAGTTATTTGATAAATATGTACTAAATTAAATGTGTCTTCATGCAGTTCAGATTATACAGTGCATTCAATGTCACATCCAGGTAGCACAGTAGCATTTTTGTCATGGTGAAACATTTCTGACTGGGCACAGTGTCTCAAGCCTGTAACCCTAACACTTTGGGAGGCCAAGGTGGGCAGATCACCTAAGGTCAGGAGTTCGAGACCAGCCTGGCCAACATGGTGAATCTGCGTCTCTACTAAAAATACAAAAATTGGCCGGTCGTGGTGGCAGGTGCCTGTAATCTCGGCTACTCGGGAGGCTGAGGCTGAGGCAGGAGAACCGCTTGAACCTGGGAGGCGGAGGCTGCAGTGAGCCGAGATCGCACCATTGCACTCCAGCCTGGGCAACAAGAGTGAAACTCCATCTTGGGAAAAAAAAAAAAAACCTTTCTGTACTTTTTTTTTTTAGAGTCTCCCATTGGATATTTTTGTACTTCTATTATAATTCATTGAGCCCAGAGTTGAGATATTTGAATATTCATCATGATAATCTTTTAGCTAATGATAACGGAGTGTTTTATTCTAATAAAATTACTGTTATCATCACAATTATCCAGCAGACAGAAGAACACACCTTTTTTTTTTTTTTTTTTTTTTTTTTTTTGAGATGGAGTCTCATTCTGTCACCCAGGCTGGAGTGCAGTGACACAATCTTGGCTCACTGCAACCTCTGCCTCCTGGTTCAAGCCATTCTCCTGCCTCTGCCTCCTGAGTAGCTGGGATTACAGGTGCGTGTCACCACACCCAGCTAAGTTTTGTATTTTTAGTAGAGACAAGGTTTCACCATATTGGCCAGGCTGGTCTTGAACTCCTGACCTCATAATCCGCCTGCCTAGGCCTCTGAAAGTGCTGGGATTATAGGTGTGAGCCACCGCACCTGGCCAGAAGCATCCTATTTCAACTTAGGTTGAATAAAATCAGTAATAATGAGATTTTGTTGGTTTAAGAATAAGTAATATGACTTGTGCTTCTCAACAAGGAATTGCTTTTCTGACTTCTGTATTCATTATCTTTAAAAAATAATTTCCTATTGGTATTGGTGCACACTGGCTAAGTTCTGCAGTTCTTACTGCCATTTGTTTATGGTACCAGAAAGATACTGTTGAGTTCCCACTTTTAAAGATAGTTAATTTTTAGTGACACAAATCACTATGTAATGACACTTGAACAATACAGGTTTGAACTGCACAAGTCCACCTATATATGGACTTCTTCACCTCTGCCACCCCAAGACAGCAGGACCAACCTCTCCTCTTCCTCCTACTTCTCAGTCTACTCAACATGTTGACAAGCAGGATGAAGATCTCTATGATAATCAGCTTCCACTCAATGAGTAGTAAATACATTTTTTCTTCTTTAATGATTTTCTTAATCATAATTTCTTTCTTGTAGCTTACTTTACTATAATACATTATATAATATGTATATGTAATACATGTTAATTGACTATATTATCATAAGGCTTGCAGTCAACAGTAGGCGATTAGTAGTTAAGTTTTGGGGGAGTCGAAAGTTAATGCAGATTTTCAGCTGCACAGGGATTACCAGTCCTAACATGCACATTGCTCAAGGGTCAACTGTAATTAATATTCATTTAATAAACACAAATCATTTATTATAAAAATTAAATAGAATATCCTTTTTTTACAAGTCTAGTTCATTATAATGTGATTATAAAGGAAATACACAACATACTAACTTAAAAACCTTTTTTCCTATTTATACAAAAATTTCATATAGGAATTTAGGGATGATAACTAAGTAAATGAATTTTTTTCAGATAGTACCATTTGACATAATAAATAACTACAAGTAACTTCTTAAATAATTCTGAATTCTAAATTACCAAGAGAAATTAAGAAAAAATACACATGCACTTTATACACTGATTTTTTTAACTGCTTTTCTGTGATCAACACTTCCTTACTTCTACTTTTTTATCCATGGTATTTACCGAGAGTAATCCACTATCGGAAGTCTTACCTGAATTACTATTTTGAGAAGAATTTTTAGGTATCCTTTCTTCTTTATACTCTGGAATTAGTTGGTGACTGCTATGTATAGAAAAATGTAATATATAAAATTATTTGAATACGGATACAAAAAAATATTTACCAAATATCTCAAAATCTTAGAGTATTTCAGCCAACATCAGAGCTAATAGCAGAACTTTAATTATCACATACACTTCAAATATGTGAGCTCTACAAACTTTCTTTTTTTTTTTTTTGAGATAGAGTCTTACTCTGTTGCTCAGGCGGGAATGCAGTGGTATGATCTCGGCTTACTGCAACCTCCGCCTCCCAGGTTCAAGTGATTCTCCTGCCTCAGCCTCCCGAGTAGCTGGGATTACAGGCGCCCCTCACTAATTTCAGCTAATTTTTTGTATTTTTAGTAGAGACAGGGTTTCATCATGTTAGACAGGCTAGTCTTGAACTCCTGACCTCGTGATTCGCCTGCCTCGGCCTCCCAAAGTGCTGGGATTACAGACGTGAGCCACTGTACCTGGCCCAAACTTCTTATTAAGCTTCAAATTAAAGAAGAAAAACAGTAAGGTAAAATAGTTATGAAGTAAGGGCAGTAGAGCTCAGCAAATTAACTAGAGTTAGCTTGACATAATGGAAAGTGTTCTGAACCCAGAAGAAGTCCTAGCTCTGTAACCAACAGCTATTTGTTTTTGGACAAGATGTTTCTCTTAGGCTCAACATCTTCTAAAAAATAAGGATTTTACTGCCTTATTTCACTACGGTTATAAAGATTTAACAAGGTAACACTTTTTAAATGCTCAGAGAAATAGTAAAGAAATGGAATAATTTGTTCCTGAATCTTCTTGCTAAAACTATTTTGGAATCCCAAACAAAACCCAATTAAACATTTCTCCAAGGGTTCTAATATTCAAATGTTGCCACTTTCAGAAAATATTACTAAGTCCTAATTTTGGTTATTAGTTATTCTATTCTTTGTGGTTTCCAATCTGAGTAAATTTCATAATTTGTAACTGAATTCACTTATAAATATAGCATCTCATTAAACTAGATAACAGAATTGTCCCTTATTACTGAACTAACTGATCACAGCAAGGGCAGAAAAGATAAATAAAAATAAATAAAATAAGAGATATAATTTCATCCCAGGAACTTTAATAAAGTTACGTACACAGATAATTTGATATACTTTACCAATTTAGTGTCTTGCCTGTCTGTGTAGAATTAACTACATCTACTAACAGACATGAGCATCTTGCATGCTCATCTTTGTAAATTACCACCAAGGCTAAAAGGAAGGGCCAAAAAGAGGCCTCTTGTCTCACTGGGGTATTATATAGAAGTCCTTTGATGGCAAAAGCCTATGCTGAGTTCACTTATCTAAAGTAGGCAAAGATTTAAATGAAGAATTCTCCATTTCTTCTCTAGTCTGATATAATATATCACAATTGCAAGTCAGCTAAGGGCCAGGTAAGAGCCACCCGCAGGCTTAAAACAATATTACTAATAATGGTGGCCAGGTGCGGCAGCTCATCCAAGCACTTCGGGAGGCCGAGATGGGTAGATCTCTACAGCCCAGGAGTTCGAGGCCAGCCTGGGTAATACGGCGAAATCCCATCTCTACAAAAAATACAAAACTTAGCTGGGTGTGGTGGCACATGCCTATAGTCCCAGCTAGTCGGGAGACTGAGGCAGGAGGATTGCTTGAGCCTGAGAGGCGGACATTGTAGTGAGCCAAGATGGCACCACTGCACTCCAGCCTCGGTGACAGAGCCAGACCTTGTCTCAAATAATAATAACAATAATGGTAATAATAGGAGTCACAGTAGTTTCAGCTAATGATGCCAAAAAGCGTGGGCTAGGCACCGAATTAAATGTTATATAATCTTACTTAAATACAACCACCTTGAGATATATTTAGTATCCCCCTTTTCATATCAGAAAACATTTGGTGATAAGTAAGTTCCCCAAGCTTACACACTTAACAAGTGGGAGAGCAAGGAATGAAATCCACTCTTGTGTGAATTTAAAGCCTCTTTTCTCTTTATCACCCATCTATAGCTTGTCTTCAATAAAGGAAAAGTTTATCCAATTAAAACTGTCTTTCTTCCCTTTGCCCATACCAATTAAAAATAAAAACATCAAAATATACTAAAAATAGAAAAGGAAAAAAATAATGAAACTACAGTATCTGGTAATAGCAATCAATAGTCACCTAGGGATAACCTAAGTATTCTTCAAAGAACACAGCAACTTAAAGCCAAGAGGCACCCAAAAAAATGATTTCAAACTGCTATTGATGTTTAATACAGCATTTCTGAAGGAAAAGCGCATAAACAGAGGTTAGAACATCACCATAAAAGGGTTAAGAAGTTCAATATTGAGTTAAAAAGTTGCCGGGCGCAGTAGCTTACACCTGTAATCCCAACACTTTGGGAGGCCAAGGCGGGCGGATCACGAGGTCAGGAGTTCGAAACCAGCCTGACCAACATCGTGAAACCCTGTCTCAACTGAAAAAAAAAAAAATACGAAAATTAGCCAGGCGCGGTGGTGCATGCCTGTAATCCCAGCTACTCAGGAGGTTGGGAGATGAGACTCACTTGAACCTGGGAGGCGGAGGTTGCAGTGAGCCTAGATTGCGCCACTGCGCTCCAGCCTGGGTGACACAGGGAGACTAGATGTCAAACAAAAAAAAACAAAGTAAACTAAAAGTTAAAGTCTACATTTTATAAAACTTATAGAACTGGTAAGAAACCTCATTAGCTAACAGATCACATGGCCAAAAACATGGGTTTACAAATTACAAACATCAGTCAATATTATGAGAAGAGGAATCCTACTGTATAGTCTTTTATATTGCCCACTCCAAGCAACTGCTTTTCTACCTGATTTGTGTTGCTATTTGTCACTATATCCCCATAATTGTGTTAATCTTCTTATTAATATTTCTGACTTGAGTGAGAAACAGCAACAAAATCACTGTTGCCCCTCAAGAACAACCAGCAGGTTTAAAAAATCTGTAACATGCAAAACGCAGATCTAAAAAACCTTCTAAACACACAGGTTTAAAAAAACAAAACAAAACCAGCTACTGTACCTTTCCAACTTATCCACTGCATTTACATTTGCTTTTTTCTTTATTAAAAATTCCACCATTTGCTGCTTTTTTCCATTTACTGCAACTAGAAGTGGTGTGAGGTCATCCTGTGAGACAGCAAAAACAATTTAAAATGCATAAAATGACATATTTCTTGGCTGAACTGAAAACCCTAGGTCAGATCCTATGAATTGAAACATATAAAACAGAAAACAAATAAAAAAACACTTGCTTCCCTTGAAACACCCCTCCTCTGCCTCACCACATGAACTCCAGTCATCTCCAAAACTCACTTCAAACGTTTACCGGTTTCAAGAATATTTGCTTCTATCACACCATTTGGCATGGCATATTGTATTTATTGTTTCGTTTCCCATCAAAACCAAGAGCTTCTAGGCTGGGCACAGTGGCTTATGCCTGTAATACCAGCAGTTTGGGAGGTTGAGGTGGGCGGATCACCTGAGGTCAGGAGTTCGAGACCAGCCTGGCCAACATGGCAAAACCCCATCTCTACTAAAAATACAAAAATTAGCCGGGCATGGTGGTGGGTGCCTGTAATCCCAGCTACTCAGGAGGCTGAGGCAGGAGAATTGCTTGAACCCAGGAGGCAGAGGCAGAGGCAGAGGCAGAGGCAGAGGTTGCAATGAGCCGAGATCGTGCCTCTGCACTTCAGCCTGGGAGACAGAGTAAGACTCTGTCTCAAAAAAAAAAAAAAAAAAAAAAAACAAAGTAAGATCTGCCTGTAACAAGTTGTGTTTTCACAAGTATTTACAATAAATGCATAAAAAAAGGTGCACTGCCTAATAAGTATAAACATTTAAAGTAAAATCTTAGACAAGTTATTTTAAAATACTTTCACTCAGGGAATGCTTGCGCTTCCAAATATGGAAAACTAACCCTTACATATGTTGCTGTTGAAACAAATGCATTTCAAATATTGTAAAAATAAAGTTGGTTGATCTATACCTTGTTTTTTGCTTCAATATTTGCATCATACAAAAGCAGCTTTGTTGCTACTGGTATGTCCTCATTATAGATAGCATAGTGGAGAGCAGTGTTGCCATGGACATCAGCAAGATTTGGATCAGCACCATGTTCTAGTAGAATAGTTGCACATTCCTCTTCCTGGCATTGTACAGCCTGCCAGTATTAGACCAAGAAACAGATCATAAATTCTAGGAATGCAAAGTAAACACACCACAGGTTTCACCAATTAGTTATATTTTAATGAGATAAATTCATTTTCATTCTATGTATTTAAGTCAAATCCATCTCATGCTGAAAGAGCTGGCTCCTATATACCTTCATCAGAGCTGTCCTGTTTTCGTTGTCACAGACATTGAGCTGGCATTTTCTGTCCACCAGGAGAGTTACTACTTCTGGATGACCATTGGCACAGGCCAAATGTAGAGCCGTCCTAGGAGAGCAACAGGACTTTTTATAAACTGTAGTGCACTGTCTCAAAACACACAATGATTCATAAAACTATAAACATTAAATAGCATGTTGATACGGTTTGGCTGTGTCCCCAACCAAATCCTAAACTGCAGTTCCCATGATCCCTACGTGTGGTGAGGGGGACTCAGTGGGAGGTAACTGAATCATGTGGGGGTGGTTCCCCTATGCTGCTGCTCTTGTGATAGTGAGGTTTCACAATATTTGATGGTTTCATAAGGGGCTTTTCCCCCTTCTGCTTGGCACTTCTCCTTGCTGACACCATGTTAAGGACATGTTTGCTTCTCCTTCCACCATGATCGTAGTTTCCTGAGGCCTCCCCAACCAGGTTGAACTGTGAGTTAATTAAACCTCTTTCCTTCATAAATTACCCATATAATAAAGGGTATGGCTTTATTAGCAGCATGAGAACAGACTAATACATATGTTAATCCTCTGCCTTCAAAACAAGTATTTAATTTTCTTCTGAAAAAAGTACAATACTGATTAGCTCTTACTACTCACCACATTAATGAAAGAGCAACCTATTTGAATAGAAAAGGCTTGACCTTTGGATTCAGTTCAACTTGGGGTTGAATCCTACTTTAAGCTCTGTCATTTACTCATTACGGCTTAGTAAGTGCCTCAGTTTCCTCATCAATAAAATGGGGATCAAAATAGTAGCTATCTCATAGGACACCACTGGGATGCTTAAATGAGAATCTACGCAAAATGTTTAGAACAGTTCCTAGCACAAATAAGAGCTCAATAATTCTTAGATATAATTACCATTACTACTGTTTGACAAAAATGTTTAATTAAATGAAATGATACAATTATACCTAGTTGACAGTATGTTTTAAAGACCAGAGATAAGGCCAGGCAATGGTGGCTCATGCCTGAATCCCAGAACTTTGGGAGGCTGAGGTAGGATGACTGCTTGAGTCCAAGAGTTTGAGACCAGCCTGGGCAACACAGTGAGACCCCATCTCTACAAAAAAATTTAAAAAGTAGCCAGGCATGATGGTCCACACCTGCGGTCCCAGCTACTCAGGAGGTTAAGGCCAAAGAATCGCTTGAGCCCAGGAGGTTGAGGCTGCAGTGAGCTGTGATCATGCCACTATACTCTAGCCTGGGCAACAGAGAGAGACCCTGTCTACAAAAAAAATAAATAAATAAAATTAGAGATAACACTGTATTTCAGTGACTCTAAGAGGCTCATTTTCTCACATTTCAACATCTCTGACATTGGAATGCCACTTGCAATTCATGATTTATTACAACTATAATTGGAAGCATTTTTAAAATTGAAAAACAAACTTTTAAAACAAAGTAATTCTTACTGTGTTTTCAAGAAACTTCAACACAAAGAAACTCAGGATTCAAATGAATAGGTGGGCTCATTTTATTCAATATTTAGATTTATAGAATATATGCAGGTATTTCCAATGACTAATATTAGTGTTTAAGACATACATTTTCAAAAGGACAGTTAAAGGTTATCTCTTATAATTTCCTACCTTCAGAAACACTTTTGTTTAAAAAGAGGGGCTGGGCGCAGTGGCTCACGCCTGTAATCCCAACACTTTGGGAGGACGAGGCAGGCAGATCACTTGAGGTCAGGAGTTCAAGATCAGCCTGACCAACATGGTAAAACCCCATCTCTGCTAAAAATACAAAAATTAGCCGGACATGGTGGCACGTGCCTGTAATCCCAGCTATTCGGGGGGCTAAGGTAGAAGAATCACTTGAACCCCGGTGGTGAAGTTGCAGTGAGCCAAGATCACACCACTTTACTCCAGCCTGGGTGTCAGAGCATGATTTCTTCTCAAAAAAATAAATAAATAAGAGGAGGGAGGAAAAGTTTCAACTGAGATTGCCCTAATAGTCTAATTTTAAATCTCTCAACTTGCTCAGGCTGGGCAGGTATGTAAACATAAAGGTTTTAAGGATGGAAAGGTCCTGAGAGATTAAAGTAGACTATGTTGCTGGGTGCGGTGGCTCATGCCTGTAATCCCAACACTTTGGGAGGCCAAGGCAGGCAGATCACTTGAGGTCAGGAGTTCAAGACCAGCCAGGCCAACATGGCAGAACCCCATCTCTACTAAAAATATAAAAATTAGCCAGGCATGGTGGCACGTGCCTGTAATCCCAGCTACTGGGGAGGCTGAGGTAGGAGAACTGCTTGAATCCAGGAGGTGGAAGTTGCACTGAGCCGAGATCACACTATTGCACTCCAGCCTGGGCGAAGAAGCGAGACTCCATCTCAACAACAAAAACAAAACACAACAACAAAATAGGCCAGGTGCGGTGGCCCACACCTGTAATCTCAGCACTTTGGGAGGCCAAGGCGGGTAGATCACGAGGTCAGGAGATCGAGACCATCCTGGCTAACACGGTGAAACCCTGTCTCTACTAAAAATACAAAAAAAAAAAAAAAAAAAAATTTAGCCATCCCAGCTACTTGGGAGACTGAGGCAGAAGAATCGTTTGAACCCGGGAGGCAGAGGTTGCAGTGAGCTGAGATCTGGCCATTGCATTCCAGCCTCGGTGACAGAGGGAGACTCTGTCTCAAAAAAAAAAAAAAAAAAAAAAAAAGAGAGATAGTAGACTATATCTGCTACATAACAGGTATTCAGGTTATGTTTGATGAATAAATGGATTGAAAGAATGGAAAAATCGTTAGGGAGTTCAATATTTTTAAATAAAATTCTTATAAAGTAGAGCAATTCTTTTATTCTTTTGCAATAATATTTATTTATTTATTTATTTTTTGAGATGCAGTCTCGCTCTGTTGCCTAGGGTGGATTGCAGAGTGCAATCTCGGCTCACTGTACCCTCCGCCTCCCAGGTTCACCCTATTCTACTGCCTGCCTCAGTCTCTCAAGTAGCTGAGATTACAGGTGCGTACCACCGCACCTGGCTAATATTTGTACTTTTAGTACAGAAGGGTTTCACCATGTTGGCCAGGCTGGTCTCCAACTCCTGGACTCAAGTGATCCGCCCTCCTCAGCCTCCCAAAGTGCTGGGATTACAGGCGTAAGCCATTGAATCTGGCCTAATTATCATTTATATTCGGTATTTTTATTGTCATGAGGACACAACTAAAATAAAATGATTGTACCTGTTTGCATATATAATAAATCTATAATAAAAACGTATATGGTAAAATACATACATAAAATCTATAAATACAGATAGAAAGATACCCTTTTTCTTTTCTTTTTACTTTTTATCTTCTTACTTTTTGGTGGCAAGAAAAAAGATCAGATTTACCTTACATTTTTAATAGAGACAGGGTCTTGCTATGTTGCCCAGGCTAGTTTCGAACTCCTGGGTCAAGCAATCCTCCTGCCTGGGCCTCCCAAAGTGCTGGGATTCCAGTCATGAGCCACCATGCCCAGCCAAGATCCCCTTTACTTCTGAAAAGGATAAAAGTTGTCAGACGACAGCAATCCACCAAAAAAAAAGGGGGGGGGAATTATTTTTATGTGTGCAAGATTCATATTCCTGCTCTTTTCCCAAGGATTACTTCATCAACAAATTCTCAGTAGAACTTTTATACATACTCATTACAGAAATCATAAAGAAAAAGGAAAGAGTTTGACTTATTATACAAATGCCCAGAAATAACAAATTTTGCCACGTTTTGTACATATTTTCAGCTAACACAAGACCAGTCTGTATATACATATCAAACTGATATTGTACAAACTGATTTTTTTCTCACTTGAGATACCAAAGTGTATCCTCACATGCCAATATACTTCTGTATCTATTGCCACTTTCTTTTCATTTTTTTTTTTTTGAGATGGAGTTTTGCTCTTGTTGCCCAGGCTGGATGGAGTGCAGTGGCATGATCTTGGCTCACTGCAACCTCTGCCTCCCAGGTTCAAGCGATTCTCCTGCCTCAGTCTTCTGAGTAGCTGGGATTATAGGCTCCCGCCACCACGCCTGGCTAATTTTTGTATTTTTAGCAGAGACGGGGTTTCACCATGTTGCCTAAGCTGGTCTCGAACTTCTGATCTCAGGATATCCGCCTGCCTTGGTCTCCCAAAGTGCTGGGTTTACAGGCGTGAGCCACCACGCCTGGCCTCTACTGCCACTTTCAATGGTCACATATTATCATGCACTGACATTTATTCACAAAATCCATTCTATGGATTGCTTAAGCAATGCCAACAAAAACAAATTACATGTCTGTTTCCTAAAGGCATTTTATTTCTTTTTCTTTTTGAAAGATAGGGTCTTGCTCTGTTGTCACTCACATACCTCACTGCAGCCTAGAACTCCTGGGCTCAAGTGATGCCCCTGCCTCAGCCTTCCAAGTAACTGAGACTATTAGAGATGGGCGGGGGGTGAGGGAGGGCCTCGCTATAATGCCCAGGCTGGCCTTGAACTCCTGGCCTCAAGCAATCCTCCCGCCTCAGCCTCCCAAAGTGCTGTGATTACAGGCGCGAGCCACCGCGCCTGACGAATAAAAGATTTTATAGAAATAATTTTTAACCCAGAAGTTGCTATATTATGGAAACTGCTTATCTCATTATGCACCTTTCCATAAAGTATATGACATTATGTCTTAAATGTGTACATTAAAAATAAAACGCTGTACGTGCTTTTGTTCGTTAACTCACTTTAAAATTGTCACTTAAGTTCTAAGGGGATTTCGGGGGGATCGGAAACCAGCTAGAGTTCTGGTTGTTTTTTTTTTTTCTGCTCAGAAAGGCGGCCTGGGAGCTGGAGACCCGCAAGGTGGTCACCGTCCCAGGGGCTGCGAAGCCCGTGGGAGGCTGATCCAGGCCCCAGGTGGCTTCCACAAACGAGGCCCCTCTTCCTGCCCGCCTACCCCCGTGGCATTCAGTCCAGGCTTGCGACTATTACCTGTTCATCTTGTCTCTATCGTTCAAGCCATTCTTCCTGAGCAAAAGGATCTGCTGCACTTTCGCCACATTACCCGCGCTGGCAGCTTTGTGAATCTTGCCGAGATCTCGGTCTCGGACGTGGTAGCCGGGCTGCGAGTAGGCGCCCTCCCCGAGCTCGCCCCCGCCGCCCGCGCTGCTCCTCCGCCGCCGCGCGAAGGAGCCCAAGGGCGATTCGCCCTTCTTGCTAAAAATCTTCTTCATGGCCCAGGCGACCGGGCTTCAGAGACACCTCATGTCTCTCTCGCCTTTTAACGGCCCCCGGAGCCCAACATAGCAAGTCAGCCCCGGCTGGCCGCGGCCTCCCAGAGGAAACTCCGCGGTTTCCAATCTTTCCCTCCGGGTTACCAAGCAAGCGAAGCCGCTAGACACAAGTGCGCATGCGCGCCTCGGACTGCAAGGTCCATGCGCGTGCGCTGGAAGACCCAGTGGCCCCCAGGGTGCTCCGTGCGCATGTGCAAGGCCCAGGCCTCGCAAATCTCGGAGGCTGTTTGGGAGCAGCCCTGCGTTGCTGTCAATTCAAACATTGTTCCATTCAAACAAATGTCGGTGGGAGTTTGGCTGAATGTTCAGGCGGTTTGCGAAAAGAACCCTCGCGCCTATGGGGAAGCAGCCTTTGCGCATGACTGGGACTGGAGTAGCGTGGAGTTTTAAGATGCTGAAGGCCTCTTATCCGAGAAAACTCTCCTAAGAAACTCTCAATCTCCGTATCTCTCAGTTTATTCCCCTTCCACGTCCCTTTGGGTTCCAGCTGGTCTCCATGAGAACTTAACAGATGCAACAACAGGGGCACAGGATTTCGGAGATCGTGGCAATATGTGTTAAGTGCAAACTTACGAGGAGAAACCAATGCACATTCTCAGAAGAAATGAAAACGCATTTCTGCATGCCTTCTTCCCCCACCCCTCTGCCTTTGGCCCCGTCTTACGTTCTATTTTTTGCTTTTAATTTTCCAAGGTTACATCTCTCTTTTTTCCCCCCCAACAGAATCTCGCTCTGTCGCCCAGACTGTAGTGCAGTGGTGCAATCACGGCTTACTGCAGCCTCCACCTCCTGGGCTCAACGATCCTCCCACCTCAGTCTCCCGTGTGAGTAGCTGAGACTACAGACGCACGCTACCACGCCCGGCTATTTTTGCATTTTTTGTAGAGACAGGGTCTCGTCATGTTGCCCAGGCTGGTCTCCGACTCCAGGGCTCAAATGATGCTCCCATCTCAGCCTCCCAAAGTGCTGGGATTACAGGTGTGAGCCACCGCGCCCAGCCTAGATTGAATAATTTGACAACAAATTGGAATTAGCAACGCAGATGCCAAGCGTCTGGAGTCTCAGCAGAAATTGCTGCTGGAATGCACCTCCATAGCTCTGGACAGCTATAGGGTCCCTGTGGAGGAGATGGCTGGCCCCAGAACAGGAGTCTTTATTGGCAAGAGAGAAATGAGCAAAAACAAAACAACACTTCTCAGGCCTCTCCAGCTTAGCTAGATCAAATGGTTTTCATGTGGGAGAGTGGTTTCCACTATCATCACCAAGAATTTTCCTCCTATACTAGCCCAGCTAGAAAGTTATGTTGTCTCCTCAACATTCCCCAGGGTGATCTATGAAGCTAGTCAAGTCCCAGCACTTTGGGAGGCCGAGGCAGGTGGATTACCTAAGGTCAGGAGTTTGAGACCAGCCTGGCCAACGTGGTGAAACCCCGTCTGTACTAAAAATACAAAAATTAGCTGGGCGTGGTGGCGCATGCCTGTAGTCCCAGCTACTCGGGAGGCTGAGGCAGGAGAAACGCTTGAACCTGGGAGGCAGAGGTGGCAGTGAGCAGAGATCACACCACTGCACTGTAGCCTGGGTAACAGACCAAGACTCCATCTCAAAAAACAAAAACAAACAAACAAAAAATACTCAAATGTGGAGAAGACTGACTCTGAACAGAAGACTCTGACGTTTCCTAATGCATCCTGAAATGAGACCCAAAGACATTACCAGTCTGGACAGATACAGGAATCACACACCACCCTCCAGGTAAGTTGTAGAGATTTGGTTGACTATAGTGTTTTTGTATAGACCAGAGATACTCAAGGACTATGTTAGGCCAGCTCTAAGGTGTTGAATTCGTCAGCCAAATGCTGGATCCCCAAAAAGTCCAGAGTAGCTGGGACTACAGGCGCCCGCCACCACCCCCAGCTAATTTTTGTATTTTGTTTAGTAGAGACGGGGTTTCACCTTGTTAACCAGGATGGTCTCAATCTCCTGACCTCGTGATGCGCCCGCCTTGGCCTCCCAAAGTGCTGGGATTACAGGCATGAGCCACCGTGCCTGGCCAGATAAAGCTCTTTAATTCCAGTTCAAGGCTGTCACACGTTTTCTCCTTTTAAGAGTTACCAAGAAATTCATCAAACCCTTTTCCAAAACTGGTTCATTCTTTGAAATGTGTCTTCCCATGCATTCTGCTGTATCTGTTGAGGAATAATGAGACTATAATTAAACCATGATTAGAACATAAGGGCTCAAGGGTATTGAGGCCCATCTGCCTGTATCTCCTGGAGATCCAAGACCTGGGATGATCACAGTAAGGAGGCCACAACACTAAACAGAAACATGTTCTGGGAACCTTCTTTTTTTTTTTTTTTTTTTTTTTTTTTTTTTTTGAGACGGAGTCTTGCTCTGTCCCCCAGGCTGGAGTGCAGTGGCGCGATCTCGGCTCACTGCAAGCTCCGCCTCCCGGATTCACGCCATTCTCCTGGCTCAGCCTCCCGAGTAGCTGGGACTACAGGCGCCCGCCATCTCGCCCGGCTAGTTTTTTGTGTTTTTAGTAGAGACGGGGTTTCACCGTGTTAGCCAGGATGGTCTCGATCTCCTGACCTTGTGATCCGCCCGCCTCGGCCTCCCAAAGTGCTGGGATTACAGGCTTGAGCCACTGCGCCCGGCCGGGAACCTTCTTTATTCTAGGTATTGTGAGAGTCAGTGAGGAAACAACAGATGTGTCATTCTTCAGTTCAGGGAGGGAGGCAAATTTCATGTTTAGTGCCACATTAAGGGGGAGCACAGAGGGCCTACAGCATCATGTCAAGAGAAGGGTGGTAGGTCAGGGAGAGAGGCACATGCAGAAGTGATGTCAAAGCTGAGATTTAGGGCTGGGCATGGTGGTGCAGGCCTGTAATCCCAGCACTTTGAAAGGCTGAGGCTGGCGGATCACTTGAGCTCAAGAGTTCGAGATCACCCAGGGCAACATAGCAATACCTTGTCTCTAAAATTAAATTAAATTAAATTTTAAAAGCCGAAACTTAAAGAATAAACAGGAGTTTGTCAGAGGGGGGAAGATGGGGGAAAAAAGTACATCCTAGAAAGAAATAATGTGTCAGCCAGGTTTCAATCAGGAGAGAAACCACCTAGTAACCTGAACAAGAAAATTTTAATACAAATTATTATTTACTATAGAAGTTTTGCATGTTAGCTTGTGCCTGTAATCCCAATTACTTGGGAGGCTAAGGCATGAAGATTGCTTGAAGTCAGGGGTTTAAGGCCAGCGCCAAGACCAGCTCGGTCGGGGAGACCCTAACCCAGCGGCGCTAGAGAAATTAAAGACACACACACAGAAATATAAAGGTGTGAAGTGGGAAATCAGGGGCCTCACAGCCTTCAGAGCTGAGAGCCCCAACAGAGGACAGAGATTTACCCACGTATTTATTAACAGCAGGCCAGTCATTAGCATTGTTTCTATAGATACTAAATTAACTAAAAGTATCCCTTATGGGAAACAAAGGAATGGGTTAGTTAACTGCAGCAGGAGCATGTCCTTAAGGCACAGATCGTTCATGCTATTGTTTGTGGCTTAAGAATGCCTTTAAGCAGTTTTCCGCCCTGCATTCCGGTAAACCCACAAACTTCCGGCGTTGGCGTTATGGCCATCATGAACATGTTACAGTGCTGCAGAGATTTTTTTATGGCCCCTTTTGGGGCCAGTTTATGGCCAGATTTTGGGGGGCTTGTTCCCAACAACCAGCCTAGGCAATATAGCCAGAACATGTCTCCAAAAAGTTTTTTTAAATTACCCATGGCCAGTGCTGGGCACCGTGTCTCACACCTGTAATCCCAGCAGGGATTACATACCTTGGGAGACGGAGGTGGGTGGCTCACTTGGGGTCAGAGAGCAGCTTGGCCGACATGGTGAAACCCCATCTCCACTAAAAATATAAAATTTAGCCAGGTGTGGTGGCAGGCACCTATAATCCCAGCTATTCAGTGGCTGAGGCAGGAGAATCACTTGAACCCGAGAGGTGGAGGTTGCAGTGAGCCAAAATTGTGCCACTGCACTCCAGCCTGAGTGACAGAGCAAGACTCTGTCTCAAAAAAAAAAAAAAAAAAAAAAAAAAAACCAGCCATGTCCAGACATGGTGGCTCATGCCTGTAATCCCAGCACTTCGGGAGGCTGAGGTGGGCAGATCACTTGAAGTTAGGAGTTCAACAGCAGCCTGGCCAACGTGATGAAACCCTGTCTCTACTAAAAATACAAAAAAAAATTAGCCAGGCATGGTGGTGCATGCCTGTAATTCCAGCTACTCAGGAGGCTGAGGTGGGAGGATCATTTGAACCCAGGAGGCAGAGGCTGCAGGGAGCTGAGATCGCACCTCTGCACTCCAGCCTGGGAAAATAGCAAGACTCCATCTCAAAAAAAAAAAAAAAAAAATTAGCCAGGCTCGGTGGCACATACCTGTAGTTCCAGCTTCTTGGGAGGTTAAGGCAGGAGGATCATTTGAGCATAGGAGTTTGAGACCAGCCTGGGGAATATAGCAAGATCCATCTCAGGCTGGGTGCTGTGGCTCACGCCTGTAATCCCAGCACTTTGGGAGGCCGAGGTGGGTGGATCACGAGGTCAGGAGTTCGAGACCAGCCTGGCCAACATGGTGAAATCCCATCTCTACTACAAATACAAAAATTAGCTGGGTGTGGTGGTGCGTGCCTATAATCCCAGCTACTTGGGAGGCTGAGGCAGGAGAATTGCTTGAACCAGGGAGTAAGCGGTTGCAGTGAGCCAAGATTGCGCCATTGTACTCCAGTCTGGCGACAGAGTGAGACTCCATCTAAAAAAAAACCAAAAAAAACCCTTCCCCCAAAAAAGAACTATTAACTGTAACAGTAGTATAAAAGTGAAAAGAAAAATCTAAAGAATCCCTTAGAGTGAGATTATACCGAAAGTATGAACAACTTAAATGGCTTCACAAGGCTGGGGATTCAGATGTCCTTGGAGAAGGTGTGGTTGCCAAGGCGGGAGTTGTCCACAGTCATCGAGCAAACATAAAACACCCTTCTGGAGTATCAGGGGCCCAATCTGATAGGTGCATAGATGGTTGTGAGGAGGCAGGAAGCCCACTTCCCCACACAGCAGTACAAGGCTTGGGGGTAGGAAGTTGTTACAAGCCTGCTCACAAAGACCAATGGTGTCCATGTTAAAAGGGTTACTGGCTGGGGCCAGAGCTCAGGGTAGTCAACGCACTGCATGCTCTCGGAAGGCACAGCCTGGGCAGAGCACCCACTACTGGCATTGGTGTAGAAGGAACACGAAGACGCAACCCAGCAGCACACCAGAACCTAGGCCAGGGCCACCCCTCGGTCTCTAGGCAAGCAGAAACAACCTGCTGGGATGCAGATTAAATGAGGTGGGTAGTCAGATGCAAGGGAAAGTCAGACATGCAAATAGAGTCAAACTTCTCTGCCACCTAGCAGGCTGCAATCCCATCTCGTTCACCAATGTTTGAACCCCCCTCCCAAATTAACCCCTTCTTGAGTACTCTCCTTCAGCCCTAAGGTACCCTTTAGACTTCTCTTTCCATCTTTATAATTATTCTCATCTCACAGCTTAGTAATTCTTTATATTAAACTAAATTGCTGTGTGGTTTCTACGCTGTCATTGGACCCAGATTGATACAAAGGCCGTGGAGTTGCACTGTTCAGATCTGTCTTCGGGAGACCCTATTGTGGAGTGCACAGTTGAACTGTAGCCTCCAGCTGGTGCTTTCACCAGGACCTTGCTTCTGTCAGGCTGCTTCCAGCCAATGACTGAGCACAAAGAGGATACAAAGCCAAGCCATTTCTGTCCAGCACAGGACTCCTCTACAGGCTTCTGCTGTAATCCCAGCACTTCGGGAGGCCAAGGTGGGTAGACCACTTGAGGTCAGGAGTTTGAGACCAGCCTGGTCAACATGGTGAAACCCCATCTCTACTAAAAATACAAAAAAATTAGCCAGGCATGGTGGTGTGCACCTGTAATCTCAGTTACTTGGGAGGCAGAGGTTGCAGTGAGCTGAGATCGCATCACAGCACTTCAGCCTGGACGAAAGAGTGAGACTCCATCTCAAAACAAAACAAAAACTGCAGAGGGTGGTTCTTATCTGGCTGATACTGTTGTGAGATGATTTTGAGTATTTGATGTGGCCTTTCTTTGAACGCTGACTCTCACAGGGACACTTCTGTTCCCACAGCTGTTTTCACCTGCAATTGCCTTGACCTGAATGAATGCACTCCACTCTGGCCTTTCCTCTTAGCTCCTAAGGAATCCACAGATTCACTTTGGATTACCCTCTTCTAAGGCCTGCTCGCACCCTTAACAGGCCTTTTCATATGGGATCCCAAATGGATTCTCCCTCCCACCAACAGCTCTCATACTTGACCAACATCTGTCCTCTGTAAACATTCAAACATTCTTTGCCAAAACAAATGCTAAGAGAGCAGACCGGTCTCAACACAGTAGCCAAGCAGCTCATCAGAATTTGTCAGGCTTGATTTCCTGGGGATGAGTTACATACCTGCTTCCAGGAGGAAGCAGGTGTGCAGAAGATTCACATCGAGCTCTCTGAAGACAGTTTTATATGAGAAATAAGCACCTTTCCATCCTCCCTGACAGCTTTGTAAATTTGTCATAAAATGCATTCTCAAATTCATAGCAGATTAGCTACATTATGTATTACCATGCTAATTCAAGACTGAAATAGTTCAGAACACCACACGGCACTCATATATATGAAGTTCCTGTTGTGAAAGAGGAATAAATATCATATTCCTGACTAAAACAGGGATTCACCTCTGACAGAAAAGAATTTGCATATAAGTAAAATCCTCACTTCAAAGATACCAACTCTGGCCAGGTGCAGTGGCTCATGCCTGTAATCCCAGCACTTTGGGAGGCTGAGGCAGACAGATCACCTGAGGTCAGGAGTTCAAGACCAACCTGGCAAACATGGTAAAACCCCATCTCTACTAAAAATACAAAAAAATTAGCCAGGCATGGTGGCGGGTGCCTGGAATCCCAGCTGTTTGGGAGGCTGAGGCATGAGAATTGCTTGAACCTGGAAGAAGGTTACAGTGAGTCGAGATCATGCCAATGCACTCCAGCCTGGGCGACAGAGCAAGACTTCATCTCAAAAAAAAAAAAAAAACCAGCTCTGCAAATCTTCACATCCAGTACTGTTATGTTTCCAATCCAAAGATCTATATTCTACCACGTTTTATTAAAATACTACACACTTATATTAAGAAATATGCTTATAACTAGCTGGCTTGAAACAATGCAGAATTGCCTTTAAAATGAATATGAACAAATACTAGAGAGTATCTAGCAATAAAATATGTATCAATTACTAAAAGTAATAATGATATAGATAATAGGTGAAATTCTGGCATTCTGATAGTTTTGAGTGAATAGCTATGAAACGTTTAAGTCTTCTTTAGGTTCACTCTTAATAATAAATTGCTTTATCGGGACTGTGGTTACAAAATAAGTCACTAAGGAAGAAAGTATTCAAGAGAAACTGCCCGAATATCCTTAGGTATTGGATTTAGCAAAGACTTCATAAACATGTTCAAAAATAAATGGAAATCTGTTTATCATGTTAAAGAAAACATACTCAATGAACAAAGAATCTCGATAAAGAGGTACAAAGTTATGAAAGAACCAAATGGAAACCTGGGAGCTGAAAAATTCAACTTACGAAACAAAAAAATGCAAGTAGATTTGAGATGGCAGATGCATCGGTGAGCTTGAAGAAAAATCAACATTACGCAACCTGACAAATAGAGGGAGAAAAAGACTGAAAAAAATTAACAGAGCCTGAGACCAGGGTAACAGGAAATGTACCAACAATTGCATAAGGCGAACCACAGAAGAGCGAGCAAAGGGCAGAAAAATGTAACGAAGAAATAATGTCCAAAAATCTCTCAAATTTTATAAAAAACATTATATATCCAAGAAGCTAAAACAAACAAAAACCACCAACAACAAACCCAAGTAGGATAAACACTATGAGATCCACACCTAAAAACATCTTAGTCAAACTGTTTAAAAGACAAGGCCCAGAGAAAAAAGCCCAAAAGCAGTGAGGAAAACAATTACACAAAGGAGACCAACAATAATTAACAGCTGACTTAACACCAAAAGTAATGGAAATCAGGGTGCAATGGGATGACATTAAAAGAGAGTCAAAGAAAAAATTGTCAGGCACAAATTCTATATCCAGCAAACTATCCTTAAAAAAAGAAGAGAATCAAGGCAAGACCAGACATTCCCAGATAAAGATTGAGGACATTAAGATCGTATAAAGCAGTAGTTCCAACCATTATTATTATTATTACTATTATTGGAGACAGTGTCTTGCTCTGTCACCCAGGCTGGAGTATACTGGCATGATCCCAGCTCACTGCAACCTCTGCCTCCCAAGTTCAAGTGATTCTCCTGCCTCAGCTACTCAAATAGCTGGAATTACAGGCATGCACCACCACGCACAACTAATTTTTATATTTTTGGTAGAGACGGTGTTTCATCATGTTGGCCAGGCTTGTCTCAAACTCCTGGCCTCAAGTGGTCTACCCACCTCAGCCTCCTAAACTGCTGGGATTACAGGAGAGTCACTGCTCCCAGCCAGTAGTTCCAATTATTTAAAGCAAAAGAAGGTAGAAAAGGAGGAACAGAGGGATCTCTTTAATTATGAGGAAAAAAATACCAAAAGACAGGTATAAATTCAAATGTATCAATAATATTAAGTATAAATGAATTGAACACTCCACCAAAATGGCAGAGATTGTGAAACGGGATAAAAAAGCAAGATCCATCTGATAAAGGACTTGCATTCAGAACATCTTTTATAACTCATAAAAACAAGGCAACCCAATTAAAAGGAGGAAGTAAAAAATCTGAATAGACACTTCTCCAAAGAAGATATACAAATGGCCAATAAGCACAGAAGATGCTCAGCATCTTATGTCACTAGAGAAATGATCTAACTTGGATGAGATTAATTTGGATGTGAGTGGTCCACTAGAATGGCCATAATAATAAAGGCAGACTATAAGCAGTGAAAAAGATGTGGAGAAACTATAACCCTCCTACATTGCTAGTTAGAACATAAAACTATAGTCACTTTGAAAATGATTCATAAGTTTCTTAAAAAATTAACCCACACACTTGTATGACAATGTTTTTGGGTGATGGAAATGTTCTAAAACCTGATTGTGGTGGTGATTACACACACATCTTTCAACTGTACATTTACAATGAATTTTATCATATGTAAATTATACCTCAACAAATATGTTAAAAAATTTAACAGATAAGACTTTAACAATATTTTATACGTGTATGTATGTACATACAGAGAGGGAGACAGAACAGGTTTGGGGCAATAAAAAACGGGCAAAATGAAAACAATTGGTAAATCTGGATGCAGCGTATATGAGAGATCCATGTATTATGCTGACAACATTTCTGTCAGTTTGAAATTACATAGATCATCAACCAAAAGGTCAAGAATATAATGTAACAAGCTTCCTGAAACAATATCCATCTTTTTTCAATGAAGACCATATGCAGCTTAAGTTATTAGGAAATTGTAGGTAATTTTAATAAAGTCATCGTCAAGAATATAATCTGGTTGTAATACCAATACAATGTGCTCTAAAATAATTTTTCTATTGAGTTAAATATTCATCTGTAAATCCTGTAACATGTTCATATTCACAAAATCTGGATGAAAAGTAAACACGACTTGGCATTTCTGACGCAGGGCACAGGGTATAACACAAAGTTCGCTTCAGAGGGGACTGAGATTTAATTTTGCTTTTGCAACCAAGCATAATTATAGTCAAAATGAGGGACATTATTCAGAATGAGGTTTGTTATGTATTTATTTAACAAAATACTGCTTCTCTGAAGTACATTTCATTAGGGAGAGTGACAGTAATGCTTAAAAAAGGAACATGAAAATGTACACTGCATTTCTAAAAGGTTATAATCATTTATCTATTTATTTATTTTTTGAGAGGGAGTCTCACTCTGTCACCCAGGCTGGAGTGCAGTGGCTCTTGTGATCTTGGCTCACTGCAACCTCCACCTCCCGGGTTCAAGCAATTCTCGTGCCTCAGCCTCTCAAGTAGCTGGGATTCCAGGCATGCACCACCACACCTGGCTACTTTTTTAATATTTAAAGTTATTTAAATTTTTTTTTTTTTTTTTGAGACAGAGTCTTCCTCTGTTGCCCAGGCTGGAGTGCAGTGGCACAATCTCGGCTCACTGCAACCTCCACCTCCCAGGCTCAAGCAATTCTCCCGCCTCAGCCCCCAAAGTAGCCGGGATTATAAGCACCTGCCACCGTGCCCAGCTAATTTTTGCATTTTTTTTAGTAGAGATGGGGTTTCACCATGTTGGCCAGGCTGGTCTCAAACTCTCGACCTCAGGTGATTTGCCCGCCTTGGCCTCCGAAAGTGCTGGGATTACAGGCATGAGTAACTGCGCCCAGCCTTTTTTTTTTTTTTTTTTTTTTGTATTCTGGTAGAGACAGTGTTTCACCACGTTGGCCAGGCTGGTCTCGAACTCCTGGCCTGAAGTGATTCACCCACCTCAGCCTCCCAAAGTGCTGGGATTACACAGGTGTGAGCCACTGCACCATGCCAAAAGGCTACATGCCCAGCTCTGTGTTTCCAAGACTGCTTTTGATCCCAACTTCTCTACATTTAGATTAAAAAACATTTTATTCATGGTCAATCTGGAACATAATTACTGCATCTTAAGTTTCCACTGATGTATATAGAAGGCTAAAGGCACAATTTTTATCACATCTAGTAGAGTAACCAAACATAAAATCATTAGTTACTTTCAACTTAATAACTCATTGACATTCCTCAAACGAGCTGTTTTAAATCCTGATAGTTCTTTATTTTTTCAAAATATATTTGCCATGGGATGCTAATTTGCCTTAGGTGTCATAATGAGAATAACCAAAACTGGATAAATGTGACAAATGATTGACAAAGCATTTCACACCCTTCAATTACACCACGTCAAGAATGAGGGGAAAGTGTTGCAAAAGTAGACTACTGCAATGCTACTTATATTCTTGCAATAAAACCAGCAAGCATCCATATCAAGAGAGTTATCATCTCACTTCCAACTTTTTCCCCTCAAGAACAATTTGAATCTCTTTGGCATCCAAAGTCTCATAGGTCAATAAAGCTTCTGCAAGATTCTTATGCTCCTTTGCATGAGTTTTCAAGATATGTTTTGCTCGTTCATATGAGTCCTAAATAGAAAAGGAGATACGTAAGTAGCAGTAAATGTAGGGATGCAAAAACCAGTCAATAGGAAAAGAAAAACTTTATGTACCCTAAAAAATATGAAATCTGTTTATATTTATAAAATCATGTAGAATCTTGATTCTACTGTAGAGATAATTTGTGCATTATAACATAAATAGTAAGGAAAAGAGAATAAACACCTGAGAAGGCAGAGACCACCTCTTATATAACACTCTCTAAACCTTTCCATCATACAAACTTTCTGTATCCTTAAGTACTCTAAAGCATTCCCTCCACCTCCTTGAAATAATCAAAGCCATGGTCCCTCCTGTGGAGACTACATTCCTTAAGCCCTCTCAAGCTATGTGTTCACGTTTACCCTAGATACTTCAAAG
This sequence comes from Macaca nemestrina, assembly GCF_043159975.1. Classification (NCBI taxonomy): domain Eukaryota; kingdom Metazoa; phylum Chordata; class Mammalia; order Primates; family Cercopithecidae; genus Macaca; species Macaca nemestrina. The sequence continues at coordinate 116,921,498 of NC_092133.1, read as the reverse complement.
TAGAGAGCTGAGCTCTTTGTTCTAGTCACCTCTTTCAGACCATTACTAACCTACCCTCTTATATAATGCACTCTTCCTATTCTGTTGAAGTCCAGGCCATTTGACTATGGAGCTATCCAACTGTCTTCATTGTGCCATCTAACAAACATACTCCTTATTCACTAAAGACTCTGGCACTCAGCTCAAGTCACTCTTTTTTTTTTTTTTTTTTTTTCAGTCTCTGTTGCTCAGGCTGGAGTGAAGTGAGGCAATCACAGCTCACTACAGCCTCAACCTCCCTGGGCTCAAGTGATCCTCCCACCTCATCCCAAGTAGCTGTGACTACAGGTATGAACCACCACCACGCTCAGCTAATTTTTCTATTTTTTGTAGAGATGGGGTTTTGCCATGTTGCCCAGGCTGGTCAGTCTTACTCTTAAAACCTGCCTGGTTGGGTGCGGTGGCTCACACCTGTAATCCCGGCACTTTGGGAGGCCAAGGCAGGTGAATCGTTTGAGCCCAGGAGTTCGAGACCAGCCTGGGTAACATAGTGAAATGCTCTCTACAAAAAATAACAAAATTAGCTAGGCGTGGCAGTGTGTGCTTATAGTCCCAGTCCCAGCTACTCAGGAGGCTGAGGTGGGGGGATCACTTGAGCTTGGGAGACAGACATTGCAATGAGCCGAGATCACAGCACTGCACTCCAGCCTGAGTGACAGGGCAAGATGCTGTCTCAAAAAAAAAAAAACACCAAAAAAAAACCAAAACTGAAATCATGGAGCTAGGCACAGTGGTGTGTGCCTGTAGCCCCAGCTACTTGGGAGGTTGAGGCAGGAAGCTCACTTGAGCCCAGGAGATCAAGTCCAGCCTGGGCAATATAGCAAGACCCATCCCCTTAAAAAAGAAAAAAAAAAAAAAAGATAAAACTTGCAAAAAACCAACAACAAAAAATCTACTAAACTTATTTCTTAGGTTGCAGTGAGCCGAGATCATGCCACTGCACTCCAGCCTGGGAAACAGAGCGAGACTCCATATCAAAAAAAAAAAAAATGTATTTGTTGAATACATGTCAAAGATTCAATAAACAATACTCTTCCCATTCTATTACCTCTTACAGTTTTGCAGCTAAAGTACAATTGAATTTTATATATATATATATATATGTAATTTTATATGTAGACATATTTTATTTCAACAGCTTATGGGGTACAAGTGGTTTTTGGTTCCATGGATGAACTGTGTATAAGTGAAGTCTGGGATATTAGTGTATCCATACCTATATAGTATACACTGTACCTAATATGTAGTTATTTTGTCCCTTACCCTGAGAATTGAATTTTTACAACCATGCAATATATAACTGTTCTTAGCCCATGTCCAGGAGAAAATAAGTCCCAGTTCATGAACAGAGAGAGGTGCCTTAATAACATTTAAATCATTGCTGAAATGGTGCACCTATTATCTTTATTTTCTAATTTTTTCCCCAGACACCACAGTGACTATTATCTTTGTTTTATAAAATGATGTTTCTAGTGAACAGAGGGCCTTCAGTTGTTATTTTTTTAAGAACCTAACTATTTAAGCACATTGTTCCTAAGAAAATAAATATGCAGGAAAAAATATTATCATTACCCTTAGAAGGATTCTTATTTCTTGTTCAATGGCAGATTGGGTTTCTGGACTTAGTTTCCCTGTATCACTGTAGGTCATAACTCCAAGCTAAAACCAAAAGGAAGAAAGCAGTTTAACAGAAAACCCCCAAATACCAATAAATTTAAAAGAGAAAGTACTAGCCTATATATAAGGAAACAAATATACGGAGGAACAAGAAAGAAGTACAATATAAAATTGCATTTGAGGCAGGGCACGGTGGCTCACACCTGTAATCCTAGGACTTTGGGAGGCCGAGGCAGGTGGATCACCTGAGGTTAGCAGTTTGAGACCAGCCTGGAAACATGGCGAAACCCCATTTCTTCTAAAAACACAAAAAATAGCTGGGCATGGTGGCACGTGTCTGTGATCACAGCTACTCAGGAGGCTGAGGCAGGAGAATTGGTTGAAACCAGGGGTCGGTGGTTGCAGTAAGCTGAGATTACGCCACTGCACTCCAGCCTAGGTGACAGAGTGAGATTCCATCTCCAAAAAATAAAAAATAAAAACTGCATTTGAGGGTAAAGAAATTTCCACATTCTTCTGAAAGTATAAAGAGTAACGTTTAGCCAGGCATGGTGGCAGGTGACTGTAATCCCAACTACTTGGGAGGCAGAGGCAGGAGTATAGCTTGCACCTGGGAGGCAGTGGCTTCAGTGAGCCAACATCACGCCACTGCACTCCAGCCTGGGAAACAGAGCAAGACTCCGTCTCAAAAACAAACAAATAAAAAACCACTAATATCAAAATAGTAAAAATATGAGCAAGAGAGAACATTTTAAATCTTTTATTTTTTTGGAGACAGGGTCTTGGTCTGTCACCCAGGGTAGAGTGCGGTGGCACAACCAGGACTCACTGTAGCCTAGACCTCCTGGGTTCAGGGAATCCTCCCACCTCAGACTCCCAAGCAGCTGGGACTACAGGCACACACCACCACACCTGGCTAATTTTTGTATTTTTTTTAAGAGATGGGGTTGTGCTATGTTGCCCAGGCTGGTCCAGAACTCACTCCTAGGCTCAAGCAATCCAGTCTCTTCAGCCTCCCAAAAGTGCTGGGATTATAGGTGTGAGCCACACTGCCCAGCCTAAAATAATTTTAAGTCTGGTTCTCAGTACTTTCTTGAAAAACCTTAGCAGCTACTTCAAATATAGAAATCCATAATTCAGAGTATAGTAGTGCTTCAAGGAACAGTAAGATGAAAATATGAAATATACGGAAACAGTAAAGTAACCAAACTCAGAAAGTAGGCTCTTTTATGCCACATGGAAAAGCTAAGGAATTCACCTTGCTTTACCACTTAGTTAACTCATGAAGTAATAGTTACTATCTGGGCAGCTCATTCTGAGCAGCTAAGAGAAGGCTCCATTTTCTTTATTCAGAGAGTAACAATGTTCAGAATAAGCAGCCTCAAATCCATTTGGAGTGAGACAGAGCAAAAGTGAATATTACCAATTTATATATCAGAACCATCTCTCAAATCAACACTTGACATGTAATTTGATACATGAAAAGGATTAAAATAATCTATTACCTTTTCACTCATTCCAAATTTGGTAACCATCCGCTTTGCTATTTTAGTGGCATTATCAAAATCACTGGAAGCACCTAAAATAAAAACATACAATTTTAAAAAATATCTTTAAGACCACATACAATTTGAACTAAAGCCATTCTTTAACGCTAACCTGTTGTAATATGGTCAGTTCCAAATATAAGCTCCTCTGCCACTCTTCCTCCCATACTAACATCCATTTGTGCAAGCAGCTGGGCTCTAGTTTCATTCCATCTGTCATTCTCAGGTAACAGGGACACCTAGACGATTAAAAATCAATCAGATAAAAAGTAAAAAAAGAGGCCAGGCGTGGAGGCTTACGCCTGAATCCCAGCACTTTGGGAGGCTGAGGCGGGTGGATCACCTGAGGTTAGGAGTTCGAGATCAGCCTGACCAACATGGAGAAACCCTGTCTCTACTGAAAATACAAAATTAGCTGGGCATGGTGGCGCATGCCTGTAATCCCAACTACTCGGGAGGCTGAGGCAGGAGAGTTGCTTGAAGCTGGGAGATGGAGGTTGCGGTGAGCTGAGATCACGCCATTGCACTCCAGCCTGGGCAACAAGAATGAAACTCCATCTCAAAAATAAAATAAAATAGGCCGGGCACGGTGGCTCAAGCCTGTAATCCCAGCACTTTGGGAGGCCGAGACGTGCGGATCACGAGGTCAGGAGATCGAGACCATCCTGGCGAACACGGTGAAACCCCGTCTCTACTAAAAAATACAAAAAACTAGCCGGGCAAGGTGGCGGTCGCCTGTAGTCCCAGCTACTAGGGAGGCTGAGGCAGGAGAATGGCGTGAACCCGAGAGGCGGAGCTTGCCGTGAGCCGAGATCGCGCCACTGCACTCCAGCCTGGGTGACAGAGCGAGACTCTGTCTCAAAAAAAAAAAAATAAAATAAAATAAAATAAAATAAAATAATAAATAAATAAATAAAATAATATGAAATGTAAGGAAAGAATTCAGATACAGGCTGGGTGCAGTGGCTCATACCTGTAGTCTCAGCACTTTGGGAGGCTGAGGTGGGAGGATCACTTGAGTCCAGGAGTTTGAGACTAGCCTGGGCAACATAGTGAGACCCCATCAATATAAAATAAAATGAAGATTTAAAAAAAAGAAATTCAGATACAGTTCTGAGATCGTTACATTAAAAACCAGAATTTCAGCACCATAAGACTGGGCAAAATAAAAAAATACAAACCAGAATTATCATTTAGCTCTCTTATACCATGCTGAAAGCTGGTCATCAGGGGACTGATGAAAAACCAGCAATTAGAGAATAAAAAATGCTTTATAAAGCAACAACAATAGGTGGATAATGCTGCAATAGGACTGTTTTCTCCCCAGGTGCACAGAAATTTTTAAAATGTCTACAATTTTGAAAGATCTGATAAACTTGTACTAAATGAGAAAAATCTTAGAAAAACTACTGAATCAGTTGCTGCAAAACATAATGTTTTCCCTTTTGGGACAGCACAGTAATTAGATATTTAAGAATTAGGCAGGCCATGGTGGTTCATGCCTGTAATCCCAGCACTTTGGGAGGCTGAGGCGGCTGGATCACCTGAGGTCAGGAGTTCAAGACCAGCCTGGCCAACATGGTGAAACCCCATCTCTACTAAAAACACAAAAATTAGCTGGGCATGGTGGTGGGCGCCTGTAATCCCAGCTACTTGGGAGGCTGAGGTGAGAGAATCATTTGAACCCGGAAGGCAGAAGTTGCAGTGAGCTGAGACTGTGCCATTGCACTCCAGCCTGGGCGACAGGGCGAGATGCTACAAAAAACTTACATGTCCAAGTGTTGGTCCCCGGGGCATGATTGTAGCTTTGTTGATAGGCATTGCATCTTTTGTGTAATATGCAATAATGGCATGACCAGATTCATGATATGCTGTGATGGTTTTGTTTTTGTTATCAATTTCCACACTTCTTCTTTCAGGCCCTAAGATAAAAATTTAATTGCGTAAATACTCCACTAGAAAGGTATATTTAAATAAACAAAACACATTCTTGTCTGCAAATCAAATACACTCCACCCTTCCTATCAGCAGATTCTGCATCCATAGATTCAACCAAATAAGGATTAAAAGTATGGGGAAGAGGAACAATAAAAAAAATACAAATGAAAAATACAGTATAACAACTATTTACAGAGCATTTCCATTGTATTAGTAATCTAGAGATGATTTCAAGTATACAGGAGAATTATGTATGTTATACACAAATAGTACACCATTTTATAAAAGACACTTGAGCATCCTTGAATTTTGGTATCCACATGGGACCTGGAACCAATCCCCACCCCCTCCGTGGATACTGAGGGATGAATGTATCTGATACTGGATTAATATTAAAAAACAAAAAACTCATTCTCCTTAAAGTCATTTTTGTCATAGCTCACTCCAACTCTTAGCCTCAAGTAAGCCACCCACCTCAGCTTCCCAAAGTGCTGGGATTACAGGCATGTGCCACTGTGCCTAGCTTTAATAATTTTTTAGCAATAGCAATTTTTTAAACTTTTAAACAGGGTCTGTAACCCAGGCTGGAGTGCAGTGGCATAATCACAGCTCACTGTAGCTTTAACTTCTTGGACTTTTTAGCAATTCTCCCACCTCAGACTCCCGAGTAGATGGGACCACAGACGCGTGCTACCCCACCCAGCTAATTTTTAAAATTTTTGGTAGAGATGGAGTCTCGCTATGTTGCCCAGCTGATCTTGAACTCCAACGATTCTGGGCTCACGTGGTCCTCCTGCCTCGGCCTCCCAAAGTGCTGGGATTACAGGTGTGAGCCGCCATGCCCAGTCTACAGAGTAAAAGTTTTTTAAAATGGGCAGAATTCATTCCATAACACATACAAACTTTAACAATTTATCTGCAAACCAAAACTGTCAAAACTATCATCTTAATTCTTACATCAAAAGGGAAAACTTATTTCTATTTCTATAAAATAAACTTCCAATTTAACAAGAATATCATAACTAATGTGCTTTTAAGTCAATCCAAGATTTAAAATCGAAATCAAGCACAGAATAAAGTTAACTATCCTTTTTAGCAGCAATGTCCGACAAGAGGAAATATATATGTGCCTCATCTCCCCACCAACAGTTGAACTATACAATTATATATGCCACTAGAATATATTTGTTTTATAAAAGGCCAAATTGTGGTGTTGTCAAGTATATATTTTCATGTTCCCATCACTTTTTGAAACTTTCCAGTCAGAAAAAAAGGTTTTCTAAGAAAGAGACAAGGCTGGGCGCGGTGGCTCAAGCCTGTAATCCCAGCACTTTGGGAGGCCGAGACGGGCGGATCACGAGGTCAGGAGTTCGAGACCATCCTGGCTAACACGGTGAAACCCCGTCTCTACTAAAAAATACAAAAAACTAGCCGGGCGAGGTGGCGGGCGCCTGTAGTCCCGGCTACTCAGGAGGCTGAGGCAGGAGAATGGCGTAAAAACCCGGGAGGCAGAGCTTGCAGTGAGCTGAGATCCGGCCACTGCACTCCAGCCTGGGCGACACAGCGAGACTCCGTCTCAAAAAAAAAAAAAAAAAGAAAGAGACAAAACTAATAAATGTGGTACACTATAAAATCAGTTCTGTATCACTGACAAGAGTACTGTCAAGAAAATGTTACTGTTTAATGGCATTTGACTGTTAAATTGGTAATTTTGTAAAATCATTTATTACAAATCTTGAAAACCCAGACACTGAAGTTTTAGAGTAAGATTAGATTCAACATAGCCATGGCTTTAGCTGTTTGAATAGGGTATTTGCCCCAAATGAATTATCTAACACAATGGAAAGTAAAGACAGAAAAAAAAAAAACAAAGGAAACCTACCCATTAGAATTTTGTCTTTGGAAAACTCCAGCTCCTTCATGGTAACCATTTCTTTTCCATCAACAGCTGCTTTTAATGCAGCCTGGTTCACAAGATTCTCCAACTCTGCTCCAGAAAAGCCAACAGTACCTCGAGCTATAATTTCTGGATCAACGGCTAATGTAAAAGGAGAACACAACATTAAAAGTCGAAAACAGGTAAAAGAAAACTCTTCACACAGAACTCACATTCGGGCCGGGTGTGATGGCTCACGCCTTTAATCCCAGCACTTTGGGAGGCTGAGGCAGGTAGATCACTGGAGGTCAGGAGTTCGAGACCAGCCTGGCCAACATGGTGAAACCCCATCTCTACTAAAAATACAAAAATTAGCTGGGCATGGTGGCATGCACCTGTAATCCCAACTACTCAGGAGGCTGAGGCAGGAGAATCACTTGAACGCGGGAGGTGGAGGTTGCAGTGAGCCGAGATTGTGACACTGCACTCCAGCCTGGGCAAAAAGGGCGAAACTCTGTCTCAAAACAAACAAACAAACAAACAAAAACTACATTCTGAGGGAAAAAAGAAAATAGCTAGCCATTCTGAGCTATAGTTTAGACACTTTTTTCTTGAATTTCATCTGGAAACTTTGGACATAACAGTTGCCCTTATTATAGGAAACACATATAGTTTAATGAATTGATATAGCTATCTCTGAAACTACTGCAGCTTTAATAATTTCATTTATTACTCAAGTGGGTAATAAATTTCCATGTGTTTTGTTTTATAATTTGCTTTCTTCTCTTTTGGCCCCATACTGACTATATCATGAGTTACTGTTTCTGCAGCTTTTTCTATTATTTTGCATTTTACATTCATCTTAAAAAGTGTGTGTGTGTGTGTGTGTATATATATATATATATATATCCTCAAATATCTGTCTGAATACTCTAAAAAAACCTTTCTTTAGAATCAGGGTTCAAAACAATATAATCTCCTGGATATACACTAAGGAATGGACTTTTAAGTGAACATAGTAACGGAAAAAAAAAAAGACAAAAATGGACTGGTCTTTTAATATTAATACATTTATCATGAAAAGACCACAAACAGGGTGAGTGGTATATTACCACTTTACATAAATGACAAATGTTTATTTTGATAGAATTAGACTTACATTGATCAAACTTTATTTTATTGAGATACCATTTCAAAATTTCTGTTCGACCTTTTACATCTGGCCTTGGAACTGTAACTTGCATGTCAAAACGACCAGGACGTATTAAGGCACTACAGGAAGAATGCAAAAGGAAAATATAAATTAATAAACAATTTAAGCTCAAAGTCAGCAGGACTGACACCCTAATGACATGACTGGGAAGCCAATGGCAGCCAGAGTGCAGATGGAATTTTGTACATAAATATTCAGATAGTTCCTTTTAAAACATGGCTCAAGTAACAGTGTCAATAACCAGAGGGTAGAACAAAGGTTGATTCAGATACATGTGTGTACCTAGGTAGCCTACCCCTCAGAAACAAAAGCATGCAAGTAACTCAGTCCAGGAACAAATAATTCTACAATAAACTATTATTGTGGATAAGAACCACACATCCATCTCAACTGCTAAGCACAGAATGTATGTTAGACTAGAGTCTTAGGCAGTGACAAACTACTAAGCAAATGAAAATATGAATAACTTCTACAATACAATTTTTTTTCATAGTAACTTTAAACCTAGTTATACTACTACAGTGAATTTATTTTTAAAATCCTTTCTACATAAAACTTTTGTGACATCTAACAAATAAATTTTAAGTTTTATTGAGATGTAATTCACATAACAGAATTTAAAGTGGATACCTCAGTGATTTTTAATATATTCAGAATTGTACAACCATCACCACAATCTAATTTTAGAATATTCCCATCCCCGGCAAAGAAATCCCATATCCAATGACAGCCATCTCCTATTCTCCCTAACCTCTGGTAACTGCTAACCCAATTTGTCTCTGTGAATTTGCTTATTCTGGGTATTGCATATAAATGCAATCATACAATGTGATCTTTTGCAATTGACTTCTTTTAGCATAATTTTATAGCAGGTAATAGTACTTCACAAAAATCTTCTTTTAATACTTACTTATCTAATGCCTCTGGGAAGTTTGTGGCTCCTATTATAATAACTCCTTCATTGGGTTTAAAACTATATAGGAAAAAAAAAAAACAGTATATTTTCACTAACATTGAAGCACAGCACACATGTAGAAATGCTCTACACAAAACTGGTTTGTTTTCCTTTTTTGAGATTAGCACTCGCTTTGTGGCCTAGGCTGGAACACACCAGTATGATCATAGCTCACTGCTGCCTCAAACTCCTGGGTTGAAGTGAAACTTCTGCCTCAACCTCTCAAGTAGCTGGAATGACAGGTGCATGCCAACATACCTAATTTATTTATTTTTATTTATTTTTAAATTTTTTCTACCCAATTTCTAGGTACAAGCCACTTTTTTTTTTTTTTTTTTTGAGACAGAGTCTCACTGTCACCCAGGCTGGAGTGCAACGGCGCTCACTGCAACCTCCATCTCCCAGGTTCAAGCAATTCTCATGTCTCAGCCTCCTGAGTAGCCAGGATTACAGGCGGCTGCCACCATGCCCAGCTAATTCTTATATTTTTAGTAGAGATGGGGTTTCACCATGTTGGCCAGTTTGGTCTTGAACTCCTGACCTCAAGTGATCCACCTGCCTCAGCCTCCCAAGTGCTAGGATTATAGGCTTGAGTCACCGTGCCCAGCGACTATTTTTATTTTTAGTAGAGATAGGGTCTTGCTATATTGACCAGGCTGGTTTTGAACTCCTGGCCTCAAGCAATTCTCCCACCCTGGCTTCCAAAAGTCCTGGGATTAAAGGCGTGAGCCACCATGCCCGGCTTCATTAATTAAATAACAGCTAAGAAAAGAGACTGATAATAAACCACCAGTCATCTGTGACTACATACCTTCACAATTGTCTGGTCTATGTAGGAAAAGATAACCTGATATAAAAAGCTTAGGTACCTGGTTAATTTTTGAAGAAATTCAAGTATACCAATTCAAGTTATTCACTCCTGGGCTTCCTATGTGGTTTCAAAATGTCTTATATATTATCTTTAAGATACTTCTTTCAAAGCAACATCACCTCTTGCTTTTTATATTATGAACATTGATGTAAGCTTTAAAGCTGCCACATTCAAAGCTAGTCATAAACTGTGTAGAAATGAGTGTATTTCTTCAAATAGACTACTAGTCTCAGCATGAATCACTGTTTTTCTGTCATAAGTATAACAATAAATGAAAAAGAATATAAATACCATCAATTAAATAAGATGAGTTGATATTCAAATATCCAATTAGTAATGAAAACAATACTGACAGAAAAAGCTTGTCTTGTGTTCTTGCATGAGGGACTACTCTGTTTCCTATACACATCACATTTTTCTTATCTCTAGATATGAAATGCCTTACGGAAATAATTTGCATAAGATCAATTCTACATATATCAAATGCTGGGAGGCATCACCATATTCTAAGACAAAAGAAGATTCAATTACCCATCCATTTCAGCAAGAAGTTGATTTATAGTCTGCCTTGAATATGGATGCATTGGAGATTCAATTCTCTTCCCACCAACAGAATCTAATTCATCAATAAATATAACACAAGGAGCATTCGCTTTTGCTTCCCCTAAGAAAACAAAAAACATTCAAATAAGCTGAAAGAAGTCAACACTTTTGAACAAAACGAGATAAATATTAAAATCCTAAAAAACTGTCAAAAGCCAACAAAAAATATTCATTGGAAGAAAATACACAAAAGGAGGTCATTTTTTACTGATTTAAGAATAGTAGCTTCAGGGGGAAAAAACTATACCAAAGAAAATGATATAAAATAAAAACAGTTGGGCATTCATTCTTCCTAGCTATACAAATACCATATACAATCAGGTTTGAAGCTAATTACTTCTTAATTCCATACTATAAAACTGATGAATAAAATGAAAAAAAAAAAAAAAATTTTTTTTTTGGTAGCCTTCAACCTCATCCTTGCACTTCTACTAGCTAATTCATATAGTAAAAGTTACCCAAACCAAGATCCCACAATGGCTATTTTAGCTATCAAAACTAATTAGCATGCAAAGCTGGAGGCCCGAAAAAATAGAAATTAAAAAAAGGAAGAAAAAAAGTAATTAGCAAAGAAGGGTAAGATATACACTTCCCTTAACAAAATTTAGCACTGTATGAAAGATACATCAAAACATACTAAAAAGATTTCTGATACGGCTGGCTCCCACACCCACAAACATCTCATCAAATTCGGATCCAGAAGCATAATAAAAAGGAACGTCAGCTTCTCCTGCCACAGCTCGGGCAAGCAGTGTCTTTCCAGTCCCTGGGGGTCCAACTAAAAGAATTCCTAAAAGAAAATGAAAACAAGAATAATTCAAAGTATTTTTTAAAAATTCCTCGATATGAACCTATAAAACAAATAATTATTCATTTATATAATTTTCAGGCTGAGGTCACACCAAAAACCAGTATTTTGAAACACAGCAAACCGTACTTGTCTCTGCTAATGGTTCACTTCAGAATCTTGTCCAAAATTAATGTTCCTGTATCATATAAATATTACATATCAACAACAGACATGACAGGAAGAATCTTGAGGTAAAAAAATATAAACCCATTTATCACTAAAAAAGATTAAAATTCATGTAGAAATAGATTAAAAGACTAAACAACCAAATGTAATTAATGAATCTTGATTTGATGCTTTTTCATAAAGAACAAAATATTCTAGAGACATTTGGTGAAAACGTTTAAACAAGATTGGAGAGTACATAATATTAAGGAAATAGTGTTAATTTTCTTTGGTGGGATAAGGTTATTATGTTTATTTAGGACACTGTCCTTATTCTTAGATGATGTACAACAGTCTTTAGATGTCAAGTAGGTGATGTTTACAGTTTTCTTTCAAACGTTCAGGAGGAAAAATACACACATACACAGAAAGCAAATATGACAGAATGTTAATTGTTGAGTCTAAGTGGATAGGATATGGATGTTAATTGTACTGTTCTTTCAAGGTTTTCCATATGTTTGAAAATTTTCATAATATCAAAGATTTTCACGTTAGAAAAAACAGAATTGCCTGATTTATATGTTTTTATAAATATACATATTACATTTAAAAAGCAACAAAACTTCTTTACATACATGTTTGCTGCATTTTAACATAAAAATTTTAAAGAAAGCTCAAGCTCAAAAATAGCTTTAAGACTATCCTAGTATTGTCATGTTTTAGTTATACTTAACTGGTGTAAATCATATTAATTTCTGTGGATTACATCTTGGTATCTGAAGATTTTTCTACAAATTTATACTACTCAAATTTTCTATAAATTTAAAATACTCCTTGTGATTAGAAAGAGGAAGAGGGTAACTATTAATACTTCTATGGTTTTAAACATTCACTCTGTGATGTGATTAGCACTGATTTAATAAATGTACCCTAAATTAGCAAAGGTTACTTCAAATAATTTCATACACTGCTGTATTCTCAGTAGAGATAGGTGACAGTATAAAAACAAGCATTAAAAAGGAGTGTCATCCTTTAACTCAGCAATTCCATTTCTAGAAATTTATTCTAAGGAAATAATTAAGCATGCAGGCAAAGCCTTGAATTAAGATGAACCACAGTACTATTCTTAATAAAAAACCGGAAGCCATACAAAAATTCAATGTAAATGGTTAAACTGTGATACAACCATAAATTAGAAGGATACTATTAAGTCATCAAAAGTCATGTTAACCACGAGAAAACATCAGACAAAGCTAAACTGAGAACATTCTATAAATAATTAGGCAAGTACTCTTTACAACTGTAAAAATCATGAAAGATCCTCTTCTCCCCACTCCCTCACAAAAAGGCTAAGGAATTGTTTCATTAAAAAACAAACAAACAAACAAACTAAAATAAAAGCCTAAATGTTATCTGTGATCCTGGATTGGGTCCTGAACTGGGGAAGAGGGTATCCTACAAAGGATACTATTGGAACAAATGCTGAAATTTGAATATAGACTCTAAATTTGAGAATGGTTTTGTATGTACGTTAAATGTCCTTTTTTTTTTTTTTTTGGAGACAGAGTCTTGCTTTGTCTCCCAGACTGGAGTGCAGTGGGCACAATCTTGGCTCACTGCAACCTCCACCTCCTAGGTTCAAGCGATTCTCCTGCCTCAGCCTGCTGAGCAGGTGGGATTACAGGCGCCTGCTACCAAGCCCAGCTAATTTTTTTTTTTGTATTTTTAGTAGAGACAGGGTTTCACCATGTTGGCCAGGCTGGCTGGAACTCCAATGGCCCCTGCTTCAAGACCAGACTGGTCTCGAACTCCTGACCTCAAGTAATCCACCCGCCTCCACCTCCTAAAATGCTAGGATTAAAGGTGTGAGCCACCACACCTAACTAATGTCCTAATTTTAATATAATTCTGGAGTTATGTAGAAGAATATCCTTACTCTTAGAAAATACACTCTTAGGGGTGATTATGTTTACATTTTACTCTCAAATAATTAAAAAATTATTTATTTACAAATAATTTTTGTATTTATATATACGTAAAGAGACAAAGTGAATGATTTTTTAAATGGAGCTAGGTTGAGTGCGCTGGCTCATGCCTGCAGTCCTAGTACTTTAGGAGGCCAAAGTGAGTGGATCGCTTGAGCCCAGGAGTTCAAGAGCAGCCTGGGCAACATGGCCTCATCTCTACAAAAAATACAAAAATTAGGTGGCATGGTAGTGTGTGCCTGTGGTCTCAGCTACCTGGGAGTGCCGCCTGAACACAAGAGGTTGTGGATACAGTAAGCCATGATTGCACCACTGCAGTCAAGCCTGGGTCTAAAAAAAGGAAGTTAAATATTAAAAATTTGTGAGTCTAAGTTAAGGATATGAGGAACATTCTATGTACTATTCTTATAACTTTACTTAAAATTTGAAAGTATATAAAAATTTGCAGTTACCAAAAAAGGTTGTGGAATTGTATGTTCAGAATGAACATCTATTTTGTAAAACAGCAATTAAGACTTAAACTTTAATCAGTTAACATTAAATAAGTAATATAGATTTTGTTTGTTTTTGTTTTTTCCATCAAATCATGGTAAAAAAAAGATTATCTTACCTTTTGGAAGTTTACCTCCAAGAATAGTAAATTTTTGTGGGTTTTTCAAGAATTCAACAACTTCCTGTAATTCTTGTTTAGCTTCCTCCACCTAAAGTGACACAATTTTCCAAATAACTTTAGATTATGGACACATTTGGTGAGATTAGCCCTTTTGAAAATCATAAATTTAATTTGGATATGGAATTAACCTGGCCTTCTTTGTTTCAGTAAAAGCAGCATACAAAAATGGCCCCTTATAAAACACACAAAGGGTTTTCCCCTGACCATTATTTCCAATTATGCAAAGTCTCCTTACTATCCCTAAAAAATCATTCTGAACTTTCATTTTCTCAGTGAGAAAACAAAAGTCAAGTACATTGGACAGGGTTAAAAAGAAAGTACCTAGAGAGGAGCATACTAAAACAGGAAACATAGTTTTATGCCAAACGGCGTTCTGAAAATGTCCAATTAATGTCAAGATTCACTTATTATTTCAAAAAAACTTCCCAGATATATTTCCAGGAAATATTATACTTATTAAAGAGCAAAGTTATGTTTTTTTGTTAGACTTGGAATGATCTTTGAAAGTTATTCTGATTAAATAATTAAAAATTTACTAATGTTTTAATGAAGTTAATGGTTAAAAACATAGCATTTTCTTTTCACAGAGTATTTAAAAAAATAGAAAACAAAGCTTTGTCCACTCCTAGGCCCAGGAGAAGTGTGTACATATTTTCACCAAGAGACTTGTACAAGAATATTCACACCAGCTGTATTTGAACCAAAAACTAGAAATAATTCAAACGTCCACTCTAAAGTAGTATAACTGCACTGTGTTGTGGTATTCGTATAATGGGATACTATGCAGTAAGGATAAATAAACCTCAACTCCAAATAACATAGATGGATCTCACAAACATGTTGAATAAAACAAGCCTCATACAAAAAAGGATATTCTATATGGATTACATTTATCTAAAATTCAAAAACAGGGAAAATTCATATATGGTATTAGATAGGAAATTGTCCCTAGGCCAGTAACCAGAAGGAGGCATCAAGGAGGTTCTAGGCTTCTGATAACGTTCTGTTCCCTGAGCTGGGTACTTATAACACAGACACTTTGTGAAAATTTATGGATTTGTGCACTTCTGTGTGAATTTGTTAAACTTCAATGAAATTTATGGTTAAAAAAAGACCTGGCTGGTTTATTAAAAGAGAACTTGAAAGATAATATCCATGTACTAAAAGATGACTAAATTGTATTTGGTCAAAATAACAGATATAATTCCAATTTTAACTTGTAGGAATAAAGGAGAAGAGATTAAACGTAATTTGCTACTCAAATAAACTATATTCTCTCCCCAAATTCTGTGGCAAGAGAATTCCCACTTCAGGAACCTAAGATCTATCAAGGAAAATAGTTAATGGGATCAAGGTAATGAATCAAGTTATTAAATGCCTGTATTAACATTTTTAAGACTATATATATAAGTATGCCCATATATCCAGAAATTCTAGGTAAGGAAATGACATTCCCACACAAGCTCTTTGAGATTTGGTAAAAATTTGATCACAGGAACTACCTAATGGTAAATCTGTTCTGGTAAATGCTACTGAATTACTTTGCTCTATATAAATTTAGGTCTTACAGCAATTATAAAATTGATTCATTTTAGCATGGAAAACTTGGTAAGGATCTATCTTAATTGTGATGTCTACTTTCATTATGCTTAGTCATCAGCATGGCTTTAGTTTAGTACTCAGAAATCCCCACATTCCAGGACAGGCATGATGGCTCATGTCTACTACCCAAGCACTTTGTGAGGCTGAGATGGGAGGACTACCTGAGCTCAGGAGTTTGAGACCAGACTGGAGAACAAAGTGAAGCTCTGTCTCTACCCCCTGCACCCAAAAAGAGGAGGAGGAGGAGGGGGAGAAGAAGGAAGAGGAGGAGGAGGAGAAGAAGGGAGGAGGAGGAGGAGGAGAAGAAGGGAGGAGGAGGAGGAGGAGAAGGAAGGAGAAGGAGGAGAAGAAGGAGGAGGAGGAGAAGAAGAAGGAAGAAGGAGGAGGAGGAGGAGGAGGAGGAGAAGAAGAAGGAAGAAGGAGGAGGAGGAGGAGAAGGAGAAGAAAGAAGAGGAGGAAGAAGAAGAGGGAAGAGGAGGAAGAGGAGGAGGAGGAAAAGGAAGAGGAAAGAAGAAGAGGAGGAAGAAGAGGAAGAGGAAGAAAAGGAAGAAGCGGAGAAAGAAGAGGAGAAAGAAGAAGAGGAAGAAGAGGAGGAAGAACAAGAGGAAGCAGAAGAGAAGGAAGAAGGAGAAGGATAAATCAGCTGGGCTCGGTGACTCATGCCTGTAATCCCAGCACTTTGGGAGGCAAAGATGCGTG
The DNA here is from genome assembly GCF_043159975.1 of Macaca nemestrina. Taxonomy (NCBI): domain Eukaryota; kingdom Metazoa; phylum Chordata; class Mammalia; order Primates; family Cercopithecidae; genus Macaca; species Macaca nemestrina. Next base: position 116,904,925 of record NC_092133.1, on the reverse strand, counting down.
GATCACTTGAGCCCAGGAGATCAAGACCAGCCTGGGCAACACAGCTAAATCCCGACTCTACAAAAAAAATACAAAAATTAGCCAGGCGTAGTCCTAGCTACCTGGGAGGCTGAGGCAGGAGGATGGCTTGAGCCCAGGAGGAGGAGGTTGTTGTGAGCTAAGATCACACCACTGCACTTCAGTCTGGGTGATAGAGCCAGACCCTGTCTAGAAAGAATAAAAAAATTAAACTAAAAAATTAGTCAAGTGTGGTGGTGCATGCCTGTGGTCTCAACTACAAGGGACGTTAAGGCAGGAGGATCACTTGAGCCCAGAAGGTCAAAGCTGCAGTGAGCCAAGATCATGCCATTGCACTCCAGCCTGGGCAAAAGAGCGAGACCCTGTCTCAAACAAAACAAAACAAAACAAAACAAAACAAATTCTCTCAAAAGAGGTGGAAGTGTGGTATATTCAGTAAGTATGTACGTACATTGCAGGCAGAAAATAACAATGCTCTATCTGACCTCAGCCTTAATACAGGCTCAATTTAGAAAAGGCATGCAGACCTCAAACACAATGAGAAGGGCCCTCCACACTGATGATTCAAGTTTTCAAATAATCACTGCACCAACCTCTTCCTCAATTGTTCCCTTTATACATTTCCAACAGGGTTCATAGCCATTTAAACTGGAAAGGAAAGGAAAGAACTGCTTGGTGTAAAACTATCATAATGATTCCCAATGCCTTATTCCCCAAATAGTCGAGGTTGAAAAAACATGGTTATGTATAAACAGAGACATGAATATGTAAAGAGGAAAAGCAGAAATAACATAACCAATCTCTTCAGAGTTGGAAGAGTCCTCAGATCATGTACTTCAAATCCCTCCTGCAGGAAGAATTTCTTCTAAAACATTCCTGAAAGATAATTACCCAGCCACTACAGTTCTCAGAAATCAAATATAATAGAGCAGATATAATGGCAAAACACAGAGAAGAGCACAGTGTGGTACTAAAGTTGCAGAATTCACATTTGGAAGAGATAAAACAAATAGAAAATCAGTAGAAAAACGACTCATTTTGACTTGTCTTAATATAAATTCATGATCCAAAATTTCAAGTGAGCCCAACACTTTTATTTCCCGTTTCCATTCATTCTCCTATTCCTGCACAATTTACTTCCTCCATTAACCACTCATTCCTCCTCTCCCATCCATATTCTCTCTGCTGGTGACCTTGATACTATCAATTTCCACAACCCCCCACTCAACAGTTTACCAACATTCCAACTTTATTTTATATTATAAGATAAATTATCTGCACTATTCTGTCAGACAAAATCCAAGAATTGTCTGTAATCCTCTATTCCATCTCATTTCTTTCCACCTCTTGTAAACCCACTGCAATCGGAATTTAACCCCTGCTACTCCACTAAAATTGCTCTTTATCAGGTAAACCAATGACTTACTGCTAAATCAAATGGATAGCTGTCACTTGGCCCATCAATAGCATTTCACGTCGCTGATCACTCCCCTCATCAGAAATATTTTCTTCCAGGACACCATTCTCACCTAACTCACTGGCAGCTCCTTTTCACCTGGGTTCCTGGCTTCTCTTCTCTGTCTTGTGAACCTTCAAGTGCTCTATAACTCAGTATTTAGATCTCTCTTCTGGTTACACTCACTTCCTGGGTGATCTCATCCAAATATGTAGACTTAACATACATATAAATATAATCTCCTATTTTTAATTCTAGCTCAGACCTCTCCCATACCTCCAAAGTGGTATATCCAAGTTACTCAACACTTTCATTTGTATCTCTCACACTTAACATACCTAAAACTAAATTTCTAACCTTTGTCCCCCAAATCTGCTCCACTCACAGCCTTTGAAAACCTCACTAAAGGCCGGGTGCAGTGGCTCACGCCTATAATCCCACCACTTTGGGAGGCTGAGGCAGGCGGATCACCTGAGGTCAGGAGTTCGAGACTAGCCTGGCTAACACGGTGAAACCCTGTTTCTACTAAAAATACAAAAAATTAGCTGGGCGTGGTGGCTTGTGCCTGTAATCCTACTCCAGCTACTCTGGAGGCTGAGGCAGGAGAATCGCTTGAACTGGGAGGCGGAGGTTGCACTGAGCCGAGGTCACGCCATTGCACTCCAGCTTGGGCAACAAAAGCAAAACTCCGTCTCAAAAACAAAAACAAAAATCTCAGTAAATGTCAATTCTATCCTTCCATAATTGTTGAGACCAAAAATCTTGTGGTCCTTTTTGACTTCTCTTTTCTCTTACACCTTATGTTCCAATGAGAAATCCTATTGGTTCTACTTTCAAAAATGAACAAGTCAGACACCCTAATAATTCAGAGCCTTTGCTCAAACTGTTCCTTTGGTCAGAAATGTTCTTTTCTCAGATAAATGCAGTTTATTCCATCTTCTCCTTCAGATTTTCTCTCAAATGTCACCTTCTCCATCAATCGCACCTTGAACACTCCATTTAAAACTTAAGCCTTCTCCCAAAACTCCCAATCCTCTTTACCCTGCTCTACTTTTTCCTCCATACACTTTTATTACCTTTTAACATACTCTACTTTTTCTTATATGACATATCAGTGTCCAATTACTGCTTTTAGAGTTTAAACTCTAAGAACGCAAAGATTATTTATTCTATCCCAGCAGCTAAAACAGGACCTAGCACTAAATAGATACTATTAAATATTTAACAAATTAATTGACTGTAAACTAGCATTTATCCATTCTATTCATTCAAGAAATATACATTAATATGTTTTAGATACTGGAGTTACAAAGATCAATAAGAGGAACAGGTAAAGAAGGACCATTTATTAACTATCTACTATGTGTCAAGCACATACATTATCTGTCAGGATCTAAAGTAATTTCTTCAAGGTCTCATAGCTAATAAGTATAAAAATGAATTCCAAATGTTAGTCAGCTTGACTCTGAAGTCCACATTCACTCCACTACACCAGGTTGCTCCTTCATAAATTATACTATCCCCTGTCATAAAGCAAGATTGGATCCTTGACTATTAATATTTATCCCAAAATATTGTTTCTAATACTTTTGGATACAATTTTACCTGTTCTAGCATACGCTATAGAATCAAATATCCACCTTATATAGAGTATCAATTAGAGAATGTATGAAGAAGGCAAGGCAATCTTCTTAACTTACGCCTTTAACATGTTCAAAGGTGACATTTTTCATCTGGACAGGATCTACTGCAGAATCAAGCCCTGTTGTCGTCCGGAAGCGGACTAAAGGGAAGAAAAGAAATGTTTATATTTGATAGATTAATAACATTCCAATCACCTGATTTTTTTAGATGCAAGAAAGCAAAGCCTAGAAAAATTAAATGTCTAAGAGACCTAAATTCACATATCAAATCAGAGTGAGGAACAGAAACTAGGTCTTCTGGATTTCTAAACCATCTTCAAAGAGTAAGTGATTCACATTAAAAAGACATATTTTGGCTGCTCTGCCTATGGAGTAGTCATTCTTTTATTACTTTACTTTCTTAATCAATTTGAAAAAATAAAAATTAAAAAATAATAAAGACCGGGCACAGTGGCTCACACCTGTAATCCCAGCACTTTGAGAGGCTGAGGCAGACAGATCACGAGGTCAGGAGATCATGACCATCCTGGCTAACATGATGAAACCCCGTCTCTACTAAACACACAAAAAATTAGCTGGGCATGGTGGCACAGGCCTGTAGTCCCAGCTACTCAGGAGGCTGAGGCAGGGGAATCACTTGAACCCCGGGAGGCGGAGATTGCAGTGGGCCGAGATCGTGCCACTGGACTCCAGCCTGGGCAACAGAGCAAGACTCCAACTGAAAATAAATAAATAAATAAAATAACATAAAATAAAAAGACATTTGTACTTTTCAGTTAATAAAATCAAGAATTATTTTCCACTTCTCATTGTAGTATCTAATGATAGAACAAAGTTTCTCAAACTCTGGTGTGAATAAAATTCACTTGAGAAATATGTTAAAATGCAGGTTCTCAGGCCACAGCACAGGGCCCAGGAGAATTTGCATTTTTAACAAACACTTTGATTATTCTGATATAACTGGTCGCAGGTCTACACTTTGAAATACATTGCCTTACAGTTAGCAAAAAACACTGACACACATGGGCTTAACACATTATGATATTTTTCATGTAGTCCTCGTCTTCTGACAACTGTTACTACTTGCCCTCAAATGACCTATCAATTATGACATCATTAAGTCTGACAAGCAAGACAGAAAAAGTCTGATAGGACAGTAAAATACTAGAGATCAATTTTGGAGAACTATTACAAGAATTTCTTAAGTCTTTCCCACTCAGGTAGAAACTTCCAAACTAGAACAGTTATAAATGAGTAAACTGAGCAATTTCTAATTTCCTCAAAAGAAGCCCAAAATACTGTTAAGATAGGCTGAAAAATGAGCTGGCAAAATACAGGGTTAAGAAGAAATGCTTAATAAATCAAGAACACAGAAACTGAGAAAACAAATTTAAAATAGTAATTCTAGAATGAACACTAACAGTTTTAGCCCACAAAGTATTTTTTTAAGAATCTGTACATATCCTTGATATTAAAGAGAATAGAGAACACAGGGTGAAAACTACATAGTAGTGGAAAAGGTAATTGGAACCACTTAAGTCTGACACTATTGCTTAATTTCAGATAAGCAAACTAAAAAAAGGGGAACATTTAATATGATATTATTAATAAACTGAATTTATTAGTTTATCTTTGAAACAGAAAACTATTTCAGTTTGCACTATTATAAAATTCTTCTACATAATTTTTCAATTAATTAATTTACTTTCCTTTCACCCTGTTGACCAGGATAATTTTTAAATTTTATAATTGGACAGGTATCATTTTCTAAAATTTGGGAAACTAACCACTACTAGGAATGAAAGCCTAATTCTAGAACTATAAACATTAATGTGTTCTTTCTTTTAAGGGTTAGATTAGGCATTAAAAGGAATCATGTATTTAAAGGAATAAGAAACTAACAAGTTAGATAAATAAAAAAAGCTTTTACCAGATAAAAATGGATTTTTTAAAAGTCCATAAATGCCGAATAGCAGCAGAATGAAGAGAATCAGACGGGTTCGCCTTAGGGAATCTAGGGTAGAAAGAAAAAGCTTTACATCAAATGACATTAATTAAATATGACAGCTCGGCCGGGCGCGGTGGCTCAAGCCTGTAATCCCAGCACTTTGGGAGGCCGAGACGGGCGGATCACGAGGTCAGGAGATCAAGACCATCCTGGCTAACAAGGTGAAACCCCATCTCTACTAAAAAATACAAAAAACTAGCCGGGCGAGGTGGCGGGCGCCTGTAGTCCCAGCTACTCAGGAGGCTGAGGCAGGAGAATGGCGTGAACCCGGGAGGCGGAGCTTGCAGTGAGCTGAGATCCGGCCACTGCACTCCAGCTCGGGCGACAGAGCGAGAATCCGTCTCAAAAAAAAAAAAAAAAAAAAAGACAGCTCAATGAAATGTAAACATCAGGTTATTGTTGATAATCACATTTCATCACATCCAATTTTGGAATCTGGCATTCTTTTTCACAACTGCTATGATTTCCTGTAAGTACCCTATTATCAAAAACTTCATTAAGGCCAAGCAAGGTGGGCTTATGCCTGTAATCCCCACACTTTAAGAAGTCAAGGCAGGAGGATCACTTGATCCCGGGAGTTCAAGACCAGCCTGGACAACATGGCAAAATTCCATCTCTACAAAAATTAGCTGGGCATGGTGGCACAAGCCTGTGGTCCTAGCTACTCAGGAGGCTGAGGTGAGAGGATCACTTGAGCCCAGGAAGTTAAGGCTGCAATGAGCCGTGATTGCACCACTGCACTCTGGCTTAGGCAATGAAGCAAGACCGTGTCTCAAAAACAAACACAAACAAAAAACAAAGAAACAAAAACCTTTAAACCATTCACACTTCCTTTTCTCCAATTCGTTTTCTCTCTTGAGAAAGGGAAACCATCAGCAGTATCTCTATTTCTACATAGATCAAGTTACAAATGTAGTAGAATTTAATCAATAGAAAGACAGATGGTCTTAGAAAAGTTACTTAAAACTTAAATGTAGGACTATGACTTCCTTTCAGTTACTCTTCTCAAACATGGACAGTTTCAAATCAACTTACCATTGGTTTTTTGTGTGAGTGCTTGAGCTTTCAGAAAACCTTCCGCAAAACCAGTTTTAAATGCATCTTGGTGAGCTTCAGGTATGTTTTTGGTTTTCATGAGTTTGTCCAAACTCTCAACATCTGATCCTCTGTCCCGCAAAAGAAACCCCTGAATACACAAACAACACATCAGTACTGGTTAACGACAGAGTGACACTCCCTAACAATATTGTGACCACTCAAAAAAATTCACTAAAATTCTGTAACTTTTACTGTCAATGTGAAGAAACAGATTAAGACTCAGCAATGAATTAATAACTAGGAAACTAATACTAGATCCTATTCCTGCATCAATCAAGTAATAATACAAAGAAAGTGGCATTATTCTCTGCATGAACACTATACTGAAAACAGGTCACATATTAGCTTAGGGTTTGATTGACTTAATATTCATATCCCTTTATCTTTACTAGAGGAAAAATCTCATTAATTTACTAAATATCTACTGAGCACCGTTCATACACTCAGCCTCCCGAGTAGCTGGGATTACAGGCATGCACTACCACGCCCAACTAATTTTGTATTTTTAGTAGAGACGGGGTTTCGCCATGTCGAGGCTGGTCTCAAACTCCTGACCTCAGGTGACCCACCCACCTCGGCCTCCCAAAGTGCTGGGATCACAGGTGTGAGCCACCACGCCCGGCCCTAGCAATCTTATATAAGACTTCAGTGCCAGAGAGGAGCAGGGAAACAGAGGGGCATATTGAATGGTGAGAAGAGAAACATAGCAGGTAAAGACCAAATGATGAAATTCCCAGTGTATCAGGTGGAGGTAAGCAATAAAGCAGAGTAATATAACTAGATCAAAATTTTAGAAAGATTGATGGGTGGCAATCTGGAGGCTGGACTGAACATAGCAAGACTAGAGGCAAGGAGATTAAACAAGTATTCATTAGAGTAATTTAGGCAACAAATAGTTATAGCCTATCTATGCCAGTGGAACAGATTTAACAAATATTTAGGAGGCTGGATCAACAGAACTTTAGTGGTTAATGGATGTGGAGGTGAGGAAACATGGACAAACATAGGTTCACAGCCAGGTTTTTAGCTTGGGTGGATGCTGCTCATTAATACAGAGAACACCTTAACAGGTGTAGGTTTGTGGGGAAAAAATCTAGTAAGTGGAGAGGCAAGTCTGGGGCCCAGAAGAGTTACAGGTATAATGATTACACAGGTTACTAATCCCTTATTAGTGGAAAGAAGGAAGAAAATCTATCAGCCAACAAAAGAAATCAGATATTGAAGCTCCCCATTTTTTTTAACAACTTGAAAATATTTGCTTTTTGGATCATAAAAAGGTCTAATTACCTTCACGAATGATGGCGCTATATTCTGTGTTTCAGCTAATCTTTCGGAGGTGGACTGGAGACGTCGTGTCCTTGATTTCAAAGTTTTAAAACCCCGAGACTGTATGAAAACTAAATAAAACAATACCATTCACTGTCACTGTAAATTGTTACAGGAAAAGAAAAACGCCTGAGATTCTAAAGTCTGACACTCTACCTCTATATCCTAGTCTATCTAATTTGCCTGACACTTAAATATGTGTTCCTTTGTTTCTTTCTTTTTTGTAGAGACGGGGTCTCCTTTTATGCCCAGGCTGGCCTTGAACTCCTGGGCTCAAGCAATCCTCTTGCCTCAGCCTCCCAAAGTGCTGGGATTAGGTCTGAGCACTTAAATCTACCATGTCCAGCCTACAGTTTTTTCTATTGTCCTTGTTTCAAAAGGAAATTAATTAATTAATTAATTAATTTATTTAAGATGGAGTTTTGTTTTCTTGTTGCCTAGGCTGGAGTGCAATGCGCAGTCTCTGTTCACTGCAACCTCCACCTCCTGGGTTCAAGCAATTATCCTGCCTCAGCCTCCCGACCTCAGGTGATCCACCTGCCTTGGCCTCCCAAAGTGCTGGGATTACAGGCACGAGCCACCGCGCCTGCCCTATTTTTATGTTGATAGGGGATAAAAGTAAATAGAGAAGTCAGAGGGTTGTACAGTATAATTTTAAAAACTGAGTACCAACTCTGATAAACTGTGATTTTTTTCCAAAAAAAAAAACCAGCCAAGTAATTAAAATAGGTTGCATCTACACAACTGATTTTTACATGTTTTTGAAAAAAAGGTGAGTGTATCAAATTAGTGTCTTCTAATTTCTCAAGCCCCAATCCCACTTCCCAGAAGTATAACCTGTTAACAATTCTGACTACCCTTCTATGCCTGCACATACATGCTCTTTCTATAAAAACTACTCTAGAAATAGTACCTAATTTTTTGCAATTTTCATTTTTCACGCATTATTTTTCAGAACAGGACAGTGCATTCAGTTTAATGGCTGTTTACACTTTTCCAATGTATCAGAGTGCAATTCATTCAACCATTTCCCTACCATGAACATTATTTGTTTTCTGGTTTTTATTGCTGGAAACAAACTGTGGTGAACATTCTTGTACATGTATGTCAGCAGATGTAGATTGAATTCCTAAAAGAAACACTGTTAAGGTTTAAATTTTGTTTGACACTAAGAAACTACTACTTTTTTTTGAGGTAGAGTCTCACTCTATCATCCAGGCGAGAGTGCAGTGGCATGATCTCCGCTCACTACGCCTCCTGGGTTCAACGGATTCACCTGCCTCAGCCTCCTGAGTAGCTGCGATTATAAGCACCCGCCACTATGCCCAGCTAATTTTTGTATTTTTAGTAGAGGTGGGGTTTCACCATGTTGACCAGGCTGATCTCAAACTCCTGACCTCGTGATCCGCCTACCTCGACCTCCCAAAGTGCTGGGATTACAGGTGTACGCCATTGCGCCTGGCCGAGACTACTTTCTAAAAAAGGCTGTTATCAATTTATGTGCCCACCAATGCTTATAAGTTTCCTTTTCTTCATATCCTTGCCAATACTAAACAATATGAATCTTTTAAATTTGTACAAGTCTGATGGGCAAAAATACCAGTACCTTGTTTCACTTTGCATTTCCCAGATTACAAATGTGGGAAAATTTTGAAAAGATTCCTCTGTATTTTTATTCACTATTTTTATTTTTATTTCATTGGTAAACTGACCATGCATGTCCTTTGCACATTTTTCCATTTTTATTTAGAGAATATGGATGTTACAGATAGTAATCTTTATATATATTGTAAATATTTATTATTAATGTGTCTTTGTCTTTCAATCACATGATACAGAAATTTATTAGGTCAGTGTAGCCATACCTTTGTTGTATTTTCTGCATTTTAACTTGATTAGAGTTTCATCGCCAAACTAAGATTTGAAAGGAAGTCTACTTACCTGTAATATTTTCAGTTTTATATTTTTGTTTTCAGCCCTTTAACATATTTGGAACTTTTTTTTTGGTATGATGTAAGAAAAGAACTTGATTTTTCCAAAACAGTAACTTAGGCTGATAACATTTCATTATCCATCATTTGCTTATTGATTTAAAATTCTTAATTTTGTTGCACTGATGTATGCCAGCACTAGGTTAAATTTTTAAATTTTAGTTATTTATAATACTACACTGCTGATTTCCACGGCTAAATATCTATATTTTCATATACTTAAGCAGGGTGAAATCCCCTTCATTAGTATTCTTTTAACATGTTCTCAGTTACTCCAAATTAAGTTTAAAATCAACTTCTCAATTTCCCAAATGGGTCATGAGAGTTTTGATTGGGGTTGTACTGACTTTATAAATTTGGGTGTAAATTGATACTGTTATAATACCTAGTTCTTCCAAATAGGATTATGGCCTTCTCTCACTTTATTTCACTCAGTTCCTCTTTTTCCTTCAGTAAAGCTTCATATACACACGTGTGTACGTGTGTATATATGTATGCTGTATATTTCTTGTCAGGATAAAACATTTACTGGGTTTTAAAGAAACTGTAAATAAAACCTGCTGCTGGATTATAAGAAAACTATTGATTTTTATGCATTTATCTGGTATGGACAAAGGAGTGAACTCTACTTGAACAGCCTTTTGGATGATTTTCTTGAATTTTCTGGTAAACAATTGTATCACCTGCAAATTATAATTTTACCCCTTCCTTTAACTTACATATGGCTCATTTCGTTTTCTTTTAAATCATATTGTTCAGAATCTCCAAATTAATGCTGAAAAAAACCAGGATACTCCATGTTTCTCAAATTAACAGGAACATAATAGATGTTAAGAAATTTTAAAAGTTTCCTTCCATTTCTAGCTTTCTAAGAGTTTTCAGGAAGCACAGCAATTAAAGTATATTATGTCTTTGTATCATACATTGAAATAATGACATTATTTTTCTTTTCTAATCAATTAATATGATATATTAATTGACTTAACGTTAAATCACTTTTGTATTCCTTAGTCATGATATAATATTTTTAGCACATTTTTAGATTTGCTTTCTTTGGATTTTATTTAGGATTTCTGTTAATTGAAACTCATCGATTTTGTTCCTCTGTCATGCTTGTGTGTGTATATACATACATACATACATACATATATATATATATTTTTAGACAGGATCTTGCTCTGTCACTAAAGTTGAAGTATAGCAGCATCATCATAGCTCACTGTAACCTTGAACTTTGGGCTCAAGCAAATCTCTCACCTCAGCCTCCCAAGTATCCAGAACTACAAGGGCATGATACCACGATGGGCTAACTTTTGTTGCTGTTGAGATGTTGTCCAGGCTTGTCTGGAACTCCTGGCCTCAAGTGATCATCCCAAAGTGTTGGGATTACAGGTGTGATCCACAGTGCCTGGCCTTACACCAATACTAGCAAGTTCTACTAACAGCAATCTCATGGAATAAACAGGGAAGTGTATTCTAGACCTTTTTCTTTTTAATATGGTTTTAAATTAACAAGAAACTCAATATTCTAGAAGAATGCAGCCATAAAAACTATCTGAACCTAGTGCCTCTGGGGCAAAGGAACAATATTTTTAAAATAGTATCTTTTAAACTTTATGGTTATTATCCTATCTCTTCTTGGGCCAACTTTGTCAATTTATTGCTTAGATAACTGTCCATTTCAACGTATTTTTATGACATAAAGTTACACATACCACCTTGCAATTTTAAAACCTTCACATATCCATGGCAATTCCCACTCATACTTCTAATACTGTTTGTATTTTTCTGTTGTTTCTTAATCAGAATTGTTATGTTGTTCCATTTTTTTATATTAAATTTTTTTTGGTTTAATTAAGTAAAACTATTTCCACCTATTATTTTAAAATATTTGCTTTGTATTAATTTCTTCTATTATTTTTCAGAAATTCAATTTATTTTCCATGTTTTATATCTTAATTTTTTTTTTTTTTTTGAGACAAAGTCTTGCTCTGTCACCCAGGATGGAGGCGCAGTCTTGGCTCACTGCAACTTTCATCTCCCACGTTCAAGAAATTATCCTGCCTCAGCCTCCTGAGTAGCTAGGACTAGAGGCATTTGCCACCACACCCAGCTAATTTTTGTATATCGTGGTAGAGACAGGGTTTTGCCATGTTGGCCAGGCTGGTCTCAAACTCCTGACCTCAAGTGATTCGCCCACCTCAGCCTCAGCCTCAGCCTCCCAAAGTGTTGGAATTATAGGCGTGAGCCACTGTGTCCAGCCCATCTTGGTTTCTTTTCTTTTTTTCTTGAGACGGAGTTTCGCTCTTGTTGCCCAGGCTGGAGGGCAATGGCGTGCTCTCGGCTCACTGCAACCTCCGCCTCCTGGGTTCAAGTGATTCTCCTACCTCAGGCTCCCGAGTAGCTGAGATTACAGGCATGCACCACCACGCCCAGCTAATTTTGTATTTCCTTTTTAGTAGAGAACGGGGTTTCATCATGTTGGCCAGGCTGGTCTTGAACTCCCGAATTCAGGTGATCTGCCCGCCTCGGCCTCCCAAAGTGCTGGGATTATAGGCGTGAGCCACCGTGCCTGGCCTGATTTCTTAATAAATTATATAATGCCCTCAACGTCATTTTGTCCTCACCAAAAGAGTCTGATAAACAGATTTTCACTGTGGTTAATTACTGAGTGTCTGTAATCTCAGTTTTGATTTCCATTCAGTTATGAGACATTTAGAAAAGGGTTTTTAAATTTTCAAGTATTTAGGTATTTTTTTAAGCTGTCTTTTCTGTTACTGGATTTTTAGCTTTATTTTCTGATGTTGAGAGAATCTGATCTCAGAGTTACAACACTATGAAAATTTATTAAGATAGTTTTCATACCCTAGGTAACACATGCTCAGTTTTTAAACATCTTCCAACAGTATCTAAAAACGTATCAGCTGTCTTCTTCTGTCTTCTGCATTAATCATTTCTTCGGAGGGTTACTGGTCTCTTTGCTGAACTTGGCGCCTCTCTTTTATGCTTTAAGTTTTCCTCAAATACGTAGATTCTTGGTAATCCATGTGTAATTATAAATAAGAATACAGTGATCAGGGCCTGGCGCCGTGGCTCATGTTGTAATCCCAACACTTTGGGAGGCCAAGGCAGGCGGATCACCTAAGGTCAGGAGTTCCGAGACCAGCCTGGCCAACATGGTGAAACCCCATCTCTACTAAAAATACAAAACTTAGCTGGGCCTGGTGGGGGAACCTGTAATCCCACCTCCTCGGGAGGCTGAGGCAGGAGAATTGCTTGAACCCAGGAGGTGCCATTGCACTCCAGCCTGGGTGACAAGAGGAAAACTCCATCTCAAAAACAAAACAAAACAAATACAGTCATCGGTATTGACTACAAATGGGTATCCTCAACACTAGCAAAAGTAAATATATTCAGAATATAAAACTTGGACTATGAGCAGAATACCTTTAGTGAATGTATAATTCAAAACCAAAGTAATCTGGGGTACTATCTTGTTTCTTTCCTTGGCATCAATGCTCAAACCAGGAGTCTCCACAGACAGATGTCCCTCGATACACAAACACACACACAGAAGTCTTATTAGAAAGGTGTTTTTTGCTAATTTACCTAAAGGTTAAAGGCCATATCTGTTCTGTGATTGACCCATTTCTGGCAATCCTCAACTGTTTATTCCATTCCATCCCAGAGTCCAATTTTACTGGCTCTGGAAGTGGGGTTTTTCCTGAGTTCTCTTGGAAGCAGAAGTACTTACCTCTTTCACGAGACCCTTAGTCCCATGAAGGTAGAAAACATGTCTTTTTCATTTACAATGATCGCTATCACCTGACATCTATCACTAGTGCCTTGTATTCAAAAATTACACGAATAAATGCAAATTTGATTTTACTGTCAATTTGATGTCACCTATATTACAACTTACTGAAAGTCCTCAAATTTCTGGTCCATTAACAAAACCCTTCTGTCATTGCTTTTTTCATATATATATATATATACACATATATATATATATAAAATTAATTTCAATGGGCTTTTGAAAGTGAGGATGAGTAAGCAAATGTGCTTAGTCATTTATCTTAAAACAAGTTAGATAAATTCCCTGGCGTTTGATTTATTGTGGCACTATCACACTCAAAATTTAGCTCCTATATATTATACTCCTATATATATAATTATATCCCAGATTAAAAATTATACAGAAGAACCCAAACTAATCAATTCCAAATACTCTTTAGGCCGTGTGAATTGCAAATGAATGTTTATAATCATTAATACCATTAAGAAAGACAAATCAGACTACAGTAAATAAGTATATTATTTTTCCAAAATAGCTATGGTTGTTGCTTCATACCTGGCCAGTACTGAAGATCTGAACAAATGCTTTGAAGAGCTCTTGAATGTTGTTTTCGATACAAGCAAGAGGAACGTAACGTACTAAATATATCTAAGTTACCTGGAAGGAAATTGCAAAAAGTAAATTTTCTAATTTCCAAAACAAAAAACAAATATCCTATGAAACATAAATAATTCTATCAAATATTAGGGAAATCACAATATGAGTTTCAACTTTTATGAAAATATCTAAAGCATTGCTAATTTAACTACTTTACATCTCACAATCCTTTAGTTTACTATCACTTGTTGGTTACATTATCTTTTTTTTTGAGACAAAATCTCGCTCTGTCCACCAGGCTGGAATGCAGTGGCATGATCTCGGCTCACTGTAAGCTCCGCCTCCCAGGCTCACTCTATTCTCCTGCCTTGGCCTCCCAAGCAGCTGGGACCACAGGTGTCCACCATCACGCCCGGCTAATTTTTTGTATTTTTAGTAGAGATGGTGTTTCACCCTGTTAGTCAGGATGGTCTTGATCTCCTGACCTTGTGATCCGCTTGCCTCAGCCTCCCAAAGTTCTGGGATTACAGACGTGAGCCACCGCGCCTGGCTTACATTGTCTTTTTTATCTGGCATACAAATGTAGCTGCTAATGAAACTAAATTCAAATTAACAGTGATAAAACATGGCCGGCCACGCTGGCTCACGCCTGTAATTCCAGCACTTTGGGAGGCAGAAGTGGGTGGATCACCTGAGGTTGGGAGTTTGAGATCAGCCTTAGCCAACATGAAGAAACCCCGTCTCTACTAAAAACAAAAAATTAGCCAGGCATGGTGGCACATGCCTGTAATCTCAGCTACTTGGGAGGCTGAGGCAGGAGAATCGCCTGAAACCAGGAGGTGAAGGTTGTGGTGAGCTGAGAGTGAGCCATTGCACTCCCACCTGGGCAAGAAGAGTGAAACTCCATCTCAAAAACAAAACAAAACAAAACAAAACCAGTGATAAAAGATGTACTGTGTTTAAGGCTGGGCGCAGTGGCTCACGCCTGTAATTCCAGCACTTTGGGAGGCTGAGGTAGGTGGATCACAAGGTCAGGAGGTCGAGACCATCCTGGCTAACACGGTGAAACCCCGTCTCTACTAAAAATACAAAAATCAGCTGGCTGTGGCGGTGGGCACCTGTAGTCCCAGCTACTCGGGAGGCTGAGGCAAGAGAATGGCATGAACCCAGGAGGTGGAGCTTGCAGTGAGCAGAGATTGCACCACTGCACTGCAGCCTGGGTGACAGAGGGAGACTCTGTCCAAAAAAAAAAAAAAAACCCTTCAGGAAGGAACCCAGCCCACAGTAAATGCTACCGTAAAAGCTAATAAATGGTATTTATTAATAGTGCTAAAATATTTAATTAGAACAAAAAATACATTAACATACCATATTTATTTTCAAAGAAGGACTGTGCAGAGACATGGGACGTATGCCAATGGGAAGAAATGTTTTTGCCTTTACAAAATCCAGGAAGTAGATTTTCTACCAGCTGATCAATCTGTCCAATTTTTAATTCAGATAATCCAAGGTCTCTTAAGTTAAGTGAAGGCTGTAAAAGATTGGGTCAACCAGGTATGCATTAATATTACCAAGATATTTAACCTAAGAAGTACATATTATCAGTTAAAACAATTAGATTTTAAAAGTCTAATACATATATTTCTTTTTTTAATATTTAAAAATAAATTGATGCAAATATTTTTACAGTTCGTTTCACTGAGATCAGTCATATAAGGTTTGACATAGGTTAAAAAATTATATTCCCAATGGTATCCTTAAATAAAGAGATAACATTTCAGCATGAATGAGAAAAACATTTGTTTTTAAATCAAACCCAAACCACTACTGTCCTAAGTACTATGGTTCACAGAATCAAGTGAAATGTATATTTTTTCCTTCTCTCCATACAAGGGTACTCTGCTCAAGAGCTAGTCTATCAACCATTGATCAAGCATTTATAATGACAAGAGCATAAGAGTAGCTACCTGCAGGGTTACAAAGTATGTTATATAAGGTCGGGGGATTTTCCCCAACAGTGTAAAACTGATTGGAGGATAATAGTAAGGTTTTTGAATTGGAGAAATTCTATTCAAATGATAATCCTCACCAGTCCATGGAGTTTTAAGCCCCTAGGCGGCCATAAACAAAAGCCCACTTGACAAGGAAATGGTATGTTTGGTTACCACAGGACATCTCACTCCTCTGGCCTCACTGCTGAGATCCTTCCTTGAACTCAGAGGTTCTAAAGTTACCCATTATCTTCTAATAAGGAAGAAAATTAAAGTCAAAACTGTGAAAATCAGGCAAAAAAGTCTAAAAATCACAAATATGTGTGTATATATACCCACTTTTAAACAACAGGACAGCGATTAGTTATTTTCTTGTCCACATGAGCTGAAAAGGAGGCACTTAAAGACAAGTAACAATTATATGTTACTCAAACCCAAAACGGCTAAGGTGGGAGGAGCGTTTGAGGCCAGCTTAGGTGACATGGTAAGACATCATCTCGATGAAAAATTAAAAAATTAGCTGGGTGTGGTGGTATTCGCCCGCAGTACCAGCTATTCAGGAGAAATGTTTGAGCCCAGGAGCTGGAGGTTGCAGTGAGCTATGATAGCATCACTGCACTTCAGCCTGGGATACAGAGGGGAGACCCTATCTCTAAAACTAAAAATTTTCTTAAAAGAGGCATGGACATGGATTATATAGCTTTAGATTGATGTCTGGGAGTATAGTACTTTTTTTTTTACTAGATATAACTCATATTCCTAGAATTCATTTTCTCAATACTAACATAACTATAAAATACACCTTATTTCATAATAGTAAAGATCAAAGGCAAAGATCATGTCTTACTCATCTACACAGCCTAGCATACAGCATGACGGCCATAGTAAAAGACAGTTAAAGGCATGGTGAAATAAAATACTTAAGAGTATTTTAAGTATTTTAAGCTATTAAAAATGATGGATGAAGACGACTTAGGGAGAGGGGCAAACAAAAAGCTATCCAAGGGTCTGGAACATCTCAAAAAATTCAAGGAAAGAAAAAAGTAAAGAGATATGCTATGGCCAAACTGTGAAGAGCCATATTTGAATTTAATTCTCTAAGTAATATGATTAGTTCTGTCTTACGGAAGAAAATACAGAACTAAGGAAGATAGACTGGCCTAGCATGATGGCTCAAGCCTGTAATCCCAACACTTTGAGAGGCTGAGGTGGGAGGACTGTTTCAGGCCAGGAGTTCGAGATCAGCCTGGTCAACAAAGCAAGACCCTGTCTTTACAAAAAATTTTAAAATGATAAAACAAACAAACAAGCTAGACTGGATGAGAGAGAAGGCTGATGGAACAAGTGAAAGATGGCAAGAACCTGAACTAAGCCGTGACTAAGAAGGATGGACACAGTAAATCATAGGCAATAGGCATTTGGAGAAACCCACAGTATAGGGATTGAGAGGGAGAAGGGTTCTGGACGGACGTGCCAGTTATCAGCTGGTTGTGTCCAAGCGCTCTTTCATCCTTTTTGCTGGCTCCATGAACATGGATCTGTACCCTTTGAATATTTTTCCTTTGCCAATTGAAACAATGTTAAGCTTCGTCAGGAAGTCACTGAATGCACACTGTAGGAAGAGAGGTTTTGATTCCTGGTTCTGGTATGCTCATTTAGCAGATTCCTGTAACACCCATGGTTTCTATAGCATCTGGCTCCTGTCAATTGTGCAGTTTCACCAAACCCTGGCTCCTGGAGTGCACAATGGCCAGCAATACCTAGCAGCTTCCCCTGGCACCACTCATATAGCAGCTTCTCTAGTAGGACACATCCCCAGGAACAGCTTTCCCCAGTATCCAGCAAGTTCTCCTGGCATGACATCACAGCAACTTCTCTACCATTCAGTAAGCCAAGGCCATGCCTTCGCCAACATCAGGATCTCAGCCCTGAGGGTGGAGAACTCTTCCTGATTCTATCTCAGCCCTATAAGTATGAGCTGCTCCCTAAATCTGCTGGTCCTTTTTTATTTTTTATATTTTTTAAGTGTTTTCTTTACTTCTTAAATCCCTACCTATTCCACTTCCCTGTAAAAACAGGGTTTTTTTAAGATTAAACAAAAAAATGAGATTACATTTTTATATTTATTTATTTATTTTTGAGACAGAGTCTTGCTGTCACCCAGGCTGGAGTGCAGTGGTGCAATCTCGGCTCACAGCAACGTCTGCCTCCTGGGCTCAAGCGATTCTCCTGTCTCAGCCTCCCGAGTAGCTGGGACTACAGGCACATGCCACCACACCCGGCTAATTTTTGTATTTTTAGTAGAGATGGAATTTTCTCATATTGGTCAGGCTAGTCTTGAACTCCTCACCTCAGGTGATCCACCCTCCTCAGCCTTCCAAAGTGCTGGGACTACAGGCATGAGCCACTGTGCCCAGCAGACATTACATTTTTATACTAAACTTTTACTGTTCAAATGACTATGTGGTTTCTCTTTTCTAGTTGGACTCAGACTGAAAAAGTAGGACTAAAGCCACTGTAAGACCAATAACTCAGTTTTGGGCATATTAAATTTGAGGTCCCTAGAACCTATCCAAGGAAAATGTCTAACAGACCACTAGATAAATTACTCAAAACTTGAAAGTGACTTTACCACTGAAGATATATTTGGGAGTAACATATAGAGAGATGTTAACTGAAAATATGCAAGTGGCAGCCGGGCACAGTGGCTTACGCCTATAATCCCAGCACTTTGGGAGGCAGAGGCAGGCGGATCACCTGATGTCAGAAGTTTAAGACCAGCCTGGCCAACACGGTGAAACCCCGTCTCTACTAAAAATACAAAAAATTAGCCACACGTGGTGGCTCACGCCTGTTATCTCAACTACTAGGGAGACTGAGGCAGAAGAATTGCTTGAACCGGGGAGGCGGAGGTTGCAGTGAGCCAAGATTGCACCATTGCACTCCAGCGTGGGCAACGAGAGCGAAACTCCATCTTAAAACTAAAGAAAAAAAAAAAGAAAGAAAATATGTAAGTGGGAATGTAACCTGGGAGAAAGTAAAGACTGAAAATTAGGACAGGCATGGTGGCTCACGCCTGTAATCCCAGCACTTTGAAAGGCTGAGGCTGGCAGATCATTTGAGGTCCGGAGTCTGAGACCAGCTTGGCCAACACGGTGAACTCCATCTCTACTAAAAATACAAAAAATTAGCCAGGTGTGGTGGGGTATGCCTGTAATTCCAGCTACTCGGAAGGCTGAGGCATGAGAATCGTTTGATCCCAGGAGGTGGAGGTTGCAATGAGCCAAGATCACACCACTGCATTACAGCCTGGGCGACAGAGGGAGACTCTGTCTCAAAAAACAAACAAATAAACAACAAAAAAAACCCCATCAAAGTAGTATCACTCAATTTAAGGGAGTATTTGCAAAGTAAGAAAGGTCAAATGCAAATGACAAGTTGAGAGATGCAGGGTTTTTTTTGGTAAAAGGCCTATATTTAACACTAAGGAAATCAGCACTAACTTCAGCGAAAGAAGTCTGAAAAATAGTAAAAGTAGTAGCCAAATTTCAATAGAATGTAGTATGAATACACATGCAGAAAACATACAGCATAAATTCATAAGACTACTAAATAAGCAAAGCAGAATCTAAATCAACATGTGCAATAGTATCTAATTATTATAAAATACGGAAAGTGCAAGAGAAAAAGACATACGAAAATACAAAATGTTAACAGCCTTATATCTGGAAAAGAGTCCACGGATGAATTCCGTTTCTTCTACCTACACTAATATTTTCTAAAACTTGTAAAATGAACATAATTTTGTTGCATGTACCAATGTTGATACCATCTTCAGTAGTAAGGCTCTCTTGGACTATAATTTTGGAGAAGAGTGTCAGTAGTAGAGTAGAAAGACAATAATGGACTGTGTATAGGAAAAGGCAGTAAGAACTAGGCAAATAGTTCAAAAGGAAGTACAAGATGACAAACTTTTCATTAAATTAAAATTTTATCCCAAGGCTGACTCTACAACCCTCTCAAAAGCAAGCTCTTTTCAACTCCTCCACTACTGTCCTTTGCCATTAGCTCCTGATACCAGATTAAGAACATAACCTATTTATGTGTTGAAGAGGCTTTGGGAACTTAATGCCAGATTATAACATTTTTTCCATGAAAAATGTATCCTGAGCTTGTAAGCAACTATCTTACTAATAAGCCTTGTAAATACATCAGTTCTTAGGTTCATAATTCTCAATATCCTAGGAAACACTGATTTTATAATTATACAAATACTGAAAGTACAGTGTCCTAGCTTATATATTTCACTTTCCAGTACCTATATTTTAATTGTTCAGTTACACTGAAGGCTCCTATAAGGCAGTAGATGGTAACCTCATACTATTTTATCTTCCTTGAAACTTGGGAGGTAATTATGGTCAGTTACCTGTGGGTTCACCGCTACTGCTGAGGGAACACAACAGAGTAGCCGACTGGTATCGCACAATGTAGGAGGGGCTAATACGAAGTACAATGCCAAATGAAAATTAAGAAAAAAAAAGTCTAAATATATTTGCAATATGTATAATAAAAGCCAGAAATATCTTCAATTGCAAAGAAGATTAAGCTGAAGGCAGAAATCACCTGCCACAAGTGCCTAGAGAAAGATACTTCATCCAACATGATTAATAGTACAGTTGATCCTTGAACAACAGATTAGAGCTGTGCACATCCACAGATACATGGACTTTCTCAGTTTTGGGCATATTAAATTTGAGGTCCCTGGAGCCTATCCAAGGAAAATGTCTAACAGACCACTAGATAAATTACTCAAATTACTCTGCCACCAGAGACAGCAAGACCAACCCCTCCTCTTCCTCCTCAGCCCACTCAACTTGAAGATAATGAAGATCTTTACGATGGTCCACTTCTACTTAATGAATAGTAAGTATATTTTCTCTTCCTTATGATTTTCTTAATAACATTTTATTTTCTCTATCTTACTTTATTGTAAGAATACAGTACATAATACATAAAATATACAAAATACACGTTAATGGACTCTTTATTTTATTGGCAAGACTTCCCGGTCAATAGTAGGGTATTAGTAGTTAAGTTTCTCAGGAGTCAAAAATTATACTCAAATTTTTGACTATGGGGGAGGGTCAATATCCTTAATCCCTCATTTGTTCACGGTTAACTATATATCAAAAAGGCTTTTTCACACAACCAGGATAAAGACTTACCTCACTGCTGGGAGCCTCATGCTCAGGAACTACATCTCGATGCTGTTTTTGAGAAACTGACACTCCACTGAGAGAAACAGAAGTGTTTTTTGGTGTATGGAAGGCATTGATGAGATGACTCAGAGGAACTGTAACCTAGAAAAAGATAAAAGTTAAAAATTAAGTAGTTTTTTTTTTTGGAATAAACAGAACAATCTCCTTTTTCTTGTCAGGATTTGTTAAGTATTTAAATATACATCATACGTCAACCCAGTATACTAAAAACTGTAAGTACTCGGATTTACTGCTGGTGAGAAGAAAATTGGTATATTCTTTCAGGATATTATTCTGAATATGTAAATCAAAAGTATCAAAAATACATACAGTTCTTGTTTGTAGCAATCCACCTTCTAGGAATTTATTCTAAGGAATCTGACAAGTACTCGCACATGCATAGAGAATAACTCTCATCAAAAACATTTCAAAAATAGTAGAAAGCTGGAAACATCCACCATTAGAGGAGCGGCAAAATAAATGACACCACTGGTCAGGTGCAGTTGCTCATGCCTGTAATCCCAGCACTTTGGGAGGCCGAGGCAGGCGGATCACTTGAGGTCAGGAGTTCAAGACCAGCCTGACCAACACAGTGAAACCCCATCTCTACCAAAAAATACAACAATTACACGGGTATGATGGTGTGCACCTGTAGTCTCAGCTACTTGGGAGGCTGAGGTAGGAATATTGCTTGATCCCAGGAAGCGGAGGTTGCAGTGAGCTGTGATCACACCACTGCACTCTAGCCAGGGCAACAGGGTAAGACCTGTCTCAAAAAAAAAAGAAACTACCACATAATGAAATACATCCAACATTAAAAAAAATAGTAAGTAGGCCAGGAACAGAGGCTCACACCTGTAATCCCAGTACTTTGGGAGACCAATGCAGGCAGATACCTGAGGTCAGGAGTTTAAGACCAGCCTGGCCAATGTGGTAAAATCCCGTCTCCACTAAAAATACAAAAAATTGGCCAGGAATGGTGATGGGCACCTGTAAACCCAGATACTTGGGAGGCAGAGGCAGGAGAATCATTCGAACCTGGGAGGCGGAGGTTGCAGTGAGCCAAGATCGTGCCACTGCACTCCAGCCTAGGTGACAAGAGCAAAACTCCACCTCAAAAAATAAAAACAAACAAAAAAATAAAATAAAAACAAAAAAACACTTGACCCCAGGAGGTTTGAGGCTGCAGTGAGCTATCACGCCACTGCACTCCAGCCTGAGTGACACGGCAAGACCCTGTCTCAAGGAAAAAAAAAAAAATTTACTTAATAAATATTTGTTGAATAAACAAACTAAATGGCTTCTTATTATATACCAGGTTTAGTATTACATGCTTTACTTACATCATCCCATTTAATCCTCAAATAGCTATAATAATGAGTAACAATTATACTTCTTGTTACAGTTCTGTCAGAGATGTTTGAACCACAGCGACCCCATCTGGAGCAGGGGCAAAATGACAGTAAATGAGGCTGAGACCTACTGGGCTGCATTCCCAGGAGGTTAGGCATTCTAAGTCACAGGATGAGATAGGATGTGGGCATAAGATACAGGTCATAAAGACTTTGCTGATAAAACAAGCTGTAGTAAGGAAGCCAGCCAAATCCCACCAAAACCAAGATGAATAGAGTGGCCTCTGCTAATCCTCAATGTTCATTATGTGCTAATTATAATGCATTAGCACGCTAAAAGACACTCCCACCAGATCATGACAGTTTATAAATGCCATGGCAACGTCAAGAAGTTACCCTGTGTGGTCCAAAAAGGGGAGGAATCTCGAAGGTCCCCCTTTCCCTGAAAACTTATGAATAATCACACATTGTTTAGCATAAAACCAAGAAATAACTAACCGTAGGTATCCTTAGCGGAGAAGCCCAAGCAGCTCCGCTCCTCTGCCTATGGAGTACCCCATTTTTTACTTTACCTTCTTATATCTTAATAAACTTGCTTTCACTTTATAGACTCTCTCGTGTTTTTTTGTTTGTTTGTTTGTTTTTGAGATGGAGTCTCGCTTTGTCGCCCAGGCTGGGAGCACAGTGATGCGATCTCGGCTCACTGCAACCTCCGCCTCCTGGGTTCAAGCGATTCTTCTGCCTCAGTCTCCCAAGGAGTTGGGACTACAGGCACAGGCCACCACGCCCAGCTAATTTTTTGTATTTTTAGTAGAGACGGAATTTCACAATGTTAGCCAGGATTTCTATCTCCTGACCTCGTGATCCGCTCGCCTCTGCCTCCCAAAGTGCTGGGATGTGTGAGCTCACATGTGTGAGCACCACGCACCCGGCGACTCTCTCAAATTCTTGTGCGGGATCCAAGAACCCTCTGTTGGGGTCTGGAACAGGGCCCACTTCCGGTAAAAATTTCACTGTTCATCTCCTCCAAAACTCAAGTCTTGAGTTGAGAAGAATGGCAAACTTTGTTGCCACTGTAATCCTGTTAAGAGGTGGGACCTTTTAGAGGCATTTAGTTCAGGAGGGCTCTGCCCTCATCAATGACTAATGCCATTACCGTGGGGTACAGACCATTTAACAGATGAAGACAACAGAGATTTAGAATCTGACTCAAAATTCCAGACTTCTCATCCCATGGGTATTGATACACAAATTCGTGACATACTAGGGAATAAAGCAGACTGTAAAACTACCTTAAGTATGCATATCTGTGGCCGGGCGCGGTGGCTCACGCCTGTAATCCCAGCACTTCGGGAGGCTGAGGTGGATGGATCACCAGATCAGGAGATCGAGACCATCCTGGCTAACACAGTGAAAACCCCGTCTCTACTAAAAAGCAGTAGCGGGCGCCTGGAGTCCCAGGTACTTGGGAGGCTGAGGCAGGAGAAAGGCGTGAACCTGGGAGGCGCAGCTTGCAGTAAGCTGAGATCGTGTCACTGCACTCCAGCCTGGGCGACAGAGTGAGACTCCATCTCAAAAAATAAAAACAAAAAAGAAAGTATGCATATTCGCGTTTGTCTATAGAAAAAACTGTCTGAAAGAATTTATTCTAAGACACGTATCCCTCAGTAATGAGATTATGAGTGATTTAATTATATTTTCAGCATTTTTAGCAAAATAAATGTATTTGTTTTAAGGCTAGTCAAGTGAAGCAATGTATCATTTTTAGAGTCAGAAAGAAACAGTAAGTTCCTTACAGCCTGGGGGCAGTAAAAAGAAAAAAATAAACAGTAACTTCTTTTGAAACTGTAAAAATAATCAGATCATTTCAAGATACATATTTTCTACCTATTTCTTTGAAAAGATTTATTTGAATTAGTTTTAACTCTTTTCTTTCACAAAAGGATTTAGGATTGAGCTCTTCTCAATGAAACAGTTCGTTTTCTGTGGCTTCCTTTCTACCATTTAATTTCAAGTGTATTCAGCCAATTAAGCAACCAGGAATTCCAAATGTGTTACCATCTTTCAAAGCAAGTAATGCCTGAGTGTTCTCACTATATTTGAGCCCTGTTAAGACTGCCTAGGGTACATAAAAATCCCTTTATCATCTCTACCAACATCACATACTACTAACTGTCCATCCAGTTGATGGTAAATTCTCCTAAAATCAGGCCTCTTGATGTTAACTAAGACAAAGAGTTGTTCCAAAGACTTTAATACCATATTTAATAGGCCATGTCAGACTTCTTTTTCAATTACTAGGACTTCTCCAGACACTGTCATCTTGGTAAATAGCACCTTCAATGCATTCATCTGATCAAACCCAGAAACACCTCTCCCCATCATCTCTTTTATCTGATCTCTCATGCAATTCCACTTTCTTCAAAATATATCTCATTCCCTTCTTTCCATAACCACTGCAACCGCATAAATGGGGGGGCAGGGGCGGTATTTTTAACTGGTAACACCTTCCACTCTTGCCCTCTCCTATTCTCCATACAGCAAAAGCCAGTCATCTTTTAAAAACGAAAATCTAATTATGTTTTAAAAGTTTCAGTGTGGCCGGGCGCGGTGGCTCAAGCCTGTAATCCCAGCACTTTGGGAGGCCGAGACGGGTGGATCACGAGGTCAGGAGATCGAGACCATCCTGGCGAACATGGTGAAACCCCGTCTCTACTAAAAAATACAAAAAACTAGCCGGGCAAGGTGGCGGCGCTTGTAGTCCCAGCTACTCGGGAGGATGAGGCAGGAGAATGGCGGGAACCCGGGAGGCAGAGCTTGCAGTGAGCCGAGATCCGGCCACTGCACTCCAGCCCGGGAGACAGACCGAGACTCCGTCTCAAAAAAAAAATAAATAAAAAATAAAAGTTTCAGTGTGGCCGGGCGCGAGTGGCTCACGCCTGTAATCCCAGCACTTTGGGAGGCCGAGGCGGGCGGATCACGAGGTCAGGAGATCGAGATCATCTTGGCTAACACGGTGAAACCCCGTCTCTACTAAAAATACAAAAAAAAATTAGCCGGGCATGGTGGAGGGCGCCTGTAGTCCCAGCTACTCGGGAGGCTGAGGCAGGAGAATGGCGTGAACCCGGGAGGAGGAGCTTGCAGTGAGTCGAGATCCGGCCACTGCACTCCAGCCCGGGAGACAGAGCCAGACTCCGTCTCAAAAAAAAAAATAAATAAAAAATAAAAGTTTCAGTGTGGCCGGGCGCGGTGGCTCACGCCTGTAATCCCAGCACTTTGGGAGGCCGAGGCGGGCGGATCACGAGGTCAGGAGATCGAGATCATCTTGGCTAACACGGTGAAACCCCGTCTCTACTAAAAATACAAAAAAAAAAATTAGCCGGGCGTGGTGGAGGGCGCCTGTAGTCCCAGCTACTCGGGAGGCTGAGGCAGGAGAATGGCGTGAACCCGGGAGGAGGAGCTTGCAGTGAGTCGAGATTGCGCCACTGCACTCCGGCCTGGGCGACAGAGCGAGACTCCGTCTCAATAAAAAAAAAAAAACAAAAAAACAACTTTCAGTGGTTGCCAGGGCACTTAACATGAAATCAGCCATAACAAATGCTTTACTCCCTGTATGATCTGCCTCAAGTCTTTTCTCCAACCTCTTCTGTCACTACCCCCTTTAATTACTATGTTCTAGCCACACTAGCCTTATTTTGGTTCCTCCAACCTGCTAAATCGTTTCCTAACTCAGGACCTCCAGGTATTTTTCTGTATGCCCGTGATACCTGTTCACTCTTCACCTGGTTAAGTCCTAGTCATATTTACTTCATATCAATATTAAGAGAAGATTCCACATTTGCTTTGCTCACCTGGTACATAACTGATGCCCAATAAACAAGCAGCTGCTTCAGTTCGTTAGCCAATACTAGCACAAAAAAATTAAAAATTCTTAAAATGAGGGGGAGTAAAAGTTACACAAAGGAACACAATCATATGCTTAAACCAAGAACCTGAGTGTCGATTTTCTTAAAAATTACTAAAAAAAAAAAAACTCAACGTTTTAAAAACTATTTCTTTGCAAAACTGTAGGAACTCTCAAAAAATCTATTAAAATGTTACCATCAAAAAGAGACTGGAATGAAGCAAGAATAAAACATTGTCATAAGTGACTGCCCATCAAAGAGCATACTGAAAACCCTTGAAATCATTTTTCTCTTCACTACCTTTTGTTTTACAAAACGATGAGGATGAGGCTGAATCAAAATTTTAACTGCAAACAGTTTACGACTCGAAAATACACGTTATTAGTTACTTCTGGTCAAAAAGAGAAAACTTGCAAGGCTGGCCATTCGAATTATTATACCATGTTTGGGTTAAATTTAAATTCCATTTAAAAAGAAAGAAAGAGCACGGGACAGGGGCTGTGAACACTAAAGCCACTAGAAAGTCGGAAGAAACGGGAACATTACCTGCTCCCTCTACATGTATGGTAGAGACATTTCCCCAGCCCCCACCCCAGAACGCCAGACACTGAACAATGCCGGACGGATTCTCTAGCAGAAATTCCACGCCATCAGTTCGGTAAGCCAGGGTCTCTCTCCATCACGCTCACATCCCGCCTCTGCCCCCAACAGCTTCATCGTCAGCCCCGAAGTCTCGGGCCCACTCTCAGCGACGTCCCCTGATCCACTCCTCAATCCTGGGACGCGCACTGAGTTCATCACTTCTTTCCTAGAGTCCTTTCTGAGAAATCGCTTCCAAGAGCGCAATTTGCAAACTGCCACGGGCAGGACGGGAGGGAAAAAAATGGGGTGAATGCCGCGCTTACCTGGGGTTGCACCGTGCTCGACAAGGAAAACATCTCCTGCGGGCCCTCAGCGACCTCACCCGCCTGCCGAAACTGTGCCCCTCTGTCGACGGCCCGGCGGGGAGGCGCCGAGCCCTTCTTTTTACCTTTTTCTCCGACCCGTTGCCCCGCACTCCTCCCAGAAACGGAAAATGGCCTCCCCTTCCTACAGCTACTGCAACGACAGACAATCCGCCCCGGAAGGTGAGGCGCAAACGCAACACTACTTCCGGGGCAAGTGAGTGCCCACACGGCCAAGTGCCTGCGCGTTCTTTCCCGCGGAAGCAGTTGACATTTACAAGGAACAGCGTCCCCAAAGGTCTTTAGCTGTTTTTTAACGAGAGAACAGCCTTTACCCTCTTTAGACTTTTTCTTTTTTTTTTTTTTGGAGACGGAGTTTCGTTCTTTCGCTCAGGCTGGAGTGCAGTGGCGCGATCTCGGCTCACTGCAACCTCCGCCCCCCGGGTTCAAGCGATTCTCCTGCCTCAGCCTCCCGAGTAGCTGGGATCACAGGTGCCCGCCACCACGCTCGGCTAATCTCCTCTTAAGACTCTCTACAGCTTCCTTATGAAATCTTCTGACTGGGCCTTGAGCAATAAGGTCTTTCACTACAATTTCGTGCTCTTTTCCTCACACTAAATCGAAAACTCTCCCTGTTGGTTCTGATCTGTTTCAGTCAGGCAAATTATATCCTGGGAAAACGTCAGATTACAGGGGCGGCCACCCGCTTCCTGCTCATCGTTTCTCCACATTCTGTGCCTTCACTAGCTTCCAGACCTCAGCCCTGGCTTTCGCTTTACTGTACAGTCCGAACTGGTTTCTACGCCTCGCGGGGGTGGGGAGGTCGTGTATGCGAGGAGGACCGCTTCCCACCAGCCTCGGTGGGAAGCCGGGAGAAATGTTTTCAAATCCTGCGATTCAGTGAAGCCCCAGTCGTCCCTTTACTGTCGGCCCAGAACTGTCTATGCCTCCTCCCTCATGAGGAATGACGTCAGTAGTGCCGCAGTCGCGCCCACGACTAGTGTACTGCCGGGGACTCTGGGCTTTCCCGACGCCCCCTCCCTCCACGTCTGCGTAGGGTAGGTGACGGGGGCGGGGCACGGCGGCGCTGTGACGTCACGGCCGCGCGCGGCGTGGGCGGAGCCTCACTTTGAACCCAGTTGGCGGGAGTGGCTGCTGGGCGGGGGGCCGCGGCCGCGGGACCGCTGTAGGCTGGCTAGCGATGGAGCCCACCGCGGGAAGCAAGAAGGAGGCTGGAGGAGGCGCGGCGACCGAGGAGGGCGTGAATAGAATCTCGGTGCCAAAACCGCCCTCCATTGAGGAATTCAGCATCGTGAAGCCCATTAGCCGGGGCGCCTTCGGGAAAGTGTATCTGGGGCAGAAAGGCGGCAAATTGTATGCAGTAAAGGTAGGAAGTCAAGGAGGAGCAAAGGAAGGGGTCAGGCCCTTCGGCCCTCCTTCCTGCCCCCCGGCTTGGGCAGGCCCCGGGGCCGCTGGAGCAAGGAGTCTGGGTGGCCTTGCTTGCCTGGCTTGCTGAAGCCTTCAGAGCCCTGCAACATCCGCGATCGGGTCGGGTGTCTCCCCTCTGTTCCGCCCTTCCCTCCATATCTCGGATGCCCAGTAGTTTGACCCTCTTCTCCCTTCCCAGCGTTAGCAAATGAGGAAACTGAGGCCAAAGGCAAAGGGACTTGACCGAAGTGATTACATCGGCCTTAGTACAACAGGGACTTAAAGCCAAAGCCGTGATTCGTAGTCTCACCCGTGCTTCGGTTAGGTTTCTAAATCCAAAAGGTTTTTAGTAATTAGTGGTTTTGTTTACCTTGTTTGTTTGCTTTGACGTGCAGAATCGCTGAAATTTTTCTATCGCAGAAGAGTGATTAATTTGTGGGCACTGATAACTTTTTGACTCTTAACCAGGAGAAAGATGTACTCTTTTCTGATAAGTCTTTAATAATTTTTTTTTAAAGACAGTCTTTCTCTGTCCCCCAGGCTGGAGTAGTGTGGCGCGATCCCGGCTCCCTGCAACCTCTGCCTCCTGGATTCAAGCGATTCTCTTGTCTCAGCCTCCCGAGTAACCGGGATTACAGGCGCGCGCCACCACACCTGGCTGATTTTTGTATTTTTTTGGGTAGAGATTGAGTTTCGCCATGTTGTTTTCGCTATGTTGACCAGACTGGTCTGGAGCTCCTGACCTCATGTGATCCGCCCACCACGGCCTCCCAGAGTGTTGGGATTACAGGTGTGAGCCACCGCGCCCGGCCCTGTTACGAATTTTTTGAGACGGAGTTTCACAGTGAAGTGATCTCAGCTCACTGCAACCTCCACCTCCCAGGTTCAAGCAATTCTCCTGCCTCAGCCTCCTGAGTAGTTGGGATTAAATGTGCACGCCACCAACTCGGGCTAATTTTTTGTATTTTTAGTAGAGACGGGGTTTCACCATTTTGGGCAGGCTGGTCTCGAACTCCTGACCTCAGGTGATCTGCCCGCCTCAGCCTCCCAAAACGCTGGGATTACAGGCGTCAGCCACCGTGCGTGGCATTATGAAATTTTTAAGTGTTAGCATTACCTATTCGTTTGATGTATCTTCTGGATCCTTTTTACTCATTTGGCCTTTGCCAGGATTAAGTTGGGAATATTCATTAAATTAGTAACTGTCACTTCCAAGTTATATTCTAGCTTTGCAGTTTGATGTTGATTAATTTCTGACCTGTTGTATAATCAAAAGTTCTCATTGAATGAGCCCATTGTTTTCTCTTCAAATCTTCCATTGTGAAATCTAGAATGCACTTTTATTTAAAGAGTAGGTTGAAATATGTCCTAAGCCGATCCTTTGTCCATGCAGCCATGTGTATCATTCTAAAAACATTCAACATGTATCTTGACAGCTATTCTGTCCATTCTTGGTACTCGTCCATTGCAGTGGTTTCACATTACTCACATTGTGGCACTGAGTGAAGGTGGTAAAGGAAATGAGAAACCAGCAACTTGTTAGTGGGATTTCAGCTTCCTATTGGACATTGTCAAGTGAATATCCGGCACACACCTCCAAATTGTACTTGCCTAACCTTAACTAATCCTTTCCACCTAACTGCCTACATTCTGAACCGCCTATATTCCTTCTCTCCGTTTGATAACACCTTCACCCCTGTCCTTCAGACTAGAAACCTGAATCACTTTATTTCATCTCTGTATCTCTCTCAGTGTTCCTGTCAGTTCCTTCTCTGTTAGTCATGCTTTTTATCCGTTTCCATTCCCAAGTCCCTGCCCAAGTACAGGCTTTCACTTTTCCCCCTATTTATTTGGTTATAAAGGTACAGGCTGGGTGCAGTGGCTCACTCCTGTAATCCCAGCACTTTGAGAGGCCAAGACAGGTGGGATTACCTGAGGTCAGGAGTTTGAGACCAGCTGACCAACATGGTGAAACCCTGTCTCTACTAAAAATACAAAAAATTAGCTGGGCATGCTGGCACGCCAGCTATTCAGTAGGCTAAGGCAGGAGAATCACTTGAACTCGGGAAGCAGAGGTTGCAGCGAGCTGAGATTACACCAATATATTCCAGCCTGGTTGACAGAGCAGGACTAAGTGTCAAAAAAAAAAAAAAAAAAAAAAGGGCAGGCACTGTGGCCCACACCTGTAATCCCAGCACGTTGGGAGGCTGAGGCGGGCGGATCACCTGAGGTCAGGAGTTCGAGACCAGCCTGGCCAACATGGTGAAACCCTGTCTCTACTAAAAATACAAAAATTAGCTGGATAGTGGTGTGCACCTGTAATCCCAGGTGCTCGGGAGGCTGAGGCAGGAGAATCACTTGAACTTGGGAGGTAGAAGTTGCGGTGAGCCAAGATCGCGCCACTGTACTCCAGCCTGGGAGACAGGGTGATACTCCATCTCAAAAAAAAAAAAAAAAAGGTACAATTCAGTGGTTTTAGTAAATTAAGATAGTTGTATAACCATCGCCACAATCTAGTTTTAGAATATTTCCATTGCCGGAAAACCTCTTCTGCTCATCTGCAGTGCCTACCCCATTAACACCCCCAGCCCCAGATAACCACTGATCTACTTTCTGTCTCCATAGGTTTGCCATTTCTGGACATTTCATATAAATGGAATCATACAATATGTGGTCTGCATCTGGTTTTTTTCACTCGACATGACATTTTTGAGGTTCATCATGCCTTCATTTCCATACATAGTCTGTTGGAATAGCCTCCTAGCTAGAATCATTATCTTCGTTTTTTCATTCATTCCTTACACTGTGACATGTAAACTCAAGTTCAGACTCTTTAGAAAAGCAGTCGTTTTCCCAGTTCTGGCTCCGTATTTCCACTGTATCTTCCTCATACCCTGTGTTTTGGCCTCAGCAGACAATTGGCTAGTCTCTAAATGCTGTGTATTTTCTTGCTTCTGTGCTTATGTTTATGCTAGTAACGGACCACAGGCACCCGCCACCATGCCTGGCTAATTTTTTTTTGTATTTTCAGTAGAGACGGTTTCACCATGTTAGCCAGGATGGTCTTGATCTCCTGACCTCGTGATCCACCTGCCTCAGCCTCCCAAAGTGCTAGGATTACAGGCATGAGCCACCCCACCCGGCAGAGATCACTCTGTAATTTTTAAAAAAAAGGCAGGGAGCTGTGACTCATACCTGTAATCCCAGCACTTTGACAGGGGTATTGCTTGAGGCTCATTTTAGGCCGACCTGGGCAACATAGTGAGACCTTGTCTCTACAAAAACATAAAGTAGCCAGATGTAGTGATGCGTGCCTGTAGTCCCAGCTACTTGGGAGGCTGAGGTGGGAGGATAACTTGAGCCTGGGAAATCAAGGCTGCAGTAAGCCTTGATCATGCCACTGCACTCAGCCTGGGTAAGAGACGGAGACTCTGTCTCAGAATAAAATAACATATCATTTTTATTTTATCTATTACAGGTTGTTAAAAAAGCAGACATGATCAACAAAAATATGACTCATCAGGTCCAAGCTGAGAGAGATGCACTGGCACTAAGCAAAAGCCCATTCATTGTCCATTTGTATTATTCACTGCAGTCTGCAAACAATGTCTACTTGGTGAGTAAATAATTTTTACTTTGTTTCTTTATCCATTCAGCAGTCAGTGGACCCAGTGATTTAAGAGAACCATGTCTAGATTCAGAGTACTTGCATTTGAATTCTGGCTGCACTCACTACCTTGGCAAATTTACCTGTTATATTAGTTAGAGTTCTCCAAAGAAAAAGAACCAATAGGATATATGCATATGTGTTGTGGGAAGTCAGGGACCCCGAACGGAGGCACCCGCTAAAGCCGCAGCAGAAGAACATAAATTTTGAAGTTTTCATGGACATTTATTAGTTCCCCAAATTAATACTTTTATAATTTCTTTTTTTTTTTTTTTTTTTTTTTTTTGAGACGGAGTCTGGCTCTGTCGCCCAGGCTGGAGTACAGTGGCCGGATCTCAGCTCACTGCAAGCTCCGCCTCCCGGGTTCACGCCATTCTCCTGCCTCAGCCTCCCGCGTAGCTGGGACTACAGGCGCCCGCCACCTCGCCCCGGCTAATTTTTTTTTTTGTATTTTTTAGTAGAGACGGGGTTTCACTGGGTTATCCAGGATGGTCTCGATCTCCTGACCTCATGATCCGCCCGTCTCGGCCTCCCAAAGTGCTGGGATTACAGGCTTGAGCCACCGCGCCCGGCCTTTTATAATTTCTTATACCTGTCTTTACTGTAATCTCTGAACATAAATTGTGAAGATTTCATGGACACTTATCACTTCCCCAATGAATATCCTTGTAATTTCCTATGCCTGCCTTTACTTTAATCTCTTAATCTCGTCATCTTCTTTGTAAGTTAAGGAGGATGAATGTCGCCTCAGTACCCTGTGATTGTGTCAACTGCACAAATTGTTTGTAGAGCGTGTGTGTTTGAGTATGAAATCTGGGCATCTTAAAAAAAGAACAGGATAACAGCCATGTGCGGGGAACAACAGAGGTAACTTTGAACTGGGAACAAGAGTGGTAACTTTGAACTGGCTGCCGGTGAGCGGACGGAACAGAGCTACATTCCTCCTCTTTCATAAGCAAATAGGAGAAATATCTCTGATTTCTTTTTCTCAGCAAGGAACATCCCTGAGAAAGAGAATGTGCCCTGAAGGTAGGCCTATAGATGGCCCCTTTTTAAGGCATCGCCCCTTTCTAAGGCATCCCGTCTTTTATGGTCAAAGGGCTGAGGGGATGAAATAAGCCCAGGTCTCCTATAGTGCTCCTAGGCTTATTAGGATGAGAAAATTCCCACCTAATAAATTGTGGTCAGACAGATTATCTGCTCTCAAACCCTGTTTCCTGATAAGATGTTATCAATGACAAAGCGTGCCGAAACTTCATTAGCAATTTTAATTTCACCTCATCTGGTGGTCCTGTGATCTCGCCCTGCCTCCATTTGCTTTGTGATATTTTATTACCTTGTGAAGTATGTGATCTCTGTGACCCACACCCTATTCCTGCACTCCCTCCCCTTTTGAAAATCGCTAATAAAAACTTGCTGGATCCTGCCGACATGTGATATCTCCCCTGGACACCCAGTTTTAAATTTCTCTCTCTTGTGCTCTTTCCCTTTATTTCTCAACCCAGCCGAGACACTTAGGAAATAGAAAAGAACCCATGGTAAACATGGTGAGCGGGTTCTCCCGATACATATGGTGTGTGTGTATGTGTATGTATATAAACACAGAGACACAGGCCAGGGGCCGTGGCTCACACCTGTAATTCAAACACTTCGAGATGCTGAGACAGGAGGATCACTTGAAGCCAAGAGTTCAAGACCAACTTGGGGATGAGACTCCATCTCTACAAAAAAATTAAAATAAAAATTAGCTGGGCATGGTGGTGTGCAGCTAGCTAATAGAGATACCATTGCACATAACTGCACCCCAACCTGAGATAGAGTCTCCCTCTGTTGCCCAGGCTGGACTGCAGTGGCGCAATCTTGGCCACCCTGTGCCTCATGGGTTCAAGCAATTCTCGTGCCTCAACCTCCCAAGTAGCTGAGATTAAAGGCATGTGTCACCAGGCCCAGCTTAATTTTTTATATTTTAGTAGAGACGGGGTTTCGCTATTTCGAGAATAGCCAGGCTATTCTCGAACTCCTGGCCTCAAGTGATCTGCCCATCTTGGCCTCCCAGAAGTGCTGAGATTATAGGCGTGAGCCATTGTGCCCAGCCTAAACAATTTAATTTTTAATTAAAAACTATATGGCAACATGAATAAACCTAGTATTAATGTATTACAAGTAATAGCAAGAAAAGGTAGTTTTGTTACAGAGCCATGCCAAATATTGTAACTGTAATGCCCAAATACTAGATTTTTAAAGTAATCATATTGTTTTTATTTCACAATGTTAAATTCTTTTTTGATAGGTAATGGAATATCTCATTGGGGGAGATGTCAAGTCTCTCCTACATATATATGGTTATTTTGATGAAGAGATGGCTGTGAAATATATTTCTGAAGTAGCACTGGCTCTAGACTACCTTCACAGACATGCAATCATCCACAGGTAAAGACCAACTTTTCTCCAAATTATTACTTAAAAATTCAAGTAATCAAATTATATATTTGAGTCTCAAATATTCACGGTAACCACTTGCACTTACTTCCAGGTTATCTAAAGTTTACTAGTGACTTGTATTCGTTTAGAAATTAACTCTTCTTTCATCTCCCTGTGTTTTTAAAAATATATTGCTTTGAACATGAGTATAGCATGTATTTATTTATTTTTGTATTTATTTACATTTTTATTTATCTTTTTCTTTGTTGAGACAGGGTCTCACTTTGTCACCCAGGTTGTGGAGTGCAGTGGCTTGATCTTGGCTCACTACAGCCTCGACCTCTGGGGCTCAAGCAATCCCCCTGCCTTAGCCTCCCAAGTGTCTGGGACCAGAGGCATGTGCCATTACTCCTGACTTTGTGTGTGTGTGTTTAGAGACAAGGTTCCCAGGCTGCTGTTTAACTCCTGGGCTCAAGGGATCCTCCCACCTCAGCCTCCCAAAATGCTACAATTACAGGCATGAGCTACCACGCCCCACTAAGTATGGCATTTTATGTGAAGAGTATTGAATCCTTTCTGCTGCTCTGCATTATACAGAAGTGCTGTATTTTGTAGTCCAACTGATTTACAATGTTTTTCTCTATGCAAAGAAAGTCAGATTAAGTGACTTATTAAATCTCAATCGTACCTTCCTTTAAGAAGGTAAATGTAGGCCAGGTGCAGTGGCTCATGCCTATAATCCCAGCACTTTGGGAGGCTGAGGTGGGTGGATCACCTGAGGTTGGGAGTTCGAGACCGGCCTGGACAACATGGTGAAACCTTTTCTCTACTAAAAATACAAAAATTAGCCAAGTGTGGTGGTGGATGCCTGTAATCCCAGCTACTTGGGAGCCTGAGACAGGAGAATTGCTTGAATCCGGGAGGCGGAGGTTGCAGTTAGCTGAGATTGTGCCATTGCACTCCAGCCTGGGTGACAAGAGTGAAACTCCATCAAAAAAAAAAAAAAAAAGAAGGTAAATGGTAAATATAAATTTGAACTGGCTTGAGATTGATTTTATCTAATAAGGTTTCTTTATTTTAATGGAATATCTAACCAATGATACCAAAAATAATCTAGTATAAATTTATCTTTTTTGTCGATTCTGATAAACGGCACAAAAGATGTTTTGCTTTTAAGAGATGTTTTCTGTACTCTTCAAAGCCATCAGTGACATCTTCATTTTGGAGGAAATAAATAGGGCTTGCCTCCTTTGTAACTTTCTTTCTGGAAATTCTAACATTAAAACTAGCCCTTTTTTGGTTATCTACTATTTGCCTTTTATGTGTGCAGGGACTTGAAACCGGACAATATGCTTCTTTCTAATGAGGGTCATATTAAACTGACGGATTTCGGCCTTTCAAAAGTTACTTTGAATAGAGGTAAGAAAAATATCGAGTAAGTACCTTTTTAAAACATCCAACAGGCCAGGCATGGTGGCTCATGCCTGTAATCTCAGCACTTTGGGAGGCCGAGGCAGGCAGATCACCTGAGGTCAGGAGTTGGAGACCAGCCTAGCCAATGTGGCAAAACCCCATCTCTACTACAAGTACAAAAATTAGCTTGGCGTGGTGGCACGCGCCTGTAGTCCCAGCTACTTAGTAGGCTGAGGCAGGAGAATTGCTTGAAACTGGGAGGCGGAGCTTGCAGTGAGCCAAGATCGTGACACTGCACTCTAGCCTGGGGGGACAGAGTGAGACTCCATCTCAAAAAAAAAAAACATACTGTATTCTCTATTAGAAAGGGTACATGGATGGGAAAGTATTAATAATGAAAATAACCAGAAATTGGACTTATAAACTCTGGAATTATAACTATTAGTATTTGAAAATATATGCAGATCTACAGTTTTTCATGTGGAAGTACAAAGTTCAACAGTTATGAACACCTAAAACTTTTTACTAAGTTTAATAAAATCTGATCTGTGCTGATGTAGGGGTATTTATGGTCTTTCGTTTGTTTGTTTTGAGATGGGGTTTTTGCTGTTTCCCAGGCTGGAGTTCAATGGCGTGATCTCGGCTCACTGCAACATCTACCTCCCAGGTTCAAGCAGTTCTCCTGCCTCAGCCTTCTGAGCAGCTGGGATTATAGGCACCCACCACCACGCCCAGCTAATTTTTTTCTTTTAGTAGAGATGAAGTTTCACCACATTGGGCAGGCTGGTCTCAAACTCCTGACCTCAGATGGTTCACCTGCCTCAGCCTCCCAAAGTGCTAGGATTACAGGCATGAACCACCGTGCCTGGCCAGGGGTATTTATAGTCTGTTGATCCCAGTTCATGTGATTAGTCATATGATTTGCCACTAGGGATATTTCATAATATGCAGTATATTTACCGCATTACTTTTCTAAAATCAACATTTTTTAATTGTGATTTCAAAGAAATCTGACTTTGAAATCTTATTTTGAAATCTGATTCTAAGGATTTCAGATAAGCTATTGGAAAATATCACAAAGGACAAAAAATTTGCATTAAGATAAAATTGTTGATAAATTTAAGTCACTTTGTATATCATAAGGGTCTAATTTTAATAAAACTTTTTTTGTAAAATATCGTATATGTTTTATAAAATATCGTATTATTATTCTTATCACTTCATCAATGTGAGGCATAAATGAAATTTGTTGTTAAAACTTTCAGTATACTTTCATTTATTTATTTTATTATTATTATTATTATTTTTTGAGATGGAGTCGTGCTCTGTTGCCCGGGCTGGAATGCTAGAGTACAGTGGCACGATCTTGGCTTACTGCAAGCTCTCCCTCCTGAGATCACGCCATTCTCCTGCCTCAGGCTCCGAGTAGCTGGGACAACAGGGACCCGCCACCATGCCTGGCTAATTTTTTTATTTTTAGTAGAGATGGGGTTTCACCGTGTTAGCCAGGATGGTCTCGATCTCCTGACCTCATAATCCACCCACCCCAGCCTCCCAAAGTGTTGGGATTACAGGCGTGAGCCACCGCGCCTGGCCTATTCATTTGTTAATTTATTTATTTTGAGACAGAGTCTTGCTCTATCACCCAGGCTGGAGGACAGTGGCGTGATCTCGGCTCACTACAACCTTTGCCTCCCGGGCTCAAGTGATTCTCTTGCCTCAGCCTTCCGAGTAGTTAGGACTGCAGGCATGAGCCACCACACCCAGCTAATTTTAAAAAGTCATGTATCATATAAGTACATTAGAGTTCTTGGATTATTTTTTGTTTGTTTGTTTAAGAGACAGGGTCTCACTGTATTACCCAGGCTAGAGTGCAGTGATGTGATCATAGCTCACTATAGCCTCGAACTCCGGGGAAAAGCAGTTCTTCCACCTCGGCCTCCCCAGTAGCTGGGGCTACACAGGTGCTTGCTGTAATACCCAGCTAGTTTTTAAATTGTAGAGATAGGTCTCACTCTATCACTCTATCTTGTTGCCCAAGCTGGTTTCAACCTCCTGGGCTCATGGGATCCTCTCCATTTGGCTTCCCAAAGTGCTAGGATTACAGGTGTGAGCCACCACGCCTGGATAAGAACATTAGACTTCTCTTACCATTTTTTATATCTAAGTGGAATAGTATAGTATTATGTGTCATTGTTGAATTCTTTTAAAATACTATGCACTGAAACATGCTAACAATCTGGGTCAGTTTCTATCTTGACCTAGGCTTAAACATATTAGCTAACATGAGGGGCCCAAAATTAATATTGATTCCATACCATCTCCTTATTTATTTATTTAGTTTTTGAGATAGAGTTTTGCTCTGTCGCCCTGGTTGGAGTGCAGAAGCGCAATTTCAGCTCACTGCAACCTCCGCCTCCCGGGTTTAAGTGATTCTCCTGCCTCAGCTTCCTGAGTAGCTGAGATTACAGGTGCCCACTACTACGACCAGCTAATTTTTGTATTTTTAGTAGAGACAGGGTTTTACCATGTTGGCCAGGCTGGTCTCGAACGCCTGACCTCAAGTGATCCATCTGCCTCAGCCTCCCAAGGTACTGGCATAACAGGCGTGAGCCACCGCGCCCGGCCACCGTCTCCTTTTTTAACATTTGGTTTACAAAAAATTTATTGTTGCCATATATATAACATTCATTTTTAGTCAATAGGAGGTAAAGGTTTTTAATTAATTTATATATTTTTCTTTGCATATATAGATATTAATATGATGGATATCCTTACAACACCATCAATGGCGAAACCTAGACAAGATTATTCAAGAACCCCAGGACAAGTGTTATCACTCATCAGCTCGTTGGGATTTGTACGTACTTGAAAAGAAAATTTGAACATGACGTGCCCTTTCATGATCACCACTTAAAATTTAAAATTACCTTTAAAAAATATATCAAGGCCGGGCGTGGTGGCTCATGCCTATAATCCCAGCACTTTGGGAGGCCGAGGTGGGCAGATCACAAGGTCAGGAGATTGAGACCATCCTGGCTAACACGGTGAAACCCCATCTCTACTAAAAATACAAAAAAAATTAGCCGGGCGCGGTTGCGGGCACCTGTAGTCCCAAGCTAAGTCGGGAGGCTGAGGCAGGAGAATGGCATGAACCCAGGAGGTGGAGCTTTCAGTGAGCCAAGATGGGGCTACTGCACTCCAGCCTGGGCGAGAGTGTGAGACTCCGTCTCAAAAAAAAAAAAAAGATCA
This sequence comes from Macaca nemestrina, assembly GCF_043159975.1. NCBI lineage: Eukaryota > Metazoa > Chordata > Mammalia > Primates > Cercopithecidae > Macaca > Macaca nemestrina. The sequence goes on along the minus strand of NC_092133.1, from coordinate 116,865,361 downwards.
AAATAGATTTAAATATCAGGCAATTGGATTTACTTTAGCAGTTTGTCTGCATACGTGGTATAACAGTCTATATACTTAGGTGGTGTTTTGGGGAAGGTAAACCTGTTTTTATTTTTCTCTTTTTAATAGAACACACCAATTGCAGAAAAAAATCACGACTCTGCAAACATCCTTTCAGCCTGTCTATCTGAAACATCACAGCTTTCTGAAGGACTCGTATGCCCTATGTCTATAGATCAAAAGGACACTACTTCTTATTCTAGCAAGTTACTAAAATCATGTGAGTATAAAATAAAAGGTAGGCCAGCCATGGAGGCTTACACCTATAATGCTACCACATTGGGAGGCTGAGGCAGGATTTCTTTCTTTTTGAGATGGAGTCTCACTCTGTTGCCCAGGCTGGAGTGTAGTGGCGTGATCTCAGCAGCTCACTGCAAGCCAAGAGTTCAAGACCAGCCTGAGCAACAAAGTGAGACTTCATCTCTACAAAAATTAGCCGGGCATGTTGGCGCACACTTGTGGTCCCAGCTACATTGGAGGCTGAGGCAGGAGGATCACTTGAGCCCAGGAGGTTGAGGCTGCAGTGAGCCATAATAGCACCATTGCACTCCACCCTTGGTGACAGCATGATACCCTACCTTAAAAAAACAAAAAACTGCTCCAAAATTCAAAACATTTTGAGTACCAACATGACACCCAGCATTTTGGGAGACCAAGGCGGGCAGATCACTTAAGGTCAGGAGTTCGAGACCCGCCTGGCCAACATGGTAAAACCCTGTCTTTACTAAAAATACAAAAATTAGCTGGTCATGGTGGTGGGCACCTGTAATCCCAGCTACTCAGGAGGCTGAGGCAGGAGAATCGCTTGAACACAGAAGGCAGAGGTTGCAGTGAGCTGAGATCGTGCCATTGTACCCCAGCCTGGGTGACAGTGAGACTATCTCAAAACCAACCAACAAACAAGCAATTTACCATTATTTGTTTGCTTTATCCAGTAGTATTTTTTAAAAATCCCTTATAAGTGTGTATAATTCACATTTGTAAGTGCATAAACCTCAGTGTTACAATAAATACAAGTTGAATTAAATACAAGTGTTAAATACAAGTTGAATTAAATACAAGTGTTAAATACAAGTTGAACTGAGTAAATTTAGTCATATTCTAACCTTATAGCACATCTGGATATACCACATCAATAATGTTCCTTTGTCAGGAATGGGTTCAAATTGGATGATAGATACTCCAAATTGATTTGCTCCTAGTTATACATTAATTTGGTGGCTCACATCTGTAATCACAGCACTTTGGGAGGCTGAGGCGAGAGGATCACTTGAACCCAGGAGTTTGAGACCAGCCTGGGCAATATAGTGAGACCACCATCTCTAAAAAAAATTTAAAGCATTAGCCAGATTTGGTGGTCCTCACCACTCAGGAGGCTGAGATGAGACTATTGCTTGAGCCCAGGAGGTCAAGGCGGCAGTGAGGGTAGTCATACCACTGCACTCTAGCCTGGATGACAGAGGGAGATCCTGCCGTGAATCAGTCAATAAATCCACCATTCCCTTGTTCTTATTCTTTACTGTATGAATGTTAAGGGGATTTTGTTTGGTTCTAACTTTCACAGCAGTACTTATATCTAAACATAGTGGGATATGTTTAGATATATTAATAGTATGTGTATCTAAACATAATGGGAAGCATGCCAGCTGTTCTTTTGGACTAGATAGTGTTTACAAATAGTTCTGATATGTAATTCTTACTATGTAATTCTTAATACTTTGCTTAATTATCTGTAAAGATTCAGGTTCAGTAAGGAACTAAGAAAGCTGTAACATAGAATTCAGTATTGTCTCTTCTCTGTAGGTCTTGAAACAGTTGCCTCCAACCCAGGAATGCCTGTGAAGTGTCTGACTTCTAATCTACTCCAGTCTAGGAAAAGGCTGGCCACATCCAGTGCCAGTAGTCAATCCCACACCTTCATATCCAGTGTGGAATCAGAATGCCACAGCAGTCCCAAATGGGAAAAAGATTGCCAGGTTTGAGGGACATTTATCTTAATGAAAACCAATTATGTATGTCAAATGAATGATAGAAACATACCTTTTCATATAAATTCCATAAAGAAACGAAATTGTTACATGAATGGCAGTCATGGTATTAATCAGAAATTCATTTTCCTGCACACTCTATCAAATTCTTTTGAAATATTTCATTTCTCATTCAATTGTGACATTGTTCTTGCTTGATTATATAATGAGATCCCTGCAGTAAATTGATAGTAAATGCTTGGCTTCTGTATGTCTAGGTGGACCTCACTTGTTTTTAAAAGTCCTTCCCATGATACAGACATTGGCTTGTTGGTTTTGTTTTATTTTGTTTTTAACCTATATCATTTTAAAACTCATACTACCTCCTTCTATACTATTTCCTGCCAGTTTCTTGTTTAATGGAATGGTAACTCTTCTGGATCAGAAATAACTTTTAGACCAGAAAGGTAATGTGGGTGTGCCCTTAAAGTATCTATTCTGAGGATATTGCTTGCCAAATGAATGGATTTACTTAAAGTTACTTTACTTAACTTATGTATTGTTTTTGCCTTTTTAAACAGTTATTAGAGCTAATAGATATTAAAGGTGATAGGAACTAAAATTTAAAATCATAATAAGGTTTCCTTCATAGAGTACCGATAAAATAATGATAGATTAGGATAACACTAATATCCAAAGAATAAACCTTATATTTGTTAAGATAATTTTGATTCTATTTGCTGCTTATTCTCAGCAATAGAATTTTATTATTATTGGATATTTGTATTTTATAAGCAAGATCAAATTAACTTTTAACTAAGCCAGAATTTCTTAATCTTTTTTCCTTCTCTTGTTATAAAGTAAGGTAGTATATTCTGCAAGATAAACAGATTTCCATTCCTAGTACTATTATTGCACTCCTTTCCTATTGAAGAAAACATATTGTTTACTATTTCAAATTACATGCAGCTTTACCATCTTCCTCCCACTTCTGCATCCCTGAGGGATGCAACGGTGGGATTATAGTGGTGCTTCTCAAGTTATGATTAGAGGAATGATAAGGCACCCTCTGAAAAACCTTATACTGATCCCCACATGCATCATTTTCTGTGCTTGCAGATCAGTGAGATATAATTCAAGAATATCCTTTTTTAGGCCAGACGTGGTGGCTCATGCCTGTAATCCCAGCACTCTGGGAGGCCAAGGCGTGTATATCACCTAGGTCAGGAGTTTGCGACCAGCCTGGCCAACATGGCAAAACCCTGTCTCTACTAAAAATACAAATATCAGCTGGGTGTGGTGGCAGGTGCCTGTAATCCCAGCTACTCAGGAGGCTGAGGCAGGAGAATTGCTTGAACCCGGGAGGCAGAGGTTGCAGTGAGCGGAGATCATGACTCCAGACTGGGCAACAAGAGCAAGACTCCATCTTCAAAAAAAAAAAAAAAATCCTTTTTGCTTGTGACCAAGTGCTCATTATTATTACTAAGTTAATGATAGTTAATAAAGTTTACTATTTATACATCAAAAATAAGCACTATTAGAGTTTACTTAAGACTCACTCTACTTGACTAATCTTGTAAAAATCTTGATCACCAAGCACCAATTTGCAATATTATGTATAAAGCTGAGTACCCACAGATAGATAGTTGGAATTCAGAAAAAAACATATCATTATTAATGCATTATCAGTTCATCTTGACAATGGATTTTAATTTCTGCTCTTTGGGGTTTGTAATTATTAATTACCATTAATGTCACTTCATCCTTAGCTTGGTTTTTAATACTTATATGAAGTGATACATAGTTACATTAACAATATTTTAGGTCTATAATTTTTCATTGACTAAATTTCAAGCCCTGTGTATTTTGCAGTTTGAAACAGAATCATCCAGACCAGGTGTGGTAGCTTAGGCCTATAATCTCAGCACTTTGGGAGGCCTAGGCAGGTGGATCACCTGAGGTCAGGAGTTTGAGACTAGCCTGGCCAACATACTGAAACCCCATCTCCATTAAAAAAAAAAAATGCAAAAATTAGCCGGGCATGGTGGTGTACCCCTGTAATCCCAGCTACTTGGGAGGCTGAGGTGGGAGAATTACTTGAACCCAGGAGGTGGAGGCTGCAGTGAGCTGAGATCGCACCACTGCACTTCAGCCTGGGTGACAGAGCAAGACACTGTTTCAAAAAAAAACAAACAAAAAAAACCCAGAATCATCCATATACCTATTGCAAAATACATATGTACATAATGCAGCCTTACCCCCAAGTATGCCTGAATATGTTGCCTGTTAATTTGTCCTGTTTAAGTAACCTGTGATATACTATCAAAATAAGTATTATAGAATAATTTATTTAAATTTTAGACCATTTCATTCAGAATAATGTATATAAGCTTATAATTGTTTATATTGCTTTTTAATTCTCTGTTGTTTATTTTTTCCATTCAAAAGTGGGAACAGGTAGCATAATAGTTTATGGGGTCGTTTATCCTACCTTAGTGGACCACAGTTAAAAGGTCAAAGAATATCAGCTTTATATAACTAAAACGAATATTTTTTTCCCTCTTAGGAAAATGACGAAGCATTGGGCCCAACAATGATGAGTTGGAATACAGTTGAAAAGTTATGCGCAAAATCTCCAAATGCCATTGAGACAAAGGGTTTCAATAAAAAGGATCTTGAGTTAGCTCTTTCTCCCATTCATAACAGCAGTGCCCTTCCCACCACTGGACGCTCTTGTGTAAACCTTGCTAAAAATTGCTTATCTGGGGAAGTTTCTTGGGAAGCAGTAGAACTGGATGTAAATAATATAAATATGGACACTGACACAAGACAGTCAGGTTTCCATCAGTCACGTCAGTGGGCTGTGGATTCTGGTGGGATATCTGAAGAGCACCTTGGGAAAAGAAGTTTAAAAAGAAACTTTGATTTGGTTGACTCCAGTCCTTGTAAAAAAATCATACAGAATAAAAAAACTTGTGTAGAGTATAAGCATAACGAAATGATAGATTGTGATACAAATCAAAATACAGGCTTAACAGTTGAAGTTCAGGACCTGAAGCTATCAGTGCACAAAAGTCAACAAAATGACTGTGCTAATAAGGAGAACATTGTCAATTCTTTTACTGATAAACAACAAACACCAGAAAAATTACCAATACCAATGATAGCAAAAAACCTTATGTGTGAACTGGATGAAGATTGTGAAAAGAATAGTAAGAGGGACTACTTAAGTTCTAGTTTTCTATGTTCTGATGATGATAGAGCTTCCAAAAATATTTCTATGAACTCTGATTCATCTTTTCCTGGAATTTCTATAATGGAAAGTCCATTAGAAAGTCAGCCCTTAGATCCAGATAGAAGCATGAAAGAATCCTCTTTTGAAGAATCAAATATTGAAGATCCACTTATTGTATCACCAAATTGCCAAGAAAAGACCTCACCAAAAGGTGACGAGAACCCTGCTGTACAAGAGAGTAACCAAAAAATGTTAGCTCCTCCTTTGGAGGTGCTGAAAACGTTAGCCTCTAAAAGAAATGCTGTAGCTTTTCGAAGTTTTAACAGTCATATTAATGCATCCAATAACTCAGAACCATCCAAAATGAACATGACTTCTTTAGATGCAATGGATATTTCGTGTGCCTACAGTGGTTCATATCCCATGGCTGTAACCCCTACTCAAAAAAGAAGATCCTGTATGCCGTATCAGGTATATTTATAACTTTCTAACACTTTGTTTTTTGGATTTTAGAAAAACTATGAAGACAGACATTTGCCTCTAAGCTAGACTGTGCGGTATTAATCACATAGTTTTGTTCTTATTGAGAATCTATGGGCTGTTGTAAGTTTTTACCCAGAAAGGTAAAGCTGGTAGAAATCATGTTTATTATTTTTAGTTGTAATGCCTCCTTCCATTTGTGTAGTTTTATGTACTTTTCAAAGAAAATACAATCACATATTTTCACTTGATCCCTACAGTACTATGAGATGCAAAATTACTATTATTATTATCATTTTTGAGACAGAGTCTCGTTCTTTTGCCCAGGCTGGAGTGCAGTAGTGTGATCTTGGCTCATTGCAGACTTCACTCCCCAGGTTCAAGCGATTCTCCTGCCTCAGCCTAATCCCGAGTAGCTGGAATTACAGGGGCCTACCACCACACCTGGCTAATTTTTGTATTTAGAATAGAGACGGCATTTCACCATGTTGCCCAGGCTGATCTCAAACTCCTGACCTCAAGCAATCCGCCCACCTCGGCCTCCTAAAGTGCTGGGATTACATGTGTGAGCCACCGCACCCGGCCAGAGATACAAAATTAAAGTCCACTCTACCTTACTGCCTTCCAAGGACATATTTAGATGATCTCTTTTCTTAACAGAATAAAAGTTGAAAAATATACGTTTCTTTTTTTTTTTTTTTTGTGAGACGGAGTCTCGCTCTGTCGCCCAGGCTGGAGTGCAGTGGCATGATCTCGGCTCACTGCAACCTCTGCCCCTCCAGGTTTAAGCAGTTGTCTGCCTCAGCCTCCTAAGTAGCTGGGATTACAGGTGCCCGCCACCATGCTCAGCTAATTTTTTGTATTTTTAGTAGAGACAGGGTTTCACCATCTTGGCCAGGCTGGTCTTGAACTCCTGACGTCATGATCCACCTGCCTCGACCTCCCAAAGTGCTGGAATTACAGGCGTGAGCCACCGCGCCCGGCCTCAGTGGCTCTTCTTAAGCTTGTATTATCCATGCTATCAGTCTTCTTGCATATTTTTTCATTGAACGTTTTTCTTGCAGACTTTTTTACTGTTTCTTATCCAGATCTTATTGGAATAATCAATGTCATCTAAGCTTTTGAACTTCACTAGATAAAAGGACGTTTTAATAATTATAACTAATGCATTCATTTTCAAAACATCAAAAATTTGACTACATCTCTTATGCTTAGTAGCCTATAAGCTAGTTATTTGGCTTGTGTGTTTTACCGTTTCCTATTCAGTGTAAAAGGAATTAAGATATTTGTTATCTCTTAAACACTTTTTGAATTAGCAGACCCCAAATCAGATCAAGTCGGGAACTCCGTACCGAACTCCGAAGAGTGTGAGAAGAGGGGCAGCCCCCGTTGATGATGGGCGAATTCTAGGAACCCCAGACTACCTTGCACCCGAGCTGTTACTAGGCAGGGCCCATGGTAAGGCTTGCATGTCTTGAGTTTTTGAAGTGTTATCTGTCACTACGTTATCTTTCAAGGTTAAATTTTTAAATATTTCTTCAGTACTTACATTACCTAAAGTAAAAGAAAATGAGCTCATCCAGTACTCTCATATTTATATGGCATTTATCATAGGAAAATAAAATAACAGTGGCCATGGCTATCCCACTCCCTGAATGTAAAAGACCAGACGCTAGAGTACATGCAGTCATTTGTCCTTTGCCTTCTGGTTCAGTCTCAATGTTCCAGAAAAGCCACACCTGCCACCCTTGATATTATCTTACCTCTTTTTTTTTGTTTTTTTGTTTTTTATTTTTTATTTTTGAGACAGAGTTTCTCTTTTGTCACCCAGGCTGGAGTGCAATGGCGCGATCTCGGCTCACTGCAATCTCTGCCTCCCAAGTTCAGGTGATTCTCTGTCCTCAGCCTCCTGAGTAGGTAGGATTATAGTTGTCCACCACCGTGCCCGGCTAATTTTTGTATTTTTAGTAGAGACAGTTTCGCCATGTTGGCCAGACTAATCTTGAACTCCTGACCTCAGGTGATCCGCCTGCCTTGGCCTCCCAAAGTGCTGGGATTACAGGCATGAGCCACCGCACCCTGCCTGTCTTACCTCTTAATGTTTCTTCAGGTTGGATGGAGTTTGGGCTCGGTACTACAATGCTGGGTCTAAATTTCTGTTCTAAATAGGCTTCTGCAGAAGCCTATTCCTGTTTAGAACTTACTCTCACTTATATCCTTACCAGAAGAGTCAAACCAGAAATGAACCATCATCCTTCAAAACAGAACATAAGAATAAAAAGATAGGGCCGGGCACGGTGGCTCACACCTTTAATCCTAGCACATTGGGAGTCTGAGGCGGGTGGATCCCTTGAGGCCAGGAGTTCAAGACCAAGCTGGCCAACATGGTGAAACCTCACCTCTACTAAAAACACAACAACTAGCTGGGCATGGTGGTGCATGCCTGTAATCCCAGCTATTTGGGAGGCTGAGGCATAAGAATTGCTTGAACCTGGGAGGCCAACGTTGCAATAAGCCAAGATCGCGCCACTACACTCCAGCCTGGGCGACAAAGCAAGACTCTGTCTCAAATAAAAAAAAAAGAATAAAAAGATGACATTTTCACCTATATTCTTTTCTTCCCTTTCTCTCTTTGAAAATGGTTCCCTTCTTACATTCTGAAATGAACTGTATTCATTTTCCTAGGGACGCTGTAGCACAAACTGAGTGTCTCAAACCAATAAAACTTCACTGTTTCACAGTTCTAGAAGCTAGAGGTCCAAAATCAGGTGTCCACAGGGCTATTCTCCCCCTGAAACCTGTAGGGAAATCCTTCTTTGCCTCTTCCTGGCTTCTGGTGGTTCGCTGGCAATCCTCACTGGTGTTCCTTGACTTGAAGATGCCTCATTGCAGTTCTCCCTCTTTCTGTGATGGTGTTCTCCCTGTGTCTCTATCATCACAGGGCTGGCTTCTTAGAAGGACACCAGTCATTAGGAGCCCATCTTACTCCAGTATGACTTCATCTTAACCTAGTTAATCATATTTGCAAAAACCCATTTCCAAATAAGGTCATTCTTAGGTGCTGGGGGTTAGGACTTCAACATACCTTTTTTGGGAGGGACACAGTTCAGCCCATTACATGAAACCCTTCTACATGTTGATGTTACTTAATTCCCTTTTCTTTGAGCTCTTTTCATGATCATCTGTTTCATCCTCCCCACCCCACCTCTCACACCCTTTCTTCTGTTTTTATTTCCTTGCCGACTTTTATCCTCAGCCTGAAAATAAATTTCCACTCTTGTCTTCCCCTCACTGCCTAACTTCTCAAAGGTTTCCTCTTTCTTTGATTATTTTGCTCTGGCAATTTGATCATCATCTCACTATTTAACTGAAAATTATTTTATTTATTATTTATTTATTTAGAGATGGAGTTTAGCTCTAGTTGCCCACGCTGGAGTGCAGTGGCACAATCTCAGCTCACCACAACCTCCGTCTCCCAGGTTCAAATGATTCTCCTGCCTCAGCCTCCCGAGTAGCTGGGATTATAGGCATGTGCCACCACCATGCCCGGCTAATTTTGTATTTTTAGTAGAGATGGGGTTTCTCCATGTTGGTCAGGCTGGTCTTGAACTCCTGACCTCAGGTGATCCGCCTGCCTCAGCCTTCCAAAGTGCTGGGATTACAGGCGTGAGCCACCGTGCCCTGCCTAACTGAAACTTCTTAATGGGCACCAGCGATTTCCTTATTGTCAAATCCAGTCGTCTCTTCTCATTCCCCTGACCTCTGTTCCTGCTCTTCAGTTCCTTCCTTACCTCTTCTAAATTTAGTTCGAGATTCTGCCCTTACGCTTTTTGCCCTACACGTGCTCCCTGTTCATCTCATCACTCCCATGACTTCAATTGTCACCTCCATGTTGATGATTCCCAAATCTCTGTCTCTAATCCTGACCTTCTTTAGGCAGCAGACACACAGCCAATCTGGCTATTCAGTATTCTACTGGTCTTTCAAATGTTGGGTATCAAAAGTGGACTTGTGGGGCCTGGTGCTGTGGCCCCACAGCACTTTGGGAGGCCAAGGTGGGTGGATCACTTCAGGTCAGGAGTTCAAGACCAGCCTGGCCAACATGGTAAAACCCCATCTCTACTGAAAATACAAAAATTAGCCAGGCATGGTGGTGTGCGTCTGTAATGCCAGCTACTCAGGAGGCTGAGACAGGAAAATCGCTTGAACCTGGGAGGTGGAGGTTGCAGTGAGCCAAGACCATGCCACTGCACTCCAGACTGGGTGACAGAGCAAGACTCCATCTCAAAAAAAAGAAAGAAAAAGAAAAAACTGGGCTTATTATCCAGCTAGCTCTTCCTCTGTTCCCTACCTCAGTTTCATCAGCTTCATGGTGACACAATCTTTGTTCCTACATTCCAGCATTTAAATCCAGCCAATTAGATCTCTGCAGCGTTTCACCTCTCATTTTCTTCTCTGCCACTGTTCTCTTTAAGAACTCATCTTTCTCTTTTATTATTTTAGTGCCCTTCTATCTGGTCTCTTCAACTTCATCTTATTATCAATAATCATTGCCACCAGATTTTTCTTCCCAAACCATCACATGGCTCATTCTATTTCCCTTCTCAGAAAACTACAGTGGCTGCCTCTTAGCTGCTAAGTAAAATCCAAATTGATCATGGCATTTCAGGTTATAGCTCTCATACCAGCCTTGTCTCTCAAAGGGTCTCTTTATATGCCTTATGTTCCCATTCCATTTCTTAAATACATTTAATTTTCAGGTCTTCCTTATTTTGCTTGTGTATTTAAGCTTATTTGAGCAAAGCCAGTTTCCTAGTATCTTCCAGTCAAATTCTTCTCATTTCATCATTTCAAATGTTACCTCTTCCATAAAGCATCCCTTGATCAACTACTGGGAATTATTCACTTCTGTTACCTTATGAGAAACTGTTTAAAATATGACATTCTTCCTGTGTTGTAATTAATTGTTAATTTATCTCCACTACAAAAGCTTAAGAAAACTTGAGGAGACTGTGAGTTTTCTTTCTTTCCTTTTTTTTTTTTTTTGAGACAGAGTCTTACTTTGTCGCCCAGGCTAGAGTGCAGTGGCGCAGTCTCGGCTCACTGCAACTCCCGCCTCCTGGGTTCAAGCAATTGTCTGCCTCAGCCTCCCAAGTAGCTTACAGGCACCCGCCCCAATGCTTGGCTAATTTTTGTATTTTTAGTAGAGACAGGGTTTCACCATCATGGCCAGGCTGGTCTTGAACTCCTTACCTCATGATCCACCCAAAGTGCTCAGCCTCCCAAAGTGCTGGGATTACAGGCATGAGCCACTGCACCCAGCCAAGAGTGTGAGTTTTCTACCATCTGCACAGCACTCCTGAATTCCTTGGAAGCACTCAGTAACTGATATTACTAATCTCTATAATATTGGAAATAGACACATTTAATGTTCCTCTTTCTCTCTTAGCCAAAGCAAATAAATTCCTGTGAGCACTGATTTTTATATAGTGCCTCTTTTGCTCTGTCACAGATTTGCTAGCCCATTTTCTGTATTATAATTTGCATTATCTCTAAGGACAGAATGTGAAAGTAAGCTTCAAACATAAAGATGTATTTTATAGCATCTTGCCACTGTTGTAGTGAGACATCTAGCTCCCTCAGCTAAACAACATGCTGACAACATGCTGAGACCCAACCATGACCTTCCTGATGCCCCTCCATCTTGCCTTTCAGCAGAGATGAGCCAGGGACTCTGTCCTGAGTTTTCCATAACTTTATGTGCACCTTTTTGTTTCAGCTTAGTGTGTTAAAATTCTCTGTATTGTCTCTCCCAGAGTAGGCTGGTTTCTCTTTGGGAAAAGAGATTTTCCTTAATCCTCTTTGTATCTTTTATATCTGGCACAATACCTGGTGCCCAGTTCAGTGAATGAAGAGGGAAGGGACTCTAATAATTTTAATGCAATGTACCTAACTACTGTTTTCTTACATGCAGGATTTCTGACTTCTGGTGAGTGAGCTTCTCTATAAAGTAATGTGGCAAAGCACATTAAACTGAACAGTCAAAGTATAACTAGATCACATTGCATAAAAAATTATTTTTCCTTTTAGCTCACTTGTGAAATACAAAAATGAACTGTCTTCTGTCTTCTCAGCAGCGAGACATCCAGAGAGGTGGTTCTTCTCTGTGAAAAGAAATGTAGGCCTGACGCATTTTTCATTAACTTCCAAAGGTAGCACAGAGTGAAGATAAAGTCTTTTTTATTACAACAGAAGAAATAGTATTGATACAAATATTAAAAATGGCTGGCACTGTGGCTTACATCTATAATGCTAACACTTTGGGAGGCTGAGTCAGGTAGGTCACCTGAGGTTAGGAGTTCGAGACCAGCCTGCCCAACATGGCGAAACCCTGTCTCCACTTAAAAAAAGACAAAAATTAGCTGGATGTGGTGGCTCATGCCTGTAATCCTAGCTACTCAAGAGGCTGAGGCAGGAGAATCACTTGCACCCGGGTGGCGGAGGTTGCAGTGAGCTGAGACTGCACCACTGCGCTCCAGCCTGGGTGACAGAGCGAGACTCCATCTCAAAAAAAAAAAATTAACAATTACAGAAGGGCTCTAATTTTCCAAATCTTTTATTATCATTAGAAAATAAAAAAGTGTAACAATATCAACATATCCTATAAACTAAAGGAGTGAGTTTTGAATTAGAAAGCCAGCAATGTAAAACAAGTCTGTTCTTTTTCTGTGGCTAATAACGTATAATTGCAAAGTTTTATTCCACTATGTGATCTTCTTAGACTTTGACTTAAGTATATGGGTATGTGTGGCATATCCATGCAGAAATCATGTATTTTTTTTTTTTTTTTAACACAAGTATATTTTAGCTGAGCTGGTAAAAGGGGCCTAATTTCTAACCTAATAAGTAAAATAAGTACATTTTTTTTTCCTAATTCCCCCTACTTTTCTGTTATTTGGTTACATTATCTAATCTGTTGGGATAATCCTTTCTCAGTGCTGCTTGAAAGGCCTACTAACTGAGGTGGTTTGTATGTTTTTATAGTATTATAGAAATAGAAACCTATAGAATATTTGCATTTTGTGTTCCTTTAAGGGAAGATGGGATTATATGGCTTGCAGGTAAAATGGCACTCTAAATGCATGCAGCTATTTTTCCTAAGATCAGATTCCACAATGCTTTCCTAGTTGTCTTCAAATGGAATGGTGGCAGTTTTTTAACCACAATAAAGAATTTTGTGAAGTTGTCTTTAAAGAGTAACTTTCAGGCAAATTTAGCACTAGACAAGGATCCCTATTCTTAATTTATATTGAAGTTATCCATTTTTCAACTAAAATTAACCTTTTCTTAGGAAACACTTTATTCATAGAACTAAAGTATAAACTAGTTTATGGTTTATAAGATCATATTTTAAATTACTGTTAAAAACATCTCTGTGGCCGGGTGCAGTGGCTCACGCCTTTAATCCCAGCACTTTGGGAGACTGAGGCAGACAGATCACGAGGTCAGGAGATTGAGACCATCCTGGCTAACATGGTGAAACCTCGTCTCTACTAAAAAAACAGAAAAGAATTAGCTGGGTGTGGCGGTGGGCGCCTGTAGTCCCAGCGACTCGGGAGGCTGAGGCAGGAGAATGGTGTGAACCCAGGAGGCAGAACTTGCAGTGAGCTGAGATCGCACCACTGCACTGCAGCCTGGGCGACAGAGTGAGACTCCTTCTCAAAAAACAAACAACAACAAAAAACTTTGTATGTAAATGTTGCATCCAATGAATATTTTATTTAGAAATCAATTTTACCTATTTCTTAAGACATCTCCTACTTATATCTTGAAACCGTAGTTTAAGTGAATACTCTTTGCTAAACTAATTTGTCCCTCTGTGTTCCTAAAAGGAATAAAGCCCCATTAAACTACTCTGTAAGTAAGGCCTTCCCTAGTTACCAGGCTTTCTTTCAATTACTATAAATGTTGCTGCCTTATCTCATACCTTGTGCAGGATACAGAATAATCATGTAAATGTTTACATTTCCTGATATGAAATTGAGTAGTAGTCTGCCTATTTTAGAGAATAATTTTAGGATTTAGGATACATAACATATCCAGAATGTCAGAAATTATTAATAAATGAAAAAAATGGCTTTATCTTTTCTTTAATCAGCTGTGGTAATTGGTAATCTAAACTTCTTGGAAAATAAAGAGGAAAGCAGTTATCACATTGCCCAAGTGAAAGCAATGTGGGTTTTTGCACTTTTGATAATGCCAAAATGTGCACATATTAATGTTGCAGATAGTGACTATCTGGGGCTGACAGTGTGGGCGATAAAGGAATTGACCAAGACAGTCGTAGGTAAAGAAAGGCAGGTTTATTAGAGGAAGTAGGAAAACACATTGTAAGGATGCAACGAGCAAGTCACCGAGAGGGGAGCTGATTCCAAGGAGACAAAGGCTTGCTAGAGATGTTATAGGATGGTGCTTGTGCTAGAGAAGGCTGTGTGCTATACTGATAATGCCAAGGTTGCAGTAAGCTAACTCACATTTTTCTTTTCTTTTCTTTTCTTTTTTTTTTTTTTTTTTTTTGAGACAGTCTTACTCTGTCGCCCATGCTGGAGTGCAGTGGCGTGACGTGATCGAGGCTTGCAACCTCTGCCTCCCAGGTTCAGGCAATTCTCCTGCCTCAGTCTCCTTAGTAGCTGGGATTACAGGCATGTGCCACCACACCTGGCTAATTTTTCTATTTTTAGTACACACAGCCACCATGTTGGCTGGGCTGGTCTTGGATTCCTGACCTCAGGTGATCCACCCTCCCCGGCCACCCAAAGTGCTGGGATTACAGGCATGAGCCACCGCACCCAGCTCTACCTTGCATTTTTCTATCAGTCAAGGGTCTGGTGATAGCTGGACACAGGACAATTGTGAGTTATTTGTATAGGAGGGCTGTACATCTTGGACCATGAAGAAAGGCAGACTTGCAGCTTATCGGCTTTTTCTTTTTGCTTCCTCCAGTCTGACCAGCCTAACTCCTTTTCCCTAATTAGGACTCCACAATTAATATTTCTGTTCATCACATATTTGTAGAGAATGCTTGCCACTTTAGCTGTTTCCTCTTCAATTACAGGTCCTGCGGTAGACTGGTGGGCACTTGGAGTTTGCTTGTTTGAATTTCTAACAGGAATTCCCCCTTTCAATGATGAAACACCGCAACAAGTATTTCAGAATATTCTGAAAAGAGGTGATTCTTTTTCTCCTATTAAGATAGTCATTTACTGGCTGGGCATAGTGGCTCATGCCTGTAATCCCAGCACTTTGGGAGGCCAAGGCGGGTGGATCTCCTGAGGTCAGGAGTTCAAGACAAGCCTGGCCAACATGGTAAAACCCCATCTCTACTAAAAAAATACAGAAAATTAGCTGGGCGTGTTGGCGGGTACCGTAATCCCAGCTACTCGGAAGGCTGAAGCAGGAGAATCACTTGAACCTGGGAGGTGGAGGTTGCAGTAAGCTGAGATCGCGCTATTGCACTCCAGCCTGGGTGACAAGAGTGAAATTCCATCTCAGGAAAAAAAAAAAAGTAGTTATTTATCTCTGGGTTTTATTATTTTGAGCAGATTAACAAGTTTATTTGTATATGTGTAATTTTAGATATCCCTTGGCCAGAAGGTGAAGAAAAGTTATCTGATAACGCTCAAAGTGCAGTAGAAATACTTTTAACCATTGATGATACAAAGAGAGCTGGAATGAAAGGTACAGTTTTGTGTTAATACACTGTTTTACCATTGATTTGTTCCAGATGGTGCATATTTATAAAAATAGCAAGTTCCGGCTGGGCGTGGTGGCTCACACCTGTAATCCCAGCACTTTGGGAGGCTGAGGCAGGCAGATCACGAGGTCAGGAGATCGAGACCATCCTGGCTAACATGGGGAAACCCCGTTTCTACTAAAAATACAAAACATTAGCCAGGCGTGGTGGCAGGTGCTTGTGATCCCAGTTACTCTGGAGGCTGAGGCAGGAGAATGGTGTGAACCCGGGAGGCGGAGCTTGCAATGAGCCAAGATTGCACCACTGCACTCCAGCCCAGGCAACGGAGCAAGACTCTGTCTAAAAAAAAAAAAACAAAAACAAAAATTAGGCCAGGCGTGGTGGCACGCACCTGTAGTCCCAGCTACTCGGGAGGCTGAGGCAGGAGAATCACTTCAACCCAGGAGGCAGACATTGCAGTGAGCAGAGATCGTGCCACTGTACTCCAGCCTGGGCGACAGAGTGAGACTCTGTCTCAAAAAAAAAAAAAAAAAATCAAGTTCCAGTATAAGACTACAGATAATCTGACTGCTAAATTGGTACAAAGATAATTCAATTTATTTCTGCCCTCTAGGTATGCATTGATATGGTCCTTATTCTACATGAAAATTCAATGTGTCACATGGTAGAAGAGGCAAAAAAAAAATTTAGTGTGGTCAAATAGCAATACTGTATTCATGCATTAAATTTTAGTAATCGGTGGGTGTGGTGGCTCATGACTGTAGTCCTAGCACTTTGGGAGGCTGCAGCTGGCAATCGTTTGAGCTCAGGAGTTTGTGACCAGCCTGGGCAACACGGTGAAACTCTGTCTCTACAAAAAAATACAAAAAATAGCCAAGCAAGGCAGTGCGCACCTATAGTTCCAGGTACTTGGGGGCTTAGGCAGGAAGACTGCTTGAGCCCAGGAAGTCAAGGCTACAGTGAGCCATGTTCATGCCACTGCATTCCAGCCTGGGAAACAAAGTGAGACTGTCTCAAAAAAAAATTATTAATCTCAAGTATCTAAAACAATCTTACCTCTTTTTTTTTTTTTTTTTAACATACATTATTATTGCTATTTATTTATTGAGAGACAGGGTCTCAGTATGTTGCTCAGGCTGGTCTTGAACTCCTGGGCTCAAAGGATCCTCCTACCTCAGCCTCCCAAAATGCTGGAATTACAGGTGTGAGCCACCCATGCCTGTCCTAAAACAATCTTGTTAGTGTCTTGGGTTTTTCAAAGCCTGATAAAGTTAAGGAAGTACAGGAAATCTTTTTTTATGAAAACCTCTGTTCTGTAATTTTTTAAAACAAATTTATTTTCCCTAATCTTGCTAGAGGGATGTTCTGTAATTTCTTATTGCTTCGTTTTTTATACTATTATTTATTGATAAATGTACTGGATCCCAGGTTGGCTCATGACAAACTTGGTATATTATAAACCACTCAATAGTTTTCTCAATGCAGGAGTATCTTAAACCCTAATTTGGAAACTAGTAAATCTCATTAGCAGCTGCCTTAAAATGCTTTTGTTGTTGTTGTTGTTGTTGAGACGGAGTCTTGCTCTGTCGCCAGGCTGGAGTGAAGTGGCGCGATCTCGGCTCACTGCAACCTCCGCCTCCCAGGTTCAAGCGATTCTCCTGCCTCAGCCTCCCAAGTAGCTGGGACTACAGGCATGTGCCACCACGCCCAGCTAATTTTTGTATTTTTTAGTAGAGACAGGGTTTCACCAAGTTGGCCAGGATGGTCTCGATCTCTCCTGGAACGTGATCCTCCTGCCTTGGACTCCCAAAGTGCTGGGATTTTAAAATCCTTTTTAAAATTATGTCCCAAAATGCATTTCTATGTCAAGTAGGATTTATTCAGGAAAATGAGCTTCAGAAATATGTCATTTGCATCAGCTTCTAGGTGTTCCTGTAATAAGATCAATAGTTGTTTTTTTTTTTGGTTTTGGGGTTTTTTTGAGACAGGTTCTGGGTCTGTCGCCCAGGCTGGAATGCAGTGGCACAATCTCGGCTCACTGCAACCTTCTGGGCTCAAGCAATTCTTCCACTTCAGCCTCCCAAGTAGCTGGTACTACAAGTGCACACCACCACACCCAGCTAATTTTTGTATTTTTAGTAGAGATGGGGTTTCCCCGTGTTGCCCAGGCTGGTCTCGAACTCCTGGGCTCAAGCCATCCGCCCACCTTGGCCTCCCTAAGTACTGGGATTACAGGCATAAGCCACCACGCCTGGCCCAGTTTGTTTACTCACTGATTTAACCAACCCTATAGAGTGCCTTCTAGGAGCCAGGTGATACTGCTTCAGGCCCTGGGAATACCCTAAGGATGATCTAGACTCAGACTCCTGTCCTTGTGGAACTTACATTCTGGTGGAAAGAGAGACAGTGAACAGTTACAGATACAACATAATGTCATGTAGTGGTAAATACTAGGAAGAAAAATAAAGCAGGGTGAGAGGACGTGAAGTGATGGCACGAGACTTCTTTTTAGACAGTGTGGTCAGGAAGACCTCTGTGAAGAGAGGCATTTGAGCAGAAACCTGTGTAAAGCAAGGGAGCAGACATTTGGAAACCCAGCTCTACCTTTTTCAAGGCACTTCAGATTTAGATTATGCTACTTAAAACACATAAACACACACATTTCAACTTCCGATGCTGTACATTGGATTTGGACATATTGAGTCCTTGTAGTGTTATTTCAGAATAGATATGAGTGTCCAAAGGCAACATATTGGTCAGATTGCTATTATAAAAAACACTATCACTCATAAGAAAGATTTTTTTTATTTTTTATTTTTTTTGAGATGGAATCTCGTTCTGTTGCCGAGGCTGGAGTGCAGTGGCATGATCTCAGATCACTGCAGCCTCTGCCTCCCAGGTTCAAGTGATTCTCCCGCCTCAGCCTCCCAAGTAGCTGGGACTGCAGGTGTGCCCCACCACACCTGGCTAATTTTTGTATTTTTAGTAGAGATGGGGTTTCACCATGTTGGCCAGGCTGGTCTCGAACTCCTGACCTCAAGTGATCTGCCCACCTCAGCCTCCCAAAGTGCTGGGATTATAGGCATGAGCCACCACGCCTGGCCCAGAAGAGCATACTTTTATTTTACTAGGTAGAAGGAAATAGGAAAAATGACAGGTAATGAAATGGCAGTAAAGAGGTGAGGAAGGCTTTGAAATCTTGTAAGCAGAGCAGCTCTGTGATACAGAGCTTCCAATGTAGCCATATGCTAGAAGTCAGTATGTTGTAGAGATGCAAGTCAGTGAAATCAAGGAAGTCAAAGAACCATGAAGAGAACGTGTCAGAAGTGTCATCAGTGTATATCTTGAAATCACCATGAGGGATAAGGACAGAGTGCAGGGAAGAAAGGGAGAGGAGGGTGAGCTTCATGCTAAAGCTGTCTAGGGCAATAGATACTGCTAAGGAATGTGGTGACAGAAACTGGTGGCAAGGTTTTAGAGTAAGAATTGGAGCATTCATCATGGAAGATCAATGACGTGGAAGGTTTATCAAGGAGCAGAAAGTAGGCCATGCTCTCTTCCCTTGAGTCAGGGATTCTGTAAGAAGATGCAAGGTGGGTGCGGTGGCTCACACCTATAATCCCAGCACTTTGGGAGGCTGAGGCGGGTGGATCCCTTGAGGTCAGGAGTTCGAGACCAGCCTGGCCAACATGGTAAAACCCCATCGCTACTAAAAATACAAAAATTAGCCAGGCGTGGTGGTTCACATCTGTAATCCCAACTACTCAGGAGGATGAGGTGGGAGAATTGCTTGAACCCGGGAGGCAGAGTTTGCAGTGAGCCGAGATTGTGCCACTACACTCCAGCCTAGGTGACAGACAAAAAAAATGAGCCAGGCATGGGGCCACTCACCTGTAGTCCCAGCTACTTGGGAGGCTGAGGCAGGAGAATCACTGAACCTGGGAGATGGAGGTTGCAGCGAGCCAAGATTGCACCACTACACTCCAGATTGGGCAACGAAGAGAAACTCCATTTAAAAAAAAAAAAAAAAAAAAAAGATGTGAGGGCCGGGCTTTGGAAGGCCAAAGTGGGCAGATCACCTGAGGTCAGGAGTTCGAGACCAACCTGGCCAACCCCATCTCTACTAAAAATACAAAATTAGCCTGGCATGGTGGTGTGCACCTGTAATCCTAGCTACTCGGGAGGCTGGGGCAAGAGAATCGCTTGAACCCGGGAGGCGGAGGTTACAGTGAGCAGATTGCGCCACTGCACTTCAGCCTGGGCGACAGAGCAAGACTCTGTCTCAAAAAAAAAAAAAAAGATGTGAGAAAGATAGGCTTCTGAGTTAAGGCAAATCATTCATTCTGTCATTAAACAAATACAAACCAGGGACCTGTCATATGCCAAGTGGTATTCAAAATGGCCCATGTAGACCTTTGTGAAGTATGTGGCCTAACAGACGTTAAACAAACATCTGTGAAACTGGCATAATAAAGTAAGGTAAGTTATATGTGAGACATTCTCTTTTTATAATTCTTGTAAAGCAGTACTTACTTAGGTAATGAGACCATACTGTTTTGTTTTATATTTTTCCTAAGAACTAAAACGTCATCCTCTCTTCAGTGATGTGGACTGGGAAAATTTGCAGCATCAAACTATGCCTTTCATCCCCCAGCCAGATGACGAAACAGATACCTCCTATTTTGAAGCCAGGAATACTGCTCAGCACCTGACCGTATCTGGATTTAGTCTGTAGCACAAACATTTTCCTTTTAGTCTAGCCTTGTGTTATAGAATAAGCTTGCATAATTATATACTCCTTAATACTAGATTGATCTAAGGGGGAAAGATCATTATTTAACCTAATTCAGTGCGCTTTTAATGTACGTTACAGCTTTCACAGAGTTAACGTAATGAAAGGCATATAGTCAGTAATTTATCTTAATCTCAAAACTGTATATAAATCTTCAAAGCTTTTTTCATCTATTTATTTTGTTTATTGCACTTTATGAAAACTGAAGCATCAATAAAATTAGAAGACACTATCGAGAGTGAGCCACTAGCTTGATTTTCTTTCTCCTCTGATTTCAGTTCACTGTTCAGTTTAGTATTAAAATAACAAAATAATCATACAGTTTCATTTGATTGTAATTTACTTGCATATTACCTTCAAAAGCTGTGTTCTTGAGGGCAATCATTTAAGCCATACTTGTGACCTCAGAAATGCAGCTGGAAGGCCGGGCGCAGTGGCTCACGCATGTAATCCCAGCACTATGGGAGGCCGAGGCGGGCTGATCTTGAGGTCAGGAGTTCGAGACCATCCTGGCCAACATAATGAAACCCCGTCTCTACTAAAAATACAAAAATTAGCCGGGCATAGTGGCATGCGCCCGTAGTCCCAGCTACTCAGGAGGCTGAGGCAGGAGAACCACTTGAACCTGAGAGGCAGAGGTTGCAGTGAGCTGAGATTGTGCCACTGCACTCTAGCCTGGCGACAAAGCGAGACTGTCTCAAAAAAAAAAAGTAAAACCAAGAATCTGACTGAATTGCTAATATTCTCAAGTAGATGACTAAATAAGTTAAATTTCATCCCAGTTTCTGATTTTTATCAAATTGTATGGAATAGCACGGCGTTATTTTGAGAATCATAATTACTTTATGTGTGACTGCTACTTACTCTCATTGAATTCTTACCTAATCAATGGACTAACAGTAACAAGTAATAAAAGCCATATCATTTCTCATTAACCTTTTATTTTTAACTTAGTTTTACAATAAACAGAAAAGAACTTGATCATTAAAAAAATAACCATAGCTGTCAAGTTTAAATGAGGTTCTTATTAAACAAAGCAAGAACACTATATCCTATAATTACATCTTTACTTTTATATACAAGAACTGTGTGCAAAGTGCTTTTCAAACTATAAAATAAGACTTTGGAACAGGAGAGAAATGGTTATCCCTAGGAGTTAGTTATCCCAGACTGCTTGTAATGATTCACAACTGCTTATACTCTTAATTTTCATTTTATTTATGTATATACTAAGAGAAAAGCCACTTTTTACTGATACCAAATTAATATCTAATTTTTTAAAATAATCTTTGATCCACGGGTCTAAATGTGATTTTTACATATAAATTCAGTTGCTTGCTTCACTTTTTCCTAAATAAATAGGGAACACTTTTTAAAAAGCAAATAGTAGTAGATCCCTTTAGATAGACATATTTTAATCAGTGTGGGATTAAATAATTAAAGTTATCTGAAAGAAAAAAATAAGGAAAAAAGGGTTTGGGAAAGGTAAATTGTATTCTTATACTTTTCAGGCAAACAAAGAACCATCCTGTATACTAAAGACAGATTAATTCTTTCTTATTTAAAACACTCTGAACATATGATGCTAAACCCAACATCATACATCTTGAAAATGCTTAAGAATTATTTGCTACAGGCCAGGCGCAATGGCTCACACCTGTAATCCCAGCCCTTTGGGAGGCTGAGGCAGGCCGATCACCTGAGGTTGGGAGTTTGAGATCAGCCTCATCAACATGGAGAAACCCCGTCTCTACTAAAAATACAAAATTAACCAGGCATGGTGGTGCACGCCTGTAATCCCAGCTACCTGGGAGGCTGAAGCAGGAGATGGAGGTTGCAGTGAACCGAGATCGCGCCATTGCCCTCCAGCCTGGGCAACAAGAGAGAAACTCCGTTTAAAAAAAAAAAAATTATTTGCTATAAAGAGTGAATCAAAGAAATCTTCAAAGCACAAGGTACATCTAAGTGAGCAGGAAGTTTTGGAAGGCATACAGGAGAAGTCTCCAAGGATCTAAATTATAGTCTTCTTTTTGGTCTAGATGAGAGAGGCGGGGAAGAGGGACTTAAATTTCTGTTAGTTAGGCATGCCTTATTCCTACGGAAGCATTTGGCCCGTTAGCTTGCAAATCCCTCCAGTACTCCTGTGAAGTAGGTGTATCTAAAATAGTATACCCCGAAGGAAAAACTGAGGCACTAAGAGGTTAAGAGTCCAGTCTGTATAGTTCATCAGTTGCACAAAAGTGATTTTCATGTGGTTCCTTTTTGACTGCTGTAAAAACAGTAAAAGTAAGTTTTCATTTTATATTTCAAAGCACCCTATGAAGCAGACACTAGATATCCTCAATTAAAGAAAAATGATTACAAAGGAATACATTTGTATGGTTGAATAAAAACCTCATTAATCATCTACAGGCTCAGAATACACTTTTAAACCTACATGAAGCTCATTCTTCACCATTTCCATCGGCGCGTTATGTCTAGTCTGCAAATCATTTATAAAAACTCAGTCTGGTACATAGGACTCTGCTTTTTAATAATGATGCCTGAACACCAAACTCAAGAGTTGTGAACACCCAAGAAAGAATATGCGCAGCCCACAAAGTGAATATGACGTTTCTTCCTGTGGTTTTCTACTACGTGGCATGGCGACTCCGTGACTAAGATATGAAGTTGATTACATCTCATTTGAAATTCACTCCTAGTTTGCATTCTTTCTTTAATTTAGAAAATTAAAAATAATAACTTATAAATTTGATCTCATTATCACAATGGTACCTTTGAAAAGCAGCTTATGTTACTCTATGGAAGATAATCAGGTAAACTTGTTACCAAATGATCATTAATAATTTAATGTCCTTCAAGTTCAAGGGCAGGGTAAATCTGTGTATACTACTTATAACCTAGCAGAGATTGATTATTCAAGTATCAGCAATATTAGTCCTTAAAATGTTATCGCTTGTGTAGTGCAAAATATATATGTGTATATATGTACACAAACCAAACTACTGGACAAAAAAAGCAATGTAATCATCACAAACTAAGATTTTCTTGTCAACAGCACAATCCAGTTCATTCTGAGGTCATCCAGTTCCAGTAATCTTCTTGAGTTTGAAAATGCCATTTTCCTCAGTTCAGTTTTCTTTAAAAAGAAAATAAAAACCAATTTTCTGTATGAATGCAAATAATTCTCTGGATGGTAATATAATAATACCATTCAAATTCAAAATAAAACCATAACATTACCAACAGTCTTTATAAAACTACTTCATATGACTTGCAGCCCGATAGGAAAGATCCAATTACAAGTGCTGACATTACCAAACAATTTTAAATTATTTATTTATTGTTTGAGGCAAAGTCTTGCTCTGTCGTCCAGGCTGGAGTGCAATGGCGCCATCTTGGCTCACTGCAACCTCCGCCTCCCAGGTTCAAGCAATTCTCCTGCCTCAGCCTCGCAAGTAGCTGGCATTACAGGTGCCCGCCACCACACCCGGGTAATTTCTGTATTTCTAGTAGAGACAAGGTTTCGCCATCTTGAACTCCTGACCTCAGGTGATCTACCCACCTCGGCCTCCCAAAGTGTTGGGATTACAGGCGTTAGCCATGGCGCCTGGCCATCCCGGCCAGTTTTTAATAAATAATTTAAATGCACATTCATCCTCTCTTACCTTCTAGATTCTTACGCTTTTCTAATTGGCTATGACACAATTAAGATTTGTGGAAATGACTTCATAATTTTATCAAAATGGAAAAGTTGTGAAACAAATCCTTGACAAAACTGTAAGAGGATAATAGATGTACAACCTGGACTATTCATTTAATCAACATGAGTTATGTTTCTATTGGTTTCCAGGCTCTGTGCCACGCCCTGGGCTTTCAGAGATAAACAAGGCAGGCTCTCAGGCCTTAAGACAGCTCTCGGTTTAGGTGGTGGAGGAGGAAGAGGCATATAAACCCCAAACTTGGATATATACAATGTGATGGTTTCAAAGACAGAAGAGTGAATGAACTATCAGAAAAGGCTGAGCTCGTTAGCACAAGACACACAATCACATATGATCTGAGTTCTGCTCCAAAATCTACAAACCCTGCCCAGCACTCAAGATGCCAAAATGCCTGAAACTCTCATAACAGATTGATTCTCAGATCATTCCTTATCCTCTACAGAAATCCTCTTATGTACATCTCCTTGGCAGGAGTGACATTTTAAATAGTCAGATCAACTTTCACATAACAGAAGGAGATCCCAGCTGCAGGAAGAAAACAGGCCCCTGGAGGAAGAGAACTGAAATGGTTGACAAAGACAAGAGAGATGTGGATCCTTGTAAAGACAAACTGCCTGAGTGAGGTTTGAGCAAAAATGTTAGCTGCAGGGTGCCTGCACAATTAGCCACACTTATCAAGAATCTGCGTGATGTAGATTACTACACACAATCCTTTGCAGATTTATAAAAGGACAGACAAAGCTGGAACAGTAGCTCACGCCTGTAATTCCAGCATTTTGGGAGGCCGAGGCGGGCGGATCACGAGGTCGGGAGATCAAGACCATCCTGCTAACACGGTGAAACTCCGTCTCTACTAAAAATACAAAAAATTAGCCGGGCGTGGTGGCGGGCGCCTGTAGTCCCAGCTCCTCAGGAGGCTGAGGCAGGAGAATTGCTTGAACCTGGGAGGCGGAGGTTGCAGTGAGCCAAGATCACGCCACTGCACTCCAGCCTGGGAGACAGAGCAAGACTGTCTCAAAAAATAAAATTAAATTAAAACAATAAAAAAGGGCAGACAACTTGGTCTCTGAACCCCCAATCTTTTTTTTTTTTTGAGACAGAGTCTCACTCTGTCACCCAGGCTGGAGTGCAGTGTGGTGCACGATCTCAGCTCACCGCAACCTCCACCTCCTGGGTTCAAGCTATTCTCCTGCCTCAGCCTCCCGAAATGCTGGGATTACAGGTGTGAGCCACTGTGCCCAGTCTGAACCCCCAATCTTCTAAGGTAATAAACATAAATCACTGTCTTCAGAACTTTAGACTTGTTTTCAAGCTCTTAGTGAGATCTTTCTGTTTTGTTTTGTTCTAAATCAACTTGCAAAATGGAGGGTATAGTGTGATAGAAGAAAAGTCACAGGAAACAACAGATAAGGGAACAGGAATAAATTCTGCCTTACCCCTTACCGCGGTGAATGCTGCTCTAGCTGCACTGCTGCGGTTCCTTCTCCTTAGAAGCCCGGGCCTGACTTTCTGTGTCAGTGCCTTCTGCCCTAGGCTCCATTTGGAGAATATTCTTCCTGAGACCCTCCCCACTCCCAACAAGTTTGTATTTATTACCTCTCTACAGAAGGCTGAATGTCCCCAAGATTACATGATAGCACATTTAGGAATCTGGGCAGGCTGCTTAAGAAAACTGGTTAGTCAAGACTATCCTGGCTAACACAGTGAAACCCCATCTCTACTGAAAATACAAAAACAAAATTAGCCGGGCGTGGTGGCGGGCGCCTGTAGTCCCAGCTACTCGACTACTCGGGAGACTGCGGGACAATGGCGTGAACCCGGGATGGGAAGCTTGCAGTAAACCGAGATAATGCCACTGCAATCCAGCCTGGGCGATAGAGCGAGACTCTATCTCAAAAAAGAAAACTGGTTAGAAACATCCTTTCCTTCAAAGTAATGTCAGAGGCATGTGAACCAGAGTAACTCCATCTTAAATAGGATCTGGGTAAAATGAGGCTGAGATCTACTGGGCTGCATTCCCAGACGGTTAAGCCATTCTAAGTTACAGGATGAGACAGCAGGTCGGCACAAGATACAGGTCATAAAGACCTTGCTGATAAAACAGGTTGCAATAAAAAAGCTGGCTAAAACCCACCAAAACCAAGATAGTGATGAGAGTGACCTTTGGTCTTCCTCACTGCTACACTCCCACCAGTGCCATGACAATTTACAAATGCCATGGCAACATCAGGAAGTTACCCTATATGGTCTAAAAAGGGGAAGCACGAATAATCCACCCCTTGTTTAGCATATCATCAAGAAATAACCACAAAAATGGGCAATGAGCAGCCATTATTCTATCCCTGTACTTTCTTTTTTCTTTTTTTTTTTGAGATGGAGTCTCACTGTGTCACCTATGCTGGAGTACAGTGGCATGATCTCAGCTCACTGCAACCTCCACCTCTGGGTTCAAGCAATTCCCCTGCCTCAGCCTCCCTAGTAGCTGGGATTATGGGCACCAGACCACAACCAGCTAATTTTTGCATTTTTAGTAGAGATGGGGTTTCACCATGTTGGTCAGGCTGGTCTCGAACTCCTGACCTCAGATGATGGGCCCACCTCAGCCTCCCAAAGTGCTGGGATTACAGGCGTGAGCCACCACGCATGGCCTATTCCTCTAACTTCTTAAACTTGCTTTCACTTTACTCTTACAGACTTGCCCTGAATTTTTTCTTGCACAAGATCCAAGAACTCTCTCTTGGGGTCTGGATTGGGGCCCCTTTCTTGTAACAGTAATATTTAGGCTGGGCATGGTGGTTCAGTCCTGTAATCCCAGTATGAGAGAGACTGAGGTGGGAGGATCTCTTGAGGGCAGGAGTTCAAGACTAGCCTTGGCAATAGTGAGACCCCATCTCAACAAAAACTAAGAAAATTAGCTGACACCTGCCTGTAGTCCCAGCTTCTCAGGAGGCTGAGGCAGGAGGATTGCTTGAGCCCAGGAGTTTGAGGCTGCAATGACCAATGATTGTGCCATTACACTGCAACCCAGGCAAGAGAGTGAGACCCTGTCTCAGATAAATAAATAAATAAAGTAATAGTTTAAGAGTAGTTCTTAGACTTAACAGGTCTGCTTTCAGTATTTAACTCAAGGATAATTTTAATAGCAGAGTTGTCAGGCTAGACAACCAGGGACAGGTGTTACCACAGGAGACCGTTCAGGGCCTATTTCTGAACAAGAAGTCTACAGGCTTTGTTCTTCCTATCACATACAGAATTTTCTTCTGATTCATTGCAGAGTGATAGCGTAAGAAATCTCTTTTACTTTTAAATTTATATTATTCCACACTAGGAAAAAAAAACAGCAGACTTTATGTATTACTTTTAATGTTGAAGGAAAAGATATTTATTTTCAAAAGCTTATCACAGGTTCAGTGCGCTGGCTCACGCCTGTAATCCCAACACTTTGAGAAGCCGAGGAGGCTGGATCACCAGAGATCAGGAGTTCGAGACCAGTCTGGTCAACATGGTGACACCCCATCTCTACTAAAAATACAAAAATTAGTTGGGCGTGGTGGCGCATGCCTGTAGTCCCAGCTACTCAGGAGGCTGAGGCAAGAAAATCACTTGAACCCAGAAGGCAGAGGTTGCCGTGAGCCGAGATCACGCCACTGCACTCCAGCCTCCAGTCCTATATGTTTTATATACATATAAGACTATCCTATCTCTATTGGACATATCCTAGTATGTCTGTGTCCACATGCATATTTATTCAATAAAATGAAAGCTTTTCCATGTCTTATGGTACTTCTGTTTGCCATCTTGCCCAAAGAGGGATTCAGTCATAGACTCAACACACATTTATTGAGCACCTACTACATGCCAGACACTGTTTTGGGGGATGAGCTACAGGATGATCCCTATTGTGAGTAGGGCACACCCTCTATTTGCCCACACTTTCCCCATCCTAATCAGATTTCTAGACCTTTCTCTTAATCTCTAACATAGAACCTGTCTCTTCCAAACCATACAACTGCTCTCTGGTCTTCATTCCTTTAACTAGCAGATTAAAAATTGCTAAACAATGCTAGATGAAAAGATGTCTAAATCCCCTCAAGACTAAAACTTATTTCCACCATATCAAATATGACCCTACCACCAACCACAGTTAATCTATTACATATATAAGCAAACAATATGTAAAAATACTACACCTCATCAAAATGAAGTTGCACAGTGCTGCAGAATTTGCAATTTGGAAGGATCAAACAGTTAACATACAGTAAAAAACTTATAAAGGTTCAATAATAAACAAGTAGAAAATTAAAAATAGGAAAGTTTCTACATTCAGAGACATCTATGAACAGCTAAAAGGGATATTTAGGAGAAATAGTGAACAACCTTTTACAAAACTTCTACTAGTAAGGAACATTTTAAAAATTTTTAGAAAAACTCTAATTTTATGTGACTGTTGAAGCTGAGTGTGGTTTGTTTTTTCAGTCTTTAATGAATTGATAAGCTGCTTCCATCTTAAACATAAAATAAATTATTAACCAAAGTAAGCTTTAGGTTTTTTTTTTTTTTTTTTTTTTCAGGCAAATTCCTCTACTCTCTAACTCCCAACTTTCCACAACGGAAACATGAAAAGGAACTTTGAGATGCATTAAAAATATGTAAACATCTACCCATAGTGGCACGGAGCTCTGCTGCTTATATCCAGCATTACTACATATCTAACAAACGCTTGGTTCTTCTTTCCTATTACCAGGGATATTTTAATGTAAAACACTGTATAGCACTAAACCCAACCATCACAGGAGGAATTGAAAATGTGTAAAAGAAGAAAAGAAAGGATTTAAATTCAGGTCTATATCTTTCTTTTTGATTTTTTGAGACAGTCTCACTCCATCACCCAGGCTGGAGTGCAGTGGCATGATCATGATTCATGGCAACCTCAACCTCCTGGGCTCAAGTGGATCCTCCCGCCTCAGCCTCCCGAGTATCTGGGACTAGAGACATGCACAACCAACCCGGCTAATTTTTTATTTAATTTTTTAAACTTTTTGTAGAGACAGTCTCACTTTCTCACCCAGGCTGTTCTTGAATTCCTGGGCTCAAGCAATCCACCCAACTCAGCTTCCCAAAGTCCTGGGATTATAGACATGAGCCATCGCACCTGGCAACTTTTAAGATTTAAGGATTTTCTTGAACCCAAGGGTTTGGCCTCAGGTTATTCCTAACATGGACAGACTCAGAGTTACTTTCAGGGATTCCAATCTATTATTTTCTGACCTATTTGAGGTATCTTGTCATCCCAAACTGAAATTCCGGCCCTCAAATTAAAGTAACGTCCGGCCAGGCACAGTGGCTCGTGCCTGTAATTCCAGCTCTTTGGGAAGCCGAGGTGGGCAAATCACCTGAGGTCAGGAGTTTGAGACCAATCTGGCCAACATGGTGAAACTCCATCTCTACTAAAAATACAAAAATTAGCTGGGCGTGGTGCCACATGCCTGTAATCCTGGCTGCTTGGGAGGCTGAGGCAGGAGAATCGCTTGAACCCGGGAGGCAGAGGTTGCAGTGAGCTGAGATGGCGCCACTGCACTCCAGCCTGGGCAATAAGAGCAAAACTTCATCTCAAAAACACAAATTAATAAAATAAAATAAATTTTAAAAATAAAGGTACCTCCAAATTCCTGTTTAATTAATTGTTTAAAATAGAGACAGCATCTCCCCATGTTGCCCAGGCCTGTTTCAAACTCCTTTGCTCAAGCAATCCTCCTGCCTCGCCCTCCCCAAAGTGCTGGGATAACAGGTGTGAGCCACTGTGCCTTTAAGAACATTGTTTCCTCACAAACCATAACATTTAAACTACATATAAACTGCGCCCAGTGGTACATGCCTGTAGTCCCAGCCACTCAGGAGGCTGAGGCGGAAAGGAGCACTTGAGCCAAGGAGTCTGAGGCTTCAGTGCACACGATCATGCCTGTGAATAGCCACTGCCCTCCAGTCTGGGCAACAAAACGAGACCTGGTCTCAAAAAAAGAAAAAAAGAAGAAAAAAAGCAGCGTGTAGTCATTTTTGTGTTGTTGCCTAAATCAAAGGTGTGTAAATCCATCAGATGCTCTCAAGTGAAAATGTTTTTAAGTCTAACAAGTACCTAGGAATCCACAAGATAACATTTCCAAGGTAGTTTCAGTCTCAGGATAAATATAGAATGTTCACTATGACGATGGATGTATCTATAAAAGGGACCTAGCATCCCTTAATTGCTGCTTAAAACTCTGTCTACTATAGGTTATGAGAGTTATACACCATTTCAAATGATAAAACTGGTCTTACCTTCTCCTTCTTTGATAGTATAAATACACCAACCACTGTGCAATAAAAGGCCATATGATGGCAAAAGTTAGCACACCAGGAGACATCTCGAAGGGCCACCAAGATGGTCTCTGAGAAAATACAATGAGCTTGTCACCAACTGCATGTATCAACTTACAAACATACCTAATTCACAATTTTGAAAGTGGAAAAGAAAATTAGTAACAAATCTCACTCCTGCTGAAAAGGAGGAAGATATTCTGCATTTCAGAGTATAATTTAGGAAGCAGGCTTTCAGGAGTAGTTCAGGCTTAAATAAACACAAAACAAGTATTTTTTAACTGCAAAGGTAGATTTCATTTGGAATGATTTAAAGATTTTGTATATTCTAAATGTATTGTAACATATGAAACCCTGGGCCGGGCGCGGTGGCTCATGCCTATAATCCCAGCAGTCTGGGAGGCTGAGGCAGGTGGATCGCGAAGTCAGGAGATCGAGACCATCCTGGCTAACATGGTGAAACCCCGTCGCTACTAAAAATACAAAAAATTAGCCGGGCATGGTGGCAGGCACCTGTAGTCCCAGCTACTCAGGAAGCTGAGGCAGGAGAATGGCATGAACCCAGGAGGTGGAGTTTGCAGTGAGCTGAGATCGCGCCACTGTACTCCAGCCTAGACGAGAGTGAGACTCCATCTCAAAATAAAACAAAACAAAACATATGAAACCCTGGCATTTAAATTTTTAAAAAACCGTCTTACCTGTGAGGTGGGCTGAGGAGTAGTCTGCAATGTTGATGTTGACGATTTTGCCTGTAAATGCAAATGAAAGTGACTTAGCCTTGAAAAAATGAAAGACACAATAATTTTTCTATTTCCCATCTTTTTTTAAAAGGCAGAAATATTGAGGGTTTTTTTTGGGTTGCTTTTGTTTTCTTTACGTATAGAACGGTTGGAACATAGAAATATTAGTTTATTCAGTATTTTTCTGCTAACTATACTTAGATTATCCTGAAACTAATACTTACCAAAGGATAAGTTCCCTAAAATGGCAATCCAAACAATACTTTGATGCTTTAAGTTTTTAGCTCAAATTGCATAAAATTATCAAAATAAAACCTCAAATAAATCTAAACTATTATGTTTACAGTCTTATTACATTACCTACTTGACTTTTCTTTTAGAGACACGATCTTGGCTCACTGCAACCTCTGCCTCACAAGTAGCTGGGAGACATGCACCACCACACCCAGCTAATTTTTGTATTTTTAGTAGTAGAGACGGGGTTTCACTATGTTGGCCAGGCTGGTCTCGAACTCCCGACCTCAGGTGATCCACCCACCTCAGCCTCCAAAAGTGTTGGTATTATAGGCATGAGACACCATGCCTGGCCCAATTTATTTTTTCTATGAGTCATCCAAGTGAATTATTCAAATTTTAAGGAAAAAAAGTCCTTAAATCAAAATCTTTTCAACTTTATTTTATTATTGTATTGTATTTTTGTAGAGATGAGGTCTTGCTCTGTTGCCCAGGCTGGTGAGATCATGGCTCACTGCAGCCTTGCACTCCTAGGTTCAAGCTATCATCCTGCCTCAGCTTTCTGATTAGCTGGGCCGACCACCAAGCCTAGCTATCTTAATTTTACTTTTTTGGTAGACACAGGGTCTTGCCATGTTGCCCAGGCTGGTCTTGAACTCCTAGCCTCAAGTTATCCTCCCGCCTTGACCTCCCAAAGTGCTGAGATTACAAGTGTGAGCCATGGGCCTAGCCTAAAGTTTTCTATAACAGTGAAAAAGTAAATGTCTAAGAAAACACATCAAAAGAATTTTAGCAGAATTTCAATACCACTAAAGATATTGAATATATGTAAAATATTCTTTAAAAAAAAAAAAAAAATAGAGCCTGCCAGGCTCAGTGGCTCACGCCTGTAATCCCAAGCACTTTGGGAGGCCGAGGTGGGCTGATCACTTGAGCTCAGGAGTTTGAGAACAGCCTAGGCAACATGGCATAACTCTGTTTCTACAAAAAATACAAAAATTAGCCAGACGTGGTTGTGTGCACCTATGGTTCCAGCAACCTGGGAAGCTGAGGTGGGAGGATGACTTGAGCCCAGGAGGTGGAGGTTACAGTGAGCCAAGTGCAGTGGCATGATCTAGGCTCACTGCAACCTCTGCCAACGGGGTTCAGGTGATTCTCATGCCTCAGCCTCCTGAGTAGCTGGGATTACAGGGACGCACCACCACGCCCAGCTAATTTTTGTATTTTTAGTAGCAATGGGGTTTCACCATGCTGGCCAGGCTGGTCTCGAACTCCTGGCCTCAAGCAATCCACTCGCCTCGGCCTCCCAAAGTGCTGAAATTACAGGTGTGAGTCACCACACCTGGTCATAAGGCACTATTTTAAACTCTTTTTCCTTATACACCTTCTTGAGGATCTGATGAAGACAACAAGTCCTCTCCCATCAAAAATGCAAGATCAAAGACAAATGTGCATAGCATTTTAGGGCGTTCATAGACTCCTGGAAGTCTAGGAATTTGCAGTCTGATTAATAATAATATGTAACTGAGAGGCCGGGTGCAGTGGCTCACGCCTGTAATCCCAGCACTTTGGGAGGCTGAGGCGGGTGGATCACGAGGTCAAGAGATTGAGAGCACCCTGGCCAACATGGTGAAGACCTGTCTCTACTAAAAATACAAAAATTAGTCGGGCATGGTGGCGTGCGCCTATAGTCCCAGCTACTCAGGAGGCTGAGGTAGAAGAATCGCTTGAACCCGGGAGGTGGAGATTGCAGTAAGTCAAGATCCTGCCACTGCATTCCAGCCTGGTGACAGAATGAGACTCCATCTCAAAAAAACCCCAAAATAATAATAATAATAATAACAACAACAACAACAATAACAACAAGTAACTGAGAATCCTGGAGATACATATAATTTTAAAAAATGTGATAGCTTGAGTAACTTACTGATTAGGTAAAGAGAAAGATATTCATGGTGGTTGTTTAGGAAAGCCTGCGGTATCAGTTTCTTTACATAAGCCTACATTTAATGTATTTATCTTGCAACGGAAGCACATCTTCTTTGATTAATCCTTACAAATGCTTCTTAATATCTGTTACAGCATGATGCTTCAATGTTGTATAATGTTTGCAGCTAGGTCAGAGAGCCAACGCTAATTACTTCTCTATTCTTTCCAACAAATGTTACTCAAGAAAGGGCAGCTGAGTTCAGGGATTATCATAGGCCACAGTTGAAACTATAAATCAAGCTGTAGTGTCTCTTCCTATGAACCCTTTTCCCTTCTTTTATTTATTTACTTATTTATTTTTTTTTGAGACAGAGTCTCACTCTCTCACCCAGGCTGCAGTGCAGTGGTGTGATCTCGGCTCACGCAACCTCTGCTTCCCGGGTTCACGGCACGCTCCTGCCTCAGCCTCCTAAGTACCTGGGATCACAGGCATGCCAACACCATACCTGGCTAACTTTTGTATTTTTAGTAGAGACAGAATTTCACCATGTTGATCAGTCTAGTGTCGAACTCCTGAACTCAGGTGATCCTCCCAAAGTGTTGGGATTATAAGCGTAAGCCACCATGCCCAGCCATTTTTCTATTATTTTAAGCAGTAGTTTCTTGGTCAGTCTTTTCTTAAACAATATTTTCAAAACTAAGTTCTTTCTATTTTCTAAAAAAAATCAGTAAAATACATTAATTTATGTAAATATGATCAACAGAGATTCCACATTGCTTTCCAGAATCAATAAGCAGAAGAAGATATGACACATTTGGAAGTTTACCTGCAAAGCAGTCAGCGTTTCCAGTTTCTGCAGTCTCTGAAGGACATTCTGCATGTCCTCCTGCAGTCTCATCAGCACGAGGGCGATCTGCTCATTGAGGCTGCCTCGGGACCCTCTGTCAGAGCCCCAGCGCTCCCCATCACCTCCACTTCCCACCTGCCGGCCCTTGGTTCCTTCGCTCAGGTGTTGCATCCTATGTCCTATTTTAAGAGGCAAAAATAAGCTTGTTTTAAATAATTCTTATACAAGTAGAAACTGTGTTTTATTCATTTTCCTGTTATTTCTTTTAGATGTAAATCTCCAAAGTGTGGCCGGGAGCAGTGGCTCACACCTGTAATCCCAGCACTTTGGGAGGCTGAGGCGGGTGGATTACCTGAGGTCAGGAGTTCAAGACCAGCCTGGCCAACATGCTGAAACCCTGTCTCTACCAAAAATATAAAAATTAGCCGGGTGTGGTGGCATGCGACTGTAATCCCAGCTACTTGGGAGGCTGAGGCAGGAGAATCGTTCAAACCCTGGAGGCGGTGGTTGTAGTGAGCCGAAATCACGCCACTGCACTCCAGCCTGGGCAACGCGATACTCCATCTCAAAAAAATAAAAAAATAACCTTCCAAAGTGGAGTAGAAGCAATCGAGAAGTACATAAAATAAACTGCTGAGATCAAAGGAATTGATTTGTAAAGTTCTATTCATATTGATATATTCTAAAATTTTTTGCTAAGGTTCTGTAATATACACAATATACTAATACATTATGCAAATAATTCAGAAATAATACACACATTTGGAGTGCATGCTCAAACATTCTTTACTAATAAGGTAACCAGACTGAAAAAATCTAAAGACTTTTTTTTTTTTTAAATAGAGACGAGGTCTCCCCATGTTACCCAAATTGGTCTCAAACGCTTGGGTTCAAGCAATTCACATGCCCCGGCCTCCCAAACTGCTGGGATTACAGGCATAAGCCACCACTCCTGGCCCTGAAGACTCCTACTTTAGAGTATTAAAAGTTACAATAAAGAGCTACTTTTGCCTTTTGGGTCTTTTTTATTTGTTTCATTACATTATAAATCTCCAAAGGTATTTGTTTTTGAGACAGAGTCTCACCCTGTTGCCCAGGCTGGAGTGCAATGGCTCACTGCAACCTCCGCCTCCCAGGTTCAGCCAATTCTCCTGCCTCAGCCTCCCAAGCAACTGGAATTATAGGCACATGCCACCTATGCCCGGTTAATTTTTGTAGTTTTAGTAGAGACGGAGTTTCACTTTGTTGGCCAGGCTAGTCTCGAACTCCTGACCTCAAGTGATCTGCCTGCCTCGGCCTCCCAAAGTGTTGGGATTACAGAAGTGAGCCACCATGCCCAGACATCCAAAGGATTTTAAATGTGTTGTTCTTATTCTAAATTGTGTGTTCCTTATAGAAATCTCACTACTATTAAGATTTTGTTATATAGCCATCCATTCTTTTCTCTGGACATATATTTGCAAAATTGGCACTACCCCCTTATACATTGATTTTTATGTCCTAGTTTTAAAATCGTATTATGAACACTTATCTGCATCATTAAATTTTATTCCAAAAACACTTAAATGGTTACATAAATTCCCTAGTTAGGTTATGAAATAATTCACTCAACCATTCTCCACTTTTGGATAGGTAGGATGAGTTCAAATTTTTTCTGTTACAAATAAAATTGCAATGAATGGTTTTATATATGTAA
Source organism: Macaca nemestrina (assembly GCF_043159975.1). NCBI lineage: Eukaryota > Metazoa > Chordata > Mammalia > Primates > Cercopithecidae > Macaca > Macaca nemestrina. The sequence continues at coordinate 116,829,547 of NC_092133.1, read as the reverse complement.
ATCCTCGTCCAAATTTCCCCTGATCTCTTTAGGACAGATTCCAAAAAAATCATTACTGGATTAAAGGATAACAACTGGGTCAAGGTTCCCAAGCTATTTTTCAGAAGGCTGAAACAGTGTTACAGTGCAGACTATAAAAGGTACTATTGCGTTACCCTACCCTTGCAGGAATGGAATATTACAAAATTTTACATTTGCTAATATAATGAGCAAGTTTTGTTTTGAATAATAAACAGGAAATTGTCTAGCTCACTGCCCTGTAGCATCCTGGACCTCCACTGCAGCAGAATTCCCATAGCTGAACCTGCATCAAGCATTGTCGGGGATTAAAAGGGAAACTGAATTATAGCTATTTGCCAAGTTAAACCCCAAAATGGGCCCTGAGGTGCCTGATGCTGTTTTCAAGACTTCTATCTTGAAAAATCTATCAAGGAGGTAAATTTTGAGATCAGTCTGGGCAACATAGTGAGATGCTCATCGCTACAAAAAAAACTTTTTCAATTAGTCAGGCGGCCAGGCATAGCTCATGCCAGTAATCCCAGCACTTTGGGAGGCTGAGGTGGATGGATCACCCGAGATCAGTTTGAGACCAGCCTGGCCAATATGGTGAAACCCCATCTCTACTAAAAATACAAAAATTAGCCAGGCGTGGTGGCAGGTGCCTATAATCCCAGCTACTCGGGAGGCTGAGAATCACTTGAACCCGGGAGGCAGAGATTGCAGTGAGCCAAGATTGCGCCACTGCACTCCAGCCTTGGTGACAGAGCACGAGATTCCATCTCAAAAATAAATAAGAAAATCAGTAAAGATAGTGAGGGAAGAAAAAAGGTAATCCACACCTCTTCCTCTTCTGACATTAGAGAATTCGTCACTTTCTCCACCTCGCTTCTCCCGGTGTGGCGCCCCGCTGTTATTCCTGCCATCTTCTCCTCCATGCTTGACTTCACCTTTTCCTTCAACTGCAACCACCTGCATATTCCCAATGTTGCCATTTCCAGGAGGTACTTGAACATCTTCATGAAATCCAGAATTTTCCACAGGTTGACTGGAATGACCACCCAAGTAATACTGAAATGGTCCATTGTTGGACGTAAAGCTGTCTAAAGACTACAAATTTAAAATGACACTTAGTTAAAAGCTAGAAACATGAATTATACATCACAAAGTTTTTACAGCAATAGGAGAAATACTGTTTTCCTAAAACGTTCTTTCATGTCATTATTGGAAATATTCTTTAACTAAAAAATGTCTTTAATTCATATGTTGCTTCCTACCTGAAGGGAAGAAATGGGATAAGAATGATTTGTCCACGAACAGAGTCAAGAAGACTGGGCAGTGAATTGTTTTTTTGTTTTTGTTTGTTTGTTTGTTTTTGAGACAGAGTCTCACTCTGTTACCAGGCTGGAGTTCAATGGCACGATCTTGGCTCACTGCAACCTCCACCTCCCAGGTTCAAGCGATTCTCCTGCTTCAGCCTCCCAAGTAGCTGGGATTACAGGCACGCGCTGCCACGCCCGGTTAATTTTTATATTTTTCGTAAAGACGGGGTTTCACCATGTTGGCCAGAATGGTCTCAATCTCCTGACCTCATGATCCATCCACCTTGGCCTCCCAAAGTGCTGGGATTACAGGCGTGAGACACCATGCCTGGCCAGTGAATTGTTTTTGTGAGTCAGTTATTAAAGAAACATCTAAATTTCTATGCTTACCTTATGCTTAGAGATTACTGCCTAAAATTTTTTTTTTTTTTTAAATGCAGTCTTGCACTGTCACCCAGGCTGGAGTGCAGGGGAGCGATCTTGGCTCACTGCAAGCCCCGCCTCCCGGGTTCACGCCATTCTCCTGCCTCAGCCTCCTGAGTAGATGGGACTACAGGCGCCCGCCAACATGCCTGACTACTTTTTTTCTTTTTTGTATTTTTAGTAGAGACGGGGTCTCACCGTGTTAGCCAGGATGGTCTTGATCTCCTGACCTCGTGATCCGCCCGCCTCATCCTCCCAAAGTGCTGGGATTACAGGCTTGAGCCACCACACCCAGTCCTAAATATTTTTTTTAAGTCAAAGCAAGTTTATTAAGAAACTAAAGGAATAAAGAATGACTACTGTGTAGACCCCACCTAAGACTTTGGTGGATGACAACCTATAATTAACTGGACTTGGTGAAGGTGGTGATGAGGTGGGTATCTTATCTAAGGTTTCCTTCAGGAAGGGACATCTGAGTTAGGATACAAAAGGTATATAAGAGTCCTCAGTGAAGAGGGAGGATGTACAAGTAGGGGTGGGGGTGGGAAGGGACTTGACACATTAGAGAAACAGTGAGATGGCCAGGGTGGGTGGTGAGCAATGACCAAATAGGAGAGTGGTGTTAACAGAGGCCAGCAAGGGGCCAGGCACAGTGGCTCATACCTGTAATCTCAGCACTTTGGGAGGCCGAGGCAGGCAGATCACTTGAGGCCAGGAGTATAGGACCAGCCTGGCCAACATGGCGAGACCCTGTCGTTACTAAAAATACAAATATTAGCCAGGCAGGGTAGCACATGCCTGTAGTCCCAGCTACTTGGAAGGCTGAGGCACAAGAATCACCTGAACCCAGGAGATAGAAGTTGTAGTGAGCCCAGATTGTGCCACTGCACTCCAGAAGCCAGGTCAGACAGCCCTCTAGCTTTAGTCCATTAACTGATTGAGAGAGAAAACAGGAACAAACCTATAATTTAGCAGCCGGATATTTACTGAAATCAATCTCTATCTGGTCCCTTTCATCAATCTTCCCCAAACATCTCTTTTTTAAAAAGAAAAAATAAAAGGGAATCTGGGTTTTTCATCATTTTCATTTTTTACTAATTTCACTCATTCTCAGTTTGGGCTCCTTATCATTATTTTTCCAATCTATGCTGCCCTTTTTTGTTTTGGAGACAAGTTCTGGCTCTATAGCCCAGGCTGGAGTGCAGTGCCATCTTGGTTCACTGCATCCTCTGCCTCCCAGGCTCAAGCCGCCCTCCCTGAGTAGCTACCACGCCTGGCTACTTTTTTTATTTTTTATAAAGACGTGGTTTTTGCCATGTTCCCCACGCGGCTCTGAAACTCATGAGCTCAAGTGATCCACCTGCCTTGGCCTCCCACAGTGTTGGGATTGTAGGCGTGAGCCACCATGACTGGCCTACGCTACTCATTTGTGTTTGACCTTAAGTAAAAGATAATTTATTCATGTGTTTTTAAAATTTGAGAAAACTAAGAGGTAGATTTAATTGCATTATGAAATGAGAAAAGGAGAAAAACACAAAAAGTTAAAGTCATTTCAGGGAGGCAAAAGATACATGATTTTCTGTAAGACATACTGAACTGTATTAGAACAGGGTAGGGAGGTAGGAGACAGAATGGGGAGAGGATATAAAAAGGCCAAACAGAAATATAGCTGTCAAACCACCCTTATCAGATTAGCAACTAGAATACATAAGGAGCGTAAACAACTCAATAGGAAAAAAACTAATAACCTGATTAAAAATGGGCAAAAGATCGGAAAAGACATTTCTCAAAAGACAAGTGGCAAACAGGTATATGAAAGGTGCTCAACATCACTGATCATCAGAGAAATGCAAATCAAAACTACAACGAGATAGTATCTTGCCCCAGTTAAAATGGCTTTTATCCCAAAGACAAGCAATAACAAATGCTGGCGAGGATGTGGAGAAAAGGAAGCCCTTGTACATTGTTGGTGAGAATGTAAAATTAGTACAGCCCCTATGGAGAACAGTATGGAAGTTCCTCAAAAAACAAACAGGCCGGGTGTGGTGGCTCATGCCTGTAACCCCAGCACTTTGAGAGGCCAAGGTGGGCAGATCACCTGAGGTGATCACCTGAGGGAGTTTGAGATTAGCCTGGCCAACAGGGAGAAACCCTGTCTCTACTAAAAATACAAAATTAGCCAGGCGTGGTGGCGCATGCCTGTAATCCCAGCTACTTGGGAGGCTGAGGCAGGAGAATCACTTGAACCTGGGAGGCGGAGGTTGCAGTGAGCCAAGATCGCCCCATTGCCCTCCAGCCTGGGCAACAAGAGCGAAACTCCGTCTCAAAGGGAAAAAAAAACCAACAACACTAAAAATAGAGTTACCGTATGACCAGCAATTCCAATGCTGACTGTATACCCAAAAGAAAGGAAATCAATATCCTGAAGAGATATCAGCACTCCCATGGTTACTGCAGCACTGTTCACAATAGCCAAGATTTGGAGGCAACCTAAGTGACCATCAACAGATGAATGGATAAAGAAAACATGGTACATATACACGATGGAGTACTATTCTACCATAAAAAGAATGAGACCCTGTCATTTGCAATATGGATGGAATTGGAAGATATTATGTTTAGTGAAATAAGCCAGGCACCGAAAGAAAAACTTCAAATGTTCTCACTTACTTGTGAGAGCTAAAAATTAAAACAATTAAACTCATGGAGATAGAGATACAATGAATGAGATCTAGTACCTGATAGCACAGCAGAGTGGCTATAGTCGGCAATACTTTGTTGTACATTTTAGAATAACTGAGGAAGTACAATTGAAATGTTTGGAACACAAAGAAATGATGAGTGCCTGAAATAATGGATACTCCATTTACCCTGATGTGATTATTATACATCATATGCCTGCACCAAATTATCTCACATACCCCATAAATATATATTTATTATATTTTTTATATTTTACAAAAATAAAGTAGAGATGGGGGTCTCGCCATCTTGCCCAGGCTGGTCTCAAACTCCTGACTTCAAGCAAAGTTCCTGCCTCAGCCTCCTGGGATTACATGTGTGAGCCACCGTGCCCAGTCTAACCCATAAATATATACATCTACTATGTACCCATTCAAATTAAAAATTTAAAAATTAAAAATTAAAATACCGCTGTCATCATTATCAGGAAAAGTTGAGAAAAAGAATTCATGGATGTTTTATAATTTTTTTTTTTGATTCCAATACTGGATCTTAACTGAAACTTAAAAATTATTTCCACTAAAAATTTCAATCCAGTGAATTACAGTCAACGTGAAGAACAGACTTATTTGTCTGAACATTATTCAGGCCGGGCTCGGTGGCTCACACCTGTAATCCCAGCATTTTGGGAGGCCGAGGTGGGAGCACTGATTGAGGCCAAGAGTTTGAGACCAGCCTAGGCAACATATCAAGCACCCATTTTTAGGCTGGGCACAGTGGCTCACGTCCGTAATCCCAGCACTTTGAGAGACAGAGGCGGGCAAATCACTTGAGGCCAGGAGTTTGAGACCAACCTGGCCAACATGGTGAAACTCTGTCTCTAATAAAAATATAAAAATTAGCCAGGTGTGGTGGCACATGTCTGTAATCCCAGCTACTTGGGAGGCTGAGGCAGGAGAATTGCTTGAACCTAGGAGGCAGAGGTTGCAGTGACCTGAGATTGCGCCACTGTATTCCAGCCTGGGCAACAGACGGAGACCCCATCTCTAAAACACAAAACAACAACAAAGAAGATCATTCAATTTTCCTGAACATTAATACATGTTTCAAACATAGGGACTAGCATAAAAAGTGTTTCCTCTGCATCCCCATCCCACATCTCCTAGAATATTTATAAATATATGTACATTAATAGTTATATTGGAATAGTTATTATTAATTTTTCTTTTTTTGACTTTTACAGAATTTTACGTATTTTTCAATTCAGAAAAAAATAGTTTAAAATACAAATGTTTAAACATTTTAGGGGTATATTTTCAAAATGAAAAATAGCATGTATATTTGCCACTAACGGAAGTTATGCATTGAATTCTAATTCACCACTTTGAAAATACACCAATCAGAAAATGTCATTTTTACCTCTTCTTGTCCAAATTGTTCCATAGAATCACAGTAAACTTCACTGTCTGAATCACTTGTCAAATGCTGAATTCCTGTAACATCTTCAACATGATCATCAATTATATCTAAATATGAACAAAAGTGCAGATAGGGTAATTATACTCTAATAGAAGAAAAACAAATTTATTCCTTTGTTTTTTTGAGATGGAGTCTTGCTCTGTCACCCAGGCTGGAGTGCAGTGGTGTGATCTTGGCTCACTGCAACTTCTACCTCTTGGGTTCAAGCGATTCTCTTGCCTCAGCCTCCCAAGTAGCTGGGATTACAGGTGCCCACCACCATGCCCAGCTAATTTTTGTTTTGTTTTGTTTTTGAGACAGAGTTTTGCTCTTGTGGCCTAGGCTGGAGTGCAATGGCGTGATCTCGGCTCACCACAACCTCTGCCTCCCAGGTTCAAGTGATTCTCCCGCCTCAGCCTCCCGAGTAGCTGGGATTACAGGTATGGGCCACCACAGCTGGCTAATTTTGATTTTTTTAGTAGAGACAGGGTTTCTCCATGTTGGTGAGACTGATCTCAAACTCCTGAGCTCAGATGATCCACCTGCCTTGGCCTCCCAAAGTACTGTTTATTTTTGTTTTTTGAGACAGAGTCTCGTTCTGTCGCCCAGGCTGGGGTGCTGTGGCATGATTTTGGCTCACTGCAACCTCTGCCTCCTGGGTTCAAGTGATTCTCATGCCTCAGCCTCCAAGTAGCTGGGATTACAGGCGCATGCCACCATGCCCAGCTAATTTTTTGTATTTTCACTTGAGATGGGGTTTCTCCATGTTAGCTAGGCTGGTCTTGAACTTCTGACCTCAGGTGATCCACCTGCCTCAGCCTGCAATAGTGCTGGGATTACAGGCATGAACCACCACACCCAGACAACTTTTGTATTTTCAGTAGAGACGGAGTTTGACCATGTTGGTCAGGCTGGTCTCGAACTCCTGACCTCAGATGATCCACCTGCCTTGACCTCCCAAAGTGCTAGGATTACAGGCGTGAGCCACCGTGTCTGACCTTTATTCCATTTTCAAAATTCATCAGCCTTATATTATTTTTATACTGAGAGACAAATTTGATTTATCAAGCCACACTGTTTAAAATTTACCAAAACTTTAAATTTAGTTGATAATTTTTATTTGAAAATATTACAAAATATTTTTTCATTGAATTCCATAAAGACAACCTAGATGAAATCTTATAAAACCTAATAACCCTTTAAGAGAAAATTACCTACCAAGCAGGATGCCTAAATGTAAGATCCAACTAGGTAAGTTTGGTTCTCATATTAAGAAATGATATTTGTCAGCCGGGCGTAGTGGCTCACGCCTGTAATCCCAGCACTTTGGGAGGCAGAATAGGGTGGATTACGAGGTTAGGAGATTGAGACCATCCTGGCTAACACAGTGAAACCCCATCTCTACTAAAAAATACAAAAAAATTAGCTGGGCGTGGTGGCGGGCACCTGTAGCCCCAGCTACTCGGGAGGCTGAGGCAGGAGAATGGCGTGAACCCGGGAGGCGGAGCTTGCAGTGAGCCGAGGTCGGGCCACTGCACTCCAGCCTGGATGACAGAGTGAGACTTCGTTCAAAATAAAAAAGAAATGATGTTTCTTGGCCGGGCACATTGCCTCACACCTGTAATTTCAGCACTTTGGGAGGCTGAGGCAGGCAGATCACTTGAGATCAGGAGTTTGAGAACACCCTGGCCAACAGGGTAAAACCCCATCTCTACTAAAAATACAAAAATTAGCTGGGCGTGGTGGCACGTGCCTATAATCCCAGCTACTGGGGAGGCTGAGGCAGGAGAATTGTTTGAACCCAGGGGGCAGAGGTTGCAGAGAGCTGAGATCGGGCCATTGTGCTCTAGCCTGGGCAAAGAAGCAAGACTCTGTCTCAAAAAAAAAAAAAAAAAAAAAAACAACAACATCCAGGCACAGTGCTCACGCCTGTAATCCCAGCACTTTGGGAGGCTGAGGTAGGAGGATCACAAGGTCAGGAGATCGAGACCATCCTGGCTAAAACGGTGCAACCCTGTCTCTACTAAAAATACAAAAAATTAGCCTGGTGTGGTAGCGGGAGCCTGTAGTTCTAGCTACTCGGGAGGCTGAGGCAGGAGAATGGCATGAACCCGGGAGGCGGAGCTTGCAGTGGGCCAAGATCGCGCCACTGCACTCCAGCCTGGGCGACAGAGCGAGACACCATCTCACACACACACACACACAAAAAGAAAAAAAAAAAAAGAAATGATGTTTCTCGGCCAAGCATGTTGCCTCACACCTGTAATTCCAGCACTTTGGGAGGCCAAGGCGGGCGGATCACTTGAATTCAGGAGTTCGAGACCACCCTGGCAACATGGTGAAACCCCGTATCTCCTAAAAATATAAAAAATTAGCCGGGCGTGGTGGCATGTGCCTGTAATCCCAGCTACTTGGGAGGCTGAGGCAGGTGAATCACTTGAACCTGGGAGGTGGAGGTTGCAGTGAGCCGAGATTGCGCCACTGCACTCCAGCCTGGGCAACAGAGTGAGACACCATCTCACACACACACACACACAAAAAAAAAGAAATGATGTTTCTCATATGTACTATTATGTATCCCTAAAAATTAAAAAATAAGCCAGTGCGTGGCTCAAACGTGTAATCCTAGCATTTTGGGAGGCCAAGGCAGGCAGATCACTTGAACTCAGGAGTTGCAGACCAGCCTGGGCAACCTGGCAAAACCCTGTCTCTGTAATCCCAGCTACTCAGGAGGCTGAGGCAGAATTGCCCAGGAGTTCAAGGTTGCAGTGCGCCTTGACTATGCCACTGCACTCCAGCCTGGGCAACAGAAAGAGATACATATATAACCCTGGCCCTAATTTATGCTCTTTCAAAACCATAAACCCTTATAATATTAATAAGCCCTAAGATATTACTAAAGAAGAGATTTTTAAATTCAAAACTAATCCTAAAGATCCTGTAATTACTAAAAGACTATTCATAGGAAAGAGGCTGGACACAGAATTATTTGGGGACAATACCTTGGTGAATACAAACAGCAGATTTTCCAGTTTGCCCCAAGTTTTCATCAACAGGCTTTACTTCTTCAGTGCTTCTGCCATTCAGGGAAGAACTGGCATGAATGTCATTCTGTATATCCTGAACAAAGCCATCTTTATCATAGCCATTAGTGACAATGACTTCCAAATTCTTATGGTCTGCTGACTTCATCATTTTCTTATCTTTTATGAGAAAATGGAGAGATTCATAAAAGTTCACAGTAGGTTACCTTCTGCATACCATGTTTTAATACCCAGATGTCATTTCCCTAACCTCACAATCCCTTTGAAGGGTTTCCTACTTGGATCAAAGAGAAGGCATGCTTCTTGAAATGCGGTTTACTATAGGCTGAGAGCTCACCCAAGCTATGTTGGCTTCAAAACTGTTTCAGTTCCCTGTCAATCTTCTAGAGTTTCTTTTAAAAAGTAATCTCTCAAAGTCTTTTTACTCCTTTAGGCATAAGCAAATTGCTCTTCCACATATCTGATAAAAAGGACCTTTAAAGAAGGCGCTCCTTGTCATACCTTACTGGAAAGGGAAGGCAAAACTAAGTTACGCAGTTTTTGGTTTTCTTTTTTTGAAATGGCGTCTCACTCTGTCACCCAGACTAGAGTGCAATGGCACGATCTTGGCTCGCTGAAACTTCCACCTCCCGGGTTCAAGTGATTCTCCTGCCTCAGCTTCCCAAGTACCTGGGATTACCGGTGCCTGCTACCATGCCTGGCTAATTTTTGTATTTTTAATAGAGATGGGGTTTCACCATGTTGGTCAGGCTGGTCTCGAACCCCCAACCTCAGGTGATCTGCCCGCCTCGGCCTCCCAAAGTGCTGGGATTACAGGCATGAGCCACCGTGCCTGGCCGCAGTTTGTTGTAGTGTCTTTCTGCCTCCCCTTTTGAAAACAGTCTTCCCACATGTCATTGGCATTCTAACAGAGCCCTCAATGCTCTAAGCCATAATTCCAATGTTCCTTCCTTATGAAAACTTATGCCTGTAGGCCGGGTGCGATGGCTCATGCCTATAGGCCCAGCACTTTGGGAGGCCGAGGTGGGCAGATCACTTGAGGTCAGGAGTTCAAGATTAGCCTGGTCAATATGGTGAAATCCTGTCTCTACTAAAAATACAAAAATTAGCGGGTATGGTGGTGCATGCCTACAATCTCAGCTAATTGGGAGGCTGAGGCAGGAAGACGGCTTGAGGTTGCAGAGGGTGGCAGAGGTTGCAGTGAGTCAAGATCATACCACTGCACTCCAGCCTGAGCGACAGAGCGAGACTCCATCTCAAAAAAAAACAAAAAACAAAAAAAACTTATGCCTGTATCCTATTCTCTGGATTCCATTCTATTTTTGGTAAGATATTGAGAGTCTAACTTGTCTCCTGTCCTTAGTAACTTATGCAGATTCATGTTGGAAACAACACCTTAAAATAGCACATGTCTAATGCAGCATTTCAGGCCGTCCATTTGGAGGAGTGGCCTATTCTTGTCAATCTTCAGTTAACACCTACTCCATTTATGCATAAGGTTGGTTGTTCCTTTCTCTGTAGCAGAGCCTTTCAGTCCACAGCAAACCTGGTTATAAGGTCAACAGCTTATATCCCACCACCTGCTCCAATCTTCTACAATACCAAATCAGCCCAAATGTCTTCATACCCTCTTCGTTTATTTATTGTAAAATTACTAACTGATTATCCAAACATTACCATTATCACTTTGTTCTGCTCCTTTCACTTCTTCTTGGGCCTCTTCTTCCTCAGACTCAGCTCCACTGTCACTGCTTTCAGCTTTACCATTAACAGTTTTGGTGTTTGGAGTAGAAGTGAGAACATTACCAAGATCTAAAACATGAAATGACCACTTAGTCACAATGTGGTAACATACAATTATACCATAATTTCCAAGTAATACTAATACAATTTACAAATAACTAATAAAATAATTGTGAATTAAAATGTTAGTTATATATATATAATAGTATTATTTTCTTTGACCATAAACATACATATATTACATAGACAAATTCCTTCAATTATCACCTTATAATCAAGCTATCTTAAGTCCTTTCTGAATCAGGCAGAAAGCAAATTATTTTTAAGTTAATATCAGTAAAAATAAAGTTCAGAGATCAATGGATCTTCATACATGGCAAATGAAGAGATACTTCCTATATGCTAGCATGCTGACAACAAAAGTACATTTTTGGTTCTACCAATAATCTCATCAATATTACAGTTGGAGTCCACTTTAAAAATTTTATTCCAGTATTACCTTTAGGGCTTCAGGTGCACAACTCAAATTATCATGTCTTTGTGATATTTAAGTTTTTTCTTAAAGTATCCATTGATGTGATCAATCACATACAAAAGCAAATTGTCCAAGTGGCCAAAGCTATATCCTGAGAGTAACATCAGAGCTTCTCAACTTTAATGTGCATACGAACCTCCTGAGAGCTATTTAAGATGCAGATTCTGAATTCGTAGGTCTATGGTGATCTAAGATTCCGAATTTCTATAAAGATCACATTTGTTGCTAACGCTGTTGGTTACTGGACACTGTTTTGAGAACATGAATTGAAAGACAATATTTTTGAAGTGACAATACTCCCCAAAATGATCTGCAAATTCACTGCAATCTCTATCAAAATCCAAGCTGGCATTTTTGCAAAAATTGACATGCAGATTCTAAAATTCATATGAAAATGTGAAGGATCAAGATTAGCCAAAGCAATCTTGAAAAAGAACAAAATTGGAGGACTCATCATTCTGATTTCAAAACTTACTGTATATGTATATTCTGAAAATGGCCATGTAAAACTGATACATCTGTTCTATTGGACCTAAATGGCTACTTTTAAGAAAATGCTTTGTTTAGGAAAAAAAAAGGCAAGATTGCAAACTGTCTTGCAATTTGGTAATATCTTACAAAATTACAAACATCAAACATTTCTAATTCCATTTCTAATATTTCTTACAGATATGCTTTCACATATATGAAATGACAGATGTACATGGTCATTCTCAGCAGTATTTTCTGAAGATCTGAAGGAGTAAATAACCTAAATGTCCACCAGAATGGCTCAGGTTAAAAAAATTATGGTGAGGGTCCACAATCCCTTACTTATAACCCTTGGATCCAGATATGTTTTGAAATCTCAAGTTTTCTAATTTTGCAAAGGTTATATGGTACATATGCCATTTGGTATATTATGTAACACATCCAATAGAGTCTAAGGCAGCTCTCACTAAAAAGAGAAAATATGATTTTTGCAGCAAAACATATAAATAGTTACACTAAAGAGGACAGAGACTCAAAATACCCTCGTTTTACTTTAGGTCAGATTTTGCTCCCCAGATTTTTAGTTCATATCAGACATGTTTTGCTGCCAAATGAGTTTACCAAAAAACTTCTGGTCTTCAAAGATTTAAAAAATTTTAAGTTATAGCTAGGAAGCTGTGAGCCTGCACCTTTATTACTATTATTTACTCTTCTTTGTTTTATAATTAGCTGTTTAAATATCTGCCTCTGGCCAGTGGCTGGACACCACTGCAGCAGATCCAGATTTATTTCCCTCTGCATCCTAACATGCCTGACATACAGAAAACATTTAATTTTTTTTTCTGGCAGGGCACAGTGGCTCATGCCTTTAATTCCAGCGCTTTGGGAAACTGAGTTGGGAGGATTACCTGAGGTCAGGAGTTCGAGATCAGCCTGGCCAACATGGCAAAACCCCGGCTCTACTAAAAATACAAAAATTAGCCAGGCATGGTGGTGCACACTTGCAATCCCAGCTACCTGGGAGGCTAAGTCAGGAGAATTGCTGGAACCCAAGAGGTAGAGGTTGCAGTGAGCCGAGATGGGACCACTGCACTCCAGTCAGTGTGACAGAGGAAGACTCCATCTCAAATAACATTTAGTTTTTTCTGAATTGAATAAGCATGCCTTGTAAGAAGGACTACTTGTTAATATTTGACTTCTGTAAGCAAATCAGATGTAGAATGATGTGACAGAGTTATGCCCAGTAAGCAGTCAGTACTACTTGCACAGAGTTTATTACCGTGACAGGTTCAAGGACTGATTTCAGCACAGGAAGATTACTATTCTGAAATGCTGCCATTACTGTCAATTATTAAAAGATGTCTTATAAATAGGGATGACAAGGAAAAAAAGGGGATGCCAGGTAATTTTTATTTAAAGGGTATACAATTTTCTCGTAAATTGACTCTTGTGGTCTCATTTCACCCTGCTTTCTAAAAAAATTTCAAGATCAAATGTTTAGTTAATACTAACAAATCTTGCATTTTATTCAACTCCTACAAATATGCAAAACATAATCCTTTAAATCCTTTGTGTACATGAAGACAAAATTCTACAAGAAAAAAGAAAAAAGAAAACTGCAATCCGTGCAGAGATGCTTGAACTGAAAGAAGAAAAAAAAAAAAAAAAAAAAAAAAAAAACAAGCTAAATGAACTGTCTTGCATTAGCTTACTATACTACAGTTAAACCATACTCTAAACACATCCATTTTTAGAGACAGCATCTCACTCCGTTGCTCAGGCCGGAGTGCAGCAGAGTGATCTGGGCTCACTGCAACCTCCACCTCCTGGGTTCAAGTGACTCTTGTGCCTCAGCCTGCCAAGTAGCTGGGATCACAGGTGTGTGCCACCATGCCTGGCTAATTTTTGTGTTTTTTGTAGAGACGGGGTTTCACCATGTTGTTAAGTCTGGTCTTGAACTCCTGACCTCAGGTGATCTGCCCGCTTTGGCCTCCCAAAGTGCTGGGATTACAGACATGAGCCACCACACCTGGCCAACATATCCATTTTAAAATTAGCTAGTAAATCATTGAATTCAATGTACTATTAATTTAATTCTCAAAGCAAAATAGAAAACATGATCTATCAAAATAAAACCATGAATTCTGCTATAATTTTGAACATACTAAGTAAATTACCTGGTGTATTTTAATAGCTTACAACTTTAGGGTTAAAATGTTAAGGGTTTATAATGTTTTGGAACTTCATACAATGTGTTTGCTTGGAATGAAAACTCCTGGATGACAAGACTGTAAGTTCTATAAGTTTGTGCAGAATTCTTTTGACATGTAAATTTTAAACAAAACTTTTACATGATTTCATGATTCCTACCTTCTAAACATTTAGAGATTTTCTCCAATCGGACTGGCATGTGAAAGTAAGAAAAAAAAATCAGACATACAAATATTAATATGTGCATAATATATCAGTTGATGAATTTTAAAATGGGTAAAATAGTCCAACCTGAGGTTACATCAGAACTCTTGCCACTCTTTTTGTCCTCGACAATTTCATAAAATGGACCTATGACACGCAGCAATTCTTCAACTTTCTCAGTCATTGGCATAGTTTCAATAATCTGTAATCAAAAGAAACAAATACTGTGAAATCACAAACTCTTAATTTGATCTCCACTAGTATCAGATAATTTCCTATTTCCAATTTGTCAATAATTTTAAGATTTGACATTCATAATACACTCTCTGAAGGATCTACATTAATTACATACTTTTATTAATGTATACACACTGTGGCCAGGTGAGGTGGTGGCTTATGCCTGTAATCCCAGCACTTTGGGAGGCCAAGGTAGGAGGATGGCTTGAACCCAGGAGTTTGAGACCAGCCTTGGCAACATAGTGAGACCCTGTCTCTACAAAAAAAAATTTTTTTTAATTAACCAGGCATGATGGTGTGTGCCTGTGGTCCCAGCTACTCCAGAGGCTGAGATGGGAGGATTACATGAGCCTGTGAGATCAAGGCTACAGTGAGCCATTATGGCACCACTGCACTCCAGGCTTGGTGACAGAGTGAGATACCATCTCCAAAAATTAAAAAATAAAATAAAAGGAATCCTTTTAAAAAATGTATATACACTCCTAGAAAAGCTTCAAGTATATTAAAGATCTAAAAGCGTTCTCATTTTGAAGACTATTTTACATGAGCTTCATGTAAAATTTTATACAATAACCTATAAATTGTGTATTAAAAACTAGGGGGCAGGGTACAATGGCTCACACCTGTAATCCTAGCACTTTGGGAGGCCAAAGCAGGAGGAGGATGGCTTGAGCCCAGGAGTTCGAGACTTGCCTGGGCAACATAGTAAGAGCCCATCTCTACAAAAAAAATTTTGTTTAATTATCCAGACATGGTGGTGCACACCTGTAGTCCCAGCTACTCAGTAGGCTGAGATGGAAGGATCTCTTGAGCCCAGGAAATTGAGGCTGCAGTGAGCCATGATCACACCACACTGCACGTCAGCCTAGGCAACAGAGCGAGATCTTGTCTCCAAAACAATAAAGGAAACAAACAAACAAACTAGGGGCTTTCATTAAATGAAATAGAAAACTGAAGTTAGAATAAAATTATGATGTCTGTTCTTTAACAATAAGGTAGCATAGAATTTCTAACAGGGCACAAAAGTAAAGTAGGAAATGGCAATCACTTTCAGACACCTTCATAAATATGGGCCAGTTTAGAATCATCAAATTTAAAGAGCAAGGTAAATTAACTGAAAAGGTATTTAAACAGCC
The DNA here is from genome assembly GCF_043159975.1 of Macaca nemestrina. NCBI lineage: Eukaryota > Metazoa > Chordata > Mammalia > Primates > Cercopithecidae > Macaca > Macaca nemestrina. The sequence goes on along the minus strand of NC_092133.1, from coordinate 116,814,084 downwards.
ATCAATTGGTGACTGATCAAAGAAACTAAAGTACTTCTAGATTTGAAATATTTTGCAGATATTAAAAAGAATAAAGTCAGCTCTGTGTGTGCTAATCACAGTATGTTTAATATGTTACCAGGGGCTGGGCTCATGCCAGTAATCTCAGCACTTTGGGAGGCTGAGGCAGGAGGATCACCTGAGGTCAGGAGTTGGAGACCACCCTGGCCAACATGGTGAAGCTCCATCTCTACTAAAAATACAAATATTAGCCATGTTTGGTGGCATGCACCTGTGATCCCAGCTACTTGGGAGGATGAGGCAGGAGAATTGCTTGAACCCAGGAGGTGGAGGTTGCAGTGAGCCAAGATCGCACCGCTGCATTCCAGTCTGGGCAACAGAGTGAGACTCTGTCTCCCAAAAAAAAAAAAAAAAAAAAAGATACCAGAACTGGCTCCTTCGCTCCCTCCCTCCCTTTCTTTCTTTCTTTTTTTTTTTGGAGACAGAGTCTCACTCCATCATCACCCAGGCTGTAGTGCAGCAGTACGATCTCAGCTCACTGCAACTTCCACCTTCCGGGTTCAAGCAATTCTCACCTTCAAGCAATTTCAGACACCTTCATAAGTGATTCACCTACCTCGGCCTCCCAAAGTGCTGGGGTTATAGGTGTTAGCCACTGCGCCCAGCCAAAACCCTAAAATTATTGTTCAAACAACATGCTTTTATTTCTAAACCAGATATAAGATGGATCATCAGTGGTCTATGGTAGTCAGCAACTCTGATAGGATTTTGATCTGAGACATGCTCATCAACACCATTCCCCACCGTGTTGTATGCGTAGGAGGAGGTTGTTGAGAGAGATTACACAGAATGAACTATGTTAACAATAACTGGTTCTAGTGATTATAATTTAATTTTACAGCTTGGAGTAAATTATCTGATTGTTGCTCCTCTGAATGTACTGTGAAAGGAATGCTTTAATCACAAAATTTCTTTTTGCTAAAGGAAACATTTGTTATGAGGCTACGGCTATGTGAAGGAATGTTTTATTATTTATTATAAATATCTGAGCTGTAACATATTTGAATTATAATAATAATTCTGAGAATCAGATTCAAACCAGGAGAAAGTTGTGACCAAGTCACAACTAACAAACGGCAGAGAAACAATTCGAACATAAATCAGCACCCTTTACACTATCCCACGCCGCTGTAATATCAAGACTTCAGTTAGCAGAATCTAGTAAGCCAATCACATACCACATCCTGACAAGCAAGCAACATCTCTATTTCTCAAGGCTTATTAAAAGATCTCTTTCTTAACTTCGTCCTTGTTTTTAAGGCTACTAAATTCAGCATCTGGATTTCTCATGCCCCACAGGGTAAAAGAGTAAACTGTGGACTTGAAATGTCAGCATGAAATAAAAGGAGTATCCATTGGCACTAAGGAAGTATCAACTGAGTAATCATTCTGTCAACAAACCAGAATGTCAGTAGTTAATATAGTGAAGACACAGTAACCAAAGCAAGACACATCCAAAATTGATGAGGTTACTCTCTTTGGTTTTTCTTTTTCTTTTAGATTCAGAGGGTATATGTGCAGGTTTGTTATAAGGGTATACTGTGTGATGCTGAAGTTTGGGCTTCTATTGATCCAGTCACCCAGTACCCAATAGGAAGTTTCTCAGCCCTTGCCTCCACGCTTTTGAAGAGGTTATTCTCTGAGGAAGAAACTTTAAACATACACAAACCAAGAATGATCTCAGCCATTTGCAAAATTATCTCCCTTACACCAATGTTGAAAAACACGAAATGGTGTACATGTACGCACATGAGATATAGACCACAAACACACACACACACACAAGCAGACACAGACAAATCTCAGTCTAGGTAACTACTACCTACCCTCAGAGAAGGTGTTATCTAAACCACCCTTGTCCAATCTGCAGTCCTCAGGCCGCATGTGGCCCAAGATGGCTTTAAATACCCAACACAAATTCGTAAACCTTTTTTTTTTCTTTTTTTCTTCTATAGAGACAGCGTCTCACTCTGTTGCACAGGCTGGAGTGCAGTGGCACAATCTTGGCTCACTGCAGCGTCTGCCTCTGGGGTTCAAGCAATTCTTCTATCTCAGCTGCCCGAGTAGCTGAGACTACAGGCATACACCATCATGATCGGCTAACTTTTTGTATTTTTAGTAGAGACAGGGTTTCACCATGTTACCCAGGCTGGTCTGAACTCCTGACCTCAAGAGATCCACCCACCTTGGCCTCCCAAAGTGCTGGGATTACTAGCTGGGATTACAAGCGTGAGCCACTGCGCCTGGCCCAAATTCATAAACTTTCTTAAAACATTATGATTTTTTTTGCAATTTTTTTTTTTTTTTAGTTCACCAGCTATTGTTAGTATCCATGTATTTTATGTGTGGCCTAAAACAATTCTTCTTCCAGTGTGGCTCACGGAAGCCAAAAGATTGGACATCCCTGGTCCAAAGTTACAAGTTAACTATGCTAACTTAATATATTATAACCCAAGCAAATGAAGAATGTTTTGACAGAAATATCTGGTAAGCTGCATGGACACCAGAAAAGCAGCATCCAAAGCACAATAATTCTTCTAGGTCTATCCAGCACTTTTCCTCAGTGACAGACATCATTTCTAGATGATGAAAATATACTGGAAAGGTGTAGATATACTCTAAGAAAGCGAAGACTAAATTTCTCAGGCTTTTTTGGTCCAAAATGACCACATCTCTTAAAGCCATCCAAATCCCAACGCTCTACTCTCTGTACAACAGAATCACTAATTCAGTCTCCCAAGCGCTTCTAACCTTTTGAAGAGTGACCTAGATATCAGTCCTGAATATGCTGATCACTAGAAGCCTATCACTCACTCTAAGAAACTAGCATTCGTTTTCCCCCTCAATATGCAAAAGATGTTTACTATGAGTGAAACCTTAAAACAAAAGCCAACCCTCAGTACTCAGAGAAAGTTGGTGTTCTTGGTGTTCTACAGTTGTTGAGCTATGGACTAGACCCTCGGCCATAGTAACTTTCAGGTTCCTTGTTTCCTTCCTTCCCTTCCCTCCCTTCCCTCCTTTCCATCCCTTCCCTTCCTTCCCTCCCTTCCTCCCTTCCTCTCTTCCTCCCTTGGACTAGACCCTCAAGCCATGACAACTTTCAGGTTCCTTGTTTCCTTCCTTTCTTCCCCTTTTCCTTTTTCCCTTCCCTTCCCTTTCTTTCCTTTCCTTTCTTTCTTTCCTTTCTCTTTTTCTCTCTCTTTCTCTCTTTCTTTTCTGAGACAAGAGTGTCACTCTGTTGCTCAGGCTGGAGTGCAATGGTGTGATCTTGGCTCACTGCAACCTCCACCTCCTTGATTCAAGTGATTCTTCCGTCTCAGCCTCTCTAGTAGCTGAGATTACAAGCGCCTCCCATCACACCCAGCTAAATTTTTGTATTTTAGTAGAGATGGAGTTTCACCATGTTGGCCAGGCTGGTCTCTAACTCCTGACCTCAGGTGATCTGCCTGTCTCAGCCTCCCAAAGTGCTGGGATTACAGGCATGAGCCACCACGCCCGGCCGAGATTCCATCTTTAATGGGACCATTCTCTAATCCTCCCTGTATTACAGCGATTATCCCAATCTCTTAGAAATCCTGAAATAATTAGTCTGGGGTCATCCTGGGGCATTTGTATTTTTTCACAAGATCCCCTAGTGATTCAAATGTGGAGCCAGGGTTGAGTACACCTATCTCTTTTTAAATTCAACAGACATAAGGCACATGATTCAAATGTTAGCTGAATACTCTGGAAATCCCCAGAAGATAGCCTAAATTTGTACCAAAAAAATAGAATTTTGGCCAGGCATGGTGGCTCACGTCTATAATCCCAGCACTTTGGGAGGCCGAAGTGGGAAGATCACGGAGTCAGGAGTTTGAGATCAGTCTGGCCAACACAGTGAAATCCCATCTCTACTAAAAATACAAAAGATTAGCCAGGTGTGGTGGTTTGCACCTGTAATCCCAGCTACTCGGGAGGCTGAGGCAGGAGAATGGCGTGAACCGAGGAGGCAGAGGTTGCAGTGAGCCAAGATGGTGCCATTACACTCTAGCCCAGGCAACAATGCGAGATGCTGCCTCAAAAAAAGATAATTTTATACGTCTATAAATAAACCTTATTGAATTAAACATGCATTTCTCTTACCCCTCAAGCCTCATTACTTTCCCTCAAAGCTAAAATCCTATTACGTTATATTAAAATAATGTTTTATTCTATCAAGTTTTTCAGTGACATTTTATGGGACACTTTATCAATTATGAAAAGCAATTTTCTACAAAACATAATTCTATTATGCTAAAATAGTTTTTTTTTTTTTAAAGAGATTCTTGCTCTGTTGCCCAGGCTGCAGTGCAGTGGTGTAATCTCGGCTCACTGCAACCTCTGCCTCCCTGGTTCAAGTGATTCTCCTGCCTCAGTCTCCCGAGTAGCTGGGACTACAGGTGCATGCCACCACACCAGGCTAATTTTTTTGTATCTTTAGTAGAGACGGGGTTTTGCCATATTGGCCAGGCTGGTCTCAAACTCCCGACCTCAGGTGATCTGCCCGCCTCAGCTTCCCAAAGTTCTGGGATTGCAGGCATGAGCCACCATGCCTGGCGTTAAAAGAATTTTTTATTCAATCAACTTTCTCAGTGATATTTTATGGGGCAACTTAAAAATTATGAAAAGTCACTTTCTACAAAACAGCATTCATTATAAAATATAAGTTAAATTAGTAAGATTGCTGAAACCTCTGACTGCAAAGACATAAAATGAGATTTATACTCTAAAGAATAATAACAGTGACAGGCCAGGCGCACAGTGGCTCATGCCTGTAATCCCAGCACTTTGGGAGGCTGAGGTGAGTTTATCACCTGAGGTCAGGAGTTTGAGACCAGCCTGGCCAACACAGTGAAACCCCATCTCTACTAAAAATACTAAAAATTAGCTGGGCGTGATGGCATGTCCCTGTAATCCCAGTTACTTGGGAGGTTGAGGCATGCACCATTGCACTCCAACCTGGGCAACAGAACCAGACCCTGTCTCAAAAAAAAAAAAAAAATGACAAAGACTATATTTAAGGAGATAATTTAACAAGTGCTTCAATTAGTAAATTATTGAAATTAGAATAAGTCCCAAATTCAATAATCAAATCTTTGGGATAATGTACTATCCCACAAGATTATTTAGAAACATGCAATTTTATTGACTGATAGTCATAAAGCTAAACTCTAAAAATAATTCAAAAGAGTAATCAAATTTTCAATTTATGCGTATCTTGATATTTTTAGGTTTACCTCTAAAACTGCACTGTAAACTTTGCCATATTCACAATATGCAATGAAATTTTTAAAGTCTGAATGAAAAGAAATAAATTATTTTAATTAAAGAAGGAGTTACAGGTATTTTAGCAGCAATATAGTTTTAATCTTTCTTAGGGAAAAAGGCAGAAGACACATTGCTTCATCGTCCTCCAACTAAAATGTGGCTATACCATTAATTAACACAATTGAATAGGAAAAATGGGTAAATTTTACTTAATGTGTCAATTCAACTTTACATTATAGAAGCATATCCTAAAAATTATAAAGAAATTTAAGGTTAAAAAAAAAGAGAGAGAAATAGTTATGAAACCAAAAGGCTTTCGATTATCTTTCTTTCTCTGCTTTTGAAAGGCCTATCTGTTGTTGTGTTATTGACATAGTTAATAGCCAAAAGAACTAAACTCTGCCCTTTGTTACAAAGTCTACCAAATAAAAACTGCAAGAAGGTAACAAAGGGCATGACTATAAGCAGTGTAGAAGAAATTAAAAAAATAAAAAATAAAAAAACTAGTCTAAATCTAGTAATAACAAATAAAAATTACTACCAAGATTAATACCATCGAATCATATGGCAAAAAACTATTCTTTTTTACAGATTTTCTTTATGTTCAAAGATAATTTGTTTAAAATTATCAAACTTAGATTTCACAACCTCTGATCCATGTCTAACATAAAAATGGTTAAAGTCTCAGCCGGGCATGGTGGCTAACACCTATAATCCCAGCACTTTGGGAGGCCAAGCAGGTGGATCACCTGAGGTCTGGAGTTTGAGACCAGCCTGGCCAACGTGGTGAAATCCCACCTGTACTAACAAAACAAAAATTAGCCTGGTGTGGTGGCGTGCACCTGTAATCCCAGCTACTTGGGAGGCTAAGGCAAGAGAATCTCTTGAACCCAGGAGGCGGAGGTTGCAGTCAGCCAAGATCATGCCACTGTACTCTAGCCCAGGCAACAGAGCGAGACTCCATCTCAAAAAAAAAAAACAGGCCGGGCGCGGTGGCTCAAGCCTGTAATCCCAGCACTTTGGGAGGCCGAGGCGGGTGGATCACGAGGTCAGGAGATCGAGACCATCCTGGCTAACATGGTGAAACCCCGTCTCTACTAAAACATACAAAAAACTAGCCGGGCGCGGTGGCGGGCGCCTGTAGTCCCAGCTACTCGGGAGGCTGAGGCAGGAGAATGGCGTGAACCCGGGAGGCGGAGCTTGCAGTGAGCTGAGATCCAGCCACTGCACTCCAGCCTGGGCAACAGAGCGAGACTCCGTCTCAAAAAATCAGAAACAAAAACAAAAACAAAAACAAAAGTCTCTAGGATCATCTTTAAAAGTCATGATTTCTTCATATACTTGCTCCTCAAAAGAATGCCTTTGACACACTTAAAAGAGCTAGTTAAAATGAACTTCCCTGCTTACTAGTTAGCAGAGAACCTGAAAACTTATGCTTCTGAGGATCTATGTACTCACAGAAAAAAACTTATCTTATTATGCTTCTGAAGGATCTATGTACTCACAGAAAGAAACTTATCTTATTATGCTTCTGAAGATCTATATACTCACAGAAAAAAACTTATCTTATTATGCTTCTGAAGGATCTATGTACTCACAGAAAAATGTGACTTCTTACAGAATTCCAGTGATGAGAATACCTACCTCAATTTATGAGTGAAAACTGGCATGAGAACATTATTGAACTAAGTAAAAAGCTCCAAAGCAGAAATACTTTCAAGAGAGTCCAGCTACTTCCTAGACTCCTGAGTAAGAGACTTCAATATTTTCAAAGATTACTATTTCTACACTTCTTAAGAAGTTGACGATAGAGAAAGATAGGGGAGATTAAAAATCAAAAAACGGGCTAGGCGCAGTGGCTCATGCCTGTAATCCCAGCACTTTGGGATGCTGAGGCACGTGATCACCAGCCTGACCAACATGGAAAAATCACATTTCTACTAAAAATACAAAAATTAGCTGGGCGTAGTGGTGTGCACCTGTAGTCCCAGCTACTTGGAGGCTGTGGCAGGAGAATCACTTGAATCTGAAAGGTGGAGGTTGCAGTGAGCCAAGGTCGCGCCACTGCACTCCAGCCGGGGCTACAGAGCAAGACTCCGTCTCAAAACAAAAACAAAATAAAACATCACATCATTACAGTGTTATATATCTTAAGGAAAAAACACTTATCTTAAGATGAACTTTAATGAAGCAGAAGAGTCCTAATAAACCCAATAATCTAGATTCCATTGTATAACATACTACAGTCTCCTTAAAGCAAAGCAACTAATTTGTCTGATAACCAAATTAAATTAGAGCTGCTCTGAATTTTCATTTTAACTGTGAATTATTTTCCCTACCTTTTTCATTTCTTCAACATATGCAATCATGGCTTCCTCTTTGGTCATATCACCCAGTGAACTCCAAGCATCCCTAGAAATGAAAATATCCACATAATGACAAAGAGACATCTGATTTTTCACTGCTCAGAATACAATTTATAGTTGATGCTATAGGGTTACTAATTAAAACAGGCTCTACTTAAAGCCATAACAGGATTGTCTTAAATGTGCCACCATGAAGAAAATTATCACAGCAAATAAACTAGCAAATTAAATAGTATTTAAACAAATAAGCATATAACCCATCTATATAGTAATATACCAGAGACTACAGACTATTCATAAATATTTGATAAGAACTCTTCAGTTTTTATATTATTACAAAGAACAGTAACAGAAATAAACATTTTAGAAGACTACATTATTGCTTCTCAGGCTTTCGCTAAGATCAAGTGTACAAGACTACATTAATTGTCACAGGCATATTTTCTTTTTCTTTTTAATATAAATTTCTCAATAGGCTTTCCGGTAAAGACCAGAAAGCCTGCTAGAAAAATTCTAAAAGAGCTGTAACACTCAGGCATGGTTTTTTTTTTTTTTTTTTTTTTTTGAGATGGAGTCTCGCTGTGTTGTCTAGGCTGGAGTGCAGTGGTGTGATCCTGGCTCACTGCAACCTCCACTTCCTGGATTCAAGAGATTCTCCTGCCTCAGCCTCCTGAGTAGCTGGGATTACAGGCATGCGCCCCCACACCCAGATAATTTTTGTATTTTAGTAGAGATGGAGTTTCACCATGTTGGCCAGGCTGGTCTCGAACTCCTAACCTCAAGTGATCCACCGCCTTGACCTCCCAAAGTGCTGGGATTAGAGGGATGAGCCACTGCGCCCAGCCAGCCATGTTTTAAATGAATAGACATTTTGGTTAAAAGGTTCTATTAATTTAAATAAGAGCCTAACTTGTACATTTGAACTGAAAAAGGAAATGGTTTCTCACTTCTAGGATACTGAAAATGTGAGAGACAGGAAATTTTTAAACCCCTAAATAATAATAGTTCTTTCAAATTTTTGCCTGACGTGTAAACCCTTTTTATATGTTTTTCCCCGAAGGTGTTTAACTCCACCAAAGGTCAATTCTAGGGGGAAACATGAAGCAAATAATTAAATCTTCTTAAAATGGGTAAATCAAATCATATTAAATAATATTTAATACTACTAAAATTAAGTTATATTAAATAATAACATATTACTATTTCATTTAACCTGTTATTTTATGACAATTCATAAAGATCTTAAAGGAAAGTAGAATACTAAGAAATCTTAAAACAAGCTTAGGCACTTCCAATTCAGGGTGAAGAAACTGAACATCACAATGTGTGGACAAAAAACAAACAAATACGGGCTGGGTGCAGTGGCTCACGCCTGTAATCCCAGCACTTTGAGAGGCCAAGGTGGGCAGATCACTTGAGGTAAGGAGTTTGAGACCAGCCTGGACAACATGGTAAAACTCTGTCTTTACTAAAGACACAAAAATTAGCCAGGCGTGGTGGCACGTGCCTGGAATCCCAGCTACTCGTGAGGCTGAGGCAGGAGAACTGCTTGAACCCGGGAGGCAGAGATTGCAGTGAGCCAAGATCGCGCCATTGCACTCCAGCCTGGGCGACAGAGCGAGACTCCGTCTCAAGAGAAAAAAAACAAAACAAAACTGGTGTGGCATGGTGGTTCACACCTGTAATCCCAGCCAAGGCAGGTGGATCACTTGAGACCAGAAATTTGAGACCAGCCTGGGCAACACAGGCAAACCCCGTCTAGGAAAAAATTTTAAAAATTAGCCAGGTGTGATGGCACAAGCATGTGGTCCCGGCTACTAGGGAGGCTGAGGTGGGAGAATTGTTTCAGCCCAGGAGGCAGAGGTTGCAGTGAGCCGTGATCGTGCCACTGCACTCCAGCCTGAGTGATGGGAGTGAGACCCTGTGTCCAAAAAAAGTGTGGGTTTTAAAACATGCTTCACCGCCGGGCGCAGTGGCTCACACCTATAATCCCAGCACTTTGGGAGGCCGAGGCAGGCGGATCACCTGAGGTCAGGAGTTCAAGACCAGCCTGACCAACATGGAGAAATCCCATCGCTACTAAAAATACTAAATAGCCAGGCGTAGAGGCACATGCCTGTAATCCCAGCTACTCAGGAGGCTGAGGCAGGAGAATCGCTTGAACCTGGGAGGCAGAGGTTGTGGTGAGTTGAGATCACCCCATTGCACTCCAGCCTGGGCAATAACAGCGAAACTCCATCTCAAAAATAAATAAATAAATAAAACATGTTTCACCAATTAGCATATTCTGTTCATAATGTACAGTCTAAAATGGACTTTTCTCAGACATTTGTGAAGGTTTCAATTGTATTAAGAATATCAACTGTTACTCAACTGGGAAAACAGCACGGACAGGTACGGTATCTGTGTCTATAATTCTTTTAATTTATAGTTTATAATTCTTTTAAGTATACTTTTTTAGTTTAGAATTCTTTTAAGTATACAAAAAATCAAATTTCTATTCAATTACAGTAGGTCAGAAGTGATGGCTTAGAGAAAAAGTTAGCGTGGCAGTACCTGAGTCATATTCCTAGTTACTTATTATCTTCAAGGCTCAACACAAACAAGGAAAAGCCATTATTTTTCTTGGAGGCAAAAGAGGCAGTTAAAGTTTGTTTCTTTAACTTAGGTAGGGAGTTGCTCTTGCCTTAAAAAAAAAAAAGAGAAAAACTCCATAAAAGTAAAGATTAACTGAAAATGCTTCTTTATCTTTGATGTACCTATCCCTTTTGGTTTTACTATTTTTCTCTCCTCCCCAAGATTTTCCTATTTGTGTAAAATTGTACTAAGAGCACCTGGAAAGGCTGGGCATGGTGGCTCACGCCTGTAATCCCAGCACTTTGGGAGGCCGAGGTGGGTGGATCACCTGAGGCCAGGAGTTTGAGACCAGCCTGGCCAACATAGTGAAACCCCGTTTCTACTAAAAATACAAAAATTAGTTGGGCGTGGTGGCACATGCCTGTAATTCCAGCTACTCAGGTTGCTGAGGCAGGAGAATCACTTGAACTCAGGAGGCAGAGGCTGCAGTGAGCCGAGATCCTGCCACTGCACTCCAGCCTGGGCGATAGAATGAGATTCTGTCTCAAAAAAAAAAAAAAAAAAAAAAACCTGGAGGATAAAAATTGTACCCAATACCTAGATACCTAGGACACTTCCTGCACAGAATAATGTATAACCACTTAAGTAACAGCCATATGATAATTATGTCATTAAAATTTAAATTCTTGCATAGCTCTACACAAAAAATTACCATTTATATCTTCCAATAGGATCCCAAAATCCAGGCCTTGAAAGTTTACAGGGTCCTTCAGTTGCCTGCTTATAGAAGCTATAAAATTTAAGCATCATTTCATTTGTTGGCTGGAATGAACCTGTTGGAAACACACATTAAATACAGATCACCTGGGGAATACAACTGATAGATAATCTAAGGTTATAATTAGCTTAGCTATACTAATAGTGATTTTATATTGCATTAATACTTTAGATAATGATTTATTTCTATCTTATAGAAACAAAAGTTATGGTTCTGTCAGTTGTTTGCTTCTTTGATTTCAAAACACTCTGAGATTTTAAACTTTAATAGCAACGCCTAAGATGGTTCAATAAATAAAACAATACATGAATAGACATGCAGTACATACAACCAAAATAACCAGCAAATGTCTCTTTAAAAACATACTAAAATATAGAATAACTATTATTAATCAATTGTAATAAGGTATTTTTATTCAAAGATTATGACAAATCAAAACTGACTAGCGTAAGTGAAAAAGTTACATGTACATTCTGCCAAATTTCAAATTCTCAGTAGATAAGGAATTTGGGGCTAAAGCCAAAGAGTATACACTATGGTAGAAAAAGAATTAATCTAAGACAAAACAGATATCTCACTTCCTATCTCTGTAATTTTGGAGACATCAATTTGATGATAATTCTTCATATATGTTTCTAGCATATCTATAACTTTTCTCATGTTTAAAACTTTTAAATTGGCCAGTTGTGGTGGCTCACGCCTGTAATCCCAGCACTTTGTGAAGCTGAGGTAGGCAGATCGCCTGACCCTCAGGAGTTCAAGGCCAGCCTGAGCAACATAGCAAAACCCTGTCTCTACAAATAAAAACAAAAATTAGCTGGGTGTGATGGCACACCCTGTAGTCCCAGCTACTCAGGAGGCTAAGCAGAGAGGATCTCCTGAGCCTAGGGAGGTCAAGGATGCAGTGAGCTGTGATCATACCACTGCACTACAGCCTAGGCGACAGAGAAAGACCCTGTCTCAAAAAAAAAAAAAAAAATTCAAATTGTATAAGCAAGTGCCGTAAGTTGTAGTATTCTCAATAACTGAAAAATTGGAATATTTTTATATTATTGTTAAATTATTGTTTTATAATAAATGTTTAAATAATTATGATATATAAATGTAACAGGACAATATATAACTGTAGCCCTAAAAAGTTATATTGTAGAAAAATATAAACAATGGTATAAGTTCCACGATCTACTATAAATTTAGAAAAATAAGTTTAAAAACAACATATATAATATGATACATTTTGGCAAATATTTATATACATAAAAAGTACAGTAGAAAGATAAATATAAAATGTTTAAAGACTATCTCTGAATAGTAAGTATACAGATTCTTTTCCTTTTCACTTATCTGTTTTTAAAAAAGTTTTAAACATCAGTGTATATTACCTTTATAACAAAATTATAAAAATAAAAATAAAAATTGTAACAAGATTTTTTTAAAGTTTGTAAATTGCATAAGCTAGCAGTTTATAAGACCTGTGTGGGCTGGGCACAGTGGCTCAAACCTGTAATCCTAGCACTTTGGGAAGCCGAGGCGGGCGTATCACCTGAGGTCAGGAGTTTAAGACCAGCCTGGCCAACATGGTGAAACCCCGTCTCTACTAAAACACAAAAATTAGCTGGGCATGATGGCGGGTGCATGTAATCCCAGCTACTCAGGAGGCTGAGACAGGAGAATTGCTTGAACTCAGAAGACGGTGTTTGCAGTGAGCCAAGATCACACTACTGCACTACAGCCTGGGCAGCTGAGCAAGACTTGGTCTCAAAAAAAAAAGCTGTGGAAATTACCACACAGATAAACTGAGAGCTGGTATTTCAGGTTTGGCCGAGAGTACATAATTAATTCTCAAATCACTATAACAATTATCTGTATAATATATGCACATTTAGGAGTACCTAATAGATACAGTGTTTTAATGACATAAACCTTTATAAAGCAGAGGGGAAAAAAAGGAGAAACCACAGTTTAAAACGGTTGCTTATTTAAATAACACAAATCTAAATTTAAAAGATCAAAAGTTGCCAGGCGCGGTGGCTCAAGCCTATAATCCCAGCACTTTGGGAGGCTGAGACGGGCGGATCACGAGGTCAGGAGATGGAGACCATCCTGGCTAATGTGGTGAAACCCTGTCTCTACTAAAAAAAAAAACAAAAACAAAAAACTAGCCAGGCGAGCTGGCGAGCGCCTGTAGTCCCAGCTACTCGGGAGGCTGAGGCAGGAGAATGGCGTGAACCTGGGAGGCGGAGCTTGCAGTGAGCGGAGATCCGGCCACTGCACTCCAGCCTGGGCGACAGAGCGAGACTCCGTCTCAAAAAAAAAAAGAAAAAGAAAAAAAGATCAAAAGTTTAATCTCAAAATATCTTCAGTAAGTCAACCAAATAAGTTTATTGGCTTAGGTGAATGATATTAAAAAGACCCCAAAACCGAGATCATTTATCGAGTGTAGTCTGTGTGTAAGACACTCAAGTAAGATTTCTGTTCTCAAGGTGCTCATACATGATGTATTTAATATGTATTTGAAATATTAGCTAAGAATTTAAATTTTAAAAGGTTAAGGTCATACCAAACATAGATGCCATCGGATTCATTACTATTTCAGGCCTTAAATAAGGATTGAGCAACAAGGAACAAAAAACTCCAAGATCTTGCTCTTCGTATAATGATTCAAAGCAAATCAAATGGTTTAAAAGTAGTATTACAAAAATATTTATAATTCATTATAACAAACTTCTGCTTCAATTAATATCAACTTAGTTTCAAGGGGTAACAGTATACTGGATGTTGTCCAACACAGTTACCACTTGATAGGGTATCTTTTTTTTTTTTTGAGTTGGAGTCTGGCTCTTGTCACCCAGGCTGGAGTGCAATGGTGCAGTCTCAGCTGACTGCAACCTTCACCTCCCAAGTTCAAGCGATTTTCCTGCCTCAGCCTCCCAAGTAGCTGGGATTACAGGAGCCGGTCACTACACCCAGCTAATTTTTGTATTTTTAGTAGAGGTGGGGTTTCACCATGTTGGCCAGGGTGGTCTTGAACTCCTGACCTCAGGGCCTGTCTCAGCCTCCCAAAGTGTTGGGACTACAGGTGTGAGCCACCATGTCTGGCCTGATATGTTATCTTTTTTTTTTTTTTTTTTTTTTTGGAGACATAGTCTCTGTCACCCAGGCTGGAGTGCAGTGGTAGGATCTCAGCTCACTGCAAGCTCCGCCTCCCCGGTTCATGCCATTCTCCTGCCTCAGCCTCCCCAGTAGCTGGGACTACAGGCGCCCGCCACCACGCCCAACCAATTTTTTGTATTTTTAGTAGAGACGAGGTTTCACCGTATTAGCCAGGATGGTCTTGATCTCCTGACCTTGTGATCCGCCCGCCTCGTGATCAGCCCGCCTCGGCCTCCCAAAGTGCTGGGATTACAGGTGTGAGCCACCGCACCGGCGGATAGGGTATCTTAAAACTTTGCAATACCTTCTTAAATGTTATGTAAATACAAAATGTACTTTATACGGGTTTCCTAATAAGGAATGTCAACAGGGATAGTGGCCTAGAGACATCAGTCTAGCTTTACCAGTTTTCAAAAAACTATAAAAACGTGTGCTTTAGGAGAAAGTGTAAACATACTACTTACATCAAGCTCTTAGAATCATACCTTTCTATGAACTCTAATAATCAGGGACTTAAAAAATCAATACCTAAATAAATTTATGTTATTTCTTTATATTTTGTTTATTCTTTCTTATCTTTCAGTCCCCCGTATGTCCTCCTGCAATAGAATGTCTGAAATTACAAAAGGTTCAGACAACACCGTAGAAGGAAAGAAATTACAAATGCAACACTATTTTGTGTGTATTTGTTTTAAAAACTTCCTGAATTTGTATTTAATTTTTACTGAATGATTTGTGAATATTCATTACCTAGCCAGATGATAATTAATGAAAACAGAAACCATGATATTAAATACTATAGTTGTATTCCTAGCTTTACAATTGTGGCACAGTAGTAGTACCTAACATTACTTTCTAAGTATGTTTATTGGGCCAGGCGCGGTGGCTCACGCCTGTAATCCCAGCACTTTGGGAGGCCTAGGCGGGCGGATCACCTGAGCTTGGGGGTTCAAGACCAGCCTGACCAACATGGAGAAACCCCGTCTCTACTAAAAATACAAAATTAGCCGGGCATGGTGACGCATGTGTGTAATCCCAGCTACTCGGGAGGCTGAGGCAGAAGAATCGTTTGAACCCGGGAGGTGGGGGTTGCGGCGAGCTGAGATTGCACCATTGCACTCCAGCCTGGGCAACGAGAGCGAAACTCCATCTCTAAATAAGTAAATATGTTTATTGTGAAATATAATTCATATAATGTAGAAAGATATGAATTGAAAAGTACGCCTTCCTCTCTAAGACTCTGCATTTAGAACAGAGAAAAATATTTAACTAGTAGCCAAGAACTTCGCATTGGTCTATGACATAAAATTACAAATTCAAAAAGCTCTGCAAATCGTTAACAGGGTTAATATGAAGAAAAACCACACCCACTAGTCAAATTGCTGAAAACCGAAGATAGAAAAGAAATCTAAAAAGCAGCCAGAGAAATAACACATTATATACAAGAAAGAGTTCAGCAACTGGAATGACTTTTTTCTCACAAGCTGGAAAGAAGGTCCAATATGAATATAAAAAAGAGAACCTGATAGAATGGAATAGCAAATAAAAAGGTAGAAAATATATATTTATTAAAATAAAGAGAAATTATTTCACAACTGACTATATTCTTTCCTTTCTGTCCCTTCATATCAAAAGTTTTCAAAAGGCTTCAGCTGGTAGACCCTATGAGTGTGTGGCATTAGGCACCCCAGCCTAGAATTTTGTTTTTGTTTTTTTGGCTTTTTTTTTTTGATACGGAGTCTGGCTCTCTGGCCCAGGCTGGAGTGCAGTGGCACGATATCGGGTCACTGCAGCCTCTGCCTCCTGAGTTCAAGCAATTCTCCTGTCTCAGCCTCCCAAGTAGCTGGGACTACAGGCGCACACCACCATGCCCGGCTAATTTTTGTATTTTTTAGTAGAGATGGGGTTTCACCATATTGGTCAGGCTGGTCCTGAACTCCTGACCTCAGGTGATCCACCCACCTCGGCCTCCCAAAGTGCTGGAATTACAGGCGTGAGCCACCCCGCCTGGCCCGGATTTTTTTTTTTTTTTTAGTATACACAAATCCGCAGTCATTAAGTGACAAGACTTCTGTTTTCAACAATATGAACTACTTAAAATCTGGATATTATATTTTTCTCCGGTTTGGAAGATCAAACGTTAATTAATTCATATTCAATAGCTCCCCTTCCACTACATGGCTCCTACACGGAAAAAAAAAGTAGGCTAAATAAACAACACTAGAACCAAAAAGTGAAAAGAGGTAAGCCGGGGCTTCGGGGCTCTCTGCAGCAGACGTCTCCAGCCGGGGCCCAGCGCACGTACCATTCTTCGGCAAACTCTGGATCACCTTCACTGCCGCCTCAAACCTGGTCTCGTGCACGGATCTCGTGTCCGCCATCTCCAGCTGCCAGCGTCGGCCCCGGTCCCAAGGTCTGTCGGCGGGAATCAGGCAGCAGCAGCACCAGCTTTCCCAAGAGCCTGCATGAAACTGGAACATGGAGCGCAGCCGCGGATCAACATGCCCCAAAGGGAGGAGGCCCGGGAGCGAAGCGGGTCAGTTTGTTCCCCTTTGCCCTGCCCTATCCAGGCCACACGGATCGAAGCGGCCAGGCTCCTTCCTCCTCCCCCGGGGCGTGACTAAGGCCACAAATCCAGCCCGCGACGACAGCAAAACAACTCACCGAGAGGAAGAGCATGTCTAGCAGAAGACAGAGGGGGTCCGGGCACCGGTGGCCGCGGAGCCGCTCTCCCACCCTGGGGACCCTGGCGGAGCAGCCACACCCCCCATTCCGCTGGAGTCCGTCTGTCAGTCCGTGCCCTCCCCACAGCCCCGCCCCAGAGTCACCGGAGGATCCACTGGCGTCGCCGCCGCAGCGGCAGTGCGCAAACCCCACCCACTCGACCCGCCGCCGCGGCGAGGACGCGCGCGGTCCGTCTGTCCCCAGAGGAGGGTTCGGGAAGCGAGGAAAGGAGGAGAGAGAACCTTCCAGGGGGCCACAGTCCCGGCTCGGTGCGGAGAGCACCCTGTGCGCACTTTTGTTCAGAAGGGGGAAACCGAGGCCGGACCTATGTGTCCGCTGTGGCAGCCGGGTGGACAAAGTGCGCGCTGGGGATGCGCGGTTGGGTTCTGCGCCTGGGCCCAAAGCTGCACTCGACGGCACCGCTGGGCAACAAAAATGACTCTGCGGTCCCCAGCGCCTGCACTCTCCTAAGTTAAGGTTTGAGGAAGGTAATGGGGCCTAAGCAAAGGGCTTTAAGTCGGGGCAGGTTCTGTGCGAAACTCCAGTACTGCCATTTAAATTATGTGACCTAGGGCAAGTCACTTAGCCTCTCCAGTGGCAATCGTGACACCACTCTAAAGGGTAGATGGAGAAAAGCATTGGGGACCTTGGATGGAGGTGCTCAGCAGTCCTTGGTCCGCAGGTCTTCGACAGTTTTCGCCGCCCTGAGCCAAGAACGTCCGAGGAGCAGCCTAAGGAGAGGGGAGGTCGTCGGCTCCTAAACTGGGCTGGGACGGAGGGCAACTTTCCCCTCTAGTACCTTTTCCACCCAGCCCCAGGGAGCCAGGCACCTCCCGCCGGATTTTATAGGAGACTGGGCTTGGGGACGGCCGGGCACAGTGGCTCACGCCTGTAATCTCGACACTTTGAGAGGCCGAGTGGGGAGGATCGCTTGAAGCCAGGAGTTCAAGACGAGCCTGGGCAATATGGCGAGACCCTGGCTCTATTTAAGAAACCAATAATTAAAAAAAAAAAAAAATTAAAAATAGGATACTGGGCGTGGAGGGAGGGGCCAATAACAGTATGGGTCGTCAATCCTAGATAGGGGGTACCCTGGGCCTTCAACTTACTAGCGCAACCCCCAGCGTCCTTAGGCATTTGGGAAGTGCCGCAGGCCCAGCCTTGGTGGGGGGACTGACTAGGTTGTGAGGGGTGGAGTCCTGGGGCCCGGAAATCCCAAAGTCTCCCGGATGGAAGAGTCGTTTTTGTCAGTTCGGGGATGGGTTAGGAGGGTTACTAGTAAAAATCTAGGCGCAGATCGTAAGTTACTCTTCCCTCGGAGCCGCGGCGCCGGCATTTACCTTGGTATTGCCGGGCAAGGCCTGTCCGGTAATGTCCCCGACGCCCGCCCCTCGCCCTGCCCCGCGGGCTTATGGGAAATGTAGTCCTCCGCTCTGCCGCGCTTCCGGATACCTCCCAGCGGCGGGCGGTATTCCTGCTAGATCTTCCGGTTCGGGGTCTCTGTCCAGGCAACGCAGCCGCCGTGCGACGGAAAGCCCTCCTTCCTAGCCGGTTGCATTTCGTGCTACTTCGAAATGCCACATCCGCTTCTTCCAGCTTAGCGGACAGTCGCTCAGTGGTGTCTTGAGACTGCGGCGGTGTCTGGAATTGCGGCTTCTCCAGCGCCCTCCGGAGGCTTTGCTTCGGGTTCGTCTAATACAACACAGGGGGAATCATTTGATCGTGAACGTTTCACGTTTCTTTGTCTTCAAAAATGAAGAGGACATTTTGTAAAATTACCACACAAAGATGAGGAATAGATTAGAGAACCAACTTGGGGTTGTAAATACTAAATAATTCCAAATGGTAATGTATGAGTGGCTAAAAAGCAGTGACACCTAACGCGTATTATTTTATTCCATAAAAGGAACAAACCTAAATTGAAGAAATATTCATTTCCCCCTTATTGGATTTAATAGAATCCTTTTCATTTTTAATGGGAAATAATAAATGTGACCTATAGATGTTTCAGTTGTTTAAAAATAAATCGCCGCCTTTAGGGTGATCTCTGATGGGATTGAGGAAAATGAGCGGGTTTGGGGTTATCTTGGCCCAAAGTCCAGTTTGGATTTGCCGTTAGTTCACGGTGTGACACCGTCAAGAAACAAGCTCTGAAAAATTTGGTTTTCTCCGATAAAGAATGTGAAATTACCTAGCACGTAGTAGCCTTCAATATTTTTGTATTTCCTCTTTTTTGATACTTAGCTGAGCAATAAATATTGGACAGCAGTACGAGGGAAGGATCTGAATCAGGCAAGGAGGACGGGCACTGCCCAGGAGGAAAAAGCAAACAGGAAAGTGTGCTGAGCAGGTGCCTTGGCGAGGGAGAGAGGGAACGGAAATGTCTTCACACACCCACAGAGAGAGAGAGAGAGAGAATGAAGTTTCTGTCTCTTACGTGATGTGTGAGTGGATGGACAGATTGTCCTCAGCTTTAAGGGCAATTCAGGGTGATCTGTCTTAAAATCGACGCTCTGTGGAATGAGAAAAATGCGCTCTGCAGGCCATGCCCACTGCGTGTGCTGGGAGGCTCTGCTACATCAAATGGGCAGATGCGCCGTCTCCACAGAGGCCCCAAGCCTGGGTGTGAGCCAAGGCTGCTTCGAACATATCCGCTATCTAAGGTGAGTCCCAGCAGGGGTCATTTATTTAAGAACCCTGGTGCTTTCCATGGTTGATTTGCTGGTAAATGACAGATGTGAGTGTGGTAAACATGTCTTGTCTCCCCACTGCACCCACCATCCTGTGCATCATGGAAACCTGTCTCGATGATCAGCGGCCATGTGTGATGGGGTGGAAGGGACAGTCTCCAGAGACAGAATCCTGGGACCTTCCCTGACTTCGCAACTTACTAGCTTTCTTGCCACATTATTTAGTTTTTTCAAGCCGTAGTTTCCTTAAAATGGTGAATATTATCAATCCCTATCCCATAGGAAATTTGGAGCACATGAGTTCATTCAAGTAAAGTATATCATTAGCAGGCCATAACACAGGCAGGAAGAAGAAAATACAATAATTGTGTGTGTGTGGTGGGGTGTCACATCTTCATAAAATTCAACCCTACCCCCATTTCAGTCACTTGTCAGGGAGGAAAGCCAAGAAGCCAATTCCGAGAGTTTAGTGTGACATCAGTGTCTAGGTCATCTAAATCAGGCCCTTTCTGCCATACCTGTCCAAGTCCTGCAGCAATTAACACTGCAGAGCTATATTTATATAAGTAGCTTTGTAGCCTCTGTGTATATGCTGGGCAGAGCTGATTCATTTCACACATCATTTGCACTTGTTATAGAACTCCTTCAATACTAACACCCAAACATATTGGACAAAGAAGAGAAGACAGACACTTTTGTTTTGTTGCTTGTTTTCTGATTTTGTAATACTGTATTTTCAACTTCTCGGAGACATTGGCCCCGTATTACAGGCCTATGTCACACACCCTGTTGTGAATTAAAAGTCTTTTTTACAGCTGCCCTTGCAATTATAAACTTCTATTTGCATTGAAAGTAGTTATTGCCCTTTCCATATAAAATTGCACTCATAGATCATTTTAAAGTAATACATTTTTTTTCTTAAAGAGATGAAATTGGAAAATAAAGTGGTAATAGTGTGTTTAATTTATAAGTAAACCCTAGGAACACAATTTCTTTTACTTTGTTATTATCACAAAACAATAAAAATTATCTTGTTTTTAACAGATTCCTATTATTAACAAATCCTACTTGTATCCTATTTATTTGTCACCTATGTGAAAGTCTTCTTTTTCTTCTTGCTAGAGACCTAAATTGTGATGATCAAATTGAATGGTATGAATAAGCAATTCGATGATTAATTTGCTACACCCTACTCCAAAATATGAGACATATTCAAGGCCAAGGTTATCAATAAAATACAGGCAGAAGTTATGCAGAATGAAAAATAAGGCATACACCTGTGTATTCCTCAAGTCTGTTTTTTTCTTCTTGTTTTCTCACATCATTCAAGTCACTAAAATTTTATTGCTTATTACATGACAAGAAATATAATGTTGGACATAAAATGAATAAAGGAAATTATCCTTAAGAAATTTACAATGTGGAGAAAAAGATGCAGTAATATAACATTATAATGCAATATAATCCAGTGCATATCATACAGTGCAATGAGTTCTATGAAAGATCTATTAATAAAATGCTTGGGGAAAACAGAGGAGGTATAGTGACTCCTGATCCTGGCTTCTGGAGAAAACCAGAAAAGACTAGAGAGGAGGAAGCATATTTACTGACCTTGAGGAACAAGGAGGATACATTCTGTGGGAAAGAGGTGGGCTGGGCGCAGTGTCTCACATCTGTGATCTGAGCACTTTGGGAGGCCAAGGCAGGAGGATCGCTTGCCAGGAGTTTGAGGTTACAGTGAGTTATGATCACACCACTGCACTCCAGCCTGGCCAGTAGAGCAAGGCCTATCACTATCCAAAAAAAAGTTGGGCATTCCATATAGACGACATGCAATGGCAGAGGAGGAACTGAGTTTTGGGAGACAAAGAGGATTTGGAAGGAACATAGAAGGTATGACAAATATTAGTGAGATAAGAATTTGGGCTGGGCGCGGTGGCTCATGCCTGTAATCCCAGCACTTTGGGAGGCCGAGGCCGACGGATCACGAGGTCAGGAGATCGAGACCATCCTGGCTAACACGGTGAAACCCCATCTCTACTAAAAATACAAAAAGAAATTAGCTGGGCTTAGTGGTGGGTGCCTGTAGTCCAGCTACTTGGGAGGCTGAGGCAGGAGAATGGCGTGAACCCGGGAGGCGGAGTTTGCAGTGAGCCGAGATCGCGCCACTGCACTCTAGCCTGGGTGACAGAGCGAGACTCCGTCTCAAAAAAAAAAAAAAAAGAATTTGGAGTAAAATTGTAGGCATCATGTCAGAAATTCAGACGTTAACATGGGGGCTTTAGGGAGCCATTACCTAAATTTAAACAGGGCTGTGGTGATAATTTTTTCTAAAAAAAGCAACACAACAAAATTGAGAGCACTTAGGAGGAAGAATTTGGAAATGGCAGAACCACTGCAAAGGTGGAAAATATTTACTTTTGACTAAATTCCTATAATGAGGCATGT
The DNA here is from genome assembly GCF_043159975.1 of Macaca nemestrina. NCBI lineage: Eukaryota > Metazoa > Chordata > Mammalia > Primates > Cercopithecidae > Macaca > Macaca nemestrina. The sequence continues at coordinate 116,792,002 of NC_092133.1, read as the reverse complement.
TAAATAGAGAATTCATGACTGTGTGTTTTTAATAGAGCCTAAGCTTCTTGAATTATTACTCACTTTAGTTAGAATCACTGCAGTTCTATGCATAAAATTAAGACAGACAAAACAGATATATTGAAAGTTAAGATAACTGAACAAGTAGATTATTCTTCTAGTGTCTTGTAGACTTCTCAAGATGATCAAGAAGTCTACTGTATCACTGTCAGTGCACAATATATAATAAACTAATGATTTTGTTTTCCACCAAGAACAATGGTATTGTAAAATCTCCACCCCCTGAGGATATGTTTTCAGGTCTGGGTGACTAATTATACTGGGAAACAAGGGAGGGAATGATGGCCCTGTGCTTCCTCTGCCCGCTGCCTCTGTGGACGCGTGGGCTGCTGGCTTCAGTCCCGCTTTTCTTTCTGATGGCCCTTGTTGTTTATGCTAAGTATTTTTGCAGGAGGCCTGAGGCGGGCTGGGGTCACTCTGTGTTCTCCTCCTATGGCAGGGCTTCACTCTCCTCCCCCTTCTATGTTGGGGCTTCGCTGTCCCCAGGGTCCCTGTTGAGGATCTCATTCTCATTAGATGACTTCTTGTGCAGCTTCCATGCCTGGTATTTACTCTTGTGGCATTGAGAGGTTTGTACATATCTTTAAGCCAGAGCGACTGTCTGAGAAAGATTCAACCTGAGTCTCACTTCGCGAAGAGCATCTCCTCTATGGCAGAAATCTGAAAATGCCCCTTGAGAATCCTTCATCTTCTTGTGATGACCTTCGGTGAGAATAAATCTCAATGAGGCAGAAAACTAGAATTAAAGTCGTTAGTATTTCAGTCACAAATATTGCCAAGATGAGTTTGTTGTTATAGCCATATCCTGGAACTTCTATTGTGAGCTTACTCGACTTTTGCTGTTTCTGTTCATTCTGGGCTTCCGTGCTCTCGTTGATACAGTTCTCAGTTTTCCACTGGTCCGTATCCATTATGCCTTGGACACCTTTACTTCTTGCTGCTCACTGAGAAGCTTCATCAGGAGGCCTGTCCTGGAGATGAGCTTGGCACAGGTCAATTGCACGTGGGTCTCAGAGCAGTCCATCTTCAAGGTCCGGATAACATGAGAAATGAGCCTGCGCACATTGTTGTTGGGGATGAGGGACCGCAGCTGCTGGGTTAGCTGAATTTCAAACTGATCACCTGGAGATGAGAGCAATGAGTAATTGAAGCTTTGGGGCTCGTGGGACAGGTCGGTGCCCACGTTGTTGTATTCCCATTTTGTCTCAGTTTGTGTAATAGTTGGCCCTAAGTTGAACGCAGTCCCAGCAGAATCTGCCTCAGGAGGAGGATTGTAGTTTGTGTTTTCAGAGATGGTGCCTTCTGGCATAGTAGTGTTTTCCATAAAAATGTTTTCTTCCAAGGCATTTCTTGCAGTTGTGTTTTTTACATTAGTGTTTTCTATAAAACGTTCTGAAGGAGCAAATGCTTCCGGAAGAGGATTTTCCTGAGGGCTCGGGTCTCCTAAAGATGAAAAAGCCCCCTGTGAAGGGGAATTCATAGGCTCTTCGCTGCAGAGAACGGAGGCCTCTTTGCGAGCATCGGTCTATCGAGATAACTTTTCTTTCTGAAGTTTGGACTCTTTTTTGGCCTTGGGTGTTCTGTGAGCCATGCGGGAGCGAGTTTTATGAAAGCGGTACTTTTTTCTGGAATGTACGATTGGTTTAGCAGTCTTCATATTTTTAACTCTAGCCTTTGCATTTTCTAAAATGAAAATGGTGTAGATTAAGTCTTTCGATCTGTCTCTGACCTGAGGTAGGGCTTTTGCAGAGGTGGAGGCAGAAGGCACGCCCATGGAGAACAGTTTCAACATAAAGGAGACTGCTCTTGGGTGAACGAAGGCTTGGTGTAGTCGGTGTTTCCCACTAACTTCTCAGACCCCTGCTCTATGTGAGGCTGTTTCAGCTCCCTTGGGTTGGACTCCCGAGCCTTATTTCTTTGGCAGTGTTCTCTGCAAATGTCTGGGCCCATCTTCCCTCCTGATGCTCTGCTTTCCCACCTCTTCGAAGTGCCTTTTCTGGATGCTCTTTGGGCCCATGAGGAGTCTGTTCAGCAGGTTTTTGCCTATGCTTTGAATCTTTGCCAGGCTGTTTTCCTGTAGCTGGATAGTTTCTAATTTCTTTTCAAATATTTGGCATTTAAAATTGTCCTAGAAAGCTGGACTGCAAAAGCATGGCAGTTTTTTCTTCCCTTTTAACTTCATCGATTTTTTCTTGTATTTCTGCATCTAACATATTTTCCAGCAAATACAGCTTTCTCAATTTATTTTCATAAGTTGAGTTGTTGGATACAGGTTGAAGAGAGGGGCTCTTTGTATTGTTTTTCAAAATACCCAGGGGCCTATCTCCATCTTGCACATTTGAAGAAAGCAGTTTAATGAACGGTAACAACATTGATTTCACATCTAGATTTACCGCTCAGAAATAAGGCAAGATGTAACTTAGTGCACTGATAACATCCCTCACGTCATTGGTGTCTAGCTGTCCACTCCCAAAGACTGACAAGTTGATGCCATTGCTGTCTGAGGCCGCCTCCGGCTCAAAAGTCAGCTCAGTGCTCGTGTGCTTCTTCGGAGCTTGTAACACCTTCATGAACGCTCCTTCTGGATTCCCTACAGATGCTTCTTCAGGACAATGTATGGTGTTTGTCAGACATGCACTGTTGCAGTGCAGCTTGACTGTCTTGCAGAGAGCCTTAATGCTATTTTTAAATTGGCAGAGGCAGCAGACCACATGGCTACGTAAGATCAGTTTCTCCAGTTCAACAGTCATCATGAGAATGTTCTTAATTGTTGTAAATGGGACATGCGTTGTTCCCATGTTTAGATATTTTAATGCTGGCAGTTTAAAGAGATATGGATCTTCAACAGTTGTCAGAGGATTGCGATTGAGAATTAACTTGTGTAAAAACTGCATTCCGTGCCAGGCCTGAAATGTTCCAAAGCTCAGTTCTATAAGTAAATTGCAACCAAGATTTATAAACTGCAAAAATGGTAGTGGTTCAAATGTATGTCTTTCAATAGACTGTATTTTATTGCAGGATAAATCTAAATACTGGAGGGATAGCAGGCCTTCAATGAATCCTTATGTAATTCAGTCAAATAATTTTCATTGACAATTAATTTCTTGTATGCTTTCCATACATTTCCATCAATGTAAGAAATATAGTTTCCTTGGAAATTTAAGATGCTGAAGGTGCCATTGTGGGTGTTGGGCTCTGGCACAGGTATTTGGCGGAGCCTCTGTTTCAGGCTGAGATCAATACACGACAGCATCTCATTCCACAGGTACAGAGCTCACATATGTTGGTGCTTGTGGAGGCCTTCTGTTCCTCTGGTGCAGTTAAAGCCTTATTTTGGGCATAACTTTCAGACTGAACCAATGAATCCTGAGTAGGTTCTAGTTCAGTAGGCGGACCGGTGACTTCAGTCAGTTTTCGATGCAGAGTCTGAACCTGGTCTGGACGAGGAACTGTAGTCTTCTCCAGGGCTATAGAATGTCCAATCTCTGTAGTGGGCTCTGGAGTGATGGCAAGCCCCAGGTCTGGAGGCTGAGTTGAGGTCTTCTCTATGGTTGGAGGCAGTTTAACCTCTGCAGTAGGTTCTGTAGTTATGATAAGCTCCAGGTCCAGAGGTGGGACTGTGACTTAAGTCAGGTGTGAATGCTGAGCCTGACCCTTGTCTGAAGGTGGAAGTGTCCTCAGTTCTGGAGGAGGAGCTGTAGTCGTCAGGGCTGTAGAAGGTTCAAAGTCTGTCGTGGATTCTGGAGTGCTGGTAAGCCCCAGATCCAAAGGTTGAACTGTGGCTTGAGTCAGGTTTGAATGCTGAGTCTGAACCTGGTCTGGATGTGGAAGTGTCACTTTAGGGTGCTTGGGAGGAACTAGAGTCTTCTTCAGGGGTGTAGAATGTCCAACCTCCGTAGTGGGTTCTGGAGTGATGGTAAGTCCCAGGTCCAAAGGTTGAACTGTAACGCTGGGTGACATTGGATGCTGAGCTTGATCCTGACCTGGTGTTGGAATTGTTACCTCTTGATATACTGGAAGTTGGGGTACAACTTTTTTAGGAGGCTGAGTTGGGGTCTCCTGCATGGTAGGAGAAAGTTCAACCTCTGTTGTGGATTCTGGAGTGATGGTAAGCCCCAGGTCCAAAGGTTGAACTGTGGCTTGAGTCAGGTTTGAATGCTCTGGAGGTTGGGCTACAACTACATTAGGGAGCTCTGGAGTCTGAGCTGGACCCTCCTCAGCGGTCTGTGGATGCTCAGCTGCAGCCTCCTGCTGGGTTGGAGAGGGATTTGCATTATTAATAGGTTCCGGAAATTGAACTGAAGTCTCTTGTTGAATTGCTAAAGGTAAAGCCTCTTCCAATGACTCTGGAGGCAGAGGTGGGCCCCCATGCTGGATAGCAGGAGGTTCTACATCATTACCTGGCCCTGAGAGCTGAGCTGTAGCCTCCTGGTGGACTGCAGAAGTTCCCACCTCTGCACTAGGCTGTGTTCCTATGGTGAGCTGCATGTCTGGAGGCTTAACAGAGAGATTGGGCAAATCTGAATGCTGAGTTTGATGGTGACCTGGAATCGAAACTGTGACTTCATGATGTTCTGGAGGCTGAGCTGGGTCTCCTGCTGGGTCTGAGAAGATTCAACCTACCCAGAAGACTCAGAAGGCTGAGCTGGCTGCTCCTGCACACTGGGGGAAAGTGCAGGCTCTATAGGAGGACCTGGAGGTTCAGTTGGGGCTTCCTCTTGGTTTGCAGAAGGTTCCATCCCTTCTGGAGGCTAAGCTGAGGTCTCCTGCTGGGTCTGAGAAGATTCAACCTCCCCAGAAGACTCAGAAGGCTGAGCTGGCTGCTCCTGCTCACTGATGGAAAGTTCACGCTCCATAGGAGAACCTGGAGGCTCAGTTGGGGCCTCCTGTTGGGTCGCAGAACGTTCCACCTCCTCTGGAAACTGAATTGGGGCCTCCTGCTGGGCTTGGGAAGATTCTGTCTCATTGGTAGGCTCCGAAGTTATGGTAACCTCCATATCTGCAGGTTCAACTGTAATGTTGGGCAAGTTATAATGAGCTTGATCCTCACCTGGAGGTTGAACTGTCACCTCATGGTTCGGTAGAGTTTGAGCTTAACTCTCCATAGAGTACTCTGGAGGCCCAGCTGGGACCCCCTGCTGGGTTGAAGAAGGTTCTTCCTCCTCAGGGAGCTGTGGAAGCTGCGCTGGGGCTTCTTGCTGGAGTGAAGAGGACTGGATGTCTTCAAGGGTCTCTGGATTTTGAGTTTCAGGCTCTAGATGGAATTGAGAAAGTCCAACTTGCTCAGGGAGCCCTAGGGGCTCATCCAAGTTAACCCGGAGTTCTGGAGGCAGCTGCCGGGATACAGTGTGTCTATACTCCAATATTCAGCCTGCAAAGTCTGTTTCTGATGCTGAAGTTTGGATAATTGGTGTGGAATTCCAACAATCTTAGCAAGGCTCCAACGCTGAGCTAGATCTTTCTTCAGGTTCTTGGGCGAAACAATAAATTCGGTTGGTTTTGAAACCTTACTGTCTAGTGGAACAAGTATTTCATCTGCCTGATGACCTGCAGCCCGATCGAAATCTGCAGTTTGAAACTTACTTTTGAGGCGAGGAGGCTGAACTAGGGTCTGGTTCTGATCCCCGTTCAGCATTGGAACCACCTCTGGGAGCCTTTCTTGCAGAGTCAGCTTGTCATTTAAATCCTGGTGTGCAGCCCAGAACTGCTCTGACCCCAGGAGCAGCTCTCCAGCTGAATCCATGTCCAGGTATGGCACCACATTTTCAGTCGATTCCTGGGGTGGGGCTGACAAATCTGCCAGGAAGCAGAGGGCCCAGGTAATCAAAGTCCCCCGGGTCTGCCGGGGGAGTAGGCGCATGGGGAGATTCCCATTGGAGATGGGAGGAGCGGGAAGACCAGGGCTCAGGCGGCCCCAGGGGTGGCAGGGGAGTTAGAGGTCAGCTTGAGCGGGTCCTTGACCCACTCCAGAGGCTGAGCCTCCTTGACTAGTAGCCACAATAGTTGCCACGTGAGGAGGGGCCATGGGCCCCAGAAACGCAGCTGAACATGACACATGCTGGCGCCGCACACTAAGCTGCAGCCATTCTGGCAGCCCCAAGACCCTCATGCCCCTTATAAGCGTGCGCCGCGCCCTGTCTTTATGACACCTTTATTTATGCCTTTATTAGGCTCGGGTCTAGATCTGCTCCATGTCACCATGGCAATCTGATGTCACAATCCCGCCCAAGCACCCCTTCCCATGCCTCCTCGCCGGAATACCCCTCCCCTCCCCTTCGTGAGGGAGGATTTGGGCCGCAGACCCGGGTGGTCCCAGGACTCCAGCGGCCTGCTGTGGTGGGGTAGGGTTGGGTGGGGGCACGGCAGAGCTTCCTGAGGAAGTCACGGGACCTCTCCTGGGGATATTCAGAAGCGCTAGTCCAGTTCTGGCAGCCTGAACTCTTCCTCCTTCAAGGTGAAATCGAGAGTACTCTTCCTTCCAGGGAGAGCAACTGACCTGTAATCCCAGCTACTCAGGAGGCTAAAGCAGGAGAATCTCTTGAACCTGAGAGAGGCAGAGGCTGCAGTGAGCCGAGATCGCAACATTGCATTCCAGCCTGGAGTGCTGCTGTAGGTACTATGGCTCCTGAAGCTGCTTTCCGTGTAGCAACTGGCGTCCTCGTCGTCGTCTTCCAACTCCTCTGGGTAATCGGAGTCATCGTCGTCGTCCTCCGTCTCATCCTCCTAGTTGTCCTCACACTCCTGGGTCTCCTCGGCGTCACCGTCCTCGCTCCTCCTCGCTCTCGAGGTCATCGTATACCACTTTGTCGACAGCCCTCCGGGCCAGGTGGCTGTCCCCGCCTCCTCGCCCCGCCCCGCCCCCCGCCGGCCAGGGACGCTGGGGCTTGGGGGTGCTGGCGGCGGCGGCTTCCTCCTGCTACTGCTGCCCACTCCGGGCGAGCTCAGCCGCGTCTTGGGCGCCACCTCAGCCTGGTGGCGGCCCACCTGCCCCGGCTACTACCGCGTTGCCGCGAGCGGAGCCCCCGGATGGGTTCGGACGCGGGCGGCGGCTGCGGGGCCAGGGCGCAGCGCTCCTCAGCGGGAGCCGCGGGCTACCTGGTTGGCCAGGCCCGCCGGCTCCTCAGGTTGGAGCCGAGGTACGGGGAGAAGGGAAAGCGGGCGGGGAGGGGCGGGCGCAGTGGGGGCGGTGGGCCGGGTAGGGAGGCCCTAGGGGCCAGGCGGGTGGAGGGAGAAGGCTCAATCCGAATCGCTGGGGCTCTACTCTGGATCACCTTCAGCCACCATTTTGTTTCTTCCCGCCCAATATACTGATTCTTAAATCCCTGTAGGTTTCAAGAAAAAAAAAAAAAAAAAAAAAAAAAAAAAAAAAATATATATATATATATATATATATATATATATATATAGTCTTAATTTGACCGGGCCCGGTGGCTCACGCCTGTAATCCCAGTACTTTGGGAGGCCGATGCGGGTGGATCACGAGGTCAAGAGATCAAGACCATCCTGGCCAACAAGGTGAAACCCCGTCTCTACTAAAAATACAAAAATTAGCGGGGTATGGTTGTGGCCACCAGCAGTCCCAGCTACTCCAGAGGCTGAGGCAGAAGGATCACTTGAACCTGGGAGGCGGAGGTTGTAGATGAGGCACTGCACTCCAGCCTGGCCGTGGAGCGAGACTCTGTCTTAAAAAAAAAAAAAAAAAAAAAAAAAAAAAAGAAGCAGTTGGACTCATGATGAAGCCCTGGGGAAACATTCTCAAGATGCAAGGGCGGCACTATGCCAAAGGAGACATTCTGAAAGCAGGAGGCATCATCTTTTATACATATTCAGTCACAGATCTTTATATAGTAGTTCTTACTCCGTAGGAAGAATCTACAGGAAAATAAGAGGTAGCAACAGTAGTGTCCCCAGTTACAGATGCCCCCAATAATCTTATAAGGTTTTCTGTGATTCTCATCCCTGCCGCTCTGGGATCTGGAAGGCAGGCAAGTCCTGCTCTCTAAAGAAGATTATCTGCCGGGGGGGGAGCTTTAGATTCCTTGGGTCCAGTAACCAAAAGACGATGGGGCAGGATTAATATACCCTGATCAGCAGGAGGAGGTGGGACTGCTTTTCCACAGAAGCAGCAGAGATAATCTCTCTTTCTCTCTCTCTCACTCACACACACACACACACACTCTCACACACACACACACACACACTCCCCACCCCCATACTCTCTCTCTCTCTTTTGTTATTAATTTCCTGCTGCAGTGCAGTGGCAGGATTTTGGCTCATGGCAACCTCCGCCTCCTGGGTTCAAGCGTTTCTCCTGCCTCAGCCTCCGGAGTAGCTGGGACTATAGGCGAATGCCACCACACCGGACTAATTTTTGTATATTCAGTAGAGACGGGGTTTCACCATGTTGGCCAGGATAGTCTCAATCTCTTGAGCTTGTGATCTGCCAGCCTTGGCCTCCCAAAGTGCTGGGATTACAGACACGAGCCACCGAGCCCACCCTGTCTTCCTTAATTCTATTGTGTGTTGAGAAGTTTGTTAACTTTTCCAAACAGTAGATTATTTACTTATAGGTTAGATGTATCTTCTTATAGTAATTTCACTTGGAGGATAAATTTTATTTTATTTTATTTTATTTATTTTTATTATGCTTTAAGTTCTGGGATACATGTGCAGAACATGCAGGTTTGTTACATAGGTATACACGTGCCATGGTGGTTTGGTGCACGCATGAACCCATCATCTATGTTAGGTATTTCTCCTAATGTTATCCCTCCTGTACTCCCCCACCCCCAGACAGGCCCCAGTATGTGGTGTTCCACTTCGTGTTCGTGTGTTCTCATTGTTCAGCTCCCACTTATGAGTGATGTATCTCAAAATAATAAAAGCTATTTATGACCAACCCACAGCCAATATCATAGTGAATGGGCAAAAGCTGGGAGCATTCCATTTGAAAAGTGACACAAGACAAGGATGCCCTCTCTCACCATGCCTATTCAACATAGTATTGGAAGTTCTGGCCAAGGCAATCAGGCAAGAGAAAGAAATAAAGCATATTCAAATAGGAAGAGAGGAAGTTAAATCATCTCTGTTTGCAGATGACATGATTGTACATTTAGAAAATCCCATCGTCTCAGCCCAAAATCTCCTTAAGCTGATAAGCAACTTCAGCAAAGTCTCAGGATACAAAATCAGTATGCAAAAAATCTCAGGCATTCTTATACACCAAAAATAGCGATCCAAATCATGAGTGAACTCCCATTCACAATTGCTACAAAGAGAATAAAATACCTAGGAATACAACTTACAAGGGAAGTGAAAGACCTCTTCAAGGAGAACTACAAACCACTGCTCAAGGAAATAAGAGAGGACACAAACAAATGGAAAAACATTCCATGCTCATGAATAGGAAGAATCAATATCGTGAAAATGGCCATACTGCCCAAAGTAATTTATAGATTCAGTGCTATCCCCATCAAGCTACCATTGACTTTCTTCACAGAGTTAGAAAAAACTACTTTAAATTTTTTATGGAACCAAAAAAGAGCCCGTATAGCTAAGACAATCCCGAGCAGAAAGAACAAAGCTGGAGGCATCACACTACCTGACTTCAAACTATACTACAAGAAGGATAAATTTTAAAAATCTGAAGCACAATAATTTTTTGTTGACCTTTAAAAAAGAAGCATATTTTTAATTTGGAAGGTACAGTGTTAGATATTTTTACTAAAATAACATAATTATTTGCACACTGTCTCATCTAATTACTCTGTTAGTTCCTATGAACCTGATTATAAACCAGCAATATTTCTTTTGGCATATTTATAAACTTTTATTTTTATATTTGAATAAATGTATTTAATTTAAAAATTGTATATTTTTAAATTATAGACTGCATTTACTCAAAAATTTCTTCTCTCTTCTAATTGATAAACCTATTTCTGATTAGCATTTCTCTAGTTTATATATCTACAATCACAGCTGTTTCCTATACTAATATAATCTTTTCTGCATATATACTGAGGGTATCTTATTTACAACATAATATTTTAACAAAATATTTTAACAACCTAAGAGTTATTGTTTTCTAATTATGGAGTATAGTTTTTATTATTTTTCATTTTTTATTGTTGAAGATGCTTATTCTGTCTTTCATAATTTACGATACTTTCTTTTTTTTTTTTTTTTTTTTTTTGAGACAGAGTTTTTGTGCTGTTGCCCAGGCTATATACCTATTAGCATAAACCCCTTTCTCACTGGTTGCAAGCCTAAGCTTCTCTGCAGGTAGAGGCTCCTTTAGGCGAAACTCTTCAATTCCTAACAACTTTTGCACTTTCAAAAAGAGAAGAAAAGAACCCAAAACAGGCCAGGCGCTGTGGCTCACACCTGTAATCCCAGCACTTTGGGAGGCCTAAGTGGGCAGATCACTTGAGGTCAGGATTTCCAGACTAGCCTCACCAGTATGGTGAAACCCCGTCTCTACTGAAAGTACAAAAATGAGCTGGGCATGGTGGCGCATGCTAGTAATCCCAGCTACTCAGGAAGCGGAGGCGGGAGGATGTCTTGAAGGCGGGAGGATCTCTTGAACCCGGGAGGCAAAGGTTGCAGTGAGCTGGGAGGCGGAGGTTGCAGTGAGCGGAGATAGCGCCACTGCACTTCAGCCTAGGTACAGAGCCAGACTCCATTCCCCAACCTCCAAAAAACCGAAAATAAAGCACAAATATCTATGCCTCATATCCCTACATGTTTGCAGGAAGGTTCTGCTTTGAACAGTATCCGTATAATGACAGGTGATATCCTGACATTCCACATATGCCTCTTTGGCATCCGGAAAAGAATCCAGTTTTAATTCCGAAACATCCCATCATCCTAAATGTTCCGGCACTGGTCCCTAAGCACCGTGTCCCCCCACGCCAAGATAGTGCTTTCTTCCCTACCCACCCCCGCCTCAATATTCCCACTCCCTTATCCCTCACTGGTTTTCCAGTTGGGACTCTTGCTGGTAGGGTGTCTAGAGGTGGGGTCAAAACCATCTTAATGGACAAAAGTAAAAGCCATTTTGAAAAGAGCTACTTGGGGAGCTCAGGTGGGAGGACTGCTTGAGCCCAGGAGATGGAGGCTGCAGTGAGCCATGATCGTGCCACTGCACCCAGCCTGGGCAACAGTGGGGAGCACCTGTTGCAAAAGAAAAAAAAGAAAATGAAGAAACTACATATTAACATCTAACTATTGTGACCAGAGCAGAACTTGAAAGTAATTCAGAGCTTTGTGAATGTTTATTTTTAGAGAAAGGAAAAGAAATCACGTTGTTCAAATACAGATAATTGAAAAAAATAATAAAAATAAAACAAGGTCAAAAGTTGAAAAGTAAATGAGTTGACTCGTTTAAAGCAGTAATAAATTAAACAAGCAAAAGTCAATACAAATTGAAGTTGGAAATTACAAAGGCAGGATACAGGAATATTTATTAAACAAAAAAGGTTTTAAAAAAATTAAGATGAAATACTATGCACAATCGTTTAGCAATATACTATATATGAAGGTGTATTTAAATAAATTGGCATTTTCCACACAAAAGTTCATAAACGAGAAAAGTTTTAAATGACCAATAACTCAGGAAAAATTGAGATTCTTTTAGTCAATTCAATTCCCAAAATACGTTACTCAATACATCCATTTTTTTTTTCAAACTTTGAAGTAGTAATTAATGCCCGTGCTTTACACATTTTTCTGGAACATATAAAAAAAGTCTCAATTTTAAAAAAATATAAATTTTATCCTAACCCCAAACCAGATTAAGATTACATAAAAGTCAGTCTTTTTTTTTTTTTTTTTTTTTTTTGAGACGGAGTCTCGCTCTGTCGCCCAAGCTGGAGTGCAGTGGCGCGATCCTGGCTCACTGCAAGCTCCGCCTCCTGGGTTCACGCCATTCTCCTGCCCCAGCCTCCCGAGTAGCTGGGACTACAGGCGCCCGCCACTGCGCCCGGCTCATTTTTTGTATTTTTAGTAGAGACGGGGTTTCACCGTGGTCTCGATCTCCTGACCTTGTGATCCGCCCGCCTCGGCCTCCCAAAGTGCTGGGATTACAGGCGTGAGCCACCGCGCCCGGCCAAAAGTCAGTCTTTATTTATAATACTGATACTATGAAAATACCTGAGAAATATATATAGTGTAATATTAATTGAAAAACAATTCAAAATTGTGGAAACACTGAACACAGTTGTGACAGTACAAATGTGCATAGGCAAATACAAACAAATGACAAATACATAAATTTTAATGAGACAGAGTAATTGGTAACTGGTAATCTTTTATTTAAACATATTTTTCTTTTTTTTTTTTTTTTGAGACGGAGTCTTGCTCTTTTGCCCTGTCTGGAGTACAGTGGTGTGATCTCAGCTCACTGCAAGCTCCGCCTCCTGGATTCACGCCATTCTCCTGCCTCATCCTCCTGAGTAGCTGGGACTACAGGTGCCCGCCACCACCCCCCGCTAATTTTTTGTATTTTTAGTAGAGACGGAGTTTCACCGTGTTAGCCAGGATGATCTCGATCTCCTAACCTCGTGATCCGCCCGCTTCGGCTGAAAACAGGCAAAAATATTCTTCTTATACAATGTTTACCATTGTCTAGTAAAAATATAGGTTAGATGCCTATGCAATTTGCCCGGTGTGGTGAGTCTTCTGAAAATGCATGCTCTTTTCAAAAGTGACAGAAAATGAAGCCAGAATGAATAGCATGCCTGTATAGTTGATTCTTTTCAAAGTTAAATATCTCAGTGGCTTATTTTTATTAAAGCATTCCAGGCCGGGTGCGGTGGCTCAAGCCTGTAATCCCAGCACTTTGGGAGGCCGAGACGGGCGGATCACGAGGTCAGGAGATCGAGACCATCCTGGCTAACACGGTGAAACCCTGTTTCTACTAAAAAATACAAAAAACTAGCCGGGCGAGGTGACGGGCGCCTGTAGTCCCAGCTACTCGGGAGGCTGAGGCAGGAGAATGGCGTGAACCCAGGAAGCGGAGCTTTCAGTGAGCTGAGATCCGGCCCCTGCACTCCAGCCTGGGCGACAGAGCAAGACTCCGTCTTAAAAAAAAAAAAAAAAAAAAGCATTCCAAAGGCAGATGGTCCATCGTGTGGACTGTTCATTTGCCAAGTTCTAATTTTTTTTTTTTTTTTGGAGACAGAGTCTTGCTCTGTCGCCCAGGCTGGAGTGCAGTGGCGTGATCTCAGCTCACTGCAAGCTCTGCCTCCCGGGTTGGCGCCATTCTCCTGCCTCAGCCTCCCGAGTAGCTGGGACTACAGGCACCTGCCACGACGTCCGGCTAAGTTTTTGTATTTTTAGTAGAGATGGGGTTTCACCGTGTTGGCCAGGATGGTCTCGATCTCCTGACCTCATGATCCGCCCGCCTCCGCCTCCCAAAGTGCTGGAATTACAGGCATGAGCCACCGCGCCCGGCCTCATTTTACAAGTTCTATTTTTAAATAAAAGCCTATTTTTTGGAGTTATGGAAGCAATGAGCAAGCAACCTAGACATGTAAACTTCTGGTTTTACACTCATGTGCATCAACTTAAAAAGGGCAGACTAAATGATTTGTGTTTATGGTTTGAGAATTGAGAAAGACTGGTGGCCTAAGACTGATCTGCTAGGTTTCAGATCAAAACAATCAATGGCTGTCTTCTGTGGGAATTGAGTGACAGCGTTGCTGCAGTTGTAGCTGGGTTACCAGGCATGTATAAATAGTAAAACTGGGGATTTCAAGAAATACTTTCTGAGCAACTGCTGTGGTTTTCTCTGGCATACAACCTTCTTCTGAATTCTTTCAATTCCATCTGGTTATATTATTCTTTCCTCACCCAAATAGAAATTTTCTAAGTCTGTATTGACACCCCCTCCCTGAGTGCTACAGCAGAAAAAAGATTTTCAACTTTCAAATTTTTTAAAAGAACACTTTACAATTAATTTGTTTTTCTTACAATTTATTGTTAAGGAACTTCATTTCTTCATTTTTGTTAGAGTGACTGTCTTGTGATGTGTTTTATTAAATACATAAAATCAAAAAGCCAGTTGAGGCTGGGCACGGTAGCTCACACCTGTAATCCCTGCACTTTGGGAGCCCAAGGCGGGCAGATCACCTGAGATCAGGAGTTCGAGACCAGTCTGGCCAACATGGTGAAACCCCATCTCCACTAATAATACAAAAGTTAGCCGAGCTTGGTGGCAGGCGCCTGTAATCCCAGCTAATCGGGAGGCTGAGGTACGAGAATTGCTTGAACCCAGGAGACAGAGGTTGCAGTGAGCCGAGATCGCGCCACTGCACTCCAGCCTGGACGACAGAGTTAAACTGTCTCAAAAAAAAAAAAAAGAAAAAAAAAAAGCCAGTTCAGAGTTGGTGTGAGAAAGGATAATGTATCACTGAATTTTATTTCACTTATTTTTATTAAATTCTAGGGGGCAGGAGTCTTATAGATTATAAAGTAGTAATCCTAATTGAAGATATTGCTGGAAACATCAAAGCAAATGCAAACATATTTTTATTGATTTTACGTAGACATTATTTCTCTGTAATCCACAGTCTTTGACTTCATTCCAGGGGCATAGCACGCTCTCAGTGCAAATGGGTTGAAACATTTTTGACAGCAGTTGTTATACCATTGTAATTGATCAGAGTTATTAAGATTGCATCTAAATGTAATTAAATAATACTTAAAGGAAATTTAGTCACTCAGTGTCATCCATTGAATTAAGTCATCTAAATTAAAATTATATTTGTTTTTATCATGTGAGCTTAGCCAATGGTAATTTTCAGAAGTTTGACTGAGTGAATTTCCTTACAAACTGACCTCCAAGCCTCTAGCCCCCAGATCATCTGCTCTGGGAGGTGCCAGGATAAGGACCCCCAGTGTAATATCTACCTCCATTCCTGTTGAGCCAGGGTTCAAATTCTCCAGATGGAACCATCTTTGCCGCCTTACAGAGTGGGTTCTCACTGGAACCTTTCCTAACTTGAATTAGAGTTTGACTTTACCCTCAGAACCAAGCTTATGGAATTTCTTTCTCTACTGAAGAGGAAAGAGGTTTCTAAGAAGGAGTAAATCAGGCAAGTCTTGGGCCGGGCGCGGTGGCTCAAGCCTGTAATCCCAGCACTTTGGGAGGCCGAGACGGGCGGATCACGAGGTCAGGAGATCAAGACCATCCTGGCTAACACGGTGAAACCCCGTCTCTACTAAAAAAAATACAAAAAACTAGCTGGGCGAGGTGGCGGGCGCCTGTAGTCCCAGCTACTCGGGAGGCTGAGGCAGGAGAATGGCGTAAACCCAGGAGGCGGAGCTTGCAATGAGCTGAGATCCGGCCACTGCACTCCAGCCTGGGCGACAGAGCGAGACTCCGTCTCAAAAAAAAAAAAAAAAATCAGGCAAGTCTTGAAATAAAACCTGTGGAGTTCCCCTCTTGTTTTGCTTGACTTGAAGACAAGTCCCTGTCGCATTTTTCCCTTTCACAGATCACAGATGATTAGTTTATAAAGGCCTAGTGCCGGCCAGGCACGGTGGCTCACGCCTGTAATCTCAGCACTTTTGGAGGCTAAGGCCAGTGGATCACCTCAGGTCGGGAGTTTGAGACCAGCCTGGCCAACATGACGAAACCCCGTCTCTACTAAAAATACAAAAAAATTAGCCCAGTATGGTGGCACGTGCATGTAATCCCAGATACTAGGGGGGCTGAGGCAGGAGGATCGCTTGAACCTGGGAGGTGGAGGTTGCACTGAGCTGAGATTGTGCCACTGCACTCCAGCCTGGGCAACAGAGTAAGGCTCTGTCTCAAAAAAAAAAGGCCTAGTGCATTGGAAAGGTTGCTGTATGAGCTCCATGGCTCTGTCAGTATATAATTCATAAACTTATCTTGCTCCCAAGAAGCTGAATGTTAAACTTAATCTTGTTGAACTCTCTAAAATCCCTCTTAATTAGACATATCTGGTATAAGCCAAAGCATCTAGGCAGATAGGAGTCTTTTTTATGTTAGTACGAATTAATAGGGCTAACTTCCCATGTGCTTGATGGAGGTGAATATCCCTGAGAAGAAACGAAAATTTTGACTGAGAGAAAAAAGAAGTCATTTATTGGTGCATGAGACACTGGGAGGTAGGATCCATTTGGATGCCCTGCTGTGGTTGGAGACGTGGAAACGAAACAAGAGAACAAAGCATTTTGGTTACTGGGGAAAGAGGAACAAGGACATAGAAAGTGTTGGAGGATAACAAGTCCAACTGCCATCTCTAAACCTTTTTTCTTGGCTCATAATGACCCTCAGGGGAGAAAACGTTCTTTATTCTTTTTTTCTCTCTCTTTCTGCACACTGTGTACTTTAGAATTTAAACTGGTATCAGTAGTAAAATCTAGATATGCTCATGAGTTCAATAAACCATTGGATCTGCCTGGGCTTCAAGCTTAATTTATGGCATAGTTTCTTTGGAAAAATGTACTCTCCGTTCTAAACAACCAATGTAACAAGGACCCTTCTGGGACAGAATCCATTGGTATATGAGGTGCTGCTCCTATGTGCACTCATTCCACGTGCAAAAATGATAATTAAGAGCCACTCCATGAAGGCTCTGGCTTAGACTCACTGGAGGCCTGTGTTTGGTGCTGGCCACTCTATCCATGAAACCATATTTAAATGAACCAGAAGAAAGGTTTAAAAAGATGCCTTGGCAGATCTTTTTGAGCAGTGAATATTCGCCCGACAATATCTGTTTCATTCATTTCAGCTTTTGTTTTGGGGGGTAGCTTAAAAAAAGTCTTACGGCGGCATCAAGAGCCATCTGTGTTAAGGGCCCTGCGTCGAGTGCCTCGGTGCACACGCACGGTTTCTCTTTTGGGCTTTTGTTACCAGTAAGTCTACCTCGGACACTTATTTTCTTATTTTATTTCCCATTCTGTGCTGTCACTTTCTTGGTTTTAGTGAAAGAATTAAGCTTTGCCTTTTTGGATTATTCCAGACATTGTTTTCCTGGCATGCAAATGACTGTTGATGTACTCCAGCAGAGAATAATAAAAGCCTCTATCAACAGTCCAGCGAGTGACATTTAAAGGATACTTGAAAGGTTGTCCAATTCCTTGTCTTGTACCTTACCTAACAAAGGCCATCTGGGAATGAGGTATTTCACATAAGTCCAATTTCCAGATAGCAGAAATTTAAGGACCAATTTAAAAAATAGAGAATTTTCTTCTCTTCTAAACTTACACTATTCAGCACAGCTTTGGAGAGGTACTTTAATAATCTTTCTATTCTCTAAACTTCCTCTTCCTTGTATTTCTTATATTGTTCCACCCTTTCAAGTCAGTAACCTGAGGGTTAATCACAATCGGAAACTTGCCCCTCACTCCTTTGAATAACGAGCCTTGTCTTCCTGACAGCCTTTTTAAAAGGGAACTTTTCTAATTACTTATTTCTAAGCAGAATCTTTTAAAATGAGATTTATATAAATGCTGACCCTTTGAACATGCATGGGCTTACTACAGAATTATAAAAACTTAAGCACTATTCGGAATACCATAATTCTCAGTAAACGTTTATGAGTCATGGTAGAAACAAAACACATTGACGTGGATTCTTTCTGAAGTTCAAATTAATTTGATGTTTGAAAATCATATTCCGGCTTCACTTGCAAAAATCCAAATGCAATTGTACCAGGGTTTCACCCATTGTGAAGAACTGAGAGATTAATGGCAGACAAGAGAAAAAAAGAAGAAATATTGGCAACATGAGCTATGTGCTGGTTCCTTCAGGGGTGGCTTTCCATTCCCTTTTCTTTGTTATTTGGTGTCACATGAGAGCCCGAAAAATCCTACATGTAGATAGATGCTGAGACTCGCACTTTCCTACTAGGCTTACAAACAAATCGAAAGTATGAGGCAGTTTAGCCTAGAAACTGTACAGATATTTTAGGGTTGTGTTAGCTTCTGACATTTTTGTCTTTTTACATTGTGGTACCTAAAAAAGATAGCAACGCTGATTTCATATTTGGCTGAATGTGGGCAAATTGTTTTCCGAAATGCAGCCGCATCCTATCTCTTTCCTTTGGTACTAGCTCTCACTGCCTTGTATTAAAAGCTCCTGGAGACCCTGAAATGGTGTTGTATTAATTTTTATAATTCCCCTAGTGCTTACTACCGTGTCTTTCATGTATTTACTCTATAAATGTTTCTTAAGTGAATGCATTAATGTTTTCATGATTTAGTATATCTGCTCCTTAAATCATAAAATACATTTTAATTTACTTAAGTATATGTTGATCTGTGTCTGTGAACAGAACAAAAGAAAGATCCTGAATAAGTTTAAATTGGTGTTTAAAAAGTTTTAAAAAGAAGAAAAATGTAAAGTAAAAAGAAAATTAAACAATGAAGCTGAAAACAATGAAATGTTTAAGAGAGTCAAAAATAAAAACACAGAAAGAGTAAAATGAAACTAAATCGATTTTCAAGTAAAAGAGTGACTTCCAGGGAGATGCAAGGATGAAAAATGGAAAAATTTAGCTAGTTTAAAGAAAATCCACCAAAGAACAAAAAGCACAGCTGATAGACAAATAAAAACAAATGGAGCTTTTACAAATTTGACTTCACTATGTAGGGATTTATTGTTTACCTAGTACCATAGCCTTGGAGGTGAGACTTAAGAAATAAAGCACAGCTCTAAACCCACTCATTTAAACCCTGCTGCCACCTTGACTGTCAGGGTTGATAAGAACCCTAAGTCCAAGTTGTGACTTTTTAAGAATGACTATTTTTAGCTGCATATGAGAATGGGAGAAAGTCCATACAGAAATTTTACATTTTCTCTCTCCTCCATGTGTAAGAGCGAAGATCCCATACATTTTTCATATTTTTCTGTTAAGAACAAGTTATCAACACGAAATTTTGATCTTGCAAAGGCATTCTCTGTATTTTGGCGTTACCATTCTACTGATATTTATCAGCAAATCGATCATATTTGACTTTCTGATACTCAGTGCATTTCAGACTTGCTTCAGTGGTCAGTCACATCCTGGGGCAGCTTCACAGAAGTGCTTATTCATGTCACTATATTTAAGACTGTGTAGGGCCAGGCGTGGTGGCTCACACCTGTAATCCCAACACTTTGGGAGGCCGAGGCAGGCGGATCATGAGGTCAGGAGATTAAGACCATCCTGGCTAACACGGTGAAACTCTGTCTCTACTAAAAATACAAAAAATTAGCTGGGCATGGTGGTGGGCACTTGTAGTCCCAGCTCCTCGGGAGGCTGAGGTAGGAGAATGGCGTGAACCCGGGAGGCGGAGCTTGCAGTGAGCTGAGATCCGGCCACTGCACTCCAGCCTGGGCGGCAGAGCCAGACTCTGTCTCAAAAAAAAAAAAAAAAAAAAAAAAAAAAAAAAAAAAAAAGACCGTGTCAGTATTTCCATTAAGAGACTTTCTCATTCAGTAGCACTTTTAAATAAGTCATAAAAAATCAAGCCAAACTCAAAGCTGGCATAAAGAGGTCCTTTTCTTTTTCTCCTGTGTATAAGGAATATAAGCACATAACTCCCATTAATTAATTAATTAATTATTTTTTGAGACGGAGTCTTGCTCTGTCACCCGGGCTGGAGTGCAGGGGCCAGATCTCAGCTCACTGCAAGCTCCGCCTCCCGGGTTTAAGCCATTCTCCTGCCTCAGACTCCCGAGTAGCTGGGACTGCAGGCGCCCGCCACCACACCCGCCCGGC
Organism: Macaca nemestrina; assembly: GCF_043159975.1. NCBI lineage: Eukaryota > Metazoa > Chordata > Mammalia > Primates > Cercopithecidae > Macaca > Macaca nemestrina. Next base: position 116,772,209 of record NC_092133.1, on the reverse strand, counting down.
TAGTTTTTTGTATTTTTTAGTAGAGACGGGGTTTCATTGTGTTAGCCAGGATGGTCTCGATCTCCTGACCTCGTGATCCGCCCGTCTCGGCCTCCCAAAGTGCTGGGATTACAGGCTTGAGCCAACGCGCCCGGCCAACTCCCATTAATTCTATTTTTAGTTAGGTTTGTAAACGCTTTACACACTGACTAGACCAAATGAGATCCAATGATGCTTCCGTGGCCTACGATTAAAAACAATGTCAAAAAGTTTTTACTGTCTTCAAAAATAACAAGACATTCTATTTAATGAATATAGAAGTGGTTTCTGGCCGGGCGCGGTGGCTCAAGCCTGTAATCCCAGCACTTTGAGAGGCCGAGACGGGCGGATCACGAGGTCAGGAGATCGAGACCATCCTGGCGAACACGGTGAAACCCCGTCTCTACTAAAAAAAAAAAAATACAAAAAACTAGCCGGGCGAGGTGGCGGGCGCCTGTAGTCCCAGCTACACAGGAGGCTGAGGCAGGAGAATGGCGTAAACCCGGGAGGCGGAGCTTGCAGTGAGCTGAGATCCGGCCACTGCGCTCCAGCCCCGGCGACAGAGCGAGACTCCGTCTCCAAAAAAAAAAAAAAAAAAAGAAGTGGTTTCTTTTCCTTCATCTTTTTTTGTTGTTATTAGTTGCAGTTGGTTTTTTCCCTTCTGCCTCCCTACCTTGTTTCTAAAATTAAGCAGCTATTTTTCTGTGTTAAAATTTGTCTTTTTGATGTAACAGAATTTTTACACAGGGTAAATATGTGCTTTCTTCCAGTCCAGAGTTTTGATACTTTTAACTTTGGAAGATTGATTTCTTGTTTTCCATTATAAATGATATAATTTATAATTGTGAGTTTTGAGGGAGTGAAAAAATATAATAAACATGTTCACTTTGCCCAATTTCCTTCACAAAATTTGAATATTTTTCTCAGTTTTCAGTTTAAATGAAGGATGGTGTGTTTAAACAACAGCTGCGTAACGAACCTTTTCTCTCTTTCCTCTTTGACGGCATCGTTACCCAATTTCTCTGTTTCATTGTACTAAAGTAGTCAGGGATTTTTGTAAATCCAGCAATCAGCTTTTAAAGGATCTTCCAGATCAATCCCTTATTTCTCATGTTAGGAAATTGCTTTAGCCTCTGTACAAGGCCCTGAAAATATTCACTTTTGGCTATGGGTTGCTCTGTTGCTTGGAGATGTGATCCTGATCCTTGGTACAGTAAGTCTAACGGGTTTTGGCACCTTCAGGTACTTAAACGACTTTAAAAAAATACTTAAATCATTAGTGTTGAACTTTTGAGAACTTGGAGTAGGTGTGTGTGCATTTCTGAAAGTTTCTCTGTTTTAATAGCTAGAGTGGAAAGGTTTTTCCACAAGTTGATATTATAAATTGTTGGCTGTAATAGCCATATAGTACCTAGGGATCATCTTTGATGGAAATAGAAATGGTTTGCAGAAGATCCCACACAGTTAATATTGGTGGCCAAAGGTTTCTGTGGTGTGTGTGTGTGTGTGTAGTAGTAGTAGTAGCAGTAGCAGTAGCATGAGTAGTAATAGAAATTGAACATAGTTGGAAAAACAAGGTCGCTTTTGAAGACCATCAGTGGCATCTCCCCTCTGCCTTGTACCTAACACTGGAGACATTGAAGTTATCACCAGGAAGTGGCCAGAAATAATTAGAGGGATAACAACCAAGTTGGAAAGTGGCTTTAGGGAGATATATTAGTCTCAGTTTGAAGCAGCAACACCACTCTCTACTTTCAACAGTTTGGAGTCTTCCCCAAAGTGAGTCAGTAACTGTTTTTCCAAGCCCAATAGGAGGTACTGCAGCGTGAAATTCACTTTTAGCATTTGCTCAGGTCAGGCACCTAGGAAAAGCAAAATTGAAGTTTAGACTTAACTGTCTCACGGATTCGGGCAACTCCTTAGCAGCGGGCCATGATTCTCTTAAGCGCTTTTTTTCCACGTCTTCCCAAATTGGTGGACTGCAGATAGGCGTAAAAACTGCTTCTTGCTCACTGACTTCAGTGCTTTTGAGTATCTTTGATACAGTGATGAAGATGTACATCTTCTACACACTGTGTTCACTTTTTGGTCCTATTACACACACACACACACACACACACAGTTTTGCCTTTGATCAGTTTTCATTTAAAGATAACATTTTTTACAATAGCAATTTAGAGAGGAATATTTTAGTAATACAAAATTAAAATTGAAAAACAGAACTCAAATGAAAATGAAACCTTTTAAAATGCTGAAAGGTGATCAGAGACAACCATTCATAAAGTGGTATTTCCAAGGAACAGCTTGCGCCTTAAGTTTTCACATAGTTGCCTGTGAGAATTACTAAGTCGCAGTGAGCTGAGATCACACAACTGCACTCCAGCTTGGAGACAGAGCAAAGCTCTGTCTCAAAAATAAAAAAAGAGATATAAAGAGGGTAGCTTTGAGAAGACCTCCCAGACTGTGAAGATAAAGGACAAGTAGGTAAAAATGATGGATTTAAGGAACTGGAAAACCGAAATTTAAGATTTGAAAAGTTAAAATCACCAGTATAGTAGGATGAACATATACATACCTTTCAAACACCTGGAGAACATAAAAACCAACAAAATATATGCAATATTATAAGAAAAAAGAAATAAAGAATAAGAATTTTAGAAACAAAGAATATATACATTATGATAAACGTGAAACCAATTTTTTGACTTGACGTGTAAATAAATATGTTAGTCAATTAAATGAAAAAGACTCTCAGATTAGGCTTTAGAAAACATGTGTTTTACAAATGAAGCCAAAAGTAAAATAACACACGTAGATTAAAAATATACAGGATGGCCGGGCACGGTGGCTCACGCCTATAATCCTAGCACTTTGGGAGGCTGAGGCGGGCGGATCACAAGGTCAAGAAATCAAGACCATCCTGGCCAACATGGTGAAACCCCGTCTCTACTAAAATGCAAAAAAATTAGCCGGGCATGGTGGCGGGCGCCTGTAGTCTCAGTTACCCGGGAGAATTGCTTGAACCCAGCAGGCTGAGCTTGCAGTGAGCCAAGATGGTGCCACTGCACTCCAGCCTGGCGACAGAACAAGACTCCATCTCAAAAAAACAAAACAAAACAAAAAAGCAAAAATTACAGAGTTACTAACGCAGGAGACTGAAAGGAGAGGCTTGAGAGGTGGTTTAATGAGGTAATCCATAGTTTCTAAAAATCAATTGGCACCCGGTCAGTTTATTTATTTATTTTGAGGTGGAGTCTTGCTCCGTTGCCCAGGCTGGAGTGCAGCAGTGCAATCTCGGCTCACTGCAAGCTCCGCCGCGCGGGTTCAAGTGATTCTCCTGCCTCAGTCTCCTGAGTAGCTGCTACAGGCTCCCGCCGCCATGCCCGGCTAATTTTTTTGTATTTTAGTAGAGACGGGTTTTCACCATGTTGCCCATGCCAGTCTGGACCTCCTAGGCTCAAGTGATTGGCCTCACTCGGCCATCCAAAGTGCTGGGATTACAGGCATGAGCCATGGCGCCCGGCCCAATTTATTAATCAGAAAGGAATAAATTGGCCTGGCTCAGTGGCTCACACTGTAATCCCAGACTTTGGAAGGCCGAGTGAGGTGGATCACTTGAGCCTAGGAGTTCCAGCTTCTCTGAAGGCTGAGGTAGGAGGCTTGTTTGATCCCAGGAGGTCGAGGTGGCAGTGAGCTATGATAATGTGTCCCAAATTGATGGCTTCTTGGTCTCACTGACTTTCACTGCCTTCAAGAATGAAGCTGCAGACCCTTGCGGTGAGTGTTACAGTTCTTAAAGATGGTGTGTCAGCAGTTTCTTTCTTCTGGTGGTTTTGTGGTCTCACTGACTTAAGGAGTGAAGCTGCAGCTCTTCATGGGGAGTGTTACAGCTCTTAAATGTGGTGCATCTGGAGTTGTTCATTCTTCCTGGTGGGTTCGTGGTCTCGCTGGCTTCAGGAGTGAAGCTGCAGACCTTCGCACTGAATGTTATAGTTCATAAAGGCAGCATGGACCCAAAGAGTGAGGGCAGCAAGAGTTGTTGCAGAGCAAAACAACAAAACTTCCACAGGGTGGAAGGGGACCCCAGCGGGTTGTGGCAAGCTGGCTAGGGCAGCCTGCTTTTATTCCCTTATCTGACCCACCCACATCCTGCTGATTGGTCCATTTTACAGAGAGCTGATTGGTGCGTTTACAATCCCTGAGCTAGACACAGAGTGCTGATTGGTGCATTTACAATCCTCTAGCTAGACATAAAAGTTCTCCAAGTCTGCACTATGTTAACTAGATACAGACTACTGATTGGTGTATTTACAAACCCTGAGCTAGACACAGAGTGCTGATTGGTGTATTTACAAACCCTGAGCTAGACGGAGTGCTGATTGGTGTATTTACAAACCCCGAGCTAGACACAGAGTGCTGATTGGTGCCTTTACGATCCCTTAGCTAGACATAAAATTTCTCCAAGGCCCCACTAGACCCAGGAGCCCAGTTGACTTCACCTAGTGTATCCCACCCTAGGGCCGCAAGCGGAGCTGCCTGCCAGTCTCGCACTGTGCACCCATACTCTTCAGGCCCTGAGCGGTTGATGGGACCCAGGGATGCGGAGCAAGGTGTGGTGCTCGTTGGGGAGGCTCCAGCTGCACAGGAGCCCATGATGGTGGGGAGTTTGGGCATGGCGGGCTGCAGGTCCTGAGCCTTGCCCTGCCAGGAGGCAGCTGAGACCACGCAAGAACTGGAGCCCAGCTCCGGCAGGCAGGCACTGCTGGGGGACGCAGCTCACCCACCGCAGCTGCTGGCCTGGGTTGGTGCAAGCTGGCCGCTCATAGCAGGGGGCCTGCCGAGCCCACGCCGGTGCCCCTCAAAACTGGTGCCAGACTGTGAGTGCTGCTGCCCCGGTTCCCACCCGCACCTCTCCACACCTCCCTGCAAGCTGAGGGAGCCGGTTCTGGCCTCAGCCAGCCCAGAGAGGGGCTCCCACAGTGCAGTGGCAGGCTGAAGGGCTCCTCAAGCACCACCAGAGTGGACCCGAGGTTGAGGAGGTGCTGTGAGGGCTGCTAGCACATTGCTAGCACATTGTCACCTCTCAGTGACACTGCTGCACTCCAGACTTGGTAACAGAGCGAGACACAGTCTAAAAAAAAAAAAAAAAAAAAAAAAAGAATGTAGCTGGGTGCAGTGGCTCACACCTGTAATTTCAGCACTTTGGGAGGCTGAGGCAGGCAGATCACCAGGTTAGGAGATCACGACCACCCTGGCCAACATGGCAAACAAAACCCCGTCTCTACTAAAAATACAAAAATTAGCTGGGCGTGGTGGCAGGCGCCTGTAATCCCAGCTCCTCAAGAGCCTGAGGCAGGAGAATCGCTTGAACCTGGGAGGCAGAGGTTGCAGTGAGCTGAGATCACACCACTGTACTCCAGCCTAGGCGACAGAGTGAGACAAAACGAAACAAAAAAAGTAAATAAAATTGCTAAATCAAGGAATAGCTTGACAGTGTATTATTGAGAGAAATAGAGGCAACAGTTAGCAGACACCAATGTTCACTTAGTGGGAACTGCAGGTGTTCCCTGGACAGGAGGCTGCAACTTTTCCAAAAGAAATCTATTATTGACTACCCAAGAAAAAAATGCGTTGTAGGTTTGTTACAATATACAAATATCTAAACTTTATATAGCCACGACCATATTCTAGGACTCTTCTAAGCCTTTTCCTGCTCTGAAATAGCTACTATTGTTAACCTCCATTGTAGAGAAAACAGATGCCAGAGTTTGTTGTGGAAGCACCATGGAAACTGACTATGAAATTGACCTGTTGTGTTTCAGACTTAAAGGTTCTTCCTGCTCTGCTCCTTGCATTGCCACATTTTTAGTTAACATGCCTCTTAAAATACTGGTCCTTTCTATATTTGGAGGGACTCCTCTTCCAATTTGAAGTTTTTTTCTTGCATTAAGCAGTTGGTCAGACTAAGATCATCTGCGTTTTATGTCAGTTTAAGTACCTCTTAGATATTGTTCAGCTAGGAATGTAAATATGAGCTTACATTGTGTATAAAAGGAAAGAATAGCTGCCGACAACCATTTTTGTCTCATAATACAAATACAAATCAATCTGTTATTGGCTGGGAGGGGAGGGAAAAGCAGAGAGAAAAGCCCCATCTCTACTTGGAGTTCAGCACTGGGTCTCTTTTCCCTTCCACCTTCCTTCTCACAGCTGTCACAGTGACAGAAGCACAAGGGCTGCCTTTTAGTGACACTTGCTGGGACAGACCTGGCAGAAGGGAAATGTATAGTTTTTCAGTTTGGAAATTCTTTGTAGTTTCATTTATTTTTCCAGGAAATGAGTGAGATATTTTTTGCTGCTGTTACCTGGTTTTTGTTTGTTTTTTGAGCATAAACAGAACTTAATGGATCCCCAAATCTACTAACTCAGTCTTCCTTTGGCAATATACCTTTTTCTGATTTCTAGACTTTTATATTTTTAACACACTAATTATTTAAAAATTTATAAAAGTACCACAAAAGCAGCAAATTAAATTTGAAACCTTACTTAGCAATACTATCATCTCAAATCATCATCAATAACATTTTGGCATATTTTATTTTAAAATGCATTTTAGCATGGTTTAGTTATATTTATTATCTCTGTATCAATACACTTTTCCTATCCCATTACTTTTTGGAATATTATTTTAGTGTGTGAATAATACTAAATCTTACATACTTGCTGTAGTTGACATGTTACCTTGTGAGGCATTTAGATTATTTTCAACTATTTAGTATTCTAAAAACCAGTTATTCTAATATCATTATTAGAATAATATTACTATATTATTATTGCAGCAATAAGGTGTTTTTAGAATAAATATCCTATTGCTCATTTAACTTGATTGGATCTATGCATGGACAATTATGTTGGGAACATAGAATGTAACTGGCCCTGTTTCAACCCCTGAGACGTGGCCCTCAGTTCAGGGAAGAGAGGAGTTCTCTATTGGGCTGATAATGCAAAACTTGGAAATATTGTCTTCTTCTTTACCCAGTGTTTTACAAAACCAGAAGGAAGATGTGGGTGTGACTGGTAAAGGCAAGAGCATGTATATTAAATGCAAAAGCAGCCTGAGACATTTTATTCAGTCAGATAGGCGAGGCTTGACTCCCTGATTTTATAATTATTTGGTATTAATCTACTACGTCATTGGTAAATAATATTAATTATTGTGAGAAAGAAATAATTGATGGAATTTAAAGAAAATCAGCTTTCCTTTATTTTTATTATTCTACCTAGAAGTATTATATCTAATTAAAATAATGATTTTAAAATTATCCTATCAAGTGTCACATCAAACTAAAATCTATTGTATTCAATTTCTCAACTGAGAAATTGTATTCAATTGTATTCAATTTCTTTACTGAAAAATTAACATGAAAGCAATCATATAGCATTCAGAATTTAATAAATATTTAGAGAAACTAAACGCCATAGTTAGATTTTCTTGTTAAATCTTTCTCTTGCTTTTCTTCTCTCAGTAGGTATTATGGCTCATTGCTTCTATTGAACATGGCACAATTCAAATATTAATACAGCTCCTTTACTGGCTTTCCTTATAAAAGTTGTAAATCTCAGAAATGAACAAGCTTACCTCCCTAGTTATTTATTAAAAGTTACAAGACACTTTTTTTAACTTCCCAGTAAACTTAGAGGGGTATATTTTGTATTTATATTTGCTATGTCTTTTATAAAGAAGATACCTAATGATTAGAAAGTTAGAACTTAATTTTCTGAAGGATTAAGCCACGTTTGTTGAACTTGTGTGTTTGTGGGTGGCACGCTATGTCTTCAGCAGACCTGGTACCTACTGCTTGATCTAGAACATCTTTTCCTCCACCTGCCTTTTTAGTTTTTATTTCAGCAGATGTGGGTGGTTTGTGGCTGATTGAAAATAGAATGGGCTACAAAAGCCCCTCCTGTTTGCTGTTGAAACTGCCGTTTGAATTACCCTTACATTATGAATTGACTGTTAATTATCACATTTTGTAAGAGAATATCCTGATCTGCTTTGCATGTGAGGCTCTCCCAGTAATAAACAAAGAAGCATAATTAAACAAGATTTTAATATCTCTGTACCCTGTAAGAAATTCAGATACAATTCAAGCCATCTTGGAAATTTGAGGTTGTATTCTGCTGTCCTCTCTGTTGCGGTCATTGTGCAATGAGCCTTCAAATGATATAGTAGAGGTCAACTGATAGTCTATTGTTATTCATTTATACACAGGTATATATGGTGTGTGTATGTAAATATATATATAAATATTCATTGTGTGCGTACATGTGTACATACATACATATAGAGGTAATAGAAGTTTTCTTTTTTTTTTTTTTTTTTTTGAGATGGAGTCTCGCTCTGTCACCCAGGCTGGAGTGCAGTGGTGCGATCTCAGCTCACTGCAATCTCCACCTCCCAGGTTCACGCCATTCTCCTGCCTCCCAAGTAACTGGGACTACAGGTGCCCACCACCACACCTGGCTAATTTTGGCTAATTTTTTTGTATTTTTAGTAGAGACGGAGTTTCACTGTGTTAGCCAGGATGGTCTTGATCTCCTGACCTCATGATCTGCCTGCCTCGACCTCCCAAAGTGCTGGGATTACAGGCATGAGCCACCACACCCGGCCTTCATTGTTTTTTAAAATATTTTTTTACCCAACTTAACAATGATTCTATTGTATTTATTTATTGATTATAAATATCACATTTATATAAATTTATATCAGTGAGAATTTTCAAGTAATTGAAATTGGAATTGGATTTAGGCTTTCATTTTTTTGAAATTTCCTGTTAAAATTACGTGATCTTCTAAAAACACTAGCTTAAAATATTCAAGTCCCATTAAAAAAATCATAGAGGACAAAAATGGAGTGTATCTTTATGAGTCACAGATTTTTATTTTACTTTAATAATTCTTAAAATAATATGTTTTCCATGAGACATTTTATAATGCCTTCTTTAAAGTTTCAAAATCTCAAATGCAGAAAGAACAGCTTTTAAATATCCTACATATTTAAACCATTTATTTATGCAACAATCCCATAGATGCGAAAGTGCTACTAATAAACAAATACCCTAAGCCAAATTAAATAAATGTATACAACATTTATTAAACACTTGAATTTCAAGAAGGCCATTTAGTAAAATGCTTGCATTAGAAGGAGATCTGCCAGAGGTAAAAATCTGGTTTTTTTTTGTAAAATTCACACATTAAATTCACACATTATAATTATATTCAGAAAAGTAATGACATAGGAAAACAGTTTACATTTACAGTAAAAATTCACTCTAGAGTGAATGGAGATCGGATTTATTTAAAGAAATTATTTCTTTTACAGTTGCTTTTCTGTGTTTAGTTTTGAAATTATCATCTTCATGCAAAGTATTTAGCACAGTGCCTGGCAGATAGAAAAAGTTAGCTATTATTTCTAATTCTTCGCCATGCTCAGGCATAATCTTCTCAAATCCAGAGATAATTTTGTAACTTCAGCTAGTTGCAGTTATAAAATGTTGAAATATTTTCCCAAAGAAAATACACAATGAAACCTTAAAAATACAAGGACTGCAGTTTCCCATACACAGCAATAATCCTGTGTGCTACAGGGTGATGACTTTCGATCTGTGAATTTGGGAATTATCAAAATAAATTATTTTAAAGGTAATTTATACCTGATGAAAATGTTGTAATTTAAAAATGAAACTCTAGGCTTAAATTCCAAGAGTATACAAACAAATCAGTTGTAGAAAACACAGTGTTGGAAAGAAGTAACTGATGACTTCTAGTCTTCCACAGTGGTCATTAATATATCTAATCTTATTCTTGGCATTGATTAAAACCATTTTTTAATAAAATTTTGACTTCAAATGTTAGGGTTAAGTGTCTTTGTTAAAAACTCATCAACAGGATGAGCGCGGTGGCTCATGCCTGTAATTCTAGCGACTTGGGGAGGCTAAGGCGGGTGGATCACCTGAGGTCAAGAGTTCAAGACCAGCCTGGATAACATGGCGAAACCTGGTCTCTACTAAAAATACAAAAATTAGCCAGGTGCAGTGGAGGGCGCCTGTAGTCCCGGCTACAGGAGAGGCTGAGGCAGAATAATCGCTTGAACCCAGCAGGCGGAGGTTGCAGTGAGCCGAGATCGAGCCATTGCACTCCAGCCTGGGCAATAGTGCAAAAACTGTCTCAAAAAAAAAAAAAGAAAGAAAGAAAAAAATGAAAGTATAGTAAATTATGAAAGAGAGAATAAGCATCTTCAGCAATAAAAATAATAAAAATATCCTCCACAACTAGAAAACAATAACTCTTAGGTTGTTAAAATATTTTATATGTTATAATGTAAATAAGACACCCTCAGTATATATGCAGAAAATACTACATTAGTATAGGAAACAGCTGTGATCATAAATAAACTGGAGAAATGCTAATTAGAAATAGGTTTATCAATTAGAAAAGAGAAGAAATTTTTATTTGAGCAAATGTACAGTCTATAATTTAAAACTACACAATTTTTAATTAAATATATTTATTCAAATATAAAAATAAAAGCTTATAAATAGGCCAAAAGAAATATTGCTAGTTTATAATCAGGTTCATAGGAACTAAAACAGACTAATTAGATGAGAGAGTGTGCAAATAATTATGTCATTTTAGTAAAACTATCTAACAGTGTACCTTTCAAATTAAAAATATACTTTTTTTGTTTTTGTTTTTTTTGAGATGGAGTCTCGATGTCTTGCCCAAGCTGGAGTGCAGTGGTGCAATCTCGGCTCACTGCAAGCTTCATGGCTTTTACAACTGATTTGTTTGTATACTCTTGGAATTTAAGCCTAGAGTTTCATTTTTAAATTACAACATTTTCATCAGGTATAAATTACCTTTAAAATGAACTCCCTGGTTCATGCCATTCTCCTGCCTCAGCCTCCCAAGTAGCTGGGACTACAAGCACCTGCCACCATGTCCAGCTAATTTTTTTTGTATTTTTAGTAGAGATGGGGTTTCACCATGCTAGCCAGGATGGTCTTGATCTCCTGATCTCGTGATCCACCCACCTCAGCCTCCCAAATTGCTGGGATTACAGGAATGAAAAATATACTTCTTTTTTAAAGGACAAAAAATTATTGTGCTTCATATTTTTAAATTTATGCTTCTTGTAGTACAGTTTGAAGTCAGGTAGCATGGTGCTTCCAGCTTTGTTCTTTTGGCTTAGGATTGTCTTGGCTATATGGGCTCTTTTTTTGTTCCATGTGAAATTGTGTCCGGAATTGGTGGGTTCTTGGTCTCACTGACTTCAAGAATGAAGCCATGGACCCTCACGGTGAGTGTTACCGTTTTTAAAGATGGTGTGTCCGGAGTTTGTTCCTTCTGATGTTCAGATGTGTTTGGAGTTTCTTCCTTCTGTTGGGTTTGTGGTCTCACTGACTTCAGGAGTGACACTGCAGACCTTCGCCGTGAGTGTTACAACTCATAAAGGCAGCATGGACCCAAAGAGTGAGCAGCAGCAAGATTTATTGTAAAGAGCAAAAGAACAATGCTTCCACAGCGTGGAAGGGGACCTGAGCAGGTTGCCACTGCTGGCTCCAGCAGCCTGCTTTTATTACCTTATCTAACCCCACCCACATCCTGCTGATTGGTCCATTTTACAGGGTGCTGATTGGTGCGTTTATCCCTGAGCTAGACACAGAGTGCTGACTGGTGCCTTTACAATCCTTTAGCTAGACACAAAAGTTCTCTGAGTCCCCACTAGATTAACTAGACACAGAGCACTGATTGGTGCATTTACAAACCTTGAGCTAGACACAGGGTGCTGATTGGTGTTTACAATCCTTTAGCTAGACATAAAAGTTCTCCAAGTTCCCACTTGACTCAGGAGCCCAGCTGGCTTCACCTAGTGGAACCCACGCTGCTGGGGCCACAGGCGGAGCTGCCTGTCAGTCCTGCCTGCCTCAGGCCTGCACTCCTCAGCCCTTGGGTGGTCAATGGGACTGGGCACCACAGAGAAGGGGGTGGCATCCACTGGGGAGGCTATGGCCTTGCGGGAGCCCACCAGTGGGGGGGATTGGGCATGGTGGGCTGCAGGTCTGGAGCCCTGCCCTGCACAGAAGCAGCTGAGACCGGGAGGGAATTCGAGCATGGCCTGGGTGGGCCAGCAGTGCTGGGGGACTTCAGCTGCTGGCCCGGGTGCTAAGCTCCTGGGCTAGGGACCGGCGGCATTGGCCTGCCTTTCCAAGTGCAGAGTCTGCCGAGCCCATGGCCAACGGGAACTTGCACTGCCCCACGAGCCCTGCAGGCAGCCCGGGTTCCCACCCTGCCCCTCTCCCTCTACACCTCCCCATAAGCAGAAGGAGCCGGCTTCAGTCTCTGCCAGCCCAGAGAGGGGCTCCCACAGTGCAATGGCAGGCTGAAGGGCTCCTCAAGCACCACCAGAGCGGAGGTCGAGGCGGAGGAAGCGCCCAGAGCAAGCGAGGGCTGCTGGCACATTGTCACCTCTCAAAATTTAAAGTAGTTTTTTTCTAATTCTTCAATGGTAGCTGGATGAAGATAGCATTGAATCTATAAATTACTTTGGGCAATATGGCCATTTTCATGATATTGTGTCTTAGTATTCATGAGCATGGAATGTTTTCCTATTTGTGTCCTGTCTTACTTCCTTGAGCAGTAGTTTGTAGTTCTCCTTGAAGAAGTCCTTCATATCCCTTTTTCCTAGGTATTTTATTCTCTTTGTAGTAATTGTGAATGGGAGTTCACTCATGGTTTGGCTCTCTGTTTGTCTATTATTGGTGTAGAGGAATGCTTGTGATTTTTGCACACTGATTTTGTAGCCTGAGACTTCGCTGAAGTAGCTTATCAGCTTAAGGAGATCTTTGGCTGAGATGATGGGGTTTTCTTTCTTTCTTTCTTTTTTTGAGACAATAAATGATGCTAAAATCACTGAAACCAAATCTGCCTCATGTACTATCTGGGATTCACAGAATCCCCTTTCCCCCATAACCTCTGAGATTTTTACAAACTAGAAAAATGACAGATTTCTGCAGGTGCTTTCAGAAAAACACATTGCCTTGAGCTGCGCCTACACTATAATGTCAAATCATATTTCATATATATACACACACAAATATATTCAATCCACACGTACTCCATTTTAAATTTTTGAAAATAACACACATATTCAATCAAATTAACAAGACTAATAGAGGACATTTTCTAAAATTTATACACTAAGTATATCACAGTTTTCTAGTGATCACTTTGATACAGCAACTGAGAATCTACAGCTTCAACAAACAATGAGGCGTATGTAAGAGAAAAGTACCATATAATATAAGATTTTAAATGTTATCATCGTTGCACTTTTTTTTTTTTTTTTTGAGATGGAATCTCACTCTGTTGCCCAGGCTGGAGTGTAGTGGCAGGATCTCGGCTCACTGCAAGCTCTGCCTCCCAGGTTCATGCTATTCTCCTGCCTCAGCCTCCTGAGTAGCTGGGACTACAGGCACCCGCCACCACGCCCAGCTAATTTTTTTCGTATTTTTAGTAGAGATGGGATTTCACCATGTTAGGTAGGATGGTCTCAATCTCCTGACCTCGTGATCCGCCGGCCTCAGCCTCCCATCATTGCTACTTTTAACTGGCAATTACCCAGTAAATGTATTGTGAACTGCTTTGTGACTATGGTGACTCATTTAATCTTTGTGATCCTTGGTTTGATTATCTCAAAAATGTGAGTAACACCATTTTATAAACTTGCTCTAAAAATTAAATGAGGGAAAAATAATCCTTCTCTATGTATTGAACACTTACAAAATTACAGGTATCGTATCCAGGTTTTTACACACTTACCTTATCGAAGCCTCACAACAACCCTATCTTTTAAATTACAGGCATTTTGCCCACCCAAATTTTTACACACTTACCTTATGGAAGCTTCATAAGAATCCCCTTTTACAGATAAGCAAAGTGAGGCTCAGAGGAGTTAAAAACACATTCACAGATCACGTCCTAATGAGTGTTGGAACTGGGATTTAAATCCAGTTCTCTCTGAGAGCAAAGGTGGTGCAACTTAATGAAGACCCAGTTATACCCCGCACATGGAGGGATCAAAACATGTGGATTCCCTGTCTCTACCCTCTTATGTGTGAAGTTCAATGGCTTTCACAGCCTCAGAACAATCCTAAACTCCCTCCCAGGTTGCCTTGCAGTCCTTCCCTTCTTAGAAATGACTAGGAATCTGCATATTTAGACCACAAGCATCTCCTTAGAAACAGGTTTGTTGATCAAGAAATGAAATTTTTGGCCAGGGATGGTGTCTCACACCTGTAATTCCAGTACTTTAGGAAGCCAAGGTGAGCAGATCACCGGAGGTCAGGAGTTCGAGACCAGCCTCACCAACATGGTGAAATCCCATCTCTACTAAAAAAGACAAAACTATTCGGGCTTGGTGGTGCATGCCTCTAATCCCAGGTACTCGGGAGGCTAAGGCAGGAAAATCGCTTGAACCCAGCAGGTGGAGGTTACAGTGACCTTAGTTCACATCATTGCACTCCAGCCTGGGCAACAAGAGTGAAATTTCCTCTCAAAAATAAGTAAATAAAATAAAATATATGAAAATTTCTAGACCCTAGGTTACTAACTGCGAATTGTCTAGCTTACCTGCAATAAACAAAGAGACTATTACATGTAAAATATCATAGCATCCACTGATTTTGTACAGAAAGATTTGGAACGATGCTGCAGGAGCAACTTACTCAGAGCTGGGCTGGAAGACCAGCCGAAACACACAAAGCAGGAGCACCTCCGAAGGGCAGGTGTGGTGGTTCTTGCCTGTCAGCCCAGCAATGTGGGAAGCCAAGTCGGGGGGATCACATGAGGCCAGGGGCTTGAGACCAGACTGGGCAATGCAGTGAGACCCTGTTTCCACAAAAAAATTATTTTTTGTGATTAGAATCAAGAAGAATACTTCTGACACGTCTGACATTGTTTTAAAATAGAGGGCTCTGGTCCAGAAATCAAGATATGAAATTGGGAGTCCCAGTGTGGCTACTTAAGTTTAAATACAAGAGCTGTCAGACATTTCCTTTACAACAATGAAATCTGCATCATCCATTTTGTATTCTGAAAACTTAGTTTTTGGCCAGCCTAGGGGAGAAGAAGAGGGCCTAGAACTCGGCATTGGGGTAGGAAGGAGGAAAGAAACCAGCCAGACGCAGCAGGGAAAGTAAAAGGGGGTGGGAGGCAAGGCAGAGCCAGTCTTCCTGCTTGGGACCTGGGCCTAGGAAAGCTAACTGAGGGCAGGAAGGAGGAGCCCCAGGCTGTGGATGCCTGTAGGGGAGAACTTTGGGTCAGCAGTGGCCAGAGAAGCTCCTGAGGCCAAGCGATATCTGTCGCCTCCCTACCTTTTGGCGTCTTCTGGTCGCCAGTGTGCTGCCAGTCAGGACCCTGGCTGTCTCACAAATCCAATTGGGCAAGTTCCAAATCAGTGGGGTCTGACGCTACTCCCACCTCCACCTCGTGGATCTCAGACCATCAGGATGGCTCTGCTCACAGCCCTGCCCTGAGCTGGCCCTGCTTAGGGCTGGCATTGGGGTCCAGCATGTTCCAGTTGCCTCTTCTCCTCTCTGCTGGGGCCTGTGCCTTTGTCCGTGGCCCACTCAAAGATGTCAGAGTTGCAGGAGGCTCCGCATAAGCCCTGTGCCGGCTGTGCCTGGGACTGGCTTTGGTGCACGTGGAACAGGTCAGCATGATTCACAAGGGACAACTAAGCAGATCTCAGGCAGTTTGGGCCTTTGCTTGCCCCCAAGTCTGCAAAGCTCAGCACCTGCCGCCTCTTCCCAGCAAAGGCACAGCTAACACAGGCAGCACCAGGCCATGGGGCTGCACCCCACTAGCAGCCTCCACCCTGCCTCACCTGCCTATCCTGTGCTGACTTGTCTGCAGCAGCCATCACCCTGCCTGGTTTATTCAGAAATGGCTTGGATGCAACAAGCATGAGAGCTGTGACTGCGGGAGGAGAGAAGATAGGTGGAGCTCCTCCTTCTCCTTCAGCCGATGCCCACCAACTGAAGGTCACCAACAGAAGATCACCAGCTGAGGGTACCAACTGAGAACACAAACTGAGGGTAACCAATGAACGCCAGCAGGTGAAGGCCGACTACCAAGTCAACCAGAGCGAATCCTGGTTCAGAGGAAACAATCAGGTCCAGAATCCCCTGCATGCATCCCCACAACATGGAATTGAGGGCACAGACACATGGCTCACAAGACACCGCCCTGCCAGCAGGCCTGCCCCACCTTTCACTCATTGCTGATTGCTATGATTTTTCAGGTTTCTCACTGTGACGAAGCTCCAAGGCATCATCACCTTACAATGAATGATACTAAAATTGCTGAAAATTTCCAAATCTGCCTCATGCACTATCTGGGATTCATAGAACCCCCTTTCAACCATGACCTCTGAGATTCTTACAAACTAGAAAAGAGATTTCTGCAGGTGCTTTCAGAAAAAAATACTGTCTTGAGCTAAGTCTACTCTATAATGTCAAGTCATATTTCATAGATACACATATATATCTAATACACATATATTCAATTTACATTTTTGAAAATAACATACATGTTCAACCAAATTAACAAGACTAACAGAAGACATTTTCTAAAATTTACACACTAAGTACATCACATTTTTCTTATGATCACTTTGATAGAGCAACTTAGAATCTATGGTTTCAAAACACCAAGAGGATTATGTAAGACAAAATGACCACATAATACGCAATTTTCAATGTGATCATCATTGCTACTTTTAACTAGAAATTACCCAGTAAATGCATTGTGAACTGCTTTGTGACTTTGGTGATCTATTTATTCTTTCTGATCATTGGTTTGTCTAATAAATATGAGTATCACCAATTTTATAAACTTGCTCTAAAAATTAGATGAGAAAAAATAATCCTCCTTCTCCATATACTGAACACTTAAAAAATTACAGGTATTGTGTCCAGATTTTTACCCACTTACCTTATAGAAGCCACTTACATAGAAACTCTCTCTTTTAAATTACAAGAATTTGCCATGATTTTTACACACTTACCTCATGGAAGCCTCATAACAATCACATCTTTTATAGATGACAAAACTGAGGCTTTGGATGCATCTGAGGGAACCTTGGGCCAGCAGCGGCCAGAGCAGCTCCTGAACTTAAGCAGTATTCGTTGCCTTTCTACTTTTGGGCGTCTTTTGATGGCCAATATGCTGCAGTCAGGACCCTCGCTGGCTCCCAAATTCAATTGGGCAGGCTCCAAAGCAGTGGAGTCGGGCACTAGTGCCTCCACAACCTCGTGGATCCCAGAGCTGCAGGACGGCTTCACCCACCGCACCCTGAGCTAGCCCTGCTTGTGGCTGGCATTGGGAGACAGCGTGTTCCCGGCGCCTCTGCTCCTCGACAGCGCGGCCTGCGCCTTCGCTCTCTGCTTACTGGTAGAGGTCAGAGCCATAGGCTGGCTCTGCAGAACCCTTGCGCTGGCCCTGACTGGGGCTGGCTTTGGGTATCAACGCGTTGTGGGCGCCTCTGCTCCTCTGTGCTGGGGCCTGCACCTTTCCTGGCCGCCCACTCATAGACGTCAGAGCTGCAGCACCTTTCCGCAGAAGCCCGGCACTGGCCCTGCCTGGGGCGGGCTTTGGGGCACATGTGACAGGTCAGCGTGGTCCCCATGGGGCACCTGTGCTCTTCTCGGACAGCTTGGGCCTTCGCTTGCCCCCACGCCTGCAGAACTGAGCACCTGCCACCCCTCACTGGGAAAGGCAGTCAAATGCCACCAACTGAAGGCACCCACTGAAGGCTCTAACTGAAGGTCAGTTGCCCTGCCAACCAGATCGCGTCCTACTTAGGAGAAACCAATCAGGCCTTGAGTTCCCTCCACGCGCCACCCTTCCATTTGTGACGCAGGAGTCCAGGCACTGGCTCACAAGGCCCCGCCCCACCTTTCATTTATTAGTAGCTGGTAGCAACTTTCAGGTTTCCTCACTGTGAATTACGAATATGAATTATGCTAAAATTACTGTATACTAATGTACCTCATGCACTATCTGACATTCAAAGACCACCCCCTTGCCCCATCACTTCTGATTTTCTTCGAAACTAGAACAAAGGCAAATTTCCGCAAGTGCTTTCAGAACAAAACATTGCCATGAGCTAAGATTACTCTATGATGTCAAGTCATATTTCTTATATCAATACATATTCATATTCATAATCCAAAACACATATATTCAATCAAATTAACAAGACTAACAGGAAATTTTCTAAAATTTATACACTAAGTACACATTTTTCTAATGATCACTTTGATAGAGCAACTTAGAATCTATGGTTTCCACAAATGAAGAGGCTTATGGAAGAGAAAACCGCTAGGTAATACAAGATTTTCAGTGTGAGCATCATTGCTACTTTTAAGTAGCAATTACCAAGTAAATATATGGTGAACTGCTTTGTGACTAATCATAGCCACATTTAAACTTACTGGTCCTTTGGCTATCTCAAAAAGATGAATAATGCCAATTGTATAAACTTATTCTAAAAATTAAGGAGAGAAAAATAATACTCCTTCTCTATATATTGAACAAATACAAAATTAAAGGCATTTTGTCCAGATTTGCACACACTTACCTAACTGAAGCCTCATAACAACCCTGTCTTTCAAATTGCAGGCATTATTCCCAGATTTTTACACACTAATCTTAGGCAAGCCTCATAGGAATCCAATCTTTTATAGATGAGCAAACTGAGGCTCAGAGGATTTAAAAGCTCATTCACCATCACGTTGTAATGAGTGTTGGAACTGGGATTCAAATCCAGTTCTCTCTGTGAGCAAAGGTGGTGCAACTTAATGAAGACCCAGTTATTCCCCGCACATGGAGGGATCAAAACATGTGGATTCCCTTTCTCTATCCTCTTATGGGTGAATTTCAACAGCTTGCACCACCTCAGAACAATCCTAAACTCCCTCCCTGGTTGTCTGTAGTGGACATCACTTCTTCTTGGGCATGATTAGGAATCTGCATCTTTGGACCACAAGCATCTATAAACAGGTGTTTTGATCAAGAAATAAAATTTTCTAGGCGGCAGGTTACTAACTGTGAATTGTCTAGCTTCTCTGCAATAACAAAAGGGCTATTCTATTCCATGTAAAAAAAATAAAATCACAGGATCCACTGAATTTGTGCAGGAAGGTTTGGAACTATACTGCAAGAGCATCTTACTGACAGCTGTGCAGGAACATCAGCCAAAACACACAGATCTAGAGCACCTCCAAAGGCGGGATGTGGTGGTTCCTGCCTATCATGCCAGCAATGGGGGAGGCCAAGGTGGGTGGATCACTTGAGGCCAGGAGTTTGAGACCAGCCTGGGCAACACAGCGAGACCCTGTCTCTACAAAAAATCATTTTCTTTATTAGAATCAAGAAGAGTACCTCTGACCCTCTGACATTGCCTTAGGAGAGAGGGCTGTGGTCTAGAACTCAAGATATGAAATTGTGAGTCCCGGTGTGGCTACTTAAGTTTAAATACAAGAGCTGTCAGGCATTTCCTCTACAGCAATGAAATCTGTAGCATACATTTTGTATTCTAAAAATGTAGTTTTTGGCCAGCCTGGGGAAGAAGAAGAGGGCCCAGAAGTGAGCATTGGATTATGTAGGAGGAAAGAAACTGGCTGGAAACAGCAGGGAAAAAAGAAAGGGTGGGGAGGCAAGGCAGAGCCAGTCCTCCTGCTTGGGACCCGGGCCTAGGAACGCGAACTAGGGGCAGGAGGAGGAGCCCTAGGCTGTGGAAGCCTCTGAGGGGAACCTTGGGTGAGCAACTGCCAAAGGAGCTCCTAAGGCCAAGCGGTATCTGCAGTCTCCCTACCTTTTGGCGTCTTCTGGTCGCCAATGTGCTGCAAGTCACGGCTTCCAAATCAGACTAGGCAGGCTCCAAAGCAGTGGAGTCTGGCGCTACTCCCACGGCCACATCGTGGACCTCAGGGCTGCAGAACGGCTCCGCCCGCCGCACCCTGAGCCAGTCCCGCTTAGGGCTGGCATTAGGGGACAGCGTGTTCTGGGCGCCTCTGCTCCTCTCTGCTGAGGCCTGCGCCTTTGCTGACTGCCCACTCATAGATGTCAGAGCTGCACGACGGCTCTGCGGAAGCCCTGCGCAGGCCCTGCATGGGGCGGGCTTAGTCCCCATGGGGCAACTCTGTTCTTCTCGGGCAGCTGGGGCCTTCGCTTGCCCCACGCCTGCAGAGCTGAGCACCTGCCACCTCTCCCCAGGAAAAGCAGCCAAATGCCACCAACTGAAGGCACCCACTGAAGGCACTAACCGAAGGCCGGTTGCCCTGCCAACCAGGTCGAATCCTGCTTAGGAGGAACCAATTAGGCCTTGAGTTCCCTCCACGCGCCGCCCTTCCATTTGTGATGTGGGAGTCCAGGCACTGGCTCACAAGGCCCCGCCCCCACAACAGCCCCGCCCCACCTTTGATTCAATGATAGCTGGGAGTAACTCTCAGATTTCCTCACTGTGAATTATGAATTTGATCTATGTTAAAATTACTGTAACCCAATGTGCCCCATGAACTATCTGGCATCTAAAGGATCCTCTTTCCCCCATGGCTTGTGAGGGTTTTCAAAACTGAAAAGAGGACAGATTTCTGCAGGTGCTTCAGGAAAAAAATTGCCATGAGTTAAGTCTACCCTGTGATGTCAGCATATATATATAATATATATATGAGATATATACATATATATGAGATATATACATGCATTCAATAATTAAATATTCAATATATATGTTTTTGGAAATAACACATGTATTCATTCAAACTAGCAAGTGTAATAGGGAAATTTCCTAAAATTCGTACACTAAGTACATCACATTTTTCTAATGATTTCGTTGATAGAGCAGATTTCCAGATGCAGTTCTTTCCACATGTTACTGGTGTTTACCTTCTTTCATCAATATAATCCCCAGTGTTGGAGGTGGGGCCTTGTGGGAGGTGTTTGGGTCACTGGGACAGATTCCTCATAACCTGGTGCTGTCCCACTGATAGTGAGTTCTCAGGAGATCTGTTGTTTAAAAGTGTGTGGCACCTCCCCCGCTTGCTGTCTTGCACCCAGTCTCTCCATGTGAGAAGCCTGCTCCCACTTTGCCTTCTGCCATGAATGGAAGCCTCCTGAGGCCTCCCCAAAAGGTGAGCAGTTGCCTGCACCATGCTTCCCGTAAACCTGTGGACCTGTGAGCCAATTAAACTTTTTCTGTATAAATGACCCAGCCTCAGGTATTTCTTTACAGCAACAGAAAAACCCCCTAACACAGCACGTGTCTGTGCCCCCTGTGTTTCTGTAAATACAGAGCTTCAGTCAGACTCAGAATTGATTTATTTGTCAAAACTAATTGAAATACCGAGCAAACATCTGCCTCAGTGAATGGCCACTATTTCTTCTACAACTACATTTATGTGCCATTTGAATTTCACCGTGTGTTATCCCTTTTCTTTTCTTTCTTTTTTTTTTTTTGCAGTTTCATGTTTGTTGACCACTTTCCTCTTTTAATTATTCATTTTTTTGTAAAATGTCACATGGGCTTCTCACTGGGAGACAAGGAGGCAAGACAGTGACATGCTTTGCTCTCTGTATAAACTCAGTAACAAATATGCAGTGATTGGCAACAGCATACTTTGAAAGAAGTGATGCGTCACTGATCATGATTACATCTGTTATTTATACTGTGATTTGTGGACTGAAAAGCTCACACAAAGTTTGTACTTTATGTAATTACAGGTGAAATACCATGGTAACTGAAATTGGAACCATGTTGGGGAACTCATGTTATTTAATTAAATCATGGTTACTGGAACTAGGTGGAGCAGTGATGACCTGTACCTCTTTTTCTCCTGATGCTTTCTTTTATATCTGCAATAAGCATTTACACTTTTCCTTACATAGACTTTGAAATTTTCCATCAGTTCTAAAACTATTTTAGTTCTTGTTGCTCTTCTGAATCACGCTTTACACTACATTTTATAAATGAGCTTCACCGGTATATAGTATACAGGACGGTTTTTAGTGTCTATATTTAATAGCTTTTAATGGATTACTTGACTTTGTTTTTAAATTTTAAGTAGATACATCATCTGAGAATTTAAAAGTCTGTCTTTTCCATTCAGATATTTGTTATCTTATTGGTTTTGCTGTTGTGTGCACTGGCTAGAGACTCCAGGATAATGTTGAATAATATTAATTATAATACTGACTTTAACGGTGTATTAGTCATGTCTCTTATTTCCTGAATTTGATGCTTTGATATCTGGGCCTTGTTGACCCTGGAGGGACTGCGCCTCTCAGGATAAGCTAATTGCTGGATGTAAAAAACCGCTTGCCTGCCTGTATGCCTTTCCTATATATCCAACCAACCCAGAGTTTATACCCCCTTCTTTCTCGTCTCTTCATCACTCTTTACTCTTCTTTATCTCTGTTTATCTCTTTTACAGTCTTTAATGTTCCTTATCACTCTCACATTTCTGGCCACTATTCTGCTTCCCTAATTTCCTCAGGGCCAGATAGCAGCCTCTTCTTTAGAGAAGCCAATGAAATTATTCAAACTAGCCAATGCTAAGCCTGATTGCCTTGACTTGCTTGTTCCTTCCCATGGAACTGCAATAAAGATCCTTTCCCATGTTTTCCCCCAGTTCCCTCTGCCTCCTGACTGATCCATGACATACAGCGAGCATGAGGGCTGTGCCAAAATAACAGAGAGACAACTTCATTATTAGGAACAGAACCAATTTAATATGTGCCTGTCAGTGTAGAATTAACCATTTACATGTACTAACAAACATAAGTATATTGAGTGCTCAAGTGTTTATCCTTGTAAATCACCACTAAGGCTAAAGGAAGGGGCAAAAAGACTCATGTCCCACTGGCATGTGGCGTACTAGAAGTGGCTAACATAAGCTCCTTTGAGGGGCAAGAAAATACACTTTGTTCACGAATCTTAAAGAGGCAAAGATTTAAGTGAAGAATTCTCTATTTCTTCCTTAGTCTGATATAATATTTTGTACTTCAAAATCAGCTAGAAGTCAAACAAGAGCAATCTGAAGGCTTAAAACAATATTAGGAGTAATGATAGCAGTGGTAGTCATAGTAAGTTCAGTTAATGATGCTGATAAGAACGTATAAGACACTGAATTAAATGCTGTTGATATTCATAATGTTACTTCCACACAACTGTCCTTAAAGGGCATATTATTATTCTCCTTTTCATATAGAAAATCATACTTGGTATTCAGTACTGTTTGTAAAGTCACACATATAAAGTGAGGAAGCTGGAAATGAAACCCAGTCTTGTGTGAATCAGAAGGCTCTCTGTTTTTATCACTCATCTATGGCTTGTCTTTTTTTTTGAAATGGAGTTTTGCTCTTATTGCACAAGCTGGAGTGCAGTGGCACAATCTCAGCTCGCTGCAACCTCCACCTCCCAGGTTTGAGCTATTCTCCTGCCTCAGCCTCCTGAGTAGCTGGGATTCCAGGCACCCGCCACCACACCTGGCTAATTTTTTGTATTTTTAGTAGCAACGGGTTTCACCATGTTAGCCAGGCTGCTCTTGAACTCCTGACCTCAGGTGATCCACCTGCCTTGGCCTCCCAAACTGCTGGGATTACAGGCGTGAGCCACCGCACCTGGCTGGATTATCTTAATTAACTAAAACGTTCAATAAATTAAAGATGTCTTTCTTCCCTCTACCTATACAAATTAGAAATAATAATACACTATGAATAAAAAAGGAAAAACATGATAAATTCACAGTATCTGATGATAGCAATTAATAGTCACGTAGGGATAACCTAAAATTAATATTCTTCAAAGAAAACAACTTAAAGCAAACTGTCATCCTAAAGACAAAATGATTTTAAATTCCTATTTCTGATTAATATTGCTTTTTTTTTTTTTTTTTTTTTTTTTTTTTGTCGGACAGAGTCTTGCTCTGTTACCCAGGCTGGAGTGTGATGGCACAATCTTAGCTCACTTCAACATCTGCCTCCCTGCTTCTAGTGATTTTTGTGCCTCAGCCTCCCGAGTAGCTAGAACTACAGGCATGTAGCACCATGCCTGGCTAATTTTTGTATTTTTAGTAGAGATGGGGTTTTATCATGTTGACTAGGCTGGTCTTGAACTCCCAGCCTCAAGTGTTCCAATCACCTTGGCCCCCCAAAGTGCGGGGATAACAGGCGAGAGGTACCATGACCAGCACATATTGCATTTTTAAAAAGTGTATAAAAAACAGAAGTTAGAAAAATACTATAAATGTGTTAATCATTCAATACTGAATTATAAAGTAAACTAAAAAAGTTCATACTTCTTAAAACTAATACAGAACCACTTTAGCTAATAGAAGATAATGCAACCAAAAACATCAGATTACAAATAAGAATCAGTCAGTATCATAAGAGAAGATAAATCCTACTATATACTGTTCTTTATGTTGACCAGTCCCAATAATTGCGTTTCTTTCTGATAATTTGTGTTGATAGTTTTCACTATAATCTAATAATTTTAAGTAAATGTTATTAATATTTCTGACTTGAGTGCTATTACTCTAGAACACTACTCAAGTGTTTTTTAATAAACAAAGAACTCCTATACCATTTACACTTATCAACTGCATTTGCATTTGCATTTTTTGTCACTAAAAATTCCACAATTTCCTCACTTCTTTTTGTTATGGCCAGTAAAAGTGGTGTGAGGCCAGCCTGTAAAACAGCAAAAACAATTTATAATTCATGAAATTACATATTTTTCAACTGAACTGAATCCCTTGTATAATATCCTGTGAACTTAAACACATCAAATAGAAAGTAAATCAATAGCAGCCCCTTCTTTCTCCCTTTTCTGTGCTTTCCCATGCACTGCACCTTCCCTTGGAAACATTCAGCCTCTGCATCACCACATTAACTCTGGTTATCTCCAAAAATCTTTATATTGTAATAGTTTTATTGTTTCCCATCTAAAGCAAGAGCTTCTTGAGGGCAGGGGCTGTATCTTTTATCTCTATATCCTTAAACCCTAAGACATAGTAGTAAATACTTTGTTTTTTTAGTAAATTTGTAATCTAAAGTATTACCTCTAGAGTAGTGTTTCTTAAACTATATTCCAAAGAGTAATTACCTTACCAGAAGCACTGTATCCCAACAGATTCCACCATTACCTATGTTCAAGAAATATTATAAAACTGTGAATCAAAAGTCCACTATCCAAGAAATGACTTGAACTTTGCCTAATCCTTATTTGACAATGTATTTTTGTGGCAGACATTAATATTTGACACATTAGAATTTCAGGGATACAGTTTTGAAAATTTCCCAAGAAAAATGGAGGTTTCCTCTGGGTGATACAAACTCGCTGATTCTCTTCTATCAACAATCCCAAGATCCCAGACGCCAATGTCAGGCACTCCTGCTCTATGTGGGTCACTAAGGAAGTGAGCTTTAATTTAAAGAGATTGGCCTCAAATGAATTTGATTGCTTATTGTAAGTGGTCCGTGGGGTTTCTCTTATTATAAGACAATAGAATTTTATCTCAACTATTAGAAATTCAGTATAAAAGCTTATTCTCAATTATAACGATAATACTAAGACCCTAATGCATCTCTACTTCTTAAAATGCAATAATCCATTTTGATTCTGGTTTCCATTGTAATTGCTATTTAATTTTTGGCAAAATATAAGAAATACGAATAAAATGGCTTATTAACAAAAGTTCTAACTCATCTATATGGATTAGCATAATAGAAGCCACAAAAATCACTTGAATTTTAAGGGACAGTTCTGAGGAGAAAGATATACTTTCTGCAATAGGCATAACCTGTTCAAATATAACCATGATTAATCTAAAAAGGCTTAAAGGCATTCTAATAGAAGATGATTATTTATGGTTTATTTATTTTTTATTTTTTTATTTTTCTTTCTTTTTAGTTTTTTTTAAAATTTATTTATTTATTTATTTTTATTATACTTTAAGTTCTAGGGTACATGTGCACAATGTGCACGTTTGTTACATATGTATACTTGTGCCATGTTGGTGTGTTGCACCCATCAACTCGTCAGCACCCATCAACTCGTCATTTGCGTCAGGTATGACTCCCAGTGCAATCCCTCCCCTCTCCCCACTCCCCATAATAGGCCCCAGTGTGTGATGTTCCCCTTCCCAAGTCCAAGTGATCTCATTGTTCAATTCCCACCTATGAGTGAGAACATGCGGTGTTTGGTTTTCTGTTCTTGCCATAGTTTGCTGAGAATGATAGTTTCCAGCTGCATCCATGTCCCTACGAAGGACACAAACTTATCCTTTTTTATGGCTGGATAGTATTCCATGGTATATATGTGCCGCGTTTTCTTAGTCCAGTCTGCCACTGATGGACATTTGGGTTGATTCCAAGTCTTTGCTATTGTGAATAGTGCTGCAATAAACATACTTGTGCATGTGTCTTTATAGCAGCATGATTTATAATCCTTTGGGTATATACCCAGTAATGGGATGGCTGGGTCATATGGTATTGCTAGTTCTAGATCCTTGAGGAATTGCCATACTGTTTTCCACAATGGTTGAACTAGTTTACAATCCCACCAACAGTGTAAAAGTGTTCCTATTTCTCCACATTCTCTCCAGCACCTGTTATTTCCTGACTTTTTAATGATTGCCATTCTGACTGGCATGAGATGGTATCTCATTGTGGTTTTGATTTACATTTCTCTGATGGCCAGTGATGACGAGCATTTTTTCATGTGTCTATTGGCTGCATGCATGTCTTCTTTTGAGAAATGTCTGTTTATGTCCTTTGCCCACTTTTTGATGGGGTTGTTTGTTTTTTTTCTTGTAAATTTGTTTGAGTTCTTTGTAGGTTCTGGATATTCGCCCTTTGTCAGATGAGTAGATTGCAAAAATTTTCTCCCATTCTGTAGGTTACCTGTTCACTCTGGTGGTAGTTTCTTTTGCTGTGCAGAAGCTCTTTAGTTTAATTAGATCCCATTTGTCAAGTTTGGCTTTTGTTGCCATTGCTTTTGGTGTTTTAGACATGAAGTCCTTGCCCATGCCTATGTCCTGAATGGTATTACCTAGGTTTTCTTCTAGGGTTTTTATGGTATTAGGTCTAACATTTAAGTCTCTAATCCATCTTGAATTAATTTTCGTATAAGGAGTAAGGAAAGGATCCAGTTTCAGCTTTCTACTTATGGCTAGCCAATTTTCCCAGCACCATTTATTAAATAGGGAATCCTTTCCCCATTTCTTGTTTTTCTCAGGTTTGTCAAAGATCAGATGGCTGTAGATGTGTGGTATTATTTCTGAGGGCTCTGTTCTGTTCCATTGGTCTATATCTCTGTTTTGGTACCAGTACCATGCTGTTTTGGTTACTGTAGCCTTGTAGTATAGTTTGAAGTCAGGTAGTGTGATGCCTCCAGCTTTGTTCTTTTGACGTAGGATTGTCTTGGCAATACGGACTCTTTTTTGGTTCCATATGAACTTTAAAGCAGTTTTTTCCACTTCTGTGAAGAAAGTCATTGGTAGCTTGATGGGGATGGCATTGAATCTATAAATTACCTTGGGCAGTATGGCCATTTTCACGATATTGATTCTTCCTATCCATGAGCATGGTATGTTCTTCCATTTGTTCGTGTTCTCTTTTATTTCACTAAGCAGTGGTTTGTAGTTCTCCTTGAAGAGGTCCTTTACATTCCTTGTGAGTTGGATTCCTAGGTATTTTATTCTCTTTGAAGCAATTGTGAATGGAAGTTCATTCATGATTTGGTTCTCTGTTTGTCTGTTACTGGTGTATAAGAATGCTTGTGATTTTTGCACATTGATTTTGTATCCTGATACTTTGCTGGAGTTGCTCATCAGCTTAAGGAGATTTTGGGCTGAGACAATGGGGTTTTCTAAATATACAATCATGTCATCTGAAAACAGGGACAATTTGACTTCTTCTTTTCCTAACTGAATACCCTTTATTTCTTTCTCTTGCCTGATTGCCCTAGCCAGAGCTTCCAACATTATGTTGAATAGGAGTGGTAAGAGAGGGCATCCCTGTCTTGTGCCAGTTTTCAAAGGGAATGCTTCCAGTTTTTGCCCATTCAGTATGATATTGGCTGTGGGTTTGTCATAAATAGCTCTTATTATTTTGAGGTACGATCCATCAATACCGAATTTATTGAGAGTTTTTAGCAAGAAGGGCTGTTGAATTTTGTCAAAGGCCTTTTCTGCATCTATTGAGATAATCATGTGGTTTTTGTCTTTGGTTCTGTTTATATGCTGGATTACGTTTATTGATTTGCGTATGTTGAACCAGCCTTTCATCCCAGGGATGAAGCCCACTTGATCATGGTGGATAAGCTTTTTGATGTGCTGCTGGATTCTGTTTGCCAGTATTTTATTGAGGATTTTTGCATCGATGTTCATCAGGGATATTGGTCTAAAACTCTTTTTTCTTGTTGTGTCGCTGCCAGGCTTTGGTATCAGGATGATGCTGGCCTCATAAAATGAGTTAGGGAGGATTCCCTCTTTTTCTATTGATTGGAATAGTTTCAGAAGGAATGGTACCAACTCTTCCTTGTACCTCTGGTAGAATTCGGCTGTGAATCCGTCTGGTCCTGGACTTTTTTTGGTTGGTAGGCTATTAATTATTGCCTCAATTTATGGTTTATTTAAAGAAAAATCGTTTAAAAAAATCTTATAAATTCTAGAAATCAACCCCATTATTAATGAATTAATGTAAAATATAAACTATATATTATAAACACTTATCAACTGTCTTGAATACCTTGAAATCTTTACCAAAATATACTATGAGAGAGGAGTTGATAACTGAAATGTTGACAGAGGCAAAAGAGGTACGTTGAGTGAGTGATGTGCTTAGGTAGGCGCAGTAGCAAACTGGAAACACATGCTTTGTGTAAAACTAGAGCCTCTTCAGAACATACCAAACAGTCATATGGGCTCAAGAGACACCGGGTTTTATCCTTTAAGAGGAAATCCAGATTTCTGCATGTCTCCTAAATTTTACACGGTGACTCAATTTATGGAGGCAAATTTTGCGGTCTTGTAGTTTTACACAAATTGGAAGAAAAAAAAACTTGGTGAGGGGAAAGAATATTTGAAAAAGTTTTACCTTTAACAAATTCAAATATTTATCATAAATGAACAGAAAACCATACTCTCTAATAATTCTTGTAAAAATATTAATATTTCAAGTAAAATCTTAGACAATTAAGTTCTTTCAAACTGTTTTCATTCAAGGAATGTTTGAGCTTCCAAATATAAAAAAACTTACATATGTTAATGTTAAAACAAATGGATTTCAAATATTTTGAAAATAACATTGGTTAATGTCTACCTTGTTTTTCACTTCGATGTCTGCACCATGGGACAGCAGTTTTGCCACCATTGACAAATTCTCACTATAAACAGCATGATGGAGAGCCGTGTTGCCATACACATCTACAATATTCGCATTGGGACCAGAATCTACCAGAATATTTGCACAAGCCTCTCTCCAGCATTGTAGAGCCTGTCAGTATTAAAGCAAGTAGTAAATTATAAATTTTAGGAAATCAAAATAAATATTCCACAGGTTTCACAAACTAGTTGTATTTCAATGAGACAAATTCATTTTATTCCATGTATTTAAACCAAATCCATCTCCTGCTGAAAGAACTGTCTACAACTTACCTTCACAGGAGGTGTCCTGTTTTCACTGTCATGGATGTCAAGTCGACAATTTCTGTCTGGCAGAAGTGTTACTAATTCCGCATGGCCCTTGGCACAGGCCCAGTATAGAGTAGTCCTACGAGAGTGAGAGGACATTTTAGGAAAGTTTAGTCCACTGTCTCAAAACATACAATGATTTATGTAATTGTAAACATTAAATACCATGCTCTTTATCTGCCTTCAAAACAAATATTTAATAATCTCCTGAAGAAAGTACAACATTCATTCACTCTTATTACTCACGACATTAATGAAAGAGTGGCCTATTTGAATAGAAAGAGCGGCCTATTTGAATAGAAAGAGCTTGGCCTTTGGATTCAGTTCAACTTGGACTTGAGTATTACTTTAAGGTCTTTCACTTACTAGCTATCACTTAACCTCTCTGTGCCTCAATTTTCTCATCAATAAAGTGAAGATGAATACAGCAGTTATCTCACAGAACATCACTGTGATGCCTCAATGAGATTGTTGAGAATGCCTCAACAATCTATGCAAAGTATTTTGAAGAGTTTTTAGCACATGTAACAGCTCAGTAATTGTTAGATATTATAATTAGTACTTCTTCTTAACAAAAACAACATTTTAAGTAATATAATACAATTATGCCTACTTTGTGGTGGGTTTTAAAGGTTAGAGATAACACTGTATTTTAACGGTTCTAGGATGCTCAATTTCTCATATTTTAACATCTGTGGCATTGAAATGCCACTTACAATTCATTATTTATTAGAACTGTATTTGGCAAAAATTTAAACAATCTTTTATTGGTACATAAAGTAAGGAGGCATCACACAATTCACGGTGCCTTCCATGAAGTGGAATATGGTATATACAACAAACAGGTCGATGGCAGTCCTAGTCACAGGATTAACACTTAAAGAAATTTTAGCTTTTAAGAGTACTACGCAAAAGGAGAGTTGAAATAAAAACAACAAATTGTTGGCCAGGTGCGGTGGCTCACGCCTGTAATCCCAGCACTTTGGGAGGCTGAGACGGGCGGATCACGAGGTCAGGAGATCCACACCATCCTGGCTAAGACGGTGAAACCCCGTCTCTACTAAAAATACAAAAATTAGCCGGTCGCGGTGGGGGGCGCCTGTAGTCCCAGCTACACGGGAGGCTGACGCAGGAGAATGGCGTGAACCCGGGAGGCGGAGCTTGTAGTGAGTGGAGATCGCGCCACCGCACTCCAGCCTGGGCCGCAGAGCGAGATTCTGTCTAAAAAAAAAAAAAAAAAAAAAAAAAGTTAAAACAAAGTACTCCTTTAATATTTTAAAAACTTCAAGCCAAAGAAAACTTGGGATTCAAATGAACAGGTATGGCTCATTTTACTTTGTATTTAGATTTACAGAATGTATATTAATTCATATTTAGATATATGGAGGGAATACTTGTAAATTAGGTATTTCCAATGATTAATATTACTATTTAAAGCTGTTATAAATTTCCAAAATTGTGGTTGGTAGTTATCTCTTACTAGTTTCTGACTTCGGAAGTGTTTTTGTTTGAAAGATGAGAGGAAAAGCTGCAACTGAGATTCAGTCCTATTACTCCAATTTTAAGTCTCTCACATTGCTCAGGCTTAGCAGGTAAATGTGAAATTTTTAAGGATGAAAGGGTCTTGAGAGTTAATAGAATGTGTCTTCTACATAATAGGCATTCAACTTACATGTGATAAATGGATTCAAAGAATGGATAAATACAGTTGGGAAGTTCAATATCTTAAAAAACTGCTATAAATAAAGCACTTATATTTGCTACTTTATTTTCCTAATAATAAAACTACACTAAAAGGATTAATCTGTAATTACTGACATATGTATAATAAATCTAGATATAATAAAATACATTTCTAATAAAATGTATATGTAAATCAACAAGCACAGATAAAATGATTTTCTTCTGAAGATGCTAAAAGTTCACAGAATATACTAATCCACAAAAAAATAAAAATTAAAATATAGAAAGTGAAAAATTGTTTTTATCAGGACAAAATTCATAGTCCTGCTCTTCCCAAAAATTATCTCATTAATAATAAACTTTTACTAATAACATTGTACATGCCCGATGCAGAAATCAAAGAGAACAAATAGGGAAAACATTTTAAGTTACAACAAATGCCCTCAAATAACAAATTTTATCATATTTTGTACATAATTTCAGATAACACAAGACTATCGTCTGTATGTATAAACAAACTGAACTTTACGCTCACTTGGTACACCAAAATACATTTTCAAATGTCAACATACTTCTGCATATATTTCTACCTTCAGTGGTCACATATTACCCCATGCTATAAATTCACAGAAATGTATTTATAAAAGCCATTATATGGATTCTTCTTAATACATTGATATTTTAAGCAGTGCTCAGAAAAGAAATTGCATGTATGTTTCCTTATTTTCTAAAAATATTTTAGTGTAATAGAATTGATCACTAATGGGCATATACCTTTTTTTTAATATGGTACTTACCACCAAATTGTCTATTCGAAAGTCATCTGCAACTTAAACTTTAAGCAGCAATATAAATATCACTGCTCTTTATCCTCACAAACTTTGTGGATAGAAAACAGCATTTGATTCCTCTTTTAACTTAAATGCCTTCTCTAACCAGGAACACTAAATACTGTTTCCTGTGTGCATAGGTCACTTGCAGATCTTAAAAAAGGACTTTGCCCAATTTTAAATTAGAGGCAAAGTACTTTTTTTAGATCTGCAATTTAGATCTCTGATTTAAATTGCCCAATTTTAAATTAGAGGGTTTTTTGTTGATTTGAGTGAATTCTGTATAAAATGAAGATGTTTAAATCTAATATGTATACACACACGCACATACATGTATAGTAAATATTTTACCAGTATGCTGCCTTTTATTTTTTCTCATATGCAGGGTGATTTTTTTTTGTTTGTTTTGCTAAATTAACCTTCACAGTGCTTGTTTCTGAGCATCTTAGAAAGGTTTTGTCAACATAAAAATGTATCTGTGTAAATAGGCATTTATGTTTTCTTCTGGTATTTTTCTCATTTTATACAAAATTAAAAAATTTTAATCTATATTCCATCAGGAACTTATTTCTTTTATACACTGTAACTTTGGTGTTTTTTTTCTAGAGATCATCAAACCCAAGAGAGTCTAGATTTTCTCCTGTTATTTTCCAGATATTTTAGAGTTTTGTATTTGACATTTAGGTCTGTGATTCATTTTGACTTAATTTTGATGAGGGGGTAAGATCTGATTCATTTTTTTTACATGTGGATATTCAGTTGTTCCAGTTCCACTTTCTGAAGAAACCAATCTTTGTTTCACCATGTTGCGTTTACTTTTTCATCAAAGATTAATTAAATATATTGATGTGTCTCTATTTCTAAACTCTCTGTCTTGTTTCATTAACCTGTCTATTCTTTCATCAATATGATACTGCTTTGATTACCGTAGCTTTTCAGTAAGTCTTGAAGTTGAGTAGTGCCTGTCTTTCCTTCAGCTTTGTTCTACTTCAATATCGTGTTATCTATTCAAGGTCTTTTTCTTCTCCATGTAAGTTTTAGAATTACTTTTTCTATGTCCATAAAATAATTTGCTTCCATTTTGATTAGAAGTGCATTGAATCTGTACCTTGGGAAGAATTGACATCCTGAGGATATTGAGTTTTCCTGTTCATGAATATAATGTATCTTCTCCATCTGTTCAGTTCTTTTTTGATTGCTGTCATCAGATATGGAAAGTTTATGAAATTACATAACTCCCTCTACCTTGACCAAAGGACAGTGATGAATTCTTCATTCTGCGGCCAACAAGTCACCTCTAGGGCCATGTGTCTAAACATAGACAGGAGGGTAAGAAAATGATAAAGACATCCTGGGAAAAATAGGAAATTCAAGAATCAGCAACTGTGTCTAAGTAACTCCTTTCCATTTCCCCAGGGCACCTGTTGCTTCAGCCAACACCTGTTGGCATGTGCCCAGGACGCTGGTGCTGCTGGCTTTCCCAGCCCCGTCCCCGGGGCTGCCTTTGGATGTGCGCCTCTTGACCTTAGTGAGAATGTTCTTCTTCATCCCTACCATGGGTGAAAATTTTTCACAAATAAACACTTTTTGAAATAATGCTAACTTTTATATTAGATAGAGGTGCTGCGTGTGGAGGTTCGCATGTGTCTTTTTGGTAGAATGTTGTATTTTCTTTTGGGTATATTCCCAGTAAAGAGATTGCTGGGTCAATTAGTAGCTCTGTTACATTTTTTGAGAAATCTCCAAACTGCTTTCCACAGTGGCTGACCTAATTTACATTCCCAGTGACAGTGAATAGGAGTTTCCTTTGCAGCCTCACCAGCATCTGTTAACAAATAACCACTTTTATTCCAGACATAGATCATCTGTTAATTTTGATTTTAGCACATCCTCTGCTTTTCTTTCTTTCTTTTTTTTTTATTTTTTTTTGAGACGGAGTCTCGCTCTGTCGCCCAGGCTGGAGTGCAGTGGCCGGATCTCAGCTCACTGCAAGCTCCGCCTCCCGGGTTCCCGCCATTCTCCTGCCTCAGCCTCCCGAGTAGCTGGGACTACAGGCGCCCGCCACCACGGCTGGCTAATTTTTTGTATTTTTAGTAGAGATGGGGTTTCACCGTGTTAGCCAGGATGGTTTCCATCTCCCGACCTTGTGATCCGCCCGCCTCAGCCGCCCAAAGTGCTGGGATTACAGACGTGAGCCTCCGCGCCCGGCCGAAGATAGTGTTTTTCACAACCAAAGATGATTCCACGTTTCAATCATGTTTTTTTTTCTCTCTCTCTTTTTCTGAAGGCGTGTGGAACTTTCTGTTTGCTTCAGTTTGGGATATAAGTTAAGAATATTGTACCTTGAAGTGACCCACCTCACTGTCCCCAGGCAGTGTTCTGTCCCAGAACTCTTCACAAGCTTTTTTTCCCCCTGTGGGCCCAGTGTGGAGAGGAGCCCCCCGATAGTCTTTCACTAGGCAAGTGACCAACTAAAGAATTACCACAATTATGTGTGACTGTTCTCAAGGTTCCCAAACATAGAAAGGGGAAAGGTGCAGGTAATACAGCTCTATTAATGGCGGTAACATCTTAGCTCAGCAGGAAACATACTGTGAGCTATGAGAACAGGTTACAATGAATATTGAGGCAGAAAAAGTCACATGAATCAGATATTAGCCCCCAAATGTTCTTGCTCAAATGTTAAAGGTCCTTCCTGCACATGTGGCAATGCCAAACTTGCAGAAAGCACATGTGGTGAGAAACAAAGCTTGCTGCCTGTCTGTGAGTTTCAGTGCCCAGTGAGACGCAGCAAGCTTTCGTCTCTTCTTTCTACACTCCTGCTTTCATTGCACATTTTCATATATGTTTTATTCCATTTTTGAATGTTGTATTCCATTGGTCTTTCAGACTAATGATGAAACAACACAACACAATTTTAATTTCCAAGTCTTTACAATATTTTAAAAGGGAAGTCGCTCTCTTTTAATTTTGAGACTTTTCATGGGTATTTTAATTTGTTTGCTCTTCCTTACAGTACAATTTCTATATCCTCAACACAGATGGAATCTATATCGGAGTTAAAATCAACTTATTTTGTTTTCTTTATTTTTTTAACTTTTATTTTAATCTCGGGGGTACACGTGCAGGACGTGCAGGTTTGTTGCACAGGTAAATGTCTGTCAGCGGGGCGGGGCTGTTGTACAGACTATTTCATCACCCAGGTGTTAAGCCTAGTGTCCAGTAGTTATTTTTCCTGATCCTCTCTCTCCTCCCACCTTTCACCCTCCGACAGGCCCAGTGTGTGTGTTTCCCTTTATGTGTCCATGTGTTCTCATCATTTAGCTCCCACTTACAAGTGAGAACATGCTGTATTTGGTTTTCTGTTTCTGCCTTCCTTTGCTAAGGATAATGGTCTCCACCTCCATCCACGCCCTTGTAAAGGTGCATATACTCCATGGAATACTACGCAACCATAAAATCAACTTATTAATTAAAGTACCTTTGATGTCTTAACAATGCTTATCCTGCCTAATCATGTAATATCTTAATTTTCATTGATACAAATCTATTTTTATGTTTTAAAGAAATATTTTGCACCAATTCCATACTAATTGAATCATTTAAAATAATCTTGTTTAAAATTTTGGCATTATCTCTTTTCTGTCTATGAACATGAACACAAGACATTCTCATTAATTCAATTAACGTAATTTATTGTGCTAATGAGTTTCCTAATGTGATGACTCTTACTTGCGTTTCTGGTATAAAGGGATTTCCTAATGATCTAATATTTTAATGGGTTGGCACAGTGGTTTTTAGCATTCAAAAATTTTACTTTCATATTAATATGCTCTAATTATCTATATTGGCATAGTCTATATGGCATCAAAGTTATCACATTTTTTTCATTTTTAAAATAGAACAGTTTTATTCTGCTAGTTCCATAAAAACAATGTAAACACAAGTGTTCTGTACATCTTGCTGGTGAATTCACGTAATGCTTAGTTCCCTGATCCTTTGACCTCCTTGTCTTCTCCAGTTATTTTCTGTTTGGAACACTGGCCTCAGGAGTGGAGTGGGTTTAGGGCTTAGGAGAGAGCAATGTGGCTTTTTGGTATGACTCATTTTATTGCTTGCCCTCTCAGCACACTCCTGTTACTCCTAACACAAAGTTTGAGATTTAAGCCCTTAAACCTGTAGGTTTCACCATCAGCTTTTCCTTTTCTTTTCTTTTCTTCCTTCCTTTCTTCTTTCCTTCCTTTCTTCTTTCTTTTTTTCTTTTTTCTTTTTGCCTAAGCATTACTAGGGATGTGAATGGGAGACTGGTATAGAAAGTGGTGAGGAGCCGAAGCCAACAAATTGCTTTAAACACAAGATGAAAATGCTCAGTTTCGTCCACACAAAGCATCACCTAACACTGGTGTGAGGCAGCTCACTTAGCTGTGGAGGAGTCCTTGGAATTCGATCTCAGAAAGACAGTTCCAGCTTTAAGACAGTAAAACCTTTTGGCAATGGGCCAATTGTCTTAAAAGAGGGGGGGAAGAGTTCTACTTTAAAGACCTTGCAAGTGGAGAATTGTCCTACAAAGATTCTTGGAAATGTTAACAGAGGTAACTGACATGGGTAACTGGGGGCCAACCAGGAACTACTGTCAACAGCCCAATCTCAGCAAAACCAGGACAGCCAGTTAATAGTTCCTTCAGTTCTCTGATGGTCGCAAATGTGATTTTATTTTATTTAGCCTTGTGGAGGTTCTGCAGCAAATATAATTTTAAAGGAATTGGGAGCCAGAAAGATAAATGCAACTCCTTCAACTATGTGACAGGGCAGACTGGTTAATCTGGGTTCCCAGAGTGTGGAGCAAGTGCTCTGCATCAGAGAATGGCCCAGGGGGAGCTTGCATGACGCTGAACCCCACAGGACAGAATTACTTCAATCATCTGCTCCTGACTACTACAAGGAGGAGGTCCCAGTGTCTCAGTTTGGCTCTATGCTCAGATTTCTTTTCTTTTCTTTCTTTATTTCTTCTTTTCTTTCTTTTCCTTTCCTTTTTTCTTTCTTTTTCTCTTTTTCTTTCTTCTTTCTTTGTCTTTCTTGCTTTCTTTCCTTTCCTTTCCTTTCTTCTTTTTCTTTGGAGACAGAGTTTCCCTCTGTCACCCAGGCTGGAGTGCAGTGGTGCGATCTTGGCTCACTGCAACCTCCACCTCCTGGGTTCAAGAAATTCTCCTGCCTCAGCCTCCCCAGCAGCTGGGACTACAAGCGTGTGCCACCATGCCTGACTAATTTTTGTACTTATAGTAGAGATGGGGCTTCATCATGTTGGCCAGACTCGTCTCAAACTCCTGGCCTCAAGTAATCCACCTGCCTCAACCTCCTGAAGTGCTAAGATTACAGACATAAGCCACCGCACCCGGCCTCTGTGCTTGACTTTCTACTCTTAGCTAATCTTTCTAACACACCTGCCCTTCATTAGGTAAAACTGGCTCGGTTGACTAACTACACCTGCCTGTGTAATACAAGCCCCTCCCTGGCTTGTATTATCTCATCGTTGCCTTCCATTTGTGACAAGTGCTATGAATTTTCCTTTTGAGGAAGTGATACAAAATTTTCTTTTCTTGAACAGGATTTTTAACTCAAAATAATGAGACAGTGTAAATATCATGACAATTCTGGAATGTCTGAAAGTTTGAGATAAAGGTTGTCTAAGAAAAGCTAAGATTGCCTTAGCTGTTTTATGTGTGGTATCTGGAACATGGGCATCAGGAACCAAGTGATGCCACTGCTACTCGGCAGACTTTTCATATTTTACCTAAACAAATGACGCTGACATACTTTAATAAAATTTCAGAAAAACCATCTGGAATCAGCCCCATCATGTCCAGATTGGAAGGTGTTTGGGGATCAATGAAACATACCAGAAATACTTTCCCTCCCCCAAAACAAATGTAATGAATGTCAAAGTATTGATACTAATTTAGGTTGTGAATACATATTAAGTTTTGCTTCATTGATTGTAGCACTGGCAGCTGTTTTGCAGAACGCTGCATATTAAACTGTGGGCAGCTGACAACAAATATCAGCGGAAGGGGATATTCAAAAGCCAGTTAAATTAATCATTGCTTTTTAGGAACCTGAGCCAAGATTAACGCCCTGGAACTTTTACAGACAGACCCTTGCCAAAAATCTCCCAGAAGGCACATTTGCAGACTATTTTGTCTTGAGATGTTAACCCATCTGTGGTATCTTCCTGACATTTTAGATTATATATACAAGTCCTATAATGAATAGCATTCACAAAATCTATGAAGCAAAAAATTAAAATTGTTCAAAAGCCTGAATTTTACTGGCAAAATGTATCCATGAGAACATAGCAATTAGCCCCCTACCCCTCCAAAAGAAATCCTACAACCCTAAAACCAATCCAAATTGTGTAATTTAGAAGAAATAGGGTTTCGGTGCCTACGACTGAAGGGTTCATTAAGGTTTTGCAGCTGGAGGTTTAAAAAAAATCCCACTTTGCAAAACTATCTGACTATCAAGGGCACAGAGACTAAGGTAATGCCGATTCTCACTGGCACAAACAGCTTGTGGATTGCATAGCCCACCACAAAGGTACTTGTACCTGCTGCCATATTTGACTGTACCAGGGACTCTTTAAATCCGAGTTTCAGCGGGACTGCAGACATGTCCACACCACTTGACACAACCATGTAAAATATGCCCAAGGAGATTAATGAGATTCCAGTGTACAACGACACGCCAACAGTGCCATATTCTTGAAAAATCTTCTTCAGTTGCTGTGACTTGCTTTGCTTTTTCTCCTCTGTGCGGCTGACCCTACTGCCTGTTGTCTCCGTGGCCTGGCTGAGGTCACGGCTGCTGGCGGAGCAGCTGGGCATCTGGCCTGGGCGGGAGCAGGACCAGGGTCAGGGGCGGCAGGGCGCAGGGGGTGGCCGCGCCCAGGAGCCAGGTGGCAAAAGGCCGGACCCGGGCGCCCACTCTGCCTGCCCGGCCCCGCCCCGCCAGCAACACGGCCGTGTCGCGCAGCTAGGCGCTGCCCGTATCACTTTTACATATCCTTCCTAAAAACTATTGGGAAGATTGGTTACTTTGTAACTTTTAAATCATTTAAGCGGTATTGGTGTATTAATTAGTTCATGAGTAAAATTTTCTTTTGGACAATATAAACTTGGTGCTCTCTTGTGTGGAAAACAAATCTTTAATAAATGTTCTGTTTCTTCTATGAATATTATTTAATTTAGCATGTCTATCTCTATGGGGTAAATGATCTTAAAATACATTTCCTAGACTATATATGAGCCACAGTTTAATGTTAATTTGCATTGAAGCACACTATTTTGTCCCTATTTTCCTTTTTAATATTTGTCTTTAAGTTCTCTGCACTGTAACCTGTTGACACCTCCTTCTCAAGGTCTTTGTGTGGTCCCATCTATTTACAATTCACTAATAGTTTGGCTCAGGAATTTAGGGGGTTAACTGAAAATCAGATTTTCAGCAGAGGCAGATCTCAGGGAAGCGCGGAATCCGGTAAGACACATGTGCTTTGTTGTCAGTCTCCTATGTCTCAGACTCAGCATGTCCTGTTCTCTCCATGTGAACCCCTGTCTGCCTCCAGGGATCATGGAAAAACAGAGCCTCTCCCATTTTCATGTCTTTGAAGATGCTTGGTAGAAAGTTGTCATTTTTCTGGTAACTGGAAACTAAGACAAAGTTATTAAAAAATAACTTTAAGTCATCAAATATGTACTGTCCTTGTATCCACAGGTGAGATGACAGTTGCAGTTCTCGGGGGAAGTAAAGTCACAGGATCGCAGGCCCATACTCAGACCTCTATGCACTCATTGGCTGTTGTGAACATAAACCTGAGCCCATTGTCCTGGCAGCAGAAAGAAATCAGGCGGGTAGTTTGTATTTCAATCTGTGAGCAGAGTCTATTATCTGTGGATCAATAGACAGAATAAGTGCTGTTTCCTGGAAAAAAAAATTCTGGGTCACGAACTGACCAGGGCCAAATCTGTTCAGGAAAGAGGAAATAATTACTGAGTCATGAGCTTTACTTGTGTGGAAATAATGGCTATCCAAGACCATAAACCAATCCATAACTGTCCCTAAGTTAATTGTATGTAATTCTCACTGATGTCATTGTTTAATTTTGATGTATGATGCCACAAAATTTGTTCTCTGAAGTTTCTCTAGTATAATTTGAAAATTAATCTGATAGCTGTTCTATCTTTTCTACAGGAGTTGAAACATTTCTAGGATTGGTAGAGGTAGTTCTTAAATACCTCCATCCCTGTAAGAATGTATAAGATGTAGCTGATTGATTGATTTTATTTTATTCAGAAATAGCAAATATATATAAGCTTTATACATACTTTATGTATATTTTGTATTTAATGGAGACTGATTTAGTGGTGACAGAAAACAGCTGGTATTTGCAAATTATGATTAGACTATTTTTATTTGATTATTTTTCAAACTTTTGTGGGTGCACAGTAGGTGTATGTATTTATAAGATTCATGAGATGTGTTGATGATGTGCAATGTGAAATAAGCACATCGTGGAAAATGGGGTATCCATTCCCTCAAGCATTTATCCTTTGAGTTACAAACAATTCGGTCACACTCTTTAAGTCTTTTTAAAATGTACGATTAAGTTATTGTTGACTATAGTCACCCAGATGCGCTATCAAATAGTAAGTCCTATTTATTTTTCTGAGCTTTTTTTTTCCTTTTTTTCTTTTTAACCCATTAACCATGCCCACCTCCCAAGCTCTCCACTGCCATTCCCAGTCTCTGGTAACCATCCTTCTATGCTCTCTGTTCATGAGTTCAGTTGTTTTGATTTTTAGATTCCACAAATAAGTGAGAACATGTGATGTTTGTCTTTCTGTGCCTGGCTTATTTCACTTATTTCCAGTTCCAACCATGTTGTTACAAATGACAGGTTCTTACTCTTTTTAAGGCTGAATAGTAGTCTGTTTTGTTTAAGTACCACATTTTCTTTATTCATTCATCTGCTGATGGACACTTAGGTTGCTTTTAAAATCTTAGCTATTGTAAACAGTCTTGCAACAAACATAGGAGTGCAGATATCTTTTTGATATACTGGTTTCCTTTCTTTTAGATGTATACCCAGCAGTGGGATTGCTGAATCACATGCTAGCTCAATTTTTTGTTTTTTGAGGAACCTGCAAACTGTTCTCCATAGTGTAAACTACATTCCCACCAACAGTGTCCAAGGGTTCCCTGTCCTCCACATCCTCGCCAGCGTTTGTTACTGCCTGGGACCCACTTGAAAAGGGAATGGAGGAGAATGGTGAGGGTTAAAAAACTACCTATGCTCACTACCTGGGTGATGAAATCATTTGTACCCCAAACCCCAGTGACATACAATTCACCCGTGTAGCAAAACAGCACATGCACACACTGAACCTGAAATAAAAGTTAAAAAAAAAATATATATATATATATATATGTCCATGGGAAGGAAAAGGATGGGTAACAAATGGTTCCCCAAAAGATAAAAATCACACAAATATCCAACCAAAGTGACTAATTCCCCACCAGGAATCAAACCCAGGCTATGGCAGTGGAAGTCTGGAATTTTAACCGGACTGCGAGGTGGAGTGGCTGGCACTGCAAATTCTGCAGGAGAGTCACAGCAGGCACTCGGAGCATACGACAACTTTAAACTTTGCTTTGGGCCAGATTTTCGCCCTTTAATTTTGTCAAAAGAATTTCTAAGTATAGCCATGAAACTACTATGAATATTTATTTTAAATTAATCTTTCCGTAAACACAAATGAAGCAATTGTTTAGAATAAAAGATCTCTTTTTCTAAATTTAGGAGTCTTTCTAACATAAAGGATCGGTTTTCTAACCACTAATGATTAGAATTTCCAATGGTGAACTTATTTCAATCGTGACTCAGTCCAACAAGCCTGGTCATGAAAAGCCCACAAGGCAATTTTACAGTTTAAAATAACTTTAACCATATAAACAAAAGATATTCCTGGAGACAGCATAGATGAGGCAGCCCTAATGATCCTCAAAAAATTTACTCTCAGAAATAGGCTTAAGATGGCAAGAGCTCTTGTTGCCACAGATGGTTAAGGATGGTGTTTTTGCACACAGTACCTCCAGTAACCCACAAGTTAGTGGGGGACTGCCAGTCACGGACACCTTAATCTGCGATGCTAGGGAGGCCCTCCTGAAAGTGTACTGTTTCAGTACTAATTAGGCAACAAGAGTTGATGTGACATAAGCCCCATAGGGATAGGACTTCTTAAGACAAACTCTCCTGAGAGCGTGACACATTTGGAACAAAAAATGTGCTGCCTAAAATCTTACATGTCTGAGGTCCCCAGCCAGTTTTAGACTGGCCACTGGATGTGACCCAAAAATCACGCTTCTCAGATGGTGGCGACCAAGAGTGCTCCCACTTGGTTAAAAGCCAAGCTCTCAAGGACATGAAACAAGGTCAGAGGGGAGCTTCATGTGGTTTTATTTGTGGAACAAATAGTAAAGTTTGCTTGAATAGACACCAGTCTGATCAGAGCCATAAATCTAACCACTCTTAGAAGTGGCTCGAAATTGGGTTTCTAGGGGTTCGGAACCCCTGTTCTATTCTGAGGTGCCCTGCTTTATGACAGCACAACCCAGAAAGACAGCGAGAGAGTGAGAGACTATTTCTAGGAGGAAAAGGGATCAAACAACATGATTATTCATGCCAAAGACTACACAAGAGTCACTACACGTATGACTAGTCACACAAATCTTTTTCTTCCACTCATCAAGATTTTATGGAGAAAGAAAAGGCAACAATTTTCACCATCTGCTCAAACAGATTCCACACAGAGGCCAGCAGCCTGGCTGGTAAGAATTTCGTACTCTTCTGCCAGCTGCTCTGGTCCTGGGTTCCTTTGGCTGCAGCTTCTGGAAGAGCAGGCTTTAGTATTCTGCTCACAGCCACAAAATGATAGAGGACAAGGGAATGCTTCCCCTTTGTGGTCTAAAGTTTCACTGAAAAATCGACTGGCCAAATGCAGATTAATAGGAGAAATGGCATGCAGGGTTATTGATGCGCACAAGGGAGAACCACAAAGCGATGACTCCAACCTCCAACAGTGCTTAGCAGCACAGCTACCATCTAGAGGCCATGAACAATGAGGGCTCAGAGCATGGCCAGAAACAAGTTATGGCAAAATCAGGTTATGGTGGCAAGGCAGGCTATAAGAGAGAAGAGAAGACCTGGCTTGCAAATGAGGTCTTGTTATAGAGCTCATACTTTACAGCCAGCAGCCCTCAGAGAGGGTAGATGGTAGAGGTTCCTTTAAAAGTGAGATGAAATACGTGTATTTACTTCACTGCGCTAGCCAATAGTACCCCCATCTGTTCTCAGAAGCTCAGGCAGGTAGCAGCGAGACGGGACTGGAATGAAACACCAATGAACTATACTGGGTCTCACAGTCTTTTGAAATCTCCATTTTCCCTAAAACATCCAGGCAACGCTCTCTGACCTCCTTTGGTGGGAGACTGACTTCTCCCGGCCACGAAGGGAGGAAACGGTCCTGGCGCTGGAAGTCCGGTGTGCAGCTGCATCTTCCCACTGGACCAGAAGATCAGCACTCGGTGGGAGCCCAGGGTTTTAAAATCGCTGATCGGGGCCGGGCGTGGTGGCTCACGCCTGTAATCCCAGCACTTTGGGAGGCCAAGGCGGGTGGATCACGAGGTCAGGAGATCGAGACCATCCTGGTTAACACGATGAAATCCCGTCTCTGCTAAAAAAAAAAAAAAAAGAAAAAAATCGCTGATCGGGAGAAACAGTGTGACTCAGTCTGTCAATCAGAGTGTTTTACACATAGAGGGCGCCAGCCAAAATATAACTAGAAATAAACCGATACACACACACGTTAATGTGTATATGTGTATATTTAAAAATATATAAAGAAATATATACCATATGTAAATATATGGTAAACATATAAGTCAAGAATTAAAATAGAGATATTTACACATAAAGTATGTGATGCTGTCTTATAGTCTGAG
The DNA here is from genome assembly GCF_043159975.1 of Macaca nemestrina. Classification (NCBI taxonomy): domain Eukaryota; kingdom Metazoa; phylum Chordata; class Mammalia; order Primates; family Cercopithecidae; genus Macaca; species Macaca nemestrina. The sequence goes on along the minus strand of NC_092133.1, from coordinate 116,727,802 downwards.
GTGGTGTTTCTTCATGTAGGTGAGAGGCAACTTATGTATATATAACTAGATACTACATGTAGTTACATGTATGAGCATGTATTTCTCTGTATATATAAATATATTTATTTATTAAAAAACGTGATCTCCAAATCTCACATAATCACACATGTCCCCCCCGCCACCACAGATGCAATTCCACATTCCCTGGAGGATCTCACATAAACACACACACGCACACATGCACTTCCATGTTCACTGGAGCATCTCACATACACACACACACACATACATGCGCACACACACACGCACAAACACACACACAGAGATGTACTTCCATGTTCCTAGGGAGACACTGCTTTTCTGCCACCTTGTGGCAGCACAGGGAGCCAAAAAACCCAGTTTTATAAGACGTTTTATAGTTGGCAAATACCTGGCCATTGGCCTTTAACCAGAGCAAGCCCAGCGGCCATTGCCCTCTAGTGGAAAAGCTGCCCACACCTCCAGGACCTCTCAATGAGACTAAGCGCCCATGTTTTGAGTACATAAGGTGGGTGCATCCAATGGTGTCCCACATCTGGTGGGTGAAGAAGAGGCTTTCCCGGGAGAAGAGAAAATGCTGGGTCTGAGCTTGCAGAATGCACTGGGGGAAGGGCAGTTGGGGGGGTGTTACGGTGGTACAAGGCCAGAGGAGGACTGGGCCGGGTGCCCCTGAGAGCTTCTGGATGCCTAAGCCTACACAGACTGACAAAGCCTGTTAGGACAGGGTCTCATGGGCCTGAGGAATCCCTGGCAGCAGGAGAGCCGTGAGCCTGAGACCTCACACTAGTGTGAACAGCAGGGAAACAGGGGTCTGGCTTAACAAAACCCCCTGGCCTGCGATGTAGGTGGTTGACAGGGAAGAACAGTTCAGTGGCAGAGTGCTGGGCACTACCTTCCCAGCTGGAGGAATAATGCCCGTCCCCACGCCAGGGCCCAGCTTGTGGCTGAGGCGGTCCATTGTGGTGGATTCAAGTGCGCTTGCTCAAGTGGGGATGCTACCAACAACCCTCAGGCCTCGGGTCGCACACACTGTTCGCTTCTTGACTGGCTCGTGCTTGCCAGAACAAGGCTGGAAAATGCATGACTGCACAAGCCAAAGAAATGGATGATGCCTTCTGTTATTAGACCCTCAGGGAGACAGTGACCAGGTGGAACTCGATTGGAAGAACACCTAATGCGATCAGCTATCGTAGGCTTTGGACGCTCCCATTCATGCCAACACAGCTGTCAGCACTCTCTGTCGATCTCCAAAACTGTGAGTGCAAGCTGGCCCGGACACCAAGGGAAATAATATCTCTGATCTGGACGTCCAACGTGCAGCTGCGTCTTCTCACGTGACCAGATGATCAACACTCAGTGGATCTCAGTGTTTTAAAATCACTGATCTGCAGAAACAGTACAGCCCAGTCTGCTAGTCTGGAGTGTTTCACACAGACAGGGCACCACCTAAGATATAACTAGAAATAAATATATTCACACACATAAATGTGTTTGCATGTAAAGGTGTAAGGGAGTATGTAGCATGTAAACATGTGTATCAACATATAAATCAAAATATAGATGTGTCCATGTAGATCTTTGCTGCACTCTCCACCAGTCTACCTTGGTGTTTCTCCATGCAGGTGATTAGAAAACATAAAATATACATATTCTTATGAAGGAATAAATTTGGATATTTGGTATAATTATATATATAAATTTATATATAAACACATATTTAAAATAAACATAAATACAAACAATATATTTAAAATAAATGTATAAATACAAACATATATGTATAAAATAAACATCCAAAACTCACTGAAAAACCCACACGTACTACAAACAGACGCACCTGCATGTATATTAGAGGCCATTGGTCCCCTGGGGCCTTCAAGCCACCTACTAGCAGCCTGGGGAACCCTAAAGCCAGCAGGAGTCCTTTCCTGCCATGTCCATGTCACCGGTCCTGGATGGGAAACACCTGGCCATCTCCCTTTAACAAGAGGCGTCCCAGGGCCATCACCCTCCATTGGGAAAAATGGCCAGTTTCCCAGAACTTGCGCATCAGGTTAGCTGGGCTTCTTTGGAACACTGCAGGTGGGGGCAATACGATAAGTTTGGTGAGTAGAGAAGAGGCTTTCCATGGAGAGAAAGAAGAGTCTGAGCCCTCAGGATTCACTGGGAGCAGAGAAAGGCAGGGGCAGTAAGATGGCGCAGGGTGGAGGGACAGGCAGGCCACAGTGAGACTACACTGAGTGCCCTTGAGAGCATTTGGGGACGAAGAGCAGCAGCGTGACTTCCCCCAAACACCGAGGGAAGCAATGGCCCTGACGCCCGAAGTCAAATGCACAGCTGCACCTTCCCACTGGGCCAGAGAATCAACACTGGGTGGGGCCTGAGCTTTGGGAATCACTGCTCTGGAGGAACAGGGAGGCCCAGCCTGTCGGTCTGGAGTGTTTCACACATGCAGGGCCCCAGCTAAGACACAGCAAGAAATAGATTTATCCACACACAGAAATGTGTGTTTGTTAAAGATAGAAGGGCATATGTAACATGTGAATATATGTATCAGCATGTAAATATTCGTGTATATATACACACACATATATATACATATATACACACACATACATATATTTATACAGGAAACTGTGTAGCGCTTTCTGCCCGTCCATAGTGGTGCTTCTCCATTCAGGCAAGAAGAAAACCTATCTCCCTATCTGTCTGTCTGTCTGTCTGTCTATCTATCTATCTATCTATCTATCTATCTATCTATCTATCTGTCTATCCATCCACACACATATAGACATATTTATATACATAAGTGAATGTAAATATTTTGTGTAATTATATATATAGAAAAATGTATGTGAACAAATATATATAGGTGTATATGTACAAGTCTCTATGTATAAAATAAACATAACCCAAACATGTTACCCCAAATCCACACAGATGCACTTGCATTTATATAAGAAGCCATTGGGCCCCCTTACCACAGGCTGGCAGTGGAGTGAAACAAAAGGCCCAGAGGCTCTTTTCCTGCCAGTTCTGTGTGAGCCTCCACAAATGACAAACCCCGAACATGGCCCTTTGACCAGATCCAGCCAAGTGCCATCGTCTTCTAGTGGAAAGCTGCCCACTTATCCAGAAGCTGTTAGTCAGGACAGTGACTCTTTTTTGATAGTTGGGGTGGTGACAGAGAGAGGCGTCCCGGTTTGGGTGGGGGGAGGGGAGGCTTTCCAGGAGGATGAAAACAGGCTAGCTCTGAACACACAGGAGTCACTGGGTGCGGCATGAATCTGGGTGGGGTAAGGGGGACTCGGGCCAGAGGGACATCGAGGCCAGGACAGGATGGCTCTGAGTGTTCCTGAGAGCATTTGGGGACCAGGAAAGTGACCCCCAATTTATACTGAAGACTGCACAGATCTGTGTGAGCCTGTTATGGCAGGCCCCAGCTGCATCTTGAGAAACCAGGGCAGACCCGGAGAACACTTGGATTAAAGACACCTGGGAGGGAGGCCAAGGCGGGCTGGTCACTTGAGGTCAGGAGTTCAAGACCAGCCTGGCCAACATGGGGAAAACCGGTCTCTACTAAAAGTACAAAAAAATTAGCCAGACATGGTGGCAGGTGCCTGTAATCCCAGCTACTCAGGAGGCTAAGGGAGGAAAATCACTTGAACCCGGAAGGCGGAGGTTGCAGTGAGCCAAAATTGCGCCACTACATCCAGCCTGGGCGACAGAGTGAGACTCCATCTAAAATAATAATTTAAAAAAAAAAAAGACACCTGGGAACCCGCAGGCTTGAGGTTTCACCCAAAACTTTGAGAATCATGGAATGGTTCTGGCTTGACAAAACTTTCTGGTCCACGGTGTAGGTGGCAAACGAGGAAAACCAGGTCAGAGGCAGATGCTGGATGTGGCCATCCACAGGGGATGGATGACGCCTTTCAGAGAACTCAGGTCCAGCTTGTGGGTGACGCAGGTCCGTCCTAAGAGGCTGAACTGCACGTGCACAAGTGGGGAGTCCCTGGGGAGCCCTGAGGTTCCCGGCCTGGCATCTGGCTTTGGGACAGCAGCAGCGCTAGCTTTCTGCACAGAATTTGGGTCGCCAAGTCTAGGCTGAAAACTGTATTGCCTTACACCCAAAAGAAAGTCCTGTCTCTTCTGTTTTTTGAAGCTCAGGGACGTAGCAACCAGATGGAACAGCTGTGCCTTCCACTCTCCGGGGGATAAACCATCGGTGGGGCTCAGCGTGTGGAAACTGCTGCTCTGGAGAACGGAGCGGTGCGCTCTGCCGGTCTGGAGTGCTTCCCACACACAGGGCACCAGCTAAGGCATGACACGAACAAACATACACAAATCCATGTCTGTATTTTTAATATATGAAGAAATAGAGAACATATATAAATATATGCATCAACATATACATAAAAATTAAAACATATATATTTATGCATGGAACTTGTTAGAGCTGTTTCTTTTTGTGGTGGTGTGCCTCCAGGCAGGAACAAGAAAGCCTAGATATGTAAATTAATACTTAAAAACATGTATCACTTAGTAAACATATATAATCACATAGATTTATATATAAATATGGATGTACGTATGTACATATATTCATATATAAAGATATGTATGTATATTCTTATATAAATTATACACCCCAAAGCATGTGGATACACACACACACACACACACACAAACTAAACATAACCCAAAAATCTCACACAAAGACACACACCCTCCCACAAACAGATACACGTACTTTTACACTCCTGGCTGTTGGGCAATACTGCCACCTACTGTCAGGGAGCCAGAAAGCCACATTATATGGCCCGTTTGCAGATGGTAAACACCCACTGCTTTTGAGGCCTACCCATAGTGCTTTGTTTGTATGTATTTATGTATATATGCATATATGTGCACATATATCTATTTCATATAGAATATACAGTTAATATAGCTATATTACAGCATGACGAAGTTGTGTGTAATCGCTATAATATATAGAGAAAAATATATACATCTATAAATATAAATTTATAAAACAAATACAGCCAGAAAATAAACACACACAAACAAAAAACAGATGCAAATACATTTATACGAGGGACCATTGGGCCCTCTTGCCACCTGCACATTTATACGAAATTATTTATAAAAGCTATGATATATATAGATAAATATATATAGTATATAAATATAAATGTATACAATAAATACAGCCATGTCTTATACACAAAATCTCCAGGTAAAGGGCATCTAAATTTAGTATACTTTGCAGTACAATAAATGTTGCAAATAAGATCTTTGAAAATGTCCTCCATGGCTTCTTGTCAGGGGAATATGCCCAGGATTTGATGGTTGGGACATAAAGTATATGCATAATTATTTTCACTAAGTATGAAGAAAATCTCCAAGTGTGTCTGAATCCTTGAGATAAAACATGAACACGTCCACATACATTTCCACTAATTTTGGCATAATTCAAATTTTGAAAATTAGTAAATTGATGTAAAGTGCTCTTTTGTGTCTTTTTTTTTTTTTTTTTTTTTTGAGACGGAGTCTCGCTGTGTCTCCCAGGCTGGAGTGCAGTGGCGTGATCTCGGCTCACTGCAAGCTCCGCCTCCCGGGTTCACGCCATTCTCCCGCCTCAGCCTCCCAAGTAGCTGAGACTACAGGCGCCCGCCACCACGCCCGGCTAGTTTTTTGTATTTTTAGTAGAGACAGGGTTTCACCATGTTAGCCAGGATAGTCTCGATCTCCTGACCTCGTGATCCACCGGCCTCGGCCTCCCAAAGTGCTGGGATTACAGGCTTGAGCCACCGCGCCCGGCCTGTGTCATTTATCTCATGACTAAATTTTCTGAGTTTCCCTTCACATATTTTTAATCTATTAAAGTTTTTCCTACTTTGAATTACCTTTTCTTATGCTTCTCAGTGTTCTGTTGAATTTCCCAAGTCTGTTCTTGTTAATGTAAAATAGTTTCTTAAAAAGGAATCATTACTATTACGGAATGAGTGTTTTGTGTGTCTAAAAATCCTAGTTTCTTCCTGATATTTATTCTCATTTTTTTGTTAGTTACTAAAGCCCACATATTCAGTTGATAACATCAACATCCATGTAAATACTACACTTCTTAGCCTCCCTTGCAGGTCAGTGTGGCCATGGAACTAAAGTTGGGAAGGTGAGGTAGAGGCGGAACTGTTTGCCTGTGACTTCCAGGGACTTTCCTTACGGGAGGAGGTCTTTTGTTTTTCCTACTCCTTTTTCATGACTGCAGCTTGGGATGCAGTTGTGTTTCCTGGAGCTCCAGCAGCCATATGTGACTATGAGTAAGTGAGCTATGCCCTGGGCACAGCTGGGGAGTGCGGAGTTCTGATGGCTCATGAAGCAGAGCTGCCACGCCTGAATGGCCAAGCCTCTGCCTGATTTTACATGAGCAAGAAGTATGCTAACTTGCCTAAAGGACTATCATTTTTGGGATTTTCTGTCACCTTCAATTGAACCTTATTCTACGTAAGAGAGGCTACACATAGATCTACTCCATAAACACAGATCATAGAGAAGGACTGTGAATGACACAAGCAATGTGGCTTTGCCATCATGAATTGGTCAAGATTCTCCCATTTTCACTTCTGGGTACCTTGAATGTAGTATTTGACATGTGTTTCATTTTCCCTTATCACAATTTTAGCTGATTGAATGAGTGCTGGGCTAACCATGGCACAGTCTTCTTCTGCATGTACCCTGCCCTACGTCCAGGTTCACGTCTCTGTGTGATATCAGTGTCATTGTGACAGCCGTAAGAGAATACAGGAGCAATAGTGCAACAGAGTCACCTCTTGCGGCTGATGTGAGTATTCCCTTAGGTTTAAGTGAACAGGAAAATAGACACATTTGCAACAGGGAGCTCAAAAACAGTCTGTCAAATGAGGTCACAGAAACTATGTGCAAATTTAACGTAAAATGCTGAGCTCTGTCCTCAGCTGCATGTGCCTCTGCCCAACAGGTTTCTATTCGGGAAGGGCAGCGTAGTTCTTCTCACATTTTTCCCCTTTGTTTTCTCCCAGGCTTCAGGGTAAAGCAGAAGATTCATGAGAGGGTGTCTGCAGACCGGTCCTAAAGTGCTTTTCTCCACAGGAATGTCACCTGGGCACTGCACCAGGGGTCCCAGGTGCCACTGCGGAGGGCTGCGTTCCCATCTTCAGTGAGGGAGAGCTAAGAGAAGGCAGGTGGGGTTCACACTTCCCTCACCCACTTGCTTAAGCAATAAATGAAGGGTTCAAACTAAAAGAAATCTGAGATCTTACAGAAGCATTTAGAACCACGTATAAAGCATGGATCACTTTTAAATATTTAAAAACGCGCACAAACCACAGGAAACTACTTCTGGTGAAGGATTTCTGGCTAAATGGACTTTACATTCTTGCTGAATGCAAGCTGAGGTGATCAGATAATCACTTGGGGGATGCTGGGGAATAGGGACTTGGATCAGATAACAAGGGTGAGAGATTCCGGCAAAACCAACTCGGCAGGAGCCTTTGCTAAAACTGGGCTCTGGAGAACACACCAAAGATGAGGCCTAGTCAAAAAAGAGCTCAGAGAAGCCTGTCTAGAGTTTTGTTAGGGGCAGCCTCTTTGTCGACATTTGTGCACATACACAGATACACAAATAAGTACACATATATAAATAAAATTAGTTTGTTCGAGTTGATATATTTATTTAAAGTTGCATTGGTTTTTGAGTACCACAAATTTACCAGCTGAAAACAACACAAATGAATTATCTCACAGTTCCCTGGGTCAGGAATCTGGGCACATGTTGGCTGGGCCCTCTGCTCAGGGTGGCATCTCATTTCAGAATTGGGATCATCTTTCAAGCCATGTAACTAGGTAAGTGGAGGCTCCTGATGAAATTTCCTACAGGGACATGGATTAGGAGAAAGCTCATGAGCTTTAAACCCTGAGAGTCAAGCCTGGATTCATTCCTAAAAAGCATAAAGGGTGGAAGAGGCTCTTTCAAAAGAGGCTGTGGGACAAATACCAAAAAACGCAGTCTTTGTTGTTGCCAGTAACAACAGAAACGTCATTTGCCCCATCAGTACCTCGAAATAACACAAGACAACAACCTCCTTTTGTCGAAGTCCTAGAACGTCATAACTTGCTTGTCCTGCACAGTCTGGGTTTATGGCTCTTGAACCACTCCCTGTCCCTTTAACACGAATAGTGACGTTTTCTCATTTAAAATAAAATAGAATATTTAACTAACTGCTGCCTTCAGAATAATCTAGGATGGATTTGAATACTGTCCCCTTTTCACTTCTGGCTTCTAACCCTCTTTTCCAAACCTACCTAGCATCGTAGTGTCACTGGCCTCACGCAGGGTGCTCGTGGCTGTAATGAGGTTGTGCGATGACACCGAAGCCTGCGACAGCAGAATCCTTCCGCACTTGGGTGGAGGCGAAAGAGTCAGCGGCCGTCCCTGGTGCTCCCACAGCTCAACCTCAGCTCACCTCGGCTGCTTGTGCCACGGTCCTTGCTAGGGCCTGGGAGATGCTCGAGGCCATGTGGAATGGTCAGAGGGACACCTGGGAAATTGCAGGTGAAGTGCAAGAAAACAAATGCAGGCAAAGAAGACCTCGCTAGAGTGACTCTGTGTAGAAAAAATCTGGACGTATTTATTTTGTTGTTTGTAACATTTTTTGCGATAATCCTTGCAGTAGAAATGATCTAAAAAAGTACATTTTGGTTTGAAAATAAACACATAACTGGATTCCATTCTCAAGAAAGCAGATGATAAATACATAGCCTATGTAAAATGTTTATAGCCTCATCCACTAAGGGTCTATTGTGATATCACTGACCACATAAATACAGAAGACATATGTCTCCTAAAAAAGTGTTATCATAAACTTGAACATGTGATAGTTATTTTAAGGAACCTATGCCTGTAAACAATGTAAAACATGAAGATATGCAAAGTACATCTACCTATTACACTGCAAAAAAGGTTTCACGTTTATTTAGATCGACTGTTTCTCTAAATTAATTTTGTTCACTTTAGATTGTAAATTCTTCTCAGAAAAAAATTAAGTAGTAGCTGTAAGAGGTTGTCTGGAATACCCCAAAGAGAATTGTTCACACTGTGAAATAATGTCACTACCACACTGATGTCACGAGATGCTTCAAATAAAAGAGCAGTTAATTCTAATAATAGGTTACTTTTAATCCTTTTTTATGGAATCAAAGTATAGCTTTTCATCCTGTCAAAGGTGAAACTCCTGACATTATTTTAGATGCTACTGTAAATTTAGAAGAACATAAAATTCACTGTTTAAAAGTGTACACATCGGTGATTTTAAGTATATTAACTATGTTGTGCAACCATGACTATTATCTAACTCCAGAGTATTCCCATCAACCCCAAAAGAAACCCTGTACCTATTAGCAGTCAGTCACAATTCTCCCTTTCTCTCATCTCCTGGCAACCACGAATCTACTTCTTGTCTCTATGAATATGCCTATTACGGACATTTCATATAAATGGAATCATAAAATACGTGGTCTTTTGTGCCTGGCTTCTCTCACTTAGCACAATGTTTTCAAGACTCATCTATATTGTAGCATGTACCAATATAAATTCATTTTTATAGCTGAATAGTTTTTGGACAGACCACATTTTTGTTTGTCCATTCATCAGTTAATAGGCATGAATTGCTTCTGTTTTTTTTTTTTTTTTTTTTTTTTTTTTTGTCTATTTTGCGTAATGCTGCTCCGAACATTCTTGCACAATCCTAACTGATTTTTAGGGTGACTATCACGCATCCCAGGCAAATATCATGGGTTGATCAGCAATCGAGTAAAGCTGAAACCAGTATTTTATTTTTAGGTACTTTTCAGTTTCTTTTATGATCTTGACAACAGGGAGTGCCGGGTTCTGGAACATGATTATGTTCTAGGAATTGGGGATTGCTCTATTTTCTAAAATATGTAGATGTGGAACACAGTGAGGTCTAATTTTGTATGCTCTATGAATGCTTTGGATCCTTAAAAAGGAGGCCCCTGAGGGACTTAACAGCAAACAGACACAATTTCTGAGGTCCCGAAGGAACTGAACCCACTCCAGAGAAAGACAGTCAGGCTGCAGTCCCTGAAAAAATGCAAATGGAGAATTCATAGAACTGAAATTGAACAGAATGAGAAGTTGGGGAGAATGATTTTGCATTGAAGGTTGGGATTTGGGACTTTCATTTCTTTGGATGCATACTACACAACAAACACAGCAGGGTTATTTTTCTTCTTTCAGATTTTTGCCCTTTTAGACTTTAAATTAGATATTTGGGATTTTAATGTTTTAAAGGTTTTCATCTTTGAATTTAATCAAATCTTTGGAAATTATTAATGGGAGGGAGATTATATTTAACTTTGGAACATCGGTATATACTGACATATGATTGTTGGAATACTTTAATATTGTTATTTAATCTCATTGCATAAACTTTGAGGTCTATATTGGGCAATATATTGCTGGATACAATTTGAAATAGGAAATAGAACAGAAGTGAAGTTTCAACTTTAAATTCAGAATGGCCATCAATGTCCTTAATGACTTCAATTAATATACAATCCTGTTCCATATCAGAGCCTGGAGCAAAGTCTAATTCTTTCAGCACAAAGAAAGATCCTAGAAGGCCCCAGAAAAATCCACAAAAGTATGGAACAAATATTTTCTTTATTATGGTTAACATATACATGATAGTTCTATGCTAAGAATGCCTCACTGGGGCAATCTTTTGAGGACATCCATAGAAATGATTAGAGATCTACATTTAGAGTAAAATTTTAAAAGATGTAACACAAGAAAACTCTTCTATTCAAAGGTAAGAAAAAGCACAGGAATTGATGATTATATTATCACTTACTCTTCCATCTGGAAGATGGAAAGTTTGTTTTGCTGTAGATTTTTAAAGCAACTTGAGTTTAAAAATACTAAAGTGTGAAAAAAATACCTAAGAACTTTTCTCTTGTAGTACAATCTTTGTTTGCACCCTCCATTACCAGGTGTATAAAAGTGGTGATCAGTGTTTTCACCCTGGACCAAAGTGGAAGATAAATTTGCCAGCTCTTCCAGTGTGGGCCCTGGGAAATAGGCTAGTAACCAACTACGTTCTTTCTGCCTCCTGAACTGCCCATACTAAGTGGGGTTTACCCACATGTTTACCCACATGTCTTTTGTTTGCTGCTTCTTTGCATACTTCTTTTTTGAAAGTGAGTCACTTTTCCAGTTCAGTTATTTTATCTAAATTTGGTGCTAGGTTTGTGGTATAAGGTTGGACCTATTTCTGGCTTCAGTATGGAATTACATACTTCTTAATGTTTTCACTTTTTAGATTCACTTAACTCACTTTGGAGGGAAGAGACATTTCAAGAATCTGTGATTACATGGCCATTGTATCCAACAGTATTCTACTTCTAAAAATGTTTCAGACTTTTTGAAAAATATCTGGCATATTCATTTGGTCAATGAAGGTGCATTATGGCAGGTGCTGATGAAGAATGCCATACATATTTAAAGTGATCTGTAGTTTTTTTAGTTGGAAAAAAATTCTATGAAAAGTCTCATCTAGTTACCAGAATCTAGTAGTGTTGGGAAAAAATCACATCTTTTTAAAATTTTTTTAAATTTTCAAACAGGATTAAATGAAGCGTTGTGTAACTGGAGTTTACTATTCCACCTGGTATGGGGTGAGGGTCCAAAAATGTTGCCTTTTATTGCTATTACTCCCCCCTCTTTTTTATTTTTATTTTTGAGAGTCTCACTTTGCTGCCTAAGCTGAAGGGCAGTGGAACCATCGTATCTCACTGCATCCTTGAACTCGGGGGCTCAAGCCATCCTCCTGCCTCAGTCTCCTGAGTAGCTGGGACTACAGGTCTGCATCACCACACCAGGCTAATTTTTTAGAAAACTTTTTTTTGGGTAAAGATTCTTTTTTTCAAGTGATTCTCCTGCCTCAACCTCCCAAGTAGCTGGGACTGCAGGTGCACACCACCATGCCTGGCTGATTTTTAAAACTTTTTTTTTTTTGAGACAGAGTCTCACTCTGTCACCTAGGCTGGAGTGCAGTGGTGCGATCTCGGCTCCCTGCAACCTCTGCTTCTCAGGTTCAAGCAATTCTCTGCCTCAGCCTCCTGAACAACTGGGATTACAAGTGCCCGCCACCTGTATTGTTAGTAGAGACTAATTATTTCACTATCATGTCCAGGCTGGTCTTGAACTCCTGGCCTCAAGTGATCCTCCTACCTCAGCCTCCCAAAGTGCTGGGATTACAGGTGTGAGCCACTGTAACTAGACTTACTATTTCTCTTATTCGGCTCAGCCATATGTAATCTAGGGCACATGCTTTTACCGTATGCTTACATGAGACCTTCTCACTCTCTCTTTCTCTTTCACTTGCTCTCCCCAAACCCCACTCTCTCATTCCTCACTTCTCTCTCTTTCTCTTTGCTGTGGCCAGCTCCACAATCACGCTCTAAGTCGTGTTCTATTTTGATTCCCATCTTTCCTATCAATAACTCTACCAGGCAGGTAATTTCTATATTTATGCTTTATTCTTATAAAGGAAGAATTTTCTATTGAATATTGAGGAATGTTATTAAACTTCAATATAAATTATTTAAATTATGATACCAATTTAGACTGAAGTCCTATCTCCTAGTATAAATACAAGCCACCCAAACATTATTGCTTTTGGGGAAATTTCTTTAATTTTCATGATCTGATCTGCCCACGGGTTTACCAGACTGTCTTCATAATGCAGAGGAAAGCCTTCTCTACTTTTCTTTCTTTTTTAAAAATAAATTTTATTTATAATTTAATTTTTTAAATTTTTAAAATTTTTTATTTTTATTTTTTTTTATTTTTTTAGACAGAGAGTCTCACTCTGTCACCCAGGCTGGAGTGCAGTGGCTCGATCTCTGCTCACTGCAGTCTCCACCTCCCAAGTTCAAGTGATTCTTGTGCCTCAGCCTATTGAGTACTGGAATTACAGGTGAGCGCCACTACGCCCAGCTAATTTTTGTATTATTAGTAGAGACGGGGTTTCACCATGTTGGCCAGGCTGGTCTCATACTCCTAATCTCAAGTGATCCGCCTACCCCAGCCTCCCAAAGTGATGGGATGACAAGCGTGAGCCACTGCGCCCGGCTGGCTTTTCCGTGGCACCGTTTGACATTCACAGTGAGTCAGCCCTTGGCACTTCCTCCAGTCTAGCCCCACTTGCATTTGCGTAGGAAAAGTTCCACAAAATATAAGGTATTTCGGATGACATCTTGGTTCATGCCTATCTTGGCTTTTTTTTTTTTTTTTTTTTTTAAATCAATCCAACAATTTCTGAGAAGAAGGTGTTTGACTCCTCACTATGAACACTATGTTTTCTGGAAGTCAATCCGCATTTTCAAGGACTCTCAAATGCTGTTTCTAATGTCCCGGGCCATCTCTCAAGACATTCGCTGATTATTGTGTTAATGTCTAAAAATTGGTTTGAGCTTTTTTTTTCTTCTTTTCTTCCATGAATGCATCATCTTAGCTTTCAGAATTAAAGCCTGCTTCTGATCCAAAAATTAAAGTGTAATCATGGACACAACTTTTACAGGAAATTGGAGTTTCCTTGCTGAAAAAGCAGGGAAATTGACTGTCAAAGAAAGGTGTCTACACTTTAACAGTATTCTAAAGAAGAAAAAAAGAAGCTTTATTGGGGTGTATCAGAACACTGAGGGAAATGATTACTTAAAGTGAGCCTGATTTTGGCAATGATTCTTTAATACGAGAAAAAAGTGAGACCAGGTGTGGTGGCTCATGCCTGTAAACTCAGTGCTTTGGGAGGCTAAGGCAGAAGAATCATTTGAGCCCAGGAGCTAGAGACCAACCTGGACAGCATAGTGAGACCCCACTTTTATACAAATTTTTAAAATAATTCAGCCAGGCATGGTGGTGTGCCCCTGTAGTCCCAGGGAGGCCAAGGCAGGAGAATCACTTGAGGCTAGGAGTTTGAGACCAAATTGGGCAACATAGTGAGACTCTGTCTTGAAAAATAAATACATTAGCTGGGCACAGTGGTGTGCACCTTTATTTCTAGCTGCTTGGGAGGCTGAGGCAGGAGGATCACTTGAGCCCAGGAATTTGAATTGCAGTGAAAGCTATGATCAAGCCACTGCTCATAAGCCCAGGTGACAGAGTGAAACCATCTCTAAAAAAAGAGAAAAGGTAAAACGTTTATTTTTACATATTTGTAACCACAAGATGGCACCATTTTCCCATTTTAGAAACTTGGCCCATGGGTGTTTTTCATTTTTTACTTTTTTTTCCAAGATTACAAGCTGTTGGGTGAGGTTGGTTAGCTGTTGGGTGAGGTTGGTTACCACCTTCCCTCAAATATGGACTCCTGGACTATAAAACTAGGGTCATTGCATTAAACAAGAATCCATATGTGCAGTTAGGTTTATAATTTGCATTCTGCGTATCACGACTTCAATGTGGAGGGAGTGACTCTAATGAATAAGGGGGAATGCTTAGTGCACTTCTTCACAAACGTTAAGTTCCAGAGTAAGTTTCAAACCCAAAGCCACATATTGGCAATTTTATGAGGCTTCTCTCATGCAAAGTGCTCAGATCTTTGTTCCTGAAAAGGAAAAAACTGTATAACTACACCTGTTCACCACTCAGCCAATAAAAAGCAGGAAGTACTTTGTATATCTATTTGCATGCTTCAGGATCAGGCTATATGTCTTGTCTTTGTTATATGATTTCTAATGCATTTATGAATTTTGATGGCTAAGACCAATAATCAAAGCAGATTGCATGTAATTACTCTCTTGGTAGTTTTTCTTGATTATCTCATAAATGGGATTTGCATTTTTGAAAATGCCTACAAAATAGAATTTGGCTAAAGATTCTGTGATCACATTTCCTGTGATGTTGGTTTTAAAGTGACTTGAAATTGTGAAATCCTTCTGTGTCAGTTTTATAGCTCTGAGACTCTAGCCCCTGATGAGTTTGGGAGGGGGCCTGGAAATGAGATGGCATCAGATTAAACGTGTCTGTTATATACTTATTTCTGTATTAATTTACAAGGGTTAGAACATCTCCTCCAAAAGTCTTGAGGCAAAGATGGAATTTATTTTCTCACTCAACCGAAAAAGTCCACAGGTAGCCTGGCTGCCGGCATAGTTGGATTCTGGGCTCAAACAGAATCATTAGGGCTTGGGTTTTTTGTTTGTTTGTTTGTTTTGTTTTGTTTTTCTGTGTTTCTCCTCTCTGCCTCCCACTAGATTGACTTCATGTGCAACCTCCTCGTCATCACTTCTGGAACTTCTAGGCTCTCTGTGCTTGATGTCAAGATGACTGCGGCAGTCCTAGGCTCAGATTAGTCCAAGATTTAAGCACAGTAGGAAACAGTGAGCTCTTTTGCTTGCAAGGCTAGGAATTATTCTTGTGTCTGCAAGCACCAAGGCCAGGGGAATGTGATGTGCTTACTGGCTTGGGCCTGAGACATGTGGTCCACCCCTGGGGCAGCAATAGAGACCACCTAGCACATATGAACTAGATTGAAGAAGGAATAATCTGCAAGTTAAGCTAGGAGGGCTGTTATCAGAATGGATGTGGCAAAATCTAATTCTAGAAAGGTTTTGTATAGCCCTGAGCCTAAGCATAAAATATACTGAGTTCAGAGGTTGATATGGTTTGGCTGTCTCCCCATCCAAATTTCATCTTGAATTGTAGCTCCCATAATTCCTACATGTTGTGGGAGGGGCCTAGTGGGAGATAATGTAATTATGGGGTCGGTTTCACTCATATTCTTCTCGTGGAAGTAAGTCTCACGAGATCTGATGGCTTTGTAAGGGGACTCCCCTTTTTCTTGGTTCTCATTTGCTGTTTGCCTGCTGCCATGGAAGACGTGCCTTCCACCTTCTGCCATGATTGTGAGGCCTCCCCAAGCACATGGAACTGTGAGTCCATTAAACCTCTTTTTCTTTATAAATTACCCAGTCTGGGGTATGTCTTTATCAGCAACATGAAAACAGACTAATACAGAGGGGTTCTTCATACTTTGAAAATATTATTCTTTGAGTGACAATTTAAAAATCTTTGGAAAATGGCAAAGCTAGCAGATAGGTGACTGGGTCATCACTTGCATTCTTAGGGCAAACACTGGTTAAATTATGTAGGCAGAATTTTCTCTGATGGCCTCTCACATATCTTTTCTTTATTTATCCTCACTGGTATCTCTCAGTTGAGATACCAGTTCTCTAGTTCTCCAGCATCTGTGTACATTCCAGAACCTTCTTACATCCTACCCTGGAAACTCATCTTTCCAGAATATCTTTCTGTGTTTGTTGTAATTTTGGAGCTTGATATTACCTACTGGACTTTCAATGCTTTAATTCAAAGAATGACCAATAATATTGATTAATCTGATGCATGTCCATATGACTCATTATGCTATGAACTTACTGTGTGCATGGGATATGTTTTATTCATCTCTGTGACTCATGCTTAGCTCTCAATAGACATTGGTAAAATGAACCAAAAGATCTGAAATTTAAGACAGATGTTACCGGAGTCTGTTCTTCTCAGAGCTTGTAAGCATTGCTTATGCTGACAAAGAATTCCTAACCTGTGTGCCTGATCATAGCTCTTAAAATATTGTTGCACATGGTGGTTAAGGCCAATACTGTAGGATCTACGGGAAAGCTACTACTGAAAGTGTTGTTTTGGGGCTTATCAAATGGTATCTTCTTTTCTGATTCATGTTAATCCTTTTTTATTCTTTCATTCATTTTTAGAGGTAACTGGGAACCATCTTAGCTCTTCACTATATTTTCAAAAATAAGCTGGCATGAAACAGTATGTGATCATCTATGAGTTTTCTTTTCTCTGTATTAGAGTAAAATAAATACCCTGTGCCAGGTAAACAGCAGAGATTGCACAGGTGAAATGTGGTAACCTGGGATTATTATTAAATGCGGGCACTTCATGGTCCATGCCTGGTGAAGAGATCAGAGGGCTATTCAAGTGAAGGATGATTGGTTCCAAAGTAAGTATGAGCGAATTAATGAGAAGATGTCTGGATTAATTTAGAACATGTCTCATTAAGGATAATAAATAATATCAAATATTATCTATACTTCATGCAAAGGGTTTAGTAGGAGACATGTTGCCTAAATGTATACAAGGGTCATAATTTTCCTTTTATTATCTTTTCCTTAGGATACGATTTTTTTTTTTTTTTGAGACAGAGTCTCACTCTGTCATCAGACTGGAGTGCAGTGGCACAACCTTGGCTCACTGCAACCTCTGCCTCCCGGGTTCAAGCGATTCTCCTGCCTCAGCTCCCCAAGTAGCCGGGACTACAGGTGCGCACCATCACGCCCAACTAATTTTTGTATTTTTAGTAGAGATGGGGTTTCACCGTGTTAGCCAGGATGGTCTTGATCTCC
Organism: Macaca nemestrina; assembly: GCF_043159975.1. NCBI lineage: Eukaryota > Metazoa > Chordata > Mammalia > Primates > Cercopithecidae > Macaca > Macaca nemestrina. The sequence continues at coordinate 116,710,294 of NC_092133.1, read as the reverse complement.
TGACCTCGTGATCTGCCCTCCTCAGCCTCCCAAAGTGCTGGGATTATAGGTGGTGTAAGCCACCGCACCTGGCCTTTTTTTTTTTTTTTTTTTTTTTTTTTTTTTTTAAGAAGGAGTCTCACTGTGTCACCCAGGCTGGAGTGCAGTGGCATGATCTCGGCTCACTGCAACCTCTGCCTCCTGGGTTCAAGCGATTTCCGGCTTATTTTTGTATTTTTAGTAGAGACGGGGTTTCACCATGTTGACCAGGTTGGTCTCAAACTCCTGAACTCAAGTGATCCGGCCGCCTCGGCCTCTCAGAGTGCTTGATCTACTTGAGTTCATGCAGAAGGAGTGTATTCCAAAGGCAAGTGCCACAGCATGTAGAAGTGTGCTTTGTTACAAGGGTGGGATTAAAATGCTTGGATTCTCAATGGAAGAGAAAGTAGTACCTCTTGGGGTTTAGCAAGCAAATAGGCAAGTAGGCAATCTAAATGGGTTTATGCCAAGAGAAGTACTCCAGCCTAGGCGACAGAGCAGAACTCCATCTCAATAAAACAAAATAAAATAAAATAAAATAAAATAAAATAGGAAAATATAAAGCGGTTTTGGCCAGGAGTTCCCCAGCTAAGTCCAAGGGTATGAGTTGGCTGAGCCTATAGCCAGCGTGAGAAGGGTGCGGTGGCTCATGCTTGTAATCTCAGCACTTTTGGAGACTGAGGCAGGTGGATTGCCTGAGTCCAGGAGTTTGAGACAAGCCTGGGCAACATGCAGAAACCCTGTCTCTACTAAAAATACAAAAAAAAATTAGTCAGGCATGGCCATGTACCCGTAGTCCCAGCTACTCAGGAGGCTGACAGAGAAACACCTGAGTCTGAGAGGTTGCTGGCTGTAGTGAGCCATGATTGCACCACTGCCTCCAGCCCAGGCAACCAGAGTGAGATCCTGTCTCAAAAAAGAAGTCAAAGAGCTGTACTCAGAGTTAGGATCTCTTGGAAACAGTATTTTGAAGTGATGGGAGTACTGTGGGAGTTTGAGGAGGAAGAAAGAAGAGGATAGGGGGCGGAGAAGCATGCCCAAGGCAGAAACAAAAATATACAAGACAACTCCACCTACTTCTCAGCTGTGGTCTGACTCTGCTAACATATTCTGGCTTGGCAAACTGTCCTCAGGCCTTCAAAAAGTGAATGAAGGGAACCAACGAGGAACCACCTAACTTCTTGTTATAAATGTTAATCTTTTTTTTTTTTTTTTTTTTTTTGAGACAGAATCTCACTTTGTCACCCAGGCTGGAGTGCAGTAGCACAATTTCAGCTCACTGCAACCTCCATCTCCCAGGTTCAAGTGATCCTCCTGCCTCAGCCTCCTGAGTAGCTAGGATTACAGGCATATGCCACCATGCTTGGCTAATTGTTATATTTTTAGTGGCGACAGGGTTTCACCATATTGGCCCAGCTGGTCCTGAACTCGCGACCTCATGTGATCTGCCAAAGTGCTGGGATTACAGGTGTGAGTTACCATGCCTGACCTGTAAGTGCTAATTTTGTAGCTACAGTCATGAGAACTGCCTCGTATGCCATACCTTCTCTTCATCAGCTGGTTTCCTCAAGAAGTGGGCATGCTTCTTGAATTTGCAAACAAAAGTTATTTTTACATGATTTTTCCTAACCCTGGATGATTTTTACGTTCACTAAGACTTAGTTAATATTGGGCAAAAGCTGGTTAAGAAACATTGTTCATATATTTTTCTGGGTGCTTATAAGGGATACCTTAATATCAGTTTTTTAAAAATATTATTTGATAGGAAAAGAATATTAGGATAAGTAGCTGGTTGCAGTGGCTTACACCTGTAATCTAGCACTTTGGGAGGCCGAGGCAGGAGGATCACTTAAGGTCAGAAGTTCGAGACCAGCCAGGCCAACATGGTGTAACCCCATCTCTACTAAAAATACAAAAATTTGCCAGGTGTGCGGCAGGTGCCTGTAATCCCAGCTACTCAGGAGGCTGAGGCAGCAGAATAGCTTGAACCCAGGAGGTGGAGGTTGCAGTGAGCTGGGATGGTGCCACTGTACTCCAGCCTAGGCGACAGAGCAGAACTCCATCAAAATAAAATAAAATAAAATAGGAAAACATACAGAAGTAGACAATAGAATGGTGGTTACCAAGAAATGGAGTTAGGGAGATACAGGAAGTGGTTGTTCAACGCATGTAAAGTTACATTTATACAAGATGAGTAAATTCCAGAGATCTGCTGTGCACCTTAGTATCTACAGTTGGCAATAAGGCATTGTGCACTTAAACGTTTGTTAGGACAGTACGTCTCATGCTAAGTGTTCCTTTTTTTTTCCTTAAAGTATTGGCTTTACTGATTTTTGGAATTAAAACCATCTTGTAACCATAAGAATTAGAAAGAAGAAACAGTAGTAGAAGTTACAAAATCCCTCTGAAAGGGCAATTAATTCCTCATCAAAATTAAAAACCTTTAAAGTAGCTGAGGTAGTTGGAGTCACTATGGGGAGGATGAAGTCAAGACAGAGTAGGGAACATTCAGAAATAATTATTCTCAGCAAGGTAAGATGTTTTTCCTTTCAGTAGGATGTGTTCATAAAGCAAGGTAGTTACTAATATCTGGCCTTTAAGACTTAACTGTAATATGGATAGGGTGAGATACCCACTGCTTGAGCTTTTTAGTTGTACTTCAGGAACCTAAAATCTGTCCTGGCAATTAATGAATTAGAACATCCTTCTCACCCCCTCGATTGAAACTGAGGAGGTTTGTTCAAGATATTTCCTGCAATTTTCCCCAAAAATCAGGTTCAAAAGTGAATTTTTGGGCTGGCATATGCAGCTTTCACACACAGACCTCTTAATACGACTTATAATAAAAGAATATCGTTGGCTTGGAGCTGGATTTTTCTGAAGACTCCATGGGACAGTTTGTGGTAAGGTTCAAGAGGCTACAGGGTATTTTGTAGTAATTACATTCAACTGGTAATGCAAGGGTAAGGCACGTGGACAGCCATTTACGATTAGGAATAAAGAATCCCTTTACCTTTGCCATTATGTGATATAACAGCCTGCACCTCTGATCTCTGTGGAGCTATTTTGCTTGTGGCCAGTCTGAGTTTAGGACAGATGTCCTTTAGCTTGCTGCCTGCCTCCTTCAGTTGGGTTCCATATATCTGTTATAATCCTTGAATAATGAACCCCAACCAGTCAGAAAATATCCATGAAGAATGTTTTGAAATGACATTAAGCACTGGTAACATTAAATATGAAGTAGTAATTGTAACTGGTAAAGTAGAGACAAGATAATAGAATTTAGGTTTTCAATAAATCAAGGGTGGTGTTTTTTATGTTTTTTGTTTTTTGTTTTTTGTTTTTTTTTTTGCTTGTGTGTTTTAAAAAAAACAGGGTCTTTACTTTGTCACTGGGGCTGGAGTGCAGTGGCGCAATCTTGGCTCACTGTAGCCTCAACCTCCTTGTGCTCAAGTGATTCTCCCATCTCAGCTTCCCAAGTAGCTGTGACTACAGGCATGAGCCACCATGCCTGGCCAGTAAATCAAGTTTTGTATTATTCTTTGGCATCGAATAAATTAAACCAAGTTACTCAGGAGATGCAATTTTGGGGATCACAAGACACTCTAAAGCATGTAAATATTCTCTTGATCGTTACATTTCTGGTACCATAATGTAAATTTATTTTAAGGTATTTGTGTAGCCTATTCTGGAAATAAATGTTAGAAATCAGCGAGGTTTCTAATTGCCATGCCATACCACTTAGCTGAGACAAATTACTATTTCTTCACCTTTAAATTGTAAAAGATAAAACTCTCCTTCGTGCGTATATGAGATATGCGGAGTAGCAGGATAATAGTTGTTCTGTACTGAATTCCAGGGGAAAATAATGATAGAAATGAAATGTTACACTTTATTCCATCTCCATGATTTCAGACATTATAGGATGGGGTGAGTAAACAAGGCAAATAAAGCAAACACCTTTTCCCCCATTTAACCAGATGCAGCAATTTGGCATTTTTTAGAGTCTGAAGGTTGACTTAATTCTTGACTTGAGTTGAAAGCTGCCAACAGCAAACTGTGCAATTTAGACTTTTCCTCCATAGCCACTGAGTATCTTTATTCCTGATCTACACTGTGAGCTCTGAAATGGTGTTCACTGCAACATTCTTGAAGCTTTCACATCTTAATCTGACACCTCTTTTCCAGGCAGGGGGTTGTGTTAAAAGCTGTCTTCCTCTTTGCTTATCCAGGCTGCCAGCAATCTTAACTGTTAGTTACCATGTAAAAAAAAAGACTCTGTTCCGAAGCACTGACTGAAACTGTTGTGCCCAGATCCCTTTTCAGAGCATTAGTTCCCTGAGAGAAAAAGGAAGTCCTAACCAATTGCTTTCGTGAACGATGACTCCAGTACAAGTGTACATAATGTTATTCGTAGCAAAAATCAAGAGGTCAGGCAACTTGGATCATCCTGACTAGTTTATCATTATTTTCATACAAGGTATATTTACAGCTGATGCCAGACCAAGTATTGCAATGATAATCCCCAGAAATTGTTCAGTTTTAGCACCCTGGGTTCCTAGAAGATACCACAGCAAGTGAGAAATCATCATCTTTTTGTTGTTGTTGTTGAGATGGAGTCTCGCTCTGTTGCCAGGCTGGAGTGTGCAGTGGCACGATCTCAGCTCACTGCAATCTCCGCCTCCCGGGTTCAAGGGTTCTCCTGCCTCAGCCTCCCAAGTAGCTGGGACTACAGGCATGCGCCACCACGCCCAGCTAATTTTTGTATTTTTAGTAGAGACGAGGTTTCACCATGTTGGCCAGGATGGTCTCGATCTCTTGACCTCGTGATCTGCCCGCCTCGGCCCCTCAAAGTGCTGGGATTACAGGCGTGAGCCACCATGCCCGGGCCAAAATCATCATCTTTTACAAGTGAGAGGAAAACATCAAGAAGGAGGAAACAAAACTCCCCTTGCCAATCCCCATCAAATCTGATGGCTGTCTTCACAGACTTAGTTGACAAAATCCAGAGTCCTCAATTTCTTGATTTGAGGAATCCATTTTCAAGGTGACCGTCAAGGTCAAGAAGACTCTTCAAGCTTTTCTTTGCCATGGCCCGTGAACTCAGTCCTTCAACAGGGATTCTCTCTGCTACTGCTTTCTGAACACACTGCAGGTAATGCTTGAAGAGATTGGAGCACGGCTCCCCAGAGCTATCATCCTTGAGAAGCTTCTCCACAAACCAACAACTAAAGCATTGATCATACGACTGAAGCTCCGTGTGTGAGAGTCTGTACGACGTTGTTCATGGCGATGGTGGTGGTGGTGGCAATGGTGGCATACTGTCTCATGTTAGGTGTTCTTACCATGAAAGCAGCAATACCAAAACAACAAAGGGACACAAAGAAACTTTTGGAGATGATGGATATACTTATTACTTTGATTGTGGTGATGGTCACATGAGTGTATGCATATGTCCAAGCTCATCACATTGTATATATTAATTCTGTGCAGTTTTTAATTTATTTCATTTCAACATTTATTTATTTATTTATTTATTTATTTATTTATTTATTGAGATGAAGTCTTGCTCTGTCACCCAGGCTGGAGTGCAATGGCACAATCTCTGCTCACTGCAACCTCCGCCTCCCAGGCTCAAGCAATTCTCCTGCCTCAGCCTCCCTAGTAGCTGGGATTACAGGCGTCCACCACCATGCCCAGCTAATTTTTATATTTTTAGTAGAGACAGGGTTTCATCATGTTGGCCAGGCTGGTTTCAAACTCCTGACCTGAAGTGATCTGCCTATCTTGGCCTCCCAATTGCTGGGATTACAGGTGTGAGCCACCGTGCCCAGCCTCAACTTTTGTTTATTTTTAACTTTTATTTTCTTTTCAGCGGGACACATGCAGTTTTATTCTACAGATAAACTGCATGTTCTGGGGGTTTGGTGTGCAGATTATTTCATTACTCAGGTAATAAACACAGCATAAATGATACTCAATAAGTAGCTTTTCAATTTTTACCCTCAAGTAGCCCTGGTGTCTGATTCCTTTCTTTGTGTCTATGTGTACTCGGTGTTTAGATCTTACTTACAAGTGAGAACATGAGGTGTCTGGTTTTCTGTTCCTGTATTAGTTCCCTTAGGATAACGGCCTCTGGCTCCATCATGTTGCTGCAAAGAACATGACCTTGTTCTTTTTTTATGGCTGCGTAGTATTCCATGGTGTATATGTACCACATTTTCTTTATCCAGTCTACTGTTGATGAACATTTAGGTTGATTCCGTGTCTTTGCTATTCTGAACAGTGCTGTGATGAACATATGTGTGCATGTGTCTTTACATTAGAACAATCTATATTCCTTTGGATATACCCAATAATGGGATTCCTGGGTCAAATGGTAGTTCTAAGTTCTTTGAGAAATCAGCAAACTGTTTTCTGCAGTGGCTGAACTAATTTACACTGTTGTCAGTGTTAGCTTTTCTCTGCAGCCTTGCCAGCATCCATTATTTTTTGACTTTTTAATAATAACTATTCTGACTGGTGTGAGATGGTATCTCATTGTGGTTTGGATTTGCATTTCTCTAATGACTAGTGATGTTGAACATTTTTTATGTGCTTTTTGGCCACATATATGTCTTCTCTTGAAAAGTGTCTATTCATATCCTTTCCTGCGTTGTAATGGGGTTGTTCTTTGCTTGTTAATTTTCAACTTTTATTTTTTGATACAAGGGGTATGTGTGCAGGTTTCTTACACAGGAATATTGTGTGATGCTGAGGTTTAGGGCACGGATCCTGTCACCCAGGTAGTGAGCACAGTACCTGATAGGTAGTTTTGCCAACTACCTGCCCACCTCCCTCCACCCTCTAGTAGTCCAGTGTCTATTGTTGTATATTTATGTCTGTGTGTGCTCAATGCTTAGCCCCCACTTATATGTGAGAACATGTGGTATTTGGTTTTCTGTTCCTGTGTTAATTCACTTAGGATTATGGCCTCCAACTCCATCCATGTTGCTGCGAAGGACATTATTTCATTCTTTTTTATAGCTGCATAGTAGTCCATGGTGTGTATGTACCTATGTGCAGTTTTTAAAAAGCCAATTATATCTCAATAAAGCTGAGGGGAGAAAAGAAGTCACATGGAGAGTATCTGCAATGGGGAATGTAAACAAACAAACAAACAAAAAAAACCCCCCAAAAAAACAACCACAGTTGGGACTCACAGAGAAAGCCCGCCTTCACAAAGTAAACAATAGCCATGTTCTGGTAACAGCAGGAATTTCCAACTGTGCCCCTTCTCCCTCTGCCATAGCCTCTGGAGGAGCTGGCCACAGGATGAGGAAAGGAGGGATGGAAGAGTAAATTGGAGGGAAAAAAGAATGCAACTCTTGAAACCCATAATATATCATATTTATAGTTTAAAATAATAAACTCTGGCTTTAGCAGAGGAGACTCCCACCTGTCAGAATAAGTACCACCTGCCAAAAAACAAAACAAAAGGCCAGAGGCCATGTCTCTTAATTGTGAATAAGCAATGTATGTATTTTGCCATTTTGTCCTTGAGATTTGTTGCACTATCCTAAATGTGGGTTGTTTCCTGATCTTTAGAAAATAAAATGGAGTCATTGTAGCAGTAGATACAATCATTTCTTCCTTTATCTGTGGACATCATCTCTGTATAAAGTGGCATTGGTCTGTGCAGATCTGTGGCTAGAGATGGCCAGGAGAGGTGACCAAAAGCAAGGAAAGTCCATATGACCATCCTTACATTGGTTGACTCTCTCAGATCTTCTTTAAAGGCACAGATAGGGTTATCGGCTCTGCTCTTCTGAACACGTAGATGTAAATACAGGCACCTCCAAACTTCATTTGTAAGAGTATGTGCCCAACTGCTCCCAGCATAGCTAAACCCAGAAGAAATGTGGTAAAGCAATACGCAGTACAATGTATCCTATGTTGATCTTGGATCTTACGTACACACCCGTTTGTGCTGCCAACCATCAGTGATCTGACGATTTCTTTCTTTGGTCAGTTGAGGATGACTTAGCTAAACTAAGGCAAATAGCCACTGTTGATTAGTAACTTTAAAAATTCACTCTTTCCTTCTAACCAGTGACAATGAAGACAGAGTGGGAAAAACACGACATGTGATAAATAGAGCTTTACCCTGGTAAAAAAAAAAAAATCTGCTGAACAGTATCTGGTCTCAAAACACGATTACAAAAGTCAATTAATTGGGAGCAGAGTTCATAGGAAGGAAACAATGAAGCTATTTCTTAGGGGACAGACAAAAGAGTATTTCTCAACATTCCTGAAATTTAGCATTTCATTACATTTCAGCAAGAAAATAAGAAAGGACAGTTGGGCTAGGGCTCATGTTGAAAATATTTGTGTGAGGATAAAATAAGCCATCAATTGGGTGGAAAGTTTGCAAATATTACTGAAAAGGGTATTAAAATCATAGATTATACTTATTCACTACTCACAGGTGAAGAAATTCGGTAGTGCCCTAGTTTTATTCATTTTATTATTGACAAATTGTTGGCAGTGGGCCTCAGTAAAGTGTTTCCTTTTAAATACCAGCCCCCGAAAAAGCTGTGAAATAAAAATAATCTATTGTTTATTCTTTTAAGTTCCCATATTTCTGCCTCAGAAATCCTGTGACTTTCATTTTAAACAATATTGATAATGGAGGAAATGAATGTTATTTCTTGGTCAGCAATCTGAAAAATTCATAATGCCTTGTCCCCTCTTTGACTCTTGAACTAGCAGTAGGAGTTTGCTTGCACATAATTTCCGTTAAAGTTGATGAAAGATACAGGTGCACTTCCAGAGGGAAGAGTATCTGGTGGCCTGTTATTTGAATAACGTTATAGAAGACTACTCTTGGGGTGTAATCAGTGTAGGTAGAAGACAGAAGCTGAGAGCACAAAACCTTGTGTTTGTTTACGTGGGTATGTATTTGTAGCATTTCATTAGTTGCCCAGTTCAGAGAAATAAAGCATTTATAGAGAAGTGCATTATGAGACAAATAATTCAGTATAAAGAGAAAAATGGAAAATAAAACCTCAAAGTATTAATAAATTTGGGGGATGTAGTTTGCCATTGCAATCGTCTCTGTGTGTGTGTGTATGTGTTTGTGTGTGTGCGTGCATGCACATGTGTTTGTGTGTGTGACAGTAATGGCTGCTACCTTTACTAGTAACATCTATAAAAAGTTATGCAGCCTTCTAAGAGTGTCTTGGGCTCAACCTGCTTTATTCCAAATGTCTGTTTCTTCCATAAATGATTCTTAAAAAATCCTCAACAGCTTCATCATGGCCCACAATTGTTTCTTGGCTCAAGCTTTAGTTGGCTTTAGGTTTTTATCGACGAGTTGTATGTTTTTCCTATTAACATTTCTTTTATGATTTCCATAGCAGTTTAACACCTGGAATGTAGTTTATGTTTTGGAGGAAGAAGACTTATTTATTTCATTTTATTGATTTTTTTCAAGATTTTTAAAAATCATGACCTTGGTAATTTTCCTCATTGTGTTATTGATGATAGTTATTATTTGAATGACTTGATAAACACATGTATTTACCCAACCCAAGCTTTAAGTGTGTTTCATTTTGTTGAACCAACGTTATAACAGAGGAAGAAATAAATTGCACCATTCTGAATCCCTTAAGGAAACCTCTGGATATTTAGTATTTAGTATACCTGGACAAAACATAAACACCTATTTTTCTTTTTCTTTTCTTTCTTTCTTTCTTTTTTTTTTTTTGAGACAGCGTCTTGCTCTGTTGCCCAGGCTGGAGTGCAGTAGTGCAATCTCAGCTCACTGCAACCTCTGCCTCCTGGGTTCAAACTATTCTCCTGCCTCAGCCCCCGAGTAGCTGGGATTACAGGCAGCCACCACCACACCTGCATAATTTTTGTATTTTTAGTAGAGGTGGGGTTTCACCATGTTGGCCAGGCTGGTTGCGAACCTATTTTTCCCTTGAAGCATATTCCCAGGCTTTTCACTATATTTCTCAGCTGCTAGATATTAGATTTTGCATATCCCCAAAGTCAGTCTACTTCTATATGCTTTGTAGCGTCTGATACACTGATTCTTTGCAGTGGCTTAGGGGGCAGATATTACATGGAATTGGGAAAACTATCCCTTCGATTACATTTTGGTGTCACATTATGGAATTCCTTTAGTTTTCTCTGCTTTCTCCTTTCAAAAACATAATTCTCCATAAAGCCAGTTTAATGATTTCTGCACATACAATAATATCTTCCAGCACACAGTGGGCCTAACATCTAGAGGGCTTCACTGGGGTGTCCAGTGAGTGAAGACTTCTGTTATGGCAAAATAATGAGGTATGGGCTTTTTATTGTAAAATCCCCCTTGGAATATCAGTTCTCACTATTGTTTTTCTACTTACTCAAAACTAAAGTCCTTACAGTGAACCCTTAAATATAATGAATTCTGTTAAAATAATTGTTTATACTCTATAATTCAAAATCAGTGTCCTTGTTAATACCCAGAAGGTTGATGCTGAACCCAAGCCGTTTTAGAAAAGAGAATAAAACAATAACCATGATTGATAATATGTAGGAGTAGTGTACTTCCTTTTCCCTAATTTATTTTCCAGGTGAATATATGTTAATAGACTTATAAGAATAAGTTTTCCTTTCTCCCCAGTTTGGTCCTATGATATAGTGGCAATGACCTGCCCTTCCATCAGCACACGCTGTGCACATGCATGGACACTAACACGTGTGTACTTGCACACACTTGCCTATTTCGTGATAAGGACTTAGTTAGCTTGCTGGCTTTCATGCTAATTGTTTGTATGTTTCTCCATGATAATTACCAGCTCCTAACATACTACCTATTTACTTACGTATCTTATGTGTCTTGTGTGCTTTCTTCCTTAGGCACTAGAATGTAATTTCCATTGTGGGGATTGACTTCTGTTTATTTGTTCATTGCTTTGTCATCAGTGCCTGGAAGAGTATCGGTCACAATGCAAACACTTGACAAGTATTTGTAAAAGGCATGAATGAATCATACACTAGGTGTCTAACAGTAGGCATTTAGCACTAGGAAGGAAGCCCACCATTACTGTGGTTAAAAAGAAGGAAGTGTTACCAACCACTCAGCTTCTGACCTCCCCTTTCTAATGTAGGGGTTTCTTTAAATTTATTCTTTCTAGCAGGACTGAGATAGCTAACAAGAAATGTTAGCCATTCCTGGCTGGTGACTTCATCTGCCAGTCCCTGCCCTGCCTCTTGACCTGAAGAAAGTCTAGGCAGAAGGATGGCATCTCAGGGCATCATCCATGCAGAGCGAGGGTGATGAGACCTGCAGTAGCCTCCAGTCTGTGACAAGGGTTCAGGCCAGATCCCCTTTGAGAACATTTTGAACTTTAGAACTCTCAAAACCTTTGTCTTTTAAAAGAAAGGAATATCTTCTTTTCAATTATCTATATGAAAAGAGAAAATGAACTCTGTAATTCTTTATTGATATTAGAAAAATAAAAAGTAAGTTATTTTACGCTGACAGTTGCCGGGAAGTTTTTTAGCCACAATATATGTGAAAAATAACATATGTCAGTTACAGACTGATATGATTTGGCTGTGTCCCCACCCAAATCTCATCTTGAATTCCCATGTGATATGGGAGGGACCCGGTGGGAGATAATTGAATTATGAGGGGAAGTCTTTCCCGTGCTGTTCTCATGATAGTGAATAAATCTCACGAGATCTGATTGTTTTATAAAGAGGAGTTCCCCTAAATGAGTTCTCTCTTCTCTTGCCTGCCACCATGTGAGACGTAACTTTCACCTTCCACCTTGATTATGAGGCCTCCCTAGGCACGTGGAACTGTGAGTTCAAAAAAACCTCTTTTTTTTGTAAATTGCCCAGTCTCAGGCATGTCTTTATAAGCAATGTGAAAACGGACTAATAAATGGACTTAATATCAAAGCAAAATGATAATTATAAATGCGTGTGTTGTTTATGACTGTGTTACAATTTGATTCTTATATGGCCACCAAATCCTTTAACTTTAGAAAGCATAACTATATACTTTGACAGATATTAACCAACAAATTTATACTTAAATTGCTCATCCACATCAAAGATCCTCCTTCAGAGAAGGGAACAATGTGTGTGTATACAGGGAATGGAGGAGGAGAGTCATGTTTTCTTGCACACTTGCAGCATAAAAGGATAATATTTTCAGTGGTGAATTATTCTGAAATTTTGGGGCAAAAGTGTTACTTGGAAGATTCCCTTTGAATTTTCTGGGCAATTGGTATAGTATATATCAGTCTCTTTTGCAGTGGTCTTGAAAGCCTACTTATTTTGTTCAGGAAACCTTTTAAAAAAATTTAAGGAGATTTAAGAGCCTATTAGCAAATCACAATAACATTTGTAGTATCATATTTCTATTAATTTATTAAGAGAAAAAGGGGAATTTCCAGATATTTGAAGTTTCATATTTATTTCAAAGTTTGCTTCAAGGAGATGGACTAGAGAAAATCAGACTGTAAAGTTAGACAAGGAAATGAATGACACAAACATGAAAACAAAAGGATAGGGGATATCTGTTTCCAGCCATGATAAGATAATTAGAAGAGAGCTTGTTCTCTTATTGTTAACAACTGGGCAAGGCTGGGTGCGGTGGCTCATGTCTGTAATCCTAGCACTTCGGGAGACTGAGATGAGTGGATCACTTGAACCCAGGAGTTCAAGACCAGCCTGGGCAAAATGAAGAAACCCCATCTCTACAAAAATTAGCCTAGTGTGGTGGCATGCACCTGGAGTCCCAGCTACGCTGGAGGCTGAGGCGGGAGATTGCTCGAGCCTGGGAGGCTGAGGCTGCAGTGAGCAGTGATTGTGCTGCTGCACTTAAGCCTGGGCAACAGAGTGAGACCTTGTCTCAAAAAAAAAAAAAAAAAAAAAAAAAAAAAAGAAAGATAGAAAAAGAAAAAACAGGACAAAATGTGTCAAACAATGATTTTCAGGCACCAGACAACAGACAGAGAAGAATTATGAACCCTCAAAGACAGAAAACAAATGAAGCGAGTCCTATAATCATACTCATTTTCTTCATGGAGACATTTTCCAAACCACAGAATACGAAGGTAAATCTAGGCAGAGCATGGCATTTTCTTTACAGGGCAGAGTTTAGGAGGTCTGGGCAGGCTAAAATATGTAAGTCAAAGTGCCAGAGTAGAAGGAACCGTGGAGGTAAAGCACTTCCTAAATCTGCACGGGGCCCCTTTTAGCTTGTCTCTAAATACCTAGTCACCTCTGTGTAAGGTAAATGTCCATGAAGTCAGGCTTTGCAAAGTTTGACCAGAGAATCTATTACTAAATACTTAGCCACATATGGCACATGCAGAGGATGAAGCTCTATGAGACAAGGCAAAGCATAACCAGAGAGGTATACACTAAATCTCCAGCAATCCCACAGGGCTGGGAGATGTTTAAGTTTTGACCAGGCAGAATGTAGATTCCTCATTGAAAACCTGGGAGATTCAGTAGAAACCCCAGAGAGTTGTGCCTAATAGTAGGGCAAAGCTAGCCTAGAACTAAAGACTACTCTAGATTCATCCTAAGAAGTCCTAAAAATGAGCTTTGAAAAGACCAACCTGATACACAGATAACTTTGTCATATCCAATAGTATTAAGAGAAAGCAACAAAAGCTAGTACTCAACAACATATATTCTATAAGAAGTATCCAATAAAAATGCACCAGACATGTGGAGAAGGAAAATGTGACCATAACTGGGATGAAATTAATCCATACAAACTCGCAGCCAGCCTCTATGATGGTCCCCAATTTTTATCACCTCCTGGTATTTATTACTTTGATCTTTGCACATTGAATTAGAACTGGTCTGTGTGACCAGTGGAGTAGCAGATATGATTCTGTGTGGCATCCTAAGCTAGAGCATAAAGGACATTTCATCTTCCATTCTCTTGGACCACTAGGTCCAGGGGAATCCAGCAGCTGTCAGGGGCCCATATGGAGAGGAACTGGGGTCTCCCACAAATAGCCAGCACAACTTGAGAGTCATGTGAGTTAGCCATCTTGAAAATGGATCTGATTCCAGCCCCAGTCAAACCTTCAGATGTGTGCATTCTCAGCTGACATCTGACTAAATCTCATGAGAAACTTCAACACAGTAAAAACCCATTAAGGCCGAGCATGGTGGCTCACGTCTGTAATCCCAGCACATTGGGAGGCCGAGGTGGTGGATCACTTGAGGTCAGGAGTTCAAGATCAGCCTGGCCAACATGGTGAAACTCCGTCTCTACTAAAAATACAAAAATTAGCCAGGCATGGAGGTGTGTGTCTGTAATCCCAGCTCTTTGGGAGGTTGAGGCAGGCTGATCACCTGAGGTTGGGAGTTTGAGACCAGTCTGGCCAACATGGTGAAACCTCATCTCTACTAAAAATACAAAAATTAGCCAGACATGGTGGGGCATGCCTGTAATCCCAGCTACTCAGGTGGCTGAGGCAGGAGAATCGCTTGAACCTGGCAGGCGGAGTTTGCAGCAGTGAGCCGAGATTGCACCACTGCACTCCAGCCTGGGTGGTGACAGAGTGACATTCCATTTCAAAAAAAAAAAGATGTGGACATATTTGGAGGGTATTATTCTGCCTCTCAAAGTTGTTAAAATAATTAAGTAAAAAAACTGATGAAGTATTTTGTAATGGTTGGACCAGGCTGACAATACCTGAACACATTAGTGAATTTTACCATCTTAAACAGACAGAGTCAGTCATTAAGCACCTCCTGACATATTGGATTGAAAGCTCACAATGCCACCTTGCAAAAACAAACAGCAAACAAAACCAAGCACACATCTGATCAAACCTGTCTTACCCATGTCAAGAGGTCAGAGGAATGTGCTGAAACAGCATAATGCAATCAACAAAAGCCAAAATGTAGGATTCTAACTCTACAGGACAAATGACCTGGTTTCTTTAACAAATAAACTACAAGAGGGGGAAATAAAAAGAGGAGGGAGAATTTGTAGACTAAGAGTCTTAAGAAACACACTAACTATGGACTTTGTTTTGATTCTTATCAAACAAAGGTATTTTTAAAAATATGACTTGAGAAATTTTTAAAATACACACTAAATTTTGTTTAGGGCAGTTTTAGGTTCATGGTGAAGTTGAGCAGAAAGTACAGTGAATTCTCATATAGCCCCTGCCCCCTGACTTTCCCATTTGTTACAGTAGATGAATTTACATTAACACATTATTATCACCTGAATCCCATAGTTTACATTAGGGTTTACTCTTGGTATTGTACATTCTATGGGTTTTGACAAATGCAAAATGACATGTATCTACCATTATAATATTGTACAGAACAGTTTCACTGTCCTAAAACTCCTCTGTGCTCAGCCTATTTATCCCTCCCTCTCCCAAACCCCTGGCAACAATGGATCTTTTCACTGTCTCCAAAGTTTTGCCTTTTCCAGAATGTCCTACTGTAGGAGTCATACAATATGTAGGCTTTTCAGATTGGCTTCTTTCACTTCATAAGATATATTTAAAGTTCCTTCATGTCTTTCATGGCTTGAGAGCTTATTTGTTTTTAGCATGGAATTTTACATATATATATATATATAATTATATAATAATAATAATATATGTACCACGGTTTACCCATTTGCCTGTTGAAGGATGTCTTGCTTGCTTCCAAGTTCTAGAAATTACAAACAAAGCCGCTATAAACACCTGTATGCAGGTTTTTGTGTGGGCACAAGTTTTCAGCACATCTGGCCAAATACCAAGGAATGAGATTGCACAAGGATCTTATGCAAGAAGATAGGCCAGAGCTGGGATTGGACCCCTTTGGGATCTGCTGTGGGATGGAGGCTGGAGAGCCCAAATCGAAGAATCAGAGGGGCACTTTGTTTTCCAACAGGTTTCAGCACAGACGGGACAGTTACCTGACGGCAGCAGGAGCTGAGACCAGGCCTCCTTGGAATGTGCTGTGAGACAGAAGTTGGCAAAGCTATCGGGGAAGCTCAGGCTCTTGGGCTGTGAGATATGGGTGAGTGTCCCTCTGGGTCCTTGCGTGGGCAGTTCTGAGCTGGGCCTCAGCTGAGCGGGGCTAGAGCTGAGCCACAGAGCAACTTTCAGGTTCACTGCCAGAACTGATGTCAGCAGGCAGGTGAGCCTTTTCATCAAGATCCTAGTATGTACAATTCCTCCTGGACTTCTGGAAGACGGTTTTGGTTGCAGGCTCAAGGTCAAACAGGGCTGTAGTCAAGGCCCTTCTGGGACTGGGCCATTTCTGTGCTAGAACTTGGGAACACACTCAGTGGATTAGCTACCTGGCTGTTGGTCTGCAATCTCAAAATGACCCTCATAGGTCTTGGGATCAGCTGGGGTTTCACAAACTCCAACCTGAATAATGAGGCTCCTGCAGAGAGACTTTTGACTGTGAATAGGTATAGAATCTTTATTGGGGGATAGGAGCACGTTACCTTCTATTCCACCATCTTACTAATGTCCAATTATACTTCTTTTAAAACACTTTTAAATGCTTGCCCTAGAGTTTGTAACACACATTTACAATGAATACAAGTCTACTTTCAAATAACATCATTCTGCTTCACTGGTAGTGAAAATATCTTGTAAGAGTAACATATTCCTAATTCTGTCCTTCATTCGTTTAATCATTTCTGCTATTTGTTTCACTTACGTATAAGCTATAATTGCCAAATAGATTGTTGCTATTTTTATTTTGAACAAATTGTTATCTGTTCAATCAGATAAGAATAAAAAATAAAAATTTTCATTTTACCTTCACTTATTCCTTCTACAGTGCTCTTCTTTTCTTTACGTAGATATGAGTTCCTGACCTATATCATTTTCCTCCTTTCCAAAGAACATTAAGATTTCTTGCAAGGCAGGTCTACTGCCAATAAATCCCCTCAATTTTTGTCTCTTTCACTTTTGAAGGATAATTTTGCAGGATACAAAATGCTAGGTTGGTGTTCTGAACTCTCAACACTCTAAATATTTCATGCCACTCTCTTCTTGCTTGGATAGTTTCTGAGGATGAGTTGAATGTAATTCTTATCTTTACTCCTCAATAGGTAAAGTAGTTTTCTCCTTTAGATTCTTTCATGTTTTTCTCTTTGTTTTTCTGATGTTTGAATATGAGATGCTTGGTGTAGTATTATTATTATAATTACTGATATTGTTCCTGTTTGGTATTCTCGGAGCTTCCTGGGTCTGTGGTTTGGTGTCTGACATCGGTTTGGGGAGATTTTAAGTCATTATCGCTTCAGCAATTTCTTCCGTTCCCTTCTCTCTTTCTTCTCCTTCTGGTATTCTCATTATACATGTGTTACAACTTTTGTAGTTATCCCACAGTTCTTTGACAGCCTGTTCTTTTCTTCCCCCAGTCTTTTTTTTCTTTGCTTTTCAGTTTGAGAAGTCTTATGGATATATCCTCAAGCGTAGAAATTCTTTCCTCAGCTGTGTCCAGTCTGTCAATAAGCCTACTGAGGGCATTCTTCATTTCTGTTACAATTCCATTTCTTTTGGATTATGTCTTAGAATTCCATGTCTGCTTACATTACTCTTTTATTCTTGCATGTTTTTGTGAAGCAGGTTTACTGTGTACTGGTTTATCAAGTCGTCTGAGTCCAGTGCGACAGAACATACTCATATGCAACAAGCTACATTAAGTGGATTTATTACTTGTGGATAGGCAACAAGGGACAGCAGATGCCTGGGATTCATTGTGAGTCAGTCCTCCCAAGGCTCAGAAAGCTTCCCGGGATGGATGAAGCCTTAACTGTGAGTGCCCTACTTGTACTGCAGCTGAGGGACTCCAGAAAGCAACTCACCCTGGGTTTTATATCCCAGGGGCAACACTGGGGTATAAAAGCTGTAGCCCTTGGCTGCATATAACATCCCTTTCCTCATTTGATTGTTCCACATTGGGCTGAAGCATTGATGGACATTCTGTTTTTAGAATGGGGCTGGAATGAGCCTGAACTATTCTGGCAAACTCCCCCACATCTCAAGGTGTTGCGTTCCCAGCACATACTACAGTTCTTCTTGAGTACTATGAAGGAGTAAGGGAAGAGGAAGAATGGGGTTGGTCCAAGGACACCTAGAGAACTGTCCTGCAGTGCGCCTCACCTCACTTCCACAAGATATTACCCTTAGCAAAACCAGTCCATATCATATGCTCACCAACCATATGCCCAGATCTGGAGGTGGAGGTTTGTCTCATCAGATTCATGTAACATCTTGATTGACACATCTTCATTCAGTGCAACACCTTTGGGCCATAGCCAGAATACATTTCACTAGGCTCAGGAGGACTACAACCATAAGCATGACCAAGCCTTCCTGGAGTAGTGACCTAGCCCAGAATCCAAACAATCTAGCTAAGAAGTTGCCAAAGAGGTGAAAGAGGAATTCTTCAGGTGTTTCCACTGTCTGTGGCCAGTGAACCTGCTTCTGAATCTTCTTCACTTGTGTTTCCACCATACCTGTGGTATTAATCCAGGTATGGCAGGCAGTACTGCCAATTGCATGCACTCCTCCCAGTTGGATTAAAAGAAAGTCTAGATAACTTCTGTCATCTGAAACAGCCTTCCTGAGGGAGCTGAGGGATGTCTGCTGGGCGGTCAAGGCAGTGACAGTGGAGGAAGCCATATCTGCCATGGTCAGGGACAGATTTCTTATCACTTTTTCCAGAGCACTGACTCTGATGCATGGTCTCAAAGATCTCATAAAGGACATAAGCCCAGAGTCAGTTCTACCTCCTGGAAGGTTCCTAGTAAGTCTGGTGTATGGCTTTGGGCTGCAGGCCCAAATGGGGGCATCTCATTATTCCCAGGGGTGGTATCTTGGGGTACCCCCAGCATATGCAATATGCAAGATCCCTCTGTCTGACAGATTTTCAGGCATGACAATGCCCATCCTGTGGGTTACCGCCAGACCATCTGCAGAGAAAGATGTAGCCCTCGGCTGTACATAACATCCCTTTCCTCATTTTATTGTTCAATGGCCCATACATAGGGATAGATGCACTGGCTTTCACCAACCAAGTCCGATTGATGGCATAGTTGCATGAGCTCAGTTTCTTCCATACAATATTGTTCATGAATCCTACACAGAGGGCTAGCGATAGTCTAGTCTTTGCTTTCATTATCACTACTGGGACAGTTCTAGTCCATGTAATCAAAGGAGTGTGTCCATGAAAGTACCTGCCCACCAAGGTTTTTTTAGTTGTGGTTGTGACATTTTGCCACAGAGTCAGTTAATAGGGCACTTCCGGTTCCCTGTCATGTGGCAGGTGCCAGATCCTTGCTCAGTAAGCCATGCTCAGGTGTTATTGCCTTACACTGTGACAATACTCAGAGAATAATGGTTGATACAGTTTGGTTGTGTCCCCGCCCAAATCTTGAACTGTAGCTCCCATAATTCCCAAGTGTCATGGGAAGGACCTGGTGGGAGGTAATTGAATCATGAGGGCGGGTTTTTTCCTGTGCTGTTTTCATGATAGTGAATGAGTCTCATGAGATCTGATGGTTTTATAAAGGGGAGTTCCCCTGCACACGTTTTCTCTCTTGCCTGCCGCCATGTAAGACGTGCCTTTCTTCTCTTTCACCTTCTGTCATCATTGTGAGGCTTCCCCAGCCATGGAACTGGAATTCATTAAGCCACTTTTTCTTTATAAATTACCCAGACTTGGGTATGTCTTTATTAGCAGCATGAGAACAGATTAATGGTTTAGTTTACCACTGGCAGGAGAGAATTGCTGTGGTCTGTGACAGGAGGAGGTCCAGGGTGGCAAATCCAACACTTTGTCAGGTTGCCTGCCATGGCCACAGCTTGAAAGAGCCCACCAAAGCCCACCAAAGGCACACTCAAGGCTTCTGCTGCCACATCCTTGTGGAAAAGCAGACTGACAGGTTCGTGCCCCACCCCTACCCCTCCCAGGGGGCCCAGGTGTTTCCTACCCATCAGATAAGAATTGGGCTGAGGTGGTATAGTGACCTAGCCTGTCTGTCCCTATCCTGAGGTTGCCACCTCTGAGGGCACCCCTTGCCCTTGCTGCTTAACCCAGACCTTTTGTCCTCATTTGTCCAGTGTAGGAAGAGAAAGGGTGTCCTGTAAAAACTTAATATGCCTGATGACAATGCCCACTTGACTGGAAGGATCAGATGTCCCTAGTGCCCCTAGAGGGACCCTAGCACCCTTGTATTCCTTGGTTTTGTCACCCACCCTTGTGGAATCACATAGAGGGGAGGGGAGGCACCAAGAGGAAGCATTGCCTCCAGATTAGAGTCAGAGAGCCCCCTGTCTGGGGGTACTGTGGCAGCCTGAACTGCAAACCACCCACAGGATATGCTTTCTAAAGTGAAAAAAGAAGAATTGTTGAAAACATGAGGATTTTGCAGGCTCAGGCCAATCAGGCAGCTGCCTGGTCCACCGCGACCCTTACCTAGTTCAGTGTTTCTCAACACGTGTTGCAATGCTGTGTTTTCCTTGTGTTTAGTGCCTACATTGCCCTAGTCAGGTGGGGGTACCACCCCACCAGCAGGTTGTCTTGATGTTCTCTCTTCAGTTGCTGTGTGAATCAGCTGTTCCATCATTTAATGGTTTCACTGGCCTGTGCATAATAGGCTGCATGGAAAGGCCATCATATCCTCTGATCATATCCTCTGAAAGTGTAACCTGTGTCATGTTGCTTGGGCAGTGAAGTATGTTGTTTGGTTAACGGGACATCTCACGGAGTATCCAAAAAACATGACATGTTATCTTAAGGGTGGCTATGGTATTCCTAGCGTCCACATGGGTGACATGTATTTGTCCCTTCAAGACAGGAAGCTGTTGGCATAGTCCTTGTCCTCACACAGGGGATCCTTTAATAGCCTAGTCACTCAGCCACCATTCTCCTGACAATTTAACTAGGCTGCTGGCAATGGCCCGTGAAAATGTAGCAATATGGTGGTAGGGGTGGCCTGCTTGGCCATCACCACTGCAGGTAGTTTGGCCGGTTGGTTGGAACATCTGTATTCAGTCTGAGTCAAAAGATGGCCATCCACCTTTGCAGCCCAATGAACCCTATCTGCTTTTAGTTTTACAGAGCCATCACTAAATGATGCCATATTTTTGGAAGACATGTGTTTGAATCTTGGGCCCTAGGTAGCTACAGGAAGAGCTACAGCATCCCCTGTGAGCAGCTTAGTCTCTTCTGGGAACATAGCCATTTGTTCATGGAGACTACTAGTGCCACTAGAGAGATCTAGCACCCTAGTATTTCTTGGTCCTGTCCCCTAGCCTTGTGCAATCCCATAGAGGAGAAGTACCCTAGGGAAGCATCGCCTTGGTGAGCATACCCCAAGGGAGCTACAGCATCCCCCTCACTTCCTGCTGGACTGGAGTGATTAGCCAGAGGTTAAAGCTTTGAGTTTTCGCAGCTCTTTTCTGAGTATGTGTCCTGCCCTGAGCGTGTGCATGGCTTTAAAATTCCCAGTATATGGATCACCTGAGGTCAGGAGTTCAAGACCAACCTGGCCAACATGGCAAAACCCCATCCCTACTAAAAATATAAAACTTAGCTGGGCGTGGTGGCGCCCGTCTATAGTCCCAGCTACTCAGGAGGCCGAGGCAGGAGAATCGCTTGAACCTGGGAGGCAAAGGTTGCAGAGCGCCAAGATCACTCTATTGCACTCCAGCCTGGGTGACAGAATAAGACTCTGTCTCAAAGCCGAAAAAAAAAAAAAAAAAAAATCCCAGTATATAAAGGTGCTTTTGAATGCCTTAATTTGACAAAGAAACTCTTGGCCCAGCCTATCCTCCCTGGCTTATAGGGCACTATTAAATACCTCAACAGTAATGTTTTGACCCTGATGCTTGTGGGCTGTTCATTTGGCTTACGATGTTTTAAGGAAATTCTTGCTAACTTTTCACCATGAGTGAGTTCTGGGGAAGGTAAAACAAGCATAAGTGCTTTGTGTCAGTCTTCTGATAGCTCATAGACATGTTTAAACAGACAAACTCTCTGTGAATGAGGTCTTTTCTCCCTCTGGAACTAGGAATCTGGGTCCCACACCTGTTAGGAATGAATGTAGGCTACCTTTTTTTTTTTTTTTGAGACGGAGTCTTGCTCTGTCACCTAGGCTGGAGTGCAGTAGTGCGATCTCAGCTCACTGCAACCTCTGCCTCCCAGGTCTTAAGCGATTCTCCTGCTTCAGTCTCCGAGTAGCTGGAATTACAGGTGTGCATGCCACTAGGCCTGGCTAATTTTTGTATTTTTAGTAGAGATGGGGTTTCACCATGTTGGCCAAGCTGGTCTCGAACTCCTGACCTCAGGTGATCCACCCCCCCTTGGCCTCCCAAAGTGTTGGGATTACAGACCTGAGCCACCCTGCCTGGCCTAGGCTACCTTCTTAGGACCACCATCACTATCAAGCCAGGGAGGGGGGTGTGAGACAAAGGCAAATAAAAATGCCACAAAATTTTCCCACCATTTTTAAGTTGCTTTTTTTCTGATTTAGTGTCCACTTGGTTGGTGTAAACCTTGGACCATTTTTCAGAGTTTAATTAGAATCATTTCTAACAGTTTTTGCTTTTTTCAATTTTTTTTTTTTAAATTTTTGTGGTGAAATGGGCTCTCGGAGCTACATTCTACCCCGTTTATGCTGACATCACCCCAAATATTTTTGGTGAGGAAAAGAAACTAATTTGTAATTGACGTCTAGGAGAGAGAACTAAGGAGCGGGAGCCACTGATTGCAAGACAGGAAAAACATGACTAAAGCCTTTAGGCAAGATCATATTTAAATAGCTAACATTTCTAATCATTAATACAACTTCTACACTGTTGCTGTTTTTCACTTTTCCCATCCCATTGGTGTGACGAGTTAAATTCAAGGCCCAAAACCAACAAGTTCCAGGGTAAAAGTGAATTGCTTTGTTACAGTATAGTTTTATTATGATGAATACCTTCTTTAAAAAAACAATATTGGTTTATAGAGTTTAAGATAAAAAAGTAACAAAGTGTTGGTATGGTGGCTTACACCTGTAATCCCAGCAGTTTGGGAGGCTGAGGCAGAAGAATTGCTTGAGGCCAAGAGTTCAAGACCAGCCTGGACAGCACAGAAAGACCCTGTCTCTTAAAAAAAATTAAAACAAAAAATTAGTCAGATGTAATGGCATGACTGTATTCCCAGCTACTCGGAGGCTGAGACAGGAGGATCACATGAGCCCGGGAGTTTTGGGTGCAGTGAGCTATGATCGCACCACTGCACTCCAGCTTGAGTGACAGGGCGCAAATCTGTCTCAAAAAAAAAAGAAAAAAAAAAGAACATAACAAAGATAAACTTTAAAATCAGAAAGATTAATAAAAATCAAAGTGGACAACATACACAGCCTAATTCCAGTAATTAATATAAAGCTTCAATAATGAAGGCAGTGTGGTGGTACTGGGCTTAGAGCAGACCAACAGATCAATGGCACAAAATTAGAACCACACATAAATTGTCAACTGATTTATTTTTTATATAGATTCCAAGTTAATCCTATCCTGAAGGACAGTCTTTTCACAAATGATGCTGAGACAAATGGGCAGCTTTTATGAGAAGGAAACGGATCTCTATCCATACGGCCCAACAAATACATGTGATGGATCACAGGCCTAAATGTAAAATCAAAACTATTAGCTTAGAGAGAAAACATAGATGACTTTATTTGTAACCTTGGAGTAGTCAGTGTATTTCTTAGGATAAGAAAGCACTAACCATGAAAAAATATGATAAATTGGATTTATAAACTTTAAAAATTTTTTACCAAAATATACCATGAACAAAATGTGTAGAAAAGCCTTTGAATGGAAAAATAAATGATAAGATATATTTTCACATATGAATGCATGTAGCAAGTACAATGAAAACAATATTCCATTTATAGTATGAACCATACATACAGTAGTTGAATTTCAGGTATAAATATAAAGTAAAGGGAAAAAATAACAGAAAAGTTGTACCTTGTACTTGATTGTAAAGACTGTAAGAAAGATAACACTTCCTAATTTAGCGAAGATATTTTAATATAGGACTAATTAATTTTTATCAGTATATTTTAAATAATAATTTAAAATGGGATTTCCAAGTCAAGGAAACATGCCCTTGTTGTTAGTTTGTTGACCAATTTTTTTTTTTTTTTTTTTTTCTGAGACGGAGTCTCACTCTTGTCACCCAGGCTGGAGTGCTGTGGCATGATCTCAGCTCACTGCAACTTCTATCTCCCAGGTTCAAGCGATTCTCCTGCCTCAGCCTCCCAGGTAGCTGGGATTATAGGTGCACGCCACCATGCCTGGATAATTTTTGTATCTTCAGTAGTGACAAGGTTTCACCATGTTGGCCAGGCTGGTCTCGAACTCTTGACCTTAGGTGATCCACCCACCTTGGTTTCCCAGTAGTTTGTTGACTATTCTTAATAGTGCATTAAAAAAAATCAGATTGGATTGGGGCAATGAGGAATTATAGAATTGGTCTTTGATTTGTTAGTGGATATTCAAATAAACCTTCCAAAAAAGGTTAAGAATACTGGAATAAAAATTAGGCCATGAGCTGCCCCGAATACCATAACAAGAAACATAATCTTAAAAAATGTTCTGAAGATGTATGCTTTCGCTGAAGCTAAAACACACACCCCTAATATTGTTGAAATTGCACTTTGTAACACTGGGTAGCCTAGAAGATATAATGCCTCAATTGATTTTTGGTTTACTGAGGGCTGAGAACTAGAAATAAATGCATAGGAAATGTGTGCAGAAAAATCGAAAGAAAACCCTATACAAATGACAAGATTAATCATGGATATGGAATCAAGATTGACTTTCCAGAATGCCATGAAACCCGTTACTCCTACAATCACAGAACCAATAGCAAAAGTCACCCACAAGGAACAAAATGGATAAGGGATTAACAATAAGGAAACAATGAACATAGCTGCTGATGCAACCAATACATTTCGAACAGTGTTTTCTATTATTGCAGCATACTGATCAAAATATATAAATGCCTGGTTATATACTATTAAGGGAATTTGACAGTCTTCAGCTATGCGTCGTAATTGGAATAACATTATTTTCTTTTTGGTTGAGGAAGAAACATCTGTTATCTGAATGAAGCCCCGGGAAGAAATGATTTCATTTGATGATGAAATATTAATATCATGCTGAAAATTTGGAAAATTGCTTAAAAAATCAGGAATATTGTTCATAAAAGTATTCTTATCATTAGGATCTTGGCTGTTACCTTTTAAATATTGCACATATGCATCTAACCAAAACTCTGTAAGATTTTTATCTACATAGACATTTTTTTCAAAAATTTTAATACAGTTTTCCAGTTTTTGCCTAACATCTTCATTCCAGTAGTCAACTTTTTTAGTAACAATAACCATAACCCTGGGACCATAATCTGAAAAATAATCTTCCTCTACATCAAAATATGGTGTGATGTAGGAATCGTCACTTGCCAGATTTCGAAGGTCTAAACCTTCCTGCACATGGAAACACCCATATATACTGCTTATGATATACAAAACGTATATAAAGACTACAAAATACTTGGACTCACTGCTTGTGAGAAAGGGGCCAAAATAGTCTCTAAAAAACAAATTCATTGGATGGACATCCGTTCCATGTTCATCTGGGACAGAACCAAATGGGAAACAGCAGAACTTTTTAAATGAGGACCATTTTGGGTCAGCCTTTTTCAACCAGCGTAGGCAGACTACTTCTCTTTTACCATCCAAGGCCATAAATGCTCCAAAACAGGTGATGCTATAAAAATAGCAAAATAACAGGGTCGTTCCTGTATAGATGCAAAAACATTGTACGGACCTAAAAGAGCTCATAACCCCTGTATAGAAGGCCAGGATGTTAGTGATGGTGGTGATTGTAATAGACACTGCCACTTTTGAATAGACATTGGACATCCGCTCTGGTATGTCATCTGCAAGTCTGGTCTTATGCCAGGCAGAAATCATGATAAACATGTCATCGACCCCAACACCTGTAACAAAAAAAAAAAAAAAAAAAAAGAAACAGAATCTTCATCTTCATACATATTACTATCCATTAAAAATTAAACAGCTTGGTTCAAACCATTTTCTTTTTCTATATCTTAAGGTTTTATTTATCTTGTCCAACCCTCTGATTAAATACTACCTTCTCTGTGATGCTTTCCCTGGTTGCCTCTGACTTTACAACAGAACTCATCACTCCTTCCTTTGTAATAAGTCTTTGCTTTGTACATACTCCTATTATGCACGTAGCGCAGTATACTCTACTCTTTGCTTAGGGTGTTTCCATGATGAGGTCAGGAAACCTGGCTAGATGGGTATCAGTCAAAGCAGCATTGGCAATGTGTGTCTTTGATTCCAGTAGATTGCTTGAGAGATCATTTTCTCTTGTAAGATATTTCATGCTCATGTACAGACACATCCAGCCAACATTCTGTTGCTTGAAATATAAGCTGGACTTAATGTGTTCTACAGTGAGCATCTGGCTATCTCTGTGGTATGATTTGAGAGGCACCACATAGTTTATAGACACGCACAGGCACATACACAGATATAGTTTTTCTTCTAGTTTGTTTCTGATACCTAGGATGTTGGTATTCAAATTCCACTTGCCCAGTTCATTGTAATGAGATCAGAAATATGTATCAAGGTAAATCTTAAGAATTCTTTACATATTAATGCCTACTAGATAATTAGTTCCTTTCCTCAGTGATATTTCAGATTGGTTGGAATAGGAGAACATCAGAGAATTTTCAAGTCATGACTGAAGCCTGGGAAAGGGGATTACAAAAAAAAAAGGAACTGGAAAGGGCAGCATGAGCGTGTTGCAGATAAATTTCACCTCCCTCCAATCTCCTACCAGACATGTGAGTAATGAATTGCGTTATGACAGTAGGATGGCTATGATAACAATAGGTGATGGGAATTTTTCAGCTCCATTATAACCTTCTGGGACTACCATTGTATATGTGGTCTGCTTTGTATATGCAGTCTATCTTTGACCCAAACGTCGTTATGTAGTGAATAACGGTATAAGAAAAAAATATTTGACTTTTCAATTAATCAAGGGATGCAAATTAAACCACAAGTGAGACACTTGGTTTTCTTATTAATCAATATGAGCAAGACTGAGGATTTCTGGAGGGTTTTCTGCAAATGAAGACACTCAGTCCACTAGGGAGAAATGGAAACTGGCACACAATTTTTCAGTCCAAGTTTGCAACAAAGCAAAAGACTTAAAAAGGGAATACCTTTGACTGTCAATTCTACTTCTAGGAATTTGTCCTAATTGGACAAATGCTCAAAAGTAGAACAAGTGTGTTCATTTTGGTGTAATTTATAATAGGAAAATATCGAAAACAACATAATCCCATAACAGTATGAGATTGGCCAAATCAAACATAGCGTTAGATTGGAATCATATTCAGTCTTTTTAAAAAGAGGTAGATATTTAATGTTAAACGAAAATTTCTTGTTATAAAATAAGATGTTTGAAATGGAGAGATAGCTACATGTGTATATTTGCATAGAACAAATTCTGGATGGATACACATAGAGATATTAGCAGGAATTATCCCTGAAGGGTGGAATTACAGTTGTTTTCCATTTTTCTTTGTATTTTTGGTAAGTTCAGAATTTATTTTACAGTAAGCATGAGAAAATAAAGATGTTTATATTTTGGAAAGTAAGCATCTTGGAAAAACTAATACTTGGTTTTCTGGGGGAGATAGTGAGTTATGTACTGGATATTAGCTTATTTATTCTAGCTTTTCAAGGCATACCTTCCTCCTACGCACTCACACCTAATCATCCAGTGTACCTCACAGCCATAAATAACTATAGTTAAGACGTATATAATTGATTTAATGTAAGCCATTTTGTAGAGTTTGCATGAAGGCCTGGGACTTTCTTGTATACTACTGTAGACTTTATAAACACTGGATACTTAGGCTACACCACATTTATTTTAAAATATATTTTTCTGTCTTCAATAATAAATTAACCTTAGCTTACTGTAACTTTATTATTTTATAAACTTTTAAGTTTTTAAAAAATGTTTTGGCTTTTTATAACACAGCTTAAAACACAAAAACATTGGACAGCTATACAAAATATTTTCTTTACTTATATCTTTAATCTATAAGCCTTTTTCTATTTTTAAAATTTTTTATTTTTTTTTTTACTTTCTAAACTTTTTATTAAAAACTAAGATACAAAAACACATATGAGCATAGTAGTGCGTGCCTGTAGTCCCAGCTACTCAGGAGGCTGAGGTAGGAGAACTGCTTGAACCCAGGAGCCGAGATTGAGCCACTGCACTTCAGCCCGGGTGACAGGGTGAGGCTCCATCACAAAAAACAAACCAAAACCCACACACATTAGCCTAGGCCTTCATAGGGTCAGAATCATCACTATCACTGTCTTCCATCTCCACATCCTGTCCCACTGGAAGGTCTTCAGGACACGTGGAGTTGTCTGCTATGATAACAATGCCTTCTTCTGAAATATCTCCTGAATAACCTACATGAAGCTATTTTACAGTTAACTATTCTTTTCATAAGTTAGAGTACACTCTAAAATAATGACATAAAATTTAGCATAGTGAACATATAAAGCAGTAACAATTGTTTATTAAGTATTATGTTGTGTACATAATTGTATGTGCTATACTTTCATAAGACTGGCAGAGTTTGTTTACACCAAGATATAAGGAAAGAAAATATTATTGTACAGCTCTCCAATGTGTTTGTGTTTTAAGCTGTGTTATCACAAAAGTCAAAGAGTGTAAAAAATCTTTAAAGTTTATAAAATAATGAAGTTGCAGTAAGCTAAGGTTAACTTATTATCGAAGAAAGAAAACTACATTTTAAATAAAGGTAGCAATAGCTTAAGTGTCCAGTGTTTGTAAAGTCTGCAGTAGTATACAGGAATGTCCTATACCTTATGTTCACTCAACATTTATTCACTGACTTACCCGGAGCAACTCTCATTCTTGCAAGCTCCATTCGTGATAAGTACCCTGTACAGGTGGACCATTTTTTATATTTTCTACCATATTTTTACTGTACCTTTTCTATGTTTAGATATATTTAGATATACAAATACTTACCATTGTGTGACAGTTACCTACAGTATTCAGCATAGTAACATGCCGCACAGGACTGCAGCCTAGGAGTAGGAGGCCAGCATAGCTGAGGTGCGTTGTAGCATATACAATTGAGGTTTGTGTAAGTAGACTCTAGGAAGTTTACACAACGACAAAATTGCCTATGGAAGCATTTCTCAGACCCTCAATGTTAAGTGATACATGACTGTATTTTTAGTGATTCGTATTTTGTTTTTTACATGTGAACTGCTGTTCACGTACATGGTCTGTTTTTCCATTAGGATACTCGATCTTTCCACCTCTAGAGATATCCAGTTCAATTTCATTTCCCTGTTTCCTGGCACCTCATTTGTGAACTGTAGAGCCACCTCAATACAGTTCTTTCCCTTATATCCCCTACCCTGCCACATACACAGTGTGTAGCCTCCCGTTTGGTTTTACTCACCTAGAATAAGAAATGGCGAATTGGCAACTATGATGACAAATGGCACCCCAATGTGCAACAGCAGGCCAAAGCCGCTCACCACTGCCAAGAAAGCAGAAATCACTCCAAAGGCTGCAACACACATTTTGTTTCGTATGCAGTCCAACCTGCAAAGTTGGAGGGAAAAATCATAGAATCTGTGGTGGCAGCTTTCATCAATGGATAACATTTTTGACTTGGACACGTAGTCAAAAATCTCTAAGGCAATAATTTCCACACGTATCTTCTGGAGACCTTTAATTGCCAGGGACAATCTCAGACCAATTAAAAAATAAATAAATAAATAAAAGGAAAGAAAGGGAGCAGAAAAGTTAGAAATCTGTAAATCTGTACTTCTACCAACTTTCCTACGTGTGATTCTTTGCAGCCAGCCAGGCACTAAGTCACTGACTGGCATTTTGGAGCCACAAAGAAGTACTAAAACACTGCTAATGGCTAATTCCACTCTGATCTTCAGAAGGGTGTGAATGGAATATAACAGGTAATGAAGAGCAAACTGCACTAGAGAAAGAACATATAAGCAGTTATCTTTTCACCTATTGCTGATCTCTAACTAGCCACAACACAACATTAAATGCCTCCTGTATTTCAAAGCTAGTACAATGTGTATTGTTGTTAACATACAGTAGGAAAGTCTTCTTTCAAGTTACTTTCAGGATTCTTCTCTACTGGTG
The DNA here is from genome assembly GCF_043159975.1 of Macaca nemestrina. Lineage (NCBI taxonomy): Eukaryota > Metazoa > Chordata > Mammalia > Primates > Cercopithecidae > Macaca > Macaca nemestrina. Next base: position 116,679,950 of record NC_092133.1, on the reverse strand, counting down.
AAGTGGATTCTGTGGAAAAGTTGCTACGAATTTGGAAAAAATTAAAATGCGCTATATTTTAAATGACCCAATCTGTGCCTGTTTCCTTGGCAAACCAACAGGAATGGGACTATATACAGAATATTTTAAAGTATGATTCAGTGCTTTACCTCCTCAACAACCATAACGTTACCTTTTAAAATATTGGCAACAACCTCTGGCTTTAGATTTTACTTGTTAAAAATTGCTTCAGAACAAATGACTGATACCTGCATTCAGATATTCTAGTGGGGGAGAGAAACTAACTTGGGAATTAAAGTCTAGGAGCTGAGGAACTGGAACCACTGGTTTCTTTTTTTTTTTTTTTTTTTTTTTGAGACGGAGTCTCGCTCTGCCGCCCAGGCTGGAGTGCAGTGGCCGGATCTCAGCTCACTGCAAGCTCCACCTCCCGGGTTCCCGCCATTCTCCTGCCTCAGCCTCCCCAGTAGCTGGGACTACAGGCGCCCGCCACCTCGCCCGGCTAGTTTTTTGTATTTTTTTAGTAGAGACGGGGTTTCACCATGTTAGCCAGGATGGTCTCGATCTCCCGACCTCGTGATCCGCCCGTCTCAGCCTCCCAAAGTGCTGGGATTACAGGCTTGAGCCACCGCGCCCGGCTGGAACCACTGGTTTCAAAACAGCAGGAACATGACTAAAGACCTGCAGGGGAGATCACATTTAAATAGATAAAATTCTTCTTGCTAATAAAATGCCTGTACTGTTATTGTATTTCACTTTTTCTCAACCTGGTACTATGAATTTAGGTCAGGGCCCCAAGTCAACACACATATACATATAAATTCCAGGGCAAAAGTAAATTGCTTTGTTATAATAAAATCTCTTATTATAATTCTTTTTTTTTTAGACAGACTTTTGCTCTTTTTGCCCAGGCTGGAGTGCAATGGTGCGATCTTAGCTCACTGCAACCTCTGCCTCCCAGGTTCAAGTGATTCTCCTGTCTCAGCCGCCCAAGTAGCTGGGATTACAGGCATCCGCCACCACACCTGGATAATTTTGTATTTTTAGTAGAGATGGAGTTTCACCATGTTGGCCAGCTGGGCTCGAACTCCTGATCTCAGGCGATCTGCCTGCCTCGGCCTCCCAAAGTGCTGGGATTACAGGCATGAGCCACTGCGCCCGGCCTATTATAATACATTTTTAAAACAACAATATTGGTTGATAGGATTTAAGATAAGAAAGTAAAAGAAATGAATTTCAAAATCAGAAAGATTTTGGATAAAAGGTATATATGACAAGGTTATGCCCATTCCTCCTTTTCTTAGCTGTGAATTTTTCTTAGGATAGGGGAGTGAAGTATAGTATTGACTACAGAGACTTTGGCTAGATATAAATAAAGTTCAGTACTATCTGTGGTTTCAGGCATCCATTGGATGTCTTGGATAGTATTCCTGTGGAAAGGCAGGGTATTACTATACATGAAATAGCATGAACTATAATTAAGTTCAATTTAGAGCATAGGCTTTTGGAAAAGTCTTATTTAAGTGACTTCATTGCAAGACAATAAATATAGAATCCTGAAATATGTTTGAATATGTGTCTTAAATGAGCTAAATGCGTGTATGCAAGGTATAACCTTCATATATGAGTGTGTGTGAGACAGGCAAAATGGGGATAAGTACTAGAACTGTCTAGGAAGCTCCACCCAGAGCAGACATAAGAGACCCTCTGTGATAAGGGAAGAGGGGGAGTGAGAGGTGTCCAGGGAACTTATAAAAGCACTTGTAGGCGGCCGGGTGCAGTGGCTCACGCCTGTAATCCCAGCACTTTGGAAAGCCGGAGGTGGGCGGATCATCACCTGAGGAGTTTGAGACCAGCCTGGCCAACACGGCGAAACCCCGTCTCTACTAAAAATACAAAAATTAGCCGGGTGTGGTGGCGCATGCCTGTAATCCCAGCTACTCAGGAGGCTGAGGCAGGAGAATCGCTTGAACCCAGGAGGCGGAGGTTTCAGTGAGCTGAGATTGTGCCATTGTACTCCAGGCTGGGTGACAGAGTGAGACTCCATCTCAAAAAACAAAACACAAAACACCAAACAAACACTTGCCAGAGGATCAATTTCATATTCAAGACCAGAGAAGACATATGTTAGACTGTCGTGGCAGCATTCATATCTTAAGAATTTTTCAATTCCATTTCTCCTACTCTTTGAGCATGCTCCAGTCTGTGAACCACTCAGCAAGGTGGATAGTAGGAGAAGTGACAGGAGAGGCCTGGAATATCCCTTTTTCCCTATTAAAGGCTATTCCATGTAGCACGCTCCAGCTAGGAGAGGGGGAAAAACCTTAGCTTCAAATCAAGTTACCACTTTTGTTTATGACATGAACATGAACATGGACATTTTAATTCTGACTGGAGGACTTTTTGTCTTGCTTATGAATTACCATAACATAGGGACTGCCTGAATTTTCCTGAGGCAGAGGAAGAACTTGCTCTACCTAGTAAACTAACAGGAAACAAAGGGAGACAAAAACACAACTGCTTTATGTTTATACCTTATGAGTCTTGTGTTCAATATGGTGGTTACATAAGCATAGAAGAGTCTTTAGAGACAACTATAAATCATTTTCCAATTCTCTTATTAAATATTTTTCTGCGTTATTGTCCAAATCATTTGTAAAGATATGTAAGAACTGACTAGAATTTGTATTTTCAAAACCAACTATCTATCTAGTAGAAAAGTTTTGTCAAACCAATTATTAGTAACATGTAGACTGAATTTTTAAAATGCTTTATCCTACTAAGTTTAGTAGACTGAATTTTGCGGGGTTTTTTTGTTTCTTTTTAAAGTTTCTTTGTTTCTAAGGGATGTGGTCCTTCTTTCCAGGGTAACAAAATTATGAGGTAGTTTATTGACCCAAAGAGGTCCCCAATGTCTTCACATCCCTTTACCTACTGAGACTTCATCTTTCTTTTCCATACATCTAAATAGTTAAATTATATTATTTGTCCCTAAACCTACCTACATGTAAGAATCAGCTAGAGAAATTTCTGAAATACAGATTTCCAGATTTAACCCCAAGATATTTTAATTTGGTAGGGTGGTGCCTGAGAATATCTGGTTTATGGCTCTCTGGGTGACTCTGATGTAAATTAATTAGAATATAATCTATGGGGTTCCTCCTACATCTAAATTCTGTTGTTTGATGATATCTTTCATATTTTAGTTTGAACTCAAACAAGAACACAAACTACCCTTAATGCCTAGAGAACAATTTTTAAGTGCTTAACAAGGTAAACTGCACATTAGAACAATGGAGACACTTAAGTCAATTAAATTCGAACTTAATTTTTTATGAAGTGAAAAGTACTATTTTAAATTAGTAGAAATAGGACGTGCTTCCTGGTTCCACCAACTTATCTGCCTTCCAAATGGAACAATTAATCGTAACTGATGCAATATGTTAGGTAAAAAAGATACGCCAAATCAAACAAAACTGGCCACAATTTCTTTTACTATTCCATTCGATTAGACACTATTGCTGATGGGAAAAAATGTTTTTAAAAATCACCAGGCTTAAAAAATGAGAGTTTAGCACGGGATGTCAGGAAAAATGGTAGAATAAGAAGCTCTTGTCCTCTCAAAGAATTATCCAAAAAACAAGCAGAAACTGTCAGAAGCAATTTTATGAACCCTGGAAAAAGTGAGAGCAACCAAGCGAGTGATGAACCAAAAAAAAAAAAAAAAAAAAAAGGAAAAAGAAAAAATCGCCTCCCTTTCTGGCATGGTGGCAGTGTTAAGGTAGCAGGGGTGTTAAAGTGGCCACAGTCCCAAAAGCAGAGGCAGTATTAAAGTGATGACAGCCTGAGTCCCAGTGTCAGAGTGTTTCACCGGATCTGGAGGGGGAAGAGCGAATTTTACTCAAGAAATATTGTATATGAAAGTTAGCTGGGTGTGGTGGCACATGCCTGTAATCACAGCTACTCAGGAGGCTGAGGCAGGAGAATGGATTGAACCTGGGAGGCAGAAGTTGCAGTGAGTGGAGGTTGCGCCACTGCACTCCAGCCTGGGTGACAGAACAAGACTCCATCTCAAAAAAAAAAAAAAGTATATATATATATACACACACACACACACATATATATAAAATATGTCTGGCTACACAAAGGACTCATGCAAGGTGCTCCTTTCTGTTTTGCTTAACTCAAAACTCAGGTTGAAAAAGGTGGCAAACATTGCAACCTGAATTAACAACCCTCAGATGGCTGGGGCAAGAGATCACACCCCAAATGTACAAAACACTAAGACAAAAGATGGGGAGCATTTCTCTGAGAATTTAGGACATTGAAAAGCAACTATGCATACTGGGGAATTTAGAAAGTTACTATAAACAGTAACTAACTTGTATGAAGAAATAAAAATATCCAGTAAAAGGAAATGCATGGACAACTATAAAAGCAAGTATTATTGTACTTTTGGTTGTAACTCCACATTTTATTTTCTATAGAAGTTAAAAGACAAATGCATAAAAAAAACTGTAAATCTATGTTATAGGGCATACAATATATTAAGGTGTAATTTGTGACAAAGAGGAGAAGAGGTTCTTATATGGTTTTGGATTAAATTGGTATCAATTCAGTACAGACTATTTTAAATTTAGGATGTTATATAAAATCCCCATGGTAATCACAAAGAAAATCTCTAAAAATATCACAAAAGGGGATGAAAAGAGAATAAAAACAGCTCACTAGAAAAATATAAACTAAACATAAAAGAAAGCATAATGGAATGTCACTGTGATAGAAATCTTACCTGGTGCAGTATAATTCCCAAGTGTATTGTATACCAGAAAAAAAAAAAATGCAATGTGGCGGCCAGGCACGGTGACTCACGCCTGTAATCCCAGCACTTTGGGAGGCCGGTGCGGGTGGATCACGAGGTCAAGAGATCAAGACCATCCTGGCTAACACGGTGAAACCCTGTCTCTACTAAAAATACAAAAAATTAGCTGGGCGTGGTAGCGGACACCTGTAGTCCCAGCTACTCGGGAGGCTGAGGTAGGAGAATGGCATGAACCCAAGAGGCAGAGCTGGCAGTGAGCCGAGATTGTGCCACTGCACTCCAGCCTGGGCGACAGAGCCAGACTCTGTCTCCAAAAAAACAAAAGGAAATGTGGCTAGGCATAGTAGCTCATGCTGCACCCACCAGTGGGGGTGGCTCACAATGTAATCCCACCACTTTGGGAGGTTGAGGTGAGAGGATCACTTGAGGCCAGGAGTTCAAGGCCAGCCTAGGCAACACAGCAAGATCCTGTCTCTACAAAAAATAATAAAAATTAGCCAGATGTGGTGGCATGTGCCTGTAGTCCCAGCTACTCAGGAGGCTGAGGTGGGAGGATTGCTTGAGTTTAGGAGTTCAAGGCTGCAGTAAGTTACGATTGTGCCGTTCCACAGCAGCCTGGGCAACAGGGAAAGACCCTGTCTGAAAAGAAAAAAGAAATGTGAAAAAAATAAAGCATAATAGAGGAAATGAAGGACAAAAAAGTGATAAGACAGATAGAACATAAAAAAGTTAAAAGTTCTTTCTTGTCAGCAATTACCTTAAATGTAAATAGATTAAACTCTCCAATCAAAAGACAGGTTGGCAGAATGGATAAAGCAACATGATCTAACTATATGCTGTTTACAGACTTACTTTATCTCCAAAAATATAAGTAGATTGAAAGTATATAAAAAGATAACTCTACACAAATAGTAACCAAAATAGAGCAGGAGTGGCTACACTAACATCAGGCAAAAAAGACTTAGAGACAAAGGAGTACATTATATATTGATAAAAGGGTCAATTCCCCAAGAAGCTATAACAACTGTAAACATATGTGCACTGCATAACAGAGACCCGAAATATATGAAGTAAATATTGACAGAAGTGAAGGGGGGGATAGAGCACTCTACAATAATAGCTGGAGAGGACTAGGCATGGTGACTTACACCTATAATTTCAGCACTTTGGGAGGCTGAGGTGGGTGGATCACTTGAGGTCAGGAGTTTGAGACCAGCCTGGGCAACATGGTGAAACCCCATCTCTACTAAAAATACAAAAATCAGGTGAGCATGGTGATGCACACCTGTAATCCTAGCTACTCGGGAGGCTGAAGCAGAAGAATTGCTTGAACCTGGGAGATGCAGGTTACAGTGAGGCAAGATTGTGTCCCTGCACTTCTGCCTGGGTGACAGAGTAAGACTCCATCTCAAAAAAAAAAAGAAAAAAGAAAAAAGAAAAAAAAAAGCTGGACAATGCAATATACCACTTTCATCAATGCATAAAACATCTGAGCAGAATATCAATAAGGACACAGAGAAATGAACAACACTACAAACCAATTAGACCCTATGGAAATATATAGAAGACTCAACCCAATGACAGCAGAATATACACTCTTCTTTAGTGCCCATGGAACATTCTCCAGGATAGATCATACATTTGACTGTAAAACAAGTCTGAACAAATTTTAAATGATTGAAGTTATACAGTGTATGTTTTTCTAACCAACAATAGAATAAAGCTAAAAATCAACAATAGAAGGAAAACTGTAATATTAACAAATCTACAAAAATGTAACAATACACTATTAAACAATCAAGGGACATTAGAAAATAGTTAAGAATGAAAATGAACACACAACGTAACATAACTTATGGGATACAGTGATGATAGTGCTCAGAGGGAAATTTATAGCTGTAAATACTTACATGAAAAAGAAAAAAGATTTCAAATCAATAAATTAACACCTTGTGGAGCTAGAGAAAGGAGGGAAAACCAAACTCAAAGCTAACAGAGGTGTCTTAGTCTGTTCTGCCCACTGTAACAAAATAGACTGAGAAACTTATAAACAACAGAAAATTGCTTCTTACAGTACTCGAGGCTGCGAAATCCAAGGTCAAGGCCAAAGATTTGGTGTCTAGTGACGGTTTGCTCTTTGCTCCATAGATGGTGCCTTCTTGCTATGTCCTTACATGGTGGAAAGGGCTAATAATCTCCCTCCGAATTCTTTTTAAGAGTATCAGTCCCATTCTAATCACCTGTCAAAGACCCACCTCATATTACTATCACACCAGGAATTAGGTTTCCACACAGGAATTTTGGGAGGACACAAACATTCAGGCCACAGGAAAAAGGAAGGAAAGAGTAAAGATTAGAACAGAGGTGAATACAGAATAGAAAAACAATAGAATGAATCAATCCAAAAGTTGGTTACTTGAAAAGATCAACAAAATTGATTAAATTTTACTTAGTGTCACAAAGAAAAAGAGAAGACACAAATAACTAAAGTTGACATGAAAGCGGAGACGTTACTACTGACCTTATAGAAATAGAAAAGTTTATGAGAATATTATCAAAAACTGTATGTCAACAAACTGGATAACCTAGATGGAATGCACGAATTCCTACAAAAACACAAATGATCTAAACTGACTTAAGGTGAAATAGAAAATCTCAAGACCTGTAACAAAAGATTAAACCAGTAATAAAAAAACTCCCAACAAAGAAAAGTCCAGGACCAGATTTCACTGATGAATTCTACCAAACATCTAAAGTGGAGGTAACAGGAATCCTTCTCAAACTCTTCCAAAAAATTGAAGAGGAGGGAACATTTCTTAACTCACTCTGGGAGACCATCATTACACTGACACAATGCTAGACAATGACATCATAAGAAAAGAAAACTACAAACCAATAGCTCTCATGAATATAGGTGCAAAAGTCATTAACAAATACCAGTAAGTCCAATCCAAAGCATATTAAAAGGATTATACATCATAGTCAGCAGGGATTTATCCCAGAAAGGTCATTGGGAGAAAGTCAATCAATGTAATATACCATATTTATAGAACAAAGGACAACAACCACATGATCATCTCACTAGATGTTTAAAAGGCACTTGACAAAATCCAACACCCTTGCATAATAAAAACACTAAAAAACTAGGAATATGAAGGAAAATTCCTCAAAATAGTAAAGACATTTATAAAAATAGTAAAACTAACATCATGCTCAAGGGTGAAACAATGAAAGCTTTCCTCTAAGATCAGATCAGATCAGAAACAAGACAGAAAAGATGTCCCACTTCCCCATTGATACGCAATGTTGTACTGGAAGTTGTAGCCAGAGCAATTAGAAAAAAAAAATGTATAAATAAAAAGCATCTAAATTAGAAGGGAAGAAATATAACTCTCCCTCCTCAGAGATCACATGATTGTATACCTGAAAAATACCAAAGAATCCAGAAGAAAACTACTAGAGTTAATAAATTCAGCACAACTTCAGGATACAAGATCAACACCAAAAAATTAGTTGTGCTTCTATACATATGCAATAAACAATCCAAAAAGGAAATTAAGAAAGCAATTCCATTTAAATAGCTCTAAATGAATGAAACACCTAAGAATAATTTTAACCAAGGAGGTGAAGAATCTGCACACTGAAAACTACCAAACAAGGTAAAAGAAACTTAAAAAGACCTAGATAAATGGAAAGATCCTTAGTTCCTGGGTTGGTAGACTCAATATTGCTAAAATGCCAGTCCTACTCAAAACAGTCTGCAGATTCAACACAATCCCCATCAAAATTCCAACAGCCATTTCCCCCCAAGAAATAGAGAAGCTGATTCTTAAATTCATATGGAATTGCAAGGAGTCTCGATGATCTATGTAATCTTGAAGAAGAAGAACGAAGCTGAAGGAATCAGTATTATTCAGCCATAAAACGCAATGGGGTTCTGATACATGCTACAAGGATGAACCTTGAAAATATTATGCCTAGTGAAATGAGCCAGTCACAAAAAGACAATTATATGATTCCACTATATGAAACCTTTAGGAAAATTCACAGAGACAAAGTAGATTAAAGGTTAACTGGCACTGGGTGGGGGTGGTGGTGGTGGTGATGGGGAATTTATTGCAAAATGGTAACAGAGTTCCTGTTTGGGATGATGTAAAATATTTGAAAACAGATAGTTGTGATGGTTGCACGCCAGTGTGGATGTAATTAATGCCACTGAATTGTACACTTAAGAATGGCTAGAATAGCACATATGTCATATATATTATAATATTTTACCATAATAAAGTATTTTTCATAAAGTAAGAGATTTAAAAACTAATCAAAGCTTTTTACCTAAAGCATGACGTGACTGCAAACAGAATGATGAGAACGTATGCCAGGTGAAACACAGGGATCACAGTCATAGAAGTTGCCTGAAATTCCAGTTGTCTGGAAAGTGATGTAAAGTGGACCACCTGCCACAAAAATATACTCAGATAAATAACTTTTAATTACAATATTTGTGTGTGAGTTACAAAAACTATTGAAACACTTTATTTTAGTGATGAAACAATATGTTAAAATTCAGCAAAAGATAGAAATACATGGATTATGACTTCAGAATAGAGAAAACAATGTCAATTTGCTTCTTTCCACACATCTATAGATTCCTCAAGTTTCTTGCAAATTCAAAGTTTAAATAAAACTCCTGAATAAACAAAATCTGAATTTTATATAAAACTTTGAAATCTTTTTTTTTTTTTTTTGAGACAGGGCCCTCAACCTCCTGGGCTCAAGTGATCCTCCTGCCTTGGCCTTACAAATAGCTGGGACTACAGGTGTGTGCCACCACGACTGGCTAACTTTTGTATTTTTTTTGCCAGGTTGCCCCAGCTAGTCTTGAACCCCTGGACTCAAGCGGTCTACCTGCCTTGGTGTCCCAGAATGCTGGGATTACAGGTGTGAGCCGCCACGCCTAGCCTGAAACTGGTTAATCTTGTTCTCATTAATAGCTGCAGAAATTAGCAACTTTTTCTTTTTTTTTTTTTTTTTTCTTTTGAGGCGGAGTCTCGCTCTGTCGCCCAGGCTGAAGTGCAGTGGCCAGATCTCAGCTCACTGCAAGCTCCACCTCCCGGGTTCACGCCATTCTCCTGCCTCAGCCTCCCAAGTAGCTGGGACTACAGGCGCCCGCCACCTCGCCCGGCTAGTTTTTTGTATTTTTTAGTAGAGACGGGGTTTCACCGTATTAACCAGGATGGTCTCGATTTCCTGACCTCGTGATCCGCCCGTCTCGGCCTCCCAAAGTGCTGGGATTACAGGCTTGAGCCACCGCGCCCGGCCGCAACTTTTTCTAAATTTGTATTAGGTTGGTGTCTTTTACTATTTCAATTGCATAAATATTTCAGGAGGGCCTGGCCTTTGAAAGCTCTTTCCAGCAGGTGTCTCTTTCACTAGGGCTTATTTATACATCTTTATTAATAGAGTTGCAGATCCACCAATAACTGAACAGCTACTATGTACCTCACACTAAGCCAGGGGCTGCTTTGTATGTATCTAACTTGAAAAATGCTAAGCTAGTTATCTTCTTAACACTACAGAACTTTTACTTACAAGACGGTTTGTTTTTTAATCCCAGTGAGCTCCAAGCAAGTTTTAGGGGCTCCCCCAAACCAGTGAAGAATTTAACTAAAAGTAGAATTTCAGAATACTGTAATTTGATTAGAAACCAAACCCCAAAATTAAACATGAAGATCAATGTCTGTACCGAACAGGCCCATTGGGTGGACGAAAGATTTGTGTTATCGACTAGAATGTTACTCAGGATTCACGATTTCTGGCATCTGTCGGTGTTAAGAAAATTGGATTGAGTACCAAATATGGTAGAGCACACCCAGCCTAGAGGCAAGGGCTCCATAAAGTAGTCAGGAGGTGCTTTTGTTAGGGTTCTGGGGAGCAAGTCTTCCTCGTCCCTCTGACCTTCTCCTGGCCTCCCTGTAAACCCAAACCACCAGGTACCTCAATTTTCTTCAAGGCCAAGGTGTTCGTAATGTTGGTAAATTGGTCGAGGAAATGGGTGAGCCACTGCTTGCTCTGCACCCTGTCCTCAGGGTCCTCGGTCTTCAGGTAGTACAGCAGCCGCATGGCTTTGGCCCGCAGGAGTAAGTGGCCCATTCCTAGGCTGCCCCCCAAGATGCGTCCTCCGAAGAAGCCGGTCAGGTAGAGGGGATGCCCGCCGTGGTGGTAGATGGGGAAGGAGATGCTGCTCAGGTTGAGCGTTTTGTCCACCTGCCAGGCGTGCAGGAGCGGGTTGGGGCGCACGCAGAGCGCCCTGTACCTCGCGCACACCTGCTGGTACTGGATCTGGCTTCCGTCTTCCTGCGCCACACGCAGATCCTGCACCGCGCCGTCCAGTTTGCTGACTTCTGCAAAGGTGGCCGGGTCCAGCAGTGAGTCGCTGTAGGAGACCACCAGAAGCGAGGCGAAATTGGCTTCGGTGCTCCTCCTGGAGGCGGAGAAGCGGTAGGAGTCGTTGGTGGTGAAATGGCCCTGCACGAAGCGCCGCTCCGCCTTGGCCGGGCCCCCCACCGGGGTGTACTGCTCCTCTAGGTCTTCCTCTTCCTCTTCGGGTAGGTACAGGAAGCCGGTGCCCAGCGCCGCTGTCAGCATCAAGGGCGCCAGCAGGAAGATCCAGGGGTGCGCGCCCACCTGCCACCCCAGCCACTGGAAGGCGCGGGACAGCGGCGCCTCTAGGCAGTCGGTGTGACAGCGGTGCCGGTGCCTGCAGATGGCCCTGGGTTCGGGAGTTTCCTCCTCTGGAAGGGGTGCATCGTCCAGCTCCAACCGCGGGCGGGGTGCATCATCCAGCACCGACGGCCGGGGGGATGCATCGTCCCCCTCTGGGAGGGGTGCATCGTCCCGCTCCAACGCCGGGCGTCCTGGGGTTTCGGGGGGTCTCGGGGATGCCAGGGGTCCCAGGGGTGGCTGGTTGCCCTCGGACTCCGATTCCTCAGATTTCTGGTACCACTCCGGGCCGGTCGCCGAGTCCTGCTTGGTGAGCTTGGGCTTCTGCTCTGGGCTCGGCCTGGGCTCGGGCTCCACCCAAGGCATTGATTCTTCCTCTAAGGAAGCGCAGGAGGGACAGCAGGTGAAAAGTAGCTGCGGAGATCCCACCAGACGGTTTCCTGGCCCCACCCAACGCTTTCCTGGCCCCACCCAACGGTTTCCTGGAGGAATTCTAGGGGAGTTTGGCTCCAGCCGCGCGCCAGAAGCGGAGGCTGCATTGGGAGCACGTGCTTTGCCCCGTCGCCCAACTAATCTGAAATGTGTTTGTGGTGTCCCTGGTTTCTCAGGGGTTCTGCACATACAAGGAACGCTTCTTTAAGGTCATCAAATGTGTGCCTATCCTATGGGACTCGCAATTCATTGGGAGAATTTGGGTGTTTCTTCCACGCACACAAATGGTACAGAAATTCCACGTGTCCTGAGTGACAGATTTTACCTTTCTTGGCGTTCACCCAGTAGCAGTTTCGGGTAAGACTTTTGTGAACCTGACGCACTTGACTTAGTTATTATTTTTATTTTCTGTCCACAAGTGTAACATATACATACATTCTCCTAGTAAAAAGAAGTAAATGCATAGAATGAAAAGTGGGGAAAAAAATCAAAATCTTGCACTCCCATTCCTCTTGAAAGAAGTGTTAAAAAGTGGGTCTGCATCCTTACCAACCCTTTCTATGCATATACATGCATATCAAAGATATAGCAGATATACCTTTTTCATAAATACTACTGCACTATTCGTGTTATGTAGATTACATTTTTCATCTACAGTGGCAGAAGATTTGAACATGTCAGTGCATATGGATTTATCTTATTTTTTTGAACTGCTCTATGCTTTTCCAATGTATGGATGAAATATAATTTAGCTAGAATCTTATTGATGGACCCATACATTGTTTAGTCATTTGCTTTTATAAACAGTGCTCAGTAAATAAATATCATTTTTTAAACCTGTACATAAGAACCGTATCTGTGAGAAATAATTTTTTAGAGTGGATTCACTAGGCCAAAGGATAGGTTTTTTAAAATTTTTAGAGCTATGAGAAATTAAAATCCAAAGAAGTTGTATTGATTTATACCCTCATAAGCAATATACCAATTTGCCATAGCCTATCCTACAATGTCAGCAAAGTGGTTTGTGCCAGTGGTATCTTACTTTGGTTTAATTTTGAATGTACTGCTTAGTATCCTTATCTTTCCTTTTTGAGTAAACTATCATATCTTTTGCATGCCTATTCCATTAAATAGTTTTCCTATTGGATTTTAGGATTTTCTTCTTGATTTGTATGTTAAAGAAATGACCACTTTTCTTGTGGTCAGAGTTACAAGCCTCCCCTCTCCCCTCATTTTTCTTATTGCCATGGCTTATTTTTGTAATTTAGTTAATGTATACTTTTCTTTCATGAATCCCATTTTTTGTCATAATAAATTTTCTTTTTTTGTGATTATAATTGCTGTGGTTTGAATGAATGTGTCCCTCCAAAATTCAAAGGTTGGAACCCAAACCCCAATGTGATAGCCTTTAGAGGTGATTAAGTCATGATGGTAGACCTCTTGTGAATGGGATTAGTGACCTTATAAAAGGGCTGGAGATAACTAGCTAGGCCTTTTTGCCCTTCCTCTCTTTCGCCGGGTGAGGACATAGGCGTCCTTTCCTCCAGAGGGTGCAGCCACATGGCACCAACTTGGAAGCAAAGACTGGGCCCTCCAGACACCAAACCTGCCAACATCTTGATTTTGGACTTCCCCCATCCAGAACTGTGAGAAATAAATTCCTGTTGTTTGTAAACAGGATCTCAGATATTTTGTTATAACAGCACTAATGGACTAATACAATAATTATCTGCTTTTTAAAAATTTAAATATTAATCCCTCTGAAATTTATTTTAGTTTAATGTAAGCAGTTAAGAATCAATGACATTAAGGGATTGTTGTCAACTAAAAACTGTGCTACCGTTTCCATCATAATATGGAATTGTAATTGAAATATGGCTGTCCAGTCAAGGATTACATTTTCGAGTCCCCTTTGTTCCCTTGTGTGGCCTTGTGACCAGTAATCAGCTACAGAATGTAAGTGGAAGTGATGGGTGTTACTTCCAGACCAAGACCTTTAATAATTGCTCTGTCTCATCCCATCATCTAGACATAGGTGACAGAGGAACCTACTTGAACTGTGGTATATAAGCTGGCAGGAACCTGGGTTCCTGAAGCATTCCGGGCAAGATACCTAGTCACTGACCAGGAACATCTGTAGTGACTGTTACATGAGTGAGCGATATATTTGTATTGTGATAAGCCACTAAAATGTTGTGGCTTATTTATTAAAATGATCAGTTTGGCTTTACTACTGGATAACCCATGAAGATATAGCCGTCCCTAACACTCATATCTGAGCACACTTTGTTTTACTTAGTCAGCACTCTACCTGTTGACATTGAAAGAGAGGTGTTAATTACATAGTGTTTGAAAAGGAGCTGGAAGAAAGGTGGTTTGTCAGTGGGTGTACTTCAGGATTAGCCAGTGTTAAAATTCTATTCAGTGCACTTGTGTCATCCACATCGGTAGATCTGACTATGGCAGTATCTGAAAGCAAAAAGCAGAAGTACATCAAACCAGTCCATGCTTATTTTAATTCAACTATCGATAATAATACTTCATTTGAAATAAGGCATCCAAAACAAATTTAAATGAGATGGTTTGCCAGGACAACAGAAGAAGCCAGTTTTGGCTGCAGAAGACAGAGTTAACAATTGCATTGGAATCTTGTCAATAACCCATATTAAGCAAAATACCCCTTTTTTGTTAATATAAGTGAATAATCAAAATTTATGTCTGAGGAATAGCATGAAGAAGGAGGAAGATGAGCTAATAAAATATCTAAAGTAATTGAAGGACAAATATTTGGTGATTAAATCAATGTTGAATTAAAAAATGATGAAGCATGGCCAGGCCCGGTGGCTCACACCTGTAATCCCAGCACTTTGGGAGGTCAAGGCAGGTGAATCACTTGAGGTCAGGAGTTTGAGAGCAACCTGGCTAACATGGTGAAACCCTGTCTTTACTAAAAATACAAAAAATTAGCTGGACATGGTGGTGCATGCTTGTAGTCCCAGCTACTCAGGAGGCTGAGACAGGAGAATTGCTTGAATCCGGGAGGCAGAGGTTGCAGTGAACCAAGATCGTGCCACTGCATGGCAACCTGGGCGACAGAGTGAGACTTTGTCTCAAAACAAAACAAAAAACAAAAAAAGATGAAGCATGAAAGTATGCACTTTAGTTTGTTGTCCAAAGTCAGTCACATTTTACAAATGCTTGTCTTTGAAGAAAGACTGACAATCAATCTAGTGCCTTACAATGTATTAAACTAGTTTGTAAATGAGTCCTCTATTCATTTTTGTTGCAATTTGTTCAAAATCAGTTGTGGATCTTTAATCAAAGTGTTTATTGGATAGAATTCCAACCAAACTTAAAGTTTTGAAACTTTTAACAAATTTCAATTATTAAAAACAAAATTTGTATTAGAAGCCATTGAAATTGTCACTACAAAAGTGAGGAAGGAAGTGAATATATACTATGAGAATAAAACACTGTATAAGATTTAAATTAGAAATTTTATAATTGTGTTTTTAAATGTGAACTTGTAAGAAGAATTATTTTTGGGCCGGGCATGGAGGCTCATGCCTGTAATCCCAGCACCTTGGGAGGCTGAGGTGCGTGGATCACTTAAGGTCAGGAGTTCGAGACCAGTCTGACCAACATGGTGAAACCTGGTCTCTATTAAAAATACAAAATTAGCTGGGCGTGGTGGCACATGCCTGTAACCCCAGGTACTTGGGAGGCTGAAGCAGGAGAATTGCTTGAATCTGGGAGGCGGAGGTTGCAGCTACCTGAGATCATACCACTGTCCTCCAGCCTGGGCAACAAGAGTGAAATTGTCTCAAATATATGTATATCTATTTTGATGAGCTTCTGTTTTTATTTGGACAAATTTATATTCTGTAATGAATGGAATATTGAAAATGCCTATTTTGTAGCATCTTATTTGGTTTGACAAAACATTCAAGATAATTAGAACTAGAGATTACTTATTTTATTAGTTTTGCTTTATAAAGTGTTTCTTAAGAATGATACTCTGAATGAAGTAAAGAAGACAGTATCCATGTGTGATGGTTAATTTGTCATGTCCATTTGTCTGGACTACAATACCCAATCATTTAATCAAGTGCTCATCTAGATGTTGCTGTGAAGATAACTTGTGAAGATTATTAACATTTGCAATCAGTTCACTTTAAATAAAGTAGTTATCCTTTGTAATGTGGATGAGTCTCATCCAAGCAGTTGAATTGCCTTAACAGCAAACACAGGATTTCCCCCCAAAAGAAAAAGTTCTATCTCAAAACTGTGACATGAGCTCCTGCCCGAGAGTTTCTAGCTTACTGGCCTGCCATACAGATGTTGGTCTTGTCAGCCCCCACAATTCTAGCAGCCAATTCCTTGAAATATGCCAGATAGACAGTTAGATGTTAGAGAGAAAACGCACCATCCTACTGGTTCTGTTTCCCTGTAGGACTCTGACCTATATATATTTTGGTAGCAAGAGTTATTCCAGAGAAATAGAGTCTTAAGATTGAGTTTTATTAATTGAGTTTGAGTTTTTTGGAATGGTTCTCTAATCTGATTATATTTAAAGGAACAAATGACTATATTTCCAGTGGTAAAGAGGGTACTAATAGACCATGCTGTGATGTGGCAGTAGATATGTAAAATATTATCATTGGTTACTCTTAAACACATGCTTATGAAAGGCAATGTCCTGCATGACCATGTATTTGATACCTTAAAACATATTAGTTTAACTAGTATAATACAGTTGACTAGTTGCTCCTAACTGCACTGGAGAAAGTGGGGAAAGAAAAGGATGATCTCAGAGCTTCACATTCTCAGCTCAAGCCCTTCCTAAAGGAACTGAAAGTTTTAATGTCTGTCCTTAAGGAAACCCTTATCTCCAGTATCTGTAGGACTAAGATTTCTGAAAACTAAACCCAGAGTTTCATTCTGCGAGTGGCTAAATTACAACGCAAACTGAATTTGCGAGTGGCTAAATTACAACGCAAACTGAATTTGCGAGTGGCTAAATTACAACGCAAACTGAATTTGCAGCTTTGCAAAGTGTCTTCTGTTAAATTGCGGGCATTGATTGGTTAGGAATGGGATCCTGAAAATTCGAATAGGGGTATATAGGAAGATGCTGATGAAGCTGGCTGGGGTCTTCAAACTCCTATATTCTGCTGAATCTTTCTCACCAATAGAAGCAGTCCTCCCACCCCTGTCTGAATAAGTTAAGCCTGATTTTCCTAAGGAATCTGTAATGGTTTTCCTGGAGGTAATTTCCTTGCAAGATACTGCTGATTATTCTCAGAACTTATCCCAGATACCCCTTTTTGATTTTAGGCATATACATAGACTTAATTAAGTCCCAGTTGTTCCCAATGGGTTGGGTACAAACTGTGACCCATGAAGAGTAATGTTACACACCAAAAGAACCACATGATTTTTCCAATTTATACTGATAGAAATTTGGGGAATATGTGTGGCAATGGATATTAAAGCTGTAAGATAATGATGGAAAGAAAATACAGTTGGGTCAGCCTGAATTTACTGATATGGATTTACTAAACAGAGATTCTGGATTCAATGTTGCACCTCAAAGTATTAGAAAGGGCTTTAATAGTTTGATTGGCTGGTTGGCTGAAACATGAACCCAAAACTGGCCCACACTAAATGAAATGGAAATTCTAGCACTGCCTTCATATATTGCAGATGAGGTTATATATACTGGATTGGAATGTTAGGGTGGATTCATTATGTCAAACTTGCTTATCCATCAAGAGCAAGAGGACTAGAGGACACATCTTTCACCAAATTTATGAGGATTGAATTTGTCGAGAAGGCCCAGCATCCTTGAAGAACTCTGTGTTCACTTTTCTTTGTAAGCTGGAAATTACAGTGGATACTTCTGCCACTGAAATGGGGATAATTGAGTCCTAGGGTGACAGGAGTCAAGTGGTGACACTTAATTGCCAGAGACAGGGTGGATGTGGTTACCATAATCAAATCAGTAATAAGAATATTCTAACTTGCAGAGACCCAACCATCTAGCATTAGCTACTTGATTATGGTGTCTCTAAAAGAGAAATACATGGGCAGACTATGAAATTTTATTAAATTTTACTGTATATGTGGAAGAATTTTAGGTCAAGTATACAGAAGTTTAACTTGAGTCATCAAAATAGAGAGCTGCAGCCACTCAATCAATTTCCAGACTTGATTCAGTTTGTAGACCCAGAACCCTTTGGATGAAGGGGAGGCTGGGTCTCCTTGATGAAAGATTTTACTGCCAAAAATTTGTGCTGTTAATTTTTCTCTTATCTTTCCCACAGGAGACTAAAGCCATTTACTAGGTGACTGTGCATTTGAGAAAAGGAAAAAATTGTATTTTGTGGGGATTAATGGACACTATCTCTGAACTGACAGGATCCAAAATTTTCAGGACCCAAAATTTCACTGTGATCCACCAGTCAGAGTTTTGTCTTATGGAGGTCAGGTGAGTTTTAGACATCTCACAGTGTGTCCAGCATGTCTCTAGATCAATATTGTTATTTCCCCTGTTCCAGAAGGCACAGTTGGAAGAGATACTCAGCAACTGGCAGATTTCCCACATTGGTCCCCTGACCTGTGGAGTGAGGGCTATTATGATGGGAAAGGCCAAGTGGAAGCCACCAGGACTGCATGGACTTAGGATGTAAACTTAGCCAGTGGTGATTCCAATTGCAGCTGTTATTTCAGATGTGACTTTATTGCTTGAACAAGTGCTTTTACCCCCCAAGTACTTTATAGTAAATATCACCAGAAGTTGCTTTGCTTCAGCTGACAATGCCAGCAGTATACCTTTACTGTCCTACCTCATAGGTATATAACTTTCCTGCCTTGTATCATTATTGAGTCTGTGTGGACTTTGCTTGCCTTTCCATTCCACAAGACATCACACTGGTTCATTACATTGATGATATTATGCTGACTGGACTTAGTGAGCAAAAAGTAATAACTACTCTTAACTTATTGGTAAGACATTTGTATGTCAGAGTGTGGTAAATAGGCTGGGCAAGGTGGCTCATGCCTGTGATCCCAACAATTTGGGAGGTCAAGGTGGGAGGATTGCTTATGGCGAGGAGTTTAATACCAGCCTGATCCACATAGTGAGACCCCATCTATCTAAAAACAAAGAGGGCTGGGCACAGTGGCTCACACCTATAATCCCAGCACTTTGGGAAGCGAGGCATTTGGATCAGCTGAGGTCAGGAGTTCGAGACCAGCCTGGCCAACATGGTGAAACCCATCTCTACTAAAAATGCAAAAATTAGCTGGGTGTGCTGGCGGGCACCTGTAATCTCAGCTACTTAGGAGGCTGAGGCAGGAGAATTACTGGAACCTGGGAGGCTGATGTTGCAGTGAGCCGAGATCGCGCCATTGCTCTCCAGCCCGGGCTGACAACAGCGAGACTCCGTCTCAAAACAACAACAACAACAACAACAACAACAACAACAACAACAACAACAACGAGAATGGAAAATAGATCCCACAAAAATACAGGGGACTTTCACAGCCCCTGTATCCAATTTCTGTGGATAAATGATTGCATCTGTCTCTTCCTATAGCTAAAAATCAGATACAATGCCTACTGGCCATCTCTGGTGGAAGCAACATATTCTTCATTTGGATATGCTACTCTGGCACATTTGCCAAGTGACCTGAAAAACTGCTAGTTTGTTGTTGTTGTTGTTGTTGTTGTTGTTGAGACGAAGTTTCCCTCTTGTTGCCCAGGCTGAAGTGCAATGGCGCGATCTTGCTCAATGCAACCTCTGCCTCCTGGGTTCAAATGATTCTCCTGCCTCAGCCTCCCGAGTAGCTTGGGTTACAGGCATACACTGCCATGCCTGGCTAATTTTGTATTTTTAGTAGTGACGGGGTTTTGCCATGTTGGTCAAGCTGCTCTCGAACTCTTGACCTCAGGTGATCCGCCTGCCTAGGCCTCCCAAAGTGCTGGGATTACAGGCATAAGCCACTGAGCCCAGCCCGGCTGCTGGTTTTAAGAGAAGGGTTCTGCAACAGGTCCAGGTATACAAGCTGTTCTGCCACTTGAGCCATATGATCTAGGAGATCCGAGCACCATTGGCATATAAAGATGCTATTTGTAGCCTTTGTAAGGCTTCTATAGGTGAATCACAGTGCAGAACCTTAGAATTCTGGAGGTAAGCCCTGCCATAGTCAGTGGATAACTATCCTCCTTTTGAGAAACAGCTTTTGTCTATCTACTGGGCCTTAGAAACTGAATGCTTAACCATGGGCTACCATGTGACCTGAGCTGACTCTTACAACCTAAGTGTTGTTTGAGCCAACAAACCGTAAACTTGGGTGTGCAGAGCGATACTCCATCATCATACAGCAGTGATATATACAGGATCTGGCTTGAGGAGGCTCTGAAGGCACAGTAAATTACATGAAGTGGCCCAATTGCCCATCGTCCTTGCTCCTGCTACATTACCTTCTCTGCCCCAGCCCACCCTTATTATTTCACGGGGGATTCCCTATGATAGTTGACTGAGGAAGAGAAAACTAGGGCTTGGTTTATAGGTGGTTCTGCACTATGTGCAAGCACTACCCACAAGTGGATAGCTACAGTACTACAGTCCCTTTCTAGGACATCCCTGAGGGACAGCAGCAAAGGGAAGTCCTCCCAGAGAGCATTTGGCTGTTACTTTTGCTTGAAGGAGAGATGGCTAGAGGTATAAGTATATATTGATTCACGGACTGTGGCCAGTGGTTTGGCTGGATGGTCAGGTACTTGTGAGGAACAGAAGTGAAAAAATTGGAGACAAGGAGATCTGGGAAAGAGGCATGTCTTGTGGAAGGATAGGCCTTTCTGAGTGGGAAGAAATGAAGGTATTTGTGTTTCATGTGAATGCTCACCGAAGGGTGAACTGCACAGAGGGGGATTTTAAAAATCAAGTGGATAAGATGGCCTGTTCTGTGGATAGCAGTCGGCTTACTTTACTCCTCAGCCCACCCTATGATCCCCCAATGGGCTCATGAACAAAGTGGCTATGTAGCAGAGATGGAGGTTGTGCATGTGCTCAGCAAGGCTGAGCTGCCTTCCACTTACCAAGGCTGATATGGCTACAGCTATTTCTGAGTGCCCAGTCGTCCTGCAGCAGAGACCAACACTGAGTTCCTGATATGGAGCCATTCCCTGGGATGATCAACTATCTGCTTGGTGTCAGTTTGGTTGCATTGGACTGCTTTTATCACGGAAGGGGTGGACTTTTATTCTTACTGGAATAGACACTGTAGATATGGATTTGTCTTCCCTACACAGCATGCTTCTGGCAAAACTACCATCTGTGGATTTGCAAAATGCCTTTTTCACTGTCATGATATTACTCGTAGCATTGCTTCTGCTCAAGGAACTCCACAGCAAATGAGGCGTGGAAATGGCCCCATGCTCATCAAATTATAATAACTGTTTCCTGTCACCTTGAGGCAGGTAGATTGATAGAACAGTGGAACGACTTGTGAAGTCTCAGTTTCAGCTAGATGACACTACATTGCAGATTTGGGGAAATGCGCTCCAGGATGCCGCATATACTCTAAATCAGCATCCAACATATGGTACCTTTTCTCTTATATCCAGGATTCATAGGTCCAGGAATCACAGGGTGGAAATAGGAGTGTCACTTGTCATTACTATTACCCTTATTGATACACACTATTTTTTTTTCTTGTCTGCACAACTTTATGTTCTGCTGGTCCAGAGTCTCAATTATAAAGGTATGTTTCCACCTGGAGGCACAACAATGATCTCATTGAGATGGAAGTTCAGACTTCCACCTGGCCACTTTAGACTTCTGATGCTTCTGAATTAACAGGCAGCCAAGGAAGTTACTGTACTGGCTGGAAGGACTGATCCTGATTACCAAGGAGAAATTGGAATGCTGCTACATAATGGAGGTAAGGAAGAGTATGTATGGAATGCAGAAGATCCTATAGCATGTCTGTTAGTATTATAATACCTGTGTTTAAAGTCAATGGAAAACTACAACAACCCAATTCAGGCAGGACTACTAATGACTTAGACCACGGGTCTCCAGCCTTTTGGCTTCCCTGGGCCACATTGGAAGAAGAAGAATTGTCTTGGGCCATACGCTAACACTAACAATAGCTGATGAGCTATTTAAAAAAAAGTCGGTGCATAATTTTCGTGATATCCACCACCACAGATAAGCAAAAAAGTCCTTGTGTGCAAAGGGTTGGACACAGCTGGCCTAGACCCTTCAGCAATAAAGGTTTGAGTTTTTCTGCTGTGCAAAGAACCACAAGCAAGCTGAGGTGCTTGCTTTGGGCACAGGAACTATGGAATGGGTAGTGGAAGAAGGTAGTTATAAATACTACCTACAAATATATGACCAGTTGCAGAAACCAAGACTGCAATTATTAGGAGTTTTTATATTTTTCCTTTCTTATCCCCCTATAAGATAAGATATATTAATAATAGTTAATTTTACATCACAGTATTTAAAAAGAAGAATTAACATGAACATCACCAAAGTACTTTGTATACTTTGCTAGGGAAAATGCGAGTGCATTTTCAGTTGCATTCAGGATAGTTGTGTCAGGTTAGGTGGAATTAAAAGTTTTTAATTATTTTTATATGGAGATTATGTATGGTTTAAGGAAATGTATATGGGTGCCAAGTTGATGAAGGAGTGGACTATGATGGTTAGTTTGTTGTGTCAATTTGGAGTACCCAGTAATTTAATAAAACAATTATCTAGGTGTTGCTATGAAGATATTCTATATATTTATTTTATTTTTGAAGATATTTTGTAGGTGTTATTAACACCTACAATCAGTTGACTTTAAGTAAAGGAGTTACCCCCTATAATGAAAGTAGACCTCATCAAATAAGTTGAAAGGCCTTAAGAACAAAACCGATGTTTCCCAGAAAAAGAAAAAAATACTGTCTCAAGACTGCATGTAAGTAACATCAGCTCCTGCCCAAGAGTTTTCAGCCTGCCAATCTGACATACATTTTGGATTTACAACCCCTGCAAATGTGTAAGCCAGTACCTTCAAGTCTCTCTCTTTCTTTCCTTTCCTCCTTTTCTCCCTCCCTTCCTCTCTCCGTGTATGTGTGTGTGTGTGTGTGTGTGTGTGTGTGTGTGTGTGTTTATGTATACACACTGTTCTGTTCCTCTGGTGAACCTTGGCTCTGTTTCTCTGGCAAACCCTGAAATAATGAAAATAACGAATAATGAAAATAACTGGACTTAAGTATTTCAAGATTTCAGTTAAAAAAAAAGAGCAAAATTCGCATAGTAGATTTTTCTTGAGTTCACCAGGAATCTCAGTGTCTCTAGAGAGAGTATTTTCTCAATAAAATAGGCTGCATAAACAAGATTCCACTGAAGGTGTCAACAGATTCAAATTACCATATGATACAAATTTAAATAAAATTGTGGATAATTTTATGAACCAACTAAAAAAAATGCAAGGTCATATTTGTAGTTGAGTCCCTGAAAGAGAGAAGAGAGAAAAGTGGCATAAAAACATTTTAAGAAATAAAGGCTGAAAAATTTCCAAATGCGATGGGAAAAAAACAAGCCACAGATCCTAGAAGCTGCAAGAAACCCAAGCATTTTAAATACAAAGAGGATCATACTTAGGCACATCATAGTCAAATGACTGAAAACAAAAGGTAAGTCTTAAGTAAGCTAGAGAGAGAGAGGAGAAAAAAAAGACATTTTTACATTGGATAAAACAAACTAAGAATGAAGGCTGACTTCTATTCAAATATTGTAGTAAGAAGACAATTGCAATGAAATCTTAAAATGCTGAAAGAAAGAAAAAAAAAGCCTTTCCACCTAGAAATTATATATCTAGTAAATTTATCCTTAAAAAGTGAAGAGAATATAAACATTGTTTGACTCGTAAGCCAAAAAAGATATAGCAAAGGAAAGAACATATTTTGTCATAAATGATAATGAATGCTGACTATATCAAAATTTATGGATGAAGCTAAAGAGTGTTTAGAAGGAAATTCATAGCTTTGAAAATTATGTTAGAAAAATAAAAAGATATAAAATCAATTAAGCTACCATCCTAAAAGGAAAAAAAAAGTGAAAATTAAACCCAAATTAAGTACAAAATGAGAAGAAATAAATATAAGAGGAGAAATCAGTGAATTAGCAAATAGAAAAATAATAGAGAAAATTGATAAAACTGAAAGTTAATCCTTTGAAAAATTTAATAAACTTTGTAAGCCACTGGCTGCACTGATAAAAATAAAAGAGATATGATACAAATTAGCAACATCAAGAATTAAAGAGGGCATACCACCAGAGAACCTAGAGACATTAAAATTATAATAAGAAAATAATCAATTGACCTCGTAGCTGAAATTGGTAAATTCCTTATGAGAGAAGACATACTAAAACTGACCCAAGAAGAAATAGAATATCTGAATAGTCTCATATTTGTTAAAGAAAATGAATTTGAAAAAAAAAATCATTCCAGAATGAAAACTCCAGATCCAAATTGATTCATTGCTAAATTCTACCAAGCATTTAAGGAAGAAACGATGAAGAAATTATATAAACCATACATCATTTATTTTAGAAGATAGGATGAGTAGCACCAGCTCATTTCCTGAGGGTAGCATAACCCTGATATCAAAATCTGAGAAAGACATTACAAGAACAGGGAATTGCAGACCAATATCCATTGTGATCATAGGAACAAATATAATTTACAAAATATTAACAAATGAAAGATAGTAGTATATGAAAATAATATCCCATTACCAATGTGCATTATTCAAGGAATTTAAGGTTGGTGTAATATTGAAAGACCATTTAGGTTGAATTACCACATTAACTAAAAGAGAAAAATGATACAACAATCCTAATAGATGAACAGAAATCATTTGACAAAATTCAGTACTCATTCATGATACAACATTTGAGCAAACTAGGACCAGAAAGGAGCTTCCTCAATCTGATAGGAGACCTCTATAAAAAACTTCTAAATAATCATTCTACTTACTGATGAAATGTTGAACATGTTCCCTCTGAAGGTGGGAACAAGGCAATGATGTTTGCTCTTTGTTTTTAAACAGTTTATTGAATGTTTTAGTCAGTGGATTAAGACAAGAGATAAAGATTATAATTGTGTAAATTAAAGTGCTAAAGAAATCATAAAAATTTGTAAGAGTTAATAAATGAGAATAATGAGGTTACACAACGTAAGGTAGTTATACCAAAACCCATTTTTTTTTGTACTAGAAAAAAGTTGGAAAGGGATTTAAGATTAATGTTATTTGCAATGGTGCAAAAATAAAATATTCAAGAATAAGTCTACTGAAGAGCACAATATATCTCAGAGAAATTAAAGAACACCCAAGTAAATGGAGAGACAAATGATGCTAATGGTTTTGAAAACTCAATATTGCTAAGATATCCATTTTCCGCAAATTGATCTGTAGATTTATCACAACATAGTCAAGATCCCAGCTGGCTTTGGAGGTATTGACAAGTGATTCTAAAATTAGCAAGTAAATACAAAGGACCTGGAATAACCAAGACAATTTGGAAAAGAAAAAAATGTAATTTTTGACCAATCTACACAACTGAATTTAAGAAAACTAACATAACATTTCAGTAATCAAGGCAGTGTGATATTGTCTTTAGAATGGGCAAAAAAGTCAGCGGCATAGAAGTAAAAGCACACATAAATGATCAATGGAATTTTTTGACAAAGTTGCCAACTTAATCCTATGGCGAGAGGATAGTCTTTCCACAAATGATGCTGGAACAACTGAGTAACTATTTCATGAGGAAAATAAACCTGTATCCATACTTTCCAGAGGATGTAAAAATGTATTCATGGTGGATCATAGACCCAAATGTAAAAATTAAAACTCTTAAGCTTTGAGATGAAAATATAGATTCGTTTTTTGGTCACTTTGGAGTAAGCAGCAGTTTCTTAGGTAGGACACACAAACCATTAACCATAAAAGGAAAAAATAATGAATTGGACTCTATAAACTGTAAAAATTTCTGCTCATCAAAAAGCACCATTAAGAAAAATGCATAGGAAAGCTCCTGAGTGGGAGAAATAATTTTTAATACATATATTTGAAAAAAGCCTTGTATTCAGGTTATATAAAGATCTTGAAAATTACAAACAACTAGGCATGGTTAGGCCCATGTGGGAGGATTGCTTGAAGGTAGGAGTTTGAGACTAGTTTGGGCAACATAGCAAGATCCTATCTCTATAAATATGATTAAAAATTAGCTCATATGGTGGTGCATGCCTGTATTCCTTGTATAGTGGTGCATGCCTGTAGTCCTTGGTACTTGGAGGCTGAGGCAGGAGGGTCTCGAGCCCAGGAGTCCCCGGTTACAGTAAGCTATGATTGTGCCATTGCATTAGCAACAGAGGAAGACCCTCTCTCTCTCAAAAAAAAAAAAAAAAAAAAGTTACCAACAACTCAGTAAAAATGAGCAAAGGACTTTGACAAAGCTCTTCACAAAGAAAGTCGATCATAAATTAATGATCAAAAAGCACATAAAAAGTCATCGGGGAAATAATTAAGAATACAATGAGTTACCAGTCCACCTTCACTAGATGGCTAAAATGAAAAAGACTGGCAATACCAAATAGAAACAACGATGTGGGACAACTCTGGGGGTCTGGGAGGGCTTGGTGGCCCATTCTCAGGTGGACTCCACCCTCTACTTAATGCTCTGCTGTTGCTGACTTGAAATTCTGAATATTTTTATCTTTGAACTTATATATTCAAAGTGAAGTCTAATGAGTGAATGAAGCACAGGACATGTATCCAACGGCAGTGTGTGCATGTGCTGCTCAGTTCCATGGGCATGGCTGGTATGAAACAGCGTGTGTACTAAACTGTAGACTTGGGAGCCTGGTGAACACATGCATGCCAAGGGGAGTCAGGGATGCCACAAGGTCCCAAGGGAGCAGCTGGGACCAGGACCTGGGCAGATTCGTGGTGGCAGCAGCAACAGCAGTAGAAGTAGTAGCAACTGTGGAGGAAGCTGACTTGCCAGTGTGTCCCTGGAGTGTATTCCTGTGACAGCTGCATATATTTACTTGCAAATCTGTGTGGAGGCAGAAACTGCTGGTGCTCAGGCAGTAACCTTTGTCAGTAAATTATTACAAAATACAAGCATTCAGGCCGGGCGCAGTGGCTCACACCTGTAATCCCAACAACTTTGGGACGCCTAGGCAGGCAGATCATTTGAGGTCAGGAGTTCAAGACCAGCCTGGCAAACATGGCAAAACCCCATCTCCACTAAAAACACAAAAATTAGCTGGGCCTAGTGGCGCACGCTTGTAATCCCAGCTACTCAGGAGGCTGAGGCAGGAGAATCGCTTGAACCCGGGAGGTGGAAGATGCAGTGAGCCAAGATTGTACCACTGCACTCCAGCCTGGGAGTCAGAGCCAATCTCTGTCTCAAAAAAAAAAAAAAAAAAAGTCCTCACGTAGACATTTCAATAAAGCATATCAAGGAGGTAGAATTCTTCAATTAAGTTGGAACCTCTGGTTTTGATACTGCCGCAACATTACAATTCGGATCTCCACAGGCTTAGAAACAGAAATTAGACGTGAAGATTTTTGTGTTCAACAGGAAATAACAGCATTTTTGAATGAAGTTTTGGATAAACCAATTATTAATTAGGACAATATTGAAATTAATTTTTTCTTATAATTGAAGATACAGTGATAGAATGAGTACATAGATATTTTGAAATATATACAAATCAAAAAGACAGTATTTTACAAAAACTCCATAAGTTACAGGAAATTGCAGAGGAAACATTAAAATTCTATTGTATACATTTAAAATTAAACTCAGATGTACATGGAACTGATTTGTATTAAAAGGTAAATATTTTAAGAAAAATTACAAGAGTCATTGGTTCTAGTTGTAGTAAAACTTGTATTTCAAAGCAATTTATGATAAATGTATCCAAATGTTGTCATGACCTATAAAATACCCCTCGCAACTCCGGCAACACTTATATCATCATTAAGATCTTTCTCAAGATTAAAAATCATTAAAATTGTTTATGATATTGCATTTGTTAAGATGTTGGCAAATGTTGCTTTCAATTACCTCATTTGATAATGAAGTTACTAAAGGTATCTATTTTGATGACCTAATGAATTTGTAAAAAAAGAAAGCTAGAAAAATCTTATGACCAATCAAGATATCATATTAGTAAATTGTATGCTAAAAGATAATTATAAAAGATGTTAATAATTTAAGAAGCATGAGAATAAAAGAAGTATTTAAAAATTTATATTGCAAAATTCATATAGCAAAAAGTTAGAACAATTTTGAACTTTTATGTAACTAACCAAAGAGACTAAAAATACATAATGCAAAAGTGGACAGAATTAAGAAGAGAAATTGCAAAAGAAACAAAAGGCATCCAGATTGGAACAGAAAAAGTAAAAGCATCTCTATTTGCAGATGACATGATCTTATATGTAGAAAATCCTAGGAATTTTACACACACACACACACACACACACACACACACACACACACACACACAATTAGAACCAAAAAATGAATTCAACAGTGTTGCAGGATTCAAGATCAATATTAAAAAACATCAATTGTGTTTCTATATTTTGTCAATCAACTATCAAAAAATGAAGAGAAGTAGAAAAATATCTAACGAATAAATACTAACCAAGAGAAAGTTGAAGTATGTAGATTATTCTCAGGAAAAATGTATATAAAAGGCAATAAAAAGTAATTATTAGAGATAAAGAGATGACTATATAATGACAAATAGTTCAACTTATAGGAAAATTCTAATATCTGCCAGAAAATACTTGCTGGTATAAAAGATTTGAACAATGTAGTTAACAAACTTGACTTATTAGACATTTCTAGTACTCTTCGCCAACAATTTGAGAATGCACATAATGTTAGACAACAGTTAACATTATAGGTATGAGTTTTCCTAATGTTAAACTATTGTTTATGTTAAACTGTTCACATAACAATTATTATACATTAATTATAACATAACAAATTAATAACATTAATTATAACAACAATTTAACATAGGTAAACAATAGTTTACATCATATTTCATATACAGATAAATTCCTAATCAGTTAAAGACTTAAATTAAAAAGCCCAAACTTTGGGGAAATAGCAACCTGGAAATATAAAACCTAACAAAACAATGCAAATAAAAATTAGAAACTTTGATAGTTCTATAACTGTAAAGGAAATTAATTCAGTATTTAAACACAGACATACATATGTCGTTAGGTTTTCATTTGCCTTGTTTATTTTTGACCACATTTTCTTTAATCTTTTTTTATCTGTTTGTTCCTGATGTGCTTTTTGTATACACCGTACAGGAGTGGGATAAATATTACTAGTGCTTACTAGCATTTCTACTTGTCTTTTCCCTTTTAAACACAAGAAAAATATTATTTCCCAATCTCTAGTGTCATGTGATTAGTTCTGACTAATGAGTTATAATGAAAACCTTTGTGTATTACTTTCAGTCCAACACACTTCAGAGCCACTGTTCTAATTCTCTGTGTCCTAATCTAATGCTTTATGTTGAGGTGGAGGTGCTATAAGATAGAGGCAGCCTGGAATTCTTAGCCATTGCATAGAAGTCAGTCTAAACATTATATAGAGCAAGAATTGAACTTTTGTTAGGTTGCTGAAATGTTGTTGTTTTATTCTTCCTGTAGCATTACCATTAGCTAGCCTATCCCGACTAATAGAAGATTATTCACTTTTTACTCAATCTAATAATGATTATCTTTTAATAATTTATTCTGTTTATATTTACTGACATTTCAGTTATGTTTGGTTTTAAGTCTCTAATTGTGGTTTATATTTTGTATCTTCAGTACCTAAAAAAAGCTTGGACATATCAGGTACCCAATAAATATTTGTTGAAAATTAATGAATTTTAAATGATATTCTTAAACACGTACTTCATGATTTTTCAACTTTGGACTTTCTAACCTGAAAGTAGAGAATTTTCTTCTTTTCTGTCCCTTTCCCCACCAACCACTGAGTTTGGTGAAATATGCTGTTGTTGTTTACATTGTTATAATTTATTCAGCTTACATTCTATTCTGTAGCCAAAATTCTTGCAGCTGCTTACATCTGTAGCTCTATTTTTAATGGATTCAATATTTTCTTTAAGCTCCCTTACCATGACTTCCCAATTTCTGAGGTCTTAATTTTGATTGATTTATTAGCTGAACTGATTTAATTGCCAAGAAGTTTTAGTTTTTTAAAAATAAGGACTTACATCTCTTTGCATCTTGTATCTTTGAAGATATGTGTCTAGTCTTTTTTTACTTTCTAAGAGAATTTTGTAGACATTGCTTCACTGTCTTCTGGCCTTCAATGTTGTTTGTATGATGTCATCTCCCTTTGTAGGTGACTCCCCGCTACCCTTTTATTGGCTGGTTGTCCACAGTAGTCTTTATTTATGTTTGAAAATCAGTATCTTCATTAGCATATGGTGCATTTATCAATTTCTCCTTTTCAATGTGAATATTCAAGTCTTCATTTATTTAATAAACTTTTCTTTCCCAATTTTGTTTTTGAATTCTTTCCTGAGGGTTTTCTGAGGGCTTGGATAAAGAAATGTTTATTAGATTCTTTTCTTTAGCAACCTCAGTTACAGAAATGCTGAATTACATACATTATCTTCTGTGTCTATTATCATCTTTTTAATTACTTATATATCTTTGCTTTTCTCCAGTTTATATTTAATATTTCCTTAAGGCTGACTTTGAAGTTTCTCTAAGTTCACTAGAATGTTGACATTTTTGGGATGGGTTTGTTTTGGCATGGGTTCACTCAGCAAAAGTGAGGTTAGGAATGATAAACATAAGCCCAGGGAATTATTGGCTGCAAATACTCTCTAGCTACAGAGAAGGCTGTTAGATATATACATGCCTCCATGATCTCCCTTCAGGAACTATGTAAGTGTAAACCCATACGAATAAGGAAATGCAAGAGAAGACAACAGAAAATGAGAGCTATCAGCAGTAGCAGCTGACCTAGAAGAGCAGATAAAGATAAGAAATATTGTCTATAATCCGAGCACTTTGGGAGGCAGAGGCAGGAGGATAGCTTGAGGCCAGGAGTTCCAGACAAACCTGGACAACATAGCGAGACCTTGTCTCTACAAAAAAACTTTTTTTTTTAATTAGCCAAACATGGTGGCATGTGTCTGTAGTCCTAGCTACTTGGGAGGCTGAGGACAGAGGATCTCTCGAACCCAGGAGTTCAAAGCTGCAGTGAGCTATGATTGTGCCACAAGGCTGCAGTGAACTATGATCCTGCCAGAAACTGGTAAGGCTCAGGAATGAAAGCACCAGGTACCTCTGAAAAACAGTGCCAGGTAGAAACCTAAACGCTGAATGGGTCGAAAGTCTGTGTAAAGATTAGACCATCAGGTTACTCATCCACAGCCTCTGTAGTCAGATGACTGCTTGTCCTCTATTCCAGTAGGAAACAATATCTTCCCTTGTAGCAGTCAAGCTAAGGATGCCTGGGCTCAGGAGCACCAGACCCAGGTGAAGGCAAGGGGATGGGACTGCCAGTTTTCTTTGTTCAATTGTTTTCTTTTAATGGTTTGTAAATTATAATTCTACTTTTGTTATTCTACTTGTAACTCTTTCTGTTATTTTGTTATTATTATTTTAATTTTAATTTTTAGTCAAGATGTGGGGGTTCACTATGTTGACCAGGCTGGTCTCTAACTCCTGGGCTCAAGCCATCCTCCTGCCTTGGCCTCCCAAAGTGTTGGGATTACAGGCATGAACCATTGCGCCCAGCCTATTTATGACTCTTAGATTTTATAAACATTCTTAAGGTTCTCTTTTTGAAACAATGTCAGGAATGTATGTATGTGCTCTAGTTGATATGATAGGAAATCTAATACAGTCAAAAAACCTCTTTACTCCTCCTCTGCATTTCCCCAGCATCCTTTTCCTTTACAACTACTGCCCATATTGATGATATCTGGGATTTGTGTTCCTAGTTTTGCTATTAAGAAAAAAAAAATTATCATAGATTGGTAGTTACCAAAAGCCGGGAAGGGTAGCAGGAGAGGGGATGAAGAGAAGTTGCTTAGTGAGTACAAATGTATGGTTTGATAGAAGAAATAAAACCTAGGTCAGGCGTGGTGGATCACGCCTGTAATCCCAGCACTTTGGGAGGCCGAGGCGAGTGAATCACTTGAGGTCAGGAGTTCGAGACCAGCCTGGCCAGCATGGTGAAACCCTGTCTCTGCTAGAAATACAAAAATTAGTTGGGTGTGGTGGCACACACCTGTAGTCCCAACTACTTGGGAGGCTGAGGCAGGAGAATTGCTTGAACCTGGGAGGCCTAGGTTGCAGTGAGCCGAGATTACGCCACTGCACTCCAGCCTGGGTGACAGAGTGAGACTCTGTCTGAAAAAAAGAAAAAAGAAAAGAAGAAATAAAACCTAGTATTAGATAGATCAGTAGGGTGACTATAGTTTACGGTAATCTATTGGATATTTCAACATAGCTAGAAGAGAAGAATTTGAATGGTTCCAGCAGAAAGAAATGACAAATATTTTAGGTGATAAATATCCCAAGTATACTGATTTGATCTTTACAAATTATATGAATGTATTAAACTATCACATGTACCCCAAAACTATGGACTTCTATTATGCATCAATAAAAAAATAACACGGGAAAAAGAGAAAATTGGTATTATTCCTTAAAATTATAAATTGTTTTTTCCATGAAAAAAAACCACCAAACCTATTTAAGCAATAAAATATATCCTAATCACTTAGCTCACTGTAGCATCTTGTAGTTCATTTGGATGATTATTTGTCTGTTATCACATTTGGGGGGTCAATATTTTTGTCTATCAAAACTTTAAAGATACTACTCTATTGTCTTCTTGCATTGTTTTCTTCTAGCATTGCTGATGGGAAGCCTGATATGAATCTCATTCTATTTCGATATATATAATCTCCCTCTCTCTTTCTGTATTATTATTATTTTTTTGAGACGGGGTTTTGCCATGTTGGCCAGGCTGGTCCTGACTTCAAATGATCCGTCCACCTCAGTTCCCAAAGTGCTGGAATTACAGAATGAGCCACCACATCCAGCCTCTCCCTCCCTCTTTCTGAAAATTCCTATTAATAGAATTTACTCAGCAGGGCACAGTGGCTCATGCCTGTAATTCCAGCACTTTGGGAGGCCAAGGCGGGCTGATCACCTAAGATTAGGAGTTTGAGACCAGCCTGGCCAACATGGTGAAACCCCATCTCTACTAAAAATACAAAATTTAGCTGGGCATGGTGGCGGGTGCCTTTAATCCCAGTGACTCGGGAGGCTGAGGCAGGAAAATCGCTTGAACCCAGGAGGTGGAGGTTGCAGTGACCATTGCACTCCCGCCTGGGCAATAAGGGCGAAACTCCATCTCAAAAAATAAAATTGAAATTAAAATTAAAAATAATTAAAAAAAGAACGATGAGGAGAAAGGAATCCTATTGATAAGTAGTTAACCAACTGGCTGGAGTTGCAGTGCTTTTAGTCATCAATGGAGATTGTACTGCACGTGTTATCTTTAGATTTGAAGGTGATCCCAGTACAAGAACTGAAGGTGTTCAACTAATTTAGGTGAGGTAATAACTGAACTGAGGCAAGAAGAGTAAGTCTAGGTTACTGGATCAAAGGATAGGTTATTCTATTAGGGTTCTCCAGAGGGAGAGAAACAATAGGATAAACGGGCTGGGTGCGGTGGATCATCCCTGTAAATCCCAGCACTTTGGGAGGCTGAGGCAGGTGGATCGCTTGAGGTCAGGAGTTTGACATCAGCCTGGTCAACACGGTGAAACCCCTTCTTTGCTAAAAATACAAAAATTAGCTGGGTGTAGTGGTGCTGGCCTGTAGTCTCAGCTACTTGGGAGGCTGATGCGGAAGAATCGCTTGAACCCGGGAGGCGGAGGTTGCAGTGAGCCACTGCACTCCAGCTTGGGTGACAGAGTGAGACTCTGTCTCAAAAAAATAAATAAATGAAATTAACAAAAAAATTAAAAGGGGGTTTATTAGGGAGAATTGGCTCATGGAATTGCAAGATGAAGTACTATGATAGGCTGTCTGCAAGCTGGGGAGAGAGAAAAGCTTGGTAGTGGCTCAGTCCAAATCTGAAAGCCTCAAAACCAGGAAAATCAACAGTGCAGTCTGCAGTCTGTGGCCGAAGGCCCGAGGA
Organism: Macaca nemestrina; assembly: GCF_043159975.1. Lineage (NCBI taxonomy): Eukaryota > Metazoa > Chordata > Mammalia > Primates > Cercopithecidae > Macaca > Macaca nemestrina. The sequence goes on along the minus strand of NC_092133.1, from coordinate 116,645,681 downwards.
ACATCCTCCCACACTGCCCTAGAAGCCGCGGGGGCAGGTCCCAGAGTCCAAGAGCTAAAGAACCTGGGTCTGTTTGATTTAGTCAAATTGTATTTGAAAAATCTTATACCCAAGTCATTCTCTATCCTCATCCACAACTTCCACATGCAAGCCATGCATATGTCTACAGGTGTTACAAGGATATATTTTGCTATTTTCTTTCTCATTTCAGAGGACTATATTGGTTAACAGTATTTCCTTTTTCATCTTAATGTATTTTATATTCATATATGTAAATTACCATACTCATGTTGGTAATTTTGGCTAAGAGAGCATACTTTTGAGGACTGATATATACATTCTTTTAATGATATTGGGAATCTATGAATAAAACAAAGGCATCTATCTATTCATGTTTAGAGGACTTGCTTGCACCATTTATCCCAGCAATTAACTATGAGTAGTCCATGGGATCATTTTTAAAATCTGATTTCCTCTAAATTCTATCTGGAAGAAACTCTCCAAAATGTGAGATATGAATGGTACTGCCTTCCGTCTCCAGCATTTTTGTAAACTTGTCCCCTTTCGTTCAATTTCTTTGGTGTATTCTGCAGTTCCCAGGGTAGAGGGACCCATGTGTCCATGTCACCATTTTAATGAAAATCCTATCTTTTAACATGCACTGAACTCCATTACTGAAAGGCAGATCACGTGCACTTTCTAGAATTATGAAAATTGCTTAGTGCTTTTTCCATGGTTAGCAATCACTTAATTAGCATTAATAGTTTAATAGTAATTGTGTTTTCATGTGGGTAGATGCAGCATTTTAACGAAATCTCCAGATTGTAAGATATATGTGTCTAAAAGTCCAGGGGAAATATCTTTAACAATATTTTAAAGGAAAAACGAAGAGGAGCTTTTGTTTGTTGGCTTTCCAGAATTTTAGCTGAGTGACCCTATTAAACTAACCACAAGATGGCATCACTTTGCTATTTTAAAATAAATATGGTAAACTGGACTGAGGATCCCTTTCATCTTTCATCTCTGCATGTTCCAAGTCCTAGTTATAGCTGCCTCTTGAGTTTATCATTCATGAGCTATAAACCTAGTAGCAGCTGGATCACATTTAAAGTCGGTAGATAGAGTAACCAGTTTGTGAATTCTATTTCTTGGACCATATCCATGTTAAGGAGAGAATGGCTCAGCTGCTCTCCTAAGCATTTCAGATGAAATGTCAGAGTGCGAGGATTCACCGGTAATATGCAATGGAGCAAATCTAAACCCAGGCCCTCTCACTGCCCCTATTTATGGTCCTTCCTTCCTTCCTTCCTTCTTTCCTTCCTTCCTTCCTTCCTTCCTTCCTTCCTTCCTTCCTTCCTCCCTCCTCCCTCCCTCTTTCCTTCCTCCTCCTGCTCCTCCCCTCCCCTCCCGTCTCTTTCCCTCCCTCCCTCCCTCCCCTCCTCCCTCCCTCCCTCCTTTCTCTCTCTTTCTTTCTTTCTTTCTTTCTTTCTTTCTTTCTTTCTTTCTTTCTTTCTTTCTTTCTTTCTTTCTTTCTTTCTTTCTTTCTTTCTTTCTTTTTCTTTCTTTCTTTCTCTCTCTCTCTTTCTTTCTCTCTCTCTCTCTCTCTTTCTTTTCTTCCCTTCTCTCTCTCTCTCTTTTTTGAAACGGTCTTTCTGTCACACAGGCTGGAGTGCAGTGGCATGATCATGGCTCATTACAGCCTCCAACTCCTGGGCTCAAGTGATCCTCCTGCCTCACCTTCAGCGTAGATGGGACTACAGGTGCATGCTACACTACACCTGGCTATCGTAAAAACAAAACAAAACAACACTTTTTTAGAGATGTTGTCATGCCATGTGGCTCAGGCTTGTCTCAAACTTCTGGACTCAAACAATCCTGCTGCCTTGGCCTCCCAAGGTGCTGCGATTATAGGCCCCAGCCGCTGTGCCAGGTCTTATGGTATTTCTTTCTTACACATCAGCAGATTTTTCTAACCCTTCAAAACACAGCAACTGAATGTCTACAATTACTCAACAAATCAGTTACTACAAATTACTAAATTCTACAGTAAAACATGTATGTTTCAGGATCTGGTTCAATCTACTCTTCTGACTTTAGATCATCTATTCTGATTATTTTATTTTAGTAATCCAGATACCCAGATTACGAATGCTTGTGTGGGTTTAGTAGTTCAATTGCAAAAGATCACCATTTGTTACTCTCTTATTGGTTTTTTTCTGTATCATTCTATAGAAGGAATTTGGCTTTCTTAAAATGTGTAGGAAATAAAATCAGACCCAATGTTCTATGAGCCCCTCTGCTGTGTTTGAGTTGTGCAACCCTTTGCTGTTGGTTTCAGAGCTCTAGACTCTGCTGCGGGTGCCCCGTAACATGGGCTAGAAGCAACATGGCTTCTGGTGAACATGTCTGTTCGGGTTCTCTCTCTCAATTTCAGCCAACCCTTCTGGCCTGTAATCTGGGAATGATGTCCACTTTTCAGGATGGGGTTCTCTATAGGCCAGAAAATATTTTCTGTATGAGAAGGGTAAGGGTATTGCATAATTCAAGAACATAGCTTGGAAATGAGAAACTTGTTTATTCTCTTAGTTATCCATATTTGGTTCAGATTAAGTTAAACAAGCAAAGCATCACTTGGTGCTAAGTCATCTCTCCTTCCTTTAGCTCCTGCCATATGCAGATTCCACTTTCCTCCATTTCTTCCTAAGCAGCCCTCGTATTCCATGATTTTCTGTTCCCTGCTTTCTCTAAGTCCTGTTCCCTCAGGTCAGCTAAACCAAACTTGACATAAATAAAGCAAAATTGGCCACTAGTAACTATGTCTCTTTTAAAATTACACTTTAGTTATGGATTAGCTGTCTCTTACACTTGATTATGAGCAACTCAGAGACAAGGGCTGTGTCTTACTCATCGCAGCATTCAGTAGTTAGAGGACACTCCACTGTTAGCCAAGATGGGGTGAGGGTAAAGGCATCAGTTGCAAAGATAAGAACCTTTTCGCATGTCAGTATCCCCTATTGTCACTACTTAGCTGTTCCTGCTTGCTTTCCCACAGCTCCTGAAATGATGTAATTAAAATAGGCAGGTATAGGCTGGTCATGATGGTTCATACCTGTAATCCCAGCACTTTGGGGGGCCAAGGTGCGTGGATCACTTGAGCTCAGGAATTCGAGACTACCCTGGGCAACATGGTGAAAACCGTGTCTCTATTTATAAAAACAAACAAACAAACAAACAAACAAACAAAATACGGCATGTATAATGGCTGAAATGGATTCTGTAGATGAACAGGTCTTCTAGGATCTGTTCAGATATCTCTGTTCTAACAGAAATACAAGTTGTCTTTGCATATTCTCACCTGCCACATCTTCAGCTTTCCCTCCCTTCTTTTCTTGTTGGGAATTTAAATGGTATAAAATTTCCTATAAAAGTTTCTCTTAACTTTTATAATAGTCTTCCACAGAACATTATAAAATCACTCAATTTTACGGTGAAACCCCGTCTCTACTAAAAAATACAAAAAACTAGGCGGGCGAGGTGGTGGGCGCCTGTAGTCCCAGCTACTCGGAAGGCTGAGGCAGGAGAATGGCGTAAACCCGGGAGGCGGAGCTTGTAGTGAGCTGAGATCAGGCCATTGCACTCCAGCCTGGGCGACAGAGCGAGACTCCGTCCCCCCCCCCAAAAAAAAATCAGTTTTCTTTTTATAGGTTAAAAATCTAAAGATTTAATAAGTTGTATCAGATATTGAGGAGAGGCTCTAAAACCGATATGTGAACAATTACAAAAGAAACTGAAGGAGGAACTAAAGTCCACAGCAGCAGGAAATGACCACGAATATAGTCCATGAATACAGGGGAAGCATATTGTTAAAATGCATCTAATGTTATGGGCAGGTGGTAGACTCATTCATGGCCTCCACTGAATCCTGGCTCCCAACATATATGGCCTTTTTTGGTTCCCTCCCACATTGGCTCTGGGCTTGACCATGTGATGCTTAGCAAGTATGACATTAGCATTAGCAAGTATGACACATGCATTTGGGGTTTGCTTGCTTGGAAGCAAGAGAGTGCAGGCTCCTGTTGACTTGGGGGTGAGGTTCACAATGCTGATAGTAAAACTCTTAGAAGCATTTACATTGTTTTAGACTTTCATTAAATTCCTTTTTATACCATGAAATGAATCTCTCATTTCCTGTAGTATAATGATGACAAAAAAAAAAAAAAAAAAAAAAAAAAAAAAGATGCCTCAGGAATCAGCAGAAGACAAACTGGGGACTGCTTAAGGTAACGAAAAATAGAGATTTCTTTAATAGAAGTGTTACAATTTTGAAGCTCAAACTGGGCAGAAAAGGAAAAATGAGATCTTGAAAGCCACACTCAACATACAAAAAGGAAAATAAGATAAGTTAAGAGGTGACTGCTCTTTGAGATTGAACTACATAAAAGGGAAATCACGGAGAGTGACTAGAATCTGAAGAAATCTCAGAGAGGAAACCAGAGTGATGTTCCCAGAGGGAGCCCGAATCCAGGAGATACCTGAGTTCATTCCCATGGGAAATGGGAATTACCAGGTTTGGGATGTGCTCCAAGGTTTTATGGCATTCTGTTTAAAAACATGGACTTAGAGGCCCAGGTGTTCAAATCACAGATGTACCTCTTGCTATTTCTATGACTTGAGGCAAGTTACAGAATCTCACTCTGTTGCAATTTCTTCAGCTATCAAACGGAGAAGAGAATACATAGCTCATGAGGTTGTTATCAAGACCAGGTTATTTAAAATGTGAAATTATTAAAAACATGTGAAATTAAATAAGGGCTATGTGTTTTTTAGGTGTTATTATTTGAAATATTTTCAACATTAAGATTAAGGTGGGTTGTTTGTTTGTTTTATACCTTTATCAAGGTGAGGAAAATTTGCTACAATTTTTTTTCTTTTAATCATGAATGAGTTAAATTTTATCAGACATCTGTGTGATACATTGGGAAGATAATATGATTTCCTCCCTCAATCTATGTATTTGGCAAATGGTGTTATTATGTTTTCTAACCTCGAAGGATGCTAGAAAACCCAATATGTGAAAATACAATGTGGATTCAATTTACTAATAGTTCATATAACACTTCTGCATCCCTATTTATCGGTGAGATTGGCCTATAATTTTTTTATTATTTAATGTGGGTAAGTAACAATGTTATTAAAAAGTTGGGTCACTTCTCCTTTTCTTTATTTTCCACAAGAGTTTTTATAAGATAAGGATAACCTGTTACTTGAAAGATTGCTGAATCTGTTCTGTGAAATTATCAGGGTCTAGTGCCTTTAAGGAATGCAGTTTTTTTAAGCGCTCTAAAACCTGTCACTGTAAGGAATGGGAAATTTTAACAACCAATTCAATTTCTTTGATAGTATGGGGCAAGTCAGGTTTTTTATTTCTTCGTCAGCCAACTTTGGTAATTTCTATTTTTCTAAAAATGCATTTATGTCATTTGTTTTCAAATTAATTAACATATTTTATTAAGATTAAAAATGTGTTCTTTATCTGTACTTTGAGACCCTTTTTCTATTCTTAGTATGAATTTGTGTCTACCGTCTTCTTTCTCCAATAAAGCTTTTGAAGCTTTTTATACTTACTACTTTTTTAAGAGAACCAGGTTTTAATTTTATAGTTTCATTCTATTTTAAAATTCTTTGATCTTTCTGTTTCTACTTTGTCTTTATTTTCTTCCTCCAATTTTCTGTGTTCTTTTTCTAACTTCTTATGTTATCTGCTTTTTGTTTTATAATAAATGCATTTAAAACTTTAAATTTTCACTTACGTACCAGACTAACTTCATTCTACACGTTTTGATGTGTAGTGTCCTAATGATGTTTCAAAAATTTAATAATTTTATTAGATGTTTCTTCTTTAATCCATGAGTTATTTTAAAGTAGAATGATTTCTAAAACTATTGAATTTTCTTGGTTATATTTTATTTATAATTTTATTATATTATTGTCAAAAATGGCTTATATAATGTCAGTTCTTTAGAATTTATTGAGGTGTATTTTCTGGTCTATAGATGTAAATCTCTATATGTGCTTGAAAATAATAATGATTCCTTTTGGTATAAGATTCATTTTTTTCCATAAATATGCTACACATTTCTATATATTTTATCTGCTTTTCCTACCAATTGCTGAGCAAGAGAGATGCAAAGTCCTTCACTATAATTGTGAATTAGTTAATTTATCCGTGTAATACTGTTTGTTTCCTTTATATTCCAGGTTATTTTGTTTATGATCTTCTTGGAAATTTCTCCTTTTATCAATATCACGTCTTTCTTTACCTCATTAAATGTTTGATTCTTTAAAATATCACTATGTTAGCATCATTTATTACTTTCTGGTATATCTTTTTCCAAGTCTTTATTTTTAAGCTTTTAATATTGTTTTATTTTGGTTATGTCTGTTAAAAACAACATATAGTAGGATTTTAAAAAAGAAAGAGACTTATCTTAAAGTTTGTCTCTTAATGGATGTTTTAAACCCATTTGAACTTTTTGAGACAGAGTTTCGCTCTGTCACTCAGGCTGGAATGCAGTGGTGCTATCGTAGTTTACTGCAGCCTCGATCTCCCAGGCTCAGGTGATCCTCCCATCCGAGCCTCCCGAGTAACTGGAACTACAGGTTTCTGCCAGCACTCCAGGCTAATTCCTTTTTAATTTTTTTCTATTTTTTGTAGAGGCATGGTCTCACTATGTTGCCTTGGTTTGTGTTGAACTCTTGGGATCCAGTGATATCCCTCCGTCTCAGCTTCTAAAGTGCTGGGATTATAGGCATAAGCCACCATGCCTAGCCTATAATTTATTTTTGGGTTTATTTCTGTTATCCCGTTTTGTATTGTCTACCATGCTTTTATCCCCACCTACTTTTAAAATTTTTATTCTTTGCTCTTTTTGTTAGATATTCTTTGCTCCTTTTGTTGGATAATTCTGTTATCTTCTAAAAAGAACAAAAATATTTATAATATTTTATTCTTTGCTGAAACACACAACTTTTGGCTACTATTGTTTAGAATTTTAATTCCATTTTGATTTTTAAACACATACATGAACATTATTGCTGTTATTTTTTTCACAGTTAATAATTCAGTTCAGCAATATGTTTTCAAATTGATTTGCTCACCATTGCATTTCCTTCCCTCCTCCTTGAATCAGTTTTGTGGCTGGTGCCTATTCTTCTGTAGTTTCTTTGCAAATGTCATTGAGGCATAAAGTGTTGTTTAATATCTGGATATTCGTTTAATGATCTTCCTCCTTCAATGATAGTTTATTGTATGTAGAAGTTTAGTTTCAGAGTTCTTTACTTTAGGTACATTGAAGATATTTCTCCATGATCTTTTAGCATTCATTTTTGCTTATTTTTTTTGTATGTGCTTTACTACCCATGTGATGGCCATTTCTTTATAGTTAATCTGCCATTTTAATATTTTAATATTTTTTTTTGAGACAGAGTCTCTGTCATCCAGGCTGGAGTGCAGTGGCATGATCTCAGCTTACTGCAACCTCTACCTCCCGGGTTCAAGCAGTTCTCCTGCCTCAGCTTCCTGAGTAGCTGGGCTTACAAGCCCCATATGCTACCATGCCTGGCTAATTTTTGTATTTTTAATAGAGATGGAGTTTCATCATGCTGGCTAGTCTGGTCCTGAACCCCTGACCTCAGGTAATCCACCTGCCTCGGTCTCCCAAAGTGCTGAAATTATAAGTGTGAGCCACCGCACCCAGCCTTAATATTTTAATTTTTAATTTTTGTGGATACATAGTAGGTGTACATATTTATAGACTACATGAGATATTTTTATATAGGCATACAATGTGCAGTAGTCATATTAGGGTAAATGGGGTATCCATCACCTCAAGCATTTATCCTTTCTTTGTGTTACAAACAATCCAGTTATACTCTTTTAGTTATTTTTAAATGTACAATAAATTATTGTTGACTGTGGGCACCCTGCTTTGCTGCCAAATACTAGATTTTATTTATTCTACCTAACTATATTTTTGTACCCACTAGCCATCCCCACTCCCACCCTGCCTCACTACCGTTTCTAGCCTCAGGTAATTATCATTTTGACCTCTATCTCCATGAGTTCAATTGTTTTAACTTTGAACTCTCACAAACAGGTGAGAATATGTGAAGTTTGTCTTTCTGTGCCTGGCTTATTTCACTTAATATCATGTCCTCCAGTTCCATCCATGTTGTTGTACATGGTAGGGTCTCATTCTTTTTTATGGCTGAATAGTACTTCATTTTGTATATGTACCATGTTTTCTTTGTTCATTCATCTGTTGATGGACACAGGCTAATTCCAAATCTTGGCTATTGTGAATAGTGCTTCAGTAAACATCAGAGTACAGCTATCTCCTTACTGATTTCCTTTCTTTTGGGTATATACCCAGAAGTGGGATTAATCATATGGTAACTCTATTTTTAGTTTTTTGAGGAACCTCCGACTGTTTTGCATCGTGGTTGCACTAATTTACATTCCTGCCAACAGTGTACATGTGTTCCCCTTTCTCCACATCCTTCCAGCATTTGTTATTGCCTGTCTTTGGATATAAGTAATTTTATTTTATTTTTATTTATTTATTTTTTTGAGATGAAGTCTCGTGGTGTTGCCCAGGCTGGAGTGCAGTGGTGTGACCTTGGCTCACTGCAACCTCTGCCTCCCAGATTCAAGCAATTCTCCTGCCCCAGTCTCCTGAGTAGCTGGGACCACAGGCACACACCACCATGCCCACCTAATTTTTTTTTGTATTTTTAGTAGAGACGGGGTTTCGCCATGTTGGCCAGGCTGGTCTCAAGCTCCTGACTTCAAGTGATCTGACCACCTCAGTCTCCCAAAGTGCTGGGATTACAGGCATGAGGCACCACATCCGGCTTTGGATATGAGCCATTTTAACTGAGGTGGGATGATAGATATCTCATTGTAGTTTTAATTTGCATTTCTGTGATGATCAATGATACTGAGCACCTTTTCATCTACCTGTTTGCCATTTGAATATCTTCTTTTAAGAAATGTCTATTGAGATCTTTTGCCCATTTTCTAATCAGATTATTAGATTTTTTTCCTATTGAGTTGATTGATACATTCTTGTTATATATATATTTTATGTATATTCCTATATATTCTTATTATTAATCCCTTGTCAGATGGATAGTTTGCAAATATTTTCTCCCATTTTTTTGGGTTGTCTCTTCATATCATTGATTGTTTCCTTTGCTGTGCAGAAGCTTTTTAACTTGATGTGATCTCATTTGTCAAATTTTTGCTTTGGTTGCTTGTGACTGGGGGTATTCCTAGGAAATCTTTGCTGAGTCCAGCATCCTGGAGGGTTTCCTCAAAGTTTCTTTTTAGTGTTTTTATAGTTTGAGGTCTTAGTTTTATGTCTTTAATCCATTTTGATTTGGGTTTTGTATATGGCAAGAGATAGGGTTCTATTTTCCTTCTTTTGCCTATGGATATCCAGTTTTCCTAGCACCATTTATTGAAGAGACTGTCCCTTCCCTAGTGTATGTTCTTGGCACCTTTGTCAAAAATGCGTTCGATGTAGATGTGTGGGTTTGTTTCTGGGTTCTCTATTCTGTTCCATTGGTTTTTGTGCCAGTACTATGCTGTTTCAGCTACTAGAGCTCTGTAATACAATTTGATGTCAGGTAATATGATTCCACCAGTTTCATTTTGTTTTTTTCCCCTCAGAAAAGCTTTGGCGGCCAGGCGCGGTGGCTCAAGCCTGTAATCCCAGCACTTTGGGAGGCCGAGACGGGCGGATCACAAGGTCAGGAGATCGAGACCATCCTGGCTAACACAGTGAAACCCCGTCTCTACTAAAAATACAAAAAAAAAAACTTAGCTGGGCGAGGTGGCAGGCGCCTGTAGTCCCAGCTACTCGGGAGGCTGAGGCAGGAGAATGGCGTGAACCCGGGAGGCGGAGCTTGCAGTGAGCTGAGATCTGGCCACTGCACTCCAGCCTGGGTGACAGAGCGAGACTCCGTCTCAAAAAAAAAAAAAAAAAAAAAAAAAAAGAAAAGCTTTGGCTATTGTGAGTCTTTTGTGGTTCCATATAAGTTTTAGGATTGTTTTTTCTATTTCTGTGAAGAATGTCATTGATGTTTTGGGATTGCATTGTATCTGTAGATTGACTGATGTAGATTGTAGAATGTCATTGATGTCAAGGGATTGCATTGTATCTGTACATTGTTCTGGGTAATATGGACATTTTAACGATATTGATTCTTTCAATCAATGAACATGGACTATCTTTACATTTTTTGTGTCCTCTTCAATTTTTCTCATTAATGTTTTATAGTTTTCATTGTAGAGATCTTTCACTTTTTTGGTTAATTCTTGGCATTTTATTTTATCTATTATAAATAAGATTACTTAAATTTTTTTTTTTTCAGATTGTTGTTTGGCTGGGCGTGGTGGCTCTTGCCTGTAATCCCAGCACTTTGGGAGTCTGAAGCAGGTGGATCACCTGAGTTCAGGAGTTGGAGAACAGCCTGGCCAACGTGGTGAAACCCCCTCTCTACTAAAAATACAAAAATTAGCTGGGCGTGGTGGCAGGCACGTGTAATCCCAGCTACTCGGGAGGCTGAGGCAGGAGAATCACTTGAGCCTCGGAGGTGGAGGTTGCAGTGAGCCGAGATCGTGCCATTGCACTCCACCCTGGGTGACAAGAGCAACAGTCCATCTCAAAGAAAAAAAAAAAGCCATTAATTTTTGTATGTTGATTTTGTATCCTGCAACTTTACTGAATTTATTTATCAGTTCTAACAGTTTTTTTGGTAGAGTCTTTAGGTTTTTCCAAATATAAGATAATATCATCTGCAAACAAAGATAATTTGACTTCCTTCTTTCCAATTTGGATGCCCTTTCTTTCTCTTATTGCTCTACCTAGGACTCCTGGTAATCCATCATTTTAAGAATGAGGGCTTTTAAAATTCTTCTCTGTTCTGAATACTCTGATGTTTCACTGTGACTTTTCCATTTTTAAGTTTTAACTAATGTATTAAGTTGAGCCTATGAGTTTGAGGCTACAGTGGGCTATGATTGTGCTACTGCACTCCAGTCTGGGCAACAGAACAAGACTATGTCTCTTAAAAAAAAAAAAAGAACATGTATAGTCTTTGCCCATGGTTCCCTGAAAAGAGCTTCAAAACCCTTGGAATTTTCTGAGTGATGGAGTGGTTTTCTTATGCTAATTAGATGACTCATGGTGGGCCCTTAGATAGCTTCAGGATGGGAAGTGGCCCCCAAAAAGACCAGGAATATGATTAGAGAGCTCGAACTTTTAGCCACCTTACCTCTTGGGAGGAGAAGGAGTTTGGAGATTGAGTTCAGTTAAGTGATTAATGGTTTAATCAATCATGCCTAAGTAATGAAACTCCAATAAAAACTCTGGTCACTGAGGCTTGGGGGAGCTTCCTGGTTGGTGAACACATCAATGTGCTGGGAGGGTGACATAGCCTGACTCTACGGGGATAGGGCATGGAAGTTCATGTCCTGGACTCTCCCAGACCTTGCCCTATGTGTATCCTTTAAAATAAAACTGTAATAATAAGTATAGCACTTTCTTGAGTTCTTTGAGTCATTCCAGTAAGTTGTCAAACCTGAGAAGATTGTGAAAACTCTGAATTTGTAGCCAGTTGGTCAGAAATGTGAGTGACTGCAGACCCCATTGTGACTGAATTTTAAAACTTGTTGAGTTTTATGCTAACTCTGGATTGTTTGTGTCAGAATCGAATTGTAATTTACTCCTGTCTTAACTCATTTTGTGATGTTATAACAGAATACCACAGACAGGGTAATTATAATGAACAGCAACGTGTTGGTTCATGGGTCTGGAGGCTGGGAAGTCCAAGATTAAGGGGCCATCATCTTGCAAGGGCCTTCTTTCTGCACCCATGGTGGAAAGGCAATGAAAAAGTAAGAGAAAGAGAGGCAAAAGGGGGCTGACTTCATCCTTTTATAAATAACTCAATCCCACCGTAATGGCATTAATTTGTGCTTGAGGGCTGAGCCCTCATGGCCTAATCACCTCTTAAAGTTCCCACCTCTTATTATTGCTACAATGGCTATTGAATTTCAACAGGAGTTTGGGAGGGGACAAAAAGTCAACCCATAGCAACTCCAATTGGGAGTGAAATAGAACATCTGTGGTAAAGGGGTGCATTGTTACCAGTTGTTGACATTTCTTCATTCCCTTTACTCAGTAGCAAGAGTATGGAGATGGGAAAAACAATCCACTGAAAAGTTTTCAGTCTCCAAAAGCAAAAGAATGATTGGATGCAAGCAAATTAGTATGAAGGAAGCATGGAGGTCTTTCTTAGAGTACGGAAAAATGAAGATGGTTTCTTTAGTCATCTCTAGACTCCTGGTATTAACCCCAAACAATATGCACTGAACTGTATTTCAGTAGGTAACACATGAAAAAAAATTTGTTAAAAATGGCTAGTTTCAACCAGCCTAGTTATATGAAAGACTAATTATTCTTTCTGTTGGGTAGGGGAGATTTATTCATTGGAAGGGCTAAAGATATTAAATTTGATGGTATTCATCAAACACATGAAAAAATACACAACATCACTGATCATCAAAGAGATGCAAATCAAAACCACAATGAGATACCATCTCGCATGCTTCAGAATGGCTATTAGTAAAAAGTCAAAAGATAACAGATGTTAGTGAGGATACAGAGAAAAGGGAATACTTACACGCTGTTGGTTGAAATGTAAATTAGTTAAACACCTGTGGAAAGCAGTTTGGAGATTTCTCAAAAAACTAAACATAGAACTACCATTCAATGCTGCAATCACATTACTGGGTATACACCCAAAGGAAAATAAATCATTTTGTAAAAAATACACATGCACTCATATGCTAATTGCAGCACTATTCACAGTAGCAACAACCTAGGTGCCCATCAACAGTGGATTGGATAAAGAAAATGTGGTACATATCTACCATGGAGTACTACACAGCCATAAAAAGAATGAAATCATGTCCTTTGCAGCAACGTGGATGCAGCTGGAGACCATTATCCTAGGCTAATTAATGTGGAAACAAAACCAAATATCACTAATTCTCACTTATAAGTGGGAACTGAGCTGAATCTTGGGTCCACACAGACATAAAGATGGGAACAGTAGACACTGGGGACTCCAAAAGGAGAGAGGGAGGGGGCAAGGGCTAAAAACTTCCTTTTGGGTACTATGTGTACTATCTAGGTGATGGGATCAATAGAAGCCTAAACCTCAGCATTGTGTGATATACTCTTGTAACAAACCAGCTCATGTACCTTCTGAGTCTAAAATGAAAACAAAAATTTAAAAAAGAGCAATAGGCCGGGTGTGGTGGCTCATGCCTGTAATCCCAGCACTATGGGAGGCTGAGGCGGGCGGATCACCTGAGGTCAGGTGTTTAAGACCAGCCTGGCCAACCTGGTGAAACCCCGTCACTACTAAAAATACAAACATTAGCCGCACGTGGTGGCAGGTGCCTGTAATCCCAGCTACTCAGGAGGCAGAGGCAGGAGAATCGCATGAACCTGAGAGGCAGAGATAGGAGTGAGCCAGGATCATGCCTTTGCACTCCAGCCTGGGTGACAGAGCGAGACTCTGTCTCAAAAAAAAAAAAAAAAAAAAAAAATAAATAAATAAATAAATATGAAAGAGAAATAAATGGAGCTCTGAATGGGCTCTAATTTGATGTTTCTATTTATGCCCTGATTAATTTCTTCTGTTTTTCTTAGCCCCCTCCTGCCTGCTTTTGTTTTACGGTCTAAGCACAGAGGGTACACTTGGAGAAGCATTTGGATGAAACTTGGTAAGAAACCAGTTGGGGCCGGGCGCGGTGGCTAAGCCTGTAATCCCAGCACTTTGGGAGGCCGAGACGGGCGGATCACGAGGTCAGGAGATCGAGACCATCCTGGCTAACACGGTAAAACCCCGTCTCTACTAAAAAAAAAAAAAAAAATACAAAAAACTAGCCGGGCGAGGTGGCGGGCGCCTGTAGTCCCAGCTACTCGGGAGGCTGAGGCAGGAGAATGGCGTGAACCCGGGAGGTGGAGCTTGCAGTGAGCCGAGATCGCGCCACTGCACTCCAGCCCCGGCGACAGAGCGAGACTCCGTCTCAAAAAAAAAAAAAAAAAGAAACCAGTTGAAGTATATTGAGCAGCCGAATCCCAGGACACCCATATAAATCTAGAATGTAACCTTTGGAAAACCCTGACCTTGTAAATTAACCAGAAACATCAAAGGAGATTATATGGTGTACATTCAGAATGCAAAAGACAGAGCCATCTTCGGTTGTGAAACAATGACCTTTGTTCTGCGTCTGTGTTATGGTGAATTCTCGAGTCTGGTGAGGTGAGACTCTGTAGTTCTGAGTACAGCATGTTGGATCCTAATGAGTTGGATTTCTCATATTGTTTAATTCACTTTGTCTATAGCTAGGTGCTTACGGAGGGCACTCGAAGTCTGTTAGATTAGAATGCTAAAAAACAGGTCCCCTGCGACCTAAGAGAGATAATATATCTCACTCATTAGAGGTACAACTAGGTTCCTGGCTTACTGAAAAAAATAAGATTCTTCTTATTTATATATTTTTATTTAATTTTTAAACTGAACTTTAGGTGTCTTTACTAACACTGAAAAGAATATCCATATAATTAAAATGATAGCTCTGTAAAAAAAATCAGTTGGCATTGAAATTGGTGGATTATATTCATTCTTTACCTACAGACATATTACTAATGTGTTTATCTCATTGTAGATGACTTACAGGCATGTTACTAATGTTTTTAATCTCATTATAAACCACTTGTTGGCAAGAGGTAGACATACATTTTTATAGATGCTAAAAATATAGTGTTGGGCACAGTGGCTTATGCCTGTAATCCAAGTATTTTGGGAAGTCGAGGCTGGAGGATCACCTGAGGCCAGCAGTTACAGACCAGCCTGGGCAACATAGCAAGACCCTGTCTCTGCTAAAAAAAAATTAAAAGGTTTAACTGGGGATGGTGGTGTATGTCTGTAGTCCTAGGTACTTGGGAGGCTGAGGCTGGAGGATTGCCTGAGCCCAGGAGTTAGAGGCTGTAGTAAGCTATGATTGTGACACTGTACTCCAACCTGGGTGAGAACCTGTCTCTTAAAAAAATACACATACACACACATACACACACAAATGCACAATTCATTATATGATCTAGTGGTTAAAAGGTTTAAAAATTGGAACTATAAAGAGCAGAAAATGAGTCTCCTCTTTGCCCTAGACCACTTCTCTTTTCCATTTTCACAGTGTTCCTGAACTTTCCTTTCCAGTTTTCACTCTGTTCCTGAATAGTAACCATTGTTAGCTATTTCATGTGAATCTTTCCCAAACTCTGTCTACACACACAGACACACACACACGCACACACACTGCATCTGGATCGTGATGTGAGTGTGTGTGTGTGTGTGTGTGTGTGTATATGATTGTGATTGTCAGTTTTATGTGTCTACTTGGCTAAGGTACAGTTTCCACTTATTCAATCAACACTAACCTAGGTGTGTTGCTGTAAAGGCATTTTTGTAGATGTGATTAAAATCCATATTCTGTTGATTCTGAGTAAGGGAGATTGTCCTAGATAATCTGGATGGGCCTGATTCAGTCATTTGAAAGTTCTTAAGAGCAGAGCTGAGTCTTCCCTGAAGAAAAAGGAATTCTGCCTGTGGATAGCAGTATCAGTTTGTGCCTCACAGTTCCAGACTTCTCTCCCTGATGGCCTGCCCTGTGGTTCTCAGACTGCCTAGCCAGCCTGACAACCGCACACACATATTCCTTGCAATAAATCTCTTAATATGTATTTCCTACTGATTTTGTTTCTTTAGTTGAACCATGACTGATATATATAAATATTTCTATAGCTTGTTTTTTCACTAACAATGTATCTTAGAGATGACTTGAACCATGTCTGGCATATTGTATTTCTGAAGCTTGCTTTTTCACTAACAGTGTATTGCAGAGATGTCATATTTAACTGCTGCATAATGTCACAAAAAATGTCCCACAATGAGGATAGAGCATAGCTCATCTAATCATTCTGTTATGGTGGATATTTGAGTTGTTCACATTCAAATTTAAATTAGATTTACATTTATTTTCAGTTGCTACTTTGAAAATTTGTTCAAATGTCTTTTTGCATCCACCATTGTGATGGTAAAATCTCATATCAATCTGATTCCTCCTCTTTTGCAGATAATTATTTTCCTTCTTTGAAGGCTTTGAAGATATTGTTCTTACGCTTTAATATTTCACAAGAACATATCTATGGTTGTTCTCATCTGCATCAATTTTTAGTAGTCTTTGCAGAAGGAGCAGGGCTGGAAAAAATGAAAACATTTCAGTATCCCTTTCAATCTGAAGACTCATGTCTTTTGATATGCTTGGGAATATCCTTCTATCATTACTTTTATTATTTTTTTCAATACTTTCTGTTCTCTCCTGGAACTCTAGTTAGATGCGTGCAAGACCTTCTGGAACTCTCCCTGAAGTCTTAGTTTTTATTTTGTATTTACCACCCATTCATTCCATTGCACTGCATTTAGGGCAAGGTAATCAGTTCGATCTTTCAGCTTTGTGAACATGCTCTTCAGTCATGTCTATTCTATCATTCAACTCAGGTATTGAGTTTCACTTTAATAGTGAGTGGTATTTTTATATTTCTAGGATCTCAAATTGTTTTATAGTTGTATTTTTATAGTTATGATATCCTCCTGAGGGTATGAATTTTACTTTTATTAAAGGCTCATTTTGTTTGCTCTATTAACCTTTTTCCCTAGGGAGTAGCTTCTGTTGATTAAGTTGAGTATGTCTCTTTTATGACATTGGCTTTCCTCATCTGTGTGGTAATTGTTGACTTGGGTCTTGTATTTGTGTGAGGTCTGTCTCCAAGGATGTGGAGGAGGAACCAGATGTTTTACTGGATGAGGAATGCCAGGTCCGCATCCTTAGGGGTCGCTCCTTGGACTGCTTCGACAATGCCATTCACAAAGGCCCTGCCCTGCCTCTCCAGCTTAAAAACCCACACTTTTCTCCAACCTGAAGCAGATGCCTCAGCTACCTGCTACTGACAAAATGGGGAGGTCTGTGGGGCAGGAGGAAGGGATCAATCCATCTAGCTAATCAATTTTGTGCCAGGGCTCCTCTTTTCTTTCTAATTTTTTTCCCAATTAAAAAATGGTGGTAAAATACACATAAAATTCACGATCTTAATCACTTCTAAATGTACTGTCCAGTGGTGTAAGGTTGTGCAACCATCACCACCGTCCATCTCCAGACCACTCATCTTGCAAAACGGAAACTCTGTATCTCTTAAGCCACTCCCTATTCCTTCCTGTCCCCAGCCCCCATCTAAGCATCATTCTCCTGTCTATCTCTATGATTTTGACTACTCTAAATAAATGCCTCAGATAAGTGGAATAATACAGTATTTGTCTTTCTGTGATTGGCTTATTTCAGTTAGCATGATAACCTCAAGTTTCATCCGTGTGTTAGCCTATGTGAGAATTTCTTTCTTATAAAGACTGAATGATATTCTATTGTGTGTATATACCACATTTTGCATACCCCTCAAACATTGACGGACACTTGAGTTGCTTCCATGTTTTAGCTGTTGCGACTAATGCTGTTATAAACTTGGGCATACAAAACTCATGGCTCTTGAGCCCCTGTTTCCCATCCTTGACTTGAGGGTTTGGTCAGGGGAGAGCGGAGCAGATTCTTTGATGCCTGTTGTGCTGATACTGTAAAAGGGAGAGCTATATGACATAAGCCCTATTTTTTCTTAAAATTTTCATTGTGTGGTATTTGCATGTAAAATAAGAATTGGAGGGTGTGTAAACTTTAATAGAACTAAAAGAATCTCAGGCCAAAAAGGCTGCTTAGTTACATCCTGATAATGTAGCCTAGGACAAGAACACAAGAAGTTAGGCTTGTATCATTTGTACCAATAAATCAAGCCCTTTACATTCGGTCATTTCAGGAGTAGCATTGTGCACTGTCAGGAGCACAGGCTGTATGTATAGTCAGGTACCTGTGTTCACATCCCGGGTTGACAGTGCGTTAGATGTGTAACCTTGGACAAGTTAAATGGGATAGTAGAGTACTTGCCTCTGAGGAGCTTAGGTAGTGCTGGTACTTTGCAAGGAGTCAATAAATTATAAGTATTGTTTTCTAAACAGCGAAATAACTATATTCATATTTATAATATTTTGAACAATTGTTTTAGTTATAGGAAGGCTTTCTGATCTTTACTTTTATGCCAGGCCAGTGAAATGGATTCATCTAGAAAGAGTTTCTGAGGTTTTTGTGCTTTGTCCTGGCTGAGCTCTCTCCTCCCAGCACAATCCCTGGGAAGGCTGGAATGGGTGGGGACAGATGGCTTATGCTATGGCAGCCTCCTGGAATATGGACAATCTGCAGTGCTTTCCGAGCTTGAAGATTCAAGTTGTGAAGCATTCTGCATTTCCTTTCAGCAGTGTGTAGTCTGAATTTGAGGTCTTTAGATATATTTTTTCGTTTTGACTCTTTAGCACACACGTCTACCAAAGCAACAAAATACCTTGCCACGACACCCCTAGAGCTAATAAAAGAAAGAGACTTAGAACTCTCAATTTAATTTCAAAAATTAGATATCTAGAAAGAGTTTATTAGGCAAGGCAGTAGTTTTATGTTTTCCCCAGTGACAGTACATTGCACACAAATACATTGAAATAATTACAATTTTCAAAACTCTCCAGAGTGAAGCTCTGAAAGTGACAACATTCAGGCACTAACTTGGATAATGGGCAATTTAAACAACATATGGGAACATTTACAAAAATCTATAAGTCAGTGATCAAAATTAATTCATTAGACATTTAGATTTCTGTCACGTACTTGCATAGGTGTTGCCTTATTCTGTGGGGCCAGTGGTTCTTTTGGTGACATACCATGTAGCAGCTGGAAAACATTACTATTTTCTGTACTTGTCAAAAATGTTTTGTAATCATTACCCTAATTTTATATATGTGTGTGTGTGCATGTGTGTGTGTGTGTGTGTGTATATATATATATATATAGTACTGAATCACAGTAAAGAAAATATTCGTAATAAAGTGAATTATTGGTGTGAAATGAACTGCATTTTAAAACAAAAATAAATATGAGTTGGATCTTGAGCTGAGTAGCAATTTTAAATTAAAAGCCATACAGAAATAAATGACAGCAATTTGATTTTGCTTTCTTGAATCGTCACATTACAGTTTTGTATATTTTTAGTATTTAAAAAGCATAGGCTATATCTTAGACTTCACAGTTCACTTCTAAGAGCTGGTAATAATTTATCATCTACACAAACTAATTAACCAATAAAAGTATTCTGAAGTGTTTAGTCCAATTATATTGTTGCAGCTAAGTCAGTTGTAAGATCTCCAGTTCTGGCAGTTGTGTTTAGTATGAAAATAATCTTTGTCATACTTCTAGGACTTTAAAAATTTTGTGAATAACTGTTGACATTTTTTAACATCAGAGCTAAAGAATTTTACAGATAGTAGGGAGCTAGTCAGTTATCTGGGCTACCTCTTTTATTTTACATAAAACTTTGGAGGTTACAGAAAAGAGCTTAAATGGTTTATTCTTGGTGATGGGGATCTGTTATTCCTACTTTACTTCTCTATATTTTTCCCTCTTTATTTTTAGCAAAGAAAATTCTGCAACACTGGCGGCTTTATTTTTGTCTATTTTTATGCCATGGCTAACAGAGTATGCCTCTTGGTTTGCTAAATGTACTTTCTTTTGGCTGTTCAGTAGAAATACTTGTCTTGAATCTATAACTTGTTGATGGAAAGAAACCTCAAACTCTGTAGAGTATTTTAAAGAGGTTTATTCTAAGCCAATATGAGTGGCCGTGGCCCAGGGAATAGTCTTGAGAGCGTCTGAGAGAGAGTGCCCTAGGCAGTTGGGTTGTAGTTTGGTTTTATACATTTTAGGGAGGTGGGAATTGCAGGTAAAATACTAAATTAATACATGGAGGGTAAACATTTGCTCAGACCAAAGAGGGGGGATATCTTGAAGAGGGCAGTGAGATGAGGGGTGGGGGTGGGGAGGATTACAGGTCATAGGTGGATTCAGAGATTTTTCTGGTTGGCAATTGGTTGAAAGAGTTAAGCACTGTCTAAAGACTTGAAATCAGTAGGAAAAAAATGTTTGAGTTAAGATAAGGAGGCCTATGGAAACCAAAGTTCTTGTTAAGTAGTTGAAGTCTCACAGGTAGCAGGCTTCAGAGAGAATAGATGGTAAACGTCTCTTTTCATATCTTTAGAGGTACCAGATACTTGGTTAATCTCTCCTAGATTCAGGAAAGGCCTGGAAAGGGAAGGCCTGTCTGCATTAATGGAGATTCTCTACAGATGCAAATTTCCCCCACAAAAGACAGCTTTGTGGGGCAATTTCATAATATGTCAAATAAATATATTTTGGGTTAAAATATTTTGATTTCTCTCGGGATCTGCTATGTGTCCTGCAATCCTATAACAGAGTCAGGTTGGAATTTGGTAGCTTATTGCTACAAAGAGTCTGTTTTTTCAGTCTTGTGATCTCTATTTGAATTTTATTTAATTTTACATTTATTTTAATGAATTAAATTTTATTTTATTAATTTAATTTTATTATTTTTATTAAAAGTTATCACTTTTATTTTGTTAATTTATTTTAAAATTTATTGTAATGTTGGTCAGTTGCGTCTAAACTCCAAAAGGGAGGGAGTATAATAAAGTGTGTCCAACTTCCTTTCATGTCATGAACTCAGTTTTTCAGATTTCTCTGGGGTCCCCTTGGCCAAGAAAGGATCCATTTAGTCAGTTGAGGGCTTAGGAATTTATTTTGTTTACAAACGTATTAAACTTTCAGTGGCTTTCAGAGAAATAGTCCTTTTCCTGATGGCTGTCTTATGTTTACAGTACCATCAGCTGATTAATTTACTTAATTAGAATTCTCTTGGGTAAAGTGAAGGAAAGTCTTTTTTTAATAAAATCACTTTAAAAAGTAGTTCTGGGAGGCCGAGGCGGGCAGATCATGAGGTCAGGAGATCCAGATCATCCTGGCTAAGACGGTGAAACCCTGTCTCTACTAAAAAATACAAAAAATTAGCCTGGTGTGGTAGCAGGCGCCTGTAGTCCCATTTACCCGGGAGGCTGAGGCAGGAGAATGGCATGAACCCAGGAGGCAGAGCTTGCAGTGAGCCGAGATCACACCACTGCACTCCAGCCTGGGTGACAGAGCGAGACTCTGTCTCAAAAAAAAAAAAAAAAAAAAAAATTCTATTAGTCCGTTCTCATGCTGCTGTAAAGAACTGCCCAAGACTGGGTAATTTATAAAGGAAAGCATTTTAGTTGACTCACAGTTCCTCATTGCTGGGGAGGCCTCAGCAAACTTACAATCATGGCAGAAGGCAAAGGAGAAGCAGGCATCACCTTTGCAGGGTGGCAGGACTGAGTGAGTGCAAGCAGGGGAAATGCTAGACGATTATAAAACCATCAGATCTCATGAGACTCACCCATTATCATGAGAGCAGTGTGGGGGAAGGCACCCCCATGATCCAATTACCTCCACCTGGTGCTGCCCTTGACACTTGGGGATTATGGAGATTACAATTCAAGGTGAGATTTGGGTGGGGACACAGAGCCAAACCATATCAGTAATTTATTGTATTAATACATATTGTATTAATATATATTGTAATATATATTGTATTAATATATATATTATATAATTAATATATAAATATATGTTGTGGACTCTTATAAAATAACTTAGCTTCTGGAAGATGTGGGGGATAGCTGGGCCTCAAGGACACCTGGAACCAAGCCTTGTTTGCCCACAAGATTCTTATGGTTTATCTGTTTTTGTTTTTTTTTTTTCTGCCTGTCTTGGCTTCCTTCTTTTTGAAAACAGGTGAGTTTTTCTCCAAAAGTCTGCTAGTAGACCCAAGTTTGAATCGTAAGAGTTTCACAAGTCCAGTTCTAAAATTCTAGGGAAAGGACACTGATTGGCTTAGCATGGGCCATGTGCCTGCTTATAGACCAGTCAACTGGTGCAAGGAAATGAATTACTACAGTAACAACATCTTGGCTCAGGGGACCACTCTTGGAGGTCAGTCAGTTGTATCCAGGAAGTGGGATCATAGCAGCTTCCATCATAACCATGTGTGAGATTAGCCAAATTACTTCAAAATTTCTGTGCCTCCATTCCTTCATCTGTCAAATGGGATTGAATTGTTCCCCTCTCATAGAGTTCTTTCAGCGTTCTTTGTAATAGCGCAAACCTGGAACCTGGAAACTATGTAATATAGACATTCATTACTGTATTAGGCTGGTTTGTACATCGCTATAAAAAAATACCTGAGACTGGATAATTGATAAAGAAAAGAGGTTTAATTGGCCTATGGTTCCACAGGCTGTACAGGAAGCATAACACAGCATGTGCTTCTGGGGAGTCCTCATAAAGCTTACAATTGTGGTAGAAGGTGAAGGGGGAGCAGGCATCTCACACGGTGGGAACAGGTGCAAGAGAGAGAGAGAGAGAAAGAGAGAGAGAGAGAGAGGTGCCATCCTTTTAAACAGTCAGATCTTGCAAGAAGTCACTCACTGTGGCAAGGCAGCACCAAGAGGATGATGCCAAGCCATTCACGAGAAATCCACCCCCCATGATCCCATCATCTCCCACCAGACCCCACCTCCAATACTGGGGATTACAGTTAAACACGGTATTTGGACAGGGACACACATCCAGACCATATCAATTACCAAGGGACAAGTTAAAGAAGTTGGTAGACTAAAGCAGTTAACTGCTATGCAGCCAAAATGTATGTTTCCAACAGAAAGTGAGCTTCCTCCTACAACACATGTGGCCATTTTTCCTGGTCCCTCTGGTTTGCAAAGGTGAGGGCAGAGCTCAACCTGGAGTGTAAAGCCTGAGACAGAGGGACCATGCTCCCTGTGTCCTAATGGGAAAGGGCTCTTCTTAAAGCTGGTTACTGAGTTTTGCTTTTTCCTATAGAGGAAAGATGAGCAAAAACAGGGAGATGGGGACCTGGAGAAGAGGGTGCAGAAGTGGCCAGGTGGGGACAACTGTCATGGTAGCGGGGGGATTTGTTGGTGAACTACAGCCTAAGGGCTAAATCCAGCCCACTGCCTGTTTTTGCACAGCCTAGGAGTGAAGAATGGTTTTTACATAAAATGGTTGAGAAATTTTTGAAAAAGAATATTTCATGACTTGTGAACATTATATGAAATTCAAATGTTAGTGTCCATAAATAAAGCTTTATTGGAACATGCCAGACCCATGCACTTACGTATTGTCTAGGGCTGTTTTCCCCTGTGCAGAGTTGAAGAGTTTGACAGAGACCATATGGCTCCGAAAGCCTAAAATATTAACTGTGACCCTTTACTGAAAATGTTTGCTGACTCCAGCCTTATAGTATAATGCATGGATTTTTGGAAGAGTAAAACAAATTTAACGTTTGCCAAGCACTCATTCTTGCCCAGCATGGCTATAAGCTCTTCTCATGTATGTAATAGAATTCTGTGAACAACCCTGTACAGCAGGTACTATTATTATCTTCATTTCACAAATGAGAAAATTGAGACACCTCGGTAATTTTCTCAAAGGCAGGCCATTAGTGAGTAGAAAAGCTGGGATACAAACCTAGGCTGTCCAATTCCAGAGCAATAATCTAGTTTCACTTTCTGGCCTGTTATGTGATGTAATTCCTGTCAGTTATCCCTCAAAAATGTCGGTATCACTATGCAAACCATCACTTACTTGATCAATCTTGCTGTGGAGAAAGGGATTGGGCTGTGCCTACACTTGGGGCGCAATGCGGGAGGACGCAATGGGAGGGGACAGTAGCCTTGAGGAGTGGCACCAGTTCACTCCTGGGCTTTACATTTGATGGCATCACAGAATGGAGGAAATCATTTGGCGTGTGTGTGTGTGTGTGTGTGTGTGTGTGTGTGTGTGTGTGTGTATGCATGTATACATAGAAACATGTCTAGAAGGTTTCACCCCAAACTGCAAATAGTATTTGCCCTTGAGGAGTGAAATGGATAATGTAGAATTAGAAGATGTCTACATTTTAATCCTACGCTATTTGAAATTTAAAGTGAGGTTGTAGTCTTTGTAATGCTATTTTCAGAAACTTGTATAATGTGTTGAAAAGAACTCTCTGGCCTGGTTTTCCCTTTTGTGAGGTAAATTGACTTAACTCTCCTTTAAGTGTCTTAGGTATTGAGAAGAGATAGATTATTTAATAATCCATTTCCCCAGGATGGCACCTAGAGGAAAAGAAGATTATCCAGTCACCAAGAAACACCCGGCTCCTCTATTTCAGATGAACCTGACTTAATCAGTAGAAGACACCTTTCTTCTTTTCAGAGTTACACAGGGGCCCTAGGTTTCCTGTTGACATGAAGATATTCACACCCTTCACAAACAGCTTGTCATCTGTTCCACTTTCTGCTCTTAGAGGTGAAATAGGAAGTTTCTTTGTTCAAAAGATTAAGGAAACCACTGTTTCCCTTTTGAGATGGGGAAAGATGTGCTATCCTGACATCTTCATGCCCTCAGAAGGATTATATCCATTTTCTCTTGTCTTCTCCTCAAGAAATTATGAAATTAATTTCATTAGAGGAAGGACATAAGAAACATGAAATTTGCAAGAACGTTTTAGGTCCTAAGGAGTTGACAGCGAACAAAACATAGAACATCTCTAAACATTTGGAGCAAATTCTTTTTTTCCTCCAGAATAAAATGTAGCTTTATTATGACATGGGAAAACCTACAAGCCATTAGGGGAGGAGGAGGAGGAGTCAAATACTTCCTCAAAACGACAGGGAAAAGGCAGATCTTAACACCTTGGTAATGAAATCTTCAACCAGAACACAGTCAATGGAATTTTTTTCTTACATTTCTGTTTACAAAGCTACAGTAAGTGAAACAGTTACTTGAATTATCAAAAGAACAGAAATTTTACTCAACGAAAAGCATACACACCAAGCCAAAAATACAATAGTGCTTAGGCATATAGTCCAGGGACCCTTCTATTGCTGGATGGGGGAGCCCAGGCCCTCGGCGAGGGGTTGGTGGGGCTGAGGCTGGAGGGAGGCTGCTTATGTTCCCAGCATATGACTTAGCTCAAAGCCCAAGAGCAAATTCTAGAATACAGAAAAAGGCAGATATATAATGCCGTGCCAATAGTAGTAAGTGCTATGAAGAGACATGAAACAGAACCAGGAGCTCAAGCAGTGGTACTCAACTGGGGCCCAACACTGTAAACACCTGAGAGCTTTAAAACATCCTGTTCTACTTGGAGGGATTCTATTCCAGTTGGTTTGGAGAACAGCTTGGGAATGTGGATTTTTAAGCACTTTGGGTGGTTCTAAGGTACAGCCAGCATTGAGAACCACTAGGTTGGAGAATGACAAAACACGCACTTTTAGGTGGGAAGGTAGACTGACTGGGTAACATGAGGAGAGGTATGAATGAAGAGAGAGAATGAGCTAAGAGCATATCCCAAGTGCATTCAGCTAGGTGGACCACATAGACAAGTCCTAGAGTGAGTGGATGCTTGGATTACCCTGGGAAGAGGAGGGAGGTAAGTTTGGGTAGTGCAGAATGAGTGAGGGAAAGAATGATGTAGCATTAGGTTGGAGAGGTAGACAAGGGCCAGGTCATTCAGAACCCTGGAAGGCATGGAAAGAACTCAGGTTTATTCTAATGTGAAAGAAGACATAGGGGAATTTTGAGCTGGGCGGTGAAATAATCTAATCTATATTTTGAAAAATTACTCTGACAGGTGTATGGAATATAGACTAAATATCAGGTGCAAGAGCAGAAGTAGGGGATCAGTTAGGAACCTACTGCTGTAAATCAGGCTAGAAAGATCAGTGGTTTAGACTACAAGTGTTAGCAGATCAAGGTGTGAAGTGGTTGGATTGGAGAGAATTGGAGGAGGCAGAGCCAAAGGCATTTGCTCTTAAATTGGATGTTGGATATGGGAGAAATAAAGGAGAGGGCTGACTTCTAAGGCTTTGTCTTGAGCAAATATTTTTTGATAAATGGTGGGTGCCATTTATTTAGTTGGATGACATCAGTGAAAAGGTTTGTGTTGGCAGGAGGGGATCAAGGATTTAGTGTTTTTACATGTTGATGTTTGAGGTGAAATGATGCTGGGTAGTAAATTGCAGATTTTTGTTGTTGTTTTAAATATCCTCAATTAACAAACAGTTGGTAATGTTGGTCTCTTAATTTTAAAAGTTTTAGTGTTCTGTAAATATTTTAAGACATTTTTGTTTTGTGCTGTAGAGCATAATCAGGAAATGTATTCATGTTTATAGAAATCTCATGGTAAAACTTGTCTAAAATACATTGGAGCATTTCCAGCTTTAAGAAATTAATGATCTTTCTTTGACTACATGATTGAAGTCAAGTGTTCTTGGTTTTATTATTTCCCTGAAGTATCTACATTACAGCAAAATCAAAACATTAATATTAGATTTGGGGGATTTACGTAGAAATAAATTCATTAGAGTGGCTGGACCATTAGAGCGACTGAACTTTTTAGTTTCACACCATTGTCTGTGTGTAAAATTAAGGTAACTATGACATTATGAGATAGCTGTGTCCAACGTAAGGTCTCAGAAGATGAAAATCAAGAATTTATGTAAACTAGGAAAAAAAAGCCCTTCTCTTTCAGCACCATGGGTGATACCAGAATATAATGAGTTATAAATACTCAGAGATGTTGTTAATATTTAGTAAAGTCATATTGAATGTCTGAAATTTCTCCTATTATTTGGCCAAAGGAACAATAAAATAATTGCCTATGATGTCAGCGGGCATATTGTGAATTTGAAAGCTTGTGAGCTAGGTTCCCCTGTGGCTCTGAATGTCTGCACAAGGATCAGAATCCAAAGTGTGCATTACATCATCTTCCAGTGAAATGAAGACTCTTTTCATGTTTCTCTGGAGATAGAAGCAAGAAACTAATTACATTCTTCTTACAGAAAAAAAGAAAGCAGAAAAAGTGAAAATTAAAATTTCCAAGAATCTGGATCTCCTTCACTGAAGCTAATTTCTTAATATCCAATTATCTTGTTTACTGTCACTGGGTATACAGGTCTCTATCTTGAAAATGTACTTGGCAAAATTGTGAAAGCAATAAAAACCACCACTTGGGGACAGAAACCACATTTTGTAATTTCATTTATTGCTAATTTATTTGAAATGAAATTGTAGCTTGGTGTCATATGGACACCAATGAGATTAAAAGCATGCTCAAGTTGTGCCTATTTGAGTCAACATTTTGGGTTATTTCAAGGATCTCTTCATAAATATAAATACTGTGTAAGTAGCCATGCATTAGTGAAGTCTCTATAGTATTTTTTACATCCATAATTTGGTTTTTGATGGATTTCTTTTTGTGGATTTATGACATGTGTTCTCAAAGCAAAGCTCTGTATATTTGTTGAGGAACGTTAGAAAAACACACAAAGCCTGCTCCAAAGAGGCCTCTCAAAGGTGCATGGTCTGAGAAAATCACCTTAAGTGGTGATGGGATCTGAAAAAGACATTGGGAGTGACAATTCCCAGGGATTTCATTCTTCCTCTGCTGCTTTTTTTTTTTTTTTTTTTTGAGATGAAGTCTTGCTCTGTCACCCAAGCTAGAGTGCAGTGATATGTTCTTGGCTCACTGCAACCTCCGCCTCTCGGGTTCAAGCAATTCTCCTGCAGCCTCCTGAGTAACTGGTACTACAGGTGCCCGCCACCACGCCCGGCTAATTTTTGTATTTTTAGTAGAGACAGGGTTTCACCATGTTGCCCAGGCTGGTCTCCAACTCCTGACCTCAAGTGATCTGCCTGCCTTGGCCTCCCATGGTGCTGGGATTACAAACGTGAGCCATTGTGCCTGGCCAGTTGGCTGCTTCTTTTTTTGTGATCTTTTCACAATCATGAGAGAAGTTTAAAAACATGATTTTCCTGACTCAAGCTGGCAATGAAATCCTGCTGGCAAAAGAAAAACAGGTCTTAATGGAGTTACATGAGTCATATACAGACACACAGACGTGCGCACACACGTCTGATAAAAATGGCTGACATATGTTTAGCATTTACTTTGCTCTCTTTATTTTTAGCATTTAATCCTAAAAATGGCTCTATGATATAGGCATTACTATTAGCCCCATTTTGCAGATGAGGAAATGGGCCTTAGAGATTAAGTAACTTGTCCCAATCTATCCAGCCACTAAGTGGGGCAGGTGGAAACTCTGTCATAGTTCTCCAAATAGTCACATCTATGAAACCTCCCAAGAGCAGCCAACATAGTCTCCCAGGCTTCTGGGTTCATGAGTCAACCCAGAAAGGTGTACAACACCAACACCTCCTCTTCATCAACTTTAGGAGACCTACCACATTGCTAGGCCCTTGGGTAGAGAATAATTAATATCTGTTCTTAATGAGCAGTATCCCAGAGGCTTGAGAGTTAAAGACAATTAAAGCTAGAAAGACTCAGCCAACTAACACCATTTACTTACCTGGCAAAATCTGGTCGATGGGAAAAAGGAAAGAACAATAATTGTCTAATGAAACTACTCTTCCTTTTACTGAAAATTAATTTGGAAAATGACTGAACCTACATTTGAAAGGGCTCCCTAGAATCAACAACAGATCAATTCTAGTTTCTTTTTGTTTTAAGTAAATTCTTGAACCCAAGTCTTATGTTTTAACATTTTACATATTGTCAAGTTTCATCATAGCAAAATCTGGCTTGCTTTCAGGTCTTAAGCTTCTCTAGTAGGAAAGGTGTTGTCTTGAAAGCATTTCTAGCTAAAAGGCTTCAGCAAGCTCTGGCAACAGTTTGGAATCATGAGCAACCTTGTTCTTTCTCAAACTGTTCCAATCAAAAGTCATTTCTGCTACTCCTTGCCAAATGGCTGGGCTACTCTAAACGCTGCTGCCTCCCAGAATTCATCTCCAGTCAAATTTGCCTTGTCACCTCTCCCGATTAATCTCGGTTCTCTACACCTGAGAAGGGGACAGATCCAGAGGCCGGTAATATGCTTAGGCAGTATTTTCCCTTTGGACTGCCAGCCTGAGGCAGGCCCAGGTGGGTGGTGATTCAAGTTGAAACTCACTTTGGCTTGGTCCAAGCTTTTGGTTTTGATTTGGAGGAAAACATCTTTGTAATGCATGCCAGGGAAATGCAATTAAAAAATAATAATAACAACAATATGCGGGGAATTGTCATATAGAAGTAAGATTGCTTTGTGGTCCTTTGGCTGGGATGTTTCAAATGCTATTATAAGGGAAATAATGTAAAGTTTAGGAACATTACAGCCAAGGTTTTGCTAACACATACCCTTCTTAAGAAGGCCGGGAATTAAGCAGGCCTTTTAATGAACTTTGAGGCCACCCTTGGGCTTTGCAAGAAGTAAGTCCATTTGCTGCTGCTACTGTTGTTTTCTCTCAGGTCATGAAAGGACTGGAAAATGACGAATCACAAACCAAGAAGAATCTTCTGATTGTTGTCTTCGTCATCTGCCACGAGACAATGTGACTATATAGTATCCTTAAAAATTATCAGCCAGGTGCGGTTCATGCCTATGATCCTAGCACTTTGGGAGGCCGAGACGGGTGGATTGCCTGAGCTCAGGAGTTGGAGACCAGCCTGGGCAACACAGTGAAACCCCGTATCTACTAAAATTTAAAAAAAAAAAAAAAATTAGCCAGGCATGGTGGTGTGCACCTATAATCCCAGTTACTTGGGAGGCTGAGATAGGAAAATCACTTGAACCTGGAAGGCAGAGGTTGCAGAGAGCCGAGATTGTGCCATTGCACTCCAGCCTGGGCGACAGGGTGAGACTCTGTCTGTAAAAAAAAAAAATCTACAAAAGGAGATTCCATGAATTTCAAGATTAATTTATATTTTATCTTTTTTTTTTTTCTTTTTCTTGAGATGGGGTCTTGCTCTGTCACCCAGACTGGAGTGCAGTGGCATGATCACAGCTCACTGCAGCCTCGACCTCCTGGGATCAATCAATCCTTCCACCTCAGCCTCCTGAGAAGCTGGGATCACAGGTGCATGCCACCACGCCTGACTAATTTTTGTATTTTTTTTAGATACAAGGTTTCGCCATGTTGCCCAGGCTGGACTGGTCTTAAACTCTTGGGCTCAGGCAGTCCTCTTGCCTTGGCCTCCCAAAGTGCTGGGATTACAGGTGTGAGCCACTACAGCTGGTTGATTTTTAGGTGAATTTTTACATGAAACAATATGGGCCCAAATTGATATTGGGATCACTTTATTTCTCTTTTCAACTCTTACGACCAGTTTTTATCTATGGAATGAGGTGGATAGTTGTAAAAAATATTAAACTAACCATCACAAAATTTTTTTAAGCAGAAGTTATTAAAATGATTGCTTCAACTCTCTACTTATTAATATAATGCAGACATACCATTTGTAGCCCAATGACATATATTCCAGTTCTTATTTCTCTAGTTAATTTTTTATAATTAATATTTTAAAGTCTATCTAAGGCTTATAAGTCCTGAGAATATGCATGATGAGAATCTGCTTGAATTAAACTAAAATTTATTATAAAGCAGGTATACAAGTTAAAATTTATTGTTAATAAGTTAAAATAATACTTTAGGTAGAATTATTTGGTGGGTATATGATGTTCCCTGTAAAATTCTTCCCACTTCCCTGTATACATGAAAAGTTAAATAATAAAAAGTTGTGAAGAAAACCAGGCTAGATGTGCCTGATGGGACTTCTCCAACTTTTGCATTAGCTTACCCAAGAAGATACACAAAAGGGCAAAAACTGGAAACAAAACTGGAAACTAAGGGGGAGAAAATTCTGCAAAATTGAAGAGAGTTCCCACATTTTCCACTATGCTATAATTGGAAGAGGGGAAAGGGACATGTTCTGGGACTGTATGTGCTGTGAACTGTAAACTAGAGCAGCAGGAATAACAGGGATAAAGAAAGAAAAAGGCCTTGACTCACCTCAGCTGGCTGCACAGAACAAGGAGCTCTCTTGACCTACAGCCTCAAAGAGGCATTTGGCCATCTCCTTGCCATATATGGCTCCATTATAAGCTGGCCAGAGTCATGCCCCCTCTCCACTGATCCAACCCTGGCCTTTCCGTAACTGCTCTTCTCTGTGTCTATTCCAATTCTAAAACTCCTGATATGCCCAGGTGCAGTGGCTCACGCCTGTAATCCCAGCACTTTGGGAGGCTGAAGGGGGCAGATCACTTGAGGTCAGGAGTTCAAGAACAGCCTGGCCATATGTGAAACCCCATCTCTACTAAAAGTGCAAGAATTAGCTGGGCGTCGTGGCACATGCTTATAATCTCAGCTATTTGGGAGGCTGAGGCAGGAGAATTGCTTGAAACCAGGAGGCAGAGGTTGCAGTGAGCTGAGACCACACCACTGCACTCCAGCCTGGGTGACAGAGTAGGACTCTGTCTCAAAAAAAAAAAAAAAGAAAAAAAAAAAAAGAAAGAAATTTCTCAACCATTATTTCTTCCAATTTTTCCCATGTTTCACTCTCTCTCTTTTCCTCCTGGAACTCTAATGACATGTACAATGTTAGGCCACTATTGTTTTTGTCCCACAGAACTCAGACTGTTTTTTTAACCTTCTTTCCCCACCTCCACTCCTGTTTAGGTTAATTTGGATAATTTCAATTGACTTGTCTACAAGCTCACCAACTTTTTTTTCTTCTGTTATGTCCATTCTGCTAAGACCACTGAATGATTCTCATGTCTGTTGTTATACTTATTATTTCTACATTTTAATTTTTTTTATCATTTCCAGCTCTCTTTGGATATTACTCACCTGTTTTATGTCTGTTGTCCATTTTTACTAACTAGATCCTTTAACATATTTATTATAGTTATTTTAAAGTCCCTGACTGATAAACTCAGTATCTGAGCCATCTCTAGATTTGCTTTTATAGACTGTTTCTGTTCAACCATAGGCCACATTTCATTACTTTTTACCTTGAAATTAATGATTTCTAAATACATCATAAAATAAGTGAAAATATAGACTAAGTATTGGAGAAGACATCTTCAACTGTATAACCAACAGAGGAGTGGTATTCAGAACATTTAGAGAACATCTATGATGGAAAAAACATAGAGAATGCTAAAAATGGGCAAAAGACCCTGACCAGGCACTTCTCCCAAAAGGGGAAATCTAAATGACCACTAGACATGAAAGGGGCTCATTAGCGATCTCATCAGTGATCAGAGAAATGCAAATTAAAATCACTATGAGATACTCTTACAACATCATCATATAGTTGACTTTTGAATTTCACTGCTTATTAGTTTGGCATCTTTTAAATATCTAGATATTTGGTATGTGGAGCTCCACTTGTTGAAAATGGTAGCAGAGATTGATCATCAAAGAGATTTTGATAAATAATTTTGTTTTGACAGAAAAGTTGTAAGAATGCTACCTTTCTTTAAACTATTTGATTATAAAAAATTTGAGATCTCACCATATCAAAAGTTGGCCAGAATGTGGAACTGCAAGAACTCACATGTACAATGGATAAGAGTTTAAATTGGTACAACTACTTTGGGAGATGGTTTAACAATATATGGTAATGTTCAAGATATGCCTACCCTATGACTCAGAAGCTTCACTCCAAGGTATACCCTAGATACATGTACAAGCATGTTCACAGTAGTGTTGATAAAATTGCCCCAAACTGGAAACAACCCACATGGTATATCAGCAGAAAGGACAACTTGTGGTATTTTTATAAAGTAGACTCTAATACAGCAATGAACTTGGATGAATTAAATTTGCACACAATATGGATGCATCTTATTAAAAATTTTAGAAAACAGCTGGGCATGGTGGCTGACGCCTGTAATTCCAGCACTTTGGGAGGCCAAGGTGGGCAGATCACGAGGTCAGGAGATTGAGACCAGCTTGACCAATGTGGTGAAACCCTGTCTCTACTAAAAATACAAAAATTAGCTGGGTGTGGTGGTGCACACCTGTAGTTCCAGCTACTCAGGAGGTTAAGGCAGGAGAATCGCTTGAACTCAGGAGGCGGAGGTTGCAGTGAGCCAAGATCGTGCCACTGCACTGCAGTGTGGTGACAGAGTGAGACTCCATCTTAAAAAAAATAAATTTTAGAAAACAAAGTACATATGGTAAAACTATACTTTTAAAAATAAAAGCAGGAAATGATTAGTATAAGTTGGGATAGAGTGATCTTGAATGGGTAGATGGGTTGGGAGTAGGAAGGACTGCACTGATCAGTTGCTGCAGTGCTAGAAAATTTCCAGTTTGTGACCTACATGGTGGTTGTACCAGTGTATGTTTCTTCAACTAATTGTTGAACTATACACGTACATTTTATATGTGAATAATATTTGACAATAAAAAATGTATGTGTGTGATCGAGAGAGACTGATTTTTGGTTTGGCATATGTGGTCTCAGTAAACTTGTTCACTGAAGCAGGAATTGCTAACAACAATAAAGTTTTTACTGCTTAAAGAAAAGGAAGTAGGACTACAGGCCCACGCCACCATGACCAGCTAATTTTTGTATTTTTAGTAGAGAGGGAGTTTCACCATGTTGGCCAGGATGGTCTCGATTTATTGACCTCATGATCCACCCGCCTTGGCCTCCCAAAGTGCTGGGGTTACAGCTTGGGAGGCTGAGGCAGGAGAATCACTTGAACCCAGAAGGCAAAGATTGCAGTGAGCCAAGATCACACCACTGTACCCCAGCCTGGGTGACAGAGTGAGACTCCGCCTCAAAAAAAAAGAAAAGAAATTGAAGATGAGAAACTCAACATTCAGTTACAAGAAGAGAAGTCAAGATGGTATAGTTCAAAGGTAGACAAGGATTGACATAGCAAAGGGCTGGTGAGCTCAAGCACTGTCTGTCTCCTCCAGTGACATCCTCACCCTTCTTTATCTGTGCTGAATTTTCCTACATTCATAGTGACTTCAAAATATAATTAAAAAGTTTTCTCCTAGAGGTAGAAGATACCAGAACAGAATATTTCTGTTTTCGCAGCTGAAACCTCCCTCGTTATGGAGAAGTGAATGAATCACATCTGCTCACTCATAGTTTTACTCTGCCTTTTAAGTTATGAATTTTCAAAGTATAGTAGCAAAAAGGAATAACAGTATAATTCTGGGTTATGTTTACAGAAGTTAGAAGGTATGTATTTTGAATTCAGGGCCCACACACTGCCGTAGGAATACTACATTCTTGGTTTTGTTCTTCACAGTTCTAGAGACAAGCTACAACTTTGTAGCTATATATACAAATTTTCTAAGTTTTAATAATATTAAGAGCTGGTTGTGAAATTTTTAACTCCTCCAAGAATAAAAAGTAATAATAAAATTATCTCCCTACATACACACACCTAAAACCCTCATTAAAACTTCCTATAACTGGAACAGGGTGGCTGTACCTTCTCAGAAAGGAAAAAAAAACATCTTTATGTTCTGTGTGAACACAATTACAGTGAGTATTCAAATAAGAGGAAGTTAAGGGAACTGAAAGATCCTTTCAAGGAAGAATGAATAGCTAAGAGAGTTAATGAAGGGAATAAGTACATTCATTCAGGTCATGACATTGCTAATTTGGAACAAGCCGTCTTCAAATGTTTAAAGTAATAATCCTGAAGAAAAGCACATTAAATCACAGTAATATGGTTTAAATTACAGTAATAGGTGAAATTAGGCAAGAACAAATAATGGCTAATTTTGAAAAATCTGTCCAGGATGATTAATGACGTTATGAAAATGAGTTTTTAGGAAATGAATGATTTCCCACAGGCATGTTTGCAGGGCAGATACTTTCTGATTTGGAGAATACCACCGGGCTAAGTCAAGGATTTCTGCACCTTTTCTGGAGTCTGCAGGCCAGGTTACAACGGGTCAGTGTCTCCGGTTTTCTTTTGCACTCCTGCAACAGAGAAAAGGGAAGTAAATGCAGACAACTGGAAGGAAAGGAGCCCAGACTTTATTTTTGTGGACGCTCAGTGTAAAGAACTCTTAGGAGTTGGAAGGTGTATTAGTCAGGGTTCTCTAGGGGGACAGAACTAATAGGATATATGTATGTGTGAAAGGGAGTTTATTCAGGAGAGTTGACTCACGTGATCACAAGGTGAAGTCCCACGATAGGCCGTCTGTAAGTTGAAGAGCAAGGAAGCCAGTGGTGGATCAGTCCACGTCCCAAAACCTCAAAAGTAGAGAAGCCGACAGTGCAACCTTCGGTCTGTGGCCAAAACCCCGAGAGCCCCTGGCAAACCACTGGTGTAAGTCCAAGAGTCCGAAAGCTGAAGAACTTGGAGTCTGGTGTTTGAGGGCAGGAAGCATCCAGCATAGGAGAAAGATGAAGGCCAGAAGGCTCAGCAAGAAGTCTGCTCTTCCATCTTCTGCTTGCCTACTTTATTCTAGCCATGCTGGCAGCTGATTAGATGGTGCCCACCCAGATTGAGGGTAGGTTTGCCTCTCCTAGTCCTCTGACTCAAATGTTACTCTCCTTTGGCAACACCCTCACAGATACACTGAGGAACAATACTTGGTATCGTTCGTTCCAAACAAGTTGACACTCAATATTAACCATCACAGAAGGCTTGGATCCTAGACGCTTTTTTTTTTTTTTTTTTAGACAGAATCTTGTTCTATTGCCCAAGCTGGAAAGGAGTGGTGCAATCATATAGCTCATGGCAGCCTCGAACTCCAGGCTCAAGCCACATTTCCATCTCAGCCTCTGAGTAGCTGGAACCAGCTAATTAATTTTTGTTTTTTATAAAGACAGGGTCTTGCTATGTTGCTCAGGCTGGTCTTGAACTCCTGGGCTCAAGTGATCCTCCCACCTCGGCCTCCCAAAGAGCTGGGATTACAGGTATGAGCCACTGTACGTGGCTCTCTAGATACTTAATAGTTGCAGGATTTAAGATAAAACATTTAACCTTTATAGGGTTTTTTTTTTTTCTTTTAATCTGTAAAGTAGGGTTAAAGATATTTATTTTATTTACATAATTGGGTTGTTGGAAAGATCGTATAAGTTATATTTTGGGCTGGATGTGTTGTCTCATGTCTGTAATCCCAGCACTTTGGGAGGCCGAGGCAGGGGGATCACCTGAGGTCAGGCGTTCAAGACCGATCAGCCTGGGCAACGTGGTGAAACCCCGCCTCTACTAAAAATAGAAAAATTAGCCGTTGTGGTGGTGCATGCCTGTAGTCCCAGCTACTAGGGAGGCTGAGGCAGGAGAATTGCTGGAACACGGGAGGCAGAGGTTGCACTGAGCCTAGAACATGTCACTACACTCCAGTCTGGGCCACGGAGTGAGACTCTGTCTCAAAAACAAAAACAAACAAAAAAAGTAATGTGTTGTGAAAATACAAAGTAAATTATAGAATAATTATTACTGCATTCTAGAACAACTCCACTGCATGTTGCACACAGCTTTCCCAGCATCCTTTGCCCCTGACCCAGCTCTGACTTTGTTGTAGGACCTCTGGCTGCTCTCATGGAGCCAGGGATAAGTCGTGAGCAGGAGTAGCAGGGACCGTGGGAGATGAAGAAACTGAACAGCACACTATCAATAGCTCCATTGCCCCAGGTTACTAGCTCCACCCTCTGTTAGATTCATAGCCGGGAAGAACATTTACTTAGCAATAACAGAAGTGTTTCTGAACAATCTTTTCACTAGCTGTGAATTATCTCATTCTGATTCCTAAAATGAAGATTCAGGATTGCTATGAAGTCAGGTTCTTACTCTGAAGAAATCATCTTCGCTACTGGAAAGAGCTCCATCCACATTGTTGAATCATGAAATGAGCTGAGTACCATGGAATTTGATTTACTAAGTATTGCTTGAGACAGGCAGGACTGTACAGGTTTTTTAAAGTTGTGACACTGTACAAAATATAATGCACCTTTTAATGGGATGTGGAGGAGAGTGTCTAGTGAGAGAGTTCTCTAGACTTTTCTGGGGCAGAACGCAAGCTTTGCATTGATATTACAGGCTCATGGTTTATATGCCTGAACGTCTAAGAACAGGGTCACCTTAGAAGTGAATTTTCTCATTCCTTTTGAGGGTTCACAGGCTAAGAAGGGGATACTTTAAGGTTAAAAGGTGTTGATGTGTGTGTGGGCACTCAATACAATTGATATGAAGACAAACCGGACTAACTTGCTTTGCCACCAACACGGTTTTTCAACAGTGGAGACATTCACATTTTGAGCTGGATAATTCTTTGTTGTGGGAGCCTGTCCTATGCATTGTAAGATATTTAACAGCGTCTCTGGCCTGTCCTCCTTAGATGCCAGTAGCATTCCCCAAGCTGTGATGATTGAAAATGTCCCCAGACATTGCCAAATGACCCTTGGGAGGCCAAATTGCTCCCAGTTGAAAATCACTGTATTAAAATCATTCATTGAATTTATGGTATGAAAATACTCTTTCTACTTCTTGAAATTAATTGTTAGGAAGGAATATCTTTGCAAATAATCAGTCAACAAATTTTAGTTATCACTAATTTTTTAAACAATTATTTGTATGCCACTTTGTAATTTATAAAATATTTCTATATACCATATTATGGATGAGCAAAAAGGAAAGGAGTTAATACTTATTGAGTATTTACTATATGCTATCTGGTAAGGGACTTGCTTCAAATACATCCTTTCATTTAGGTCTCACAGAATCTCTGTGTGAGTTATTTTCTCCCATTTTATACAAGAGAAAACAAGCTTAGAAATGTTAAGCAGCTGGCTGAGCATGGTGGCTCACGCCTGTCATCCCAACACATTGGGAGGCTGAGGTGGACTGATCACTTGAGGTCAGGAGTTCAAGACTAGCTTGGTTAACGTGGCGAAACCCTGTCTCTACTAAAAATATTTAAAAAATTAGCCAGATATGGTGGTGGGCACCTGTAATCCCAGCTACTCAGGAGGTTGAGGCAGGAGAATCGCTCTGACCTGGGAGGTAGAGGTTTCAATGAGCCAAGATCGAGCCACTGCACTCCAGTCTGGGCAACAGAGCGAGACTCCATCTCAAATAATAATAATAATAAAATAAAGAAATGTTAAGTAGCTTTCCCGAAGAATACAACTTATCATCTGACTTCGAGTTTTACCACCCTTTAACCCACATCGCAGCTGGGGCAAGTAGCAATTATGATCTGTGTATCAGAATTAGCTATATCAGAAGGGCCGAGGTCCTTTTTTTATGGGGGTGTCACATATTTTCATTTTACAGTTTAAAGGTCTGGCCCCAAATCAGTAAGTTTCAGGCATATATCATTGTTAAAAGAAAATTGAGCTAAAATAACCAAATTAACTCAGTCTCTTTGGCTCACTAAGCTACAGTATCCTTCCATCTGTCTGGTTTGTACCTAGGAATATTATAAAGCATGTGGGAGCTGGGCACAGTGGCTCATGCTTGTAATCCCAGCACTTTGGGAGGCTGAGGTGAGTGGATCACCTGAGGTCAGGAGTTTGAGACCTGCCTGGGCAACACAGTGAAACCCTGTCTGTACTAAAAATGCAAAAATTAGCCTGGCGTGGTGATGCCCTCCTATAATCCCAGCTACTCAGGGGGCTGAGGCAGGAGTATTGCTTGAACCCGGGAGGCAGAGGCTGCAGTGAGCCAAGATCACACCAGTGCACTCCAGCCTAGGAGACAGAGTGAGATCCTGTCTCTAAATAAACAAATAAATAAAACAAAACAGGTGGGTAGCAGGGTAGCTAAGGTAGCAGATGTTACCAAGGGTCTGAATCAATGGATGGGGTTTTCATTGCAGCCACATAAACAAATTTGAAATTAAATAATAGATTTCTCTTTTCTTAAGAGTCCTTTAACCATCGCATCTTCGGAATGCATTCCCAGTCTGTATGGGCATCTTTTCCCAAGCTGCAATCTGCCATCACACAGCCTAAGCAGTCCTCTCTCTCAGGTGTCCCCTCTTATTCCGTGATTCCCCAGGTCCCTTCACCTTTAGCGCTCCCCTAAATTAGAATCTATTTAATTACAGGACAGAGCAATGGGCTCTCTGCTTCTTCCTCATGTTGAGGTCTGTTCACCTTCTGCATGTCTGAAAACACATTCATCACTTTGCTAAACAAAAGACCACCTGTTCGCCCCTGGGTAGCACTGAAGAACCGGCAAACACTTTGCAATTTCCGTCTTTCTTCTGTAACCCTTTCCCTGTGTAACTCCTCCCAAGCTCTGTAAGTGGAAGAATTCAATATGGACATTTTTTTCCCCCATTGATAAGAATTATCTAGCATACTCCATACACATGCTGAAAGGAAGCAGTGATTAGTCAGTTTTTAATATTTGCTATATACTGTACTGAAGTGTAAAATACACATTGAAAAATACACAGTTCATAAGTGTACATACCTATTTTTATAAACCGAACATACCCGTCACCAGCATCCAGAACAAGAAACAGAACAGTACAAGCATTCCAGAACCCTCTGTTCCCTCTACCCATCAGTATAATATTTTCTAATGAAAAAGAGTTTGTATATGCCAGCCTTTGCTCTCTAAACAAGAGCTTCACAATGAGTAACTGGTTTTATTACTGTGTTGTATCCAATCAGAAGTGCCTACATGAGGCACAATTGCTTATATTAGTTTGTATACAAGTCATTGAAAATGCAGCGATTGTGCTAACCTTGTGGTTTAAGTTTCACAAGGGAAAGAGAGAAACTTCATAGGTCCTTGTCCTGGGGTTCCTCAGAGTCCATCAGTCATTCTTAGGTAGGGTTCTCTCCTTATCACCTGAGAACTCCTGATTTTCCTTGGGTTCCATGGATATGATTTATTCTAGTAAGTGATGACAGCTCTGCCGGCAGAGTTCACACTAACTGCATGTGATACTTATTGCTCCTAGAATCACCAACACCACCATTTTATACTGTAGTTGTTCCTGTACATATGGGACCCAAAGTCGTGGAAATCTCTACGCAATGGATCTCATCTCTGGCAGCATGTTGGAATTATCTGAATAATTTTTTTAAAGCTCATGCCCCACCCTAACCTAAGGCATGGGACTTTCTTGAGGGATGGCATCCAACATCAGTAGCTTTAACTTCCAGATGTTTCTAAAGTGTGACTCAGGTTGAAAGGCAGTGCAACTTCTCACCCTCTCCGTGAAGCTGCCTTCTATCTCAATGTTAGACATATCAGCAACTCTGAGAGAACTACATTCTCAAGATGATCAAATTTAGCTCAAGCTTGATTCTCTACCTCTTAAACATTGGATAGGGCACCATTTTATTTTTTTCACATTAAGAGACTATCCTTAAGTTGTTAGAAACTGGCAGAACCCTTCTATTATATTCCAATTTACTTCTGTTGAGCACTGGGCAGGAATGATCAGGTCACCTTGGATGGAGATCTGATCATTAGAATCCACTCCCAGGATAAGCCCAGTCTTCTCCAGCACTAAATTGTGCCTTCTTTGGGTCACCTTTGGTAGAAGAAAAAATATATTTTTCTGATAAACCTCTTACTTTTAAGCCCTGGCTTTGAACCCAGGTTCTCAAGTCAGCCCTTCATAGTACAACCCCTGGGAGAAATCACTGTCATTGATGTAACTATTATCGATGGGACTGGCTAAATTAATGATAATGATAATAACCATTATCTACTGAAGATGTGCTAGTTTCCAGACATTATGTATTCACTGTGTTAAATAATGCAATCGACCCTTAAAGGTAGGTATAATTCATTCCATTTTACATGTGAAGAAATCGAGGCTCAAAAACTGGAATGACTTGCCTCAAGATCATACAGACAGCAAATGACTGAATGA
Organism: Macaca nemestrina; assembly: GCF_043159975.1. Classification (NCBI taxonomy): domain Eukaryota; kingdom Metazoa; phylum Chordata; class Mammalia; order Primates; family Cercopithecidae; genus Macaca; species Macaca nemestrina. Next base: position 116,604,736 of record NC_092133.1, on the reverse strand, counting down.
AGCTTTGAAATTAAGGCTGTCCAATTAGATGCTGCTACCTTTAATAAACAAAGCTGACATTTCATGTCTCGCCTCTAAGGCAAAACCATTAACTCTTCTTAAGCGTTCTTATCTCAACCCTGGATTCCCCAAGTCTTCCCCAGTTACAACAAAGCTCAGGGCTGTCCTCCTCCTTCAAAGTCTCGTATGAAAGTAGCGGTGGCTCACGACTGTAATCCCAGCACTTTGGGAGGCTGAGGCAGGCGGATCACGAGGTCAGGAGTTTGAGACCAGCCTGACCAACATGGTGAAACACCGTCTCTACTAAAAATACAAAAATTAGCTGGATGATTACAGGCACATGCCTGTAATCCCAACTACTCAGGAGGCTGAGGCAGGAGAATCGCTTGAACCTGGGAGGTGGAGGTTGCAGTGAGCCGAGATCGTGCCACTGCACTCCAGCCTGGGTGACAGAGTGAGACTCTGTCTCAAAAAAAAAAAAAAGTAGTTATCTATTGTTCTTCACCCAGGGCCCTGTCTTCTTTTAGGAGATAGCTGCCTAGCTCCTAAATAGCAACAGTTCTATGGTCTGTGCAAAATCTGATGAGTTCATCTTTGGTTCTTCCTGGATCATACCTTCACTCTATGAGAGTTTTCCAAATACAGTGCCTCAGCCAGGATTGACTCTAATGTCAGGGATTTTAGGCTCCTTGAAGGGAGAGTAATATTGGGAGTTTTTAGAGATTTTCTGAATGGGCCGGTCAGCACTCTTTGGTTGGCAAGTAAGGGGAACCCAAATGTAATCTGGCTTAAAGGATAAGAGAGTATACTGTCAACACATTGGAAATGTAGGGGAGGAAGAAAACCTTAATTTTCTTTATCTTCCTACATTCTCTAACAGGGGACCTGTGAATTAGACTGATGAAAGACAGATGACCAAGAGGAAAACATAGTTTATTACCATATGCAGCATGCAAACACGCAAGAGAAACCCAGTGATAAGTAATTCAAAGGGGTGGTTAGAATCTGGGGTTATATAACATCTTAACAAAGGGCAATAAATTTATGGAGAAAACAAAGGAAGAGGCTTTAGGCTTTCAAGGTCTGAAAATTATGGGAAGGTAAATATATGGGGGAAGCAAATGGAACAGGATTTGTTTGTGAAGGTCCGACTTGACACCCACTTTCGATCTTCTTCATGGCGATAAAACTTCTCCAGGAAAGGGGACTTATGGCAATCTTCATTTCTGAAAAGCTTCTGCTTTTAGCTCTGGGAAGGATTCTTTCTGCATCTATTGGATCTCAAATACTTTCAGCTCAAAATAATCCATATGCCAAAGTGATATATTTTGGGGTTGCATATTTTGATAACCTACAGAAACACCAGAGAGTGAAAGAACTGATGAATACATAGCTTTCTGGAATATAGAATACAACACTTTATTTTTATTATTTTTATTTTTGTATTTTTAAATTTCCCATATGTTATTGGGGAACAAGTGGTGTTTGGTTACATGAGTAAGTTCTTTAGCGGTGATTTGTGAGATTTTGGTGTGCCCATCACCTGAGCAGTATACATTGCACCCTACTTGTAGTCTTTTATTCCTCAACCCCTTCCCACTCTTTCCCCCTGAGTCCCCAAAGTCATTCTTAAGGCTTTACACCCTCATAGCTTAGCTCCCACTTATGAGTGAGAACATACGATGTTTGATTTTCCATTCCTGAGTTACTCCACTTGGAATAATAGTTTCCAATCTTATCCAGGTCACTGCAAATGCCATTAATTCATTCATTTTTATGGCTGAGTAGTATTCCATCATATATATATATGCCACAGTTTCCTTATCCACTAGTTGATTGATGGGCACTTGGGTTGGTTCCACATTTTTGCAATTGCAAATTGTCCTGCTATAAACATGTGTGTGCAAGTATCTTTTTCGTATAATTTCTTTTCCTCTGTGTGGATACCCAGTAGTGAGATTGCTGGATCAAATGGTAGTTCTACTTTTAGTTCTTTAAGGAATCTCCACACTGATTTCCATAGTGGTTGTACTAGTTTACATTCCCACCAGCAGTGTAGAAGTGTTCCCTGTTCACCGCATCCATGCCAACATCTACTATTTTTTTTTACTTTTTTATTACAGCCATAGAATACAGCACTTTAAATGAACTACAGCTACATCTCTCAACATAGTTAAACCCCCAAAACATAGTTAAACCCCCTGGATGAAAAAGGCAAATTGCAGAAGTATTTGTATAATTTGATAAAATAATAAAATATTAAATTCTGTTAAGTTTGAGGATGCATAAATAAGTAGGTAAAAATATAACATCATGTATAGGCATGACAAACACTGAATTTATGACAGTAATTATTGTATTAGTCCATTTTCACGCTGAAGACATACCCAAGACTGAGAAGAAAAAGAGGTTTAATTGGACTTCCAGCTCTACATGGCTGGGGAGACCTCAGAATCATGGCGAGAGGCTGCCATCGTGACAGCAAGAGAAAATGAGGGAGAAGAAAAAGTGGAAACCCCTGATAAACCCGTCAGATCTTGTGAGACTTATTCACTGTTATGAGAATAACATGGGAAAGACTTGACCCCATGATTCAATTACCTCCCCCTGGGTCCCCTCCATGACACTTTGGAATTCTGGGAGATACAATTCAAGTTGAGATTTGAATGAGGACACAGCCAAACCATATCAATTTTCATATCATATCATATTTTCCTCTGGGTGAGAGGAAAATAATAGATTGTATCAGGGAGGAGCACACAGGGGGTTCTTGAAATTGTCTTTAATGTTTAGTGCTTCATGTTAATAACATAATGTTTGATGCTTAATACATTTGATAAAACTGGTTATTCTTATTATTCCCTATAGATGTATATGTTTAAAATATTTCATAATTTTCTTTAAAAAAGGAAACTAGCTCCTGTCACAGAAAGATCTATGAGTATCTGGCTGTGAGTCTGACTCAATCCAGAGGATCCTGTGGTGGTACCAGGAGCTGTCTCCAGCTTTTGGAGTTACTTTCTTTGCTCTGGGTGCTATTCTCTTTTAGGTTTTTCATTCTCAGTAGCTAGAGGGCTCCTAATACCTCTAGGGCCCTATCTTAACCTGTTGGCATCTCTTGCAAAATGGACTTCTCTTTTTTCAAAGTTTCTGCAAGAGTCCTAGAATTTCACCCCATTGAGTAATGTACCCATCCTTGAATTACATCATTTTCATGCGTGGACTGAGCTGATAGGCTGGACCTTTTTAATGGGCACCCTCTGGAATTGGTGAGATAGGAGATCAGCTTCTTTCAAAGGACATTAAGCGAGAGGTTTCTCAAGGAAAATACGAGTGTGTTAACTGAACCAGGAGAAACAGATTTGGGGTAATAAGAAACAGTAGATATCTAGTCTTCCCCAAAGAATTGCGTGTACACTATATCAATGATTATCTTAGAACAGTGCCTGCTATGCTCTCCCATATCTAAGTGACAGTAAGTTAAAGGGAAACATGAATTTGTGTCACTTGGGAATATGCCTACATATGCAAATTCATAAATGAAATGTCAGAAAATGTAATTGAACAGTATATAAAGGAATAACTTACCAAGATGAATCAAGATAAATCTTAGGATAAAATAATACAACAAAATCCATTACAAGATCCAACATAATACATTACATTAATAAGTTATGAGAAATGACAAACCATAGGTGAAGCTCTACAGATATTCCCACTAGAATTAGAAATAAGAAAAAAAGTGATGCATGTTATTGTCACTATTATTTTATTTTTTCTAAAATGGTAGTCAATGCATTAAAATAAAAAGCAGATACAAAAATTATAGTAAATAGAAAGTGAGAGAATTGTCCTATCAACAAAAGATCAAAACTAACAGACATGGACAGATTCAGTTCACTTTATCAGCAAGAAGAACCTAATCTAAAAGACAAAGACACAAGCATGCTTTGGAACAGTAGCAGTGGGAGTATTAGACACAGAGCCAGGTTGTTCTAAGAATTATCCCAAAACTAGAGAAAAAGAACAGGACACAGCCCCCAGGCAATGGGGCTGGCAGGAATGAGGCTGGAAGCAGATTCTAGCCAGCTGGCCTGATTCATAGATCAGATTCCAGCCAGTTGACACTGTGAGTAGAGAAGCTCTGACTCTCCAAGTGCTGTAGGTAGGAGAGTTAGGTAGGGGCCTAGACTTTCCATAGTGTGTATTTGCCAACACCTACTGGTGCACTGGAGCTATAGGCATACTTGCCATGAGTACTCTCACATGAGAACAGTAGGGCAAGAGATTTTGATATGGTGCTGGGCTGGCTCATTGTTCGTTTGGTGGAGGGAGAGGCAGTCTATTTCTAAATGGATACTCCTTTGACAATATAATTGGGTTGATGGCAGAGGGCAGAAGGCCACAGTATTACAGCCTTCTTTGTACCTGTATTTGTTGGGTACTGAGTTCTTGTCCCATGTCCAAGAAGAATGAGGCTACTCTGACAATCGAAGGGTGAGAAGGGTGGAGAAGAATTTTACTGAGCAATGGAACAGCTCTCAGAAGATGGGGGATGTGAGGGTGATCCTTCACCTGAAGTTTGGCGGTCTCTCAGTGTGACTGGATCTGGGGCTTTTATGGGCTCAGAATGGGGAATGCGTGCTGATTGGTTTGTGAGTATGCAAAAAATAAGGCTAAAACAAAGGCACCACTCAAAGGTGGGCACAACAGTTCAGAAAACCAATTAGGAAAGGGTTGGTATATGTAAAATAGGTGAAGGGTGGGAATCAATCCGAGGAAAGCACACCAAATGGGAAGAGAGGTTCTCAATCCAGTGCAAGGATTTACACGGGACTGTCTTTGACTTGAAGGTAGGGTTTCACTGGGACCTGCCTCTGCCTGCCATGGATTTGTCTGCCTCCTGCCTCTATCATGACCATGGACATGGGCTCAGTTATGAACATTCATGGCATGGTAGGGGTAACTATCCTGGACAAATTACCAAGATCACAAAATTGGGTCTGATCCTATTCAGCATACCAAAGATGACTGCTCTTATGCCAAAATGGCCATTGGGTAGTGCATACATTGGATAGATCCAATAGCCATGCAATATTGTTGAAAATTGAAGAAGGTAGGTTGAAATTTGTTTCCTGAACCCAATCAGGTAAGCTCCTTGCTTAAACAAAATGTAAACATTCTACATAGGATTTAAATAAGATTCAAAGTCTCATAATATAACATGTAAACTGTTCAGAATATAATCCAAAATTATTCAGTTTACAAAGAATCAGGGACAACTCAAAAAGACAATAAGCAGATTCCAGTACTGAGATGATGCAGATTTTGAAATATCAAAGAACAAAAGTAGGACAAGTTTAAATATTTCAATTAGCTTCATTGCAATTGTAGAATAGGGCAAAACTTCATTCCATAAAATAGAATAAATGCTCTGATGAGCTGAGCAGAAGAGGTTGACTTTATAGACAGAGAAGAGATGCAGAAAGCAGAAGCAAAGAACAAAAAGCATATTAGTTATTTCAAAGCTATTCTTTTTCTTGTAAGGCTGGGACAGGGAGAAAGAACAATAGAAAAATAACTGATTAGTTAATATCAGTTTACTTCAGGCTACTTTGTGTGTTTTAATTTTTTTATTGATATATAATATTCACATGTATTTATTGGGTATATGTAATATTTTGTTACATGCATAGAATGTGTGATAATCGAATCAGGATATTTCAGGTGTCCATAATTTTGAATAATTATCATTTCTATATTTTGAGAACATTTCAAATTGTCTCTTCTAGCTATTTTGAAATATATGATACGTTGTTAACTATACTCACCCTACTCCACTATCAATCATTAGACCTTATTCCTTCTATTTAAATGTATGTTTGTTCCATTAACCAATCTGTGTTCATTCCCTTACTCCCAGCACATAGCCTTCCCTGCCTCTGGTATCTATCGTTCTACTCTGCCTCCTTGGGATCAACTTTTTTAGCTCTCACATATGGGTGAGAACATTCGATATTTGTCTTTCTGTGCCTGGTGTATTTCACTTAACGTGATGACCTCCGGTTCCATCCATGCTGCTGAAAATGACAGGATTTCATTCTTTTTTATGGCTGGTAGTATTCTATCGTGTACATGTACCATGTTTCTTTATTCATTTATCTGTCAATGGACACTTAAGTTGATTCTGTATCTTTGCTATTGTGAATAGTGCTGCAGTAAATACAAGAGTGAAGGCATCCCTTTGATATACTGATTTCTTTTCCTCTGAATAAATACCCAGTAGTGGGATTGCAGGAGCATAAAGAAGTTCAAGTTTTAATTTTTCCACTCAAAAACTCTGATATCTGATTAAAAAAAAATTCACTAAAGGTACAGGTTAAAAAATCAACATATACAAATCAGTAGCATTTCTACACACCAATTATGAACTAAGAAAGCAATCAAGAAAACAATCTCATTTCCAATAGCTACAGAATAAAACAAAACAAAGCAAAATAAAATATTTAGGAATAAATTTAACCAAGGCAGTGAAAGAGATCTAAAGACAAACTGCAAAACACTGATGACGGAAATTTGAGAGGACACAGACAAGACATCCCATGCTCATGGGATCCATCTTGAGTTGATTTTTGTATATGGTGAGAGATGGGTCCAGTTTCATTCCTCTGCATATGGATGTACAATTTTCCTAGCACCACTTATTGAAGAGGATGTCTTTTCCATAATGTATGTTTATTTTATTTTATTTTATTCTGTAGCAATTTACAGATTCAATGCATTCCCTATCAAAATACCAATATCATTTTTCACAGAAATAAAAAAAAATCTTAAAGTTCATGTGAAGCCAAAAAGGAGCGTGAATAATCAAAACTTTCTTGAGCAAAAAGAACAAAGCTAAAAGCACACTACCTGACTTCAAAATATATTATAAGGTTATAGTAACCAAAACAGCATGGTATTGGTATAAAAACAGACAGTTAGACCAATGGAACAAAATGGAGAACCAAGAAATAAATCCATGTATTTACAGCCAAACTGATTTTTAATATAAGTGCCAAGAACATACATTATGGAAAAGACACCCTTTTCAATAAATGGTGTTTGGAAAATTGTATATCCATAGGCAGAGGAATGAAACTGGACCCATCTCTCACTATATACATAAATCAACTCAAGATGAATTAAAGACTAATGCAAGACCCAAAACTATAAAGCTGCTAGAAGAAAACACGGGAGAAATAATGCAGGACACTGGTGTAGGGAAAGATATTATGGCTAGGACCTCAAAAGCACAGGCAAAAAACCAAAAATAAACAAATAGGACAATATTAAACTAAAAAGTTTCTGCACAGCAAAGGAAACAATCAACGGAGTGAAGAGACAACCTGTTGAATGGAAGAAAATATTCACAAACTACTCATCCCACGAGGGACTAATATCAATAATGTACAAGGAACTCAACTCAATAGTAAAAAATAAAATAAGCAAGTGGGAAAAAGACATGAATGATATTTCTCAAAAGCAGGCATACAAATGACCAACAGGTACATGAAAAAATGCTCAACATCACAAATCATTAGGGAAATGTAAATCAAAACTACAATGAGATATTATCTTACCCCAGTTAAATGGCTCTTAAGACACACACACACACACACACACACACACACACACACCCCAAAACAAAACAAACAAACAAACAAAAAACCAGCGACAACAAAACCCAGATACTGGCAAAGATGTGGAGAAAAGGGAAACTAGCAAGGATGTGGTGAAGAAAAGGGAACTCTTACTGTTAGTGGGAACATAAATTAGCACAGCCACTTTATGGACACAGATATTGTCCACGAAAACACTGTCGAGATTTCTTAGGCTACTTCTTTTGTGTAAGGATTTAAGTAGAGGAAGCTTCATTATCATAGGGATTGAAGGTTAGACTGAAGATTGCTGTTATGTCTCTTGCGATTTCTCTGAAGGTCAGGTAACAACTTAGTTTGGGTTTGGTGACATGAAACTGTAGCATGGATGACTCCATTTTGATTTTTAGTCTGGTCTTTTGGGGCCTAGAGCAAGAGCTTAGTTCAAAAAAGTGACCTCCTACAGTTTTTATTTAACAGAAATTATTGCTAGGTATGGTGGCAGATGCCTGTAGTCTCAGCTACCCTGGAGGCTGAGGCAGGAGGATTGCTTGGACCCAGGAGTTTGAGGCTGTAGTGTGCGATACTCATGCCTGTGAATAGCTACTGTATTCCAGCCATAAAAACTGAATAGAAATTTAGAACTGAAAAACACAGTAATTTAAACTAAAAAAAACAAAAACAAAAACAACTCACTGTATGGGCTTAATGGCAAAATAGAGATGTCAGAGGAAAGACCCAGTATATGTGAACAAATTTCAATAGAAATGATCATTAGATCATTTCTCTGAGTAACAGAGAAAAAGATATGAAAACACCCACATGGACTCAGGGACCTGTGCGACAATAACGAAAGATTTAACCTTTATGTCACCAGAAAGAGAGAAGAAAAAGTGGTGCCAACAAAACTATTTAAAAAATTGGCTAAAAATCCTGAAATTTGGCAGACAACATAAACCTACGGATTTAAGAAAATCAGCAAATCTTGAATAGGATAAAACCAAGGAAACCCACTCCAAGACACATGTAACCATGAACTAAAGACAAATAAAAAGTCTTGAAAGCCATCAGACACAAATAGCTCATTACTTATACAGAGAGAATGATGCAAATGACTGTGGAGTTCTCCTCAGAAACCATAGGGGCCAGAAAAAAGTGAGACAGTTTTCAAGTGATGAAAGAAAATAACTGTTAATTCGTAATTGTATGTCTGGTAAAAAATAATATGTTTCAGGAATAAAAGTGGAAGACATTCTTAGATTAAGTATACTTGGAAAACTATTAATTAAGAACAACCAACAGAAATGATAGGTATATGGGCATATATAATGGGCTATTATTTTTTCTTTAGTCCTTTAAATATGTTTGAAAGCAAAAATTTTAACAATGTTGAAACTTCCCTTGCAAAATTATGACTGAGACAGTGAAACAGAGCTAATCTAACCTAATCTCTTGGTTCTAACCTTTAAACTATCCTTGTTCCTTTCTGGGCATAGGCTGAACTAACTTTGGGGGAACTTAGTTTAAAGTTTATAGTTTAAAACAAAGTGGATAACAGCCCTTTCCCAAAACAAACCTTCTTCTTGCCTAGGGACTATACTGCCTTTGCAGGACTAACCAATTAACCACAAGATTAGAAATTATGGTTTAGGAGTCATGCAGCTGGAGGCTGCAAGACTCTGACCCTCCCTAAACTGCTCCTAAGATCAGTGCTTGAGATATTTTGCAGACCCTGCACTTGTTGGATCAGCTGGCACCACCCAGATTGATACACCAATCAGCACTCCTGGCTCACTGGCTTCCCCCTACCAACTAAGTTGTCCTTAAAATCTCTGATCGCTGAGTGCTGCTTGGGGAGACTGATTTGATTAATAATAAAACTCTAGTCTCCTGCACAGCTGGCTCTGTGTGAATTACTCTTTCTCTCTTGCAATTCCCCTGTCTTGATAAATTGGCTCTGTCTAGGCAGTGGGCAAGGTGAACCCACTGGGTGGTTACAATGTCTGGTGAGGATTTCAATGAATGTAGATGTAATGTACAAGACAGCCATAACGGAAGAGGGGGAAGTTACAGGAATCTATGAAATAAATGAAAATATATCATATTTAAATTTGTAGGATGCAGCTAAATCAGTGTTTAGTGGAAATTTTCTGCCATTAAATACTTTATTAGAAGAAAGATCTCAAATCAATAACCAAACTTCCTTATGTAAAACTGGAGGAACAAGAACAAAAATCAAGCAGTAAGAAGGAAATAAGAAAGGTAAGAATATCAATGAAATTGAAAACAGAAAAATGAGAAAAGTCAATAAAACTAAAAGTTGGTTCTTTGAAAAGATCAATAAATTGGATAAATCTCTAGCAGGAGTGACACACACAAAAAATGTGAAGTCCAAATTACCAATATCAGGAAAGAAATAGGGGAAATCACTATATAACCCTGCATACTTTAAAAAGATAATAAACAACTTCCCTCACATAAATTTGACAGCTTAGTTGAACCGGAGTAATTTCTAAAAAACACAAACTCCCCAAACTGACCAAAATAAAATAGATAATTTAATAGTCCTGTGACTATTGTAAATCATTAATTCTCCGTTGAAAATTTCCTGAAAAAGAAATCTCCAGGCTCAAATAGTTTTGCCGGTAAATTCTACCAAACATATAAAGAAGGAATAAAACCAATTCCATGCAACTTCTAAAGAAATTAAATCAGTAACAAATAACCTTCCAAAACATAAAGCACCAGGCCCAGATGCTTTCACTGGTAAATTTTACAAACACTTAAGGAAGAGTTAAGTTTGAATTTAGGTCAATTTTCCAAAATCTCTTTTAGAAAATAGTGAAGAAAAGCCTTCCCAACCAATTTTATGAGGTCAGCATAAAATACCAAAATTAGACAAAGACAATAGACAGTAGGCCAGGAGCAGTGACTCACCCCTGTAATCCTAGCATTTTGGGAGGCTGAGGTGAGTGGACCACAAGGTCAGGAGATTGAGACCATCCTGGCTAACATGATGAAACCCCGTCTCTACTAATAATACAAAAAAAAAAAAAAAAAAAAAAATTAGCCAGGCGTGGTGGTGGGTGCCTGCAGTCCCAGCTACTCAGGAGGCTGAGGTGGGAGAATGGCGTGAACCGGGGAGGCAGAGTTTGCAGTGAGCCGAGATTGTGCCACTGTACTCCAGCCTGGGCAATAGAGCGAGACTCTGTCTCAAAAAAAAAAAAAAAAAAAAAAAAAGAAATCCTTCCCCATCAGAGTGTTATATTTGTTATAATTTATGGAGTTACATTGACACATCATTATCACCCAAAGACCACAGTATATATTAGGGCTTACTCTTGCTGTTGTACATTTTATGGGTTTGAATAAATGTATATGGTATGTATCCACTATTATAGTATCATGGAAAGTAGTTTCGCCGACCTAAAAAAATCCTTTATTCTATGCCTATTCATCCCTTCCTCCCTACTAACTTCTACCAACCACTGATCTTTTTACTGTGTCTATAGTTGTATCTTTTCCAGAATGTAATATAGTTGGGATTATATAATATGCAGACTTTTCAGATTGGCTTCTTTCACTGAGTAACATGCATTTAAGTTTCCTCCATGTCTTTTCATGACTTGTTAGTTCATTTCTTTTCCATGCTGAATGATATTCCATTCTCTGGCTCGAACACAGTTAATATATCCATTTTCCTACTGAAGGATATCTTGGCAGGCTGATATCCTTGCAGGCTGACACAAGCAGCGCTGTCTGAGGGTCCATGGGACAGGATAGCTGGGGCTGAGAAGAAGGTCATTGCACTGTTTTTTCCATTTTGACTTGCTTCCAAGTTTTGGCAATTGTGAATAAAACTGCTACAAACATAGGAGGGCAGGTTTTTGTGTGGACATACATTTTAACTTCTTTGGGTAAATACCAAGGAGCACATTTGCTGAATTGCCTGGTAAGAGTCTGTAAATGTAGTAGTATAAGGAACCATCAAACTGACTTCCAAAGTTGCTCTGCCATTTTGCATTTCCACCAGCAATGAATCAGAGTTCCTGTTGCTCCATATCCTACTCAGCATTTGGTGTTGTCAGTGTTCTGGATGTTGGCCATCCTAATAGGTGTGTAGTGGTATCTCATTGTTTTCTTAATTTTTATTTCCCCAATGACATATGATTTAGAGCATCTTTTCATAAACGTATTTGCCATCTGTGCATCTTTTTTGGTGAGGTATCTCTTAAGGTCTTTGGTCCAGTTTTTGGTTAGATTGTTAGTTTTCATATTATTGAGTTTTAAGGTTTCTTTGTACATTTTGGATAGCAGTCTTTTGGCAGAGGCATCTTTTACAAATATTTTCTCCTAGTCTGTAACTTGTCTTCTGATTCTTTTAACATTGTCTTTCTCAGAGAAAATTTTTAAAGTTTTAATTATGTCCAGCTTGTCAGTTTCTTTCACGGATCATGAAACGTCTTCAGTGTTGTATCTAAAAAGTCATTGCCATACTCAAGGTTATCTAGATTTTCTCCTATGACATCTTCTAGGAGCTTTATAGTTCTGTGTCACACATTAGGTCCGTAATCCATTTTGAGTTAGTTTTTGTGAAAAGTGTAAGGTCTGTTTCTAGATGCATTTTTTCACATGTGACTCTCCAGTTTTTCCAGCACCATTTGTTGAGAAGATTATTTCCTATCCATTGTATCGCCTTTGCCCCCTTGTCAAAGATCAGTTGACTATTTATGTGGATCCCAGGCTTTTATCATATTGACTCTGCCATCTTTTCCTCCTGCTCATGCTATCATGGATTGATGTCTCTTGCCCACAAAGCCTCTTAAAGTTGCATAATCATAGCTGGGCATGGTGGCATGCACCTATAGTCCCAGCTCCTGGGGAGGCTAAGGCGGGAGGATCCTTTGAGCCCAGGAATTAGAGGCTGCAGTGCTTTATGATCATTCCTGTGAAGAGCCACTGCACCCCAGCCTGGGAACATAGCGAGAAAACTGCCTCTTCAAAACGTTTCATCGGCCAGGCGTGGTGGCTTACGCCTGTAATCCCAGCACTTTGGGAGGCTGAGGTGGGCAGATCATGAGGTCAGGAGATCAAGACCATCCTGGCTAACATGGTGAAACCCCGTCTCTACTAAAAATACAAAAAATTAGCCGGGCATAGTGGTGGATGCCTGTAGTCCCAGCTACTCGGGAGGCTGAGGCAGGGAAATGGCGTGAACCCGGAGGCAGAGCTTGCAGTAAGCCGAGATCGCGCCACTGCACTCCAGCCTGGGCAATAGAGTGAGACTGTCTCAAAAAAAAAAAAAAAAAAACAGTTTCATCATCATTGTTGATGGTAACTTTCCTGAAAACACTGTTTGTGCCGAAGATGCTGTCTCTTAATTCTTCCAAGGAAGTGAGCTTTGGGTGCTCAGGTCAATGAGTAAATGAACAGAATGGTTAGTCAGGGTCCCAGCATGAAACAAAATCTAACTCAGATGTCTCAAGAGAGTATGGAGTATAACCAAAAGACTGTTTACAGCAGCATGGTCAGGTTAGGGCACCAGGAAAAGAGGAACCTAGAGATTAACTTCGGTAGGCAGCCTTTTCCACCCTAGATCTGAGGAAGCAAAGGCAGAAGATAGTGTTACCATAGCCCACTGAGTGCTGGGGTCAGCTTGGGGAGTCACATAAGAGGAACATGTAATATAGACCCAGGAGGTCAGATACTCCTCATCGACTCTGAATTTTACTAGGAAAACAGCATCATTTGTAGGTTGCAAGTTTAAAGTTTTTACTACATCCTGTAGAGCAGCAGTGCAACCTGACAGAATATTATCTCCCTGCTGGCACTTTAACTGAGTGGGCATTGGACCATCCCATTGTCTATCATAGTAGCTGCTTCCTGAGGTGGGGTCTGGTGATAACACCAGTGAAGTCCAAGGGCATGCCTGAACCCACAGCCACACTTCTGCTGTAAAATAAGTTCCTTGGTAGAAGGTGATATTATACAGATTGTAACAGAGAAAGTTGGAAAAGGGTCTGGGGTCAAATGGAAAAAACAGTGCAATGACCTTCTTCTCAGCCCCAGCTATCCTGTCCCATGGACCCTCAGACAGCGCTGCTTGTGTCAGCCTGCAAGCCTAAAGCAGCTACTCCAGCTTTTGACCCTGACCCTTCTAATCACAGGGCTAAAACCCCACCCAAGTGGTCAAAATGACATTTCAGCTACCTCTTCCACAGACTTTACTTCTAACCCCTCTCTCTAATCCCCAAGTCTTCACCCAAATAATTAAACAATGAAATGAACTCCTCTTTAAACCAGGTATGGTGGAATGTGCCTGAAGTCCCAACCACTTGGGTGGCTAAGAAAAGAGGATCTTTTGAGCCCAGGAGTTTAGAGTCCAGCCTGGGAAACATAGTGAGACCCTATCTCTAACAACAACAACAACAACAACAACAACAAAAGGTAAACTCTTCCGTGACTGCATACCAAAGCTCCTGTGCATACCAACCGAGGCAAGGAGAAGCAGTGCCTGGAGAGGGTGAGGGTAGTTTTGGAACCTTAGCTCAGCCAGGGACAATGGAGCTGGGGGCGGAGGTGGCAATGCTGTATGACTTCGCTCACTAAACTCCTAAATTGCAGCCACAGACGCCTGTTACACTTGGACCCAAGCAGTCCTACATAAGCCATGAGTCACAGTGCTCATGCTGGTACCTGTTCACAGAATGTGAGTTCTCCAAGCAGCATTTCTCTTCTCTTCATTACTGATGCGATTACTAAGGGTGGAGAAAAGTCAATGGCCTGAATCTGTTTTTATCTGTCATCTGTTGTCTATCTCTGGGGCTGCCCGCTGTAGGAATGTTACTGACAGCAACATGTGATGGGCCTTCTCCATCACATCTCCAAGTGGTATCGCCATTTCAATTTCTTCCTATGTACTGGGCTTGCTCATTGCTCATCCCAAACTTCAGGTCTTAAGAATATTGCCATAGACATTTCTTTATGAGGTGATCATATATTTGGAGTATGGTAAAAATAATTAATACTAGAAGATGGATCCACAGGGGAAAGGGCAGTCAGGTATGTCTGAAACCTAAGAAAGGATTTGGCTGTTTTCCAGGGAGGTAAGGATAATACCATATAGAACAGAATACCTAGGCCAAATTGTTGGTTAGGAATGCCATCTCCTTGGTTCATTTTTTTAGTGTCTTGCTATCTGCCCTGAATCTTGGAACCACTGCTCTAAAAGAGTTCTGAAAAATTTTGCCTTCAAGGTTCACCTTTACATAAAATTCACTATGGCTGAAACGAAGCTCATATTCCTTCTTGTTTCTATCTTGGGTTTTCTCTTGGATTGGTAGTGCTGAGGCTTGAAACATTTGGAGAAATGTTTGATGTTTTTCTTTCCCTTTTTTTCCCTCTCCTTCACTAAGCATGGGACAATTATTCCTTATGTCTTTTACATACATCTGTTTATTGCCAGCCCCCATGTAGGGATGTCTTGGCAGTTGTGTATGTTGGCCTGAACCTCAGGAGAAAAATCTCAGCCAGAGATATACATTTGGGGATGAAGAAGCCAAGAAGGCAACCGGGGACAGTGTAAGTAGAGCAAGAAGATAAAACCAGGCTAAAATCCTAAAGACAAAATTGTTTAAAAAATGAGCAAGAAGATTACAGAAAAAAAACACAAACTGAGAAATAGCCAAGAGGTGGTGCATGCCTGTAATTCCAGTAATTCAGGAGGCTGAGGCAGGGGGATTGCTTGAGGCCAGCAGTTTGAGACCAGCAACATAGCAAGACCCCATCTCTAAAAAACTTTTTAAAAAATTAGTTAGGCGTGGTGATGCCTGCCTGCCGTTCCAGCTACTCAAAGGCTGAGATAGGAGGGTTACTTCTTGACCCCAGAAGTTAGAGACCACCCTGGGCAGCATAGCACTATCCCATCTGTTAAAAAAAAAAAAAAGAAAAAGAAAAGAAAAAGAAAAAAGAAAAAAGAAAAAAAGAAAAAAAGAAAAGTAAAAGAAAGAGAGAAAATGGCCAAAAGATGGAGGAAATCCAAGAGAAAATGATATTGCCAAAGTCTGTCAACAGTATTACAGGTTGCAAGAGATCGCCCTGGATTTATTGATTAAGTTTTTGTTTTTGTATTTATCTTGGTGTGAATAGTACCGTGCAATGGTTCTCAAACTTTTTGGTTGTACAAATTATTGTATATCTTACAAACTATTGAAGACCTGAAAGAGCTTTTGATTATAAGAACCCCAAAGAGATTACATCTCTTATTTATCCTACTAGAAATTAAAACTGAGAAAATTTTAAACATGTTAATTTATGTAAAAACAATAATAAACCTATTACCAGTTAATAGAAATATTTATGAAAATAACCAAAACAAAAAAATTGAGAACAGTGGCAATGTTTTACATTTTAGGAAATCCCTTTAATATCTGGCTTAATATAATAGAAAACCATTAAGTTCACATATCTTGTTCTGCCTTCAATCTGTTTTGCTATTACATGTTATTAGTATATAGCCTCTGGAAAACTCCATTATATTATCATTAGAGAATGTGCATAAAAAATATTAACTATGAAAATAGTTTGATCTTGCAACCCCCCTGAAAGGTTTTCAGGAATTTCTAGGGATCTGGGGACCCCACGGCAGGAGAGCTTGACAATACTGTGAACCTCATAAATAAGGTCTTTTTGTCGTGATGAAAAGTAAGCTAGATAGACTTGACTGAAATTTCAAGGGCTATTTGATGAGAAGGGGAGGTTGTTTCATTGACATTATTCTCTAAGGTTAGGAATGGACGCTACAACATTGATTCGATTAATTCATTCAGGATACATTTATTTAGCACACATTATGTGCCAGGAAGTACTCTAGACACTGAAGACATACCAGTAGACAAAACAAAAAATCCTTGCCTTCATGAGACTTCTAATAAAGTAGTAAAATATATAGTGTATCAGAGAGTGGTTAAGTCCTATGCAGAAAAAACAATGTAAAGAGGTCTAGAGAATGCTGGAGGGATTTGCATATTTCAGTAGAATGGACAGGGAAGGCCTCTTTAAGAATGCAACAGTTGAGCAAAGACCTGAAGGAGGTGAAGCCATTTGGATATCTTTTGAAAGGGCTTTTCCAGCTATTTAACAAATTAATTTAACATTTGAAATTTTATTTATATGTAGTCTTTAATCAAATATCTATTGTATATGACATTAGCTGCAGGTACAAGGAAATCAGACAAGAGAACTGAGGTTTATTGAGTGCCTGCCATGTAACAGGCACTGTGCTAAGTATTATGAATGAGGTTTGGTGTCTTCACTAAGATTTACAACTTAATGCAGGAGGCAAGGTGTAGACATACATTTCCTGCAGTGTGGGTGTAGCAGTTCTTATGAGAAGAGTTGGCTTGAAGTTGCACCGCCAGAAGTAATGCACTTGACCTACCTGAAGTCTAGGCCTCCATTTCAAGATGAATTAGGGTGTGGAGGGTGCTCTCCACTCTAACAGAGGGGAAGCCAGCAAGTTAATACCTGATCACACCTTTTATAGAGCGCTTTGGTTAACAATATGTCTTCACGCCGGGCACGGTGGCTCAAGCCTGTAATCCCAGCACTTTGGGAGGCTGAGATGGGTGGATCACGAGGTCAGGAGATCGAGACCATCCTGGCTAACACGGTGAAACTCCGTCTCTACTAAAAAATACAAAAAAAAACCTAGCCGGGCGAGGTGGCAGGCGCCTGTAGTCCCAGCTACTCGGGAGGCTGAGGCAGGAGAATGGCGTGAACCCGGGAGGCCGAGCTTGCAGTGAGCTGAGATCCGGCCACTGCACTCCAGCCTGGGCGACAGACCGAGACTCCGTCTCAAAAAAAAAAAAAAAAAAAAAATGTCTTCACAAGTTAACTCATTTAACCTTCATAACAATAAGAAGCAGATGTTCTAAGAAGTGTTACTGTGTCTCTCAGAGATGAAGAAAAGCTCAGAAAGCCGGGTAGTATGACAGGCAGTTATAAGGTAGAGGTAGACCTAAATTTAAGATAATCTGCTTCAAGCACAGTGCTTTAACCACCGCAGTTATGAGCAGCTGCTGAAATAAAACAGCTTGATACTCTCCTGACAGTCCTCCCACTGACTCGACAGGAGGGTTAAGTTGAGGTTGGGGCGGAGCTAGACCTCATGAAGAAGCCAACGAAGTCACACACAGCTCTCCCCACCTGCGCTTGCGCAGGGGAGGAACACGCAGTCCGGAAAAACGCCGGGGATTCTGGGTTGCGCAGCCGTGGAGCTACCTCAAGGCGGAACTGGGGCGTCCAGGGCTTCGGCAGCCTGAACACCCGGTGTGAAAGGAAGGTGGCAGCCGTGGAGCGATGCGCATGCGCAGCAGCTCACTCTGCTGAAGGGCTGAGAGGCGCACCGGGGCCGCCAGCTGGGGTCGGAGCGGAGCGGGGTCAGGATGGACGAGGACGTGCTGACGACCCTGAAGATCCTCATCATCGGCGAGAGTGGGGTGGGCAAGTCCAGGTGAGGCGGGCGTGCGGGTCGTGACGAGGGTGACTGGGCTCTTTCTGTCCCGGTGGCTGCTGTCTCCTGGGCCGCGACTGGAACTGTAAACTGCGGCGGCGGGCGCGGGCCGGGCTCGGGCCGGCTCCACTTGCGCCCTCCTCGGCCTCTGGGCTGCGCTCTCCCGCGGCTTCTCCTCCCCTCGCCCCACCCGCGCGGTTGGTTCCCGGCCTCTGCCAGGCCCAAGTTCTCTGAGTCGCTCTCCCTCCTGTGGCGCGGAGAAAACACCATTCCAAGGGCCGCCGCTCCGCCGGCCGGTTTGCTGCGCGGAGCTCAGGGCGTGGCGGGCTGGTTTGGGCCCGAATCTGGCCGGGGGGCGCCTTGCCTCCAACTCTTCGGGGTTCAGGTTGCCTGTCACCCCGAGACCCGGGAGACATAACTTTCCCACTTGAGGGTTTCTGTGGGGCCTTCTCTAAATACATAATGTCCTCGGGAAGTTTCGTGACGCCTTAGGTCCCATTCCTGGCCTGTTTGGGCGCAGCTTAATGTCGCTTCTTTTACTTTTTTATTAGTCGGCTGTGGAAGAACTCCTGGATCTTGTGACTGCTGGAAAATTTCGCTTTAGTCTAAGGTCCGAGTGCTTCAGCCGTGGGTCACCTTTGAAAATAAAATGTAGTTGTTATTTCTCATTTTCCCACATCCTATGGAGACAGAAGATTAGTGTTGTCTTTTCATTTTTGACTTTTTTCCTTGGGGAAAATAATATTGACAGTGGAGTTGAGTATAAGGTAAGACTTGGATCTAGGTGGATGTTGCTAGAGGGTTGTGATTTCATCCAGGTCTTGGAACAGAGTTCTCCAGGTGATGTCATTCTTGCCATCTGATTATGAGTAGGTTATGTTCAAGGCCGTCCTGATCCTTAAACCGCATTTACACTCCGGGGGCTGTAATCAGTTTCATATTTTAGCTATACCTTCTGATACACATATCTTTCAAATGATTTTTTATATTTCATAAATTGAAGTAGCCTTCATTCTACAAGCTAGAATGAAAGCTCTCCTCAAATAACTTGTAAAAGTCACTTCGTAAAGTCTTACTTTTTAAAAGCTTCTTCAGAATGTGAGAACTTATGTAATATATTCTGATATTATTTATTTATTTATTTATTGAGACGGAGTCTCGCTCTATTGCCAGGCTGGAGTGCAGTGGCGCCATCTCGGGTCACTGCAGCCTCCGCCTCCTGGGTTCAAGCGATTCTGGACTATAGGCCTCCCCAGTAGCTTGGACTACAGGCGGGCACCATTATGCCTAGTTAACTTTTGTACTTTTCGTAGAGATGGATTTTCACCATGTTGGCCAGGCTATGGTCTCGATCTTGACCTTGTGATCCGCCCACCTCGGCCTCCCAAAGTGCTAGGATTACTGGCATGAGCCACCAGTTTGACAACACGTTTTCATAGTGTTCCTCATGTAATGTACTCTGTGTCTACTGGAATGAAGGATTTGCACATACCAAGGAATAGAATAATGAAATACTATGAATTAGCAAACCAGCATGATTTGTGTGTGTGTGTAAAAGGGATGAGTAAAATTATTTACATGATCATCTATTATTGCACATGCATATTTGAGGGTTAAAAAGTTAATGTAAACATTGTCTTAATAGGAATTTCATAGCCTTGTGATCTTTCTTTTTCTTTTCTCCTTTTTTCCTTGAGACATGGTTCTCATTTAAGTTCAGTCATATGAAATTAGTGTTTTTGAAGTCAAGAATGGTTGTCATTTCATGTAGTTCAACCCAATACATGGTCTGTTAGCACTTTTTCTAAATGTATTGCATGGATGACAAGTTAGGGCGTGTTAAAATTTTCTGGAAGGTTAACTGGAGTATATAAACAAAACGCCTCTGCTCTACCAACTGTTTTTTTGAGACAGGGTCTTGTTCTGTCACCCAGACTGGAGTGCAGTGGCATGATCATAGCTCACTGCAGTCTCAATCTCCTGGGCTCAAGTGATCCTCCCACCTCAGCCTTCTGAGTAGCTGGACTATAGGCACAAGTCACCATGCCTGACTAGTGTTTTTTATTTTTTATAGAGAGGAGGACTCACTGTGTTGCCCAGGCTGGTCTCGAACTCCTGAGCTCAACAGATTCTCCAGCCTTGACCTCCCAAAGTGCTAGGAACATAGGCATGAGCCACCACAACCGGCCCTACTTCTAAAATTTTTTTCATAGATGGGATTTTCCTATGTTGCCCAGGCTGGTCTCAAGCACACGGGCTCAAGCCAACTTCCTGCCTCATACTCCTAAATTGCTGGGATTACAGACACGAGCCATGACACCCAACCAAGGTTCTCCTTGTAGAGTAAGGCCTGTTAAGTGGATTTATCAGTCTCCCTAGTTCATGTCACGGAAACACATTTACCATGGGCCTAATCTGTTTTAAACTTTTTCCTCAATACGTGGCAATGGATTATCAACTGCTCCCAGCAAGATTTTGACACTTTGTTTCTTTCGTGAAAGGATTACATATAGTGAGAAAGTTGTCTTATTTGTCTAGCTGGATATACATTATTTGCCTATGTGATATGCTATGGAAAGCAATCTTGAACACTTATGTTTCTGGATAAGATGAGAATAAATGACTCTACCAAAATAGAAGTCTCTGCCTTTTAAAGTGAATTAGTACAAAAACGTTTGTCATGGATATGATCTTAAAGGATTGTTTTAACCAAGTTGGTTTCTGTTTCATTACAGAGCTGGAGCTAGTGGAAGTGAGATAGCACTTGTGTTGTTGGGGGAAAACAAAGGATATGTTTAATCCGAATTAGTGGATTACTTTCTAGTGTATTTCATAGTGTGAGAGTCTAAAGGGTATGTGATAGTAGTTAGGAGATCACGATTATGAAACTGGGGCTGCCACTTGTGTGACCTTGTGTGTAATACTTGAATGCTGTAGGCCTTCATTTCAAAAGTGAGGGGGTTGGAATAGAAACCTCTCAGACCCTAAATGTATAAGACTAGGATTCTGTGGCTAGGCCTGGTGAGGGAAAGAGTAGCAGAACATATTGAGAACTGAAAGGGATTAGAGAGACCTATTATCTAAATTGCTGTCCCTCCTATGCCCCTTGCCTTCCCATTTTGTTTTTTTTTTGGTGAATTTCATTTGTAAATTTAAAAAATGCAGATTAGTCATAATCACACTGTTTATTATAAATTTGGTCGCATCTAGGTGCCATGGCGATAGTTACTCCTTCCATCTCTACTTCTGCATGGGAAACATTTTGCTCTTTTAACTTTGAAAATATGAGTGTGTAAATATACAATACTATAAGAATGGTGCTTTTGCCAGGTGCAGTGGCTCTTTCTGTAATCCTAGCTACTCAGGAGGCTGAGACAGGAGGATCTCTTGAGGCCAGGAGTTCGAGACCAGCTTGGGCAACATAACGAGACCATGCCTCTAAAAAAATAAAAATAAAAAAATAAGCCAGCTGTGGTGATGCACACCTGTCGTGCCAGTTACTTGGGGGTCTAAGGTGGGAGGATTAGTGAGCTGCAGTTGTGCTACTGCATTCCAGCCTGGGTGACAGAGTGAGACCCTGTCTCTTAAAAAAAAAAAAAAAAAAAAAAGGGCTTCTTAATTATTTTGAGATTGTCAGTTCCTCTCAATATCTAATAGAGAAATGAACTCTCTTCCCCCTTTCAAAGTCTAATAGAGAAATGGACTCTCTGCCTAGAAAAAGACATACATAGAATTTAGAATACTTTTTGGGCTACCGGGATACCCCTGTCTAAGATCTGATGTATACCCTGAACCTGTATTAAAATTTGTTGCTTCACACCATGCCACCAATTCTCTGCCTCTCCTGATGAAGTACTGTTAATAACAAAGGCCTTTTAAGGATTAGCAATTATGAGAGAAAAACCTCTGACTTTGTGTCTGCACATTGCCATGTGTTCAGTAAATAATACCCAATATCATCATTATTGTATTATTATGATATTATTACAACTAGTCTACAAGGTAATGTTAACTTAAGTTTTTGTAGTAATATTTTCTGTGGTGACCACATGTAGATATTATGTATCTTTTCTTAAATTATGGTTAACTGAGTATGTTGGGAGAAAAGAAAAATTTTATAGGTAGTCTTTAAGAGTCTTACTAGTATTGTTACCTACGTTCCAAGTAAGTAAATATAGTCAAGATGTTAGGTGGATAAATCTAGAATTTGACTCTTCTGTTTTACTTTGATTTTGTGATGCTGGTTTTATGGTAAACACAAGAAAACAAAACCAGTAAGGGAGAGTTAATCCTTCAAATATAATTAATGACAGTGGGTTTGGAAACTACCAGGCGGCCATTATATTTTGCAAAAACTCTATGGACAAAACATACCTCTACCAGCAATAATCACAACCTATAGAAAGTCATAAGATTTTTCTATAATTTAGATACCTGATGGCTATTTCTTTGATTTTATTCATGCAAACAGGTCAATTAGGATAGTCTTATACTTCAGAAGTTAACACGAGGGAAGGTTGGATGACTTTAAAATCAAGGGCTTTAACAAAAGCTTAGATTTCATTTTTGAAGAGCTTCTAATAACTGACACTTCTGCTTCGTAGTAAGTAAAATAATTCTGGAAGATGTAAAATCTTAGAGTACCCTTCTAATCTGGCATCTTTAGCTTTTTATCCCTTTTTATCCCTAGGCGTCTTTATCTTTTATCCCTCCTTTCTGGTTTCTTATCATTTCCTAGGTTTAGTCCTTCGTTCTCTCTTGCCATAACCTTGGCAGTTGTCTTCCGTTGATTTTCTTCTATTTTTTGTTAGTATTAACATTTTAAAACAAAGAGGAGTACTTGTCATAACTTCTTTAAAAGCCTCCAGTAGCCTCCAGTTGCCTACTTGGTTTTATACACTCTACCTGGTGTTTGCCCGAGTCTACCTACTCTGTCGTGTGATCTTTCTTTTTACCTCTCTTTTTACTATATCTTCTCTTAGGTAGTAGCCATACTGCGTGTTACAGAATGCTCGGCTTTGATATGTTTCTGGTTTTGCTTGAATTCAGAGTGGATTACACAATCAGATTTTTAAAAGCTAGTTTGTTGCATTCTAAGGGACTTTATTTTTTCCCTTTTCATCTATGTCAGTTAAAGCATGACATGCTGTTAGTATCATTTTTCTCAGAAGGACATACCAGAACAGTTAAACAACAACAACAACAACAAAAACCCCCACCTTTTGTACTTGGGGGATTGTGTAGGAGACCATGGGGAATATATTTAATAGTAAACTACTTTGCTCTTGGGATTTTTAAATTGCCTTTCTAGTAATTTAATTTTTCTGTGTATACCTGCTCTAGTAATTTAATTTTTCTGTGTATACCTGCTCTAAGAGAAGGCCTACATCATTTATTATCTGCATCTAATAATGTGTGACCAAATAGTTATGAACACATTTATCATATGATGAGAAAATTCAAGTTCCCAACCTGTCTTTTTAATATCTCTTTCAGCCTGCTCTTGAGGTTCACAGATGATACATTTGATCCAGAACTTGCAGCAACAATAGGTAAGCCTGTGTTTAAAAATTCTATAGAAATGGCCAGTATTTTCTTGCCTTTGGCCTTTTTAATCTAAATCCTTCTACCTTCTTCTCACCACCCCACTGCCTCCATGTCTGTTGAAATCTTATTTGTCCTTCAAGACTTATTTTGGTATCATTAAATCTCTGAAGCTTTTCTAGATCTTACCAAGAGAAAATAACTTCCTTATCTGTTGTCTCATGGCACTTTATTAAAACTGCTAATGTAATTTTCTGTACGCACATTTCTTTCCTATACTTTGGATTGTCTTTTATTTTGTAATATACAACAGTTATATTTGAATACTTATTGTATGCCAGGGAAACTTGGTCTCCGTCATTATGGACCTAACAGAGTGTGTTAATTTTGTATGTTCAGCATTTGCTACAGTGTTTGACATGTATTCTTATCTTTACATATGTATTGATACTAGTTATTAAGGATTGTTAGGAGCAATGATACTTAAATGCCTTTTAAGGATAAAATTTAGATTGCCTGAAAGTGGTTAGTCACACTAACTTATGAGAAGATAGAGGTAAGTATTTTGGTATCATGTGTTTAGACTGTAGATAACGTAAAAGGATGAAGAGACCACTTGGAATAGTTGAAAGGTAGCTGAGCTGAGTCAGAGCTAGATAATAGTCTTGGTTGGCTTTGCCTTGAATTATGTGTAATCTTGATGAAGTCACTTGACTTACTAACTTCATCTGTAAATTGGAAGGATTTGGGGAGAGAGAATACTTTTTTTTCCAGCTTTAAAATTTCATGATCTGATGAGGAGAATATAGTAAAGATGATCCTAGCATTATTGTCAGGGAAAATAAAGAGTTTTTCTTAACTGCCTTTGTTTTCATTTATTGTATGTCTATTTTTAAAATTTTATTGTGAAACAATTTCAGACCACAGATTTGTAAAAATAGCACAAATAATTCATGTGTATCCTATTAAATTACTCTAAATGTTAATGTTTGTCACATTTGCTTTATCGTTCTCTCTCTACATACACACAGTATTCTTTTTTAAAAAAATGAATTGAGAGTAGTTTGTAGACATGATGTCTTCAATGTCTGCATACTTTAATGTGTATTTCTTAAATGAACATAGATACATTTTATTGTCTATTAACAGATTTTATCAGTTGTTCCATTAATGTCTCATATAGCAAAAGACAAATAATTGTTTTGGGTCCAGGATCATATGTTGAATTTAGTTATTTCTCTTTAGTCTCTTTTATTTTATTTAATTAATGAATTAATTTATTTTTGAGACAGAGTCTTGCTCTGTCGCTCAGGCTGGAGTGCAGTGGCACCATCTCAGCTCAGTGCAACCTCCACTTTCCAGGTTCCAGTGATCCTCCTGCCTCAGCCACCTGAGTAGCTGGGACTACAGGCGCATGCCACCACGCCTGGCTAATTTTTCTTTGTATTTTTGGTAGAGACAGGGTTTGCCATGTTGGCCAACCTGGTCTTGAGCTCCTGACCTCAAGTGATCTACCCATCTCAGCCTCCCAAAGTACTGGGATTACAGCTTTGAGCCACCGTGTCGAGCCTCTTCAGCCTCTTTAATCAATAATTCATCAGTCTTCATTTGCCTTTTCAGGGCCTTGACATTTTTGAAGAGTAAATAATTATTTTGTAGAATGTCTCTCAATTTGTGTATGTCCGGTGTGTCCTTACAGTTAGATTCAGATTATGCAGTTTTGGCAGGAATCCCACAGAAGTGTTTTCCAGAGCATAGTGTTAGGAGGCACATTGTGTCTATTTATCCCATTTACTAGTGGTGGGACTTTGGTTACTTAAGGTGATATATGCCAGCTTACTCCTCTGTGAAGTTATTATTTTTCCCTTCATAACTAATATATATATTTATTGTAGAGAGATACATTGAGACTATATAGGTATACTCCTTCTTACACCTTTTGCCCTCTTGTTGTAGCATCCATTGATAATTCTTGCCTGTGACAAGTGATAAGGACAGTATATGATCTTGTCATTCCAACTGTGATTGTTATCAAATGGGGATTTTTAAAAAAATGCCATCACTCTGTCTACATATCTTGTTTGGAAGTCTGTAAGTAAGAGCTCTTTCTTTTTTTTCTTTTTTTATGAGGCAGTGTTTCGCTGTGTTGCCCAGGCTGGCCTCAGACTCCTGGGCTCAAGCGATCCTCCTGCCTCAGCCTCCCAAGTAGGTGGAACCACAGCCATGCACCACCATGCCCAGCTCAGGAGGAGCTCATGTTTGTTTGTTTCTTTTTCTGCATATGAACTCATGGTGCCTGTAAATTTTCAATAAATTAGGCATTACTTAGCTTTTGCATGATATTAACATTTACAGATTTACTGTTATTTGTGTCATAGGAAAGGGAATCATTTAAAACACTAATTCAAAATCCATTGTAATTTGGCTTTATTATTATTATTTAATTAATTAATTTTTTTTTTTTTTTTGAGACAGAGTCTTGCTCTGTTGCTCAGGCTGGAATGAAGTGGCACAACCTTGACTCACTGCAGCCTCTACCTCTGTTCAAGTGATTCTGGTGCCTCAGCTTCCTGAGTAGCCAAGACTACAGGCATGCACCACCACACCTGGCTAATTGTATTTTTAGTAGAGACAGGTTTTGCTATGTTGGCCAGGCTGGTATTGAACTCCTGGCCTCAAGTGATCCACCCACCTTGGGCCTCCCAAAGTGTTGAGATTATGGGTGTGAGCCACTGTGCCCAGACTGGTGTATTATTTACTCCTATAAAAATTACTTAGTAGTAAAACCTTATTTTGGTCAAAACCTGTCTGAGTACATATTGGTAATGGCTAGCCAGGAGGAGAGCAGTAGCAACTGGCAGAAAAATAAACTTGCCTAAAGTTAAAATTTTACTGAAGGAATGAACATACATATAATATTAACTGTCTACATTACAAACTCAAATGGAATTTGGGGACTAGTAGCATGCCAAATCGTGGGTTGTCTTTATTACTAAAAAGGCTTTGTCTTCTGCAAAGACAAATATTAAGATTATAGTATGCTGGTGAAAATATATATAATTTGTTCCCCAAACAGGCCCTGGATCTTGAATATGTTGAACAAAGTATCTTTTACATTGAAGCATCAGATTACTTTCTGCCTTAGGTATAACATGTATATATATGTGTATATATATATATTTTTTGTTTTTATTTTTTTGTTTTGTTTTTTTTGAGATGAGAGTCTCTCTGTGTTGCCCAGGCCGGAGTGCAGTAGTGCATGATCTCAGCTCACTGCAGTCTCCAACTCCCAGGTTCAAGTGATGCTCCTGCCTCAGCCTCCCAAGAAGCTGGGATTGCAGGCGCGTGCCACCATGCCTTGCTAATTTTTATATTTTTAGTAGAGATGGGGTTTCAGTATATTGGCCAGGCTGGTCTTGAACTCCTGACCTCAAACGATGCACCTGCCTCAGCCTCCCAAAGTGCTAGGATTACAGGTGTGAGCCACCACGCCCAGCCCACACGTGAGTTTTTAAAATAAAAACAATTACTTAATGACCTTGTGAAAATTAGTGTTTTATGCAAAATTGGTGTTTTACCCCACAGTAAAATAGTAGTAAGGAAAGTGTATTGTTACCTTTTAGTAACTTAGTGAGACACTTAAGTTTCCGTCTTGTATAAAATACTCTTTTAAGATAATTGTTGGATTTGCAATTGCAGATGGTACTATAAAGTTAGCATTTTTCTTTGTTGGCAATTAGCTAAAAACAACAAAGAGAGGGAAAAACTGACACACAAACCCAGCATTCCACTAAACTAGAAGACAGTTAAAAACCCCAAGCCACAAAATAGGTGGAATTGTTGCCAGGAGCAGTGGCGATCAGGCTGGCTGCATGTGGGAAGAAGTAGATAGAATGCCATGGCTGTGGAGCTCAGAGACAGCAAGAAACATGAAACTGCAAGGCCCCCCTGAGGTATAAAACCTAAACCCCTTGTTTACAAAAGTGAAATGGGTTTCTTCAGCTCAAGGCAGGAGCTTTCCTACACCTAGTTTGATTCTAAGAAGTCAGGGAAATGAAGCCAAACGGGGAGTCACATAAACAAACCATTTTTGCAGGAAGTAATATGTGTCTATCTCTACAGCAGTTGGGGAGGAGATGACTGCATTGTGAAAAACCTCCAGACTGCCTGTCTGCACTGGCTGTTGAGAAGTAAAACGCTAAACTGTCTCTTAGGTAAATCTCTGAATCACGAAAAGGTTGTCAGTCCAGAACTGGAGGCACTCTGGCCTTCTGCATGAACCTCTTACAAATATCAGGTTCCGTACAACCAGCACTTCTTCAAAGATGAATAACCAAAAGGAATTCATTAAGCTTGACTGCCACAAATGTTTGGAAATCAGAAAGGAAGAAAGAAACAGAAAAACAAAGGACAAATGAAGAACAGTAACCTAAAATATTGCCATAAAGAAGATGAACATTGTGACCAAACATTTTGCCATGAGTTTAGAAAGCTTAATGAAGTATTTACTTCATTAGCAGCTCAAAGCAGTTGATATAAGAGGCCAGGGAAGAAATAGAGTGAGTGCATGAGAAAATGCAAGGTAAGCTGATTGAGTGGAAAGAAAAATAAATGAAATTAGAAAATAAAACCTTTATTGAAATGAAGATGAAATTGAAAGGATCACGTAGATAATAGAGAACAGTGGAAGATACAATAAGAGACAGGTCTAGAAATGGAAAAAGCAGGTAGAATTTACCAAAATTAATGAAAATGTTAAAATGAATTAGAAAATGATAGATGTGGAAATCAGAGAAGGAAATCCAACATATGCATATTGAGACTCAGAAGGAAACATTCCGAAACATAAATTTTTAAAAATGTAGTACAAGATAACATTTCTGATGTAAAAATATACAGTTATATACACAAAATTGCAGGGTTTTTTTTTTTTTTTTTTTTTTTTTTGAGGCAGGGTCTTGTTCTGTCACCAGGCTGGAATGCAGTGGCACAAACACAGCTCACTCCAGCCTCGACCACCTGGGCTCAAGTGATCCACCTGAGCCTCCTGAACTGGAACTACAGGCACGTGCCACCATGCCCGGATGATTTTTGTATTTTTTTGGAGATGGGGTCTCACCATGTTGCTTAGGCTGATCTTGAACTCCTGGGTTCAAGCAGTCCTCCTACCTTGGCCTCCCGAAGTGCTGGGATTGCAGGTGTGAGCCACTGCTCTCAGCCTGCAAAAGTATCTTGACCAGTTTTTTTGTTTGCTTATTACATAGGAGTGTTTGATAAAAGATAGTATTAGGTTTATTTTTCTGCTATGACAGGGTCACATGGTGGTCCTTAATCAGGTACTTATCTAAGTAATTGGTAGCATAGATGGCATTGGTAAGCATGGAAATTAGATCCTGTAGAAATTAGTTATACTAATTTTATATAATCTGATTAGGCACAATTTGCTTTACGTTGTTTTTTATTTACTCCGTTTTATGTAACTTTTGAATATAAAAAGGGTGCCTTAAAAAACTATTTTCAAATAAAAACCTAGAAAATGAATGTAAAACCATTTTTCTACTTCAGACTGGCTCACACATATTTCTTAATCTATTTTAAGACTTATAATTGTTAAAATATGTGAAAATGTCTTTTGAGGGTTGGCATATTTCAACTACACTTAGAAAAATTGTAGTTGTTATGGGTTGATGTTATTTCCTTAGTGAGCTTTCAAAAATACCTATGACTTCTGCTGGGCGCAGTGGCTTATGCCGATAATCCCAGCACTTTGTGAGGCCAAGGCAGGAGGATCACTTGAGCCTGGGAGGTCAAGGCTGCAGTGAGCTGTCATCGTACCACTGTATTCTAGCCTGGGTGATAGAGCAAGACCTGTCTCAAAAAATAAAAAAATTAAAAAAAAGAAAAAATTTCATGACAAGCTTAAATAATATTGGAATTATCTGTTCTTTAAGGGTTACATTTTACCTGTTGAATCAATCTGATCCTCCTTCCTTCTTTACCATTCCAACCTCTTCAAGTTTTCTATTCTTAGAATAGTCTTGGGAGTGTAACTGGGAAAATATTCATTTTCTCTTAAGTTAGTTGCACATAGTATTATTTTAAACTTTTCATTATCTGTGATTGTGGCTCTTCATTTCGTCTATTTTTGTTCTTCTCCTAAGGAATGTATCTATTTTACTGTTTTGAGGATTGCTTTAATTTTTTTCCCTTGTTCTTCCTGCTTTTCTTTTGGCATATTTTTTGGCTTGTTAACATAAATATTAAGTCCCCTTATTTTTAATCCTTATTCTTTGTTAAAGATGTTCTCTAAGAACCAATTCTGTGTTCCATAGGTTTTGGTATGGAGTGTTTCTTTGTCATTGCTCTGGATACTTTGAATTTTCAGTTTTGTTTTCCCCTTTGAACATTTGAAATCTTTGGGCCAGGCGCAGTGGCTCACGCCTGTACTCTCAGCACTTTGGGAGGCCGAGGCAGGTGGATCACTGAAGGTCAGGAGTTTGAGACCAGCCTGGTCAACATGGTGAAACCTCAGTCTCCCCTAAAAATATAAAAATTAGCCAGGCATGTTGGCAGGTGTGTGTAATCCTAGGTACCTGGGAGGCTGAGGCAGGAGAATCACTTAAACCCAGGAGGTGGAGGTTGCAGTGAGCCAAGATCGCACCACTGCACTCCAGCCTGGGTGACAGAAACTCTATCTCAAAAAGAAAAAAAAAAGAAAGAAATCTTTGATTTCTATACCTTAGTCTATATTCCTTAGGCTATACCTTAGTCAGAAGGCTGGGGCTAACTCCAGCCTCCCAACTTCTAATTTGAAATTCTTTTAATTATTTCACAGTATATCAACCACATATTTGACCTGAATGTCAAAGAATGCTAAATATAATTAAGAGGGAAGCAGTAAAATTAAATATGTTAATTAATTAAATGTGCCTGGGTCCACTTCTCATACTAATTCAGATTATCAGCTAGAGTTGAAAAAGAAGTAAGAGAAGGTTGAAAATAGATGACCCAGGCAAATGCAAAAATGCAAAAGTGATGTGGTAAAATAAAGCCTAAGTTAGGTAGAATTTAAGGTTAATGCACTGGACAGAATAAAGTGGATAGTATATAATGTTGGCCCAGTAAATTAACTAAGCAGCTGTAACAGTCATAAATAAGTAGGCACCAAACGTAGAAGCTCTCTATAAAAACTTCAAAACTCAAGAAAAGAATTCAGTGAGGGCCAGGTGCGGTGACTCACACCTGTAATCCCAGCACTTTGGGATGCTGAGGAGGGCATATCATCTGATTTCAGGAGTTCGAGACCAGCCTGTCCAACACAGTGAAACCCTGTCTCTACTAAAAATACAAAAATTAACCAGGCATGGTGGCTCACACCTGTAGTCCTAGCCACTCGGGAGGCTGAGACAGGAGTATCACTTGAATCTGGGAGGCAGAGATTGCAGTGAGCCGAGATTACGCCACTGCACTGCAGCCTGGATGACAGAGCGAGACTCCGTCTCAAAGAAAAAAAAAGAATTTGATGAAAACACAGTTGTATTGGATTTGCTGCATTTCTTTTGTAGATAGATAGACCCAAAAGATACAGATAAAGGCATAGGGAATTGGACTAACACAATCAGCAAATCTTTTGAATAAAGATCTCACTACTTTAAAAGCCCATGGAACAGTTATACAGAATCAGTCTCAGACTTGACAACAACAAAGTAAATCCTAAATTGAAAAGAAGTAGAGGTTTTACAATACACATTCTTGATAATTTATTCTTTCAGAAAATATTTTTGATCTATCGTGTTTCTTACATATGAGTTCATAGCAGTATTTTTTTAAAATTATACATTAAAGTTGATTTTTTTGATGTACAGTTTGATTTTTAACATACGTATTAAAACAAGTGTTTATGGTCATATAATTGCTACCACAGTTGGCATACCAACTAGTTCCATCATCCCCAAAACTACATGGTGCTATCGCTTTCTGTTCTATTCTAGTCTGGTCCTCCTGCCTCTAACCTTAGCAGCCACTTATCTGGTCTACAGTTTTATCTTTTTTGAGAATGTCATATAAGGGGAGTCATATGGTATGTTACCTTTGAGACTGCTTTCACCTAGCTTGATGCCTTTGAGCTTCATCCAAGTTCCTGTGAATTGTTTGTTCCTTTTTATTGCTGAGCTATATTCCATTGTGTGGATGTACCACAGTTTTAGTTGGTTTATCTATTCATCTATTTTAAGACATTTGTGTTGTTTCTAGTTTTTAGTGATTATGAATAGTCCTGTTGTAAACATTCAGGTACAGGATTTTGTATGAATACTAATTTTTATTTCTTTAGAATACATACCCAATAATGGAATTCCTGAGTCATATGGTAAATGCATATTTAACTTTGGAAAACAGTTTGGCCATATTTTTATAAAGTGGTTGTATCATTTTTACATTCCCACTAGCTTCATATGAGAATTCTTATTCTTCTGTACCCCTCACCTTTTATATTTCTATGAGCAGCCTTTTAAATTTTCACCTTATTTTCAAATGGGTAAGTAGGTATGTGTTTGGATCTCATTGTGGTTTAATTTGAATTTTGCTAATGACTAATGAGGTTGAGTGTCTTTTTAATGTCTATACACACATTTATATAGACTGTATATATGTATTTTTTTTGCAGTGTCTGTTCAAGTTTTTCATTAATTTTTAAGTGGGTTTTTTGCTTTTTGTTGGGCTTTGAGAGTTTTTAAAATATATTCTGCATTTAAGTCCCTTATTAGATGATATATGCTTGCAAATGTTTTCCTCCCAGTCTCTGGCTTGTCTTTTCATTCGTGTAAAAGTATGTTTCTAACAGCATATGTTTTTTATTTTGATGAAATCTAATTTCTTAATTTTTCCATTTGTGGATGATGATTTCAGTGTTGTATCTTTTGTCTGGTAGAAGGTTGCAGTGATTTTCCCCTATATTTTCTTCCAGGAGTTTTATAGTTTAAAGTGTTACATTAAGTATAATTTTTTGAATTAAGTTTTGAATACAATGTAAGGTATGAAGTTCTTTTTTTTTTTCCTGGCATATGGATATCCAGTTGTTCTAACACTATTAGTTGAAAAGACTGTCCTTTCTACACTGAATAGCTTTTGTGCTTTTGAAAAATTATCAATTGATATGAAACATACGAAGAACAACACAAAATGAAGTGGGATTTATCCCACAAAGGAAAAGTTGGTTTAACATTGAATAAAAAAATCAGTGCATACCTCACTACTTTAAACTAAAAAAGAAATATCACATAATCATCTCAATAGATGCAGAAAATGCATTTGAGAAAAATCCAACATGTATCCTTGATAACATCACTCAGTAAACTGTGAATAGAAACCTGATAAAAGGGTATATATAAAAGACATACAGCTAACATCATACTTAATGATGAAAGAATGTTGTCCCCTTAATATAAGGAATAGAATAAGGATATAAGCTCTCACCACTTCTATTGTACTAGAAATTTTTAGGCAGGGCAGTAAGACAAGAAATGCATCCAGATTGGAAAAGAAGAATGTAAAAATCCACAGGAATACA
Organism: Macaca nemestrina; assembly: GCF_043159975.1. Taxonomy (NCBI): domain Eukaryota; kingdom Metazoa; phylum Chordata; class Mammalia; order Primates; family Cercopithecidae; genus Macaca; species Macaca nemestrina. The sequence continues at coordinate 116,571,471 of NC_092133.1, read as the reverse complement.
AAATCTATATTTAAAGTGTCAATTGTATTTCTATATATTAGTAATGAATAAAAGGAAGACGAAAAATTTAAGTACAATTTTAAATAAAAATCTATGGAATACCTAGGGCTCAATTTGCCAAAATTGTCAAAGATGTGTAATACTGAAAATTACAAAATACTTTCAGATTAATTTTTAAAGGCCTAAATGAATGGAAAGATATTACTTTTTCAGTAGCCATAAGATTTAATATTGCTAAGAGGTCAGTTCTCCCCAAAGTGATCTATAGATTCAACATAATCCCTATCAAAATCCCAGCAGGCTTTTATTTTTAAGTCAACAAGCTGATTCTAAAATTCACTAGGAAATGCGAAGGAAGTAGACTAGCCGAAACAACTTGGAAAAAACCCAAAGCTTTATCACCATTGAGTATGACTTAGCCATGGGTTTTTCATATGTGGTGTATATCATGTTGAGGAAATTCCCTTCTATTCCTAATTTGTTGAGTGTTTTTATCATGAAAGGGAATTGAATTTTGTCAAATGCGTTTTCTGCATCAAGATGATCATCATGTGTTTAAAACCCTTCATTCTTTTAATGTGATATATTACTTTGATTCATTTTTCTTGAAGTTCAACTGTTCTTGCATTCTGGGAATAAACTTGATTGATTACTGATTCAGTCTTCTTACTGGTTATGGGTCTATTCAAGTTTTCTATTCATGAGTAAATTTTGGCAGATTGTGTATTTGTTAAAATTTGCCAATTTAATTTAGGTTATCCAATTTGTTGACATACAGTTGTTTGTAGTATTCTCTTATGATCCTTTTTTTTTCTGTAAAATTGGTAGTAATGGCCCTATTTTCATATCTGAGTTTTGTAATTTGAATGTTTTCTCTCACTCTCTCTCTCTCTTTTTTTTTTTAAGTTAATCTAGTTTAAAAGTTTGTCTATTTTGTTGATCTTTAAGAAAAAACAACTTTGGTTATCAGTTTTCCTTACTGTGTTTTATTCTCTAATTATCTTTGCTCATATTATTTGTTACTTTTGCCCTGCTAGCTTTGCACAGAGTTTACTCTTCTCTTTTAGTTCCTTAAGGTATGAAGTTAGGTTATTGATTTGAAGTTTTATTTCCTTTATAATATATTCATTTACAGCTATAAATTTCTGTGCCGGGCGTGGTGGCTCATGCCTGTAATCCTAGCGCTTTAGGAGTCCAAGGCAGGCAGATTACCTTAGGTCAGGAGGTCGAGATCTGCCTGGCCAACATGGTGAAACCCCGTCTCTACTAAAAATACAAAAATTAGCCAGGCATAGTTGCGGGCACCTGTAGTCCCAGCTACTAGGGAGGCTGGGATGGGTAAACCACTTGAACCCAAGAGGCAGAGGTTGCAGTGAGCCAGTATCGCACTACTGCATTCCAGCCTGGGTGACAGAGCAAGACTCCATCTCAAAAAAAAATGTCTGTTAACATTGCTTTCACTGCATTCCCTAAGTTTTAATATATTGTATTTTTATTAGTCTCAAGGCATTCTCTAATTTTTCTCTATGATTTTTATTGGTTGTTTAAAAGGGTATTGTTTCATTTTCATGTATTCGTGAATTTGCCAGTATTCCTTCTGATATTAATTTCTAGGTTTATTCCATTGTAATCAGAAAAGTGGTTTGCATGATTTCATTGTTTTTATATGTATTAAGACTTGTTTTGTAGCCAACATATGGCCTATCCTGGAGAATGTTTCATGTACACTTGAAAAAAATTTGTTGTTGTACGGAGTATTCTGTTGGCTCCAACTGGCTTGAAATCCTTTATTTTCTGTTGATAATATATCTCAGTACCCTATTCATAATTGGAAGTGGTGTATTAAAATCTCTGACTGTTTATCATATGAAAAAGACCCTTGCACATGCATGTTTATAGCAACACAATTCACAATTGCAAAAATATGGAACCAGCCCAAATGCCCAGCAATCAACGAGTAGATAAAATGTGGCATATGTATACCATGGAATACCACTTAGCCATGAAAAGGAATAAAATAATGACATTTGCAGCAAACTGGCTGGAATTAGAGACCATTATTCTAAGTGAAGTAACTCAGGAATGGAAAACCAAACATTGTATGTTCTCATTTATAAGTGGGAGCTAAGCTATGAAGACACAGAGGCATAAGAATGATATAGTGGACCTTGGGGACTCAGGGAGAGGGATAAAATAACTGCACACTGGGTACAGTGCGCACTGCCCGAGTGATGGGTGCACCAAAATCTCGGAAATTACCCTAAAGAACTTATCCATGTAACCACATACCACCTGTTCCTAAAAACCTATTGAAATAAAAAAAAGTAAAATAAAGTATGTGGGAGGATTAAAAAAAAAAAAAAAAAAAGAGGGTGATGTGCTCTGGTTCTGCGGGGAGAGGAGGGGGGAGGCATGAAAGCTCCACGTTAGGGACCCTCCCAGACCTCATCCTTATGTGTTTTTCTTTTTGGTTGGTCCTGATATTGTATCCTTTGTAATAAAACTGTAATTGTAAAAATCTAAATAAAATGTAATTTGTAAAAAAAAAAAAAAAGGAAAAAAGACGTTTTGGAATTCTGTCAGGCAATAAAAATAATCAGTATTTTCAGTGGAGGGCTTGTGTTTAGGAAAATAAATACATAGAATCTCCTACTGTTGTAACACTGTTTTTCCATTTAATTCTATCAGTGTTTGCTTCATATATATTGGACTTCTGTTCTATGGTGTATATGTTTATAATTGTTGTATCTTCTTGAGAATTGGCCTTTTTATCAAAATATTTTGTCTTTGGTCTCCTAAGAGTTTTTGACTTAAAAGTCTATTTTGTCTGATTTTAGTATAATTACCTTTGTTTTCTTTTGGTTACTATTTGTTTGGAATATCTTTTCCTGTCCTTTCACTCTCAACGTATTTTTAGACCAAAAGTGAATCTCTGATAGAAAGCATGTAGTTGAATTTTTAAAAAGTATTCTGCCAATCTTTTGATAAGAGAGTTTATTCTATTTGCATTTAATATACCAATAAGGAAGGACCTCTGCCATTTTGCTATTTATTTCCTTAAAGAGTTTTTGTTTCTGAATTCTTCCATTACTGCCTTCTTTTATGTTTAGGATTTTTCATAATAATATGCTTTGACTCTCTTCACATTTCCTTTTTTATCTATATTCTATAAATATTTCCTTTGTGATCTATTTCAGTAAATTCTGGTAGCTTTTAATCTTTCAAGGAAATTGTCCCCTTTATCTGGAAATATTTAGGCTGCTTGAAATATTAGGCTGCTTGAAGTTGTCCCACAGATGATTGATGGTCTCTCATTTTCTTTGAATCTTTTCTTTCTGCTTCCTTTTGGGTAGTTTCTATTGCTGTGTCATCACATTCACTGATGTTTTCCTCTGTAGCGTCTAATTTGCTGTTAATCCCATCCAGTGTATTTTTCATCTCAGACATTGCCAATTTTACCTTTTTTTTTTTTTTTTTTTTTGAGACAGGGTGTTGCTGTGTTATCCAGGCTAGAGTGCAGTAGCACAACCATTGCTCATTTCAGCCTCGACCTTTCAGGTTCAAGCCATCCTCGTACCTCAGCCTCCTGAGAAGCTGGGACTACAGGCACAAGCCACCATGCCTGGCTAATTTTAAAATTTTATTTTTGGCCAGGTGTGGTGGCTCACGCCTGTAATCCACTTTGGGAGGCCTAGGCGGGCGGATCACGAGGTCAGGAGATTGAGACCATCCTGGCTAACATGGTGAAGCCTTGTCTCTACTAAAAATACAAAAAATTAGTCAGGCGTGGTGGCGGGCGCTTGTAGTCCCAGCAGCTGGGGAGGCTGAGGCAGGAGAATGGCGTGACCCTGGGAGGCAGAGCTTGCTGTGAACCGAGATCGCTGCCACTACACTCCAGCCTGGGCGACACAGCAAGACTCTGTCTCAAAAAAGAAAAAAAAAAATTTATTATTTATTTTGTCAAGACAAAGTCTCGCTATTTTGCCAGGGTTGGTCTTGAACTCCTGGCCTCAAGCGATCCTCCCACCTCAGCCTCTCAAAGGGTTGGAATTATAGGCATGAGCCACTGTGCCCAGCCCATTTTCATCTTTAGAAAGTTCTATTTGATCTTTTTTTATGTCACTCATGTCTACTTAACTTTTTGAACATGTGGTGTATAGTTGTAACATCTGTGTCAGTACTGAGGTAGTTTTTAATTGATTGATTTTTCTCCTCTTGGACAAGACATACACTTCTGCTTCCATTAATATCTTCTGGTCTCCCATTCACATATATCTACTGTTGAGTTCATATTTTCTTTGGCCTTTTTAATGAAGGTTGTTTTAGTTAAAACTAGATAATATAATTAATGGAACCTTTGAAATAAGCAGTAAGTGCCACATGAAAATTTACCAGTGTGCCCAAAAAAAGATTCTTGCGAAGAAACTGAATTAAAGATCATATTAAAAATGCAAACACAAATGGACAAGAAAAAGCTGAGATGACAGTTCTTCTGTTCCTGTTGTGAGCTCCATGTTATCCACATAAAGAGATTGAAAAGACAGTTTAATCAAATTTGGTAAGAAACTGGCAAAATCAAATCTCTCAAAAAGACTCCCACTGCTGGTACCAATTAAGGCAAATTATCAGCCACTTACAAAAGAGAAGCATGGTGAAGAAGCAGTTTTAGCATGTGAGAGCTGAACAGCTCAATTGCTGCATGTGAGATTCACTTGCTGCATGTGAGATTCACCAGAGGAACCTAGGGAAGAAGACTGGGGACTTTAGGGGTCTGGATTTAGATTAGGTGCCCCTTCAGGCTACCTGTGTCTGTTAGCTTTGATGGCAGGACGACAGTGGGCAGTGTCTCCTGTGGATGGTATTGGTAAGTTTCAGATATAATATGTCAAAAGCATAACTTAGAGACATTGTTAGTTATTCACATGCAAATTATTCTTATGTCAGAGACAGTCATTAGACTGTTGACAACAAACATGCAAAACCAGGAAATAAGAAAAGAAAGAGGAGATGGGGTATGGGTAGAAAACACATACATTCTGGAAGTGGTGGGTTTCTTTTCTTGGGTAAACAAATTAGCTGATAGTTAGGAAAGATGTTTGTCTGCTCTTGAACATGTACCTGGGATTATTAAGAAAAAAAAATTAGTTATTTATATACTTCCTGAAAAACCTTGAGAATTTAACTGTAGAGTGTGCATGGCAGAGGCTATCTCTGTGTAATGTCTGCCAGTGGCTATCATTTAGTACCTGCGCCAAGTCAGAACCATTTTCCTTTTCTGAATTTTCTCAGGTTTTGGGCTTTTTTTTTTCTTTTTTCTTTTTAAAAGCAATAGGAAGAAAATGTAGATAATTTCATGTTTATGTAGATAGTTCCACTTTTAAAATGGTGTGGTAGCTTCTTTATTTAGACCTGGTAAATAAAAGATTATTTAGCATGTGGGATTTTTTGTTTGTTTGGCTGTGAAGAAATTTTATATTTAGGTTTTTCTTGGGCTGTGTAATCAGCACTGTGCTTTTACTAATGGTTGCCCGTCATTCTAGGCTTTATCAACTCCTTTATCACCCCAGCTCAAAACACCAAACTTAAAAAATATATATATTTGGTATACAGAAAGACCTGGCATAATGCACATTTTGAATGTGCATTTTTATTACCGAATTTGTATTTGTAATGGATCAACACAAGTCTTCCAAGAATTACGAATATATTTCCATATTGGTGACAGGTGTTCTATTAAGCATTTAGTATGTGAGGGTGCTGTTCATCTTAGTTGGGGCTGTTCTGAATTAATTGTGACAAGCTAATAAGATCTTTTGAAAGTTTCTTTCCAAGCTTCTTGAGCTAATGTTTTCCCTCTGGCCAGTGGGGTAGACTGAACTCTTTAAAGACCTGTGGGCAGTTGCTGTTCATTTAAGCCAGATGGCATGTGTCAACTCCTTTTCCTGGAAAGGGAGAGGTTTCTTTTTTGGCTGCTGTAATAAAGCCTTGTGTGACTTCTTATGAAACTCTTTTCTTTACATAAATTAGTACTTACAGAAGCTTTTCATAGAACTTTAGGCACTCCTCTTTCACTTATGAAGATTCTTAGATGGTTGTATATAAATGTTTTCATGTATAAATTCTTTTATTGAAGTTGTGCTGTAGCAGGTTATCATTGATTAGGTTATCACATAAAAATAGTATTTTTTTTTAGGATAAAAACAAAATAAAGAAATTATATGACAAAGAGTGAGGGACCCTTTTATATTTTTACTGGTTCCCCAAGCTGCTTACAGTCAAGATCTGAGTTAGTGGTTGGCTGACAGTGGACAGCACTCTTAACGGTAGCATGTGGATGCTTAGGGAGCCCCTGGAAGCTGCCATGATCCACGGTCAGCCATGCATAATCTTCATGTGAGCACTGTAATTGCAGCTCTTGACTTTTAGCTCGCATAGTGAGTTATTACCTTAAACTGACTGTTTTTCCTTTTTGGAAGAATGGAAGGTAGGTGAGTGAGTGAATTCTACAAGCATTTGATTTTTATTTATCCTGATTAAATCCTAAGATCCTGGATTTTATCTCCACATCCAGAATTCTAAGAATTTGGGGTGTGAACTGGGCATGTGATAAAGGTGACTTTTCTGTTTTCTGGTTTTCTTGGTAATGGATGTTAAAAGTCTGTTTTACTGGGAGACTTATCAAAATTTTCATTTCTTTAAGGTGTTGACTTTAAGGTGAAAACAATTTCAGTGGATGGAAATAAGGCTAAACTTGCAATATGGGTAAGAGCTTTTAAAATGTATTTTGAAAATATTAAACTTTACTTTTTAAGGATGCAGAAATTGATTTGTGTAGTGTTCTAGAGGTGGTGAATGAACAATTTGTATTAAATAACTTTTGGGAGATTTGATACTGATTAAAGGATAAACAGTAATATAATTGGGTAATTAGGCAGCTATGTTTTGTTTAAATTTTTACAATGCAGAATTCTTTATGAATATTTCAAAACAGAACAGAATGTTAAAAAATCATCTCATCTGCCAAAGAGAATCATAATTGGATATGTTTCTTTAAGTTTTAAAAAGACCGTCTAGACTGAACTAACACTAAAGGTAATTGTTAAGGGGAGGAGGAATGACGTGATGTTTAGGAAAAATTTTATTTTTCTTGTTTGTTAGTATAGATATTTATAAAATTTGAGGTTTCAAACTTTGGGCTTATTTTTAATGCCTCGTTTTTCCTTACTGACTTCTTTTCATTTTCCTGTGAATCCAACCATTCTGATCCCCATTGCTGTACTAGCTAGACCTCCTCATGCTAGTGTCAGATAAGGTAGCATTAACTGTCAAAAATATCCAAGATGCTTAGTGTCTATGTTTGTCTCTCTGTGTGTCTCCCTTTTATCAGTCTATTTACCCATCTACATACTGATCTATCTATATCTGTCTATCTAAATATGATCGGTACTATATATACATATGTTAATTCTAAATATATACTGTTTTATATATCTAATTTCCACATATGCTCTGATAATTATACGTATATGTTTGTAACATAAGAAATCATATTAGAACTGATCAGCAGTCATCAAATCGAGACATATTTCCACAAGATGGTTAAATGGTAAATGCTGTTTGTACATCAGTCACAGATTGAAAACAGCAAGTGTTCATGCATTGTATGATGTCATATTTCTTGGCATTCTCTGAATGGCACACTGTTTCTAATACACATTTATCCCCAAATAACAAATAACTGTGTAAGTGTGTTTAATGTTTTTATGTCAGTTTTTCCTAACATACACTACTTTAAATTTGTTAACTTGTTTGCCCCTTTCCCGCAAATATATTTAATATCAATCAGAACAGTAATGTCTAACAGAGAACAATTTGGAAAATGTTGGACTAGACTATGGTAAAATGTGTTGAACGATGTAAGAATGCTGGCTTTTTCCATACTAAAGTAGGGGCCTGATTTCCATATGCTTTTCGTGGTTGATTTATTATCCCTTTCCGTCCTTGCTGCTGCTTTGTGAAATATATAGATTAGAGTAGTATCGGAGGCTTGCTGGTTGCAGTGAGATTTTTCTCTCATAGTTTCGTTTTGTTTTAAATTTACTTTCTAGTTCCTGCCTAATAAAAAGGCTGGCAGGTATTATTTAAGAGAATTTTTACCATAGGCCTATAAACATTCTTTAAAGAAGAGAAATTTTCCCCCTGGCTGTAGGAATAATACAGGGTCATTCTAAAAAGGATAATTGAGACAGTAAGACAGTAGTAGAGAAAAATGTCCATAAAAGTATACCACCGAGTACATTTTAGTGAGCATTCTTTAAAATATCTAGGGATATGTATACATACCACTATACCTATGAGTATGTGAGTTTTCCAAAACAAAGAGATTATATTTTACATTTTTAAACCTGTTTGTCCTCCTTTCCTACCACCTCACCCCCACACACAGTATGTGCTGTAGCCATTTAGATGGCCACCTAGTATTCCATTTCATAGCTGTACTTTAGTCAACCTTCAGTGAGAGATACTTACATTTTTGCCAGCTTTTCACAAAGATTAGAGCTCTTTGAGCATTCTGATTTATACGTCTGTGTGTACATGTCCAGTTACTTTAAAATGTGTAGCTGGAAGTAGAAATAAATATGAAGTCTTAACATTAATGTACACCAAAAAGCCTTTTTTTCAGTTTATACTCCCACCAATTATATTTATATTCATTCTGCCACATCCTTATCTATACTGTTATCATTCTTTGTTTTTGCCTCTGAGTGTTGCTGTTTTACTTATATTTGCATTTCTTTTGATAAGAGATTTTTGCCTATTTATTGATCATTTTAAAAAACAAGTTTTCTTTTACATATTTTACCCATTTTATATGTTAGCATTCATCTTTTTTGTCATTAAAGTCTTTATATAATAAAAGTATTAGCTCTTTGTCATGTGGTACAATTTTCTAATCTATCATTTGCCTTTAAAATCATGTTTCAGTTGAATATATGTTTGTGTTCTTGTGTGTGTGTAATACTAACTGCCATATGCTACAGATTTTTTTTTCCAGTTTGTCATTTACCTTCCAATATTGTTAAGGATGAATATGGGGATGGGGAGGTGAAGAGGAGGTAAAGGATGTTCTTGTCATACCAAGGTTTTAATATTTATATGGTTAGATCAGCTATTTTCATCATGGCATTTGGGTGTAATGTATTTAGGAAGGCCTTTCCTCTCTATTAGAAATATATAAATCCATATTGCCTAATTCTTCTATAGTTTTATTTATAAAATAAAATGAGTTTCTCTCCTACTTGGAAGCTTTTTCTAGGATGAAATGGAATAGTTAAGCATAGCCCTGCCCCTCCTGCCTCCTGAAAGTGCATACGCACCATGACCTTGTTTTCTTCTACTGCCTTTTTCTATGTCCTTACTTCACTTTCACTCCCTCCATCTATTATTAAGCCTTTCTAGATCTTTCCTAGCCCTGAATTTCCTAGCCCTGATCTATATATCTTTCAGTAATTTCTTCTCTTCTTCCTCCATCAGAAAATAAAACCACAGGATAGAGACAAAAAGCTATACTTCATTTATCTTACAAAGATGTTATTAAACCTACCAGATATTCCTGTTTTGAAAACAAACACAAGCAACAATCTAACTTCTATTTAAGCATATACACTTTATAGTTACTATAAATCCTGATCCAATGCTATTGCACATGGTTCCCTCCACCCTCTAAATTATAACACCTATTTAAACATTTTTATAAGTGAATCCAAAAATGGCAAGGCTCTAAACATCTGGCCTAATTATTAATAAATATTCACAAGCAAAGTTTCAAAGTCAAGTGTAGTATTTCAACATTAAAACTTTCTTGCTATGGTTTTTACTTTTAAAACATCGGGATTTATGGATATTTTAACTGGAATTGCAGTTCTGATTTTTATGTTGTGTTTCATTAAGGCAGTTTTTGAAGTTGATCTCAATGAAGACCAGAGAGAACAAATTTCATGTTCACTTGTTTTTCTGCCAGCTCTGGAACTTATGGACACAGTTTCCATATGCAAATAGAATAAACTTTTTTCCTGTTATCACAAAGTCTTGGGGCTAAAATATTTCATACTTGGTCTTTGCCCCAAACTATTTGTTATGAATATAGAACAGTGTTCCATGTATGGAAAAATAGCTGCTGCTTAAATTTCCAAATTCACTAATTCGCTGTTCCAAACCCAAGGCTTGTCTTTTCAATAATGGCCTTTCCTTCCTTTTTTCTTTCTTTCTCTCTAAAGAACATAGTCTGTACTACTAAAAGTTAAATGCTTAACATGGTGCAATTCTCGAAGTTATAATGTATCTGGATACTGAATAATTTGAATATTACTAATTTGTCATTTTTTGCATATAAGCAAATCGCCAGGATGCGTTCTCATAATGATTTGTCATTTTAAAATATACATTTTTTATTGAGTTTTTATGAATCAGATTGTGTGAAATAGGTACTAGTACAAGGCTATGAAGAGCATTTCTAGTTTCTTATTGTATATATTACCAATTGCTTCCTAAAAGCGGTGACACTTTTACTGATATACATAGTAATCATTTTACTATGATATGCATAGTAGTTATATCTTTTGGCTTCTAGTTGATTACTTTTTCTTTCCCTGCAAATTTGGGTTTTGATTACTTGAGCATAGTGATCAAAAAAGATCACTGGGCATCCATGTGCCATTTCATTAATGATTATTAGACTACAATATTGACTTGTCTCATGTTACCAAAGTTATAATCTGCTTTAGATAGCGGCAAGTTCACTTTGCTTTAAGCAGCTTTTAATTCATATTATTGTTCTTGAAAAGTTGAGTAAATACGCAAATTGAATGATTTTAAAATCCAAAGCAGGTTTTGTAAGAAACTTAAGAGGCAGCAAGAAGTTTTGTAAAGAGAAAAATCATTTATTTTATAAATTTATCTGTTTAGAACATTTACTTTAAATCTGTTACTTCTTCACTTAAGCATGGCAGGGTGGGGATTAGTTTCTGTGGTGGTGAGAATCTGGAAGGAAAGGCATTCAAATTTATGTAAGTATATCTGTGGAAGAGTGCTGAATGTTCAAAGTGGTTTACATTGGAAAGTTACTTTCCTCTTAAGTTTCTCTTCTGGGGTTATAAATGACCGCAGATCCTCCCTACTGTGTTGCTGAAGCCCCTCAAGCCCCTGGTTTGAATTCCTCTCCAATCTTATAAACCTCTTACAGGTTATTCTAGCACTTTTTATATCTAGAGGAGCTTCTGCTTGTCCCATAGAAAACCCTCATTTACAGCAGTGGGACTGGTAGCTAAGTTGAGGTTTGATACATGTGTTTACTTTTACTTTTCTTTAGGTTACTTTGCATCAGCAGACTGCAAACTTTTTCTTAAAGAGCCAGATAGGAAATAGTCCAATCCTGAAGTGGGCCATGTGGCAATACGTAAGCAAATAGGCCTGCTGTGTTTCAATAAAACTTTATTTAATAAAACAGGTGGTGGGCTGAGCTGCTTTGTATAATCTTAGGTACTTTGAATCCATAGTCCAAGGATAGTGGAAAGACAACAGAGAGAAGGAATTGGGCCCGGAGGTAAAGGCTTGTTAAATAGGTTCATTCTTTTTCTTTTTCTGTTTTTACTCAACAAATTCTGAGCAACTGTCTTTTTTCAAGAATTGCTCTCAGCACAACGGTTAAACTGGTGATTAAACAGATGAGTCCCTGCTTTATGAAATTTACATTTTCTACCTAGTGTACGTTGTTCATTAACCCTAACATGAGTCAGAAACAACATGTAATAAAGAATGGCTTGGTTATATGCATTCTCTCAAAAGGAGATACATAGAAAACACTTAAAAGAGCCCAACCTAAAAATCTGTTACCTAAAGTAATACGTCCCCATAATTTTCTTCAAATCAGTGGTTCTCAGCCTTGATTCTACATTAAAAGCACCTGGTAAGATTTTTTTTTGAAAAATTCGTGTCATTACCTTAGACCGATTAAGCAGAAGTTTTTTGGAGGTTAGACTCAAGATTCCCAGAAAATTTCATTGTGCAACTGGAGTTTAGAACCATGGGTTTCATTTCATGTATGATAAAAATCTTAAATTCAAAACAGCAGAAAACCTTTACATAGTTTCATTTTTCTAGAGATCAGTAATTATAAGTAATTTTATTTTGTGACACTTGTCAGTAAGTGAACACATCTTATTTAAGTTCCAGTTTTTTAATGAGCTCATGCATTAATACTATTTTTAATAATGCTGTTTGACTTTCTACTCTTAAACTAGTATATTGAAGGTCTATTTATACTTTGTTTAATTTAATAATAATGATCATTTTTAGGATACTGCTGGTCAAGAGAGGTTTAGAACATTAACTCCCAGCTATTATAGAGGTGCACAGGGTGTTATATTAGGTAAGTGTTTACTTTAATTAATTTAAAAATATTTATTGGAGTTTCTGATTTTCCTAGTGTGTGAAAGTTAGTGTGTTTTTGTTTTACTTCTCATTAGAGCTACTTTTATGTAACTTGTAGTTGTATTAACTTCATGTAATATTAATGAATATTAAAACTTCTGATTTTAGTCTTTTGTCTAGCACTTAAAAAATAAAGACAAGACTATTTGGTTTGAAAACACATGTCAATGAGAACGTAATTGAGGATTAATCAGCGTATGTTCGACTGTCTTGGAGTATTACGGAAACTGGGCTTCAGTCATCAGCATATTAATATTTGCTGCAGTTTATAAAGGATGAAAAGTATTTGTTGATTAGTAGAACCTGCTTTATTAGTCCTAAAAATATCACAAAGCACTTAACACTATTGATTTATAATCAAACAAAATTTACAAACCAAATGTGGCTTCTCAGTGTAATTTGTTGAAAAGTGCTTGTTCTTGATATTCCTGGGAAACAGTTTAAAATGAATATTGATCAATTGTATTAATAGGTAGAATTCTCTTTTTTTTAATATTATGACTTGATAGTGACAGCCTTTTGGTTCAGCATCTCTTGAGTTTGTAAAACACTTTAATAAGCTTTTTGTTGTAATGCAGAATGACATAAGATGAAAGTGATAACAGGAAGACCATTAGGAACGCATCCACTAACTGTACTACAATTTTTTCAAAGCTGTAAATTTTGGTTCTTGTAAGAAACAAATTAATGGGGTCATAGATGTTTACGTTCATGTATTTTCTTTTCTTTTTTTTTTTTTTTTTGGATATTTTGCCACAGATTCAAATCTAAATACTCTGGTTTTTGGCTAGACCTCATTCATCATTATGAATGGGAAGAGCTGTTATTTTGCTTTAATGGGTATTAAATGGGTTTTCACTTATTACACAGGATATAATTTCATTTCTGTGACAGTATATGTTAATAGGATTGAAATGTGTGTGTATGCTTTAAAACAAAACACTTGTTTCTTCCATTTGGATCAGTAGACACTCATTATTAATTGTTGGAGACAATAAAAAACAGACTTGCCTATATTGCTTAGTAATGCTAACTCCTAGCTACGTATCAGAAATATACCATTGCTTCTTTCTTTAATGCTTATTTAACAAATGACTCCTTTTATTTCAGTTTATGATGTCACAAGAAGAGACACATTTGTTAAACTGGATAATTGGTTAAATGAATTGGAAACATACTGTACAAGAAATGACATAGTAAACATGCTAGTTGGAAATAAAATCGATAAGGTAAGAAGGTAGACACTTGGCATTTTGGTTCTGTATTTTGGTAGCCTTTCTTAATCATTGCATTTATGTTTTAGGAAAATCGTGAAGTCGATAGAAATGAAGGCCTGAAATTTGCACGAAAGCATTCCATGTTATTTATAGGTAGGTGTGTGAGTGAGTATCTATCCTTTCATTATTAATGAGGAATTTTTAAATGGAATTTTTGCTAAGTTTATTCCTTTATGAACCATAAAATGTATTTATTGTTCCTAGTTGCCCTGTGTTACAAAATCTAACTATATAACAAGGTTCTTTATTCTTCTTTCTGTAAAATGTATGATCATATTATGTGAAATCATATTTTAAAAAAGTCAAATCATTCCTCACAGGATATAATGGCATTCAGTAAAGTTTGGCACCCAGTGCTAAAGTTGTGCCTTGCTGATCCATATGCTGATACCATCAGCACCACCTGGGAGCTTGTTAGCAGTGCTTCAGCTCAGGCCCTACCCCAGACTTTCTGAATTGGAATCTGCATTTTAACAAGCTCTTCCTATGGTTTATATGCACATTAATTTTTGAGAAACATGGTCCAGCAAGGGTTGCCAAACTACAGCCTGGTCCAAATCTGGCCTCACCATTTGTATTGGTACACAGCCATGTCCATGTGTTTACATGTTGTCTGTGGCTGCTTTTGTGCCATATGGCAGATTTTAGTAGTTACAACAGAGGCCATATGGCCCACGAAGCCTAAATATTTACTATCTGGCCCTTTACAGAAAGAGTTTGCCAACCCCTCATCTAGAAAATTGGATGAGCCATATCAGAATCACCTGGGCCCTGTGCCTTATTACAGGTTTGAAAGGCAGTTTATTAAAAAGCACTCTAGTTGATTCTGATGTGAAGCCAGCTTTAGGAATTACTGATTTAACCATTCCATGGCATTAGAAACTACTAGGAATCTGCAAATGACGTTGAGAGGACTTCATATATAGATAGAAGCAGAGTGGAATTAGTGGAAAGTATTGAGATTTTCAGAAAGGAATTGAGTACTTTTACTTGCTGTATATCCCTGATTTCCATACATTAGTTTACCCAATATTTATTGAACACTCGAGATGTAACAGTGGACAAAACAGACAAACTTTCTGCCCACATGGAGCTTACATTCTAGTAAGGGAGACAGACTTAAATAAGTAAGTAGTGCTATGAAGGAAATAAAACATTATAAGGGGAGAGAGAACGACTGGAGTGGGGACTGATTAGGGAAAGTTCTTAGAGACTGTCCCATTTGAGCAGAAATCCCTCAGGTGAGGATCTAGAGCAAGCTTGTCCAGCCCACGGGCTGCATGTGGCCCAGGAGATGGCTTTGAATGTGACCCAACACAAATTTGTAAACTTTCTTAAAACATGAGATTTTGTGAGTTATTTTTTTAAGTTCCAGCTATCATTAGTGTTAGTGTATGTTATGTGTGGCCCAAGACTATTCTTCTAATGTGGCCCAGGGAAACCGAAAGACTGGACACTCCTAGTCTAGAGGGAGATCATCTCAGGCTGAGAGAAGAGCGAATATTTCCTGAGGTAGGAACCAGGCTAGTGTGTTAAAGGAACAGGAAGAAAGCGTGTGTACTGGAGCATAGTGTGTGTTAAGGAGAAGGCAGATGGTGAGAGATGCCATTCAAATGGTAAAGAGATGAATTGTGTTCCAGTTGTGGTGGAAAGCAGGGAAGCAGCGTGTGACCTGATACTCTAAAAAGATCCTGTTGTGTAGAAAATGGACTAGGGGAAACAGAAGCAAGAGACTAGTTCTTCTCTTGCGGTGGCTTAGATGAAGGAAGCAGTGGTTTGACTATGTAGCAGTAAAGGGTGGTGGAAAACTGGCAGTTCTGGGAGGTACAGTGAAGGTACAGCTGACAGAATTTGTGGGTGGATTGGGTATGGAGGATAAGAAAAGAGAGCAATGAGGCGGGCACGGTGGCTCATGCCTGTAATCCCAGCACTTTGGGAGGCCGAGGCAGGTGGATTACGAGGTCAGGAGATCGAGACCATCCTGGCTAACATGGTGAAACCTGGTCGCTACTAAAAATACAAAAAATTCACTGGGAGTGGTGGCGGGCGCCTGTAGTCCCAGCTACTGGGGAGGCTGAGGCAGGAGAATCGCTTGAACCTGGGAGGCATAGCTTGCAGTGAGCAAGATTGGGCCACTGCAGTCCAGCCTGGGTGACAGAGCGAGACTTCGTCTCAAAAAAGAAAAGAAAAAAAAAAAAAGGAAAAAGAAAAGAGAGCAATCAGAGATAACTCCGGGTTTTAGGCATGAGCAGTGAGGTAGATTGTGCTGCCAATAATTGGGATGTGAAAGATTGAGATAAGAGCAAGTTTACAGTAGGGAAGTGAGAAATCAAGAATTTCACTTTGACATAAGAATGAGACATTTTTCTGATAACCGGTGGACGTGGTGGTCATTGGCATTTAGGTGGCATTTAAGATCACGTGATTAGATTGGTGACTTCAGGAAAGAATGTGGATAGAAAAGGGCTGAAGAAGCCTGGGCAACCTAGTGAGACCTCATCTCCAAATAAAATCAGCTGTGTGTGGTGGCATGTGCCTGTGATTCCAGTTGCTCTGGAGGCTGAGGTGGGAGGATCACTTGAGCCTGGGAGTCCAGGGCTATAGTGGAGCTCCCACTGCACTCCAGCCTAGGTGACAGAGTGAGACCCTGTCTCGGAAACGAAACAAAACGAAACAAAGAAAATGGCAGAAGATTGAACCCTGGGGGACTCCAGCAATTAGAGGTCCACAGAAAGAGGAAGTGCCAGCGAATAAGTCTGCACATGACATGCCAATGAGATAGAGGATTTTCAGGATGTTCAGTGTCCTGGAAGTCAAGGGAACAACTTGTTTAAAAGAAGAAGAATTGATTAGCAGTATCAAATACCAAAGATGTCAAATCAAATTAGGATGTTGGATTTGACAAGATAAAGGGTGTTGTGGTCTTGGAAAAGAATGATTTCAGTGGAGTGGTGGGAATGAAAGCCTAATTAGAGTAGTTTGAAGAAAGAATGTGAGATAAGAAGGTAGAAACAGCTTATGTGGATAACTCTTTAGAAGAGGTTTCAAAGAGAGTAGAGAAATGGGTGGCTATAAGAAGGGCATGTGGCGTAGAGAGCAAGTTTGTTTTTTAATAGGATGGAAAATAATTTGGCAGACTTTTAGGCTGATTGGTATGATCCAATAGAGAGAGTGTTTGATCCTTCAGTGAATGAGAAGGGGTGGGACTCCAGGAACAAGAGAAGGCGATGGCTTGGATAGCAGCAGGGACAGTTCATCCGTTCTCACAGAAGGGAAGGCAGAGCATGAGGATACATATGCAGGTAACTTGGTAAATTTATTAGTGGGATGATCAGGTAGTTCTTGCCAGATTGCTTCTGATTTTCTCAGCATAATGCAGCTAGATTATTAGCTGTGATAGAGTTTTGAGAGGCAGGAATAAAGTCATCATCTCAGACAGTGAGAAAGATCACCACTAAGGAAATGTAGGGTTGGAAGCAGTGCTGAGTGTCCACTTGAGTTTCATGAGCAAACATTTGCTGTAGGACCAGTTTTCATGGTGGTTTGTCATTTTGTCCAGCTACCTGGAGCTGCCTGATTATTAACAGAATAATCAGGTTAATTCTATAACTTGTATGAATTTCCTTATTTTAAAATAGGAATAATATCTGCCTTGGGAGCAAGTTGTAAGAATTAACTGAAAGCTTAAGGAAAAAACTTTCACATGCTAGTTAAGTAGGGCTTTACAAGTTATACTTCTATCACAGTTTTAAGATTATAAACCAGTATTTTTTTGGTATAAATTTATACACTAGTATTCTTATGGATAGAATTTAAGTAACTCAGTTTTGAGATTTGGAAATTCAGTAGTTATTGACTGTGGGGAAAAATTGCTGATTTGGATCTTAATGTATTATAGGCTGATATTTATGCCCTGATCGTTTCCCAGAAAAACATGAGAATATGGCCAGAAAGGAATATACTATGAATGACCTTTTTCCTTGAATTTCAGAGGCAAGTGCAAAAACCTGTGATGGTGTACAATGTGCCTTTGAAGAACTTGTTGAAAAGATCATTCAGACCCCTGGACTGTGGGAAAGTGAGAACCAGAATAAAGGAGTCAAACTGTCACACAGGGAAGAAGGCCAAGGAGGAGGAGCCTGTGGTGGTTATTGTTCTGTGTTATAAACTCTGGGAAATTCCATCTCTTGTGTATTTGATCAGATAGTGACATCTTTCTGTATATAAACTCTTTAACTGCTATTTTAGGGACCTTGCAGTTTGCACATAATTGTTTTATATCATAGCAGTAAATATTTGCAAGAAATCCCACTCATTGACCCCGGGTAAAATGTTATGGTACGCATGCACAGTTTGCAGTCTACAGTTTTTTTATGTAGCACAAAATAGGTGTACCTTTATAAGTACATTCAATTTTATGATTTACATTTATCATGTAATTTTTAAAAAAATCCACCTATCTAGTATATGTTGATACAAAGTCTGCTTTTGCTATTCTTTTTGCTTAAATACTCCTATCATTTTCTGAATTACTTGGTATGTAGAACTCCTAGACCCACGGAGAAGAATAGAGGTATCATCAAACGTGGCAAATTTTCTTTCAGGAATAATAAAGAGCATGATTCCACAGCTTTTCTAGGATGTTTGAGATTCTTTTTTAGTACGAAGCAAAATTCTCATTACAGAATGTAGCCCAGGCCAATTTATAACTAAATCTCTATTTGTTCTGATGATGCTTCTAAAACAGCATTGATAGGTTAAAGAAGCTTGGTACTTTTAATTTACTTCAATGATTAGCTCAGTTGCTTAACTGGAGTTTTAATCCTGTGATATGTACATTGGATTCATGACTCTGTGCAGCATTTTTAGTTATGTGGTGTTTGGCAGAATGACAATAAGGTTTTCCCCCATTTTGGTTTCAGGAGGACATGAATAGTGTGTTTATTGTGACTCCTCGTACTAACCACTTTTAAAACCAACATCTTTTTTCATAAATGTTGGTAGTATTTGTCCAGGTACCTCAATTGTAGCTTGTGTAATGTTGATGAATATCTGTATCTTATGGCTTCCATAATGACTAGTTGACGTTGAAAAACCTATTTCTGTGTTTTGAGGAGTGGGGAAGAAAAACACTGAGTGAAAATTTGAGAAAGGCATATTACTTTCAGATTCTGATGTGTGAGGGAAAATACTGTCACAATGAAAATCTTGACAATTTACTTAACAAGTAACCAATAGTTCATCAAAACCAACTTGTACAGACTAATACATCTTTTTCATAGTATTCAGTTTTCTCACCTCTTGCTATTGTATATTGTAGATTTTTTTCACTCATGTGTTATTTAATTTACACTGATCTCTGCTATTTTAACCCCCCAAATAAGTTATTTGTCCTTTAAGGTTGGTTACTATAATACCCCTTAGTAAGATTCCAGTATTAATTTCTGGGCAGTTTGTTCTCTGTATACGATTGCAAATGATAAGCATTTTTGTGAGTGACCACCTTTGCAATATGTTTGTTAATTTACTTCATGTTGGGTTCTTTCTGAAATGTACATCTTTACATATAAAAACCTCACATTTATTTGATTTACACTTCCTAGTCTACATTACATGTGGTTGAAGGTTTTATACATTCTATATGCTTTTACTAAATATACAAGATTTACTACTAGAAATTTGGAGAAAGAACACTAACACAGGTACTTGTGATTTGTTCATGTTATATTAAAACTTGAGATTTGTGTATTTATGTAGAGTCTGTATTGACAAGACTGTTGTTTTTTGCTCCTTGAGCTATATAATCATCTGTGTATTGGATTGTTGTCTTGATTTGGTCTAAATTTGAATATATACAAGTTACTTGAATATAACAAAAATGAATTTTGTTTGATAGATTTATATTGTAACCTTTTTCTAGTTCTTGAATAAATATAGCCTACCTTCCCTAGATGCATTTGTGCAGGAAGTATATACATTTCCCTATTACTCTCATCAGCTGAGGAATATGTACTATGGTGTTACTGATATTATGTGGCTTTCATTTTATTATTTTGTTGCACGCTTAGTGTTTTGTAGTGGAGGTTTTGTAAGTGACAACAGTTGTAATATCTAAAGTCAGGCACCTAGTAGCAGGGTTTTGTTAATTCTTTTCAGAATCATTGAAGCAGTCTTAAAGGGTCTTTTGCAGATGGTACAAATTAGAACAATTAGAATGTAGTATTTTGAGTTCTGGGAGTACTGAGATTGACCCAAACAAATAAAGAACTATTCAATTTCTGAGTAACAGTTAACATTTATTGAAAGCTTCCTTGGTGCCAGGTGCCATTCTAAGTGCTGAATTATCTCATTAAACCTCACAGCAACCTTAATAGATTATCCTATTATGCCCATTTTAAAGGTGAGGACAACACTATGTAGGTATGTTGGGTAACCCCCAAAGATCACATAGCTACTCGGTCATTGAGCTGGATTCCAGTCATGGCATTTTTACGCCTGAGCCCATACTCTTCACCATCACTCGTTTTACAACGGGTGGTTACCAGCTTTTTGTAACACAACTGAGTTAAGGCAGGTCCACTATTTCTTTATCACTCTTTTGTTATATGTAATAGAAGTATTTCAGACTTTTTGGTTATAGAGTAAATCCCATGATGTAAACCTACCTCATAAGTCATGTGACATAAAAGTTAAGGTAGTGGAGTAGGTGATCTTATTTCTTTCATCTGCTCAGAGTGGAATGAAAATCCTGACTTAGAAAAGGTGCAAAGTTAGGGACTTATGGTACATTCACTTTCTATGTGAGAACAGAAAGTATGGAAACAGTAATTTGCTCAAAACTGAAATCTGGGGGTGATGTTTTCATTTCATGTATTTGATGGCCATCCACAAACTCATACTTGGTGTTGACATTCTAGTTGAGTGTTGTGGAAATAGACTTGATTTTGATTCATCGTAGTTTGCATAGTCAAGAAATAGACATGATTCTCTACTAAGGGTGGGACTAGCACCATAGCTCATGAAAGAATCCTTCTTACACCAGTACTTGTTCTGCCTGTGAGTTGGCACAGACTTACGCAATATTCATAGTCTATCTTTAAGTACAACTTAATGCATATTTTTTCTGTGTATTTTTTTCAAATGAACTCAACAATTCTTCATGTATTACAGATCAGAGATCCTCTCCATATTCAAGCATTATGCTTCTATTTCTTGGAGGTACATTTCACCAGTAATACTTAGGAAGTTATTTTGTCTTTCCTGTATTTCCCTAGTTAGGTATAGGAGTAAAAACATTATTCAGTTTTCAGAAGACATTGTTCTGACTCCGACCCTGCCTTGTATACTCGACTATATAGACTTCACCCTGGGTTTTGCCTAAACTATTGAAAGACGAGAATAAATAGACATAGATAGGCTAGCTAAGTCAAGACTAGGGACTAAGGAATATAGACTCACCCAGGGTTTTTTTTTTTTTTTTTTTTTTTTTGATTTTTCTCTCCCCAAATGGGAACATCTATCATGCTGGAGGACTGCTGTGATGGGGCTTTACATTTTACTGTTTTGTTGCTAGCTTATTGTTTCATATTTAGGAATCAGTCATGTTTCTGATTGTGGTATAAAGTTTGCTTAAGTGCCCCATAGTTAAAGCTATTAACTTTGTACGCAAACACACACACATATTTTGAATAGTCATGTGAGTGCCTGTTCTCAGTCTTGCCCCCTTTACCATTTCTCATACATATACAAGTTATTTATTGTTTATTTTTTTCCTCTTTTTTGACCGGAGAAGCAACAAATTACATAGTTTTATTTGTGTTTCTTTGATTACTAGTGAGCTTGAGTACTTTTAATATTTTATTGGATTTGTTTGTGACCGACTTTAATTTCTTGTTCGTGTGTGCTGTGGCTGCCCAATCCAGCACCTACTTCTTCTCTCACCATACCCCACCCCCAGCCCCTGCAAAGAATCATGCATGTGGTTTGGGTGGCATTGTCACACCCTCGGCTTTCTAGATTAACCCAGTTACCTTTAAGCAGTGCCCCACTTCCCAGTAGCAATGGTTCAGGGGTAGGCACCTGACCCAGACCAGACTACTGAGATAAAGATGTTTGCCTAGGCTTTTTCAGGAGCTATTGAAGACATCTCCTTGGAGATAGTGTGCTGGGAGGAGTCACATTCTGAACTTGCTGCAGCTCATTTTTCTAATATAAAGGAACCAGCCTGAGGCAGTACCAAGAGAATGAGAGGGAGTCTGTTGGAGCCCTTGGGGACTTCTGGATCAAATTGGACCTGAATTGAGATCTATTTCTCAACTTTCACTTATGTGAGCCAATAAATTCCTTTTTTGTTGAAGGCAATTTGACTTGGATTTTCTTTTTTCTTGCAACCAAATATATGTTGTGTGAGAATGTGTGTGTTTTTCTTATTTACAGAGGTACTTGTACATCAGGTTAGTTACATCAATAATAGATTGATTATTTGCATAAGAAAGAAAAAAGTAAACCACTTGAAAAGCCACTACTCTTAAATAACTATTAACATTTTAGTGAGATTCCTTTTACATATTTCTTTATGGATAGATACATAGAAAACTGTAAATGAGTTAACTTCATACATGCTATTTTAAGGACCTCTTGATTTATATGATGTGGTTTCTTTTCATTTCCTCTGTCACCCGAGCACGCCCTCTCATTCCTCTCCTCCCTGAGGTATCTGTTGCATCCTAGCACATGTGCTCTTTCTGCATTTCTCGATGTTTATATTCATATGCAAATACATATAGATACATATATATTTATATATAGTTACAATTTTCTTTACATTTAAATATATATTATAAATTGGAACCATCTGTATATTCATCTCTGCATGTTGTTTTTCTTTGTTTTTTTCTTTATTTTTTAGAGACAGGCATTTGCTGTCTCCCAGGCAGGAGTGCAGTGGCATGATCACAGCTCACTGCAGCCTCGACCTTCCAGACCCAAATGATGTTCTCACCTCAGCTTCCCGAGTAGCTGGACTACAGTGTGCACCACCATGCCTGGATAATTTTTTTAAACATCTTTTTGTACAGACAAGGTCTCCCTGTGTTGCCCAGGCTGGTCTCGAGCTCCTGGGCTTAAGCTATCCTGCCTTGGCCTCCTAAAGTGCTGGGATTACAGGCATGAGTCACTGCGCCTGGCTGCCTTTCTTTCCTAACAGTAGATTGTGAAAATCCCTCCAAGCCAATTTCTGTACATCTAAGATCCATTTCAGTGATGGTACAGTATTAAAATTCGAATGTGTCGGATACCACAATTTGTTCAACTATTCCTCTAGTAATGGGCAATTATCTTGTTTCTATTTTTTTGCTACTGTAGATAGTACCATGATAAATATCCTTGTACATATTTCCTTTTGTTAGATATCTATGAGTTGGATCCATAGATCAGACAATGCATTTTTTAAGTGTTGACATATTTTGTCAATAGCTTCCCAAAGTCTATAATCTTTTACATTTCCACTAGTGTAATACCTATGAACATACCACTTTCCCTCTTTCCTACATTCCCCATCAGCCCTGAGGTGTTACCACGTTTTAGTTACTTTGATACTTATAAGGTGTAATTTTTTTTCAACTTTTATTTTAGAGTCAGGAGTACCTATACATGTTTGTTATAAAGGTATATTGTGTGATGCTGAGGTTTGGAATACAAATGAATCTTTCCCAGATAGTGAGTGTATATATATATTTTTGAGATAGAGTCTGACTCTGTCACCCAGGCTGGAGTGCAGTGGCGTGATCTCGGCTTACTGCAACCTCTGCATCCCGGGTTCAAACGATTCTTCTGCCTCAGCCTCCCGAGTAGCTGGGATTACAGGCATGTGCCACTATGCCTGACTAATTTTTATATTTTTAGTAGAGATGGGGTTTCACCATGTTGGCCAGGCTAATCTTGAACTCCTGACCTCAGGTGATCCGCCCCCCCTCGGCCTCCCAAAGTGCTGGGATTATAAGCAGGTGTAACTTCTGAGGTATAACTTAGTTTGCATTTTCTGCAGTCGTTTTCATGTTTGTGGGCTTTTTTTTGAAGTGATTATTTATATCCTTTGCCAGTTTTTCTGTTCAGTTTTTTTGTGGTTTTATTATATGAGTTCTTTGTATACTACAGATATTAATCCAAATGTGTATGTTATAAGGATTTTTTTTCTAACAGCCTTTTAAAATTTTGTTTATGCTATATTTTCCTTACAATTTTTTAAAAAATGTTTTATCACTTCTGGGCTCCTCAACTCTTAGATTTGACATAGTTTCCTTAACCTCCTCTGAGATTTTTATTTTATTTTTTCTTTTAAAATCTTGAATAATTTGAAATTCACTTGTTTATGGCACAAGATAAGGAGCCATCTCATTCTTCTTCATACATGTAGCCTGTTGTTCTGCACAAAACATGAAATAAACCTGCCTTTTCCTACTGAGCCGAAGTACCGCTATTGCCCTAGATGAAATTCCCATAAGTACTGTAATCTACTTTGACCTTCTATTTTAGGGGCTCTTAACCTTGAAAAGTAATGTATTTTAGTATAATTGGTTTTTCTTTAATTCTGTGTATTTTATGTTTTAAAAAACCTTCTTAAAATAGCTCTGCAGGTTTCATCAGACTGCCACAGGGGTTTGGTAAAGCAAAAGTCTTGATGGTGGCTTTAGATAACAGAAAACATAGTATATGGCTTGTAAGGCACATTCTTCTATGTGCTTATATTTTTTTCTTCACATGTGAATCTTCAAATGATCCCTTACCCATTTTTCCTTTTGGTAGGTCCTTTAAAAAATATTCATATGAAGGAGGTTTATTTCTTTTAGTGGAATATGGTTACTAATCTTTTGTCATTAATATTTATTGCTGACATCTTCACCCAGTGACTTGTCTTTTGAATTTGCTTGAAGTTTTACATCCTTTAAAGTTTTAAAAACCAAAAATTTAATTCTTAATTAGTTTTTAGAATTCTAATCGGGATCACATGATATTCCTGCATTCATTGTGAGAAGACTGACAATTTAGTTACAAGACTTGCCATGAGGATACATGGGGTATCTTTCTGTATTCAGATTCTATAGTTTTTAGTAGTTTATGGTTTTCTTCACATAGGACCTATACCTTCTTTATTAAAGTTATTCCTATGAATTTCATTTTGTCAGTGTGAATGGAACATAGGTTTTCTTCGTTTCAGAAATCTGTGTAGTTGTCACTAAGAAAAGCTATAGACTTAAGTTTATTGAGACACCTAATTAATTTCTTTCATTTGGTACTTAGGTTTAACTAGGATTTCTTTCATTTTCTAGGCAAAAATAGGAAAAATGTAATTTGTAATTTTTCAGTGTTTATTGCCTTAGATGAAATTCCCATAAGTATTGTAATCTGCTTTGATTATATAAGGCTATGTCTTGATGGGTTTTAATAAATATATGCACTTGTATAAATACTATCACAATCAAGGCCGGGTGTGGCTCATGGCTGTAATCCCAGCACTTTGGGAGACTGAGGCAGGAAGATTGCTTGAACCCAAGAGTTCAAGACAAGCTTGGGCAACATAATGGGATCTCTTCTCTACAAAAAACTTAAAAAAAAAAAAAAATAGCCAGGCATATTGTGGTGCAGCTATGGTTTCCACTACTCCAGAGGCTGAGGTGGGAGGATCATTTGAGCAATCCAGGTCAAGGCTGCAGTGAGCCGTGATTGTGCCACTGCACTCCAGCCTGGCAAGAGTGAGACCCTTCCTCCCCACTCCCAAAAGAACCACTATCAGTTAAGATACAGAATATTCACATTACCAGAAAATTTCCTTGTGATTATGTTTGGACTCCTTCCTCCCACCTCTACTATACCTGACACTGATCAGGGCTTTCGTGGCCACCCCAAGGCAGGTTGGCTCTCATCACTCTGCAGTCTCTACCTACGTGTTCTAGACTTCCTTTTTCTCTTCCTTTATTTATTAGAGGCCTCTATCTTGCATAAATCTGTAGAAATATATCATAGGATAATATTCTTCGCTGCCTTCACTATTTTATTTTTACTTAGGATCTCACCCTGTTGCCCAGGCTGGAGTGCAGTGCTGCCATCATAGCTCACTACAGCTTCCTGGGCTCATGCAATCATCCCATCTCAACCTCCCAAGTAGTGGGGACTACAGGTAGGCACTACCATGCCCTGCAAATTTTCTACTTTTTGGAGAGAGAGAGTCTCTATGTTGCCCGGGCTGGTCTTGACCTCCTGGGCGCAGGTGATCCTTCTGCCTCAGCCCTTTACTATTAAGATTTGTTCTTGGCCGGGCATAATGGTTCACGCCTGTAATTCCAGCACTTTGAGAGGCCAAGGTGGGCAGTTCACTTGAGGTCAGGAGTCCGAGAGCATTCTGACCAACACGGTGAAACCCCGTCTCTACTAAAAATGCAAAAATTAGCCAAGCATGCTGGTGGTCGCCTGTAGTCCCAGCTACTCAGGAGGCAGGAGAATCACTTGAACCAGGAGGCAGAGGTTGTAGTGAGCCGAGATTGTGCCACTGCACTCCAGCCTGGGCGACAGAGCAAGACTCCATCACAAAAACAACAACAACAAAGATTTGTTCTTTTCCTTAATTTTTTTCTTTTCTTTTCTTTTCTTTCTTTCTTTTTTTTTTTTTTTTTTTTTTTTTTGAGATAGAGTCTTGTTCTGTTGCCCAGGCTGGAGCGCAGTGGCGCAATCTCGGCTCACTGCAAGCTCCGCCTCCCGGGTTCACGCCATTCTTCTGCCTCAGCCTCCCAAGTAGCTGGGACTACAGGTGCCCCCCACCAGTCCTGGCTAATTTTTTGTATTTTTAGTAGAGACGGGGTTTCACCATGTTAGCCAGGATTGTCTCGATCTCCTGACCTCGTGATCCGCCCGCCTCGGCCTCCCAAAGTTCTTTACTGTTTAAAATATATTTTTAACATATTCTCAGGGAGGGCATAAGAACCAACTCCTGTCCTTGTCCGAGACAGAGCTTTTGTTCTTGGCCGGATGCAATGGTTCAGAGCAGTCATTTGGCTGTTTTTTTTTTGTTTTGTGGAGATGAGGATTTCACTGTGTTGCTCAGGTTGGTCTTGAACTCCCGAGCTCAAGTGATCCACTGCCTTGGCCTCCCAAAGTGCTAGGATTACAGATGTGAGCCACTGCACCTGGCCAATCATTTGTTTTTTAACTCTTAATTATTTCACTTTTGTGCAGATGACATTGTTAATCCTTTATGTCTTCTGTATTTCCCTTTTAGTCAAGAAGGCATCCCCATCCCAAGGTTATACAGCCATTCTCAAACATTTTTTTCCTACTATTTTCATAGTTTTGTTGTTTGCTTATTTGTCTTTATATTTTATTATGTAATCCATCTGGAATTTATTTGTGTTTATGGTGTTTTTATGATGTTTATTTTATTCCAGGCAGATAGTAAACTTTGCCAACACAATTTAATAAATCTTTTCTCCCCTGAATAGAAATTCCATAACTTGTTGATTTATTCAGTAAAGATTTATTTCAGACTTCCTATTTGCCAGGCACGGTTCTAAGTCCTAGGGATAGAGTGGTGAATAAATCAGAGTCAATGTCCTCATGTTAGTTTATGTAGTAGGATGGAAAAGAGAGTAAACAGATGAATTACATGATTTTGAAATAAGAGTGGGAAGAAAATAGACCACACTGACTGGATAAAAAGTGTATCGGTCTCAAGCAAGTCCTCTCTGGGCAAGTGACATTTGAGCAGAGACTCTAGTCAACAAGAAAAAAGATGTTGCTACACATACGCATATGTGTGGGAGAAGAGAGTTTACTGGAGAGGAACTGGCAAGTGTGAAAGGGCCTGAGCAGATCCTGCTTGGTGAGTTCAGGGAATAACAAGACCAGTGTTTATGTAGCATAGAAAGTGAGCAGGGAGGTGTTAGAAGGAAGCAGGAGTCAAACCATGTAAGACTTTGTAGATCCTGGTGGAGTTTGGATGTTATGCTGAGTGTGATGGGAAACCACTGAAGAGCTTTAAATACAGAAGTTACAAACAACAGCACAACAAATGATCCCATTAAAAAGTGGGCAAAGGATCTGAGTAAACTTTTCTCAAAAGAAGACATACAAATGGCCAATAGGTATAAGAAAAGGTAATGCTCAACATCACTAATCATCAGGGAAATGCAAATCAAAGCCATAATGAGATACTATTTCACACCTTTTAGAATGGCAATTATCAAAAAGACAAAAATAAATGCTGGTGAGGATGCAGAGAAAAGGGAACTCTATACACTGTTGGTGGCAATGTAAATTAGCACAGCCACCATGGAATGGAGGTTTCTCAAAAAAACTAAAAATAGAACTACCATTTGATCCAGCAATTCCACCACTGGGTATTTCTTCAAAGGAAAAGAAATCAGTCTATGAAAGGAATATCTGCATTCCAATGTTTATTGCAGCACTATTCACAATAGCCAAAATATGGAATCAACCTAAGTGTCTATCAGTGGATGAATGGACAAAGAAAGAGGAATATTATTAGACCATAAAAAAGAATGAAATCATTTGCAGCAACATGGTTAGAACTGGAGGTTATTATGTTAAGTGAAATAAGCCAGGCACAGAAAGACAAATATTGAATGTTCTCACTCATATGTGGGAGCTAAAAAAGTTGATCTAACAGAGGTAGAGAGTAGAATGATAGTTACCAGAGGCTGGAAAGGGAAGGTGGGCAAGAGGATGAAGAGAAGTTGGTTAAGGGTTACAAAAATACAGATAGAAGAAATAATTTCTAATGTTCAATAGCACAGTAGGGTGACTGTAGTTAACACTATATTGTATATTTCAAGATAGCTAGAAGAGGGGATTTTGAATGTTCTCACCATAAAGAAATGATAAATGCTTGAGGTGATGGGTAGCCTGAATAATCAAATAACTTGATTATTGCACATTTTATACATGTATGAAAATATCATTTGTATTCCATAAATACAAACAAAAATTATGTACCAATAAAAAAAGTTGTCACCACAGAAAAATAAGTACATGAAGTGGTGGATATGTTAACTAGCTTGACTAAGAAAAAATAGAGGAGTTGTATTATTTAGGATTGGGTTTGGATGTATATTAACTGAAAATTCAGAATAATAATTGTTTAAATGTGCAATGGTTTGTTTTCTTATACCAGAGAAGTCCAAAAATGATCATTCAGGACTGTTGAGAGTGACTCTATTGGCCATTTCTATTCATCCTCAAGACTACCTTATGGTCCAAAGTGGCTGCAGGGTGGGAGAGCTCTGTTTATCACATCCATATTCCAGGCAGCAGGAAAGAGAGGAAGACAAAAGGGCACACTCCCTACTGAGTCAGTTGTCTTTTGGGGGAACTTCCTGAAGATATACATAATACTGTTCCCATTTATTTCACTGGCTGGATGTAATCTCCTGGCCACACCTAACAAGCTAGAAAATGCAGTCTAGGTTAGGCACATTGCTGTCTCCAATGGCAGTAAGGAAGTAAGGAAGAAGTGTTAGGTGGTTATTGGGAAGATAATTAGCCAACTTTGCCATAGAAGTAATGTGATCTGATACTTGTTTCAAAAAATTTGCTAAACTGGTATTTGGGAGCAAGTGTGAAAGCAGATCTATGAGGAGGGTGTTGCTTAAATCTAATGAAGGGATGATGGTGGATTGGACTAAGGGTTGTAGTGAGAAGTGTCAGATCCAAGATGTATTCTGAAGGTAAATACAATAAGACCTGCTAATAGATTGGATGAGGAAAAGAGAGGAATCAAAGGATGATTCCTGGGTGTTTAGCATTAGCAACTGGGTAACGGTGCTCCATTATAAGATGGGAAATATGGAGGGAGAAACAGATGTGGGGAAAAATTATTTTGCACTTATTAAATTTGAGTTGCCTGTTGGATATCCAAGTGGAAATTTTGAATATAGGTTTTTTTGTTTTGTATTTATTTATTTTTGAGATGGAGTTTTCGCTCTTCCTTGCCCAGGCTGGAGTGCAATGGCACAATCTCAACTCACCACAACCTCCGCCTCCCAGGTTCAAGCGATTCTCCTGCCTCAGTCTCCTGAGTAGCCGAGTGGCTGGGATTACAGGCATGCGCCACCACGCCCGGCTAATTTTTGTATTTTTAGTAGAGACAGGGTTTCTCTATGTTGGTCGGGCTGGTCTTGAACTCCCGACCTCAGGTGATCCGTCTACCTCGGCCTCCCAAAGTGCTGGGATTACAGGCGTGAGCCGCTGCGCCCGGCCTTGAATAGATATTTGAATACAAGAGTATAAGAGTCTGGGGCTTAGGAGAGAATAGAGATCTGGAAATATATATTTGAGGATTATTAGCACATAGATGAAATTTAAAGCCATAGACACATGAGATATATAGGAGATCACCAAGGGAAGAATATATCTATAAAATAGATAGATAATAAGAAAGTGCTAAGTAATCCTAGAACCCTTTGCTGTTTAGACAGTAGAAGAAAGAGTCAGCAAAGGAGACTGGGAAGTTGCCAGAAAAATCCGGGGTGTGTGGCATCCTAGAAGTCAGTCAAAAAAAAAAAGGTTTCAAGAAGAAGCGAACAATCAATACTAATAATAGCTAACATTTA
Organism: Macaca nemestrina; assembly: GCF_043159975.1. Taxonomy (NCBI): domain Eukaryota; kingdom Metazoa; phylum Chordata; class Mammalia; order Primates; family Cercopithecidae; genus Macaca; species Macaca nemestrina. The sequence continues at coordinate 116,541,086 of NC_092133.1, read as the reverse complement.
TGGAATTGTTATGGTGTGCTAGACAATGTCTAAGTGCTTTATACATATTAAATCACAGAATCCTTCCACGACCCTATAATACAGTGTTAGAGTAGTATGATCATCATCCTTTACAAATGAGGAAACCTTGGCACAGGGAGGTAAGTAACTTGCCCATATTTTCACAGTTGGTTGAAGACCAGATTCTTGTCCTCTGGTGTAAGGTGCTTTTAGACACTATCCCCCGCTGCTGAGCTGAGACATATAGGAAAAGGGAATTCACATTTGGATTTGGTAATATGGAGGTCACTGGTGACTTTGACAGATTTCAGAGGTGGGTGAGATGAAAGCCTAGAAAGAGTGGTAAAGGAAGATAGGGAAAGAAGCAAATGGAGGCAGAGAGAATAGACATTTTGCTGGAATAGAGTCCTAGCTGGAAGTGAGGAGAGGGTAAGTGGGCCTAGGAAGAGAGAAAATGGGAGATGTTACAGAATACTTTTGTGTTGATGGGAATGAGACAGTGAGGTAGGCGGCAGGACTTTACTCTGGACCAGATGAAGACTGGCTGTATGGAAGAGGTGAAAGCACCTCTCCATAAGACGCATCCACCAGTGCCATGTCAGTTCACCATTGCCATGGCAACACTCAGAAGTTACCACCGTTTTTCTAGAAATTTCTAAATAACCTGTCCATTAATTTGCATGTGATTTAAAGCTGGTATAAATATGACTGCAGAACTGCCCCTGGGCTGCTGCTCTGGGTGCACTGCTGATGGGTAGCCCCGTTCCACAAGGAGCAGTCCCTCCGCTGCTGCCACGCACTGCTGTTTCAATGAAAGTTATGTCCAGCATCACTGGCTTGCTGTTAAATTCTTTTCTGGGCAAAGTCAAGAGGTCCCCTGGGCTAACCCCCAGTTTGGGGGGTCACCTGCCCTACATCAGAAATGATCTACTAGAAAGAAAATAACAGTCATGAAAAGGGAAACTGGTAGCAACAACGCTCTTGAGTAGGTAAGGAAAGGGATCTACTTCTTGAGTGGAGACAGTGACCTCAGACAGGAGCAGAGGTAGTGCAGTCCTCATATCAGATGACAAGACTGTGGGGGAGCACAGATATGGACAGACTTGCAGGTTTGGGGTAGGAGGATGTGAGAGTTCTCTTCTGATTGCTTCTGTGTTATTCACGTAAAAAGCAAGATCATCACTAGGGTAAATGGAAGAGAGGATTTGAGAAAAGAGAAAATGGGAAATAATTATCTAGGACAATAGGAAAGAAACTCTATTAGGGTAATATAATAGAACTTATCAGTGGTGCAAAGTGATTATTTAAAATGTGTGGTCAAAAATAGAGGCCAGTCAGTTTAATTCTGTGTGTTTTTCTAGGCATGTTCATCTAGGGACACAGAGTGGGTAAAAATTTGAATTTAAGCAGGGCTGGGATTTTCCTAAGGTAGTGAAATGGGGATAGGTCCACCCCACAAGTTATCTGAAAGTAAACACAGGGGACAAATTATAATGATGCATTATGGAATCTGAACTGGATAAAGAGAGAAGTGAGGTCAGTGAGAAGTCGATGATGGAGGGGGAAAAGAAGTAGATAGAACCAAAGGGTGGGTGTTCCTAATGTGGCCAAATATTTCAGCCTAGATATACTCAGGCAAGGGACCTGGAAAGAAATGTCAGAGAGATGTTTGACATTCAGACATTGAGGGTAGGTCCAGGTTATAACCTGGGAGAAAGTTGAAAGGGAGGAGGCCCTGGTGCTGAATGAATCATTGCTGTTTCTTCAAAGAGTAAGTTCCCATATACAGTCGAGTCTGTTTCTAGATTCTGTTCTGTTCCACTGACATAGTCCTATGCCAAAATCACAACCATTTTGATTTACAGTATATTTGTAAATTAAGCTCTCCTCTCACTATTTTTTTTTTCAGTAACTACTATTTTGGCAAGCATTTTACCCAGTCACAAAATAAAGTTCTTTGGAATCCTGACAGGAGCTACATTAAATTTATGTATTAATTTATAAAAGTGACATTTTAAAAAGTCTTCCCATCCAGAAACATGACATACCTTTCCATTTATTCAGTTCTTGTTTTATGTCTGTTAATAAAATTTTAGAGTTTCCTTCATATAGACTGTCTAGCTACATTTGTTAATGTATTTCTAGGTATTTTATCATATGTTGTTACTATCGTGTGTCCAGGTTTTTTTTCCATTTCCATTTCTCATTTATTTTTCTCCATAAAAAGAAAAAATTACTGTTCATGTATTTCTTATGGAAAGTGTCTTACCAAATTTGCTACTAATGCTAATCTCCTTTTAGTGTTTCTTGTTTTTTAGATTCATCACAATATGTGTGAGTAAAGATAATTTTGTGTGTTCCTGTTTTATAACAATAGTTTTAGTACTTTGTCTTTTAAGGTACCATTTGCTTTTTTTTTTTCTTTTCTTTCAAGAAATAGTCTTTGCTATTTTAGAATATTGAGTTAACTGTATTATTTTAATATTTTACTTTAATCTTTTTTGGAATAGCAGCTAATTTTTTTCAGATTCTTTTTTTTTTTTTTTTTGCCACCTATTGATACAATCAAATGGTTTTGTTGCTAGTTTATGTAATGAATTATGTTGAAGATTTTCTATTTCAAAACCATCTTTACATTCTTAGAATGTATCTTGTCCATGTTGTATTTTTGTCAATGCACTGCTGGATTCGACTTACTCGTGTGTGTATTTATAGCTTTTGCGTCTATACGCTGCAGAAAGGCGTAGATGGGGTCTTGTAAATTGACCCACATTAAGCTCCTATAATGAGGGCAGCTCATAGACACAGCTGTATTCCCCCTGTAGATTTCTAGGGGGTTCCATTGTGTTCTATGGGAATGGTGCCTCCTGGGGATTCCGTGAGCAAAAATTATGTGGTTATCCAGGGAGACCCTACCTAAGAACATGTCTGGCCCATAGTAGATCAGTTTACCCTAAGTTTCCAAATGTATTGCCACTGAATTGTGTATATCATGTCTCTTACTTTTAATATCACCTGTATTGGGGTTATATCTTATTTCTTCTTCCTACTTGTATATTTTCTATCATCTCTCTTTTTCCCCCTTGTTCAGCCTTGTTGGAGATTTACTCTGTGTTTGAGATTTCCTTTGTGTTTTCAAAAACCAAGATTTTATTTAAAAACTTTAAAATAAATTTTAAATACTTTTTATTTTAAAATTTCATCTTTTTTTTTTTATAAAACACCTTTTTTTTGAGCTAATTATAGATCCATGAGAAGTTATAAAGATAGTACAGAGCATTCCTACGTACCCTTGATCCAGTCTTCCCAATGGTTATGGCTTACATATCAAAACCAGGAGATCAACCTTGGTACAAGGCATGTATGTACTTCTGGGCCATTTGATCACATGTGTGGATGAGTGTAGTCACCACCACAATCAAGATACAGAACAGGCCCATCCCCACAAAGGTCTCTCTTGTTCTGTCCCTTTACAGTCATGCTTCCTCCTTCTCCTACTTTCCCTAACCTTTGGAAACTACTAATTTGTTCTCCATATAGATAATTTTGTCATTTCAAAAGTATCATATAAATGGAATCATATAGTACGTGATTTTTAAAATTAATTTTTTCTTTTTAGAGACAGGGTCTTGCTCTGTCACCCAGGCTGGCGTGCAGTGGTGTGATCATAGCTCACTGCAGCCTTGAATTTCTGGGCTCAAGCGAGCCTCCTTCCTCAGCCTCCTGAGTAGCTACGACTACAGGTGCATGCCATCATGCCCAACTAATTAAAAAAAATTTTTTTGGAGACAGGGTCTTGCTATTTTGCCTAGGCTGGTCTCGAACTCCTGGCCTTTAGTGATTGGTCTCTCAAAGTTTTAGGATTACAGATGTGAGCCAGTGTGCCCAGCCAGCATGCGATCTTTTAAGAGTAGCTTTTTCCACTTGGCATAATGCCTATGCTATTAATGCAAGTTGTTGGGCATATCAACAACTTGTTTCGATTGCTCAGTAGTATTTCAAGGCATGTATGTTCCACAGATAGATTTAATCATTCACCGGTTATAGGACATTTTGATTGTTTTCTGTTCTTGGCTATTACAAATAAAGCTGCTATGAACAGTTGTGTACAGAGACTGTGTGGCCAGAAGTGTGATTGGTTGGTCAATATCCTTGATTTTTCATTCTCTATGACTTTCTTTTGATTTATCACAATTTTTAGAAAGTTCATTAGTTGGCTTACTTGGTTTAATGTTAGTTTTTCTTTTTAGTAATAGAAGCATTTAAGATATTTCCTACTGTAGTATAAAGTTTAGCTATGCCTAGACTATTCTTTTTATTTGTAATATCAGTGTTTTTTGTTTTTGTTTTTGTTTTTGAGACAGGATCTCACTCTGTTGCTTAGGCTGAATGCAGTGGCACAATCATGGCTCACTACAGCCTCTACCTCCCGGGCTCAAGTGATCTCCCACCTTAGCCTCCCGAATTACTACGATTACAGTCTTGTGCCACCACACCTGGCTAATTTTTAATTTTTTGTAGAGATGAGGTTTCACCATGTTGTCCAGGCTGGTTTCAAACTCCTGGTCCAAAGCAATCCTCCTGCCCTGACCGCCCAAAGTGCTGGAATTCCAAACATGAGCCATCTTGCCCAGACTGTAATATCAGTTTTAAGTACCTCTTCGGATAGGAACTATTTTGAAGTGTGCCTTAATTTCATATTGTTCTGCCTTTAGGGTATTTTTTTCCTGCTTGTCGTAAACTTCTAGTTTATAATTCAAGTATGGTTAGAGAATGTGAGACATAAAATCTCTCTATTTTTTGGAATTGATTAAGATTTTCTTCGTGGCCAAGAATTCAGTTATTTTTTTTTTTCTGGCTGGTTTCTTTCTATTTGATGATTACTTATTTTAGACTTACAGTTGGATAATACAGGGAGGCTAAGGGCAAGACAAGTTCATTGGACATGCTGGTCTATAAAACTGCCTGACTCTGATTCGAAGCTGCAATGATGTTGGAATATGTTGGGTAGCCCAGTTTGTGGCATCTAAAATTTTTCCAAGTAATAGAGAGGTGTGATATGAAGATGCAGTGAAAAGTACTTAGCATTCAAGTTGCAGAAGATGAAGACCAGGAAGAAATATGATAACAGCAAGAAAAAACACTGTTACACTGTTTCATAAGTGCCAGGTCCCATGCTTGGCTTTTACTCCTATTAATCATTTAAACCTTCGCAACAGTCAAGTGAGTGTGACAGTTTTTATTTTACAGAGAAGGAAACAGGAATTTAGAAAGATTAAATAACTTTTCCAAGGTCACAAAGCTAACAAATAGAGTTGGAATTTTGACTGATTTTTTTTTTTTTTTTTTTTTTTTGAGATGGAGTCTCACTCTGTCACCCAGGCTGGAGTGCAGTGACGAGATCTGGGCTCATTGCAAGCTCTGCCTCCCAGGTTCACGCCATTCTCCTGCCTAAGCCTCCCAAGTAGCTGGGACTACGGGCGCCCGCCACCTTGCCCGGCTAATTTTTGTATTTTTAGTAGAGATGGAATTTCACCGTTTTAGCCAGGAAGGCCTCGATCTGCTGACCTTGTGATCCGCCCGCCTCGGCCTCCCAAAGTGCTGGGATTACAGGTGTGAGCCACTGCACCCGGCAGGCCTTGACTGATTTTTAAAGCTACTTCATATAAGAAGTTTAATGTATAGGATTTGTGGAATACAACATATGTGTGTTAAGTAAAACACTATTAATCACATCTTCTATAACATTGTAACGTTGTGTACTTTGTCAGATTCTGAAAGAGTTGTATTAAGGATATTATCATGACAGATGATTTTATCACATTCCTATAGTTTTGGAATTTTTAGCTTTATGTTATTTAGTTCATGAAGAAACGCAGTGTGTATATTCTTTATCATCACGTCTTTTGCCATTACATGATATTCCCTTTTACTTGTTTAATTAGTTTTAGCCTTGAATTTTGTCTATTCCGATAATATTATAATCATGTGTCTTTTTATTTCATTTTTAATAAAATTTTCATCTTTATAAAAGAATATAGATAACATAGATACATTGTAAAGAGTAATATAAACACCCATTGAAGTCCTACTGTGTGTGTGTGTGTGTATGCACATCTATACACATTTATGTGGTATAACTTATTATTTTATAACTTATTTTTGGAGGTTCCTTAAGTTTCTATCTAAACTCACCATGGTGAAGAAATTGAAAGCAGATATTTTACTTTTAGATTTTCTCTTCCAACTTTCTAAATATTTGAAGGACATGTGAAATACAAATATGGAAATTCAGATTTGTTTTTAAACTTTACTAGGATTTGTTGAAGTGTGAGCCCAGAGTACAGAGCTGGGGTGGGATCAAAAGTAGGTGAACAAATTTGTAAATAACTTGCTTTTATCTACAAATTTCCTGGGGGACAGTACCTGCTTAAAGCATTAAAAATAAGCAGACAAACAAAAACCATGGAAATGCCAAAACTCACTGAGTTTCAAATGATGAAGATGCAATTATTAGAAATCCCATTCTGTCTCCAGTGAAGAATATCATTCATAAAAATTACATCTTACACTTTGAGGTAATTTGTTCTAGATCAAAATCTACACGATGGCACTTCCACAAAAACACCCAACACTGTCTCTGCGAGTAAGATATAAAAGCTCCTTGAAAATGAATTTATTATTTTATTTTAGCTCTTAGGCTTGTCTATTTCTTCTTCTTCTTCATTTGTTTAAAGAATCGAGACAAGGTCTCACTTTGTCGCCCAGGCTGGTGTGCAATGGCACAATCACAGCTCACTGCAGCCTTGACCTCTCGAATTATTATTATTATTATTATTATTTTTGTAGAGGCGGGGTCTTGCTATGTTGCCCAGAATGATCTTGAACTCCCAGCCTTAAGGGATTCTCCCACCTTGGACTTCTCAAGTGTTGGGATTACAGGCGTGAAACACTGCACCAAGCTAGAAAGACTTGCGCATTTCTGTTGCTCGGATCACGTGGCTTAAGACAGAACTTGAAAGTTGAGAGGCGGCCGAGCGCGGTGGCTCATCCCTGTAATCCCAGCACTTTGGGAGGCTGACGCGGGCGGACCACTTGAGGTCAGGAGTTTGAGATCAGCCTGGTTAACATGGCAAAACCCCGTCTCTACCAAAGATACAAAAATTAGCCGGGCGTGGTGGCGGGCGCCTGTAGTCCCAGCTACTCAGGAGGCTGAGGCAGGAGAATCGCTTGAACTCAGGAAGCAGAAGTTACTGTGACCTGAGATCGCGCCACCGCACTCCAGCCTGGCGACAGAGCGAGACACCGTCTCGAACAAACGAACAAACAAAACCAAACAGAAAAAAGTTGAGAGAAAATAATACAAAAAACAAGAAGGGAAGATATTTTGGTTTTCAGTGAGGATGTTGCAGGGAAGGTGGAAAAGGAGCATCAAGACCCTTTTAAATTTTGTTATTCTCTAAATTTTGCAATTTAGCTATTAGCTTTGTAAATGTATATTCAGGGCAGAATTGTAGCCTGTCGATGTTAGGCTATTTCTCTGCAGTCTGGGGATATTAATTTGACTGATGATATATCTAAATCCACGCAGTAATCACTCAAAATGAGATGATATATTATTTATTTCATATGCATGTGCTGTATAATACTATGGTTATAAAAAATTGAATTAGGAGAATTACATCCAACAAGAAAGGGCTTTTTAATGTGAGATTCATGTGGTTGTTATGCTTTCAATAAAGAGAAAAGGAAAGATATAAATGGGTGATTGCGGAATCCATGCACCTAGAAAATGATTGTTATGTCTAACTAGATTGGTTTTCTTTTGCATATGGATTTCCAATTGTTCCAGCAACATTTCTTGAAAAGACTTTCTTTGCTTCATTGCATTGCCTTTATTCTTTTGTCAAAGATCATTTGGCTACCAGAAACCCATGCGTTTGGAAAATGAGATCTCTCAGTTCTCCATGAGGTGGCAGCAGCTCCTCAGTAACATGATAGACCCTGTGGTGAAGGTCAAGTTCAAAGACGCCTTAGGCACCGTCCAGCTGAGAATTTTCACAGACTGTACTTTCTTTGGTCAGGTTTCTTCTGTGACTTTGTTTCTTTTCATCTCTTTTTGAGAAAATTCAGCAACAAATCACCTTTTTATTATATCTGGGCCTTCCCGTTGTAAGATGGAATGCTTATACTGGTCAACAGACAGATTTCACAGTAGTCCGGGGCCAAATTATAGTTCAGCATTCATCGATATTGACTTAGTTGAAAGTGGAGGAAATGGAATCATTACCGATCTTGCATTTTGGAGGAGAGAATTGCTTCCTTTCTATTGCATACATTTATCTTTTTAAAGAGAAGTTTTAGGGGGTTGAATAGAGACATTACAGATAAAATGAGGACGCTACCAGTATTTTATAAAACTGAGCCAATTTAGGACTTTAAAATTACTTATTTATATATATTTATATTTTTCCTTTAAAACCATTTTAGAATTTATACTGTGTTTCTTTTTGTGAGAGAGAAAACTGTTTTCTGGAAACGCTCAGTTAAAATAAAGAATTTAAAATTGCACTTCATTTTCCACCAAAATTTTAAAACTAAATTGTTCGATGATTTTGACTCTAATATATTGAATACATTTAATTCTAATAGGCTTCCTTCTCCAAATGTTTCAAATTATAAGACAATCCTTTCATTGTATTCTTCATCAGAACCTGGCACTGTCCCTCTTTCACTGCCTTTCTTTGCTTAAATTATGCTATTTCTGGATGAGTAATGATAGACATGCTTGATCTAAGTATATGTCTGTAATGTTAAAGTCATTTTTAGAATGTTCAGAAGCCCTTTTTTTTTTTTTTTTTTTTTTTTTTTTTTTTTTTTTTTTTTAGACGGAGTCTTGCTCTTTAGCCAAGCTGCAGTGCAATGGCGCGATCTCTGCTCACTGCCACCTCCACCTGTTGGGTTCAAGCGATTCTCCTGCCTCAGCCTCCCGAGTAGCTGGGACTACAGGCACCTGCCACCACTCCCAGCTAATTTTTGTATTTTTAGTAGAGACAGAGTTTCACCATGTTGGCCAAGATGGTCTCAATCTCTTGACCTGGTGATCCCCCCGCCTCGCCTCCCAAAGTGCTGGGATTACAGGCATGAGCCACTGCGCCCGGCCTCTGCTAACATTGTTGATCACACTTACCACTTCAAAAATCTTGGTTCTAGTGATAGTCTACATTTTTATTGTTGCTGTTTCTATTTTCTTAGTTTTTCTTCTTGAGTGATTAATTCCATTCTGTACTTTTTCACAAATAGACTTTCAGAGTAGTTTTTGGTTTACAGCAAAATTGATCAGGAAGAACAGAATTCCAGAATTCCCACATATCCTCTGCCATCACACATGCACAGCCTCTCTGTTACCAACAACCTACACCCAAGAAGTGCCTTTGTTACCATCAATGAACCTATAGAGATGCATGATTATCACCAAAGTCCATGGTTTACATTAGAGTTCACTCTCGGTGTTGTACATTCTGTGAGTTTTGACAAGTGTTCAATGACACGTATCTACCATTGTGGTATCATACAGAGTAGTTTTACTGCCCTAAAATTCTCTGTGGGCTGGGCGTGGTGGCTCACACCTGTAATCCCAGAACTTTGGGAGGCCGAGGCGGGCAGATCACCTGAGGTCAGGAGTTTGAAACCAGCCCGACCAACAAAGTGAAACCCTGTCTCTACCAAAGATACACAATTAGCCGGGCATGGTGGTGGGGCTCTGTAATCCCAGCTACTCGCGCGGCTGAGGCAGGAGAATTGCTTGAACCCTGGAGGCAGAAGTTGCAGTGAGCTGAGATCGTACCATTGCATTCCAGGCCGGGCAACAAGAGTGAAACTCCATCTCAAAAAAAAAAAAAAAGTATCTGTATCTATTCATCCCACCCTCTCCTTTAAGAACTGGCAATCTCACACACACACACACACACACACACACACACACACACACACACACACACACACATATATTTTTGAGACGGAGTCTTGCTCTGTCACCAGGCTGAAGTGCAGTGGCGAGATCTCGGCTCGCTACAACCTCCGCCTCTCAGGTTCAAGCCTTTCTCCTACCTCAGTCGCCTGAGTAGCTGGGACTACAGGCATACCTCACCATGCCTGGCTAATTTTTGTATTTTTTTTAAGTAGAGGCGGGGTTTCACCACGTTGGCCAGGATGCCCTCGATCTCCTGACCTCGTGATCCACCCACCTTGGCCTCCCAAATGCTGGGATTACAGACATGAGCCACCACGCCTGGCCAATCACTGATATTTTTATCGTATCCATAGTTTTGCCTTTTCCTGAATGTTGTATAATTGAAATCACTACAATATGTAGGATTTTCAGATTGGCTTATTTCACTTAGTAATATGCACTAAGTTTTCCCCATGTTTGTTAGTGACTTAAATCATTCATTTCTATTTTAGCACTGAATAACATTTTATTCTTTGTCTATACCTGTTTATATTTCTGCTCACCTACTGAAGGACATCTTGTTTGCTTCCAAGTTTTGACAATCATAAATAAAGCTGCCATGAACTTGTGCATACAGGTTTTTGCATGGATGTAAGTTCTCAGTTCATTTGGGAGAATACCTGAGACTGCCAAGCTTTTACAAAGTGGCTTTTGCATGCCCACTAGCAATGAATGGTAGTTCCGGTTGCTTCACATCCTCACCAGCATATGATGTTGTCAGTGTTTTGGGTTTCGGCAATTCAAATAGGTGTGTAGTGTTCACTTGTTTTAATTTGCAATTCTCTAATGACACATGTTGTTGAGCATCTTTTTATATGCTTATTTACCATTCTTGTGTCTTCTTTGGTGAGTCGTCTGTTAACGTCTTTTTTAGTTGAGTTATTTGCCTTCTTATTGTTGAGTTTTAAGAGTTCTTTGTGTATTTTGAATAACAGTACTTTAATCTGATGTTGTCTTTCGCAAATATTATTTGCCAATCTGTAGCTTTTCTTTTTATTCTATCGACTTGTCTTTTGCAGAGAAGAAAATTTAATTTTGATGAAGTCCAACTTATCAATTATTTCTTTCATGGATCATGCCTTAGGTGTTGAATCTATAAAGTCGTTGCCATAGCCAAGGTCATCTAGGTTTTCTCCTGTATTATCTTCTAGAAGTTTTATAGTTTTCCATTTTCCATTTTAGGTTTATAATCCATTTTCAGTTAATTTAGTTAAGGGTGTTATGTCTATCTAGATTGACTTTCTTTTGCATGTGAATTTCCAATTGTTCCAGCAACATTTCTTGAAAAGACTTTCTTGGCTTCATTGTATTGCCTTTATTCTTTTGTCAAAGATCAAAGTCTTCAAGTCAGATAGTAGCCATCCTCTGACTTTGTTCTTCAATATTGAGAAAGCTCTTCTGGGTCTTTTGCCTTTACAATTTTGGAATTGTATTAGATCTATAGATTAAGTTAGAAAAACTGACATTTTGAAACCATTAATTTTCTGTATCCATGAACATGGACTATCTCTCCATTTATTTAGTTCTTTGATTTCTTTCATCAGAATTTTGTAGTTTCTCTCATATAGATATTGTACAGATTTTGTTAGATTTACAGCTAAGTATTTCATTTTTGGTGGTGCTAATGTGAGTAATAATGTGTTTTTCATTTTGAATTCCACGTGTTCATTGCTGTTATATAGGAAAATGGTTGATATTTGGAAGGCAGCTCTGCTCACTACTATACCACTAAGACATGATTGACATTTGTGTATTAGCCTGTATCCTGCAACCTTGCTATGATTTCTTATTAGTTCTAGGAGGTTTATTTTTTTGTCCATTCAGATTTTCTACATATACAATCATGTCATCTGAAAACAAACACAATTTTATTTCTTCTTTCTCAATCTCTATACATTTCCTTTCCTTTTCTGGTCTCATTGTATTAATTAGGACTACCAGTATGATGTTGAAAAGGAGTAGTGAGAGGAGAGCCTTACCTTTTTCTTGATTTTAGTGGGAAAACTTCTAGTTTCTTGCCATTAACTATGATGTTGGCTGTAGGTTTTTGGAGATTTCTTCTTATCAAGTTGAGAAGTTTCCTTCTATTATTAGTTTTCTGAATGGTTTATCATGAATGCATGTAGGATTTTATTAAATGCTTTTTCTGCGTCTATTTGTGTGATCATGTAATTTTTCTTCAGCCTATTGATATGATGGAATTACACTAATTAATTTTTGAATGTTGAAACTACCTTGCACACCATAGATAAATCTCACTTGGTCATGGTGTGTAATCTTTTTATACATTGTTGCATTCTTTTTGTTAATATTTTATTGGGAATTTTTGTTCACGAGAAATATTGATCTGTAGTCTTCTTTCTTAATAATGTCTTTGTCTAGTTTTCATATTAAGGTAATGTTGGCCTCATAGAATGAGTTAGGAAATATTCCCTCTGCTTCTGTCTTTTGGAAGAGATTGTAGAAAATTGCCATAATTTATTCCTCAATATTTGGTAGAATTCACCAGTGAACCCATCTGGGTCTGGTGCTTTCTGTTTTGGAGGGTTATTAATTATTGATTCACTTTCTTTAATAGATATAGGCCTAGTCAAAGTATTTCTTCTTTTGTGAGTTTTGTTAGATTGTGAAATTTCAAAGAAATTGGCCCATTTTTTAAAAGTTATCACTTATACGTAAACTTAAACCTACACATATGTATATATAAGCATAGATAATACAAGACATTGTTTCTATTACTATTATTCTTATTTTGATACAGGGTCTCACTCTATTGCCTAGGCTGAAGTACAGTGTTGTGATCATGGCTCTCTGCAGCCTCAGCCTCCTGGACTTAAGTGACACTCTTAGCCTCCTAAGTAGCTGAGGCCACAGACATATACCACCATATCCTTTAATTATTATTATTATTTTGAGGCAGGGTCTTGCTCTGTTGCCCGGGCTGGAGTGCAATATTGTGATAATGGCTCACTGCAGCCTTGACCTCTGGGCTCAAACAGTCCTCCTGCCTCAACCTCCTGAGTAGCACTACAGGTGCATTCCACCATGCCAGGCTAATTTTTTGTTGTTGTGTAGAGACAGGGTCTCATGTTGCCCAGACTGGTCCCAAACTCTTGGGTTCAAGAGATCCTCCCACCTCAGCCTTCCAAAGTGCTGGAATTACAGGTGTGAGCCACTGCACCCAGCCTCTATTATTATTTTGAATATTTATTGGTTAGAAAAATGAGTAATGAAAGTAAAAGTTTTTGTTAAACTGTATCTTATTCATTTTCCAGTGCTAATCTTTTCTTTATGTAGATCTGAGTGTATGACCTGTATCAGTTTCCTCCTCCTTGAAGAACATGCTTCAACATTTCTTGAAGGCAGGTCTACTGGCAACAAATTCGATTTTTGTTTGTTTGAGAAAGTCCATTTCTCCTTCATTTTTGAATAATTTCTTAGGGTACAGTATTCTAGGTTGGTGGCCTTTTATCTCAACACTTTAAACACTTCACTATTCTTGCTTGTCTACTTGCTGAGGAGACATCACATGTGATTCTTATCTTTGCTCCTCTAGAAGTAAAGTGTTTTTTTTTTCTTTTGCCTTCTTGAAACACTTTTTCTTTACCTTTGATTTTTCTTCAGTTTGAATATGATATGCCTACATGAAGGGTGTGTGTGTGTCTGTGTGTGTGTGTGTGTGTGTGTGTGTGAGAGAGAGAGAGAGAGAGAGAGAGAGAGAGAGAGAGAAATTTATTCTGCTTGGTGCTCTCTGCGCTTCCTGGATTTGTGGTTTGATGTCTGACATGTAATTGGGCAAAATTCTCAATGATTATGGCTTCAGTTAATCTCTTCTGTTCCTTTCTCACTTCTCCTTCTGGTATTCCCGTACATGCACATGATATATTTTGTAGTTTTACCATAGTTCTTGGACATTCTTTTTTTCCAGTTGTTTTCTGTTTTTCCAATTTGAATATTTCTATTGACATTTCTTCAAACTTAGTGATTCTATCTTCAGTCATATTCAGTCTACTAATGAGGTCATCAAAGGCTCTTCATTTCTCTTACAGTGTTTTTGATTTCTAGCATTTCTCTTTTAAAAGTTGTAGTAATAGCATTTAACATGAGACCTATTCTTTCAACAAACTTTTAAGTGACAATACAGTATTAACTATAAACATTTAATTGTACAGCAGAGCTCTAGAACGTATTCATCTTGTATAACTAAATCTTTATACCCATTGAATATCAACTCCCCATTTCCCCCTGCCCCCGCCAGCCTCTGGCAACCACCCTTCTTACTCTCTGTATGGGTTTGGCTTTTGGCTATTTTTAGACACTTCATATAAGTGAAACCATAAGTAAAAAAGTATTTGTTACTTATAAGTATTTGTTGTCCTGTGACTGCCTTATTTCACATAGTGTAATGTCCTCCACGTTCGTCCATGTTGTCTCATACTGTAGGATTTCCTTCTTTTCTAAGGCTGAATAATACTTCATTGTTTGTATATATTTTCTTTATCCATTCATCTGTCAATGGACATTTAGATTATTTTCCACATCTTGGCATACATAAATAGAGTTCCTTATCCTTAGTTCAGGTCTTCATTAAAACCTGAACTTCTCTATTACCACTGTAATCTGTAACATTAACATTCTCTAACGGATCTCTCTGAATCTGACCTCCCATCATTCAGTCTATTACATTGATAGTAGAGTATTTTTCTAAAAATAATAATTCTTGGTGATAGAGGAGTAGCTCATAATAGGCTTAGTCCATTTTGTGCTGCTAAAACAGAATACCACAGACTGGGTAATTTATAATAAACAGACATTTATTGGCTTATAGTTCTGGAGGCCAAGAAGTACACTATAAAGTACTAGCATCTGATGATGGCCTTCTTATGCATCATAACATGGTGGAATACATCATACGGGCGAGAGAGACAGCAAGAGGGAACAAAACTCATTCTTTTATAAGAAACCAACTCCTAGGCTGGGCGCGATGGCTCACACTTGTAATCCCAGCACTTTGGGAGGCCGAGGCAGGCAGATCACATGAGGTCAGGAGTTCAAGACCAGACTGGCCAACATGGTGAGACCCTGTCTCTACTAAATATACAAACATTAGCCAGGCGTGGTGGCATGCACCTGTAATTCCAGCTACTCAGGAGGCTGAGGCAGGAGAATCGCTTGAACCCAGGAGGCGGAGGTTGCAGTGAGCTGAGATCATGCCACTGCACTCCAGCCTGGGC
The DNA here is from genome assembly GCF_043159975.1 of Macaca nemestrina. NCBI lineage: Eukaryota > Metazoa > Chordata > Mammalia > Primates > Cercopithecidae > Macaca > Macaca nemestrina. Next base: position 116,525,840 of record NC_092133.1, on the reverse strand, counting down.
AACAGAGTGAGACTCCATCAAAAAAAAAAAAAAAAAAAAAAAAAAAAGAAACCCACTCCTGTGACAATAAACCCACTCTCACAATAATGGCATTAATCCATTTATAAGGGCAGAGCTTCCCATCTCCCACTACCTCCACATTGGGGATCAAGTTTCCAATACATGAACTTTAGGGGACACATTCAAACCATGGCATAGGTTAATCTTTTATGCAATTGGAATTCACTAGAAAGGTGAACAAGCAAAAACATGGAATCCATAGTCAAGAGAAACAAACCCTGCGATATTTGAATTAGCAGACAAAACCTTGGAAGGAGCTATTATGGTTATCTTCAAAGACTTAAAGGGAAATGACCACAATGACTAAACAGACTTATAATTTTATCACAGAAATGGATAAAAGAAATCAAATGGAAATTCCAGGGAAATGAAAAGTATGATATCTGAAATGAAATGTTTTCTGGGTGGGTTTAACCAGTAGACTAGAGATGACAAAAGAAACTAGCATGACCTAAAGATAAATGAACTGAAGATAAAATCAAAAGCTAGGCAGAAAATTTGGAAAACAGCCAAAGGAACAAGGATACAGATGATGTCTTATATCTCATCAGAACAGTGGAGCCCAGAGATAATGGAACAACATATTAAATGTGTTGAGAGGAAAAAAAAATTTGTTAACCCAAAATGTCATATCCATCTAGAATATCATTCAAGACAGGAGTTAAAATGAAGAAATTTTGTGATAAATGAAAGCTGAGAGAATTTTTTTTTGCCAGCCCATCAACACTACAGATCTAAAGTTGAAACTTCTTCAGGGTAGGGTAATGACAGATGAAAACTTGGAATTACAAAAAGAATGAAGAACACCTGAGTGGTAAATATGCAGGTAAATATGGAATATCAGATATCTATTATTTATCTTACTTAAAAAAAGAAAACTTTTTCAATAGCAAAATAACAGCTAGTGTTTGAGATATTTCAATGTTATTATGTAATTTCACATACATTAATCCACTTAATTCTCACTATAAACCTCTTTTATAGAACATTATCTCAACAGCTGCAAAATATGCATTCTTCTTTTTGTTTTTTTTTTTAAAGACAGGGTCTTGCTTTGTTGCCTAGGCTAGATTGCAGTGGCATGATGATCGCTCATTGCAGCCTCAAACTCCTGGGCTCAAGTAATCCTCCCGCCTCAGCCTCCCAAGTAGCTAGGACTATAGGTGCGTACCACCATGCTAGGCAATTTTTATTTTTTGTAGAGATGAGGTCTCACCATGTTGCCCACATTCTTCTTAAAAGCATATGGAATGTTCACCAAAATGTATCATAAGCTGAGCCACGAAACAGGTCTCGATACATTTCTAGTAATAAAATCTTACAGAGTGTTTTTTCAGACTTTAAGAGAATCAAAATAGAAATCAGTAACAAGAAAAGTTCTTTATTCTTTTTATTTTATTTTAAGTTCTGGGGTAGATGTGCAAGTTTGTTACATAGGTAAGTGTGTGCTATGGTGGTTTGCTGCACCTATGAACCCATCATCTAGGTATTCAGCCCAGCATTCATTAACTATTTTTCCTGGTGCTCTCTCTGGCCCTGCAACCCCCTGCAGGTCCCAGTGTGTGTTGTTTCCCTCCCTGTGTCCATGTGTTCTCATTGTTCAGCTCCCACTTATAAGTGAGAACATGCAGTGAAAACTTCTTTATTCTCATCAAAAATTTCAGTCAGGGTATCTGCTATGAGTTTCTCCTCACAACTTCTGCTAGGCTTCCAGTGGACTCGTGTATCTGTTTTCTTTGTCTCTTAACCTTTTCCCCATCACTTCATTGCTTCTTTTTTGCACTGTATCCTGGAGAATCCCTCAGCTTGCATTTCCAGGTCGCCAATTTAATCTTCACATATTTCCTTTCTCTGTCTTAGCCCACAGATTGAGATTTATTTGTGGAGTTGGGGGATGACAATCATTTCTATTTTCCAACCACTCTGATCACTTTTTTTAAAAGAAACTTTTCTTGTTGTGATAGCTTCTGCTCTCTCTGAGGATACAAATGATTATTTTGTAGTCTTCTCTTGTTTGCTTTGTAAGTTCTGTTTCCTCATGTGTTAGTTCTTTTTCACATTGTTATTTTCTCAGCTATCTGGTGATTCTTAGATGTGTGTTTATGTTGATGAAGGGAGATTTCACCATTTCAGTACTTTTAAGTGGAAGATATTCCCTCAGTAGGTTGAAAGTGCTTGGATTCCTGAAAGTGAATGTGGATTCCAAGGTTATACAGGGAGGGACGCAGAGGATGTGCATGAAGCTGAGCTTCCCGCTAGGGAAGTAGTACCTTGTCTTGTGGGTGCAGGTCTGCTATTTTTTTTTTTTTTAATCAGCTGCAATTCATGTGTAAAGTTACCACATTTCTGTGGCCCCGGTGTTCTTGTCTCTGAATCTTTCAAATCAGTACTCATAATTTGTTTAGAGGAATGTACTGTCAATATATTAAAAAAAAAAGAACAAGGTTTCCACATGGTCCCCTAGTTAGTAATCACAGAAACATGAACTTTGAGAACTGCAAGGGCTATCAAGATTTGACGGAATGGAGTCATAAGTCAGTAACTTTTCACCAGCAATGGAGACATGTGTTAGTTTCCTATTGTTACCATACAAGTTACCACAGACTTAGTGGCTTGAAACAATACAGATGTATTATCTTATAGTTCAGGAAGTTAGAAGTTCTAAAATCGAGGTGTTGACAGAGCTGCATTCTTTCTGGAAGCTCTAGGGGAAGGTCTACTTCTTTGCTGTTTTGGGCTTCTGGAAGCCTCCCACATTCCTTGGCTAGGGCCTCTTCCTCCACCTTCAAAGCCAGCAGCACAGTCTTCAGATCTCTCTCTTCCTCTGACCTCTGCTTCTGTCATCACATCCCCTTCCCTGAGTAAGACCCTCCTGCCCCTCTCTTGCAAGGACCCTTGTGAATACATTGGCCCTATCCAGATAATCCAGGGTCCAGGGTAATAACTCCATCTCGAGGTCCTTAACTGTAATATTCTGTTCTCACGCTGCTGATAAAGACATACCTGAGACTGGGTAATTTATAAAGAAAAAGAGGTTTAATGGACTCACAGTTCCACGTGGCTGGGGAGGCCTCACAATCATGGCAGAAGGTTAAAGGTATGTCTTACTGGCAGCAGACTAGAGAACGAGAGAGAGCCAAGTGAAAAGGGAAACCCCTTGTAAAATCATCAGATCTCGTGAGACTTGTTCAGTACCACGAGAACAGTATGGGGGAACCGCCCCCATGATTCAATTATCTCCCACAGGGTCCCTCCCACAACACGTGGGAATTATGGGAGCTACAATTCAAGATGAGATTTGGGTGGGGACACAGCCAAACCATATCCTTAACTAAATCTATTTTGCAAAATCCCTTTTGCCACGTGAGATTCACTGGTTCTGGGGATATGGATGTGGCCATTTGGGAGAGACCATTATTCTGAGGTGTGTGTCTCTTTTTGGGCTGGTGGAGCACAGCAGAGGGTGGTCTCAGGAGCACTGAGGATGAGGCATCTTAGGTTTGGGGTAGAGTCTTTAATTGTTTCTCTACCTTTTCCCTGTTGGTCTTCCTACTTTCCCCTATCTCCATACTCTCACGATGATAAGCATCCTTACTGAGCCTGTACGTTCTCTTTTCCAGTTGGTCTTGGGTCATTCCTGCTCCTCCCTGCTAGTATCTCAAAGTCACCTTACAGGAATGTAGAAGCCACACCACCCAATTACCACAACTCAAGGGATAAATGTCAACATCTATACAAGCATTGTCAGAAAGAGCATGAAAAAAAGGTAAGGTTCTTTGTGGAGTCTGTACAGGCCTGTAAAAATCCAATTTATGTACCAGAAATGACTACATATGTTATGCAATAGAAATACCTCTCCCAAATTCTGACATGTATATGTGTTGGGCCTGTATTTAATCGAGGGTCGTCTCTTTAGATTATGATGTGAAATGCCCATTTGAGGTCTTTGATGGGAACCACATGGCAGAGCTTTGCTGCTTAGCTGTAGAGTGGATCAGCCCCGCTGCTGCACAGTGCATCCCGTGTAGCTTTCATGTTTGACAGATGGCCTGCTTTTCTGTGTATATTATCAGATGCCTCCTTCTCAAGCTGTAAAATCTGATGATAGAGCCCAAATTTAATATATTCAACCTGAGCTGTTGATAGAATTAAAAACTTATCAGGCAAGAATGTCATGTTTACTCAACATCAGAAACAGAGTACTTTTTAATGTTGTTTTTGTTGATCTGGCCAACATACTCTCCAAAACGTTGTGCTGTGAAGAAAGGGCAGAGAAGCAAAAGAACAGATAGAGGAGCAGTGGGAGGTGGTGTCAAGTCCTAGCAAGGTCATTCCATTGTGGAGAGAGGCCAGCTGACCTTCCATTCTGTAACACTTAACAAGATAGAAGGGCTGGGTGTGGTGGCTCATGCCTGTAATCCCAGCACTCTGGGAGGCCGAGGAGGGAGGATCGCTTGAGCCCAGGAGTTCAAGACCAGCCTGAACAACATAGGGAGACCCCATCTCTACAAAAATCAAAAAATTAGCCAGTGTGGTGGCATGCACCTGTAGTCCCAGCTACTTGAGAGGCTGAGGCAGGAGGATCACTTGAGCCCAAGGGTTCAAGACCAGCCTGAGTAACACGGCAAGACCCCATCTCTACAAAAAGTACAAAAATTAGCCAGCTGCGGTGGAGTGCACCTGCAGTCCCAGCTACTTGGGAGGCTGAGGTGGGAGGATCACTTGAGCCTCAGAGGTTGAGGTTGTAGAGAGTAGTGATCATGCCACTGTACTCTAGCCTGGGTGATGGAGTGAGACCTTGACTCAGAGGAAGAAAGAGGAAGAAGAACAAGAGGAAGAAGAAGAAGAAGGAGGAGGAAGAGGAGGAGGAGGAGGAGGAGACAGTATACGATAAATAATTTCAAAGAATAAACATTATTTCATGTATGCTCCTGATTGAAACACAATTTTTCTTTTAAAAATTTTTTAAAAATTATGAAATAATTCAGACATATAGAAAATAGCAAAACGCTTATGTGCTTAAGATCCAGATTTAACACATCTTAACACTTGCCTTGTTTACTTCAGATATTATTAAAAATAGGACAAATATAGTTAAAGTCTCCTTTGTGTCTTTCCGTGACAGGAACATTCTCTTCCCATTCTGTGGGTCTGGCTATTCTTCTCAAGTTGACATCTTTCTCATTTAGACTTTTGAATCTTAGGAAGTTTCTGTGCAGTCATAAAAGTAAACGTTATTGGCCAGGTGTGGTGGCTCACGCCTGTAATCCCAGCACTTTGGGAGGCCAAGGTGGGTGGATCACCTGAGGTCAGGAGTTCGAGACCAGCCTGACTAACATGGTGAAATCCCATCTCTACTAAAAATACAAAAGCTAGCCAGGCATGATGATGGGTGCCTGTAATCCCAGCTCCTCGGGTGGCTGAGGCAGGAGAATCACTTGAACCCTGGAAGGGGAGGTTGCAGTGAGCCAAGATTGTGCCACTGCATTCCAGCCTGGGTAAGAGAGAGAATCCGTCGAGGAAAAAAAAAAAGTAAACATTATTGTTTGGTGTGCTTGAAGCTTTACATAAATGGTGTTATACTGCACCTATCATTTTGCAACTTGATTTTGTTACTTAACATTGCTTTTGAGATTTATTCATAAGGATACATGAAGCTTTAGTTTAATGAATAAATTGAATTAAATGAATTAATGGTATCATTCTGTTTCATTGTAGTAACATGCCATATTTTATTTATCTATTCGCTTACTGATAGGTACTGAAATTGTTTCCAGTGTTTGCTATTTTTTTAAAAAGCTGCAAAGAATCTAGTTATTGCTTTTCTTGTTTTTGTTTGTGTGTGTATTTACTTTCTAGTTTGTTAATTTCTGCAAAGGTTTTCACTTTCAACTTTTTAAAAAAGATTTACTCCATTAATCTTTTTCTAACCCCTCCTCCCCCTTTTTTAGAGGAAGGGTGTTGTCCCAGGCTGGAGTGCAGTGGTGCAATTATAGCTCACTGCAGCCTGGAATTCCTGGGCTCAATTGATCCTTCAGCTCCAGCCTCCCAAGTAGCTAGGACCACAGGTGTGCACCACCATGCCCAGCTGATTTTTAATTTTTTTTTTTTTTTGGTAAAGATGGAGTCCCCCTATATTTCCCAGTCTGGTCTTGAACTCCTGGCCTCAAGCTATACTCCTGCCCCGGCCTCCCAAAGTGCTTAGATTATAGGCGTGAGTCACTGTGCCCAGCCTCCTAGCCCTTTGAATTAAATGACTAATTCTTCAGGCAAAAAATGTTATCATAAATAAAACCTTAGAACATTTTCATAGGTTTTAATGTGCTATATATTCCCTGGCACTTAATTCCAAAATTTCAAAATTGCTATTGTGAGTTTATCTTACAATGATCAGTTATTTGTCACTTTGACTTTTAGTTTTCAAACTTGTGCTGTTAGTTTTTTTGGAGGGGAAAGTTATATTTATTTTTATTATTAATTTTTAACATTGTTGTAGGAATGTAGCATAAGACGTGGGATGTGCGCATTGCAACTCTTTGTTCCAGTTTATACCTGCTGCCTCATCGTAATAATTATGTCTCCTTTTACCTCAAATATGTCCCAGTGGGCGCAATATATTATATGGCTATGGTTTGTGTGCATGTATATGTGTCTGTGTGCATTTCATTGTCTCATTAGAATCTCCTCTATCAAGCATAACTTTTTGTCTACTTGACTAATCAGTTTAAGATGGAAGTGTGCTAAAATCTCCCACTCTGATTTTAATTCAATTTACTATCTCCAGTCTTGCCCTATTACCTTGAACTCCAGACTCTTGTACCCTTCTTGTACCCTCTTGTACCCTTCTTGTATCCTCTTGTACCTCTACATCACACCTTCAAGGGCCTGTCTGGTAAATCTAAAATGTAACATATGCAAACAGAATTCTTGATTTTCCTTGCAAATAGCTCTTTGCTCAGGGATCAACCTCTCAGGAAGTAACACCTTCTTTTCTCCGGTCATTCAGGCCCCAAATCTTGTAACCATCTTGTCTTTCTCTTGATTTGTTCATCGAATCAACAAACACATCTTCGGGGGTTGGGGGATTTAGGAGAGGTTGATTAATGGATACAAATATACAGTTTGATAGAAGAAATAAGACCCCGTGTTTGATAGAACCATAGGGTGACTAGTTTACAACAATCAATTGTATATTTCAAAATAGCTAGGAAAGAATAATTCAAATGTTTCTAGCTTAAAGAAAAATGTTTAAGGAGACAGATATCTCAATTACACTGATTTGATCTTACAAATTATAGGAATGTATTAAATGATCACATGTACCCCAAAAGTATATACATCCAGGAGTTTGAGACCCACCTGGCCAACATGGTAAAATCCAGTCTCTAATAAAAATTCAAAAACTTAGCCGGGTGTGGTGGCACATGCCTGTAATCCCGGCTACTCGGGAGGCTGAGACAGGAGAATCGCTTGAACCCAGGAAGTGGAGGTTGCAGTCAGCCGAGATTGCGCCATTGCATTCCAGCCCGAGTGACAGAGTAAGACTTTGTCTCAAAAAAAAAAAAATATATATATATACACATATTTATATATACACACATATATAAAATAAACAAATGCATTCTGAGGATGATAACCCAAATTATATCACTTCTTTTTATGGCTTCTTTTTTGCTGGAATAACCTTCTGACTGGCTTGCTGTCTCCTCTTTTGCCCTAATCCCTGCCATGTATTCATTATTCTTTGATAATACGGGTAGTCTGTGATAATTTTACTCTAAGGCCAGACCAGGTAGCTCATACCTGCAATTCCAGCCCTGAGGCCAAGACGGGAGGATCGTTTGAGCTCAGGAGTTTCAGGCTGCAGTGAGCTACTATTGTACCACTGCACTCCAGCCTGGGTGACAGAGTGAGGCTGTATCTCTTAAGAAAAAAAGGTTTTAACTCTAAGTCAAAATTCTCAATGACCTTCTATCATGTTTATAATAAAATACAAAATCATTTCCATACCTGTACTATTTAGGGTATACAATGAACGATGATAGCAAAAACCCTAAAGAATTTACTTCTCACATCATAGCCTTCTTAAATTCCATGCTATTTTAGTCCACTATTTTCATATTTGTCGTGTGTGTGTGTGTTGAGGAGGGTTGGCCCCTGAAACCGACATTATTATCGTTTTATAGAATCAATGTTAGATACCCATCTAAACAATTTCTTTGTTCTACATTCTTTCTCATATGTCAAACTTTTCCTTTGGAATTAGTCTAAATTATTTCTTTAGAAGATCTTTTAGTGAGGATCTGTTGAGGGTAACTCTTGGTTTAATTTTTGTCCAGAAAAAGTCTTGATTTCACATTTATTCTTAATAGGTTTTTTTAGGGTATGACACATGTTTTCTGTTGTATGGAATGATATATGAAGATATGATTCTACAGTATTCTGCCATCTAATTGTCACTGCTGAGAAGGCAGCTTTCAGTCCAATTGTCCCTTTGATGTTGTTTTCTTTCTGGCTGCATTTAACATCTTCTCTTTGTCTTCCACAGACTCATTATAATGCCTCTAAATATGAATTTGTATTTATTCCACTTGAAGTATATTATAGAACACTACCAGGATTACACCTTAATATTAGTTGTTGGCTCTAGATTTTTTGGGTCATTTAGGGAGCTTGTATTTAGTCATAACTGACATGACTACCAGTTAGTGGTTAATTTTTTCTTTTCTTTTCTTTTTTTTCAATACAGAGTCTCACTCTGTCTCCCAGGCTTTGGGAGGCCGAGGCAGGCGGATCACTTGAGGTCAGCGATGATCTCCACTCACTATAACCTCCACCTCCCGGGTTCAAGTGATTCTTCTGCCTCAGCTTCCCGAGTAGCTGGGATTACAGGCGTGTGCCTGCATGCCTGGCCAATTTTTGTATTTTCATATTTTTAGTAGAGACAAGGTTTCACCATGTTGCCCAGGCTGGGTGTGAACTCCTGGCCTCATGTAATCCTTGCCCCTCGGCCTCCCAAAGTGCTGGGATTACAGGCGTGAGCCACCGTGCCTGATCCCCAGCTAGTGGTTAATTTTAAAATACTTTTTTCATTCTTTGCTTAGTGTCAAATTTAAGACAGGCAAGTTTCCTTGCTGTCTGCCTCTACAGTGTGGGATTTTTCCTAACTCATCCTTTTATGTAGGGACCCAACTCTGGAAATGTCATTTAGAATCTCCATCACGAGAAGACCCTAAGTTTTGTCTCTTTTCCCCTGATCATTATATGGCCATTATAGCAAAAAGGTGAGGTTATTGGCAGATGCCTTCAGGAGAACTTTTAATTTTTTTTGCAAGAACTGAATTATTTTCCTTTCCAGAGTTCTATATGGACTTAACTAAAGAAGCAACTAAGAAAAACATAATTTTTAACCAAGAAATGCCTGTGAATAATTATAAGATGTTCTTGAAGGTGCCTACTATTTTCTTTTCTTTTCTTTTTTTGTAAGATGGAGTTTCGCTCTCATTGCCCAGGCTGGAGTGCAATGGCGTGATCTTGGTTCACTGCAACCTCCACCTCCCAGGTGCAGGCGATTCTCCTGCCTCAGCCTCCCAAGTAGCTGGGGTTATAGGCTTGTGCTACCATGCCTGGCTAATTTTGTATTTTTTTTTAAGTAGAGATCAGGTTTCACCATGTTGCTCAGGCTGGTCTCAAACTCCTGACCTCAGGTTATCCACCTCCCTCGGCCTCCCAAAGTGCTGGGATTACAGGTGTGAGCCACCATGCCCAGCCTTACTCTTTTTATCATGACTTTATATTCCATACTGTATCTTCAACAATTTTATTGTATTTGCACATGTCAGGAAAATTTAGATTGCTCATGGATTCTTAACCTGAGAGTATTTCAGATATATATACACACACACACACACACACACATATACACACCTATATATATGCATTCCTGTTACCTAGCATATATATATATATATATGAGAGAGAGAGATGTTTTAGGTTATTAGATATATGTGTTTTATATATATAAAATATATAAAACATGAATGCATTGTACATTATAAGGGATAAAGCATAGGAAATCAGTAATATCAATGATTTAACTGCAAAGAAATGCCAATTTCTTATTTTTCAAGAGCACATTTACTTTCGAGACTATTGGAGGCTTGAAAGGCAATTACATGGTATCCTAATGTACCTTTCAAAAATAACTGACTACTGAGTACACTAGGATTGCTTTCAGTAGTAAAGGACAGCCTTCCATCTTAAACTAATAGGTCGAGGAGACAAAAAGTTATTCAAGATAGAGGAGAGTTTAATGAGACAATTACATACATGCACACACACATGTGCACATCTCCTTTGGGATCAAACTGAGCAGTGTTTTTATACCAAGGATTTGTATATATAAGGATTATAATTTTATATATTAATATCACACTTTTGTCAACAGAATATTCCTGTAGAGAGGAGTATAGTATTTCAAAAACAAGAGCAAGACAACAGGTCCTGTTCTTTTCACCCCATCTGTGATGAAGGCTGAATGGAATTAAGGATTTTCTGCACAAGCTAAATGGGTACATTAATAAAAGTAGATATGTACGTATAATTACCGTGCTAAGGGGTTGATTATCCTGGGTTTGCAGGAAGAACTGCAGAGTTTATTCCCAAACTAAATGGCAGAAGCAGGGTTGGTGCCACATCTGGAGATAAGAATCTCGAGCTGAGAGGCCCATGTGTTCCCAAATCCCAGTGTTATCACACGCCAGAGAACTGCATTTGGGTCCTTTTGCACAGGCTGAATGGGTAGTGGTGTCCGACGCTAGAAAGTCTAATTTGTGGGCTGATTGCTCATGTCCACCCAGTTCATCACCCTGCTCCTAATAAGATCTTAAGACTCCTTACTGTGATGCTCTTCCAGGAGTATACATATTGTTAAACAGAGCTCTATGTGCTTGCATATGTTGCTTGTAGTACAAATTGGTGCAATTTTAGAGAAGATGATTTAGAATTTTCAATCAGATTTTGAAATAAATACATCTTTTCGTCCCAGCCATTTGACCAGTAGATAGTAGCAAAACATTGAAAATGACCTAAATGATCTTCAATAGGTAATTGGTTATATAAAATATGGTTCAGCTATACATTATAACAAATGAGGCATCTCTAAATATACTAATCATAAAAAGACTTTCAAGTGATTTGTTCATTGAAGGAAGTGGGCTGCAGTATAGTGTGTGCTGGCATTTGTATAACAAAGTATATATACATATATGTACATATATGTATATTTCAAAATGCATTTGTGAAATTGACCAACAGTGATTGTCTCATTAAAAGAAAATTCTTTATGACTGCAAGACAGAGGAAGAAGGGAGCCATTCATCTTTGACCCACCTGAAAACAAATTATGCAGATGTATATTAATTCCCAAGTACTTGGAGAAATTTTAGATATATTTTTGTTATTAATTTCTAATTTAATTCTGTTTTAGTAAGAGAGTATGTTGTGTAAGACTTCAATATTTTGAAATTTATTGAACTTTGTTTTATGTCCCAGCATGTATAATCTATTTTAGTGAACATCCATGTACTAGAGGCTGTGTTCTCTAAATATCAATTTAGGTAAAGATGATTAATAATGTCATTCAGATATCTTCTGTATACTTACCTTTTTTTGTCAATTAAATAACTAGATAATAAGTTTGGGGTTAAAATTTCTTTATTTTGGAAGTGGGTGGCTATTTTTTTTTTTCATAGGTTATTGGGGTACAAGTGGTATTTGATTACATGAATAAGTTCTGTAGTGGTGACTTGTGAGATTTTGGTGCACCCATCACCAGAGCAGTGTACACTGTACCCTATTTATAGTCTTTTATCCCTCACCCCCCTCTTCCGTCTCCCCAAGTCCCCAAAGTTCATTGCATCATTCTTATGCCTTTGCATCCTCATAGTTTAGCTCTCACATATCAGTGAGAACATATGATGTTTGGTTTTCCATTCCTGAGTTACTTCACTTGGAATAATATTGTCCAGTCTCATCCAGGTCACTGCAAATGTCATTAATTCATTCCTTTTAATGGTTGAGTAGTGTTCCATTGTGTGTGTGTGTGTGTGTATGTGTGTGTGTACATATATATATACACCACAGTTGCTTTACCCACTCATTGATTGATGGGTATTTGAGGTGGTTCCATGATTTCACAATTGTGAATTGTGCTGCTATAAACATGCGTGTGCAAGTATCTTTTTCATGTAATGACCTACTTTCTTCCAGTTAGATACTCAGTAGTTGGATTGCCAGATCAAATGGTAGTTCTACTTTTAGTTCTTTAAGGAATCTCCACACTGTTTTCCATAGTGGTTGTTCTAGTTTACATTCCCACCAGCAGTGTAGAAGTGTTCTTTCATCACTGCATCCATGCCAACATCTACTGTTTTTTGATTTTTTGATTATGGCCATTCTTGCAGGAGTAAGGTGGTATTGCATTGTGGTTTTGATTTGCGTTTCCCTGATCATTAGTAATGTTGAGCATTTTTTCCATGTTTCCTTTTTTCAAGTGTTTGTTGGCCATTTATCTATCTTCTTTGAGAATCATCAATGTCCTTAGCCCACTTTTTGATGGGATTATTTGTTTTTTTCTTACTGATATTTTGAGTTCGTTGTAGATTCTGGATATTAGCCCTTTGTCAGATGTATAGATTGTGAAGATTTTCTCCCACTCTGTGGGTTGTCTGTTTACTCTGCTGACTGTTCCTTTTGCCGTGCAAAAGCTCTTTAGTTTAATTAAGTCCCAACTATTTATATTTGTTTTTATTGCATTTCCTTTTGGGTTCTTGGTCATGGAATCCTTGCCTTAGCCAATGTCTAGAAGGGTTTCTTCAATGTTATCTTCTAGAATTTTTATAGTTTTAGGTCTTAGATTTAAGTCTTTAATCCAGCTTGAGTTGATTTTTGTATAACTTGAGAGATGAGGATCTGGTTTCATTCTCCTACATGTGGCTAACCAATTATCCCAGCACCGTTTGTTGAAAAAGGTGTCCTTTACTCACTTGTTTTTGTTTGCTTTGTTGAAAATCAGTTGGCTGTTACTATTTGGGTTTATTTCTGGGTTCTCTATTCTGTTCCCTTGGTCTATGTGCCTATTTTTATACCAGGACCATGTTGTTTTGGTGACTATGGCCTTATAGCATAGTTTGAAATCAGGTAGTGTGATGCCTCTCAGGTTTGTTCTTTTTGCTTAGTCTTGCTTTGGCTATGCGGGTTCTTTTTGGGTTCCATATGAATTTTAGAATTGTTTTTTCTAACTCTGTAAAGAATGATGATGGTATTTTGATGGGGATTGCACTGAATTTGTAGATTGCTTTTGGCAGTATGGTCATTTTCACAATATTGATTCTATTCACCAATGAGCAGGGGATGTGTTTCCATTTGTTTGTGTCTTCTGTGATTTCTTTCAGCAGTGTTTTGTAGTTTTCCTTGTAGAGGTCTTTTGCCTCCTTGGTTAGGTATATTCCTAAGTCCTTTTTTTTTTTTTTTTTTTTTTGCAGTTATTGTAAAAGGGGTTGAATCCTTGATTTGATTCTCCACTTGGTCACTGGTTGGTATATAGAAGAGCTACTGATTTGTGTACATTAATCTTGTATCTGGAAACTTTGCTGAATTCTTTTATCAGTTCTAGGAGTTTTCTAGAGGAGTCTTTAGGGTTTTTGAGGTAAATGATCATATCATCAGCAAAGAGTGACAGTTTGATTTCCTCTTTACCAATTTGGATGCCCTTTATTTCTTTGTCTTGCCCGATTGCTCTGGCTAGGACTTCCAGTACCATGTTGAAGAGGAGTGGTGAGAGTGGACATCCTTGTCTTGTTCCAGTTCTCAGAGGGAATGCTTTCAACATTTCCCCATTCAGTATTATGTTGTCTGTGGGTTTGTCATAGATGGCTTTTATTACATTGAGGTCTGTCCCTTGTATGCTGATTTTGCTGAGAGTTTTATCATAAAGGGATACTAGATTTTTTTCTAATGCTTTTTCTGCGTCTATTGAGATGATCATGTGATTTTTGTTTTTAATTCTGTTTATGTGGTGTATCACATTTATTGGCTTGCATATGTTAAACCATCCCTGCATCCCTGGTGTGAAACTCACTTGATTATGGTGGATTGTCTGTTTGATATGTTGTTGGATTCAGTTAGCTAATATTTTGTTAAGGATTTTAGCGTCTGTGTTCATCAGGGAGATTGGTCTGTAGTTTTCTTTTTTTGTTATGTCCTTTCCTGATTTTGGTATTAGGGTGATGCTGGCTTCATGGAATGAATTAGGGAGGGTTCCTTCTTTCTCTATCTTGTGGAATAGTGTCAAAAGGATTGGTACCAATTCTTCTTTGAATGTCTGGTAGAATTCTAGCTACCAGAATTCCAGCTGGTCCTGGACTCTTTTGTTGGTAATTTTAAAGTTACCATTTCAATCACGCTGGTTGTTATTGGTCTGTTCAGCGTGTCTAATTCTTCCTGATTTAAGATAGGAGGGTTGTATTTTTTCCAGGTATTTATCTATCTCTTGTAGGTTTTCTAGTTTATGTGTGTAAAGGTGTTCATAGTAGTTTCGAATGATCTTTTGTATTTCAGTGGTGCCAGTTGTAATATCTTCCATTTCGTTTCTTATGAGGTTATTTGGATTTTCTCTCTTCTTTTCTTGGTTAATCTCATTAACGGTCTATCCGTTTTATTTATCTTTTCAAAGAAGCAGTGTTTTGTTTCATTTATCTTTTGTATTTTTTTCTTTTCAATTTCATTTAGTTCTGCTCTGATCTTGGTTATTTCCTTTCTTCTGCTGGGTTTGGGTTTGGTTTGTTCCTGTTTCTCTAGTTTCTTGAGAAGTGACCTCAGAATGTCAGTTTGTGATCTTTCAATCTTTTTCATTTGTTTGTTTTGTTTTGTTTTGAGACAGAGTCTCGCCGTCACCCAGACTGGAGTGCAGTGGCACAATCTCGGCTCCCAGCAACGTCCATATCCCAGGTTCAAATGATTCTCCTGCCTCAGCCTCCTGAGTAACTGGGATTACAGGTGCCCGCCACCTCTTTCAGTCTTTCTGATGTAAGCATTTAGGGCAACGACTTTCCTGTTAGCACTGCCTTTGCTGTATCCCAGAAGTTTCGATAGGTTATGTCATTATTGTCGTTTAGTTCAAATAATTTTTTTGATTTCCATCTTGATTTCATTTTTGACCCAATGCTCATTCAGGAGCAGGTTATTTAATTTTCATGTATTTGCATGGTTTTAAATCTTCCTTTTGGAGTTGATTTCCAGTTGTATTCCACTGTGGGTTGAAAGAGTGCTTGATATAATTTCATTTTAAAAAAATTTACTGAAGTTCGTTTTATGGCCTATCATATGGTCTATCTTGGAGAAAGTTCCATGCACTGTTGAATAGAACGTGTATTCTGTGGTTGTTGGATGAAATGTTCTGTATATCTCTGTTAAGTCCATTTGTTCCAAGCTATAGTTTAAATCCACTGTTTCTTTGTTGACTTTCTGTCTTGATGACCTGTCTAGTACTGTCAGTGGAGTATTGAAGTCTCTCACTATTATTGTGTTGCTATCTCATTTCTTAGGTCTATTAGTAATTGTTTTATAAATTTGGGAGCTCCAGTGTTAGGTGCATATATGTTTAGGATTGAGATATTTTCCTATTGGACAAGGCCTTTTACCATTATATAATGTCCCTCTTTGTCTCCTTTAACTGCTGTTGCTTTAAATTTTGTTTTGTCTGATATAAGAATAGCTACCCCTGCTTGCTTTTGGGGTCTGTTTGCATAAAATGCCTTTTCCCACCCCTTTACTTTAAGTTTATGTGAGTCCTCGTGTGTTAGGTGAGTCTCCTAAAGGCTGCAGATAGTTGGTTTGTGAGTTCCTATCCATTCTGCAGTTCTGTATCTTCCAAGTGGAGCATTTAGGACATTTACATTCAATGTTAGTATTGAGATGTGAGGTAACATTGCAGTCATCATGCTATTTGTTGCCTGTGTACCTTCGTGTTTTTTGTTGTTGTTTTGTTTTTGTTTTTTGCTTTTTAAATGATATTTTTGTTTTATTGGCCCTGTGTGATTTATGCTTTAAAGAGTTTCTGTTTTGATGTGTTTCAAGGATTTGTTTCAAGATTTAGAGCTGCTTTCAGCAGTTCTTGTAGTGGTGGCTTGATAGTGGCGAATTTTCTCAGCATTTGGATGTCTGAAAAAGACTGAATCTTTCCTTCATATATGATGCTTAGTTAATTCTTGGCTGATAATTGTTTTGTTTGAGGAGACTGAAGATAGGGCCCAAATCCCTTCTAGCTTGTAGGGTTTCCGCTGATAAATCTGCTGTTAATCTGATAGGTTTTCCTTTATAGGTTACATGGTGCTTTTGTCTCATAGCTCTTAAGAGTCTCTCCTTCATCTTCACTAAGAAAACCTGATGACAATGTGTCTAGGCGATGATCTTCTTGCAATGAATTTCCCAGGTGTTCTTTGTGCTTCTTGTATTTGGATGTCTAGATCTCTAGCGAAGCCAGGGAAGTTTTCCTCAATTATTCCCCCAAATATGTTTTCCAAGCTTTTAGATTTCTCTTCTTCCTCAGGAACACTGATTATTCTTAGGTTTGGTTGTTTAACATGATCCCAGACTTCCTGGAGGCTTCGTTCATATTTTCTTATTCTTCTTTCTTTATCTTTGTTGGATTGGGTCAATTCGAAGACTTTTTCTTTGAGCTCTGAATTTCTTCTTCTACTTGTTCAATTCTATTGCTGAGGCTTTCCAGGGCATTTTGCATTTCTGTAAGTGTGTCCGGTGTTTCCTGAAGTTTTGATTGTTTTTTCTTCATGCTATCTATTTCCTTGAATATTTCTCCCTTCACTTCTTGTATCATTTTTTGGATTTCCTTGCATTGGGTTTTGCCTTTCTCTGATGCCTACCTGATTAGCTTAATAACTAACCTCTTGAATTCTTTTTCAGGTAAATCAGGGATTTCTTCTTGGTTTGGATCCATTGCTGGTGAGCTAGTGTGATATTTTGTGGGGGCTGTTAAAGAGCCTTGTTTTGTCATATTACCAGGGTTGGTTTTCTGGTACCTTCTCATTTGGATAGGTTCTGTCAGAGGGAAGGTCCAGGGCTGAAGGCTGTATTCAGATTCTTTTGTCCCACTGGGTGTTCCCTTGATGTACTACTCTTCCCCTTTTCTTAGGGATGTGGCTTCCTGTGAGCTGAACTGCAGTGATTGTTATCTCTCTTCTGGGTCTAGCCACCCAGCAAGTCTCTCCAGTTCCAGGCTGGTACTGGGGGTTGTCTTCACAGAGTCCTGTGATGTGAACTGTATGGGTCTCTCGGTCGTGGATACCACCACCTGTTCCAGTGGAGGTGGCAGGGGAGTGAAATGGACTCTGTGAGGATTCTTAGCTTTGATGGTTTAATGTTCTATTTTTGTGTTGGTTGGCCTCCTGCCAGGAGGTGGTGCTTTCCAGAGAGCATCAACTGTAGTAGTATGGAGAGGAACTGGCGGTGGGTGGGGCCCTAGAGCTCCCAAGAGCTTATGCCCATTGTCTTCAGCTACCAGGGTGGATAGGGAAGGCCCATCAGGTGGGGGCAGGGTCAGGTGTGTCTGAGTTCAGACTCTTCTTGGGCAGGTCTTGCTGTGGCTGCTGTGGGGAATGGGAGTGAAGTTTCCAGGTCAATGGAGTTGCGTACCTAGGAGGATTATGGCTGCCTCTGCTGAGTCATGGAGGTTGTCAGGGAAGTGGGGAAAGCCAGCAGTCACAGGCCTCACCCAGCTCCCGTGCAATCTGAAGGGCCAGTCTCACTCCCACTGTGCACCCCCAACAGCCCGGAGTCCGTTTCCAGGCAGTGGGTGAGCCAGGCTTGAGAACTTGCCCCCAGCTACCCACCTCCAAGCTGCAAAAGAACAGGGCTTTGGTTCTTCTTGCACCTGTGGAGTCTGCACACTGGATTCGTACCCTCCCTCGAGTTCTGGCCAGGAGGCTTCTTGTCCGGTTCAAATTGTTACAAAGTTCAGCTGGAGACTTCCTTTTCACTGTGGCATTTTCCCCTGCACCTCTGACCACCCTCCCGAAGGGTCCCTGTGGTGCCAGGCAGGAATGGCCTGCTTGAGGACTCAGTGAGCTCCCAGGGCCTTTCCTGCTGCTTCCTCTGTACCTGTATTTTGCTCGGCTCTCTAAATTGACTCAGCTCCAAGTAGGTTGGGAACTTCTCCCACAGACTAGACCCTTTTCCATGTGGGGATGTGTGTTTGGGAGAGGCGGGTCTCCCCTTCCCTCTTCTGCAGTTTGGGCACTCACAGTATTTGGGGGGTCTCTTGGGTCCTTCAGGAGCAATCCGGTGCTAAATGTGTGGCATTGTGCTAAAACCAAAATCGGTCTCTGTTGAAATGCTGAAGCTCCACCTTGGCTCCCCGAGAGTTATTGCTCTGCTGGGTCTAACTGCACTTTGTCTCCAGTCTCCCAAAATGGAGAAAAGTGAGAAAAACCAGAATCCTGAGTTCATGTAACTTTTATGCTGCTAAAAGTCTTTCTAAGTTTCAGGAGGAAGTAAACACCCAAGCATATTTACGTGCTTTTTGTGACATTTCCCCAAGGTTCATTAGGTTTCTTCCAGTTTTGGGAACTTCTATTTCTACATGATTTGGTGAGATTTGATATGTTTTTCAGGTCTGACCCCTAAAGCGAATTATTGCTTGGGTGCAAAATTTGAAAGAGCCAAGTAAGAAGACAAACTTTTCAGAGCAATTGCCACCATATTTTTCATCTCTGTATTCCAGAAACACAAGATTGTCATATAAGAAACACAAGTAAGAGATTTTTTCCAATAACAATAACATCAAAAATCCCTTAGACTGCAAAAAATTAAATAGATTATAATTAAGAAAATATTTTAAACAAAATCCAGCTGTTAATCTAAATGCTGATGTTTTTCCTGTTTATAATAGTCTGGATTGAAAAGACTCAAGGAGAATACCTCAGGGTAGAATTAAAAACGTATTAATTTTATCGTTTTCACCTAAATTTTCCTGAGCAGAGGTGCATTCTGCTTAGCTGATATAGTCATCATAATTAACAGTAAAAGGAACAAAGGAGGCTCTATTTAAACTGATAATTAGAGCTTAGCTAAAATCATCTGGATTATTTTATAAGTTCAAATATTTACTGTAGGAATTCATTGATTGGAAAGTACTATTAAATGAAATTTAATAATATTTATTTTTAAGTACATTTAAGTAAAATTTATTTTAAAAGTACACAAATAATATAGATTCATTTAAGAAAAGTTAGAGAGTTTAGATAACTAAGGAATATGAAAGTATAAGAGTAAGCTTATATATTACTGATTCCTGGTTTGTCACCCCAAAATGCCCTCAAAAGAAAGATCAAATAAATACTATCTGGGGGACAAAATTAGATAAGTCTTGAAATTGGGAACAATGCCAACTGTACTGTACAAATGTGACAGAATTCCTGCTGCATACGTTACAGTCTGGAAGAAGTGAAGGAAGATGGGAGAGTCATGGGTCTTTTCCTTTTCTAAGAAAGCAGGGCAGTATTTTTGGAAGTAAGAAAAAGACATTCTGGCGATGAGGGAGGGGAGCAACACTGCAAAGGATGCATCTGGAAGCATCCATGGATCACTGGGGAGTCTCACATACTGCGGTCCTGTCTTCCTGCTGGAGATCATGGAGAAGCTAAAGTGTGTAAGAGGCAGCAGTAGAAGGAAAAACCAAATGCTTCTTTTCTACCATTTTTCTATGAGCTGGTGACTTCTTCGAAGCATGGGCTCTTTAGTACTAGGGCATGTCCCCAGTCTTCAGGGGCTGAGTTGTATAAGATAAGAAATAGACCAGGAAAGAAACTAGATGAGATTTACTTGGGGCTGTTTCTAGACCTTTGAACTAGCAGCAGCAAAGGGGAAAACTAGGAGGAAAGCCGTGAATACCCTTATCAAATGAAAGCCTACGTTCACTACAATCTTCTTTATCTTTTTTACTCTGAAACTTTTCATTATTTTTATTTTTTATGAACAAGGTCTTGCTTTATTGCTTACGCCGGAGTGTAGTGGCACAATCATAGCTCATGCAGCCTGGAACTCCTGGGCTCAAGCAATCGTCCCACCTCGGCCTCCTGAGTATCTAGGACTACAGGCATGCACCCCCAGGCCCAGCTAATTTAAAACATTTTTAAAGAGACAAGGTCTTGCTACGTTACCCAGGCTGGTCTTAAACTCCTGGCCTCAACTGATCCTCCTGCCTCAGCCTCCCAAAGTGCTGGAATTATAGGCATGAGCCACCATGCCTGGCCCTGGTTTTAAAAAGTCATTGAAATTCTTGGTGGCTGGTTAATACAGAGAAACAACTGAAATCATAGTCCTCTCTTCTTAGTAGACCATCATACACCACTAGCATGCTGTAATGGCACCAGGAACATCACTACAGGAAACCAAACAAGTGAAAAACATACAATAACATCAAAAACAGACATAAAGTTGCCAAAGGCAAAATTCCAGGGCTGGTTGGCCCCCATGATACTCACATCCCCCTGTACAATTCAGACTATGGAATGATCAAGAGACAACAATGTAAATATGCATCTTTCAGGTCATTTTAAAATTATTTTTGGACATGTAATACACATGTTTAAAAAATTCACAAGGTAAAAAATTCATTTTAATGATGAGAAATTATCATTTTTCCTCTTTATTACTTTTTAATTATAAAAATCATATATACTTATTATTAAAAAACTCAAACATTTAGGAGGGATCAAGGTAAAAAGTTAAACTATATTAGTTCCCTGTTGATGGAGATCATGGAGAAGCTAAAGTCTATAAGAGGCAGTGATAGAAGGAAAAAAATGCTTCTTTTCTACCATTTTTTTATTATCTGGTGGCTTCTTTAGTCACTGTATAAATTACCATAAACTTGGTGGCTTAAAGCAACTTGGATTCATTCTTTTACAAGTCTGAAGACCATTAGTCTTTAATGGATGTCCCTGGGCCAAAATCAAAGTCAGTCGGGCAGCACTCACTGGGGGCTTTGGGGAGAATCCATTTCCTTATCTTTTTCATCTTTTGGGGGATATCATCATTCCTTGGCTTGTAGTCACACCACATCACATCACCTCTCCTACCTCTGATCTCAGTGTCACCACCTCACTTTATCTTCCATGTAAAATCTCCCTCTGCCTACCTCTTATGAGGATCCTTGTGATTACATTTAGGGCCCACTCCAAGAGTCTCCCCCGCTCAAGATCCTTAGCTTAATCATACCTATAAAGTCACTTTTGCCATATAAGATAATATATTCACAGGCTCTGGGAATTGGAATGTGGACATTCTTGTGGGGGGCATTATTTAGCCTTCCACATGAGACCTTCTCCACTTATTCCAGTTCTGCCCCATCCTTCTACTCAGAGCAAACCACTATCAACTTTTAGGGTTATATCTCAATACCTTTGTTATGTTACACATCTATATTCCCATATGACTTTAGGGCTCCTCTGCAGGTGCATAGAGAAACCAAGAATCAAGCGTTCAGGAATTTGTCATTATGTCACCTGGAGAACCAGGCAAATGTAACGTGTGTCCAAAATGCACTCAAATGATAAGCACTACAAAAAAATTAAGATGAAATTCTTGCCCAATCACTGCTAAGTGGACCACAAAAGCATTTCAATTCATAATATTATTTTATTTTGCTTCTCAAAACAGGTCCCAGTCCTATTCTCTGTAGGTCACAGAATAACCAAAGAGAAGTAAATCCCTATTTCCAATTAAAGCGCAATGGAGGGGAGAGACGTGGGAAGGGCAGGTCCTAATTCTGAAGCCAAAAGGGTGTGGGAAAACCCGAAATATTAAACTGCGATCAGCACCGTGGCACACAGTTTGCTTTTTCCTTTGACCCTCTTGTCCAATAAATGAATGCCTTTAAAATTTTTATTTTAAAATAAAATATTTTATTTTGTTATTAAAATACTTCATTTTAGGGAGCACAATTTGATTGGACCATGTAGTAGGTCTGGGGATATTTCAATAAAAGGATTTCTTTTAGCTAACTGAGGGGAAAACTGGGAGAAAAATGATTCCTAAGTGGAGTTAAGATTCACATTAGGGCCAGGCACGGTGGCTCACTTCTATAATCCCAGCACTATGGGAGGAGAGGCCTGCAGATTATGTGACGTCAGGAGTTTGAGACCAGCCTGGCCAACATGGTGAAACTCTGTCTCTACTGAAAATACAAAATTAGCTGGGCATGGTGGCACATGCCTGTAATCCCAGCTACTTGGGAGTTTGAAGTAAGAGAATCGCTTGAACCTGGGAGGTAGAGGTTGCAGTGAGGCGAGATTGTGCCATTGCGCGCCAGCCTGGGCAATAAGAGCAAAACTCTGTCTCAAAAAAAAAAAAAAGATTCACATCAAGCAGAATGTGGTGGCTGCTGCCTGGAATCCCAGCACTTTGGGAGGCCAAGGCAGGAAGATTACTTGAGGCCAGGAATTCAAGACCAACCTGGCAACAGTGAGACCCCATCTGTACAAAATAAATAAATAAATAAATAAATAAAATAAAAAATAATCACTTTCGTGGAGTTCACTAATCCTGGTTGTCTTCTGGTTTCTATTTCTCCTGATTTATTTTCCCTTGGTGAGAGAATCTCTGATCTTTTGGCCAAAGACATGACTACTCAGAATAAAGTCTACATGGTTTAGTGGTTTAGTCTCCCTTGGTAGGTACTTCTGCATAAGTGATTTTTGTCAAAAAAGATTCAAGGGGAAGTAGTGCACACAATTTCCAGTATGTGCCTTCCTCCCTTCCTGTATCTTACTAAAAGATGAACCTGACAGCAAGCCGTCTTGGACCACGTCATGAGGACAATGCTGTATGGATAGCAGAACAAGATAGAAACAGCCATGGTCCTTGGTAACTCTGAGAAATAGAGCCCCTTGAACGGCTTAACTCTGGACTCTTCTGCAAGAAAGGAATTAAACTCGGTTTGGTGTAAGTCAGTTTATTTCATGTCTCCATTGCATGCATCCGAACTTAAATCCTAATAATCCCTGGACATTTAATTTGTGGCGAATTATAATTAAAGTAGAAAGCAGTCGCTCCTTGTCAGTTATTGAATGAAAATCCGCAGATGTTTCTAGCCTGCTGAGAGCCATCTTCTACCAAACATCAGGAGGTCCGGGAGGCAGGTCCATTGGCTTGGGGGAGATGAAATTTTATGAGATTGACGTAGTAGTGGTGTGGCAGATAAACTTTAAGGTGGTCGCACGACCCCTTCCTCTTGGTATTCAGGCCTTTGTGTAATTGTTTCTTCTTAGGTGTATACCAGACCCATGACTTGCTCCTAAACAACAGAATATGGCAAATGGAATGGCACGTCATTTCCATGATTATGTGATGTTATATGACTGTGTATTGCTAGCTGACTGGCTCCACTGACGTTCTCTCTCCCTTGCTGGTTGTGAAGGAGCAAGCTGCCAGAACTCCTAAAGCCACATGGAACTCATTGCTGCCAAAAGGAACTGGGAAGCAAATCCTTCCCTAGCTGAGCCTCAGTTGAGAGCCAGTCCTGGCCAACACCTTGAATGTAGCCTTGGAAGACCTTCTGAGGAGGATCGAGCTATGCCGTGGCCAGATGTGTGACCTGCAGAAACTCTGAGGTAATAATTGTGTGCTGATTCAAGCTCCCAGGTTTGTAGTAATTTCTTCTGCAGCATAGAAGCATAGACTACAAATGTCTGGAAGAGAATAGCATATGGCTTTTTAGTCAACCCATGCATGATTTCAAAGGAACAGGAGATTTTAGAGGCAATTAGTTTTATAAAGGACATATGAGTCCACTTTGCACTGCTATAAAGAGATAGCAGAGACTGGGTAATTTTATAAGGAAAATAGGCTTATTTGGCTCATGGTTCTGCAGGCTGCGAAAGAAGCGTGGTCCCTGTATCAATTTCTAATGCGGGCCTCAGGACGCTTACAGTCATGATGGAAGGCAAGAGGAGCCAGGTGTGGCACACCATGCGAGAGGAGGCAAGACAGAGGGTGCAAGAGGTTCCAGAACCTTTAACAACCATATCTCACGTGAACTTACGACTGTGGGGAGGGCACCAAGTCATTCATGAGGGATCTGCCCTCATGACCTCCCACTAAGCCCCACCTCCAATATTTGGGATCACATTTCAACATAAGATTTGGGGGGGAAAAACAGTAATATTGTTAATATCTGAATTCTATTAGAGAGAAAAGGGAAATTTTCCCACATGCTAAACATTCTAAGTTGACTAGAGAAAGATAAGGACTATATAGAGTAAATTTCTAAGACCTATGCTATTTTTAAAACCTCGTGGGATTTGGGACAATGGTGAAGAATGCAGCATATCAATGGCAAAGACATCCTCTTTTCACTTCTATCAAAAAGGATGATGATGAGAGATACTGGGACCCAGAGTAGGATAGAAATATACTTGATGAGAGTAAAAAATTTCTTACAGATGTCAAGAATGAGAGATATTGGTCAGTTTAAATTTTGTTTTAATTACAGGTATTTTGACTATGAAGCAAACCTTTTCCTTTTCCAAAATGGAAGCACGCCTTCTGAAAGGGAAATTGTTAATTACATGTGCATAGATGTGGACTCATCGGGAGCTAATTATTTAATATAAATGCTTGGAGGTTTCAAAAATATTTGTTTATTGGGAATGTAAACTTGTGACTTTAAAATAGATGAGAGATAGTTCCTCCTGATTTGGGTAGGCTCCTTTCTCAAAAATTCACTGGAAAAATCATATAGAGAAAAACATAAATGCTAGAGAATACAAACAACATCCATAAAAGAGAAATTCCTGTGGAAATGGAAGAAAGTTTTGAAATGAGGTGGTGGTTATGGTTTGTGGATGGGTGCGTAGTGGCTGGGGTCTGAGGCAGAGGGTGTCTGGTGCTGCTATAAAGAGATTTAAAGAAAAGTTTGAAAAATTCAGCTCTTGCCAATCATTCTTTGCCGTGTAATTATTATTGATAACTGCTTCCTGCAGAAACCAGTGACAAAGACCCAAAGGTGGTACACACACCTATCAGGTGAGGAGTTGGGGAAAAATCTGGAGACTGTGTAGCCCTGGAAGCCACACTCTCCCACTTCCCACTGTTACACTGCCATCATTCTTACCGGCTCCCACCCCCAGAGATTCCGATGTAACTGACCTGGGCTGTTGACCTCAGCATCATCGTTTTCAGAGCTTGCCAAGTGATTCTAACATGCAAGTCTTGATCTGAAGGTGTTGCTTAGTGACACAGGAGGATGATTAATTTTGGTTTTATGATGCCTGAGACTTTCTACCCTAAGGCTCATGCCTGTTCACTCCTTGCAGTCATTTGGAATGATAGATCTAAGTGTGGGCTTCTGCAGGCGTGTGAGCCCTTTCTCAGTATACCCTATATGATATCCCTGGGAGAGAATGATTTCATTAGCCAAAATAATGAAATATTTATGGAACTTAATTATCTTGAAAGAAAAACAACAAACCAAAGATCCCTGGAAGTATTAGAATACATGGATGAAAATATTTAAATAAACGTACTATATATATTAAAAGACATAATGGACAAAACATGGACATACTGGACAATATTTGGAATCACATTTCAACTTAAGATTTGGAGAGGACAAATATCTAAACTACATCAGAGGAGAAAGGGAAATTTTCAATGTGGAACAGAAACACAAAAACATAAAAGGAACCTAGGACAAATATTAGGTATGAAAAATTAGATAATTAAAATAAGAAACATAGAAGATGGTATAAATAGCAGAATGGATACAGGTGAAGACCCAGCTGATGAGCTAGAACAGATGGAAAAACAATCCCAAGAAGAAAATAAGAGAAGACAAAGAAATAGAAAATACAAAAGAAAAGTTAAGAGAGATGGAGAATAGAAGTAGAGGTGCTGACTTTTACAGAAAAATGATACCAGAAGGAGAGAAAAATGATGATGGAGAAAAGAAAATATTTAAAGATACAATGCAGAACTTCCTCCAGAATTAAAGAAATAGGAAAGACTTCAGATCGCAAAGACTCCTAATGTACCAAACAAGAGACAAAAGGAAAAACGTGTTTGACAGACTTTGTTTCCCTAAGTACTGATTACAGGATTACAAGTGTGAGCCATTGTGCCAGGCTGAATGCATACATTTAAAAAAAAATGCTGAAAGTTAATGAGTCAGGTAAAATAAACCATCAAAATAAATCAAAGAAAGTGGAAAAGGGAAAATTCGTATTTTACAGCTGTGAAAATAAATTAACTATAGCCACATACAATAATGTGAATAATAATTTAGAAATGTTCAGTGAAAAAAGACTACATTTAATATGATACTTTTTTTGCTTTGCTTGCTTATTTGTTTTTTATTATGGTAAAAATCATGTAACAAAAAATGTACTATCTTAATTATTTTTTTTCTTCATGCATGTTCTGCTTTGTATTCTATCTCAACTATTATTAAGTATCCAATTCAGTAGTAAATATAGTCCATTGTTGTGAAACAGCTCTTGAGAACGTCCTCACGTTGCCAGTCTGAAACTCTGTACCTGTTAAACAACAGCCTCCACTTTTCCTTTACCCTTTAGTCCCTGGTAACTGTTTTATTCTGTTTCATTGAATTTGAGTTTAGATACCTTACATAAATAGAATCATATAGTATTTGTCTTTTTGGAGTGGCTTATTTCACTTAGCATAGTGTTCTCAAGGTTTATTCATGCTGTAACATGTGTTAGAATACCCTTCTTTTATTTTTATTTTTAGTAGAGATGGGGTTTCGCCATGTTGCCCAGGTTGGTCTTGAACTCCTGAGCTCAAGTGATGAGCCTCCCAAAGTGCTAGGATTACAGGTGTGAGCCACTGCGCCTGGCCCCATTCTTTTGAAAGGCTGTATAGTATTATATTGCATGTAGGTACCACAGTTTAAAAATCCATTCTTCTGTTGATGGACATTTGTGTTGCCTTCACCTCTTGGTTATCGTGAACAATATTGTTATGAGAATGAAATACTTTTTAAGTTCATAGGACATACAAAACTATCTTAGTCATTGGATAAAAATATCCTAAGAAGTTAACAGAATGCTAAATAGAAAATTCAGGGTGATTGGTCATTTGGGAGCAGGGCTTGAAGGCTGGGAAATGAAATGAAGTGATGTGATGATCAGAGTTATGGCTCTCCAATTGGCTAGGCACTCATGACTGTTTACAGTATTATAATAAATATATATGCAAGCAAATAACATAAATTAAACAGAATTATGCATGAACCAATGAAGACAGTGTACCATAAACCAAAGCTTTCAATTTATTCAGTTGTGTTCACCTGAGATTCATTAGAAAAACAAACACAGATGTCCTCTGTGATGTGTATCTATTTGCATGTGCTCAAGAAAGTGGTGAATAATTTGCTCCATTTATTTTTTAATTCATAAAATTCAGAGTAAATTGTTTTTTATTGTATTTTCAATGGATTTATTCAGGTATAATTGTGCACATACGTAAAGTGAACAATTTCATCAGTTTTAACATATGTATACACTCATGAAACCATCATTACTATTGAGATAATGAACATAGCCACAATCCCCAAAAGGTTTTTCCTGCTCCATTCTAATCCCTCCCTTCTGATCCTCTCTATCACCCCAGGCAACCACTGCCATGCTTCTTGTTCCTACAGATTAGTTTGCATTGTCCGGAATTTTATATAAATGAAATAATATATACTTCTTTGGTCTGGCTTCTTGCACTCAGAATAGTTATTTTGAGCTTTAACAAAATAATTATTGTTGTATGTGTCAGTAGGCAATTCCTTTTTATTGGTGAGTGGTATTCCATTGTGTGAACATAGCAAAGTTTCTTTACCCATTCACCTTTTAAATTCAGCCATTTTAGTAGGTGAGTGATGGTATCCCATTGTAGTTTTAGTTTGCATTTCCCTAATAACCAATGATAGTAAACATCTTTTCACGTGGCTATTTGCCATCAGCTTATCTTCTTTGGTGAAATGTCTGTTGAAATCTTATTAGTTTTTTTCATTGAGATATTTTATTTTTGAAGTTTGACAGTTCTTTATGTATTTTAGGTACAAGTCCTTTATCAGATATGATTTGCAAGTCTGTAGACTTTTTATACTCTTTTTTTCTTATTTCGTGTCACCTGTTAACACCCATCTTTATGCTCTCAATAGTGTATTTTGAAGAGCAGAAGTTTTAAATTTTGATGAAGCTCAGTCTACACTAATATGGATTGTGCTTTTTGATATCTTATTGAAGAAATCTTTGTCTAACCTAACGCCACATACATTTTCTTCTATGCTTTCTTCTAAAGGTTTTATAATTTTAATTATGTTTCCATCTTTTTCCCTGGGTGTTGGATTCAAAGTGTGGTAAGAAGAATTCTAAGATTGCCCCAGTGATTTCTGCCCCCTAGTGTTATGTCTGTGATTATATCATGGAATATTGCAGAAGGGATTTTGCAAATGTAATTAAGGCTACTAATCAGTTGTGTTTGAGTTAATAAAAATGAGATTATCTGGGTGGGCCAAACCCAATTACATGAAGTCTTTAAAAGCAGAGCATTTTCTCCAGCTAGTTGCAGACTAGGAAGTCAGAGATGTAAAGCATAAGATGGACTTAATGTGCGGTTGCTGGCTTGAAGTTGGAGGGGACCACACATCAAGGAAATGAGGACTTAAATCCTAAACTGCAAAGAACCGCATTCTGTCAACAAGAGTGAATCTGAAAGCTGATTCTTCCCCAGAGCCTCTGATGAGAATTCAGCCCAGCTGACACCTTGATGTCCACCTTGTGACACCTTGATGTCCACCTTGTGATACCTTGAGAAGAATCCCTGCCCCCCAGCATGCTGAACTTTTGATCTACAAAACTGTGAGCTAATAAATGGATGTTGTTTTAAGCAGCTAAGTTTGTGGTAATGTGCTACATGTGCACTAGAAAACTAACATAAATCGTTATTTATATTATTGTAGCTGTATCTTTTACATATGTCGTAAATATTCTTTAGTGTGATTTTATTATCAAATAAACTTTTTCTTAAAAAAAGAGAAAGCCAGAAAATAAGTCTCATGATGTCAGTGGGCCTTCTGAACAGTGCAGGTGTAAAAAGGGGGAAGGGAGGGACTGTGAAAAGAATGTAAAGATTTGCCACACTCAATAATGATGATATGTATTCAAGATATATTATGAGTTATGGGTCATGCCCAAAGCCTTTTAATAATATGTCTTTTATTAGATGGCATAAAGTTACCAACAAAGATTATAACATTGAGCCAAGAATGCATACTACTATTTATGGAGGCCCAGAATTTGGAAAATGATTCAGTCCTGTTTATTCTATATAATGATGTTATTTTTGTACTAAACATAGGGGTTGTAAAGTGATTCTGTATGTTAGTTTAAATGTGTAAATATTTCTCTTATGGTATCCTTATGTACACTGACTATCAATATTTTATTTTATGGCGGGCTTGAATTAAATCCATTACAATCAAAGAAGGCATCTGAACCTTGAGTGAGGCTGGCATGGCTGCTAGCATCCTGAATCCATCAGGCACAGAATTGCTACGACTAATATGAGTGAAATAAGGACATAAAACCCTGGGGCCTTAAGAAGGAAACTCCACTGACTCCAAAAAAACATTTTAACAGATGTTATGTGCATGGCACCAAATAAATAAGACCTGATGTAAGTAATCAGCCACAAGATGGCATTTGAATACTGAAGTATTTAAAGTTTGGGACACTACTGTAACTTAAATACATGCCTAAAATTGGTCACTTCCCTTCCCCATCCATTTTCTCTCATACCACCTTAAGATTAAAATTGCTGAGTTTATTTCCTCTGAGCCTAACAGTCATAAAACATCTTCTTTATTTTCAACTTGCTTGTTTTTGATCTCCTATTATGGCTAATCTTGTGTTTTAACTTGATTGGGCCCTGGGGTACCCAGATATTTGGTCAAACACTATTTTGGGTGCTGCTGTGAGGGTGTTTTTAGATGAAATTAACATTTATTTGTTATTATTATTATTATTATTATTATTTTCAAGACAGGCTCTTGCTCTGTCACCCAGGCTGACATGATCTCGGCTCACTGCAACCCCCGCCTCCTGGGTTCAAGCAATTCTCCTGCTTCAGCCTCCTGAGTAGCTGTGACTACAGATGTGTGCCACCTTGCCCAGCTAATTTTTTTGTATTTTTAGTAGAGGCAGATTTTCACCATGATGGCCAGGCTGGTCTCAACCTCTTGGCCTCAAGTGATCTACCTGCCTTGGCCTCCCAAAGTGCTGGGATTACAGGTGTGAGCCACAGTGCCTGGCCGAGATGAACACTTAAGTTGGTAGACTGAGTAAAGCACATGGCACTCCATAATGTGAGTGGGCCTTATTCAATCAGTAGAAGGCCTGAATACAACAAAAAGCTGACCTCCCTGGGCAAGAGATAATTCTTCTGCCTGGTAGCCTTCTGACTGGTTCTGCAACAGCCTGCTGGCCTTTGGACTCAAACTGGGATGTCAATTCTGCAGATTTTGGACTTTGTCAGCCTCCATAATTGCTTGAACCAATTCCTTATAATAAATATCTTTAACTCCCCCACTGCCCTTCCCCACACAATTGGTTCTCTTTTCTCTGGAGAACCTTTATTAATAAATGTCCCAATTTATTTGTCAATACTGACTATCCCCACTATAATGAATGTTCCTTAAAGGTAGAGACTGTCTTGTCTGCTATGTATTCCCAATGTCCAGAATTGTTTTTAATAACCATGCAAAGAATTACTTGGTGAATGAAAGCATCTCTCTGGGGGAGCAGTGATGCTTTTAGATGATATGAGTGTGGCACCAAAGGGGACAAATATGTCACCTTGAGCAAATGGCATCTACTTGGGTGAATGGTGAAATAATATCATGTATTGAACATAAAAAGTAAACTTGAAGAAAAATTTTAAGAGAGCTGAGGTATAACTCTATGCTAGAAGGGGAAGTTAATGTAAACTCAGATGATCTATTCATGAGTTTTAAATACTGTTTATATATATTTGACAATGACATATGTTGATAAAAAATT
Organism: Macaca nemestrina; assembly: GCF_043159975.1. Taxonomy (NCBI): domain Eukaryota; kingdom Metazoa; phylum Chordata; class Mammalia; order Primates; family Cercopithecidae; genus Macaca; species Macaca nemestrina. Next base: position 116,494,632 of record NC_092133.1, on the reverse strand, counting down.
ATGAGACTCTTAAAGCTTTGGCTAGCACTGAAGTTTGCAATCATGCATTTCTGTTGCCCTAGAGATCTTCAGGCCCAAATCATCCAGCTCAAAGCAAGCCATAAATAAATCAGTGTCAATTGTGGTTACAAATTCTGGATGCCTCTATCAGGAAAATGAAAGGTATAGAAATTAAGGAACAGAATGAAAGCAAACTTTTAACATGGATGAATAGTTGCTGGGGCTATGAATGTGAGCAAGGGTATCATGTGTCATGTTTGTGAGCTGCAAGTTTTATTGTAAATCACCACATCTTAGTTCATAGTGTTACTATGATAAATAGGTGGGTTCTATATTGTAAGCAGTCTTACAAAGTAAAACAAAACAAAAAACTAATGTGAAATATATTCCGTGTAACTGACTTATTTAATGGGTTAGACAGAGTGGGGTAAATCAGGAAACAGCATATATATATATATGTTGGTGGGAATGTAAATTAGTCCAGCCACTGTGAAGAGCAGTTTGGAGATTTCTCAAAGAACTTAAAACACAACTACCATTTGATCTTACAATGCCGTTACTGGATATACACCCAAAGGAAAAGAAATCTACCAAAAAGACACTGGCACTCAAATGTTCATTGCAGCACTAGTCACAATCAACCTAGGTGCCCATCAGTGGTGGATCGGATAAAGAAAATGTGGCACAAAGATGGCCAAATAGGAACAGCTCCAGTCTGCAGCTACCAGCAAGATCAATGCAGAAGGCAGGTGATTTCTGCATTTCCAACTGAGGTACCTGGCTCATCTCATTGGGATTGGTTAGACAGTGGGGGCAGTCCATGGAGGGCGAGCCAAAGCAGGGTGGGGCATCACCTCACCTGGGAAGCACAAGGGGTCAGGGAACTCCCTCCCCTAGGCAAGGGAAGCCGTGAGGGACTGTGCTGTGAGCAACAGTGCATTCCAGCCCAGATACTACACTTTTCCCATGGTCTTTGCAGCCCACAGACCAGGAGATTCCCTCGGGTGCCTACACCACCAGGGCCCTGGGTTTAAAGCACAAAACTGGGTGGCCATTTGGGCAGGCACTGAGCTAGCCACAGGAGTTTTTTTTAATACCCCAGTGACATGGAATGCCAGTGAGACAGAACTGTTCACTCCCCTGGAAAGAGGGCTGAAGCCAGGGAGCCAAGTGGTCTAGCTCAGTGGATACCACCCCGACAGAGCCCAGCAAGCTAAGATCCACTGGCTTGAAATTCTCAGTGCCAGCACAGCAGTCTGAAGTTGACCTGGGATGCTTGAGCTTGATGGGGGGAAGAGCGTCCACCATTACTGAGGCTTGAGAAGGTGGTTTTCACCTCACAGTATAAACAAAGCCACCAGGAAGTTAGAAATGGGCAGAGCCCACTGAAGGTCTGCAAAGCCACTGTAGCAAGATTGCCTCTATAGATTCCTCCTCTCCGGGCAGGGCATCTCTGAAAGAAAGGCAGCAGCCCTAGTCAGGGGCTTATAGATAAAACTCCCATCTCCTTGGGACAGAGCACCTGGGGGAAGGAAGGGCTGTGGGTGCAGCTTCAGCAGACTTAAACATTCCTGCCTTCTAGCTCTGATGACAGCAGTGAATTTCCTAGCACTGTGCTCAACCACTGCTAAAGGACAGACTGCCCCCTCAAGTGGGTCCCTGACCCCCGTGCCTCCTGACAGGGTGATACCTCCCAGCAGGGGTTGACAGACATCTCATACAGGAAAGCTCCAGCTGGCATCTGGCAGGTGCCCCTCTGGGACAAAGCTTGCAGAGGAGGGAACAGGCAGCAGTCTTTGCTGTTCTGCAGCCTCTGCTGGTGATACCCAGGCAAACAGGGTCTGGAGTGGACCTCCAGCAAACTCCAGCAGACCTGCAGCAGAGGGGCCTGACTGTTACAAGGAAAACTAACAAACAGAAAGGAATAGCATCAACATCAACAAAAAGGACGTCCACATAACAACCCCATCTGAAGATCACCAGCATGAAAGAACAAAGGTAGATAAATCCAAGGAGATGAGGAAAAACCAGCACAAAAATAATGAAAATTCCAAAAACTAGAATGCCTCTTCTCCTCCAAAGGATCACACCTCCTCACCAGCAAGGGAACAAAACTGGATGGAGAATGAGTTTGATGAATTGACAGAAGTATGCTTCAGAAGGTGAGTAATAACAAACTCCTCTGAGCTAAAGGAGCATGTTCTAACCCAATGCAAGGAAGCTAAGAACCTTGAAAAACAGGTTAGAGGAATTGCTAACTAGAGTAACCAGTTTAGAGAAGAGCACGAATGACCTGATGGAGCTGAAAAATATAGCATGAGAACTTCTTGAAGCATACACTAGTATCAATAGCCAAATCTATCAAGTGGAAGAAAGGAGATCAGAGATTGAAAATCAACTTAATGAAATAAAACATGAAGATGAGATTAGAGAAAAAAAAGAAAAGGAATGAACAAAGCCTCCAAGAAATGTGGGACTATGTAAAAACACCAAACCTACATTTGATTAGTGTACCTGAAAGTGATGGGGAGAATGGAACCAAGTTGGAAAACACTCTTCAGGATATTATCCAGGAGAACTTCCCCAACCTGGCAAGACAGGCCAACATTCAAATTCAGGAAATACAGAGAACATGACAAAGGTACTGTTCAAGAAGAGAAATCCCAAGACACATAATTGTCAGATTCACCAAGGTTGAAATTAAGGAAAAATTGTTAAGAGGAGCCAGAGAGAAAGGTCAGGTTACCCACAAAGGGAAGCCCATCAGACTAACAGCAGATCTCTCTGCAGAAACCCTATAAGACAAAAGAGAGTGGGGGTCAATATTCAACATTCTTTAAGAAAAGAATTTTCAACCCAGAATTTCATATCCAGCCAAACTAAGCTTCATAAGCGAAGGAGAAATAAAATCCTTTACAGACAAGCAAATCCTGAGAGATTTTGTCACCAAAAGGCCTGACTTACAAGAGCTCCTGAAGGAAGCACTAAATATGGAAAGGAAAAACCGGTACCAGCCTCTGTAGAAACATACCAAATTGTAAAGACCATCAACACTATGAAGAAACTGCATCATCTAATGGGAAAAATAACCAGCTAGCATCACAATGACAGGATCAAATTCACACATAACAATATTAACCTTAAATGTAAATGGGCTAAAAGCCCCAATTAAAAGACACAGACTGGCAAATTGGATAAAGAGTCAAGACCCATGGGTGTGCTGTATTCAGGAGACCCATCTCATGTGCAAAGACACACATAGGCTCAAAATAAAGTGATGGAGGAATATTTACCAAGTAAATGGAAAGCAAAAAAAAAAAAAAAAAAAAAAACCAAAACAAGCACAAAAAAGCATGGTTTGCAATCCTAGTCTCTGATAAAACAGCCTTTAAACCAACAAAGACAAAAGAGACAAAGAAGGGCATTACATAATGGTAAAGGGATCAATGCAACAAGAAGAACTAACTATCCTAAATATATATGCACCCAGTTTCATAAAGCAAGTTCTTAGAGACCTACAAAGAGACTTAGACTCCCACACAATAATAGTTGGAGACTTTAACACCCCACTGTCAATATTAGACAGATCAATGAGACAGAAAATTAATAAGGATATTCAGGACTTGAACTCAGCCCTGGACCAAGTGGGCCTAATAGATATCTACAGAACTCTCACCCCAAATCAACAGAATATACATTCTTCTCAGCACCACATCACACGTATTGTAAAATTTACCACATAATTGGAAGTAAAACACTCCTCAGCAAATGTAAAAGAATGGGAATTATAACAAACAGTCTCTCAGACCATAGTGCAATCAAATTAGAACTCAGGATTAAGAACCTCACTCAAAACCACACAACTACATGGTAACTGAACAGCCTGCTCCTGAATGACTACTGGTTAAATAACAAAATTTAGGTAGAAAGAAATAAGTTCTTTGAAACCAATAAGATCAAAGACACAATGTACCAGAATCTCTGGGATGCAGCTAAACAGTGTTTAGAGGGAAATTTATAGCACTAAATGCCCAGAGGTGAAAGTGGAAAAGATCTAAAATTGACACCTTAACATCACAATTAAAAGAACCAGAGAAGAAAGAGCAAACAAATTCCAAGGCTAGCAGGAGACAAGAAATAACTAAGATCAGAGCAGAACTGAAGGAGAGAGAGACACGAAAAACCCTTCAATAAATCAATGAATCCAGGAGCTGGTTTTTTGAAAAGATTAACAAAATAGATAGACTGCCAGACTAATAAAGAAGAAAAGAGAGAAGAATCAAATAGACATAATAAAAAATGATAAGGGGATATCACCACTGATCCCACAGAGATACAAGCTACCATTAGAGAATACTATAAACACCTCTTTGCAAATAAACTAGAAAATTTAGAAGAAATGGATAAATTCCTGGTCACAGACACGCTCCCAAGACTAAACCAGGAAGAAGTTGCATCCGTGAATAGATGCCTAACAAGTTCTGAAACTGAAGCAGTAATTAATAGCCTACCAACTCAAACAAAGCCCAGGACCAGATTGATTCACAGCTGAATTTTACCAGAGGTAAGAAGAAGAGCTGGTACCATTCCTTATGAAATTATTCCAAACAATAGAAAAAGAGGGACTCCTTCCTAACTCATTTTATGAGGCCAGCATCATCCTGATACCAAAATCTGGCAGAGACATAACAAAAAAAGAAAATTTCAGGCCAATATCCCTGATGAACATCAATGCAAAAATCTTCAATAAAATACTGTCAAATCGAATCCACAAGCACATCAAAAAGCTTATCCACCACGATCAAGTTGGCTTCATACCTGGGATGCAAGGCTGGTTCAACATAAACAAATCTGTAAACGTAATCCATCACATAAACAGAACCAATGACAAAAACCACATGATTATCTCAATAGATGCAGAAAAATTCTTCTATAAAATGTGACACCCCTTCATGCTAAAAACTCTCAATAAACTAGGTATTGATGGAATATATCTCAAAATAATAAGAACTATTTATGACAAATCCACAGCCAATATGTATGGGCAAAAGATGGAAGCATTCCCTTTGAAAACTGGCACAAGACAAGAATGCCCTCTCTCACCACTCCTATTCAACAGAGTATTGGAAGTTCTGGCCAGGGAAATCAGGCAAGAGAAAGAAATAAAGGGTATTCAAACAGGAAGAGAGGAAGTTAAATTGTCTCTGTTTGCAGATGACATGATTGCATATTTAGAAAACCCCATCATCTCAGCCCAAAATCTCCTTAAGCTGATAAGCAACTTCAGCAAAGTCTCAGGATACAGAATCAATGTACAAAAATCACAGGCATTCATATACACCAATAACAGACAAACAGAGAGCCAAATCATGAGTGAACTCCCATTCATAAATGCTACAAAGAGAATAAAATACCTAGGAATACAACTTACAAGGGATGTAAAGTGCCTCTTCAAGGAGAACTATGAACCACTGCTCAAGGAAACAAGAGAGAACACACACAAATGGAAAAACATTCCATACTCATGGATAGGAAGAATCAATATCATAAAAATGGCCATACTGTCCAAAGTAATTTATAGATTCAATGCTATCCCAATCAAGCTAGCATTGATTTTCTTCACAGAATTAGAAAAAACTACTTTAAATTTCATATGGAACCGAAAAAGAGCCTGTATAGCCAAGACAATCCTAAGCAAAAAGAACAAAGCTGGAGGCATCACACTACCTGACTTCAAACCATGCTACAAGGCTGCAGTAACCAAAACAGCATGGTACTGGTATCAAAACAGATATATAGACCAATGGAATAGATCAGAGGCCTCAGAAATAATGCCACACATCTACAACCATCTGATCTTTGACTAACCTGACAAAAACAAGCAATGGGGAAAGGATTCCCTACTTAATAAATGATGTTGGGAAAACTGGCTAGTCATAGGCAGAAAACTGAAACTGTATCCCTTCATTACACCTTATACAAAAATTAACTCAAGGTTGATTAAAGACTTAATGTCAGAGCTAAAACCATAAAAACCCTAAAAGAAAACCTAGGCAATACCATTCAGGACATAGGCATGGGCAAAGACTTCATAACTAAAACACCAAAAGCAGTGGCAACAAAAGCCAAAATTGACCAATAAGATCTAATTAAACTAAAGAGCTTCTGCACAGTGGAAGAAACTATCATCAGACTGAACAGGCAACGTACAGAATGAGAGAAAATTTTTGCAATCTATCCATCTGACAAAGGGCTAATATCCAGAATCTGTAAGGGACTTAAACAAATTTACATGAAAAAACAACCCCAACAAAAAGTGGGCTAAGGATATGAACAGACACTTCTCAAAAGAAGACATTTATGTGACCAACAAACATATGAAAAAAAGCTCATAATCACTGGTCATTAGAGATATGCAAATCAAAACCACAATGAGATGCCATTTCACACCAGTTAGAATGGCGATGATTAAAAAGTCAGGAAACAACAGATGCTGGAAAGGATGTGGAGAAATAGGAATGCTTTTACCCTGTTGGTGGGAGTGTAAAGTAGTTCAACCATTGTGGAAGACAATGTATCAATTCTTCAGGGATCTAGAACCAGAAATACCATTTGATCCAGCAATCCCATTACTGGGTATATACCCAAAGTATTATAAATCATTCTACTATAAAGACACATCCACATGTATATTTATTGTGGTACTATTCACGATAGCAAAGACTTGGAAACAACACAAATGCCCATCAATGATAGACTGAATAAAGAAAATGTGGCACATGTATACCATGGAATACCATGCAGCCATAAGAAAGGATGAGTTCGTGTTGTTTGCAGGGACATGGATGAAGCTGGAAACCATCATGCTCAGCAAACTAACACAGGAATAAAAAACCAAACACCACATGTTCTCATTTACAAGTGGGAGTTGAACAATGAGAACACATGGACACAGGGAGGGGAACATCACACACCAGGGGCTGTTGTGGCCAGGTGGGAGGCTAGGGGAGGGATAGCATTAGGAGAAATACCTAATGTAGATGACGGGTTGATGGGTGCAGCAAACTACCATGGCATGTGTATACCTATGTAACAAACCTGCACGTTTTGCATATGTATCCAACAACTTAAAGTGTGTGTGTGTATATATATATACTTTATGTATATATGGAATATATATATGAAATGTGGTACATATATACTATGGAATACTATGCAACCATAAAAAGAATAAAAGAATAAAATCATGTTCTTTGCAGCAACATGTATGCAGTTGGAGGTCATTATCCTAAGCGAACTAATGCAGGAACAGAAAACCAAGTACTGCACATTCTCACTTATAAATGGGAGCTAAACACTGGGTACTAACAGATGTAAAGATGGCAACAATAGACAGTGGGAACTCCAAAAGTGGGGAGGAAAAATGGACTCAAGGGTTGAGAGTTACTTATATGCTTACTACCTGGGTGATGGGAACATTTGTACCCCAAATCTCAGCATCACACCATCTCTCCCTATAACAAACCTGCACATGCACTCCCTGAATTTAAAATAAAAGTTGAAATTATTAAAAAATAAAATAAATAAAACAATATAAAATTATATCTTCGGACTGAAGTAATAATAATAATAGGTTATAAAAGTCCAGTTCAATATAAGGCAAACTTCAGCCTCATCTCCAGTTCACGGCTTCTGTCCTCCTTCCTTTTCAGTGCCTAAGACATAGTTCTGGAATCTGTAGTGGGGTCAATGAAGTGTGGTCTCTGCTTTAACTAATGTTCCACTTTGACCTCACACAATGTTCTATCAAGTGGAGATGGGGCAAGGAGGAGGGAGGAAGGACAACAGGAAAGATTTCTTCACCTACAGGGTACTGTTGATAGTTCTTGCCACAGCATCAAATGACTCTGTCCCGTAGACCTCCAAGTGTGGGCTCTCTTGGGGACATTTGTTGGGGTATACTCCTCACCCCGATGGGAAGCCCCTTTGGTGGAGTCCTTTCAACATAGCAGTCTGGGCATGGTGGCTCACACCTGTTATCCTAGCTTTTTGGGAGGCTGAGGTGGAATTATCACTTGAGGCCAAGAGTGCAAGACCAGCCAGGGAAACACAGTGAGACCTTGTCTCTTACAAAATAAAAATAAAAATTAGCTGGGCACAGAGGTGTGCACCTGTAGTCTCAAACTACTTGAGAGACTGAGGTGGGAGGATTGCTAGGTTCTGGGAATTTGAGGGGGCAGTGAGCCTTGATTGTGTCACTCAACTCCAGCCTGGGCAACAGAGCAAGACCCTGTATAAAAAAAAAAAAAAAAAAAGTAGTGTAATGCTCAGTTGCCTGCCATAGCATCCATTGGCTCATGGAACTCATACTTTCTTTCCCAAACGATAAATGCAGTCTACCAGATTGCTGCTACCTTTCAGCCTCTGTTCCCAACATACCACGGACACAGCTCCAGGACACCTCCTGCCTTCCGAATTTTTTTAGCTGGGAAACAGACACCCCAATCTCTTTCAGTGTTTCATCATAGAGCTACCCTCACCTGACTTGGGGTTGGGGAGTAACCTCTCCCTATAGAGAAGCATGGAAGTTGAGTTTGGACCTTTTGTTGTCCCATAAGAATTTTAGGAATGTTTTTTCTATTTGTATGAAAAATGACAGTGGAATTTTCATAGGGATTGCATTGAATCTGTTGATTTCTTTAGGCTGCATGGGTATTTCAGCAATATTAATTATTTCAATGCAGAAAATAGGACATCTTTCCATTTATTTGTGTCTTCTTCAATTTCTTTCATTAATGTTTCATAGTGTTTACAGATCTTTCTAACACAATAAATTGGTTAAATTTATTCCTAAGTATTTTCTTTTGGATGCTTTTATATATGGGATTCTTAATTTCTTTTTTAGGATAGCTCATTATTAGCATATAGGAAAACAATTGATTTTTTAATGTTGATTTTGTATCCTGCAACTTTATAGAATTTGTTTATTGGTTCTAACAGTTCTTTGGTGAAATCTTAAAGACTATAAGCAACTTAATCAGTTAAAGATTTAAAGAGCTTTTAACATATTTGATTATGTTATTTGCAAACAGAGACAATTTAACTTCTTCCTTTCCAATTTGGATGCCTTTTATTTCTTTTTCTTGCCTAATTCCTCTGGCTAGGACTTCCAACACTATGTTGATAGAAGTGATTTCTATCTAGAAGTCTTTCCCCTGATTGTAGAGAAAGAGCTTTCAAAGTTTCACTGTTGAACCATATGGTGTTAGCTATAGGCTTGTCCTATATAGCTTACATTATGTTCAGGTACATTCCTTCTTATAGATAATTTATTGAGAATTTTTATTATGAAAAGTTGAATTTTGTCAAATACTTTATCTGCATCTATATTGATGATCATAAGATCTATTTTGTCTGATGTAAGTCTGATGTATGTTAATTTGATGTATAATGTTTATTGATTTCTCTATGTTGAGCCATGCTTCCATATCAGGGATAAATTCCACTTGATTATAGTGAATAATTCTATTAGTGTAATGTTGAATTTGGTTTCCTAGTACAAGGTGATAATCCGTTATTCAAAATGCTTGTGACCAGAAGTGTTTTGGATTTAGGATTTTGGAATATTTACATTATATTTACCAGTTGAGCATCCCTCACCCAAATATTCCAAATTTGAAATTCTCTAGTGAACATTTCCTTTGAGCATGACATCAGTGCTCAAAAAGTTTCAGATTTTGGAGCACTTCAGATTTTGGAGCATTTCAGATTTTAAATTAGGAATACTCAATCTTTATTTTGTTGAGGATTTTTGCATCTATATTCATCGGGGATATTGGCCTGTGATTTTGCTTTCTTGTTGTGTCTTTATCTAGATTTGGTATGAGGGTAATGCTGGCTTTGTAAAATAAATTTGGAAATATTCTGTCCTTTTCAATTTTTTGGAAAAATTTGAGAAGCACTGACACTGATTTTTCTTTAAATGTTTGGTGGAATTCAGCTGTGAAGCTATCAAGTTCGGGGCTTTACTTTTTGGGAGGCTTTGGATTATTGCTTCAATCTCCTCACTCATTATTAGTCAGTTTAAATTTTCTTTCTTTGTCATTCAGTCTTGGTAGGTTGTATGTTTCTAGGAATTCATCTATTTCATTTATGTTATTCAGCTCATTGGTATACGATTGTTCATCGTAATCTCTTATGATCGTATTTCTGTATTTCATGACTCCCTTTCATTTCTAAGTTTCCTCTCTCTCTTTTTTCTTCGATTAGCTTTATTTGAGATCTTTCATTTTTCTTAATACAGACATTTATCACAATAAAATTTCCTCTTACAACTGTTTTTGCTGCATCCCATAAGTTTTGGCATGTTGTGCTTCCATTTTCATTGGTCTCAAGATACTTTTTTGATATCCCTTTGAATTTCTTCTTTGACCCATTTTTGTTCAGGAGTATGTTGTATAATTTCCACATACTTGTTAATTTTCCAATTTTCCTTCTGTTTCATACCACTGTGGTTGGAAAAGATATTTCATGTGATTTCAATCTTCTTAAATTTATTAGGACTGGTTTCGTAGCCTAACATATGATCTGCCCTGAGAATGTTCTCGAGGAGAGTGTGTATTGTGGTGCTATTGGATAGACTTTTCTGTTTGGTCCATTTGGTCTATAGTGTTATTCAAGCCCACTTATTGATTTCCTGTCTGGATCTATTCATTGTTGAAAGTGATGTATTGAATTTCCCTTTGAAAATGATGTGTCAAAGTCTCCTTGTATTGCTGTCTATTTCTCCCTTCAGTTCTGTAAATATTTGCTTTTTATATTTAGATGCTCTAATGTTGGGTCCATATATATTTATAATTATTATATCCTCTTGATGAATTGATCCCTTTGTGATTACATAGTCACCTTAGACTCCTGTGACAAATTTTGACTGAAATTCTATTTTGTCTGATGTAAGTACAGTCATTTTGCTTCCTTTTCATTAGCATGTGCATGGAATTTTTTTTTTTTATCATCCCTTTACTTTCAGGCTACGTATGTCGTTAAAGCTAAAGTGAATATCTTGCAGACAGCATATTGTTGGATTGAAAACAATTTATTTAGCCATTCTTTGATTGGAGAATTTCATACATTTATGTTTAAACTAATTATTAATAACTAAAGACACTGTTACTATTTTGCTAGTTTTGTTTTTTTTTTTACTGTTTTGTAGTTCTCTTGTTTCTTTCTTACTTTTTTGCTGTATTTCTTTGTGATTTATTGACTTTTTTGTAGTGATATACTTTGATTCCTTTCTCTTTTTCTTTTAGCTACTAGAGGTTTTTTTTCTTTGTGGTTACTATAAGGCATACATAAAATCTTATAGTTATAAATTCTATTTTAAGCATGTAACAACTTCAATCACATACAAAAGCTTTACATTTTAATAACTCTCTCTTCCTACATTATAAGCTATTGATGTCAAACTTTTTATTTTTAAGTATTGTGTATCCATTAACAAATCATTGTAGCTATTTTTAGTACTTTTGTCTTTTAACTTTTAATTAAATCTGATTTATGCACCACCATTACAGTTTTAGAGTATTCTGAATTTGACTATATATTTACTTTTGTCAGTTAGTTTTACATTTTCGTATGTTTTCATATTGTTACTTAATGTCCTTTTCTTTCAACTTAAATAGCTCTTTTTAGCACTTCTTGTAAGGCATTTCTTGGACAATGAACTCTCTCAGCTTTTGTTTGTCTGGGAATGACTTTATCTCTCCATTTCTGAAGAATAGCTTTGCCAGGTGTATTATTTTTGGTTGGAATAATAATAAACACACAGTGCTTTCAGCACTCTGAATATATCACCCTGGCTTGCAAGGTTTCTGCTAAGAAACCTTCTTATAGCCTTATAGACATTCCCTTCTATGTGACAAATCACTTTTCTCTTGCTGCTTTCAACATTTTTTCTTCACCTTTGACTTCTGACAATTTGTTTACAATGTGTGGAATATAATCTTACTCAAGTTGATCTTGCTTTGGGACTTTTGCACTTCAGGAATCTGGATGTCTATATCCCTCTCAAGATTCGGGAAATTTTCAGACATTATTTCTTTAAATAAACTTTTTGCCCATTTCTGTCTCTCTCTTCTTGGACTCTAATTATGCACATATTCACCAATTTGGTAATGTCTCATAGGTCCCATATGCTTTTCTCACTCTTTTTCTCATCTTTTCTTTTGTTCCTTCAACTTTCTAATTTCAACTGACGTGTCTTTGAGTTCTTAGATTCTTTCTTCTGCATGATCAAGCTTCCTGTTGAAGCTATTGAAATTTATTGAAATTTTCAGCCCTGTCATTGAATTCTTCAGCTCCAGGACTTCTATTTGGTTCATTGTTTAGTGATTTCTATTTCTCTAGTGAACTTCTCATTTTGTTTATACCTTGTTTCCCTGATTTTGTTTAGTTGTCTCTCTGTGTTCTCTTGCATTATTGGGCTTCTCTAAGATGATTACTTTGAATTCTTTGTCAGATAATTTGTAGATCTCCTTGCTTTGGAGTGAGATAATGGAGCTTTATTAGTTTCCTTTGGTAGTGTTATGGTAGTATTATAGTTTGGTAGCCTGATCCTTCATGATCTGTGTAGCTCTGCATTAGTGTCTGTGCATTTAAGAAGCAAGCACATTTTTCAGTCTTTACAGACTGGTTTTGGCAGGTAAAGACCTTCTTTTGTCAGCTCCCGGGGCTGATGGCATTTCCTCTAGAAGCACAGTCAAGTGATGCCATCACCCCTGGGATCTGACAAAAGAAGTCAAGTGGGGTTGCAACCAGGTCATGTAGCTACTACTGGGGTCTGCAGTTGGCAAGCTTGTTAACAGTGGCTCAAGCAGATATGGATCCTGCTTGGTCTCTGGGTGAATAGATCTACTTCCAAGACCTTGGTCAGTAGGGCTGGCACTGGGACAAGGGTCTGCTTCAGGATCTGTAGTTGGGTCTGTTGATAGTAGGCTTGTTACTAAGTGCATAGGTGAGTGTGGCTCCTCCTAGATCATTGTGTAGGTCTCTGGGTGGGCAGAACTGGCCTTGGACCACAGGTTGGAGGGACCACAGCTAAGACTGAGCTCTTCAGGCCTGCCTCTAGGGACACAGATCTCCCACTGGGTCTTTTGGTGGGCAAGACTACTCCTGGACTATAGCTGAGAGGGGCTGAAGTCAAGTCACAAGACTACTCCAGTTTCCGTAGTTGGGCCAAGGTGTGTGGGCCCACCTCCTAGGGTATGCACAGGTGTGTTTCCTAGTAGGCAGGCTGGATCACTTTCAAACTATGGCTGAATGGGTCTGAAGACTGGTCTTGGGCCTCTTCAAGGCTTATAATTGGGACTGAGGTCAGTGGGCCTATTACTCCAGGCATGAGCAGGCATGGCCCATCCTGGGTCCTTTGGCAGATGGTGCCAGTGGCAGGACCAATTGAAGGTGTACCTGTGTCTACAGAAGGACAGAGATGCTAGGACCACAGTCAGTGATCCTGCCACCTGGGTGCTGGTCCGCCTTCTCAGAATGGCTCTCCTCAGTCTCAGGCTTCACTAAGCTTTTGTAACCTCCTACCTGGATCCAAAAGCCTGCCCCAAAGGCACTTTTGTCCATGGATAGCAGCCAAAATATTGTTACTGTGGGGGGTTCCTAAAGGTGGGACCACCTATCCTGCCGTCTTGCTGCCATCACTCCTCTATTTGTCTCTCTCTCTTTTTTTTCTTTTTTGACAGATTCTCACTCTATCACTCAGGCTGGAGTGCAGTGGCATGATCTTGGCTCACTGCAACCTCTGCCTTCCAGGTTCAAGCGATTCTCATGCCTCAGCCTCCTGAGTAGCTGGGATTACAGATGCCCACGACCATGCCCAGCTAATTTTTGTATTTTTAGTAGAGATGGGGTTTCATCATGTTGGTCAGGCTGGTTTTGAACTCTTGACCTCAGGTGATCCTCCTGGCCTCGCCTGGGATTACAGGTGTGAGCCACCATGCCCTGCCTATTTATCTCTATTAATTGACATCTAGGTTGTTTCCATTTTCCTTTATCATAAGCATAAGACTTTTGTGCAATTTTTACTGTTCAACAAGGCCAGGCCAATTTACACTCACCAAGACTATATGACAATACCCATTTTTTTATGCTCTTGATAATACCAAATGCTAGAAAATCTTTTAATCTTTTTAATTTTTACAAAATATACAGGGCCCAAACTGCATCTCTTTCTTTTAGTTTGAGAAAAATACATAAGTGAAATTGAGCACTTTTACATATTTGTATTGAACTTTTTTGCTTTTATTTTCTTTATCATGAATTGATACTTTTTCCTCTCCCACCTTTCAGTGCAGTCTCTGGAAGTCCCATTAGGTCAGTGTTAATACAGACAGGGTGGGATGTTTAAAGCTCAGGTTTTCAAGAGCCAACATTACCCTGTGGCAGGTTACTGTGATTAAACTGTTTCATCCATAGATGGAACAACTTTTACCCGGACCAGCAGTTGTACAATGTCTTTCCGGGCTGAGATTACCTAGTAAAATTGGGTGTGTAGGTCAGATGTGCCTGAGCTGTACAGCAAGCAAGAGGAAGGGCAATGATAAAGGCTGTTGGAGCATGACTTTGATTCTCACTAGAACAGGAGCCATCAGGAAAGACTTAATGGTGGGATTAGACCTTCTCAGGCATTGGTAAGTGGAACAACATTGATTGTGCTTAAGCTGCAAGGAAGTTGAGCTCTGCCTACTCTACAGAGCACTAGGGAGTTTCTAGGTTAATGCAGCTGCCAGGCCTTGGATAGGCAGGACCAGAGCGGCTACTCCAAATGTCATTTCCTTCCAGGGCCAAGGAGGGAAGCGTAGAGGGCTCAGCTTTGAACTTAAGTGCTCGCTCTCAGGCTGAAGAGTCACTCCCACCATGTAGTGTCCAGTTAGCTCTAGATTAGGGTTGCCATACTGAGCAAATAAAAATGCAAGATGTCCAGTTAAATTTGAATTTCAGATAAACAAAACGACAAGATTTTAGGGCAAGTCTATCTCATGCAATATTTGGAATATGCTAAAAAGTATTGGTTGTTTATCTGAAACTTAGATTTAACTGAGTGGGCTGAGTCTTATCTGGCTGCTCTATACTAGGCTGATCATTTTACATACACAATCAATGTAACATAACTTTTAGATACCCAGGACCCAAATTGCATAGCATATTGGATTGAGGAGCAGCCCGTGGTAGAATAATTGGCCTTTGCAATGACTCTAGGAGCCCAAACTTCATAATCATCAAGAGCAGCTTTGATCTTCCAGCTGAAATAAACATGGGGATTGAAAGAGAAACCATCCTTGGCAAGTCTCACAGGCTTCCATAGGAAAGCCACTGTAGCACAGCACTGGAATGTTTGTTCACACGAGAATGCTAAGTGGGTTCTGGATGGAGCCACATTCAGTGAGACATTGGTTGCCAGAAACACAAGGCCAAAAGGAAGATGAGAAATTAAGATGACTGACTATTCTGGATGGGAAATGAAGATTCCTCAAATAAGACTCAGTGCCTGAGGCTGCACCATTGCAGAAATATTAGTAAGAACATAGCATTTTCAAAATGCCACTTTCTGATAGTGAGTACAGTATGTATAAGTAGCTTTATCCCCTACGTATGTTCATGTATGGGGCCAAAGTTAACTTCCTGATGGATGATTTCTTCCAAGGGAGTTTAAATACCTGGGAAGTGGATTCAGGACAGCTGACATAACTAACCAGTGTCCTGGTGAACCGTCCTTCCATTCTGTCCTTCCTTCAGACACCAATGAGTTTTTGCTTTGGACTTTGGCAACAGTAAACACTGGGTTCTGGGAACATAATTTTATCTGGGATAATTGCACTTAGGATCTGCAAATTGGCTTACTGATAAAGGCAGAGCGAGGAGAGCCAATTTTGTGATATTCTTACTTTTCTAGGAACATATTGGACTTTTTAAAGGCAGGGCATATGAGAAACTAATTCAATTCCTATGGCCCAGAATGAACTACAGCCTTCCAGAGGACAGTCTGGTCCACAGCTGCTGAGCAACCCTCCCATTACCCAAGCACCGAGGACACTCTAGTGATACTGAACAGAGTCAGATATTAGGGATGGGGATAAATATCAAACTTTAATTTCTTTGGATTTTTAACTCACAAGGGCACAATTTGTTTATATTATTAACATAACCCTAATTGTGGGACAAGAACCCAAATGAAGGCACTTTATAAGATATTTTTTAAAGGCATTTAAAAAGATGTGAATAAGCAGAAACCTACTATGTTTCTGGAACAAGAAGACAACATAAGATGCAATGTCAATAAAAATTTCAATGGGTAATTTTTTAATAGACAAATCATTTTAAAGTTCTTATATAAAATAGATACACTGTAATTGCTCAAGATTTTTAGAAAAGAAAAAGAGAATATTAAAACGTATTATAAAAGTATTGTAAATAAAACAGTGTGGCACAGGCACAGGAATTAAAAAATAGAGAGTTTAGAAACAGATCCATGGAGACATACTATCACAATGACCTTTCAATTCACCAGAGGATAGGAGTATCTGTTTTATATATGACATTTTCCTGAACCTCACACAACATACATGAAAGTGAATTTAAGACAAATGGGTTAAAGTTCTTGATATTTTTAACTAAACATTTTAAAAGAGAATTTGAGATACATTTTGTGACCTGAGGTGGTATAAGCCTTTAGGAAACCCAGAATCCACAAAGAGTTGATTATCTAATAGTTAAAAACCTCTGTACATCAAAGGATGAGATAATGGAAAATGTCAAAAGACAAGTCTGGGAAAAAATACTTTTTAACATGTGTGTAAGAACAAGTGCTAATGTTATTCAGCTTCTACAAATTCATAAGAACACAACCTGCTATGACAAAGGATGTGAATAGAAATTCACAGAAGAGAAAATGCATATGAAATGACCAATAATTATACAAGTATGCTCAACCTAAGCACAGAAATGCAAATAAAAATGACAATAAGATCACTTTATGCACACCTGAGTAGTAAAACAACAACAACAAAAGAAAGAAAGAAAAGAAGCAGCAGCAACCAGTGCTTACAGAAGCATGGGAGGCCTGCAATCCCAGCACTTTGGGAGGCTGAGGCAGGTGAATCACAAAATCAGGAGTTCAAGACCAGCCTGGCCAAGATGGTGAAACTACGCCTCTACTAAAAATACAAAAATTAGCCTGGCATGGTGGCATTCACCTGTAATCCCAGCTACTCGGGAGGCTGAGGCAGAGAACCTGGGAGTTGGAGGTTACAGTGAGCCAAGATCACACCACTGCACTCCAGTCTGGAAGACAGAGCGAGACTCTGTCTCAAAAAGAAAAAAAAGAAAGAAAGAAAGAAAGAAAGAAGCATAAGAAAACAGGCACTTGCATCTACTTCTGGTGGAAATAAGCTTTGTGAATATATTTTTAAAATAATATGACAATATTTATTAAAATTTAAAATATGCATATTTGTAAATACTCTTAACCCATCAACAATAATTGTAGGAATCCATCCTCCAGATATACATACATACATATGTGTTTAAATTTATTCATGTTACTGCACTGTTTGTAATAGGAAAAGATGGAAACAACCTTAATGTCCACCAATATACAGTACAGTCATACCACGGAATAGTCCGCATCTATGAAAAAGAATGTCTGTAGACTTTATCTTTTAGTGCAGTGGCTTTTTTCCAAGATTATGCTCTTAAGACCTTGTGAGAGCTTGCTCTGAACTTCTGCTGGCTGAGCTTCAGATAGGATAGTTATGATGGAAAAAACTGTGTTTGTGATCTTGCATTTAGTAGCAAAACAGGTGTCCCTCTCTGGGGCCACCCACATGATCCTGCTTATGTACTTAACGGATTCACAGCTTTTTCTCCTCTTCCCCTGAGAGGCAGAGGAAATAGCATCATCCTTCCCCAAACCGTTTTGGGTTTCACCAGCCCCTGTGTGCATTGCTCCAGACCCTTAGAAATATGACCACTTGGGTGGAGCCACGTTAAAGAGGTTTTTTTGTTTTGTTTTGTTTTGTTTTTTATGATTTAAGAAAACACTTGGAGTGAAGTAGGTGGGGATAAAAACAAACACAGTGTGGGTTTTTCAATAACATCTTGAACTTATAACTCAGTGAAATACTGTCTTTGAGCCATTAATGAAACCCACATTGCACCAGTGGCCTTGATGTTGAGTGTGCAGGGCAGGGAAGGGGAGGTGTAGGGGCGGGGGCAGCTGTATTTACTGTCCCTTGCCTCTGTGCTCCTCATTAAGTGCTTGTTCCTTTTTGTATTTGAAGATACCTTCTGAAGCCCCCATTGCTTATGTGACATTTCTCTTGGGAAGAATTGGATGAGAAATTCAAAGAATGTCTGACTTTATGTCCCATGCCTGCCACTGTCACCTGGGTAGCCTGAATAACTTCGGGTGGCGCTGGATCTGGCCTCGCTCTCCCTGGTTTGGGTTGGTGAGAATTCCCTGCTGAGCCTGAACTGTTAAAACCAGCCCAATGGAACAGCAGTCCTATAAATGGGTGGAAGTGCACAGAGCCCAAAGGAAATCAGAAATCTTAGAAATAGCAAATTTCTAGGCTTGTTAAGACTTTAGAAAGGATTTTTTTTTTCTTTTCGTTTTTTTTTTTTTTTTTAGAAAAGTTCCACCCGCCCCCCCAACCTATAGACTGAAAGGAAATATGAATTCAAGAAAGACTTACTTTAAGCTTCTGACAGTTGCTATAGGACTGGCTGCCCATCAGCCAGTGCTTCTCAGAGTGTGGTCTGTGGACGAGTTGCACCACGTTGCAATCAGAAGATGTTAAAAATGCAGACTTTGCAAAGTCTCCAATTCAGTAGGTCTGGAATGGGATCCAGAAATCTGGGTTTTAAAGGCTTCCAGGTGATGTGTACATTCTCTCAAATGTAGGAACCACTACACTCAATCTACCCCAGATATGTCTTCTCAGTGCCAATGAGACAGGCAGGCAGGCAGGCACATCCAAAATTGTTAGACAGCTGAGATTTGGACCTTGAGCTTCTAAGCCATCCAAGACATTTTCACTGAAAGGCAAAGCCGTTCTTCCTGATTATTTGAAGGACTGCGACTTCCCATATGGCTAAAATTAAAGTCGACACTTTGTCTTATTTCAGTGTCTACATAAGCAAATTGGTGATTCTGGCCATCCAGAGTCACGGGTTCTCCTTTGGCTGAGGAGGGTTGGTTCTCTGTACTCATGGGCTTTCTTCCACCTGCAGAGGGTGCAAGATGCGGGCATCTGGCAAGGCTGGGTGAGAACAGGCAAGAATGGCTGATGTTTTTGCAGAGAGGAGGATTTTATCTTCTGAATCTGATGGAAACTGTGGACCTCTTCCAAAGACACATTTCCATACACACACTTTTGCATAAATTTCTAAAGATTCATAGACCTTCCTGAACTCAAATTTAAGGTCCCTTCCTAGAGAAATAACCTTTTTTTTTTTTTTTTTTTAACTTTGGTGCTAGGCATTCATGGAAGGTATATTCTAATGGAACTGAAATTAAAATTATCTAGTTTTCAAGAAAACAGTGGGTAGGGTAGACAGCAACAAATGTAAAATATTGATAAATGTTGAAACTGGGTGATGTTTGTATGAGGGATCATTAATCTACTTTCTTTGGGGTATTGAAGTAGAACAATAACAAATATTTTTTTTAAATCTTCTTTTCTTCTACCCAATTTACATTTTGTATCTTAGTTATTGAGGGAATCTGGGATGCCAATTGAATGCCAAAGAAGACTGATCAGGTCATGTGGACAAGATGCAATATGCAAATTTTGCAGCTGTAAAAAAATCCTGTATTGCACACCAAACGTTAGATTCCACTTGTAATTTACAACCTGTTTTATTTTCCAGGGATTTATATCAGTCAATTGTTGCCCCAAAATTCTGCTTACTATGCCATCCCCACACTCAGTGGCATACAAAAATAAACTTGTATTCGGGATCATGTATCTGCTCGTCAGCTGGGATAGGTTGTCTTCAAACTTCAGGCAAATTGGGACAGCTCTGATGATTTCAGCAGGTCAAGTGTGTTCTAGGCATTTCTCATTTTCTTGGAATTGTTGAACTACCCACGGCAGGTCTTCTCATGACAGAGGCTCCAGAGAGCAAGCTTCTGCTTGCATTATGTTGCGGACACACTGTCGAACAAAGCAAGTTCCATGACAAAGCCCAAAGTCAAGGGGAGGAGAAGAACATTCGACCTCTAGAAGGGAGAACTATAAAGTCATGTGGCAAAGAGACTGGATACAAAACAACCAATAATCTGTTAACTATAGGGCTAGTGCATTGGTTTTTCATTTCCAATAAAACATAGTGACCTCCCATGGGTATTGGAAGCTCTCCAGGCCTCAGTTTCAGGTAGAGGAACCCATGGCGGACCTCTTTCCCCAATCCAGATTTCCCCTGCCTTTGGTTTCTTTGGAGTTTGGCAGGATCGTTTCCAATCCTGTTTCTCAAATCTCCTAAAAGTATTATGTCAGTGATTAGGTGGTTATAACATATAAAATCTAAAAGGCTGTCAAATTGGATGCAGACATGTTAGAGATAAATAGGCACACAAATAGGATGAGTATATAATAGATATTAAAACCCACCAGGTCTGTGTTTTCAGGAAGCTGTAAGAAGTCTGAATGTACCAGCCCACACCACCAAAAGTTGGCAAGCTTACTTCCTGTTGTGAATGCAGATTGTGGCAGGTCCATTCTTCCCTCTGATAAAACTGCTTTTCTTTAAGGCCAGATGGGAAAACATCCAACTCTTTAAACCTGACATTCAGGTGAAAGGTTAGTATCTTTTCTTTTTCTTCTACAACCTGCCCCGGTTAATGAGAATACACACACACACACACACACACACACACACACACACACATATATATATATATATATTTTTTCTTTTTTTGGTCACTAGGAGGCATATTCCAAATCCCCCTTAGAAAAATACTTGTAATAATTTTCCTTTTGGGACTTACTGTTACAGGCATCCATTGCTGAAAATGTATTACCTTTGAGTGTAGATAGGACAAAGATTTAGGGTAAAGTATAGAAATAGTTACTGTTTTCTTTTAATGAGGAAACATAAGGCTTATTTGTGCCATCCATTTAGGGAAGGTTTGGTGACTGGATTATAAAAACGGCCCCACTTCTCTACCTCTTCCTGGATCCTCACCCTTTGCAGTGTGACTTGGAAGCAACTTCCTCCCACCAAGAGGTAGAGTCTGTTTCCCCATCTCTTGAATCTGGGCCAACTTTGTGACTTGTTTGGTCCAACAGAATGAATGCTCTAAAAGAACGTTCTGAGTCTAAATTTGAATAAGCTTTGCGCACTTCTACTCTTGTTTAGAAACTTTCCCTGCAGCCATGCAATCAAGCCCAGGTCAGTCTACTGGAGGATGAGGGACCACGTGGAGCAGAGATGGTTTGTCCCAGCCAGGCCCCAGCTGAGCACGTGGGCCTAGCTGAAATGAGCCAAGCCTGCCCAGATCAGCACAGTTGTCCAGTTGACCTGTAGAACTTGTGGGTGAGCAAAAACAAAGATTTATTGTTCTATGCTACTGCAATTTTGTGGTAATAAACAAGGAACATGGGAGGAGTAAGGGAACTCAATTTAACAAGACGAACCTGCTGAACAGAGAGAATGATCTCATCTTCCTGGTGGGATTAAGTGACAGTGGGGACCAGCTTAAGGGGGAGGACATCAATACAAAGAAAATGAATTAGCTAACTTTAAGGTGCCCCTGGATGGTTAATAATGATATGTTATTGTAACAGCAGATCATTTGTTCCACAGTATTTTACAAATATTATAATGTGTCGGGATTTTTAGATGATATTAAACTCTTAAACTGATGGGTTGAAGAGTTCTTTCTTCCCCTTATTCTGGGTGCTAAAGCGCTGAATGGAAGGGCAGACTGAATGTGGAGGTGTGGGAACCACAGGGCGGATTGGCTAAAACCCACTGAACCTATGCCAAACATTTGAATATCAAAGAGGACCAATCAAGTCACGTGGATAAGACGTAATTTCCAGATTTTGAGGCTGTAAAAAAATCCTGTATGACACACCCAACATCAGCTTCCACTTATAGTTTACAACCTGTTCTATTCTCTAGAGATTTGTGTCAGTCAACTATTGCCACAAAATGGTGCATAACATGCCACCCCAAAACTCAGTGGCATAAAAAAATAAACTTTTATTCTGGATCATGTATCTGCTGGTCTGCTGGGGTAGATAGTTGTTGCATGTATTATAAATGCCCTGTTCCACCTCCCAGAGATGTGTTCAGAGAGTTCAAAAGAGTTCTTCCAACTGACTCTTGGTTCTTGGGAGACTCTTTCATGGAGGCCACAACTCAGTGTGATCAGGGTGTGTGATGAGTGCCCGATTCTTTAAAGGCACTGGCATTCTAGGTAGGCCTTAGATAAGTTGAGGAATTTGTCTTCTGAAATGAGGGGAAGTCTACTAAATGGTTCATCTAGCTTCTTCCATGAAGAATCATTCCAAAAGCCAGTCAACTTCTCTAGCTCTTCTCAACAGTGGAAGACAGATAGGTATGAAATGTGGGATTGCAATTCTCACAAGTCAGGCTTCCTCTGAATTTCCCACATGGAAAACTACATGGCAGGGAACTATTAGGCAAGGCTCCAGATGTCCCCAAGCTCCAGTCCTTTCAGTCCAGCTGGCTTCATGCAAATCCAGAACAGAGTCCCCTATTCCTTTCTCCACATACCACCTTCCATCCCATACTGGCCTTCAAGAGACACTAGAAAAGCTGCTGTATCTTACTACAGATTAGTTACCTGCTCTGTGTCCTCTACCCACTGCATGAGTTGCCTAGAGTAATTTGGCAACAACACATTCCTTATAATTTAAGGCACTTCATGCCTTAAAGGTTCTTTCTGTTCTTTTCTTATTTTATCTTTTCTTTTTTCTCCTTCTCCTCCTCCTCCTCCTTCCTTCTCCTCTTCCTCCTCCTCTTCTTCTTCTTCTTTAGTTTTAAGAGATAAGGGTCTCAAGCCTGACCAACATGGTGAAACCCTGTCTCCACTAAACATATAAAAATTAGCTGGGGATAGTGGTGGGCACCTGTAGTCCCAGCCACTTGGGAGGCTAAGGCAAGAGAATTGCTTGAACCTGGGCAACAGAAGTTGCAGTGAGCCAAGATCATGCCACTGCACTCCAGCCTGGGTGACAGAGTAAGACTCTGTTTCAATAAATAAATAAATAAATAAATAAATAAATAAATAAATAAAAAGAGATAAGGGTGCTACTCTGTCACCCAGGCTGGAGTGCAGGGGTATGATCATAGCTCACTGCAGCTTCGACCTCCCAGGCTCAAGCAATCCTCCCACCTCAGCCAGCTAAGTAGGTGGGACCACAGGCACATGCCACCATGCCTGGCTAATTTAAAAAAACATTTTTGGGGGTATTGCTGTGTTGCCCAGGCTGGTTTCAAACTCCTGGGTTCAAACAGTCCTCCTGTCTCAGCCTCCCAAAGTGTCAGAATTATAGGCATGAGCCACCATGCCTGTCCTAAAAGTGCTTTCAATATCTTGTCTTAAATATAAAAATAATTTGGTAGGAAAGAAAGGTTATTTTATCGACAATGGCAATGGAGACACAAACACTCAAAGGTGACTGCAAGAGCCTTGTGACTAACCCGTAGCCTGATGCTTTTGTGACCCAAAGACCAACATTGCATGTGCAGTGTTGACTCAGCTCATAAACGTCATAACATTGCTCTAATGTTGAAAGACTGCTGCAGAACACATTTTCTCAGAGCACCGGAATTTTCCTAGAGCGCTCTTTTACTTTGCTAATTTGAGGATTTTTGTTTGGATGCCTTAGAGTAAGTGACAAGAGAAGAGAGGGGAAAAGTTTATTTGAATGCTGCTGAATTTAATGACAAGTAATTGGTTCCACAGGTACTGTATTCAGTGACCTTTTTCCATATGGAGCTCTCAGAAAATTCCATTGCTATTGATCCCCTCCAATTTTAATGCTGTAATGATGTTGTTCCCACACACAAGAGAAATGATTATGTGCTGTGACTGCTATACTTTGAATTGTGTGAATAACTGTGTACATATTTATATACGTATCTTTGTTGTCCTAGCGGAGTTCTCAATGCACTTGAAA
Source organism: Macaca nemestrina (assembly GCF_043159975.1). Taxonomy (NCBI): domain Eukaryota; kingdom Metazoa; phylum Chordata; class Mammalia; order Primates; family Cercopithecidae; genus Macaca; species Macaca nemestrina. Next base: position 116,470,411 of record NC_092133.1, on the reverse strand, counting down.
TGGTTTTTGAATGTCTTTTCTAAATCCCCTCCAGATGTGTCAAACAGCATACTGTAAATCAGACTTTTCTTTCCATTTTTTTCTTTTTCCTTTGGTCTGCTGGTATTTGGTTTTAACGTGCCAAGCATTTTGGATTATACAAAGGAGATTACTATAGAAGGGGTTTGTTCTCTCTGCTGTTTTCCCTTCTCTTCCAAATAACTCTTTTCAATGTAAGAAGTCAACAAGCTTCCTGTGTTATTCTTTGGATTTCTCCCTACAACATTCAAACCTTTGTCTAGGCCAGAAGAAGAGTCGAGGAGGCTCCCTCCAGCCTGGCAGCCAGCTTTCAGTCTCCTCTTTCCAAGTGAAGAAATAAATTAAAGCTGACACTTGGAGTATGTGTATGCAGCAGCCTTTATGTTTGTACTCGAACGAGCTTATTTATTTTTGGTCCATTGCAAAAAGATTTATGACCCTTAATTATGAATTCTGACACTCTTGGGCTACATGGATGCACTTAGATTGGTTTTTCACTTTCTGATGGCTTTGAAAAGCTTTCCTTTTCAACTTGAAACCCTCAAGGGCAACAAGAGTCCCTTTTTACAGAGGGTCTGGCCAGAGCCACCGCCTACAAAGGCTGTGTTTGCAAGGCTCGGGCTTCTGCAGGGCCTGGGGATTGATGGATGGATAGTAACCTTGGCCACGGCTTTATTTACTCTTTTTTGGGCCTATCCAGAGAATTCAAGTGAATATATAAAAATGTGTTTCTAAATAAAAGCTGGCAAGCAGAGTGTCAGCCTGGAAATAACCTTTTCAAGACATTTCAGGAAAACAAGAGCACTTCATTATTTGGAGTTTAAAAAGATAACACTTGATGGCTGATCTGGCTGGGATCGTGGTATTGGCTCAGCAAGTGTGAAATTGCATTGATTTTGCAAAACAGAAAAACTGACGTGACTTTCACGAACAACTCATCCAAACAGACATGGGAAGATATGAGACCCTTGTGTATTCTTCTGCTAACACACTACTGCTGCTTCTTGGCCACGCCTCTTCCTTACCCGTCTGACATGGTTTGGCTGTGTCCCCACCCAAATCTCATCTTGAATTTCCACTTGTCATGGGAGGGACCCAGTAGGAGGTAATTGAATCATGGTGGCAGATCTTTCCTGTGCTGTTGTCGTGATAGTGAATAAGTCTCACAGGATCTGATGGTTTTATAAGCTGGAGTTGCCCTGCACAAGCTCTCTCTCTTTGCCTGCCGCCAACCATGTGAGACATGACTTGCTCCCGCTTGCCCTCCACCGTGATTGTGAGGCCTCCCCAGCCACGTGGAACTGTGAGTCCAATAAATTTCTTTTTCTGTGTAAATTACTCAGTCTTGGGTATGTCTTTATCAGCAGCATGAGAACAGACTAATAGCATGAGAACAGACCTATTTTCCCACATGTGGTTATGATGAGATAGACCCTGCACTTGACCATGTCTTCAAAATTAGGCAAGGAGAGAAGTCAGTCTGATGGGAAGAGTAATGGTAGAACTTGGCATTGGCCTAAGCCCTGAGTGTCCTGCAGGTAGCATAGGAGTTTGCCCTGCAGAGAGGGGTGACATGAGGAACTTGAGCATCATCTAGAAATCCAGGCATATACTGGAACATGGGCCGGATTATTGACTCCTCCATTTCTGCCTCCCTTTCTCAGGCCAATCTCCATTTACTGCATTTTTGGTGTGTGGACCAGATTCTTGGGGTTCAGGATGGTGGTGGTAGTGATGGACCTAGAACCTGGCCTTTTTCACTGGAGAGCAGGTGGAATATTTTTAATATTTTTTTTTGACAGAAAAATTGTAAGAGAAAATAAATAATTTAAGTGTAAATTTAATTATAAAATTTAGAATCAAACATAATTATAAATTTAATTATTAAATTAAGAATTAAACATAATTCTAAATTTTAAACCAAACCGATGTATATTATGGAATAGGAGATTAAATAGACATAATGTTTAAGGGCAAGGTGTGGTGGCTCATGCCTGTAATTCCAGCACTTTGGGAGGCCAAGACAGGAGAATTACTTGGATCAGGAGGTCAAGACCAGCCTGTGCAACATAGCAAGACCCCATCTCTACAAAAAATAAAGAAGTTAATTGGTCATAGTGATGTGTGCCTGTAGTTCCAGCTACTCAGAAGGCTGAGGTGGGAGGATCCCTTGACCCCAGGAGTTCGAGGCTTCAGTGAGCTATGATTGTGCCATACACTCTAGCCTAGGCAACAGAGCAAGACTCTGTCTCTAAAAACAACAACAACAACAACAAAAAGACATAACATTTATCAGAGAGTCTAAGCCTGCAGTGAACAGACTGCCTTCCCAGAGGTCACTGTCACTCACCTCCAGGTGTCAGAATACTTTGGTGGATAACTTTGCGAAGCAATGGTCTATAGCACTTTCTATGGCTGTTCCCCCAACCCCTACCTGCTAGCTGAACAGGGTTAAAATAAATTTCCTTGCTGGAGAAAATGACACAATTTCTTTGGTAAATTCATCCTTGTGAGAGGACAGCAAGTCAAACAACTCCAACTAAAGAAGTCACCTTCTTCCTCCTTCACCCCTGACATTTGCTGTCCTAAGTGATGCTCAAGCTGCAGTGGGGACACCCTCAAATGCCTGGGCCAGGGCCCCTAAGCCTGGTCTCCAGGTTCCTGAAGGATTTCTCTAACCAAGAATTTTGCATAACTTGTTCCTAAATCCCCCAAATGAAATAGTTGCCATGAAGAGCCCTTTTGAAGACTCCTGCTAACCACACCAGAAAGCTTGCTGTGGTGACTTTTCAAACCATAAACTAGAATGTCCCTAGTTTTCATTACATGGTCCCATAAGTCCCTGTCCCCATAAGTCTTTCAAATGCCAATTAAATCACGCCACTGTCCTGCTTCCTTGCACCTCTCTGATGATGTCCCATGAGCTGGAAACAAAACCCGGATTCCTTGCCATGGCCTGCATAACCGGCACGACCTGCTCCACTCTTCGTTCCAATCCCATCTCCTATCTCTCTCCCATATCCCACTAAAAGACAGTCACAGTGCTTCTTTCTCTAACCTAAATGCGCTCACTTTAGCTTAAGGAATGTGCATTGTGTGGAATGTTCTGTGGCCTCCCTCTCTGCATAGCTGGTCTGTTCCTGTCACCTCTGTCTCTATGCAAATGCCCTCCCCTCAATTATGCTTCTCTGACAACTCCATGGGGTGAGGGCTCGCACCTATCCCCACCCCATCCCCCAGGGCTGCATTCAGAAGCAGATCACTCTCTTTTGCTTTCTTCATGGAACTTAACAGTATCTGAAGTTTTGTTCATTTAGTATGTACTTATATATTGCCCTTCCTCTTCTCCTTTTCTAACCCCAGAATTTAAACATCATCGGAGCAAAGAAAGCCATTTCTGCCTCATCCTGTACAATCTCTGTAATGCCGGGGATAACTCCTGTTATACAGGAGCACAGTGAGCACTGGCTGAATGAACAAATGAGCGAATGAATGCATAAGCCAGACTGAGCTGGTGACTGAGAAGCAGCAGTGAGCAGAAACTGTCACACACCCACCTTACTGTGACTTGCAAGCCAGTGGAGAAAGCAGAAGATCTAACGTCCACGCTCCACGGTGGTCCACAGTGACTGCTGCGGAGGAAAATCTCAGGTCGAGCAAGAGAGCTTCTAACAGGAGACTCTGGTCTAGTTGGAAGTATCCAGGCTGCTCCTCGGGGAAGTGAAGTTTGCAGATATCTGAGGCATATGAGGGAGAATTTTTCCAGATGGCAGTTTGGTATTAATTTGGTTATTAGCTCAGCTTGAAGAAGATAACACACTGAGAGAAGGAAATCAAATGGGAGTTAGCAACACCTTAGAAAACCTGCTTAGTCTCTCCCAGCGCGGTAGATTTCAGTTCCAGCGCGGTAGATTTCAGTTCCAGCACGGTAGATTTCAGTTCCAGCACGGTAGATTTCAGTTTCACATCTTTTTACACTTAAATGCACTGACTTGCGGGGCGGGGTGGCTCACGCCTGTAATCCCAGCACTTTGGGAGACTGAGGCGGGCAGATCACCTGAGGTCAGGCGTTTGAGACCAGCCTGGCCAACATGGTGAAACTCCGTTTGTACTAAATACATAAAAATTAGCCAGGTGTGGCGGCACATGAGGCACAGTGAAACTCTGTCTCAAAAAAAAAAAAAAAAACCTAAATTCACTGAATTTCCGCTTTCCCCCTTTTATTTCCTCGTTTCTCTCCTTTTTGTTTGTCTGCAAAGCATTAAGGAATTCTCCTCATCAAACTGTTTTTTTGACCTACATTTGCTTTTCTTTCCTCCTGAGTTGGTTTGTTTCCAACATTGATACTTTAAACATTATCTTTTCCTACACGTATTAATCTTTTCTATTTGTCAAACAGCGATAATCAGAGCCGAGCCAGGCTCTGCCAGGTACATTTTTGTTTTTCCTTAAATTCTGTGTGCACTACAAAGGAAATCTCTTTATTTAAATCAGCCGCTGAGAACGGTGGCTGCAAGAGCCATTTGAAGCTTCGTAAATTCCTAGGTACCTTTTTACCTTTCTTAAAGCAGAGCTGGTGGAAAGCAGTAACATTAAGTGGAGCCTGGAAATTTAAGAGCTGCTTCAGGTTTCCCATGCTCTCACCTGGGAAAATCCATTGTTACCTGACTCGTAGGGCTCAGGGACTGCAGGGGAGGGTTTCTGTGCAGCTGTCTTTACATTAAAATGAATGAAGCACCCAGGTGACTATTCCTGCCCTCCATGCCTGGATTACCTGTACATTTCAAGGAAAGGATTTCTTGTCCAGAATCGTAGACAGACTTCCGTATGGCCCGTTAGAAAATGCCAGTTCTCTGGACCAATAGCTCAAGGTCCAGCTGCCACACTAGATGCATAAGTTATTTGTTTCTCACAGGTCTGAATTACCAACTGCCACCCTATAGTTGAGCAGAGGTGTGAGCACTGGAGCCCTGCACATGAGGCAACCTCTGTGTGCCATAGGCCAGGCGTTCCAAGCTCTCAAGTCATCGAGTGTCCCATGGGCTTTTTTTTTTTTTTTTTTTTTTTTTTTTTGAGACGGAGTCTGGCTTGGTAGCCCAAGCTGGAGTGCAGTGGCGCAATCTCAGCTCACTGCAAGCTCCGCCTCCCGGGTTCACGCCATTCTCCTGCCTCAGCCTCCCGAGTAGCTGGGACTACAGGCGCCCGCCACCTCGCCCGGCTAAGTTTTATATTTTTGGTAGAGACGGGGTTTCACCGTGTTAGCCAGGATGGTCTCGATCTCCTGACCTAGTGATCTGCCAGCCTCGGCCTCCCAAAGTGCTGGGATTACAGGTGTGAGCCACAGCGCCTGGCAGGGATTCTTAAACAAAAAGAGCAAACGTCCCTCTTATATCCCTCTTTGGAGCCGTGGGGATGCATGCTAAGTGCTAACTCTGCCAAGGCAGAGATGTGTACAGCCTGTGCATCTTGAACAATTACCTAAATAAAACGTTGATGTGGATTTGAAAAACACAAAGTTTCAGGTCAAAGGATCGGATCCGAGAGGAAGAAATTATAACAAAGAAAAAGATCCCACTTTTGGGGGTAAGTGTGCTTAGAAGCTAAGAAGAAAACATATTCTGGATGAAAATGTTTTCTGAGATATTCTTGCAAGTAAAGATTGGTCCTTGCTTTACGTAAAAATTGAAATGGAAAGAAAAACATATTCAGGGAGACAAAAAGCTTACAACAGAGTTTTGGAAAAAGGTCTTTTTAGACTAATGCAGTTTTGGAATTGTTTTTTGGAAATTGTCTTTTAACTCTTTGATCTGAACTTGTGCTTAAAATTTTGCAGAATAAAGAATCTTTTTGGTGTTGGCTGCATAGTGTCCTATTAAGAATTCAGCAATTATCTTATCAAAAGATGTGATATTTGATCTAATAGAATAGAAACATTATCTTTCTTTTTATGTTTCTTCGAACTGAGAGAATCTCAATTCAATATGAAAAGCAAACTATGATGTTCATCCTTCAAGGGGCAGCCAGCTTGGTTAGCAATGGCATCTCAAATCAAGATGAAGTTATAGTCATAGCACCAGGGATAAATCCTCCAATCTTTGTTTCAGAAATTTATAACACCCTAGAAATCAGGTATTTCTGAGCTGTTCAGTTTCCATTTCTAATGGATTTTTAAAATTCCACTGAAGTTCCCCCACATGCTAGATTTCTCAATACATGTTTCTTGTTAGATGTACCCAGTATGTTTTAACTTTTGCTTGTTAAAGTTATTTACATGGCTTTAAGGTCAAATGGTATTGTTTCACATTTCGCTCAACGGAAATGTCACGCGACTCCATTGTTTTTATAGGAAAGGATCAGTTTCAATGAGGTGGTAGTGAACTTCACTTCTAATGTGTCTGTTCAGCAATACATTCACCAGACATGCAAATCTCCTGGAGAAACTATAAAACCATGAGCTCTGTGGTCTGGGGGTCCGATGTGGTGGTTCCTGATCAGAGCCAGGCTGGTTCTCACATTGTCATGCTAGCACACCAGCAAGGGAGAAGGTCAGGAGTAGCATTCTTTCCAAAAGAGGCAATGGAGCAGTGGCGTTGCTTGCTGGAGGATTATGTAAGAAATTGAGATGTCTAGAGGTCATCGATGGTAACCGGAGGAGAAAATGGAATTGAACAGGTTGCTTCCACTTAGCGAGGCTCCTCTAGGAGATGATTTACAAGTCTCAGTCCAGCTCTGGTTGAGCTCAGTGTTACGGAGTTGGAGAAAAGCTGTAAAATAAGCTTAAATCAGCCCATCCAACATTTGAAAGGGCAAAAAAGAAAAGATGGCAGGCAGGGAGAAAAGAGGAGTGGGGAGAAGGAGGAGTGGTTCCAAAATCTGCTTAATTTATTCCTTTCCTCTTTGTCTTTGTTCCCTTGGCTCTCATCTCTTTCACTAAATCTGCAAGTAGAGCAAGAGGGGTGAATGGCCAAAATGGTAGCCATCTCTGCTGTTCTGGTTTTAAAGCCTCTAGACTTAGGCGGCCATTTTCCCTTGGATCATGGATGTCCAAAGTCATATTCTATTAGCTCAGCAGCACATGCAAAATAATAACCATAAACCCAGAAATGTGCTGTGGAATTTTCTCCAGCTCTCTTAACGAGCTTTGCAAAGTTCCTCTGTCAAGGAGAGTGGGGAATGTGTAATTTCAAACACATTTTTAATAGTTTCTCTTGGCTCCCTCTGAAGAAGAGGGAGGCATGCTGACGCGGCTCTCGGAGAGGCAGCAACTTTACAAGAGTAATGTTAAACGAATCACCCCGTGCTGGTCGCCCTTGGAAAGCAATGGGGGAGCTGCCTGGGAAACTACAGATTGTCAGGCAAAACGCAGCACCAGAGTCTGACGTGTGGCTCTGGAAGTCAAACCCATGTGGCCTATGGCGGGGACAAATGAAGACAGGCAGCTTCAAAGCTCCCCCATCCAAATTAGTCTCAGTTGCATCTGCTTTCCGGTCCTTTTACTTCTTATAACAAAGCAGGATTTTGAAAAACAGAAGAAAGAAGTAGCAAGCGTGGAAATGGTGGCAGGTTCCAGACCACCAAGAAGCATCAGTCAGGATGCCTGGCGTTCTTGGCTCTCGCCTGCTACAGCAGATAGATACCTAGTGCAGCCCAATGTCTTGGACATGCCGACTGGGACTCAGGAAGCCTGGAGATCAGGAGAGAGGAGACGCATGACTCCTGGGCTCTTCTTGCTTAAGAACCTCCCGTATGAGTCCATTGTCACATATCTATAAAGAACTCTCTGAGACTGGGCAATTTATAAAGAAGAGAAGTTTAATGGGTTCAGAGTTCCACGGGCTGTATAGGAAGCATGGTTGGGGAGGCCTCAGGAAACTTACAATCATGGCAGAAGGCGAAGGGGAAGCTGGCACGTCCTACATGGCTGGAGCAGGAGAGAGAGAGGGGGTGGGTGGGCATGCTACACATGTTTAAACGAACAGATCTGGTGAGAACTCACTCATTATCATGAGAACCGCAAGGAGGAATTCCGCACCCATGATCCAATCACCTCCCACCTGGCCCCGCCTCCAACACTGGGGATTACAATTCAACCTGAGATTTGGGTAGGGACACAAATCCAAACCATGTCACCCCTCCAAAAAAATTGACAAGAAAACCTTATACTAAGAGCAAGAACAGTCATGGGAAATGAAAACTCTATACTCTCCTACCTCTCTCCATTTCCAACCAGCATTTATAAGTAATTAGCCATATTTTCTTAACTGAATGTTAGAACTCACCATTTGAGAGCCAGTCAGAATATTCAAAATCGGGACTATTTTGAAAAATCCCCTGTGACTATAGTCACTGTAATAATAGAGGTTTACTTCACTGAATCTACTGAAGTAATTATAATTTTCAAATTAGGAAATGCCACCTTTATTGAAAAAAATTATATTTTTTATCTGCTAACTGATCATTAAAAAAGTGATTTCCTCATGTTCAATTTCAATGTATTACCTATTTGTAAGGAAGATAGAAGTTAGGGAGTGGGGTTTACTGATGCAGGGGCCTGGACACATGCTAAGGTTCATCTGTTCCCAGCCCCTCGTCAGAGAAATGACCTCAAAGAAATGACAAAATCAGTAGCTGGGAAACCCAGGGTCCCACTGCCAAGTGTAGTATTATTTCCACTACATTCTGCAGCCCGTTGTCTATCTGCTTCATCTGGGCCAGTTCTGTCATGAGGGGTTACTGGCCATCAACCCTTCCCTCTCCTTGAGTTTCCAGTGAAGACAGTAGGCTGCTTCTTTTACTCCCAAACCATCCGTAGCATTGCAGCCCAAGTGGGATCCTTGGGAAGGAAAATGCTAAGTGGAGTCTGGCTTCGGTACAAGTAGGCTAATCACAGCAAATGGCTGGTTGGAGCTCTGAGAAAGACATGAGCTCTGGGCAGAACTGTTTTCCTCCCCCAAGTCCTGAGTTTGTTGTCCCAGTCTCCTTTGGGTCATCTCTTTCTTCACTGACAAAAACATCTGGTTGTTTCAAAACTGAAATTTTCATGCATTTCAACTCATGCAGGAATGTTGAAAAGCTGTTCTGAAAAATATAGCTCCTCCCCGTGCCAAACCAGTTGGGCTGGAATGAACAACTGTTGTTATAAATCTCCGCTCCTGCCTTCTTCAACAGCCCCAGAAGGTACAAAATAGAATGTTTCATGAGACCAGCCAGACAGATTGAATCAGACCTGTCCAGAAGAGCGCTGGGCCTTAAGAGTATGGAAACACCCCTTTCTGTCTTCCCTCCTCCCACTCTTTTTCTTTCAGACAATTTCTGGGACTGCTGACGAGAGGAGGGCATGTCAGGGTTCTCTGTGTTCATAACAAATTCTTTTGTGTCTTTCAGTGGAAAAATATTTTATGACATGGCAGAGCAATTTCTTGTTCTTATGAGTGATTCACAAAGAAAACTCAGCGACCTAATGATGTGTGTTCTTGCCAAAGCCAAAGGAGGGAAAGGGATTAAAAAAAAAACTACCCAAAATCAAAAGGCTGAGACGAACCTTGGAAGTCACTTAAAATGCCAGGCCACCGTGCCCCTTGAGAACTCCCAGCAGTGGACCCTCCTCAACCACTGCCCGTTACTTCAAACCCATTACTCAGTTTTCCTTGTCCAGAGTGAAACACCCACATCAACATTCCACGCACAAAACATCTTGTCCGCTTGGTCTTTGCTTTCGTGTTTTATTCACTAGTCATTATTTCCCAGGAATGTGCATTCTCATCAAACTTGTCTATTGTAGCTCTTTGTTCTATAGATAATTAAGTGCTATAATTTCTGTCTGCAAAGTATCTGTCTGCAGATGACTTTGATTTTGCCACCACAGAGAGCTCATGCTTTGCAAGGCAGCCCATATCATTCACTGTTAAACAGCTGGAACTGCAAGGAAGGCCATTCTGTCATTGAACGAGTCTGTCTCCCTGCCTGTCCTGAAGAAGGAAGAATTCTTCTGCAAAAATGTCTTCCTCTTGATAAGACAGTCCTTTAAATATTTGTAGAGAACGCTCCCATATCATCAAACGATGATCCCAAGCTGCTCATCCATTTTTTTCAGTCATTTCTCATATTTTTCAGAACATACTCTGTTCAGTCTTCTTCCTGTGCGTTCATTCTAGTTCTTCTGAACCCTTCCATCTTCTTCATAGGAGTCTATGCCAACCTGAGTATCCTCCATTCTGTTTTTCTGTGATTTATTTTTGGAGAACAAATGGAAGACTTTACATCTCTTCTCTGTTGAGATTCATTCCATCCGTTTTAGCTGGTTATGAGATTGTTGACAGCATTTTGAATTTTGACTCTGTATTCTATAGTCCTGGCTATCTGTCTTGAATTTTTTTACTTGCATTGTTGACACAGTGGGCCCTCCCCTCTGCAGATTTTACATTCTTATATTCAACCAACCATGGATGGAAAATATTTGAAAAAAAGCAATAAAAAATAACCATTCAACAATAAAAGTAATACAAACAGAAAAACAATACAGCATGATAATAATTTACATAGCATTTCCATTGTATTTGGTATCATAAGTAATCTACAGATGATTTAAAGTATACGGAAGGGTGTGTGTAGGTTATGTGCAAATACTACGTTATTTTTTATCACGGACTTGCGCATCCTCAGATTTGGGTATGGAGAGGTCCTGGAACCAGTCCCTTGTGGTTATTTGTTATCTTTATGAAATGTATTTTGTGTCTTCATAAAAGTCACTGATGAAAAAGTTGAAGTTTTAGAAACTATTCCCTGGATGGTATCAGGCCAAGAATCAGTCTTCAGATTCAATTGTTCATCAGTTTCCAATCCAGCCCCTATTTCACCATACTTTCTATAAAAAGATTGTTAAATATTTCATCACAGGTTTTGCTGAAATTATTGCATAGCATGCCCACCACAGTTTTCTCATCAACCTGGAGATGCTGGCAAAAACGGGAGTAAATCTAGCATAGAGAGACTTCCCTATAGGAAGCTATGGTGGCTCTGCCAATAGAAATTTTCTTTTCTAAGTAGAAAAGAAACTTCTCGTAAACCCATTTGGTTAGCTGCCTTTGTTGCTGGCATCTTCCTTGGCTTCCCTTTGGCCCCTACACCCTGCTTTTTTTTCCAAGCAGGATCTTGCTCTGTCACCCAGGCTGGAGTTCTGAGGCATGATCATAGCTCACTGCAGCCTCAAACTCCTTGGCTCAAGCCATCCTCCCACTCAGCCTCCTGAGTAGCTGTGACTACGGGTGTGCACCTCCATGCCCGGCTAAGTTTTAAGTTTTTTGTAGAGATGGGGTCTCACTGTATTGCCCAGGCTGGTCTTGAACTCCTGTGCTCAAGTCATCCTCCTCCCTTGGCCTCCCAAAGCACTGAGATTACAGGTTCGTGAGCCACTGTGCCCAGCCTGGAACTCCTTCTAAATGACAGAGTAGTACCAAGATGCCTTTTATTGGCCATCAAAGAATTTACCTAATTCCTTTCCAGTATGACACCTCTATTTAATGGTAGCTTTCTGTGCCTTAACCCAAAAGAATGAGTAAAGGGAATTTGCAGTAACGCCAGTTCTTGGTGTCATCACATTGCCTGGGAGGCTCTTATTTTGCAGAGTTGACTCTTCTCTTCACATTAAACATTGTTTGTGCCTCTCTACTCTCCACCCACAACCACCTCCCCAACCCTACACTCTAACGTGGGCAAACATGGGAATGCCTGTGGCACGATGGGAATCTTCAATGTTCCCCAGGTCAGGCTTCTTTTAGCTAGAATTGAAATAGTCTCAAAGGATTTTTTGCCCTCAAAGGTAGTTTCTAGATGATGCTAACCTAAGTTAGAACAGTTAAGGTGTTTTTAATTGCTTGTTTGTTTTGTTTTAAGGATCTCATTCTGTTGCCAAGGCTGGAGTACACTGGTGCAATCAGCTCACTGCAACCTCCAACTCCTGGGCTTGAGTGATCCTTCCACCTTAGCCTCTTGAGTAATTGGGTTTACAGACATACCTGATGCCCAAAAGTTGTGATTTTTCAAAACCTCCACCTCTTCTTTTTCTCATTGCCTTTTCCAAGAGCCATCATCATGAGCAGCAAGCAGGAAGGCTCATTCATTCATTCATTCCTTCAGCAGAGTCATGATATACCTACTATATGCCAGTCCACAGTAGGCACACAGGATTCAGAGGTGAGCAGCGCAGGCAAGCCCTGCCCTCGGGTTGTTACCAGTCCAGCTAGGAAGACAGAAATTACACACATTAAAAACAACAGTGTGGGATGGAGGTGATGGGAAAGATGGCAGAATATAGTTCAGCTGAGAGGCTGGGGCAGTGAGCAGAAGGTAACCCAGGAAGGTGGTCACCTGAGTGTGTTCCAGAGGCTAAGCGAAGCCAGCTGCCCCTGGGGATGGTGCCAGAATGATGTGACCCCCAAACTCTTCTGAATGCCCCCAGGGTTGAGGGTTTGTCTGCATCTTAGAGGGAATCTAACACGGTCTCATTTCATAGCCCATCTCAATTTAAACTCCGGGGCTTCACAGCTTTTGTTTCTCTACAGAATATTTACCTAACTGTGGACTTATTTATTTTTTGGAGGAAAGCGTCTGTAGCACTTCCATTTCCTTGCTGCCGTTGCCAGATCTCCCCACCGAAACTCCCCTTCCTCTTCAAAACACCGGTGATGCCCAGAAGTGCCCTGAAGTCACCTTTTATAATTAGACTTTCTGACTTCTATCCCAAGGGCAGTGGATTTAAGAAACGAGAGCTGGGAAATGTGTTTTTGATGACCATAACCAAGGCTTCGTTTATATGGCCTGACAGCCTCAATGGAGTGCACTGTGCTTCTAACCCCCTCACTGGGGGCGTCAAGGTCTCCTGCGCTGGCACGGAGATGCCCAGGACAGAAGAAAGAAAGGCGAAAAGGAATTTTACTAGAGGACTTTTCTCAGATTTGTCTGTCTTTGCTCTTGATCTGCTTAGGCAGGGGCTGCTCGGATCCTAAGTGCAGTCTTCCACTCCTCTGGGTCTGGTCCCTGCCCCAGACCCCTCCCCTTAATCAGACAAGGTGACTCGTGCAGACTGTGGCTGGATGGCCACTCTATCGCCTCGCCAGACATCCTTGAATTCCTCTTTCTCAGACCATCCCAGGGCTCGTTCACTCCAGAAACACCCAAAACAGGAGTGAGAAGCTTTGCACAGAGACCCGGAGCTGCAGAGTCACAGAACGCGTCTGCAAACGTGGAAAATTTCTCTTTTGCACTCTCCCTAAACATTTGACAAGAATTAAAGTTTCCCCCAGGGGAACCAATTTCACAGATTGAAACCAAACTTTTTTCCTTCTTATATGGTCTCTCTCTGTGTCTCTGATTGGAAAGAAATGATTTCCTCTGAAATAAAGCCGCTTGTGCTGGGAGTGCAGTGGTAAACACTGCCTGCCTAGAATGCCCCCGGTTTAAATTAGGGTGCTGCGGCCAGGCCCGTGTTTACTGTTCTGAATGCTTTTCAGAGCTGTCACAAGCCATATCCTACCGTGGCACCAAGGCCTGGCCAAGGCAAAACCTGTTTTCCCTGGAAAAATAATAAAATGCGGAGCTGGGTTCTTTTAAAATGGCTTCTGTTTCACAATTCCAGTTGACTTTTCTGTTGGGAAATGATTCCCCATTAGACCTTCAAGGTGGAGGAAGGGGCGGTGAGGCAGGCAGTGAGGACAGGGAGGGGGGTGGAGGGGCAGAGGAAGGCAGAGAAGGCCCCCTTTACACGCTGTGCTCTCTCTCTCCTCTGCCCTGGAGCCAGGCTGGCTTACGCTGAGCCCTTCCTGACTGGGCTGGGCTCACCTTGTCTGACAGTGTGGGACAATCAAGGCACCGCAGAATCTACGTTCAAACAAAGAGCAGCAGTTGTCCCCTGTCTGTTCTTATGCAGCTCTGTCTGAGCAGGGCTCTCTTCAAACAGGGACAGGGGCCAGCATCACTAGACAGAATCTACATCTGTAATGAAGCCGAGCTGCCACTGCATGTCAGCAGCTGGTGTCATTTTAAAACCATGGGGATGGGCCAGGGAAAATCCCAGGCCTCCTGGGGCAAGTCAGCTTCCAGCAAAACAAAAAATGGAAATGAGGGGCATGGGGCTGGGGAGGAGATGGGCAGGAGTCCACAGAGCAGAGATGCACAGCCATAAATATGCATGTCTGGCGATGCGCATTGCAAATTGAATTCTAACGCACATACACAGGGTATATTGTAGCATGTTTATGACTATCCCAGAAAGGGTGGGGAGCTCAAACACACATTTGGAATTTTCATTGGAAACACATGTGCAATTAACAAAAATGAAGGCATATCTTAGAAGAATTAAACCTGCACCTAAGCACTGGGCAAGCTGGCTTATTTCAATTTGTTCTGTCGGGGAGCATTGTAGCACCCTCCTGATGTGGTGCTGGCGGTGCAAGTCGAAAAGGCTTTGGGACACCTTTAGCCCTAAGGCAGGCTTTCCAGAGTCATGCTACCTACGGCTACAGCAAAGGATGCTGGGCCCAGCCTTTTATATTTAACACCCCATGAGTCTCCAGTTATCCAGTTTGGAAAAGCGATTTAGAGAGAATGGACTTATTTTAATTTTAAACTTTTTGTTTCTCAAATTGAACACATCGGTGTGACCAACCTCTTGGCCATGGAAAAGAATGTTAGTAGCGCCCGGAAATCTCACTCAACTTCTTTTGCAGGTATCACCTTCTCCTTCTTATTCATTACATTTTATTATTTATTTATTTATTTATTTATTTATTTATTTATTTATTTATTTTTAGTTTTGGTGGGTATGTAGTTTTTCTTGTTAGCTACTGAAGATGAGGGTGATTTATCTTGTGCCAGAACTTCAGGGCAAAGCCAACTCAAGTCCCCAGTGCTGTGACGTGCCAGGCCCATGCTATCCTCAGCAGCAGTCTCGGCTTCACTTCCCTGACTGTGCCTCCAGCCTCCCAAGGCTCCCAGATGTTACCCAGTCTTCAGGGACAGACTCAAATACCATCTCCCTGCAAGCTCTCCAGATCTCTTCCCTCCCAATTCCAGTGGCACTTGGAGTTCGTTCATTCACTCATATGTATTGAGAGTCAACCAATTCCAGAATGTTTACTCTCAAAGAATTTAGCACCATCTATGGGGAGATACACAAATGGTGATGATGCACTGGGCAAAAAGACAAATAACATGCTATCATCACTGCCAGGACTGGAAAGTACAGAAAGTGAGAGGGCATCCAAAGTGGAGCACTTCTCTCGGTCTCAAGAGGTTAGGGCTTAAGACCAGCCTGGCCAACACGGTGAAAAGCCATCTCTACTAAAAACACGAAAATTAGCCACCTGGGATTATAGGCGGGCCCCTATAATCCCACCTACTCAGGAGGCTGAGGCACAAGAATTTCTTGAACCCAGAAGGTGGAGGTTGCAGTGAGCCGAGATCATATCACTGCACTCCAGCCTGGGCGATGGAGTGAGAGATTCTGTCTCAAAATAAAAAAAAAAAAAAAAAAAAGAAAAAGAAAAAGAAAAAGATGTTAGGGCTGCTTCCGAAAATGAGAGGAGCCTCAGCAGGGATGAGGTTCTAATTCAGAGCTGTCTAGGTGAAGCGGCCAGTGATAAGGAGAATAGAATTCAAGGCAGTGTGAATAACATATGCAAAAAGAGGAAAAGACTGGGAGGTGAAGTTGGAGAGATTAGCTGGGATTAGATCATGAAGATATGTCCATTTGTGCTCTGGGTGACTATGCATATCAGTTTGCCCTAGGAGAGACTCTATTTGCACCCGTGGTCTCAGCATAACTATTATCGTCTTCCCTCCTTGACATTCAGTAAAGATTGGTTTGGCTGGGTGCAGTGGCTCACGCCTGTAATCTCAGCATTTGGGAGGCTGAGGCAGGAGAACTGATTGAGCTCAGAAATCTGAGGCTGCAGTGAGCTATGATCACACCACTGCACTCCAACGTGGGTGACAGAACAAGACCCATCTCTTAAAAAAAAGTGATTGGTTTAGACAACTAATGATCTGTCACCCCAGTTAATCCATGCCAAGGTATTTAAACTTAATCCTGAAGATAGGTCCAAGGAGCCAGTGAAATGTTTCCAGAAGGAAAGAAATATGATCAACATTTGCATTTTAGGAAGATTATTTTGGCCACAATGGAAGAAAATAATGCTGGAGGCAAGAGATGTTTTAGGAGATTATTGTATTCATCTGAGGTAGAGATGATGGTAGTCAGGATTAAAATACTCACAGTGATAATGGATAGATTCAAGATAAATGATAACTATTGAGAGAGAGGAATCACAAAGACTTGGTGATTTCACTTACTCTATGTTCATTAGCTGTTTATATATGTTACTGCCTTCTAAGATTTAGATCTAGATTCTGCTGGTAGCCTGGTGCTCAGATTCCAGGAACACAGAACCCTTGCAAGAGCTGGAAGAAGAAGGGAATGAGAGCAAGCTCCAGTGCGGTGTCTTCCCTGTCTGGAAAGCTTTCCTGTGCTGAGTAGACTCCCAGAAAATGGCTCGGGTTGAGTCCAAGGTCATGGCTGGGGCGGGGTAGTACTGGTTTGGAGTGTTAGAGACAGCGTGGTAGCAATGGCGTTCTCCCCAAAGATCTCACCCTTTGACTAGGAGGTGGGTTTGCATCCTGTAGCGCTGAGGAATGTTACAGGCTTGTGAGTTACATTTTAAAAAGTATTTTATCAACACTTCTAGAGTGGAACAAACTCCAGTCAATGCCACATGTGTTTTCCATGTGCGTTCCAAGTGTAGAGAGTAACCAAACAACTCTGTATTGAACTTGTCAGAATATAATAAAAAATTCCGCTAATTACTTCAGCATGAAGCCTACTGAACACTCGCCCTTAATCATCAGAAGCAGGTCCTATTAGTGAGCACCTTGGCTCAATAACACCTCTTCATTGTATTTCTTGGATAACTGCAAAAGCTTATCTTTCACTGAAAGTTTTTCTCATTTTTGGATCCTTTATCCCCATAATAGTCATCATTACTAACGACATCAAGGGTTCAGTGCTGGGAAAAGTACCATGCCAAGAAATACCTGAAATGGGAATGGACATTCATGTTGGAGCAGTGGTTTTTGCCAGAAATTGAACTCTAGCAATGAATTGAATTTTCTAGGCTGCCGATTTCATTGCCTGAAAGTGCAGCAAGTATAAAACTCTGCCAGTGTGGACATGCTATTTAGCACGTTTGCTTTATCTCTGAGAGGCCAATAATAATGACAGAACAAAGTTAAAGGAGCTTTGAGCCTAGGAGGAAAAATTAAAAGGTTTGTAACATTTACAAAGAAAAACAATTATTTCTCTTGATCTTTCTCATCTCTTGTTTCAGCTCCCTTTAAGCATCTATACGATCTGGAAAAAAAAAAAGAAAAGAAGAAAGAAAGTGAAAGCAGTGAAAAGAAATAGTAAGTTCTCAAGTACAGAAAAGGCATAATTATTTATATGGATATGAGAGAGTTACAGGGCAGAGTCTGTAAATGTTTATATTTGGTTTTAAAATGAAATATGGTAAGTTCCATTTACTATTCAAAAATCCAAATTTACAAAACAGATTTTTTTTGTTATTGTTGTGAGTGGGAAGAGGAGGTGGAAATGGTTGGGATAGGAGTTAATACATATTGCAAAAAAAAAAAAAAATCCTTTATTTTGCAAAATGATTCACTGAAAGCTTCTCTTAAATAATAGCTCTGCTGGTGCATTTAATTTACCAAAAAAATCAATTTTAAACAGAGTTTTGGAATAAAGTCTGTGTTAAGCAGTGGAAAGATTGCAGGCATTTAAAAATAAAAACAGACTGGGGTGAATATTCAAGTAAAGTTGCATTTTGTTAATAGACTCTTCCTAGGCAAGTGCAAGGATGAGGGCCTAAAATTGTGATGGGAGGGTCAGTGTAAGGGGAGAAACTTGAAGGAGTAAATTAGGTAGGATTGGGGTAAGAGCACCAACTTATACTTAAAAATTGGATATAATATAATCTAAGGAATGAATTATAATATGAAACCTTGCTTCAGTAAAAGTAAGTTTAAAGATTTCTAGACCAGGTGCGGTGGTTCACGCCTGTAATCCCAGCACTTTGGGAGGCTGAGGCAGGCAGATCACCTGAGGTCAGGAGTTTGAGACCAGCCTAGTAAACATGATGAAACCCTATCTCTATCGAAAACACAAAAAATTTACCAGGCATCCTGGTGGACGTCTGTAATCCCAGCTATTCAGGAGGCTGGGGCAGGAGAATTGTTTGAACCTGGGAGGTGGAGGTTGCAGTGAGCTGAGATCACACCATTGCATTCCAGCCTGGGTAACAGAGCAAGACTCTGTCTCAGGAAAAAAAAAAAAAAGTTTTCTAGGTCAAGATGATCCTTGCATTTAAGCTGGCAGGTAATTTCCTTTCTCCTTCCTAATTCCCACTGAAACAAATGAATAAATATGCAACACAGAGGTCTGCATCAATATTTACCTGGTTTCTACAAAAGCAAGTATGTCAATTAGAAAAGAGCAAAAAGTGGAGACAGAGTTGACCCTGATGGCTTCAGGCTGGTATTCCCGGGAAGACTGACAAGTGTACTTGAAAGGTAACATAAATAAAATAAAATAATTTACATTTGTCATTTGGATCTAAAAGCTTAGATTATGTTAACAGTAATTGGGAGTTGGGAGATGCGAGATAAAAGACTGTTAAATGTCTTGTTTTACATAATGGGAGGGGAGAACAGTGAATAGATATAATTTCTTGCTTAATTATGATCAAGAATTTAGGCTTGACTTTTATTGAAAGGCAACTTTTTATAGAACAAACAAAGGAAGAGAGAGAGAGAAAAGAATTACAGCATAAATCAAGTCAGTGGGAAAAAGCAGTCTTTCTATTGATTGTTTCTATTAATACAGAGATAATTTGGGAGGAAAGACTGAAACTGAAAATCACAAGCAAATACCTTGGGGCTGGTAAGCATACAACACAGAGCTACATGTCCCTTTGCTAGCTTAATGTGCCAATCAGTTTTTGGATCTACAGGGGTGGGTAGAATTGAATAGAAGTGAAGAGATACATGTCCCTTTTCTAGCTTAACGTGCCAATCAGGTTTTGGATCTACAGAGGTGGGTACAATTGAATAGAAGTGAAGAGCTAAAAGGCTGCCTACACAAAATTTGAGGTCTGTTGAGAGAAAGAGGTCAACTTAGCAAGTTAAGAGAACAGTTCCCTGTGGAAAAAGGTGACTTCTGAGTGATCTGTAAGGCCAGGATGATCAAAGAACTTTTAGGAGGAGATTCACCTCATTTGATAATACATTGATTGCTTGGCTATAATTCATTATTCATTACCTCAAGTCTTCAGAAAAGACTTTACAGAAGGTTTGGAGGTTAAAAAAAAAAAAGCTTAGTATAAGGTTTGAGGTTAGGTATGGTAGCTCATGCCTATAATCCTAGTGCTTTGGGAAGTTGAGGCAGGAAGATTGCTTGAAGCCAGGAGTTCAAGTCTGGCCTGGGCAACATAGCAAGATCCCATCTCTAAAAAAAAAAAAAAAATTGAAAAAAAGAAAAAAAGATTAGCCAGGGGTGGTGGTGTGTGTCTGTATTTCAAGCTACTAGGGAGGCTGAGGTGGGAGGATCAGTTGAGCCCAGGAGTTAGAGGCTACAGTGAGCTATGATGGTGCCACTGCACTCCTGGGAGACAGTGAGACTCTGTCTTAAAAAATAATAATAAGCAAATAAAAAAACAGGCTTAGAGTGATTAGGAGGTTGGGGGGGCGGTATGAGAAAAGGGAATAGGGAACACATCTGGGCCAGAATGAAGCTGCAGGGATCATGCTATGGGAATCAATGCTAGAGATGTTCAGAATGGAAGACACAAACATTCAGAAGCAAAATTCTCCATGAAAATGTAAGCCCCTGCAATCTCGGAGAGGGCGTTCAATTTCTTATTGAATACAGTTGAGAGAGTCAATAGTTTTGTTCATTTTGTGTTTAGGTATCGAGGGGCCATGTGACTTCTGGGGGTATACAATAGAATATCTGTATTATTAGAGTTAAAAAGATAAATCTATCAAAAAGTAATATGAAAAATAGCCACAAACCATTAAATAAGATAATAGAATTTAGATCAAATAAAGCAGTTATCACATTGAATGTATATAGTTAAACTTGCTATTAGGTCAGGCAAAATGACTCACATCTGTAATCTCAGTGTTTTGGGAGGCCAAAGAGGGAGAGTCACATGAGGCCAGGAGTTCCAGACCAGCCTGGGCAAAATCGCAAGACCCTGTCTCTAAAACAAATAAATAAATAAATAAAAATCTGGGCATCGTGGCACATTCCTATAATCCTAGCTACTTGGGAGGCAGAGGATAGGTTCTGGCCAGGAGCTTGAGGTTACACCGAGCTATAATTGCTCCACTGCACTCCAGCCTGAATGATAGAATGAGACCCTGTCTCTAAAAACAAAAACCAACAACAAAAACAAACAAAACAAACAAAAACCCTTGCTATTAAATGACAAGACAGAGGCTTGCGCTTCATGGAAGGATGTAATAGGTCATAATAGCCCAATGCTCAGGCTGCAATAACTAAAGAAGAATCCCAAGATTTTCCAAAATTATATTTTTAAAGACATAGGAGAATTGTGGAAACAAAGAGACTAGATGAGTTGAAATTCTAATTGTGAAGTGAAAATTGTGAAGTGAACTTGCAATTACTAGCCCTTTCCTTTGCTAGATGAATGGGCCAATTTGGTTAAAAAAGAGACTACTATATGCTGTTTACAAGAGACATACTTTAAATACAATACTGTTTATGAGAGACTTATTGATAAGGACACAGGAAAATGGAAAAATAAAAGGATGAGAAAAGATATGTCATGCAAACACTAAACAAAAGTTAGTTGATACAGCTCTATTAATATCACATGATGGGACTTATGGAAAGAAATCTTAATAGAGACAGAGTTTTCATAATAACAGAGGTAATTCATCAAGGAAACATGATAATTTTAAATTTGTATGCACCTAACGTAGTTAAAATATATACAGCAAAAGTTCATAGATCCAGAAGTAGAAATTGGTAATCCACAATTATAGTCAGAGATTTTAATACATCATTCTCAGCAATTGATAATAATAAAGAAAAAATATTAATAAAAACATGGAAGATCTGAATCTGATTCACAAGTATAGAGCATCACACTCAATAACTGCAGAACATTTTTTTTTTTCAAGTTTATATGAAACTTTTTTTTTGAGACAGAGTCTTGCTCTGTCATGCAGGCTGGAGTACAGTGGTGTGGTCTCGGCTCACTGCAAGTTCTGCCTCCTGGGTTCATGCCATTCTCCTGCCTCAGCCTCCCAAGTAGCTGGGGCTACAGGCACCCATCACTACGTCTGGCTAATTTTTTTTTATTTTTAGTAGAGACGAGGTTTCACCATGTTAGCCAGGATGGTCTTGATCTCTTGACCTTGTGATCCACCGACCTCAGCTTCCCAGAGTGCTGGGATTGCAGGCGTGAGCCACTGCGCCCGGCCTACATGGAACATTCACCAAAATAGAGCCTATACTAGATCAGAGTGTAAGCCTCCCAAAATTTCAAAGACTCAGAACATAAAGAAAATGTTCTTTGACTACAGTAGAATTAAACTTGAAATCAATAATAGAAAAATAAGTAGAAAATCCACAACTTCAATAATACATGTATTAGAAAAGAAGTCATAACAGCAGTTATAAAATATTTTCAAAACTTATGGAATGCAGTTTCTGACCAAAGGGAAATTTATACTTTTGATTGAATAGGGTAGAAAAAGAAAAGTCGAAAATCAATGATTTCAGTCTCCTTTCTGAGAAACTAGAAAGTGAAGAGCAAATTAAAACCAAATAGGAAGAAGGAAAAATAAAGCTAAAGCAGAAACCCATGAAAGAGAAAGCGAAGATTATTCCTAATAGCCCCAAATGGAAACAATTCAAATGTTGATCAGTGGAAGAAAGGATATATAAACTGCAGTTTGTTCTTACTGTGAAATATTATATAGCAATGAAAAGGAATGATTTCTGCTACATGCAACAACATGATGAAATTCACATATGTAATGCTGAAAAAAATAAACTAGAATGAAATTAGTCCATACTGTGTAATTCAATTTAAAAGAAATGTAAAATCAATCAAAACT
The DNA here is from genome assembly GCF_043159975.1 of Macaca nemestrina. Classification (NCBI taxonomy): domain Eukaryota; kingdom Metazoa; phylum Chordata; class Mammalia; order Primates; family Cercopithecidae; genus Macaca; species Macaca nemestrina. The sequence goes on along the minus strand of NC_092133.1, from coordinate 116,448,196 downwards.
AACCTAAGGTAACAGGAGTTAGAATGATGTTTTTCTTGGAGGGTTTTTGACAAGGAGGGTGTGGTACACATGAAGAGGCCTGATTCTTCCTTCAGCTGCAAGGAGTGCTGTCAACCAACAGCCATCAGCAGTCATTGACCTAGGGATTGCGTCAGCAACAGAGACATGCCTTGACCAGGGTGACGCACTCTTCCAGAGGCAGTTTACAGCTAACAACAGATCCAGGTGGGGGTATAAAGACAAAGGACTGGCCATTTTGGACAGTCACCTGTCCATTGGACAGGACAATTCATCGGACGCTTTCAGCTCCAGAGCTTTCTGTGGGTTTGGCTGAGGCTGAGGGTCCTGCATGATACCTTGACATTTTCTACCCAGGACTGCTTCCTTCCCTCATGATCAACAGGTATTGATCATGATTATTCAATAACAAATATTCTGGACACAAAACAGTCTCAGAGTCTGCTTCCAAGAGAACCCAATCTAAAATATGGTGTTAGATGGGATCCTGCTTGGGTGCTGGAAATGTTCTATAATTTGACTTGAAAGGTGGATACACAAGTGTATGAATATGTAAAACTCCATTTAATTATACATTTAAGATTTGTTCACCTTATGTAAATTGTACTGAAGAAAAAAGAAAAAAATGGCAAAGACTCAAATTGAGATTTTAAATGACTATATGGTCTTTTTAAAAAGACACACCTAGAAGATGTAGCAAACAAGATATATTACCAACATTTTGGAAGCAGGTAAATGCTGACTAACTCTAGAGAGAAAGTCAAAATCTAAGCCTATGAGCAAAGAAACCAATAAGGAGTAAGCCAGTTTCTACGCATAGCCCCAGAAAAGCTCACCGATTCTAGGTGTCAGGTTATGAAGACAAGAGTGTAGATGTGGCTGGAGTTGGAAAGGTTGGTTGAAAGGCCTTACACCAAGCAGTTAGTCTCCTGAATCCTTCCTTGACCCCATACTGCTGTGTCACGACTTCTCCCCAATTTTAGCAGCCTGAACTTGGTACACAGCAGAAGCAGAAAAGTGAGTGTGAGGTGCCTGCCCAAGCCCTTGGGAGCCCATCTTTTGCACCAGTGTGCCCTGAATGTGGGACGTGGGGTCAAAGGAGACTATTTTGGAGTTTTAAGATTTAATGACTGCCCTGCTGGGTTTTGGACTTGAGTGGAGACTACAGCCCCTTTCTTTTGGCCAATTTCTCCCTTTTGGAACAGGAATGTTTACCCAAAGGCTATACCCACATTGTAACTTGGAAGTAAGTAACTTGTTTTTTATTTATTTTACAGGCTCATAGATAGAAGGAACTTGCCTTGTCTCAGATGAGACTTTGAACTTTTGAGTTAATGCTAGAATGATTTAAGACTTTGGGAGATTACTGGGAAGGTATGATTGCATTTTGCAATATAAGAAGGTCATGAGATTTAGGAGGGGCCTGGTAGAAGCTGTTTGGGTCATAGGGGCGGATCCCTCATGGCTTGGTGCTGTCCCTGCAATGGTGAGTAAGTTCTCATGAGGTCTGGTTGTTATCAAGTGTGGCACCTCCCCATCCCTTGCTCCTGCTTTTGCCATGTGACCTGTCTTCTCCTGCTTCACCTTCGTCCCTCCTTGTAAGCTTCTTGAGGCCTCCCCAGAAGATGAGCAGATGCTGGCACAATTCTTCCTGTATAGCCTGCCCAACTGCAAGCCAATTAAACCTCTTTTCTTAGAAGTTGCCCAGTCTCAGGTATTTATGTATAGTAATGAAAAAATAGCCTAATATAGTGCCATATTGAAAATAGGCAGATCAAATGAAAGTTAACATCTTCAATAGTGAGACCTCTAGTCCTCTCCCTTCACTGGGGTCTCAGAATACCCAGTCAGTGTTATTCTCTAGCAGAAGATTCATTGATTTCTTTTTAAGGGAACTGACCAGCCCAAATGAAAAGGTCTCATTCTTTATTTCTGACTGCAAAATAGTGCTGTGTTTTTGGCACTCAAGCTATTGACTTTCAGCAGGACCCAAGTGAGTCAAGTCAACCAGGCTATTGGTTCTCGACATTCTGCACATTGCCTGGGGAGCTTATAAACTATACCTCAACCTCTCCTCATGGCTTCACCTCCTCTGGGTTTCTCACTGTATTTGGGAGAGTGCTCAAGGCAATTTAATTAGAATGTCAAAATATTTGCTGAGTGCAATTGACATCTGGGTTATACCTACATGAAGAAAACAGCAACATTTTAAAAGAGGAATATTTTTAAAATCAATAAAATTACAATGATGTTAAATGCACTCTGATTTTATATGTAAATCCTCATAGAGATTTTTATCAAAATCAGTCAAATGATGTTAAATTTTACCCCAAATAATAAAAATAAAAGGCAATATTTTTAAAAACTATTGAGGTATAACTAAATGTAGTGAAATGCACAAATCTTGGGTGTACAGCTCAATAAGTATTTTCATATGTATAAACCTATACAACCACAATCCAGATCCAGTTATAGAACATTTCCAACATTCCAGAAGGCTTCCTTGCACCCCTCTCAGTCAGTAAATCCAACAAAAGGCAACTATCTCCTGACCTCTATTACCATAGATTGGTTTTGTTTATTTTGAATTTCTTGTTAATGTAATCAATTAATACAACTGATAACATTAATAAGATTAACCTTTTAATCTTTTGTGTGTGGCTTTTATTCAACATTATGCCTGTAAGATTCATTGGTATTGCAGCATGTAGCAGTAGTTTATTATTTTCATTGCTTCCCAGTGCTCCATTTCATGAATATACCAACATTTTAAAAAATAAATTCTTCACTAGTGGTAAACATTCGGGTTGTTTTCTGATTTTTAGCTATCATACTCATGCGCATGTCTTTTGGTGAAAGTAAATATTCATTGTTACTAGAGGGAAAGCCAGGAGGGTTAATGTTGGGTCATAGAGTATACAGTACAACCTACAAAGAACTCAAACAAATTTACAAGAAAAAAACAAACAACCCCATCAAAAAGTGGGCAAAGGATATGAACAGACATTTCTCAAAAGAAGACATTCATACAGCCAACAGACACATGAAAAAATGCTCATCATCACTGGCCATCAGAGAAATGCAAATCAAAACCACAATGAGATACCATCTCACACCAGTTAGAATGGCAATCATTAAAAAGTCAGGAAACAACAGGTGCTGGAGAGGATGTGGAGAAATAGGAACACTTTTACACTGTTGGTGGGATTGTAAACTAGTTCAACCATTATGGAAAACAGTATGGCGATTCCTCAAGGATCTAGAACTAGATGTACCATATGACCCAGCCATCCCATTACTGGGTATATACCCAAAGGATTATAAATTATGCTGCTATAAAGACACATGCACACGTATGTTTATTGCGGCACTATTCACAATAGCAAAGACTTGGAATCAACCCAAATGTCCATCAGTGACAGATTGGATTAAGAAAATGTGGCACATATACACCATGGAATACTATGCAGCCATAAAAAAGGATGAGTTTGTGTCCTTTGTAGGGACATGGATGCAGCTGGAAACCATCATTCTTAGCAAACTATCACAAGAACAGAAAACCAAACACCGCATGTTCTCACTCATAGGTGGGAACTGAACAATGAGATCACTCGGACTCAGGAAGGGGAACATCACACACCGGGGCCTATCATGGGGAGGGGGGAGGGGGGAGGGGGGAGGGGGGAGGGATTGCATTGGGAGTTATACCTGATGTAAATGACGAGTTGATGGGTGCAGCACACCAACAAGGCACAAGTATACATATGTAACAAACCTGCACGTTATGCACATGTACCCTACAACTTAAAGTATAATAATAATAATTAAAAAAAATAAATTAAAAAAAAAAAAAAAAAAAGAGTATACAGTACATATGTTTAGCTTTAATAGACACTGCCAAACAGTTTAGAAACATCTGTTCTAATTTACATTCCCACCAGCAGTATTTGAGAGCTCTAGTTGCTCCGAATCCATACCACCACTTTATGTTGGTATGGATTCTTTATGTTTATTCGTTAGTTTTACCCATTCTGGTAGATATGAAAGTAGATGTGTTACTTTCATTACTTTTTTTTTTTTTTTTTGAGACAGAGTCTCACACTGTCGCCCAGGCTGGAGTGCAGTGGCACGATCTCTGCTCACTGCAAGCTCCGCCTCCCAGGTTCATGCCATTCTCCTGCCTCAGCCTCCCGAGTAGCTGGAACTACAGGCGCCTGCTACCATGCCCAGCTCATTTTTTGTATTTTTAGTAGAGATGGGGTTTCACCTTGTTAGCCAGGATGGTCTCGATCTCCTGACCTCATGATCCGCCCACTGTGGCCTACTTTTATGACTTTTAATAGCAAAAACTGCAATTACTTTTGCACCAATCTCATACAAGCTGTTAAAATTAATCATACAGTCACAGAAATTGAACGTCTGGGGCTTTACTGCCAGAACACAGAAGTTATTATAATAGCATAGAATTAAATATACTTCAGTAAATGACAAAAGTGGTCTTTCACATTAGTAGGGAAAGAGTGGATTGGCCAATGAATTGTGTTTATAATCAGTTAAAAAAAAAAAAAAAGGAAAGTGAAATGATTTTGTTTCTTTTTCAATGGTTAATTGATGAAGAGTTAATGACAGCTGGGCATCCTACATCAAGGTTGGTAATCTTGACTACTCCCAGTATCTCTATTGGTAAATAAAATATGGTTGAATTCGTTGTCTGATAAGATCAGCTCAAATGTTCTATAGTCAGTCTACACTGAGATGGTTGCTGCTTTTGTTTGTCTTTTTCAGAACTCAATTAAGCAGTGGCATTTGGTAAATCAAAATAGAAAGACAAAAGTAAAAATAAACTTGTCTGGCTTCCTCTCTTGAAAGCAGAGGAAAGATGACTGAGATGGGCCCATTCTAAGTCCCGAGGGCCTGAGGGACTCCTGGAGCTTTTTGACATGCACTGTTTGTTTTCAATGGGAAATTACTCAAAATGTAATAAGGAAATATTTTGCTGAGTAAATAGATTCGTTTACATCTTGTGGCATGGACGGTTAGAAAGAATCCTGGCCTTTTAGCTCACTTGGCTGAAATCCCCAGTCAAAGAGAGGGATTTCTCTTTTCACCAGTATTTCTGTCTTTCCAAGGGGTTCTTCCTCCTCCTCCTTTTGAAATTAGATATTTTCAGACACTTGAAATCCAGGGAGGGAAAAGAGACTTTATTCTACTGTGACGGGGAAGAAAATTATTAATGTTTTGTGGTCTCAGCCTTTCCCGTACCTCCCTCTGCCTCTCTAGAGATAATTATAGCTTTGTCAGCTCAGAGCTCAGGGTTTTATAATGCAGAACTGAGTTAATGGTGAGCCAGAGACACCACTGGACAAGTGGGACATAGGGATTACATTGGAAAGAACGAGATTATTCATGAGAAAGAAAGCTGGAGAGGAAAGGGAGGATGAATGGAGGGATAATGGGAAGTAGCAGGACTTGGCCATGGAGAGGTTTGGATTAGGAGATGAGAGGAGGGAAAAAGAGGTTTGTGGGGTCAGTAGCAATTTCTGTGGTGAGTTTTGAGAGTGGAGGAGACCCATAGAGAGGATGCGGCATGATTTACTGTGCACTAAAAGTGTAGTTCCGTCCACATTTCTTGGCGATTTTCTCCCTAAGTAAGAGTTGGAACTGATTTAATGTGTATTTTCCTTTAGAGTGCAGTTCTTTGAATTAAAATGTATGTGCTGAGGCTAGGCCTGGAGTGGGGGTGGGGGGTCCTAGTTGTATTTCGGTTACACCATAAGAGCCAAAGCTTGTATCACTCTTGGCCTTTTCCTCTCACTTCCCTCCTGGCCTTGCCCCATCTTTTTGCCTCGCAGGAAGGATCTCCTATTTCTTGTCCACTGGCTGTCTCTCTGCAGCACACTGCCTGCCACTGATTTCTCAAATGCTAATAAGGTACAGATGCATCTTTTAAAATATCAATTTAAAATACCATCAATGTCACCTCATCTTTGTCCTCATTTGTAGTCTCTGGAAAAAATCATGAGTTTGGAAATGATTATTCCTTTCAAAATGACTTCAGGATCCCCCTATCAACTGGCTATTCACAGACATAATGATATCCCTTTGAATGACAAAATCCATATGTATTAGTTGATTCTCATGCTGCTAATAAAGACATACCCGAGACTGGATAATTTATAAAGAAAAAGAAGTGTAATGGACTCACAGTTCCACGTGGCTGTGGCTGGGGAGACCTCACAATCATGACAGAAGGCAAAAGGCACGTCTTACATGGCAGCAGGCAAAAAGAGAATGAGAACCAAGTGAAAGGGGTTTCCCCTTATAAAACCATCAAATTTCGTGAGACTTACTCACTACCATGAGAACAGTATGGGGGGAAACTGCCCCCATGATTCAATTATCTCCCACCAGGTTCCTCCCACAACATGTGGGAATTATGGGAGCTACAATTCAAGATGAAATTTTGTTGGGGACATAGACAAACCATATCACCATGTCTACAGTGAAAATGTTCAATACCACGTCCTTGCTATCTCATATACCCTTTCCTTGCCTCCAAACACTATTCCAGTGCTGTGGATAGCAAGACAGACTGAAAAAAAAAATCCTGCTGTCATGGTGTTTACAATCTAGTGGAGTTATATATATATATATATAGTTTTTAATAATGGGAAGAGCTAAAGAAGGTGGTGGGCAGGAAGGTGTCTTCCAGAGTGATTGGAGAAGACTGAGTTAGGGAAATGATTTCAGAGAGATTATGGGCAGAACGGGGAAGATCATGCAGAGCCTGGTAGGTTAAGATGAGGACTTGGGTTTTTATGATACTTTATGTGAGATGGGAAGCCATTGGAAGGATTTGTGCAGAGAAGGTACATAATGTGACTTAAATTTTAATAGGATCACTTTGACTTCTGTTTTGAGAATAGACTGAAAGCAAGGAAAGACACAAGGAGACAAGTTATGAAGCTTTATAGTAATCTAGATGAGAGAGGATGGAAGCTTGCACCAGGGTAGTAGCTGTGGTTGTGTTGAGAAAACAGATTCTAGCTTATTTTTAAGGAACAGCTGATGTGATTTGCTGACAAGCTGGATTCAGGATGTGAAAGAAATAGAGGAATCAAGGATGGTTCTAGGTTTTTGGTAGGATAAATTTGCTATTAACTAAGAAAGGGAAGACTGTGGATGGAGCAGGCTTAGATGGAAATATCAGGAACTCAGTTTTGGACATACCAAGTTTAATAAGACTTCTAAATGGAGATATTGGGTAGGCACTTGTATAGATAAACTCAGGCAGTAGTTTGGGCCATCAAAGTAGATCAATGAGTTACCATTACATGGATAATATTTAAAGTCATTAGACATTTTATGATCACCAAAGGAGTGTTTATAGACAGGATAAAAGACTCAAGTAACTGGGGTACATTAATGTTTAGAAATAAGGGAGATGAGAAAGAACCAGAAAAGCAGACTGAAAAATGTGGCCAGAGAGAGGCTGTCCTGGAAGCACAGTGAAGAAAGTGCTTCAGGAAGGATGACATGATTGATGTTAAATCTTGCCAACGAACCAAGTAAAATGAAGATGAAGTTGACCATTGGATTTAGCAAAGAGGAGTTCATCAGTGGTGTGGACAGAAGCAATTTCAGTGAAGTGGTATAAGGATGAAAATCTTATTGAAGTGCTACATAGAAATGATTCAACAGAGAGGAAAATTAATACAAAGGGGAAAGAATTACTGGAACAATATCTTTTAATAGGCAAGAGAAGGTAATATATAACACTCTAGTAAAAAGGGTAGGTGTATTATTATGACAGGAGAGAAAGTAGAGAATATGGGAACAAAAGACAGATTATAGATGGATGTGGTTGTTGGAACTAGTGAAAGACATTTCTGGTTGCTTTCATTTTCTTGGTGAAACAAGAAGCAAGGTCACAAGCTGGGAGGGAAGGAGAGAAAGAATGGGGAAGAAAACATGAAGCGGTTTTCCAGAAGCGTGGAAAAGTGATGAGATTGAAAAAAAAAATGTCATATAACCAACAGAGAGCATTAAGTTCCCACAGTTCATGATAATGAATTAAAGCCAATGAACATAGTTGTGCTTTTAAAAAATTCACCCCTAAATAACTGCACCAGTGAAGATGACAAATAGATACAGAGTTAGATTTAACTAGAGTCAAGATTTTTGTCATGAGAGTATTCTGAAGCAAAAGAAGAGCAATTTTGTCAATTTTTCCTTCATGTATTTTGGGAGCCTGTTATTAGGTGTACAAGTGTTTCTAATTATGTCTTTTTGCTATGTTGAAATTTGTATTAATATGTAATAGTAAAATCAATACACTTTACATTTAAAAAGGTTACAAGAGACAAAGCAAACATCATATATTAATGTCTCTTGTAAAGTCTTCTTTGTCTTTTGTAAACTTAATGTCTTCTTTGTCTTTTGCAACTTTCTTAAATTTAAAGTATATTTTGTCTGATGTTGGCATAACCACCCCAGAGTTCTGTTGGTTACTAGTTTTGTGGAATATATTTTCTCATCCTTTCACTTTTAATCTATCTGTGGTGTTGGAGCTAAAGTGAGTATCTTGTAGACAGCAAATGGTTGGATCACTTTTTTTTTTTTAAATTCATTCTTTGAATCTCTGTCTTTTGACTGGAGATTTTAATTCATTTATAGTTAAAGTAATTACTAATGAGGAGGGTTTACTCCTACATTTTGCATTTATTTTCTATATTCCTTATAGTTTTTTTGTTCCTCATTTCCTGCATTGCTCTTTTTGTGTGTTTCATTGATTTTTGTAGGAAAAGGTTTTAATTCCTTTCTCATTTTCCTTAGTGTAGTACATTCTATAGTTATTTTGTTTATCGTTACTATGGGTATTACACTTAACATCCTAAAGTTATAACACTAATTTGAATTTACAGTAGCTTAACTTCAATAGCATACAAAAATTCTGCTTCGATACAGCTCTGTCCCCATCTGGTTTCAGTTATTAATATCATAAATTATATCTTTATACATTGTGAGCCTCAAAACATAGAGTAATAATTGGTTTTTAAAACACATTTGTCTTTTTAATCATGTTACAAAAGTTACAATAAAACTAGATTTTTAAATTGTCCATGTATTTGCCTTTACTGGAGAGCTTTATTCTTCATATGACCTTGATTTACTATTTAATGTCCCTTTATTTCAATCTGAAGATCTTTTGAGATCTAGTGGTAATAAATGCCCTCAGCTTTTGTTTATCTAGGAATGTTTCAATTTCTACCTTATTTTTGTAGGATAGTTTTTCTAGATATAGAATTCCCATTTGACAGTTTTTTTTCTTTCAGCAATTTGGATATACTTTTGAATAACTTTCCACACTTTTTGCACTTTGAAACCTTCAAGGTTTCTGAAGAGAAATCTGCCAATAATCTTGTTAAAGGTCCTGTGTGCCTGATGAGTCACTTATCTCTTCCTGCTTTCAAGATTCTCTCTGTCTTTTGATAAGTTTATTATAATGTGTATTGGTGTGGTCTCTTTATTATATCTGGAATTTGTTGAGCTTCTTGGGTTTGTAGATTCATATCTCCCATCATGTTTGGAAAGTTTTTGCACATTATTTCTTCAAATAATCTCTCTGCCCTGATCCTTTATTTATTTATTTTTTTAAGGTTCCCGCAATGCATAGGTTGGTATTCTTGATGACGTTCCACTGTCCTTGGGCTCTATTTACTTTTCTTCAATTTTTTTTGTGTGTGTGTTTCTTAGACTCAAAATTTTAATTATCTGTCTTTAAGTTGATTGATTCTTCTGCCTGCTCAAATCTGCTTTTAAATGTTTCTAGTGAATTTTTAAAATTTCAGTTATTGTAATTCCAAACTCCAGAATTTTATGTTTTGTTTTTTATGTTATCTTTTTAATGATATTTATATTTTGTTCATATCTTATTGTCTTGAGTTTATCTATATCTTACTTTAGTCCTTTGAGAGTCTTTAAGACAGTTGTCTTCATGTCTTTGTCTAGTAAAGACACCGTATTTTCTTCTGATTTATTTTTTTCCTTTGAGTAAACCATACTTTCCTATTTCTTTATGTGACTTGTGGTTCTTTTGGTGGTTGTTTAAAACTGGACATTTGAATCTTATAGTGTTTAAAACTGGACATTTGAATCTTATCGTGTGGCAACTATGGAAATCAGATTCAACCCCTTCCCCAGGATTTGCTGTTTTTCTGTTTTTGTTTTTGTCTGGTTTGGTTTTTAAACTGTTATAAGGTGTCTCTATGCTGGGATCAGCTTGAGGTGTAAACTTAGGGTAGTATTCTGAGCTGGTGTCTTTCCCTGGGCATGGGCAGTGACTTTCTAAATTCCTCCACATGTGCAGTTGCTTTACAATGTCCTAATCCTTAAATATCTAGCTCAGCAAAAGAAAAAAACGGGGGCAGAAATGAAGGGTGAAAACAAACTTTGTTTCTTTACATTCCCAGGAAGCCACTTCAGCTGCTGGGTGGGACTTGCAACAATGGCAGCTGACCTCTGTGTCTATACCTCCACAATCAGAAGCAGCCACCAGACGTTAGAACTGATCCCAGGGTTTTTCAAAGGACAATGTGTTTTCTAGCTATCCTAGTTGCTATAAGTTCCTCTAGGAATGTTGGCACAGCTGACTGGCACAGGGCTCAGATTTGGCAGCTGTGGCTGGGTAGCTGCTACCATGATAACTGCTGAAATTGACTGAAATTAACCATGATTTATAGGAAAAGACTTCCCTTGGAAGCTGCAAGCTTTCAAACAGACTACAGTTTTCCGAAATACTTACATCAGAGAAATCCTGCCAACACAATTGCTGTTTGGTGGAGAGATGAACTCCTGCCACTGCCTACTCTGCCGTCTTCCCTAATGTCATTCCTTTACTATTAGTGTTTTTAATACTATTGCCAGCAATCATGTCACAATATCAACTTATGAATAAATGTTTGATTATTGTCTGATTCAGCAAATAAATAACTTCATGAATGTTGGTTAATATTTTCATTTAGAAGAAAGTGAAGCAATCAAGAAAGATGTCAGAACTTCATTTGTTTGTCAGTGATTGGAGGGATATCTTTGTGGAGTTGGATAACAGTTTTTAAATTCCAAAAGGATATTTTCTTAATTTTTTTGTGCTAATTATAATGTAACACTAAGAGACACAACACTCTTAATTTTAACATTTAAGAATCTGAATACTTCACATTTTCTTCTGATTTTCTTCAATCTAGCCCAGATCAGAAAAACTATTTTTGTAAAGAACCACACCATATTTTATCTTTGCAGGCCATGTGGTCTCTGTTGCAATTACTTAACTTTGCCATTATAGCACAGATTAGTCATAGATAGTAGTAAACATGGCTGTGTACCAATAAAACCTCATCTGTAAACAGTAAAATTTACAATTAACATAACTTTCACATGTCATTAAATATCATTCTTTTTCTCCCCTAACCATTAAAAACTAAAAATTAATTTCAGCTTGTGGATTCTACAAAAATAAGTGGCAAGCTGTGTTAGACCACAGTTTGCTAATCCCTCATTTAGACAATTAAAAAGTAGCAATAGTAAAAACAAAACAAAACAAAAAAACAAATCAAGGTCTGATTTATAGTATTTGTCAATTCCATGGGCTAAGTACTCTTACCTGGCTCATTTCAAGCTACTAATGTGACGTCACAGAATGTGAAGTTGCACCCCAGTAGCATTATACAGCCATTTTTTCCACCATGCAGATACAACAGACAAAAAGAATCTTAAGACATAGCTAATGGTAACATATAAAAAATAATTAGAAAGTAATGAGTTTTGAGTCTGTGTGGTTTTTTTTAATTTTTATTTATTTTTTATTATTATTATACTTTAAGTTCTAGGGTACATGTGCATAACATGCAGGTTTTTTACATATGTATACTTGTGCCATGTTGCTGTGCTGCACCCATCAACTCGTCAGCACCCATCAACTCGTCATTTACATCAGGTATAACTCCCAATGCAATCCCTCCCCCCTCCCCCCTCCCCATGATAGGCCCCGGTGTGTGATGTTCCCCTTCCCGAGTCCAAGTGATCTCATTGTTCAGTTCCCATCTATGAGTGAGAACATGCGGTGTTTGGTTTTCTGTTCTTGTGATAGTTTGCTAAGAATGATGGTTTCCAGCTGCATCCATGTCCCTACAAAGGACACAAACTCATCCTTTTTTATGGCTGCATAGTATTCCATGGTGTATATGTGCCACATTTTCTTAATCCAGTCTGTCACTGATGGACATTTGGGTTGATTCCAAGTCTTTGCTATTGTGAATAGTGCCGCAATAAACATACGTGTGCATGTGTCTTTATAGCAGCATGATTTATAATCCTTTGGGTATATACCCAGTAATGGGATGGCTGGGTCATATGGTACATCTAGTTCTAGACCCTTGAGGAATTGCCATACTGTTTTCCATAATGGTTGAACTAGTTTACAATCCCACCAACAGTGTAAGAGTGTTCCTATTTCTCCACATCCTCTCCAGCACCTGTTGTTTCCTGACTTTTTAATGATCGCCATTCTAACTGATGTGAGATGATATCTCATTGTGGTTTTGATTTGCATTTCTCTGATGGCCAGTGATGATGAGCATTTTTTTATGTGTCTGTTGGCTGTATGAATGTCTTCTTTTGAGAAATGTCTGTTCATATCCTTTGCCCACTTTTTGATGGGGTTTTGTTTTTTTAATTGAGTCTTGGTCTGTTGCCCAGGCTGGAGTACAGTGATGTAATCATAGCTCACTACAGCCTTGAACTGCTGGGCTCAAGCGATCCTCCCACTTTGGCCTCCTGAGTAACTGGGACTACAGGAACATGCCACTATACCACCCAGGTAATTTTTTAAAATGTTTTTTAGAGACAGGGTCTCACTTTGTTGTCCAAGCTGGTCTCGAACTCCTGGCTTCAAGTGATCCTCCTGTCTCAACCTCCCAAAGTGCTGGGATTACTGGATGGGTGCCTCGCTTTACTTTCATTTTTAATATTGTTTCTAATTATGAATTTATATAGTTTAATTTTTAATAGGGCTGTGTTTAACAACTGATCAGAAAATTCCTGAAAATTTAACAATTGGTTCTTGGAAGCCAGTATGAAGCCACCTCTAGCAGACTCTTATTCTGGGGAATCCCAAATGACCTCAAGTAGTGGAGGAGAGTCTTGCACGTGGATACTTTTCTTTCTAGGGCACAGACATCCTCCTTGAGGCTCCAGAACCTTTTCCTCCACAAAGTTATCCCTGAGCCCCTGAAGACACATCTTTTCTGAGCTCTGATCGGCTCACTGGCATCCCTTCTCGGGCCCTAAATCAGGTCTGTTAAATTCTACAAGATTTGGAATTCAAACTAAGAGATGGCCCGTTATTGTCAGCTGTGGTTAGAATGATACCACATAAACCCTAGTGCCGTTAGGGCAGAGAGACAATAAAGGTAACCTGAAGAAAAAGAAAGAAATGAAACAGATGCACGTGAAGATGGTGGTTTTCAGTTGTACCAAGTGAAGATGATGGTTTTCAGTTGTACCAAAATGGAAGGACTTCTTCAGTGTGCCAGTTCCTGCTTCAGGTGTCCTGTAATGCCCAGTTGTCCTTGAATTCTATGAGTATATTTTTGAACATATATCCTTTTTTTCTATGTTTAAGCTAACATAATGCTTTCTATTACTTGTACTTAACTTTAATGAGTTAATGAGTACAGAACTAAAAGTAATTCTGCTGTTTTCTGAATCCCCTCTGCATTTTACCCAGCACTCAGTCTTTTCTATATTGTATGACAGTTGTTTATATGTACACTTTATCTCCTCTATTGAAGAGAAAAAGGTGTAAAAAGTTATTGACGTATAAATACAATATTGTTAACTTTGGCACTTCTTTCACTGGCTTTGGCAAAATAGGGCGATTCATAGAAAAAATAAAAATTATAGATATCTTTAAATATAATTGAGACAAATTTAAGATATTACCTCTTTTCTCCAGAACATTACACATCTATTTGGAAAGACAAGACGTATTATACCCATAAGACAATTATAGAAAAATGCAATGATGCAGTTCATCTGGTCACCAAACTAGAAGCAGATTCTAGAAACATCAAGCACACAGTAAGCCTTCTGTAATTATTTGTGGAATGAAGAGATGAGGCAGTGATGTGAGTGCTGAGGATTCAGAAAAGACTGGAACTCAGTTTGTACCCTGTGGGAGTTCTCCATCCCATATGGGGGAAATGGACTTCCAGGCATATGTACGGCAGCGAGGTAGGTGGTATACTAGAGTGTGTCCTACAGGAAGCCTTCTGTGCACAGGGGAGAGCATTTTAGTGCATACTCCAGGCCAGATGCTGCTTGAAACTGTTAGAAATTGTCATTTATTCAATCCTCATAACGACAGTATGTAACACGTATTATTATTATCACTCATTTTATGGATGATGAAACCAGGGTACAAAGAGGTAATGCAACTTGCCCAGGGTTACTTGGTTAAGTAGGTGGACCAGCCAGGGACACAGGCGGGCTGACGGCCAAGCACATACACTTTAACATTGTGCTGTGTTGTTTCTCTGTGTTTGCTTGTATGTGCCAGGCAGTTTGGTGGCAGTGAGAATTTTCACTCTTACCCACCTTGCTACAAGGTATAGGCAAAGAATATCATACAGATGAATTGGAGTGTGTGGAGACTGACAAGACCTGGAGTCATCTGGAAAGAATTTATAGGAAAAGTTGAACAAAGAAGGACCTCTCTTAAGTCACGAAAGGATGACCCCCAACACTATGGTAGGGCTGCATTGGAAAAATCCCAGTAAATCAGAACATTTTTTTCTGACCTATTTTTATGACATTCTTTGGATGTAATAAATACCTGCAGATTGATTTTAGAGATCATTAAATGTCATAGAAAACTAAAATTTTTTTTCAAAGAGCAAACCTCATTCTCTTTGTAATACAAACAGGAGGTTGTGAACCCCGCTTGCGTTTTAGGTGGGTTTCCTTGCATAGTGAGTTTGGTTCTTTATTCTACTGGGAAGTAGAGTAAGTTAGAACATTGGTGGATGTTTTCTGTGCTGTATTTATATTGCTGTTTTGGAAAAGCTGTTATAAAGTCAAAAAATAGCAGATGTTGGTGAGGATGTGGAGAAAAAGGGAACGCCTATACAATTTTTATTTTTTTTTGAGATAGAGTCTTGCTCTGTTGCCCAGGCTGGGGTGCCATGGTATGATCTCAGCGCACTGCAGCCTCCACCTCCCAGGTTCAAGCGATTCTCCTGCCTCAACCTCCTGAGTAGCCGAGATTACAGGTGTGTGCCACCACACCTGGCTAATTTTTGTATTTTTAGTAGAGACAGGGTTTCACCATGTTGGCCAGGCTGGTCTCGAACTCCTGACCTCAGGTTATCTGCCTGCCTCGGCCTCCCAAAGTGCTGAGATTACAGGCATGAACCACCACTCCGGGCCATTTGTATGTTGTTGATGAGAATGTAAACAAGTACAATCTCTGTGGAAAACAGTATGGAGAGTTCTCCAAGAACTACAAAGAAAACTACCATTCAATCCAGCAATCCCACTACTGGGTATCTACCCAAAGGATAAGAAATTATTATATCAAATTACCTGTGCTTGTATGTTTGTTGTGGCACTATTCACAATTGCAAACCTATGGAATCAATCTAAGTGTCCATCAATGGATGATTGAATAATAAAAAATTCCACATAGACCATGGAATACTACTTGGCCATAAGAAGAATAGAATCATGTCTTTTGCAGCAACATGGAAAGAACTTGAAGCCATTGGCTGGGCGTGGTGGCTCATGTCTGTAATCCTAACACTTTGGGAGACTGAGGCAAGCAGATCACGAGGTCAAGAGATTGAGACCATTCTAGCCAACATGGTGAAACCCCATCTCTACTAAAAATACAAAAATTAGCCAGGCGTGGTGGTGGGCGCCTGTATAGTCCCAGCTACTCGGGAGGCTGAGGCAGGAGAATCGCTTGAATCCAGGAGGCAGAGCTTGCAGTGAGCCGAGATCGTGCCACTGAACTCCAGCCTGGCGACAGAGTGAGTCTCTGTCTCAAAAACAAAACAAAACAAAAAAACAAACAACAAACAAAACAAAACAAGAACTTGAAGCCATTATCTTAAGTGAAATAACTCAGAAACAGAAAGTCAAACTGCATGTTCTCACTGATAACGGGGAGCTAAATAATATGTACACACGGGCATACATTGCGAAATAATAGACATTGGAGACTAGGAAGGGTGGGAAGATGGGAAGCAGGATGAGGATGAGAAATTACTTAATGGGGATGATGTACCCTATTTGGGTAATGAATGCGCTAAAAGCCGAGACTTCACCACTCTGCAATACATCCATGCAATAAAACTGCACTTGTATCCCCTAAATGTATTTTTCAAAAAGCTGTTATAAATAGCTAACATCGGACCAGGTCATTTTCCCTTTTTCCCCAACCCCAAATCCCCCCTTTCTGCCAAATCTTGGCCCTGGGATAATGACCATGGGGACTCCATAATCTGGCCACCCTTTTGCTCTGGCTTTGGTTGGGTTCAGCCAATGGAAGGCACTAGCAGGAGACGGGAGGGTGGGAACAGAAAGAGGTGGGATATTCTCTCCCCATCACCTCCTCCCTCACTGTTTTGCAACCCCCTGCAGCCATGGCTGCATTCTTCTATGACATCATCTTCTGTTGAGTGATCCTTCCACTATGGCTTAGCTCTCACTACACTACCTCTGCACCACCAACCCCCAGCCTTTGTTTTTTTTTTTTTGAGACCAGGTCTTGCTCTTTTGCCCAGGCTGGAGTGCAGTGGCACCATCTTGGCTCACTGCAACCTCAGTCATCTGGGTTCAAGTGATCCTCGTGCCTCAGCCTTCCGAGTAGGTGGGACTATCCAGCTAATTTTTGTATTTCTATAGAGACAGGATTTCAACATGTTGGTCAGGCTGGTCTTGAACTCCCGACCTCAAGTGATCGGCCCACCTCAGCCTCCCAAAGTGCTGGTATTACAGGCGTGAGGCACCATGCCCGACCCTTTTTAAAGGTGTTCTTATCCTTCCCAGGTTCTGAATCTTCAGCAACCCCTGTTAATTCCCTTAACCTTGCTTTTAAAATAAACCCTTCATTGCATTCTTTTCAGAAGCTCATTTAAGGGGCCTCTCATTTCCTATGGGGCTCTGGCTGGTCCAGTTGTCATCACCAAATAGTCTCCTAGTTCTGTATCTAATTTTCAGCACTGTGGCTATAAAGATCTACAGGATCTGGTCTTGCCCACCTCTGTGACTTCCTGTCTTACCACTCTCCTCTCACTCACTGAGCTCCTCCTAACTGGATCTTCTTTTTTTTCTAGAATACACACGCACTGAGCTTGAGCACTTCCAGGTCTTCCTGCCTGTGATACTCAAACCCCGCTCTTCCCATGGCTCCTGTGTGTCATTTGGGTGGGTTTTTTTCTTCGTTTTGTTTTGAGACAGGTTCTCCCTCTGTCACCCAGGCTGGATTACAATGGCGTGATCACGGCTTACTGCAGCCTCAAACTCTTGGACTCAAGCCATCCTCCCACCTCAGCCTCCTGAGTTGTTGGGACTACAGGCACACTCTACCATGCCTGGCTAATCTTTATTATTATTATTATTTTTTAAGAGATGGGAGTCTTCCTATGTTGCCCAGGCTGGTCTTGAACTCCTCAAGCAATCCTCCTGCTTCAGCCTTCCAAAGCCCTTGGATTATAGGCATGAGCCACTGTGTCCAGCACCATTTAGGTTTAATTCAAACATTTCCTCAGTGAAATGTTTGAACTAAATATTCCTGACTATTCTAATTGCACAGCCTACCCCAGCTCATATTACATTCTTCCATATGCCCCCTGCCCCTCGTTTGTAGTTTGTTTTCTGAGACAGTCTCAGAAAACCACCCAGGCTAGAGTAGAGTGGTGTGAGCATAGCTCACTGTAGCCTCGATCTCCCAAGCTCCAGAGGTCCTCCTACCTCAGCCTCTGTAGTAGCTGGGACTACGGGTGTGTGCCACCACACCCAGCTGAATTTTTGATTTTTTTAAAAAATAGAAATGGGGTCTCATTCTGTTGCCCAGGCTGGTCTTGAACTCCTGGGCTCAAGTGATTCTTCTGTGTTGACCTTGCAAAGTGCTGGGATTACAGACATAAGCCGCTGTGTCCGGCCCCGTTTATAGTACTTTATCCCACTCAGCACCGGTTGGAATGGTTTTCTTCATTTGTTTCTTTGTTTACTCTCTTTTTCTGTGCATTAGAAAGTAAACATCAGGAGAACAAAAATCTTATCGTTTAGCTTCTTTTCTACAGTATCTATAATAGTACCTGGGATCTAGTAAATTCTCAATAATTACTTTTTAAAAGAAAGAATGGTATTTCAGTGGTCAATCCATATTCACCTTACCATGACTTTCATTCTAGTATGTTTTCATGAAACAGAGTGATGTGGCTTGGATCTGTATCCCTGCTCAAATCTCATGTCAAATTGTAATTCCCAGTGTTGGAGATGGGGCCTGATGGGAGGTGATTGGATCATGGGGGTGGATTTCCCTCTCAGTGCTGCACTTGTGATAATGAAAGAGTGCTCTCGAGATTTGGTTGTTTAAAGGTTTGTGGCACCTCTTCCCTTGCTCTCTCCCTCCTGCTCCAGCCATGTAAGACGTGCCAGCTTCCCATTAACCTTCTGCCATGACTGTAAGTTTCCTGAGGCCTCCCCAGAAGCTGAGCAGATGTCAGCATCATGCCTCCTGTCCAGCCTGCAGAACCATGGGCCAATTAAACCTCTTCTTTATAAATTGCCCAGTCTTAGGTGTTTCTTTATATCAAGGTGAGAACAGACTGATACACAGAGTCAAAGAATATTTCACATGAACAGTGATGTGGAGAATTCCTGTTCTGTTTTGCTCATGAAAAAATCTGCAAAGAACCATGCCCTGAGCACACGCTCATGTCTGCAGGAGGCCCCATAGCTCCTCACAGAAGGAGAACAGTGTTTCAACTCGGGTACTTACATAAGGCCATGCTCTGTTGGAAATTGGTTAAAAAATATTTGTGAGCACTGTTTTCCTTAGTGTTTACAGCTAAGCTATAACTTTTAAAGCTGTTATTTTAAAGGTGCTGTATGAGGCCAGTCATGTTCCTTGAACGGGTTCTCTATGAAACAGCTCAAAATGAGTTTTGGGCTCTCTGGAGGCTTTTTTGATAGAGACCAAATGTCACAGCTCCTGACTTGGCCACGTTTGCTCAGGGAGACTGTCTTGTTTGTCCTGCTCAGTAATTGTGAGGCAGAGCTTCCTGAGACACCAGCCAGGTCCACGGGTTTGTGTGCAGGCTGGCAAGTCTGCTACCCTCACGATGTGTTTTAAATCTGTCTTCTGGTTCCAAGTGACCTGCTGACCCATGTTCCTACAAGATATTCTACTCAAAGACCTTTCCTTTAAAACTAACCTGTGTCTCTGTCACGATCTTGGAAACAACATTGTGGGGCATTTTCAAATATAGTTGATCTTTGAACAATGTGGGGATTGGGGCGCCAAAGCACCTGCATACAACTTTTGACTGCCCCCCAGTTTAACTAATAGTATACTATTGACTAGTAGCCTTACCAATAACATAAAGTTGATTGACACATGTTTTGTAGGCTGGCTACATGCTGTGGCTCATGCCTGTAATCCCTGCACTTTTGAGGCTGAGGCGGGCAGATCACTATAGGTCAGGAGTTTGAGACCAGCCTGGCCAACATGGGAAACCCTGTCTTTACTACAAATACAAAAAATTAGCCAGGCATTGTGGCACATGCCTGTAATCCCAGCTACTTAGGAGGCTGAGGCAAGAGAATCTCTTGAACCCGAGAGGCAGAAGTTGCAGTGAGCCAAGATCGTCCCACTGCACTCCAGCCTGGGTGACTGAGTGAAACTCTGTGTCAAAAAAAGAAAGAAGAAAGCAGAAGAGAAAGAAAGAAGGAAGGAAAGAAAGAAAGAAAGAAGGAAAGAAAGAAAGAAAAGAGGAAGAAGAGAAAGAAAGAAAGAAAGAAAGAAAGAAAGAAAGAAAGAAAGAAAGAAAGAAAGAAAGAGAAAGAAAGAAAGAAAACCATATATATTTTGTAGGTAGGTTGCATGCATCATACATTGTGTTCTTACAATAAAGTAAGCTGCAGAAAAGAAAATGTTCTTAAGAAAATTATAAGGAAGAGAAAATATTCACTAAGTGGAAGTGGACCATCATAAAGGTCTTGTTTTTCTAGATTTAATCAGAAAATTGTATCTACAATAATTGACAGAACTCACTTCTTGTCCTTCATCCATCTCATCAAAAATTATTGCATTTTCCCACACCCACCCCCAGGTCCAGCAGAGGAGCCTCCTTCAGCAGCTACTGACTGAATAACCACTTTAAAAGGAATGTGAAATTTAAATAATAAAAATAAAAAAAATACAGAGATATAGAAATATATTATATATTTTTCTGAGATTTTTGATATCTCAATCTACATCCATTCTTCAGGTCGTAGCATTTGGAGCAACAACAACAAAAAAAGGAGTTTGCTTTTGTTGGGACATAAAGGTCTTCATCCTCATCGTCTTCATGTTAAGTAGGCTGAGTAGGAGGAGGGAGAGGAAGAGCTGGTCTTGCTTGCTCAAGGGGTGGCAGAGGCAGAAGAAAATCCAGCTGCCAGTGGACCTCCACAGTTCAAGCCTGTGTTGTTCAAGGGTCAACTACAGAGTGTTTTCAGTATTCTTTGCCACTTATATCGTACACTGTGGAGTTTATAAAGTAATGGAAGATCGTTAGTTTGAACATCAGTATATCTAGCTCAGCCAGCATCCTTACATTTCGTAGGTAGCTGCTGCACTCCAGAGCCAGGTAGATCAAGCAGATTTTTTGCAGATGTCTCAAACTCATCAAGTTCAAAAATGAAACCACCCTTACCCTACTGGTTTGCAATCGATGTTCACTACTTCAGTTCTCCTCTCATTCTTCCAGTCACCCAAGTCAGAAAGGCCTCAGTATGGCTCTCTTTCTCTCCCTGACACCCATACCCAGTCAGCCACCAAGTGCTGTCATTTCTCCTAAGCCATTCGTCCTCTTCTCTCTGTCCCCTCTGCCATCACCTAGTCTGGGATGTCTTTGTCCCTAGCCTTGACTATAGCCACAGTTTTCCAGTATTTGGACTGGCTTCCCTTTTACTTACTGTAGCCAGGGTAATTTCTTGCTAAAAGACAAATGGGATGCTGTGACACGTGTTCGCTGGGTGCCCCTTCCCTCAGCCTAGAGTGTGGTTGAGTTGGCATGCAAGGCCCTCTGTAATCTGGTGCCACAGCTCCCAGATCTCTCAAAACACTCCCAACCTTGTTCTCAACTCTCCACGCACTCCCTGCCATGCAGGCTGTACATGCACCTGGCTTTCTTCCACTTCCAGACCTCTGCTCGTGCTCTTCCTTCTACCTTAGAGGCCCTTCCCTGCACCTCCCTTGTCTGACATTATCCCTACTCACTCCTGTCACCTCCTGAGCTCTGGCCCACTCTTAGATATACCCACACAGGAAGCCTCCTTGGACCACTGCCACCCCTAGGTGGGAAGACATGCCCCTCCTCCCTGCACACCCTGCATGCTCTGCCCACCCTCCCTGGCCCTGCCTCTGTTCTGGGAGTGCCTCTTTATTTGCCTGCTGTCCTGGTGGGGCCATGAGCTTCTTGGGACAGGAGCTTTGTCCTGTTCATTTGTGTCCTTAGAGCCTTGCAGGGTCCCTGGCTGTGGTGGCCTTGCAGGAAAGAAATAGAGAGGGTCTCAAACTCCATGAATGTCTGCTGGGCCCAAGTGTGAGGACAGATGATGAGACAGAGAGGTGACACCCTCTTAGAGGACTTTCAGCCATTGTAAGGGAGGCTCAAACCACAGGTCCAGATGAAGAAACCCCCTAGCAGTGCTGGAGGATGAGGCCTCCTCAGCAGGAGTAAGGATCTTCTTTCAACACATCATCTTTTAGGAGGATAGGTCAGGGTAAAGCGCGGGGCTCCAGGAGCCCTGCCAGGCAGTGGTCAGTGCTGGGCTTTTGGAAGTTTCTTAGGCAACAACATCAGGAAGGAGGCCAAGCAAAGAGAGGCTGACTGGGGGGAGGCTGGGTGGAGAGGCTGGCGGGGAGATTATGTTGGGGGAGGCTGGGTGGGGAGGCTCGGGGGGAGGCTGGATGTGGGGGGAGCTGCCCCTGGAGAGGCAGAGGCAGTGGGGCCATGATGATGCAGCCACAGGCCCAGGAGGAGGATCAGTGAGAGCAGCTGGCACTGGAAGGGCAGATTCCCCTAAAGCAGAGAGGAGATGTGCTGCCAGGGAACCCCCAACTTCCTACCTCATTCCTCTAGTTAATGGATTGCACCTGCTTAGGAATGGCAGGCACCTTCTGAAGGGCATCGGAGAGGCATTCTGTTGTTACAAACACCAGGGCTTCAGTCTACGTCCCATTGCTTGCTGCACAGAAAGCCAATAGTGGAGACAATGAGTACTGCCATGGAAGAAGGCTTTCTCGGGTGACAACAGCCAGAGAAATGAGAGCAAAACCTCAAACCCCTCCCTCCCTGCAGATGGAAGTTAAGGGTTTATATAGCTGGGAAGGACAACAAGAAGGGTGAGGAAGAGGAGGTGGTCATCAGGCAGCAGGTGGTCAAGTGAGGGGTCTATCTCATCATAACCACATGTGGGAAAACAGGCATTAGGGATGGTGTCTGTTCTCACGCTGCTGACGACATACCTGAGACTGGGTCATTTATACAGAAGAAGAGGTTTAATGGACTCAGTTCCACGTGGCTGGGGAGGCCTCACAATCACGGTGGAAGGCAAGGAGGAGCAAGTCACGTTCACATGGATGGCGGTAGGCAAAGAGACAGAGCTTGTGCAAGGAAACTCCTGCTTATAGAACCATCAGATCTTGTGAGACTTATTCACTGTCATGAGAACAGCATGGGAAAGACCTGCCTCCATGATTCAATTACCTCCTACTGGGTCCCTCCCATAGCACGTGGGAATTCAAGAGGGTGGGGACACAGCCAAACTGTGTCAGATGGGTAAGGAAGAGGAGTGGCCAAGAAGCAGCAGCAGGTGCATCTCATTGTGCAAATGTAAGTTTCTCAAGCTTCAGTTCTATGGGCATTCAGCTTGTTGGAAAATGGAGCTGGTTTCACTTTCAGCCCAAATACTAGGCCAGTAGAGAACGCTGATTGTTCACAGAAGAGTGGAGAGGAAGCGAGTCCAGCAAGCCAGCATGATGGAGGTGGCTCCCCTCTGCTTCTCCTCCTCTGCTCTCTCCCTGCTCTGTGTCCCAGGCTCCCTGGCCCATTGGAGGCTGAGGGTGGGAGGGAGGGAGAAGCCAGGACATTCCCTCTCTTTATCGGAAGGCTCCTTGGGCAGTGGCCATGTCTCCTTCATGGCTCCAGTTCCCTAAGTGTTGTCTCTCCCTCTGTGGTCTCAGCTCCCCGAGGCCAGCCCATGGGGGTCCCATCTTCTTCACGGTGTCCTGGCTCCTGGTCTCCTCTGTCTCTCCAGTCCTCAACATCCTTGTTTGACCTCTCATCTCCTCCATCACTTCTGTGACCAATTCTCTGTACGTAGCTTCCCAGTTTCAACTATCTAGTGCGTTTTGTTTTCCTGACTGTACTCTGATTCATACAGGTCCTAGGAATAAACTGTAATGTAAGAAGGAAAATATAATACTCAAAAGGCAATGGGAACACACTTTTGTAAAAGATTTGTTGCATAAAAAAGAAGTCAATATTAGACAGCATCTGCTATGAGCTCTTACTAACATTTAAGAAAACATGTGGTCTATGAAATACGATTGAAATAAGTCACCAAACTGAGATTTTAAAAAATATATTAAATGGAACAAGGAAGGAATACTACAAAATACAAGACGAAATAAAAGATTTGAATTAATATCTCAGAAAACCACGGTAGTAATATGGGGCCTGGTGCAGTGGCTCACGCCTGTAATCCCAGCACTTTGGGAGGCCATAGCAAGAGGATCACTTGAGGCCAGGAGTTCACAACCAGCCTGGGCAACATGGTGAAACCCAGTCTCTACAAAAAATACAAAAATTAGCTGGGCATCGTGGTGTGCAACTGTAATCCCAGCTACTCAGGAGCTTGAGGCAGGAGAATCGCTTGAACCTGGGAGGTGGAGGTTGCAGTGAGCTGAGATTGCACCACTACACTCCAGCCTGGGAGACAGAGTGAGACTCCATCTCAAAAAAAAAAGGAAAAGAAAACTATGTTAGTAATATGGAAGACAAGCTTAAGAAGTTTTTCCAGAATGAAGAGAAAAGGGAAAAAAATATTCTGAGGGAGGAAGATCATTTTGGAGGTCATCTATGTAAACTTAGTACAAAGTTCTATATTTTGATAAATGAAAGATGGGAGATTTATTACGAAGCCAAGGGAACTTTAAGGAAAAATCAGTTGAATTTTAAGCAAAAAAATTATAAATATGTATCATAGCTTGTATCAGAAATTCTGAAAACCAGTTGTGACTCAGATTCACCTGAGAACTGTTCAACAAACAAACATTTCCTCAGTCTCATCCTCAGAGATTTTACTGAGTAGGTCTGGGACAAGAAATGAGAGTTCATGTTTTAAACAATTATCTCAGTTCATTTTGACAAAGGTGATCGGGACCACGGTTTTAGAACTTCTGGTTTTTAACAGCAAAGTTAAAGTACTACGCCACCTGGTGGCAGCATACCCCACTTGCAGATTCTGTGTGTGTGTGTGTGTGTGTGTGTGTGTGTGTGTGTGTGTGTGTGTATGTGTGTGTGTCACACAGAAAGAGAGAAAGACAGAGAGAGAGAGAGAGAGAGAAAGAGAGAGAGAGAGAGAGAGAGAGAGAGAGAGATGGGTGGGTTTACTGGCTACAACAGTACATGATTTCTTTTAACTGAGTTAATTCTCTTGAGCAAAAATTAACTGACTGCAAATGTTTTGGAAAGGAAGATGGAGACCATTAAGTGAATTGAGCAGGGAAAGGCCAAAGAAATACCAACTTCCAACATGAAGTAAGACCAAGACACTAAAGTTAGCATTAGAAGGAGATTCTCCTTTTCCATTCCTGAGTTACTTCACTTAGAATAATAGTCTCCAATCTCATCCAGTCACTGCACAAATCACCACAGAAGAACTTAATCATGTCACCAAACACGACCTGTTCCCCAATAACCTATGGAAATAAAAAGTAAAAAAAAATGGGGCGGG
This sequence comes from Macaca nemestrina, assembly GCF_043159975.1. Classification (NCBI taxonomy): domain Eukaryota; kingdom Metazoa; phylum Chordata; class Mammalia; order Primates; family Cercopithecidae; genus Macaca; species Macaca nemestrina. The sequence continues at coordinate 116,422,885 of NC_092133.1, read as the reverse complement.
GGGATTCTCCTTTTTGGGAGAAACTCCAAGTCTGTTCTTACCACAGTCTCTCCTCTGTAGGGTCATGCTGGTGGCTTCGAGGACACATGCCTCCTAAGACACTCAGACCTAAACCCTGGCAAAGAAATTACTTCGTTGGCTAGGTGAAGAAAATTAATCACAGATGGAGATAACCAGAGGGGAATACATTCTGAAAATATTAAAAATATAGGTGATCTGCCTTGCAAGGTAGAGCTTGCAGTACAAAGGTCACATCTCCAGGTGGACTCAGGTAGCAAATCCAGTCTTGTTTTCAACTTCATTTTCTAGGTGTCAGTTTGAAAGTGCCGTATTTCACATCCGCTGTTCAAGGGTGATCCCCCAGACATTAGATTCCATGATGTCTGACCGAGAAAAGCACAGCCCTCCTTCATGCCTACCTGGGTCCCCGCTCTGGGTTCCAATCTCCGTTTTGAGCTTTGAACTTCTCTCCTAAAGAAGTTGGTCCAGGAATCAATCACACGGTCTTTCCAGAGAGACTTTGCCTACCGTTGGGAGATGCAATCTGACCCTTGCAGCTTCAACAGTGAAACCATATTGAAACATGACACAATGCTGTTTTCATTCTGCAGGTTACCCAAATACGGTAGAGAGGAGTTGCCACAAGAACGTTTTTACACCTGGGATCCTGGTTTTGCTTTTTTGAGCTTTTTGTTTGTTTTTAGTACAAGAGCTCTGATTTCAACTTGGAGACAAATGATCAAGAAGCTACATAAAGAGGAAAAGGGAGAGAGAGGAAAGGGAAGATACAGGGTCGGGAGAAAAGATTTAAAAGGGAGTAAGAAAGTAAAACAGGCGTGGGGGCCAGGTGGAGATGTAATGTGCCTGTGTAGCTTATTTCTGGGAATAATAATGGCAGAAAAGAAAGTGAAGTGTAATTCCAGAGACTTTAGTGCTGAACACTTTCATCGAACAGCGCAGTGCAGGAAACAGCCAGCCAGCTCCGTTCTGTTTTAATGTGATCAAGAGCCTTCCCTCTGGGATGAGATGCTAAATCCACTGGCTCTTTTCTGAAAGGCCTTAATGAGCCAGCTTAAAGCTGAGGTTGTTTCTCCATTGGTCAATGGCAAAAGTATGGAAAATTCCAGACAGCAGATAAATAAAAACCTCCCAACGTATTTGGCTTTGGATTGCATGATATACGATGGCCTGGTTTTCAGTAGCAAATTTCCATCCTAATGATGTTTTTCTTAAGCTAATAAGCAGTACCCCTCTATGCTCCTGCCTGACCCTGGCTGCTCAGCCCACTCTGCCTCCTAAGCTTGGCCACTTTGTTTCTCTCCACCTTCACCTGCTCGTGTGAAAGTTCCTCTGATAATTCTTTTTTGGTGTTTGTTTGAGAAGGAGTCTCTCTCTGTCTCCCAGCCTGGAGTGCAGTGGTGCGATTTCAGCTCACTGCCACCTCTGCCTCCCGGGTTCAGGTGATTCTCCTGCCTCAGCCTCCCAAGTAGCTGGGATTATAGGCATTCACCACCATGCTCTGCTAATTTTTTGTATTTTTAGTAGAGATGGGGTTTCACCATGTTGGCCAGGCTGGTCTCCAACTCCTGACATCAGGTGATCCAGCCACTCACAGGCATGAGCCACCGCACCCGGCCTCCTCTGATAATTCTTAGCGAATTTGAGCAGATGCATGCAATCATATTCCACTTCTCCAGAGTTCGTGGAGCTCAGCACTGGAGCCTGGAATGATTCGTCATGACTAGGTAATATCACTTGTATTTAGTAACTATATTGGCATCCTAGTTTTCTCTTGCTCTACTAGCGTAACAAATGCTGTTGCTGAAAATCAATTTAATGAGGGCAAATTCACTAAAAATCAGTTTGCTTAATGACCAAATTCCGGAATTAATGTGGAATTCCCCCAAATTTTTGGTGTTGTCTTGGACTCTGCCCACCTCTATCCTGGACTGCCATTTAGTATACAAATGGGTGGCTTTGCTTCAACTCCACAACACAGCCTAATGTCTTTTCTACTCTGGCTGTTGCCCCTGCCCTGGCGTTTGCCTTCACCTGGGCATTTGCTTTGCCCCACCTCTGCTGCATTTAGGGAAAGGAATAACCTTTCCTTCATTTATTTATTTATTTTTAATTTTTTGATACAGAGTCTCTTTCTGTCACCCAGACTGGAGTGCAGTGGTGTGATCTTGGCCCACTGCAACCTCTGCCTCCCAGGTTCAAGCGATTCTCCTGCCTCAGCCTCCTGAGTAGCTGGGACTGCAGGCGCCTGCCACCATGCCCAGCAAATTTTTGTATTTTTGGTAGAGATGGGTTTCACCATGTTGGCCAGCCTGGTCTCGAACTCCTGATCTCAAGTGATCCACAGGCCTCGGCCTCCCAAAGTGCTGGGATTACAGGCATGGGCGTGCCAGACCTAATGTTTCCTTTAAACACTACTTAACGCTTCTCCATTTTTGCGGATTGGTGCCACGAGCTGCTCCTGCCCGTCCCTGCCTTTACCAGGGTCCTCCTATACCTGCCGCCTACTTCTGCTGGTGAAGCTAAAGAAAACTGTTCCACCTGGTTTGAGGGCTTTAGGGCTGGGTCAGGGGTCAAAGTGGTCAGCAGCCCAATTGGTGGTTTGGTATGCTGGTTCCAGAGATTTGGCCTGTTTTCTGCACAGGCGGTGGGGCCCAGGCTGTGGCTGACCACGTAGTCCAGGTGCTGTTTTGTTGCTCAGGAAGGGCTGCAGAGTGGGAGGAGCTGTGGGCTCTGCCCTGAAGGACTTTGTGGCAGCACAGAAGTGGTGAGTGTGCTTTGTTAAATCTCAGCAGGTGTTAGCAGGAATGGTCATACTCTGCTTGGCAACATTCAGACTCAGAAGTGAGACAGGGGCCGGACACAGTGGCTCATGCCTGTAATCCTGGCACTTTGGGAAGCCGAGACAGGAGGATCACTTGATCCCAGGAGTTCCAAACCAGCCTGGGCAACACAACAAGACTCTATCTCTACAAAAAAAATATGGAAAAATTAGCCTGGCATGGTGGTGCATGCATGTAGTCCTAGCTACTTGGGAAGCTGACGTGAGAGGATCGCTTGAGCCTGGGAGGTCGAGGCTGCAGTGAGCTGTGATGGCACCACCGCACTCCAGCAGGGGTGACAGAGTGAGACTGTCTCGAAGGAAAAAAAAAAAAAGAAGAAGCGAGGCAGGGGAGGAGGATCTGAGAACGATGGAGGAACGAGTCAGAGGAACGTGGGGTGAGACTGTTCAGGGAGGGAGAGAAGGAGGAGAGAGGAATGGAGCAACTTCAGAGGGTGAAGAAGATAATGAGTTGGACTGTGATCCACCGAGGGAGTCAAGGGTCTCAGCATTCTGAACGACTGGGATCCCACGGCAGAGCCCCAGGATGTGCATTTACTCACTGTATCCCAGAAGGTAAGTCTGGAGGAATCAAAAGTCCTAAAGTTACTTCTTGACAATTTTTTTTTCAAAGTAATACATTACTTTACTAAAATAAACCATTTTAACTAATTTTAAGTGTGCAATTTACTGCCATTAATTGCATTCATAATGTTGTGCAACCATCAGCAGTATCTATTTCTACAACTTTTTATTATCCCAAACAGAAACTCAGCAACCATGAAGCAATCACTCCCCATTCCTCCTCCCCCAGCTCCTGGTATACTTGAATCTACTTCCTGTCTCTATGAATTTGCCTATACTAGTTACTTCATCTAAGTGGGATTATAAGACATCTATCATTTTGTTTGGCTTATGTCACTTAGCACAATATCTTCACGGTTCATCCATGTGGTAACATGTATCTGAATTCCATTCTTTTTTATGTCTCAGTAATAATTGACTTTACTTTTATTTTATTTTATTTTTTTGAGACAGAGTCTTGCTCTGTCACCCAGGCTGGAGTGCAGTGGCATGATCTTGGCTCACTGCAACCTCCACCTCCCGGGTTCAAGAAATCCTCCCGCCTCAGCCTCCCGAGAAGCTGGGACTACAGGTGTGTGCCACCATGCCCAGCTAATTTTTGTATTTTTAGTAGAGATGGGGTTTTGCTATGTTGCCTAGGGTGGTCTTGAATGCCTGACCTCAAGTGATTCGCCTGCCTCTGCCTCCCAAAGTGCTGGGTTTACAGGCATGAGCCACCGCACGCAGCCAATATCTTTTTTTAAACCACTGGATTTCCCCTACTTTGGATACCTTTGCAAAAACTCAGAATACCTGATAAGATGCATGAAGCTATGAATGTAATTGAAGCATTTGTTTTAAGACCAAAGGGTTGGTGAAGGAGCAGATCCCTAAGCAGCTCAGGGTGGGGTAGAAAAAAGCTTCTACCTTAACAGATCCATTCTTGGTTTCCAAGGAGGTCTCTACCCACTCGACAACTGACCACATTTGACCTTTTGAGCTTGGGCAAACTTGGAAGAATGCACTGGCAGGGAGTTAACTATATGGAGAAAGATGACTCAGGATCCATTTTCATCCTTGCCTACCATACCTTAAAGGAAAAGAAATTTTCCTAATTGTGGTTATTTACAGCAGTGTAAATCAAGCAAATGCCATGAAGTGCCAATAAAAATTTTTAAAAATCAGCCTTAAATAGCTAAACTCTCAACAGCAGCTCATAAAGTGAGGCTTGGCAGTTGTTAGGTAGTTATGGTTAAGTTGACAGTCCTTTGGGGAATTAAGATATCCAAAAAGCAGAGGTAGTTAAGACTATAGTGATAAATGGTTGAGCTTGTTGGTTGAAGAGATTTTATAGCACACAGTTAAGCTGAAGGCCTGTGAGAAAGTGAACAGGAAATAGAGGTTATCACTTCATAGCTACTGCCTTCATTATTGACCTCAGGGGGGTATTGTGACATACCAGGAAAGTCATGACTGAGGCTGTTTGAAGAAAAAAATCATTTGAAGGTAACATGGTAGTGTCAGGTCAAAAAAAAAAAAAAAAAAAAAGAGAAAGTGTTAAGAATTGTACAAATCTAGCAAAGAAAGTAAAAAAAAAAAGTCAGAACTGGAATTTTTTTTTTTTTTTTTTTTTTGAGACGGAGTCTCGCTCTGTCGCCCAGGCTGGAGTGCAGTGGCCGGATCTCAGCTCACTGCAAGCTCCGCCTCCCGGGTTCCCGCCATTCTCCTGCCTCAGCCTCCTGAGTAGCTGGGACTACAGGCGCCCGCCACCCCGCCCGGCTAGTTTTTTGTATTTTTTAAGTAGAGACGGGGTTTCACCGTGTTAGCCAGGATGGTCTCGATCTCCTGACCTCGTGATCCGCCCGCCTCGGCCTCCCAAAGTGCTGGGATTACAGGCTTGAGCCACTGCGCCTGGCCCAGAACTGGAATTTTTAAGACCAGAATAAAGAAAAATAATAAGACTATAATTTGCCCCAAGACTTCTGGTAGGAGACGATAGCATAAAGTTATACTTACCTTATGCCCTTTGCTAGAGCCTTCCACAAGCACAACAAGAAGAGAAACAGAGGGCAGAGTTTCATCTTTGATGAAACTTGGTGTAGACCCAACCACAGCATAAGAGTATCTGTACCATGCAGTGAAATTCTGACTAACTTGAGAGAGAATGTAAGAGTTGACACATGCCTTTCTACATCTCAAGAAGCGTATAGATTGCTCTAAAAGTAAGTTAAACAAAATCCTAAAATATTCAACTAATAATCCCTGACTTAGAAAGACAAGGACTTGAGTCATGAGTAGACCACAGGAAAAGGGCTAAATCCCAATGGGAGTTTAATTTCATAACATAGAATTGGAAGGAAAAGTGGGGCTGAAAGGCTTATTTTTTTCTATCCTCAAAATTGACTAGAAGTGAGGCAGGCTTGAAACAACAGAAAAAACAATAATCAGATTTGCAATTGCTGAACTGAGTCACGTGAACAAAGAAATAATCTGTGAGAACTACCACACTTCACTGTAAGCCTCTTTAATTCCTGCCTGGGAGATCTGCCCAGCCTGGAGAGGGGAGGTCTATCCTCACGCAGAGACAGAGATTTGCTAAGAAATATGAGCATGGTGTTGTTGTAAGTCCGACCATGGACACTGTGCCCTTCCCACCCCCACAACTATTTTTAAGCAAAGAGTGTTAGCAAGTATAAAGGGTGAAAAGTGAGACTTGAATGTTATTCTCAAGGAGGAGAAGAGCAAACATAACAAGGAAAAAGCAAATGAAGAACCTGCATGAAGAGCAATTCTCTAAGGAAAGAAGAAAATTTCTGACAGATATTACTCTATATACTCCAAAAAGTTAAAGACGAAATAGATTTTGAAAAGCAAGCTCGAAGAGGGGATGAAAGAGAGAACAAGCACGGAGGGGAGAATAACAACAGTGAGCCTCCTAAGGACAAGGAAGAAATGGAAGATAATAAACAAACAAAGCCAAAGCAAAATCAGGAGACATGAAAATAATACCATGAAAATGTGATACTGCTAAAAATAAGTATGAGAGAGGCAGGAGATTGATCGAGAGAGAATTGTACTGCACTTTTTGTTCACATTATTGAACACCCAACACTTTTAGCAAAGTGCCTGGCAAATGTAGGTATGCAATAAGTAACAGTTGAATAAACGAATACAGCAAATTGGCAATGTTGAGAAAACTAACAGAAAAAAAGGAACTTAGGAAATAATTTAGATATAACAATTTTTTTCCTGAAATTTAGATATAATAATTTTTTTCCAGATTTCAGTCTGTAGATCCACGACATATCCTGTGTAAGTGAGTGAACTTTAGGTTTAAATAAGGAATTGTATGTGCCCTCAGGCAAAGCAAAGACAAAAACAAAACCAAAGCCAAAACAACCCAGCAGACACGTATCAGGCTGACGTCAGAATTTGCCACAGCAATATTCAGTTCGTTGTGGAGCGATGACAAGAGTTCTGAAAGCAAAAGTAAAAGCTCAGACTTCGATACCTAGTTAAGTTATCGGGAGTATATAAGGGAAAAGAAGACAGCTTCAATGTGAGGGAATAGAACATCCACATGATAAACTTTAGAAACAAAATTAATGATAACATCCATCTAATCAAAAGAAAAATCAAAATAGAGACCTCAAGAAGGGGAAGCAGCTTATGGAAGTATTCCCAACAAGCATCAAACCTATTTCAGTAACTGTAAGAGTTATAGTTTCAGATAATAATTTAAGTAGCATAAATACTGACAATGTAAAATTAACAAGAAAGTGTTAAAAATGACATGTGAGAATAGAGGAAGTATCAAAGTTCTGGTTACGTCACCTTTCATATTGAGGATTCAAGGCTTGTAGCTTAAGAAATTGAGATTGGGAAAATGGCCACCTTTGTGTGCCTCGACTGCCTTGCCTCTCAAACCCAGCTCCAATTCAACTACCTCAGGGAAGCTGCTCTTGAAGTTGTTAGGCAGAGCCTGTGGAGTTGAACCAAGGACTTGGCTCTGCAAGGAAAGATGTAGGAGAAAGGAGAAGAGGAGAAGAGGGAGGAGGGAGGGACAGAGATCATGTGTTAGTTTCCCTCTGTCAAGACTAGAACCTGGATTGCTGTAGAGGAGAACCCCAAAATGGGCATCAAGTTGTAAGTTCTTAGAAAAAGCATTACTTGTGAAAATACAGAGGCCTCTGAGAAGAAGGCAGCACTAGACCGTATGAAGTCTTGACCCTCAAAGTGCTGTGGGGTTGCTGAGCAATTGGCCAAGTTCTTCTTCCATTTGCAGTTCTGCAGCCTGGAGAGCAGAAGGGATATGTCTTGGTGCCTTAACAACGAAGTACAGCTTGTCAGCTGGTCTATCTCCTGATCACAAGGGCTGAAAGTATCTGCCCCATCCCTTAACTCATAGGATTTCCACTGCTTAAGATGGACTTAGGTTTCAAATTGAAGAAAGTCTTGTGCATGCAATGAAAAATGGTGATTGAGCAGCCGAAGAGAGAAATAAAACACAATATCCCAGATAGGCAGTTTCTACTGAAACGGAACCATTGGAGGAGAACTATTATAACTTGACCATAAATAATTAATCAAACAAATGCATTTAAGGAGATTCAGTTGCAGCAGGATATTTTTCTGGAAGATGCTTGCTATCACACACACACACACACACACACACACACACACACACACACACACACACCTGACAAAGGATTCATATCCAGAATGTATTAAAGAACACTTAAAAATAAGTAAGTAAAGAACAAACAACCCAATGCAAGAGTGGGGAAAAATCTTGAACAGTCACTGGTGTAAATCCAAATAGTCAGTACTTATCAAAGAACACACACTGGGGAAATGATAATTATCCAGAATATATAAGTAACTCAAGCAACTCAACGGCAAAAAAAAAAAAAAAAAAAAAAAAAAAAAAAAGAAATAAAATAAAATAATCTGATTTCAAAGGGGACAAAAGACTTTAAAAGACAGTTCTCAAAAGAAAACCTAAACATGGCCAATAGGGATGTAGAAAAATGCCCAACATCACTAATTATCAAGGAAATGCAAATCAAAACCACAAGGAGATACCACTTAACTCCAGTTAAAATGACTATTATCAAAAACACAAAAGAAAACAAGTGTTGGTGAGGATGTAGAGACAAGAGACACTTATGCATTGTTGGTGAAATTATAAACTAGTACAGCCATTATGGAGAACAGGATGAAGCTTCCTCAGAAAATTAAAAACAGAACTACCGTGTGATCCAGCAATCCCACTACTGAGTATATATCCAAGGGAAATAAAATCAGTATATCAAAAAGATAGCTGCACTTCCATGTTTATTGAACACTAATTATAATAGCCAAGATATGGAATCAAACTGTGTCCAACAATAAGTGGATGGACAAAGAAAATGTTATATATATATATATATATATATATATATATATACACACACACACACACACACACACACACACATACACACACACATATATATACACACACACATTCAGCCATAAAAAAGAATGAAATCCTGTCATTTGCTGCAACATAGATGAACCTGGAAGACACCATATTAGGTGAAATAAGACAGGCACAGAAAGACATGATTTCATTCATATATGAAGTCCATTTAAAAAAATGTTCATATCATAGAAACAGAGAGTGGAACAGTAGTTACCAGAGACTGGAGAGGGAAGGGGGAAAGAAGAGGCTGGTCAGAGGTTGGTCACTGGGTACAAAGTGACAATTAGGAGGAATAAGTTCTGGTATTTGATTGCACAGGAGGGTAACATGCTTAACAGTAAGGTATTGCATGTTACAAAATAGCTAGAAGAGAGGCTTTTGAATGTTCTCACCACAAAGAAATGATAAATGCATGAAGTGATGGATACACTAACTACCCTTATTAAATCATTCTACAACATACATACATCGAAACATCAAGCTGTATCCCATAAATCTGTACAATTATAATGTATAAATTAGAAAAAAACTTGAGGCTGGGCACAGTGGCTCATGCCTACAATCCAATCACTTTGAGAGGCCAAGACAGGCGGATTGCTTGAGACCACAAGTTCAAGACCAGCCTGGGTAACATGGCAAAAACCTGACTCTACAAAAAATAAAAAAAAATTGTAGTCCCAGCTATTTAGGAGGGTGATGGGGGAGGATCACCTGCGCTTGGGAGGTTGAGGCAGTGAGCTGTGACTGTGCCACTGCACTCCAGCATGGGTGACATAGTAAGTCCCTGTCTCAAAGAAAAAAAAAACTTGAACAGGCACTGCCACAATATCCAAATATGACATATTAAAATCACCAATTAAATATCAATTAAATATTCATATTAAACAATATCAGTTTGTTCTTAATGTTAAATCATAAGATGCCTCTACAAATCTACTATGAAAGCTAAAACATTAATATCTGAAAATACCAAAATTAGCAAGTCTATGGAACAACTAGGTCTCTCATATCTTGCTTTGGAGATGTAAACTGGTGTTACCAGCATGGAAAACTGTTTGATAATATCCACTACAATGGAACGTAACTCAAAAAGTCTAGCTCCAGTCTACCAGAAATGCATACATGAATTTACCCAAAGAAACATACGAGAATGTTTATAGAAGTGTTATTCATCATAGCGCCCCAAATGGAAAACCCACATATCCATCAACAGGAGGTTGTATAAATAATTTGTTTTATATTCACATAATGATGCAATTATATATAGCAATAAAGAGGAATGGATGCTACAAGAATAAATTCATGCAACAAGATGGATGAATCTCACAAATATAATATTGATCAAAAAGATAGAAATACGAATGTAACTCTATGATTCAATTTACTTTAATTTCACAACTAGGCAGAAGTCAGAAAAATAGTTACATCTGGGTAGGAGCTTCTGGAACACTTATAATGGTCCTAATCTTGATCTGGGTTTTGCTTTCACAATTATATTCTCTAGGTTAAAATTTGTTGAGTTGTACATTTATGGCTTGCAAATTTTTTACATTATAATTTAATAAAAAATGTTTAGGAAAATATTCAACATCCATTTATAATATAATATTTTAGTCAATCCAGAATGAAATAATATTGTCTTAAAATATGAAAAAGAATAATTCTCAAATCAATATCCATTACAGCATAAATATTTAAACACTAGAAGTGATTCCATTAAAGTGAGGAAAAACACAAGAGAGCTTACCATCTCTGTCATGAAAAATTGTTCTGGAAATATCAGTCAATACCACAAGGAAAGGAAAGGAATAGGGTATAAATATTAGAAAAGGATCAGTAAATTTTCATTATTTGGAAATAACATGATGGTATACCTCAAAGTTCAAGTGAAATATATGGAATATTAATTTTTAAAAAAGAATCCTAATTAAGTGTCTGGCTAACAAAAGTAATATTAAAAAACCAATAGTTTGTCTGCAAACAAATGATAATTAAGATTAAACAAAAATGGAAAAACTACACTGACAGATGCAAGACAAAAATAAACACCAATGAATGAGATTAATGAGAAATAGGAAACAAAACTAAAACTCTACTGAGATCAAATGAAAGGAGAAAACTGAATAATAAAACTCAACATTGCAAAGTATAAACTCATCTATATATTCATGAACTCCACAAATGCCAACATTATTTTGGGGGCAGTAGGGATTTGATAATATAATGTATCATGTATATCCCTAAAAGTTAAGATGTAGAAAGAGCCAGGAAAATTCTGAGGAAGAATGATATTGAAGGATTTATACTCAGTACTATGGTAAGGGCCTGAGGAGGGCTCAGAAGCAAATACTGAGATCAGTGGATTATCCAGTAAACGGTTTTGAGACAGCCAGCTAGGTTGTCTTTTGCTGGAGGATCAAGGAGAGAGCCAGATACCTAGCTTACTTCTTAGCCAAAATAAATCGCCAATGGATACAAGATTTAAATATACAAAAATAAATAATAAAACTGATAGTAGAAAACATGGATGAATCTTCTTACAATTTTGGCACTAACTATATGCCAGGTAGCATTATAAGTACTTTATATATAATTAATTTAATCCTCACAACACTAAGAAGTAGATATTATTATCAACCATCTTTTGCAGATGAGGAAACTGAGACATAGACGGGTTAAGTGTATTGTGCCAGGTAATAGAGCCAGTAAGCACAAGAGAAGTGACTTGAACCTCAGCAGTCTGGTTCCAGAGTGTATGCTCTGAGCTACCACATGACACTGCTTCTATGATGGCCAAATAGATGCAGTAGCATCCTATGTACCCTAAATATACACACAGACGAGGCTCAACCTTCTGAATTTCAAAATATGATAAGTGAAGTTAAAAAAAATCCTAGCAAAGTGGGAAAACACTTATAGCATATATTACAGACAAAGTACTAAATTTTCTTTAATATACGAAGAACTCATACAAATTACTTACAAATGGACAAGTAAAGGTAAAAAAGAAAGAAAAAGAAAAACATGAACAAGCAGTTTACTGAAAAGAAATACCAATAAGCTTAAGTGCAGCGCCACTCATCTTAAACAAGCACAAGTTAAAACAATGTTGAGACATCATTTTTATCAACCACATTGTCAACTATTGAAAAGTTTACTACTACTCAATGTTTTGACCAGGTTGAGGGAAAACAGGCATACCCTATTTTTGGAAGTGTAAATTGGTAGAATTTTAAAATACTAATTTGGTAACATTCATCAAAAAATTTAATGTGCTTATCTTTTGACCCATTAATTCCACTTCTAGCTATCTATTCCATAGATGTATAAGTGTCTGAAGACACATAGGCGTAAGAATGTTCATTGAGTCATTGTTTTTTTGTTTGTGGGTTTTTTTTGTTTTTTTGTTTTTTGTTTGTCTGTTTTCTTTTTTTTTTTTGAGACAGAGTCTCACTCTGTCACCTAGGCTGGAGTGCAGCGGCATAATCTCAGCTCACTGCAACCTCCGCCTCCAGGGTTTGAGCGATTCTCCTGTCTCAGCCTCCCGAGTAGCTGGGACTTACAGGCGCTCACCACCACACCTGGCTAATTTTTTTGTACTTTTAGTAGAGATGGGGTTTCACTATGTTGGTCAGGCTGGCCTTGAACTCCTGGACCTTAAATGATCCACTGCCTCGGCTTCCCAAAGTGCTGGGATTATAGGTGTGAGCCACTGTGCCGGACCTGCATCATTGTTATCAGTGTTACTTAATGTGAATCAACTACATTGCTAAGAGCACTGTACATTCAGCTGACATTTTTTTTTTTCTTACAGAAAGACTTTCTTGATGAAGAAAGAAATCCATTTTGGTGCAAGCTCCTTATTCCAATGTGAAACAGCACTTTGAGTAGCACTAGTTTATAATAATTAAAAATTCAAAATAACCCAAAAGTTCATCAGTGGGCTATCTGCTAAATAAATTATAATAGATCCAAAAATAATAGATCCTCATGTAGGTGCTTTTCCTCTTTACCCTTCTATACTGTTTACATTTTTCTGCAATTAGCATAAATTACATCTATATTTTTTTAAAACACTTGTAATTTAAAATTTAAATTTTGTTTAAAAGTCAAGAATATCTGTCAGATTAGACTCAGTGTAGGTCAAATTTCTAGAAACTGGCTTTGGGTTACAATTTGTTGTAGAAGACCTAGTGAGACCATCTTACATGGGGTGAATTCCCATGGAGTCATTTGTGCAAAATGTAAAAACACCTCAGCATTTTGTTTTGTTTCCAAACTCAGAAATCTGTTTTTCCTCGCCTTGAGAGGAAAAGTTTATTGTGGCCAATTCACCCTTCTCCCAAACCAAAGTTTTAATCCATCTCTGAGATGGGTCCCAAAGCTCGGAGCAGTGAACTCAGGATTCTATTCCTGCAGTGTGGCAATCTATCTTCTAATTCTAATCATAATGGTTACAAAGAAGAACAGGACTGGCTGGGCGTGGTGGCTCACGCCTGTAATCCCAGCACTTTGAGAGGTCGAAGCGGGTGGATCACCTGAGGTCAGGAGTTCGAGACCAGCCTGGCCAACATGGTGAAACCCTGTGTCTACTAAAAATAAAAAATTAGCCAGGTGTGGTGGCACACAACCACACCTGTAGTCCCAGCTACTTGGGAGGCTAAGGCAGGAGAATTGTTTGAACCCAGGGGGCAGAGGTTGCAGTGAGCCGAGATCGCACCACTGTACTCCATAAGCCTAGGTGACAGAGTAAGGCTCTGTCTCAAGAAAAAAAAAAAAAAAAAAAAAAGAACAGGACCAAGAAATTCTTAGTGCTCACAAGGACCCAATGTTGGTGACCCTAACACATATTTGACAGAGTCGAGGGGTCCTATATGCTTCACGGAAGCCACAGTTTATAGTGCCAAAAAGTGTGAGACATGAGGCCTTTCAGAGCTGTGTGGAATACAGTCATAATCGCTAACATTTGTACAGCGCCATGCAGTTTGTAAAGTGCTTTCATATCGACTGCCTCATTGACTCCCCACAACAGATCGTTGGAGTAGGTAAATTTCACAGATCTAATTTTATAGGTGCAAACAATGGGTATAGAAAGAAGGCTTATGCTTATTCCCCAAAGGTACTAAGAAGTGAAGTAGCAAAGCCAGAGCATGCCGGCCCAGGTTCTTACCACCACAACACACTGCCTTCCAAGGCATGACTTGCCTATGCCATCCCTGGCAGGACGGCCTGGGGGGCTTGCTCTGCTTCTCTGTGTTTATTTACATGCTGTGACACCGCTGAGCTGGATAAGTTTGAAAGCAGGCTATGGCTGTTGCCACTGTTTGTTAAACATTGCTACTTGGAGCAGACAGAGAACACAGGCAGCAGCTTGAGTTTTTCTTAGCCATCTTCAACAGTATCAAGCAGGACAAATAGAGGGAAAGCAATTCTTGGTTATCCCAAAGAAGGACGCGACCGCATGTATCGTGTTTTCTGCTGGAATGTCTGTTCTGCCTTAACTTTGCAACGCTTTATGCTTTTTGCCTGGAAATTCAAAGTGACGATGCTAAACTAATCTTCCTTGAAGGCCTTTCTAACTCTGAGACCAACTTTCACCATTGCACAGCAGCTTTCCTTGTCAGGCATCTCCCCCTCTCCACAGCTGTTTGTTAAACTACCCATTTCTTAGGTTGCATTCATTTTAAATCTTTCTACTTTCTTGTGCATAAAGCCTGGAGAGAGGAATTGTAACTACATAATAATACGTTCCAGCTACCAAGCACCTATTATCGGACAGACACTGTGGTAGGCACTTTATGTACTGTATTTTATCTCAATCTTATTGCAAACTCTAGAAGGTATAGCTCCTTACTCCCACTTTGCAGATGAAGAAACTAGGTAAGAATGACTAAGTAGTAAGGGACAAAGCTGAGATTCAAAGGTAGTTCTGTCTAGCTTCAAAGCCAAGGTTTTCTCTCCAGTGCGGAGCACACCACAAATAATGCTAATTGTATTAGTGAGGGAAAAGGTATTATGTGAAAAGGCTCATTTTAAAGGTACGTATTTTAATAGTCAGCATCACACTCCCTTTTCCTCAGTCTTTAAAAGCTGGATTGGTGGCCTAAGGTGATGAAATTCAAACCTAATACAAATGCAGCACTCCCATATCATATCCCTTAACAGTCTAAGGAGAATTGCTGCATATAATGGGCCCGTCTGTTCTACTGCTTCATCTACCTGCTCAGCTCTCAAAGGAAAACAAAATCCATACGATCATTGAGGTCTAGAAATTAACTTTTATTTTAAATCTGTCAAGAACTCCTGGCAGTTATTAATTTTATTAAAATGATTACATATGGCAAAACAAAGAATAGAGGTAATTCTATTTCTCTACAACATAAATTATGAGTTAGATTTTCAGCTGCCGGCTCAGCATTGTTCAAGATTCTTTTAAAGGGCTGGGGGGATTTTAATATCCAGAAAATGTTAAAGCAGCAAAAGAAAAAATAAATTAAAAAGTCATTGCAATTGGAGATATTGCCAAGGATGTGCTTATTATAAAGTCTTCTTGACATGTTAATTATAAAATCTTCCAACCTTTGGTATTAAAAAAAATCATGTGAATAGTTGTCCTATATTGCCTTGTCATCTATAATTTATAACAGAGAAGAAATTTGCTGATTTTTAAAAAAAGACGGCAAACATGAATCATGACTCATTCAAATAAAATACAACCAGCATTCATTCATCTAACTGAAATATGTCAAAACAAAAACACTTTTATTAACATATTTAATACCAGAATAACTTATAATAGTATGAAAAAGAGTGAAGTATTTGTCTTTAGTTTTCATTGACATGCTCACATTTTGGCAAAATTGTTTTGTAAAGATTCCAAAGTTTGTATCAGAGATCTCTAACTATTTAAGGATGCAAACCAAAAGAACTCATACTTCATCTGATCATACAGTCATAACTTATATATTTTGCTTTGCGCTTACTGTTACTGCAAACAGCAATTTAGAAAACAAAGTAAAAATATATATATACACAAAATACTTTTATATCAAATTATCTTCATTACACTAAATAAATCCAATCCCCAAATGCTATGTTACATGAAAAAGTGTCCTACAATTTATATCAAGACTGATACTGTCCGTCAACTAGAGCAGCCTTTGGTTTTAAAAGCATTTTGCAAAATAAAGAAAAATGTCACCACTTGGCTACACTATTGACCCTCATTCACACTGACAAAAATGCTTTCCAGTTTAAAAAAAAATAGATTACATACTCAGAAAAAAAAAATCCCATCATAAAAGAGTCAAACCGTTTTTACTTCTCTGTAGCACATACCCTCTATTATATTTGGCATTTCCACTGTTTATTCAAGTTTCAAGTCTTCCCAAGCTGATTAGAATATTATTGTTTAGTTGAGAAAGATAGTCTTCTTTCTTGATATTGATTGTTCTCACTCAATGGTAGTCTAATTTAGAAACAAAATGTTTTCTTTCAATGCACGATTTCACTTCACTTTTACATTAATGTCCAACTTGGCAAAATTCAAACTGTTCAATGTTTTGTTTTCCATATGTTTTAAATTTAAAAATCAATTTTATGTATGTGTATGTATAGCCACACAGAGATACATTTCTTTCATTCTCTTGTTCTCGCTGCAATACAAATTGTCCATCAGCAATTGTAATTTGAAACGAATCAAATAAAAGATTTTTAGTCATACCATATGAACACAGTTTCCATCACAAAAAGACAGTGAGCTCTAATGCAAACAGGATTATGTTTTAAAACTACAGGTTTAGTTTTACACAGGAAAATTTTGAGTTATTTATATAATGAAGTTTTTTTTTTTTTTTTTTTAAACTTCAGCAGAACTTGAGGAAAAAAATCCAGATTAATTCTAAAGGGCTTTGTGGTACTTTCCAACAGTGCTTGAAAAAAAGTTTTCCTGATCACCATGTATTCATTGAAATTTTAAATTAACTTGAAGGAATCACTTCTTAAATGTACAACGTTATGTGGATCGCTGCACCTTGAATTTTGGAAGTTTGTAACATATCAGATATGCAGGCAAGATACATGCATAAAAGTCTCACTGTCACTCTGAAAAGCACATTGAACAATTTTCAATACTGTAGACTTTTTTTAAAAGGAAGATTTCATTTGGGCTGAACAGATATCCAAGTTTTAACTTGTGAATTATTGAATGCATTTCAAGGGCTTTCAGCGATTCTGGTTTCAGTCCTGGAATGATTAGGTCCATCTGGAATGATGCACACAGGCTAATAAGCATATGGCGTTGGCATTTTGAGGCATAGCTGTTCAACTATGCCCACGTTGGAGCTTATTTTTGGGAGCAAGGCACTTACTGTAATGGTAATGCAGACATTTTATGCATAGTTTGAGTAACATAAAATAAGTTAATATTTTTGATTAAAATGAGTTTTTTATAATTTATATGTCTTTTACAGAAGCAACTAAATGATATATTTGGGATAATTAAAAATAAGAAGAGGTTTGGGAGAGAGTCATTTTCATCCCTGCTTCGGCTCTTAGGATGAGGGTTGACGAAAACACTGGAAAGAACATCCATTGGATCTGAAAAGCAACAAGCTCTTAAAACTGCTGCACCAGCGGCACTTTGACAGTCTTTACTTCTGCTATATGGGACGACTTCTGGATGATGCAGCTGGTAGTTCCCTGCAGTTTGTCCTTTCCCTGTGCAAGATTTGTTAAGGCCATAGCTGCGTTGATCTCCTTCCAATACGTGTCATCTTTGCTCGGTCCCTTTCTGTTAGCTGCACTGGAGTTAAGCAAAACAGAAAGTAAACGATCAAACTCACTGCAGTTTGCATTGAAAATGTCATCGCTGAAAAGCAGGCACGGCCAATGGGAACATTTTGCTCACCTGTCACCCTTATTGGATCCGTTTTCCAGAGTGTCTGTAAAGAAAAGCAAAAATTCAGTTATTTTTATTTTTTTCCTTTCTTTTCTCATCTCAGGAGTTTCATCACTAATGACCAGAAGTAAAAGTTCTTCAGGAAATATAGTTGAAAATTAGTTAGCTTTTAATAAAGATAAAGCAGTTTGTATTAAGATGAAAAAAATTGCAAAGGGGCAGAAATAAGATGACAGTGGGTAGTAAAGAATAAAAGGGAGCTCTCATAGCTATACAATAATCTGAAGTTATTTACTCTGAGAAATTGGGGCCTTTTGGATCAGGAGACAAGCAGCATAAGGAAAAAAGTGCTGACTGTGCCTGGGGCCAGGTTCTGGCCTTGCCCTACTATCCACCTGCAGTGTAACTTGGGGGCAGATTATGACCTCCCACAATGTCTGGGATTCAGTTCTCTAACTATCAAATCAGGGAGTTTTGGCTGGGCACAGTGGCTCATATCTGTAATCCCAGTACTTTGGGAGGCCAAGGCAGGGGGATTGCTTGAGCCTAGGAATTCGAGACCAGCCTGTGCTACATCGTGAGATCTCATCTCTACTAAAAATAAAAATAAAAATAGCTGGGTATGGTGGGTGTTCACCTGTATTCCCAGTTACTCAGGAGGCTGAGGTGGGAGGATGGCTTGAGTCCAGGGGTTGAAGCTGCAGTAAGCAGGGATTGTGCCACTGCACTCCAGCCTGGGCAATAAAGCAAGACCCTGTCTCTAAGAAAATTAAAATAAAAAACTGGGGGTTCTAGACAAACTTGGGGGTGCTTCTGGCTCAATGATTCTATAATTTCATGGTTATCAAATTTTCTTTTTTCTTTTTTTTTTTTTTTTGAGAAGGAGGCTTGCTGTGTTGCCCAGGCTGGAGTGCAATGGTATGATCTCGGCTCACTGCAACTTCCACCTCCCGGGTTCAAGCAATTCTCCTGCCTCAGGCTCCTGAGTAGCTGGGATTACAGGCACCTGCCACCATGCCTGGCTAATTTTTGTATTTTTAGTAGAAACAGGGTTTCACCATGTTAGTCAGGCTGATCTTGAACTCCTGACCTCCTGATCTGCCTGCCTCGACCTCCCACAGTGCTGGGATTACAGGTGTGAGCCACCGTGCCTGGCCAGTTATCACACATTTATTTCAGACAAAGGATGGGCAAATAGTTCCCTCTGCTAGTTAGCAAATGAGTAACAGACCCAATGGCGATAGCAATACAGGATTTCCTGGCATATTTATTAGAAGAAGCAGGCACCAGTCCTCAATTTCCAAAAGAACGCTTCCTCCTGCTGCTGCAGGAAATGAAAGTTAGGATGCTAGCTTTTGCTTCTACACTCACATCTTTGGTTTAGATTTGCTGCTTCACTCCGAACACGAATGTCTCTCAACACCACATAAATATAAAGAACCCACAAAAATGGGTTCTCGAGCTCCTTAGGCTAAAAGAATCTGGTATGAGTAACACAAAAATTTCCCTACTGAAGGGAAAGATGTAGGGGGGTGGTAGATAGGCTACTGGCATGGCGTCCTAGCAAAGGAGTAGGGTTGAGACTCCAAAACCAGTCAGTGGGTGAGCCCCACTTCATCCCCATCATCATCCACAACAATAATCAATATTACCGGGGAGCTACTGCAGGTGGCACTGTGCTCCACACAGGAAACTTGGAAGATGCAAGGCCCTCTGCTAGTTCTATGGCCTTTACAAAACTGTCTTTTCCTGCCCTTAGTCCTCTCCCTTCCTTTTACCCCACCTCCCATCCCCGCCAACCCAATATTTCTCACAATTTCTTTTTCTCTACACTGCTTAAGGATAGTTAGGAAATGCATCCTAATTTCCAATTCTGAGCTCTAAGAGAGTCACAGAACTAGAAGAGGTTTGAGAAGAGTAACATCAACATGATCGTCATATAGTCTAAGCAGGGCAAAATTTCCCAGGGAAGAGGTGGTCAAGAGAAAACAAATGACATGACCATGAGGCAGCCAAGCTTCAATACCCTGTCTGAAGGAAAAGAATGGGGAAAGCCTGCTGACATATCCTGAGTTCAGCCTTAAGGTGTAGACCACGAGACAATCATGGGTCACTCTGAGCTCTTTTCATAACCCTTCACCTAAGGAACTTAAATAAACAAGGCGAACAAACAAAACAAAAGCATTTAGTGAACAAATGGCAAAGTGGTTGTGAAGAACACATGAGATCATGTGTGTCTGGCCCAGAATGGAACAACGAGTGTTAGTTCCCTTGGTCTCCTTTCACTGACTACTCAGGCGGCATTTTATAAGGTTTTAGGGATCCTTTGGGGGAAATAATTGGATCTGTGAACAGTTAGATCGTTACCTTCTGCAGCTCTGCCAGCTTCTGGCTCTTACAGGGTCAGCCTGGATGCTTAGCTATACCTCTGCTACTTTCCATAGTTTTGCAATTATAAAGTAACTCATGTAAATGCAGGAAAAGAATGATCATTGGTAATTTACAGAACTCTGATACTACTGATTTACAGATCATTTACTACGTGCCAGGCACAATTCTGAGCACTTCATGGCCTAATTTATTTATGATTACTGACTTTGTGTATGGATAACAAGTCTCCACGGTATCTGTGAAGTCATTTTTTATCGAGTTCTATTCTCCTATCTGTAAATCTTCACTCAGTGAGGACAGAGACAAGGTGCTACCAGAACAGAGAACAAGTCAAGGCTTTCGTCTGGGAGAAGGAAAGCCAGCAAATTGCACATTTCACAGAGGAAAAAAAAAATGAGTTAGGCCTTTGCTCCATTTTGCCCACAAATTGCAACAATTCTGTTGCCAAAGTGAAGCAATAGGTTATGGAGATATTTATTCAATGGAAAGACTTGGCAAAAGCAGAGTAAGTTCCATGAGGCTTAAATAACGTTAGGGAAATAACAAAACATAATTTAGAGAAGACTATGTAACTGACGCTCTGGCTCCCAGATGAAGCCATCTCACATAGGCGAAGGAGACCAGAACCCGGTTCCCTACCTGAACTGTCAACCTCAGAGTGGTTACTGCACACACAAGAAGAAAGCCTGTGCCTATCAAATACGTTATGGGTTACAGAACCTGTCAGTGCATCAATGCCATCAATGTATGGAGCCTGCACGTGGAAGGAGAAGATGTAATTCATGGCTCAGGTCCACGGAGAGCCTCTATTTAGGATGAGGAGTTGACTTGCATGTCTTGCAGCATCGTGAGCGCCTGCCTGTGGCTAGCACTCCCTGTGGCTGACTCCTTGGAGTTGTTCCACTGAGAAACATGTTTACTACAGCCAACTGTGAAATTATAAAATTCTGCTTACTCTTTGGGTGTATGTGTTTGACACTTTGGTGCCTATGAAAATACCTTTGAAGTGCAAAAACGTAGACTCAAATCCCCATGCAGGTATTCTTAATTAGGTTTTACAAATCTCAACAATGTACTACACAGGATTCAATACACTGAATTCTGTATTTTATTTTTCAGGCAGATGGGCACATTCAATGTCACTAGGTATGGATTGGGTTCCTTTCCAGTAACAGAAGAAAATTGTTTTACATCACACACTGGGGCCTTTCGGGAGGTGGGGAGCTGGGGGAGGGAAAGCATTAAGAGAAACGCCTAATGTCAATGACAAGTTGATGAGTGTAGCAAACCAACATGGCACATGTATACCTATGTAACAAACCTGCACGTTGTGCACATGTACCCTAGAACATAAAGAATAATACAATAAAAAAAGAATTTCTATTTAAAAAAAAGTAATGGAGAATAGACACATGTTGCTTCTCTATCAGTAGTCAGTGTGAAAACTGCATACAACAAAACTCAATCTCAAAGACTGAAATCCACAAGGAAAAGCTGCTTACCACCACTTGGGAAGTGCCGGGGGTGGGCAGTCTCTGTGCCCAAAGTGCTTTTAGTTCAAAAAATGAATTGATGTTAGAAGGGCACGCTTTTCCTGAGGCTGTTACTGGTGGGCTGCCCAGTGTCACTTGGGTATTTTGTAGTCCAAGAGCCACCTCCTGTGGAGTAATGTGTGCTGGTTCCCAGAAAAGCCAAACCGGCAAAAGGAAGATAGCAAACAGAGCCCTTTGACTCTGAAACATTTGTGCTTTTTTTTAGGAAAGCAAGGACTCGAAAGATCTGGGAGACTGGGGAGATTTTTTTTTTTTTTTCTATTTGTTGTGCTAAGATGAAATCTGGAGAAATGTCACAGTTTTTAGCGAACTGATATCATTTGAGGGGAATTCAGAAAATTTACAATCTTCTCATTATACTAACTGGCTGTATTAATGTTGTAATTTTTTTTTTCTTATGCTCTTTCCCTTTGAAGTAAAAACTTATCAGCTCTTCTCTGGCTCAAGTGTGCTGTGTCTTGTGTCTTTTCAGCTCATGGTCAGTATTTGAGGTGCAGTGGGTCTGTGTACCCCACCCCTGGTGGTCATGGGGGTCCTGACACGTCTGTCCACTGCTGACAGGTGGTCTCACCGGCTCCACTCGAGAAGTGGCACCTAGTAGCTCCAGAAACAATCAGACAGGAGAGGGAAGGATCGTGCATGTTGCTGAAAGAGGGAAAACGCAAGTTGGAGCTAGCTCCTGGTATGTAGACTCTTGAGAGCAGTTCATTAGCATGCACAGACTCAGGGTCTGACTGCCCCACATTTGGCTCGGCTGTATCTCTTACTCTGCAAGTAGCTTGGCTCA
Organism: Macaca nemestrina; assembly: GCF_043159975.1. Taxonomy (NCBI): domain Eukaryota; kingdom Metazoa; phylum Chordata; class Mammalia; order Primates; family Cercopithecidae; genus Macaca; species Macaca nemestrina. The sequence goes on along the minus strand of NC_092133.1, from coordinate 116,400,385 downwards.
GCCTCTCCAAAGTCTGAGCTAAAATGCCTCTTTAGATTCCAAGGTTCCAAAAATCAGCTACGCTGTCAATTACCATAAAAGCAACTGGTTGGCAGGAACGGCTTATTGAACCAGCCAAAAGAGCGTGTTTTAAGACGAAAAAAGAAAAGAAAAGAAAAAAAAAGAGGTGTGTAGTTAGGAAAATCTTGGATGCTGCAAAACCCAAACCATGTTGAAACTTAAAGTGGGGCTATCCTCAGTTTGGACATGTGTTTCCTTCTACGGTTAAGTAGAGAAAAAAATTATACAGAAAACCCAGTTCCAATGCAACTCGAGATATCTGAGCAAAAAGCTCTGCGGCCAACTGTGAAAAATGCAACTCAGAAGCACATCAATTCTGATGTATATTCCCGATGTTATATTTGTAGCCATAAAAAGAGACAAAAATGTGGCCAAATCTTTTTCTCTGAGGTTTTTAAAAAATTTAATAAATAGGCCCTAAAGGGAAAAATGTTTTTGTTTCACATATGCCACTGAAATGTAAATAAAATGAGGCGAGATTAAGAATTCAGGTTTTTAAATTAAACAATCGAAAAATTATATATGTTTCCCTAAATTAAAATGGAGGGAGTAGAAGAAAAAAAACTTTTGAGATCACGGAAAGGGAAGTAAATGAGTCAGTGAGAAATCATCACTGAAATAGCTCAGCCAAGGGGGAAAACAAAGACAGTCCACTAGGATTATTTGAGTGGGAAGAAGAAGCCACTCATATTTTAAAACAATAAAAGAAGGTACAGTTGTGCACCACCTAACGATAATTCAGTCAGTGACAAACCAGACATATGACAGTGGCCCAGAAGATTATAATGGAGCTGAAAAATTCCTGTCACCTAGTGACATCATAATGTGGTCGTGCCACACATTGCTCATGTGTTTGTGGTGATACTGGTGTAAAGAAACCTACTGAGGCCGGGCCCAGTGGCTCACGCCTGTAATCCCAGCACTTTGGGAGACCAAGGCGGGTGGATCACTTGAGTTCAGGAGTTCAAGACCAGCGTGGCCAACATGGTGAAACCCTGTCTCTACTAAAAAATACAAAAACTTAGCCAACCATGGTGTTGCATGCCTGTAATCCCAGCTACTCAGGAGGCTGAGGTGGGAGAAGCGCTGGAACCCAGGAGGTGGAGGTCGCAGTGAGCCAAGATCTCGCCATTGCACTCCAGTCTGGTGACGCAGCAGGACGCCATTGCAAAACAAACAAACAAACAAACAACAACACCTACTGAGCTGCTAAATGTATAAAGTGTAGCACATAAATTATGTACAGTACATAATACTTGGTAATAATAAATGACTATATTACTGGGTTTATGTATTTACTATATTTTTTATTGTTATTTGAGAGTGTGCTCCTTCAACTTATATTTCAAAAGTTAACTGTAGCCGGGCGCTGTGGCTCACGCCTGTAATCCTAGTACTTTGGGAGGCTGAGGTGGGCGAATCACTTGAGGCCAGGAGTTCAAAACCAATCTGGTCAACATGGTGAAACCCCATCTCTACTAAAAATACAAAAAAATTAGTTGGGTGTGGTGGCGGGTGCCTGTAATCCCAGCTACTTGGGAGGCTGAGGCGGAAGAATTGCTTGAACCCAGGAGGCAGAGGTTGCAGTGAGCCGAGATTGCGCCATTGCACTCCAGCCTGGGCAACAGAGCAAGACTACGTCTCAAAAAAAAAAAAAAAAAGAAAGGTTAACTGTAAAACAGCCTCAGGCAGGCCCTTCAGGAGGAATTCCAGAAGAAGGCATTGCTATTATCGGAGATGACAGCTTCGTGCGTGTTATCGCCCCTGAAGACATGGAGGTGGAAGACAGTGATATTGACGAGCCTTACCCTGGGCAGGCCTAGGCTAATGTGTGTGTTTGTGGCTTAGTTTTTAACAAAAGTGTTTAGAAAGTAAAAATAAGAAATGAAAAATTTTAATAACAGGAAAAAGTTTACAGAATAGGACATAAAGAAAATATTTTCATACAGCTGTCCAATGTGTTTGTGTTTTAAGCTAAGTGTTATTACAAAGGAGTCAAAACGTTTTTTTAAAAAGCTTATAAAGTAAAAAGTAACAGTAAGCTAAGATTAATTTATTATAGAAGAAAAAAATTGTTAAATAAATGTAAGGTGGCCTGAGTGTTGAGTGTTTATAAAGTGTACAGTGATGTAGAGTAACGTCCTAGGCCTTCACATTCACTCACCACTCACTCACTCACTCACCCAAAGCAACTTCCAGCCTTGCAAGCTCCGTTCATGGTAAGTGCCTTATACAAGTGCATATTTTTTTTATTTTTTACCAGCAGTCCTAAACCTTTTTGGCACCAGGGCCTGGTTTTGTGGAAGACCATTTTCCCACAGACCAGGGAGGGAGGCAGTTTCAGGATAAAACTGTTCTACCTGGGATCATCAGGCATTAGTTAGATTCTCATAAGAAGCGCACAACCAACCAGGCGCAGTGGCTCGTGCTTGTAATCCCAGCACTGTGGGAGGCCGGGGAGGGTGGATCACAAGATCAGGAGTGTGAGACCAGCCTGGCCAACACAGTGAAACCCCATCTCTACTAACAATACAAAAATTAGCTGGGTGTGGTGGCAGGCACCTGTAATCCCAGCTACTTGGGAGGCTGAGGCAGGAGAATCGCTTGAATCCGGGAGGTGGAGGTGGCAGTTAGCCAATATCTCATCGCACCACTGCACTCCAGCCTGGGCAACAGAGCTAGACTCAGTCTCAAAAAAACAAAAAAAGAAAAGATAAAAAAGAAAGAGAAGTGCACAACTACTCGCGCAGTTCACAATAGGGTTCGCGCTCCTGTGAGAATCTAACGCCAGCGCTGATCTGACAGGAGGTGGAGCTCAGATGGTAATGTGAGCGATGGGGAGCAGCTGTAAATACAGATAAAGCTGCTTATGCAGCTCCTGCTATGGAGCCTGGACTGCTACCGGTCTGTGGCCTGGGGGTGAGGGGCCCATGTTTAATACCATACTTTACTGTGTCTTTTCTATGTGAAGGTATGTTTAGATACATATATATATATTTTTTACTTCATTGTACTACTTTTCTACCCTTTGAGAAAACCCAATTAATACGTAAAACATTTCTTCTAGTGAGTAGGAATTACTTTCTATATTTTTAAAGTATTCATTATTATAAGATTCCCAAAGGAAATCAGGTCCCATTTCTGTTAACTCTTTTTTTTTTTTTTTTTTTTGTACTTTAAGTTCTAGGGTACATGTGCACAACGTGCAGGTTTGTTACATATGTGTACATGTGGCATGTTGGTGTGCTGCACCCATTAACTCGTCATTTACATTAGGTATATCTCCTAATGCTATCTCTCCCCCCTCCCCCCTCCCCACAATAGGATCCAGTGTGTGATGTTCCCCACCCTGTGTCCAAGTGATCTCATTGTTCAATTCCCACCTATGAGTGAGAACATGCAGTATTTGGTTTTCTGTTCTTGCGATAGTTTGCTGAGAATGATGGTTTCCAGCTGCATCCATGTCCCTACAAAGGACACGAACTCACCCTTTTTTATGGCTGCACAGTATTCCATGGTGTATATGTGCCACATTTTCTTAATCCAGTCTGTCACTGATGGACATTTGGGTTGATTCCAAGTCTTTGCTATTGTGAATAGTGCCGCAATAAACATACGTGTGCATGTGTCTTTATAGCAGCATGACTTATAATCCTTTGGGTATATCCCCAGTAATGGGATGGCTGGGTCAAATGGTATTTCTAGTTCTAGATCCTTGAGGAATCGCCATACTGTTTTCCACAATGGTTGAACTAGTTTACAGTCCCACCAACAGTGTAAAAGTGTTCCTATTTCTCCACATCCTCTCCAGCACCTGTTGTTTCCTGATTTTTTAATGATTGCCATTCTAACTGGTGTGAGACAGTATCTCATTGTGGTTTTGGTTTGCATTTCTCTGATGGCGAGAGATGATGAGCATTTTTTCCTATGTCTGTTGGCTGTATGAATGTCTTCTTTTGAGAAGTGTCTGTTCATATCCTTTGCCCACTTTTTGATGGGGTTGTTTGTTTTTTTCTTGTAAATTTGACTGAGTTCTTTATAGGTTCTGGATATTAGCCCTTTGTCAGATGAGTAGATGCCAAAATTTTCTCCCATTCTGTAGGTTGCCTGTTCATTCTGATGGTAGTTTCTTTTAGATACATATTTTTAATGCTTACCATTGGCTCCGATTGCCTACAGTAGTCAGTATAGTAATCTACTGTACAGGTTTGTAGTCTAGGATACATTGTAGTCCAGGATACTGCCTGATGATACATTTGCATTTCTTAGAGCACATCCCTGTTGTTAAGCAACACATGACTATATTCACCTTGCTCATGAGGCCTGGCCTAGTGCCCTTGCAGAGCAATTAAAAATCTGGGGCCTGTGATAATGATCCAAAGCAAGGCAGAGCTCCAGATGCTTGAAAACTGTGCTTCTGCACACCTGTTAAGTTTGGGGGCCATTACTTTGATAGCAGGTGTGCAGAACCTGCGTCTAGTGTGTTATTGACCTCAGAAATCCAGAGAGCCTCTGGGGGTACCAGATCAGTTTCTGGAGTTATTCACATACTTGGAACAACTGAGGATAAGAACAAGACTCTGGTGAGTACGGCAGGTATAAAACCTCACTGAAGATTCTGAAATACCAATTGCTGTGAAGTTGCAGTGCCTTACCAAATGACCCCCAGGGCTCACAAGCAATCCCCAGGGCTCCCTGCTCACATGGCTACAGTCTCCATCTCTACTTTTTCATACCTGGAGACTGAAGCTGGGCTTCCACACCCCTCTACAAATTGGTTCTACAGTGACTATACAGTTCTTTCTTTTTATAAATAGCATTCATTGGTTGGATACAGCAGCTTATGCTTGTAATCCTAGCACTTTGAGAGACCGAGGCGGGAGGATTGCTTGAGCCCAAGAGTTTGAGACCAGCCTGGGCAACATATATGGTGAGACTTTGTGTCTATTAAAATTTTTTAAAATTAGCCAGGCATGGTGGTGTGTGTCTGTAGTCCCAGCTACTCGGAAGGCCGAGGTGGGAGGATCACTTGAGCCTAGGAGGTCAAGGCTGCAGTGAGCTGAGATCATGCCACTGCACTCAGGCCTGGGTGACAGAATGAGACCCTGTCCGAAAAAAAAAAATATATATATATATATATATATATATATACACACACACACACACACACACACACACGCATGCACATAAATATATAGCATTTTTTTTTTTAAATAAGAAAGTAATACAGCTTCCCTGCAGAAAATCTAAGAAAAAGTGTAAAATAGAAAATAAGGGGCAATCAGGGATAATTAATATTAACATTTGGATATATGGCCTTCCAAACAAGTATTATACACATTTTTTTAAATGGCATCATTCTGGACATGTGTTACAACCTGCTACTGAACTTCCATGTTCACCTTACCTTCTGTTAATAAATAAGACAGTAATTTACCCTTTGGCCTTTCCCAATGTGGCAGTGGGTTTTGCCTGTAAAATAGAAACAGCCTGAAAGAATTCAAAATCCAGCTCCATCCAACTTAAACTTGAATATTAAGCAGTGCAAATGTTGCAAGAAGGAGTTATCTTTAAAATAACCAGGGACTGGTTTTGTAGAAGACAGTTTTTTCACAGAGCAGGGAGTGGGGTGTTTGAGATGAAACGGTTCCACCTCAGATCATCAGGCATTAGTTAGATTCTCGTAAGGAGTTCACAACCTACATCCCTTATATGCACAGTTCACAATAGGGTTCATGCTCCTATGAGAATCTAATGCTGCTGCTAATATTTATTGTATGCTTATTCTTATGCCAGGCACTATGCCAGAAACTCTACAAATGTTATCTGATTAAATGCCTGCAATGACCCTGTGTCATAGCACCACCACCCTTATTTACAAATGACACTGTAGCTTAGAGGGGTCCAGGAACTTGCACCTTTGCAAGCTGTGAGACTCAGCACGAGGTCCCCTGGCCCTGAAGGTCTTGTTTTTAACCCCTGCATGGCACTATCCAAGTAACCTCTGTCAATAAAGCCACCTGCAAAGACCGTGGCAAGACTTAATGCATAGTATACATAGAAAGCCTATGGCAGTAGAACCTATTAAAAACGGATTAAACTTCTCTGTACTTTTTGCTAGGATTTTAGACCACAAAGAGACCAAAACCAGATTTTTTTCTCCTTATGATTTAATATGTAATATCAAGGAATCTGTCCAAATTGTAGAATAGGGAATTCAAGTAAGTTGTCTTGAGATCTTCTTTATACTTTCAGTAGAGTGATTTCTTTTGGATTTTTGTTTTGTTGCTTTGCTTTTTGTTTGTTTGTTTGTTTGTTTTTGAGACGGAGTCTTGCTCTGTCTCCCAGGCTGGAGTGCAGGGGCGTGATCTTGGCTCACTGCAACCTCTGCCTCCCGGGGTTCACACCATTCTCCTGCCTCAGCCTCCTGAGTAGCTGGGACTACAGGCGCCCGCCACCACGCCTGGCTAATTTTTTTTTTTGTATTTTTAGTAGAGATGGGGTTTCACTGTGTTAGCCAGGATGGTGTCGACCTTCTGACCTTGTGATCTGCCTGCCTTGGCCTCCCAAAGTGCTGGGATTACAGGCGTGAGCCACTGCGCCCGGCCCAGTAGAGTGATTTCTAATCGATGTGTGTGTGATATCCCTATAACTACTCCTCTATAGCCCTGAGTGAATGACTGCTAAACAGTTCCTAGGCGTCACTTTTAGAGGAGAAGTGCTGTGTCACTTTTACAGGAAATTTTTGTGGTTATCCTCTCTTTGGGACAGTTAGAGCTTTTGAATGAGTAAAGATAAATCATTCTAAGTGATATTTGCCAGAAAAAGAAGTAAAGGAAAACCACCCAACAACCCATAACACTTATTTGTTGATGACCAGACTGCTTCTACCAGTCCCGCTGACCAAAGTGAGTTTGACTCTCAAACTCTGGCATGACAGGAAGAGACTGCAACTAAGGCCTGGTGAAAGTCAAGGCTACTGAAGATAAAAGGGTTATTAGAAGCCTGGATTTTATGGGTCTGGAGATAAGAGAGCTTTGGAAGCTTTCTAAGTGGTGAGAAGTGAATAATGAATAATAGATGAATAAAATGAAACCCACCCCATATTCATGGATGGACTTAGTATTTTTTTTCTTCTTGTAATAGACTAGCTGAATTAGTTATCCTGGGAGTATAAAGAATGAGAGGCGTCTAAAATTATTTCAGAATTTGAAGAAAGAAAGAGAGAGAGAGAAAGAAAGAAAGAAAGAAGAGAAGAGAAGAGAAGTGAAGAGAAGAGAAAAAGAAAAGAAAAGAAAAGTCTTTTCTTTCTTCTGAGACAGTCTTACTCCGTCACTCAGGCTGGAGTGCAGCGGCGTGATCTCGGCTCACTTCAACCTCCTCCTCCTGGGTTCAAGCGATTCTCCTGCCTCAGCTTCCCGAGTAGCTGGGATTATAGGCACCTGCCACCATGCCTGGCTAATTTTTGTTTTTTTAGTAGAGATGGGGTTTCATCACATTGGCCAGGCTGGTCTCAAACTCTCAACCTCAGGTGATCCGCCCACCTTGGCCTCCCAAAGTGTTGGGATTATCGGCATGAGCCACCGCGCCTGGCCAACTCTTTTCCAAAAATAAAGCCAACGTTGCCTCCAGCCATGACTTCCATATTCTGGCCAGAGATTCTTTTCCTTTCTGCCACCGCTTATGTGGGCTGGCCCCTCTTGATGGCTAATGACACCCAGATGTCCTGGATCCACAGGGTCCTTACCTTCAACTGCCTTTCTGTCAATGCATAGTCCCCTCAACTAGCTACTGCCAGAAAATAAAAATTGAAAGCCACAGCTCTTTCTTTCTTTTCTTTTCTTTTCTTTCTTTTTTGAAACGGAGTCTCGCTCTGTCGTCCAGGCTGGAGTGCAGTGGCACGATCTTGGTTCACTGCAACCTCCACTTCCTGGGTTCAAGTAATTCTCCTGCCTCAGCCTCCTAAGTAGCTGGAATTATAGGCACGCACCACCTCGCCCAGCTATTTTTTGTATTTTTAGTAGAAACAGGGTTTCACCATGTTGTTCAGGCTGGTCTCAAACACCTGACCTAGTGATCCACCAGCCTCGGCCTCCCAAAGTGCTGGGATTACAGGTATGAGCCATTGCACCCAGCCCACACCTCTCTATTTTGAACCAATAGTGAAGAGCTCCCTGGTTAAGATGGGGCTATTTCATATCTCAAAGCTCTCAGGCTAGGTTATAATTCCATTAAGAACAACGATAGGACATCTTTCTTTCTGCAGGAGTACCAATGCCTTGGGTAGACCTGTGAAAGTGCTGCTTGGCTCCTTATGTTAGGGAGCTACTGCCCTGGCTGGTGGCTCTTTAGTCATTTCCTGATGTTTCTTTTTTCTGGTAAAATGCACAGCTCTTCTGGCCCCATCAGTCTGGGCCAGTGGAGGTGCAGGAAGTGGGACTTGTAACTTAAAAGTAGCTGTTCAGAATAAACAGAACACCACCCAATGATCATGTTTCAATTCACTTTTAATCTTATTCACTAAGCACATTAAATATTCTTGATGCTAAGTCATTCAGCATAGTCCCATCTTCCAAGATTGCTCCTCTGTGATCTCAAAGGCTCCATCTTCCCCAAGTTTAAAACGTTCAGCCTGAAATTTCACTTTGAAGATTTGAATGTAGTCTATGGGGAGGCCAGGGTCGGCGGGGGTTCAGAAAGGGGATCTGGAAATGTTAAGTATTCTCGTTTCTATTCTTGGCTCTTGGTATTCTCCACGAGGGTGGCCTGGAGGGAGCCTTAGAGGCTGTGTAGTGTAATGGTCAGAGCTCAGACTCCAGACCTAGACAGCATGAGCTGCACCCCTGCTCTCTCACTTAGCATCCACGTGCCAAGCTGGCCAGCTGCTTGACTTCTCTGTGTTTCATCTTTATCACCTATTAAACGAGGATAATAGTACTGGAGTCATAGGGTAGTTATGTGGACTACATGAGTTCATATTTTATAAAACACTTAGAAAACAGCTTGAGCACATATACCAAGCACTATAGAAGTCCTCGTTAAAAAAAAGAAAAAGTTTACCTCCCTTCTCACTTTAATTTTCTACATCTAGAAAATGGAATGAAATGCAGTCACCAGAAAAATTAGTGTTATTCGATGATTTAATATGAAAACCATTATGTAAGGAGAAAATATTTAACTCTGGGCAAAAGCCCATCAGCTCAGATTAATGGATTAAGTGTGCAGAATCTATCATCTTCAAAGACAAAAATGGCTTTTCTGATGGTCTTTTGTGCCAAAACACCACAACATGCCAAGACAAAGAGACCTGGAGCCACATTAAAGAATATCTATTAGCTTTAAGTATCTAATGGATTTTGTTACTTCATTTTCTCAGGGGGAATATTGGAGATGTTACCCAAAGTGTTTCATCCATGAAACCTAGATTTCCAGCCAAAGTCTCAGAAAATGAACTCCTAACTATACATGAATAAGTTCTGTGTGTGCTTATATGTTGCAAAGAGCATTAATTGTTTATAAAAGCACTCCTTTTTACATGCAGGTTGGGCTACTAGTTCTGAAACCTAAATGCATTTATAGTGCTTCTTAGCTAAACCTTAATTTTGTCCCCACATCTTAATATTGATATTCATCCTTTCAGTTCTATAGCACAAGGTTTATTCCTCCCAAGATTCACTTTACAGTTACCACACTGCCGTTTTGGAAGGGTTGACTTGTTAATAAATATACAGCTGCATGGTGTTAGGCTACAAACGACTAATATGACTTCAGCAAAAAAAAAAAAAAAAAAAAAAAAAGACTCTTTAAACGGAAAAAATGTGCATTCATGATCTGGAAAGTCTGGCTCCTCCATCTATTTTCAAACTCCTCAGTATCTCTAAAAAACCATCAAAAAGTATTTTTCCTTTGATACATGAACTGTAGTGTATCTTTGAATTGGCTCATATTATTGCTATGCTTTACAAATTCTTCAAATTACCGTCTCCAGAAATGACACTTCAGACTAGGAGATCTCCGTGTTAAACCTGTCTGAATGATTAACACCAGAAATGACACAATGAGAGAGGTGACGCTCACAAACTTCTTGGCTCTTTCACAAGATCAGCAAATGGCAGTTTCTCTACTCACTGTTCATCTGCTGTATTTGCTACTAGAAAAAACCCCCCACATTTTAGATATAAGATGAATACTATTACCAGTCTTTCTTCTACATTTCAAATATGCTTCAATGTTCTTAATAAACTTAAACCTTAAAACTGTACTTGGCATGTCAGTGTTCTAGGTTCACACATTTCTATGTTTAAAGGTTCTGCAATCTTCTGCTTTTAATTTAGGAACAGTATTTAAAGCCTAAACTAGGGTGGAGGTATACTTTGAAATGAAAACGGGGAAGATTTCTGCTGATGGTATTGAAGGGCATAAGTTAAAAAAGAACTGTGAATAAAGGCAGGGTAAAAGTCCTTGTCCGTGGGAAGGTGGCTGGAGCTAGGTTACAGAGCACCCCTAGTCTAGTGGTCCTCCCATGACCCCTTTTGACCAAAAGAACACTAAATAACTCCTCTCCACTTTAAATCTTGCTGAGAGATCTACTCTAAATTTTGCCCAGGGATGTACATCCCAAACCAAGAAGCAATGTAACCTCCAAAGAAAAGGGAAGAGACTGGTCACCTCTACTTTTCAATGAGAATAACTCTGCTCCTAGAGAAAGATTCCCTGCCTAGGAGAACCAGTTCTGGCTGAAGGAAGCCACGTGTGGGTGACTGGGGACAGCTCTTGCTAACTGGAAGCATCTGATTATGTTCCTTTCCTATTAATCTATTAAATATACACTTATTAAATTTCAATGGCATACAGATCCTTTTTCTACGATTACCACCTAAACAGAATACAAGAGATTGCTAGAAAAAAGTAACTGATAAATTGCTTAAACCTAACAAGTCGGTTGGGCGTGGTGGCTCACGCCTGTAATCCCAACACTTTGGGAGGCTGAGGCCAGCAGATCATGACGAGGTCAGGAGTTCAAGACCAGACTGACCAACATGATGAAACCCCATCTCTACTAAAAACACAAAAATTAGCCGGGTGTGGTGGCGTGCACCTGTAATCCCAGCTACTCAGGAGGCTGAGGCCAGAGATTCGTTTGAACCCGGGAGGCAGAGGTTGCAGTGAGCTGAGACTGTGCCACTACACTCCAGCCTGGGCAACAGAGCAAGATTCCATCTCAAAAAACAAAAACAAAAACAAAACCCTAACAAGTTGATCTTTTGGGAGGAAAATAAAAAAACATTTCATAGATCCAAAACCACCTGCTCATACAGTATTTGTCTGAGGCACTGGATTCGTCCTAGGCCCATGGGAACATAGTGGACTCACTAAGTACATGACCTTGGAGGAGTTATTTACGCACACTATATCTAGGTTTTTCCATCTATAAAATGGGGATCATTGTAACACCTACTTCGTACGGTTGCTGTGAGGATAAAATGAGGTATTAAATGGAAAGCTCTTGAAACAGTGCCCAGCACATAGGAAGGGCTGTGGCACTATGCTTCCTGACTTGAAGAAGTCAGGGTGCAAATCATCCTTTGTTAGCCAAGGGGCCACTCCAAGCTCTACAAAGGTACTAAGCCCCCTACTGGGTCTCTCCTGTCATACCTTAGGCCTTGATATAGTTCGCCTGTGTTCCCAAATCTCATCTTGAATTACAATCTCCATAATCCCCACATGTCGAGGGAGGGATCCAGTGAGAAGTGATCAGATCATGGGGGTGGTTTCCCCCATGCTGTTCTCGTGATAGTGCGGGAACTCTCATGAGATCTGATAGTTTTATAAGGCAGTTTTCCCTGCTCTTGCTCACTCTTCTCTCTCCTGCTGCCTTGTGAAGAAGGTGCCTGCTTCTCCTTCTGCCATGATTGTAAATTTCCTGAGGCCTCCCCTGCTACACAGAATTGTGAGTCAATTAAACCTCCTTTGTTTATAAATGACCCAGTTTCAGGTAGTATCTTTATAGGAGTGTGCGAATGGACTAATACAGGCCTCTTACTCATTTTCTTAGGATGCTCTAGAGAAGAGAATAAAATTCTCTGGGGAAGTCTTCAAAGGGGAAGGTTTCTGGATCCCATCTCTGAGATTGTGTTCAGGTAGGTCATGGCTATGGCACTTGAACAAGCTCCTCAGGTGTTCTGATGCTGACGATGAAGGGGCTGCCCTATGAGAACTATGGTGTGGAGCATTAGAAATGGACTGTTTTAGTAAAGAACTATGCTGGAATTCCTGGTGTTCACTCAAGTATAGCAGCACAAGGCACTCTTACCTTGTCATAGTAAAATATATATACATATTATTGGATTTCTAATATTCCAGCAAGGGTCAACCAGCCATCTTAAGCCTGTATTGAATGAACCAAGATTTTTTTGTAATAATTTCAACTACTATTTTAAATTCAGGAGGTACATATGCAGGTTTGTTATACAGGTATATTGTGTGATGCTAAGGTTTGGGGTATGAATGATCCCGTCACTCAGATAGTGAGCACAGAACCCAATAGGCAGCTTTTTAGCCTTTGCCCTCCCTCACTCCACCTTTTTGGAGTCTCCAGTGCTTATTGTTTCCTTCTTTGTGTCTATGTGTACTCAATGCTTAGCTCTCATGTATAAATGAGAACATGTGGTATTTGATTTTTTGTTCCTGTGTTAATTTACTTAGGATACTGGCCTCCAGCTGCATCCATGTTGCTGCAAAGGATATAACTTAACTCTTTTTTATGACTGTGTAGTGTTCCATTGTGTATATGTACCTCACTTTCTTTATCCAATCCACTATTGATGGACATCTGGGTTGATTTAATGTCTTTGCTATTGTGAATAATGCTGTGATGAATACACAAATGCATTTGTCTTTTTGGTAGAATGATTTATTTCCCTTTGGCTGTATACCCCAGTAATGGGATTGCTGGGTTGAATGGTAATTCTGTTTTAATAAACCAAGTTCTTGATTCCAATTTAATATGAATAGCAGACACAACACTTTTATAAGAAAATATCACTCAGAAATCGGTAACTCCAACTTCAAAAATACTATTTATTGTTTATCTTTGCTTAAATATGGATATAATACCTCTAAAAATGCTTTTTGTCAGGTAAGGTGGTAAAACACCTCACTTTACTTGCATTACTTTTGCCCAGTTCTTGTAAGTTTTACTATGCTATGACATATAAATCAGGGAGAATTATTACTAATACACACTTGAGAACAAAGGAATCCAAGATTTTCATTGTGATGTATTACAAGATACTTCAGAATATGCAAATCATCCTCCTTCTTCTAACTGGAATAGCCATGGTAATGATATACTGTCATGAGATCTGTGTTTTCTGTTTTGAAAATAAACATGTTGGCCCAGTGCAAAATTGCTGTGCTGGTAGGGCCTTTTATTTTTATAAGTCTTTGACTTTTTTCTTAATCTTTCCTTTGGGAAAATAAGGTGACAAATAGTATTCCACATTGGGTCATCAAAAACTAATTATTCAACCTAACATAGAATTTCTTTCTAGGGTAGGATAATAAGCTTTTATAAACTAAGGTGAACTTAGTTTCTGCTGCTCTTGGAATATTTTATTCAGGCCTGCCTCAAAAAGAACAGAGCATTGTTTTATTATACACTGACATAGTGATGAGGTTTTACGAACAGAGTATTTGGTTATTTTTAGTCTGTTATTTCTAGGGCAGCCCTGCGAGGTAGCTAGAGCTACATGGTCTCTAAAGAGGAACAGGGACTGGGGTAGAGATCCACCAGACAAACAGCTTGGCAACTGCTTGACCAAAACCACTGAGGCAGAGCACAGAGGTTAGGATCCTGGATTGAATTGCGATGGAGGATAGAGAGGGTCCTATGTAGGCCTGCTGATGGCTTTGCTTTTGAACAGCCGCAGAATGTCATAGCATCAGCTTCTGGAACCATAGGGCTGAAAAGGACTAAACTGCTAACGGTGGCCATCTCAAAGGCATATATATGTCTAGGGACAGAGCCTGAGATCTGAGAACAACTCTTGACTGTGTGTATGCTGAGAGATGAGCTGGGCTTGTGCCTCCCCCAGAGTCTGTGGGGTCATTCTGTGCTGAGACTACTCCTCCCAAGGGCCAAAAATTAAACGTAGCAGGTCTAAAACAATGAGGATCTATACTACAGAGTTAAGAAGTGTAATATGCAGGAGAGGAATTTTTGTGGGCATCACCAGACATTCAAACTACAGTACTTAAGCATGGATCAAAGAAGTTATAAAGAAAGAAAGGGAAAGAGAGAGAGAACAAACACCACGATGATCTTAGATTTAAAAATACCCCCAAACAAGAACTGAATGACTACCAGGAAAAGGCAAGAGCAAGTAGAATACACAGAAAACTTTTGCAAGGCCATTTCATGGAAATTTAAGTACAAAAGAATGGCATGTTCACATGATTCAAATGTATTTAAATGCCAATGGACCATACATATTGCATTACAGATGTCACATATTGTTATAAGTAAATAAGACACCTATAAATAAAAAAGAAAACATATTTTAGTCACTAAAAGTTACTGATTTAGAGAAATGGCCAATGAATCTAATACTTCTGAGGGATTAAAAGCAATTTTCTGCTCTTTCTTATCTTTTCTCCTCTTTGTTATATCTTTTGATGACTCATATGGTTTGGCTGTGTCCCCACCTAAATCTCATCTTGAATTGTAGCTCCCACAATTCCCATGTGTCGTGAGAGGGACCTGGTGGGAGGTAATCGAATCATGGGGGCGGGTCTTTACCATACTGTTCTCATAGTAGTGAGCAAGTCTCACGAGAGCTGATGATTTCACAAGGGGTTTCCCCTTTCGCTTGGCTCTCATCTTCTTTTGCCTGCTGCCATGAAAATATGCCTTTTGCCTTTTGCCATGATTGTGAGGCCTCTCCAGCCATGTGGAACTGTGAGTCCATTAAACCTCTTTCTGTTGATAAATCACACAGTCTTGGGTATGTCTTTATCAGCAGCATGAAAATGGACTAATACAATGATTATAGAGAGAAACGTAATATTTTAACGACCACTAACATACTCTTACCAATTTAAAAATAAACAACAGAAACAGAGAGAAAGGCAGAAAGCTGTACAAAAGAGAAAAGGAAGCAAACACGATATTTCCAGGACAAACCAGATCCATTTGTCTATACCTTTTGGGTTTGGTTTTGGAATATACTACACATACTCCAAAGTGCTTTAAAAATTAAATCTCCAGGCCAGGCGTGGTGGTGCATGCCTGTAATCCCAGCACTTTGGGAGGCTGAGGCAGGCGGATCACGAAGTCAGGAGATTGAGACCATCCTGGCTAACATGGTGAAACCCCGTCTCTACTGAAAAAAAAAAAAAAAAAAAAAAAAAAAAAAAAAGATGTGGTGGCGGGTGCCTGTAGTCCCAGCTACTCGGGAGGCTGAGGCAGGAGAATGGCGTGAACCCAGGAGGCGGAGCTTGCGGTGAGCCGAGATCATGCCGCTGCACTCCAGCCTGGGCAACAGAGTGAGACTCTGTCTCAAAAAAAAAAAAAAAAGTTTAATCTCCCAATTCTAAATTCTCTCCAGGCATCCAGAAGTAGATAGTGAATGAGCAATGAGAAACAGATAGTAGTTACTGCCTTGAATCAAAGGATCACACAAAAAAGCCTGGCACTCCTACAGAAGAGTAAACAGACCACATAGTTTCATCATAGAAGCACAAACAAATTGCCCTCTTTTCTTTTTTTTTTTAACAACAGCCAGGAAAACCCTCCATTCCTTGCAAGAGTCCCAAGCTCCTGCAGGTGTGTGGTAGTTCCAGTTACTTTTCCACCACTCAGAAGGTGGAAGCAAGAGGGGTTGTTATAGCCCAGCCTTGCATTCAAGGGCAGAAGGTTTCTCACAAGAAACCAGGAACTGTGAGGACCTCTGAGCCTCAAAAGGTGCCCCAGCACCATCGCTCCTGACATCCTCTATTATTTTCAATGTTGGCCCAGTTAGACCCCTCCCAGTTAATGACCAGCAGTAGTGTGCCACTGTCTGTGTTGCATGTGGTTTGCACATGAGTCCCAACCCAAGGGAGCTGAAGACGTCTACTGAACATACAAGGAGAAACGCTCCTTCCCAGGCCACCCACAGTGGAAGCTGAAAACAAGACGTGACACAACACACAGGAAGAAGCGAGCCACTGTCGCAGGACTCTGGGCAATGTTAATTACACCGCCCACAGCACAAGACAAGAATAGGAGATAAGCATAAATGCTCGGTAAGGATTAACAGAAAAGAAAAGAATCTCATATTTTCCATGCACTCAGTAACTAGTTCTATTATCCAGCCAATTTTCAGCTTAATTTAGGAGGTTTATAAAAATCATCCTACAAGATAGATGGTTTGTTAGGCAACTTAATATATAGACTCTTATTTGGACAGGAAGATGCACATAAAATGAAAACTATTTCCAATGTGAAAGGAGCAAGGAGTCTGTATTTGTGTTGACTTTTAGGAGCTCATGGAGAAGAATAAAGACAGGAGAGATGAGGGATGAGGAAGGGCCCTACTAAAGGTAAAAATGCATTTAATTAATTATTCACATGACTAATCATAATGATAATAAAGAAAATAGAAAAAGCAGAAAGTGGGCCAGAGTTGGAAAAAGATGATTATTTTTATACTGAAGAAGAAAAGGGTAATGAGAGTTGTGTGGGACAAGGGCTGGAAGCATGTATCAAAAGGTTACTTTAGAACTGGGAGTTTATGATTAATTGAAGAAGTATTCAAATGGAAATTCCACGCTAACTTTAGTAGTTACAAAGGCACACAGAAAAATAATAACCTATTAGCTATTTGAATTCCTAAGGCGGCTCTCTCGTAGGATTCATGCCTTTTTTGTCGTTGTTGTTTATCTTGAATTAAACACACCTGTTTACTGCTAATCAGTACAAATTTAACCACACTCTATTCCTCGAACAGTAAGTTGAACTGGAAAGATAATAGATTTGGGACCTCAGAGACTGGGGTTTGAATCCCAGTTTTGCTGGGATTTTATTCAAAAAGGTTTGGGGCAAGTTACTTAATCTCTCTGAGTCTTTTTTTTTTTCTCATCTGTAAAATAGATACAAGAGTAGCAAACAATTGGGACTCTTGTGAAAATTAGAAGTAGTCACTGTCAGACACCGGGTACCCAGTAACGTTCAATGAGCTGCAGCAATAATTACTCCACAATTGCAAATACTGTTTTTGTAGTGACAGCAAACTTTTAAGATTTATCTTGAAACGGAACAGAAAACAAGTAACGCAACAATCCAGAATAGTTTTTGTATTTGAATCACCTAAGCTGGGTCAAGGGCAGTTATGTTATGTCTATGACTGATGCTCGAGTGTGGAATATTATCAAAAGAGCACAAGCTGCATATTACAAAGATTCCAGTTTTAGAGACTCCTTGGAGAAGGTCACTTAAATTGGTTACTAGCCATAATATGCAAAACATTAGGATGGAATCTTCACCGAGAGTGAGAACGTGCATACCAAGGCTAATTCCAAAATTATGTCAGCAGCTAGTCTTCTGCTCTTCTCTTTTAGAGCTGGTGCATGAACTAGCATCATATGTATATCACCCACTCAATCATATAGGTATGTGACAGTGTTTTACTCTTAGTGGCTTGGAGAAAAGTTTTAAATGTAAAGGTTCTTACTCAAGAAGAGTATGGCATTTGAATGTGGGGGACACCTTTGGAAATTCCCAATTTTTAAAAGCTACTTCTCTAATCTGTTAGTAAGAATTTTCTGTGAGGATCTAACTGTTATACCCATCCTTTTCACAACTGTTATACCTATCCTTTTCACAAAGTGACCACGTGTTACCTAAAAGACTTGAATTGTATCACTGCTTCATCCTTAACCAGTATACTTGGTATCCTCAAATTCTCAGATTTACTGCTGCAAGAATGTATATACGTTTTCAAATAATCCTGGTATTTTACAAATAGGCAGACAATCCCAAACCTTCTTCGCCCTGCCTTGCTGAATGGGAAGAATATTCGATTTTCCTTGGAATTATTGTTGTCATCCTTCGATGCCTGCCACTTTGATAGGGAACATGTAATCACATTACAATGTATCTGAAGTTATTCAAATGAAAACCAAATTATCTTTTTGTGAGTGTTGTATGGAAAACTATACTTTGCATGCAGAATGTTGTCTCTTTCTCCCCCTTTTTGATATAACAAAGGGCCAGGACACCTTAATATAACCTGTGATGATAATAACAGTATTTAGTGAGTGTTTTTCAAGTCACAAACCTGCAACTTACCTCATTTCTTTTTTGTGCACACTTACATTATTTTCAAAACAATCCCCAATTTGTAATGTGGAAATCGAGCCTCAGAAAAGCCCATTGACAGGTCCAAGGCCAAATTGTTAGTCAACAATAGGGCTAGCACTAGAAGTCAGATCTTCTCATTTCAAGTACAACAGAATTTGCTCTTCTCCATGTTGTCTTTGTTTACTTATTCACAGGTTCATTGGTTTATTCAGCAAACATTTACTGAATGTGTACTGTATACCGAGCACTGTGACGGGCCCTCAAAATACAAATTGCAAATGGATCTCATCACAAAGAAGCTCACTTTGTGATGAATGAAAGGCAATAGCTCATTGTAGTAAGTATGGTGGGAACAGAGGCGGGATGGAGCAATGGCAGGGGTAAGGAGGCAGTGGTCATGAAAATTGCTCTAAAGAAGATGACACCAGTGGGGCAGCAGGGAAGAGACTCCAGGCAGTTGCTTCCAGCAGCAGGCAGCCTGCCCTGGTCTTGCCAGTGTTCCCAACCAAGTTTATCATTATCTGAGTGCCAAGATGTGGAAAAGATGGGAATGCCTCAGCCTAAGGTCAAGGTGAACAGGAGTTACTGAGATGAACAGATGGAGAGGAGCAGCCCAAGGAGAGGGACGAGCTGTATGAAAATGCAATGTCTTGACTCCTCTGGGAAAGTGTTTGAGTTTTTATTTGAGCTGAAATGAATGAAGAATATGAAAGGACAGCTGGAAAATGAACCAAGAGAGATCAGCAGAGACCAGACATTGAGGGGTTTGTGGTTCTGTGTGCCAAGATAAGGAAAGTGAACTCTATCCTGACAGGCACGGGGAGTTACTCGCTAATATTTAAATAATAGGATCAGATTTGGATGTTGGAAAGATTCCTCTTGCCCTAGTGGAAGACCAGATTGAAGGAGCCAGGTGGGATCATGGCAGGAGCCAGGTGGGATCATGGCAGGAGCCCAAGGGAGACGTGAGGAGTCCTGGGGATTAAGGGAGTAGCCAGGGGGGATGGAAAGGCAAAATTCGAGAGATATTTACAGGAGAGACTTGCGGACTGACCACATGGAGTTGGGGGAATGGGAGCTGGGAGTCTGAAATGTTTCTCAGATTTCTGCCTTGGGTGACTGGGTGATTGGCAATGGCATTGTCTGAGGAAGGGGGGCAAGGAAGAAGGCCAAGCTTCACTTTGAAGGATGCAGGACATAAAGTGTTTGATTTGGATGTGTTGAGAGTATGTGGTGTCTTCAGGACCTTCCGCGTAGCTGTTGATGTACTCAGAGATGTCTGATGCAGCTCTTTGCAAAAAGACAACCGCGGTGCGAAATTACTTAGCAACATATTTGGAAAGACAGGGTGTTTTGATATTTTCTCCTCAATGCATTCCTTTTAATGTGGAAAGTCAGTCGCATATAGAAAAAAAGAGGTATGAAAATCAATCAATCAATAAGAGTTTTATATAAATCTAACTACAGTATAATATCTTACCACATAGATCTAAATATTTTTCCATATGCTCAGCTAATATTATTCAACATGTGATTTTTAAAAAGTGTAAAATGCCAAAGTCTTGAAAGATGAATTATTTAAAAATATTTATTAGTCACACATCCTTAATACATACTCTATTTACTCTCAGAAAGAAATGTACACCCAAAGGGTGAAGCAGAAAGTAATAGTTTCCTTAAGTGAAGAAACAGAAAGAACAGAGGATCTGTCTGGCGAGCTGCCAGTCAGAGAATATTGAAAAGCTAGAAGTCTCAAGGCAAATCTCTACTAATCCATCTTTTACCAAAGTTCTCACTTAAAGTCCCACCTTTTGACATGAAATATTTAATAGGAGTTTTATTTTAGCCACAAAGTGCCCTTAAAAATTTAATATTGGACTCCATACTAGACTAAAAGAAGGAGGTATTCAGTGACTGAAAAGACACATGTATGTTAAAAAGAAAAGGAGAAGAAAAAAAGGGACTTGTGGAAAGCGCAGAGAAGTTAATGAGAATTTCTATTGAAAACCAAAAGTCAATGACAACATAAAGCTCCTTTCCTATTGAGGACAGATGCATCATGAAGAATGAATACATCGATAAAGTTCACTTGCTATTGGCATATGGAACCACAGTTGTAATCTGTCAAAATGGCACAAAGACAAAATTTTTTTTAAAAAAACCCACAAAATGCAAATAAACAGCAACAAAAAAGGCTTTCTTATAGAAAGAAACTCCATTTAATTGGCTTCCACATGCGCCTTCCTAGTTTAAATTCAGCTCCCTGACATGGGAATAACTCCCTCAGAAAGATGGTCTTAGGGGTGCATGCGTGATGTTCATTTGTCTTTCATCTAAAAATTAGAACGTAACAAGCTTCTAATCATCACTTGTTAATTTGAAACCAAAAAAAAATTCTTCTTTCCATGGAAAGCAGATTGTAGTAAGAAGTCAGCATTCTTCAAGGTCATATGCTATTGGCAAAGCTCAGAAAAACCTTGTAGTCCAACTTGCTTATGTTCAGCTGTGTTTACTTAGACTTAACTTGATAAAGTCTGCCTCTGATTATAGAGAGCAGTCATCTGCCTGCAGATAAATAGATGTTACACAAACTTTTGGAGGGAATGACATTTGGCCTCCATAATTCTGGAATAATTTACTATGTACCCTCAACTTAAAACAACAAAATGGTTCACAATATGTTTTTGGGATTGAAACATAAATATTTCATTTTACAAAGGGAGCAGTCTCCATGACCTTTATGGATTTTAGATGATTTACTAACAAAGTATGGTATTACTTTGGAAGGTGTGGAGTAGCCCTAAAACAGGCAGTTTCAGGCAACATTTATTTCAGTCTTTTCAATAACCATCAAGATTTCAAGGAATTTCTGTAAACAAACTGTCACTTAAAGAAAATAACTTTCCATCAATTTTTGCAACAAGTCTCCAGAAGAGAACATGCATATAAAAATAAGAGTTAACTAAATTATTTCCAGAGACTACATCTTGGAGTAATGTTTACACTATCAGTAAAAAGCAAAAGCTCAATGTTTTACCACTGTATCTTACACTAAATGCAAAATTGTGCCTTTGGAATAATGTAAACCATTTCCGTTGAATAGAGCCTGTTCCTCATTACCCAAGAATTGATTCTGGCCCTTCATGCTTTCTTTGCTTGCTGTTATAGCTACATAACAAAAGATAGACATACTTTCCTCTTTAAACTAAGAGTGTTTCAAAGGTGGAAGTACTTATTATATTCCCCAGTGATCAATCAATAAACCGATCAATCAACAGATTTTCATTGCATTTCGTTAACAGCTAGTAATACAGTAGTGAACGAGAGGAAGGTGGTTTGTGTCCTCTGAAGTTTACTTAACGAGAAAAATCATCCATTAAGCACATACTCTCATTTCCTAGGTTGTTCATTTTAATTTATATAATAATAAAATATTTTCCCCTACCAAAATTAACACGTTGTCTTCCCTGACTCCTGTTCTATAATTTTTTTAAAAAATTTTAATTTTTGTGGGTATACAGTAGGTGTATATACCTATCTTATTATTGAATAAACTTAGGGATGAAGCCCTTCATTTGAAGTAGTGGTCTGTTAAGGTAGCCACAAATAATTTCCTAGGCTGGATGCCTCTAGCAGTTCAGGCTATGTCTACAAAGGGGTTAAGTTTTTAATGGATTCACTTAATTGTTTCTATTTTGACTTTTATTCTAATTTACTAAATCTGCTTTGATAAGCACTCTGTGAAGTTAGCTAACATAAACGATGGCACTGCTACTGTTGGTACAACTGCTACTTAAAGTTTTAACAAGCAAGGGTTTTCAAAGGACTTTCCCTCTAAAGAACTGAAGCAGTGCACATCACGGCACACAGCACATTCTCACGTGATTTTACCTCATTATGTTTGAGCTTTGAGAGTCACAAAAGATGATTTTTTATATATATGTATAAGATTATAAAATACAACAGATTTTACTATATATAATATATATAAAATGCATAAGTATATAAGATTAAATATATTATATATAAAAGTGTATAAATATATAATATATAAAAGATATTATTATATATCTAATATAAATATCTTTATATGTTTATTTAGATATATAGATATATAGATATAAAATAATGTAAAAATTTTATATTATAAATACAGGTATACATATATAAAATTATTGTTTTAATATTTAAATAATTAATAATATATTTATATATTACATATTGATATGTTATTTTATATTTATATTTATATTATATTATATATAGCATATTTATATAATATAATATATAGAATATATATTATATATAAATTATAATATAAATATATAATATAAAAAGAAGTTTACAGAGTTATTTTGTGTGTGTGTGCATATATATATACACACACAAAAAAAGAAGGAATATGTTTTCAAATGTACATGTATATTATATATATACACACACACAAAGAAAGAATATGTTTTCAAATGTACATGTATATTTTATATATATATATACACACACAAACACACACAAAAAAAGAAGGAAAATGTTTTCAAATGTGCTTTTCTTTAAGGTCAGTAAACGAATCCACAGCCCATCTGGAGACTAGAATGTCCTCCTCCTACCAATCTCCAGGAGAGAATACATTAAGACCTCATTAACTTTCAATGCAAAACTGATCTCCACTCCTTCCACAAAGGGCAAATTCCTCCTATTCAAAGTTAGCTGTAGAACTGAATCCAGGAAAATGAGGGAGTATGAAACTCTCTTCTGAAGCCAGGCACGGACAAAGCCAGAAGCATCTCCCAAAGCCACTGATAGGCCAGGAAGCCAAGGGAAAAGGCGGCTGCTGCTGGAAAAACAACTTTCCCAGCTGGATGCGAGGTCCTAAGAGAGAGAGCTGTCTAAATAGGAAGGTTAGTGGTGTTAGGAAACACAGGGACATACCAATGACCACACATATTACTTTTCAAGCTAGATGCCTGCATGGGAGGTGCAGGGCGGGGGCAGTTGACATGTAACTAAAACCCTTGAAGGAGTGAAGCCACTTGCTGGGTGGTTTCTTACAAAGGAAAAGCAAATTTGCAAATTTTATCAGATTGGACCAGGACACAAAACTACGCACAGAAACTAGTTATGGAAGCTCATTTTTCAAAAGGAATACAAACATCTTACATACCGAAGTTATTATACATTCAGTCAAGGCTATCAGGCGGCAGTGTTGTGTCTAAGGGTGAAAGAAGAACCACTGTCCTATCTCTAGACATGCAGTTCATTCTCGACCAAATTTAACGCAAGAGAAGGAAAGAGAAAGAAATTTAATGCAGGATCACAGATCAGAATTAGTTTGCAGAAGACTTACAGCTGAGTCAAACTTACATGGCCTTCTCAGTGTTAACCAAAGTGGATCGGTGGGCGGGGGTGAGGAAAGTTTTTCACAACCAAAAATCTCGAAAAATCTGCTATATTTTCTGGTTTCATTTTTCCCAGAACTGAAACACCACAAAATAACAACATGCCAGTGCACTCACTTCCAGCTCAGTCAGGAAGTGCCGAGGTACATAAACATTTTTTATTTCACTTTTTTACAAGAAGGTGACCAACATTTTCTTAGGCTTCCAAAAAGCTTCAGGTTTGGAATACATTTTGGTTAAATGTCAGCAAAGGAATTTGCTCATCGTTCAAAAAACACTTTTCCTTTCCAGCCTTGGAGTATATGTAGAAAATGGAATTACAAAAAGGCGCAGGACCACAAAAGGAAGTCCAGTTTTATAATTCCTAAAAGAGTGCTGTAGAAAAGCATTCTCTGTAGGAGGAAATGGGAATAACAAGGAACTCTTATATAGCACATTTACTAAGTGCTTTCTCCATCGTTATCATATTGGAACCTTGAAACAACCCTGGGAGGTAGGTACTTGTATTGCCTTCTTCATTTTATAGAGATGAATGTAAATCAGAGAAGTTAAATGTTTCACCTAATGTTTTTCAGTGAGTGGCAGAGAGAAAAATTGGAACCCAGATCCTCCAAGTCTAAAACCATAATCTGAGCAGGCATTGATTGAAACCCAAAGGCCAGCAACTTACATAACACCACTAAGGTCAATGGAAATAGAATTCAATGTAATAAGCTAGAGAAATACATCTATGGCAAAAAAAAAAAAAAAAAAAAAAAAATCAAAGAGGTGGTAAAATCATCACTCTTTGCAAATATGATTGTATTGCTAGAAAACATAGAAAAATCAACTAAAAGACTTCCAAGCTGGCAGGGCTTGGTGGCTCACAACTGTAATCCCAAAACTTTGGGAGGCTGCAGTGGGTGGATCGCTTGAGGTCAGGAGTTCATTACCAGCCTGGCCAACATGGTGAAACTCCATCTCTACTAAAAAATACAAAAATTATTCAGGCATGGTGGCATGCACCTGTAATTCCAACTACTCGGGAGGCTGAGGCAGAAGAATCACTTGAACCCAGGAGACGGAGGTTTCAGTGAGCTGACATCACACCACTGCTCTCCAGCCTGGGTGACAGAGCAAGACTGTGTATCCAAAAAAAAAAAAAAGACTACCAAAATGATAAGCAAATTTATGAGGATAGTAAAATACAAGAAAACACAGAAAAATAAACTAAAAGGCTACCAAAATGATAAACAAATTTATGATGGTAGCAGAATACAATATTAATATACAGAAATGTGAAAATGCGATGGAAGAAAGGACCCACTTATAACAATAAAACAGATAAAATGCATAGGGATCATTTTATAAGAAATGTTCAAGGCCAATTTAGAACATCTTAAAACACTATTAAAAGTGACACAAGAATACATGAACAGACATACCAAGTGTTTGGATAAGAGGATTCTACATCCTAGAAATATTGATTTTTCTATAATTACTTTGTAAATGTAACACAATTTCATTAAAAATAACAGAAGGATTTTTTAAATAGACAAGTTGTCCCTAAAGTTAATATGCAAAAATAAGCAAGACTGGTTAGAAAAACTATGAAAAAAGAACAATGAGAAAGAATAAGCACAACCAGACATTAAACATATTCTAAAACCTCCATAATTAAAACTGCATAGGACAGAAACATGAGTAAAAAGAAAAATTAATAGAAGAGAATAGAAAGACAAGACCAACTCAGTTTAAAAGACGATATTTCCAATTAGGGAGGACAAGAAAGATTGGCCAATAAATGGTGTTAGAATAACTGGGTGACTGTGTGGAAAAAAATAAAGTTGGACATTTTTGTCACACCATATTATACTATACCTCAAACTAAGATATTCCAAATTGATGAAAGATGTGAAGTGAAAATTGAGACCATAGAAATCCTTGAAGAAAACTTACAATACTCCCTTTAAAGTTTTAAAATGAGGAAGTTCTCGCTATCACTTAAATTCTAGAAGCTATAAAAAATAATCAGTGTAATGACATTTCAAAATGGCTACATAAGGAAAAAAATCTTCATTAAAATAAATATATACAATGATATATAACTAACTTGGGCAAAATATTTGTTAATGAACATTAAAGGCTCATCTCCCTCCATAAAGAGCTGTTCAAATTAATAAAACATTATCCATGAGAGTCCTTATCAAAAGCAGTATGAATATGTGTGCACGGGAAAATGGAATTATGAACGACCCTTAAACATATAGAGA
The DNA here is from genome assembly GCF_043159975.1 of Macaca nemestrina. Classification (NCBI taxonomy): domain Eukaryota; kingdom Metazoa; phylum Chordata; class Mammalia; order Primates; family Cercopithecidae; genus Macaca; species Macaca nemestrina. Next base: position 116,374,334 of record NC_092133.1, on the reverse strand, counting down.
TGCTCAGACTCATTGTTCACCAATCAGATGGATAAAATAATTAATGAGTTTCATGACACTGCATCTAGAGGCTGTAAGGAAACAAGGATTCTCATCCTTAGAGTGCAAACTGATTCCGAACCTACAGAGAGCGATTTGGAATTGGGATTGAATGCTACGCGGCTGTAAGAAAAAGAATGTGAATACTCTCCATGTGCTATTATGGAAACATCTCTAGCATACATTATTAAATTTAAAATATCAAAGTAAAGGGATATATATCTGTTTTTTTGTTTGTTTTGTACAGAGTGAATCTCACTCTGTCACCCAAGCTGGAGTGCAGTGGCACGGTCATACCTCACTGCAGACTCAAACTTCTGGGGCTCAAGTGATCCTACTGTCTCAGCCTCCCAAGTAGCTGGGACTACAGATGTGCATCACCATGCCTGGCTGATTTTTAAATTTTTTGTAGCGACAAAGTCTCGCTATGGTGCCCAGGCTGGTCTTAAACTCATGGCCCCAAGCAATCCTATCACCTCAGCCTCCCACAGTGCTGAGAATACAAGTGTAAGCCACCATGTCCAGCCATATGCTACCTTTTTGAAAAATGTAAAACAAAGTAATTTTTTTATTGTTAGTATCTCGACACAGTATAAACTGTGGCTATCACTATTGTTTTTTCTGGCTATGGGATAAATACACTAGTCATCATAGTCCAAATCAAAGACAGATAATTCTAGCCCATTAGCAGCCTGTATGATCTGAAATTGCTCTGATGAAGGCTTTCTTTAAAAAATTGTGGTAAAATATACATAACATAAAATGTATCATTTTAACCATTTTTAACTCTGCAGTTCTGTGGCATTAAGTACATTCACATGGTTGGGCAACCATCACCACTATCCATCTCCAGAAATGTTTTCACCTTCCAGACTGAAACTTGATATTCATGAAACCATCACTCCTCATTCCTCCCTCCCCCAGCCCTGGGTGACCACCATTTTTTTTCTGTCTCTATAAATTTGACTATTCTGGGTACCTCATACAAGTGGAACCATACAGTATTTGTCATTCTGTGACAGACTTATTTCACTCAGCACAATGTCTTGAAAGTATATCTATGTTGGAGCGTGTGTCAGAATTTCCTTCCTCTGGCCGGGCGCGGTGGCTCACGCTTGTAATCCCGGCACTTTGGGAGGCCGAGGCGGGCGGATCACGAGGTCAGGAGATCGAGACCATCCTGGCTAACAAGGTGAAACCCCGTCTCTACTAAAAATACAAAAAATTAGCCTGGGGTGGTGGTGGGCGCCCGTAGTCCCAGCTACTCGGGAGGCTGAGGCAGGAGAGTGGCGTGAACCCGGGAGGCGGAGCTTGCAGTGAGCCGAGATCGCGCCACAGCACTCCAGCCTGGGCGACAGAGCGAGACTCCGCCTCAAAAACAAACAAACAAACAAACAAACAAAAAGAATTTCCTTCCTGTTTAAGCCACATTTTGTTTGTCCCTTCTTCTGTCGATGGACAACTGGGCTGCTTCCACCTTTTGATTGTTATAAATAACGCTGCTACAAACATGGGTATATAAATATTTGTTTCAGTCCCTGCTTTTAACTCTTTCTGGTATGTACACAGAAGGTGCATTGCTGGATCATATGACAACTCTAATTTTAATTTTTTGAAGAAACACCATACTGTTTTCCATAGCTGTACCATTTATAATCCCAGCAGTGCACAAAGATCCTGATTTTTCCCCATCCTTGCCAACGCTTGTTAATTTCTCTCTCTCTCTCTCTCTCTCTGTGTGTGTGTGTGTGTGTGTGTGTGTGTGTTTTAACAATAGCCATCCTAGTGGGTGTGAGGTGGTATATCATTGTAGTTTTCATTTGCATTTCTCTAATGATTGGTAATGCTAAGCATCTTTTCATGTGCTTATTAACTATTTGTATATCTTCTTTGGAAACATCTGTAGTCAAGCCCTTTGCTCATTTTAATTGAGGTGTTTGGATTTTTGGTGTTGAGTTGAATAGCCTACCTTTTATATAAAAGAGGGGAAAAGAAGAAACTATATTTATACTTGCTCTTAAATCCATACAGAATCTCTGTAAGAACACAATAAAAGTTAAATATTTTAAAGATGTACTTAGATGAGATCTCTCTGTCCCGTGCTGTATGCACGCTGTATTTCCGTGTAGCATTTTGCACACTTCCTTGTTCTATGCTCGTCTACCACAAAGTACCGTTTGTCCTGGTCACTGCGTCAGCCCCAACTCACAGCAGAAGGGATTCTCAATGATTATTTGTTAAGAGATTAATGAACTGATGGGGAGATATTAATTTAATACTTTACCATACAGCATGTTATTAGGATGCTAAACTGTCAGATGACAAAAAAGCAGTCCCTTTGGAAAACAAAACGATGTGCCCCAGGGGATTAAAAAAGTGGGGGTCAGGCCTGCATTATGACTTTCATAGGCTCTAGTACTTGTGTTTTGGTGCGCCCTTTCCTACATAAAAAAAATTTTAAATGATATTTTACAAATGCATTGGTATATAGGTGCATATAATCCAGGCTTATGATGTATTCATTATTATTATATTCATTTTTTGTTTGATTAAAAAATTGAAATTGAAACATTTTCGTGGACCCTAGGCACCATGCTACTGTGCCTAACTTGGAAAGTTGGCCTTGGGTAAGGTAACCCAGGAAAAAGTAGTGGATGTGGGTATCTCTTAAAGAAATCAGGTTTGTAATGCCCAAGGTCGTGGTCTTGGGTAATTAGGGGGCAACATGAGGATGTGGGAACCCAGCACAGCTGTGGAAAGGAGAGGTATTAATAAAAGCAACATAAAAATTCAGCCGCTTCCAGGTTTGCCGCCCTGCATCCACATCGCTGCATCCTCTCTGACAGTTACTGGCGGCAGCACTTAGCATCCACTGGCACTAAGAATGGGTTAATTCTGCAAAGCTAACTTAGTAAGTTTTGCATTTCAAAGAAAAATGAAAGGAAAATAGAACTTTCCTTCCACCCAAACTGAAATGTTCCTCTAGCTAATCCATTTGTGTTTTTAAGGGCATTTTATTTTTTAAAAAGCATATTTTTCTAGATAGAAGCTTATATCCTCTAAACAAAAATGCTTCTGTTTGAAAGTACAGTGACTTACGTCATACACGTGCAGATGAAATTAAACAGGTCTCTGCATTATTCTATCAGAAATGAACAGGTTAAACCAAAGCCAACTTTGTATCCTTAAAATAATGGGAGAGTGGGAAATGGTAACCTTCATACATTTTCTAAATAACGTTCTTCTACATTTTGTTCCTAAAGAAGGAAACTGTTACCTCTCTTAGTTGATTTAATTAAAAAACAAACAAACAAAAAACTAAGAAATCCTTCCAATCAGAGAATATTAAAATATTTAACAGCCAGTATGGCATTCACATCAAACAATCACAAGAGATGCTGGCTGTAGAGAACTCAGGGCGACCACCGGTGCATCCTGGCAAGTATCTCACCCCTTGTAAAAAGTACTTTACGTCTCACTTCACACTTTTTTTCCCTGGTTTAGCTCACTGACCATGACAAAGCCTTCTCCCGTATACCTGAGCCCACAGAAATTAATAATGGTTTATTGTGCACCATTAATTTATTTGTTCATTTATTCATCTATACATTTTCTATTTCTTTAACACATCAAAAAATCAACTATAGGCCAGGTGCGGTGCCTCACGCCTGTAATCCCAGCACTTTGGAAGGCCGAGGTGGGCAGATCACAAGGTCAGGAGGTCGAGACCATTCTGACCAACATGGTGAAACCCCATCTCTTTTAAAATAAAAAAATTAGCTGGCCATGGTGGCATGCACCTGCAGTCCCAGCTACTTGGGAGGCTGAGGCAAGAGAATCACTTGAACCCAGGAGGCAAAGGTTGCAGTGAGCCAGGATCACGCCACTGCACTCCAGCCTGGGTGACAGAGGGAGACTTTGTCTCAAAAAATAAGAAAAAAAAAATCGACTATATGCCAGATAATATGTCGGGTACCAGGGATGAATGAGACAGAATCTATACAGTTGGAACTCCATGTCTGCATCTGCAGATTCAACCAACAGTGAATTGAAAAATATTTGGAAAAAAATAGACAATAAAAAATAGTAATACCAGTCGGGTACAGTGGCTCACGCCTGTAATCCCAGCACTTTGGGAGGCTGAGGCAGGTGAATCACCTGAGGTCAGGAGTTCAAGACCAGCCTGGCCAATATGGCGAAATCCCATCTCTACTAAAAATACAAAAAATTAGGCAGTTATGATGGTGGGCACCTGTAATCCTAGCTACTTGGAGGCTGAGGCAGGAGAATCACTTGAACCCAGGAGGCGGAGGTTGCAGTGAGCCGAGATCCTGCCACTGCACTCCAGCCTGGGCAACAAAGCGAGACTCTGTCTCAAAAGAAAAAAGCAAATAAATAAATAAATAAACAACAATACAACAAAAAAACACAAATAAAAAATACAGTTTACAATACAAAAAGTATAAATTAAAAATAGCAACTATTTCCATAGCATTTCCATTGTATTAGGTACTATAACTGATCTAGAGATGATTTAAAGGATACAGGGGGATGTGTGCAGGTCACATGCAAATACTATGACATTTCACATAAGAGACTTGAGCATCTGTGGATTTTGGTACTGGTGGCAGAAGCAGGGTAAGTTGCTGGAACCAAGCCTCCCAAGATATGGAGGGATTATTGTACTGTAGGGTAGTCGACATTTTATGAGGGGAACAAACCAGTTCTTTGCACTGATTTCTGGTAGGACTGGTAACAATAACAAAACAAGGGTGAGCTGATCTGAGGATGTGGCTCTGTTCCCCATGCGTGAGTGACCAGGAAGACAGCAGGGATTCCTGAAGATGAAGATTCTGTGCCCCTCTGGAGTGGGATTAAAGGGATACCAGCCAGTTTTAAGCCAAATGAAACTCTGACTTCCCTCTCAATGCCTCTTCTTTGAGTTGGAATAAAAGCCCTTTCCATAAATTTCCTCCCACCACCACCATTTGGCAAGCCCCATGACTCTAAGGCAGCGCTGTCAATAGAATTATAATGTGAGCTACATGCAAACCATGTAAGTAATTTAACATTTTCTAGTAGATGCACTTACAGTAGAAAGAAAAAGGTGAAAGTATTTTTCATAAAATATTTTATTTAACCCAATATATACAAAATAGTATCATTTTAACATGTAATTAATATAGAAATTATCAATGAGATATTTTCCATGCTTTCTTTTCTCATATATTTAAACGTATCTCAATTTGGACTAGTCATATTTCACGTGCTGGGTTGCCTCATGTGGCTATTGGCTACCATATCGAACAGCACAATTCTAAGGGCTCTCTAGGCAGAATGAACAAGTGAGCCACTCTGTGGGCTGTCCCTTAAATCTCATAGTGACATAGTGAATTCTGAGGATGCCTCAGAAGTACAGAGATATCAGAGTTTCCTAAAGAAATCCTGTGGAAGCAGAGACTCCTAGAATTGTCCTGCAATGAAAAAGTTGAAGATGAGCTAGGGCTTGATTTGTGGCCATGTACTCTGCTTCCTATTCTTGATCTCTGGTTTAAAGGAAGTTCCTCCTCTGGTTTCATTACTGACTGGTCACAAGGACAGGATTCCTCCTCTCACCAGCTTATCTTTAGTTTCTGCATTAGCATGAGAAGGACACACTCCCCGATGTCCTCCAATAGATCAATCAGAGTGTAAGCTAAAGCCTAAGGCCCACAGAAGGGACTCCTCCTCTGGGGGCAGCCTGGGCAGGGCCAATTCCTAATTTGAGAATTTCTAAATTTTCCACACAACTTCAGAATTAGCAATGGGTCTAATTCCATTTCTGGTCTATCTCTAACTCCATACTTCTGCTAGTTTTTTATTTTTTATTTTGATTGATTGATTGATTGAGATAAAGTCTTGCTCTGTCACCCAGGCTGGAGTGCAGTGGTATGATCTTGGCTCACTGCAACTTCCACCTCCTGGGTTCAAATGATTCTTGTGCCTCAGCCTCCAAGTAGCTGGGACTAGAGGATGAGTCACTACACCCGGCTAATTTTTGTATTTTTAGTAGAGACAGGGTTTCACCATGTTGGCCAGACTGGTCTCAAACTCCTGACCTCAAGTGATCTGCCTGCCTTAGCCTCCCAAAGTGCTGGATTATAGCCGTAAGCCACTGTGCTCAGCCAGTTTTTGTTTTTAAACATTTGTGCTTACCAATTATATTTATAAGTCATATCATTGGACTGGCAAGAGTTTCCTTTAGAAACGTGTTCAACCTTAGCCTAATCATGTCATTACTTTTCAAGTAAGATGATAATAATTATTTTGTACTATCCAATCACAGGTATGAACAAAACTAGATGTGCTAGAATACTCAGACAACAGTGCTTTAAAGTCACAGACCATCAACAAGAAGAGAAGCTTTATCACTGGGAAAAGAATGCATCTCTCAAAATAACATAGCTTCAAACTTGAATCAAATTAAAAATATACTAATATTTTAAAACACTTCTTTCCTAAAAGCACGATCTACTTTTAAAATACTATTTTATGCCATTGTCTATTCTTATTTCATAATTGTCACTTTTTTAATTTTTATTTTTTTCTTCCCTTCCCTTCCTTCCTTCCTTCCTTTCTTTCTTTTTCTTTCTTTCTTTTCTTTCTCTTTCTTTCTTTCTTTCTTTCTTTCTCTCTCTCTCTCTCTCTCTCTTTCCTTCCTTCCTTCCATCCTTCCTTCTCTCTCTCTCTTTCTCTCTTTCTTTCCTTCTTTTCTTTCTTTTTATTTTCTTTTTTTTCTGGGTCTTGCTTTATTGTCCAGGCTGCAGCGCAGTGGCACAGTCATAGCTCACTACAGCCTCGAAATCCTGGGCTCAAGTGACCCTCCTGCCTCAGCCCCTCCCCAGTAGCCGAAACTACAGGCGCCTACCACCATGCTCAGCTAATTTTTAAAACTTTTTTTTTTATAGAGATGGGGTCTCGGTATGTTGCCCAGGCTGGTCTTGAACTCCTAGCCTCAAGCAATCCTCCTGCTCTCGGGTGCTGGGATTACAGGCATGAACAACTGTGTCCATCCTTCACTTTTTCTTATAAAACAGGTATCATTTTCCATAAAGGAAAAGAAGCAGGTAGACTATAAGCATGAACCAAGGTAGATTTTTGCTGGATCAACTGACCTGTTTTCTTTTTTCCTAGAAGCTTCCATACTACTCCCTGCTTCTAGACTGGTCAGGTGAAGGAGACAAGCAGGACCATAAGCATGGGATCCCGTGGTGCCCCACACCAGCTGTCTTGGCTTGGATACAGCTCTGGAGTGCTCAAAAGAGCACTCTGTCCCTAATCATCAACTCTGCTCCAAAGAGGAACCTGAATAAAGCTCTAAACTCACAGATCCAAGAAAACCAGTCACTCCCATTGCTGTCTTCGAATGGGATTCTAAAGCCAGGGGGGTGATGTTTTAGGGAATCCTTGAAACTCCTACAATTATAAACAGGTGTGTATGAAGAAAATAAACTACCATTTAATGTCCCAAACGCCTTATAAGGAAGGGGAAGGGGACCTAGAAAGCCCCTTAAGTTTCTTAACTTTGCTTAGCATCTCAATAAGTGATCTGAGCATAGAACAGACTTTGGGAGTTGAAGCTGGAGAGACCTGGGTTCCACTACAGGTAAAGAACATGGGATTTTGAGGCAACTGGGGATTAGGAGGTAACAGGAAAGGGTGGCAGGGGGAAGAGTAGAGCCAGTGAGGTGCTGTGAGGCTGGAGACCCTGGGAGATGAAGCAGGCAGGGAAGAGTCCCATATTGGGGTGGCCAAAGGGCACTAAAGAATGAAGACAAGTAGTGGTCTGTAGGAAATCATATAAACTGCTGTGCCCAGGCACAGTGGCTCAGGCCTGTAATCCCAGCACTTTGGGAGGTTGATGGGGGAGGATTGCTTGAGGCCAGGAGTTTGAGACCAAACACAGCAAGACCCCGTCTCTACAAATAAAAAGTTAGCAAGGTGCAGTGGTGAATGCCTCTGGTCCTAGCTCCTGGAGAAGCTGAGGTGGGAGGATAGCTTGAGCCCAAGAGCTCAAGGTGGCAGTGAGCCGTGATCGTGCCATTGCACTGCAGCCTGGGTGACCGAGCAAGGCTCTGCCTCTTAAAAAAAGCAATAATAAAGTCATACGAATTGCTGTGATAGAAGGTCCTCCTTCACTCCCTCTGAATTTTCCTTCAAGTGTACCACCTGCACAGGCTTTCTGAGACTGGGGATCTTCTGGCATTTGAGGAAGGGAGTACATTTCACATCTGAATCCACGCGATGCGGAACAGGGAGCACATATGTGCAATGGCAACACGACTCATGCACCAAATGTACCATATGCTTAGAAGACAGAGCCCTTGGGCATCTCTAGAAGTCTTCAGAAGTGTCCGACCTTCCATAGTGTGCAATCAAGTATCTATGGGATTGCTATTTAGATGGAAAGGATCAGAGATACCCTTGTTGCCATCTGGGCTACACAACAGTGTCTGTGTGTTTATGGGGGTTTAAGGGGGTGGATGTGCATTTTTCTGAAGAAGGATCCAAAGTTTTTACCCAATTTTTAAAGCAGTCCATGTACAAAAGGAAGAGTCACTGCTTTAGAGAGTTCTATTCTTCTAAATGATTTTTTTTATTTTATTTTGAGTTGACTTAACCAGGATGGAAAACACAGTAAAATCGAGTGGAAAGAACCCGAACCAGGAGCTTAGAGACTTAAATTTTCTTTCTGGCTCTGCCATTAAGTAGCTGTGCAAGAGTTGATCACTCCCTCCCACCCTGCGTGAAAGCAGGAATAATTATCCTTATTTTTACCTCATAGAGTTATAATGAGGATCAAATAAAATAACAGATGTTCAGGTACTTTCTACAGTACACAGTGCAACACAACATAAGATATTATTAGATCTAATCTGGCATTAGGTTTGCTAATCTAATACCAGAATAGTAAGTACAAAAATGACCTTAGTAAAAATATTTTTACTATTCAACCGTGGATATTATCCCCTCTTCTTGCCATAATAAACAATGGTGCTCTGCTTTAGATGATATTTTCATCATATATCCAACATTTGGAGTTTCACTGTGTTCTGGCCTCACTTTACAACTTCTATTTTGTGACTTTTCTTACCTCTCGCCTGCTCCTCCGCAGGCGAGTACAGCAAATTTGTGCAAATACAAAAAAAAAAAAAAAAAAAGAGGCTTTGCTTGCTTTTTCTCTGCATGGCAACAGGCATGACATTTGATCTGACACAGGGATTAAGTCATTCATGAGTAGAGCCCAAAGGGAGGAACAGCTCCAAAAAAACAACCAGGCTCACTGGTACTACAACATCCAGAAATTCATAGTCGCTTCTGCTACAGTTATAATTTGCAGTCTGTCTGGCACTGAGAAATCTAACTGCAGTCTCTGTGGTTTAAATAAAATGTATGTAGAGCAGCTTGGAGCCATGTTTTAAAATGTTCCATGTTATTTTAGCTCAAGGACAAGCTTTTAAAAATTAAAAAAACCTTTGGCCTTAATGATGGATTAAAAGTGAAAGTTGTTTTAAAGGAATGTCATTGAGTCCCACTGTTGGAGAAAGCACTTGACTTTTTAAAAATTAATTATTCTCTTAAAGTAACAATCTTCATTAATATAGGCTGATCAAAAACAGAGTATGCACTTCCTCATCAAGACAACATTTTTGTGGTTTTCAAACTATGGTAGTCACAGTTCGCCCACTTAGTATTATATTTTCCAGTGATTTCAGTTATATTTTACAACCAGGATGTAATATTTTAGTAGCCGTTACTGCTGACACAATGACAGACTCAACCAAAGGAAGTTGATATTGCTGGTTAACATTAAATGTAAGAAACACTCAGTATCTGAGAACCTAAACTTATGAAACAGAGGTGGACTTATGCTGCACATATAACAAAACGATTTACGGCAAGGTTAGTTTAAAACACCAAGTGTCTGGGCTGTCCTTAAACCTTGATTAGACGTAAACCTTTTGTTTTTGAAATGTATCTATTCTGAAAATCAAGGCGCAACTTTATTTTCTGTGGATTTACAGAGTGATGTGAAGTAAAGAGTGTAAGTCAAATTTACAGGCAGGGGCAGTGACTGAGGGCCTGGGGAAGTGACTGAGACCCCAGACCCCAGGCAGGGTCTCTCTTCCTTTCCTGCCTTCGGCATCCTGAGACCACTCAGATCTTTAGGCCGTAAGAAAGAATTAGACTGCGGTCCTGTTTTCTTAACAGACTTGCTGTCCCTTTCAAAGAAGTAGCTCTCCCTATTAATAAGGAGCCTGTAACCCTTGTTCCATGCAATTGCTGTACTTTCCTTTATCATCGTTTTGGCCTCAATGGTCCTCAGGAGAATTGCTGCAGGCAGATGCTTGCTTTGCCCTGGACAATCTGTTATATTCCTGGAGTCCCTTTCCTCTCTACAGAGATATTCAATGTCCCCTCCTGGGATTCTAAGACCAAAATGCCACTGGCCTGTGCTACAGAGAAGGCTCGGTCCTAATGGCATTCTCTCCAGTCTCAAATGCTCACAGTGGCACTCTGGGAGAAAGGATCTGAAGTAAGACGAAGGAAGGATGAAATAAATTCTAGACTGAAGGCTGTTACTGAAGATGAGGGTGCTATGCGGCTGATCCTAATCTTCTAGAATGAGGAAAGGATTAGGGTGGCCCAGAGAAGGCAAGGAGTCTCCCTGCAAACTCTCTCACACAGTTAATCCCCTCAGAGATTTAGAAATTCTGCTTTCAAAATTCCCTGTGGGAAATGAGGATAATAAGGTACCTACTTCGTGTGGTATTATGAGGATTGAGTAAGAAAATACATGTAGGGTGCTTAGTGCAGTGCCTGGCACAGGGATCCCCAGCTATTTTTGTCATTATTATGCCCTGGTATAAGCTATTTTGATGGTGCTGTTTTCATACTTCACTGACATCAGCTGCCTGAGATGAGGACCTGTCGTTACCGATTGACAGATGGAAAAGCACTTACTCCGGAAGACTGAAGGGCAGACAGAGGACCTATGGGATGGGCTGGGGGCTGGGCATAGCATAAAGACATAGGTTGCTCTGGGCATAGTGGGGAAAAAAGGTAGAGGAAGACTTATAACAGCGGGTAGAAGGATCTGTCAAAAATAAACTGCCATCTTTTCCCAGGATTGGGAAAAAGTAAAAGATAGTGCTGAAGAAGGTTTTAGAGTCAAACAGATATGAGTTCAAATCATGGTTCTGCAACATCTCAGCTTACATGAGCTTACATGCTATTTAAGTCTGTTCCCTCGTCCTTAAAATAAGGACAATAATATATACATCATAGGCTTATTGTAAAGACTAACTAAAATAATACCTGCAAGTGTAGCACATAGCACAATGCCAGGCACATAGGAAGTGCTTGATAAATAGCAGCCATTATTATGTGTCATAAACATTCATCATGCCATGGGGAATAATCTAGCCAGATACCTTAGAAGCACATTGTCAGGCTACTAGGGAGGCTGAGATGGGAGGATCACCTGAGCCCCAGGAGGTTGAGGCTGCAGTGGGTCATGATCATGCCACTGCACTTCAGCCTGGGTGACAGAGTGAGACTCTGCCCCCGGCTCCAAAAAAAAAAAAAAAAAAAAAAAGGCACATGTCAATTGCCTGATGCTGGCCTGCATGTGAAAATGCCTACTTCATGTTATGAGATAAAATACAAATAACCTTAAGGAAAGCAAGATTGACTGAATGGATAAAGAGAACACGTGTTTTCTGTGCTCATGTGTAAATAATTATGTAAATTTCAACTAACTTATTTAGACAGAATTTGATTACTCCATTTATAGATTAGCCATACCAAAAGCATTTGAAGCAGTACATTTTTTATACTTTATAATTATAAGCTCACACTCATCATAATGTTAATTGTCTAAACATTTGTGGTTGTACGGGCAAAACCTTACCCAAATCCCGCTGCCGCATGATCTAGGCTGGGGTAGAAGAATTTTGCCCTCATGACTTTTCAACCTGGTATTACATCTGTTAATATGTTACATTCCATGTTAAAAGGAACTATACAGATGTAATTAAGATGATCAATCAGTTGACCTTAAATAGGAAGATTATCTGGATGGGCTTGATGTAATTACATGAACTCTTAAATGCAGAGCTTTTTCCTGGGGGAATGCAGGGGGAGAAGTCAGAGAAATTCAAGCCTGAGAAAGACTCAACATGCGGGTGTTGGTTTGAAAGTGCCAGGAGGCCACAGGGAAGGGAGCTGGGCAGCCTCTAGAAATTGAGAGGCAAGGAAATGTGGATCTCAGTCCCATAACCACAAGAAAATGAGCTGTGCCATTGGCCTGGATAAGCTTGTACATGGGTTCTTTCTTAGAGCCTAGAATGACTGACACCTTGATGTCATCCTGGTGAGACCCTGAGCAGAGAACCCAGCTATGCCATGCCAGACTTCCGACCTCCAGAACTGTGGGCTTATAAGTGGGTGCTGTTTTGAACTACAAAATTTGTGATGATTTGTTATGCGGCAAGAGAAAACTAATACGTATGCATAAAAACTGTTCTCTGATTTAAAATTCTAGTCATCAGTTTTCAACCTGACATTGTTAACGCATTCAGAAACCACATACTGCATTCCTGACTGTTGCATGCAAGCTGTCTGTTCCTGGCCATGTAGGTGCCATGATCTCAGGCCGGACGTCCGGCACTTCTTTTGCCCTTCTTAGTTGCAGAGGCTTCACTTAATATGTTCATAGAATATGTGTGTGGAGATGACGCCGCCCATCACCATCTCCAACAGGATAGACAGAAACATTGGAAAAGAAAACCCTTCAAATTCCCATATTCCCCGGGAAAGCCTGGTGGAGGAGTATGCTGCAATTGTTTGCTAGAAATTAGGTCTGGACATTTGCTGTTTATGATTTTTGCCCAGTGGCGAGATCAACTAGTGATAACATGTAAAACTCGAGCTCATCGGAGTGATTTTAGCACCTTAAAGGATGAACCAGAGAACTAGCTCTATAATTCAGGGAAAGACCCGTGCAGCATAACAGGGACTGCCTAACACAATGATGATAAGTGCCCTGCAAGCAAAGAACTCTAGAAATGTTAGTTACTCCACTGAAAGCTTGCTGCTCTTGGAAAGATCTTGGGAACAGTGGCTTATTTTAAATTCGTTACTATGTAAGCATCACAGTTTCCTCCTGCTGACAGATGAACAATCAAACTTGTTCCTGAAGGAAGAAAGAAAACTCATAGAAAAATAGTCTATGGTCAGTTCACCACTGCTCAGGGATGTAGAAGTGTGGTGAAATACTCAGTCAGCTCATTCACAGTCGAACAAACCAAGGAAGAATCTAATGCTCTGAGCAAAGACAACGCACTGTATTATTATCAAGAAGAAGAAGAAATAATAATGAAGGTATTAGGGGAAAGCAAAACTATATTGACATTTTCACAATAAGCCAAATATGCAAATTTAAATATGTACTTTGTTGAAATGTTTTCCAAATATGATAATCTTTTCCCTGCCATGGTTTTGTTTTATTTTGATGTATAATTTTAGTCAATAATAGCCAATTATAGTCAATAATATTTAGTCAATTTGTAGCACTAGCTGAAAATTATTAAAATAACCCAAGTACAAAAGGGTAAAAAAACAATATGAAGCATATGATATTTAACGCTCCATTAATTGATAATTTTGCTTGAAGGAACTATTGGCAAGAAGGAGTGAAATTCTTAGCTCCTTGTTTTACTTTAAAAAATCCCAGCAGTCCGCACTCAAACAAAACACCAAGTTTTCCACTGGAAGGACAAAAATAAAAGTCAGGTCTAGCGTGCTACATGCTTCATGACACAGTAAAACATTATCCACCTGGACTCCAGTCACGTTTCAAAAGTACAGTAGAGATTAGGTGCACAGCTGCCAAATAATAATACACCATGTTATAATTATGGCATTTTTTATTTAACTAAATTATAGTTATCTCTTTATTCCAGCACCATAGTTGAGGAAGTCTTGACCTATCACAACGCATCATGTTTATGTACATGAAACCTACCAGGAATGTTGCAACAGTTCCCACTGCTCCATTGTGTGCACAGTTACTCTGTATTTATTATTCATTGATATTCAGAATCTATGCTTAATTTTGAATGTGTGCAAATTCTCCATAAAACCTCTCGGAAGTAAGGAAAACATCTTTTACCATAAAATCATTTGCTAAAAGTCTATGTTATGGAATCACCCTTTAAGAGGGGGTACTGAATAAGCTTTATTAATTTCTCCCTTGAAATCTCATTAAATTGCAAAATATAAATTTGAAAACAAATACATGCTTAATGGGGCTCAAAAACAATAAAAGTCACCATTGCCAAGTCAGAAAAGTTGAGAAATTCATGGAAAGGAAAATACATATGGCATCAAGTTGGTGGGGAAATCCAAACGGGGAACCACAACTCAAAACAGGTGGAGGGCAAGACCGTGGAGAGTGTGAGCTGCCTCTCCCAAAAGGGCACACAGTTCCAAGTGCACAGTTCACAGAGAATAAGTGGCCTACCAGGGGAATCAAGAAGGTTATCAGATACGAGACAGCTGTCAGAAGAGCTAGGGCATACCTCTTCCTCCTCTCTGAGTCCACAGAGAGCTTTCCGGGTCATCTAACCCCAGGATAAAGCTGCTACAAATACTCTTTAAATAGGTTAGGGGACCTGTCTAAGGGAGTTCCTAGAAAAGGCTTTAAGGCCATTAAGAGGTACAGAGTAGAGATTCTAGTAACTTCTGATCTCTACAGGGATCATAGCTGCTATGACAAATGAGTGATAAGATAAAAAAGATGTTCTTGGAGAATAAAAATAAGATACCCAACTTAAAAGAAAAACTGCAGTAGAAAAGTTGATTTGTAGGGCCAGGCATGCTGGCTCCCATCTGTCAATCTCAGAACTTTGGAAGGCCAAGGTAGCAGGACTGCTTGAGGCCATGAGTTTCAGAACAGCCTAGGTAACATAGTAAGATTCCCATCTCAACAAAAAAGTTTAAAAATTAGCGGGGCATGGTGGCACATGCCTGTAATCTCAGCTACTCTGGAGGCCCAAGATAGGAGGATCGTTTGAGCCCAGGAGTTTGAGGCTGATGTGGGCTATGATTGTGCCACTGCACTCCAGCCTGGGCAACAGAAGGAGATCCTGTCTCAAAAAAAAAAAAAAAAAAAAAAAAAAAAAAAAAAATTAGAGAGAGAAAGAAAAAAAAAAGTTGATTAAAGAATGAATGGGGGAAAAGTTAAAGACCAAATTATTAATAATAATCTGAAAGATAAAGCAGAAACTGTTCAGAACATGTAGAAAGATGAGAAACGTAAGAGGAAAAGTAAAGAACCAAGGAATCTCAGGCTAAGATCCTTTCACAGGTGAATTATTTTAAACTTTCAAGGCATCAGGAAGAGCTAATCCTTACTTTATTTAAAATTTCCTAGAGTAGAAAAAGATAAAATATGTTCCAGCTCATTCCATAAGCCTAGCATAACTTTAATACTAAAACTGTGCAAGGAGACCATTAGAAAAAAAAAGAAAACTAAAGATAAATCTCAGTTAAGAATTTCAATGCAAAATTATTAAATAATATGTTAATAAATGGAATCCAGAAATATATTAAAAGAATATTGAATTCAAGGATGATTAAGCATTAGGAAATGTACTACTGTAAATAACTTAAATAGATGAAAAGAGGACAACTAGATGACAATCTTAAAAACTATATAAATAGCAGTTTGTCGTAAATGCAATGACCTATTCAGTTAAGTGTATGGTTAGGGAGATATCTTATTAAATAATCTAGGAATGGAAAGAGAAAGCCTTAACTCAATAAAGTGATTACACAAGAAACCTTCTGCAAACATTACACTCAATGGTAAAATATAAGACAAATTCTCATTAATGTGTGTTATTACTGCTGTGAGTCAATGACGTTTTGTAGGACCTGGCCAACATGATACAATAAATGGAGGGAGGAAGGAAGGGAAAGAAAAAGAGAGTAAATACACAAAACTTACTATTTGAAGATGAGATACTTGTGTACTTGAACAATGGAACTAGACATAAGAAAAATATACAAAATGCAACAGCTTTCCTGTATATCAATTATAGCTATTATTGAAAAGAACTCATCTGCAACAGAAACAATAAGAACAATAAATAAAAAAACAGAAATTAACCTAATGAGAAATATGCCAACCCTATATAAAGAAAACTACAAAAACTAACAACTGTCATAAAAGATGACCAGAATAAATGGAGAAATCTGCCATGCCCTCAGTGGGAAGACTTGATGTAAATATCATGGACAAAAATATTCCCCAAACTAACATATAGAGTCAATGAAATCCCAAATTAACTTCTAACAAGATTTTTAAAAATAGAATTATCAAACTTATTCTAAAGTTCTACTAGAAAAATAAATTCAAGGACCTAGATGAGAATATTTTGGAAAAAAAAAACACTGAAAGTAGACATACCCTGTCATACATCAAAATGGACAATAAAACTACAGTCACGAAAATGGTATGCTATTCTATTCACAATAGCAAACACATGGAACCAACCCAAATGCCCATCAATGATAGACTGGATAAAGGAAATGTGATACATATACACTATGGAATACTATGCAGCCATAAAAGGAATGTGATCATGTCCTTTGCAGGGTCTTGGATGGAGCTGGAAACCATTAGCCTTGGCAAACTAATGCAGGAACAGAAAACCAAACACAGCATGTTCTCTTTTATAAGTGGGAGCTGAATAATGAGAACATGTGGACACAGGGAGGGTAACAACACACACTAGGGCTTGTCGTGGGGGGTCCAGGGCTAGGGAGAGCATCAGGAAAAATAGCTAAACCATGTTGGGCTTAATACCTAAGTAAGGGGTTGACAGGTGCAGCAAACCACCATGGCACACATTTACCTACGTAACAAATTTACACATCCTGCACATGTGTCCCAGAACTTAAAATAAAAAGGAAATAAAATGTTATGCTATTAATATATGTTATAGTTGGATAGAATACAATAGAGTCCAGAAATAGGTATACATATAAAGGAAGTCAGTATATAATAAGGGTAGCATTTCAAATCAATGAGGAAAGGTAGAAGTATTCAGTAAAATGTGTTGGGACAATTGGCTGTTCATTTGGTGGGGAAAAAAGTAGTCTGATCATGATCTCATATAATTTACAAAAATAAATTGTAGGTAGATTATAAGTATATAATATGTACTTAAAATAAAAATGTCAGAAAATACACTTCTGATAAAAATTATCAGAAAAAGCAAAACACAGCATACTTCTATAATCTTGGGAGAGATCTCCTAAAAATGACACATGACATAAGGCAAACATTGCCAGATTTAAACACGTGACATCTACCCTCTTGGCCTCCTACCCCATGCTCAGGGCTCAACACCCCCGCTGGGCAGATTCCTTTATCTGCCACCAGGGAGGTTTACTGGTGCCATGCTCCCCAACGCTCCTTTGCAATGTCCCTGTCTTGTGGCTCAGAGCCCAAGTTCTGTTCTAATAGAGACATTGTGATATGCATTTAGCTATGACTTTCTATAAACTGTGGGCTTCCTTGTCTCCCTATGCATTGCACAGAATTGCACTCTCTCAGAGGTGTAAGGTACTTATGGATTATCTTGTCATACATCTTCGTTTTACGGCTAAAGGGACAAAAGCCATGATTAATAAAGGGACTTGCCTTAGAACACATACCCAGTTGCTAACAGATCTGGCCAACACACAGAGCTGCTGATTTCTGAGGCACTGCTCTCTGCTCTATCCACATTAGAGCTTCCTGTGGTCTCATCTACAGGTGGAAAATTTCATGTAGGTAAGGAGGCTGGCTGGAGAGAAAACTGGGGCCCTGCAAAGTCATTTTCCAAATCACAAGTTGATGCAGCAAGAACTTTACTATAATCAAAATATACATTCGATGTGTATTGCTTCAACCCAGCCTCTGCCCAGACCTTTATGCTGTCATTTTTATGAAAGCAGCTGAGAGAAAAGGTGAGGTCAAACATAGCACAGACGGGTCATATGCCTCTACGGTTCTTCTCTGAGCTTCCTATGAGCATTTCACCCAGTCTGTGTGTGTTAGGGGGTGGGGATTAGAATGGAATTTAAGGGTTGGTAATATGTCGTGAAATCATAAAGTTGAGCTTTTTAATATTTTCCTAATGAGAGGAAAGTTATTGTAACTATAAACTAAATTTTACTGCTTCAATCATAGTAACCATGAAATAGTCCTCGAACACCTTTCAAGATAGTTGAGAATTACTATTCCAGATGATTTATGTTTATACTTTTCCAAGCACATTTTAAGAAAAATATATACATACAAAATCTTCTGAAAGAAAAAAGTACACAGTTAGATAAGCCAGAGTCCCCATGGGTTGCCGCATAAATATGAATTGGTGCCATATTTCTAAAAAGGTCTAAAATAAATGAACCCAGGAGACACCATCAAAACTAAAACAAGACCAGTTGCACTAGTGACAAGGTTATGAAGAAACTCTTGACCCATCTGGATAGATTTAGCACTCAGAAGAGAATTCTAGGAGAAGAAAATACAGCAAGATTAGATGCAACCAAAACAATGATAAGAAAAAATGGAAAACAATCATATCACTCAATCTTGGCTGCAAATTAGCAAGGGGTGTGTGGATTCCAACAGCAGCCACAATATTGCAACCATCCAGTTTCCTGCTAGGCTCAGGCATCACAGCAAAGACACTTGGCACCAAATAGCTTCTGGCTAGGAATTTTACATTTAGAAATGTAAGCCCCAGTAACATTTAAGGAATTCTCTCCCTTGCCAGATAGCCATCCTCTTGCTCTGAAGCCATGTGACATACCACTTTGCCTTTTTGTGCATCTGTTGTCTACATCAGTGTAGAAACTGGGAGGAGAGACTCTGAATTTTGGCCCTTAGCAAAAGGGTACATTTTAGTATCATGACAGTCTTGGCAGAACAGGGCATTCTTACTTGAAATGTCTCTGCCATACTGGGAGATTTGTTCACCATCACCTGAGACTGGCTCGGCTGAAGGGACTATCAGTTCTTAATACACAGGCAACTATGTGAAAACTTAAGAAGCAAGCTGCTTCTTGGAAATATCACTTTATGAATGGTTGTCTCTGACCACCTTTCAGCATTTTAAAAGGTTTCATTATCGTTTGAGTTCTGCTTTTCCATTTTAATTTTGTATTACTAAAATATTCCTCTCTAAATCACATTGTAAAAAAGTTCTCTTTATTTAAGTGAAAACTGATCAAAATTTTCATTTAAAACAAACACAGCACACACAAAAAAACAAAATTGTGTGTTTTTGGGCCAAAAGTGATCAAAAAATGAACACAAAGTGACCAAAAATTGAACACAGTGTGTAAAAGATGTATGTCTTCATCACTGTATCAAAGACACTCAAAAGTACTGAAGTCAGTGGGCAAGGGGCAGTTTTTACCCCTATCTGCAGTCCAGCAATTCTGAAAGACATGAAAAAAGTGCTTAAGAGAATCATGGCCCATTGCTAAGGTGCTACCCAAATCCATGAGCCTGTGAAATCTAAACTTCAATTTTGCTTTTTTTGGTTGCATGACCTGAGCAAATGCTAAAAGTGAATTTCACCCTGTAGCACCTCCTACTGGGCTTGGAAAAAGTTACTGACTCACTTTGGGGAAGACTCCAAACTGTTGAAAGTAGAGTGGTGTTGCTGCTTGAAACTGAGACTAATCTATCTCCCCAAAACCACTTTCCAACTGGGTTGTTATCCCTCAAATTGTTTCTGGCCACTTCCTGGTAATAACTTCAATGTCTCCAGTGTTATGTACAAGGCGGAGGGGAGATGCCACTGATCGTCTTCAAAAGCGACCTTGTTTTTCCAACTATGTTCAATTTCTATTACTGCTACTGCTACTACTACTACTACTACTACTACTACACACACACACACACACACTCATACACATACACACCGCAGAAACCTTTGGCCACCAGTATTAATGGTGTGGGATCTTCTGCAAACCATTTCTATTTCCCATAATAACCAAAGATGATCCCTAGGTACTATATCACTATTACAACCCACAATTTATAATATCAACTTGTGTAAAAACCTTTCCACTCTAGCTATTACAACAGAGAAATTTTTAGAAAGGCATACACAGCTACTCCAAGTTCTCAAAAGTTCAACACTAATGATTTAAGTATTTTGTAAGTAAAAGTCGTTTAAGTGCCTGAAGCTGCCAAAAATTGTTAGACTTACTACACAAAGGATCAGGATCACATCTCCAAGCAACAGAGCAACTCATGGCCAAAAGTGAACATTTTCAGAGCCTTGTATAGAGGCCAAAGCCATTTCCTAACCTGAAAAATATGAGATTGATCTGGAAGATCCTTTAAAAGCTGATTGCTGGATTTACAAAAATCCCTGACTATTTACCTGTTTAGTGCAATGAAACAGAGAAATTGGGTAACAGAAGCTGTCAAAGAGGAAACAGAGAAAAAGTTCATTACGCAGCTGTTATTTAAACACACCACCCTTCATTTAAACTGAAAACTGAGAAAAATATTCAAATTTTGTGAAGGAAATTGGGCAAAGTGAACACATTTATTATTATATTTTTTCACTTCCTCAAAACTCACAATTATAAATGATATCATTTATAATAGAAAACAAGAAATCAGTCTTCCAAAATTAAAAGTACCAAAACTCTGGACTGGAAGAAAGCACATATTTACCCTGTGTAAAAATTCTGTTACATCAACAAGACAAATCTTAACCCAGAAAAATACCTTCTTAATTTTAGAAACAAAATAGGGAGACAGAAGGGAAAAAACTAACTGCAACTAACAAAAAAAAAAAAGAAGAAGAAGAAGAAGAAGGGAGAAAAGAAACCACCTCTATATTCATTGGGCTATATTCATTAAATAGAATGTCTTGTTGTTTTCACAGACAGTAAAAACTTTTTGAAATTCTTTTTACTCTTAGGCCACAGAAGCATCAATGGATCTTATTTGGTCTCGTCAGTGTATAAAGCGTTTACAAACCTAACTAAATATAGAATTAATGGTAGTTAAGCATTTATATTCCTTATATATAGGAGAAGAAAAAAAAAGGACCCCTTTATGCCAGCTTTGAGTTTGGCTTGATTTTTTATGACTTATTTAGAAGCCCTAGGGAATGAGAAAGTCTCTTAATGGAAATACTGACACAGTCTTAAATATAGTGACATGAACAAGGACTTCTATGAAGCTGCCCCAGGATGTGACTGACCACTGAAGCAAGTCTGAAATGCACTGAGTATCAGAAAGTCAAATATGATCGATTTGCTGATAAATATCAGTGGAACGGTAATGCCAAAATACAGAGAATGGCTTTGCAAGATCAAAATTTCAGGTTGGTAACTTGTTCTTAACAGGAAAATATCAAAAATGTACGGGATCTTTGCTCCTGCACATGGATGAGAGAGAAAGTGTAAAATTTCTGTATGGACTTTCTCCTAGTCTCATATGCAGCTAAAAATAGTCATTCTTAAAAAGTCACAAGTTTGACTTAGGGTTCTTGTCAACCCTGACAGTAAAGGTGGCAGTAGGGTTTAAATGAGTGGATTTAGATCTGTGCTTTATTTCTTAAGTCTCACCTCCAAGGCTATGTATGGTACTAGGTAAACAATAAATCCCACTACTTAGTGAAGTCAAATTTGTAAAAGCTCCATTTGTTTCTATTTGTCTGTCGGCTGTGCTTTTTATTCTTTGGTGGATTTTCTTTAAACTAGCTAATTTTTTCCATTTTTCATCCTTGCATCTCTCTGGAAGTTACTCTTTTACTTGAAAATCGATTTAGTTTCATTTTATTCTTTCTATGTTTTTCTTTTGACTCTCTTAAACATTTCATTGTTTTCAGCTTCATTGTTTAACTTTTTGTTTTTACTTTACGTTTCTCTTCTTTTTAAAACTTTTTAAAAACCAATTCAAACTTATTCAGGACCCTTCCTCTTATTCTCTTCACAAACACAGATCAACATATACTTAAGTAAATTTAAATGTTTTTTATGATTTAAGGCGCAGACATACTAAATCATCAAAACATGAATTCATTCACTTGAGAAACATTTATAGAGTAAATACATGAAAGGCACGGTAGTAAGCGCTAGGGGAATTATAAAAATTAATACAACACCATTTCAGGGTCTCCAGGAACTCTTAATACACACAAGGCAGTGAGAGCCAGTACCAAAGGAAAGAGATAGGATGCGGCTGCATTTTGGAAAACAATCTGCCCATATTCAGCCGAATATGAAATCAGCGTTGCTATCTTTTTTAGGTACCACAATGTAAAATGACAAAAATGTCAGAAGCTAACACAACCCTAAAATATCTGTACAGTTTCTAGGCTAAACTGCCTCATACTTTCGATTTGTTTGTAAGCCATATAGTAGGAAAGTGCGAGTCTCAGCATCTATCTACATGTAGGATTTTTCGGGCTCTCATGTGACACCAAATAACAAAGAAAAGGGAATGGAAAGCCACCCCTGAAGGAGCCAGCACACAGCTCATGTTGCCAATATTTCTTCTTTTTTTCTCTTCTTGTCTGCCATTAATCTCTCAGTTCTTCACAATGGGTGAAACCCTGGTACAATTGCATTTGGATTTTTGCAAGTGAAGCCGGAAAGAAATATGATTTTCAAACATCAAATTAATTTGAACTTCAGAAAGAATCCACACCAATGTGTTTTGCTTCTACCATGACTCATAAACGTTTGCTAAGAATCTATGGTATTCCGAATAGTGCTTAAGTTTTTATAATTCTATAGTAAGCCCATGCATATTCAAAGGGTCAGCATTTGTATAAATCTCATTTTAAAAGATTCTGCTTAGAAATAAGTAATTAGAAAAGTTCCCTTTTAAAAAGGCTGTCAGGAAGACAAGGCTCGTTATTCAAAGGAGTGAGGGGCAAGTTTCCGATTGTGATTAACCCTGAGGTTACTGACTTGAAAGGGTGGAACAGAATATAAGGAATACAAGGAAGAGGAAGTTTAGAGAATAGAAAGATCATTAAAGTACCTCTCCAAAGCTGTGCTGAATAGTGTAAGTTTAGAAGAGAAGAAAATTCTCTATTTTTTAAATTGGTCCTTAAATTTCTGCTATCTGGAAATTGGACTTATGTGAAATACCTCATTCCCAGATGGCCTTTGTTAGGTAAGGTACAAGACAAGGAATTGGACAACCTTTCAAGTATCCTTTAAATGTCACTCGCTGGACTGTTGATAGAGGCTTTTATTATTCTCTGCTGGAGTACATCAACAGTCATTTGCATGCCAGGAAAAGAATGTCTGGAATAATCCAAAAAGGCAAAGCTTAATTCTTTCACTAAAACCAAGAAAGTGACAGCAGAGAAAGGGAAATAAAATAAGAAAATAAGTGTCCGAGGTAGACTTACTGGTAACAAAAGCCCAAAAGAGAAACCGTGCGTGTGCACCGAGGCACTCGATGCAGGGCCCTTAACACAGATGGCTCTTGATGCCGCCGTAAGACTATTTTAAAGCTACCCCCCAAAACAAAAGCTGAAATGAATGAAACAGATATTGTCAGGGGAATATTCACTGCTCAAAAAGATCTGCCAAGGCATCTTTTTAAACCTTTCTTCTGGTTCATTTAAATATGGTTTCATGGATAGAGTGGCCAGCACCAAACACAGGCCTCCAGTGAGTCTAAGCCAGAGCCTTCTTGGAGTGGCTCTTAATTATCATTTTTGCACGTGGAATGAGTGCACATAGGAGCAGCACCTCATATACCAATGGATTCTGTCCCAGAAGGGTCCTTGTTACATTGCTTGTTTAGAACGGAGAGTACATTTCTCCGAAGAAACTATGCCATAAATTAAGCCTGAAGCCCAGGCAGATCCAATGGTTTATTGAACTCATGAGCATATCTAGATTTTACTACTGATACCAGCTTAAATTCTGAAGTACACAGTGTGCAGGAAGAGAGAGAAAAAGAAAAAAGAACACTTTCTCCCCTGAGGGTCATTATGAGCCAAGAAAAAAGGTTTGGAGATGGCAGTTGGACTTGTTATCCTCCCAAACTTTCTACGTCCTTGTTCCTCTTTCCCCAGTAACCAAAATGCCTTGTTCTCTCGTTTCGTTCCACATCTCCAACTGCAGCAGGACATCCAAATGGATCCTACCTCCCAAAGTGTCCCATGCACCAATAAATGACTTCTTTTTTCTCTCAATCAAAATCTTCATTTCTTCCCAGGGATATTCACCTCCGTCAAGCGATGGGAAGTTAGCCCAATTAATTCATACTAACATAGAAAAGACTCCTATCTGCCTAGATGCTTTGGTTTATACCATATGTGTCTAATTAAGAGAGATTTTAGAGAGTTTAACAAGATGAAGTTTAAACATTCAGCCTCTTGGGAGCAGGATACATTTATGAAGCCTATACTGACAGAGCCATGGAGCTCATAGAGCAACCATTCTAATGCACTAGGCCTTTTTTTTTTTTTTTTTTTGAGAGAGAGTCTCATTCTATTGCCCAGGCTGGAGTGCAGTGGCATGATCTTGGCTCAGTGCAACCTCCACCTCCCAGGTTCAAGTGATCTCCCTGCCTCACTCCCCCTAGTAGCTGGGATCACAGGCACACGCCACCATGTCTGGCTAATTTTTTTGTATTTTTAGTAGAGATGGGGTTTCGCCATATTGTCCAGGCTGGTCTCGAACTCCTGACCTCAGATGATCCACTGGCCTCGGCCTCCCAAAGTGCTGGGATTACAGGCATGAGCCACCAGGCCTGGCCTGCACTAGGCCTTTATAAACTAATCATCTGTGATCTGTGAAAGGGAAAAATGCAACAGGGACTTGTCTTCAAGTCGAGCAAAACAAAAGGGGAACTCCACAGGTTTTATTTCAAGACTTGCCTGATTTACTCCTTCTTAGAAACCTCTTTCCTCTTCAGTAGAGAAAGATATGCCATAGGCTTGGTTCTGAGGATAAAGTCAAATTCTAATCCAAGCTAGGAAAGGTTCCAGTGAGAACCCACTCTGTAAGGTGGCAAAGACGGTTCCATCTGGAGAATTTGAACCTGGCTCAACAGGAATGAAGGTGGATATTACACTGGGGGTCCTTATCCTGGCACCTCCCAGAGCAGATGACCCCCAGGTCTACAGGCTTGGAGGTCAGTTTGTAAGGAAATTCACTCAGTCAGACATCTGAAAATTGACATTCGCTAAGCTCACATGATAAAAACAAATTATAATTTTAATTTAGATGACTTAATTCAATGGATGACACTGAGTGACTAAATTTCCTTTGAGTAATAATTACATTTAGATGCAATGACCTTAATAATTCTGATCAATTGTGATGGTATAACTACTGCTGTCAAAAATGTTTCAACCCATCTGTATTGAGAGTGTGCTGTGCACCTGGCATGAAGCCAAAGACTGGATTACAGAGAAATAATGTCTATGTAAAATCAGTAAAAATATGTATGCATTTGCTTTGATGTTTCTAGCAATATCTTCAATTAGGATTACTACTTTATAATCTATAAGACTTCAGCCCCCTAGAATTTAATAAAAATAAGTGAAATAAAATTCAGTGATACATTATCCTTTCTCATACCAACTTTCAACTAGCCTTTTTTTTTCTTTGAGACACAGTTTCACTCTGTCACCCAGGCTGGAGTGCAGTGGTATAATCTCCTCTCACTGCAACCTCTGTCTCCTGGGTTCAAGCAATTCTCGTATCTCAGCCTCCCTAGTAGCTGAGATTAGAGGCGACTCCCACCATGCTCAGCTAATTTTTGTATTATTAGTGGAGACAAGGTTTCACCATGTTGGCCAGGCTGGTCTTGAACTCCTGATCTCAGATGATCTCCCTGCCTCGGGCTCCCAAAGTGCAGGGATTACAGGTGTGAGTCACCGTGCCTGGCCTCAACTGGCATTTTGCTTCCATGTATTTAATAAAACTCATTACAAAACAGCCACTCTAACAAAAATGGATGAATAAATGGATAAAGTTCCTTAGCAGCTGGGCGCGCTGGCTCACGCCTGTAAATCTACCACTTTGGGAGGCCGAGGCGGGCAGATCATGAGGTCAGGAGATCGAGACCATCCTGGCTAACAAGGTGAAACCCCGCCTCTACCAAAAACACAAAAATTTAGCCTGGCGTGGTGACGGGTGCCTGTAGTCCCAGCTACTCGGGAGGCTGAGGCAGGAGAATGGCGTGAACCCAGGATGAGGAGCTTGCAGTGAACCGAGATAGCGCCACTGCACTCCAGCCTGGGTGACAGAGCGAGACTACATCTAAAAACAAACAAACAAACAAACAAACAAACAAAAAAGTTCCTTAGCAATAAATTGTAACAAAAACAAATAAATTGTAAAGTGTTCTTTTAAAAAATTTGAAAGTTCAGAATCTTTGTACTACTGTAGCACTGGGGGTGGGGGTGATAATACAGACTTAGAAAATTTCTATTTAGGTGAGGGAGGAAAGAAAGATATAACCAGATGGAATTGAAAGAATTCAGAAGAAGGTTGTATGCCAGAGAAAACCACAGCAGTTGCTCAGAAAGTATTTCTTGAAATCCCCGGTTTTACTATTTATACATGCCTGGTAACCCAGCTACAACTGCAGCAACGCTGTCACTCAATTCCCACAGAAGACAGCCATTGATTGTTTTGATCTGAAACCTAGCAGATCAGTCTTAGGCTGCTAGTCTTTCTTAATTCTCCAACCATAAAAACAAATCATTTAGTCTGCCCTTTTTAAGTTGATGCACATGCGTGTAAAACCAGAAGTTTACATGTCTAGGTTGCTTTCTCTTTGCTTCCATAACTAAAAAAAATAGGCTTTTATTTAAAAATAGAATTGGCAAATGAATAGTCCATACATTGGACAAAGTGCCTTTGGAATGCTTTAATAAAAATAAGCCACTGAGACATTTAATTTTGAAAAGAATCAACTGCACAGGCGTGCTATTCATTCTGGCTTTATATTTTGTCACTTTTGAAAAGAGCATGCATTTTCAGAAGACTCACCACACTGGGCAAATTGCATAGTCATTAACCTATGTTTTTACTAGACAATGTTAAATATTTTATAAGAAAAATATTTTTAAATAAAAGATTACCAATTACCAATTACTGTGTCTCATTAAAATTAATGTATTTGTCATTTTTTTGTATTTGCCTATGCACATTTGTACTGTTATAACTGTATTATACTGTTCCCACAATTTTGAATTGTTTTTCAATTAATACTACATTATAAATATTTCTCAGGTATTTTCATAGTATCAGTATTATAAATAAAGATTTTGACTTTTATGGAGTCTTAATCTGGTTTGGAAATAAGATAACATTTACTTTTTTAAAAATTTGATATCTTTATACATTCCAGAAAAATGCATAAAACACAAGCATTAATTCTTCAAAGTTTGAAAAAAAATGGATGAATTAAGTCATGTGTTTTGGGAATTGGATTGACTAAAAATCTTAATTTTTTGTGAGTTATTGGCCATTTAAAACTTTTCATGTTTATGAACTTTTGTGTGGAGAATGCCAATTTATTTAAATATACATTTACATATAGTATATTGCCAAACAATTGTGCATAGTACTTCATCATAATTTTTTAAAACCTTTTTTGTTTAATAACTATTTATTGATTGCTGTTTCCTCCTTTGTAATTTCCAATTTTAATTTGTGTTGATTTTTGCTTGTTTATTACTGTTTTAAAAGAGTCAACTCTTATTTGTTTTTCAGCTTTCCATTTGACCTTTTTTTGTTTTTTTATTACTTTTTTTCAATTATCTGTATTTGAACAATGTGATTTCCTTTCTTTAAAAATAAACCTTCATAAAACTCTGAATTACTTTCAAGTTCTCTGGTTACAATAGTTAGATGTTAATATGTAGTGTCTTCATTTTCTTTTTTTTTCTTTTGCAACAGGGGCTCCCTCTGTTGCCCAGGCTGGTGTGCAGTGGCACAATCACGGCTCACTGCAGCCTTGATCTCCTGGGCTCAAGCAGTCCTCCCACCTCAGCCTCCCAAGTAGCTGGGACTGCAGGTATGCACCACCATGCATGGGTAATTAAAAAAAAATTGTAGCAATGGGGGTCTCACCATGTTGCCTAGGCTTGTCTCAAACTCCTAGGTTCAAGGAATCCTCTTGCCTCTGCCTCCCAAAGTGTTGGGATTACAGGCATGAGCCACCATGCCCAGCTTCATTTTCCTTATTGGCTAAATTTCCTTTTATTTTTTCTTCTTCCTAGACCCAATTATTGTTTATAAGACGATTTCTGTATTTCTGAGTGTTCAGAGTTTGTTTTTATTGTTTGAGTTGGTAATGCAGAGAGAAAATGAGGTTGATTTAAGTCTTTAGAAATGTATTGCTATTTTCTCTGAATCTTTGTAGATCATTTGTCTCATATATATTTGTAGATGTTTGAAAATCAGATTGCTGGCAAAATGATCTACAGGGTATATTAACAGAGCAACTTTAGATTTCTTAATAAAGCCCTACTGTTCACAGACCAAGCTTCTTGATACTATGAAGAAAAGATGTAGTAAAATGTGTATAGTTTATATCATAGGGCCTAGCGTGCCGTAACTACTGTATACATGATTGGTAGTAGTTGGGATAATAATAGTGATTATAGTAGTGATGTTCTTCCTATCTCTCGTGCAGACTCAGAGATCTGGAGGAGAGTACCTACTATGTGTTCTTGGTCTGGGTTTTCTTATCTGTGATGTAATGTCCCTGTTATAGATGCTTTCTGAGGTTATTTCCAGCTCTAATATTCTAAATCCTATTTGCTGGCATTTTCAGGACCCAGATTGTCTACACCAGATGTAGATGTAGGTCATGCATATTCCTTGTTCGAAAGTCACCTCATACACTTCTTAAGAGCAAACCTCTCTGGGAACTGAAGTCAAGATAGAAATTTTTACCAAACCTACTACTCTATCTGAAAGTTTTGGACAGGTTGGAATCAATTCTTTATTTCTGGAAGGAAAGTAAAATTTTAAAAGCTATCTTTCAGCCCTGCTTATGCTTTTCAGGAATGAGAGTAAAATTTCCAGAGCAATGGAAGCCAGACCTATACTTTTCTTTCACAAAAGCTTGGCACCCCTATTAATTTGTTTTCATTTACCATCACTATTTAGCAATCAAAGCATTTAACAGAAAAGACATAATACAAAGTATTTGCAGGACTGGCCACAATCTGGCACTATCCTCTATTATGAATTATTCATAAAAGCCAGTATATACCTCCCCTAAACATTGTTATTATGAAGATTAAAATTATCATTAAGAATGAAAATTCTTCCATCTTGAGTTAATTTTTGTATAAAATCAAAACAAAAATATTAAAAAATTAAAATTAAAAAATAGAAAAATAAAACTTCTTATCTTTAATACGAAAACTGAAAATTTCTCAATAAGACCATAATCTACTAACAAATTTATCCATTGGCAATTATAAACAAAATGAAAGCTTTAAAACTGAATTATGGGCAATATGTGAATAATCTGATGCCTTTATACCTGTTAAAATAAACCCCTCTGATGCAGTTTTAATTGTACTTTAAAAAGGTATCACAGGAATTACTACAGAAAACATGGGCTTACCTGTGCGATAGACAAAGTTGCCTTCAGTTTCTGATGACGATGGAGACACTAATTCTTCCTCAAATTCATTGGAGCTAAAAGATCCCGAGTGGTTTCTTTGCCTTGTTTTTCCCATCATGGTAGTGTTCGTGGCCATGACATGTCTCAAAGAGTCATTAAGGTAACGGTTCAACAAGCTGCTCTTGTATTTGGGGGGTGCCACGTAGTCCTCACTGGCCCGTGACTCTGGCCTCACTCCTGCTTTGATGACTGAGCTCTCACTTTTAATCACGGGATGGTGAACTGGGGTATTATAGCCCCCTTCATTCATGTGGTTTCTTGGAGGATTTTCTCCATCTACAGTGGAACAGTATCACTAAGTAGGATAGTAGGCACAGTTTCCCCCAGCCACCCAACTCTTATATTTAATCCTTAAAAATATATAAAGGAAATATATTTAAAGTATATAAAATTATCTTTGATATTCAAGATTAATTTTTAGGCAATGAAAGCAAATGTTTATGTCATCTCTCACTTATGGTATTTTAATTTTAATGAATTTCACTGAATATGTTATTCTGACACACGGTATATCTATAAACAAGAGGAAATGGCCATCATTCCTTTGGTCATTTATAGTATTATAAAAGTGAAGTTACTTCATGCAATAAAAAAGAACCGTTATGGCACCATCATATTTTGTGAGAGCAACCTTAAAAATAGCAATTATGGTGAACTTGCTATAGAGGCAAAACAAAGAAAGCAAAATAAAAATATTAACAAACCTTCAGAACACGAGTCATCACTGCTTATGCTAAGCCGTTCAGCATTGCCTTGAACATACTTGTTGTATAACTTTATTCTCAAAGCCCAGCTTAAATCTGGCTGTCGAACGGTATTCTTAAGCCGACGTCTTGCATTAGCAAACCAATTTGACACCTAAAAAGGTATTATTTTTCAATTAACAAAACTTGAAAACATTATCCATGGTGCAATTATTTTCTCACAAAGGAGCTAAGCCTCTCTCAGCACCTCTGATCATTAAATATTCTCAGGACATAAGAATACTGGACATTCATATCCATTCATTCATTCGACAAACATGTTGCTTACTACAGACACTGAGCACTTAGTGTATTTGTGGAATAAGGAAAAATGAAGAGGCCTTGACCTCAAAAAATTCTAGTAAGAGAAAAGTCCAGTCAGAGAAGTAGGAGGGTATACAAATAGCTAATATAAGAAAGAATGTGATGAATGGCATACAAGACATTAAAATGATACAGGAGTCCAAAAGAAAAAGGGGTTACTTTCATATGTGACTCCAGCCTTTTTGAGGAATTTAAGTGAGGCTTTGAAGAAGGTCCAGAATAGGTCAGGTTGAGAGGGAAGGGAAGTGCATTCCCAATAAAGAGGACACAGGAACAAATGGAAGTGAAATTCCAGAGAAATTGTAGGGGCTGAGGAAGAGGGAAGAGTTAAAGATGACCTTGAGTCATCAAACCTGTGTAACCAAGAGAAAGGTAGTGCACGTGGGGAAAGAGATAAAACTTTTTGAGGATAAAATGATGTGTTTGGCTTGGGCAATGTCTAGTTTGAGGTGCTAATACTGGTGACATGTCTGGTAAGAAAATAAAAGTGGTATCTGAGATTGAAGGGAGGGGATGACCAAATTCAAGAGGAAAAGGCACAGAGGTAATTGTCAAAGTTGCAAGAGTAGAAAGAATGAAAGCAGGGTCAAAGACCAAGCTTTGGAAACCATTAGAGATGAAAAAGGTGGGACCTGTTTGCTTCCAAAAGATGAGCTAGCAAAACAAGCAGAGGCAGAGCCATCGGTGAAGAGGAGGAAAATAAACCAAAGAACTCCTCACTTTAAGCCAAAAGTCAAGTGTTGCTTAGACAAATAGTTGAAGGCAAAGAAAGAAACATTTCAAGACAAAGAAAAGATACTTCCATTCTTTTTTTGAAGATGCCACTGGATTTGTACTTGAGATTTCTTCTAAAATATCAGGCTATCATCAGTGCAGAGATTTTTAGAAACTCAAAAGGGCAATACTTGCCTTTAAAAGAATGAAACATGGGAAGAGAATTAAGTTTTTCTGCCAGTTTGGTCCAGAACATGACCAAACTGAGGAATTTAAGCTAGGCTTTGAAGAAAGGCCAGATTACTATAATGGTTTGTGTGGCAGTGTTTGTACTGGAAATTTCTCCTTTTTTTTTTTTTTCTAGATTTATACCATAAATACACATTTTTTGTGCATTACTCAAATTCTTATTATTCTACTTTTAAAAAACCCTCAAATTATACTTTTTCTCCCTGTCCTCATGGGTAAACACATGCTGGGTTTCCCATATGTATTTAATATTCAATATAGTCAGTACTATCTTCTTTGTACCTGAAGCAATGATAGTTATCCTTTCAAATTTATATGCAATGACATATAATCTCACTATGGCATTTCAGAAGTCAGTCTTCATCAACACTTCTTCCTGCTAAGCTATGTTACTATGACTATGATTCGGTCTGGCTTCAAATTCTCAGTCTGAATTCGAATTCTCAGTCCTTCCCATTCTCTACAGACAGACAACAAAATTACTGAGTGACTATTGTACTTTAGCCATGGTGTGAAGTTCTAGGAATGAATAAGCTTTGTCTTCTGCACTCCCAGAAGGACTAGCAGAAAAGAACTACACATAATTAACTGGGATACACCGGTGAACATTAGCTGTGGAAGCACATGGAGCCTGATCCCTTTCTTCATGAAATTTCTCAATCTTTCCTTGGATTCTTCAACTCACTGTCAAAATCTTTATCCAACTACTTTATCCAACTATACTACTAACTGGGAATTTGGAAACATTTCTCTTTCTAACTTCCCTCTCTTCCATTCTGTTCTCTTAAATCGATCTTAGCAACTATCATCAAATTCAAGAATTGATGCACCATTTTGATTTAATCACTTCACTCCTTCAAATCCTCATAAATGTCCTGTTATCCCATAATCACCATACAATGGAAAAGGACCTGGCTTCCTGTTCTGAATTTGCCAAAACCATGCGGTATGAATTTGGATAAGTTATTCAACTTTACTGAACTTTGAATCCTTCATCTCTAAAATGGATTTGATGGTTCCTAATATCCTTGTTAGCTCTAAAAATTAAGATGGGCGAATACAGCCCAAGTTTCCCTACAGCAATGTTAATATCCTTTACACTAGGTACTAACCTCCCTCTGTTGACCAGTACTGTCTCCAGCAAGAGTGTTTTTGTCCTTCTTTGCTCCTTTCACACAGAGTACAGCCTGCAACTTCCCCTAGATCATTCATATTTACTAGAATTCAACTCCAAAACATTTCTGTAACTTTCTTTACTAAACAGGATATAATTCAGACTAACCTTAAATCTTCACACAGCAACCACACATAGTACAGTGTAAAATCCAATTCTTATGAAACTCTTCTTATAATGAAAATGCAATGGCCTTCTAATTTAAAAAAAAGTACTACACTATCCTTCTAACAGACAAAAATGGGGGAACATTTAAATGATTTAAATGTCATAGGGGATTAACTAACTTTTCATACATAGGAGTCATATCTCTTTTATGTTTTATATACTCATAGTCTTTTATTTTTTACCATATTATAATAGTTACACATTAGGTGATTTTCCAGAAAGATTTGCTGATGTCTAATATAGACTGTTTCAAAACTGATTTCATAAATTGACCACCACCCAATCTGGTAATATATGTATTCTGCTGGGGTTTTTTGTTTTTTTTTTTTTTTTTCAGTACAACCTAACAGATAGATACACTCCAAGGTCTTTAATGTGTATTTGCAGTAGGTCCTGCAAACAGCAAATAGCTGGTTAACAAATTTGCATATTCTTGTTTTGCATTACTTTCTTGATGAATTAATGCAAATTCCATCTGTTTCACTGAAGGTAAAAATATCGGTTCAAATTTTCTACTTTTAATCTACTATGGATTCCTTCGGGTTGTCATTCATATTCTCTTCAAATTGTATTTTACATGAAACAGGTCTCCTTACCAAGGATAGGTTCTGGAACAGAATTTTACTGTCAAACTGAATGCTATGTGTGTATATATGTATAGATGTTTGGGCCTCTAAGTTTCCACTATAAAATATGGGAGATAGTTAGATACGACTAATTTATATAATTATATTTTATATTGGTATCTATCTGTCTATCTATCTCCCATATTTTATAGTGAAAGATTAGAGGGTCAACTGTCTCGAAGCTGGGAGGGAAAACTAATATTCATCCTACTTTAACAAAGGTGTTTACATTCATCATGTTGACAGAGCAATTGTTATAGTACACCCAAAGGGATAAACTGGCATCTGTCCATCTTTGAACACACTGAATTAACAAACTTCTGAGCTATTCAACTGAAATATTGAGCATTTCATTCCCACACCATGTAATATAACACTTGGAATAATGAATAAGGACCAATCTGAGATTTTGTTGAATATTTAACAGTTGTTATAAGCCTTATAGCTGATAACAGCATATATATCTCAGCAGGCACACTCAGTACCAACGAAAAACAGAGTTATGTCAACAGTGGAGACAGGATCTTGGAACATAGTAGTTTTAACAAATCGTATGTGGACAGATCACAGGAATATGAGACTTCCATTATTAGAGGAGGAAGCATTAACATCTACTCATTGTTCCTTGGTAAGTTCCATATCCTGCAATAATACAAACCCCAATCACATACCATTTTATACTATTCCACAACAAAGCTGTTTATATTTTGAGAGTACAGAGTGTATTTCTTTTTTTTTTTTTTTTTTGAGACGGAGTCTCGCTCTGTCGCCCAGGCTGGAGTGCAGTGGCCGGATCTCAGCTCACTGCAAGCTCCGCCTCCCGCGTTCACGCCATTCTCCTGCCTCAGCCTCCGGAGTAGCTGGGACTACAGGCGCCGCCACCACGCCCGGCTAGTTTTTTGTATTTTTTAGTAGAGACGGGGTTTCACCGTGTTAACCAAGATGGTCTCGATCTCCTGACCTCGTGATCCGCCCGCCTCAGCCTCCCAAAGTGCTGGGATTACAGGCTTGAGCCACCGCGCCCGGCCCAGAGTGTATTTCTATAGCATTTGAACAATGATCAGCCATAGGATCAGCCATAAGATCCATTGGTAATTCTATACATTTTAATTTTTTCCATTTATCACTTTAAAGCTTCAGAAACCAGCTTCATGAATAATAAAATTTGAAATCATTATACAGTTGTCATTTATTATTATAAAAGTTATTTTACCCCACTTAAAATTACATATGTTTGTGCATTTTTATTTTCTGAGGACTAGTGTAAGAGAAAAAAAGTGTTTTGAATGAAAATTTCATGTAAAGCATATTTTAAAAATGTAATAGCGTCACCAAGATCTGAATGTAAAAAGCATTTTTATTTGTATTTGAACTATCATTACAGGTGGCAAATAATTTAAAATTACAACTACTTGTATTGCAACTCAACAAAAGTACTACATAAGAAAGTTTAAATGGCTCTCCTAATGACAAATGCTACTTCGTAATTTAAAAACATCCTAACACATGTCATAAATGTTCTTTTGCTTTCTGTATGAAAGAATAGCCACTATTAAATATAAAGCTCTATATCAACCAGAATAACTTAGTGTTTCATTGCTGACATCATGTGAAATATTCAAATAACTCTATAAATTAGTGTATTTTAAAAATAAATAGCATACTTATTTAAACGAAATTTTAACATAGGTTATTTATTTTCATAACTCAGGTTTTTCTGACTGGAATAATTTATTTAGAAACTACTTTGGTAAATCGCTAAAAGATTCATAGTTCTATGTTAAACAGTTATTAAGCCAAGAACACTAAATTAATTTTCCCCTCCACTGCTGCAGCAAATCACTATTAATACCATTGCCTGATAATATAAAAGAAACAGATGTTTTTGTATATAATTATATTCTGAAAATAAGCAGAAATTACATATTCTAGTATTGATAGCCTGACTATAAGTCAAGTTTCACACCTTGTCAAACTTTCCAGTAATTCCTAAAGGGAAATTTTAAATACTCCGGAAAGCAATTTTTATTTTATCCACTAGTTCCTTTTTTTCTTTTTGGAGCTCCTGCTTACTGTAAATTTAGTGGAATGGCCAAATTTTCACAATCAGGTAATGCTATTGTAATGTGCAAAACTTCTCACCTGATGTAGCTCCTCCTCCTCTTCTTTCTGAATAAATTTGCCTGTTTGCATGTAGAAAGTTCAAGCCACCATATTTATTTTTTTAAAAAAATTATGACATGATGGGAAAAGCATTTGATCTGGAATTATTTATTTCCAGGCCTATCTCTGTCTTTTACTGACCCAACTGCCCCAAGTCTTGGTTATGTCAAGTGTAAAATTCTTATAATAACTGCCTACAACATCGTGGTTTTGTGAACAGTAAGATTCAGTTTTGAAAAGCTAGTCAAATGTAAAGTAACGCTGTTCACCAGAGAACACAAACTTAGCACCATTTCTCCACACTTGGCAAAGTAACTCAACCATCTGAAATCTGCCTCCTCTCCTTAAGCCCAGCAGAAAAGCATCAGGAGCAAAATGCTGTGGATTGCAGCTAATGCTTAGGATGCTTCCTATTAAAAAAAAAAAAAAAAAAGTTTTTCGGGGTGGGGGAGTGGGGGGGGGGGTGTTGATCCAAACATCATTTCTTATCTTTCTATCCCCTACTCCTAGCTGTCAGTAATGGTAATTTTGAAAGTTACTCTGTACCTGAGCTTTAATACTGGGCCTTAATATGGAGTGTCACACTGCACGGTTCTCAAAGTGGGATTCCTTCCTAGCCTCAGCTGCAGCAACACCTGGGGCCTTGTAAGAGATGCAAATGATGGTCTCACCCCAGACCTGCTGAATCCGAAACTGGGAGGTGGAGTCTAGCGATTTGTGTTTTAAGCCCTCCAGGCGATTCTGATGCTCACTAATGTTGAAAATCACCGCAGATGGCATCATCTGGATTCATCTATATGTGGCTCTTGAATCCAGATTCCCAGTTACCTTCTCATAAGTCTGCAGTTTACTTTTCACTTCCCTCCCTGACAGCGCTTCCTGCATTCCTTCCTGCACCGAGCATCCGCACTGAACTGAGGGATGAGGGTGAGAAGTAATTCAGAAACTCCCACAGCTCGGCTCCATCCCTCTCCAGGTAGAAGCGCCACGTGGAGAGCCTCACGAACCCTAAGCGTGCCCGCTCTTCAGCCCCTCGCCGGGAAACGGATCAGGGGGTTAATTAGTCCTGATTACCTGTACTAGCGTCATCTGCGAGCCGAGGGCCAAGAGTATCTTCTCGGTCTTGGTGGGGTACGGGTTGTCACGGTGCTTGTAAAGCCACTGCTTGAGGGGCCGCGCCATGTCTTGCAGGGCCTGCCGCTTGTGCCTCACCTTCCCGCCATTCTGCCGGGCGCTGGGACATGGGGAGAGGAGGAGGCCCTGGTGAGCGACACGATTGCCCGCCCGGCCCCTCCACGTACCGGCCGAGTCCGAACCCCACATCCAAGCTGCGCAGTCCTGCCTTGCGCCCCTGCTCCGCGCGCGCCCAGAGTTTGGGAGAGGCAGGAAGTGGGAGCCACAAAGTTTCTGGATGGGGAGGTCATTTCGCTAGGTTTATCTTGAGTAGGGGGATATTTTGAACTCAATACCCCAAGGTTAGAGGTTTAGGAGACGAAGGTCAAGTGATTTGAAGAAAACGGCTATTCCAGTCGCGGCTCTGGGCAGCGGGGCTAACTGCTACCCTTCCCTCGCCCGCTGGCGCCGCGCCCTCGAGTGACCCTGGCCTGGCAGGCCTGGCAGGGTATGTGGCTGGCTCTCGAAACTTTCCTCGGGGATCTCTTGTCTGCTCCCAGAGGCTTTCCGTCGCCTGTGGTCAGGGGAAAGGTCGCCGACTGGACAGAGGGAATAAAGCAAAGGAGCACTGCCTCCCCCGCTCTCTTTAAGCTCTCTATTTCCTTTAATCTTTTAGGAAAAGGGGGAAACTTTCCAAAGGAGGTGGTGGTTTGTGGAGGAAGGCTGCAGAACCCAAAAACACTGTCGGGCCGTTTCCCGACTAAGGGAGGGTTAAAAGTACGGCAAGCTCTGTCACATCAGGTAAAGTAAAAAGACCTCAGGAAAAGCATATTCAAAGGAGGAGGAGGAGGCAGAGGCAGCCACGAGCCTGGAGCCAGGAGCCAGGAGCCTGGAGCGTAGCCTGGGGCGATGCGCTCCCGCACCGGTCCGGGAGGTGTCGCGCGCGGCCGCCGGCGCGCCCAGCCGCTCCTCGAGGCTTGCGCGCCTGCGCCGGAGCGTCCTGGGTTTCTGCCTCTTTAAACACTTTGAAATGCAATTCCACCCGAAGCGACTGGTAGTAACATTTTGACGAAACCGAATCTCTATTTTACTAAGCAGCGACGCCGCAGAACAAGCAGCTGATGCAATCGTTCAGGTGGAGGCGGCCAGGACTGCCACCCCTCCCCAGCTGGGCGTCCGGGAAGCCGCCGGGATCCGGCCGGGCATAGCCTGCCCTCCACTCACCGGCAGTCTGAGCAGCTGGCCCACCCGCAAGCTGCCGCCCCCCAGCATCACCCTCACCCCGCTAAACCCAAAGCCTGCCCCGCAGGCCCAGAGCCTCCCCCTCCGGGTTCGCTGCGGGCCACGCCGAGCCGCGCGCGCGCCCGGGACTCCCTGCGGGGAGGCTACCTTCCCGACTCCTTGGGCCAGGCGAGCCGCGGGGCCCTGGCGAGGGGCTGGGGTGACCGAAGAGAAGTCCGCGGAGTCTGAGCCGGGACTCCCCGACTACTTGGCTTCGCCTGTTTCTCTGCACCCAGCTCAGTCCTTTTTCCTCGCCCTCAGCCGCGCACCGGCACCCGCAGTCCGGAGAGGGGCAAATAACCCCCAAATCCGAGGTCCAGGCAGCGAGGACCGAGGGGCAGCTCCTGGCGCCCTCAGTCTCCACCAAGCTCTTTGGAGCTGCCCCGACGAATTGATCCCTCATGTTGTGAGATAGGAGCCCGTTAACATGAGAACGCGCGAGCCCTGGAGAGGCAGACCTGCACATCCAGGGAACTCCGGGCCCTTTGCCCCCAACCCGCCCGCGTTGCCGCGGGACCCCAGCACAGCTCACCGCCCCCTGCCCCCGGGAGTGCGCATACCCTGTCCTCCGGTGTCTCAGGCCGAGGTTGTCCTTGAGGGGCGGGCCGTCGGGAATGCCCACCTCGGGGCGGGCGTGAGGACTGTCCAGGACACTGCTGTAGGGCCGGCCACCCCGCTCCCGCTCCGGGGCGCCTCCGTCCTCAAACAGCACCGCACCGCTGAGCTTGTTGAAGACGATGGTGTTCATGGTGCCGGGTGGCAGGGACGCGCTGCGCGGCCGCAGAGCCTCGGGGCTTGGCCGCCGGGAGCTCCGCAGCAGGGCTCGGCTTCTAGGAGAGGAAGGTGCATCTCGTTACTTACTGGCTGAGAGTGCTTAGACCCCTGCAGGTCCTGGGCCTTGAACTTGGCCGGGTCGCCGGGCTGCAGAGCCGAGGGGAGGAGCGGCGCCGCCGCAAATGGCAGGGACCCTGCGGCTCTCCCCAGTTGGCTACACGCCCCCGCCCCTGCAGGCTCCCTGGACAGGTACTTGCCCTCTTCCTTGCCTGGGCGATCGATCCCCCCTTCCCCTCACTCCCCAGAACTACAACCGGGAATCATTCACCCGCAGAGGCAAAGGAAACGAATTCCCAAACGAGCCTCTGGGTTTCAGTTTGTGTCTGGGAGAGGCATACTCCGGACTGCGGAGCCGGGACCGGCGTGAGGCCGCGCGTGGTTCTTCAATCACAGCAGAAGACTAAAGCCTCTGGGACCCCCATCTCGGGGCGTCAGGAGGGACTGGATGGAAGGGAAGAGTTGGGATAATGTGCCAACCGCATCCGCAAGGCCCAGTTCATGAGTCCCAGGCCATACCGGAATTTGGAGGATTTTCGTGTTTTCTAGATAGTGGATGGTTTGGTTGCAACCCCCGCATCTTCTGCCCGATAAGGTCCCCCGGGGTGAGGTTGGGTTCAAGGACAGGGAAAAGTTAAGTGGTGTCAGGACGAAAGCACCACTTCTCCCCCTTCTCTCCCCGAATCTTCCTATCATCCCCCAACGCGCCCCGGGACGTGCATGGTCCTAAGGTCCAAGGCGCCAGGACCCAGGTCCCGAGAGCCCTCAATCAGTGCCATTCTCTTCCGCAGCACGGGTGTCAGTCGCGGGCTCGGAGCCCCTTGACACTCGCTCCTCTCTGGGGTCTCCGGGGACCCTTTCAGAGGCCGTAAAGGTGTCAGAAGCCCAGGTCAGGAGGCAGCTTGGTCGGCGCACCTCCCGGGCTGCGGCTGCCACTGTCGGGGAGAGCCAGCAGCTCACCTCTGGGGTCGCGGAGACCCTGAGCCTTTGCCTGCCGCGCACGGGCGTCAGGGGCAAGTCCGCGCGGCCGCGGAGCCGCAGAGTTACAGCCCCAGGGCGCGCAGCCGCCCTCGCCCGCCCCATCTCCCCGCCTCGCGCCTCGGGACAGCTCCCGTTTCCTCCGAGCGGCCTCCGCTTCGCTGCCAGCGCCCCCTTTGCCCGTCCAGTCGCGGCATGGGCTGCTACTCCACTAACACACGCGCGCGCGCATACACACACACACACACACACACACACACACACACACACACCCTCTGCCTCGCCGAGTGCCCACACTCGCCAACGCCCCCGCCCCGCCCTCCGGCCACCGCAGCAGAGGCCACGCGTGACATTTAGGACTGTGGCCACCGCGATCAAACTACGGCTACGGTCTGTGTTCGTAGGGAAGTGAAGTCAGACCTCTGCTGGATGCCGCGTGTCCCTTAGGACTGCGTCCTCCCGCGCAGACAGGTACGTGCCTGGGGTGTGCACACAGCCTCGGCAATAAGTGTCAAAGAGAATTTCCGCGCTCGCAGCCCCTGTTCTACAGTCAAGACTAGCGTTGCTGTTTTCTTTTAACGTCAGTGCCCTTGGGGATGTGCGTTCATGCTGCTTTATTTGTACAAGACACCTTTCCCTGGCCCGGCCTTCTCCGCGCCACCCCAGTGCGTCCTCCTAGATGCGACGACGTGTTTTTCCTAGCGAAGTCACCACGAGGTTAGCCACCTCGGACCCTTCCCC
The DNA here is from genome assembly GCF_043159975.1 of Macaca nemestrina. Taxonomy (NCBI): domain Eukaryota; kingdom Metazoa; phylum Chordata; class Mammalia; order Primates; family Cercopithecidae; genus Macaca; species Macaca nemestrina. The sequence goes on along the minus strand of NC_092133.1, from coordinate 116,333,429 downwards.
GGCAGCCCCAAGCCCACGCAGAGATCGCAGACACAGACAACCGGCGCGCTCTAGGTCTGCAGGCAGCAGGCTCAGAGGCAAGCGATGGCAAAGGTCCGAGCGCTGTCCTGTCGCAAGGGGTCCGGGGGCGTGTGAACCACACTTCCTGACCCTCCCAGGACTCCGGCGCGCGGCCACCCGCGCCTCTTCTCAAATCACTTACCCGGATTCACTCCAGACTGTGGCCGGGGAGGTCACTCCCTGCAGAAGTGTCCCCCTCCCCCCAACGCCGGCGAATAATTTTAAAGCAAAGGAGGCGCGGCCAGGTGGGCTCCCAGGCTCCGCGCAGGCCCTTGGGTCAGGCTTGGCCGCCACCCGAGCGCGTCTCCACCAGACCTTGGAGGGAAGTTGGGGGAAGGGCGGGGAGAGCACCAGCGCCCGGGGCACAGGGAAGGTGGGGCGCAGGGGCCAGAGCGAGCCTGGCGTTCCCCGGCAGCCGGCTGGGACTCGGCGACGCGGGGGCTGTACCTGTGGCTGCGGGGCCGGCGGCCGGCTGCAGGGCGGCTGGCTCTCCCGCCTCGAGACTAGGCGCACTCCCATCCCCGCCGCATGTTCTCCACGCGGGCTCCGGCGCGCTCACCACCGCCACCGCTGTCGTCTCGGCTTTATTTACCCAGCCCGGCGCGCGCGGCCCGGGAACAGGAATAGCGAGGCCTTCTCATGTTTCCTGACTGCGCGGCCCAGCCGGCGAACATCCTGCGGGCGCAGTATCCACGTTCCCGGGCGGGTGGAGAGGAAGCATCCGCGCCCGCCCGGCCGCGGGGGCTGCTGTTAACCCCTAGCAGAGGAACCGCTGCCGGGGAGCCCCGGGCCCGCCGAGTCCTGCGGAGCCGGGCGCGGCTCCCAGATCCGCCGGCCTCGCAGGCGTGGAGCAGACGGGGCTTATCCCTTCGCACTTTAGGAGAGAAATTGGAGAAGCTGCCGGGAGCTCTCGGCTCCGGCTCCAGAAGCTGGGAGACTGCGGTGCAAATCCCGTGTCTTAGCTGGCCCGATTGCCGGAAATTTCACCGCGCGTGGCTAGGCGGGAGAGGCCACTGTGACGCGCCCTGTATTTCCCTCTCGGAGGGAAGTTAGAGCTTGGTTTTGCACCTACAGCCCTGGAGCGTATTGCGGAAAGTGCTAGCGCCCAGGAGCCTCTTTTCTGATGTCACTGGGCTTCTGGGGTCCTGGTTGTCTCAATCAAAGCCAGGCACACGTTCACCTCCGGGGCAAGAGTAGTGAGGCTGCCCTCGCCGCTGGGTATAGTGATGGGGGAAAGCAAGGATGGGGTGAGTTGAGCCCAGGTGGCCAACCCGCGGTGACCCGAGTGTAGAAGAGGAGGCGCGCCAGAGCCAGGAATCTGCACTCGGCAAAGGAGATGGAACTTAGAAGAATCACAAGCTGGGACACAGGGCAAAGAGAGAATGGCTTCCAGATTCTCTAATTGATGATACTTTGCTTCCTAGCATTACTGCAAATATAAGTAGCAAAATCGGCGGTTTAGGTGTAACTGCAAGCTCAGAGCTACTGGCAGCCCAGAAGATCCCCAAGGTGCCAACAACGAAGCTGCCTGCACTCTCGCCGCCGGCCCTGTGGTCCCAGGGAACTTTCGCCCTTTTTAAAGAACAAACTTAGATTTCCCCTCACCAAGCTTAAAGAAATAGCACCATTTGTCCTTTTCCCCTCTAAATGTGGCTGGCCAGAGCCGGGGCAGTGGCCCACCTTAGCATCTTCTTTTCGTGTGTGTTTAGGGGGCGGGGATGCCTAGAAGTGGTTAAAATATTTACGAAAGCTATTATTTTAAAGACTAATCACACCCTCAAATTTCATATGTATCATCTACCAAATTACGCGATAGCAAACCGTTGTGCAGTGGTACAATGTAAACCATAAAGGAAGGCCGGTTTACATTTTTGCGCACCAGGAAGATACAAAGTATCATTGGAGCACGTTCTGATGTCCTCGGTTCTCTTTTGTTATATAACTTGCTGTTGCAGCGCTTGCATCTTGTCTTTGGCGCTGCCCTTGTGGTGTGAGTTCAGTACAGGCTTCTTCTGGTCTACAGACCTCGCTGTAGGAACTTAAAGACAGGGGTAAATCCTAAGGTTTCAGCCATCAATTTTCAGCGAACAAATTTCACCACAGAAGCAGATCTAGTTGATTTCATAAGACGAAAGAGCCATCTTCTCTTTTATGGTCTCTATCAGTGGTGCTGTCACCAGCAATTGTAATGAAATCAGCTCTAACACACCCCTGAAACATTTTTTTGGTCAGCTGTCCCAGGTAAAGCAATAGGCATGATACAGTTACTTGCAGTTTCTCAGTATTCTACTAACTTTTTGAGCTATATGCTATAGTACATGTTAGTATAGGACAAATGAATTTTGTTGTTTTAGTACTTAACTATATTTACTCAATTTAAAAATGCATTTAGAGCGCTTTTATTTAAGATATTCTTACAGGTAATATTTGTTTTCTTAAATTCTGAAATGAAATATACAGCAAAAGTCTTAATGCAAAAATAATTTTCATTTGATATAGGAATAAAATACGTTTGAGTAAGCCTCAATTCACTAAAAAATTAACATATGGTAATTCCCTTAGACTATGATTTAATAATTAAAATCCATTTAAAAATGAAAGAAGAGTGAAGGATCCATTCTAGAAGTGAAATGGTGTGAAATATCCCTCTGTAATATACAAATGAGCATTTATTTTATTTTTACAAGTTTTATCCTCTATGCAAAAGGGAAGTGTTGTCTTCGTTTTAACCCACAGTTCAAATACATTCATAATTAAATTACACCTATTTCTAAATTAAATGTTACTCAGCTTCTTGTGCTATATCCAATGTCAGTATATGAAATGCTATATATAATCCTCAGAAGTAAAACCTCCAGTTTTAGAAAGTTTTAGAAGATTTAAGAAAGTATATGTAGTTTGTGGAAGATGGCCTTATGCAGGGGGGAAAAAAACCCAAAACACCTAAAAACTTAGACCAGAAATCAGAAGACTTGAGCCCTGATTAACTAGAATCAACTATCTTAATTCTAGTTAATTTGACGTTGGTTTAGCCTGAATTTACTAAAGTATAAAATGACAATAATAAGTTTTCCACAAACTGCCTTACACTATTATGAAGGTTTTTTGTGGTTTTTTTTTTAATGTGAAAGTAAGATATTGCTTTGCTAAAGCTAGAAAGACGTTAAGTAAGAACATTTGGAAGAAATATTAATTCATTGTATTGGACTCTGCAGTTATAAATATATGTAATTATTACTTTCTGGTAAAGAAAAAGAACAAGTCTTCAGTTTTAGCATTTTGATATTTTACCAAGGTACCCTGACATTTCAGAATAAATATTGGTCAAAGTGTTTGAAAATAATGAGTGTTTTAAAACTCCTTTTTCCAGTTATTACTTATAAGCAATAAAGCAAACTACAAAACCAGAGAATGACTACAACTTCCTGCTCAAATGGCATAAAATAGTAAGTTAATGAACAAACAGCAGGTTCAGCTCACATGTGGCCAGTTTGATGGCAGAGATACATACTGGAGTGTGTAAGGGGAACAACAGAACAAGTGGTGACACATACGGCTGCAGAAACACTGAGCTAAGTAGTAGAATGGGTGGCCACGAAGTATCTCACAAGATGTTTCTGCTTTGTTTATAAGTTAATTTTAGTTCCATAAATAATGCAGAATGAATAACACCTTACAGGGAGGGTCTTTTGCATAAATCCACTCTCAAACGAAGAGGAATACAAGTGAAAATGCCTCTCAGCCACTTCCACCCAATCACATTCTGCAGAGGAATCACCCAAAGCTGGCAGTTGCAGGTTGGATATGCATCTGTTTAAGTTTTTTCTATGCACTTACATACAAGAATAAAACAAATAAATTATAGCTTTGCTAAATGAGACTGTATATAAGTGTACATATACACACCGAGTATTAAACTAATTCTTGCTTTTTCATTCCGTGATGTCCTAAAGAACTTGTGTATTAGTAGACATACATGTAACTCCTTCTTTTAAACTGTTACATGAGACTCCACAATCTACTTAACGATTCTCCTATGAACATGTCTGTCTTTCCAATTTTCACTATTGTGAACATCAAACATCCTTGCATATGATTATTTCCATATATGTATACGTGTTTCTCTAGAAAACAGTTACCCAGATATAGAATTTCGGGGTTGAAGGAAACATGGTTTTTAAATGTTGATAGATACTTGCAAATTTTTCTCCAACCTATACCACTGCTGACACATGTACGCTCCAATTTCCTCACATGCCACACAGCATTGCATATGTTCAATCTTCATGTTTGCCTAAATGATGAGTAAAATAATGCCACACTGTTTGAAAACCTATTCCTTTATAAGCCATTTGCATTTCTCAATTGAATTTCCTTTGCTTATATCCTTATGAGATGCCTTATTGATTTACAATGCTTATTTATAAATCATTTTTTCAGGATATATATTTTTACATGTTGCAAATATGTTACCTGGTCTGTGGCTTGCCTTTTCCCTGTTTTGTCCTTGTCTTACAAAATGATTAAATGCAAATAGATCAGTATGTCAGTCTCCTTCTTTGAATTCTGGTTTTTGTGTCTTGCTTAAGAAGGTGTTTTTTTTTTTTTTCTTTTTGTATTTTCATCTAATACTTAAAAAAATTGCTTCCACTTGGCTTCTTCATAAGTTATGGTTCAGATTGAGATGGTTGATTCAATGGTGTTCTAGGATGAAGTCATTTATCAGCTTAGAAGCAGGAGAGCAGTTTCCAGCAGCTGTATTTTCCACAGCACAGTGTGACTGCACATAGCTTTTCAAAAACATCATGTAAAAAAGAAGGGATAACCTTTCACAAGCGATATAAGGTTATTTGTAAAAGTGATGAAAAAGCACCCACTGTTTGAAAGTAAAATGTATTTCTCTCCTTGTTTAACTTTTCATGGAATGGGAATTAATTTTTTTTCTTCGTAAAGCAGCTAGTCAAGATAGGAACCTTTGATAATGATTATATATGAGTCAAATTCATTCTGGCCAGAAATGCAAGTACTGTATCACCATGATTTTAAAAACCATTAGCTATGTATAAGTGCAGAAAATACACATAATAAGCAATCAATAGAACTGAGATCCAAGTGGGTTAATGTCTTGTTCTACTCCAGGTCTTGCTTGAGACAGGACCTGATGTGACAGTGACCTCTAACAACCTATTTTTTCTCTTGATACCAAAGTATCTTCAGTGACCTCAAATTAGAGTCCACTGTATTATACACAAGAAAATATACTATACATTGGGGCTTTGACGGGAACTGGCGGAATATTTCATCCTGAAAATGTTCATTTACACTTAAATACTAGAATTACTTTCAGAAGACTCTTCTAGCTTGAGAATCAATTTGCCTTTCTGTCAAAAAGTGTCCTTTTGAATAAAAATAGTGAAGACTTTGGTCCCTAGGCCATTAGGGCTCTACATATGAAGCCTAATGGACTTCAGGAAATCAGTAGATTTTAAATAATTTAATCACGATATGTGCTCCAAAATGTGTCATGCTTTTGGTTGACCCTCCCCAAATCCATCTTCTCTGTTTTCATTTTCGATCTATGTGTAGGACAACTGAATAAATTCACCAAAGGACTGAATGTGAGCAGGAGTGATGTGTGCAACTTCTGCTCAACAAGCTTAGAAGGAAATCGCTGTCTTTCTCTCCCCTTTAAACTCTTCCTGTGTCCAAGGGTTGGAGCATGGATGTGGCAGGGTATTAGTTCACTCCAGCTGCCATCACAGGATATCACAGGCTGGGTGACTTAAACAACAGAAATGTATTTTCTCACAGTTTTGGAGACTCAAAGTCCAAAATCAAGGTGCTGGCATGGTTGGTTTCTGGTGAGTTCTCTCCCCCTGGCTTGCAGACAGCACCTTCTTGCTGTGTCCTCACATGACCTTTTCTCTGTGCTCAGGCTGGGGTCAGAGAGAGGGGAGGAGAAAGAGAGAGAGAGAGAGAGGAAGAGAGAGAGAGAGAGGTCTGCTACTTCTTCCTCTTTTAAAAAAGGACACCAGTTGTATCAAAGTAGGATCCCACCATTGTAACTTCATTTAACTTTTTCTTTTTTTTTCTGAGACAGAGTCTCATTCTGTCACCTAGGCTGGAGTGCAGTGGCACTTTCTAGGCTCACTGCAACCTCTGCCTCTGAGATTCAAGAGATTCTCCTGCCTCAGCCTCCTGAGCAGCTGGGATTACAGGTGCCTGCCACTTCGCCCACCTAATTTTTGTATTTTTAGTGGAGATGGGGTTTTGCCATGTTGACCAGACTGGTCTCGAACTCCTGACCTCAAGTGATCTACCCACCTCGGCCTCCCAAAGTGAGCTAACATGCCCGACTGACTTCATTTAGCTTTAATCACCTCATTAAAGGCCTTGTCTCCAAGTTCAGTCCCATTGGGGGTTAGGGTGTCACATATGACTTTTGAGGGGACACAGATCAGTCCATAACAGGCAGTGAACCATGTCAGCTGAGCAGATAACAACCTAAGAAACAGCAGAGTCACAAGATAAAGGGAACCTGTGGCTTTGAATGGACCACTCCAGCGAGAGCTGTCAGGCTAACCTAATCTGGGTCCAAAAACCTTTTTCTGTAAAGGGCCAGATAGCAAAGCCTTTCTGGGCCCTGTGATCTCCCCCATGGTGACTGAACTCCATCATTGTGGTGCAGAAGCAACCGTAGACAAGACTTGACTATGAATGAGTTAAGGAATGAGGGTTGATGTTTTCCTATAAGACTTGATTGAATGGCACTGAAGATTGAATTTATGTCATTCTCATCCTTACTGATATGGTTTGCCTGTGTCCTCACCCAAATCTTATCTCGAATTGTAGCTCCCATAATTCCCACGTGTCATGGGAGGGAGCCAGTGGGAGGCAATTGAATCATGGGGGCAGGTCTTTCCTGTACTGTTCCTGTGATAGTGGTGACAGTGAGTAAGTCTCATGAGATCTGATGGTTTTATAAAGGGCAGCTGCCCTGCACAAGCTTTCTTGGCTGCCACCATGTAAGATGTTCTTTTGCTCCTCATTCTCCTTCTGCCATGATTGTGAGGCCTCCCCATCCATGTGGAACTGTGAGTCCATTAAACCTCTTTCCTTTATAAATTACCCAGTCTCAGACACGTCTGTATTAGCAGCGCGAGAAGAGACATACACACACAATAGCGTTGTTCCTTTTATTTTTTATTTCCAACCAGTTAAAGATGTAAAAGTGATTCTTACCTTAGAAGGTGGAACAGGCCATGAGCTGGATTTTGCCAGAGAAGGGGCTGTGTTTGCTGACCTATGACTTACACTACTCAGCTCTCATTGCAGAGGAGACAAATGCCCCTTATTTAAGTCACTGTATTTGGGGGCTTCCTTGCTAAAGGAACTTAGTCTTTACCCTAAGTAATAGACACTTGTAAAAAAAAAAAATGATCCCAGTGGCCACAGGTGGGCTTAAGAAAAGTGCTTTCTAGATGCCTAGAGGCTGCTACACCAGGGCGATCTGGAAAGGAGATGGGAAGAAAAAGTGCTTCCTCCCCTTGCCTCCTGAGACTGTGTTCCATGTGTTTAGAGAATCAGCCTAATTATTTTTACGTTTATTTGGTGCTATGCTCATTTTAAAAATCTTAATTTTTCCTTTCTTTTCCCCTTTCCTTTCCCCTTTTCTTTCCTCTTCCCTTTCCATTCCTTTCCTTTCTTTCCTTTCCTTTTTTATTTCACTTTTTCTTTCCTTTCCTGTCCTTTCTTTTCCTCCTTTTCTTTCCTCTCTCTCCCTTTCTCCTCCTCTCCCTCTTTTTCGTCCTTCCTTCCTCTCTCTTCCCCCTTCCTTCTTTCCTTCCTTTCTTTCTCCCTCTCTCTCTTCCTTCCTTCCTTTCTTCCTCTCTGTCTCCCTTCTTTCCATCTTTTCTTCCCCTCTTCCTCCCTCTCTTCCTTCATTTCGTTCTTTCTCTTTCCCTCCCTTCTTCCTTACATGGTTCCCCTCACTCCCCTTCCTTCTTCCCTTCTTCTCTTCCTTTCTTTCTTCCACTTCTTAGTTATTGATATGATACGATATGCCTTTGTTATTGATATGATATGCCTTTAGGTGCAGTATTGGTACTTGGATTTTGATGCTTATGTTTTATGTAATCATGGAAAATGCTGATTAATTTTCAAGGCTTGCTGTTTTCTGACCGATACCCCACCACTACCACCCCAAAAAACTCACAAAATTTGAGCTATTTTTTATTGTTTTCTTTTCAATAATCAACAATAAGTATTTATGGAGCACCTGCATGCGAAGTTCTGTGCCAAGAACTGCATCAAATCTGATTTAAAAGACACGATCCTTGCCTAGCTTACAAACCTGTTAAGAAAGCACCGGAAAATAAATATACCTCATCTAAAATGCTTTAGGGTATCTGATATAAAGATTGCTTGAATCCAGTAAATCTATAAGTCATCTGTAGCAATGCATGAGGGAGCTTAAAGATGATAGAATGACCATTTTATGTGTCTGCTAAAAATTTTGTAACCATATTACCAACATCCTTCCCGAAAACATGCAAAAAGAGAGCATTATTTTAGAAATTTGAGCCTGATTGAAAAACAGTATTTTCACCTCTTACATCAGGCTGTTTTGAATGTTATGCCAAAAACTTCTGGGTTTCAAGAAAGATTTTTAGGACTTCCGTTGAGAAAAAAAAAAATACAGTAATGGTAGACACACAGAAGTTAGCTTGTGACTTTTCTTCCTTGTGCGTGCCTTTATCTAACCTACCTCACTGCACCCCACTTTGATAAAACCCCTGTTTTGGAAAAGTGCTAAAGGGAAAGATGTATTGGAACAGAGGTGTTCTGTGCATAAACTTGTTATGGGTGGCAGTGAAGTCATTCCTGGGGTTCCAGTCATTCTCTGCACAAGAGAGATTAATTCTTGCCCAAGTATCTGGGCCAGGGAACCTCAGGCCAGGCAGCAGGCGTGAGCATCTTTTTGTCCTGCTTTTCACTGATCTTTGTTAAAAGTGCTTTGATGGAGTAGGCTACCATAAATCCTGCTGAGAAAGGAGTTTGGACTAGTAGAAAGGGAAAAGGAAAAAGGCATTAGGCCAATTAATTGCATACTATTTATTTATTAATGTAAATTCTTCGAGATAGGATCTTGCTCTGTTGCCCAGGCTGTAGTACGGTGACATGATCATAATTCACTGTATCCTTGAACTCCTGGACTCAAGAGATCCTCTCATCTCAGCCTTCCGAGTAGCTGGGATTACAGATACATACCACCACACTCAGCTAATTTTTAATTTTTTTTTTTGTAGAGGTGGGATCTTGCTATGTTGTCCAGACTGGTCGCAAACTCCTGGCCTCAGCTTCCCAAGTTGCTGGGATTGCAAGTGTGAACCACCATGCCAGGCCTAATCGTATAATTTAAACAGCCTGAAGTGTAGGATAGGGGAAGTCTTGCAATATCCAAATGTCACAAATTTTTCTTAGACCTGCAGTAGCAGGCAGCTCAAGACATATGTCCTGATACTACTCTTCCAGACTCATAAATGGTGACATAGTAAAGTATATTTTAAAAATACATAATACATACAAAGCACTTCCTATGAATCCATGCACTATTCTAGGCAATTAACTCATGTAATTCTCACAACTACCCTTTAGTACCCGTTTTGTAGAAGAGGACATCTAGGCATAGGATTACCCTAAGTCACAAAGTTGGTGACTAGTGGAGCTGGGATTTGAACCATGTCAGGCAGACCCTAGAGCTCATGTGCTATATCACTTAACTCTGCCCCTTCTTTGAAGGTATATAGGAAGGGTAGACAGAAAGAACTCTAAACCCTTGTCTCCATAATTGCAGGCACAGCTAAACATGCAGCTACACACCTTCCAACTCCTCACTTCACAGGTAGAAACTCAATGCCAATATGTTCGCTTTTCATTCTGTATATGACACTTTTTCTAGGTGGAGAGTAGGGGAGTGTCAGTGTCACCCGGAATAGGATGATTTTAAGAGCTTCAGCATCATGGTAGAAAGGCTCCACTTCATGTTCATCTTCATGGCTGGGCTTACACCCAGAAGCCAATTGCTGCTGAATATTCTAAGGGTTCTCGAAATCTGGAGAACATCTTTTCCACCGGACAATGAAAAATAACATGCTTTGGAATAGCCTCAGTGACCCTGAAATGTTGTTTTCTTGTGGGAGTAGACACATTTATAAGTGGCTGATTCTAAGAGGGGTGAAAACCAGTAGCTTTGAGGAGGAAGGTGGCAGTGGCCCTAAAACTTCATGATCCTCGTTGGTTATTTTGTCTCTGTTTTGTTTTGTTTTGTCTTGTTTTCATTTGTTACCGTCGTCAGGCTTACCCCTAACATTTGTGAAGCCTAAGGCAAGAGTACAAATGACGCCCACGTACCATATGTCTAAATATTTAAACCCTATAAATCAAGCTAAAACACTTAAGTAACATATGCCCCATCCTTCTACTTTGACGAACATACCATCTCGCTGGAAAATCAAAAACTGTATAGAAAGTTAGGACTTTGGTTAGAAAAATGTTAAAGGCAATCAGATTTAATTGTTATTGCACATGTCTGGATATCTTGCTGTTAAGCTTGCGGTGTTTAGACGAGTAATAAAATATAAGAAATATAAAATATATTTATTATATTAAATTTAATTTTCTTGTCTCTATTTCAGCAAAAGACATTGTGTTATTATAATCAATATTTTCTCATAATTTGTGTTCCGAAGGATTACAAGTAAATGCAATTCTATTAAGTGTTTAAAATATGAATATGTTTTTATAAAGAATGTACATTAAAGTAAATATGGCAGGTTTGAAAATTAAATTCATTTTCATGTGTCATTTATGAAGTGCTATTTTTATTCTAAAATAATTATGTATAAAATTAAAAGATAAAAATAATGAATATAAACTTTCAAATAAATCTAATGTTTTATTTAATCTTTGGAAAATTAATTTAAAATATCTTTATACAAATGAAATTATTTGCATTGCTAGTGTTCAATACATGGCTGGTTTCAATGCAAAGTATTGACATCAGATTTCTGACTGATTTGTCAAGATTTATACAATTACTGATTTAAGTGTGATGAATTATTTAATATTGCAAAACGTTCTTTTGCTACCAGTTGCAACTATTGCAAAGCTTTGCTAAATATTGAATACCTCCAGAACCACGTGTTGGATGAGCAAGAAAAAACGATGCCAGGCACTACTGGGAAACAATATTGCATGAGGCAAAGATATATTGCATTCATCCTCTCTGTGGATCTGTTGAGTTAACTAATTGGTCTTTTCTCCCAGCTGTCAGAAGCAGTGTTCACTGCAGTGTTCACCTCCAGTGTTCTCAGCAGTGCAACCCAAACCTTTACAACATTTGAATGTGATCACCTTTTACTATGAGGACATAAAGCAAACAATGTGTAGAACAATTTCCGTGGGCCTGAATGATGTTGTCACAAGAGCAGACATTTAGGTTTAGATTGCACTATGCCCTGTTTGGCACGCAATCCCAAATGGTAGAGTGTGCGTGTGTGTTTGTGTGTGTGTGTGTTGCAGACCTTTTAAAAGAAGGATTCAGGGCAGTAACCTTTTGCCTGGGTTTAAGGGTGGCATGGTTATTTGAAGTGTTTATTTATCTACTTATTTTTTTTTAAAAAACTATTAAACTTGGCCCTCTGATTAATGAAAAAGAAATTGCAGTAACTGAAGCCTTTCCATGAGTTTATCCTCTGATGATCCCACAATGATTAACACATAATTCAGCCCCTGGAATTGCAATGGCAGGGCCACTGTCTTAGTTCTTTTGTGCTGTTATAACAAAATATCTGAGGCTGGATAATTTATAAAGAATAGAAATTTCTTTCTTACGATTCTGGAGGCTGAAAAGTCCAAGATCAAGGTGCTAGCATCCGGTGTCTGGTGAGGGCCTTCTTGCTGCATCTCACATGGCAGAAGAATGGGAAGGGAATGAACCCACTCATTCAAGGCCTTAACTAGGAAATAATGTCCTAATTCCATCCATGAGAGCTCCACCCTCATGACTTAATCACCTCCTAAGTGCTCCACTTATCTTAATGTTATCACACTGGCAATTAAGTTTCAATATATGAATTTCAGAGGACTCATTTAGCTTAATCACATTGGAGAATAAGTTTCAATATAGGAATTTGAGAGGACACACTCAGTCTGTAGCAGTCCCTATAAAGCCCTATGTATGTCACATACATTTTTTACGGAGCCAATTGTTGCAGAATCATCCTTTAGGAAATAATTTCTTTGCTGAGGGTAAGAAGTTTATACACTTAAGGTTGGACTTGCAAATTCAGTAAGACTACTAAGGAGACTGCTGACTGTGGACACTGTATATAGCCTATGGCTGTCAGTAGAATGCCTTATTCCTAGGCACTCGTGGTCTGCACGGCATGCTTTTTATTTCCTCAATGCTAGGCTTTTCAAGCCGTTGAACCACCTTAAGCAGTGGGTACTTGTTAGAAATGCAGATTCCACATCCCAACTATAGATGCTCAAAGCCAGGTTTTCTGGGCTTCAGGCTCTATAATGGTGCTGATACGGATATTTATCAAACTGTACATTGAGGACAATTGGTCTGGAGCAATGGCCCTCAAACTTTTTTTATTGTACACTCTTATCAGTAGAAAATATTTAGGGGCGGCCTGCTCTAATACATATGTAGTCATTTACTGGTAATGGATGGTACAGATGTACAACCGGGCTAATATATTTTATAAATTATAAAACATTCAAAAATGGAAAGGTTTTTAAAGAGGCAACAATGAGATAAACAATATTTTAAAACAAGTTTTTCTATTAATGATACAAATATATTTTTGTTCCCACCAAAATATTATGTCAATAAATAATTATTAATATTATCAACAAGGCTACTTTTAGTGAAAGCAATGTAATTTGAATTGCTTCATGCTTAAAAAATAGTCACACTGTACCAATGTAATTTGAATTGCTTCATACTTAAAAAATAGTCACACTGTTTTCCACAATGGTTGAACTAATTTACACTCCCACCAACAGTGTAGAAGTGTTCCTTTTTCTCCACGACCTCACAAGCATCTGTTATTTTTTGACTTTTTAGTAATAGCCATTCTGACTGGTGTGAGATGGTATCTCATTGTGGTTTTAATTTGCATTTCTCTAATGATTAGTGATGTTGAGCTTTTTTCATATGCTTCTTGGCTGCATATATATCTTCTTTTGAAAAGTGTTCATGCTTTTTGCCCACTTTTTAATAAGGTTATTTGTTTTTTCCTTGTAAATTGGCTTAAGTTCCTTACAGATGCTGGATATTAGACCTTCGTCAGATGCATAGTTTGCCAAACTTTTCTCCCATTCTGTAGGTCGTCTGTTTACTCTGTTGATGGTTTCTTTTGCTGTGCAGAAGCTCTTTAGTTTAATAAGATCCCATTTGTCAGTTTTTGGTTTTGAACAACTTAACTTTGATTTCATAAAAGCTCTATGCTTTTACTCCCATTTTACGTTTATGAGGTCACAATTTACATATTTTTGTGTTATGTATCCCTTCACAGATTGTTGTAGCTATTGTTAGTTTTAATAATTTTGTCTTTTAACCTGCATATTAAAGATACATGTAATTTACATACCACCATTACAGTATTAGAGTATTCTGAATTTGACTATGTACTTACTTTTACCAGTAAGTTCTAAACTTTCATGTTGCTCATTAGCATCCTTTTTTCTTTTTCATTTTTCATACTGCTGTCATCCCTAAAATCCCAGATATCTCAGGACAAGACATAGATTCATACAGAAGAAGTGGATTTCTGACTATATTTACCGCCCCATCCACAAATTATACAAAGGGGCTTGCTTGAGATCATGCTTTTAAGTCTTCCTTGATATCAATCAGTTCTTCTTATAAATTGGTCAGAAAGTGTGGCACTTCAATTTAAAAAAATGACTATCATATTCCCTGCAACTTTTAAAGAGATTTTAAAGTAGATTTGAAAATTCCTTTTCCAAGTTTTTAAGTAAAATCAGAGTTTTTCAATAGATAATACAAGTTATTTTCAGAAACAAAATTACGGAATGAAAGGCACATTTCTAAATCCTAAGTGTCTTTTGGAAGGCAGTTATTTTCTCAATTACTGTTAAATGTCATCTTTACCTGAAGGGGGCAGATGAAGAGTGTTTTATATGTGTTTTGCTTTTATATAACTATAAAGTAGATATCCTTGAGGATGATAGTCACATCCTCAAGAAGGTGAAAAAATTATTGTGGCTTAAGGCTGAAGCTTAGGATGCGTAACAGAAAGTGAAATGAGAAGACTGCCAATAAATGGGCAAATGCTAGATGATGGAAGGCCTGTATCTTATGTCCATTGTTTTGGTTTTCTTCCTATAAGAACGGAGCAGCCACAGATGCCACTGGGTCATTGTGGGAGGAGTGAGGGAGCCTCCAGGATGGCCTGCAGCTCTAAGTGACTCAGGGGACAATGGAATCCTTCACTGTGAGAGAGAACAATCACAGGAACAAGAGCTGATGTTTATGGAGCTCTTAGATGCTAGGCATTGTTCTAGGGCTCTCATGTGTATCTGTTCATGTAAGGCAATACCCTAAGCACACGGTCTCATTATCAGTCCTTTCCAGATGAAAATCTGAGCTCGAGGTCATATAAAAGCCAAGAGTCCAGCAAATCTGGGCTATGCTGACAACTTCAGTTGTGGACACGAAGAGTTAAAGTGCTGACCTGGCTCTGGACCTGCTGATTATAACTCAACTCTGTTCTGCTAATCCAAATTCTCTATTTAAAGTCATTGAAAATGATTGCATTGATCAGCGCTAGGTCTCAGAAAGGTCTAAAACCCTAATGTCATTGAACTGTGGCACTCCCGCCCTCAGCACACAATTCTTTCAGTTTCTTAACCAATAAATAAATTTTATTGTTACAGAAGCCATATATGTGCAATAAGAAAGCTAGAAAATAAGATAAGCAAAAATAAGAAAATAAAAGTACCATATTCTTACCACCCAGGAATTATTTCTGTTAATACTATTTCAATGATTCATTCAGATGATTTACATATGTTTGTATTTTAATGTAAATGAGAAAATACTTTGCAACTTGTTTTGTAACCTGGTTTTCTACATTAATGAGCTTTAACTTTAAAATTCGATAAATTTTTATGTCATAATCTATCCGTAGTTGAAATCTTCATTGTCTTCAAGGCACCATTCAGAACCAGTCTGTCCAAACTAGAGTCAAATCTAGGCCCACATCTTGAATCTAATTGTATTGTCTCCAAGTTTTTTTCTAATCAATCACCATCCCTAATGATTTTTCACTACACACTGACTTGTTGGATGGACTGGACCAATGACCCCACAGAATTCTCCACCTTCTTCATTTGTCTGTGTACTTTCTGGTGCTATTATTTGACTTTCCCTCATGCCGTTGTCTTACTTTCCCTCATGCCCTCTGTTTTCCATAAACAGAAGTTAGATTTGAAAGTTTGCTGGACTCACACTGAGCATTTTCGTAGAACATGTCTCAGGTGGTGGTTTGCATTTTGTTGTGCGTCACAGCAGGAGACATGATATTTGATGGCTGCACCATAAATGAGGTTAAACTTGACCACTGGCTTCTGGTGATGAAAACCTGGTCCTTCTATTGTACACTTACATTTCTCACCTGTGACTTGCAAGAAAGCTTTGGTATTACTTTGGTACTCTGCGAATGTCTGACTGTCCATTCATCTTTTTTAAGATCAGCTGCTTCCAACAATAGTTGATAATTCTTGCCTGGGTCAATAATTTCATTAGGAATTGACAACGATTATCATAGTGTTCAGTTTTTTATCTCTCTTCATAGATGGTATTCTCTTGTAAAACCCCACTAGATGAAGTGGGGGTTTTTTGGTTGGCCTGAAATATAGTCTTACTGGAAAAGCAGACTAAGTGTTAAAGTTTTCCCATTAGACATACATTTTTAGAATAAGGAGCTTAATTAATAACTGCCTCAAATGTGTATGTGGGGGGGGGGCTTTCTCCTTTTTGAATACCATTATTCAATTATGAGTTTTCATTGTTTCCATCTAAGAAAATCACAGAGTTTATTGGCTTTGTAAAAATTGCCACTTCATCCTGAAAACATTTTGGATCCAAGAAGTTATAAGTTGAACAACTCAGCATCAGTTGCTTTTACACTGAAGTGTTATTTAAAAGAAGCAGATACAGCCAACTTCACAATTTTATGAACATTTAAAAAAATGAATTGATAAGAAAGTGAGAATGTCTTTTGTTACACACGATGAGCCACTCAGCCCAGAGAATGTCCTCTTCTAATGGCAGCATATAAGGCTCCGTCTATCAGCCTTGCATAATTAAAGATGAATTCACTCCAGAAATATGGGTTTATTAAGGCTGGAAAGGAAACACCATTTCAAAAACGGTTACCGATACCATCGTCAAGACAAGATGTCTCTATTTTGAGAATTTTTCTTTTTATTTAAAATGCAAATACTGAATTTTAGTTTTTACTTTTCTTAAAGATGAGTTGATAAATAGCTAACTACTGGTTTACTTGCACACATAGCACATAGATTGGAAAAAGTATTATATTTGGTCGTTATCCTCTAAAAGGATGTTAAACACATGGAAAAAATAATAACAATAAATGTATCTGAACACACATACTTATACACACATACACATCCACAGACATAAACCCCCCCCCACACACACACACCGTGCACCTCCACACAGACACACACACACAGAAGCACACACACCCCATAACCACTCACTAACACACGTGCAGATACACATACACTCTGAAAAATATATTGCTAAATTGTAGTGTGACCAACTGTCTCTATGTTAGTACTGAAAATTATGTGTCCCAGTAAACCCTCCAGGGTTTGGCAACGTGGGGGGGATGATCCCTACAATTGGTCCTTAAAATTGCCAGATAGGAAACCATACAGGATTCAACCAACAGGTCTCTAATGAATCTTCTGTTCTTGACCTAGACATTTAAACAGGCCTTTAATTCAGATATGAGCTGATATATCAAAATGGCAAGAAAATACGTTTTTAAATACACAGGATGTGAGTTCTAAGAGTTATCAGGAATGTACTAAAATTCTTTAAAACTCCCAGCACAAAAGGGCCCAAGAATCTCACTACCTAGTTTTTCTTCCAAAGAAGTAATATTGTTGCCAATATTTCTGAATATTTCAGCCAAAGTTTAGAAAATAAAATGGTATAAGGTACAATGTGCTTGGGTTGATTTTCACTATGCAATTTTATTTACAGCAAATACTATTTGTAGAGCGACTATTCATTGAAAAGAGACCTTGAGAAGCCAATAGAATCTATCTTTCCATATTTAGTCAAGGCCATAATTAAGCCATCATGGAATTCTACCCAATATATTTAAAAATATCCCCAAAAGGGGGGTATCATTCTTTGACAAAGGTTAGAAATTGTCTTTACTTTTCTTTTCAGTATTTTAGTTCTAGAAGCTGTTAACTTTTCTTCAAAGTTTATATTTTAAACTTGTAGTTACATGTGAGGCTCTCCTCCAAGTACCTGAAGCATAGATTTGGATGTATTAAGCAAGCAGGACTGCAAGCAGAGATTTTCTTTGGGGGGAAAAATACAATTTCTACTTTGTAATACAAGTTTTTATATTCTTGAAATGATATGAAACTGACATATATGTAGTGGAAATAGTATTAAATAATAACCTATTGTTGCAGACCTGTAATAAAATTGATGTCTCAATAAATAAAACTATTAGTTTTATTTATCAGAATTTGACTCTGTAGGATCCCCAAGAGATTCTACAGGTATGGCATCTTATTGTTAGAATTTATCACTATCATTTTATCATTTTCAGCTGAGGATCAGAGAGGAGCCTAATCCTAGATGCTTTCTAGGAAAAAGAAGTGCTTTGAAATGAAAACATACTCCCTTTTCTCCCAATGGGAATATAGGTGATGCTACGAGACATATGTTTTAATTTTAGTCCTTTTTTTGTTTTGGTGCTTGGTGGGTAGTTTAGAAGTACAGAAACGTTTTATTTAGGTGACTAGTATTTTTGAGATTGAAAGAGCTGAGAGAAGTTAAAGGGTATTTGTTACTTAATGTCAGTACAGAAGAAATGAAAAGCAGTATTCTCAAATATTCGCAAACTTCAACTTGCGTGCAATTCACGTTGGGATCTTATTAAAACCAGATTCTGATACTGTGTGGTCAGAGATTCTGCATTCCTAACAAGCTTCTAGGTGGGGGTGATGGCCCAAGGACCACACTTTGAATAGCAAGGGTGTAGGGTGGTTTATATACAGAATGAAGTATTATTCAGCCCTAAAAAAGAACCAGATCTTGCCATTTGCCACAAAACGGATGGGCCTGGAGGATATTATGTTAAGTGAAATTCTCCAGGCACAGAAAGAAAAATATTGCATCATCTTACTTATATGTGGAATCTGAAAAAATTTCAAATATGCAGAGATGGAGCATATAACAATGGTTAGCAGGGGTTGGGGATGGGGGGAAGAAATGGGGATATGTGGGTCAGAGAATACAAAGTAGCAGATATGTAGGATAAACAAGTCTAGAGATCTAATGTACAAGAAGAAGATTATAGGTAATACAATTGTACTGTATTTGAGATTCATGCTAAATGAGTAGATTTTAGCTGCTCCTGCCACAAAAACAAATAAAAAAGTGAATAATTATGTGAGTTGATAGACATGTTTGTTAATTTGTTTCACTATATTAACCTTTTTACTCTGTATATGTATCCCATAACATCATACTGCATAACTTAAATACACACAACATAATTTGTTTCTTTGGAAAACTTTCAGCTATAGCTTAGTTTCCTCTTTCTCTTCTTAACTTAGAAAAACAAATAGAACCCAATGAGATACACTCATTATAGAGAGGGGTAAGGGCATGGACAGGGATTAGAAAAACCACCTCTGGCCGGGCGCGGTGGCTCACGCCTGTAATCCCAGCACTTTGGGAGGCCGAGGCGGGCGGATCACAAGGTCAGGAGATCGAGACCACGGTGAAACCCCGTCTCTACTAAAAATACAAAAAATTAGCCGGGCGCGGTTGTGGGCGCCTGTAGTCCCAGCTACTCGGGAGGCTGAGGCAGGAGAATGGCGTGAACCCGGGAGGTGGAGCTTGCAGTGAGCCGAGATCGCACCACTGCACTCCAGCCTGGGCGACAGAGCGAGACTCCGTCTCAAAAAAAAAAAAAAAAAAAAAAAAAAAAGAAAAGAAAAAGAAAAACCACCTCTATGGGATGATTTATTTGGTGTAGAGAGATATTTGTATGACCAGTTAGGAAGCTATTTCTGTAGCACAGTGACTAGAACATAGATATAAATCTGAACACTGTGTTGGTAGTTTAGTGTACAATTGCTGAGTGTTTTAATTACAATTTTTTAATTGTTTATTTTTAGAGACAGGGTCTCACTCTCTCTCAGGCTGGAGTGCCGTGGTGCCATCATAGCTCACTGTAGCCTTGAACTCCTGGGCTCAAGGGATCCTCCTGCCTCAACCTTCTGTGTAACTAGGAGTACAAGTGCACCCACCATCCCCAGCAAATTTTGATTTTTTTCTCTGTAGAAACAGGGTCTCTCTGTGTTGCCCAGGCTGGTGTCAAAGTCTTAGCCTCAAGTAATCCTCGGGCGTTGGTGAGAATTATAGACATGAGCCACTGTGCCAAGCCCCTAGTTATAAATTTTTAATCTACGTGTTATAACCAGATGTAGACTTATTTTAATCCTCTTTAATAAAGTTTAGTTTTCTCTATTTTATATCATGAAAATACCAAATAACTTTATACAAAGATAGTTCATATACTGAAATTTGGTATTGCAAATATATAAACCAAATACCTTTTTGTATTTTGTACTTCAAGTTGATATGTAGATCTTTGAGACAAGACCCAATAGCCTTATTTCATGGGGTGCATACTACAATTCACAGTCATTTATTAATCCAGCAAAAATGATGTACTGAGCAGTCCTCATTCATTTACTATGCTTTTTGAATTTTTGCCTGATCTGTTAAGATTGTTTGGCCATAACAGAAAAACTCCAAATCAAAATAGTTTAAACAAGATCATTGCTTACTTTCTTTTCATATTCAAGAAACCCACCTGACATTCCTATATGCCAAGGATCTAATTGCTTTCTATTTTGTTGCTTCCCCAATGCAAGGCTTTCTGTCTTGAGATCATTATCCGGTCTAAAAAGGCTATGGGGGTTTCAGCCATTATGACCACATTCCAACCAGGAGAAAAGGAGAAAGAATGGGAAATAGAAATGCATGCTTCCTCGTTCCCACACCTAGCTGCAAGAAAGGCTGGGAAATGCAGTCTTTATTCCAGGTGGCCATGTTCCTATCTGCAAAATAAAAATAAAGGATACTATTACTATAGAAGAGGGATCAGCAAACTATGATCTGCCACCCCAATCTGGCTCACTGCCTATTTTTGTAAATAAAGTTTTATTAGGAAGACATAGCCATACCCATGTATAGAGTATCTATGGCTGCTGTCATACTATAATTGTAGAGCTAAGTAGTCCCTAAAGAGATCACACAGCCCATGAAGCCTAAAATATTTTCTGTCTGGCCTTTTCACAGAAAGTGTTTGCAGATCTCTGCAATGGAAAAAAAAAAAAAAAAAAAGCAGGGAAAGCCTCTGTCATAATTCTTCTCTTTTCTTTTTTTTTTTTTTTGAGGCAGAGTTTTGCTTTTGTCACCCAGACTGGAGTACAATGGCACAATCTCGGCTCTCTGTTATCTCCGCCTCCTGAGTTTAAGTGATTCTCCTGCCTCAGCCTACCGAGTAGGGGGTACTACAGGCATGCACCACCACATCCCGTTAATTTTCGTAGTTTTTGTAGAGACAGGGTTTCACCATGTTGGTCAGGCTGGTCTTGAACACCTGATCTCAGGTAATCTACTCACCTCGTCCTCCCAAAGTGCTGAGATTACAGGTGAGAGCCACTATGCCTGGACACCTCCGTCACATTTGTTGGGCCATTTTCTTCTCATCTCTCATCTTTAGCCAAGTTCAGTTCATTTATGAAATCCACCAGCTTCTACAAAATGCTGGGAAGTAGGGCCTGCACAACAGTGGCATTTAGCCTGGTACAGGATGAGGGAGATGATTTGAGCAAGTTACCAAGATGTTCCCACATATTACTATCATTTTCTTTTTCTTTTTTTCAAGATGGGTCTTGTAGCAGTTAGGGCTTCATTGGTGCAAACGGAATCCACTCTAGCTAGTTCAATGAGGAAAAGATTGATTACAGGACATGAAATGACGTGGAAAACCACTAAGAACTTAGGAACAGGAGGAAGGGAAGTGCTTAATTAGTAAACTCTGGGTACACTTGGTATCACCCTGGTCCAGGTCCCTTCGGCCCACACGCAATAAATCAATCACTGTGATACGTGTTTTGCAAAAGAGAGTTTATTCACAAGGCAGCCAGATGAGGAGGTGGGAGAGCAGGTCTCAAATCCACCTCCTTGAAGATGAGGCTTATAGGGATATTTATGGGTTAGAGAAGCAGGGTGGTCTAAGGCGTGGGAAAAGGTGATTGGCAGTAGGGAAAAATGACGTAATCAGTGATCTGCACAAGCATAGGCAGCGTGCCTGGCATTTCACAGGACATATGTTCAGAACATGGCATTGTGAGCATGATCTGTGGGTAAAGTTTTGGGTCCTCTCATGTCAAAAGGTCAGCTCTCGGGCATTTGCACAGGCCCCGTTGAAGGGTGGTCTCAACCAGTTTGAACTGGATAGGAGCTATCCCAAGTTCCTGAAAAACAACTGACGTGACCATTACCGTGGTGACTTATAAGTGTTGTCAATAAGGTGGCCAGTGAAGGTGACATTGCAGCATTCATCTCATGGCCTTCAGATTCATGGAAATAAAAATGACCAAGAGCAAGAAGGCGGCTACATCTGGCAGACCTGATCAGGTTAACCCCTCCGTTCCAGGTTTTTCAGAAATGGCTTCCTAAGTACACTGCAGAGCAGAGGTACTGAAAGAGCTTCTGCCTCCTCCCTGATCCTAACTCCAGAGCACCACCCCCCTGTGCCACAGTCAGGAAGTGCTATGACCAAGAAACCACCACTGCTGCTGGCACCAGGACTGTGACTCCCATGAACAGCACCGATGGCCTGCACCTCACCTCTGACACCCATGGAACTTGTATGTGGACACCGGAAAGTCTGCCAATTCTGGAACAAAAACCTGAAATGTCTCCATGAGACTGACTGCTGAAAGAAACAGAAAACCACAGAGGTGAGGCCTCCACTATACTTCCAAATGCTGTATCGCACATGGAATGCATTTGATTTGTCAGATCAGTCACATTCAGAATCCAATTTGCAAAGGAGTTTTGGAAACATAGACCTGAGTTTTCCAGCCTCTGTCAGACGAGAAAGCTAAAAAAGATTGGAAGGGATGATGAACATTCATATTTCACATAAATTCAACTTCTATATATGTGATGATGTCTTCTTTCTTTTTTAAGATTTATTTTATTTTCTTGTAGAGACAGGGTCTCACTTCGTTGTCCAGGCTGTACCACAGTGGTAGGATCATGGCTCACTGCAGCCCCAAACACCTGGACCCAAGCAGTTTTCTCCTCTCAGCCTCCTGAGTAGCTAGAACTACAGGCACACACCACCATGTCCAGCTAATTTCTTTCTTTCTTTTTTTTTTTTTTTTTTGGTGGAGATGGAGTCTCACTATGTTGCCCAGGCTGGTCCTGAACTCCTGGGTTCAAGCAGTCCTCCTGCCTCGGCCTCCCAAAGCACTATGACTACAGGCATGAACCACCATGTTCAACCTCTTTTTTCTTGATTCTGACAAGTCGGTACATCACTCTGTTATCATCAATCTCCCTCAACTTGATCAAACCATGAAAGCACCAATTTTATATTCTCCGAAGTATAACTAAATTGTGCCATCTTAGATTTGAAATAGTCATTTTTCTTATTAGATCAGTGCCTTAACACATGTTTTTATTTTGAGCCAGGAAACTCTTCAAATAAAATCTCCCTTGGAAATATTACACACAAGTAAAGAAATATACAAATCACTGCTCTTGTTGGAGTGGGGGTAAGGTCTTGTAGCAGAAATCATTTGTACTTGCTGTGGATCCTAGGTGCCTCCTGAGGTTTCCTGGGCTCCCTGTAAGTTAGACAGGGGCCATGTGACTTCATTCTGGCCAGTGGAGACTGCCACGTCCAAGCTGGCCCTAAAATCCTCCATGGACCCTCCATTTCTCCTTTCCTATTGCAGCAACAGCAGTCTTTAATATATAGTGGCATCACACAATGGTGGCAGATGGGTGTACGAGATGAAAGAAAAGGCTTTTTGGTCTGTGCTGGTGTTTGTGGAGCAAGAAATAGTATTTGTGGTGTGAAGCCACTGAGATCATATGTGATCCCCACATAGCCTATCTCTCTTGCAAATATGAGCCTAGGGGGTCCTGCCCAGTCACCATCTCCCATATCACAAACTCCAGCCTCCCTTTGCTTTGATTTTTTTCCCCCTGCTTTCTACACACATCCTAAGGCAACTCCAGACAACTATTTCTAGGGAACAGTTTGTAAACCATTGTGTTAGGCTTCTAAAATATCCTCTCTTCTGGCTTTGGAATATAGAAGACTGTATAAAAAATGAATATTCCAGTTACACATAAATCCAGTGATATGGTTTGGCTCTGTGTTCCCACCCAAATCTCATCTTGAATTGTAGCTCCCATAATTCCCACATGTTGTGGGAGGGACCTGGTGGGAGATAACTGAATCATGGGAGTGGTTTTCCCCATACTGTTCTCATGGGAGTGAATAAATCTCTCATTCTCTCTCTTGCCTGCCGCCATGTAAGACGTGCCTTTCACCTTCCACCACGATTGTGAGATCTCCCCAGCCATGTGGAACTGTGAGCCAATTAAACCTCTTTTTCTTTATAAATTATCCAGTCTCAGGCATGTCTTTATTAGCAGCATGAGAACAGACTAATACATCCAGGAAGGACAGAAATTAATTCTGTCATTGGGATGGTGAAGGAATGTGCTGATCGCCCACCACACTTCATGGAGAACACTACTGAATTTATGTTTTACAGATAGAACCTCCACTGCTCAGAAACAGCATGAAAACCATTGTTTTCAGACTTTTAAATTATTATGTATAGAATCCAGTTTAATTTTCTGGAAAGAGCAATGTTTGCTAAAGTGATATAATTTGATAGAATTTGAATCTGATTTTTCCAAAGAAAAAATGTTAACCTAAGGACTAAGGGTGTGGACTAAAAGCCCAACTTCTGAAATAAAAATGACTACAGACATTATACTTAATTAGCTAGAAATAGAATATGTGATTAGCATATCAAAATAAAATAAATAAAATAAAGTCACATTATTCAAATAAATAGGAAGATGTATTAACTAGTCGCAGAACATTTTATTTTATAAAAAACATGATCATCATACAGTGTAATAAACCCATCAGCCCATGAAAGGCAATCTCAACAAAGGTCACAAAGTTCAGAAGGACTTCTTTGAGAAAAGGTTAACAGCCCTTTTTGCGGGGAAATTTTGGCCACAGACTTTTGACACAGGTCCCCCAAGATTTGATGACTTTTTTGGCTCATCCAACATAAACGCTGTAATAATTGTAAGTATCTGATATCAAGGGCTTGATCTTCCTGATACATGGAGCGTTGGACAATGTTTCTGTCAACTTCTCTGGGGTCTGTGCGTGTTCATGCATGCCTCAAGGATCAGGAGCAAAAAGATGACTGGACTGACTGTGTATTCTGTTTTTGCAAACTGAGCTTCTAATTCATTCAGGCCTCAGTGCAGAGGCCACCTTTTCAGGGAGATAGTTCCTAACCATCTTATCTAAAATAGCTGTGCCCTATTTCCTAATTGCTTTCCAGGCCTGCCTTCCGGCCTTCCTTCCTTCCTTCCTTCCTTCCTTCCTTCCTTCCTTCCTTCCTTCCTTCCTTCCTTCCTTCCTTCCTTCCATTTTCTCTTTCTCTTTCTTACTTTCTTCCCTCCTTCCCTCCTTCCGTTCTTCTCTCCTTCCTTCCTTTCTTTCTCTTTCTGTCTCTCCTTTCCTTCCCTCCCTCTCTCCTTCCTTCCTCCTTCACTTCTTCCTTTCTCCTTCCTACCCTCCCTCCTTCCTTCCCTCCTTTCCTCCTTTCTTCTGTCTTTCTTTCTCTTTCTTTCTTCTTTCTTTTCTTTCTTTCTTTCTTTCTTTCTTTCTTTCTTTCTTTCTTTCTTTCTTTCTTTCTTTCCTTCCTTCCTCCTTCCTTCCTTCCTCCCTCCCTCCCTCCTTCCTTCCTTTTTCTTTCTTTCTTTCTTTCTCCCATTTCTTTCTTTCTTTTCTTTCTTTCTTTCTTTTTCTTTTCTTTCTTTCTTTCCTTCCTTCCTTCTCTTTCTTTCTTTCCTTCCTTCTTCCTTTCTTCCTTCCTTCTTTCCTTCCTCCCTTTCTTCTTCCTTCCTTCCTTCTTCTCTCCCTCCCTCCTTCCTTCCCTTCCTCTTTCTTTTCTTTCTCCCTTTCTTTCTCCCATTTTTCTTTCTTTCTTTCTTTCTTTCTTTCTTTCTTTCTTTCTTTCTTTCTTTCTTTCTTTCTTTCTTTCTTTATCCTCTTTCTTTCTCTTTCTTTTTTTCTGTCTCCGTTTTCCTTCCTTCCTTCTTTCTTTCCTTCCTTCCTTCTTCCTTCCTTCTTTCCTTCCCTCCTTCCTCCCTCCCTCCTTCCCTTCCCTTTTTTCTTTCTTTTCTTTCTCCCTTTCTTTCTCCCATTTCTTTCTTTCTTTCTTTCTTTCTTTCTCCCATTTCTCTTTTTTCTTTCTTTCCCTCTCTCTCTTTTTCTGTCTTTCTTTTTTCTCTCTCCCTTTTCCTTCCTTCCTTCTTTCCTTCCTTCCTTCTTTCCTTCCTTCCTTCTTTCCTTCCTTCCTTCTTTCCTTCCTTCCTTCCTCCCTCCCTTCCCTTTTCTTTCTTTCTTTCTTTCTTTCTTTCTTTCTTTCTTTCTTTCTTTCTTTCTTTCTTTCTTTCTTTCTTTCCCTTTCTTTCTTTCTCCCATTTCTTTCTTTCTTTCTCCCTTTCTTACTCCTCTCTCTTTCTTTCTTTCTCTTCTTTCTTTCTTTCTTTCTTTCTTTCTTTCTTTTTTTCTCTCTCCCTTTTCCTTCCTTCCTCCCTCCCTTCCTTCCTTCCTTCCTTCCTTTCTTCCTTCCTTCCTTCCTTCTTTCCCTCCTTCTTTCCTTCCTTCTTTCTTTTTTCTCTCTTTCTACAGGACCTTGCTCTGTTGCCCAAGCTGGAATTTAGTGGTGTGATAATAGATCACTGCAGCTTCCAACACATGGGCTCAAGTGATCCTACCACCTCAGCTCCCCCAATAGCTGGGACTACAGACATGCACTACTATGTCCAAAATTTTAAAATTTTTTTTATAGAAATAGAGTCTCTGTATGCTGCCCAGGCTTGTTTTGAACTCCAGGCCTCAAGCAATCCTCCCACCTCAGCATCCCAAAGCACTGGGATTACAGGCATGAACGACTGTGCCTGGCCAGGCCTTTCCTTCTCTTAGTCTCTGCATACCACTTACCTCTGATTGAAATTTTGTTGTTTATGGTCTTTTTTTCTCTACTACCACATAAGCTCGATGAGAGGACAGCTTTTGTTTAACGCCACTGTGTCTTTGGCAGATAAGCTATTGGCTGGCATATAGTAGGCACTCAGTATTTTCTAGGTTTCCCTTAGAGACTTATACTTGAAATATCATCCGAAACTCACACTTCTTTCAGTTGTATTCCCCTGTGTGATACAGGAGCTCAACTGGTGTGAAGATAAGGAGTCAAGAGGGGAGGCCTCCTCTAGACCTGTGGGGAGGTCTGTCTTGAAATGAGCCTGTGCCCCTGGGCTGCGACCTTTCCAAGTGCTTCTCAGGTCCCCCACCACCACCAAGCTGTGGTTAGACAGGAAGGTTAGATGGGGCTGGAGTTGGAGATTTCCCTCCTCTACATCAGTTGGGGTCTAGCAAAATCTCAGGGGTCTAACAAAGCAGTTTCTCTTTGGGGTAGTCTTTGTAGGGAGGAGAAAGCTCTGAATGTTATTTCACAATGGCTACTTTCCACACACCCTGCTGGAAACAGGAGGGGATTTTTCTGAGATGTTAACTGTGAGAACCTTGAGTGCTCTTGGAGGTACAATTCCTGAAAGTGCTCCCCATTCCTTCTAAGACCAGGTCCCCGGGAGTTTTTAATTCTCAAACTTGTCCGGACCGAGCCTCCAGCGATTTGTCAGTTAAGCTTAGGCTTTCCTACGCTGGTTCTGGTGCCCACCGAGGTTTCCGCTTGAACTTCCTTCCTTGTGTGATGGAATTTTCTGTATCCACCTGTCTATCTCTGCAATTCTGGGGGCAGTATTTTTGCTCTGTGATCTCAGTTCTCTGATGGATCTAAGAAGAGTTGCTGGTTTTCAGTGTGTGGAGCTTATTTTCCTGAGAGAGATGACATCCAAGCTCTGCATATGCTGGACTAGAAGTTGAAAATTTTTCAATGTGTTTTACAGGTAAGTGAATGACTGCTAAAACATAGTGCATCTACCAACTTGTTTGCTCTAGTTGCTCTAGGAACTCTTGTTTGCTCTAGTTTTGAACATCTGAACTTTAATCAAACATAACTGTACAGAAAGAGATTAATTTTCCTATCAGTGAATAGTAATTTCCAAACATGACCTCCAATGAATTTTGTTACTGTAACAGATTTTATTTTTGCACAATACAGAGACTAGTATATATGTTATATTGTCCATTAGTCAATAACTCCTTAAATTGAAAGCAACATTTTCTTTTTAAAAAAATTATTTTAGATTTGGGAGGTACACATGCAGGTTTGCTACCTGTGTATATTGAGTAGCGGTGAGGTTTGAGCCCAAATCTCACTATTATTAATGTCTATTGTTTCCATTTTTATGTCCACGTGTACACATTATTGAGCTCCCACTTATAAGTGAAAACGTGCATTATTTGATTTTCTGTTTCTGAGTTATTTCATTTAGGATAATGACCTCCTGCTTCATCTATGTTACAGCAAAAGACATGATTTTATTCTCTTTTTATGGCTGCATAGTATTCAATGGTGTATATATACATTTTCTTTATCCAGTAATCCACTGATGAACACTTAAGTTGACTTCATGCCTTCGCTATTATAAATGGTGCTGTAATAAGCATATGGGTGCAGGTGTCTTTTTTATAGAATCGTCTCTTTTCCTTTGGGTAGTAGATATCCAGTAGTGGGATTGCAAGGTTGAGTGGTAGTTCTAGTTTTAGTTCTTTGAGGAATCTCAATACCATTTTCCATAGAGGCTGTACTAGTTTACATTTCTCCCAGTTGCAAATTGTGAATGCAATTTCTCTGCATCTACACCAACATCTGTTGTTTTTTGACTTTTTAGTAATAGCCATTCTGACTGGTATAAGATGATATCTTGTGGTTTTAATTTGCATTTCTCTGATGATCAGCAATGTTGCTCAAGGTTTCAATTGTTTGTTGGCTGCTTATATATCTTCTTTTGAGAAATGTCTGTTGATGGCTTTTTGCCCCCTTTTTAATGGGGTTATTTGTTGTTGTTGTTGAGTGGTTTGAGTTTCTTGCAGATTCTGGATATTAGTGGTTTTTGCAGAGGCATAATTTGCAAATATTGTCTCCCATTCTACAGGTTTTCTGTTTACTCTGTGGATTATTTCTTTGGCTTTGCAGAAGCTTTTTTAGTTTAGTTAAGTCCCACTTGAGTATTTTTGGTTTTGTCGCCTTGAAAGTGACATTTTCTAGGTGTATTGATTATGGTGTAGGCTAAACTGCAATAGCAGATACTTCCATACATCACTGGTTCAAACATAATAGAAGTGTACTTCTGTCTCATACAGTCTGGAGAGAAGTGGTTAACCAGCTTGGATGGACAAAAGACTGGGTCGGGACCTGGGTTCCTTCTATGTTATTGCTCCTGTGATATTGTTCTCATCCAGATGGTTGAAACTGGCTCAGGTTATTGTCCATAATTTAGCCTACCAGAAAGGGATAATAAATGAATCTAGAGAGCAAGCAATTTTCTCTTAAGCACCTGCTGCAGAACTTGCACAATCACTTCTGCCCACTTTCCCCTGGCACAAACCTAGTCCAGTGGTCAACTAGCTTCAAGGGAGGCTGATAATGCAGTCTCTAGCATGTGGGCTAGAGGGAGGAGGAACTGAGGATCAATTAGCTGTCTTCCACACTATGTGACTCTATGTGCGTGTATAAAGTAAACTTGCCTAAAAGTTTCGAAATGCATTTTGAAGTCTGACAAACAGTGAAACACAAATGATATAAATATTATTAACTTTCCATTCTTGGAAATAATGTTTATATGAAAATCTTAAACTAAGTACACAGAACACACTGCAGAAAATGAACCTAGTAATTTTGTCAAACTTTATATAGTAATAAATACGTAATCTTGATGCTGTTTAGTTGGAAGGACTGTATATTATCCAAATACAAAGAGTTTTTGTGTGTGGAGTGACTGTGTGTGTGTGCATGTATGTGTGTGTGTAGAGCAGTTGTTCATAGGAACAGGTCTTAGTATAGTGTCTCACCTGAGGAAATCTAGACTCCAGCAGCAAAAAGTAACTTAGTCAATTTTGTGCTGCTAAAATCGAATAGCAGAGACTGGGTAATTTATAGTGAACAGAAATTTATTGGTTCATGGTTTTAGAGGCTGGGAAGTCCAAGATGCAGTGGTATCTGGCAAGGGCTTTTTTGTTGTGTCATACCATGGCAGAAGGCATCACATGGGAGAGAGAGACACTCACAGAGAGAACTAAAGAGCATTAGAACCAGAGGAGGCAATTCATCCTTTTATAAAAGCCCACTTCTAGGAAAATGCCATTAATCCATCCATTCATGAGGGCAGAGCCCTCATGGCCTAATCACCTTGTAAAGGTCTCAACTCTTAATACTGTTACAATGGGAATTAAATTTTGACATGAGTTTGGGAGGGGACAAACACTCAAACCATAGCAGTAACTTAGAAGGAATTTTAATATTTTATGTGTATTTCTCAGTCTTAAAGGGAATCTATGTTATAACCCACAAAAATACTTTTGGAAATATCATCTCTCTTCCACACTTCTTTCAAGGTCCATATTTGTTGCAGACTCTCCCCAAACTTTCCAAATTCTCCCAACATCAATCTAGCATGGCTTTTCTGTCTTCTTCCCCCTGCCTCCACCTCAAAATCTTTCTTATTTATATCAATTTGGAATTAGGCTTCTTTTTATAGTCTCATTTCTGCTTTGCTCATTACCTGGATTCTGCACAATAGAGAACCCAGGGCCGACCCAGAAAGCAAAAATCCTTTCCTTTTTCTTCAGGCATCTATGGCCCAGTTGCTCTCCCTGCCCCTTAATTTTGCATTACAAAAATACCAAGAACTAGACTGGCAAAGAAAGAATTCCTAAGACTGTGGGGGAGGGGTAGAATCTGCACAGACAGGAATGAAGGAGGCTATGAATACTTACATATTAAAACGTCTTGTTTCCATCACACATATATCATTAAGAGCTCAAGTGAGGCTAATGTGGGCTGCTATAACTCCAAAACAGATGGAAAATCTCTCAGTTTAAAAATACTCACAAAGCTGGATTTATACAGATGTTCCACCTGAAGGCAGAGCTGGACAAATTAATGCTCACAGTGGACTACGAAACTCTAATCTATAAAGTGAAAAGGGAAGGGAAGGAAACTAAAAGTTATTGAGCACTTACTCAAGTATTGTGCTAAGCTCTTTAAACAATGTCATGTCATTTAAAACCCCCAATAACCTTACAGATCAATGTTCTCAGCTTAGGGATCTACAGACCATATTCTCAGTAGTACATGAGTGGTAAGATTGAAAACTGCTTGTGTTTCATGTCAGAAATAATATGAACCCGGTTAACATGAGCATATTCTGAATCATCAGAAAGATTATAATCAACACTTACAATGAGAGTGTCACACAAAGTAGTCCATTGTGCCACTTTAACTGAAGTACACTAATGAGAAAGGCACAAAGGCAGACTTAATATGCAAATGACATGCATATATATTCATTTCATGCAGTATGAGGTCTTTTGGTCGAGACAACCTCATCGTGTGTGAAATCAATGATGGCTTTGCACGAGTTCAAATCCAGAATAGTGCTAAGATATTTTAGTTATCATCTGACAGACGGTGGTAAAGTCGTATCCTAAAGAACATGCATCATATTCATATTTTGAGCTATGATTTGATATAAGACAACAGTGTCACATTGAGTTAATACTGTTTCTTTGAGTTTCATTTTTTGCTTTGATTTATATCAGTGTGGTAAATTATTCTCCTCCTTTTTTCACTCCGTCTCCATTATAGGATTCTACAACCAAGCCCTTTGTCTAGACTTTGCAATACCTCACCTTAGAGAAAGCAGAATGCTACAGGAGGCTGGAAAACAAGACAACCTGTACCACTGTTAGCAGTGGTGTATCGGTGCAGATCTTCAGCAACCTTAATTCTTGCGTCCTCAAAAGAGACAATGTGACTGAGAGGCATAAGGCAGAGGGAAAGACCAAGGCAGGTTTTAGAGCAGGAGTGAAAGTTTATTAAAAAGCTTTAGAATAGGAACAAAAGGAAGGAAAGTATACTCGGAAGAGGGCCAAGCAGGTGACTTGAGAGTTCAAGGACATGGTTAGACCTTTGACCTGGGGTCTCATACACTGGCATACTTCTGGGGTCTTGCATCCCTTCTTTCCTGATTCTTCCCTTGGGGTGGGATGTCTGCATGCACAGTGGCCTACCAGCACTTGGGAGGTGAGCACGCACAGTGTGTTTACTGGAGTTGTACACATGCTCACTTGAGGCGTTCTTCCCTTACCAGCCAAGGGTTCCTAGAAGAAGGTCATTTACCTGTTAAACTCTGCCGTTTTGCCTCTTAGTGTGCAGGCTTGAGCCTGTTCACCCAGTTCCTGAGATCTTATCGGGAAGTTGCTGATCACCAGTTTCTGGTATTTCTATCTGTTGGGAAACTACCTTTTCTTGGCATTGTCTGCAACAAATCATTATTTTAGAGAGATGGTTAACAATGGCCTGACCATCACCTGATGGTCGCCTGACATTCCTGGTGCGGGGCCCTCTCCTGCCCTACTTATGTCTGCCTGACTACCTGCTGTAACACCATGGGGCAGTGAAACATTTGGGCAAAACTATCGTTTTTGATGACTAAGAAGGCAAAAGGTGTTCTCTAATGAACCTGTGGCACTGGGCAAGGAGATTCTGAATCCGAATGTTGATAACGTGAATAGGCTGCAATTCTCAGCATTTGAAAAAGTACCACAAGAGATAAGCTCAGAAAAGAACTGGCCAGTTTTCAAGCAAAATTGACAGGGAATGTAGCAAGCCTAGAAATTCCAGAAGCTGTCGAGTTGACGAATAAAGCTGTTTCTCATTTTCAATCAGTAAAATATAAAATTAAAAAATAACTTGCATTTGAAAGACTCACGAAAATAGCCTCAGAAAAATGACATGATCCAGGCGCAAACTCATCACAACAAAACCAACGTAGGTACTTTTCCCTGGACGTAATAACTTTTAAGTGGCCAGGAAAGTGGGCTCACTGATGCCTGATGCACCCAAAGTACTTGTAATTGAGTTTAGAGAGAATGAGATGTGCCTCACAAAGAATTACAAGTGTGGCTTTTGGTACATGGAAATGTCTGGAATCAACTGCATCAAAACCCAACAGGCTTTTGAGAGAGCTGTATTTGCAAAAGTGTTGCTAGATTAAGAGACTGACCTTGAGATGAAAAAAAGAACTCTAGGCTCCTAACTTTCTATAGGTAGGAAGTGGGTGAGAGAGCTGCTCTCCCATCCTCCAATACAGTTGGCCCTCTGTATCCACGGGTTCTGCATGGGTGGATTCAATCAACTATGGATCAAAATTATTTGAAAAAGAAAACATTAAAAATAATACAACAATAAAAAAATACAAATAAAAAACCACGGTATTGTTTCCAGAGCATCTACTATGTATTAGGTGTTATACAGAGTAACATCTATTACATAGCATTTACATTGTATTAAGTATTATAAGTAACCTAGAGATGATTTAAAGTATATAAGAGGATGTGTGCAAGTTATATACAAATCCTAGGGCATTTCTATCAGGGACTTGAGCATCCACCAATTTTGGCATCCAAAGAGAAGGCGTCCTGGAATCAATCCCCTATGGATACCGAGGAATGATTGTCCTCTTTTCGGATGTGGCCAGGAAAAATAATGGAAAAGGAAGGCTGTGCCAGAGACAGAGCTGGGACATGGAGAACAGTGGACTGGGGCATTGCTCCAAAGAACAATCCCTCCCCCGGTGGGGAAACT
Organism: Macaca nemestrina; assembly: GCF_043159975.1. NCBI lineage: Eukaryota > Metazoa > Chordata > Mammalia > Primates > Cercopithecidae > Macaca > Macaca nemestrina. The sequence goes on along the minus strand of NC_092133.1, from coordinate 116,299,853 downwards.
GGTCAATACTTTCATAGTAGGATCTCAGAATTCCTATGGCCCAGTAATCACTATATATCTTCTCAGTCTTCCCCTTTTAAAAGAAGGGCATTTACTGCTATTCCTCAACCCTATTTCACCATTGTATGTTGGGAATATAGGCTGACAGATGCCTTGTCTTTTTAGTTTATGAATATCTGAATAAAGAAGAGCCACATCTCAGTGAGGAGTACAAGATTTTGAACTTTGAGCCCCATGCCATGATTGGTTAAGGCTTGTGGTGTGTCTTGAGGGGAGGGGGAGCACGTCACATATGGGAGCAAAGTGAATAAGTACAACCTTTTTTTTTTTTTTTTCTGAGACAGAGTCTTGCTCTGTCATCCAGGCTGGAGTGCAGTGGCCCAGTCTTGGTCACTGCAACCTCCGCTTCCCAGGGTCAAACCATTCTCCTGCCTCAGCCTCTGGAGTAGCTGGGATTACAGGCGTACACCACCATACCTGGCTAATTTTTGTATTTTTAGTAGAAATGGGGTTTTGCCATGTTAGTCAGTCTGGTCTCGAACTCCTGACTTTGGGTGATTCACCCCACCTTAGCCTCCCAAAGTGCTGGGATTATAGGCATGAGCCACCATGCCCAGCCGTGAAAAATGATAATCTAAGAAAAATTGTGGATTGAACCATTGCTGCCAGTCCTTCTGTTCCTCCCTGTTATGGATTTATACCTCCATGATCTTTGCCATGAGTCTTTGCAGTACCTCTCCCAGAGTAAGCAGACTATACTTCCCTGAACCATTAAGGATGGACTTGGCTGGAATATCAGCTAATGTGACACAGGAAGAGACTCTAAATGTGTATTCATAATTTGACATGGCCCCTGCGGTCTTGTGATACATCATCAAAAACAAAACAAAACAAAACAGACATGCGTCACGTAGCCTCTGATCCTGCGATGAAAACAGAGGAAGCAGCACTGAGTCTACCTGCAACCTGGTGCTAATCCTCACCTGGCCCAGCTGAGATCGGCCAAACCCTACTGTGAATAGAAAACACAAATATTTGTATTTGTAATTTACCAAGATTTCTGGGGTTGTCAGTTATGCAGCATTATTTCCATAGTAGTCAACGAATATAATTGGTATAAGAAGTTAAAATAAGCATAAAGAACTTATACCTAGATTTATGTAATAGCTCAGCAACATTAAATCAGAAAACACTTTGAATCAACACTCTAGGCATCTTTTTTTCCTTAAAGTTTCCATATATGAATAACGTTTTAGAAATTCTGCTTTAAATAGTCCCAGTTAACCCCATTTTAGGGATGAGTAAACTGAGGCAACTCCAAGAGGTTGGTGGCTCCTTTAAGCCATAGGATCTGACTTGATTTGCCTGACTTCAACATGAGGATTTTTCTACTATATGCCTGGCTGTCTTTGAAAATTAATTTTAAGTAGCTTCTCTTTTTTCTAGGTGATAATTAAATTAAAATTCTATATAAGCATACAGAGATCAAAAGATAGAGAAAAAAATTTTTTAAATGAAAGAAAAAGAAAGGAAAGATAGAAAGAAGATATAAACTGCCAAATTCCAATGATGAAACCTGGCGGAATAACTATAAGCAAAACTGTGAGTGTCCAAATCCAGTCAGATATTTTCCCCATCAAAGGATTGACACGCAAAGCTCATGTGTCTGTGCTATTAACAGGAAACTGCTTTCAAAATACTTCAAAAACTTGTGACTGTCCACCAATAAGATTGATACTAACATCAAAGTATGCAGGACTTGAAGATCCAGCAGAATTAGACCTGGAATGAAAGGGCTTCTGGGAATAAAAGTGCAGATTACAAAACAAGTGGATTCTTTTAATGTTCAAGGGAGCTTTTTCTTGTTTAAGTTTTCCTCATTGGAGCATAATTTGAGTAGTTTCAGATGTTAATCACATCACGGAGAGGAGGGAAAAACCCTCCGGAGTATTATTTTTTCATGTGGCTCAGTGTTAACAGGCCCTTTAAACCTGGAAGAAACTCATAAGCTCCCTGGGATAGTTTTCACAAACCGTCCATAAGGCCTGCCATTCGGAATCCCGTCATCTATCCGGGCAGGATAAAGGCTTTCCATTGCTTCAATCATTGCCTCTTTTTGGTGATCAGAGACCTTAAATGTTGCAGAGCCCTCGACCCTTTCCTGTCTGTCTAGGTGGATCTGTCGTGACTACACCATTTGCTCTCACAGAGACCAGTAGGTAACCAGAATGCGCCTTTTATGTGCATGACTTCCTCAAGGAATGTTGTGGGAGAAGCATAGTAATAAAAATAAGAGAAGGAAAAACTAATAAGAAAAAGAAGTTAAATCTTCTCCCTTGGCCACCGGTACCAAATTTCCTTGCTTCGGAAAACTCCTGCTTGATTTCTGAAATATCTCAAAAGATGCCCACCTGTTAAATTGACTGACCCATTTTGTGGGTAAAAGTACTCCCCTCTTTCGTAGGACACACTGAAACACATTGCTCTGGAAGAAGTTTTGAGTCAGAGAAGGACAGTTACCCCATGGATATGGGTCTCTTTGAGGAATAAAAGCAAGATGGTTCAGGCCACTGGGCTGGCCCTTGTAGACTCAGTCTCAGTCGCCTGGGAGGGTCGCTGTAGTTTTTGAGGTTCTCTCAACAGAGACAGCCTTTGTCCAGGCTTCTTGGTCATTGATAGCCTTGGGTGGGGGGCCATGCAAAGAGAGCAGCTGTTTAGTAAGAGCATGTTTTGCTCTGGAACATTACGAGGAAAACAGCACTTACAACAAATCAAATTAGCATCAATAAAAGTCACAGATTTTTCATCAAAATTGAGATGCATATAGATATTATTGTTATTGATTAACTGATTGGCTACTCTTTTTACAACCATAGGTGAGGCAAATTCATTTTTGTCTTTTCCTAGTTTTACATTCCTCTTACTCCTTTTCTGGGAGTACTAATCTGATCCTGCACATCATGGGATAGAGACAGAGAAAAGGGAAATAGCCACAATTTTTAGAAGGAGTTGGGGTATCAGTCTTGGTGAAGTTCTTGCAGTAGACTTTCTTTAAAAGCCATGTTTAGTGTCTAAGATGTCTGAAACAAACTGACATGAACAAAATGGATATAAACACTTATTTTTGCCAATGTTGTGAAATATCTGAGTTTATTAATTAAATGAAATGTCAAAATGCTCTCAAAACCTTCAAAGCACGTCTCACATCTTTTGCATTGACTTTGACATTTTGTTTTCTCTAAACTAAGATGTGAAGTGATTATAATAACTTATGTATATCCGACAAAATGCGACCTATTACTGATACATCCGTCTGAAATTAACATGAAAATTAGATATAGGTATGTCTTATGTAGACCACTGCACATATCCTTATCGTTAGTCATTCATTTTGGGTGGCTATATTAGACTCTTTCTATTTAAAAATCAGGAAAATTGTTCTTTATCCATCATTTTAACAGATGTATTTTATATAAAATAAAACTTTCTCACTGAGAGATTTCAAACTACACAGAGGTAAATACAAAACCACCCAGTGTATGGGATTTTATTACGGCAGCATGAGGAGACAATACAAGAGTTTTCTTTTTGAATCCCTGAGAATGCTCTCACCTGCAAGCTACAGAAAGCCCAATTAAAAGGAGCTTAAACATTAAAGGCATTTTAAAAAACCTTTCTTGAGAATGTCAGAGTTTCAGGGAATTCCAGGGCGAGGTAACTCAGTGCCTCCCAGATTCATCAAGGGCTTAGGTTCTTCATCTTTTCCCTCTCCAGTTCCATTTAGATATTTCTGCCATTTGTCATGATTTTGAAGTTGCTGTCACAGTTGCCGGTGTCTTATTCAGACAACAGCTTTTGGAGGCAGAAATGAGAATATTCGTGACTTTTTCAAAGTGAGGAAATCTTTCCAACCCTCAGAAGCATATTTACACTAATGTTTTGCTGTCCAAAACTGTCTTAAGCAATGAGATTGCCATAATTAACATGCTTCAGTGAGGATTTTCCCTTAGGTAGATAGGAAGAGTAAATTCAAGAGATTATACAACATTACACTCTGTTTTCCAGACTGGAGCGCGGGTGTGCAATCTTGGTTCACTGCAACCTCTGCCTTCCGGGTTCAAGCCACTCTTGTGCCTCAGCCTCCTGAGTAGCTGGGAATACAGCTGGATGACACCACACTTGGCTAATTGTTTTATTATTAGTAGATATGGGATTTCGTCATGTTGGCCAGACAGGTCTTGAACTGCTGCCTTAAGTGATCCACCCAGCTTGGCCTCCCAAAGTGCTGGGACCAAAGTGCTGGTGACTATAGTTAATAACAATGTATTGTATTCTGGAAAATTGCTAAGAGAGTAGATTTTAAGTGCTCTCACCACAAAAAAGATAAGTATATGAGGTAACACATATGCTAATTAGCTCAATTTAACTGTTCCATAATGAATACAGATTTTAAAACAACATGTTGGTCGGGTGCAGTGGCTGCAACCTGTAATCCCAGCACTTTGGGAGGCCAAGCTGCGTGGATCACTTGAGGCAGCAGTTCAAGACCAGTCTGGCCAACATGGCGAAACCCCATCTCTACTAATAATTAAAAAATCAGCCAAGTGTGGTGTCACGCACCTGCATTCCCAGCTACTCGGGAGGCTGAGGCACAAGAATGGCTTGAACCTGGAAGGCAGAGGTTGCAGTGAGCCAAGATTGCACCACGGCACTCCAGTCTGGAAAACAGAGTGTAACTGTGTTCCCCAAAAATAAAATAAAATAAAATAAAATAAAATAAAATAAAATAAAATAACATAAAATAAAATAAAATAAAATACATGCTGTACCCAATACATTTGTACAATTTTTACTTGTCAGCTTAAATAAATAAGTAATAGATTAATCCTCAGGGCTGAGAAGTCTAGCCTTTCCCAACAGACTGTTTTAGTTACCTATTGTGACACAACCAATTACTCACATATCTCCAAATTTAACAGCTTAGAACAACAAACTTTTATTACTTCACTCAGTTTGTGACAGTTGGAATCCAGGAATTGATTATTTGCTTAGTTGTTGCTCCAGATCTTTGATGAGGTTGCAGTAAAGGTATCAGATGGGGTGGCTGTCATCTGAAGGCTTGACTGGGGCTGGAGGATCTGCTTCCGAAATGGTTCACCAGCATGGCTGTTGGCCAGGGATCTCAATTCCTTGCTGGCTGTTGGCTGAGGGGCTCAGTTCTTTGCTACCTGTTGGTTGAGGGCCACAGTTCTTTTTTTTTTTTTTTTTTTTTTTTTTGAGATGGAGTCTCTCTCTGTGCCCCAGGCTGGAGTGCAGTGGCCAGATCTCAGCTCACTGCAAGCTCCGCCCCCCGGGTTCCTGCCATTCTCCTGTCTCAGCCTCCCGAGTAGCTGGGACTACAGGTGTCCACCACCTCGCCCCGGCTAGTTTTTTTGTATTTTTTAGTAGAGACGGGGTTTCACCATGTTAGCCAGGATGGTCTCGATCTCCTGACCTCGTGATCTGCCCGTCTCGGCCTCCCAAAGTGCTGGGATTACAGGCTTGAACCACTGCGCCCGGCCGAGGGCCACGGTTCTTTGCTGTCTATTGGCTGGGGGCTACAGTTCTTTGCTACCTATTGGTTGGGTGTCTTAGTTCTTTGCTGCCTGTTGGTTGGGGGACCACAGTTTCTTGCTACTTATTGGCTGGGAGATTCAGCTCTTTGCTGACCATTGGCTGGGCTCTTCAGTTCTTTGCTGTTGGTTGGAGTCTTCAATTCTTTGCTGGCTATTGGCTGGGGGCCTCAGTTCCTTGCTGTCTATTGGCTGGGGGCCTCAGTTCTTTGCTGCCTGTTGGTTGGGTGCCTAAGTTCCTTGATAACTGTTGGCCAGGGTCTTTAGTCCTTTGCTGACTATTTGTTGGAGGCCTCAGTTCCTTGCTGCCTATTGGCTGGGGGCCTCAGTTCTTTGTTGGCTGTTGACTGGGAGCCTCAGTTCTTTGCTGCCTATTGGTTGAGTGCCTCAGTTCTTTGCTGTCTGTTGGCTGGGGGCCTCAGTTCCTTGTTGCCTATTGGCCAGAAGCCTCAGCTTTTTGCTGCCTACTGGTTGGGGGAGCCTCAGTTCTTTGCTGGCTTTTGGCTGGGGGCCACAATTCCTTGACTGTTGGCTGCAGTCTTCAGTTCCTTGCCATGTGAGCCTCTCCATAGGGCTGCTCATAACATAGCAACTAACTTCCCCTAAGGAAAGCACTACAAAAGAGATCCAGGAGGGGGCTGCACTGCCTTTCATGACTGTCACTTCCACTTGATTCATCAGAATTGAGTCACTAGAAGGCTTTGCTTCTCGAGAGCTTGTCTGGAGATTCTAGCAGGGGAGTGCAGCTACTCATACACCCTTGACCAAAGAAAGGACCTCTTCTATCAGGGAAGGTCGTCCTCTTTGATCAAGCATGCAATCCACCTCTTGAACAGAGAAGTGGTAAACAATTTGTGGACATGTTTCAGAACCACCACAATTGCCATCAGAGGAGAGTGAATAATGGTGGGGTTCTTTTAGGAAGAAGTGAAGTTGACTGATGAGGAGACACTCATTGTTTTTTCTATCTTCCATTCCTAATTTTCTAGGTTTATTTATTTTTAATTATGCACATTTGAATTTCCCCAAAATTTTCTCAATGATAGAAATAAGTGTTTTTCTACTTTAATATTTTAAGGTGTTTGATCACATAATTAGGTTTTTTTTTTCTAACACTGAAACACCTTATTATTAATGGGACATACACTTTAATGTCATTCAGTATGAGTATTTTATACATTGCTGATTTGATTTTGCATCTATGTTCCAGGGTGGGACTAGTTTCTTCTTTAGTCTTCTATTGTACTTGTCCGGTTTTGGCTTCAAGGCTATATGAGCCTTGCGAGATATTTTGGGTAGTTTCTCTTCTTTTTTGGGCTATGCCTAACTGTCTCTCTTGCTCTATGTTTTTGTTATTTTTGCTCAGCTTTTTTTGGCTAGTGGGTATCTTTTTATCTGAAAAATTTGTCTTTCTTAAGTATGGAATTTTCTTCCACTACTTTTTTCCCCCAATAACCATTTTTAGCCTTTGGCTCCACAAGGAACTCACAGTTTTCGTCCCTCTGCTTTATTTAGAGAACTGTTTTTTAGGCTTCATTCTGGTGAAAAATGCCACCATTTCTGTATGATACTAGCCTAGTACTTCTGCAACATTTTAATCAGGTATCCATTCAATAGTGTGTGGCTTATGTTGGATCCATGGCCCTGCTGACTGTAGCCTACAGTTCTTGATGGGAAGATGGTAACTTGGTTTTGTGGTGGTCCTCTGCTATATGTGATTGGAGTTAGGAAGGCTGGGCTCTGGTTTTCCCGTAAATCCAATCGTGTTTGCTTTGTGTCCTACAGAAATTGTTCGCAGTATTTGGTTTCCTGATGCTATTCTTTGTTGGTTTGTAGCACTGTTATGGATTCGTATCTGTTTTGGAATTTCAATGAGATTTGGGGAGAAAGGGTAATAAATCCACACATAGTTTTATTCAGTCTGCCATTTAGACTGAAAATCGCTTGCTGCTGCACACTGACCACATAGAACTTTACCTGTGCACAAGCGTGTCCCACAACAGTGGCACTTAGAAACCATTATTTTAAAAAATATATGTTTTGGCCGGGCGCGGTGGCTCAAGCCTGTAATCCCAGCACTTTGGGAGGCCGAGTCGGGCAGATCACGAGGTCAGGAGATTGAGAACATCCTGGCTAACACGGTGAAACCCCGTCTCTACTAAAAATACAAAAAACTAGTCGGGCGAGGTGGCGGGCGCCTGTAGTCCCAGCTACTCGGGAGGCTGAGGCAGGAGAATGGCGTAAACCCGGGGGGCGGAGCTTGCAGTGAGCTGAGATCCGGCCACTGCACTCCAGCCTGGGCGACAGAGCGAGACTCCGTCTCAAAAAAAAAAAAAAAAAAAAAAAAAAATATATATATATATATATATATGTTTTATTATGGTTTTCATTACAAAAGTAATACATGCATTTTATAGAAAACTTGTAAAATGTACAAACCTAAAAAGAAGGAAAAAAAGATGCATTGGCTAATCACCTCAATACAATTTGATTTATTTTATTTTATTTTTATTTATTTATTTATTTATTTTGAGACGGAGTCTCACGCTGTTGCCCAGGCTGGAGTGCAGTGGCGTGATCTCGGCTCACTGCAAGCTCCGCCTCCCGGGTTCCCGCCATTCTCCTGCCTCAGCCTCCTGAGTAGCTGGGACTACAGGCGCCCGCCACCGCGCCCGGCTAATTTTTTTTTTGTATTTTTAGTAGAGACGGGGTTTCACTGTGGTCTCGATCTCCTGACCTTGTGATCCGCCCGCCTCGGCCTCCCAAAGTGCTGGGATTACAGGCTTGAGCCACCGCGCCCGGCCTATTTTATTTTAATTTAATTTAATTTTATTTTATTTTATAGACGAGGTCTTGTTATGTCACCCAGGCTGATCCCAAACTCCTGGGCTCAAGGAATGTCCCAACCTCAGCTTCCTGAGTAGCCGGGATTACAGGTGAACTCCACTACACATGGCTAAAACAATTAGTTTTATCAGGCTCAGGAATTTCCTTATAGTTCTATTAAATACATATCTGTAATCCTATAGTATATATGTTTGCATATCTTTCCACTTAGCACTAAACTAGGAGCCTCTTTTAGTGTTGTTGCATATTTATAATGTACTGTCATTTTTGGAATCATAATTTCCATGGTTCTAAAATATTGGTATTTTTCCTGATTATGTCCTTTGCATGTTCTTTATAGCACATAGTCTTATTTTATACAGAGTTTTCTTCTGTATTGGTATTGTGTATTTTATAACCAAGGATGGCTCACATGTTATCTTTATATAATCCTTTCTATTACTTTCTTTGCTGTAGGGTATTTCTATGGTTGCGATGTTATTCCTTTATCACAGGCAGCTCTAATAAGGCTTTCTCTTTCATCTCAATGTTGGTGTGCCATCTTGGGTCCCTTCTTGCTTATCTGAGACCTCAGAATGTGGAGGGCTGGGCCTGCCGTTCTGGCTCTATTTGGAAGCCCGAGGCTCTGGACGGCAAGGGAGTGCTCAGGAAGTACCAGGTTAGTCGGATTTGGTGAATGAGTTCTGACCTTTCTTCTATAATTTAATGTAAAGCCCTGTGATGGGGTTACTTCCATCTAAGCAGTGGCCTTTCTTATTCCCTTAGGTAGTTTCCTCAAGCTTCAAATCCTTTCCTCAATTCAGGATGTAGCACTTCAGCTAAGAGTCACTCCCATCACTCGTGCCAGCAATCCCAGCAATCCTTCAGACGCTTCTCCCTCTTCTTTTTTTTAAATAACAGTTTTATTGTGATATAATTGACATATGACCTAGGTCATCTTTTTAAAGTGTATAATTCAGTGGGTTTTTTTCCCTATATTCACAATGTTGTGCAAGCGTTACCACTAATTATTATTATTATTATTATTATTTGAGATGGAGTCTCACTCTGTCTCCCAGGCTGGAGTACAGTGGAGTGATCTTGGCTCACTGCAACCTCCACCTCCTGAGTTCAGGTGATTCTTGTGCCCCAGCCTAGGGGCTGGGATTACAGGTACCTGCCACCACACCCAGCTAATTTTTGTATTTTTAATAGAGATGGGGTTTCACCATATTGGCCAGACTGGTCTCAAACTCCTGACCTCAATCAAGTGATCACATGCCTCGGCCTCCTAAAGTGCTGGGATTACCATCGTGAGCCACTGGGCCTGGCCACCACTACCTAATTTTAGAACATTTTCATCATCCCCAAAAGAAACTCTAGCCGTTAGCAGTTCCTCCTATTGTCTTCTCTCCTCCAGGTCCCAAGAATCTCTAATCTACTTTCTCTCTATGGATTTGCCTATTCAGGATATTTCATATAAACGGAATCATACAGGATGTGACCTTTTGTGATGGGCTTTTTTTTTTTTTTCACTTAGCATGATGTTTTCAAGTTTCACCCACGTGTAGCATGTATCAGCATTTCACCTCCTTATTTCAAATAATATTCCATTGTGTGAATATACCACATTTTGCTTATTCACCCACCAGTTAATGGGCATTTGAGTTGTTCATACACATTTTGGCTATTATGAATAATGCTGTAATATCTCAGGGTTTATTTATTTTTTAGAGATAAGTTCTCACTCTGTTGTCCAGGTTGGAGTGCAGTGGCATGGTCATAGCTTAATGCAGCCTCCAACTCCTAGGATTAAGCAATCCTCCTGCCTCAGCCTCCTGAGTAGCTGGGACTACAGGAATATGCCATCATGCCAGGCTAAATTTTAAAAAAATTTGTGTGTGGAGCGGTCTCAAATTATTGACCTCGAGCCATCCTCCCACCTCCACCTCTTGCCTGTTGGGATTACAGGCATGAGCCACCTCACCCAGCCTCAACTCAGGGGTTTAAAAGGGAAAAATTCCACGGGTTTTGCTCCAGGTGGTCTTTTATGGGAATGGAGTGGGGCAGGAGGGCAGGAAGTGGCAGAGATTTCCCTTGGCCCCACCGCTCTATCCTTCTACTCCTGCAAACGGTCTCGCCTTCTTTTTCTCTCTTCTTTGCTTTCTGTCCTGGCAAAGTGTTGTTTATGGCTGAGCTAGTTTTCTGTGCCTCACTATTGACTGCTTACAGTCCCCTCCATGTCTTCTCCTAGTCCAGAGCGACAAGCCATGGCAATGCTCTCTCTTCACTAGTGAGCACCAACCTGAGTGCAAGAGACTCTTTTTGCAGGAGTTTGCTGCTTTTCTTTCTCCATCCTCTCCTTCTCTATCCCTATTTGCCTCTCCCCAAGCTGAGTAGGATTATTGAAACTGCTTAGGAGCCTGGGCAACATAGTGAGATTCTGTCTCTACAAAAAAAAAAGAAAAAAAAAAAAAAGTAAATTAGCTCGGTGCAGTAGACTGCAATTGTAGTCCCAGCTAGTCCTCCAGAGGCTGAAGCAGGAGAATGGTTTGAGCCTGGGAGATCAAGGCTGCAGTGAACTATGATCACTCCATTGCACTCCAGCCTGGGCGACAGAGTGAGACTACCTTAAAACAACAAAAAACTCCTTAGGATTTCATCTGCTCACCTTTCTCCGTCTCATCTCCACTGCTTGGGGATGAAGAGTTAGGAGCTAATCCAAACGACTTTTTGGTTTTTCTCTCACCCTGATGCTTCTTTTCAAATACTATTATAAGAAGTTGGTCTTCTTTCTGGGTGCTGGGGTTTTGGTCCTTCTGTTTTTACCTATTTTTGCTCATTTCTTTAGTGTTAAGGGGAGGGATATTTTACAATTTGGTTTCACTCTTTCTGGGAGCATCTTCAGTGATTCTCTAGAACCTATTACAAATTATTTATTTAATTCCTATAAATGGTCCATTAAGCGAATGTAACATGATTTATTTAAGAACTCTTTCCTATTTTTAGACATTAAGTTTATTTCCAGTTTTGGCTATTATAAATAATGCTGGGAGGAACAATTTTCACAAAAGGCTTTTTTATTTTTTATTATTATTATTTTTTTTGCTTTGAGATCATTTTCTTAGGTTAAATTGCCAGATGTGTAATTACCCGACTGAAGAACAGGAGTGAAGAAAAGGATGATTTTAAAGTCCTTGAAACAGCTATGCCAAATTGTGTCCCCAAAAGATACATTTGCATACCCAACAGCATGGGGTAAATGTCCCTTGCTGATCCAAACTTTCTTTTACTAAATAAATTAACCAAGCATAGGATCATTAATAACTTCTTATTGTTAGAATTAATAGCACTGCGGGTTAGAAAGAGCATAAAATCTTTGCAATTGCCTTAAAAGGCACAGAAGTGTCACAATGCTATTCACATTTTTAAGAGACTCTATGTAAATTTTGATTGCTAGGGTTTATTTCAATTAAAAAAAGTGGAAAGACACTTGTATTCATGTGATCTTAGCAAGTTTGCATATAATTAAGCAGATTTTTTCAGAATCTTGACTTTAGCTGGGCCACTTTTTATTTTCAACAGTTTTATCAAGGTACACGAACATATTGAAATATATAATATGCTGGATGATTTAAAGTGTACACTTTGATAAATTTTGACATGTATATACATATGCGTGATGTGAAAACATCACTACAATCAAAATAATGAACATTTTCATCAGTCCCAAGTTTCCTCTTGGTCCTTTGTAATCCTTGGAGACCCTTGCTGCCTTCCCACAACTCCATCTGCTTTTTATCTCTAAAGATTAGTTTTCATTTTCTAGAGTTTTAAATAAATGAAATCACAAAATATGTACTCTTCTTCATCTAGATCCTTTCAATCAGTGTAACCGTATTGAGAGTCATCTAAATTGCTGCATTTCCAGGTTAGGGCCATTGCAAAAATGCCGCTAGGAACATTTGTGTACAAGTCTTTGTATGAATATAAACTTTCTGTTCTCTTTGGTAAATCCCTAGGAGTGACATGACTGGGTCATATGGTGGGTGTATGCTTGATATTTAAAGAAACTGCCAAACTTTTCTAAAGTGACTATGCCATGCCCCACCCCACCAGCAGGGTACAAGAGCTCCATCTCCTCCACATCCTCGCCAACACTTGGTAGGGTCAGTCTTTTTGAGTTCACACATTCTGATTCTGATGGGTGCATAGTGGCATCTCATTGTAGTTTTAATGTCGATTTCCAGCTGGGATACTTTGACATTATAGAGGTAGAATAAGACACTGTTATGTGTCTTACAGCTTAGTGCCTGTGGATATGTTACTTAATATCTGTATACCTTGGTTTACTCATCTAAAAAATAAAGGTAATGAAGACTGTACTACATAATTGAACGTAGTTGTTAAAACTAATAGACATTATGAATATGAAAATGCTTTGTAAACTACGTAAGTACTAGATATTATCATGATGGTGGTTGAATTGCTGCATGATTTTGGGAAAATCATTTCAACTTATTTGAGGATTCTTTTTCAGTTCTATAAATTGAGGGCTAAATAAGGTAACCTCTAAATTTCCTTGAAGCACAAAATGTTCTTGTTTAAAAAATATACTGATGTTCCAATATCACATATATATACACATATATGCATATATATGTGCACATACATATACACATATATGTATATGTGTGTATATACCCAGCTCTTGATCTGAGTAACAAGATGTAGTTTTTTAACTTTGCAAAAATACTTTGAACTGGCTGCAGGATATTTAGTGAAATGATTGCCTTATTTTGAGGTTTGAGAATACAGAAGATGGGTTTCTATGTAAATATTAAAATTATTTTTTCTTTGGATCAAATTACTTACAGAAACAAAAGATTTATTACTAACCACTTCCACATATAAGACACAGAAAAATAGAAATCTGTAGTAGAAGTCTAAAATTTGGAGTAGCTGAGATAATAAGAACTTACAAAGTACATTTTTTTTATGTTTAGCTCTCATTTTTTTCCACATTAAAGAGTACTTTTCCATAAATATGTTTTTATATATATATGTGCACATATATGTGTGTGTGTGTATATATGTATATATGTACACACACATATATATATAAACACATTTATGGAAAATATACTCACATGTTTTTATTCCCGTTTCCTTGAATAGCTTATAATTTGTCCACACTCCACAGGCTTTAACAATTACCTTTTAGGTAAAGAGCAATAGTAAAAAGTAGGAGGCCAATTCCTCCCCTCATATTCTCTGGCATCTAGCCAATTAAAAGTTGACAATGCCACACCATTGGTCTCCTATATCTGTTTAAAAATTTTATCTTTCCAGCTATTTATTTCACCATATTATCCTCTTTCTTTGTCCCTCTACTCTATTTCAGGGTTTGATGTTATAGTGTTTTCTCAACAGTTCTTGAATTTAAATGATGGCTCTAGTTCTTTCCCCCTCCCCGTGTTCACACCTTTTGCCCTCCCACTGCAAGTGGGTGGAGTGACTGCCACCCATTAACACTGGGCTCAGCCAGGTGATTTGCTTTGGCTAATGGGATTCTAACTGACCTGTCATAAGCAAAGTCTTGAAAAGGGTTTTCATATGTGTCTTGCTCTCTGGTGCCTCAGCCATCACATGAGAACATCTCTGGGCTTGCCTGCTGGAGGATGTGAGAAACGCAGGCAGAGTCAAGTCACCCCAGTCATGCCTAGTCCTGCCAGTCATTACCTGGATCAGAAAATGGCTAGCTGACTCCCACTTGAGCAAACTAGTCCAGCCAAGATTAGCAGAGCTGCCAAGATTAGCAGAGCCACCAAGCCAATCCTCAACATACTTCAGACACGTGAGCAATAAACACTGCCGGTTAGGGTTTGCGGTTTGTTACACAGCGTTATTGTGGCAATAGATAAGGATACATTAACTAAATTCCCACTTCTAGGCAACTTCCCGTCATGTACATCATGTTTTTAATTAAACAGAATATGAACAAATAGTAGCTAGAACAAAAAGGCATAGCCATCATTTCATCAAGCTTTGCAACAATACCAGGAATCTGCTGCTCCATTGATAGTGAATGGGAAAAAGTTTCACGCCCATGTTGTTTGACAAGGTGGACTTATTGATACTATCAGACCTGGAAGGATAAAAACCAGAGGCAGAGTTTGATGCTTTTCTGGCTGAAAAACAAATCAGGTAGGTTTCTTATAGAAAAATGGAGTTTCATTATTAGTTTGAAGTGCAGTTTGATTGTATAGTTCTTAAGCAGTGCTTCTCAACCCTAGTTGCATATTAGAAGCACTGGGGGATTGTTCTAAAAATATTCATGCCTACGCCCCATCGCAGACCAACTGAATTACCGCCTCTGGGAATGAGGCCCAGACTTATATATTGTTTAACAGCTTTCCCAGGTGTTCTAATGCACAGCCTGGGCTGGCAGATGCTATTATAAGACGAACGATTCCATTATATAGGAGATAGTTCTAAATATTTCAATCTGACCTCAAAAAGCAGGCTTGTTATCAAAAAAATAGCACTGAGTCACTTCTATGGTACAAGGCCTTTTCTTCCAACATGGGTAGAAATATATTCAAGCTAAATGTCTTGTGACCATTCTCAGCATTATCTTATACAAACAGTGCAGCACATAGTTTGACAACCTCTTCACCTTCCAAAGCTTCTCATTGACCACTGCTCTTTAGAAATCCCAGCCTCTGCTTCCCCTAAGAATCTATTAACCAGGGCTGAAACAAAGAAGAGTACAATACCTCCAGAATTCAACAGTTGAAACCAAGACTGCTACTAGGATAAGAATTCTAGCTCCAAATTCAAATAGTCCTGGGTTCAAAATCTGGCTTTTGTGATAGGTTGGTGCAAAAGTAACTGCGGCTTTTGCCATTACTTTTACTGTTTACTAATTTTAGTTTCATTATTTTCAAATGGGGATAATAATGCTCACTTATTCATGAGGCCATTGGCATATTAAATAACATAATGCAGGAAAGTGCCCTATACAGTTCTTGGCACATAGTTGCACTCAGTAAATGCTAGCTATAATAAAGATAGTAGTTGCTTTAAGACAATTATAAGGTAATTCATTCCATTATAGTTATGAGGCAGCTCTTTATTCTATTTAGACCATTATGTATTTTCTCAGAACTTCCAATGTCACTAATTTCTTTTTTTGGAGTAATATGGAATAAACTTAATCTCTCTTCTAAATGCACAAGCTTCAACTATTCCGAGAGATGTATCATGTTTTCTATTTTGGACACATTTTCTCCTTCTTTCTGCTTTCTTTTAGTAGATTACCTCTGCTTCATTGCATGCGGTCTTAAGTAAAAAGATAAGCCAAGCTTATTTGTTTGTTAGGGTAGCAAAGTACCACAGACAGGGTGGTTTAAACAATTGGAATCTGTCTTCTCACAGTTCTGGAGTCTGGAAGTCTGAGATCAAGGTGTCAGCAAGGTTGGTTTCTTGTGTGGCTTCTCTCCTTGGCTTGCAGATGGCCATTTGGATTCACATTCACCTGGCCTTCTCCTGCTGTGTGTCTCTGTGTCCAAATTTTCTCTTCTCATAAGAATACTGGTAGGATTAGGGACCACCTGAATGACCTAATTTTTAACTTAATTACTCCTTTAAAGACCCTATCTCCACATATAGTCACATTCTGAGGTTCTGGGTGTTAGGACATTAACGTAGAAACTGGGGAGGATACAATTTAGCCCATAACATCAACCTTCAGAGTCTCCTCCTAGGAGGCTGAAGATCTTAGAGCACAGTGATGAGGACAGAACATGTCAAGGGTGGATTCACAATGGCAGGGCTGTTCTAAGGGTCTTTTCCCAGGGCTACCTTGCCATGACTTCTGTCCTTCCTGACACCTAGTCCTTTTGCTTACTTTTCTTTTTCTATGAGCAACCCTCATATCATTGTGATAAATTTCCTTCTTTTTCCCTTTGAGCTAGCCAGAGTCCATTTCTGTTGTTTGCAATAAACAAAAACTCTGATGTGTAGCCTTAATCATGTTCCCCAAATGTGGGCTCTTAGGCAACTGGTGCTGGAAGCCAGCAGCCCCCCTTGGATGTCCTTGGTATAAGAACTGCCAAGTTCCCATTTGTTTAGACCTAAAAAAAACTCTAATTGTATATGCATGCATGCTAGCAGATACTCTGCTTTACAATTGCATTAAATTATTTATGTGTTTACTATTAATCTGTTCAAGGAATATGTGCTGTGAAAGTATTAGGAGAAAGTATTCCATCATTTTGATTTTTTCCTTGTTCTGTTTGTTATTGAAAACCTTTTGATACTGGTTGGCTGTGTCCCCACCTAAATCTCATCTTGAATTGTAGCTCTCATAATCCCCATGTGTTGTGGGAGAGACTCAGTGGGAGGTAATTAAATCATGGGAGTAGGTTTTTCCTGTGCTGTTCTAGTGATAGTGAATAAATCTCACGAGATTTGATGGTTTTATAAAGGGCAGTTCCCTACACTTCTCCTTGCTGCTGCCATGCGAAGAAGGACGTATTTGCTTCCCCATCCGACATGATTGTAAGTTTCCTGAGGCCTCCCCAGCCCCTTGGAACTGTGAGTCAATTAAACTTCTTTCCTTTATAAATTACTCAGTCTTGACTATGTCTTTATAAACAGTGTGAGAATGGACTAATTTGCCCTTATTAGAGACAAAGTATTTTTGTTAACTATCGTGATCTATGATAAAGATCAGAAAAAAAGTTGAATTGGAAACTGTTCTGATGAAACACAAGCACTATATATAAGACAGGTGCTGCTTGGGAATAAAAGACGACAACTGAAAGTCAAACCCATTATACTTAATTCACAGGAAACTGTTGCTGGCTCTGGCAGAGACTGCTGATTGCACTCAAGAGCCATTCTTCCTTTCTTTTATGGTATTAGGCTATTTTAGCTGGGTGCATGGCCACTCAGAATAAAGGCAACATTTCCTAGCATCTCTTGTAGGTAAAGTGTGGCCTATGAATGTGCCCTAATGGGTAGGAGATATGTAAAAGTGAGATGTGAAACTTCTAAGGTTTGCACCCTCCCTTTCCGTTTTCTTCCTTGCCATATAATCATGGGTCTTGTGAGCTGTTGTGGAATGTTGCAGACATGCAACATGCTAGAATGGCACTAGACCAAAAGAGAAGGAACATGGGCACCTGATAATTTAATGGAACAGCTTGGAAGTTTATGCAATGAGAGAAATAAGCTTCTCTCTTGTTCCAGGCTCTGTATTGTGGTTTGACCTGCAGCAGTACTTATGGCTTAATTGATATAGTCACCATTAACATGCTTCCTGCTCTTGATTAAACTTGTGATCATGCTGGAAATGGGAATATAATCAGGTAATACCCAGTGGTCCTAAGCTGTATTCTGTGTGCTTAGTGAACAAATGAACAACATGTATAATAATCAGCTCTATCACACGTTAAAAGTGAGAGAAAAGGCCTCAATTTAATGAGAAATGTTATATCATATATTTCAGTTTCAGTAAAAAAGTGCCAGCAAAGAACATCTCCAAGATTCCAAGTGACTTGCTAAAGTAGCATGTATTGGAAGTATATTTGGTTTTGTTAGTTGCTTGATTTTAACACATTAGAGCTAAAAAAAAAAAAAAAAAAAAAAAAAAAAAGAAAGAAAAAGAAAAGAAAGAAAAAAAGGAAAAAAGACCCCTTGATTTCAAATCGGAGAGGACTTTTTAAGACAATCAAACTGTGTGGAAACAGCTCTATCACTGTGTGTATGACTCTTTTTAACACCAAATCTCAAATTTCTTCCTTCTTTAGAGAAAAAATAATAATAACATCATATTGAGCATATTATAAAACCACATGCATATGCTGTTAATAGAAATTATAGAACTCTCTCTGGAGTCAAATGCAACCAAAAAACAGAAAACATTTACCCCACCTCCCAACTCAAAGCATACAAGAGTCCAGCTTTGGAGTGTATAGTAGTCTTCAATTGGAAATTTCTTCCTAGCTTCAATCCAAATACCCAGAACCATTTGTCAGAGCCATAAAACATTTTCTTCCAGTTCTGATGATTTATAATGTGAGTTAGAATTTTCTTATCTAGTAGAATAAAGATGAAAAAATAAAAGCATTTGGATATGGAAACTGATCTAATGCTTTAGCTATCCATTTTTGAGACGCATGTAGATTTTTGGTAAAAAGATTGCAAAGGTCAAAATTCCTCTTAAAATTATGTGTTTTTTTCTTTAAAAATCTCCTATATCTTTTTTTATTCTCTTCCTCTTTCTTCCTTTTCTTTCTTTCTTTTTTTCTTTTCTTTTTCTTTTTATTTTTTTTAACTACAGAGATAGAGTCTCACCATGTTGCTCAGGCTGATCTCGAACTCCTGGCCTCAAGTGATCTTCCCACCTTGGCCTCCCAAAGTGCTGGGATTACAGGCACAAGCCACTGCAGCTGGCCTAATTCTCATAAATCCTTTTTTGAAAAAAAATGTACTTACAATGGATGGTCCCTGTGTACAACGAAGTTTCAATCAAAGGATTTTACATTCCAAAATTTGAAGAAAAAATACTCTTTAAGTTACCTTTTCTCCAGGGTTTGCATTCTCAGATTCCTTAGGGTCAGGATTCTCAACTGGGGTCCATGAGTGAATTTATGGGTCCATGAGTCAACTGAAATTATAGTCCAAAATTTTGAGGGTTATATGCTTTGTTTTGTATATTTTTATACAGATCCATACTTTTCATCAAATGCACATAAGGAACTATAACCCCAAAATAGGTTAAGCGTCTATAAGGTACTGAATAATAGGTACTAAATAAGAGTATCTATTATTGGAAGTTAATATAGCATTGGAAGATTAAAGCAGCTTACTCCAATTGCAAAGACAAAAGGAGAACATCTGTTGTAACAGTCCATGGTTTTCAAAACCTTGTTATTTTTTCCTCAATTCTACAGTCTTGCCTGTCCTCTGTGATTGTGGAGCCAGAGTCTTACAAAGGCTGCTTAATGGAGAGTATAATTCAAGACTGCAGTAAGAGTTTGATGTTTACTGCATCAGTTTCCAAGTCCGGCTGTAAATATACTGTAGTTGAGAGATGGAGCACTAAAATCTGTTTGAGCTTGAAAAGACAGTGATGCATAGCCAAATACGTTGAACTGTTTGCTTGTTTAAGGAGAAATCTATTTCAAGATTTGATTACCACGAAGTCAGACAACTTTTTCATCACTAAGTCCTTTCAATTCCATATCATGTGTTTCAAATTTTGTCTGCATAACTTATTTTTGTTCTACTTTTCTGTCAAAAACAATGTGGAAATCCCAGGTTATATAATTGAGGTCTTGGAGAGGCAATATACATCTAGCCAACCAAAATAAAATGAAAGTTATTATCAGGAAACATGCTTAAGGAAGTCTATCCTTTGTTCGGTTAAGAGTGCCAACATTTGTGATCTTAGGATGAAGTCGAAAGGAAATAAAATGGGTTTTCCTTAATGTAACCATGTGCAAAATCATTCTTCACCATAACAGATGATCTGTACAAGTATTCATGCATTTTAACTATTCATGACAAGAAATCAACTTTAAATAAAATAATAATGTATTATTTGTATAATAAACCTGGAAGTAGAAATCATTCTATTCATCTTTCTTATTTGGGTTTACTATCATCCCTATGAGACAAATCAAATGAAAGCTCTCTACAAACTCTCTCTATCAGGGCAGGCGGTGAACTGTTCATTTCTTCCTCCCTCCTTTGAATCAAGTTGAGCATGCAATTCATTAGAGTAAATGGTAAAAGAGAAATTTTGCATAGCTTTGGATTTTGAAATTCACAGAAGCAGATGTTCTATCAATAAGAGGTTACTAATGTGCAGAGTTGTGAAGCTAGTGACAGAGTCCACAAGGAGATGGCCAGGTTAGCAATACTTGGAGCAATTTAGATTTCTTTGTGGAGTGGCCAGAGAGGGCAATAAGAAACTCCTCTGATAGCCACCTTACTAGCATAAGGAAAATGTTCCCCTGTGGAGTGGGAGTGTGGACAGGCTGACCGTTACTGGTCTGGCTATTTGAATAAAATCGCCACAAAAATGCTTAATAAAGAGAAAATAAATGGCATGTGGACTCTCACTGAGACTTCATGAAAACACTCAAGGAAAGAAAGAACAGAGGGCAGTCTTTCCAAAATACATGGAAGAAGTATAATGTTTTCCTAAATTTTCTGTCAATGTCAACGTTTTGGATGGAAATATGTTATTAGAAAAAAGACAAGCCCCAGTTGTCTCAGAAAGAATTTTCCCTGCAAATAATCCTGCATTCGTTTTTAATATGTAGGGTTTCTATTGCCAGTCAGTTCTGTTTTACAATTTTCAATATTATTTCTTTTTTGACCCATGAATTATTTAGAAGTGGGTTTTTAAATTTCTAAATGTATTCGTTTCATGACTATCTTTAGCAATTGATTTCATTTGTAATTTTACTGCTTTGATTTTTTACTGAGTTGCGCTTTGTAGTCAAGTATGTGATCAACTTTTATAGATATTCAATATGTGCTTGAAAATATGTATTTAATATTTTTTTGCTTGTAGCACTGTATACATACACAGTATATATATATACACACACACATATATCAATTACATCAAGCTTAGTAATTCTGCAGTTCATAATTTCTCAGTTTTTACTAAATTTTGTTCTGCTCAATGTCCTTGGAAAAACTATGTTAAAAATCTTCCACTATGACCTAAAATTATATAAAATTATTTATATTGCCAGCTGGGTGTGGTGGCTCACGCCTATAATCCCACCACTTTGGGAAGTTGAGGCGGGCGGATCACCTGAGGTCAGGAGTTCGAGATCAGCCTGGCTAATATGGTGAAACCCCATCTCTACTGAAAATACAAAAATTAGCTAGGTGTGGTGGTGCACTACTCGGGAGGCTGAGGCATGAGAATTGCTTGAACCTGGGAGACAGAAGTTGCAGTGAGCCAAGATCGTACCACTGTACTCCAGTCTGGGCAACAGAGAAAGACTGTCTCAAAAAAAAAAAAATTGTTTATATTACCTTATATTTCTGCTTGCTTTCTGCTTCATGTATTTTGAAGCTATGCTTTTAGGTGAATACAGCATCAGAATAATTTGTCTTCCTGGTGAATCTATCATTAAGTAAAGCAGCCCTTGATCCTTAATAATGCTTTTATGTCCTTAAGTCAGTTTAGTATACATCAACTTTCTTCTTGTCAACACTGATCTGGTGGTGTGATCATCACCGCTTGCCTGGCTAGAATCCATTTATTCCCCTTCCTTCCTAAACCTCAGATTTGTTTCGGTAGTCACTTCTTTCCCAAATAGCTAAGTGTCTCAGGCAAAGATTTGAGACAAATGGTGAGTCCATTATGTTTTCCACTTGTTTATTGGGCATGAGGTCCAGTCCTGGCCAAAAGGAAGTGTGCTGGTAGCTAGGTAGCCTCTGGGAAAGTTTCCTTTTTCTGAGCAAGAGCCAGGGTCTCTTATCTCCACCTGAATATTGCTATTTCTGCTATGACACTCGAAATTGCTGTGGCTGTCTTGCTACAAGCCAAAAAAATGAAATCAACATAGAGAAGGAAAGAGCTCAAGTCTTTCATGCAACCATTACCTAATTTATTTTTGTATAGCCTTTTATTTTTATGTGTAGCTTTTCTTTTGGTGCCTTGCTTAAACTGAATAAAATTGAGTTGCTTCGGACCTAAATACAGAGGGTTGTTTTTTGACCTCTTAAAAGGTGCATTTGTTCATTTGCATTCATTTGCTCTTCCATTGTCGTATTTTGCTATTTTCAACTTCCTTGCAGTTTCTTTTGCTTTCAACCTTTTGTTATACAGATTTGGTTTTATTTGCTTTTTTCCTTATAATGTTTGAAAATTATAATCTTCATTCTGCAACAGTTGCCTTTGAAAATAAGATTTTTGATGTTCAATGACATTTTTGTAAAAATGAAAATTGATGCAATCTAAATATTGGCAAGAATTAATTATGTATACAAATAATGAAATATTTATAAGCAATTGAAGTGGTAATATTGATATTCACCTGGAAAAACTTTCAAGTCATGCTGCTAGATGATAAAAGCAGTTTGTAAAACTGAATTTACAGTTGACCCTTCATGCCTTCCTTAGTCTGTTTCCATTCCCATTATATTTAGCAGAAATTCTGTTATGTTTCTGATATGTAAATGCCACCTTTTACTATTTTCCACAGCTAGTTCAGGCTTTCTCTAATTTTTATATTCCTTTAGTCATATCATTGGCCTGAGTGGTGGCATGAGAATTAGAGTTTCTATCTTTCCTGTAAGCCTTTGTTTTTATATAAATCAATGTTGTGCTTCATTCCTTCCTTCCTTCAATAAATGTTAATGACTACCTACTAAGTGCCAGATATTTAAATTTAACTGTAAGGATAGATGTTTAAGCCTACAGATTATGTAATCTGTAAACTAAACATAACAAAAGGAAGAGACTGGAAGACAGAAGTATCTGGAAAATAAACACCCAGCAGAGTAGCTTTGACCATGAATGAATAGCAGAGATAGTGTCTCATGCATGTATTTGCTGAGTTTCAACTGAATCGGTTCAGTAACCAGAAGAAAGTTCAAGGAAAGTGTAAAAGAGATTAGCAAGTCTGAAGTTATTTTTAATGTGAATCTTAGTAACTTATGAAGAAAAAGTTACACCATTTCAATACCTTGGAAACCCAATGCCTTATTTATCATCTCTTTGTGTCTCTTCTGTAAAATGTGGTAATAAACACCAACCTCCTAGGTCTAGCCTGAGCATTAAGTGAAAACTAGTAAAATGAGGTAATAATGATGTTGTTATATAATAATCTTGCATATGACATATATAATAATTATATATTAGATGTGTCAGACACTGTTGTACTTACTTTTTATATGTTAAGTTCTTTTATCCTCATGACGCCCTATGAAGTAGGTGTAATTATTCTTATTTTGCAGATGAGGTTTTGAGGTTCACTCTAGACATTTCTTTTAAGAGATAAAAATGTTTTTCTAGAAATTTCAAAGACATCAATGGTAGTAATTATACAGAAAAAATGGAAATTATCCTTTATAGAGCAAAAATCACTTTTGTTCATTTAAGAGCATAAAAATGTGTCTGGACATTTATTCTGACCAATTAAGTTTCATTGAAATTAAAATTAAATTTATGCAGATGATAATTACACATGGAGGAACTTAATTTACTTTGAAATATTTTCAGCTTTATCACGAAGTGAGGTGTAAGCATGAGAATGTTTGACTTTTCAAAGATCCAACATGAGAGAAGGGTATTCACGTTCCTACAAATTTAGTGATTACAGTAAGTTAAGAGAGAAGATGGCTGCAGAGCAGCTATTCATGCTTTTAATACACAGAGCTGGTGCTTTTCTTTCAGGCAGATGTGGGATACAACCGGGCTGACATTCACGCCCTGAGAATGTTGTCTAACCTGCCATGGTTTGCTACATGTTAACCTTGTTCTGATTATGTGCCTATTAAGTCACCCAAACCAGAAGAGAATGTAACAGGGTCCTTTTCTGCTCAGACTACCTGAGGCAGGCATTTTACTGGCTTCCTGCACATTTACCCCATTGAGTATCAGCCCTGTGGGTTGGATGAGATGGAGCCCGCCATGTTCCAGTCAACACATGACCCAAGGAAGTCAGCATAAATCCATCTCCTTACCAGTGCCTGGTTCTTCAGGGATGAACACATCTAGGATCAGTCAATCCGCATGGTAATGACCTGAGTCAGTTCAATCAGCGTGAAGCCCAGACAGTTTGCTTTGTGGTTGGAGGAAGAGGAACTCCTCTGAACAGTGGGATGTGAGGATATGAGATTTGGAGTTGCTACAGCCATTTTGCAACCATGAGGGAAGCCAGCTGAAAATGAAGCCAACGTACAGAGGAGGGCACGGCCAAGATAATTTCAGACACATAGAATTCAAAACTCGATCAAACTTTACCTAAAGATCACTCTATCTTTAAACTTTTTGTTTACATGAACCAACAAATTCCCATTATTTAAAAAGCCATTTTGGCTGGGCATGGTGGCTCACGCCTATAATTCCAGCACTTTGGGAGGCCAAGGCCAGTGGATCACCTGAGGTCAGGAGTTCTAGACCAGCCTGGCCAATATGGTGAAACCCTGTCTCTACTAAAAATACCAAAATTAGCCAGGTATGGTGGCACATGCCTGTAATCCCAGCCACTCAGGAGGCTGTGGCAGGAGAATTGCTTGAAACTTGGGAGACAGAGGTTACAGAGAGCCGAGATCGTGCCACTGCACTCCAGCCTAGGCGACAGAGGAAGGCTCTGTCTTAAAAAAAAAAAAAAAAAAAAAAAAAAAAAAAAAAAAGTAGCCATTTGAGCTAAGGTTTTGCTATTTGCAATCAAAAACATTTAGTCAATGCTGATTATGGAGCCAGGCACCAGGCCAGCAGAGAAATACTGTATGTGAAATCCAGGGCTGGTTGTTTAGCCAAATGGTAACATGGTCAGGAATAACTTGGATTTTATTAATGCAGTTGATTAACAGCTTCCTGATGTCTTTTATGTCTACCCACACTGCAGTGTCTTTCTCACTTTTGATGTGGTCCCTGCACCTCCCAGTCCCTTCTTTTTGTTCTTCTTTGGTGATCTGGCTGGACATCATTTCACGGTTCTCTATTCGCCTTTCAGAACTTTGCACAGTTCTGCCTTGCCAGTTTGGCACCCTGTTCCCTGTCCTGCACTTCCCATACAGTTTGTTCACCTGCCAACATTGTTTGTTTAAAGAGTATCCATCTCTTCTGGATGGCTTTCTTCCCATTAGGTTTCCAAAATATGTATGTATTTATTTATTTATTTCGCCAGTGCCCTAAAGTTACTGAAATTTGCTTTCCTGGAACAAATTATTTTTTCCTCATCAGTTTCTTTCCTTTTCCTTAGGAAAAGAATGCTGTGCCTTTTTTTCCCCTTAGTATATTACTTTCACAGAAGGTTCAATCCTCTTTTAGTTCTCTGTTAATTCTGCCGTTATTGAAAATGGAGTTAGAAAGGATCTTTGTCTTTATGATGTATTTTGTAAAAAGTAATTATCTCCAGTGTACTTAAAAATCAATTTCACAGTTGGTGGCTGACCCATTTTCTTCAGCAAATTTCAGGGTAGCTAGAAACTGTCTGAACATACCACACTGGGGTGTTAGGACACTCGTCCTCGTGTAATTTTGGGTGGGATGTATTAAAATAAAGCAGGAGTAAATATACATTTGTATTGTTTGCTTATCTTAAAGTCCCCATAATAAAAATTTTGAAGATAAAAAATTAAATTATTACCCAGGAGCAAAAACAATTACTTTCGTTTCTTGCAACTCTCCCTGTTCCCAAAACACACTCACATACTGATGTTATTTTCTTGTGATCTTGGGAAGAAAAATCACAGAAGTTTAAGAGGTGGCTGCAAAGTTCTTCCAAGAGGAAAGAAATGTATTTTAAGTAAAAACAACTTAAGGACTATTTTGATTATGGAAACACAAGCCCTTGGATTTGTCCTATATATATGTGTCCCCCACCCAACCACTCCCCATATACACATCTCTTTACAACATGAGTTTGTAGCCCCCTATCAAGTGGAGACCTTGTGAGTTGCTTTGACAGATGGAATGCAGCAGAAGAAATGATGTACCAATTGTCCCTAGGCTTCAAGGATCCCTACATGCTTTTGGGTGTTCTCTTGAAACTGAGTGCAACCTCCATAAGCCTGGGCTTGCCTCCTGGAATGTGCGTGGAGCACATTCAGATCAGCCCAGCTGTCCCAGCTGAGGCCCCAGACAAGTGAAAGCCCGGCCAAAACATCAAAGTCAACCTATAGGTGACAGCAGATGCATGCAGGCCCCCACCTGAGCCCAGTCCAAATTGCTGACCAGTGGAATCATGAGCTCAACAAATGACTGTTGGCAATGGCTTGTTAAGCAGCAAAAGCGAATAGATACAGAAGTATTTAAATTTCTGAGGATAGCATCTGGGGGTGGGGTGGTGGTTCTGGAAATGGGGGGAAGTCATGGGAGAGGAAATTGGATGGTGAGAAAGAAGGAGCCCAAGGCCAGTGATGCCGGTGAGAGGTTCTCGGTTTTGAGAACAGCTGGGAGACAGAACATAGGTGTGGGTTTACAGAGTAAAGCTTTCTTCAGTCCTGTCCTCATTCATGGATCATCATTCAACATCTCCTACTTCTATTTGCCTGAGGCCAGTGGTATTTTTCAGAAATCAAAGAAAAAGGGTTGCGTTACATGCCTGAGATTACAAGGGCATGAAAGAAGAAGGAAACAGGAACACTTGCAAGAGGTGAGACTAGAGAGACCTGAACAGGTAGATGATCCGCCAATCATCAGGATCATGAGGTAACGTGGAAAAACAGGTCCCACTCAAGAATTCCTGGAAATACTGGAAGAATGTTGAGTTTTCCCCTCTCTGTGTGTTCAAGCTGATTTTATCGAAATCTTAGTGGATAAGATCACCCCCACCACGCAGAGAACGCTCATTGACAAGGAGCTGACATCAGGTTATCCAGAACTTCTAACCTTCATACATAATGTTTTGTCTTTTCATCTGTTTCCCAGTGGTTGCCAGAGAAAATGTGCGACCCACTGGTTTGGCTCTGACATCAGTAACAAGCCATTTTCATTGCTAATTTTCCTTTTAATAAATCAGGAATGAAAGGAGAAATCATTTACAACAACTAAGGCGAAAAGCCACACAACAGACAAGCAAGTGTGATGTGAAAACTAAGCCCCAGGCCTTATTCGAAGTGACGGGATCAACACAGACAAGATGTGGAAACGGGACAGTCCAGCATATTCACGGAAGAGAAACCGTTTAGTTTGGCTGATTGAAATAGGCAATATTTTGAAATACCATATGATGTATTTTTTTTTCTCTTTAGTATTTCCAGGGTCGGGTTTGTTTGTTAGTTTGGTTAGTTGGTTGTTTTTAAAGCTTTGCAGCCTCCCCTCTATTTAAGCCAGGATGCTCGCAGAAGATAATTTTCTGCAGGGAAAGGGAGACAAAATGCCACCCAGAACAAAAAAGTCCTTGCTCAGCTTTGAGTTTCCAACTAGATTTTCAAAATAAACTCTGCAAATAAATAATCATCTCCAAAATTAGGCTTTCAAGCAGGAGTCGATGGTTTTCTCAGACCTCTAAGAGCAGGTTTTATATAAAGAAAGGAGGATTGGAGGATTGAGATCAGAAAAAAATGGAGAATTCGATTCCAAAAAAGCTCCTGCTACACAGAGGAGAGTAAAACTCCCCTGTGCTGGGAGGACAGCTTGGAAGTGCAAGAAGAGAAGGGAAGGAGGTTGCTTGGAGAGCTTGGCTTACTTTGAAGGAAATAAAAGTTATTAAAGTCAGCCTAGAGGGGTTTATGCCCCTCAGGGAAGGTCCAGTTTCTGCAAGGCACCATGTCTGGCCCAGCTAAGGGAGATTTCTAAGCCGGTGAGCTTAGGGCAGCCTTGAAAGAGCCCATGCATGATTTTGTGGTACAGGGAAAGCAGCCAGCAGCTGCCAGTCTCCTGGGAGAGCCCAGCAGAGCTGAGACGACCCAGACACCAGACAGGGCCAGGGGTTCTAAGGAGAGGCCAGAGGTGGAGGCTTCTTGACTAGGATCCACGAGAGACTCCGTGCATCAGCACAGGTGCCGGCCTGCCCTGTGACCAGGACATTCAAAGCTACTCACAGCAAGACAAAAAGGAGGCAGGCTGGGGATAAAGGAACAAAAAGGGGCGTGTAACTTTCCTGGAGATTCCCACACGTCTTCCCAGAACTCAGCTCACAGGCGCCCAGGAGGGCAGAAGGGAAGGAAGGGGAGAACACTTGAGAAGGGGGAACAACTTTGAGAGATGTAGCAGTGAACCAAGAGGAGCTATTTTTAATCAAAAGAGGCTAGACACTTCTAATTGGCAAAGTCAAGCTTTTCACCCATCAGTGGAAAGACATGTAAAAATTAAAGGAAGTTACGTAAATTTTTTCACATCTGAGTCAACATATGTGATTTTTTTTTTTTTTTGGACCAGACTACATGTAGAATATATTTGAAGGAGAATAGTGGGAGGTAAGAACGGGGAGGTAGATTGAAATTAGAATGAATTGAATTGAGGAAAGGGAAATCGAAGACATTCATATCAATTTCCTTTGATTGCCTCTGAATAGATTGGCCAGGACTACATCTGAAGAACTAAGAATAAATTGAAGGTTTTCTAGTGCTTATAAGGCATTCCTCATTCCTTCTCTGAAGCCTCAGTTCTCTGCTGAAAGGGTATAAATAAAAACAATCTCCTTTCCAAGGAAATTATTAACAATATTATCCAAAAAAACGGAAAACTGAGAGGCCAAGGAGGGAGGACTCCTTGAGCCCAGGAGTTCGAGACCAGCCTGGGCAACATAGCGAGACCTCATCTCTACTAAAAATAAACAAATTTACCTGGGTGAGATGGTGCACGCCTGTGATCCCAGCTACTCAAGAGGCTGAGGTGGAAGGATTGCTTGAGCCTGGGAGGTCAGGGTTGCAGTGAGCCATGATCACACCACTGCACTCCAGCCTGGGTGGAAAAAAAAAAAAAAAAAAAAAAAAAAAGAAAGAAAAGAAAGGGAAACCTCATATAGGCACAGTGCAAGAAAAGTCGGGCTCCTATAGGCCCATGAGCAGATTCTGCATTAGAAATCCAAGCAGACCAGCCACACATCTTGGTTAAAGCACATCTGTCTCCAACATCTGTCTTGCACATTCATGACACTCATAGGCAGAAAAGCAAAGACCCTCCTTTCCTTTACACCTTCAAGTTTGTTGTTTTAGCTCATAATTAGTTCCGTTTAAGAGAATAATCTAAATAAATTGACCTCACAGATTACAATGCATTAGCTTGTCTTCTGTTTTAAATCAGCATTAGCAGCTGTTTATTGCTTCAAACAGGACAAAATAATCAAGGTGATCCCTTAATGTTTTACGCCTTGCAGTTGAAGATTAGGAACGATCATCGAAGCTCGAAAAAGCAACACATCTCCTTCAAAGCAAAACCTGGTGCTAACCGTGAGATTCTCCCCATGTGTGCACAACATTTAAAGCAAGATGAGGTTCGGCTGGAGCTACAGTTTCTCTGCAAATGAAGGGAGGGGTTATAGAGAGAGAGGGGAAGACTATGCAGAAGCAGACAGTGGCATTTGCAAGCAGTCAAAGAACCAGTCTCGCCATCTTCACGGGCCTGTTTGTGAGTATGAATTACATCCACAATGCAAATTGAGCAGATTGTCATGGCAGCATCCCACCCAAGAAATCTTTCTCACAGTTCAAACACAACGTTTTCAGAGGTCTTCTGCCCCTTTTTCTCTCTAAAAGGGCTTAATTGCACACAGCAGTTGCAGAAAACTGACATTTGCCTTTTAGCACAATCTAAACATCACACAGTAGAACTTAAGAGAGTTAGTGTCATTTTTTAGGTCATCTTGGCACTCATAAGTGGCACAGTTACACCACCTTACTGGCATTTCAAATGCATGACTATACCTCCTCAAATGCCTAATTTGCCAACTTCTTACACAGCGAAGAGATAACTGTCTGCAAGCCAGGAAAAGAGGCCTCCCCAGAAACCAACCTGCTGGCCCCATGATCTTGGACTTCCAGCCTCCAGAACTGTGAGAAAATACATTGCTGTGGTTTAAGCCACCCAGTCTGTGGTTAACTTTTACGACAGCTCTAGCAGACAAATACAGCTGCCATATTTAAAATGTGGGAGATTGGCTATGAAAAAATATGTATTTCTACTGAATAACTGCAAGATCTGGCAATGGTTGTCCAGCAGTGAGTAGTAATTGTCTGTATTCTCCAGTTCTCCATAGTCTCCACCCATCCCTTTTGTCTCCCAGATATGGAGGCTAAAAGTCAATTGGCAATTGTATCAGTATTATTATTATTTTTTAATCTAGCTATTTTCTCTCATTTAGATTACTTGCCTGGTGCTTACAGACATTTAGGTTTGAAATTGCTCATGTAACTAATCTAATGGCAAACAACAGCTTTTTCTTTTTCTTCCCAATAGTGAGAAAGGAGTTGCATTGAACTATCCATACTCCTTTGTCTGAACTTCCTTTCTGATGTATGTATAGTCTTCCTCAGTGGAAAAGCCAACCAGCTATAGAGTCTTCAAGTCTATAAGAACCACACTGATATGCACGAATGTATCTTTCAATCATGAAAATAAATTAGGATATAACTCTAAATTGTAACTACAAATCTTAACTCTGAACATCATGGGGCAATTATGTAATTTATAAAAGATGTCTTTTATCAGCTAATAAATCAGAGTGGAATGAACTGGCAAAAGAAAAGCTTCCTTTTGTCTTGACAGATGCAAATAAAGAATAAGTCACTTTTACTTGAAAATTTGAAAATAATGGGTTGAGAGTATAAGGATTCCATCTGTTACACGATTTCAAGTCAGCCATGACAATTATACATCAGAAACATATTGAAATATCAACTTTATATCTTGCATTTATAGAAATTGAAGCATAAAATATTTTAAGAGCCAGAAAATGTAATAACCATTTGTCAGAGAAAATGGAAGTAGAAGCTGGAAACATGGAGATTAGAGTGGAGGGAAAAAAAGAAGAGAAACAAATGTTGGAATGAGGGGAAATTAATGTAACAATCAGAGCATAAAGAAATAGCACAAAGGAGAAAAACATAATGCTTTAAGAGAGAACAGAAGTCTAGAAAACTGTCCTATATTTACTTATTGTTTGGCACAGTTTGGTTGAGAGTGTACTTCTGTTAGATTTACTCAGGCAAAATATATAAAGAGACTTAGTAAATCACAATATTTTTCATCTTAGGCATCTACGATGGAGTAAACAAATAAATGGGCCCAAATCATTCTTTCCTTCTCAAAACAACACTGTACGAAGCAATCTTTTAATGATCTTCGGAATTGTTACATCACTTGTGTGTTTTCTATACTCCTGAGGTAGAATTCAGCTGCTTGTAATGGACAAAAACCAAATAAGGAAACAGTCAGAATTTACACATGGGCCACTTCAGCACGTTTCAGTTATGCTGCAGCATTAGTATTTGTGGGTTAAGGCTATTGCAAATACATATTTTGTAGATTAAGAATATTTTTATG
Organism: Macaca nemestrina; assembly: GCF_043159975.1. Classification (NCBI taxonomy): domain Eukaryota; kingdom Metazoa; phylum Chordata; class Mammalia; order Primates; family Cercopithecidae; genus Macaca; species Macaca nemestrina. The sequence continues at coordinate 116,268,215 of NC_092133.1, read as the reverse complement.
GTGTTTCAGATGTTGAAGCTATTTTTCTTATATTTCCAAAAAGTGTGTTGTGTATTCCATTTGTAAACTGAGAACTTCTCTTTTAAAATTAGTGCTAGAAAGTAGGAACAATGTCTGGTTTAGAAGTTTCCAAATGATAAAAAGATAAAATTAATCGATAATGGTTTCCCTTTAAAAAGCAGAAATTCATGTTCACTGTGAAATAGATCAGAAAACACACAGATGAGCAAAAGAGGAAACAAAAATCATTTTTATTTCAGTGTTCAGGAATACGTGTGGATAACTCAGCTCTTTCTTTCATTGTAACTATTTAGCTATGTGTATATAATTTTTTAAATGTGCTCATACTGTATATACTATGTCAGAACCTGATTTTCAATTTAACGATATATTCTGAAATGCGTTTTATGTCATTAGCTATTTTATTATCCTATAATGTTTTCATTGCGTGATTGAACCATAATTGAAATAAAGCAATGGTGTGTTGAGCATCATTGTAGATAAATCCTTGGACATAGCACAAAGGTATACAAAATTGTACCACTTTGGGTATGCATTGCCAAATTCACCTTGCAAAATGATTGTGCCCATTTAAGTAGGCCCTAGTCAGATCTGAGAGTGTCTGTTTTATCAGTTCTCCTGTATTTTAAATGATATAATGAGTACAAAATACCTAATACGATGCTTGCATACAGTAGCGTCTTATAAAAGTTAGTTTCCTTTCGACTCCATTCTCACTTAGAGAGAGAGTTCCACTGTTTACGCTTAAGTTCATGGGGACCATTGGTTTCTGGGGCCATTTAATGAATGTGAAGCAGTGAGGCTCTTAAATAAGTGGGTGTCCTTGTTGTTTTCACTGAGTTACAGGAATGGACATAGACTATTCCATTCCCAAATCTTCATGGAACGAGATTAAATGCTTTAAATTATCTGGACTGGAGAAGTTTCTTTATTTTTGCTAACCCAATCCCACTAGGTAAAAGAAGAAGGATGGATTTACTTACAGCTCTGGTCATCATCTGTTTATCAACAACTGAGATACTTACTCTCCTGAGTAGCAATAAATTTTCTAAATATTTTTAATTATAGTCTCTCAGTTCCATGCAAATGCCTTAGGGATGTATAATGGTAACATCAAACTCTATCAAAAATAACAGATTTTTCAATGCCATGGCCTACGAAAACTATCCTTGCATTCACTTTCAGAAGCTAGAAAAGTTTTTGTAAGAAACAAGTCATTTTCAGTACAAGTCATCTTGATATTAGCAAAAGAACATTGACTGCAAAAAGCAGAAGGATCAAAGCAAGGATTTCTAGGAGGAAACCTTGCAAACTAAAGAGACTAGAACATCAAAGAATATCTGCTTAAAATTCTTTCCACCTTAAACCCCTCTCAAACCGTAGCAGCCATCAGTTATTAAGAGAGCATACTGTATTCCCTCAATGTCCTGGGCGGGGGAATAAAGTCTAAAAAAGAACCTTGTCCCCCAAAACTTACAAAGAATTAAGACTGTCAGCCATAAATAGCACAAAATAAATATAACAAAAAAATCCCTCATACAAAAATGAATGAAAAAGAAAAAGAGTACTCACACAGTATGGGGTAGCAAAACAATGGAGCGATCATCCATACCTGTGTTCCCTGAAAGCTGGGGGTGTTTCCACTGGCTTTGACATTTTTCTAGCAAGACCAGAGTTTTCTGTGATGCCATTTCACAACAATAAGCCAAAAATGGACCTTTAATTTCAACTTCTCATTTGTTTACTCTGAAATTACTACATTTCTGGTGTTTAAGAATTAAAAAAAAAAAAATCCTACTTAGAAATATACAAGACAATCTTCATGCTAATTTTCTCTGTTTCCAAGTGCTTAGTCTATTTTAAAACGGCACTGTTACCTTTCTTTTATGCATTTATTAACCATAAAAACAGAAGCCCCAAGTTTTGCTCCAAGCGAGCACATGGTAAAGAAACGACCCTTCCTTTCCAACATTCATACGGTTCTTTTTGTTGTTTTACCTGCTGTGTTTCTCACTCCCGGGACCACTACTGATTCAAGAACATTTTAAAATCTGAGAACAATGGTAGAAATTTCCTCTAATAATATTACAACAGCAATGTGTTTATTCTTTTCCTGTCGCTGTCATAATCCAAGGCTTCTAGAAGTATTTTTAATGCCTAATGAAACAAAGCTAAACAGTGACTTTAACATTAGAAATCTCTGCTGTTGAAAATTAAGGGATTTCCTCTATTATTTACATTTCAATTTTTAGTTTGCATTAATACCATGTTCTTGTTCTTCTCATTATCCTTTTTTAGAACCTCCTTTGAAAAGTCATGACAATGAATTAGTGTTTTATTAAACCTTAACATTCTCAGAAGGGCTTTATCTTTTTATCGGAGTATCTATCCCTCATATGATTTTCATCCTGTACAGGCTTTTCATTTCATACAAATAATTTACATTTAATTCAATTAAGTTTATGATCTTTAAATGATGACACACATATCCAGTATCTAATATTTTTCAATAAAACCTCCTTGATTGCTTTTTTAAAGCATTAACTGAGATTGTCAGTTTATGGTGCTGATGAATACAAAGCAATTTTTCTGGCAAGTGTTACAATACTAGGGACAGTGAGTTCCCAAACATTTCAGCACACCGAGCTTACATATGTGATTCTTCTAAGTGGGTTCTAATGTTTCTATAACCTGATAAAATGCCATTATTTTTTTGTAGCCACTTTTTAAAAAGTACTTTGTGTGCTGAAAACAAGTTCAGAAATTCAAAGCAATTTTATGTGAAGTCGTATTATCCTTACATCAGTATCAATTAATTTCTTTCAAGAAAATGTTGGTAAATCTCTGTGAGAAATAAAACATATAATTGTTTATGCTCTGTAAGTCCAAGTGTAAAACAACAAAACTCATTGCTTATGTTCTTGTGATTTGCATGATCTGGTACAGTGACAGTTACACGTTGTGCTTTCAGATGTTTGCTAGTATTTAGGAGAAATTTGGGATGACCTTAGGATGATCTCTGTAAGTCCAGCTGCTTGACGCTAAATTCTATTTAATAACAGTTTGTGAAATCAGCACATCTCCTCGGAACTCTCCCGTGGGTTGCAAGTGATCAAACAGACAAAGCCGTAATGACAGGACAGTTAGATTGGTTTAGCAGAAAGGGAGCTGTAGAGACGTTCATGAACAACCATGAAACTGCACATTGGGAGGGTCATATCCTTTATTACAATCACCACAAATACAAAAGCCTCACTGAACTCTATATATACTGTATACGTATATTCTCAAATTCTTAGAAACTTATCAGAGGTTTATTGGCTTTCCATCTTACTACATGTCATATCCCTAAAACATTAAATGGAAACAAAAGTCTCCAGGCAATTTTCAGATGAAAAACATTCTGTGCATTTTTGATTTATGCGTTTTCATTTCGACGGTTGAAAGGGTTTGCTTATAAATGTTTCCCAAGGTAGGCTTCCTGGCCATGGGAGTGACATGTCCTGTGTCATGTAGAATTTGATGGCTTGTAATGTCCATTTAAATTTCAAGTGTATCTGGCCTTCTCTGTAGCAAGAGCCAGCCTGCGGATATTGGATATACAACCAGCTGCAGCTTCCTGGAGATCCTGGTCAGGGGACCCAACCATATCCAGCAGAAGCTGTCACACACAAGGAGGAGGAGAAGAGACACAAGAATAAAAACATTAATCTAAAGACATAAAGTTAGGCTATGAAAATAATTTTCAGTAGTAAATATTTTTTAAAGCCTCCAAAAAAGCATAAGAAATTCCATTTAAGCAAATGTGAATATAAACAGTGCTTAATCAGATGCAGGAATTCCTCATGCACTTCTTACCTTTCTGGAGCTGAATTAGACTCCTTCCTCCCCACTTTCTCTGGGTATCTAACTGCTATTTTGAGGTTCTGCTTCTGAAATTTTTCTTGCATCCTTTCTGGCTTTTCCATCTCTCAGAACAAGCCAACAGCACACCATGCTTAGACTAGCAGGGCATCTGATGAGATTCATCTCTCTGAGTCCCAATCCACCTGATCATGTCATAACCTCATTATATCAGTCACTTAGTAGGGACTTTCAGTGACTTCCAGTGCCAACTAACTAGAGCGGATCTATTAACTGGTCCTTGAAGGGTTTGTGCACTCTGACCTCAATGCATTTCCAGCTACTCATCTTTCTCCTCTTCTCCAAGATCACACTCTCCTACTTCTCTTGACTTTATTGATGCTATCCCCCATCTAAAATGCCTTCCCATCCCCTTCTCTGGCTTGGTAAGTTTTACCCATCTTTCAAAACAGACCTAGCCAACTTTTCCACGAAGCCTCCAAGATTTCCATCAAACTAAATGCCATTTATTCCTCATCAGGCTCTCAGTAGCAGTTTACTCAAATGTCTGTCGCTATATGTATTTTTTCCTTTTCATAAGATAATTGGCTTAATGCTTTCTGTCCTTCTTTAGATTCTAAGTGCTTAAAAAATGTACAGTATCTAATGCATAGAAGACAAATGAATTAGAACATTTAATATCTAGAAATTATGATTCTAATTAATGGTCTTGGTAAAAGAGTTTTTAAAAGTAAATTTGAATCACATATTTTTCTACCCCATAGCATTTGAGTGCAAATGTAGATCATGCCAAAATATGAGGATGATTTGATAAGCAAAGAAATCTTATAAAGAAAAATACTGTGAGATGTTTTACATATACCAGGCTTAGGGTGTGGCTTTTACTCTATAGGTAACAAAAAGAAGTTATTTAAGCACTTTAATCAGGGGAGTGACAAGGTCATATTTGTATTTTAGAAAGGTAACATTTACAGCAAATTACAGAATATAGACTGTAGGGAAAAGAGGTGGAAGTACTGTATTACTTCATGTAGAGGTGACAGGATGGAATAAAAGGTAAGGATAGTGAGGAAGGAACATATTCAAGGGATATTTGGGATGAAATAACTTCAATAAATGGCCCCAGAACAACTGCTTCTCCAAATAGAAGAAAATTAAAACGGTAATCTGACATTACACATAAATATCAATTCCAGATGGATTAATGATGCTGTAGGACTCTCTTCTCAGTTCAGCTAAAGACAGGGTCCTTTTTACAAGGCCATGAAAAATTAGGCTCACAGACAATTTGAAGGGGGAGAAAAATGGAATTTATTGGGCAAAATGGGGGAAAGGGAAACAGGGACTCTCCGCAAAGCCAGAGTCCTTGTGGGTGTGCTTCCTGCCTCGCAGATTGAATCCCAGGTATCACCTGGGATGAGGAGGGCCAGGCTCCTGCCTGCTGCAAACATCACGTACTTCTGTGGCTCCACCTCAGTGCACATTCCTCCACCCCAGTGCCCATTTCTCCCAGTGTGCATTCCTCCACCCCAGTGCACATTTCTCCCAGTGTGCATTCCTCCACCCCAGTGCACATTCCTCCCAGTGCACACTCCTCCACCCCAGTGCACATTCCTCCCAGTGCGCATTCCTCCCAGTGAACATTCCTCCCAGTGTGCATTCCTCCACCCCAGTGCCCATTCCTCCCAGTGCACACTCCTCCACCCCAGTGCACATTCCTCCCAGTGCACACTCCTCCACCCCAGTGCACATTCCTCCCAGTGCACATTCCTCCCAGTGAACATTCCTCCCAGTGTGCATTCCTCCACCCCAGTGCACATTCCTCCCATTGTACATTCCTCCCAGTACACTTTCCTTCCAGTGCGCATTCCTCCCAGTGTGCATTCCTCCACCGCGGTGCACATTCCTCCACCCCGGTGCGCATTCCTCCACCCCGGTGCGCATTCCTCCCAGTGCGCATTTCTCCCAGTGCGCATTCCTCCACCCCAGTGCGCATTCCTCCCAGTGCGCATTCCTCCCAGTGCACATTCCTCCACCCCAGTGCGCATTCCTCCACCCCAGTGCGCATTCCTCCCAGTGCACATTCCTCCCAGTGCACATTCCTCCCAGTGCGCATTCCTCCACCCAGTGCACATTCCTCCACCCCGGTGCACATTCCTCTACCCCAGTGTGCATTCCTCCCAGTGCGCATTCCTCCCAGTGTGCATTCCTCCACCCAGTGCACATTCCTCCACCCCGGTACACATTCCTCTACCCCAGTGCGCATTCCTTCACCCCAGTGCGCATTCCTCCCAGTGTGCATTCCTCCCAGTGTGCATTCCTCCACTCAGTGCACATTCCTCCACCCCAGTGCACATTCCTCTACCCCGGTGCACATTCCTCCCAGTGCGCATTCCTCCACCCAGTGCACATTCCTCCACCCCGGTGCACATTCCTCTACCCCGGTGCGCATTCCTCCCAGTGTGCATTCCTCCACCCAGTGCACATTCCTCCACCCCGGTGCACATTCCTCCCAGTGCACAGGCTGTTTGAAGTTTCTCTGGGGACCCCTTTCCACCTGGCTGTCTCAGTGAGATTCAATAAGAAAGGGACAATGCAAAGCATTTAGAAGGTTGTATATGAGAATATCATGTTCAAATTGGGGGACTGAAGGATGTCTGTCCTCTCAGTTCCTTGACCTCCCATTGTCACTGATCTTCACACTTCAACCTTCCACCTTCAGGGTCTCACCTGGGCCCTGATTTTTCATCACTGTCAACAGTCTGACCTCCAAACTCTCTGACCACAATGTCTCCTCCCACAATTTGGCTATGCAACCATCTTACTTGTTTATTCTCATCATGATCTCTTGTCCATAGGCTCACATACTTTTTCTTTAACCGTCTTCTGTCTTTGCTTCCTCCATAACCGGCTTAGATTGCATAGTCCATCTTTTGGATCATTCTCTTATCAGTTTCTTAAACCTCCTTATAACATCCCTCCAGGAAAACCATTAACTGTCCATAAATCCAACTCTGTTCTTCCCTGTGCCTTCACCAATAACTGAGTCCTGTGGGAGACCATATGTCAACAAGGCAAATCAATCCACTATCAGTTCAACCTCAACTGGATTCTCATTCACTGCCCAGCAATAGAAATTTGTGTCCCTCTCATTAGGTTACTTTCCCTTTTCAATGCCTATTTTAAATCTTCCTTCTTCTTCAATCTCCAGTTCTTCCTTTTAACCACCACTTCCAGAAGATGACCAATAAAGTCTCCTTCATAAACTCAATAGAAGCCATTAGATAGAAACTACTCTACCTAAAACGGCAATCATGCCAGCATCTTAGCAGATCTTTTTATCCTACCTTCCAGTTATAATGGCTCTCTCCTATCCCAGGCCCACAGTCCACTTGTATTCTTCATTCATTCTTCTTCTTCTTAGGACATTTTACTACCAAATACTCCCTGTTTCTCTTCTACTTTAGCTTTCACCTCTTCCTTTCTAATGATTCCATTATCATTTAAACACATGTCTTACACATTAAAAATCAACAAAACAAAAAGACACCACTTTGACCTCATTTTCTTCCCTTCATAGCCAATTTCTTTAAAGAGTTGCTGTCTGGAATTCCTATCTCCAGTCTTAAATTCCATCCCACTCACTCCAGGCTGCTGTCTGCCTTCAGCTCTCCTCTGAAATGACCCTCTCAGAGGATGTCGGTAACTTCCTTCCATGTGGCTAAGAGTAGTGGACACTTAGGAGTTCTCATCTTATTTGACCCCTTAACAGCATTTGATATAACTGGCAACTTCCTCCTTCGCCGCCACTGGCTTTTTCTACCCCTACTCCCCGACTTTTCCTCGCATCCATTCATTCTCATCTTCTCAATCTTCATCCATGGCTCTTTGTTTCTCCCAAAAAAAATTGTTGGAGTTCATCAGAACAAATTCCTCTTCTGTTTTCATTCTGTTCTCCCTCCCTAGATGACATCTTTCACTACCTGAATTCAAATGGCATTCATATGGAACCATCTTCTAAATTTCTGTCTCCACCCCAGAACCTTCTTTGGATTGGAACACTTCATATCCAACACTTCTTAGCCATCTCCACTTGGAAGTCTCACAGCCACCTCAAGCTTAATAGATTCCAAATGAAATTTTTTACTTTTTCTATATAAACATGAATCTCTTTCCAAGTATTTTCCTGTATCCATAATAGATGTTATCACTTAGTTGTTCAAGACGGAAATCTGCGTGCCTCACACTCACTCCCACCCTCATTTCCCCTATGCTGCATCCAACCTATTATCATATTCTTGTGATTCAGCTGCCTACACATCTTTCAAAGTCATTCACTTCTCTTTATTGCTGTTGTCATTCACCCCAGTAAAGCCCACAACACCTTCCCACTGTCCCTGCACCCTGTCTTGTCCCCTGATTAACTATTCATACTGTATCTAGAGTAATTGCCTAAATTGCGAAATTCACTAATAAGATACAATGTTTTTGACAAACAGGAAGCAACAAGACAGGATCAATCTTCTGAGATTAAAGAGAAAGGAAGATTCTGTTCTGCATGAGGGAAACAGGGAAGTTTGGAGGGGCTCATGCCTTGGGAGTTTTGTATTATTCTTTTTCTCCAGCATTGTTCAATATCCTAGGCATAAGACAGAGGAAATAGATTATAGGAGTGTGATTCATTTGAACAGCCATATGGTTCGTGCTGGGCCGGAAGGGAAGTGAAAACAGGAGGCTACTGATCACTGGGAGAATTAGGAAGTGAGGCCTCAACAATGCAGGAAAACAGTTTTGGTGGGACCAAAGCATAGGAAAAGGGTGAAAATAAGACATTCTCATCTGAGAATGAGATATTTGGAGTTTAAGATTTTACAGATGAAGTTGCTTTGAGTATTGACAAGATCCAGGGTATGGCCATGGGAATGTAGGTCAGTATAAGATTGTTACGTATTTTTTGTTTGTTTGTTTGTTTGTTTGTTTAGACAAGTCTCGCTCTTTTGCCCAGGCTGGAGTGAAGTGGTGTGATCTTGGCTCACTGCAACCTCTGTCCCCCAGGGTTCAAGTGATTCTCCTGCCTCAGTCTCCCAAGTAGCTGAGATTACAGGCGCGTGCCACCACGCCCAGCTAATTTTTATATTTTTAGTAGAGATGGGGTTTTGCCATGTTGGCCAGGCTGATCTCTAATTCCTGACCTCAGGTGATTCACCCGTCTCAGCCTCCGAAAGTGCTTGGATTACAGGCATGAGCCACTGTGCCCGGCCTGTTATGCAGTTTTATACATACACACAGATGTATGCATGCATGCATACACACTTATATATTCTCATTCTCCCTCTCTCACTGTAGGAAAAGGAAATAATGGGAAAATAATGAGCAGGAAGAACAAAGTAGCCACTCTCTTTGGTTATCCTAACACATGACTTAGATGTCTTTGTATAACTATTCACACTTAAATCCCTTTCCTAGCTTGCAACTTTTAACGCATGATCTACGGTTCAGAATTTTTATTAATCTCTTTGTTCATACCTCACTTTACTATATAGATAGTTATAACTCTTTTCAAAAAATTTGGATATATTTCAAGGGTACAAGTGCAAATTTCTTACATGCATATATTGCACAGTGGTGAAGTCTGGGCTTTTAATGTACCCATCACACAAATAGTGAACATTGCACCCAATAGGTAATTTTTTAACCTTCACTCCCCCTCCCCATTTCTCATCTTTTGGAGTCTCCAATGTCTGTTATTCCATGTGTACCCATTGTTTAGCTCCCGCTAATAAGTGAGGACATGCAGTTTTGACTTTCCGTTTCTGAGTGACTTCACTTAAGATAATGGCCTCCAGTTCCATTTATGTTGCTGCGAAAGACATGATTCATTCTTTTTTATGACTGAGTAGGCATTCCATGGCATATATATACCACATTTTAAAAACCCAGTCCTCTATGGATGGCCACTTAGGTTGATTCCATATCTTTGCTATTGTGAATAGTGCCACAATACACACACAAATGCAGGTATCTTTTTGACATAGTGATTTCTTCCCTTTAGGTATATATCCAGTAATGGGACTGCTGGATCGAATGGCCATTTACAGACAGTTTTTAAAGCAGATATAACTTTATGAAATTTAGACGATTTCTTCTAGATACATACTTCACACCATTCACCATTTTTCATACTCACATGGCTTTTACTGACCTCTTTGTAGCCCACGTCCACCATGGTAACCTTTGTTATCCTGGAGTATGGAGTGCCAACTGTAAACCTGGAGATTTTACTCCTCCACACCACTAGTACATCACTGAATGTGAGCGCTGCCAGCCTGGATGCCAACAGATCCTGATATTCATGTCTCTATGCCCAATGGGCCTGTTTTTTCCTCACTTCTGCTTTCTGATCTTTAAATTATTTCTTATATCAAAACAAAACATTCCAACTAATTTCTTGGTAAACTATATAATCAAGGGATTGACTTGATCCCTTGATTACATAATTGTATAACGCCTTGATTATAGGATTTTAAAGTTATTAATTTCCCTTTACCTGAGTTATTTTCTCACTCCTTCTCCCAAGTAGATGATTCATAAGGGTTCATGAGTCCCTGTGTTAACTCCATTGTTGTACAAAATATAGCAGAAAAACTCTCCCAACAGTCACTTTAATAGACAACAATTATTACTTTACGAATTTTGTTATTACAGCCTGGTCATCACAATGAATAATGCCAGTTCCCTGTAGGTGTTTCTGGGCCCTGGATTAGGGGACCTAACGCTACACTAAAAGCTTGATTTCCACAAGCAAATGAGATTTAGAAAAAAATCTAGTCTCCAATTGCCCTATATTTGTCGTTTAGGTAATAGGAGGAGAATAGATTGCTAGCTACAGCAATTCCACCTAACATCTACCTCCCACAGCCACCCACCATGCTTCCGCTGCAGTCCTTGGCCTCTCTGCTCATAGTTCTGGCCATTGTTGCTTTTTAAATCTGGAAAGAAGTGAAGTAAAGTCCTAGTCCATAGCTCAACTACCTGAGAAGGAATCTAGATGCCTTATACTGTTCACTCCTTCCCAGAAAAATCACTATCAAACCATAGTCAAGGGTATGGGTTTTGAGGTCACAGCATCTTGGATCTGTATCTGACTCTCCCAGTTACTGGTCACATCACTGAACCTCTTAACCCAACCTTCTCATATGTGTAAAGGGATCACGTACCTCTGGGGGTCACTGCAAAGATGAATTAAACATACATCTTTAATAAATGTTTGAACACCTGTATTCACAGCCTCTTCCTTTCTTTATGTCCTTTGATATTTCCCCTTCCTATTTCATCTGATGATTCCCCTGCCTTCTGCAAACCCAAGTCTGCAGTGTGTGAGAGGAAAGAGTGGAGGAGCACAGGTGGGGGGAATTTACACTGGCAAGGGCAGAGGACTCCTTATGGGACAGAAAAGAGCAACAGAAGGAGAAGGAATGAAAAAGGGGGAAGGAGAACTTTCATCCTGTTTTGAAGAGTTTGAGCGGTTTGGAGTAGAAAGTTGTTTTAAAAGCAACTCTGAGGTGAGAGAGATATACTGAGAAAGATTAAGAACTTAAAGCTTAATAGTGCATGATTGTACTCTCTATCTTCGAGAGAGTAAAACTAGGATTCAAATTACTTTCAGGCTGGGTGCATGCCTGTAATCCCAGTGCACTGGGAGGCCAAGGCGGGAGGACGGCTTGAAGCCAGAAGTTCAAGACCATCTTGGGCAACAGTGAGACCCTGTCTCTAAAAAAAAAAAAAAAAAAAAAAAAAATTAACCAGACATAGGTGTGTTCGCGTGCACCTGTAGTCTGGGTAGCTGGGTGGGTCTGAGAGGCTGAGGCGGGAGGGCTGCTTGAGCCCAGTTCTTCAAGACTGCAGTGAGCTATGATTGCACCATTGCTGTGACCTCAAAACCCATACCCCTGACTATGGTTTGATAGTGATTTTTCTAGGAAGGAGTGAACAGCATACTGTATCTAGATTTAAGAGAACTCGTCTCTTAAAAAAAAAAAAAAAAAAGAAAGAAAAAAAATACTTTCAAGTGCTATTGGGTTGCTAGGCTTCTGTTTCTCCGACTGCATTTTCAGGTCAGGACTAAACCATGAGGCAGCCTGGTTTCGTATGGGTTACGCATTTGAATCGCATAGTCCAGTGTCCAATACAAAGCAAGTGCTCCATGAATGCTATTCATGCTCATGGTGATTATTTTGCCAGTTCAGAAGTCTGGTTCTGGCATTATTTCCTGGAGGCCTGGCCTGGTTAGTTTGGAAGGAAGGAGGAATTTTGGCCTAGAGGTCAGTCTAGCTTCTGTCAGCACCTGCTCCAGGCCCTGCCTTGTCGCTGGTTGACCTCCATGGACACCGATGGCCCAGGCTCCACAAGGCACTGGCTGCTGCTACCTGGTACAGCTGCCTTGGAAAGGAAACCTTTGACCTGATGCCTGTCAAAATCTAGCCTGCGTTTCGCCCATCCTCCCTCAGACCTGGTCATTGTTCTGCGGTCTCTGCTTGGGCTTTCTAAGAGTCGGTTGTATTTATTTCCAAACTCTTGATTCACTTACATAATTTCCCATTGCATAAACCAATGGACTGTGAGTGTCAAGCATATGAGTCATAATGTTTGGCACACAGAAAGCTGCTGTGTGTTGGCTATTCCCGGAGTCAACCAGATAAGGGTTGCTGGAGGCAGCATCTCCTGTGTGTTCACAAGACTTATGTTAGAAGAAAACGTGTAATCTAAGCAGGTACCCTTTATATGACTCTACTCTATAAATTAAATTTTTCTTTATCTGAGTAACTTCTAGTCCTGAATGTACCAAGAGGACTGCTCTTTGTTGGGGGAATTTATTTTCCCTTAAGTTTCTTACATTAACCACAAGGCTTCATTCTATATCCCATATGCTGGTTGGTTAAATTTTAGCTTAACAATTAAACCAATGAAGCCCAGCAACCCCCCCCCCACCTTTATTTTTTCTTTTTGACAGAGTTTTGTTCTTGTTGCCCAGGCTAGAGTGTAATGGTGTGATCTCGGCTCACTGCAACCTCAGACTCCTGGATTCAAGCCATTCTCCTGCTTCAGCCTCCGAGTAGGTACAATTACAGGCATGTGTCACCATACCCGGCTAATTTTGTATTTTTAGTAGAGACAGGGTTTTACCGTGCTGGTCAGGCTGATTTCAAACTCCTGATCTTAAGTGATCCGCCCACCTTGGCCTCCTGAAATGCTGGGATTATAGGCGTGAGCCACCGGGCCCGGCCAGCATCCCACTATTTTAAAGAACTATGATTTATTCTTTACTGCTGAATTTAGCCTGCTCTGTCCATTTTACTTAGCTAAGTACAGTCTCAATCAAGGGTATAGAATTGGAAGTCTAGAATTTTCTGTGTGCTCAGGGTCTGAATGGCTTATTATTTGAGACATACCCCCAGATCCCTCTTTGAGTTTTGCTGCTAGCTAACTGTATTGTTTTTCCCGAGTTTAACTTTATTGTCAATAAATGTTACTCATTGCTTTGTTATACACCCAGAGGCTACACATCTAATGCTGTTTTACAAATTGAATAAGGTTATGCTACTGTCCCAAACCACCATCTGAAAAATATGTAGCATATATGTGTCTTGGTTTTGAATTGGGTTCAGGAATATGTTTTTATTTTCCTATGAGCCTCACAAGCAAACTAAGGCACTAATTTCTTTAAACTAAGGCACTAGTTTCTTTAAAGTAAGGCACTAGTTTTGTTAAAACTAACAAATACTCATACAACAGAAAGTTGGTACAAAATCCTGAATTTGATGTGCAGCTAACAGAAATGAAAGGCAGTGCGTATTTTCAAATCACTCACACACAGAGCAAGGTGAGGGCGGTTTCTAATCTTTTTGTCACAATTACATAAAAGGAATAGTTTTCTTAGGAAAGTGAAATACAAATTTGGTACAAGTAAGTATGAAATTGGTATACACTTTTTCAGTGTCTATTTTTTGATCTATAGACTTTCTTTCCAACAATAAAGACATTTTTTAATATTCTAAGGGGATTACCTTTTTGAAGTCCTTGTTCCTTTCCAACTTTTCTCCTTTTAATCCTCTGCCTCCCCCAAAACACACCTAAGGACTTTAAATTTATTGGGAGTTTCATATATACACTGAAGGAAAAACTAGCCCCCATGCTTTTGAAAACTTAACTGCACAGAGCACTTTAAAACAGCATTCAAACAAATAACTTTTTACAACGTTGGAGTGAACAAGAACGTGGGGAAAGGCACAAGGAGCTGTTTGTAGACTGGGTTAACACCAATGCTTCCTCTGGTGTAAAAGGCTTTGATCTTAAGGTTCATGCCCTCGGCATGCAGCTGTGACCCACAGTTCACATCTCCTGGAAGGTGTGACAAAGGTAGCATGGGAATTGGGTCTGAATTCAATTTTTACATTTCCATTTAACAGTTTATGATTTTATATAATATTTCAGTTGTATGGAAAATATGTACCAATTTGAGTGATAACAGATTTTCTTGTGGTTTGACTTGACATTGTTTGGGTGAACACAGCCTGGAATTATGAGTTTTAATTAGAGCCGGATGAGCTCTGGAATGCATACCAGGCTTAGGGGTTTTCCCGAAAGATCTTAAGTGCCCAGAGCTGATTTGAACTGGGAACCCTTCTGACATTCTCCTGTTTACAAGGCATTGCAGTGACGTTGTAGCACTCATGCACAACCCAGTAACAAGAAATGCCTTTGGACTGTGTCTGCCTATGGAATGGTTTCCCAACTATTTGGGTTGGCTTGGGTTCTGCAGCTCTTCCAACATAGAATCCACCGCAGTGTCTTGCACATCCAGACTCTGAGCCTCAGCAATTCATTTCATGTGACAGCTCACCAGAGCTAGGGGCCTCAAAACATATGTAACATTTGCTGGTTGGAGCAAAACCTTTAGTTCTGTTTGGTCAGTGAAGGGAGTCAAGGGGCTTGCCTTTATTGGTGTCTGTCCTCCTCAAGGTGATAGGTGTGTGTGTGATCTGAGGTCCATGTCTGCAAAACTTGGATCTGCTTATTGGATCCAGTACTCTTTCTGTGTGGACATTCATAAGTTTATCTTCTGGGTTTTCTTCCATGTTTCTTCATGAACCTTCTATTAGAGAGCTTTTGTGCCCAAACAGACAGACAGGAGATTCGCACATTGGCTTAATAGTATTGGGAGTAGAAATGGGATATATCATAGAGAGAGCCCTATTGACTTTCTTCTAAAAATGCTAGAAAAGAAGAATGACTTGATGGCTGGTTGGTCAGGGGATTGTGGAACATTGCTCAGCACCCTATATCAGAGGAAAAGGAAGTGATAAGTTTCTGTCTGCCCAGGGCAGAAGCTCATGGTGTCATTTGGAATGGCCTTAATTTGCTCTTGGATTTTTACTCCTATTAAATATAAAGAATATTGGCACACATAGGAGCTTCCTACATAAGAATGCTAAAGAAATAATAGGATAAGGATGGATTTAAAAGATCTATGTGGACAAGATTGTTTAGAATTGCATTTTGCTATTGGTTAGATCAAAGTGTAGATGGCAATTCTCTGGAAAAAAAAAATTCCCATAGATTATGCAGCAAAGTGGCTATGAGTTTATGCTTTGAGTTCAGACAGTCTGAATTTGAATCCTGACTTTACGTCCTCCTAACTATATGTGACCTGAGTTAACTCTCTCTAAACCTTAGTTTTCTTATCAGTAAAGTTAGGATTTTTAATAGTACTTTCCTAATAAGATAGATGTGGGATTAAATGGGAAACTTAATGTAAAGTCCTCATGCCATGTGCCCCTAAATTAAAGTTGTTATTATTACTACTCTTATTATCTTGACTTAGAGATTGTCGTTGACCAGAGGCAATAATATTTACTGTTAACTCATTTTCTCTGCTACAGTTCCTGTTGGATTCATCCAAATAAGCAATTTTAATCTAGTTACATTGAAAATTAATCTGGTTACATTAACAGAAGGTTCATGGTTTCCCATTAGATGGTCAAAAACAAAAGTCAAGGCATTAGAACTAACACATCTCTATGTTCATAAAAATAGATCAGTAAGTTCTTATTCAAATTACTGTTTTCTCCTGTATCAGTCTCTGGTCTAGGAGAACATCAAATCCTGCTGTGGATTGAATGTTTGTCCCCTTCTAAACTCATGCTGAAACTTAATTGGCATTGTAACAGTATTAAGAAGTGGGGCCTTTAAGAAGTGAATAAGACCTGAGGGCTCTGCCCTTATGAATGGATTAATGCTGTTACAGGGTGGTTGGGCTCCTAATAAATGGGTAAGTTTGGCCCCCATCTGCTCTCTGTCTCATGTACTTGCTTCCACCTCCTGCCCTTCTGCCATGGGATGAAACTTGACAGATCCTGGTGCCATGCTCTTGAACTTCCCAGCCTCTAGAACTGTGAGAAATAATTTTTTCCCTCATAAATTACCCAGTCTATATTCTTTTATATTAGCAGAAAGTGGACTAAAGCCCCACAGGTAAACAAAGACACGAATTAAATTATCTGGAACAATCCATAGATCTCTTTATTAGAAACAATCCACAGGTTTCCTCTAGACTCTTAAGAAAATTGCCCTCTTGATATAAACTCTGAATATAATGCCTGCATTTAACTTGGGTTCTCTCCCATTGGTGTGAGATTGAAAGTCTGTTGGCTGTCTGTATTCTGTTGTTAGATCCATTTTTTGAGAGACTATTTGGAAATACATTTCTTGGGGAAAGGTTGTATATATAAAACGGTCAAACAGTGGAACAAGCTGGGTTTCACTGTGACTTCTCTGGAATTTTAAGTCTCCAACCCTGACCTGAACTCTAGACCATTCAGCTTCCTACTTGACATCTCCACTTGGATATAAAAATGGCACCTCAAAAGGGACAGAGTTGAACTCCTGATCTTCCCATTTCAAACCTTATTTCCCACAGCCTCCCCTACTCAGCTAATGCCAACTCATCTCTCTAGTTGCTGGGGCTGAAAATCTTGGCGTATCCTTGACTCCTCTCTTTCTCTCATAACCCTTATCCAAGCCATGAACAAAATTTATTGGCTCTACCTTCAAAATAAACCCAGAATCTGTCCTGACATCTTCTCATTACCTTCACTGGTCTGAGCCACTACCATCTCTTGAACTGAATTTAATGATTAGGCCAAGTTTTCAATATGCAAAAAGATCTGAAGCTGACTTTAAAGATTCAGCCTAGTGAAAGCAAAAATGCTCAGATTCAGAATGTATTAGAACCTTTCTTTCTTTTCAAGGGGAGACAGCAGAGAAGAGAAAAGACAACTTAGCGATCTGGGAGAATGGTAGCTTCATTTAGAAATGGCCATGAGTCTTTTTAAGAACTGACATGCCTAATACTCAACTCAGAAGTTGCTGGAATTGCTGCAATGCATATGTCCTTCCATCACTCCAAAACGTTGACTATTTTTGCTTTGTACGTAACGATGTTACGGAAATGTTTTGGTTTGGTTGTTGCCTTCATGACTAAGCTGCTAATGAGGAGGACAGGTAAAAAGGGTTGAGTTCCAAATCTAGGTCAGCTCCACATAGGATAGGGACAACATGTGTACAGGAGCGAGACAATGCATAGCCTGGATCAGGTTATCAGAAGCTGGAGATGTCTGTGGCAATATTTGGAATCCTTTACAAGCCAGACTTTGCCGAGGGCATGGAAAGCAGGAGACTTGAGCCAATGTTTCCTATACAATAAGTGGAATAGCAGCCCTTGTTAACACCTGAGCTACTGAATCCATGTTTTTCTAATATATGAATAAAATCATGACTGAAAATGACACCTCATCCTCACAGTAAACAAACAAGACAAAAACATTTTCCTCCAAGCACCTCGCCTCTAACATCAGACCCTGACTTCCTCAACTCCATTGATCTTCATTTCAATTCCACATTAATTAATCAGTCATTCTTATGGTCATACCCAGACCTTAGTAATACCAGTGACTGCTTCATCTCTGCCTCTCATTGCTGTCTATCAGAAATTCCAGGTTCTGGAGAAGGCAGAATGGGATCAAGAATATCAAAAGGCACTGATCTACCAGTGCAGTCTCCCTGCTCTGGTCTGCCGTGTCACCTGCTTTACTGTCACCAGGTTTGACTCTCTGTTCTCTATCATTCTTCTCCCATAGTGATATTACAAATTGAAATTCTGGCTCTCAACCAGGCTTCCAGATCATGTACATCCATTGCAGCAATGGCACACACATTATGATCCCTAATTTCCATCAGCTCTCCATGTTGCCCGGTCATCCACCCAGGTGTCTCTCTCATCAACTTTCTCCACAGCAGCTATTTAAAACCATCTCCACTCTCCTCAGATTACCTAACCCACCACTTCAGTTCCCTCACTCTCAAGCATATGTCTTTGCCTCCTACTTGGTGGGGAAAATAGAAATCACGAAAAGGGAAGTGGCCCAACTCACTGCCACCACACGCACAGATTCCCGCTGCAAGTGCACGCGTCCTTTCCTCCTCCCATCTGTCATGTGGAAGAGGTGTCTCCTCCTGCCCAAGCTCATCTCCTTGCCCTCATGCTCTACATCCTCCTGCCTCCCTCTCCACCTCCTCTGGAAGCTGACTGCGCCATTAGCCCCCCTCTTTCCGGTATCTTCACTACCTCTTTCACCCTTCTTCCTGCTCTTGCCAATTAACATTTAAACATATCTGCTATCTCAGAACAGAAACATAACAAACAATGGAAAACCACCAAGACCTCCTTTATCTCCCCGTCCAGCTAGCATCCTCACTCTCCAGCTAGCACTTTCCAGCTAGCATCCTCACTCTCCTTCTCAGTCAAACTTTTCCAAGGGTGACCTCCACTTGCTGCCCCTATTTCCTCACTTCTTATTCAAGGCATTTGTAATCGCTTTGCTATGCATGCAGGGGACACTTTTGGTTCTTGTCTTACATTACTTTTCAATAACACTTGTCCCATCAGTCATGCTCTTGTGCTTAAAATATTCTCTTCTCTTGACTTTGTGAAAATAACACTTTCCTGATTGTTTGTTTGTATTTTCACCTCTTTAATATTTAATTGCTTTTTTCCAGGAATCCTCTTTCTTAACCCATTATGATATGACTCAGGACATCATGGTATGTCCTTCAACCTCATTTTTTGTCTATACACCCTCCAAAGGAAATGTCATTCACTCTCATTATTTCATGAACAACTGCTCTCAAATCTATGTCTTTAAGGACATATATACATAGCAAACACACACACACACACACACACACACACACACTATATATATATATATATATATATATATATATATATATATATATATTCTGCATGTCTCTGCTTTATGTTTTCCAAGATGTTCAAAGCCATTGTGCCCCAAATGAGCTCTTACTTCCCCCCACAAGCAGATTTCTTCTCTCCTCCTTAAATCTTGTTGTCCCAGCCAGACATTTAGACATCATCACTCTGCCCTCTTTCCCAGGCATCACATCCAAAAAGTCACAAACTCCTGTTGTTTTTACTTGTCAATTATCTCTTGCTTGAATCCACTCATTTCTCTTCATCTCCGGGGATATCATTTTAATTGCAATCACCATTCTCTCGCCCTGAGCTACTGCCTAACTCATCTTCCAGCCCTGTCCATCCATTCTCAAACAAGAGTAACTTCTGAAGGGCCAATGGGACCCACTGATTCTCCAACTCAAAATATTTTAATGGCTCTCCAAAGCCAAATTTTATTCCCCAGAAAGGTTCACAGGGGTCTTCAGTGGGCTCCAGTTGACATTGTCCCCTTCTGTTCATCTTTAGCTTCTGTTCTTTTTTCTGTGACTATATATTACTTGTGCTATTTTAAAAGTTCTAGTAAGTGGATTGGCCAGAAGGAGATGCAGAGGAGATAAGGAGTCATCAGAGAGGAAGGGCAGGACCAGGAGGCCAAGAAATCATAGAAACCAGTGAAGGGTGACACTTTAAGGAAACGGGGATGTCAGTATTATACTATGCCCCGGGGAAGTTAAATTCCTTGAAGGATGAAAAGAATCCCTTGAATTCAGACATTTGAAAATCCTTGAGATCATTAATAGGGAAGTCTCTGAAGTTTCTAAGGCAAAAGTCAGAAGACAGTGAACTGAAGAGCTAGGAGCAGCTGGGGCAAGGAGGCTCCTCAGAGAATGCTACTTCTCTGATATGATGATTTCTGCAGTGGGCATGATCAATTGATGGAGGGTTAGGAAGGAAGATTAAGACTAAATACGCAGAAGTGAGAGGGAATTGCCAATGTCAGAACTTATAGCTTCTGGAGAAGTCAAAATGAGATCACCATTACAGAGGATGGGAAAGGCCAGGAGAAGGAATACTCAAAGACCAGAAGGAAGATGTTTAGACTGAAGGTAACTACGGGTAAGTTTGTAGGTGTGCGACAGGAAGTTGAGATTTTTTCTGACTTTAACTTCATTTTTTTAAATATCAAAGGCAAGTTCATGTGAGTAATATCCCTACTTAATGCAGACATAGGGTTACTGTTCATAATTTAACATGGAAATATTTTTAAAGCAATAAAAGATATGCACCATCTATTAGAAAACAATTACCTTAATTATATAAATAAGCTTTCCATGAAATAATTTTGTTTTGGTTGATAACTTTACTTTGGAAAATGCTAAGAATTTGTGTAATCTGATGCAAAGCTGTTAAATCTTAACAAGTAAGAAAAGTTCAAAATTGTTTAATATAAGAAAAAAGTCAAACAGAGAATTAATACCCATATTAAAAATGAATAATTAGTTCCACAGTATTCCTTAACATTAGAAAAAGTATAATTTCTTAATGTTATGTTTGCCTTTATATTTATCTATCTTCCAAAATGAACTCATTATTAGAAGAAATTTGAAACCAAAGACAAGCCAATATTTAAAATACATTTTTGGATATAGAATTCATCCCTCATGTGGATAAAATTAGAATAGATATTATCCAGAAGAGATGAAGCCAAAGAATTAAAAAGGAAAAAAAAAAGAAACAAAATCCTTTTGTTGAGCCATTTTCCCAATTTTATTTTGATTTTGGTTCGGCTTTCAAAAGCAGATTAATATAGAAAAAATAAAGTACAAGGCTGGAAAGAAGAGCACAATTTTTCTTCTTCGATGTCAAATAAATAGCTTTCCCTGCTCCTACTAAATCCCTGCTCCTACTAAGCTCATAAGGATGAAAATAAATGACTAATTTCTTGAGAAATAACCTTAAGTGAAAGATTCTTTTGGTCCAATAATTGCTTTTTTCAAACTCCCGTTGACTTAACCTCATTCTCAAGGCCTCCTCGGCCTTTCCTTCCATTCACCCTGTTGATATCAAGTGCATCTTAAGAGTCTGTCTTGTCATTTGCTACCAATTTGAGGAATGTTTTCCTTGTCTCATATAATTTTTTGGAAGGCATATGTCAAATGTGGTTGTTATTTCTTTTTTATAACTTATTTCTAACAGAACTTGTCTAAGACCTTTAAAAATGGAGCCTAAAAAAATTACAGTAAAATACAGAGTAATGTTTCTACCCACTCTGAAAAAGTCCCCTGATAATCCCCTAACATTTTAATAAGCAACTAGATATTAATTTTAGTCTTTTTGCAAAAATGATATAAAACAATGCTTTTCAATTTCATCTATATGAGAACTTCACATTTCAGTGAAAGAAACGGAATGAGTTTTAGAACAGAACGATCCTTCTTCCTCTCTGGCAAAGACTGTGTTCATTTCAGAGCCCATCTTACATGATTTTTGCCAACTTAGGTTTTCAGAGCTTCAAGACTGGTCCTAAGCAAGGTATTCAGACAGCAATTAAAAAAAAAATATATATATATATATAAGCAGTGGAACCTGTTTCTTTTTTCCCCAGACAAAACTTACTTCTATGAAATCCACATATATGTGAACATACACATGTAAGATAAAATGGAACATCTGAACACAAAGTGGGGCACAGGGTCGTGGAACTTTGCTGTTCCTTCTTGTTCCCCATAGAGATCCTTGAAGAACCTTCTCCAACTCCATGATACTCTAAAAACTGTTCATCTTCGTAATAGGAGTGGGGCCTAATCCTTGGTCTCCTCACCTCCTGGTTTCCTGGAATGTCTTTCTCACCACATAACACCTCCCCTTGCTGCTCACTCCTATCTGGTAGCCTACTCATGTTCCATTCATTACACACGGGTCTGCGCAATCTGCACTTACTCTTCTAACAATTGCCCCATACCACTGCACCATAGTCCCTGAAGCTCCCATTCTCTCATTGAGAGTCTCAAGTCGATGTTTGGAAGAACACAGTTTAAACACATTCCTACCGAGTTTTAAGTGGCTGATAGCCTTGCTTAATCTTCCCAGATTTAAAATGAATGTTTACAAATTTTAGAGAAGATAGTTTTCAACCAGATCTTTAATTTATGAAGTTTCAAGTTATGTGGCAATATCACATGTGCGTTTCAGGCAGCCTAGTGAAATGGTTCTATTCAGGAAGGTCTTTTGGGGCCCTCTAAAATATACATGAAGAGGATCATCGTTTTTATGTTTTACTGACTCGTCTGAATATTCTCCCTGGAACATTGGAGTGGATTGCATCTCTAAGCCTTTTCCAGGATCAACCCAGAGTTCCTGTTGGAGATTTAATAAAGTCGTTCCCTCAATACTGATCTTACTTTAATATCAGTTTGGATCTGGGGCACTGAAATGGCTTATTCATGCCAATACTTATTTAGTGTTAATATAGCTGTCTTCAGTGCACATCTTATACTTCTGGCAAGATTCTTTAAATAATTTTTTTTCTCTAGTACATCTTTTGGATAAGTTGGGCAGGTGGACAGGTCCTTTTTCCTTTGTTCTATCAGGTAAAGATGTTGCTGATCAGCTGTGATGTGATGTTAAAGGCACCATGAGGAAAACACAGTCTAGCCCTGAAGGAGTGGATGGGGGAGGGAAGAGGCATGAGGAGGGATCTGGAGGCCAGTGGCCCAGGGGACAGTGCTCCCAGAAGTCCACCTGTCTTGTGCTTGGATGCATCTTTACATCTGCACATAACGCTACCTCTGCCTGCAACACTGATGGACTCTGGTCTATCAGAACAATTCTTTGTTCTTGTTTGATACTAATTCAAATGTTCTATGAATTGGAGGTAACATTTATAAAATATTAAACCTGTACATTTTTTCGTCATCCCCGAAAATGACATTCCCCTGCCCAAATTCATCATTATAGACCCAGGAAAGGCAGAGGGGTTAGAGAACCTTCAAGAAGGAAGAGAATAATAGGAACAATAGCTGACACTTCCATAGTGAGTGCTTACCATATATCAGGCACTACTCGAAGTGCCTTATAGGATACTGATTCCTTTGAAGTTCTCAACAAACCTAGCTAAATTTTATTATTAACATTCCAATGTATAGATAAGGAAACCGCAGCATAGAAAGATTAAGCAACTTGCCCAAAGTTTCAGAGTTTGGCAAAGTCAGGATTTGAACTCAAGCCCTAGATTCCATGCGCTTATCTGCCATGCAGATGGCCTCCCTTGGCGTAGGTGTCCACACAGAAGAAGCTGGACTGGCCTGGTTCCTGGATGCCCGGTGTTGGCATATTATGAGGCATAGCTGGTCCTCTCTGGCCCTTTGGCCATCATGCTCATACTCTGTAGTCCCAGCCATGTGCCTTCATGTTTGCAATTGTTCCCCTCAATGGAGCCTGTTTGTTTCTGCAAACCCTCCCTGTGGGTCCGTGGGTGCATGTGGCTCCCCTCTCCCCTGCATGCCACATGCAGTCTGTGAGGGCACCAGGACCTACCTGAGGCTCACCCTTCTAGGTGCCTGCCTTGACCCACAGTGCATCATTGCTCCTGCACCATACTGGACTCGCGGTCAAGCACATCTGGGGCTTCCCCTGAAGGCTGGACCACATACTTTCATCTTTGCATCTTCAGGGGCTAACACAGAGATAACTCAATAAACAGTATTTTGAAGTTCAGATGCTTGGCGTATTTCAGCTGCAGCAACAAATGAGGCTGAGAAGATTTAAAAACCACTCCTCAGAACCTTTCACTGATTTCAACTCAGAATCCTTAAAAAATATCCTTGAATAATTCTCTGGTACCCAGTGAAACTTATTAGTCACTCTTTTGCCTGGACACAATGTCTCTGGGTGTCTCTGGTTTGATTTTTCTCACACTTTTACTTGTACACTGACTTGATCTTATCACACATGCCCTCTTTCAAATATCTTTAGCTTCTTCAATAAGATTATTCCTAGCGCCGACCCTAGAAGCATACTGCCAAAGAATACGTCACGTGCTGACTACTTTCTCTCTTGTCCCTTGTATCGCAGCTAGGTCCTCTAATTATCCACAAGATCAACTTTCCGCCCCCTCCTCATGTTGTTCACACACACACAGACACACACACACACACACACACACACACACACACACACACACACTTCTTTTCAATTACTTTGGTATAGAACTTTGTCAAAAACATCCTGGAAATCTACATGATGATCTGGCGGGCTCCTTTTGGTGTTACCGGTTAGCACATTTCATGAATTACCAGAGCACGCATGACCAGGAATACTATTTTTCTCCTTAAACGTTATTGCTCAACACATATGGCAAAAGGACTTAATGTTGCATTTCAGCAGGATACACTCACCACGGGCATCCTATTTATCATGGTCCCATGGTACGCTAAAGCTCTCGTGGGTTAAAACTAAACATCTGTTTTTCAGCGTATCATTTTACTGTGACATAAGCAGCTACTGAGAAAATTATCCTACTTATCATGAAAGGAATAAGTAATAGGAATAATTTTTTCAAATTATTTCAGTAAAGTCGAAGGGTATAAGAGGAAAGTATCAGTGCAATATGGCTTTTCCAACTTGGCAGGGGCAGGTGGAATCTGTGATGAAATTGTTACCTTAACAGATTGGCTTTCTCCCTTGCCTGGCCGTGCTTTTTGAAGTTTTTCATATACCACAAAATACATAATAAAGGGTAGTTCAGTTTACTCTGAACCCCAGCTACATGGCCATGACATATTTAGAGGTGACTCTGGGGTGCATTCTCAAACACGGTGCATGTTTTCTAAATTTACAGTCTGATTTATTGCTGCCAGTTATGACTGCCAAAGGCTTCTGACAGTGTGGCCAGTTTGTGGTGTCCCTAAAAATCATCAGCAATTTGAAAACATTAGCACCCGGCAATAGTCATACTTTGCAATGATTGCCTGTATTTATCACCTTACTTTTCCAGGGTACAAACTGAAAAAAAATCAAGGAGGGAAATTAAACTTCTCTAGCAGCAGGGAAAATACAGCATTGGAAATAAAATGCATTGTAGGAACTCAGCCCCTCCCTGTATTCTTCAAAATTAAAATAAAGAATTTAAACTCCGTGGCTTATGTGGCTACATAGAAGAAAAATATTGTAAGTATGCATCTCTCCTCAAATACTTTTTATTTTGTCTTCACATTTGAAGAGTATTTTGATATTAGGATATTATGGTTATGTGTGGGACAAAAAGTGGGGCGAATAGTCCATTGCTTCATTCAACAAATATCTGCTATGTTCTGCTCCATGGCAGGCACTGAACTAGTTCCTGGAAATGCAGGAGTAGACAAGAAAGGCTTGACTTCCACAGGGGTCTTGCAGTTTGCTGAGATGCACAATTATGTTGTTACAATGGGGAAGAGACGTGCAAGTCCTGGGTAACTACAGACAGCAAGGTAAAGGCAGGCCTCCCTGAAGAGCAAGAGCGAATCTGAAACCTGAAAGATGGTTATGAACAAAGCACTGTGTAACATGGGGATTTGGAGAATATTCCAAGCCGAGGAAGGACAGTGGTGAAAGTTCCACATGGTGCCACCTTACAGGGATTTGCAGTGTGTGCAGCACCAAGGTGCTGACCAGAAGGTGAGTGACATTCAGGCCCTGCTCTGCTTTCCAGCTTGGACATCCCGGAGTGTCACTGACAACTCACAAGAGGACACAAAAGTAGCAGATGATTGCCAAGACAAGTCCTATGAATGCATTGATTTGAGTCCAGGATAAACTGTTTTAACCTAAAAACTCTCAAATGTAATGACTGAAATAATCTAGAAGGTTGTTTTCCCTGGTGTAACATTATACGTGCATGTGGTCTAGCGCTGGTAGCATCGCTCTGCCACCTTCATTGTGCTGGCCAATCTCAGTGAGTCCAAAGCTGCTCCAAAGGCGCTATGCCTCGGCCTTCTGGGATAGAGATGGAACCCATGAAGCCACAGGCATCCCTTACATAGGGCAAGAAACACAAATAGCACGCATCACTTCTTCTCACTTCCCATTAGTGAGAAGCTAATCACACGGCCACAGCAAGACTCAAGGGAAGCTGAGAAGCATCTTCTCTGGCTGGCTGCCATGTGCTATCATCAAAGACGGGAGGATGAAGGTTGGTGGACATCCAGGAGGCTGTGCTATGAGGAAGGATGAGGGGCAAGAAGTGAGATAATGATGGAGAGGCAGGCAGGGGGCAGAACATGAAAGAGCTTGTTTAAAGCAACAGGAAACCATGCTAGTGTTTTCAAAAGAGCAGTGACAGATGTATGGGTATACGCTTGCAGAAAAGACTATTACAGAGAAGGCTTGATCAGGGTAGACACAAGCTGAGGTTTCTTAGCGATTCTCTCATTTAATTCTCAGATGTCCTTGTTTACCAACAGCCCAGATTCTGCATGCAGAAGACACCTATCTAAGTCATAGGGTCTCCGAAGAAATTGCCTGAAAGCTCTGATTTTAATGGAAAGTTTTTCTGTAGTTGTGGATGGAAACCTGAGCTATCCTATATTGCGCAGCTTTCCACCGTCAGCGACTTTGTGATGTGGCGCTGAGTTTTCATGAGGTCACCCAGGCCCGACAGAACACACGACCTAAGGTGCAGGGGTTGCTGCACCAGCACATCCGTACTTGTAGACATCGCGTGGCCCTGCGTCCTGGCCGAGCCACAGAGAACAAAACCACTCTCAAGGCCGGCACAGTCCCACCAGCAGGCCCTTGGAGGAGCGTCAGATCCCGCCACGGACACAGGACCCATCTACACAGCTTCTTGGCCCTGAGGAGATAGGCTGCTGAAGCTGGCACCTCCAATTCTGTCTACAGTTGGAAGCAGAGAGGCTGAGAGCTGAATACCTGCTGTCTGAGTTGGTTCGATGTACAGGAATGGGACTTTAATCCAGGGAGGTCAGATGTGAGAAGAAGCAACTTAGAACGTCACCCATCTCACACCTGTAGCCTGAACTTGACGATTCTCCTCCTATAATAACGACAACAGCTGCAGCAACATTCAGATGCCCCCACTGTGAGGCGGGTGTGTTCTCTCTCTGAACAATGTGAGGGTTAGGGCACCGCGCCCTCATACAGTCAAAAACCCACATATCGCTTTTGACTGCCCCACACTTAATGACTAATAGCCTACTGTTGCCCAGAAGCCTTAACAATAACATAACCAGTCAATTAACACCAAGTTTGTATGTCATGTGTGTTATATATTGGCTTCTTAAAATAAGAGAGGTTTAACAGAGGATAACATGTTATTAAGAAAGTCATAAGGAAGAAACAGCCTGTCCAACATGGCAAAACCCTGTCTCTACTAAAAATACAAAAATTAGCCAGGCATGGTGGCAGGCACTAGTAATCCCAGTTACTCGGGAGGCTGAGGCAGGAGAATCACTTGAACCCAGGAGGCAGGGGAGGCAGTGAGCCAAAATTGCACCACTGCACTCCAGCCTGGGTGACAAGAGTGAAACTCCCATCAAAAAAGAAAAAGGAAAGAAAAGAAAATCATAAAGAGGAGAAAGTGCATTTACTATACATTACGTGGAAGTGGATCATCATAAAGGTCTTCATCCTTGTCATCTTCCCGTTGAGTAGCCTGAAGAGGAGGAGGAGGAAGAGGGGTTGGCCTTGCTGTCTCAGGGGTGGCAGAGGCAGAAGGAAATCTGCATAAAATTGGATCCATGCAGTTCAAACTCATGTTGTTCAAGGATCAATTGTATATATATTTAGTACATATACACAGTTGAATACATATGAGTGTGTATGTGTGTGTATACAGAAAGGTATTTCATCTTTCCTATAACTCTTTGAGGAAAATATTATCATCCTTATAAAACTGATAAGGACACAGAGCCCAGGAGTACTGGGTGACCTGGCAGCAGAACTCGGGGCCAGAATCCAAACCCAGATCTGCTAACACCAAACACACATTCATTTCCCTGAATCCTGTCTTTTTTTACTTCATTAAATAAAAAAGATTTATCCGTTTTCTGAACTTGATCAGTGAGAGAATTTGAGGACATCTTCCTAAATTATACCAATATGTAAACATATTTCTATTCCATCTAAAATGATTTTTTTGCAAAACCCATCTAAATTTGCAAGCAAGTCACTGCGATATCCTATAAAAAAGTACATTAGAAACCTCTGATGTTTTTAATTCTTGAAAAATGGCCTGTGGCAGCTTTAGTGCCTGTGAGCTACAGGGTTCTTACCTTTTGGTTCACTCTCAGATCATTAGTTTTATGGTAGGACATAATTTCTTTAGGATTTCAAGGAATACGGAAAATACAGTTAAGCCATATTAGTGGTTTTGACTTAATTAATTATAATAATTACTATCAATTGATTAATAGTGTTGGTTAATATTCAATTGTTAATTTAATTGAATAATTATCAGAGCAGAAACTTGAAATGGTGTTGAAACACAGAGGATGGATTTCATAAACATCAAACCTAAAGAGGATAGCTCAGTGGTTCACGACTAAGCCTCAAAGATATAAATCAAGATTTGCCCTGGCTTTGCAGGGAATGTCGCTTAAGTCAGGCTCTCGAGCTGCCTTTCCAGATCCTCAACTGCCCACTGTGAGGATTTCTGGGACTCGTAGGAGTGTAACTGAAAACAAATTTTGATGCAAGAAAGGTCATATTCTTCCCGAGGGATAATTTGTTGTCCACACAATTCCACTGTAAAAGACACCAGTACCTCTGCTGCCCCTCTGGGTCACAGCGAGGATGCTCCCATCCTCATCTCTGCTCCCCTGTGACCACACGGTCCCATGCTGCTGTCACTCAGAGTGAGACCTATCGCGGGCGCCATCTTGGCCACACATCTTCGATGAGCATTTCTTCACTTCTTTGATAAAGACAGTTCATTCCCAAAGAGGTTTTTGTTTTTACTTCTCTGCATGCAAAATGGCATGAATGAAAATATCAAGTTGATATTCTGGCAAGTCATTTCCTAGGCAAGTGATTGTCTAAGAAAAAATACCTTAGAAATTTATTTTCACAGAAATTTGATCAGATTTCCACAATCAGAAAATCATGGATCTAGAGAAAATATCAGTGTTTTCAGTCATTAGTGTGTATATTTTATGTTCTTATAATAAGCAGAGGTATAAATACAGACTATAAATACAGACTAAGGCATCAAACCGAACGATGGTTTTCATTGCTGTAAATGGAACATTAGGGTGCTTTTCTAATTCCCTCTCTCTGCCGGGATTCAAAATTTAAACGCGGCTCATAAAGAATGATAAAATAAACTTTACAAATATTTCTCTTACTTTTGCTCCTGGGTAAACAAAGATGTAGAGAATCAAGTGCTTTTTCCACAAGCGTATTATAAACGAACACAGTATCCGCAAGCCCTGACTTGTTAACCATAAGGACGAACCATTGTGCTCCCTCACTCCGGAGCACCTAGAGTTGTTCTGATTGAAATCTGCATAAGCTGTAATTAATTTGATTTTTAATGTAACTTTTTTTTAGCTCCTGTATTTTTATTTCAAAGAGGGACATCTTACTCCATGGCGATGGGTTGAGAAACACAAAGAACAAAGCTCCTAAGAATCTAAGATTTTTGTATTTTTTTAAATAACAAAACTGGATTAATCCTGAAGAAATTGAAAAAAAAGGAGTCTTAGAAGGGACTATTAATGCATGCATGTTTTTGGTACATTAAAAACTCCAACGTACTAATTCAAGCACTGTTTACTTTTTGTATATAACAGGATTGCTATTTTCAAGGGAAAAACAGAAGATATTTTCTGAGTGCCAAGAACTACTTACTCATGAAGTCTGAAATACCATTATTATTAGTAGTAATTCTTACATTCAGCATCTGTGAATAACTTCTTATACGAGAACACTATTTTGGGTCAGCTGAAGGCTAAAAATAATGAGTTGGCTTTCTGCCTTTGTGTATTGAGTCAAATAGCTGCCAATTAATATAATGGATTTTTTTTTGTTCCTGTGATAAATTTCAGAAAATGGGAACAAATAGTTGTTGATGTTTCATAATTTCCAATGGAAAGAATATATTTCTCACAAGTTTAAAGACTGACTGCACTCTAAGTAACCAAACAACTACAAGAAGCTGCCGGTGTATTTCTGTGGTTTAGCAAAAGGGCCAAGTCGGAAGGAAAAGACATTCCCAACATTTTCTAAAGCTAGATAAATACAGAAACGAAATATAGATGAAAGATGGAACTGCTCTCTGTAGCATCTGCCAGATTCCTCGACTTTTTGGCACACTGATTTAATTTGGCAAAGGTACCCAGTAGCAATCTTTTCCATTAAAAGGAGCAGCATATACTTTATTTTACCATACTGTTTGTGTATTTTTGACCCTCCCAAACTTTCTTTTTTAGAAGGCAATTATTTCTACAGAGTTGGCTGCAATTACATTTATTTGAAACGGATCATTTATCAACAAAAAAAGCTGCGGGGCACAGCTGCTGTTGA
The DNA here is from genome assembly GCF_043159975.1 of Macaca nemestrina. NCBI lineage: Eukaryota > Metazoa > Chordata > Mammalia > Primates > Cercopithecidae > Macaca > Macaca nemestrina. The sequence goes on along the minus strand of NC_092133.1, from coordinate 116,237,500 downwards.
ACAGATCCAGTGGACCTACGGCTCGGCAGGAAAGCGTCTTTCTTTGAAACCAAGAGATATTTTAACATGTGCCCGCATCATCTTATGCCAATCTGACGCTTTTGATATCCAAACCTATTTAAATGTGGAGGAACCCTGGACTGTTCAATTTAGGCGAGATAAGCTACCCAGCTCTGTCGTTTTTTCTATTTGTGATCAGAAAAACTGTAACTGAGTCCAACATTCCTAATTTTGGTAACATGATGATGTTAAGAAAAGGAATAATTCTCCCGTCCAAAATCAAATTTTTGTGGAATCCAATACTTCTTAACCCTGAATTTTTTTCTGAGCTGGCAGTGATTCTATAGTAAACTTCTGAGGATATATAAGTAACAATCTCTAAAAATATGACACGCGGCAGCAAGTATGAAGGCAGTGTTTTCTGGCTTCACTCAACTCAGGAAAGAGAGGCTCACACCTGATAAGCTTTTTATGTAACTCAGAGGAAATGACTTTTTGTTTTCAGATTTTTTTGGTTTCTTCTAAACCAAACAAAAGCAAAATATGAGGGGTGTTCACCTGTTGCTATGAAGTTTTTGACTGCAACATTATGGTCAGGTATTTGGTTTTCAAACAGCCCCAAATTGAGGCAGACTGTATAGTTGACAGTGACTTGGATATATTATTGTTACTAATGTTATTTGCCATCTAGTGCACTCTTTCTTAATCACTAAGTAGCAGCTAATTTAAAGCAGGGGAAGAGTATTAGCTTCACGTGAGTGCCAGAAAAACGCTGTGGTTTCAACATAAAGTTGGGAGCCAACAGCGACAGATATAAAATAACGAGATGTATAATTTGACAAGTTTAAAATCCCCAAACCAACATGGGAATGCTTCACAGGTTTACATGTGCATAAAGTGAAGACTGTTTTGCACAGATTTAAAATGGTGAAGGAGTGTATCTTTTCTTAAACTTAGGTTGACAGTGTAATAGTTCACCTCATATAATCACAAAGTATTTGACAAAAAAGAGCCAACTGTTATTCTGTTTAAATTTCAGGATGCTGAATCCATACCAACAGCTGGCAGTAGCTGAGTCTGGAATATTTTCAAAAAAATATATAAATGATTACCTTTCACATTTATAATTTACATTGATTTAACTCACAAAGCTTGCCTTATGGAAGAGTTCTTTAATAAAAATAAAACAATAATAATAAATAAAACTAGCCAAAGCTGTCAGAAAGAATTTGTCATTTTCACAAATGAGGTAGAATATTCTACAAGTTAAATATTGGGTAAAATGTCCTCTGTACCTTTGTTTTGAATCTTTATTGATCTATTTGTACATATTTATGTACATCTTTAAAACAAGTGCAATAACAACCTCATAATAAAAGCATATATTTGACTCTAAAACAGCCTAGATAACAGTATGACAAAAGATAATGAATGTCAACTGACCTAAGAATTTCTCACATCAGTTGGTTCAGAAATTTAAATTCTGATTTGTCACATTTGTGCGCATCTTTTGGAATGCCTTTCCAGCATATCATGAACTCCTTTGACTGCCCTTGTGTTCCACCTCCAGTGGCAAGTCTTGGAAGCCATCTTGTAAAATATCACGTTTCCTTGTCCACCACTGATTGGACAAGGGGCGGGTACTTTTCCTAAACTGGGCCAATCAGCTTCCCTTGTCTGAGATTTTTGAACTGAAACTGGGGGTGGGGAAAATATGTGGCCTCTTTGGGGTGGCTGGATGTGTAAATCCAGGAGAAGCTGTAAAGAAAACAGTGGCAAAAGAGAGGAAGTCAACTTGCAGAGAAAGAGTAAAAGGAAACAAATAAGAAAAGAGGAGAGATTACAGATGGAAAAAAGATGCTAAAGGCTTTGGAGCTCAGCACCTTCTTAGTGCTCTGCTGCTTTCTTGCCCATGGGAATTCTCTTTGGTGCGTAAGTTTATTTGAGTTATGTTGCTCAAATATGAGTTATGAAGTAATTTACTGATTTATAGCGGATCCTGCATTGTATCTGTAGGACTTTGGATGCATCACTTAGACTGTCGAGCTAAAGCTTCCCAATCTTTAAAATGGGAGAGTAATGCCTGCACCAGGGGGTTACAGTGAAGATTAAATGAAATAAGGAATAAAGCACACAGGCCACGGGTGAAGGCTTAGTAATTGATTGTTATTCTTTTTAAAATAGATCAATCTGAAATACACATTTTGTAACATATATATGAGCTATTTATATTGGCTATTTGCTAGTGTAATTATTAAGCCTAATATTCTAATATTGGATAATTATTCATTTAATGGGTGACTCCAAGTTATCTAATGAAATTTAAAATAAAAATGGGCTTGCTAGCAACTGTTATTACTATGATTATTTCCCTCCTTGTGGTAGAAAAAAGGTTTGTGAATGGATTCTTAATTCTTCCTGTTCCCTTACTCTCTCATCCAATCTGTAACCAAGCCTTGTCTAGGCCACTATGTCTCACGCGCTTACAGCTTACCAGCCTCATAGACAGATCAGCTTCCAGTTTTTCTTTTCTTTCCTTTCTTTTTCCCCTCCCCCCGACCCGGAGTCTTGCTCTGTCACCCAGGCTGGAGTGCAGTAGTACGATCTCATCTCATAGCAACTTCCGTCTCCCAAGTTCAAGCAATTCTCCTGCTTTGGCCTCCTGAGTAGCTGGGATTACAGGTGCCTGCCACCATGTCTGGCTACTTTTTGTATTTTTAGTAAAGATGGGTTTCACCATGTTGGCCAGGCTGGTCTTGAAATCCTGACCTCAGGTGATCTGCCTGCCTCAGCCTCCCAAACTGCTGGGATTACAGGTATGAGCCACCACCCCTGGTGGATCTGCTTCCAGTCTTTCTGATCCTGTCCATACACACCTCCAAGAGTGATCTTCTTTTTTTTGTTTGTTTTTTGTTTAGAGAAAGGATCTTGCTCTGTCACTCAGGCTGGAGTATGGCGGTGCATTCACAGCTCACTGCAGCCTCGACGTCCCGGGCTAAAGTGATCCTCCAACCTGAGCCTCCTGAGTAGCTGGGACTACAGGTACGCACCACCATGCCCGGCTTATTTATTTTTATTTTTTGTGGAGATAGGGTCTCCGTATGTTGCCCAGGCTAGTCCTCAGAAATTCTAGGCGCGTTCCTACCCTATGGCCGCTGAACACTTTCCCTCTGGCTGCAAATTCTTCTCCTCACTTCATCCTCCTTAGCTAAGATGCATCTCTTCAAAGATGCCTTCTCTGACTTCCCTGTATAAAATGAGTTTTCCCTTCATTAGTCTTCATTTGACCCCCTTTGTTTCCTTTACAGCATTCAGTACACTTGGTATTATTTTGTCCATTTACATGTTTTTGACCAGTCTCTTCTTAAATGGTTGAGAGGGTTATGAGAGCCTTGGCCTTGCTCTCTCCTTCTGAATTCTGGGGATGGTGAATGGAAGGACAGGTCTTGCCCATGTGGAGAATCTCTACACTGTATCTTTATTTCATTCCTTTGAAAAAAGGGTGCCGTTGTGAAGAATGTCATTTTCTGGATAGACACTAAGCATACATGATCATTCTTGACCACACTTTTCAAGAGATTGTGCCTCCAGTTAGCAATACATATTTTCCTCTGATTACAATAAATTAACAGCCAATATATGGGAATAGATTGGATAACTATTTTTCACAAATAGTTATCAATCTTCTACCATTTGAAAGATTAATTTGTTAAACAGAAAATTCAAAAACATATCAAATTGTCTTTAAGAAGATTCTATAAACCCATGGGCCATGTCCAGATCAACTAAAAGTAGAAGCCAAAATAATTCCCTACAGTAAAATCTTTGAATTCAAATAAACTGAAAGAAAAAGTCAAGTCAGTTGATTGATTAAAATTCTGAACAGACAAAATATTTATCCAGGTTTTATATCTGAACCCTCATCTGGCATGAAATCAATGGAGTAAAAATAATAATTTAATAATAATTACTAAAGCTAATTGTACATATGCCCTTTGATCCAGCAATTCTGCTCCTGGGCATATACTCAACATCAGTCGGTGCTTACATGCACCAAAATACATGTCCAGAAGCTCATAGCAGCACTATTTTTAATAGACCCTTTTAATATGTAGAGGATCCTAAAACAAAAGATTCATGTTCAAATTATCCTTCATAAATTTCTCAAGATGTTGGATAAGTGCTGTATGATTTGTAAACAATATCTGTGATTACATTTAAGGCAACATGTTATATATTCCCTAGAATAAACTAGAAACTTGTATCTAAAATAAATTAGAAAACCATATCTGGAAAAAATTAGAAACTGGTGTCACAGTTTGTTTTTTTTTAAAAAATAAGCTGAAGCTATTTACTGTGGAGTGCAAAGTCTAAAATAAAAACAGCCTATCTGCAACAAATCTGGGCATGAAAATCCTGAAGGTTTAGAAAAGATCGAGCTGAATCAATAGTAATGTACAAACCTTTCCAGTGATCTATAAAAATATACAAAGCTTGAATACAATTGTAGTGGATGCTGTAGTGTGCCACCCAGCATAACTGGGTAGAAAAGCAACGGGCTGATGCAGAGTGGCTCTACATATTCCTGATTAACTGAAAGGTAACTGTAAAACTTAGCATTGAGGGCTGGGCATGGTGGCTCACGCCTGTAATCCCAGCACTTTGAGAAGCCAAGGCAAGTGGATCACTTGAGGTCAGGAGTTTGAGACCAGCCTGACCAACATGATGAAACACTGCCTACACTAAAAATACAGAAAAGTTAGCTGGGTGTGGTGGCATGTGCCTGTAATCCCAGCCACTCAGGAGGCTGAGGCAGAAGAATCGCTTGAACTTGGGAGGCAGAGATGCAGTGAGCCAAGATCATGCCACTGCACTCCTACCTGGGTGACAGAGCAATACTCTGTCTCAAAACAAAACAAAATAAAAAAGTTAGCATTGAAAATTAAGAATATTAATAGCCCGAAGATGCAATAGACATAAATAAAAAGATTTGCTTTTTCAAAAAATCATAAAGAATCTGGTTTAAACTTCATATACTATAACTACTACTAACAACAATGTTTAATTCTGCCCAACATGGTCACACCTGTAATCCCAGCACTTTGGGAAGCTGAGGTGGGAGGATCGCTTGAGGCTGAGTTCAAGACTGACCTGGGCAACACAACAAGACCCCATCTCTACAAACAATAAAAAAATTAGCCAGGTATGCTGACACGCACCTGCAGTCCCAGCTACTGGGGAGGCCAAGGCAGATAGACCACTTGACAGGAGTTAGAGGCTTCAGTGAACTATGATCGTGCCACTGTACTCCAACCTGGACAACAGCGCAAGACCCTGTCTCAAACCAAAAAAGTTTAATTGGCGTAAATTAAGAATATACACCAGCTGCAAGAGCAGCAAGGGGGTTGGAAAATTGCTAAAACTGAAAAGAGAAATGGAGCCTTTGGGGTGGATTTTCAAAAGAGGATGTGGGAGTTCTAACAGGAAGGGCAGACATCATTCCAACATGAAGCAAGCAAACTCTCTGCCAAGTCCCCTTCCTTTTTGTGCTCTCTCCTATAAAGCAGAGTTTCTCAACCAGGCTTAGTCCTTCAGAAACAACCACAAGCCTAGGAGTCCACACACATTTGTGCATTGGGCACTTGAGCTTTACCTTCCAATGGTGGTTCAGAGAGCAGCCTCTAAACCCACGTTTTCTTGAGTCCTTTCCTTATGACCTGAGTGATTTGGGGAAAGTTATTTAATCTTTATGAAACTCAGTTTCTTTATCTGTAAAACTGAGTTAATAACAGTTTCCAACTCAATAGGTTATGGAGAAGATTGAATAAAAGACTCCGTGTGTGACAAGGGTTCCAAGATGGCCGAATAGGAACAGCTCCAGGCTACAGCTCCCAGCGTGAGCAACATAGAAGACGGGTGATTTCTGCATTTCCAACTGAGGTACTGGGTTCATCTCACTGGGGCGTGTCGGACAGTGGGTGCAGGACAGTGGGTGCAGCCCACTGAGCGAGAGCTGAAGCAGGGCGAGGCATCGCCTCACCTGGGAAGTGCAAGGGGTAAGGGATTTCCCTTTCCTAGTCAAGAGAAACTGTGACACACAGCACCTGGAAAATTGGGTCACTCCCACCCTAATACTGTGCTTTTCCAAGGGTCTTAGCTAATGGCTCACCAGGAGATTATATCCTGTGCCTGGCTAGGAGGGTCCCATGCCCACAGGGCTCCCTCAATGCAAGCACAGCAGTCTGAGATCTAACTGCAAGGTGGCAGTGAGGTTGGGGGAGGGGCGCCTGCCATTGCTGAGGCTTGAGTAGGTAAACAAAGCGGCCAGGAAGCTTGAACTGGGTGGAGCCCACCACAGCTTAAGGAGGCCTGCCTGTCTCTGTAGATTCCACCTCTGGGGACAGGGCATAGCCAAACAAAAGGCAGAAGAAACCTCTGCAGATTTAAATGTACCTGTCTGACAGCTTCGAAGAGAGTGGTGGTTCTTGCCAGCAATGGAACAAAGCTGGACGGAGAATGACTTTGACAAGTTGAGAGAAGAAGGCTCGAGAAACTCAAACATCTGGGAGCTGAAGGAAGAAGTTCGAACCCATCGCAAAGACGCTAAAAACCTTGAAAAAAGATTAGACGAATGGCTAACTAGAATAACCAATGTAGAGAAGTCCTTAAATGACCTGATAGAGCTGAAAACCGTGGCACGAGAACTATATGACAAATGCACAAGCTTCAGTAACCGATTCGATCAACTGGAAGAAAGAGTATCAGTGACTAAAGATCAAATGAATGAAATGAAGTGAGAAGAGAAGTTTACAGAAAAAAGAGTAAAAAGAAATGAACAAAGCCCAGGAAATATGGGACTATGTGAAAATACAAAATCTACGTCTGATTGGTGTACCTGAAAGTGATGCGGAGAATGGAACTAAGTCGGAAAACTCTCTGCAGGATATTATCCAGGAGAACTTCCCCAATCTAGCAAGGCAGGCCAACATTCAAATTCAGGAAGTACAGAGAACGCCACAAAGATACTCCTCAAGAAGAGCAACTCCAAGACACACAATTGTCAGATTCACCAAAGTTGAAATGAAGGAAAAAATGTTAAGGATAGCCAGAGAGAAAGAACGGGTTACCCACAAAGGGAAGCCCGTCAGACTAAGAGCGGATCTCTCAGCAGAAACACTACAAGCCAGAAGAGAGTGGGGGCCAATATTCAACATTCTAAAAGAAAAGAATTTTCAACCCAGAATTTCATATCCAGCCAAACTAAGTTTCATAAGTGAAGGAGAAATAAAATCCTTTACAGACAAGCAAATGCTGAGAGATTTTGTCACCACCAGGCCTGCCCTACAAGAGCTCCTGAAGGGAGCACTAAACATAGAAAGGAACAACCAGTACCAGCCACTGCAAAAACATGCCAAAATGTAAAGACCAGCAGTGCTAGGAAGAAACTGCATCAACTTACAAGCAAAACAGCCAGCTAACATCATAATGACAGGATCAAATTCACACATAACAATTAACCTTATTAACAATATTAACCTTAAATGTAAATGGATTAAATGCTCCAATTAAAAGACACAGATTGGCAAATTGGATAAAGAGTCAAGACCCATCAATGTGCTGTATTCAGGAGACCCATCTCACGTGCAGAGACACACATAGGCTCAAAATGGATGGAGGAAGATCTACCAAGCAAATGGAAAACAAAAAAAGGCAGGGGTTACAATCCTAGTCTCTGATAAAACAGACTTTAAGCCAACAAAGATTCGAAGAGACAAAGAAGGCCATTACATAATGGTAAAGGGATCAATTCAACAAGAAGAGCTAATTATCCTAAATATATATGCACCCAATACAGGAGCACCCAGATTCATAAAGCAAGTCCTTAGAGACTTACAAAGAGAATTAGATTCCGACACAATAATAATGGGAAACTTTAACACCCCACTGTCAACATTAGATAGATCAATGAGACAGAAAGTTAACAAGGATATCCAGGATTGAACTCAGCTCTTCACCAAGCGGACCTAATAGACATCTACAGAACTCTCCACCCCAAATCAACAGAATATACATTCTTCTCAGCACCACATCGCACTTATTCCAAAATTGACCACATAGTTGGAAGTAAAGCACTCCTCAGCAAATGTAAAAGAACAGAAATTATAACAAACTGTCTCTCAGACCACGGTGGAATCAAAGTAGAACTCAGGATTAAGAAACTCACTCAAAACTGCACAACTACATGGAAACTGAACAACCCGCTCCTGAATGACTACTGGGTACATATCGAAATGAAGGCAGAAGTAAAGATGTTCTTTGAAACCAATGAGAACAAAATACAACATACCAGAATGTCTGGGACACATTTAAAGCAGTGTGTAGGGGAAATTTATAGCACTAAATGCCCACAAGAGAAAGCAGGAAAGATCTAAAATTGACACCCTAACATCACAATTAAAAGAACCAGTGAAGCAAGAGCAAACACATTCAAAAGCTAGCAGAAGGCAAGAAATAACTAAGATCAGAGCAGAACTGAAGGAGATAGAGACACAAAAAACCGTCCAAAAAATCAATGAATCCAGGAGCTGGTTTTTTGAAAAGATCAACAAAATTGATAGACCGCTAGCAAGACTAATAAAAAAGAAAAGACAGAAGAATCAAATAGATGCAACTAAAAATGATAAAGGGGGTATCACCACTGACCCCACAGAAATACAAACTACCATCAGAGAATACTATAAACACCTCTATGCAAATAAACTAGAAAACCTAGAAGAAATGGATAAATTCCTGGACACATACACTCTCCCAAGACTAAACCAGGAAGAAGTTGAATCCCTGAATAGACCAATAATATGCTCTGAAATTGAGGCAATAATTAATAGCCTACCAACCAAAAAAAGTCCAGGACCAGACGGATTCACAGCCAAATTCTACCAGAGGTACAAGGAGGAGCTGGTACCATTCCTTCTGAAACTATTCCAATCAATAGAAAAAGAGGGATTCCTCCCTAACTCATTTTATGAGGCCAACATCATCCTGATACCAAAGTCTGGCAGAGACACAACAAAAAAGGAGAATTTTAGACCAATATCCCTGATGAACATCGATGCAAAAATCCTCAATAAAATACTGGCAAACCGAATCCAGCAGCACGTCAAAAAGCTTATTCACCATGATCAAGTGGGCGTCATCCCTGGGATGCAAGGCTGGTTCAACATATGCAAATCAATAAACATGATCCAGCATATAAAGAGAACCAAAGACAAAAATCACATGATTAAGAACATTCCATGCTCATGGATAGGAAGAATCAATATCGTGAAAATGGCCATACTGCCCAAGGTAATTTATAGATTCAGTGCCATCCCCATTAAGCTACCAATGACTTTCTTCACAGAATTGGAAAAAACTACTTTAAAGTTCACATGGAACCAAAAAAGAGCTCACAGTGCCAAGACAAGCCTAAGCCAAAAGAACAAAACTGGAGGTATCACGCTACCTGACTTCAAACTATACTAAAAGGCTACAGTAACCAAAACAGCATGATACTGGTACCAAAACAGAGATATAGACCAATGGAACAGAACAGAGCCCTCAAAATAATACCAGACATCTACAACCATCTGATCTTTGACAAACCTGACCAAAACAAGAAATGGGGAAATGATTCCCTATTTAATAAATGGTGCTGGGAAAACTGGCTATCCATATGTAGAAAGCTGAAACTGGATCCCTTCTTTACACCTTATACGAAAATTAATTCAAGATGGATTAGAGACTTAAATGGTTTTAGACCTAAAACCATAAAAACCCTAGAAGAAAACCTAGGTAACACCATTCAGGACATAGGCCTAGGCAAGGACTTCCTGTCTAAAACACCAAAGGCAATGGCAATAAAAGCCAAAACTGACAAATAGGATCTAATTAAACTAAAGAGCTTCTGCACAGCAAAAGAAACTACCATCAGAGTGAACAGGCAACCTACAGAATGGGAGAAAATTTTTGCTATCTACTCATCTGACAAAGGGCTAATATCCAGAACCTATAAAGAACTCAATCAAATTTACAAGAAAAAAAACAAACAACCCCATCAAAAAGTGGGCAAAGGATATGAACAGACACTTATCAAAAGAAGACATTTATGTAGCCAACAGACACATGAAAAAATGCTCATCATCACTCGCCATCAGAGAAATGCAAACCAAAACCACAATGAGATACCATCTCACACCAGTTAGAATGGCAATCATTAAAAAGTCAGGAAACAACAAGTGCTGAAGAGGATGTGGAGAAATAGGAACAATTTTACACTGTTGGTGGGACTGTAAACTAGTTCAACCATTGTGGAAGACAGTGTGGCAATTCCTCAAGGATCTAGAACTAGAAATACCATTTGACCCAGCAATCCCATTACTAGGTATATACCCAAAGGATTATAAATCATGCTGCCACAAAGACACATGCACACGTATGTTTATTGTGGCACTATTCACAATAGCAAAGACTTGGAACCAACCCAAATGTACATCAATGATAGACGGGATTAAGAAAATATGGCACATAAACACCATGGAATACTATGCAGCCATAAAAAAGGATGAGTTCATGTCCTTTGTAGGGACATGGATGCAGCTGGAAACCATCATTCTCAGCAAACTATTCCAAGAATGAAAAAACCAAACACCACATGTTCTCACTCATAGGTGGGAATTGAACAATGAGAACACTTGGACACAGGAAGGGGAACATCATACACCGGGGCCTGTCGTGGGGTGGGGGTAGTGGGGAGGGATAGCATTAGGAGATATAGCTAATGTAAACGACGAGTTAATGGGTGCAGCCCACCGACATGGCACATGTATACATATGTAACACACCTGCACGTTGTACACATGTATCCTAGAACTTAAAGTATAATAAAAAATAAAAAAAAAAAACGCTCTGTTTAAATATGCTTTTAGAATAAATGTCTGGCACCCAGGAAGCTGAAAAAGCAAAAATGATATGACTTTCATTATTATCTTGCTCTTTTGCTACACTTAGGCTTTTCTTTTTCATTTCTTCTCACTTATAGCTCTAAGAATGGGAGGAAGATTTATTTGGCTAGCGATGGGGTGGTGGCGAAGGAGTTGGATTGGACTTAGCAGAAGCAAGGTGGATCCATTATAGTGAAGCAGAGCTTGCTTGGATGAAGAAGACAAGTGTTCTATTGGCTCAGCCCCTCCTAGGCACATTCAATTTTCCCAAGTGCTCCTGGATATTTTAGAAGTCAGCTGAATCACCTCAGAGGTAAAAGCATTGCCTAGCGCTCCCCAAGGAAAACTGAAAAAGAGGGGGAAAAAAGTGGCTTTAAAGAGTCATCCTCTGGTATAAAAATCAAGATGAGAATTCGTAATTCCTACTGAAGAGAATCTGATTTTGCAAACTTCTCTATCACAGAGGAGCAAAGTGCTAAATAAATGTGAAAAAAAAAAAAAAGCTTCTAATGGGTTTCATGAACAGAACCATTAAAGGGCAGCATGGCCAAGTGCAGTAATTTTCAATTCTTTTTAAAGTCGCAAAAACTACTCTAAAATAGGAGCTTGTGCACGATTCTAATGTGTAAAATAGAAAAAGTAGCTGCTCTAATTGCAGTAGGTGAACCACCCAGCAACAGCTCTGAGTACCAGCCCCTGATCTCTGTCAGGGGAACCCAGAGTTCCTTGAGTCATGGTTCGAAATCTACTAATCAAATGGACACAGCACTAAAGTGAGCAATACAATAATTTATGATGTTACATCATATATTGATTGTGTAGGTTTAGATACTTCACTAGTTTGGGCCTTAGTTTCCTCATCTGCAAACTGTGTGTTTAAAATGAAAACATTTGCTGGGCACAGTGGCTCACACCTGTAATTCCAACACTTTGGGAGGCCAAGGCGGGGGAATCGCTTGGAGTCAGGAGTTTGAGACCAGCCTGGCCAACATGGTGAAACCCCATCTCTATTAAAAACACAAAAATTAGACAGCTGTGGGGGCAGGCGCCTACAATCCCAGCTACTCAGGAGTCTGAGGCATAAGAATCGCTTGAACCTGGGAGGTGGAGGTTGCAGTGAGATGATATCGTGCCACTACACTCCAGCCTGGGTGACAGAGCAAGACTCCGTCTCAATAAATAAATAAACACCTACATAAATAAATAAATAAATAAATAAATAAATAAATAAATAAAATGGAAACCTTGGCTTTGCCAGCCCTAATTTTCTATGAATTTATTCTCTAAGAGAAAATATCAAAAGAAAAGACTGCTTCATGTTAAGATGGAGTAACAGGGACTGGATTTACCTTCCTGTCTAAAATAATTTAAAAATGGAAAAAACTCTGTGAAACAACAACTTTTAAAATATTGGAAATCAGACAACCAAAGATAGTGATTCTTGAGAGAAGGAAAACAAAAAAGGTAAGCCCTAAGATTGACCCAGACTAACTCCAGGGAGAATGTTTATAGGCTACAGCACAGGGAAGGAGAGCCCAGACAAAGCTTGACAGTCTCTCCAAGTTGAGGAGACAGAGCTGGAAGTCTGGGAGAACCACAACCACTGGAGTCTTCAGGGCAGATAATGGAGATTGGGGAGCAAAACAGAGAACCCCGGGGTCTGCAGAAGGTGCCTCTTGAATATTCGGCTCAATACTGATTAGCACCTGTATGAGGAGAAACTGTTTGAGGGCAGGAAAAGAAGAATCTTCTAAACTTCTACAAGAGGAGGGACAGTGTCTATCCACCACTCAGAGTGGAAGACTTCATAATGCACAGGTAGAGTAGCCAGAGGTCTCGCCTCAGTAGTGGGAAAAAACGTATCCGTACTCTAGTCTTGCTAACAAAGCATTAAAGTAAGAACTGAAAGGATCAAATTGTTTCAAAATAGCAATCTGCGTCTTAGAACAAAGCTCAGGAATATTTATAGATATCCTATTACCCCAAAAAACAAAAACCAAGCACTCAACATGCTAATATTCAAGGAACCGAAAGCAACCCAGAAATGATATTAGAGTTGGATTACATATGAAATTAGAAAAAGACTCAACATGTCAAGTAGAGACACGAAAAATGTGAAAGGAGATCCAAATCAAATGTCGATAGTATTGCAGATGTAAAACACGCTAGGTAGCAAAAAAGGCAAATTAAACATTGCAGAAAAAAAAAATTAGTGAGCTTGAAAACAAATAAAAAGTTCCTAATTTAAAACATAGGAAAAATGTAACAAAATAAACAAAGTCTCAGGGAGCTGTGGGAAAACTTTCAGCCACTCAGAGAGCTGTGGGAAAACATTTACCTATATTTTCACCAAATATAGGTGATAGTGGAGTTTGCAAGGACGGTAAAAAGGGAAGAGGATGGAAACATATTTGAAGAAATAATGGCTGAAAATTTTCTAAATGTGATGAAAACCATAAGCCCACACATCTCAGAAGCTTAGCAAACTCCAAGCACAAGAAACATGAAGGAAACTACACAAGGCCCATCATAATCAAATTTCTCAAAACCAGCGAAAATGATGAAATCTTAAAAACAGCCAACGCAAAAAGATACATGACATACAGAGGAACAAATGTAAGGATGATAACAGATTTCCTCTCTTAAACAATGCAAGTGAGAATAAAATGGAGCACCAGGTTTAAAGTTAGGAAAGAAAAAAATTCAGCGTAAAATTCTATACCTAGCAAAAATATTTTTCGAAAACAAAGACAAAATAAAAAGTCTTTTTTAGATATATAAGACCTGAACGAATTCATCATAAACAGAATTGCACTACCAGGAATGTTAAAAGTCTTTTAGGCAGAAGGAAAATGATATCAGAAGAAAATCTGCATTTACAGAAAGGAATAAATAGCACTGGAAAAAATAACTATGAAGGTAAGTAGAAAAGATATTTTCCTGTGTATTTAAATCTCTGGGAAAGACGATTGTTTACAGTCAAAAACAAGAACAATACAGTTGAGCTTATAATGCTTGTAGGAATCAAATGTATGATAAAAATAGCATAAAAGCGAGGAGGGCAAAAATGGAAGCATATGGTTGTACAATTCTTAAATTATATGTTAATATGTATAACATTACTAGAAGTTACATTATACTGAATTAAATAAATATGCTATGAACTCTAAAGCAATCACTAAATGACAACACGGAATAATAACTAATAAGCCAAACATGAGATAAAATGAAATGATAAAATCTTCAAATAATCCAAGAGGAGATAGAAAAAGAGGAGTAAAGAGAAGAGCAGATGGGAAAAATAGAAAACAAATAACAAGATGGTACATTTAAAGCTAACCGTGGCCGGGCACAGTGGCTCACACCTGTAATCCCAGCACTTTCAGAGGCGGAGGTGGGTGGATCACCTGAGGTCAGGAGTTTGAGACCAGCCTGACCAACATGGCGAAACCCCGTGTCTACTAAAAATACAAAAAGTAGCCAGGCGTGGTGGCACCAGCCTGTAATCCCAGCTACTCAAGAGGCTGAGGTAGGAGAATCGCTTGAACCCAGGAGGCGGAAGTTGCAGTGAGCTGAGATTGCACCACTGCACTCCAGCCTGGGTGACAGAGTAAGACTCAGTCTCAGAAAAAAAAAAAAAAAAAAGCTAACCATGTCAATATCACATTAAATGTAAATAGTGTAACCACTTCCCCTCCCAATAAAGGCAGAGGTTGTATAAAAGGTTGAATAAAAAAGTAAGCCTTGGCCAGGTGTGGTGGCTCACACCTGTAATGCCAGCACTTTGGGAGGCCGAGGCCAGCAGATCATGAGGTCAGCAGATTGAGAACATCCTGGCTAACATGGTGAAACCCCTTCTCTACCAAAAATACAAAAATTAGCTGGGCATGGTGGCGTGTGCCCGTAATCCCAGCTACTCAGGAGACTGAGGCAGGAGAATCGCTTGAATCCGGGAGGTGGAGGTTGCAGTAAGCTGAGATCACGTCACTGCACTCCAGCCTGGTGACATGGCGAGACGCTGTCTCTAAATAAATAAATAAATAAATAAATAAATAAATAGTAAGCCCTAACTATATGCTGCCTACAATTTTCCACTTTAAGTAAAAAGATACAAATATGATTAAAGGATAGAAAAAGCTATAAAACTTTAGTATGCTAATTAATATTAGTGCCCTCTCAAAAAAAACAAGGGTGTCTATATTAGTATTGAAAATTATTTCAAAACAAAGAATATGACCAAGAATAACGATAACCATTTTATAACAATAAAGAGGGCTTTGAGAGAACATAATTATTTCTAAATATATATGCACCTAATAAAAGAGCTTCAAAATATATAAAGAAAAAACTGATATAACTGCAGAGAGAAATGGACAAATCCACAATAATTGATAGAACAAGTAGGAAATCAATAAAGATGTAGAATTATTGAACAATATCGACCAACTCAATCTTAGTAAACTTCACAGAACACTATACCCAACCATATTAGAATACTCAACCATATCAGAATACTCATTCTTTTTCAAGTACATGTTGAACAATAACAAGATAAATAATGTTCCAGGTCACAGAACATATTTCAAAAAATTTTTAAATATTCAAGTAATACAATGCATGTTTTCCAACTATAATGTAATTATGTAAATCAATAACAGAAAGGTCACTGGAAAATCCCCAAATGGTTGGAAACTAAATGACACAGTTCTAAAAACACACTTCTAAATAATTCATAGGTCAAAGAAGAAATCAAACAGGAAATTATATAAAGTGTTTTTACTGATTGAAAATGAAACACAACATATAAAAATTTCTGGGATGCAACTAGAGCAGCATTAGAGATAAAGTGCTAGCACTAAGTGCGTCTGTTAGAAAAGAATATGTGTCTAATAATTATCTTAGTTTTCACCTTAAGAAACTAGACGAAGGATAGCAAATAAAACCCTACATTGGCCGGGTGCGGTGGCTCACACCTGTAATCCCAGAATTTTGGGAGGCTGAGGCAGGCGGATCATCTAGGTCAGGAATTCGAGATCAGCCTGACCAACATGATGAAAACCCGACTCTACTAAAACTACAAAAGTTAGCCAGGCATGGTGGCACATGCCTGTAATCCCAGCTACTTGGGAGGCTAAGGCAGGAGAATTCCTTGAACCCAGGAGGCGGAGGTTGCAGTGAGCCAAATCACGCCACTGTACTCCAGCCTGGGCAACAAAGAGTGAAACTCCACCTCAAAAACAAAACAACACAACAGCAACAAAAACAACAACAACAAAAAACCCTACATTAAGCAGAAGAAAGGAAGAAAGAATGATCATGTTGGAAATCAGTGAAATAGAGAACAGAAAAATAGAGAAAATCAATAAAACCAAAAGTGATTATTTCAGAAGATCAATACAATTGATAGAGTTCTAGCCAGAATTTTTGTCTTCTCTTTGATCCTAAGCAAAGACAAGACAAGTTTACCAATATCAGAAATAAAAGAGGTTCCATAGCTATAGATTCTACATATAATAAAAGAATAAAGGATTATTATGAACAGTGTTATGCCAATACATTTGACAACTTAGGTAAAATAAACTAAATTCTTGAAAGACATAAGCTACCAAGTCTCATTAAAAAAGAAATAACCTCAATAGCCCTACATTGGTTAAAGAAATTAGATTTGTAATTTAAAACATTCCACAAATGAAAACGTTATGTTCAGATGGCTTTACTTGTGAATTGTACCAAATATCTACAATATTTAAGGAGAAAAAAATAGCAGTACTATAAATCTTTTCCAGAAAATTGCAGAGGAAGGGACGCTTCCTGACTCATTCATTGAAGCCAGCATGACCTGATACAAAAACAAAGACACTGCAAGGAAAGAATACCACACACCAATATCTCTCATGAGCATAGATTCAAAATTCTGAACAACATTTTTGCAAACTGAATTCAATAATGTATAAAAAGAGTAACATATCATGGTCAAGTAGGTTTTTCCCAACAATAGTGAGTTGGTTTAACATTTGGGCACCAATCAATATGGTCATGATAATAACAAACCAAAAAAAGAAAAAATAATAAGATAATCTCAATAGATATAGAAAAAGTATTTGAGAAAATCCAGTATATATATTCTTGATTTCTAGAATTCTCATCAAAGTAGTAATAGAAGGAACTTTCCAACATGATAGAGGTCACCTAAAAAAACCGACAGCTAACATAAAGCTTAATGGTGAAAGACCGAATGCACTCCCCCAAGATAGAGA
This sequence comes from Macaca nemestrina, assembly GCF_043159975.1. Classification (NCBI taxonomy): domain Eukaryota; kingdom Metazoa; phylum Chordata; class Mammalia; order Primates; family Cercopithecidae; genus Macaca; species Macaca nemestrina. The sequence continues at coordinate 116,220,264 of NC_092133.1, read as the reverse complement.
ATAAGACGAGGGTATTTGTTTTTATCACTTCTTTTCAATATTGTGTAGGTCAACTATCACTACACAAAATGCTTGGGACTAAAAGTGTTTCAAATTTTCAGATTTCGGCATATTTGCATATACAGAATATCTTGGGTGTGGGACATGAGTCTAAACACAAAATTCATTTATGTTTTGTATGTACCTTATATACACATAGCCTGAAGGTAACTTTATATAATATCTTAAATAATACTGTGTGTGAAACAAAGTTTCACTGTGTTTTGACTGCCTAGTCATGTGACATCAAGTGTGGAATCTTCCCCTTGTGGCATCATACTGGCACTCAAAGAAATTCAGATTTTGGAGAATTTTGGATGTCAGATTTTAGATTAGGGATGTTCAACCTGCATAGGAGTTTCCAGCCAGTGCAATCTGGCAAGAAAAATAATTAAAAGGCAGTCAGGTTTAAAAGGAAAAAGAAAAACTGTTTATTCACAGATGACATGATTGTTTATGTGACACACTGAGAAACTACAATGTGTTTTTGTATAGCTCAAAATCACAAAATGAAGCGTGATTTTTACATTTTTGTATTGTTGTAAATAATAATAAAAATAATAGCAACAGTAACAGTAAAACAAGGAAGAATCTGCAACAGGGACTCTATTGACCCATAAAACCTAAAATATTTATTATCTTGCCTTTTAGAGAAAAGGTTTGTTGATTCCTGGTCTATGTAGAAAGTTTGATGGAATCTAAAAACCTACTAGAATAAGTGAGTTCAGCAAGATTGGAAGATATGAGATTAACATACATATTCTATGTCTACATCATACCAATAAACAATCAGAAATTGACATTTTAAAAATACCATTTACAGTAACATCAAAATGTTAAACATATATGGATAAATCTGACAAAGATTTGAATGACCTGTACACTCTAAACTATAAAATGTTACTGAAAGGTAAGACTTGAATTAATGAAAGTATCCCTTGTTCATGATTGGGGAAAGTTAATATTGTTAAGACATCGATATTCCCCCCAAAATACATAAATTCAACAGCATTCCAATCAAAATCCCAGAAAGCATTTCCTGTATAACTTGGCAAACTGATTTTAAAATTCCTGTGGAAATGTAAAGGCACCAGAGTAACCCAAACAACTTTGAATAAAGAATTAGGTAGGAAGACTTATCCTACTTAATTTTACTTTTGTAAAGCCACAGTAATTAAAACTGTGTGGTACTGGCATAAATATAGACAAATATAACAGTGGAACAAAACGTATATCAAATTGATTTTTATTTTTGTTAATTAATTAATTTATTTAATTTTTTTTGAGACAGGACCTGACTCTGTTGCCCAGGCTGGAATGCAGTGGTGGGATCACGGCTCACCGCAGCCTCAACTTCTCAAGCTCAAGTGATCCCCCACTTCAGCCTTCCTGGTAGCTGGGACTACTGGTGCACAACACCATGCGTGGCTAATATTTTGTGTGTGGAGGTCCGGGGGATGGGGTCTTGCTATGTTGCCCAGGCTGATCTCCTCCTAAGGTTAATCAATCCTCCTGCCTTGGCTTCCCAAAGTACTGGGATTACAGGCATGAGCCACTGTGCCTGGCTCAGTTGTTTTTGTTAATTGCAAAAGAAATTCAGTGAGAAAAGGGCAAACAGTTTTTTCAATAAATGCTGCTAATATGCCCTCCAAATGAACTTTGATTCATAATTAGCATCACAAAAAAGTTTACTTAAATGGGTCATAGACTAAAAGTGAAAAACCAAAAATCATAAAATTTCAGAAGAAAGCATGAAATCCTTGTGACCATGTGTTAGGCAAATATTTCTTGGATATGCAACCAAAAACACAATTCATTAAAAAAAATTGACTTCATCAACATTAAAAACTTCTGCTCTTCAAAAGACACAGTTAAGAGAATGAAAGACTAGCTACTGACTGGGAGAAAATATTTGCAAATTACACATCTGGTAAGCAGCCACAATGCATACAGAACTCTCAAAACTCAATAATAAGAAAACAAACAACCCAATTAAAAAGTGGTCAAAAAATGTGAACACTTTGCCCAAGGAGTTATACAGCTGATATACAAGCACATAAGAAGATGTCCACATCATTAATTATTAGGAAAATTGAAATTGAAATCGTGAGATACCATGACATACCTATTAGAAAGTCTAAAATCAAAAAGACTGACCATACCAAGTGTTGGCAGGGATGCTTTCCTACACAGCTGGTGGGAATGCAAAAATGGCACGCTTTGGAAAACGGTCTGGCAATTCTTTAAAAAGTTAAAGGTACACATACTGTATGATCCAACCATCCACTCCTGGGTATTTACCTAAGAGAAGAGGAAGCAAATGTCCACCCAATGACTTGTACATGAATGTTCGTAGCAGCTTTATTTATAACAACCCAAATTGGAAATAAATATTCATTAACAAATGAAAGGCGGTTGGGCACAGTGGCTTACACCTATAATCCCAGCATTTTGGGAGGACGAGGCAGGCAGGTCGCTTGAGGTCAAAAGTTCGAGACCAGTCTGGCCAACATGGCAAAACCCAGTCTCTACCAAAAATTTAAAAATTAGCCCGGTGTGGTGGTGCACGCCTGAAACCCCAGCTACTCGGGAGGCTGAGGCACGAGAATTGCTTGAGCCAAGAAGGTAGAGGTTGCAGTGAGTCCAGATCACGCCACTGCACTCCAGTGTGGGCCACAGAGAGAGATTCTGTCGCAAAACAAAACTAAACAAAACAAAAAAGAAAGGATAACCAAATTATGATAATTTCATACAACAGACTACCACTCAGCGATAAAAGAGTTGATTGATCCATGTAAGAACATGAATGAATATGAAAATAAGTAAGCTGAGTGAAGGAAACCAAACAAAAAACCAAGTACTTACTGTAGGAACCCATTTTTCTTAAGTTCTAGAAAATGAAAACTTATCTATATTGACAGAAAGCAGACCAGTGATTGGCCCAGGCAGAGTAGGGCAGGAGACAGGGATTATGAAAGGGTACTGGGAAATTTTGGGTGATCATCATTTTGGTTTGGTAATAGTTTCATGTGTATGTGTGGGTATATGCATATATATGTCAAAATCCATCAAACTGTACACCTTTAATATGTGCATGTGTATGTCAATTATCCCTTAAAGCTGTTAAGGTTTCTTCAAATTAAAAAAAAATGAAATAAGAAAAACATTTGATGTACATATGATATCAAAGTTAAACATGATGAACTAAACTCTAACTTACTGGACCCCTTCAGTAATCATGAACTTCTTTCTCACTTTACAGGAGAAATACAAATAAAAAGAAAAAAGCCAATCAGAAACAAGTCTGTTTATTACTCTATATGTAGTATATATTCATCGATACCAATTGATTAGGATCAGTAAAAGATTTCATCTAGTTATTAAGTTATTTAATAGCACATCACCTAGTAAACTCTTCTCGGCACTCCAAGGAAAGTCTGGAATGGGAGAAAAGCACTCAAAACTACAGCGACATTAAGAGTTTTAATTATCAGAAAATATATTTAGATAAAACATTAAGTATATGGGCGCTTAATGAGTGTTTCTAGGTGACCTTAGTATCTAAAATCTGTTTACTTGACTCGCAAACATTAGCAGTTTTTTTCTTTTCCTGTGCTAGGCTTCAAAAATGATGGGTGTGTTTGCATCTGGGATCATCTTTCTGGCCCTCTGGAACGCCAGTACATGTACTGAGCCTAGGAGGCAGTTAGCCTGTTGGCTGTACCAATTCAGCAGTTCCAGTTGAACTGCTCTCCACTCACTCTGCCAATGCTGGACACACTTCTGATTGTATTTGTCTGCAATCTCTTCAATTTCCTGTCTTTCAGAAAGTTATAAGCCATGATGTAGTTTTCACTTGCCTGGTATAGACATTTGCAAAAACAAATCCAATGTCACCATGGGGAAAGAAGCTTGCTGCCTTTAATAGGTGCTCATCAGTTTTCTACTTGATCACTTTTTCTGTCCTAGGAAAGGGCTTGCCTTGATGAATTTTTTCCTGCAATTTATTCTTCCCCATTACTCTCCTATGCTACAGCTTTGTTATAATTAGCAAATAACTCGGGTACCTCTTAGACTTCTCATATTTTCCACATAGTTTCCAACAAATCTGCATCTATATTCACAAGATTTTGTAATGGTACAAATCCCTGGGCTGATACATTTGAAAAGGAGGTCTGTGCAAAATCATAAAGAGAATAGGATTGAATACTCCTATCACACGGTATTGGAGGGAATTGATTAACACATTTAGAAGAGATTTTTACCTCTTCTAAAACACAAGCTGATTTTTCAACATAATTGGATCAGGAAATCCTTGTTGACCTCTTAGCAGTATTTAAATACAAACTCTTTTGAAACTTGCTCTTCCTTTGGCTTCTAGAACTCCTGGTTAACCTCGTAACTTCTCCAGTCTAGTCTGACAGCACTTCTTCCTAGTTTACATGCCCCGAAAGTGAAAATGTAGATATTTCCCAGGCTTCTCTAGACTCTCTGCCAAAAACATCTCATCCACTCTCATTAATGGTTTAATAACCCCTGTTGATAATTTCCAAATCTCTCCACTCTCCCCTCTGGAATTGCACGGTCCAGCAAGGAAACTGCTAGCCACTAGTGTGCTCTTAAAATGTGGCTAGTGCAAACTGAGATATACTGGAAAAAACACACAAGAGATTTTGAAGACTTGGGTACAAAGGCCGAGGTGGGTGGATCACCTGAGGTCAGGAGTTCGAGACCGGCCTGGCAAACACGGTGAAACCCTGTTTCTACTAAAAATACAAAAATTAGTCGGGCATCGTGGCAGGTGCCTGTAATCCCAACTACTCAGGAGGCTGAGGCAGGAGAATCGCTGAAACCCAGGAGGCAGGGGTTGCAGTGAGCCGAGATTGCGCCATTGCATTCCAGCCTGGTGACAAGACTGAAACTCCATCTCAAAAATAAATAAATAATAATAATATAAAGTATCTTAAGTAATTTTTATATTGACTATATGTTGAAATAACAATATTTTGGATATACACAGTTTATCCTTGAACAACAAAAGTTTAAACTGCACGAGTCCACTTATATGTGGATTTTCTTCGGCCTCTGCCACTCCTGAGACAGTGATACCAACCCCTCTTCTTCCTCCTCCTCTTCAGCCTACTCTATGTGACGATGACAAGGATGAAGACCTTTATGATGATCTACTTCCACTTAATAAGCAGTAAATATATTTTCTCTTCCTTATGATTCTCATAACACTTTTCTTCCTCTAGCTAATTTTATTGTACTAATACATAATACATATAACATACGAAATATGTATTAATCAACTGTTGATGTTTTTGGTCAACAGTAGGCTATTAGCAGTTAAGTTCTGGGGCAGTCAAAAGTTATATGTGGATTTTGACAGTGTAGTGGGTCATCACCCCTAACTCCTGCATTGTTCAAGGGTCAAGTGTATTGGGTTAAACATATTACTAAAATTAATTTCACCGTTTCCTTTTATCTTTTCTTAAAGTGTGACTGCTAGAAAATTTAATATTACATACGTGGCGCATGTGACATTTCTGCTGGGCAGCGCTGCTCTGCACCTAAAATTCAAACTGATGATTCAAACTGAACACATTAGAAACTGACTCATCATATTCCAGACCCTGCTCCGTCACGGTCAGGACAGAATAAACCTCAGCCTTCAGGAGACAGATACACCGCATTCATTGGCCACTACTGTTGAGGAAATTGTCTAACAAAGCAGCTAATCCTAGGATCAATTACTTATGAATAGGCGACAGGGTGACTCTGGTCATTGTCAAAGCCCCTGTCAACATTCAGTCATTGGCAGCTGCAGCAGGAATGTTTGTACAACTGGAAAATAACACGACAAGCATTTGACAAGAAGCGGGCAGCAGGAGTTAGGAACAAAGACAGCCAGGGTTTTGCCAAAATACTGGATAAAATTTACCTGCATTCAAAGTCAGAAATGTTAGCAGTCACACATGTAGTTGTGACACATTCTCTGCAGGTAATTGAACCACCCCGATGTGCCAAAATATTTTGCATTACCTGGCTCATGAACTCTTCCTCTTCGTCTAGACTGAAATCTGGAATAATTTTTTTACTAGACTTTCCTTTATTTCCATATCCAAGCAACTATCAAATTATGATTCTACCAACACCCAGTATGCCACACCTACATTTTTTCCACCTTAAAGAAAACCAGAGAAAGGAAACACAGGTTGTTATGCTTCCCCCATGACCCCACGAGTTCTGGGGCTCAGAACAGAGTAGGAAAAAGAGGTTGAGAGAGACACTCTCCAGGTTACATATTTTTGCTGGTAACACAGCATGGTAAGGCCTGCCTCTATGTTATTGCAGAGTAATTTACAAAAAAAGTACCCCATTCTTTACAGTTTTCCTCCAGTAGAAATAACAGGCAGTTGGAAAAGCAAACAGACTAAAGAGAAAGGCCCCCAAGAAACCCAAGGATAATCTGGGAAAGGCTCTAGAACACAACAGACACAATTTTCCTTCTTTGCTTTTTTCTTTTCTGTCCTTCACTCTAATCTTTCTTACTGCCTTTCTTTTTCTAATTCTACAGTTTCTCTTTACAGAAACTTTCCTAACTGTGTGGGTGGGCAAACACAGTTTCATCACTTTACAAGGTAGGATAATATTCTTAAATGATTTTGGATTATCTATTGTCTTGCATCTGAAGAAATCATTGTGAGTTGCATATACACCAGGTATTTATGTCAACTGAACCATTACATGTACACCTTAATACTTTTTTTTTTTTTTTGAGACAGAGTCTCGCTTTATCGCCCAGGCTGGAGTACAGTGGCAGTGGTGCAATCTCAGCTTACCGCAACCTCCACCTCCCAGGTTCAAGCAATTCTCCTGCCTCAGCCTCCCGAGTAGCTGGGACTACAGGTGCGTGCCAATACATTTTAAAACTTTTCGAGCTTAAACTAACTGGCAGTGGTCTAAGCATATGCTATATGTCAGACATTTCTACCTGGCTACCTAAATAGTTTTCTTTTTTTCTTTTTTTTTTTTTTTAAGACTGCATACTTAGGTTGTGCAAGTCCCTGTTCAATAAAAGTATGTATACTTTTAAATTAGAAATATCTTCCTTTTTGAAATGAGAACACAGTCATATTGAGACAATGGCCTTTTTAGCATTCTTGAACAACTCAAAGTTAATGTTCCAATATGTTTTTTATAATCTACTTTTAAAAATTGTTACTTAGTTTAAAAGATGCCTTTTTTTTTTTTTGCCAGATTTTTGCTTGAAGAAACTAATCTGGCCTAATTTACATGCCATAAAAACAGATTTATAATGGAAAGGTTGACACATTCAAATATAAATTGAGTTTAATTTCAGAAAAATTAACATCATATTCTCCCACTGGAATAGATTTCAAGAATTAATTAAAATAATTGCCTCAAAAATTACCAATTGGTATGTTAAGAGTACGATTCCTCCTAAGATGTTTCGTATCTGGCATATCTAGATTTGACTAGATATGACTAACTGGAGTTTTTAACTCTTAGCTAAAACAACAAGTCCACTTTGGGCATCTATTTTAAGATGTAAATGCATCTGGTGGTCATAGGCTCCAAATGAAGGTAATAAACAGTAAAATGATATTGTACAAGGAAACAGGCTATAGAAAAGAACTAATATTTTAAATCAAATTTTCCTAATACATGTAAGCTGTTCGTGTACTCTAAATATTTTTATATTTATTGCCAGCAAAATATTTTAGGTAGTTTGCAATGTGTAGATAAGTTAGAGTCTCTTTACAGAAACTTTCCTAACTGCCTACTGATGCACAGATTTAAACAAACGAACATGTCTTTGAATCTATCCATTGTTATTATGGTTTAGACTGACAAGCTCCACCTATTTATTGTTTCAGCCAGTTCCTTTGGTGTTTAGTTAGTGCCTATGGTTGCCTCTATCCTTTATTATTTATGTGTTAAGTAAACACTATAGCCAATAGAATTGTGAATACTACTGTTTGTTCATATGCTGTACATTTTCTTTCATCAATATCAAATTATGGAATGATTATTCTACTAAGGACATTTCTATGCTTTAATTTAGAAAAATTCTATCTCCATACAACTTTTCTGCAGCATAAATCATCATAACACACTGGCTGGGCATTGTGGCTCACTCCTGTAATGCCAACACTTTGGGAGGCCGAAGCAGGAGGATCACTTGAGGCCAGCAGTTCAAGATCAGCCAGGGCTGTATGGCAAGACCCTGTCTGTATACAAAATTAAAAGAATTAGCCAGGTATGGTGGCATACACCTGTAGTCCTTGCTACTTGGGAGGGTGAGGCAGGAGGATCACTTGAGCCCAGGAGTTCAAGGCTGCAGTGAACTATGATTATACCACTATACTCCAGCCTGGGCAACCCAGAGAGACCTTGTTTAAAAAGAAAAAAAAAAAATCTTGGTAACGCATGGCTTGAATGCAGCCATGACGCAGCAGGCAGGCACTTTTGTGTCTCTGAATACCTCCTTTAGAGAAATCTTAGTGATGCCTAAGTTTCTTTCCAGCCTACATTTACCACCAAACTTGGACTAAACCACAAAGTCATTCAACTGTACCTTTACTGCACCATTCTCATGCATGGTGATGCAGTTATCAGCATCTTCTGAGAGTTGGTACAAGGCCTGAGCTGTCGCCCGATGCACATTGGTGTCATTCGATTTCAGGTAACGCACTAGTGGAGCCACTGCTTTGTGCTCACCGAAGGCCACTCTATTCCTGCCCCACATACAGCAACGTGAAATAGCTTCTGCTAGATGATGTCTCAATTTATTGTTATTCTGTGCAAAGGAAAATGAATTGGGATCTGTGCATTGTAATGACCCTGCAAAATCATATCGATAAGCACTTTATGTTTATTAACCATTAAGACACCAATGTGTCTAGAGAGAAGGGCCAGCTGGCTGACTACCTAGGTGATGTCTTGAAGGAACTAGTCTTTTTTAGACGGAGTCTCAGTCTGTTGCCCAGGCTGACGTGCTGTGGTGCAATCATAGCTCACTGCAACCTCCGCCTCCTGGGTTCAAGCAATTCTCATGCCTCAGCCTCCCAAGTAGCTGGGATTACAAGTGTCCACCACCACGTCCACCTAATTTTTGTATTTTTAGTAGAGAAGGGGTTTCACCATGTTGGCCAGGCTGGTCTTGAACACCTGGCCTCAAGTGATCCACTCGCCTTGGCCTCCAAAAGTGCTGAGATTACAGGCGTGAGCCACTGCACCCAGCTGAAGGAACTAGACTTTTGGTAGGGTCACCCATGGACCAACGTTCAATCTTGAGTTGTCTTTTTATGAACTGAATGTAGTCAGTGCACTCAAAGGTGACCAAGCATCTGACATCAGTCATTAGCTCAAGGCTAGATTTTCTTTAGAGTAAGTCTACTACACAACACAAAATTACAGATTAGCAAGTTGTTTTGTAATCCAAATATTTAAAGTATATTGGATATTCTTAAAGGGATTCTGCACTTAACTGGGATAAGTGGACTGACTTGATTTCTCCACCCTAGGAATACATCAATATCAGTAATACACCTTGGTTCCCTTGGCTCCTAAGAGGGAGAAGAGAGTGCAGCAAATCTGAAGATACATTTTGGGTCTTCCATTTTTCTTTCTGTATTTTTTGATGCAGCCTATATCCTTCTTCGTATATGTAATTGCCTTGTATGGGCATACTATAACTGAATCGGATGGTTTTGTGTTTATTAAGAGTACTGTTCTCTTGATTCAGGCAACAACTTGGTGTCCTTAACTGAATCTGACAGATACTCTTAGGAACTTGAAGTCTTCTAGACCAACCATCCTTCCAGGGTTTGAATTTCTGCTCTATGACTTTTCTGCCGAGTGTAGTGCAAGCTATGTTCAAATACCTCTGGTCATGGTGAAGTCATTGTCTCTCAAGGCTGCTTATTCTGTCTGGCACAGCTCTGGATAAACAATGCAATCATTGCCAAAGTCTTCTAGCTCAAGAATGCCATCGACTGAAGCTTGCTAAGCTGGGGGAGGCACATTTGACTTCTAACGTTGGCATGAACAACCATCAAGAATCATAACCATGATGTTGGTGGTGAAGATGATAGTTAACACTTACATAGTAGCGCTTGTATTTGCCACTTTACTTGCCAGTGGCAAATAAAAAACAGCTTCTATTTTACAAGGATCTTGCAATATTAACATTTTACAGTTTAAAATACACTTTCACATATGTTAGTCTCAGAGAAACTAAATGAGTTGACCAAATCTCATACCTCATTAGCAATGGGTATTAAATTTGCATCCAGGTTTCTGGACTGAAAACTCATTGTTTTCATCATTACACCATGATAGCTCAGGACAACATGCATGTAAAACAAAAAGATACGTTACTTACTGTATTTGCCAGCTTGGACAACAAAGGAACAACTCCATGATCTGTAATAACAGCTAAATTTTCTTGATCTTTTGCTATGTTGGTAATGGCAGCACATACACTTGCCAAGACTTCTTTGTTATCTGATTTCAGTAAATTGACAATAAGTTCCAAACCACCAACAAAGGAACGAACCATTTCCCCAGCATCCTAGACAAAAATAAAAATAAAGGTGGTATCAAAACTAAGCCTACATTTAAGCATTTTTTAAGAGGCAGAAAGTAACAGTACAGCTGTGAGGTACATCCTTGGCATGAAAGACTACTTCAGCTTAATTTATTTCTATATTACATATTATTTCTACATGTATATGTATAAAGTATGTGTACATATATATGTCTATATATATAAAACATACAAAAATTCAGTTTCAACAAATATTTATTGAATAACTATTACATGAGAGTCACTGTGTTAGCTACTGAGGATATCAAAGTTATTAAAGTACAGTTGTTTCTTACTATTTGCAGTAGCTTTGCTCTGTAAAGTAACTGCAAACACTAGATTAGCCAATACCAAACTGTTTCTCTTAGGAGAAATATAGGATTAGGTTTCTGCAAACCTCTGGCTACAACATTTTCATCAGTTGACGGATACATAACCTTGTTTTATGTGTATTTCTGTTTGAAGACACCTGATTTCATATATTGTTCATGGCCAAGAGCATTATAGCTCATGCAGTGGAGCTTATTTAACACAGATATTTTCTCTTTCAGGCACACCACAGCCTTCTTGCGCTTACAAACCATAGGCAGCACCTCAGCACCACATCTGGGGGCCATTGTGAACAGTGAAATAACCAACAAAAACAAAAATCCAAAACTTACGGCACTAAATGGACTGCAAAATGGACACTGGCTTATAGTATGAGAACTGGAACAAGAAGGCAGAGAATTGCCTTCTTCAACCTCAGCTGAGAACGTGTGCATTGGATAACTCACATATTTCACTTCTCTGCGCACATCCAAGAATGACTGTATTGATTAGGGGGTTACAAGTAAATTTGAGCAAGTAGGCTAATTCCCAAGGAGAATCTGAATAATGTGGATCGACTCTATATATTCTTTTGCCACCATGTTGCTTACAACTGGTGGGGTAGATGGGCATTAAGAAATTACAAGAATAACAAATAGCACTGGAGGGAGGAGGAGATGAAGAGACGACAAATCCACACAATGACGGAACCTCAACTAATATAAAGGTTCAAGGGCTGACTCCCCAAGGCCTAAGGGACAAAGAGTTATCCAGCATAAAAGGGATTCTGATTAGACAAATCATCAAGTTGCATAGATCTGAGAGTGAGAGAGAAGGTGACTTTTTTCTAGTTCAGACTGACTGGAGCATAAAATAGGAAAGGCAGCATGGGAGAAAGTGAGACTTAAGAGGTGAGATCTTGAAGGGTCTCACCTTTAAGATCCTTCAGGAGGCATCTTGGTAAAGAGTTTGGAGTTGATTTTTAAGGGCATTAGAAGGCCCCTGAAGAGGCTGAAGTGTGGGGGAAGGATTTTTATAAATTTTGTATCTTAGAAGATTTCTCAGAATTACAGGGTGCAGGGTTGGGTGGATGTAAAGAATGGTATAGGGAACACGGGGCTATTTCACTAGTCCATATGGGAAGTGGTGACGGTGTGGGTGAGGGTGGTGGTCTCTGCTGGGAGAGAAGAGTGTGGATTTGGGAAGCTTGCTTGGAGAAGATAGAGATGAGTGATTCGAGATGATTCCCATGTCTCTGGCTCAACTTAGTAGGGCTAATGTTGGAAAAGTTGGTTTGGTTTTGCTTGGTTTGGTTTTCTTGGGGTGGCATATGGTATTAGAAGACCTAATTTGAATGAAGTACTCACAGATGTTAAAGTGGAACTATCTAGGATGCAGGTGAATGTATGGGTTTCTGGAGCTTAGGAAAAACAAAAAAAAAACAGGCTGGAAATGGAGATTTGGAATTATCAGAATAAAGACTGTAACTAAAGCCATGCAAATTAGAGAGTGGGGAGTGAGGTGAGAGGGGAGTGAGTGGGGAGTGAGGTGAGAGGGGAGTGAGGTGAGTGGGGAGTGAGGTGTGAGTGGGGAGTGAGGTGAGTGGGGAGTGAGGGGTGAGTGGGGAGTGAGGTGTGAGTGGGGAGTGAGGTGAGTGGGGAGTGAGGTGTGAGTGGGGAGTGAGGTGAGTGGGGAGTGAGGTGTGAGTGGGGAGTGAGGTGAGTGGGGAGTGAGGTAAGAGTGGGGAGTGAGGTGAGAGGGGAGTGAGGTGAGTGGGGAGTGAGGTGAGAGTGAGGAGTGAGGTGAGAGGGGAGTGAGGTGAGTGGGGAGTGAGGTGAGAGTGAGGAGTGAGGTGAGTGGGGAGTGAGGTGTGAGTGGGAAGCGAGCTGAGAGGGGAGTGAGGTGAGAGGGGAGTGAGGTGAGTGGGGAGTGAGGTGTGAGTGGGGAGTGAGGTGAGTGGGGAGTGAGGTGTGAGTGGGGAGTGAGGTGAGTGGGGAGTGAGGTAAGAGTGGGGAGTGAGGTGAGAGGGGAGTGAGGTGAGTGGGGAGTGAGGTGAGAGTGAGGAGTGAGGTGAGAGGGGAGTGAGGTGAGTGGGGAGTGAGGTGAGAGTGAGGAGTGAGGTGAGAGGGGAGTGAGGTGAGTGGGGAGTGAGGTGAGAGTGGGGAGTGAGGTGAGAGTGGGAAGTGAAGTGAGAGTGGGGAGTGAGGTGAGAGTGGCGAGTGAGGTCAGTGGGGAGTGAGGTGAGTGGGGGGTGAGGTGAGAGTGGTGAGTGAGGTGAGTGGGGAGTGAGGTGTGAGTGGGGAGTGAAGTGAGTGGGGAGTGAGGTGAGTGGGGAGTGAGGTGTGAGCGGGGAGTGAGGTGTGAGTGGGGAGTGAGGAGAGTGGGGAGTGAGGTGAGAGTGGGGAGTGAGGTGTGAGTGGGGAGTGAGGTGTGAGTGGGGAGTGAGGTGAGAGTGGGGAGTGAGGTGAGAGTGGGGAGTGAGGTAAGCGGGGAGTGAGGTGTGAGCGGGGAGTGAGGTGTGAGCGGGGAGTGAGGTGTGAGTGGGGAGTGAGGTGAGTGGGGAGTGAGGTGTGAGTAGGGAGTGAGGTGTGAGTGGGGAGTGAGATGAGTGGGGAGTGAGGTGTGAGTGGGGAGTGAGGTGTGAGTGGGGAGTGAGGTGAGAGTGGGGAGTGAGGTGAGTGGGGAGTGAGGTGAGAGTGGGGAGTGAGGTGAGAGTGGGGAGTGAGGTGAGTAGGGAGTGAGGTTAGAGTGGGGAGTGAGGTGAGAGTGGGGAGTGAGGTGAGTGGGGAGTGAGGTGAGAGTGGGGAGTGAGGTGAGAGTGGGGAGTGAGGTGAGAGTGGGGAGTGAGGTGAGAGTGGGGAGTGAGGTGAGTGGGGAGTGAGGTGAGAGTGGGGAGTGAGGTGAGAGTGGGGTGTGAGGTGAGTGGGGAGTGAGGTGAGAGTGGGGAGTGAGGTGAGTGGGGAGTGAGGTGAGTGGGGAGTGAGGTGAGTGGGAGTGAGGTGTGAGTGGGGAGTGAGGTGTGAGTTGGGAGTGAAGTGAGTGGGGAGTGAGGTGTGAGTGGGGAGTGAGGTGTGAGTAGGGAGTGAGGTGAGAGTGGGGAGTGAGGTGAGAGTGGGCTCTTTCTGGTGTCCCAGGTGTGGGCCAAGGAAAAGGATATGTCAGAAGATCCTGAGGTCAGATCTCCTGCTTCCCTGAGGTCGTATGGGGGTGAGTGAAATGTCCACCAATCACTTGGCTCTATCATTTTCTCAAATAAAAATAATTCACATCTTTTGCCTCCCAGCGGTGTATCAGGCGTGGTACTACGCACTTCACATAAGTTATTTCAGTTAAACCTCACAGGAATCATGCAAAATGGGTATTATTTCCATTTTAGATTTTTAAAAGTGAGGCTCAAAGAGATTGAACCTTATAAACTAGATTGTATCCCTCATGAAGGTAGGCACTATGTCTTACTCAACTGAGTGATCATTAGAAACCGTAAATCTGATCATCTCATCTCCACGCTCACCAAATTCTTCCACAGCGCCCCCTACCCTTAGGATAAAATTCAAACTCCACAACGTTGTTTGCAAACCCTTCAAGGTGCACCCCTGGTTTATCTCTCCAGCCTCAACTTCCCTGCCTTGACATCTCTTCTCCAACCTCCCCTACACACACCCTGAGCCAGTGGCTCCCTATATGAGCTAATAATAACAACCCTGGCACTCATTCCCTGAGAATGTGATTCATTAAGTCTGGGTGGGGTCCATTAAAATATTTGTATTTTAAAAAGCTCTCCAGCCAGTATTGGGAACACTGCTTTATGAATTAGTCCTCAGGTTTCATGTCCTCAAATGTGCATGTCTCCACGAGTCTGCACAAAGCTTTTCTGTCTATCTTCCTCTTAGCTTGGGAATGCCTACACATCTTCAGCTGCCAACTAAGGTATGCTTTTCTTCAAGAAACCATTCCTGAACCTGAAGTCTGGGTTAAGCGGCATCTTCCATCATACCTGGTTCTTGTGTATTACAGCATCTATTCACTCCTCGTAGTTGTGGTTTCTTTGTTTGCCTTTGACCCTGAACTGTAAGTTCCAGGAGGGCTAGGACTCTTTCTGTCTCGTTCACTGTTGTATGCCTGGTACCTATGCCACTTTCTAGCAGTTAGTAGATACTCAATTAACTGATACTCATTCATTGAATTTTATTGTTTGCAAACTCATAGCCTTAAAAGAAAACTTTCACTGTGGGTACAACAAACCAAACTAAATTCCTACTAAATGGTGAAGGCAGGACATGACTCGGGTTCCACCCAAGTGTGAGGGCAAAGCCACCTTCTCTGTGTAACATGTTGCCTTACGTGATTGCTGAGAGAAGTGACAGCAGCAATATTGGTGGCCCGGTTCTCAATACCAAATCTAAATACAATTTCTGATAGTTAGGACATACTTCTAAATTCTGTTGTATTCATAAGCTTATTTGGAAAATAGTTAATTGCTGTTCTTTGTAAAATTCTACAATAAAGATTTTTATGTAGTACTAAAGAAATTATTATATTTTCAATTGTCTTCTATACTGTTACTTTATTACAATTCTATGCATTAGGATGCTCTCAAATCAAAATGCTATAAACACGAATGTATTAACCTTGAAATATCCAACGCTACTTAATTCTAATTACCCTTTGAGGCAGTTAGTGGTGGTAGTTGGAGCAGTAGTATTTGCATGTCACAGATGAAGAAAACCCAGAGGAATAAATTAACATGTAAAGGGTAAAGTGACAGAGTGGCAGAAGCAGGATTTGATTCCAGATCTGTCTGAACCCAGAGCCCCTTCACAATATTGAGATTTGTAAATCCTAACCATATACTTGGCTCAAATGAGGCCATGCACATGTAAATTCAAAAGCAGAAACAGCAGCTCTTGGAATTTCAGGGGACTTCAAAAGCATAGCCCCAAAGCTCAACTTTTCCAAGGATCACCTTGGTCCAACTGTGTTGCTATAAAGGAATACTTTATAAATTACGGGGTAATTTATAAAGACGATAAGTTTATTTGGTTTATGGTTCTGCAGGCTTTACAAGAAACATGGTATTAGCATCTGCTTCTGGTGAGGGCCTCAGGAAGCTTCTATTCATGGTAGAAGGTGAAAGGGAGCAGGCATCACATGGTAAAAGGAAGGAGGCAAGAGATGGGAGGGAGGTACCAGACTTTTTAAAAGACTTTTAACAATCAGTTCTGGTGGGAACTAATAGAACAAGAACTCACTCATTACGAAGCTGGCACCAAGGCATTCATAAGGGATCAGCCCCCTCGACCAAAACTCCTCCCATTAGGCCCTACTCCAACAATGGGGATCAAATTTCAACATGAGGTTTGGAGGGGAAAATATCCCAACTATCTCAGTGATGTTGTATGTGTCAATAGTCTCATACATTTGTCAATAACAAAATCACAGAACTTCTTTTTTTTCTCAAGAAAAATGGGAGGAATTCTGGACAGATGATAGTGGCAAAGTGTTGGAATCTTACTCTCCCTATGAAAACAGTGCAGATAGTAGAGCAAAACAAAAAACACAACGGACAATATACACCATAGTAGGTGAACGAAGTATCCACACTGACCCCAAAGCACAAGCAGACTTGGAGGGACAAATTAGCAACCACAGTGGGAAGGCAGAGGCATTTGGGAAGGTCTTGAGAGCCAAGAAACCCCAAAGGGCCATGAAATTCTCACTGGAAAGTTACAGAACGGCAGCAGAAGCAGCTGGGAATGGACTTTTCAGGCTGTGATGAACTGATAAGACTACAACACCACAAAGTCTGATGGTGCTGGGGCATTCTGTTAGGCCTGAGTTCCATGAATTCGTAAAACTACAAACTGAAGCCTTTTCTGGGACAAAGCCCTGCACGGAAGAGAAACTACAAGGAATTGCATCATCCAAATTGAGCAAGGCAGGGACACTGGGATGAAGGACTAAGAAAGTTCAGATAAAAAGAAACGGTGGAAGCAGAGGGGCCAGAATGCACCCTGCATCACTGTGAAGATGATAACAGAATCGTGGGAATCAAGAAAGTAGCAGTGCCATCCTGGTCCACATCTCCCTTCTAAAAGACCAGGGAAACTCATTTCACTTACAAATGAGCAAGGGCCAGGTGCGGCGGCTCACGCCTGTAATCTCAGCACTTTGGGAGGCTGAGGCAAGCAGATCACTTGAGGTCAGGAGGTTGAGACCAGCCTGGTCAACACAGTGAAATCCCGTCTCTACTATAATACAAAAATTAGCTGGGCATGGTGGCGTGCACCTGTAATCCCAGCTATGGAGTCGCTTGAACTCGGGAGGCAGAGGTTGCAGTGAGCTGAGATTACGCCACTGCACTCCAGCTTGGGTGACAGAGCAAGACTCTGTCTCAAAAGAAAAAAAAAAAAAAAGGAACATAAAAGACTCCAGTCAATTTCCATATAGAGTTATTATAAGAAATAAAAAACATGAACAGACACTTCTCAAAAGAAGACATTTCTGCAGCCAACAAACATGAAAAAATGCTCAACATCACTGATTGTTAGAGAAATGCAAATCAAAATCAATGAGGTACCATCTCATGCCAGTCAGAATGATGATCATTAAAAAGTCAAGAAACAACATATTCTTGAGTCTGTGGAGAAATAAGAACGCTTGTACACTGTTGGTGGGAGTGTAAATTAGTTCAACCATTGTGGAAGACAGTGTGGTGATTTCTCAAGGATCTAGAACCAGAAATACCATTTGACCTAGAGATCCCATTACTGAGTATATACCCAAAGTAATATAAATCATTCTATTATAAAGATACATGCACACATATGTTTACTGCAGCACTATTCATAAGAGCAAAGACATGGAATCAACCCAAACACCCATCAATGATACACTGGATAAAGAAAATATGGTACATATATATACTGTGGAATATTATGCAGCCATAAAAAGGAATGAGATCATGTCCTTTGCAGGTACATGGATGAAGCTGGAAGCCATCATCCTCAGCAAACTAACACAGGAACAGAAAACCAAACAATACATGTTCTCACTCATAAGTGGGAGCTGAACAATGAGAACACGTGGACACAGGGAGGTGAACAACACACACTGGGGCCCGCTGGGGCACAGAGGGAGGGAGAGCATCAGGATAAATAACTAAGACATGCAGGGCTTAATACCTAGGTGATGGGTTAATAGGTGCAGCAAACCACCATGGCACACATTTACCTATGTAACAAACCTGCACATTCTGCACATGTATCTTGGAACTTAGAATAAAAGAAAAGAAAATAAAAATAAATAATAAAATAAAATTTCCCTGTAAACATAAAAAAAAGAGAATAAGGAGCAAAATCATGCTCTTATGTAATGAAAGCACATTAGAAAGACATGCCTACAAAACAGATGAAAACTGTAAGATAAAATTTCAATAGGAGCTAAAGGAAAATAATACAAGCAATGAGGGAAAAACCTAAATTAGAATTGCTGAAGGTGTAATTAGGTGATTAATTTGAAAAACAACTTTTTAAAAGACAGATGAAAGACATCCATAAAGAATTAAATATAAAATAAAAATGTATTTTTGAAATGAAGAGTGAACTAGAAGGAGCACAAGAACAAATAAAGATAATGGATAATCTTTTTCAATAGAAGATCTGAAAACTGAAAGGTAATGTAAAAATAGTTAACAAAAAATTCAAGGCAACAAATAGGCAGAGAAGTTCTAACACACGTATGTAAGAGTCCCCAAGAAAGAAAACAAACCTCTACAATAGGGCATATTTTAAAATCTAGAATAAAAAATCTTTCTCCTAAAATAAATAAAACCTGAGAGTATATTGAAAAGTTATATATTTGGAAAAATTGACCCAGAATGGGGTAATGTAAAGATATATTCTGGTATAACTTCTGGACTTTAAAAAAAAAAAATTCTATAATCAGTCAAGCAAAAAGACCAAGTCACTTTTTTTTTTTTTTTTTTTTGAGATGGGGTTTCGTTCTTTGCATGATCTCAGCTCACTGCAACCTCTGCCCCCCAGGTTCAAGTGATTCTCCTGCCTCAGCCTCCTGAGTAGCTTGGATTACAGGCGCATGCCACCACACCCAGCTAATTTTTGTATTCTTAGTAGAGATGGGGTTTCACCATGTTGGCCAGGCTGGTCCCGAACTCTTGACCTCAGGTGATCCACCCACCTCGGCCTCCCAAAGTGCTAGCATTACAGGCATGAGCCACCATGCCCGGTCAACGAAGACACTTCTAAGGGAAAGAGTAAGACATTATCATTAGACTTTACAATAGTAATGTTTGATGATGAGGGGAAGGGAGTGATACCTCTAAGCTACTCCAGGAAAGAAAATGCAAATCGATGTTCTAATATTGAGTCAAAATGACCTTCAAAGTAAAATATATAGATATATAGTTGAAAATATAAAACTTTTATAAATATGGAAGGTTTCTAGGAATGATGTTAACACATGCCCTTGACTTGAGAATGAATGTCAGATCTCCAAAAAGTCTAGAAGGCCATTAACAAAAGGGCCGTCAATGTCTTAAAATCCTCTATTGGTTTCATTTTTCTTCAGAATAATCATTGGCATGACATTCAGGCATTTTCCTGATCTGACCCAACCTCACTCTCTTCTCTCCCAGTCTTCTCTTTGGCATAATCTACACTCCAGCCTTCTGGGATACTGTCTCCTAAAGTTCCCGGTTCCTGTACATCTTTGAATCTCTTATTCTCTTTACTGGGATTCCCTTTCAAACTCCCACAAACTCCTACTTAGCCCTGCAAACTCTAACTCAGCTTCTAATAGCAGCCAATTATTTGCCCAGGGCCCAATTACAGACAATGAGGTCTGAGATGATGTCTCCGAGGAATCCTCTGGGAGTTCTCCTCCTTATAAGGCAGGAATCATCACAGGTCACAGCAAGGAATGGCAAAATTGAAAGGAAAATTTCAATTTTCCTTTCAGGGTCAGCTACACTTTGGTTTGTCCAGGGTCAGCTACACTTTGGTTTGTCCAAGTGCACTTTCCAGTATGCTTACCGTGTTACAACTTATCTCCTCTATATGCGCGCTGCCTGATGACCTTTTTGAGCTGCAGAATTGACTAATCCTAAAATCTGATGTGGTCATTTACAGCTAAGGGCATCTGTAGTCTTTTGTTCTTCATATTGTAATAATTTTCTTACAGATACTTCCCCCATTAATTATTGGGATCTTCCAGGCCAAAGAGACCCAGTCTTCTTGGTCTTTGATTCTCCCTTGGGATATAGACTTATGTCTATCACTCAGTGAACATTCAATAAATATTTGTTGAACGGTGAAAAATAAAAAAGGGGATTTTAACTTTAAAATACTTAGCCATAGTTACAAACACTTAAAAGGAACAGAATATTAGCTATGTCTGATGGAATATAAATTGATGAAATCAGTTCAACAAGCCAAATTCCAAATCAGTTTTGCTCCTCTGGAGTTGACCTCACAGCGTCTAATGACTTCCCAGTTCTCTGGTTGCTTCATCAGTAGGGACGATCAACCATAGAACTGGGGCCGTACTGGGAAAAATGACAAAAGTGATCACATATGCCTCCGATCCAAGAACTTCCTAAGGTGCGTGGTATGAGATACCAGGAGCCAAAGTCCCAGTGAGATCATGGACACAGCTCAACAGGGTCCCATAAGGTTCCTAACGGTTCCTAATCCGTGGGACAAGGAAACGTTAGTCTCAAAACCCTGCAGGTCCCCCCAAAGTTTATTTGTTTTGAAGGTGAGATTTCTTTCTTTTCTTTTCTTTTCTTTTCTTTTCTCCTTTTTAGATTTAAAGATTTTAAACATATGACGTCTTCCCTCACATAGTTTCTATGGAAAGGGAGGCAGTATATCGAGGATGGAAAAAGTAATTATTCTGCCAAAACTGTCTTTCACTAATGCTGAACGACTGGGCAAATTCACCACATTTTCCACCTTCTCACATGTCTTAAAAACCTAGTCTTTGCCAGTTTCACCACTGGTACAATGTTGGTTATGCACAATTCAAATGTTCATGTGTAATGGCAAAACCCTTAGTAATAACAATGATAGTAAAAATAACAAAAGGTTAAGTTTTGCAATTTATAAAGGACTTCCACATGTATTATCTGATATGATCTTCACAACGTTGTCTTAAGGAGGCATGAAATTTTTGTCCTATAGACATAAAGACTTGAAGTTCATGAATAGTTAGTGGCAAAACAAAAAACTGACCTTAGATTTTCTGAAATCTTGTTTAACATTTTTTCACTATACTCTGTGCACTTAAGACTTGGAAGCACCCACAATTATTTATTAGATTAAACCTAGTTCACAGAGATTCAAAAGAATCTTCACTACTTATGAGATTAATAATCTTAAAAAAGGTGAAGTTATTTTACCAAGATCATCCCCTAAGACAAACAAAAAGTCATTGAGAAAGAGAATATGAAATGCCTTCATAATGGTACTAAAGTAAAGGTTGGATGGTTAAATAAGCAGGAAACGGTGTCAAGTTCAAAGGTAATAAAATCAAGTAGAATACACAAATATGATGAAAAATATAAAACAGCAAATACATTTGGTTAAAATTCAACTAATGGGGAAAATATTAAGACATTATTTACAGATTAATGAATAAAACAGAAAACTGGGTGTTTTGGCATAGAGCAATTAAATTAATGGGTATGAAATTCCTTCTCTTGCCTCCAGCGAAAAGCACTGGCAGTTTTCTGATGAGGTGAGATATACATAATGCAACTTTAAAGCACCTACAAGGCAAGCGTAACATGACTCAAGACAAAAATTTTTAACCAGGAGAGCTATAAAAACACCACTCTGGGCCATATAGAGACCACAGGATGCATAATATAGTATTTGAAAAAGAGTTTAAAATAGCACATCACATACAGAAATTTTTTAAATCACACACTCACATTAGAATAGCATGTCAGAGAAGTGAAAACTGAACAGGCAAATCTTGCCCTCAAAAGCATATTTAATAAATTAAATCCTTTAAAAATTCTCAATACAGCCTATATATCCTCAAGCACAGAGAGTTTGTTTGTGTTCCTCTATCACAATAAGATCCTTGTTCTGTTCCCAGTAGTTAACAAGTCCTACAACTTAAAAAAAAAATTATTGCTGATTTAGACTTACCTTAACCTACCAAATGTAGTACTTCAAAAATCAAAATTAGAATATCAATTATTACCCTTGTCCTTGTGAACCGAAGGAAAGGAAAATTAGCTTGGGTAAAGGAAATGATGCCGTTGTTATAGTCTAGATTTGCATAGCAAAAAATGCATTACCTGTTGACGGTAGCTTTATCCAATTGAACCACAAGAAAAGCAAAAAATAAATGGAATGGTTCTGATTTGTTTCTGCTTCTCTAGCCTGAGTTTAGATAACTTTCTTAAATATCACAGATAAGTGTGATTTTTCCATTTTACCATGCCCTGTGTTGATTCTGCTTTAGATGTAATATAAAGCAGAATTTAGATCTCCATTAATGAGGAGATCTAAATTGTGAGGTACCATTGTGTAACCAGAGGCTTAGAGTTAATTACATGACATTCTTAACCAATGATGTATTTGGAAGAACTTTATAACAAGTATAAGGTGCTAAACAAATGTAAGTCATATATTATCACAAAAGTTATTATTTATAAATCTATGTGTGTGTATCTATGCATACGTCTTTTATATAGGAATATATGTATATATTAAAGAATTGAAAATGTACATATATTTAAATGTCTTTCCTACTTATATTCAGTAACCCACAGATTAAGAAGAGTAAAGTAATTTCCTGTTCAGATTCAGACAGATGCTTCTAAACAGTGAGTTGTACAGATTAGGCAAAGAACAACACTTGAAACCATAATTACAAGAAAAAAATCTAACCATATGATGTATTATATTCCAAAAACAAAGAGTCTTCAATTTACGAAGAGATTGTTTTCCAAAAGTTTACTTGTTGGATCTGTTACATAACATTTTTCTGTAGACACGTGGTTAGCTTCCCAACTTGGTAGATAAGAGTCTACTAACTCATAATGGATGTAAACTATAACATTATATTAACTGTAACTAATCTTCATTTTTATGAATGCTCTCCTAATATTCCAAGCCAGCTCTCTGGTCTCCCTCATCCTTTCTGCTGTGTACCTTTAGCCAATTTTTACATTAAATAGTTTGCATAGGCCTACTCTCTCATTTATCGAAGTTCCTCTGAAAATAAATGCAGAGTTTAATGCAGAATTCCAGATGTGGTCCAACTAGAGCAGAGTATAGTGGAATTCTTATCTTCTGTGATTGAGACATGGTATTTCTGCTGGTGTGGCAAACTCCAGAAGCTATTTCAGCCTCATGTTACTCTATTTGTTCACATTAAGCTTTAAAGTCAGCTGAAATTCCTGTGTCTTTAACAAGTGAATTACTATACAGCCAGGACTCCCCTGTCCTGCCCCTATGGGATTTCTAGCTACTCTTTATTGCATTAATTAAGTTGAACAATTTTCATATAAAAGAGAACCTTTTAGATGTAAATTTCACCTTGTGAAACTTTTCTAAATCTATGTAATACTTAGAGAAACCAGTTGAGCTATCTGGATGTCTTGAAGTAAATAATTTATCTGAGCATTCTTACGTCTAAAACAATTCCTTTGGGAGGCAGAAAATATAGTTTTCAAGACAGTGGTTCTCAAATTTTACTCTATATTGGAATTGCCTGGAGAGTTTTAAAACTTCCTAAGTTCAAATGCTATGGTTTGAATGTTTACGTCCCCTCCAAAATTAATGTGTTGAAACTTAATTGCCAATGTAATAATATTAAGAGGTTGGACCTTTAGGAGACGATTAAGTCATGAGGATGGAGCTGTAGTGAGTGGAATTAATGTCTTTATAAAAGAAGCTACACATAGCAAGAGGCGCTATTGCCCTTCCCAATTCTGCCACGTGAGGACACAGCAACCAATCTTGGAAGCAGAGAGCAGCCCTCACCAGACACCAATGCCAGTGCCTTGATCTTGGACTCCCCAGCCTCCAGAATTGTAAGATATAAATTTCTGTTCTTTATAAATTATCCAGTCTGTGGTATTTTGTTACAGGAGCACAAATGGATCAAGTCACCCAAGTTGCACCAATACCAATTGATTCAGAATGTATTCATTGGTGGGTGGGGATGGGAGCCAGCATCATAAAGATTTCTACGTGAACCCAGTGCTTGGAAACTACTGGCTTAAGAGTTAAGTCCCATAGTGAAAAAATTTGGGAGCACATTCCAGCATCATCACTATTAGCAATGTGGCTTTCAGCAAACTACTTAACTTCCCTAAGCTTCAATTTCCTCATCTGTAAAATGGAGCTAATACGCTTTTACTCTTCAGGATTGTTAAAAAGATACATGTTAAACATATAGCAAGATGCCTGGCATATGATAATAGTGTTTATTATTATTATTTTTAGAAAGTATTTGTTACCAATAGTTTATACAACTAAAATAATCATTTTAATGAATAGCCACTTGAAATGTATTTGATTCCACATGTCATTAATCCTTATGAATGTGTTCAAAATATATAACTTGGATAACAATAAACATTGTACTGTATATTCAATGCCACTTTAAAACCCAAAGAAGGGCCAGGAGTGGTGGCTTATACCTATAATCCCAGCACATTGGGAGGCCAAGGCAGGAGAATTGAGACCAGCCTGGGCAACATAACAAGACTTCTGATTTTACAAAAAAAAATTAAAAATTAACTGGACATGGTGGCATGCACCTGTAGTCCCACTTACTTGGGAGGCTGAGGTGGGAGGATCACTTGAGCCCAGGAGTTTGAGGCTGCAGTGAGCTATAATCACATCATTGCACTCCAACCTGGGCAACAGAGCAAAATCCTGTCTCAAAAAAAAACTGAAAAGAATGAGTTGGCAAAAATACACCCTTGACTATTATTAGATAGTAAGTTTATGTTTATATACCTAAAACCACTTTTATTCATTAATTCATTTATTCATTCAGTAAATTAGGAGTCTCAGAAATATAAGGTACTGTATGTTGTACATTGTGAGATTCAAAAATAAATAAAACCTAGATCAGTGATTCTCAGCACTGCTTTCACATTATAATCACTTGGGGTGATTTCTTAGAAATATGAATGCTCAAACTGGGCATGGTGGCTCACACCTGTAATCCCAGCATTTTGGGAGGTTGAAGTGGGCAGATTACTTGAGCCCAGAAGTTCGAGACAAGACTGGGCAACATGGTGAAATCCTTCTCTCCTGAAAGTACAAAAAAAATTAGCTGGGCATGGTGGCATGTGCCTGCAGTCCCAGCTACTCAGGAGGCTGAGGGGGGAGGATCACTTGAGCCCAGGAGACAGAGGTTGTATTGAGCCACAATTGCCCCATAGCACTCCAGCCTAGGTGACAGAGTCAGAACTTGTCTCAGAAAAAATAAAAAGATTAAAAAAAGAGAAAGAAGAAAGAAAGAAAGAAAGAAAGAAAGAAAGAAAGAAAGAAAGAAAGAAAGAAAGAAAGAAAGAAAGAAAGAAAGAAAGAAAGAAAAGAAAGAAAGAAAAGAAAGAAAGAAAAAGAGAGAGAGGGAGGGAGGGAGGGAGAGAGGGAGGGAGGGAGGGAGGGAAGAAAGAACAGATCTCATTCTCAATGATACAGATTTACTGAACAGGGAGAGGACTCTGGAATAAGAATTTCTTTTATGCTCTCAAGTTTATTTTAATGTGTAGCCAGGGTAGAGGATTACTTATCTGGATAATTTCCAAAATGTGGTGGTGTTACCTCCAAAATTATAGCATAGTGTCAGCAAGTGCATATATTTAGTTTAAGAATAAACAGAGAGGAAGCATGTCTGAAATGGTGGAATAGTGACTTCCAAAAATCTTATCCTCCATAACAAAAAGAACACTGGCAAAAAGTGGTAAAAATCAACATTTTCCAGAACTCTCAAATTTAACAAAAGGTTTGCAACAAACAGCATCTATTCAAGAAAAATGCCTGAATCTCAGTTAGAAAAATGAGCTTTGTAGTATTTTAACTTTCTCTATTCCAATCTCCCTCTCTCCAGCTCTATAGTAGCCTTGAAGATCAGCAACCTTGCAACCATGGAATCTGGGGACATCTGCAACCTAGAAACCACAGGAGGGACAGAATGGGTTTGGAGCCCCCCAAAAGCTCCGTTCTAAAATCTGCCTGTATGGCAATTCCTAGGAAAAGCACCATTCACAAGCCTTGTCTTTACTTGACCTAAGACTTCACACAGTGAGTAAAGTCTTATCCCTAGAGTGTTTGTTATACAAAATCAGTGGCAATTATTTAACAAACAAACAAACAAAAAGTTGCTGAGATGAGCATACCAGTTGTGGTAAATAAGAGGCTGGTCAAAAAAATTAAAAGAAAAATCTTAGAAGTGAGAAGTCTGTACAGAGCTTTGAAAAACAACATATTCCTGGGAATCTAAAATGCTACATACATGTGTCGGGTTGTGTGCATGCTCAGAAAAGATCTCAGAAGGCCTTAGTTTCTCACCTCTGGCTGACCTTGAGGTGCTATATAAGCAGAAGTGAAGTCTGAGAGTTGTAAACTGTAGTAATATTAAATGTGTGCCACAACATGCGTACAGAACCCTCATCACAGGGTGGGAGACTTAATGGTGCAAGACATTTAAGGAAATATCTGTCAACTCATTTGTTGACCAATAAGCTGAGTAGAAACCTCTGGAGTCATGCATGACAAAAAATGCATACTTTACAGAATTAGCCTAAGGTAGTTAATAACAAAATAAACAATAGCAAAAGCAACAAGAAAGAGTAACAAATACAGACCACGGGAAGGGGAGAGTCTGACTTCTAGGATTTTCATATTTAATTATTTAAAATATTGTTTTTAACAAAAAATATGATACATACAACAAAGGAGAAAAGTATGCCTCAAAGTATGTGCCAGGGGAAAAAGTATTCAAGAGATTCTGACCCTAAGGAAGCCTGTATAATGTTGGCCTCATTAGAAAAAACTTGAAAATCAGTTATTACAAATATATTTGCAAAACTAAAGGAAACTATGTCCCAAAAAAGTTTGAGAACAACTTTTCAGGAAGTAGTGTGCATCAATAAAGAGAATTAAATTGTATTGAAAAATTAAATAGAAATTCTGGAGCTGAATTCTTCAGTTTAGTTGAAAGTACAATAACTGAAATGAAAAATTCATTAGATGGGCTCAACAGCAGATTTCAGCAAGCAGAAGAGACACTCAGTGAGCATGATAGATGGGTCAATTCAGATTATCCAATGTGAAGAGGCAGAAGAAATGAATGAAGAAACATGAGCATAGCTTCAGATACCTGGGGGACATCAGCAAGTATGACAACATACACATATGAGCATTCTAGAAAAAAGGAGAAAGAGAAAGAGGCAGAAAGGATATTTGAAAAAATAATGGCCAAAAGTTCTCCAAATCTGATGAGAAACTTTAACTACATATCCAAGTATCTTAATGAATTTTATGTAGAATATACTTAAAGAGATCCCCAGTTAGGCACATCACAGTCAAACTATTGAAAGACAAAGAATCTTGAAAGTTGCAAGAGAAAATGACTCAAACAAGGGAACCTCATTAAGATCGACAGCTGACTTCTCATCAGAAAGTGTGGAGATGTTACCAAGATGGTTAACTTGGAAGCTCCAGACCCTCGTTCTCCTATGAAAACATTAAATAAACAACTATAGACAGACTCAACTTTATAAAGGCTTTGAAAATCAGCTCAGATATCTAAAGAAAATGCCAAACCACTAAACATCCATATTTGACCTATAAAATTTCCTGGCACTTTTATTTGTACTTTCTCCACCCCTTCTCTGGCACAGCATGGGGAAGTTGGAAGGCATTACTTTAAGTCTTATTTCCTTCCTTCAGCCAGAAGGACCAAAGTGGAAATTGTTTGCCATGTTTTGGCCTATCTGTGGGCTACTTGAAGGACTGGCTTCTGTTTTATCTGACTCAGAACTCAGACAGAACACCATGGCAGAGTCTAGATTTCAGCTAGCAGAAGCTGTGAAAGGCAAAGGCAGACACTGAGGCCTATGAAAACTTCAGGGAGACTGCAGACTCACAGACACCTGGGAGCAAGAGATTACAGGCACAGAAGTACAATAGAATGCCTAAGATCCCAAGAAGAAGCTGGGGTGAGCCTCTTTGGAAAATTAAGGCATTTAAGAACAGCCATGTATATGGGGGGAAAAAATTAAAAGCATACATACCGGCTCAGATAGGATGAATGCTCATAAAAGACCCAAGACCGACCTTCTGCTTTTACTCTGGGATGATCCCAGGCTTAGGAACTTGTTAATTAGTGAAGCTCTTCCGAGCTAGTCTGCAAAAACTGGGAGAAGTGGCTGTTTCTTTAAATGCCCAGTTTTCAACAAAAGATCTGAAGACATATGAAGAAACAGGAAAGCATGGCTTATGTAAAGGAACAAATCTCCCAAAACTGAAAAAAGAAAATACATCTTACTAGACAAAGATGTTAAAACAACTGTCTTAAGTATATTGAAGGAGCTAAAGGAAAACACAAAGAATTAAAATAAATAAGGAAAACTATCTATAAACAAAATGAGAATATGAACAAGGAGACAGAAAAAATAGGCTTGGCACGGTGGCTCATGCCTGTAATCCCAGCACTTTGGGAGGCTGAGGTGGGCGGATCATGAGGTCAAAAGATAGACACCATCCTGGCCAACATGGTGAAACCATGTCTCTACTAAAAATACAAAAATTAGCCAAGCATGGCAGCACGTGCCTGTAATCCCAGCTATGTGGGAGGCTGAGGCAGGAGAATGGCTTGAACCTGGGAAGTGCAGATTGCAGTGAGCCAAGATCTCACCACTGCACTTCAGGCTGGGCGACAGAGTGAGACTCCATCTCAAAAAAACAAAAACAAAAAACAAAAAACACCCATATATATATATATTTTATATATATATATATATTTTTTAATATATATATATCTCTCTCCAAATTCTGGAACTGAAAAACACAATAACTGAATTGAAAAATTCACTATAGGATATAGCAGCAGCAGAAGAAATCAGTGAACACAAACACAGGTCATTTGAAATTATCAAGTCTGAAAAGCAAAAACCAAAATAACAAACAAAAATAATGTGAGAAATGGACAGGAAAAGTATTTAAAGTAATAATGACCAAAAATGTCCCAAATTTAAGGAAAGAGATAGATATACAAATCCAATAATTCAAACAATTCCTGGTAGGACAAACAAAAAGATAATCACACCAAGACAGCACATCTGCAAGTTGTTGAAAGACAAAGAGAGGTTCTTGAAAGTGGCAAAAGAAAAGCAACATGTCATGTACAAGGGATCTCAACAATATAAATATCAGTAGATTTCTCCAGAGAAGCTTTGCAGGCCAAAAGACAGTGAAATTATATATTTAAAGTGATAATAAAACTATAAACTGAACATTTGATATTGATTGAAACTGTCTTTCAAGAATGAAGAAAAAATTAGACTAATCTAGAAAAACAGATGTTGAGGGATTTATTACTAGACTTGTCATATAAGAGATGCAAAAGAGAGTCCTACAAGTTAAAATAAAAGGATTCTACACAGTAACTTGAAGCCATACAAAAATACAAAGTTCTTTAGTAAAAATAAACAGATGAACAAATACAAAGAACAGTATTACAGTAATTTTGTAACTCCATTTTTTATTTTCTACAGGATTTAAAAGACAAATGCATAAAAATTATGCAAGTCAATGAGTATGCAATATATAAAGATGTTATTTGTGGCATTCATAATGTAGTCTGTGGGTGGAGGGGAAAGTGGAGTTGTATACAATTGAAATGAAGTTACTATCCATTTAAGTGAGATTGTTATAACTTTAGAATGGTATATGTAATCTCCATGGTAGTAACTACAAGGAAAATAACCATAAAATATACACAAAAGGAAATGAGAAGGAAATAAAAATGTGCCACTATAAAAAAATCAACTAAGCACAAAGAGAAGCAGTAATGAAGAAAATGAGGAATAAAAGGCTACAAAACATACAGAAAACAAAGCACAAAATAGCAAAAATAAGCGCTTTCTTATACTTTAAATGTAAATGGAATAAAGTCCCTAATCAAAATAGATTGGCAAAATGGATTTTAAAAAAACAATTCTACAATATATTGTTTACAAGAGAATCATTTTAGATTTAAGGATACACATAGGTTGAAAGTGAAATGTTGAAATAGGATATTCCAAGCAAATAGTAATCAAAAGAGAGCAAGATTGTCCATACCAATAACAGACAAAATAGCCTTAAATCAAAAACTGTTGCAAGACACAAAGAAGGATATTATATAAAGGTTAATTCAAGAAGATGTAATAATTACAAACATATATGCACCAAACATCAAAGTTCTGAAATAAATGAAACAAACATTGACAGAGTTGAAGGGAAAAATAGGCAACTTCAATATCCCATTTCCCATCAAGCATAGAACAACTAGAGAGGGCAGCGGGGGTGGGGGGCGCCCAAGATGGCTGAATACGAACAGCTCCAGCCTCCAGCTCCCAGCGTGAGTGACACAGAAGATGGGTGATTTCTGCATTTTCAACTGAGGTGCAGACTGACACCTCACACCTCACATGGCTGGGTATACCTCTGAGATGAAGCTTCCAGAGTAAGAATAAGACAGCAACACTTGCTGTTCAGCAATATTCTATCTTCTGCAGCCTCCGCTGCTGATACCCAGGCAAACCGGGTCTGGAGTGGACCTCAAGCGAACTCCAACAGACCTGCAACTGAGGGTCCTGACTGTTAGAAGGAAAACTAACAAACAGAAAGGACACCCACACCAAAACCCCATCAGTACGTCACCATCATCAAAGACCAAAGGCAGATAAAACCACAAAGATGGGGGAAAAGCAGTGCAGAAAAGCAGGAAATTCAAAAAATCAGAGCGCATCTCCCCCTCCAAAGGAACGCAGCTCATCACCAGCAATGGAACACAGTTGGACAGAGAATGACTTTGACGAGTTGAGAGAAGAAGGTTTCAGTCAATCAAACTTCTCAGAGCTAAAGGAGGAACTACGTACCCAGCACAAAGAAACTGAAAACCTTGAAAAAAGAATGGATGAATGGATAACTAGAATAATCAATGCAGAGAAGACCTTAAAAGAACTGATAGTGATGAAAACCATGACATGAGAACTACATGACAAATGCACAAGCTTCAGTAACTGACTCAATCAACTGGAGGAAACAGTATCAGTGATTGAAGATCAAATGAATGAAATGAAGCAAGAAGAGAAGTGTAGATAAAAAAGAGTAAAAAGAAATGAACAAAGCTTCCAAGAAATATGGGATTATGTGAAAAGATCAAATCTACATCTGATTGGTGTGCCTGAAAGTGACGGGGAAAATGGAACCAAGTTGGAAAACACTCTGCAGGATATCATCCAGGAGAACTTCCCCAACTTAGTAAGGCAGGCCAACATTCAAATTCAGGAAATACAGAGAACGCCACAAAGATACTCCTCAAGTAGAGCAACTCCAAGACACATACTTGTCAGATTCACCAAAGTTGAAATGAAGGAAAAAATACTACGGGCAGCCAGAGAGAAAGGTCGGGTTACCCACAAAGGGAAGCCCATCAGACTAACAGCAGATCTCTTGGCAGAAACTCTACAAGCCAGAAGAGAGTGGGGGCCAATATTCAACATTCTAAAAGAAAAGAATTTTCAACCCAGAATTTCATATCCAGCCAAACTAAGTTTCATAAGCGAAGGAGAAATGAAATCCTTTACAGACAAGCAAATGTTTAGAGATTTTGTCACCACTAGACCTGCCCTACAAGAGATCCTGAAAGGAACAACTGGTAGCAGCCATTGCAAAAACATGCCAAAATGTAAAGACCATCGATGCTAGGAAGAAACTGCATCAACTAATGAGCGAAATAACCAGCTAATATCATAATGACAGGATCAAGTTCACACATAACAATATTAACCTTAAATGTAAATGGACTAAATGGTCCAATTGAAAGACACAGACTGGCAAACTGGATAAAGAGTCAAGGCCCATCAGTTTGCTGTATTCAGGAGACCCATCTCACATGCAGAGACACACATAGGCTCAAAATAAAGGGATGGAGGAAGATCTACCAAGCAAATGGAAAACAAAAAAAAGCAGGGGTTGCAATCCTAGTCTCTGATAAAACAGATTTTAAACCATCAAAGATCAAAAGAGACAAAGAGGGCCATTACATAATGGTAAAGGGATCAATTCATCAGGAAGAGCTAACTATCCTAAATATACATGTACCCAATACAGGAGCACCCAGATTCATAAAGCAAGTCCTTAGAGACTTACAAAGAGAATTAGAGTCCCATACAATAATAATGGGAGACTTTAACATCCCACTGTCAGCATTAGACAGATCAACGAGACAGAAAGTTAACAAGGATATCCAGGAATAGAACTCAACTCTGCACCAAGTGGACCTAATAGACATCTACAGAACTCTCCACCCCAAATCAACAGAATATACATTCTTCTCAACACCACATCGCACTTATTCCAAAATTGACCACATAGTTGGAAGTAAAGCACTCCTCAGCAAATGTACAAGAACAGAAATTATAACAAACTGTCTCTCAGACCACAATGCAATCAAACTAGAACTCAGGACTAAGAAACTCACTCAAAACCACTCAACTACATGGAAACTGAACAACCTGCTCCTGAATGACTACTGGGTACATAACGAAATGAAGGCAGAAATAAAGATGTTCTTTGAAACCAATGAGAACAAAGATACCAGAACAACATACCAGAATCTCTGGGACACATTTAAAGCAGTGGGTAGAGGGAAATTTATAGCACTAAATGCCCACAAGAGAAAGCAGGAAAGATCTAAAATTGACACCCTAACATCACAATTAAAAGAAACTAGAGAAGCAAAAGCAAACACATTCAAAAGTTAGCAGAAGGCAAGAAATAACTAAGATCAGAGCAGAACTGAAGGAGATAGAGACACAAAAAATCCTCCAAAAAAAATCAATGAATCCAGGAGCTGGTTTTTTGAAAAGATCAACAAAATTGATAGACCGCTAGCAAGACTAATAAAAAAGAAAAGACAGAAGAATCAAATAGATGCAATAAAAAATGATAAACGGGATATCACCACCGACCCCACAGAAATACAAACTACCATCAGAGAATACTATAAACACCTCTACGCAAATAAACTAGAAAACCTAGAAGAAATGGATAATTTCCTGGACACTTACACTCTCCCAAGACTAAACCAGGAAGAAGTTGAATCCCTGAATAGACCAATAGCAGGCTCTGACATGGAGGCAATAATTAATAGCCTACCAACCAAAAAAAGTCCAGGACCAGATGGATTCACAGCCAAATTCTATCAGAGGTACAAGGAGGAGCTGGTACCATTCCTTCTGAAACTATTCCAATAAATAGAAAAAGAGGGAATCCACCCTAACTCATTTCATGAGGCCAACATCATCCTGATACCAAAGCCTGGCAGAGACACAACAAAAAAAGAGAATTTTAGACCAATATCCCTGATGAACATCGATGCAAAAATTCTCAATAAAATACTGGCAAACTGAATCCAGCAGCACATCAAAAAGCTTATCCACAATGATCAAGTGGGCTTCATCCCTGGGATGCAGGGCTGGTTCAAAATATGCAAATCAATAAATGGAATCCAGCATGTAAACAGAACCAAAGACAAAAACCACATGATTATCTCAATAGATGCAGAAAAAGCCTTTGACAAAATTCAACAGCCCCTTCATGCTAAAAACTCTTAATAAATTCGGCATTGATGGAATGTATCTCAAAATAATAAGAGCTATTTATGACAAACCCACAGCCAATATTATCCTGAATGGGCAAAAACTGGAAGCATTTCCTCTGAAAACTGGCACAAGACAGGGATGCCCTCTCTCACCACTCCTATTCAACATAGTGTTGGAAGTTCTGACCAGGGCAATCAGGCAAGAGAAAGAAATAAAGGGTATTCAGTTAAGAAAAGAAGTCCCTGTTTGCAGATGACATGATTGCCCCTGTTTGCAGATGACATGATTGTATATTTAGAAAACCCCATCGTCTCTGCCCAAAATCTCCTTAAGCTGATAAACAGCTTCAGCCAAGTCTCAGGATACAAAATCAATGTGAAAAAATCACAAGCAATCTTATACACCAATAACAGACAAATAGAGAGCCAAATCATGAATGAACTCCCATTCACAATAGCTTCAAAGAGAATAAAATACCTAGGAATCCAACTTACAAGGGATGTAAAGGACCTTCAAGGAGAACTACAAACCACTGTTCAGTGAAATAAAAGAGGACACAAACGAATAGAAGAACATACCATGCTCACGGATAGGAAGAATCAATATTGTGAAAATGGCATACTGCCCAAGGTAATTTATAGATTCAATGCCATCCCCATTAAGCTACCAATGACTTTCTTCACAGAATTGGAAAAAACTGCTTTAAAGTTCATATGGAACCAAAAGAGACCCCACATTGCCAAGACAATCCTAAGCCAAAAGAACAAAGCTGGAGGCATCACGCTACCTGACTTCAAACTATACTACAAGGCTACAGTAACCAAAACAGCACAGTACTGGTACCAAAACAAACATAGACCAATGGAACAGAACAGAGCCCTCAGAAATAATACCACACATCTACAGCCATCTGATCTTTGACAAACCTGAGAAAAATAAGAAATGGGGAAAGGATTCCCTATTTAATAAATGGTGCTGGGAAAATTGGCTAGCCATAAGTAGAAAGCTGAAACTGGATCCTTTCCTTACTCCTTATATGAAAATTAATTCAAGATGGATTAGAGACTTAAATGTTAGACCTAAAACCATAAAAACCCTAGAAGAAAACCTAGGTAATACCATTCAGGACCTAGGCATGGGCAACGACTTCATGTCTAAAACACCAAAAGCAACGGCAACAAAAGCCAAAATTGACAAATGGGATCTAATTAAACTAAAGAGTTTCTGCACAGCAAAAGAAACTACTATCAGAGTGAACAGGCAACCTACAGAATGGGGGAAAATTTTTGCAATCTACTCATCTGACAAAAGGTTAATATCCAGAACCTACAAAGAACTCACACAAATTTACAAGAAAAAAACAAATAACCCCATCAAAAAGTGGGCAAAGAATATGAACAGACACTTCTCAAAAGAAGACATTCATACAGCCAACAGACACATGAAAAAATGCTCATCATCACTGGCCATCAGAGAAATGCAAATCAAAACCACAATGAGATACCATCTCACACCAGTTAGAATGGCAATCATTAAAAAGTCAGGAAACAACAGGTGCTGAAGAGGATGTGGAGAAATAGGAACACTTTTACACTGTTGGTGGGACTGTAAACTAGTTCAACCATTGTG
Source organism: Macaca nemestrina (assembly GCF_043159975.1). NCBI lineage: Eukaryota > Metazoa > Chordata > Mammalia > Primates > Cercopithecidae > Macaca > Macaca nemestrina. The sequence continues at coordinate 116,184,796 of NC_092133.1, read as the reverse complement.
GAAAACAGTGTGGCGATTCCTCAAGGATCTAGAACTAGAAATACCATTTGACCCAGTCATCCCATTACTGAGTATATACCCAAAGGATTATAAATCATGCTGCTATAAAGACACATGCACACGTATGTTTATTGCGGCACTATTCACAATAGCAAAGACTTGGAATCAACCCAAATGTCCATCAATGATAGACTGGATTAAGAAAATGTGGCACATAAACACCATGGAATACTATGCAGCCATAAAAAAGATGAGTTTGTGTCCTTTGTAGGGACAAGGATGCAGCTGGAAATCATCATTCTCAGCAAACTATCACAAGAACAGAAAACCAAACACTGCATGTTCTCACTCATAGGTGGAAGTTGAACAATGAGATCAATTGGACACAGGAAGGGGAATAGCACACACTGGGGCCTATTGTGGGATGGGGGAGGGATAGTATTAGGAGATATACCTAATGTAAATGATGAGTTAATGGGTACAGCACACCAATATGGCACATGTATACATATGTAACACACCTGCATGTTGTGCACATGTACCCTAGACCTAAAGTATAATAATAATAAAAAAAGAAAAAAGAACAACTAGAGAAAGCATAAATAAGGAAACAGAAGAGTTCAACAACACTACAGACCAACTGTACCTAATGGACACATACAAAACACTTCACCCAACAACAGCAGAATACTCATTTTTCTGAAGTGCACAATAAACATTTTCCAGGATAGACCATGTATGAGGCCACAAAACAAGCCTTTAAAAATAAAAAAGATTGAAGTCATACAAAGTATCTCTTCTGAACACAATGGAATGAAACTAGAAATTTGCAGCAGAAGGAAAAGTGGAATATTCACAAATATGTGGAAATTAAACAACATACTTGTAAGCAACCAATGTGTCAAAGAAGAAATCATACAAAAATAGAAAAACAACATATAAAATCAATGAAAGCAAGAGTTGGTTATTCAAAAAGATAAAAAAAATCATAGACCTTAGATTAGAAAAAAAGTGAGAAGACCCAAATAACTAAAATTAGAAATAGAAAAAGATTGTAAGAGAATAGTATGAATAGTTGTACACCAACAAGTTGGACAACCTAGATGAAATAGACAAATTTCTAGAAACAAACAACCTATCAAGACTGAATCATGAAGAAAAAGAAAATCTGAACAGATCCTTAATGAGTAAGGAGATTTAAACAATAAAAAAAAGCCTCCCAACAAAGAAAAGGACACTTCAGGTGATTCCATATCTTTGCTATTGTGAAATAGTGCTGTGATAAACACAGAAGTACATGTATCTTTTTGATATGACAAATTCTTTGCTTTAGGTAGATACCCAGTAGTGGTATTGCTGGATCAAGGGGTAGTTCTATTTTCAGTTCTTTGCGAAATCTCCATACTGTTTTCTATAGAAGTTGCACTAATTTACATTCTCCACCAACAGTGTATAAGTGTTCCCTTTCCTCCCCACCCTTGCCAACATACATTGTTTTTGTTTGTTTGTTTTACTTTTTAATAATAGCCATCCTGAATGGGGTAAGATGATATCTCACTGTGGTTTTAATTTGCATTTCTCTGAAGATTGGTGATATTGAGCAGTTTTTCATATTCCTGTTGGTTATTTGTATGTCTTCTTTTGAAAAATATCTATTCATGTTCTTTGCCCTCTTTTTAATGGGATTATTTTGCTGTTGAGTTGTTTGAGTTCCTTGTAGATTCTGGATATTAGTCCCTTGTCGGATATGCACTTGGCAAATATTTTCTCTTATTCTGTAGGTTGTCTGTTTAGTCTGTTAATTATTACTTTGGCTGTGTAAAAACTTTTTAATTTAATTAAGTCCCATTTGTCTATTACTCAGTTTGTGCCCACAATATATCCACATAACAAAATTGTATAGTACCCCTTACATTTATACAAATAAAAAATTTTTTAAAAGATTTTCAACAAGGGTGTCAAAACTATTCAATGAGGAAAGTCTTTTCAACAAATATTGTTGGGAAAATAAATGGTGTTGGATGTTCAGATGCAAAAGAGTAAATTTGAACTCCTACTTTACACCGTATGCAAAAATGTAACTCAAAATGGATTAAAGACCTAAACATAAGACATGAAACTATAAAACTTTTAGAAGAAAACATCCAAAACACAATGTATCTGAAGTTCTAAGCATGTTGAGTTCAGGTCCAGAAACAGACAAAGCCTCATTTAGTTTAGATTTTACAGGATAATAAAACAAAAGTGTTTCAGGCAGGGGAGCCAAATCTAGTTCACTTCTTGAAAACAGGTATACAAAGGGGCTTCCACATTCATGAAAGGAGACAGAAAAGCATTACTACTAAAGGTTGCCTGTGGCTGCTTCTTATATCAAGCTATGTGCCTAGAGAGATCAAGTTGGACCCAACTTTCCAACCAGAAACTGAGCAAGGGATAAGGAAGATTTCACACTTGGGGCAGTTGCTAAAGCAGGGGCTTGTTGGGTAGAGAAGCAGGCATGCTGGAGGAGGACAGTCTGCCTGAAAGAAGAGAAAACAGCCACACTTTGATGGACACAGCATATCAAATTCAAATCAGAATAATTCCCAAGCACAGAGATAATCACCATAAGTGATTCTCTCACACAGGAATTTTGCTCAGTAAGAAAGCTGGGGGACCAGGCTGGAAAATGGAGAGGGATTTCCCAATCCCACTGTCTCTTAGTCTTATGATCTCATGGGTCTCTACTGGTGGTGTTGAAGCTCCACAACCTCAAAGTCTCTGCAGTCCTACATTTTGGTGTGCTGTCCCTCAGTCCCACTGTCCGACATTCTGATCTCACAGTCTCACACACGGACACTCCCATGGACTCCAAGTCTCCCAGCCCTGTGTACTCAATGATGACTGCAGCTTTGCAATTATGCATTCTCACAGTCTAACTAGTCTCATGTAAGTAGCTGATGACCTCAGTTATGTTGGCCAGTTTGAGATTGGTGATCACATGTTGATAATAATGGTAACTGGCCCAATTACATGATTTTCTCCTGCAACATTCACCAGCCAGACTACAGTCATGGACAAGAAGGATAAATGCTTTTTCCAGGGTTGAGACTTCATTAGGCAGGTACCATGGAAAGAAAGAGAGTATATGGACTTGAGGGTATTTGAAATGCAGTGAGTGCTATGCAATATATCCATGGAACAAAACTGCACTTGTACCCCATTTATACAAATAAAAAATGCATAGCCAAAAAAATGGAGTAAGTATAATGATAGATCATGGAACTAATGTGTGCAATGAGGGAACTGAAGATAACAAAAGGCTGGTGGATAGAAAAGACAGTGAGGTCAATGGGCAGGGGGCCTGATGGGGTCACAGTGCAATGGGAGTGCTTAAGCAAGCGAAATGGAAGAAGAGGCCATCTGGGGTCCCAGTCAGGTATCTGAATCAATGAATTTTGACATGGCACAGTTTCTGATCTGATCACGACAGAGTGCATTGTTTGATGCTGGGCACTCTTGGCTGAGGTGAATATAATGACATGATTAATTTAATAGATGAAGTTATTAATTTAATAAGTAACTGAAAACTGATAAACAACTGTGCTTTCAAAATTAAGTGGTTAAGTGGTTTCATGAATAGTTAGTGGCTGGTACATAATTCTGTATATTCCTGTTTAGAATAGGCAATGCTTTTCATTGTAAGTTACCATTTTGTACACTGTGTTACTCTTCTGTCAGTTTCATCTCTTTGTAGACTAGCAGCCTCTATTGCAGTCCTCTGTGGAGTAGGGAATGGGAAGGGAGTAGTGGGGAGATGGGGAGGAGAAAGGAAAGTGATAGATTTGAGCTATGGCCAGTGATTCTTCCAGCTGTGCTCTGAAGACAGGCTTTTTAAGGCCCTCCTTTTGTTTAGACCCCTCATGTCTCCGCTTGAAAATATGGTATATACATTAAAAAAAAAAACTTGTATTATAGTTTGTTACTCTAATCTTTTAGGATTTTAGAATCTGGGGGCCAGATGGGTACATACTTAGAACTATTTGGTGACTGAAAATGACAGCTGACCCCAAACAGGGAGGCAGAACCCAAATGCGGGTTACATTTTAAAGATGTTTTGGATTTAGAAAAAAAAGTTGATTATTTGGCACCATGTCGGACAGCGATATATTCGACAGCCCAAACATGGCTAAATCGGAGCTTGTGTTTATAGCAGTATTCCTAGTATGAAACTAAACCCCTCCACATGTCTTCTTCTCAAAGTTCTCATTGGCTTCCTGATTGGGCATGGCCCACTGGGCAGCTGAAGTTAAACAGAGGGTGATGTCAAATTCCTGTCCTGTTTGATCAGCTGTGTTCTGTCACACCTGTGGTCAGGAAGTTGGCCTCATCCATTCTCAGTCCTCAACATTCCTGGCTAAATTGCCCAAGCATGTATTATAACCTCACAGAAATTAACTTCTCTTCTCTTTTGGGGAATCATTCTCAAATTCCTGATTGGCTTCTTAGTTTGGAGGAGAGCTTTAGGTCATTGGTTTTCAAATTACTAGAGTTTTTTTTTTTTTTTTCCTTCAATATCAAAACCAGACATTGTCTAAACAAGTAGCAAATCCATATATATACATCATGGTTATATATTACTGATTTGGAAGACATATTGAGTTTTCTTCCTAACCCAATGACTGACTTATTATACATTCAGAGTATTTATTCTAAAATAAGAATGCCTGTTTTCTGTCTAATTCATAAGGAAATGGTGATCACACATTAATATGAACTATACTAATTACTTCTTACGAAAATGCAAATATAGTTGAACATCTATTTTTTTCTTAATAAAAACTTTTAAAAACTCATTAATGAAAGGAAACAGAATTAAGGAAATTAAGCACTATCTTGTGATATTCACAAAACAAATAATATTAAAAACATAATGATATTTAAGAAAAAAATGTTTCTTACAAATGTTGACAAAAGGCATGAAAATAATTGTGTGATATGGCACAATTACATTTTTATATAAACTTTTATATTTTTCGGTATCAATGTTCATGGAATACAAATTTGAGTAGACTTTCTGCAGCAGAGAGTTTTGCTTCTTAAGAACAAAGAATTTGATATATGGATTTTTGCCAGATTTGGTTGCATTCTTCACATCACAACTTCATAATACTGAACACCTGTTCAACCACCCTTTTTCTCCAAAAATGTGTTTGATCGTTCAGCTTGAAAGAAACAGTGTTTCACTTCCATTTACAAATCTCACATTTTTCACAAAGCAGTTATTAGTCTGCAACCGGACTTACGGCTCTTGAAATTTACACATAACATCACTACAGAGATTGAACCTTAGGATCTCTGTCCTTTTGAGCAATCTTAATAGGAAAAAAGAACTTTTCTTAGACCTAACACAGAAAATATCTCAAATGCTAAATGTTCAAATAAAACTTGTTCAAAAATATGCAGATTATTTTTTACGACGAGTTCACTTTAGTTTGACTTTCTTTTCTTGGGTTCTAGATAGACTAAAAAAGACCGTGTGGCTTTCTAAGTGAAGCTGCTTATTTCCTGTCTTAAATTATTTTGAGTTTTACAAAGATCATAAAACAGACTCTCATTTCACACTGCGATTTTCCAATCAGATAACGAATGCACAGATAATTTTTAAGCTGGAAAAACATATCTGTTTCACCTAGTACATTTTATTTATCACCAATAAGCTATCAACTATTACATACATACTTTCTCCAAAATGAAGTAAAGTTTTAAACTTAACTGAAACGCTAGTCTACTACCAAAAAGGTCAATATCTCTTATTACAAAAGTCCCACATTCCATTTGTTTTATGCATTTAATAACAAAATAATTAGAACGCAAAGGCAACATCAACTTACACTGTGAATCTTTATTTCTCTCAATTATCCCATAATTCATTACTGAAGTCTTCGATTCTGCTACTTGGTTGCTTGGCTCAGTCACTGATAGGTAGCTTTAAATGTTTCCCAACAAGAAAAGATGTACTACGGCCAGGCGTGGTAACTCATGCCTGTAATCCCAGCACTTTGGGAGGCCGAGGCGAGCAGATCACTTGTGGTCAGGAGTTTGAGACTAGCCTGACCAACATGGCAAAACCCCGTCTCTACTAAAAGTACAAAAATTAGCCAGGGATGGGAGCGAATGCCTGTCCATTCCTGTAATCCCAGCTACTTGGGAGGCTGAGGGAGGAGAATCACTTGAACCTGGGAGGCAGAGGTTGCAGTGAGCCAAGATCGCACTACTGCCCTCCAACCTGGGCGACAGAGCCAGACTCCGTCACAAAAAAGAACAAAGAAAGAAAGAAAAGAAAAAGAAAAGAAAGAAAAGATGTACTACATTCACTAGAAACAATATTCACATCTTATTTTCTTAACAGATACATCTGAAAATGTGTTCTAATGTGTATGATAATAATGGGTAACATCTGGTTTGAACAGTTGACATTTCACCATGTCCACACCACACGGACACACATATACATGGTGAACTTAGGTTTCATGATGCCTGGCAGACATGGCAGGGGCCCTGAAGTAGCAACAGCTTGTCTAAAGGCATAACTGGTACTTTCTTTCCTTTCATGTAGCTCTCAGCTATAATTAAAATAGCTGGTTTCTGCAGCATTACTGTCAGCGCCATTAATCTAAACAAAGACGTTATTTATTTCAAAATGATGCCAAATCCTATGACTCATAAGTTAGTATGTCTAAAGTTACTTGCAAAAGCATTGTATGTGAAAACAATGTAGAAATGCTTCCGTACACAATAAAAGGCAATTCTTTCCTAGAAAGCTGAGTCACTAACTGACCTAAATAGGAAAGGGGCAGTGAGGGGGAGAAAGAAAGGGCTATACTATTTGGTATGATCTCTTCTTCTAGTTCCACTGTTTTATTGCAAGCTGGATGTCCCAGCATATTCAAAAAACATTCCCCATCCTACTCTCCCTCAGCATTTACAACCTTATTAGAAGGCCGAGTGTGGTGGCTCAGGCCTGTAATCCCAGGGCTCTGGGAGGCCGAGGTGGGAGGATCACCTGGAGCCAGGAGTTTGAGACCATCTTGGGCAACAGAGCAAGACCCTATCTTGATCTGAAAAAGTTAGCCAGGCATGGTGGCTCAGGCCTGGAGTCCTAATTACTCTGGGGGCTGAGGCAGTAGGATTGCTTGAGCCCAGGAGATTGACACTGTAGTGAGCAAATGTGCCACTGTACTCCAGCCTGGGCCAAGAGTGAGATCCTGTCTCTAAAAAATACATGTATAAATAAATAAATAAATAAATAAATAAATAAATAAATAATCTTATTAGAAAACAAGTTTAATTCTTCTAACATAGAACATACAAAATATTCATTGAAAATGCTAAATTTAATATAACCAAGTGGGGAAAGTTTTGTATAGTGATATAAACACAACACGAGACCTTAAAAAAATTCCAAGTACACGTAACCTCCACGGATATACATTTACATGTATCTTTGGCCATATTATTTTCCACTAATCCAAAAGGCAGTTGATTGTAAAATAAACTATTATTTTATGTACCACCAAGAAAATCACCACTGATTAACCTATGATATAATGTTACTGGTAAAACAAATATCAGTAAAACAATATTTTTTGGTAAAAACAAAAATTTTTACCAAAGGGTCAGCGGTAACTATTTTCTTTCCCTATGTGAAAGAACATTCTAGAAAGGCTTAAAATAAATTTTTTTTTTTGAGACAGGGTCTTGCTTTGTTGCCCAGGCTTGAGTGCAGTGGCGCAATCACGTCTCACTGAAGCCTCAACCTCCCAGGCTCAAGCAATCCTCCCACCTTAGTCTCCAGAGTAGCTGGGACTACAGGCATGTGCATTTAAAAAAAAAAATTTTTTTTTGTAGAGAAGGAGTCACCCTATGCTCCCCTAGCTGACCTCAAAATCCTGAGCTGAAGCAATGCTCCCCACTTGGCCTCTCAAGTTCTGGGGTCACAGGTGTGAGCCACTTTGCCCGCCTTCAAATGAAATTTTTGTTTCACTCAACCTCACTGTTCCTTAACCTGGAAACTTAATTACGAAAATGAATTATGATATATCCACACAATATAATACTATATAGCCAAAGAAAATTAGACAGGGATATGGAAAGACATACAGAGAGAATTAGAGAGAGACGCATTAGTCATTGGTTAAAAAAAAAAAAAAAAAGTTGGCTCTTAATATCAGTTATCCCAAAGCACTAAAATTACAGGTGATTTTTTTTTTATTTGCTTTTCTTTAGTTTCTAAAACTTACATAATGAACACGTAAGCACACACAAACTCATTTAATTCTTGAGATTTACAACTTTTCACAGCAGATGGCTTACAGAAACAACTCTCTCTTACTTGCATATCTCAGACCTGGGCACCAAAACAATAGCCACTAACTACACGTAACTATTTACACTTTTTTATTTTTATTTCTTATTCGAGATGGAATCTAGCTCTGTCACCCAGTGCACTGGAGCAATCTCAGCTCACTACAACTGCAGCCTCCCGGGTTCAAACGATTCTTGTGCCTCCTGACTAGCTGGGATTACAGGCATGCGCCACCATGCCTGGCAAATTTTTGTATTTTTAGTAGAGGCGGGGTTTTGCCATGTTGGCCGGGCTGGGTCTTGAACTCCTGTCTCCAAGCTATTTAATCGCCTCGGCCTCCCAAAGTGCTGGGATTATAGATGTGAGCCACCACGCCTGGCCTAAACTTTAATTAAAACTGAATATAACTAAAAATTCAGTTCTTTGGCCCTACTAGTCACATTTCAAGCACTGAGTAGCCACATGTGGCTAGTAGTTGCCATATCTGAACAATACCTTTTCACCATCACGCAAAGTGCTATTAATAGAGTTGCCCTAACCATGGTTTGATTGGGATCTGTGTAAATAATGAGATGCTATTCTTAAACATTATATATGTGCTTTCTTTCCTCTTGCCTTTCCAAGCACATGACCTCCGTCATATTCTACTCCTGAAGTACCCTTCTGCCTTGGAAGAATGAAATTTATTGTAAAAGGATGCAAGGTGGGAGACAAATATAATATTCAGCTTCTGACCCTGTAAAATAGGACCTTTTAAGAAGAGCGAGCCTTGCAAATCAGGTCATTTTCTTAAGGAAAGATGCTTTAAATTTCCCTCTCTCTCATTTCAAGTGTTTACTAGACAAGTGTCTTCAACATTTTGCTCACATATCTCCTTGCACTTTTGAAAAGCTGTGCATCTTCTTCATCTGTTTTGAATTGACATCTAAAAATGTTCATCATTAATTTAGCCACAAAGATTTACTTTCTGATATTATACATGTCAATGAAATTTTGTCCCTGCATATTTAGTTAATTCAATATATGGAAATATCTTCCTTATTACCTAATCATAAAAGCCAGTGCTCACTGTTGAAATAATCAGCCAAATTAGCAATCTGCTAGGAAAAGTCTGACTTTGATTTTTAAAATTCATATTAAGGTATTAATTAGGATCCCTTTGATAACTTTCTCACTTCTGGATTCAAATTCAAAGATATTGATGGGTAGGTAATATTTAAATTCAAAGACATAGATTGATAGGTAATAGATGGATGATTGATTGAAAGATAGACAGACAGATAAGTAGGCCATGCGTTTGTTGTCTGGATGAAATAAGAAGGTGCCTCTTTCAGTATTCCTTTCTATTCTTGCTCTTCTGGTTTTGTTCTTCCTGGACTCGCCCTCAGGAATTAGGCATTTTAGAATCATCCTTTTGCTTGGTGCTCTAGAAATCGTTTACCGTACTCAGAGCAATGTGCTTATAGGATTAAGGAACAGTGAGAGCCATGCCTGTCCTTTTTTTCTCCATCTGTGCTTGTGTGTGTGCACTCTCTCTAAATATAGGTATATAGATATAGATATATAGATACACGCACACAATCACACACACATGCCTCTTCCATGTTTATCGTTTCCTAAACCTGAGCTATCTTCTGGGTTTCATAATGGCCTCCTTCTCTTAATAGCTGAGTCTCTAGAAAAACCTATGAATCCTCTTTTCCTCTATTTCCTCCCCTCAATTCATTTTTCCCTCCAGTGCCATCCAGCTTAAACTCTCACCTCTCAGTGGAAATGGCTATGACCATGACCACCTAACTCCTGTATTTAATGTACTCTTTTCACTTTTCAAGGGAAATTGTCCTCTTAGGAGTAAATAATACTGTTGAACATTCTCCCTCCCTCTTGATTTCTCTCCTTTCTTGTCTTTTTTGTAATCAAGTTCTCCTGGTTTTCCCATCCCCTCCCCACCCACCTGCCTTCCTCCTTTACTTCACTCTGTCATTGGTGGTCTCCTCTCACTCCACGCCCTCTCCCTTCCATCTACTCTCAGACCTCCACTACCTCCTAAAGGCTGATGACCCTACACATATATCTCCATCTAGAATTCTCTCCTGACATCCAGATTCATGTATTCAAATGACTGGACATATCTACCTGGAGGAAGGCAACTCCATCATCTTTTCTTCAGACCATGTTATTACCATGTTTGGAAAAAATTCTATCATGTTCCTAGCTGTCAACATTAAAGAAAAAAAAAAAATTCAAACATCCAATCACTCACCAATTCCTGATTCTACTTTTCAATTCTTTCTTATATTGTCTCTTCTCTCCATCCACACTGCCATGGTGTTAGGTCAAATTTTAATCATTTTCATCTGAACTACCGTAATAGCCTAATTTGTCACCCACTCTTATATGGCTAATTTTCTCATTAGCCACGTGGCTTACATCACTTCCTTGTTGATGATTCTTCAAGTGTTTGTGTTGCCTCAATGATAAATGCATACAAGAGAGGGTAGTTCTTGGTGAGAGATGTGATCAAGCAGAGATCTTTTTCAGGAGCCTGTCTTTCCCTTGAGATAAGTAAGAAGGCGGCTGGAGGCAAGGAGTAGGTGTAGTTCAAGAGCGTAGGTGAAGTTCAAGAGAAATGGAACAGGAAGAAGCTCTTTTGGGAGTCTTGGATCTGGTTTAGACCTTGGGGCCAAGAGCAAAGAGAGAGGTGGGCTGGGTCATGTTTTACGCTGCTTGAATAGGAGACCAGCCAGATATTTAGGAAAGAAAACCTATGTAAGAACAATGAATATGAAAATACTGAAAAATCTTTTAAGCCCAATAATAGATAATTAGATTTGAAGTTGAAATTTATAAGAAGACAGAACATACTTTACATGTAATAACAGCACTAAGCAGAAATAATATCTAGCAAAATGGCAACTCACCAATGATAACATTAAGTTTGACATTTAAATACAGATTTTCAATGACCATTGAGAGTTAATCAGTATCTATAACATCCTTTTCTAGGAAAGGGAAAGGACTTTAGTTATTACTATATTAGTTATAATTATTTAGCCTTATTCATCTTAGTATTCATCTTTTCTACTAAATTTGTGGTTTTGCCAAATATATTTTCAGTTTCAAAAAAAATCAGTTTTAAGCCTACGAATTGTAAATAACAGTGTTTAATAACAACCCTTAGGTGTTTCTGAAAATAATAATTTTAAAATTATTTCATTCCTTACATTATCTCCATTTCTTCTGAAGTCAGTTCTGCTAGTTCACGTGGGTGTGTGTCTTTAACATGGTTAGTATTCCTTAAATATATAGTGATCTTTGATTGTTTAAATTTATGAATGAAGGGCTGGGCTGATTAAAGTGACTAATGAAGACTATCCTTCAAGGATTTGTATCAGTCTTTCCCCAGTTGGCTTCTTTCTTTCTCTGTAAACAATATTATTTAAATTTGGCACTTTAAAAAATATATTTGAACTTTAATAGGAATTATATATCTATTTCTGCAAGTTTTTATTTTGTTCAATATATTTGTGATATATATTGGTATTAATGAACACATTGCCAAAATACATTGATTTTTCACTGCTGCAGTGTATAACGTAGTGTGACTCCTGTAAAGATTTGAGATCTTTTTAATTTTTTGGCTATGATAACAAATGATTCTATTAATGGGTTTATAATAGGTCTCCTCTATTCCAAACACACATCACGATTCACTTTTTAAAAAATTATATTTAGGATGATATTTAGAGTCAAGTTAAATTTATTGTAGAACTATCCTTTCTATAAAAATATTCAACAAGACATGGGCAAGATGGCCAAATAGGAACGGCTCTGGTCTGCAGCTCCCAGTGAGATTGATGCAGAAGGCAGGTGATTTCTGCATTTCCAACTGAGGTACCCGGCTCATCTCATTGGGACTGGTTAGACAGTGGGTACAGCCCACGGAGGGTGAGCAGAAGCAGGGTGGGGCATCACCTCACCTGGGAAGTGCAAGGGGTCAGGGAAATCCCTCCCCTAGCCAAGGGAAGCGATGAGGGACTGTGCCATGAGGAAGAGTACACTCTGGCCCAGACACTATACTTTTCCCACAGTCTTTGCAACCCACAGACCAGGAGATTCCCTCAGGTGCCCACACCACCAGGACCATGGGTTTCAAGCACAAAACTGGGCAGACACTCAGCTAGCTACAGGAGGTTTTTTTTTTTTTTATCATATCCCAGTGGCACCTGGAATGCCAGCAAGATAGAACTGTTCATTCTCCTGGAAAGGAGGCTGAAGCCAGGGAGCCAAGTGGTCTAGCTCAGCAGATCTCACTCCCACAGAGCCCAGCAAGCTAAGATCCACTGGCTTGAAATTCTCGCTGCAAGCATAGCAGTGTGAAGTCGACCTGGCATGCTCAAGCTTGGTGCGGGAAGGGCATCTGCCATTACTGAGGCTTGAGTAGGCGGTTTTCCCCTCACAGTGTAAACAAAGCCTCTAGGAAGTTCGAACTGAGTGGAGCCCAATGTAGCTCAGCAAAGCCACTGTAGCCAGACTGCCTCTCTAGATTCCTCCTCTCTGGGCAGGGCATCTCTGAAAGAAAGGCAGCAGCTCCAGTCAGGAGCTTATACATAAAACCTTCCATCTCTCTGGGACAGAACACCTGGGGGAAGAGGTGGCTGTGGGCACAGCTTCATCAGACTTACACATTCCTGTCTGCTGGTTCTGAAGAGAGCAGTGGATCTCTCAGCACAGCGCTCAAGCTCTGCTAAGGAACAGACTGCCTCCTCAAGTGGGACCCTGACCCCAGTGCCTTCTGAGTGGGAGACACCTTCCAGCAGGGGTCGACAGAAACCTCATATAGGAGAGCTCTGGCTGGCATTTGGCAGCTGCCCCTCTGGGACAAAGCCTCCAGAGGAAGGAACAGGCAGCAATCTTTGCTGTTCTGCAGCCTCCGCTCATGATACCCAGGCAAACAGGGCCTGGAGTGGGCCTCCAGCAACCTTGAGCAGACCTACAGCAGAGGGGCCTGACTGTTAGAAGGAAAACTAACAAACAGAAAGGAATAGCATCAACATCAACAAAAAGGAAGTCCACACAAAATCCCCATCCAAAGGTCACCAACATCAAAGACCAAAGGTAGATAAATCCACAAAGATGGGGAAAACCCAGCACAAACAGGCTGAAAATTCCAAAAACCAGAATGCCTCTTCTCCTCCAAAGGATCACAACTCCTCGCCAGCAAGGGAACAAAACTGGAAGGAGAATGAGTTTGATGAATTGACAGAAGTAGGCTTCAGAAGGTGGGTAATAACAAACTCCTCTGAGCTAAAGGAGCATGTTCTAACCCAATGCAAGGAAGCTAAGAACCTTGAAAAACAGGTTAGAGAAATTGCTAACTAGAATAATCAATTTAGATAAGAACAGAAATGACCTGATGGAGCTGAAAAACAGCACAAGAACTTCGAGAAGCATACACAAGTATCAATGCCAAATCGATCAGGCAGAAGAAAGGTTATCAGATATTGAAGATCATCTTAGTGAAATTAACCATGAAGACAAGATTAGAGAAAAAAGAATGAAAAGCAACAAACAAAGCCTCCAAGAAATATGGGACTATGTGAAAAGACCAAACCTACTTTTGATTGGTGTACCTGAAAGTGATACAGAGAATGGGACCAAGTTGGAAAACACTCTTCAGAATATTATCCAGGAGAACTTCCCCAACCTAGCAAGACAGGCCAACATTCAAATTCAGGAAATACAGAGAACACCACAAAGATACTCCTTGAGAAGAGCAACCCCAAGACACATAATCATCAGATTCATCAAGGTTGAAATGAAGGAAAAAATATTAAGGGCAGACAGAAAGGTTGGGTTACTCACAAAGGGAAGCCCATCAGACTAATAGTGGATCTCTCTGCAGAAACCCTACAAGCCAAAAGAGAGTAGAGGCCAATATTCAACATTCTTAAAGGAAATAATTTCCAACCCAGAGTTTCATATCCAGCCAAACTAAGCTTCACAAGTGAAGGAGAAATAAAATCCTTTACAGACAAGCAAATGCTGAGAGATTTTGTCACCACCAGGCCTGCCTTATGAAAGCTCCGGAAGGAAGCACTAAATATGGAAAGGAAAAACCGGTACCAGCCACTGCAAAAACATATCAAATTGTAAAGACTATCAACACTATGAAGAAACTACATCAACTAATGGGCAACATAACCAGCTAGCATCAAAATGACAGGATCAAATTCACACATAACAACATTAATCTTTATTAAATGTAAATGAGCTAAATGCCCCAATTAAAAGACACAGATTGGCAAATTGGATAAAGATCAAGACCCTTCGGTGTGCTGTATTCGGGACACCCATCTTGCGTGCAAAGACAGACATAGGCTCAAACTAAAGGAATAGAGGAATGTTTACCAAGCAAATGGAAAGCAAAAAAAAAAGCAGGGGTTGCAATCCTAGTCTAGTAAAACAGACTTTAAACCAACAAAGATCAAAAAAGACAAAAAAGGGCACTACATAATGGTAAAGGGATCAATGCAACAAGAAGAGCTAACTACCCTAAATATATATGCATCCAGTACAGGAGCACTCAGATTCATAAAGCAAGTTCTTGGAGACCTACAAAGAGACTTATACTCCAACACAATCATACTGGGAGACTTTAACACCCATTGTCAGTATTAGCCAGATCAACAAGACAGAAAATTAACAAGGATATTCAGGACTTGAACTCAGCTCTGGAACAAGCGAACCTAATAGACATCTACATAACTCTCCACCCCAAATCAACAGAATATACAGTCTTCTCAACACAGCATCACACTTATGCTAAAATTGACCACAAAATTGGAAGCAAAACACTCCCCAGCAAATGCAAAAGAACGGAAATTATAACAAACAGTTTCTCAGACCACAGCACAATCAAATTAGAACTCAGGATTAAGAAACTCACTCAAACCACACAACTAAATGGAAACTGAACAACCTGCTCCTGAATGATACTGTGTAAATAATAAAATTAAGGCAGAAATAAATAAGTTCTTTGAAACCAACGAGACCATGACACAACATACCAGAATCTATAGGAAACAGCTAAAGTAATGTTTAGAGGGAAATTTATAGCACTAAATGCCCACAGGGGAAAGCAGAAAAGATCTAAAATTGACACCCTAGTATCACAATTAGAAGAACTAGATAAGCAAGAGCAAACAAATTCAAAAGCTAGCAGAAGACAAGAAATAACTAAGATCAGAGCAGAACTGAAGGTGATAGAGACACGAAAAACCCTTCAAAGAATCAATGAATCCAGGAGCTGGTGTTTTGAGAAGATTAACAAAATAAATAGACCACTAGCCAGACCAATAAAAAAGAAAAGAGAGAAGGATGAAATAGACACAATAAAAAATGATAAGGGGAGATTACCACTGATTCCACAGAAATACAAACTACCATCAGAGAATACTATAAAAACCTCTATGCAAATAAACTAGAAAATCCAGAAGAAATGGATAAATTCCTGGACACATACACCCTCCCAAGTCTAAACCAGGAAGAAATCAAATCACTGAATAGACCAATAACAAATTCTGAAATTGAGGCAGTAATTAATAACCCATTAACCAAAAAAAGCCCAGGATCAGATGGATTCACAGCGGAATTCCACCAGAGGTACAAAGAGGAGCTGGTACTATTCCTTCTGAAACCATTCCAAACAATAGAAAAAGAGGGACTCCTCCCTTACTCATTTTATGAGACCAGCATCATCCTCATACCAAAACCTGACAGAGACACAACAAAAAAAGAAAATTTCAGACCAGTATCCCTGAAGAACATCGATGTGAAAATCCTCAATAAAATACTGGCAAATCGAATCCAGCAGCACATCAAAAAGCTTATCCAACACCATCTAGACAGCTTCATCCCTGGGATGCAAGGCTGGTTCAACATACGCAAACCAATAAATGTAATCCACCACATAAACAGAACCAAGAAGAAAAACCACATGATTATCTCAATAGATGCAGAAAAGGCCTTCGATAAAATTCAACATTCCTTCATGCTAAAAACTCCAAATAAACTAAGTATATATGGAATGTATCTCAAAATAATAAGAGCTATTTATGACAAACCCACAGCCAATATCATACTCAATGGGCAAAAGCTATAAGCATTCCCTTTGAAAACCAGCACAAGACAAGGATGCCCTCTCTCACCACTGCTATTCAATATAGTATTGGAAGTTCTGGCCGGGGCAATCAGGAAGCTAAAGCAATAAAGGTATTCAAATAGTAAGAGAGGAAGTCAAATTGTCTCTGTTTGCAGATTACATAATTGTATATTTAGAAAACCACATCGTCTCAGCCCAAAATCTCCTTAAGCTGATATGCAACTTCAGCAAAGTCTCAGGATACAAAATCAATGTGCAAAAATCATAAGCATTCCTATAGACCAATAGTAGACAAAGAGAGAGCCAAATCATGAGTGAACTCCCATTCACAATTGCTACAAAGAGAATAAAATACCTAGGAATAGGACCATCTGAGGCCTCCAGTGCAGTACCTCCTATTAGATACAGCTGAGGTCCCACCAATACATACAAGAAACCCTTCTCCTCTGAAAAGCTGGTGTCACAGGCCGCCTGTCATTTCCATGAGTTCTATGATCACACCAAGACAAGGGTGTCTACCCCCCCAGGGAGACCACTGCACCAACCAAAAAGACTCCCTGTGTCTTCTCTTCCTCCCCTCTGTGGTTCCCTTTAGAACTTCTCAAGATAATACAATCTATGTTTTCTCCAAATAAGAACTACCTTTTGCCCAAAATGGTATATGCAGACAACAATCGGAGGTTTAGTGTTTTAAAAAACTCTTTTGGCCACTATGTTAACTACTCCCCAAACTGTTTCCTACTACAGAATGACCCACACCTTAGTTTGGCTCCTATCAGCTCTGTAAGCATAAATGACTTGGAAATTAACAATAGCTTTCCATGCAATAGGGCTCCTGCAATGTGGTGCACGTTCCTAAAGCCTTCCAGATTTTCTATAAGAAATGTGGCAAGCACCAACCCCACAAAGTGGCACAGGACAAGAAGGGCAAGGATGCTGTGTATGCACGGGGAACGTGGAATCATGGCAGGAAGCAGAGCGGCAATCTTGGGCTGAGCACTCAGGAGGCTGAGGCATCAGAATTGCTTAAACCCAGCAGGTGGAGGTGCAGTGAGCCGAGATTGTGCCGCTGCACTCCAGCCTGGGTGACAGAGTGAGACTCCATCTCAATAAATAAAAAATATAAATAAATAAATATAAAAAATCCATCACTGCCTCTGAGATTTGATATGCCACCTTTATCATATACTAAATTCCCATTTGTACTTAGGTCTATTCTGTACTTTCTATCCTATTCCATTGGTCTGTCTGCCTGTTCACATGGTCAATGTCACACTGTTCTAAATACAGGGGCTTTACAGTTTGTTTTAATAGCCCATAGGGCTAGCCCCCCATTTTGTGTCACTATTCCAGCATGTTTATTTTCCATAGAAACTTTAGTATCAACTTACCAACTCCATGAAACAAAGCTTGTTGGTATTTTTATAGGAATGGCATTCAATTTATTAATCAGCTTGGAGGGAATGGGCATCTTGATGATGAGTTGTGATAGCCAAAAACAAGGGATGTCTTCCCACTCTACGTGCTTTTGTGTTTTCCAGAAGTATTTCCCCTTTATAGATTTTGCACATTTCTTAATGTTTGTCTCTAAATATTTAATCTTCTTTGTTGCTATTATACATGGGGTTTTCTTAAGTCTTCTAACCTAAGTATTGTTTGTGTATATCAAGGCCATTGATTTCTGTAAGTAAGCCAATTTTCCAGAAAAAGGCTAAAACTACAAAGGAGATGGCGCCAAGGCTTGAGCACTGAGTCCAGCTGCAGATCTAAGACGATGCTGGCTATGAGGACATGCAAGCATTTTGAACTGGGAGGAGATACGAAGAGAAAGGGTCAAGTGATTCAGTTCTAAATTTCATCTTTTGTTTTATTATGAAGACAATAAAATCTTGAGGTTATGTTCAGTTCAAAAAAAGAAATGTATGATAAATTTTACACTGTAAATAAATCCTTTTTTGTCAGTGAAAAAAATACCTAGGAATACAACTTACAAGGGATGTGAAGGACCTCTTCAAGGAGAACTGCAAACCACTGCTCAAGGAAATAAGAGAGGACACAAACAAATGGAAAAATGTTCCATGCTCATAGATAGGTAGAAACAATATTGTGAAAATGGCCATACTGCCCAAAGTAATTTATAGATTAAATGCTATCCCCATCAAGCTACCATTGGAGTTCTTCACAGAATTACAAAAAGACTTCAAATTTCATATGTAACCAAAAAAGAGCCTGTATATCCAAGACAATATTAAGCAAAAAGAACAAGGCTGGAGGCATCACACTTCCTGACTTCAAACTATACTACAAGGCTACAGTAACCAAAACAGCATGGTACTGGTACCAAAACAGACATATAGACCAATGGAACAGAGGCCTCAGAAATAATGCCACACAACTACAACTATCTAATCTTTGATAAACCTGAAAAAAAACAAGAAATGGGGAAAGGATTCCCTATTTAATAAAAGGTGTTGGAAAAACTGGCTAGCCATATGCAGAAAACTGAAACTGGACCTCTTCCTTACACCTTATACAAAAATTAACTCAAGATGGATTAAAGACTTAAATGTAGGACCTAAAACCATAAAAGCCCTAGAAGAAAACCTAGGCAATACCATTCAGGACATAGGCATGGGCAAAGCTTTCATGACTAAAACACCAAAAGCAATGGCAACAAAAGCCAAAATTGACAAATGGGATAGAATTAAACTAAAAAGTTCTGCACAGCAAAAGAAACTGTCATCAGAGTGAGCAGGCAACCTACAGAATGGGAAAAAATGTTTGCAATCCATCTGACAAAGGGCAGTATGGCCATCCAGAATCTACAAGGGACTTAAACAAATTTATGAGAGAAAACAAACAACTCCATCAAAAAGTGGGCAAAAGATATGAAAAGACACTCCTTAAAAAAAGACATTTATGTGACCAATGAACATATGAAAAAAAGTTCATCATCACTGGTCATTAGAGGAATGCAAATCACAACCACAGTGAGATACCATCTCACACCAGTTAGAATGGCAATCACTAAAAAGTCAGGAAACAACAGATGCTGGAGAGGATGTGAAGAAATAGAAATGCTTTTACACTGTTGGTGGGAGTGTAAATTAGTTCAACCATTGTGGAAGACAGTGTGGCAATTCCTCAAGGATCTAGAACCATGAATACCATTTTTTAATCTCATTACTGGGTATATACCTAAAGGATTATAAATCAGTCTACTATAAAGACACATGCACATTTATATGTTTATTGCAGCACTATTCGCAATAGCAAAGACTTGGAACCAACCCAAATGCCCATCAATGATAGACTGGATAAAAAAAAGGTGGCATATATACACCATGTAATACTATGCAGCCTTAAAAAAGGATGAGTTCATGTCCTTTGCAGGGACATGAATGAAGCTGGAAACCATCATTCTCAGCAAACTAACACAGGAACAGAAAACCAAACGCTGTATGTTCTCACTCATAAGTGGGAGCTGAACAACGAGAATGCATGGACACAGGGAGGGAAACATCACACACCGGGGCCTGTCAGATGGTGGGGGATAGGGGAGGAATAGCATTAGGAGAAATACCTAATGTAGATGATGGGTTGATTGGTGGAGCACACCACCATGGCATGTGTATAGCTATGTAACAAACCTGCATGTTCTGCACATGTATCCCAGAACTTAAAGTATAATTTAAAAAAATATTCAACAGGCAGAAATAACTTCAGCAACAAGGATCTTAAAGGGCAATCTCTAAACCTATAGAAAAAATGTTAAGAGAAATAGGCTGAAAAGTGATCTTCAAAGAAAACAATAAAATTTACAAATCAAGGGCTAAAATCGATTTCAGAAACTTCTGGTCTCCTCTTTTTAGTGACAGATAAGAAAAGTGAGTCATTGAAATCATGCGACCTTTTCAAAGCAACACAGAACATAGTGCTCTCTCACTGCAGGCTGTAACGACAAGAGAAGCAGTCATGTCTCCCCAGTGGCTGCACTCTCTACATAGCAGGTAAATGCAGACAATTTCCTCTCCCTCAGGAGACAAGAACAGTCAACTTGTCCTCACTCTGATTTACCTGAGATGCTTGCTTCCATTGCACCAATCAGCTAGAACTTGGCAAGCACCGCCATCTTTGGCTAGTTTGGCTTTGCATTTTAAAACTGCCCAGAAAAAAGGCAATGCTCCAAAATTATTTTGGCATAAACATTGTGCAACACTCTCTCCCACCAGATAAATCTGACTTATAATAAGTAGAAAGCAATTAGTCACCTGTGGTGGCATTTTTCAGTACAGTATTAGAGATTCTAGAAGAGACTGACTTGCGGTCCGTTCTTACCTTTGCATTTTCGATGCATGGACAGAGTGCCCAAGCTGCGCTGGCCTTCACGTCTGGGTGAGGATTTTTCAGCAGGGACCACAACAAACGAACTCCATCTAAGCGATCAATTATGCTATCATGGAACCCAAAATCATGACATAAACTGTCATTAATATGTGAAGACAAACCATTTTAATGACCCACTTATTTACACAATTTTAATTATTTTTTTCAACTTTTGATATTTTGCTTAGATTTTTTTTTTTTTTTTCAAAACTTCATCAACAGTAGGGAGGTAACATGCTGTTGAATTGTCAGCCCTCTGATTTCAGTTTTAAATCCATGACACAGAAATCAAGCTGCATGATGATTATGATTCACATAAACTGAAAATCAAGCCATGTAATTTTTTAATTAGCTATACACAGACTGTTACCTAAATGTAAAAATACTGGTTTCTTTCATATAGTAACATCTAAATACTTTCCAAAACAAATATTTATGCCTCAAAACTGTGCAGTTACCTTTTTTATTTGGTCCATGTTTAATTGACTTACCTTACTGTATGACATATTTTAAACGCTTTCAGTCCTAATCTAGCATTAGGAATTAAAATCATTACACCACAGTGCATCCTTTGTTGGGCATGAATAACACGTAACTTGTTTTCCATGTGCACCCTTCCCAGCAAGACTAACATTGCAGACTGTGTTATAATTACTTAAACACACTGTAATCAAAATAGCTTCATGACTAGCTGAAAAATGAATTATCATCAGAGCCATCTCTACACCATCTGTCTTCTGTTTATATATCAATCAGTCCAGGAGCATAACCTCGCAGTAAGGTCCACTGGGTACTCACAGCGGAGAAGAAGGCCAAACAAAACTTAATAACCTTTACAAACATGGCTTTGTTCAGAAAGGTATATTAAACTCAAAGCAGATGAAAAAAGATAAAGGGCATCAAAATTCCTTTGATTTGTAATCTCAAGTTGAATTAAACACATGTAGTATTGAGCCACAGATAGAATAAATACTAGCTTAAAATGCCATTCAAATTCTTCCTTGAAAATTGACATAAAAACATCTAGATGTCTTGATTATCTTAGATGAGTTTACCAGGGGGGAAAAACGTATTATTCCAAAGTTTTCAAGTAGGAGATCAGTTTTGCATAACCTTATAAAATTGGTGATGCTGAAAAAGAGCATTGAAAAACCTTGGTGATGCAAATAGCCTATATCAGGATAAAAACAGTCTTAAAAAAGGACTTCTAATAAGAAAAAATACACTGAAAAATTATTTTAAAGTAAAGCTTAAGTAAATAGGTTTTCAAACCTGAAACTTTCATACCATGCTGAGAGAAAACAAAGTTTTATTTCTCAATTAATGGAAACTCTAAAGAAACATACTGGCACTTCACAATGAAGAATTTGCTTTTCAAATTTAAACTGAAAAGTCATATTGCCTTCCATATGCTACTTAAAATATAACTAATGCCGATCTCTGAGCCTCTATTTTTTTCATAAAAAATGTCATAATGAACAACAGTGAATAATGGTCTGCCCTATCTTCTTGTAAATTTCGCAGCAAGCTTGGCATCAGTGATATGTAACTGTACACTGCTGGCCAGAAATAACTTGCCATCACAGTGGAAGTCATTTGGATGGCACAAATTTGAAATTTAAAAAAAAGGATCGTTCAATACTGGACATAATTTCACAATTAACTTTAAACAAGTTATAGACAAAATTTCACAATTAACTATAAAAATTCACTATAATTGTAAAATTAGATCTATCATTTACCATTTTCAACCCAAACCCTAGGCAATTCATCAGCTACTTAGTTACAATGAGTGAGGATTTTGGTCCTATTACTGGTATCTTAAAAGAAGACTCAGGGGCGGGGCCCAGTGACTCACACCTGTAATCCCAACAGTTTGGGAGGTGAAGGCAGGCAGACCACTTGAGGTCAGGAGTTCAAGACCAGCCTGGCCAAAGTGGCTAAATCCTGTCTCTGCTAAAAATACAAAAACAAATCAGGCATGGTGGCATGTGCCTGTAGTCCCAGCTACTCATGAGGCTGAGGCAGGACAATCGCTTGAACCCGGGAGGCGGAGGTTGCAGTGAGCCGAGATTGCACCACTGCACTCCAGCCTGGGCGACAGAGTGAGTCTTCATTTGAGGGAAAAAAAAAAAAGACTCAGAACAGTACAGAATGATAACTTCCTATGACAAGAACATGATTGAAAAACATTTGCAATCACAGGAACTAACAAAGTCAGGAGTGGTAAACTTCAGAGTTTAACTTTATCCCTTCCATCTCCCTCGTCCTCTGCATGAACTCATTTATTGCTAAATTTTACTTCACAATAACTTAAGTATCTGCCCATTTCCCTGTTTTCTATTTGATCACCCAAATCCCAGTCTTTGCCATTTCATCTCAGGATCGTTGTGTGAGAGAATAACTTGGTTTTGTGTCTTCAGTTTTTCTCAATCTCAATCCATCTTACAAATCGCTGCAAATTAATCTTCCTAAAGACACTTTTAGAGTTTCTGCAATAGCTCCTTGAGAGCAGGGTGCCAGGGATATTAATTCTGTTCATGACACTAGCTAGCACATTTAATCAGTGCCTGTTAAACAATTCACAACCCAAAGATCACTCCTGGGGAAAAAAGTCTCCAATGGCCTCCCGTTGCCTTCATGGTATTAAGCTGCAATTCCAAAGTTCGGTATTTAAATTTTTTAGGGAGCTGGAATTTCTCATAAGACTCCTTGACTATCTACTAAACACTAAGTACTAGGCATACAGAAATAACCGATACACTTGGGTCAGAAACGGTGGCTCACGCCTGTAAATCCTAACACTTTGGGAGGCCAAGGTGGGTGGATCGCATGAGCTCAGGAGTTCAAGACTAGCCCAGGCAACAAAGGACCCTGTCTCTACAAAAAATACAAAAAATACAAAAAAAAAAAAAAAAATTAGCCAGGCATGGTGGTGCACGACTCTAATCTCAGCTACTTGGGAGGCTGAGGTAGGAGGATGACTTGAGCCCAGGAAGCGGAGGTTGCAGTGAGCCCAGATTGCACCACTGCACTCTAACCTGGATGACAGAGCCAGACCCTGTCTCAAAAACAAACAAACAAACAAAATGGATACAGTCAATTCTCATCAGGGGAAGTTATGTTCTATCAAGTCACTGCAAACCTTAGATGAACAAATACTGAACTACTGTTCCTAGGGTATATATAAAGTGGGTTCCCATCAGCCACTGGTCAGAATGTTTTCATCAACCAATCAATATATAACGTTGTTTCACGTGTATTTCTCTTTAAAGACACCTTATTTGGTACAGATTGTTGAATCATGAATATTGGACTTATGGCCAACAGCTCTATAACTTGCGCCGGAACGGCGTTCAGGGAATACACAGATTTTTTCCAAAATGAACATCGCAACCTTCCTGCACTTAGGAACACTGGGCGGCACTTCAGCAAGCACTATGCTTAGGGACCATATTAAAACAGCAAAATCACCATCTGAGAGCACAGACTGTGAAAAACGTGGCACTAAACAGACTGCCAAATGGACGAGCTATTCACAGGGTGAGAGCTGGAACGAAAAGTCAAAATGTCACCTTTTTGGACCTCAGCAGAGAACATGTGCACCAGGTGATTCAAAATGTGTCCCTGCTTTGCAGGTCCAGGAATGACAGCGCAAGTGATGTGACTACTGATTTAGGGGTCATAAATAAAGTTTAGAGAGTATATGAATTCGTCAACTCAGAATCTACAAATAATGTGGACTGACTGTGTTTTAATTGATCATTGGGAAACTACAGTCTCGTGAGGGTGATAAACAGACCATTATAATCTGTAATAAATGCTGCAACAAATGGAGCACAGGGTTTCACATGACCACAGACAGAAGACACCAGTTTACTCACAGACCACAGAGATTCTCCCCCTGTTATACTTTTCAACTATAGTTGTTTCCCAGCCATCTCCATATTTTACATAATAATCCATCACTTAAGGTCTACAACAAAACCTCTTTCACAAATCCTTTGGCATCTTCCTCCTTTAAGCTTCTTTTTAATTTTGCTCTCCCTTTTCCTGCACCTCATACCACATTACTTTGACTTGTAGTCATGTGTTGTGTGCTTCTTATCTCCCAAATTACCATGTAATCTCCACGATAGCAGGAATTCTGTGTTTCCCACCACACTCCCAGCAGGCTACCACACCAGCGAATATTGGTGAAATGGATCTGAAACAAGACAGCCTTTGCTTCCTCTTCTTCAATGAATCAAAAATCTCTCCCAACACAATTACATTCCTCCTTAAACCTCATACTTGCAAAATACATCTTCAAATTCTAAATGTAAGCAGTAAAGTTTTCATTTGAAGTTGTCTCTAAGTGGAAAGTGTATTTTCTCAGAATTCCTTGACAACTTCATTGCTTTCTGCATATACAGTGATGGGCTTATAGGTGGTGTTAATTTATACCACTCTCCATTTTCAACAGGTCTACCCCTTACACAGTTCTCTTACTTGATTAGCATCTTGCTCTGAATTCATTTCCAGCAGTATGGTAGCTCTTCTCATTTTGTGTAGCAATAGAATCCTACATTAATTTCTTGACATTATAAAAACAAAACTGAATTACATGCTTTCAAGATCTTCAGCTATATCCCAGAAATCAAACTGCCTGGCTGGCAAAATAACAGCTCTAGAAAGATGAATCCATGTACGTATTTTTGGTTATTTAAAAAAAAATAAACAAACCAAAAAGATGCAGCTGCTTGCTCTGTTTCTCAGGCTCTTGTTATATTAACATTTTCCAGGACTGCGATGAAGTTTGGCTGGCTCGCCTGCCCATTGAGGCCACATATATGAACAAATGTGAACAGTTTGTGCCCATACTGTGGGCACAGGCAAGATTGTAGGGTTTCTTTCTGGCAATATCAACATATCTATTTTGAAACCATAATTTTTCATGTTTTCTAAAAACTTCACAGTATTTGCTGAAAATTACACTGATAAATATTATTGAATGACAGTGGCTCAGACTAAGTGTGGTTTGCTTAAAAGAACATGACGTTCTTAAACCACAACATTAAAAGATGCGACTGTCATCTATAAGTTTTGAAACCAAGTTGGCAATTCAATAAAATGGGAAACATAAATGTATGTCAGAATTAAAATGATCATCCCTGGGAAAAACAGATTAGAAGAGAATTTTACCTTTAAAAAAATCCTTAAGGTTTTTTACATTTTTACCTCTATGTGTTATTCCAAAGAGGCTATGGGATAACAAATTTGGAGAAAAGATGTGAATGTGGCAGTCTTGGGAAAAGTATGTCAGAAATTCTTTGGCCTTTGGAAAGCAGGAAGATAGTCTATGCTTTTATACTTGGTATAAGCAATATGATTAGAAAGACTCTAGAAACCTTTCTTGTCAGAAAAATTATTCATCATATAGTAAATATGTTTTTCCTTCTTTTTCTAAACTTTTATTTTAGTTTCGGGGCTACATGTGCAGGTTTGTTACACAGGTAAATTCCATGTCACAGGTTTTGGTGTACAGATTATTTTGTTACCCAGATAATAAGTATGTACCTGATAGGTAGTTTTTCGATCCTCACCCTCCACTCACCCTCCACTCACCCTCTACCTTCAAGTAGGCCCTGGAGCCTGTTGTTTCCTTCTTAGTGTCCATGTGTACTCAGTGTTCGCTTCCCACTGACAAGTGAGAACATACGGTATTTGGTTTTCTATCCCTGCATTAATTTGCTTATGGTAATGGTCTCCAGCTCTAAGCACGTTGTTGCAAAAACAATTACAACAAAATAAAAATGAACAAATGAGACCTAATTAAACTAAAGAGAGCTTCTGCACAGCAAAAGAAACTATCCACAGAGTAAACAGATAAACTCACAGAATGGGAGAAAATATATGCAAACTATGCATCTGACAAAAGTCTAATATCCACAATCTATAAGGAACTTAAATTAACAAGCAAAAACTGAATAACCCCATTGAAAAGTGGTCAAAGCACATGAACAGATCCGTCTCAAAAGAAGACATACACGTGGCCAGCAAGCATATTGAAAAATGTTCAACATCACTGATCATTAGAGAACTGCAAATGAAAACCACAAGGAGATACCATCTCACATCAGTCAGAATGGCTATCATGAAAAAGTTGAAAAATAACAGATGCTGGCAAGGTTGTGGAGAAAAGAGAAAACTTGTACACTGCTGGTAGGAATGCAAATTAGTTCAGGCACTGTGGAAAGCAGTTCGGAGATTTCTCAAAGAACTTAAAACAACGAACATTCAACCCAGCAATCCCATTATTTGGTATAAACCCAAAGGAATATAAATCACTCTACCATAAAGATACATGCATGTATTTGTTTACTGCAGCAAAATTCACAGTAGCAAAGACATAGAATCAACCTAAATGCCCATCAATGGTAGACTGGATAAAGAAAATGTACATATACACCATGGAGTACTATGCAGCCATATAAAAGAATGAGATCAAACAATAAATACTAAGTGAGAGCCAATTATATCCCATGCATTGCAACACATCAAGAGGCACAAAACATCTAGTTGTCCAACTTTCAGCAATGCTGAGTTAGCAATGCTGAATTTAATTATGCTGGTGACCACCAGATCTTTCCATGTAAAGATGCCATTTTTTCTTTTCATTGTATAACAATCTGTGGGGTCATATTGTGTCACCCTAAGAAAGTCCTATTCCAACAATCATTCCCTATTTTAAGTTTTAGCATCCATTCATTATCCTTGCCTAAAAAAATTATTTTATTGGGAGTTGTAAAATAGTGATTTTTCTAATTCTGTTCATTTTCTCAATTTGTTACTTGGCATTATTCTATGAAAAAGAGCTTTTCTTTCATTAACTACAGCTCAGTTAAAGTTCCTCCATACAGACAGAATAAATGTTTAATCTGTTCCCTTTAATGACCAATTTGTGGTTATCTCCTCTGTAGGCAAAGGAGAAATATAGCATTTCTATTATTTATAAATATGGATGTATGTGTGTGTGTATATATATATATAGTGTGTGTATAAATATGCATGTATACACATGCTATATATATGTATATAAAATAGAAATGCTATATTTGAAAACTACAGTATTAGAAATGAAGAATTCATTAGATGGGCTTAACAGCAAACTAGACACAGAAGACAAAGGGATCTGTGAATTCAAGGCAATAAATTATATCCAAACAGAAAAATAGAGAAAAGCCTGACTTTTCCTCCTTCGAAAAAGAAGTAACAGAGTTCAATGTCTGTGAAATATTATTAAATGAAACAACATATGCGTGATTGGAATACCAAGAAGAGGACAGAGAGAGAATAGGACCAAAAAATATCTGTGAAGGCGATAATCGCAATCTTCCCCAAAATTGATGGCAGACATTAATCCATAGGTCCGAGAGGCTCAGTAAACCCTAAATGAAAGTAAAAACCACAATATAAATAAAAGTAAAACCACACCTACACACATCATAATCAAATGGCTGAAACCCAAAGGTAAAAAGCCAATCTTAAAAGCAATCAAAGAAAAAAAATACATGTGGCTTAGTCCCTTCAGGCTACAACAACAGAATGCCATAGGCTGGGTGGCTTGTAAACAATACACATTTATTTCTCACAGTTCTGGAGGCTGGGAGGTCAAAGATAAAGGCAGGCAGATTCAATGTCTAGTGAGGGCCTGCTTACTGGTTCATAGACAACCATATTTTCACCTTAACTTCACATGGTAGAAGGGGCAAAGGAGCTCTCTAGGGACTCTTTTAAAAGGGCATCAATTTCATTCATGAGGCCTCTACCCTCATGTCCTAATCACTTCCCAAAAGTCTCAGCTCTAAATTTTTTCACAATGGGGATTAAGTTTCCACATGTAAATGTGAGGAAACATTTACAATATATAGCACAGTAGTTATAGGGAATTATGATATGATTGAATTCAGACTTCTCATAAGAAACAGTGAGGGCAAGAAGACAATAGAATGGCATTTATAAAATGCTAGAAGAAAAAGAACTGTCAACCTAGACTTCTGTATCCAGTGAAAACATCCTTCAAAAGGGATATTAAATCCCTTTGCCTTAGCCCTAAAGTCAGTAAGTAGAGCACAGCAAAGCCATTGTGTGGGGCAGAACAAAGTAGTCATCCATGATATTGCCAGAAAGAAACTCTATGACCTTAACCATGCCTACAATATGGGCACAAACTGTTCACGTTTGTTCATATATATGGACTCAATTGGCAGGTGAACCAACAAGGTTGCTTTAATGGTCCAGCATGGAGTGTTAGAGCACAAGAAGGATGAAAAGAGAATCTTTCTAAGTGTAGGGGGAAACAGTCACAAGATATTAGAACCTAAATAGAGTGACTGAAGCAATCTTTAGTGGTGCAACCCAATGCGGGAAGTCAGAACCCTGGCAGAATAAGGTGAATATCCTCATTGAGAATCAGCTGGTATGTGGGGACAGAGATTGAAAAGTGTGAAAGAAAGTGCCAATATAGTGGGGCAGCGTGGCGCAGGAGGTCAAAAGCTGAGCAGGGTGAGGAGGGCAGACATACTAGGGGAAGGTGGCCTAACATGGTGAACTAGAGCCTGAATGGGGTGACGAGAACATTTTGGTAGCTGGGTAATCCAGCATGGTAAATCAGAACCAGCACAGGGTGAGGAGAGCATCTACGAAGGGGAGGAGATGGGGATGCTTGGTGAATGAAAGCTTGGTTACATACAGGGAAATTGATCAAATAAGTAAGGACAGTAAGAACAGAAGTCAGTTTCTCACTGTCAATGAAGAGAATTATAAATACAGTTGACCCTTGAACAACATGGGTTTAAGCTGTGTGGGACCACTTACATGTGAATTTCCTTCCACCTCCGCCACCCCTGAGACAGCAAGGCCAACACCTCTTCTTCCTCCTCCTCCTCAGCCTGCTCAACATGAAGATGACCAAGATGAAGACCTTTATGATGATTCACTTCCACTTAATGAATAGTAATTGTATTTTCTCTTCCTTAGAATTTTCTTAGTAACATTTTCTTTTCTCTAGCTTACATTATTGTAAGAAATCAGTATATAACATACAAAACACATGCTAATTGTTTATGATATTGGTAAGGCTTCTGGTCAACAGTAGGCTATTAGTAGCTAAGTTTTGGGAAAGCCAAAATTATACACAGATTTTTGACTGCATGGAGGGTTAGCGTCTCTAACTCCTGTGTTGTTCAAAGGACAACTCCAGGGAGAAAAAACTAGAAATAAACAAATCTACAATCATGATTGAAAATTTTCACACCCCTTTCTGAGGAGTTGATAAAATAAAATTTAAAAAATGGTAAAGATAGAAAAGACTGAAAAACACACTTAACCAATTTAACTTAATCAACATTTAAAAACATTGCAGACAACTACTGCAGAATACACAGTTTTCTCTCAGTGCAAAGGGAATATTGACAAATACAGACCAGATGGCTGAGTCATAAAGCCAAATATGAAAGAACTGAAATCACATATAATATCATCCCTGACTTTGTGGTTTTAAACTAGAAATCAATAACAACATGGGATCTGGAAAATAACCAGTTTTAGAAATTAAGCAGCACCTGCAAATAATCCCTGGGTCCAAGGTAAATCACACAAAAAATAGAAACTATTCTGAATTAAATAAAAATGAAATCACAACTTACGTTTATGGGATTGAGGCTAAAACTGTGCTTAAAGAAAAATGTATACCTTTAAAAATATATATAAGACAAGTATTGGCCTATAATACCAATGAACACAGCTTTTACCTTAAGAAGCTAGAAAAAGAAGCCAAAGTTAAACACAAATAAGTACAATAAATAGAATAATTAAAAATAAAGGCAGATATTAATGAAATAGGGAATAGACAAAAATAGAGAAAATAAAGTCAAAAGTTGGTTCTTCTAAAAGGTGAATAAAAATGGTAAACCACTAAAGAAAGGTTGACAAACTTTTTCTGTAATACAATATGTAATATGTAATATAATATGTAATATAAAAATATTTTAGGCTTTGTAGGTAACATATAAGCTCTATTGAATAGTCTTCTTTGCTTTGTTTTTGTTTTTGTTTGCAAAACCAATTGAAAATATAAAAATAATTAGCTCACAGATTATTTTTTAATGGACCATGGTCCTCCCAAAAAAGAGATTGATGGAGAGAGAGAAAAATAAGAACTACTATCATTATATAATCTACAAAGATTAAAAGAATAATAAAATGAATAATACAAGGATATTACAAATAATTTAGGCTTGAGCTTGAGCTCAGGGGTTCAAGACCCACATGGCAGCATGGTGAAACCCTGTCTCTACAAAAATTAGCCGGGCATGGTGGCATGGGCCTGTAGCCCCAGCTACTTGGTAGGCTGAGTGGAGAGGATCACTTGAGTCCAGAAGGTCAAGGCTGTAGTGCCACTGCCTTCCAGCCTGGATGAAAGAGTGAAACTCTGCCTCAAAAAAAAAAAAAAAAAAAGAAAAGAAAAAGAAAAAGAAAAAAAGAAAAGAAAACAACAACAAATAAAAGAACTTTATATCTAGCATATATATATATATATAAAATATATATATGAAAAGAAAACAACAATAAAAGAACTTTATATCTAAAATAAATAAAATAAAATGAGCATATTTCTTGAGAAACACAAATTACCAAAACTGACCCAAGAAGGAATTGAAAACCACATAGTGCCATATCTTTAAGTAAATTGAATTTGTAATTTCAAAAACCAATTAAAAAGGAATATTTTTCACAAAGAAAACTCCAACTTAGATAATTTTGCTAAGTGAATTATGTCAATATTTAAGAAAAAATAATCCTACACAAAATCTATCAGAAAATAAAGAGAAAAAATAATTTCTCAACTTGCCCTATAAGGCCTACATAACCCTGATACTAACACTGATAAAGATATTGCAAGGAAAGAAAACTACACACCGACATATCTCATGAACATAAACACAAAATATAAAATATCAGCAACTTGAACACAAGAATGCATGAAAAAGGTAACGCAACATGATCAGAGTGATTTTATCCAAGGAATGGAAGGTTGGCTCATCCTTCCAAAACAAATCAAGATAAGTCACTTTATTAATAGAACAAAAGAAAAATCATCCGATCATCTCAATAGATATAGAAGAGCATCATATAAAATTCAAAAATCCATTTTTATTAAAATGTAAATCTCACAGCAAACTAGGAATAGAAAGAAACTTTTTCAAGCTGATAAAACATCTACAAAAACCTACCACTAACATCACACTTAAAAACAGAATGCTTTCTCCCAGATTAGGTAGAGAACATATATGTTTGCACTCACTTGATTGTAACAGAGTTCTTGGCCTGCTTAATAAAGCACACACAAAAAAGAAATAACAGGCATAAGGATTGTGGGGGGAAGTGAACTGTCATTATTTGCAGATTATGGATTTCTACATGTAGAAAACCCTATGGTATCTACAAAAAAAAATTAGAAAAAATAAAGTTAGCAAGTTTGTCAGCATACATAAAGGTATATTTGAATATACAAAGGTATATTCAAAATATAATTACATACCCATTACTTGTAACAAACAAGTGGCAAAAAATTAAAAATGATTATAAATCACAAAACCACAAGTAAGTAGATAACTAGAAAAAGTATAATGCAAAATGTGCAATACTCTACATTGCAACTACAAGGTATTGCTGACAGAAATGGAAGACCCAAATAAATGGCAATATATACCTTATTAATGGATTGACATTCTCAATATCATTAAGATTTCCATTTTCCTTAAATTAGTTCAGAAATAGACCCATTCATTTACAGTCAATTGAATTTCAACTGAGATACCAAGATAATCAAATGAAAAATTGTGTTTTCAATAAATGGTACTGGGACAAATGGATACTGTATGAAACAATTAATTTTGACTCCCTTTCAAGCCATACTTAAAAACTAGTTTGATCACAGACAGGACAGAATCCCACGAACCTTAAAGGACAATTGAAAACCATATTAAAGGTTTCTGCTCAAAAGGAAATCTTAATGCTTACTGGTGAAAAATTACTCCACAGTACATACATCTAATAATGCAAACGTATTCAGAATATGTAATGGACTGCAACAAAAGAGAAACAATCCAATTAAAAATGGGCAAAAGACTTTAACAGGCCACAAAACAATATATACAAGTTGGTAATAAAGATATGGAAAGTTACTCAATATCATCATTAGTTATCAGAAAAATGAAAATGAAATCTACAATGACATACCATTTCATCCTATTAGAATGACTACATTTTTTAAAAAAAGACTGACAGCACTAAGTATTGGCCCTGGTAGGAGTGTAAAATCGTATAATCACTTTTGTGTACTATTTGAGTTTTTAGTAAAGTGAAACATGTACTCTGTGATGACTCAGAAGTTCCAATTCGAGAATATGCAATTCTAATCTATAGTGATGGAAATAAAAAAGTGGTTGCTTAGAGTGGGCATGAAAATTGATTGAAACATAACATGAGAAAACTTTCCTGGATGAAGGACGTGTTTTATAATTACTTTTGCCTGCTGGTTATATGGCTGTATACAATTATGAAAACTCACTAAACTAAACAATTAAGTGTAAAAATAACCCGTAATTTAGAACAAAATGTCAGACAAAACACTTTATGCTTTCATTCAGATACACTCCAAATAGAAACAAAACTAAGCTGCAGTTTATAGAGATGCATTCTCAAGTATAAAATTATGAAAAAGAAGCAAGATCCTAATTACAATAAAGGCAAAACAAGGAGCCATCCCCAGAGTAAAGAGAGGTGGCACTGGGTGGGCTGTGAGCACAGGCAGTCAGGGGCTTATAATAATGACAATATTCTACTTCTTGACTTGGATGGCAGTTACATAAGTGTTTCCCTTCCAATAATTTACTAATGTGTTAATTTTCATTATGCACTTTCCTTTATGTATATTTTACAAATTAAAAACATTTTAAAGGCTTTTCATTTTATTGTGAACACACAGATACACATATGTGCTCCCCCAGTAAATAGTACTTAGAAGAAACCCATTATTTCAGTTATTAATATGAGTGCATATCATAACTGGCTGGATGAGATACAGAACGTGGAAAAATAAAACCCACATAATCCTCAACTTTAAAAATCCCTAAAGCCTGTTTTAAAATGAGAAAACCAAGATTCTGAAGATTAAATGATTCACGTAATTACTCTCCATTTGACACTTTTGTATCTCAGTAAAATCTACATGCTTTTAAAAGTATGCAGATGAAAAACAAAAATGAAAATGTGAAAGAAAAATGTTCTTGTTGATACAAACATGTAAAACATATATTCTATTTTATGTTTTGCATAAACCCTGAAAGGTCATGAAGACTGGTTCTGTGGCAAAAGAAATATCTGGGCAGCCACAGAGAGATTAAATCTCTTCTGTATACAAACAAGCATAGCTTTACTTTTTTCCCCTTTTTACAAAGAACAAATAAACCCAATGTAAAAACTGAAAAGAAAAAAAAAAACTATGTAAATGCAACATAATTATGTTTCAACCACAGAAGAGAGGAAATTTAGAGTTACAGATTCCATGGTAAGTTTTAATTCTATCCTTGTGTATATGAAAGAGTCTTTCATTACACGATCACATAACACTGGGCCATGTAACAATCAGTCCAACAAATGTTTACTTTACAACGTGTGGAAGGAAAATATTTTGTAAGAGAAATTGTAGGAAATTAGTATATTATTTATGTAAATTGTTAGGTAACATTTCTTAGAATCCTGGGCACTTACAAAATATTAATAGAAATACCTGTTCCTTAATTTCCTTGTTCTAAAGAACATGAAATTTGAAGGATTGCTTGAGCCCAGGAGTTTAAGGCTGCAGTGACCCCTCATCATGCCACCGCACTTTAGGCTGGGTGACAGAGTGAGACCCCACCTCCAATGAAGAAAACGAAAAACATGAAATTTAACTCTTTTATAGGCAGGCACTTACTTATGTTGAAAGCTAACCTTTAAATTTTAAGGATATATTGAAGTAATGGAAAATTTAGAGCATTAGACTTTTAGTATGTTTTGAATCATGTATGCCAGGTAGTTTGTACTAAAGAACAGTAGAGACTGAGTAACTCATGAAGATTCATGAATTCAAATAATTTTAAAAAAGGGTCCAGGCGCAATGGCTCACGCCTGTAATCCCAGCACTTTGGGAGGTCGAGGTGGGTGGATCATGAGGTCAGGAGATCGAGACCATCCTGGCTAACATGGTGAAACCCCGTCTCTACTAAAAATACAAAAAATTAGCCAGGCGTGGTGGCGGGCGCCTGCAGTCCCAGCTACTTGGGAGGCTGAGGCAGGAGAATGGTGTGAAACCAGGAGGCGGAGCTTGCAGTGAGCCGAGATTGCACCACTGCACTACAGCCTGGGCGACATAGCAGCACTCCATCTCAAAAAAAAAAAAAAAAAAAAAAAAAAGGAAAAACAGTCCTTATCAGTCGGAGTTTGCTGGGATTCCTGACAACTCACATATCTATATGTATATATAAATGGATTTTTTTTAAAAAAAAGGAGGAATAAATTATTTATCCTTCCTTATTTGTATGAGTTATATTTCAGGTTAACAAACAGCAATGAATTCTGAGACAAACCTAACAAAATTTTTAGATTACAAAGATAAAAATCCCCAGTCCCTCTCCCAAAAAAATTAGATGATTTACAAAGGTAAAATAATTAGACTAGCATCAGACTTTTCAAAAAAATGTTATGAAGCAAGGCAACGGAGCAGTTTTGTTGTTGTTGTTGTTTTGTTTTGTTGTTGTTGTTGTTGTTTTGTAATTTAATGAAAGAACTTGGAAATCAAGAACTTCAGGCTGGCCGCCTTGGCCCATGCCTGTGATCCCAGTACTTTGGGAGGCCAAGGAGGGTGGATCGCTTGAGCTCAGGGGTTCAAGACACGCATGGGCAACATGGTAAAACCCTGTCTCTACAAAAACTACAAAAATTAGCCAGGCATGGTTGCAGGGGCCTGTAGTCCCAACTACTTGGTAGGCTGAGGGGGGAGGATCGCTTGAGTCCAGAAGGTCAAGGCTGTAGTGCCACTGCCTTCCAGCCTGGATGAAAGAGTGAAACTCTGCCTCAAAAAAAAAGAAAAGAAAAGAAAAGAAAACCATAACAATAAAAGAACTTTATATCTAGCAAGGCTGTCCACTGAGTATTTTTAGAAAGTTTTAACATGTAAGAATTTAGGGAATTCTGCAACCATGAGCCCTTTTTGAAGACTCACCTAGAGGATGAGCTCCAAACTAAGACTATAGAACTGAAGCTAATTGAATCTCATATGCATAGATTATATAAGCAAATATATACGTAACTGTTGATCTGAGTTTAAAACAAAGGCAGGGTCAATGGTGAAATAATAATGTTTGAATGTTATATATAACAAAACAGAAATAATGCACTTTAAAAATGGGAGGAAAAGGAATGGAGAAAAAGAAAAATAGAACGATCCCATTGATTACCATACAGGCAACAGGTGAGAATTAAAGAAACCAATAAAAACTGAAAAACTAAATACTGAATGGGCTGGGCACGGTGGCTCACGCCTGTAGTCCCAGCAATTTGGAAGGCTGAGGTGGGTGGATCATTTGAGGTCAGGAATTCAAGACCAGCCTGGTCAACATGGTGAAACCCTGTCTCTACTAAAAATACAAAAATTAGCTGGGCTTAGTGGTGCGCGCCTATAATCCCAGCTACTACGGTAGCTGAGGCAGGAGAATCATTTGAACCCAGGAGGCAGAGGTTGCAGTGAGCCAAGATCGTACCACTGCACTTCAGCCTGGGCAACAAAGTGAGACTCTGTCTCAAAAAACAGAAACAAACAACCAAAAAAAAAAAAAAAAAAAAACCTAAATAGTGAATGATTAAATAAGGAGGAGGATGAGGGCACTGGAAAAATTTATAGGCACAAAGGTAACCACTAGAACAAAAATGCAAACCTTTCTAAAGAACACAAATTAAAGAGCAAGGAACAAAAAATTAAAGAACAAAGGCTGCAAATCTTATAGCAAAATATAATTATAAAAAATTGACATTGTTGAAACTAAACATTATTCATATCAATGAATGTTAATACATTTAACTCATTAAAACAAAGACTTTTTAATTGACTCACAAAACAAGACCCAATTTATATACTGCATGCAAGGGCACATCTAAAACAATGTGATTCAGAAAGAGTAAGAAGGAAATGGAAACAACAAGAAAGCAGGGATAAATATTCTGTTATCAGACAAAGTAGAAATCAAGCCAAAACACTTTGAACCTGACGAAGAACAGCACTTGAAATATCAAAAGTCATAATTCATAACCATTAGAAACATTTATGCACGAAATAATACAGCACCTACTATAGAAGATGTAAGAAGATTTAGATAAAAGTGCACTAATGGTAAGAGAATTTTATACAGCAGTTATAGCATAAGATAGATCAAATTCACACAAAATAACAAGATAGAAAACATAAGTAACATAAAGTAGATCTAGAGAATACACATCAAACTCTACACTCTGTTGATAAAGAATCCCAAGCACTAGCAGGGTACGGTGACTCACACCTGTAATCTCAGTGCTTTGAGAAGCCAAGGTGTAAGAATCACTTGAGGACAGGAGTTCAAGACCAGTCTGGACAACAGAGCAAGACCACATCTCTACAAAAAATTTTTGAAATTAGCTGGATGTGGTGGCACATACCTGTAGTCCTAGCTACCTGGGAGGCTGAGGTGGTAGGATAGATCGAGTCCAGTTCAAGGCTGCAGTAAGCTATGATTGCACCACTGCATTCCAGGTGATAGAAAGAGACCCTGTCTCATAGAAAGGAAGGAAGGAAGGAAAGGAAGGAAGGAAGGAACGAAGGAAGGAAGGAAGGAAGGAAGGAAGGAAGGAAGGAAGGAAGGAAGGAAGGAAGGAAGGAGGAAAAAAAGAAAGAAAAATAATCCCAGTACCCATCAAACACAAAAATTCATCTTCTATTAAGTCATAAAGAAAGCATCAATAAGCTTCATTAACAGTTGAAATCAAAAAGTCAGCACACTCTGATCAAAATATAGTGTGAGAAATATCTTACAAAAGCAAAAAGTAAAATTCTTTGTGTAGTTAAAAAAAAATTTAAACAAAAATTTCTCATTAATTCTATTAAGCAAATGGGCTAATAGGGAAATACAAAGTGAAATTAAGATACTTCTAAAAATGATGATAATGAAAGTACTACACATCAAAATTACAGGGTACATTTAAAGTAATGTCAAAGGAAAATTTATAACATAAGCAACTTTTATTATTTTCACAAAGAATGAAAATAATTGGAAAAATAGCTACAATATAAAGCAAAAGAAACCAAAATGAATAAAGATAAAAGCAGAAATGTATGTGGTGGAAAATAAAAGCACAGCACATCCAGTTAATAAAATAAAAAAATTTCAGAAAAAAGAAAATCAAAATAGAGAAACCATATTAGCTAACTTGATTGGGAGGAGAAAAAACAACAGAATAAAGCTCACATATACAAAAATTTAAAATGACAAGAAAAAAAAAAAACCATTGAACCAGGCAAACTTTAAACATCATTAAGAGATTAGTTTGTAGGCCACTATTCAAATAAATTTGAAAGTTTAAAGGAAATTGAACATTTCCTAATAAAACGCAGATTTCTAAAATTGAGCTCAGTAGAATAAAAAGCATAAATAGACCAGTTTCCATAGAAGAACTAGAGAAAGCTATTAAATAATTTTTTAAAACACAGTAGGTCCATATAATTGCATAGGAGACTTCTAACAAACCTTCAAAGCCCAGGTAGTCCCATTGCTCAATAAAATATTTCAGAGTATTGAAAATGAAAAGAAAAATTCCCAATTCCTTTTGTGAAGCAAGTATAACATTGATAACTAGATTTGATAAAGAGCCAGAAAATGAAAACAGAAAAAAGAAAAACTATAGACCAACATCACTCATGAATACTATTATAAAAATGCTAAATATTAGCTAACAGAGTCCTACATCACATTAAGAAAAACAGTACACTATGACTAAGTGAGACTTATTCCAGGAATGCAAGGTTAGTTCAATGTTTGAAAATGCATTAATAATTCCCTATATTAATAAGAATAAGGAAAAAATCATAATGAAACATATAGAGCACAGTCGCCACAAATGCTCAGAAAGCTTTTGACAAAATTCAATATCCAATCCTAATAAAAACACTTTCTTTAAAAAAAATTATTTTTGAGTCAGGGTCTCACTCTGTCACCCAGGCTGGAGTACAGTGATGCAACCATGGCTTACTACAGCCTCAAACTCCTGGTCTCAAACAATCCTCCCACCTCAACCTCCTGAGAGGCTGGAATTACAGGTGCACACTACCATGCTCAGCTAATTTTTAAAGTTTTTGTAGAAACAGGACCTCATTATGTTTTCCAGGCTGGTCTCAAACTCCTGGCCTCAAGTGATTCTCCTGCCTGGGGCTTCCAAAGTGCTGGGATTACAGGCATGAGTCATCACACAAAAAACACTTTAAACATAGAAATTGAGAGATAATTTTAATATTATAAAATATATACACTTTAAACCTAAGGTTACTCTTTTACTTCATAGAGAGACACTAGAGGCATACGCACTAATATTAGGAACAAGACAAAGAGGATCCCTATCTCCACTGTAGCAGGACAAGTCGCAGACAATACCCCTCAGACACTGAGTTAAAGAAGGAAGGGCTTTATTTGGCCGGCAGCTTCGGCCAGACTCATGTCTCCAACAACCAAGCTCCTGGAGTCAGCAATTCCTGTCCCTTTTAAGGGCTCACAGGTCCGTGTGAGAGGGTCGTGATCGATTGAGCAAGCAGTGGGTACATGACTGGGGGATGCATACACCAGTAATTAGAAAGGAACCGAACAGAACAGGGATCTTCACAGTGCCTTTTTTAAGCAAATAACTGATTAGGTCAGGGATCCATCTTTAACTAGCACTCCCAGGGTGTGGCACTGGGCTGTCTGCTTGTGGATTTCATTTCTGCCTTTTAGTTTTTACTACTTCTTTCTTTGGAGGCAGAAATTGGGCATAAGACAATATGAGAGGTGGTCTCCTCCCTTACCACTACTATTCAAGAAGGTACTAGGGAATTAGCTAATGAAATTAGAGGAGATAATTCAATTTAAAGAATAAGAATTTTAAAGGTGAAACATTTGGGAGGCTGAGACAGGACAATTGTTTGAGCCCAGAAAGCAAGGGTTGCAGTGAGCTGAGATGGTGCTACTGCACTCCAACCCGGGTGACAGAGTAAGACTCCAATTTAAAAAACAAACAAACAAACAAAAAAAGTAACACTTTCTCTAACCCTAGAGCAGAGGTGAACAAATTTTTTCTGTAAGGAGCTAGATATTATTTTAGTCTTTGTGGGCCATCCAATCTCTGCCACAGCTACTCAACTCTGTAATTGTAGCACAAATGCAGCCAAAGGCAATATATAAATTAATGATGGTAACTACGTTCTAATAAAACTTTATTTATAAGAGTAAGATTTGGCCCATAAGCCATAGTTATCAAACACTGGCCTGGAGACTTAACAATAAAAGGAACTCAACCAATAAGAGAATTCTGTAAGGTGGCAGGATATAGAATTATCATACAGAATTCAGTGGAGCTCATTAAATACAACCAATCAGTATGCCCACATGATGGCAGGTGGAAAAAAAAACATTTCCA
This sequence comes from Macaca nemestrina, assembly GCF_043159975.1. Lineage (NCBI taxonomy): Eukaryota > Metazoa > Chordata > Mammalia > Primates > Cercopithecidae > Macaca > Macaca nemestrina. The sequence continues at coordinate 116,144,120 of NC_092133.1, read as the reverse complement.
CAATCCACAAAGAGGACAAAATACTTAGGAATTAACTGGACAAAAAACCCACAAAATTCATGTGAAGAAACCTTTAAAACATTCTTCAAAGTCAAAAATCTGGACTTGAATAATGGAAGGTTTCTGAAACTTACTATGACTATGTAAGATGTTAAGGTTAAGGGAAGTTGAGTAAAGGGCATGGGAATTCTGTGTTCTGTGTTGTCTCTCTGCTTTTGCAGCTTTTCCATAAGTCCAATGCTATTTCAAAGTAAAATTTAGCCGAAAAATTTTTTACAAAGAAAGTAAAGATTCAGAGGTGTGGAAAAATAAATCATAGATATTTCTGAAGTTTTTAACTTCAATTTTTTTAGTTGTTTGACATTTTATAATATTTTATTAGAAAATTTGTTCCCCAAAACACAAATGTTAATGGTTTTTTGCAATGTTGGTATGATTTTATATACTTGAAGGCCAAATTACCTCCAGATGAATTTTGTAAGTATCAAATAGACATTACTTGATACTTACAAAACAAGAAAGGAAAATTCAGCACACATAAATCTACTTTTTCATAAACTTAATGTGTCAGGATACCTATTGTCCCATTTTAGATCTGGTGGTGGGGCATAGGGTATAATGAGTATGAAATAATTTATATTGAGTTTTTAAAAGAAGTAGTCTGGAGTACTGAAAAAAGTCAATAGAGTTTTGCAAAATCATTGGTTTCATAAAAATCACTTTTACTTCAGTAGCCAAACTATTAATATTAAGATGATATTTCTTATTCTTACTGAGAAATATGTGAAGGAAGAGAGTTGCTATGAATTCTACTCCACAAAGTTAATAAAACTGTGCTAAGGGTTTATATGTTTATTCTGATATGCAACCCAAGTTTTTGCCACAGCCACAGCCAAGTCACTAAAACATAAAGCTGCTAGTCATTAAAACAAGTTCCTAACCCATGAATTATAGAAGATTTACATAGGAGAGAGGGATTTGTCATTTCCTTACCGTGTAAGACTTAAAGCTCAGAGATGTAGTAAATCCTATAAATCTAGCAATAATAGCCATGCCTGAAACATAATGCAAAGAGTAATGCTGTTTTATTTCTTATCAAAGTTAAAAATACTGTTTTCTGAAATTTAGTGTGTTTATAAAAACACATGTGGGACGCCTATGTTCACAGGTGCAAAAGGATTCACTAACCTCCTTGTCGCACAAAAAAGGGCAGTTTAGTCCTTATCTTACCAGGCCTTGCTATAGAATTTAACATGTTTGACCTCTTTGTCTCCTTTAAACACTCTCTTGCCTGTTTTTTCTATAATTCACTCTTCTAGTTCCCCTCACAACTCTCTGGCTGATGCTTCTCAGTTTCTTTACCGAGACTTTTTCTTGTGTCCATTCATTCTCCTTAAATGATTGAGTTCAATAAGCTTCTGTTTTTGTCTTTCTCTTTTCACTGTGTTTCTCTTCCTCACAACCTCTTACATATATCCATGACATCAGTTACCAAATATTAATAATATTATACACCCAACCCACCCCTCTAATCTAACTAAGCTTTAGACATGAATACCCAATTGACTAGTTGCCATCACCACTTGGATGTCCCATAGGAACCCCAGAGTCTCTAAACAACCACAACTGAACTCACCATTTATTCATTATACAATAAGCGTTTGTCAGGTGCCTACCCTGATCATTGTCCTGGGTTAGGCAATGGAGGTATAATAATGAACATATTAACTTTGTCTCTCCTCTCACAAAGTTCACTCTTTCTTCAACCATCTTCTACCAGTAAGTGGTACCAATATCCATATGGTTACCCAAGCCAGCAAACCAAACATCATCTACGACTCCTCCCTATTCTTTGTAACTCACGTTCAATCATTCACTTGGTCCCATCCATTCTCTTCCATCATAGGTCTTTATTTAAACTGTCAATTTCTCTATTTTTATTACATTGTATTTTACAGTGTTAGTTTAAGCCACCTTCACCTCTCACCTATGATGATCCCCTAACAAGGTTTCCTGCCAGTATTAATGCTAAAACCCTTCAATGATCCTCAACTGACCTCAAAACAAAATCTAAATTAGTATGACACACAAAGGCCTGATTTATCCATTGCCTATTCACACGTCTTATGACATGCCCTCAAAGCTCCTTCACTGCAGGTGAGAGTTTAATGGAAATTATTTACCATTTAGGGCCCCTTGTTTCAATTTATGGCAAATTAAATAACATATCTTGATATAAGAGAAACACAATCAAAAGACAAAGTCGTCTTATACAGATGAATATACATACTAAGGAATCTGACTTTCATTTTCTAGTTATGTATTATCTTTTAAAATTTCTATTCATTGAAGCTACTGCTACCTCAACAATACTAGCATATATTTACACATAGCACTTATTATGTGTCAGTCACTTTACATATATAAATTTGCTTAATCATCTCAACAACCCAATGACATAGGTACCATACTATCCCCATTTTATGTATATGGTGACCAAGACACTCAGTCATTTACAACTTGCCAAAGGAAAAATGGTTGGAGAATGATGAGACTGGTATTGCAGGCAATGGTTCCAGAATCCATATGTTTAGCTATTATACACTACACGTTTGAACAAAATGGGATTGTATAAGGTGTTAAACAAGAAATTTGATTTTGTAAAGGTGACATATATTTATCATGTAGACAGTACAGAAAAATACAAAGCATTAACAAATAATCCCAAAATCCTACCATACTGAAATAACAATCACTAGCTGCTAATGTAAATTATTCTGGATATATCTTTATGTCTTTAGGTAGACAGAAGGATTGACGGATAGATAAGACAGCTAGATAAAACAGATGAATATATGAGAGATGATTGATTGATTGATAAAATAATGTTTTGTACCATGTCTATTGAATTTTTATGTGAAAGATGATAAAATTTGCATACTTACACATCTGCCCTGAAATGACTTCGATTTGTGTCAGTTGTATTATTAAATTATAATTATCCATTTCTATAAAATATAGCTGACTCTCCCTAATGATGATTCGTTCATTGTTTTGTCTTAGCTTAATATTTAAATGAATTCAAAGGTTTCCACTGGTATCTTTTAGCCATAGTTTTACTATTTTAAAATACTTTGAGTAATTTCTTGGTTGACTGGAATTTTGTCATCAAGTAGTCTTTGCAGGGAGAGCTAGAGAGCACTACATTCACTAATCCTGTATGCTTAAGAATATGTTATTGCCTTCACATTTGAAGGATAACTTGGCTAAAATGAAATTTTCGGGCAATAGTTTTTCTCTCTCAGGATGTTTTAATCAATGGCTTGTGACATTAAAAGAAGATACAGAGTTTAAAGCCAATGGTTTTGCTGGATGTATTTATTTTTTCCCTTCTGAAATGCAAGTAATTTTATCAGGATATGTGTTGCTGTTGGTCATTTTGTGTCAATATTACTAAGATCTCTTGGGGTCTTTTTGACATAAAGACTCACAGCAAAGTTTTCTTCTGTTATATCCTTACTTAAGGTCATATTCCATTGGTTCCAACCTCTTCTTGAGGAATACCAATACGTTTACGTTGGATGTCCTTGGGTTTCATATTTATCCATTTTTCTATTAACTTTTTATATATTTTTATTTTTTATTTCCTATACATCACATTTCTGACTGTGTTTTTAGTTGTGTTTATTATATTTCTTTTACTCCTATCCAGGCTTTTTGTTCAATGATTATCCTATTTCTTTTCTCAGCTCTAACTACTTGCTTTTAAAACTACTTAGGTTGCCTTATAAAATCTTTTGCAAAACTATCTATGATTGTGACCAGGCCTGGTGGCTCACACCTGTAATCCTAAGTACTTTGGAAGTTTGAGGTGGGAGGACTGCTTGAGGACAGGAGTTAAGAGCCTGTCTTTACAAAAAAAATTTTTGAAAAAAATTAGCACACCTGTAGTCCTAGCTACTTGGGAGACTGAGGGAGGAGGATTGCTTGAGCCCAACAGTTCGAGGCTGCAGTGAACAATGATGGCACCACTGCACTCCAGCCTGGGTGATAGAGTGAGACCTTGTCTCTGAAAAACAAAAAATAGGCTGGGCGCAGTGGCTCATGCCTGTAATCCCAGCATTTTGGGAGGTCGAGGCCAGCGGATCACGAGGTCAAGAGATGGAGACCATCCTGGCTAACATGGTGAAACCCTGTCTCTACTAAAAATACAAAAAGTTAGCAGGGCGTGGTGGTGGGTGCCTGTGGTCCCAGCTACTCGGGAGGCTGAGGCAGGAGAATGGCTGAACCTGGGAGGCGGAGCTTGCAGTGAGCTGAGATCGCACCACTGCACTCCAGCCTAGGTGACAGAGAGAGACTCCGTCGCAAGCAAAAACTTTATATAATTTTTTGACTCTCTTATTAAGAAACAATATACTGTTTTAACAGCCGTGTGACTGTAAGGAAGTTATTTGAATTTGTCTGTTTGCTTTTGTGATGGAATCACCTCAAATACAATCACACAACAACCTGCAATCCCTTTCACCCTGAGAACACATTGTCACTCAGTTTTGAGCATTCAAACAGTCAATCTGGCTTACTCCAAATCTCTAAAAGTTTACAGCTTCTTTTTGTGTTATAATCTGGCAATCATTGTCTCTAATACCCTTTTCACTCCGAAATGTCTCCAGTAATCCCCCTGGGCTGGAAGGCTGTTGTAGACAAAACAAAATGACATGTCCATATGACTTTTCCCAGGGCTCCACTTCTGATGCCTCATAATGCAAAACTGGGTCTCTGGTGGCAAAGTCTTCACCTCTTCCAAGACACATTCAATTCCCCTAATCCCTGCTCTCTTAAAAAAGAAAAAAAGAAAAAAAAAAAGGTCGACTATGCTTCGAATGACCATGACACTTATTTGGGAGGAAATCTTGACATCTGAAGAGGCATGTGTTAAAAGTCAGCATATTACAGATGGGTCAATAATTCATAGCATTTTGCAGATGTGTTTTACATTTTAAAATTTGGAGTTGTGGCCATTCCCCTGTTTGTGTGAATATAATTTTTTCTCTACTTTTGTTCTCTTTTTGTAGGTTTCATGCCGTTAACTAGAAGTCAAGCCGCTCATAAAACTCCACAAACTAGTTTTGTGCATTACTAATAAGTGTTTACTGCCTTATCATCATCTACTTTACTATTTTAAAATTATCACTTCACTTGTCTGTCTCCCCAACTCAACCAAGTCCTTCGGGCTTGTTGTTTATCAATGACTTTTTTTTTTCATTTCCATTTTATTGTTTCAAAACTTGATAGATTCTTTAAGAGTCAGAATATGAAAAGAAGATAGCTGTTTTCTCTGGCCTTTTCTTCAATGGATACAACTGAAAAGTCAATAAATCTAATACTTGCTTAAAGTAGTTACATTAATGAGAATTTAAAGACCCATTTCGAAAAGTAATGCAATGATAACATTTAGAAGGAATTTCAAGGTGGCAACTAGATAACCTGGTAATTACTTACACAGAAATCATGAAAGCTGAGATACAGAATAGAAGTAGAGGCTTTGCAAGAGTAAATTCTAATATACAATAAATACAATTCAATGCAGACACTCTCCTCACCTCACAATGGGGTTATGTCCCAATAAACCCATCATAAGTTGAAAATATCATAAATCAAAAGTACATTTAATATGCCTAACCTACTGCACATCAGAGCTTAGACTAGCCCACCTTAGATATGCTCAGAACATTACTGCAGCCTCAAACTCACGGGCTCAAGCAATCGTCCACCCTCACGCCCTCTAATTCTTTGCATTTTTTATAGAGACAGGGGTCTTGTTATGTTGCTTAGGCTAGTTTTGAACTCCTGGCCTCAAGCAATTCTTCTGCCTCTGCCTCCCAAAGTACTGGGATTACAGATGCAAGCCACCATGTCATTAGCCTATAGTGGGGCAAAATCATCTAACACAAAGCCTATCTTATAATAAAGTGTTGAAATCTCATGTAAGTTATTGAATACTGTACTGAAATTGAAAAAAAGAATGGTGGTAGAGGTACTTGAAGTATAGTTCCTACTGACTGCGTATCATTTTGGCACTATCATAAATTAAAAATTTCTAAGTTGAACCATCATAAGTTGGGACCATCTGTATATTTATTAAGAAGTTAATAGTCACTGAAAGATTAAAAGATGATTTGTGACACAGACTATCAAGTCATACAAAAATATTATTACTAACAAGGGAGGCAATGATAAATTCTATATGAAAAATACTTGAAAATTTTAAGGCAGTTTCTCAGGTGAAGCCCAATTCCATCTCAGGTCCTCCATGTTGGCTACTCCTGTCTGAGATGTTCACGCAAGCTGCCTTCTCAGTTTTTAGGTCTTGGTTTAAATATCATCCTCCCTGAGTCTACTTTCCTGACTGCTTGAGCTAAAGTAACCACCTCCCACCCAGTCACTGTCTTTCAATCACACTGTTTTCTTGTCTTCATAGCTTTTAACACAATGGAAGTCATTTTATTTGTTTATTGATTGAATGTATAGTCAATGTTCCACACATATAATAGAATGTAAGCCCCATGATAGCAGGAGCTTTGTTTGGTTACCATTATAAATCCAGTGGCTAGCACAAAAGATGCTCAATAAATATGTGTTTAATGTAAAGGAATAAATAAGGAGCTGGGTGTGGTGGCTCACACCTGTAATCTCAGTACTTTGGGAGGCTGAGGCAGAAGGACTGCTTGAGACAAGGGGTTCAAGACTAACTTGGGCAACATAGCAAGATCCCCATCTCCACAAAAAAATTCAAAGAATTAGAGGGCATGGTGATGTAGTCCCAGCTACTAAGGAAGCTAAGACGAGAGGATTGCTTGAGCCCATGAGTTTGAAGTTGCTGCAAGCTATGATCGCATCACTGCATTTCAGCCTGGGTGAATGCCTGAGACCTGTCTCTTAAAAAAAACTAAACAAAACAAATAAGAATGTAACTCCAGACAACTGATATTTGCAAATAAAAGATGAAAGCAGAGAAGTTAAATGGGGCCACAAGACAAAATGCTTTGAATCGCAAGTTAAGCACCTTAGCATTAAAATGGTTTTCAGCATTGAAGTCACTCAGGGTTTTGTGGGCCAAGAAAACATTATCAGATATGCAGTTTAGAAAAGTAAATGTCAATGTTGTTCAGGAACAAACTGAAAAGGGAGGGGGAGGCTAGAGGTGATGCCAAATAGGACCCATTTCAGTAGTTCAGGTAAAAGATGACAGAGCCCAACTGAGAGCAGAGAGGAGGAAATTTGTTTAAAGAACGTCAGAGGTAGCTGGTGGACAAGTAGATTTGGGTAGGCAAAAAATAAAGAGGAACCAAAGATCAAAAGAAATACATGCAGCCATTTCTGGCAAGTGTTTATAAGATTCTAATGAAGAGCAAAGCAAGTTTCAAAAACATAAATACATTAGAAAATGGTTTTATAAGTCCAGCCAGTATTCTTCCCTTAAAGTAATCACATATGCAACTTGTATTCCTTAGTGTCTGAAACACTGGAGACTAAGGTTCCAATAACCAAATTCAAAAGGAGTTATGGAGGTGTTAGGATTTGTTTATAAGATAATGTGGTTAGATGAAGCCCCCTGATATGGTTTGGCTGTGTCCTCACCCAAATCTCATCCTGAATCCCCACGTGTTGTGGGAGGGACCCAGTGGGAGTTAATTGAATCATGGGGGCAGGTCTTTCCCATGCTGTTCTTGTGATAGTGAGTAAGTCTCATGAGATCTGACCACTTTAAAAAGCAGAGTTTCCCTGCACAAGCTCTCCTCTCTCTTCCCTGCCACCATGTAAGATGTGACTTGCTCCTCCTTGCCTTCCGCCATGATTATGAGGCCTCCCAGCCATGAGGAACTGTGAGTGAATTAAACCTCTTTCCTTTATAATTACCCAGTTTCAGGTATGTCTTTATCGGGTATGACTAACATCCTTATCTCCCCACACTTCCTGTTGGTTCTGTTTATCTGGAGAGCCCTAATAAAACAGCTTTAAGTCAACTGGGTTCCTCCTTTTTTGGAGTAAAGATATATATCTTTATATTATATAAAGATATAAGTCTTTATACATATATGAATATATACATATCTTTTAATATATGAATATATATCTTTATATATGGATCTATCTGTCTCTATATATGATATATTTTTGTTCTATTGTTCTTAAATTGTCTTTTCTTCCTAATTAGACAATAAGGAAAAATACCATCACTTAAAATCCTTGTCTCTTCCCCTCATCAGTTCACAGTTCTTGCTAGGTGCTCAAAATACATTTGCTGAATAGGTGAGAAACAAGAAAGCTACTATGAGAATGTACCTGGCACTCTCCAGGAGCCTAGTTAGACAGATGTATAATCCTTCCCTAGGAGACAGAGAAAAGTTTTGTTGATTGAATAAAGGTTTCCACATGGGAAATTGATTACCATGTATTGTAAATCCTCCCAATATGCCCAACTTAGCCCTCCATCTCATATAAGGTAATATTTTGGCTCTGTAACTCATGATTTGGTAAACCTGTGATTATTTACATGACACACTATTTTTTCATCATTTATGTACATCAATTCTAAGTGATGACACTTCTGTGACCTCCCAAGTGTTTTCCCTGACACTTTTATAAAATATTACCATCTCCAGGGCCACTTACGCCATACTTTCAGGTTCTACTGCGCAAGCACCAACTGCTTTTGTAACATTCACAAGAAGAGCTTGGTTGATTCCAACAAGGAGGTTCACAAGTGGTTGAATGCCACCACATTTCCGGACAATGACTCGGTTTTCATGTTCTTGGCAGCATTCTCCCAAGGCCCCAACCACATTCACAAGTACTTCTTCAGGCTGATCTGTTGAAAGCCGCACCAAGGTTTCAATGACTTTGTATTCCCGAAACCTAAGTTCATCATAAGAAAGAGAATTGGTTTTTGTATAAGGTTAGCTAAAAATTACTAAATGTTCATTCAATCCTTACAACAACTCAGTGATGCAAGTATTATTTAATCCCCATTACTGGATGGCTAATCTGAAGCTTGGTAAATAGTAGAGCTGACACCTACACCCAGCCATCTGCTCCAGACCTGCGCCCTTAATCACCATGCAGTACAGCCTCTAAGAAAACCACAGCTTCTTCTAAACCTGAGGGTCTAAGATTCCACTCTACTAGGGTTTTCTTCCCCCTGTCTTCCAGAGACTACTTTACCTGAATGAAGTCTTCTAAATGTTTTATAAAAATAAATTATATGTTATATATTTTTTGTTTTCAAATGCATCAAACATGGCTCTATTGTACCTATTTGGATTTAATAGGTCTCTTGAAATGAGTAGTGGCTTGTGCTACTTGGATAAAAAAAAATGTCACTCTCAAGTATCTTCCATATTAACCACTAATACATTTCAGCATCTCTCTTGTCATAAAATTTCACTCTGATATATATGTATATGTGTATGTGTGCATATATATACAAATACACACACACACACACACAAACACACATCAAAAGCAAGCATGCTACATAAAGGTAAATATTTGAAAATTACTAGTTTCTATACAGAACATTTTCCCTTTCTAATAAATTTCAGCAGTATTTAAGTACCATGATGCAGTTTTTAATTAAGATAAAAGTTCTATTAGCCAAGGTTACTTTTAATCTAGCCATGTCTTCACTAGGCCTTATTTATTAAGTCAACTTATTTTGTGTTAAATGGTCAGGATGTGAATTTCTTGTTAAAGGAAATAATCAGATGGAGTCAAGGAGAAGCTGTCTCAGAATACCCATTACTGAGAATGTAAACTGTCAAAAATAGGAAGAGGTAGAATTAGAAAATTAAAATAAATCAAATGGTCATAAAGTTTATACTTTAAAATCAAATCTGATGAAATCATGTTTGAAAATGACCACTCTTTAAAGAGTAACTGATTAGTTGACATTTAGCTGATTCATCTTGTTTATCTTTAGAAAAGGAAAAAGAATAAAATCACTTCCATCTCTAAAGATTCCATGGGAAATCCACCCACTCACCTTGATAGATTCCCATAGAAAATATCAAAGATATTTCTAATTCAAATGGCTGCCCATATGCAAAATAGAGAGATCATGTCAGCAAGCCTCTTAGTGCCACTGAGGCACAGAAAAAGTCATTGCCAGGTGGTGGGCAATTTCTATTCTTTTCTTTTCTGTTCCAGGAATCCCTTCATTCAGCTAAATCCATCCAGAATATACATCTACGACTAACATTAGAATCAATTCCTTACTAGAACGGCATTAAATGACAAGAAGGTGTTTCAGAAGCCATATCTTCATTTCAGAATATTAAGTGCCTTCTCTTACTTGGTCACGTTCTCTTTGCTGATGGAACATTTCCATATTGCCCCCGTGACAGCGGCTAACCGCTCTTTATTGTCAGTGTTATTGAGTAGACTGGCCAAGGGCTTAAGTCCTCCGTGCAGCCTAACGAGGTCCCGGGTTTCCTTATCTTCAGCACACTGCACAAAAAGTCAAATCAGAGGCTGTCAGTGATCAAGGAATATCAAGCTTTCGATGATTGCTAAAAAGGCTGCCATTCTAGTAGGTATGAAACTTCTTTCTAGAGAGATCATTTTCTAAAGATGCCTCCAAGTAAAATATAAAATATAATTCGTCTCTCTACTGGTAACTTTCTGACAGTATGTCTTTCCCTTTACATGGCTTTGGGAATGGACAGCAGTTTCTACGTACTCAGCAATTCTCCCAAGCCAGTTTTGAGATGGCCTGGGCATCTCTTGAGGCGAAGGTCAGTGAAAAACCTACAACTCCACTGGCAAGGAATGGAGGATTTCTACAGTGATGCAACTCAGAGTCTTGGGAAAATGTCGTAGAGAAAACAGATGAGTGAAAGGGATTTGGTCAGCTCTTCAATGGCCCCTGAAATCTAGAGATAAATATATTTTCTTTTTTTTTTTTTTTTTTTTGAGACAGAGTCTTGCTCTGTTGCCCAAGCTGGAGCGCAGTGGCATGATCTCAACTCACTGCAACCTCCACCTCCTGGGTTCAGGTGATTAGAGACAAAGAATTTCTCCAATCAAGTTTCTATGCCCAGAGCAGTGGGTGATATCAATAGTACCCGACATTTTATTCAAATATGCTTATCCATTTTGTCATCCTTTGAAATAAATATTTTCCACACAGATGGTCTCAACTGATCATTCTTCCTGGGCTCTAGAGCCAACAGATGATACAATTAGCAGAGACTTGGCTATTACTCCAAGCGCACAGTTGTTTTTTGATGCCATGAGATGCCAATGTGTCATGTGTCACCCATGGAGGCCACTAGAAGAAATCCTCATCACAATGCACCATACAGGCACCTGCCATGTTTATCCTCTACATGTGATTTTCATTTCTGGATTAGAGGCACCTCCTAAAAATTAATCCCTATTTCTAATCAACTCAATAGTTACTCCGACGAGGCATATATACAAATATATACAAGTCAGGGCCATATATGATTGTTATGGGCCAAATTGTGTCCCCTCAAAAGTCACATATAGAGGTTTTTTGTTTTTTGGTTTTCAGATCAAGGTGCTCTCTGTTGCCCAGGCTGGAGTACAATGGCACAATCTCAGCTAACTGCAACCCCTACCTCCTGGGTTCAGGCAATTCTCGTGCCTCCACCTCCAGAGTAGCTGGGATGACACCACCATACCCGGCCAATGGGTTTCGTATTTTTAGTAGAGATGGGATTTCGCCATGTTGGCCAGGCTGGTCTCGAACTCCTGACCTCAGGTAATCTGCACACCTCGGCCTCTCAAAATGCTGGGACTACAGGCTTGAGCCACCACGCCTGGCCCATATATTGAAGTCTTAATTCCCAATACCTCAGAATGTGACTGTACTTGGAGACAGAGTTTTTAAAGAGGTCGTTAAGGCTAAAGGACCTCTTCAAAATTACTTGGGTAGGCCCTGCTCCAATAGGACTGTTGTCCGAGGGGAGACGATGACACTGGCATACACTAAGGAAAGACAGTAGGAGGACACAGGGAAAAGGCAGCCATCTACAAGCTGAGGAGAGAGGCCTCAGAAGAAACTAACTTTGGTCTGAGGCTTCTAGCCTCCAGGGCTGCGAGGAAATAAATTTCGGCTGTTCAAGCCACCCAGTCTGCGGTACTTTGTTATGGCATCCCACCCTCACAACCTAATACAATCCTCTACTGAAATGAATCCCTGTATCTTTTTTTTTTTTTTTTTTTTTTTTTTTTTTTTTTTTTTTTTTTTTTTTTTGAGACAGAGTCTCATCTCAGGCTGGAGTCCAGTGGCGCGATCTCGGCTCACTGCAACCTCCACCTCCCGGGTTCAAGTGATTCTCCTGCCTCAGCTTCCTGAGTAACTGGGATTACAGGCACACACAACCATACCCAGCTAATTTTTGTATTTTTAGTAGAGACAGTGTTTCACCATGTTGGCCAGGCTGGTCTTGAACCCCTGACCTCAAGTGATCTGCCCATCTCAGCCTCCAAAGTGCTGAGGGATTACAGGGATTACAGGGATTACAGAGCCGCATCCGGCTCCTTGTATCTTTTTGGCATACTCTCTGATTATGCACATCTTAATTGCATTCCTCTAGCAAATCTACTGTGATTAGGTAGAAGCAGACATGCACAGTAACCAGCCATCCACAACTTTGTCAAGGCCATTTTTCTCCCTTTACCATTCTAATCTGTTTTCTGGTATACTATGAAATGTACCATACACAAAAAGTTAGTGTACATTACAATAAGTAAACCAGTAAAAAGATAAAACAGGAACACACACGCACATATACCCATTCCTCTGGCTAGTCTTGGTAGGAGATAAATGCCCCAAGATTATTTAAACAGGACATATTAAAAGCAATATAGAAGCACCATGTACTTATTTATCTATTTTCCACTAAGTACATTATTTTAGGAGACAAAGACGCATATGTGTCTTCTAGAAACAAATAGTCACAGATGTCAAAGCAGGTTTCTCTGACTTATACAAGTTGTCTGTCATTACCACAGGACAATGGTTCTTAGACCTAACTGTGTTTGAAAATCCAATGGGGTACTTGTTAAAAATGCAGCCTGGGCACGGTGGCTCATGCCTGTAATCCCAGCACTTTGGGAGGCTGAGGAGGGAGAATCACTTGAAGCCAGGGGTTTGAGAGCAGCCTGGGCAACATAGAGAGATCACTGTCTCAGAAAAAATAAAAATAAAGAACATTAGCGAGACATGGTGGTAAATGCTCTAGTGTCCGCTACTTGGGAGGCAGAGATGGGAGGATCACTTCAGCCAGGAGACTGAAGTGACAGTGAGCTATAATTGTGCCATTGCCCTCCAGCCTGGGCAACAGAGCAAGACCCTATCTCTAAAAAAATAAAATTAAAACTTAAAGAAAAAATAACTAAATAAAGTGCAGATTCCTGAGTCCCATTCTCACAGAAGGAAACCACATGGTTAGAAAACTACCTTAAACTATGTGAGAAAGAACGCCAACAACCGCTGGAAGAGTTCATCGCACCTGGTAAATGGCCATGGCGCAGTGCTCCTGCAGCTCCTCGTTCTCACTATTTAGGTTCTTGACAAGGTTTTCAATGATCCTTTCTGCTTTGATTGCAGCCCGGTAGTTTTCCTAGGAATAAAAACCTACGTATTTATGTGTCTAAGGCATGAATATAAGTATCTGTTTACATTTAGTAATAAACATGCTGAACAAACTTCCTTAGGAAATAATCACCAAAGTCTTGACATATCCCTACATCAATAAGTTAACTGAATTAATATATGTGTGTGTGTGTGTATATATATAGTGTGTAGATATACATGTCAGCATATATATGTGTGATATATATATAAATGTCAGTATATATGTGAGATACATAAATACATATATATGTGTGTGTGTGTATATATATATCACAGATACTGATTTAATTAATGTCCTATCAGTTGGATCTTCTCTTTCTCATAGAATGCTGACTTCTTAAAAAAAAATGTCCTTGAGCCATCAAGATAACCTTAAAAACAACTTTTGGACTAAAGAAAGTGAAGTTGAGAAGGCAAGGGAAGCAGAACTGGCGTGAGTACCTCTGATGCACACTCTTGCAATGTCCCCACCACCGGAATTAGCATGTTTTCATGAGAAGTCTTCAGCAGCCGAGCCAACAGAGGAATGCCCCCAGCTTTGCGGATGGCTTCTTTATTCGTATGACTCTTACTGCAGCTCCACAGGGCCAGCGCCCCACAGCGAGCCACTTCCACGTCTCTGGCCTCATACAGACTCGATTGGGCAGGTTTTGTGGAATCATGTGCACAGTCCAGTAGAGCAACCTACAATAATAGATAAATCCAATGTTCATGGAAATCTTAAAAAGAACATTTAAGTCATTCTTCAATAGCTACAGGGTTGTTTACCAAACTCACCTCCATCAAAAACAAGAATGCTTTAAAAAATCAATTTTCATACTCCATAGCAGCCAGGGAAAGCAAACAAACAAAACCTTACAAAAAACCTTCCTCCAGATTTGGGAGCTTATACATTTCCTTCCCACAAGAAATGTAAGCCCACCAAGATAGTATTTTCTTAACATGGCTCTAATATTTACATTAATCATATTTGTAAACCACATCCTCAGCCCAAACATCTCAGAAAACCAGCTTCCCTAAAACCATCAGCACTTTCTAAGGAGAAATGAATGGACTATACACTCTTTAAAGCCACAAGATCTGACCAGGAACAGTGGCTGATGCCTGTAATCCCAACACTTTAGGAGGCCGAGGTGGGAGGATCACTTGAGGCCAGGAATTAGAGACCAGCCTGAACAACATAGCAAGATCCTATTTCTACAAAACAAAACAAAAAAAAAAAAACACTGGATGTGGGGGTGCACGCCTGTAGTCCCAGCTACTCAGAAGGCTGAGGTGGGAGGGCTGTTTGGGTCCAGGAGTTCAAGTCTGCAATGAATTATGATATCAACACTGCACTCCAGCCTGGGCAACAAAGCAAGATCCTGCCTCCAAAAACAAACAAACAAACAAACAACAACAAAAAAAAAACACATGAGATCTCTTTGGAGGACATAGCCTACCTCATATGCTACTGAAACCAACCAAACCAAACAGCACAACTGCTAGCATCCAGTTTTTTTCTTTACAATAACTAAAGTCACTGAAGAGCTTAAGGGAAAAGCAATTTACTACAAAGATTAAGCAGTATGTCAGGTTGCCCCACGGAAGAAGGGAAGCCAGACCTCCCTAGAGCTGTGATTGGCTGTCAGCCATCCTTGTAGGCTCACTGTCTCTATCTGGGGCTTGGGAGCAATCATCTATGCATGTCTACTCCATTATTCTCTCCCTGAAGGTCAAATTCCACAGATACTGCCCATAACCATCAATCTCAAATTTATAGGGGAATAATAGCCCAGGCTAGGTAGAGTCTCTCAATCCCAATTCCAAGTTCCTGGGAGAGAGATCCAGTGGGACTGGCTTGAGTCAGGTGGAAACTCCTGGTCTAATTAGTTATGGCCCCAGGAAAGATGGGGGTAGGGGTACGGAGGCTTCCAGGTACTGACTGCAGATGGGATAGCAACGTGGGAAAAACTCTAAGACCGTGGGATTGAACACAGATGCACAACAATAAATGATACAGTACGGAAATGTTCAGAAAGCCTGTACCATTTGTGACTGTTTTGGAACTGCGTGGTGGTTAGGAGGTGCTCCTCACAATCTTTGCCTTGCAAAAATTTATTCCTTAATTTAACCCACTGCCACTATGACCAGCACGACTGGCTGATTCACCAAAAAGTGGTTAAATAATTGTCTTACTTGTTTTGATGAATCTTTCTGAAATGTATGTATAGATCATAGTCATTTCAATGTTTTTTTTGTTTGTTTTGTTTTGTTTTGTTTTGTTTTTGGAGATGGAGTCTTGCTTTGTCACCCAGGCTGGAGTGCAGTGGCATGATCTCAGCTCACTGCAAGCTCCACCTCCTGGGTTCACACCATTCTCCTGCCTCAGCCTCCCAAGTAGCTGGGACTACAGGCGCCCACCACAATGCCCAGCTAATTTTTTGTATTTTTAGTAGAGACAGGATTTCACTTTGTTAGCCAGGATGGTCTCGATCTCCTGACCTCGTGATCCACCCGCCTCAGCCTCCCAAAATGCTGGGATTACAGGTGTGAGCCACCGCGCCCAGCCTTCAATTTTTAATGTTGGAAGTTTTGGGGTCTTCATTTAGAAGTCTGGTGATATTTTTGTGACCAGAAAAATGACATAGGACCTTATTTCTTGTTTATATCAGTTAATCTATTAGGAAAACTGGTTTTGTTACATCTTGTTTTGCTTAAAGTCACAATTTTTGAGAACCTGTTGATATTGAATGAAGACTTACTGTACTAGGCTCCTGAATGTGATGCATAAAACATATTTTATATTACATTATCCATTCTTATAATTTAATGGGAGTAGTGTCATTAGACAGTCACATCAACCTACCAAATTGTTTCATTATTTAAGCAGAATAATGATAATCATAGTAATAATTACATTTTCTGTACCATTTTAATGAACATTTTCGAACAGAAAAGCTTAAAGAACTGTACAATGATTGCACACAAACCTCCCTACATCCACCACCTGGAGTCTCTAATTAACATTCTGCCACATTCGTTTTATTACCTATTTCACCATCTATTCATCCATCTACCCAACCATAAGTCTATCTTATTTTTGAAACAAATACACGTATAGTGCTTTACAGATGACAAGTGAAAACACAGAATGTCTTTTGGAAAATTTCTGAACACATTTTTCAGTGTACCTATTTACATTAAAATTCATATTTGCCCAACGGGTATATATTAACCCTTTATATGGGTAAGGTACTGGGCTAAGTGCTGTGAAAGACACTAGGATGAATAAGGCCTGTCACTTAAAGTGCGGAAGTGGAAACAATACAGTAAGATAACAGCTCTGGGTGAGACACAAGATCTACTGATCCTTACTAAGAAGGTGAAAACATGTTGACTTTTTAAAGATCTTTCCTAATGATGGCAAAGGTGGTAAGCAGGATTCTGGTATTTTTCTTTTGATGCCAGCTATTGAGAAAATCATTTTTTCTGATTATAAAAGCAAGACTTAGACAAAGAAGACAAATTGGCAAATGTAGAAAAGCAGGCAGAAAAATCAGTCATCGATTCAGAGAAACTCCTGTGAGCAATTTGTGTGTTTATTTCCAGTGGGTTTTTTTTTTCTACACTGGTGGGTACATCTTTAAAAATTGGGATCATAGATAACAACAGTTTTTAATCCTGTCACGATTTTATACAATATTAAATATTATACATTTTATTCCTTGCTATTAAATATACTTTCAGGCTGGGTGTGATGGCTCACGCCTGTAATCCCAGCACTTTGGGAGGCCAAGGCAGGCAGATTGCCTGAGCTCAGGAGTTCAAGACCAGCCTGACCAATATAGTGAAACCTCGTCTCTACTAAAAATAAAAAAATTGGCCGGGCTTGGTGGCATGCACCTATAGTCTCAGCTACTCAGGGGCTGAGAGAGGAAAATTGCTTGAACCCCAGAGGCGGAGGTTGCAGTGAGCCAAGACCGTGCCACTGCATGCCAGCCTGGGTGATAGAGTGAGACTCCATCCATCTCAAAATAATAATAAATAAATAAGCTTTCAACACACAATAGTGATAGCTGTCTCTACAGACGTTTCTCATGGACACACTGCAGACCATTTTACCGAGCACATACTGCTAAACACCCAGGTTGTTTTCAACTCTCAGTCTTCTAACAATGAGATGAACAAGAGCCTGCAGCTCTGACTGTCTCCTTGGAAGACAGTTCTGCCAGTAAGGTCACATCAGAGGCCATGGGCCACCAGTAAGACTTACACATAAAAGGCAAATTGGCAAATGCAGAAAAATAGGAAGAAAAATCAGTCATGCCTTCTCCTGAGAGCAATTTTGTGTGTTTATTTCTAGTGGATTTACTTTCTATAATGGTGGGTAGATCTTTAAAAAGTGGCATCGTAGGCCAGGCATGGTGGCTCATGCCTGTAATCCCAGCACTCTGAGAAGCCAAGGCAGGTGGATCACTTGAGGTGATCTATCTCTACTAAAAATACAAAAATTAGTCAGGCATGGTGGCAGGTGGCTGTAATTCCAGCTACTTGGGAGGCTGAGGCAAGAGAATTGCTTGAACTTGGGAGGCTGAGGTTGCAGTGAGCCAAGATTGCGCCACTGCTCTCCAGCCTGAGCCACAGAAGTGAGACTGTCAAGAAAAAAAAAAAAATTGCCGGGCGCGGTGGCTCACGCCTGTAATCCCAGCACTTTGGGAGGCCGAGGCGGGCGGATCACAAGGTCAGGAGATCGAGACCACGGTGAAACCCCGTCTCTACTAAAAATACAAAAAAATTAGCCGGGCGCGGTGGCGGGCGCCTGTAGTCCCAGCTATTCAGGAGGCTGAGGCAGGAGAATGGCGTAAACCCAGGAGGCGGAGCTTGCAGTGAGCCGAGATCGCGCCACTGCACTCCAGCCTGGGCGACAGAGCGAGACTCCGTCTCAAAAAAAAAAAAAAAAAAAAAAAAAAGAAAAAAAAATTGCATCATAGTTATCAACAGCTTTTAAGTTGTAAAGTTTTTGACGTTTTAAAGTTTTCAGCTTTCCACCGAGCAGCAGGTCTCACTATCTCTTAGCTCCCCTACATCTATACATGGATGCATTCCTACCAATGTACCATAGGTGGTGACTTGTACCAAAGAGTTACATCTGCTTTAAAACTTTCCTATTTATTTGAAAAATGAGTTTGAAGATGTTTTTGTTTTGGACACTCACTAATATAAATATGCAAAAATAATTCTTAAGGACAAGTGATACAGACAGAAGGCTCCCAGAACACACTCTTGTGGCTATGGAATGTTCAGCGTGGCCAGAAAGGACAGCAAGGAGCTGTGTGCGGTGGCGGCTGGCACTCAGTGATGATGATGACGTCAGGGCTACTCACCAGTTTGGTGATACCCCCGTGCTGCCTCACCACCCGCCGTGCTCTTTTAAACTTGGCAACATTCGCAATAGTTTCGGCTGCCAAACATTTCAGACTCTTGTGTGGAGAATCAAGTATATTCACCATAATTGGTAAGCCCCCAAGGTCAACAATATTACGTCTGATTTGAGGATTATCACTGATTTCCTTCAGTATTTTTAATGAACCAATCTGCATGAGAAAAAAAAAATGATGAGTGGTGAATATGTAACCCGTGCTATGTTTTTAAAAATTCCGAGTCTACCTAAAATCCTTCCCCAGTTAAGTTTTTTAAGAAATAGTTTCCATTCCCAGAGGGTACACACATCCGTCATATTATCTTTCATTTAAGTAAACAATCCTCATTCAGGAAGCATGAGAGAGGGATGGAGAAGAGCAAAAGAAAGAAGAAAAGCAGAGAAAAGAGAAAGTGCAGTGAACAGAATTAGCAGGTCATCAGCAATAACAGCAAATAAAGACAAGAACTAGGCAGCGAGGAATGGCAGAAACCTAGAGCTAAGAAGAGAGCTGCAGGAAGGTGGAAAGAAGACTCTGCATCCAAGGTGACAGAGCCACTCACCTTACATTTGACTTCGTCGGTTTCAAGCAAATTTATCAGCACTTCCAGGCCTCCAACATCTCTGATGGCCAACTGGCAGGTTTCTTGAGCTAAGTTGAAATCCCTCATTGAACACAACGCAATCACTGTAGCTGTCTGATTTCCTCCCTATAAAGATGCAATGCCAGAGAAAGGTTAAGTAACACCACGTTCCCATAGAAATGCACTAAGTAGTTACGAATCCATGAACTAGAAAACGTGTCTCTGAGTGGGCTAGAATTTGTTAAATGAATCAGGTAGAGCTGAAGCTTGGAAAAGCTGTACAGAGCATCATAAAACATTGTTCCAATTAAGAGTCAATATTTAAAGGCGGGCTGTCTCCTTTAAACAGCTGTAACATCAGGCAGTATCACCTATTAAAGAGAGTCATGGGGCCAGCCTTGACTCTTATCAGCTAGTTGATAAGAGTTCTGGCATCAGCACTGAAGTAGCTCATCACACACAAAAGCCAAGAAGGCTGTTCATTTTTGTAAAAGGTGCTGGTAATAGACAAGCCTTTGATCCCTGCTTGAAACATAGTACCAATGTTTTAAGGTAAGACACTTTAAATTATGTTTATTTCCATTTAGTAAGCATTATATTTCCATTATCTACTTGTTTATATATAATTATGTATACAAACTGATCATATATATGTAATAGATAAGGTAAACATAATGTATTTTATAAATTTATTCATTATCTACTACCCATTATCTATTGTATAATTTTAAAATACATTTTAAAATATATAAAACATTGTACATTATGTTTATATAGAAATTTAAAATTTTAAATATATTGCACATAATATATAAATATAAAAAACATAAACACAAAAACATATATTTCTATATATAAATAGATAATACATAATAGGCTTAGCACAGATCATAGAAGTTACATGCCAGCTGCCAAACTCCCTCCTCCATAGTACGAGCCTGTGCATGTGCAAATCTTCTTGTGAATTCAACAGAAAATGTTAATTTTTAATCTTTTAAAATTTATATTTAATAGTTGTACATATTTTGGGGGTACATGTGATATTCTGATGCATGTATAAAATGTATAGTGATCAAATCAGGATAATTGAGATATTTATCACCTTAAACACCTATCTTTTTTTTATGATGGCAACTTTACAATTTCTCCCTTCTAGCTGTTTTGAAATACATAATAATAAGTTATTCTTAACTATAATTTCTTTACTGTACTATAATAGGGAACTTGAACTTAGTTGTACTATCTCACTGTACTTTGTACCTCTTAGCCAATTTATCTTCATCTCTTCATACCATGTCTTATATATAATAGGGTTAGCACAGAAAATGGAAATTACATACAAGCTTCCCACATGCCTCCTCCTTCATATCACACTTGTACACATATGCAAACCCTCTTGTGAATTCAACACAAGGCTTTTAAAATAAGAAACCGAAATGGGATTACTAGAGGATCCCAAGTGAAGATAGAAAGATTTAGATGTCAGCCTTTCTTCTTACTCCTTTTAAGAAAATTTCTTCCATCCCTCTAGAAATGTCCTCAACAACTGTCCCGTGAAGATGTCACTGACAATATCCATTCCCCACATGAATGCTCCCAATGGATGCACCAGGCTGTCCTGTACATTCACGATTAAGTTCAGAATGACAAGAGCCTAAATTTTACTATTTACACGTAAAATAAGTCATGTTCTTACAGCTTTTAGTGTCTTTTCTGCTTCCCATCAAGGAGAAAAGTTACCGCCACCAATACCACCAATTTTCATACAGTTGGTTTTAAAATAATGAAATTTTAAAATCCTCTCTTTATAACTGTCAGGTTCATAAACTCCCATATTTGGGTGCACGTGGCTCCCATAAGCCAGTACTTCCATTTCCTCTTTTAAAAAAACAAAAAGCAGATATTTTATAAGCCATAAAGAAGAAGCTAGTCTGAGTGTGGAGGCATGCACCTGTAATCTCAGCTACTCAGAAGGCTGTGGTAGAAGGATCGCTTGAGCCTGGGAGTTGGAGGCTGCAGTGATCCATGATCACACCACTCGAGCCTGGGCAACAGAGTGAGACTCTGTCTCTAAAAATAAATTTTTAAAAATAATGATAATAAAGGAGAATCTACATGCTAACCATAATTAATTAAAGGAAATTAAATCAGCACAAAAAGAAAGAACAAAGAAAATAAGAAAAACAATTCATTTGAATAAGGCTCTTTTTTTTCTTTCTGAATTTAAATGGTTAAAAGGAGCCAGAAACCTCCCCAGGAGTGTCTGAAGGAGCAGAGCAGGGTTCCTATATTAAGGGTTTGGAAATCCAAACCAAGTACTTCAGCAAGAGAGTTCTTTAAGCAGAGGCTTCAGACTTAAGCATGACTAGAAAGTGCAAGAAGACATGGAACAGTGTGTCATGCCTTGGTTAAGCCAAGAGCCTCCTCCCACCCCAGGTCCACTCGTTGAAGAAGATTGTCCTGTCCTGACACTCTTAATCGCGCGTGCTGAGGACTTGCTTGACTGCTATTCTTGCATTATAATGTTTTCTTTGGTAGCAATTTTCAGGCTTATACACTCAGCACAATCTTTGTTTCCTATTTCAAGTTGTCTTAATTTTTCTCTTCTAGACAATTTCCCCATCTTTTGAGCTTTATTTCATTACTTTTACTATAACCAATGACATAAATTCTTAAAGGCCATTTAATTGCAGCAGATGTCCCAAAGGTAAGAGTTTATAGCTTTCTGAATTATCTCTAGGCTAATTTGGAATGCAAAAGACTGACAATTTACAGTTATCATCAAGAAGTTAGATCCTTATAGAAAAAAAATTCTGTAAATCATCAGCTTTTTTTCTGAAAATCTGGAAACATATTCATAGGCTTGAGGGATTTTTTTAGAACAGTTTTATATTAGGGAAAGTTAGTTTTTCCACATTTCAGGATTTAGTTCTACTCTTGTCACTGACCACACTCCCAAAAGGATTATAAATCTTTCAGAATGAATACCAGAGAACAGAAGCCAAAATATTCAACATACAGAGCCACAAATGTTAGCCAATTGCTATTCTTTAAATACCAGCTATGTCAAAGGATTTTTGAATGTTTGTTCCACTTTGTTCAGATGCCATAAATATCGAACTGAGAAGAAGCCATGCAAATACCCTCCTTTTTCAATTAAATCTCCCCTGAGAACATAATTATTTACCAATACTTATTTTCACATTTTATCACGCATTTGCATTTCTGAGGTTTTAAGAGCTGGAGAAAATACAGTAAAATATGATTTTACTAGCTTCTGAAGGGCTTCGAAAAATGCTTCCAATAAGTGTTTCCACTTCTTAAATTAATGCAATTCTTTTGCTAGTTGTCTTCCTGCCCCGTTGCTTTTCAAACATCTCCAGGCTCTGTTGGCCTTTGGATTTTTTTTTTTTTTTTTTTTTTTTTTTTTTTTTTTGCAATTGACATTCCTTCTGATGACCAGGAGGCATTTGTTCATTGTTACCATTAGGTTTTAAACGTGCAGAGATTGAGTGAAAGTCGCTGTCTTTCCCTTTTCTTAAAATTTCTTTTTGAAAGATAAGACGAATTAAAGATAATTTCTTCAACTATGATTTTGCTTTATTACTTCAAATAAAATATTTGAAATAAGCAAGTATTACCCCGTTTGGTATACAGAGCAATGCCCCTCCCTTACCGTTGATAAGGAAGAAATAAACATTTGCTAAGTTGAAATGAACAATGTATTCAAGAGTAAAACAGGAAGTGAGCTGCCTCAAATCACTTTTGTGTTATTTCATTCAACAAATGTGTTGCATGCTTCCTATTTGCCATGCTGGATGGTCGGCACTAGAGATACACCAGCTTACAAAAACAGACACTGCCCTTGCCTTCATGAAGCTTATAATGTAGTGGAGAAGAAAGTTTTTTAACTTTTTTAAGCTCACCCAAATAAACAGAAACTATAAATCTGAGAACTGCTACACGGGACAGGGGCATGGAGCTGTGGACGCACATCACAGGGAACTTTGACCTAACTTGGAGCATCACCCACCAGGAAAGAACATCTGAGCTGAGATCTGGACAGAAAATAGGTGATTTCCCAGGCAGAGAAGGAGGGGGATGTGATGAAATGTCCACCAGTCAGAGCAGACCGTATATGCAAAAACCCGGGGGAGTAGAGCATGGCATGTTTAGAACCTGAAGAAGGCCAGAGCCCAGGGTGGGAGCGTGGTGCAAGATGAGCTGAAAACCAGCTGGGCTACTGAGCCCAGAGTCTGGGCTGAGAATTTTCATCTTTATTTCGAGATTGGCCAATGTAATTTACAATGATGCCATTTATAAAAGATCACTCTGGCTGCAGAGGCCGTTGGTTGGAGGGGGCAAGCGTGGACGGATGCAGTCAGGTTACTGCAGTGATCCAGAGAATAGAAGATAACTTGGAGTAGGAGGGGAGGGTGACTCATCCCGAATCATAAAGAAACTTTTGAAAGATTTTTATCAACTTGGTTCAGGAAAGGACGCTATAAGTAGACATGAAACTCCAACTCTGTTGGGCAACACGCTTGCAGGGTCATCATTGGAAGTTATTATCAGAGTCCCACATGACCACAGTGAGACAGGAAGGCAGGCAGAGAATGATCAGGACCAGAGGCCTCTTCTTCTGTCCCTACCCCACACGGCTTCTCCATCTGCAATCAAGAAGCAGCCGGTGAGACTTGGAGAGGCGGCACAGTTATCACATGGCCATGCAGCTGGCTTTGAACATTCTCAGCATTTTTTCCCTCAAACATGCCACTCAGAGCAAGAAAAGCGAACCCCTGCCAGTAACTGCTCATTAACGATCACAGAGGACCTGGTGCCCAGCATGAAGGTTGGCTTAGAGATACTCTTCTTCTCCCGGAATCAGAAATGGTACAAGGTGGGTGCTCACAGTGAGTAGTGGTAGACAACCATGTGAGTCAAAGCAGAAAAATACACTGCTTTTCTTCCGTTTATTTGCAAGTCTATTTTATACTGATGACTTAGCACTCCAAAACCTAAGACTCAACAGAACCCCGAGGAGAAAGAGAAAATACTGTTTCCAGAAGAAAAATATACAAATATCCTTAAATAAATTAGACTCAGGTTGTTGTATTACAAGCTGCTATGAATGTTTTATCAGGAATGGGTAAGGAACAATGCAAGGAGGCTACATAAATTCTTTTAATTGTATTTATTTATTTATTTTCAGACAGAGTCTTCTCTGTCATGCAGGTTGGAGTGCAATGGTGTGATATTGGCTCACTGCAACCTCCATCTCCCAAGTTCAGGAGATCCTCCTGCTTTAGCCTCCCAAGTAGCTAGTACTACAGGCATGCACCACCATGCCTGACACATATGCATTCTTTTTAATTTGCCATGGAACATTTACAGGAATTGACAGTTATTGGAATGCTGTAGTCATTGCAATGAAGAAAAATTTATAGCAAATATAATTATCTTACTAAAAAGATTCAGAAGAATGAGCTGAATAATTATGATAATTAATAAAAATAGTTCAATAAAGTGACTGGATACAAGAGCAGCACTTTAAAGTGGTATTTATACACTAACGATAACAAATCAAAATGTTTAACTTGAAAAAAGTTCCCATGTTGAGATTAGCAAAATAATAATAAAAATATCTATGACTAAATCTCATAGGAAATGTTTTAGATACACATGAAAAAAAGCTATTAAGTATTACTAAATTATGTAAAAGATTAAATGGATGAATGGTCATACCATGTGCCTGAACAGGATAATTCAACATTATTTAAATTGCAGTTAATCCAAAAATAATTTGTAAATTCATGTAAATCAACCAAAATGCCCACAGAATTCTGGGGTTTTGCTAACATGATTTTCAACTCATTCTAAAATGATCTAGAATGAAAAATCCAAAAAAATAAGTTTTAAAAATGTTAAGGTACCTATCTGGTCTACCAAATATCAAAATATACCAAAGCTGTAGTAATTAAAACAGCATGTAACTAGCATGGGAACATCCAAATAAGTTAACGCAGAGAAAGATCCAGAAATAAACTCTCACATGTGAGACTGCAGAATTTGATGAAGGTGGTATCCCAGATTATTGGAGGGAAGAGCAGACAGGCCAATAATCTGTATTGATACAGTTGACTGCCCCTCTAGAGAAAAAGAAGTGAAGTTAGATGCTTACCTTCTATTATACATAAAGTGAATTCCAGGATTAATAATTTGAACTTAAAAAAAAGCTATAAAACTAACAGAGGGAACTAGAAAGTATTTTTGTCCTCTTGGAATGGCTTCAGAAAAAAAACCTTCCTAGTTCCTAAGAAACAAAACCTATAAGCCATGAAGAAATAGAAGACACTTATTAATGTACAAAAGAGTAGACAAAAAGACATCCAGCTGGGCGCAGTGGCTCACATCTGTAATCTCAGCACTTTGGGAGGCCAAGGCAGGTGGATCATCTGAGGTGAAGAGTTCGAGACCAGCCTGACCAATATGGTGAAACCTCATCTCTACTAAAAATACCAAAATTAGCCAGGTGTAGTGGCATGCTCCTGTAGTCCCAGCTACTTGGGAGGCTGAGACAGGAGAATTGCTTGAACTGGGGAGGCAGAGGTTGCAGTGAGCCAAGATCGTGCCACTGCACTCCAGCCTGAGCAACAGAGTGAGACCATCTCAAAAAAGTAAATAAATAAAAAATAAAAAAAGACATCTGACACACTAAGAGAATATAAATATCTGCAATTAGTATAACAGCCAAAGGATTAATCTGCATCATCAAGACTTAAAAAGACAAACCACCACACAGAAAAATAGGCAAAGGACATAATACAATGGCTATTTGACATATAAAAAAATTGTTAACCTCACTAGTAACTAGAAATATGAAAATTCAAACAAGGTACATTTTGCCCCATGAGAATTGTCCAAAATAAAAAATAACAAAAAGACTACACATCGATGAGAATTTACAACAATGAATTCCAATCCTGTATTAACAACTTTTTTTAATTTTTAATTTTTTTTTTTTTACTTTAAGTTCCAGGATACATGTGCAGAACGTGCAGGTTTGTTACATAGGTAAACATGTGCCATGTGGTTTGCTGCACCTATCAACCCATCACCTAGATTTTCAGCCCCACATGCATTAGCTGTTTGTCCTAATGCTCCCCCGTCCCCTTGGCCACCTTCCCTGACAGGCCCCGGTGTTTGTTGTTCCCCTCCCTGCGTCCATATGTTCTCATTGTAGATGAACAGTTTCATTACCACAGGGAGATTCAAAAGTCTATCAATGCCTAGACTCCAGCTTGAACCAATTCAATCAAAACTTCCAAAAATGGTACCTGGGCATCAAGGTCTTTTGTTTATTTGCTCCTTCATTTAACAGCCCTGGCTAATTTCACTCTGAGGTTGAAGGTTCAAGGTTGAAAACTATTGGTATGTTACTGGTAGAGTGTAAATTGATAGTTGCTTTCTGTAAGGAGCTATGAAACTTTTTTTTACATAAACTAAGTTTGTTTTGTTTATTACTCTTCATTATTTCTCTTTAAATTGAAAATTTTTTAATGGAAGTCGTCTCAAATTGTAGTGTGCATATATTATTTTTCTCTTTGTTTTAAACAGCTTTATTGACATATAATTGATATAAAAAACTGCACATCTTTAATGTATACTATTTGATGAGTTTAGATATATGCATATACATCCAACACCTGTGAAATCATTACTACAATGAAAGTAATAAATGTATCCATCAGCTGAAAACATGTCCTTTGTCTCTGCCTTTCTTGTGGTAAGAACACTTCATATGAGATTTACTTCTTAAATGTTGTAAGTGCACAATATATATTGTTAACTATAGGTACTATGCTGTACAGCAGATATCCAGAACTTATTCATCTTTCATAAATGAAATTTTATACCCAGTGAACAATTACATGAAACTGCCTTAGCTACCACAGTTCATTCCAATCAAAAATCTTATAAATATCTTGGCATGTGTATAGAACTCCCTATTAGTGCTATCAAAAATGTAAATGTGCATTCTCTTTGCCCCAAGCAATTCCATTTCAAAGAATCCATCCTATAGAAATAATGTATATATCCAAAGAATATGTAAAAATATTAGCTGTAGTATTGTTTGTAGTAACAAAAACTGATTTGAGTGACAACTTAAATGTTATCAATAAGGCAATTATTCAATAACTTAATGATATACACGTTTAATGAAATACTATGTAGTAATTAAAAGGAGTGAGGCAAATATGAAAGATCACTAAGACACAATATTAAATACAAAAAGTAAAATGTAGAATAAGAATAGGATTTCATTTATGTATATAAATATGTATATAAACAAAGAAACATCTAGAAGGGAGCTTTCACTTTGCATGGTTTGAAGTTTCACATTGAGCATATATGAGTGTGCTATTTGTATGATATTTAAAGATTTTAAACACAGAAGGGAGTAAGGGAAACAGGGGAAGAATACCACGTTCTTCTGCTATGCCCTGTGTCACAGAAACATCAGCAACCACACCAGACAGCCACACCCACCCAGGGAGCAAGAGCCGGGGAAAACCACAGCCCTCCAACAAATCTCAAAGGCCAATGGACCAAAAAGGGACATGGGATTCAGTATTTTTCCTGCTACTATGCAATTTTAAATAATGATGACAATAGATCCATATAAAGATGTAAAATGAAAAATCATTCATACCAAATCTTATGCCTCTTATTCATTCCTTAACTCATATATTTAGAAATTCTTCAGCATGCAGACTCTGTAACAGGCCGTGAATGTGTGTTTTTGAAACAGAAAGCAAAGCAGCCTAGCACATTATAGAAACTGGGAACTAGCCAGTACTACTACTCTTCTCCAATCTACTTAGCTTTCTCAAATGTATTTTAGGGGAAAAGCATATTTTAAGGAACAAAAGTAAGTGTTGCTGCAAATACATGGGGCAAGAAATTCCCTGAAAAGTTCTACTATATAAAACTGCCTTAGATATCCCAGTTCATTCCAATCAAAACTCTTATAAATAACTAGATGGGTATGTGTATCATATCATCATGCTCTAGCTGTGCTGGCTCATAGCAAACATTCATGAATAAACACATGAGTGAATGAATGAATGAATGAATGAATGAATGAATGAATGAGTTAAAGCTTAAGGGAACTCCCCTGAGATTTTTAATATTGTCATTTTTCAGTCGGTAAGTTGATGTGGTAGCATAGAGCTAGCTAGTGGTCATATAAACTGTTAGGAGTCAGTAGCATTGTATTATCATACTGATCTAATTGTCTTTACTCTGCTTTTTCTCCACACGTATTTATTTATGACTGCCAAGAGGCAAGGAAAGTTTAAAGCTCAAAAATGTAAATACAGATTTCCCTTTGGGAAAGACGGAGAGGAATCTCTCCATTTCTTCCACAATCTCCTTTATAACAAAAATAAAAGATGACAAATTCTTTTGTGAGCAATATAAGCACACAAGTAACACACATTACCAGTAATCCAAATACTTTAAATGCATTCACTTCTTATACTACAATATTTATGAAAGCATAAATGCAGATTCTGAGTAGACTTTTTTTAGCTGATGGAATTTAAATATGTTATGATTTCAAACAGGCAATTTAAAAAAAATAGTCACAAAAGTTGTCCTATTCGTTTGTCACTGACCTTTTTAAGAAAGTCAACCCACATCAATGTAGCAACACACGTACTAACTTAAAGAATGTTCCTCAGGAACATGGCACTCATTTGTCTGTCTAACTACTGGAGTTGATTTGAGTGGATGAACAGTGACCATTGTTTTCCATTTTCGAAATACTTTTTTTAACAAGAATAGCTCTGCGTCATCACATTCTTTTCCACTTTTTTAAAGTAAAAACTTAGCAAAAGAGCACAGTCTAACACGGCCTTCCAAACGTGAATACTGAGTTCCTTTACAGGAAGGGCTCCCTGTTGACTCTTACTCGAATGAAGAAATCCAAACAAGCGAAAAGACAGGAAGGTACAACAGCAAGTTCTGCAGGCCTCCTGGGTCCTGAATTTCTTGACAGTGGAACAGAACCACCAGGCAATGGGCAATAAAGATAGAAGCCTGGACTCCGTCCCAGCCCGCAGCTGCCTTCTGTGTGGCCCGGA
The DNA here is from genome assembly GCF_043159975.1 of Macaca nemestrina. Taxonomy (NCBI): domain Eukaryota; kingdom Metazoa; phylum Chordata; class Mammalia; order Primates; family Cercopithecidae; genus Macaca; species Macaca nemestrina. Next base: position 116,114,321 of record NC_092133.1, on the reverse strand, counting down.
GCAAAGAATTTCTCAGCTTTTCCACCAATGAAACAAGGATCAAACTACCTGCCACTCCATACCCAAAACTCAAGTAATGGGAAAGGAATTTAATTAACTGTAATTGATTGCAAAGCACATCAAATTCCTACAACAAAAACTCATACAACTTCCAATTACCACTCGAAAGAACTCTTTAACCAATTAAAGAGTGTGTGTGTGTGTCTGTGTGTGTGTGTTTAATCAGTTTATGTAAGATCATTTATGTAAGATCATTAAGGAACTGAGCCTCACAAATGCAGTCTTTAACAAAAGTTTTCAAGTCTGAAAAATGTCCTTGCCAAGAATCCACCTCCAGAGAAGAAACCCAAAACCTTCCAGGGAGAGAGCTCTGGGGAGTCCCTTCTGAAGCTGGCAGCCCAGTGGCATTTCTGATGTGAATGTCTTTTAGATGTCACTCTGGAATACAGTATTGACCGCTGCTAAGCTGGGATCCACCAGGCCGCTTCACTTTTCATGGCCTGAAAATTCTCAATTTGTGGTTTCAGAGCAGAAGCATGGCAAGCAATCTGGCTCATGAGAAAGGTGAAATCAATGCCAGTGTTTGATGAATTTGATGATATAGAATGAACAAATTAGGCGACCCCTCACCAATCTGTTGTGGGTCAGGGGAGAGGATGAATGTGTGGTAATGCCCATCCTTTCTACCAATGTAACCCCGTTGTCACTGTCTTCTCGTCCCTTCCCATCAGATTCACTTGGCATATCACCTGCTGCTGGATTCATCTTTCCAAATCAATGCTTTCATCATCCTTTTCCCCACTCTCCCACCTGGACTCTAATAAAAATCCCAGGTGCAGAAGCTGGCTTCCCACAGGGAGGAGGTACACATGGAGAAATGGCCCTGGGAATGAGCCCTAGAGGCATCCATCATTGCAGCAAGAACTCAGAAATAACACCGACTGAATGAAGCACTTCAAAGTATGGGCAGATATCCAACTGTGCTTGCCAATATAACTGTTGTTGAACCTAGAGCTGGTGCCCGGATAATACGGGCATCTTACCCTCTAGTGACAGCTCTAGGAAATATCTTCAAAGGAAAGAAAGCATAGTTCTAGGCCCAGCCTCTGATATGCCTCTAAACTACCAAAAGCTGACCAACCAACCACGTTCTCGGCATTATTCTAGTCTTCTCAATGTTTTCTTGGATTTACTGATCCTATAGTGTTAAATACCATACCCACGCCACCTTTAATCCACACTGACATGGATTTCAACATGTTTTTGACCTTGGGTCCAGAAATTCTTTTTCATTATAATATGTATAAAATGCAAATCTACTTATAATTAGGACCTTTCAATATTTTACCCCACTCTACTGAAGAATACCCATTTGCATGAATTTATAACATATGGTACTTGTAACTAATATTAATTTCCACATTTCCAAACAAGGAAAATATCCTACATCCCTTCTCCTATTCCACAAAGGGGCTCTCCACATACCTTATTTAGAAATGAGCACTATTTCACTGAAGTTTTAGAGAGACTCATAGATTTAGTATGGAGCATAGAGATGTTAACAAACCATCTCCTTTAATCGCTCAAGTTGATCAAAAGCAAGACATTTTCCTTGCAAGATTTTAAAACAATTTTGGCCAGGGAAGAAAATAATATCCATATAAAGTCAGCAAATACAGCAATCAACTAGTATGTCTACAAGAAAGACGGCAGTAACAGGAAGAGAGAGGGATGCAAGAAAAGTGGGAAAGAAGTCAGCAGCAGAAGGAAGGACAGGCTCAGAGGCAGGAAGAACTGCTTTCAGGGGGCTGAGAGTGAAAACAGCAAAGCCCTGCCACTAAGGAACCTCGTCCTTTCCCCTTCACACCATCAGGGCAGAGGTGGGGAGGCGAGTTTGTGCCCATTGGCAAGATGCCATGCAAGATACAGCAATAAATTTGATGTGGTCTCTCTACTCAAGAAGTAGGTACTAAGGCAGACAACCTGAACCATCAGGATAGCAGAAGATAGAACATAAGTGCTTATCAGTAAGGTAGCTGAAAAGGGGGTTCATTGCTTCCTTTAGAATTAGGGTACAGCATCATCAGCTAAGGGGGAGAAAAGCTGGAAGGTTGGTGAGTAAAAATGTGATACATTCATTAATTTAAAAATTAAATTGTGTTCAAAAATTCCAGATGAAAAGAATATATACATATATAAAACTTGTAGGTTAAAATTAACATATGTCAAACCAAATAATGAAATACAAACTCTATTTATGTGCCAAGATATGAGCTCATAGCTCTGGACGAAGAATAAGCTATAGTTCATTGACCTCTTTGGGTATTAATGAGCTCATTAAATCTTTTTTTTTTTCCAACAATCACAGACATTACTCTACTTGGAAAATGGTAAATAGAAAGTCAGGTCAACATGAACATTTCTCTGCTAGCTTAAATCTACATTTAAGCCATAATTTCATAAATTAAAATGTCAGGTGTATTTATTTTGAGATTACCTAGAGACATTCAATTTTGCATTTCATAGACTTTTAATATCATTTTGTGTCTCCATATAAAATATTTATCTGTGTCAAAAACCTTGAAATCATTTATAGATATGCTTTTCCTTTTATTGGCTATGTGAAGAATATTTACCTGTGGGAACTATAAGAATTCCAGGCAATTTACTGTCTGGCCAAGAGTATCACATTTGCACATGATTTATTAATGAATAACTTGTGCAAATTTAAGTAGCACTTCATCAATAAACGTTTTCTTTAGCTGTACTGGGACAGAAATAGTGCATCTCTTTTTGGCCTAATGCTACATGGACTTATCCTAAATAGTTGAAAAACTCAAGACAGTTATCCAGTAATTAGGCTATTGTGAGAAACTCTCTTTGCCATGTTCACTGGGAGGATATTATTGAGGCTGTTCACTCTCTCACTCCATGCCTGCCCCATTAAATCCTAAGGGAGAAAATTCTTTCTGCTCTTAGCACCAGGATCAGTTATACTCGCTGGCAACTGGTTTGTTTTTATTTTAAGATGCTGAGAGACTTTCCCTCCCTGTACTAACTCACTCTATTTCCCTCCTTTTATTGGTTGCTAGAGAACTGAAAGTAAAAGTTGAAGGCCACCTGCACAAGTCAGTTAAGCCTCCATGCCACACATTTTCTACAGTAATAATAAGCAATAGAAATGATTATCATTGCCAACAGTTACTAAGTACTTTGTGCTAAGCACTTTACATGTGTTATATTTCATTTAACATTCTTAATAATCCTAATATAAGAACTTTTATTTTTCCATCTTCACCAATGAGGAAACTGAAGCTTAGAGGGGTTACTCAAGTCACCCAAGGCCATTGAGTAAGCGGCAGAATTTCAACTCAACTAGTCTTTCCAACGTCAAAGATCATGCTTCTAATTACTCTAGTATTCTGCTTCCTGATCCATCTTTTGTTTCTGCCATTTTGACTCTTGTTTCCTTTTGCTAATGAAATAAAGATAATGGACCAGGACTCTCGGGAAAAACTCAAGACTCTCTTAATTCATATTCTGAAAGGCTATGTCCTGGATGGGCGTAGAGGCTCATGCCTGTAATCCCAGCACTTTGGGAGGCCAAGGCGGGAAGATTGCTTGAGGCCAGGAGTTCAAGAGCACCCTGGGAAAAAGAAAAGGAAAGAGGAGAGGGGAGAGGAGGGGAGGGGAAGACAGGGGAGGGGAGAGGAAGACAGGGAAAGGGAGGAGGGGAGGAAGAAGGAAAGGGAAAGGGGAAGGGAAGGGAAGGGGAAGGGGAAGGGGAAGGGGAAGGGAAGGGGAAGGGGAAGGGGAAGGGGAAGGGGAAGGGGAAGGGGAAGGGGAAGGGGAAGGGGAGGGAAAAGTCAGGAAGTCTAAGCCCCAATGGCCCTGTCTAGAGCTGCCCACCTCAGAGAGAGTTGTGTTGGCAAAGTTCTCCACTGCCAGTTCTTTTTTTTTCCCCCTAGATGACATGCGTTTTGAGAGTCTAGGAGAGGCAATCACAGGAGGCCCTGTGGTTCAGTAAAGATGCAGAGGCACTGTTGCAAGCGTGTCCTAAATGTTCCAAAGCTGGACATGGTTGCCACGCACGCCAGGCTGGACCGCCGTGTTGAACTATGTGGTTTGTGCACAAATACTCCTGCCAAAGGGGAGTGCAGGAGCATGTGGCCTGAATCTAGCTTGTGCTCCATGCTGGTGTTTCCAAATTCCCGACAGGTTAATCTTCAAGATTCAGGAATATGCAATCAAAATTCCTAGAAATTTTCATGAGTTCCCAAAATTATATTATTCTGTATTTTTCCTAACATTTCATTACATATCTTTCAATAATAATGAATGCCTATAATAATACTGAATCATTTCTATCATAATAAACATTGAATCATTTTTGGTGGTAGAGTTATGCTAAAAGTTTCAGAGGTTTTCTGTAAAAAAACCTTATGTAATAAATGCATGATTTATTATTATGAGCCATAATATATGACATAATTATATACTGCAACAACATGTAAAAACAATGTGCACCTGATATAGAAATTTCATAATACAAAACATAAATGAGGGAAATATTAACCGAAAATAAATGCCAATAAAAACCATTTTAAAAATTGACAGATGCCATAAAAATATTTACTATTTATAAAGTATCGTGCTTAAAATGAAATTTTAAAACTCACAAAATATTAACTGTTCTGTCCAATAGTCTAGAGGTTTGTTTCATGACAATTAGTCCAGACTAAAAAAAAATAATTTTCATTTTGCATTGATGGTCAAATCATTAGGAGCCTGCCAAAAGGATCTCCAAGTTGAGCATTAGGGCTTGTTTTGTATAAGGTCATGTCCTTTTTGAAATATGAAAATATTATTTATTTATTTATTTTATTATTATTATTATTATTTTGAGACGGAGTTTTACTCTTATTGCCCAGGCTGGAGTACAATGGCATGAACTCGGCTCACTGCAACCTCTGCCTCCTGGGTTCAAGCGATTCTCCTGCCTCAGCATCCCCAGTAGCTGGGATTACAGGCGTGCGCCATCACACCAGGCTAATTTTTTTTGTATTTTTAGTAGAGACAGGGTTTCACCATGTTGGCCAGGCTGGTCTCGAACTCCTGACCTCAGATGATCCACTCTCCTCGGCCTCCCAAGCTGGGATTACAGGTGTGAGTCACTGCACCTGGCCAAAATATTATTTATTTTTAATTGACAAAAAATAATTGTATATTTTTGTGGGGTACAATGTGGTATTTTGATAAATGTTTACATTGTACAATGATTAAATCAAGCAAAGCCATGGCAAATGCCCTTGGTTGATTTGACCAAAGACATGAAAAAGCAGAAAGAAAACATGAGTTGAGTCAAATGCTTTTTCACAAATACTTCTGGACGTCGGCTTTACACAAGGCCTAGAAATCATCAATACTTGCTATCTGACGTCAGAAATGAATATTAATCTGGGTTTTGGTGAGTCATTCCCCTTGCCCTCCTGCAAATTCAAATACTTAAATATATGATGTGGGCCAATTATTATGTAAAATGTTCTCATACATGCTATCTGACTTGAGAGAAATGAAAATGGACCAACCCACACTATAAGCACCCACAATGTCTCAGAAACCATGCTATGTTTCAAGTGCGTTTTATTCAACACTTTATAATAGTCCTGTAGTACAGGTATATTAATTTTATTCCATGGGTTGAGAAAATTAGGGCTCAAAACTGTAACGTTTCAACAGCTACGTTGCTAGTAAGTGAAACAGCCTGGAGTTTAACCAAAGTCCAGCTTTAAAAATCTGTGTTGTTTCTTCCACACCATACTACAAATCATCAAATGGCAGCAAGTCACAGTGTCAGCTGTTTACCATGCCCACTGCCCAGCCAGGAGAGAGGGCTGGTACCAGGCAGCCTGGTTGCTCCATGAGAATGAATCTTGCATCCTCAGGGTAATAAGACCTTGCCCTGCACAAACTTAGATAAAACAACAGGAATGTTTACTACTCTTATTTGAAAGAAACATAAAGTAAACTTGGAAGCAGCATATACATCTTTGGGAAAGTATTTTAAATGAATGTTGCAAATATACTACCATAGGCCTTTCTTACCTTTAAATATTTCACCAGCTTCTGAATTTGCCAGTATTCTGATGGCAAATCTGCACTTGCTTCCTGACGATGGTCAGGTGGCTCTTCATCTTCCTCACTTTCTGAGGAGCTATCACTAATAATTTCCTCTATCTTTTCAGCACTCTTTCTAAGAACAATAACAACATACATATACATGTAAGCTACAGTGTGGAGATGGTTATAATCATATTTTGGCAACACAGGCACAAGCAATGGATCAGATACCAACACCTTCTGAGTTCTAGTAAATCTCTATTAAGATCTACATGAGGTCAGGTTCAGTGGCTCATGCCTATAATCCCAGTGCTTTGGGAGGCTGAGGTGGGAGGATTACTTGAGGCCAAGAGTTCAACACCAGCCTGGACAACATAGCAAGACTCTGTCTCTAAAAAAAAAAAAAAACAACAAAAAAAAACAACCTTAATTAGCCAGACATGGTGGTGCATGCCTGTAATCCCAGCTACTCAGGAGGCTTGACGCAGGAGGATCACTTGAGCCCAGGAGTTTGAGCTGCAGTAAACCATTATTACATTATCACACCACTGCACTCCAGCCTGGGAGACAGAGCGAGACCTTGTCTCAAAAAAAAAAATAAAAATAAAAATAAGAAGGAACTGCGTGCAATGAATAAACCTGTCTCTATTGCAGGTGCAATTGCTCTGGGTGCAATAATCATAATAAAGAAAATAGTGAGAAATAAACAAGGGTATTCAGTGAATGTCCTAAGGCTGTGCTTTTCAATAAGACTGCCACTCATTGCATGTGGTCATCTATATTTACAGATATTTGAACTTATTTATTTAACTAAAATTAAAGAAAATTAAAAATCCAGTTCTCCAGTCACACTAGCCACATTTCAAGTGCTCAATGGCCCACATGCCTTGTGGTGAGCACACCGGACAGCTCAGATAGTGACTATTTCTTTTATTCCAGTAAGTTCAACTGGGCAGCGCCGCAAGGCCCTAAAGTGAAAGAGTCTCTGTTACCAAGGAGAGTCAGTATTCAGCACAGCCCTCCGTAATGTCTACACTGAAGTACTTGCAAGGGCAAAAGGTGCCAAAGAACAGTAATGACATGAACATAATCAGGTTCAGGACCGAAGAGTCAACCACCAACTCGGAGAGGCATCACCATGCAAAGTGTTGAGTTCCACAGAAGTACACCACATTCTGTGGTTGGATGCATGGACAACAGTATTACAAGAGCCTTCTGGAATCCAATATAAGCCCATGTCCCTGCAGAGGTCCCTCGTGCACATGCACACTCATCACACCAGCTTGTCTCCACCTCCCACCGCCGGATGACAGATTACTGCCATTGGGTCACCAAACCCACAATGATTTCTCAGGAACTGCATCCCTCACTCACACGTGGAGAGGTGGTGAACCCTGGATATTTATCCTGATATTGTTTCCCACACATTCCTCATCTCACAGGACAGAAGCAAACCTTTAAATCTTCTACTTAATTTTAATATTAAATAATACCAACAGCAGCCACCAGTTTTGTCTATTTTGTCCTAGGTACTTTTATTTTTTTGAAACAGGATCTCGCTCTGTTACCCAGGCTGGAGTGCAGTGGTGCGATCTTGGCTCACTGCAACCTCTGCCTCCCAGGTTCAAGTCATTCTCCTGCCTCAGCCTCCTGAGTAGCTGGGCTTACAGGCACGTGCCACCACATCTGGCTAATTTTTGTATTTTTAGTAGTGACAGGGTTTTCACCATGTTGGCCAGGCTGGTCTCGAACTCCTGACCTCGTGATCCTCCCGTCTCAGCCTCCCAAACTGCTAGGATTATAGGCATGAGCCACTGCACTCAGCCTGTCCCAGGCACTTTATATTCATTGTTTCTAAACTTCACAACCACCTTGCAAAGCGGGCTCTATTCTTCCCATTCTACAAGCAAGGAAACGTCAAGAGAAATTAAGAGGAGAAAAAAAATCATTCATTTTGAAGGATCCAAAATTACTTAAAATATGACTCTTGCCAATCACATATTAAGGTGTCCTTAAATATCAAAGTCACAAAGTGAATGACCATTATAGATCACACAAGTCCACAATACTTTTCCTCTAACTCTGAAATCCAAAAAGCTCTGAAAACTATTTTCCCCCCACTGGACTTAACTTGTTGCTAAGGCCTTAGATGAACTGATACTAGACTATTTATGGTCTTTATTCATCTCACCAGTGTGAATATTCATGTTTCACTACAGAAATGCTCATGCTTTTGATTATAGGGTATTGGTTCACACTCCAATAGAGGTTATCATAATATACGTTATATAAATTTCATCACCCTTTTTTAAAGTGAGTTTTTCAAAACCCCACGCATTTGGCCACGAGAGTTCAGGACAACAGACCGTAGGTTAAATGTCTCATTTGAATTCTCTCAACAATCTATGAGGTTGTCATTACTCTCATTATAGAGATAACAAGTTAAAAATAATTTGGGCCGGGCGTGGTGGCTCACGCCTGTAATCCCAGCACTTCGGGAGGCCGAGGTGAGTGGATTGCTTGAGGTCGGGAGTTTGAGACCAGCCTAGCCGACACGGTGAAACCCTGTCTCTACTAAAAAATACAAAAATTAGCTGGGTGTGGTGGCATGCGCCTCTTGTCCAGTTACTCGGGAGGCTGAGGTAGGAGAATCACTTGAACCCGGGAGGCAGTGGTTGCAGTGAGGCAAGATCATGCTACTGTACTCCAGCCTGGATGACAGAGCAAGACTCTGTAATAATAATAATAATAATTTGAACAAAACTCCATGGTTAGTGAAGTGGCTGTGCTAAAACAAATAGTTGTAATGGGAGCTGTTCATCTTGGTTCCTAGAGGAGCTGGGGTACTCATTTAACTTACTTGTGCCTCGGTTTCCTCACCTGCAAATTGGGGATGATAATAGCAATTAGTATGTAAAAAGCTTATAACAATGCCTGGCACAGAGAGAGTGTGAAATACGTGTTAGATAGTTCTATATTATCATGCATATTCATTCAACAGACGTGCATGGAGGACCTGTTGGCTGCCAGGTATCGAGGGCATGCTATTGAAGAACGCTGTCTTTCAGTATCTTTCTTAAACTCCAAGGAAAAGCTGTGGTTTTGTTTTTGAAAATCTGATCTGTTTTCATCTTAGGGCCCACATAAATTAAGTAACTGGTTGGCTTTTTGTCTTTATCTTGATCTTCAGCAAGAACGGAATCAAATCTGTGGTCTATGAGTAATTATGTAAGTTCCCATTATTTTGTAGCTCAGTACCTTGTCCACTTTGGTCACCATCAGAAAATTTTTATTTCTGTGTTTTCTTGTATTGTCTTAGTATATTCCGTGAAGGCAAGGACCATTTCTGTCTTTCATACTGTCTCCCCTAGCACAAGGAAGGCACTCAATAAACATTTGCTAGAAGAATTAATCAATTAAAGCAGGTATGAATAAGTGAATGAACAAATGGATTCAGTCTAGGTTAAGATTTTGGAAGAAGGGTATTTCTGGTGATAATTCCAGGAAGTGGCAGTAGCAGCAGCTTGATGGAAAGGAGGCAACAGTCAGTGAGACTGAAACCAGGGAGTGTGTAGGTCAAGATTTGGTACTGGTCTTCCTCTTGGGGTTTCAGGTTTTTCAAATGATGATTGGACGTAGGATGAAAGTGATAGTAAGTCAATGTCAAAATTGTCAGTAATAATGGATCCACAGAAAACAGCAACCAGGAAAGACAGAGGGCTACATCAGCCTCATAGGAAAGGAGGTCTAATATGAAGAGTAAGGTAGTTTGAAGCAATAAAGAGGAGATTTCTGCCTATGGTCCCCATGCCCTGTATTTTTACACATGCCCTGTGCAGTTACACAGGGCCTGGGAAAAGAAGATCTGAAGGAGAATCGCTGCTGTCATGGAAAAGTTTCAATAAATGCAAGAAGGAGACAGTGGAGGCTTTGGTGCATAGGGTGAGGATATAAGGAAATTCATTTCCTTGTAGTATGAGGGGGGTCAAGGAAAAAATGTAGAAGAAAGAGCAAAGTGGAAGAATGATTCATTTGGGATATTGCAGAGCAAGACAGGGACAAGAGTCCAGGAGGAGACAGGACTCATTAGGGTTTGCATTTAGAGTGGTGTCCATGGGTAAGAGGAACCCGAGAATCCTGCCAGCCACCCCCTGGAGTAGTGTATTCATTCTGGGTTCCCATTAATCTTTAGAAAATGTATCTGGGTCCCCAGTAATCCATAAAAGGGTTATTGACACCCTACACAGCGCAAACCTGGAGTGAAATCAACCAGGGCTGAAAACGGGCCATCTGCAGATGTTTAACTTGGATTTACAAAAATAGAATTAGTGGAATCACGATCATTGTGCTCTAATTATAAAAAGACTTATGAGAAAGTACACTTTATTCCTCATCGCTCTAGAAGTTTCTAACTCAACATTAAGCTCATGGGCAAGGACTAGTCCATTTAAGCCTTCATGCTCATATCTAATTCATTCTCATTTTCTTTGTTTCTCTCCCTTCTCTGCTGTCTCCAACTCCCAGTGGGTTCTCGTGCATAAAAGTCTTTTCTAGTCTATTCCATTTTGGAGCATAGGAAGAGGATGGACAATTTTTAAATTTTATTAATTTGTAAGATTCCATGATTCTCTTAATTTCTTACAGGTTTTTTGGCACAGAATACCCCCAATTTTTGCACTTACAAAAGCCAATTTGTGTGTAAAACACTATGATTATGCTCTCTGGACCATGGAACAGGGAAAGCCTGAATTGAAGCATCTGTTCCCATTTAATGAGACACCAGAGTGAAGTTTCTAATAGATCAGGTCTATTCAAGAAGTGACTTAAACTTAACTCAAAGATTCCCGATTGAAGCATATAGTAGAATAAGCCTAAATTCTTTGGGAAAAGCCTAAATTTACCTTTCCTTAGCCTAACAAGGTCCTGGAGTTGAGGGCATAGTGAATTAGGTCTACTCAATCACTCCACAATCCCATTTTACAAAGCAGTGCCCCAAAGAAAAGCTGTCTTTCTTTTTTCCCAATTGATGAATCCTTTGATAGCTAACTTTAAAGTACTTTTCCTATTTGATATGATTTCTTCCAATCCTGTCCCATGGCAACTGCACAGTCAGGAGGTAAAAAGAAGCAAATGTCAATGTTGAATTGATCTATAAACTGCACCTTAAGAAATACTTCTCTACCACAGAAATCTATCCACTTAGGCAAGATTAGACACAAGGAAATTTCATTTTTATCACTGAGTAATAGCTGTTGCTTGGATACATTACAACTTTACTTTATCTATTACCCTAAGCTCTCTAGCTCACTAAAAATTGAAATACTTTTGGCCCAGTATCTATTTCAGGAAAGATGAAGTAGATATACTTTTACCTATTTCCCCCACCAAGTACAACTAAAAATCTGGATATTGTAAAAAAAAAACAAACATAAAGTGACTCTGAAAGGTAGAGAAAAAGAAGAGGACTACCTAAGGATCTGAAGACCGGTGGCTCAACACAGTGGTGCATTCCCTGGCTTTTCTTTTTGTCTTCATCCTAGACTGGGTACTGGAAAAGCCAGCAAAGCAGAAACTCCAGGCGGTGCAGGCAAATAAAGGACCTAAGAAAGTCCTGCTCTGTCTAATTCAAAGGGTCAGAAAAGGAAAGCCTAATAAGACAGAAAATGTTTAGACAACAAATGATCTATGTCAGTCAAGACCATGGATAACAGCATGGCCCAAGTCTACCTCTTACAGCAAAGGCCAAGTGAAGAGCCTGGGGTTCCACCTTTATCAGACTGTAAGAAAGCACTGCAACCCACCTGCTGGGGTGGCCTCAGAGAAGGCCTGACAGAGAGTCAGATGCTCACTACCTCATGGCAAAAATGAAGTCACTCCCCGAACTGTGATGTCAGTAGAGCCCACAGACAAACCAAGGACTCCCCCATCACACTGTTCAGCTGGTATCAGCAGAGGCATAGGTGGAGCATGAACTCCCACTACCCTCCAGAAATAATGAGGCCTCCTTTGCCTGACCCTCCAGGCATCAACGAAGGCCTATGGGAAAACCTGCCATTTCAATTCCTCACCAACCTGGAGAAGGAACACATACCTCATCTTATCAATATGGTGGCAGAGAAGGCCTTCTAAAATATAAGATTTAGGCCAGGGGCAGTGGCTCACATCTGTAATCCTAGCACTTTGGGAGGCCGAGGCAGGCAGATCACTTGAGGTCAGGAGTTCAAGATCAGCCTGGCCAACAAGGCAAAACCCCATATCTACTAAAAATAAAAAAATTAGCTGGGTGTGGTAGTGCACTCCTGTAATCACAACTACTCAGGAGGCTGAGGCAGAAGAACTGCTTGAACTCGGGAGGTGGAGGTTGCAGTGAACTGAGATTGCACTACTGCACTCCAGCCTGGGTGACAGACAAGACTCTGTCTCAAATAAATAAATCAATAATTTAAATAAGATCCAGAGTCTCATAATAACCACAATGTCTACATTTTAACTGAAAATGATTTGTCATACCAAGAATGGGGAAGATCTCATCTTAAATGAGAAAAGACAATTTAAAAATGCCAGTATCAAGGTGATGGAGATGTATGAATTATCTGACAAAGATATGAAAGCCACCATCATAAAAATATTTCAACAAGCATATGAACATGTTTGAAATAAATGAAAAAAATAGAAAGTCTCAGCAAAGAAACAAGATAGGAAAGAAAAACCAAACAGAAATTTTGGAACTAAAAATCGTAAGTGAAATTAAAAACTCACTGAATGAAATTAACAGAAGAATAGGACAGAAGAAAAAGAAATGAACTTGAAGATGGAACAACAGAATTGGCTCAATCTGAACAACCTAGAGAAAAAAGTAACTGAAAAAAACAATGAACGCAGCCTCAAGGACCTGTGAGATTGTAACAAAAGTGCTAATATCCACCACTCTGAAGCTAATAGAAGTGGCTGACCCTTATCTTCCAGACATGTCACTTTTTTTGTCAAACTGAAAATGAAATAAGAAGTTTACTAGTTGGCCTCATATTTAATTTTTAATTGTTTTCATTAGCAATAACTTATACCACTTCAAAATCGGCAGTCATTTGTGATCAGCAAAGGGAGGCTCAGACAGATGACATAACTTTGCCAGGACATGATTGTTCAGAGGCAAGACATCAGTTAGGAGCCCAGTGTTCCTAAACTTAGTTCACTGCTCTTTGCATTAAACACATTTCTTTTCCCACAGTCAACTAATACTAGTAAATCACTGTATTTCTGGTAACTCTGCATTAGAAGAATATCTTGAAAAAGTATTTAAAGAAATCTGGTGTGACCACTTTTACTAACATTCCTAGTAACCGTCAGTGTAAACATCTTGGGACCCTAACAGTAAGAATGGCATTAATTGGCCGGGCGCGGTGGCTCAAGCCTGTAATCCCAGCACTTTGGGAGGCCGAGACGGGCGGATCACGAGGTCAGGAGATCGAGACCATCCTGGCGAACACGGTGAAACCCCGTCTCTACTAAAAAAATATAAAAAACTAGCCGGGCGAGGTGGCGGGCGCCTGTAGTCCCAGCTACACAGGAGGCTGAGGCAGGAGAACGGCGTAAACCTGGGAGGCGGAGCTTGCAGTGAGCTGAGATCCGGCCACTGCGCTCCAGCCCCGGCAACAGAGCGAGACTCCGTCTCAAAAAAAAAAAAAAAAAAAAAAAAAAAAAAAAAAAAAAAAGAATGGCATTAATTTGCATGCTCAGTAGCCCACCGTGTGAGGGTGGCTTTACGGAACTTGTCATGCTGACCAGAAACATACCGAAGTAATTGTGCTCTTCCGTGTGAAATAGATGGTCTTGTTTTTTCAAGTTTTCCTGTGCGTTTGTCCTCTTGGATTTCTTTTGCTGAGCCTTTGCTTCTAAAAAATATGTACAAATATATTAGCTTTATCGCTTTTTGCTAATTAATAAAAAATAAAAGATGGCAACGTAGATATATACTCCATTATTTCCATGTGCTCAAATGATGTGTGTTCCTGACAGATGTGTGATTCTGACACTTGGAGTTGTCTCTTTCACTCTTTCAGCACAGCCCTATGTTTTATATATCGAAGAAACTTTCTGTCCAGCACCTAGGAACAGGTCTCCACAGGCTGCCACTGTTGGTGTGAATCCTGCACCCAATGCCTTCTACTCTAGGTACGTATCACCCCCAATTATAGTTGTCTATTTTCTTATCTTCCCTACTCAACATTGCAACAGGGCCTGTGCCTGGTTTTCCAGGTATTCGCAGACTTTGCATAGTCCTTGGCATTCTGTGTCCTCCCTTCAATACCTGCTAAGGAATCTCATGCTTGAAAGAGTAAGCATATGGAAAAAGCAGTATTTTAAAACTCACTTGCCGGTTAACAGAGTTGCCCATGCATTTTTCATTTTCACATTGACTCTTTCAAACAGAGGCACAAAAGTCAAGCACCCCAAAATTGATGAGAATCAGAGGAGCTAGTGTCTCCCCTCTCCATAGGACTCCGTTCTTCAAACGGCTCTCTGGGTTTGCTTCCAAAACACAGTCACCCTGTGGTTCTCAGAATCCCTGTAGGAGAAGGTGCCCGTGTGATCAACCAGGAGCCGTTCTTAACCCAAAACTGGGACAACATAGAGTATCACTTATAGGCCGCGACTTGTAAACTATTTGTTAAATTTTAAAAAGTGGGCAGGGTGCAGTGGCTCACACCTGTAATCCCAGCACTTTGGGAGGCCAAAGTGGGCGGATTACTTGAGCTCAGGAGTTCGAGACTAGCCTGGCCAACATGGCAAAACCCCATCTCTACTAAAAATATAAAAATTAACCAGGCATGGTGTCACACACCTGTAATCCCAGCTACTCGGGAGGCTGAGGCAAGGGAATCGCTTGAACCCGGGAGTTGGAGGTTGCAGTGAGTCAAGTTTGTGCCATTGCAGCCTGGGCGACAGCAAGACTCTGCCTCAAAAAAGAAAGGAAAGAAGGAAGGAAGGAAGGAAGGAAGGAAGGAAGGAAGGAAGGAAGGAAGGAAGGAAGGAAGGAAGGAAGGAAGGAGGGAGGGAGGGAGGGAGGGAGGGAGGGAGGGAGGGAGGGAGGGAGGGGGGAGGGGGGAGGGAGGGAGGGAGGGAAGAAGGGAAGGAAGGAAGGAAGGAAGGAAGGAAGGAAGGAAGGAAGGAAGGAAGGAAGCTAGCTAGCTCTAGGTGTTTCAGACTGCCCCAGCATTTAAGTAGCATTGGCCCTCGATTTTTGCTTTGATGCCTGTTTATAGAGGGTCCTAAACGGCACTGTTTTGTGTATTTCGTCCATTCATCAAGCCGGTGTCCACTTTATATAGGCCCATTCATATTTTTGAGACTCTAGCCTTTTCATAGTATTAAAGTTCTGTTAAAAGAGAAGACATTATCTCTATGACAGTTTCCCTGATTAACTCCATACAATTTTCACCATTCCACATTCTCCTAGTGCTTACTTAACCAGGTCTCTACCATGATTTTTACATTTCCCCTATGACTTTTCCAAGTGTTTTATCATCTTTTCTGCATATTATTTGTCCTGACTCACCAACTATATGAAAGTGAATTGTTCTTCTCTTCCCTTCATGGTGCTACACACACAAACTCTATCAAATCTTTCCACTTGGAATACAAAGAGGAGCAGAAAGGAATCAACCTGTGCCTTGGAGGGACTTGTAAATATCTCCTCAGTATTTTTCTATTATAAAATAAAGTTCTGGCCAGACGCAGTGACTCATGCCTGTAATCCCAGCATTTTGGGAGGCTGAGGTGGGCAGATCACTTGAGGTCAGGAGTTTGAGACCAGTCTGGCCAACATGGTGTAACCCTGTCTCTACTAAAATTACAAAAAAAAAAAAAAAAAAAAAAAATTAGCCAGGTGTGGTGGCACATGCCTGTAATCCCAGTTACTCAGGAGGCTGAGGCAGGAGAATCACTTGAACTCAGGAGGCGGAGGTTGCAGTGAGCCGAGATTGCACCACTGCACTCCTGTCTGGGCAACAGAGCAAGACTCCATCTCAAAAAAAATAATTAATTAATTTAATTCAATTAAATAAAGTTCTGTGAAAAATTAGGTGAATATGGTTACTAAAGATGCATCTGAAAACAAATGCAAATGTCTACATACTCTTTGTAATTAACAGTGGTCCTCCAGTTTAAGCTTGGTTCCCATCTCTTGGTCATTTGATTCCTCCCAAAATTAATTTGGTTCTTCTCCAGTGACCTCTTGTCTGAACCAGAAATGTCTTTGCGGAAGGCAGCTGCTTCTTCCTTCTTGGGGGTTCTGCCCAGCTGATCATTATCCTTTTGCTGGTCTTCATTGATGCTAATCCCCTTTATTGAAAAAATGAGAATAATTTTTAATGATATCTGAATTATCTAGTGTTCTCTGAAACATTATGCCAGTGGTAAATTCAGGAAAGGAAGTCTCAGGTGCATCTAACTCGTGGTCCTTAGTAACAGCTAAATAAGGGCAGTGTCAAGACTAAGGCTTCTGTTGGAGTTAGGTGGACAGTAACGTGATGTTTTTAAATTCACTCTCTGTTGCAGCACACACAGATACAACACCAGGGCTGGACCTGCTCATTCCTCACCACCACCAAAAAATTCAACTAAAACCCTCTATTGACTAAAATACATCATATTTAAATTGCTTGAACCAAAGATAAAGGGAACATCTTGAAGGTAGACAGGTATGATATATTAAACACAGAGGAATGAACATAAGAATTTTAAGAGGCCTCTCATCAGAAACACTGCACACCAGAGAAAAAGAGAGTAACATATTTAAAGCACTAAAAAGGAAAAAACAAAAAACCATGTCAACCCAAAATTCTATACTAAGAATAAAACAAAAATCTTTCAAAAATGAAAGCAAAATAAAAACTTTCACAGATGAACAAAAACAGATAATTAACCAGAAGACCTGTGCTAGAAATGTTAAATAAAATTATTCAGTCAGGAATAAAATCATGCCAGACAGAAACATGAATCTATGCAAAAAAATTGAAAGCTACAGAAATGGTAAAAATAAATATGCAAGACTTTGTGTATTATTTTTAATCATTCTCACATATAATTGACTATCTAAAGCAAAAATAGTAACAACATTTTGAGGGGTTTATGACATGTAGAAATAAAATGTGTGACGACAATAACACAAAGTATAGGGAGGGGTATTCAAGGTATATTGTTGTAAGTTTCTTAAACTATTTGTGAATTTTAGAATCTTACTTAAAGGAGACATGACAAATTCGAGAGATATATATAAGCCAGAGGGCAGCTAAGAAACTTTTAATAAGAAATATACCTAGTAAAGCAATAGCACAAATAAAATGGAATCATTTTAAAAGGCTCAATTCAAAAGGGGTGGAGAAAGGAAAAAAAATCACAAAGAACTGATGAAACAAATAGAAAACAAGTAGCAAGACAGTAAATTTAGATTTAACTATATTAGTAGTTACATCAAATGAAAGGGTTTACACACATCAATTGAATGAGAAATCATCAAATTGGACGAAAAAAGAGACTTAACTATTTGTGGCCTAAAGAAACTATTTTATATGTAAAGATACAAATACATCAGAAGTAAAAGGCTGGAGAAGAATAGTTTATGCAAACAATAATCAAAAGAAAGCAGGAATGGCCATATTAAAAACAGACAATATCGACTCCACAGCAATAAATAAATTCTAAATAAATATTATTATTTACTGGGACAAAGAGGAGCACACATACTAATAAAGAATCAATTAGCACACAGTCGTAATTGTGTATTCACCAAGCAACAGAACTTTATTATATATGAAGGAAACACAGAGCTAAAAGGAAACGTAGATAAATCCATAATTGGTGGACTTCGAAACTCTCTCAGTAATCAATAAAATGAGCAGAAAAAACATCAGTAATGATATAGAAGACCTGAGCAACACAATCAGACAAGTTGGCTTCATTGACATTTAAAAGACACACCTCTCAATAACACCAGAATATAGACTCCTCAAATGTACAAGGAAAAAAAATCACCAAAATAGATCATATTCTGGGCCATAAAATGAACATTAACAAGTTTAAAGTAACTAAAATCATATAAAATATCTTAAAACATTGGAATTGAACTAGAAATTGGTAAAAGATCTACAGAAACTCCTCATATATATTGAATAAAAACATCACGTATCAAAATCTGTGGAACATAGTCTACACAATGCTCATAAAGAAATTTGCAGCATGAATTCTTATGGTCAAAAATGATAAATAAATAAATAGGTTAGACAGGCAGATCACTTGAAGCCAGGAGTTCAAGACCAGCCTGGCCAACATGGCAAAACCCCATCTGTGCCAAAAATAAAATAATTTATTTTGGGTTCAGGGGTACAGGTGCAGGTTTGTTATATAGATCATGTCACAGGGGTTTGCTGTACAGATGATTTAATCATTCAGGTACTAAGCCTAGTACCCAATAGTTATTTGTTCTGATCTTCTCCCTCTTCCCACCCTCCACCCTCAAGTAGGCCCCAGGGTCTATTGTTCCCCTTTGTGTTCATTTGTTCTCATCATTTAGCTCCCATTTATAAGTGAAAACAGGGGGTAATTGGTTTTCTTCTTAAAAAGGACAGGATCACATTCTTTTTTATGGCTTTGTAGTATTCCATGGCATATATGTACCACATTTTCTTTATCCAGTCTACCACTGATGACTATTTAGGTTGATCTGATGTCTTTGCTACTGTGAATAGTGCTGCAATGAACATGTGTGTGCATGTGATGATTTATATTTCTCTGGGTATATACCCAGTAATACAGTTGCTGGATTAAATGGTAGTTCTGTTTTTAGCTCCTTGAGGAATTGCCACACTGTTTTCCACAATGATTGAATTAATTTACACACCCACCAACAGTGTATAAGCATTCCCCTTTTTCTGCAACTTCACCAGGATTTGTTATATTTTGACTTTTTAATAACACCCATTCTGACTGGTGTGAGATGATATCTCACTGTGGTTTTGATTTGTGTTTCTCTAATAATCAGTGATATTAAGCTTTTTTCACATGCTTGTTGGCCACATGTATGTCTTCTTTTGAAAAGTATCTGTTCATGTCCTTTGACCACTTTTTAATGGGTTGTTTGTTTTTTTCTTGTAAATCCATTCTTTATGGATGCTGGATATTAAACCTTTGTCAGATGCATCGTTTGCAAATATTTTCTCCCATTTGTAGGTTGTCTGTTTATTCTGTTGATGGTTTGCTGTGCAGAAGCTCTGAGGTTTAATTACATCCCACTTGTCAATTTCTGCTTTTGTTGCAATTGCTTTTGGCATCTTCATCATGAAATCTTTGCCAGTTCCTATGTCAAAAATGGTATTGCCTAGGTTGTCTTCCAGGGTTTTTATAGTTTTGAGTTTTACATTTAAGTCTTTTATCCCTCTTGAGTTGATTTTTGTATATGGTACAAGAAAGGGGTCCAGTTTCAATCTTCTGCATATGGCTAGCCAGTTATCCCAGCACCATTTATTGAATAGGGAGTCCTTTCCCCATTGTTTGTTTTTGTCAGCTTTGTTGTAGATCAGATGGTTGTAGGTGTGCAGCCTTGTTTCTGGGCTCTCTATTCTGTTCCATTGGTCTATGTGTCTGCTTTTTATGGCAGTACCGTGTCATTTTGGTTACTGTAGCCCTGTGGTATAGTTTGAAGTTGGGTAGTGTGATACCTCCAGTTTTGTTTTTTGGTTTTTTTCCTTCTTCTTTTTTTTTCTTAGGATTGTCTTGGCTATTCTTTTCTGGTTCCATATGAATTTTAAAATATTTTTTTCTAGTTCTGTGAAGAATGTTGCTGGTAATTTGATAGGAATAGCATTGAATCTATAAATTGCTTTGGGCAGTATGGCCATTTGAATGATATTTACTCTTTCAATCCATGAGCATAGGAAGTTTTTCCATTTGTTTGTGTCATCTCTGATTTCGCTATAGTGTTTTGTAATTCTCATTGTAGAGCTCTTTCACTTTTCTAGTTAGCTCTATTCCTGGGTATTTTATTCTTTTTGTGATAACTGTGAATGGGATTGCATTCCTGATTTGGCTCTTGGCTTGGCTGTTGTTGGTGTACAGGAATTCTGGTGATTTTTATACACTGATACATTGATTTTGTATCCTGAAACGCTGCTGAAGTTGTTTATCCGCTAAAGCAGGTTTTGGGCTGAGGATCCCTTGTTTAATATGCTCTGAGTAAAACATTATTCACTATTGAATTCATCAAAATTTCTTCAAATGCAAATATGCCTAGATTAAATTAAATGTATCATGACATTTTTTAGAAACTGGAGAAATAAGAGTAAATAAACCCAAAATAAAACCACATAAACATCAAAGTAAAGTAGAAAAGATAAAAATTAAACCTAAAGCTAGTTCCTTGAGAAAATTTAGTAAATCTATAGTCCTATCGTTATAGGTAGATCAAATTAAAAAACCACAAATGACCAATATTAGGAATGAGAGAGGTAACAATGACTAAAAATTCTACAGATATTAAAAAGTCAGTAAGAGAATACTATGAAAAAAGTTTATGCCAATAAATCTGGCAACTTACACCAAATGAACAAATTCCCTTAAGGACAATCTAATCTACCAAAGCTCCCTCAGAAAGAAATAGACAACCGGTATAGTGTCATAACTATCAAATAAATTGAATTTGTAGTTAAAATATTTCCCATAAAGAATATTCCAGGCCCAGATGCCTTTCACCAAACATTTCTACCAAACATTTAATAAACCTACCAAACATTTAATAAACAAACAATATTAATTCTATACAAACTCTTCCAAAAAATTGAAGATAAAACTTTCCACATCATTCTATAGTGTCAATATTACTTCAATACCAAAACCAGACAAAGTTACTAAAGAAAACAAAGCTACACACTAATAACTTTATGAATATAGGTGCCAAACTTAACAAAATCTTAGCAGATTAAATCTGATAATGTATATAAAAGATTCAAGTGGGGTTTGTCTCAGAAATGTAAGGTCGGTTTGTCACTTGAAAAATTAATCAATGTAATTAATCACATTAACAAACTAAAAGAGAGGAAAAAAACACATGATTCTCTCCACAGTACACAAAGAAACATTTGATAAAATCCAGCATTCATTCCTAATAAAAGTTCTCAATGACTCAGAATAGAAGCTTTAACCTTGTAAATGGTTAGCATCAAACTTAACTGAAAGATTTCCCTGCAATATCAGGAAGAAGACCATTTCTATTCAATGTTTTACTGGTGATTCCAGCTAGTGCATTACGGAAATAAAAAGAAATAAAAAACTGTTGAGATTGGGAAGGAAGAGTTGAGATTAGGAAGGAAGAAGTAAAAATGATCTTTATTCACTGACAATATCTACATAGAAAACCCTCTGGAATGTACAAACAAGATACTAGAACTAATAAGGGAGTTTAGCAAAATTTTAGGATATAAAATCAGTATACAAAAATCAAGTATATATTTATACAATAGGAAAAAATGACTAGAAATAGAAAAGCTAAAACTCATTAACAATAGACCCAAAATATGAAACACAGATAAGTTTCAAAAGAGATATATAAGACCTGTATATTGAAAGCTATAAAACACTGGTGAGAGAAATTAAGACCTAAATAAATGGAGAGATATACTATGTTCATGGATTAGAAAACTCAATATTGTTAAGATGCCCATTTTTCCTAAATTCATCTATAAATTCAAGGCAAAAATTCCGTTAGACCTTTTTTTAAGAAATTGACATGCTGGCTCTAATATTCTTATGGACATGCAAAAGACCCATAATAGCCAAAAAACTTTTTTAAAGAACACTATTGGAGGATTCAAACTAAACAACTTCAAGACTTATCATAAAGCTAGAGTAATCAAGACAGTGTGGTATTGGTGTAAAGATAGAGAAATCAAAGTTACAATATGAAGTGTTCAGAAATACATTCACAGACAAATGGGCTACTAATTTTTGACGAAGTTATAAAAGTAATTCAGTGGCAAAACAATAGGTTTATTTTTGACAAATGATGCTGGAACAACTAGATAAGCAAAAGAAAAAAATGAACTTTGATCCATACCTCATATACACAAACCAAATTAAAGTGGATCATAGACATAGATTGGAATGGTAAAATTGAAAAATCTCTAGAAGAAAACATTGGAGAAATTCTTCATTATACTGGGTTTGGAAAAGCATTATAAGATAAAACACTGTAAGGAAAAAATAAGCTGGACTTTATCAAAATTGAAGACACTTGCTCTTTGAAAGACACTGTTTGGAGAATAAAAATACAAGATCTGGCAGGGCGCAGTGGCTCACGCCTGTAATCTCAGCACTTTGGGAAGCCAAGTTGAGCGGATCACGAGGTAAGGTGATCGAGACCATCCTGGCTAACACGGTGAAACCCCGTCTCTACTAAAAATACAAAAAAAAAAAAAAAAAAAAAAAATTAACTGGGCGCAGTGGCGGACGCCTGTAGTCCCAGCTACTTGGAAGGCTGAGGCAGAAGAATGGTGTGAATCTGGGAGGCAGAGCTTGCAACAAACCAAGATCGCACCACTACACTCCAGCCTGGGCGACAGAGCAAGACTTTGTCTCAAAAATAAATAAATAAATAAAAAATACAAGACCCAGATTGGGACGAAATATTTACACTTCATATATCTAACAGAATATATAAGCCAAGAACATATATAAAGATCTGTTGCAACTCAATAAAAAACTGAATAGCCCAATGCACAGAGTCTGAATAGACACTTTACCACATAAGATAATGTGAATGGCCAATAAGCACATGAAAAGATGCATTCAAGAAATGCAAATTAAAACCAAAGGAGATACCAGTACACACCTATCAGAATGCCTGTAGTTAAAGGACTGACCATAATGGTTAGTGATGAGTATGTGGAAGAACTGGGACTCTCATACATTGCCTACACCAATGTAAAATATTACAACCACTATGGAGAGCAGTTTACCAGTTGCTTAAAAAGTTAAACATACAACTACCATATGACCTTACCACTTCATTCTTAGGTTTTTAACCAAGGCACAATGAGACTATATGATCATACAAATCTTTGTACAAAAATGTTCTTAGTAGTCTTATTTGTAATAGCCCAAAACCTGAAATAACCACACATCCATTAACAGGTAAGTGGATAAACAAATTGTGGCATATCCATAAAATGGAATAATACACATCCATAAAAGCAATAAATTAATGATAGATGCAAAAGCATAGATGAATCTCAAAAAGAAACAAAAATCTGCACAAACCATACCACAAAAATTACAGAACACCAAGGAAGATCCTAAAGGCCTCCGAAGAGGAGAAAAAGCCAAAACAAAGAGTTTGCGTGGAAATATAAGCCTTTGAAATGCTAACTAAAAATTAATTTCAAACCATTACTCTACAAACAACTGAGAGAAAATAATAAAGGTATTCTCTAACACCCAAATCCTCAATTTTTCCCTCCAATGTGCATCTTTTACTCAGGAGGGTCTACCAAATGATGGGTGCACCAAGAAAAGGAAAACTGGAGCCGGGATGGTGGCTCACACCTGTAATCCCAGCACTTTGGGAGGCTGAGACAGGTGGAACACCTGAGGTTAGGAGTTTGAGACCAGCTTGGCCAACATGGCAAAACCCCATCTCTACTAAAAATACAAAAATTAGCCGGCTGTGGTGGTGTGCACCTAGAATCCCAGCTACTAGGGAGGTTGAGGCAGAAGAATCCCATGAACTCGGGAAGCGGAGGTTGCAGTGAGCCAAGATCGCACCACTGCACTCCAGCCTGGGTGACAGAGCAAGACTCCATCTCAAAAAAAGAAAAGAAAAGGAAAACTGAATAGAAGGCAACTTCCTCAACATGCTAAAGGCCATATAGGAAAATCCCACAGCTAACATCAGGCTCAATAGTGAAAGCCTAAAAGTTTTTTAATTAAGATCAGGAGTCAGGCTAGGCATGGTGGCTCACAGCTGTAATCCCAGCATTTTGGAAGGCCGAGGCAGGCAGATTACTTAAGGCCAGGAGTTCGAGAGCAGCCTGGCCAACATGGTGAAAACCCGTCTCTACTAAAAATCTAAAAATTCACAGAGCATGGTAGCAGGTGCCTGTGAACCCAGCTACTCAGGAGCCTAAGGCACAAGAATCACCTGAACCCAGGAGGGGAGGTGAAGGTTGCAGTGAGCCAAAATCACACCACTGCACTCCAGCCTGGGTGACAGAGTGAAACTCCATCTCAAAAAAAAAAAAAAAAAAAAATCAGGAATCAGACAAGGATTCCTGATGTTACCACTCTTATTCAACATAGTCCAGGAAGTCCTAGCCACAGTAATAAGTAAAGAAAAAGAAATTGTAAAAGCGTCTAAATCAGAAAGGAAGAAGTAAAACTATCTGTATGCAGATGGCATGATCTTGTATGCAGAAAAACCTAAGAATACACAAACACAAACACACACACACAGTTAAATGAATTCAGTGAAGTTGCGAAATTCAATCTTGACTTTAACACTCAAAAATTAGATCTGATTTGATCACTCAAAAGTTGCATTGCTACACACTAGCAGTGAATAATCGAAAATAAAATTTAGAAAACAATTTCATTTACAGTAGCATCAAAAATAAAATGTTAATGAGTAAATATAATAAAGAAGAAAAACTTGTACACTGAAAACTTCTAAACATTGCTGAAAGCCATTAAATATACAACTAAATGGAAAGATATCTCCTGTTCATAAACTGGAGGACTTAATATGGTTAAGATGGCAATACTATTTAAAGCAATTCATAAATTCAATGAAATCTCTATCAAAATCCCAATGGCACTTTTTGCAGAAATGTAAAACCAAGCCTAAAATTCATATAGAGTGTCAAGGAAAACCAAATAGCCAAAACAGTATTAAAAAACAGGAACAAAGTTTGAGGACTCATACTTCCTGATGTCAAAACTATTACAACTATAATTACTATAGCATAACAGTTTTATAATTATAATTTATAATTACTATAACATAACAAAACAGTGTGATACTGACATAAAGAAAGACATATAGACCAATGGAATAGAATTAAAAGTCCCCAAGTAAACTCTTCCATCTATGATCAATTGATTTTCAACGAGAATTCTACCCAAAGGAGAAAGAACAGTCTCTTCAATGAATAGTGTTGGGAAAACTGAATATCCACATGCAAAAGAATGAAATTGGAACCTAAATTTCATTAGTCTCCAAATGGACACAAATCAACTCAAAAGAGATCAAGGGCCTAAATTTAAGAGCTAAAACTATACAATCCTTAGAGGAAAAACAGGGGCAAATTTTTCATGACCTTGGATTTGGCAATGATTTCTTAAATATGACTTCAAAAGCACAGGCAACATAAGAAAAAATAGGTAAATTAGGCTTCATCAAAAGTAAAAATGTTTCTGCATCAAAGGACACTATCAAGAAAGTTAAAGGGCAACCTGCATAACAAGAGAAAAAAATTTGCAAACCTTGTATCTGATAAAGGGTTAATACCGGGTATATACAAAAACTACAACAACAAAAAGATTCAACTTAAAATATAAGCTAAGGACTCAAGCAGACATTTCTTCAAAGAAGATATACAAATAACCAACAAATACATGAAAATATGGTCGACATCACTTATCGTTATGGAAATGCAAATCAAATTCCTAATGACACTGACTATTTGTAATTATGTTTGTAAATTATATTTGTAATTATATTTGTAAATATATGATGTTCGTAATTAAACAACAACCTAGAAAATAAGAAGTGTTAACAACGATGTGAAGAAAGTGGAATGTTTGGATAATGCTGGTGAGAATGAAATTGGTGTGGCCCCGTGGAAAACACGTTGGCAGTTCCTCCAAAAGTTAAATACAGAATTGCCATATGACCCAGAAATTCCACTTTTAGGAAAAGATCCAAAAGAATTGAAAATAGGTACTTAACAGATACCTGTACACCAATATTCACAGCAGCATTATTCACCATACCTGAAAGGTGGAAACAACCCAAATGTCCATCAATGGATGAATGCATAAACCAAATGTGGTCTATACCGAAACAAAATATTATTCTACCATAAAAGAATGAAATTATCATACATGCTATAGCATGGATAAGCCTTGAAAACACTATGCTAAGTGAAAGAAGCCAGACACAAAAGGACAAATATTATATCATTCCAGTGACAATAAATATCTAAAATAAGCAACCTGATAGAAATAGCAGATCAGAGTTAACCAGGAAGTCAGGGAAGAAGGAATGGGGAATTACTGCTTAATGGGTGTAGAGTTTAAGTTGGAGAGATGAAAAAGACTTGGAAATTGACAATAGTGATATTTGTACAACATTGTGAATGTAATTAATGGCACTGAACTCTGAACAATGATACTACATTTACGATATTTTTATGTTATGTTATACTGTAAAAAAAAACACACAAAACAGTGTCCAAAAATAGGCAAAGTTACTGTTTTCCTTGTACCATAGAAAGTTGTAGTTTAGTAACATAATGCTATGAAAGCTCAAAAGAAACCATAAAACTTACCTGTTTAGACATTTTTTCTGAAAATTTTGGTGATTTTTCTCTTAAAAATGTGACAAGGTCTTTATAAATTGAACTTTTTCTCTCATAATTAACGTCCCCTTCATCATCTGTTTTGCCCTTTGGGAAAAAACAAGTTTCGTTCTACGATTAACATAAGAACAATGATAAGATCCTAATCAATACATCACAAGCTAAGCACACGTATTGTTTTCATCTCTAAAGGATCTATATGGTAGTCTTCATACATGAAATGTATAGGCAAAATCCTTTCCCCTTAATTTAATGTTATCTATTTTTCCATTCATTCACTCATTCCTTCCTTCGTTCAATTGTTCAATCATTCAGTAAGGCTTTACTGAGTACCTCCTATATACATGTAAGGCACTCTGCTATTCAGCAGAGAAGTGAGAGCTTCCTTCTCTCCGCTCTCCTCTACTCTGAAAATGCATTATGACCTCACGAGCCTTAGTTGACGATGTCATAAAAGTCTTCAAGGTTAGAATTTAACCATGGAAAAGCCTATGTTTCTGCTTGTCACACTCTGTTCTTCTGTGGCATGGTTGCTATAGGCTTATTTTCTAGATGTCTATGTAACAATCTGTCCACACATCCATGTGTCTCTTTCTCTTCTTGTCTCTTTCCTTTCCATATTTTCCTTTTCTTCCCTACTTCTATTGTTCTTTCATAACAGAATATATACATATGTACATACACATCACATAACTGTATGTATATAAATACATATAACTGCAGTGTGTTATATATAACTGTACACAAAAGCATTTCTATACATATGACTAGTGTGTTTTAAATTTTGTTGTAATTATTGAGTAGTTTTATCGTCCTCATCTTTCACTTTTTTAAAACTTAAAGGGTACTTAGATATCTCCATGCCAAATAAGTTATATGTATGTAGATCAATAATAACCTTTGATGGAAATAAAGACTCCCTGCCCCCCTCCAGATGGTCATAGAAAATCATTCCTTCTTTTGTCCCTTTATTCCTAATTAGAGATTTCGTTTTTCTAAAATACCATGACAAACCAAAGCAAAATCTTATTTGTCTACTTCCTCCTTGTAGAAATGAGCTCAGTGTCATGCTAATAAGAAAAGCACCAAAAGGCATGTCAGAAAGATGATTACAGGTAATCAGAAAAGAGGCTCCAGCATTTTGGTACCAACCCAAGCCAACACGTAACAACCCTCCAGGCAGTCCCCTGTGGTGGCTGGGTCCCCATTAAGGACTTGGGTCCTCATTACAGAATTTTGTTTCTGAGTTCCAAATTTACGTTGAAGATACCGAGGGCAGGATGTTGCAGAGGTGAAAGCTAAGCTCCTTCCAGCTGGTTCTGTGAATAGGGATGAGACTAAAAGTGTTTTAATCCAGAACACTGTGTGCTGTTTATCACTCAGCTCAAAGCCCAGTCACCCAGCCTCTACTTTGTGCTACTCACGCGGGAATCTGCAATGTCGTATTTCTCCTTTGCCAGGCTAGGTTAGGCTCCGTCATTAGAATCAGCTAAAGGAAGACTGAAAGGCTGGGAGAGGGAGGAGGGACCTGCTGCTTCCTGTTGGCCCACTCACTGGCCCTGTTAGAGTCACCCCAGCAACGGCCCTTCCTTCCACGCAGTGGCAGTTGCTTCCAGTAGCAACAGTTGGTTCCAGTTTCCAGGTTTGTTTATTTTTCACAGTCCCAGAAACAGGCTCACCACACCCCCTGGGAAATACCACTATCAGCCATCTAGTGCTCCACTTTCACAGGTCCGGGTCCCAGCTCTGCCAGCTCTACAAGGATCCTCTTCCCGAGGTACAAGCATTAACTGGGCAGTGCCCACTCTCCAGAGATCTGCAGCCCTGCCTCATGGAGATGGTCTGAACTCTGTGGGGACCAGCACAGCCTGGAAGTGGACCCGCCCCAGAGGTCTGGGTCCCAGCTTCACGGGGCACTGTCTCCAACCTTCTACATTTAGATAAGCCCCTCTCTTTCCCTTTGTCCCTAAGAGTAATGCACAACTCTTAGGATGCCAGCTGCAGTTAGGACATCTGTATTATCTCAGTGTTCTTTTTTTGACCTTTCTATCCTTTGGTTGCTGTGTAACAAATCAGTGAAGTGATTATGTTAAAGACATTTATAAAGTGGAATGGGTCACTTTGAAGCCCATTTCTTATCAGATTGGCTTAATGACCTGCAGTGGAGAATAAGAGAGCTTATTCTGAAGCTGTTTTGGATTTGCCCAGCAAGCATATATCAAAGGAATCTGCTTCTATCCTACAGAACGGTAATTCATTCTCTGTGGTCATTGGGACACACCCTTGAGACATCTACAGCTAAAAACCAAAGTCCACTGGTTTTAGTTACGTTTTTTAAAATGTACTTACACCATTTAAATATACTCCTCCTGCACTGCAAGTAATGCACAGAGTCTCACCATCGTGAGGTTTCACCAGCACATAACAAATTTCCCCGTGAGTTTGTCTCCACGGTGGGGCTCGACATCCATTTGAAAATTCATAATCTGAAACCAATCGTCAAGCAATTAACAGTTCTTTAACCTAGAGTTTGGTAAAAAGTGTGGGCTTCCACAAAATAAATATTGTGGAAATGTTAAGCTTTCCCCTTCTTAAACCTTCTCTTGTATTGTAGACATTGAAAGCATTTTGCAAATGTAATTATGAAAATGTAAATAACATAAAATGAGCCTCAGAAAACATCAGACCTGAAGTATATTCAATAGATTCCAAGACTGTTGGGTCTCCTTTTCCTGAGAAATGTTTGAGCAGTTCTATATCCTTCTTCACTGCCACGGGATTTAAACTTATTTCTCTGAAATAAATGTTTAAAATTTCAGCTTAAATACTTTAAACAGAATCTAGGAAACACATGAACACATTTCATTGTATCAAGAGAAATATCTTTTTTGTAATTAAAATTGCAGTTAATTTTAGCCATGCCATAATTTTATAACAGCACTGTCAACACATCAAGTAATCAGTGATTCATGTTTAATGCAACATTAAACATACTCCATTAAATATTCACTTTATTTCATGCTGATAATATTCTAATACTAAAAATATTAGAAAATGAACATGCTTTGGACTATACAAACTCTACATGATATCTGCATTATAATTTAATAATTTGTGCACTAGTCTTGAGAGCCTTTGAAAATAACAAGGCCACCTAATGTCTTCAGAATTGCATGAAACCTCACCAGAATGTTTTAGCAATGTTAATTTTTAGAACTGGAATAAATGAATCCCAAGAAAATTGTTTGTTCCAATAAAATGTAAAGTTAAATCCATAGCAATAACTTCCATGCTTTATTTTTTGTGTCTTTTTTCCTAAAACTCTGAAAGCAGCTTTGTAACTAATTGTTAAAGCTTCCTTTTTAATTTTTTAATTTTAATATTTTATTATTTATCTATCTATCTATTTTGAGAGACAGTCTTGCTCTGTCACCCAGGCTGGAGTTCAGTGGTGCAATCTTTGCTCAATACGATAGAGGTTCCTTTTTGAAAAAGACTCACAAGGAAATATGTTTTAGAGAATGATTGAGGAGGTGCAGATCCAATTGCTTAAGCAGCATAGCAATCTTCATCTTAATTTCACTTTCAGGATCATCATCTCTGGTAATTTTACCAAGAATATTTAATGCAATTGAGTCTTCTTTCATTGTATTATAATCGGAGCCCAGGATTTTTACTATGGGGTCTCTGTTAGCTGCCAAAAAAAAAAAGGAAGACAAATAAAAATTATCCTCTTGTCTTCTAGCACAAGAAACATTAAGACTAATAAATCCTTCAAAGTCCATTTAAATGTGTTTCTTTCATTAAGCTTTTTCTAAACCACCCAATTAGAATTCATCTCTACGTCTGAGATTCCATTGCTTTTAGGAACTTTCTTCTATCTCATGAGATGCTCTAGTTTCTATTGTAATATCATCTGTATATCTCCCTAATAGCACAAAGACCAAGACAGTCATTCTTTGTTTCTTTTTTAATTGGCTGTGGGGCATTGTTCAGAATGTACATTCAATTAATATATTCAGAATTGATTTGAAGATAGAGAAATAGTGATCTCCTTAAAAGAATCATCACTAGAACTATACGGGCACGTGTGTATGTGTGTGTGTAGCAGGGTTGGGTATTTATAAAGGCTTTCTTTCCAAAATAGCATGCTTTCCTAAGGCTACAGACCCCCTAGCACTCTTTTGCACCTATTCAAACTGCTTAATATTTGTAATGCCATGTGATCTTACAGCTGAAAAACACATCTAGCCATATATGTATGTATAATGCAATTATATATATATTAAAATTATAGTGAAAAACAAATACTAATTCATGATCAAGGCTGATAAAGATGTGAAAATTGAACCTAGAGATGCTGAAAACAGAATTTGGTTAATGTTAAAAACCAATATGGTTGAAAATGAAGGAGAAAGGGGAAAGCCCTTGTTTAGAATGGAGAAATTTGAGAAAGATGAAAGTATATATGCATTGAGATGGGAGTGGAGAGGAAGGCCTGTGAGACTAATTCAGAAAGCTTAACTTAAAAGAAATGAAGAAAAGTACCGTGAAGGCATTAACCTTCCAGTGTGGTCATGGGATATTCCACAGACTTGGGGCTGAGAAAAAAACTTCACTGGGGGAGACGAGCAACGAAAAGGAGACCAAGGAATCAATCATTTATTGAGCATCTCAACTTAACAACCTTATGACTGTCATCACACAGAGATTTATGAAAAGGCAGAGCAGGTGGATTCTGAGGAATGGCATAAACCTGACTACCAAATTGCCATGTACCATGCAACTTGGACATGAAACTAAGGGTTATACCAAAATTCTTGCAGAAATGGCAAAATGCAGCAAGTGATAAGTATTTAGCTAATGGATAAGTATTTAGCTATATAGAAATCTATGTATTATGTCTACCAATTAAGTTGAATTGAATGAACAATCCTTCATCTATTAACTACTTTCTTGAATTCAGCTTTACTCTTCAAGACATGATACCCTCACCTAATAAGGAGTAATAGTCAAGGCATAAAAAGAGGTTGCCATCCTGAGGTTGGCATATTAAAAATAAAATAAAATTTTTAAAAGACCCTCTTCCCATCTCACACAGAAATGGGCAGAATTCAAATACCTTGTGCCAGAAACCCATTGGTCACAGAATTCCAATAAAGCAAAACACATACATTATCACCTATGATTAGATATTTCTACTCATAAGAAACATTTACAACACAATTATAGCAGGCAACCACATTCATTTTTTGCATGTTAGATGATTAGACGATAGTGCAAACATCACATATCTTTAAGAAGAAGAAAAATATTTGTCACAGATTTGAATAATTGTAACTATTCACAGAAGGCTGTGAAGCCCACAGCAGAATATGGCTGAGAAAAGTGGAAAGGGAGATTATTAAAGGCTGTCTCTGCTAAAGAAAGAGCCTACGTTCATTTGAAAGGAAATAGATTGTAATCATTCAATCTATTCCTTGGCAGTAGGTTGAGAGAGAGTGGATTCAGAGGCCGGCCCTTGTCATCTGTCTTCTCTCCTGACGTTGACCTAACAGGCTACAGCCCCCTGTGCTTTCCAGAAGCTGAGAAGGTTCTCTTTCAAACCACATGCTAAAATCAGAAACCTGGAAACTTAGAAACTTACCAGTGGTAAGGTAACAGGCCTTTCATTCTAAAGCAGAAATTTGATAGGAGCATAATATTGCAGCCAAGGAAAATTAATAACATTTTCATGAAGTTGTACATTTGACTTTTTACCTTGTAGATTATAGAATTTTTTTCAAGAGACTCTAACAAATGATCCTCCCATCCTTTCCCCACTTCCCCAGCAAGATTATTTCTAAAAGTTCAAATCACAGACTGGAGCATTAAGATCACCTTCAACACATGCTTGCGCTTCCTTCAACTTCGCAGTTTTGGCAATAAGTAACAAGCGTGACAGCTGCCCAAAGCTCCTAATTTTAATTTGTGGTACAGAGAGAAATAGCAAAGGCTGTCCATTTTTATCAACTTCTTCTGATTTGACTGTTGTTTCACTAAAAATAAAAATAAAAAAATTGAAAGCTTCATGCTACCTGGAGGCCAGTAGAAGTTAAATTTAAGACATGTAGACAGATTATTCCTATATCTCATTATAAAATACAGAAAATATAAATACATCTGGTTAGTAGCTCATCTATTTTCCCACTTTCTTCCACTAAAATCCTCAAACTTACCAGCAACCCTAGTGACCAATAGGATATAACCAAGGAATATATATTTTTTTAGCAATTTCTTGAATTCACAATTGAACTCAGATAGTCACAGTTTTTGTTTTCTAAAATGTGTTGATTTCTGGCATCCTTTTAAAAATCATTGGTTCTGCAAAACCATTCATGTTTTGGGGATTTCTAATGTTATTTTATTTATAAAATTTTTACACCACAGTAATTCATGGTTAGAAGTTTTCTTGGCTACACTGTGTTTATGAATAAAAAAGCTATGAAAAAAAAAAGCAAATTCAAGGCAAACTAGATCCTCTCTGTGAATTCCCTTCCCATGCTAAACTCCTTTATTTGGTTTGCCTTGGGATAATAGGCAGTTTTTCTCAATGGACTCTTCCTGATCAAAAGTTATTGAGTCTCTTAGCTTTGTGCTTCTATCCATTTTAATGATTTTTTTTCAGGTTGGCATTTAAAAAAAATTAAGATGTTTTCATGGAAGTGATTTCTATAGATTTCTATGACTTACAACATTAACTAAACTGTCTAGGTTTTGTATTACAGGAGGCTATCTCTGATGAAACTCCTGACACCTTAACACCTGATTAACACCTGATCTAGCCTTTTTTTTTTTTTTTTTTAGACACAATATCGCTCTGTTACCCAGGTTGGAGTGCAGTGGCATGATCTCGGGTCACTGCAACCTCTGCCTCCGGAGCTCAAGCAATCCTCCCACCTCAGCCTCCAAGTAGCTGGAACTAGAGGTGTGCGCCACTATGCCTCGCTAATTTTTGTATTTTTAGTAGACGCAGGGTTACACCATGTTGGCCAGGCTGGTCTTGAATTCCTGAGCTCAAGGGATCCACACACCTCAGCCTCCCAGAGTACTGGGATTACAGGCGTGAGCCACCACACCTGGCCTAATCTAACATATTTTGAATTGCAATGTAGATACATAGATATAAAATGTTGCTAGTTCATCACAAAAAGTAAATCTGACCGACCCAGATTACTTATTACTGACGATCTCACTAGAATAAAAACAAGAGGATAGGAACTAAGAGAGACAGAATAATGTTCATATCCAAATCCCCAAAACCTATGAACATGTCACCTTACATGGCAAAAGGGACTTTGCATAGAAATTAAGTCAAGGATCCTGAGATGGGGAGACTATTCTGGGTATCTGGAAGGAGCCAAACATAATCACCAGGGTTCTTATAAGAGGAAGACAGGAGGGACAGAGGCAGTGACACGGATATGCTGATGGAAGCAGTGGTCAGAGTGATGTGGGGCCTCGAGCCAAGGAGCCATGAGCCAAGGAGCCATGAGCTATGAATCATGAGCCAAGGAACACAGGGGCCTCTAGAAGCTGGAAAAGCAAAGCATAAATTCTCCTTAAGCCTCCAGAAGGAATGCAACCCTGCTGATACCTTGATTTTAGCCCTGCAGATTCATTTTAGACTTCTGACCTCTAGAACTATCAGAAAATACATTTGTGTGTGTTAAGCCATTAGATTTGTGGCAATGTGTTACAGCAGCAAAA
The DNA here is from genome assembly GCF_043159975.1 of Macaca nemestrina. Lineage (NCBI taxonomy): Eukaryota > Metazoa > Chordata > Mammalia > Primates > Cercopithecidae > Macaca > Macaca nemestrina. The sequence goes on along the minus strand of NC_092133.1, from coordinate 116,079,828 downwards.
GAGGGCTCACAGAAGGACTTGATGAGTCTGATTCTGCTGGGTGCAGATAGGGACTGCCCCTATCTCCAGCACTTCATATAGGAACTGCACATAGAAGACATTTGGTAAACATCTGTGGAATAAATGAATGAATAAAATATTTCTAGACTTGGCAATGACATGCATTGTTGACAAAATGTATATTTTCTCTAAAATTAAGCTTCTGGAATAATGTCCTTAGGACTGAAGAGATTTCTTAAAGGCCTGTTACCTAAAAGTTACTCACATCAAGGGCTGGCCAGTTACACTAAGTGGATGGTGAGAGGGCTAAGTAATAGGCTGACTGAATGCCAAAGATACCAAGCTACTTAACTAGAGAGAGTGAAACTCCTGGTGAGAAAGCAAAGGGTACGGGTGACATTTTCCATTGCTCCTACCAGTTGAAGCCTGTAACTTAACAGAGAAGTAAGAAATAAAATGCCAGCTACATTGACCAGGCATGGTAGCACGTGCTTGTGGTCCCAGCTACTTGGGAGGCTGAGGTGGGAGGATCACTTGAGCCCGGGAGGCGGAGGTTGCAGTGAGCCAACATCACACCACTGCACTCCAACCTGAGTGACAGAGTGAGACTCCATCTCAAAAAATAAAATAAAAATAGATTTAAAAAATAAAAACACCAGCTATCGACAAGATTTTGAAGAGGAAGCTTCAGTTTTTAGGCTCACAGTTTCTAACACCTGAAGAATGAGCTCTTGGAAAGAAAAATGCTCCACCCACCTTGTGAACGTCAGGAAGAATGAGCTATCAAAAACTCCAAGGACCTGATGGAGACATTTTTAAACCAGAGCCATGGAAGGGTGCTAAAAATTCTCTTTATACTCTAAAGCAAGAAAGCAGAAAAATGTCTTTTTTCTTTAATCCCCAGTATCGAGTTTAGTGTCCTTTTTTTTTAAGAGACAAGATCTTGCTCTGTCACCCAGGCTGGAGTGCAGTGGCACAATCATAGCTCCCTGCAGCCTCAAATTCCTGGGCTCAAGGGATCCTTCTCTCTCAGCCTCCCAAGTTGATGGGACTACAGCCACACACCACCACATCTGGCTGTTTATTTATTTATTGGTCTGTTTATTTATTTATTATTTATTTTTTAGAGACAGGGTCTTGCTATGTTGCCCAGGCTAGCCTTGGATTCCTGCATTCGACTCATCCTTCTGTCGCCACCTCCCAAAGTGCTGGGATTACTGGCGTGGGCCACAACACCTGGCCTCATTTAGTGTCTTACTACTTAATAAACGTATGTGTAAATAGTAATATAGAAAATAAGGCTATAGCTAAGAAACTAGCAGTTCTCAGAGACAAAAAATAAAGAGCCACTTATGGCCACTGACCCTACTACTGTGACTTAGAAATTTTACCAAAATTCAATAATTACTGTCTCATAAAACAATATTATTTTATAAGTTGAGTGTAACCTTAGAGATCATGTAAATTCAGCCTTTCATGACATTGATCACAAAGCTAAGGTCCAGAAACGTATGAATTGTGTGTGAATTGTGCATTCTTGCGGGGAAGAGAGCTATTACTCAGGCGATCTGACTTCCTGTCCCAACTCCTACCAGAACATATTTTTATCTCAATGCATATATATCACTGAGATGCAGCGGAGTGAGATTTAAAACTAAAATATGATAATATTATAGCACATTTGATTCAAAATCATACTGTAGTTCTACCAGAGAAGGAAAAAAAATCAGGTCACAACATTTTCACTACGTGATTCTGAGCACTTATCCAATTTATAAATTTCCCAAGCTACATTCAAATGAATCAAAGTGCCTCAGTTCTATGCACCACAGATGGTATTGCCATTGAGTGGCGTCATTTGTTCTTAGTTTACAGCATATTTAGGCTTCATTCTCAGGTGTTTTAGGAAGATTATTAATTTCATCCTGTCTGACAAAAACAAAAGCAATTGCAAATGATAATACAAAGAGACCTACGATTTCCATGAAATGAAAGTAGAGCTATTTGATCCCCAGCCCCCACCCCAAGAGGGAACGTGGAGAGATGATGACAAATGTTAAAACAGGGTGAAAACATTGGAATGATTCTAAGGAAAAGACAATCATGTAACATGAACAGGGCTATGCCCATCTATTCAATCAATAACAATCTGTACAAAAGGACAGAAGGTGGTTGATGAAACATAAAAGCTTTCCAGTGTGTGACTAAAATATCAGTTTCAGTATCAGATGCTCATTAGCCTAATCAGAAAAAGGGTGATCAAACTTTTATTGACTGTTGCCCACAGTGCATTTGGAGTGTGCAACATCAAATGAGAACTAAGGCCACAAATATAACTATATTCCCATCAATGTCTGCAGAGACCAACACAAAAGGGGTAATTTATCTACTTTGGCAGAATTCCAGTGTAGATAAAACTTAACTTGTTTTGGAACAGGAGGCCTGAGAAGTCTACCCACAAGGAGAGCCATCCACCTTTACTTTAAAAGATCCAAGGACATTCCTATTTGGTAGAAACACATCCGGAGACTCCAAGCTCAAATCCTTCAGGATAATCTTCGTCTTACACACAGATGCCCAGACCTGAGTCCCGTCTGGAAGGAAAGTAGCTTCCCCACTTTCAATAAATGTATAAATAGTGGACTAACAGCAGAGAAGTCAAAAGAGTGTGCTTGGTCCAAAGGGCAATGAATGACATCATGGGGACTGTTTTGATAATAAATTCTTTGGGCAATTGAGAATATTTCTGGTTGACATCACTTGTTGTTGTAGCAAACACCGAGTGGCTACAGGTTACTGAACTTTCTTTGGTTTGGGGAGTAGACCAAAGGGTATAGTCAAGATCCGCATGTTAAAGCATCTGATATTGTCCATTATGACCAAAATCTCAGCTGCACCCTTTGCTATCTTCAAGGCAATCTTGGTTTTCCTCAGAGCCAGGCAAGCACAGCTTCCTTCAGATACAATGGCAATACCTCCCTCTACTCTTCCAACATCAAAGATATCATCAATAACGGTCAGACACAAAAAGAATGGATTGAGAAATTAGCCCAAGGAAAAGTTGCACAGTAAACGTGACAGAAGTATAAAAATCAAGGGGTAATTGTTTCAAAATGTAAAAATGTCCTTCTCAGGAGGGAACACTGTGCATAAAGACTGCATGCAGAGCTGGGCACAGCAGCTCAGGTCTGAAATACCAGCAATTCAGGGGGCCAAGGTAGAAGGATCTCTTGAGGCCAAAAGTACAAGACTGGTCAGAGCAACATGGTGAGATCCCGTCTCTACAAAGAATTAGAAAAATTGACCAGGCATGGTATTATGTTCCTATAATCCTAGCTGCTTGAGGGGCTGAGGTGGGAGGATCCATTGAGCCCCGGAGTTTGAGCTGCATTGAGCTATGATCACACCACTGCAGTCCAGCCTGGGCAACAGAGCCAGACCCTGTCTTAAATAAATATATACACAATTGTGTGCTGAGATATAAGAATGGAAACAAAGCAAAAAGAATCTGGACAAGAATAGAGGGGAAATAGTGATAGATTTGAGTGGTATGTGTCACAGCCAACCTAACCAGGGGTCAGATGTGGTCATGTTTGTGCTTGGAGCACAAAATTTGTACAGAGGCAAAGCAATTACAATCATGATATTCTTTTCTGTCATCTGCTTTAAATGCATTTTTATTAAAAAAAAATAATTATTTTTTGAGATGGAGTTTCTCTCTGTTGCCCGGGCTGGAGTTCTGTGGTGCAATCTCGGCTCGCTGCAACCTCCACCTCCCAGATTCAAGCAATTATCCTGCCTCAGCCTCCCTAGTAGCTGGGATTACAGGAATGTGCCACCATGCCCAGCTAATTTTTGTCTTTTCAGTAGAGACGGGATTTCACCACGTTGGCCATCTGGTCTTGAACTCCTGATCTCTGGTGATCTGCCCACCTTGGCCTCTCAAAGTGTTGGGATTACAGGTGTGAGCCATGTGATCAGCCAAGTAGTTAATATGTTTTACATTTGTTTTACATAGAAGACCATATTTCAAAAGTTAGGAAAAAAGCTGAACAATACAGAAATAACAAGCACTTCTGGAGAAAGTTACCACTGGCACAGTTAGAAATAAAATGCACTGTTAAAAAAAAATAAGATTTCAGGCCAGGCTTGGTGGTTCACACCTGTAATTCTAACGCTTTGGGAGGCTAAGGCAGGCGGGTTGCCTGAGCTCAGGAGTTCAAGACCAGCCTGGGCAACACAGTGAAACCCCATCTCTACTAAAATACAAAAAATTAGCCAGGCGTGGTGGCGGGCGCCTATATTCCCAGCTACTTAGGAGGCTGAAGCAGGAGAACCGCTTGAATCTGAGAGGCGGAAGTTGCAGTGAGCCGACACTGCACCACTGCACTCCAGCCTGGGCGAAAGAGCGAGACTCCATCTCCAGAAAAAATAAATAAATAAATATGACTTCAAACAACTCAGAGAGAAGGCCGACCAATAGAAGAATTAAAGAGCTCTTGAAATGCAGTTTAAGAATGGTTTTGCTGCAGTTCTAAAAATGAAATTCTGAATTTATTCTCACAAATAATCCCAAAGGGAGAAAAGGGAAAAGGCATCTAGAGGAAGCTTTGGCTTCCTACGGAACTGTTTTTCATACGATCGGACTTTAAAAGTTCATATCCAAACCAAAGAAGAACAAGGCGGTAGAAAATAGAATGCCTAAAGTGCAAAACAAACTGCGACTGGCAAAAATATGTGTGTGTGTGTGTGTGTTAGCTTGCTTATTGTATAATTATGCTTAATGAAATAATACATTCTTATACAATTATATTTAATTTGTTCACATAATTTATGCATTTTGTGTGTGTGTGTAGGTATTTTTTAGCCATGTTTGAATGAGATAAATGGAGAGTTCACTGTTTGAGACAGAAGTAAATTATTTTTTTTCATCTCAGATTTGAAAGGCTCTCATCTGAGGACAACAGTAATTCTTAAGAATTATCTCCCTTATATTGAGCAAAATCAAAATTCATTATTCATCACCCCTCCCCGCCGCCTCCTGCTTCTATCCCAGGAATTGATCAATTTAAATACCAGAAGAGATATCATCTACATCAGAGGCCACAAAACCAATGGCTCCTGGCATCTGGCAGGTAATACGGAAGTATCCCATATATTTATAGAAATAAAATTCAGAAGAATATGGATGACCTGGGGTGGTGGCTCATGCCTGTAATCCTAGCATTTTAGAAGGCTGAGGCAGGAGGATCACTTGAGGCCAGGAATTTGAGACCACCCTGGGCAACATAGCAAGACCCCATCTCTAACATATATATATACACACATCCACATATGGGTGGAAAGGCGAGGCATAAAGTAGCAATAAGTGTTGGCAGTGTTGTGACTTGGATAATGGATACCTTGTCCAAAGAAATTTACCCACAAAAATTAAAATTGGGTTTAATTTAAAAACTTAAATTTAAAACTTAGAAAGAGAATGTTTTGGCCAAGCTGAACATCCTCAGACTTCAGCTGTGTGTCTCTGGTTCACAATCCCTGGTTTAGAGGGCTTGTGAGGTTCAGAGAGGTTAGGTGACTTACCCCCATACCTAGAACCAACTGATAAACATATGTACAACGAAGATATCAAATCCTAGAAGCATGTAACTGGCTTACCTGACAACATAACCTGATTCAAATGCTGAGGGCTCCAAACTTGTGTTCCACTCAAGTGGTTCCGCAAAAACAAATTTCGCCTCTTGAGGATGTTTATAGATAAAACTCTCCACAAACATAATAATTTCTTTCAATATCGCTTCATTTAGAGGTGTGATTTCGAGGGTTCCAGTTCCATGCCCAGCAGCAGTCCACTGCGTCGATTTTGTCAGAGCCACACCCATGGGATCCGCCAGTGCTCAGACCTGAGCTTAGCACAGGCACTACATCAGAGTAGAAAGAGAAAGAGACAAGAGCATCCACCTTTTCCTTGGAACATTTTTCATTCTCAAGACTTTAAACTAGTACTCCCCACCCCACATTCTGCTTATTAATCTTCAAAGACTGATTTTTCAAAATTATCTAATTGCTCTTTAGTTCAATGAAGTAGTAAACCAGCACTAGGTAAAACTGACTAGTATTTAAGAAATTTCCAGTATTTGCCCTGAAATTAATAACTTCTTTCTAATTTCCCTGGGGCCTAAGAGAGAGGATTCAAACAGATAGGCATAAAACCCAAACAGAAAACTCCAAGAGTGTAAAACAAAGAAGTGGAAGAGGTTAGTATTAAGGGCTTTTGTTCACAGCTCTGTTGGGAGCCAGCAGTTTCAGGGACAAACACTCCTTTGAGCCAGGACATACACTGTTTAGAATTACACTATTAAACTGAATACTGTTACCCCGACTTTCTTATAGTGATAATATCTGCATCTTCACAATGATGACTGAAGAACATGATTCTAATAACTCCAGGTTCCCCAAGTGCCTTCTGAGTTAAAAAAGAAATAGAATAAGAACAGTATTGTGAAATATAATTTTTTTCTGAAAATTGATATAGGACACATTGATCCTATTACCAGAATATCTGGACAATCCAAATACTATTTTCCCTGCCTGTATATCCTGCCCAGAATGACATTTTACTGTAATTCACAACCTTCTTAAGAGTTAATGTGAGAGATGTAGGAATAAGTGAAAGTCTTTCAGACTTTTTATCTGAATTAGTTATCGGAAGAGTCTAGCAGTAAAATTTAAAACAAATTCAAGTGAGACAAATTTCACATTGGCTAAATAGAAATTAGTCTGTAAAAGAAGATCTTTTAAAAAGTAACAATATCTGTAACATTAAATAAAAGCCAAGTTAGAAAGCAAGTTCTGACTTCATAATGAACATTGAAGGCTTTTATGGCAGATAATCTCTACTTGTCTCTTTTCTCATTTGTAATAACACTTACTGATAAAATCTTTCTTCCAGAATATTAGAAGAATGGTTATACAGTTAAATATAGAATAAAATTAGCTTTTTTCTCCCATCATTACTACAAAGGCTTAAAGTACAAAGATTGGACTTGGAGATTTTACATTCTATACTGTATTAAATCTTAGAACTATCTATTAAATTCAATCACAGGAGATCATTGGATCGCAACAGGACAGTACTTCCTGCTGATAAACAGTATAGAAATATTATAGAGATGTGTAGTTATCAACATGATAGGAAAGGGGGCATTATCGGCCTTTAGTGTTGAGGACAGACAATGTAAAATATCCTTCTGTGCAAGACAGTACCGCAAAAGGAAGAATTCTGCTGTAACCTCCAGGCATCTGGTAAGTGAAAAACTTCACATAAGCACTACCTGAGCCTAGAATTTTTCTGCACTTTGCAAAAATTGCGGAGTATTTTGTCACAGTTTTAATACACCCTGAATTTTCCAGAATTGTAGCTATTGTAAATGAAAGGAAGGTTGTACATACTTTGTTTTACATGGAATTTTACCAAGAGCTCAGCATTTTGGAAAATGACACCATTGATGGCAATGTTATTTGAGAAATTTAAGTTGCATGGCATGTCTGTATCAGTCTGCATTTGGGGCTGCTGTGTTCAGTCATTCTGTGTAAGTCAGATGTGGACATCTGACTACTTCCTTATATATTCTAGCGTAGTGGTACTTGAGTGTTTACATGCCGGTATTTTCTTACAATTATTTTCTTTCATTTTATAGTTAGCATGCTACCACTATTTAAAACTATATTCAATATGTAAGATTATAATCTACAATCTTGATTTCAGGATAGCAAAGCAGCATTACAACATATTTGTTTTAAAAACCAAGTACTGGATCAGATAGGGTTGAGAACAACTGATCCAGACATATATACCAAAGTGTTCATGAAATAAAGCATAGAAGTTAGTGTATGAATTTGTTCTGGGCGTTTGTTTTAGTATTCCAGCATTTTGTTTCAACTGCTAACCGATGAGAAATGCTTTAGATTTAAACACATAAATATGTTCTGATGTGTATGTGTGAGACTCTTGAGTTCCCCATTGTTGCATAAAATAAGTGCAAATCAGTGTAAAATAGTGTGAAATAAATGCAAATGGCTTTATCTTACACAGAAAGACTTAGGTGAACAGTTCTGTCTGTCTTTAATCTCAAGCATAACATTTGTTTTGGTAATCTTATAAAGATTGCTTCTTGCACATTTTTAAAGAAAAAATGTGCAATTAAATAGATTATGTAACGCTATGGTAGTCAACATATCATATAGCAACTTCTTGAAGGATCCTTAGCACAGAATTAAGAAATGCAAAATCGTTATTTTCGTCAAGATAAATTTTGACAGAAATGGAACATTTGAATCTATTCAAATCGCATTTCCAAGTCTAGTGAACCGTAGCAGTACACAAGTTTTATTCAAGAAGGTTGGTCAGCTTAAGAAAACTTAGGGTGGCCTATGACAATCCAGAAGGCAAGTTCAATGTCATTAGAAAATAAATAAATAAATGGTGTTCCCGCATGTTCTCACTCATAGGTGGGAACTGAACAATGAGATCACTTGGACTCCGGAAGGGGAACATCACACACCGGGGCCTATCATGGGGAGGGGGGAGGGGGGAGGGGGGAGGGGGGAGGGGGAGGGGGAGGGGGGAGGGGGAGGGGGAGGGGGGAGGGGGGAGGGGGGAGGGGGGAGGGATTGCACTGGGAGTTATACCTGATGTAAATGACGAGTTGATGGGTGCAGCACACCAACATGGCACAAGTATACATATGTAACAAACCTGCACGTTATGCACATGTACCCTACAACTTAAAGTATAATAATAATAAATTTAAAAAAATAAAATAAAATAAATGGTGTTCAAAAATGGTCAGTATAACTCAAAACTAAGATTTTAAAATCAAGACCAGTTGCTCCCCAGTTTCTACCCATTGCCAAGCTCTTTTGGCTTAAGAACCATAGTTAAAATGAATCCATGTAAATACACAGCACATACCTTTGAAGTAAAGAAAGTAAGCTTAAAGATTAAAAGGAAAAAAGTTTTGGTTACGTGTTTACATAAACTGGGATGTTTACATTAACTGGGACTCTCTTTATCCAATGGATACCATAGATTGTTTTTCTTTCTAAGGGTCAATTTCAAGCTTCCAGCATCATTAGTGAAATAAAACCCATTCGGGAATCACGTCGTTAAGACTTAAACAGAAGCACAACCGAATTCTTTAGGGGGCTATGGAAAGGCAGCCATCAGCTCTGAGATCTGTGAATGTGGTTGGTAACATCCACCGGGAGTGCGCGCACACACGGCTTTCCGAGAATGCAGAAGTTATTCAGTAAGACCCGCAGAAAATCGAACTTTCAGAACTGACATGAACAGGGCCCTAAGTAAAACTAAAGCTAAGCCTAGTGTGGGATGACGGCCCCCAGTAGACTCTTTACAGGAAGTGGGCGTCAGAGCTGGGACTCTAAGTTTCCAGGGATGGATTCACTAAGGGGACGAGGAGGGAAGGGACAGCGAAGACCACGGTGGGAGCGGGAGGCCGAGCTGCAAGGCCGGAGGAGAAAGACGGGCTGGGGGAAGGAGAGGCAGGGAAGCGGCGGCAGAAGTGGAGAGCGGATCCAGGAGATGAAGGGGTCGGGGTAGTGCAGAGCGGGGCGCGAGGACAGAGGAGCAGACGGTCCCCAACCTAGGGCGGAGGCAGGGTCTCGCGGGGAGGAAGGTGCGAGATGCGCCTGGGAGAGAGAAAGAAAGGGGGTGGGTCTTGGTCCCTAGGAGGGAAAGGGGAGCAGGCGAAAGCAGCAGCGTCGGGGCCAGAGAGCCGCCTCGGTTTCCGGATCCATGCGGCCTGCTGCGGAGCCCCCGCGGGGGTGGGCGTGGAGACTCCCATACGCACTCACCTGCAGCGCGCTGCCCGGCCGCAGTCGGCCCCGCCTGTTGCTAGGACGCCGGTCAACACTGCGCGCCCGGGCGCAGCGCACGGCTGCGCCCTGGTCGGAGGCCTCCAGGGCCGGTGCCCTCCCCCGGGCGCCGCCGCCGCCTTCCGCTCCCAATCTCACCCGGCCGCGGTCGCAGCCCAGTCGGTCACCCGGTCCCGGGACTTCCGCGCATCCAAGGTTCCCGCGGACCCGCTGCACCGAATACCCGGGCCAGAGACACTCTGCGCCCGCGCTAGATTCCACCCGCCCCGGCCACCTGCTGCTTTCCGCTCGGCCCCTCCCGGGAAACACTTTTGTTCAACTCTGCATCTCCCTTTCTCAAACACTTTTATGCAACTCCCGGTATGCATCCCAACTCACTCCACGCGGTGGGAAAGGTTGACTTTGACGGAGGTCGTGAGCAGTTGCGGGGGCGGGGGCAAGTTAGCAGAAACTTAAAATGGAGCAGAAAGAAAACAGAAAATATTCCCTAGAAACCCCTTTTTACATTTGTCCACAGGCTTCCAGACAAGTGCATTGTATGTGCCTGAAATCTTCACTGAGCACCCTCAAGTAGTATAGGGCCTCTCGTAGGACATTTGAGGCTTACATGTTTCTCTCCAGAAAACGAATATGGTAGAATACTCTGATACTCACCGGGAAATCAGAAAGTGCTCTTCAATAGGGCAGAGGATCGGAGTGAAAGGAAAACATGTCCTCCATCTCTTTCTTTAAATGGCTTTTACCTTTGTACGTTTTGAGCCCACCTCTAGACACCCTACCAGCAAGAGTCCCAACTGGAACACCAGTGAGGGATAAGGGAGTAGGACTATTGGCGGGAGGTGGGGGAGAGGGGTGCGGAGAAGAATGCACTATCTTGGGGTGGGGGGACACGGTGTTCAAGGACCAGTGTCGGAGCGTTTAGGATGATGGGGTGTTTCGGAATTAAAACTGGATTATTTTCCGGATGCCAAGGAGGCAAATGTGGAATGTCAGGATATCACCTGTCATAATATTATATGGATCCAGCTCAAAGCAGAACCTTTCTGTAAACATGTAGGGATATGAGGTATAGATATTTGTCCTTTGTTTTGGGTTTTTTGGAGGGTGGGGGACGGAGTCTGGCTCTGTCACCCAGGCTGAAGGGCAGTGGAATGATCTCGGCTCACCGCAACCTCTGCCTCCGGAATTCAAGAGATCCTCCCGCCTCAGCTTCCTGAGTAGCTGGATTACAAGACTGCGCCGCCACGCCTGGCTAATTTTTATACTTTTAGTAGAGACGAAGTTTCACCATATTGGCCAGGTGGGTCTCGAACTCCTGACCTCAAGTGATCCACCCACCTCGGCCTCCCAAAGTGCTAGGATTACAGGCGTGAGCCACCGCGCCCAGCCTGTTTTGGGTTCTTTTCTTTCTTTTTTAAAGTGCAAAAGTTGTTAGGAATGGAATAGTTTCGCCTAAGGGAGCTGCTACCTGCAGAGAAGATTAGACTTGCAACCAGTGAGAAAGGGGCTTATGCTAATAGGTATATAGAGAAGCCCTTTTTAAAATGGGTGGATTACAGTCTGAGACAACAGCATCACACCTGTGGCCGTAATGCAGGTCACAACCTGGTGAGGAGCAGCAAGCATCTTTCAGAAGGATCCTGGAGTAGTCCCAGTCCCGGAAGCAGGGAAGCTTCTGTGGGTACTTTAGTTCCTCTGCACATTTTAATCAGCTATGTGACATGAGGGAGCATTACTGGGTCCAATGTGGATGCTGGCCAGAGATATTCCAAGTTCAGGACAGTTCACCTTGGTTTGCAAAGCTGGAAAGAGCCAGAACCCACCAAGAGCTGAGCAACTATATCTTCGTTTGCCAAATTCACGCTAAGTGTCAAAATCTAACATTGCTTAATCTGATGCCAAAATGTGAATTTATTTTACCTGAGACTTTCCAAGCAAAAATAACTTAATAATATTTAAATTTGAAGGAGTCCCAGTCGCCTCTTTCTAATTTTTCCTTGCCGTGATTAAACACTACCTGAGCCAAGTCACTCCCTGAAGGATTTATCATGACTTGTCTTTTTTTTTTTTTTTTTTTTAAGACAAGGCCTCACTCTGTCACCCAGGCTGGAGTGCAGTGACATAATTATAATCATAGCTCACTGCAGCCTCTAACTCCTGGGCTCAAGTGATCCTCCAGCCATGGCCTCCAAAAACACTGGGATTATAACCATGAGCCACTGTACCTGGCCATAACTTGTCTTTGCCTTGTTACGCATCTGCTACCCCTACAAGATAAGCTTTATGAAAATAGGGAGCTTTTCTGCCTCCTTCAGGTCTGTACTCCTAAGATCTAGAAGGATGACTGACATGTAGAAGGAGCTAAATTCACGAATTGCCTAGTCAAAGATTCCTTGCTTCCTGACACTCTTCACCAAGCCCCAGAAAGGCATGGCCTGCATTTTCTTAGGGTTCATAGAACCAACCTGAGGATTCTAAGTAGGCATGATCTTGGAAAGAGCCTTCATCACTGAGAACACCCCCAAGTTTTGCTGTACCAGAGGCCTTTACCAGCCCTGCCTATGGCTAGAGCACAGACGCATGGTGCAGCGCTGTCCACTGAAACTTTAGAGAAAATCTGCCACGGGCTCCTGGGAAAGACTTGATAGTTTTTGGTCCACCTCTGCAGCACTACGTCATCCTCAGCAGGGGTTCCCCACCCCCGCACCACACCTTCTGTCAGATCAGCGGGCATTAGGTTCTTATAGAAGCATGAACCCTATTGTGAACTGTGCATGTGAAGGATCTAGGTTACAAGCTCCTAATGGGAATCTGATGCCTGATCTGTCCCTGTCACTCATCACCCCCGGATGGGACCATCTAGTTGCAGGAAAACCAGCTCAAGGCTCCCACTGATTCTACATTATGGTGAGTTGTATAACTATTTCATTATATATTACAATGTAATAATAGTAGAAATAAAGTGCACAAGAAATGTAATGAGCTTGAATCATCCTGAAACCATCCCCTCCCCGACACCCTATCCATGGAAAAATTGTCGGCCATGAAACCAGTCCCTGGGGACTGCTGATCTACAGGGATTCTTATGAAACCATCCACCCTGGCTTGGGCAAATCTGTTCCTCTCATGTATCAGAGAGTTCAGACACAGATTGCACACATTAGTTTGCTAGGGCTTCTGTAACAAAGTGTCGCAGACTGGGCGGCTTAAATATCAGAAATGTCTTATCTCACAGTGCTGGAGGCTAGAAGTCCAAGATCAAGGTGTTGGCAGGATTGATCCCTTCTGAGAGCTATGGGGAATGGATCTATTCTAGGCTCTTCTCCTCAGCTTGTAGATGGCTGTTTTCACATTCATATGATGTTATCTCTGTGTGCTTGTCTCTGTACGCAAATTTCTGCATTTGAGGCAGGACCCAGGCTGGAGTGCAATAGCGCAATCACGGCTCACTGTAGCCTCAACCTCCCAGACTCAAGTGATCCCCTGCCTCACCCTCCCAAGTAGCTGAGACTGCAGGCATGCACCACCATACTCAGCTTAAGTTTTGTGGCTTTTTTTTTTTTTGGTAGAGATGGGGTCTTGTCGTCTTCCCCAGGCTGGTCTTGAACTCCTGGGTTCAAGTAATCTGCCTGCCTCAGCCTCCTAGAGTGCTGGGACACTCCTCCTGGCTTATTTCCTCCTTTTTTTATGAACACCAGTCACATTGGATCAGGACTCACCCTCATAAACTCATTTTAACTTAATTACTTCTATAAAAACCCTGTGTTCAGTATGGTTGCACTCTGAGGTACTGGAGGTTAGGACTTCAGCATACGATTTTAGGGGGAAACAAAGTCACACATAGCATTCTGTAAAGATGTGATCAGCAGGCTTCCAGGGCCCACTCTTCCATGTTAGAGTGAAGCCAACTAAGAATTTACAGGCTGTAACCAGGGAGAAAGTAAGAGGCAAGGTTGGTTTAAGCATCCAGTACCTCAATTAGTAAAGGACTAAGACAGATGAAATAAACCTCCTGAGGTTTGCAGGGAATTACAGTCATTTATATTGTGTCATAATGGGGGTAAGTCTCATTATAGGACAGAATTCCCTCTCTGCAGAATTTTTTCAGGAGTTTTTCAATAGAGATTCCAAGGAAAGAAAATTGCATGAAGTCTTATGAAGTCCTAAAGACTAAATTCACCAGATTCTACCTTTTCTCATAGATAAAGACAAAATGTCAAAGAAATGCAGCTTCAGCTGCCTCCCTGGACTCTCTGATATTTCTCAGTGATGCATTGTGGACCGAGGCCCACGGCCTGGAAATCAAATGGCTCCTTCTTCTCAGATTCTAATCTCTTAGACATTCATTTACTCAATAAATGCTTTTTGGATGCCAATTTGTGCCAGGCACTCCATTGGCAGAACTCAATTATCCAGTTCAAGTCCTGGCCAAAAAAGGAGGCTACTAAACTCAACTCAGAATTCCTGGACTAGAAGGAGAGCCACTCACATGAAGCACAGTAGCAAAGGAGAGAAAGGAGAAGAGACTGAATCGGTGGGAAGGATTGCATGAGGTAAATAATGATAATGATTGAAATATTCTTCCAAGCCATGATAATGATTGAAATATTCTTCCAAGAACAAATGAAAGTTACTGGAAGATTTTTAGCAGGGAGTGACATGCTCTGATTTCTGTTATTAAGAAGCTGTTCTGGTTACATGGTGGAAGTAAACTAGAGAAATGCATGAGTAGAAAGAAAGAGACTATTAATAAGACACCTGGACTCAGGTTCCCCTGAGAAATAGACTCTGAGATAGAGAAGGGCGTGTGAGAAATGTATGAAGAAGTGCCCTCAGGAGAGTGAAGGCAAGGAGATTAGACTGAGAGAGAAGCTGAACTGCCGTGCAGCCACAACCGTTCCACAGAGAACCCTGAAGCTGGGACGGCCCAACAGTTTTCCCATATTGAGGCAAAGGGGCTGGACCTTTAGATCTTCTCATCAACTGATCATTATCAGCCAGTCCCTGGGTGCAGGCTGTCCCCAGGACGAGGGCATAACCTTACTCTTTCAGTTGAGGGCTATCGGCTGCCCATACTCCCCAGCAGCTGAGGGCAGGAGTGCTTCAGTCTTAGAGAGGTGGGAAGGGGTCAGGTATCTGGACAGTCCACAGCATCCCCTACTGTCCACCCCTTGCACAGCTGAGATCCCTAGCATCATGCAATACAGCTCTGAGAGCGGTATCTGGGAGCAACTCTTCAGGGATCCTGGTGGTCAGCTTTCCCTGGGGAAACTTACAAGTGAAAGATGAGACAAAATTGCAAGCCCTGGCTCTGCAGTTGGTCTCCATGCCAAAACGTATCCATTTCTGCCCTCCTCTTCTGCCTATTCCAGATTCCCGGCACGTTTCACTAGCACTTTTGCTAATCTAGATAGTTTCCTTGGTGGGGGTGATCCTGACCCTCACTACTGAGTTTCTGGTATCATGCCCTTCTCAAGTGGTGACTACTCTATACCTTTACCATCAAAACTGGGCAAAGACAACCTTACCCTACTTTGCAACAGCAACCTCCCTCTTCCTGATGATCTAGGTCAGTTTCTCCTATAGGGATCATGACTCCTTTACTTGCCTCTTTGTCTTGCGTAAAGAGTCCAAAGTTACAACATAGCCACCATAACTTAAAGTTTTATGTCCCTTGGTGGAACATTCTCCTCTCCGAGCCAGGACCTCTAAATGTGCAGAATAGGCATCGGGTTCACTGGATACTGAGTGCATGAGGCCCTGCAGAGTGGAGACTTAAATCCAAGGTCATGGCAAAACATCTGAAGTTCATTGCCGGGACTATGATGGTACAGGAAGGGCCGTGGAGGTTACAGGACCCTCAACGGAATCCTCACCGTAGATGGACTCATTGAGGACATTAAGCATCGGGGATACCATCAGGGGTACTATGAGAAGCCATGCCGCCATTGACAGCAGGAAAGCCATGAAACCTGCCGGCAGTCCTATAGCACTGAAATGACTCACAAGATCAAATTCCTGATGCAAAAGAATTGGACAAACCTGTGGCAGGACTGCTGAGGCCTTTGGATAGGATGCCCAGCATGAAAACCCTTGTCCAGTTTATGTCTCCACCACCTGTTTTCTTTCTACAACTCTATTTTCTAGTACCTTTCTCTACAACAAACGCAATCACATATATGCAAGAAGGCCTGCACATAGAGAACTATCCCGTTAGCCAGTAGTGCACCCTCTCTTTTATTAAGTGAAAGAAGAAACTGAGTCCGAAACACAACGGTGTTTGCCAGGGACTGGAAGAGGGGGTAGTGGGGAGTTATTGTTTAATAAGTACAGAGTTTCAGTTTCGGAAGATGAAAAAGTTCTGGAAATGGATGGTGGTGGTGGTTGCCCAAAAATGTGAATGTACTTAATCCCAATGAACTGTAGACTTGAATGGTTAAGATGGTAAATTTTACATTTTTACTACAATAAAAATTTTTTATGTCTAAAGAAAATATAAATGTGCAGAGCCCAGATCTGTGGTGACAGGAAGCACAAATTTTCCCAAATGATGGGTAAACGTGGCCACTTATTCCATCTCTTGGTTCTGGAACTGGTGCAATTTACCCTTAGGAGTCATAGCCCCATAGAATGGCTGTTGATTTGGGGCACCTACTGCAGCCTGTAGGATGGCACCCCACCCCCACGGGGCCCCACCACCAAACTGGCATTTCAGCCACACCTCCAAAAAGGCTCCATGGCTCTATCAGAGCAGTAGCTGACAGTAGAAACAGTGAAGATCTACTTTGGAGTACATCTAAATGCCCCTTCACTGAAAGTGTTAGACTGGATGACCAAATGTTAGAGAAGAGATGTAGAAGAAGAGATGTAGAAGAAAGTGACAGAGATGGAGGCTATGCATGGGCCCAGCAATGTGAGTCCCTTCTTGCTGACACCAGTCTGACCAATGCCACTGATAGTTTCCAGCCTGCCAACAGCAGAAACCGACACCAAGCCTTTAATATGGCACCATTCCTGGAGAGACCAACTAGGCCCTGGTAGCAGATCAATTACATCATACCCCTTCTACCTTGGAGGTGGCAGAAAGCTTCCTCCCTAGTAGGGCTGACATGTCTTCCAAATGTGAGTTTGCTTTCTCTGCACACAGTGCTTCCACCAGCACCGCCATCAAAATGCCTGCATCATGGGAGGATCGCTTGAAGTCAGGAGTTCGAGACAATCCTGGGACACATAGTATGACCCCTTCTCTACAAAACATTGTTTAAATAGCTGGGCATTGTGGCATATGTCTGTAGTCCTAGCTATGCAGAAGATTACTTGAACCCAGAAGTTCAAGGCTACAGTGAGATGTGATTGCACCACCACACTCTAGCCTGGGCAACAGAGCAAGACCCTGTCTTGGAAAAAAAAAAAAAAGCCTGATTCACCCACATGATTACCTCAGATTCACCACAGCAATGTATACCTCAGAAAAAGAGACTCATTTGAGAGCAACAAAGATGCAACAATGAAAGACCTGGAATCAACTGAGATGCCCATCTGAGTTGGATACAGATGGTTGGATTGAATAAAGAAAATGTGGTACATATACAACATGGGATACTACACAGCCAAAAAGAATAATGAAATCATGTTCTTTGCAATTGCAGACCATTAATCTAAGTGAATTATTGCATAAACAGAAAACCATGTAGCACATGTTCTCGCTTATAAATGAGAGCTAAATATTGGGCACCACAGACACAAACATGAGAACAATAAACACTGGAAACTCAAAAATGGGAAGGGAGGGGGCAAGGATTAAAAAACTACCTATCAGGTATTGTATTTACTACTTGAGCTATGGGATTATTAGAAGCTCAAATCTCAGCATCATGCAATGTATCCATGTACCAAACTCTTACATGTACTCTCTGAATCTAAAATAAAACAAATACACAAAAAGAAAGATACAACAGTAGGCTCGTGACTGTGAGAGCCACCAGTCTTACCTTGGACCATATCACCTAGAAACAGACAGCCTGATAGCACAGAAGAATGACACGTTGAGGGCTCAGGTAAGGTGCTAGTATGGCAGAACTCTTTTTAGGGCTGGGTCTTCATCCTCCAAGATGTGGTATATGCTCGGAATTAACAGTGGATGTGTGATACACAGTGCTGTTTTTCCTTCATTGCTGGAATTCCTAAGTGTGCAAAACAAGGAGTGAATCTTCTCACCAGAGCTCTCAGTGACCTACCTACTTATGGAATTTGAGCTTCCAATTATCACCAATCTTGGGCTCTGCCAGATTAGAAACTCTGCTTGTCATGGAGAGACTCCATCCATCAGGGAATAGAGTAAGGGTTCCATTGAACTTGAGGCTGTTACTACCACCTGGCTATGTTGGACTCCTCATGCAAGTAAACCAGTAGGCCAAAAAAAGGGGGGTGGGTGGGGGAGTTATTACACCCATCAGGTCATGACTGGCCATGATTGCATGGGAGCTAGGGTGCTACCACCAGGAAAGAGGATGTTTAGAACCCAGGGACCCTAAGAATTCACTTCATTGCTCCTCCATGGCTTACAGTAACCACAGCCTGATTAAGACAAGGCAGCTAAGGACTCAAACCCCTCAGAAACAGAGATCTGGGTCATCCCATCAGGCAAGCATCCCAGACCAGACAAAGTGTCAGCCTAAGGGCAAAGGACATTTATAATTGTGATCACTTTCTTCTTTCTAGCTTGTCTTCGCCATTTCCTACCTGGGGGTTCACTCTAACCCTTCAGGTGAAAAGGGACAGGGAAGGAAAAAAAAAAAAAAAAAAAGGAACAAGGAACCTGTTTAATTTTCTGGTCCTGCCATAAGCTAATTTTGCATTCTCTGAACAAAGCCTAGGCTGGCTGTCTCTCTTGTGGGTATTTTTCTTGGCTATTCAGAAACCTTGCCTGGTTGGTGTCCTTTCCCTTGTGTTTTGCTCCATCCCAGAACAAGCTTCTCTAATCTGGCTGTAGTCCTGGGAATCTGGCAGTTCACTACATCTACTATCTGCCGAGGTCCCATAGCTGCCATCCCACCTCCATCTCCCCCAACCAGTGAATTTCCCTCCCCCTACCCCAACAGCCTAAATCTGATCCATGGGAAGCACTCACACATTATTTGCCCAGCAAATTCTAGCAGTGCAGGTCAATCCCATCACTATAGAAGCTCTCTTGCTCTTTTCCACCAAAGCCACCAGACCCAGCCTGTCTCTTAACCCCAAGACTTCTCAGCTGGGAGTCAGACACTTGTCCACACTGTCCTCCCTGACCCCCAGCCACACAGGACATATATTTTGCTCTCTGAGTGGTACCTTGAAGTCCCTTTTCTCCTTTCCCCTCTGAATTGATGTTGGGAGCCAAGAGGGCAGCAAGTAGAGAGGCAATGCCTAGAATGACTCTTCAAAGAACTCCTCCCTGGAAATCCACTCATTTCCCTTCTATAATTTCAGTGTGAGTGAGTCAGGTAATTGACTTTCCAGTTATTTTACAGTTTTATATCTAAGCCTTGTACCCCACTGTGGAATGAATTGTCTGTTGTATCTTGAACTAGTGAAACATTTCTAACATCCTATTCCTTAGGTATATGTACAAACTATGAATGGTTATGCAACAGATCAATAATGTATATATATTGCCTTAGGAAGTGAATGGATGGGGAAGAACTGTTAATTTTTAAATTTATTTACCTCTTTATCTTTTAACATGTTACAATGAGTCTATGTTCCTGTAGTAACAAAAATTAGGATGGTATAAGAGACAATGAACATAGAACCTATGAGTA
This sequence comes from Macaca nemestrina, assembly GCF_043159975.1. NCBI lineage: Eukaryota > Metazoa > Chordata > Mammalia > Primates > Cercopithecidae > Macaca > Macaca nemestrina. The sequence continues at coordinate 116,060,131 of NC_092133.1, read as the reverse complement.
AACTTAAATTTCATATATAATTAAAATTAGGCCATCTGTCAAATAGCCAAGTATAATGGGTTATTTCATATATATCAAACAAAATGATTTTGGTTCTGAAATAAAGTTGTAGAATTGCCTTAAACATTTTGGCTTGAAGAAACTTCATAGAGAAAAGGTGGTCTCTCCAATCCTTTTCTAGTATTTACATGTGATGCAGTTGGCTGGACTTCTGACTAGAAAACTTGGGCAAGAAAATAATCAAAATGACTGGAATCTGAAATTGAATTTTGGGGGACAGGATAAGGATGTTATGAGCCTCAGTACTCTATATAAAAAAGAAGGAAATAAACCCGGGAAAGCATATTCTCTTCTCAGTTTGGTCAACACCTCTAGAAATGATGAAAGTGGTCATGGTCTCAATGGTATTTTAAACCCACATGCGACATTACGAAACTTCCAGTCAAATACAGTTATTGGGCGCATTCCAAAAGCCCACTAAAATGACAGTGGGGAAAGAGAATGGGAGAAAAGAAGAAGTAGACAAAACATGTCAACAAAATGTGAACGATAGAAATCAAAGGTGTTGAACTAGCTTAGCAGATCAGAGAGAGATGAAATCTAAATGCTCTAAGGGGTAAAAGCCAACAAAAATACATTTGCAAATCAGACTCCGGGAAGGCTCAGAATTTCCAGGCATCTTTTTCTTTTTCCAGTTAACTGCAAATTAAATTTTCTTTGCCCAGTCATCAAGTTTGACATAAACAATTTTGATATTTACAAAGATTCTTTCATACAAATGTGTCATAATTTCATATTGCTAGACATTGAGCTTAGTTGATTTTTATTAGCAATAACCCAGAAATGAGTATATTTATTCTCAAATATTTATTGTTACTTGGAAGTATATGATCCTAGAAGTTGAGTTGAGTCAAGGGACATAAATACTTCTAAAGTTTTTAATGAATTTCACCAGATTGCTTCTCAGAGTTTTAGTCAATTCGTTCTCTATCTTCAGTGTTGGAGCTTTTCTTTTCTCACCATGAACTATCCAGCACTGAAGTAGTCTTCTGAATTTCAGAGCTCATTCTTGCTCTAATTTGAATTTATTTGATTATATTACTGTTAATTTGTTGCATTTCAAGATACTTTTAATTTTAGTATTTTGTCTTTTGTAAATTTTCTGTTCATGCTTTTGTGAATCATCGCTTAAGGCCAGGATAGAGGTGGGCTGAAAATGAAAACTGCTTGAAAGCCTTGTTCAAAGGGTAGCTGGACCCCATATGCTTTTTATCAATAGACAAGTTTATAACTCAGAGCACCAGGCACAACCATGAACACTGTACTAACATAACTGGCATGCTGAATGCTGAGAGCCCCTCAACCCCTTCTCTTGGTCACCTTCCTTGCACTAGAAACCCAGTATATATCAGCAGGCAGATCTGAGTCTGACCAGCCTGAAAACAAAGATCTATAGGTGCTCACACTTAAGAGTCTTTTCAATCAAATATGCAGGTCTTGGAATAGGGCAAGTGTGTGGGTAGAGTGGGGAAAGTGTGATGGAACAGAATTATACCCTCTTCTTCCAGAGTAAGAAGTCAATGATAATCTCTTAAAAAGAAAAATCAGGGCTGGATACAATGGGACATTCCTGTAATCCCAGCACTTAGGGAGGCTGAGGCAGGAGGATCACTCGAGCCCAGGAGTTCAAGGCTGCAGTGAGCTATGATTGCACCACTGCACTCCAGCCTCAGCAACAGAGCAAGACCTTGTCTCTTAAAAAAAGATTAAAATTAAGCAAATAAAATAAAGAAAACAATAGCAGTTTAAGCATGTAATTTAGAAATGTAGAAATGTTTGAACAATGCTGAAGACAATGGTAAGAGTTGTTGCCCATCACTATGACTTTCAGGAAAAGAACAACCAGGAGCAAATCAACTTCTCAAGAAGAACCAGCATCGACCACTTTGCAGAAGCCTTGCTCTCCATTATCCAGGCCTGGCTAATCATCACAAAGGCTTAAATGCACTCAGTCCTGATGAACACAGACCATCAAAGGAGCTGAAGCTTCTGTGACAGTGAACGACAGGTACAACAATGTTGCATAACAAACTGCCCCCAAACTCAGTGGCATGTGTGTATTTATGCTCACACTCCAGAATCTATAGGCCATTTGGAGTTTCGATTGCAGTTTGGCTGATCTAGGTTGGGCCTGACTCAGGCTCTGCTTCAGGCTGTGTTTCTTCTGGGCTTGGTTGCAGGTTGTGAATCTGCTCCACAGGTCTCACTCTGGATTCAGAGGCAGTGACTACCGATGACATGTTCTTGTCATGGTGGATCACTTCTGTGGACATTCCAAATCTTTGATTGCATCATATCCACTGACATCCCATTGACCAAATCAAGTCATATGTCAAGCCCAAAGTCAAAGTGTGGGGAACTATCATTTGCCCACCATGAAGCCGTGGCAAGAGTGTAGAGAGATGACATCACTATGAGAGAGTGAAAAAAATCATTGACACCAGCAATTCAATCTGCCAAAGCACCCTTCTTCATCACATCATTCATCATTTATCAAATATGTTCTGATCTTGGTCATCATTTCCATTATATTGCCATGGTGGTTTGGTCATTTTATCCTATTTCATCCTCTTAGCAAGAATATCTAGGATGAACAGCAGAATTAATGACTAAGTGTACGAATTTGCTTCTTTTTTATGCAATTATTTTAAATTGTATTTAATATTGTTATAAATTGTTGTATTTAAACACTGTTTTATTCTAAGCTCTCTCTTTTATCTAGAGAATAAATAGGAATATATTTTACTCTTTAAAAATGTTTGAACTCATTTTATGTCAAGTGGCACTTGTTCTGGATTTTTTAAAAGTCGACACTCACGGCAAAATACCTTGGAATATAGGGAAAGTTATTTGATATAGAAAATGTGTAGTCTAGCCAAGAAGTGAGTACTCCAGAAAACCTCATGGAGGATAAAGGATTTAATGTGAGACTTGATATTTTGGAAAAACAAACCAAGGATTAATAATATCCGGGTGATGTCTCCCAATAACACCAAAGGAAACACTGAAGACGTCTTAAAAGAATGGCTTCCAGATGCCTAGTAAATCAAGCGTCCATACCAAATGAGAACATGGCTAAGGGAGAATGTTTCTTATTTTGAGAAGGGATGCATTCTTTGGGTGACTAGTAGTATTTTGCACTTCAACTTCGTAATATCATTAAAGAGATAAAAGCCAAAGGCATTATCCTTTTCAAATAATGAAATGATGAATAAACTATTTGCAATGAAAATCAGTTTTACCATTCAATGTGATTTATTCGTAAGAACATAAGTAAATCAGGGTTTATGGTGAGACGATTTGTTTATTTCATTGACTGGAATATACTTCAAAGTCTTGTACAGTGGAAGGAGGATGATTGTAAAAAGGAAAGTAGAACAAGAAAACCGGGATGACGCTTTGCACATGGGAACGTTCTTAGAAACATAAATTTTTGAAAGAACTGGAATCTGGAAATTGATTTCCCATAAACCATCTTACACCCACATAACCTTTGAAAAAAATTCATGTGTACCTCAGTTTGTAGACCACTTAGTTAGTTCATTGATAGAGTTCCCGTATTTCTACGCCCTTCAAGGTCTTAAGTCATTTCCTCCTACACACTCCATTATAGATTTGCACCAATCAAAATGCACCAGAACCTATTAGCTTTCAGAGCTAGCATCATGAAATGCATTTAGTGAGGTCACTGGCTTTTAGTTTTCTCTATTGAAATCTTCCTTTGACTTACTCTGTGGTTAATTTTCACATCTCTTTATTACCTGGCAAGAGTTTGCGCTTGAACAATTCTCTGGGTCTTGTCACTGGATTGAAAAACAACAGCAGCGGCAACAGCAGCAGGGGCAAAATGAGTTTTTAAGGAACACAAACAGATTGTAATCCGATATTATAGAACAGAAATTCGAATGTGTGCATTCTCTGAGGGATATTTCTCTTAATCAATTAAATTTCCTATAGAGGATATTAAGCACAAATGGACCATTTGGCAATTTCCATGGATATTAAGTGCTTGAAGAAGAAAGAAAAAATATGGAAGTCTAAATGAACCAAACTAATCTTCTAATTTTCTATTTCCTTCTTAACTGGTAAATCAGCTGAAAGGGGGCAGAGCATAGATTAATAACCATATGCAATATATTGCCAGTTGTCATTTGAGGGAACTATTTTTCTTCTGTCATATTGATTACCTAAGTGTTATAATAATGTCTCAGGAGTACTTTGGAATTAGGAAAGCAATGATGATTTTTTTCCTTCCTTTGCAAAAGTATCCACTTCCTTGGCTTCTGTAAACTCACTCTGTATTAATTAAGATTAGGTTCCGGTGTGAGAAACAGACTCTTAAAAACAGAGCCTTTCAGAAGACAGAAATTGATTACTTACAACAATCGTCTGGAGTTAACAGTTAAGGTCTGCAGCCGTGGCTCGACTCTGCAGAGTTACAAGGGACCTAAGCTCCTCCTCCACTGTGCAAGACCCAGGTTTCCGAGATGTGCTTTGTCTCCAGCCATCATGACTACATTCTGGCCAACCAAGAGGAGAGAAGCCTCAAGAGAAGGGGCAAAAGTCACAAACTGACTTTCTTTCTGGAAATTGCTACACCACAATTCTATTTGTATCTCTTTGGCCAAAATGAATCATATGAAATGTTTTCGTTTTTTTGTATTTTGAATATTTGGAAGCTATGTCTTTTTTTTTTTTTTTTTTTTTTTTTTTTTTTTTTTTTTTTTTTTTGGAGGGAGGATATCACTCTGTCATCCAGGCTGGAGTAGAATGAGGCAATCATGGCAGCCTCAACCTCCTGAGCTCAAGCAATCCTCCTGCCTCAGCCTCCTCACTAGCTAGGGCTACAGGCTTGAGCCACCACATAGAGACAGGGTCTCACTTTGTTGCCCAGTCTTGACACTGTATAACAGGTACACAGAAATTTAAATTTGTTATATTTTCCTGGGATTGATCCTCTTATATATAAAGTGACCCTATTTTTCTCTAGTAATGATTTTTGCCTGAAAGTCTAATTTTTCTGATTTTAATAAAGGTACACCAGCTTTCTTTTTGGTGTTTTCCAGGTATGTCTTTTCCTATCTTTTACTTTTAACTCTTCCAGAAACTTATATTTTAGACATGTTTATTGTAACAGAATATAGGTGCTTTTTAAAAAAAATCTGGCCTGACAATCTTGATGTTTAATGTTGGCATTAATTTATTTGCACTAAGTGCAATCTTGTTATGTGTTATTTGTCCTACCTTTTCTTTGATTCCTTTTCTCTCCTCTGTTGCCTTCTGTTTAGATTGACTATTTTTTCTACATTTTACTTTGTCTGCTACTATTTGGAAGTCATGCAGTCTGATACTATTCTTTTAGTGTTTACTGCCAAAATAACATGCATTATTAATTTATCAAAGATTGAAGTTAATCAATACCTACCTACGGAACATTGCTTTCACCCCTATTAGAATTATGTCTCCCTCTGGAATAAGATGCCATTGTGGTCATGCAATTAAATTCTTTTTTTTTTTTTTCACTCGAAACACAGAGATTGCTGTTTTATACAATCATTATTTTGTTTATATTTATCCATATGTTCTCCAAATTCTCTGGCCTTCCATTTCTTTTAAAAATAGAATTGTTGAGGCATGAATGACATACAATAAACTGCACGTATTTAAATTGCCCAATTTCATAAGTTTTGACATATGTGAAACAATTGCTACAATCAAGAGAATGATCATCTCCTCACCTCCAAAAGACTTCTTAGGTCCAGCTGGAAACCATCATTCTCAGCAAACTATCACAAGGACAAAACATCAAACACCGCATGTTCTCACTCATAGGTGGGAACTGAACAATGAAAACACTTGGACACAGGAAGGGGAACATCCCACACTGGGGCTTGTTGTGAGGAGGGGGGAGGGAGGAGGGCTAGCATTAGGAGATATACCTAATGTAAATGACGAGTTAATGGGTGCAGCACACCAACAGGACACATGTATACATATGTAACAAATCTGCACGTTGTGCACATGTACCCTAGAACTTAAAGTATAATTTAAAAAAAGAAAAAGATTTCTTAGGTCCTTTTTCAATCCATCACTTCTGCCACTGCACTCTATTTTGGTAGTGGAGGTGTTTCAGGCAGAAGCCTAAAGCCAAATCCTGTTACTCTATATTGGCTATTAGTGAAAGTCCCTCTCCATTATTGTTTGTATCTCAGACTTGGAATATGAGATCACTTTCTTTTCATCTCTAGTACACCCTTTAGATTTTCCTTTAGCAAAGATCTGCTAATGGCAAACTCCCCTAAGTTTTTGATGGATTTAGAATGTCATCAGTTTGGCTCTATGTAGAAAAGAAAGTTTTCTACATTTGGATTGAAGACAGTTTTTCCTTTGCATATTGAATATGTTATTCCACTATCTCTTGGAGTGGTCAAGAAATGAGCTGTCAGTTTGTTGCTTCTTTGAAGGAAGGTAACATATCTCCTTTAAGACCTCTGCATCTTCTTGGCTCTCCAGTTTCACCATGAGTTATGTAGCTTTTGCGTTTCTTTATATTTATTCTGTCTGATTCTTGCTGTGCTCTTAAATCTAGAAGAATATATTTTTGATACATTCTGGAAAATTCTTAGTCATCTTTTCTCAAATATTACCTCTGTCCTCCTTTTCTCTCTTTTCCATCTAAAATTTCAGTTAGGCACATTTCCACTCTATCCACCATTTTTCTTAGCTACCCCCCTCCAAAAACCATTTTGCATCTCATTTCTGTGCGCAACATTTTGGATAACATCTTCACACCTCTTTGTCTTCAAGATCACTAATTCTTTCTTCATCCACATCTAATCTACTGTCAAGTCCATCCACTGAGATTTTTGTTCATTTTAGTTAATGTATTTTTCATTTCTAGGTGCTCTATTTGGTTCTTTCTCAAATGTGATTGATCGTACTATACAGTTTATTATTCTCTATAAGGATTTTTAAACTTTATTTATTTAAACACACTAAACATAATTATTTTATCATCTTCATCTCATTATACAATATCTGAGGTATTTTTTAGTTTGTTTCTGTTGATTGTATTCTTGCTGCTTTTTACTCTTTGTACCTTGTTTCCCTATATTTTGAAAGTCTTTTTGGCTGTAAGCTGTTCATTTACTTGGAAATTTGTTTTTCAAGGAAATTCCTTAAGAACTGGGAAAAATAAGTTGCCTCTAAACAGGATTGGCGTTTGCTTCTGCCAGACGCTACATATTTATGACCACTTTAAACTACTGGTGTCATTTTATGCATGTGGTCTGCAATTTTTCACTTAACAATATATCATGAAATGGTTGTCATTGAAAGTAAATTTATCTACTCATTATTTTGGCTGCATAGAATTCTATAATAAAGATATATTGTAATTGATTTAACCCTTCAACTGTTGGTGGACTTTTAAGTCATTTCTAAGTTTTTGCTATTAAAAACAGACATCACTTCAAATGTGCACTTCTTATTATAGACACATACACAAATATATGTCTGTATAAACATTCCTAAAAGTGGGAGTGCTATGGCAAAGAGAACGTGCATTAAAAAATTTAATTGGCCGGGCGCGGTGGCTCACGCCTGTAATCCCAGCAAGAACAAATGCTCTGTCTCAGACAAGGCCATGAGTTGGTTCTTATGCCCTCCCTGAGAACATGTTAAAAATATATTTTAAACATTAAAGAACTTTGGGAGGCTGAGGCAGGTGGATCACAAGGTCAGGAGATCGAGACCATCCTGGCTAACACGGTGAAACCCCGTCACTACTAAAAATACAAAAAAATTAGCCGGGCGTGGTGGCGGGCACCTGTGGTCCCAGCTACTCGGGAGGCTGAGGCAGGAGAATGGCGTGAACCCAGGAGGCGGAGCTTGCATTGAGCCGAGATTGCACCACTGCACTCCAGCCTGGGCGAGAGCAAGACTCCGTCTCAAAAAAAAAAAAAAAAAAAAAGAAAAAAAGAAAAAAACTTAATTACACACAATTTTTCAAAAATACTCTATCTTTTTACAGCCCACCAATATATAGCCATGTTCTTAAAAGTACTGGATATCATTAATCTTTACATTTTGCTGATCTGATGAGAATCTTATTTTTTTAATCTGCTAATGTCTTATTACCAATTAGCTGAACGTATTTGCATATATCCATAGACCATTTGCTTATCTTCTGTGAAATTGCTGCTCATTCACTCTGCCCATTTTTATAATTTTTATTCTGGACTGTTTTCTCACTAATTTGAACTTTAAACTTAAGAATTGTAATATCTTGCTTTTAAACATTTTACTGAGGAATAACTTTTAAAATATAAATATGAGCTAGTATAAATTAGTATTGAAGATTTTTCATAATAGATACTGTTTTAATGCAAAGATAAGCATTGTATGATTGTCTTAAATGGTGCACATTATAATAATTTCCTCTATTAGTTCTTTGCTATTCTTCTCAAGTTTTACAACAGTGCTTTTTGTGGCTACTTTTGGAATTGATATTTTAAAAATTCCTGTTTCTGGTCATTACCTAAAATGAGTGCTTTACTTGAAATGTGTGGGTATTCTAGTTGAGGTAAAAAAGCCTATAAGTTAGTAGTGATTGTATATGTTATTGCTGAGAAAAATTCAATCTAATTACTTCTTCAGTCTAAAGTGTTGGAGATTTGTGTACTAATAACCATAATTAGAGAGATATTTCTAATCAGGTTTCTGTTTTTCTGTTTTACTAGATGAATACTTATTTTCAAAGAGATATATTTTTTTCATTTCAAGGGCTTAACATATAACCATTTTTTACCAGCTATTTCCATCTTCTTTGTTTATCTAGAGCAGTTACGTTTATATTTTAAAACTATGCAGGTGGGAGTTAATAGCATTGTTGAAATTTGAAGTTTTACTAATTAATATTTTACCGTTTTCGAAAATTTGTATGACAGTCAGCCCTTCATATCTGTGAGTTCCGCAGATTCAACCAACTGTGGATCAACCAACTGCAGATTGAAAATATTTTTAAAAAACAGTAAAAAATAATACAAATAAGGTCAGGCACAATGGCTCATGCCTGTAATCCCAGTGCTTTGGGATGCCAAGGCAGGGAGATTGCTTGAGCCCAGGAGCTTGAAGCAAACCTAACTAACATAAACAAGGGCCTATCTCTACTAAAACATTTTTTAAATGAGCTACGCATGGTGGTGGCATGTACCTGTAGTCCCAGCTACTCAGGAGGCTGAGCCAGGAGGATCACTCAATCCCAGGGGTTAGAGGTTACAGTGAGCTATGATTTCATCACTGCACTCCAACCTGTGTAACAGGGCAAGACTCTAGCTCTAGAAAAGAAAATTAATTTAATCTGATTAAAAACCAAAATACCAACTTTTGTTAATGTAGCTGCAGAAGTTATATCTGCAAAAGTTGAAGGAGATGTTTCAGTCAATACCATTTTCTATATTTAGAACTGAAAAGTGACATCAACAGCCCTCAGCAACTTACTTATTGTCATATTTTTGATCTCCAAACAAGGCTGTGTAACATATGCACTGAACTTTCAGCCCTGGGAACAGAATCCCAAACATTCACTATATACATATGTCTATAATTACTTCTGGCCACAATAAAACCTACAAATAAAATGAAAAATAAGAATATAAAAGGTTTCTCCATCTTGTAATTTTGTCTTTTGTTATGTACACACATACACCTTAATAACAAATTTACAAAGCAGGATGCAAAATTGCATATAGACTGTGATTACAACTATGTAAAAATGCATAGGAAAATGAATGGATGGCCAGGAACCAAATAAAATTGTAGTCATGCTTATGTTCGGGTTATAGAACCATGGCTGTTTTGCCTGCCTTTGCCTTGATTTTCCAAATGAAATGCAATGTAGTCAAACTACTGTAATGCTGATGCCTAATGCTCCTTTGTCTTTTTGGCTGGGCTTTCTCAAAAGAATTTACTGAAAAAATAAGTTAACGATGAACAGGCAGTTTATTGACAATTTGGTAATGGAGAAGAGATATTTAACATTATTTTCTGTGGGACAGAAGAGATGTCCCACATCAGAGAATTTGAAAGCCCCTTTGAGAGCCTTTTCCCCAGAATCCCTTCTGTGCTGTCGTGCCATGAAAACCATTCTTTCTTCTGTCCTTTAAGCACCACATCACCACAGGTCTAGGTCTTACTCCAGTCTTTGACCTCCAGAATTCCACCTCCTCCCTTTGGGTTTCTCTCTCCTGAAATGTTCAAGAAGATTTAACTGTGCCTTAGTTCCTGCCTCTAAACTTGCTTACTGGCCGGGCGCACTGACTCACTCCTGTAATCCCAGCACTTTGGGAGGCCGAGGCAGGTTGATCATTTGAGGTCAGGAGTTCGAGACCAGCCCGACCAACATGGTGAAACCCCATCTCTACTAACAATACAAAAAAAAAAAAATTAACAGGGCATGGTGGCACATGCCTGTAGTCCCAGCTACTTGGGAGGCTGAAGCAGGAGAATTGCTTAAGCCCAGGAGGTGGAGGTTGCAGTGAGCCAAGATCATACCCCTACACTCCAGTCTGGGCGACAGAGCGAGACTCTGTCTCAAAAAATAAAATAAAATAAAAATTTAAAAATTTAAACTTGCTTACCAAACCAATCTTATAAGGCATTCAGAAAACAAAAGGATTCTGCAATTTTCAGGAACCACTCTCCTTTAAAACTGATTTTAAATAACCAAGCTACACAACTTTGAAAACTAAAAGTAAATAATAATGTTTACAAACACGCTATGTTTGTATGAGTATAAAATGGCCTAATATGTCACGAATACACTGCACAATATCTATCAAAATGTAAAATGTTTATACCCTTTGACCCTGAAATTCCACTGCTAGAAGTTCATCTCATAGAAGTAGTAAGTTCACTGAAGAAAAATGTTCATAGATATTTACTGCAACTGTGTATGTAATAGTAAAAAATGAGAAAAATCCTAAGTGTTCACCAATATGCCATAAATTTAAACAAATACCTTATATCCAGGTGAAAAACTATTACACAGCCATTTTTTTTTTTAAACGGAGTCTCACTCTGTCACCCAGACTAGAGTGCAGTGGCATCATCTCGGCTCATTGCAACCTCCACCTCCCAGGTCCAAGCAATTCTCCTGCCTCTGCCTCCCCAGTAGCTGGGATTACAGGCTTGCACCACCACGCCCGGCTAATTTTGTATTTTTAGTAGAGATGGGGTTTCTGCATGTCAGTCAGGCTGGTCTCAAACTCCTGACCTCATGATCCTCCCACCTCAGCCCCCCAAAGCGCTGGGATTACAGGCATGAACCACCATACCCAGCCTCCACAGTTATTTTAAAAGATGACAGAAATCATGTAGACTAATATAGAAAGCTGGCATACACACACACACACACACACACACACACACACACAGTCAAGATTAACAGTCTTAAAGTATTTTTAATTTTTAATTAATTTATTTATTTATTTAGAAACAGGGTCTCATTGTGTTACCCAGGCTGGGGTGCATTGGTGGGATCACGGCTCACTGAAGCCTTGATCTCCTAGGCTCAAGAAATCCTCCTGTCACAGCCTTCCAAGTAGCTGGGGCTACAAGTACATGCCACCATGCCCAGAAAATTTAAAAAATGTTTTTCATAGAGACAGGGACTTGCTATTTGCCCAGGCTGGTCTTGAACTCCTGGCCTCAAGCAGTCCTCCCACCTCGACCTCCCAAAACACTGGGATTACACCTGTGAGACACTGGTGAATCTTCAAGCATTTTTTAGAGGGTGAGGTGCGAACTATCTACTCAATCAAAGACACTAGAGAAAAAGATGGTCTATGGAGGAATACAGCTGGCCCAAAAGCACAAGTCAGTAAGGAAGTCACTTGGTGCTGAACAATATACAGACTGAAGAGAAGAGCAAGGCTTGAGGGGTCTCCTAGCCTTTTTGGCCCAAGCGATGTGACCATGTAATCTCCCTTGGGGACAATAAATAGCATTGGTGGTACAAATGGCCGATGTGTAGTCACAAAGGTGAGGAAATCCCACACCTGCAGACTGCTCTCTGGCTGTCTTATGGGGACTCATAGAGAGGCACCGTGGCCAGCATGGAAGCAGATTGAGGCCTGCCCCCAGAGAAAGGGTCTGATGAATTCTGCCGTGATGGGCACTTTCATTTCTTTGGCGGGCCTTGGACATTCCTGTTTTGTGCAGAGGCCAGATGGGCTTGATTTCTCTGGTGAGTTACTGTAAAACATGTGACCTATGTTCTTCGGTTTCTTTCATTCTATCCCTTTGAGATGGTGAAACATCAACCCTCTACTTTAACAAATAGCACCTGGACTTTCTCGTCTTGTTTCTTTCTTAAGCAATCACAAAACACTTTAGTGTAAAAGATTTATGACAACTTTTCTGGGTTTTTTCCCATTTTATACGTCTGCTAAATTCCATTTTTTAAACATTATGGAGAAAGCCACTGGTGGAATCACCACGTCTAGAAATGTTAACTTCTCTGTAAAAAATAAGGCCACTCGAATCTTGTTAAACTGATATTGTATTCATTGTGCCTCTTAATGCCCACGTTCATTCCAAAGGACTTATAAAATGAAATCATCAAAAAGTTCCCAGCTGCACAAGCCTTTTGAAACTGTTCTGTCGTAACGAAGTCTGCGTTCCACATTACAAAAACACGCAAGGAGGCTTAAAGATAGTTTAACAAAAAGACTAGAAAGGGAGAATATCCAGGTGGCTTTTTAAGTGTGGAACATAATAAAACAGTGTTTGGAAACTATTATGCCAAGATGTAATAACTAGGAAACAAGAAAGTCCGTTTATAAGATGAAGTGCAACTTCAAGTCGTAAATAGAAGAAATGTTGAGAATGCAAGGGGGAAAATAATAACATGAGCACTTATGAAACGGGAAACAAACAGACTGAAAACCTTCAGATTTAGAATAGCGACATGACAATATATTTTGGACCCATCCTTCTGAAGTTTTATACTGACTTTGCATTATCTACTTACCAGTCAGGGTCCTCTCAAGAAAGAGAACACACTTGAGTATTTAAAACAGAGGGGTCTGGTGCAGGAAACTGATCACCCAGGAGAAGGAAGAGCTGAAATGCTTAGCAGCAAACAGGGAGAGAACCTAGAGGTAAACACTCCCAGAAAACCACAACCTTCTCTGGGCCAGAGTGAGGAGGCAGAGAGGTAAGGTCCTTAGATAGGGGCTAGAAGAGACTCAACTATTACATCAGATGTTGCCAAAAACAGAGAGTGGGAGAAAAACCCTGGCTTCTCTCTCCAGCCTCCTCCCCCATCTGCCTCTAGTGTCTACCTGGGCCATTCCCATCCTGGAAAATAGTCTGCAGTGTTATTTTCTTGTGCAAGGGGATGGGTGAGGAATGGATCCAAAGGCAATCAGGCCCAGGACCAGCACAAGTATTGTCTGCATGAGCAGAGGCACGACTCTATGTTCTGGTGAGGACATCCCCCTGGGAGAGCTTGCATCATACCAGGATGACCAAAGGACTCCCTCCTGATGCACAAGGCCTTTGCTCAAAGTAAGTAGATTCAGCCCGACTTCTTCTTGTGATCTTGACAGCATTGGTCTGCTGCATTGCTTAAAGTAATGTTTCATTTTGTCCATACACATTTTTCAAAGGGACCATTAGGCTGATAGTCTGGGTGTCCTGCTATAATTCATCCACTGGTCTTTGGGCAGAGCAAACTTTATAACAACATCAGAGACAGGTTAAGTGGAAGTCCAGCTGGGCAGTTGTCCATGGTACTAACCTATGAAGGGCACTGAGAGACCGTGGTGCATTAAAACCTCTGGAAATGTTTCTAGCTGGCAACAAACCAACAAACTTGCATTTCTTAAAATTCTTCTAAAGGAGATATGCACTTTATCTGGTTGGACTTTTCAATCCACTTTTGGACACTTTCTCCCCACCATGCCCCAAGCCAAAAAACTGCTCTTTGTAACTGTTTGGAAACAAACAGAACACCAAATCCAAACAGTGAAGGAAATATGTTGGCTCATGTAATTTAAAAAGCAAGCATCTGGGTTAACTTCAGGCTGGTCTTAATCCACAGCCCAATGATGTCATCAAAGTTCCTGCCTTCTTCATCGTTGGTTTTGTGGTTGTAGGATGGCTCCCAACAGCAAGCCCAGGAGGAGAGAGAGAATGTCTCTTTCCTCAACACTATACCTTGAAGACCACCAATATTTATTGGCCAGGCTTGGATTTCCTTTGGAAATAACACTTCTTCAGAAATTTAGCAATTTCCTCCCTCTGCCATTCATATGGTCACGAATGCGTAACTTAAGGATTTTGAAATGAATGTGGGGCATGGAGGCACGGGTGTCCGGCCAAAGTTATTTGCTATTACAGATAATTCCCACCTTTCTGCTTTCTCTAGGACCAACCTTAGTTTGTGAAGGAGAATTAAGCTTTTCCAACCTTGAAAGCCTTCAGATTACGGGATGCCCAGATGCTATGGATGGCCAGCTCCATAGGAAGGTACCTCTTAGTGAAGCCAGAAAGTAGAAGCCTCTTACCCAAAGTGGTAGAACTACCTGTTGGTCTATTTAAGTTCAAAGGGAAGCATAAATGGGTAAACATTTTATTTTAACTCATCTCCTATTCACTCATATTTTGGTATGGGACCAAGGCCTCTTCTTTGAGCATGGGTCTTTTTCGCATAAACCTTACCCACAATGCATCAGAGTATCTAAGGTTTCTAGTTTCAGTTTCTTTTTTTTAATGTATAGTGAGAATGTAAAGACCCTTGTGAAATACATGAGTAGAATCTTTTTATATTTTCATAATTTCTCTCCAATTTTTATAATTTGAGAACAATTTTTAAGCAATTGACCTTTATCAAGTCTTTCCAGAGCATTTAATTTAGTGCTCATAGGAAGAGCTCACTACTTGGGTGATAGGTGATAGGATCAAACCTTGGCCTCATGCAATAAACCCATGTAACAAACCTGCACATATAACCTCAAATCTGAAATAAAAGTAGAAAAAATTTTTTAAAACTTACATAATATAGTTAAATTTTAAAAAATTATTTTTGTACACATAAGGTATTAGAACAGTAATTACAAGTGTAGAATTTGTAATAACTCATTTTCTAAGTAAAAGTAAAACTTCTGTTTTCTAACATTCACAATGGCCTTTTTCTGAGACCAGGCCTCGTGGATTCTAAAACAAGGATTTGGTATCATTCTTGTGCTTTGGAAATGTTGAATTCATCGTTGAGGTGTTTTGTTTTGTTGATAGCCCAGCATGTGATATATCTTGCCATGCACATTCCACAGCTGCTTAAAAAGAATGTGTATTCTGATGTTATTGGGTGGAGCATTCTCTAAATATGGATTCCATCTTGTTGATTGGTGGTTTTTCAATTTCATAATGGTATATCTTGTGTCTAGTTGTTCTATCAATTGTTGAAACAGGTTTTGTTCTATCAATTGTTGAGACAGAGGTTTTGAAGGTTTCAACTATAATTGTCGAATTGTTTACTTCTCTTTGTATCTGTTTTAGTTTCATATAATTGGAATCCTATTTTTTTGTTTCATGCACACTTAGAATTGCTAGATTTTCTTGGTGGATTGATTCTTTCATCATTATACCATTCCCGTCTCTCTTCCTGATAATGTTTTTTTGCTCTGAAGTTCATTTGATCTGCTGTTAAGCCACTCTGCTGTCCTTTAATTAAAACATGTTTAATATAATTTTTCTACTCTTTCACTTTCACTGTGTCTGTATCATAATATTGAAGTAAGTTGTTTGTAGACAGCATATTGTTAGATCATATTTTTCAATCATCTCTGTTAACCTATCTTTTGATTGGTGCATTTAGATCATTTTCACGTAACATAATTATTGATATGTTCGTAGACGTAAGTCTATGATTTTATTTTTAATGTTTTTTATTTCTCTGTCTTCTTTATCTCACTTCCTATGAGTTACTTAAATATGTTTTAGAATTCCATTTTATTTATGAGGTTTTTGAGTATATTTCTTTGCATAGTAGTTTCAGCAGTTGCTGTGTATGTTACAGAACTTATACATAACTTCTCACAGTCTACGAGTGTCATCAATTTACCAATTTTAATGAAATTTGTCAGTTTTAGTGAAGTATAGAAATTTTTACCTTTCTTTTAACCCCTTTACCTTTCAGATAATTTCATTATCTTAAAAATATTTTTTCTATATACATTTAGGACCACGTCAGAGAGTGTTATAATTTTTTGAAGTGTTAAATAATCTTCGATATTACACATAAACCACACTGAAATGCCTTTCAATAAGTAAAAGGAACCATTTTAGATACATGAAATTCTAATTAGATTGGCATAAGGCCAAAAATATAAAGTTGATATTGCTACCTTATTTTCAGCCCTTGCCTTTAAGAGAGGCAAATGAACACAAAACACAGGTGAATCTTGCTTTGTTATAAGACATTGAAGGAATTTCTCCGGTATTTAAATGTGTTCCTATAACCAGTTAGATACATATAAATATAAAACCAATCTCCAATAGGTTTTAAGATCTCTGTGAACAGTTGAACTTTACTAAAATGATCTTTGCTGGCATTAAGATGAAGTAGAAAGGGCAGACCTGATAGCTTACCTCAGAAAAGCTACTGAGTAATAATTGGGGATTGTGTTTGAAGTAGTGCTTCTACCAACATGTCCCGTGGTTCCAGCGCCGGTTTTGACCGCCACATTACTATTTTTTCACCCGAGGGTCGGCTCTACTAAGTAGAATATGCTTTTAAGGCTATTAACCAGGGTGGCCTTACATCAGTAGCTGTCAGAGGGAAAGACTGTGCAGTAATTGTCACACAGAAGAAAGTACCTGACAAATTATTGGATTCCAGCACAGTGACTCACTTATTCAAGATACTTGAAAACATTGGTTGTGTGATGACCGGAATGACAGCCGACAGCAGATCCCAGGTACAGAGGGCACGCTATGAGGCAGCTAACTGGAAATACAAGTATGGCTATGAGATTCCTGTGGACATGCTGTGTAAAAGAATTGCCGATATTTCTCAGGTCTGCACACAGAATGCTGAAATGAGGCCTCTTGGTTGTTGTATGATTTTAATTGGTATAGATGAAGATCAAGGCCCTCAAGTATATAAGTGTGATCCTGCAGGTTACTACTGTGGGTTTAAAGCTACTGCAGCAGGAGTTAAACAAACTGAGTCAACCAGCTTCCTTGAAAAAAAAGTGAAGAAGAAATGTGATTGGACATTTGAACAGACAGTGGAAACTGCAATTACATGCCTGTCTACTGTTCTATCAATTGATTTCAAACCTTCAGAAATAGAAGTTGGAGCAGTGACAGTTGAAAATCCTAAATTCAGGATTCTTACAGAAGCAGAGATTGATGCTCACCTTGTTGCCCTAGCAGAGAGAGACTAAACATTGTCGTTAGTTTACCAGATCCGTGATGCCACTTACCTGTGTGTTTGGTAACAACAAACCAACATTACGGAGGTCCCTGGATTGAAAAAGGGACCTCTCCCACTCCTCCTGCCACTGAAGTGGTTAGGACTCTATATAAATAAAAACAACGCTTTTGGAAAATTAAAAATAATCATAATAATAATTAGCTACTGCCTTATTTATTTCAAAACAGAAATGTCTCATGACTGTTTCATGCATACCATAATTTAATAGATATCCTATGCCAGAATTCAGATCATGAATGACTTACAAAATATTTTTGTTGGGCAGTCCTGATTTAACTAAGACTGGCTTATGGTTAAAAGAATGTGTTCAGTTTTTTGAATTTTAATAGTAATTACAATTCAGTAAATGCTATCACTTTTTACCCATTCCAAAGATATTTTTTGTTTTAGTCACCAAACATAATTTTGAAAATTCAAAAGGATAAGGAAAGTCTATTTATTTACTCATATTTTTGCTTACTGTGGCCTCTCTTTCCTTTTAAAGTTCCAAGTTTCCTCCTTTTTTTTTTTTTTTTCTGTTCAGAGAACTTCCTTCAGCCATTTTTTTAGAGTAAGTCTGACGGTGATTTCTCTTAGCTTTCCATCATTTCAGAATGTCTTGATTTCCCCTTTATTCCTGGATATTTTTACTGGGTATAATATTTGGATTGACAGTACTTTTTTTTTTATTACTTGGAAAATATTTTGTCAGTTTTGGCCTGACAGTTTTGATGAGAAAACCATTATTGCTTTGTTTGTTCCCTGTAAGCAAGGTTTTGTTTGTCTCTGGCTGCTTCCAGGATTTTTTTTTCTTTGCCTTTTCATTTTCAGAACTTTAATTTTGATGTGTATTGGCATGAATTTCTTTGGGTTTATTCTGTTTGTCATTTGCTTAGCTTTTGAATTACTTCTCTTGCCATATTTAGGAAGTTTTCAGGCATTTTATCTTTGAGTATGTTTTTCAACTCCACTTTTTTTCTCTCCTCCTTTGGGACTCTGATGAAATATATGTTAACTCTTTTGTTATCACACAGGTCCCTGAAAGGTCTTTTTTTTTTTTTTTTAACTCTACTTTATCTCTGTAGTCTAGATTACTTCATTTTTATTGTTCTATTCTCTAGTTTACTGATTCTATTCTCTGTCTCTCCATTCTGCAATAGAGCCCATCAACTTAGCTTTCTACCTGGGTTATTGCATTTTTCACTTCTAAAATTTCCTTTAGGTTCTTCATTATATGCTCTAGCAGTTTACCAAGGTCTTCTATTTCCTTTTTGAGACTTGTTTTTTTTTTTTCATTTGTTTCCAGAATATTTGTATTTGCTATTGAAGCTTTTAAAAATTATGGTTGCTTTAAAATTCCTGACAGTTAATTCTAACATCTCTGTCATCTTGGTGTTGTTACTCATTGATCATACGTTTCCATTCAGTTTGAGACTACTGTTTCTTGGTATGATAAATGATTTTTTAAAATTAAAACATGGGCATTTTATATTATTTTATAAGACTCTGGATCTATTTTTTAAAACTTCTATGTTACCTGGCTTTCTCTGACATCACTCCAACAGGGGATGAAGGTGGCACAGCCTTACTCCTTGGCAATGATGAAAGTCTCCTGACTTTCCACTAGGTCCCTGAGCAGGGAGGAGAAGGGGTATCTGCCATGGGAGTGAAAGTGTAGGCTTCCCTCATGATCCCCACTGATATCACTAGAGACTCATCACTGGGGAGTTGGAATGAGAGTCCTGGATCCTTCGTTGGCCTTCTTTGATACCTTCCCAGCATGGGTGTGGGATACTTCACTTTAGTCTCAGGAGGGTTATAAGTCTAGATTCTCCTCTTGGACTGTGTTAGCATGAATGGGAGTGGAGTTACAGTTTTTTTCTAGGATTTTTGGCTGGAGTAAAGCAATTATTGTCTTGACATTTTTTTGTCTTGCTAGGCTGCCCCTATTCTGTTCTTTTGGCAAGTGAGAGCAGGCTTTTGTTAAGGGTTTTTTGTTTGTTTGTTTTGTCTGCACCCATTAGTGTTGCTGGGTTGCTAACTTCTTCAGTTACAAGTCTGGGATATATGAGACAAAAATAATAATAAAAACAAATCCAGGGCTCTCACCACTGTGTCATTTCTCAAGTCCCAAGGTCCCTTGCCAGTCTGTCTTCTTTCTGACTTTTAGAGTCTTTTAATGGTTGTTATGTATATAACATCTAAGGTTTTTAGTTGAACTTAGAGGAACAGGATAAAGTACATCTCCATGTTTCAAGAAACAGAAGTCTCCACAACTTTCTTTTAAATTAGATAGGAGAAGAAAAGAGTTACAAACAAAAATATACATAGCATCTTTTATATTTCCTTCTGCAATTACTTTTATCAGTGCTCCTTTATTTTTTCACGTAGATTCAAGTTACTCTTTAGTGTAGTTTAATTTCATTCTGAAGGATTTCCTTTTCTTTTTCTTGTAGCGCAGTTCTGTTCATATAAAATTATCTCCAGTTTTGTTTATCAAGGAATATCTTGGTTTATTCCTTTTTTCTGAAGTAGAATTTTAATATATATGGAATTCTTGGTTAACATTCTTTTTCTTTGAGCATGTTGACTAAGTTACCCTGCTGCTCTCTGGCCTCCATGATTTCTAAGTGAGCTGCGAATCTTATTGAGGCTTCTTCTTTATGTAATGAGTTCTTTGCCTCTTCTAGCTTTCCAGATTCTCTTTTTAATTTAACAGCTTGATTATAATTTGTCTAGCTGTGGATCTCTGAGCTTATCCTACTTGGAGTTTGTTGAGCTTTTTAGATGTGCACATTAATGTTTTTTTTTTAATCAAATTTGGAACTTTGTTCCGCTCCTTTCTATTTCTCCTCTCATTAACAGACTTTCGTTATACATGTGTTAATATTCCACAGGTATCTGAAGCCCTGTTCCTTTTTCTTCATTCTTTTTAAAAAATCTAGCCCTCAAACTGGAAAATCTCAACTAACCTTAAAGTTTGCCTATTCCTTCTTTTGATAGTTCAAACCTGCTGTTGAGATCCTGTAATACATTTTTCATTTCAGTTATTGTACATGTTGATACTTTTTGAATTTCTATTGGGTTATTCCCTATAATTTCTGTGTCTTTATTGATACTCTCTACTTCATAAGATGTTGTTTTCATACTTTACTTCTTTAGATATAGTATCATTTAGTTCTTTGAACTTATTTATAATAATCGACTTAAAGTTTTTATGTAGTAAATCTAATGTCTAGGCTTTCTTAGGGACAGTTTCTATTATTTGCTTTGTGTGTGTGTAGAGGGGGACATATTTTCCTGTTTCTTTCCATATCTCAATTTGTTCATGACAGCTGGATATTTAAAATAATATGATGTGGAAACTCAGAAAATCAGATGACCTGCCACCTCCCCAGTTTCTGGTGTTGTTGAAGTTCATTGTGTTATTGCTGCTTACTTGTTTAATGATTCTCCTGGACTAATTTTGTAGAATTTGTATCTTTCTTGTCCTTAGCAACTGAAGTCTTTGCTCAGTTAGTTTAGTGGTCAGCTAAAGATTGGGCAGAGATTCCTTAAATGTCTTGAACCAATAAGCTTCCTACCCCTTATGGAGATTTTTTTTTGGAGGGGGGTTGTTTGTTTGTTTTTGTTATTATTGTTGTCATTGTTTTTTGGTGCATTGAGTTATGCCTTCAATACTCTGTCAGGCAAGTTTTAACTCCAACTTAGCCTTGGCTTTCTACTTGTGCAGAGCTTTAAGTTCAGCTGGAAGTGAGAGATTAGGTCACCTCTTCTCAGGTCTTTCCTGAGCATGTGCACAGCTCTGCATATGAACATGGCATTCTAGATTTCTGAGAATGTCAGAGCTCCTGAAAGCCCATGTGAACATCTGATTTTCCCGTTTTTCCTTTTATGTTTTCAGGTCAGCCTCTTATTAGTCCCAAATGGTATTGCTGCCTCAGACAACTGTAGTGCTGAACAATTGCCACTGATTGTTCTACTATGACATGGGAATACAGCCATTCATATTAAGTCAGTTCTGAATAGGTTAAATAAAGACAAGATCCACTATTGAAACTGTTCGGGAAGCTGCCAGGCAGGTCAAATAGTGGCAATTACCTTGGGATGGACCTTTGGGAGGGCTCTCGTCCCATTTTGCCGCTTCCTGTGGCTTCTAGGCTGCTGGTTTTCAGTGCAATTGTGGGGCTGTTGGTTTTCAAGTTCCCACATAATTAATGATGGAG
Source organism: Macaca nemestrina (assembly GCF_043159975.1). NCBI lineage: Eukaryota > Metazoa > Chordata > Mammalia > Primates > Cercopithecidae > Macaca > Macaca nemestrina. Next base: position 116,038,360 of record NC_092133.1, on the reverse strand, counting down.
TTGTTACCTCAGAGGTGGGAGAGAACAATGGAAATACTGCGAATCACAAACCTTGCTGCTTTACCTAGAATCAGTTGGTTTTTCTGAATAAATAGTCTTTAGATTCTTGCAAGTCGTAAAGTTGTAATAAAGTTGATTTTAACCACTTTTGCCAGTGTCTCACTGTGGATTTTGGAGGTCCTTATTCTACTATTCCAGAAATGCTCTCAATGTTATTTTTAACACTTGTTTACTCTATGCAAACTTTAACCATGCCTTTCTTCATGTCTCTCTTGGTAGTTGACCTCCCTACCTCAGAAGAAATCGAATGGGAATCTCCTTTCTCTAGCTTAAAAATTCTTTATCTTCTCCCTGCCATTTTAGAAGAGATGTCTTTACTCCCAAATCACTTTTTTGCTAAACCTTCCAATGGTTTCCCATCTCACTCAGAGCAAAATCCGGAGCCCTTGCCATCTAAGAGGCCTTCCAAAATCTGCCTCCCACTACCTCTCTGATCTCATTGTTTACCACTTTCATATTGTTCATTGTCTTAGGCCATTTTCTGTTGCTTATAACAGAATACCTGAAACTAGGTCATTTATAAGAAATAAAATTTGTTTTTTACAGTTCTGGAGGCTGGGAAGTCCAAGGTTGAGGAGATATATCTGGTGAAAGCCTTCGTTCTCATGGGGACTCTCTGCAGAGTCCTGAGGTGGCACAGGGAATTATATGTTCCCCTTCTTATCTGGTTTTCATGATAACCCATTAATCCATTAACCCATTAATTTATTAATTAACAAATCAATTAATCCATGCATGAAGGGTCGGCCTTTCGAAGGCCCCACCTCTTAAAGGTTCCACCTCTCCATAATGCAACATTGGGGATTAAGAATCAACAGGAGTTTTGGAGGCTACAAATATTCAAACCATAGCATTCATACTTATTCTAGCTATGTTGGTCTTCTTGCTATTTCTTGATCAATGATGTATGCTCAGGGCCTTTGTACTTGCTGTTTTCTCTGCTTGACACACTTTACCCTCAATGTCCACATGGCTCACTCCCTCACTTCCTTCATGGCTTGGCTCAAATGCCTTTTATCAGAAAAGTATTCCTCAAGAATTAATTATTTAATTAGTTTTCACCTTACCAGTGTCTCTCTTTAATATCGACTCTTTCTCTCCCATATCTTCAACTTCTGTCTGAGCTTAATTTTTGAAAGGCTTATACCTAATTCCTAAAAGGTTTTATGCTTACAGCTTCTGCCTTCTCAGCTTTCACTCACTTTTTTTTTTTGGACAGAGTCTCAGTCTGTCACCCAGGTTGGAGTGCAGTGGTATGACCTTGGCTCACTGCAAGCTCTGCCTCCTGGGTTCACGCCATTCTTCTGCCTCAGCCTCCCTAGTAGCTGGGACTACAGGCACCCACCACCATGCCTAGCTAATTTTTTTGCATTTTTAGTAGAGAAGGGGTTTCACCACGTTAGCCAGGATGGTCTCGATCTCCTGACCTCGTGTTGCACCCACCTCAGCCTCCCAAAGTGCCGGAATTACAGGCGTGAGCCACTGCGCCCGGCCCTTCCACTCACTTCTTAACCGTCTATAATCTTATATTTTTTGCTCAGCACCTCATTTAACCTCTCAAGATCACTAACAAGCTTCTTGCTGCCAGATGCAATAACTGGTTTTAAAATTTGACCTTTTACCAGCATTTGGCATTGTTGGCCACCTCATCCTTTAAACATTCATTTCAGGAGCTTGAATGATGCTGTACTCTCCTGGTTCTCCTATGCTTGTTGCTGATCTCCCCGTGTCTCCTTTGACACTCTTTCTCTTTTGTCTGCCCCTTAAATTCAGGCAACTCTCTGAAGTGCATCCGGGGCTTACCTTTCTTCTCATTCTACACATTTTCTGGTGATTCTCTATCCTTAGATTTCCATTTTCATGGTGATAATTCTCACAGGTACAACTCCAAAGAGCTGTAGATCTTGTTATTTCTCCAGAGCTTCAGATCCATATATCCAAGTGTCACCGGGTTCCTACACAGACCCCTCAAACTTAACCATATTTAAACTTGAACTCCTCTCTCCCTACCCACTTTAACCTGTTTCACTATCATCCAGGCACCCATGGTAATACCTTCTCCCCAACCACCTACACCTCCAAAACACCATGATCTGTTGATTCTAGCCAAGATTCTCCAGTATCTATTGACTTTTCTCCATTTCCATGGCCACCGCCCTAGTTTAGGCCACCATCATTCCTCATCAGCATTACTTCTTTTCTCTTCATATATAAAGAGCATGTTAATCTCCATTGAGTTTATGAAGCCCAGCATATGACCCTTGCTTATTTCTTTGGTTTCATCTTGTGCTGCAAAACACAAAATCCTGTAAAATCTGTGATCCAGTCATGCTGTGAGAAGTCCAGCTTCTCGCTGCTGAACTTTCAACAAGTTGTCCCTCCCCTCTGGTTACCTCTGCTGACTTGAGTCAGACTACCTTCTTCCAGGAAGCCTTCCCTTACTCTGCACATCTGGATCATGTGCCATGTTATTACACAAAGATCTCTGTGAAGTGACTTAACTGGGATGGAGAAGTGGTTGTTATGTAGAACTAAAAACCTGATGGGAGTAGATTATAAAAACCCCAATGGAAGGAATCCAAACCCTACTCCTTAAAATAAAATGTTATGAGCATCTATTCAGGTGGACTGGGGTGGCTATGCCTAAAGTTTATTGGCAGAAAATGGAAAAGAGCCTTCAGATTTATGCTCAACATAAAAATGAAAAATTAACAGGATCAGTAAAGGGACCAGGGCCCCACATCTAAGGGCAGAAGGAGCCAATCAGAAAACTAATTGGGAACTACATTGTTCCAGGCACTTGACTTTTGATTTGAAAATCTAGCCGGGCGCGGTGGCTCAAGCCTGTAATCCCAGCACTTTGGGAGGCCGAGACGGGCGGATCACGAGGTCAGGAGATCGAGACCATCCTGGCTAACACAGTGAAACCCCGTCTCTACTAAAAATACAAAAAACTTAGCCGGGCGAGGTGGCAGGCGCCTGTAGTCCCAGCTACTCGGGAGGCTGAGGCAGGAGAATGGCGTAAACCCGGGAGGCGGAGCTTGCGGTGAGCTGAGATCCAGCCACTGCACTCCAGCCTGGGTGACAGAGCGAGACTCCGTCTCAAAAAAAAAAAAAAAAAAAAAAAAAAAGAAAATCTAGGGCATGTAAACATCCCAGATGTCCACAAGGAGCTGGACCTCCACCATCAAAATAATCAAAATTAAACCACAGGTTCCATGTCCAGATTTGTACTCATTACTAGAATCAACAGTCAAACTCAGGTCTTGCGCATGGAATGGTTATCAGAAAAGTATTCCTCAAGAATTAATTATTTAATTAGTTTTCACCTTACCAGTGTCTCTCTTTAATATCGACTCTTTCTCTCCCATATCTTCAACTTCTGTCTGAGCTTAATTTTTGAAAGGCTTATACCTAATTCCTGTGCATGCCCAGCTCCCCTTCTATTCATGCCTTCATGCTCCTGCTGCATGCCTGACGAGAGAACTCTGTCTTAGTCAGAAATGGACCCAGCCCTACAGAAGTGTCTCTGGCTACTGGTCCACTGGGAACTGCCTTTCCCTTCATTTAGCAGCCAATGGTGATGATTTCACTATGGAGATGACGGTAACTTGGATTTTATTTGAAAATTAGGGATTAAATAATATTATGAGGATGGATGAAAATCTATTTAAATATGAGTAGAAAATATAGAGTTAGCCGGGCGCGGTGGCTCAAGCCTGTAATCCCGCCCCCAGACGGGCGGATCACGAGGTCAGGAGATCGAGACCATCCTGGCTAACATGGTGAAACCCCGTCTCTACTAAAAAATACAAAAAATGAGCCGGGCGAGGTGGCAGGCGCCTATAGTCCCAGCTACTCGGGAGGCTGAGGCAGGAGAATGGCGTAAACCCGAGAGGTGGAGCTTGCGGTGAGCTGAGATCCGGCCACTGCACTCCAGCCTGGGTGACAGAGCGAGACTCCGTCTCAAAAAAAAAAAAAAAGAAAATATAGAGTTAAATTTGTATTATTTCATCTACGGGGTGTGTGTGTGTGTGTGTGTGTGTGTGTGTGTGTGTGTGTATGTAGAAAGGAGGGCTTGAAAATGCACATAGATAAGACATAAACTTCTGGAAGTCATTCAGCCAACCAATATATTTTATTTTAGACTGTTACATTAACTTAAAATACGAGGTTGGTGAAATATAAGAAGACACGAGTAGTATATATCATGTATTAGGAATGTCAACATTTGTAATCTAAACAGGAGACTTTTCAACCTGACTTAAAGGGCAGAAATCCACACATCTGGATTTCAACAACAAGAATCTTTTTTTCCTTGTGCTGCCCGCAAGCAGCTTGGAAGAAATCTTCAAAAACTACAGCTGTGAAGAAAGCCACTGTCATGTCATTTGAGTCAGGGAGCTGTGCTTTGTGCTTTGGCACTTCTCATTGACTTTTTTTTTAATATTTAATTTTTTTATTTCCATAGGTTTTGGGGGAACAGGTCGTGTTTGGTTACATGAGTAAGTTCTTTAGTGGCGATTTGTGAGATTTTGGTGCACCCATCACCCGAGGACTTTACACTGAACCCAGTTTGTAGTCTTTTATCCCTCACCCCCTTCCCACCCTTTTCCCTGAGTTCCCAAAGTCCATTGTATCATTCTTTTTTTTTTTTTTTTTTTTTTTTTGAGACGGAGTCTTGCTCTGTAGCCCGGGCTGGAGTGCAGTGGCCGGATCTCAGCTCACTGCAAGCTCCGCCTCCCGGGTTTACGCCATTCTCCTGCCTCAGCCTCCGGAGTAGCTGGGACTACAGGCGCCCGCCACCTCGCCCGGCTAGTTTTTTTTTTTTTTTTTTGGTTTTTTTTTTTTGTATTTTTAGTAGAGACGGGGTTTCACCGTGTTAGCCAGGATGGTCTCGATCTCCTGACCTCGTGATCCGCCCGTCTCGGCCTCCCAAAGTGCTGGGATTACAGGCTTGAGCCACCGCGCCCGGCCCATTGTATCATTCTTATGCCTTTGCATGCTCATAGCTTAGCTCCCACTTATGAGTGAGAACATACCATGTTTGGTTTTCAATTCTAAGTACTTTACTTAGAATAATAGTCTCCAATTCCATCTAGGTTGCTGCAAATGTAATTAATTCAATCGTTTTATGGCTGAGTAGTATTCCATCATATATATATATATGTAGATATAGATATATAGATATAGATTGATTGATTGATTGATATCCCAGTTTCTTTCTTTCTTTTTTTTTTTTTGAGATGGAGTCTCATTCTGTCACCCAGGCTGGAGTGCAGTGGCACAATCTCGGCTCACTGAAACCTCTGTCTCCCGGGTTTAAGTGATTCTCCTGCGTCAGCCTCCCAAGTAGCTGGGACTACAGGCACTCACCACCATGCCCAGCTAATTTTTGTATTTTTAGTAGAGACAGAGTTTTTCCATCTCAGTCAGGCTGGTCTCGAACTCCTGACCTCAGGTGATCCACCTGCCTCAGCCTCCCAAAATGCTGGGATTACAGGTGTGAGTCACCATTTCTTTTATCCACTCGTTGATTGATAGGTATTTAGGCTGGTTCCATATTTTTGCAATTGCGAATTGTGCTGTTATAAATATGAATGTGCAAGTATCTTTTTCATATAATGATTTCTTTTTCTCTGGGTAGCTATCTAGTCATAGGATTGCTAGAAATGGTAGTTCTACTTTTAGTTCTTTGAGGAACAACCACAATGTTCATTGACTTATTTCTAACTTCTTCAGCAGGCCTTTCATTCTGTGTGGAAGAACGGTTGCTTCCACAGTCTCCTTTCATAGGACGAGCCAAATATATACCCAGAGATGGGCTCTAGAGAGCAGAGACTAGATGTAGCAGGCATTTCCCTTTCTTGGGTAGCTGTACCCCAACCTCCTCTAGATAAGTGATTCCCACAGTGAGCTCCCAGAACTACAAGCCTCAGCCTCAACTGGGAACTTATTAGAGATGCAAGTTCTCAGGCCTCATCCCAGATCTACTGAGCCAGACACTCTGGAGTGAGCTCAGGATCTGTGTTTTAGCAGGCTTTCCAAGTAATTCTGAGGCTACTACCATAAAGAACTGCTCCCTTCCCTAATTTCAGGTGCCCCCAGTCAGCGTGCAGCACAGGACATATGCTTGTGTAATTAGAGTGAATGTCAGGACATTGTCGGAAGCTCCCAGAAGACTCCTGTTCTTCCAGTTGTCTTGGAGTCAGTTCCTAATACAGCTGACTTGTAACGCCAAAAAGAGAACCTGTCTGAGAATGAAGCCAGCAGGTGGCAGAAAACCTGGTGAGCTGAGCCCAGCCCTGCCCCTCGATGCAGAGAGAACCAGGTCTTCATGATGTTGCTGGAGTCCTGACATCAAGCCCCACCTCAAGCCAGTTCTGCCCTGGCTATCCAGACACAAAAGATCCTGCTATTCTAGGCAGTGAGGATGAGGATATTTTTAAACCACTAAACGAACTCTGAGAACTCAGTTTGAGCAGAAAATTCTGCCTTCTAATTTATGAAGAAAATTAAGGTCACTTGAATGCGCTCATCAATCCCCTCCTTCCCCTCGTCCACCCTCAGATGCGGAGGTGGCTCTCCTGTGCCCTCAACCTTCCACCTTCCTCACAGTCTCCCTCTCCTTAAAACACTCCATTATCGCCTGTATCCTCAGCCTCTCGCTGTCTATACTCTCCTTGCCTTCAATCTGTAAATATGTTCAAATCTGCTATACATCCCTACCCCTGACACACAGCTTCCCTGGTGTATGTCCAACCTCTGTCTACTGCCATTTTTGTTCAAACCTTGTGGCAAGTGGTGTACATTTACTGTTTTCATTGCCCCACCTCCCAATGCACTTTAGTCTGACTTCTCCCTTCACCATTTATCTGAAAGTGTCCTCATTAGAGTTGCCAAGGGGCACCCATGCTGAATCCAAGGGACACTATTCATCCTTACTTTCCTTAAGTTCTCTGTTGTACTTGACATCATCAGTCATTCCTTTTTTCTCGATGTCTTCTATTCCTGTGGCCTCTGTGGTTCACTCCCTTTCTCTTCACCCTTCTAGCTTTTCCTTGACTGCCTCCTTTTATCTCTTCTCCTCTGGGTATCTCGTAAAAGTTGGTGCTACCTGGGATCCTGTCTTTAGCATGTTGTTCCTTTCCTCTTATACTCTCTCTATGCATGACCTCAACCACTGTCATGCCTCCACAAGAACTGGTGTTCCATGGACTTCAGAATCTGGATACCCATGCCAGATCTTCCCCTAAGCTTCAGGCTTATGCATCCAACTGCCTCCTGGACATCACACTGCCATTCTATATGCATTTCATGTTCAGTATGTCTACAACTGAGCTAATAATCCTTCCACCTCCACCAGATCTTCCTTTTATATTTTCTTGTTCAATGGGCAACAGCATCCACTCATTCACATTAGAGACTTGTCTCTTCCCTCTTTTCATCTCTCTAATCAAGCATACATCCCACAGATTTTGCCTACCAAAGAGTTCCAGACTCTGACTTCTCCTGTCCATCTCCAGCACTAGTTTGAATCATTGTTCCTTTCCCCGTGGATTATGTCTTTCTCCTCCTTTTCAAATCAAGCCCCTTATAATCCTCCAGAAGGCATAATACGTAAACATAGCAAAAAACAATCCCACCACTTCCCACTACATTCAGATTCCTTCATTGTCTTCCCATTGCTAACTACAGTGTTTCTCAAAGTATCAACCAGAGAACATCTGCATTAGGCTCACCTAAGAGTTTGTGACTAAGCTGATTTCTGAACCTTACACCAGTCTTACCAAATCATGATCTCCAGCTTTCCTAGAAATTTGACTTTGCCATACATACCTCAGTGAGGCACATGTTAAAGTTTTGAACACTCTGTATATGGCAGACCCTTCTGATCTTGGCTCTTGTCTCTCCAATCTCCTTTTGGTTTGTTTGTTTGTTTGTTTGTTTGAGACAGTTGCTCATGCTGTTGCTCAGGCTGAAGTGTAGTGGTGCAATCATGACATACTGCAGCCTCATCCTCCTAGGCTCAAGCAGTCCTCCCACCTCAGCCTCCCAAGTAGCTGTAACCACAAGCGAGAACCACCTGGCTAATTTATTACTGTTTTTATTATTATTTGGTAGAGATAGGGTCTCACTACATTGCCCAGGTTCATCTCAAACTCCTAGTCTTAAGCAATCCTGCTGTCTCCACCTCCCAAAGTGCTGGGATTGCAGGATTGAGTCACTGCATCCAGCCCAATCTCATCTTTCTTCTTACTAATCCCTGACTTTAGCTCCAGACTTTGATAATCTGAAATGCCTGCATTTTACTACACTAAGTGCGTCTCACTTCCATGACTTTGCTCATGCCACTGCACGAAGTACCCCCTGGTTCCTGCCTTTCACCCCCATTCTCCCTTTGCTTGGTAAACTCCTATTTATTCACTGACATTCAGCTCACATCTCCCCTCTTACAGCAATCCTTAATTTTCTACCCTCCCAACCCCTCTTCTCTCCCACCTCTTATCCCTTTGTTCAGTGGGTTAGATCCTCTTTGGAGCTTCTACATACATATCTCCACTAGTGCTCTTACCACCCAATCTCATTATTCCCAGTCTGGGTGCCTATTTCTCCCTTTACAACATGAGCACCTTGAATCAGGAACTGTCTGCTAGTCAGCTCACTAATCCCCACCCCAGGCACAGGCTGATGTATAGCAGGCACTCAATAAATGGTTCTTCCATAAATGAAGTGTGCATACTTGCTCTATTGATCCTTGTTAGCTGCTTCTTTGCTACAAAAATGGAAAACTGTTCATAATGCAAACAGGCAAAGACACAGAGACAGGTCCCAAATGGTAAGACAGCAAGGAGAAGGCGGAAGGTGAGATTATTAGTGGTGGTGTTAAGGATGAACAGAAGTGTGAGGTGCTCAAAAGGAACATTAAGCTCACTGCACTGGTTGAGGAAAGAAATGATGAACTTTTGCACAAAGGCAGCCGCAGAGAAAGTGGAGAGGAGAGGATGGAGCTAAAAGACTTCTCATAGGAGCTGGTGGCTGAATGCTAGAAGTGAGTGAGTGTACTGCTTTTCTACTGCTGTGTAACATGTGACCACAAACTTATCAGTTCAGAACAACATTCATTTTTAGCTCACATTTCTGCAGGTCAGAAGTCCAGGCATGGCATGACTGAGTTCCCTGCTCAGGGTCTCACAAAGCTTAAGTCAAGGTATGAGCAGGGCTTACTGCTCATCTCATTTGGAGCTCAGGGTCTTCCTCCAAGCTCATGTGGACCTTGGCAGAATTCGGTTTCTTGCAGCTGCGGGACTGAGATCCCAGCATTCTTGCTGAATGCCAGCAGGTGGGAGGATAAGGGGGGGTCTCAGCTCCTAGAGGCCACTTGCATTCCTTGCGTGTCCTGGAGGTCATCTCAGAATTTTGCAACCAAGGTGAAGGATAGGTAGTGGTTAGGTTAGACTGTGAGTCTTCTAGCTGGACACATTGGAGCGACAATGGAGCCTTTAGCAAAGTTTGAGAATACAGGAAGTGGAAGAGTTTTGGTGGGAAGGTGAGTTAAAATTTAGATTCGTGAAATACAGAGCTACAGAGAAAAAACATATTCACTGAGTAATTTTTGTATATAAGAAGTGCCTCTTCCCAGCCTACTTTGTAAGGGCTGAGCTCCAAAAGTATTATTTTCAGCAGTATAAAGTTATTGATGGAAAAAAATAAATTGTTAAAGGGAAGTGATCTTTAGGGAATATGCGGCTAAAAGAAGTATACTTTATAAAAATATTTTGCTCAGCTTGGCTATCTAAAAGTTCTCAGGAATATCCTCGAACTCATAATGGGTGGTAAATGTGCCTGAAAATTGGGGGTCAGATTTTTATTCCCTAATTCTTAAGAGAACCTAGGCCAGGTGCAGTGGCTCATGCCTGTAATAACAGCACTATGGGAGGCCGAGGGGGGCAGATTACTGAGGTTGGGAGTTCGAGACCATCCTGGCTAACATGGAGAAACCCTGTCTCTACTAAAAATACAAAATTAGCTGGCATGGTGGTGCATGCCTGTAATCCCAGCTACTCGGGAGACTGAGGCAGGAATATTGCTTGAACCTGGGAGGCAGAGGTTGCAGTGAGCCGGGATCACACCACTGCACTCTAGCCTGGGCAACACAGCCAGACTCCATCCAAAAAAAAAAAAAAAGAGAGAGAGAGAGAACCTGACCCCAGGTTTTCATTACAGTTGGTATTTCTACCTCATGGCAGGAAATGGCAGCCAGCTGGATAATGGCCTTGCATATTTCCATCCACTGAAGACCTCAACGTGAAAAGTTACAAGGTGATTTTCCTTCTTCCTCAAACCTCCCCAAAAGTCTAGAATACCAAGGTCACACAGCAGCAGCAGCACTTCCAGAGACTACTGAATGGTCTTGCATTGTCTAGTTGAATACATTTCCATGATTCCTCCCATGTTTCCATGAATTATCCAATCCCAGGTATTGCAGGCAGGAGAGAGGAAACTAATATAACGAAACATTTTCTGCATTCATCTTGCAGGCAGAGGGAGGCAAGGAAGATAAAGTTAAGGGCAAATAATTAGATGCAATCTGACCTGAGGCTAATGGAGATATAAATAGGGTGCTGGGGAGCTCCAAGGACAAAGATGAGGCTCAAAATCCTGCCAGAGAATGGATTATAAAATACTTTTTAAAATATCAGGTGTGGGTTGTCTTGTCTTGTTTTGTTTTGTAGATGTCTGGAAGCCAAGTCTCTACATTGTTTTTTCTTCTTTTTTTTTTTTTTTCAGAATTTTTATCTCATTAAAAAAACTTCATTTAGGTAAATTTTGAGTACAAGAAACTTCAAAATATTTGAAGTGTATAATTTGATCAGTTTTGACAAGTATATACACCTGAGAAATCATTGCACAATTAAAATAATAAACATATTCATTATTCCCAAATGTTTACTTGTACCCATTGGTAATCCCTCTCTTTCTCCCCATCCCCTCCCACATATCCTGGCAATCACTAATCTACATGTTGTTATTTTAGGTTGCTTTACATTTTCCAAAATTTTCTATAAATGGAACCATATCGTATGTGCTCTCTCTCTCTCTCTCTCTCTCTCTCTCTCTCGGTCTGTTTCCTCCAGCATAATGATTTTGAGATTCATCCATATTGATTGCATGTTTCATTAGTGTATTCCTTTTTATTGTGGAGTGCCATTCCATTGTATGCATAGACCATGATTTGTTTACTCTTTAGCCTGTTGATAGATATTTAGTTTGTTTCCAGTTTGAGGCAATTACAAATAATGCTGGTACGGACATTTGCATACAAGTCTTTATGTGAATGTGTGCTTCCATTTCTCTTTGGTAAATGTCTAGCAATTAAATAGTTGCACTACATAGTAGTGTATTTAATTTCAGAAACTGCAAAATTGTTTTCCAAAGCGGCTGCATCATCCCTACAGTGCACCTTCCCAAAGTGCACCTTCCCTACAGCACTTGCCATGATCAGTCTTTTTAACTGTAATCAACCTGATAGGTGAATAATGGTGTCTCATTGTGATTTCAATTTGCATTTCCCCGTTGACTAATAAGGTTGAGCATCTTTCTAGATATACTTATTGGATAGTTTTATATATATATATATATATTTTCAAATCATTTGCCCATTTGTTTATTGAGCTTTAAGACACTGAAGAAATTTAAGCAAGAGAGTATCATAATCAAATCTATGTTTTAGAAAAATCGCTCAAGCAGGAAATATTGAAGATAAATGACACCAGGGTAAAACTGCAGAAGAGGAACCAGTTAGAGTATGTTGAAATAAGTCCAGCAAGAGATGATGAGTTAGTGGCAGCGGGTGAAGAAGAGGCATCTCTGGTACAAAACTGACAGGTACCGGTGGCCTTTTTCCATGTGAGAGTTAATCAACAGAAAGAAAATCTAGAGGCTGGATATGGTGGCTCACACTTGTAATCCCGGAACCTTGAGAAGCCAAGGCAGGGACATTGCCTGAGGCCAGAAGTTTGGGAAAAGCCTGGGCAACATAGTGAGCCCGTGTCTCTACTATGTCTGTCTGTCTGTCTCTCTCTACTGTATATATATATATAAGATACATATATACATATTATTTTTCATTTTTCTCAAACTCTAGATCCTCATTTCCAGGTGAATCAGATTTCTTTTTTTAATTTTTTTAGAAACAAGGTCTTGCTCTGTCACCCAGGCTGGAGTACAGTGGCACAATCACAGCTCACTGCAGCCTTGAACTCCTGTGCTCAAGTCATCCTCTTGCCTCAGCCTCTTCCACCATGAGTAAAGCTCCCTGAAGCCCACACCAGAAGCAGATGCTGGCACCATGCTTCTTGTAGAGCCTGCAGAACCTCTTTTCTTTATATTATAAATTACCCAGTGTCAGGTATTTCTTTATAGCCATGCAAAACACAATGCTAAATAAAAACCAATTCAAATAACAGAAAAGTACATTCTCATCAGCACCTCCACACTCCCAGGTGTATATACACCATTAACAATTGATTTGTACCTTTCCATACCATTTAATATGTATCTTTACATATGAGAATGTAACATCCTTCCATGCCAATGTATACACATGATTTTTATGTACATTATAATATATATTATAATACATGGATTATATAATATATACATGTATTATAATGTACATAATACATATTATATATAATACATTATATGTAGTATACATATTGTGTATAATATATATTTTTGATATATTACTTATAAGTGATATTATATATTATAATACACAATATTGTATACCTTTTTGCATTATATACCTTTTGCATTTTATATATACCTTTTTGCATTAATAATATAATGCAAAAAAACCACACCCCATATTTTAAAATAGTGATATAGTAATGAAAACTATATTATATCATTGTTTGTTATTCCCTCACTAACAAGAGATTGATTTAAATTTTTTCCACAGGCCAGGCGCGGTGGCTCAAGCCTGTAATCCCAGCACTTTGGGAGGCCGAGATGGGCGGATCACGAGGTCAGGAGATCGAGACCATCCTGGTTAACACGGTGAAACCCCGTCTCTACTAAAAAATACAAAAAACTAGCCGGCCGAGGTGGCGGACGCCTGTAGTCCCAGCTACTCGGGAGGCGGAGGCAGGAGAATGGCGTGAACCCGGGAGGCGGAGCTTGCAGTGAGCTGAGATCCGGCCACTGCACTCCAGCCTGGGTGACAGCGCGAGACTCCGTCTCAAAAAAAAAAAAAAAAATTTTTTTTCCACAATAAATTCTACTGCGATTAACATTGCTACACAAATATGAGTGTGCATGGAAGCTGTTTGGTTCAGGGACATGGCATGAGTATTATAACATTTGATGGAACTGCAAAATTGGCCTCCAAAAATTTTTTAGCAATTTGAAGTCCATCATTGATTATAATAATAGCTAACATCTACTGAACATTTACCCGATGCCAAGCACTGTCCTAAGGGCTTTAGGTAGAGTATTTTAATGAGCCCTATTGTATCAATCTTATTATTACTTCTGTTTTATAGATTAGGAAATGAAGGTTCAAGAAGGTTAAGTAGTTTGCATGATGTAATAGCTAGGAAACGGTATAGCAATGATTTGAATGTAAATCCTTCTTATTTAGTATTGTCCTAAGTTTTCCTGATTCTTTTACTTATTTTGCTTGTATTCATGCCTTCTTCATTCATGAATTTATTTTCAATGCTGAAGTGCATCTTTGAGCCTTTGCTTCCAGGAATAATATAGGCATGGTAAAAACATCTGAGCTTATTTATTGTTGCTCCTAATGATAGTCTGAATGGTTACAGAACTCTAGGCTTAGATTTATTTTCCCCACAGTATATGATATGGGTTTTGTCATCTACTATCCTATTGCAGATAAGATGTTTGAGGCCTAGCAGATTTTGTATTTCTTTATAAGTAACATCTCTTTCTTCTCTCTTTCTCTCCTCCCTCTCCCCACCTCTGTGAGTGTGTGTGTGTGTGTATATATATAAAAAAAAGTATGTGTACATACACATATATATATTAGTTCATTCTCACACTGCTATAAAGAAATACCTGAGACTGCGTAATTTATAAAGGAAAGAGGTTTGATTACTCACAGTTCCACAGGCTATAAAGGAGGCATGGCTTGGGAGGCCTCAGTAAACTTACAATCATGGTGGAAAGGGAAGCAGGCACATCTTACATGATGGTAGGTGAGAGAGAGAGTGTGTGTGGAAGTAAAGGGGGAAGAGCCCCTTATAAAGCCATCAGATCTCCTGAGAACTCACTTATCATCACAAGAACAGCATGGGGGAAACTGCCACCATGATCCAATCACCTCCCACCAGGTCTCTTCCTCAACACCTGGGGATTACAATTCAAGATGAGATTTGGGTGGGAACACAAAGCCTATCCATATCATTCTCTCTCTTTCTGTTTCTCTGAGCTTATGGGATTCTCTGTTACAGGAGGTCACAAATTCCAGGAAGAAGTGTCTGGATCTTTTTGCAACACTGTAGTAGGTCAGTGAATGGAGATTTAAATCTGAAGATGTTATCTTCAATTTAGGGAAATTTACTGTATTGTTCATTTCATGTCTTTAGCTTAATAGGAAATCCTATTAGGTGGACAGTGGGTCTCTTGGATCTACTATCCATGTCTCAACATATTCTGTTTTCATCCCTTATCTTTTAAAAATTATGTTCTCTAAGAGTCTATCAGGTTAATCTTTTGATTTAATATTTAGGTCTGTGGTAATGTCTATTATTTTATTCAATCGCATTCTTTTTGAAAATATTTCAACATTACAGTTATTTTCATCTTTAACAGTCTGTTCATAGCAGTAGTATGTCCGGGGGTACTAATTTATGCTGTTACATATTAATTACCCTAAAATATTAAAACAGGATGAGCCGGTGAACCTCAAAGGGGAAAAACAGATGGGATTTAAATGGCCACATATCAGAAGCAGCGAGACTCCACCTAGCCCACACAGGGATCCCTTTCTGTAAAAGAAATGTTGTAATATTCCTTTTGCTGTCCTGAAATGAAGTCCACTGGAATAATCTACATCAACGGCAAGAAACCCCATTGTAAAGGAAGAGATAAACAAAAGGAAAACCATTGAAAATAAGACATATTTTTGTACATAAAGGCTCAAGCAGCACTTCTGTAGACGAAAACAGAAATTGAATGGATGTAGTTACTGTGTGTGCCACAGTGAAGGTGTGGACAAACGAGAGGGGTCAGTGGAGACTCAAATGCCATGTGTTGCATTGCAATTGGTGACATGATGTTCCAAAATGGTTAAAAAAAAAAAAAAAACCTCTTAGTAAAGTTCTGAAAAAAAAATGAAGTACAATCTCCCTTTGATTTACATGGTAGTGCATTCCTGGAAAATTCAGTGTATATAATAACCTAGCCAAAATACAGTACCACTCGTGTTATTCTTTCCCGAGTTGCTTGAGCCAATGTTTATTTTTATTTTTTTCTTAGAAAAGTTTTCAAAGCGACAAATTTTCTTGAGCTCAGTTTTACTCAGATTCCATAGATTCTGATTTCAGTGTTATTTTCTGGATAATCTGCAATTTCATTTTTATTTCCTTGATCAGAATACTCTAAATTTTTTTATTTCTAGGTCCTTTTCAGTTTATATTTGCTATTTGCTTCTAGTTCTATTGGACTAGGGTCATAAAATGTAATTTGAGGTATTGAAGTATTTTGGAGTTTAATGAGGCTTTTCTGTGGCCTACTTTAGAATTTCGTTTTGTAAATGCTCGATGAGATGTAATCTCATTTTCAGGACAAAATTCTCTTTCCATAGCTATAACATAGCTATGAAAACAATTCCCTGTGGGACTAAAATTAAATACAAAGAATCTAAAAGAGAATCCATAAAATGCTATGACATCAGCCTGAAGAATTATGACATTCAGACCCTCTATAACCATTTTTCTTCACAGTCTGAAAGATGTGTTTTACAGATTATCAAGTAATGTGGTTTTGTTGATTATGTTTCTCATGTTTTGTTTTAGGCCTTCAATGCTCTTCTTGTAGTGGCTCATAGCATTAATTACTAAAGAACAACTTTTCGACCCAATTAATAAGCATTGACTTCAACTCTGGTTTTTTGTTTTGTTTTGTTCTTTTGTGCTCTCTGCTTTCTGTCTGCATCTGCCTGCCATATTGTAGTTAATCCTCTCACTTAAAATCTTTCTCATCTGGAAGCATACAGTTGGTTTCATTTTTCAATGTAGTTGAAACGTCTCAATACATGAATTTATGTCATTTAAATCTCTTGTTAGAGATACAGTTGGTCTTGCTTCTTTCATCTCGTTTTATGGATTCTCTTTCTGATTCTTTGTATTTAATTATAGTCCCACTGGAAATTACTTTCATTTTTTTTTGTTTTGTTGTTTTTTGAGACAGGGTCTCTCACTCCATCACCCAGGCTGGAGTGCAGTGGCACGATCATGGCTCACGGCGGTGACTTTCCAGGCTAAAATGATCCTCCCACCTCAGCTTCCTGAGTAGCTGGGACTACCAGTGCTCGCCACCATTCCCAGCTCTTTTTTTTTTGTTTTTTCTTTGTAGATACAGGGTTTCACCATGTTGCCCAAGCCGGTCACATTCTTAAAAAATAATTACTTAACTGATATTTACGTACATTTATATTGCTTCCTTCCTTCCTCCATCCTTCGTTATTGTGATATCTTCTAGATTCCTAATAGTAATATATTTTCAAAAGTTTTTACTTTATGCTACATTGCGTTCCTTTAACATTTACAGCAATAGATGTTTTGTAGCTATATTTTGTACTTATTCAGATATATTTCTATTTAGAACTTTTCTATGTTTGAGTGAAACTGATGATCACAAACAGCTAATCTACAACTAAGTAGCAATGCCTGGCACAGAACAAGGGCTTAACAAATGGAACCTTTTGGTATAATTCTTGTCCGAATCAAATTAAACAATTAAACAAGCATTACTTTGTTTGAAATGGTAGACTCTGCAGTGTTTAGTCAGCCTTTTAATTTATAACATATTTTGAGTGACTAATAGAAGACAACCATCATACATTTGTAAATTCAAAAACATTAAGAACAAATTTTTTCTGAACTTGAATTTTAAGGTTAAATTCTTATCCATATTGAGCAGGAAAAAGAAATGAAATCTGAGAAAAATAAAATTTAAATGGAATGTCTTGCATTGGACCATTCTATAGAGTATATTAATGCTCAGTAATTGTATCAAAGCAGGATGTGTGACCGCTGAGCAAAAGGACAACTTTTGCTAAGTGAAAAGTAGATATTGAGAATGGCCTGAGTTGCTCATGAATACCGTTTCAAATTAGGAGTGCTTTCAGCAGCAAGGAGGCCATGACTTAAACCATCAGAACATTTTTTTTTTTTTTTTTTTTTAACAGTTAGAGGAAGGAAGTCCCAGGATTGGTGCAGCAGTTCAATATTATGGATTTAGGATCTTTTTCACTCACTCATCCTTAGTACATTGGCCTTTATCATCCTCTGATGCAGGGTTAGGATTACAGCTGTCACAAGTATCACAACATAATAGAGCATCTCAAGCAGAAAGATGAGGATAGGGCCATAAAGGATTTTCATTTCATGCAGTTGTTTGTTTAAATCAGAGAAATGTGTCTTTCTCATAGCTCCTCCGACAGACATGACCTGGAACTGGTAGCATGACCGGCCCAGATAAATCACTACAAAGAGATTATCATGATTGACTGAGGCCAGTCTTGAGTAGGGACTGGAACTCAGTAGCATAAAATTTCACAGTATGCTATCTAAGCTTTTTATACATTTCTGATAATAGCCATTGTTTGAAGATGAACCCACTTATACAGGCATGGAAACATAAAGTTGTATCTAAAGCAACAGTGTTTTGAGAAAATTCTTCACCAATTGCATGTGCATAAGTGTGAACAATCACTCCCCTAATTACCCAAATCTTAATTTGTTCCCAGCTTTAGCTCAACTTACAGAAACCCCATGAAGTACAATGCAGTGGAAACAGCATGGAGCTGAAGGACGCCAGATGACATTCCATCCCTGATTCCACTCCTCATCACCAATGTCACCCTGGGCAAGGTACTCCAGCCCTGCTGCTCAGTTTGCTCCACTGTAAAATATGAAGATAATATCTTCCATGTAAGAGACTTGTGGTATTAAATGACATCATGTATGGAAATTATAAAGATATTCTATGATTAATAAGTACAATTTGGCCAGGCAGTGATTAGGCCTATGTGTATAAGATAGTTCTTTTGGACAAAAGTAAAATAGTTTCTGCCCTCCAGAAGCTTAAGTGTAACTGAACACGCATTTGGAAATAAAAGGGTGGCAGCAGAAGAAACGGCATTAATACAATTAAGGGACATTTCTAATTGTTATCAGTTACATTGCATACCCAGTGGTTAAAAATAAAAATTGGTTCCCTTCCTATTGGGGATTACCTAATTAGTTCCTGATGTGTCACTTGGTAGGAAGCTCTGACATTTAAAAAAAAGTAATAAAGCTTCTGGCCAGACGCGGTGGCTCACGCCTGTAATCCCAGCGCTTTGGGAGGCCGAGGCGGGCGGATCACGAGGTCATGAAATCGAGACCATTGTGGCTAGCACGGTAAAACCCCGTCTCTACTAAAAATATAAAAAATTAGCCGGGCGAGGTGGCGGGCGCCTGTAGTCCCAGCTACTCGGGAGGCTGAGGCAGGAGAATGGCGTGAACCCGGGAGGCGGAGCTTGCAGTGAGCTGAGATCGCGCCACTGCACTCCAGCCTGGGTGACAGAGTGAGACTCCATCTCAAAAAAATAAAAAATAAAGCTTCTAATAAATTATTTATTGTAAACTTCCAGTGGGTTTACTAATAGGGAAACTGTTTATGTAGGGTGGTTGAGAATACTTACACAGCTATTTTTAAATTGTGTGATGTGGTAATGACCATTATACAACAGGAGCTCACAATTATTAAACAATTCTGTCCCAGGTTTTGTTCTAAGGATACATGGATTCTTTCATTTCATGCCCACACCAATCCCATGGGGTAATCACTGTTCTTACCCCTATTTTTTTCTGATGAGAAAATGAAAAACAGAGAGGTTCAATGATTTTCCCAAGGCTGCAGAGCTGGAAACAGGCAAAACCAGAATGTGAACTGAAGAATTCTCACTCCAGATCCCATGCTCTTAAATGCTTTTAAATGCTCTTAAGAGCAACCTTTCTGTGGATGCAGAGCTGGGGCTAACTGGCTCGAGGACAGAAGCAAGGCCAATGCTAGCTAGTTTGCATAGCAGGTAACAATTTGTTCCTATATGCACGGTTGTAAAAGCTGAGTTTCGCCTAACTGGAGCTCAGGAAGAGGATGTGTGTGACACTGATTCCTAGTGGGGAGGAGGAGAGGAGGTGGGGAGTGGGGGAGGTGTGTTCCCATCATTGATGGTCCTAATTCTTCCTTCCCACTGAGGTTCTCCACATTTTTAAATTGCTGGACTGTATGGGTAAGAACAACACTAGTGAATTCCATCTCTCCGACAGCCTTGATGAAAGCAGTGTTTGACTGAAAAAAATATGAAATTTAATTTTAGACATGGCAAGTTCAATTACATCACCTCATATCACAGTAGAAAATAGAATTTGTTCTACCATGGGAAATAATATAATGGAATAGATCAGAATAGTAGTATAATAAAATAGAATATCCAAGTGCAAAAACAATTTTCAAGTAAGTACACACATTGTTTGAAGGTACTTTATTAAGATCAAAGATTTTTCATTACATTTATTTATAAATCCTTCCTAGTCAAAATAAAATAAATAATAAAAATCTGTATCTTTAGAAAGATTTTAAGAACATAGTTTTGTTAAGTCTCAGAAGGTTTGTCAATTTCAAATTATTACAGTTTAGATACATTCAATCATTACACAATACCAGGAAGGTCAGCCTTAGAGATACCAAGAATTCCATATTGGTCAGTAAAATAAGGGTAAAAAATTAAATTTTAATTTTACCTTTTTATGTTTAATTGACTATAGTCAATAATAGGAGGACAGAATTTCCTTTTTGGTCTTGAATTTTAAATATATGAATTTTAAAAAGTGAACATTCCTCTTCTCTTACATAGTGACTCCAACTTAGGGAGCTGGTTTCTGAAGGGAGGAGTGCTATTCTCCTTGCTGGAGAAGGAGGCTGGGGGAAGAAAGTTCAGAATTCAGGGCCTTTCTGCTGCCGTTATTGATGCACTCTTGGAGTTGGCCCTGCCTTATTAAATTTTAATCAAGTATCTTTCTAAGCATCAAGATGGCCATATAAACACCATTTTTAAGACTATGTCTACAGGCTGGGCACGGTGGATCACACCTGTAATCCCAGCACTTTGGGAGGCCAAGGCAGGAGGACTGCTTGAGCCCAGGAGTTCAAGACCAGCCTGAGCAACATAGCAAGACCCTGTCTCAAAAAAAAAAAAAAAAAAAGTATACTACCTGATTTCTAAAATTGCCAAAGGGCCCCCTTTTTTCCCCTATTATTTAAAAATATTGTTCTAGCTCTGCCCTTAAATAAACAAAGGTCTGGACCTTTCTTTTTTAAAACGTTATATTTTTATAACATCTTATTACCACCACCATAAAAGGACTCAGTATCTCCCACTTTACACTACATCTCTGTCCCCAAAGTAAATAACTGAAGCAATTATCTGCAATTTTTTTTTTAATGTGGGTATTTCAGGGTAAAGAATTTGGACTGCCTAAATTACTCAGGTGATTGCCTGAATTATTACATATTTCCCATCATTCTTTGTACAAGAAGTCTTGATTTATAGAAAATTTTAGACAATGTTCAAAGAAGGAAATATGCTACCCAAACAATCTACTTAAGACTTCAGATTGGCAACCCTCCCTCTTTCATTTTTTAAAAACAAAATTTCTGCTATTTAATTAATACACTTAGAACTCACTGTCTGGATCATGTTGTTATATAATACTTCATCTGATTATCTATTTTGGTGTGACTATGTGTCAAGGCCACTGGAGTGGTTTTTGTCTCTGTTTCTAATATGAACTTGACAAGTCTGAAGGAAAACCAGTGAATAATGCTATCAAATGTGCAGTGCACAGATCGTGCACTTGGATCTATCTGTGTAAAGCTCAAATATTTACATGGAATGTTGACCATGATTTATAAAACTACTCTTTTAAATTTATACATACAATCAATTTATTTTATGAATAGCCCCATTTGATATTTAAAAAAATATGCCTTTCAAATATTTCATAGATATATAAAATTTTACTACATTCTATTTTTTTCACATGACATTTAAACTCTCTTTACAAATCAACAAAAAATAACATTTTTTTTTTCCTCTTTGAAAGTCACAGATGCAATGATTTTCGACTGGCAGGGCTTCACTGCATGCAAGAATGGCAGGATATGCTTTCTCTTATAGAACGTATAGACATTTCTAGCATTTTGAACTATATAATTCACCTGCTGAGAATCAGTAGTAGCAAAGAAAAGTGAGAGATCCCATCTAAATATCTATAATATAAGAGTCTTTCTTAAACTTCTTTAACAATGGCAAGGTTAGGATGGTGTCTGGACAGTGTTAACAATCATTTTGACGACAAAGAAATAACATTACATGAGAAGTTTTCTAAAATGTATCTCAGAGCAATTTAAAGAGAGGGATGATCTATTGCACATAGATGAAAAACAATCTTTAATTGTATCAGTAATACGTAAAACATGTTTTACATGTTTTAGAATAGAAATCCTTCTAATTTATTGGAAAAATCCAAAACCAGCTAAAATAACATTTTGGGTGACTTCATAAATTGTCTTCTGGGGATTTACAAATAAAAATATCCTTTGTAATCATTTCTTGCCACAAGACTACCATTCTAATATTAATCCCACAAGGAAAGGCTTTTAGTTACATATCCAATAACTGTTTAAAGTCTACTTTCCCTTATTAAATGTTTGTTGAGTCACTGACAGGTACTCAAAAGGACTTCTCAAGCTATATTATGAAGGTCATTCACTCAAGGTAAAATTTCAGTTACTCCTTTAAGAATTATTTTAAAATGCACACACTGTGAACGTATCACGAATATGTAAGAAAAAGTCTATACTTTTTGAATAGTAGGAGGACGACTTACCACCTGCCCGGCTAAATCTGTGATGGTCCACCCAGAAAGAGCAAAGCTGACCTGTCTGTCTGAAGCTGCTCATGGCTGCTGAATTGATACCTTCAACAGCTAACATTCAAACTCAGCGGCAGCCGCCACACCGGAGACCAGCAGAAGCGCTGAATTCCAATACATACTAAGCCTCTAGCTAGGTCTCTCTGAAAATTTCAGCCTCATGTTGGAGAGAGAGCTGTATTAAAGACAACCAGAAAGTTTGAGGTTTTGCTTAGAATACAGTACCGTGCACATTTTGATTTCTGATCTTATACTCACACATGGTGTTTGAAATAAGGCTGTAAAAAGATACAAACAAAACCAGCATTCAACTTGAATCAAGATTGTACATCTATGACAGTGATATAGATTTACAAACCCCCTACCAAAACAGTAACTGATTTCATCATGCACTCTATAAAAAAAGACGATTATGGAAATTTCTCTTAGTTACGAATGTAACCAGCTCACTGGTACCCAATGGGTCTCTGTCTCTAATTTGTCAAAAGTTGTTTTGAGCTCATTGAATGCCACGGTGAGGTCATCATTTATTATAATTTTGTCAAAAAGATGACCATATTGACTTTCCATTATCCGTGCAGATTTAATCATTTCTTGAAAATCTTCTTCCTACAAAAGGAAGTATTAAAAAAATAATTGGTTAACCAGGCCATTACCTCACTTCACATCAATGCGAACATTCTACAATTGGTTTACCTAATGCTGTTCTGTGTTCAGTCTTTCCCCTCAGCCAGAAATAAAAGTCATCCTCTTTAACCACAAGTGCTTCAGAAGCCACAATTTCTAATACTATTTCTATGATTTGCTTGTAACAAAAAACTACTCTGGCAAGAGTCAAAACTCCTGCCTTAACTGAATTGCAGGATAATGAGTCAGTAAGTCATCATTATGTGGAACTGTCAGTATTAAAATAGCTATTGGAGGAAAGAAGTGTTTACTCTGATGTTTTGGCTGCATTATTTATGCTTATTCATAGGAAGGAATTTATAATATAAACTCATTTTTCAGAGTTGGACAAATTTGTAAAAGGATGATTACCATGTTTTTTGTTTTTTGTTTTGAGACAGAATCTCACTGTGTTGCCCAGGTTGGGGTGCAGTGGTACAATCCCAGCTCACCACAACCTCTGCCTCCCGGGTCCAAGCTATCCTCCTGCCTCAGTCTCCTGAGTAGCTGGAATTACAGGAGCGCGCCGCCACGCCTGGCTAATTTTTATATTTTCAGTAGAGATAGAGTTTCTCCATGTTGGCCAGGCTGGTCTGGAACTCCTGACCTCAAGTGATCCACCTGCCTCAGCCTCCCAAAGTGCTGGGATCACAGGCGTGAGCCACCGCACCCGGCTGATTACCATGTTCTTTCGATGTCTCATTAAAAGTGTTTCAAGAGCCTTCGTGTCTCACATTTTTAAAGCCAGGAAGTATTTTAGTTGGCTATATAACATAAATGTAAGAGAGCCAAATCCTAAGAATATGTTATCCTTTCTTATCTTCATTGAGAAACCTTTAAAATGTCTAAATAGTACAATAAATCTTTATGTTGCAACATGCTGAAATAATTTGAGTCTGCATTTCATTGTCACATAAGATTTCACGATGACAGAAAATTTAATTTTAGTGTTGATCAAGAGCCTGAGTAACTAACAACGTATGACAGTACCTACTCAGAACGGATATGTACTGTTGGCATGTAAAAAAAGGTATTTATCAAATATACTGGCAATCAGAAATGTGATCTGTATTTTGTAACCACAATGAACAGTTCAAAAATTAACACAGACTAAAGTTAATGATGAGCTAATTAAGAGGGGGAAGAAAAAAATAAGCTCTTGACATTTAATTTCTTTGCTTTTGATTTTTGGTCCAAAGGTAGAATATATTAAGATTAAGAACAAAAACAATAAAAGGTCTTGCCAGAAGCCATTATAGTCATGAATATACCACAATCATCACTTCCAATAACACTCATAGAAAATACAAATATTGGCCGGGCGCGGTGGCTCAAGCCTGTAATCCCAGCACTTTGGGAGGCCGAGACAGGCGGATCACGAGGTCAGGAGATCGAGACCATCCTGGCTAACATGGTGAAACCCCGTCTCTACTAAAAAATACAAAAAAAAACTAGCCGGGCGAGGTGGCGGGCGCCTGTAGTCCCAGCTACTCGGGAGGCTGAGGCGGGAGAATGGCGTAAACCCGGGAGGCGGAGCTTGCAGTGAGCTGAGATCTGGCCACTGCACTCCAGCCTGGGCGACAGAGTGAATATTGGTCTACTTATCCTATCCCCAAAATAGTGATTTTCTTTTGCTGTGCTAAATATAATTATTGACAAGGAGAGAAGCAAGGCAAATTATTAAATTTTTCATTTGGACTCTTAATGAGTAACAGTAACTCATGGTATTTTTAGCTTTAAAAATAAGGCTGCTCTGAAAATTAATTGGTCTAGATGTTATACAAATGTTCAGATTACAATAGTATGAAATGTATGCATAATAGCATACAAAATAGTTTCAGTCAAAAGAATATGAAGATCCATTCACCGAAGCACAAAAAGTGTAACTGTTCAAAAGGTACATACCTAAATACAATTCTTTCACTGATTTTTTTAATCTATTATACTCTTGCCGAGTACATGCAGCTGTATATATGTTTTCATATATACAACTGTATCTTACATTGTATCTACTGCTTACATCTTATCTCCAAGCTTTTTGTGGTTGTTGTTGAGATAGGGTCTCACTGTCACCGAGGCTGGAGTGCAGTGGTGTGATCTCAGCTCACTGCACTCTCAGTCCCCTGAGGTTCTTGTGATCTTCCCACCTCCGCCTCCCAAGTAGCTGGGACTACAGGTGTGCAACCATCATGTCTGGCTAATTTTCATATTTTTTGTAGAGATGGGGTTTCACCATGTTGGCCAGGTTGGTCTTGAACTCCCGGACTCAAGTGATCCTCCTGCTTCAGCCTCCCAAAGTGCTGGGATTACATAGGTGTGAGCCACCACACCTGGCCCCCAAGCATCACTATACTTACTGTGAAGGGCTTTGCAGCACCTTGGTCATCTCTGCTTGAAATAATCTTTGCATTTTTTCTTGTTTCTCTCAAACGCTCTATTGATGGAGGCTTTATAAATATCACATAGGGCTTAAATTCTAGTGTCCTTAAATGCTTCACTGTCTACAAGGAAGAAAAGAAAGTTTTCTCACATTTCTCCATAGCATCATGAATTACTGAATTTTCTTTCTAAGGAGAAAATTCCTCAAAATTATTCTTTAATTAAGATCAGTAGTCCTTGAATTTCAATATACTATTATTCAATTAACTGTTGACAATTAAATGTAACAAACACTTCTGAAAAGAAGCTGGGGAATGTAACTTGGCATTTAAAAATGTCCTGAAATACATCATAATTAACATTGAACAGAAGTGACTAAAAAAATCACAAAACTGGTTTTTAGATCAAATACCCTAAAGGTGTGATGAGTTAAATAACCCTCTGTCCATTAATGTCTTCCAACCATCCCTTTTAAGCCCCTTCCTGATTTCAGGCAGGAGTTCTCCTCTTTCGCCCTATCCTTCAGAGTGCCCTACAAGGGCAGCCTCCTGCTCTCCCTGATGCCTGTCCACATTCCTTCATCAAATCGTTGATGTTCTATACTCTATACTTCTGGGGACCCATCTATAATCAAGGGTGAGAGTTGAAAGCTATTCTTCATGAGCTGATACTACACCGTGGGAGTCTGAGAGCAACTGGACCCGGGACACCAGAAGAGAGGCTCTGCAGAAGCAGGACTGTCCCATTCACTGTTGTGCCTGATATGGTTTGGATCTGTGTCCACACCCAAATCTCATGTTGTAATGTCATCCCCACTGCTGGCGGTGCAGCCTGGTGGGATGTGACTGAATCATAGGGGCAGTTTCCCGGGGTTTAACACCATCCCCCTTGGTGCTCTCATCACAATAGTCAGTTCTTGTGAGACCTGGTTGTTTAAAAGTGTGTGGCACTTTGCTCCTCTCTCTCTCTCTTCCTCCTGCTCTGGCCATGTGAAGTGCTCACCCCTCCTTTGACTTCCGCCATGATTGTAAGTTTCCTGAGGCCTCCCCAGAGCTGAGCAGATACCAGCATCATGCTTCCTGTACAGTCTGCAGAGCCGTGAGCCAATTAAACCTCTTTTTTTTTTTTTTTAAATAAATTACCCAGTCTCAGGTATTTCTTCATAGCAGTGCAATAAGGGACTGACACAGTGCCCAAGTCACAAGGCAGCCTTCCTGATTCTTGAAACCCTTTTACTGCAGATTCATCCTCCTTTAGAGGTGCAAAGGGCTTCCACAGGTCATTCTAGCATTTGGAGGTTTTGCATCCCAGGGTACAGCTATCAGTGGGAGGAGAAACCATGGTCCCTGGGGGATGAGGAAAATGCTGTGGACTGGGGATCTACTAGAAGATGTATGGTTTGACAGGAAATTGAATGGCTTCATCCACTGAAATTCTCAGTTCAGAATGTTCACAACGGAGTTTCCAGGATGACAGATGCAGATATGGCAACACAATGGGGCTTTCATTCAGTACATTTCCTGCAAAATGCCCTTCAGTTCTAGTGGGGGGTTATTTGCTAGGATATATACAGAACTCAAGTCAAAGACTTGGAACCAAAATGTCCATTGTTAAAAATTATAGACACTGATACTAATACATAACACATAAGAATGCATTATGCATGTAACAATGTGATGTATTATTAAAAAATACAGAATAGATAGAAATATCTAAGAGTTGCTTTACTTGACAATAACTGAATATAAATAAGAGTTACAAACACAGGTCTTGGAGCTTCCTCCACTTCTCTTTCTAATAATATTATGGGCTTTTCTTTTTTTCCACCAAACATGTCTCAAATTATATTTAAATGCTTTTGCCATCTCAGAAAAGCCACATATAGCCAAAAGTGGGTTGACTTTTTATTTATTTCATATTGAAATGCTCACATGAGGTGCTGTAGATGACATGGGTCAGGAGGGTATTGAATAGTTCATTGTTCACTTACATGAGGCTGAACATCCAACAAACAAACTTTGTTTTTAGCAAGGACAGACCGAACTGAGTCTATGCTTGTGCCGTAGTAGTTGTTTTTATATTCTCCATATTCAATAAACCTGTAAAAAATTAGATGCATCAGAATCATTTGTGAATTTAAAAAAATTATAGGTGGCAAGTTAAATTCATAGGTAAAAGACATTTCTGCTGAACATGTAATTTTTTTAAACTGTGTTTAATAATACAAACAGAGCCAAGTATTTCAAAATGTCAGTTTTTAAAAAATCTTTTATTTTACATTTTCAAATCAGTAACACTTGCTTAAATTACACTTAAACAGAAAAAAAGTACTTTAGTCTAGTAGGGCTCTAATGTTTTCCATCACCCCCTTTCTTTTTCAGAACTAATGCAATGCAATAAAATGGTGAATAAGCCAAACAATAGAAACTACTGGAATTTCACTGCACGCTACAGAGTAACCCAGCCCAGCTTCAGAACTAGAGGCACTGGGTGGTGGCTAATGGAGCCAGGGCAGCCGATCATGTGCTATAAAAACACAATCACTGCGCCAAATGCGAGAAAAGCATTTCGATGTTTCAATAAAATCCCATAATCCTGCATTAAAACACATATTGCTTCTGATGCCCTAAAATATTCGTGCCTCAGCAGATGGAAAACCTGGGCAGGGGGCACTGGGGTGGGCTTGGAGCTAGCTAGAGGAGATGGTACCAGCAAGTTTATTATCATCATTTCAATTTTTTGAAGAGCCAATGAGAGAATGAGATGCAGGTGTGTGAAGCAGATGCTGGTGCTAGTGATATACTACCCAGTTGTTCATTAGTTTTTGAAGTAAAATTCAATCCAAATTATATGTTAAGATTCAATTAGTGGGCCAGAAGGAGGTCAAAATAAGACACTTACAACTTCCCTCATTCTGCAAAACAGGGTCTATACATTTTATAGAAAAGAAGCAAATCCAGGTTACTAAAAATTACAGGTGAAGATTAACAATAATTATCAACCAAATGATTGCCTTTTCATCTGTTTCAAATATTATTATGATAATTAAAATACATTTAAAATGGAGGAGAACTCTCAGTTGTCTAAAACTGGACAGGCATGTGCTTATAAAAAAACAGTCACATGAAAATTCTCAAAAGTGTCCACATACTTGTTATTTTGTACATCTGTCTCAAACAAATGCTTGGAAATGAAAATGTATTCAACACCATCACTCTCCTGGCTTCTTCTTGCTCTGGTAGTATCTACAATTTAATGAAAAGGAGTTGAGAAAAGCCCATATCAGCCACCTTAAGGAAAATACTAAAAAAGAAATCAAGTGTATTTAATTAGTTTTTTCAACAGGAGTTAAAAATGTATTTAAAAAGCAAATTAGCTCATAAAATATGGTAAGCTGTTATAAATCCAGATTTTCCACTGTTATTAAAATTATATTGATTTGAAGATGGATTGAAAAGTTAATTGCATTGTATGTCTCTGCTATTATTCGCTATTTTGAAGGCTCTGTAACCTGATATAAGAGTGGTATTTAAACTCCTGAGGAAAAAAAACCTTTCTTGCAAATAATATGCTTATTATCTTTATTGATCTGTATTCATTAAAGCAAATCTATTAACCACTAAGTTGTTAGGTAAACTCTGAAACTGTTTGGCTCTCTTCCTCTCATGGAACATAGTGGATATGCCATCAAAGTTTTGTTTTACCAGCCAAGTGAAGCCAAATACTTCTGTGTGCCACTCATTCCTCCTTTGCAAAGTGATAAATAGCATCATCTTAGAATACTATTGAACTTCTAACCTTTCAGTAATCTTGCCTAATTATTTATTAATGAATTAAAATAGAGCAGAAAATATAGGATTCATTAAAACGACAACAAGAACAAAGCCCAAGGCACTCCAGCGCTGACATGGCAAATGGAAACCCACTACAGGCCATCCTTCCTGCAGATCCCAACGAAAAACTATGGATGCTAAGAAACGACCTGAACACTTTGAAAATAAGTAAAGCAGGTAGACTGTAGAGGGGAGTCAAACTGCATGGGGAGGAGTTTAACTTTATTTTCCTCTTAGCTTTGCCCCAAGGGTGGGAACCCTTCACAGAGCGGCATGGTAGAATCTGCAGCTAAATGTCAATAGAAGCTCTAACGTTTTGGTGCAAAGAACCAGGGGGGTGGGGCCGGGGGCGGGGGGGGGAGAAAAAGTCCCTGTGGGTTGAAAAGTGTGGCGGAAATCCAGGAGACAAGAAAGCCGGAGAAGAAAATACTTTAATTCTGTGTATGAGTCAACAATAGCCTAAGAATTGCCTCTGTGCTATATACATGCAGTTCAAACTCAAACTAGCATGGCAAAGGCTTCATGAAGTGAACTGAGAGTGGGAGGTACAGGTCTCAGCCTAACCCCTGAATAACAGTAGCACAAAACATATCTAAGCCAATGAAGAAAAGGCATAAAGAACTGAGCTGAGATCTGAAGCATGCACACAAGTCTTAGACTAATCCTTGCACCCTAACAGACCCAAATCAATATAACAAAGGTAAGTGAGATAAAAGAAGCTGGAAGCTAAAATAAAAACATCAGCATTCTGCAGACTATTGTAACAAGACCTAGTGTTAATACAATATTATATATTCACAATGTCCAAAATGCAATCTGAAATTATTCAACATGAAAGAACCAAAAAAAAAAGAAATGACCCATTTTCAAGGGGAAAGATAACAGATGGCAACCCTGAATGACCTGGAAGTTAGATTAGACAAAGTCTTTCAAGCAGGTACCATAACTATGCTTGAAAAGGTAAGGGAAAATATACTTGAATTGAACAAAAATATAAATTCTTAGCAGAGGAAGAGAAACTATAAAGAAAAAACAAATAGAAATTCTAGAAGTGAAAAATAAAAATATCCAATAGAAACAAATCACTAGATGGGCCCAAAAACAGAATGACAGAAAAAAGCCAGTGAACTTGAAGACAGAGCAATAAAATTATATAATCTAAACAACAACAACAAGATTAAAAATATATAGATAGAACTCCAGGGACCTATGAGAAAACATATATGTCATAGGAGTACTAGAAGGATAGGAAAGAAGAAATTGGGGCAGAAAAATATGTTTGAAAAAATAAAGACCCCAAACTGCTATAATTTGGTGAAATATATAAACTTACCAATTTCAGCAGCTCAGCAAATCCCAAACAGGATACACTCAGAAGGAAAAGATTATGCCTACACACATTATAATCAAACTATTAAAAGTCAAAGATAAATAAAAAATCTCAAAGCAGCTAGGAAAAATCACAGAACACATAAGTTAATAATGATTTAAACTGTCACAGATTTCTTATTATAAATCATAAAAATAAGAAATCAATAAAATAATACCTTTAAAGCACTGAAGGAAAAGACTTAATCAAAATGTGTTTCAAGAATAAAGGCAAACAAACTAATAGAATTCACAGCCGAATGTTCCAAAAGAAATATTCAAGGAAGTTTTTTAGGCTGAAGAGAAGTGATAAGAAGGAAACTTCTGTATTCAGGAATGAAGAAAGAACAAATAATTGTGTAAATGTAAAAGTCTACTTTTTTTGTCTTAAGTTCACTAAGACATATATGACTCTTTTAAAGAAAAGTTATAATATTGTCTGATAGAGTTTTCAATGTATGCAAATATAATACATTTGACACCTAAAACAAAAAGATTAGGCTGGGGGAAGGGGTCTTAAATGGCTGCCAGGTTTCTGTATTTTATGTGAAATACACCAAGTTAAACTGCAAGCAGATCATGAATGGTTAGATACGCATACTTTAATATTTAGAGCAACCAGTAAAAACTAATCCAGAGATACCACCAGGGACTCAACAGGTAGATTAAAATGGAAACTAAAAAACACCAAAATAATCCAAAAGAAGACAGAAAAAGAAGAAAAATACAATAAAATACAGAAGAGACAAAGAGAAAACAAATAATAAAATAGTAACTTAAATTCAATCATTTCCATAATTTAATAAATACACACACACACACACACACACACACACACACACACCCCAAAGGTTGGCTTAACATTAGAAAAGCAGTAGAATTCACAACATTAAGAGAATAATGGCAGACAAAACAATCATCTCAACGTATGCAGAGAAAGCATTTTTTAAAATCTTCGACACCATTCGCGACAGTCTCAGCAAACTAGGAGTAACAGGAATGTCCTCAAACTGATAAAGCCAACGTTATATTAACGGTAAAAGATGGAGCTGTTTTCCCCTGAGATCAGGATCAAGGCAAGTCTGCTAAGTAACAACACGAAAAGTAACTTGAAATGGGTCAAGACCTAAATATAAAACCTAAAACTGTAAAACTTCCAGAAGAAAACAGGAGAATGTCTTTGCAACCTTGAGATAACAAATAACTTTTACATAGAACAGAAAAATTATAAAACATAAAAGAAAAAATGATAAATTAGATTTCATCAAAATTAAACTTTTGCTTTTTAAATGACACCATGAAAAAAAATGAAAAGGTCAGCCACAGACTGTAAGGAAATATGTGTAACACATTTATCAGATGAAGAACATGTATCCAAGAGAATGTAAAGAACTCTCAAAACTCAGTAATGAGACAAACAGTCCACTTTTTAAAAATGGGCCAGGCACAGTGCCTCACACCTGTAATCTCACACTTTGGGAGGCTGAGGCAGGTGGATCACTTGAGGCCAGGAGCTCAAAACCAGCCTGGTCAATATAGTGAAACTCCGTCTCTACTATAAATATAAAAATTAGCCGGGCTTGGTGGTGTACACACCTGTAATCCCAGCTGCTCGGGAGGCTGAGGTGGGAGAATCGCTTGAACCCAGGAGGTGGAGGTTGGAGTGAGCCAAGATCACAACACTGCACTTCAGCCTGGGCAACAGAGCAAGACTCTGTCTCAAAAAAAAAAAAAAAGTCAAAAGATTTGAATACACACTTTACCAAAGAAGATCAGGGGTCCCTAACCCCCAGGCCACACCAGTCTGTGGACTGTAAGGAACCAGGCCACACAGAAGGTGAGCAGCATGCAGGCAAGGGAGCATCACCATCTGAGCTCCTCCTCCTATCAGATCAGCAGTGGCATTAGGAGCACGAACCCAGTTGTGCACTGCACGTGCGAGAAACCTAGATTAGGCACTCCTTATGAGAATCTACTGCCTGATGATCTGAGGTGGAACAGTTTCATCCTGACACCATCCCCTCCTGCCCTGTCTGTGGAAAAATTGTCTTCTGTGAAACTGGTCCCTGGTGCCAAAAAGGTTGGGGACTGCTGCATAAAATCATGCTAGTCATTAGTTAAGGCAAACTGAAGTACGAGATACCACTACGTACTTACTACACTGACAAAAATTCAGAAGGCTGACTACAGCAAGTGTTGACAAGGATGTGGAGCACCTGCAGTTCACATATGCTACTGGTGGTTTGTAAGATGGTATAACCACTTTGGAAATCAGTTTAGTAGTTTCTCAAAAAATTAAGCCATATGGCCTCACCATTCCACTCCTACTTATTTAGCCAAGAGAAACAAAAACATATTTGTCAAAAGACTTATACAAAAACCTTGTAATAACTTTATTTATCATAGCCAAAAATGGGGGTAGAGGAAGAAACCCCTAAATATTCTTCAACAGGTGCATGGATAGACAAATTGTAGTATTTCTATACAATGAAATGCTATTCAGAATGAAAAGGTATGAAAAAGAATGAATTATTGATGTAGGAAACAACATGGGTGAATCTTTCATTATGCTGAGTGGAAAAAGTCTGGCAAAAATGGATGCATACTGTATAATCCTATTTAGATAACATACTAAATCATTTCAAATAATCTATAGTGACAGAATGCAGATCAGTGGTTGCCTGGGAACAGGGTGGAAGGCTGGATTACCAAGGGCACATGGAAATTTTTTGAGATGGAAACATTCATTATGTTGACTGTCGTGATGTTTTCACATGTGTATGCAGATGCTAAAACTGATGTGATTGTACATTTTAAATATATGCTGTTTATTCCAATTACATCTTGATGTTATAAAAAGAATCTGAGAAGAAGGGGAAATGTAACTTAACAGAAAAAGTAATGAATTTATAAAATCCAACTAATTTAAATTATATCCCAAAGTTTAATTCCCTTTTATTTAGTTAGCAAGAATATTTTAATACAATGCTTAGGTCTCTTGAAACAGTTTTTCGTACCTGTTCTGCAGGTGGTGCACCAAGAGGTAGTGCTAGTCTTTAAAATGAAATGTCACACTCTACAGGAACAGCATGAAGTACTGGTATACTGTATTCTAAACTGGTACATTGTATTCTATCGAAAAGACTAAAGTTTTACAGCAGAAAAATACCCTACTGAATGTATATAACACAATTAATATCCAAGAATGTGAGAGATATTAAAATTAGTATAATGCCCTACTTTGGAGTTTAGGCTTAATATTCATTTATTATTACTTAACCAATTTTGTTGTTATTTGCAAGTGTTCCTTCAGCAAACAGTAGGCCTAAGTAAAAAGTATTGTTGAAAATCAAAATTGAGAATTTTCTGTGCATTGATTTCTTTCTTATGGACACAGAAAAGATTGTCTTTATTCAGTTATGATGGCAGGACACTTTGGTTGAAAATCTGCAACACATGGTTGAAAGATCACTTCCCTGACACACGGCATCCCACAGCAGGGTTAAAATATTTTTAGAACCACATCAAGGGGTAATTGAACAAGACATTTATGACATTGCCACATGCATTTAAAAGGTAATGTGTCTACAACCAAATTGTTTGCTTATCATAATCAACCCGAATTACCTAGGTCTGATGTTATTTTACCGACGAAGAATGTCAGTGCCTAATTGTAATGAGTTCCACAGGAACCTCATGAACTCATTCACAATGAGGAATCCTGAATAAGAGATCTGAAATTCTTATGAGAAGGAGATTCCAAGGGAAAGATGTGCCTATTAACCACAAGGCAGGCAGGACTTCGTCACAGCTCACTGAGTACCCACTGTGTACACCAGTTAAGGCAAAATAGAAAACAAAATAGGAGCCCTCTTCCCACTTCCCCAAAATATCCCAAAATAGCTGTCCTGGGGAGACAGGAAAAAAAAAATTTTAACTGGTACCCTAGTTATAATGCCTTTTTTATAAAAAAGAAAAAGAAAATTCAAGTGAAGTATCCTATGGACAAAGAAGTTGTCTAGAACATGGATGCTTTAAAACCTACAAAAATACAAAAACTGCAATATACATCTTTCTGAGAACCACAGAAAGTGATTAATAGATGTGGTTGACTAAGAATGCCCAAATTCTAGACTACACAGATTTTGGAATCCATCAAGTATTTGATGTCTACCATAATACTTCTTGTTACCTATTTTATTTTAATTTAATGCACAAGAGACCCTTTTGACTGGTTGTATTAATAGCCATTCAGATTTACTGATGATAACCTATATAGCCTTAAAACAACGTTGATGTTGCTTTTCAAGGAGGAAATTTCCCACAGGCTGGGCATGGTGGCTCACACCTGTAATCTCAGCACTTTGGGAGGCTGAGGCAGGAGGATCACCTGAGGCCAGGAGTTTGAGATTAGCCTGGGCAATGTAGTGAGACTCCATCTCTACAATCAATCAATCAATAAGAAACTTTCCACAGAGGAGCAAAAGGCAAAAAACAAGGGTTTCAGCCACCCCTTTCTTGAAAAGCAACTTTGAACGTTTAATATTATCACAAGGATAATTTTTAAATATTTCATATAGCTCATTCAGCCATTTTAGCTCGAGTACCTGATTTAGCATCCATTTAAATAATTTTTAAAAATTAAGGTAATTGCAAATTCACAAGTAGTTACAAAAATAGTACAGAGATGTCCTATGTAAAATCACTTAGCTTCCTCTTGAAATATTTACATAACTATAGTACTTTAGGAAAACCAGAAAATCAGCAAACTACAGTTAATAAACTATTATTTCTTTTTAACATTTAAAAGCCTAAGTATGATACAATAACTCATATATACACATAAAAGTGTATATATCTTCCTTACTTTTCACCCGTTTAACACCCCCATGTAGCCAGCACTCTAACAAGAAGCAGGAAATTGCTAGCACCCCAGAATCACCTCTTGGGTTCCCATTCTAACCCAACTCCTTGAGATTTCTAACAGCACACATGAATGTTGCCTTTATTGCAATTATAAAAATGAAATCATACTGTCTCATTCATTCTTTTGTATCTGCCTCCTTTTGTTCAACACATTTGCGAGATTCATTCTTACTGTTGCATGCAGTTGCAGATTGTTCATTCTCATTGCATTACAGTATTACATTGTATGCATGTGCTATACTTCTCCATTCTGCTTATCCATTCAAATGATAAGCATTGGGGTAGTTTCCAGTTCTGAGCACTTATGAATAATGGCTAAGAATATCTCAGTACGTGTCTTTTGGTGAATGTACTTATGCATTTCCATTGGGTGTACAGTAGGACCGGGACTGCTGGGTCAAGGGTATATGTTTGCTCAGCTTTGGTGGCCACTGCTACTTAGTTTTCCAAAATGATTGTGTTGATTTACATTCCCATCAGCAATGTGCAGGAGTTCCTTTGCTCCATAACTTTTTCTGGTGGATATGTAATACATGCTTTCAAAAAGAGAATTATAGAAATAAACATCAAACAATACTGGTGGTATAATCAAAGCAATCACTTTTCTCCAATATTCAAGACTCTGCCCAAAGTATTTTAGAAAGCAAAACTATCTGACATTCTAAAATGACTCTTAAAATATATTCTTCTTTAATTAATTAAATCACCCTGGTTTGATGCTGTACTTTCCAAACATGTCTGATATCAAGAATCACCTGCTATATAAATACAGATTCTTGGGCATATCTTCTTGTAGAACTCTAAGAGATTCTTATCATCAGGCAAGCCTGCGAAACATTACTATATGAAGATCTTTTGACATTAACATCTGTCTAAAATTAAATCAGGGTGAAAAATAACTACTTTGGGGATTTCTTTGGAGAGTCCCAGCCCCACAACCTTTCTGTAATATTGTCAACTTCTATAACAACTTCAGAGGCAAACATTTAAACAGCTGGGTAAATTGAGGCTAAAGTGTGTTTGTTGCCCTAGGTCCTTCCGTAATATCACATCTCTCATAGGGTGTTACATGGGATAGATTGCCTTATGGATATTTCTCATCTTCAAAAGAAGTCAGTTTTGACTATTTAGTGGAATACAACAAAGATAGTCTGTAGTTTTAAAGGACTGCTGGTGTTAAATAGGAAGAAGAACACGAGAACTGGTATCAGAAAAAACCTGGTTTCAAATCCAAGTGCACCTGTCATCTACGGAACCCAAGTCAACATATCCTTTCCATCCCTATCTCCTTCTGTGTGAAATAGAGACAATATCAACCACCTTATACTTGACTGGCAAGGCTACAAAAATTAAGACAAACAAAGGAGATGAATACACGGTAGGAAGTCTAAAAATTTGTTTTTTTCTTTGTAATCTGTTTTTGCATCTTCTAGGTCTCTTCTATAATTGCTCACCTGTAAGCTTAAAAATCATTTTGTAAACTTTTCTAACAACTCATATATATCGGAATTCAGCTTTTGTAGGAGAGGTGAATAACTGCGGGGGAAAAAAAAGAAACTGCCTAGTTCCACATTTTCATTAACTGTCATCTCTGTTGGTAGAAAACAGCAGTCCTGTAACTTATGACTGAAAATGATTACAAACAATAATTTGGAAAAATGTAGTAAAAAGAAGGAACTTGAGGTCACAGAAAACTATAATTTTAAAATAAAGTTGAACTCTTCCAAAACTAGAGAACATCGCTAAGGGCAATATACAAGTAAATTTTTTAAAACAGTACTAAAACCGCTTGAAAAGGCCAACATTTCAATTTAGCCTTTTAGACAGCTTTCTAATATCAACATATTAAGTAGTCAAATGGCTTTTATTCTGCAGATCAAAATGTTTCAAACATCACATTTTATTTGTAAGAATGCCTATGAAAACCACTTTTATAAAAATAAATCTAATTCTGTGTACTGAAAAGAAGCTTACCATATTTAAACTATAGAGTCACGAAAAGCCCATTTAACACTATCTGCCAATTACTGCATATAAAAAGTAATTAAGAAAGGTTTATATTATAATAAGTCTCCTTCAGCTCTCTGTGATTTGATTCTTCTAATCTTAAAGCTGGTGAAAACCTCTGGAAAACATTAGCACTTATTTTAGGAAACAGAATTGTTAGACTTTTATTTGGAAGAAAATTTGTAAGTAATAATTTGATGTCATATGTGTACTAAAATTCAGCGTAAAAACCTAAGAGTAGGGAAGCTGTGATTAACAAATATTATGCCAAAAATCTGTGTAATTTAGGGCAAATCCTTTAACCACTTTGCCTTGGTTTCCTCCTCTGTAATATGGGGATAATGTCACTCTACACTTCTTGAAGCAGGCTGGAAGGTCTAGATGAGTGAGTGTTCAGAACACTGCTTGATACCATACGTGCTTGGGAAGTATTAAGCAATCATTATTAATGAGTACAAAAACTAAACAGTTACAAAGAATGAAGATCTACTATTTGATAGCACGACAGGGTCACTATAGTCAATAAATATACAACTTAATTGTATATTTTAAAATAATGAGTGTAATTGGATTGTTTGTAACTTAAAGGATAAATGCTTGAGGGAATGGATACCGCATTCTCCATGATGTGCTTATTTCAGCATTTCATTCCTGTATCAAAACATCTCGGCCGGGCGTGGTGGTTCACGCCTGTAATCCCAGCACTTTGGGAGGCCAAGGCAGATGGATCATGAGGTCAAGAGATCGAGACCATCCCAGCCAACATAGTGAAACCCTGTCTCTACTAAAAAGTACAAAAAATTAGCTGGGTGTGGTGGCCCGTGCCTGTACTCCCAGCTACTCGGGAGGCTGTGGCAGGAGAATCGCTTGAACCCAAGAGGCAGAGGTTGCAGTAAGCTGAGATCGCACCACTGCACTCCAGCCTGGCAACAGAGCGAGACTCCGTCTCAGAAAGAAAAAAACCTCATGTACCCCATAAATATATATACCTACCATGTACCCACAAAAATTTTAAAAATAAGTTAACAAATTTTTGTAAATGATTTTTTAAAAAATTTTAAATTATTGTAAGTGTAGTCGTGGGAACACTGAATAGCACAGAACTCACGGGGCACTGTCACGCCATAGTGCTGGGTGTCACTGATCAGCAGCTTTCGTTTCAGTTCATTCAGCCCTACTCCCACAGGACCTGAAAAACAGATAACAGAACTCCATTATCGGAAAAACACCACATACACATTTCTGAAAATGACATAAGTCTCTAAGACAGACTGAAAACATGGATCCAGCTTTGCATCCTAAGTAAAGAGATTATTTCCCGTTAACTCAAACTTAAGAAAACGTTAGATTTCTTTTGTTGCTTTTTTACTTTTTCAATTGAAATCCTCAGCTTTTCCTCAAAAAGGATAGAAAGATTTATATTTAAATGAGATATATTCAAGAGTATTCAGGCTGGGTGCAGTGGCTCACGCCTGTAATCCCAGCACTTTGGGAGGCCGAGTTGGGCAGATCACGAGATCAGGCGATCAAGACCATCCTGGCTAATATGGTGAAACCTCATCTCTACTAAAAATATTTAAAAAAAAAATTAGCCGGGCGTAGTGGCAAGCGCCTGTAGTCCTAGCTACTCGGGAAGTTGAGGTAGGAGAATGGCGTGAACCCAGGAGGCGGAGCTTGCAGTGAGCTGAGATCACACCACTGCACTCCAGCCTGGGCAACAGAGCGAGACTCCATCTCCAAAAAAAAAAAAAAAAGAATAAGTATTACCAAATAATAAGTTACCCACAAGAGCCTAAAAAATATGTTCACCTAAGAAAATTCAATTGCATAATGCAGACATTATTGATAATGTCAATTTAAAATGTTTTTAAGTGTTAATAAAACAAAGTGGTAATAAGACAAAATTGATAATGTCAATTTTAAATGTTTTTAAGTGTTAATAAAACAAAATCTTTCACCCTGACTTTATGTGGGATAAAGTTATGCATTTTACATCTGCTAAACAATCAGCCACATTTACATGTGCTGAGACCTTTTCCTGCACTATAGACTTCCTTAAGCATTTGAAAACTTGCATAGACCTTACACACTTTACTCAATCAATGTATACACACTGGACACCGATAAGAAGCAAGGCATACAGTAGATTCTGTGGACAACAGTAGATGATAAGTGGACTCAGATCTTAAGGAAAGTCACTGGTTAATTATGAGTCTGGGGCCAGAAAAACAAAAAACAAAGAGCAGTTTCAAATATGAGTCTGAAATCAAAAGTTAGATGGACATAAGCCCACCCTTTCCAGCATTGCTCTCCACCTAAAAGCTTGTCACAATGCTGCCACCAGGGTCAGTTAACGGATGGTGTGGTTCAGCGGGTGATACAAGCTACAGGACCACACTGCCCTCAGGTAGAGTCCCGTCTCTTCCCATCTGCTATGCCTTCACCTTGGTGATACTGGAAGGGAAAGCCAAGGGTGTAGTTAGATTTCATTTTAATTCTAAAAGTGTGCGTGTTCCCTCTCCTTCTTGGGCGGAATGAATGAGAACTGAGAACTCGTGCACAGTGCCTAGCACAGCGTCCAGGTACTTGACTGTTCACTGCCTTGCCTCTGTCTTCTTCCACCCTGAGGAGGTCACAGGTGGCTTTGAAAGAATAAGGTTTTACACCACAAAATGGAGAACATGCAGGTGTAAAGAGAAGTAGGGTGGGCATCCCAGGTGGAGGGAAAAGGATGAGCAAAGACGAAGAGGAGGAAGTGGGGGGCTGTGCTGTTCCTGCTCTAATGCCATTTCCAGGTCCCTGACCCTTGATAAAAACACCTGTCTCCAGGTGGTCATTCACTACCACCTTCAACCTTTCTCCATACTGCTGTCCAGTATCAATTCTCTGGCAACTTTCCCTTGTTCTGTAAGACAGCAACTCTCAATTCTCCCTCTTATAATAAATACGCCATAATATCCCATTGATATCCTGAAATGGAATTAATTGCTAATATAACTTACCAATATAATTCTCCCTTCCAAATTAATACATTGCCCTAACTAAAAATAACATATGAAAGCGAGAAAAAATAGTTTATAATAAAGCAATATGTATTTCAATATGTAAATGCTTGGCATGACTAGAGCAGAAAATCTAACCAAGTCAGAGGTTTGCGCCTACTTATAATAAATAAGTTTGGATTTAAAAGGTCAGGAGCTATTCTGCACAAGAAAGAACAGGAAAACAAAAGCCCAGCGGTACACATAAATCTAGGAATAAGAACTAGTGTTTGGATAGAAACCACAGATCAGACTTCCTTATGATAAGGAAAGAGGAAAACAACTAAGGATAGCATGTCAAGGCTATTGAAGTGAAGAAAACAACACAAATGACTTGGGTTTACCCAAGAGTAGTATATGGGGCCTGGCGCAGTGGCTCACACCTATAATCCCCACACTTTGGGAGACCGAGGTAGGCAAATCACTTGAGGTCAGGAGTTTGAGACCAGCCTGGCCAACATGGTGAAACCTTGTCTCTACTAAAAATACAAAACTGAGCTGGGTGTGTCAGCGGGCACCTGTGACAGGGTGAGACTCTGTCTCAAAAAAAAAAAATATGCAAATAGAGTGTCCCAGCCTGCCTTGTCCCTCAAGACAACTAGAAGTACAGGAAGGGATGCAAATTCACCACTTCCTTAGGAGATCTCAGCTCTGGAGTGATTCCTAGCGTGTGAGAGACTTTGCCAAGGGAGAGTCTAGTGTTTCCTTTCTTATTCTTAAAAACATTTCCTAACTACAAAAAAAAAAAAAAAAAAAAAATTTTAACTCTCTAGGGAAAAAAAACTAGGTATATTTGAATTCGCGGGAAAAAATATGCCATCTCTAATGTGATAGCCTTAAATTTTGACTATATTTGATTTTGGGCCTAGGTTATAACTTTATAATCTAACCCTTACAAGCATCCTCACATACCCATGTAGGGTGCCAAGAACATTCAGAGGCAAATGACTTTATTTGGAAAATTTTCCCTAAATTACGTTATTCTCGGTCATCGTCTTCAAAGGTAGAAGTATCCTTCAAAGAAAGGTTAAAAATACAGACATAATTTCAATCATTCTTACTGCAAAATTGTCCAGTGGGCCTACAAACAGCATTTTTGCAGTCAGGCCCTTGGATCCATTCTGCCATTCCCGCTGGAGAAGCTCTAGAGTCTCCCCTGGACTTTAAAAGACCACAGCTCAGACGCACCGTTCCGTCCTGTATCCTCCTTCTAGGGTTAGGCCTAAGT
Source organism: Macaca nemestrina (assembly GCF_043159975.1). Classification (NCBI taxonomy): domain Eukaryota; kingdom Metazoa; phylum Chordata; class Mammalia; order Primates; family Cercopithecidae; genus Macaca; species Macaca nemestrina. The sequence continues at coordinate 115,996,617 of NC_092133.1, read as the reverse complement.
TCACTACATTTTTAGTTGGCTGGTTGGTATTTGGAATACAAAATCTACTTACATTCCAAGCAATTTAGGGATGCAAACCGAGTTAGGTTTATTCGTATGCCTCTGCAATAGGATAGTTTCATTTACCCCTTCAATAAAGAAATTTCTATCACAATTGGTGAAATACATTTACATGTGCATATATAAGTAGATGGCTCTGTAGCTCATTTCCAGCTGAGCTTGCTAATGATAAAGCGCAGAAGAGAACAGAATCTAAACAGCTCGTCTTTAAACCACAGACAACAAACTGTGGCATAAGGATGATGAAGACATAGTGAGTTCTTTTCACATGACAGGCATGTGTGACACGGTTCACATACACTGTTACTCATCCTCAAAACATCCCTGCAAGAAAGGTATCATTATCCTCATTTCACAGATGAGAACACTGAGACAATGAAAGGTGAGGTAATTTCCCAAAGGTCACACATCTGGCATGTGGCTTAGCTGGTATTCAAAAGCCTGTCTGTCTAACTCGAAAGTCTGCATTCTTTCCACTCTACCGATGATCTTATCAAAAGAATATGCCGGTAAAACATGAACTCGGGTAGCTGTTGCTCTGCTGTCTGTTTACGGTTGTGAATTGGAACTTCACGGACTCTCTCATCCCCAGTCCATGCAATCCGCACTTTGTGATGACTAATTATGCTCCTGGAACAGGCAGAGACACAGGCTACAAAAAGTGGCACACGTCAAATCTGGTCATCTCAAAGCTCTCCGTGCAGAATCTCTGAGAAGTCTAATATAAACTGAATGAGGATTATGTGCAGAACAGGCCTGGACCACAGACACTGGGCGCATCTGTTAGGATTCTCAATTCAGGACTGAGGAAAATCAAACACAAAGATGGTATATATAAGTAAAAGCCAAAAGGCACATTAAAAATGATTTTGTAGCTTATTAACCTGGAATTCAGGCAGTGAACTAAAGTTGGTGTGTCTCCTAGCTTTGAAAAGAAAATACAAGAATGTTTATAGCCAAACCAGAAATGTAAGTAAGTAAGTATCTGCTTCATTTAAAAAATATTTCACAAGAATTTATAAAACCATGTTGGAAAGGAAGAATAAAGCTGTGTGTATCAATTTGTATTGGGTGAAGATCCTGGGAAAAAAGTGTGTCAATTGGATAATTAAGATAATTAGAAAAGCATAATACTATTTCAAATTCCTTTTTATGCATTTAATTAGTAACTCCTTATTGAAAGCAGGCAAATGTGTTGTATGGTTTTATAAAAGGTTCATTCATTTTAACTAAAGTAATGTAGCCCATTTAAAGTGTCGATAAAATGTTAATAAAATTTCTATTTAAGATTGTACATTTAAGAAAAGTCATTGTTAACTACATGCAAAGATTCTTTTATGTTTATCTTAAAAAGGTTAAAAAAACTATAGCAAATTCTCAGCTTTAATTTACATGGAAGAAGGTAGACATATATGACACCTTTTCCTCAAATGATCTTGAAATTGGTTAACATTATTGCCTCAGTTCATGTAATGTAATTATGAGATGTAGGGTATTTTCATTCTGTTCTGTTTCAGATTTTCTTTTTATTCCCCAAATATGTTTATTTGTTTATGATTTGTAACAAATGTTTATGTATAAAAAACAAAAAGTGTATTTTGATTAGAATGCTGGCACAGTATACTTTCAAAATTAATTCATAGTTGATGCACACAAGTTTTTCATTCTGTCAACATGGTCCCCCCAAATAATCTACTTTTTGAATCTGATACAGACATATACCACTAAAAAAACAAAAAAACAAGCCAGGTGCAGCAGTTTGCACCTGTAATCCCAGTTACTTGGGAGGCTGAGACAGGAAGATCACTTGAGACTAGGAGTTTGAGTCCAGCCTGGGCAACACAGCAAGATCCTCTCTAAAAAACAAAACAAAAACAAACAAACAAAAAATAAAACAAAGCTAAACGAGTAGAAAAAGATTTGAGGCAATAACATCAGTGCCTAGAAGAGCACCCAAAACCATACAAGCACTGAAAGAATGATTTGAAATACGAGGTATGATGTTCTTATACTGACAAAAAAAAAAAAAAAAAAACCTGTTAATGGCCATGCCCTCAGGCATTGTGTTTTGAACCTTCAACTCTTTACTTATTCATGTGTTAGTGCGCATTCTGTGCGAATGAATAAACATTTACTTGAACAGCAATATGTATTACTATTGTGAAAATAATTACTGACATCAATGAAATGTGGTATATATGTATATTTTAAATGACAGTCATAAAGAATAAGCATATGGATGGGCGTAATCCTATCACTCAGGGAGGCCAAAGCGGGCGGATCACCTGAGGTCAGGCGTTCCAGACCAGGCTGGCCAACATGGTGAAACTCCATCTCTACCAAAAATTTAAAAATTAGCCAGGTATGGTAGGGGGTGCCTGTAATCTCAGCGGGAGAATGGCTCAAACCCAGGAGGCAGAGGTTGCGGTGAGCCAAGATTGCACCACTGCACTCCAGCCTGGGCGACAGAGCAAGACTCCATTTAGGAAAAAAAAAAAAAAAAAGAGAGAGAGAGAGAATAACCATAAAATATTTTTTATTCTAAATGTCCAACATAAAATTTAAGTATAATTTTTCTTAAGGCTGATGACTATCAAATTGGTTTTAATAATTTAAATACAGATGGGTGATACCTTAAACACGAAAAGACAATCTGCTGAAAATGAATGTTCATGATAGGTGAGAGAAGAAGAGAGAAACAGGTAGGTGGAGATTAACCAAATTAGTTTCAACACACTACATATTCACGTAACAGTCATACTGCATTAATGATAAAAGCCATTCTTATTTGGATTGATGTCTAATATTTGGATTAATGTCAAATATTAAATTAGATATTGGAGAGACATGTGTTGTTCTGATCAAGTACTGTTCACTTTTGCTACTGATCTTTGTACATATGGCACAAACATTAAAACGGCAGATCATGGCTGGGCGCGGTGGCCTACACCTGTAATCCTAGCACTTTGGGAGGCCAAGGTGGGCAGATTGCCTGAGCTCAGGAGTTCGAGACCAGCCTGGGAAACATGCTGAAACCCTGTCTCTACTGAAATACAAAATATTACCCAGGTGGGGTGGCGTGTGCCTGTAGTCCCAGCTACTTGGGAGGCTGAGGTAGGAGAATTGCTTGAACTCAGGAGGCGGAGGTTGCAGTGAGCCGAGATCACGCCACTGCACTCCAGCCTGAGTGACAGAGGGAGACTCCATCTCCATAAAAAATAAATAATAAAATAAAATAAAATGGCATATCATGAGGTAAGTACAAAATGGAGGCCGCTTTTATCTCTGGTGTACCTGTACTGCTTCACAGGAAAGTTATCTCCACAGTTCCCCTCAAACATTTTGATGCTATTGCCTACATTTGTTACTCTTACTACCCCGATAAAAATATCAGAATTACTGGAGTCTGCAATAAGTATCCAAATCGCTTTTTGTTAACTGAAAAAAACACATTTATTCAGTTGATTTACTGCAAGACGAATCCAAGGAAATCTTTAGGTATTTGTGGCATCAGACACCTGTTATGAAAGGATATCTATTTATCACATTGTAGTACCACTATTTTGTTGTTCTAAGCATAAAATGAAAAAAAAAAAACATGCTATTATATTTGGCCCATAATCTTAGAATGATATTAGTGATCTGGATTTTTGTGTTTGAGAGTGACAAATCTGTCTATAAAACTAAAGTTCACTTGGAATCGAACTATATAAAAAGTACAGCAACTTAGAAGTTTGTAACAAGCTCTGACTTGGGTTCAGATTTCCTTTCTTCTGTGCTTTTATAATAGGAGAAAAGTATTATTAATAAAGCATCGATTTATATGAGAGAGAAAGAGAAAGAAAGTGAAAAAGAGGAAGGAAGGAAGGAAGGAAGGAAGGAAGGAAGGAAGGAAGGAAGGAAGGAAGGAAGGAAGGGAACGGAAGGGAAGGGAAGGGAAGGCAAGGGAAGGGAAGGGAAGGGAAAGGAAAGGAAGGGAAGGGAAGGGAGGAGGGGAGGGGAGGGGAGGGGAGGATAGGAAAGGAAAGGAAAGGAAAGGAAAGGAAAGGAAAGGAAAGGAAAGGAAAGGAAAGGAAAGGAAAGGAAAGGAAAGCAAAGGAAAGCAAAGGAAAGCAAAGGAAAGCAAAGGAAAGCAAAGGAAAGCAAAGGAAAGCAAAGGAAAGGAAAGGAAAGAAGGAAGGAAAACAAAAGAAAAGAAAAAAGGAGTGGGAAGCTTATTGAAACAGCACCATTTTTTTCCCACGCAACTATTTACCCTATGCTTATATAGACTGACTAAAATACTCATCTCACTCTACTTCAAAACTATGACAAGAGTGCAATAAAAATAAGAGGTCAAAATAAAATCATCCCTGAGTGTTCTGTAGCTAAGTAGAAGGGGGCATGGGGAACTACCTTACTTCAAAGCTTGCTCAGAATGGGGCCACCAAGATCCCAATTCAAAATCTATCCTGTCTGTGTCCCCAGCTCTCCATCCCCTTATCCCATTCCACTCTACTTTCTTCCATAGACGTATCACCTTCTAACAACTATACAAGGGATTTTATTATTTATTACTAATTTATTATAAATATGGTTTTGGTCCATCTTCTCCCATTAGAACATAAATGGCACAAAAGCAAAAATGTCTGTGTGCTCAGAACGGTGCCTGGCATAGCTGGTATACCGTAAAACTCAGTTGAATGAACAGATTTGTGATTTATGCCCAGAAATGAAGTCGGAAAATAAATATTTAAGATTGATCAACGGCATAAAAAGCCAACTGTGATTCCAATAAAGATCACATTTACCTTTTACATACAAGGGTTATAATTTTAAATCCATCACATTCTCATGAATTTCATTATGACTTTCAGTTTTACAGTTATCTATATAAAATCCTCCAGAGCCAACTCTCATTCCTACAAGCCTTCCATCAAAGTGCAACAAAAGATATGAGAATTCTAATAAACACACTAACACATTTAGTTTCAAGCACTTACTTTTCGTTCTGCTTTATGTGGGAGGCTTTGTGTTATGCCACAGTTTTATGGAAAAATAATGACAGTCTTATAATAAATGCCTGTTTATTCAAATTACCTCTACAAGCAGTCTTTGGGCAGCATATAAGATTTAGCACAAAGGAGGGCAGAACAGTGCTGAAATGCTCAAGCTAAAAATGTGAAATATACAGAAAGATTTATTATTAGTTTCTCTTGTACCTCCTAGCCAGACAGAACAAGTCGCGAACTGTCTGAATATCCACAAGATGAATTTTTGCTCTTGTTTTGGCTTAAACCATGAAGTGTTTTAGTTGCTTTTTAACACCCAAGTCTTCTCCCTGCTCCCTCCCTCACCCATGCACACATTATTTGACTTTATTACTTTACTTTTCAAAAAGTTGGGTTTCACTGAAGATAAGACTTGTCATGTAGGAAAATGTACTAAAAGCCTGACACTTGGTTTCAACTTACTTTCTAGAAAATACTTTTAAATGCAGAAGGAAATTTAACAGAAACTGTCATTGAGATGTTTTGGTGGCTAAAATGAGGCTTAAGAATAATACATTTTCAAAATGAAGACAAAATTAAATACTTCTGATCACAGCTTGAAGTCCTCTATTGTTGTATTTTTGCCATGGTAACAACTTGGTCTATTATTATTTCTTGATCATTAAACACAAGAATAAAACCCATATAGCATTACGATAATATAGAAAAATAATATTTTGTATTTCCTCAACAATATTTATGAAACAATTTCAAAGCAAGAGTCACTTTTCCCAAAGGCTTTGAAAACACTGGGTAAAAAATTATTATCATTATTATTATTATTATTATTATTATTATTATTTGAGACAGTCTTGCTCTGTCACTCAGTGGCACAATCTCAGCTCACTGCAACCTCCAACTCCCAGGTTCAAGTGACTCTCCTGCCTCAGACTCCTAAGTACCTGAGACTACAGGTGCCTGCCACCACATCCGGCTAATTTTTGTATTTTTAGTAGAGACGGGGGTTTCACCATGTTGGCCAGGCTGGTCTTGAACTCCTGACCTCAGGTGATCTACCCGCCTCAGCCTGCCAAAAAGTGCTGGGATTACAGGCGTGAGCCACTGCACCCAGCCAAAAATTATTTCCAAGAAGGACTATAACACTTACACTCTTTCCATCTTCCTATACATATACACATTGTAGGAGCCAAGGAAATAAATTCCTATGTATACAATGTTTTTATAATCATAAACTAAACAGGAAACAGTTAATTCAGGAATAACCCAGAATTTCCAAAATTTGTGTTCATGGCTTCATTACCTATTTTAGATTATAAACTTCTAGATAATCTAGTAAGTGTTTTGAACACTGAGGTTCAAAACCAGCAGAAGCCTACTGATATTTGTACATTTCATGTTTATCTTATTATTATGTTTAGTTAATAGGTAAGTCCTCCTCCTCCTCCTTCTTCTCCTTCTCCTCCTCCTCCTCCCTCCTTCCTCCTCCTTCCTTGTCCTTCCTCCTCCTCCTCCTCCTCCTTCTTTTGGACTCTGTTGCCCAGCCCAGAATGTGCAGTGGTATAACCATAGCTCACTGTAATCTCTAACTCACAGACTCAAGCAATCCTCACATCTCAGCTTCCTAAGCAACTGGGACTACAGGCACACACCACCATGCCTGGCTTATTTTACTTTATTTTATTTTATTTTTATTTTTATTTTTTGTAAAGATGGAGTCTCACTATGTTGCCCAGACTGGTCTTGAACTCGTGGCCTCCAGCACTCCTCCTGCCTCAGCCTCCCAAAGCGCTGGGAATTCAGGTGTGAGCCACTGCACCCAGTCTCTTTTTTTATTTTTACAGATGAGGTTTCACTATGCCTGGGCTGGTCTTTAACTCCTGGGCTCAAGTGATCCTCCTGCCTCAGTCTCCCGAGCAGCTGAGACCACAGGCATGCACCACTATGCTGGGCAATAAATATTTCTTATTAAAACCATACTAGGTGCCAGGAATTGGCCTACGTCTTTGCACAGATTATTTTGTTTAACCCTCAAAACAAACCTAGAAAGTAGGTGTTTTTATTATCTTAAATTTTCAGATGAATAACTGAAGCCCAGAGAAAATTTGAATTGTTCCCATGTCGTGTGACTACCAAAGGGCGTCACAGGACTGGAAGGCAGCCATCTTGTCCCAGAGGCCCATCTCTCATCTTCTACACTATCCTGCCTCACAGGATATAAAGAGATGGGGATCTCTCCACGTAACAGGCTCTACACTTCTGATACTTCCAATGTGCCATACACATAAGCTGAAAGGGTTTCTGAGCGAGGAACACACAGAAAAAGCAAATAATAGGGAATACTTCTGAAGGACAGTTACATAAAACTGCTTTGGCTGCCACCAGATCCCACTGTGCAGCGTTGTGCTATACACAGGCCACAGTGGGTAGAGGTGGAATGTTCTGATAACGACACCGGGGGCTGAAATGTCCAAGCCTCCACCTGCACAGGCATTCTTGATTCTGGAAAGTCTCTAGATCTTTTCTTCAGTAGAACTATTACTAAGAAGTTTGCATTAATATACCATGCTTACATGACTTTCTTCCTCTTTTTTTTTTTTTTTTTTTTTGAGATGGAGCTTCGCTCTTGTCCCCAACCTGGAGTACACTGGTATGATCTTAGCTCACTGCAACCTCTGCCTCCCAGGTTCAAGCGAGTCTCCTGCCTCAGTCTCCTGAGTAGCTGGGATTACAGGCGCCCGACACCACACCTGGCTAATTTTTGTATTTTTAGTAGAGACATGGTTTCACCATGTTGGCCAGGCTGGTCTCGAATTCCTAACCTCAAGTGATCCGCCTGCCTTGGCCTCCCAGAGTGCTAGGATTACAGGCTTCAGCCACTGCACCGGGCCCTCCCTCTATTTTTCATATAGAGACACAGGAAATACCATTTGCCTGAAGAGAAAATGTGGTCTAACATGACAAAAAGAATATAATGAATATTCTCCATTAAGTCTGTTCTGTTTTAATCCAATTGTTACAGATTTAAGAAATACTGCCTCATACCAGCAATAGATCCAAAATACGAAAAGAACATGTTGGGGCTAAAGAGTTTCAGATAAAGTTAATTTTCCTAGAGGAATTTCAGACTAAAGGCTAATAATTAACAAATCTGTTGATCAAAACAGACAAACCAAAACCTGAAATATCGCCGAGTAAATCCTGAACAGGAGAAAGATTAAGAAGAAATCAAAAGTTTCTAGGCCATCATTATAAGGCATACACGAGAAAGCACAAAACTGAAATACAATGCCAAGAAAAGTAGAAAATCAAAATAAATGGCAGCCAATTCACAATCACTAACCAAAGAAGGCAATGGCAACTGAACCCCTTCAAACAGAGCAACAAGGCTTCTCCCTATGTGCACAGCACCAGACCTCACAGCATCTGCATCTGAACCACCAGCAGTAGGCGAAAAGCAAAATGCACCCTAATTAATCAGGCCAGCAGCAACAGCATCACCTGGGAGCTTGTTAGAAATGCAGGCTCTCTGGCCCCACCCCAGGCTACCAGATCAGAAACTGCATCTTAACAAGACCCCAGGTGACCAGGATGCATGTGAAATCTGACAAGCCCTGGAATAGGGTCTGGAGGTCAGAGGGGAAGGGCAGGAGCTCCTCCCTCTGTATATTCTCCAAGACTACCTCTATCTATGGCAATCAAAAAACTATTGAGAGACAGTCTCTGAACTCTGAAGGCAGTAGACCAATCATGAACATAACCTTTCCTGGTAAGTGGAAGACTTATCCCCAGGTTGACCACGGGAAATATGAACAAATTTGAGAGGCAAAGACCAGGAAAATCAGCACCCCCTTTGTTGAAAAATTTTAAGGAGCAAGACAGTGAAATCGTAATGACAGGTGCAGTAAGGAACCCTGCCTGGACAGTGTGCAGAATTACTGTGTAGGGAAGAGCGAGGTGAACCCACCAAGCCTGCTGAACTGACCTCAGGAGACCTACATTGGAAACTCGAGTCATAGACGTGGGCAGGATTCAAGTGAACATAAACGCTTTCACTAGACTCACATCTAAACTTTCACAAAGTAAGAAGGTATCTCTCAGGAAAATGAATGACCAGTCCTTAAAGAGATTTAAAAAAAAAAAAAAAAAGTGAGATATTTAGATCCAGCACAGAGTGTCAAGTACTGCCCTAATTTTAAGATTGGAAGCCATATTCCACAGTAAGATACGAAGCAGGGTTCTGGTGTCCACCCGCTAGGATCTGAATCAGCTCTGTAACTTAACAGCTGCAGAATCTTAGACAAGTTACCTACTTCTTTCTGTGCTTCAATTTCTTCATCTGTACAACAGGGAATAATAAAAATATTTACCATATAGTCACGACGAGGACTGAAGGAAATGATACATGCACAGCCCTTAGTTACTGTTATTACATAGCATGGAGGAAGGACAGGACTCTCTTAAAAACAAGTTAAAATTTAAAAACTTGCTTGAGACTATTTGAAAGGAGTTGGGAACAGCAGAGGGTAATGAAACATGGCAGTTAGATCTTCGTAGCAGAGAAACCTAAGAAGTTCAAACAGATATTTTAGTTGTCACTGAAGCAATGCAATTAATTATTTACTTAAGGCCTGGAAATCTCTAGAGAATGAGGAAACACTCATTGGTAGAAGCACATATCAAAGGAAATATAAATGTTCTCTGACTGTGCCACTTGGGAGCATCAGCATTTAGCATCTCCAGTTTAGGACTATGTCAAGGGTAATACCCCTGTTGGAAGACAAAGGGGAAATCTCTGAGAATCAGGAATCAAACTTAAGGAATTTCAAACAGGAGACAGAAACAGCAGTCATTGCAATAGAATTGATATCACAGGGCTAGAAAAAAAAGGCTTTAGGATTCTGCTGGGAATGAAAAAATAAAGTGAGAAAAGGGAGGGGACCAACCCAAATGCCCATCACTGACAGACTGGATAAAGACAATGTGGCACATATACACCATGGAATACAGCCATAAATGTGGCACATATACACGATGGAATACAGCCATAAAAAACGATGAGTTCATGTCCTTTGCAGGGACATGGATGAAGCTGGAAACCATCATTCTCAGCAAACTAACACAGGAACAGAAAACCAAACACTGCACGTTCTCACTCGTAAGTGGGAGTTGAACAATGAGAACACATGGACACAGAGAGGGGAACATCACACACCAGGGCCTATGTGGTGGGGCAAGGGGAAGGAGAGCATTAGGACAAATACCTAATCCATGCAGGGCTTAAAACCTAGATGACGGGTTGACGGGTGCAGCAAACCACCATATGGCACATGTATACCTATGTAAAAAACCTGCATGTTCTGTACATGTATCCCAGAATTTAAAGGAAAAGAAAGGAAAGGAAAGGAAAGGAAGAAAGAAAGAAGAGAAAACAAAAAAAGAAAAAATTAAAGCAAAGCACTTGGCCCCCAAACAGAGTCCACACTCAACTCAGAATTTGAGTACCAAGAACCCAAAGGCCAAAGGGGAAACAGGGCAACTGAAGTGCGTACAATTAAATTAATCTCTTTACTGATGATTTTGGCCAGATGAATTTTAGTTCTATCAATTATCACGGATCTGGACAATTAGCATTCAAAGAGAGGAGAAGCGAAAATACATCAGGTCATTCTATGATTTTTGGCTGACGATGGAATGTGGTCATATATAATTCTGGGAGCACTATTTTGCCTCAAAAGGTAGCTGGAATGATGCTGTGATATTCTTTTGTCCCGATGACCCTTTCAACTGCTGACCAGTAGGGCTGGGGTTCCATTACACAGTTTTGAGGAGGTTGATTAAGGCACACCCATGAAGAAAGGCCAAGTTGTGTCAGAGGAGTTTAAAGCTTCAGAGAGTTCTAGACCCATGATGGTGGGGAAAGCCCATCAGAGCCTATTCCCCGCTGAATACAGCCCAAAACTCTGGACAGTGCACAAAAGGCAACAACCTGGGGACTCTGACGGCAGAAACAAAACCAGGCAGATTGTAGATGGAGTCAAATCTGGAGAGGTGGCCTCCAAGATAATGAAGTTTCTCATTTTATTTTTCCCTCTTGCTATAGTCTCAATGTTTGTCCCCCCAAATTACGTGTTGAAATTTGATCCCAGCATTGGAAGTGGGGCCCAAGGAGAGATGTTTGGGTCATAAGAGCAGATCCTTCATGAATAGATTAATGCCCTCCCTGGGGTGAGGCAATGAGTGAGTTTTCACTCTATTCATCCCCCAAGAAAGCTGGTTGTTAAGAAGAGCCTGACATCCCACCACTCCTGCTCCCTCTATCTCCATGTGATCTCTGCACACACAGGCTTCCCTTTGCCTTCTACCACAAGTCAAAGCAGCGTGAGACCCTCACCAGATGCCCAGACTTCCAGCTATTAGAATCGTGAGCCGAACAAATCATTTTTCTTTATGAATTACCCAATCTCAGGTATTCCTTTACAGCAACACACAACAGACTAATACATGTCTTTTCTTTTTTTTTTTTTTTTTATTAGAGAATCTTGCTCTGTTGCCCAGGCTGGAGTACCACTGTGCAATCTCAGCTCACTGCAACTTCCGCCTCCCAGGTTCAAGAAATTCTTGTGCCTCAACTTCCCAAGTAGCTGGGACTACAGGTGCCTGCCACTACACTTGACTAATTTTTATATTATTAGTAGAGACAGGGTCTTGCCATGTTGGGCAGGCTGGTCTTGAACTCCTGACCTCAGGTAATTCTCCTGGCTGAGCCTCCCAAAGCGCTGGGATTATAGGCATTAGCCACTGCGCCCAGCCTCAGTGCCATTTTATTACATGTCTCTCCCCTTGGCTGAGGAGAAGAGGCAACAGGCACAGAAGAGATGTTGCTGTGATCTGTGCTGGTGAAGGAGGCGGCACAGAAGGGACAGTGGGGTGGGAGAGGAGCAGGAGGTCTCAGGTAGCCCCAGTGAGCTGGGAAAGGCATGTTCTCTCATTGGCACACCTCTATAAGGATGAGAAGCAGGGCACTGCAAGCTCTAAATAAATTCTTCCTCCTCCTCCGTGAGGAGGCTCAGTATAAATGGATTAGGAGATGTGGACATCATTAATAAAGGAAATTTTGAATTTCTTTTGAAGTATGTGAATATGTGTTTCAAAATAACGCACACAATCTTAATATGTAATGATGCTAGTGTTCATTTCCAGGACCTACAGACATGAGAAACTGCATCATTTCCCATGAGTCACCCACCACCTCTCAATGAACAGCATGGGTTGTAACCTTTCAAAGGACTCCATATTACTAAGTCAGGGTAATTCGCAGCTTCTCCATTGATTCTCATTTCCATAAGTATTATCACGAGTTTATAAAAGAACAATTAACAACAGTGATATGGAGGGGATATTGGCTCTGTGTCCCCACCCAAATCTCATGTTGAACTGTAATTCTCAATGTTGGGGGAGGGACCTGGTGGGAGGTAGCCAGATCAAAGAGGTGGATTTCCCCCATACTGTTCCCATAATAATGAGTTTTCACGCGATCTGATGGTTTAAAAGCGTGTGGCACATCCCCGTCGCTCTCACTCTGTCTCCCCTGCTGTCATGTGAAACCCACACCTGTTTTCCCTTCACCGTCTGTCACGATTGTTAAGTTTCCTGAGGGCTCCCAGTCATGCTTCCTGTATAGCCTGTGGAACTGTGAGTCAATTAAACCTCTTTTCTTCATAAATTACCCAGTCTCATGTAATTATAGCAGTGTGAGAATGTACTGATACAGAGACACCATGCTCTTCTACTCCAAAACTTTTCTAAAATCATTGGCTTTGATCCTGGAAGTTTAAATATCTCTCACTACGTTTTTAAAGAAATGCACTGAGGATGAAATGAACACACATGGAGCTTGTGGCTGCTCACACCTGTGAAGGGTGCACAAGATAGATGCTAGGATGCAAATCTGAGTCAAGGCAACTGATGTTTGTGAAAATACCCAAATTCCTTTATTAACTACCTTTTTATTTTGAGACGGAGTCTTGCTCTGTCACCCAGGATGGAGTGCAGTGGTGCAATCTTGGCTCACTGCAACCTCCACCTCCCAGGTTCAAGTGATTCTCCTGCCTCAGCCTCCCGAGTACCTGAGACTACAGGACTGTGCCACCATGCCCGGCTAATTTTTGTATTTTTGTAGAGATGGGGCTTCACCATGTAGAGATGGGGCTTCACTATGTTGGCCAAGCTGTTCTCAAACTCCTGACCTCAAGTGATCCTCCTGCCTTGGCCTCCCAAAGTACTGGGATTAAAGGTGTGAGCCACTGCATCCAGCCAATTATCAACTTTAAAGCGACTCTGCTGACTCTCTAGCTTGAAACATCCTAGAACTTGCTGTAATACTTTATTTTGCTGAAGGTCTCAATGCCATCTGAAGCTTGTCCCATGCTGCTGCCTCAAAATGCTTTGAAACGAGCTTGCATTGTGTTCAAAAATATTCATTTCTATTATTTAATTGCCCTGATGTACGCTTCATATATTACAACAGTGTTTGCTATCCCCACTTGACAAACGTTCCACTAAAACGACAGTACCATTCTTCAGAGATGTCTTAAAAGTCTCTGCAAGTCAATTAAGTACAAAAAACTGAAGATTTTGTTTCAGAGACAAGACAAAAGTGTTCAAGAGGAGGAGATTTTTAGCTTGAAAACTTCAAGTACAATTCACTTTGAAGAGAAATTCTTACTAGCTCATTTATTTCCTCAGAATTACACACAGAAACAAGCACTTACCAACCAAGACAACGAGTCTGTATTTCTCATTAGTTTGTCGCCGATACGGTGTCACTTCTTCGTACGTGGGCACGTCAGCTGTGTCGTACTGATCACTCTTCTTGCATTCATACATGGATTTATTTGTTTTCTTATCTTTTCTACTAAGACGAAAACTTCTTCTAAAACCAGCTGCAAATATCAAAATAAATATATTTTTAGTTAACATGAACCAAAAATGAAACCCTCAAAAAACAAAAATAAAAAACCCTTAGAGTTGGGTTGGATTTTATTTATGATAATATTGGTTTACTAAAGTAAAACCCTAATGTTTTAGAGACAGGGTCTCACTCTGTTGCCCAAGCTGGAGAGCAGTGGCGCCATCATAGCTCACTGCAGTGTTGAACTCCTGGGCTCCAGCAATCCTCCTGCCTCAGACTCCCAGGCAGCTGGGACTACAGGCACGCGTCGCCATGCCCGGCTAATTTTTAAAATATTTTGTAGAGACAGGGTCTTGCTATGTTGCCTAGGCTGGTCTTGAATTCCTGGCCTCAAGCAATCCCCCCACTTTAGCTTCCCAAAGTGTTGGGATTACAGGCATGAGCCACTGTGCCTGGCCTATTTCATCATAATATTGTCAGAAGTGTATTCAGTCAGAAAAAAATAATAGTACACAATTTTATTGAAACAATAACCTATAATAGAATTAATATTTATTTATGTAGTTATAATAATATAAATTTTATTTGGTTTAAACAATAGAGAGCTCTGTTGAAAAATCATTGAGTAAAATAACTATAATAAAGCAAAATAAGTCAGAAGTCATAATTTATCAAGAACTGATTGGTAAACACGTTTGATATGAAAAAGCTAAAAACACTGTAAAAGCATTTTAAATGTAAACAACAAGTTCTCTCATTCATGAACATTAACAAAGTTTCTATTACATCCTAAGCATAACCTAACAATGTACCCATGACACAGGCAGCATCTATTGTTAAACAAGAAGAGAACTAAATTAGGGAGTGTGTCGTGTAGTGTATGCTTATGCGTCGGTCAGGCTGACAGAAGAAGGCTCACTCACTCAACAATTAGTTGGTCTTCAGCAAGTCAGTTAACTTTAACTGGACTCCAGGGGATGGAATAAATGATCAAGCCTCAGGTTCTCTTCTCTAATGGAAATTCTATGGTTTCATAATGTGACACATATGAAATTAAATAGAGCCAGGCGTGGTGGCTCATGCCTATAATCCCAGCACTTTGGGAAGCCAAGGAGGGCAGATCGCTTGAGCCCAGGAGTTGAAGACCAGCTGGGGCAACATGGAGAAACCCCATCTCTTACTAAAAATACAAAAAAATTAGCTAAGCCTGGTGGTGCACACCTATAATCTCAGCTACTCGGGAGGCTGAGACAGGAGAATCGCTTGAACTCAGGAGACAGAGTTTGTAGTGAGCCAAGATCGTACCACTGCACTCTAGGCTAGGTGAAAGAGTAAGACTCCATCTCAAAAACAAAACAAAAAACCCTTATATATATTTTATATCAGTTGCAAAGTTGGAAAGAAAATACAAGTACATTTTAAAGGTATAAAAATAAATTCTCTTCAAAAAGAATATTCATCAACTTTGATAAATAGGTAACTTTTTTTTTTTTTGAGATGGAGTTTTCTCATCACCCAGGGTAGAGAGCAATGGCATAATCTCAGCTCACTGCAACCTCTGCCTCCTGGGTTCAAGTGATTCTCCTGCCTCAGCTTCCTGAGTAGCTGAGATTACAGGCACACGCCACCACACTTGGCTAACTTTTGTATTTTCAGTAGAGATGGGGTTTCAAAACTTTGGCCAGGCTCATCTCGAACTTCTGACCTCAGGTAATCCACCCTTCTCAGCCTCCCAAACTGCTGAGATTACAGGCATGAGCCACCATGCCCAGCCATAGATATCTTTTTTATAAACAGAGGTATTTTGTAACAAAATGAAAAAAATGTAATAACTAATTTGTGTGGATTTTAGGGAATAGAGTCCGCTGTCTGCATCTGTGGGTTCCATCCATGTGGATTTAACCAATTATGGACTGAAATTTTTTTAACTGCATCTCTCTTGAACATGTATTGAATGTTATTTCATCTGTATTGAGACTTTTGTCCTTGTCATTATTCCCTAAACAACAGAGTATAACAACAATTTACATAGCATTTACAATGTATTAGGTATTACAAGTAATCTACAGGTGATTTAAAGTATACAGGAGGATGTGCATCGGTTACATACAAGCACATATTTTATATCAGGGGCTTGAGCATCTGCAGATTTTAGTATCCAAGGGGTCTTGGAACCAATCTCCCATGGATGTCACAGGATGATTGCATAAAGGACATGAATAATTGTTACCATTGGGCTTAAGAAATTAACAGGATTCAAAATAAAGGAAATGTGAAACAATTACCAATGACTAACAATGGCTTTATGTGACTCACCTTATGGATTCAGAGTTTAATAAAAATCAATCAAGATACTAAGGACAGAGTGACTCAAGTCCATCCGATAACATGTTTCTGTGGCCCTCTAAGAGTCACTCTGATTTTGAGAAGATATTTGAATTGAGAGACAAGGTTGTTTATAAAGGATCTAAAACAAGGAAGACAGTTGCTCTAAAGCTCCTTTACAAAGGTAAAGAGGAGAAGAGAACAGGACAAGTTGTAAACACATGGTTGTCTTATAAGACAGAGATGACATCCAAGGGAAGCTAGAAGGTAAATGTGTCCCTCTGGCCCTAGGATGAGAAAAAGAGTTGGGATTTTAAAATCACACGTGCAGAGAGGATTCAAACTTCTATGAAAAGCACCAGAGAAAAAGCTGTCTATTACTCTTTGTTCATCTTGTTTTCTAGGTTATAGGGAAAGTTTCATAGAATCCAGAAAAGGGACTTTTTTTTTTTTTTTTTTTTTTTTTTTTTTTTTTTAAGACAGGGTCTGTCTCTGTTGACCAGGCTGGAGTGCAGTGTCACGATCTTGGTTCTCTGAAACCTCTGCCTCCCAGGCTCAAGCCATCTTCCCACCTCAGCCCCCTGAGTAGCTGGGACCACAGGCATGCACATCTAGCTAATTATTATTATTATTATTATTATTTTGGTATAGATAAGGTTTCGCCATGTTGCCCAGGTTGGTCTTGAAGCCCTGAGCAAAAATGATCCACCCACCTCAACCTCCCAAAGTGCTCGGATTATAGGCATGAGACACCGAACCCAGCCATCTTCCTATCACAGACATCACACACCACACCAGAAGTAGCCAAGGTCCTCACAACTACCCCTCGTGCTTGAGCGCAGTGGTTCTCAGACAAGGTTCTCTTCCTAATTGCAGAGTTTAGTTATCCCAAACCACCCCCAGCACCTACTCTGTCCCTGGTGTGTGCTGGCCCAGACTGTAGCCCAGTATTAGGGGGGCTTCTGGTTTAGCACAAAGATGATACATGAGCTACTCTAACAACACGTTAGAATGCTGGTATTTCACAGCATTCTAATTTCATGTTTTCACAGCTCTTGCCTCATGAGAGGCAATTACAGGATAAGCAGGTAGAACTATAAATTCCTTTATAATTTTTCCTTGTACAGAGGGAGGCTTGCTGTCAAGTCACTACAAACTTTTGGCACAGGAATGGATATGACAAGAACATAAATGCTTCATCCACAGGAAATAACATCCAAAAGTAAAAACCTGACAAATTTCTGATGAGCTAAATCACAGCTAAACCTTGAATTTCAATGTGCTTACCAATTTGAATCTTTACGATTTACTTAAGTTTTTACTTTCCTTTTTTTTTTTCTTGAGACAGGGTCTCACTTCTGTGGCTCAGGCTGGAGTGCAATGGTGCAAACTCAGCTCACTGCAGCCTCCGCCTCCCAGGTTCAAGCGATTCGCATGCCTCAGCCTCCTGAGTAGCTGGGACTACAGACGCCCGCCACCACACCCAGCTAAATTTTGTATTTTTAGTAGAGATGAGGTTCCTCCATGTTGGCCAGGCTGGTCTTGGACCGCTGACCTCAGGAGATCCACCCGCCTTGGCCTCCCGAAGTGCTGGGATTACAGGCGTGAGCCACCGCACCCAGCCAAGTTTTTACTTTCATCAAAAACACTGAGTTAGAGAGGAAAAGAGAGAAGATAATCAGATCTCTTAAGATGATGCTGCACGAGTGTCAAAGTTGGGAACCATGTTGCATAGATAGTTGGGTGATGTCAGTTGTGCAACGCTTGTTACAGAACAGGTGCTTGATAAACGTTTACTGAATGGAAGTAATTTTAAAAGGCAGCAACAAAAACCTTATTACCATTCCTGTTTCATCTGCTTCATGTAAATTTCAACAAAGAAAGCATGACACATTAGGCATTTTCTAACAGTTAAAATTCTAAGAGGTGTCAAAGGCTAACGCTCTGCAAACAAGAAAGCCTTAGAGCTGGAAGAAACTATGAAGGTCATCTGAGCCTGCTCTTTGCCGGGCACAGACGGTGCCGCCATACACTGCACTTATTCACATCAGTTTTTCTATAGCAACACCAATCAATTCACACAGGTTATGAAGCTTTAGTGCCGTGAACACACAGGAATTCACACAGGTTCTGAAGCTTTAGTGCCTTGAACGATATTTTACAATGCAAAGGAGCAAAGGCAGTGAGGTCGCCACAGGGGTTCCGTGGGAGTAGCTGGTCACTGATTGTTACCAAGCAGAGGCTGGCAGAGTGATCCGGACCAGCACCTAGGCTCTGCTGACTTACTTCTCTACAAGGCTCATTTCCTCTACTTTAAAATACAGATTATAGTAGTATCTGCCTCACAAGGTGGTTAAGGATTAAATAATTCATGTAAAGCTTTCAGTCCCATCTGTGGCATATGGTAAGTGCTTTACATGTTAGCTACAGATTCATGCTACAATGCCGCCAACTACTTAAAAGAACCTTGAAGGCAGGAACATGTATCCCCTGTAGTCCCACAGCACAGAGTCTAGCAAAAATTAAAAAAAGCGGGGTGAGGAGGGGGAGTTAAGAGGCTCACTAATAAGTTTCAAATTGACCAATAGTATAAAACAGACAAAATGTTAAAATTAAAGCCAGATTTAAATACGTTAAATATTCTAGATGCCTAAAGTACCTTATTAAGTATTAAGACATTTTAAATACAACAGAAATAGTCAGGTGTGGTGGCGCGTGCCTATAATCCCAGCTACTTGGGAGGTTGAGGCACGAGAATCACTTGAATCCAGTAGGTGGAGGTTACAGTAGCCAACATCCCGCCATTGCACTCCAGCCTGGGCAACAGAGCAAGACCTTGTCTCTAAATAAATAAATAAATAAGTTTAAAAAATACAATGGAAAGGTTTAGCATGTATTAATTATTTTTTCATTTGTCTTCATAGATTCTCTTTCAAGGGATATAGCTATTTGTTACGATATTTATATTTAAACAAAGTATCCTTTCCTTTGGTCTTTTTACTTACTCCCCTGATTCACAAATACATATTAATACTCTATATTTACATACACACACATCTGATATACATACACACATATGCATATATATGCACAGACACATATATACATGTACATACATAGATATGTATACACATACACAGACAGGGTGAGAAGAAGGAAAAATTGCCAGCCCAGACAATCAATAAAATAGCCAGAACAAAAGATATAGCAAGAGTTATGAAATTCAGAGTATTTATTTGTGATGATTTTTCAGCCTGCCCCATACTCCTAAGGGCAATTTTTCTAAAATCTGCCCCCCATGGGTAGTCAGAGGTAACAGCACACTTAACACATCCTTCCAGGCAGTACAGAGGCTGTAATTTTCCAATTTCAGTAAAATAATGAGTGATGTGTCAGTACACCTTAGTTAAGTCTGAGCTTAAGGGAGAGTAATTCTGTGTCTGGAAAAGGGAGCTAATCATTTCTTGCCTTCAGATCTTACTTCTCATATTAAAAGGAAGACCAAAAAATGTGATCTTAAACAAAGTACACAGAGGATTCTTTTAGATAAACGTGAACCTGTTTGATTTCAGTTCACTTTCAGTGCAAAAGTCTTAGCAAGAGCTGGCTTTAAAAAGGACGGAAAGGAAAGGGGTACATTAACAAGGAATTTAGAGTAAGGGAACAGCTTTACGTAAAAAATATTTTTCCTTACATTTCATGTTTTCGCAATTTGTAATTGGCTCAACATTTTTATGGACAGGCTTTTTCTAGGGAGCTTACCCACAGCTGCTAGAGATTTGTGTTTTTGAAAGGAACGGCACGTTTAGTTTATTACAATAGGAAAGTGACTTCAGAGTTAAGACTGCAGCTGCAGGTCAGTTCCTAATCACAGACACTGCTTATCTAATATTTTCCAGTAGAAATAATTTATGACTTGTTCATTTATCATTTAATGTATAGCTTTGCTTAAAGTTAAAAATTTAACTGTAAAGGGAGAGATCTGAGTTGCTTGTTATTTGCTTCTTAGTTCAGTAAGACTGCAATAAACATCCCTTTATCCCATGTCACTGATGACTTCATTAGGGCAAATTGCTAGAAACTAGACAGATCCTGTCCAAATGCTTCTCAGATTGATTAATATCAATGTCCATTCCCACCAGCAGTATGTACAGTGGCCCATTTCACCATTCTCTCATCAAAGGACTTCTAATCTCTTCTTTAAAATCTTTAGTGATTTGACAAGTGAAAACTGTACATCGTTGTTATTTTAACTGTTAGTGGAGTTGACGGTATTTTTTTTCATGTTTATTACTCACTTGCATTTCTTACTACTTCTGCAAATTGTTGGTTCATACATTTTGATCGCTTTGGGATTAGAGTCTTCATAAATACATAGACACGGGTCTCTTTTAATAAGGTCATAAGCGCTTTGTTTTGTTAAAAAGGCGTAAGGTTTTCTATTTTCCTTTTTAACTGTCATCATAAAGAAATTTAAACTGTTTATGTGTTTGAATTTATAAAGATCTTTCCTTTGTGATTCCTTCCATTGTTTCTATAACTTTTCCATCTTAGTTCTGATAAATATTCACCAACATTTTCTGAAGTTTAAAAAGCGGGTTGCATGGCTTTACATTTAATTTTTTAATTCCATCTGGAATTACTGACATGTAATCATGATGAAATCAGACCTGGGAAGTGTGGCTGTAACTTTACATTTTTCTAAATAATTAACCAATGGTCCCAGAAATACTCAACAATCCTTTTACTACTTTAATGTTGACACATATGTTGTATTGAAATACCAGACGGTACATTATTATGCCATGACAGAAAAAGGTGATTCTTGGTCTAAATTTAGCTTCTCTTTTTATTTTTATTTATTTATTACTTTGAGAAAGAGTCTTATTCTGTCATCTAGGCTGAAGTGGTGCGATCATGGCTCAGTGCAGCCTCAAACCCCTGGGGTCCAGCGATTCTCCCACCTCAGCCTCCCAAGCAGCTGGACATACAGGCACATGCCACCACACCCGGTTACTTTTCAAAAATTTTGTTTTGTAGAGATGGGATCTCACTAGGTTGCACAGGCTAACCTCAAACTCCTGGCCCCACCTCCGTCTCCCAAAGTGCTAGGTTTATGGACATGAGCCACCATACCTCACCTTTCATTCTCTTTTTAATATCAATACCAAAACAACAGTGTAAGTGGTGGTAGTGGGTGATATTTGTCGGGCACATACTAGATGAGAGCCACTACTCAAAGTGCATTATGCGGGATGAATTTAATTCTCACAGCCACACTATGAGGTGGGTATAACAATCCATGTGTTTCAGTAGACTCTTCAGTGTAATAAATAAAGATGGCCAAAGCTTTGGTTCAAGTATTAAATGATAAAATGAAGTCAAGAAGAAAGTTTGAAATATTACCCTATATACACAGATGCATAATAGAAAAAAATGAATTTAGCTTATTTCTATTACATTATGTTAGGTATGAAATAATCTAATAGAAAAAATTAACAAAGAGAACCAATGGTTTAACTTAGGGATTAAAAACATAAATTTTTTCCTGATGGAAGACATTTTCCAAATATAAGGAAACACATTTTAATACTCCCCTGTATTCAAAATACAAAAATATGTAAGGCAGTGTCATTGGCTGCCAACCACTAGGGGACACAAAACTTACTCTCAAATACTTGTAATTTAAGGTGTTTTCACAACACAGGCCCATGACTAGAAAATGAAACTTTTTGCAAGTATTCCAGTCACTCTAATTTCTCTTAAGTAAAAAATTTTAGAACTTGAGCAGTTGCGATTTGGTCACTTTCAAAGTTATTTCTCGATATTGCATTTGTAAAACATTCTTCATCAATAGAGTATTCATCTTAATGCCTACATACATAAATTAAGAATCATTTGTTATTAAAATAAGTTTCATATTATACATGTTATAACTACCTATGCTATAATTTCAAATGTTAGCAATATTTTTTAACAATTAAAAAACTCGGAAGCAACCACGATATGCAGAAGTATGGAAATGATTGATTAAATTATAAAACACCTTCTCAAAGAAATGAAGTTGAAACTATTAAAATTATGAAACTACATAGTACCACAGAAATGCATTTCAGATAATAAATGGAAAAAAACAGACAGGATACAATAATCATACTTACACTATGAGTTTTACCTTTTTACTAACATAAAGACTGTTATGGATACAGAAATATAGAAGAAAACACATCTTTTTAAAAGACAATGGTTGTGTTAGGTAGAGAGGGCTGTGGACAATAATTTGTTCTACTTTTCAAACTTACTATAATATTATATATTTTTCAAAATTACTATAATATTATATAATTATATAAAACTACATAATTTCAGATTTACAATTTGAAAAAGAAAACACAAAAACACAAAGTTCACAATATACGAAGAAACAAACAAATGAAATCGTATTGGCAGATGTAGTTGTGTGGTTATACCAGCATGTAACACAAAATACACACTGGTTGTGTCTGAGAGGCAAGTTCTAATAATCTATCTTTTTCAGTGATTATGGTAACAGACTAAATTTGTATATTAACAATAGTTAGGAATAGCCACATAAATTCAAGCATAAAGCAAGCAACAAAAGCAAAAATCATGGAAAAGTATAAAAAATAAGAATATAATATAAGAAGTTAAGATTAAGGGCAAGGAAGAGAGAGAAGCAGCAGTCTCACCTAAGCAGTAATGATGAAAAAAAGAGAAGTACTTATGGTTTTGAAACTTACAACCAAACTAATAAAATGGATAAAAAATCTTTTCTAAAATCACAAATTATTGTATTATTTGGCTCCCACAAATACGTAATTTCAACGTAAACTTATAATGTAAATATTTGTAATTTTAATGATCTCACTTTTTAATAAAATGTTGACCTTTAAGATGGCATTTTATTAAAAATACATGATCATTTTAGCTACAAACATGCCCATTAACATAAAAGACCCTCAAGCAACGTCAAGACAACTCACCAC
This sequence comes from Macaca nemestrina, assembly GCF_043159975.1. Taxonomy (NCBI): domain Eukaryota; kingdom Metazoa; phylum Chordata; class Mammalia; order Primates; family Cercopithecidae; genus Macaca; species Macaca nemestrina. Next base: position 115,973,323 of record NC_092133.1, on the reverse strand, counting down.
CCACACTAATAGCCTCCAAAAATCCCACATGTGAATGAGGGGAAAATGGGACTTGGCTTTCTGTCAACTCAAAGAAAATCAATACTATTACATTACCACCTGCAATTTTTCAAATGGGACAGTTTCAATCTTTGATTACATTTCTTTTACATAACCAACCTGGTCTAATAGATAGTATGCATTTCTAATGTTAAAAATAAGTTTTTAATATGTATATGTTTATAGCATGGGAAAAGAGGTCTTCGTGAAATAGTCTTGACTCACAGAGGTTTAGAGAAGGAAGGAATACATTTGTTTGATGCAAACAAAGTCTAGAAAACTGCTTAATTTTTTCAATGGAGAAAAAAATAAACATTTAAATTTTTTTCTCACCTTAAAATTACTAAAATGCAGATTTTTTTAATCAGAAGACTTTTTAAAATCATTGTATGAAAGTTATTTTTTTGCATCTTAAAAATCAGATTCCTTTGACCAAGCAAATATTTAACTGATTCAATAGGTACCTTAACTACAAGGAAAAAAAACAAATTTACTACAAGTGAACTTCTTAAGAAGATTTTTTTAAAAAATGTAGACATTAATAAAAACTAAGCAGCTGGAAATTATTATATGATATGAGGTTTCTGACAACAAAACATCGAACATTTCTACTAATACAAACATTTTGAATATAATGTCAGTGCTGTTGTAATAGTGCAAATCATAACCAACATAGTAACATGATCTTAATAGAAAATTATTATCAAAATGATGCTCTCATTATATGCCAATCATAAAATTATCCCAAAGACTATAGAGGATAATTAAGAACATCTTACAATAACAAACAAGTAAAAATCTTGGGAGGAGGTTTAAACTGCGAAGAAATGCTAAATCTAGATGTATTGAAATCTAAAGAGGCTAGGTTAGTCAGGTTCCATAGTGATCTTACAAAACAATGTCAGAAAAAAATCACCAAAGAAAAATGAACATTTTCATGGATTATATTAGCCAATTATACACATGCTAATTTTGTAGATAAAGGGGAAAAAGGTTTTCAAACATACTATTAGAAAATTCATCTCTGCAATGTTGCAGGTTCAAAGTTGCTCTCAGTAAATGTAAAGAAATGTTCACATGCCATAAATACCCTTAAGTCTTTCAGCTCATCTCAGGCTAAAAATAAACATAGAAACTCAAAGTACCTAATGAAACCACAAAAGTTAATAAAAGACACAATTTGCAATTTTCAAAGAAAAATATTACTTAGGTCTTTAAAAGTTTTCCTGATACCACTGACAATTTGTTTTAAAGTACAGCACAGAACATCACCATAAAAAAAGAGAGAGAGGAATTCGTATGAGAATTTAATTTTTTGGAAGCCAGCTAATAAAGAAATAAGTTCTTACTTATGTCTCCAAAATTATGAGAAAATACAGTTACACATATGTAAAACTGTGTATAAAAATATAGTTCTGAGCAGAGAGAAAAATTGATTTGAAATTTTAATATGTTTTTTCAGTTGAGTCCGTGCAACCTAAAATTCTCCAAGCAGAAATGGTTTCTTTCTGTCAGAAAAAATATTTCCAAGTAGTATTCCAGACATGCTGAGATTATGCAGTGTCTTTCGTATTCAAGAAAGAACCTGTGTCACTTTTGAAAGAATGCTTCTAAATGTTCTCTATGCATAAATATTATGTTTTGGAAAAATATTAAGGCAGTAATATTTAGACACAGCTGTACTTAATTTGCATGACATTCTTTAATAAAATGATTGAATATTGAATATACGGGAATTTTTACTGGATTTATAAAACATGCAGATAACTTGTTGAAGATCAGTGTGGCTTCAACATAGGAGGACAGACAGAAATAAGAAACAGGATTAGGAAAAAACACCTAGGAACAGATGTGGGTAAATAACAACATTTGAAAGAAATAACAACAAATAGTTTCATTTTTATTTAACTTGATGGCAAACCTCTCTTCAGTTACATTAAGTCCCCAAACTGATCGTGTTTTAAAAGAATGTATGAAGTACTCCAGAGCAAGGGCAAAAGTCAGGAAAAGTGACTTTTCAGGAAATTATTTGTAAGAAAGTATGTTAGAAAAGAGATGCATAAGTGACGCTTTGTGAATTGATTAGAACAAGTTTTCTATAATGAATTAGCCAGAGGAAAAGAGTCTGTAAATCTGATCAATGTTACAAAAAAATTACTCTTCATATGGATTATTTTGTACTGCGGCAGGAAAAAGGAGAATTTTTAATGCTGACTGTTCAACCATCGAGAAGCAATTATACTTCGGAAGCAAACACACTGTTCTGGAAAACCGAAAATAAACCAACTTCCATGCCATCCACCAAAGCTAAGCAAAATTTTCAAAAGCCTATAGGAAGAAAGGAATTTTTTCTAATAATTCATATATATGCAAGTACATACATAAACATATATGATATGACAATCTTTATATACAGGCAGCTCCTGACTTACAGAGATTCAACTTTAAATGGTGTAAATTTTGGCAATTCATATTTACAGCATATTAGCAATTTACCTTCATGTTATTACTATGATTTAATTTCTTTTTAAGAGATAGGGTCTCACTCTGTCACCCAGGCTGTAGTGGCAGCATTGTAGGTCACTGCAGCCTTGAACTCCTGGCCTCAAGCGATCCTCTCACCTCAGCGTCTGGAGTAGTTGGGATTACAGGTGTGCGTCACTGCACCTGGATTATTACAAAATTTTATACAAACTACATACAACTTACATTGCCCAGTGAGCTTTTTCCTTTCTTTCAATAATAAAAGCCAAACCTCTTTCATTAATAAACATGCTAACCTCTAAGAAATGGGTATGTTACAGGTCAGTAAGAATCATACCACATTGTGTACTTTCACATCAGTGATAGCTTATTAAATATGGTTTTAAAGTATAATTCTCATAAAAATTGGTATTTAAATCTTGGAGTGTCATAGATCTCTACTTGGATGTCAAGTGGAATCCCTGAACTTTTCCTCAGCCCAACTTACTCCTCCACAGTCTTTCCCATCTCAGTAAATAGTAACTCCATCTTTGTAGCTACTAAATCCCAAAACCATACACCCATCCTTGGTTCGCCAATTTGTCAGGAAATCTCCTCAGTTCTACCATCAAAATATATCCAGAATGGGACATCTTCTCACCACCTCCATAGATAACATCTGCTTCCAACCACAATCATTGTCTGCCTGAATGACGACAGGAGCTCCCTGCTTCTGCTCTTTCTCCCTCAAAATCCATTCCCAACAGATCAGCCAGCATGACCCTTACAAATAGAAGGCAGTTCATGTTACTGCTCTGCTTAGAGCCCTTCAATGATCTGGAGTATAAGAGCCAAAGTTCCTCCTCCCACAAACATTCCGTTATCTCAACAACCTCAATTCCTATCACTCTCCCCATTCACTCTGCTCTGGTCACTCTGGTCTCTTGACCCATCTTTAGGGCCTTTGCACACAGTTATGCACAATGCATCCTGTCTCGGGGCCTTCGTACATGCTGTTGGAGGGTTTGCTCACATGCATCCTGTCTCGGGGCCTTTGCACACGCTGTGGGGGCCTGTACACATGCATCCTGTCTCGGGGCCTTTGCACACGTTGTTGGGGGCCTGTGCACATGCATCCTGTCTCAGGGCCTTTGCACATGCTTGTACCACTGTTTGGAATGCTTATTCCCAACAAGGCTCACTTAGGTTTTTGCTCAAACATGGCCTTCTCAGGGAGGCCTTCTTTGACCACCATATTTACATTTGAAACGCCCATTTTCCCAGCTCCCTCATCACCCCATCTCCATTTCCACCTTACTTTTCTTCTTAGCACTTTATTACCATCTAACAAATTGTTCAGCAATCTGTCTCCACTCCTACTCCCAACACAAAAGTGCTAGAAAAGGAGGATGTTTGTTTTGATCTCTGTTGAAACTCCAGTGCCCAGAATAGCATCTAGAATGTAAAAGGCACTCAAAAAAATTTTTTTTATAAAATCCAGAAATAGCATTATAAGAAAGTTATATTCTATAAATACCAGAAGAAAATGCCAACCAGAGCTAAGGTGGTTCTCTCTCGACAGAGGCCATAGGAATGGGGAGGAAGGGGAGGAAAGGAGACTCCCATTTTGGATTGCCGGTCATCTGCATCAACCAAATGCATATAGTACTTTGAAGAAAACATACAATTTTACGTTTTTTTAATTTTTTAATTTTTATTTTTCGAGATGGAGTCTCGCTCTATCGCCCAGGCTGGAGTGCAGTGGCGCGATCTCAGCTCACTCCTAGCTCCACCTCCTGGGTTCACACCATTCTCCTGCCCCAGCCTCCCGAGTAGCCGGGACTACAGGCGCCCGCCACCATGCCCAGCTAATTTTTTGTATTTTTAGTAGAGACAGGCTTTCACCACCGTGTTAGCCAGGATGGTCTTGATCTCCTGACCTCGTGATCCGCCCGCCTCAGCCTCCCAACGTGCTGGGATTACAGGTGTGAGCCACCGCGCCTGGCCGCAATTTTAAATTATTTTAAATAATTTTGGTATGAGGAATACAAAAAGAAAACAGAAGACAAAAAGGAAGTGATTCACAGATTTGTGAAAAGAAAAATACCTATATGCTCTAAAATATAGCACAGAAAAAGTTAAAACACAACCAGAAGACCAGAAGAAAATGTGAGCAACAGAGAAGGGATGAATATTCATAATAAAAGAAGAGCTCATCAAATTAACAGAAGACTGATGAATAACCCAACTAAAAAAAGGGGATTAAGAAATGGTTAAGAGGAAAAAAGTGGGAGGGGGAGGAAAACTACTAAAAAGTCCCACAATTACAAAAAGTCACAGAACATTTTAACACGTTCACTAAATACATATGTTTATCATAAAATAGTTTTGCCATTTATGTTAGCATGTTGCTTATGAGCCTTGTTTTAAAACCACATAAGATCTGTAGGCATTTTTAGGATTTGGCTTTGGGGAAAAAACAGAATTCCACAAGATAATCAATTTTCTCAAGCTATTTGTAACAAAGTCACTTTTTAGCAATATATTCTTTTTTAAATGGGAGACTATGATCAAACTTGCTTATTCTACAAAAGAACTAACGTCAAATCTTTGATTATTAGTTGAAGTGTTTCCATAAAAGAAGATACTTTTATCAGCAACACCATTCATTTATCTGTCCTACTATTTCACTGTGGAAGGATGTATTCTTTTTAAAAGCCTTTTTATATCGTATGACTCTCTTCTCAGGTATCCTCCTAGGTTTCCTTATCTTGGTGGTTATCTCAAGGAACTTCTAGGTGCACAAACCTTGTGGTTGTCTCTTGCACACATCAGAATAAGTATTTAGACCAGGAGGACATAAAGAAATGCTGTCATGATGCACATATACTAAAACACACTGGCCACATTTTTCCCTTTGCCATACTCAAGGATGGAAATGAAACTATTTTTTCTAAGACCAAGAGTTGAATGGAGTGAAAAGCTGGTACTTTATAATCCCAGCTACTCGCGAGGCTGAGGCAGGAGAATCACTTAAACCAGGGAGTCGGAGGTTGCAGTGAGCCAAGATCACGCCACTGCACTCTAGCCTGTAGACAGAGCGAGACTCCATCACAAAAAAAAAAAAAAAAAGAAAGAAAAACAAAACAAAACAAAAAAAAACCTGTCAAAGCCAGGTAGGCAAAAAGACCTTAAGTTATCCATCTGCCAATAGGAATATATTTTGCACATCAGCCCTTGAAGAAATATGTTGTCTCATTTTTCTAGAAATACTCTTGGGTTACCTTTACTTCCCCATGGTTGAGAATATGGATACAAAGAAATACTTCGCTCTTGTAGCACAAGCACCAGTCTCGGAATTGGCAAGTAATGAGGAATGGTATGGACTGCAATGAACTGGAGTGCTCTTAATCTCTCCATTAAGGAATCAGTTATAACACAGCTCAGCTAATTATTATTATTTTGAGACAGAGTATGGCTCTGTCGCCCAGGTTGGAATACAATGGTGCGATCTCAGTTCACTACAACCTCCACCTCCTAAGTTCAAGCAATTCTCCTGCCTCAACCTCCTAAGTCACTTGGATTACAGGCATGCGCCACCATGCCCAGCTAATTTTTGTATTTTTAGTAGAGACGGGGTTTCGTCATGTTGGCCAGGCTGGTCTTGAACTCCTGAGTGTCCTTCTCCTCCAGAGTGTCTGTGAGCCACCAGTTTGATATGAATTATTACATGATTCATGCTATTCTCATTCTACTTAGATGGTCCCCTGTCTTCTTCTATAATTGGATGATGTAGAATGGTCTCTTGGAAGCACAAAGTTCACCACCTTTTCCAAAGAAATAATTTTGCTGGGCCATGTGATATCTGTATGCTTAACTTCACCTGCTAGTGCCAAATTCTTTTATCTAAACCCTCCCGTAGTCTTAAATTCTACCCAATCTAGTCTTATTTGGACGTTTTTCTCTAATGGAATTGATTGCTAAAACTGTGTTTCTAGACTATTACCTCTCACTACTAAAAGCACAGAACTTACCAGGACACCTGTCCACAGCAGTAGGGAGAAAGTCAGAAGAGAAATGTAGGTGAAGATAAGTTTAACGCTTGTAACAATTTCTAGAGAGTCTTGCTTTTGTTTGTGTTAATAAAATCCCTTGGTATCTCCAAACTGGAGATTTCCTTAGAAAGTTAATCATAAGTTGGTTATATTAGGGGCTGTTCAGCCGACAGTTATTTAGAGGGGTTATGGGAATAATAAGTCATATGGAAACAAAATCAAAAAGATATTTGAAAGAAAAAGTTATTTAGAAGCTTTGAATCATTTAACGGTTAACCACAGTTAATTATTTCCTTTTTCAGATATTCAATTCTTTACCATTGGCTCGGTCATCTCTGCCTATAAAAATGAGATCATCCTCTCTCCCACTGCAGCACTCCTATCCTCAACTGTAAAAACTGCCTCGGACTCAACTGTGATCCCTCCTCTGCTGTCAGCTCTGTCACTTCTTGACACCTTGCAATTCGGCTTCCGGTGAAAATGTTTCTCAGATGTCAGCAGTGATTCCGCATTGCCAAATCCAATGGCATTTTGTCAGAACTCATTTTCTTTACGTGCTCTAAAGAAGCCCACATTTCTGATCACCCCTTGCTTTTGCACATCAATGTATAATATATTTACTGATTAAATACTCATTTCACAACACTCCTAAATGCTGGAAGACAGACACACATTTAAAATCCATATTTTGTTCTTTGGACGAAATGTCATACAAAGAATAACACTGGGTGCCAAAATCTGGCAAAACTTTAATAAATGTGTAAATTACTTAATCTAAAACTTATGATCTCATATTATACAGTACCAAACTAAATTTCCAGGCCCACTATCTACATATCATCGAACTTAAATATGTCCAGTGCTCTGCAAGTCATCTATTTTCATGCTATTCTCTTCTATCTTTATCCCCCACGCTACCTAGAATTACACCTAACCCTTGCTGCCCAGCTCTCACGGCCTCTCTTGTGGGACTGGGTATCTGGTTGCTTCAGGCTGAGATGATCACCACCTTCTCAGAATCACAGGATTTTATGTGACAGTCATCAGATAGTGCTTTACGCGGCAGTTTTCTATGATCTCTACTGTCTGATTGACTGAGTATAAGCCCTTAAAGTTTAGGAAGTAGGTACCACTCTTTCTATTTTTGAGAGAAATAGAAGCGTGCAGTGATGGCTGTCCACATCTTCATACCTCCCTGTACCCAAGCTCTCAGGGGGTCTCCTTCCACAGTAACCCTGGCTTGGCCATGAGACTTGTTTCATCCAATGAGATATTAGCAGATCTGATGCAAGAAGAGGCTTCCTGAGCATTTACATCCTGGAGACTGCTTTCTTTTGCTGTTCTCTGGAATCTGAGACCACTGCATGGGCTAGTTTTGTGAAAGGTGAAAGACTCCATCAAACACAAACAAGTTCCCCCACCTGAGCACCCCCCAAACCAACCAGACCCCAGCCAAGACCCCAGACTGAACAGATCCACCAAGTTGACCCAGGCCAGAAGAACCACATTGCTGACCACAATATCAAGAGAATAAATGCTTGTTGTTTTAAGCCATTACAGTTTCTGGTGATGTAGGGGGAGGTGTTAATGGATGTACCAGGTATCTGGCACACTGTATTATTCTGAAATGAGTAAAGAATACAATTTTAATAAAATCTCTCTCATCATTCAATTCTTACTTAGTAGATTTTCTCTAGCCTAGAAATTGAAATACTCCATATATCTGGAAAGGGTTTTCTAGTTTGTTTTGTAAAATGAAAAATCAAAAGGCAGCAATTGTAAAAGATACAGTACAAATATTCTGTCTCTCTAGATGGGGATGTGACTTCAGGATGCTCCATTTACCATCTTTGAGTCCTCAGGTAAATACTGTAAACTTTCTTGACCTTTGTTTCTTTTTCTTAAAATAAATACAATACCACTAACCTCACAGTATTAGAGATAATACACAGTAAATACCAAATATAGTCTCTGGTGCATTTCTTCAATAACCAGGAGATATTATCATCATACATAATAATTAATCTTAAAATAAGAGAGCTGAAGCAGCTGATCTCTACATGTGTTTCTGGCTGAGCATGGTGGCTCATGCTATAATCTCTGCACTTTGGGAGACCGAGGCAGGTGGATTGCTAGAGCTCAGGAGTTTGAGAGCAGCCTGGGCAACCTGGTGAAACCCCACCTCTACCAAAAATACAAAAAAAAATAGCTGGCCGTGGTGGTGCAGGCCTGTAGCCCCAGCTACTTGGGAGGCTGAGGTGGGAGGATGGTTTGAGCCTGGGAGGCGGAGGTTGCAAAGCCGAGATCATGCCACTGCACTCCATACTGGGTGACAGAGCCAGACCCTGTCTCAAAAAATAATAATAATAAAATAAAAGTATGTCTCTACACGATTCATTCCCTCTCACTACTAAAAGCAGAGAGTTTGTCATGATGCCTGGATGTGGCAAGAGTGGGAAAGTCTGAAGGTAAAACATTAGGGAAGATCATTTTAATGTTTTGAGCAATTTCTAAACATTTTTGTGTATAACAACCCTTGGCATCTGAAAACTAGAAATTTTTCCTGCCCATACAGATTAGAAAGTTGGTCATAGGGCTTAACTATATTTGGAACTGTTCAGTCAATGTTTACTTAGGAGGGGCCTGTGGGAATAAGAAATCATAAGAAAACATAAGCAAAAAGTGGCCGGGCATGGTGGCTCACACCTGTAATCCCAGCATTTTGGGAGGCCAAGGCGGGCAGATAGCTTGAGGTCAAGAGTTTGAGACCAGCCTGGCCAACACTGCAAAACCCTGTCTCTACTAAAAATACAAAATGAGCCAGGCATGGTGGTGTGTGCCTGTAATCCCAGCTACTCAGGAGGCTGAGACAGGAGAATCACTTGAACCCAGGAGGCAAAGGTTGCAGTGAATCGAGACTGTGCCACTGCACTCAAACCTGGGTGACAGAGTGAGACTCCATCTCAAAAACAACAACAACAACAAATAAGCAGAAAGTTGTTGGGAAGAAAAAGGTTGTTTAGAAGTGCTGATTAATTCACAATGAACTAGGTAATTAGAAAAGTCCAGATGCCATTAATTGTGTAAAATTGCTTAGTGCCAATAGGATGCTTTTTCATTCTCTATCAAAAATTATATAATTATATTATCTTACATCAAAAATATAAATTAGATTAATATAAAGATAGGGCATCTGGAACATTTCTGGAATATAATAACCAAAGCACACTAGGAAACCCTTTGTGTCCAGCCCATTGAGCCTGGGTAACGTGAAGGTGTGTGCCACCCCCACCGAATCTCAGAGCATGCGCGTGCAAATGCGCTCATTTCAGATAAAATGAGGTAATGACTTCAAGGAAAGCAACAGAAAGAAAGAGATCCTTCTCCATGGCCAAGTGCTCACCTATATAGGTTCCACTGTTGTTACCAGCATAGTCAGCATCTTCTGGATGGAGTGTAAAAGCATACAGAACAAAAGCCAAGAAATAAAGCAGAACAGTTAGAAGGCCAGCCGCAGATGCAAAAAAAAAAAAAAAAAAAAAAAAAAAAAACCACTTACAACAATTAGGTAAAGCACAGCATAGAACAGCCCTTGCAATGCCACTCTTAAACATAAAACAGTTTGTTTTATATTTAAGTTTAAAGTGACATTTTAAAATATCATGCAGGGTTTTGTGTGTGTTCTTTTTTTTAATTCCCCCAACTTTCTTCGGTGGTTTCTTGATCCAGGTACAAGAAAATTATACGAGACTTGTCTGAGAGGTTTATATTTTCTTTCTTTTTCTCTTTTTTTTTTTTTTTTTTGAGACAGAGTCTTGCTCTGTTGCCCAGGCTGGAGTGCAATGGTTCAATCTCAGCTCACTGCAACCTCTGCCTCCTGAATTCAAGCGATTCTCCTGCCTCAGCCTCCTGAGTAGCTGGGATTACAGGCGTGCGCCACTACGTCCAGCTAATTTTTGTACTTTTAGTAGAGACAAGGTTTTGCCATGTTGGTCAGGCTGGTCTCGAACACCTGACCTCAGGTGATCTGCCCACCTTGGCCTCCCAAAATGCTGGGATTACAGGCGTGAGCCACCGTGCCTGACCTATATTTTTAAAGTTAAGAAAACTATGCCAACGGATCCCCCAAAGTAAATTTATTTTTGTAAATCAGGTTCTTAGATAATAGGTAAAAATACAGCACTAATTTTGGCTCATTGGATTAGACAGAAAGATTAAGATGAAAATACATCCTTTCTATTGATAAGAAGAGATTTCATGCTGGGAAGTAACGGGAGAATGATATTGCTATTTTTTTAAAGAACTGATAAAAACATTTGTAAAGTAAGCAATGCGCTAGTATTTTGAAGTCACATGAATACTAGGCTATACGTATCTTAAAAACTTTATTTAAGTAGTGGGGTACTTATTATTTTAGGCCTCTTTCTTGTGGAAGTAGCAGCATAGACTGCACAGAAATCAAATAATTGAGAAGGTGCCCCTAGATCATACACCAAAATAAGTCTGTCAATACATTTGAATAATACTGTTTATTTCATTCACATTTCAGACTACTGACAGAATAAAAATATAATGTATTATTTCAGATTACATTCTATGTTTCTGCTGCATAAAGCAAAAAAAAAAAATGTATATTTCTTTCTAACACAAAGTCCAACCACAATTTTTGGTATTGTAGCTTCACAATGGACGTTTGGATGTACAACAGAGTACATTTATAAGTTGCTTGTTATATTCAATTTAATCCTACATATATGTGCACTAAATAAAATTACTAGACTATGCAGGGTAACTTACACATGTACCTTTAATTTCCTCTGAGAAGCACAAAGAAAATGAGAAAGGAAATGATTAAATGTGCAGAAAATACAATTAGAATAGGAAGATGTTGCACCCAAAGAAAAAAAAAAATCCACCTACCACACTCAACTGTTTCCTCATCTTAGAAAAGCCAAAGGAGAAAACAAACGTATTTTAAATGTTTCAAAATTATCAGTCAACAAATACATAGAATTTATGCCAAACTACATTTTAGGCTGCACTACAGGCTTGTTTTAAAAAGAATGCATACACTTAACTTGTCAAAACATAGTCCTTACATAGCTTATTAAATAACCAAATGGGAAAAATAACCAGAACAAAAATCTTCAGCATTTTTTTCAAAATAATGTCTTCATTAAGGGGATTATATTTATTTTCATAGAACAGTTTTGTTGGTAAATCAATCTGCTCAATGCTTAAAAGAAATGTCTTGATACAAATAGTGGAAAGAAGAAAGGATATTAGAAACAACAAATTTTGTCCTTAACATATCTAAATATCCTGTAAATTTCACAATAACCTCACAATTATCAATGTAATACACATATCAAATGAGTTATGCAGAATCATTTATTTTTATTCTGTCTATATTATCTGATGAAAGGTATTTTAGAAAGTAATCCTAAATGGTTCCTAAATTACTAATAGGATAGCAATTTAAAAGTTAAATATGACTTCAGAGACTCGCTTTCAGTTAAGGGTGGAAAAAGTCCTGGCAATATTACAGAGGGAAATCTAACTATGAGTTAAGGTAAAACGCATTTCACTACATGACCTCAGAGCAAATAGGAGTGATCAGAACAGTTCTCCCCTCATCCATCCAAGCTACAGAATAGCGGCCAAACAAAACACTTCCAGGAAAGTGTATACCACTGTATTTTTATTTTTTAAAATACTTATGGATCCTTCAGCTATGTTGGCTTGGTTTGATCAGTATTAGCAAATATCACAATCATTATTATTATTCAGGCTCGTGCTTTGAATCACCCAAGTTGTGACTTTATTTATGCGTATGTCTTAGTAAATCTGACCTGTCATGTGCATCTAAAACAAATTGTTAGAAAACAAGAAATAAACTATATGATGTGGCTTAGGCAAACAGCTAGGCATGATGGACATCAGATGGGTCACTTTAAAATCTCAGGTACTCCATTATAAAGTGGGTTGTTAAACATAGAGTCTATTTTTTATAAGACCAATGGGATAGATTAAATACTACACCCTCGATTAAAGACTTAGCGCCATGGAAATCAAATGATAAAAGCCATACCACAAAAACCAACAAAAAATTAAAACACTAATGTCAATCCACAAAAAAAATCTGTAATTATATCACATATAGTATATATTTCACATTCTAATAAAATGTCATGAATATGCTGTATAAATTTGCAAGAGAATGTTTCTCCATAAAATTCTTAAGTAGAGAGAGAAGGATATTTTTATATTACTGATATAACCCCACACAAATATTTGGTAGCAAGTATTATGCTTAATGAACATCCAGTAAGAAAATGAAAGGAACAGAATGTCTTAGACTTAGCAAGTTTGAACAAAGGGGAAAAACTAAACAAAACGCTGATCTCAGAAGAGAGTTGGGATAGTCACACGATTACTACTATGTGGAAGGCACTGTTCTGTGTACACTACAATACACAAACTTATTTAATTCCCCAACAATCTACAAGGCCAGTACTATAATCCCCTTTTTTTCAGATAAGAAAGAACCCTATAGTGAATTCTCATAATTTTATGTTGCTTTGGCATCCATTGTGAATCCAGGCTTAACTTTCTCATATCAGAAACAGGGGTTAGTTGCCCTTGACATAGCTTCAAGCTCTCTGCCTCCTCTGACTTCCTCAAGGCAGCCCATCCAGAAATCTGCCTTATACAACTGCCTGCTGGTGACCATCTCACTTTGGGACATACAGATACAGCATATGTGACTCACTCCATGACCCCTACACCCCACGTGGACCATGCAATTATGCTGCCGGGACCACCTCTCGGTCACAGCGTAACTCCACGGAACTCATGCCTGCTTTCTTTAGACCCACTATTTAGAACTCCCAGAAGGAAAACTTGCTTGGATAATGCCCTGGACCACAGTGAAGGCTTTCGTCCCCCATCTCTCTTGCTCCTCACACACTGGTTGAGTCTGTGTCCCAGAGAGCTCCCCTCTTCCTGTTGGCCCTGCGAGGCGTGCTGCCCTCCTCTCCGGGATCTGTGAGTAATACACTGCCTCTGCTATTTCATGCACCCCTGCTATTTCATGTTTCCTCCTCTGTGTCTCACCTGCCCGACACACCTGCATCTACAGTTTTTCCTGGTCAGGGCATTCCCAGAGAGTGGCTATCTTTGTAGGAATAAACTGGAAACAGGTCAGACAAGAGCCCCAAGAGTGTCTGTCAATATAATCAAGTCCCTGTGAGACAGGACATCTGGTCACAGGTGGACACTTAGGCATTAGGCCTTCCACCAGGAGAAAGAAGTATCCCATGAAAGGCACACTGCAGACAGCCATGACCACCTCCCCTGCATCAGAGCAGGGCTAGAGTTTATAGCCACTCTCTAGAGAGAGTTCAAGAACTAATTAGAACTGAAAAAAAAAGAAATACAACACATTTGTCCATGTTAAAACTGGGATTTGGACCCATGCCATTTGGCTCGAGTCTGAGTTTTTAATTCAATCCTATACTAATCATGACAAAATCACATTTTGATTACTCAAGTCTCAGACTAGAAATGGGCAGGAGAGAGGTCAAGGGACATAATGTTTCTTACAAGTTTCCTATTGACTTAGCATGACCTCCCACGGCCCCACCATCCCTCCCCAAAGCTTTGGTATTCCAAGGGAGAGTCTCCTGCCAGGAGTGGCCAGGGAGAACCAGCTCGTCTCCCCAGTGTTATCAAGAGTCCACCGTCTGCTATCTTCAAGCACATTAGAGCAGGAGAGGAAAGTTAAGAAAGTCACAATGGGAAGGCCAAGAGGATCTCAAAAAGATAAATGTGGCTGAGCACAGTGGCTCATGCCTATAATCCAGCACTTTGGGAGGCCACGGAAGGAGGATCACTCGAGGCCAGGAGTTTGAGACAGCCTAAACCACATAGTGAGATCTCATCTCTATAGAAAATTTTAAAAATTAGCTGGGTGTGGTGGCACATGCCTGTAGTCCCAGCTACTCAGGAGGCTGAGACAAGAGGATCGCTTGAGCTCAGGATTTCAAAGCTGCAGTCAGCTATGACTGCACTCAAGCCTGGGCGACAGAGTGAGAGCCTGTCTCAAAAAAAGAAAAACTTTTTTTTTTTTTAAGAGAAAGATAAATGTGTTTCTTCAGAGAATGGACTGGAAAGGTTCTTGTGAAAAGTACGTAGTGAGTTCTGCATACTGGGCAGTAGTAAACATCCCATTCTGCTGGATGTCACTCTGCAAGGGACATGTGTGACACTCCTGAAAAGTGGAGAAACTGTGTCTATATTAGTGTGCTATTATTCACATGGGCAAAGTTAAATCCCCATACTAGAAACCACTTACCTAAATTCCCCACCCCCTACCACAATCCCTTCTAAAAGTCTGCAATAACACACAGCCACAGATCAGACCCCTGAGAGTTAACCAACGCTTTCTAACCTGCATGGCATTGGGTCCCTAGAACACAATACAAGCGACAATACAGCTGAGAACCCTTGCAATGGAAAGACTAGAAGCATCTACCCTGATAGTGTTTGAGAAGCAACATCTTCAGGAATCCCAGGAGAACACAGTTCACTGAGACTGAGCGTGAGCAGTAACAGTTAGAAGGTTCTTCACCTCAACCATCTTGCGATTTAAGTGATAAGATATGAAATTTACAACTTAGTTCATCTACACTTCTTTCCACCCAAACTCTGAACTCCGGAATCTTCCAAATAGTATTAGTATTAGGGAAAAAAAAAAATTAGGTATTTTTTAAAACCCCATGTGTTTCTGTTTATACAAGACCTCACCAATATTAAGAAAATGTTTGACAATGTTTTAGACATACAAACTTCATATAACAACATAAGCAATGTTATTTGTTTCTGAATTAACTTTATGTATAAAAACAACAAATAAAATTACTTAAGAATCCAAGAAGAAGCAGCTTACTCAACTTGAAAAGCTTCATTACAATGACTTGTAGCGTCCAGTGATATATTATTCTTAAGTGTTAGACCTTCCAAAATATTGGTACTGTGTGCAGTGAATTCATTATTTTACTCAATGTTTAAATTCTTTTTTGCCTGTTGTGATTATCAACTGACAAATGCTTGTCTTTGAATGAACTAAGTTACACCTTTCTTACATGGATACCCTTCGGCTTCAGTTAAATATTTTCTTTTTACCTGCATAATAACAATCATAACGGGTTAAAACAAATTCTACAATAAAATATTTTGTGTTTTGCTTTCTAATCTTTAAATGGTTGAAAAATTGTACATTCTTGTTTCTTTGACTGCAAGAATTTTTTAAGAGTTATTGTGTAAAACAAAAATTTTGAATTAAGGTTATTCAGTCAGCAATATTAGAAACTTTTAGGTTCTTATACTTTGATAACTAAAAAAAGGAAACAACACTATAATAAATCATACTTGAATATTCTGTTGTAAAATATATTACCTGGATAACAGCTTTTTCTTACTCCTTTCTGAAGACCATATATACTGGACTTAAATATTTAATATAAATCACATCCTACTGAAGTTAAAGTTAAATTAATTTTATATCATTAGGAAGACAATTCTTAACTCATATTTAGATTTCAATAGAAAAGCAGGCCGGGCGCGGTGGCTCAAGCCTGTAATCCCAGCACTTTGGGAGGCCGAGACGGGCGGATCACGAGGTCAGGAAATCGAGACCATCCTGGCTAACACGGTGAAACCCCGTCTCTACTAAAAATACAAAAAATTAGCCGGGCGCGGTGGCGGGCGCCTGTAGTCCCAGCTACTCGGGGGGCTGAGGCCAGAGAATGGCGTAAACCCGGGAGGCGGAGCTTGCAGTGAGCCGAGATAGCGCCACTTCACTCCAGCCTGGGTGACAGAGCGAGACTCCGTCTCAAAAAAAAAAAAAAAAAAGAAAAAAAAAAAAAGAAAAGCAACAAACAATACCACAAATAAATTCATATTTCTTTCTTAAAGGTTAGGTAGTACATGCAACCAAACTATAAAAATAAGTTTCAGGCAGAAAATTAGAGTACTTTAAATTATATTGACACAAGAAATGCAAGTTGCCAAGTTTCTGTGATGCAAAAGTACTCTTTAATACTATCTGGGACATAAGATTCACTTTTACTCATTTCCAGAACACTTAAGCTGTATCTTTTATGTAATAGTCTAAAAGCTGGTCATCTAAAAGAAAACCTATCAGATTTTGAGGCCTGCTTTTCTGTCTGTATTACTAATATAAATCCATTATGTGGGAACCTATCATTAGATGATGGACAGGGAGGGAAACAAATTTCCATTACAAATATCTTTGTTCGGTAAGCAATTCTTCCAAAAAATAGGGGGAGGAGACAAGTGCTTATATCTAGCTACTAAGACTTAGAAGAAATATTTTAGGTTTCAGAGTTCATGTTTTTGTCTTCAGGAATTTTTTATTTTAAGAGGTAAATTTTTTTGTGTGTTTGAAAAGCCTTTTTTTTTCCTTCTGGGTTTGTATTAGATACACAAAGATTCTTAAGGGGAGGAAATAACCAAGCAGCAAAGATGAATATGACTAACACTTATGAATTTTGTACAAGGAGGCTAGTTTTAAAGCCTAAAGAGGTTGTTATTATAATGGCTCCTGATTTCACTTACCTTAGAGCCAAGAACTAGAGCTCTAGCACAAATATAAATGCAAAGATAATAAGATTGGGATGTGCCCTTCTTTATATACTTCTATATTGATATTAACAGAAACCCTATAGTTCCAAAACCATCTTCCATGAATTTTTCCTCCATGCAAACTTAAGTTATGGTGATACACTACAAATGAAATAAAGAGCAAAATAAAGATTTAAAAAAGAGTAATACGAGCAATCATTTTGTGAAAAAAGTTAACTGGCTAATTTGATAAATGGTATTACATGACTAAATTCATTATTTCAAATCCGACATGTGCAATTTCCTCCTAGGTGTTAAGTCCACTAATGTGAAAATTAGTGGATAAAGTTTTTATCACTGTATTTTTAAAATAAATTTATAAATATTGACATGATAGAATTATTCTTCCTTTATAAATTTTACATTAAATCAGAAACTTTTAAAAAACCCTATTCCATTAATATTCAAAATCATAAAAACAAAAGATTTTATATCAACTTGTTGTTTCTCTTCACAGCATTTTCCTATAATTCAGCAAAGGGCATGATAACGTAAGTTTCCTATTCCAAAACCCTAAGTACCAAATATTGAAGTCCAGAAAGTAGTGGATCAGATGGCCTTTACAAGTTTTAGTCATGTAAAGAATCATCATCAAAACACAGGTTAAAGTGCTTTTAAATGCCATTTAAAATGTTCAGAATCAATACAATGATTTATGCATAACTTTTAACTTTATGTGAGACAATATTCAAGGAAATTTCAAGTAGAATTTCAATTCTTTGAGAATAAAGACATTAGCTTCCTATTTAATTGTCACAAAAATATATTGTCTCTCTGAACAGGGCCATATCTGTTATATGTTTATTATTTAATAAGGATAATTTTGACCAGATTTATTTGAAAATAAATAACATATATAAAAACAAATAATGCAGCTCTCAGTGAATCAAAATCTAGCTTAATAAAAAAGAGAGAGAGAGAGAAGAAAGAGAGGAGGACCAGCAAACATTTCTGAATGGTATTCAAGAGGCAGAAAAGGCAAAAAAACCACAAAAGTATTCAAATGAGGACATTTCAGTAAAGATAAATGCTAGAATAAATATTTATCAGAGCCACATATTGAAGTATTAACATAAAAAAGAAATTATGCAAATCAACAGACAAAAGGACTCTGTTACAATTAATACTTCTATGTACACACACAGAAACACACACACACATACCCCTCACTTTCATATGCATCTATACAGAAACCAGTTTGAAAGAGCTATTAAAAAGCAATATATCTCTTTTGTATAGTTCTTTTAAAGAAACACATATACACTTATTAAAAATTTTCAATCAATGAAAATTCATAATAATATCAAACTGTAAATTTCTAAGTTGCCTAGGTCTCAAACAGAGTTGAGTATGGATCTAGATTCAAGTATAATTACATTTATTTCATCTTTCAGTGACACATATCTTATCCCACATATACCAAATATATTAGAAATGTGTAAGCCTCCTATTTTAAAATCCCTTTAAGAGCAAGTCAGGCAAGGAGTCTCAAAGCTCCTTTCTGTTGGTGAGTTGGCCAGTGAAAAGTCATCTCGCTTAAGAACAATGAAATGTTCTCATGAAAGCTTTAAGCTTTCTCACGTCAGAAGAAGTGTAGCATTCTGTGACAAGGATTTTTTTCCTTGTGCCTGGACTTAATGCAGCAAGGACAAGCAGGCTTTTGAATCAGTGCTCTACTTCAAGCATTTGACTGCTTGTGAGATTTATACTCGACTACAGTTTGGCTCTCTTCTAATGTGATTCCTGGGCTATATGCTTCTGCAAACTGACAGAAATCACAGGAGATGTGAAAAATGCAACAATACTAAAAACAGATGTTGGTGTAAAATTCCAGGGCCATTTATTTGGTCATTCCGCTGTTGAATGTACAATTTCTATGCTGAAAACAAAGGGTTGGTTTTTTTCTCTTAAAATACCTAGAACCATGAAACATCTAGGGGAGGTGCAATAGGGAATTTATGGGATGTGGACTTGAAGAGGTGGGTGGTGGGAAGTAAAGAAAAGCTGACAGAAGGTTAGGCTGAAAGAGAAAAAAAAGTACTTAAATGCACACTATGTTTTTCAGTAATCATACGGTAGCCATCCTTTGTCTTTCTCTCATTTTCTTTTAATCTAATCTGGTGATAACTCCAAAGGGATAGGCTAAAGGTCAGAAGTGTTATGATCTGGGGGTAAGAAAGGAATTAAGAACAATTGATCTTGAGCACAACTGCTTTCGTACCCAACAAAATGGTAGATTTTTTTTCTTCCTAATCTTTACCAAGAAATACCTAACCCAAACCTCCTGGCTTTGAAGAAATAAGAGCTATATTTGAGGTGACATTTAATAAAATACCTATATTTGGAAATCAAAGACAGTAGTAGTAGTTAGTTACTTTCTTAATGAGTGAGTTATGGATTTATTATTAACAACCTCAACCACCCCTTTCCTCAAAAGATTCATGTTAATATTCCAAATATGAATCTCATATTTGTTTGTTCCTGAGAACTGATGATCCCAAAGTTATTGCTAGGGTAATAGGACCCTTTATTCTGCCATGAGCACCTGCTCTAATAGTCAAAAATAAACATCGGGGTTTGGTTACCCTGCATTCCTATTAACAAACTTACATGATTTCCTGTTGGAAACTTTCAGGGGCTGAACCAATATTTCTGGTCGTCTCAGAGCCAGTCTCCTGGGAGAAAGAAGATCAACATGCCTATCAGTTTTCAGCACAGGTCTGAGGTGAATATAACATCAAAATATTTAGTCTTAAGAAAAAACTTAAAGGTTAGAGAAAAAAATGAATGTAATGCAATAGACTCAAATTAAGAAACAAATCGCCCACTTTCAAATTTTTGTAAATTATCTTCCCTCCCTCCAAAACCACTGGTCTTTTTTTTTTTCCTCCACCTTTCATATCAACATGGTTTCAAGATATTAATGTGCTATTTTCCATTTGCTTCATAACAAAAATCTAATATGACCCAGTACTGTCATATTATTTTTGGTCATTCATCATACTTAGTTAGACAAAACAGAAATCCAAACCCAAGGGATAAAAAATTCTAAGGCAAGGTTTTATAGCATATTTTATCACATCAATGTTAGAATGATATTTTGCAGAGAACAAAAGGTCAGCTGGAGAAAAGCCATTATTATGTACCAGCAGCTCACCTTTCCTGGAAATGCTTTGAGGGGATCAAGCCTGCCCTGGGGTTGGCATCACCTTCGTGTTTCGCTTGCCACCAAGTTGCATCATCTTGGCTCATAATCTGAAGAATATCCCCCTTTTTGAAAGAAAGCCCAGCTTCCTTACATGGAATTGCCTTATCCTCATTAGGATTATAGTCAAAGAGGGCTTTGATAAACATCTGGAAGAAAAGTTTCATTAAAGATGAATAAAGATAAAAAATAAAGGTGAAATGGCCTATATTCTCCTAACTCCGACTCCAAACATAGTAATTTTAAAACTGGAATATTGAAAGAGATATGTTATGACAAAGTGGATATGTGCTGGATGGAAAAACATGACTTCCCTCCCACGCACAAAAAAATGTTTTTAAGCAATAATTACCTTGCCTTCTTTTGATGGTGTCTCCTCTTTGATGCCGGGTATAATCTTAAATGTAATTGCTCCCTGAGACTGAGCCTGGTATCAGATGAAAGAAGGAGTTATAAGAAAACCAGACCCAAGGAAGAATAAGGTAAAATAGGTAGAAAGTGAAATGCATCTGAAAATTTACAAGCTCAGAGTTTCTACTCTTAGATAGACTAAACGGAGGAAACTATTTTTGTAGAAATTCCTGTAATGTGAGAAAGAAAGCTCTGAAGTTTGTAGAATAAGTTAAAAAACATTAACTCCTAAATCCACTTTTACTTCCTGTGTACTTTTAAGCTGTCAGTAAATACATTCCCATCCAAGTTTCTTTGAAATAGAAACACACAAAATATGCACAACGCCTTAAATAAAATAAACACAGTATTCAATGACTAGAGTAGATAATGTCTAGAGGGTTGGGTGCAGTTGGCTTGTGCCTGTAATTCCAGTGTTTTGGGAGGCAAGGTGGCAGAATCACCTCAGCCCAGGAGTTCAAGACCAGCCTGGGCAATATAGAAAAACCCCTGTCTCCACAAAAAAAATTTTAAAAATTAGCCAAGTGTGGTGATGAGGCTAAGGCCTCTTGAGCCCAGGAGTTCAAGGCTGCAGTGAGCTGTGATTGCACCACTGCACTCCAGTCTAGGTGACAGAGCAAGACGCTGTCTTTAAAATAGTAATAATAATAATAATAATAATAATAATAATAATAATAATGTACAAGGTTCAGGCAGTTACATCTAAGTATCAGCATCCATGTTTTGGGGGACAAAACACCTATAATGTCAGTAGTGCCATTATAAATATATGATTCAATTAGGGGCAATGCCCATCACAAAAAAAAAAAGAACATTCATATCTATTGCATTCTGGTTAGTCAGTAAAATATCAAACGTAATAGATTAATTGCAAGATGAAAAGACTGAGTATCTATTCTAACTTCATTAAAATAAGTACCAGCACCCACAAATTTTTCTTATCTTAGTTAGATATGATCTCTCTTTAAATATACTCTCATGTCATTTTCTGTCTCTCTCTTTTTAGCATTTATTGTAGCCATATTTAATTATTTATGCAATTACTTCATAAGATATGTTACTCCTGCTCATTTGTAAGCTCCATAAAAGCACTAAATAGTTGGCACATTTGAAAGATATGAAAGGAAGAGGAGTAGGGCAAGACACATCTCTCTGAGGCTCACTATCTGTGGTGTGCTGGTAAACCAGGACTCCATTTGTTTAAAAAGAAAAAAAAAAAAAAAGCTCTGATGCGTACTGTCTGTCAATTTCCATGGTATAAATACTTTCACTATAGCCAGTTTCAATTCACCAGCATGCAGTTGCTGAAAGCTGAGTTGGGAAATGGTGCATCATACAGTCAGCTCTGGCGAGCCTTAAGAAGGCAGCTCTAGTGCAACACAGCAACTGAAGTAAAATGGGATTCTGACAGTTTAAATAATAGAATTTTATAAAGGGTTGATTTATTTCAAAATGGCAATATCATTGCTATTGCTTACCGTAAAAGGCACTCGCACTCACAAATCTTATAAAGAATTCTCATCCTGTAATACTGAATTACATTGGTAGAGAGAAAACAAAATTTGCTCTATAATCTCCTCATTTTTCTAGTTTGTGTGTGTGTGTGTGTGTGTGTGTTTTAATGGATCTATAGTCCTTATAACAGTGTCATTTATTAAGGATTCAATTCTTATCACTATTACTACTGAGCCATATAGGTCTATCTCTCACTGTGATTGCCTCACAATAATCTAGCATAGAGATGAATGATTATTTGATCAACGCAACTTTCTTGGTAGTTTCCAAGTATTTTTGAAATATTTTGTTCATTTACATTTACCATATTATTGCTTGAGGACTAATTTCCAATAGTTGAATTTCGTGACTAAAGGGTATGCACATTTAAAATTTTGATTGTTTCAGATCTCAAAAAGTTCTACTAATAACTTATCCCATCCCCAAATCATATAAATATACCTGTTTTCCTATACCCTGACCAACTCTAGGCATCATCAAGATTTCCAATCTCAAGTAACCCGACGCTTTCCAGACATCCATGTTTTCTTTTGTAAAGTATTTGTCCATATGCATTGCTGATTTTTCTGTAAATGTTTTTCTTATTGATTTTTATCATCTCTGTATATATTTTGAAATATTAGCCTTTTATTATATATATTGAAAATATTTTTTGTACAATCTCATTTGTCTTTGATGTTTCTTTATGGCACCTTTTTTCTATAAAGAAAGTTTTCAATTCTAGTAGACACATCTGTTATTTTTCTATTTGACTTTCATATCAAGGTTAAAAAGTCTTTTTCTACCTCATAAAACTTGTATATTACATTTTATTGGGCAATTTCTGTGATTTTTTTTGCATTTAAATATTTAATTTGTTGGGAATTTATTTTTACATATTGTGTAAAACAAGGATTGACCTTATTTTTTCTGAGTCATTAACCTGATACCATTTATGAAATGTTCCAGTTTTCCCAGTGATTTAAAATGCCACCTTAACCATATACTAAATTTTCATATCTATGGAGATCTGTTTTTGAGACACACTCAAACCTCCTCCAGTTGGTATAGCTTTTCAGTATGTTTTCATACATAAAAGAGGGAGTTTCCCTTCCTTTTATCTTATGAATGAACTTTAGAATTAATATTGCCAAGGCATAAAATAATTGTATTCAAGTGTCAGATTTCAAAAGACATCTAAATTAGTTTGACTAATTTGTATTGCTATGATCCACAGCATAGAATATGACTGTGTCAATGGGAGGAAGACAAAGATAAACGCATCATCAGCCACAGGGTAGATGCCATCTGCTAAGTACAGACTTGGGACAGGTACTAAACTCTTTTTTTTTTTTTTTTGAGACAAAGTCTTGCTGTGCTGCCCAGGCTAGAGTCGAGTGGCGCGATCTCGACCCACTGCAACCTCCATCTCCTGGGTTCAAGCAATTCTCCTGCCTCAGGCTCCCAAGTAGCTGGAACTACGGGCACCTGCCACCATGTGCAGCTAATTTTGGTTTGTGTTTTTAGTAGAGATGGGTTTCATCATGTTGGCCCGGCTGGTCTTGAGCTCCTGAACTCAGGTGATCCACCTGTCTGAGCCTCCCAAACTGCTGGGATTACAGGCATAAGCCACTGCTCCCAGCCCTAAAACTCTTTATATATACTACCTCATTTAATCCTCAAAACACTCCAGATGGATAGCTACCTCTTATTCTCATTTTGTAAATGAAAACACTGAGGCATGAATGGATTAAGGTATTTTCCAAGGACACACAGGGATTAAGTGATGGAGCGGGGGTTCGAACCCTGCACTGCTTAATACAAATCCTGTCTATGTCAAACCAAGTCTAACAGTCTGAAATACAGTGATTCAATTTTATTTTTATTGTACCTTTAAAAGAAATTTACAGCTTACCAAAATCTGTATTATTTCCTCAGGCCTTTTATCCTCCACTGGTATCCCGTTCACTTCCCTAAGTTCATCACCAACGTGAATAAGACCTGAGAAATACGAGATTTGGTAAATTAGCAGTGTTACCCACAACAGAAAGTGTAACTTGCAGTTGTTTCCATAATTAAAGCATTGTTAGGTTCCCTTAATACATTTAAGGACTGGAAAGGAGACCTTCACGTGTCTCAGGTTTCAGCCTCTATGCCTCTCCACAGCAGTGACTCAAAGACCGCAACATAGTAATGCTGGCCAAGAAATGGTAACAGCAGCTTGGTCTTTGTCTAGAAATGCACATTACTGATATACTAATAAAATAATTTTTATTTATCTTAAAGGCTGCATGCTCTTAGCAGTACTTTTCAATTGAGAAACACAAAAACAAGATTTTATTTATTTATTTATTTTGAGACAGAGTCTCACTCTGTCACCCAGGCTGGAGTGCAGTGGCACGATCTCGGCTCACTGCAACCTCCGCCTCCTGGGTTCAGGCAATTCTCCTGCCTCAGCCTCCGAAGTAGCTGGGACTACAGGTGCATACCACCATGCTCAGCACTTTTTTTTTTTTTTTTTTTTTTTGTATTTTTAGTAGAGACAGGGTTTCACTGTGTTAGCCAGGATGATCTTGATCTCCCAACCTCATGTTCCACCCGCCTCAGTCTCCCAAAGTGCTGAGATTACAGGCGTGAGCCACCGTGCCCAGCCCACAAGTTTTAATATAGCTTTGGATGCTTGTGTACAAGAAGACCATAGAGTAATGTTTATCTATCATTTATTTAAATAGGCTCTCACATTGCAACACAGAAAAAAGTATCTTATTACTTGTTTTGCAGTATTAGATCCAAAGATGGTTATCCTCTTAGTTATCTATTGGAAATGCTACACACAAAACACATGATTAGTCTGTACTTGGTTAACATTCAAAGTCTCACCACTTCTATCTGCAGCTCCTCCTCTCATGATTCTGGCCACAGTGATTGCCCCAGTGTGCTCATCCTTCTTAATGGTAGCTCCCTTTTAAGACAAAAACAAAAAGCATTGTGGGTAAATGTGTGTACTGGGTGTTAGAAAAAGGGAGGAAATAAGGACATTCATCTGAAAAAAGAGAAAACAACTAAAAAAAATGAGGCAGGAAAAACAGACATCATGCCATTTGTCTTACAATGTCTATTCTCATGACTAGAGGATATTCTATCTACATAGCATCGAAGGGTTTCAGCCCAATTTAAGGATTTTTGAAATCTTCAACCTCTTCAAAACTATGTAAAATAAACATATCTTCTTTTCATTATAAAAATACCTTGTATTTGAATGTTGTTTGGTTTTTACCCTTTTAAAGCAGTTCTTCATTCTTTTTATCTTTATAGTACTGCATCAAGAAAGTGGAATAGTGACAATTACACTAATAGACAAAAGATTCTATATGTTAGAAAACTAAAACCCAGATCATTTGACTTTTAGTTAGTTCAGTGATCCTTCTATCATTTTCAGTTATCATAGCAAAAAAAAATTTTAAAACATTTTTTAAAAACTTGGTGATAATTATAAAGAAAAAGAAAAAAGTTAAAACCCAGAAATTAGTTATATTTATTGCCTAAGTCTAAGACAAATGACTAGAAGAAAGAGCTCTTACTCTATGGTTTTAGTGAACTAGGATTGTACCTAGTACAAATAGAAGTATTGGCAAAAGATTAGGAAACAGTCTCAAAAAGAAGTCAAAAATTCTTCACTTACAGATATTCAGAAGCAAATTAACTGCTGCTTTGTAAGAACAACAGGCACAAGTGGTTACTTTGAAAGCCTTTCCATGACTTTCCTTTTAAGAATCTGGCATTGGTTTTGCAATGCCATCCAACATTGCATAATACTGCTAAAAAGGTAAGCTTTTCGGTGACGGCAGAATTCATCCCAAAGAAGTGAAATTTTTCTCGAGTTTGTTAATAAACACATTTATATCATTAAAGAACAGATATGTAAACAAAGTAAGAGTCCATCTGTAATAAGTATCCTTCATATATAACTATCAGATACATAGCTAATAATAGTAAAAAAAAAATCAAAGAATTAAGTGACAGGCATTTTACGGCATTTTTCATCACCTATGCATGCATTCAAGGCCAAAGACTTGAATGAGCATCTCTCCACGGTCACAAAGCTTAGACTCACCAATTACTGGTATTTTCTGCTTTTATTTCAAGTTCTAACTTGTTTCCAAAATGACTGGATATGTAATATTCCCAATACAACTAATTAGTTTGATTAAATCAACTTTCATTTTCCTTAATGACATGTCTCAAATTTTCCCACCAAATATGCCCAATGGCAGAAAAGCCTAGTAATCTAAGTTTACTTATCCATAGTTTCTGGATGAGAAATTGAATATTAAATGGCTGTAATTTGTCTAAGATCAGACAACTAGCAAATGGAAAAGTCAGGACTTGCTTAAGGCAATCTGACCAGAGACACAATTATTCATCTTAATTATCATCCAATACTGCTTAACCTCTATCTTTCCATAACCTTTTGTTCATAAGTTCATTCTGTCCGTGAGTTCATTACTCCTGTAGGAGATCGTCTCTAAAAGGGGGATCACCAGTTCCTTCCCTCCTTGTATGTGCATGCCATATTCCCACATTAAGTGGTAAAAATGGTTTTGAGGCTTCAAAGGCTATAAGAAGATCTGTAGCTGCCGCTCGGGCCTCTTGAGACACTTGCTCTATGGGAATCTCACTGCCATGTAAGAAATCATGACCACTGCTATGCTGTGAAGAACCCCAAGCTAGCCAAGTAAAGATAACACTTAGAGAAAGAGATATTTGGCCAGCCCCAAACCTTCCAGCTCCAAGCCCAGGTAACAGTTGTGTAAATGAAGGAGCCCTCAGTTGACTCCAGTCACCACCATCTGACTGTATGTAAGAGGAACTCCAAGTGAGAACCTCCCAGCTGAGCTCATCAACTCCCAAAATAATATTGTTTTGGCCACAACATACCACCACGGTTTGTAACACAGAGTTAGTTAAGTGGAACCAGTATCTCTCTGTACTATGGACTGCACTGTTTTTCAGTATAGGGCTACAACCTGTTTGTTGTGCTTAATGCTAGTTCCTTTGACTTTTTCGTATTCAATGAAGTTAACCAATGTTTATTGAGAACTTACTCTGTGCAAGGCATCGTTCTAAGGGCTTATAAAAAACTGATGAAAAAGAAAAAAATGTCTGCTTTCTCATCCCAATGGGGGAGACAAGACAATAAACAAGAGATAGAATAATTACATACATTATACAGTATGTTAGAGGGTGGTGTATTAGTCTGTCTTCACACTGCTGATAAAGACATGCCTGAGACTGGGCAATTTATGAAAGGAAGGTTTAATGGACTTACAGTTCCATGTAACTGGGGAGGCCTCACAATCATGGTGGAAGGCAAGGAGGAGCAAGTCACATTTTACATGGATGGCAGCAGGCAAAGAGAGAGGTTGGCCGGGAAACTTCCCGTTTTTAAAACCATCAGATCTCATGACACTTATTCACTATCACAAGAACAGCATGGGAAAGACCTGTTCCCATGATTCAATTATCTCCCATCAGGTCCCTCCCACAACACATGGTTTTTATGGGAGCTACAAGATGAGGTTTGTGTGGGGACACAGACCCAAACCCTCTCAGGTGGTATTACACCCACTGTGCGGGTGTGAGGGGATGTAGGGCAGGAAACAGAAGACCAGGATGCTAGGGCAAGTGGAGGAAAGACAATGCGAAGACACAGGACTCACTGAGAAGATGACGTCTGAGTAAACAAATACTGGACGGAGGTGAAGAAGTTAGCCAATGGGAAGGAACAGAAGACACAGCCAGTGCAAAGGTGCCAAGGGGGCTATGAATGAAATGTTCAAGGGAGAGCAAGGTAACCAGTGTGGCTGGAGCCCAGTAGAAGAGGAGCAGCAAGAGGAGATGAGGTCAAAGGCAGAAGGAAGTCAGCTTATGTGCTTTATGAGTCACTGTGAGGAGACTGGGCTTTACTCCAAATGAAAGAGGGAACATGCAAGGTTGTGAACAGCAGGAGGGGCACAATCTAGGAGGACCACTGCACCCACTGTGTTAAGAGTGAAGGATGGCAAGGGCTAGAGCAATAAAATTAATGAGAGGTTAATACAGGTTGGGGATCCCTTGTCTGAAATGCTTAGACCAGAAGTGTTTCAGATCCCACATATTTTTTTCCGATTTGGGCATATTTGCATTCTTATCAGTTGAGCATCCCAAATCCAAAAATATGAAATCCAAAAAGCTCCAATGACCACTTCCTTGGAGCTCATGTCTGCACTCAGAATGTTTCAGATTTTGGTACATTTTGGATTTCAGATCTTCAGATTTGGGATGCTCACTCTGAACAATAATTCAAGGGAAAGATGATGGTGGCATGGATCTGACTGGCAGGAGTAGAGGTGATGAAAGGGGATCTGGATACATTATTGGTAGAGTCTAAAGGATTTCCCAGTGGATTGCCTGTGGAATGCAAAAGAAAGAGAAGGATTAAAGATAGGCTCAACGTCTTCTGGCTGAGCAGCTGGAAGGATGGAATTGCCATCAACTAAAAGGGGTTAAGACAAGGGTGGAACAGATTTGGGGACAAAGATTGGCAGTTTATTTTTGGATATGTGAAAATTGAGAGGTCTATTAGACCACCAAATGGAGATAATGAATAGACAGATGGATATATAAATTTAAAGATTAGAAGAAAAGACTGGAAGAGAAATAACATTGGGAGTCTCTGGCACACAGATGCTTCTGAAAGCCATGGGCAGGATAAAATCACTTCTGGAATGTGTAGATAACGCAAAGCACTCCAACGCATAAGGGTCTCATTATAGACAGAGATAAGTGCCCTGATAGAATCTTCTTGCTATCCCCTGATTCCACTTTGCTTGGAGGGTAAACTAC
The DNA here is from genome assembly GCF_043159975.1 of Macaca nemestrina. Taxonomy (NCBI): domain Eukaryota; kingdom Metazoa; phylum Chordata; class Mammalia; order Primates; family Cercopithecidae; genus Macaca; species Macaca nemestrina. The sequence continues at coordinate 115,944,064 of NC_092133.1, read as the reverse complement.
AGACTTGAAGAACAATCTCTCACTTTCTACATGATACTACCACTTGAATCAATTTTCACTTTGAACCCTTCATTCTTGAAGACTTCTATTTCCATATTGCTTTCCAAATCTCTCTTACCACAATTGTTTGATGTATTCCCAATGCAATATATTTGCGTGAAAATAAGATCAAATCTCAAAAACACAAAGTACATTACATGTGATACTGTACAAAAGTCATCAATCCTATGGCATAGTCTGCAAATGCAAAATAAATTAAAATTGGATCTAATATTTTTAAAATTACGTATTTTCCTACATAATTATTTTGAATGTATTCTATGTGATTTTGTTTTAAAAATAGAGCATGGAGAATTCCAAGTTAGACTGAAAAAATAAATTCTGGTTAGGTTTTTCTTAATTATTAATTCTGTAAAATGGTTTATAAAAAGGGACTGCTTACTGGGTTATCATGATTTCCTTAAACAAAAAAATTATCTCCTATAGAATTGCTTGAACCCAGGAAACGGAGGTTGCAGTGAGCCAAGATCACACCACTGCACTCCAGCGCCTGGCAACAGAGTGAAACTCCGTCTCAAAAAAAAAAAAAAAAAAAGTATTTTATTTATTTCCTATAAACTGCCAGCATTGCAAGGTCTCCTCAAGTAGGTGACACAGTGAATTTTAGGTTGAGCCTTTGAAATAAGTGTTTTAAAGTGTGATCTACCAAAAACTTGCACGAAGAACATCTGAGACACTTTTTAAAATCAAGATTCCCAGGCAGCAAAAAAACTCTCCTGATATAAATTCCTTGGGATTCAGCCCAGAAATCTGCATTTTACGTAGGCATCTCAGGTCATTCTTCCAATACCAAAATCTGAGAACCACTGTTCTCAAAGAAGCAAGAGGACAGCCCATGCAAGTAACACTGAGAATTTAGGATCAAAATCTACTCACCAACAAACAGAATTTCATTTTCAAGAGATCTTGGCCCTCAAGTGATCACCCTTTTTCCTATCCATTATCTAATACCCACATGACCTGTGTTCACAGCCTGTTCTCCAAGGTAACCATTCTCTCCTTGAGCAGATGCAATCTAGCTTTTATCTTTTAAATATTAAATAGAATATAAATTCTAATTTTTTTAAATATTAGATAGAATATATTCTAATATTTACATCATGTTTGCATAATGCTTCAGAACTCATAAACCATTCCAAACACATTATATCTTAGCTGATGTTCAAAAACACTTGCAAAGAGGTACATTTCCTGATTTTCTGATAAGGAACCTGAGGCTGAGATGGTGAGTGGTTTGCTCTATAGGATACAGGGCAAAGTGACAGAATCCCAACTCCCACTTAGGTCATCCAATGCAAGCTGTGTTTATGTCACCACATTATGGATCCCAATAAACAAAACTGCATTTTTAGATAACACTGGTAACCTACCCCTTGGTTACCAAATGTTGCAGCCTTTCCTCGTGAATCACTTGTCAAGCATTTCCTGACCATCTACTTGCTGGAATTTTATTTCAGCTTAGCTTCCAGCACTTTGCCTACTTCTGATTCTCATGACTAGGGCTCATTCTCCTAAAGATATCTTTGACTCTTAATCTTCTCTCTGTGTGTTTTTCATTTCACTTTGACAGTCCTGTGACTTCTCCAACAATCTCCCCAAACTAACAAATGTCAGTTGACTGACGTTAAATAACAAATCTGTTGAAAGGACTTTCTATTTTTCTGGGTAGTATAATTTTTAAACTTTAAATCTGTTCACTCAATAATCTTACTTTACTTTAACAATAATTGCAAAGATAATACACTAATTATACATTTGAATGAGAAAAATTTCAAGACAAGTAATTCTATTCATTTGATTTCATATTCCAATATTTAAAATGACATTTTGAATCTTAATACTTTATTTAAGGAATAGCTAACAAATAATTTTGGAAATTTCTTCACTGCCATTAGAGGTTCTATTTTTCTATATTAAGCTTTTTTTATTTTTTAAAATAGAGCTACTTAAACATAAAATAAAATTAAATTAAATTAAACAAATTTAAGTTCCACGCCTCCTGATCAAATAAGATCTTCAAAAGATGTTTATCAAAGAAATTAGATGTTTACTTCACTGAGACTTCTCAAAAGTTTTGTTGAACCTGCTGTAAATTAGTTTAAATTCAAAAAGCAATTGAATTAAGTATATAAAATAACTTAAAGTTGCATTCCCATAGACAAAAGCAATTTTTTTTAAGTTGTACCATTTAATCTCAAATCAGCCATGCTTGGTACATGTTACACTTTCTTTCATAAATGTCAACAGGTTGTATTTTCAAAATCATTGCTATTTAAATGTAGCCAATAAAATGTCTATTATTTTATTTGGCTTCATTTTCATTTTTCAAAAGCATGTTCTTTAGACATCAATGTTCCATTTCTTTTAAAGTTTGAGAACATAGAGGAAGCATATTTTAAAGAGAGTTATACATGGTATGCACCATCAGATTTGGCCCTATCATGATATCTACTCATATCTGAGCACCAAAACTCACCAGTGGTTCTCTATTTTTGACCAGACGGATTATTTTTACTGAGTCTTCCTCATCATCAATATCTTCAGGCATAGGAGGCAACACAGGGTCGTAATTCTTCTGAGCCACAGTATCATGTACAGAGAGCAAAGCCTGTAATATTCAAAGGTTGATTTAAATAAGTAAATATATACACATATATATACTTATATTATGTGTATATACATATAACATATACAATTTCAAACACATTTAACTATAAGGAAAATCAAAACAGTATTATGGTTCTGACATAGTAGTGGTAATAAGGCAATTACTTGAACAGGTGCCTCTTCCACAAATGGAATGGGAAACAGTGCCTGTCCAGAGAGCAGATGGCAGCTCTACTTAGCAGCCACCTCTGTCCCCTGTGTCACTGATATATGTAAATAATCAACATATAATCTCCTCTAAGATTATATGTACATTCTCTGGTTTATCCTTAAAAAGTAGCAATTTGTGGTAAGAGTGCGGGGGATGTTACTTTTGGAGGAAGGGAGAACATGAGGGCTAAAGATGCATTGTCAATGACAGTCTGAGAATATCCTGTATTTTGTTCTTTCCTACTATTTTTTCTGCTACTAGCAGAAAACACAATGATGATCAATATGATAGATTATTTTTTTTCCCTCACCCTAACTGTTTGTGCAATTGGTGACTACTATGTGTATAAAAGAATAAAAGTAATTCCATACCAAAGATGAAAAGAACACCAGAACTTCGACACGTCACAATTCACTATTTTAGATGAATGGGTTTTGGACTTCCAATGAACTTGACCCCTAATAAGCAACATCACTATTCATAAATTACTCAAGCCATCCTTGAATCCTCTCCTCTTACTGACATTCTCAACATCCAATATATATTCTATTTTTAAAAAACATTTTTTTAGACACAAGGTCTTGCTCTGTTATGCAGCCTGGAGTTGAGTGGTGGGATCACAGCTCACTACAACCTCAACGCCAAGGCTCAAGTGATCCTAATTCCCCAGCCTCCTGAGTAGCCGGGATTACAAATGCATGCCCCAATGCCCAGCTAATTTTTAATTTTTTAATTAAAAAATAAAAATGTCGCCCAGGCTGTAGTGCAGTGGTGCAATCTCGGCTTACTGCAACCTCCACCTCCCAGGTTCAAGCAATTCTCTGCCTCAGCCTCCCGAGTAGCTGGGATTACAGGTGCTCGCCACCATGCCTGGCCAATTTTTTTGTATTTTTAGTAGAGACGGGGTTTCATCATTTTGCCCAGGCTGGCCTTGAACTCCTGACTTCTTGATTCACTCGCCTCAGACTCCCAAAGTGCTGAGATTACAGGCATGAGCCACTGCACCTGGTGCATATCCTATTAAATCTACTTCCAAAATACACCTAAAGGTTTTTTCTCCACTTTAGATCAGAGATTGGTAAACTACAAGATCTGTTTTGTAAATCAAGTTTTACTGGAACACAGCCCATGCTCATTCATTTATCCATTGTCTATGGCCGCTGTCATGCTACAATGGCAAAGTTTAGCAGGTAGAACACATACTTTTTACATAAAAAGCTGGCAGGTCCCTGGTCTAGATCATGGATGCCATCATTTTTGCCTGGAGCACTCCAGTAGTCTTCAAATGGCTCAGCAGCATTCAACTCTGGCCCATTTTCAAGTCCACAATTCATAGAGTAGCCAGAGTGATTATTTTTAAAACTTAAATCACATAACTACCCCTTAATAACCCTTCTAAAGTTGCCCATTGATCTTGGGATGACCAAACTCTCCAGGATGTCTTAAAAGTCCTGCATGCTTCTCCAACCTTATCTTACACTGCCCTCCCTCCTCACTCAACTTGAATAACTCTTTCTCATAGAGGTCTGGCCAAAACATTACATAAAAGCAGATATCCTCATGACTGAATCCCATAGCACCTTGTTCTTTGCCTTCATACATGTCCATAATTTATAATCATATGTGCAGTTTTTGTTTATATGGTTAATATTTGCTGTCTACTGAAACAGAAGCTCTAAAATGGCAAATAAATAGTGTCTGTTTTTAATCAAACTTTTGAATTGACTATAACATATATACAAAAAGTACAAATCATAAGTGTATAGTATAAAATTTCAAAAATGAATATGGCCAAATAAATACCCCCCAAACAAGAAATACAACATTAACCAAACACCAGTGGCCCCCACTTATGCTCCTTCCTAGTCATCATGCCCTCTATACCCCCCAAAGTGTCAATCTTTCCCTTTATTTGAAAAACATATAATTAGAATATAAGTGTGTATTCATTCTTCCCTAATATTAAGCTAGTGAAATTCATCCATGGTAGAAGGAATTCATTTTTCATTGTTATATAGTATTCCAACATATAAATATCTTACAGTTTTTTCACCCATTATGCCTTTGAGGGGCATCTGGGTTGTTTTCAGTTCCTGGCTAGTATAAATAATGCTGCCATAAATGTTTCATATCTTTTGATGCATATGCATATATATATATATATATATATATATATATATATATATATATGATGTTATTTAAGTATATTTAAGAGTACAATGCCTGGGTCATGGGTGTATAGTAAGTACATTCAACATTAGTAGTGTTTTTCAATTATACTTCTACTAACAATGTGAGTTCTTCTAGCTTTCTAACATGATCCCAAACATTTTACATTATTAGTCTAAATTTGGCCGTTCCAAGTGTATAGTGGTATTTCCTGCGGTTGAAATGTTCATTTTTCTTAAAATGAATGAGACTGAAACCCATTTGTGTTTATTGGGCATGTGTGTCTCTTTGTGAAATGCCCCCTCAAGATATTTGCATGTTTTTCTATTGCATCTTTTTCTTATTAATTTGTAAGAACTACTTATAATATACTGGACCCCAGTCTTTATCAGTTATATGTGCTAAAACTACATTCTCCCTTTTGGTAGCTTGCCCTTTCACTCTCCTTCTTGGTGATTTTTGCTCAATAAAGGACTCTAATTTTAATGAGCTCAATTTATGGTTTTTTCCTTCGTGGTTCATGCTTTTTGCATACAACAAGAGTTTTAAAGGGGAAAAAATAAACAATATCAAGATGATAAAATACCCGCGAAGATAATGGCTGCAAATTTTTGAGAACTGATGAGAGAAAGACTCTACAGGTTCAGGAAGCCCAATATATCCTTTAGGAACAAGGAAAGGCAAAAAGAAACCTATGCTTAATACATCACAGCAGAACTGCAAAATGGCAAAGGCAAAGAGAAGATCTTAAAAGTACTCAGAGCAAAAAAGACAGGTCATCAGAAAGGAAAGAAGAAAACTGATTGACAGCTGATTAACAGCACCAGTAGACATTAGAAGACAGTTCAAATACTTTCAAAGTGCTTAGAAAAAAATAATAGCCAGTCCAGAATTGTGTATCCAGCAAAAGTACCTTTCGAAAATAAGGATGAGGACCAAGATGAGGTTAACAGGGATCTGCCTGAAAACCCTAAAAACTAAAAATACATAAAAATAAAGAATAAGAAACAATACTTTTCAAAGATGCTGGACATCAAGCAACAAGGGACAGAGATCACTGAGAGACAGGAAACAATGTGAGCCTATGATTGCCCCAGCATTACAGCCTAGAGTTTCCAGGTTGTGATGGCAAAAAAGAAACACGGGCAAAACTCAGCGGTCTCGAGTTGAGAAAACAGAGCTGAGAATCCAGAGAGGTCAACTGACTAAAGTTCTCAGTGAAGACAAAGAAAAGGAAAGGGTGGCAGATACAGAATTCGGGAGATCTGTGGGAGGTCTCCCTTGAGTCCTGAGCAAAGTCCTTAGCCATGGCATGCATATAAGAAAACTACCAGAAAGGATTAGAGCAGTGGCTCTTAACTGAGGGCAACTGTACTCCCTTGGAGCCATTGGCAATATCTGGAGACATTTTTTGATCGTCACAATTTAAAGGATGTTACCGCCACCTACTGTACTGAGGCCAGGGGTGCTCCCAAACATTTGATCGTATACAGGACAGTCCCCTAAACTCCAGAAGCAATTATCCAGCCCATAAATGTCAATACTTCTAAGGTTCAGAAACTCTGCATTACAAAGAATAATCCCTGAAGTTTGCTTAGGGCAGGAATAGTTCTTGTTCTCATCAGTTAGCAGGAAAACCTCATAATTCATAGGCACTGAGAAGAGTTATGGGATGCGTATTATCTCAATACTGGAAAAAATAAGCCCAATATTTAATGCTGCTATGATCTCACCTGAAAAAAAGTTAAAAATAAGCCTCTGAAAGGTCAAAATGTTTCCAAGTAATTTAACTGTATAACAAAATAAAGCTCAAGAATACTATCTATAGCAGGGGTCTTCAACCCCAGGCCACAGACCAGTACCCGTTATGACCTGTTAGGAACCCGGCCGCACAGTAGGGGGTGAGTAGTGGAGAATGAGCAAAGCTTCATCTATATTTATAGCTGTTCCCCATTGCTTGCATTACCACCTGAGCTCTGCCTCTTGTCAGATGAGCAGCAGCATTAGATTCTCATAGGAGCGTGAACCCTGTTGTGAACTGAGTATGCAAGGATCTAGGTTACATGCTCCTTATGAGAATCTAATGCTTGATGATCTGTCACTGTCTCCCATCACCACTACATGGGATCATCTAGTTGCAGGAAAACAAGCTCAAGGTTCCCACTGATCTTAAATTATGGCAATTATGTAATAATAATAGAAATAAAGTACACAGGCCGGGCGCGGTGGCTCAAGCCTGTAATCCCAGCACTTTGGGAGGCCAAGACGGGCGGATCACGAGGTCAGGAGATCGAGACCATCCTGGCTAACACGGTGAAACCCCGTCTCTACTAAAAAAATACAAAAAACTAGCCGGGAGTGGTGGCGGGCGCCTGTAGTCCCAGCTACTCGGGAGGCTGAGGCAGGAGAATGGCGTGAACCCGGGAGGCAGAGCTTGCAGTGAGCTGAGATCCGGCCACTGCACTCCAGCCTGGGCGGCAGAGCGAGACTCCGTCTCAAAAAAAAAAAAAAAAAAAAAAAAAAGAAATAAAGTACACAATAAATGTCATGCACTTTAATCACACTGAAATCACTCCCCAAACCCCCATCTGTGGAAAAACTTGTCTTCCGTGAAGCCCATCACTGGTGCCAAAATGGTTGGAGAAGGTTGATCTACAGAAACACAAAATACCAGCATCCAACAAGATAAAACTCACAGTAACTGGTAGTCAATCAAGATAAAACTCACAATGACTCAAAATTACTAGGTATGCAAAGAAAGCAGAAAATACTGCTCATAATGAAGAAAAAAATGAAACAATGAAACCAAATACTGAAATTACACAGATGATAAAACTGGATAAAACCAAACTCTAAAATTACACAGATAGCAGACAAGAAAATTAAAAGTTATTATTTAACTATATTTCAAATGCTCAAAAAAGTTAAAGGAAAGACAGAACATGAGATATAGAATATTAAAAAATTACTCAAATCAAACTTCTAGATATGGAAAGTATGAAATAAGAAAAAAGTGAACTGAATGAGATTAATATAGATACTGCAGAAGGAAAAGCAATCCTGTAGAATAAGCAACATAAGCTGTTCACAGTGAAACACAAGGAGAAAATATACTAACAAATTATGAACAGGACTTAGTGATCTGGGGAACTACTTTAAATGGCCTAATATACATGTTAACTGGCATCTCCAAAGAAAGGGGGCAGTTGCTGGAAACTATTTAAAGAAATATGGCAGAAAATAGTCCAAATATGATGAAATAAGTATAAACCCATGTGTTCAAGAAGCTCAATGTACCCAAGCACAAAGAAAACATAAAACACCACCAAAAAAATTGCTTAAAGCCAGGAAAAAATATTAAAATCAACCAAAGGAAAAAAAATTATATATAAAAGAATAAGGATTAAAAACGACAGCACACTTCTCATCAGAAACAATGTAGACCACAAAACAATGGAGTAACACCTTTAAATACTCAAAGAAAAATACTGTTATCTTAGAATTCTATACCCAGCAAAAATATCTTTTAGAAATGAAGGGGTATTGAAAAGTTTTTGAAAAACATACAAAAGCTAAAAGAATTCACCACCAGCAGACTTGCATTGCAAGAAATGTTACAGGAAGTCTTTCAGACAGGAGGAACAAGTTGGCAGATGGAAATGTGGGTCCATACAGAGGAATAAAGAACACTGGGAATATCTACTATCTGTGTATCTATGGCATATCTTGCACATAGTAAAATAGAGATAGCTGAATAAAATGTTTTTAAATGAAGCAATTATGATAATTGGCAGGCAATATTAAGAACATCAGCTAAGTATCTTTTCTTCTTAGCTTTGTTCCATATCTGCATTCCAAAATAATTTCATAGGTATTAGGTTTGTAATTTTTAATGACTTTGTTTTACAAATATTGTTGGAGAACAACATTTTTAATTTTGGACAACTAAAACAAATTTTGCATTCCATTATCCTGTTTTAACTGAAGTGATTTTATTCTTTAATATACAGACTTTCCTTTCAAAAGGCAATACTTAAATGGAAATTGTGTTTCCATATGCCAGAGCCACCAATCACAACTGATGGGTTTACCTGTTGCTCAGAAGAATCTGCAGGAAATTGAACACTAGGCCTTGTAACTCATCAGACTCACAAGCACTCACTGCACTGGACCCCCTGGAGTCAACTTTATGTTCTAAGTATCTGTCAGGTTCACAGAATTAAGTGTCCAGCTTATAAGGATGAGTAACATTGATTTATCCCTCCAGAAGGCAGCTTAACTTTTTCCTTCAGCTTGCTTTAATGAAGTTTCATCCATCTTGCATGCTCAGGCAGTGAGTAATTTCTGTTAAGTGAATGTTTGGAAGCTAAAATTTACAACAAATCTTATTTTATTGCCTTTTTAAAAATCTACCAAATTCTCCCTGACTTCCTAAATTATAATGCCACATTCTAGAAATGATGTCACTTTACTGTTTTATCAAAAATGAGCCCCCAGAATGATGACTCATACAGGTTAATTTGACTTTAATGTGACAATCTGATGGTTAGAAGTGGTTCTGATTTATTAATGACTATCTTTGTTTCCCCTAGAAACAAAGTCTCTGTATAGAACAATATCCCTCCATCAATGCCCCCAAATGCTACCAACATTATTGCTTTTGCCTATTTCATCACTGCAGGAAGTATTCACATTCAATTAATCTAGTTAGGCCTTTGGCTACTTACTTTTACATTTTCAGACATCTATCATTTCCTTTATATTGCATTTATTTTCCTGAACTGAATTTTGTAGACACTATTGACTAATAAGAATAATCCATTTTTTAATATGGCAATTGACTGATCAATTCATTCTAGGTATAATCTTTCAATTTTTGACAGTTCTCAGGTGACACTATTATTACAGAATGACAAGTCATTTCCTAACTATCAAAGACTTGAGGGCAACAGGTTATACAAGAAAAGTGTTGGCAGTCTTCTGAACAGAACAAGAGATTCCTAAAGAGTAAAATCAACAAAATCACAATCTTATACTACTATGAAGAATATGAAAGAAAAGTTTGAATGTCATATAAATGTACAGATTATCTTATATGAAGAGACAAGGCTATAATGGAAAAAAAATTCCACCAAACATTTAATAATTTACATTGAATTCCATTTACTGGGAATCCCAATGTTGCAAGCACAGAGCTGTGTGCTAGAAACAAAGAAGACCATCCTGTATATCATTAAGTGTGGCAGACTGCCACTGTTACTACTTGAGACCCTCATTACAGCAGTTACTACTGTTACTGCCTGAGACCGTCATTATGAGACTGAATGAAGGGGCGAACATAGAAATGATAACAAAAAACAAAAGAAACTATTTTAAGGAAAGGGCCAGGGAGGAGAAGAAGAAGAGAGCTCCCTGCTTCTAGTGAGCAAAGACAGCCCCTGAGCTGCTACCGCCCTTTGTATTTATTGGGTAGAAAGAGCAGGGAGGAGGAGGTAATGATTGGTCAGCTGCTTAACTGATCACAGGTTCGCATCATTGCTAACAGGCTTCAATTATGCCGAATCACCAGAAACACTTGCGCTTGGGGCATGACTGCCCTCAGCATTCCTTCTCCGGACACAGTTGTTAGCTTGCCAACATCCTGCATTTATGAGAACAGTTTGCTGTTTACTCATATAGCCTCCAGTGGTATACTGAGCTGATCACAACTCTCACACTTTCGGCTCCAACAAGTAAGAAAGATATACTTTTGTTCTTTATTAGGTACAGAACACAGAAAATCCCTGAAACACACACATAAAAACACACAAACATCTGTTAAATGTCCAGTTTAGTTTCTGGATACAAGTTTTTGAGCTTTCGTTTTCTTAATCTTTAAAAAGAGTTAATATTAGTACCTACTTAATAGGGCTTCACAATGATTAACAAGATAATACATGAAAGCGCACAGCAAAAAGGCTGCTCCAAAGTAAAGACTTCGTGTTATTGGTTTATTAGCTATTACAATTAACTTTAATGGTTATCTTATTTCAGGAATAGTCACTTTGTATATTTAACTTTGTCTATAAACTTGTAAAGGACCATATATAAATTTTTAAAAAGTGCTTTCCATATAGCTATTCTTTTCCTTCATGTATTTGCAAAAGTTGGCCAAACTAGCAAGCAAACACTTTTTTTTTTTTTTTTTTTTTGAGACGGAGTCTCGCTCTGCCGCCCAGGCTGGAGTGCAGTGGCCGGATCTCAGCTCACTGCAAGCTCCACCTCCCGGGTTCACGCCATTCTCCTGCCTCAGCCTCCCGAGTAGCTGGGACTACAGGCGCCCGCCACCACGCCCAGCTAGTTTGTTGTATTTTTTAGTAGAGACGGGGTTTCACCGTATTAGCCAGGATGGTCTCGATCTCCTGACCTCATGATCCGCTCGTCTCGGCCTCCCAAAGTGCTGGGATTACAGGCTTGAGCCACCGCGCCCGGCGCAAGCAAACATTTTTAACAAATTTTACATTAAAAAGGTTAATAGGTTGTATACTGTGATAAAAATGGATCAAACTAGAAATTAACATCTGTAAATATAAAATAGGAAACCCAAACAACCTCACAAATTTAAATAAGTCAGGATATTGAAGTTATCAAAATGTATTACAGACAATCAAGAAATTAATATCAACGCCAACATGACATACACATTGTCCATGGAAGGTGACCAAATTTAAAAGAAAGCTGCATACTCTTAAATGTGTTTGTAATTAAACAAGCATGACAGCTAAGTATTCCACTATCTAATCAAAGATAGATATAAAGAAAAAAATTAGACCCGGTGCGGTGACTACCGCCTATAATCCCAACACTTTGGGAGGCTGGGGCAGGCAGATCACCAGAGGTCAGAAGTTCGAGACCAGCCTGGCCAAAATGGTGAAACCCCATCTCTACTAAAAATACAAACATTAGCCAGGTGGGTGGCATGTGCCTGTAATCCCAGCTACTTGGGAGGCTGAGGCAGGAGAATTGCTTGAACCTGGGAGGCTGAGGTTGCAAGGAGCCGTTCGTGCCACTGCACGTCAGCCTGGGCGACAGAGTAGGACTTAGTTTCAAAAAAAAAAAAAGAAAAAGAAAAATAGAATTGATAATAATGAGCCAGTTCTTTTGAGAGATTAGATAATTAGTCATTTCTGGTATGCAGAGCAAGAAACTAGAGAAAAAATATGTATATTAATAGCACTGAGGAATGGGACAGAACTTTGGATACACATCAACAGGATAAATCGAACACAATTCCAACATGCTTGAAATCTTAATAAAATGTTGAGTTTACTAGGAAAAAATAAACAATGAAGTAATTCTAGAAGAGCTTGAAAGCTGGATTAAATCAATAACTACAGAAGAAATTAAATGCACTATTGAAAAACTTTCCCCAGAGATGGCATTGGAACCAAATGAAGGGTTGTATTAAAGTTTTCTGTGTTATTTACAGAATTCCAACACATAGTAAAATGTAACATTTCTTTTTCAAAGGTCTCACAACCCAAATGCAAAATCTAACCAGAAAGTATAAAAAGATGACAGCACAACTTTGGTCTGAGGATGATTTTTTTTAAATACCAAAGTAAAATATTACAAAATTAGACATAAAAATCTTCCTTTATCAAAACGAAGGTTTAATCTCAAGAATTTAATGTTTTATCATATAGATATCTGCAATTATTTATGCTAACAACTAAAAAAGCTATGATCACTTTGATAAGCACCACAAAGGCACTTGACAAAATTTAACACAATTCTGATTTTTTTTTAAAAAAATGAGAGAACAAAACTTTGTAAAATATTCTATCAGAAACCAGCAACAAACATCATACTTATTAATAACAGGAAGCACAGAAGTATCCCCATAAAAGTACAAAAAAACAAAAGCATATCCTGTATTTACTACAAGTTTTGAGCATTTTTTTCCTGCAAATCATATCAAGGCAATAAGGTAAAGGGGGAAATTATCTATAATTACTAAAAAGGAAAAGATTTTTAAAAAATCTTGTCAATAACATTGAAAATTAAATGAGATACTTCAGTAAGGTGGTATAAAATAAGTATTATGGAAATTAACATGTTTACTATATACAAACAATATACTTGTTAGAAAATACTCAATAAACAGTATACTATGGGGGAAAATTAATTTATACATATGTGTACGTGTATATACATATAAATATATGCATGCCTGCACACACACGTAACCCTCAGGCCTGGGAATAGACTTAGCAGGAAATATTCCAGGCTTATATAAGGAACAATTTGATCTAAATAAATAAATTGCCATGTTCTTTGATTGGAAAATTTAATTGCATCCCAATGGTTTTTTTAATGACATGAAAAGAGAATTCCAAATTTCTTCTGGGAAAATACATTTGCAAGAATAATGATAGTAATTTGACCTTAGATGGTATCATGCTACAGTTACTAAGGCCTTAGAAGGTATCATGGTACAGTTACTAAAACAATAAAACAATCAAATTAACAGCAATCAAACCAAGAGTTCAAAACAGATTCAGATATATAATAAAGAGAAATCAAACTGTGAGAAAATCGCTATCCACTTGAATTAAAAATAACTAGAACCACATCTTATACCATACACCAAACTTTCATACAGGTTAATAATTTCAAACTTCAAAAAATCACATTTTTAAAAAGCCAAAAGAAAATAGGAAAGATAATTTTTGTAAACTTGTCATGAAGAATACAAATCCTTTCTAAGCTAACTCGGTGCCCAGAAGTCATAAAGAAAAAGAATGCCAATTGTACTATATAAAAGGACATATTTCTACCCAGTCTTGGAAAATGCATGTAAGATTAAAGAAAAATAACTAAGGAGAAATACATAATAATGATTTTATATTCTTATATCACTCACAATTCGTTAGGAAAAACACAAAATTTTTACTAACCATTATTTAATCACACAGTACTCATTGAAAGCTTGCTATACATCTGCAATTTTTATTCCCTATTCTCATGTGGCTTATATTCTAGTGGTGATCAACTAGCAAAGCTAAAAAAGAATATTAGTTGAGGCTGTGGGTGGTGGCTCACGCCTGTAATCCCAGCACTTTGGGAGGAATAGGTGAGTGGATCACTTGAGGTCAGGAGTTCAACAACAGCCTGGCCAACATGTCGAAACCCTGACTCTAAAAAAATAAAAAAATTAGCCAGGTGTGGTGGCGAGCACCTGTAGTTCCAGCTAGTTGGGAGGCTAAGGCAAAAGAATCGCTTGTACTTGGGAGGTGGAGGTTACAGTAAGCTGAGATTGTGCCAATGCACGCCAACCTGGGCGACAGAGCGAGACTCTGTCTCAAAAAAAAAAAAAAAAAAAAAGAAAGAAAGAAAGAATATTAGTCGAAAAGAGCTTATGCAATTAATTGCATATAAATTGCAACTGCATAGGGAAACAGGCCTTCTCATGCACTACACTGCAGGTGCTCAAGAAGGTCTGTCTCAACAACAAGCTGGAAATAAGGATCAAAACTGTAAAATGTACGAACATTATGTATGCCCCAATAATTTACTGTCCTAATTAAAGTTTATTTTGACAAAATATTCCATAAAATCCTCTAATATACAAAAGATGTGCATCATAGTGTTATTTAAACAGCAGAAAAGCAGAAATAACAAAGGTTCATCTGTAAGGAGTAAGTTAAATAGATAATTTTGTTGACATAAAGAGAAGGCTACAAAATGCCAAAAATTTAAAAGCCAAAAAAAAAAAAAATCACAGTAAGTAGTGCATTCTATGATCCCACAGAATATACTGGAAAAAAAATGTATTTAATATTTATATATACAGAAAGGGTTGAAAGATAATGCAGCCAGCCAAGAGCAGTTATCCCTAGAGGTATATGAACATGCAATTTGCAGGAGAAATAAAAACATAAAAGCATAGGAAAAGATATTCATCCTCACTAATAAAACAATGAGGATAGGGGCTTCTACTTTCTTTATAATTTAAATGAAAAATACAATTATGTATTATCAAAAAAGAATATTTCTGTTTCCTTTTAAGTCTTTATCAAGTCACTCTGCAAAAAGTAAAAGTGAATGTAATAAATTATCACGTCTTATTAAGGACAAACATCATAAATCATATGTATTGATAAATGATTCCTTCTAATCTCACTTACGGATTTTAAAATATTCTTTCCTTTATTGGTGTGTCTTTGTGTCTGTATGTGTGTATTCCTGTCTTTGTGGATCAAATGCATTTCTATTCCATGATCATGTAACTTGCAAATTTTCTTCTAATATATATTTTTTCAATTAAAAAGATTCTTAAGGTTCAACATTTTACACTTAAAGTTTTAATCTATTTGGAGTTCATTCTAGTGGCGACTTTTCTTATTTTTCCCAGACTATTTGTTATTCCAAGACCATGTATTAAAATTGTCCCTCAAGCTGCCTATCCCCCATGGTTCCTTCCACCCATCCCACATTCTTTCATTAGGACCTCAATCGTGTGCCGTGTGTGTGTGTGTGTGTGTGCGCGCGCGCGCGTGTGTGTGACGGAGCTTCACTCTTTCACCCAGGCTGGAGTGAAGTGGCGTGATCTCAGCTCACTGCAACCTCCATCTCCCAGGTTCAAGTGATTATCCTGCCTCAGCCTCCCAAAGTAATTGGGATCACAGGCACCTGCCACCGCCACCCCCACCATATCCGGGTAATTTTTGTATCTTTAGTGGAAATGGGGTTTCACCATGTTGGCCAGGCTGGTCTCGAACTCCTGACCTCCGGTGATCAGCCCACCTCGGCTCCCAAAGTGCTAGTGTTCTACGTGAATTACTCCTACAGGCTCCCACTGGCCTTCCTCCATTCAGTATTGCATTTCTGCCATTCTACACCACCAAACTCCTCAAAAGCTTGGTCTGTAGACTACATATGGAGGGACATGTCACTTCCTGCTTCAAATCCTTTCAATGGCTTTCCACTTTTTAAAAAAGCTCACGATTTCAGGTGTGGCCATATAATTTATCACCCAAATAGGGAAACAATTGAAAGTGGGAGAAAGGCTATTACTAATAATGCTGGAATTGCAGGCATGAAGCCAACTGTCCTGGGCAAACCCTACTCAAAAGGTTGACTCCCCAGCTCCAAACTCTCACCCTTTCTTCCTTCGCAAGCCACTGTTTGCCTGTTCTGAGGCTGGTTTTGCATTTTCGCATCTTCAAACTTAAAGTTTTCCTTTATGGGACTTTACATGCTCTTCCCTGTACCTAAATCATTTCTTTTTCACATCCCACCCCCGACCCATCTCCCACTCCTTTGTCCCCTTCTGATTCCCTCAAACTCCAACATAAGGTCTCAACTTACATGCCACTTCCTCTGTAAAGTTTTCTTCAATATTCTCCCCCTGCCCAAGTTTGGGTTTAGCGCCATTCCTATGTATTCCATATCATTTCTATGCACTCCCTCTTTTAAATCCAGTATTTCTCCTATTACCTTCACTAGTGCACATACATCTTCTATAATCTGCATCCATAGGGCCTGGCACACACTAGGCATTAGAAGAAAGAAAATCTAAGAATAAATGGATGAGTGAAGATCTGTTGCTGGTGACATTTATAAACTGCCAAAGAAAGTTATAAAAATTTTCAGAAATAATTGGCAGATGTGTGGAATATGTGTGTTATCTTCCCAGAGTGGGTGCATATTTGGTTGTGTGTGTGTGTGTGCACTCGTGTGTGTGTGTGTGTATCTGTTTTCTTAAAGTTCTATTACTTTGAAGATATACTTCAACTTCCTTTTCAGTCCAATGAATTAAGTATTTAAAATGAAATAGCAAATCTTTAAAAAGTAAGTAACTTCTCTAATCCACTAGAAATTAAAGATAATATTCAAATTAACACACTAGAGTTATATTTTTCATATTTTAACTGTCAATTCAACTAACAACCTACATACCTTGCTTCTGTTTAAAAGGAAAACAAACAAGAAAAGATTTTAGTTTACTCCCAGGGCAAAAATAGATTAACTGATTATATCCTGAAATAGTCTAAAATTTATTTGGGGGCTTAACTTGTTAAAGTAATATGGAAATGAGGTCAAAGTGATGGTACATAATAAGAATGACTTCAAGAAAAGCAATGTTAGATCAAAAAGGGAAAAAAGATATTTTCTTCCCAAGACTAGCTAACTACAAACCGACGTTGCCAAACGAAACATCATGTATCCTGGAATATTACCTATTTTCTACACATATGAATATATGTATTTCATGCTAACTTTACACCATTCTTTAGTCACACTGCTAGATAAAAAGAAAAATAACCGAATTATCTACCTAAAATATTTTCCACATAATAAAATGTAACTAATTATTATAAAATTTTATCAAATGGCCCTTCTTAATAACGTCTAAAGTCATACCTCCCTCTTGAGCCAAATACCAGTTCTCATCCAGTATAATATTGCATAATTAGCTATTCCATTTGAAACACTCTTGAACCAAATACCATGATTGGGGATATTTTTTGTCTGAAACATGCTGTTTTCATTTCTAATACCCTTGAACCAAAACAATAAACTCAAAAAGGAGTTTAACAAGCTACTCATAGCTAACCTCACCCTCCCCTGGGTGACACTAACTTCTCAGGTGCAGTCTAAGACCAAATGAAGAAATCTTCAGAACATTCTGTGGCTAAAAATCTCCTTAACGTTTTTACATAATTTGTCTTTAACATCAAGGAACTTTTCTGCTCTAATCTGATCCTTGCTCTTTCAGAACAAAAATTTAATAAACTTCCTAAAGCACTACAAATCAATTACCCTCACATCACTAATCATAGCCTGTTTAGCTTTTACAGCAATACATTCATGTACTTCTATTTACTTACAGAGATTAGGGCTTATAGTCCACGCATGTTTTTAACCTCATCTTTTATTTAATACCATCTCTCTTTTTATAAAAATAAATTCAAAACCAAGTATGGCACAATTCCGAAAGTTATTTCTCAAGAAAAGTAGAAACTAGTTTTTGTATCTAGGAAGAAATTTTCATCCAACACTCTACATATGCTCACCAGTAATCACCACAAGTTAAATGAGCATTTTAATTATGTAATTATGTAATCCATATGTAATTCTGACTCACAGAACAATATCTGACACATAATTGCCACAGAGTCAAGTCCAAAATGTATACAGTGCAGGATTTAGTGCAGTAATGACCTCAGAATAACTACAGGAAAATTCTGAAATGCCTGCTGTAAACTGATCACATTTGGAGGAAAAATAAGTGATAAACTTAGGAGGCAATGGGAAAGGGAGAATTGAAATCTGTCTGCCAATATTTTATGAGTATTTTACACTGGAAAAGTGCTCTTCTCTGTAAAACGGAATGACATTTTGAAACGTAAATTAGTAAAGGGACAGGAAATGGGGAGGTGAATGGGGAAAGAAAGAGGAATGCTGAAATGATCCTACAGAAAAATAGGTATATTTGTCAAACATATTGGAATCCCGTTAACTATCCAAGTAAAATAGACCTAAACAAAATTACTAGTAGGTTCTGTATAGTGTACTCTTAACTTTATTTAAAACGAAAATGACCTTGAAGCTACATAATATTTGTCAGAACTTAAATTCTGAGCTTCCCAATAAGAGTATTTTGCAGTTTCTCATCACATTATAATCAAAAGCTCACCTCTTTCTCATTAATAGGATTTAGGCTATTAGAATACTGTGCCCTATTTGAAATACATTTACTTGAGAATTGATGCTCGAAACAAAATTCATCTGAAGGCTCAGAAAGTGGCCCTGTTTGAAGGTAT
This sequence comes from Macaca nemestrina, assembly GCF_043159975.1. NCBI lineage: Eukaryota > Metazoa > Chordata > Mammalia > Primates > Cercopithecidae > Macaca > Macaca nemestrina. The sequence goes on along the minus strand of NC_092133.1, from coordinate 115,925,206 downwards.
TTATTACCAGCGTAACATGTCCTCACCTTCACACTGGGTTTTGACAGTAGTTTCAACAGCTCTCTGATCTCACTGTTTAATGGCTTGTTCTGAAGCTCTTCGGCCAGCTGCAAGGGAGATTACATCGATGTAAAGAACGTTTAGTAAGAGCATTGTGGGACTGGGTGTGTGACAACTGAGAACCTGACTTGCTCAACGCTACTGCTTTCCAATCTTTAAGGAGAGGTCAGCATAAGAAAAAAAAAACAGATCATCAATCATTGCTCTTCCTTTTAGGGCCTTTGGTAGTCCAGATCCGAGCGCAGGCTCTCGGCTGAGTACAAATCAAGTAATCGTATCAGCCAGATCACCTTCCGATTTATTGCAAGGAGGGCAAACCCCAGCACTTCGTCCATGTGAATGGTCTTTTGCACCTAGACAAAGGACCACTTGTAAGAACTGGATAAAGCTTTGACACTGTAACCTCCCCCACCCCCCAACAAAAACAGAGCTTCTGAATGAGGTGGCGAAACCCACAGGGTTTCCAAAAACCCACGGGGATTCCAAAAACCCACAGTAGCTGTGCTGTTTAGAGCTAGGGTAAAAATAATTAGAATGTCCCTAATAGAGCAAATGGCCTGAAACTTTTATTATGTTTACCTATACAGATGAATAAATCTGTTAAATGCCAACCAATCATAATACCAATCGTAAAACGAGCTATAATGGGTTGACAGCTACCCTGGTACCAAAAATGCTGACTGTACTCTACTATAATAACCAAGAATTCCCATTTGGGTTCTACATAAAGAAAGTGTTACAACTTCAAACCTGCCCCATGTCTTCCATTAAGAGATATTCCTGATATATTCCTATCGAAATTCCAATTCAATTTCAGGCTATAGGAAAGATCCCATAATTTTCATAAGAAAAGCAAGATTCAAACAGGAAAAAAGGCTAGAATTATGAAATATGTGGTATATATATGAATGTATTATTATTTAAAAACTCATCTTAAAACCTTGCATGAAATTTCCATTTGCCCCTACTTTTTCTACCAAGTTAAAAATAATTGTTCTTATCTCTGGAAAAGGACTTTTCTCTAAAAGAAGGGCATAATATAAATTATACACCAAAAATAAAATCATAGAAAATTATAGTCATTAATTACCTTTCAAACATTGCTTTTACTTTTTTGAGGTAATATTTCTACAGCGTTTTTAACTTACAAAAAGACACAAAGGTCATTTGCACACTTTAGTCACTTAAAACATAACATATTTTAACATTTAAATATACTGCTCTGACAAATTATAAGATACTATGGTTTATCATATTTACACAGCAGTCTCTAATTTTTTATAAAGGAATATTGTTGCAATATGATTGGACCACACAACATAGGTTTATAAACAAATGTTTCCCAAAACTCTGAATAGTAAATGTTTTAAAACTGACTTTTCTAAGGTTTTCTTAGGTGGCAACTGTGCCTTACTTGAGCAAGTGTATCTACATCTTTATTCGCCTTCCTTTAAAAAGTTTTGTTTCGATAATGCAGACGTAAGCTTCCTCATTAAATATATATTGAAACATACTTGTAATCTTTGTAGATAAAAACAGAAAGAAAAATGGGAACTAAACAAATAGCATGGAACTTGCATATTTATTACCTATGTGTATTTTCTAAATTAGAATGCAAAGGAGTTCAAATAAAATCAACTTCTCAAGATGGCCAATTTTTTAATTATATTATGGCCTGAATATTTCACCACACTGAATTACAGCTTGTCTTATCAAAAATAAAGGAAAAAAATATTAAAAGCAACAAATAAGCTACAGGATATCACTAAAACTAGCCTTCGCACTAAACATATTTCTATTCCAGCTTCGTGTCCTTTATAGTTTATCCAGGTGTGTTCTCAATTCATCCGAGTCCGAAAGTTAACAGTAAGAATCAGCGAGCTAGTTCCCTTCCCCCAAGTTTAAAATAAAATTATAGCTACAGGAAATTAACTATTCCATCAATGCCAACTGCTTCTAAAATTTATTTTTTGGTTATGAAGGTAATTTGGAAAAGCCTAATATCCATAAATCATTACTATGTTTTATAATCCATTATAAAAACAATCCTGTCTTTTTATGTATTTCCTATGCCTCGTTCGTATCCTAGTATCTGTCATTTTTTAGTACTGTCAGCAATAGAGCTATCTCATTTGTCTTTATTTCTCCATAACATTCCTCTTGTCTGTGACTTTCTCAGAACACCAACAGCTGACAGCTTCTCTCTCTCCACCAGTTTAAAGCCTAAAATTCCTATTACGTAGTTACCAAAGCAGAACAAGAGAGTAGCTACATGCAAAATTTTTAGAACAGGAAAGTGAATGAAAATCAACATAATATTAACATAAGCTCAGTGATGACAGGACTCCTTGAAACATTTGTAACCTCTTCTGCTTTTCACTCATAGGATCACAGGCGTCTGTCTGCACTAGGACAGGTTCTGCCTGGGCCAGGTCTGCAGCAGACACGTCCCGGTGAGCTGGGAGAGGCACACTTACGTCATCGGCCAAGGCCGCCGCACCATGGAGAATGGGCACCGGACTCTGCTTCTCATAGTAGTGTAGTTTTTCATGAATCTGGAAGAAAATCAAATGCATATAAGTTCACCTGGTAGCGAACAATGTCAGATAGCTGTACACTGTTATACTTGAAAAGAGAATCTGAATCCTTGGATATCCTAAAGTTATATGTTTATGACATATTACATACATGTAACATGTTTGTATATGCTAATATAAACCCACAGGTGACATGTATGTGTGCCTAATTCATCTATTACTATGGCCCAGTGTTTACAACATGGAGTCAGATGGAAAAAAACAGTCTTTATCAAACAGAACCCACTTGAAACCTAAGCCTTTGTCTTTCTCCTCAATAAACATGTAAGTTTTGTGATGTCTATTATATCTAAAATCTATTGCTGCAATATTTCAAGTATCAGTTGCAGTTTATATTCCTGCTAAAAATGTGAATTATGATTAAAGCAAAGCAATAAACTGCCAGCCGCATTTTGGCAGGTTGGTATGGAATCACTGTCAAGAGGGAAGAAGCTGGCACTATTTGCGCCTGGGTGCCACATCCAGGAACATCTGCCCAAGCACACTGTTCCTTTTATTATATTTATTCATTCTTTTCTTTGAAATTGCCAACTTTCCCCCTCAACTTCAAATTTCTAAGAAACGAAGGGATTTCTCATAGCTAGTGACATTTCTTATAATTATTTAGCATAAATGAGATCATTTTTCATATTGTACAATACTTATAATAATAAATTTTTAAAATTAGTCCTTCATCTCCCATTATTGTGACCCAAGAAACACAAAGGCAAGAATCTACGTAAATGCCATGTAAGACAGACTGAGTTCCTTAAAAAATCTAGCAGAAGGTTGAGAAACAAAAGACCTGTTGACAAACACATAACTGTCAGCACTTCAGTTTCATCTATTTCAGCTCTTGTATAGCTGTCCTTTCACATTTTATACTTGAAAACTCACTTTAGTCTCTTTTTATAGTTGAAGAAAAATGTCCCCCACCATATACGAAAAACAGTTGCACCTCACAATTTCCTGTCTTTAATAGGTATCAAGTAATACACTCTTTAATTATACTCAAAGCTAACCAAACTCCATTGTAAAAGTCTGGAAGATAAATTTTATTCTGATTAGCCAGATGCTATTGCTAAGAGAGGATTCTATTACATTTTTGGCAACCTGGTACACAATGTAAAGCTTCAGGGAAAGAATTTTGACACTTATGATATTACCAGAATTATCAGAGCGACATTTTTACTTAGTATCTTAGAACCTTTAAAGATGTATCATATCGAGGTAATAAACAAACTTTAAAGACTACAAGCTATAAAAAATTAGATTTGATTTGAGAAACTATGAACACATCATTTAAAACAAAAACCAATCATACTAAGCTAAATTCACTTTGTTTAAATAATTATCAAGAATTAAGTCATCTCAACGTATACTATCATAGAAAACTTACCCTATCACACAACTCATCTAACTTCACTGCTGAATTCACCCTATCACAAAACTTATCTAACCTCACTGCAGTCACTTGTTTAAATGTCTGCTTCCCTGCTATAATAAACATAGAGACTTATTAAGAACTTACCATGTGCCTGTACTACTCACCTAATAGGTCAGCAATACTAGTAACATAGTCTTTAATGAGTTGAATATTTTAATTCCTCAATTCTCACAAGAACATAAAGAGGTAGACAGCAGGACCATCTCATTTCACAGATAAATAGGAGTTAAACAAGCTGCTATGTTCTTGCAGACAGTAAGAAGGCAGAGCTGAGATTTCAAGCTCAAGCCATCTGGCTCAGTGTTGGAGCTCCTAATCACCCAGTTTTCCTCTCAGACTAACATCTTGTCTGTGTTCTTCACTGCCATCCTTCGCTGCCTAATCACTATGGCCTGTTTGTAGGGCATAGAAAGGAAGGCTGGAAAGAAATATAACAAATCCCAGTGATTGTTTCCCCTGACTAGAGGATCATTGGTGGTTCCTCTCCATCCCTTATATTTTCTTTCTCATTGGTGGTTCCTCTTCATCCCTTGTGTTTTCTTTCTGATGGCTTCCAATTTTCCCAGGTTAATTTCCATGAATACTCTAATTATAACATAAAAGTATGTGCCCCAAATAAATACATTATTTCTCCACTTCATTTGCTTCTTCTGAGCGTCTTTTACAAATAGTCAGTTTCTCTTCCATCATCTTTTCTAGATCCTGACCCAATTGATAGAATATCCCACCCCTAGCCTGCCCACTCCTGGATTTTGTACCATGTCAAACATTTTTTAAATGTTCCAGAATTTCAAAGTGCTGGTAACCCTGTGTTGATATGTCTTTTACTTTACTGCATCATTTTAAAAATTAAGTTGGCAGGGGAGTAAAAATTCACTCTAAATAATTTTGAGCTGTTTGCTGTTTCTAAAAATATTGACAGAAATTCTGCTTTTTATTACTATTTATGATAACCAAAAGGAAAAAAATGATTTTTAAATTCTAATTAACAGGCAACACATATAGACTTTACCCCAAGGCTATCCAATAGAACTGCCTGTGATGGTGAAAATGTTTTATAGCCGTTTGTCCAATATGGTTAGCCACTGGCCACATGTGGCTTTTGAGCACTTGAGCTGTGGCTTGACTTGAGGAACTGCATTTTTAATTTTATTTAATTTTATTTACTTTACATTTAAATACCCACATGGCGCCAGTAGCTTTCTTCTTGGAGAACATGACATAACTTTATGCAGTCTATAATTTCTCTTTATATCCCAGAAAAATTTACTCTGATACAGGGTGACAAATTTCCCTAAGTGGGAACATTTTGGGATCTAGTAGACAAATATATAACCAAAGATGTGGTTTCATCACCAATGAGCAATCTAGCATCTATTATTAAGTATCAGGTGTAGCCAAACCTGCAAAATCTCATTTATTTTAACTAAACATTTCCCTTTGCAAATTCAATCACGTAATAAAAGTACACTTCAGACCGGGTGTGGTGGCTTCATGCCTATAATCTCAGCACTTTGGGAGGCCAAGGCGAGCAGATCACTTGAGGTCAGGAGTACGAGACCAGCCTGGCCAACATGGTGAAACCTCGTCTCTACTAAAAATACAAAGAAGTAGCTGGGCGTCGTGGCGGGCACCTGTAGTCCCAGCTACTTGGGAGGCTAAGGCAGAAGAACGGCTTGAACCCAGAAGGCGGAGGTTGCAATGAGCCGAGATCTCACCACTGCACTCCAGCCTGGGCTATAGACCGAGACTCCATTTCAAAAAAAAAAAAAAAAGTATACTTCATTTTTCTCCCCTGAGCAACTAGAAGAGGAGGAAGCAGAGAAGGAGATGAGGGAGGAAAGGAGTTAGGAGTGAAGAAGTCTGGAGAAAAGGGGAAATCTGGTTAAATTAATTTTATATAACAGTTATTCAAACACAAGATCCTAAAAGTCAGGACATGCTAAAATATATTAAATGCACTATTAGGAAAAAAGGACATTTCAAAATCTATATACATTATGCCCTACGTATATGTCCATAAGGGTTTTTTTTCTATAATTACAGTTGTAATCAGAAAACGTCAGTAAAAATAAAAATCATTTTAATATGTAAGCAGTTCTCATAAGGAAGCCAGAGTTACCTTCATTTACAAACTTCCTAAAAATAAATGTTTAATTTTAGTGAGGAAATCTGTTTTAGTTACGCACACAGTAGAACTTTTAAAAATAAAGCTTCAATAATTAAACTATGAATAAAGTACCCCCCAATGCAGTCATGTGTTTTATACCTGTCGATGATGTACAGATTCCACCATGGCTATCTGAATTATATTACATTAAGTAAACTAAAGTTGTAATCCTTTTATTGGCTTCTATTACGAGTACAAAAAAGTATTGAAAATTACTGCTCAGTAGTTTGACTCTTCAGCATGTTAATTAGTGGTACTGGATCTAGAATTAGCACATGCATGCATACACCTATCTACCTCCATATTTAAAATCCTGGGGGTGGGGAGAAGATTCTGGGTACTAAAAAAGAAAATCCACGGGACACAATCCTTTCAGAAATATGTATTTACTTCTGATGCGTGACCTTGAAATATCACCGGCCACTTCGCTAACTTTACAATGTAGGACCCCTGGACTTGGTGGATAAAACTCTCAAATCCTAAGCCATAGACCAACCAGTCCATGGATGGTTACAAACTCTTAAAGCAGACTTTCTCTTGTTCCTACCTAATCCCAGGAAGGGCCAGACCAGCTTCTTTGTCATCTCCCTAGTAGTTTAAAGTTTTCTCATCTTCCCACTCACTCACAACGTAGCCCCAGAAAAGTAGCTACTCTGTGTGTGTACATCATAAAGCCTAAAAACTTGGAGGCTGTACCTTTGCTCAAACTACACAGTCAGAAGTAAAAATGTAAACAAATAAAGCCTTCCCACAGGAATCGCCGGGAGCAACTGGTACTTTGCCTTCAATTCCGGCCAGGGTGTTTGCAACATCTCTACACAGATGCATAATTCTTATAAGGAACATGCCTATAAAGTCTACAAAATACAAAGCACCAAAAACAGTTTTTAGGCTTAAGTTAAATTATTAAAAAGCAACAAACCATCAACATTTTCATTTTGGTTGAAAATGCAGTGATTCTATTTGAAACCACTTCTCAGAACATTTTCTACAGATCAGATTCCCTTAGTTCCCAGAACAATATTCTAGAGAAAGTAGCCAGGGCATTAAACATTTCTTTGGAAAATCTGAGTTAGTTGGGGGAAAAAAACCCCAAAACTTAAATTCTCCAATCCAGAGATATAAAATCTGCCCCATTTTGAAACAACCCCAAATTTCTACATACATTTATTTTTCACTCCCCACATATTACAATGATCAGAGTTGCCATTCTTCAAAAATCTACATTTCAGTAATTGTTGATGACCTGGGAACTGTTAAATTTTTGATTAGATGGATGTTACTACAGATGACATTATGGAACTCAGGTTTCAACATACAAGTAGCAATCAATTACCTTGTACACTTGTTTGCAGTTTACATTTTAACAAACTGTAATTAGAGCTTAAAACTAGTTTTGTAACAAAAGATGGAATGAACCATCTTAAAACGTGGTGAGTCGGGGATCTATGGCTAGGAGAGTTCACGGATGACTCTCAGTTGATTCATGAACTCCTGGAAACTATACACAATTTGTTTGCATGCATTTTCTAGGAAAATAATCTCAAATACAGATGGGTGATTGATGCTAAAGGACTTAAGACTTTATTCATTAAATAAATAAATAGCCATTAAAGGTCAGGTGCGGTGGCTCACACCAGTAAGCCCAGCACTTTGGGAGGCCAAGGCAGGCAGACTGCTTGAGCCCAGGAGTTCAACACCAGCCTGGATAACATGGTGAAACCCCATCTCTACAAAAAAATACAGAAATTGGCCAGGCATGGTAGTGTACACCTGTAGTCCCAGCTACTCAAGAGACTGAAGTGGGCAGACTGATCGACTGACTGAGCCCAGGAGGCGGAGGTTGCAGTGAACTCAGATTGTGCCACTGTACTCCAGCCTGGGCGACAGAGCCAGACCCTGTCTCCAAAAAAAAAAAAGTAACTAAAGAATAGGAGATCCTTGGGCCAATTTGTGCTTCACTCCATTTTCCTTGGAGAGATGTGGGGAGGAAGGGAGGTAGCAGGTAAGATGAGGAACAGAAAACCTGTTAGGAGGATATGGTTCTAGTGGTAAGAAATCTAAAAAACACTGGTCACTGCCCAGTGCAGATGACTCTGGGGTTCCTCAGGCTTCCCTTTCTTTGCAAACACAATGGACTTAAGCAGTTGCATCTCCTCTCAGCAGCCACCACACTGCCTCTATCCCCAAACCTGTTGTGAAATCAGATGTACTCTTCCAGCTATTGTTTTCCTTGCTGCCCCCAAGATAAACATATAGGCCCATTATATTGTAGAGATTTAACTGCTATCTCCATAGAAAAAAGGAAAAGGACTAAAAAACATAAACAACTTATAGTATTTTCAGTTTTAAAAAAATGAAGTATCAACATAATTTACTGAGAGTCTTGAAGTCAAAATACATGAGTTTAAATCCCAATTGGGCCCCTTACTTACCCTTAAGCAACTTATTTAACTTTCTATGCCTTAGTTTTCTCATATTTAAAACAGGATAATAATCGTACCTATTAACTAGGGTTACTGTGAGAATGAAAGTCACCATTAAAAGAGCTTCATGCAAGTCCTGGAAAATAGCAAACACCTAATAAATGATATTTATTTCCAATTCCCCTGCTTGCTTCCACTGGTATTCCTAGTAAGAGGAGATATTCATCTCCCTTTGACTATACCATGTTGCATATACCTATGATACAATCAAGACCTAAAGATCAACATCAAAGATTAATTGGTATCACCTATATTCAAGAAGAGAATTTCTGAGTTCAGGCAACCAAATGCCATCTCTATTGACATTTCTTCAAAAACAGTCGAAGTAAAAAGAGGACTCGAATGAAGGCAGTGGCAGCAGGGCTAACGAAAGCCTGGATGAACACAGGAAAGGCAGACAATAACTGTGACCACCAGAAATGGACACAGGAAAGGCAGACATTAACTGTGATCACCGCAAAAGGCAAGCGATGGAAAGGGTACAAGACCAAACTGAGAGTATCAAAAGGAGAACTCCAGGAGGAATGAGGGGTGTGATGAAAAATCTAGATCTACAAGTTGATTAACAGCTTCAAAAAGGATCTGTCCTGAAGCACCCACAGCTCTAGCTGCCCTGTTCCCAAAGAAGAAAGTTCTATCTTTGGTGAGAAGACAGAATGAAATCCTCACACAAGAAAAAGTATAACAGTGAGGTGGAAAGATTCTTAGAAAAAGAGTAATCGGCCGGGCGTGGTGGCTCACACCTGTAATTCCAGCACTTTGGGAGGCGGAGGGAGGAGGATCACCTGAGGTCAGCAGTTCGAGACCAGCCTGGTCAGCATGGTGAAACCCTGTCTCTACCAAAAATACTAAAATTAGCCAGGTGTGGTGCAGTGTGCTTGTAATCCCAGCTACTCGGGAGGATGAGGCAGGAGAATTGCTTGAACCCGGGAGGCAGAGGTTGCAGTGAGCTGAGATTGCGCCACTGCACTCCAGCCTAGACGACAGGGTGAGACTTGGTCTCAAAAAAAGAAAAGAAAAGAAAAAAGAGGAGAGGAGGGGAAAGGAGAGGAAAGGAGAGGACAGGAAAAGAGTAACCATGAGAATCACTTCAAAGACCATAGAGGGCTAGCTATCACTGTTGTCAGCTCTCATCTGCCTATCATTTGGGAATCCAAAGACCCTCTGCCCACAAGCCCAAATTCTGTTGAAATTAGTAAGAAAGCTCACATAATTTTGAGATGAGCTAGGATCTGGTTAGGGAATGTGGAGTGTATTCCAATGTGACTGTATGGAAAATGATTATTGGACAGGAATCAAACTTTATTCACAATGGAAATACCCAGCAATCATAAATTGGTTGTCACTTCCTTATTTCAGTCCTTTGGTGGCTTGCCACTGCTCTTGAGATGAAGGGCATGCCTGCCAACGCACTTGAAACTCCAGCCCAATCTCGGGCTCTGCATGCCCTGGCCCCTGCAGACTTCCATCTCAAGCCACTCTCCATCAGGTTCTACCCACAGGGACCTTACGTTAGATCCTCAAGCACCCAGAGTCTCTCCTACCTCAAGGCAACCTCTCTGCCTGCAGTGTTCCTGAGTCTTGTGGGTACCCACATTCATCTTTGAGTCTTATCTAAAATGTCACTTGCACAAAACTTTTCCCGACAGTCGTATCCAATCAAAATCAGTTCTCCTTCATTATTAAGTCTGATGGCTTCCTATTCTTTTTGTTCACTATCCTTATTAGACTTTGTATTTATAGATTTATTATATTTATCTGTTTATGCCTGTCTCTACCCCCATTGGTAATGAAATTCATAGATCAGGCACAATGTCCCTAGAGTTCACCACTAGATCCCTTGCTCAGAGCCCAACGCCTCACATAAAATAGACGTTAAAAGGTTATTACTAGTTAGTGCTAAGTGGATATATTAATCCTCTAATCCTGCACAGTTGGTAACACCCTGGAATCACAGTGGAAGAGGATGATAAACGCAATCATTTTCTTCTTGCCCCAAAACTGATGACTAGTCCCCAAAGCTGAGGAAAAAGAAGTGTTAAGTCCCATGTCCTAAGAAAAACTCCCAACAGCTGAAACATACACTTCTCTAGAGCCAAAGAGATGGATGAAATATAACCATCAACTATCTTCTATCTGCCACTTCCCAGAATGTGTATGTGAAATTTATATATTGAAATACAAATTTCATATACACATACATACATATGACTACAGAATGGAAATTGTCTTATGGAAATAGGGAAAGAAGGGACAGCGGGAGGTCCACAGCCTAGTGAAGAGTAGAATAATGGAAGTAAGTCTCCAAGACCTTATAGATAATGGGGGTATACAGAAGAAGACAGAGGATGTTCTCCAGCTCCTATGCAGGCAGCAGACTAGCTGATTTGCCTTTTGTGCTTCTCTAATCAAGGGGACAAGGGAAATGAGGCAGGATGGTGGAACAGAGAGAGGGAACAGTAGAGGCCGACAGTTGCTTGGCCTACAAATGATGCATGAGATACTGCAAGTCACATGGACCCCATTGAAGGTAGTTGGGCTTAAGCCACCCTGCAGATAATTCAGCCTATAGCACTACAGGAGGTTTTGGGTTGCACAAGTCGTGCGCTATAGGAGAAATGCAACATTCGAGCACTTCCACAAAGAGTATGAATGCTGGTCAGTGCTGGCCTGAGAAGAGGCAATAATGTGGCTAATTTCTGTCTCCCTGCCCCAACACAATAGAAGAACTGCATCTCCTTTCAGAAGCAAACCAGTCCCAGCTTCCAAAGAATATTGGGGAAGTGGGGGTAAAAGAAGAGCACACTCTCCCCAATCCCCAAGCCAACTCCCCTACCCCTGGCTGATAACTAGGGATGGGACGAGGTGAGACTTAGATCAGAGGTGAACACAAAGGAATACTAAATTGAGCTTTTAATAATTGAAAATGTCTTGGAAGCTACAGACTGCCAGAAATTTTGTTAAAAGAGACAAAAGTTAGCTTCAATGTAACATATTTTGATGCAGTGATTGGAGAAAATTAAAACTCCCTCTTTGAGCACTGTTCGATTTGTTGTTCAGAACATAGTCCAATAATTCTCAACTTTTTTGGCCTCAGAACCCCTTTTACTTTCTTAAAATTCACTGAGTATCTTAAAGAATTCTATGTGCTTATATCTACTGACAATTTGTAATACTAAAAATAAAACTGGCCGGGCGCGGTGGCTCAAGCCTGTAATCCCAGCACTTTGGGAGGCCGAGGTGGGCGGATCACAAGGTCAGGAGATCGAGACCACAGTGAAACCCCGTCTCTACTAAAAATACAAAAAATTAGCCGGGCGCGGTGGCGGGCGCCTGTAGTCCCAGCTACTCAGGAGGCTGAGGCAGGAGAATGGCGTGAACCCAGGAGGCGGAGCTTGCAGTGAGCCGAGATCGCGCCACTGCACTCCAGCCTGGGCAACAGCGTGAGACTCCGTCTCAAAAAAATAAAATAAAATAAAATAAAATAAATAAAAATAAAACTAAGAATTTTCAAAAATTTATTCACTTAAAATAACAATAAATGTGTTTAAATGACATCTTATGAAAAATCAATATATTTTCCAAAATAAAAGTTTTTGAAGAGTAGCACTGTTTGACAGACTTGTAAATATCTTTCATTTCTGGCTACAAAGGAAATAGCTGAATTCTCTATCAGTTCCTACATCCTATCTGCTGGGATATGCTGCTTTGGTTGAAGTTCATGAAGAAAAACATGCCTCCCACAGACTTGTAGTTAGAAGAGAGAGGAATATGTTCATAGCCTTTTTAGCTAATTGTAGATACTCGCTGATACTACACCAAAACTCTGCAGCTGATACTTTCTTAGAGGTGAGATGCAATGTGGACCCTGCAGCTGCATCACTGAGCCTTCCATATGCCTTTACATTACAATCCTTGTTCTCACCTGCACTCTACATGGCACTTACCCATGCATAGTTTCACGATATCATGCATTGATCATTTGGAAAATACTGCTTCACTGAGTTATGCAGATTTTCCAAACATTTACACATTTCATGGTACAACAACAAAAAGGCACACATTAATATCACCACCAATCTCATTAAAAAAAAAAAAAACAAGCTTTTAAGTACTAGAAAGCTAGCAATCTCAGAGTGCAGATACAAGTTTTTCAAAATTCTAATACTTGCTCAAAAGCTTGAATTTTATTCATTGGCAACAATACAGTTTGTTGTTGGTTTTTTAATAACAGGCAAACTTTGATCATTAGGAAAAAAAAAAAAGTCTTCCAAACACCACAATCTGCATAAACACAGTTTCTAATGGTTTCCTATGAAAAAAAGAAACTAGTTTAGTTCACAATCTCACAATCCTACAACTATTTGTCCTCTGCTAACCAGAACTCTGATTTGCAGCCAAGTGCTTTCTAAGGACTCCCCTCTTTCTTATAGATTAAAAAGACTTGACAGTAAAGAGAAGTGCACCATGGTTAAGATTTAAGGCAGCCAATTATTCTTGATTGCGAGTGTGCGATGATGAAGAACATGATGATTCATTCACTAGTACCACTTGGTGCCATGGCCTTGGTTTGTGTGACAGCACAAACCATCAGTGTTTTTACCATCAGTGCAGATGCCAACCCGGTGAAAAAAGCAAACAACATCATAATATTATCATGAAAATAGCTTAGACCTTGAAGAGCCTCCCCACAAAATAGTCCCAGGGACCCCCAGGGGTCCACTAGTCACACCTTGAGAACCACGACTACCTACGATCTCTGAATACATGAATGTAACAAATAAAAGGAAATCTAACATTTCTTTGTGGCTGCAGAACTCATGGTGAATTATATTACTTTGGTATAGGAATATTAATACTTTTTCCCTTACAAACACGTTCTTTTGAATCTGGCAATTTACCTGAAACCACTGGTCCAGGCTTGTGATGTGTGTGACTCTCAGAACCAGGTGGTACTTTTCTACAAAACCATGATTTTGAGGTCTGAAAAGTAGCTTTAAGGAAAAGACTAGTATTTTTTAAAGAGTTCACTTAAAAAGAGACACAGAACAGGTTTTAGCATTTCATGAAACTGAAGCTTGCTCAATCCCTTAATGTTTCATTATTCACATTTTTTCCAAAGTTCTGCCTTTCACGCTTCTCATGCTGGCTGATTGCTGCTACCGTTAGCGCATTTAAACCTCAGCGATTTATAACATGGTCCCAGACCAAGACGCTCTGGCATTGGCCCAGTGCTGCTATTATCATCTTCTTTTATTTATGGCCCTATTTCAAAATCATCCTTTCACACACTTATACACATTTTTCAACTATTTTTACTTTCATACACATTTATGTTCTAAAATGCTATTCTATATTTCTGCTTTGTATAATAACATAAAATGTAATTTGCTTACACTGCTACCATCACAGCTGGGATATTTTAATGCACTCAAATATATATTGTAGCATGTGCAAAAAACAGCATTCCCCACCCCCACGCCCACCACCCACAGGTTTTATATAATACACAGCTTCCATTCCCTTCTTATTCCTGGCAGAGCTACCTAAAATGTTTTTCTTCCTATGAAAAACATTTTTCGCTATGAATTCTTTTTTTAATAGAACATGAAAGCTCCTATTATACAAGAAGCTTTGCAGGCATGAATAATCAAATACACCCCTTGGTCAGTAAGAAACAAAAACTTGTAATCATTTTGCATGTATTCTTACATTCTTTGCATGTCCACCTAGGGTGGACAGAGGAAATTTAGACCGAAGTTAAACATTTCATTCCTGTTCCTAAACAACATTTCCTACCACCTCAAAGCTAAACATCCTTGATTTCTGAAGTCTAAGTGAAAATATTTGCAATTTATTTTTAACGAAAAATAAAACCTTTATTTTCTAAGAAAATTATTTCCCCAACTTTTCACTCAATAGAAAATTCTAATTCAAATAGATTCTAAGTCCTTAGAATCATATGGTGATATGTTAAAACTTATTTACAGAAAGGAAATTGTAAAAATTGTTATGCCTTTCTTCTAGCTTTTAAACAATCTCTTGGTTCATTCCAACAGATAGGTAAAATCGGATTACTTTCAAATGGCAGATGGTTAATACATTCTTACTGATACAGTTTAGACACCCAGAAAATCCAAGTCACAATTCAGAAAGCAATTGAATTCAACCTTCAGGGTTGTATCCGTCAAATCCAACTACTCTGAAATCTGGCTGAAGTTTCCTCTTGAATCAGCTATACAAAGCACTCCTTAATAATAAAACCCAAATGAAGCTCTGGACCTCACGGATGCAAAGACGACTCTCTGAAGAATCAAAGGAAACATTGTTTTCCATCAAATTAATATTTTACATGTGGAAATATCAATAATTGCACTAAAAGAAAGAAGAGCTACCTTGAAAGCACAGAACAAGGCCTTGCAGTTTCAGATGGTGAATTGAGCCCACGAATTGATCATGCTCCCTATTCAGAATCCCACTGAAATAACCAAATAATATAGAGTACAAAATTTTTTTTAATGCATGGTAATAGTAGAGAAAAATGCCACCCGAGGGTCAGGAGACTCTGAAACATTTACAAAAAAATACAAAGATAAAAATAATGTGAAAAGTCTATCTGAATCATCGTATTCTTCTATACTTACCGGGAAAGAGAGACCTGCTTAGGAAAGAAAGTGGACAAGTATGGCCACCAAAGGACCAAAGAACTCCAAGTTCAGAGAAACAGAGGTTCAGAAAAAGAGTGGGGAGCAGGATACTAATTCATTGTTCAACAGTCATCTATTAGGTGTGCAGCAGGCAGCCTCTAAAACAGCTCCCAAAGATTCTCCTTCTCAGGATTTACTTCCTGGCGTCATCTTCTCTCCTTGTTCGGGGGTTGAATCTACTGACTTGATTCTAATGAATTGAAATATTCAGGCAAAAGTGATGGGATGTCCCTCCTGAGATCAGGTTATAAAACACTGTAACTTCTGTCTTGCAGGTACGTGCCTATGCCCCCTCCACATTCTCTCTCTCTCTCTCTCTCTCTCTCTCTCTCTCTCTCTCTCTCTGATCTCTGCTTCCACTTTCTAATCTCCTTCCTATGACCCTCCTACTTCCCTGTTACATGGAGCTTGTGATTACATTGTTTGGACCCACCTGAATAGTCCAGGATAATCTTCCTATCTCAAGGTCCTTAACGCCATCACATCTGCCAAATCCCTTTTGTCATGTGAGATGACACAGTCACAGGGTCCAGGGAGAAGGACATCTTGAGGGTAGTGCAGGGGTGGAGGAAGGCATGAATCCACCCAGCACACGGCACCTCCAATCCTCCCTGTGATCCAGCCTTTCTTTCCTGTCTCAACATATCCCTCCCTCTCCCTCCATTCATGACACTCTGGCTGCCTTGGGCTTCGCAGTGTCTTGAATCTAGATCCGGACCCTTTCCCAACTTAGGGACTTTGTACTTGCTGTTCCTTCTGTTTAGAACACTCTGCCTCCAGATCTTTAAGGCTGACTCCTTGACATTAGATCTCAATTAAAATGTCACCTCTTCAGAGAGGTCTCTGTGATCCCATCTGTCTTACCTATATCACTATTGCTTTCACAGCACAGTACCATAGAAGTTGTCTTGCTGACTTTTTATTTATTTAACATAAGTTCTTGCAGAAAAGAGGGCTGCCCTGGTTTATCATGTTCACACCTATAAACCCAGGGACTAGGATCGTGCAAGAGACTTAGTACATACTCAAATATTTTCAAATAAATAAATCAGGTTAAAAAAAAAAAAGTACTTGGAATTTGACTGCCTATAGTGGGAGAAAGAAGTGAAGTGTGTAGAATGAGTAATATGTTTTGGCCAGGAGCAATGGCTCACCCCTGTAATCCCAGCACTTTGGGAGGCCGAGGCAGGCGGATCATCTGAGGTCAGGAGTTTGAGACCAGCCTGGCCAACACGGTGAAACTCCATCTCTCCTAAAAATACAAAAATTAGCCAGGCATGGTGGTGGGTGCCTGTAGTCCCAGCTACTCAGGAAGCTGAGGCAGGAGAATCACTTGAACCCAGGAGGCAGAGCTTGCAGTGAGCCAAGATGGCACCAGTGCACTCCAGCCTGGGCAACAGAGCGAGACTACGTCTCAAAAAAAAAAAAAAATGCAAAATACCTCTGCTACTGAAATAGAAAGCTAAACTGCATGTTCTCACTTGTAAGTGGGAACTAATCATTAGGTACACAGGGACATAAAGATGGGAGCAATAGATACTGGGGCCTCCATAATGGGGAAGCAAAGCAAGGGAAGAGCAGTTGAAAAGGCCTATTGGATACTATGTTCACCATTTGAGTCACCGGCTCAACAGAAGTTCAAGCCTCAACATCACACAGCACACCCATGTAACAAACCTGCACATGTACCTCCTGATCTAAAATTTAAAAAATAAGTAAGTACGCTGCTGCTAAAAACTATTCTTGTAAAAGTTCACTGGTACATATACGTAAATAGCTTCCTAAGATAAATTCTCATGAGAAGAATTGCTGGGTCACAGGATATAATTATTTTTACGTTAACATCAAACTGTTTTCTAAAATGGTGTTAACTATTTGCACCCCACCAGAAAAACATAAAAGTTGTTCCACATACTCGCCAATACTTGAGATTTACAGATCTCTTATATTTTGCCAACCTAGAGGGCCTAAATGAATAGCTAGCTCACTGCGGCACTAATTTGCAACTCATGCTTACTGGTTAGGTTATATTTTCTAGGCCAGGCATGGCAGCTCACACCTGTAATCCCAGCACGTTGGGAGGCCAAGGCGGGCAGATCACTTGAGTTCATAAGTTTGAGACCAGCTTGGGCAACATGGTGAAACCCTGTTTCTGCTAAAAATACAAAATATAGTCGGGCATGATGGCACATGCCTGGAGTCCCAGCTACTCCGGAGGCTGAGGCTCAAGAATGGCTTGAACCTGGTAGGCGGAGGCTGCAGTGAGCCTAGATCGCGCCACTGCACTCCAGCCTGGGCGACAGAGCGAGACCCTGTCTAAAAAAATATTACATTTTCTATATCTACCGGCCCCTACATGTTCCTGATGTTTTCTATCCATTTTCTCTTAAATTGTTCTTCTCACTCTTCTGTAGATGTGCTTTCTATTTTCAGGAAGCTAAACTTTTGTCAATTATATGTATTACAATTATCTTCTCTCAAATTACGGCTTGTCTTTTCACTTATTTATGGGACAGCTTGATGAACTGAAGTTCTTAGCTTTAATGCGGTAAAATTTTCACACCACTTTTTATGGTGAATGAAAAGATATTCTTTTATCTCATCCTCTTTTTTTTTTTTTTTTGAGACAGCCTCTCACTCTGTCGCCCAGGCTGGAGTACAGTGATGTGATCTTGGCTCACTGCAAGCTCCGCCTCCCGGGTTCACGCCATTCTCCTGCCTCAGCCTCCCGAGTACCTGGGACTACAGGGGCCCGCCACCATGCCTGGCTAATTTTTGTATTTTTAGTAGACACAGGGTTTCACTGTGTTAGCCAGGATGGTCTCGATCTCCTGATCCGCCCGCCTCGGCCTCCCAAAGTGCTGGGATTACAGGCGTGAGCCACTGCGCCCGGCCTCTTTTATCTCACCTTCTAAGAGTTTTCAGGTTTTGCTTTTCAAATTTATATTTATAACCCATCTAAAATTGACTTTTGTTTATGATGTGAGATAGGAATCCAAATTCATCCTTTTTTATACGTATAAACTATTTCTTTTAGCTTCCTTCTTTTTCTACAGTACTGCCCCAGTTCCACAGACTTGCAAGTCCATAACAAGGAGTTCTTTTGTTCCTTTGTTCCACTTGTCTACTCCCATGCCAATACCACGCCATCTTGACTATTGAGACTTTATGATAAATCTTGATATCTAGTGGGAAGAGCACCCCCTACACCATCAGGTGTGGGTTGGCTTGTGGTGGCACTTTGCTGGTATATATAATCTGAAGTTCTAAAACACATGAGAGGCCAGGCATAGTGGTCCGAGCCTCGCTGCTTGGTAGACTGAGATGGAGGGATTGCTTGAGCCCAGGAATTCAGGACCAGCCTGAGCAACATAGCGAGACCTTGTCTCTAAAAAAAAAAAAAAAAAAAGAAGAAAAAAAATTTAATTAGCCAGGTGAGGTCCCCAGCTAATTAAAATAAAGGCTGATATGGAAGGATATCTTGAATCCAGGAGTGAGGCTGATGTGGGAGGATCTCTTGAGCACAGGAGTTCAAGGCTGCACTGAGCTATGACTCTACCATTGTATTCCAGCCTGGGCAATAGAGCAAGACCCCATCTCTTTAAAAAAATAATTAATACATGTTAGATAATTGCCATCTTTACAATACTGAGTCTCCCTATTTGTGAACAAGTATCACTCTCCACTTGTGCCTCAGTAAAGTGTCATAATTTCCTGCATGTAAGTCTTAAACACTTTTTGTTAAATTTTCACCTAGCTAACTCACAGTTTCTCCTGCTATTGTAAGTAGGGATTGTTTTGTTTGTTTATTTCATTTCCTATTGGTTGCTGGCGTTAGAAACACAGCTGACTTTCATATACAGACCTTGCAGTCAGCCACCCAGCACTGACCACTCTGTTAACTAGTCTAGAGATTCCTGTTGGGTTTTCCATACAGAGATAATCATATCACCTGTGAATGACAGTTTTGTTTCTTTCTTTCTAATCCTTATCCCCACCCTCCCTTATCTTGCAACAGTGACTAGGATCGCTATTCCAAGATTTTTTTCAGGTGGCGATAGAAAGCATTTTTTATTTGTTCCTTATTTTGAAAGGAATGCTTTTCATTTTTCCCCATTAAGAATAATAGTTACTATCGATTTCAGTAGATATCCATAAGTTTCCTTCTTTTCCTCCCATCCTATTATCTAAGAGTATTTTTCCTCTTTTAGTTAAAAAATGAGGGTTCTCACAATATTCTAGTTCTGCCTTTATATATATACATATACATGTTTCTATTTATGTATATGTTTTGTTTATGTATATGTTCTGTTTTGGGTATATTGTGATTCCTGAATCTGTGGTGTCATGGGTCTTCTCCAGTTCCAGAAAGCATGTAGCCATTCTCCCACAAATATCACCTCTCCTCTATTTTGTCTTTTTTAAAATTGTTTTGTATAGAGATGAGGTCTTGCTGTGTTGCCCAGGCTGTTCTGGAACTCCTGGGCTCAAGTAATTGTCCCACCTCAGCCTCCCAAAGTGCTAAGGTTACACGGGTGAACCACTGCATCCAACTTCCTCTATTTTCTCTATCATCGCTCCTTGGCTCCCCAGTTGAGTACATGTTAGACTCTCTCATTCTAACTTTCATACCACTGGGAATTTCTTTTGTATTCTCTATCACTCTTTATTATTACATAATTATAATATTTATAATATATAATTATATATGTATTATTATTATTATATCTGTCTACTTTCTTGTTCTTCAGATACATTTTCAAGGTCACTAATTCTTTTCAGCTGTATCTAATTTGCAATGGAAGCCATTTGATCCACTGAGTTTTTTATTTCCACAATTAAGAAGTTTCATTCGCCACTGAATCTGTCGGTTTCTTCCCAAAGCCCATTCAATGTTAATTCATAGCTCATCTCTGCAACAGCAACTCATATGTCTTCATTCATTTCTTCCCTTTTAACCTCAGACTCAGGTAACAAGTATAGAAAACTATTCTGTCATATCATGAGATAACAGTGATAGAATAACCATATCACTATATCATATAATAGTTACATAAAAACCTACACACTCTGAGGAATAGCTTTATACAACTTCAGCATTCCACGAATGGTTCCAAAAGGTAAGTTAAATTATAAAAATTCTGAAAATGTCACATTACACCCAAAAACACAAATTAATAAGTGTCTATTAGGTGTCGAGTAATGTGCCCTGTCAGCATCGCGGGTACAGAAAGGATAGACACACCTTCAGTCCCTATCTTCTTAAAGTTTGTAGTATACTTGGTGAAGGCATTGACATGAAACAACTAATTACATTGTTTTAACTTGCTTTTTAGCCAATTTTCTCAAAAAAGAAAACAAACATTAGATGTTCTGTGAGCAAAAGAAAATGGAAATTAATGAAAACCAGAAGCAGGAAAGTAAAGACAATTTTTCTCTATGCCACCTTTGCTTCCTTTTTATTTTTAACCTCAGAATTCTAAGCTGTGGGAAAAGTCTATTTTCCTTACAGTTTTCTATTTTAATAGCTGCCGGTTATTCTTGGTTGCCAATATGGGAGGGAGGCCATACTGTGGGGTCAAGAGCATTTCAAATGAGCCCAGAGATTTTAAAAAGTGAAAGTATGCTAAACTTACTGGAAAGAGAAACTATAATTTCGCTGAGTCTTCTCTACACATATACTGAACCTCTTTCACAGGTATGTTGATAAAAGTTTATGCTTGCGAGCAAACTTTTTAAGTGTACCATATTTGAAACTTGGCAGGCAGATCTAGTATATTGCAGAATCCTCAGATAAACAAATCAAGGGTAACACAAGCACACTCTCTGTGTAAATGTGGATTATGGTATCAAACGCCTGCACTGCACTTCTCTAGTTTTGTTCATTCTTTATAGAGTCTTTCTACACAGCAGACTTTCTGTAGTTTTGTTATGTCTTTACTTTTTGCTCATGCCATGTTCCAAAGAGAAGAGGGGAGGGTGGATGGGCTCTTGGTTTCATGCAGTTATTCAAAAGCCGAGCCTCTTTCCATCTAAGCACCTCCACTATCCCCCATGTCCTCACAGTCTTTCCCTGGATACAATGAATCATGTTGCCAAAGCAGCAGTCATCACTATCCCAGCAGCACAAGAGCCTGTGCTAACGTCTCTGCAAATCTCACAAACTGCCAGATCTAGGATGATGCAATGTACTTTCATTGGCCTACAGAGAAGCACGATGTCATGAACTTTGGCAACACATTTTCATGAAGTTGCAAGATACTAAATTTAATTGTCCTATTAATTTCAAGAGGATATTTTACTAAAATGCCAGGTAGGACCTCGACATACTACAGATTTTTAAAATTCAGTACAAACAAATACATTGTTAAGTAAAATTTGTGATTTAAAAATAGGTACCGTTGGAATGGTATGAACAAATCTCAAAAACAGTCAGACACTATTCAATCCTCTCCCATTGCTGATTTATGTAGGAAGGTTAAACAGCTCCACGTGGCACACGCAGAAGTCTTATTTCATTCTAGACACTTGCTCTACCGTAAACGTACATGTATTGTATTTCTACTCCCGAAGGCAGTTACTGTGGAAATATCAAATTCTACTACACCAACTCAGACTGTGGGTGTAAGAAATATTTGACAATGAGCGGCAGCAGAAAGTTGATTTTCCACCTAGGACAAAATAATGTTTTTCATCAAGTTCTAAAGAAGAAAGATAAATCTAATAAAGCATGAAAGAACTTGATATCCAAAAAAAGACTTTCTGAGCTATAGAAATTACACCGAGCTTTAGAAATTACATCAATTACACTAATGATTGCTTCTCATGTATCTAATTACACATTTGCCAAAAAGTGAGTCAGACAAGCAATAAATTAGTCTTATTCTTTACATTTTTCTTTCAGTCACTACCAATTTTAATATTATTTATTGAAATGGTTATTTTGTTGAATGAATGAAAGAATATGGCATTTTCTAATTATTACTAATAATTACAACATCAACAGTGAGTGCTTACCATGGCCAGACTGTTCCAGGTGCTTCAGGTGGACTGACTGACCCCTTTAATCTATTCAACCATCCTATGAATGCCAAGACTTTCACCCCATAGACATCACAGGTTTGGGAGAGATGAAATAAAATGTTTGATCAACTTTTAAATAAAATATAAGCCAGAGGCAGGAACAATGGTGGCAGAACATGCTTTCCAAAAGGAGAGGTTCCCCAGACAGGAAGGGAACTGCTGAAAGGAGAACCAGGGTGAGCAGGGTAGGAATACTAAAGCAGAGGGGAAAGAAGGCTCAGATTTGAAAGGTGAGTAGCAATGAAAAAAAAGATGAAAATCATTCAGAGGATTGAATGAAAATCCTATTTCCCAACATTTCCATTCCTTAGTACATACCCAACAGAAACACATACACATTCAGGCAAAGGCCTGTACAGGACTGCTAACAGCAGCGGCATTATCTAAAGTGGTCAAAAATCAGAAACGGTAAAAATGTCCATCAACAGTTGAATAGATAAATTGTTCTATGCTTACAGAATAGAATACTCCTTGGTAACAATAATGAATTAATCTAGTCACAACATAAATGAATCATATAATTTGAGTAAGAGAAGAAAGACACAAACAAAATACATCCTGCATGGTTCCAAGAACATGGCTGAGCACGGTGGCTTATGCCATCCCAGGACTTTGGGAGGCCGAGGCGGGAGGATCACTTGAGGTCAGGAGTTTGAGACCAGCCTGATTTATACAGCAAAACCCCATCTCTACTAAAAATACATAAACTAGTTGGGCATGGTGGTGCATGCCTGTAGTCCCAGCTACCTGGGAGTCTGAGGCATGAGAATCACTTGAACCCAGGGAGCAGAGGTTGAGGTGAGCTGAGATCACATCACTGCACTCCAGCCTGGGTGACAGAGTGAGACATCGTCTCAAAAAAAAAAAAAAAAAAAAGGAAAAAAAGAAACTTCAAAGAACAGGCAAACCACCCATAAACTTTAAAGTGAGCCAAGTGATTTACTTAGGAAGGACAGTTTGAAGTAAAGGAACAAGAAGATGGGGGAAGAGGAGGGTACATTTTGGGGTTCTGCAGGAATTTTTTAAAATGCCATGAAATAAAAATACATGCACATAATGTGATTAAAAGAACATACTGAATATCCAGGAAAACTGACACTAACAGTCAACACTGAGAAAAGTTTTTTTAAGAATCCGAAATTTTTAAAAACATTCTTTGAACATCAAGACAAAAACACTTGTAAAAGAAAGAAAGTTATATTGACACCATGCTTAGGAACACTTTATACCAGAAGCTGAAGAAGTATGATATTTAAGATATTCAAAACAAGAAACTGTGAACCCAGGATTTTAACTTTAGACAAACTGATTCTCAACTATTAATGTAAAGACCACAAGAAAAACTTGTAAGAGCTCAGGGAAAATTGTTCCCTGAGCCCTATCCATGGGAGAGCAACTAGAGGATGAATTTCTGAAATAATTAGAGAGGCTTTTAGATAAGAACTGATAGTTACCAATCAATATGCTGTATTTAACTAAAGTTAAATGATGGGGCAGAGTAAATAGTAGAATGCAGCTTTTTTAGGATCTAGCAATGCAGGTCAAATACAACTACCAAAAATTAGGAAGAGAAGGGAAATAATATAAGTAAAGTAAATAAGTTCATGGATTACCTTTAATTGGGAGTTTTCAAAAAGTATATAGTAGTTTAAATTAGAAGTTGGGAAAAGCAGGGTAAAGGAATTTCTATTGGTCACTGTTAGGAACCAATACAGTATTTAACAAGAAGCAAACCTCAATTCTAGAAATCTACCTTAAAATATACGGGGGCAGGAGGCCGGGTGCAGTGGCTCACGCCTGTAATCCCAGCACTTTGGGAGGCTGAGGCAGGCGGATGACTCACGAGGTCAGGAGATCAAGACCATCCTGGCTAACATGGTGAAACCCCACTTCTACTAAAAATACAAAAAATTAGCCAGGTGTGGTGGCAGGTGCCTGTAGCCCCAGCTACTCGGGAGGCTGAGGCAGGAGAATGGCGTGAACCCAGGAGGCGGAGCTTGCAGTGAGCCGAGATCACGCCACTGCACTCCAGCCTGGGCGACAAAGCAAGACACTCTCTCTCTATATATGTGTGTGTGTGTGTGTGTGTGTTTGTGTGTGTGTACAGGAAATGTGTAAAATAAACCTGAGAGACCCTGGCAGGCCAAAAAACAAAGAAGCAATCAAAGCCCAATGGAGTTGGGTCAAAAACAAAACAAAACACAGAAGTCAACTTGCAGGCACTCCCACTGGTCATTTTAGCATCAAAAATAATAATAATTGCACTGGCTGGGCATGATGGCTCATGCCTGTAACCCCAGCACTTTGGGAGGCTGAGGCGGGTGGATCACTTGAGGCCAGGAGTTTGAGACCAGCCTGACCAACATGGTGAAACCCATCTCTGTTAAAAATAAAAATAAAAAATTAGCCAGGTGTCATGGCACACGCCTGTAACCCCAGCTACCAGAGAGGCTGAGGCAGGAGAATTGCTGGAACTCAGGAGGCAAAAGTTGCCGTGAGCTGAGATTGTGCAGTGCACTCCAGCCTGGGCGACAGAGCAAGACTCTGTCTAAAAAAAAATAAATAAAACCATCATTCTGCGCAAACTATCACAAGAACAGAAAACCAAACACCACATGTTCTCACTCATAGGTGGGAACTGAACAATGAGAACACTTGGACACAGGATGGGGAACATCACACACCAGGGCCTGTCATGGGGTGGGGGGATGGGGGACGGATAGCATTGGGAGATATACCTAATGTAAATGATGAGTTAATGGGTGCAGCACACCAACATGGCACATGTATACATATGTAACAAACCTGCACGTTGTGCACATGTACCCTAGAACTTAAAATATAAGTTTTTGAAAAAAGAAAGAAATAAAAGAAAAAGAAAGAAACAAGAATAGTAATTGCAGTGGACTAAAACCCATCAGATATACAAAAATCTTTGTATTCATACTGATACTAAAAAGAGCTCTGGTCAGGTGCAGTGGCTCACGCCTGTAATCTCAGCCCTTTGAGAGGCCAAGCAGGCAGACCACAAAGTCAGGAGTTCAGGATCAGCCTGGCCAACATAGTGAAACCCCGACTCTACTAAAAATGCAAAAAAGTTAGCCAGGCATGCTGGCGTGGCTGAGGCAGGAGAATCGCTTGAACCAGGGAGGCAGAGGTTGCGGTGAGCCAAGATCGCGCCACTGCACTCCAGCCTGGGCAACAGAGCAAGACTCCATCTAAAAAAAAAAAAAGAGTTCTTACTGATTCACTTTGGATGATGCAGGGGCACCAAAACAATAATGTGAAAATTAGTAGGTTGAAGGAAAGATTCAAGCATTTACCTATTGCTCCTATATAAGCTGTATTTCAAAGTAACCTAAGAATTGATAAGGAAAAAATTGTTCTGTACAATGATAAGAAAATGATTAAATAAACCATAGCTTAAGTGGTTAATGGATTACAATAATACCACTAAAAATTACGATTACAAAGTTTATACAGATCTCTTCTCTATCCTAAGTTGCACTAAGATGATTTTTCAAATTAAAAATAACAGAAATGAGGCAGTCAGAAGACTAGAGAGTTCAACAAATTTTTAGAAAAAGGAAGCCACTGCACAGAACCAGGCAAATTGGGGAACTGTTGAAAAGAGATAATTTGACCCAGGGAACACTGTCATGCTGGGGGATCGGGGATGCCAGGCATGCAGGTGCTGAACCCCTAAACACTGTGAGGGGCTCCTTTCCCTTGGCTGATCCAGAATGCCAAGCAGCCAGCCACCTAAGGCCCAGGCAGCAGATTCCAGGTTTCTCTGATGAAAAAACTGGAAAGCCCTGGAGAAAAATGGCTCTCTATTCTGGGATTTGCAATCTCTCCTCCTGTAACCAACAGTAGCTGGTTTTTCAGCCTTTCCCTCTGAAGCAGAGTTTTTTAATTCTGGCACTATTGACATTTTAGACTGAATAGTTCTTTGTTGTGAGGGGCTTTCCTGTCTATCGTAGGATGTTCAGCAGCATCCCTGAGCTGTACTCCTAGATGCCAGCAGTATACCCTCCTCAAGTCATCACAACCAAAGATGTCTCTAGATGTTGCCAAATGACCAGGAAAGGGGAGAAGGAATCTGACCCAGTTGAAAACCACTGTTCTACAGAGATTCCACCTGTCACCAGGCCCTGCTCCAACACATAGATCTTCCAATCAGCTCTTTTAACAACTCACTATTAAACATAAGCAGATAACCAAGAATATGTAGACGTCTGAGGAAAGCCCCCAGAGGATAAACACCAAGCAGGCAAAACAGGAAAAAAAAAAAAAAAAAAAGTCCCACAGTAAACAAAAATTTTGAACAAAATGAAGAGAATTGAAAATGAAACCAAAACCATTCTACTGAATACTCATCAACAAGCAGAGTGGCATGAGAGTGAAAATGCAGAGCTCGAGTCAGACCACCTGGGCTCAAGGCCAGCTCTACCACCTAACTGGCTGTGTAATCGAACTGGTGCCTCGCTTTCTAATCTGTACAATAGGGTAAAGATTAACATCTATCTAAAGGGTTGCTGGAAGAGAGAAACAAGGTACTTAGAACTTTGAAAAGTTTATGGAACACAGAATCAACAAAAAGAGGGGTTTTTGTTTTGTTTAATTATCCTCAGAAAGATTCTATAGTGTATCCATGGACTGAGACTAGGATGTTACAAAAAAGAAATGGAGACATTCCTCTCAAATGTACTGCAATTAAAATGATGACAGCGAATTTTTAAAATTTTAAAGAGAAAAGTAGTAAAAGTTGAAGAACTCTCTTAGAAAGCAAAGGTAAAATCCAGAAAGGCCAGTATCCACCTAAAAGAACTTCGAGAAAGATGGAAGAAGAGAAGAGCTGAGGGAAGGAAATTATCAAAGAAATAAAAGCCGAAGAATAGATGTCTCCGGACTGAAAAGTTCCACTGGATCCAACCATTACAAAGACTGCGGTGCAGATAAAGAGCTCCTTGCAACCCCACACTAACCTCGTCACTGAGAAATTTCTCCTCCAACACACTCACACCTGGTTAATTCCTCAGCAACCTTCAGATCTCATTTAACTGTATCAGTGATCAGTTCTTCAATACAACTTCCCAGAATCTTGGAAAATACCCCCCTCTCTGCCCATTATACACTCAAAGCACCAAAAACCTGTCTGTATCTCAGTAATAATTATTCAATAATTATTCAGTAACACTTATTCAAGTGATATACTTGAGTGTTGATTCCAAGAGTCATATGGTTTAAGATCACCATTTTTTTTCACCACTGCATCCCCATCACCTAACACAACCTATAATAACCATTTAAATACATTTTATATAAATAGCCATATAATGAAATCACTGATTTCTTGGAAGTATCATACATTATCAATAATAAATACCTCTACTACAGAGTTTCACAACTCTTTACATGAAATAAAAAACATTCACAAGTTTTTCACACTGCTTTGGCCTGAATTTGCTTTTTATCTTTAACCCATCAGTGACAGAACTAAGTTCCTTGAGCTAGGTCTCAGATGTCCCGAAGGAATGAGCACCACCTAGTGGAGGCACACAATATTAAAAAGCGGCTTGAAACACAACCTAAATTTACTAGGCACACAACAGTGGCTAGCCAAATATTTATTCAAATTAAAAGACAAAGACGCATGCCAACTTTGTCAAGTAATGAAAATCAAATTTTTACCATCTGTATAATTTATAACATACCAATTTAAACAAATGAAATTCACAAATAAAATGTATTTTTAAAGTTGGC
The DNA here is from genome assembly GCF_043159975.1 of Macaca nemestrina. Taxonomy (NCBI): domain Eukaryota; kingdom Metazoa; phylum Chordata; class Mammalia; order Primates; family Cercopithecidae; genus Macaca; species Macaca nemestrina. Next base: position 115,896,911 of record NC_092133.1, on the reverse strand, counting down.
AGTTAACATCCTTTCATTGAGCTTTTAACTGAACACAGAAATGAAAACAATGAGGAAAAAAGCAATTCTAGATGCTATGCTTCCAAAGTGAGAAAGAAAATAAAGGTACAATTAAAACACTAATTGCATATGAAAATACACCATTTGATACACTCGAGCCTTTTAAAAAAAATAGGAAAGATCTTTATCAGAAAGGAGGGGGCGTATTATACTTTGATATTAACAGCCCTCGCTAAGCAAAAATAACTGTGCAATGTAGTAACGAAACAAGGGACTCTAAGAATATCTTCCAGTTTTATTAGTGATGAAAGGAAACACAAATCAAAAGTATCCAGGATAGCACACTCCTGGGCTAATATATTAATATTAAACTGGAATAATCAAGTAAAACAGGGACATCTTACAAGACATATCACCCTTTCTCAAGCCTTGCCACAGTGGCTGCAGAGGGGAGATGCATGTCTATCAAAGAAGAAAATGTAAAAATTACCAAGTTTTGACAAGAAAATGAGTATGAATTTTCTACAGTGCAACCATTAGATCAACAGCAACTATCTAAAAGTAACTAGCCTCATGCAATGTTAATAACTATTTATTTTAATTTCTATGTCACTAAGCTATGTTTGAAAAATAGATTTGAAATGTAATATAGTGAAGATACTTGTTAAAATTAAGTGATAAATAATATCGTGGTAATGAGCAATGCCTAAACCTTAGCAGCGTGTAACAACGAAAGTTTATATTCCCCCAGACGCTCTCTGTCTACTGTATTTCCTCTGGGAACTCTGCTCCACAAGCCCACGTGCTCAGGCCCAGGTGGGGAGAACTCCCACCATCTGGAACATCAGCAGTCAGCAATGGGGGCTGGAGGGTAGGGAGAAGAAACACAGAGTGCACTGGCTCCTAAAGGCTTCTGCCCAGCGGTGACACATTTCACTCCCACTCACATTCTATTGACTAAACAAGTCATGTGGCCATAACTAACATCAAGAAGTAGAGAAGTGCAATCTTACATGTACCTGTAAACAGCACTACTGCAGGATATACGGATGGATGGACGGATGGATGGATGGATGGACGGACTCGTGGGTGGGTACATAAATATAAACTACCTTTTTGATTCAGAATGGATCATCTGCAATTAATTTTACATATACAAAAGCTTATTAATTTTACTTTTAGGTTCTTTATAATAAATTAGATTTACATTAATGTCATAGAATTACAACAAATTATTTTAAATAACATTTTGAAACATTTAAAAATACTCAATTTGAAAATGTTAAAGATTTAAAGTATTTTACGTGAAAATGGAAAGAATGAGAAAACCAATGTATTTCAGTAATTTCCTTTGATAGTATATTATTGTTAAACCATGACCATGATGGAACATTCCTAATTCCTATTACTTTTATTGACATGCAGAAATATCAACAATAAACTTCATTTTAAACCAGGTGGATAAAAATATCTTTCTTTATTAACTATCATCTGTCTGTAATAAAGATGATGCAACTTATGCCACAACTTGAGCTGACTGAAAAATCAAACTACATTCATCAATTAGTTGTGAATAACCATAATACTTCAATAAATGAATCCAATGAGATGTGAGCATTTATTATCGTGCCCACGATTGGCACTCAAGTATTTGTGAAATGAATGGAAAACAAACTGGGCAAGACAGAGCCTGGAAGCGCAAGTTATTCAGTCTCCTTTAATCAGGCAATCTCCCTTGAACACCTACTACGCTTTGAGGTAACGCAGAATAAACAAAAAAAAAAAATTATACACTGATTCTGCCTGAAAAGAACTTTACTCAATGAACAACTGTATCCATAATTAGCACCATAATTTTAGGTGCTAAAAATACGTTCTATAGATGCTTACAACCAAATGAGAATATTAGATCAGTTCAAACAGTCCCAGAGGACCCTGCTAGAGCCAGCACATAAAAATAAACCAGACCTCAGACTTGGCCAGGAGCTACATACACCTCCGACTCATACATGCTTTCAGTAAGACCCAGTGAGCTAATAAGGATTTTGTGTTAAATGGTGAGTCTGTAAAGATGCCTTTGCTTCTGCATTTAAGACAGAGAGAAGACTTTCTGCATGGATGTATGTTTTAACACTTATGATAAATTATCAGAAAGAGTGCAGTGAGCCCAGACCAGGAGATAATTTACAATACATATAAACAAAGATCCAGCATCAGAATGTACAAAACAATTCCTACAAATCAACTAGAAAAAGACAAATAACCAAAGGAAAAAAATAGCAGGCAAAGGATATAAAAAGGAAACTGGAATGACTCAAACATATGTTCAACCTCTAATATTCAAATAAATATAAACTAAAACAAGGAAATATTATAGTATTTCAAGTTGATCCTGTTGGTAATTATTTTAATTAATGGTCTGGATTGGAAGTTGGCAAAAATTAAAGTCTAACAATTCCAAGTGCTGAAATAAATGTGAAGTAATTGGAACTCCTGGATTATAATATGATACAATCCGTTAGAAAAGTAATTCGGCAATATCTACTGAAGTGTAAGATGCATACATTTATGGTCCAGCAACTTCATTCTTAGGCATGTTACTTACAGAAGGGACTGCATGTGTGTACAAAGGGAATCCACACAAAAGTTATCTCCTGTACTGTTCCCAATAGTGACATGGAGATAAAGATGATTTCCAGACATATGACTCTTGTGCTCACAAGCCAACTTTCAATACAAATATTCATCAACAGGAGAATAGACCGTTATCTAGTCATATAATGCCATGTATAGCAATGTAAACAAATGAATTAGACCTATTTGTGTCACCATAAATATAATACATCTCATTAACAAAATGTTAAGCAAAAGAGCAAGTTGAGCCGGGCGCGGTGACTCACGCCTGTAATCCCAACACTTTGGGAAGCCGAGGTGGGCAGATCACCTGAGGTCAGGAGTTTGAGATCATCCTGACCAACATGGAGAAACCCGGTCTCTACTAAAAATACAAAAATTAGCCGGGAGTGGTGGCGCATGCCTGTAATCCCAGCTACTCAGGAGGCTGAGACAGGAGAATCACTTGAACCTGGGAGGTGGAGATTACGGTGACCCAAGATCACACCACTGCACTCCAGCCTGGGCAACAAGAGCGAAATGCCATCTCAAACAAACAAACAAAAAAAGAGCAAATTGAGGAAAGAGGAATGTGTTAAATATAATTCTACTTATAAGAGTTTTGAAACAGACAAAACAATATCTCACATTGTGAAAACAAACTCCAGATGAAGGTTATCGCTGGCAGGAAAAGGAAAGGAATGGGACAGGAGGGATGTTCAGACTTCAACTGGATCTGTAATATTTTCTCTCTTAAGCTGTGTGGTGGAACACATGGGTGTTCAGTATATTGCCCTCATTTTTAATGCCCAAAATATTTCATAATATTTTAAGGTGAAAGAAAAGTTAGAAAACACACTTGGCCAACTCAAGAACTTTTTAAAGAATTTCTAATCACAGATTATGAATTTTCACTGTAATTTTAAAAGAGTGAGAGCAAAGAAATAAAAAAGCCAGAAGAAAAGTTTATTAAGAGGCCAAGTGTGGTGGCTCATGGTTATAATCCCAACACTTTAGGAAGCTGAGGCAGGAGGGCAGCTTGAGCCCAGGAGTTCAGGAGCAGCTTGGGCAACATAGCAAGACCTATCTCTACAAAAAATGAAGAATTAGCCGGGCACAGTGGTGTGCTCTTGTAGTCCTAGCTACTTGGGAGGCTGAAGTGGGAGGATCATTGAGCCCAAAAGGTTGAGGCTACAGTGGCCTATAATCAATCGCTCCACAGCACTCCAGGCTGGATAACAGAGCAAGAATCTATCTCAAAAAAAAAAAGAAGTTTGTTAAGACAAGAAACTATCATCCTGAAAAAGCAGCAATGTAGCCAAAGGGATACTAAAAATGGTGCAAACCCTAGCATATAGCATGGAACACAGCTAACAGAAAGAAAGAAATTGAGGATGAGGATGATGATAACGATGATGACTTAATATGTTCCAGACAATATTTAAAGCACATTTTATCTATGAATTCATTTGATCCTTAAAACAAGCACACAAGGTAGGTACTACTGCTATCCTCATTTTATACTAATATATAAGGAAAGTGAGGCACTGTGAAGTAAAATAGTAAGATATTTATATATATATATAAAGATAATATATTAAGATATATATCCTATATATAAATATATATTCTTAGTATATATTAAGATATGTCTTTACATATTTTAAAATATATATCTTTATATATGTTAAATGTATCTTTACCTTAATGTATTATTATAAAATATATATTAGAATATTATATTAATATTTTAAGATACATATCTTATATAAAAATATATTTATACATTAAAATATATATCTATATATTAAATATATATTTATCTTAATATATTATGATATATATCACAAGATATTATTAATATATTACAATATTAAGATATTAATATATTATCTTGGTCAGGCATGGTGGCTCATACCTGTAATCCCAGCACTTTGGGAGGCCGAGGTGGGCAGATCACTTGAGGTCAGGAGTTTGAGACCAGGCTGGCCAACATGGTGGAACCCTGTCTCTACTAAAAATACAAAAATTATCTGGGCATTGTGGGGGGGCATTTGTAATCCCAGCTAATTGGTAGGCTGACACTTGAGAATTGCTTGAACCTGGGAGGCAGAGGTTGCAGTGAGCAGAGATCACGCCACTGCACTCCAGCCTGGGTGACAGAGTGAGACTCTGTCTCCAAAATAAAAAGATACTATCCTAATATATAGTAATATAATTATTAATACATATCATAAATATATTTATATATAGATATTATCTTTATACATTAATATCATATATTAATATATTAAGGTAAACATACCTATTTATTTTAACTTAATATTTTATGATTTTTTATAATGTAATATATTATGATAAAATAAGTTCTTTTAAATTATAAGTTATATTGTTATATTATAATATGTTATACTTATCTATTATTTATTAGTTGATATATTCATATATAATTAATATATATAGTATTTATAATCATAAATATATCATTGGCCAGGTACAGTGGCTTATGCCTGTAATCCCAGTACTTTGGGACGCTGAGGCACATGAATCACTTAAGGTCAGGAGTTCGAGACCAGCCTATATTATATATTTTTAATAATGTAATATTATATTATGATGAAAATAAGTTATAAATTATTATATTGTTATAATATGATATAGTATAATATGCTATATTAAGATAAATATAATACATTATTACCTTGTTATGATAATAAAATAAGTTATTATCTTATTCTTGGCACAGTCAGAAGTGAGTCCAAGCAATGTGGCTCATACTGCCAGCTCTGAATTCTGACCACAGTTGCCTCTTTGCAAAAGGGTGGGACATGAGTTTCTGGAAACACAGAAAAGTACTCAATACACCTGACTGTCCATAACTGAGACAACACAAAAGGATGAACAGACAGACTCAATGAGAAGCAGATGATCACCAGACTCAAAAGAAAAAAGGATGGAGGCAGCAAAAGGTACCAACTTGATGTGAAGGAATCATGGAAGTCGTTGTCCTCTCTCTAGAAATTACCTGTCTTCTTCAGCCATACATTACACTCACACTTCCAATCATTTCATGATTATTAACCAAAGGCCTAACGTTCCAAACTACACTTCAGTGAGTATTATCTAGTCCCTCCACTCCAAATCAAGCAGAGTTTACACAAAATGTGTGCTTGTAATTCTAATTTTTTTCTTAGATCTTCGAATACATGCTCTAGAAATATAATTAAATATGGTGGTGGCTAAGCCTCCAAGCCAGCCCACAAAAACATGTTTAAATCTGTCATGTGAAATTCCATGCCGACATTAAGGTTTCTTTACGTAGAATGTGTATTCCTATATACCTTTTTACACAACCACAAGAAGTGTGAACTAGCCTCCACACAGCCTTGCCACAGCAGAACCCATAGCACTCCCTTATTCAATTGGAGTTGTTCTTCCTGTCATTTCCGAAGCTCTGATAGTCACTTTCGTGCTGACTTCCGTCAGAAGCGTATTGTATTGGCCGGGAGTGGTGACTCACACCTATAATCTCATCACTTTGGGAGGCCAAGGCAGACAGACCACTTAGGCCAGGAGTTTGAGACCAGCCGGGCCAAAATGGTGAAACCTTATCTCTACTAAAAATACAAAAATTAGCTGGCCATGGTGGCAGGCGCCTGTAGTCCTAGCTACTCAGGAGGCAGAGGCAGAAGAATTGCTTGAACTCAGGAGGCGGAGGTTGCAGTGGGCCGAAATCACACCACTGCACTCCAGCCTGGGTGACAGAGCAAGACTCCATCTCACACACAAAAAAAAGACAGAGAAAGAGAGAGAGAGAGAGAGAGAGAGAGAGAGAGAGAGAGAGAAAGAGAACAGCCTATGTTGAAATTATTACAGTTCTATATTTTAAAAATAATTTACATCAAATAAAACAAGGACAGGCTCCAAGGAAGTTGTAGATGGCAATAACTGTGACGTTTTAAAATCATTTTACTATAGATGAAAACGAACATTGGAGATTTATTTGCTGCCAATGGTTCTGCAATTTGCTGTGGGAAATGGACTTTGAGAACCAACTGGGAATGTCAGGACCACACTGCACTGCCCAACACCTTTGTGGCAATTGCCACCTGCCATGGTATTAAAGTCAGATATCTAAAAACAGCACAATCCAGAAATGGAGGTGATAAAGGGAGATGACCCAAGGTCCTAGAATTGTAAATACACATTTCACTGAGCCAGTCAAATCACTTAGTAGAGCAATTTGGTTAAGACCTACTGCAGTGGGAAATGCACATATCTGTAGCCCAGAGACTCCACTGTTAGGTATAATACCTAGAGAAGCTAGACGTTTCCCTACTGGAATTCCTATTCTCTGGAATTAGAGAACAGCAGGAATTGCCCAAAAAGGGAAATAAGTGTTACAAATTTCCTGATTCCACACATTCTAATGAATGAACTGTTCTTAAGTCAGGGATTTCTAGGTAAGAAATTCCCCACATTCATTCTGGTAAAGCATGTAGGCTTCCCATTATGAAATTACGAATAAATATAAGACGGTTGTTCTGAAGCTAAGTATATTTGAAGCACCATGTAAATCTCACAATAACTTGACTGTTACATTACATAAATGCAGACCACGCGGGAGGACACAGCCGCACTAAATATTCACAAATCTGGCTCCTATTTTCTCATTCTTACTCTCAAGTAAATCTCTAAAAAGGGCGACATATGGCCACCATTTTTAGAGTATGAATTACAAAGGCAACAATTTACTCAGGGTCTCAGGAATTCTACAGCAGACTTTACATGTTTCTGTGCCTGAAAAAATGTAAACTATTACGTAAGACATAACTTCATCTGGCTTTTCCAACAGAGCTGGCCTGACAATTACCTTTGATAGGCCGAGGAGCGTTACCAGCTGCTGCTACCCAAGTCTCCGCTCTGTCAGACCAGGTGGCCATGGATCATTCGCAATGTCTGGCTGTCTTTTTCTTTTTCCTCCCACCCAAAGCAAATGATATGTCAGAGGCAAGTAACATAACCTCCCCATTGGGTTTACTCTCTAAACTTAATACCACCTCTCCCTTCCCCAAACAGCACTATTTGTTTCTAAAGGGGCCTATGCCATGAGTAGCTTATAAAATATTAATAGTTCTTCAGCCTTGAATCTGATTCACTACCATATAAATATCACCTTTTCCCCGCAAGTATGATGCTTTTTGTTGCTTCTAGATTGCAAGAAGAGAGGAACTTAAAAGTGCTTGAACCGAAAAGAGTTTATAAAACCATTCCTCGATAAAATTATCCCTCTTCTTAAAATAGCTTGACTGGATCGATTATCCTGGAAATAACTACTTTCTATGCAAATCTCATAGTGCTAATTTTAGTAAGAAAATCTGAGTTATTGAAAGATGAAGATCAAGAATTACCTTCAAAAACTGGTTTTTCACTTTCTGAAATTTCCAGATTGGAGAAATAAAATTTTAAAAGTATATTCTCATTCACAGGTTGCTCTATGAGCCTCTGTTCAGGATCTATTCAGATTCAAGATTAAGGAAGATTTTCCCTTTCAGAATTCAACCTAAATTCATGAGCATTACTTTAACTTTACAAATTCATATTAATATGGAGATTCAAAATAAACTCCCACTAAGTGTCATCTCTCTTACTTCACTTCTACTGGGTGACTAATATGCCTATGACTTCATAGGTTTCATTCAAAACAAGACTTCAGGGCATGTTTAAGAAGATAAATTGTATATTTTGAATTTAAAAATTACTCTTGATATTAAATAGTGGGCATTCCTTTTAAATTATGGCTAATAAAACTAGGAATTTATCTTACCCAAAAAAAAAGTGTTCATCTTTATTAAAGGGGTAGGCAATTAAGAGATTAGCATGGCACTTCCAAGTCCCACGATACGTACTCTTGGGGTTTACAATAGGCTGATAGACAAAGGATTTTTCTATTTGTAGGGGAAAAGAAAAAAGATTAATCATAACATTATCATGATATCATCTACTGAGGAATACGGAGGCCTCTGATGAGGCTTCCATGTCTTTGAGTGAAAAGGACCAAAATAGTAAGCAAAGTTCACCTTAGTTGAATTTGTAAAGTTTTCAAGTTCAGAAGTAAAGCCCATTAAAGTCTACTGCTAGAGAGCAAACATCTTGAAAGAAGCTTGAGGAAAAAAATACTTTACCTCTAGAGGACAAGGGTAAGAATTACTTCAGGCTTCTCATCAGAAACTATGCGAGCGAAAACAGAGTGGACTGAAATATTTTAAGTGTTGAAAGAAAAAAAAAATGCCAGTCTGGACTTCTGTATCTAATGGAATTACACTTCAAAAGTCAAGGAGAAATAAAAACTTTTTCAGACAAACAAAAACTCAAGGAATTTGCCACCAGTAGACCTGCCTTGTAAGAAGTGTTTAAAAGGAAGTTTGTCAGAGAGAAAGAAAATGACATAGGTCAGACCCTCGGATCTACATTTAAAAAAAAGGAAGGACATCAGAGAAAAAATAAATAAAGCAAAAACTTTTATTTGTTTTATTCTTAATTGATCTAATAGATAACTGTTCAGAGTAATATTATTAGCAATGTACTGGGGGATTACATTAGCATAGGCATAAGTACAATGAATGACAGCAATGTCATAAGAAATAGGAAAAAGGGAATTGAGAATACTCTGTTACAAGGTACCTGCACTACCTGTGAAATGACAGTGTTATCTGAAAATAGAACTAGGTCAGGCATGGTGGCTCATGCCTGTAATCCCAGCACTTTGGGAGGCTAAGGCGGGAGGATCACTTGAGTCCATGAGTTCAAGACCAGCCTAAGCAAGATAGCAAAACCCTGTCTCTATAAAAAATAGAAAAGAAAAGTTAGCTGGGCATGGTGGCACATGCCTTTAGTTCCAGCTACTCTTCCAGCTACTTGGGAAGTTGAGAGGTGGGAGGAATACTTGGGCCCGGGAAATCAGGGCTGTGACGAGCCAAGATAACACTACTGCACTCCAGCCAGGGAGACAGAACAAGACCCTGTCTCAAAAAAAACCACAAACCTGTATTTGTTGTAAATGTGTGTTGCTAACTGTAAGACAAGCACAAAAAGAAAAAAAAATAAGTATAATTGATATGATAAAAGAAGAGAGTAAATGGAATAATATAAAATGGTCATCTAAAAACAGAGAAGGAGGAAAAGACAGGATATTTAAAATCTTAAAAAATAACAAGTGCAGTGAACAGAAATCAGTTGTAAACATGGTAAATCTTAACCAACTATATCAATAGACACTTCAAATGTGAATGGTCTAAATATACCAATTAAAAAACAGAGACTGTCAGAATGGATAAAAAGGAAGACCCACCTCCCAACTATATGTTGTCTATAAAAAACTCACATTGAATATAAAGATACAGACAAATGAAAAGAAAAAAATAGAGAAAGATACACTAACATTAACCCAAAAAAGATGGAGTACATATGTCAATTTCCAACACGGCAAATTGGCAGAACTAGAAAAATTATCAAAGATAAAGGTATTACATAATGAAAAGGGCATCAATTCCCCAAAAAGACATAACAATCCTAAATGTGTATGCACCTAACAAGAAAGCATCAAAATACATAAAGCAAAACTGATAAAACTGCAGAGAAATTCACAGTCACTATTATACTTGGAACCTCAATACCTGCTATCAGTCCACAAATGACAGATCAGTAGGCCAAAAAAAAAAAAAAAAAAAAAATTCAGTAAGGAGACAGTTGAACTGAGCAGCACCATCTACCAACTAAATCTAACTGACATTTATGGAATAGTTTATCCAGTTTACGGCAGTATACACATTCTTCTCAAGCTCACATAGACCATTCGACAAGATAGACCACATTCTGGGCCATTAAACACAACTTAAATCTAAACGAACAAAAACCATACAGCATGTGTTTTCAGACTACATGGAATTAAACTAGAAATCAGTAACAGAAAGACAGCCGGAAAATCTCTAAATATTTGGAAATCAGACAACATTTTAAATAACACATGGGTCAAACAAGAATTCTCAAGAATATTTTAAATTAAGTGAAAATGAAAATACAACTTGCTAAAACTTGTGAGATGCTGCAAAAGCAGTGGTTAGAATTTATAGCATTGAAAGAATACATTCAAAAGAAAGAAAAATCTAAAATTGATAATCTAACTTTGTAACCTTTAGAAACCAGAAAAAGAAGAGCAAGTAGAAGAAAAGAAATCAGACAACGAGAGCAAAAATCAATGAAACTGGAACAGGAAAACAACAGAGAAAAATCAACAAAATCAAAAGCAAGTTCTTTTAAATGATTAATAAAATTGATAAATCTATAGCCAGGGAAAAAAGAGACAAGATACAAATTACAAATATCAGAAATGAAAGAGGAGTCAACAGTACTGATGCCAAGGACAATAAAGAATCGTGATGAACAGTTCTATGCCCTCAAATTTGATAAGTTAAATGATATACACAATTCCTTGAAAGACAATAGTGACAAAAACTCACAAAAGGAGAAACATAAATCTGAATAAGCCTATATTTATAAAAGAAATTGAATCAGTAACTGGTTAACTTACAAAACAGCAAGCACCAGGCCCAGATGGCTTCACTGGTGAATTCTACAAAACACTTAAGGGAGAAATTATACCAATTCTCTGCAATCTCTTCTAGAAAGAAAAGGAAAACAGCAAGCAGAGTACACTTCCTACCTCATTCTATGAGGCCAGCATTATCTTATTATCAAAACCAGGCAAAGAAATGACAAGGAAGGAGAATTACAGACTAACCATTCTTATAAACAGAGATGCAAAAAAACTCAACAAAATATTAATAAGTTGAACCTAACGATAGATCAAATTAATTACATACAGATGGAGCATCCCAAATCCAAAAACCTGAAATCCAAAATGCTATGAAATCTGAAATGCTCCAAAATCTGATACTTTTTGAGTGCTGACATGGACATGATGCTCAATGAAATGCTCACCGGAGCACTTTGGGATTCTGGACTTTCAAATCAGGGATGCTTAACTAGTTAAGAATCTGCAAATATTCCAAAATTCAAAACAATCTAAAATCTAAAACACTTCTTTCAGATCCCAAGCCTTTTGGATAAGGAATCCTCAACCAATACCACGACCAAGTAAGATTCATTCCAGGTCTGCAAAATGTAGTTCATAACTAAACATTCATAACTAAATTACTGTAATCAATCACATCAATATGCTAAACAAGAAAATCATATGATCACATCAATAGAAGCAAAAATATTTTTTAAGGCTGGGAGCAATGGCTCACGCCTATAATCCCAGCACTTTGGGAAGCCAAGGCAGGTGGATAACTTGAGGTCAGGAGTTCAAGACCAGCCTGACCAACATGGTGAAACCCTGTCTCTACTAAAAATACAAAAATTAGCCAGGCGTGGTAGCGCATGCCTGTAATCCCAGCTACTTGAGAGGCTGAGGCACGAGAATTGCCTGAACCCTGGAGGCAGCTTGGGTGATAAAGTGAGACTCTGTCTTAAAAAATAAAATAAAATAAATAAATCAGTACCCATTCACAATAAAAACTCTGAGCAAACCAGAAATAGAAAGAACTTTCTCAACTTGACAAAGAACATGTATAAAATACCTACAGCTAAAATCATACTTAATGATGAGAAACTAGATTATTTTCCCTAAGATCAGTATAAAGAAAAGATGCCTGTTCACCACAGCTATTCAACACTACATGAGAATTCCTAGCTAATGCTACAAGACAAGACAAAAAAAGATATATACAGATTGAGAACAAACAAACAAACAGTCTTTGTTTACAGATGAGATAAGTATCTATGTAGAAAATCCCAAAGAATCAACAACAACAGCAAAACACCTTTGGCCACAAGTAAACGATTATAGCAAGGATGCAGAATAGAAGCTTAATATCCAAAAATCAATTGCTTTCCTATATACCAGTGCTGAACAGATGAAACTTGAAATTAAAAATATAATACCACTCCAAAGCCATAGTACCAAAAATAATAAAACATTTAGGTATAAATCTAACAAAATATAGTGTGTAAAGAATCTAAATAAGGAAAACACAGACTCTGGTAAAAGAAATCAAAGAAGATCTCAATAAATTGAGGAATATTCCATGTTCATGGTCAGGAATACACAATGTTACTAAGATGTCATCTCTTCACAAATTGAGCTATAGAATACACAGTCCCAGTCAAAATCGTAGCAGATTATTTTGTGGACATGACAAACTGATTATGAAGTTTATATGACAAGGCAAAAGATTCAGAATAGTCAACACAATATCAAAAAAGAACTAAGTCTGAGGGCTGACGCTACCCTACTTCAAAACTAACTATAAAGCTAAGGTAATCAAGATAGCATGTGTTGATGAAAGAATAAACAAATAGATAATGGAATATAGTAGCCCAAAAATAGACCCACACAAATAAAAGCTAATCTTTGACAAAGGAGTAAAGGCAACTCAACGAAAAAGAATGGTCTTTTCAACAACTGATGCTAAAACAATTGGATATTCATATGCAGACATTTTAATCTAGACACAGAACTCAAGGTAGACAATATAGCTAAATGTAAACACAAAACTGTAAAACTTCTAGGAGATAACACGAGAATATCTAGGTGACCTTGGGTTTGACAATGAGTTTTGGTTTTTGTTTGTTTTTTTTTTTTGAGACTCGCTCTGTCACCTAGACTGGAGTGCAGTGGCACCATCCCAGCTCACTGCAAGCTCCGCCTCCTGGGTTCATGCCATTCTCCTGCCTCAGCCCCCTGAGTAGCTGAGACTACAGGCGACCACCACCACGCCCGGCTAATTTTTTGTATTTTTAGTGGAGACAAGGTTTCACAGTGTTAGCCAGGATGGTCTCCATCTCCTGACCTCATAATCTTCCCGCCTCGGCCTCCCAAAGTGCTGGGATTACAGGTGTGAGCCACCACACCTGGCCAGCAGTTTCTTAAAAAGCTAAAGATAGTCTTACCACATGATTCAGCAATTGTGCTCCTTGATATTTATCCAAATATGTTGTAAACTTACATCTACACAAAAACCTGCACACAAATGTTTATAGAATGTTTACCTGTAACTGCTCAAAACTGGAAGCAATGAACATGCTTCAAAAGGTTAATGGAGAAACAAACTATGGTGCTTATCTACAACTGAATCCTATTCAGCGATACAAAGTAAAGAAATGAGCTATGTTGCCATGAGAAGACTTGATGGAGCCCTAAATGCTTATTAGTAGGTAAAAGAAGCCAATCTGAAAAAGCTACAGACTGTATGATTCCAACGATATGACCTTCTGGAAAAGGCAAAACTATTCAGACAGTAAAACTATCAGTGATCGCTGAGCTGCGGAGGGAGGTCAGGTGAAGCACAGGAGATTTGGAAAGGTAAAACTATTCTTCATGACAATGTAATAATAGATATAAGACATAATGCATTTGTCAAAACCTAGAACTATACAACACAATGAATACACCTTAATGTAGACAATGGAGTTCAGTTAATAATAATGTATCAACAAATATTGGTTCGTTAATTGACAAATGTACCATGCCAATGCAAGAGGTAAATAATAAGAGAAACTGGGAAGGGGAAAAGGGAGATATGGGAGCTATCTCTACCATCTGCTCAATTTTTATGTAAATCTAAAACAGTTCTACAAAGTAAAGTTTATTAATTAAAAAGAATCCAATGGGAGAAATAATGGGCAAAGGATCCAGTTGGACATTTCTCCAAAGAAGACATACAAGTAGCCAATAAGCACATAAAAAGATGGTTAACATTATTTAGACTTCTAGAAAAAGAAAATCAAAATCACAATGAGATATCACTTCATACCCACCAGGATAGTAAAAATCAAAAAGTCAGATAAAAACAAGTGTTGATGAAGATATAGAGAAATCAGAACGCTTATACACTGCTAAGGGAATATAAAATGGTTCAGCCACTTAGGAAAAAAGTCTAACAAGTCTTCATAAAAACTTAAGAGTTACCATTTAACCTAGCAATTCCTCTCCTAGATACATACCCAGGAGAAGTGATAATATACATCTACTCAATAACTTATACACAAATGTTCTTAGTAGCATACCCAGGAGAAGTGATAATATACATCTACTCAATAACTTATACACAAATGTTCTTAGTAGCATCACCATAACAGCCAATAGGCAGAAACAATCCAAATGTCCATCCATGGATGAAAGGATGAACTAAGTGTGACATCCATATAATGTTATTCAGTCATAAAAAGGAATTAAGTGCTGATACATGCTATAATTTGGGTGAGCCTTGAAAACATTAAGCTAAGTGACAGAAGCCAGTTACAAAAAAGCCACGGATAATGCTGTTTAAATGAAATGTTCAGAATAGGCAAATACACAGAGACAGAAAGTGGATTAGCAGTTGTTTAGGGATGGGATGGGAGAGAGAATGCAAGGATTGAAGAGTGATGGCTAGGGGTGAAGGATTTCTTTTTGAGGTGATAAAAAGGTTCTAAAATTGATTGTGGGGACAGGAAAAGAACAAAATAAATAAAAATCAATAAAATTGATTTTGGTAATGGTTGCACAACCTTATGAATGTACTAAAAACCACTAAATTGTACATTTTAAGTGGGTGATTGGACAGTAGGTGAAATATACATCTCAATAAATCTGTTCCCAAAAGAATGTTACCTTCTAAACATTGATGACTCCCAAATAGAGTTGCCAGATTTCAGTAGTGAAAACACAAATATTGCATAGTTCACACTTATAACAAAGACTATTCATTGCATATCTGAAATTCAACTGTAACAGGATGTCCCATATTTTATCCGGCAGCCCTACTCCCAAATCTATTCTCTCCAATCTAGAACATAATCATCCTCAGTTCAATATTCACGTATCCAGGCCAGGCACGGTGGCTCACGCCTGTAATCCCAGCACTTTGGGAGGCCGAAGCAGGTGGATCACCTGAGGTCAGGAGTTCGAAATCACACTGGCCAACATGGTGGAACCCTGTCTCTACTAAAAGTACAAAAATTAGCCAGGTGTGGTGGCAAGCGCCTGTAATCCCAGCTACACGGGAGGCTGAGGCAGGAGAATCCTACTACATGGGAGGCGGAGGCTGCAGTGAGCCAAGATCACACCACTGCACTCTAGCCTGGGTGACAGACTGAGACTCCATCTCAAAAAAAAAAAAAGATTCACATATCCAATAGGTGCTCTATTTGATTACACCCCAGATACCAAACAAACATAACCAAAACTAAAATTACCTCTCATCTCCTCTGAGGAAATGGTCAAAATATGTAAGAACAGGTACTTGGTATCTTTCAGCTTATACAGGTCTCCTGGTGCCCTCTTCCAACCCCCAATGGCCTGGCATAAACAATAGTTGGTGGTGGCTTACAACAGGACAGTTTCATAATTTTAATGAACAGCCCACAGGCAGGTGAGGCTCTTCCAACACTTTGCCAACATCATCTCTGACTTGGGAATCTCATGTCCCATCCAATCTTCACAGTTTACCTCTAAAAGAAAAACCTGATTATCTTCACTCTTCTCTCCTTAAAACCTTTCCATGAAATGGTTCCCACTCTCTTAGAAGAAAGTCCATTCACCTTCTGTCGTTTACAAAGCCACTCAAGAATAGGTCGCTGTTCATCTCTCCCGCCACCCTCGGCTGCCCACAGCCTTCCTGGTGTCACAGATCAGCCAAAACAATCTGTCGACCTCCATCCTAAAGGTGGACCGCTCGCTCTTGCCTCCAGGTGTTTGCATTTATTATTCCTTCTGCCTGACATCCCATGCCCTGATCCATCCCATAAACTCTAACCTGAGCAACTCCTTTTTTTTTTTTTTTTTTTTTTTTTTGAGACGGAATGTCACTCTGTCACCCAGGCTGGAGTGCAGTGGCAAAATCTTGGCTCACTGCAACCTCTGCCTCCCAGGTTCAAGCAATTCTCATGCCTCAGCCTCCCAAGTAGCTGGGATTACAAGCATGTGCCACCATGCCTGGCTAATTTTTATGTTTTTAGTAGAGATAGGGTTTCACCATGTTGGCCAGGCTGGTCTCGAACTGCTGACCTCAAGTGATCCACCTGCCTCAGCCTCCCAAAGTGCTGGGATTACAGGCATGAGCCACCACACCCAGTCCAACCTGAGCAACTCCTATTCCAAATGCAGGTTCTAGCTTAAGATACCAAATCCTCCATGAACCGCCCCCCCTGAGGCCAGTATTGAGTGAGTTACCTTGTGTCTCTCCTAAAAAGTTCCAAATGAGACCTATCTTAGAATACTGTAATCATCCATCCCTTCATTTATAAACTCTCTGGGAGACTGGAGCCCCTACAGGCAAGGGATTGTGCCCAACAAGTTGGACATCTTAGCCCTAGTAGTCCATATAGTAACTGGCATAGAGTATGTACTCAACAAATAATATCAATCAGTCCATCAAAACTCAAAGTTAAATAGATGCTTGAGGTGATGGATACCCCATTTACCCTGACGTGATTATTATGCATTGTATGCTGGTATCAAAATTATTGTATACTCTATAAAAATATATACCTACTTTGTAACCCCCAAAACTAAAAAATATGCAGTTAAAACAATGTAACCAGATGTTACAGGGCTCTGAGTATTTATCATTACTTGTATAAGGCTGAAATCACAGAAACACACACAATAATTCAATCATATGAGGAAAATTATCTGGAAAATATCAATTTGGGTTTGTTGAAATACTTTAATATACCAAAAAGAATAAAATTGAGATTGGTACATTTTTTTCCTCCTGTTCCCAAATATACACACAATTATTTTAAAGGGTAGGGGAAAACATAACACAACTATTTAAAAGGTACTAACAATTCCATATTCTTATCCTAGAAATCTAACATAGTTGTGAGTTAAAAACAAAGATTTCTGCAGGAAACAGAACTACAGCCTTATTTAAAAGAAACATAGGCCGGGTGCAGTGGCTCACACCTGTAGTCCCAACACTTGGAGAGGCCGAGGCAGGTGGATCCCTTGAGGTCAGGATTCAAGACCAGCCTGGCCAACATGATGAAACCCTATCTCTACCAAAAATACAAAAATTAGCCAGGCCTGGTGACAGGCGGCTGTAGTCCCAGCTACTTAGGAGGCTGAGGCACGAGAATAACTTGAACCTAGGAGGCAGAGGTTGCAGTGAGCCAAGATGGCACCATTACACTCCAGCCTGGGTGACAGAGCAAAACTCTGTCTCAAAGAATTTAAAAAAAAAAAAGAAAGAAAGAAAGAAAGATAGTATTTAAGTAAGTTTTTATGCCATATCTTGTTTTAAAATGAACTTAAACCAGATTACAAAAACACACACAAACATAACTAAAAAAAAATAACATGTATAATAAGTAAAGAGATCTCAATAGGAAAAAAGAACCCACAAGAATAGAAACTAAATCTAGAAATGAGGTTGAGATACAAAATATATGGTCCTGGATATTTGCAAGAGATGGGTCCTGGATGAACCATTCCCTAGTTCATGTGAATTCTGATATCCTTCTATTCCCACCCTCATAAACAATGTATTTCCATCCCACAGATAATGTGTATTTGTCAGTTTTCACGCTGCTGATAAAGACATACCTGAGACTGGGTAATTTACAAAGAAAAAGAGGTTTAATGGACTCACAGTTCCATGTGGCTGGGGAAGCCTCACAATCACGGCAGAGGCAAAAGGCACATCTTACATCGTGGTAGGCAAGAGAAGATGAAAGCCAAGCAAAAGGGGTTTCCTCTTATAAAACCATCAGATCTTGTGAGACATATTCACTACCATGAGAAGAGTATGAGGGAAACCACCCCCATGATTCAATTATCTCCCATGGGATCCCTCCCACAACACATATAAATTAAGAGAGCTACAATTCAAGATGAGATTTGGGTGGGGACACAGCTAAACCATATCAATATGAGACTTCCCAGGCATTCTCTCAGTATCATCTTCCCCTGATACTTCTAAAGCCTCATGCTCACCGTTTTTATTGTTCTTCAACTTTTCTATTCAGGAGTTTTTCTTTTCAAAAGCATCCTCAGCTAACACCCTAGAGGATCACCATATTTCCTTTTTAGTGACAAGCTCACAGCCTACATATACCTGCCCTGTAGCCCAATACCCCAAGGTGGCTGAACCTGTCACAGAGACTGTATTACCCAAATTTCCTCTTTATATTTTTCCCTAGTCCAAAGAGGTGTATGTATTTAAAATTGTATTTTGATTTACAGCCTGCCCCCAAACATTTTTTTAAGAGACAGGGTCTCTGTCATCCAGACTGCAGCACAGTAGTGTGATCTCAGCTCACTGCAGCCTTGACCTCCCAGGCTCATGCGATCCTCCCACATCGGCCTCTTGAGTAGCTAGGACTGCAGTCATGCCACACTATGCCTGGCTAATTTTTATTTTTATTTTTATTTATTTTTTTTTTTAGAGAGAGGGTCTTGCTATGCTGCCCAGGCTGGTCTTGAACTCATGGCCTGGGATTACAGCTGTGAACCACTGCACTCAGCCCATTTAAACACACACACACACACACACACACACACACACACACACACACACACACACACGATAACAACTATGAAAATTCCGTTCTAGAATAAAATCAAGTTTTGTGTTCACTCAGTTCTAAATCACAGCCTAACAGCTTCGACTGCAGGCAGAAGAGCATAAAACCAAAGCAATTTTGATTCACTCTACCACAAATCTTTTCAAACGAATTCTTTCAGCTCTACCAAGATCTACGTACAAAAGCTGAAGCCTTCTATTCCTTCAAGCTTAAATAGACACGCTTGGAATACAGCTAAGCGGTTTGTTCCAGCTGTTTAAATCTCCAGTCCCAGGAGCCTGCCTCCTGAAAGTATTGTAGACTTTACATACTTGAAAATGAATAGAATGGGTCAGTCAAAGGACACACTTGAGGTCTGTGTCTGATAAAAGTTGGGGGTGGCAGGAACTATTAAGACATTGAGAATGTACTAGAGGTATGTAATAAAACTAATTTTGAAAATACATTTTATAGCAATTACTGGAAAACATTTAGAATAGTACATGTGTTATTGTGCTATCTAAATACTAGCAACATGAGCTTATTTGCTCCACTGTTTTTATGAAATCAGATATCAATACCCTCCGCTATGCTTTCTAACCACTTAGTATTGACATATACTTTGAAAAACAGCCTCAGCTTAAAACTCAAGCCAGTGTAACTCAGAATTTGTTTTATGCATTAGTTTCATGCTTTTAATAGAAATAACAACCATCTCTGTAGTTCCTTTTTGATCCTTAGCATGCTACGATAATTAACTTTTTCCTCAATCCTTAATAATGCCTACTTAAATTTGCCTAACCCCATTATACAACTACCAAAAAACTCAGATCTTCGCTATTTTATTGAAACTCACAAACAACCTTGTAAACAGATAGTATAACTTTAATTTTATAGGTAAGGAAACTGAGATAGTAGCTATGTTATAAATACATACAAAGGAATATGCATCCATTGTTTGGAGGCATGCCTATTTAATGATTAAAGGATGATGATGCCATCTCAAATTTATTTTATTCCTTCTATCAAAAGGTCAACTCAATCTAAATAAACCCATAGCTATCCAACTTCCATACATTCAACATAAAAATATTTTTATGATTTTATTACCAAGTCACAAAACGTCATCAGTCATAATCCCGAGACCATGCCGAATAAACCCCCAGAGGGCAACTATTAATTAGAGCACAAGGATGCCGTGGAAATTACATTGTTATGAAAAAATAAAGAAATGAACAAATAAACGTAGTCTTTAAATGTACCGCCAGGGAAATGCCACATACCAACACTTCCATTTCAAGAACTGTCACTGCTGGAAGTACACAAATTTCAGTAAATTCGACAAGAAAAAATATATAGGAATCCTGTTCTGTAAAGCAATTGCAGCTCAGAAGTTGCTCATTTTCGAATACTCTATATCAACTAAAAGCCTCTTATCATGACAGGCAACCATAACAAATTTCACTGAATTTAAAAATACAGGTCTGGTTATCATTGAGGCGCTGGTTTCTACCTCCTCACAAACTCCAGAAAGACTCTGAAGTTCTTTCAGCTTGAGTTAGATGAGAGAAAATGCAATTCATATTTCCAGAAGCACAAGTGGCATATTTTCCAGTAAGCTTCTTGTTCTCATTTTACTATTTTAGGAGTTCTGATCACTCCCAATGTTGCTGTATGGCCAGACCCGATTTCTGCTGGCTGATCATTTTCATGGCATGATGCTTTACTAAAACTGTCTCCAAAAACTGTTTTTACTCGCATTCGGCTTCAGTGTATTTATATACAAAATACCACTTCAATGGAGTGCTGCCAATAAAAGAAACAGCTTACTAGAATTTCAGTTGACTTTGTTAAAGGAAATTATTTTAAATTAATGTGGCTACTGAACTGCTGCCATCCTTGACCTCAGAAAATAGATTCCTTCTAATTTTTGCTGTGAACATTTATTTAAGTTAAATTCCAGCTCATGAATGTTGACCGTAAAAGAGTCTAAACCTTCCTGCTACTATTTCATATTCTTTCTCTAAACAAGGGGGTGACCACATGGTTGCTACATTAGTATACAGAGCCAGCTCACCACCATTAAGTGAAATCATCTATGTATTTTTGGTAGAATCTTTAACAACTTCCACGCCCGTCGGTGAATGGAACAAGGCTGTTTTGTTTTCAGAGAGCAACAATTTGATCTCTGGTTTACTTGGTGGTGCCCCAAATATTTTTCCATATGCTTTTTGCGAAGAGAATCTGACATCAGCATGGTTTACCTTTACCAATGAATGCAGGCTTTTTTCACCAAACATATCCCAGAGGAAGGTCAGGTCTTCCTGGCTATCCACATGTGGCTGCAGCTGGGCTGGCAGAGCAGCCAACAGCTCATACAGACCTATAAAATGAAAATAAAACACAAAGTGTAATCTTAGAGTGATCTCATTAATTTTGCCTAAGGTGTGTGTAAATGACAGCTGGAACATACCGATTTTACTGGATTTGTATTCCGGGCCATCAAGCTAAACACTTCTCCGAAGAACCAAAGGGGAATTTTCTGGTTTTTGAATTCCAAAGCAGTGGTATGTATTAACAGACTCGTTTTTACCTCTCACAGTTGTCAACATTCTACAGCCATCCAAGTTTACATAACCCGAGACAGAAAATGTGTACAGGTTTTCAGAAAAAGAAGAAAACACATACATTCCTTTCCCTAATCATTATTACATTTCCCTCAATCTACGCCAAAGAGTGAAATGAGTCATGAATAGGAAAAACTTCCTTAGAAGAACAGAAAATTGATAGGGTGGCCCATTAAAGGGGTTTTGTAGTGTCCAAATAGTTCCTAATAACATATAGTTTCAAAAATACTTGCATTATCTAACATCCAAAAGAAAGTCCTACAAAGTACGGGAAAAGAAATCATACGTGGTTCTGCATTACTACAGTCAACTATTTAAAAAGAAAAAAAAGCTACGTAAAACTTGGTTTACAATTGGGGGATGTACAGTTTATGTAATACCCTCTGAAAGAGTTAAAGTAACAGATGCGGGTTACTCGTGGAGTCCTCACTAGACACTTCCTAGGGGCAGACAGTAGTGCAGTGTTCCACGGTAGCGTGCTACATAAACCATCCATCTCCATCACAGCCCGTAACACTCCTGTCCAAGAAATGTTGCAACAGTGCCTGCCCGAGACTCTTTAGGGAGGTGACCTGGCAGGAGTCAATATCAACTCATAGCACATGTTTCATTTTCCAGTGGGATTACATGAGGTAAAAAGGACAAAATTCCTTTTATTTCTTGTCTGCTGTCTACAAAAACACCAAGACCTCCTGGGACCTACAACACATGGGACTGTTGTTATTTTTGGTCTGAGTAAGTGCTGCTGTTCATCACAGGGACAGCTTTACAAGAGATTTAACTAGCAAGGAATAGTAAATTACGGGCTGATGATTCGTCTATCTATTATCTTCCTGAAGCATGCTGATTCTGCTTATCAGTGATAACTCACAACTAAAGGCATTAGGTACCACGTTGAAAGTTAAGATGCGTAACTTGGGAGATCTGATTAAATTTAAACATTCCTAGGGCCTTATTTGGCAAAAATAAAAATAAAAAGCTAAAACACTCTTAAAAAAAAAAAAAAAAAAAAACCTTCTCTCAATTACATTCTGAAGTATTCTTGGTGTTTTACATCTATTCCCTTAAGATTCTGGCATTCTGCCTACAACAGCTGTTATTTACAATTTAGTAAAATTATTTGTAAGGTATCTCAACCTAACTCAATCTGTAATAATACAGGTCTCATTATATATATGAAAGTAATCAACAATGGCCAAGATCAGTGGTTAAGGTCGGAAGTCAAAACATGAAATTATGTAAAGAGAGAGTGGAATTTCATTATTTTATTATTGATTTGGGGAGCTGTAAAAATAATTGCCTATTCCTTGGTAACGTGACTTACAGTTTAATTAAGGAGACTAATTCAACTGTGATATAATTTACATGATAAAAGTTGTCAGGAGGATTAAATGACTCAATACCTTAGAACAGTCCCTGTCACATAAAAAGTACTCAACATGTTTCATATGAAACTCGGTAAGTTTTAGTCATTGTCATTATTAATTATTACTGTTATTAATCATATCGTTACTGAAAAAGCAAAAGTGTGGATCAAACAGAGCTAGATTCAAACTCAAAGTCTATACTTAGAGCGTTTCACGTAACTTAACCGAGCCTTGTTTCCCTCACGTGTTTAAAAAGAAATAGTAACCTTTAAGTGTGGTAAAATTGCATAGCATGGCCAGGCACAATGGCTCACGCCTATAATCCCGGCACCTTGGAAGGCCGAGGCAGGCGGATGACTTAAGGTCAGGAGTTCAAGACCAGCCTGGCCAATGTGGTGAAACCCCATCTCTACCAAAAATATAAAAAGTAGCCCAGCATGGTGGCACACGCCTATAATTCCAGCTATTCAGGAGGCTGAGGCAGGAGAATCACTTGAACCCCGGAGGTGGAGGTTGGAGTGAGCCGAGACCACACCATTGGACTCCAGCTTGAGCAACAGAGTGAAACTCCATCTCAAAAAAAAAAAAAATTGCATAGCACTAAATACGCAAACACACAGAGACACACACAAATGAGTGCATATAAAACGTGAAATCTGAATAAGATCAAAGGATTGTACCAATGACAATTTCCTAGTTGCAAGACTCTATTATAATTATACAAGATGCTACCATCGGAAGAAAGTGGGTGAGGTGTACATGGGATCATAACACGAATCTACAATTATCTCAAAATAAAATGCTAATACAAAAAAAATGACAAACACGGTTGTTGTAAGAATTCGATAGAGCAATGCACATGGCGGCACTCAGCCCTGTGGCTGGCACAGAGTAGGCACTGCTTTGCTTAACATGTCTTCTTCTAGAATGAAAATGTCATTTCAATTCAATGGTTCAAAGTCAAAACAATAGCTTAGCTATATATTGCAATTGGATACAATACCATACTCAGAAATAAAACCACGCTAGTTTTTTACATATGGAAAGTGTTAACTTTACCCAAGTACTGCTTACATTTTGTGGGAATAAGCCATATTTAAGTTTTTATAAAAAATAATTTTTCTGTTAGCAGAAGCTCATAAAGCAGAGTTTTCTGGTTTTTACTAGTTTTATGCAATCCTAACTAATATCCCACCATAGTTTGGCACTCTAGCGACAAGAGCTGTCCTTTCCCTTCAACTACCACATCTGGTAACCATGACCACAGCAAGAAAAGACCGGACAGTGCCAACCAGAAATTAAAGACATGATTAAAGGAGCTACCAGGCCAGAGCTGTGTGCAGTCTCCATGAAGGTAAGTAATACAGACAACTACTTCCACTCAAATGAATTATATGGGCCTTAGAAACCATCTCTGGCCATGCATAAAATGGGGCCTGTGTTTTAACATGTTTTTTAAAATACTCCTATACTCAGTTCCTAAAGTTCTAATGGTGAAGAATTTTGTGAAATCCAAATGGTTTGGGTCGTGGAGATTCAAAGGGCAAATGATGACAGTTTAGATAGCAGGAGATATTTTTTAAGAATTTACCTAAATCTACTTGGTCTCTGGGCAACAACTGAGACAATGAGATACTCTACACTCTTTAGTCATTCAAACTCATTGATTCCAGTAAACATTTATGGTAGCCATGAATGAAACACTCCTCAAGGTTCTAAAGATCTAAGAAAAATCAGTCACGGCTCCTGTCCTCAGGAGTTTGCAGTGCAGTAGACAAGCACAGACAGGTCTATTAGTAAGTCCAGGGCAAGGTTAGAGTCTTGTGGCAATGGCAAGGGAAGTGGTCAATTCCTGCCAATGAGGAAGAAGACATCAGGAAAGTCTTCAGAAAAGAAGTAAACACTTGAGTTAGGTCTTTGCTATGGTTTGAATGTGTCCCCTAAAAAGCATGTATCAGAAACTTAAACCCCAATGCAAGAGTGTTGGGAGGTGGAGGCCAATGAGAGGTTATTAGGCCATGAGGGGTATGCCCTCAAAGATAGATTAATGCCATTATTGTAAGACTGGGCTCATTATCTTGGGAATGGGTTCGTTATATGAAGGTGAGTCAGTCTTCTACTCCGTCTCTTTGCCCGTCTGCCATGGATGACGCAGCAAGAAGGCCCTCATCAGATGCTGGTTCCTTGATCTCGGACTTCCCAGCCTCCAGAACTGTGAGCCAATAAAATTCTGTTCATTACAAATTGCCTAGTCTGTGGTGTTCTGTTACAGCAGTACAAAACTGACTAAGACCCTCTTTAAAGGCAAAGTTCCTAAGAATCAAATTTACTTAGTTCTTATATTCAGAATACTATGCTTGTCACTGGAGATACAACTTATAGAACATACAACTCTCTGCCCCCAGAGGTCTTATCATCTTAGATGACGCAGAATATGCCCCAACATAAAGCAATCCTATATATATAAGGCTCTCCTATTTGCCCAAGAAAAGATCCAAAACACATTTTCTTCCAAATAAATACATGAACATTTAGTGTGACAATGAAATACATATCTAATTATTAACATCTGTTTATGTCTAATTAATAATTCAAATATCTAATTGGTTTTTACAGATGTTGATAAAATGCTCATGCCTGATTCTAAAATTTAAATTGCAGTTTAGTTAGGAACACATACCTTAAATTACCTATAAGGTAAAATATATTAATTTAGGTATTTGATTTGGGCCCTACTTGCATATTTCATGAAACTGTTTTATTTCTTTACAATAATTTTATAAATAATTTAAATTTCAGAGTTAAAATATATCATTTTCATTTCTAAATAAGCTGCTTAAGATGTAGCATATTTTTGATTATTTGTGAGATAGTGTCATGGGAAACTTACATAAAACTGATCAGTTTTTTATTTGTTCTGTAACTGTATAGTTTTTATTTCTACAACAGAACCACTAAGCTACTCTTTAAGTATCTTTAACATTTGCAAATGTGAGGTCACAACCTTTCCCTAAGGAATAATAATTAAATCTGGCTTAAACTTCTTTGTAACCTTTTTTTCTCCCATTGTCTTGATGAATAGTGTGCTTTTTAAAAAAATAATTCTGTCAGGTGGCCTCTAAAACTATACTCCAAAATTTTGAATTTAGGTTATATGACAACAATGTGCCTTCTCCATTCAACATATTTTGTGTAAGTGAAATAACAGAAAGTTACCTACAGGAGATTTTGTAAGAACTGAAATATAAAGCAGTTCTCTCTTCTCTGAGAAAGAATTTTAAGGAGGAAAAAAATCTCACCTTATATTTGGGTACATGCAATAGATACTGTCAAACACGCAGGTGAAGCATTTCAATAAAATTATTTCATAAAATTTTCCAGTAGATAAAAAGCAGTATTTTTTAATTTGCATATTTTATAACTGAAAAAAAAAAGCACCACAGCAAAACTAAAATATGTCAAGGGTCAGTTGATTGATAAGTACAAGAATTGTAATAATTTAAAGATGAGAGCAATCAATGCAGGTCAGAAAAGGTTATATTGGGGGCTGGGTGCAGTGGCTCACTCCTCTCAGCACTTTGGGAGGCCAAGGCAGAAGGACTGCTTGAGTTAGAGACCAACCTGGGCAACATAGTGAGATCCTGTCTATATAAAAAATTTAAGAAATTAGCCAGGCATGGTGGTGCACACCTGTAGTCCAGATATTCAGGAGGCTGAGGCAGGAGAATTACTTGAGCCCAGGAGGTAAAGGCTGCAGTTAACTATAATCACACCACTTTACTCCAGCCTGGGCATGAGAGTGAGACCCCATCCCCAAAAAAAAAAAAATATGTGTATATATATATATATGAAAAAGAAAAGAAAGAAAAAGAAAAGGCTACACTGGAACTCGCAGGACTTGAGCTAGGATCTGAAAAAGGAAAACAGAACCTGGAAGGGTACATTCTAGGTTGGAGAACACCCAAGGTGGAAAGGCAGTTATAATCACATAAATCTATAGATTTTTAAGTGCACTAAATTTCCATAAAACTGAAGAAAACACTAGTGATTAATCAAACCCTAATTTCTGCCTTTTATGTTTGTATCAGTGATGGTCCAACCTGGAGACAGGAGCTCTGCAGTAATTTGAACAGAGAAGCTTAATATAAATAATTATTACCTATAACAGGCGCTTACTGTAAAGTCAGAGAGAACTCTAAATACCACCTAGGACTGAAGGAGATTTTTTTCTGTTATCCAAGGAGAAAACAACCTTGGAAGAGGACTCCCTCCCCAAGGCTAAGACTCAGAGCTCACAGGAGAATGTGTGTTTGCAGCTCACAAGATGGTTGAGCTCCTTGGGCCAAAGCTTCTCCACTATCATTGGGCAGGCAAGAAACACCCATCTCCAGGATGCAAGTGGAGAAAAAACTGTGCCTGGGACTAGCAAGCAGCAAATACTTCTCCAGTATACAGATGGTTTGAGGCTGGCAGGCAGGAAACCATTTTTAGTCCTGGTGTAGCAGGACTAAAAAGCCAGAAATATCCTGGGAGTGTATAAAAGTGACAGGAACTGTCAAGCAAACACCCCCTCCAGTACATAGGCAGGGTGAGGCTAGCAAGTTGACCTCTGGGATGCCCACAAGACTCACTGGGAGTCTGTCCATGGACGTGTCACTAAAACTCAGAGGATAAGTACCATTGGATACTCCCACAGGTGCTGTTAGAAATCCTATGAAAGGAGGAAGAAAAAGCAAATAAGAAAACACAAGAATAAGGAAGAGAGGCATCCTCCTCCTCTTGCATCGTCCCATCCAGTGCCCTCTTCTGACAAAACTTAACATCAGGCCAGCAGCAAAAGAGAAATACTTGAAGGGCCTAGCTCTATCTTCATAGAGCAGGCAAGAAAGTACAAATTTGGAGCTAAGAGACAATAAAATGATAACTGGCTCAATCTTCTATATAGAGATTTATGTGTGTACATATGAGGCTGATACAGTTTAGCCATGTGTCCCCTCTAAGTCTCACGTTGAATTGCAACCTCAAATTGGGACCTGGTGGAAGGTGACTGGATCATGGGGGTGTATCCCTCATGGCTTGGGGCTGTCCTCAAGACAGTGAGTGAGTTGCAGTGAGATCTGTTTAAAAGTGTGTGGCACCTCCCCCCACTCATTTCCTTTGTCCCTATTTTCACCATGTGATATACCTGCTCCCCATTCACCTTCCACCATTACTGTAAGCTTCCTGAGGCCTCCTCAGAAGCAGATGCCAGCTCCATGCTTCCTGTACAGCCTGCAGAACCATGAGCCAATTATACTTCTTTTCTTTATAAATTGCCCAGTTGCACGTATTCCTCTAGAGCAATGCAAAGTACAACCCAACATGGAGGCCGAGGCAGGAAGATGGCTTGCGGCCAGGATTCTGGGACAAGCCTGGGCAATTCAGAAAGAACCAACACTGCAAAAGAAAATTTTTCAGTTAGCTGAGCATGGTGGTGTGTGCTTCTATAGTACTAGCTACTTGGGAGGCTGAAGAGGGAGGATCCTTTGAGCCCAGAAGGTCAAGGCTGCAGTGAGCTATGATTGCACCACTGCACTCCGGCCTGAGTGACAGAATAAAATCCTATCTCAAAAAATTTAAAAAAAAAAAGTAGTATTTGTGTGTCTCTTTCTGCGGGAGAGGAATATTGTCTTTCTGCTCTATTTTCGGTGTTCCTTCTGTTATTTGGCATTGGAGATACAATGAAAAAATATTTAACTAGTGATTAGTGAAAGTAAATGTTTTTCTAATATAGATTTGAAACGGAAATACTATTGCATCAAAGGCTTGTATTAACAATGTTTGCATGTCTTAACAATATGCTAAGCCTGACCCCAATAGCTCAGTTGGAGCACTGAGCCAAAGTTCTAAGTTCAACAAATGACAAATGAACAGTTTTGAGAGGGTTAATTTTTTTTTTTTTTTTTTTTGAGACGGAGTCTCGCTCTGTCACCCAGGCTGGAGTGCGGTGGCCGGATCTCTGCTCACTGCAAGCTCCGCCTCCCGGGTTTACGCCATTCTCCTGGCTCAGCCTCCCGAGTAGCTGGGACTACAGGCGCTCGCCACCTCGCCCGGCTAGTTTTTTGTACTTTTTAGTAGAGACGGGGTTTCACCGTGTTAGCCAGGATGGTCTCGATCTCCTGACCTCGTGATCCGCCCGTCTCGGCCTCCCAAAGTGCTGGGATTACAGGCTTGAGCCACCGCGCCCGGCCTGAGAGGGTTAATTTTATGTGTTAATTTGACTGGGCTAAGAGATGTCCAGATAGTTGGTAAGACATTATTTCTGGGTGTGTCTGCGAGGATGTTTCTGAAAGAGATTATCCTTTGAATTGGTAGACTCAAGAAAGAAGATCTACTCTCACCAACACAGGCAGCATCAGCCAATTTCACTGAGGGTCTAAACAGATCCAAAAGGCAGAGGAAGGGCAAATTCCCCCTCTCCCTTATTGAGCTGGGACACCCATTTTCTCCTGCCCTCACACATCAGGCTTCCTGGTTCTTGGGCCTTTGTGCTTTGATACTTACTTATACTGCAGCCCTTTCCCTTCCACCCCACAATCTTGGTTCTCAGGCCTTCAGACTCAGACTGAGTTATGCCACCAGCTTTCCTGGTTCTCCAGATTGCAGATGGCAGATCACGGGACTTCTTGACCTCCATAATCACGTGAGTGAATTCCCATAATAAATCTCCTATAAACACACACACCTATATAGTCAGTTGATACAAAAGTAATCGCAGTTTTTACTATCATGTCAAAAACTGCAATTACGTTTGCACCAACCTAATATATACCTATCTCTGGGTGTGTACGTATGTGTGTGTATGGATGTATATTATATTATAATATCTCCTATTGGTTTTGTTTATTTGGAGAACCCAAACACAGCTCTTTTCTATCAAAAGAGCACTCTCTTAATTTCAACTTCCTCATAAATATATGAAACTTAGAAGGTCAAGATAGGTTGTGGTTCTCCAACATTAAAAATACATAAAACCCCTAAGCATGGAAAAACAACACAAAGTCCATAGTGGGCAAAAACTTTAGGGGCTAAGAAAGGGCTTAAAATTAAAGGAACTAATTGTGAAGACACATAAAGATGTTTTGAGATTTTTAAACAGGTTACCAAAGCCTGCTCTGTGGAAAGCAAATGTTGTAACCTATTCTCCCTTTCCAGAGGAATTTTATATGGCAAAGTTTGGCTGTATGAAATCATAAAAAGTCATGTACTAATGAGAATGCTTTCAGTACAATATAAATACCTCACTCCGTGAGCCAGCTCATTAAGCCATCTCATATGTAAGACCATAATCTTAATTTAACTACACTGACTGATTTATTTGATGGGATTTAAACGTGCTGTAGCTGGCTTCCCTCTAGCCACGCTATACTCAACGATAAGTACATGTGTCACTTACTTTTTGTGAAGGATAAAAACTATATGCTTTGAGATCACTGAGTTCTTTAATTGGACCTAAATAATATGCTGTGGTCATCTTCCTGAACCCATGCTACACTGCAGGAGAAACATACGTCACTGTCTCACTGTCTTTTTTTTTTTTTTTTTAGATGAGGTCTCACTCTGTCACTCAGGCTAGAGTGCAGTGGGCATGGTTACAGCTCCCTGCAACCTTGAACCCCTGGACTTAAGGGACTCTCTCACCTCAGCCTCCCTAGTAGCTGGGACTATAGGAGTACGCCACTGCACCTAGTATCATTGTCCTTACAGATAAAGGACTATGTGCTTTTCCCCTCTAACAACTTACAAAAAGAGTATGTTCTTGGGGCTTTAGTAGCCCTGGGCAACACACTGAGATGGTATGTATTTTACATACACTTTTAGACACTTTGATGCTTTGAGCAACTTCAAGTTGTTTTGCAGTATATTTTTTACCATATATATATAGAGAGAGAGAGAGAGAATTACTGTAAAACTAAAGTCATGTTTTCTATCAGAATATTATCTTTATATAAGATATACATAAGTAACAGGCAGGTGAGTTGACCAAGGATTGGGGAAGGTAGACAACCTGACCTATCCCATAAGGAAATGTAATCATGTTGAGTAAACAATTCACCCAAAGTTATAATTCATTAACCAGAAGATAATCACAAGCTGTCATCATCTTGAATTAATAAGATTGCATTATCTTTTAAGAGTATACAAACCACCAGAATACATCAGAATACTTTTAACTGAGGAAGACGACAGGCAAGGAGTCCCATATGACAGGGGCAGAGGGAGCAAAAGGAAGAGGGGATATAAGGAAGGAAATGGGAGCCCAGATCACACAGGGCCTGGGAGGGCAAACACTGGAAGGAGCTTCACTTTTACTTTTGAGTGAAAGAGCCACTGCAGAGTTTTGTGTAAAGGAGTGATCAGATCTGACTCACACTACAAAAGCATCACTCAGCCAGGCGCAGTGGCTCACCTATCATCCCAGCACTACTGGAGGCTAAGGTAGGAGGATCATGTGAGCCCAGGAGATCCAGGCTGTAGTGAGCCAGGATTGCACCACTGCTCTCTGGCCTGGGCAACAGAATCAGACCCTGTCTCAAAAATAATAATAATACATGAATGAATGCATCACTCTGGCTGCTGAATTGAGAACAGATGGCAGGAAGCCAAGGGCCGAGGCAGACAACTGTATGGGAAGATCAAACACAGAAATCCAGGGCAGAAGGTGAGGGTGGCTTGGGCCCATGCAGCAGCCAGGGCAAGTTGTGAGAACTACACAAGTTTAGGTGGATTTTGAAGGAAGAGCTAAATACGAATTTCTGTCTGACTGAATGAGGGACATGGAAAAAAAAATCAAACAAGACTCCAAGAGTTTTTGAAGTTGCCATCACCTATAATGGGGAAGTTCAGCCTTGGACATACTGAATTTGGAAAGTCGACTGGATACCAGTGGAGATGCGGTGGGCAGTTAAATATGGGGTCAGCAGTTCACCAGACTGCTCTGGGCTGAAAACTTCACGTCTGGGAATCACTGGCACATGATTTGTACTTAAAGCCACGAGGTAAAATGAGATCCCCAGGAGCATGAGTGTAGACACAGAAGAGAAGAGGAGGCAGGGACTGCGCCCTAAGGTCTCCGAAGTTAGGCGATGCAGAAGAGAGGAGGGACCAGCAGCCACTTGGACTGCCGTAATCTCACATCCTGGAAAGACAGTGTCAAGGAAGAATGAACCATCCACTGTGTAAACGCCAACAATAAGCAAGTACAATGAGACCTGGGAACTAAGCGTTGGATTTAGCAGTGCGCACGGTACTGACTACCTTTGGCAGAGTGACAATGTAGAAGACTGAATGAGGAGCACTAAAATATGGGAAGAGAGAGGAGAGAACAAATACAATTCTTAGAAGGAGCTGGGTTTGGTTTTTTTCCTAGAGATAGGGTCTTGCTCTGCCACTGAGTCTGTAGTGCAGTGCCATGATCAGAGTTCAGTGCAGCCTTGACCTCCTGGGCTCAGGTAATCCTCCTGCCTTAACCTCCCGAGTGGCTGAGAGGACAAGAATGCACCCCTACACGTGACTAATTTTTAATTTTTTTTTTGTAACGACAGGGTCTCGATGTTGCCCTAGGCTGGTCTCAAACTCCTAAACTCAATCAATCCTCCCACCATAACCTTCAGAAGACTTGGTTCAACAGAGAATTGATCTTTGTATGGAAAGGGGGGTAAAGAAGTTTTAGCTGAAGCTCTATCATTCAGTAGATGCGAAGGAACAGGGTCAAGTGCACAGGTGGATTAAACCCAAGAGGGCAGCTCCTCTATGGTCCCAGGGAGGAAGGCAGGCAGCAGATGCCCCATGTGGGGCAAATGTGGTTCAGGGAACATGTGGTAATTCCTGAAGATTGCTTCACTATTTTCAGTAAACTAAGAAACAAGATTTCATTCTGACAGTGAGGATCTGGAAGAAAGTGTTTGCATTTAAAAGAGAAGGTTGGGCCGGCTGCGGTGGCTCACGCCTGTAATCCCAGCACTTTGGGAGGCCGAAGCGGGCAGATCAAGAGGTCAGGAGTTCAAGACCAGCCTGACCAACATGGTGAAACCCTGTCTCTATTAAAAATACAAAAAAAAATTGCCAGGTGTGGTGGCACATGCCTGTAATCCCAGCTACTCAGGAGGCTGAAGTAGGAGAATTGCGTGAACCTGGGAGGTAGAGGCTGCAGTAAGCCCAGATCATGCCATTGCACTCCAACCTGGGTGACAGAGTGAGGCTCTGTCTCAAAAAAAAAAAAAGAGAGAGAGAGAGACAGAGAGACAGAAGGTTGGTCAGAGCCCTCTGGGTTTCTCAGAGGGAATGAAGGAACCCGGGAAGTCATAAATTGGTATACATTGTTGGCAATACGAAAATTGAAAGCTTACATTCTCTTTGATCCTGAAATTCACTCATTCATTACTGCTCTAGATGGCCAAGAGAGGCTTCTATAGTAGGATTCATATCTAACTGTTATCAAAGTTTAATCTGGAAGAAAAACCAAACGGAACAGGAGACAATTACTTTCCTTTTTGCCACATATATTTCTGCACTGCTTGAGTTTTTACCAGATAGAAATCAGTTTTACAAATTTCCAAATTGCATTTTTGTGTAATAATCTGCTGTAAACCTTGTTTTCAGCAGGATAGTTCACAACTTCTCCTCAAATTCTATTCCAGCCACAGTGAATTGTTATTTGCTGTACCCTGAAATTACAACTGCATTCAGGAAACTTTACACCAATTCACCAGATAATTAATTTCCTGATGACTGCTACTGCTGTCATGTTCCCATTCTTCAGGATCCCTGAAACTACCTGAAAGACGAAAGAAACATGATAACATGCTTACATCAAAGTTTCATTAACAGGTTTAACTTAACACACTTGCCAACATTTCAAGAGGAGTGTTTCGGAAGCTGGCAAGCTCCCAAGTCCCCTCCATGCTTCAAAATTCCTCTTGAGCCTTTCTCATGCCTACCCCACTAACACTGAGTGCTTACTATCAATGTGCCAGGCACTATGAAGGGCTAGAGATGCCGCGACGACGAAACCGCCTTTGCAAAATTATAACCGAGGAAATTATGACAGTGAAAGAAATCAGACCTAACCGACTCATCTTGCTTCTAACCTTTAAGCTGTCCTTGTTTGTTCTTGGGCGTAGGCTGAACTAACTTTGGGAAGGGATTCAGTTCATGGTTTGACTCTGAAGCAAAATTGATAATAGCTTTTCCCAGAAAGACCCCCTTCTTGCCTGAGGACCAGTCTGCCTTGCAGTACTAACAAATTAGCTACAAGATTAGAAAGTACAGTGTAGGGGTCATGCAGCCTCTGGTTCCAAGAGTGTGAACCTCCCCAAATGGCTCCTGGGGATAACATCACTATTGAAAAACCTAAGATCAGTGCTGGAGATATTTTGCAGACCCTGCACAGATCGGTTGACACCACCCAGACAGGTAATCTGGCTCAACCAGTTTTGCCATCTCAAGAAGAGAAAACAGCAAGAAAACCTCACTTCAACTCCCTATGATTCCATCTCCAGCCTGACCAATCAGAACTTCTCACTTCCCAAGCCCCTACCCACATTTCTTTAAATCATCTTTAAAATCTCTGCTCAGGAGACTGATTTGAATAATAATAAAACTCCGGTCTCCTGCACAGCCAGCTCTGTGTGAATTCCTCTTTCTCCATTGCAGTTCCTCTGTCTTGATAAATCAGTTCCGTCTAGGCAGTGGGCAAGGGGAACCCATTCAGTAGTTACAAAGAAGGGAGGAAAAAAAAAAGCAAACACAAGTTTATTCCCCGGTATAGGGTAGGAGCCAGATATCGGTAATCATGAAAATAAATGCAAAGTGACAACTCTGAAAAGCGCTATACAAGAGGAGATTGTTGCACCGGGAAAAGCATAAGAGACAGAGAGATGTGAACAACTCAGGGACAGCGTTCTTGAGGAAGCGACAATTATGCTGGGATCTGAGGGAAGCACAGACATTAACTTGGAGGTGCCGAAGTGAGGAACCGAAAGAGAACCGCACTTACAAAGGCCCTGGGGTAGCATGCTTAGACTCTAGAGCCATGCGACATAATTACAAATTCCAACTCTGCAACTGGGCATATTGGTAAACACCTCTGTGTATCCCTTTTTTATTGTGTAAAACACGTATAGTTGTACTAACCTTACAGAATTGTTACAAGCATTAAATGAGTTATTTGTAAAGCTTACAATGATGGTTTGCTTTGCTGAACAACTTAGGTAAGCATCTTTTAAATAAAAATAAATTCCAAATTAAATGCAAAAACTTATTAAGTATTCCAAGCATTAAAGAGGCAGATGGCAAAATATAAGTTTATCCTGCTGGATGCATTAAGGGGAAAAGAAAGCTTTCACAATAGGCAATAAAGACAGGCAAAAACAGACCCCACATATTGGGTAGAGTGAACTGAGAGATGAGAACTTAAAAATGTGATCACACCTTCCGTCCCGCCACTGACCTTTGGCCAGGCACAGCGGCTCACGCCCAGTAAACCCAACACTTTGGGAGGCTGAGGCAGGAGGATTGCTTAAATCCAGGAGTATGGGACCAGCCTGGGCAACACAGCAAGACCCCATTTCTAAAAAAAAAAAAAAGGCGAATTGCCTGAGCCCAGAATTTGAGGCTGCAGTGAGCCAAGGGGGTGCCACTGCACTCCAGGTTGGGTGACACAGTGAGACCCTGTCTCAAAAAATTAAAATTAAAAAACAACTTTTAATATAAAGATAATGCAACATATATTTGCAAGAGACAACAATAATTTTGGTGGTATCAATGGTATGTATCTATTAACAATATACTGACAATATTGGCTGATGTAAACTGTACGCCAATGCACATTCTATATCAAAATCCAAACTGAGACTCCACAGAACTAATCATTTGTCATTAACACTAACCAGGCTGAAATAGTTGCAGAGTCATTTTAGTTAATGTTTCAAGTGATACAGAAAAATAATATTAATCCCTTTATTGAGATAATTAGAAATAATTTGTACTTTCCTCCAGACTACCAGTATTAGACATAATAAACACACACACTGGAGATGACCAGCTATGGCACACAGATGTGGGCTTACTGAAACAATCATTACTCAGAACAGACCTGCTGACAACAAAAGTTCATTCAAATTATTCGATCCATCTGGATCTCTGGGTCCCTAACTCTTGAAGTGACAGCACAAAACAGTTCACTAGATATAGGGTCAATGTTGTCAGTATTAAGCATTGTTATCCCCTTTTTTTTTTTTTTGTTTTTGGCAGAACGAAAACTTGGAAAATCCTGGTCACATTCAGAGATGGTGGCAAAAACAGTCAGCAATATAATTCATCTAAAAATATTTTTAATACTCAAAGTCTTGATTTTGAGCCTTTTAACATTAATTCTCCCAGCAATTTTCTAAAATTTCTAGATATAATTAAGATATTCATAAGAAAAATGTAGAGAACTCCTGTTTGCAGGTTCCTGTTTATAGTTTTAGTGCTTTAAAGTTTTTTATATACTTTCATCTTCCATTTCAAAGGCTATATTAATTATATAGGAAAAAGCTGATAGAATTTGCAACTTAACAAGCCTATCCTTTAGACAAGAATATAACATACTCAGAAGTCAGAAAAACTGCATCAGCCTGGGCCTGGTGGCTCACGCCTGTAATCCCAGAACTTTGGGAGGCTGCGGTGGGTGGACTGCTTGAGCCCAGAAGCTTGAGACCAGCCTGGGCAAAATGGTGAAACCCTATCTCTGCTAAAAACACAAATATTAGCTGGGCGTACTGGTGTGCCTATAATCCCAGCTACTCAGGAGGCTGAGGCACAAGAATCACTTGAACCTAGGAGGCAGAAGTTGCAGTGAGCCGAGATCCCACCACTGCACTCCAGCCAGGGTGACAGAGTGAGACTCCCATCTCAAAAAAAAAAAAAAAAAAAGAAAGAAAGAAAGAAAAGAAAAGAAAAATTGCATCAGTGAAGAACTTTTACCAAAAAAAAAAAAAAAAGTCATAAAAAAAGGCTTTACCATTTGCTAGGAACCATTTCACAAAATCCACCTTTATTATAGAAATTATCTTCTGAATCGTTAAGATGGGGCAGGGGAAGGGAAAATGAAGTAGTAAGAAAAAAGAAGCGGGGAAACATATTTTCTTCCTACAAAGATGAGAATAAAGTCCTCACGCTTTGTAAAAGAGGAAAATTACCAGGGTTGTCGTGTTTGTC
This sequence comes from Macaca nemestrina, assembly GCF_043159975.1. NCBI lineage: Eukaryota > Metazoa > Chordata > Mammalia > Primates > Cercopithecidae > Macaca > Macaca nemestrina. The sequence goes on along the minus strand of NC_092133.1, from coordinate 115,859,449 downwards.
AAACAATAGAGAACCGTCTTTTCATCAGAAAAATTGTAAAGCAAGCATACACCAGCTGGACTACATCAAAAGCAATCAAAGGCAAGGCAAAAAATAAAACCTCCAACTTACCCAAATGCCTGTGGTTCAGAACGCCTAAAGAGAATTAGGCAGACAAAGTTTGTGAGCTCTGATTTACCAACACATATTGGGTTGATGATTCATATCTCCTCATGGAGACTTTACGCCTAAATGAAAATAACTGATCAAAGTGATGAGCAGATAACAGTTGAAAGTAGCAATGATAGCTAACTTCAGATCAGTAGGAAGCCAAAAGAGGCCTATGGAGAAGTGGCTAAGGTTCAACTGAGGCAGTGTGATAAATAAAACCAGATGCTGGAAAGGAGTTGGGGGTAGGGTAGTGGTGGTAGAGAGGTGGTTGAGGGTGAACTAGAATACAGAGCAAAGGCATTTAGTAGTAGAGGAATGAATCTTCAGATTAAAGGATCAATATGACACTAAAACTGTTTATGTACTTGGCAAGCTGTGATCCTGCACACCTGAGTAGCAAAATCATGTGTGGAAGAAAGAAATGCAGCTTTATGAGCTCCATGTTTAGTCTCAGCAACAACAGGTGAGACAGATAGGTACAAGATTGGCTAAATAATGCTAAACAGAGGCAGAAATATCTCCCTTAAAGTAAATAACTGACTTTCAAGCATACGTCAGATAGTCGCAGGACACGAAGACACTAGTAAGACCTAATAGGAAGCTTTCTAATCAAACCATCCAGCCCATATTCTAGGCAATGATACCTACTGCCATGTGATCACACTGTCTCCAAACATAAGGAACCAAAAGAAGAAAATCAAGATTCAGGAAAGCCTAATTCAAAGTAAAAATTTACTAAATACGATAGAAGTTTCTGCTGTCCAAAACAAAACAAAATTTTTTAAAAACCAGCATTTTTTTTTAAATAAAACAAACATGTAACTTCACCAACAGATACTTATTTTAAATGCCCAGCATGATCCAGAGCCGATTAGAATCTCAATTCCTCATTTCAGAAATATTTGAAACAAAACTAGAGAAACCAGAGAATTTCACACATTCCTTCCCTCCACCTCCATAGCACTTTTTCAAGAAATACATCTATGCCACAATCAAGGCACAAGTATCTATATCTATCGATCTAACTAGCTATATATTATAGATATTCTGAAAATTCAAGGAAAATGATGACAAAGTACAGAGCATAGATCCACCTATGCAAACTATAAAGAGAACTTCGTTTAGAACAACTTATTTCCTATTGCTTTCTCACAGCATTTGAACAAATACAAATTATTGTTTTTAAACCTAAAAAAATAAATTCAATGCTACAATGTGACACCACATTTCAAAACAATGACATATCTAAAATGTGAAAGAATTTAAAAATACAGAAGCACAAGAAGGAAAGAAATTTTTCCAGTTCCAGAAAACTGCTTCTGTAAAAATATAATATTCTGTACAAGACAGTAGTGGTTCCTAAGAGAATAAATGGCTCAGAATTTGATGAAAGTGTTCCCGCAGCGAACAATTCACTCTGCTTGCAGATTCCAGATGCTCAACATTCCTGACATCAGAACGGAAAAATTTACTGTTAGTCTAGAGAAATTTAATATCACCATTCTTGTCATATCCCTCATAGCTTCATTATTAGTACAAGTCTGGGGAAGCCATAAACCTATGTTAAATGATAAAAAAAGATGTTCTCTGAGTTCAATCATACTCATATAAGCAAACAAAATATCTAGAAGTCATATGGAAAAAGACTTGAGAGACAGAAAAACAAATATGTATTTACGTGTTTTTTGTCTTAGTTCTCCCATTTGCATTCTGTGCAGTATGGTCAGGCATCAGACCAAAACGTTTTACTATAACCTAGGGCTAATAAACACTAAAGAACATATATCGACGCCCAGAACAACACTATAAAATTTTATTATATTAATAAAATGGGATACACCAAGCTTTAAATTTTCCACTTTGTCAAAGGTAAAATAATCAGCACTATTCGGTGCCATTCATAACAGGCTGCAATTTTTCTCATTTAAAGTATGTTTTATTTCCAAAAGTACCTATAGTACACTAAAATACTAACACAACCCTGAGACAGGCAATCTCTTTCTCACACTTTCCCTCAACTGCGAATAACTTATTAAAGTATCAGGCAAGCTGAGTTTTTAAATATGCAAAACCATCTAAATAATTATAGGATTGCAGCTTGCTTGATTTATACAATTGCTTTACACAATACAAATTGCTTTATACAATTATCTTAAAGTCTATAAATTCAGGGTGAGTTAACAGGGGAACATGCATACAACTTTACCTAACTTTCATTTTTACATGCCATCTCTAAGCTTTAAATAGGTTCCAATTTGTAATTAACTGTCAATAGTCTGTAGCTTTGCACAAAGTATTCTCTAGTACCAAAATAAATATGATGGTAGTTTGATTTTTAGCAGTATTCACCCAAAATAAAAGCCATAGAAAAATGAAAATTACTTCTAAAGCTCATAAATTATGGCCTATAACTGTCCTTTCCAAAAATCGATTGCATTTACATTATATTAAAACAGTTATAGGGTTTCCTACTTGAAGTTATTGGCTATAAAAGCTAAAATGCAGTATTGACTTTATGATATTCATAGTAAGATGGGACTTATCTCAAGCATAACATGTAGTTCGACCAAAGTGGACAGTAAATCTGGATTTTACATTACATTGCAAGGTGGCAATCTAAATCTTACCTCTCATCACACTACTGTAGCCAGCATTCATTGAATTAAGTGGTAAGCAATCGACAGATCAGTAGGTGCTAACCTTGATCAGGAAGGTTATTGGTCATGGCAAGAGAAACCATGGAAGCAGAAAGTGACCTATTTGGTTGTAGAGATGATGTAATAGAGAGAGAGGTAGGCTTTTCTCGTAGAACTGTTATCATAATCAACAGAAATAAAGAATGAGTATGTAGCATCTAATTAATGCTTCCCAGTTTTGCAATGGGACAAAAGCATAAAAAACATCGAGCACATGGTTGGCTCTTAATAAGCAGTAGCTGCTATTGTCATCTTAATCATATCTTCTCAGAGGCTTGTTAGTGGAATTAAAAGGCATTTAAGTGAAAGGAAGGCTCTTAGCAGAGCTCAAGGGACAGAACAATCTTAAATGGCTTTCTTTGCAAGCATTCTCCACGAACAACCTGTTACACAATAATGCAGCCCTGAACTCCTAAAGAACCTTACGCTAACAAAAAGATGAACCCTTGCTTCAATAGGGAAAGACATTGTAGGTTAGAGAGTTTGCAACTAATAATAACTAACACATGAATTTTAGAAAAATAATCTATAAACATAATCTAAGCTGTAAATGGTTTTTTTTGGGTTTTTGTTGTTTTTTTTTTTTAGCTAAAAATAACAAACTGGTGGTTCACTACTGATTACCAAGCTAAATGCCTCCCAGCCTTTCAATCTACACTCAGGTATTCTCTAAACAGGTGACATTTTTTTAGCAACCGAATTCATAACTATTGGGATTAAATCCTTCCCACCCAAAAGAACAAAGGAGCAGCCAGCAAAACTTCCTGAAACATAATTAAATACCCAGAAACAGATTGGGGATGCACAAAGAACTGAATACAAGATAAGGGTGGCATTTCAAATCAGTTACGCGGTGAGGAATTATTCTACCAAGAGCAGTAACTGCTGGTTCACCATTTCAGAAACAAGTGAAATCAAATAAACTAGATCCCCACATAATGAGGCAAATCCCAATAATCTCATTACATCCAAATCACGTTATGAAAATTTGGTCTAAGAGACATTCGCTAGAGTAAAAATTCCTTCAAGATACTTAAGGAGGTGACTTTTCTACAACCCCTAAATTTGTTAAGAAGAAACAAAGCAACAGAGTGAAACTCCATCTCAAAAAGAAAAATAAATAAATAAATACACAATTTCACAGAGCTGAGAAAATTCAACTATAAGCGATGCTGGTGATGAATTAGTTTCTGAAAAACCTTTAGATAGTCCGTGCCTTATCTTAAAACATGTTCACTGGAGCTCCCTGAGCAATATTTTTTAAATCTAGGTTAATCGAGTTCTGCACTATATTGGAAAGAGAAGTTTAATATTTAATATGGGTGCTGGCAAATAAAATATTTTAAAGTTTTTAATCAATATTTTCAATAGTGCTACGCTAGCTGTTTAATTCCATCTTAACAGAATGAAATCATCTAGATTTGATCTCCATTTTTACAGGAACTGCTTACCATCCATCCCTAAAGTTATCTTCTAAGAGGAAAAATAGTCATGTTGTTTGAATGACAAAAAAGTTCATATTCACAAACAGAAAAGACTATTTTAATATTGAACAATTCTACATCAACAGGAATCTGAACTCTACCAAGACCTTAATATATTTGGTCACTCAGGCCATCACAAATCTTTTAAGGACCGAACCCTAAGATTTGTGCTAGGATTTAAAAACAAAACAAAAAAAAAGTGGCTGGGCACAGTGGCTCAGGCTTATAAATCCCAGCATTTTGGGAGGCTGAAGCAGGAGGACCACTTGAGCTCAGGAGTTTGAGACCAGCCTGGGTAATATGGTGAGACTCTATCTCTACGAAAATAAGAAATCAGCCAGGTGTAGCGGCCTGTGCCTGTAGTCCCAGCTGAGGCAGGAGGATCACTTTAGCCCAGGAGTCGAGGCTGCAGCGAGCCCTGATTGCGCCAATGCACTCCAGCCAGAGTGACAGAGTGAGACTCTGTCTCAAAAAATTAAAAATTAAAAAACTGAACAATAAAAAATAAAAAAGCAAAACTTTTCTGTGGCAATGAATATTACAATTTTTAAAACCTAGTGATTCGGCTAATTTTAGGCAGTATTACATACACATAAGCATACTGGGGATCTGGGCTATAAAAATAGCCTCTCAAGTTCAAAACCAGCCCGGCCCATGTGGCGAAACCCCATCTCTAATAAAATTACAAAAATTAGCCGGATGTGGTGGTGGCCACCTGTAATCCCAGCTACTTGGAAGGCTAAAGCAGGAGAATCGCTTGAACCTGGGAGGGGGAGACTGCAGTGAGCCGGGATCGCACCACTGCACTCCAGCATAGGCAACAGAGCAAGCCTCTGTCTCTGTCTCAAAAAACAAAAAACCAAAAAAAAAAAAAATAGCCTCCCAATATAACTAATCAAACTTATTAATATTTTATAAGACCACTGAAAAATACTCTCTTAAATTTAAGAGTCACTTGTTAGAGAATTTTCTCCTGAGCAAGAAACTGCTAGGAAGCGAGGATGGGCATTTTCCATACTGATCACTGAGCTCCAATCTTCTGAGGAAACAGTGCAAGAGATCAGATTAATTCTTGTTTCTTAAGGTGCGGCCTGCCAAACAATACGGGGTCCCAATAATCTTCCAAGTGGTCCACAAGCTGCTTCAGTAAGATTTTGTTCACCAATGCTCAAATTTGCAACATGATTATAATTTTTGCAGAAATCTCATTCCATCACTGTTCCATAAGGCTATACAAGTACTGTAGAGATTATGTTTGTCAGAGTTCTTCTAATTAACTTCCACTGTCATTTGCTTATTGCCATTTGTGTTTGGAGAATTACTGCTTTACATAATTACAATTATATTGAGCCATATATCCTACTGAGTAAAACGGATCAAAGACAGAATTAGTTCACAGTAGTAATTAAAAATAGTAAGGCAAACATAGAGGCTCCCAGTCTTCTGAATATTTCTAATCTGAGTCTCAAGTGTTATAAGGCTACAAAAGAAAGTAAATATAAGGCTATTTACTTACAAACTGAAATGTATAATATTAGGCTTCATTTCAACATCTCTTCCCACCTAACACACGCCCACTCTATTAATGTCATCGGTCTTTATCTTGGATGCCATAAATGTCATTGCAAAAATGCACGATTTTGGCCAGGTGCTGTGGCTCACGCCTGTAATCCCAGCAATTTGGGAGGCCGAGGCAGGAGGATCACTTGAGGTGAGGAGTTTGAGACCAGCCTGTCCAACATGGTGAAACCCCATCTCTACTACAAATACAAAAATTAGCTGGGTATGGTGGTGCATGCCTGTAATCCTAGCTACTCAGGAGGCTGAGGTGCAAGAATCACTTGAACCCAGGAGGTGGAGGTTGCAGTGAGCCAAGATCATGCCACTGCACTCCAGCCTGGACTACAGAGTGAAACTCCATCCCAAAAAGAAAAATAAATAAATAAATACACAATTTCACAGAGCTGAGAAAATTCAACTGTAAGCGATGCTGGTGATGAATTAGTTTCTGAAAACCCTTACCCGGTTAACATCTAAGGAAGAAAAAACGAACCTGCTTGACAACATATTACACTTCAAAAGAGAACACTGTGAATATCAAAGTTAAAAAAAAAAACCTAGAGACACTGAAGACTTCAAATTTTTTTGTTAAAATGCTCTTTTCATTGACTTTCTGGAAGTAAAACAAAGTGCTGTACAAAATGTTGCGAGCAATATTACACCAACAAAGAAAAATTCAGCAGAATCCATTCTACGTTCTACAAATTAGCACAAAGCTAAAATTATAACCTAATATGTCCTTTATTAAATTAAAAACACGATAATTTGTTTCCCTTTTCTGGATAAAGTTCTGATCATTTTTCCTACCATTCAATATGCTCTTTCCATCCCCTGTTTAACATAGATTAATTTTATATGGCCCTTTTCTGCTATTCCATTACTGTAAGATAACAAAAGCATCAATGGAGAAAGTTAACAGGATTCCAACCTTAAAACACAGTGTGAATCTACCTGTGTTAGGAGAAGTTAAACTAAAAATGCATTTAGGTAACCAAAAAATAAAGTACCAAAACATGACCATAAGAATTAGATTTTGTTTATCAAAAAAATTAAAATAAAAATTTTTTAATTCTAAATTTAAAAATTGTGAAAGCCAATTTCCCCATCCCCAGTGCTCTGTCAGTTAAGAAATTCTGTCAAACAGTGGTATAAAGCCATCAAAGTTCTCTAGTAACTTTTAAATAAAGAACACTGACCTATTCTGCAAATAAACACAAACTAGTGCTTTCAAGGATAAAAACTGGTAGTCACTAAACGCAGAGATGAAGAACTACATACAGTGCTGGGACAATGGGATTTCCACATACAGAAGAATGAAGTTCAGCCCTTACCTCACACCACATACAAAAATTAGCTCAAAATGGATCACTGACCTAATATTTGAACTAAGATCATAAAACTCTTACAAGAAAACATAGGAGTAAATCTTCATTACCTTGTAGTTGATAATGGATTCTTAGATATGTAACCAAAAACATAAGCAACATAAGAAAAAATTGATAAACTGAACATCAAAATTAAAAACATTTGTCCATCAAAGGACATTATCAAAAAAGTGAAAAGACAACCTACAATGCAGGAGAAAATATTTGCAGATCATAAATGTGGTAAGTGTTTAATATCCAGAACATAGAGAGAACAGGGAAACTCAACAAAGACAATCCAATTAAAAAATGGATAAAAAACTTGAGTAAACATTTCTCTAAAGACGACAAATGGCTAAAAAGTACATGTAAAACTGCACAATGTCATTAGTCATTAGGGAAATGCAAATCAAAATCACAATGAAATATCACTCCACACTGTCCTACAATGGCTATAATCAAAAATTACAGGAAATAACAAATGCTGATGAGGATGTGGAGAAATTGGAACCCTCACATATTGCTGGTAGAAATGTAAAATGTTTCAGCATCCATGGAAAATAGGTTGGTGGTTCCTTAAAAAGCTAAACACAGAATTACCACATGACCAGGAAACTACACTCACAGAGATATACTTATTTTTGTGACAACGAATATTACATTTTTTAAACCTAGTGACTTGGCTAATTGTGGGCAATATTATATACACATAACCATCTAAATCAAGGACTCAAAGAGATACCTGTATCGCAATGTTCATTGTAGCATTACACACAATAGCCAAAATATGGAAATATCTCAAGTGTCCACCAACTGATAAATGGATAAGCCAAATGCAGTATATACATACAATGGAATATTATCCACCAGAAAAAGAAATTAATTTCTGATACATGCTACAACACAGATGAACCTTGAAAACATTATGCTAAGTAAAATAAGTCAGTGAAGACAAAGACAACCTACTCTATGATTCCACTTATATGAAATATCTAAAATAGACAAATTCTAGAGACAGAAAGTAGAATGGTGATTGACAAGGGTTGGAGGGAGAGGAACAGGTAAAGTTACCCTTTTTTTTTTTTTTTTTTTTTTTTGAGCCTCACTCTGTCACCCAGGATGGAGTGCAGTGGTGCAATCTTGGCTCACTGCAACCTCCACCTCCCAGGTTCAAGCTATTCTCATGACTCAGCTTCCCAAGTAGCTGGGATTACAGGCGCGTGCCACCATGCCTAGCTAATTTTTGTATTTTTGGTAGAGACGGGGTTTCACCATGTTGCCCAGGCTGGTCTCGAACTCTTGATCTCAGGTGATCCACCCACCTTGGCCTCCCAAAGTGCTGGGATTACAGGAGTGACCCACCGCACCCAGCCAGGTCAAGTTACTCTTAATGAGAACTGAGTTTCTGTATGGGATGAAAAGAATGTTTAGGAAGCAGATAGTGGTGATGATCATAAAACATTTTGAATGCAATTAATTACACTGAATTTTACACTTAAAAATGGTAAAAATGGCACATTTTATATCATACATATTTTATCTCAATAAGAAAACCTTAAAAATGAAAAAATAAACTACATAGACATCATTAAACATTGCACTCCTTACAGCAAAAACAGAATTCACACTATTGCCATAAAGATTCTAAAGTGAGCAACGAAATGAAACACAAATATTATGCACTGATAAAGATTATTGATAAAATTCCTATATGAAAGGACTTTTTTTTAACAGTGAAGGCATGCAATGTAGTAAACGAATCACTATTATGTATGCTTGCTAGCGATATTTTACCTTACCATTAAAGGAAGCTACAGATATGACAAACATTGAGACATACTCTCTGCACGCAGGAAAGACATTGTAAGAAAAGAGTACTCAGTGATTTTGCTTTTGTTTATCACTGAAAACCCCATAATACCTGGAGAGGACTTTTTCACTTAGTTCTAAATATTTTGTGAGTAGTGACAAGGACAACAGTAAGTGTACTGATTCACCGTTAGAGAACACAAGCTCTGTGTACAAGGAAGTGCATTACTCCCAAAAAGAAGGTATTCCCAAATGCCAGTTCATACACCACTTGTTGTTCATAGAGAAAAGCTTGCAGTCAACTATGTGCATAACAATCTTTTTTTAAATTTAATTTTTATTTTCAGTTCCAGGATACATGTGTAGGATGTGCAGGTTTGTTACATACATGTAAATGTGTGCCATGGTGGTTTGCTGCACCTATCAACCCATCACCTAGGTATTAAGCCCAGCATGTAGCTATTTTTCCTGATGCTCTCCCTTCTCCCATCCCCTACCCCTGACAGGCTCCCATGTGTGTTGTTCCCCTCCCTGTGTCCATGCATTCTCATTGTTCAGCTCCCACTTACAAGACAGAACAAGTAGTGTTTGGTTTTCTGTTCCTGTGCAAGTTTGCTGAGGCTTCCAGCTCCAACCATGTCCCTACAAAGGACATGGTTGATCTTGTTCTTTTTTATGGCTGCACAGTATTCCATGGTGTATATGGACCACATTTGCTTTATTCAGTCTATCATTGATGGACATTTGGGTTGATTCCATGTCTTTGCTATTGTGAATAATGCTGAACATAATGCTATTCATAATGTCACAGTGAAGATATGCATGCATGTATCTTTGTAACAGAATGATTTATATTCCCCTGGGTATACACCCAGTAATGGGATTAGTGGGTCAAATGGTATTTCTGTTTCCAGATCTTTGAGGAATCACCACACTGTCTTCCGCAATGGTTGAACTAATTTACACTCTCACCAACAGCATAAAAGCATTTTTATTTCTCTACAGCCTCACCAGCATCTGTTGTTTCTTGACTTTTTAATAAGTGCCATTCTGACCGAACTACACGCCCAACAATCTTAATTTACTCCAAAAGACAACTGAAAAGTATGAATATGAGCAAGCCAAATCAGCCAATTATACTTCCTAAGCAAACTGATCTATAGTGTAAACAACTTGAACACTGGCCAAACATTTTTAAAAGAACTAAGCAGCACTTCTTGGTCGGGCACGGTGGTTCATATCTGTAATCCCAGCACTTTGGGAGGCCAAGGTGGGCGAATCACCTGAGGTCAGGAGTTCAAGACCAGCCTGGCCAACATGGTGAAACCCCGTCTCTACTAAAAATACAAAAATTAGCCAGGTGTGGTAGCGCATGCCTGTAGTCCCAGCTACTCAGGAGGTAGAGACATGAGAATCACTTGAACCCAAGAGGCAGAGGCTGCAGTGAGCCGAGATCACACCACTGCACTCCAGCCTGCACGACGGAGTGTGACTCCATCTCAAAAAAAAAAAAAAAAAAAAAGAAAGAAAGAAAGAAAAGAAAAAGAACTAAGCAGTTGCTTCTTATAAAAAATAAAAATTATCATTGAAATTAAAAACTTAACCCCAGCATGTAAAGGAGATCAATAAAGCTCAAAAAAGAATTAACCAAACAGAAGATAGGTGAGAATTACTCAAAGGGCTGATGGAAAGACCAAAAAAGACCGAAATAAATAAGGGGGATAAGAAAGATAAGGGATAGAAGAAATGTCTTACGCATATTTAACTGGCACACTAGAATGATAGGAGAGAGGAAGAATGAAGTACAGATAACATTTTAAAAGATTAACAGCTGAAAATTTTCCAGAATTCACAAAATACACGGATATATAAGCATTCAAAAGGTCAAATGAATTCTGGATAAGGCATAGAAAGTGAAATTCCACCTAGACACAGAATAGTGAAAGTGCAGACATCTAAGAAAAAAAGAAAATAATAAAAACAGCCAGAGAAAGAAGCCAGATTACTTCCAAAGAGAGAGCCTGACAACTGACTTTTAAATAGCCACTTTGAATATATAATTTCATTGCTTCTTGTTTTCAGCACACTGAGGAAAAAATAATAACTGCTAACCTAGCGTTATGTGCTTGGTAAAAACTACTTCCAAGAATGAGCGCAAATAAAAACATTTTCAGCAATGACAGAGACAGTTTGATAGCAGTAGACCTTCAAAATAGGAAATTCTAAAGATTTTTACTGTAAGCAGATGGAAAAACCATGGTGGATGAAAATGCTGAGTTGTCAGTTGGAGGTAAACAAAGAAAATGGTAATATGTGAGGAACTCTAAATGAATACTGATAATATAAAACTGTGACAATGGGCCGGGCGCGGTGGCTTACGCCTATAATCCCAGCACTTTGGGAGGCCGAGGCGGGCAGATCACGAGGTCAGGAGATCGAGACCATCCTTGCTAACACGGTGAAATGCGTCTCTACTAAAACTACAAAAATTAGCCGGGCATAGTGGTGGGCGCCTGTAGTCCCAGCTACTCGGGAGGCTGAGGCAGGAGAATGGCATGAACCCGGGAGGCAGAGTGTGCAGTGAGCCGAGATTGAGCCACTGTACTCCAGCCTGGGCGACAGAGCAAGACTCCGTGTCCAAAAAAAAAAAAAACTGTGACAATGATGTCTTCAAGGTCTGGGTTTTTTTATTTAAAATAGAGAATGAAAATACATGACACAGTAGCATGTAAGTTGGCACCTATGAAGTAGAAGTCTTTTAAGGTCCTTAGCTTGTCCATGGTGACAATAAAGGCAGAGATTAATGTTGAAATTTTGCAATAAAGGATTCAAGTAATATTGAAGGAAACTACCAAAAGAACAGAAAGAGAATTTATAACATCAGCAAAGTTAGAGGGGAAAAACGAAAATGACAGAGATATTCTAATCAATCCAAAGAAGATAAAAGTAACAGAAAAAAAGGAAGAATAGGACAAAGAGAAAGCACAAAATGGGATGGTAGATTTTAAGTTTTAAAAGTCAGTCATTATGTTAACTGTATTGAAAATCCTCTAGTTGAAAGCAAAGATTGGTGCAACCCCGAAAAGCTTCAATTACAAGCAATTCACAAGAGCTCTATCAATACATCAGGAACACAGGAAAGCCAAAAGTAAAAGGATAGAAAAAGATAAGCCACTCAGTGCTAACAGAAAAAAAAAGTATACACTTCAATATAAAATTTTTTAAAGGCTTAATTTACCAACAAAATAACATATTTAAATATACAAAAGAAAGCCAGGCGCAGTGGCTCACGCCTGTAATCCCAGCACTTTGGGAAGCTGAGGCAGGCAGATCACTTGAGGTCAGAAGTTCAAGACCATTCTGGCCAACATGGTGAAACCCCATCTCTACAAAAAAAATACAAGAAGTTAGCTGGCATGATGGTGCATGCCTGTAGTCCCAGCTACTCCAGAGGCTGAGGCAGGAGAATTGCTTGAACCCAGGAGGTGGAGGTTGCAGCGAGCCAAGATTGCGCCACTGCACTCCAGCCTGGGCGACAAAGAGAGACTCTGTCTCAAATAAATAAATAAACTGAACAAAAACTGATAGAACTACAAGATAAATCCATAATCGCTGAGGGAGATTTTTAAAACTACTTATCTTGGTAACTGAAAGAATAAGCAACAACAACAAAAAATCAATTAGAATACAGAATATTTGAATGACTTAATTAATAAGCTTGACCTAATAGACACATATGGAAAACTACACTCAATAATTACAGAATATACCTATTGTTAAACACATTCAGAATACTTATTGAAATTAACCATATGTCTAGCCATAAGTCTAAACAAATTTCAAAGGACTAAAATGGTGCAAATTCAGCTTTCTGACCACAAAGCAATTAAGTTAAAAAACCAGTAACAAAAACAAAAACTGAAAAAACCTCTTATGCAAATTTTTTATTCTAAATAATCAATTACAAAAATTCTAAAGCAAAGGAAACACTTAATAAAATTAGAAAATAGTTTTAAATTATACCACAAATAAAGCCAATAAAACTTAGTGAGAAATAGTCTTAAATGTGAACATTAGGAAAAGGGAAAGATTAAATATTCATAAACAAAATATTTCTAGAAATTAGAAAAAGAACAGTAAAAACTAATGAAATAAAAACAAATGTACAATACAGAAAATAAAGCCATAAGTTTTACATCTAAAAAGACTAATAGAATTGACAAAACTCTCACAAAATTAAGAGGAGAGAGGAAGAGAGTGCAAAAATTACCAATATCAGGACCAAAAAAAAAAAAAGCATCAATATAGAAACTACAGGTATGAAGTAATAATAATATGAATAATTTTTCCCAAAAAATTTGAAAATTCTGATAAAATAGACAGTCTTAGAAAACTGTAATTCACCAAAATTGACTCAAGAAGAAACAGAAAGCTAGAATATTCTTTTAACTTTTAAAATGAATGAATTAGTTACCAAAAATCATATCAAAAAGAAAATTCCCAGGTACAGCTGACCTAAGTTAATTTCAATCTTTCACAAACTCTTCCACAGAAGGGGAAAGGCTCCTCCCAATACACTACACGAGACCAGCATGACTTTGTGAAATTTGGGAAAGAATGAAAAAGTGAAATTACAACTGAACTCACTCATCAACACAGATCTCAAATTCTAAACAAAATACAAGCAAACCAAATCCAAAAATATATAAAAAGGACAGTAAATTATGACCAAATTGGGTTTATCCCTAGAATGCAAGTTGGTTTAACATTCAAAAATCAATGTAAGGCCAGGCACAATAGCTCACACCTGTAATCCCAACACTTTGGGAGGCCAGTGGTGGAATGATTACTTGAGCCCAGAAGTTTGAGACCAGCCTGGGCAACACAGGAAGACCTTGTCTCTACAAAAAAAAAAAAAAAAATTAGCCAGGCATGGTGGCATGCGCCTATAATCCCAGCTACTTGAGATACTGAGGCAGGAGCATCCTAGGAGTTTGAGGCTGCAATGAGCTACAATTGCACCACTGCACTCCAGCCTGGGTGACAGAGTGAGACCCTGTCTCTTAAAACACACACACGCGTGCGCGCGCACACACACACACACACACACACATTCATTGGTAATGTAAGATGGATTGGATTGCTTTTCTCTTCTCTTAAAGAAAATAGTACACATGAAGAGGCAAGCAAAGAGTAGACAGCCAAAAATATAGAAGAAAAAGCTTTATGGAGGTGTGTCAGGGAGTTAATTTTTTTGAAATTATACTTTTCTCCTGGATTCTATAATACTTGTTATATGTAGCCACTTTTGAAAATTTACAATGTGTTTTCATTTTTTTTCATTCTAAATAAATATTCACTTTCAAACTAAAAACTGCTTATGGTGTAATTCCATTTATAAAGTTCAACCAGCAAAATTAAACCATATTGCCTATGAATGCTTATATAAATCATAAACTCTGCCTTACGCGGAGTGTGAGGTAGGAGTCGTTAAGGGGGTTGGGAAGACTGTGACTGAGAAGAGATACACAGGCTGCCTTCAAGGTGTGGGAATTTTTGACCTAGGTGGATGTTGGTCACATGGATATGACCAGGTCACATGGATGCTGGCTTATAACCACTTTTAAAACGCTACTTATAAAGATTTTTTATATGCATTTCTGTACCTATATTATATTTCACATTATATGGTGCTTGTATAAATCATAATGAAATTACGAAACTGAAACTAATATAGGTATTATGCAGGAAAGGACTGACTCCATAAGATTAAAAACTATAAAGATACTATGGCACTATCCCGGGAATAAAAATAAAATCAACTCTCTAGCTAATAAAAGTTGTTTCCCATGGGTTAACAATTCCGATCCTGCTATACTGGTACACATACACTGGGACTGAACAATTAAGTAAATCTGTGGTGGATGGTAGTAGCAGGTTTTCCACTGTTGGAGAGGGAAGAGGCTACAATGATCTATTTGCCAATGATTAGAGTTGAAAACATCAATGAGAACTCATATTTAGTTTAGTATAGTTACAGATGATTACACATAGAAATGTTCATATATGCTTATGTGTGTGTACGCATGGGTTAACCTACACACATACATTTCTTTGCTCGTCAGCTGAAAGAGCCTTAAAGAAACAACACTCCGGCCGGGCGCGGTGGCTCACGCCTGTAATCCCAACATTTTGGGAGGCTGAGGCAGGCGGATCACAAGGTCAGGAGATCGAGACCATCCTGACTAACACGGTGAAACCCCGTTTCTACTAAAACAAATACAAAAAATTAGCCAGGCGTGGTGACGGGCACGTGTAGTCCCAGCTACTCGGGAGGCTAAGGCAGGAGAATGGCATGAACTTGGGAGATGGAGCTTGCAATAAGCCGAGATAGCGCCACTGCACTCCAGCCTGGGTGACAGAGCAAGACTCTGTCTCAAAAAAAAAAAGAAACAATACTCCAAGGCTGAGTGCGGTGCCTCATGCCTGTAATCCCAGCACTTTGGGAGGCTGAGGCAGGAGCATCACTTGAGCTCAGGAGTTTGAGACCAGCCTGGGCAACACAGGGTAACCCCATCTCTACCAAGAAGAAAAGAATTGAAAAGAAAAAAGAAAGGAAAGGAGAGGGAGAGGGAAAGAAGAGAGAAGACAGAGGAGAGAGGAGAGAGGAGAGAGAAGGGAGGAGGGAGGAGGGATGAGAGAGGAGGGAGGAGAGAAAAGAAACGAAACGAAACCAAAGGAAAAAGAAACAACACTCCAGTAGCGATGAGCAAACCTATTGCCCAGATCTTGGTTTCTAAGCCCATTCCCCAACGAAAGGAAGGAGAGCTCCTTAGAGAAATGTCTACTTCTAGGACTGAGGCAGGAAATATACAAGATGAGCCAAGAATATTTGTAGTATCAAAAGTAAGGAAGTGATAAAAACAAATGAGCGCACGTTGATGGGGGTTATCAAAGAAGCCACCTCAAAGAGCTCCCAAGGGCCAAAGCTGGAACAATTTGAGCAACAAAATAAAGTAGTCATGGCTTATAACCCAAATTACAAAATAAGTATCCATGACTCCCTATTGATCTGAATGATTGAATAAATTAATAAATGGGAGAGAAAAGACAAAGAATTCCAAATAATCTAGATAGCCCCTTTACCCTAAAGGAGGAGAAATGGCACATGCTACTCTAAGTGTGGGCTGCACAGAGAGACTTTTTCCAAAGATTACAGTATGGAAAGGGTGAAAAAAAGAGAAATCTTACAGTGGAGAAACCTGACAAACAGTACATTAGGCAGGTCACCAACATTAATGTCAACAGTTATAAATCGAGTTGATAGAATGTACCCTCACTGTGATATGACGACAATGGCCCTTCACCACTGTGACCTGACCCCACAAACACATAACCCCAATCTTTTCACAAGAAAAATATCAGACAAATTCCAGGAGAGGGGAATCCTTACACTATACGTGACCAGAACTCCTCAAAACTCTCAAGGTCGTCAAAATCAACGACCGTCTTTTGGGTTTTGTTGTTTTTTGTTTTGTTTTGTTGTTTTGTTTTTTTTCGAGACAGGGTCTCACTCCATCATCCAGGCTAAAGTGCAGTGGTGCGATCACTGCTCACTGCAGCCTGGACCTCCCAGGCTCAGGTGATCCTCCCACTCCAGCCTTCCAGGCAGCTGGAACTACAGGCACATGCCACCATGGCCCAGCTAATTTTTTGTATTTTTAGTAGAGATATGGTTTCACCAGGTTGCCCAGACTGGTCTCAAACTTCTGGGCTCAAGAGATCTACCTGCCTCAGCCTCCCAAAGTGCTGGGATTAAGGTGTCAGCCACTGTGCCTGATTTCTAAAGTCTTAGAAACCATTATGGCCAAGAGAAGTTTAATGAGAGTTGACAACTAAACGTAATATGGTATTACAAATGAGATCCTGGAACAAAAAAAAAAAAAATGACATTAACGGAAAATGAAGGAAATCTGAATAAAGTATACATTTTAGTTAATAATCATGTATCAATATCGTTTCTCCAATTAAAATGAATTTACCATACTAATGTAAGATGCTAATAACAGGGGAAACTAAGGCAAGGCATATTGAAACTCTCTGTACTGTCTTCATAGTTTTTCTGTAATTCTAAAATTGCTCTAAAAAATAATCTATTAAAAAAATTTAATATAATCAACAGATCATTACAGCCAAGGAAGAGAGCACAGAACATACCTGTAATGCTGAATTATGATAGAGGGGATATTAAAAATATACATAGAAAGAACAGACTATTGAATAAGTGATCTGGGGATTACTTGGTGGGCCACATGAAAAAATAAAATCAGGTGAGATTAGACTCTACTGCCACGCTCCACATACAGATTGCAGTTGGATTACAATTTTAAATGTGTAAAAACAAATCTTTAAAATAACTACTAAAAATCTTAGAGAATATCTTCATAATCCTGGCATAGGAAAGTCCTTCTTAAGCAGAAGAAAAGTAGCATGCAAATCAATACAGAAAAGATTGATTTGACTACAAAAAAGTTTTCAACTATTATAGAAGAAATGTTATTATTTAAGGAATAAAAAGGACAAATGATTGACCAGAAGAAATGGTGTTCAACCTATAATGGCTCAAAGGATTAGTATACAAAATATAAATACATTCTGCACGTAAATTAGAAAATGATAAACCAGTACAAACAATGGGGAAGAGATGTGAATAGATGAATCATAGAGGAATGGCAATGAAACAAATGAAAATACGCTAGCTATCAGTAGTAATGCACATTTCACACTTAAGAGTTCATGTTTTTCCCAACAGATTGGTAAAACTTACAAAGATGGACAATATTTAATATTGCCAAGAATGTAGGGGAAAGGATCTTTAATACACTGACCGTAGATTATTTGGTGGTTTAACCACTCTGGAGGACAATTTGACATCATTAAATGTGTATATCTTCCCTTCCAAAAAATTTACAAAAGGAGCAAAACCAGGCTTTCATTAACAGCAATATGGTTCACTAAATAGCGATATGATGGAAAAGTATGCATTAGTTTAAAAGAATGAGATAAATATATAGATGTATAGAGAGATTATAGATAAACATGTGTAAACACACAAACACTTTTCTATATTTAACATGGAAATATCTCTCCAAGAATATAGTTTGGTGTAGAAAAAAAGTTGAAGAATAATAAATAGGGCATAACAAAATCTGTGACTAAAAAGAAAAGGAAAAGAGATTCAAGAACCGTGTATTTATGACATATACATGCAAGTACTGAATGAACAGGAAACTCTTATAGGCTACTTATCAAACGGAGAAAAAAAAAATGAGATCGGGGAAAGCGGCATGTTTTTATGTATTACTTGTATAATAAGATTTTTTTTTTCTTAGTGAAATAAGCAAGAAGGGAAAGAAGAAGTAGTAAAAGTTTTACACAAAATGTATTTTCCCAAATGAGCAATCCACGTATCTAGGCTGCTGTTAGTCGGGTGCCTTGCTCCTGTGGCACCAGGGTCTGAGTCTAACTCTGTTCCCCTGGAAACCTGATAACAGGATGACATCAGCCATACTGCTAAGCAACGCTGCTTAGGGGAAAAATGACCCCTGACTGGCCAGTTGCAAACATCTGATGCATACGCCGTACTTTGCGGCTTCTGTAAATGCAGAGACTCTTGTCTTCTGTGCTTCGCTCAAACCTTGTGGGGAGATAAGGTCAAAAAACATCATAAAGCAAGGTGTCATTCAGATTGGCACTTTAGATTTGCACTAAGCGAGCTCGCTGTGTGTGGAAAAGCCCTTTTTAAATTCTTGATACCCTATGCTATTTTTCATGACTGACACCTAAACTGCCTTATAAACT
Source organism: Macaca nemestrina (assembly GCF_043159975.1). Taxonomy (NCBI): domain Eukaryota; kingdom Metazoa; phylum Chordata; class Mammalia; order Primates; family Cercopithecidae; genus Macaca; species Macaca nemestrina. Next base: position 115,840,525 of record NC_092133.1, on the reverse strand, counting down.
ATAAATACTCCATTTTAATCCTCCTTCAAGTAATATGTAAGCAACAATATTTTGCATTCAATTAAACTAAGGCATTTGGGGTGAACAGCAAGGTTTAAAACATATTCATTACACAACTGTAGTAAATTTATGGTTCACATAAATTTTATCCATAATTTCCCAAAGCACTATGGAAAGTTAAATCATTCATTTTTATAAAGTAGAACACAATGTGGGACTATATAAAACCTAAAAAGAAGAAAAAAATTTCCAAAGGGTCTGACTTCCAAGTTAAGGTCTTGAGAAAGAAAAGCTTTACGTAATTTAACAATCAAATTTCTTGCTGATAAAAACAAATCCTCAGTGTAAATCACAATGGAAAAAACAATCATTCTTGATAGATAAAGATGAGACAAAACAAAAAAAAAGATGGGACAAAACTTGCCAACATATAACTATGGATATGCCCGAAATGGTAAAGAATTACATTTGCAAATAGTGCAAATGAAAATGCCAGTGTAACATAATACAAGATAAAACTGAATTTGCATTTGGGCGTTTTTGAGATTATAGCACTAGTCGTTGTAATTGTCCCACCTGAGACAGTCATCTCCGCTGGTTAGAGAGCTGTATCAACCAAATTCAGGATAGCCCCATATAAAACAGAGAACATTCCTTTTCGTCATACTGTGTTATCACTTCTTTCAAGGGGCTTTAAAAATGCATGACATAGGCCCCCAACCCCATTTACATTTTGTTTTAGTAGTTCTTAGAGGCATCCAGGATTCTACACTTTGAAAAAGTGCTGATTCTGGTCCAGAATAGGACCTCAAAGAGGCATCTACCACCACACTTCTACTTCCCTGAATCAGATCAGAAGGGGAGGATTTTATGTACACATGCGTCCATGTGAGTTTTTTTTCCTTTCTTAGAAACACCTACTCTAGGTATCTCAAAGTCTTATAACTGATAATAACATGAAATGTTTGTTAGTTTTAACTGAATCCCTTAACGATATATATCAATTTCAGGATAGTTTTACCTCTGGTGACAGAGAGAAAACAGAGAATTGGGGTAAGGATAATGGTTTAATTCTTAAAGAAAAAAAGAGAAAAATCAGAATCAAGTGTGGCAAACAGTTCCTACATGTTATACAACTGAGTGAAGGATAATATGGGTATCACAGTATTTGCCATACTTTTCTGTAAGTTTCAAATGCTTAATTTTTTAAATTAAATGCACAGAATTATTCTAAAAGCAAGACAGAACAAGAGCATCAGCACACGCCATCACTACCTGGAGAAAGAGGCAGGGAGCCCATGTCCTCCAGTAACTTTTACCTAGGAGGGCATCCCTGAGTTGATCTCATGCCCCTAGAGTTGGTGACAGAGAAACAAGTATGACCTGCCTGAATGCTTAAAGCAATGTTGTATTTCACTGTGAACAAGATTTAAGCAAAGATGGAATAAGAACTGCCCCTCTTGGGGTCACATACCGGTGTCACTCCCAGATCCTGTTGACAAAGCTGGCATGATGCAAGGTGTAGGAACAGGTCAGCCGACCGCTCTCCAGACACCCTGCCCTCAGACAGCCACAGGGAATTCCAATTCAACAGCCTGCAGCCACGTTGTCTACCAAGATCTGTATATTTTGTAAGCCGTTTCTAGAAAGGAAAGAAACATTTATCTTTTTAAAAAAGGGACTGTCACCAAATCACAACATTCTGTAACTAATTCAAAATTCTCATCCCAATCACTATTGGAGACATCACAACTCTTCGGAATTTTTTCTACAGACCACATGCAAACACGAACTGTGAGAGTTTCTGGTCTTGATGAGCAACTTCTGATTGGAAGCGTGAATATTCTGAATGTGTGTGTTGAGGCTTCCTTAAAGATTTTTACATTTGGGTTGTGGAATGCTGACTGGATACATGGATAATTTTAAGAAGCTTCTATAAATCAATGCCATTCTCAACTTCATTCCCTGTGTTACCATAATTCTCAGCTATATTTCTAAACGTAGAACAGAGACTATATAAATTGTCAGAAACTTATAATTAACTTTTTTTTTTTTTTTTTGATACGGAATCTTACTCTGTCACCCAGGCCGGAGTGCAGTGGTGCAACTCGGCTCACTGCAACCTCTGCCTCCTGAGTTCAAGCAATTCTCCTGCCCCAGCCTCCTGAGGAGCTGGGATTACAGATGCCTGCCACTAAGCCTGGCTAATTTTATTTTTTTATTTTTTTATTTTTTTAAATAGAGACGGGGGTTTCACCATGTTGGGCAGGCTGGTCTTGAACTCCTGACCTCAAGTCATCCGCCTGCCTCAGTCTCTCAAAGCGCTGGGATTACAGGTGTGAGTCACCGCACCCAGCCTAATTGTATTTTTTTAAATAGCTCATCCTAATATGACAAATGCATGGTTCTCTAACTGAAGTCTGCAACTAACCTTGAAGGAATATTTACTAGAATGGAAGCAAGATGTTATTATAGATTTACAGAAATGTTAGTAATCCAAAGTAAATCTAACAATCCAAGCTAGCATACACAAGTAAATTCCTTTAGTAAAAACTAACCCTTGCTGTATCTGGAAAAATATTAACTTTTTCAGTAACTGTCTTAACTAGTGTTTATCCTCAGATGAGCGGTAAAGGCAGTATAGCATATTAGTTAAGAACAAGGGATCTAGAGTTTGACCTAATCTTTGATGCTGCTAGTTCTGTGATCTTCAGCAAGGAATTTCATCTTCTTAAGCCTTAACTTCCTTATACGCAAACAGAGACATGAGTAAATTAGAAGTGTTCGGTAATTAAATATACTCATGTAATGCAGTGTCTGACACACGGTAAATAAACAAGAAACACTGGTTGTTGGGGTTTTCTTAATTCAGGTAATGAGATTATAAAACGAAAACATAAAAGAAAGTAGCAAGATTAAAATGTACATTGGCCTAACACCTAGAGGGAGGCCATCTGGTTTAAATTTGGATCACCCCTGGCTAATAATGGAAAAAGTACTCCATTTACATTTTTGTAGAAATCAGAAGAACCACACAATGTGTTTTCAGTTCATTTTTAACGCACTTTCCTCAATTCTCTATAAAGCAAATTCAGTAATTTAGAAGCATATTTTTAACATACATTAACAACAACAAGAAAACATTGGAAACACTGGAAAAACTGGTTCACATCAATTCTTAAAGCCTTTAAAGTTGCTGATGCAAACTGCAGAATAAAGAGAAATGAACTTGCCAAATTTTACTTTAAAAAATCCAAACTGTAAGATTCTATTAAAGCCTTCTAAATTTGTTTTTTAATTGTTAAAGTGAAAATTAGTATTAAAAACTTCACCATCAAAGGGATTATTTTAGATCAGACTATCTGCTGCAATACCTTGAATTTTGCTTTATGTTATTGCAAAGGCTGACATAGTTAAAACATGCATACACATCCATACGGAAAAGAGTGCTAATTTAAAATATGAGAATTGTTATTTGAAATACCAAACGAAAATATAGCTAAGTTAAAAATTAAACATGTGAGGCAAGATTTCACTAATGCACATGTATGGAGCTGTTTTTTCTAATAATTTTGAAAGCAACTTTGCTTTGCCTTCACAAATTATTCTAAAAATCAGGATGAAGATTCAACTACAGGAAAATATTCCTTGTATAAAGCAAGGCTAGAAATGAAGTAATTCAAAGTCAAAAAAAAAAGACTGTATAATTTAAAGAACACAGTCAATTAGTAGACTTTTGTTTTGCTAATAGAAAAAAAATGAAAATCAATTAAAATTTCTAAAATGTCTGCAGACACATTTGTACCATTAGGCCAATATATATGTATGTATGTATGTGAGTAGGTATTTATTATATGTGTGTGTATATATATGGAATTTAAGGTCTTTATGTCATGAGAAAAGCCTAAATTCATATGGTATAGATTGCACATATGCTATACCATCTATACCATGCAACCTATCACTTTCTACACAGCTTAAAGAACTTACAATGTTTCACATTTATAAACCATACACACCATATAATAAGACAACTATATCAATTAGAATTTCATATAGTTTGAAACATTCATATTCCATTAATACTGAAGACCTTACATTCCACATCAAAACATCCTTTTGAGCTGGTGTTGCTGCTGTTCATCTATGCCACATACGAAAAGCTCTCGCATTTCTTGCTTTTTATTTCATAATGAACACTCAAGGTTAAATTTTTCCAAAGCTGTGTTATTTACTACAAAGCAATTATCTTTTAAGTATACATACTACAAAGTAATCATCTCCTCAGACCATATACGAGTACATGAATTCTAAAACTGGTTTGACAGAATCCTAACCAGTAATACTTTGTATTTTGTGGAATGAAGCAAAGTTGCTAGGTTTAACTTTCAAACTGAGTTAAATTTTTGTAGCAATGATGTTATTTTCTTTGGCGAAATTCATTGAAAATGCTTTGGAATTTGTCGGAATGCAGCCATAATTATTACTGACTGTTGTATGGAATCAATTTACTACAACACAAAAATACCAGCTGTTACAGTATGTCCTGAGAGGGATTACCGAATATTCTTAAATTGAAGTTCAATCCATCTTTCCATAAAAAAGAGAAAGACCCAAAAGCCAGGAACATAACAGCAGTATCAAGTGCACCTGAAGCATTTACAATGCCCAATAGAACGATTACAACCCTCCTTTAAAAGGGCTTATTTTTGAAATTTCATTATTCCAGTTGTACCTTGCTTCTATATATCACACTGTATCAGGTTCCTCTGGCATTGATCATGTGGAAACAGTGAACTATGTGAAGGTCTATGAGCTTACAACCTTCCATTTCTACCCGCCCTGGGTAACTCTTAATGCTCCCATGGCACTCATGACATCTAGTGGTCAACCACAGAAGTGCAAGTGTTTAAAACTTGTTTTCAGTAAATAACTTAATTCCATCGTCTGCAACATTTTTTATTAATGTGAACATATACACACACACACAGTTAATATATATGAACAAGAAATCAAGTAATTTTCAAATACATGTCCTCTATATTTGGGTAAGTGTTCAAGAATATGAAAACTTGTAATTAACTGTCATCATAAACTAGTTTAATAATTATGTTCCCAATCTATCATTTCAGAAGAATAAGTGTGCTCAGAAATCCAACTGTAGATTATTTCACCAGATACACGTACTCAAAAGTTACATTTTCAAAACCTAATAGAGCAATAAAATAACACAAACAAATTATCACATTTTTTAAAAAATAAATCTATCACAGATTTTTGTAAAAACTCAATCTGAAAGACTCATTAGTTCTATTAGCCACTGCAAGAAGCAGACTTATATCTGTTAACATTATTTGGACCCTCTTAAATTATAACTGTAAGAATAAAAGGAGGCAACATATAAAGTGGCAGACATCTGCTTATATAAAATGGTACTTGTACCTTTTATACCAGTCATTCTCAAAGTGTGGTCCACAGACCCCTAGTGGTCTCCAGGACCCTTTCAGAGGGGTCCATGAGGTCAAACAATTTTCATAAAATTGCTGAAGAAAGTACTGAGATGTTATTTGTCTTTTGCACTGTACCAGCATTTGCACCAATGGTGAAAAGCAATGGTCACGGGTGGTAAAACCACTGGCACCTGAGCATGAGTCAAGATAATGGCACCAAATTGCAACTATTCAACATTGTATTCTTTGTTGCCAAGGATGCTCATTCAGAGGAGGAGGAGGAAGAGGAAGAAAAACAGGAAGAGGAGGAGGGGAGAGGGAAGGTTCACTATAGAATATCCTTAATGAAGCAGTAAAAATTAATATTAATTGACTCTTGAGTACTCTTCTTTTTAACATCCTGTACGAATAATGGGAAGCACACATAAAGTAACTGCTGCTATAAACAAAGGAAACACTGTCTCAAAAAAACACTTGTGCAATGATTTGAGTTGTGAACTATACTGGCTGCTCTGATCATGGAACTTTTTTTTTTTTTTTTTTAACTTAAAAGAACAACTGAACACAAACTATGGTTATTCAAGCTTCAGTATTTGACAAACATTTTCTTGAAGATAAATAGAGTCCATACTTTCAAGGGAAACCAAAAACAGTATGTGTTGCTAATGATAAAAATGAGCTTCCAAGCAAAAATCAGAATTTTATAAAACTTGCATCCAGTAGAGGCTCATTTTGCATGGTGCTACGTAAACTGAAACACACGCATGGTGGAACCAAGTCCCCACTTTGCACTGGTTCTGTCAGCTTCCCAATGCCCAAAGGCTTTGCTGAGAAGACCCACGGTGACATTAACAAATGTGATTTTTTTGGCATTTTGTATCAACATTGGGAAGATCTGCATGATTCGGTGAACCAGTATTTTCCCATTTTCTACTAACACATTAGAAAATTATGCATGAACAACATCCATTCGAAGCTCAAGATTGATCAATGGATTTAAAGTTCCAATACAATAACTTTATTTCTGGAATTTCAGATTTTACACTGAAACTTATCTTTAAGAAACTGCCATATATCTTCGGTGTAACAGCAAAGAATATCCGCAGTTAACTGAATAGGCTATTAAAACAGTCCTCCCTTTTCCAACTACAGATCTGTGTAAGTTCAGTTTTTCTTCATATCCTTCAACCGGAACACACAGCAACAAAATGAAAGTAGACACAGATACGAAAATATAACAGTCTCCTGTTGAGCCAGGAATTAAAGAAATTTGCAATTCACTCATGCTTTTGTTTTGAGGGTAAAATTATTTTTCATTAAAATGTTATTTGTGTTAACATGAAGCAAATTTAATATTGTTATTTTTAAATGAATTAAACCAATATAACCCACATAATCGAAACTCTTTAGAGCCTTCAATAATTTTTAAGAGTATGGATCTGAGGACCAAAAATGTGGAGAATTGCTTCTCTAATGCCAAGGTTTGGCAAACATTCTCTGTCAACATTTAAGGCTTTGTGGTCCATATGATCTCAACCTAAACAATATGTACCTGAGTATGACTGTGTTCCCATAAAACTCGATTTCCAGAAATGAAGGAGGGCCAAGTTTGCTGACCATTATTCTATATCCTTACATCCCATCTGCTAGTGACTTAAGGATCTAGAAGTAGCATGCTTTCTAGTAACATTTGTACTGGTCATTATTTATATATTCAAAAAACAGAAAGTTTAAAAAATTCTATTTTGTTTTGTTGTGCAAAATTGTGAAAATTTTTAAAGATTCGGGTTTTAATCATAAACAAAACTGCATTTCAATTTTGGCTATCCCAAGTATCTCAGACTCTGTTGCTATACATAAAGAATTTTAAAACAGACTTATAACTGGCCAAGTATTAGGATGTTGTATGTAAGAAAAGATGCTTTATACAACCAAAAACAAAAATTCCTAGTTTTCAAGAAAAAAAGATTATGAAGGATCAAAATGTCCCACATTTTACAAATCCAATGGGGTCCAATGATTATATTAATATAAAACCAACACATGTCCTTTCCACACATGGAAAGGGAAATGCTGAAGCAACAGAAGAGAAGAATCCCACTAAAAGAATCCTATAAACCTTTAAAGACTTCAGAAAGGAAACAAGAGAACATGCTGCTTTATAATCTCCAGGTGAAGAGACCCAGGCTTTAAGGCTGCTAGGAAAGTCTGCGGGAACCCTGGTCCGTTTGCCAGGAAGGAACATTAACCACGAGACCCTTAGGGCCTCATCTAGTGAGGGCTCTTGGGAAGGCACACAACTGCCCCTTCTCTGCAAGCGCAGGTGTAATGAATGAACTAGCACTCGCAGGCAATGACCTCATTCCAGACTACCCGAACCATCTACAACAGTGAGTGCACCACGACCCCATTCTCCTTTTCTACTCTCCTTAAGCATAAATGGCAGCATTTACACTGTTGGCACATCCTCCAGACCTCTCCTCTGGGGCACTCCTCGGATGATGACTGTCCCTTCATTGCATTTATATTCTACCACTTACTGCTAAAAAGTCTTGGCTAAGTCTTCAAGATTACACCACTGACCATCAGTGACCCACTATTTTTGCTCTGTATCTCTTTCCTCTAATTGTTGAGGGCAGAGAAGAGTGATACAACTTCTTGATTACGTTTTCCTTGACTAATTCTCAATTCCAGATTCATCTCAGCATTCCACTGGCATTCCCTTCAGTCCTCTCTACCGCAGAAACCAATCCTTCTTTGTAATTAACGTACATCAATATAATTTTACATTTTTTGTTCAATCAGTGTCCCTCACTAGGTTCCTTAAGAATGGAACCCATATCATCATATGTGCCTAAAAACTGAATAACGATCCGCTCTCTTTCCCTTTCAAGTCAGAGTCACCTCATCATTTTACCTACGGGGAGATAGCACAGCCTAACAACGAGAGCACAGATTTTGAAATCAGACAGACCTAAGATCCCACCCAAGCCCTGCCTTACTGACTCTGTGATCCTGGCCAAGCTACTTAGTGAAATGAGATTAAATGAAATAAAAATAAAACATCTAACCCATATATAGCAGCCAATCAACAGATGGCCGCTATTTTATTTTATTCTATTCTATTCTATTTTCTTTTTTTTTTTTTTTTTTTTTTTTTTTTTGAGACGGAGTCTCGCTCTGTCGCCCAGGCTGGAGTGCAGTGGCGCGATCTCGGCTCACTGCAAGCTCCGCCTCCCGGGTTCACGCCATTCTCCTGCCTCAGCCTCCCGAGTAGCTGGGACTACAGGCGCCCACAACCGCGCCCGGCTAATTTTTTGTATTTTTAGTAGAGACGGGGTTTCACCGTGGTCTCGATCTCCTGACCTTGTGATCCGCCTGTCTCGGCCTCCCAAAGTGCTGGGATTACAGGCTTGAGCCACCGCGCCCGGCCTCTATTCTATTTTCGAGACAGAGTTTCACTCTTGTTGCCCAGGCTGGAGTACAGTGGTACGACCTCGGCTCATAGCAACCTCCACCTCCGGGGTTCAAGTGATTCTCCTGCCTCAGACTCCTGAATAGTTGGGATTACAGATGCCCGCCACCACACCTGGATAATTTTGTATTTTTAGTAGAGATGGCGTTTTACCCTGTTGGTCAGGCTGGTCTCGAACTCCTGACCTCAGGTGATCCACGCGCCTTAGCCTCCCATAGTGCTGGGATTACAGGTGTGAGCCACCACGCCCAACCTTACTAACACTTTTCAGTCTTGTTTTCATCACTCTCTATCTCATATTTCCTCTAATCTCGCAAACTTCTAGTGGTCCTACAATGAAAAGAATACATGCTTTGGTAAGACAAAAAACAGAGTTTAAATCTGAAGGATCTCCTACCACTTACCACATACACAACTGACAAGGCATGAGACCTCAGAAAGCCATGTTAAATAACGAAAATAAATAAATAAGAATAATGTTCGTGATGGCTCCTATTGAGTATCTCACAATTTCCCAGATATTAGGTTAAAAATGCAACATGCACTGTTTCATTTAATCCTCACAAGAATCCTATTATGTAAGCACTATTACCATGTCTTACAGATGAGGAAACTGAACTTTAGGCAATGTGCCCTAAGCCCACAACTTGAAGGGATTCTGATGTTGGTATGTATGAATTCAAGACCCACCCTGTGAATCATTCTACACAATGCTGCCTCTTAACCACTACTAACCTCTCTCAGTTTTCTTAGTGGTCAAATAGAAAGAATATGTATATCTCACTCACTTTTTGTGACTGGTTAAATGAAACAACGCATCTCAAACACAAAACACACCAGACGCTCCAATTTTAGCTCTCCCTTTCCCTCAACCTTCCCCTTAATTTTCTTGTTCTACTTGATTCCGTTTACAAATCAGAAAACTGCCTGCTTCATATCCACGTCCTCTTCTTGGCTCTTCAGTCACGTAACATAGTGCCTTCTCTGATATACCCAAAACATCAAGTAGGTTCCAAAAATAATATTCTCAGCCTTCGATCCTTAGGTCTAGAACATACCTACAAAATGCACAGCCTGTAAAAGCCACAGATCTCTCTAAAATCTACAGTAACATCTTGCATGATAGCCAGGGATACTGTCCCTCTGTTTTATACGGCTTAAGCAAATGATAGAGTATATCTGAAGCTCAAGAATATAATTCAGATTCTACTAAACCTTTCTTATTAACAAAATGTCACTCTAGCATTACCCACAATTCATAGTCACTAATTTCAAAAATATCTTGAGAGGTCAAAAATAAACCAGTCAATGAAGCAAGTTTTGATTAAAATTATATATCACTCCATATTCAACTTACCATGCATAAAAATAGAATAAATCTGTTTATTAAAAAGCTACATTTAAGACATTTAAGATTAAATTTTAATAGAGTTACCAAAAATCTACCTCTTTACCAATGCAACCTCTTATTGTAACACAGTTATGATTATTGTATAGGCATAGCAAAACATCAAGTGAAATATTCTAGCAATGACTGGAGGTTTTACTAAACATGTACAGGGAGTGACATCAGTAAGATGGTGGAACAGAATGCCTCAGACTCTCTTTTCCCCGTGGAAACAGTGACTTAACAACAACATACAAACCAAGTTACCTCTGTAACTCCAGAAGCCCATTAATTACACAGCACCCATGCAAGCAAAAGCTAAGGAAGGCGACATCAATGCAAAAATTGCTTTTTGCCCACTTTAGCTCCTCCCTGACCCCAGTGCAACATGGAGTAATTTGGAGGAAAATTCCCAACTTCCAGCTTCTCCCTCAAGAAGGAAAGAGAAGAGGAAAATGTGCACCCAATGTTCTGGCTTGTGAGGGGCTGCCCAAGGGACTAAGTTGGAGTGCTAACAGGAAGAGGGTATAATCTGGATGCCAGATTGGGGGCCACTGAAAACAAAAGAGAGCCCAGGGGCTTGTTACAGCATCAGGAAGACAGCAGAACCTCAGACGGATGCCATGAGGAGGAAGAGATTAATGTACAGACTTCTGAGAGGAAAATAGGAGCAAGTCTCATTAACCGTGAAATTACATGCACAGGCCCAGAGAAGATGCATTCTCAGCACTGGTTTGAGAGGTCCAAATAATCACTATCCAGGCTGATTGGAAAAGATCTTCCCCTGCACGAAGCCAGTCGATAAAAACCGAGAGGATCTATCTTTTCAAATGCCCAGATCTCAACAAAAGAACACAAGGCGCCAAAAAAACAGTAAAACATTGCCCAATCAAAGGGGCAAAACAGAGCTCCAGAAATCCACACTGAAGAAAAGATCTCTGAATTAGCTGACATAGAATTCAAGATAATCACCTGCCAGATGCTCAGTGAGCTAAAACAGCACACAAACAGACAACTAAAACAAGTCAGGAAAGGGATGCATGAACAAAGTAACAACAGAATCAGAGAAACAGAAACTATTAAAAGTTTCTATTTCTAGAAACTCTGGAGCTTACAAATACAATAACTGAATTGAAAAATTCACAAGAGGGACTCAACAGCGGACTTGATCAAGCAGAAAAAAAAAATCAGTGAACTTGAGTATAGATCATATGACACTATCAAGTCAGAAGAGCAAAAGCGAAAAAAGAATGAAGAAAAGGGAAGAACCTAATGGGACACCATCAAGCAGATGAATATATGCACTATGGGAGTCTGAGAAGAACAGAGACAAGGACATGGCTGAAAATTTCCCAAAAGTGAGGGAAGAAATGGACATAAAAATTCAAGATGCTTAACAAACTCTGAATTGGATAAATCAAAGATACTCATGCTAAGACATATTCTAATTAAACTGCCAAAAGCCACAGAGAGAATCTTGAAAGCAGCAAGAGAAAAGTGACTCATCGTGTACAAGGGAGCATCCACAGAGGATCAGTGAATTTCTCAGCAGAAACTTTGCACGTTGAAGTAAGATGATATATTCAAAGTGGTGAAAGAAAAAAGTCTGCCATTCAAGAAGACTACATCTGACAAAACTGTCCCGCAAAATGAAAAATAAATTAAGTTCCTTCCCAAATAAACAAAAGCTGAGGGAGTTTGTTGCCACTATACCTGTATTACACATACTAAAGGGAGTCCTTCAAGTCTAAATGAAAGAACGCTAGACAGCAACATAAAATCACATGAAAATATAAAGCTCTTTGAGAAAGCTGAATATATGAACAAATATAAAATACAGCAATATTGTAATGATGCATAAATCACTTTTAATTCTTTTATAAATTTTCGGGCTGGGCAACAAAGCAAGACTCCATCTATGCAAAAAAAAATTTCTTTTAATTAGCTGGGTGTGGTGACACACATCTGTAGTTCCAGCTGCTCAAGAGGTTAAGGTAGGAGTATCATTTGAAGCCAGGAGGTTGAGGCTGCAGTAAGCTATAAGCACACCACTGCACTCCAGCCTGGGTGACAAAGTGAAACCCGATCTAAATATATATATATATATATATGTTTATACACACACAGAGACACACATAAATTATATTAAAATATATGATAAAATATATAACATATACATGTAATTTACATACATATAAATTGTATATATGTTAACAGACAAAAGCATAAAAGTAACTATAAATCTATGTTAATGATTTATAGTAAATAACAATATAAAAAGATGTAATCTGTGATATCAATAACATATATGGGGACACAGAATTATAAAGAGCAGTCTCTATATGTGATTGAAATTAAATTGCTATTAAATGAAAACAGATTATAACTTTAAGATGATATGTGCAATTCTTATGGTGACCACAAAGAAAATACCTACAGAATATACACGAAAGGTAATGAGAAGAGAATCAAAGAATGTCCATACAAAAAAAATCTATAAAACACAAAGGGAGGCAGTATGAAAGATTCTCAACATCGCTAATCATTACAAAAATGCAAATAGAAACTATAAGATATTACATTAGGATGAATACTATCAAAGAAAACAGAATATAACAAGTGTTGGCAAGGATGTGGAGAAACTGGAACCCTTGGCACAGTTGATGGGAATGTAAATGTAAATTTCTATAGTATGGCCACTACAGAAAATAGCATGAAGGTTCCTCAAAATATTAAAAATAGAATTACCATATAACCCCGAAATCTCACTTCTAGGTATATATCCAACAAAATTGAAAGTGGGAACTCAAAGAGATATCTGCATACCTACATCACTACAGCATTGTTCACAACAGCCAAGGGGTGGAAGCAAATCTAACGTCTATTGACAGATGAATGGACAAGCCAAATGTGGTATATATATTCAATAGAAAATTATTCAGCCTTAAAAAAAGAAGGAAATAAGCCAGTTACCAAAAATCAAATACTGTATGGTTCCATTTATAAGCAGTATCTAAAATGGTCAAACTAATAGAAACAGAAAGCAGAACTGATGGCTGCCAGGAGCTGCAGGGAAAGGAAAGTGGTTGTTGTTTAATAGGTATAGAGTTTTTGTTTTGTAAATGAAAAGCTTCTGTTCTGAAGATCCATTGCATAACAATGTGAATATACTCAACACTACTAAACTGTACACTAAGAATTGTTAAGGCAGTAAATTTTGGGCCGGATGCAGTGGCTCAGGCCTGTAATCCCAGCACTCTGGGAGTCCGAGGCGGGCGGATCACGAGGTCAGGAGTTTGAGACTATCCTGGCTAACACGGTGAAACCCATTCTGTACTGAAAATACAAAAAATTAGCCAGGCGTGGTGGCGGGCGCCTGTAGTCCCAGTTACTCAGGAGGCTGAGGCAAGAGAATGGTGTGAACCTGGGAGGTAGAGCTTGCAGTGAGCCGAGATCACGCCCCTGCACTCCAGCCTGGGCGATATAGCGAGACTTCGTCTCAAAAAAAAAAAAAAAAAAAGACAGTGAATTTTATGTTATGTTTGTTTTTTACCACAATTTTAAAAAAAATGAATATAAGACCGCTGGGCACGGTGGCTCACGCCTGTAGTCCCAGCACGTTGGAGGCCGAGGCGGGCAGATCATGAGGTCAGGAGATCGAGACCATCATGGCTAACATGGTGAAACTCCGTCTCTACTAAAAATACAAAAGATTAGCCGGGCGTGGTGGCGGGCACCTGTAGTCCCAGCTGCTCAGGAGGCTGAGGCAGGAGAATGGCATGAACCCGGGAGGCGTAGCTTGCAGTGAGCCAAGATCATGCCACAGCACTTCAGCCTGGGTGACAGAGCAAGACTCTATCTCAAAAAATGAGTATAAGACGTTGAAGATAGTCTAAGGAAGAAATGAAATAACTACAAACGAATAGTAGCCATAAAAGTAGCCCAAAAGTCTAGTAAGTAGCTCTCGGACATGGGCAAGCTTAATCCTAACAACAAACAAACTGATTTAAGGGGCAGTTGTAAATACAGCTTGCCTATTTATAGTATACCATGGATAGCAGTCCTGCAGATCAAGTCTGAAACACATAAATCATTGTTGTATTTAAACTCACAAACACTGTCACAGGGGAGGGACTGATACCAAGTGATTACGCTATATATTCGGTATATAATAAATGGTTTCAACCAGCACTGTCAATTATGAATGACAACTCAATTGTTGTATCAAAGTATATAATGTAGGGAGCTTGACCACATTATTTTAGAAAACTTTCTAATTATGGCTAGACAATGATGCTACTCAACAATATATCTGCAACTCGTCCCTTCCACTTACAGAGTAGAATTGTGTCCCCAACCCCTTGAAGTTAGGTGAGGTTTTGTGGCTTGTCTTAGCCAGTAACATGAAAGTGAAAAATTTAAGAGCGAGCATGGGATTCCACATTGTATTAATCTGTTTTCATAAAGAACTGCCCAAGCCTGGGTAATTTATTAATATAAAGAAAAGAGGTTTAATTGACTCACAGTTCCACGTGGCTGGGGAGGCCTCAGGAAACTTACAATCATGGCAGAAGGTGAAAGGGAAGCAAAGCACATCTTACATGGTGGCAGGCGAGAGAAACAGAGGATAGGGGGAAAAAACTGCCAAACACTTCTAAAGCATCAGATCTGGCAAGAATTCACTATCACAAAAACAGCATGGTGGAAACCACCACCATGATCCAATTACCTCCTACCAGATCCCTCCCTTGACATGATGGGATTACAATTTGGATTACAATTATAGATGAGATTTGGGTAGGGACACAGAGCTGAATCATATCATACATCTTCTCCTTCCCAAGTTGTCTAATGTTTCCCATAATGACAAGTTCATCAGCTCAAGTCCCTGACATGGAGCACAGTACCCCACCAACATGTGATGGACACATAGCAACAGCAAGAAATAAATGTGTTGTTGGGGTTATTTGCTACTGAAACACAACCTAGCCCATTATGACTGATATACTGTTCATTTACAAATATCAACAGTATGATTTTTAAATAACATAAATCATTCACTCTAAGTATTTACATTGTTATTTCCTGAGTACTAATTAATATTAAGTGGTTCAACACAACAGTTCCTAAAAATGTGGGGCTACTAGAAACATCTGTAATAAATCTGGACATTAACGAAGATGATTTCATGTGTTTACTGACAACAGACTCATGTCAATTGTCTGGTTTTGTCAGTTTCCTAGGCCCTATATCAGAGGTATCAAAAAATACACTTTCTAAAAATTGATTCTTGTTTGTAAATAATTATGTCATAATACTAAAGTTAATTGTATGCATTTTCAAATTAAGGACAGCACTAAAAAGTTAAACCAAATGTAACACACAATGTTTGCAATCATGTATATTTATGTATGTATGTTTTTGAAGCTATCTTAAATAGACAGTGATCAAAGGAAATAGATAATCCAAAAGCACTGATTATATATAACACAAACAACTTTATATTAAGTTAGGTTTTTCTCCACGGTGGTCGATCTTTATGCTCCTAAAGGAAATCCTCACTTATCTGTGTATGAGCTGATACCCACATTTCCATTTTTCTAGCATATTCATCTATTTTATTTCCAATGCTGAGAACAAACCAGGAAACGCCCTTCAAACAATTCAAAACCCTAATGTTATATTGTAGAGAACAGTGCATCTTTTATGAATTAGAAGAGAATCTATTCTTTGCTAGCCCTTTATGCATTAAATAGTAGAGACTCTTACATTTGAAGTCAGCTATACCCAAGAGAAATTTTAAGAGCATTGCATTCTTCATATTCCTTTTAATATTACTTTCTTCACTAACCTCAATTTTTACACTTCATGAATATTAGCTGCTGGAATCTATTGACTATACTTAGTAAATTTTTAATTTGTATGTCATAGCTCTGAATAGGA
The DNA here is from genome assembly GCF_043159975.1 of Macaca nemestrina. Classification (NCBI taxonomy): domain Eukaryota; kingdom Metazoa; phylum Chordata; class Mammalia; order Primates; family Cercopithecidae; genus Macaca; species Macaca nemestrina. The sequence continues at coordinate 115,824,270 of NC_092133.1, read as the reverse complement.
GTATTTCGTTTCTACAGTGAAACAAATGAACAGAAAAGGGGAAAAGTTAACATTTCCAAAGAGTTATGTAAAGACGGAACAAAAATTAAGTTGCTAAGGAAAGTAACATGCCAGTCATTGTCCAAAAACCATGGGAAACGGTTACACAAAAGAACATTTCACAGAGCTGTGCACGGCCTGTTAGTGGACTGCTAGACAAACTGTCTAAGACTAACACACCCTGGAATGAATCTATCTGATTAGGAGAACTTACTTTATGATCAATTTAGTGTCAAGAAATTTGAGGGTTAGAAGAGGAATCTCGCTGGGAAAAATGGGGCCTGCTAAGACCATATGGAAGCCAGCTGTCAGCCACTTCCTATTCATACACTCTCGGGAGGAGACATGCCCTCACAAGAAACGGAAAATGATGTAAATGCCAAGCAGGAGGCTTTGTGCACTCCAACACGGCTCAAGTGGTTCAGGTTTCTCGGGTGTTTCCCCAGGTGGCATCTTCTCAGCTTCCTTGGCCTCTCTTTCTAAAATCTCCCTCACACCTTCCTAATTCCACTTAATGATCTTTGCCTATGCCTATCCCAGTTTCACGAGTCATGTGTATTTCACTCTTCTTGTCTACTGTCTGTCCTTCCTACTAGAATAGTCATGCGATGCAGGGTATAATGATGTTTCTGTCAATCACACACCACATATATGGCAGTGGTCGTATATTTTACTCTTCCCTTTCTATGTTTAGATATATTTAGATACTCAAATACCACTGTGTTCCAATTGCCTGCAATATTCAGTGCAGTCACCTGCTGTACAGGTTTCTGGCCTAGAAGCAACAGGCTGCACAATGTAGCCTAGGTGTGTAATGGGCTCTGCCATCTAGGTTTGTGTAAGTGCACTCTAGGATGTTCCCACAAGGACTAAGTTGCCTAACAACAAATTGAAATCCCTGTTGTTAAGCAACGTATGACTTACAGAAACTAAAAGAGGGCAGAGAATTTGGTCTGCATTATTCACGGCTGAATTCCTGGTGTCTTAGAATAGTGCTTGCCATAATAATAGATGACTCCAAACATTATTTGTTGAATGAATGAAAAAATGAATGAGTGACTACTGGAACCCCTACCAATTTTAGCCATAATATTATATATTTTATGTACATTATGTATTTTGTGTTTCTGCCTGTCCTCTTCTGAGTTCTCCTGTCCAAAGGAGAAAGACTGCTAATCTCATTGATCACAACCTAAAACATTTACTAGACCAAAAGTATAGTAGGAAAACTGTCAACAAGTTAGATATTAAAAGGTCAGTATCTGGCTGGGTGCGGGGGCTCATGCCTGTAATCCCAGCACTTTGGGAGGCCAAGGTGAGGGATCACGTGAGGTCAGGAGTTCAAGACCAGCCTGGCCAACATGCCAAAACCCCGTCTCTACTAAAAATACAAAAATTAGCCAGGTGTGGTTGCACACGCTTGCAGTCCCAGCTACTCGAAAGGCTGAGGCAGGAGGATTGCTTGAACCTGGGAGGCAGAGGCTGTAGTGAGCTGAGATCATGCCACTGCACTCCAACCTGGGCAACAGGGCGAGACTTTGTACCCCGCCAAAAAAGGTCATCCTTGCTCAGTCCCCTTTGACATCTGCTCCCTTTTCCCGGAGTAAGTAGACTCTGTTAGTGCCAGTCAGCTCGCCGGCTGCCTACTCTCACCATTGCACTGGGTGCGGGTCACACTTGTGTTGGCTGTGTGCTTTTCTCACACAAACTTCTGCTGACCTGGGCTTCTGACATGATAAAAGGGCCTGCTCCTTCCCCTGGTGGGAGGAGCCTAGCCCACTCCTCTCTGGAATCACTCCACTTCTTCTCGTCTCACATGGAGAAGCCTGGCGTGGGCCATCGCTTTAGCCAAGAATGATGTCCTCTTCAACTTTTGTGCATATTTGAAATTTTTGCTGATGAAAAAAGTGTCCTTTTCAACATTTTGATTTAAAGTGTAATAGCATTTACTATATATCCATCTCTTGAAAGTCTCAAAAAGAAACTGTAGAAAGAAACTATTATATAACCACAAATTAATAATAGTAAAAGCAAGTCTTTGTGGTTCTCCTATTGGATGTAACAGAACCCACTATCTATACCACCAAATTCTAACTTTCCTGATTTTATCTCCCTAAACATCTCTCTCCTAACATCTTTTGTTTTGGAGAGATGCTCGATAGAGTATTCAGGGGTGTCAAGTAATGGTGTCTGTAATTTACTCAAAAATACTTCAGCAGAGAGGCAGAGGAGAAGGAGAGAAAACATATGGCCAAATGTCATCTGTTGCTGGATCTAAGGTGGACATATGGGTATTCATTGATACTATTCTACTTTTCTATATATCCTGAAATTTTTATGCTAAAACATTTTTAGGGGAAAAAAAGAACTTCCACATCTCCCAGCTTCTCATATCCCAGAATCATGTGCCTTCTGAGAACCCTAATAAACCCACTTGGAAAACGTAGTAATCCTCAGATTGCTCTGTCCCCACCTCCAACCCATCCTACACATGCTGCCAGCATCATCTTTCAAAAATACTTACGTGATCACTTAACTACTCTAAATAAACCAGCTGATGATTCAACCGCACTTTTCATGATAAAGTTTAAATTCCTTAAAATGAGACATGCTCTTGGTCCTTTCTCATTGCTTTCTTTGCAAAAATCACACCAACACCCTCTCTCAAGTTTTCTATAAAACTACAACCCTGAACACACTGTGTTATTTCATGCTTCTGTGAATTTGATCACTTTAGTTCTTCTGCCTGCTTCAAAATATGGATTTAATTGCATGTATGTTACCACACTGCCTAATGAGGAGCCTGTGAGCAAAAAGGATCATCATAGCAAGTATAGGGGTCAACACAGTCTAATCTGTAAAGCCATATGGTCTCTTTTTCAAACCTGCATATGACTATTCAGCAATTCCTTTCAAATTCAGTAGAGGGTGCTATAATTTAATTTTTAAAAGGAAAATGGAATTCATGTTAACAAAGGCAACTTTCACAAGCATTAGCTGATGAGTTAACAAATATATTTCTAATAAGTAAAGAATGTGAAACTAAAAATAAACACCCAACATTGCCTTAATCTGAACAAATATCATATTTTTGATTTAAGAAAGAACCACATAAGAATACATCAAAATTCTGGTCGGGCACAGTGGCTCAAGCCTGTAACGCCAGCACTTTGGGAGGCTGAGGTGGGCAGATCACTTGAGGTCAGGAGTTCGAGACTAGCCTTGCCAACATGGTGAAACCCTATCTCTACTAAAAATACAAAAATTAGCCAGGTGTGGTGCATGCCTGTAGTCCCAGCTACTCGGGAGGCTGAGGCAGGATAACTGCTTGAACCCGGTAGGCGAAGGATGCAGTGAGCCGAGATCGCACCATTGCACTCCAGCCTGGGCAACAGAACAAGACCCTGCCTCAAAAAAAAAAAAAATCAAAATTCCAACTGTGATTATACCTTCTGAACCAACAATAGCTTGTAGAAACATACCCTAAGAAATAATCATACAAGTATACAACAATAAGCCAATCAATCTACTGTAAAATATAACAGAAAAGTGTTCAAGTTTTTATCTTCATTGCAGAGTTACTACTTCACTCACAATATCAACACAGAACTGATGCAGGCACAGGTATTCTGACTTCAACACACCTGTACCAACACAGGAGGCCTCTATTCCCTGGCACCTCTTTATTCAAACTTTTGCCATTTAGCCAGGCACAATAGCACATACCTGCAGTCCCAGATACTTGGGAGGCTGAGGTGGGAGGATTACTTGAGCCCAGGAATTCAAGACCAGCCTGAGCAACAAAGTAATGACTCCCATCTCTAATATATGTATACTTAACGACAAAAAAAAAAAAACTTTTTCCATTTGTTTCACTTTGGGTCTTCTAATCTATACTTTCCTATGCTAATTTCCGGTCCATTTTTAGTTTTTCTTTTGCAGTTTCAGAAAGGTGCTGACAATCAGCAATGACTACACTTGAGACAAGACGACAGACCTCAAATTACTGTCAAAATTAATCTTTTCATTTTGTGACTCAGCTTAAACCTTGCTTAGTTATCAAATACTTATCAAACTCCTGTGATTAGCATAGCACAATGTCAGGGGTATAACAGAAAATATCAAATTATAAACATAGTAGATTTCATTATCTTAAAATCAATTTCACTTCCAAAATTCAGAATCTATGAGCCTAGATTGTATTCTGCAGTTTTACTCATGAACTTCAAGGATTTGGGTAAACGAGGACATGTCACACACTCAGAGTATTCCACAGTAGGGCATTCCCCTACAGGGGAATCACTGCTACAATCACTACTCAATTTCTTCCTTACCTGAAAGGAAGCCAAGATGGTATTGAACAAGAATGGAACCACACAGTACACAGACATTTATTTAGCTTTCTGCGAGGCATTAAAAAATCAGATATTGCTCAAGCCTGGGTTGTAATATGAAAAAGCTGGCATTAACCCTCACACATTCAGTCTCTCCATCTAGCTCCCCCATTTTCTAGACACTCTGCTACCTCTCACTGTTTTCTTCAATATGTGAAAAGGCAAGAAGTACACCTGTATCTAACATCATACAGAGGTGTTAAAAGGCAACCAGATAAGATTTTTTTTCCATCTTGGCAAAACCAACTCTTCATAGTGGAAACTCAATAGGCTCTTAGAACTGTTTGAAATTTGAATCTATTTAAGTGACATCAACCAGCAAATATTCTCCTGATAATAAAAGCTTCCATTTCTGACATCCACATGTGGCAGAAATTCCCACTCCCTAATAGCGGCAAGTTTATTCTCTGTTGTCCTAGAAAGGGTCTTTTTCTCATCTGCATTTCTTTTTTTTTTTTTGAGGTGGGGGGCAGAGTCCCACTGTGTCACCCAGGCTGGCGTGCAGTTGCACTATCTCAGCTCACTGCAACTTCTGCCTCCCTGGTTCAAGCGATTCTCCCGCCTCAGCCTCCCAAACAGCTGGGACTATAAGCACGTGCCACCATGCCCAGCTAATTTTTGTATTTTTAGTAGAGATGGGGTTTCACCATGTTGGACAGGTTGGTCTCGAACTCCTGACCTCATGATCCACCCTCCTCGGCTTCCCAAAGTGCTGGGATTACTGGCGTGAGCCACTGTGCCCGGCCTCATCTGCATTTCTTTAAAGATCAGAACGGTTTTTCATTTTTGGTAAAAGATGAGCTGCCAAGGGGGAAATTACTGAAATGCCAAGTAGAGCTGCCGGCCAAATATGAGCTGGGGAGTTTAAGACTAACGAGGATTTAGAGTTTTGAAGGTTGCTGAGTAAGCTCAAGAGGTGAGCCCGACAAACATAAAACAGAAAAGGAGCCTACAAAAGATGGAGTAACTTCTCTGCAGCCTAAGAACCAGGGCCAGACTCCAGGTTTGGATTAATCAGAGAGAGGAAAAATAACAAATCTGTGCTAACCGTATTTCAACAACAAGGAAACCTACAAGCATCAGGATGTAGAAACTGTTTATTAACACATTTCCTTATAGTTGATAGATCCTATGTAGATTCAGTGAAAAATTATCTTCCTTAATTTCTGCACATTATACAAGGACAACCAAGTAATTGTTCCTACTTGACTGCTCAAGACATCATTTCTCAGTTATTAAAAAGACATACTTTTGGCCAGGCACAGTGGCTCACACCTGTAATCCCAGCACTTTGGGAGGCTGAGGCAGGTGGATCACTTGAGCACAGGAGTTTAAGACCAGCCTGGCCAACATGGCAAAACCTCATCTCTACTAAAAATACAAAAATTAGCCAGTTATGGTGGGGGGCTCCTGTAGTCCCAGCTACTAGGGAGGCTGAGGCAGGAGAATCACTTGAACCTGGGAGGCAGAGGTTGCAGTGAGTCAAGATTGCACCACTGCACTCCAGCCTGGGCTACAGAGAGAGACTCCATCTCAAAAAAAAAAAAAGAAAAGAAACAAAGACATACTTTTGCTATATCCACCTTATGCGAATTACATTCAATTGCACTATAATCTCCTTGAATTAACAAAATGGGACAATGTTTCAAAAGATCCTTTTTACTCCCCCCTAAGTCATTTGAGAATATTTCTAAAGCCATTAATTTCACAAACTAGCCAAGATGACTGAGAAAAATCATAGCTGTACAAGTTCTGAAAATCTTGCTGAATATAACTGTCTTATGGTCCAAGACCTGTATTTCTTTGCCTGAATCCCTGAATTATAAATGGCTATAAAAAGAAAAGAGGAAAGAAAAGGGCCCAACAAATTAAAAGGTTCCCACATGAAAAGTAATGATGTTATATTGCAACAAACATTTTGGAGACTGGGATTACCTGAAAACTCTGGGCTTCCGCTCCGAAGCACTAATTTGCCAAAAGTATGGCAAATGTAACTCTTAAAACAGTACTGACTCATCCTGAGTACATAGTTTGATCTTATCTATTTTAATATCAAGGAATCCAGGAATCCAAGATTTGCTACACCTTACATCATAAATGAAAAGGCAATACTAAAGATAATTACTTCAAACCTACCCACCAGAATTGCCCTCAGTGTAGGTTTTAAGTATAATGCAGATAACCACAATACAGAATGAAAACCTGGACAGATGATATTTAACTGAGTAATTATGTTATCTGCACTCCAGATAGGAAGGGCTGAGAGGAAAAACAGGAAGAAACATGCCATCTTACTCACCCACAGTGGAGTGCTGGCTATAAATCAAGTCGGCCTGCCCAAACACACACAAGACTTAATGATGACCTCAGTGAGAGCAGCTGAGTTTGTGCAGTAAGGAAACCTGCACAAAATTAAAGGGAAAACTATCGAGGCCCCACATGGACATAATCGCTATGGACTGTAGATGTGAAAATGATGACATAATGGTGGGGGAGTAGGAGGACTCCAGTAGGAAGCCATAACCAAATAATAAAAAATACATTTGTTATAAAATGGAAACTAGAAGTTACTGAATTTCTAGCATTTTCCCCCGTTGTTCTCTAAATGTATGCACTCCAACATAGTACAAACACACTTTGAAAAAACAAATGTATAGAAAAGGGATAGGAACTCATCTTTTCTGTCACCCAGGCTGGAAACCTCTGCCTCCCAGGTTCAAGTGATTCTCCTGCCTCAGCCTCCCGAGTAGCTGGGATTACAGGTGCACACCACCACACCTGACTAGTTTTTGTATTTTTAGTAGTGATGGGGTTTCACCATGTTGGCCAGGCTGGTCTCAAACTCCTGACCTCAAATGATCCACCCTCCTTGGCCTACCCAAAGTGTTGAGATTACAGGCATGAGCCAGAGCCTAGCCCACTTTTTTCTCTCTTTTTTTTTGAACCGGAGTCTCACTCTGTCACCCAGACTAGAGTGCAGTGGTGCGATCTCGGCTCACTGCAACCTCTGCCTCCTGGGTTCAAGCGATTCTCCTGCCTCAGCCTCCCAAGTAGCTGGGACTACAGGCACGTGCCACCATGCTCAGCTAATTTTTAGTAGAGACGGAGTTTCACCATGTTAGCCAGGATGGTCTCAATCTCCTGACCTCTTGATCCGCCCGCCTCAGCCTCCCAAAGTGCTGGGATTACAGGCATGAGCCACCGTGCCCAGACCATCTTTTTCTTAATTCTATATATTTGTTACTGAAATATTTTTTCCTACTCAATTTTAACAAACTAATAAAATTCCAATCACAGAGTACAATGAAATACATGTCAGGATCCAGGAGGGCTCTCAGATTTATGGACTAACTATGAATATTTCTAGTAGTCATTAGTGGTATCCTAAAAAGTTTGCAGAGAGGCACTGGGAGGCGAAGAGGAGAGGGAAGAGACCATAGTATGAGTGTTTTACTTCCTTTATACTTAGTGAAATACGCTTCATATAAATCATCCTTTGGAGTTCATGAAATACCCTGAAAACTCTACTATCTGGAGAGACGTGCATGGTCAATTTTCTTTGCTCTGACATTCAGAACTGTGCCTTCCTGAGGTCAACAGCATACTAGGAGTGTGAAAAGGGAAATTTTAGAATATGGAACAACTTTGGGGAGAGAATTTCTAGATAGGGAGGATATGAAGGCAGCGGCGGCTCAAATTGCAGAGAGAAAAGTTACCAAGGTCAAGCGCCCCTACCCAGACACTTTCTATATAACAGACCTATGCAGATGCTGCAGCTAAGCCATCTGGACTACTGCCCTGCAACTCCACATAGCCATACATTTTTAGTTGCTTTCAGGAAAAAAAAAAAAGCCTATTAATTCTAATATTAATATGAATTCCAATAACAGATTAAATGCACCCCCAGAAAAATACTGCAGCCAAGATTCTACTTCTAAGAATTTCACTGCAGACATAATTCACACAGGTATACAAATATATATGTGTAAAAAAATGGACTAAGCATCATTAGACAGAAAAAAAAATGTTCATCAATCAGGCAATGGTTTTAAAAAATATATATAATGAAAAGTGCCACAGGGAGGAGGTTGGGATAGAAAATTGGACTACGTTTTTAGGCTATAGTCTTTCCACTTTTCTTATTTCACAATGAGTATTTATTCAAGTCTTACTTATATAACTAAGAACAGAAAAATCATACATTCTATTAACCTTTTAAAATTCAAATGGCAATCATGGCTCACAGTTCCATTGTAAGTCTCAAAGCCTGTTTAATCTGTCATTGTACACAATCCATTTATATGAGAATCTGTGTGTCTTTCTTCTCCATTAGACTATAAATTCCTTAAGAGTCAAGACAAATAATAAATCATCTTCCCCCATGCCCAGCACACAAATGCTCACTCAATGTATGCCAAGTGAATAAATGAAGAGACAAATTCCTATTTGATCTAAAGCTTTGCAGGTAACCACAGTTGGCTACAGTCATGATTACAAGTGCTCTGAGTTATGTCAGCCTGATCCACAGAAAGGAAAAAGATGGTTCTCAGAAACAGTATAAGTTTCAACATGTTCCACAATCCCTGAGAAGGTTCTAGACTACCTACATCAAACCTATCCCTTTCCAAGATCACCCACAGAAGATTAAAACCAAAGACAGCAGTTGAGATGTCACAGTATTAAAAAGCCACAAGCACAATTCAGCATTTCATGTCATGACACGAATTGGAAATAATATCACACATCTGGGGCCTGGGAGGGAACGTCTGAGCTTGGTGAAACCAATCAAGTATGTCTTCCTTATATTCTTTAATTATGATAAGGAAACTGAAAACCAACATATTAAGGAAGATACTAAATACAGAATTTATATAAAACTCCTGAAGAAAACCGTCTCAGATATCTTCATAGAAAACAAAGCTTGTTTCCATGAATATAACTCTTTTTTATAACAGGTTCTGTGTCTGTAATAGCTACATGCAATTCCCTATCAATACAATGTGATATCTCCACATTTCTGATGAACCCCCATCAACATTAAATTCTGTTTGTTAATGGGGGCTCTGTTTTGGCTTCTCAATGAGAAAGGGGCAGACATTCTGTGGGGAGTAAATATAATTATGTCTAGGTAAGGTATTACAGTCCTGTGCTGACACCTTACAGTACACAAATAACAAAAACATACACATCTGGAGAACTTGACAATATTGAGTATTTGTGCAGCTATTATTTCACTTAACCCACACCCTCTAAGGTAGGTTACACCTCCATTCCATCCTTCCCATCCCAGCTTCTATAATAAGACGGGGACAGATACAAGTCTAGAACCCAATGTTCCTTCCACTTCATCACACTCCTGTCACCTTTTCAAGTGGGGTCAAGGTGAGACCACCAAGAAGACAAGAAAGGTTAAAAAAAAAAAAAAAAAAGCATTGCTACTATTAATACCAAAAGTCTACAGTCTGCCTATATATACAACTATCTGGTAAATTTTCTGTTATACCTAGGACTGATAAAATATGAATAACGTATTAAATACAATATATTTTTGTTTGTTTTTTGAAGCAGAGTCTCACTCTGTTACCCAGGCTAGAGCGCAGTTGCACGATCTCAGCTCACTGAAACCTCAGCCTCCTAGGTTCAAGCAGTTCTCCTGCCTCAGCCTCCCAAGTAGCTGGGATTACAGGCGTGCCCCACCATGCCTGACTAATTTTTGTATTTTTAGTAGAAACAGAGTTTCACCATGTTCACCAGGCTGGTATTCAACTCGTGACCTCAAATGATCTGCCCACCTCAGCCTCCCAAAGTGCTGGGATTACAGGCTTGAGCCACCATGCCTGGCCTCTATATTTAAATAAAATATATTAAATTCTACTCCTATTAGTTTTACTGAATGGCAATTACATGGATCCAAAGAACATTTACTGAGCAACGACCAGGCACCATGCTAGAATCAGAGATGTCACAGTGTATCTCCTGTCTTTACTCCTATGGAATGGGAGAGAGAGGTCTCCACACAGTGGAAAAACAGAAATACCTATTTCTGTGAAAACACCAAGTTATTACTGCACTAGACAGCAGATAAAGGGAAAAAAGAAAGAGCCTTTGTATAACATGTCACAAACTTTTACTTAGAGAATGAGAAGGCTCAGGACTCAAACTTACGGGTGAAACTGCACCTCTAATGTAGACATCCTCCACTAGGCTTTTTTTTTTTTACTCTAAAATATATTAACAAAGTTAAACAGGAACAGCTATTTATCAGTCACTTGAATTAGTAGTTCTCATACTTTTGATCATTCATACACTATCCTCACAATTTTTACACTACATACAAAACTACTTTTTTACTTAACATTTTCTTACGTAGAGTTTTTCTTATTTCAATACCTATTTTAGACTCTTTTTAAACACATACGATGAGGCCAGCCACAGTGGCTGACGCCTGTAATCTCAGCGCTTTGGGAAGTCTAGGCCAGTGGACTGCTTGAGCTCATGAGCTTGAGACCAGCCTGGGCAACATGGTGAAACCCCATCTCTAATAAAAATACAAAAAATTAGCCAGGCGTCATGGTGCACGCCTGTAGTCCCAGCTACTAGGGAGACTGAGGAGGGAGAATCACTTGAGCCCAGGAGGTGGAGGTTGCAGTGAGCCAAGATTGCACCACTGTCAGCCTGGGTGACAGAGAGAGACTCCGCCAAAAAGAAAAAGAAAAAGACAAGGGAAGGGGAGGGGAGGGGAGGCGAGGCAGGAAGGCAGGCAAAGATAGTGAAACCATGAGTTTGATGAGCTAGTTATGTTTTCTACTATGCATGAAAATAAAAGCATATGGGCAGGTGCAGTGGCTCACACCTGGAATCCCAGCACTTTGGGAGGCTGAGGTGGGAGAATCACTTGAGCCCAGGAGTTCTAGACCAGCCTGGGCAACATGGCAAAATCCCATCTCTACAAAAAATACAAAAAATTAGCCAGGCACAGTGGTGTGCACCTATAGTGCCAACTACTCAGGAGGCTGAGGTGGGAGGATCACCTGAGTCCAGGATGTCAGGGCTGCAGTGAGCCACGATTGTGCCACTACACTTCAGCCTGGGTGACAGAGCAAGACTCTGTCACTCTGTCCCCCAAAAGAAGAAAACCATAGTACTTAAAATGAAAACTGTTCATTAGAATACTTCAACAATAACCCTGCATGTCCATACTTAGGAAACACTGATATTTAACAAAACAAAAACAAACAAAAACACAGCAAACACTATATTAGCAGCTATTTATAAATGCTGTTACAATAATTTTATGGCATCATTATCATCGACATATTTGAATCCATCCCTCTTTCTACTTGTTAATTAATACATGCTTAATTATCTAAAAAGTATTCATCATTTCCAGTGGCAATTCATCCATTCCAGTCTCCCTGGCTCTCTATAAATGATCTACGTATTATATTATGTATTAGTCTACATCTATGCATTAGCTAATGAGCTGAAGCAGTTATACAAATCTTCCTTATACCTACAGACTATAAATGGTTCTTTCCTTCAATCACTTGTCAAGATAAAGAAATCTAAAACATATTAAAAATACCAGAGACTATATTTAACTATGTTCTAACCAAACCGTATGTTTCTGGCTGGGCGTGGTGGCTCATGCCTGTAATCCCAGCACTTTAGGAGGCCTAGGTGGGCGGATCACCTGAGGTCAGGAGTGAGACCAGCCTGACCAACAGGGCAAAACCCTGCCTCTACTAAAAATGCAAAAATTAGCCAGACATGGTGGCACATGCCTGTAGTGCCAGCTACTCAAGAGGCTGAGGCAGGAGAATCGCTGGAACCCAGGAGGCGGAGGTTGCAGTGAGCCAAGATCGTGCTGCTGCACTCCAGCTTGGGTAACAGAGTGAGACTCCATCTCAAAAAAAAAAAAAAAGATTGTTTTTTAAATAGCATGTTTCTTCTGGTACAATTTAAAGTGAAAGTGAAAAGGCTCTGTTTTCTACATGATGCATTTCAACTCAGTGTGAGTTGATTTATTTTATGCCCAATTGTTGTTAGAGAAAGAATTTAAATGGTTTTTCCAAGTATATAAGGTGCGTACAAAATTACACTATAAAAATTATTTTTAATAGCCCAGCTCTTTACCAAAGCAATTAGTTTTCTTAAGTCACTCCAGCAAATCACAAAGCCAGATGGGTCCCCAATTCAATTATCTTTAATCTTTCAATGAAGAATAATTGCTCTTTATCTACTTTGTCTCTGTAGTTCTCGGTCCAGAATTAACCATTTTGGCAGTGACATACGCTTGTTAGCAAAAGTAGATCCTACCCACAGGTGAGAAAACACAGAGTTAACTGTGAGCACTTTCCTTCCTAGCAAGGTGAGCAGAACTCTGAACCATGACTTAATGAAAGACTGCCCAAGTCATTCACTGGGGTGGAACCCTATGGTGTTTATCACAAACATACTTCCCACCAACACGGTGGCTTTGCACTCCACTGGCCAGTGCTTTTTATATTGAAACGAGTCAAAGACCAGATCCAGCACAGTCACCGTAGTTCCACCAAGATTTAAGCGAGGCAAACCATTGTCCCTGCCATTCTATCCTAAAAGTGGTCATAAGAGGAACAGCAGAGAAAGCCACGGTACTTATCCAAGGTTGCAACACCTCCACTCTTCCGCTGACCTCCAAATACATACCTAGGCAGCACAGCCTTCTCCATCAGGTGACCCCAGAGTACACAGAGTGTGGATATCAGACACACCCCAATGACAATGATGTAGAACGTCCTCCAACGTGGTACAAGAAACTGTCTGATCGTACAGTATACTCATAAATACATTTCTCTATCCTGAGAGAGAGACTGGTTTGTCTCACTTTCTGTCTCTCCATTTATAATTTTTGGTCAGGTGCCAATGGCTCATGTCTGTAACCCCAACACTTTGGGAGGCCGAGGCAGGAGGATTGCTTGAGTCCAGGAGTTCGAGACCAGCTTGGGCAACATAACAAGATCCCATTTCCATATTTTTTTAAAAAAAGAAAAAACAGGCTGGGCATGGTAGCTCACGCCTATAATCCCAGCACTTTGGGAGGCCGACATGGGTGGATGGCTTGAGGTCAAGAGTTCAAGACCAGCCTGGCCAACATGGTGAAACCTCATCTCTACTAAAAATACAAAAAATTAGCTGGGCGTGGTGGTGCACACCTGTAGTCCCAGCTACTCAGGAGACTGAGGCAGGAGAATCGCTTGAACTTGGGAGGTGGAGGTTGCAGTGGGCCGAGATTGTACCACTGCACTCCAGCCTGGGCGACAGAGCAAGACTCCATCTCAAAAAAAAGAAAAAGGAAAAAAATAAATAAATAAATAATATATATAAAACAAATTTATATATAAATTTTATATAATATAAATATATATTTTTATATAAATATACATTTGATATAGATTTAATATATAAATAAATTTATGTATTTATATATAATACAAATATATAAGTAAATTTTTTTTATATATATATATTTTTTTTTTCCTTCACCATGTTGGCCAGGATGGTCTCGATCTCCTGACCTTGTGATCCGCCAGCCTTGGCCTCCCAAAGTGCTGGGATTACAGGCGTGAGCCACTGCGCCCAGCCAATGATATAATTTTTGACTGAACTAGTAAATTATGATGAAACTTACAGTATATCCCAAAGAGGTACAGTGCATTAAGCCAGTAACTGCAAGTCCTTTAAAAAGCTGTCATACATATTTTAAGTTACCACACAGGTGTCATATATAATACTCTAGTATAAAGGGCCTTTGGCCCTTTGGGAGCCACAGACATTTTTTAATCTGATGAAAACTATGGATCCTTTCTTTACTAAGAAGCATTCGCTAGTTACAGAAAAAGCAGCAACCTATTCTAAACAGGTTGTACATTTATTAGACTCTAAAGTCCAATCGTGTACCCAGCTCAGGAACTCTTGCTTTAGTGGCTTGAGGAGACTAATACAAGGCTAAATCTCACATTTAGCTGGACGCAGTGGCTCACACCTGTAATCCCAGCACTTTGGGAGGCCGAGGTGGGCAGATCGTTTGAGGTCAGGAGTTCAACATGAGCCTGACCAACATGGTGAAACCCCATCTCTACTAAAAATAAAAAAATTAGCCAGGAGAGGTGGCACGTGCCTATAATACTAGCTACTCAGGAGGCTGAAGCACAAGAATCACTTGAACCCAGGAGGCAGAGGCTACAGTGAGCCAAGATCGCAGCACTGCACTCCAGCCTGGGCAAAAGAGCGAGACTCCGTTTCAAAAAAATAAAATAAAATAAAAATAAATCTCACATTTAAAAAGAAACACAATGAGTCTACTTGCACTCAGGTGTCTAAGCACCTGACCACATATAAATCAGAGGCAATTATAAAATATTTTAAAGAAAATCCAAATTTCTCTGGTGGTAGTGTATTCAAATTGCTTTCATCTAAATATGCTGAATGAAAGGGCCACTACCATCTGGTAGCAGCCAATCTTGAATTTAAGAAATGAGGAATGTGACCTGATGGGCCTGGGGAGGGTGAAGTCACAAGGTTTGAAGCTGTGTTTGCATAGTTCTGTAAATAAATATTCAGAACATGGAAATTGTTCATGTCAAATAAAGGGGGTGGGGTATTATGGAAGGGATAAAGCCCCAAAAGGGTCCCCCAACCTTGATCCGCCACTACCAGTTGGATCTTAAAAGTACTACACAGCTACATTCTTCCCATTAATGTGGATTGTGATGAAAAATTAAATTGGCTCATGAGCCGTATACAGAAGACTTCTAAAATCAACACTGAAGTGTTTCCCTTTCTCAGGATTTGGCTGTGAAGCGTGACCAACCAGCCAGCAGGAAGGGGAGGGATCTTGGAGCTGGCCCACAATCTGCAGACAGGAAAGGATGGCAGGGGAGGGGCGGAGAGGAGCGGGCTGTCTCAGCTCAGAAGCAGACGGAGGAGCTGCAGCTGAAGGCGGCAGGCGAAACATCCAACACATGTGGGAACCTTCGTGGTGATGCAGGCGACAGCAGGTACTAGAATTTCCAAGACACAGGAATAGTATCCAAGTCGCACAGATGGAAGAAAGCAATGGGAAGTCTGGCAGCTTGGGAGTCAGGTAGGGAGGGTGTTCTAGCTCCGTACCCAACTCCAGAGGCAGAGCTGCAATCCCCAGAAAAAAGAAAGTTTGAGAGATAGGCACAAACTTTCAGGAATCAAATAAAAAGCCCCATTCTAGACCAGGGACAGTGGCTCATGCCTGTAATCCCAGCACTTTGGGAGGCCAAGGCAGGATGATCACATGAGGCCAAGAGTTGGAGACCAGCCTGGACAACATAGGGAGACCCTGTCTCTACAAACGAAAAAAAAAATTGAAAATTAACCAGGCATGATGGCACTCACCTGCAGTCCCAGCTACTTGGGAGGCTGAGGTGGGAGGATGGCCAGGAGTTCAAGGTTACAGTGAACTATGATTACACCACTGCACTATAGACTGGGCAAGACCCTTCTCTTTTTTTAAGTCTCATTTTAGTTAAAATTTGGAGCAAAGAGCAGCAACAGGGACAAAGAGGAGCACCAGAGCCAGGAATGACTGGCAACAAAAATAAGGAAAAATGCAAGAAATCTAGTGCCCAGCCCTGAGACCACAGATCTTCAGGATGGGGCACTGGTGGACCAGAAACGCCACCACGTGAGGAGGCTGCTTTAAATTCAACCGTCCTAGTGTCTGCCTTGGTCACAAAATTAGAGTGGAGATAAGCAACGCAGACACCAGCCCTGGCCTCAGGGAGCTTTTTTAATTTTTTAATAAAATATAATCTCAAACGATCAAAGAAAAAGACAGAAAATCTGACTGAAGAGCCCAAGCGTTAATTTCCACCATCTCTCAACAGCTTGAGCAAACATATGGAAGTGGGAAGCACAGAGCATGTGAAGGAAACTGTTTATTACAGTTGGGATAAAATAAAAGGTAAGTGTTGGAATGAAAGAATGATTTCCAGTGCTGGCCTAAGGATTTAATGGTGGCGGTGGGTAGAAAGGACATGTTAAGAATTGTGTCTTGGAAGATTAATTCACCAGAAGCCAAGGAAGAAAGACTTTCAGGAAGAAGGCATAATCCTCATCTCCAAATACTACTGATGCTGAAAAATATAAAATTACTAATTAGAAGGCATCCTCTCTACCAGTTTCATTAGTGGAGATTATAGGGTGGACAGACAGGACAAGGGCAGAATCAATTCGAGAGATAGAACAGTACTCGGGATGCGCCTCCCATTGAGGAAGTTCTGTATAAAAAGAGACAAGAGATAGGTCCCTGAGTTCCCATCAGAGGTACTGCTTTTATTGTTGTTGCTGCTGCTATTTTTAAAAACAGGTAGACCTGAGTCAACAGGTTAAAGATGCAAAAATGAGAAGGCGCAATTGATAAAGAATGTTTAAAAGAACAGAATCATGAGCTCAGCTCATATCAAAATGCCTTTACGCTGGGCATGGTGACTCACACTTGTAATCCCAACACTTTGGGAGGCCAAGGCAGGTGCTTGAGCTCAGGAGTTCGAGACCAGCCTGGGGAACTTGGCGAAACCCCATCTCTACAAAAAATACAAAAATTAGCCAGGCATGGTGGTACATGCCTGTAGTCCCAGCTGCTTGGGAGGCTGAGGTGGGAGGATTGCTTGAATCCAGGGGGTCAAGAATGCAGTGAGCCAAGATTGTGCCACTGCACTCCAGCTTGGGCAACAGCGTAAGATCCTGTCTCCCCACCCCACCCCCAAAAAAAGCCTTTACATCTTAAAAAAAAATTCCACTTAGAATCTCTTTTTCCAACAGTTTCTCCGTGTAAAATGTCTATAAATTATTCAACGTTGATAATGTGTCTGTTCCATTGTTCAATAACCAAGAAATACATATCATAGCTTTTTTAACTTTATCTAGTTGATTAATAAATTTTGGCACAAACTGTGCTTTCTTTTAATGAAATGCAATAAGCAGAGTAAGTGCAGAGGAAAGGGAAAGAATGGGTTTTAGAATTATCCAGACCTGGGTTTAAATTATATTTTTAAGAGCAATAAAACTACATTATCGCTTGAATACTTAGGTAAGCATAAGTACTTACATGCTAAGGGATTTACAAGACTCTCATCTGACCTTCACAAAGGCCTTCTGTTTTGTTTTGTTTTGTTTGTTTTGTTTTGTTCTGTTTTGTTTTGTTTCGGAGACAGGGTCTCACTCTGTCACCCAGGCTGGAGTACAGTGACACCATCTCGGCTCACTGCAACCTCTGCCTCCCAAGTTCAAGCAATTCTCCTGCCTCAGCCTTCCTAGTAGCTGGGATTACAGGAGCTCACCAGCGCGCCCAGCTAATTTTTGTATTTTTAGTAGAGACAGGTTTTCACCATGTTGGTCAGACTGGTCTCGAACTCCTGACCTCAAGTGATCCACCCCCGTCAGCCTCCCAAAGTGCTGGAATTACAGGCGTGAGCAACCATGCATGACCCACAAGGGCCTTTTCAATTTAGAGGTTCAACAATTTACCCAAGTTAATAAAGAAGTAGAGCAGAGACCTGAACTTAAGCCTGACTCTAAAGAGAAATGCTTTCAGTCCTCAAATTGTAACGTCAAGCTCTGCCACCTCCCGTAACTTCTGCGTTTCAGGTCCTCATAACATATAGTTTTGGCATGAAGAATTAGAAAGAAAAAGTTAACATGTGAGGCAGAAGGATCACTTGAGCTCAGGAGTTGGAGGCTGCAGTGAGCTATGATCGTGCCACTGTACTCCAGCCTGGGTGACAGAATTAGACCCTGATTTTAAAAACAGAAAAAAGAAAAAAAAAAAAGTGAATACATGGATAACACAATAGAGAGAAGGTTCTCAATAGATGCTGGTTTCTTTATCTCCTTCCTGTTTCATTTTTGTAATCGCTTTCTTAAAACCTTGATCTTTCTACATTATGGTGCTGTCTCTTCTATGTCCCTCCGACACCATATGTGTATCCCAATCAGCACTCTGTCCCCATGTTATAATTGTTAGCTTGTCTGTTTCTCAATAGTCAGTAAACTCTTCAAGAACCAAAGCCTTTGCACATCATTAACTTCATGTCTCTAGTTTCCAGTGAATCTGGCACGCAGTAAGTGCTCAATAACTGTTTCTCATTTCAACTAATTCTGGTTAATATTTAATCCAAGTGTGCTACCTGCTTAGGTTGCCTCTGCCTAAAACCTTAGTCACTAGGCCCATCAACATTGTCCCAGATGTCAAAGAACTAAGGTATGCCGTGTGCCATCTGTTCTGCTATATGCATTAGCTCAGGGGCCTAAAAACTACAGTAAGTTGGCCCACTGTCTGTTCCTATAAATAAAGTTTTATTGAAACACAGCCACGTTCATTCACTTATAAATTGTCTGCGGCTGTTTTTACATTACAATGGCAAAGTAGAATATTTGAAGCAGAGACCACTGGACCTGCAAAGCTTAGTACACTGCTATCTGGCCTTTACAAAAAATATTTTCTAACTTCTGCATTAGTTGGATCCATTCAGTAAGTTAACAAATATTTGAATATTTACTATGAGGCAATTGCGGCCTTTAGATGCTGGGTATAGTGTGGTGAACAAAACAGGCACATCCATGACCTTCACAGAGCTTCTAATCTAGCAAGCAAAAAAGGCAACACACTCAGGTAGTCAAATAAATAAAGAAGCAATAAATACCACAGGCTGAGCATCTCGAATACAAAAATCTGAAATCTAAAATACTCCAGAATCCAAAATTATCAACATGATGCTCAAAGGAAATGGTCACTAGAGCATGGTAGATTTTCGATTTTCAGATTAGGGATGCTTGAGCAACTGGTATAATGCAAATATTTAAAAAAAAAAAAAAAACATAAAATCCAGAGCACTTTTGATCCCAAGCATGTCAGATAAGGAATACTCAACCTGTATAAAATGTGATAAACATGGTAAAAGAAAAGTAGATAATACTATTTTGAAAGAATAATGAGCCAGGCACAGTGGCTCCCACCTGTAATTCCAGCACTTTGGGAGGCTGAGGCAGGTGGATCACTTAAGGTCAGGAGTTTGAGACCAGCCTGGGCAATATGGCAAAACTCCATCTCTACCAAAAATACAAAAATTAGCTGGGCATAGTGGTGCATGCCTGTAATCACAGCTATTCAAGCGGCTAAGGTGGGAGGATAGCTGGGACCTGGGAAGTCAAGGTTGCAGTGATCAGTGAAGTACCACTGTACTCCAGCCTGGGTGACAGAGCAAAACCCTGTCTCAAAAAAAAAAAAAAATTAAAATTAAATTAAATAAATGAAGAATAATGAATGTGAGTAGAGAGGAGGCATACTCTATATTGGGTAGAACGTGAAGTTTCTCTAAGCAGGTGCAGTTAAGCTCAGCCCTGAATCACTGTGGGGCAGGGAACCGCCAAGTGAGAGGCGAGGGCATCCGGCAGAAGGTACAACAACAACTCAGGCTGGGAAGAAGGAAAGAGCCCAATATGTTCTAAAGAAGGTGCAGCTGGGACAAAATGAGCCAGAGAAATTCTGATAAAACAAAGAAAGAACTGTAGGCAAGGGTTACATCATAGAGTACCTTGTAAGCCATTTTAAATCTGAATTTTAATTTTTACATTTTTAAAAACCATTTTTATTATAAAGACAATTGGGGGCCAGGCATGGTGGCTGAGGCCTGTAATCCCAGCACTTTGGGAGGCCAAGGCTGGCGGATCACTTGAGGTAAGGAGTTCGAGACCAGCCTGGTCAACATGGCGAAACCCCATCTCTACTAAAAATACAAAAATTACCCAGGCGTGGTGGTGCATGCCTGTAATCACAGCTACTCAGGAGGCTGAGGCAGAAGAATCGTTTGAACACGAGAGGCAGTGATTGCAGTGAGCCAAGAATGTACCACTGCACTCCAGCCACGATGACAGAGTGAGACTCTATTTAAAAAAAGAAAAAGACAATTGTAGAAAATGGGGGGCTAATATTATAGACTCATGAAACTACTCTTCCTTCAGGAATATTCATGACAAGCAAATCCACCTGTAATTACATACACCTTTTACTCAAAAGTAAGGACTTTCTTTTCCCATAACTATTTCTACTTCCTTAAACATTTTGATTACTTATGACTGAAGCCATGGATTCGGTGTGATATAAATAGTTTACGTTTCTAAAACCCTGCTCATCTGATTGATGTAGAACCTTTGGGAGAAGCAGGTGAGGAACGTGCCCTGCTATCCTAACCGCATTGCTCCAGCAAAGAACAGAAAAGGGAAACAAATTAGCTCATTCAGTGCCATAGCCTCAATGCCTAGACACTGATGACAACAGCGAATGCTCAACAAATTGTGGCCGATTTTAACTGAATTCTCTTCTAATCTAGTCCAACCTTGTGTAAGCATTAATTGGGTAGTGATTATGTCCCCAAACTCTTCAGCTATTGCCATAAAAAAGCCAATCCAGGCCGGGCACGGTGGCTCACGCCTGTAATCCCAGCAATTCGGGAGGCCGAGGCGGGTGGATCACGAGGTCAGGAGATCGAGACTATCCTGGCTGACATGGTGAAACCCCGTCTCTACTAAAAATATTTAAAAAATTAGCTGGGCGTGGTGGCGGGCGCCTGTAGTCCCAGCTACTCGGGAGGCTGAGGCAGGAGAATGGCATAAACCCGGGAGGCAGAGCTTGCAGTGAGCCGAGATCCCGCCGGCTGCACTCCAGTCTGGGCGACAGAGCGAGACTCCGTCTCAAAAAAAAAAAAAAAAAAAAAAAGCCAATTAATCGTCATTCTAAAGTAAATCTCCACCAACATTAAATCTTCAATTAGCCAGAGAACTTCATCTTCACCGTTTGAATATTTATTTTTATCTTTTTTTTTTTTTTTTTAGAGACGAGATCTTGCTCTGTCACCCAGGCTGGAGGGCAGTGGCATGATCAAAGCTCACTGCAGCCTCCAACTTCTGGCCTCAAGTGATCCTCCCAGCTCAGTCTCCCAAGTAGCTGGAACTAGAGGCACGCGCCACCACACCCAACTAATTTTTAAAAAAATTTTTTTAGAGATGGGGTTTCACAATGTTGTCTAGGCTGGTTTCTAATTCCTGGCCTCAAGCGATCCTCTTGCCTCAGCCTCCCAAGTACAATGTTTGAATATTTAAAACATAAAATTAATAAGTAGTACTTCAAAGTACATAAGATTAGATCATTTTCCTTCAAACTTTGATGAACAGATAGTGCTTAAGATCAGGGTATTCTGCAAAGACAGGATATTAGAACAGAAAAAGACCTGAGTTGGAGTTAGGGAATATAGAGTCTAGACCTGGTTTTATTGGTTCTCTTAGTAATAGCAACATGGCCGCAGCCAGTCCAAGAATCCCCTAGGCCTCTGGGTGTCCCATCTACGAAGCTTCATCGATGAACCAGATGATTCCCAAGACCCCATTACAGCTTCACATGCAATAACTTGTAGGCTGGTTAAATGCCACGAGACTGAGAAGGCAAGTTAAAAGAGTGGCAAGCTTCAAGGATGAAGAGGTGTTTGACAGAGTCCTTGAGGAATAGGAAGATTTCCACAGGCATGAAGCTAAGGTCAAGGTAAATATCAGCAGAGAGAATGGTTGACTATGCTTTCATTCAACAAAACATCGCAGTGGTTCTCCTCTAATGCCTAGTACATTGACATGGTTATAATCACAATACACAGCAGCCCAGCAGTTCAGAAGCTTTAAATCATGTTTAAAACTATTGTTTTCATTGGAGGGGAAGTAGGAGGAAGTCAGAGCAGGGGCACCCACCTGTAGTCCCAGTTTCTTGGCAGGCAGAGGCAGGAGGATCACTTGAGTGCAGGAGTTCGAGACCAGCCTGGGCAACATAACAAGACTATCTCTTTAAAAAAAAAAAAAAAAAAAGTGGCAGGGGAGGAGGGAAGCTGGGGAGGGCATGCAATCTACATCTAGTGCTGGGTGGAGACAGGCATGTGTGCATACTTCAGTTCTACCTACACGGCCTGTTCAACGTCAATGCCCTCTGTCCTCATTTTCTTAAACATGCAGTAGGAAATGGAAGTAAAATATTTATTGTTAAAAATGCATGAAAATATGAAAATGTCTTTGGGGAACTTATTAAATCAGAGTTCATCAGAAACCTCTGGCTGTAATCTTGGGCTACCATCTTTGAGGAGTCTTGAAGCCTGAGAGCTCTTTCTGAAGACCACGGTTCTTTAAAATAGCGCATGTTGCCTTTCCTCCAGGGACATAAATGATGTTGGGGTCTCTCAGTGGGACTGCCCCAGCCATTTGTTTTTCAGACTTTTTAGTACAACAGTAAGCTAAATAAGTAGCTGGTGGTGTCCACTGACCCAGACCCATAAAAATGACGGGCAGAACTGTTTCACCTTATCATGACCTGCAACTGCTG
Organism: Macaca nemestrina; assembly: GCF_043159975.1. NCBI lineage: Eukaryota > Metazoa > Chordata > Mammalia > Primates > Cercopithecidae > Macaca > Macaca nemestrina. Next base: position 115,801,404 of record NC_092133.1, on the reverse strand, counting down.
TGTTTTAATTTTTTAAAGAATTCTATCAATCGAAATGGTCTGTGTGCATAATTCGAAACAACACAAGAGGTCCCAAATATGGCTTCTAGGCAAAAGGAAGTTAGGCAAAATTTGCAATGTATCTTTCCATCTTTGCAGATGTGCTGCCTACCTTTATGGAAGGAGCAGAGAAACCAGAGGAATATTTCATTTAAAGTCAGACAACCATCACACACTCTGAAAAACATTTGTTTGGCTTGAGAAGAAAAAATATTAAGTGATGGGGCCACAGGATTTATAACACCATCACAGGATTTCTGGAGTATTAGCCATCGCAACACCCACTAATATCACACCAGCTAAAGATTCAGCGAAAGCTTGTTGGTATGCCAATCAAATACGATATAAGGACACTGTTCTCTTGCTAATCTGGCTTGATGCAGGAGCATAATTTGAAATAACTTGTCTAATGTATGATCTGCAGATCCTTCAAGCACTCCTCCCTAAATATTGCTTCTTTCAAGCAAGACTTTCATAAATTGTGAAAGGTAGGGAGCCCCTGTTTGTACTTCCTGGGAAATGTCTGGAGAGTACCTATTTGAAATTCATAGATATATAGACAGATCCAGCTGCCTTAACATGCAGTCTAAGGGCAGTTAAGACTCTTCTGTGAGGCCGGGAGCGGTGGCTCACGCCTGTAATCCCAGCACTTTGGAAGGCTGAGGCGGCGGGTGAATCACAAGGTCATGAGATCAAGACTATGCTGGCTAACAGGGTGAAACACTGTCTCTACTAAAAATACAAAAAATTAGCAAGCGTGGTGGCACATGCCTGTAGTCCCAGCTACTCAGGAGAGTGAGGCAGGAGAATCACTTGAACCTGGAGGCAGAGGTTGCAGTGAGCCAAGATCATGCCACTGCACTCCAGCCTGTGCGACAGAGGGAGACTCCGTCTCACAAAAAAAAACCAGCAAAAAACAAACAAACAAACAAAAAAGATTCTGGGGCACTTACAAGGACGCATATTTGAATAAATAGCCAGTTTACTGCAGCTTCTGAACAGCTGAAGAAGACAAGGTCAATATTCTCCTCTGAAAATGAGGCCGACTAATGAATGATCAAGACCCAACATTCTAGTCCATATAGTTTGGCCATGAACATCTGAGCCTGAAAAATACCTGAGGTAAGACTATTCACACACCTTCAGCCAAACGAAAACACACTTCTAGATTCGTGACTTAGATCAATGTTTCCTCCTGTTACATAAAACCAGGGAAAATTATTTGTAAGATATACACCAAAATGTGCTATTTACACAGGTGTGTCCAATTTGTGAAAATTCGTCAAGCTCTACACTTAAATGTGCACTTTTTGGCATGCATTTTACTTTTAATAGTTGTACTTACATCTGTACATATACTGTATGTGCATATATAGAGACATAAGTATATAAAATAATAAATAGAAGTTATTCATTAAGGTATTGATAGACCCTCAGATAATGAAAAGAAGTGCTTTTCATTGGGGCTTTTCATTTAGAGGCTAGAAACATCTTCTAGAAAGTAATTTCATTGCAGTAGCAATTGCTAATGAAAAATCAACAGATATAGTTAATGACTCAGTCAACTAGATTTCACCTTTAAAAAAAAATGTATATAAACTCTTAGTTTAAAAAAAAAAAAGAAATGGAACAGGAGGGGAAAAGTATATGTGGATACTGATGCCTGGAGATGTTGGAGTCATTTTTTAAATTTAATACACTTACTTATTAAGTCTTACTCACCTGTTACTACTTCCTATGAAGAATAATGATTTTATTATAGACCAAGAAAACAACCCAATTTGGTTTTTTGGTTTTTTTTTTTTTTTTTTTAGATGGGGTCTCACTCTGTCACCCAGGCTGGAGTGTAGTGGCGTGATCTCGGCTCACTGCAACTTCCGCTCCCAGGTTCAAGCAATTCTCCTGCCTCAGCCTCCCCAGTAGCTGGGATTACAGGCACGCACCACCACGCTGGGCTAATTTTTTGTGTCTTTAGTAGAGACGGGGTTTCACCGTGTTGGCCAGGCTGGTCTCAAACTCCTAACCTCAAGTGATCCACCCACCTCGGCTTCCCAAAGTTCTGGGATTACAGGCATGAGCGACCACGCCCAGCCCCAAAATGTTATTTTAAACCATAAACAGTATTAGCCAGTATTAACAGTTCAAAAGCAATCTGGAATCGTCTAAAAGAGACTGCAAGTCAATGTGTCCTAAATTAACCAGGAAGTCTTTTCCATGTCTTGTGGTACAATTACAAAAGATTTCTATCTAGAAAAAGAACACAACCGAAAAATGATTAAAGGCATTCAGATCAAGGTATTTTGTCAAGATTTCCTAGGTGTCCTCTTTATTGGTGCCGTTACAAGATAAGGAGAGACAGACATAAGCAATTGCTCGCGTAGCCTCTCCTACAGAAGAGTTACCTCCATGAACTGAGAACACTCTACCCACTCTCACATTCCAGTTCACTCACCCACATCTACCTTCCTGCTTAAGAGAAGCATTGAGAGACTATAAAAGCAAGGAATTTAAGTCTTCTGCTACTTTAAGGCAAATTGCATCAAGAGGGCTATCACAAAATGCAAACACGATGAAAGAATTTCCTCTTCTTTGCAAAATGCAGTTATTCTGCATTAACAATGTCAAGTTCTGCATTCACTAGACCTCCCAGATTTTTATTCTTATCCTCGTACAAATAATCAAAGCTGCATATATCTCAGAATGTTGATTAGAAAATACTACAAGCTGGGCATGGTGGTGCACACCTGTAGTCTCAGCTACTCAGGAGGCTGAGTTGAAAGGATCGCTTGAGCCCAGGAGTTTGAGTCCAGCCTGGGTAACATAGATACCACCTCTAAAACAAAACAAACAAACAAGCAAAGGTTGGGCATGGTGGTTCATGCCTATAATCCCAGCACTTTGGGAGGCCAAGGCAGGCAGATGGCTTGAGTCCAGGGGTTAAGAGACCATCATGAAACCCATCTCTGTAAAATAAATTTCTTTTCTTTTTTTTTTTTCTTTTTTTTTTTTTTTTTTTTTTGAGACGGGGTCTCGCTCTGTCACCCAGGCTGGAGTACCGTGGTGCAATCTCAGTTCACTGCAAGCTCTGCCTCCCAGGTTCATGCCATTCTCCTGCCTCAGCCTCCCAAGTAGCTGGAACTATAGCGCCAGCCACCACGCCTGGCTAATTTCCTATATTTTTAGTATAGATGGGGTTTCACCATAGCCAGGATTGTCTCGATCTTCTGACCTCGTGATCTGCCCGCCTCAGCCTCCCAAAGTGCTGGGATTACAGGCGTGAGCCACCGCGCCCAGCCAAAATTTGTTTTAAATACATTTATAGTTACCAAGACTCCCTAAACTCTGCCCATATTCTTCAACAATCAAAAGAATTTCACACAACATTAACATCACAGAAACAAAATAAATAATATAGTTTCACAAAATTTACCAATTTTCTGATGGCCCTCTAATACATTAGAAGATTCTTTGATTCCCAGAACCAACAAAACAAATGAAAAAGATTTATAGGGCAATCATATCCATCCACCTACTGTTGACACAGTGCCTACACTACACAGACTAAAGTATAGCATAGTTCAAATCCTGGACTACACAGAAGGTTGCCTGGATGACTTCCTCTCTACTTCCTGCTACAGAAAGGTGAGAAAACCTAAACATCTCTGAAAATAAACTATCTTCATCACCATCCCTTCCTAGTTTTTTTAATATGCCATCAATTTCACAAATAATTAGCAAAAATAAGCTACTCTCATTATATGACTTTCTAGTCATATTTAATTCGCTTTAGTTCAATTTTATCCTTAGATTCCAAGGTCTCCAGATCGAAACTTAGACAGTATTCATCTTTGTATCTGCCCAGAGCTTAACACAGTACGTTCACATACTGTAATCAGAATTCAATACATCTTGATGAAATCAGCTTAAATGTCCATAGTCCAGATGTAGTAAAAGGCATTGTTGAACTTGAAAACGTTGCCACTAAAGAACAAGAAATTTGGCTGCAGTTATCACCTTTAAGCTGACATCTCTGGTTCTCTGTCCCTAAGCTAGACCCACCGTATAACCAAGTGTCACCTTCACTTAATGTGTAGGCATCTCAAACACAACATGTTTGAAAATGAACATGTCTTTCCACTACCTCCCCAAGACCTGCCCTTCTGCCAGCATATCCTCTTCTCCATGAATGGCATGACCGTCTACCTAGATGCCCAAGGCAGAAATCTTAGACATGCTGTTGAGTCCTATCTCTCCCTTACCTCTTACATCCAATAATCACTGTGTCCTGTCACCTTCCTAATATTTCTTTTTTTTTTTTTTTTTTTTTTTTTTGAGACAGAGTCTCACTCTGTCACCCAGGCTAGAGTGCAATGGCACGATCTCTGCTCACTGCAACCTGCAACCTCCGCCTCCTGGGCTCAAGCAATTCTCCTGCCTCAGCCTTCCGAGTAGCTGGGGTTACAGGCGGGCACCACCACGCCTGGCTACTCTTTATATTTTTAGTAAAGATGAGGCTTCACAGTGTTGGCCAGGCTGGTCTCAAACTCCTGACCTCAAGTGATCCACCTGCCTCAGCCTCCCAAAATGCTGGGATTACAGACTTGAGCCACCACACCCAATCCCTTCCTAATATTTCTTGAATCAGTCTTCTTCCCTACATCTGCATTACCACCAACATGCCAGTCCAAGCCACTATTCTCAGACACCTGAACAACCCCCCAACCAGTCTCACTACAGATCCATTATTGTATGTCTCCAACTCACCGGTTACACAGCAATTTTAAAGAGCAATCTTTAAAGTAAAAAATTGTAGATATGTGTGTACTCGTGCAGAAACCTTATCTATCTCATAATTATGATACCTCTTGGAGAACCTAGCACACAGTAGGTCTGCAATAAAGATGAATACTCACTCATCCATCCACTTGATCAAAAAGGCTGTCACAGGCTTTTTTTTTTTTTTTTTTTTTTTTTTGAGACGGAGTCTTGCTCCGTTGCCCAGGCTGGAGTGCAGTGGCCTGATCTCAGCTCACTGCAAGCTCCACCTCCCGGGTTCAAGCGATTCTCCTGCCTCAGCCTCCCGAGTAGCTGGGATTACAGGCGCCCACCACCCCACCCAGCTAATTTTTGTAATTTTAGGAGAGATGGGGTTTCATCATATTGGCCAAGCTGGTCTTGAACTCCTGACCTCAGGTGATCCGCCCACCTCAGCCTCCCAGAGTGCTGGGATTACAGGCGTAAGCCACCACAACTGGCCTTGTCACATGCTTTTTACAACAAGCACAAACATTACCAAGTAGCAAGATGTTACGAAGACATTAACAAATATTTAGCATTGGTTAAGCTACCAAAGTAATCTAAAATAGTCCAGCCCAGATGGGATTTACAGCTGAGACGAGAAATAGCTTCTATATACAAGGTAGCAAACGAACAAGATGACATTACATAAAGACAAACAGAACACTATATCACTGTAAGAGTCTTTGAGTTGGATTGCTAAAGGATGAATAGAATGTAAACAAAACGGAAGATGCTACAGATGAAGAACTATGGAGGTATCCACTCACGGGTGCGTTTGTTTCCAGGAGCGCAAGTCACACACGCATAGGTTTGATATGAAGGGAGAGGAATCAAAGGACAAAGTCACTGATCTGATCACAGAACAGGTTTATGTTTGGAAAAGTTTAAAGCTGAATACTTTGAGAGTAGCACAATTTGAAGAACAACGGGATCTGGGTAAAGAGATTAAGACTTGATAAGATTAGGAATAATAGCCCTATCGTTTGACTGTGCCAGCTATAGGACTTGACACATATTCTCTGATTTAAAAACCTACTACAAGGCCAGGTGTGGCGGCTCTTGCCTATAATCCCAGCACTTTGGGAGGCCAAAGCAGGAAGATCACTTGAGCCCAGGAGTTTGAAACCAGTGTGGACAACATAGTGAGATGTTGCCTTTACAAAAAAAAAAAAAAAAAAATTTCATTAGCCTGGTTTGGTGACACCCGTCTGGGCTCCCAGCTACTCAGGAGGCTGAGGATAGCTTGAGCCTGGGAGGTCAAGGCTGCAGTAAGCCGTGACAGTGTCACTGTACTTCTACCTGGGAGACACAGCAAGATCCTGTCTCCAAATAAATAAATAAATAAATCCTACTACAACCCTATCATCTAAATACTATTACTACTGTCTCCGTTTACTTATGAGGGAACTGTGTCCAATCTTTTGGCTTTCCTGGGCCACACTGAAAGAAGAATTGTCTTCAGCCACACATAAAGTACACTAACACTAATGATAGCTGATGAGCAAAAAAATAATAATAATAATAAATTAAAATAAATAAATAAATGTTTAAAAAAATAAAAATCACAAAAACAATCTCCTAATATTTTAAGAAAGTTTAGGAATTTGTGTTGGGCCGCATTCAAAGCCGTCCTGGGCTGTATATGGCCCATGGGCCGCAGGCTGGATAGGCTTGATTTACAACATATTTAAGGTCATACAGTTGGCAGAACTGGCGTTTGAATATAGCAACCTCAGAGCCTTTACAGGTCCACAAAGCAGTCCTCTGCAAAAATGATGTTATGCAAGGAATGCTTTAAAACCTAATAACAGGGTGTGGGGTAAACTGAAGGCTGCATATATACTCAGCAAAGCAGCAGCTGTAGTAATCTAGGTCAGAAGTGAGCATAATTAGACTAGAATGATAGTGATGAGATTAGAATACAAGAGATTAGTGCGCAAGAGAATGTTCAAGGGAAAAAGAGCAGGCCTGAAAGTAAAAAATTAAGAGGTGTTGGGATTCCAAGGTAAGTCCACAGTTCCGAATCTTAGATACAAAAAGAATAATGGTACCCTAAACAGAAAAGGAGTCCATGAAAAAGTGGACCTATTTTTCCATTTTTGTCTTTTGAGTGAGATGAAGAGCTATCCACGTGAAATTGTCCAATAGGCTGCCGGGGCAATGAGACCAAAGCTTGGTTAGAAGAACAGGGCCAGATTAATATTATAAACACCAATTTTATATCCGTGAATATTTCTTAAACCAAAGAGAATATTGTCTTAACATAGAAAACTAACACTGTTACCAAAAAAAGAAAAATAAAACTTTTAATAGCATAACACTTTCCCACACAATAACAAGTTCCCAAAGTGGCCCTAGCAACAGCACATCTATGTATGTTAGTACAAGTCAAAAACTCCCTGCCACCTACTCAAGTCCTTTGCAAACGATTCCACACCCACTGCATTATCTTCGCAGCCTCTTTTTGGAACACAAAATATTGAGACAGCCTGCTAAAATGCATATGGAAGTTTCCACCAAACATGAGACTTTCTACTTACTGGGGATATCCATTTTTAAATTTCTAATCAATTTAAGGCATACAAACAAAGATTTTTAGGAAATGTTAGAGGTACTGATGAATTTACATGAGCAACCAGGTACTTAAAGAAGACAACTGCAGACACCACAAAAAACTAAAATGTCATCGGGTCTCTATATCATCATGGGTAGATATTGTCAAAATAGATAGATTTTTAAAAGCAAGTAACAGAATGAAACACACAGTATACCATTTATGTTAATGAACATGTAACACCATATAGGTCCTTAAGGAAATATCCATATATAGTAAATTTAGAAAATGATAAAAGGATATATATAAATTCATATTAACTACTTCTGGGAAGAGAGGGAAATGAAACTGGAGAGGGAAACAAAGTATATTTCAAACGTTATCCATAACATTTCATTTATTCCATTTTTTTAAAATCTGGAAAAAAAAAAACGCCAAAATGTTAACATCTGTTAATGGAGGTAAAGGTCATTTATTGTGTTCTCTTTGCCATTCATTATTTCTGAAATGTTACCCAAATTAAAAAAAGAAGGAAAGAAAAGGATCCATATCTCTTGCCTAATGAAAATGTCACATGAAACATATCTGACATATTCTGCCTAAATAACTCCAGGGTGAACAGGGTGAAGCAAGCAGTCAATTTCTATTTTGGACTCAACGTATTTCTTGAAATAGAAATGGCATAATTAGCAGATCTAAATGCTGGTTTGATTTCCCAGAGTGAATCTACAGGGTGGGCCTGAGCTATGGGCAAGTTCTCCAGTGGCAGCAACTAGGCAAGGGCACTAAGCCTCAGTATCTCCTAAGGAAGCTAAGAGGAAGATTCAGAAGGAAGAAGCTATTAAAAGTTCTCCCAAATAAATCCAATGTCATCCTTCCCAACCCTAATTCTCCCTGTTCCCTTTCCAAGTCCTTCCTCAAGTCACCAATAGAGATGTTCTGCAGGTTAGTGGATCTTTTTCCTTCTAAGAGGTGAATCTCTGATTGGTCTTTTGGGTTTGTCATTGGCTCACTATGGAAATGCACAGTTCTCTTTAAGAACTCCGGCCAGGCGCAGTGGCTCACACCTGTAATCCCATCACTTTGGGAGGCCGAAGCAGGTGGATCACCTGAGGTCAGGATGGCGAAACCCCATCTCTACTAAAATACAAAAATTAGCTGGGCATGCCGGGCACTGTAGTTCACACCTGAATCCCAGCACTTCATGAGGCCGAGACGGGCAGATCACAAGGTCAGGAGATCGAGACCATCCTGGCTAACACGGTGAAACCCCGTCTCTAGTAAAAAAAAAAAATACAAAAAAAAAAAAAATTAGCCAGGCGTGGTGGCAGGCGCCTGTAGTTCCAGCTACTGGGGAGGCTGAGGCAGGAGAATGGCATGAACCCGGAAAGCAGAGCTTGCAGTGAGCCGAGATCGCACCACTGCACTCCAGCCTGGGTGACAGAGCGAGACTTCGTCTCAAATAAAAAAAAAAAAATTAGCTGGGCATGGTGGCACATGCCTATAATCCCAGCAACTCAGGAGGCTGAGGCAGTAGAATCACTTGAACCCGTGAGGCGGAGGTTGCAGTGAGCCAAGATTGTGCCACTGCACTCCAGAGTGAGTGGGTGACAGAGTGAGACTCTGTCTCAAAAAAAAAAAAAAAAAAAAGAACTCCATGCATTCTGTCAATATCACTTATTCCGTGCAGGCATCAGGGATGTAAGTTTAAGGACAAAACCCCTACCCTCAAAGACATGTCTATTAATTTTTCTTCCACTCAATTTCTTAGTCTTAAAATGTTCCCATCATCAAACCCAAGAAAAATCAAGTCTAAACTGTGGCTAAATGATCCCTTAGAATTATCGTGACTATCATGAGCCAAGGTAAGAACTTGATGTGTGAGATGAGGCTATTTGAACAGGACAACCACTTAGGAAGATCTGTTCCTCCCTAATGCGCCCAAGCCACCACTGGTAAACCAGGACAATGAGCCATTACAGAGAACAAGGAGGAATGCATGCTCATTCATATTTGACTGCACTTCTTACCAGCCAGCAACTGCCAAGACTGCTATACCTGAGAGGACAAAAATAAAGGGAACATTACTGTGTACCTGCTCTAGATTTGTTTTAGGAACAATACAACATAAAGAAAGTATACAGTCATTCCTCTGTATATGGGGAAGAATAGTTCTAGGACCTCCCCCGATACCAAAATCTACTGATGCTCAAGTCCCTGATATAATAACCCAGTGTTTGCAAATAACCTGTGCATATCCTCCTGCACACTTTAAATCATCTCTAGATTACTTACAATACCTAACATAATGTAAATGCTATGTAAATCGTTGTTATATTGTTTAGGGAATCATGACAGGATAAAAGTCTGGACATGCTCTATACAGAAACAACCATTCATTTTTTTCATATTTTTCATCTGCAGTTGGTTGAATTCTGATGCAGAACCCACACATACAGGGGGCAGATGATATAGTGATATCATATGCAGTCCAAATTTCGGGAACAGAATTCCTTTTCACAGGGCTTAGGCATAAAAAAAAACTTGGTGTGATTTCTAGTACTCGACTCCAGATTAATAAATAGCAACAGAATAATAAAGTTTCCCAGAATCCAGACTCCTAAAGGCAGGCTAGGGCGCAGCCTAGCGGAGGTGCAACAGCCAAGACCCTGATCATCTCAGACCCTGGGAAAGCATAGACCCGACAAAGGTCACATACGACATCCACATAACAGGGTCAAAACCGTCCCACGAGAGACAAATGGGCATGTGCCTGGCAAAGCAATACAGGGTGCCAATTTAGACAAAAAGAGAAAGAAAACTGCATGCCTTGAACACATTCCTGTGTCTGACTAGAGTGGAGGGTATGTAAAAGAAAAACAACAGTAATGGAAAATGCCATATACAGGCGTCAATACGATAGGCTTTGAAAGGCAAACTGAGTAATTTAGGCTCAGTGTGGCAGAGTAGATCCAAAGAATAAATGGTCATTTATTTTTCTTTCTTTTTTGAGACAGGGTCTCATTCTGTCACCGGGGCTGGAATGCAGTGGCACAATCTCTGCTCACTGCAACCTCCACTTCCCAGGTTCAAGCAATTCTCCTGTCTCAGCCCCCTGAGTAGCGGGGATTACAGGCACACACCACTACATCTGGCTAATTTTTGTATTTTTAGTAGAGACAGGGTTTTGCCACATTGGCCAGGCTGGTCTCAAACTCCTGATCTCAAGTGATCCGCCCACCTCGGCCTCCCAAAGTGCTGGGATTACAGGCATGAACCACTGCGCCTGGCCTAATGGTCATTTCTAAAAAGGAAGATGACTTCTGTACCCACACACACAATGAAGAGGTAATGAATATCTGCTCAAAGAAGGTAGCAGCAGTAACTCACAGAGAGGAATGATAACACGAGATGCTATCAGTAGGAAGAGATGACAATATCAGGTTATTGACCAGATAGCAGAGATGGAAAAAAATAAGTAAATAGCTTTTTTAGGGTATTCATCAACAATATTGTTAATTAATAATGAATAGCAACTAGCATTTACTGAGCTTTGGTATGTGCCAGGCACTGCACTAAATACTACTTCTGTGTTATCGGATTTAATTCTCACTACCAACTTTTGTGGTAGGTACTCTAATTAGTCTGTTTCAGTTAAGAAAACGGAGGTTTGGAGAGAATAAATAACTTGTCTAAATTCATAAAACCAGCAATAAACAGGACTGGAATTTGGAAGCCAACATGCTAATTTTACAGTCCATATTCTTAACCATTAGGACATATGGCCCTAACGTTTTCAGTTACATGCCAAGGGTAACGTACACCAATTAAGCAAGGAAGAGAGCTGTGGAAACCAGTGTTCCAGGACACTGGAAGGCTACAAGCAGAGTCATTGTTAAGAAGATAACTCACCCTTCTTTCTCTTCACAATGAGGCTTTTGGCCTTGAAGAAGCTAAATTTCATTCAAAGCCTAGGAGAACCTGCTGTTTATGAGCATTCCTGTAAAAGGAAGTGGACAGGTGGTTCCTGTTAGTTCCATTGGCACTGTGATGTAATCTCTGACATTATCACAGGCAGCTGTGTGCCTCATAGGACACCAAGGGGCCAGAGAAAAGTATACTTCAGTATATTGTCTCTTTTCCAGCGAATGTGGCTGCCTGCTTCCAGGGTGGTTCAGCACCCTTGGCTAATAAAACAGGAACCTGAGCCTCGACTACAGTGGATGTGGGAATGTTCTCTTCCTATCAATTTTTGTATACCACTTAAAAATGCTTACAGCTGGCTTTGGAGGAAGAGCGGTTAAAATCAAACGTACTCACTCTGAGACATTCAAATATCCAGGATATAAGCCACCGAGCAACTGCAAATTTGCTACAGCAAATTAGGGCTCAGGTGGATTCACTGAACTGGAGCTCATTAAAGCCACAGGCAGTTTAGAAGCCACTCAGACAGAAATGATAGCTGAAACCAAGACAATGGGTAAACTCACAATTGGGGTGGTGGGGGTGAGTAAGTGGGTCAAGGACTGAAGTCACTCCCACAATTAAAGGACAGGAGCATAAAGAAAACCAGTGGCAGAAACCAAGAAGAAACCAGAAATGGAAGAACTAAGCTTCCCATCTCCAGTCATCAAATCTTCTCCCGTACACTGTTCAGATCTGTGTTAAATCCAGCCCTGCCCCGCCACCCGTGACTCCTCAGTTCGACCCCTCGCTATTGCCTGCCTGTTCTGGGTCAGAGAACTCCTCCACTACACCAACATAGTGAATGAACTGAACTCCATACATGATCATGACATGACTGGAAAGTTCTATAGCCTATATCTCAACCTGACAGTGTGTGGACAGGGGTAGGCATTAAAAAAAAGATACCTTTTTCTGGTGTGTCAATTGCACACAGTGGAAAGTGACTTTTAATCTTGTACATGAAACATAAAATTTCATCACAATTTCATGCCTGCAGTGGGCTACTTTTCAATATGCCCCAGCCTTCTCCTGGGAAGAGGTGCACGTTGGTGGAGTAACTTAAGGCACTGGCCAAAATAGGTGAGACTTGTGCTTATCCAAATTATGTGAAGGAGCCAAAGACAGAAAGAAGATGCACAAAGGGGAGGAAATTTCCAATATGAATTCAAATCCCACAGTTCTCAAGCATTCGTCTCTGATGTATAGGAGAATGGGTAACCTGGGTTTGAATCCTGGCTCTACCAGTTCCTAGTTATATGACCCCAAAGGCAAATTACCTAACTTCTCCCTGACTCCATTTTTCTATTTGTAAATGGAAATGGAATACTCAAAGGGCTGAATTAAGCATGGACATCTAGGGAGGGTTTGCATAGCACAGCACCTGGCATACTGTAAAGAACCAAGAAATGACAGCTCTTACCTGTAAACACCAAGTTTGTACCACTCTATTAAAGCATTCCAAAGCTTTTTTTTTTTTTTTTTTTTTTTTTTTTTTGAGACAGAGTCTCACTCTTCCACCCAGGTTGGAGTGCAGTGGTGCAATCTCAGCTCACTGCAGCCTCTGCCTCCTGGGTTCAAGCAATTCTCCTGCCTCAGCCTCCCAAGTAGCTGGGATTACAGGCGCCCACCACCACGCCCAGCTAATTTTTATATTTTTAGTAGAAACGAGGTTTCCCCATGTTGGCCAGGCTGGTCTCGAACTCCTGACCTCAAGTGATTCACCCACCTTGGCCTCCCAAAGTGCTGGGATTACAGGCGTGAGCTACCACACCCAGCCCCCAAAGCTTTTTTCAGTCCAAAATTATTATTAGACAGGAAAATGTCTATTTTGATAAGCAGCCTTGCCATATCATTCACAGCCTGTCCCAAAGGATACCTTTAGCTCCATATGCAAAAACAAGAGTAAATTTAAATACCCAGTTTCTGACCCATCTGGAAATTAGAAGCACCCAGGATAACAGAAGCCAAGTCAAAATCACTTTAGTTAACATTTATTAAGTGTAAGACACTGAACTGAAAACAACAGAAGAGATCTTGGTGGTGAGATTAATAGTCGGTATGAACACCAATGATTAAGTAAAGTACTTTACTGAGGATACTGCTCTGAAATGCACATGAGAGGAAGCACACAGGAAAAAGCAGTGGCACCAAGATCCCTGCTGATCAAGGACAGCTGTTAACTGGTTTCCAGGAGGGGTACACAAATGTACACAGACATTTATATAATCTTTTGTTGTCTAGGCACCAAGTCTTGTGTATTCAGCAATCACTCAAATCATGAGAAGGAATTCAGGGAGGGAGGAGCAGCTTAAAAACAGGTCTGGCCTGAAGCAGGAAGACCTGTTTCAAGTCACAGGCAGCATTAGCAGGAAGAAGCCAATGAAAAGTCTGCAGCTGAAGACTGAAGAAAGTTGCCTTCCCTTCCTTTCTCCTCTCACCCTAATTCCAACAGGACCTCTTCAGCCTCATCTGACTGCCCCCTCTACATGATAGGTTTCACTGATTGCTTCCATTTTTTCCAAAGAAAACTTCATCTTATTGGCTATCAGTCATTTCTCAAAATTACGAATTTTAAAGAGGGGGGAATATTGGCGTAAATAGAACTTTTGTTTGTCATTCCACCCATGGAATGATTGCAACAAATCAATGTAATAAGAAGAGAGGTCAACCTTTCACTTACTCTATTATACTACAAGAACCTTGAAGGCAAGCATGCTTTATACATTTTTGAATCTGATCTCAGAATACAATATAAGATACATAAAAGGATAATGACATGCAATGAATACATCATTCTAAAGACAAGAACAAGTGTTTTAATTTTTTTTGAATTCCCATTTAACAGCTCCAAGATGTTTCAGCCATTATCTTTTTATTTCAAGTGAATTAAGCTACTTTCAGAATATAACAAAAGGACTTTTCTATTAATAGTTTCCTTTAGATTTGCTTCTAAAAACCAGGCAATTTAGCTTGGTGTTTCCAACAAAAATGCTGTAAGACCAATTTAATTTACACATCCGAACAGTCCTGTTCTATAATCTAAGGGACTAGCTCAGAATATTGAAAACTGATGTTAAAAACAAAAACAAAAAAGAATCAGGCATTTAACCTACATACCTTTTCTTTTTTTGAGATGGAGTTTCACTCTTGTTGCCCAGGCTGGAGTGCAATGGCGCAATCTTGGCTCACTGCAACCTCCACCTCCCAGGTTCAGGCGATTCTCCTGCCTCAGCCGCCTGAGTAACTGGGATTACAGGCAACATGCCATCACATCCAGCTAATTTTGTATTTTTAGTAGAGACAGGGTTTCTCCGTGTTGGTCAGGCTGGTCTCAAACTCCCAACCTCAGGTGATCCGCCCGCCTCGGCCTCCCAAAGTGCTAGGATTACAGGCATGAGCCACCGTGCCCAGCCAACCTACCTTTTCTGTACTAACTAGATCTCAAAGAGTTGATGAGGGAAAGTTTCTCTTCATAAAAATATTCTAATAACTAAAACAGGAAAACAATTAAAATATCACCATTTTGCAAACCCTGATAAAATAATGGATCTAGGCAATGGTTATCAATGGTCATGAACACTACAAAAAGCGAGACAACCAATATTACCTGACTGGGGTGAGAAGTATAGGCCACCACCTACAAAGCAGTTTTGCCAAAAAATAGAAACTGAATCAAATCAAGATCTGATTACTATTTGCAGGAATTAAAACAACAAAAGAGCACTTTATATTATTCATTAAATAAAAAGCATTACAACAGGTGGTAGCCTGTTTTGTTTTTTTTTAATTATGATAACCAAACAAGTACGTCTTGATAAATGAACATAACATTTCTTCACGTTCTTTGTGATTATCTTCATCTTAAAAGATGAGGAAAGTCCATCAAGTGTCAGCATGTTTATGGATGTATTTATTTATTGTGATAAGACAAAATGTACAACTTTGTACAAGTCAGGAGTTGCCTATCTCAAAAATACTTTCTTTCACCAAGCAAGGTGGCTCATGCCTGTAATCCCAGCACTTTGGGAGGCCAAGATGGGCCGATCACAAGGTCAGGAGATCGAGACCATCCTGGCTAACACAGTGAAACTTCGTCTCTACTAAAAATACAAAAAAAATTAGCCAGGTGTGGTGGCGGGCGCCTGTGGTCCCAGCTACTCAGGAGGCTGAGGCAGGAGAATGGCGTGAACCCGGCAGGCGGAGCTTGCAGTGAGCCGAGATCATGCCACTGCACTCCAGCCTGGGTGACAGAGTGAGACTCTCATCTCAAAAAAGAAAAAAAAAAAATTATTTCCTAGCATTACTAAACTTCCTTTCACTTGGAAAACTACAGCACAGCTGAGTCAAGAAGTAACTGGTCCCTGCTTTTAAAACAACAGCTTGAGGAGTAATAAGCAAAGAAGCTGGATGCAGTTGAGTGACCTCAGAGGAGACAGATCACTGTGAGGAGCCCACTTTCAACTGAACTGGCACCAGCTGTTCTCAAAGTGCTCCAAGACACACTGGGGGTCCTCAGGCACCTTTCAGGACGTCCATGACATCAAAATTATCATTATAATAATGCAAACAGGTCATTCACAACTTTCATAGGCTGACACAAAGCACTGATGATCAAAGCCAGGGTGTGTACATTTTTTTTTTTTACACACCTTAAACACATTTTTGCTGGCCCCTTAGCACGAATCAAGGCAGTGGCACCACCAGTATAGGTCCTCATAACCACTGTGAACTCACAGTGGAAAAAAAAGATGGTTTCCTATAAAAATATCCTTGATGAAACAGTGAACATTAGCAATTGCATGACATCTCAACCTCTGAGTATGTGCCTTTTCCACCTTTTTAATATTCTTTGTGCTGAATTAGGAAAGTTCACATGAAGGAGCTGTGCAGCATACTGAAGTATGGAAGTTGTCTCAAGGAAAAGAATTTATGCCAACTGTTTGATCAGCAAGCTGAACTAGCAGCTTTTGTTTATAGAATATCATTTTTACATGACATAAAAACTGAAAGTATTAGAATTGAAAGTTGGATATCTGGCAGACACTTTCTCAAACGCAATTTATATATCCATTAGAAAACAAATACATTTGTTGAAATCAGCAGTCATCTCTTGAAAAGTCTTCTTCTCCTCCAGCTTTATAGAGATATAATTGGTATACAAAAACCTGCATATAATCAATGTATAGAATTTGGTGAGTTTGGACAAATGTATACACTCCTGTATTTGGTATTATAAAATGTGCTAACATTTAATTCCATGAGCCAATATTTCCAAATCATACATTAAGATCCAAAATGAAAGAAAGACCAATGAATTTAAATACAACAAAGTGAGAAATGTTTACTGATACGGCTTCAGATTCCACACGGCAAATAAACTTTAATGTATGTAACATTTACCATCTCCACAATCCAGGTGATAAACGCGTCCATCACCTCCAAAGTGTCCTCGTGTTTTATTTTTATTTTGTGTGTGTTAAAAACACTTAACATGAGATCTACCCTCTACAAATTTTTAAAGACAAAATACTGTCTTATTAACTATCTGCATATTGGGAAAGCTGTCACACTCTTGGTGGCAGATACAATTTTTCTAAGTATGTAATTTTTGTTTGAAGGCTTGACTTTTATCATTGGCAACAAATACATCAGTTATTATTTTTTTTAATCCAACTGGGGTTGGATTTTCTTCACATATTCCAACCAAACAACAAATCACAACAGATTGAATGCAGAAGCAGTTATGAGAATCCAGCTGCTTCTACAAAACCAGACATTATAGAGAACTGCAAAAATGTAAAACTATACCACTCTTTCCCTAAACTCTCTTTGTAAAGGTATTTTTCATACGGAAGTGTTATTTGTGTTTATATACAAAAAGGATATTATGTTTTGATTTTTGGTTTTTATGACACAGGGTTTCACTCTGTCACTCAAGCTGGAGTGCAGTGGTGTGATCAGTCTTTGAGGTCCTTAATAACTGTTCAGAGCATGAAGCGATATTGAAACAAGTCTGAAAACTGCAGCTCCAAGAATATGGAGCTGAGGTCAAGGCTGTGCTTGTTCAAGTGAGCTTTCAGGAATTACCTTATTCTTTGAATTCCTGTTTGAACAAACACTAAAAGTTGGAAGCTCAGTAGAGCCCAATGTCAGGCCTAGAGCACCAAGAACCACCAGCCACAGCCATCCCGAGAAAGGGCCTTATGAGTAGAATATTTTGTATTAGGCTCGGGGGTGAGGTTAGAAGACCTCGGGTTGGGGAAGTCAGCAGCACTTTTTCCTTCTTAGCTCAGCACGTACCTCATTCTTGAGATTTTGGTCTCAAAAATAGCTAACCAGGCCAGGCATGGTGGCTCACATCTGTAATCCCAGCACTTTGGGAGGCCGAGGTGGGCAGATCATTTGAGGTCAGGAGTTCAAGACCAGCCTGGCCAACATGGTGAAACCTTGTATGCCAAGTATGGTGACATGCACTTGTAGTCCCAGCTACTCAGGTGGCTGAGGCAGGAGAATCGCTTGAACCCAGGAGGCGGAGGTTGCAGTGAGCCAAGACCAGGCCACTGTACTCCAGCCTGGGCAACAGAGCCAGACTCCATCTCAAAAAAAAGAAAAAGAAAAAAGCTAACCATATCAGTCCAGACTAGCAGACTGGTAGATTAAGGAAGCTGAGGTGAACTGTTTCCTCTGGTTAACTCAAGAAATATCAAAAACAGCCATCCCAACCAACAGAAATCTCTGCCTTTTTAACAGACTGGTAAACTCTTCAGTACCAGACTTACCACAAAAGTCACATAAACCTTAAGAACTGGGGCCAGAAGTGTAGTCTCAGCTCTCAAACATTTTTTTCTGTGCTTAAGAGATGTGTAGCCAAGAGCTCACAAACACAGTGTCTACGGTGAGTGAGCCCCTATGGAGACTTTGCCCTTAGATCTGAGTGAAACGGCAAGGTTCTGAGCAATTGAGCGACAGCATCCACCTGAACCCATCCTGGGCTTTGGGTGGAGAAATGGAGAAAAGGTTTTAGGGGCAGGGGCAAGAGCAGGGAAGTCACTACAGTAAGCCACATGACAAATAATGATTTGCTTCCTCCTACAAAGGCCGAAACATTGATTTGTTCCCCCCTACTTTGAGACAGAGTCTCACACTGTCACCCAGGCTGGAGTGTAGTGGCACAATGTCAGTTCACTGCAACCTCCACCTCCCTGGCT
This sequence comes from Macaca nemestrina, assembly GCF_043159975.1. Taxonomy (NCBI): domain Eukaryota; kingdom Metazoa; phylum Chordata; class Mammalia; order Primates; family Cercopithecidae; genus Macaca; species Macaca nemestrina. The sequence continues at coordinate 115,782,837 of NC_092133.1, read as the reverse complement.
CAAGCAATGCTCCCATCTTAGCCACCCAAGTAGCTGGGACCACAGGCATGTGCCACCACACCCAGTTAATTTTTGTATTTTTTGTAGAGATGGGGTTTCACTATGTTGCCCAGGTTGGTCTCGAACTCCTGAGCTCGGGCCATCCATCTGCCTCGGCCTCCCAAAGTGTTGGGATTACAGGCGTACACCACCAAGACTGACCAAACCATTGATTTCTAATGCTATTATGCTACTATTGATAGATATGGTACATAAAGATCTTCTATTAGTTTCTCATGGAGCAATAACAAAATAAAAGTCTGCCTTGTATTGACGCCCTATATCCTTTACTAAGTGGCCCCAATCACAAATTACAGTCTTTTTACTTTGCTTTTTTTTTTTAAACATAGGGAGTATTTCCAGCATATACTAAACTGGAGGAAAGAGTACAATACTACAAGGAACCTTCCTGAACTTCTTACCTACCTTCAATTTATGGCCCGTCTTACTTCATCTGCAACTGCCCCACCTCCCCACCCCAGCTTATTATACAGTCATTTTTAATCAGTTTTTGTTTTGTTTTGTTTTGTTTTGTTTTTTGAGACAGAGTTTCACTTTTGTTGCCCTGGCTGGAGTGCAATGGTGCGATCTCGACTCACTGAAACCTCTGCCTCCCGCGTTCAAGCGATTCTCCTGTCTCAGCCTCCCGAATAGCTGGGATTATAGGCGCATGCCATCACGACCAGCTAATTTTTGTATTTTTAGTAGAGATGGGGTTTCATCACATTGGTCAGGCTGGTCTCGAACTCCTGACCTCAGGTGATTCACCCACCTCGGCCTCCCAAAGTGCTGGGATTACAGGCATGAGCCACCACGCCCGGCCCCAGTCAGTTTTCTTATTTAAAAAAAAGGATTTTAGGAAAACAGACTAACACATTAAAGAAGTAACTCACCTAGAATCTTAATGCCCACAACTGATATTAACTGAACTGTTTTTATTTGAATATTCACACTCATACAGATATGAATTAATAGTACATGGACAATTTAGAGTTGTACATGAAAATTAACTTATTCTCTTGTTACAAAATTAGGATTATCCTAATGACGTGATTTTGTAAACTTTTGCCACCATGTACTAACAATTTCCATGGAGAAGAAGAATAAATGCCTACTGCTGCACAGTTTAGGTTGTTTCTAATTTTTCAGGATATTAGAATATTATCATGAACAGCTACATATATAAATCTAGTGAACATCTATTAACATAGACTAGCAAATGTTAAACATGCAATAACGTAGAGAAAAATGGACTCCCAGGTAACGCAAAATACAGCAACTGCTATAACCACTGATGCTGCAAGACCAGGAAAAGTAGCTCCTTTGGATAGGGTGACAGCTAGAAACATTAACTAGGGATTAAGACTGATATTGGCTGGGCGCGTTGGTTCATGCCTGTAATCCCAGTACTTTAGGAGGCTGAGGCAGGTGGATCACTTGAGGCCAGGAGTTCAACACTAGCCTGGACAACATGGTGAAACTCCGTCTATATTAAAAATACAAAAATTAGCCAGGTGTGGTAGCACATGCCTGTAATCTCAGCTACCTGGGAGTCTGAGGCACGAGAATCCCTTGAACACAGTGGGGCAGAGGCTGTAGTGAGCCAAAGATCATGCCACTGCACTCTAGCCTGGTCCACAGAGAGAGAGAGAGAGACACTGTCAGGGAAAGGGAAAGGGAAAGGGAAAGGGAAAGGGGAAGGGGAAGGCGATGGGGAAGGGGAAGGGGAAGGAGAAGGGGAAGGGGAAGGGAAGTAATACTGATGATCCTGACCCCGTGTAGGCCTAGGCTAAAGTGTGTGTTTGTGTCTTAGTTTTATATATAAAAAAACTTTTTTAATAAAAGAAAATATTTTTGTACCGCTATAGAATGTGCTTGTGTTTGAAGCTGTGTTGTTACAAGAGTCAAAAGTTAAAAACCATTTATAAGTTTATAAAACAAAAAGTTAAGCTAAGCTTTGTTTATTATTGAAGAAAAAATACTTTTTAAATGAACGTAGTGTAGCCTAGCCATGGTGTTTATAACGTCTACAGTAGTGAGTGTACAGTCATGCCCTAGGCCTTCACATTCACCCACCACCCACTCACTGACTCACCCAGAGCAACTTCCAGTCCAGACACATGCGAAGTGTCCTATGCAGGTGGACCATGTTTAATCTTTTTTACCATATTTTTACTGTACCTTTTCTATGTTTACAGATGTTTAGATAGACAAATACCATTATGTTCCAGTTGCCTACAGTATTCAGGACAGTAACCAGCTGCACAGGTTTGCAGCCTAGGAACAATGGGCTATACCATATAGCCTAGGTGTGTAGTAGGCTATGTTATCCACATTTGTGTAAGTGCAGCCTGCGATGTTCACACAATGACGAAATCACCTAATGATACATTTCTCAGAATATATCCCTGTTCAGTGATACATAGTTGTCTATGTATGTAGAATTCCCCTACACCAGGGGAAATAAACAATAGAAAATACAACAGAAGAAAAAACAGCATTCACAGTAGAAACAAAAGCTGAAGTAACTAGGAATGACTGTAACAAAGAAGACGAGATCATTACGGAAAAAAAAAAAAAAAATTTGACCTCCACTGAATAAAACATAAACACCACTGATAAGTAGTTTCCACTCGGGATATAGATCAGTGTCACCGGAGGAGATTTTTAAAAATACAATTGCTGGACTCTACTCTCTACAGATTACAATTCAGTTCATCTGTGGTCAATGGGATTTTTTTTTTTTAAAGCTACCTAGCAAATTCTAATATAAAGCCATGGATGAAAACTACCAGGTTAAACATGTTTTTAAAATAACACAGGAGGGACTCATTCTTCTAGATATCAAAATATATAAATAAGTTGTAGCAATAAAAATAAAAGCAAAATCCACTGTGAAATTAGAACAGAAACAGACAAATTGATCAGAACAGAGCAGGGAGCCTAAAAAGGTAAGAGAGAGAATAGAGAGTGTGTGTGTGTCTGTGTCTGTGTCTGCGTCTGCATATATACGAGTGGGTGGACCTTGATATATGATATAGGTAGCATCATAAACAACTAGGTTATTTAGTAAATGAGTATAGGATACTCCACCGCATTAGTAATCAGATAATTGTAAGTAAGAGCAATAACATATCATTTTGTGCTGGATTGCTCCATCTGTTGCATCAGATTGTAAAAAATTATAAGGTCAGAAAACGCCACATGCTAGCAAGAATGCGGGGAGCAACAGCTGGTGAAAGCGTCAACGAGGTAACAATCTGGCCATACCTAAGGGAATTATGCACATGCCAGAGAGAGGGTCCCCTGGGGGCAAGAAGAACACGAGTGGGCATAGGTGATGAAGGGGAAAGATAGAATAAAATAAGGTGGGAGACTCTACATGGACCAATCATGACGGTGTGCCATGACGTGAGCGCTAACTCCAGTGTGAGCCCCTGAGCTGGGGAGGGAGCGGAGCGGGGCAGCTCCTCATCATAGGCCCCTTCACCCAATCAGCAGGTGTTCAGTCTCTATATACCAGGAACTGCATCCCATCCTAGGGACCCAGCAGCAAAGATCGAGCCCTAACCCTCATAGGGGTTACGTCCTAGTGAAGGAAACAATAAAAAGTACACAAATAAGATGATGATAAGAGTGTGATAACAGCTACAACAGAACTAAGACAGTGACAGTGACAGAGAGTAATGGAAAGAGGGTTTCACTAATGAAAGGATCGCCAGAGGTGAGCTCCCGCAGGTCTGCAAAAAGAAAATAAACAAGGCATTCCGCAAGCCGAGAAAAGAGATCCCAAAGAACTGCGTTCAAGGGCCAGGCATGGTGGCTCACACCTGTAATCCCAGCACTTTGGGAGGCTGAGGCGGGCGGATCGCGAGGTCAGGAGATCCAGACCATCCTGGCTAACACGGTGAAATCCAGTCTCTACTGAAAATACAAAAAAAAATTAGCCGGGCGCCTGTAGTCCCAGCTACTCGGGAGGCTGAGGCAGGAGAACGGCGTGAACCCGGGAGGCGGAGCTTGCAGGGAGCTGAGATCGCGCCTCTGCACTCCAGCCTGGGGGACAGAGCAAGACTCCGTCTCAAAAAGAACTGCGTTCAAGGTCATCAAATACAAAGTTGTCATAGTACAGGTGACAGTGTGTTCTAAAGATGACTTTCAGGTACTTTCTGTCATTCAGCTCCCAGAAGCAACCTTTAAAATGCCTGTTATATAAAATGTAAACTATAAGGATTATTGTGAGAGTCCAACATACCGTGATTAAAGAAACCAAACTTTTTGAAGGGGAAGGGGGAGGAGACAGTATCAATACGAACGTTCTATGTCTGTAAAAAAAAAAAAAAAAAAAGTTTCTGGAAAATTACTAGGATCCACAAACTTTTCCGTCACTCCTTAAAAAGTAATTGACTACTCATATTTTTTCCCCAGCACTGTGCCAGGAAATGAAATTAAGTATTAAATTTTCTGTCTTTGCTTCAATTGTATAAAATGCAGGATTCTATCTATTTTATATATGTACTTTTTTTTATGGATAAAAGAAAACATTTATTGCATGCTTGCAATCTGCAAGGCCCTGTTCCCTGAGCTTCTGCACATTGGAGCTCACTTATATTCACAACAAAATACTATATTATTTCCACTTTAGAGATGGAATAACAGAGGTTAAGAGACTTGCCTAAAGTCAAAGTACGGCCAGGCGCGGTGGCTCACGCTTGTAATCCCAGCACTTTGGGAGGCCGAGGCAGGTGGATCACCTGAGGTCGGGAGTTCAAGACCAGCCTGACCAACATGGAGAAACCCCGTCTCTACTAAAAATACAAAATTAGCCGGGGTGGTGGCACATGCCTGTAATCCCAGCTACTCGGGAGGCTGAGGCAGGAGAATCGCTTGAACCCAGGAGGCGGAGGTTGCGGTGAGCCAAGATCGCGCCATTGCACTCCAGCCTGGGCAAAAAGAGTGAAACTCTGTCTCAAAATAAATAAATAAATAAATAAAGTCAAAGTACTAGTAAGCAGCAAAGCAGGGATTCAAACTTAACTCTTTCAAAGTGTTAACCACTACACTTAACGTTTCCCCCCTAGAGTGGCTGGCCCCTGCAGTGGCTGTAGCACATGGCCTTAGAATTTATTAGAAATGCAAATTGCCAGGATCCCCCCTCCCAGACCTACTGATTAGAAATTCTGGGGCTGGAAGGCAGCTACCTAAGGTCTGATAAGCCCTCCATGTGATCCCAAGGTATGCCAAAGTTTGAGAACCACTGGTAGAAATTTTTCATACTGAGCTTAATGCGAGAGGTGAAATTACTACCATTTTGAAACTTCTGAAATATAAAATTTGTATCTGATTTTAAACGACTATGAAGAAATCAAAATAGTGTTAATTCATTTCCTCACTACTCAACGTCTTTCTCCCAAACTTGATAAAATGCCTATTCTCTATCCTGATTATACTACATACAAAAAGGATACTCTGATGAGCGTTACAGCACAGAGGTCTGAACTCACTCTTCAGAAGTAATCGGAAGCCATAATAGGAAGAGAAAAAACAACATCTTGAATATAGCAGAAGTTGATAAATCTTGGGCCGTAACTCCAAATTCTGATCCCAGGCTCAACTCCAAATTTTTACATGACTTCAACAGCCTTCCCAATGCCAAAAAAGAAGTTACAACCCCGAGAAATATTTGATTAACAAGATTCAAACTGCTTTAAGTGCACATACAGAGAAACTGTCCAAGAGTGTGTTTTTATCAGGAGTGAAGCTAAGGGATGTCTAATTACACATCAGACCTTCTGATAATATTCACAGCAAAAGGGGTTCACTTTATCCCTGTCCCTGCACACACCTGCCGTGTACGGCATCCTACCTGACCCTTCTCTTTTCAAAGCTGTACCTGGAACAGGAGTCTTTTCTCCCCAACTCAAGTACTCAGTTTGAGCCGTACAGCTCTATGTGTATTCAAGGTTGCCTATTTCTAATAAGGCCTTTTTTTGTTGTTAAACGGATGGAAGAAAGAGTATGAGAAATAAGTATATTCAAGCACCTACCATAATCTGAAATCTACCATAAGCCAAATAACTCCATGAAGCGATTCACTTGCATGCTCAAGTCAGTAATTTTATAAATTTCAGGTTTCTACTTATTCCAACAATTTAAAACATAAAATTGAAGACTAAGGAGTACTCAGTCCAAGCTTGGACCACCGGAGAGCTATAAATCTGTCTTAAAATGCTTAATGACCTGATTAAGGTCATCAAAGGTGAAGAGAGCTCTAGGAATCAGCCTTTTAATCTTCCTGGCTACTTACAACCACCCACCTTTTCCATGCCCACATTCTCCTAAGGGCTGAAGGCACTGCCAAGAACGACCTTCCTAGAAGGGCTGAATCCTATTTATTTTCTCTCTCCCAAATCTCCATCAAACCCCCTGAGAACTAGCAGTGTTCTGGTAAGAAACAAATTACCATTGCTCTCCTCCCCATCCACAGTTCAGTGCAACTGAAATAAACATACACACACCCCAACCACTGAAAGACTTTCTCGGATTCCTATCAAAGTCCAAAGTTGTCTTCAAAACATCTTGCAAAATGCAATCGTACCAGTTAGTCTTTAATCTCCACTAACATTGCCATTTCTATACCCAAAATGGGTATTGCAACCGCTATGTATTTTCATCTCCCTTCTCTAACCGTCAGTAACAAGCAACCCAATCAGTAATAAATGAGCCTGATAAATAGCTCCTATCTTCAGAGAGAAAAGAATGGTCTCCTCTCTTTCATAAGTAAAGCAAGCTGATAATGTTCTACTAAATAGGAAGACTAAATGCCTCTTCAAGAAAAAAAAACATTTATATGCCTGGGAAAACATCTTGGTTTTTTGTTTGTTTTTTGTTTTTTTACTTAAGCATCTGTTCATAGTAGGTAGCAAATAATCTTGCCACACATATGCATTTTACTACTTCTTTTAAAGAATCAGTAATCTAAGAGAGCAAAGCATAAGACTGCTCAAAGAGCTAAGTCCCAGTTTACATAAAATTTAAACAAAACACAAGCCATTAAAAACTACTCGACTACTCATAAATAAAGACCAATACATCTACACTTTGGTCTGGGTTTCTGAACACAGGGAGAATCAGAGGGTTCAATAGGAGAGGTTATTTCTGAAATCATAGGGATACCTCGAAGATATCACGTGTTCCATTCCAGACCACCTTAGTAAAACTTACACTGCAATAAGGCGAGCAACAAAAATTTTTCTGCTTTCCAAGTGCATACAGAAGTTATATTTACCATACACCATAGTCTATTATGCTGGCAATAGCATTAGGTCTTAATTTTAAAGTGCTTTATTATTTTTTTTAAATGCTAGTGATCATCCAAGCCTTCAGGGAGTCGAAATCTTTTTGCCAGTGGACCGTTTTGCCTTGATGTTGATGGCTGCTGACTTAACAAGGTGCTGGCTACTGAAAGAAGGGATGGCTGTGGCAATTTCTTAAAATAAGAAAACAATGAGGCCAGGCACTGTGGCTCACGCCTGTAATCCTAGCACTTTGGGAGGCCGAGGCGGGTGGATTGCCTGAGCTCAGGCGTTCAAGACCAGCCTAGTCAACACAGTGAAACCCCGTCTCTACTAAAATACAAAAAATTAGCCAGGCGTGGTGGTGTGCACCTGTAATCCCAGCTACTCGGGAGGCTGAGACAGGAGAATCTCTTAAACCTGGGAGGCAGACGTTGCAGTGAGCCAAGATCACACCATTGCACTCCAGCCTGGGCAACAGAGCAAGTCTCCATCTCAAAAAAAAAAAAAAAAAAAATGAAGTTTGCCACATTGACTGACTCTGCCTTTCACAAAAGATTTCTCTTTTGGTAGCATTTTACCCACAGTAGAACCTCATTCACAATTGAAGTCAAACCTATCATACCCTGCCACTGCTTAATTAACTAAGTTTATAGAATATTCTAAATCCTTCATTGTCATTTCAACAATGTTCACAGCATCTTCACCAAGAACATATTCCCTCTCAAGAAACCACTTTCTTTGCTCATTCAGAAGAAGCAACTCTTCATCCATTCAAGTTCGATAATGAGATTGCAGCAATTCAGTCACATTTTCAGGGTTCACTTCTAATTCTAGTTCTCTTACTATTTCCACCACATCTGCAGGTACTTCTTCCACTGAAGTCTTGAACCCCTCAAAGTCATCCATGAGGGCTGGAATCAACTTCTTCTAAACTCCTGTTAATGTTGATATTTTGACCTCCACCTTTGAATCACAAATGCCCTTAATGGCATCCAGAACTGTGACTCCTTTCCAGGTTTTCAATTTACTTAACCAAGATCCATCAGAAGAATCACTATCTATGGCAGCTATAGCTTTACAAGATGTGCTTCTTAAATAATAAGTCTTGAAAGTTGAAATAACTCCTAGATCCATGGGTACAGAGTGGGTGTTGTGTTAGCAGGTATGAAAACATTAATTTCCTTGTACATCTCCATCAGAGCTCTTGGGTGACCAGGTGCATTGTCAATGAACAGCACTATTCAATGGTACCTTTTTTTCTGAGCAGTGGGTCTCAACAGTGAGCTTAACATATTCAGTAAACCATGCTGTAAACAGATGTACTGTCATCCAGGCTTTGTCATTCCATTTATAGAGCACAGGCAGAGTAGATTTTGCATAATGCTTAACGATTTTTGGAATGGTAAATGAGCACTGGCTTCAACTTAAAGTCACCGGCTGCACTAGCTCCAAACAAAAGAGTCAGCCTGGCCTTTGAGAAAAGGCATTGACTTCCCTCTAGCTAAGAAAGTCCAAGATGACATCTTCTTCCAATATAAGGCTGTTTCGTCTACATTGAAAATGTGTTGTTCAGTGTAGCCACCTTCATCAATGATCTTAGCTAGATATTCTGGATAACTTGCTATAGCTTCTATATCAGCATTTGCTGCTTCACCTTGCACTTTTATGTTAGGGAAGCAGCTTCTTTCCTTAAACCTTGTAAACCAACCTCTTCTAGCTTCCAACTTTTCTTCTGCAACTTCCTTACCTCTCTCAGCCTCCAGCGAATTGAAGAGTTAGGGTTTTGCTCTGCTGGCTTAAGGGAATGCTGTGGCTGGTTTCATCTTCTACCCAGACCACTAAAACCTTCTCTGTATCAGCAATAAAGCTGTTTCACTTTCTTATCATTGGGGTGTTCAGTGGAGTAGCACTTTTAATTTCTTTCAAGAACCTTTCCTTTGCATTCAGAGCTCGGTTGTTTGGTGCAAGAGGCCTAGATGTTGGCCTGTCTTGGCTTTTGTCATGACCTCCTCACTAAGCTCACTCATTTCTAGCTTTCTGATTTAAAGTGGGAGACATGCGACTCTCCATTCATTTGAATACTTAGATGCCAACATAGAGTTATTAATTGGCCTCATTTCAATATTGTTGTGTCGGCCGGGCGCGGTGGCTCAAGCCTGTAATCCCAGCACTTTGGGAGGCCGAGGCGGGTGGATCACGAGGTCAGAAGATCGAGACCATCCTGGCTAACATGGTGAAACCCCGTCTCTACTAAAAATACAAAAAAAAACTAGCCAGGCGAGGTGGCGGGCGCCTGTAATCCCAGCTACTTGGAGGCTGAGGCGGGAGAATGGCGTAAACCCGGGAGGTAGAGCTTGCAGTGAGCAGAGATCGCACCACTGCACTCCAGCGTGGGCGACACAGCGAGACTCCGTCTCAAAAAAAAAAAAAAAAAATATTGTTGTGTCTCAGGGAATAGGGAGGCCTGGAGTGAGGAAGAGAGATGGGGAATGGCCAGTTGGTGGAGATATCAGAACACAGGCAACATTTATTAATTAAGTTCACCATATTATACAGGTGTGGTTCATGGAGCCCCAAAACAACTAGAATCGTAACATCAAAGATCACTGACCAAAGATCACCATAACAGATAGAATACCAATGAAAAGGTTTGCAATATTGTAAGAATTACCAAGATACGACAGAGACACATAAAATGAACATACCTATTGGAAAAATAGCACCAATAGACTTGCAGGGGTGCCAACGAACCTTCAGTTTGTAAAAAACACAGTATCTTCAGAGAGCAAGCCTGACTAACAAATTCCTTCACTTTTAATTCAAAGTGAAGGAATACCCTTTCCTTCTGAACGGATCCCATCTAATAAAACTCAAGACTTAAGTCATTCATTACAACTCTGTCTGTATTGTAATTAGGAGAGAAATAGTTGCAGTACCTTTGTATCTTTTTCAGTGAAATGTTTATAACAAGGAAAAACAAAAATCTGTTTGAAAACTCCAATAAGCAGCCCCCAGTGCACCATCTAGTGGAAGTCAGGTAGTGTCGTAATTAATTTAAAAAAAGAAAAAAGTCACAGAAACTCTGAAAACCACTGGGGGAGTGGGAGGAGTCAAACCTTCAGGTAAGAATACAGGCAAATACTTTAAAAACAGCCAAAATATCTTTCCAGTGTCCCACACTGCAAGAGGGCTGGGCTTATGAGAATAAATGATTCATTTTCTGTATAATCAACAGATGATAAAAGTTCCTTTATGGAAATTTTTGCTTGGGTGCCAGAAATTTTGACAGGAGAGTAAAAGTTAAATAAAGCCACTAAAACATAAATCAGTAAATAAATGCAGGGCTAGAGTGACAGCCTTGTGTAAGAGTTGCCTTATATGTTACATGAATATGCTAAAATGTACATATGAAACAGAGGTATTAGCCACAAAACAATAGATAACTTCATGATTAGAACAGTTACATTCAGGCCGGGTGCAGTGGCTCACGCCTGTAATCCCAGCACTTTGGGAGGCCAAGGCAGGCAGATCACTTGAGGTCAGGAGTTTGAGACCAGCCTGGCCAACATGGCGAAACCCACCTCTACAAAAATACAGGAAAAAAAAAAATAGCTGGGCGTGGTGGTATGCACCTGTAGTCCCAGCTACTTGGGAGGCGAGGCAGGAGAATCGCTTGAACCTAGGAGACAGAGATCACAATGAGCCACTGCACTCCAGCCTGGACAACAGAGTGAGACTCTACCTCAAAAAAAAAAAAAAAAAAAGAGTTCCCTTCAGTAATCCGTAAGACATTTTCATGTTCCTGATAACTAGTAAATTTAACATAACCTAACAATTCTCTAGAATTCCCTAAGCCTTAACATCATGCAAGAGATTACTTCCAACTACCCATTTCAGCCTGTCCCACACTAAAGCCCAAACTCCTTTAGTCGAGGTATTCTAATCAAGAAATTAATTTTCAACCCATCTATAAATGTACAGTAAACACTTCCCAAAACAAAGTAATAAGTCATGATCAAAATGCACTTCACTTCATTAGTATTTTCCTTCTGCATATCAATTATTTCTATTCAATTCAAAAAACGGTACCGAAATTCGATGCTGAGCTAGAGATGCAAACACGAATAAGGTTCTCTAATTTGGAAAGCTTCCCAAAATTTAAAATAGAGATTTTTCACACAGCACTACTAACTTTTGTTTGTTTTGCCTATGTGGAAAATTACCTTTCACCTGAAATTCAAACTAGCTTAGCAACCTGGATGGAAAGAAAAACCTCAGAGACAATACTCCTTTACTTGAAAATAACCATCTCCACCTCTGACCTGTGTACACAGGATCGAATTGGTATGCAGAAGCTGCCTTGATGGCAGGAATCTTACCCAGATTTTGGATTACATCCATTACAGGTATAAAATAAAGTAGGAGTAAACTGAGGCAGGATTCCTTTCATCTCCAGGGCTTTCAGTTGACATACCTGTAAAATGGACATGCTACGCACAGCCTGCCTCAGAAGAGTAGGAGGATGGCATACTGTATAATTGATACAGTGCTAAGAGCTTCACAATTAGGTGGAAATACTGTTTTTGTAAAACCTGAGTGAACCTGAGCATAGAAAACTCTCGAAGGGCCATCGCTGTGACATTACCGCTAAAACTCAGTGACCTTCATCAATTCACTTGTAAACAAGCAATATACTGAGCACGTCAAAGGAAAGGTAGCAACAATTCAAGATACTTCTTTATAAGTAAATCAAATCACGTAATTAATAGCCCAGGATTTACCTGCAAACTATTACTGCCTGACTAGCAGGTGCATCCCCAAAGCCTCGAGTTCAGAGACTGTTTTTGGAAAGCCCCCCCCCCCCTTTTTTAATGTGAATATTGTTTTTAAAAATTAGAAAAAGAAAAAAAAATCACAATTCTACTCCCACCCATGGCACAGTGACAGAAACAGTGGTCCCACCCCCACAATCCTTTCAAACCTGCACAGGCATTCCTCACGAACACTCCTCCCCCTCATTCCTACTTCACCGCTCCCCACTTCAGCCCAGACAAAGGTGAGTTACTCGGCTGGGTCTACCTGTCACTTCAGCAAAAGCCCCCACACAGATTCACGCTAAAGGCTGCTTTTAATTTTTTAAATAGTAAATAAGTAAATAAATAATGCTATCGTGTAGACAGCATTACACGGCCAAACGCCTGTTCTCAGAAAACATGTAATTAACACGATCCAAGTGAAGACGCCTTTCTGGCTTAGGGGAAGAAAAAAAAGAAGCCAGCCAGCTTATCGCTCCCTTTCAGTAGGTTCTTTTCCCCGAGGAGCCGGACTCTGACTCAACTCCGCAGTTCTCCCTCCACCTGCCGGTCCTCCCCGCCCTGGGTCAGCCCCGTCGCCGCCCCAGCCCGGAGTCCCGCGAGTCACCAGGGGTCTCCAGAGGTCCTCAGGGTCCCGCCCGAGGCGGCCCCGCCCCTGCCCCGGCCCCGCCCCCACCTCCCCGCAAGGTGCCCGCCGCGGGCTCCCGGGCTGAGGCGCCTAGAGGCCGGCAGGAGGCTCCGGAGGACCGGGGCCCCGCTCGGCCCGGTCGCCGGCTCTGGGAGCAGCTTCGGGGGCCGAACCCACCGCCCGCACCTAGCCCGGGGCTCAGACAGGCGCTCCCCAGCGGCGCCCCATTACCTGCTCTGGGCAGCCGCGGTCGGCGAGCAGGAGGCGCACTCGCTCTGGCCCCTGCAGCCCCGGGCCCCGAGGCAAGGAGACAGCGACCGCCACCGCCGCAGAGGACAATCGGGAGCCAGCGGGCTCTGCACCGCCGCGGCGGGCGCAGAACGCACGAGCCCAGTGGGAGCCCGGCCCCCGCCTCCAACCCTGCTAGTAACCAACACGGCCCCCACCCTCGGGGGGGCGGGGCCGACGCTGGAGGGGCGGGGCGGAGCCGCACCGCCCGCAGGGTAAGAGGGGCCTGCTGATAGGCTGCGAAGGCGGTAGGCGTCTCATACTTGAAGACAGCCCCTCCAGCAGAACTCCCTCATTGGTCGGCAAGAGAAAACAAAGCTGGGCTCTGATTGGTGACAGCTCTGTAGTTCCTCCTCCTACCCGCAGTCCCCGCAAGTTCCGCCCCTGCCCGCCTGGTTCGCTAGCCCTTGGTTCCCCACACCCAGGTGGCTGCAGGCTGGGGTGTGTTTCATGGACGAGCAACCTCCCTGAAGAGAACCCCGTTTCCCAGGTTCATTCGCCAGATGCGCATTTTCTTAAGCTCCTGCGATTCTCTAATTTCAGTATGAACTTGGTGAATAACGTAATCTTTAACTTCGTTTGGATTTAGAGAGGTCTCCTAGGTTTAAAAATGCTGCATAAGATTGAGAGGGATATTGTTATGCACGAAGAAAGACAAGGTGTTTTCACCTTTGGCGACACTGTAGGTGACTTTTTTTCTTATTACCTTTTTGTGTTCTATATTGAACATGTACTACATGATTAGAAAAAAAAATTCTTAAATAGAAAAATAAGTAGAGTGTGGAGAATGGTAAAGACAAACTTTAAGGAAATTCAGAGAACTGATTCTTTCACAATAGAAGAAAATACAGTAAACATGCTCAATATCTGAGGGCTACCCAAAAAAACGTGAACTGGTATCAGCGCCCTTCAGCTCTCTTAAAGAACTTTACAGATGTGACCGAGCTGCCCCCATACTCCTTCCTATCATGTAACCAACACATAATGTAGACAGCACCACAGTGCAAACAGAATTAAAGAAAGACTCTGATAGGAAGAATTAGAATCCAAAGTACACAATCAATAAAGCTTTAGAAAAAGGGGTTTTAAAAAGCAGAAGACAAAAAAAAAAATCAGGTAATATAAATTGGAAAGCTCAGCTAATGGAGGGAATTATCAGAAAAAAAAATAATGTGACAACACTTCAAGATGTGATCAGAGATTTTGAATAGAAAGCTGAAGGGAGAGGAAGGGGATTGAGATAAGGAGCAATGACCTGCAGTTAATATAAGCTCTCAGAACACATCCCCCAGAACTGGTGTCAGCCTAGAAGGCAGGAAGATTTTCTCACCTAGGGACCACTCTCACTTAACTCTCTCTAGCTGCCTTAATGTTCTGTTTGTTCTTGTCATTCTCACAAAGTTCTAAAACAGGCTATTTGAAATTAAGCACTTACCCCAGCAACTCTGTGAATTACGTAATAGTGAAAAATGGAGATAGCAAACCTAAGGAAGGAAAGGAATGTTAAGGTAAACATAAACTTAAAGAGAAGTGAGGGCAAAACAGCTGATACAAAGAAGACAAAAAATTATTTTTTCTCTCTTACTTCCTGAGAATAAGGTAAAGCTCTTTGGAGGACAGAGTAACCTTGTTGCCTAACAAAAAGAGTTTTTACCAAACCTTTCTAATAACCATAATTCTAAACTGTAGTCTAAAAATATGTGTCCTAAAGTACTTTGAGCAAATAGTTTTGAGATCTAATATTTTTACATAGTATAAGGAAAAGAAGAGGAACTTAGCCTAATATGAACAAACTGGAAGGAATACCCTTCAAAAGTTTCTTCTACAATAACACCTGAAATTCCACCACCACTAACATTCTTTCACTGGGATTAAATAATTTATGTCTAAGATTATTCTTTTTTTCATTTACTCATCAAACATGTAATCAATATTATCAAATACTAGATGCTGCAATGAATGAGACATTCTACTAAGCACTCAGAGTATAGCCTTGAACAAGACAGACTTGCAGCTATTTTTATCAGTAGAAGATGGACAATGATCCAATAAAAAGATGAACTTGCAGACTGAGATCAGGGCAAAGAAGAAAACGTGACCAGAGGGATGGCAGACACACTTAATTTGGGGAAGGGAGAAAAATGCTTTAAGGAAAAATGATCTAACAGAAATGCTCTAAGATTTGAGGCACCACCTAAATAAGAAAACACCAACTGGCCGGGCGCGGTGGCTCAAGCCTGTAATCCCAGCACTTTGGGAGGCCGAGGCGGGCGGATCACAAGGTCAGGAGATCGAGACCACAGTGAAACCCCGTCTCTACTAAAAATACAAAAAATTAGCCGGGCGCGGTGGCGGGCGCCTGTAGTCCCAGCTACTCAGGAGGCTGAGGCAGGAGAATGGCGTGAACCCAGGAGGCGGAGCTTGCAGTGAGCCGAGATCGCGCCACTGCACTCCAGCCTGGGCAACAGCGTGAGACTCCGTCTCAAAAAAAAAAAAAAAAAAAGAAAAGAAAACACCAACTTAGCAAAACTCCAGGGCAGATAAAATAGCAAGAACAAAGGCCTTGAAATAGGAAGAAAAGTAATGTATTGCAGGAAGAGAGAGAAAGCCAGCATGGGTATCATGGTGCATAAGGAGAGTGCTACTAGACAGGTTGGAGAAGGAGGTGAGGACCTTGTAGGCAATGATAAGAAGTTTGTATTTTGTTACAAGGATTCCTCACAGGGGCAACATCAAGTTGCTGATAGTGGAGTAAAATCATTATTTTTTTTTTCCTTTTTCAGAGACACCAGTAAAATGAGCATTCATTCATTAAGCCAATCCATCAGGAATACATCCAGGAAGAACCTACTGTTTACTAGGAATAGGTTAGATCTGTGGATATAACAATGAATAAGACAAGACTCTGGTGGATCTATAGAGAAACTATTACTGCACAGATGCTGGGGAAATCAAAAGTACTATGGGGCCAAGGAGACTGTCCTGCAGCAAATGAGGAATAAGCTGAAAAATCAGTAGGAGCCATCCCAGAGAAAAGGGACAGGGTTCTAGACCCAGAGAACAACAGAAGAGCATTCAGCTCCTGCGAGGGAGCAGGGAATCTAATGCAAAGCCATAGGGACCATTGCATAACGAGTCAACTTTCCCCACATCACAAGCTTGCCTAGCCTGGATGGACCCAGAATGTTAAAACAAATGTCTAATTAGTAACGACATTCTGAATGCCTGGGAGCTGGGCAAAATATGAGGAGAAGCAAGCTGATTTTTGTTTCGTATTATTATCTCCTTTATTCCAGCAACAAAAGACACTGAAAAGAGTAAATGCCCACTTTTAACCATGACAATCCTTTTAGGATAGTAACAGTGAGCAGTATTAATCCTGTTTGACCAGAACTAGGACAGAGTTAAAGCCCCTGGAGTAGAGATCTGTTCTATTAGCCCCAGCCTTTCTGTCTGCTTCTTGGCATGGCTGTCTTTATCAGTTGAGCCTCCAGCGTTAGCAGATACCTATAAGGGAAGACAGCCAGCCCTCACTATGGAGGGCCAGAAAGAGAAAGCGCCAAGCATTAGGAAATGTCAAAGTATCTCAGTACATCCAGCCGATTAGTGACAGATAAGTCAAAATTTGCAGCAACTAAATAAATCAAAAAGTAAGAAGATTTTAAAATGTTTGAAATATTTGGCACAATGCTTCAAAGTCACTGAAAAGCTATCTCTTCACCCTAATAGAGGACAGAAATTCATTATGTAAATAGAAGAGGCTGCGTACAGTAGCCCATGCCCATAATCTCAACACTTTTGGAGGCCAAGGTGGAAGGATTACTTGAGGCCAGGAGATCAAGACCAGCCTGAGCAACATAGCAAGACATCTTTTAAAAAATTTTAAAATTAGCCAGGTATGGTGATATGCAGCTGTAGTCCTAGCTACTCAGGAGGCTGAGGTGGGAGGATTGCTTGAGGCCAGGAGTTCTAGGCTGCAGTGAACAGAGATTGTGCCACTGCTTTCCAGCCTGGGCAACAGAGTATAGATGATAGATAGATAATAGATAGTTGATAGATAATAGATAGTTGATAGATAGATAATAGAAAGCTGATAGATAGATTAGATGTATAGTAGAACCCAAGGGCAAAAATAAGTTAGCCCTCAGGAAGACCCAGATCCCAGACCCGAAAAGCCAGGAGAAACTCAGTGGAATTTTTTCTCCATAGCAGATGCTCTGTCTGCACCTGTGCTCTGTTCTTCTATTCTGACAACCAGCTTTCCTGGCTCCTATGTCCCAGTGTCAGAGAAATGATGTTCCAGAGCTGCACCCACAGGGACTAAATCACCTGCCCAACCCTAACCCTAATCATAGGTGATGGGAGCTTCAGGGGACCAATATGGCTGCCAGGGCCCATCCCTGTTTATGAGCAGAGGTTTCCCAGAGAAGACACACTGGGCAGATTACCAGACAGGCATTCATTGCACCCCCGACATTTTCAATCGCTAGTCAATGAGGCTTCATTTCTAGTTACTGAAAGTCTTCACCTGTTGTTTACAGTAAACTGGAGACCTAGAGGCCAAGGCTGAAGGCTTGGATGGTAATCTCCCACATTCTCTAGAAATCTTTCTACTTCAATTGGCTTCCAGACACCTAGTACCCTTGTCTCTTCCAGTTTCAAGTTGCCATTCTTGTTCAGGTCTTCTAGTAATTTCCTGTTTCCCTGTCTGAAGTGTACCTCCTGACCTCGATGTATTTAAAGAGTAAATGCTCCTGCCAAGTCTGTGAGTGTCAGTGAACTAGCCTGCTGCTCTGGGCTCAGATGAGACCAGCTTGCAGAACAAGCAGGACAGAGGAGTGAAGGGAAGCAGATGGCAAACCTCGATCTGCCACCATCCCTTCCACAGGGATTCAGTGTGAGGAGATCTGTCCCCACCCCTGGATAAAAACTTGGGTGATCCCGAAACTTTTCTGATGGCTCACAGGTAATATCATTTGGTCAGTTTAAATCACAATATGCAGCTTTAATTTTAATGTAAATGCCGTTGATCAACACTTCAAGCTTCATTCACAGTTACACTTTCCCTCCACCTCCCCAGAAAGGGTCCCATGCAGCCAAGCTATGGAACTCCAAAAAGCAGGAAAGGATCCTTCTCTTTATCCCCCTAGAATCCCCTTCAAATTCAGGTTGCAAAAAGAAGGGGGAAGAGTCCAGGACTAGCAAGTTCATGCTTAACTGGTGTGTTGCTAGCAGGGGTTGCTCCCCAAGCCTGGACAATGACTAAAACGTGCGATTCCTTCTTGGGTCCTTTCTTGGGTTCTTAGAGACCTGCACTTGAAACATCTGACTCCAGTTCTCATGACCCAAGCAATGCAGTTTTCTCTAACACTTCCCCTTGCTTTCTCATTCCCTGCAAGCCACTTTATAGTCTCCTGTTGCAGGGGAAGGAGGGAAATGGTCTCTAGGCTTCTCTAGGTGTTCCTTGTAGGCAGGATTTAAGCACCTTCAGCCCAGCTCTCTCTAACAAACAGCTGTTATCTGGTCTTTCAGACATTCATCCATTACTCCCATGGGTGGTAAAAGTGCAGCTGGCTCTGTGCAGACTGGTCTTCAGTGTTCTCTTTCTCCACCCCTGCCCCACTGCTGCCCCAAGCCAATACCTTCAGCCTCTCCGCTTGAGATTTGTCTCCAAATACCAGGGGACACAAATCGAGTTGCCCTTGTGGTCCTACTGACACTGCCTCTCTAGTGAGTTCAAGGAGGAAGGTCTCAAAGAAGTAGGAGTTATCGAATTGCTTTCTTCAGAGAAAACATCTTCATAGATTATTTCCTGAACTCCACTTCCTCTGCCCTTTTATGATCCTATTTTGGGTGAGGCACTTTTAAGAGTCACCCAGGGGCTAGGATATTTCCTTTGAAGATTTGCTTCTCACTCTGACAACTTATTTTAGAATGTCACACCTATTAATTGTCTCGGTGTGGTAGTGCACACCTGTAGTCTCAGCTATTCAGGAGGCTGAGGCAGGAGGATTGTTTAAGCCCAGGAGGTCGAGGCTGCAGTGAGCGATGATCACGCCATTGCACTCCAGCCTGGGCAACAGAGTGAAACCCTGTCTCAAAAAAAAAAAAAAAAAGCTAACGGCCAACAATAAAAAAGAATTTCACATCTATTGTCTCTTCCTGCTTCGGTCAAAACTTTCTTTTTACATTTTTCTATATTGATGTGAATTTGTAAAAACTGCTATTGTTAATTAATACCAAGGATACAGGACTAAGAAAATTGGAAAACTCTAAAACTAGTCAGAAACTGCTATTTGATGATCAGTGAGAATGGAACACCCACTCTTGCCTGGACGATCCAAGCTTGAGGGTCACTTGACCCAAGGAAGCAATCTTGATTTCCAGCCTTCAGTTCAGGGATGTGGGGACCCAGCATTCCACATTTAACTTTATGGTCTCCAAGGAAACAAAACTCTGAATTTGTCACACCAGAACTCATGTTAATAAAAATATTACTAAATGTTAATAAAATACTACTGACATCACCTGAGGTCAGGAGTTTGAGACCAGCCTGGCCAACATGGTGAAACCCGATCTCTACTAAAAATACAAAAATTAGCTGAGCATGGTGGCAGGTGCCTATAGTCCCAGCTACCCAGGAGGCTGAGGCAGGAGAACTTGCTTGAACCCGAGAGGTGGAGGTTACAGTGAGCCAAGATCCCACCACTGTACTACAGCCTGGGCAACAGTGACACTCCATCTCAAAAAAAAAAAAAAAAAAAAAATGCTACTCAAAACCTTGCTCTGCTTTCAGTCAATCACAACACTGTTTCCTTCCAATTCCTTCTCCCAATTCCTACAAGAACCCTGCTTTTTCCCTTGGTGAGACCCTCTGTGGGTCCCCTGGAGCACTCCCTCTTGTTACGAGCTCATAAACCCAACCAAGTTAGACCGTAGTTTTGTCTCTGATGGTGTTTGGCTGTTGAACCTTATCATTAACAACCTGATATCATTTAGATGTTCTCCCCCGAAAATCTCACATTGAATTGTGGTCCCCAGTGTTGGAGGTGGGGCCTGGTGGGAGGTGTTTGGGTTGTGGGGGAGGATCCCTCCGGGCTTGGTGCCGTCCTTCTGACAGTGAGTGCGTTCTTCGAAGATCTGGTTAAGTGTGTGACATCTCCCCTCCCCGCACCCTGGCTCCGGCTCTCATCACGTGATGTGCCTGATCCGCCTTCCCCTTCAGCCATGAGTAAAAGCTTCCGGAGGCTGCCCCAGAAACTGAGCGTATGCTGGCGCCATGCTCATCCAGCCTGCAGAACTGGGAGCCAATTAAAATTTTTTTTTTTTTTTTTTTTTTTTTTTTTTTTTTTTTTTTTTTTTTAAGACGGAGTCTTGCCCTGTCACCCAGGCTGGAGTGCAGTAGCATAATCTCGGCTCACTGAACCTCTGCCTCCTGGGTTCAAGCGATTCTCCTACCTCAGCCTCCCAAGTAGCTGGGATTACAGGTGCTTGCCACCACACCCGGCTAATTTTTGTATTTTTGGTAGAGATGGGGTTTCACCAGGTTTGCGAGGCTTGTGTTGAATTCCTGACCTCAGATGAGCAGCCCACATCGGCCTCCCAAAGTGCTGGGATTACAGGTGTGAGCCACTGCACTTGGCCTTAAACCTCTTTTCTTTGTAAATGATCCAGTCTCAGGTATTCCTTTATAGCAGTGCAATAATGGCCTAACACACAGACAGTTCTTCCCAGCTCAGGTTCCTGCTCCACTTTCCCACGTTCTGTCTTCATGCCTGCATCTCCTTCTGTTACGTTGTCACACAAACTCGTTGCTACCATGGTACCATCATGAGTCACCCAGAATCCAGCAACTTTCAATTATATACCATTCAGAATACCGTAAACATGGGCATATGCAGGAACAATCATATTAGTCGTCTCAAACATGAGAAAAAACTAATTTCCTTATACCATTAATTTGCAACAGTATTAAAATTACCTGAAGAGCCTTTTCAAATTACACAAGCACTGAGATGCTAATTCAATGCGTAACAGTCTCTCCCCAAATGCACACACCTGGATCTACCTCATTACAGCAGTGATCCTGTTAGTGAGGGTAGAGGACCCTCAAGTATTTTTGGAAAAAAGCTATAAACCACTTTACCCCTCACTGATCTGTTAGACTCCTTATCAGAATTCTAAGTCTGTAAGTGTGGGGAATATATTTGATTGGTGCAAAAGCAATTGCAGGTTTTGCCACTTAAAAGTAATGGCAAAACCCGCAATTAATTTTGCACCAACCTAAAGTATTTTTCTCTTAGCTAAAATTACAGGTTTGATCTTGCTTATAAATAAAACTGTCCCCACAATGTCAGGGGCTTTGTTTGACTTATTCACCATGGGATCCCCAGTGGCTTACAGGTTGGAGACATAACAAGAATCCAGTGAAGATTTACTGAACTAACTCATTTGGAACTCATTTTAAAATGAAAGAGTTGTCATCAACCAGTTTTACCTGAGCAAGACACATTTATCTAAAGTATTAGCAGTGACTGTGATCCATTATATTTATTTTTGTCTATTTGGCAACCCTTCAAGATTGATTTTCCGTGCAGTTTGCAACTGGCTGCATACTCAAGGACTTCTGTATGTAAACTGAAAGTGACCTAATAACTCTGAGGCATAGGGGTGTGAATGACAGCATGATGTGTGGTGTCTGAAGTTGGATTGCTAGCGACCTCATAAATACCTCTATACTGATTTATATGTGGTCCCCAGCATAGTATGTGACCATATGTATTACAGTCACAAAGCCAAGAACTTCTTGAATAAAACACATTAAAGAGACTGATAATTACTTAAATGCTGGTATGCTAACCTGAGGAGCCTCTACCTGGTGATTTAGTCTTTGATTATTCAAACAAGTTGTGTCCTGTAATATATATGTCCGTTTGATTGAAATATACATATAGCTGAGCAAGGTGTCTCATACATCTAATCCCAGCAACTTGGAAGGCTGAGGTAGGACGATTGCTTGAACCCAAGAATTCAAGACCAACCTGGGCAACATAGCAAGACCCCATCTCTACAAAAATAAAAAATTAAATAGAATGCATAGATGTGTTAATACACACACACAAACACAAACACTGAGATTCTCATGTCAAATAATGCTCCATCCTCCCTCTTGCCCATATCTAGAAAACTGTAAGTTGAACCTGTTTGGATACTTTGAAAATACTGTTCTTATCTATAGTATTTGAAGTTGGGATTATAAAATAATTTTTTTAACTTGCATTTAGCTTTTTTAAAAAAAATGATCAATTTTTTTCTGGCATTGTGTCCAGAATTGGTTCCTTCCAGTGGTTTTATGGTCTCTCTGACTTCAAGAATGGAGATGATCCACGTTGAGAGTTAACAGCTCTTAAAGATGGCACGGACACAAAGAGTGAGCAGCAGCAAGATTTATTGTGAAGAGCCAAAGAACAAAGCTTCCACAGCGTGAAAGGGGACCTGAGCGGGTTGCTGCTGCTGGCTGGGGTGGCCAGCTTTTATTCCCTTATTTGTCCCCTCCCATGCTCTGTTTCTGTCCTATCAGAGTGCCCTTTTCTCAATCCTCCCTGCGACTGGTTACTTTTAGACTCCTGCTGATTGGTTGCATTTTACAATCCTCTTGCTAGCTACAGAGCACTAATTGGTGCATTTTACAATCCTAGCTACAGAGTGCTAATTGGTGCCTTTTACAATCCTCCTATAAGACAAAAGTTCTCCAAGTCCCCAGTTGACCCAAGAAGTCCAGCTGGCTTCACCTCTCAACATGATTATAAATTAAGAACACTTCTACCTTGTACCAAAAAACCAGTCTCATCACTTTTTAGACATACTCATTATGTAAGAACAAAATACGTGAACACTTCATAACACGTATAATTGGAATAAGCATTTTATATTCAGAAAGAAAGCCAGTGATGGAAACATTGAGAAAAAAATAGTGAAATGAGTCATTCAGAATTTAGATTTAATTAAACTCAGTCATCTTTGTACTTACCAGGTTGTTCTCCCAAGGGAGCGTCGCAAGCAGTGACTCTTGCACCACTTATGTTATTCTAGAAACTATGCCAGCATTAATTAATTTGTGCTGACCTGGAAAGCAGAAGCTTCCTTATCTCACCACTTGAAAACTAACTCCTTGTTCCACACTGAAGATTAGGAAACTTGCAAGGATGAGCTATAGCAACATAGAAAACAGGGCCCCCACAGCAGGAGGGGCAGTTTGAGGATGTACACACAAAGAGGATGTTTCCAGGACCCAGGCTTCACTTCCAGCAAAGATGTTACTGTAGAAGATGGGACTCTTTAACTTAATTGTGTCTATTTTCTTAACTCAAAGCTTTCTCCTGACTAGCACCTCTATCCAAAAATTCCCTGTCCCTGGTATATGAGCAGAAAACAAAGGAACTTAACAGTGTTAACTCTCTGATACATATGAGTGCAAATTCTACCATTAAGAAAATAAAACCAGGCTAGGTCTGGTGGCTCATGCCTGTAATCCTAGCACTTTGGAAGGCCGAGGCAGGCAGATCACTTGAGGTCAGGAGTTGGAGACAGCCTGGTCAACATGGTGAAACCCCATCTCTACAAATAATACAAAAATTAGCTGGGTGTGGTGGTGCACACCTGTAATCCCAGTTACTAAGGAAGCTGAGGCAAGAGAATCTCTTAAACCTGGGAGGCAGAGATTGCAGTGAGCCTAGATCACACCACTGCACTCCAGCCTGGGCGACAGAGCAAGACTCTGTCTCAGAAAAATAAAAAAAATAAAAATGTAACCAAAAAGAGACATCCTAAATAGTGACAAATTTAAGAATGTAAGATATACATCACATAGCTGAAGCATTGACTAAAGCGGTTAATATCCCCGCAGAGAAGAACGATTTATGATATTTATAATTTAAGGTTCTAATTATGCTCTGTAAATAGCCAAATAATAACTTTTTTTTGAGACAGGGTCTGCTCTGTCCCCCAGGTTGGAATACAGTGGCACAATCTCAGCTCACTGCAGCCTGAACTTCCTGGGCTCTGGTGATCTTCCCACCTCAGCCTCCAAAGTAGCTAGGACGGCAGGTGTGTGCCACCATAACGGGCTAATTTTTTTTTTCATAGAGACAGGGTTTTGCCATGTTGCCCAGGCTGGTCTTAAACTCCTGGGCTCAAGTAGTCCTCCTTCCTTGGCCTCCCAAAATGCTGGGATTACCGGCATGAGCCACTATGCCCAGCACTGAATAACCTTTCAAACTAAGAGCTTCTGTGCTATTTAGAATGGCTGGCTCCTGTTAGCAAATGCTAAATATTCTAATTTCCACACTATTTGATTTGTCTTAGGTTCTATCAATATTATTATGTGTTGACGATACTTCATCTTAAGTCATTGATGACCGTCATTCATTCAACAAACATTTACTGAGCACCTACTATGTGCCAGGTAGTGTGGTGGGTTCTGCATTAGTGGGAAAGAATACAAACATGTTTAGGCCAAAATCCATAGCCTCTCAGAGTTCACAGAATTCTATTTGTGCATTTGCAATCGTTGTCAAAACAGACAAAATCGTTGTCTATTTGCCTGAGGCCCTGTCCGTCTCCAGTGTAACATAAGGATTATACAAGCAAATGAACTGCAGAATGCAGCAGGAAACAAAGAAAAACAAGGCACATAGTTTCTGAATAGGATTGATGGCACCACTTCCTGGAGTGGGCTTGATGAAAGAACTGGTGTTGCAGGAGTTCCGGCTTCCACGTATGTTCACTAAAGGCAGTGAATCTAGAATGAAGTCCAAATGATTTTGAGAACAATCGCAAACTGTTGAAGAGTCTCCGAAGGAGAAGCATGTTCAGTAAGATTGGAACACTGAATGAAAATTCTACCTCAGACACTAAAGCTAGTGCTGTAGCTCGGACATCTCATTGACTTTTCTGAGGCCATTTCCTTGTTAATAATTTATGTGCAGTGATTCATCTACCCAAGAAGTTACAAACTGAAGTTATTCAGGGTGAGCACAAAGTTTGTAGAAAGTTTGATTTGTTGCCAACATTTCAGAATCAGGAGATTTCATGGAAAAGTTCAACTCACAGGTTTCTATTTTTAAGAAAAAATCCAGGCACGGTGCCCCACACCTGTAATCCCAGCACTTTGGGAAGCCAGGAGAATCACTTGAGGTTGGGAGTTTAAGGCCACCCTGAGCAACATAGCAAGACCCGATATCTACCAAAAATATAAAAATTAGCGAGGTATGGTGGTACACACCTGTAGAACCAGCTACCCAGGAGGCTGGGGCAGAAAGATTGCCTGAGCCCAGGAGTTTAAAGCTGCAGCAAGCTGTGACTGCACAACTGCACTCCAGCCTGAGTGACAAACTGGAGACCTTGTGAAAGAAAGATAGAGAAACAGAGAGAAGGAGGGAAGGAGGGAAGGAGGGAAGGAGGGAAGGAAGGAAGGAAGGAAGGAAGGAAGGAAGGAAGAAAGGAAGGAAGGAAGGAAGGAAGGAAGGAAGGAAGGAAGGAAGGAAGGAAAGAAGGAAGGAGGGAGGGAGGGAGGAAGGAAGGAAGGAAGGAAGGAAGGAAGGAAGGAAGGAAGGAAGGAAAGAAGGAAGGAGGGAGGGAGGGAGGGAGGGAGGAAGGAAGGAAGGAAGGAAGGAAGGAAGGAAGGAAGGAAGGAAGGAAGGAAGGAAGGGCAGGTTGACCCACACCTCCATGTGGCAGTGTTTACCTGAAGCAGAGCATTGTGCCCCCTTTTCAAGCTGGCACGTGCTTTGCAGTCTGTGGCGCACCCTGCCCACAGACTTCATTCCTCCTACTTCCCTCCTGGCCACTGCAGACATTTGAGTTTGCATCTCCTGAACTGGATGGTTTGTAAGGGCTTCTTTGAGTTGTTGAAAGCTACAGGAACTGTTTCAAGGTAATATAAATTAAAAATACGTATGTTGCTGGGAGAAGAGACAAATCACCCATGTAGAAGAATTTTAAGTCGTTTGTGTAAATACTCCATCCTCAGAGAGGTGAAGAATACCTCCCCATCCCTTAAGTGTGGCTGCCCATAGTGACCTCCTTCCAAGAGTGTAGCACAGAAAGGGGAGTGGGGAGAGTAACTTTACAGTGGAAAAACATGACCAGCACTATCTCACCCAGCTGATCAAGGTCAACATCAACAGTGGCGAGAAGTCATGTTGTCTGTGTGCATGGCCTTCCTCCCCTAAACCCCTAACCCCCATCACGAGAAAAATATCAGACAAATGCCAGTCAAGGGGTATTTTACAAAATACTTGACCAGTACTCCTCAATATTGCCAAGGTCATCAGAAACAAGGAAAGTCTGAGATGCACATAGTTGAGAGACTGCCATAGCTTAAAGAGACTCAACAAGTAAATGTAATGTGGTACCCTGGATAGGATCCTGAAACAGTAAAAGGATATCACAGAAAAACTGAGAAAATGTGGCTGGACGCGGTGGCGCACGCCTATAATCCCAGCACTTTGGGAGGCCGAGGCAGGCAGATCACTTGAGGTCAGGCGTTCGAGACCTGCCTGGCCAACATGGTGAAACCCCATCTCTACTAAAATTACAAAAATTAGCCAGGCGTGGTGGCGCACCTGTAATCCCAGCTACTCAGGAGGCTGAGGCAGAAGAATCACTTGAACCCAGGAGGCAGAACCTGCAGTGAGCTGAGATCGTGCCACTGCACCCCAGCCTGGGCAACAGAGTGATACTCTGTCTCAAAAAAAAAAAAAAAAAAAAACCTGAGAGAATGTGAATAATGTATGGACTTTAGTTGCTAACAATGCACCAGTACTGATTCATTAATTATAACAAATGCACCATAGCAACATGTTTATAGTAAGGGGAACTAGGAGCAGAGCACATGGGACCTCTCTGTACTATCAATTTTTCTGTAAATCTAAAACTGTTCCAAAAAATAAAGTCTATTTTAAACAGATGATATATATGTATGGACTTGTGTATAGATACGCATATGAAGGATACTGGTGTGTCTCAAGGAATCAGTGGAAGATTTGAACCCGCAAGACTTGAGTAGGAAAAGTTAAGTTTTCAGCCGCTCTTTCCCATACCGCGCTGCCTTTAACGTGACTCAGCTCTGTCCTCTGTCAGGCTTTGAGTCTCTCTGTTCCATATTCCAAATGTGTCAAGAGAAAAGCTCATTACTTCAGCCTGGGGAGGAGTCAGAGCCTGGATCTGTGAGTCCTGGTCAGGGTTCTGTGGGAGACTCCTGCTGCTGTACCCACACATGGGTATAAGTGACCATTTTCATAAAAGGGGGAAGAACTGTGAGTCAGAAAGTTCTGAAATGCCAAGAAGGTGATGCAAGAGAAAGGCTACTCTGATGAAGTCAATATCCTAAAAATTAAGGCCAGATATTCCAAAACAAAGAGCATCCTTGTCATTAGCATCTGCCATTTATACATGCTAGAAAAGCTTCTATGCTAATCCCAGAATTTACAAAATTTTAAGAAGTCAAGATATATAAAAATTGTTTATTTGGCTGGACACAATGGCTCACAACTGTAATCCCAGCACTTTGGGAGGCCAAGGTGGGAGGTTCGCTAGAGACCAGAAGTCCGAGACCAACCTGGGCAACACAGGGAGAGCCCATCTCTACCAAAAAAAAAAAAAAAAAAATAGCTAGGTGTGGTGGTGCGTGCCTGTAGCCTCAGCTACTTGCGAGGCTGAAGCAGGAAGATTGCTTGAGCTCAAGAGTTCGAGGCTGCAGTGAGCTGTGACCACACCATTGCATCCCAGGCTGGATGACATAACAAGACCCTGTATCAAAAAATAGAGGGTAAAAAATTGTTTTCAGTAAAGATTGATTTAGCTCCCAAGTAGTCGTGTCAACTCTCCTGACTTCTAACCAAAATTCCTTTTATTTTTAAATAAAACCATATTAAAGGAAAAGTCTAAAGTAGTCACATGTAATAGCAATCTTGCAAATTTCACCACATTGATACAGTGGCAGGGAAGTGAGTTAAATACAGACCAGCTAGGAGAGGCATGGGGTAGGTCATGATTTCAGGGTGGCCACCATGCCTGATCCAAGCAGTTGCTGCCTTAGCACAAATTAGGAAAAGGCACCCTTCCTCAAGATGCTTTCCTTCCATTTGTTGGAAAATTCTTATGCTATGCTGCTTTGATTAGAGCAAGACACTTCACTGACATCTGCCAGGAATGTGTCATAATAAAAATACAAACGTGTGGTGCTTACGCCATGAGTGAGGTGCCCTGTGCAGTACACAAGCTGCACAACCATATGCTGTTGTTCCGGGTGCCATCGCCTATTATAAGCATGTGTCATCTATCTAGAGCCTTGACAACCTTAAACTTACTTTCATGCCTCACTATATATACTTCTCCCAAAAGAGAGGGCATTCCAACTACCATGGGAAATCATGATTTTGTTTACTTTGAACTGAAATAAAGAATCCCACTCTTGGACTGATCTATAATTGGAATTTCCTCAACCATAACAGAGGAAATAATAACACCCA
Organism: Macaca nemestrina; assembly: GCF_043159975.1. Lineage (NCBI taxonomy): Eukaryota > Metazoa > Chordata > Mammalia > Primates > Cercopithecidae > Macaca > Macaca nemestrina. Next base: position 115,754,240 of record NC_092133.1, on the reverse strand, counting down.
TGGAACAGGGATGTTATGATCATTAAATGAGACAACACTTCAAAGCACTGAGCACAGTGCCTGACAGATAATGAGGTCTCCATTGATGCTTGTTTCTTCTTCCTTCTCTGCATAACATAACATGGTGCACCAGCCCACGTCAAGCTTCTGTATTGAAAAGCAATAGGGATCAGGCGTGGTGGCTCACTCCTGTAATCCCAACACTTTGGGAGGCCAAGGTAGGTTGATTACTTGAGGTCAGGAGTTCGAGACCAGCCTGGCCAAAGTGGTGAAATCCATCAAATTAGCTGGACATGGTGGCATGTGCCTGTAATCCCAGCTACCCAGGAGGCTGAGGCAGGAGAATCGCTTGAACCTGGGAGGTAGAGATTGCAGTGAGCTGAGATCACACCACTGCACTCCAGCCTGGGTGACAAGAGCGACACTCCATATCAAAACACAAAAGAAGGCCGGGCGCAGTGGCTCACGCCTGTAATCCCAGCACTTTGGGAGGCCTAGGCGGGCGGATCATGAGGTCAGGAGATCAAGACCATCCTGGCTAACACGGTGAAACCCCGTCTTTACTAAAAATACAAAAACTTAGCCTGGCGTGGTGGCGGGTGCCTGTAGTCCCAGCTACTCAGGAGGCTGAGGCAGGAGAATGGCGTGAACCTGGGAGGCAGAGCTTGCAGTGAGCTGAGATTGCGCCACTGCACTCCAGCCTGAGCAACAAAGCGAGACTCTGTCTCAAAAATAAAATAAAATAAAATAAAACAAAGAAAAGAAAAGAAAAGAAAAGCAATAGGATTATTCTTGTGAAAGTACTCTTAGATACATAGCCCTGCCTTTCTAGTTGTCGGATGATGGAAAGGTTTTTTACTTGCCTTACTTAAGTGAAGCCAAATTCAAATCTCATACACCCTCTGTAGACAAGCAGCGTGTGTTTTCCCTTCACAAGTTATATTGCAAGAAGCAGTTTATAACTTCTCTTTGTGAAAGAACCAATTTGTAAATGTAATATGATGCTTTCAAAATCTATATCAAAGACATATTTTTCCTTGAAAAATATTTGCATGTTTGTATTAGTCTGTTCTTACACTGCTATGAAGAAATACCTGAGACTGAATAATACATAAAGAAGAGTTTTAATTGGCTCCCAGTTCCACAGGCTATACAGGAGGCATGACTGAGGAGGCCTCAGGAAACTTACAATCATGGCAGAGGGTGAACGGGAAGCAGCCATGTCTTACATGGCCAGAGCGGGAGGAAGAGGGTGAAGGGCCAGGTGCTACACAGTTTTAAACAACCAGCTCTCATGAGAACTCCCTCACTGTCGTGAGAACAGCAAGGGGAAAATCCACCCCATGATCCAATCACCTCCCACCAGGTTCCTCCACCAACACTGGGGATTACATTTCAACATGAGATTTGATCGGGTACACAGAGCCAAACCATATCAATGTTGTATCTTCCTAGATGGGAATTTTAGGCGAGCATGGTGACTCACATCTGTAATCCCAGCACTTTGGGAGACTGAGGCAGGTGGATTGCTTGAGCCTAGGAGTTCAAGACCAGTCTAGGCAACATGGCAAAACCCTGTCTCTACAAAAAAATACAAAAATTAGCCCAGCATGGTGGTCTGGAAAAAACAGAGAGAGAGAGAGAGAGATTGTATATATTCAGTTAACTGTATTGTGACTTACATTTGGCTACAGTTCAGTAAATTCAGTACATAAATTCAGAGGGGTTATTTAAATGTTGACACTGCCATTTATAAAAATACACATCGTAGCCAGGCACGGTAGCTCATGTCTGTAATCCCAGCACTTTGGGAGACCAAGGCAGGTGGATCACTCGAGGCCAGGAGTTCGAGACCACCCTGGGCAACATGGAGAAATCCCATCTCTACCTAAATACACAAAATTAGCTGGGTGTGGTGGTGCACACCTGTGGTCCCAGCTACTCGGGAGGCTGAGGCAGGAGGATATCTTCAGCCCAGGAGGCAGAAGTTGCAGTGGGCTGAGACAAGGCAACAGAGACTTTGTCTCAAAAAAATATACATTTTATTCACCCAAATTATTCTTTCGGTGCCCTCTATTGCCTCAGTAAGGGAAACTGCTAGGCCCATTACTTCTATTCCCCAGTCACACACTGAATGTCTCTATGTAAAGGAGTCAGAGACATTTTACATGTCTCTGGAGAAGATACGTGTGAGAGATCAACAGGAATTGAAGAAAAAGAAACTAGTTTAAGGAGAGAAATGGGCCGAGAAGGTACCCTGGAGGACAGCATTCCTTTTGGGATGCATCACGAATAAAAGGTTTGAGACAGCCATGAGCTGTATATGTCTGAAGGAAATGAGGATGCCAGCTGGAACAAAACATTTCTGTAGGGAAGGGTTGGACAGTCATGGAATGACCTAGATTGTCAGGCTGGGAAATTTGGACCAGATCCTAAAATCAATAGGAGTTACTGAAGATTTTTTTTTTTTTTTTTAGCTTGTCAGGAAAATGGTATTTTAGGATGATTAATCTGATGGGGGGAAAAAAAGAGACTATTTCAAAGTCAAATAATTAAAATTATTATTTTAGTTTTTACAATGAGTGAAAAGAAGACCTTTAGAATAAGCCTTCTTAAGAAAAAAATAGACATAAAACTATCGAAGCGACAAGTACTTATCAACAGTGGAAGGGGGGTCAATTTGAAATCACTGCACAATGTTTCATATCAATTTTACTTGACATAACTCTTCATTATTTGGGGTGGGGGGTCCCAAATCTTTGTTTCATAATCAGTGATGTTCAGTTGTCAGTTTTCACTAATTTAGAATAATTACTTAATATCTACATCAAGCCTACATCTCCTATTTCTCCACTTCGAATTTTTGAAACTAGTACAGTTTTTTGTTTGTTTTTTTGTTCCTTTGCAGTGGTTTAGAACAAAAGGCAGCACTGGTAATAGCCCCTGATGAGGTTCATCTTCTTAACTGTAACAGTGAGGCAATTCAGGGGCAGACAGAGTGTCCCCCAGAGCTATGCATGGCACAGGACATGCTCAGGCTCCGTGCCCACTCTGACAATGCACGGTGCTTGGAGAAGCTTCTTCCCCAATGGGGAGATAGGCAGCTCCTCACTCCCAGAGCCATAGCTCAGGCCAACACTTGGATCTGAAAGGTTTGAAACCTTAATGGGGCTGGTAGAAACCAGAAAGAAAAGCTGACATCTCAAATATATATGTAGTTTCCTCTCCTGCAAAAAAAAAAAAAAAAAAATAGAGACTAGGATATATATTTGGGGCAGATTGTTCTGGAAAACAAATGAAAAAAAGTTAATTTTAGATATGAAAATAAGCACCATATGAGAAAATATGTTTTCATGTTATTGCTCCAAACATTTAAATTGTTCCATGTTAAGTAACAGTAACAGAGAACACGCAATACACATCTACCTGTATTATTGTATGCAGTCCTCACAATAGACGTCATGGGATAGATGTTATTATTCCTATTTTATAGGTGAGAAAACTGAGGCTAGAGCAATTATTTTAATTGCCCAAATTTCGATGATGAATAATTGGCAGAGCTGAGAGTCAAACTGGTCTGCCTCATGTCAAAGTCAAAACCCTTCACTGCCATTCTAAATCCTTCAGATTAGGGTATTGTTTAACAGAAATTGTTTTGTTTTTTGTTTTTGAGACAGGGTCTTGCTCGTCACCCAGGCTGGAGTGCAGTGGTGTGATCTCAACTCACTGTAACCTCCACCTCCCAGGTTCAAGTGATTCTCCTGCCTCAGCCTCCTGAGTAGCTGGGACTACAAGCATGTGCCACCACACCCGGCTAATTTTTAAATTTTTTAGTAGAGATGGGGTTTCACCATGTTGGTCAGGCTGGTCTCGAACTCCTGGCCTCAGGTGATTCACCCACCTCGGCTTCCCAAAGTGCTGGAATTACAGGTGTGAGCCACCATGCCTAGCCAGAAAATTTTTAGAGAATTTATTTAGACTGCATTATATCTGTAAGCTATGACTTGTTTTTGTAGACGCGTGTGCGTGTGTGTGTGTGTGTTTAGCTGTATAGATACTCACAGAAGATAAAAACCTGCTTTTCTGAGGAACCTTGGAAAGACATTAGATGCATTTTGTACCACTTCGGGGCCATGTGAGAAAATGAGTCACAGATCCAGGGACATGACAAACATTCCATTTATATAAGGAGCCCTACACTCCAGGACTTGCAATCCACTTAGCAGGCAATTGACCATGGCAAGGAGAAGTGGGAATAAGAGATCAAGTACAGGTGGAGATTGTGTGTTGCCGAAACAGATGGGATATTATTATCCGTATAAAAGCTGGATGTCTTTGTGGTTCCTGCCCTGAAGAAGTAGTATTAAAATAAACATTAGATCAGAGGTTGTCAAGTTCAAGTTATTAACATTTGTCCTGTTTTCTAAAAAAAAAAAAAATATATATATATATATGCTTATGACTCTTGAAGGATCAGAAGATTTGCACAAAAGTCTTTGAAAAACACTCTCCCCCCATCTGAAAAACCACTCTCCATAGAAAGGCAGCCAGGCCCCAACCTCTCTCTGTTACTTTTGGCTCTCATTGACACCCTGCTCTTGTGGGTCTTGTCTCTCCTTGCCACTGTCTCTTTCCTTTGATTTCTACTGTTTGGCCTTTCCCAGGGGTAAAACTCAGTCCTTTCCGGAGCACAGCCACACTCTGTCACTTCTCCAGTTTCTCCAAGCCCAGATCCTGCACCACAGAAACCCACGAACCAAGCTGAAGAAGACAAAATTTCCTTTAGCAGATGTGTAAGGGGAAAGCTAGGAGCACTCACATGTTAATATGATTTTATTTGTGTTAAATTATTGATAAGACCTGGTGAGATTGCGGTTGCTCAGTTCTGTACATCATCTCAAAGTCACCTTCTGCCTCCATTGTTTCATTAAGAAGTCCCCTGTAGTTCCAGCACTTTGGGAGGTCAAGACAGGCAGATTGCTTGAGCCAGGAGTTCGAGACCAGCCTGGGCAACATAATAAGACCCATCTCTACAAAAAAGAAAAATAAATCTGCTGGGCTTGGTGGTGTACACCTGTGGTCCTAGGTACTTGAGCAGTTAAGGTAGGAGGATCAATTGAGTCCAGGAGTTGGAGGCTGCAGTGACCTCAGATCGCACCATTGTACTCTAGCCTAGGCAACAGAGTGAGACTCTGTCTCAGGAAAAAAGAAAAAAAAAAAAGAAAGAAATCCCAGCCAAAATTGGGCTTTGTTTTCCCCAGTATGCAAGTTCTAAGCTTAGGAAAAAATTGCTGCTCTAACAATTGTGAAATGGGTTAGGCACAGTGGCTCAAACCTGTAATCCCAGTACTTGGGGAGGCTTAGGGGAAGGGATCGCTTGAGGCCAGGAGTTCTAGACCAGCCTGGGCAACATAACGAGACCCTGTTGCTACAAAAAAAAAAAAAAAAAGAGAGAGAGAGAGAGAGAGAGAGAGAGAGTCATGAAATGACTGGGAGACAATGAATGAAGTTCAGTCTCCAGTCCTGGAGCCGCATTGATGGAGCTTGATGGCTTGGATGCAGGGTGACTGAATATGGTATGATATGCCACCTCTTCAAGCCCTGCTGTCCTCTTTGCAAAATTGGGATGCAGACATTCATTAGATACTATTAAATATCTACTATGTGCCATACACATTTTGGGTTCTAGGGATACACAATGAACAAAACAGTAAAAGTATCCACCTTCATAACCATATATCCTAGTGAGATGATAATAGCCATATTCTCCTCTTAAGTTATTATGAGGACTAAAATGAGATAATAACAATAGCTGTGATGATCTGAATGTCTACTGCCAAAATGCACAGGTTGAAATCTTAACCCCCAAGTTGATAACATTAGGAGGTAGGGTCTTTGGGGCTGTGACCAGGTCATGAAGCTTCTCAAGGGGACTAGTACTGTACTGAAAGAGGCCCCAGAAAGCTCCCTGGTCCCTCTGCCATGTGAGGACACAGAGAGAAGACACCGTCTATGAACCAGGCAACAGGCCCTCCCCAGACACCAAATCTGCTAGCGCCTTGATTTTGGACTTCCCAGTCTCTAAAACTGCAAGAAAGAAATTTCTGTAATCTGGATGCTACCCAGGCTAGGGTGTTTTGTTATAGAAGCTCAAACATACTAAGACAATAGCAAACGCAGATAGTATGATTATTATGTACCAGGAATAGTTCTAAGTACTTGGCACATATTTTCACTCAAGGGTTCTTTAATTTTTCTGCACTACAGGAACTTTTGGCAATTTAGTGGAGCCTCTCCACTCCTTCTCAGAATAAGAATTCTATATGCATAAAATAGAACATATAGGATAACAAAATATACTGAGACAGCTGCCAAAAGAATAAAAAGTAATACGGTAATAAAGATGCTTCTTTTTAAATACATTTAATAATGAGAACTGGAGATAGGTTTAACAATGCCATGACTTTGAAAAACTGATGGGCACAGATGTAATTAATTTTTCCCATTCAAGTTCCCAAGTATCCAGAACCCTACCCACTGGATTATACATCGCAGAGTGAATCTAATCCTCTCTATAAATCCTAGGAGATCGGTTATTAGCCCCTTTTTAACAGATGAAGAAACTGAGGCACAGAGAGGTTAGTTGACTTGCCTAAGTCTATAAGTGATAGAACTGAGATCTGAACCAATAGGCCAGTTCCAAAGCCTGTGTTCACGGCTCACTGAAGCCTGGACCTCCCCGATTCAAGTGATCCTCCCACCTCAGCCTCTCAAGTGGCTGGGACTACAGACATGCCACTTGACCTGGCTAATTTTAATATATTTTGTAGGGATGGAGGTCCCACTATATTGCCCAGGCTGGTCTTGAACTCCTGAGCTCAAGTGATCCTCCTGCCTTGGCCTCCCAAAGTTCTGGGATTACAGGTGTGAGCAACTGTGCCAGCTGCCTGTGTTCTCAACCACTGTACAGTATGTGACTTAGCACAGAGCTTGCCTCATGGTCAGAGTCAATAACATTAGCTAGTAGTTGAAAGTAGTATTGTAATAAGTAGTAGAAGCATTTGTAATAAAAGATATCTAGGGAATAAGGAATGACTTGTAACAATATTAAGAACATTTTTGGCCAGGTGCAGTGGCTCATGCCTGTAATCTCAGCACTTTAGAAGGCAGAGGCAGGAGGACCACTTGAGGACAGGAGTTTGAGACCAACCAGGGCAATATAGTAATACCCCATTTCATTCATTTTCTCTTTTTTTTTTTTTTTTTTTTTTTGAGACCAAGTCTTGCTCTGTTGCCCAGGCTGGAGTGCAGTGGCATGATCTCAGCTCGCTGCAACATCTGTCTCCCCAGTTCACCCAGTTCAAGGGATTCTCCTGCCTCAACTTCCCGAATAGCTGGGATAACAGGCATGCACCACCATACATGGCTAATTTTTGTATTTTTAGTAGAGACAGGGTTTTCCCATGCTGGCCACACTAGTCTCAAACTCCTGGCCTCAAATGATCCACCTGACTCAGCTTCCCAAAGTGCTGGGATTACAGGCATGAGCCACCGCGCCCGGCCGCAAGACCACATTTCTACAAAAAATTTAAAAATTGGCCAGGCATGGTAGTGAACATCTGTAGTCCCAGCTACTCTGGAGCCTAAAGTGGGAGGATTGCTTCAGCTCAGGAGTTCAAGGCTGTGGTGAGCTATGGTCGTACCACTTCACTCCAGCCAGGGTGATAGAATGAGACCTCATCTCAAAAAAAAAAAAAAAAGAAAAAGAAATCATTAAAGAGAAAAATCTGGCATGCAGGCATTAAGTTAACTTTATAGGACACGGCATAGCCCATTCTTCTCCATCTCCAGGCATGTACAAGCTCACTGCTTTCTGTATGTGGTTACCCTATTCTGGAGCTGCACACCAAAGATTTGGGGTAGATGTGACAATGCAGAGAAATGTTTTTCAGTTGTGAAAATCTCTTCTTTTTATGTATATAATCCCATATCAATTATTGGGGCTTTTCTGTACTTCCAGGAGGCACTGTCACCAAAAGACCTTTAGGAAATCAATCAGTGTGGCAGAATAAAAAGACCACTGTTCGTCTTGCAGAGAAGGGCTGGTACAAATGAAAGCAGCTGCTGTTCCTCCTTGCTACCAATTGTAAACGTGAGAAGTCAGAGGTGTGGGTACAACATCGATCCTTCAGGCACTCTATAAATATTAATTGAAGGAAGGTGTTGATAAGGCAAAGAAACTTATACTTCTACAAATGGTGACAGTCAATGCTCCAGGCTCAATTTTAAAAAGGAAAAGACAAACAAAGGAGTCCAGATCATTAGAAGGACTTTCTTGGCAGTGCTAAGTTACAGCCATCAGCAGAGCAAGCCCTGGCTAAGGCTAATGTCACATAGTAAGATGATTTATTCTTTCCCCTAAGTCAGCCTTGAAAATACATTTTTAAAATTGCCTGTCCACAGCATAGTTTTACTGTGACAAGGCACTCGGCTCCTTAACATTCACCTGGCACAATGCTCTCAACAGCAAAGCCAAGTGGCAGAAAGTGCTGGGCCACATTGCCAGGGTACATGCCAGTCGGTTCACCAGAGAGTTTGCGACCCCCAGCTCCTGGGCTCTGTCTGCTGCACTGACATTCTATTAAATCCCATAGACCAGAAAAAGCTTCAATGCTTAGATGCAAGAAAGAGCTGAAGTGTTAGTGGCTACTAAGCCCAGGACTCAGCCATGACTAGGAATGGTATCAATGACCAGGGAAGGATATGGTGAGGCCGAGATGCCAGCAGAGTCTGGACACATTCCTCCCCAGGTCACCAGCATTTACTTGGGAAAGTAAAGCACATGTGACCAGCTGCAGAGAAAAACACCAACGTGAACCTTCAAAGGGAAACCAGATGGCTCTAAGCCAGGGGTAAAAATAGCTCAGAATCCAGCAAAGTCCAAACTAGGAACTGGGAAGTCTTAGATCCTCTCAGGTTTTGATTTCAACTTGTCAAAGAGGTTAAAAAAAAAAAAAAAAAAAAAAGGCTTACCTAAACTGTGAGAAGCTGTTTTGGAAAGAGATATTAAAAATGTAAATATTAACCCTTCTACCTAGCTCGTTTCAAATTCATTGGACTGTCATTAGCAAAAGAATTGAAAAAAAAAATTGCAGCTAGAAAAAAAAAAGAATTCATATTTCTTCTTATCTGACCATAAAAAGAAAAACTGGCAAACCAGCTTAGAAAGTTGATAAAGAACTTCTTCAATTCGTGGACTAATAGGAAGAGCTGGATAAAGAGAGAAATAACAACCTTTGATTTTTTTAACAGTTTTTAAAGACCCAAATATATGGATTTATCTGAGTTCTAATTTATTTATTTATTTATTTATTTTACAGAAGCTGTTTAATCTAGGTCTTATTTTTCCAGTGAGGTTTCTATTTTTAACCAATGGGGATGAATCATACTGAGACCATCTAGGGACATGTTTAGAACATGAATTTTCAAGTCAAGAACCAAGTGAAATTTTTATTCCCAAATCAGGGCCTGGCTGCTCAGCACACTAGCAGCTATTGTCCCTGACATTATATTCGTGAGTGTGCACTGATTGTATCATTCAGAACAGAGGTGATTGGAAGAATTCCATGGACCAGAAAGAGCTCAGATAATAACTCCTTACAAGATAAGAGGAAATAAATGGCATTTGACTTGGAGTTCCCTCAGTCCCTGACCTGTGGAACAAGAAAATGCTTTTGTATCTTTCAGTTGTTGAAATTGATGCAGGCTTCTGTCTCCATCCAATCAGCAAAGACGTTTTTGTCCTCATGTACAGTGTTGTTCTGTGCTGAGAACCATGAATGCTTTTCTTATTTGACTCAAACTTCTAGTGCTTCATTAATATAATACAGTCTTGATGCTTGGCTAATAAAAAAATCTCAGCTCAGTCAGATTTAATTTTGATTTTTTTAAGAAAAAAATAAGTAAAATCAAATCTAATGACAACTGACTTTTACCTACATGCAAAGGTTCAATGTTCAAATTCGCACCTTAAAAAGTATAGAATAACTGTTTTTTGAGGTCTAATTCATAGTTTTTAAATTTTGAATCTCTTGAAATTGAACATTAACTCTAGTATTCCCTCTTTTTCAGTAGGACAGAATTTTAAACACAGCAAGGATGAGATTAATAAGCTGTAGTGAAATAAGCCCTAGTAGAGTTTAAGTTTATAAGCCCTAGTTAAATTTATAAGTTTAAGTTATGAGCGCTGGTAGAATTCTTAGCTTTTTCTCTCTGGGTGTCAAGAGCTTACTCATAGTTCAGAGGGCGGAAAAAAGAGGTTCTGTCTTGAGACTTTTCCTTAACTAGCAAGCACTTTTTTTTTTTTTTTTTTGATTAAGAGTTTATTTACATTCCAAATAGAGTAGAAAGGCTTATGTGCTTTTCTGTTACACTGGAAAGATACTATACCAAAATTATAACTATATTGATTCATGTTTTCTTCTAATACCTTTTAGTTATATTTCAGCATTTACATTTTCTGCAGAGCTGGCACAGATTTTGGTATAAAAAGTATACATCCAGCTTTGTTTAATGTCTTTCTATTTGTCCAAATACCTTGTGACACTGATGTGAAATACTTTCATTATATACTAAACTTTTCTACATACTGTCCTCACTGTACCATTACGATGTCTCTTTCTTTTTACTGCCCCACTGTTTTAACCATTATAGCTTTTATGTTGCCACACTGTTTTACCATTGTGGTATATTGTAACACATTTCATTTTTATTGTGCTACATAGTAAAATGTATTATAAAGGTACTGATATTTTCCATTCTTTTCTAAAATTGCCCTGGCTACTTCTTGAACCTCTTAATGACCTGTAAACTAATCTATCAAGTCTCCTTGCCCCCCTCCTTGCCTTCAATTGATTGGAGTATCTTTTGATTTATTGGTTAATTTAGATAGTATCAATATTTCAAAACATTGCTTGCTCTAAAGCATTAAAATATTCAACATTTCTAGCATATTACCTTATTAATTCCCAAGGATTTTATGTTTCTGGTTTGTTGTTGTAACTTAGGGAATGCTGTCTCTCTTACTCTATATTTTCATTTTATATTCTGAGCTTGGAAAAGTATCGATTTTTACATGTTACCTTAAAAACCACTACTTTACTAATAGTTTTTCAGCTGAGAAACTTTCCTAATGGATAATGCAAAATTGAGTCTCATTTGTAGTTTAAATTAAATGATCAAAATGTAGAATCTGAAGTGAGGATTTCCAGTAACTGAGGATATGCACATTTATATAAATCTGATTAACTTTAACAGCTTTATAGATTTTAACCTTGTCCAACAAGAACAATATAAATATAAAGGCTTGGGGTCTAATCCCAGCTCATTGACTAAAATGCTCTAATGATAAATACCTTTCTCCCTTCTCTTTATTGTGTGTTTTCACATTCGTGCAGTGAAAAGAGTGATACTTCTTTTCTCCCTGCTTTGAGGTGAAATAAAGATAAATGAGACAATTTGGTTAGGTGCTGTTAATAGCTTCCTAATAGGTACCACGTAGCATCTACCAAACAAACCTGCCAATACTCACTAACAAGAATACTACTTGCAGAGCTTTTATGTTGGTAATAGTGGAGCACCTTGTATCATGCTGAGCTTCCTTTCAACAACAACTATAAATGCTGAAATAGTTTTTGAAAATGATTTGAAGGTACTGGAGGGTGACTAAAATCAGGTCAAAACTGAACTGTGCAATGGCACACACCTGTAATTCCAGCTGCTTGGGAGACTGAAGGAGAAGGATAGCTTGAGCCCAGGAGTTGGGAAGATAAGAAATTCAAAAATGTCTACAATAGGCTCAAATAGTTCAAATAGTGCACTGTGATCACACCTGCGAATAGCTGCTGTGCTCTGACCTGCGCAACTTAGCAAGATCTCATCTTTAAACAGAAAAGAATTTTTTTTTTTAATTTTTAGACTTTTTTTAAAAAGCAGGAAGAAACGGGGTAAAAGCTTCACTTATGTGGCTTTTCCTCTAAGAGCACTCTTTGGCCCATGGAATATGGGTTGGCTAGAACTCAGGAAGAAAGCCATAGTCTTATTGAATTACTGGGGGATCAGAGGATAAAATATGGGGGTGCTTTTTTTGTTTTTTGGTTTTGATTTTGTTTTTTTAAGATGGGATCTTGCTCTGTCACCCAGGCTGGAGTGCAGTGGTGCAATTATAACTCATTGTAAAATTGGACTTCTGGGCTCAAATGATTCACTTACCTCAGCCTCCCAAGTAGCTGGGACTACAGGTGCACACCACTATGCCTGGTTAATTTTTTAGAATTGTTTTTTGTAGAGATGGGAGTCTCACTATGTTGCCCAGACTAGTCTCATCCCCTAGCCTCAAGTAATCCTCCTGCCTCAGCCTCCCAAAATGCTGGTATTACAGGTGTTAGCCACAGCACCTGTCCTGATCCATCTTGTTATTCTTTAACACAGTACCCTATTCATTTTGTTGCACTGAGGACAATTTGAAATTATGTGTGTCATACTTGTTTCTTTACCATCTACTCCACTAGAATATAAATTAAATGAGCTGGGCACAGTGGCTCACGCCTGTAATCCCAGCACTTTGGGAGGCCGAGAGGGGCGGATGATGAGGTCAGGAGATCGAGACCATCCTGGTTAACATGGTGAAACCCTGTCTCTACTGAAAAAAGCAATACAAAAAAAATTAGCCAGGCGTGGTGGCGGGCGCCTGTAGGCCCAGCTACTCGGGAGGCTGAGGCAGGAGAATGGCCTGAACCTGGGAGGTGGAGCTTGCAGTGAGTCGAGATCACGCCACTGCACTCCAGCCTGGGCAACAGAGCAAGACTCTGTCTCAAAAAAAAAAAAAAATTAAATTAAATTAAAAGAGGGCAGAGTCATATCTACTTTGTTTGCTGTTTACCTAGCTTGGGATCTAGCATCTAGCAGGTACTCAACATATATTTCATGAATTAATGAAAAAAGGGAAACATCCTCAGAGTCCATTTAGGCATTCTCTGGCTTCCCATCTCAGTGGCTACTCATTGAGTGGGCCCTGCCTTCAATTAACTTCCTTCTTCTCTTCCTTTCTACACTAACCTCACTGAGGGGAGGAGGCTCAAGAAAGTTAGAAGGGTAAGTTCCTAATGTCAAATGCAGGGGAAGGTCTTAGAAACTATTTTAAATAGTTATAAGTACGAATTATGATATGAATTGTAAGGCAAGAAACCGCATATGCAATATGATAGTACAATATTTAACCCTAATTGTTGGTCTCTCTCATAATTGACACAGTCACCCTGTGATGAGACTTATAACACAAGCTAAAGCAGATATTTTTAAAATGTAATTTTCAATTTGTAGGGTTTCTTAAAAATATTATTATTAATTTTTTTTCAAGACAGAGCCTCGCTGTCACCCAGGCTGGAGTGCAGTCGCACAATCTCGGCTCACTGCAACCTCTGCCTCCAGGGTTCAAGCGATTCTTCTGCTTCAGTTTCTCAAGTAGCTGGGATTACAGGTGCAAACCACCACACCCAGCTAATTTTTGTATTTTTAGTAGAGATGGGATTTCACCATATTGGCCAGGCTGGTCTTGAACTCCTGGCCTCAAGTGTTTCAGCCGCCTCGGCCTCCCAAAGTACTGGGATTACAAGCATGAACCATCTTGCCTGGCCTAAAAAATATTATCTTTAGATAGAAATGGGAACAATTTGTATCCCTACATTTCATCTCCTTGGTATTGCTGAGGTCACAGGCACTAATTCCAGGTTTTAGACGTTTAGAAAGTGCATGTTCTGCCCTCTATAAGGGAATATAAAGCTACTGACTCATGGGTAATTGAACAAGCATTTGCTTTGTTTATTCAGCTGTGGTACTGGTGTGGGTTATTCCTTCAACCACAGTTCTTGAGCTCCTTTCCTAGCCACCAGAAGAAATTGGAGAGTTTTTTTTTCTTACAAAAAGCTGCAAATCTTCATTTCATTAACACCACGTTTTAAGCAACTTAGATAATGTTTGAGACACGTACATTGCCAGTTTGTCAAATGCATGCGTGTGTGTGTTTAATAAATTGCAAGCAGCTAATCTTGAGTACAATATTTCCATTTCCCATCCATTTCTCTAAGTGCTGTCCTAACTATATTCCCCTCTTACTTATGATGTAACTTAAAGTTGGAAGGATATCATTTAAAATTTTCAAAGCATGGGAGTTTTAAAGTTACTATTTTACTGTCAAATAGCAACTTTAAACACAGTTTATACACATTTTATTATCTAAATAGTGCAATGGCATGAATTAGAATATAAGTAGTATAAACCTGTTAGAAATCAGTATAGCTAGAAAACGTTATCATAGTATTGTGCATGTGTATAAAATCAACAGGTTTTGAGCACTTAAATTGTAGCACTTACTCTTCAATATGTTACTACATTTAACTCTGAAACAACTCTGTAAGGGAAGTTATTATTTGCCCCCCATTTTTTGAGATAGGATCTCACTCTGTTACCCAGGCTGAGTGCAGTGGCACACTCATAGCTCACTGCAGCCTTGAATTCCTGGGCTCAAGCAATCCTCCCGCCTCAGCCTTCTAAGTAGCTTGGACCACAAGCACGTGCCACCACGCCTGGCTAATTCTTTTATTTTTATATAGAGACGGAGACTCACTATGTTGTCCAGGTTGGTCACAAACTCCCAACCTCAAGCAATCCTCCCACCCCAGCTTCCCAAAGTGCTGGGATTACAGGCATGAGCCACTATGCCTGGCCCTATTTGCTTTGTACAGAGGAAACCATGTCAAGTGTCCAACAACTGATACACACATCCAAGATTTGAATCCATTCATGTCTGGGTACACAGGCTATGCTTATGGCATTGTGAGAATTCTACTTAATTTACCTAATGTGTTAAAATTTCAATATTCTGGAATACACTATTCTAAATCTTTTTGTTGTTGTTGTTGTTGTTGTTTGTTTGTTGTTTTTGAGATGGAGTTTCACTCTGTTGCCCAGGCTGGAGTGCAATGGCATGATCTCAGCTCACTGCAACCTCTGCCTCCTAGGTTCAAGCGATTCTCCCTGCCTCAGCCTCTGAGGAGTAGCTGAGATTACAGGCACCTGCCACCACACCCAGCTAATTTTTGTATTTTTAGTAGAGACAGGGTTTTGCCATTTGGCCAGGATGGTCTTGAACTCCTGACCTAAGGTGATCCACCCATCTCGGCCTCCCAAAGTGTTGGGATTACAGGCGTGAGCCACTGCGCCTGGCCACTATTCTGATTCTTGAGTTCTGCAATTATACTATCCTGTTTAGCACACATCATAAATTTTCAGTTGAAGTAAATCACTCAGAAGTAACAGGAAAAGGTTACATGTAGGTCTCAGATGTTCCGTTATGCAACACTTACACATTTGTGAAACTACAACAAGCAGGAAATACTGCAACTAAAGTTTGGTGCGAATTTGGCGGCACAGATAATTACAGTCTAATTTTCTACAATGTAACATTTTCAAGTATTTTCCAGGAAACGGTTTCCATTTGAAAAGAGATACATGTAGCCACATTTCCCAGAGAGACACATGTAAAGTAGGTGGAATTAATTTTTTTTAATCTATCTAGAAACAAAGGAAAAGCAGAGGTTTCCTCCCAAACATCCAAACCCAGATGTAGATGAAAAATTTGGGCGGAGAAATTTTTGTGTGGGCTGCACAATGGAGACATAATAGTAGCCAAGGGGTCCGGGTGCGGTGACTCATGCCTATAATCCCAACACTTTGGGAGGCCAAGGCGGGCGGATCACTTGATATCAGGAGTTCGAGATCAGCCTGGCCAACATAGTGAAACCCTATCTCTACTAAAACAAAAAATACAAAAAAATTAGCCAAGCATTGTATCACATGCCTGTAGTCCCAGCTACTTGGGAGGCTGAGGCAGGAGAATCTCTTGAACCCAGGAGGCGGAGGTTACAGTGAGCCGAGATCATGCCACTGCACTCCAGTCTGGGTGACAGAGTGAGACCCTGTCTAAAAAAAGACCCAAAAAAAAAAAAATAGTGGCCGAGTCATCAAGGAGGTGAGATGAAGGAGAAAATGAAAGAGGAAAAATTCCTAAAACAAAGTTTTAGAACAACTAAAAGAGCGGAATGAGAGTAATCATTTTAATTCAAGATGCTATACATAAGAATAACATGATCTAGACAAAACAAGAGAGAACATGACAGTCGACCCCCTATCACCACGAAATACTCAAGTGTTAACCACAACAGTTGCATCCAGGATGAGATGATGGTTACGGTGTCTGAGTGAAGCTACTGTTTTGCTTCTTTCTTTGGTTGCCAAGCAACCTGTTGACCTCAATGTTCTTGTGTTTATACTCAAGTCAATGTGCTTGACGTTTATTTGTTCTGATATAAATAATTGTGTGCCTTAGTAGAGATACAAATTTACAAGGGTTAAAATGCTGGGTAGAATTTGAATATTAACACTTTCCCTTTAGGAACACCTGTTTCTCCCAGTCTTTTTTTCTCTTTGTGAATACAATTGTTTTGTTTACACAGTTAAGACCCCAGTGATGGGAAATATTTTAAGCTAAAGAAAGAGTGGGATCAGGAAGACAGACTGATCCCATATATTTTCTTTCTCTCCCTTCCAAAATCCAACTGAAATGAGATAAAATATATTTTAAAATTATATTACTTACCTATTGTTGTGTAACAGATTACCCCAAAACATGGGGGCTTAACACAAGCAACACGTTTTTGAATCTCACAGTTTGTGTGAGTCAGAAATGAGGAGGCAGATTAGCTGCAACTTTCTGTTTTAGGATCACGCATGAAGCTGCAATCAAGATGCTGCTGGGGCTACTGTCATCTGAAGATTTCGCTGGGCTTGGGGGTCCACCCTCAAGTTCCTGGACACGGCTGTGGGAGGGGACCTCAGTCCCTCGTTGCACTGAACTCTTCACAGAGCTTTTTGAGTGTCCCTTTGACATGACACCTGGTTTCTCCCAGAGGGAGTAATCCCAGGGATAGGCAACAAGGCAGAAGCCACAGGTGTTTTTTTTCTTTTTCCCCCTTTTTTTTTTGAGACGGTGTCTTGCTCGGTCGCCCACACTGGAGTGCAGTGGCGCTATCTCGGCTCACTGCGAGCTCCACCCGCTGGGTTCACGCGAAGCCACAGGTCTTTTATGACGTAGGCTCAGAAGCCACATGCCATCATTTCTGCCATCTTTTATTAATCATACAGACTAACTTGGATCCAGTGTAGGAGATGATTACATAAGGGATATGGGCTATCTTGAAGTCCTGCTACCAAAAAGCTAAATCCAAAACAGCATAGTAAAAGGGAAATGGTAGCCATCAGAAGATCTTTTGAATGATAGAAAGCAAGTGGAATTATAGGATATTAGAAATAAAAATTAGAGTCCTGGATCTATAAACTTACAGATATTATCAAATTAATTCTCAGTGGAAAATGTATAGCTTCAATGTATTATGAGAAAACCTAAAAGATAAAAAATATATTATCTAAGTATTCAACTAAAGTAATTATAAAAACTTTTACTGGCCAGGTGCAGTGGCTCCTACCTGTATTCCTAGTGCTTTGGGAGGCCTGGTGGGAGGATCTCTTGAGCCCAAGAGTTCAAAGAAGCAGTAAGCTGTAATCACATCACTGCACTCTAGCCTGGGTGACAGAGCAAGACCTGTCTATTAAAAAAAAAAAAAAAGACAAAAAGTTCTTATTAACTTCTGCTTTTATCTGAAATCAGAGTTTCAGAAACATCTGTTTCTTTTAAAAAGTCAATAAAATTAGCAATCCTTTAAAAGTCTAATCAAGAACAAAAGAGAAAAGATACAAATAAAAACTAAAACCAGATGGCGGAATAATACTTTAAAATTATAAGAAAGTGCTGGGTATGGCAGCATGCGGCTGTAGTCCCGGGTACTCAGGAGGCTGAGGCGGGAGGATCACTCGAGCCCAGGAGTTCTAGGTTGCAGTGAGCTGTGATAGTGCCACTGCACTCCAACCTGCGTGACAGAGCAAGACCCTGTCCCTAAAATAAATAAATAAATAAGACAAATGAAAGAAAGACTGTGTATATCATTATGTTAATACATTTGAAAGTCTAGGTGAAATCAATTACTGTTCAGAAAACTATGAGTAGACAAGTTGTGGGTTGTACGTCTATAATCTCAGCTACTGGGGAGGCTGAGGCAGAAGAATTGCTTGAACCAGGGAGGCAGAGGTTGCAGTGAGCCGAGATGGCGCCACTGCACTCCAGTCTGGGTGATAGAGCGAGACTCCATCTGGAAAAAAAAAAATTCACATCTGAAAAAGAAAAAATTCACAACCCTAGAAGGATTTGAAGAAGTAGCAAAACACCGCCCCCACCCCCACCACACACACACACACCAAAAACTCACAGGAAAGAGCGCCGCGTTCACATGTGGTATAGCCTACCACCATTTTGAGGAAGATTCATTCATTTTACTCAGTAACTATTTATTGAACTCCTTTTATGTTTTAGGAGCTGGGGATACAGCAGTAAGCAAAAAGAAGTTCCTGCCTGCAAAGAGTCTTTATTTTACTTCAGTGAGCAGAATAATAAAGCTTTCTGATTCATTTTTCTTCTTTTTTCTTTTCTTTTTTTTTTTAAGGCAGGATCTTGCTCTGTCACCAAGCTAGAGTGCGGTGGCATGATCTTGACTCATTGCAACCTCCACCTCCTCAGTTCAAGCAATTCCCATGCCTCAGCCTCCTGAGTAACTGGGACTACAGCGCCACCTCACCCGGCTAATTTTTTGTATTTTAGTAGAGATGGAGTTTCACCGTGTTGGCCAGGATAGTCTCAATCTCCTGACCTCATGATCCCCCGGCCTTGGCCTCCCAAAGTGCTGGGATTCAAATCAACCTAACCCTGAAGACAAAACAAGACAAGCACAATCATATAAATCAGGAAGGAAAAAGGAAGAAGAAAGGAAGGGAGAGAGAGGTAAGAGAGGAAAAGGAAAGGGAAGGGAAAAGAAAGAATATAATGGAATTACGGACTAATCATTTTTTTTCAAACTCAAGGAATTTATTTTAAAACCACAGCTAACATCATACTTGACCATGAGACTAAATGCTTTCTCCATTAGATTAGACACAAAATATTGTGATATCACAGGTCTGTCTTTAATTCAAAATGAACTATCCAAATAATACTCAGAAATAGTGACAAAAAATAAAGGACACAAATGTAAATGACTCCCATGAGACAATGGTGTATGATAAACTTGACGTACTTACAAATTGACAACAGCTCTTCATTAGCAAAGAAAATGGAATAAAGAGTCATGTCAAAGCAGTAGTTTTCCCCATAATAAAGGAAAACGGAGTATACACAATGGGTTAGAAATGTCCAGAACTTGCCACATAACACCAATAAGAAAATCTCAGTTCATAAAGTCTCATTTTTATGTGGCCCATTAATGACAGAACAATTAAACACTCCATAAAAAATAAATTTCGATTCACCTATAGACCCAACACACTTTAAAATGGATGGAGAAAATTTTATTAACTGTATTGGGATAAAAATACTTCCCATTAAACCTCAGGTACCATGGCTTAAAGAGTATGTACAGAATTCTCAACACAACTTTTCCTTGCAAAAGAAGTAGAAATATGGCTGAGCAGGGTGGCTTACACCTGTAATCCCAGCCTTTGAGAGGCTGAGGTGGGCAGATCACTTGGGGTCACGAGTTCGAGACCAGCCTGGCCAACTTGGCAAAATCCCGTCTCTACTAACAATATAAAAATCAGCCAGGCGTGGTGGCAGGCGCCTGAAGTCCCAGCTATTTGGGAGGCCGAGACAGGAGAATCACTTGAACCCAGGAGGCAGAGGTTGCAATGAGCCAAGATAGCGCCACTGCACTCCAGACTGGGCAACAAAGCGAAACTCTGTCTCAAAAAAAAAAAAAAAAGTAGAAATCTATTGTCCAGAAATCCTCTTTAAAATGAGCCACTGATAAACACCATATATTGATAACTTTGTATAATAATTCATTCGTGTTGGAGTTTTGAACCTTTTATAATAATTAATTTACATCAGGTTTTCCAAAGTACTTACATTTGTAGGATTTCTTTCCAGTGGGATTTTTCACAAGATTTTTAAAGTAATTATTAAAATGGAAAACTTGCCCTTACTGCCACCAACATGGAGAATTTGTACCGTGTCCTGTTCTTAGCGCTCGAATGTCCCAACCTGAAGCTGAAGAAGCCGCCCTGGTTGCACATGCCATCGGCCATGACTGTGTATGCTCTGGTGGTGGTGTCTTACTTCCTCATCACTGAAGGAATAATTTATGATGTTATTGTTGAACCTCCAAGTGTTGCCTCTATGACTGATGAACACGGGCATCAGAGGCCAGTAGCTTTCTTGGCCTACAGAGTAAATGGACAATATATTATGGAAGGACTTGCATCCAGCTTCCTATTTACAATGGGAGGTTTAGGTTTCATAATCCTGGACCGATCGAATGCACCAAATATCCCAAAACTCAATAGATTTCTTCTTCTGTTCATTGGATTCGTCTGTGTCTTACTGAGTTTTTTCATGGCTAGAGTATTCATGAGAATGAAACTGCCGGGCTATCTGATGGGTTAGAGTGCCTTTGAGAAGAAATCAGTGGATACTGGATTTGCTCCTGTCAATGAAGTTTTAAAGGCTGTACCAATCCTCTAATATGAAATGTGGAAAAGAATGAAGAGCAGCAGTAAAAGAAATATCTAGTGAAAAAACAGGAAGCGTACTGAAGCTTGGACTAGAATTTCTTCTTGGTATTAAAGAGACAAGTTTATCACAGAATTTTTTTTCCTGCTGACCTATTGCTATACCAACAGTATTGAGTGGCATTTTCTTTTTAGTTTTTCATTTCTTAAAGAAAATATACTCCATATCTACAACTATAATACCAAATAAAGTGATTGTTTTTTACAACCTCCTAAACATTTTTTGGAGATGACATTTCTGATTTTCAGAAATTAACATAAAATCCAGAAGCAAGATTCCATAAGCTGAGAACTGTGGACAGCTGATCAGCTTTACCTATGGTGCTTTGCATTTAACTAGAGTGTGTGATGGTAGATTATTTCAGATATGTATGTAAGACTGTTTCCTGAACAGTAAGATGTATGAAAGGAGCAGAAATAAATACTTTTTCTAATAAAAAAAAATGAAAAACTTTCCCGTATTTTCCATACTACTAAGGCTTCCACCCAGCATTCATTCTTCTATTTTATAATGTTCATCTCCAACATGCATTGCACTGTGTCTTTGAATGGAGATGACAGCAAGGAAAGCATCCCCACATTCTGTATATTCATAGGATTTTTCTGCAGAGCCCTTCGCCATGTTAGAAAGCAACTGGGAAAATTAAATACTTTACCATATGTTTTACATTTAGGTGGTTTTTCTCCAATGTGAGTCCTTTTATGGTTTTGAATGGAACCGGGACATCTGAAGCCTTTATCACACTTTTTATATTCTTTGAATTGTTTGCCAGGGTGGGTCTCTTCATGTCTTCAAAGAAAACTGGGAAAATTGAATGCATTCCTACATTCTGTACATCCACAGGATTTCTCTCCTGTATAAATGACAGTCCTTTCTTTTTTCTTTTCTTTTCTTTTTTTTTTTTTTTTTTTTTTTTTTGGAGACAGAGTCTTGCTATGTTGCCCAGGCTGGAGTGCAGTGATGTGATCATGGCTCACATCTGTCAGCTTCAACCAATCTTCCTGCCTCCGTTTTCTGAGTACCTGAAACTACCAGCACATACCACCCCACCCAGTTAATTTTTTTTTCCTTTATTTTATTTTATTTTATATTTGACACAAGGTCTTGTTATGTTGCCCAGGCTGGTCGCAAACCGCTGGTCTCAGATGATCCTCCTGCCTCAGTCTCTCAAAGTACTGACTGCACTGGGCAAAATGAGTTATTTCCTGTAGTCAAAGGCAATTTTAAAAACTGAAGACTTGCCCACCTTATTTACAGTCACGGGGTTTTTCTTTAATGTGTTCTTTCACATCTTCCAAGAGAACTGCACCACCCAAAGGTCCTACCGCACCTTTTACATTCATAGCATTTTTCTCCAGTATGAGTTTTTTCATGTCTTCAAAAGGAACTGGGATAATTAAAGGTTCTGCCACATGTATTACATTCACAGGGTTTTTCTCCAATATGAGTTCTTTCATATGCTTGAAGGGACGTGGGACATCTAAAGACTTCACCACATTTTTTACATTCATGAAGGTTTCCTGCACTACGCATTTTTTGTGTCTTCAAAGGAAACTGGAACAATTGCGTCTTTTCCCATATTCCCTACACTCAAGAGATTTCTCGAGAACATGAATTCTGATTTCATATGTCCAAAGGTAAGTTTAAGAAATGAATGCTTTACCACAGTGTTTGCATTTGTAAGGGTTTTCTCCAGTGTGAGTTCTAACATGTATTTGAAAGGAACTAGTGCCAGGCGCATTGGCTCACATCTTTTAATCCCAGCACTTTGGGAGGCCGAGGCAGGTGGATCACCTGAGGTCAGCAGTTCAAGGCCAGTCTGACCTGGTTTCACTTGGTGAAACCCCATCTCTATTAAAAATACAAAAATTAGCCAGATATGGTGGTGCACACCTGTAATCCCAGCTACTTGGGAGGCTGAGGCAGGATAATTACTTGAACCCAGGAGGCAGAGGTTACAGTGAGCCAAGATTGTGCCACTGCACTCCAGCTTGGGTGACAGACTCAAAAAAAAAATTAAATTAAATTAAAAATTAAAAGGAAAGCAACTGGGGCAATCAAATATTTTTCCACAGTGTTTACATTCATAGCATTTTTCTCCAGTGTGAATGTTTTCATGTATTTGAAAGTAAAGGCCGGGTGTGGTGGCTCATGCCTGTAATCCCAGCACTTTGGGAGGCTGAGGCGGGCGGATCAGGAGGTCAGGAGATCGAGACCATCCTGGCTAACGCGGTGAAACCCCGTCTTTACTAATAATACAAAAAAATTTAGCCGGGCGTGGTGGCGGGCACCTGTAGTCCCAGCTACTCCGGAGGCTGAGGCAGGAGAATGGCGTGAACCCGGGAGGCGGAGCTTGCAGTGAGCCGAGATCGTGTCACTGCACTCCATCCTGGGCGACAGAGCGAGACTCCATCTCAAAAAAAAAAAAAAAAAAAGAAAAGAAAAGAAAGTAAATGAAAACAGTGAAGACTCTCACAATTTCTCTACATTTGTAGAACCTCTTTCCAGTGTGAGTTCATTGTGAAATAAATAGTGAAATTAAGGGCTTTGCCTCATAGCTTGCATTTATAACATCCCTTTCTAGTGGGTACTACCATGAGTCTTGGACCACTTCTGGGAGAAATGGAGGCTTTCCCACATTGTTTGTGTTCGTGAGGCTTTTCTCCATGTTCCCCAGCACATTCATATTGTTTGTGTTCAGAGTGAGCTCATGTAACTATGAAGGAATGAATGATGTACAAAGACTTTTCCACACACCCTAGCTTTGCACGGTTTTACTCCAGTACGAGTTTTTTCTTTTCTTTCTTTTTTCTTTTATTTATTTATTTATTTTTTGACAGAGTCTCGCTCTGTCACCCAGGCTGGAGTGCAGTGGTGCGATCTCGGCTCACTGCAAGCTCTGCCTCCCGGGTTTACGCCATTCTCCTGCCTCCGCCTCCGGAGTAGCTGGGACTACAGGCACCCGCCACCACGCCCGGCTAATTTTTTGTATTTTTAGTAGAGACGGGGTTTCACCGTGTTAGCCAGGATGGTCTCCATCTCCTGACCTCATGATCCACCCGCCTCGACCTCCCAAAGTGCTGGGATTACAGGCGTGAGCCACCGCGCCCGGCCTCCAGTACGAATTTTCTTGTTCAGATGACAATCTGCTTTCTAGCTGAGGGTTTCTCCACATTGACTCCTTCTTTACATCCACAGAGTGTCTCCACCATATGATTTCTTAGCTTTCTCCCAAGATTTTGGGACAGATTTTCAATGTCCTGGTCTTCCCATTTGATTACTACAAAGGCCAGATTCCTGAAGGCTTCCAGCATTGCATTTCTGTAGACATTCTTCCAGGAAGGTCCCAGCAAACCCACTCCTCGTGGGTGAAGTTCACAGCCACATTCTCAAAGCCCACTGAGTCCATTTCCAGCTTCCTGGTGTCCTGGCGTCCTCTATATGATTCAGGCAGCCACAGCAGGTCCCACACAACAGAAGTTGCAGTATCAGGGCCACCAGCGGCCTCCCAGAAGAACTGAAATCCCCTAATCTTATTTATAATCTTAAATGCAAAAATCATAAATAAGTTATTAGAAAATTGAATCCTATAATACATAATATATTATGATTAAAAAGTTCCATCCAGGCATGAAATAATAGTCCAAATTTTAAATGAATTAATTTTTTAAATGAATTTATGTAACTATGAAACAATATTAATAAACTAAAAGAAAAAATGTATATAACCAACTCAAAAGTGCTCAAGAAGGATTGACTGATTGATTGATTGATTGATTGATTTTTTTTTTTTTTTTTTTTTTTTTGAGACGGAGTCTCGCTCCGTCGCCCAGGCTGGAGTGCAGTGGCGTGATCTCTGCTCACTGCAAGCTCCGCCTCCCAGGTTCACGCCATTCTCCTGCCTCAGCCTCCTGAGTAGCTGGGACTACAGGTGCCTGCCACCACGCCCAGCTAATTTTTTGTATTTTTAGTAGAGACGGGGTTTCACTGTGTTAACCAGGATGGTCTGGATCTCCTGATCTCGTGATCCGCCCGCCTCCGCCTCCCAAAGTGCTGGGATTACAGGCATGAGCCACTGCGCCGGGCCAAGAAGGATTTAATAAAATTCAACATTTTATTCGAATTACAAACAACTCGTAAGTTAAAACTTTAGTAGCTCATAGTAGACATTTTTTAAAACTCTGCCCAGCACTCATTCACTCCTCTGTTGGGTTTTTAGGGAACCACCATGAGGTACACTGTATTTTGGGGCTCCCAATGAACCCCACCTCCCATACTCACACCTTTGTGTGTTTCTCTCACATTTACTCTGAACTTGGCCATGTGACCAGTTTGGGCCAAATTAATTTTTTAAAAACTTTTATTTTAGGTTCAGGGGTAATTGTACAGGTTTGTTATATAGATAAACTCATGTCACGAGGGATTATTGTACAAATTATTTCATGACCCAGGTACTAAGACTAGTACTCAATAGGTACTTTTTCTGATCCTCTCCCCCTGGCACCCTTCACCCTCAAGTAGGCCCCCTCATCTGTTGTTTCCCTCACTGTATCCATGTGTTCTCATCATTTAGCTCCTACTTACAAATGAGAACATGTGATATTTGTTTCTGTTTCTGTGTTAGTTTGCTAAGGATAAGGCTCTGCGGTTCCATCCATATTCCTGCAAAGGACATGATCTTGTTCTTTTTTTATGGCTGCATAGTATTCCACGGTGTACATGTGTCACATTTTCTTATCCAGTCTATCATTGATGAGCATTTGTGTTTATTTCATTTCTTTACTATTGTAAATAGTGCTGCAATGAACATGCGCTTGCATGTGTCTTTATGATAGAATGATTTATATTCCTTTGGGTATAGACCCAGTAATGGGATTGCTGTGTCAAATGGTAGTTCTGTCTTCAGCCCTTTTAGGAATTGCGGTACTGCTTTCCACAATGGTTGAACCAATTTATGCTCCCAAAACAGTATATAAGTGTTCCCTTTTCTCACAACCTTGCCAGCATCTGTCATTTTTTGACTTTTAATAACAGCCATTCTGACTGGTGTAAGACGGTACCTCACTGTGGTTTTTATTTGTATTTCTTTAATAATCAGTGACTTTCTTTCATATGCTTGTTGGCTGCACATATGTCTTCTTTTGAAAAGTGTTCATGCCTTTGCTCACTTTTTAGTGAGGTGATTTGCTTTTTTCCTGTAACTTTGTTTAAGTTCCATGTAGATGCTGGATATTAGGCCTTTGTCAGATATAGTCGGCAAAAATTTTCTCCCATTCTGTAGGTTATCTGTTCACTCTGTTGATAGTTTATTTTGCCGTGCAGAAGCTCTTTAGTTTAATTAGATCCCATTTGTCAATTTTTGCTTTCCTTGCAATTGCTCTTGGTGTCTTCATCATGAAATATTTGCCCTTTCCTATGTCCAGAATGGTACTGCCTAGGTTGTCTTCCAGGGTTTTTATAGTATTGGGTTTTACATTTAAGTCTTTTATCCATCTTGAGTTGATTTTTGTATATGGTGTATAGAAGGAGGCCAGTTTCAATCTTCTACATATGGATAGCCAGTTATCCCAGAACCATTTATTTAATAGGGAGTTTTTTCCCTATCGCTTGTTTTTGTCAGCTTTGTTGAAGATCAGATGGTTGTATGTGTTTGATCTTATTCCAGGTCTCTCTATTCTGTTCCACTGGTCTATGTGTCTGTTTTTGTACCAGAACCATGCTGTTCTGGTTAATGTAGCCCTGTAGTATAGTTTGAAGCCAGGTAGCATGATGCCTGCTGCTTTGTTCTTTTGCTTAGGATTGCCTTGGCTATTTGGGCTCTTTTTTGGTTCCATATGAATTTTAAAATCATTTTTTCCAGTTCTGTGAAAACTGTCATTAGTAATTTGATAGGAATAGCAGGCAGTATGATCATTTTAACAATATTGATTCTTCCTAACCATGAGCATGAAATGTTTTTCCATTTGTGTCACCTCTGTTTTCTTTGAGCAGTGTTTCATAATTCTCATTGTAGAAATCTTTCGCCTTCCTGGTTAGCTATATTCCCGGTATTTTCTTCTTTCTGTGGCAATTATTAATGGGATTGGGTTCCTGATTAGGCTCTTGGCTTGGCTGTTGTTGGTGTATAGGAATGCCAGTGATTTTTGTACACTAATTTTGTATTCTGAAATTTTGCTGAAGTTGCTTAAAAGTTCAAGGAGCTTTTGGTAAGACTAGGGGGTTTTCTAGATATAGAATCATGTAGTCTGCAAAGAGGGATAGTTTCACTTCCCTCTCTTTCTTTTTGGATGCCCTTTATTTCTTTCTCCCACCTGTTTGCTCCAGCCAGGACTTCCAACACTATGTTGAATAGGAGTGATGAAAGAGGGCATCCTTGCCTTGTGCCAGTTTTCAAGGGGAATGCTTCCAGCTTTTGCCAACTAAATATGATTTTGGCTGCAGGTTTGTCATAGATGGCTCTTATTATTTTGAGGTATGTTCCTTCAATACCTCGTTTGTTGAGAGTTTTTAATATGAAGGGATGTTGAATTTTATCCAAAGCCTTTTCTGCATCTATTAAGATAATCATGTGGTTTTTGTCTTTAGTTCTGTTGATGTGATGAATCATGTTTATTGATTTGCATATGTTGAACCAGGCTTGCATACCAGGGATAAATCCTACTTGATCATGGTAGACAAGCTTTCTGGTGTGCTGCTGGATTCTATTTGCTAGTATTTTGTTGAGAATTTTTGTATTAATGTTCATCAAGGATATTGGCCTGAAGTTTATGTTTTTTGTTGTATCTCTGCCAGGTTTTGGTATCAGGATGATGCTGGTTCATAGAATGAGTTGAGGAGGAGTCCCTCCTCTTCACAAATTGATACTATTAAATGTTGCAAAGCAGAGGCTTC
The DNA here is from genome assembly GCF_043159975.1 of Macaca nemestrina. Lineage (NCBI taxonomy): Eukaryota > Metazoa > Chordata > Mammalia > Primates > Cercopithecidae > Macaca > Macaca nemestrina. The sequence goes on along the minus strand of NC_092133.1, from coordinate 115,726,561 downwards.
ATAAGCACTTGCATATTGGTGATTGTTCTCTAAGAATGCCCATTCTTGGAACCTAGCTGACATGTTCTGAGGAAGTCCAAGCTATCACATGGAGAGATCCACATCAAAGAAAAATGAGGGTTTCAGCTGACAGCCTCATCTAAAACCCAGGTGGAGACCAACTGTCAGCCATGGGAGTGAAGCAATTCTGGACCTTCCAACCACCAAGTCTAGCTCTCCAGCCAATACCATGTGACACAGAAGATCTTCCCACCCCCTGTCAGTCTACAAATCATGAACAACAACAAATGATTGTTTTAAGCCACAAAATGTGGTGGTAGTTTGATATACCATGGCAGAGAACTGAAACACTTTCAACATAAACATTGTCAGTCCCATAGTTCGGGTTGGGTCAGTGGTATTCCAGCCAATTAAAAGAAGAGTTGGCAAACATTTTCTATAGTGAACACAAGATAGTAAATAGTTTAAGCTTTTTGATCTCTGTTTGATCTCTGTTCAACTACTCAGCTCTGCCATTATAACACAAAAGAAGCTATAGACAAAACACAATTGAATTGTACGGTGCTTTCCAATAAAACTTTATTTACAAAAACAGGCAGCAAACTTGATTTGACCAATAGGCTATAGCTGCCAACCCTTCATTAAGTGTATCACGTTACTTGGCTGTAGGGTTTGGTTCATACAAACCCACTGTGGAAGTGAGAGGAAGAACAGAATCCTGTATGAGTTATAGATTGTGGTATAAGCCAATAATAGTGTCATTAGCTAAGAAAGGAATGATGACAACGGAGTAGACTTGGCGGAAGGGCTGAGAATTAAGAGTATGATTTTTGGCTTCATCAAGGTTGAGATGTCTCTGAGATATCCAAATGGATATAGGAGTATGCATTTGAATACTCTAGAAAGAAGTTTGGTAAACATAAATGTAGAAGTTGTCAGCAAATAAATTGTATTTGAAGCCATTGAACTGGGTAGAAAAGAGGGCTGAGGACTGAGCTCCAAGCTCACCAGGACTTTCCACATACAGAGACAAAAATGAGGGAGAGAAGTAAGTGGTATAGTTTGGATGTCTGTCCCCTCCAAATCTCATGCTGAAATGCAATCCCCAATGCTGGGGGTGGGGTCTGGTGGTGGTGACTGGGTCATAGGGCGGATCCTTCATGAATGGCTTAGCACCATCCCCTTGGTGATGAGTGGGTTCTCACTCAGTTCACACAATATCTGGTTGTTTAAAAGAGTCTAGGACCTCTCTTTTTTCTCTCTTACTCCCTCTCTTGCTCCTACTCTTGCCATGTGATGCGCCCACTCCCGCTTTGCCTTCCACCATGAGTAAATGCTTCCTGAGGCCTCCCCAGAAGCAGAACAGTTGCCGGCGCCATGCCTGCACAGCCTACAGAACCATGAGCATATTAAACCTCTTTTCTTTATAAATTACCCAGGCTCTGGTATTTCTTCATAGCAGCACAAGAACAGACCAACACAGCAAGTAAAGAAAACTAAAAAGGAGTGGCCAATGAAGAGGGAATAAGGTCAAAAGAGCATGATGGCCCCGATGCCACACAGAGAGAAGGATTGAAGGAAAGATGGTTAAGTGGATAATAATAGTTAATGCTCTGAGATGAGGACAGTGAATTACCAAGTGGACTTGGCACAATCAAGGTCTCTGATAACTTCAACATGAGGAGTTTTAGTGGTGTGGGGTGGGTACAGGGAACAAAATCACGTATGGCATAAGAGTGGCATGAATTGGCATAAGAGCAATGATGGGCTAAGGAGTAGAAACAAGCAGTATGGGCATGTTTTTTCAGGGAGCCACAAGAGGTGTTTTGTTTAAGCGTGACATTGTGCCAAGTGTTGCTAGGACTCTGGAATCCATATGGTCATACAATTTGGAAGGAAAATAAAGAATTGTAGAAAATGGAAGAATTTTTTTAAATAGGAAATTTTCCTAAGAACTGGCAGCAGAAGTTTCCTATTAGTATGTAGGAAGGAAAATATTCAAATGAAATTCCAGAACTCTCACTAATATCTACCAGAAATCCAGAACAATATCATTTTAATGACAAAATAGAAACATTAAAATTAGGATCAAATCAAGAATGTCGAGAAACTCTGCTGTTATTCCACATTGTATTAGAGTACCAGCCAATGCAGTAGATGCAAACAATAAGATAAGACGTAATATTTGAAAGAGAGACTTTCATTATTTATATGCTGTAAAATCAGTGGTATGATGATACATGATAAACAACCGGTCCTGAGTGTAGTTCACAGTATGAATATTGGTTGATGGTTTTGTTTATATATGAACAACTTAAAATGAAAGTGAAACAACTTGCCCAAACTTCACTTGTTGGTCAATGATATGAGCAACTTCTTGGTTAAATTGAAAAATAGTTTTCAAATACTTTAAGAGTATTTATTTCCTCAATTTTTTGTGTTATTCACAATGTAATGATTACAGGTATGACACCTTCACAAGTTTAATCTCGGTGTTGTCTGTTTTGTGTCATCCTAACAAAATATCTGAGGCTGGGCAATTTATAAAGAGGTTTGGCCAGGTGTGATGACCCATACCCATAATCCCAGCACTTTGAGAGGCCAAAGCAGGTGGATTGCCTGAGCCCCAGAGTTCAAGACCAGCCTGGTCAACATATTGAAATCCTGTCTCTACAAAAAAAAAGTTACAAAAAATTAGCTGGATGTGGTGGCACACACCTGTAGTTCCAGCTACTTGGGAGGCTGAGGTGGGAGGATCGCTTGAGCCCAGGAGGTGGAGGTTGCAGTGAGCCAAGATCATGCCACTGCACTCCAGTCTGGGGAACAGAAAAAGGAAAGGAAAGGAAAGGAAAGGAGAGGAGAGGAGAGGAAAGGAAAGGAAAGGAAAGGAAAGGAAGAAAGAGAGAGAGGAAGGAAGGTAGGAAGGAAGGAAGGAGGGAGAAAGAAAGAGAAAAAAGAAGAAGAAAGAGAGAAAGAAAAGAGAAGGAGAAAGAGAGAAAGAGAGAAAGAGAGAGAGAGAGAGAAAGAAAGAGAGAGAGAGAGAAAGGAAGGAAGGAAGGAAGGAAGGAAGGAAGGAAGGAAGGAAGGAAGGAAGGAAGGAAGGAAGGAAGGAAGGAAAGGAAGTAGGGAAAGAGAGGAGAAAAGAGGTTTATTTAGCTCACACAGTTCTGCAGGTTGGGAAGTTCAAGGGCATAGGCCCTGGTTTCTGGCAAGGGCTTTTGTGCTGCATCATAACATGGTGGAGAATGTCAAAGAGGAAGTGAACATGTGTGAAGAGAGACAAAAATCTGAAAGACATCCTGGCTTTATAACAACCCACTCTCTTGGGAACTACTCTGTTCCCTGCAGAACTAATCCAGTCTCATTGGAGTGAGGACTTAATACTGTGAGAATGGCACCAAGACATTAATGAGGAACCCATCCCCATGACCCCTGACACCACCACATTGGGGATTAAATTTCACCACGAGTTTTTGTGGGAACAAACTCAAACCATGTCCAAACCATAGCAATTTCCATTATTAACATTTTCTCCATTACATTATTAAGTCTAGACAGTTAACAAAACAATAAATCAAGACCTAAATGGTAACATTTGCTGGTTTCTGTAGTGTAACTACAGCACTCCTGTGATGGTTGCTTTCAAGCTACCAGAGGAACATCACTGAACATGGAGTTGGAAGAAACACAATAGCATACTGTCATAAAGAATTTCCATTATATAGAAACAAAAGAAATAACCTCAAGAGCATAGATAATAGTAAAATGTGAGAAAACAATTAGGACACAATAAGTTTTGAGCATTTATTACCTTAGTCTTTTATATAATCTGTTTAATTGTAAGTTTACATAATTTTATTCTTTTTTTACAATTTTTGCTTATTTTAAATTATTATTGGCACTGTAATGTGTTTTTTAGTTTATTTCCATAATTTAATTATTAATAATGGCTATGCTTAACAATCACCTCACAAAATTTCTGAAAACATAATAATCAAGTCTCATAAATTTGCATAAGCCAGCTCTGTGGCATCATATAGTTGTGTATCCAGAAAATCAAAGAGAATCAAGTGAAAAACTAAAGAACTAACAGAACATTCAACTAAGTTGGTTGGATACAAGACCAACATAATTATAAAATGTAGAAACATCGATTCACAATAGTAACAAGAACAAGAAAATAGTTAAGAAAAATCCTAATACATAAAGCATAAGGCAGACATTAAAAAGAAATATAAAATTTTATTGATTCACATTTTAAAAGACACAAATACATGAAAAGATATTTCATGTTCCTGCATAGGAGTAATATTATAAACATGTAAATTCTCCCTCAAAGGAATCTATATGGTTTCTCCCTCAAAGGAATCTACATGGTCAATGCAATCACAATCAAAATTCTAATAGAATTTAATTTGGATATTGGCAAACTGATTCTGAAGTTTGCTGGAAGAGACCATTCCTATGAATAAGTCTGTGAAAAGGTTTGATCTCCTAGATACAGGAACATTCCCCAAAACATTGGTAATTAAAATAGTGAGATTGTGGTGCAGGAATAATCAAGTATACTGATGAGACAGAGGAAGAGTTCAAAATGTTTCATTTGTTACAGCAATGTTATACTACATGTGAAAAGAGTCAATTCACATCATTTGGAAAAGCAGGGAGTGCTCAAAAAATCATGTTAGGAGGATTGGCTTTCATATGGAATCAGCAATCCAATGACCATCACTCACTAAAAATCCAACTATGTATACATCTGATGTGTGTTCTTTTCTCTACCTACCCTATAATTTAATACAAATTTTAAAACTGCTGCTATTTCACACCAAACAAACATGAAAACTCAGGTACCTAAAAGAAGTAAACTAAAATGACTTTAAGAAAACACAGGAAGTTATTTTTGTAATTTTGGCATGGTGAAAATCTGGGAGCAATGAAGAAAAATAATGGGCAGATTCTTTTTTTTTTTTTTTTTTTTTTTTTTTTTTTGAGACTGAGTCTCGCTCTGTTGCCAGGCTGGAGGGTAGTGGTGCAATCCCGGCTCACTGCAACCTCCGCCTCCTGGGTTCAAGCAATTCTTGTGCCTCAGCTTCCTGAGTAGCTGGGACTATAGGTGCACGCCACCATGCCCTGCTAATTTTTGTATTTTTAGTAGAAACAGGGTTTCACCAAGTTGGCCAGGATGGTCTCAATCTCTTGACCTCATGATCGGCCCGCCTTGGCCTCCCAAAGTGCTGAGATTACAGGCGTGAGCCACCACACCCGGCCAACGGGCAGATTCTTAAAAATTTACAACCTTTGTATGGCAAGAGGCTTCATAACTCAAGGTAAAAAATAAGTTACAGATGGGGAAGAAATATTGCTGTAAATATAGCAGTCCAAAAATATGGATTAACAAAATATCAACAGCTCTTATAAATCAATAAGAAAAAGATAATCAATCCAATTAAAAGAAAAATCTAAGTCATCCCTGTCCAATAGAAATATCATGTGAGCTACATATGTAATTTTAAATTTTTTATTAGTCACATTAAAATTATTTAAAGCAGTATTTTTATTATACTGACATGTAATCAATGTAAGAATATTAATGAGATATTAAGATAGCCAATGTAAAAATATTAATGAGACCTTTTGTTTAGACCAAGTCTTTGAAATTTCTGTGTATCTTACACCGACAGCACAACCCAATTTAGGCTGTCCACCTTTCAAGTGGTCAGTGTCCACATTCGGCTGGTGATTATCAAATTAGACAGCACAGGTCTAAGCAATTCACAAAATAAACATGAGTGGCCAGTAGACTAAACTATTTCCTCATTAAGGAAATGCAAATGAAAGAAACAAGATGCCACATTTCACCTAATCACATTGAACAACACTGAAAAAATGAAAATTTTATTTAAAACTTGCCTTATCTACAGAGAAGTATGTTATAGGATTGCTTGTATAGCAAAAAGAAGCCTAGGTCACATAGTAAGATTTTGCTTCTACAAAAAATTTAGAAACTAAGCAGATGTGGTGGCATACAACTGTAGTCCCAAGCTACTTGGGAGGCTGAGGGAGGAGGATCGCCTGAGCCCAGGAGGTCAAGGTTGCAGCAAGTCGTGACTGTGTCACTTCACTCCAGCCTAGGTGATAGAGTGACACCTTGTCTCAAAAAATATAAAATGAACAGCAAAAAGGAAAGAAGAAAATGAAGAAAAAGTGGGGGAAGGGAAAGAAATAGCTCAAGTAGCAGACTGAGTTAGGCAGGTTAGGGTGCACTCCTGCAATGGAACCTACTCGGTGATTTTAATAAATTATTTGAACTATGGATATTGACATAAAAAGCTCTCAAAAAAAACAGTAGAAAAACCAACTTGTGGGACATTTTATGTAATATGATTAACATAACATACAACATTTTCATGTTCATATATACATAGATTCCTAAATGCATGGAAAGGTGATCTGAAAGGCTGTAAACCAAAGTATTAATAGTCCTCTAGGGTGGCAGGGGGTGTGGTGATAGGTCTGTTGACCGTGGGAGTAGGAGTTTTCATTTTACAGTGTATAAATTTTTGCATTAGCACATATTACATTTGCAATTGGAAGAAGTTTTAAATATGGGAGGCTCAATAAGCCACAGTTGAGAATTCAGAGTTCTGTGGCATCCATTTTTTATGGAGCCGGCCCCCTCAGTTGTTCCATTTCTGAGAAATATGCTGAGGCCATCCTAGCAAAGGATCACTTAGAATTCCGGGTTTTTTTGGGGGTTTTTTGTTTGTTTGTTTTTTGTTTTTTGTTTTTTTTGGTTTTTTTTTTTTTGAGACAGAGTCTCGCTCTGTCGCAGAGGCTGGAGTGCAGTGGTGTGACCTTGGCTCACTGCAAGCTCCACCTCCCGGGTTCACGCCATTCTCCTGCCTCAGCCTCCCAAGTAGCTGGGACTACAGGCACCCGCCACCACACCAGCTAATTTTTCATATTTTTAGTAGAGACGGGGTTTCACCATGTTAGCCAGGATGGTCTTGATCTCCTGACCTTGCGATCCACCCGCCTCGGCCTCCCAAAGTGCTGGGATTACAGGCTTGAGCCACTGCGGCCGGCCTAGAATTCCTATTTTTGACAATTGTTGCAAATGAGGACCAATAGTTATTATTTATGATAATTCCAATTAAGCAGCTCAGCATCGAAGGTATTTCATGCAAACTAAATTTTCTGTTATTCAACAAACTTTTCCTGAACTGTATATATAGACACTGATAGAATATTAAGATTTAAAAAATGGAAGTACTCATCCTACCTTGTGTATTGTTTTACAGAGCAGAAAAGTAAACTACTTGGGTTTTCCTATCAGCAGAGTGGTACCGAAGTATACATTTTTCAACAATCCCAATTGTTAAGAAAAGGTAAGATTGAATTGGCACGTGCTTTTGTCCTTCACTCTCCTCCATTTCTTTGATTCTTTGAATAAAGGCATATCTCCGAAGAGAGGACAGAAGCCACAGCTAAAGATAGTACTGAAACCCCCAAAACATCACCAGACAACCTACAACAAAACAAAGCTACATATATCAGAACTCATTGCCGGAGAAGAGAGAAAACACCACCTCAACAGTCTCCGTAGTATCTCCAAAGGGGAAGGTCAGAGAAGAACATAGGATTTTGAATTTAGACTCAAGTGGTTTAAGGTGGATCTTTAGAGACAGGGTACCAATTGGGATCAGGCCAAGTTCAGGACATAATAGCTTAGAAGAGGTGCACGTAGCAAGGTGATGGTCTTGAAGTAAGTCTTGGTAAGTAAACTGTTGTTTTAAGTGAGTTGTTTGCCCAGGTGAATAGACTGCTGCTTCAAATATAGCGATGTGCAGAAATTTCCTGCAGAAAACAGTGAAGTGACTTACTGGTTACAGTCTTTTCTTGGGGCAACAACTAAGCCATGCTGAATTGGGTATTTACATACTTACTCTTTAGCCTTAAATTCTGCCTCTCTCTCTCCCCCTTTTTTTTTTTAAACTCCAGAAGTTGACACAGGTGTTCTCAGTTCTTAATCCTAATAGTTGTACTGTTGATGTAACTGGTTGCAGTTTTTAAGAGTAAGCAAGAGACGGCCGGGCGCGGTGGCTCAAGCCTGTAATCCCAGCACTTTGGGAGGCCGAGGCGGGTGGATCACGAGGTCAGGAGATCGAGACTATCCTGGCTAACATGGTGAAACCCCGTCTCTACTAAAAATACAAAAAACTAGCCGGGCGTGGTGGCGGGCGCCTGTAGTCTCAGCTACTTGGGAGGCTGAGGCGGGAGAATGGCGTGAACCCGGGAGGCGGAGCTTGCAGTGAGCCGAGATCACGCCACTGCACTCCAGCCTGGGAGACACAGCGAGACTCCGTCTCAAAAAAAAAAAAAAAAAAAAAGAGTAAGCAAGAGACTAGATGGACTCTGAGTCCATTAAAACTTCCTTAACAGCTCAACAGGGTGGGCATGGTGGCTCATGCCTATAATCCCAACACTTTGGGAGGCTGAGGCAGGTGGATCACTTGAGGTCAGGAGTTCAAGACCATCCTGACCAATGTGGTGAAACCCCATCTCTACTAAAAAAATACAAAAACTAGCTGGGGGTGGTGGTGCGCACCACTGGAGGCTGAGGCAGGAGAATTGCTTGAACCTGGCAGGCAGAGGTTACAGTGAACCGAGATCACGCCACTGCACTCTAGCCTGGCCGACAGAGAAAGACTTGGTCTCAAAATAAATAAACAAAAATAACAAAAATAAATTTAAAAAAATTTAAAGACCCAGCTCAACAAACTCTGAACTGCTCACCTCCAGATTTCTTGTAAGTGAGGGGGAAAAAAATTGGTTAAGCTTATGTAACTAGGTTTGTGTTACAGGCAGCAAAATTCAATTCAATCAACAGACCTTGAAAAGGAAGAAATATCACATGTTAAGAAGCTCCAGGCTCTTAAAGGATTTTCTGGAGAAAGAGAAGTGAACATTGGCCAAAGCTAAAAGACATCCTAAACCATGCTAAGAAGATTACGTTTTCTCTGGGGTGCAATGGAGAACCTCTTAAGAATTAGCCAAAAAAGCTACATGATCAGATTTGCGTTTTCCAAAACCCTATGGGCATTTTGGAAAATAGATTAGAGAAAGGCAAGATTAGCATCAAGAAGACCCCTAAGAAGGATGCTGCAACAACCTAAAATTAATGCTAAGAATCTGAACCATGAGGATTGCTCTAAGGAGTCATTCATTCATTCCTCCTTTCCATAAATATTTCTTAAATGTCTATTACTTGCTAGGCACTATGCTCAGCACTGGAGAGTCAATAGTAAACAGGCCAGACAGTCCCCACGGGTTTACAGTGGAACACACGTTCAGTTCCTACTGTATGCCAAAGGCTTTATGTTCATTATGTCAATTATCTTCTAACTGTGTATGTGTGTACGTAGGGGAGTAGTAATATCGTTTCCCTTTACAGATGAAAAACTTGCTGGGTGCGGTGGCTCACGCCTGTAATCCCAGCACTTTGGGAGGCCAAGGCAGGTGAATCATGAGGTCAGGAGATCAAGACCATCCTGGCTAACACGGTGAAACCCTGTCTCTACTAATAATACAAAAAAATTAGCCAGGCGTGGTGGCAGGCACCTGTGGTCCCAGCTACTTGGGAGGCTGAGGCAGGAGAATGGCGTGAACCCAGGAGACGGAGCTTGCAGTGAGCCGAGATCGTGCCACTGCACTCCAGCCTGGGCAACAGAGCAAGACTCCATCTCAAAAAAAAAAAAGAAAGAAAAAATTGAAGCAGGGTACGGTGGAAAAGCTGAACACAATGGTGTCCACCTGTGGTCCCAGCTACACAGTGGGCTGAATCAGGAGGATTGCGTGAGCCCAGGAGTTTGAATCCAGCCTGGGCACCATAGTGAGACCCTGTCTCTTGAAAAAAAGAAAAGAAAGAAATACAAAAACCTGAGGACATCAAAGAAGTGTATGAATTAGAGAGGTATTAAGGAGGCTAATTTTCTTTCTTCTAACAGCATGTTGCTCTGTGATCATACAGGCTTTTTATTCTCCCTCTTTCCGTGTGCTGCTTTATGTCGTATTGTTAATCTGCTAGCTTCCTCTGGGAAACGTCTTTCTTTCTTTTTCCTTTTTTCTTTTTTCTTTTTTTTTTTTTTTTTTTTTTTTTTTGGAGACAAGGTCTTCCTCTCTTACCCAGGCTGGAGCACAGTGGTGCCATCACAGCTCACTGCAGCCTCAACTTTCTGGCTTCTGGTGGTCCTCCTGCCTCAGCTTCCCCAGTAGCTGGGGCCACAGGACTGTCCCACCACGCCTGGCTAATTTTTAAAATATATATATTTGTAGAGATGGGGTCTCCCTACATTTCCCAGACTGGTCTTGAACTCCTGGGTTCAAGTGATCCTTTCACCTCAGCCTCCCAAAGTGCTAGGGTTACAGGCATGAGCCACTGCACCTGGCCCATTTCTCCTGAATTATTGAACCACATTCTTCAGTAGGGCATGTATTCCCTCTTCTGATTACCCAATTCTCCGTTTCTTTCTTAGCCTACTCCATTCATGGTCTCCATTCTGCTATTAGACCTTGTCCTAGCAAAGCTCCTTCTATGATCCCTTCCATATCCAAAAGGCCCACCTTCTGATATTCATTTATAAGCATAGAAAAATACCTAATATAGAGTACTGCATTAGTCTGTTCTCACACTGCTAATAAAGACATACCTAAGATGGGTAATTTATAAAAGAAAGAGGTTTAATGGACTCACAGTTCCACATGGCTGGGGAGGCCTCACAATCATGGTGGAAGGCAAAGGAGGAACAAAGTCACATCTTGCATGGTGGCAGGCAAGAGAGAGAGCATGTGCAGGGCAACTCCCCTTTATAAAACCACCAGATCTCGTGAGACTTATTCACTATCACGAGAACAGAATGGGAGAGATCCACCTCCACGATTGAATTATCTCCAACTGGGTCCCTCCCATGACACATGGGAACTATGAGAACTACAAGTCAAGATGAGATTTGGATGGGGACACAGCTAAACCATATCAAGTACAAAAGAGAATGAAATGTACTTAGCTTTTTGCCTCTCACACATGACTTACCTGGTGAGGCTTATTATACTTCAGGCACACATGTCTACCTTCTGTTCCCTGAACCTCCCTAGTCCTTCCCATCCTAAGGTCTTCAGCCTTGCTACTGCCCTCTACCTGGCCCTCTCTTCCTCCAGATTGGCACCTGCTGAGTTCCTTCTTGATATTCAGTTTGGGGCTTAAATATTAACTCTGGAGAGACCTTTCCTGACCACTCAATCCAAAATGATCCTGAATCTCTTCCTATCACACCCTTCTGCCACGTCTGCATTTTTTTTTTTTTCATCACGGTACATATCACCGTTGGATATTTCCTCACTTATGTGTTTGTTCATTACCTCCAGTAGAAGATAAGCTGCATGTGCAGTCACTTAGCAAATGTGTGTTGAATGAATGGCAGGGCAGCCCTGCTACCGACCTAGGCTAGAAAGCTTTACTGTGTATGCACCTCTGTCAAAAGGACATTTCCAACTAGTGATTCCTACAACACTTTCCCTGCCTGGCATTCAGCAAGCACTGAGGAGCTTCAGTTCAAAGCCCACCCCGGGGCATACCCACTCCAGCTTTTGTCCTCAAACGCTTACATCTTTTTCACCAAAGCAATTCTAAAGCTGGAGTTTAGTATAATGAGATCTTCTTGCCATGGGTGAGCAGTCTAGATTGTTGCAGTCTTAAATTATTTTTGGTGGTTGTTGTTTTAAGACAGAGTCTCACTTTGTCGTGCAGGCTGGAGTGCAGTGGTACAGTCTTGGTTTGCTGTACCCTCTGCCTCCTGGGTTCAAGAGATTCTCCTGCCTCACGCTCCCGAGTAGCTGGGACTACAGGCATAGGCCACCACACCTGGCTAATTTTTTTTTGTATTTTTAGTAGAGACAAGGTTTGGCCATGTTGGCCAAGCTGGTCTCAAACTCCTAACCTCAGGTGATCCACCCACTTCGACCTCCGTAAGTGCTGGGATTACAGGAGTAAGCCATGGCAACCAGCCCACCCTTAAATTCTTTGTCTCTATAGGGATAATAAATTTTGAAATCATCACACAGAAAAGGGACAGCAGGTAACAGAATGGAAGCAAAACAGAGACCAAGAATTTCAAAGAATCAGGAAGTAAGAGGTAGAAACAGAAAGCAGACATGTGAGACTCCTGAGAATTCCCCAGAGAGGTGAGGCAAGAGCAGGGATTGGGGAACACTGCACTTCCTAGTGTCAGATGGACGAGGGACTCAACCCAGTTCTGCTTTCACATTATAGGATGGAGAAATTGAATGGTAAATATTGAAATCCTTCTGCAGGATGACTATGATTATTATATATGTATATATTACATATTATATAGGTATATATTACATATGTATCCAGGTAGCTACCATCTGTATTACTTAAATACCAATAATTGATCTGTAGCACAAGTTGGACCTCTTTTTTAAACCTTAAGCTATATTTCCAACAGCCTCTTGTGAATCTCTGTATCTATTTTATCTCTATCATGAGCATTTCTCTTTTGGGATTTTCTGTCTACTCCGTATCTGAATGTTGGTCTTACCTTGGGGAAATCTTTCTTTTCGTGAGTCTTTGGAGGAGATAGACTTCTACCTCCCACTTCAGAAACGAAAGAATCAGAGAGGGTCGGGGGACGTCTGTTCCACCTCACAAGTAGGGTGTGGGTGTGTTACTTGTGGTTCTTCATAGTCAAACCCATGACCATGAGTGAGTGACCCAGGAATGAAGAGTCAGCTGGGTTTCTGCTCATTTTTCAAGCCTCATTGTGAGCCTCTTCATCAATTCTGTCAGCTACTCACAACGTTCCAATCAAGCCCTTTTCTGCTTAACATAGTCAGAAATTGTTTCAGTTGTGTCCAAATAAGCACCCTCACTGATATCTGTCTATCTATTGAGTCTGTCTCATAAATACATCTTAAACCTGTGTCCATGGGCCAGGTATGGTGGCTCATGCTTGTAATCCCAAGATTTTGGGAGGTGGAGGTGCCAGGATCGCTTGAATCCAGGAGTTCAAGACCAGCCGGGGCAACATAGTGAGACTCCATCTCTACAAAAAATAAATTAGCCAGGTGTAGTGGTGTGTACCTGTAGTCCCAGCTAATCAGGAGACTGAGGCAGGAGGATTGCTTGAACTCAGGATTTTTAGGCTGAACTACTGCATTCCAGCCTGAGCCACAGAGTGAGACCCTATCTCTTAAAAAAAAAAAAAAAAAAAAGAGACTGAAAGAAAAAAAAGAACACATGTTGACTTCTGCCTATGTGCCAGGCATGTTCTGGTTGTTATGCTTGTATCGTCTATCTGTTCTTTCAGAGAGATTAGAGTTTGTTGTTGTTGTTTGAGGCGGAGTCTCGCTCTGTCGCCCAGGCTGGAGTGCGGTGGCGCGATCTCGGCTCACTGCAAGCTCCGCCTCCCGGGTTCCCGCCATTCTCCTGCCTCAGCCTCCTGAGTAGCTGGAACTACAGGCGCCCGCCAACAAGCCTGGTTAATTTTTTGTATTTTTAGTAGAGACGGGGTTTCACCGTGTTAGCCAGGATGGTCTCCATCTCCTGACCTCGTCATTCGCCCGCCTCCGCCTCCCAAAGTGCTGGGATTACAGGCGTGAGTCACCGCGCGGGGCCCCAGGGAGACGTATTATTTTTAAAAATATCGGCCGGGCGCGGTGGCTCACGCCTGTAATCCCAGCACTTTGGGAGGCGGAGGCGGGCGAATGACGAGGTCAGGAGATGGAGACCATCCTGGCTAACACGGTGAAACCCCGTCTCTACTAAAAATACAAAACTTAGCCGGGCGAGGTGGCGGCACCTGTAGTCCCAGGTACTCGGGAGGCTGAGGCAGGAGAGTGGAGTGAACCCGGGAGGCGGAGCTCTCAGTGAGCTGAGATCCGGCCACTGCACTCCAGCCTGGGCGACAGAGCGAGACTCCGTCTCAAAAAAAAAAAAAAAAAATCTACGGACTCTCTAAATTCCAGGTAAAGCAGACCAGAGGAATGACATACTCCCATTTCTGTCTAGCACAATTTTTCAGGTACACCTTCCCTTCCCTTCCCTTCCCTGACCCTATATCTGTTCATTCTCTTACTCGGCTGAGGGAACTCTGCAGTATCACTTCAACTACACAACTACATAATTGTTCCTGCCATTTCACATCTCAGTGATAATAAGAGGACTGTCTTTGACCTTGGCTTGCCCACTGGTGATGGGACAGAAATCCCCAACAGCATTCCTCTTTTCACCGAGAGATCTTTAGGTAATAGATTGTCAGTTGACCAACTCCAGTTCCTCCCCTTCAATGCCTGCACTGTGGGCCTCGTGCAACTGCCTCTTGGAATCATCCCAAAGATCTTATGATTAAGATTTCTACAACAAGGCCAGGCACGGTGGCTCACGCTTGTAATCCCAGCACTTCGGGAGGCAGAGGCAGGCAGATCACTTGAAGTCAGGAATTCAAGACCAGCTTGGCCAACATCGCAAAGCCCGGTCTCGACTAAAAACACAAAAATCAACTGGGCGTGGTGGCAACCACTGTAATCCCAACCACTCAGGAGGCTGAGGCAGGAGAATCGCTTGAACCCAGAAGGCAGAGGTTGCAGTGAGCCGAGATTGGACCACTATACTCCAGCCTGGGCGTCAGAGCCAGACACTGCCTCAAAAAGAAAAAAAGAAAAAGAAAGAAGAAAAGATTTCTACAACCAATCTCCTGGGAGCTTATTAGAAACAACAAACTGTCCTTTGGTCCCACAGTTTGTCCCATTTTCCAGCTTTTTTTTTTTTTTTTTTTAATCTGTTAAATTCCTTTTACTCATTTGGAACCTTAATGAAAGGAGCAGATGTCAAACTGGTACTGTTGCCTCCAGCCCTGTCTACTGCCTGTTAATGCACTTTCTTTCTGCACTCCTCCCCACATCATTGCCTCCATGATGTGTCTCTTTCTCGCATCTTCCCATGGCAGACCTGTGCCCGGTCCCTACACTCCACACATTGCTGCCCTCTCCGCCCTCCAGACCTTTTCCCTCTCCAGTATCATCTTCAATTCCTCACATGTGCGCCCCATCATCTTCAAATAGATGGGAGCTCTCTTTCAAATAACCCCTTCCCCAAATAGGCAGCTTATTTTTTCTTTTATAAAAACAGAAT
The DNA here is from genome assembly GCF_043159975.1 of Macaca nemestrina. Taxonomy (NCBI): domain Eukaryota; kingdom Metazoa; phylum Chordata; class Mammalia; order Primates; family Cercopithecidae; genus Macaca; species Macaca nemestrina. The sequence goes on along the minus strand of NC_092133.1, from coordinate 115,711,347 downwards.
ATAAAGCCAAGGCAGGTGGATCACTTGAGGCCAGGAGTTTGAGACTAGCCCGTGCAACATAATCAGATCCTGTCTCTACAAAAAAAATTGAAAAATTAGCTGGGCATGGTGGTGTGTATCTATCACCCCAGCTACTCAGGGGTCTTGGGGAGGAGGATCACTTGCGCTCAGGTGTTGGAGGCTGTGCAGAGTCATGATTGCACCACTGCACTGTAGCCTGGGGGACAGTGTGACACTCTATCTCAAAAGAAAAAAAGGAAAGGAAAGGAAAGGAAAGGAAAGGAAAGGAAAGGAAAGGAAAGGAAAGGAAAGGAAAGGAAAGGAAAGGAAAGGAAAGGAAAGGAAAGGAAAGGATGTACTCACTATGATTATAAACTTTGGTTTCTCTCTCTCTCGTTCTACTCTCTCTCTCTCTCAGGTTAAAAAAAAAGCAGCCATTTACGAAGCTGAAAAATAAATACAATTTTTTAAAAGTCTAAAAAAACAAAAAAAAAACATTATTTCACATTATATTTTAAATAAATAATTTTTTTAAATTTTTTTTGGCCTTTTTTTTTTTTTTTTTTTGAGACCGAGTCTCGCTCTGTCACCTAGGCTGGAGTGCAGTGACAAGATCTCGGCTCACTGCAAGCTCCACCTCCCAGATTCAAGCAATTCTTCTGCCTCAGCCTCCCAAGTAGCTGGGATTATAGGCACCCACCACAACGCCCAGCTGTTTTTGTATTTTTGGTGTAGATGGGGTTTCACCATGTTGGCCAGCCTGGTCTCAAACTCCTGACCTCAGGTGATCCACCTGCCTTGGCCTCCCAAAGTGCTGGGATTACAGGCATGAGCCACCACATCTGGCCTAAATGAATAATTTAAATAATTTTTTGCTATTATTTATGAGCCTATAGACTCTAACATAGGAAAGAGCAGAGGCAGATATATCATACTGTTATAATAAATCTGAGTATATCACCTGGACACTTATTTTTCCACTTTTGTTTTTATTATTCTAATCTTTCTCTTGCCCTTGAAAGTCAGGAAAGGGAGATATTGAGACTCATCTGCCCATCTTGTTGGCGACTGGGAGATTTCAAGTGAGAAAATGGTGAAAGCCAAACTCTACGGAAATGCAACGCATTGCCACAGAACTTCTCTCTTCTGTAACAGGACAGATCTTGTATTCTTGCAATATCTCTGGGTTACCAGTGGAGTTATTCCCATTTTATAGATGAGAACACAGGCAGGGATTGCCCACAATCATAAGGCAGACTAATTCCGTAACTTGTATTTTATTTTGAAAGTCCGTTAAGCCTGTATATGTGGGTTTATTTTTGGACTCTACTCAGTCATTCCTCTTTTATAAACCTCCTATATTTAAACATATGATGCTGTCATAAAAACGTTATTTGGAAAATACATGAGGTCTACTTTTTCTCAAATCAATGTCTTTTAGTGCCACATAGGCATCACAATGGTACTTTTTAAACTATCAGCAGCTAGATAAAATAACTGTATATGCAGAAATTAAATAATATAAAGCACTAACCAAACACAAGGAAAATGTTGTTGTATATCTTTAACTCTTGGACCCAAATGTACTCACTCTCCTCTTCATTCTGAATAGCCAAGGAGATCCCACAACAGGACAACCATTACAACAAAGCAGAAAGTCATTAATTAAAATGTTAACATGAATATATATTAATATTATGCATTCAAGCATTTATTAGGTAATACGTAGAGTGACATGTGTCTGAACACGCAAATTTAAAATGGAAACAAAATGAAGAAAATTTTAAATCTTCGAAGCCCACACTAAAATTGCTTTGTTGATAAATTCAATCACCAATGCTTTAGTGAACCAGTAAAAGAAAATCACTTCTTCAAGTTAGAAAGAACAGAGTCAGTGTTCATACTATTTTGTATTATATAGATTTTTCTTTTTAGAATTGCAAAGTTTGCTCTTCCTTTTCCTTTAAAAAGCCCCATTAATCTTTTTGAGAGCCCTTTAAGATTATTTAAAAACAAGTCCCAATAAAACCAAACATCAATCTGTATTAACAAACATTTCTGCAATAATAATTATCATGATAGTTTGATTGATGATATCTTTAAAAAGTATTCTATCTTCTTACTGAAGTAAAAAAAACAAAACCTCATAAACTCAAGAATAAAAGCAGAGCACAATCTGACAAAGAGATTAGGAAAACCAAGCAGATTTCAAAAATAAACCCACATATACAGGGTTAATTGATTTTCAATAAAATGCAAGGCTAGGTTAGTGCAAAAAATAGAGTTTTTTCAATAAAGGTGCCGGAATAAATACCTGTATGCCACCAAAATGAACTTTGATTGTTACTTCATGCCATATGCAAAAATTCCTTCAAATGTATCGTATAGCTAATGTAAAATATAGAACTCTCATATTTCTAAAAGAAAACTTCTACAAGAAAATCTTTGTGACTTCAGATCGGGCAAAGATTTCTTACATATGATCCATAAAAGAATAAACTGATCAATTGGACTTCACCAAAATTAAGAACTTATGTTCTTTGAAATATATTTTTACAAAATGAAAACATAAACCACAAACTGGGATAAAATATTTGCAAATCACATATCCGATAAAAGTCTTATATCCAAAATATATAGGGAACTCTCAAAATTCAAGAAGAAAATAAGCAACACAGTTTTTTAAATGGGCAAAAGAGTTGAACAGACACTTCCCCAAAGAAGATATATAGATGGCAAATGAGCACATGAAAAGACACGCAACATCATTCATCACTGGCAAGATGCAAATTAAAACCACAATGCAAGTCCAGGTGCAGTGGCTCACGCCTGTAACCCCAGCACTTTGGGAGGCCAAGGCGAGCGGATTACAAGGTCAGGAGTTTGAGACCAGCTTAACCAACATGGATGGTGAAACCCTGTCTCTACTAAAAATACAAAAATTAGCTGGGCGTGGTGGCATCCGCCTGTAATCCCAGCTACTTAGGAGGCTGAGGCAGGAGAATTGCTTGAATCCAGGAGGCAGAGGTTGCAGTGAGCTGAGATCAAGCCACTGCACTCCAGCCAGGGCAACAGAGCAAGACTCCATCTCAAAAAAAACAAAAACAAAAACAAAACAAAAAAGGCCAGGCACAGTGGCTCAAGCCTGTAATCCCAGCACTTTGGGAGGCTGAGGCGGGTGGACCACGAGGAGGCCAGGATATCACGACCATCTTGACTAACACAGTGAAACGCCGTCTCTACTAAAAATACAAAAAGTTAGCCAGGTGTGGTGGCACCACCTGTACTCCCAGCTACACGGGAGACTGAGGCAGGAGAATGGTGTGAAACCGGGAGGCGGAGCTTGCAGTGAGCCGAGATAGCGCCACTGCACTCCAGCCTGGGCAGCAGAGCGAGACTCGTCTCAACAAAAACAAAAACAAAAACAAACACACAAACAAAGAAACAGTGCAATACCACTACACACCCACTAGAGTGACTAAAATGAAAGACACCGCCCATGCCAAGTGTTGGAGACAATGTGAAGCAAGCGGAACTCTAGTATACCACTGGCAAGAATGTAAAAATGGACAACTACTTTGGAAAGCATCATATGTGAATGTTTACAGCTGTTTTATTTATCATAGCCCCAAACTGGGAACACCCAAATGCCCACACAGGTGAGTGGATAAACAAAGCGTGGTGTATCCATACAGTGGAAGAGTGGTCAGGCATTTAAAAGAAATGGGTTATTGATACACACAGCAACATAATTATATTATGCTGAGTGAAGACAGCCAGTCAAAAAAGAGTACATACACTCTACATACAGTATTTTATATGTGGATATAGTTCCACTTATATAAAATTCGAGGAAATACAAATAAATCTACAGTGACAAAAAGCAGATCATGGTTGCCTAGGGACAGGAAGTGAATGGACAGGGACAGGAGAGAAGAATTACATGAGGATGAGAGGAATCTTGTGAGGGTGATGAATAAATTTATTATCTCAGTTACAGTTCTGGTTTCAAGGGCATATACATATGCCAAAAGTATCATACTTGCACACTTTAAAATATGTGTAGTTTATTGTATATCAATTATATCTTAAGCTGTAGGGGAAAATGCAAGGGTCTTTTATTTTACATGTTTATTTTAAATTTTTTTAAGAGATAAGGTCTCATTCTGTGGCCCAGGCTGGAGTACAGTGGTGCAATCATAGCTCACTACAGCCTTGAACTTGTAGGCTCAAATGATCCTCTTGCTTCAGCCTCCTGAGCACCTGGGACTAAAGGTGTGCCACAATGCCCAGCTAATTTTTTTAGTTTTTTTGTAAACATGGCGGGGAGGGGGTCTCACTATGTTGCCTAGGCTGGCCTTGGACTCTTGGCCTCAAGCCATCTCACCTCGACCTTCCAATGTGGTGGGATTACAAGCATGAGCCACCAAGACCGGCTCAGAGCACTTTTCATATATAGTAGTAATGTCTTTAGTTAATATAATTGATTTCGACGCTGAAATCTTACTGTATTTTGGCCTATTCTCCTTCTCTCTTTCCCCTTCATATTATCGAATTTCTAGAATGCTATTACAATCTATTTAATGTATTCTATGTCATATATTCATTCAAAATGAATGAAGAGCCTGTTATGGCCAGATACTTGCTATGCCCTGAGAATACAAAGATAAGAGAATCCAGTCATTATAGTAAAGGCCGATTGTCAGCATTATGTTGAGGAAACATCTGCTAACTTCAAACCACACCTTATTTAGGCCTTTTCTTTGGAAGATGACACCACATGTTATTTTATTGTTATAGTTTTCTCCATCTAGAGACATTTCTATGAAGAAGAGGAATGTATCAGAACATGCACTTCAAGCCAAAGGACAATTCTGTAAGAGAGAATGAGAAGTCCTCCCCTGGATCTGATTCTGAATCTTGATTCCAGAATTCACAAGTAGGCTCGGTAGTCACACTGGGTCTCACATGAGTGAGATCCGAGCCTAGGCCCCCTGAACCAAAGGGGAAGAGTGTGACTCCAGCCAGGCTGTGATAGGGAGGGTTTTAACAACACATAGGCAAAGGGCCCCTCAGAGAACACTATGGAAAGATGAGAAACTTGCATCCAGGACCAGCCTTTCTAGAGGGCAAAAAGGAGACTCTCCCAGCATTTATGTAAGAGTGCACCACAACACAATTAATAAATATTCTGAAAGAAGAATAAACTAATGGTGAAACCCTGTCTGTACTAAAATACAAAAAAATTAGCCGGGCGAGGTGGCTCACTCCTGTAATCCCAGCTACTCAGGAGGCTGAGGCAGGAGAATGGTGTGAACCTGAGAGAGGGAGGTTGCAGTGAGCTGAGATGGCGCAACTGCACTCCAGCCTGGGCGACAGAGCAAGAATCCATCAAAAGGCCGGGCGCGGTGGCTCACGCCTGTAATCCCAGCACTTTGGGAGGCCGAGGCGGGTGGATCACAAGGTCAGGAGATTGAGACCATCCTGGCTAACACGGTGAAACCCTGTCTCTACTAAAAACACAAAAAATTAGCTGGGCATGGCGGCGGGGGCCTGTAGTCCCAGTTACTCAGGCGGCTGAGGCGGGAGAATGGCGTGAACCCGGGAGGCGGAGCTTGCAGTGAGCCGAGATCACGCCACTGCGCTCCAGCCTGGGCGACAGAGCGAGACTCCGTTTCAAAAAAAAAAAAGAATCCATCAAAAAAAAAAAAAAAAAAAAAGACGATGACGAAACTACAATGTGATGTCAACTTCTTCTCACGACTTCACATCATTGGATAATTGTTTTAAAAAACAGAACCATCAGGCTAGGCATGGTGGCTCATGCCTGTAATCCCAGTGCTTTGGAAGGCTGAGATAGGAGGATCACTTGAGGTCAGGAGTTCAAGACCAGCCTGGGCAATGTAATGAGACCCTATCTCTACGAAAATTTTAAAACAAAACAGGCTGAGCATAGTGGTGTGTGCCTTTAGATAAAGGTCTACTGGGGAGGCTGAAACAGGAGGATTTCTTGAGCCCAGGAGTTTGAGGCTGTCGTGAGCTATGATCATCACACCACTGTACTCCAGCCTGAGTACAACTCCAACAGAGTGAGACCATATCTTAAAAAAATAAAAATAAAAAACAAAGTCTACCACAACCCTATCACCTAAAAGCTATTATTACTGCCTCAGAAAAATTAGCCAACTTAATGATTATAATTAAGAAACCTTTCTAATAGAGAGTGCTGTGATAATCTATTATACCAATTATTTTGAAAAACATTTTTTTAAATGATACTAATGAAGAAAATCACAACAGGTATAATATAAGCTAAACTCATTTACAAGTATGAAACTCCCACACATCCTAGCCTTGATTTTAAAATAATACTGAAATATTTACCAGTCAGACATTCTTAAGAGTGTGTGTGTGTGTGTGTGTGTGTGTGTGTGTATAAAATAAAATACATTTATTTTTAGAGACAGAGTTTTACTCTGTTACCCAGGCTGGAGTGCAATAGTGCAGTCTTGGCTCACTGTAACCTCTGCCTCCCAGGCTCAAGCAATTCTCAAGCCTCAGCCTCCTGAGTAGCTGGGACTACAGGTGCACACCCCCACGCCCTGCTAATTTTTTTATTTTTAGTAGAGATGGGGTTTCACTATTTTAGCCAGGCTGATCTCGAACTCCTGATCTCAGGTGATCCGCCTGCCTTGGCCTCCCAAAGTGCTGGGATTACAGGTATGAGCCACCACGCCCAGCCTTAAGTTATGTTTTAAACAAACATTATAAAAGTGCAATTTTAAAAAACCCTAATGCAAGAAGACAATATGGAGACAATGAAAAGAGTTTGGCCGGGCGCGGTGGCTCAAGCCTGTAATCCCAGCACTTTGGGAGGCCGAGACGGGCGGATCACTAGGTCAGGAGATCGAGACCATCCTGGCTAACACGGTGAAACCCCGTCTCTACTAAAAAATACAAAAAACTAGCCGGGCGAGGTGGCGGGCGCCTGTAGTCCCAGCTACTCAGGAGGCTGAGACAGGAGAATGGCCCGAACCCGGGAGGCGGAGCTTGCAGTGAGCTGAGATCCGGCCACTGCACTCCAGCCTGGGCGACAGAGCGAGACTCCGTCTCAAAAAAAAAATAAAAATAAAAATAAAAAATTAAAAAAAATTAAAAAATAAAAAGTTTTATCCTAAGTACTTTTTTGGGTCCCTGGAAAGGTTTAAAAAGACTCACTTGTTGCTACCAGGTGAACTGGCTTCATATCTGTTTCCAGTCTCAGGTTGTGGCACATGAAATCTAGAGCTCTCTATTACCTGCTGTGGAAGACAGATATTACAGAGAAAGGAGAGACTCACGGAGAAAAGAAAGAAAAATAATAAGGAAGAGGAAAGACAGAAAAGGAAACAATTGGAGGAGAAAAACAAAAATAAAACAGGTTGAGAAAAATAGGAGAAGTGAAAAAAGGAAGAAGAAAGAGAAAGAGGGTGATGGAAACAACATAAGAAGGAAACTGAAAAGTGAGCTGCTTATGCAGATTTAGGGGTCAAGGAAAAGCTTCACCTCTGCCCTCTGAAGGATGTGCTGAAAATGAATGGACAATAGCCAGATTAATAGGAGAAAACAGCAAACAGATTTATGTAATGTGCATTAGCACAGGGGAGTCACAGAAGGATGATTACCCAGTAACCCAGTGAGGCCCAGATACGTTTATACCCTTCTTTGTAAAGGAATGGGAGAAAAGGAAAATGTGGCTATATTTAGAGGTAGTCAATGATTTATAGGTGAGATGAATGAGCCCCACGCTCAGACAATGGTAAGTAAATGATTCTCTTTGGAAATTGAATGGGAGCAGAGAACAGATGATAGTTTGGGACAAAGTTCATCCGGGCTTCAGGTGTGGTGTTTAACTTTCAGTCTCCTCTGTGAAACGAGTTTTAATCTTCTCAGGTTAATGTAATTTCAGGGAGGAGACTGAAGGCAATTGTGTTCCTTTTTGGCGGTTCCAGTTTCTACCTAGATTAGGGAACTTCAGAGAACATTCTTTTCTTGTGCATTTGGGAGAGACAGAAGGTGAAGAGACAGGAGTTGGAGGTGGGGAGGTCAGAGTGAACTTGAGGCTGCTTCTTTATTTCAGCATGTTAAAGCGCCATATTTTGGGGTATCGTTTTCTGAGCCCCAACATGTATGCAGTGTTTACGTATAATTTGCTTCTATCTTTATAGACTGGGGTGTATAATTCAGTGGTTTTCAGATTTGCTTTCATTGTTATTATTTAAAAAGCTAAAGGGTACAACTTTCACTATTTGGGTGATGGGTAAACTAAAAGTCCAGTCCTACCAGGATGCAACACACTCATGTAACAAACATGGACATGCACCCCCTGAATCTAAAATAAAATAGCTAGAAGCTGGGTGTGACTGTTCGTGCCTGTAATCCCAGCACTTTCAGAGGCTGGGGCGGTGGATTGCTTGAGCTCAAGAGTTCAAAACCAGCCTGGGCAACATAGTAAGACTCCATCTCTACAAAAAATACAAAACTTCACCAGGTGTAGCGGTGTGCATCTGTAGTTCCAGCTACTCAGGAGGCTGAGGTGGGAGGATCTCTGGAGCCTGGGAGGTTGAGGCTGCAGTAAGCCATTATTGCACCACTGCACTCCAGCCTGGGTGACAGAGCAAGACCCTGTGTCATAAAAAATAAAAATAGAAAGTCTTATAATTTTCCTTTTCTTCTCATCCACCCATGGCATTAATCTAGAATTAGGTGGAGCAGTCAAAAGAGGAGAGATTGGGCCCCTGGGAATTTGTACCGAGTTGCAAATGGCTCATGAGTTACTGAGAACCCTCACTGGAGAACACGTGCCTTGTGGAAACCCTCTTGTGATATAAGCAGCAGGGGCGCCCCTGCCAGTTTCAAAATCGTGTGACAAATGGACACAGACCTGTACCCCCCGCCATCAGAGCCTATCTGCCCTCCACAGAGGCTTCCTTTTGAAGAGTCAAGCTTCTTGCCAAGCTATCTTTCAGCCAAAAACCATTTTCCTCTCATTTACAGGAAAAAGAGGAAGAAAAAGCCCACCCATCCTTTTCTGGGTTGACTATTTTCCATTTGAAATTAACGAGCTTCCCACGATGAGGCCAAGCTGTTTTGTTTGGATAATGAAATTGCACTTTTGCTTCACACACAGCAATTCAAACTAACATGGGCTCCAGCTATTAAGGGACCAGGTCCTTAGTATGGCTAGAAAGAAGGAATGCTACTGTTTTACAAAGATAAAAGTTAGATTCAAATTCCTGTCTGAAATTCCCTGCGTATCATGGACAGAAAAACTTACAGCGAGACTTTGTTTGCTTTTTGTGTTTCGAGACACTTCTTGCCTGTCGCCAAGACTGGATTGCAATGACGCAATCATGGCTCTCTGCAGCCTTGAATTCCCAGGCTAAAGTGATCTTCTCAGCTTCCCGAATAGCTGGAACTACAGGTGCAGCACCATGCCTCGCTAATTTTTTTACTTTTGTAGAGACAGGGTCTCACTATATTGCCCAGACTGGTCTCAAACTCGTGGCCTCAACTGATCCTCCCACCTCAGCCTCAAAAAGTACTGGCATGAGCCACTTTGCTTGGCACAGAAAAACTTTAAATATTTACCCAGGATATTTCAAATATGAATCTGTACTTGACATGTCTACAAGTGGCTGACCAGGGTTTCCAAAGAGGCACTGAAAACATTGAAAAAATAAAACGGCGACTCTGGATAAGGTATCTGTCACCAAGCTATGTTGCAAGAATGCTCACAGGAAAAGCCACACTGCTGTGTGACGTTATTATCAAAGAACACGTGCTGAGTGGAGGCTCAGACCATATGGGCCTGTGCATATGGTAATCATTAAAGACTCACAGCTTACAAGAGTGACTGACAGAAAAAATATATATAGTGAGAGTCTCAGTGGTATAAATTCCTTTCTAGACCTCCCACCATATGGGGATATTTAAGTCAAAAGAATTAGGCATCAGAGCTAAAAACTATTCCTGCACACAAGTAGCAACTACTTTCAGTGAGCAGAATCAGGAAATACGATGACTTGTCTACTCAGGCACATACTTAATGAAAGTACCCAAACCGAAGGAACTGGAAAGACTTTCGCTTCTTTTGAAAAGAAGGGAGGTGGTGAGTGAGCTTCTGCATTCAGCCCCCACCGAAAGAGCTCCCCAGACCTGGGCCACCGGGTCAAGAAATTGCAGCAGAGAATTCAGAGAGATAGGACTAGGGCCAGCAAAGGAACAATGATGAAGGGGTCAAAGACAGAGATAAAGGTAGCTTTATTTCCAAATATTGAATTGGAGTCTTTTTTCATTTTATTTTTTTATTTGTATTTATTTTTATTTTTTGAGATGGAGTCTCGCTTGGTAGCCCAGGCTAGAGTGCAGTGGCACAATCTCAGTTCACTGCAACCTCTGCCTTCCGGGTTCAAGCAATTCTCCTGCCTCAGCATCCCAAGTAGCTGGGATTGCGGGTGTGCACCACCACACCCAGCTAATTTTTGTATTTTTGGTAGAGACGGGGTTTCACCATGTTGGCCAGGCTGCTCTCGAACTTCTGACCTCACATGATCCACCTGCCTTGGCCTCCCAAAGTGCTGGGATTACAGGCATGAGTCATCCTGTCTGGCCAAGTTGGAGTCTTGAATGAAAAATAAGAGATACATTTTCAAATGATTCATGTAAAGTGCAAGCATTTATCTTTGGTAAGCATTGGTTTGCAATCTGAAGAATTTGGAGATTTTCAGGTGAAGATGAGCAGAGCAGGAAGCAAATATTTCACTTTGACCAATTTGATTTTTCTTTTTTTTTTCTTTTTTTTTGCGACAAAGTCTCACTCTGTCACCAGGCTGGAGCGCAGTGGTGTGATCTCAGCTCTCTGCAACCTCCACCTCCTGGGTTCAAGCCATTCTCCTGCCTCGGCCTCCTGAGTAGCTGGGACTACAGGCACGCGCTACCGTGCCCAGCTAATCTTTTTGTATTTTTAGTAGAGGCGGGGTTTCACCATGTTGGCCAGGATGGTCTCGATCTCCTGACCTTGTATCCATCTGTCTTGGCCTCCCAAAGTGCTGGGATTACAGGCATAAGCCACTGTGCTCGGCCGACCAATTTGATTTTAAGCAAAAGGTTTCATTTTGTTATGTACCTCGCCGTGCTCTGGCCACATCCTAGATGATGGTGACACCATAAGAAGGGGCCAGATCACATCCTGAAGCAATATACTAGTCACTTTCACCTTCACCCCCATGCCCCAGAAAGTAAAATGTACACCCCACCAGGGGGCAAAATTACACACACATACACAAAACGTGAAACGCCTAGTCATCCTATCGTGGAAGTCAGTTTTAACATAAGAAGAAAAGTCTACGCCTTCAAGAAATATTTATTAGGGCTGGGTCCAGTGCCTCATGCCTGTAATCCCAACACTTTGGGAGGCCAAGGTGGGAAGATCACATAAGGCCAGGAGTTTGAGACCAGCCTGGGCAACATAGCAAGACCCTATCGCTATAAAAAATAAAATAAAAACTAGCCAGACATGGGCCAGGTGCAGAGGCTCACACCTGTAGTCCCAGTACTTTGGGAGGCGGAGGCAGGTGGATCACCAGGTCAGGAGGTCTCTACTAAAAACACAAAATTTAGTCAGGTGTGGTGGTGTGCAACTGTAGTCCCAGCTACTTGGGAGGCCGAGGCAGGAAAATTGCTTGAACCTGGGAGGCAGAGGTTGTAGTGAGCCAAGACTGTGCCACTGCACTCCAGCCTGGGTGACAGAGCAAGACTCCATCTCAAAAAAAAAATTAGCCAGACATGGTGGTGGTGCACACCTGTGGTCCTAGCTACTCAGGAGGCTGAGGTGGGAGGATCGCTAGAACCAAGGAGTTTGAGGCTGGAGCCAGGTATGATCACAGCACTGCACTTCATTCTGGGCAACAAACCAAGGCCTAAAGAAAGAGAAAGAGAGAGGGAGGGAGAAAGAGAGAAAGAGAGGATGGAAGGAAGGGAGAAAGAGAGAGTAAAGAGGGAAGGAGGGAAGGAAGGAAGGAAGGAAGGAAGGAAGGAAGGAAGGAAGGAAGGAAGGAAAGAAGGAAGGAAGGAAGGAAGGAAGGAAGGAAGGAAGGAAGGAAGGAAGGAAGGAAGGAAGGAAGGAAGGAAGGAAGGAAGGAGGGAAGGAGGGAAGGAAGGAAGGAGGCCAGGTGGTGGGTAGTGGAAACAGTGAGTGCAAAGGCACTGGGTTAGGAGGTGTGTACTTGAAGAACAGCAAGAAGGCATGCAGGACTGGAGTGGAGTTAGCAACAATCAGTTCATTTCACCTTGAAGTCTCCATTTTAAGCAATGAAATTGAATGCCAGAGAAGTAAATTACCTAATTAATTGTAGCTTCTATCCAAAGTGATAAATGTTAACAAACCTGAATTCACACCCTCAGTCCTTGGCAGAACCATGCTGTCTTCTGGGACTGTTGCTAGTCCATCTGGTGCCTTTAGGCAAATTAGAAAACGGTGTTCCTTCCTCCAGGCAAAGGCTGTTCCATGACCGCGTGCACTACTTGGCAGATGGTGCTTGGCCTGGACTTCACCTGTCATTTGCCCCCACAGTCAGGCACTCTCGGCTGGGCCCAAACTGCACAGCAACATGCATTGGCCAGAATCAACAGCATCTTTTCTTACTGTTATATCTCCCCTACTATTTATTGATCGTATCATTCCCCAAGCCAGTGGTCTCAAGTTTGAGCTCTTAGTTAATTCTCATCATATAGTTCATTTTGCAACAGGTGTGCAGCACCATGCTCCTTTGAACTATTTGGTAGGTGTTGCAAATAGTTGAATGGTGGAAAAGTTGAATCTGGCCATAGATGGACTGTAAGATGTGTACTGGATTCCCTATGCTGCTGTTAAAAAATAATGCAAACTTAGTGACTTAAAACAACACAAATTTATTATCTTATACTTTTGGATGTCAGAAGTCCCAAATTCAAGGTGTCAGGAGTTGCATTGCTTCTGGAAGCTCAATGGGACAATTCATGTGCCTGCCTTTTCTGACTTCTAGGAGCTGCCTGGATTCCTGGACTCCTTGACCCTTCCTCCAGTTTCAAAGTCAGCAATGTAGCACCATCAAAGAGTTCTCTCTCTCTCTCTGTCACACACATACACACCTGCTTTCATCATCAGGTCCCCTCCTCTGACTCAGACCCTCTGCCTCCCTCTTATGAGAACCCACTGAGTCTGCCTGAATAATCCAAGAAAATCCAGGATAATCTCGCCATCTGAAGATCCTACATCTACAAAGTCCCTTTGTCACCATTTGGTGACAAGGCAGCATCTGGGAATTAGGATGTGGACATCTTTGGGGGGCGTTGTTCTTCTGACCACGAGATATAATAAGAAAGTACACTCCCTGAGAAGGCCCCTTGTTTGACACTGTTCCTGGCCTTAAGAATTGTTTTAAACATTCATTCTTCACCTTTTGAAGGCTTTCTGATTTTTAAAGAATTCATTGATAAAACACAAATGCTGTTGGGAGCACCACTCATGGCAGTAAAAATATGGAATCAAATGGTGCCCATCAATGGTGGAATGGATAAAGAAAATCTGCTGCATATACACCATGGAATACTACGCAGCCATAAAAAAGGATGAGGTCATGTCCTTTGCACAACATGGATACAGCTGGAGGCCATTATCCTAAGTGAATTCATACAGGAACAGAAAACCAAATACCACATGTTCTCACTTATAAGTGGTAGTTAAACATTGGGTATATGGGTACATAAAGATGGCAACAATAGATACTAGGGACCACTAGAGAGAGGAGAAATGAGGGGGGCAAGGGTTGAAAAACTAACTATTGGGTGCTATGCTCACTACATGGGTGATGGGATCAACTGTACCCCAAACCTCAGTATCACACAATATACCCAGATAACAAACCTGTACATGTACCCCCTGAATCTAAAACAACAGTTGAAATTTTAAAAAATTAAAGAAATAACCCAAATGCTGCTGGGAGGGAGGACATGCTAACAGTTATCTGTTAAGATTTTAGAGAGAGGAAAAAGACCCAGGGAAATAATTAGAGAATGTAAGAAGGGGTGTTTGGGCACTACAGGCAAAAAAAAAAAAATCATTGATTTTCAGTTTTGGCCAAGAGCTAACTTGCCGCCTTAGAAAGAGCACACATCTGGGAACAAGGACTCTCAAATTCTAGTCACTAATTAGTCGATAATCGCAGGAATTGCATTAAGTATCTTTGTATCTTTCCTCACGATGGTCTGAGAATAATAGCTAATCCCTTGGGTAGTGAGACGACACTTAAAAACCTGAATGTAGAGCCGGGAACAGTGGCACATGCCTGAAATCTCAACTACTTGAGGGGCTGAACTGGGAAGATCCCTTGAGGCCAGGAATTTGAGACCAGACTGGGCAGCAATGTGAGATTCTGTCTCTTAAATTTTTTTCTAAATTCACCATGTGTGCTGGTGCACACCTGTAGCCCTAGCCACTTGTAAGGCTGAGGCAGGAGGATCACTGGAGCCCAGAAGTTTGAGGCTGCAGTGAGCTGTGACTGTGCCACCACACTCCAGCCTGGGCAATAGAGCAAGATCCTGTCTTAAACAAGTAAGCAAAAAACAAAACAAGAAACAACCCTGTATGTAAAAGCCCCTAGAAAAGCTTAACAAATTAGGGAATATTCCTTTTGTGATAGGTCTTTGACATACATCATCTCTTTTAATGCTCAGAAGTGCTATTTGAAGCAGGTGCTATCATTACCCTCATCTGACAGGTGAGGAGAATGAGGCTTGGGCTAAATAACCAGAGAAAGGTCATTCAGCTAGGAAGTAGCAGAACTGGGATGTAAACCTGGAATCACGTAACTCCAGGGTCTCTACTTTCTATCACTCTAAAGTATTCTGCCTGTAGGCTGGGTGCAGTGGCTCTAATCTCAGCACTTTGGGAAGCCAAAGCCAGCAGATGGCTTGAGTCCAGGAGTTTGAGACCAGCCTGGGCAACATAGCGAGACCCCATCTCTACTAAAATTACAAAAATTAGCCGGGCATGGTGGTGCACGCCTATAATCCCAACTACTTTGGAGGCTGAGGCAGGAGGATTGCTTGAACCCGGGAAGCAGAGGTTGCAGTGAGCCGAGATTGCACCACTGCACTCCAGCCTGGACCACAGAGTGAGACTCTGTCTCAAAAAAAAAAAAAAGTATTCTGCCTGTAAAACTTAGGTGGGAAATCTGGAGACAGCATTTGGGTGAGGTCATGGCAAGGTGGCAGAGAAAATAAAGCAAGCTCGTATTTTAAAATTCCAAAAGGGAGCAATTCCAAGATGATTGAGGTTTGAAAGAATATAGTTTAGGATTTGGCATGTGAGCCATTTTAAAATTCAGGCAAAAGACATGGAAATTAGCAGCACCTGCCCTTCCCTGGATCCCCTGCCTCTCCCTGGATCCCCTGCCTCTCCCTGGATCCCCTGCCTCTCCCTGGGTCCCCTGCCTCTCCCTGGGTCCCCTGCCTCTCCCTGAAGCCTCTGAAGAGACCCCCAAAAAAGGCCAATTTCAGGAACCACACAGTTATTTTGTCTGTTAAATTTTCAAACACTCAAGTCAGGACTCTAGAAAAGAAGAAAAGAAAAGAATAAAATCTTGAAGATATCAGAAGAAAGAATTTATGAATGAACAAATTACAAACCAGGCCATCATTTAAATAAGCAAACACATTCAAATGGAGTTCTTTGAATAAGAAAACTCCCCCATCAAAATAGTCTAATTTCTGAAATTGTCATTGAGAAAAACATAAATGAAAGAAGAAAAATAATAAAAAATCAGAAAATCATTGGAACAGATTAGACAAATAAGAGACTATGATAGATAATTTAATCTACACTTTAAAATAGATACATGCACATTTTCAAAAAAATTAACAGCAGAAGAGATACAAAACTGAAAAAAAAACAAAAACAAAAACAAAAAAACCAGGAATGTATTTCCCTGACCTGGGTCCCACTAAATCCTCCCAGGAACATTCCAATGAGAACACAGTTTCCATCTCTGCAACTTGAACTCCTACCCTTGGCTTCCTCCCTTTCTCCATCAACTGTCTGTTTCCCCCAGCACAGACCCCACCTCGCCCCACAGCCCCTTCCTGCACCGCCACCCCATCCCATCCGCCCCTCCCAAGCTACCTTGGCATCTTTTGGAACTCAGGCTCAGTTATAAATAAGCTTCCTTACAAGTTAATGTATTCTATTAGTCATTTACTTTTTAAACTATTGTGTTGATCGTGAATAAAACAGCAAAATCCTTGTTCTCTGATAACTTACAACTTAGTGGTGGAAGGCTTATAATTATGATATAAATATATAGGTACAAACATTATACATAAAATACATAAATATATAATATAATGCATAATACATAAATTCATAATCATATATTTCCAAATGGTTAGCATTTCACCATTCAGGTGCACCTATCCTTCTGAGATCTTACAGCTACACAAGTTCTGTCTGCACACAGGACAAATTTTATTCTGGAGCTCAGTTAAATGCTACTTTATGTGTGTATATATATACACACACACATATATATATATACAGATATATATATACACACACAGATATATATATATATATTTATTTTTATTTTTATTTTTTTTTTTTACGGAGTCTCTCTCTGTCACCCAGGCTGGAGTGCAGTCATACTATCTCAGCTACTGCCACCTCCCCCTCCCAGGTTCAGGCAATTCTCCTGCCTCAGCCTCCCAAGTAGCTGGGATTACAGGCTAGTTTTTTGTTTGTTTGTTTGTCTGGTAGAGACAGGGTTTCACCATATTGGCCAGGCTGGTCTCGAACTCCTGACCTCCAGTAATCCGCCTGCCTCGACCTCCCAAAATGATGGGATTACAGGAATGAGCCACCGCACCCGGCCTAAAAACTTTTTTTTTTTTCTTTTTTAAAGATGCAGTCTGCCATGTGACTTTCTCTTAGCATTGAATATTTTTGTTGCATTAGTTTTAACTTGATGTTGGAATGTTATTCCTGTAGCAGAAAATATTACACAGCTGTCAACTCTGTTCATTAATGCCTAGCCAGAAAAATATTTGGAGGCTATTTCAAAAGTCCTTCTTCGCCAGGCGCGGTGGCGCGGTGGCTCAAGCCTGTAATCCCAGCACTTTGGGAGGCCGAGACGGGCGGATCACGAGGTCAGGAGATCGAGACCATCCTGGCTAACACGGTGAAACCCCGTCTCTACTAAAAAGCACAAAAAAACTAGCCGGGCGCGGTGGCGGGCGCCTGTAGTCCCAGCTACTCGGGAGGCTGAGGCAGGAGAATGGCGTGAACCCGGGAGGCGGAGCTTGCAGTGAGCCGAGATCCCGCCATTGCACTCCAGCCTGGCGACAGAGGGAGACTCCGTCTCAAAAAAAAAAAAAAAAAAAAAAAAAAAGTCCTTCTTCATTTATGTGGCTTTGCTGATGGACTTTTCAATCAACTACTGAAAATTATAGTTTCCAGTGAAGAGAGAGGGTAAAGGGGTGGGAGGAAACCCATCTAGATGGGCAATAATATCAGAAAGAATTTTCCGAGAACTTATTTGGATTCTAGAAGATAAAAGGAGTTACTTTATTCTTATTCAAAAAGATTCTCGGAATAATAAAGACTTTAAAAATACATGTGTTTCTCTCTCCCCCACAAAAAAAAAGTAAAAAAAAAAAAAATCATAATCAGTTGGTGATAAGGCAACCAGAGAAAAATAAATCAGGCACTGAGTCTCCCCAGCGCTAAATTTCTGGCTGCTCGAATTGCTGTCAACAATTGCTAGATGGAGTTTCTTCTGCCTCCGCCCCCTGCATTTTCCCAAGGTCACCTGTCACACCTTTACCTAATTATCGAGAGCAAATATAGTTAACACGCAGATATAGTAATGCATTTAATCCTTATAACAAGCCTATGAGGTAGATATTATTATGTCAATGTCACTTTTTTTTTTTTTTAACATATACAGAAACTGAGATACAGAAATTAAGGACATTTCTTCAGGCGTCACAGATAGAAAGTGGCTGAACTAGAATTTCAAGCCCAAGTGTCCAGGGTTCCTGCACTTTACCACTTCAAGTCTGTCCACACTCCCGCCGAGTCATCTCACAGCAACTCCTTCAACTGACCTCCTCTGCTTCAAAATGTCGAGGTATGTTTAGTCTTCCCAATATTTAGAAGTTGTCATTCCTCTTTTCCAAGCCTCTTTTCCTGTGCCTTTACCCTACTTTGTACCTCCAATTATATACCCTTCTTTTACGCATCACTATTGTAAAACTTAATATGCCACATTTTTGCCCTGCTTAGTACGTGGATCTTTGCTTTAGTTGTCCTGAGGGATCTGTAAACCTGGAAGGAGATTAAGATTTATTGTCACCAAAGCAGTCTGGACGTGGTGGCTCATGCCTGTAATCGCAGCACTTTGGGAAGCTGAGCGGGCAGATCACTTGAACCCAAGAGTTCAAGACCAGCCTGGGGCAACATGGTAAAACCCTGTCTCTACCAAAACTACAAAACTTAGCTGGGCGTGGTCATGTGTGCCTGTAGTCCCAGCTACTTGGGAGGCTGAGGTGGGAGGATCGCTTAAGGCCAGGAGGTGGAGTCCACAGTGAGCCGTGATTGTGCCACTGCACTCCAGCCTGAGCAACAAAGTGAGACCCTGTCTCAGAAGAAAAGATCGTTGTCATCAAAGGAATGGCAACAATTTCTAAAAAGAGTCATGGGTCATCTCCTATAGCCCTTATTCTTGCCCACCTCCATCCCTGCATTTAATCAGCTAGGCTCTATGGAATCAGCTCACCAAGTTCTATTGTGCGAGAAAGCCCTAAGCAATGTAAGGTTTAGTAAAGCTCCAGGGGACCGAGCCAGGAAGCAGGAGAAGACGGCAGTGGGTGGGGAACTGTGAGGAGAGGAGAGATAGGCGTAGGGCTGGGTGGTTCTGTGTTCTAATGCTCCCTTTCCAGGCTACGCCCTGGAAAAGGGGAAGAGGTCGGAGGAGGGGCTCCTGCTCATGCCTATTTAGGACTCCCGGGGGTCCTAAAGGTGTTACATTGTGAGATTCAGCCACATCAATTGACTCCCATGAACAAACTCCATCACACCCTCCCTATCTTTCTCATTTCCCCTTCTGATGTTTTATCTCTTCTTCCATCTCTCCTAGTTCCACTTCCATCTCTCAGTCTTTGAATGCGGGTGTTCTCCAAAGTTTTGAACTCAATGCTTTTCTTGCCCTTAGTGATGTCATTTTTTTCTTATGATATGAACCGTCACCCGTAGACAGATGTTCCCTAAATCCAGATGTCTGGTTATAACTTCTCTCTTTTGAATCTCTGTATTGTATCTTAAGCCCTCCTGGATACTTCCACCTGTTCTCTTTGCCTGTAACTTCAATTTGATACGATTAAACCTTCATCTATTTCCGCCACCTTCCAAACCATCTTTCTTTCCTGTAAATGTAAAGGGCACCACCATTCTTCGTAAATTTCCCTACTTTCTGTGTTGACTGAAAATCTTCAAACTATTCAAACTCACATTTATAATAACTTAGTAAAATGCCCAACACATATAATTGCTATATGCCAGATGCCAAAAGCTTTCCATAGAGTAATTCATTTAACTCTAACCACAACTCTATGAGACTGCTATTATTATTACTACCATTTTATGGCTAAGGAAACTGAGGCACAGAGAGGTTGTCACCCACCTTGTTAATGGCAGATGTTGGCGTTTGAACCCAGGCAGCCTGCTTCTGCCGTTTGTATTCTTAATAGACATCTGTATTCGTTTTTCTTGAGATGGAGTCTCATTCTGTTGCCCAGGCTGGAGTGCAGTGGCGTGCTCTCGGCTCACTGCAAGCTCCACCTCCCAGGTTCACACCATTCTCCTGCCTCAGCCTCCCAAGTAGCTGGGACTACAGGTGCCCACCACCACGCCCAGCTAATTTTTTGTATTTTTAGTAGAGATGGGATTTCACTGTGTTAGCCAGGATGGTCTCAATCTCATAGAGAGGTGAAACCAGCTGGACTTCCTGGGTCGAGCAAAAAACAATTTAAATAATTAGGTAAAGAAAAAAGACAAGCTAGAGAATTGTAAACACACCAATCAGCACTCTGTAAAAATGCACCAATCAGCACTCTGTGTCTAGCTAAAGGATTGTAAATGCACCAATCAGCACTCTGTAAAAACACACCAATCAGCGCTCTGTGTCTAGCTAAAGGATTGTAAACGCACCAATCAGCACTTGGTAAAAATGCACCAATCAGCACTGTGTAAAATGGACCAATCAGCAGGATGTGGGTGGGGATAAGTAAGGAAATAAAAGTTGGCCACCCCCAGCCAGCAGCAGTAATCCGCTGGGGTCCCCTTCCACACTGTGCAAGCTTTGTTCTTTCACTCTTCACAATGAATCTTGCTGCTGGTCACTCTTTGGGTCTGAACCACCTTTAAGAGCTATTAACACTCGCCGCAAAGGTCCGCAGCTTCATTATTGAAGTCAGCAGGACCACGAACCCACTGGAAGGAAGAAACTCTGGACGCATCTGAACATCTGAAGGAACAAACTCTGGACACACCATCTTTAAGAGCTGTAACACTCACTGCAAAGGTCCGCGGCTTCATTCTTGAAGTCAGCAAGAGCAAGAACCCACCAGAAGAAATAAATTCTGGACATATCCTGACCTCATGATCCACCCGCCTGGGCTTCCCAAAGTTACCGGTGTGAGCCACCACACCCGGCCAAAGTCTGTATTCTTAATTCTTATTACATAATAAGGTCATGTTAAATAAGAAAACTGGTATAAAATTGTATATATAACATTATCACAACTAGTAAAATATGCAAGCAAAAAACAATTTAAATAATTAGGTAAAGAAAAAAGACAAGAATGAAATATACCAAGATATCAATAGTGGCTATACTGATACAAAAAGGACTGAGAACAATTTTATTTTTTACCCTCTACTTTTTTGATTTTCCAATTTTCCTATTATGGGTATAATAGTTATACTGAAAAACAAATTAATACATTTTACTTTTTATTTTTAAGTGAGTGCGATCAATTGAAACATGGAAATACAATTGCAGCATACTTCCCTCTACAAAAAATAACTTGTACATCTGAATCTTCCATTCAACTTCACCATTCTAGTTCTGGCCATTATTCTCTCCCACCTACTTATAGACTCATATTTATAACCATCCTACATGCTGAATTAATCTTTATTTATTTATTTATTTTGTGTGTGTGTGTCTGAGACAGAGTCGCACTCTGTCGCCCAGGCTGGAGTGCAGTGGGGTGATCTCGGCTCACTGCAAGCTCCGCCTCCCAGGTTCACGCCATTCTCCTGCCTCAGCCTCCCGAGTAACTGGGACTACTGGCAGCGCCACTGCACCCAGCTAATTTTTGTATTTTTGGTAGAGGCAGGGTTTTGCCATGTTGGCCAGACTGGTCTTGAACTCCTGACCTCAGGTGATCTGCCTGCCTTAGCCTCCCAAAGTGCTGGAATTACAGGTTTGAGCCACCGTGCCCAATCTGGATGAATCTTTTAAAGGCAATGTTTTCTTTATATCCCTTCTCTATTCAAGAGATTTCTGTCTTCCTGTTACTCATGGAATTCCACTCAGGCTCTTTAGCCTGGCATTAAATTTGTCCGCAAGCTGGCCCTAACCTGCCCTGCAACCTTTTCTCCCATTTTTTCCCTGTGTGTTTCCCATGATCCTATCAGTTTTATTTCGTTTCCTTTGCCTTGGTCTCTTCTGACTCCATGTAGCTCCTCAGGTGGAGAGGTAGCCCTGACAGAGGTGCATCAGCAGCCTGCGCCCAACTTCTGGAGTGTTTTGGATTGGCTTATGCTTCTCAGGGACCCACGTCCACTGGCCTGGTCAAATTTCCTGGGCTCCTGTGAACGGCCCTGCCCAGTAGCCTTCCCTGGCGGTCAGTGTTGGGAGCCAGGGAGCCAGGAGGGAGTCAGGAGGGAGCCTTCCTTCCAGAGCATTGCCAACCCTCTTCCAGACTGTGATTTGCCTAGTTTGTGGGTTCGTTCTGCTCTTTGTGTTCTATTCTTCTTCATGTTTTTCTGGAAGAAATGATGGCTTGGTGTTGTGCACAAGTCTAGCCAGGTTCAAGCTGGATCCTTCCCCACCCTCTTGACTTATGTATGAGACTAACAACTCAATTTCCGAAGCACAGGACTCTGCTCATTGAGTTGGACCTTAACCGAATGACCAGACCCATGCCCAAGGACACTGGGTCCTAGAAATCACAGGACTTGAGCTACTTAAGTGTCCGCGCTGAGCCCAGGCTCTGCTGCCTCAGAACCTCTCTTCCAGATCTGCCCCACCACCCTGCCAGCCTGCATTGCCAAAATCGCACGTCAGGTGACTGGGAGCTTTTCTGAGATTAAGGTTTCTCCCAAAATATATCCTCCTCAATCTTTCCTGCCCCTTGAGCCTTGGATTATGTTGTTCCTTTTGCTCAGAACTCTCCTATGAACGCTTATAACGTTTCTGCCTTTCTTTAAAACCCCTTTGTTTTGAGACAGGGTCTCGCTCCATCTCCCAGGTTGGAGTGTCGTGTTGTGATCATGGTTCACTGCAACTCCAAACTCCCAGGCTCAAGCCATCCTCCCACCTCAGCCTCCCAAGTAGCTGGGAGCACAGGTGGCATGTGCCACCAAAGCCAGCTAATTTTTCTTTTTTTTTTTTTTTGTAGAGATGGGGGTCTCACCATGTTGCCCAAGCTGGTCTTGAACTCCTGGGCTCAAGTGATCCTCTTGCCTTGTCCTCCCAAAGTGCTGGGCATGAGTCAGTGTGCCTAGCCTAAAATACTTTTTTTTTATTGTGGTAAAATATACATAATATAAAATTTACTATTTAAATTATTTTTGTCCAGGTGCAGTGGCTCACGCCTGTAATCCCAGCACTTTGGGAGGCTGAGACGGGTGGATCACGAGGTCAGGAGATCGAGACCATCCTGACTAACATGGTGAAACTCCGTCTCTACTAAAAATACAAAAAATTAGCCGGGCGTGGTGGCGGGCGCCTGTAGTCCCAGCCACTCGGCAGGCTGAGGCAGGAGAATGGCGTGAACCCAGGAGGCAGAGCTCGCAGTGAGCAGAGATCGTGCCACTGCACTCCAGCCTGGGCCACAGAGCAAGACTCCATCTCAAAAATAATAATAATAATAATAATTTTTAAGGCAGGGCTCAGTGGTTCACGCTTATAATCACAGGGCTTTGGGAGGCCAACGAGGGAGGATTGCTTGAGGCCAGGAGTTCAAGACTAGCCTGGGCAACATAGCAAGACCCTGTCTCTATTATATATAAAAATTAAAGTAAAAAAAAAAATTAGCTGTCGTGGTGGTACCTGTAGTCCTACTCAGGAGGCTGAAATGGTAGGATGGCTTGAACCCAGTAGTCCAAGGCTGCAGTGAGCTATGATCACGCCACTGCACTCCAGCCCAGGCAGAGTGAGATCCTTTCTCAAAAAAAAAAAAAAAAAAAGGAAAATTAATCATTTTAAAGTATATAACTCAGTGGCATTAAGTACCTTCACAATGTTACACAACGAACCTTCACCATATTCATTTCCAGAACTCTTTCATCATCCCAAACGGAAACTCTGTACACATTAAACAATAGCTCTCCATTTCCTCTCCCCACAGCCGCTGTAACCTTTAATCTGCTGTTGTTGTTGTTGTTGTTGTTGTTGTTGTTGTTGTTGTTTTAAAGACAACCTGTCCCCCAGGTTGAAGTGCAGTGGCTTGATCTCGGCTCACTGCAATCCCTGCCTCCCGGGCTCAAGTGATCCTCCTGCCTCAACCTCCCAAGTAGCTGGGACTACAGGCACACACCAACACGTCTGGCTAATTTTTGTATTTTTCATAGAGATGGGGTTTCACTATGTTGTCCAGGCTGGTCTCAGACTCATGAGCTCAAGCAATCTGCCCGCCTCAGCCTCCCAAAGTGCTGGGATTACAGGCATGAGCCACCATGCCTGACCTTTAGTGTACTTTTCATTTCTATGAATTTGCCTACTCTAAGTACCTCATCTAAGTGGAATCATACAATATTTGTCCTTTTGTGTCTGATTGTATTAGGGTTGTCCAGAGAAATGGAACCAATAGTAGATAGATATATAGATATAGACCGAGACAGAAAGAGGGAGATTTGGCCGGGCGCGGTGGCTCAAGCCTGTAATCCCAGCACTTTGGGAGGCCGAGACGGGCGGATCACGAGGTCAGGAGATCGAGACCATCCTGGCTAACACGGTGAAACCCCGTCTCTACTAAAAAAATACAAAAAACTAGCCGGGCGAGGTGGCGGGCGCCTGTAGTCCCAGCTACTCAGGAGGCTGAGGCAGGAGAATGGCGTAAACCCGGGAGGTGGGGCTTGCGGTGAGCTGAGATCCGGCCACTGTACTCCAGCCTGGGCGACACAGCGAGACTCCGTCTCAAAAAAAAAAAAAAAAAGAGGGAGATTTTTTTATGAGGAATGGGTTCATGATCTTATAGAGGCTAAGAAGTCAGCTGTTTGTAAACTGAAGACCCAAGAAAGCTGATGTGTATTTCCAAACCAAATCTGAAAGCCTGAGAACGAGGGGAATCAATGGTGTAAAGTCCAGTCTGGAGTCAGGAGAAAGACCAATGTCCCCTGATGCTCATCCCAGAATAGACACCCAGCAAATATTTAATGTATTGAATACATAAATGAGAAGTTAATGAGTGACTCTAACAAATACAAATCAGAATCCTTCTTTTTTTGACATTTTTATTGAAAGCGCCTAGTTTTTACTTACTAATTTCTAAAATTTTATTTTTAAAACTCTTAAGCATGTGTATATTATCTGATGTCATTTTGCCAAAAATAATAATCTATTGCAATCCTATAACAAGCTAGATATTATCTAATTATTCTATTAGGCTGAAATAAGCCAATGTTTGTCAGGAGGAAAAACTGACCCATGTAAGTGTTTATTTCAAGTTCTTAACTACGGATATCTGATCTTTGAGAGTTGCTGGTTTTAATTCTCATGCATCCTTCTGAGAAGTCACATTCCCAGAAGTTATTTAATTATGGAAAATGAAGAAGCCATAGGCTTATAGCATGAAATTCTAAACCTTGCCTGACATAAATGTTGCTCAACAAAAGTTTCGTATTTTGCAAACCAAGTGTTCCTCAGTAACACTCAACTACATAAGTTAAACATTTGTTTATGCTTGTTAGAGAGCTAATGGCATAGAAGAAAGAGGAGAAAAGTAAGGAACATATAATAATAACTGGAAATGCACATTATTTCATGTCTTTTTTAATTCTATGATTCTTTTGAGCTGAAAAACTAAATGTGAAAAAGCAATCCAAAAAACAGTCTGAAATATGTTAAAAGTGAAGACATAGATTTATATTGGAATACTCACCTCAGTCTTAACTGCGCTGTCTTCACCACAATTCTATAATCATCTCATAAACTCCAAGCAAAGACCAAACGTTCCACTGCTTTTCTCAGCAAATACAGAGGCCTGAAATGTATCATGCAAGATATTACACTGCCACCTGCTGGTACTCCATCAATATGCATGGGAAAGAAAGGATCCAACACGGGACCTTTTCCTCCTCCTTTCTCCCTTAGGGGTAATCTCCCAGAGGAGACAATAGTAAACTAGAAGAAAGAGAACGTGGAGGCCATTTTTCTTGGTCCTGGCAGTATAATTCAGCCTCCGAGATCTAGAAAGATTATATAGAGAGAGAGTCTCGCTCTGTTGCCCAGGCTGGAGTGCAGTGGCGCTAACTCTGCTCACTGCAATCTCCGCTTCCCAGGTTCAAACAATTCTCCTGCCTCAGCTTCCCGAGTAGCTGGGATTACAGGTGCGCACCACCATGCACGGCTAATTTTTTTGTATTTTTAGTAGAGACGGGGTTTCACCATGTTGTCCAGGCTGGTCTCGAACTCCTGATCTCACGTGATCCGCCTGCCTCAGCTTCCCACAAGTGCTGGGATTACAGGCATGAGCCGCTGCCGCTGTCTAGAAAGATTCTTAAGTAAACAACAATATACTCTAACACTATTGAGTGGTACCACATTCCTCTAGGACTTGGAGAATTCGAAAAACAAATCCAGTTCTAGTCTCACAGCATTGACATTAGAGTTTCCAGAGAAGGGGTGTGGGACATGGGAATATGAGTCAAACTATAGAATATTACTTCACCCTTATAGTCAACATTGTTTCATCTGAAGCTCTTCTGTAAAACAGGATTAGCTGTAAGGCATGAAGAGCTTTTCCATCTTGAGTCCATCTGTGTGACTGCCAGAAAGGAGCTTTGTGCAGTTAAGAGGTCATTCTGTGGGAATCAGAGACAGATGTTAGACCTGTGCTATCCAGTACAGTAGCCACTAGCCACAGGTGGCTACTACGCATTTGGGAAGTGGCCAGTCTCAACTGAGATGTGCTGTAAGTACAAAACACTCAGTAGATTTCAAAGTCTTCGCATTAAAAAAATATATAAAATATCTTGTTGGTTATTTATATTGATTATATATTGAAGCGTAATATTTGGAATATGTTGAATTAAATAAAATATATTATTAAAATTAACTTCATCAGTTTATTTATTTTATTTATTTTTTTTTTTTGAGACAGAGTCTTGCTCTGTTGCCCAGACTGGTGTGCAGTGGCACCATCACAGCTCACTGTAGCCTTAACCTTCTGGGCTCATGTGATCCTGCCCCCTCAGCCTCCTGAGCAGCTGGCACTACTTGTGCACACCACCATGCTCAGCTAGTTTTTGGTTTTGTTTTTGTGAAGATGGAGTTTTTGCCATCTTGTCTAGGCTGGTGTCGAACTCCTGAGCTCAAGCTATCCACCCGCCTCAGCCTCCCAAAGTGCTGGGATTACAGATTTGAGCCACTACTCTAGACTGTTTAATTTTTTTTTTAATGTGGCTGCTAGAAGATTTGTAAATTACATATGTGGCTCACATTATTATTCTGTTGCACAGGACAGGGTTTGACAAACAATTATGACTATGGTTAATTGAGTGCTTACTGTGTACTAAGGGTTACCTAGTGGGTATACCATGCCAAGAGTTTTGTGCACACTGGTTTTTCATTTAATCATCATAATAGCGTATTAAAAATGTATTATTATCATTTCAATTTCACAAGTCAGAAGACTGAAATTCAGAGAGAATAAAGACTAAGTTACCATAGTTGGTGAGTGACAATGCCTGGACTTGAACCCAGATGCTTACAAATCCAAAACCAAGGATCTTATCCACAAGGCATGCAGTCTTCCAACAGGGCTCTCTTTGGCCCTACCTCTATTGAGGTCCTTTTCATGCTCCTGTTCCGTGGCTTTGTCGTATTTTCCCCTCTCCATAAGATCATCTTGCTGTAAATTCTATAGTCAGGTAAAAAGAGGTTTCTCTCCTTTTCATATTTTCCTAGGCCCATATTAAATAACAAACTTAGAGGTGGAATGGTATATACGGGTAGAATTCTTTCCGACTTCTTCTAATTTTTGTCCGTCTTGGCTTTCAGTGTCTCAAAGTATAAACTTTCTCAGACATCATAAATCCTTGAGAAAGTGCCCTAAGAGGTTTTAGACAAAAACAGATTTTCCAGATTTGCCTGGAATTTTTTTAGCTTTTTGCAAAGAAGGAGAGTTCTGTTTATACAAAAGCACTGGCAAAATTTCTGAGTCTCAAATCCTTCTGTTATTTGGGTACATGGCGGCTATATGTGCACACAAACACATACACACTCATGCGTTTGCACAAACACAGAAAGCCACGTATAATCTCTCTTACAAGGAAATTAGGCTTTTGATCTTTTTGGTTTTCATGAGGCAAGTTACCAATTCTAAAGCAAGTAAGAGTTGTTATTTCTGGAGTAATTATTCAGGAATGAATAAATGTGACCTCTCCTCCATGTGTAATTACTTCCTGCTTTGCCTCACATTGCTTTGATTCTCTCCAGTTGTGAAGGGTCAAGAAATTTTTAGCGGTGGCTAGCAGAACAAAATCCAAATAAATTATATGTTAAATAACATAGTTTTTTAGTGTTAGCAGAAAAAGCAAAGGCTAGGTTTTGGAAAACTTAGCCATCCATCCACCCATCCACCCATCCACCCATCCATCCATCCATCCATCCATCCATCCATGTATCCATCCATCCATCCACCTGTCCATCCATCCATCCACCTATCCATCCATCCATCCATCCCATCCATCCATATATTCATTCATCCACCCACCTATCTTTCCATCCATCCATCCATCCAATCACCTATCCATCTATTCATCCATCCATCCATCCACTCACCCACCCATGCCAGGTATGGGGAATACAGATGCAACAGTAAACAAACAGAACTCAACCGTGACCATATGGAGCTTGTACTCTTGTGGGAAAGGCAGGCAATAAACAAGTTAAAAACTTAATTGCAAAACCAAACTCTGTAAAATGTTTTAAAGAGGGTTATTCTGAGCTAATA
The DNA here is from genome assembly GCF_043159975.1 of Macaca nemestrina. Taxonomy (NCBI): domain Eukaryota; kingdom Metazoa; phylum Chordata; class Mammalia; order Primates; family Cercopithecidae; genus Macaca; species Macaca nemestrina. Next base: position 115,682,808 of record NC_092133.1, on the reverse strand, counting down.
TGAGTGGCCATGGCCCAGAGAACACAACAGTCCCAGAGGTCCTGAGAAAGTGTACCCGAGGCAGTCAGATTACAATTTGATTTTACACATTTCAGGGAGGCAGAAATTGCAAGTAAAATCATAAATCAGTACGTGGAAGGTATACATTGGTTCAGCCTAAAAAGGCAGGCCATCCCGAAGCAAAGGACTTACAAGTTATAGATGGGTTTTAGGGATTTTTTAGTTGGCAATTGGTTGAAAGAGTTAAGCGGTGTCTAAAGAGTTGAAGTCTTTAGACGAATGCCTAGCATTGCCTTCTACTGACTTCAAGTTAAGATAAGGAAGTCTGCTACCTGTCATGTGATTCTATACCAGCGTCAGGTTGGAAAGTAAGCCACATTATACCAGGCTAATTTGAAAAACAAAAACAAAAACACACATTTAATGAGATTTTGTGGTTTGTAGGGCATGACTTAACCCTTGCCTTGCATGGGCTCAGGTCTTGTTTATAACTTAGTATCATATTGCCACAGAGTCCACTCTGTCAGTCTTATAATCCCTATTTTAACATTAACACTGGTCCGTTGCATCTAAACTCCAAAAGGGAGTGGGTATAACAAGGCATGTCCAGCCTCCCTTCCCATCATGGCCCAGAACACGGTTTTTCAAGTTTCTCTTGGGTGCTCTTGGCCAAGATGAGGGTCTGTTTAGTTGGTTAGGGGGTTTCGGATTTTATTATTAGTTTACAGAAGCAAATAAAAACTATACATTGAAATGAGTCTTATGAAGGAAACAAACAGGGTGCAGAGATAGAGGACAACCTGCTTTAGAGAAAGTGGTCGGGAAGACCTTCAGCTTATTGGGAACTGGTGAAAGGCCTTCAGCTCACTGGGAACAAGTAAAAGGCCTTTAGCTCATTGGGAACTGGTAAAGGAAATGATTCAGCAGCCCAGGCAGAAGGAAGCACAAGCGTCAGAAGCACTTGAACCAGAGCAACTCCATTTTGAATAGGGGCTGGGTAAAATAGTGCTGAGACCTACTGGGCTGCATTCCCAGGAGGTTAGGCATTCTAAATCACTGGAAGAGATAGGAGGTCGGCACAAGAACCAGGTCACAAAGACCTTGCTGATAAAACAGGTTGTAGTAAAGAAGCCGACTGAAACCCACCAAAACCAAGATAGTGACGAAAGTGACATCTGGTCATCCTCACTGCTCATTATACGCTAATTATATGGTATTAGCATGCTAAAAGACACTCCCACCAGTGCCAAGACAGTTTACAGATGCCATCGCAATGTCAGGAAGTTACTCTATATGGTCTTAAAAGGGGAGGAGCCCTCAATTCTGGGAATTGCTCACCCCTTTTCCAGAAAACTCATGAATAATTCACCCCTTGTTTAGCATATAATCAAGCCCAAGGCACTGCTCTGCCTTTGGAGTAGCCATTCTTTATTTCTTTACTTTTTTAATAAGCTTGCTTTCAGTTTACTCCATGGATTCCCCTCCAGTTCTTCCTTGTGTGAGATTCATGGGGACTGGATCAGGGCCCCTTTCCGGTAACACAAGCATAGCAATTCTGAAGTTATCAAGAGCACACAGCTTTGGCGAAAGGACAGTGAACAGTGACAGAATGCAGCAAGCTAAGATGAGCATGTGGGAGATACGTGGGCAGAAGCAGTTAGCACAGAGAGATCATCCAGGGATTCTCAGCAGAGTGAGGAGTTGGGTTTTTGTTCAAAGCTCACTGGAGAGCTACTGAGAGGTTCTAAGGAGAGGAGTAACATGTTCTGATTTATATCTTTTTGAAAAGTTACTCTCACTGCTGGGTAGAAAGCAGATTGAAGAGGTAGGAGGCAAAGTTAAAAGTGTTTCCTGTCATTGAGTATTCTTTTATCTCCTGACATTCCTGTTCTCCAGAATCATGCTATTGACAATTTCGTGTTCCCCTTCAATTCCCAAAATGTTCCGTCCTTTTTACAGGTTAAAATTTTGTTTATTTTCTTTCTTGTTACTTTTGTTTGTTTGTTCTCTGACTGCATTTCCAGAATCTTAAAGCTCCTGAGAATAATGTTTCTTTCTTCAGGGCATCCTAAACATCTGGATAGGATGGAATAACCAAGTGTAGCCCTGGCCCAGGTGTGCTCATAGCACCGAGGACTCTGTCCTAGGCCCCACATCTGCTTGGAGACCCATAAAACACTCTCCAGGAAGCATTTCACTGCTTCTTTACTTCTAAGCTCTGTAGTTTGTCAGCAAAGGTCTTTCCACAACAATGATGAAATACTGCGTGTGCCTCCCTGACAAAAGTCTCAGGACACACCCTGCCCTGCCTTAGGGATGGGCACTGACTCTCCCTTAAGCTCAGCAAGCTCGCACAAGCCCTGTCACTGATCTCCACGGGGCTCACTTGGCTATTTTTCTGAGCTTCTGAAGCAATGTGCTGACCTTGTCTCCTGGGCTGCTGGGATGTCTCGGCTGCCTTGTGCTCCTGGCTGGACATTCTCGGATTAACATTCCTGTACCACCTCTTTAGGACACATAAGTTCACTTGGTGCAGGGCAGAGGCACCTTTCTCAATGAGTGAAAATGCCTCTCATCCTGGAGATCTTCCATTTGCCCCTCCAGACCCATTTGCCACCCTTATGAACCCTCCTCTGAGTCCATAGGAGGCTCTCTGTGGGCACTACACAGTTGTCCTTTAGCATCGGGCTGGGTTAGGCCAATGAAGACCCCAACAGATCAAAGGGAGCAGACTGAGGTCAGAGTTCTTATTCCCCGACCGAGCACAGTGACTCATGCCTGTAATCCCAGCACTTTGGGAAGCTAAGGTGGGATGACTGCTTGAGCCCAGGAGTTCAAGATCAGTCTGGGCAACATACAGAGACTCTGTCTGTACAAATAATTAAATTAGCTGGTCATGGTGGCACCAACCTGTAGTCCTAGCTACTTGGGAGCCTGAGGTGAAAGGATGGTTTGATCCTGCAGTTGAGGCTGCAGTGACCCATGATTGCACCACTGCACTCCAACCTGGGTGACAGAGAAAGACCCTGTTAGAAGAACAAATGAAAAAAAGGAAGAAATGGGGGTGGGAGTGGAGGGGAAAAAAAGAACAGAAGGGAAGGGAAGGGAGAGGAAGGGGGAAAGGAAGGAGGAAGGTAAGGGAGAGGAAGGAAAGAAAAGGGGAGGGGAGGGGATGATTTTTTTTTCTTTTTTTTTTTTTTTTGAGACGGAATCTGGCTCTGTTGCCCAGGCTAGAGTGCAGTGGCGCGATCTCGGCTCACTGCAAGCCCCGCCTCCCAGGTTCACACCATTCTTCTGCCTCAGCCTCAGGAGCAGCTGGGACTACAGGCTCCCGCCACCACGCCCGGCTAATTTTTTGTGTTTTTAGTAGAGACAGGGTTTCACCGTGTTAGCCAGGATGGTCTGGAGCTCCTGACCTCGTGATCCACCCACCTCGGCCTCCCAAAGTGCTGGGATTACAGGCTTGAGCCACCACGACTGGCCCGGGGAGGATTATTTTTAAAAAGTAATTTTATTCCCTCCACTTCCTCCCTGAAGGTTGCTCTGGGGGTTGCAACCCATCCTGCCCCACAGCCCCCTCTACAAGGCCGTCTCTAGTTCTGCACCCTCCGCTTCCCCCTCCAGGCTTAAGGACAGTAATGTACCTCTGTTGTTACAGGTCCCAGGATTCCCTATTCCTCACCATCTTTGTCCCTTTATAAAATGCTCCTAAAATTATCCCAGTTTTAATATGCCATCTCTTTCCTGCTAGGACCTTGACGGATACAACTCTCTCCTTGAGAGTCCTTCTGGCCCTCCCACTGATGGGACATAATGACATCTGACCTTCAATTGAGAGTGACTCACATCTCACCCCATCCCATTCCTCCTTTCAGCAGGAGAGTCCTTCCCGACAGGACCACACTTTATGTCTCCCCAGTCTTTAGGACCGCTTAATTCATTCCATGGAGGACCGCGCCATGTCACACAAATAAAGCCTCACAGAGCAGGCAAAGAAGCCCCCTCAACAACCACAGACTACATGTGCTATTTATGAGCTCTCCTTGACAATTACATGACAAAGAATGAAGACAAACATTTGGGGGTGTACTACTACACAAAGAGATGAAAAGATGGTGAACCACATTATTAAAGAATAATAACAATAGTGTTTATTACATGTATACTGTGTAGTAGGTGCTTAGTCTAAGCATTTGTCATGTATTAACTTCTTCAGTCTTCACAACTATCTTACGAGACAGAACTGTTGTCACCCTCATTCAATAGGTGAAGAACCCTAGACACAGAGAGGTTGTGTAACTTACCCAACTTACCAAGGCTGTACAGCTAGTAATGGCAGATATGAACCAAGGCAATTTGGCTATAAAGTTGATGCTCTTAAGTACAATACTGTAAATAATTAAATTCTGTGAAATCTTAGTAAGGGGTCCTGCCTTCAATGCTCAGAATTGGCTTCATATTCCTTATTATGGGTTTTGGTGTCCCTTGTTATGAAAATATTGGTAAGGAGCAAATAAAATAAGTACTGGAAACCTAGACTGCTTAAGACATCAAAAGCACAATAAGAGATTTTAAAATACAATCAATGGCCAAGTGCTGTGGCTAATGCCTGTAATCCCAACACTTTGGGAGGCAGAGGTGGGTTGATCACTTGAGGTCAAGAGTTCGAGACCAGCCTGACCAACATGGTGAAACCCCATCTCTACGAGAAATACAAAACTTAACGAAGCATGGTGGCACACACTTGTAATCCCAGCTACTTGGGAAGTTGAGGCAGGAGAATTGTTTGAACCCCTGAGGCAGAGGTTGCAGTGAGCCAAGATTGTGCCACTGCACTCCAGCCTGGGCGACAGAGCAAGACTCTGTCTCAAAATAAAAATAAAAATAAATAAATAAATAAATACAATTAAATACTGTGACATTAGAACACTAGATTTGAGCAAAAGGCATACTTTAAATTCTTGTAACCAGTGATTTTGATAAAACAAATTTAGGTTTAAAATAAGTTGTTGATGCAGTTATTAAATCACGTAGGATGTTCATCTTTTTTTTTAAAGCATAGAATTATTTATAGTAATGATCCCAAATTTTTAGTGCAACAACCAGCGGGGCTTCATCAGATATAGAGATTCCTGGGCCCCACACAGAATTTCTGAAAAGAAATCCCTAGGGCATCATAGTAGGTGCAATAATGGCCCCTCACAGATGTTCATCCTCAAAATGCATGAATATATTATATGGTAAAAGGGACTTTGCAGATGTGATACATTAAGGATGTTGAGATGAGGCCAGGCATGGTGGCTCACACCTGTGATCCCAGCATTTTGGGAGGCTGAGGTGGGTGGATCACCTGAGGTCAGGAGCTTGAGACCAGCCTGGCCAACATGGTGAAACCCTGTCTCTACTAAAAATACAAAAATTAGCCGGGCGTAGTGGTGGGGGCTTATAGTCTCAGCTACTTGGGAGGCTAAGGCAGGAGAATCGCTTGAACACGGGAGGTGGAGGTTGCAGTGAACCGAAATCACGCCACTGCACTCCAGCCTGGGCAAAAAAAAAAAAAAAAAAAAAAAGGATGTTGAAATGAAAATATTCACATACATTAACTGGGTGGGACCAATGTTATCACAAGGGTCTTTATGGGTGAACAAGGGAGGCAGGAAGGTCAGAGGCAGAGAAAGAGATGTGAGCATGAGGATGGAAGCAGAGAACAGAGAGATGCAACCTCCAGCAAAGGAATGTCAGCAGCCTTTATGAGCTGGAAAGGCAAGGAAGCAGATTCTCCTCCAAACCATCAAGAAAGCAGACCCCCTGACCCATTTCAGACTTCTGACTTCTGGAATTGGAAGGTAATGAATTGCTGTTGTTTTAACCTATTAAGTTTTCTTCATTACAGCAGCAACGGGAAACTAACAAAGGGGTCAGTTCAGAAATCTGCATTTGTAACAAATCCCCTAGGTCAGGGGTCCCCAACCCCTGGATGGGTACGAGTCCGTGGCCTGTCAGGGACTGGGCCACACAGCAGGAGGTGAGCAGTGAGTGAGCAAGTGAAGCTTCATCTGTATTTACAGCTGCTCCTCATTGCTCGTATTACGGCCTTAGCTCCATCTCCTGTCAGATCACTGGCAGCGGCATTAGATTCTCATAGGAGCACAAAACTTACTGTGATCTGTGTGTGCTAGTGATCCAGGTTGCGCACTCCTTATGAGAATCTAATGCCTGATGATCTGTCGCTATCCTTCATCACCCCAGATGGAACCGTCTAGTTGCTGAAAAGTAAGCTCAGGGCTCTCACTGATTCTACATTATGGTGAGTCATATCATTATTTCTTATATATTACAATATAATAATAATAGAAATAAAGTACATAATAAATGTAATGTGCTTGAATTATCCCAAAACCATCCCCAGGCCATGGAAAAAATGTCTTCCACAAAACTGGTCCCTGGTACCAAAAAGGTTGGGGACCTCTGCCATAGGTGATTCTGCAACAGTTAGTCTTTGAAGAACTTTGCCTTATAGGAATAGCCTAGATACAGGCCTCTGACAACAGAACTAGAAAAGGGATTGATGCTCATCTAGCATTTCCTCTTTAAAATGTGTGCTTTTAGAAATCTTATAAAAATAATATACTTGTCAATTGTTTTATTTATTTTGTTTTAAAAAGCCATTGGTTTACCACATAGATTAGTAATTGATCATGAAATAGTCATGAAAGGAAGTATAGTTGAAGTAGAAAAATCATGGCATTTCCAGTCAGCAGGGCCAGGACCACCCATCACTCCTGAGCCGTGTAAGCTTGTGCAACTGTAATAGATTTGTTGCCCAATGCAAAGTGAACCAACATACCAAGATTTCCGGGGTCACAGCAGAGAAAGAGTTTAGTAATAATAATCATAGCCCCGCTGGATGAGAGGATGGGAGCAAACCTCAAATCCACCTCCCCACGAGGTTCGGGTATGGGGTTTGTAAGGGGTCTAGATGGGTGATGGGCTAAAGTATGGGGGTTGCTCATTGGTTGAGAAGTGAGGGGTGGAGTCATGGGGCAGGGAGATGAAGAGCATTCCTGTGCTGAGTTGGCTCCTTGATGGGGGTCTTCAAACTGGATGGTGTCAGCTATTTTGCTGGAATTCAGGGTCAGAAAAAATATCTTGAGCAATTCTTAGGTAAAAAGGTCCAGTAGCAGCCAGGAGTGGTGGCTCACACCTTCAATCCCAGCACTTAGGGAGGCCAAGGCAGGAGGAATGCTTAAGGCCAGGGTTTCAAGACCAGCCCGGGCAATGTAGGGAGATCCTACCTCTACAAAAAAAAATTTTAATTAGCTGGGCATGGTGGCACACACCTGTAGTACTAGCTACTCAGGAGACTGAGGCAGGAGGATTACTTGAATCCAAGAGTTAGAGGCAGCAGAGAGCTATGATTTCACCACTGCACTCCACCCTAGATGACCAAGTGAGACCTTGTCTCTAAAAAACATATAAATAAATAAATAGTCCAGTGCCAAAGCTTCTATCTATAGGGACAATGGGGAGCAGGTGGTCAGCATGCTACGTGCCTCTCGGATAGTTAGCAGCTGCAGGGAGGTGGTTTGAAGTGTACCAGAACACCCTGGCCAAGGCCTAACTATAATTCTGCCTAGAGCTGGCTAATAATTCTCATTAACCCTGTGATGGCTGCTTCACTTCACTTTCATGAGCTTCAGATTTCCCATTTGTCAACTCTAGGATAATATCATCCCAAATAGCTATACTTCAAAGAGCCTGGCATAGCAGCTGTCATTGTTTAATATAACCCACCTTATTAATAGATTAGGAACAAATTCGTAATCTCCATTGACACAGAAAAGGCATCTGAGAAAATAGAACATTCCGTTTTTTTTAAAAAAAAAAAAGTTAAATTAGAAATTGATGGAAAGTTTCTAGTAATAGATGCTCAGGAAAATTTTAAGTTCCATCTGTTCTCCATCTTTCCTTCCCCTTCTTCTTTCTAGAAATAAAATGACAAAACACTAATAGGATTCTATGTATGTGAGTCTTTGTATAATACCATGGTTTTATTATTTCCTTTTGTCGTTTGTTTCCTGAGATGGAGTCTCATTCTGTTACCCAGGCTGGAGTGCAGTGGGGTGATCTCAGCTCACTTCAACCTCCGCCTCCCAGGTTCAAGTGATTCTCCTGCCTCAGCCTCCCAAGTACCTAAAATTACAGGTGTGAGCTACCACGCCCGACCAATTTTGTGTGTATTTTTAGTAGAGATGGGGTTTCCCCATGTTGGCTAGGCTGGTCTCGAACTCCTGACCTCAAGTGATCCGCCTACCTTCACCTCCCAAAATGCTGGGATTACAGGCATGAGCCACGGCACCCGGCCAAGATGTTAAGATCAGACATTCCCAATCTGTTTCTACAGAGCCCCCAAGATGATGATGCTAGCTACTTCCACTTTGCAAAGTGAGGTGCCAGGACATGCAGTCAGAACTTGCAAAGCAGATATTTAAAAACAGTTTTGTTACCCTTAACCCAGCTCCCCAGATCCCACCTGGAAGTTATAAAATATTTGCACTTAGAGATTAAACAAAATGTCTCTGGAGGGTATGACTGATGTGCTGTGAACGTCTCCCCACCACATGGGAAGCCTGACAGCTGTCCCCTACAGATGGTGCTTGATGTGTGCTTCAAAAGTAATCTACAGGCAACCGCGTGGCTGAAAATCCTTGGCAGGGGAAGAGGTAAGTTTGGGAAGTGCCTGTGCGCCCTCTAGTGGCAGATCTAAAGGGAGCGTGGCCAGATGTGGCCACGCAGAGCCCACCTGGGGTTGTCTTAAACCCTTTGGGGCCAGGAGATCTTAACAGAGGGAGGCTGAAACTGTCCTCCCAGAATCAGAGACTTGAGATGCAATTCTGCTTGAATCTAGAGAACAGCTGGTGAGAGGGGGCTCTGAAGAATCCACAAGTTACCCCACAGAATGGGCGTGAGCAGATGGTGTGGGGGATGGGAGAATAAAAGCGTTTTCAGATCACACCCCAGGAGTCTTGCTTGTTCAACATAATGACTTTTTTTATTTTTAACTGGTGTAAAGGGAAAGTTATATAATATTATTAAAATTTTTCAGAAAAAAATCATAGTCTGAGGAATCTTTTTTTAATTTCTGGGAAAATGTAAACCCTATTTAATTCACCCTGTGACCCATGCAGAAGTCATTTGTTCACATTTTTTATGCTCACATTTGTAGATCCTTTTCCTTTCCTCAGAAGGAAACAACTCAAGTGATTTTCTAATTGTAAAAAAAAATTCACCAAGTATAGAAAAAGTCTAAATAAGAAAGTAAAAAGGCTGGGTGGAGAGGCTCATGCCTGTAATCCCAGCACTTTGGGAAGTTGAGGTGGGAGGATTGCTTGAGGCCAGGAGTCCAAGACCAGCCTGGGCAACATAGCAAGACCCCCACCCTACTAACAAAATAATAATAGAAGTAAAAATACCTTATAACCTTAACTCTCAGTGTTAAATACTGGTAACACCTTGCAACATTTTCTTTTGTTTTGGGGGGCTGTTGGGGTTTTTTTGGTTGTGGTTGTTTTTTGTTTTGGTTTTTGTTTTTGAGTCTTGTTCTGTCACCCAGGCTGGAGTGCTGTGGCTCGATCTCGGCTCACTGCAACCTCTGCCTCCTGGGTTCAAGCGATTCTCTTGTCTCAGCCTCCTACGTACGTGGGATTATAGGTGTGCGCCAACACACCTGGCTAACTTTTATATTTTTAGTAGAGACAGGGTTTCACTGTGTTGGCCAGGCTGGTCTTGAACTCCTGACCTCAAGTGATCCGCCCACCTCCACCTCCCAAAGTGCTGGGATTACAGGTGTGAGCCACTGCATCCAGTTGAATTTCTCAGATTCTAAAGTGATTATAACAGATTTTGGAGAAGAATAGCACGTTAAATATATACATTGATTTTCTGGTTCACTCTGTCTTTGTTTGCTGGCTTATGACTTACTCTGGCCACATACTTTATGGCAGAAATGCCCACTGTTTGCTCTCACGTTTATATGGCACAGATACAAGTCACACAAACAAATTAAACACATTTCTGTTTTCTTTTTATCTTCCACTTTCTCCTCCTCCTCCTCCTCTTCCTTCTCTTCCTCCTTTTCCTTCTCTTCCTCCTTTTCCTTCTCCTCTTCCACTACTTTTCCTTCCCTGCCTCTCTCCCTCTCTCTCTCTTTTCCCAATTTAAATTATCAACAGGTGATTCTGGCAAGCCTCATTTGAGTTAAGTGCCCACTTAGTCAGAAAATCAACCAGGATGCCGGAGGCCCCCTTGTGCATTGTGAGGGGTAGGTGGAGTGGCAGAGGGCATTTAATTTGGGAATGAGGCAGACGTTCCAGAACTCGTCTGCTATGAGAGCAGAGTGACTTGCACTTGACTGATGCTCAATATTTTCAATTGATTTGAACCAAGTTGAGAGTTCGCAAGAGTTTAATAATTCCCACGATGATCTAATTTCTGGATCAATTTCATTTTGAACAGTTATGTAATAGGAATACTAAATAATCAACTTTTTGCCGGGGGGGGACATTGTTGCGTTCTGTCACCCAGGCTGGAGTGCAGTGGCACGATCTCGGCTCACTGCAACCTCCACCTCCCAGGTTCCAGCGATTCTCCTGCCTCAGCTTCCCGAGTAGCTGGGACTACAGGCGTGTGCTACCAAGCCTGGCTAATTTTTTGTATTTTTAGTAGAGATGGGGTTTCATCATATTTGCCAGGCTAGTCTCAAACTCCTGGCCTCAGGTGATCCACTTGCCTCAGCCTCCCAAGAGTGCTGGGATTACTGGCGTAAGCCACCACACCCAGCCAATAATCAACATTTAATGCAACTATATTCATGTCATCATTTTCACCGCTCATCACCCCAAGTTGTAACTAAATACTAATACAGTGATAAGTGAAAGTCTACGTACTTCCTTGAAACAATTCTTAGAATATTCAGTGAACAAAACCAAATTTCTTAGTTCTTGGAAAAGAAAACAAAACAAAACTTCAGAGTTTGTTAGGAAATTTGCAAGATTCTTGGCGTTCAAATCGCTCGCACAAAGCGATACTGGGATGAGTCAAGTATAATTGAATCAGGAACATATGGATTAAATTCTCCCTTAAATACACATGGATATAAAGACGAGGAGAAAGAGAACCTGCCAAGTGTGTTACCAAAACAAAATGCTTTCAAAATAACTTGAGACAGTCAACAGACCACAAACACAGCTGTGTTCTCTTATGTCTAAAAAAAAATGCATTTTCCCTTCAACGTCTTGATATTTTAATTAGATTTTTGTTGAGTGCCTCTGGCGTGTTAGGCACCTCAGAGGGCCCATCAGGTCATGTTTCCTATTTGGGAATGTGAACTCTTTTTTAAAAAATTTAAACTTTCAGCCGGGCGCGGTGGCTCACGCCTGTAATCCCAGCACTTTGGGAGGCCAAGGTGGGCGGATCATGAGATCAGGAGACTGAGACCATCCCGGCTAACACAGTGAAACCCTCTCTCTACTAAAAATACAAAAAATTAGCTGGGCGTGGTGGCAGGCGCCTGTAATCCCAGCTACTTGGGAGGCCGAGGCAGGAGAATCGCTTGAATCCGGGACGTGGAGTTTGCAGTGAGCTGAGATCACACCACCGCACTCCAGCCTGGGCGACAGAGCAAGACTTTTGACTCAAAACAAAAAACAAAAAAAAACAAAAAAATTCAACTTTTATTTTAGATTCAGGAGGTACATGTGCCGGTGTGTTACCTGAGTATATTGTGTGATGCTAAGAGTTGGGGTATGATTGATTCAGTCACCCAGGCAGTAAGCATAACACCCAATAGGTAGTTTTTCAACCTTTGTACCCTTTCTCCCCATTCCTGCTCTATTGGATCTCAGTATCTATTGTTGCCATCTTTATGTCCATGTGTACCCAACGTTTAGCTCTCACTTATTAGTGAGAATGTGTAGTATCTGGTTGTCTGTTCCTGCATTAATTCACTTTGGATAACGGCCTCTAGCTGTATCCATGTTGCTGCAAAGACATGGTCTCACTCTTTTTTATGGCTGCATAGTATTCCATGGTGTATATGTACCACATTTTCTTTATCCAGTCCACTGTTAATGGGCGCCTAAGTGGATTCTATGTCTTTGCTGTTGTGAATAGTGCTGCAATGAACGTCCAAATGCATGTGTCTTTATGGTAGGACAATTTATTTTGGGCAGGAGTATATACTCAGTAATGGGATTGCTGGATAGAATGGTAGTTCTGTTCTTAGTTCTTTGAGAAATCTCCAAAATGCTTTTCACAGGAGCTGAACTAATTTACATTCCCACCAACAGTGTATATGCGTTCCATTTTTCTCTGTATCCTCACAAACATCTGTTATTTTTTTACTTTTTAGTAATAGCCATTCTGATAGCTATTCTGCCTGGTATGAGATGGTATTTCATGTGGTTTTGACTTACATTTCTCTGATGATTAGTGATGTTGGATATTTTTTCATGTTTGCTGGCTGCTTCTTTGTCTTATTTTGAGAGTGCCTTTTCATATCTTTCACCCACTTTTTTTTTTTTTTTTTTTTGAGACATGGTCTCACTCTATTGCCCAGGCCGGAGTGCAGTGGCACGATCATGATTCACCATAGCCTTAACCTCCCAGGCTCAAACGATTTTCCCATCTCAGCCTCCTAAGTAGCTGGAACTATAGGTGGCTATACATCTGGCCAATTTTTAAAGTTTTTTTGTAGGAATGGAGTCTCCCTATGTTTCCCAGGTTGATCTCAAACTTCTGGGCTCAAGCAATCACCCCACCTCAGCCTCCCAAAATGCTGGGTTACAGGCATGAGCTACTGTGCCTGGCCTGCCCACTTTTTAATGGGACTGTTTTTTGCTTGTTAATTATTGAAGGGCCTTATATATTCTGGATACTAGACCTTCGTTGGACATATAGTTTGTGAATATTTTCTCCCATTCTGTAGGTTGTCTGAGGAAACATGAACTCTTAATGAAATGATAAGCATCATTCTCTTCCTGGTGTTAAAGCAAGCCAAATATGACCTGAGAAGGACTCTGTACTTTTTTTTTTTTTTGAGACAGAGTTTCGCTCTTGTTGCCTAGGCTGGAGTGCAATGGCATGATCTCAGCTCACTGCAACCTCCGTCTCCCGGGTTCAAGTGATCCTCCTGCTTCAGCCTCCCGATGGAATTACAGGCATGAGCCACCACGCCTGGCTAATTTTTTGTATTTACTAGAGACTGGGTTTCACCATGTTGGTCAGGCTGGTCTTGAACTCCTGACCTCAGGAGATCCACCCACCTCAGCCTTCCAAAGTGCTGGGATTACAGGCGTGAGCCACCACGCCCGGCCAGGACTCTGTACTTCTACATTTGAGTCCTTGTGGATGAACTGTAACCTACCTTAATAATCAGACAAGAATGAAAACCTAACTTAGGTGTATGCACCTGTAACAAACAACTGAGTCATGGCCAATCCCAGCAGCTGCACTTCCACCACTCATAGACTGCTAAGTGTTCAAACTGTGTTCAAATAAGGCAAATGCCAACCTGTAACCAATCCAGCTGTTTCTGGCCCTCACTGCCGATTTCTACATGTCATTTCCCTTTTTTTGTTCATAAACCTTCTTCCACTATGTGGCTGTGCTGGAGTCTCTGTGAATCGGCTGTGATTCTGGGGCTGCCCGATTCACGAATCATTCATTGCTCAATTAAACTCCTTTAACTTCAACTCAGCTAAAGTTTTTCTTTTATCACTGGTTTTCCACATCTATTTGAATAGTTACTTTGAAGAATCTGTGCAGCAATAGGCCTTGCTCTCAGCCTTGCTTCTGCAGTGGATTTTTACGGCCTTAACTGATATGACGGGAGTAAACTTCCTGGAGAGGGTGCGCTTGGATTTGGTGTTAACTAGAGAAGTGGTAGATGGCCAGCAAGGCTGGGCCATGTGACGGGAGGAGGAACCAAAACCAGTTTTACAGACACCGATTTCTTGGGCTGTTTATGGCCACGACAAGGCAATCAGCTTTGCTGATTCATGTTGCTTTTTTCTTTCATTTTTTTAAGAACAGAGTTTTCACAGTCTGGGCAATTTTAGGAGGTTCCAAATTTTTCCCATCATTTCCATATTTGTGTTTGAACAGAGTAAGTGATGAAGTGGGTCAGGTCACAGATGAGAATTATCCAGCTCTTCTGGGTTTATACATCGGTGATGTGGGGCCCCCCCAGGCAGAGGGGAGCCTCGTCAAAGCAGCTTTCTGAAAGTGGAGTTCCTTACTTCATTGTACTCCCTGTGATCACCAGGTTCCTGATGGCAACCATTCATCAGGATCCTCCACGTCAGATGCTTCTAGAATAACATCTCAGGGTGTTCATTAACGCTGAAGTTTGCAAAGGCAACAAAAGATGAGTAGATCACAACCGATCACTACATCACATTACACAATTACAATTAATAGAGTTTTTACTATACAGGAAGCAAGCAGAAGCTCACATACCTAAGTACAGCTGGCAGGCAGCGGGGCCTAGAAAGCAGCTGGAAACCCTTAGTGAGTATGGCTAAGAGAACAGTTTTCTTCTCAACCAAAATCCTTTCCCTGCTCTTTCCAAGCTCTGCTAATACTTGTCTGCCTACTCCTTATTGCATCTGTGTGGAGGTGTCACTGCCTCGCATCGAAGTCCTAACTACTATTGGCACAAACATTTCAGCCCATGTCTTATCAATTTCCCAAAAATCACAGTTGACATAGACTGTATCAGTGATATCCCAATGCTATCCCCAGCATATTGCTCTCTATACAATGACTTTCCGAAATGCATTTCAATAATCCTCTTAATCTGGGACAGTTTTTTCTTTCCGTCAGAGAGGGCTACACACTGGCCGGTTGCGATCTGAGGGCTCTGTGCTCTGTACAGCTTGTTCTGCTCCCATAGGTTTTGCTCATCCTGGAGCAATGAACAGTATGATCATAGAAAGAGTAACTTCTTGAACTGAAAGTAGATTGTTCCCCATCAACATGCCTCTTGCCCTGCTTTTCACACTGTGGGGCAGTTTCATTTGAAAAATATTTATGAGGTGCTTGTTACATCTGGCTAGGTGCCAGGGAGATAAAGAGGAACAGGGCAGGGCACGGTGGCTCACACCTGTAATCCCAGCACTTTGGGAGGTTGAGGCGGGTGGACCACCTGAGGTCAGGAGTTCGAGACCAGCCTGACCAACATGGAGAAACCCTGTCTCTACTTAAAAAAAAAAGAAAATTAGCCAGGCGTGGTGGCGCATGCCTGTAATCCCAGCTACTTGGGAGGCTGAGGCAGGAGAATCGCTTGAACCCGGGAGGCACAGGTTGTGGTGAGCCAAGGTCGCGCCATTGCACTCCAGCCTGGGCAACAAGAGCAAAACTCTGTCTAAAAGAAAAAAAAAGGAACAAGACATGGTGGAGGCGCATATGACCTAATGGGGAAATAAGAAATGCGTAATTAGCACAATACGGTCAAAGTATGCTGTTGATGCTGTGTATGCACAGAGGAAGGGTTGTAGCCAGTTGTGCTGGGGAAGGAAGGGAGGTATATTAGTTCCCTATGTGTCATACAAAGAATCACAAACTTAGTAGCTTAAAGCAACACACATTTATTTTCTTACAGTTCTGCAAGTCAGGAGCCTAAATGGGTTCCATTGGCTAAAACCAAAGTGTTGGCAAGGCTGTGCACCCCTGGAGGCTTTAGGGGAGAATGCATTTCTTGCCTTTTCCAGCTTCTAGAGCTGCACTCCTTGGCTCATGGCCCCTTCCTCCATCTCCAACGCCAGCATCTGCAAATCTCCCTCTGTTCCAGCTCCACATCATCTTCTCCTCTTCTGTGGAGTCCGAGTTCTTTCTCCCTCTCATAAGAACACTTCTGCTTGTATGTAGTGCCCACCCAGGTAACCCAGGATCATCTCCCCATCTGAAGCACTTCACAGCTGCAAAGTCTCTTTTGCAATATATAGTAACATTCACAAATTCCAGAGATTGAGACCTGAATTTTTGGGGAGCCATGAGTCAGCCTTTCCAGGAGGTAATGTGAGGGAGACAGGCACAGCATTTCTGACAAGAGGAACAGCGTAAGAGGGGACAGTGGCATGACTCAGTACAGAGCATCCAGAACCAGTGTAGCTTAGAGTTGTGGGAGCATCAGGTATGAGGCGGTGGGGAGGAGCCAGGCTGCAGAGGGTGTCATGGGCCATTCTAAATCATTTGGGTTTTATTTCATAGGTTCAAAGGAGTCCTGCAAGTTTTGTAAGCAGGGCAGTGATGTGGCCAGCTGAGTGGTTAAGAGAGATCATTGTAGGGGATAGATTCAGGCAGGCAGATACCACTGAGAGATCATGAGAGTCAGAACCAGGATGGGGATTAAGATGAGAAATGTGTTAAATAACAAAAGAAGTTTTCCAGGTGACATTAACAGGAATCATCACTGATTAGATGGTGGGGTGAAGGGGAGAAAGGAATCTGGGATGATCTCAAGCTTTTTTCCTGGGTAGACAGTGGCCCATTAAATGCAATAAGTACAGGAGAAAAAAAAAATATGTTCAAGGAAGGAAAAACTGGCATTTAGTTTGAGTCTGTAGAATTTGAAGATAACTTGTGGACAGGATTGGCTTCTCTGGTTGTGTGACTTGTGCAGGCACTCAGAGCCCAAACTTAGCCCCAACTTTGGAGAGGTCCCCAACTTAGCTAATGCTCCGCTATCGCCATCTTGAAAATCTTAGTTTCTTAACAAAGGGCACCATATTTTTACGGTACACTTGGTCCCATAAATTATTGAGTAAGTTCTCCCTGTGAACGATCTAAGAATCCAGGCAAGAGCCTTGGTCTTCAGAGGAAGTTTTCAGCAGAGGTTCCCTTAAGCAGACTTGTGGACTCAGCACCTCCCGGATAGACTATTAACTCTCTCTGGGCTGCAGTAACTCAGGGCTTTCGCAATTAACCACTTCAAGTGCAACAGTATGTGCCATAAGAGAAAGTCGCATATCCCGAATTAAAGGGCCTCAGCTCTGATGCTAACAGAAGTTAAATATCTGAGCCTGAAGGCTTTTTATGTGAGTAACTTTGGTGAGCAGAGGAGCTAATTCTTACGAAACTTGTTAATTCCCCTAGACTGAATACTAACACCTCCCAAGGTGACAGGAGAGCAGAAATTCACATTCAGAGGTGAAGAGCACTAGATTTATCTTGGTGTGAACTGGAAAGTTCCTAGAATAAGGGGAGGAGGTACTTTCCCCCTTCCCTACTGTATTAGTCCATTCTCACGCTGCTAATAAAGACATACCCAAGACTAGGTAATTTATAAAGGAAAGGTTTAATTAATGCACAGTTCAGCATGGCTGGGGAGGCCTCGGGAAATTTACGATCATGGCAGAAGGGGAAGCAAACACGTCTTTCTTCATATGGTGGCAGCAAGGAGAAGTGTAGAGCAAAGGGAAGGAAAGCCCCTTGTAAAACCATCAGACCTCATGAGAACTCACTATCATGAGAACAGCATGGGGGTAACTGCCTCCATGATTCAATTACCTCCCAGTGGGTACCTCCCACCACAAGTGAGGATTATAGGCACTACAATTCAGGATGAAATTTGGATGCAGACACAGCCAAACCAAATCAGCTACTCTACCCTAGGCTGCTGGCTCCTCAGCCCTCCTTACTCTTACACCAGTTGGTGGAACTAAGTTTGCCTTTCTTTGCAAAATCAGGCTTTCTGGCATTCTCAGAGCAAGTCCTAGCAGATGAGCACCCCTGCTTTAAAAGGCCAATGCCAGACCTGGCACAGTGGCCCATGCCTGGAATCCCAGGGCTTTGAAAGGCTAAAGTGGGGGCCAGGTGCAGTGGCTCACACCTGTAATCCCAGCACTTTGGGAGGCTGAGGTGGGCGGATCACGAGGTCATGAGATCGAGACCAGCCTGACCAACATGATGAAACCCCATCTCTACTAAAAATACAAAAATTAGCTGGGTGTGATGGCAGGTGCCTTTAATTCCAGCTACTCAGGAGGCTGAGGCAGGAGAATTGCTTGAACCCGGAAAGCGGAGGTTGCAGTGAGCCAAGATCGTGCCACTGCACTCCAGCCTGGTGATGGAGCGAGACTCCGCCTCAAAAAAAAAGAAAAAGAAAGGCTGAAGTGGGAGGATCACTTCATCCCAGAAGTTGGAGGCTGCAGTGAGCTGTGATTGGGCTGCTGCCCAAGAGACAGCTAATAGTCTAACCAGGAGATGCTGAGTTCATGTTTCTGCTTAAGGGAAAACTTCCTTTGAAGACCAGGGCTCTTAGCTGCACTCCAGCCTGGCAACAGAATGAGAACCTGTCTCTAGCGGGGGGGGGAGAGAGAGAGAGAGAGAGAGAGAGAGAGAGAGAGAGATACAGACAGACAGACAAAAAAGTCGATGCCTAAGTATCCAGCCCCATTTCTGCTTTACTTTAATATTAAAATACATTTCAGTGCTGGGGGCAGTGGTTCATGCCTGTAATCCCAGTACTTTGAGAGGCTGAGGTGGGCGGATCACCTGAGGTCAGGAGTTCGAGGCCAGCCTGGCCAATAGGGCAAAACCCTGTCTCTACTAAAAATACAAAAATTAGCCAGGCACGGTGGTGCATGCCTGTAATCCCAGCTATTCAGGAGGCTGAGGCCGGAGAATCGCTTGAACCCAGGTGGCAGAGGTTGCAGTGAGACGAGATCAAGCCACTGTGCTCTAGCCTGGGAGACTCCGTCTCAAAATACATTAATTAATTAATTAAATACATTTCAGACTCTTTTCCAGCTTTGAAATTATGGGCTCATGGTTTTGGTTCTGATCCAGCCTTAATTAATTTTCTGGACTTGATCTTCTGCTTTCTGCACGTGCTCCAGTCAGTCCCACCAGAAGCTCCAGTTTGCAGTTTGAGTGACATGATGCCAAAGGATGGAAACATAAGGGACCCATGAGACCACAGAATGTTCTTGTGAGCCAAGATTGTGCCACTGCACTCCAGCCTGGGTGACAGAGTGAGACCCTGAAGGAAAAAAAAAAAAAAGAAGAAGGAAGAACGAAAAAAGAAAAGAAAAGAAAAGAGAAAAGTTGCTTAGAGCAACAGGAGATAGGATTTTCTTAAGGGATATTTTATCCAGGCATGGTGACACTAAAGATTTACTTTTAACTCACATGAGATTTACTTTTAACTCATATTTACTTTTAACTAAAATATGGGCATCTGCCAGACGCAAGAACTTTCTTCTGTGAACAATCAGCAGAACCAGTTTCCTAAACCAGTTGGTCTTCCTCTTGGACACACAGGAGGGCTACATTTCCTGGTGTTCTTGCATCTAGGTGGAGCCAGGTGACCAGTGCTGGCAAATGGGATGCAAGCAAGAGCGATGCCTATCATATCTAGGCCTGGCCCCTGGAATTCCCACTCCTGCTCTCTGCACTGACTCTCTCTCTCTCTTCCTTGTCCACTGATGAGACACAGAGATCCCATAGTGGAACCAGTTTTGGAAAGCCTGGCTCCTTGATGAGTTTGTGGGGACCCACCCCTCACTCCCAATGGACAGCAATGTGAGAGGGAACTAATTCTGTTGTATGTAGTCATGCATATTTCAAGAATGTTTGTTATAGCAGTTAACTTACCCCAAATAATACAGAAAGTATCAGATTAAACTCTACCAACCATTTACTTTTGGGGATCCCCTATGAAGACTGTGCAAACAATTTCCATTCTATGAATATGCCTTTTTTTTTTTTTTTTTTTTTGAGACAGAGTCTTACTATGTCACGTAGGCTGGAGTGCAACAGTGCAATCCTCGTTCACTGCAGCCTTGAAGTCCCGGGCTTGAACAGTCCTCCCATCTCAGCCTCCTGAATAGCTGGGACAACAGACATGTGCCACTATACCTGGCTTTTTTTTTTTTTTTTTTGGACACAGGGTCCTGCCCCGTCACCCAGGCTGGTCTCAATGAATATGCTCTTCTTAAAAGCAAAGTAAAACTCAGTTGAATCATTTTATACTTCAGTAATTTACCTTTTATTTCCTGTGAATACAGCTTATTCTGATGAGGCTTTGTGCTTTCTGAGACTAGCCCTCGTCACTCACGGGGCATTTCTGCTTTGGAAGCATCACAGCTCTCTGGCCTCTGGAGAGTGGGCCGGTTGTCCAGAAAACTGATCTCAACCAGTACATGTTTTGTTTTTATTTTTCAAAATTAAAAAAGTTTTCTTTGAAATAGCTTCTTTTTAAAATGTAAGTACAATACACTTTTTTTTTTCTTTTTTTTTTTTTTTTTTTTGAGACAAAGTCTCACCCTGTGGCCCAGGCTGGAGTGTAGTGGCACGACGGCGGCTCACTGCAAGCTCCGCCTCCTGGGTTCACGCCATTCTCCTGCCTCAGCCTTCCAAGTAACTGGGATTACAGGCGCCCGCCACCACGCCCAACTAATTTTTTTTTATTTTTAGTAGAGATGGGGTTTCACCATGTTAGCCAGGACGGTCTCGATCTCCTGACATCCTGATCTGCTCGTCTCGGCCTCCCAAAGTGCTGGGATGAACCATCGCACCCAGGCGTGAACCTGTGAACCACCGCACCCAGCCTTTTTTTTGTTTTGTTTTTGTTTTTGTTTTTTGAGATGCAGTCTTGCTCCGTCACCGATGCTGAGTGCTCTGCTCACCACCAACTCCACCTCCCAGGTTCAAGTGATTCTCCTGCCTCAGCCTCCCAAGTAGCTGG
Source organism: Macaca nemestrina (assembly GCF_043159975.1). Taxonomy (NCBI): domain Eukaryota; kingdom Metazoa; phylum Chordata; class Mammalia; order Primates; family Cercopithecidae; genus Macaca; species Macaca nemestrina. Next base: position 115,662,059 of record NC_092133.1, on the reverse strand, counting down.
GACTACAGGCACCCGCAGTGACGCCTGGCTAATTTTTGTATTTTTAATAGAGACGGAGTTTTGCCATGTTGGCCACGCTGTTCTCGAACTCCTGACCTCAAGTGATCTGCCTGCCTCAGGCTCCCAAAGTGCTGGGATTACAAGCATGAGCCACTGCATCTGGCAAAAACTGCTTTTTCTTTTTTTTAAGTTATTACAAGCAAACACTGTTCTGAACATTCTTGTACAATCATCTTTGCGTAATGGTGGAATTATCTTCTAGGGATAAATTCCTAAAAGTGAGAATGATATGCATATATTATATTTTGATAAATATTGCCAAACTACCCTATAAAAGTATAACAATGTGTAGTATCACCAATATTTTATGGTACTGTTCATTTTACCAGATATTTGCCAACAATGGGTTTTATCCAAAGTATTTATCATGGCAAATCTGATATGGGAAATGCTCTTCTGATTTATTTGCATTTCTTTGCTTTTCAGAGAGATTGAATATAGTCTCATATCTTATTGGTAAATTTCCTATTCATGTCTTTTGCCCATGTTTCTCTTGTCTGTCTTATTATTTTGTAAATGCTCTTTGTATAGAAAAGATAATCACCCATTGTCTCTCATATCTGTTGCAGATTTTTTTCTCATTTTCCTATTTTAAACTTTTATGGGTTTTTTTTCTGTATTAAAGATGTTATGCAGACAAACACATCTATCATTTTTCTTGGACTTCTGGATATTATGTGATGCTTTAAACCTCAATTCCATGTTTTCTTTCTTTTTTTTCTTTTTTTTTTTGGCTTTGTCACCCAAGCTGGAGTGCACTGGCTCAGTTTCAGCTCACTACAACTTCTGACACCCAGGTTCAAGTGATTCTCGTGCCTCAGTCTCCTGAATAACTAGGATTACAAGTGTGTACCGCAAGGCCCAGCTAATTTTTTTTTTCTTTTTTTTTTTTTTTTTTTTTTTTTTTGTACTTTTAGTAGAGACAGGTTTTCCCTATGTTGGCCAGGCTGGTCTCAAACTCCTGACCTCAAATGATCTGCCCGCCTTGGCCTCCCAAAGTGCTGGGATTACATGCGTGAGCCACTGCACCTGGCCTGTGTTTTCACCCTGTTGGCCAGGCTGGTCTGGAACTCCTGACCTCAAGCGACCCACCTGCCTCAGCCTCCCAAAGTGCTGGGATTACAGGTGTGAGCTACCACGCCCGGCGCAGGTGTATCTTTATGATACTGAATATGCATGAGAAGGGCTTCCTGGACAGGGTTCAAAGTTCAAAACGAGAATTTGGATCTGCGCCTGGTCCCACATTAGTATTGTTTTGTTTTGCTGTTTATTAAGAAGGGAAACCACTTCGACTGCGTCCTCTCCTTCATCAATGCCTAGTGGCAGGTGCAACAAAACAAGTCCGAGAGCTGGCTTCATACTCAGGAAAGAACACCGTGTGTCCTGCTTCTGGCCTCCAGCTCCACACGATCAAAGAAACTGCCCCCGCAATGAGCTGTAGACGTGAACTCTGAAAACACAGTCCTCATGTGTTTGGAATTTGTTCCTTCCAGTGGGTTCTTGGTCTCCCTAACTTCAAGAATGAAACTGAGGACCCGCACAGCAAGTGTTACTGTTCTTAGAGATGGTGTGTCTGGAGTTTTCTTCAGATGTTCAGATGTGTCCGGAATTTCTTCCTTCCGGTGGGTTCGTGGTCCCACTAACTTCGGGAGTGAAGCCACAGACCTTCGTAGTGAGTGTTACAATTCTTCAACCTGGCGCCTCCAGAGTTGCTTGTTCCTCCCAGTGTGTTAAAGGTAGGGCGAACCCAAAGAGCGAACAGAAGCAAGAGTCATTGTGAAGAGCCAAAGAACAAACATGCCACATCGTGTAAGAGAACCAGAGCGGGATGCCACTGCTGGCGCGGGTGGCCTGCTTTTATTCCCTTATTTGGCCCCACCCACATCCCGCTGATTGGTCCATTTTACAGAGTGCTGATGGTCCGTTTTACAGAGTGCTGATTGGTCCATTTTTACAGAGTGCTGATTGGTGCATTTACAAACCTTTAACTAGACACAGAGTGCTGATTGGTGCATTTACAATCCTTTAGCTAGATAGAAAAGTTCTCCAAGTCCCCACTGGACCCGGAAGCCCAGCCAGCTTCATCTCTTACTCACACATGGGTGCTCTTAGGGAAACAGCCATGTCTGGGTTGATTATGATGTGGGGAAAATTGGCCTTCATGGCCTTCTTTCTCTCTCTCTCTCTCTCTCTGTCTCTCTCTCTCCCTGTCTCTTTCTCTGTCTCTCTCTCCCTTTCTTTCTCTCCCTGTTTCTCTCTCTTTCTCTCTCTCTCTCCTTTTTCTCTCCTTCTCTTTATCTCTGTTTCTCTCTCACTGTTTCTGTCTCCGTCTATGTGTGTGTGTGTATCTCCTCTTTCTCTTTCTCTGTCTCTTCTCTTTCTCTCTCTATTTCTGTTGATGTCTCTTGTCTCTTTCATCTCTTACTCTGTCTCTCTGTGTCTCTCCCTTTCTCTTTGTCTCTCTCTCTACTTCTCTTTCTCTCTCTCTCTCTCTCCCTCTCCCTCTCTCTGTTTCTCTTTCTCTCTGTCTCTTTATGTCTCTGTCTGTCCCTCTCCTTTTTCTCTCCCTTTTTTTGTCTCTCTGTTTCTCTCTCAGTCTCCTTCTTTCTCTCCCTCTCTCTGTCTGTCTCTGTCTCTCTGTCTGTCTCTGTCTCTCTGCACTCTGGCATCTCCAAACCTGCCCACCTCCTCCAGCATCTTGCTCTCAGCTAACTGCTATAAAACAACTCTTAAGACTCTCCCTGGTAAATGTTTAAGAATCTATTCTCTCTTCAGAGGTACTTGCAGGATTTTCTATATACCTGTCAGAACCTGTTAGTGAGAGACACTGCTTCCTGCCCAGAGCATCACCCACCTTGACAGCTACCTTCTCCAAGGAGAAAAACACCTCGAAAAATCACTGTGTACATTTTTATGCCCAATGTGGTTGGTGCAAGGAGAATTCATCTTATTAAATGTCAGATATGCAAATTCTTCTTAAAGAATCATGCCCAGAAATTGGGCTCGGCTATTTAATGCCATCTGAATATGATCTCCCAGGAGGAGCAAGAGTGTCTTCCTGGTTATTTTGATGGGGAGAGGGAAATGAATTTGGACAAAAACTAGCAGTTGTGGGAGCCGGTGGATTCTGCAAAACAGAAAGTAGGAAATAAGGAGAGTTGGGAAGAGCCCAGGACGTGGAGTGATAGAAATTATGGGGTCTGCTTTGCAGAGGAGAAAACAGAAGAATGAATGAATGAATGAATGAATGAATGAATACGATTATGAAGTGATTTCTCTGGGAAGAATTCAGATGATGGCTAAATTATATTTGCCTGAATCCAAAATGTTAGATCTTGGACTAAAAGAGAGGAGGAGCTGGGTGTGGTGGCTTACACCTGTAATCCCAGCACTTTGGGAGGCCGAGGCAGGCAGATCACTTGAGGTCAGGAGTTCAAGACCAGCCTGGCCAACATGGCAAAACCCCATCTCTACCAAAAAAAAAAAAGAAAAAAAATTTTTAACAAGTTAGCTGAGCTTGTTCACACACACCTGTAATCCCAGCTACTCAGGAGGCTGAGGCATGAGAATTGCTTGAACCTGGGAAGTGGAAGTTGCTGTGAGCCAATACCAAACAACTTCACTCCAGCCTGGGCATCAGAGGGAGACTCCGTCTCAAAAAAAAAAAAAAAGAGAGAGAGAGAGAGAGGAGGAAGTGGGGGGGGTGAACCACCCAAGAGATCAGAGTCACGCAGGATCCAGTCACTGGAAACTTCCATGCCTAAAAACAGCTTGCGAGGGCCTTCATCATTTGCTCCCAGTTTATTTTCTCTCTCCACTCACTGCACTGCAGCCACACCTACGTTTTCTTTTCTTTTCCTTTTTCAGAGGCAGGGTCTCAATGTAGTCCAGGCTGGAGTGCAATGGCTCAGTCATAGCTCACTGCAGCCTTGAACTCCCAGGCTCAGGCCATCCTCCAACATCAGCCTCCTGAGTAGCTGGGACTACAGGTACATGTCTCCACGCCTGGCTATTTTTAAAATTATTTTGTTAAAACAGAGTCTCACTATGTCGCCCAGGCTGGTCTTGAACACCTGGCTTCAAACGATCCTCCCTCCTCAGCCTCCTAAAGTGCTGGGATTACAGGCATGAGCCACTACATCTGGCCCACAGCTGCTTTTTCTTTTCTTTTCTTTTCTTTTTTTTTTTTTTTTTTTTTTTTGACACAGAGTCTCTGTCACCCAGGCTGGAGTGCAGTGGCGCCATCTCGGCCCACTGCAAGCTCTGCCTCCAGGGTTCACGCCATTCTCCTGTTCCAGCCTCCCAAGTAGCTGGGACTACAGGCACCCACCACCACGCCTGGTTTGTGTGTGTGTGTGTGTGTGTGTGTGTGTGTGTGTGTGTATTTTTTTGTATTTTTAGTAGAGATGGGGTTTCACCATGTTAACCAGGATGATCTCGATCTCCTGACCTGGTGATTCACCCACCTCAGCCTCCCAAAATGCTGGGATTACAGGCGTGAGCCACTGCGCCCAGCCCACAGCTACTTTTTCAAAGGCTTCCAAACACAACTCGTGGTCATGCCTCTCGGTCTTTGTGTAATCCATTCTCCTGCCTGAAATACTGTCCTTGGGCTGGCTCTCTGAGCTCCTGAGCATCCTTTAAGAGTTAACCAAAATATCCCTGCCCCTGAGATGCTTCCCTGACCTGTGACTGCTCCTCCCCTCCAGGCATTCTATTTCTGCTGTGCTTTCAAAATACTGAGTACGTAGGTCTATTAATATTTAGCACTCTTTATTACACTGTTTACTTGGTTTATTTGATGTAAGCTCCTTGACAGCAGGGAGCACACATGTTTTCTCTTGGAGTATCCAGCCCCTGGCATAATGCCTAGAAAGCAGTGAATGTCAGTAAATTCTCCATAAATAAGAAGAAAAGAATAGGAAGAGAAGGGAGGATGTTTCGTTGACTTGATCTGATGAAAATTATGATACATACCTTTCATTTAATTCTGTGGAGTTGATACTCAGAGAGTCCTGGCTATATTCTTATATTTTGATATAGTAAAAGACAAAATGCTGGGAAAGAAATCCAAAGAAGAAGAGGGGTCATTTGGCTTTGAATTGCAGGGTCCCCATATCCAGGGGGAGAAATTGTGTCCTCTTTCGCAAGGTGGTGCTAGTGAGAAGTTACGTAAGAGAAGAATTGACTGATCGGCATGAAGACACCTGCATTGTTGGCACTTTTAGTACAAACAGTCCTAAGAGTCTAGGTGAAGCATCTCTGTGAATACCTTGCTCAAATGCCGAAGGCTTTCCCACCCTTCCCACAGACAGGCAAGGCAGACCATTCCCAGGAATCAGAGCAGCTTGCGCATTCCTGAGAAGTAGCCCTGGCATGCCATCGCTAACGCTCAGCTCAAAATCGGTGGTTCTTGCATGGGCTTGGTGGCTCACGCCTGTAATCCCAGCACATTGGGAGGCTGGGGCGGGCGGATCATCTGAGGTCAGGAGTTCAAGACCAATCTGGCCAACATGGCGAAACCCCATCTCTACTAAAAATACGAAAAATTAGCCAGGCATGGTGGCAGGCGCCTGTAATCCCAGCTACATGGGAGGCTGAGACAAGAAAATCACTTGAACCCGGGAGGTAGAGGCTGCTGTGAGCCGAGATCATGCCACTGCACTCCAGCCTGGATGACAGACTGAGACTCCATCTCAATAAATAAATAAATGCATTGGTGGTTCTCACTCAGAGAAGACTTTACTTCTTCCCCCAAAAGATATTTGGAGATGTCTGAAGATATCTTTGGGTGTTATAACTAGTGTGTCGGGGGGTTGCCACTAGCATCTAGCAGGTAGAGGCCAGGGATGCTGCTAAACATCCTACGGTGCATGGGATAGCCTCTCTCCCTTTCCCAAATAATTATCTGGCCCCGAATGTTAATAATACTGACACTGAGAAACCCTGCTCTAAATGATGTCATGGGAGATGTTACTCATTCTCAGAAATACCAGGACAGAAACTCTCAGCTCTAAAATACGCCACTCAGTGACTTGGGATCGGCACACCCTGAAGCATCCTTAAGCAACCTCAGCAGATTCTGGGTCAGATGATGCAACCACTCCAAATAATCACAGTGGTCATCATTTCCCACTTTCCTCATTTATTTACTCTCATGTGGAGGCCTTGCCTTATGCTCTATCGAGAAATTATTGGCATGTCTTTTTATCTGTCTTACTCTTTTTTTCGAGTTCACCTGCACTGGCACCTGCTCTCACCTCTGTATCTTCAGTCTCCATGGCTGAGATCTCCACTTTAACTAGAACCCATCCTCTCTGGACTCCTCCAAGATCTTGCTCTACCAGTTTTCAGGTCTTTTTACATCCAACTTCTTCAGAATCTTTGGCTCCTTCCCTTAGTCTATAAAAATGCATTAGACTGCATCCTTTAAAAAAAATAGCTGGGCATAGTGTTTCTCACCTGTAATCTCAACTACTCAAGAGGCCAAGGCAAGAGGATCACTTGAGCCCAGGAGGTTGAGACAAGCCTGGACAGCATAGTGAGACCCCATCTCTAAAAAAATAGTAATAAAGAGTGGAACATTTTAATGTTAATGGGATCTAGCTTATCAATTCTTTCTTACATGGACCGTACCTTTTGGTGTTGCATCTAAAATGTCTAGAGTTGTCTAGATATTATCCTGTGTTATCGTCTAAGAGCTTTACAGTTTTATGTTTTACATTTAGGTCTGTGACTCTTTTTGAGTTATTTTTGTGACGGGTGTAAGGTCTGTGTCTAGATTCATTTTCTGTGTAACAAAGAATGTTTCAACATTCCTTGTTTAAAAGACTGTCTTTCTCCATTGTATTGCCTTAGCTCTTTTGTCAAAGAGAATGTCTAGGGCCAGGCACAGTGGCTCACGCCTGTAATCCTAGCACTTTGGGAGACTGAGGCGGGCGGATCACCTGAGGTCAGGAGTTTGAGACCAGCCTGACCAACATGGAGAAACCCCATCTCTACTAAAACTACAAAAACTTAGCTGGGCATGGTGGCGTGTGCCTGTAATCCCAGCTACTTGGGAGGCTGAGGCAGGAGACTAGCTCAAACTCAGGAGGTGGAGGTTGCAGTGAGCCGAGATTGTGCCATTGCACTCCAGCCTGGGCAACAAGAGCAAAACTCTGTCTCAAAAAATAAAAGAGAGAGAAAATGTTTACTGTCAAGAGGATAAAAAGACTCTCCACAGATTGGAAGAAAATATATGCAAAAGACATTTCAGATAAAAGACTATTATCTAAAATACACAAAGAGTTGTTAACCTCAGCAACAAGAAACACAAACAGGATTTTTTTTTTTTTTTTTTTTTTTTTTTTTTGAGACGGAGTCTCACTCTGTCACCCAGGCTGGAGTGCAGTGGCCGGATCTCAGCTCACTGCAAGCTCCGCCTCCCAGGTTTACGCCATTCTGCTGCCTCAGCCTCCAGAGTAGCTGGGACTACAGGCGCCCGCCACCTCGCCTGGCTAGTTTTTTGTATTTTTTAGTAGAGATGGGGTTTCACCGTGTTCGCCAGGATGGTCTGGATCTCCTGACCTCGTGATCCGCCCGTCTCGGCCTCCCAAAGTGCTGGGATTACAGGCTTGAGCCACCGCGCCCAGCGACAAACAGGATTTTTAAATGGGCCAAAGAACCAGGCATGGTGGCACGCTCCTATAGTCTCAGCTACTCAGGAAGCTGAGCAGGAGGATCACTTGAGGCTAAGTGTTTGAGACCAGCCTGAAAAGCATAGCAAGAATCTATCTCTAAAAATAAAAATAAAATAAAGTAAAATATAAATAAATGTTTAAAAAATATTTTTAAAATGGGCCAAAGACCTTAACAGACACTTCACCAAAGAAGATATGTAAATGGAAAATAAACATATGAAAAGACGCTCCACATCATATACGATCAGGGAAATGCAAATTAAAACAATAATGAGCTACTACAACACACCTATTAGAATGGCCAAAATCTAGAACACTGACAACACCAAATGCTGGCGAAGATGTGGAGCAACAGGAACTCTCCTGCATTGCTGGGAATGCAAAATGACAAACAGTTCAGAAGATAGGTTGGCAGTTTCTCACAAAATTAAACATGCTCTTATTATACATCCAGCAAGCGTGCTTCTTGGTCTTTACCTGAAGGAGTTGAAAACTTACATCCACACCAAAACCTGTAGACAAATGTTTACAGCATCTTTATTCATAACTCCAACCAAGATGTCCTTTGGTGGGTGAATGGATGAACTGTGGTATATCCAGAAAATGGAATCTTATTTGGTTCCAGAAAAAAAAGAGCCACCAAGCCATGAAAAGACATGGAGGAACCCTAGAAGCATATTACTGAGTGAAAGAAGCCAATATGAAAGACTACATACTATGTGATTCCAACTCTATGACATTCTGGAAAAGGCAAAACTATGGAGACAATAAAAAGACCAGTTGGTTGCTAGGATTATGTTGGAGGGGAAGGAGGAGTGGGTGGGGCACAGAGGATTTTTAGGGCAGTGAAATTGCTCCATATGACACTATAATGGTGGATATATTTCACTATGAATGTATGCAATCCCACTGAATGTACAACACCAAGAGTGGACCCTAATATAAACTACGGACCCTGCGTGACAATGACATGTCAATGTAGGTTTGTTGATTGTAGCAAATGTACCACTATGAGAGAGGATGTTGATGATGGGGAAGGCTATGCATATAGCCATGGGGCAGGTAGTTGGCATATGGAAAATCTCTGGACCTTCTCTCAATTTTGCTGTGAATCTAAAACTGCTCTGAAAAATAAAAGCTATTTTTTAAAAAGCTTATCCATGTTGAACTGCTGAAATATAAAATATTTTTTTAAAGACTAGGGAAAGTTTTCTTAATACAGTCTCTCTCAAATTATAACCATACATTCTTCCATCCTTTTGACACCTAATTTATTTCATTTATCTTAACATAATCTCATTGTTTAAAATTTCAAAAAATTTGCAGAAAGCTCAGATCTGCCCATAATTACCCCTTACAGCAACCAGCAACACAGTAACCACTACCAATCAGTCTGAATTTCCTTCTAGACCTTTTTCTGTATATTTATTCACCTATATAATGGAGATGTGTGCATGTGTGTGTGTGGTTTATTCACCCATAAATGGCATTCTCTGTGTATCGTTCGAAATTTTTTTTTCACAAGTTGACTGTTGTTATCTCAGGACTATCCCAGCCCTTTTTTTGCTCTTCCCTGAATTGCAAGGGCTGGAAGTCTGGAAGGAGTACTGACCAGGCTCCCTCGCCAGCATGCTTCTGATTTTACTTCCTTTAATGCAAGAACTTTGCTTGAGATTTGGAAGGAGGAAGAGAAGAACAGGCCATTACTGCTGTAGGAACAGGGGCAGGTTAGCAGGCTTCTGTAGATGGCAGCTGTGGCTTGGGGGCACCCTCCTGTGAATCACCCAGTTGGGTGCTGAAGGTGGCTAGGATCATCTCTGGCAATTTCCTGTGATTCCAAGTGCTAATACTGCCTTTCCTGACTCTTGCTTCTCCAGTCTTTTCAAGAAACAGTTTTGTGAGCCCCCTTATCCCCTGAATTAAAATTTTTCCAGTTTGAATAACCAGAATGATTTCTATTTTCCTGACTGAACCCTGAATGCTAGAGTACTTTTTTCCAGAAATGGTTTCAGAAAGGAGACCCACAGAGAATGGGGATCTAGGATCAGGTGTTTGATCTGAGTAGATTTGCAGGCTGCAATGGCCTTCCTACTGTGGAAAACAGAATGTCCAAGTCCATGGCTTTGAGATGGAGTCTCACTCTGTCACCCAGGCTGGAGTGCAGTGGCACGATCTCAGCTCACTGCAACCTCTGCCTCCTGGGTTCAAGCAATTCTCCTGCCTCAGTCTCCTGAGTAGCTGGGATTACAGGCGCCTGCCACCAAGTCCAGCCAATTTTTGTATTTTTAGTAGAGACGGGGTTTCACCATGTTGGTCAGGTTGGTCTCGAACCCCTGACCTCGTGATCCACCCATCTCAGCCTCCCAAAGTGCTGGAATTACAGGCGTGAGCCATGGCACCTGGCGAAGCACTTTTTACATTATTACCTGAAGTTGCTTGAAATTAAGAACAAATTAAGGCCGGGCCCGGTGGCTCATGCCTATAATCCCGGCAATTTGGGAAGCTGAGGAGGGCGAATCACTTGAGGTCAGGAGTTCGAAACCAGCCTGGCCATCATGGTGAAACTCCATCTCTACTAACATACAAAAATTAGCCAGGTATGATGGCAGGCGCCCGTAGTCCCAGCTTCTTGGGAGGCCAAGGCAGGAGAATCACTTGAACCTGGGAGGCAGAGGTTACAGTGAGCCAAGATCATACCGCTGCATTCCAGCCTGGGCAACAGAACAAGGCTCTGTCTCAAGGAAAAAAAAAAAAAAAAGCAAATTAAAGGACTTTGAGAGACCAAGTGGCTGCTGCAATATAATGTTATGATAGACTAAAAGCATGGTGTAGGGGTTGGTTGCTTTGATCACCCTGCAGAATAAAAGAAAGGAGGCCGGGCTCAGTGGCTCATACCTGTAATCCCAGCACTTTGGGAGGCAGAGGCAGATGGATCACAAGGTCAGGAGTTCCAGACTAGCCTGGCCAAGATGATGAAACCCCGTCTCTACTAAAAATACAAAAATTAGCTGGACGGGGTGGCACGCGCCTGTAATACCACCTACCCGGGAGGCTGAGGCAGGAGAATCACTTGAACCCAGGAGGCGGAGGTTGCAGTGAGCCAAGATCGTGCCACTGCACTCTAGCCTGGGTGACAGAGCAAGACTCTGTCTCAAAAAAAGACAAAAAAAAAAAAAAGGAAACACTGAGGTCAGCACTTGACATTGTCAGCTGACTTCCTGGACAGAGGACCAGAGAGCATCTATGACTGCCCTAAAGGAGCCTCTGGTCTCCTGTGGCTGTCAGACTAGCACATGTAAAAACCAGATCCAAGGTTTGATCCTAGGGGTTGCAAAATTACAACCTAAGGTGAATTCACTGCTTCTGTAGGTCTTTTTATGCTAGAGTTAGGGACTGATTTAGAAAGTATGGCATCCTAGTGATTACAGTGAGTTAGAATAGGAGGAACCTCACTTTCCTGGTCTGAAGAGAAGCTCCCTCTTGCTCGAAGACTCTTGTAGTGTCCTCATCTGACATAGTTTTTATTTTTATTTTATTTTATTTTATTTGTTGAGATGGAGTCCTGCTCTATCGCCCAGACTGGAGTGCAGTGTTACGATCTCAGCTCACTGCAACCTCCGCCTCCTAGGGTCAAGCGATTCTCCTGCCTCAGCTCCGCGAGTAGCTGGGATTACAGGCGCCCGCCACCACGCCGGCTAATTTTTGTATTTTTAGTAGACATGAGTTTTGGTCATGTTGACTAGGCTGGTCTCAAACTCCTGACCTCAAGTGATCAGCCCACCTCGGCCTCCCAAAGTGCTAGGATTACAGGCGTGAGCCACCACACCCAGACCTGACATAGTTTTTACACAAGGAGATGCCACACTAGCCTTGAGACCCACCCTTCCACCTCTCAAGACCTCCAGACTAACTAAAGTCAGATCCCAGCCAACTTTGGAGGTCAAGTACAGACACTAACCGTGGAGAAGACAGAAGGCACAAGGAAAGAATGCACAAGATTTTTGACGATACAGGCATACTTCGTTTTATTGCATTTTATTGTGCTTCACAGATATTTTCTTTTCCAATAAACTGCAGGTTTGTGGCAACCCTGCATTGAGCAAGTCTACCGAGCCGTTTTTCCAAACAGCAAGTGTTCACTCTGTGTCTCTGTGTCCCATTTTGGTAATTCTCACAGTCTTTCACTTTTTTTTAAATTATAATTACATCTGTTATGGTGGTCTAGGATCAGCAATTTTTAATGTTACTATTCTCATTGTTTTGAGAGGCCAGGAATCATGACCATATAAGACGGCGAACTTAATAATTGTGTGTGCTCTGACTGCTCCACTGACCAGTACCTCCCCAACCTCTCTCCCTCTCCTGGCCTCCCTATTCCCTGAGACACAACAATATTGAAATTATGCCCTGGTGGCGGGTGCCTGTACTCCCAGCTACTCCGGAGGCTGAGTGAGGCAGGAGAATGGCGTGAACCCGGGAGGCGGAGGTTTCAGTAAGCCAAGATGGCGCCGCTGCACTCCAGCCTGGGCGACAGAGCGAGACTCCGTCTCAAAAAAAAAACAGAAAAAAGAAAAAAGAAATTATGCTCATTAATAACCCTACAATAGCTTCTGTGTGTGCAAGTAAAAGGAAGAGTTGTATGTCCTTCACTTGAAACCAAAAACTAGAAATGATTAAGCTTAGTGAGGAAGGTATGTCCGGCTCTTAGTGAACCCATCACATGAATAGTGAACACTATACCCAATAGGTAGTTTCCAACCCTCTCCCTACCCATCCTTCCACCTTTGTAGCCTCCAATGTACATTTTTCCCCTCTGCGCGTCCATGGATACCCGTTGTTCAGCCCCCGCTTATAAGTGACAGACAGTATTTGACTTTCTGTTTCTGACTGATGTTACTTAGGATAATGGCCTCCAGTTCCATCCATGTTCCACAAAAGACATGATTTTATTCTTTTCTATGACTGAGTAGTATTCCATAGTGTCTGCATACCACATTCTCTTTATCCAATCCTCCGTTGATGGACACGTATGTTGATTCCATATCTTTGCTGTTGTGAACAGTACTGCAATAAACATATGAGGGTAGGTGTCTTTTTATACAATAATTTCTTTTCCTTTGGATAGATACCCAGAAGTGGGATTGCTGGATCAAATAGTAGTTCCATTTTTACTTTGCTGAGAAATTACCATGCTGCCTTCCATAGTAGTCATTCTAATTTACATTCCCACCAACAGTGTGTAAGTGTTCCCCCTCCTCCACATCCTCGCCAACATCTGTTGTTTTTAGCCTTTTTTTTTTTTTTTTTTCTTTTTTAAGGAAATAAGGTCTCCCTCTATCACCCAGGCTGGAGTGCAATGGTGCCATTAAAACTCACTGCAGCCTTGAACTCCTGGGCTCAAGCAATCCTGCTTTGGCCTCTCCAGTACACCATCACTTCCAGCTAATTTTTTTATTTTTGTACAGACAGGGTCTCGCTATGTTGGTCAGGCTGGTCTCAAACTCCTGGCCTCAAGAGCAATCCTGCTGCTTCGGCCTCCCAAAATGCTGGGATTACAGGCAGGAGTCACTGTTCCTGGCTTGTTTTTAGACTTTTTAACAATAACCATTATGACTAGTGTAGGATGATATCTCACTATGTTTTTAATTTTCATTTCTCTGATGATTAGTTATCCTGAGCATTTTTTCATATATTTATTGGCCACTTGTATGTCATTTGGAAAAATGTCTGTTCATGTCCTTTGCCCACTTTTTAATGGAGTTATTTACTTTTTTCTTGTTGAGCAGAATTTCTTGTAGATTCTTTCTCAGATGCATAGTTTGCAAATATTTTCTCCCATTCTATAGGTCGTCTATTTACTCCGTTGTTTCTTTTGCAGAAGCTCTTTAGGTTAAGTTTCATTTGTCTATTTTTGTTTTTGTTGCATTTGCTTTTGAAGACTTGATCATAAACTCTTTGCCCAGGCCAGTGTTCAGGAGAGTCTTTCTTAAGTTTTCTTCTAGGATTTTAATAGTTTCAGGTTTTACATTTAGGTCACGGGTGTCCAATCTTTTGGTTTCCCTGGGTCACATTGGAAGAAGAATTGTCTTGGGCCACACATAAAATACACTCACATTAATGATAGCTGATGAGCTAAAAAAAAATTTAAAAATTTTTTTAAAAATCTAAAAAAAATACTCATAATGTTTTAAGAAAGTTTACACATTTGTGCTGGGCCATATTTAAAGCATGCTGGGCCACATGAAGCCCACAGGCTAGGGGTTAAACAAACTTGATTGAGGTCTTTAGCCTATCTTAAGTGAATTTTTATATACATTAAGAGGTAGAGGCCCAGTTTCATTCTTCCGCATGTGGCTGTCCAATTTCCTGGAACCATTTATTCAATAGGGTGTCATTTCCGTAGCGTATATTTTTGTTGACTTTGTTGAAGATCAGTTGGCTACAGAGAGATGCCTTTATTTCTGGGTTCTCTATTCTATTCCATTGTTCTATATGTCTACTTTTATTCCAGTACCAGGCTGTTTTTGTTAATTTGAAGTTAGGTAATGTGATGCCTTGACTCTAATTTTAAAAAGAAGTTCTACTCTGAGTAAAAACAGCATCACATGCTACAGAGAAATCTTTCATGAAAGGAAGAGTCCATCAATGTGGCAAACTTTATTGTTGTTTTATTTTAAGAAACTACTACAGTCACCCAAACTTTCAACAACCACCACCCTGATCAGTCAGAAGCCATCAGCGTCCTGGTAAGACCCTCCACCAGCAAAAAGATTACAGCTTACTGAAGTCTCGGATATCACTGGCATATTTTTAGCAATAAAGTATTTTTAATTAAAGTGTGTACCATTTTTTAGACATAATACTATTGCACATTTAACAGACTACAATATAGTGTAAGCATAGCTTTTATATGCACTAAGAAACCAACAAATTCATGTGATTCACTTTATTGTGATATTTGCTTGTTAATTACAGTGGTTGGGAAACTCATCTGCAGTATCTCTCAGGTATGCGTATATGTATCAGTGGAAACCTGCAGTATATGTGTGGCAATAGGTTCTAACAGTGTTTGTGGCTGTTCGTCAAATTAATTTCTCTTTTGGCTTATTTACAATTAGACTACATTTCCTAGCTACCCTGAAATTAGATATGTTCATGTGACTGATTTGGGCCAATGAAATACAGTCAGAAATGATGAGTGCCACTTCTAGGACTGGCCCCTAACAATTTCCTTCAAGGAATTCTTCCATTCTTCTCCATCTGCTGGCCAGAGGCAGATGCCCAGGGAGACCTTAGAAAATGTGACTGGAAGATGACAGCCTAAGGCCCTGAGTGACTGCAAGGAATGGATCTACCCTCTCCTTTACTGCAGACTGTATTTTATGAGTAAAAAATAAACTTCCATTGTTAAGCCCTTGAGATTTTGATGTTTACCTATAATAGAAGTTAGCATGTCCTTAACTAGGAACTATATTCATTTAATTAGTTTATTTATTTTTTTGAAATGGAGTCTCACTCTATCACCCAGGCTAGAGTGCAGTGGCGTGATCTTGGCTTACTGTAACCTCTGCCTCCCAGGTTCAAGCAATTCTCCTGCCTCAGCCTCCAGAGTAGCTGGGAGGCGTGTGCCACCATGCCCGGCTAGTTTTTGTATTTTTAATAGAGACAGCATTTTGCCATGTTGGCCAGTCTGGTCTTGAACTACTGATCCACCTGCCTCCCAAAGTTCTGCGACTACAGGCTTGAGCCACTGTGCCCAGCTAATATATTCATTTCCAAATGTATCTTGGATATCTTTTCTATGGGGTACCTCATTCCTCTTAATTGCAACATAGTGTTCCACAATATAGACATACCATCATTTACATTACTATTTTCCTTTTTCCAACTTTTTGCTATTAAAATGTTGCAAATAACACCTCTGTCCAGACCTCTACATCTAAAGCAGATACAAAGAAATGGAATCACTTGGACAAGCAGTAGGTTCACGCTCAATTGTTGCTGATACTGCCAATTTGCCTTCCAAAATGTCTGTATGATTTATTCTACCACCAGCTGTGTATAGGAGTACCTGTTTCCCTGGCCTTCTGCCAATTTCAATAATGAGAATAATGATATTCTGAAAAACATTAAGCAAATGTGTTTTTCCCTAAATTTCTTCCTTAAACCGTATTTCCTTGCAAACTTCCATCCCTAAGGCTGATACATGGGGCTTAATATCCTAGGAAAGGGAGAGCAGGTCTGATGGAAGAAAGATCCATCAGTTCTGAATCTCACACCTGACTTTTCTGAATCAGAAGCAAATTTCTGAAGCCCGTCTTTGTCAAGACAGTTTTTTCACATTCTATTGATATATTAAGAGCCAAGCCTAGAGAGTTACATTATCAGTTTGCCTTTGCTGCATAATAAACTACCCCAAAACATAATGGCTTTGAACAACCATTGATTTGCTCTTGATTCTATGCACTGGTGATTGGGATGGGCCACGGCTAGGAAGACTTGCTTCTGTTCCATGTTGTACCAGTGGGGCTCACTCATGTATTGAGGTTTCCACTGGGAAAGCCAGGATGGCAGAGGCCCTCTCCATGTGCTGACATCCTCCAAGAGACTAGGCTGTGCTCTTCACATAGTGACAAAGAGTTCTTAGAAGCAAAGAAGGGCAAGTCTCAAGGTTCAGGCACTTTTGAAGCCTATGCTTGTATCCTTTGTCTGTAGCCCCATTGGCCAAAGTCACATGGCTCAGCCTAGATTTAAGGGTTAGGCAGACAGACCCTCATCTATGACAAGAGGAGCAGCAAAGATGCATACAAAAATTGTCATACCCACCGGGAATGTCATTTCACATGCCTCTACCCTAGACCTCCATACCTCCGATCTTTCAGTCCTTCTATTTCAGTCTACTGGCAAACCAACCAGGCTATTCACCATTCCCGCGAGCTCTTGTGAATTCTCACCTTGGGCTACTTTTCTTTCTACATAAAGTGGATGATCAGGTGATACTCAAAACTCGACCCATTGGAAAGATTTTTCTCTCAACACCTTTTTCATTTTTTCTACCACCAGCTGTGTATAGGAGTACCTGTTTTTTCTTTTTTTTTAGACGGAGTCTTTCTCTGTCACCCAGGCTGTGATCTTGGCTCACTGCAACCTCCGCCTCCCAGGTTCAGGTGGTTCTCATGCCTCAACCTATTGTGGCAATAGGTTCTAACAGTGGCAAAAGTTTTTTGCCACAAACAAAAATTGACACAGGGTCTTTCTTGACACAGGGTCTCACTCTGTTGCCCATACTGGAGCACAGTGGTGCAATCATAGCTCACTGAAGCCTTGAACTCCAGGAGTCAAGTGATCCTCCAGCCTCAGCCTCCCAAAGTACTGGGATTACTCAGCACTGTCTTTTAAAGTTCCCCCTGAGTCTAACTGTAATGCATCTGCTATTCATTTTATACTTGCACCCACAGAGCCATTTAAGCTAATCTATCCATAAACTGAGTTCAGGCTTTTTCTCCTCTTTCAGCATGTCTTCCCTTGCCCTCTATGGCCAAATGTGTGAGTTGGAGGGGCAGATGCTGGTACAGCTCTAAAGAAAAGGGGAGTCTGGGCTAGCTTCTCATGCATCTTACTGTACTGCTCAGGCTCAGCCACTGACATTGCATTTCCGTCTTCATATGGACGGCTGCTGGGACTCCCTAACTCTATGATTGGTGGATTCAAGAGAACCCAGCTCAGGCTGGGCATGATGGCTCACAGCTGTAATCTTAGCACTTTGGGAGGCCGAGCAGGGCGGATCACTTGAGGTCAGGAGTTTAAGACCAGCCTCGCCAACATGGTGAAATCCCTTCTCTACTAAAAATATAAAACTTAGCTGAGCATGGTGGTGGGCATCTGTAATCCCAGCTACTCAGGAGGCTGAGGCATAAGAACCACCTGAACCTGGGAGGCGGAGGTTGCAGTGAGCCAAGATCACAGCCTGGGTGACAGAGAAAGACTCCGTCTCAAAAAAAAAAAGAAAAAAGAAAAAGAAGGAGAACCTAGCTTATAATGAGCAGATTCGGGTTCATGGCCATGTGATGCTCCATGGTACAGCGCTGCCTTGACTGGGGCCCGTAGCACACCAGGAGTTATTCTAGAAAGACAAAAGTACTCTTCCTCTGGAGCTTGCCATAAGCTCCACATGACATAACTTTCCACCACGGACTTTTCCAGGGTCTTCCATATTGAATGGGCTAAGTGGCAGGACTGCCTGTAGTGCAGCCTGGACTCACTGCAGAGCCCTTTTTCCTGCAGGATTCACTCAAAGCTGCCAGCCTTTCAGGTAACTCAGTATGTGAACTGGAGTGGTGTGCCCAGGTGTGGAATAGGAAGACGGCTTCAGGGCTAGTACTTTCTTCTTGTGAGATGAAAGATGCAGCAATTTGTCTTTTAATCTGGACACCCAAAATCTTTACCTAAGTGGCAGTTCCATGAATATTCATAAAGATGATCTCCTGCCCTATGGAGCACCTGTGTCCTGCCAAGGCCTCCTGCTGTTAGCATCTCTTGCTGGTCCTATCCAATCAGCAGATGTCCTCAGTGTAACAGATCCATTTTGTGTTCTACCAGGTAATCCAGATCTCTTTTTTTTTTTTTTTTTTTTTTTGAGATGGAGTCTTGCTGTATTGCTCAGGCTGGAGTGCAGTGGTGCGATCTCAGCTCACTGCAACCTCTGCCTCTTGGGTTCAAGCAATTCTCCTGCCTCAGCCTCCCAAGTAGCTGGGATTACAGGTGCACACCACGACACGCAGCTAATTTTTGTATTTTAGTAGAGATGGGGTTTCACCATGTTGGCCAGGCTGGTCTCAAACTCCTGACCTCAGGTGATCTGCCCACCTTGGCCTCCCAAAGTGTTGGGATCACAGGCGTGAGTCACCACGCCTGGCTTAATCCAGATCTCTTCTGATTATATCATGAGTTATCTAAAGAGAGTATTTAAAGTATCAGTTAGGATTTAGTTTACCAAATGGGACTAATTTTAGTTTATTCCATACCAGGCCCCTGCAGTTATCAGATAAAAGGGAAGTTCCCCTAGGATAAAAAGAGCATTATAGAAAATAATGGAGCTAAATTTTTTTTCCTAGATGTCACCACACTTGATATTAGTGAACTCAAATTTCGTCAGTCTCTGGAGGAAAAATGGGATCTCTTTTTGTTTTGTTTGCATTTCCTGACTGTAAGTTTGATGTTGTTTTGACATAATTATTGGCCTTTTATACTTCCTTTTCTGTGAACTACATACACTTATCCTTACCATTTTTAATGGGTTATATTTCTTTTTCTTACTAATTTGGTAATGTTAGTGTTAAGTATATTAATCAATATAGTTATTAGAATAATTAGAATAATGTATAAATATATATTAACGAATATATCAATTGTGCCTTTTATACTGATATATAATTCATTACAATGTATCTAAAATAGCGAATGTTATGTATATATCACTAATATATAATGCATGGGTTATGTAACAATTATGTATAATATGATTATATCAATTATAATATTGACATAAATAGAAATTGATAATTTATAAATATATCTGGATTAATATAAGTAATATCACATTAATATAATTTATGTTAACTAATATGATCATATTGATCTATTATTAATATAATAATATAATGAATATTAATTGATTCTTGTTATATATGTTGCTAAACTCCTTTCAATAGGAGTCAATATTCATCAACTTTGTTTATCTAACTTCTCAATGTTTGATTAAACCCTTTATGATCTGGCTTTTGATCCACTACCCTCCTGAAATTTCTCTAACGAAAGTCCTAAATGATCTTCAAAAGTTAAAGTTAGGCCAGGGACGGTGGCTCATGCCTGTAATCCCAGCACTTTGGGATTACACCTAAGGTCAGGAGTTCTAGACTAGCCTGGCCAACATGGTGAAATCCTGTCTTTCCTGAAAATACAAAAATTAGCCAGACGTGGTGGTACATGCCTGTAGTCCCAGCTACTTGGGAGGCCGAGGCACGAACCCAGTAGGCAGAGCGTGAGCCGAGATCGCACCATTGCACTCCAGCCTGGGCAATAGAGGGAGACCCTGTCTCAAAAAAAAAAAAGAAAAAGTTAAAGCCAACCAATGATTCGGTTTAAATCTTCATCTGATTTATGAGTAGCATTTGGCACTTCTTGAAACTCTCCTCTTTCTCAGCTTCCAGCATGTGCTCCCCTGCTTTTCTTCCTACATCTCTGACAATTAGTCATCAGTCTCTTCTTAGGGCTCTGCTACCTTTGGCCGCCCCTTAAATGTTTTTAACTTCCAGGCTCTGCCTTTGTTTCTGTCTTCTGCTGTTGTTCACATTGTTCCTTGGGGAGATCGTCTAATCCCAGGTTTCAGCAACCACTTCTACATTGTTGCAAACCGAATCTATTTTTGTATCCAAGACATGCTCCCTAGCTATAGTTTTCTATCTGTTACTTTCTGGACAGCTACACTTTAACTTCACAAGGGCATCTCTAGCACAATATGTCCAAAATGGAAATCTTACCCCTTCACAACCAATCTCCTTGAATTGCCTACTTCTACTGGCTTCAGTTCTCACCTCCTATTCATTCTTCAGCCCACTCCAATCTGGCATCTGCCCCCACCACTCCTAAAAATATGCTTTTGGTAGAGTTACTAATGATTTTCTTGTAACCAAATCCAATGTACACTTTGATTATTTTTCTTATTGCTTCTTTTTTTTACTTAGAGGTCTCGTTGTTGCCCAGGCTGGAGTGCAATGGTGCCATTAGCTCACCACAGCCTCCAACTTTGGGACTCAAGAGATCCTCTTGCCCTCACCTCCCAAGTAGCACCACCATGCCTGGCTAGTTTTTGTAGGTATAGGGTCTTGCTCTGTTACCCAGTCTGGAGTGCAGTGGCGTGATCACAGCTCACTGCAGCCCTGAACTCCTGGGCTCAAGCGATCTTCCTGCCTCAGCATCCCGAGGGGTTAAGACTACAGGTGCACGCCCCCATGCCTGGCCCTGGCCTCCTCTACTCTGCCCTGCAAAACTCATGTTCTACTCACCCTGACTTCTTGCTATGTCCCAAAATACACCTTGCCCTTTTGTGTCTCTGTGTCTTCAGGCTGTTTTCTCTGCTTTCAACAATTTTCCCTCACTTGTCTGTTTAGCAAGTACTTTCTCATCCTTCAAAACTCATCTCAAATATAATTTCCTATTTGAATTATTTTCTTTTTTCCTGAGGAGAGAGAGATGCTTCCTTTCTCAGTTCCTACTGCTTTCGAATGATTCCTTTATTTACCACATGTCACATTGCATTGTAATTATCAATTTCCCTGGTGAAGGTGGTATGAAATTGATAGCCACGATTTGGATGTGTAGGAAAGGTAGCTTTCTTTATTTTCTGTAGTAAAACTCAACTAACCGTTGACCCACGTAGCTGTACATAACAAAACACATATTCTGGCTCCCTAGGAATCCCTTCTGGAGTGAAACAGTCCCTTTTGAGTAAATATGCAGGCAATTTTAAGATCCTGTCCGTTTTCCTTTCGGCTGATTTCTCTCTGCATATAATCTAAGTTTCTGGGTGACTTTGGTAACATCTTGACATTAAAGGATGAAATGTCTGGACCATGAGTCTTTCTCCAATTCTTTCTGGCCTCTGAAGAGGAAAGGACATGCCACCTGGTTTTAGGTATTGAGGGCTGCCATCACCTGCTGATATCCAAGGCCCGTGACATGGCCTCTGGTGAAATCATTGGGTCCACTTGTTCTTCACCTTCATCCAGGCTGCTCCCTTCCCCTCCTTATACCCTTCCTCTGAGCATTTACGCCTCCAGTTTCTCCCCGGGCTCAGAAACTCTGACCTGTTTTTTCGCATCATTGCATGGGGTGCAGGACTCTACGGCGCTGCCGTCAGGTCCATCTACCTGGACAATGCCTTGAACCACGGTTCATCTACTGCTCTGACACCCCATGCCCAATGTGGGTCTCTCCTACAGGCTTGCCAGCCCCCTGGGATGCAAAGCCCAGGTGTGTTTCTCTGGAGGCTGGGAGGGTGCTTCTTGGGCACCTAACTTACTCCCAACTTGTTTAATCCAACAAGTTCATTCCATTCATCTCCGGAAGAACTGCTATTTTTTACCCACATTACAGAGCTGATTTTTTTGTTGTTGTTGTTTTTTGAGACAAAGTCTCGCTCTGTCGCCCAGGCTGGAGTGCAGTGACACGATCTCGACTCACTGCAAGCTCCACCTCCCGGGTTCAGGCCATTCTCCTACCTCAGCCTCCCGAGTAGCTGTGACTACAGGCACCTGCCACCACACCTGGCTAATTTTTTGTATTTTTAGTAGAGACGGGGTTTCACTGTGTTAGCCAGGATGGTCTCGATCTCCTGACCTCGTGATTCGCCCGTCTCGGCCTCCCAAAGTGCTGGGATTACAGGCGTGAGCCACCGCGCCCGGCCCAGAGCTGATTTTTAGTAAAATCTGTGTTCCCATCTTCTAGGCTCTGAGTCTGATTTTCTAAGGCATGCGTATTATCTCTCAATCAAAAATCAAAAGTGTTCAGCTTTCAGACTGATACGGTAGCTGAGGAGTTCAAAAATCATATTTTGAGGCTGGGCAAAGTGGGTCACGCTTGTAATCCCTGCACTTTGAGGGGATCGTTTGAGGCCAGGAATTCAAGACCAGCCTGGACAACATAGTGAGATCTCATCTCCACAAAATATAAATCTATATTTAGCCAGGTGTGATGGTGCATGCTCCTGGTCCTAGCTACTCAGGAGGTGGAAGTGGGAGGATTGCTTGAATCCAGGAGTTTGAAGCTGAAGTAAGCTCTGATCACATCACTGTATTCCAACCTGGTTGACAGAGTGAGACCCTGTCTCTAAAAACAAAATCATATTTTTAAGCTCAAAGCTAAATAATGATTGCTTTTTGCTAGGTTGTATCCACCCTTCCCCTGGGGACAATGCATCATAGGAAGGCATTGCTGCTTTTTTTACTGGTGGTGGGGGGGATGGTAAAGTAAAAGAATAGAAAATGCAATTTAACAGCAAAACCTTTCCCAAGCCTGCAATCCCAGCACTTTGGGAGGCCGAGATGGGCGGATCACAAGGTCAGGAGATCGAGACCATCCTGGCGAACACGGTGAAACCCCGTCTCTACTAAAAAAATACAAAAAACTAACCGGGCGAGGTGGCGGGCGCCTGTAGTCCCAGCTACTCGGGAGGCTGAGGCAGGAGAATGGCGGGAACCCGGGAGGCGGAGCTTGCAGTGAGCTGAGATCCGGCCGCTGCACTCCAGACTGGGCGACAGAGCAAGACTCCGTCTCAAAAGAAAAAAAAACCTTTCCCTACAGCACTGCTTGTATTCCCCACAAAATCCTAAGCTCTCTGATGGCAGTGACACACAGAGCTGGAATGCATGTGGCAGCCAGAAAATAACAGATCCCTGGGATAAGAGATAGCAAAAGTCAGGGTATCAAAGCGGTGATAAGGCCCTGGCTTATAAGGAGTTGTGGTAAACCCATATATCGTTCTCCAAAGCTTTCTCCTTTGTTCTCCACTATCCAGACTGGAAATGTTAAAGTCATACTTAATTTTCCAGTTTCCTCCGCCACTAGAGTCAGTGGCAAGATTTTGTCAATTAGACATGAAGTGACAACTTCATTTGAAGTGTCTGGGTGCGTTTTTGCTTTCTGGATAAAAGAGACAGACACAGCTAATAACTAGTCTCCTTTCTTCTTGCCTTCACCAACTGGCTAAATCCTCACATTGTCTTCTGGCCTGTAGAAAAAGGATAGTTATGGTGGAAAAGGCCAAGTGGAAGCCCTTTGAGTTCTCCCTCCTTACTGAGAGAGTAAACAAAAAGCAACGACACATTCCTGAAGAATTGTAGTAATTGGTGTCTTCTTCAAAGTTTTGAACAATAAAGACATGGTTATACCTATAATATCCCCCATTATACTCAGTTGTAGAGTCTTTATAGAAGAGAAATTGGTCTTGGAAAAAGAGAGTGGATTAACCAAGCCTAATTAATAACTGACTTTAACTGCAGCTGCTTTTCTGGATGTGATTTCTTGATGGTAGCAAGGCAGCACAGGCACGGGTACGTGGTGTGTGCTGCTATTAATCTAGAAAATGCTTCCCCTTCTCCAATCAATAAACAGAGAAAACCGGAAACAGTGTGTTTTTGCCTGGAAGGGACAGCAGGACAACTTCACAATCAGTCTCCTTTGCTCCCTTGCCTTATTCAAGGGAATTTTTTGAAAACTTTATATTCTTACCAACTGTACATCCTGCTTGTTCACTATTTTGATGACATGTATATGGATGGACTGGAATCAGGAAGTTCCTTGAATGCCCAACCAAGATATATGCCTGCTAAAGTATGGGAAGAAAACTCATGAAAATATGGAACTCTTACCCTTACAAAAGAAGCACAAGGCCAGGTGTGGTGGCTCATAGCTGAAGTCCCAGTGCTTTGGGAGGCCAAGGCAGGAGGATTGCTTGAGGCCAGACGTTTGAGATCAGCCTGGGCAATATAGCAAGACCTTATCTCTACAAACAAATTAAAAATCATCTGGGTGTGGTAACACACCTGTAGTCCTAGCTACTGGGGAGGCTGAAGGGGGAGGATTACTTGAGCCCAGTAGTTTGAGGCTGCAGTGAGCTGTGATCACACTGCTGCACTCCATTCTAGGCAACAGAGTGAGACCCTGTCTCCAAAAAATTTAAATTTAAATTTAAAAAAGAAAAAAGCACAATACTTGATGGAATGTTGTGGATTTTGGAAACGATCTATATTACATTTTAGGTCTCTTTCTGCAGCACATATACTAAGTAAACTAAAATATTTTCTGTTGCCACGTTTGAGTAGGGCCCAGAGCAAGAGAAGTCTGTATGGAGGCTGAAGCTAACCTTGATTGGAGAATAGGATTTTAAAGCAAAGCTATGCTGTATTGCATTAGTAACAATTTCCATTTTGGGAAACAGCTCTTGGGTTGCTAATGAACCCTGGTAGAAACTGAGTGCCTTGCTATGGGACATGAGGGGACAATGTGACTGAGCTGACCATGACAAGATGGTTGTTTTCTGATTCATTTCTCTATACAGTTGAGATGCCCAGAAGCAGTCCATTATCAAGTAGAAGTGTCAGACACCTCATCCGGTCTGAGCAGGTCCTGAAGACACAAATGAATTGCATAAACAGGTGACTTATCTTCCCAACAGGGCTATTCCTGTCCACTGCTACTTCAATCAATCTCAAAACACATAAGGCCTCACAGGGAGTTTATTATATCCTGTTAGCTGATGGGAAAAATTTGAACCTGGATTACAGGTGGGTCTAAATAACATGCTAGCACCAGCTGGGAAGACATGTCATGTTGCAGCCTTGCTATGGAATTTTGGTATAGACTCTGAACTGATTATCAATACATGGTATTGGTTTTTCCAAAGCCATCATATAGTCAATCCTCATCATTCACAGATTCTGTGCTTGCGAGTTTGCCTACTTGCTAAACTTTATTTATAACCCTAAAATCAATATCAATGGCACTTTCACGGTTATTTGAGGACATGTGCAGAGGTGGCAAGAAATGTCAGTTGCGCTCTCTGCATGTTCCCAGCTCAGGTTGAACGAGGCAATGTTTCTTGTTTCAGATCTCATACTAAAACTAAGCATTATTTTCATAGTCTATTTAGTGCCGTGTTTCCCAATTTCTATGCTTTTTGCTGGTGATTTTGCTGTTTGAAATGGCCCCGAAGCATAGTGCTGTCTAGTGTTCCTAAAAACAGGAAGACCGTGATGTTCCTTATGGAGAAAATGTATATGTTAGATAAGCTTTATTCAGGCATGAGTTATAGTGCTGTTGGCTGTGAGTTCAATGTGAATGAATCAACAATACAATACATCCAGGAAAAGAAGAAATGCACTGACCTATAAATCAGGCTGCTCCAGTAATAAATTTATAGACACATTACCGAGTGGATTAGGGTTCTCTAGAAAAACAGAGCCAATAAGATGTGTGTGTGTGTATATATATATATCTCCTTGTTCTCCCTATATATTATGTAGTATATACATAGTATATGTATCTCATATATAGCATATATAGTGTATATATACATATATATGTTGAGAGAGAGAGATTTATTTAAGGAATTAGCAATGACCTAAGCTCTTTTTTTAAAAATTTAATGGCTTAAATTCTAGTCCAAGCCCAAGGGCAAGAGACTACCAATGTTCAAGCTTGAAGACAGTGAGGCAAAGGTAGACAGTTCTTTCTTACTCAGCTTTTTATTCTATTCAGGCTTTTAACTGATTAGATAGGATGATCTGCTTTACTCAGTCTACTGTTTCAAATGTCAATCTCATCCAGAAAGACCCTTGCATACACTCCCAGAAATAATGCTTAACCAAATATCTGGGCACCCCAAGGCCCAGTCAGGTTGACACATAAAATTAACCATCACACCCAGGCGTAGGAAAATGTGAAACTCTTCTGAGCTAGTGCTGGCTGGCTTACACATTTCAAAAGGCAACAGAGCTTGAGAAACATTAAACTTGCAGGTGAGGCAGATTCTGCAGATCAGGAGGCTACAGACGAATTTTTTAAAATATCTGCCAACTGTTATACAGAAAAGGGTTATGTACAACAGTAGGTTTTCAATGCTGATGTGATTGGCTTGTTTTACAAGGATATTGGCAAACAAACCTATATGCCAAGGGTGGCATTTTGTTTAGCAAAAATATTATGACCAGAGGCTCACAGGAACGTAACCTAGTCTTTCCCCTTGGAGCAATAGTTCTTTATTTGCCAATTCAGCATTAGAAGAAACTTTATAGAATGTAACTACCATGAATAATTTGAATAAACTGTATATGAATGGGAGAAGCAAGGAGTGGAAGTGGGAGTAGCTCCTCCACTTTTATACCTAAGGACCTCTCAATATTTATGTTGTAGTCTTCATGATTCTGGGCTCTGATGGTTTATGAGTCAAAGACCTATGGACAGAATTTTTACACCAGAGGACACAATGAGAGTCTTTTAAATACTCTGTTGATTGCGCTACTTGTTTGTATTCTGTATGTGCGTGCATGTGTGTCGCGGGGGGTGGTTATCAGTTTCCCTTGAACCCACAGTGGCATCTGCACTGTTGGTCACCACCATTCATTTTTAACTTTCTTCAAACTGTTACCAGTGGAGGATGTCCAGGTTCTTGGCATTTTGAACAAAGAATTGGGCAAAACACACAAATAAAGCAAGGGAAGAATGAAGCAACGAAAGTAGAGATTTATTGAAAATGAAAGTACACTTCACAGGGTGAGAGCAGGCCACGCATAGGGGCGCAAGAGCCCTGTTACAGAATATTTTCTGGGGGTTTAGTTTCCCATTGGCCACTTGGTGTACAAACCCATGCAAATGAAGTAGTGGCCTACAATCAGTCTGATTCACTGCTGCAACCAACAGAGGCTGAAGTGAAGTTACAAAGGTTCCACCCTATGCAAAAGGTCTGATTGGCTGTGGAAGGCAACCAATCAGAGGCTAAAGTGAAGTTACAAAGTTACAATTCTATGCAAACAAGAGTTGGCCCACAATCAGTCTGATTGGTTGTAGAAAGCAACCAATCAGAGGCTCAGAGGCTGAAGTGAAGTTACAAAGTTACACTCCTATGCAAACGTCTGATTGGTTGAGGAAAGCAACCAATCGGAGGTAGTTTCAATTTTCCATCTGCCAGGCCGAAAATGGGGCAGGTAGTTGCAAAGCAAGACGCCTTCTGTCCTTTTGTTACTTGGGTGTGGAAAGGTGGGGTTTTCCTTTTGATTTAGTTCTAGGAAGTCAGCGTGAATCCGCCTTAAGTTCCCTGCCTCGAGACCCTATTCTCCTGCCTCAAAACTACTTTTCATGCCCATTACTCTACCGAAAATGCTGTTGTCAACTTTACCAACGCTGTGTCTATTTGCCATGCCCAATGAATGTGTCTCTGACCTCAACTTTCTCTAATTCTCATCAGCTTTTGACTGAGTTGACCACTCTCCCCTTTTTGACACACTCTTCTCTCCACTTCTGTGACACCCTGTTCCCATTCCTCTTTTCCCCACCTTACGAGCCTCTCCTGTGTTAAGTTCTCCCTCTCGGCCGGGCGCGGTGGCTCAAGCCTGTAATCCCAGCACTTTGGGAGGCCGAGACAGGCGGATCACGAGGTCAGGAGATAGAGACCATCCTGGCTAACACGGTGAAACCCCGTCTCTACTAAAAAATACAAAAAACTAGCCGGGTGAGGTGGCGGGCGCCTGTAGTCCCAGCTACTCGGGAGGCGGAGGCAGGAGAATGGCGTGAACCCGGGAGGCGGAGCTTGCAGTGAGCTGAGATCCGGCCACTGCACTGCAGCCTGGGCGACAGAGCGAGACTCTCAAAACAAAACAAAACAAAAGTTCTCCCTCTCTACTCAATCAGCAAAATTTGATTCTCCTCAAAACTTGGTCCTGGGCCCTCTTTTTAATATCTTCTATACCTAAATATTCTCATCCACTCCAATATCTTTACATACAGTTTATGTCACAGTTTCTAAATTAATACGTCCAGCTCAAATCTTCTTCCCTTTCTCAAAAGTCACATGTATAACTACGTACTTGACATTTCCAGTCGGCTATCTCACAGCATCTCAAAGTCCATATGTCCAAAACAGAACTCCCAATTGTCACCGCCAAGCTCTGGCTTCATCTCCAATCCCACTCCTGGTTCTCCCCCATATTAACAAATGGCAACACATTCATCCAGGAACTCATTTAGAAATCTAGAAGTTATTCTTGACTCTTCCCTTTAGAATGTCTCTTGCTGATTCAATCCTCCAGCAGATTCTACCTCAAAACACATTTCAATTGTATCTTCTTCTCCACATGTTCTCTCTCCTGGGTGTCCACCATAAAGTCGGTGGGAATAGATGAGTATCACAGACAGGTTCAGACCTTTATAACCCAGAGGTGTGACCCTAGAGAAAAGAGATAACTTCTCTCTTCCAGCATTAACATAAAATCCCAGCGAAGAAGAGGCCAGGTTTGGCTCATCTGCCAATCACTTTGACTAGAGGGATGTAAAGAATGCCAGACTAAAAAAAACACCACCACCTGTTCCGAATGGAGGCTGCTGACTGGGGCCCTCACCTCCCTGTGTGACATCACCTCCCTGTGTGGGCTTTGCTATCTTGCATGCACTTGGCATGCAGGCCAGAACTCTTGAAAGAATGGGCTCTTCAATGAATTGTTGTCATTATAATGCCTAGAAGCTTTGAGAATTTCCTAGAATAGATCTTATACAGAACTTCTAAATTAAAGGAAGCCTTTTGGCTGGGCGTAGTGGCTCATGCCTGTAATCCCTTGGGTGGCTGAGGAGGGCAGATCACCTGAGGTCAGGAGTTCGAGACCAGCCTGGCCAACATGGCAAAACCCTATCTCTACTAAAAATACAAAACTTAGCCAGACATGGTGTTGTGAGCCTATAATCCCAGCTACTCCGGAGGCGGAGGCAGGAGAATTGCTTGATCACTTGAACCTGGGAGATAGAGGTTGCAGTGAGCCAAGATCACACTACTACATTCCAGCCTGGGCGACAGAGCAAGATTCCATCTCAAAAAAAAAAAAAAAAAAAAAAGCCTTTTAGGGCTCTGAAAACATTGGATTATATTTTGTTGGACTGACGGGTCTGGTTATAAGTGGAAGGTGTCAACCCCTGTGTTCTTTTTCAGTCTCTCAGGATGCTTTAAGCTCTGAGTTCCCCAAACTGGCAAGGTTCCAGAATATATACAGATATATTAATAGATGTAGATAGCTCATGTAGATAGAGATAGATATTGATATAGATTCACATGCATTCTATTCTTTAAATTTATGATGTAATATCGTTATACATACCAGAAAATGCATAGTTGAATAACTAAACAGTAAGACATGTAAAAAAAGAAGTAAAGCCAGAGTTTTTTCCTATCCCCATACCCCATCTCCGAAAACCTACGGTAATTCAAATTAGTCTATTCCATCGAAACTCACATGTCTTCTCTTAACATTTTTATAGTTATGGAATTCAACTGGAATTTTGATTTCCCAGAACAAAAATAAGCAAGAAAAAAATCTCCCAGGGTCAGAGAAAGCCCTTCTTCCCATTCATGTTCTTCTCTTGAAAAACCAGCAGAGGGCGAACAAGATGGCAAATAACACCCGTGGAGCCGACAGGGCAGCCCAGAGAACTTCTGGAACATTCACTGCACAGCAGCCAAATGTGAATTCCCAATTCAAGAACATGAAAAAGCGGAAATATGGCCTCGAACACTAATTTGATTTAACGCTGGCATTTCCAAGTTGTTTCTCTCCGATTTGGGTCTGTGATAGAGACTAAATCCTTTACAACCTGGCTGCTCATCTCCTAGAGACCAGTTTTGGAAAGATTGTTCTTAGAAAATGCACAAAGGGCCAGGCCTGGTGGCTCACACCTGCAATCTTAGCATTTTGGGAGGCTGAGATGGGAGGATCCCTTGCACAGAAGAGTTCAAGACCAGCCTGGGCAATACAGCAAGACCCCAGTCTCTACAAAAAATATATATACACGTATATATTTTATTATATATATTTTACATATATATTTTATATAAATATAAATATATTAAAAATATATATATTTATATATATTTTATATAAATATATTTATATAAATATATTTTATATATACATATATATTTATATATATATGTATACATATATGCATAGAGGAGGGCAGAGGATAACAATCTATTTTTTATTTTAATGACAGGGCGTTACATGCTTGCAGCAACCAGAATATGACTTCTCCTGAGCACTTAAGTATTTCACAGCATCTGTAGAATTTAAGAGGAAGGAAATCAAGGAAAGGAAAATTTGTTTTCATATACCCTCAGTTCAGAATAAAGACACATAGAAGTCTTATGGAGGAAAAGATAATTTTATAAGCCTCAATGTTGAATAAAGAATTTTCTATTGAAATTTTAAAATATGTGATGTATGACCTCTGCCCAGTTAGGTAGCCTTGTGGGCCATTTGGGTAAAGCTCTCTTTATACTGTAATTCAGTGTGTCAAAGATCAGTTGTTATTAGACAGGCACAATTTTTTCAAAATGATAAAATCCAGTTTGGGCAAAAGTCTGGGAATATGAACCATTTTGTACACTCTTGGCTGGAGGGTAAATGGGTACAACTTCGGAAGGCAATTAGGCAATGTCCATTCTAATTTTGTGTGAACATCCTACATGATCCCTCATTCTGACTTCTGTCCTGTAAAAACACTAGTAAAAGTATTCAAAAAGATGTGACAAAACCTTCATTGTAGCATTGTTTGTAATAAAGTTTAAAAAGAACTTAAAACTTCACTAAAGATAGACAGAGTCGTTATGGCTTGTTGTATGCCTTAGTACTATTCTAGAGGCTTTATCTGCATTAATTATTTCATCCCAACAAACATTTTTTTCCTTTTATTTGTATTTTTTTTTTTTTTTTTTTTTTTTGAGACAGAGTCTTGCTCTGTCAGTCGCCCAGACTGGAGTGCAGTGGCGCGATCTCGGCTCACCTGCAACCTTCGCCTCCCAGGTTCAAGCTATTCTCTTGCCTCAGCCTCCCCAGTAACTGGGACCACAGGCATGCACCACCATGCCTGGCTAATTTTTGTATTTTTTAGCAGAGACAGGGTTTCACCATGTTGGCCAGGCTGGTCTCGAACTCCTGACCTCAGGTGATCCGTCCACCTCAGCCTCCCAAAATGCTGGGATTACAGGTATGAGCCACCACGCCCGGCCTATTTGTATAAATTTCAGGGGTACAAGTGTAGTTTTATTACGTGGATATATTACATACTGGTGAAGTCTGGGCTTTCAGTGCATCCATCACCTAAAGAGTGTGGATTGGACTCAAGTAACTTCTCATCACCCACCCTCCTCCACCCTCCCACTTTTCCCAGTCCCCCATGTTTACCATTGCACACTCTAGGTCGATGTGTACACATGACTCAGCTCCCACTTATAAGTGAGAACATGCGGTATTTGACTTTCTGAGTTGTTTCCCTTAAGATAATGGCCTCCGGTTCCATCCATGTTGCTGCAAAAAACATTTTATTCTTTTTTTATGACTGAATAGTATTCCGTTGTATATATACACCACATTTTCTTTATCCTATCAGCCACTAGTGGATACTTAGGTCAATTCCATATCTTTGCTATTTTGAATAGTGCTGTGATAAACAAACAAATGCAGGTATCTTTTTGATATAATGATTTCTTTTCCTTTGGGTAGATACCCAGTAGTGGGATTGCTGGATCAAATGATAGTTCTAATTTTAGTTCTTTGAGAAATCTCCATACTGTTTTCCATGAAAGTCATACTAATTTACATTCCCACCAACAGTGTATAAGCATTCCTTTTTCTTTATATCCTCAACATCTGTTATCTTCTTACTTTTTAATACTAGCCAATCTGACTGGTATAAAATGATATCTCACTGTGATTTTAACTTGCGTTTCTTTGAGGATTACTGATGTTGAGCATTTTTCATATGTTACTACAAGCATTTTATCAGAATACATTTTATAGATAGAGAAATTAAGACTGAGAGAGGGGAAGTCATTTGTCCAAGTTCACACACAACCTAAGGTGCACAAGTTAGTATCCAACCCAAGTAGTCCATGCTCTTAATTCCTAGGTTCTACTGCGCCTCTTACTGCACTGTTGTAAACATGAGGAAAATTTGCATTTACTATGTGAAAAGATGCCCATAGTATAATGTTAAGATTTAAGAAGCAGTTTTAAAAATACGTGTAGATAGGCTGGGTATAGTGACTCATGCCTGTAATCCCAGCACTTTGGGAGGCTGAGGTGGGCAGATCACTTAAGGTCAGGAGCTGGAGACCAGCCTAGCCAGCATAGTGAAACCCCATCTCTACTAAAAATAGAAAAATTAGCTGGGCATGGTGGCACGCGCCTGTAATCCCAGCTACTCTGGAGGCTAAGACCCAAGAGTTGCTTGAACCAGGGAAGCAGAGGTTGCAGTGAGCTGAAATCATGTCACTGCACTCCAGCCAGGGCATCAGAGTAAGACTCCATCTCAATAAAAAGAAAAAAATGTAGAGAGATAGTATAATCTCTTAAAAAGTGTCTATGTGTCAATATATAACCTGTTACATTATTAGAAGTGGTTTCTGGCTGGGAGTGATGGCTCACGTCTATAATCCCCACACTTTGGGAGGCCAAGGCGGGTGGATCACTTGACGTCAGGGGTTCGAGACCAGCCTGCCCAACATGGTGAGACTCCGTCTCTACTAAAAATACAAAAATTAGCCAGGCGTGATGTCGGGTACCTGTAACCCCAGCTACTCGGGAGGTCAAGGCAGGAGAATCGCTTGAACCCGGGACGTGGAAGTTGCAGTGAGCCGAGATCCATCACTCCACTCCAGCCTGGGCAACAAGGTGAGACTTTAAAAAAAAAAAAAGGCGGTGGGGGGGATTTCCGGTTTCCATGCTCCTCACAGAGGGGTCCATACAGCGTTGTTCTGGATTCCCATCATAACTTAAAGGGAAAATTTCTCAATGTCCGGAGCCCTTGATGTCCTGCAAATGAAGGAAGAGGATGTTCTTAAGTTCTGCAGCAGAAACCCACTTAGGTGGCACCAGTCTTGACTTCCAAATGGAACAGTACATCTACAGAAGGAAAAGTGACGGCATCTACCTCATAAACCTGAAGAGGACCAGGGAGAAGCTTCTGCTGCAGCTCATGCCATTGTTGCGGTTGAAAACCCCGCTGACGTCAGTGTCATGTCCTCCAGAAATACTGGCCAGAGGGCCCTGCTGAAATTTGCTGCCGCCACTGGAGCCACAGCAATTGCTGGCCACTTCACTTCCGGAACTCTTACTAACCAGATCCAGGGAGCCTTCCGGGAGCCACGGCTTCCTGTGGTTACTGACCCCAGAGTTGACCAATAGCCTCTCACAGAGGCATCTTATGTTAACCTTCCCACCATTGCTCTGTGTCACACAGATTCTCCTCAGAGCTGTGTGAACATTGCCATTCCATGCAACAACATGACGCTCACTCAGTGGGTTTGATGTGGATGCTGCCCTGGGAAGTTCTGCACATGCGTGGTACCATTTCCCACGAACACCCGTGGGAGGTCATGCCTGATCTCTACTTCTACAGGGATCCTGAAGAGATTGAAAAAGAAGAGCAGGCTGCTGCTGAAAAGCCTGTGACCAAGGAGGAATTTCAGGGTGAACAGACTGCTCCAGCTCCTGAGTTGACTGCTACTCAGCCTGAGGTTTCAGACTGGTCTGACGGCGTGCAGGTGCCCTCTGTGCCTATTCAGCAGTTACCTACTGAAGACTGGAGTGCTCAGCCTGCCACGGAAGTCTGGTCTGCAGCTCTCACGACTCAGGCCACTGAATGGGTAGGAGCAACCACGGAATGGTCTTAAGTTGTCTTGTGCCGGCTCTTAAGCAACATGGAAACAAGGTTGATAGAAAATAAACATCAGTTCCTAAAAAAAAGAAAAAAAATAAAACAGAAGAAGTGGTTTCCCCAGGGGAGAGAGATTGATAGAGATGAAGTAAAGAGAAGCATGTTCACTTTTTACCATGCAAGAATATGTATTTTTAACTCATTACAAGCATAAGTACCTTCTATAAAGACTTTTTAAAATTTTTATACAGACAGGGTTTCATTCCATTGCCCAGGCTGGGGTGCAGTAGCACTATCACATCCCATTGCAGCCTCAAACTCCTTGGCTCAAGTGATTCTCCTGCCTCAGCTTCCCAAATAGCTGGGACTACAGGCATGTGCCACTACGTACAGCTAATTTAAAAAAAATTTTTTTCCAGTCAGGCACTCTAATCCCAGCACCTTGGGAGGCTGAGGTGGGTGGATTGCTTGGGCTCAGGAGTTCAAGACCAGCCTGGGCAACATGGCGAAACCCCATCTCTACTAAAAATGCAGAAATTAGCCAGGCGTGGTGGCACATGCCTGTAATCCCAGCTACTCGGGAGGCTGAGGCAGGAGAATTGCTTGAACCCAAAAGGCAGAGGTTGCAGTGAGCAGAGATCGTACCTTGTACTCCGGCCTGGGCAACAGAATGAGACTCGATCTCAAAAAAAAAAAAAAAAAAAAAAAAAGATTTTTTTTCACTCAACATTTTCCCATTTTCACTCCAATCTGGTTTTCTTTTGTCTTAGCGCCCACGTCAACACGATGAATGGGCATCTACTGTGTACCAGGCACTGTGTGTAGTGCTTTTCATACCTTTTATTCCTTAATTCTCCCAACAACACTTGCAAGATAGGTGCCATAATCCTCATATTCCCACTGAAAGCACAGATTTGAAGAAGTTAAAAACTAGCTTCAGGTCGTGCCACTTGTAAGTGACAGAGCTGGAGCTTGACCCTGTGTCTGTTAAGCTCCAAAGTCTATATCCTTTCCAATAATCCACACTTCCTCCAAACATGTATTTATATTTCTCAGGTCTATATCATCTCCATCCAGATCTTTTCATAGTAAATGCTTAGAATTTAGATAGCAGTGAAGTCTGGTATACAAATGTTACTCTACTTCCATTGCCTTTTCCTTGATTTGTGTTTAGGGTTCAAACAATAAGCTGTGAAGTTTTCCAAACGTGAGAATTTCCCTAACATAAAGACTACATTTATTCTGTTCCGGTAAAAAGAACATTTATGTTACAGGATGACCAGAGATAGCCAAAAGAAGAGGCGGGAGGGGTGCTGAAATCTCAGTTGCCTGAGTGGTGCCTGATCTTCCTGAAACCCTCGCTTTGGTCAGCTTTCCATTTCCTTAGAATGTGAAGTATTTTTAACCTGCTGGTGGAATTCTGTTCCTCTCATGGAATGAAGACTCATCACACTCTTGGCTAGGATGTGATAATAAAAGCAGAAGAAAGACTGAATGTGGTGGTTCATGCAGGTAATCTCAGCACTTTAGGACGCCAAAGCAGGAGGATCGCTTGAGCCCAGGAGAGACGAGACTGGGCAACATAGTGAGACTCTGTTTCTTAAAAAAAAAAAAAAAACTAAAAAAAAAAAAATTAGCTGGGCATGGTAGCACATGTCTATAGTCCCATCTACTCTGGAGGCTGAAGTGGGAGGATCACTTGAGCCCAGAAGTTGGAGGCTGCAGTGAGCTAGCTATGATTGTGCCACTGCAGTCCAGCCTGGGTGACAGAGCA
This sequence comes from Macaca nemestrina, assembly GCF_043159975.1. NCBI lineage: Eukaryota > Metazoa > Chordata > Mammalia > Primates > Cercopithecidae > Macaca > Macaca nemestrina. The sequence goes on along the minus strand of NC_092133.1, from coordinate 115,626,071 downwards.
AGACTCTGTCTCTTAAATAAATAAACAAGTAAATCAAAGCAGAAGAACTGTTCTGATGCTAACAGCACTGGAATACTCCCATGGCTAGATTTGCCTGAGTTTAGACCAAAAAAAAACCTGATATATTTCCCAAACTTAATAAGAGTGTAGAGACATGCTTATTGGAAAGCAATAAAGTCTTTAAGAGACTTTAACAATGCAAAACTCTCTGTGAGATCTTCCTACTTTCTCTTATCTTTTTTTTTTTTTTTTTTTTTTTCCTTGAGATGGGGTCTCACTCTGTCATCCAGGCTGGAGCACAGTGGCACAATCTCAGCTCACTGCAACCTCCAACTCCAGGGCTCAAGCAATTCTCCCAATTCGGCCTACCAAGTAGTTGGGACTGCTGGTGTGTACCACCACGCTCAGCTATTTTTTCGTATTTTTGGTAGAGACGGGGTTTCACCACGTCGCCCAGGCTGGCCTTGAGCTCCTAAGCTCCAGTGAACTCCTAGGCCTTCCAAAGTGTTGGGATTACAGGTGTGAGCCAGCATGCCAGGCTCCTACCCTACTTTTCTTGCTTGCTTGCTTGTTTTTTTTTTGTTTTGTTTTGTTTTGTTTTTTTTGAGACAAAGTTTCACTCTGTCATCAAGGCTGGAGTGCAGTGGCACGATCTCGGCTCACTGCAGCCTCGACCTCCCAGGCTCAAGTGATCCTCCCACCTCAGCCTACCAAGTAGCTGGAACCACAGGCACGTGCTACCACAGGCAGTCAATTTTTATTTATTTTTACTTTTTGTAGAGATGAGGTCTCACTATGTTGCCCAGGCTGGTCTCCAACTCCTGAGTTCAAATGATCCTCCCACCCCACCTCAGCCTCCCAAAGTGCTGGGATTACAGGTATAAGCCACTATGCCTGGCCTGATCTTCCTATTTTTCAAGTTCTAGATTAAACACCCAGCATAATTCAACAGAAGCAAAAGAAACAAGATTGCAGCCGGGCTCAGTGGCTCACGCCTGTAATGCCAGCACTTTGGGAGGCCAAGGCGGGCAGATCATGATCTCAGGAGATCGAGACCACAGTGAAACTCAGTCTCTACTAAAAATACAAAAAATTAGCTGGGCATGGTGGCGGGCGCCTGTATTCCCAGCCACTCGGGAAGCTGAAGCAGGAGAGTGGCCTGAACCTGGGAGGCGGAGCTTGCAGTGAGCCTAGATCATTCCACTGCACTCCAGCCTGGGCGACAGAGCGAGACTCTGTCTCAAAAAAAAAAAAGAAAGAAAGAAACAAGATTGCTCATTCAACAGAAACAAGGATTGTTGCTTGCCTCTTTAGGATTATTGAAGTACTAGTGGATCCCCAAGTCTCTGCCTGGGATATGAGTTTGACTGAGAACTCCCAGTAATAGTGAATGAAGAAACTGGATCTTTTTTTTTTTTTTTTTTTTAATTGCAAGACAACATTTTTCTCTATATTTTCCTTAAAAATAACTTCTAGGCTGGGCGCGGTGGCTCACGCCTGTAATCCTAGCACTTTGGGAAGCCAAGGCAGGTGGATCACGAGGTCAGGAGATCGAGACCATCCTGGCTAACACAGTGAAATCCCATCTCTACTAAAAAATACAAAAAACTTAGTGGGCGTGGTGGTGTGCGCCTGTAGTCCCAGCTACTTGGGAGGCTGAGGAGGGAGAATAGCATGAACCAAGGAGGCGGAGCTTGCAGTGAGCAGAGATCGCACCACTGCACTCCAGCCTGGGTGACAGAGCGAGACTCCATCTCAAAAATAAAATAATAATAATTTTTTAAAAACTTCTATTGCTTTTGGTGTTGTTAATCTCTAAGTCTGTTGGGAAGAGTCTGTCTATTGGGAAGAGGCTGAAAAGCATTGAATAGAATAAAGACAAATTAAAAAATCGCACTTATTATTACTACTTACAAATGACCACTTAATAGTTTGATGTCACCTTCCTAGGTCAATGTGTATGTAAATATATTTTTAGGTTCTTGGCTTGCTTTTTAAAAGTGGGATTATGCTGAATCTACTATTTTTTAGTAGCCTTTTTCGCTTAACAGTTTGTTTTGAATATTTTCTTATGTTATTAAGTAACCTTCTCTAATATTAAAATAATCAATGGAGGAAATGAAGAAGTGAAATGTTTAATATTAACCATAAGGCTCATGTTAACTGAGCTACATCCCATTTCACCAGCTTCAAGTACAAGATGGAAGTCAAATATCCCTTGTTTTTTGGCTTTTTGTTTTGTTTTGTATTTTTGAGACAGAGTCTCTCGCTCTGTCACCCAGGCTGGAAGGCAGTGGCACAATCTTGGCTCACTGCAACCTCCGCCTCCTGGGTTCAAGCGATTCTCCTGCCTCGGTCTCCCAAGTAGCTGGGATAACAGGTGCGCACCACTATGCACAGCTAATTTTTGTATTTTAGTAGACACGGGGTTTCACTATGTTGGCCAGGCTGGTCTCGAACTCCTGACCTCGAGTGATCTATCCACCTCGGTCCCCCAAAATGCTGGGATTACAGGCGTGAGCCATTGTGCCTGGCCATGAAATATCTCTTAATAGTCGAATCAAGGTTTTCTGAAACCTCATCTCGCCAGTTGAGTAATTTTTTTCTCCTCTTCAAGGGTCTTCTCTCTCATTATAATTTGAAGAACCCCAAGAATGCTTCAGGTAAGAGATGAGTCTGGGCTACCACTGCCCCAGGTGAAAAACAGCCGAACGCTCTGCATGAGCTAGGGATTGCCAGCTGGTGTAACCATTGACCCCCAACTCAGCACAAGGTTATTTCTTACTTGCTTAAGAGTTCAAATTTGTGTTCCTTGTTGGGTGGGGAAGGTGATGGGGAGCAGCTCTGATTTTGGTCTCTCTAGACGCTGGCATCCAGCCAGCAGAAGAGGGAAATGCCTGGAGGTTCCCCAGGTGAGATCCTCGTGGAACTTCCACCATATCCAGTCATCAGTCCCAAGGCCATACCTCATTGCCAGGTAGGCTGGGAAATGTGGTATGGCTCTGTGCCCAGAAAGAAGAGAACATGAATTTCGGTAAGTACTATTTCTATTTTCGCCACCTTCTACTCTTTTGGCACCAAATGCAGACAGTCCTTACTTATAATTTTTCAACTAATTATTTTTTGACTTTATGATAGTGCAAAAGTAATATGAATTCAGTAGTAACAGTACTTCAAGTACTCCTACAGCCATTCTATTGTTCATTTTCTGTACGGCATTCAGTAAATTACACAAGATATTTAACACTTTTATATAAAATCAGCTTTACGTTAGATGATTTTGTCCAACTGCAGACAAACTTAAGCGCTCTGCGCATGTTTAAGGTAGGCTAAGCTATGATTTCAGTAGGTTAGTTCTATTCAATGCATTTTCGACTGGAGATATTGTCCACTTAACAATGGGTTTATTGGGATGTAGCCCCATCGTAAGTGGGGGAGCATCTGTTCTGGTTTGCAGCTTTCTTCCTACAGCAGAGAACACACCCATTGCTCTACTGCCTGCTTACTCTGATTCACAGTTCTCATCCTCAGGTTTGGACAGAGACCTTTGCAGTCGAGTGAGCTATGATCTACAATTTAAGTCATCTCTCCTCCCTCCTTTCCCAAGCACTGGGCACAAAAGTAAAACACAGTGCCAGATCTTGAGGGATCCAAAAACATATCCCTATGTTCAGTCATCATGGAAGCATGAAAATTGTTCTACTAAACCACGTGCCAGGCTGAGTGGGAGCTCCAGGGAAGAAAAACAAGTGCCTAAGAAGGTCAGAGAAGGTTCTCTGAAGGAAATTACATTGGAGTTAAGCTTGAAAACTGAATTGGGGTTTTCCAGGAGGCCACAGGGCCAAAGGATTTTCCAGTCTCAATAAACACTATGTGGAAAGTAGTAACAGCTAATTACAGACAACTTTAATCTCTCTCTTGCCAATTTCTCAGAGCTCAAGTTTTAAGTAGTGAGTGAACATAAATTATCTTTTTGATAGGCAGGCTGCTCCTGCATCTCCTTTGGTTCTCTCTGGAATCTTGGAAGCTTTCCTTACCCACGCTATTCCACACAGTTGCCTCTAGAGTTTACTAGAACGTTCTAGCAAGGGGCACAGACACTTATGCACCACGGAATGAAGAAATGTGCTCCTCTGTCTGGGAAGGCCAGCCTGCTCTGCCAGTGGGCTGTTTAAGGAAGGAAGCGTGTGCAGCAGTGACACGGATAGGATGCTACCCAGATGGGCAGAATCAACCCTGGCCATCAATGGGGTGATCGGTGTTGCAGCCACATCACCCTTCCATCCAGCATTCTTCTTTGGCTTTAGCTGTCTTCACTCTTAATGGCACAAAAGTTGAAGAGGTGTCTCTTCCAGAATAGAGTGAAAACTGCCTGTTGTTTGCCCTGGTGTGGTCGCTCACACCTATAATCCCAGTATTTTGCAAGGCCAAGGAGGGAGGATCGATCACTTGAGCTCAGGAGTTCCAGACTAGCCTGGGCAACATAGCAAGACCCCATCTCTACAAAAAAAAAAAAACAACTTTTTTTAAATCTAGGTATGATGGTGCATGCTCGTAGTCCCAGCTTCTTGGGAGGCTAAGGCGGGAAGATCACTTGAGCTCAGAAGTTTAAGGGGGCAGGGAGCCATGATCTTGCCACTGTACTCCAACCTGGGTGACAAAGTGAGACCTTGTTTCAAAAAAAAAAAAAAAAAAAAAAAGCCTGTTGTTTGGGAAGGCATGTGTGTGTCTCACATTGAGTTGCCTGCAGCTCTCAGTGCAAGACTTTCACCCATATCTCTGCCCTTAATCCTGTTACAGCAGGGAAAACGGCTTTTTTGAAAGAAAGAAGAACCTGCAGATGGACGACGGTGGGCAGTCTTTGCCAGAAATACATTTTTCACCCAAACATTCTCTCTTGCTAGTGTAGGCTGAAGTTTGACTTCCAAGCTTTCACTTGTGAATGCTGTAAATGCACATTACTTCACAAATGTCTACATATTTTTTAGCAGCAAGAGGAGAAACTGGAGCGTTAGTGTTTACCTAGCAATACCTAAGTATTTTATTCATCTTTCAATGAATCTGGATAAAAATTTTTTAAGAGACAGGGCCTCACTCTGTCACCCAGGCTGGAGTGCAGTGGCACAATCATGGCTCACTGCAGCTTTGAATTCCTGGAGAGCTCAAGTGATCCCTCCGCCTCGGCCTTCTGAGTAGCTGAAACCACAGGCACGTCACTATACCTGGCTATTTATTTATTTATTTATTTAAGAGATGAGGTCTTGCTATGTTGTCCAGGCTGGTTTTGAACTTCTGGCCTCAAGTGATTCTCCTTCCTTGGCCACCCAAGGTGCTGAGATTACAGGTGTGAGCCACTGCGTCCAGCACAGAATCTGGAAAAATTCTTATACGGCAATAAATGACTGAGCTGAAATCAGGATCATTTGGGTACAAAGAACAGAGACTAAGGTATTTTGGGAAAAGTAGGACTTAGTGAAAAGCCACTAATCACAGGAGCACAAAAGAAAAAAAAAAAAAAAGGTCTTGGTCAGGGCAGGGGCAAAGGCTTCTTTTCTCTTCCCTTATCTTCCAAAATCAGTGTTTCTGCATTCCAGGTTTTCAGAAGCGGAAATGGATTGGCCCAATTCACTTTTCCCACCAGGGCACCAGATTTTAGGTGTCAGGCCAGCCAGTAGGTGGCCTATCCTGACAAGTCTCCTCCCCTAGATACTTAGCTATGGCCAGGGGCATGGGATCCAGAGGGCCCCTGGCCCAGAAGAATGGGTGAGGGAACTACCCCAAAATGTATCTAATACATTATGAGACTTAGGTCAACAATTAGGAGTTGCATTCTGGACCTACACTCGCTGCTTCCAGTGTTGGCGCCAGCCCTTACTAGCTGTGTGACTTTGCCCAGTCTGTTTTTCTGTTTCTTCTCTTAAGATGGAGCAAATAAATGGTACCTTCTCACAGGATTCTGATAAAGATTAAATGAGACAAGGGGCCGGTGGCTCACGCCTGTAATCCCAGCACTTTGGGAGGCCAAAGTGGGCAGATCACCTGGGGTCAGGAGTTCAAGACCAGCCTGGCCAACATGGCAAAACCCCATCTCTACTAAAAATACAAACAAATTAGCCAGGTGTGGTGGTGTACGCCTGCAGTCCCAGCTACTTGGGAGGCTGAGACAGAAGAATCGCTTGAACCCGGGAAGCAAAGGCTGCAGTGAGGAGAGATCGTGCCATTGCACTCCAGCCTGGACAACAAGAGCAAAACTCTGTCTTAAAAAATAATAATAATGAAATAAATAAATAAATGAGACAAGGTATTAAAAGCACTCAAAACTATAAATAGCACACAGTGAGTATTCAGTAAGTATTGCCATTATGTTTTGCCAAAAAATAAGCAGCTCTTTCTCAGTTTTCTGTTAATGGTGTCATCATTCTCCCATACATAAAAAGTAAAGTCAGCCAGGCACAGTGGCTCATGCCTGTAATCCCAGCACTTTGGGAGGCCAAGGCAAGCGGATCACCTTGTCAGGAGTTTGAGACCAGCCTGACCAACATGGAGAAACCCCATCTCTACTAAAAATACAAAATTTAGCCAGGCGTTGTGGCGCATGCCTATAATCCCAGCTACTCGGGAGGCTGAGGCAGGAGAATCGCTTGAACCTGGGAGGCAGAGGTTGCAGTGAGGCAAGATCATGCCATTGCACTCCAGCCTGGGCAACAAGAACAAAACTCTGTCTCAAAAAAAAAAAAGTAAAGCCACCTGTTGACCATTATGTCCTGTTCATTCTTTCTTTGCTAAGCCTTTTACTTTATTCACTGATTTGTTTATTTATCCGATTTACAGTTTTGAGCATCCATTTGCTACGTAAAAAAATATTTTTTTTCGTTTCCAACTTTGCAGGCATCTCTCTAACTTAAGCCCTTAATACCTTCCACTTGGACTGTTAGAGTTAGCTTCCACACTGGTCTCCCTGGCTTCTGCATACCATGGCCAGATTAATGTCACTAACACACATTCTGATCATGTCATTCCCCTGCTCAATGGTTTTCTGTGCTTCCCTATTGTTTGTGGTATAAAGTCCACATTTTGAAACTTGACATTCAAAACATTCTGCAGTTTGGATCTGATCTGCCATGGCAGTTCATTCCCACGGCTTCCCATCTAGAGACCACGCTCTGGTTGACTGCACTGTTCTTGTTTCTGTCCGCATGGCAGCTCCTCTGATGCTTTCCCACCTCTGCCTTTGTTCCTGTTGTTCCACCCACCTGAAATGCCTGACCAGTCCTATCAGCATCACATGGGAGCTTGTTAGAAACGGCATGCCCAAAATCTACCGCATCAGAACCTGCATTTTAACAAGATCCTTGGATGGTTCATATACATGTCTTTTTCTTTTTCCTTTTTTCTTTTCCTAACACGGAGTCTTGCTCTGTCACCCAGGCTGGAGTGCAGTGGCGCGATCTCGGCTTACTGCAACCTCCGCCACTCGGGTTTACGCAATTCTCCTGCCTCGGCCTCCCGAGTAGCTGAGATTACAGGCGTGCACTCCCATGCTCGACTAATTTTTTTTTTTTTTTTTTTTTTTTTTGAGACAGAGGCTCACTCTGTCGCCTAGGCTGGAGTGCAGTGGTGCAATCTCGGCTCACTGCAACATCCACCTTCTGGGTTCAAGCGATTCTCTTGGCTCAGCCTCCCAAGTAGCTGGGACTACAGGTATACTGGTACGCAGCATCACGCCCTGGTAATTTTTTTTTCTTTAGTAGAGACAGGGTTTCACCATGTTGGCCAGGCTGGTCTTGAACTCCTGACCTCAAGTCATCCGTCAGCCTTGGCCTCCCGAAGTACTGAGATTACAGGCATGAGTCACCATGCCAGCCATATACATGTATTTTTCTTATATTTTACAAGATAAAATATCTTTTTTTTAAGGGATGAGGTCTCTCTATGTTGCCAAGGCTGGTCTTGAACTCTTGGCTTCAAGCAGTCTTCCTGCTTCGGCCTCCCAAAGTGCTGGGATTACAGGCGCAAGCCACTGCACCCAGCCTAGATAAAATATCTTGTGAATTTCTGTATCTTGCATAATATGAGTTAACCCACTCCATCCCTCTGCCTGTTAAAATTCTACCCTTGCCTCAAGGCTTAGCTCAAACAATGCCTCATCCAGATGTCTCTGATAACTAGAGACAGAAATAATCTCTTTGTTCTCTGAATTCCCATAGCTGCTTTCTGAATTCTCTGGATTTCCCACAGCTGAATTCTTTACACCTGTTTCTGGCAATCATCATCAGACATATGTTCTCTCCTATTAGACTCAGTTTCCTTGATTACAGGACTTTCCATAAAAAATACCCAATAAATATCCAGAAATAGATCATAGGGTTCAAAATACAAAAGAAAGGCTGGGCACCATGGCTCATGCCTGTAATCCAGCACTTTGGGAGGCCAAGGTAGGAGAATTGCTTGAGGCCAGGAGTTCGAGACCAGCCTGACCAACATGGCGAAACCCCATCTCTACTAAAAATACAAAAATTAGCTGGGCACAGTGGTGCACACCTGTAATCCCAGCTACTCAGAAGACTGAGGCACCAGAATTGCTTGAACCCAGAAGGCGGAGGCTGCAGAGAGCTAAAATAATGCCACTGAACTCCAGCCTAGGTGACAGGAAGACTTTGTCTCAAAAACAAAACAAAACAAAAACGAGAAAAAAGAAAAAGATGTCATTTTGCTGGTCAATTAGAAAAGATGACATAGGAGGTGACATTTTATCAATTAGCCACTCTAATTCAGGGTTCAAGGCTGATGAGATTTTTTTCAGAGACTGCAAATACGTTGAAATCTGAAAAAATATATTGGCTACAAGATATGAACATAAAATTAAAATTAAAATTAATAAATATTGAAAATCATGACATCTCAAGTTTCTTTATTGCTAGAGATAGGACAAAAAATTAAAATTAAAGATATGAAAATAAAATTAAAAATTAATAAATGTTGAAAACCATAACATTCCAAATTTCTTTCTTTCTTTTTTGAAACGGAGTCTCTCTGTCACTCAGGCTAGAATGCAGTGGTGTGATCTCGCCTACCTCTGCCTCCTGGGTTCAAGTGCTTCTCCTGCCTCAGCCTCTCAAATAGCTGGGACTATGGGTGCGTGCCACCATGCTCGGCTAATTTTTGTATTTTGTTGTTGTTGTTGTTGTTGTTGTTGTTGTTAGCTGACACGGGGTTTCACCATGTTGGCCAGGCTGGTCTTGAACTCCTGAGCTCAAGTGATCCACCCATCTCGGCCTCCCAAAGCTCTGGGATTACAGGCATGAGCTATGGCACCCGGCCCTGAACTTCTTAATTGCTAAATTTAGGATTCAGAATAATCACATTATCTTGAACGCAATTTTTATAGATCTTTTTGCTTTGCCAGGATTCTCAAGCATGCACAATGATTCTCCAGAAATCTGCATAGTAAGAAGAAAAAGAAAAAACACAAGTGCAGATAATGGCAAGCACCACCTCACTCTAATATATGAGATGGGCTAAGGCTTCCAAAAGATTGTCTCAGCTTGTGAAGACCTAGAAACGTCCCTGTACATAAGTGCACCCAGCCCATGCTGATGGGAGCATAAATTGCTGCAAACACCCTAAAAGCAATCTGTAAGTGGGCACATGGGCATTAAAAATGTTAAAACTGCCTGTAATTCTAGTGTTTTAGGAGGTTGAGGCAGGAGAATCAGTCGAGCCCAGGGCTCAAGACCAGCATAGGCAACATAGCAAGACACTATCTCTAAAATAAATTTAAAAATTAGCCTAATGTGGTGGTGTGTGCCTGTAGTCCCAGCTACTCAGGAGGCTGAGGCAGGAGGATCACTTGAACCCAGGAGTTGGAGGCTGCAGTGAGCCATGATTCTGTCACTGCACTCCAGCCTGGGCAACAAAGCCAGACCCTGTCTCTAAAAAAAAAGGAAAAAAATTGTTACGACCTTTTGACCCAGTGATACTACTCCCAATACTTAATGTTCTGGAAAGAGTCATGTGTCTTCAGCATTTAGTAATTCTCTATCTTTCTTTTTTGTATATTATTCTGTATATTTTTCAAATTTCTTACACGATAAGCATGCATTTTATAGTAAGAATGCTTACAAGAAAAAAATTAACTATTTAATAAGAAGCCAATTGGTCGGGCATGGTGGCTCATGCCCGTAATCCGAGCACTGTAGGAGGCTGAGGCAGGTGGATCGCTTGAGGTCAGGAGTTCAAGACCAGCCTGGCCAACATAGTGAAATCCCACCTCTACTAAAAATACAAAAATTAGCCAGGCATGGTGGTGCCCACCAGTAATCCCAGCTACTGGGGTGGCTGAGACAGGAGAATCACTTGAGCCCGGGAGGCATAGGTTGCAGTGAGCCAAGATTATACCACTGCACCAGCCTGGGTGACAGAGCAAGACTCTAGTTCAAAAAAAATAAGTATAAATAAATAAATAAATGTCAATTAAGCAGAAGAAGAAATAAAAGGAAGATACAAAGAGGCAAGAAGGCCAATTCCATGCAGTGGCCTCGATGCTTTAGCTTTCCTTTACCTCCCAATCTGCTCCGATCCACAATGCAGGCATTTCCTTGATCCACACCCCCAAACGACAGGCCAGCCTTTCTGTCCTGGCACACGGTCCCAGCTCCCAGAGAACCCTAATCACCCCAACTACATGAGTGTTTAATCTTCCCAACATTTAATCTTTCCAACAATCCTAAACTGTGGGCACGATTTTTCTGCTTCTTTAAATGTGAAAACATACTCAAAGAGGTTAAATCAAGTTCCCAAACACCACACAGCGAAGAAATAGCAGAGCTGGAGTATGGATAATTTATCGTCTACTTTAACAATGGGTCCTTTGTCAAGCTGCCCTTGGTCCATGCTTTATAATGGACACTCATTGTCTTATTGTCCAACTTCAACATTCTCACCTCCTTTCCATTTCAGATCTTTTTTTTATCAGAGAGCATCTTTCCTTTCTCCTCCCAATACCACCAGAGAGATGTAATAGACACAGAGCAATTTAACATATGGAGTCATTTTATCTCTGAAAAACAATCTCAATTTGGAAGCCAATCATAGTGGGGAAGGGATAATGTTAGTATTTCACCTTCCTATCATATATTGGTTTAATATTTTTTATTTATTTATTTTTCTTTGCGACGGAGTCTTGCTCTGTCGCCCAGGCTGGAGTGCAGTGTGCTACCTCGGCTGACTGCAAGCTCCGCCTCCCGGGTTCATGCCATTCTCCTTCCTCAGCCTCCCTCATAGCTGGGACTACAGGCACCCGCCACCATGCCCGGCTAATTTTTTGTATTTTTTAGTAGAGACGGAGTTTCACCGTGTTAGCCAGGATGGTCTCGATCTCCTGACTTCGTCACCCGCCTCGGCCTCCCAAAGTGCTGGGATTACAGGCGTGAGCCACCATGCCTGGCCGTATTGGTTTAGTATTTTTATTCTGATATCAATGTACCATTGTCTGGGTGTCTGTTTTAAACAACAGACATCTCTAAAGCAGAGACTGATTCTACACAATTCTCTTTATATTCTACTTAGCAAAACAAGGTAGTCAGTTAAATATTTAAAATTGTTTTGCATAATGAAAATTTTGACATGCAAATAAGTAAGAAAAATCTGTCTTATATTGGAAGGCAATTATCCTTAAAACGTAAAATAATCACACATTGGATTAGAAGACAGAAGGAATCACAAAAATATCTGTTTGAACAATCTACTTTAATCTGAAAAAAGATTTCACTCTCCAGGGAACAGAGTGTGATGAGAATGGCCAGAAGGCTCATTTTGAGCTTTTGATCAGTTCTCGCTGCAAGTGTAGCAGGACGAGCTGCAGACAAAACTCCTCAGACACCAAGTTAAAGAAGGAAGGGGTTTATTTGGCGGGGGGCATCGGCAAGACTCCTGTCTCAAGAGCCGAGCTCCCCGAGTGAGCAATTCCTGTCCCTTTTAAGGGCTCACAACTCTAAGGGGGTGCACATGAGAGGGTCGTGATCGATTGAGCAAGCAAGGGGTATCCATGACTGGGGGCTGCGTGCACTGGTAATTAGATCGGAACAAAACAGGATAGGAATTTTCAGTGCTTTTCTATACAACGTGTATAATCTATAGATAACATAACCGATTAGGTCAGGGGTCGATCTTTAACTACTAGGCCCAGGGTGTGGCGCGGGGATGTCTGCTTGTGGATTTCATTTCTGCCTTTTAGTTTTCACTTTTTCTTCCTTTGGAGGCAGAAATTGGGCATAAGACACTATGAGGGGTGGTCTCCTCCCCTAAGTGCAGCCAGGGAAGAGATTTCCAGACTGTATTGAGTGCTGTATTTACCAGCTTTGGAAAACCAAGGAATATATGCCATATTTTAAATCAAAGAAATGTGCAAGGCTCATTCATGAAAACAAAGAATTTAGGATCTGGAAATGAACATTTAAAAAATATTTGCATTCAACCCCATTTTACAACATGGAATGAATTAGCTCCATTCTAGCAGAACTATGTATACATGTAGTTATTCAACAAAACAGTCTGCTTTTTAAAAAAAATTCACATTTTACACAAAGAATAATTCAGAAATGGGCAGGAAGATATATATTTAGTCTATACTGAAATATCATAGAGAAATAAAACTTAAACCTGTTTTGAAGACTGTGGTTTGATACTACATAGCTCACCCTGTCAGTGTAAGAAAATTGGCTTTTTGAATTCAAAAGCACAAAGTGCTCTAGGTTGAAAGTGGGGCCAGGCTCACTGGTTCATGCCTGTAATCCCAGCACTTTGGGAGGCCGAGGTGGGCCGAACACCTGAGGTTGGGAGTTTGAGACCAGCTTGGCCAACATGGTGAGACTCCATCTCTACTAAAATTACAAAAATATTAGCCGGGTGTGGTGGCTCACATCTGTAATCCCAGCTACTTGGGAGGCTGAGGCATGAGAATCACTTGAACCCAGGAGGCGAAGGTTGCAGTGAGTGGAGATCATACCACTGCACTCCAGCCTGTGTGACAGAGCAAGACTCGTTCTCAAAAAAAAATAAAAATAAAAATAAAAAGTGGACAGTCATGCACCATATAATGTTTCAGTCAGTGATGGACCACATGATGATTGTCCCTCAAGATTTTAATACCTTAGTTTTGTGTACCTTTTCTATGTTTGGATATATTTAGATATAAAAATACTTACCATTGTGGTACAATTGCCTACAGTATTCAGTACAGTAAAAGGCTGTACAGATTTGCAGCCTAAGAGCAATGGACTGTACCATATAGCCTAGGTTTGCTGTAGGCTGTACCATCTAGGTTCCTGTAAGTGCACTCTAGGATGTTCACACAATGATGAAATCATCTAAGGACGCATTTCTCAGAATGTATCTCTGTCCTTAAATGATGCATGATGGTACATACTTTCTTCAGTCAGTTCAAATAGGTAATATTTATGCAGCAATAGCAAGAAAATGGAACTTGATCTCAAAAGTTGTGACTCAATTTGAGTCAGCCACACTCCAAATGTTAAATACAAACTTCCATTCACAATTTCGCTCTTTGTGTTTAAAATATATCTATCACGAAACATCACTAAGCTGAATACAGTTAAAAATAATAATAAACTGGTCAAGAGTTTGCAATGAAGGTAAGCTAGGGAGGGGTAAGTTACAAGATGCAAAAACTCTGGGCTCTTGGATGGATAGTACAAACTTTTTCGGCTTCGCTTAGTTTTGTTTTAGAGTTATTACTCCTACTTTATTCTTCTTTTCCAAAATTATTTTAGTTGTTCTAGTTCCTTTGACTTTGCGTGTAAATTTTAGAATAATCTTGTCTATACCTACAAAAATACTTACTACAATTTTGACAGGCATTGGGTTAAACCTATAGATCAATTTGGAAAAGAATTGAGACCTTCCTCTATGAACTCAATATATATCTCTTCATTTAATTTAGATCTTTTATTTCTTTCATCATCATTTTATAGTTTTCAGCATACACATGTTTTGTTAAATTTATACCTAATCACCTCATTTTTTGTGCAATTATAAATAGCATTCTATTTTTAATTTCAGTTTATACATACTTGTTGCTAGTATTTGGGAGTAAATAATTTTTTTTGTCTATTAATCTTATATCCTATGACCATGTGTGAATGGCCCATCAGTTCTACATCCTCACGAGTATTTGGTGGTGTCTCTGCTTTTTTCTTTTCTTTTTTTCTCTTTTTCCTTCTTTTCACAGGTGTTGATGATCTTTATTTTTTATCTATATTTTATTCTTTTCACAGGTGTTGATATGTCTTTGTGGTTTTCTCTTTTTTTCCCAACAGATTGGCCAAATGAGTGTCTCTTAATGTGTTAATAAACACATGATATGAGTTCGACCCTCCTAACTTTCTAAGTATATCGATACTATAGCATAATATTGTTAGTATAACATTATAGTTAACTAATAGGTTGGTGCAAAAGTAATTGCAGCATCAATGGCAAAAACTGCAATTACTTTTGCACCAATATAATATAGTTATAACTATAATAACCATAGTTATTACAGATTATAGTTAGTATAGTATTATAGTTAACAATAGCATAGCATAGTTAACTATAAGCACATTGTTGCACAACAGATTTCTAGGATTTTTTCATCTTGCATGACTGAAACTCTAAACCCATTGAATAGCAATTTCCCACTTCCTTCTTCCTGAAACTCCTGGCAACCCCCGTTCTCCTTTCTCCTTCTATGAGACTGAATATTGTAGATACCTCATATAAAGAGCATCATGCAACATTTGTCCTATGGCTAGCTTATGTCACTTAGCATAATATCTATAGGTTTTACTCATGTGGTTGTATATGGCAGGATTTCTTTCTTTTTTAAGGCTGAATAACATGTAATTGTATGTGTATACAATGTATATGTCCATTTTGTATGTGTCTACACTTGGTTTATCCATTCATTCATTAGGTTGTTTCTACCTCTTGGCTATTGTGAATAAGCTGCAATGAAGATTCATTGTAAATCTTGAATTGAAAACAGAATCTTCTTCAATCTTCTTCACAAAAATAAGCTGCAATGAAGAATATTCTGATTTCAATTCTTTTGGTCATATACCCAAAAGTGGGATTGCAGGATCATAGGTAGCTCTATTCTTAATTTATTACAGAATCTCCATACTGTTTATCACAGCAGCTACATCATTTTACATTCCCACCAATAATGCAAAGGGTTGCAGTTTCTCTGCATTCTCACCAGCACTTATTTTCTGTGTATGTGTGTGTGTGTTTATTTTATAATGGCCCTTCTAACAGATGTGAAGTGATAGATCATTGTGGTTTTGATTTGCATTTCCTTGATGATTAGTGATGTAGTATCTTTTTATATATCTGTTGGCCATTTGTGCATCTTCTTTGGGAAAATGTCCATTCAAATCTTTTGCCCATTTTAAAATTAGATTATTTATTATTTTGTTTAGTGAATTGTAGGGGGTCCTTATATACTTTGGCTATTAACCTCGTATGAGATTTATGGTTTACAGATATCTTCTCCCATTCTGTAGGTTGCCTTTTCATTCTATAATTGTTTCTTTTGAGCACACAGCTTTTTAGTTTCATGTAGTCCCACTTGTTTATTTTTACTTTTGTTGTTTGTGCTTTTAGTGTCATGTCCAAAACATCATTGTCAAAACAATGTTATGAAGATTTTCCCCTATGTCTTTTTCTAGAAGCTTTGTAGTTTCAGATCTTATGTTTAAATCTTTAATACATTTTGAGTTGACTTTTGTGTATGGTGTCAGAAAAGGGTCCAACTTTATTATTTTCTTGTGAATATTCAGCTTTCTGAGCACCATTTGCTGAAGAAACTAGTTTCCCTATTGTGTAGTCTTGGCACCTTGTTGAAGGTCATTTGACCATATATGTGTAGATTTATGTCTGGGGTCTCTACTTTATTCCATTGATCTATACATCTGTCTCTATGCTAGTACCATACTGTTTTGAATACTGTAGCTTTGCAACATGTTTTCAAGTCAGAACATGTGAGACCTCCAGATTTGTTTTTTTAAGATAGTTTCAAGAATCCAGGTCTTTTTGTCAAAGGACCTTGAATGGGTTCAGAGTCCTTTGAGGTTCCATAAGAAGTGTAGGATTTTTTTTTCTATTTCTGCAAAAAAAAAAAAAAAAAAAAAAAAAAAAAGCCATTGAGATTTTGACAGGGATTGCATTAAATCTGTAGATCATTTTGAGTAGTATGAACATTTTAGGAATATTAAGTCTTTCAATCCATGAAAATGAAACATTTCAATTTATTTGTGTCATCTTAAATTTCTTTCAACAATGTTTTGTAGTTTTCACTGTACAAGTCTTTCACCTCCTTATATTTATTCCTCAATATTATATTATATTATTTTTGATGCTACTGTAAATGGAAATTTTCTTTCTTTTTTTTTTTTTTTGAGATGGAGTCTTGCTCTGTCACCCAGGCTGGAGTGCAGTGGCACGCTCTTGACTCACTGCAACCACCGCCTCCTGGATTCAAGTGATTCTCCTGCCTCAGCCTCCCAAGTAGCTGGGATTACAGGTGCGTGCCACCACACCTGGCTAAATTTTGTGTTTTTAGTAGATACAGTGTTTCACCATGTTGGTCAGTCTGGTCTTGAACTCCTGACCTTGTGATCTACCCGCCTCAGCCTCCCAAAGTGCTGGGATTACAGGCATGAGCCACCGTGCCCAGCCTTGGAACTGTTTTGTTAATTTCCATTTTGGATTGTAGAAACACAACTAATTTTTGTATATTGATTTCGTATCCTATAACTTTGCTGAATTCACTTATTAGTTTTAACAGATTTTTTTGGTGGAAGTTTTAGGGTTTTCTATCTATCAGATAATGCCATCTATTATTTTTCTCTTCTCTAGTTCACATATTTCTTCCATAATTTTTATTATTTTCTTCCTTCTGCTAAATTTGTACTCACTTTGCTTTTCTTTTTCTAGTTCCTTGAGGTGTAAAGTTAGGTTGTTTAGTGATATCTTCTTTTTCAAGGTAGCCCTTCACTGCTTTAAATTTCCCTCCTAGTACTGTTCTTGCAGTATCAAATAAGTTTGGGTATATTTGTTTTCATTTGTCTAAAGATATTTTCTAATTATCCTTTTGACTTCTTCTTTGACCCATCGATTGTTTGAGAGTATGTTGTTTAATTTCTTCATATTTATGAATTTTTTGCTTTTCCTTCTGCTACTATTTCTAGTTTCATCCCATTGTCATCACACAAGATACTTGGTATTATTTTGATCTTCTTAAATTTGTTAAGACTTATTTTATCATCTAACACATGATCTCTCCTGGAGAATGATCTGTATATTCTTGAGAAAAAATGTATACTTTGCTGCTATTGGATGGAACATTGCATATATGTCTCTCAGGACTATTTGACTACAGTGTTGTTCAAGTCTTTTGTTTATATATTAATTTTCTGCCTTGATAGTCTATCAGTTGTTCATAGTGGCATTTGAAATCTCCTACTATTAACGTGTTGCTTCTATTTCTCCCTTCAGTTTGGTCAATATTTGCTTCTTATATTTGGGTGCTCTGAACCTGGGTGTATATATATTTTAAAAGTTTATGTTTCTAATGAACTGACCCGTTTTTCATTATATAATGTCCTTCTTTACCTCTTGTGACAGCTTTTGACTTAAAGTCTATTTTGTCTGACATAAGTATGGCCACCCCTGCTCCCTTTTGTTTAACATTTGCATGCATTTTTTTCTTCCATTCTTTCATATTCAGCCTCTGTGTGTCCTTAATCTAAAGTGAGTCTCTTGGCCAGGCATGGCGGCTCACACCTGTAATCCTAGCATTCTGGGAGGCTGAGGTGGGCAGATCACCTGAGGTCAGAAGTTCAAGACCAGCCTGGCCAACATGGTAAAACCCCATCTCTACTTAAAAATACAAAAATTAACTGGGCATGGTGGTACACACATGTAATCCCAGCTACTCAGGAGGCTGAGGCACAAGAATCACTTGAACCTGGGAGGCGGAGGTTGCCGTGAGCCACGATTGAGCCACTGCACTCCAGCCTGGGTAACAGAGCAAGACTCTGTCTCTAAATAGATAAATAAATAAATAGAGTATCTTATAGACAGCACATGGTTGAATCTTAGTTCTTTTTATCTATTCATGCACTCCTTGTTTTTTAATTGAAGAGTTTAATCCATTTATATTTAAAGTAATTACTTAAGGGAAAGACTTACTATTGTCATTTTGTTAATTGTTTTCTTTCTTATAGAATTTCATCTCTCTTTTCCTGCCTTGCTATCAGCCTTTTTGTTCCACTGATTTTTTTTTTTCAGTGGCATGCTTTGATTCCTTTCTCATTTCCTTTTGTGTGTCATAAGTATTTTCTTTTTTTGGTTATGATGAGGTTTACATAAAACATCTTGTAGGCTAGGCACAGTGGCTCATCCCTATAATCCCAGCACTTTGGGAGGCCGAGGCAGGTGGATCACTTGAGGTCAGGAGTTCAAGGCAAGCATGGCTAACGTGGTGAAACCCTGTCTCTACTAGAAATACAAAAATTATCTGGGCATGGTGCTGGGCACCTGTAATCCCAGCTACCCAGGAGGCTGAGACAGGAAAATTGCTTGAACCTGGGAGACAGAGGTTGCAGTGAGTCGAAATTACGCCACTGCACTCCAGCCTGGGTGACAGAGCGAGACTCTGTCTCAAAAAATAATAATAATAAAAGAAAACATCTCATAGTTGAAACACTTTATTTTAAGCTGACAACTTAACTTCAGTTGCACACCAAAATAACTTTTTTACTTCTTTCCTCCCCACACTTTGTTATTGCTGTCACAAATTACATCTTTTTATATAGTGTCTTCATTAACATATTTTTAGTTATATTTCTTTTTTGTACTTGATTTTCAACTTCTACACCAGAATTGTAAGTGACTTCATACCACAGTTACAGTATTGCAGTATTCTCTATTGTTCTATATATTAACCTCTACAAGTAAACTTTATACTTTCATATCCTTTTGTGCTGCTGTCTCGCATCCTATTGTTCTAACTCAAGGGACTTTCTTCAGCAGTTCTTGTAAGGCAGGTTTAGTGGGAATGAACTTCCTGAGCTGTTTATTTGGGAAAGTCTTTCTCCTTTATCTATGAAAGGCAGTTTTACCAGAGACAGAATACTTAGTTGGCAGGGCTTTAAAATCTCATTTTATTTCAGCACTTTTAATATAACATCCCACTCTCTTCCGGCCTGCAAGGCTTCTACCGAGAAATCCCTGATAGTCTTATGAGGGCTATCTTGTCCACGCAAGTCATTTTTTTTCTTGCTGCTTTTTCAATTTTCTCTTTGTTTTAGATATTCAACAATTTAATTGTAATGTGTCTTGGTGTAGACTTCTTTGGATTTATCATAGTTGGAGTCTCCTGGGGTTCTTAAATCTTATCCATATCTTTCCCCAGATATGAGAAATTTTAAGCCATTTTTTTTTCAAATAAGCTTTCTATTCATTTCTCTCTGTATTCCTTCTGCAACTTCCATAATGTATATATAGGCTTGCTTGATAGTGTCCTGTAAATCCCTTAAACTTTCTTCACTTTTTCTTTTCTTTTTTCTTCTTTTTTTTTTTTTTTGAGACAGGATCTCACTCTGTCACCCAGGCTGGAGTGCAGTGACATAATCTCAGCTCACTGCTACCTCTGCCTCCCAGGTTCAAGTAATTCTTCCACCTCAGCCTCCTGAGTAGCTGGGACTACAGGTGCGTGCCACCACACCCAGCTAATTTTTGTATTTGGTAACAGAGTTTCAACCATGTTGGCCAGGCTGGTCTCGAACTCTTGACCTCAAGTGATCCACCCACCTCAGCCTCTCAAAGTGCTGGGATTACAGGTGTGAGCTACTGTGCTCAGCCCATTCTTTTTCATTCATCTTTTTTTTCCCCCTCTGACTGGATAATCTCAAATGTCCTGTCTTTGAGTTTACTGACTGATCAAGTCTATAACCCTTTTAGTGATTTTTTGGGGGTGGGGGGACAGAGTCACACTCCATTGCTCAGGCTGAAGTGCAGTGGTGTGATCTTAGCTAACTGCAGCCTCAAGCTTCTGGGCTCAAGTGATCCTCCTGCCTCAGTCTCCCAAGTAGCTGGGACTATAGGCATGTGCCACCATGTCTGGCTAATTATTTATTTATTTTTTTGTAGAGAGGGCATCTCGCTATGTTTCCCAGGCTGATTTCGAAGTCCTGGGTTCAAGTGATCCTCCTGCCTCAGCCTCTCAAAATGCTGGGATTATAGGTATGAGAACTGTACCCAGCCCCTTTAGTGAATGTTTGATCCTTCTATTGAATTTTTCAATTCAGTTATTGTATTCTTCAGCTCCAAAATTTCTGTTTGGAGATATATATATATATATATATATATATATTTTTTTTTTTTTTTTTTTTTTTTTTTTTTTTTTGAGACGGAGTCTCACTCTGTCGCCCAGGCTAGAGTGCAGTGGCATGATCTCGGCTCACTGCAAGCTCCGCCTCATTCTCCTGCCTCAGCCTCCTGAGTAGCTGGGACTACAGGCGCCCGCCACCACGCCCAGCTAATTTTTTGTGTTTTTAGTAGAGACGGGATTTTACCGTGTTAGCCAGGATGGTCTCGATCTCCTGACCTCGTGATCCACCTGCCTCAGCCTCCCAAAGTGCTGGGATTACAGGCGTGAGCCACCGCGCCAGGCCTCTTTTTATATTTTCTCTGTTAACATTCTCATCCTTTTCCTGAGTTCATTGAACTTCTTTATGATGGTTATTTCGAATTCTTTCTCAGGTAGTTCATATATCTATGTTTCTTTAAGGTTGGTTTCTGGATATTTATTTTACTCCGTTGCACCTGCCAAATTTCCTTGTTTCTTTATGTGCCTTGTAATCTGCGGTGAGATCCACACATTTGAAAAAAATACATATATATAGCCCCCTTTCTGCATTTGGAGACTGGCTTTGTAGAGGGAAAACAAAATCAGCCTAACTAGAGATCCTGTGGGCCTTTCAAACCTCTTCTGGATGTCTGTTCTCTGGACTTGTGCATGTAAAATCCCAATTAGAGTGATCTCACTGTTTCTTTTTTCAGAAGCTAGTAATCTCTTGCTTTCTCTGGTGTCTTTCTGTAGCACTGCAGGTTTTCTTCAGCTGCCTTAAGCTGCCCAGCTCTCTTTTGTGCTCAGCAGCCCTAGGCTTCTAGAGTATGCTGAATCTCATCAGCATGCCAAGTGAAGTGAGACAGAAACTAGTTCCTCAAGCAGCCCCCTCAAAAGCCAGAATGTTGGATGCATACTCTACTCTTCTCCCTATTCCTTCCCCCTTCACCGAGAGAGGCCACTGAGCTGTATCAGCCTCTCTCTGCTGCACTGCAGTCTTCTGGGGCAGCAGCCAACTACTTAGCTCTCTTTTGTTCTCAGTAACCCCTGGGTACCTAAAGTATACCTAAAGTCATATCAGCACTCCAAGGCAGGTGAAACAAAAACCAGTTCCTTGGGCAGTCCCCTGAAAAGCCAGGATGTTGAATTCAAACTCCATTCTTCTCTTTCTCTACCAATGTAGAAGCTGAGAGTTAGAGATTTTCTTCTGACCACACCACACTGAGCCAGGGGAGGGACTATGGTGAGTGAGTGCCTACTAGTCCAAACATTGCCTTTGTTCTCAGTGGCTTCCAACCTGGTACCTTTTCCTATCACTTCTTTTTTTTTTTTTTTTTTTTTTGAGACTGAGTCTGGCTCTGTCGCCCGGGCTGGAGTGCAGTGGCCGGATCTCGGCTCACTTCAAGCTCCGCCTCCCGGGCTTAAGCCATTCTCCTGCCTCAGCCTCCCGAGTAGCTGGGACTACAGGTGCCCGCCACTTCACTCGGCTAGTTTTTTGTATTTTTTTTTTTATGTTGAAAAGATATATATATATATATATATATATATATATATATATATAGAATTAGGCAGCTGGACTCAGTTTAGATGATCCCAATTTTGTTGGCAACATCCAAAGCGTCGTAATCAGGAGCCAGTCGAACATACGCCTTTTTCTCTCCATCAGGCCGAATCAGGGTGTTGACCTTGGCCACATCAATGTCATAGAGCTTCTTCACAGCCTGTTTAATCTGGTGCTTGTTGGCTTTAACATCCACAATGAACACAAGTGTGTTGTCTTCTATCTTCTTCATGGCAGACTCAGTGGTCAGCGGAAACTTGATGATAGCATAGTGGTCAAGCTTGTTTCTCCTGGGGGCGCTCTTCCGAGGATATTTGGGCCGCCTCCGGAGTCGCAGTGTCTTGGGCCCCCGGAAGGTGGGTGACGTGCGGATCTTCTTTTTTTTGTGGCTGTGGACACCTTTCAACACTGCCTTCTTGGCTTTTAAAGCCTTCGCTTTGGCTTCGGCTTTAGGAGGGGCAGGAGCTTCCTTCTTCGCTTTCGGCGCCATCTTGTGAAAAGCTTTTGTATTTTTTAGTAGAGACGCGGTTTCACCTGGTTAGCCAGGATGGTCTTGATCTCCTGACCTCGTGATCTGCCCGTCTTGGCCTCCCAAAGTGCTGGGATTACAGGCTTGAGCCACTGCACCCGGCCTCCTATCACTTCTTAAATTCAGACATGACAGAAACAAGTTGTTTGGACAGACCCCTGAAAAGTCTAAAATTGACACATACGTCAGTCTTCTCCGTCCCTTTCCAGGGAGAAGCCAGGAGCTGCAGCTTTTCTCCTGATCATGTCGTGCTAAACCAGGGAAGGGAGTATGGAAAGCAACTGCCACATATTTTCCAATTGGCTTCCATGAGGCTGTTTCTGTGCTCACCTGGGGTTCAGAAGCCCCTTTTAGCTTCTAGATTTGTTGCAAAGGAATTGGTCCCTGTAATGCTGTTGAATTGGTGTCTCCGTGGGTGCAGAGGGGCTGGGGTTTCCTAGTCTGTAATCTGCTGACATACAAATCTCTTTGGGTTTTTTTTTTTTTTTTTTTTTTGGTTCGTTTGTTTTTGTTTTTTGTTTTTTAGACAGGGTCTCACTCTGTCACCCAGGCTGGAGTGCAGTGGTGGAATTTCAGCTCACTGCAACCTCTGCCCACCAGGCTCAAGCAATCTTCCCACCTCAGCCTCCTGAGTAGCTGGAATTACAGGCATGTGCCACCATGTCCGGCTAATTTTTGTGGTTTTTGGTAGAGAGGGGGTTTCACCATGTTGGCCAGGCTGATCTGGAACTCCTGACCTCAAATGATCTGCCCGCCTTGGCCTCCCAAAGTTCTGGGATTACAGATGTGAGCCATTACACCCTGCCAAAATCTCATTGTGATTTTAATTTGCATTTCTCCAATGTCTAATGATGTTGAACAGCTTTTCATGTGCTTGTTTGCCATCAATACGTATGTATATATGTGTGTGTATATATGTACGTATATGTGTGTGTCATGTCTTTTATTTTAATTGGATTGTTTGCTATTTTACTGTTGAGTTTTGAGAGTTCTTTATATATTCTACATACTAGTCCTTTGCTGGATATGTGATTTGCAAATATTTTCTCCAGTGTGTGGCTTTCTTTTCTTCCTTTTAACTGGGCACACTCATGCATCACTTAATGATGGGGATATGTTCTGAGAGATGCATTGTTGGGTGATTTCCTCATTGTGCAAACATCAGAGAGTATACGTACACAAATCTAGATGACATAGTCTATGACACTCCTGGGCTACACGGTATAGCCTACTGTTCCTAGAATACAAGACTGTATAGCATGTTAGTGTACTAAATAGTGTAGGCAGTTGTAACATAGTGAAATTTGTGTATCTAATAAACATGTCTAAACATAGAAAAGGAACAGAAAAAATATGGTATTATAATCTTATGGCACCACTATAGTATATGTAGTCTATCATTGACTGGAATGTCTTTGTGTGGTACATGGCAGTATTTTACAAAGTAAAAATGTAAATATTTTGATGAAGTCTAATTTATCAACATTTTCCTTTTTGAATCTTGCTTCTGGTGGCAAGACTTAAGAACGATTTGCTTATCCCTAGATCATGAAGATTTTTTCTTACATTTTTCTCTAAAGGGTTTACACTCTTACATTTTCATTTACGTGCATGATCTATTTTGAGTTGAATTTTGTATGTGATGTAAACTAGGTCACAGGTCATATTTTTTGCTTCGGGGTGTCCAACTACTCTAGTGCCATTTTAAAAGGCTATCTTCCTCCACTGATTTTTCTAATTTTATTTACTATTCATAATTTTTATCTTTCTATGAACATGATTTATAAAAATCCTATTTTAAAGTCTTCAAAAAGTGTTTTTTTTTAAGCTTAAGCATAGTGAATTCCCATTTTTATTGTTGATAAGTTAAACTAGTACTAATATCAAACAGTTGTATAGCACTTAAGATGCACCAGGCACTCCTCCCAATGCTTTACATGTATAAATTCATGTAATCCTCACAATTCTGTGCTGGAATATCACACTATCACACTACAATAATACTATAATATTATACCAGTGTATTTTATTCTATGAGTAGTAAAAAGTTATTGGAAAATTTTTAGAAGAGTAATGTAATAGGTCTGGTACTCATCTTTTTTTTTTTTTTTTTTTTTTTTTTTTTGAGACGGAGTCTCGCTCTGTCACCCAGGCTGGAGTGCGGTGGCCGGATCTCTGCTCACTGCAAGCTCCGCCTCCCGGGTTTACGCCATTCTCCTGGCTCAGCCTCCCGAGTAGCTGAGACTACAGGCGCTCGCCACCTCGCCCGGCTAGTTTTTTGTACTTTTTAGTAGAGACGGGGTTTCACCGTGTTAGCCAGGATGGTCTCGATCTCCTGACCTCGTGATCCGCCCGTCTCGGCCTCCCAAAGTGCTGGGATTACAGGCTTGAGCCACCGCGCCCGGCCTGGTACTCATCTTTAAGAATTTTTAACAGACATCTTTAAATATATACAAAAGTAGAGAGGAAAATATAATAAACCTTCATTTATGCATGTCAACTTCAACAATGATTACCATTTTGCCCATCTTATTTCTCCTGATTTCTCCCTACACACACATAGCTTTTCTAGAGTACTTAAATTCCAGGTAGTGACTTATTCATTACTACTTCAGTAGGTATCCCTAGAAGATAAAAAGTTTTTTTTAAAAACCTAGCCACAATAGCCTTATCACAAAAGTAAAAAATGACTATTTCTTAAAATATTCCCTTAACAAATCTCCAATTCTGGTTCAAATTGCCCCATTGTCTCAAAAACATCTTTTTCCAGTTGGTTTGTTCAAATCACTGTATAATCACATTACAGTTTATCCATTTGCTTCTTTCCTATGTCATTTATTTGAGGAGTAAACTGAGCCTAATATATGTCTAAAATTCACTCTGGATAAACAGAATATGGTACCTACATACAATGGAATATTATTCCACCTTCGAAAGGAGGGAAATTCTGACATATGCTATAACAGAGATAGGTCTTGAGGGCATTATGCTAAGTGAAATAGACAAGTCACAAAAAGACAAATATTGTATGATTCCTCTTATTCATGTGAGATACCTGGAGTAGTCGAATTCATAGACCAGAAGGTAGAATGATGGTTGCCAGGGACTAGGGGAGGAGGAATGGGGAGTTAGTGTTTAATAAGTATAGAGTCTCAGTTTTGCAACATAAGAGGGTTTTGAAGATTGGTTGCACAATAATGTGAATGTACTTAACACTACTGAACTGCCTACTTAAAAATGGTTTAGATGGTAAATTTTATGTTATATATATTTTATCACAGTTTTTAAAATTTTAAAACATCCCTCTGGCTGGTGTGTAGAGTAGAAGCAGCCTGACCAGCTGGAAGGTTATTGCAGTGCTCTGGGTGAGACAACAGTGGCTTGGATTAGGGTGATAGAGGTGGAGGTGGTTGAGAAGAGATCAGATCTGGGGTCTGTTTTAAAAGTAGAGATAATAGGACCCCCTGGCAGATTGGATATTGAGTGTGAGGGAAAAGGACAAACGACAGCAAACTCCTGGGATTTTGGCCTGCTCAGCTGCATGACTGACTGTGCCACTGAGTGGAATGAGGAAGCTGGGGGAGGAGGCAGCTACCAGGTGGCAGGTTGATTACATTGGACCTCTTCCATCAGGGAGGGAGCAGCGATTTGTTCCCTTTGGAACGGGCACTTTTCCGGATTTGGATTTGGTTTCCTTGGCCGTTGTCATGCTGCTGCCAGCACTCTCTCTGTAGTCGTGCTATATGCCTTGTAGCCTGTCATAGTCTCCCACACAATATTACTTCTGATGAAGAAGCATTTTGCAGAGACAAAGTAAGCCGAGAGATTAATGCCCATGGGACTCATTGATCTTGTCATGGTGTCCCATCTCCAAAACCAGGTGGCTCAGGAGAACAGAGGAATGGTCTATTGGCAGCCGGTTTCTGTGCCAGCTGGAGAGATACCTTATAGGGACACTGCATATTTTCTGGCCAGTGCTGCTGTTTCTCCTGAAGCCAAGATCCACTTGGCTGGGGAATCCAAGCAATGGAAGCAATGGTATATACTGTCACTGACCTACCCGAAACCATTTGTCTCCTTACCCAAGATTCTGTTTGGGAGATTTGGGTACCCAGAGGATAAATACCTTCATTTGGAGACATAGCCTTCCAAAAATGACTTCCTGATTGACTTCATAACTATTGTCATAACTATTGTGAATGGTGCTGCAATAAACACGGGAATGCAAATGTTTCTTCAACACACTGATTTCATTTCCTTTGGATAGATAACCAGTAATGGGACTGCTGAATCCCATGGCAGTCCTTTTGTTTGTTTGTTTGTTTGTTTTGTTTTTTTGAGAAGGAGTCTTGCTGTGTTGCCCAGGCTGGAGTGCAGTGGTGTGATCTTGGCTCACTGCAACATCCACCTCCTGGGTTCACGCCATTCTCTTGCCTCAGCCTCCCTAGTAGCTGGGACTACAGGTGCCCGCCACCACGCCCGGGTAATTTTTTTGTATTTTCAGTACAGACAGGGTTTCACCATGTTAGCCAGGATGGTCTCGATCTCCTGACCTCATGATCCGCCCACCTCGGCCTCCCAAAGTGCTGGGATTACAGATTACAGGCGTGAGCCACCACGCCCGGCCTTTTTTTTTTTTTTTTTTTTTTTTGAGATGGAGTCTTGCTCTGTCGCCTAGGCTGGAGTGCAGTGGTGTGATCTCAGCTCACTGCAACCTCTGCCTCCCGGGTTCAAGCCATTCTCCTGCCTCAGCCACCTCAGTAGCTGAGATTACAGGCACGTGCCACCAAACCTGGCTAATTTTTGTATTTTTAGTACAGACGGGGTCTCACCATGTTGGTCAGGCTGGTCTCGAACTCCTGACCTCATGATTCGCCTGCCTTGGCCTCCCAAAGTGCTGGAATTAGAGGCATGAATCACCGTGCCTGGCCCCCATGGTAGCTTTATTTTTAATTTATTTTTTTTTAATTTATTTATTATTATTGTACTTTAAGTTGTAGGGTATATGTGCATAACGTGCAGGTTTGTTACATATGTATACTTGTGCCATGTTGGTGTGCTGCACCCATCAACTCATCATTTACATCAGGTATAACTCCCAATGCAATCCCTCCCCCCTCCCCCCTATTTTTAATTTTTTGAGGAACCTCTATATTGTTTTCCATATGGCTGTACTAATCGACATTCCCACCAATAGTGTATAAGTATTCCCCTTTCTCCACATACATGCTAGCTTTTTTTTTTTTTGAGACAGGCTCTCATTCTGTCACCCAGGCTGGAGTGCAGTGGCACAATCACAGCTCACTGCAGCTTTGGCAGCCTAGGCTCAAGCGATCCTCCCATCTCAACCCCTCAAGTAGCTGGAACTACAGGCATATGCCATCACACCTAGTTAATTTTTAAAGTTTTTATAGAGACAAGGTCTTGCTATGTTGCCCAGACTGGTCTTGAACTCCTGGGCTCAAGTGATCCTCCTGCCTTAATCTCCCAAAGTGCTGGGGTTATAGGCACGAGTCACTGCACCTGGTCATTTTTTATCTTTTTGATAGTAGGCCATCTAATGATGAATAAGTACAGAAAATGTGATATAGACTGGACACCATGGCTCATGCCTGTAATCCCAGCACTTTGGGAGGTCGAGGTGGGTGGATCACCTGAGGTCAAGAGTTCGAGACCAGCCTGGCCAAGATGGTGAAACTCTTTGTCTACTAAAAATTTAAAAATTTTCCAGGTGTGGTGGTGCATGCCTTTAGTCCCAGCTACTTGGGAGGCTGACTCAGAAGAATCACTTGAACCCGAAGGCAGAGATTGCAGTGAGCTGAGATCATGCCACTGCACTCCAGCCTGGGCAACAGAGCAAGAATCTGTCAAAAAAAAGAGAGAGAGAGAGAGAGAGAGAGAGAGAGAGAGAGAGAGAGAGAGAAAGAAAGAAAGAAAGAAAGAAAGAAAGAAAGAAAGAAAGAAAGAAAGAAAGAAAGAAAGAAAGAGAGGGAAAGAGAGAGAGAGAGAGAGAAAGAAAGAAAGAGAGAAAGAGAGAAAGAAAGTAGAAAGAAAGAAAGAAAGAGAGAGAGAGAGAAAGAAAGGGAGAAAGAGAGAAAGAAAGTAGAAAGAAAGAGAGAAGGAGAAAGAAAGAAAGAAAGAAAGAAAGAAAGAAAGAAAGAAAGAAAGAAAGAAAGAAAATGTGATATAAATACATACACACACACACAATGGAATATTATTCAGCCATAAAACACAATGAAATCCTGCCATTTGCAATAACATGGATGAACCTGGCAGGCATTATGTTGCATGAAATAAACCAGGCACAGGAAGACAAAGACCGCATGATCTCACTCATATGTAGAATCTTTAAAAATTGATTTTGTAGAAGTAGAGAGTAGATTAGTAATTACTAGAGGCTGGGGAGAGGACAGGGAAGGAGAGAGGGAGAGACCAGGAGAGGTGGGTCAATGGGTACAAAGTTACAATTAGATAGGAAAAATAAGTATTTTTGCTCTATTACTGTATTAGTCCATTCTCATTCTGCTATAAGGACATACCCAAGACTGGGTAATTTATAAAGAAAAAGAAGTTTAATGGACTCAGTTTCACATGGCTGGGGAGGCCTCACAATCATGGCAGAAGGTGAAGGAGGAGCAAAGCCACGTCGTCATGATGACAGGCAAAAGAGAGTGTATGCAGGGGAATCATCCTTCATAAAACCATCAGATCTCTCGTGAGAACTCACTGTCACGAGAACACCATGGAAGTAACAGTCCCCATGATTCAATTACCTCCCAAAGGGTCCCTCCCTCAACACATGGGGATTATGGGAACTACAATTCAAGATGAGATTTGGGCGGGGACACAGCCAGACCACGTCAGTTACACAGTACGGCGACTATCACAAATAACCATGTATGGACCTTTGAATATAGCTAGAAAGTTTGGAATGTTGTCACCACAAAGAAATGATAAATGTTTAAAGTGATGGATACAGTAATTACCCTGATTTGATCATTATACTATGTATACATGCACTGAAACATCACATTGCTTCAATACATACATATAATTATTAGGTGTAAATTATCGATTTTTTTTACTGACTGGAATATCCTGTTAGGCCAGTGAACATTGTGCCAGGTATGCTTTTTGCTCAGAAAAGTAAAGAAATGTGATATTCTTGCACCTAATCATTATGGAGCTCTTCAAACCTGTCATATGTAACCCACATGTCCGAGTCTCAGCTTCTTTGTGTTATATCCAAGTCTTCCAGGCATGACCTTCTGTGACTCCCAGGGCCCAGCCATCCTGCTGCCAGCCTCTTCCTCCTGTTTGACCTGTACTGCCCATGAGGCTGCTCGAAGAAGGGTTATCTGCTGCCCTGGCACAAAGTCACCAGTGTCTCTGCCAACAGCCCTTTAATACAATGCCCTCGGTGCCAGAGAGTGCGGGGATCCACCCTCCCACTATCATCTGAGCCCACTGCAAATCTATGGGTTCCTGCAGGTCTCTCAAAGTCTCTCTCAAAAACAAACACTTCTATTTCTTTCCTTTGTTTCTTGCCTGTAAGCAACAATCAAAACGTGAATAAAAACCCTTTTCCACAGGAACTGGCATTGTCTTCACTCAGACAGAGCCACGGCTCCCACCTCTCACAAATCAAGAGAATCACCACTCATTGGAATGCACAAACCAGAATTCTTTTCATCCGCCTTGGAGTTAATGGTGATTTCCCGGTTTCTTTGAGAATCTCAGGTGTTAAGGCCAGCAGAGTGGCTCACACCTGTAATCCCAGTGCTTTGAGAGGCTGAGGCAGGAGGATTGCTTGAGTTCAAGACCAGCCCGAGCAACAAAGCAAGACCTCTACCAAAAACAAAAAAAAAGAATCTCAGATGCTACTTTTTGAGTACCATAGGGCCTATTCTAGCAAACTTCCCAAAACAAACAGCATGGGTACGCGTTACTTAGAACTTAAAGTCTGATATACAGGAATTGGGAAATGTCATCACCATTCACCACCAACCCTTAAGTTGGAGTGAAAATTAAATCTTAGCCAATTCAGGCCATTCTCAGCCAGTTTTATAACTTCTTTCAGCAGTTCCGGTTTTTCCCTCTTCCTTTCCTAGAGCTGCGTCTAAACTCTGGGAATGGAGAGTGTGGGACTTGCAACAACTGTGGGAAGAGCTGCCTGGTCCCTGGGGCCTATTCTGTCCCCACAGGCCTCCTCTGAGGCCCTGCATCCTCTGAGACAGCCTCTGGCTTGGTTACAGCTCCCTTTAGCCAAGCTCTGGCTTTCTGTGCTGCATCCACACTGTACTCAGCCACACCAGGAAATGCCCAGCTACAGCCTGTGCCTCATGCGGTGCACGGGGACCTGAAGGTGGCCCCAGGCCCTTAGGCCCAGACATCCTTTGAGGTCGTCTCTCCTCTCCTGCTCCCAAGCCCTGCTGCATGGGAAGTTCTGAAGTCCTGCTGCCTCCCCGACCATACCCCTCTCTCTCCGATCTCCTCACCTACCTGGGAGTTATTGTTAGCCAGTTTAGAGTGTGGAACTACAAGTACCTCTCCTTCAGGGGACCAATGGAAGGGAGTTCATTCCTCAACCTGCATGCCCAGCCCTGCCTCCTCTCCTGTCTTTTCTTCTAGGACTTGGCTGTCTCGCAAGATGGAGAACAGGGTGCAGGATTGGCCTAGGCTCTTGCAGTTTGCAGAAGTGCCCCACGCACCCACCTTAGCATGTGCGTGACGGTCTACCATCAAATGTTCCACTTCCCACTGACAACATCGGGGGAAGCTGCTCTTCCGGAAACTCTTAGAGGTTGTCTCCAAAACAAAACAAAATAAAAATCTCATCTCCTTTAGGATGAGTGCATTTTCCCTCTGGCCATGAATCTAGGAGGCACCTCCAAAACACAGCAGCTCTGCAGTGGCTCAAGGAATTCGTGGCAGGTGAAAACCTGGGATCCCTCTACCTGGGTGGTCAGGGCTGGGGTTGCTGATGTGGAACAACAAGCTACAAGGCTTCTCTCCTTCTAGGACAAATCTTAGTTCACTTTGAAATTCCCAGAAGAGCTTTCATATTTATTTATTTATTTACTTACTTACTTACTTATTTATTTACTTGCTTATTTATTTATTATTTATTTATTTATTTATTTTTGAGACAGGGTCTCTTTCCATCCCCCAGGCTGGAGTATAGTGGTATGATCATGGCTCACTGCAACCTCGACCTCCCTGGCTCCAGTGACCCTCCTGCCTCAGCCTCCTGAGTAGCTGGGACTACAGGCACGTGCCACCAGACCTGGCTAATTTTTTTATTTTTTGCAGAGAGAGACGGAGGTCTCACTGTGTTGTCCAGGCTGGTCTCGAACTCCTGGGCTCAAGCTTTCCACCCGTCTTAACTTCCCAAAGTGTCGGGATTACAGGCATAAGCCACCGCACCCAGGCACAGAAGAGCTTTAAATTATCCTTTCCGGCCAGGCGCGGTGGCTCGTGCCTGTAATCCCAGCACTTTGGGAGGCCGAGGCAGGCGGATCACGAGGTCAGGAGTTCAACCAGCCTGGCCAACATAGTGAAACCCCGTCTCTAATAAAAATACAAAAAATTAGCCAGGTGTGGTGGCACATGCTTGTATCCCAGCTACTTGGGAGGCTGAGGCAGGGAGGCGGAGGTTGCAGTGAGCCAAGATCACGCCATTGCACTCCAGCCCAGGCGACAGTGCAAAACTCGGTCTTAAAAAAAAAAAAATTATCCTTTTCTTGCTCCTAAATGTCTTCCTTTTGCTGGCTATCCTGTATATACCCAGAAACTATAGTTTTGGGGTTTTTTCCCAGTGCAGTCTCATCACAGCCCATTAATATTTCTAAATCAATAAGAATTTCTAAGACATTTGCCTTATGTCCACACACCAGTGTTCTCATGTCTTGGAGTGACCTGCTACCAATTCCATTCTGGGATTTGTCTTCAGTCTGTGGGGCCAATGTATACTCTGACCTTGGACAATCATTTCATCTCTCTGTGACTCAGTTTTCTTCTGTAAAATGGGACACATAATAGTACCTACAATAGAATGATATGGAAAGCCCTTAGAACACAGCCTGGCACAGAGCAAGCAGTCCATAAATATTAGCCATCCTCATTGTTGTCATCATTATTATTATTATTAATATAAGTCGCACAGGAGTCTCTGCATGTAGCAGAGGTGAGTCCGAGGCCACAACTCAGATATGCAAAAAGTGGAACTTGTTTTATTTTTCCATGACTTTATTTACTTTCTATTTTGTGTGCCCATTCCCATGGGTGGCAGAAACTTCACTTTAGTGAATTCAGGGTAATTTCACTCAATTCAGACTCTCCAAGGTTGTGTCTAACTCCTTGACCTTCAGGGGTACTTGTGATCAGGATGGGCATCTGCCCTGTCATTGGCCAAAGTCACCCCAGATGGCCCTAGGTCAGCAAACCACACTGATCTTGCATGGAAACTCTCCAGATCCCCCAGCTTAGAGCCAAGATTCTGATCCCACTTCCTGGGGAGTCGGGTAGCAGAGGACACCTCCATGAGAAGTAAACTTTCTTTGTAAAGGCAGGAGGGATTACAGGAGGGAGATGTGGTAAGATAAGTTTTTAGAATCCTCAGCAATGTGGTTTTCATTAGTGGTCATTTCTTTCTACTCCATGGCCCTTTTGCCAGACAGAGTAGACTGTGAGGCGTCCATTGTACATCCCCGGAAAGGGTTATTACATCGGGAAATCAGGGGAAATGGCTTTTGGAGTTGCAAACATCTGGGTTTTCAGTGTCAAATGCCTGGCCTTGAAAGAGTCACAGCATGAATCTTACACCATAAACACTCAATTAGGAAGAATATGAGGAGCTTGTTAAAAACCACGTTTTCCAAACCAAAATGAGATATCGATTCTCAAGGTTGGAAGAGGGGAGAATCAAAAAGGAACCAGATAAACTAGATTCTGTTTGAGTAGGGTGATCACATAGTTTACTGTCTATACCAGGACCCTTCTGAAAGTGAAAGGGAGCGTTGTTAATGACTGCCTTGGACACAGACATGAACCAGGACTGTTCCAGGCCGACCAGCACTAATGAATCTTCACCCTACCTATGGGTCCCCCTCCATTCTCCCTACAACTGGCCTGGGGCCAAGTGGAGGCAAGGATTTCTAGAAATCATAGATCTGCTTGGGGAATCTAAGAGAACAGGTCCTGTCCCTCTGTGCTTATGTAAAGCCCAGGGTGTGACAAAGCTCCCAGTGTCCACCCCACCAGCTCAGGGTCATCGGTGTGGCTATAAAGCATGGCCACACAGTGGGCATGGAGAGAGTCAGATACAATTCCCTGCACACCAACCTGTCAAGGAACTACAGCCAAGCATTTTCTCTGCCTCCAAGAGGTGAGAAACGGCAGAGAAAGAGCCAGGTCTGGTGAGTCCATGCAGCTGAGACATGCACAGTCCAACAAGGACCAGATGGGAGAGCATGCACTCCTGCAGCGGCCTCTGAGAGTAGCTAACAGCAAGAAAAAAAAACAGCAAACCCATCCTCACCCCACTCCCCACCAGTGCCTCTCTGTCTTCTGCTACAACCAAGCAACCAGGCCTCGGGGTTGCAAACAAACCCCACACTAACTGGCACGGGAATTCACTGATAGCCCCTAATTTGACTGAGACTTCAGTTCAGGTGCAAATGAAATGGTTACGGTTATGGTGATATGTCCGGCACATCTGAGTTGGTGACGTGAGATTCACACCCACTTTACAATGAAACAGAGGACCCCAAAGTGAGAGTTTCAACTTCCAGAGGCAAAATTCTGCTTCTCACTTTTAAATAAAAGTCACTCGTCTAAAAATAATGCCTTATGATGTTCCCCTTCCTGTGTCCAAGTGTTCTCATTGTTCAATTCCCACCTATGAGTGAGAACATGTGGTGTTTGGTTTTCTATTCTTGTGATAGTTTGCTGAGAATGATGGTTTCCAGCTGCAGCCATGTCCCTACAAAGGACATGAACTCATTCATTTTTATGGCTGTATAGTATTCCATGGTGTATATGTGCCACATTTTCTTAATCCAGTCTGTCATTGATGGATGAGTTAATGGGTGCAGCACACCAGCATGGCACATGTATACATATGTAACAAACCTGCACATTGTGCACATGTACCCTAGAACTTAAAGTATTAAAATATATATATATATATATATATGTAGCCTTGTCTTGGCTGGGTGCAGTGGCCCACACCTGTAGTCCCAGCACTTTGGAAGGCCGAGGCGGGTGGTGGATCTCCTGAGGTCAGGAGTTTGAGACCAACCTTGCCAACATGGTGAAACCCCGTTACTACTAAAAATACAAAAGAAAATTAGCCAGGCGTGGTGGCGCACACCTTTAATCCAAGCTACTCTGGAGGCTGAGCCAGGAGAATCGCTTGAACCCGGGAGGCAGAGGTTGCAATAAGCCGAGATGGCGCCACTGCACACCAACCTGGGAGATAGAATGAGATTCTGTCTCAAAAAAAAAAAAAAAAGGTCTTGTTGTCAGGCCTCTGAGCCCAAGCCAAGTCATCGCATCCCCTGTGACTTGCACATATACGCCCAAATGGCCTGAAGTAACTGAAGTGAAAACAAAAGAAGTGAAGTAACAAAAGAAGTGAAAATGCCCTGCCCCGCCTTAACCGATGACATTCCACCACAAATGAAGTGAAAATGGCCGGTCCTTGCCTTAAGTGATGACGTTACCTTGTGAAAGTCCTTTTCCTGGCTCATCCTGGCTCAAAAAGCTCCCCCACTGAGCACCTTGTGACCCCCACTCCTGCCCGCCAGAGAACAACCCCCCTTTGACTATAATTTTCCTTTACCTACCCAAATCCTATAAAACGGCCCCACCCTTATCTCCCTTTGCTGACTCTCTTTTCGGACTCAGCCCGCCTGCACCCAGGTGATTAAAAAGCTTTACTGTTCACACAAAGCCTTTTTGGTGGTCTCTTCACACAGACGCGCATGTCACTTGTTTTCTAGGACAGCCCATAACATACACAAGAAAAGGTCAGGACTGACTGGACGCGGTGGCTCACTCCTGTTATCCCAACACTTGGGGAGGACGAGGAGGAAGGATCACCTGAGGTCGGGAGTTGGAGACCAGCCTGACCAACATGGAGAAACCCCGTCTCTACTAAAAATACAAAATTAGCTGGGCGTGGTGGCACATGCCTGTAATCCCAGCTACTCGGGAGGCTGAGGCAGGAGAATCGCTTGATCCTGGGAGGCAGAGGTTGCAGTGAGCCGAGAGTGCACCATTGCACTCCCGTTTGGGCAACAGGAGCAAAACTTGGTCATAAAAAAAGAAAAAAAAAGGTCAGGACTTCAGGGGAGGCATTTGGACAGTATGTACAAACACAAGAAACAAAAATGCACTTAAAATTCAGCCCCATCTTTTATTTCTCACCATCTGCCTTAGAGAAATAATTGCCCATGTGGGTTAAAAGGGAAGTACAAGGATTTTCAGAGTTATGTTGTTTATGATACCAAATAATTGGAAAGACCCTAAATTTCAGCCAATACGGGAGGGGGTTAAATCAAAGATTGTGTCTCTCCACCATAAAGAATACTGACTAGTCTGTTTTTAAAAATGTGTTAAATCTATGCTGTTCTGAAGTGAAAAACTCAAGACATAAATTTTTAAAAGCAAGGTATGGAACAACTCATATAAACACATATATACACATACCCCATACACATATACATAAAAAGCTGTATTTGGGTATACACTCATCTTTGTAAGTAAATATAAGAAATAAAGATCTGGGACGATATTCACCAAATTGAAAACAATACCTACCTCTGAGACGAGGACTACAGTTGGGAGACTGAAAGATAAGGCAGCTTTTTTTCACATCACGCATATTGTTCAATTTTTTTATAGCAAAAATATATTCAAGTCACGCACGTCCATGTAAACAGACCACCAAACAGGCTTTGTGTGAGCAATAAAGCTTTTTAATCACCTGGGTGCAAGCGGGCTGAGTCCGAAAAGAAAGCCAGCGAAGGGAGATGGGGGGCCGTTTTATAGGATTTGGGTAGGTAGTGGAAAACTACAGTCAAAGGGGGTTGTTCTCTGGCTGGCAGGGGCGGTGGGGCGGGGGAGGGGGGCGGGGGGCGTCACAAGGTGCTCAGTGGGAGCTTCTGAGCCAGGAGAAGGAATTTCACAAGGTAATGTCATCAGTTAAGGCAGGAACCGCTGTTTCCTTTTTTGTTGTTGTTGTTGTTGTTTTGAGACGGAGTCTCGCTCTGTTGCCCGGGCTGGAATGCAGCCGCGCGGTCTCGGCTCACTGCAAGCTCCGCCTCCCGGGTTCACGCCATTCTCCTGCCTCAGCCTCCCGAGTAGCTGAGACTACAGGTGCCCGCCACCACGTCCAGCTAATTTTTTGTATTTTTAGTAGACACGGGGTTTCAGCGTGTTAGCCAGGATGGTCTGGATCTCCTGACCTTGTGATCCGCCCGCCCTGGCCACCCAAAGCTCTGGGATTACAGGCGTGAGCCACCTTCACTTGTTTCAGGCCATCTGGATGTATACATGCAGGCTTGGGCTCAGAGGCCTGACACCAGCTACTCTGGCAGCTGAAGTGGGAGGATTACATGAGTCCAGAAGGTCGAGGCTGCCCTGAGCTGGGATTGCACCTGTGAATAACCACTACATTCCAGCCTAAGCAATGTAACAAGATTCTGTCTTAATTAAAATAAATAAATAAATAAGTAAAAAACAAAAAGTGCGATATCATTTAGGGAAAGTTTGTTTTTTATAATAAATGGTGCTGGCATAACTGGCTGTCCATCTGGTAAAATATAAAATTGGACTCCCCAAGTTAAACTGTATGAATAACAAGTTTCAGATGTATCAATGATCAAAACAAGTTTTCAAACAATAAAAGAAAATTTTGAGAACATTTCTATATCTTTTGAGTGGGAGATGCCAGAAAAGAAAAGGCCAACATATTTGACTACATAAAAATTAGACACAGATATTGATATTAAGGGAGAAAGACCATAAACCACCTCATGAGACAAATAAAATACCGTGAGGCCTGTGAGATGGAATGAGAGCCATCGTGCCCACTCTACTTGACGAAAAAGAACAAACAATTTGCCTGGGGTGTGGTGGCTCACACTGGTAATCTCAGCACTTTAGGACACCAACATGGGCGGATCACTTGAGCCCAGGAGTTTGACACCAGCCCGAGCAACATGGCGAAACCCCATGTCTACTAAAAATACAAAAATCAGCCAGGCGTGGTGGTGCGTGCCTGTAATCTCAGCTACTCGGGAGGCTGAGGCAGGAGAATTGCTTGGACTCGGTAGGTGGAGGTTGCAGTGAGCCAAGATCGTGCCACTGCACTCCAGCCTGGGTGACAGAGTGAGACCCGGTCTCAATAAATAAATAAATAAATAAATAAATAAATAAATAGAACAAACAACTCACCAAATGTTTGGATGTTTGAATAAATGTTACCGGAGCTTCTTTCTAACCTGAATTCTGAACAAATTGAGATGTGGGACAAAGAGTAGGGCTGCTGGGATCCCAAATCTCACCCTTAGTCTGGAGTAGGGGCTAGGATGGAAGGCGTAGTTTAGTGTGAAAAGTGAGTGTCTTCTAATACTGGATGCGAAATCTACAAGGTGCCAACCCCTCATAGCAGTGCTGGAACGCAGAAGACCTCTCCCCAGCAAAGATAGGGTTATCCTGCTTTCAGAAAGAGAGAAGGTGAGCTGAGCATGGCTGGGGGCCATTTCCTCAACCCTGACAGGTTACCTGCCTCCCCTGGGGTAGAGTCAGCAAAGGGGTAGGGAGAGTCCTGGCTGTTCACACTCCCTCACTTGACTCAGCCATCAGGAGTGGGGAGGATGTGTTCTCTGCCCAAAACAACAGAAAAACAAAGAAAAAGACATAAGCAAGAAATTCACGTCAAGTGAAAGGAAGATACCAAAAGAAGAGAGGAAGGAGGCAGGGGAATGGAAATGGGAAGGGGAGGAAGGAGGAGAAACCTTCCTCCATGGGTGTATTTGTACAGCATGGAAGATAGCTCACAGGGGAAGATTGAAAACCCAGGGGGCTCACACTGCTTTTCATAGATTTGTGTGTTGTTTAGTTCATTACGTAGAGTGCCTGGAATTTTTGTAAATGAGAATCCCAGCCAGGCTCATGCCTGTAATCCCAACACTTTGGGAGGCTGAGGTGAGAGGATTCCTTGAGCATAGGAGCGAGAGACTAGCCTGAGCAACATAGCAAGACTCCATCTCTACAAAAAATTAAAAAATTAGTCAGTCGTGGTGGCACACACCTATAGTCCCAGCTACTTGGGAGGCTGAGGTGGGAGGATCGCTTGAGACTCTGCTTAAGCGCAGGAGGTCAAGGAGGTCAAGGCTGCAGTGAGCTGTGATCGTGCCACTGCACTCCAGCCTGGGAGACCAAACAAGACCCAGTCTCTTTAAAGACAGAAAAAGAGAGAGAAAGAGAGAGAAAATCCTACTATGTAAAAATGCCATAATGTTTCTTTTCTAGAAAGAAAACATGGAGTGTTAATTTTGACAAATGCAAATGCTATGGAGAGATGAACTGAAGCATGACTTTTGGATCAGACCATGAACGAGGAGGTTCTTTTTTTTTTTTTTTCTTTTTTTTTTTAAGACAGAGTCTTGCTCTGTCGCTCAGGGTGGAGTGCAATACACAATCTCGGCTCACTACAACCTCCGCCTCCCAGGTTCAAGGAATTCTCATGCCTCAGCCTCCCAAGTAGCTGGGACTACAAGCGCCCACCACCACACCTGGCTAATTTTTGTATTTTTAGTAGAGACGGGGTTTTGCCATGTTGGCCAGGCTGGTCTTGAACTTCTGACCTCAGTGATCCACCCGCCTTGTCCTTGCAAAGTGCTGGGATTACAGGTGTAAGCCACCGTACCTGGCCTGAGGAGGTGCTTATAGACACCAAAAAAGACAGTCTAGCTTTTTTGAGGTGAGGAAATGCAGATGATGAGTGAACATGGCATTTTCAAAGAACTGGGCTATGGAAAAAGAAAGAAAGATGAGATGGCAACTTGAGGGAGGCCAAGGGTTCTGGATAGACTTTTTTTCTTGAATGGAAAGATGTGAGAAGATGACAACACAGAGGGAGAGAGAAGGTAATTCAGGAGCAAGGTTTCAGGAGAGACAGGTGCAGGGAAAGCTTGGCCTCTGAAACAGGTGGGAAGTGCATGGCTGAGAAAGAAAGATGGTTTCTGGGCAGGTCTTTTGGAAGCAAAGTCCCCTCCAATCAAGAGGTGGGGGAAATTTGAGGAGAGAGGTCAAGTTTTGGAGGAGTTTCTGAGAAGCTAGGTGAAGTTTACCAATCTGGTAGCATCCAGCAATAAGGTTAGTGCACATTCGTCTCAGTCTGATGGTTTGCAAGGCAACTGTGTAAAGTGAAGAGATAAGTTGTGGGACTCAAGAATCTTTGGAACAAGGTGATTCAATTGGAGTCTAGTCTGGATAGCAAAAAAACAAAACAAAACAAAAAACAAAAAAACCCACCTCCCATATAGAGCATCCCGTACAATTGCAATAACTGCCTATTTATTTTCTGCCACTTACCCCCATTAAAGTATAAAGAATCATCTTCATCTTCTATCTCTGACTTGTTTCCTGAGAGTGTGATGGTTAAATCTATTATATGGTATTTGTTTTATTTATTTTTGTTGTTTTGTTTTGTTTTGTTTTTTTGAGGTGGGGTTTCACCGTATTTGCCAGGCTGGTCTTGAATTCCTGACCTCAGGTGGTCCGCCTGCCTTGGCCCTCCAAAGTGCTGGGATTACAAGCGTGAGCCACCACACCCGGCCTGTTTGTTTATTTGTATTTTGAGACAGAATCTCCCTCTTTCGCCCAGGCTGGAGTGCAGTGGCACGATCTCGGCTCACTGCAACATCCACCTCTGGGGTTCAAGTGATTCTCGTGCCTCAGCTTCCTGAGTAGCTGGGATTACAAGCAGAGCACATGCCACCACGCCTGACTGATTTTCTTTGTTTTCAGTAGAGACGAGATTTCACCATGTCGGCCAGGCTGGTCTCAAACTCCTGGCCTCAATTGATCCACCCGCCTCATGTGATGGTTAATTTTAGATGTCAACTTGACTGGATTAAAGAATGCCTAGAAAACTGGTAAAGCATTATTTTTGGTGTGTCTGCGAGGGTGTTTCCAGAGGTGATAGCATCTGAGTCTTTGTAAACGAGATAGGGAAGATCTGCCCTCAGCGCGGTCACCATCCAATCTGCTGGGGGCCCAGAGAGAAGAGAAACAGAGAAAAGACCAATATGTCCATCTATCTGCTAGAGCTGGGACACACTCTTCCTCTCCTTTCCTTGGACGACAACTTCAGGCTCCCTGGCCTGAATACTTAATACCAGCAGTCCCTCAGGGTCTCCAGCCTTTGGCCTTGGACTGAGAGTTACACCCCATCGGCTTCCCTGGTTTGGAGGCCTTCAGACTTGGACTAAGCCATGCTACCAGCATCTTGGGGTTTCCAGCTTATAGATGGCTGGTTGTGGGACTTCTCAGTCTCCATAATCACATGAACTAATTTCCCTAATAAATCCCCTCTCATATATGAAGCCTGTTGGTTCTGTCTCGCTGGAGAACCCTGACTGCTACAGGGACTATGTGGCAAGGGAAAGTATTTGGCAAATAACTTTCCAATGAATAACTGAAGGAAACAAGAAGGGTTGAGGTCCTAGATATCTCAATGAGATAGAGAAGTATCTGCGGTGGGCTTCAACTTAATTTGACTCAGCAAACAAGAGTCGGTCTTCTATACCCTAGGCTCTAGGCAAATCATGGCACACAAGCACGTTCAGTCTTAACTCCTCAGAGCCTGGGCGAGAGGCAGGCAGTGGAGGGCACGGAGGCTGTGGTCAGAGACTGATGTCATTGAATTTAGGATTTGGGGTTGGGGCTGCCCTAGGTGACAACTCTGGCTATCTGTTGATAAATGATCAGAATTGTCCAAGTCGGATCGGGAAAGGAAGAAAGTTCCAGGCTGAGGTTAGGGCAGAAACTATAGCAGGAGGAAGAGTACAGCATACCTGAAGGCAGTGGGGAGGCGT
Organism: Macaca nemestrina; assembly: GCF_043159975.1. Classification (NCBI taxonomy): domain Eukaryota; kingdom Metazoa; phylum Chordata; class Mammalia; order Primates; family Cercopithecidae; genus Macaca; species Macaca nemestrina. The sequence goes on along the minus strand of NC_092133.1, from coordinate 115,584,453 downwards.
GCAGGAGGTGAAGTGGGAAAGACAGGGCAGTGCATGACGGCAAAAGGCATAAGCTTTTTAATTTTTTTTTTTTTTTTTTTTTGAGAGGGAGTCTTGTTCTGTTGCCCAGGCTGGAGTGCAGTGACACGATCTAGGCTCACTGCAACTTCTGCCTCCCAGGTTCAAGCAATCCTCATGCCTCAGCCTCTCAAGCAGCTGGAATTACAGGTATGTGCCACCATGCCCTGCTAATTTTTGTATTTTCAGTAGAGACAGGGTTTCACCATGTTGCCTAGGTTGGTCTCGAACTTCTGGCCTGGAGTGATCTGCCTGCCTCAGCTTTCCAAAGTGTTGGGATTACAGGCATGAGCCACTGTGCCTGGCCAAAAGGCATAAGCTTTGATTCAGACCTGGATTCAAAATTTAACTCCTGCAACCATCAAAAAGAATGAAATCATGTCCTTTGCAGCAACACAGAAACAGAAAAGCAAATACCTCATGTTCTTGTAAGTGGGAGATAAACATTGGGTACACATGGACATAAAGATGAGGAAAAACAGACACTAGCATCTCCAAAATAGGGAAGGGAGGGAGGCAAGGGTTGAAAAACTACCTATGGGATACTATGCTCACTCCTCATGTGATGGGTTCAACAGAAGCCCAAACCCCAGCATCACACAACATACCCATGTAACAAACCTGCATATGCACCCCCTGAATCTAAAAGAAAAAAAAACAACTTGGTCAATAAAAAGCGAGACCCCCATCTCTACAAAAATTTTTTTTTAATTTGCATAGCATGGTGGCTCATCCTGTAGTCCCAGATACTCAGGAGGCCAAGGCAAGAGGATTCCTTGAGCCCAGGGGGTCAAGATTACACCAAGCTATGATTGAACCACTGCACTCCAGTCTGGGTGACAGACTGAGATGCTGTCTGAAAAAAACAAAGAGGCTGGGCACGGTGGCTCAAGCCTGTAATCCCAGCACTTTGGGAGGCCGAGGCGGGCAGATCATGAAGTCAGGCAATCGAGACCGTCCTGGCTAACACGCTGAAACCCCGTCTCTACTAAAAATACAAAAAATTAACCAGGTTTGGTGGCAGACGCCTGTAGTCCCAGCTACTCAGGAGGCTGAGGCAGGAGAATGGCAGGAACCCGGGAGGCGGAGCTTGCAGTGAGCTGAGATCACGCCACTGCACTCCAACCTGGGTGACAGAGCCAGACTCCGTCTCAAAAAAATAAAAATAAAAATAAAAAAGAAAATTACCTGAAAAAAGGGGACTCAAATGATTAATGAGAGGCTACAATAAAATAATGACCTTGTTATCAAAGAAATACAAAATACAGTCCCAGTGTGGTGGCTCACACCTGTAATCCCAGCACTTTGGGAGGCCAAGGTGGGAGGACTGCCTGAGTTCAGGAGTTCGAGACCAGCCTGTGCAACAAGACAAAACCCTATCTCTACAAAAAATACAAAAATAGCCAGCTGTGGTGGCACGTAACTGTAGTCGCAGCTACTCAGGAGGCTGAGGTAGAAGGATTGTTTGAGCCTGGGAGGTCAAGGCTGCAATAAGCCGAGATCATGCTGCTGCACTCCATCCCAGGTGACAAAGTCAGACTTCATCTCTAAAAAGGAAAAAAAAAAAAAAACAACCAGCAACAATAAAGTACTAAAACAAACAAACAAACAATCCAAACTTCTCTCTTATGAGACCTGGGCAAGCTACTTAATCTCTAAAACAGTGGTTCTCATCCGAGTGCGATTTTACCTGCCTCCCCTCCGCCAACAACCAGGGAATATTTGGCAATATCTAGAGACATTTTTAGTTCTCCCAGCCGTGTGTGGGAAGAGGAGACTGCTGCTAATGTCTAAGGGTAGAGGCCAGGGTGGAGCTAAATATCCTATAAAGCACAGGACTGCTCAGGAGTTGGAGGTTGCAGAGAGCTATGACTGCACCACTGCACTCCAGCCTGGGTGACAGAGTAAGACCCTACCTTGGACCTAAAGCAGAAAAAAAAAAAAAGTCACAGCTTCATAAAATGTATGTAGCCCTTCCTAACGGGAGACAATGAGGAGTCTCTTCCACCTACTGTGTATATTTAAGTACCAGGTATTTCAGAGATCTGCAGTCCTCTCCATTCTGTTATTTTGATTTTATGTGTTTTCTTAATTTACTTGGGAGTAGAAACAATTTTCAGAAATTTTATTCCAGAGAGAATTCTTTGTCTTGCATGTTTTAAGCTCCTTTCTTCCTCTTCCTTGTTTTTTAGATGAGAGGCAGAATTCTTGCATAGACACCACACTATGTTTCTTGTTGCTTGGCAGTTCTCCATGGGCCCACTATTCCCCCTAAATAATACTGATGTGGTCTCTTTTGCTTGTCTCTCTGTTTCCCTGCATGCAATCTGCATCTTCCCTATGGAATCTGAGCTGGGGCTTGGATCAAAATCACTTTTACTCGTTGGTCCCAAAGCTGTCTGAGAAGGGTGGGGAGGGAAGTGGGTCTACATGCAGTCAAAGCTAGGAACTCTTTCTCCTTTTTTTTTTTTGGACAGAGTCTCTCTCGATCGCCCAGGCTCAAGTGCACTCTCAACTCACTGCAATCTCTGCCCCCCAGGTTCAAGAGATTCTCGTGCCTCAGCCTCCTGAGTAGCTGGAATTACAGGCATGTTCCACCACACCCAGCTAATTTTTGTATTTTTTGGTAGAGATGAGGTTTCACCACGTTGGCCAGACTGGTCTGGAACTCCTGACCTCTAATGATCCGCTCACCTCGGCCTCCCAAAGTGCTGGGATTACAAGCGTGAGCCATCACACCTAGCCTATTTTTCCATTCATCTTATTTCTAATTTTGATGAAACCCTTGACTAGGGTCCCCATCCAATGGATAGAGAATCTACCCTGTCCCATAGCTGGGTAGTGTGTCTGGAGGGTTGGGTTTGTCTCCCCTCTCTGGAAGATCAGATATGAAGCTGGATCCCAGCCCAGCAGCGTGTGAACGCCTTGTCTGTTGTGGCCACAAGTACTTTTCTCCAGCCAGCTTGCTATGTCGTAGCTGCCTGGCCCTCAGGGACAATTGCTGTTAGAAGCCTATTTCTGTACTCTCTCCCACCACTGTGGCCTTGGACTGATGTTTAACTGTACAGCAGGGGAAAAGGGGCCCCAAGTAGAACATTCCAGATCTTTTCTCTTGCCAGCTCAGGCCCCTATTGCCTGTTCTGCCGAAGTGAGAATTATTAGTGGGATTTTTTAGAAATCCAGCCTTCTCTCACCACGTGCTGCAGCTCACTCCAAAAAAGGAGTTGAGGGTTGGTTCCCAGAATTGTGTTTCAATTCAGACCTAATTGTTTTTTATTTGGATGCATTGGGTAACTTTTATTTGGATTTAGATGTCTTGAAGTCTGTGGTATGAGGTTGGGAAAATTTCCTAGATACAGGGTTAGAGGATGTTTCTTTTGGTATATTTTGTTTTCTTCATTCCAGTCAGTGTTAGAAGGAAATTTTGTAAACCTGTTAATTTTGCTGCCTTTACTGGATGTTCCAATACCACTTTTTTTTTTTTTTTTTTTTTGAGACGGAGTCTCGCTCTGCCGCCCGTGCTGGAGTGCAGTGGCCGGATCTCAGCTCACTGCAAGCTCTGCCTCCCGGGTTCCCGCCATTCTCCTGCCTCAGCCTCCCGAGTAGCTGGGACTACAGGCGCCGCCACCTCGCCCGGCTAGTTTTTTTGTATTTTTTAAATAGAGACGGGGTTTCACGGTGTTAGCCAGGATGGTCTCGATCTCCTGACCTCGTGATCCGCCCGTCTCGGCCTCCCAAAGTGCTGGGATTACAGGTTTGAGCCACCGCGCCCGGCAATACCACTTTTTTTTGAGACGTGTTCTTGCTCTGTCACACAGGCTAGAGTGTAGTGGCATGATCATAGCTCACTGCAGCCTCAACCTCCCGGGCCCAAATAGTCCTCCCACCTCAGCCTCCCAAATAGTTAAGATTAAGGATTGCACCACCACACCTGGCATTTTTTTTTTTTTTTTTTTGAGAAACAGGATCTCACTATGTTGTCCAGGCTGGTGTTGAACTCCTAACCTCAAGTAATCCTCCCACGTCAGCCTCCCAAAATACAGAGTCTACAGGTGTGAGCCAACATCTCTTTTAATGGTTACATAACATCCCATCACATAGATGAAGTGTAATGTTCTTAACCAATTTCTGAGTGGCATACACTTAGGTGATTTCCAATTTTTCATCATTACAAAGATGCTGCAAAAACTTTGAACGTAAGTACTCATGTACATCTCTGATTAATTCTTTAGCAAATGATCACATTTCCAATGACAGGGAGTTCAGCAGGACTTTGCCCCTTCTCAGACCCATTTTTGTTTCTCAGTCAAGTGGTTCTAAATAAAACCATCACAAAATCCTTTGCCATATTGTGGAATGCTTTCAGCATGTTCTCTTTCCACCAGACCATATGTTGACCCAGATAAGTTAATCCCTCTCTCCAGCGACATAGTTTGTCCACTGGGATGTTTTTCACCCTCATTTCCATTCTTCCTCCGCACCCGCTCATGGCTTTTGCATCCTCCACAGCTTCTTGCACTGTGCCTTCTACTATCTCTCACTTTCAGCTGCTTTTGTCCACACACCTTTGAAGCCTTGGGATCCATGTCCACGGAGCCTTTCAACTTGTGAAGATCAATGTGCTAGAAGTAACAGCCATCTGCTTCTTAGCACCCTGCTCATCAAAATAAAAAATCACACGCACACACATGATGAAGCCTTGACGCTTCACTGTCAGAAGACAGAAACCAGTGCTCATGTGTTTATCAAACTCTGAAGACCACTTGCATGAAAAGCCTCAGAAGTGCTTGTTAAAATTTAAATTCCTGGACTGCACCTTAGACTCACTGTGCTAAAATATTGAGGGATAGGGACCAGCTCTCCAGTGATTCTAATCTTTTTTTTTTCTTGAGACAGAGTCTTGCACTGTTGCCTGGGCTGGAGTACAGTGGCATGATCTCGGCTCACCGCAACCTCTGCCTCCCGGGTTCAAGCAATTCTCCTGCCTCAGCCTCCCTAGTAGCTGGGATTACAGGCGTCCGCCACTACGCCTGGCTAATTTTTTGTATTTTTAGTAGAGACAGGGTTTCACTATGTTGGTGAGGCTGGTCTCAAACTGACCTCGTGATCTGTCTGCCTTGGCCTCCCAAAGTGCTGGGATTACAGACGTGAGCCACCACATCCAGCCCAATGATTCTACTACCTATGAAAATGTACAAACTTCTGTGATTACAAGCGTTGTTTTTTTTCTTTTAGAGACACAGTCTTGTTCTGTCACCCAGGCTGGGGTACAGTGCCACTCATAGCTCATTGCAGCCTCAAACCCCTGAGCTCAAGCAATCCTCCTGCTTCAGTCTCCCAAAGTGCTGGGATTACATGGGTGAGCCATTGCATTAGGCAAGAATTCTTATATCAAAGCTCATCTCAGTGTAAGTTGAAACTGCAACTCTCTTCCCATGATGATTTTTTTTTTTTTTTTTTTAAGGCAGAGTCTTGCTCTCTCACCCAGGCTGGAGTGCAGTGGTGCAATCTCAGCTCACTGGGACTTCTGCATCCAGGTTCAAGCGATTCTTGTGACTCTGACTCCCAAATAATTGTGATTACAGGCACCTGCCACCATGACCAGCTAATTTTTTGTATTTTTAGTAGAGGCAGGGTTTCACCATGTTGGCCAGGTTGGTCTTGAACTCCTGACCTCAAGAGATCCACCTACCTCGGCCTCCCGAGTGCTGGGATTACAAGCATGAGCAACCACACCTGTCCCCATCATGACTTTTAAATAAAAAGTCCATTAAGCATGTTTCTAAAATGACAGCAATACTCATACAGTCTACACATAACACAGATTATTTTTCAAATAACATGGTGTAGTAGCAATGAGAAGAATCACCATCTGTGGTACTCCTCTTTTCTGTAGCTCTAGCTGTTAAGTTGGAGCCATGTGACTAGGTCTGGCCACTAGGCTGTGAGGAGGATTTGGTTTGTGAGTCCTCCACACCATGCCCTGTCGTAGTGTCCTTTGAGATGTGTGCTGAGATGGTAGTGTAACGCGATAGTGAGCCAATGTCAGCTTGAGTCTCTTATGGTCTGAGGATCAAAGACCCTGCCAACTTTCAGTGGATGTATAGCATGAACCAGTAATATGTCATGGAAATTTTAAGTTTGTTTGTCATTGCAGCATAACCTAGTCTCATTCTAACTAATCAATTGAAACCCCTATTTCTTGTTCATGCATCAGTGTACCTGAGTGTCTTAGATTAATTTAACATTAAGTAATTGTAAATGTACAGTTCTATAATCTGAGCTTTATTAGAATATAGGCCTCCTAAAACTAGCTCCTATCTTTGCAACTAATTTTGCCACATTTGAATTTGTGCAAAGAAGAAGCCAGGTGGGGTGGCTCACACCTATAATCCCAGTACTTTGGGAAGCGAGGCAGATGAATTACTTGAGCCCAGGAGTTCAAGACCAGCCTGGCCAACATGGCGAAACCCCATCTCTACTAAAAATACAAAAATTAGCCAGGCACGGTGGTGGGCGCCTGCAATCTCAGCTACTCGAGAGGCTGAGGCACGAGAATTGCTTGAACTGGGGAGGCAGAGGTAGCAATGAGCCAAGATCACGCCACTGCATTCCAGCCTGGGCAACAGAGGAGACTCTGTCTTTAAAAAAACAAGGAAAAGAAAAAGAGAGAGAGAAAAACTTTCTGTGGGTGAAAGAAGAGTATTACAAAACTGAATGACTGAATGACCTGGAAAAAAGTAACCAAGATAAAAAGTGAACCAGTTAGTGGTTGACAAGAGAAAAACCCCAGAACTTGCTCTACTATCTCCTCTTTTGACAAGAGTTCACTTTGTAAAAATTCATATCCCAGCCAGGCACGGTGGCTCACACCTGTAATCCCAGCACTTTGGGAGGCCAAGGCGGGTAGATCATCTGAGGTCAGGAGTTTGAAACCAGCCTCAACAGGGAGAAACCCCATCTCTACTAAAAATACAAAATTAGCCGGGTGTGGTGGTGCATGACTGTAATCCCAGCTACTTGGGAGGCTGAGGCAGGAGAATTGCTTGAACCTGGGAGGCAGAGGTTGCGGTGAGCCAAGGTCGAGCCATTGCACTCCAGCCTGGACAACAAGAACGAAACTCTGTCTCAAAAAAAAAAACAAAAAACATTTCATATCCCTACCATTAACCATGACAGGAAACCTCAAATTTCTCTTAAATCAAAAATACATATGTACTTTAAACAATGTAGGTTGCTACATTATTTATTGTTGAGTGACAATCTCATTTTTAATTCCTGAGGATCTTACACACCTCTGGTTGTGGCTCGGTTCTGCCATGTATGCTCATATTTAACACAGGGCTCGTCTTACACATGGCGCCAGCACTTCCACCTTCTGACAGTAGAAGTGCCTTTCCTCCTCTCCCAACCCAATCTTCAATTCCAAGGACAATTCCAGTTTGCCTTGAGAAGAGTATTAGCAAAGACCAATTTCTCTTGAAAGTAAAAGGTATATGTGTTTTTTGGCTGGGCACGGTGGCTCATGCCTGTAATCCCAGCACTTTGGAGGCTGAGGTATGTGGATCACATGAGGTCAGGAGATTGGGACCAGCCTGACCAACATGGTGAAATCCCATCTCCACTAAAAAATACAAAAATTACCTGTAATTCCAGAACTTTGGAAGGCCGAGGCGGGCGGATCACAAGGTCAGGAGATCGAGACCATCCTGTCTAACACAGTGAAACCGCGTCTCTACTAAAAATACAAAAAAATTAGAAGGGCGTGGCAGCGTGTGCCTGTAGTCCCAGCTACTCGGGAGGCTGAGGCAGGAGGATGGCATGAACCTGGGAGGCGGAGCTTACAGTGAGCCGTGATCGAGCCACTGCACTCCAGCCTGGGCGACAAAGTGAGACTCCGTCTCAAAAAAACAAAAGAGAAAAGAAAAAAAATTAGCCAGGTGTGGTGGTTGGGCACCTGCAATTCCAGCTACTTGGGAAGCTAAGGCATGAGAATTGCTTGAACCGGGGAGGCAGAGGTTGCAGTGAGCCGAGATCATGCCACTGCACTCCAGCTTGGGCCACACAGTGAGGCTCTGTCTAAAAAAAAAACAAAACAAACAAAACTGTGTGTGTGTGTGTTTTGTTTTTTTAGCAACAAGGTCTCACTATGTCCCACAGGCTGGTCTCAAACTCCTGGGTTCAAGCAATCCTCCTGCCTTGGCCTCCCACAGTGCTGGGATTACAGGTGTGAGCTATTGCACCCAACCAATTTTTTTAATTTTGGAGGTCTCACTATGTTGTCCTGGCTGGTCTCAAACTCCTGAACTCAAGTGATCATCCTGCCTCAGCCTTCCAAAGTGACTTTGTTGTTGTTAGTGTTGTTGTTGTTGTTGAGAAAGGGCTAATAGTTTCATGCTAGTACCTGAGTGGATATTATGTTTCCTTATGCTAGAATAATTTTCTAGTGTCTTCTAGAATTATCTAGTATCTTCTATGATCCTTGAGATTAATCTCAAACACATAATTTGAGGGTATTACACTGAGTCAGTAGCTACTTGCTACTGGTTGCTGTGGGGCAGTGTTACCCAACAGTTGAGACACAATTGCCTTTTGCATGAAGATCAAATAACGTAGATTCACATCAAGAGAAAGTCATTCCCTTTACAATCCTCTCCTGATCTTTCTGTTTGTATCAACCAGGATGTCTCGGGTTCACGGTAGGGTCTTTAACAGAAGAAAGAAAGAAGGACCAAGAACAGAAGAAAGAAGGACCAAGCTCCCTTTGCATGTCTTGGTATTAGAGCTGACCTTTGTTAGGGGCTGTATTAGTTCATTTTCACACTGATGTGAAGAAATACCTGAGACTGGGGAATCTATAAAGAAAAAGAGGTTTAATGGACTCAGTTCCACATGGCTGGGGAGGCCTCACAACCACGGAGGAAGGCGAAGGAAGAGCAAAGGCCTGTCTTACATGACCACAGGCAAGAGAGCATGTGCAGGGGAACTGCCCTTATAAAACCATCAGATCTCGTGAGACTTATTCACTGTCACGAGAACAGCATGGGAAAGACCTGTCTCCATGATTCAAGTACCTCCCACCAGGTGCCTCCCATGATACTGGGGATTATTGAACTATAATTCAAAATGAGATTTGGGTGGGGACACAGTTAAACCATACCAGGGGTGCCGAACCCCATGCAGTTGAAAATCCATACATAACTTTTGACTGTTCCAAAACTTAGTTACTAATAGCCTGCTGTTAACCAGGACTCTTATCAATAACACAAACAGGCATTTAATATATATTTTGTATGTTGTACGTATTATAGACAGTATTCTTACAATAAAGTAAGCTAGATAAAATAAATGTTATTAAGAAAATCATATGGAAGAGAAGATATAGTTACTATTCATTAAATGGAAATGGATCATCATAAAAGTCTTCATCCTCGTCATCTTCAAGTTGAGTAGGCTAGGGAGGAGGAGGAAGAGGAGGGGTTGGTCTTGCTGTCTCAGGGGTGGCACAGGTGGAAAAGAGTCCATGTATAAGTGGACCTTGCAGTTCAAACCCATGTTTTTCAAGGGTCAACTGTAGTTAAATAAGTCTCAAGGCCGGCATTTGTTTATCTGCAGCAAACACAAGTGTTGGGCCCAGAAAAGTAGGGAAAAGATTTTAAAAAGAGGTGGCAAGAACTGCTTTGCTCTATTCTGTTCCTCTTCTTTTTTTAAGCTTATTTTTATTTCAGTTTGCCTTCTTTACTTTATTTATGGTAGCATAACCTCTGGTTTCTATTTTCTGTTTGTCTCTGCCTTGTCTAATCATTTAGCATATAGATTACACATTTTTCTGTGTCGTCGATATATTTCAGAATCTGATTCGATTTAAGAACACTCTCCTTGGAAAATCACACCTATGCTATACTTAGAATTTCAAATTAGGCCGGGCGTGGTGGCTCAAGCCTGTAATCCCAGCACTTTGGGAGGCCGAGACGGGCGGATCATGAGGTCAGGAGATCGAGACCATCCTGGCTAACATGGTGAAACCCCGTCTCTACTAAAATATACAAAAAACTAGCCGGGCGAGGTGGCGGGCGCCTGTAGTCCCAGCTACTCGGGAGGCTGAGGCAGGAGAATGGCGTGAACCCGGGAGGCGGAGCTTGCAGTGAGCTGAGATCCGGCCACTGCACTCCAGCCTGGGCGGCAGAGCAAGACTCCGTCTCAAAAAAAAAAAAAAAAAAAAAGAATTTCAAATTAAGTAATTCCTTTAAGAATCAGATATTCTTTCCTCAACTAAAAGCCTTTAGTTCACTTCCCCTGATGTATTCCTCTGAAATTCAGTCACCCCATAAAAATCTGACTCTGGCATTTTCTTAGATCTTTTCAATAACACGTTCTTGATGTTGACTCAGAAATCTTCTGAGATATGAGGCTAAGGTGGTGGAAAGGGCATGGACTTTGGGATAACACATACTTGGATTAAAGACATACTGGCTTTAATGCTTATTAGCTAAGCGCAAAGACAGATAAAATCTGTTAAGTGTCTATTGTCTTCTCCATTCATTGCTTCTCTTCTACAGACAAGCTAAGAAATAGAGGAAAGATGTTAAGGCTAGCAGTTTTGGCCTGTGGCTGTATCCAGAGTCTTTTTAGAGTGGATAAGTTTTAGCACTTGACGTCACCAGTATAAAACTTGGAACTCCAAGACAACAAAAAATTTAAAAATTAGTATTATCTCATTATCAAAACAGAAATTCAAATCATAAATATTATGAATTAGCGTTAAGAGATTGAACTGATACCTCCAAAGGATTATTTTTTCTTTTCCATCTTTTTCTTTTGAGAGATCACTTTATGTGGTTTTACTGATTTTTTTTTTTTTTGTATATTTTTATTTCTTCCTATCATGCAGCACTTGCTCTCTGTGCTTTCCTTTCTCTTTTTTTTTTTTTTTTTTTTTTTTTTTTTTTTTTTTTTTGTGCTTTCCTTTCTCTCTCATTACTTTAAAATTCCTTTTGAAATAGAAGAAAACTGGCTGGACATGATGACTCAATCCTGTAATCCCAGCCCTTTGGGAGGGTGAGATGGAAGCATCACTTGAGGCTTGGGGTTCAAGACCAGCCTAGGCAACATAGAGACCCTGTCTCTACAAAAAAAAAAATTTGTTTTAAATTAGCCAGATGTGGTGGCACACACCTGTCCTCCCAGCTACTCAGGAGGCTCAGGTGGAAGGAACACTTGAGCCTGGGAGGTGGAAACTGTAGTGAGCTATGATTGCACCACTGCACTCCAGCCTGGGTGATGCAGGGATACCCTGTCGTATTATTATTATTATTATTATTATTATTATTATTATGAGAGTCTTGCTCTGTCACCAGGCTGGAGTGCAGTGGCACGATCTCGGCTCATTGCAACCTCTGTCTCCTGGGTTCAAGCGATTCTCCTGCCTCAGCCTCCAGAATAGCTGGGACTACAGACGTGCACCACCATGCCCAGCTAATTTTTGTATTTTCAGTAGCGACAGAGTTTCACCATGTTGGCCAGGATGATCTCAATCTCTTGACCTCAAGATCTGCCTGCCTCGGCCTCCTAAAGTGCGGGGATTACAGGCATAAGCCACTGCACCTGGCCGAGGCCCTGTCTTAAATAAAGAAATAGAAGAAAACTTTCTGACTTCAACATTATATCATTTATCTCATCAAAGGTCTTTCAGGCCCTCTCAATTTCTTTTTTTTTTTTTTTAATTTTTAAAATTTTTTAATTTTTTAGTAGAGATGTGGTTTCACCATGTTAGCCAGGATGGTCTCAATCTCCTGACCTTGTGATCCGCCCGCCTCAGCCTCCCAAAGCGCTGGGATTACAGGCATGAGCCACCGCGCCTGGTCAAGGCCCTCTCAATTTCTTATCTATCTAAGAAAATAGAAAAGAATCTCAACTCCCACTCAGCTACTCCTTACTGACTCAGGCCAACTATTTTCCCACTGTATACACAGAAAGCCCTACTTGATTCTAGTCAGACTGAAATGACTGGTAGTGATCTGTCATTATTCAGTGCTCAAAGCCAAAGATTTCAAATAAAATATAAAGTTAGAAGATTCTTCTGTAAATACAAACAAGTCACAGAACTAAACTGACCCAATAATCCCATAGAGAGTTTTGGGATTTTTATTTTGGTTTGGTTTGGTTTTTTTGTATAAACAAAAATTGACCCTTCTGGTCTTAAATGTTGAAACTCACATTTGTTTTATGTGAGTTCCTTCCTTAATAAATCAATTTCAGGCCTCTCAAAAGAAAAATTTTTTTTTCCAAAGAAAAACTCACCAGACAACCACATCCAATGACATGTGGACACGTCATTTGTTGTGATTGTTTCCTTATCCTCCCTACTTCCTGTTTTCTTACACATGGTTACATTTCCTCCCTGCTATATAAATCCCTATTTTTAGTCATCAGGGAGATGGATTTGAGAATGAGCTCCTGTCTCCTTGACTGCAGCACCGGATTAAAGCCTTTCTCCCTTGGCAATATTCATTGTGTCTGTGATTGGCTTTTTGTGTGGCCACAGGACGTAGACAGAATCCCTGATCTTCCGTAACAGAACCTGTAACATATTCCAATATGCATGTTTACAAAGCTCAACTCTGAAAGAAAACTTCGAAGGGAAATATGAATACATTTTCTTGTCCTGACATAAAGGATTGATCATGGTTTTTAGGTAGTTCTGCCTTACTCCTCTATTTACCTTTGTGAGTTTAACAAAAATCATTCCAGAATGTCAGAAGGTGGTATCTATTTTTGATATTGCTTCTCCAAAATGACATTAGAAAACCCATGGTGTAAGGGCCAGGCATGGTGGCTCACGCCTGTAATCCTAGCACTTTGGGAGGCCGAGGCGGGCAGATCACAAGGTCAGGAGATCGAGACCATCCTGGCTAACACAGTGAAACCCGGTGTCTACTAAAAATACAAAAAAAATTAGCCGGGCGTGGTGGCAGGTGCCTGTAGTCTCAGCTGCTCGGGAGGCTGAGGCAGGAGAATGGCGTGAACCTGGGAGGCAGAGCTTGCAGTAAGCCGAGATTGCGCCACTGCACTCCAGCCTGGGCGACAGAGTGAGACTCTGTCTCAAAAAAAAAAAAAAGAGAGAGAAAGAAAAAAACGTGGTGTAGGTGGGGATTCTTGACAGCAATATTCCATTAAAAGGGTGTTGATAAGGGTATTCCATTATCAGGGTCAATTGGCTACAGTGGGAGAGAAAAAAAAAAGAAGGCCGGGGGAAATTATAGTTCCAGAAAAGTCGCCCCTTCCTCACATTGGCCCATATTTTTGGGTTATCACAAAAGGAAAGTAAATAGGACTTAAGCATGAGAAAGGGGAAAGATTTGCTTGGTTGACATGTGAAGGCAGGTGTGAGACTGGGAGAGCTGGGTGTGGTGGTTGCGCCTGTAGACCTGGGTACTTGGGAGGCTGAGACCAGAGGATTGCTTTGGCCCACGAGTTTGGGACAAGCCTGGGCAATGTAATGAGACCCCGTATTTTTAAATATATATTAAAAAAGAAAAAGACGGGTCAGGCGCAGTGGCTCACGCCTGTAATCCCAGCACTTTGGGAGGCTGAGGTGGGTGGATCACCTGAGGTCAGGAGTTCAAGACCAGCCTGGCCAAGATGGTGAAACCCTGTCTCTACTAAAAATATAAAAATTAGCCGGGCGTGGTGGCGGACACTTGTAATCCCAGCTACTCAGGAGGCTGAGGCAGGGAATTGCTTGAACCCGGGAGGTGGAGGTTGCAGTTAGCAGAGATCATGTCACTGCACTCCAGCCTGGGCGACAGAGCAAGATTCCATCTCAAAAAAAAAAAAAAAAAAGAAGAAAGAAAGAAAAAACTGGAAGAGGTGTGAATGCAGGCATGCTGCTGGGTCTTCATTCCAGCTGGAAAGCCAACTGTTTCCCTGCTCAGGGGTGACAGGTCAAGTGTCAGCTGAGATGCCATTGGAAAGTTAGAATAATGGAAGAGATTCAGAGGAGGTGCAGGGGATTATAAACTTCTTTCCCTACCCTCCTTTCTCTGAATGCTATGACCAGAGCTTGCCTGGTGACTATGGACCAGTCCTAGGGTGCAGAGGCTTTGCCTACACCACAGAGATGACCTTGCCACGGGTTCACGTGCGTTCTCCACTTTCAGACACACAATTTGGTGTGCTCTTCTTGCAAAAGGGCATGCCGCATGTAGTGAACACTGTAACGTCCCACTCAGGTTCCCCTTCAGGAATGAAGGCCTCGGTCCCAGAGCTGTGGGAGGTTCTACCAGGAGACAGCTGTCATTTTGGGGCCCCCTTGGGAACTGCCTCAGCTGAAAAACCTTACCCAAGGTCGTTCGCCCTTCCCAGGGTGGCCTATGTCCAGTGACTAATTGACACAGCCTCTCACTCAACTGCAACAGCTCTGGAAGGCCTTCCTGGGTTCAGAGCTCTCTGTGGGGCGGATTATAGCATTTGTCAAAACTCCATCCGAGCCCAATTTCTCCCTTTGCCTAATCCTCCCTGTGCCCTCTCCTTCCTTCTCAAGGTAAGCTTCCAGGAACACTCCTTTAAAAAAAAAATTTTTTTTTTAATGTTTATGGGTACATAGCAGGTGTACAGGTGTATATATTTATGGGGTACATGAGCTGTATTGATACAGGCATGAAATGCATAGTAATCATATCATAGAGGCTGGGCACAGTGGCTCCCGCCTGTAATCCCAGCACTTTGGGAGGCCGAGGCGGGCGGATCACAAGGTCAGGAGATCGAGACCATCCTGGCTAACACGATGAAACCCCATCTCTACTAAAAATACAAAAAAGGAGCCAGGCATGGTGGCAGGTGCCTGTAGTCCCAGCTACTCGGGAGGCTAAGGCAGGAGAATGGTGTGAACCCGGTAGGCAGAGCTTGCAGTGAGCCGAGATTGCGCTACTGCACTCCAGCCTGGGCGACAGAGTGAGACTCCAATTCAAAAAAAAAAAAAAAAAAAATCATATCATGGTGAATGGGGAATCTATCCCCTCAAGCATTTATCCTTTGTGTTACAAACAATACAGTTACACTTTTAGTTATTTTTAACTGTACAATTAAGTTGTTGTTGACTATAATCACCCTGTTGTGCTATCAAATTATAAGTCTTATTCATTGTTGCTATTTTTTGAACTTATTAAACGTCTCCACCTCCCCCTGACCCCTCACTAACCTTCCCAGCCTCTAGTATCTATCCTTCTACTCTCTATGTCCATGAGTTTAATTGTTTTGATTTTTAGATCCCACAATGAGTGAGAACATGTCATGTTTGTCTTTCTGTGCCTGGCTTATTTCACTTAACATAATGATGTTCAGTTCCATCTATGTTGTTGCAAATGACAGGATCTCATGCTTTTCTATAGCTGAATAGTACTCCATTGTGTATATGTGCCATGTTGTCTTTTTTTTTTTCTCTTTTTTTGAGGCAGAGTTTCACTCTTGTTGCCCAGGCTGGAGTGCAATGGCACGATCTCGGCTCACCGCAACCTCTGCCTCCTAGGTTCAAGCAATTCTCCTGCCTCAGCCTCCCTAGTAGCTGGGATTATAGGCATGTGCCACCAGGCCCAGCTAATTTTGTATTTTTAGTAGAAACGGGGTTTCTCCATGTTGATCAGGCTGGTCTCAAACTCCCGACCTCAGGTGATCCACCCGCCTTGGCCTCCCAAAGTGCTGGGATTACAGGCGTGAGCCACTGCGCCCGGCCCTTTTTTTTTTTTTTTTTTTTTGATGTTTTCTTTATTCATTCATATGTTGATGGACACTTAGGTTGCTTTCAAATCCTGGCTATTGTGAGCAGTGCTGCAACAAACAAGAGAGTGCGGATATCTCTTCAATATACTAATTTCCTTTCTTGGGGTATATGACAGCAGTGGGATTGCTGAGTCATATGGTAGCTCTATTTTTACTTTTTTGAGGAACCTCCAAACTGTTCTCCATAGTGGTCAGGAACACTCCTTAATAAAGATCCTGCCTACTAGTTTCCGTCTCAAAGTCTGCTTCTGGGGGAGACCCAACCTTAACATTCGTATTTGCTTTATTATACTGACGACAATTGCATCCACTTCCAGAATTTTATATGTACAGAAAACTGTCTTCGATACGGTACAATTTCTTGAGAGACTTCTGATTGTTGACTGTTAATAAGGACCTAGTGTGACAAAATAAATAATTAAACTGATTAATTATTGTTGACTTTCGTTTTGAAAATGACAACCTTTAAGAAATGAAAGACTTAGATATACAGGAAAGTGAACTTGGAGTCTGAGGGGCTAGGTCAGTTACACAGCAGAGTCTCTCACCGGCCAAGCAAGAAGTGATGTCAGGGAACAACCGTGGTCCTTTCAGCCCCAGTTCATTGCTGGTAAATGTTAAACATTCTGTTGGTACTTGTTTAGCTCCTATTTCCTCCTACACTAGCAGGGGAGTGGGAAAATACATAGCAGCAAACTCAAATGAAACCACAACTGCCCCACTCCTGCCACAAAAACAAAAGGAAAAACCTCCCAACTCATAGGCACTTGTGTTTGTGTAGAAATGGAAGGGAGGAGGAGAAATTGTGCAGTTACTCAGCAGTGAAAGTAATGTTGATGGTAGAACTGCTAGTGACCACCAGAAATGGAAAGAAGAATGTCAGCTCCTTCAGCCCCAATAGAGAGAGGGAGGGAGGGAGAGGAAAGGAGAGGGAGAAGGAAGAAATTCTGAAAGAAAAATGACCTGGCGGGGCACAGTGGCTCACACCTATAATCCTAGCACTTTGGGAGGCCGAGGCAGGTGGATCCCTTGAGGTCAGGAATTGAAGACCAGCCTGGCCGACATGGTGAAACGCCATCTCTACTAAAAATACAAAAGTTAGCTAGGCATGGTGGTGGGCATCTGTAATCCCAGCTACTCAGGAGGCTGAGGCAGGAGAATCTCTTGAACCTGGGAGGTGGAGGTTGCAGTGAGCCGAGATTGTGCCACTGCACTCCAGCCTAGGTGACAGAGTCAGACTCAGTCTCAAAAAAAAAAAAAAAAAAAAAAAGCGAGAGAAAGAAAGAATAATGACCTGAGAAAAGTATGTAATAGTAGGAAGCCCCTGATACAAAGAAATCCCAGTTTTGGTAAAAATTGGTTGTGATTTATGTGCAATTCTTTTGATAAAATTCTGTGGTCTCCTGGAGGAGCCATAACCACAGACATGTCGAATAACAAATAAAACAAATAAAAAGCAAGAGAGAAGGTGCTGATCTTTTTTTTTTTTTTTTTTTTTTAAAGTTTATTCTCCAGCTGGTTTGTTTCCCCAGAAAGCAGCTGTTTAAAATTGAGAAATAGCTACTACTCTTCTGTAATACACTCTGGGGAAAGAGAAGAGGAAGGAAAGCAAATACAATATTACAAAAAAACCTGTGCAGTGTTAGGTTAAATTGGAAACGGTTTGTGGGTTCCTTCTCTCATCAGAAAGGAAAAAGAAATGTAGGAATAAACAGATGAATACATCTGAGAGGAAAAAAATTAAATTCTCACTATGCACAGGAAAAATTAAGCTACTTAAGAGAATTATTAACAATGTGTATGTTGGCATATTGCTTTGGGAAGCGGTGGAAAATGCTCTTTTGAGCATTCTCTACTTGATTATGATCTTGCATACAATTTTGAGGGCATTGTAAAACAACAGGTAGATGCTTATTATCTGCCACACCTGCTCTGACCAGCTCTATAACCCGCCCCATTCCATTCGGTGACTGAGAGGCCCAGGGTGTTAGTGTACAGAGATCATGGGAAAATCCATACAGAAGCCTCTGGAGGCGGGGCCCAGTGGCTCATGCCTGTAATCTCAACACATTGGAAAGCTGAGGCAGGAGAATCACTTGAGGCCAGGAGTTCGAGTCCAGCCTGGGCAACGTAGCGAGACCCCATCTCTATGAAAAATTTTAAAAATTAGCCAGGCGTGTGGTGGCCTGAATCTGCAGTCCCAGCTACTTGGGAGGTTGAGGTGAGACAGTCGCTTGAGCCCAGGAGTTTGAGGCTGCAGTGAGCTAGGATTGTGTCACTGCCCTCCAGCCTGGGTGACAAGGCAAGAATCTATCTCTAAAATAAACACATACAAAAAAAAAACAAAAAAAGCCTGTGTAATCTGCTGTCTATACATGCTCAAGCAATTCAGCAAATATGCAGGTTACAAATTGTGTTACCAGCTCTGTGTGTTGTGGGGCTACAATTTCAAATATAGCCCTTTAGGGACCTATTTTTTATTTTAAATCATTAAAAGTAGAATCTTGTTTTTAAAGAATACGTTGCATGGATATCAATCTCTTTTTCAATATTTTATTCTCTGTAGTAAACCAATTCAGATTTCAAGACCCCATGTGTGAGCAGATCAATGCTAAGCACTAATGACAAGGGAAGGATAAATACTGCCATTGTCGGCTGGGTGCGGTGGCTCACACCTGTAATCCTAGCACTCTGGGAGGCCGAGGCAGATGGATCGCTTGAGCTCAGGATTTCGAGACCATCCTGGCCAGCATGGTGAAACCCCGTATCTACTAAAAACACAAAAATTAGCCAGACAAGGTGGCGGTCACCTGTAACCCCAGCTACTTGGGAGGCTGAGGCAGGAGAATGGCTTGAACCCAGGAGGCAGAGGTTGCAGTGAGCCGAGATCACGCCACTGCACTCCCGCCTGAGTGACAGAGACTCTGTCTCAAAAAAATAAACAAAACAACACAAAAAACCTGTCTTTGCCTTCTAGATCAGTCTTGGCATGAAGTCTATCCAATGAAGTAGCTTGTGACAAGTACTTGAAGCAAATAGTTTGTGCATTTTTCTACATTTATGCTAATTATGTCTATTTCGGAATGGTAGTCTTTCAAAACAGTGTGATGGTTTTAAAGATATATCCACAAATCCTCTGATACTGCCTCCCTTAAAAGAAGAAACTTAATTCCTCTCTCTCTGTGTGAGGATTAGGGTTAGGGCTAGGATTAGCCAATAGAATATGGCAGAAATGATGTCACTTCTTTCTGTTTTTTTTTTTTTTAATTGTGGTAAAATATACATAACAAAATTTACCACTGATACCATTTTTAAGCATACAGTTCAGCAGCATGATATACATTCACATTCTTGGGCAACCGTCATCACCATCCATCCGTCCCCAGAACTTTTTTTTTTTTTGAGACAGAGTCTCGCTCTGTCACCCAGGCTGGAGTGCAGTGGCCGGATCTCAGCTCACTTCAAGCTCCGCCTCCTGGGTCCACGCCATTCTCCTGCCTCAGCTTCCGGAGTAGCTGGGACTACAGGCACCCACCACCATGCCCAGCTAATTTTTCTGTATTTTTAGTAGAGATGGGGTTTCACCATGTTAGCCAGGATGGTCTCGATCTCCTGACCTCGTGATCCGCCCGCCTCAGCTTCTCAGAGTGCTGGGATTAAAGGCATGAGCCACCGCACCCAGCCATCCCCAGAACTTTTCATTTTGCAAAACTGAAATCTGTACCCATTAAACATTAACTCCACATTCCCCTCTCCCCTGGCCCCTGGCAACCACCATTCTACTTTCTGTCTCTATGGGTTTGACTACTCTGAGTCCCTCATATAAATGGAATCGTACAGTATTTGTCTTTTTGTGACTGGCTTATTTCACTTAGCCTAATGTCCTCCATGTTCATCCATGCTGTAGAGTGTGCCAGAACTTTCTTCCTCTTTAAGGCCTAATAGTACTCGATTGCATGTATATGCCACATTTTATTTATCCATTAATCTGTTGATGGACCCTTGAGTTGCTTCTGCCTTTTGGTTATTGTGAATAATCCTGCTCGGAACGCGAGTGTACAGATAGCTCTTAGAGATCCTGTCTTCAGTTCTTTGGGGTATATACCCAGAAGTGGAATAGCTAGATCACATGGTAATTCTGCTTTTAATGTTTTGAGGAACTGCCATACATCTGCATCATTTTACATTTCCACCATCAGTGTCCAAGGGGACCAATATCTCTACGTCCTCACCAGCTGGAGCAGACTAATACAGTCTCACAGGCATTCTTTGTAAAAATTATAAGAATAAAAGCATGGACTCTGTAGTCAAAATACTGGGTTTGAGTTCAGTTCCACTACTTACTAGCTCTATGACCTTAGGGAAGTTATTTAATCTCTCTGTTCCTATTAGGGAAAAATAATCATATCTACCTTATAGGATTATGAGGACTATATTTGTTAAAATTTTAAAGCACTGTGCGTGGCTCATATAGAGTAAATGCTGTATAAGTGTGTGACAAATAACAAAGAAACTGAACCAGGCACAATGGCTCATACCTGTAATTCCAACGATTTGGGAGGCTGAAGCAGGAGGATCACTTGAAACTGGAAGTTCAAGGCCAGCCTGGGAAACATAGCAAGACTCTGTCTCTAAGAACAAACAAAAAGACTCGACACAGTGAATCACACCTGTAATCCCAGCACTTTGGGAGGCCAAGGCAGGCAGATCACCTGAGGCCGGGAGTTCAAGACCAGCCTGGCCAACATGGTGAAACCCCGTCTCTACAAAAATACAAAAATTAAACAGGCATGATGGCGGGTGCCTGTAATCCCAGCTACTCAGGAGGCTGAGGTGGGAGAATCACTTGAACCTGGGAGGCAGAGGTTGCAGTGAGCCAAGATTGCGCCACTGCCCTCTAGCCTGGGCGACAGAGTGAGACACTGTCTCAAAACAACCAACCAACCAACCAACAAGCAAAACCCACAAAAACTAGCCGGGCATGGTGGTGCATGCCTGTAATCCTACCTACTTAAGAGGCTGAGGTGGGAGGATTGCTTGAGCCCAGGAATTTGAGGCTGCAGTGGGTTATGATCACACCACTGCACTCCAGCCTAAGCAACAAAGTGAGACCCTTTCCCTTAAAAACAAAGAAAACTAACACACACACACACACACAAACTGATGAGTCATATTCCATTAGTCAGGAAAATAAGAGCAACCTAAGAAATTTGAATAAGGAGATTATTATTGGGAACAAGAGACTTATATAACCTCTAAAGATAAAAAAGGCAGGAATGGCAGGAGTCAAGGATCACAGAGAAGCCACCACCAATCCTCAGCACTGATTCTCAGAGGACCGTTAAAAGCCTCGGGCCGACGCTGATGTCAGCTGTCTGCATCTGCAGATATCCATGTGTTTCTGGGGAAGAATGGTTCCTCCTAGTCTTCCACCCACTACTCGCTTCTCAGATGCCTCCCTGTGTGCTGGCGAGCCTGGAAAGTGGGGGGTTCAGGCTTTCAACAGCTGGGAGGTCTCAGGGAGGTAGGGCTGACACCAAGTTTGAACAGACAGGGTTTTATTTAACTTCTGATTATCTCCATGTGTGTTTTGCCTTCATTCGTGATTAAAACATTGATTAGAGCCCTAAGAGATCTGTCTACAGCTGTATTATAAATTCTTTAATGTAAGGGAGAGCATATTTTATACTTCTTTTACTCTCCTTTTGTGCCTTAATAGAATTTTGAACCTGGAATGCACTATGGATGCTCAAGAGATTTTTTTTATTAAAAAAAATTAAAAACCTTTATAAGAAAAGTGACTGTGACATAATTCAAGCCACAAAGGGCCACTGCTGAAATTATTTTAGATGAAACTTCCTTTTACAAAGCATCTCTTTTTCCTTTTTTTTCCCCAGTGTATCTTATGTTTACTTCCCAGTCCATTCTCACACTGCTAATAAAAACATACCCGAGACTGGGTAATTTATGAGGAGGTTTAATTGACTCACAGTTCCGCAGGGCTGGGGAGGCCTCAGGAAACTCACAATCGTGGTGGAAGGGGAAGCAAACGCATCCTTCTTCACATAGAGGCAGCAAGGAGAAGTGCACAGTAAAGGGCATATAAAACCATCAGATCTCATGATAACTTACCTTCATGAGAACAGCATGGAGGTAACTGCCCCTATGATTCGATTACCTCCCACTGGGTCCCTCACACAACATGTGGGGATTTTGGGAACTACAGTTCAAGATGAGAGTCAGATGAGGACACAGCTGAATCATATCACCCAGTAATAGTAGAATTTATTATTAAAAATCAGTTCTTAAAAACACCCTGGGCTGGGTGCGGTGGCTCATGCCATGTAGCACTTTGGGAGGCTGAGGCGGGTGGATCACCTGAGGTCGGGAGTTCGAGCGAGACCAGCCTGACCAATATGGAGAAACCCTGTCTGTACTAAAAATATAAAAATTAGCTGGGCGTGGTGGCGCATGCCTGTAATCCCAGCTACCCAGGAGGCTGAGGCAGGAGAAGCCCTTGAACCTGGGAGGCAGAGTTTGCAGTGAGGTGAGATTGTACCATTGCACTCCAGCTTGGGCAACAAAAGCAAAACTTAATCTCAAAAAACAAAAAACAAACAAAAAAACACCACTGCTATTCATGGCATGTCACAAAGACACAGGACTCAGCTTGATGGGGAGCTGACAAGCCAGATCTGGTACAATTTGAGCACCAAAATAACTGCGTGTGTCAATACATTGCAAACTGTTGGATAAAATAGTAATCCATGAGTTCATACTGATAATAATAGGTAATAAGCAATACTAAACAGGTAAATCAACAACTGGGAGAAAAGGAAGTCTTGTTGACGGTTCACTGGTCAACTTGGAGGAGTGCTGAAGTTGGACACTCATAGTAAAGCCTGAATAAGGTAAGAATTATTAATATCAAAGGGTGTTCAACCTTGGAGGGTATTTCAATGAGGAGCTTGGCTTTAAAGTGTGTTCCCCTAGACCGTTTATTAGCTGCAAGATAAAAGAATACAGCAATTATACAGTGGAGAGATTGGATAACACCTTGACTGGGGTCTAAGTGAACCCACTGAGGAACTGGTGAATACCACTTGCCATCAGACGTGGTCCCCTGAGAAGGGTCCATCACTGATGTGGCTGTTTGGAGACGAATGCATACCCACATCTAATAAGGAAACACCAGCCAAACCCAAAGTGAGGAATATTCTATGTTTTTTAAGAGACGGGGGAGCTGTATTTTCAAGAATATCAAGAAAAGTTGTAGAAATGTTCTAGTAAAGGGGACTAAAGAGACATGACAATGAAATGCAATATCTGACCCTAGAATGAATCCTGTACTAGAGGAGAAAAAAATTCTATAAATGACACTGGCCAGGCACAGTGGTGCATGCCTATAATCCCAGTGCTTGGGGAGGCAGAGGTGGGAGGATTGCTTGAGGCCAGAAGTTCAAGACCTACCTGGGCAACATAGCATGACCCTGTGTCTTCAAATATATAAAACAAAAAATTAGGCTAGGCACAGTGGCACACGCCTGTAATCCCAACACTTGGGGAGGCCAAGGCGGATGGATCACTTAAGGTCAGGAGGTCAACACCAGCCTGGCCAATATGGTGAAACTTCACCTATACCAAAATATACAAAATTTAATTGGGCATGGTAGTACATGCCTTGTAGTCCCAGCTAGTCAGGACGCTGAAGTGGGAGAATTGCTTGAACCCAGGAAGTAGAGGTTGCAGTGAGCTGAGATTGCACCACTGCACTCCAGCCTGGGCAACAGAGCAAGACCGTGTCTTTAAACAAACAAACAAAAAGGGACATTAGTGAGTTAACTGACAAAACTGGAATACCAATGAGGTTGATATTTTAAATAAAAGTCATTGTATGATGTCAAATTTATTGAGATTAATAACTATGAAGTGGTTAGGAAATGTACGTTGTCATATATAAGGATAAAGAGCCTTAATGTATGTAACGTACCCTCAAAATAGTTCAGGGAAAAATGATTAGGAAGAGATAGACAAAACAAATGATAAAGCAAATGGCGTAAAATGCTAACAGTAGGGGAACAATCTAAGTGTTCTTAGTACTATTCTTATTCTTTCAAGTTTTCTGTGAATTTGAAATTATTTCCCCATTAAAAAAGGAAAAAAATAATTAGCTCATGTTTTCACCTTTTTTTTTTTTTTTTTTTTTTTTTTTTTTTGAGACAGAGTCTCGCTCTGTTGCCCAGGCTGGAGTGCAGGGGCGCAATCTCAGCTCACTGCAAGCTTCGCCTCCCGGGTTTGTGCCATTCTCCTGCCCCAGCCTCCTGAGTAGCTGGGACTACAGGCGCCCACCACCACGCCCGGCTAATTTTTTTGTATTTTTAGTAGAGACGGGGTTTCATCATATTACCCAGGATGGTCTTGATCTCCTGACCTCGTGATTTGCCTGCCTCAGGCTCCCAGAGTGCTGGGATTACAGGTGTGCGCCACCGCGCCTGGCCCACTTTTCACTTTTAACTAATTTTAATGAACAAATCTCAAACAAATGGAAGAATATAAAGGAAATTATAACTAAATCCGATGTACTTATTATTATTATTATTTTTTACAAAGAAAAACTTTAGTAAGAAATAAAACTCAAGAAGATTTCTTTTTTTTTTTTTAATTTGAGATGGAATCTCACTCTGTCACTCAGCCTGGAGTGGTGTAGTGTCATGCTCTCTGCTCACTGCAACCTCCACCTCCCAGGTTCAAGCAATTCTTCTTCAGCCTCCAGAGTAGCTGGGATTATAGGCTCCTCCTACCATGCCAGGCTAATTTTTTGTATTTTTAGTAGAGACGGGGTTTCACCATGTTGGCCAGGCTGGTCTCGAACTCCTGACCTCAAGTGATCTGCCTCCCTCGGCCTCCCAGAGTGCTGGGATTACAGGTGTGAGCCATTGTGCCTGGCCCTCAAGTAGATTTCTGAATGCAGTCTGAAAACTGAAGAGTTCTGAAGGTAGACCCATTGATGGAAACTCATGTTCCTAACCAAAGGGAACATGCAAAGCCGTGATAGAGGAAAGGTCTGCCTCTATCAGAGCTCACCAGGTCTCCTGTTTTCTCCATCACTACCTTTTCTAGTGTAGGGTTTGCCCCTGTGTCATCCTTACAGAGCACAATGTGGTTACTTCACTCCCCTTCTCTACTGAGTTGAAGAGTGTCTCCCCCAAATTCATGCCCACCCAGAACCTCAGATTGTGACCTTATTTGGAAATAGGGTCTTCACAGATGTAATTAAGTCAAGAGGAGGTCACACTGGATTAGTGTGCACCCGAATCCAATGATGTGTGTCCTTATAGGAGGGAATTTGGGCACATAAACAGACACATGGGGAGAACGCTATATGATGACAGAGGCAGAGACTGGAGTGATACACCTGCCAGCTGAGGAAGGCTAAAGATTGCAGGCAGCCGGCTGGGTGTGAGAGCTCATGCCTGCAATCCCAGCACTTTGGGAGGTCAAGGGGGGTGGATCACTTGAGTTCAGGAGTTCAAGACCACCCTGGGCAGCATAGTGAATCTGCGTCGCCACTAAAAATACCAAAAAAAAAGGCCGGGCGCAGTGGCTCACACCTGTAATCCCAGCACTTTGGGAGGTCGAGGCAGGTGGATCACAAGGTCAGGAGATCGAGACCATCCTGGCTAATACAGTGAAGCCCCATCTCTACTAAAAATACAAAAAAATTAGCCAGGCGTGATGGCAGGCACCTGTAGTCCCAGCAACTCAGGAGGCTGAGGCAGGAGAATGGTGTGAACCCGGGAGGTGGAGATTGTAGTGAGCCGAGATTGCACCACTACACTCCAGCCTGGGCAACAGAGTGAGATTCTGTCTCAAAAAAACAAAAAACAAACAAACAAAAAGATTGCAGACAGCACCAGAAGCTACAAGAGGCAGTGAATGACCCTCCTTTAGAACCTTCGGAGAGAGAGCATAATCCTGAATATGCCTTGATTTTAGACTTCTAACCTCCAGAGTTGTACAACAATAAATTTCTGTTGTTTTAAACCACTTACTTTGAAATAATTGGTTACAGCAGCTCTAGGAAACTAAAATACTAAAACACTTTCCCTTTTTTTTGGAGATAGGGTTTCACTTTGTCACCCAGGTTGAAGTGCAGTGATGCCATCACAGCTCACTGTAACCTCCAACTCCTGGGCTCAAACGATCCTGAGTAGCTAGGACTACAGGCACGAGCCACCACACTCGTCTGACTAATTTTTAAAATTATTTGTAGAGACGGGGTTTTCACCATGTTGCCCAGGTTGGTCTTGAACTCCTGGCCTCAAGCAACCCTCCTGCCTCAGCCTCCTAAAGCATTGGGATTACAAGCATGAGCCACTGCACCCAGCCAAAAACACCTTCCTAATCGGGTTTAACCTGCTGAGGATAGCATTCGAGGTCAGGGTGGTACCACACCCTTTATTGCAATACACTAAACTTGGGATTGCTGAAATGCGAGGCGACGGGGCCTTTCAGCAGGAAGGCTGTGAGCACCCACTCTCAAGTAGTCACCGTCATCCTCTATATCATATTATTGGTTTATTGTCTTCATCATATAACATTATTTGTTATCATTTTTCCTTGCTTATCTTCTGTCTCCCCCATCAGAATACAAGACGTAGGAGAGCAGGGATCTTATCTGTCTTGCTCATGTTGTCCCCATGTCTGGTCCACAGTCTAGGCTGGGTGAAGATGTTCTGAATAAACAGCATGAGTGTGAAGAAGCTCGACATCCTGGAGAAGGGAGAGAAGGTCAAGGGCCTGCAGCAAGGCCAGCAAGCCCAGTGACAAGCAGCAAGCAGAAACATCTTGTGGCGCCCCAGAAACACCTTAAAAGATTGTGAATTTGTTTCCTAGGATCTTAATGTTAAAAAAAAAAAAAAAAAAAATCCCGGCACAGTGACTCATACCCATAATCCCAGCACTTTGGGAGGCCCAGGTAGGAGGATCACTTCAGGCCAGGAGTTGAAGACCAGCCTGGGTAACATAGGGAGACCACATCTCTACCAAAAATAAAATAAAAATTAGCTGGGCATGGTGGCATCCACCTGTGGTCCCAGCTACTTGGGAGGCTGAGGTGGGAGGATCACTTGAGCCTGGAAAGTTGAGACAGCAGTGAGCTGAGATCACGTCACTACATTCCAGCCTGGGTGACAGAGTGAGACTCTGGCTGAAAAAAAAGAAAAAGAAGAAAAAGACTGTAGATATATCTATTTCGCTCTCTGTGAATGGAGCTCCTTCATGTCGTTTCTCTTCACTGTCTGACCATCTCTTCCATCCTTCAGTTTCCACTTTAAATGCCTTTCCATCTGCCAAGTAGTTGGAGGTGTCCTTACGTACTTCCCAAGTCAGTTCACATCTCAGTTTTAGGGCTTGTATTGTATCTTTAGTCCGCCTGTTTCCAAGCCTATCTTCTCCATAAACTTGAGTTTCTTGAAGATAACCTCTGTTATCTTCAGGGCCCACCAGTGCTGGTCATAGAGTGGGTGCTTCATGGACTTCTTTGTGTGCATGGGTGGATAGATAATGAGGTGACAACTTGCCTCTCAGAGCTTTAACCACCCCTAGTTAAGCCATGAGATAGGGCTATGGTTTCCAGTTTGCACGACCTCCTCCCTAAGTTCATTGCCCCAGACCTAGAATGAGGAGAATTGGCTGGTCCCACTTCTTTCCTTTTGGCTTTCCAATGGTTTTCTTCCAAGCTATAAGGCCTTGCTCTAGAGATTTTAAAGTATTAAGAACTGGAATACTGTTCTACATGTTTAGGTCAACAGAGTCAGTTGATCCACAAAATGCACATGTTGGGTTTTTTTTTTTTTTTCATCATTAGGTCTTAACCCTTCTAATGAATGATATTTGCCCCCGAACTCAGAAGTGATGTTTGATCCTACATTACACATGCAAAACAAGTTACTTAAATAATGATTTAGTCCAGGTTCTCTGACAAGCAGATGCCAAGACAGGATTAGCTGGATAAGAGATTAATTGGTGAAAACACTGGGGAGGGAGAATGAGAAGGAAACAAGAGGGTGATAGGAGAGCCATCAGATCATGACACAGGTTTGACCCCTGGGAAGGCAGAAGGAAGAAGGGAAAGAAGGAAGGAAGGAAAGGAGGGAGGAAGGGTGGGAGGGAGGAAGGAAGAGAGAAAGGAGAGGAGGGAGGGAGGAGAAGGGAAGGAAGGAAGAAAGGAAGAAACTGGAGAGGGAAAGAGGAAAAGAGAAAAGGAGGGAGAAAGGAAAGAAGAAAGGAAGGAAGGGAGGGAGGGAGGGAGGGAGGGAAGGAGGAAGGGAGAAAAGGAGGAAGGAAGGAGGAGAGACAGGCCATAGACTGCCTTGTAGTTCTAAGAAAGTTTCAGCAAGGTCAAAAGGGAGTCAGTGAACCTAAGTTGCCCATTAGAGGAGTCCCTGCCTCCCAGGAAGGGGCCTCCTTGGTATCCCTGCCATACTCAGTCTTTGACTGGGAACAGCCCACAGGAAGTGTGGCCTCAATGCTGGGCACACCAGCAGCTAGGGCTGGAAATAAATTATGCTTCCTGCAGTAGGAGATCTGAAAGGTGTATCCTCATGCTACTGCAGACAACAATTTGTATAACTTAGAGTTAACTACCCTCTGATCTTACCTGAAACAGTGGAGTGATCCAAGGAAAGTTTGGGGTTTAGTCCTCAATCATCATCCACCTGGGCCTTGTTCTCAATTCCACTAACTAAACAAAGGGTTGTAGTCGCAGCATCCTAAATGAAGATTGAGAAGAAGGATCCACATTTTGCTAAAAATGTTAAGCTCTAGCTCTGTAGCAAAATAATTCCTGTTTTCATTTCAAAATACAATAGATGTATTACTTTTCTTCTGCTTCCGCAAGACACTGATTTGAGATGAGTGTTGGATGCCTGCAAACAGGCAAAAACAAAGCAAAACTGTTAGTCCAAAGTCTTACTTATTTTTTATTTTTTATTTTTATTTTTTATTTTTATTTTTATTTTTTTTGAGACGGAGTCTCGCTTTGTCGCCCAGGCTGGAGTGCAGTGGCCGGATCTCAGCTCACTGCAAGCTCCGCCTCCCGGGTTTACGCCATTCTCCTGCCTCAGCCTCCTGAGTAGCTGGGACTACAGGCGCCCGCCACCTCGCCCGGCTAGTTTTTTGTATTTTTAGTAGAGACGGGGTTTCACCGTGTTAGCCAGGATGGTCTCGATCTCCTGACCTCATGATCCGCCCGTCTCGGCCTCCCAAAGTGCTGGGATTACAGGCGTGAGCCACCGCGCCCGGCCACTTATTTTTTATAGACTGATTTATGGATCAAGAAATCTTTGATTTGCCTTTGCTACCAAATGAGGCCACCTTACCATGGGTCATCTTTACCTCCATGCCCTAGGCCTGCTAGGGGACAGTATCTCACCTCGACTAACAGGCGTTCAGTTACACTGACATCAACTAGATTAAGAGAGTTAGCTCTTTCCCCAGTGAGTTGACTGTTCAGGAAGTCAGTGTTTGCAAGAGGCCTTCTTTGCAGAACTCTCTCTGCTAAATCATTTGGGGAACATTTGTAAACATTTGCTATTTACTTTTCTTTTTAGAGACAGGGTCTCACTTTGTTGTCCAGGGTGATCTTGAACTTCTGGCCTCAAGCAATTCTTTTGCCTCAGCCTCCCAAAGTGCTGGGATTATAGGCATGAGCCACTACCTTGGTCCTTCATCTGGGGAACCTTTTCAAAATGTCCATATAAACAGTGGTTGGATCTGGTGCAGACAAGCAGTCTTTGGAGGTGATGAAATCTGGTCTTGCATTCTAGCTCTACCACATTTTTGTCAACAAAGGCAGGTGACTGGTAGATACCCAAATGTCAGACCTCTGGAAAAGCTCCAGAAGAAAGGGGAGATAATGCCCGAAAGGTCTAAAAGTAGCTGTTGGAATTTGGTCACAGAAAGTGACCTGCAGAGGATCAACTCATTCACTAGGCTAGATGGAATTGGGGAGATAGAGGACAGTCCAATTTGCAGGGAACGGGGTCAGTGAGGCATAGGGAGAAAAGCCGCAGTCAGGTTTCTAATGTACCAAGGTGGAAGGCAAGGACTCAGGCACAGAGGTCTAAATAAGGAATCAGTGCCGGGCATGGTGGCTCAAGCCTGTAATCCCAGCACTTTGGGAGGCCGAGACGGGTGGATCACGAGGTCAGGAGATCGAGACCATCCTGGCCAACATGGTGAAACCCTGTCTCTACTAAAAATACAAAAGAAATTAGCCGGGTGTGGTGGCGGGTGCCTGTAGTCCCAGCTACTCAGGAGGCTGAGGCAAGAGAATGGCATGAGCTGGGGAGGCAGAGCTTGCAGTGAGCCGAGATTGCGCCACTGCACTCCAGCCTGGGCAACAGAGCAAGACTCAGTCTCAGCAAGGAAGGAAGGGAGGGAGGGAGGGAGGGAGGGAGGGAGGGAGGAAGGAAGGAAGGAAGGAAGGAAGGAAGGAAGGAAGGAAGGAAGGAAGGAAGGAAGGAGAAAGAAAGAAAAGAAAAGAAAGAAAGAAAGAAAAGGGAGGAAGAAGAGAAAGAGAGAGAGGGAGGTAAGGAAAGAAGGAAGGAAGGAAGGAAGGAAGGAAGGAAGGAAGGAAGGAAGGAAGGGAGGAAGGAAGGAAGGAAGGAAGGAAGGAAGGAAGCAAAGAGACTGATAACACAGTGGGATTCCATTATCCACAAGGGACTAAAATAGGATCATGGAATAAATGATCCAAATCGGCCTGTACTCATGTGTTATCAATAGGGCTGAGAAATTCTCTGTTTTCATTACCTTTTGACAACTGATGAGAGTGAACAGTCCTCTAAGATTAATGATGTATTGGCAGCCACTGCCTTGCACAATCCAATCTCTAAGTTAATGCTTTACCTCTTGGTAAATACTGCATATTTTTTTAAAGTACATATTAGAAAAAGAAAGCAGATTTGGAGAGTAAGATTCTGCTATCTTACTTCTTTTTCTTTTCTTTCCTTTTTTTTTTTTTTATAGAAGGAGTTTTGCTCTTGTTGCCCAGGCTGAAGTGCAGTGGCATGATCTCGGCTCACTGCAATCTCTGCCTCCCAGTTTCAAGTGATTCTCCTGCCTCAGCCTCCCGAGTAGCTGGGGTGACAGGCATGTACCACTATGCCCGGCTAATTTTGTATTTTTAGTAGAGACAGGATTTCTCCATGTTGGTCAGGCTGGTCTCGAACTCCCGACCTCAGGTGATCCTCCCGCCTCAGCCTCCCAAAGTGATGGGATCACAGCCATGAGCTACTGCACCCACC
Organism: Macaca nemestrina; assembly: GCF_043159975.1. Classification (NCBI taxonomy): domain Eukaryota; kingdom Metazoa; phylum Chordata; class Mammalia; order Primates; family Cercopithecidae; genus Macaca; species Macaca nemestrina. The sequence continues at coordinate 115,553,308 of NC_092133.1, read as the reverse complement.
ATTTTTTGTTTTGTTTTGTTTTGAGACAGGATCTCACTCTGTCGCTCAGTCTAGCATACAGTGGTGTGATTACAGTTCACTGTGGCCTCAGCCTCCCAGGCTCAAGCAATCCTCCCACCTCAGCCCCTCCAGTAGCTGGGACTATGGGTACACCACCAGCCTGGCTAGTTTTTGCTTTGCTTTGTTTTGTTTTTTGTTTTGTAGAGATGAGGTTTCGCCATGTTGCCCAGGCTGGTCTTAAAGTTCTCAGCTCAAGTGATCCACCTGCCTCAGCCTCCCAAACTTATTTCTTTTCAGCTACTTAACCTTCTATTTGGTACATTTCATAGAAGCATTTGTGGATTATTTCTTTATTATTTTGCTTTGCTTTGTTTTGTTTTTTGTTTTGTAGAGACGGGGTTTCGCCGTGTTGGCCAGGCTGGTCTCGAACTCCTGACCTCACGTGATCCACCCACCTCAGCCTCCCAAAGTGCTGGGGTTACAGGCGTGAGCCACCATGCCCAGCCAATTCAGGGTATATTTTTTAAAGTATTCTAAGTAGTGCCTTAAATAGATTTTAGTATACATGAAATCCAAAAACCAGGAGTAAGATGATTAAAAAATGAGCATCAGAAAAGAAAGTTTGGGAAAATAAAAGTAAGATTGCCAAAATTGGGCTAGGTGCAGTGGCTCATGCTTGTAATCTCAGCACTTTGGGAGGCCGAGGCGGGCGGATCATCTGAGGTCGGGAGTTTGAGACCAGCCTGGCCAACATGGTGAAACCCTGTCTCTACTAAAAATACAAAAATTAGCCAGGCGTGGCGGCACGCGCTTGTAGTCCCAGCTACTCGGGACGCTGAGGCAGGAGAATCACCTGAACCCGGGAAGCAGAGGTTGCAGTGAGCTGAGATTGTGCCATTGCAAAAAGATTGCCAAAATGTTTTTGATCTCTGAGCTTTTTATTGCCCTTCTTCTCCCCAAAGGGTACTCTGCTTCTGTTGGCTTAATGTCTCAGAACTTTGGTGTCATTGGTCTCAGATACCACTTTGCCATCCACTATCTGGCAGATAGTGGTGTTTTGGATGGTTTGTATGGAGTTGCTGCTGTCCAGGGCATCACCAAGATTGAAGTCCTCGCCATCTTCCAGCAGGCAGCGGTAGGTAGTGATCTTAGCCTCCTATTTGACCTTGATGTTCAGCAGGGCCTCCTACTCCTGGGCTTGGTGCTGCCTCTCTGCCTGGGTCTGTGCCAGCTCTAACTCCAGGTGCAGGAGGATCCTGCTGAGCTGCTCCATCTGCAGGGCGTAGCAGGCCTCCACCTTCCTCATGCTGTTCTCCAAGCTGGCCTTCAGATTTCTCATTGAGTCCAGGTCGATCTCCAAGGACTGGACTGTACGTCTCAGCTCAGTGAGCATCACCTCAGCAGTTCTGACCTCGGGGGACTGTGTGGTGACCACTGTGGTGCTCTCAATCTGCTGAGACCATTATTTGTCTAGCTCCTCTTGGTTCTTCCAAGCCCACTCGTCATATTGGTTCTGGATGTCTGCCATGATGTTGGCAAGTTCCTGAGATTTGAGGGCTTCTACCTGCACGGCCAACCTAGAGCTGGCAATCTGGCCTTGTAGGCCTTTTACTTCCTCTTCATGGTCCTTTTCATGAAGAGCAGCTCCTCCTTGAGAGCCTCAACCTCTGTTTCCAGCTGCAGCTGAGTGACATTGGTGTTATCAGTGACCTTGCGGAGCCCTTGGATGTCGCTCTCCACAGACTGGCACATGGCCAGCTCTGTCTCATACTTAACTCTAAAGTCATCAGCAGCAAGATGGGAATTGTTGATCTGCAGAACGACGTGGGCATTGTCCATAGTATTTGCAAAGATCTGAGCCCTCAGGTTCTCCATGATCTTGAAGCAACGGCCCCAGTCTCTGACCTGGGAACCCTTCTTCTCCAGGTGCTCCTGGATTTTGCTCTCCAACCTCCAGTGCTTGGTCTCCAGGCTCCTCACCCTGTCCAGATAGGAGGCCAGGCAGTTATTCAGGCTTTGTATGGTCTCCTTCTTGTTCTGGATGCCTCCCATTCCTGCCAGATCCCAGGCCATCCCCATGGCCAGGCCCCCCAAACCCCAAGCCACCCCAGAAGCTGGTGGAGGAGGAAACAGAGATCCAGGAACCAGAGCCCCCAGTGCCTACATAGATGCTGGCCATGCTGCTGACTGGCTGGGTACCATAGCTGGACGGCTAGATGGAGCCCAGGGACAAGTAGTTGATGGAGACAGTGGAGCAAGTGGTGAAGCTCATGCTGTCCGGGGAGGATAGTGAGAGGACAGGACTCAGGCTTTGCCAATGACCAAGATTGCCAAATTTTAAGAAAATCAGTAAAAGAGCTAAAAGCTAAAGTCAAGGAATTCTTTCAGATTTTTCTATCTTACCAATGATAAAAAATATGAGTGGTAAATTAAGAGGCCTGTAGGATTAATTCAAGAGGATTGATACAATTCCAGGAAGAGAAAATAGAGGTGAATTAGATCAGAGAAGAGAGAAAAAAAATAGAGGTAATAACCAAAGAAATAATAGAAGAAAATCTCTCCATGTAGAATACATTTGAGCAAGACTGATATTTAGCCACATCTCCCTGAGATTTTACAAGAAGGACAAAGAATACTTAGAAGCTTTCTGACAGAAATAAAACAATGATGGGTTCACATACTTGCTACAGTATTAAAAGAATTAAAAAAAATGTTAAAGGAAATAAAACAATAGGTTATAAGTGCTCTTTGTCATTCTTGTTTTCAAAGCTCTGAGAGACAGAGACTTGTATTCTGATTTTATTGTACTAATTGTCACATCTATTACAGCTTTTGGGTCTATCTTCTCCTAACCTTATCACTCTTAAAACCACTTGTATTTCTTCATATGTTTATTTTCTCAACTGAAATACCAGATGGTTTCTAAACTGATTAACTTCCAGGCCAACAAGATTCTTTTCCTTTTTTTTTTTTTTTTTTTTGAGACAGGGTCTTACTCTGTCGCCCACACTGGAGTGTAGTGGCACGATCTCGGCTCACTGCAACCTCCGTCTCCTAGGTTCAAGCAATTCTCCTGCTTCAGCCTCTGGAGTAGCTGGTACTACAGGCATGTGCCACCATGCCCGGCTAATTTTTGTATTTTTAGTAGAGATGGGATTTCACCAAGTTGGCCAGGCTGGTCTTGAACTCCTGACCTCAGGTGATCTGCCTGCCTCAGCCTCCCAAAGTGCTGGGATTACAGGCATGAGCCACCATGCCTGGCCAAGAAGATTCTTTTATGTAGAATTATACACATAAACAAGGAGCCTGGTAATGATTATTATAAAATTATGTGACTGTATTTTTCTTCCTTTTCAAAAACATTGATTGAATGGAATTCCAATGTATTTCTTAAAAATGTATTTTTTTCAGTGGTATAAACAATTCCAAATGGACAAGATAAGAAGACATACAGGATCACTTTGTGCTAATTATGGACTTTAAACAAAGTCACTAAGCACTATTGAACACATAAACTTCAGACAATGAGAAAATGCAAGAGTTTAATGTCTTTTATTTTTGAGATAGGGTCTTGCTCTGACACTTAGGCTGCAGTTCAGTGGCACAATCATGGCTCACTGAAGCCTCAACCTTCCAGTCTCAAGTGATCCTCCTGCCTCAGCGTCCTAAGTAGCTGGGACCACCAGTATGCACCACCATACCTGGCTAAGTTTTCAAATTTTTTGTAGGTATGGGGTCTCCTTATATTGCACACACTGGTCTTGAACTCTTGCACTCAAACAATCCTCTCATCTTGGCCTGCCAAAATGCTGCAATTACTGGTGTAAGCCACCAAGTCAAGCCAGTTTAACAACTTAGGTAAGTTGTTAACAAATTCTCCTACTAATATTTAGAGCAAAGTTCAATAGTCAAGAAATTAAGGAAAATCCTCAGGGTGAAAAAAGAATAAAAATAAGAAAATGCAAATCCAGAGAGCTAAGTATTCAATAAAGCAACAGCTATCCTGAAAGGACTTGCTGACTTCTCTAGACAAGAGACGTATAACAGCTACAACTCAAGGCACCATGCAAGGTGGAAATTCAGATCAGAGACCCAACGTAAAGTGGAAACTTTGAAAAAAGACACTACAGTGGATAAACTAGAAAATGCTCCATCTATAGAAAATTAATATACTTAGACTAAAAATTTGTTTGTTGTTTATCTGAAATTTAAATTTAACTGATGTCCTGTATTTTTTATTTGTTAAATCTTGCAACATTATCCCCAAAGTGGAAAAGTAATGAAACTTGTCTGTTTCAGCCTTTGACTCTGATTGAATGCAGGCTGACCGTAAGAATTTCCTTGAGAATTTTTTTCTTTTTTTTTTTTAATTATTTTTCTCTCCTGGAGAATTTCTAATAGTAAGCATGTCCTCTTATGATTTTAAAGCATTGATTCATATAACCAATGTGTTCGTAGGCCCCTGGAAAAAGTAAATGTAAATCCACGTGGAGGAACCCAACTTAAACCCAGGCTTCAGGGAATAGCAAGAGATAAATTTATAACAAACATTAACTCACAATCAGAAAACACAAAATGTATGAAGAAACAAGCACAAGTTAGTGAAATAATAAACAGTAAGATCAGACTTGCAAAGACTAAAGGTGTTTAACTTTTCAGATTTGAAATACAAAATAATTAAGCATAATTTGCTTAAATAAATAAAAGAGGGTATCAGACATATGACTAGGAGACAAGACACTAGAAAAAAGAACCAGATATTTTTAAAAAGTTATACAGAACTTCTAGAAATAAAAGCATCAATACTTGAAATTAGAGATAAAATGAATTGGCTATGCAATAAACACAGTTAAAAAGAGATAACGGGACAGAAAATGTGAAAGGAAACTAAGAGATGTGGAATGTAATTCGCAGTAAATCAGAGTTCCAAATGCCAGTCAATCACACGTAATCCAAGTTCTAGAAGGGAGTAAGAAAAATAGGCCAGCACTTTCGGAGGCCAAGGCAGGTGGATAACCTGAGGTCAGGAGTTCAAGAGCAGCCTGGACAACATGGCAAAACCCCATCTCTACTAAAAATACAAACATTAGCCAGGCGTGGTGGCACGTGCCTGTAGTCCCAGCTACTCAGGAGGCTGAGGCAGGACAATTGCTTGAACCTGGGAGGTGGAGGTTGCAGTGAGTTGAGATTGCACCACTGCACTTCAGCCTGGGTGACAGAGAGAGACTCTGTCTCAAAAAAAAAAAAAAAAAAAAAAAAAAAAAAAAAAAGAAAGAAAGAAAGAAAAATAATAAAGGAGAGCAATACTTAAATTTTGCAGAATTAAAGAAAAACTCAATCAGTTTAAGAAAGTCAAAAAGAAGAAATAAAATGAAAGGAGGCAAAACAAATTCCTTCCTCTCCTGGATTATTCTTGCTTTCTGAGGGTCCTAGAATACGGAACTCATCTATAGAAATACACATCTAAACATTTTTGATAACAACTAATATGGTTTCTAAATACCACTAACAATTAAATTTCACATAATAAAGATAGACTAATTTCAGTTTTTTAGTCCATATTTTATATTATTATTTTTATATTTTTAAAGCTGATTTTGGTTAATGGTGATCCGATATGTTTTAAAATGTATCACATCTGGGCCGGGCACGGTGGCTCACATCTGTAATCCTAGCACTTTGGGAGTTTGAGACCAGCCTGGCCAACATGGTGAAATCCCGTCTCTACTGAAAATACAAAAATTAGCTGGACGTGGTGGCTGCACCTGTAATCCCAGCTACTTGGGAGGCTGAGGCAGGAGAATGGCTTGAACCCAGGAGGCAGAGTTTGCTGTGAGCCAAGATCACGCGATTGCACTCCAGCCAGGGCAACATAATGAGACTCTGTCTCAAAAAAAAAAAAAAAAAAAAGTATCATGTCTTCCCAATTATGTACAAATTATATATGTGGACTTGGAAAATAAATACATTTTAATACAAGGCAAGCTTTTTGTATTTGTACTTACTCAGAAAAGGAGAAGAGTGTTTCTCTTTATCTGTTGACTCCAATGTTCATGTGACTATTTGAAATAGTTATAGTTTTAAGTATTTACTTTTTCATCAAGGCAAAATCATTTTCCACTGCATCCCATGGGCTACAATCATAGCGATGATGATGATAACTAACACTTTTTTTTTTTTTTTTTTGAGACAGAGTCTCACTCTGTTGCCCAGGCTGGAGTGCAGTGGTACAATCTCAGCTCACTGCAATCTCTGCCTCCAGAAATCAAGCGATTCTCCCACCTCAGCCTCCTGAGGAGCTGGGACTATAGGCACCCACTACCACATCCAGCTAAGGTTTGTATTTTTTTTTTTTTAGTGGAGACGGGGTTTTACCACGTTGGTTAGGCAGGTCTTGAACTCCTGACCTTAGGTGATCTGCCCGCCTAGGCCTCCCAAAGTGCTGGGATGACAGGCATGAGCCACCTTGCCCAGTCAATAACTAACACTTATTGAATTGTAGTGGTGAGCACTAGAACAGGAGTCCACAAGGTTTTTCTGTAAAAGACCAGAAAGTAAATATTTTAGACTTTGTAGCCATGTGGTCTTTGTCTCAATTACTCATTTCTGCTGTTGTGGTTTAAAAGCAAGCATAGACAATATGTAGATGAGTGAGCATGATTATGTTCCTATAAAAGTTTATTTACAAAAACAGGTGGCTGGCCAGGTGCGGTGGCTCACATCTGTAATCCCAGCACTTTGGGAGTCCAAGGCAGGCAGATCATCTAAGGTCAGTAGTTCAAGACTAGCCTGACCAACACGGTGAAACCCTGTCTCTACTAAAAATACAAAAATTAGCTGGGTGTGGTGGTGGGTGACTATAATCCCAGCTACTCGGGAGGCCGAGACAGGAGAATCGCTTGAACCCAGGAGGCGGAGGTTTCAATGAGCCGAGATCACACCACTGCACTACAGCCTAGGCAACTGAGTAAGACGATGTCTCAAAAAAAAACCCCAGAAAAAAAAACAGGATGGCCAGGGTCAGGACCCTGAGCCAGTAGTTTGCTGGCCTCTGGATTAAATTACTGTGAAGATTTGAATTCCAGTGAATTAATTATATCTAAGTGTTATGCTTCTTTATACTCCCTTTAAACTGTAAGCCTTTCAAATGTATAATAAATTAGTATAAAAACAAAGACATGTTAGATTTGTATTTTATTTTATTTTTTAAATCTTTTTATTTTTTAGAAATAAGATCTCATTCTGTTGCCCAGGCTGGAGCAGTGATGTATTCATGGCTCACTCTAATCTTGAACTCCTGGGCTCAAACTATCCTCCTGCCTCAGCCTCCGACGTAGCTGGGACTACAGGCACACATCTCTGAACCTGGTGAATTATTAAACATTTTGTGTAGAGACAGAGGCCTTGCTCTGTTGTTCAGTCTGGTCTCAAATTCCTGGCCTCAAGCAATCTTCCCGCCTTGGCCTCCCAAAATGCTGGAATTACAGATGTGAGCCACAGCACCCGGCCAGATTTATTTTATACTTCTGAAAAGATTCACCCCTTATCATGCGTGTGTGCTAATGCCTTGTAACATTTTTCTATTTGAACAATAATATAATGATATCTACTATTTAGTAATGGTCGTAGACTTTGTTATGTAACAAATCACTCCCAAAATGTAGTTGCTTAAAGCAGCCAGCTACCAATCATTTGCTCTCAATCCTGTGGGTCAGAAATTTGAGTGGTTTTTGCTCACATGGGGTCAGCTGAGGTTACTCTGGGAGTATGGGCCTCACCTGGAGAGGCTGGATTGACTGGCATGGCTGGATCCTGTCTTTATGCGCTCTTTTATCCCCTTCGAGACTAGCAGGAGTAGCAGAGTTCCCAGCAGCAAGAGAGGGCAAGCCCTTGTGCACAGGCACTTTTTAAGCCTGCACCATGTTTGCTAATGTCCATCGGCCAAAGCAAGTCACAGGGTTAAATCCAAATTTAAGGAGCGGAAAAATAGATTCAGCCTCCTAATGGGAGGCGTTCCAAAATCACACTGCAAAGGGGCATACATGTGCATAGAAAGAACTGATAGCCATTTTTTACTAGCAAGAAAATAGTGGGCCAGGCGCAGTGGCTCACACCTGTAATACCAGCGCTTTGGGAGGCTGAGGTGGGCTGATCATTTGAGGTCAGGAGTTAGAGACCAGCCTGGCTAACATGGTGAAACCCTGTCTCTACTAAAAATACAAAAAAAAAAAAAAAAAGCTTGGGTGTGGTGGTGCACACCAGCTACTTGGGAGGCTGAGGCAGAAGAATCACTTGAACCCGGGAGACAGAGTTTGCAGTGAGCAGAGATCGTACCACTGCACTCCAGCCAGAGCGACAGAGCCAGACTCCATCTCAAAAAACAAAATGAAACAAAAAAACACTGTTATGAAAACACAGGTTGACAAAGCCTTGTTACTGCTGCATTAATTTTGCTGAGAACTTTCTTCCTGACCCATGAGAGCAACTTGGTTCCTGTTCCTTCTCCAAGCTTGGTTCTTCCAGCTTTCCAGGAGTTCTCTAAGCTTTTCCAATACATTCCATTTGCTTAATATAGCCAGAGTTGATTTTTGTTGTGGGGTTTTTTGTTGCAATAAAAAATCCTAGTGAACCACAAATGGCTACTTCAGATTCTCTCATCAAAAAATAAAATAAAATAGTATCCTGATCTTATGTATCAAAAGTGCTCTATGATGACAACTTCACAGTGCTCTCTAGAGTGGCTGACTACATCATTAACTGCTCTTGGGACTTTATGGAAATATGTAATATTTTAAATCAATTTTTACATTTACGGTAGAAAATTTAGAAAGTTCAGAAAACTTCAGAAAGAACAAAAACAAAAATGGCCTCACCAGCTAAATGCAACTACTGTAAAATTATTTACAGAATTATTTCAAAATTGGTACAAGCAAATAATACCATTTCTCTATTTTAGATTTCTATCTAAAATTTCTATTTAGGCCAGGCATGGTGGCTCATGCCTATATAAAGCTCCCAGTGCTTTGGGAGGCCAAGACAGGCAGATCACCTGAGGTCAGGAGCTCGAGGCCAGCCTGGCCCACATGGTGAAACCCCATCTCTACTAAAAATACAAAATGTAGCCAGGCATGGTAGCGCATGCCTGTAACCCCAACTACTGGGGAAGCTGAGTCAGGAGAATTGCTTGAACCCGGGAGGCAGAGGTTGCAGTGAGCAGAGATTGTGCAATTGCACTCCAGCCTGGGCGTCAGAGTGAGGCTGTCTCAAAAATAAATAAATAAAATACAATAAAATTTCAATTTTAAAAAGATATTTTATTTTTGAGACAGGGTCTCACTCTATCACTGAGGCTAGAGTGCGGTAGATCGATCACTGCTCACTGCAGCCTTAACCTCCCCAGCTCAAGCAATTCTCTCACCTCATCCTCCTGAGTACGGGAGACTACAGGTGTGGGCCACCACGCCCAGCTGTTTTTATTATTATTATTATTATTATTCATAGAGATGGGGGTCTTATATTACCCAGGCTGGTCTTGAACTCCTGTGTTGGGATTACAGGTGTGAGCCACTGTGCCCAGCCTCTATCCAAAATCTCAGGTAGAAATTTTTCACTTTTTTTCTTTTCTACTTGGTCTTTTTCTATTTGCAGCCAGTTCTGCATGCAACAAATCTTCATCAATGTTGTACTCTGTCAGTTCAGCAACAGAAATTCCTATATCATCTGTTAAACTCTGATATTTTGTTTGGTTTGTTCAGTTTACAGAATAAAAAAATCATAAATATGCTCAGGCTATATTCTCTTTTATGTCTCACCCATACTGGGTAATAAACACCTAAATTGCCCAATGTTATAGGGAGATTTTGAATCTAAACAGTCCTCGATTCAAGTTCTAGTTCCTCGCTTCTACTGCCCGTGTGATCCGAGGTATTATGCGTGATCTGTGTGCTCCTCAGATTCCCTGTTTGCACAGAGGGGATACGAATATCTGTCTTCAAGGGCAATGTGAAGATTAAAGATACGAAAAATGCTTAGCATAGTAACTAAGCCATGCATTGTGTGGAACCTCTACTCTCCATGTGTTATCTATATTAAGTGGGAAGTAAACTGTAGCCAGTATCAAATATGAAAGAAAGGATAACAGTCAATCCCATATTTTTATCCCCTTGCCTTAAATCAGTAGTTCTTAACTTTTTTCAATCACTCCTTTGAGTTCAAAGTAAGCTATGAACACTCTCTATAGAAAAATAGACATTATAAAATAAACCCAAGTTTTTATGTAAAATTTCATGAAAGTTCCAAATACCTTAGAGTCATTCTATGGACGTTAAATTTTTTTTTTTAATTTTTTTTTTTTTTGATATGGAGTCTCGCACTCTCGCCCAGGCTGGAGTGCAGTGGCTCCCTCTTGGCTCACTGCAAGCTCCGCCTCCCGGGTTCACGCCATTCTCCTGCCTCAGCCTCCTGAGTAGCTGGGACTACAGGCGCCCGCCACCACGCCCGGCTAATATTTCTGTGTTTTTTTTAGTAGAGACAGGCTTTCACCGTGTTAGCCAGGATGGTCTCGATCTCCTGACCTCGTGATCCGCCTGCCTCGGCCTCCTAAAGTGCTGGGATTACAGGTGTGAGCCACCGCGCCCAGCCTTTTTTCGTTATTTATTTAATCAAGCTATGAGTAGGACTTTATATTAGTTATATTTCTTATGGAAGGATGTCTTAGAACCTTACTGCAACATTTTTTTTTTCTTTTAACTTTTTTTTAGGTTCAGGGGTACATGTGCAGGATTTTTTATATAGGTAAACTTGTTATATAGGTAAACAGTACAAAAAAGTTGGTACTGCACTTTTTTTTTTTTTAGACATAGTCTCCGTCTATTGCCCAGGCTGGAGTGCAGTGGTGATCTCAGCTCACTGCAAGCTCTGCCTTCCGGGTTCACGCCATTCTCCTGCCTCAGCCTCCCAAGTAGCTGGGACTACAGGCAACCGCCACTATGCCCGGCTAATTTTTTTGTATTTTTAGAAGAGATGGGGTTTCACCATGTTAGCTAGGATGGTCTCAATCTCCTGACCTGTGAACCGCCCACCTTGGCCTCCCAAAGTGCTAGGATTAAGGGAGGAGACCACCCCTCATATTGTCTTATGCCCAATTGCTGCCTCCAAAGAAAGAAGTAAAAACTAAAAGGCAGAAATGAAATCCACAGGCGGACAGCCGGGCGCCGCACCCTGGGCCTGGTAGTTGAAGATCGACCCCTGACCTAATTGGTTCTGTTATCTTATAGATTACAGACATTGTATAGAAGTGCACTGTGAAAATCCCTATCTTGTTTTGTTCCGATCTAATACTTGTGCAAACAGCCCCCAGTCCCTTCCCCCCTGCTTGCTCAATCAGGACCCTCCTCCTCAAAGTTGTGAGCCCTTAAAAGGGACAGGAATTGGTTACTCTGGGAGCTCAACTCTTGAGACTGAAGTCTTGCCGATGCCTCCGGCTGAATAAACCCCCTTCCTTCTGTAACTTGGTGTCTGAGGAGTTTTGTCTGCTGCTAGTCCTGCTACATTTCTTGGTTCCCTGACCAGGAAGCCAGGTGAATGGTGGATGGTGTAGGCAGCTCCTTATGCGGCTTAAGCATGCCCTGTGGAACATCCCTGCAGGAGACTCCGACCCGCCCGAGCGACGCGGATCCTGAGAGCGAGCACTCCCGGGTAGGCATTTGCCCCGGTGGGTCGCCTCGCCAGAGCAGTGTGTGGCAGGCCCCGGTGGAGGATCAACGCAGTGGCTGAACACCAGGAAGGAACGGGCACTTGGAGTCTGCACATCTAAAACTTGGTAAGACTAGTCTTTGAAACTTGCCCACTCCGTTTGAGTGGAAGCGTGGCCTGATCACCCATGGTATGCCTTTATTGGCACTTTGGTTTTGGTTTTGATTTGGTTTGAATTGCTTGACAGGACCAGTCTTGGGAACTTGACCACTCCATTTGAGTGGAAGCGTGGCCTGATCACCCAGGGCGTGCCTTTATCGGCACTTTGTTTTTGTTTTTGGTTTTGACTTGGTTTGAATTGCTTGACAGGACTGGTCTTGGGAACTTGCCTACTCCATTTGAGTGGAAGCATGGCCTGATCACCCACGGTGTGCCTGTACCAGCACTTTGGTTTTTGTTTTTGACTTGACTTGGATTGCTTGATACTTTGGTTTTGGTTTTGACCTGGCTTGGATTTCTGGATACTCAGATTTTGGTTTCGATTTTGGTTTGGTGTAAACTACAAAAGTGTGCATGTGCCCTTTTTACCAGTTCTTTGTTTTGTGGTGTGCGTGTGGTGTGAGCGTGGTGTTTTGTCTAGAGGAAACATGGCTGAGGCACAAAGTAAGCCCACCGCTCTAGCAACTATGTTGAAAAATTTCAAAAAAAGGATTTAAGGGAGACTATGGAGTACTATGACACCAGGAAAACTTAAAACTTTGTGTAAGATAGACTAGCCAGCATTAGAGGTAGGTTGGCCATTAGAAGGAAGCGTGGACAGGTCCCTTGTTTCAAAGGTATGGCACAAGGTAACCTGTAAGTCAGGGAACCCAGACCAGCTTGTTTTAGATCCCCCGCCCCCAACACACAGTGGTTGAGAGAACAGCAGCATAAGTGGCTGGCAGAGGCAAGGAAAGACCAGCAGAGAGAGAGAAAGGAAAGGGACAGAGAGGAAAAGAGGCAAAGAGAGAGAGAGAGGAAGAGATGGAGAGGAAGAGACAGACAAAAAGGGAGTCAAGGGGAGAGAGAGAGAGAGAGAGAGACAGAGGCAGAGAGAGAGGAAGAGACAGAGGCAAAAGGGAAGTCAAAGAGAGAGATATATAAGTAGTTAAACAGTGTGACATGTATTATAGTAACTTCTAATCTTGTGGCCTTAGACAGTCTAGTCCACAGACATAAAAAAAAAAAGGTTCGCTTTGGAAAAGAATGGTTATCATCTTCGGAAAAAAAAAATCAAAAAAAGGGGGGGCGGAATTTATATAAAAAGAGTGTTATATGGTAAATTCTTGTCCTAAAATAAATTAACTGGTTGTTTAAAGAAAGAAATGTTTGAAATAAGTCAGAAAGTTAAGGCATATTAAAAAAAATTGCCTGTAAAAGTCATGAAAAAAAAGTTATAAAAATATGTGTGTTAAAAAAGGGAATTTATGCAAAAAATGTTTTACAATTTAAAAGTAACTAGGCCTCCTGAATGTAAAACTATTGAAAAAAAACAAAACAAAACAGTTTATGTGCAAGGTGTATAAGAAAAGCAAAATATACCTTTGGTAAAAGGATTATAAGGAGGCATAAGAATGTATATTTTTACCTACATTAAAAAGTTAAAAATTATTGTTTTGAAGGTTTAAGCAAGTTTTAAAACGTTAATTGTAAAGAACATTGTGTAAACATATTAGCTAACGTTAAAGAAGTATCATCCAGTTTTTCTGTGAACTGGACATTAAAGTAAAAGCATAACAGGTTTTAAAGTAAAAGCATAACAGGTTTTTCTTAAAGCACCAGCCTGCTCTTTAGCAAAAATTTTAAAAGATTAAAAAGAGTCTATAAAATCTTACCTTATGGTCAAACATTAAAAATTAAATGAATATGTCTACAAGGTTTTATTAAAATTAGGTTTAACATTAATAACACACTAATATAAAGATAAAATTTAGCTTATCTGGTATAAAAATCATATGAGAAGCATTGTTAAATGTAAAATGGTGTTTGGCTTTCTTTGGTTTAAAAACTAATAAAAATAGGTGCTAAAGGAAATTTCTCAGTAAAAAGGCACTAAGGACTATAAAGTCCACTGCCAAGGTCCCCACATTTAAAACAAAAGGTCAATTTCTTAAAAATCATACACTTGATTTATCTTCTACTTTCCTTTCTCACAAAAAACAAACAAACAAACAAACAAACAGACAAAAAAAACTAAAAGTTTTAGCACATGTACCACCCCTAGAATTTCCAGTAAACCAACACCAGCCTGAAGATCACATTCTTATCGAAAGGTGGAAAGAAGAAAATCTCGAGCCAGCCTGGGAAGGACCCTACCTTGTGCTGCTAACCACAAGACTGCTGTTCGTACAGCAAGGAAAAAAAAAAAAAAAAAGGATGGACTCATCACACCAAGCGCCAACCCCTCCAGAGTTGTGGGCCATAGTCCCAGGGGAAAACTGTCATGCGCGTCCGTGTGAAAAGACTACCAAACAGGCTTTGTGTGAGCAATAAAGGTGTTTATTTCACCTGGGTGCAGGCGGGCTGAGTCCGAAAAGAGAGTCAGCAAAGGGAGATAAGGGTGGGGCCGTTTTATAGGATTTGGGTAGGTAAAGGAAAATTACAGTCAAAGGGGGGTTGTTCTCTGGCGGGCAGGTGTGGGGGTCACAAGGTGCTCAGTGGGGGAGCTTTTTGAGCCAGGATGAGCCAGGAAAAGGAATTTCACAAGATAATGTCATCACTTAAGACAAGGACTGGCCATTTTCACTTCTTTTGTGGTGGAATGTCATCAGTTAAGGCGGGGCAGGGCCTTTTCACTTCTTTTGTGATTCTTCAGTTACTTCAGGCCATCTGGGCATATACGTGCAAGTCACAGGGGATGCGATGGCTTGGCTTGGGCTCAGAGGCCTGACAAAAACCCTACCAAACTAAAGCTAAGAAAAATTTAACTCTTTTAATCTATTCTATTACTCTTTCTTCTTTCCTCGTTCTATTGCTGACCATCTAGTTATTAATATAACCAAGTCAATTTCGCCTCAAACTATTGCATTTAATGCTTGCTTTGTTACACCCTGTGAGGACTTGCCAAGTCAAAGACAGCTTTCTACTTCAGAAAAGTACTTCTGTCCCTCCTGACTGTCCTCAGAGTAGGCTTTAGTAAACTAGGACCATTTAATCCGGGGAGATTTTGATAAAGACCCCAGTGCCAACCAGGAGTGTTGCCCCCCAATGTACAGCTTTCATGCCATAGTTGGTCCAACGTTCTGTGGACCACTAAAGAGCAAGGATGGACTGCCCCAACCGGTTTTTGTAATTTCCCTAAAACCATACATTCATTTTACTAGAGGATCATAGAAGTTAAAGACTTAAAACAGGCCGGGCGCGGTGGCTCAAGCCTGTAATCCCAGCACTTTGGGAGGCTGAGACGGGTGGATCACGAGGTCAGGAGATCGAGACCGTCCTGGCAAACACAGTGAAACCCCGTCTCTACTAAAAAAATACAAAAAACTAGCCGGGCGAGGTGGCGGGCGCCTGTAGTCCCAGCTACTCGGGAAGCTGAGGCAGGAGAATGGCATGAACCCGGGAGGCGGAGCTTGCAGTGAGCTGAGATCCAGCCACAGCACTCCAGCCTGGGCGACAGAGCGAGACTCCATCTCAACAACAACAACAACAACAACAACAAAAAAAAAAGACTTAAACTTTATCAATTAAGACAGGATACCAAGATGCAAATGCCTGGTTAAAATGGATCAAATATTCCATCTGCACATTAATCAAAGCAATTGTTATGCTTCTGCACATGGCAGGCCAGAGGCCCAGACCGTCCCCCTTCCACTAGGGTGGTCCTCCAGTCGACCAGGCATAGGCTGCATGATAGCTCTTTTCCAGGATTCTACAGCCTGGAGTAATAAGTTATGCCAAGCTCTCTCTGCTATATCCTAAAGTCCCTGCGGGTCAGCCCCCAAGGGCCATCCAGCTTCTGTCTCCCAACACTAAGTTCACTTTGTGTCTCTCACGACAGGGAGGAAACTTAGCACTCCTTGGAGACTTGAAAGGATGCAGTGAGCTTAAGAATTTTCAAGAGCTTATCAATCAGTCAGCCCTTGTTCATGCCTGAGCGGATGTGTGGTGGTAATGTGGTGGACCTTTACTGGGCACTCTGCTGAATAACTGGAGTGGCACTTGTGCTTTAGTCCAATTGGCTATCCCATTCACCCTGGCATTTCATCAACCAGAAGGAAAAATAATGATAATAAGACATCATAAACGAGGGAAGCCCCTTATGGGTCTTTCAAATCTCATGTCTATTTACACACAATTGGAGTCCCACGAGGAATATCAGATCAATTTAAAGCTTAAAATCAAACAGCTGCAGGATTTGAGTCAATATTTTAGTAGGTGACAGTTAATAAAAATGTAGATTAGATAAACTACATCTATTACAACCAACAGCAACGAGCTTTTCATGAGTTGAAAGAAAAACTCATGTCGGCCCCAGCCCTGAGGCTACCTGACCTGACAAAACCCTTTATACCCTATGTGTCAGAAAGAGAAAAAACGGCAGTTGGAGTTTTAACCCGGACTATGGGGCCTGACCAAGGCCAGTGGCCTATCTCTCAAAACAACTAGACAGAGCTTCCAAAGGCCGGCCCCCAGGTCTAAGGGCCCTAGCAGCAAAGGCCCTGTTAGCACGAGAAGCAGATAAACTAACCCTTAGGCAAAACCTGAATATAAAGCCCCCCCATGCTGTGGTAATAAATACCAAAGGACATCATTGGTTAAAAAATGCTAGATTAACCAAGTGCCAAAGCTTGCTATGTGAAAATCCCCACATAATCGTTGAAGTTTGCAACACCCTAAACCCCGCCACCTTGTTCCCGGTATCAGAGAGCCCAGTTAAACATAACTGTGTAGAGGTGTTGGACTCAGTTTATTCTAGCAGGCCCAACCTCTGAGACCATCCTTAAACATCAGTAGACTGGGAGCTGTACGTGGACGGGAGCAGCTTCACCAGCCCCTGCAAAGTGACTCTGAAGAAGACGACAAGCCCTGCTGCAGTCACACCTGGAAGCTGACTGGTCCACGCACGGCCAAAGCATGAGAAAACTCATCGCGGGACTCATTTTCCTTAAAATTTGGACTTGTACAGTAAGGACTTCAACTGACCTTCCTCAGACTGAGGGCTGTTCCCAGTGTATACATCAAGTCACTGAGGTAGGACAAAAGGTTGCTACGGTCCTATTATTTTACAGTTATTATAAGTGTACTGGAACTCTAAAAAGAACTTGTTTGTATAATGTTCAAACATTATACAAGGTATGTAGCCCAGGAAATGACCAACCTCATGTGTGTTATGACCCATCTGAGCATCCCATGGCCACAGTTTTTAAAATAAGATTAAGGACTGAGGACTGCTGGGGGCTCATAAACGATATAAATAAAGTGTTAGCCAAAACAGAAGGAAAAAAAGGGTGCCCAAACAAGTCACCTTAAAATTTGATACCTGTGCTATCATTAATAGTAATAAGTTAGGAATAAGGTGTGGTTGTCTTAATTAGAAAAGAGGCTATATGGCAGAAAATAAGTACATCTGTCATAAATTAGGACTGTGTGGAAACAAATGTAAATATTGGTCTTGTGTCATTTAGGCCACTTGGATAAAAGAAAAAAAAAATGATGAAAAGGATCCAGTCCACCTTCAGAAAGGAAAAAATGGCCCTTCCTGTACTAAGGGACAATGTAACCCCTTAGAGCTAGTAATAACCAATACCCTTGATCCTTGCTGGAAAAAAGAGGAGTGTGTGATCTTAGGAATTGACGGGGCCAGACTGGATCCTCGAGTAAATATCTTGGTTCGAGGAGAAGTTTACAAAGGCTCTCCTGAGCCAGTGTTTCAAACTTTCTATGATGAGCCAAATGTACCAGTACCAGAAATTCCAGAAAAAACAAGAAATTTGTTTTTGCAATTAGCCGAGCATGTAGCCCAGTCTCTCAATGTCACTTCATGTTATGTATGTGGAGGAACTGTAATGGGAGATCAATGGCCATGGGAAGCCCAATAATTAGTGCCTACAGACCCAGTTCCTGATGAATTTCCAGCTCAAAAGAATCACCCTGATAATTTCTGGGTCCTAAAAGCCTCAATTATTGGATAGCTAGAGAAGGAAAAGAATTCACTCACCCTGTAGGACGATTTAGTTGTGTGGGACAGAAACTGTATAATGGTACCACAAAAACAGTCACTTGGTGGAGTTCAAATCAAACAGAGAGGAATCCATTTAGCAAATTCCCAAAGTTGCAAACCGTGTGGACCCACCCGGAATCCCACCGGGACTGGACAGTCCCCACTAGATTGTATTGGATATGTGGGCATCAAGCTTATGCCAAATTACCTGACCAGTGGGCAGGTAGTTGTGCTATTGGCACTATTAAACCATCTTTCTTCCTACTGCCCATAAAAAGAGGCAAACTCCTGGGCTTCCCTGTCTATGCTTCCCGTGGAAAGAGAAGCATAGCTATAGGAAATTGGAAAGATGATGAATGGCCCCCTGAGAGAATCATACAACATTATGGGCCTGCTACTTGGGCACAAGATGGCTCGTGGGGATACCGGACCCCCACGTACATGATCAACCGAATCATACGGTTACAAGCTGTCTTAGAAATAATCACTAATAAAACCGGCAGAGCCTTGACTATTCTGGCCCGGCAAGAAACTCAGACGAGAAATGCTATCTATCAAAATAGATTAGCTCTTGACTACTTGCTAGCAGCTGAAGGAGAGATCTGCAGGAAATTTAACCTTACTAATTGCTGCCTACACATAGATAATCAAGGGCAAGTAGTAGAAGACATAGTTAGAGATATGGCAAAACTGGCACATGTGCCTGTGCAAGTGTGGCATGGATTTGACCCTGGGACCATGTTTGGAAAATGGTTCCCAGCGCTAGGAGGATTTAAAACTCTTATCATAAGAGTTATAATAATAATAGGAACCTGCCTACTGCTCCCTTGTTTGATACCTGTACTTCTTCGAATGATAAAAAGCTTCATTGCTACCTTAGTTCATCAAAATGCTTCAGCACAAATGTACTATATAAATCGATATCCATCTGTCTTGCAAGAAGACATGGGTAGTGAAAATGAAAGTGAGAACTCCCATTAATAAAATGAGTGAGAGTCTCAAAAGGGAGGAATAAGGGAGGAGACCACCCCTCATATTGTCTTATGCCCAGTTGCTGCCTCCAAAAAAAGAAGAAGTAAAAACTAAAAGGCAGAAATGAAATCCACAGGCGGACAGCCCGGTGCCGCACCCTGGGCCTGGTTGTTGAAGATCGACCCCTGACCTAATTGGTTCTGTTATCTTATAGGTTACAGACATTGTATAGAAGTGCACTGTGGGCCGGGCGCGGTGGCTCAAGCCTGTAATCCCAGCACTTTGGGAGGCCGAGACGGGCGGATCACGAGGTCAGGAGATCAAGACCATCCTGGCTAACACGGTGAAACCCCATCTCTACTAAAAAATACAAAAAACTAGCCAGGTGAAGTGGCGGGCGCCTGTGGTCCCAGCTACTCCGGAGGCTGAGGCAGGAGAATGGCGTAAACCCGGGAGGCGGAGCTTGCAGTGAGCTGAGATCCGGCCACTGCACTCCAGCCTGGGCGACAGAGCCAGACTCAGTCTCAAAAAAAAAAAAAAAAGAAGTGCACTGTGCAAACCCCTATCTTGTTTTGTTCCGATCTAATTACCGGTGCAGACAGCCCCCAGTCCCTTCCCCCCTGCTTGCTCAATCACGACCCTCTCACATGCACCCCCTTAGAGTTGTGAGCCCTTAAAAGGGACAGGAATTGGTTACTCCGGGAGCTCGGCTCTTGAGACTGAAGTCTTGCGGATGCCTCCGGCCGAATAAACCCCTTCCTTCTGTAACTTGGTGTCTGAGGAGTTTTGTCTGCCGCTCGTCCTACTACAGGATTACAGGCGTGAGCCACTGCGCCCAGCCTGCAACTTTTAAAATTTGGTTTGTCCATCCATTTATTTCTAACCTTATTCTATAAAAGAGTTGAGGTGGTTGTACTTCAACTAGATCCAATATATTAATGGGTTTAGCTAAGGAGATTCTATACATAGAAAGCCTGATAACTTTCTGAGATTGTCCTTAGTTAAAACTACTGGATGACTTCCACTAAAATATCACATATATTTGATTAAACAATTTGTTAAGCAAAGCAATATATTTTTGGTTGAGAAACTCACAATAATAAGAATTTGTAATTTACCTTTATTCTTGTCAAAAAAAAATATCGGCTTTTAAAAATAAAAGGTATATTTTAAAAAGAAACCACAAAATTCACTTCTTTAATCCTTTATGAGATACAATGCAGAAAAGTACATAAACATACAGTTTAATTGATAATTAAAAGCAAATATATGCAATTACCATATAGGTCAAGAAAGAAAACGGCCAGCACTTCAGCAGCAATCCTTTTCAGTACAAAACTCACCATTAATTCAACACCCAATCTTTTGAATTCGTCAGGACATAAATTACCCATAACACTAATTTTTGTTTTCACAATCGCATTAGACACAAGCATTGGAAATGTTACTGAATTTGCCTTTTTTTTTTCCAAAGCAGGTTTGAGTTTGCTTTAGATACTCTATTTCCGCTTTTCAAGATGCTATTTATTCAAAGGAAGTGAACATCATATTCAAGGTACTGACGCCCTCAGAAAGAGAAATTGGAGTGAGCTGTATTGTTGCTATGATTTTTTTTATTATAGAAACATCATTCAGATTTGAATTACTTCATGGAGACGCTACCATTAGGCCAAACTAAATAACTTGGAGTACAGTATGGTCTATTTTCTTCCTTCCTTCCCTCCCTCCCTCCCTCCCTTCCTTCCTTCCTTTTTTTTTGAGATGGAGTTTTGCTCTTGTTGCCCAGGCTGGAATGCAGTGGCACCATCTCAGCACACTGCAACCTCCGCCTCCCAGGTTCAAGAGATTCTCCTGTCTCAGCCTCCCGATAGCTGGAATTACAGGCGCCCTCCACCACGCCCAGCTAACTTTTTGTATTTTTAGTACAGACGGGGTTTCACCATGTTGGCCAGGCTGGGCTCAAACTCCTGACCTCAGGTGA
The DNA here is from genome assembly GCF_043159975.1 of Macaca nemestrina. Classification (NCBI taxonomy): domain Eukaryota; kingdom Metazoa; phylum Chordata; class Mammalia; order Primates; family Cercopithecidae; genus Macaca; species Macaca nemestrina. The sequence goes on along the minus strand of NC_092133.1, from coordinate 115,532,459 downwards.
TCCACCCATATTGGCCTCCCAAAGTGCTGAGATTACGGGCGTGAGCCACCACGCCCAGCCAGTATGGTGTATTTTCAAAAGGAGATCATTTCTTCCCATATTTGAGGTTTACCCATTTAAATTAGATTAGCTAGGAGTAACAGTAAATGAAAAATTACAGTGGTTTATCAAAAAAGCAGATTATTTTCTCACTCCTCACATTAAAAATCTCTCTAGAGAGGTAGTAGTCTCTCTAGAGGTGACATGCCGTCCCATGATGCTAGGAAACCGGGCTCTTATCTTTGGCTCTATCATCCTTAGCACATGGTTTCCACTTCAGAGTCCAAGGTGCGTATTCACGCTCCAGCTCTCACATTCACATTGTAGCCAGAAAGAAGGAGAAAAGTAGAAGAACCTTTTCCCTTTAAGGACATTTCCTGAAAATTCCATGCACCACTCCTGCTTATGTCCTGTTGGACAGACATGGCTACGTCAAGCTACAAGGGAAGGGGAGAAATACAGTCTGTTTCTGGACAGAGAGAGGCCCACTAAAACCTAGGGATTCTACAAAGAAAGAATGGAGAAAAAATACTGGGAGAAAGCCTCCTTTTGACAGAGCTTTTATATTTGTAGTGTTCCACAGGTAAATGTATTCACTATATAAATGGGTCAATCTTCTTTCAAATGTGAAAGTAACTTGCATATAGAAAAACATCCAAAATTTACTTTAGAATTTTGCAAATTAAATCTAGTTTTTTAAATGTTGATTTAAGATGGCCTGTCTTTGTTGATAAAGTAATATTCCTTTTTTCGGAAGTATACTTTGTGATGAAAAAAAAGAATCAAAGCCAGATGGAAAACAGCATTGTAAAAGGAAAGAATTCAGTACTACCACACCGTTGTATACCACCTGGCAAGCAGACAACACTAATATGAATTTGGAACCCCACCGATGGAGTCATATGTCCGTGCTGGACTGGGCTGCTAGGATACGTACCTGCCTATATATGCCAAGCGTGTTCCCTACTACATGCTTTTAAAGCAGTGGCTTAAAGGCACATAATGCAGGCCAAAGGTGGGCTTGAAAGAATACTCCCATAGAAGTCACATTATCCCAAAGTGATAACAAGATTTGGTTAATTAGGAAATACTGGACATTTATATGAGTAGAATTATCGTATTTCCTCAACACTCTCTCTTTACAGACTCTAATGCTCCATCAGCTCAACGTAGCATCCACGTCCTCAAAACCCTCCATCAGAGTAAACATAAGGCTCGGTAAACACAAACATATTTGAGGAAATATGATAATTCCACTCATATAAATGTCCAATATTTCCTAATTAATCAAATCTTGTTACCACTTTGGGATGATGTAACTTCTGTGAGAGTATTCTTTCAACCCTCAAACACTGCATGAAAACTGGATGCCTAGTAATTCAATGCTACCTTGGATTAAACTGTAGCCTGCATGACTCCTTTGATCTATCTTGCAGGAATTCGAACTATGAAAATAGTACCTGAATATGCATGTTTGAAAGATGTTTGTTTGTTTGTGTTTACCGAGTCTTATGTTTACTATGATGGAAGGTTTTGAGGAGGTGGATGCCATGTTGAGCTGAGGGAGCATTAGAGTCTGTAAAGAGAGAGTGCTGACAGGGGTAATGATTGCCGGCTACAGGGTCCAGAGAAATTCTACATTAACAAGAGACAATTGCAGAAAACATTAGAAACCTCTGGGATTCTACAACACACTCTATTATTAAGCAAATTTTGCTTTACCAAAGACCTCTAGATATGTACCATTTCTCTAAAATTTGGGAGAATAAAGGGGACCCAAGAAATCACTGGCAGGCTTTCCTTCTGCTTCATTTCAAAGACAAATAGCTGAAGGATAATACAGAAGCCTCTGAGGCAATGATAAGCCATTGAAAGCCGAAGAACTACATGTAACTTACCTAGTGACACTATTACACTGGCAAAACAATTGCAAGAATAAGAAACCAAAGTAGAAGATCATTGTATTCACTGATTCATTTGTGTTCACCCTGCGAATTAATACTGCTGCTTCTATACTGGGGCTGGGAAAGTTGCATAGTGCTCCAGGATTTGGTCAAGGACGAAAGCTTCCTAGATACAGGTGGCATTTGGGACCTGAAAAACAGCATACAGGACAGCAATGAGTAAGCAGCAAGAGAACCCACACACAGAAGAAAAATACTAAAGAGTTGCTCCCATTTCTTTTTCTCTCTTTCCTTTTTTTTTTTTTTTTTTTTTTTGAGTCTCACTCTGTTGCCCAGGTTGGAGTGCAGTGGCACAATCTCAGCTCACTGCAACCTCTGCTTCCCAGGTTCAAGCGATTCTCCTGCCTCAGCCTCCCAAGTAGCTGGGATTACAGGAGTGCACCACACTTGGCTAACTTTTGTATTTTTAGTAGAGACGGGGTTTCGCCATGCTGGGCAGGCTGGTCTTGAACTCCTGACCTCAGGTGATACGCCCACCTCGGCCTCCCAAAGTGTTAGGATTACAGGCGTGAGCCACCGCGCCCAGCTGTGCTTCCATTTCTAAACTATCTCTTGCAGAAATGTTGCTAGTTTACCCAGTTCATAATATACATATTAAATAACAACCACAGCCTGGCCAACATGGTGAAACCCCATCTCTACTAAAAATACAAAAATTAGCCGGGTGTGGTGGCATGCACTTCTAATCCCAGCTACTCTGGAGGCCAAGGCAGAAGAATGGCTTGAACCCGGTGGGTAGAGGTTGAAGTGAGCCAAGATCGTGCCACTGCACTCCAGCCTGGGCAACAGAGTGAGACTCTGTCTCAAAAAAAATTAAATAAATAAGTAAAAATAAATATATAAGTAACAACCAACCATTTACTCACAAGAAAAGCGTGACTACACTATCTTGGTAAAAAATAGATAAAATTATGAAAATGTTTTGAAATACGGATCACCTTTCCTATTAAAAAAGTGCTTATGATTCTCTTAAGGTTTTGTACAGTACATGTACTGTTTTGCAAAAAGAAAGTCTGCACAGCAAAATGATCTGGATACACCAAGGATCTGAATATGTAGGCCCTGGACAACTGTTGCTGTAGCACTGTAACTCCCCTAAGCACGGTTGCATCATACATTAGTTGGATAACAGGTGCTTCTGTTTTGGGGTAACTTCCTGGCACAACAGAGCCCCATTGCTTCCTTTTTGGCTCCAGCCTTCTGTATTGTAATATTACCAGGGTTGCAAAAGAAAAGCCTAAAATGGAGACCTAAATGCAATATTCTATCTGTCTAAATTTTTAATCTGTGAGTAAAACAACGGATAACCATGCCATGCAAATTACATTAACTATTGTGGTTTGTGAGCAGGGATTGGTTAGTACCTTGGGGTCATCTGTGCTGTATGTCTCATTATCTGTTTCACATGAGACATATAATAATTCAGATCATATTTTAAGTTATATGGATAATAGTTCCTAACAGTGTTTTTTAAAAATTGTGATTGAATAGATATAACATAAAATTTACCAGTAAAACCATTTTTTAAATGAACAGTTCTGTGGCATTAAGTACATCCACATTGTTGTGCAACCATCACCACCATCCACCTCCAGAACTTTCAAAATCATATCAAACAGCAACTCTGTACACGTTAAATAAGAACTTCCTGCTCCCCTCTCCCCGCACCCCTGGCAACCACCATGCTACTTTCTGTCTCTATGAATTTGACTACTATAGGCATCTCACATAAGTGGAATCATACAATATTTGTCCTTTCATGATGACATTATTTCACTTAGAATAATGACTTCAAGTTTCATCCATGTTGTAGCATATGTCAAAATTTCCTTCTCTTTTAAGGTCGAATAATATTCCATTATATATATATATATACACACACACACACCACATATTGTTTATCCATTTACCCATCAACAGACACTTGGGTTGCTTCCACCTTTTGACTTTTGTGAAAAACTTTGCTATGAACATTGGTCTGCAAACACCTGTTAGGGTTACTGCTTTCTTTTGGGTGTATACCCAGAAGTGGAAATGCAGGATCACAAGGTAAATATATTTTTAAATTTTTGAGAAACTGCCAACTCTTTTTCATAGGAGCTGCACTTTTATTTTATTTTATTTTATTTTATTTTATTTTATTTTTTGAGACGGAGTCTTTCCCTGTTGCCCAGGCTGGAGTGCAGTGGCGCGATCTTGGCTCACTGCAAGCTCCCCTTCCCGGGCTCGCACCATTCTCCTGCCTTAGCCTCTGGAGTAGCTGGGACTACAGGCGCCCACCACCATGCCTGGTTAATTTTTTTGTATTTTTAGTAGAGACAGGGTTTCACTGTGTTAGCCAGGATGGTCTCGATCTCCTGACCTCGTGATCCGCCTGCCTCGGCCTCCCAAAGTGCTGGGATTACAGGTGTGAGCCACTGCGCCCGGCCAGTAGCTGCACCATTTTATATTCCAACCAGCAGTGCACAAGTGTTTCCAGTTTCTCCATATCCTCACCAACACTTGTTATTTTCTGCTTTGTTTTTGTTTTGTAATAGCCATCCTAATGAGTGTGAGGTGGTATCTCACTGCGGTTTTGACCTGCATTTCACTTGTAACACTGAGCATCTTTTTATGAGCTTATTGGCCATTTGTATATCTTCTTTGGAAAAGTGTCTATTCAAGTCCTCTGCTCATTTTTAAATTGTTTTGTGTGTGTGTGTGTGTGTGTGGTTGAGTTGTAGAGAGTTCTTTATATATTCTGGGTAGCAACTCCTTATCAGATAGATGATCATAAAGTGTTTTAAGGGAAAATTAGGTCTCTAGTGAAGACTGAGTAGCAGTAGAAGACATATAGGTGTGAACACAAGCTTTGTGTGAGTGAAACATACCACTAAGCAGATTTACTGGGGAAGGAACAAGTAGAGACTAGAGGTCCTCTCATGAATGCCAGGGTGCAGAGTTTCAACCTTTCACTCTCAGGTAGAGTTGCTTTTCCATTTCACTTCTTAATCTCCCTTAGTGTGGGGGTCTGGAGTTACTCCATGTCTGCCCCATTTTTCTCAGACCCCTAACTACTACATCAAAGACCCACCCCAGACAGACTAATGATGTGCTTTCTAGCAATGTTTCTCAAACTTCCTTAACAATTTTTGCCATCTTTACGTATATAACATTTTCCTAACACTTTTCTTTAAATAAATTCAATTTTGAAAATTAAATTTATTTTATTATTTTATTTTTGAGACGGAGGCTCAGTCTGTCACCTAGGCTGGAGTGCAGTGGCGCAATCTCAGCTCACTGCAACCTCCGCCTCCTGGGTTCAAGTGATTCTCATCCCTCAGCCTCCTATGAGTAGCTGGGATTACAGGTGCCTGCCACCACGCCCGGCTAATTTTTTCTTTTTTTTTTGAGATGGAGTCTTACTCTGTCACTCAGGCTGGAGTGCAGTGGCACGATCTCAGCTTACTGCAACCTCCGCCCCCCTGAGTTCAAGTGATTCTCCTGCCTCAGCCTCCCGAATAATTGGGATTACAGGCACCTGCCACTGCGCCCAGCTAATTTTTTTGTATTTTTAGTAGAAACGGGGTTTCACCATCTTGGCCAGACTGATCTTGAACTCCTGACCTCAGGGGATCTGCCTGCCTCCTCCTCCCAAAGTGCTGGGATTACAGGTGTGAGCCACTGCAGTATTATAAATGGAAAACCAGAATCAGGTGTCTTGAGGCACAACAGATAAGCATCAGTCACTCCTTTGTCATCCAGGACATTTCTTACTGTTGGTACTAGATAAGCACGTCCTTTCCCTAACAGAGAGCATCTGCTAGCATGCCATGGTGGGGCCATTTAGTGAACACAGGTGCTACTCAATAGACAGTTTGCACTTGTGCAAAAGTTTGTGTCCAGGAAGTAGAGAACGGCTGATAGTGACATGGTACCATCTCAAATATTTATCCTTACCATACTTTGCTCTAGCCTACAGAAGACCTCTTGAGATTTTATTCCTGGGGGAAAAGCCACAGATTCCCAGTGGGTTCCCTCCATATATGTGAGTGAAGGGTGATAGAGGCCTAACTGACCCAGCTGTCAGTTGACTGGAGGTAATTCTTTAATTCAGTAGTTCTCAAACTTTGTGGCCTCAAGATCCCTTTACATCCTTAAAAATTATTGAGGAATACAAAGAGCTTTTGTTTATGTGGATTTTATCTATTTATATTTACCAATCAGAAATTAAAAGTGAAAAATATAAAACTATTTATAAATTCATTTAAAATAAACTAATTACATGTTATAAATATTTTCATGAAAAAGTTACATATTTCCAAACAAGAGTGGCTTTGTTTACTTTTTTGTAAATCTCTTTAATATGAGACTTAATGGAAATCAGCTGAATTCTCGTATCTGCTTCTGCATTTAATCTTTTGCAACATTACATGTCATGAAGCCTCTGGAAAATGATACTGCCACACTCATGAAAGAGTGGAAAAGCCAAATTATGTTTTGCTATTATTATGAAAAGTTTTAACTTCATAGATCTTCTGAAAGTGTCTTGGCCACTCCCAGACCTGCTTTAGTTCATTTAGAGGTAGCATAGTATGGTGGGTTAGAGGGTAGATCCTAGAGTCCAAATGCTGAGTGCACACCAGCTCTGCTGCTTTGATTATCTGTTTGACTTTTGCCAAATGATTTAACTACTTTATGTCCTAGTTTTCTTATTTGTAGAGTGATGGTAATAATGAGGTGATGCACCTAAGGGTATGTAATGGTGAAATTAGAAAAATAAAGACCTTGAAAGAGAGGTACCTATGGGTGCTCAGTCTAGCCTTACACTGAAAGTTCAATGTTATTTGTGTTTCATATTTTATATATGAGATTAAACATTTATTACTGGCCATCTGCGTTTCCTTTTCTGACTCATCTATACGTTAATATATTCTTTCTACTTTTTGTTGAGTTGGTATTTTTACTAATTTTGGGAGTTCTTCGTATAGTAAACGTATTAACTTCTTGATTCTTTTATGTATTGTAATTATTTTCTTCAAATCCATAACTTATCTTTTAACTTTATTTATATTTTTCATCATAAAGAAGTTATAAATTTGTATGTGTCAAATCTATCAGTGTTTTTCTCTGTGGCTTCTGGGTTTCATGTTCTGTTTATACCTAGATTAAAACAATTCTATATATTATTTTAGTGCTTTCATATTTTTTTTTTTTAACATTTAGGTATTTAATACATTAAGAACTTATTTGGGAGTACAATGTAAAGGAGAGATTTAACTTTTTCTTCAGAATGAGTAGACACATGTTTCAACATCATTTCTTAGATATTCTGTCAATTTGCTACTGATTTAAAATGCCTCCTTTAAAATTCACTGAATTCTCATAGCCATATGGACGTATTTTTGAAGTATTTTGATTCATGTAGTATTTGTTGCTTCCAGTAGCTACATACATTTAAAATGACTTTAGACTTACAGTACATTTTAATGTATGGTATTCCCTCATTCTTCTTCCTCATGATTTTAAATTTTTCATGAATATCTCAGGATAAATTTTAGAATAAACTTATCAAACACTACCCTCATTTCCCCAAAGTTATGATTATGATTGAAATTGTTGCATTACATGTATACCTTTACACTATTAGGTTATTCTAACCAGGAAATTAAATGGTTTTTTTTTTTACTTAGTCAAATTATTTTTACTTTTTTTTTTGAGACAGAGTCTCGCTTTGTCGCCCAGGCTGGAGTGCAGTGGCCAGATGGATCTCAGCTCACTGCAAGCTCCGCCTCCCGGGTTTACGTCATTCTCCTGCCTCAGCCCCCGCCGAGTAGCTGGGACTACAGGCGCCAGCCACCACGCCCGGCTAGTTTTTTGTATTTTTTTAGTAGAGACGGGGTTTCACCGTGTTAGCCAGGATGGTCTCGATCTCCTGACCTCGTGATCCACCTGTCTCGGCCTCCCAAAGTGCTGGGATTACAGGTTTGAGCCACCGCGCCCGGCCTACTTAGTCAAATTATTTTATGTCTTTCTGTAAATTCTTAAGATGTTCTCAATATAAGTCTTGATATTTCTTTCAAAACATATTCGTGGATATTAAACAGGACATTTTACAAAAATCTGTTAGTGATTATGAACCTCAGGATAAAAACCGTGAGGCTGATAGAAGCCTATGATTATTATTTCAACACAATATTTTTGTTTTAGTTCATCTTAAAAATAGAAGTTAAGGTAATGATACTGAAGGTATACATGGTGAACAAAATGCATCCAGAATGAAAGATATATATATATATATATATAGTTTTTTGAGAAGTAGTCTCACTCTAACGCCCAGGCTAGAGTGCAGTTGTGTAATCTCGGCTCACTGCAACCTCTACCTCCTGGGTTCAAGAGATTTTCCTGCCTCAGCCTCCCAGGTAGGTGGGACTGCAGGCACGCACCACCACGCCTAGCTAATTTTTGTATTTTTAGTAGAGACGGGGTTTCACCATATTGGCCAGGCTGTTCTTGAACTCCTGACCTCATGATATGCCCGCCTCAGCCTCTCAAAGTACTGGGATTATAGGCGTGAGCCAGCCACCGCGCCTGCCCCAAAGATAATTTCATATTGGTTAACATGGGAGAAACGATTACCTATTATACTAACCCTGTCTGATCCATTAAATTTGTCTCCCTAAGCAAGACAGCGTTTGAATCAACAGCAGACTCTATTCCTCTGTGTGAGGAAAGAAAAAGGCGGTAAGAAATAATCTTCCTGAGTCTCATGCAATATTCTCAAATAATCTCATGTATAGAAAGCAGTTGGAGGACTTACTAAAATGCAATTTGCATTTCTAACAAGTTCTCAGGTGAAGCTGATGCTATTAGTCCAGCAACTACATATTGAGAACTACTGTTTTGACATAGTAACTTTGGGAGAGAAAGCCCAGTAGCTTTGCTAGGAGATTGATGCAGGAAGTGATGATAGATCATTATTAGTAAGAGCTCTGATCACAGTAAGAATTATTTTGTTTGGCATTATATTCCTTTAAAGCTATGAATTCTTCTCTGGGCTTAGGTTTGATTCACTTCCCATACATATTCATATGAAGTGTTCCAATTTTTCAATTTGTATACAACTTGTAATCTCAAATTTGACTTCTGCTATACTCCAGTAATTATTTTGTAGTGTTTTCAAAGAATTGGGAAGTTTTTAAATTCATTTTTATTTATTCCACAAATATTTATGAAGCATCAACTATGAGCCACGTGCTTGGAATATATCACAGAGCGAAAGAGATTCTGATTTTTATCCTTATGAAGCCCCCATTAGGAGGCAGGAGCTAGACAATAAACATAATACATAAATTATACAGCATGCTAGAAGGTGATAAGTGTTATATGTAACACAAAAATAAAAAAGAGGAAGGAAAATCATATGTGCAGATGGGGGGCTGCAATTTAAAATAATGTGATCAAGGTAGGCCCCACTGAGCAGGTGGGGTTTAGGGAAGGACTTAAAGGAGGGGAGGGAGTTGGCCAAGTGAATGCACAGCAGAAGAATAGAAAGTAAACAGCTTGTGCAAAAGCCCTAAATTAGTAAGTGCCCAGAATAGCATGAGTGAAGAGTTGGAGATGAGGTCCGAGAGGCAAGAGGAATGAGTTCACGCAGGCTTTTAGGCCATTGTTATGACTTTGGGTTTCACTGAGTGAAATGGGGGACCACTGAAGAATCCTGAGCAGATGGGTGACACAAAATAATTCACATTTATTTATTTATTTATTTATTTTTTTGACAGAGTCTCGCTCTGTTGCCCAGGCTGGAGTGCAGTGGCCGGATCTCAGCTCACTGCAAGCTCCGCCTCCTGGGTTTATGCCATTCTCCTGCCTCAGCCTCCCGAGTAGCTGGGACTACAGGTGCCCGCCAACTCACCCGGCTAGTTTTTTGTATTTTTTAGTAGAGACGGGGTTTCACCGTGTTAGCCAGGATGGTCTCGATCTCCTGACCTCGTGATCCACCCGTCTCGGCCTCCCAAAGTGCTGGGATTACAGGCTTGAGCCACCGCGCCCGGCCAATAATTCACATTTCAAAAGCATGACTGGCTGCTATTTGAGCACAGATTACAGGGAACAAGGACAGAAGCAGGAGGCAAGTGAGCAGTAACCCAGGTGAGATAATAGCAGCTTGGATCAAGGTGGTGGCAGTAGAGGAACTGAAAAGGGGTCAGACTCTGTTTCCATTTCAAAGCTACAGCCAGCAGGATTTCTTGATACAATGAATGTGTGTATTAAACAGGAAAGTCAAGGATGACTCTAAAGTTTTTTTTCTTTTTTTTTTTTTTGAGATGGAGTCTTGCTTTGTTGCCCAGGCTGGAGTGCAGTGGCAAGAACTCGGCTCACTGAAAGCTCCGCCTCCCGGGTTCATGCCATTCTCCTGCCTCAGCCTCCCAAGTAGCTGGGACTACAGGTGCCCGCCACCACGCCTGGCTAATTTTTTTTTTTGTATTTTTTAGTAGAGATGGGGTTTCACTGTGTTAGCCAGGATGGTCTTGATTTCCTGACCTCATGATCCGCCCCCCTTGGCCTCCCAAAGTGCTGGGATTACAGGCGTGAGCCACCGCGCCTGGCCTTTTTTTTTTTTTTTTTTTTTTTTTTCTGAGGCAGAGTCTCACTCTGTCGCCCAGGCTGGAGTGCAGTAGTGTGATCTCAGCTCACTGCAAGCTCCACCTCCTGGGTTCACGCCATTCTCCTGCCTCAGCCTCCCTAGTAGCTGGGACTACAGGCGCCTGCCCCCACGCCCGGCTAATTTTTTTAGCCAGAATGGTTTCGATCTCCTGACCTCGTGATCCGCCTGCCTCGGCCTCCCAAAGTGCTGGGATTACAGGCGTTAGCCACCGCGCCAGGCTGACTCCAAAGTTTTTACCATCATTATCGAGAAGGATGAGTTAACATTCATAAAATGAGGATGACTACTGAGCAGGTTTAGGATTGAAGATCAGAAATTTGGTTTTAGATGTTTTGGTTTTGAGATGTTCATCTGACATTTACCTGGAGATGTTGGGTAGGTTGTTAGATAAAGGAATCAGGGTGTTAGGTGAGAAGTCAAGGCTACATATAAATTTGGGAGTTGTCAGCAAATAGATGGTTTTGAAAGCCATGAAACTGGGTAAGATCCCTCAAGATGTGTAGATGGAGAAAGACAGGCTGAGCCCTAGGGCACTTCACTGTGAAGAGATCTGGGAGAAGTATCAGACCAATAAAGGAGACATCAGTAATGTAGGGAGAAAACAGTGTGGTGTTCTGGCAATCAAGTGAAGAAAGTTTACCTAGGAGGAGGTAGTGATATACTTGGTCAAATGTTGCTGATAGGTCAAATAAAGGAGGATTGAAAAGTGACCACTGGAATTAGCACATGGAAGCTATTAGTGACCGTGATAAGGACAGTGGTCTTTGTGACAGGGCAGAAAGCCTGATTAGAGTAGGTTCAAGTGAGAATTAGAAAGGAGGAATTCAAAACAGCAACTAAAGACTATTATTTCAAGGTGCTGGCTGGGCGCAGTGGCTCGTGCCTGTAATCCCAGCACCTTGGGTGGCTGAGGTGGGCGGATCGCCTGAGGTCAGGAGTTCAAGACCAGCCTGGCCAACATGGTGAAACCCTGTCTCTACTAAAAATACAAAAATTAGCTGGGCGTGGTGGCGCCTGCCTGTAATCCCAGCTACTCAGCAGGCTGAGACAGGAGAATCCCTTGAACCCGGGAGGTGGAGGTTGCAGTGAGCCGAGATTGCACCATGGCACTCCAGCCTGGGCAACAGTGAGACTCTGAAAATAAAATAAAATAAAATAAAATAAAATAAAAATAAAAATCAAGGTGCTGTGTTTTGAAGGGGAGCAAAGAAACAGGACAGTAACTGGCAAGAAAAGTAGCATGGAGATTTTTTCGGTTTGTTTAAAGATGGAAGAAATAACAGAAGGCTTGAATGCTAGTGGAAATAATCTTGAATGAGCGCAAACACTGGTTAATGTAGAAGACAGAAGGAAGAATTGCTGTTATTCTCAAGTAGGTGTGAGGGAATGTGATCTAGTACAGGATTCAGTTTTGGAAAGAGCCAAACAGTAAATATTTTAGGCTTTGTGGATCACACATGGTCTCTGCTGTATATACATTTTTCTCCTCAACACTTAAAAATGTAAAAACTAGCCGGGTGTAGTGGCTCACGCCTGTAATCCCAGCACTTTGGGAGGCTGAGGCGGGCAGATCACAAGGTCAGGAGTTCAAGACCAGCCTGGCCAACATAGTGAAACCCCATCTCTACTAAAAAATACAAAAATTAGCCGGGCGTGTTGGTGGGCGCCTGTAGTCCCAGCTACTTGGGAGGCTGAGGCAGAAGAACCACTTGAACCCGGGTGGTAGAGGTTGCAGTGAGCTGAGATCGTGCCACTACACTCCAGCCTGGGTAACAGAATGAGACTCTGTCTCAAAAAAAAAAAAAAAAAAAAAAAGGAAAAACTATTCTTGGCTTATGGGCTGTACAAAAACAAAGCAGGATTTGGGACACAGGCTGCATTTTGTCAACCCTGATCTAGTACACAAGCAGAGGCTGATTTTAGATGAGAGCATGGACATCATCCTTTTATGTATAGTAACAGGCTGGAAAGAACATTATATGAGTTCAGAAGCTGCTAGAAAGATAGATTTAGTGGCAGGGTATCTCTTCTGATTGCTCCAATTTACTCCAGGAAATAGGAACAAGAGTTATCATTGAGGGTAAGACTGGGAATAGAGTGTTGGATATTTGAAAAGAGAGAATTATATAAAATCATCTCAGGAAAAGGGAGTGTTATGCTCTGAATGTTTGTGTCCCTTCAAAATTCATATGTTGAAATGCTAACCCACAAGGTGATGGTATTGGAAGGCCTAATCACCTTTGGAGGGTGATTAGGTTATGGGCGGTGGTCCTCATCATTGAGATTAGTGTCCTTATAAAAAAGGCTCGAGAAAGGACCCCTCTTTCCTTCCACCATACCTTCTCACAGTGAGAAGTCACCATCCATGAACCAGAAAGCTGGACTTCAAGAGACACGAAATCTGCTAGTGCCTTGATCATGAATTTCCCAGCCTCCAGAACCATAAGGAAGACAAGCCTGTTGTTTATAAGCTACCTAGTTTATGATATTTTATTGTAGCAGCCCAAGCTGACTACAAGTGTATAAACTTGGAGAAAATATAATTTGATTGAGTGGCAGCATTTTGAGGTCACATGAGGTTTGTCTTCAAGAATTTAAAGTGAAACTCTTGCAAATTTCTTCCAGTCATGTTCAGCTACATGGGAGCAAGAATGGAGTAGATAAGTAATGATTAGGGTTATGGTTTTGCCAGTGAGTAAAAGGAATATCCAATCAATGACTGGCTATGGAATTTAAGCCAAGGGAAGAGGAAAATAAGGGTGAGGGGCAGTGAAATAGGGATAGAATCAATAGATTAGAATTAGCAACAAAGGGCCAGGTGCAGTGGCTCACGCTTGTAATCCCAGCGCTTCGGGAGGCTGAGGCGGGCGGATCACCAGGTCAGGAGATCGAGACCACCCTGGCTAACACAGTGAAATCCTGTCTCTACTAAAAATACAAAAAAATTAGCCAGGCGTGGTGGCGGGCGCCTATAGTCCCAGCTACTTGGGGGGCTGAGGCAGGAGAATGGCATGAACCCAGGAGGTGGAGCTTGCAGTGAGCCGAGTTCTCGCCACTGCACTCCAGCCTGGGTGACACAGAGTGAGATTCTGTCTCCAAAAAAAAAAAAAAAAAAAGAATTACCAACAAAGTTCAATAGTTATTAGGAGCTAGGGATCTAGAGGGGAAAGCTGGAAAAACAGGATGTGGCAGTCAGAAAGGTGGATGCATGAAGCTGAGATAATTGAGTTTGCAGTTAATGGTAATAAGCAGATCTAACTAGGGAACGACCAAAGGAGTGGCTTAAGTAGAATGAAAGAGGTGTCCAAGAACCTGGAGGTCAAGATATTGGAAAGATCATTGATGTGCATATTAAAGTCACCTAGAATTAAGGCGGGAGTGTTGGAGAGACTGATAGTAAACCAGCAGTTAAAATCATCAAGAAACAAAAATAATCTTTGTTGACTTTAGGTTTTAGTGCACTATCTGAAAAGTAGCTTTTAAGATTTCTACTTTTCGAGATTCACTAAGGTTTTCTAGTTGGTCAATCTTATGATTAATATTTGGAAATGTTCCTTGGGCATAAAAAGAGAATATAAATTCCCTACCTGTAAGATACAAATTTATACTTATAAATATTTTTATTAGGTATTGTCAGTGAATATGGGAGTTAAGAGGCCATTGTATAGACAAAAGACGGCTGCTTGGATAAGGCTGGTGGTAGCAGATGAAACGAATTGGATGGAGTGAGAGTTATTTAGGAAGTCAAATCAATAGGACCTCATGATAAATTGTATAAAGCATGTAAAGAAGTGACAAAGATGACTTCTAGGTCTCTAGAAAAAGGTAGAGGATGGTATAGCAATGGCATTAAGAACACAGGCTCTGAAAAGTCAGGCTGCTTTTGTTGAGGGCTAGCCTTTCCTTAAAAGGTGTACGATTTCAATAAGTTGTTTTTTTTTGTTTTTGTTTTTTTTTTAAGACGGAGTCTCGCTCTGTCGCCCAGGCTGGTGTGCAGTGGCCAGATCTCGGCTTACTGCAAGCTCCGCCTCCCGGGTTTACGCCATTCTCCTGCCTCAGCCTCCCGAGTAGCTGGGACTACAGGCACCCGCCACCTCGCCCGGCTAGTTTTTTTGTATTTTTTAGTAGAGACGGGGTTTCACCGTGTTAGCCGGCATGGTCTCGATTTCCTGACCTCGTGATCCACCCGTCTTGGCCTCCCAAAGTGCTGGGATTACAGGCTTGAGCCACCGCGCCCAGCCTCAATAAGTTATTTTACCTTTCAACTTTCTCACTGCAAATGGAAAATAGTATTATCTGAGGTTTTTGTGAGGATTAAGTGAATTAATGGATTAACACTTACTTTAGTCCCAACACACAGTAAACCCTCAACGACTGGAAGCTATCTTTAGTGAGACAGAAAACATTCACAGATAATCAAATTTAGGAGAAAAGGTAATGAACTCAGTTTTATATTTCAAAGTTGCATTTGAAACATGTGTGGAGGTGGTAGGTAAGTAAACATCTGGAACTCAGAAAAAGATGTGGGTTGGAGATACAAACTGCCTCTAGTGAAGCATCTGTGTATGGATGCTAACTACACACAAAAGCCACGGGAGTGGAAGAATTCATGGAAAAAAAATAGTGAAGAAAGGGACTGCTATGGATTGTGTCCCCTCAAGTTCTTGTGTTGGAAAATTAATCTTCAATGCAACAGTGTTGGGAGGTAGGGCCTAATTAGAGGAGAATCGATCACGATGGCTCTGTCCTCATGAATAGATTGTTATCATGGGAGTGGGTTCGTTATAATGGAATGGGCTTGTAACAAAAGCACCTTTTCTTGCTCTCTCTCTCATGATGTGATGCCTTCCACCATGTTACGATGCAGTAAGAAGGCCCTCACTAGATGTGGCTCCTTCATCTGCCAGAATTGTGGGCCAATATATTTCCTTTTTTTTTTTTTTTTCTTTTCAGACAAGGGTCTCTCACTGTCACCCAGGCTGGAGGACAATGGCTTGATTGCAGCTCACTGCACTGCAACTTCCACCTCCTGGGTTTAAGCAATTCTCCTGCCTCAGCCTCCCAAGTAGCTGAGATTACAGGGACACGCCACCACACCCAGCTATTTTTTGTTATTTTTAGTAGAGACGGGGTTTCACCATGGTCAGGCTGGTCTCGAACTCCTGACCTCGTGATCTGTCCACTTCGGCCTCCCAAAGTGCTGGGATTACAGACGTGAGCCACTGTTCCCAGCCAACATTTGTTCTTTATAAAGTTTCGGGTATTCTGTTAGAGCAGCACAAAATGGACTAAGAGAGGGGCTACTTTTTAAAAATTACTGACCTAAAATTCACATGACATAAAATTCACCATTTTAACCATTTTACTGTACAATTCAGTGCCTTCCAATACATTCACAATGTTTGCAAGTATCATCACTACCTAAATCTGAATATTTTCATCACTCAAAAAAGAAACCCATTAAGCAGCAACTCCCCATTTCTACATTTCCCTAACCCCCAGCATCCACCAATGTTTTCTGTCTCTATGGTTGTGCCTCTTTTATATGTTTCACATAAATAGAATCATATAAATGTGGCTTTTCCTTTCAGTTAGCATGTTTTCAAGGTTGATCCATGTTGCAACATATACTAGTAAGTAACTTCTTTTTATGGCTGAGTAGTTTTTCATTGTATGAATATACCACAATTTGTCCATTCATCTATTGATGAACATTTGGGTTGTTTCTACTTATTGGCTATTATAATGCTGCTGTATACATTCATGTAGAAGTTTTTGTTTGAATATTTGTTTTCTATCCTCGAGTATATATTTAGGAGAACTGCTGGGTTATATGTTAATTATGTTTAAAATTTTGATGAACTGTCAAACTATTTTACAGTGACTACACAATTTTATATTCCCGCCAGCAATTTATTAGCTTTCCAATTTCTCCACATCCTTGCCAACACTTATCTTTTAATAACAGCACCCTAGTGAGTATAGAAAGTGGTATCTCGTGGTTTTGATTTGCATTTCCCTTAAGGTGGAAGGTTATGAGGCAAAGCATCTTTTCATGTACTTGGCCATTAGAGTATCTCCCTTGGAGAAATGTCTATTCAAGTCCTTTGCCCATTTTTAACTTGGGTTGTCTTTTAATTGATGACTTCTAAGAGTTATTTGACCTTTACCAGGTATATGACTTGCAAATATTTTCTCTCACTCAGTGGGTTCTCTTTTCTCTTTCTTGTGTCGTTTGATGTGTAAATTTAAGTTTTGGATTGAAATTTTGATCAAGCCCAATTGTATCTATTTTTCATGTTGCTACTTGAGTTCTTGGTATCATATCTAAGAATCCACTGGCAAATCCCAGGTCATGTAGACTTACCCCAATATTTTCTTCCAATAGTTGTATAGTTTCATTCTTATATTTAGGTATTTTATTTCTTTCGACAATGTTTGCATGTGGTGTAAGGGTCCAAATCCATACTACTACAGGTGGATACCCAGTAGCCTCAGCATTTGTTAAAAATACTATTCCATTCCCCAGTGATCTATATTGACACCTTTGTCAAAAATCAATTGACCACAGATGTATAGGCTTACTTCTGGGCTCTCAATTCTATTTTATTGGCCTATATATCTATCCTTATGTCAGTACCACTCTTTTGATTACTGTACCTTTGTGATAAATTTTGAAATCACAAAATGTGGGTCTTCTAACTTTGTTCTTTTCCAAGACTGTTTTGGCAGCCTTGTAATTTCTTATGAATTTTAGGATCAACCTGCCCATTTCTACATTAACGGCAGTTGGAATTTTGATAGGAATTTCACTGATTCCGTTGGTCAATTTGGGGGAATACTGCCATTTTCAAAGTCTTCCAATACACGAATATAAAATGCCTACTTTATTTAGGTTTTTAAAAATTTATTTCAGCTATGTTTTGTAGTTTTCAGTGTACAAGTCTTACATCTTGTTTATTAGTATTTTATTCTTTTTGATGCTATTGTAAATGAGTTTTCTAAATTTCACTTTGAAATGTTCATTGCAAGGATACAGAAATATAACTATTTTTTGTATGTTGATACTGGGCATCGTGTGACATTGAGGTATTAGCTCTAACAGTTTTTTCTGTGGATATCCTTGTAATGTGATTCAGGATTCACTTTTGTTAAGGATCTTTCCATCTATATTCATTAGAAATATTGGACTGTAGTTTTATTTTCTTGTGATGTCTTTCTCTGGATTTGGTACTAGGGTAACGCTGGCATGATATAATGAGTTAAGAAGTATTCCCTCTTCCCCACTTCAAGTGTTTGAGAAGGACTGGCACTCTTATTTTACGTCACCAGTAAAGCCACATGGTCTGATCTTTCCTTTCTTGGAATTTTTTTTTTTTTTTTTAACTGGTTTACTTTTTTTTTTTTTTAACTAGTATGATTATAGGTTGTTTTTTCTTGAGTCAGTTTTGGTAGTTTGTGTGCTTCTAGGAATTTGTCCATTTTATCTAGGTTATCTAATTTGTTAGCATATAATTAATAGTATTTCCTTACAGTCCGTTTTATTTCTGTAAGATTGGCAGTAATGTCCCCACTTTATTCCTCATTTTAGTAATCTGAATCTTTTTGTCTTGCTCAGTCTTTTTAAGGGTTTGTGAACATTATTGTTTCAAACAATCCACTTTTGGTCTTGTGGATTCTATTTTCTACTGCGTATTTCATTTATCTCTGCTCCAGTCTTTATTATTTCCTTCCTTCTGCTAGCTTTGGGTTTGATTTCCTCTTTTCTAGTTCCTGAAGGTGGAAAGTTAGGTTGCTGATTCTAGGTTTTTTTTTTGTTTTTTGTTTTTTTTTTTTTTTTGAGACAGAGTCTCGCTCTGTCTCCCAGGCTGGAACGCAGTGGCGCGATCTGGGCTCACTGCAAGCTCCACCTCCCGGGTTCACGCCATTCTCCGGCCTCCGCCTCCCAAGTAGCTGGGACTACAGGCACCTGCCACCACACCCAGCTAAGTTTTTGTATTTTTAGTGGAGACGGAGTTTCACCATCTTAGCCGGGATGGTCTTGATCTCCTGACCTCATGATCTGCCTGCCTCGGCCTCCCAAAGTGCTGGGATTACAGGCGTGAGCCACAGTGCCCGGCCAATTCTAGGTATTTTTTAATGTAGGCATGTGCAGCTATAAAATTTCTTTTGAGCACTGCTTTTGCTGCATTCCATATGTTTTAGGGTGCTGCATTTTTGTTTTTATTCATTTCAGAGTATTTTCTAATTTCTCTTAATCTTTATTTGAGCCATTGGTTGTTTAAGGATGTTATTTTTAGTTTTATTCCATTGTAGTCAGAGAAGACACTTTGTAATTCAATCTTTTAAAACTGAGACTTGTGAACTAATATATTTTATTGTGAAGAATGTTTGATGTGAACCTGAGATAAATTGGAATGTCTTTTTCCACTTGCTACGGTTTGAATGTGTGCCCTCCAAAATTCAGATACTGAAACTTAATGGCCAACATGATGGTGTTAAGAGGTGAGACTTTTAAGAGGTGGCTAAGTCTTTTGAGTTGGAGTCTCACCCAGGCTGGAGTGCATGGCGCGATCTCTGCTCACTGTAAGCTCCGCCTCCTGGCAGGCGCCCGCCACCATGCCCAGCTAATTTTTTGTATTTTTAGTAGAGACGGGCTTTCACTGTGTTCACCAGGATGATCTCGATCTCCTGACCTCGTGATCTGCCCGCCTCAGCCTCCCAAAGTGCTGGGATTACAGGCACGAGCCACTGCGCTCCCCCCGCAAGAAGAGGTGGTTAAGTCTTGAGGGCTCCTCCCCTGATGAATGAGATTAAGTGCCCTGATGAGGAATTTCATTCCTTTTTGCCCTTTTACCTTCTGCCATGTTGAGGATATAACATTCCTCCCCAAAGGCTAGGCACGGTGGCTCATGCCTCTAATTCTAACACTTTGGGAGGCCAAGGTGGATGGATCGCCTGAGCTCAGGAGTTCAAGACCAGCCTGGGCAACACAGTGAAACCTCATCTCTACTAAAATACAAAAAATTAGCCACGTGTGGTGGTGTGCACCTGTAGTCTCAGCTGCTCGAGAGGCTGAAATTGCTTGAACCTGGGAGGTGGAGGTTGTAGTGAGTCAAGATCGTGCCACTGCACTCCAGTTGGACAGAGCAAGACTCTGTCTCCAAAAACAAAAACAAAACAACATTCCTTCCCTATAGAGGATGCAGCAATAAGGTGTCATCTTGGAAGCAGAAAGCAGCTCTTAGCAGACAACCAAGCCTGCCAATGTTATAATTTTGCATTTCTCAGACTCCAAAACTGTGAGAAAATAAATTTCTACTCTATATAAATTACCCAGTCTCAGGTATTCTGGTATGGCAGCACAAGAAAACTAAGGTACCGGCTGGGCATGGTGGTTCACGCCTGTAATTCCAGCACTTCGGGAGGCCAAGGTGGTGGATCACCTGAGGTTGGGAGTTCAACACACCAGCCTGGCCAACATGGACAAACCCCATCTCTACTAAAAAATACAAATTAGCCAGGTGTGGTGGCGCATGCCTGTAATCCCAGCTACTCAGGAGGCAGGAGAATTGCTTGAACCCAGGAGGCGGAGGTCGTGGTGAGCCAAGATCGTGCCATTGTACTCCAGCCTGGGCAAAAAGAGTGAAACTCCATCTCACACAAACACACACACAAAAAACAACTCCATCTCACACAAAAAAAGAAAACTAAGGTGCCACCCTCTCACTTTCAACATACTTATTTCTTTAGTTCTAAAGTGAGTCTTTTATAAACATGATATAGTTAGAAGATTTAAAAGACTCCATTCTCCCAATCTCTCCATCTGCTAAATGGAGTTTAAAGCATTCACACTTAATGCAATTATAACAAGGAAGGTCATGGCCACTAGCTATTTGTTTTCCCTGTATCTTCCTCAATTCCTCCCTTATGTCTTTTTTGTATTAGGTATTTTCTAGCATACCATTTTTATTCCCTTTTCAAAATTTTTAGTTATTTTCTTAGTAGTTGCTCTAGGGATTACCATTAACTCTTTCATTTATAACAATCTATTTCAAATAAATACCAACTTAGCTTCAATAGTACACAAAATTTTTGCTCCTATACTTCATCCTTTCCTCATCATCATGAATCACCTTTATGCATTGTGCTTTCATTGTCACAAATATAATTATTGTTTTCATTTATATCTACCTATGTATTTAAATCTTTATCAGTGGTTTTAATTTATTCATGTGGATCTGAATTACTGTCTAGTGTCTTCACTTCAGGCTGAAGGATCCGTTTAGTATTTCTTGCAGGGCAGGACTACTAGTGACATACTCTCTCAGGTTTTGCTTATCTGTGAATGTCTTAATTTCTCCTTCACTTTTGAAGGATAGTTTTGCTGAATACAGAATTCTTGACAGTTTTTTCTTTCAGCACTTTGAATATGTTATCCCACTGCCTCCTGGCCTCTGTGGTTTCTAATGAGGAGTCAGCTATTAATCTTATTGAGAATCCTTTGTACGTAAGGAATTGCTTCTCTCTCGCTGCTTGCAGGATTCTTTGTCATTGACTATTGACAGTTTAATTATGATGTGTCTTGCTGTGGGTCTTTTTGAGTTTACCCTATTTAGGGTTCTTTGAGCCTTTTGAATATCTAGATTCATGTATTTCATCAAATCTGGGACATTTTCTACCATTATTTCTTCAAATATTATTTACGTTCCTTTCTCTCTCTCTTCTCCTTCTGGGACTCCCATTATGCATATACTGGTATGCTTGATAGAGTCCCAGAGGTCTTTTATGCTCTGTTCATTTTTCTTCACTCTTTTTCCTTTCTGCTCCTCAGACTGCATAATCTTAATTGAACTATCTTGAAGCCTGTTAATTCTTTCTTCTGACTTCTCCAGTCTGCTGCTAATAGTGGATTTTTAGTTTTAGTTATAATACTTTTCAATTCCAGAATTTCTATTTGGTTCCTTTCTACAATTTCAATCTCTTGATATTTGATGAGACATTGCTTTCCTAATTTTTTTGTTCTCTGTCCACGGTTTCCTTTAGCTCTTCTAGCATATCTAAAAGAGTTGATGAAAAGTCTTTGTTTTGTACATCCAAAGTCTGTGCTTCTTCAGGGGTAGTTTCTATTAATTTCTTTTTTCCCTGTGTATGGGCCATACTTTTTTGGTTTTTCCTTGCCTTGTAATATTTGCTAAAAATGTGACATTCTGAATAGTATTATAATGTGGTAACTCTGGAAATCAGATTCTCCTCCCTCCCCATAGTTTGTTGTTGGTACTTGTTATGGTTACTATTGTTTGGTAACTTTTCTGAACTTTACAAAGTCTGTATTCGTTGCTGTGTGTAACCAGTAGAGCTTCCGTTCTATTAGCTTAATTTGCAGCTAGTGATTCAACAGAGAAACAGATTTCCTTAAATGCCTGAAACCAAGACAAAAAGAAAACACTCTCAGTCTTTACCAGTGGGCTCTGTGTAAGTGTTGGGGCACACCTTCAACATTCAGCTAAGCAACTTACAAATTCACCTTAGTTTTCACTTCCTATTTTGAGTAGAGCCTGATGGTTAGCCAGAGGTGAGAGTTTAAGGCTCTCTCAAGTCTTTTCTGAGTATTTGCTCACCCTGGGTGTGCATGTGGCCTTTTGGGTTCTCAGGTATATGTGGATGTTTTAAAAGCCTTTATTCTCCAAAATATCTTACTTTCTAGCTTTTCCTCCCAGGCTTTTTGGTGTGGCTATTGTTTGTCTTAGCTATTATTCTTTGCCCCAGATGGCAGAGGATAATAAACTTGCCTTTACAAATTTTTGACAAATGCCTGTAATCACCTTTCTTCCTTAGGAGATTTCCAAGTTAGGTGAACTAAAATAAGTCTCCATAATTCTTTTAAAACAAGGTCCATGGCCAGGCATGATGGCTCACACCTGTAATCCCAGCACTTTTGGAGGCTGAGGTAGGTGGATCACCTGAGGTCAGGAGTTCGAGACCAGCCTGGTCAACATGGCAAAACCCCATTTCAACTAAAAATACAAAAATTGGCCGGGCGTGGTGGCAGGCGCTTGTGATCCCAGCTACTCTAGAGGCTGAGGCGGGAGAATCGCTTGAAGCCTGGAGGCGGAGGTCGCAGTGAGCCGAGACTGTGCTACTGCTCTCCAGACTAAGCAACATGAGCAAAACTCCAACTCAAAAAACAACCAAGAAAAAAAGAAAACAAGGTCCATTCTGCTCCCTTTGGCACCAGGAACTGATATCAGAAACGCAGGTCGTTGAACAGATATCAGAAATGCAGGTCATTGTTTTCAAAGCTGGACAGGGAGGTGGCACCAGGGTAAGTTTAAATGATAGAAAGCGCTCCTGAGATTCAGGATTCAGACATCTTTTCTTTTCGTTTTTTTTTGAGACAAGAGTCTCGCTCTGTCACCCAGGCTAGAGTGCAGTGACACGATCTTGGCTCACTGCAACCTCCACCTCCTAAGTTCAAGTGATTCTCCTGCCTCAGCCTTCCGAGTATCTGGGATTACAGGTGCCCGCATCCACATCCAGCTAATTTTTTTTGCTGGTCTCAAACTCCTGACCTCAAATGATCCGCTCACTTTGGCTTCCCAAAGTGCTGGGATTACAGGCATGAGCCACTGCAACCAGCCTCAGCCATCTTTTTAAAAAGATGTTTCCTTGGTTACTATAAACCTTTGACTAATTTCCAGAATTTATATAAAATTGATTCTGACATTTTTTGCCAATGTATTGACTGGTTTTGTGCAGAAATGCGTTCTTGGAGTTTCCTACTCATCATTTTCAATGACATCACCTCCAAAGGACTGATTCTTGAAGAACTTCAACATTTGGTAGTGAAGTAGACGAGGATGAGCCTGTGAAAAATGAGAGAAGCAGTCAAATAAGGAATAAGAAAATACAAAATGTGTTGTGCCACAGAAGGCGAGAGAAAAGGGCGATGCAAAGAGAGCTGCTATCAAGGTCAAATATTCTGAGATCGAGTAACAAAAAGAATGAAAAAAAAGTTTGTTAAACATAGGTACAAAGAAGTTGTTTGTGACCTTAACACTATTTCTAAATGAGACAACACTGATATTTTGAGCAGGACAAGTCTTTTAAATATAAAGGACTGTCCTACACATTGCTACATGTTTAGCATCTTTGACCTCTGGTAACTAAATATCGGTAGCACCCTTCACCCTTAAGTCATACAGAAAATACAGCAGTGATAATAAAAAAAATAATGCCATACATTTCCAAATGCCCCCTGGAGACTCAGCACTGCCTCTTGAAGAACCACTGCCTTGGGGAAATCTATTTTGCTAATATTATGGGGGCAGATGTCAAACTATAGTGACTTAAAATGTAAATACGAGAATAAAGAATGAAACACGTGAGGTACCACAAATAAGACTTAGCGGATGTTTGGCTGAAGTGAGCAGTTAAGAGTATAGGGTCAAGAAAGGGTTTTTAGTGGTAGGATTTAGATATGTTTAAAGACC
Organism: Macaca nemestrina; assembly: GCF_043159975.1. Classification (NCBI taxonomy): domain Eukaryota; kingdom Metazoa; phylum Chordata; class Mammalia; order Primates; family Cercopithecidae; genus Macaca; species Macaca nemestrina. The sequence continues at coordinate 115,508,313 of NC_092133.1, read as the reverse complement.
AGTGGAAATAATCCAGATGAAAGAGAGTTTGAATATTCAAAGGGATAATTGATAATATAAGGTGAACTGAAAGCGGGGGGGAGGGGTGGCAAGAAAGGACAAGTAAAGAAAATGGCCTTAGATAAGCTTACTTTCTGCTTTGAAACAGTAACCTTAGGCACTCAGGCAATGCAGTAGCATCCTAACTAGTTTCCCTGCTTCTTTCCTTGCAATATAGACTATTTTCAATATAGTAGCCATGTCATTTTCTACTCATAACTCTTCAATGGCTTCCCCATTAACTCAGAATAAAAGCCAGTATTCTTATAATGGCCTATAAGATCCTTCACAGTCTGTTCCTCCACCCACTCCTTTAACCTCACCTCATTTCCTAATATTTTCCCTCTCAGTCACTACCCTTCAACCACAGAGCTTTCCTTATTATTTCTGAACACATTAGGCACAGTCTTTCCTCAGGACCTTTGCTCTTGCTGTTCCCTTTCCCAGAAACAATCCTTTCCAGATACCTGTACAGCTTGCTACCTCATCACTTTCAAGTCTTTGCTCAAATGCCACGTGCTCAATAACCACTCTACTTGAAAACATTACTCCTCCATCCAACACTTTATCTTACCCCACTATTCTCTGTAGCACTTATTACTTTCTAAATTACTATGTCATTTGATTTTGGTGATGATGGGGATGAAGTGGCATCAGTATATTCAATTATTTTATAATCTCCTGTGGCGTGCAACTGCTCAGTGGTGCTCAGAAAATGAATGGTTGGGTTAACTCAGGCTGAAGTTTCACCAGACACAGGTAAAGGGTTTAGGGTATACTTCTCAATATTAGCTGAAATTTAGTATCTATTACCTGGTAGAACTTTAAAAAATGGCCAATCTTGAGTCAGTAAGTAATTCTCCCAAGATGTGTTGATTGCATCATTTACATCATCCCTGCCTAGAAGGGTACACCATATGTTGATATGGTGACGTCCTGGAGGTTTTTACTCCCCTTTCCTAGACAGTAATTTCTGTTGCAATTTCTTATTTTTCCTCATAATTGAATGAAAGCTTCATATCACAAATCTGAGACCCCAAAGTATCTCCTTTTAGTTATGTATTATACTTAATTAAAATATAAACTCCATAAGAGCAAAATCCAAGTGACTTTGCTTAACACTATGTTCCTAAGACTTGACACACAGAACTTCAATACTATTTTCAAAAAATGAATAACCACCATTAGTAAAACATGTATGTGCCAGGTACTGCTAAATTATTTACACAATTTCGATTACTTTTCACAAAAAGCACTACGTCCTATTAAGCCAAGTTTAGAGACAAAGCAGGATAATCCTCAAGACTAGTAATTTGCCCAAGGTGACGTTGCTACTCAATAATGTAGCCAGAGCTCTATGTAATGTCATACTGATTCTAAAATCCATGCCTTTAATCACTATAGTAAGCTGAGTTTGTGAGGAAGGCAAGGACAGAGAAAAAACAGATAGAAATGAAGTACGTGAAAATTTTAGGGAATACATCCTTATTTTATGATGTTTTAGAAATTGCAGCAAAGCTTTTAAAAGTCCCTTTTGGCCAGGCGCGGTGGTTCATGCCTGTAATCCCAGCACTTTGGGAGGCTGAGGTGGATGGATCATGAGGTCAGGACATCGAGACCATCCTGGCCAACATGGTGAAATCCCATCTACTAAAAATACAAAAATTAGCTGGGTGTGGTGGCATGTGCCCGTAGTGCCAACTACCCAGGAGGCTGAGGCAGGAGAATCGCTTGAACCTGGGAGGCGGAGGTTATAGTGAGCCGAGATCGCGCCACTGCACTCCAGCCTGGTGACAGAGTCAGACTCTGTCTCAAAAAAAAAAAAAAGTCCCTTTCACAACTAGAGGCTTGAGGATTTCACTCTTCGGTTCTTCCTTCAACAGAATCACGTTAAAATCTTGCTCAACCTACATATAACCTATGAGTTGACAGTTTCTCCCCTCTATGGGTTGGTATGTGTTCAATCTACAGTTGAAATACGGGTCTTTTACTCATTTGCAAACTTTCACTCATTTGCAAACTCATTGCTATCATTAGGTAGCAGTGTAAATAATCTGGTTTAAGATTTGCTATACATGCAAATTCATGTATATTTTTAAATATTATCTATTACAATATTTGCCTGTATTAGGAATAATAGGGCCGGGCGCGGTGGCTCAAGCCTGTAATCCCAGCACTTTGGGAGGCCGAGGCGGGCGGATCACAAGGTCAGGAGATCGAGACCACAGTGAAACCCCGTCTCTACTAAAAATACAAAAAATTAGCCGGGCGCGGTGGCGGGCGCCTGTAGTCCCAGCTACTCAGGAGGCTGAGGCAGGAGAATGGCGGGAACCCGGGAGGCGGAGCTTGCAGTGAGCCGAGATCGCGCCACTGCACTCCAGCCTGGGCAACAGCGTGAGACTCCGTCTCAAAAAAAAAAAAAAAAAAAAAAAAGGAATAATATAGCTTTATTCTCCATCTTATTTATGAGAACAGGACTGGATTTATAATTCTTTTATTCTTTTGCAAAGCAAACAGAAATAGAACCTATGCTTTTTCCCCTTGAGAATTCAATTTTGCTATCTTTGTTGTATATGTTTCTGCAGGCAAATATCCTTTCATTCAACAAATATTTATGGTATGTCACATGAAGCATTCATTCTAGTGGGAAACAACTAATAAACAAAATATATTGCAAATGGTCTAAGAAAAATAGATCAGGGTTCAGGGAGCAACGTGGTGGTAAGGTGCCATCATGTAGAGTTCTCAATTAAACAAGACAAGACTTAAGCAAAGACCTGAAGAAGTGAGCGTGTGAGCCAAGCAGGTACTAAGGGGGAAGAGGATTGCAGGCAAAGGGACAGCAGTGCAAAGGTCCTGAGGCAGAGGCATGCTTGGTATATTGGAGAAACAGGGAGGGAGGGTAGAATGGTGGGAAAAGGAGAAAGTAGGGCTGGGCTTGCTGGCTCACGCCTGTAAATCCCAGCATTTTGGGAGGCTGAGGTGGGTGGATCATGAGGTCAAGAGACGGAGACCATCCTGGCCAACATGGTGAAACCCTGTCTCTACTAAAAATACAAAAATTAGCTGGGTGTGGTGGCAAGCGCCTGTAGTCCCAGCTACTCAGGAGGCTGCGGCAGGATAATTGCTTGAACCTGGGAGGCAGAGGTTGCAGTGAGCCAAGATCATGCCACTGCACTCCAGCCTGGCAACAGAGTGAGAATCAGTCTCAAAAAAAAAAAAAAAGAGCAAGTAGTCAGTGATAAGAGGCCAGAGGCAGTTTACATGAGGCAGTTTACATATGGCTAGTGGATCATGGCTAGAACTTTGGCTTTTATTCTTAAGATTGGAATGATACTGTCTGACTTTTTAAGGGATTACTGCACTGTATGAGATAGCAAACAATGTGGAAGCAGGCAGAGAAGGGGAAGATCAGTTAGAAAGTCTTTGCCACGGTCCAGATGTAATGATGGTGGCTTGGACCAGAGTGAATGTGGTGGAGGTGGGTTACAGAGATCAGATTGTAGATACATTTTGAAGATAATGTTGGCAAAATTTGTTGATAGAGTCAATGTGAGATATAAAAGAAACAAAGATGATTCCAAAGTTTTTAGCCTTCACTCGAAGAATGGAGCTGTCACTTCAAGAGATTGGGAAGATCTCAGCAGGACTTGTTTGGGGTGGGGGAGATTAAGAGTTTGGTTTTGAATACATTAAGTTGGTGATGCCTGTTAGAAACTCAAGCAGTGCTATACAGTAGGCACTTAAGTGTTGGCCTTGTGTTCAGAGGAAAGGTGTGGACTGGCGATTCAAATGTGGGTTTCATCCAGCCAGAGATCTGAATGAGATTGCCTAGGGAGAGAGAACAGAGGAGTGCAGGTTGTGGCATTTGAATCTTGGGCCACTCCAGCATTTAGAGGCTGGAAAAGAAGGAGAAACCGGTAAGAAGTCTAAGGAACAGCCATTTGGGAAGGAAGAGAAGCAAGAAAGAAAATGAAATTCTGGTAGGTAAGATAAGGAACTTTAGGGAGAAGAAAGTTATCAGCTGTGTCAAATACTGCTGACAAGTGAGATGAAGACTGAGAAATAAAAATCAGGCTTGAAAACATGGACGCCACAGATGATCTTGAACAGGTTCAGGAGTGTGGGAATGAAGTCTGTGGGTTCAAGAGTAGAAGTGAAGATAAAGTATTTCTGTAAAGGAGAGCAGATCAGACTTTTGGTAATGTGATTTTATTTAAAGACAGAGTCTTACTCTGTCACCTAGACTGGAGTGCAGTGGCGAGATCTTGGTTCACCACAACCTCCGCCTCCTAGGCTCAAGCGATTCTCCTGCTTCAGCCTCCTGAATAACTGGGATTACAGGCACACACCACCACACATGGCTAACTTTTATGTTTTCAGTAGAGATGGGGTTTCACTGTGTTGGCCAGGGTAGTCTCAAACTCCAGACCTCAAAATGATCCACCCGACTCCGCCTCCCAAGGTGCTGGGATTACAGGCATGAGCCACCACATCCGGGCTATTTATTTTTTGAGACAGGGTCTCCCTCTGTCGTCCAGGCCGAGTGCACTGGTGTGATCATGACTCACTGCAGTCTCGAACTCCTGCACTAAAGCGATTGTTCAGCCTCAGCCTCTGGAGCAGCCAGGAATACAGGCAGGTATCACCATCCCTGGCTACTTTTGAGCAAATGGTTTATACCGATTTCAGCAGACATCTAGTTATCAAACAAATTAGTAGTAATTTTGCTACCAGTTTTCAAAAAGTTTCTATGTAATATTTGTTATTTGTTGTACTCCTGATGTTTGTCTTCAATGGATTCACTACAAATGTGTCAGAAATTGCATGTTAAGATGCTACCGAATTTTTTTTGTTTTCATCATTTCAGTAACTGGCAATTTTTTTTTTTTTTTTTTTAGTTACTGATACTTTCATTAAATAGGCTTTTTATTGGTCTGCACATCTCCACAAACAGCAATAAGCTTTACATCTGGCAGGTGGATGTGACAAATAAGATTATACAATTAAAGTTTTTTTCCAACCAGTTGTGATTTCAGAGCCTTTCTCCCTACATCATTCCATCTCTTCATTCTATTAGGTCTAGCAGTATTGTAACTTCTTGGATACCAAATAAATCAGTTACTTTTTATTACTGTTTATTTGGAGAGGGTCTTGTTTCTTCTGACTTGTTTAGTATTTGCCTCTTCTGTGTTAATCACGTTTATGTTTATCACAATTCTTTTCATTCAACTAATGTTGCCTTACAAAGAGTTTAGTGCAAAAAAAAAGTCAACCAATCACCCGAATACCACCACTCTCAACTAACGGTCGTTTGGTATACTTGACGTTTCTCCTCTCAATGTGCCTGCAGCAGTACATAAAATCAAATTTGTAGCAGTTTCACTTAACACACCTCAGGACTTTATTCACATCCAGAACTTGCACATGAATTTTCTTTAGCCAACAGACTTCAGCGAGGAAAAAACAGAGGAAAAAGAGATCAAGAGAGGGTGGGGCAGGGCACCGATGGGCATGGAAAACGTTAGAAAGGGGTAAAAAGCCGAGCGCTGTGGCTCACGCCTGTAATCCCAGCACTTTGGGAGGCCGAGGCGTGAGGATCGCTTCAGGACAAGGGTTCGAGACCAGCCTGGGTAATACAGCGAGACGCTATCTCCGGAAACACTTTTCTAAAAAAATTAGCCGGGCGTGGTGGTGCATCCCCGTGGTCCCAGCTACTCAGAAGGCTGAGGTGGAAGGATCCCTTGAGCCCCCGAGGTCGAGGCTGCAATGTGCCGTGATCGCGTCACTGCGCTCAGCCTGGACCACAGCGCGAGAGCCTGCCTCAAAAAAATAAGCGGGAGGTAGGGTGGGACAGAGAAACGGTTCAGCGCTGTTCCCAAGGAACTCATCTCCCTAAATCTCCAGTCTCAAGCGCCCCTTTCATTCCCTGCCCCGAGCGGCGCTCCCGGATCCGTGCAGGCATCTCCGCTGAGGGCCGCCCTGGCGCACGGCTTTCCGCCTTGGGCACAGAACCCCTCAGCCCTTCCTTTTAGCCGTTTCTGGCCGCGACAGCACGCACTCCTTCCCGCCTCGGGGCCAGGGTGAGACTTACGGCCAAAGGGCGCCCGGCGAGCTCAAAGCAGCCCCTGCCCCGCGGAGGGCCGGTGGCGCGCGCAGCGTCCGGTGAGGGGCAGCGGCTCAGGCTAGGTTCCGGCTTCCAGCAGCGGCCAGAGGGCGCCGCAGCACGCTCCCCGCTTCCTAGAGCGAGGCTTCCGCGGCTGCAGCCCAGGCAGCTCTTCGGGAAGCGTCCGCCCGTGGTCTCGCCAGGGGGTTTCCGACCTCCCCGCCCAAGAGCGCAGGGGCGGGGGCAGCGGCCGGAGAGCTCGCAGGAGAACACCCCCTCCCGCGGCGCCTCTGGGCGCACGCGCAGCCGCCGCAGCCTCCCTTATTTAGTCCGCGATGGCTTCCCTCGCGCCCCACCGTCCTCTTCCGGAAGGCGGCTCCCTCCCCGCGCAGCCCGGAGCCCCTGGGATCAGCCTCGAGCAGGCGCCCGAGCGAGACTATCCCTAAAGAGGAACGGCAGTGGCCGGACTCGCGAGTGAGGAAAAGAAGGAAAGCGCTGACGGGTCGCGAGGAGGAGAGCCAGGCCTCAGAGGAGGACAGAGGCCGGAGCCAGCCGAGGTTTGCAGAGGGCGGCGTTCCGGACCCGCGCGGGGCGGGGAGGAAGGCCGAGGGTAGGAGAGGAGGGGCGCTGCGGAAACTGCCGAGGTTTCCCGAAGGCGGCAGCGTCCGAGTTGCCCGGATGTAGTTGGTGGAGCGGCAGCGGCGGCACCAGCGGCGGCGGCGGCGGCGGGAGGAGGAGGAGGAGAAGGACCAGGCGGCGGCAGCAGCGGCGGCGGCGGCGGCGGGGGGAGGAGGGAAGGAGGCGGCGGAGCAGGAGGAGGAGAAGGCGGAGGAGACAGTCGCTCTCCGCGGGGCTGAGCCGGACGCGTCGTCTTGCCCCCCTCCCCCCGGTTCGCGCTGCCGCCGTGTAGTTGGCGCCGCTGCCCCGGCTGAGAGTGAGCGTGGTGTCGACGGAGGGAGATGGCCCGGGAGCGCCGGCGCCAGTAACTGGGAGGTGCTGAGAGTCGCCTAGGGCGCGCCGGGCCCAGGTGCCGGGGCTGCCCGCCGCCCGCCGCCGCCGCCGCCTGCGCGCCCGCCCGCCTCTTGCGGCCGCTCTCCCCCCTCCCCGACACACACTCACAGGCCGGGCATTGATGGTAATGTATGCGAGGAAACAGCAGAGACTCAGTGATGGGTAAATTGTCTTTTCGTTTCGGTCCGGGCGGCGGCGGGGGGCGACGGCGGGGGGGCTGTTCCTCCTTATCTGGAGCTGGCCCGGCCGCCATTTTTGTTGTTAACCCTGATCCGGATTGGGTTGGGGAGGAGGAGCGGCCGCGCGGGCGGGCGGGCGGGAACGGAGTGTGGCGGGGAGTGGGGGCCCGGCTTTGCGGCGTTTCGCCCTCCCCGGCCCTCCCGGAGGCTCCGGGTTTGCGCTGTGTGCGCGCGGGGCCCGGCGCCGGGGCGCTGGGTAGGTCTCCCGCGGGGAGGGGCGGCGGGGGACCCGTTTTCTTCTTCCCCGGCCCCCCCACCCCCGCCGTGTCTTATGTCGCTGTCTTCTCTTCCTGTTTTTCAGCTGTCACGACCGGAGGGGGGACTCGCAGCCTTACCAGGTACCAGCCGAGGCCGGGGTGGAGGGATTGGAAGGGGCCGAAGGGGGAAGGGAGGGACTGCTACTCGAGCGCAGGCCTCAGAAGTCGATACAGGCCCTTCGGTGCAACACATCCGAAACTAGCACCGCGGGTCCCCTTAAAATTCGAGGTTTGGTTCCATTAGTGCTCTCCAGCAAGGTTTAGTGACTTATTTTGACAGGTGACTGGAGGGAGTTCGCTGATTTAGGAAAAAAGAATCATTTGCAGCCAGAAAGACCTGACTGGATTATTTGCGGGTGAAGGAATCGATGGGATGAGATGATAGGTGACTTCCGAGGCTTATTTATTTATTTATTGTGTGGGGGGAACTGAAAGTTAATGTAAAGATACTAAAATTAAGTGAAGGACTTGGGATAAATAGCTAAATGACTTAAAACTTTTAAGTCGGTTATAGAGTACTGTCCTCTTTTCCTTTTTAATATTTTTGGTATACTTAATTGCGTTATAAGTAAAAGATGGTACTTTTGTTTCTGTAAGAATTGAGGTTTTTGGGTACTTGGATAATCATTCTGATGTAGGTGGTTCTAGGTAGGTGGGTTCCTTTTTGTTACTGCAGTCGTTGCGTGTAAAGTTCTAAGGATTATGCTAGAAGTGGCCCCAGTTTTCAGGAGGCAAACCTCATAAATGATTGTTAACCATCAAATAACTACAGAAACACTTTCTATATCTTAAAGGCCCAGAGAACAGGTTTCTACCTGATAGTTGTGTTATACAGCTGAATTTGAAAACACCGTCCTCTGATGTGTAAAACATTGGATATGTCAAAAATTAAACCTTAGTGAATCTGTCCTCCAAAGCATAGCTAATTACACATTGCAACAGACTAGTACATCATGGTTGTCCTAAGATATGTGTTAGAATAAAGCTAAACGATTATTTTGAGTGCATTATACTTGGTTTGAAATAGTACTCACATTAGTTTATTTTGGTCAATATTTTTATATCTTAAAATTGTTTCCCACACCTGTGAGAGTGAGGAAGTTAGGTCTGAAATGCCTTATTTGAATCAAAGAATTGGAGAAACCAGTGTGTGGATTTTTTTTTTTTTTGTAGGTTTGCAAAAATATGCATGTGCTTATTTATACATGTGCTTGTGTATATCAGCTGTACAGCAGAAATTGATTATAGTAGTACTGAATTTCTAGCTTTCTTTTGACTGTCAAAAAATGGTTTTAAATATTTCTAGCCAAATTTGTTTTCTTTTTTTTCAGAATCAGTGTGCCAAGGTGGTTTGATTTATTTATAAGATAATGGAGTTTTTTTTTTCTTTTTAAATGTTTAGTATTATGATTTGTAGCAGGAGTCTTATTGTAACAAGCATTAGGTTTTTTGTCTGAGAAACTTTAAAGAGTAAAGCAGAAAGTGGAAATTTTAATTTTGTAAGTTCATAAAATTTGGTGATAATACACCAAAATTTATGTTTAAATTAGTTTAGGGAGTTTAAGGTTTCAGTTCTTTCTCTCTTTTTTTGGGGGGGTGATGTTTTACAGGCACTTAAGTATTCATCGAAGAGTCACCCCAGTAGCGGTGATCACAGACATGAAAAGATGCGAGACGCCGCAGATCCTTCACCACCAAATAAAATGTTGCGGAGATCTGATAGTCCTGAAAACAAATACAGTGACAGCACAGGTCACAGTAAGGCCAAAAATGTTCATACTCACAGAGTTAGAGAGAGGGATGGTGGTGAGTATCTTTCTTGTTGAAACTTTGACATATATGTTTAACAATAGCTCTATATAAAACAATAGGCGGCCGAGTATTTCTAGCTTGAAAAAGTTACTTTTCGGTTATGTCATTAAAATATTTTAATCCTATCAATTTTTTTTTTTTACTCCGAACAAGTTACTGTAGAAATAAGATGCTGATGTGAGCATCTAAAAAGTGGACTCTAAGGCCGGGTGCAGTGGCTCACGCCTGTAATCTCAGCACTTGGGAGGCCAAGGTAGGCAGATTACTTGAGGTCAGGAGTTCGAGACCAGCCTGGCCAACAGGTGAAAACCTGTCTCTTATTAGAAACAAAAGTTAGTTGGGCATGGTGGTGGTGGCAGGCGCCTATAGTCCCAGCTACTCAGGAGGCTGAGGCAGGGGAATCACTTGAACCTGATTGGTGGAGGTTGCAGTGAGCCTGAGATGGTGCCACTGTACTGCAGCCTGGGTGACAGAGTGAGACTCCATTACAAAAAAAATGGACTTTAGTGTCTGGTAACAAGGGAATGCATTTATGAATATAGTTTAAAACATACTTTGTTAAGAATGGGAAAATGCAGGACGTTTTTCCAAGAAAGGAACTTTGGACTTACAAAGATTTAAGTTTATTTCGAGATCCTTGTTGTTGCCTCAGTTTGTTACTTTTTTTTTTTTTTTTTTTTTTTTTTTTTTTTTTTGAGACGGAGTCTTGCTCTGTCGCCCAGGCTGGGGTGCAGTGGCCGGATCTCAGCTCACTGCAAGCTCCACCTCCCGGGTTTACGCCATTCTCCTGCCTCAGCCTCCTGAGTAGCTGGGACTACAGGCGCCCGCCACCTCGCCTGGCTAGTTTTTTGTATTTTTTAGTAGAGATGGGGTTTCACCGTGTTAGCCAGGATGGTCTCGATCTCCTGACCTCGTGATCCACCCGTCTTGGCCTCCCAAAGTGCTGGGATTACAGGCTTGAGCCACCGCGCCCAGCCCCAGTTTGTTACTTTTTAAGGTGTTCAAATCTGTTTTCTAATTAGGATGATAAATTATGAATTTAAAAACTCAGTATGTTTTTTCAGGATAGTTCCTAGATTTAAAAAATTATTCATTACTTAGAGGATACATTCTTGCTTTTTGTTGTAAACATTTTTTCAGTATTCTCCAGTTTCGCTGATGTGATTTTGATACCTCGTTCATTGAAATACTCTTTTTAAAAGTTAGTCTGATTTCTTTTGCACAGTCATCTGTCTTCAATTATAAGTTTGCCTCAAGCTCTTTGTTGTAGGAGGCTGAGAATAAGTAAACAAAACCAATTCTCAGTAACTATTTTCAGAGTTAATTTGCCCTAAATTTGCTAGAATTACATTTCATGTCAAAAGCATGCATTAAGGAACAAAGCAATTTTAGTAAAGACATCTATATTCTTTCCTACTGTAACATGTTGCTCACGTAGATAATATATCTTAAGTAGATTTACAATATTAAAAGCTTCCAAGAAAACTGAGTAAAGTATTATGTGACTTTTTGCCCCTATTGGCAACTAATTCGTCAATATTTTGCTTACTTTAAAAAAATACCTTGCATCTTCTGGTCCCTTTTGTCCTCCTATGATAGCAATCAGCTTTATTCATTGTGATCATATATTGAGAAACATTGGCTTCCTCTACATAATTAGTGGTTTGAGAAAATTAATACTGGTCAGAAGATTGCACTGGGTTTGAATAATTCGGATGAGAAGAAAGTAGTTCTCTATTGAATGTAGTTATAGCTTAGTGCTATTTATGCAGATAAACCACGTTTTTGTCTGTAACAGTAGTAGCAGGTGTATTTGATTATTAAAGTGTTACAAGTTATTGGGGTGCAAAATTAAACTTTTAGAGTTACCAGTTTTGTGGGTATGTTTTCCATAGTGTTATATAAAACCCGAGATGGTACTGTCTACCAACCACTCTTCTATAGCAGATTTCATTTCAAATGTTAGCTCTTGGAGAGGAGGTATTGGTTGTACTATACTGTACTTTATTTTGAAAAATTTGGTGATTGTAACAAAATATGACACCTCATCTTCCAGGTTGGCTCTTATTTTAGTGACTGTGATCCAGTATATTCCCAAATGCAAGAAGTCAGTTTTTCATTCAAAGAAACTTACTTTATAAATGCTTTCAATCATTTCCAGCCAACCTTGCTCAGCCAATTCTTTTACAGGTGAAGTAATCCCAGGAACATTCTGTTGCTTATTCATTCAGCAAACGTGGGGCATTTACTGTGTGCCAACATTTGTGTGATACTCCTGGGAATCAAGATGTGATCCTGGCCTTGAAGCTATTCTTAAATACTTTGTCTCTTAAGAGCTAGTGGTGTTTTAGCCACTTACTTTTTCTGTACCTATTTTTTCTTCACTTTGTTTTTTTCATTTTTCTGCCTATGTGAACTCCAGGTACTTGTTAACTTTTCGTTTTTAAAAATTTGCATCTTTCCTGATGTTTCTTCAGCTTCATTTGCAAGAAACTTGATGTTTTTCTGATCTAATCACTTGCTAAGTTAGGCCCCACTTTCTGATTTTCTTTTTAGCTGCTTGTTGTCTTCTGGAGTCTTCCAGCTAATACTGCAGTTCCATTCCTGGCTCTGCCATCTCTAACAGACCTGGCTGCCATATTCCTTTATATTATATGGGAATAATAATATGAGATATATCTCCATTCTGGAATTGAGAGTAAATCTTTGATATTAATACTATCTTTAAAAAATGTAAAATGGTGATTTTTCCTCATTTAATACTGAGATATTTAGTCATAATTTGATTTTTGGTGTTTTATTTTTTCTTTTATTGCTAATGATGTGTTTGGCACTAACTTGTTAAAAGTGTATATGTATGATTTTTATTGCAGGCATTATAAACTACTTTGGATTTTTATCCAAAAATGAATTCAGGTGGGTTCAGTGGCTCACGCCTGTAATCTCAGCACTTTGGGAGGCTGAGACAGGCAGATCACCTGAGGTCAGGTTTTGAGACCAGCCTGGCCAACATGGTGAAACCCTGTCTCTACTACAGATATAAAAATTAGCTGGGCACAGTGATGAGTGCCTGTAATCTCAGCTACTAGGGCAGGAGAATCACTTGAACCCAGGAGGTGGAGGTTGCAGTGAGCTGAGATTGTGTCACTGCACTGCAGCGTGGGAGACCGATTGAGACCCTGTCTTAAGAAGAAAAAAAAAAAAAAGCAGCCAGGCACTGCTTCATCTCTGTAATCCTGGTTGCTTGGGAGGTTGAGATGGGAGGGTCCTTTGAAGCCAGGAGTTTGAGACTAGCCTTGGCAACATAGCAAGACCCTGTCTCTACTTAAAAAAAAAAAAAAAAAAAAAAAAAAATTTTAATTGGCTGGGTGCGGTGATGCCTGCATGTAGTCCTAGTGCCTGTAATCCCAGTTCCTTGGGAGGCTGATGTGGGATAATTGCTTGAGCCCAGGAGTTTGAGGTTAACAGTGAGCTGTGGTTGTGCCACCACACTCTCGCCTGGGTTCATAGAGTGAGACCCGTCTCTTTTTTAAAAAAAGAAAAAAGAATTAATGTATATAAGTTCAAGACCATTAGCAAAAATCAAATGCAAGTGAGTTGGATTATCTAAGCTCTAAGCATGTAAAAAACTTAAGATTACAGCAGGTTACTTACTATATTCATTGAACTACAAATTTCTTATTTTTTTATTTGAAGATTTAATGATACTCTTTACTAATAATAACCTATATGCTACGATTTGTAACTTGTATTTTACAAAGCAAGTTAAACAAATGTGGAACTTGTAAAGTGTTTGTTTTCTTTAGGATTAGGCTTTACTGGCATCACAGCATTTTTCAGTAATTACTAGATTTCTTAGCATCTTGGATTTCATTGAAAAATGCTCGTTCGGAAGTAATGTATGAAAGGACTTTCAGGTATACTATAAAAAATGAGAAATCGGGGATTGTGAGAGTTTTTACTCCCAAAAACCTTATTAGTTAAAATAAGACTTGCTGGCCAGGCGCGGTGGCTCACGCCTGTAATCTCAGCACTTTGGGAGGCCAAGGCAGGCGGATCACAAGGTCAGGAGATCGAGACCACGGTGAAACCCCGTCTCTACTAAAAATACAAAAAATTAGCTGGGCGCGGTGGTGGGCACCTGTAGTCCCTGCTACTCAGGAGGCTGAGGCAGGAGAATGGCGTGATCCCGGGAGGCGGAGCTTGCAGTGAGCCAAGATCACGCCACTGCACTCCAGCCAGGGGGACAGAGCGAGACTCCGTCTCAAAAAAAAAAAAAAAAAAAAAAAGACTTTAACATAACGTGTATAAAGAGTTAGAGAGTTTATCCTTTAAGATTTATTAAAGGAAATAATGTGTATTGTAAATTTAAGAGAGGTTATATGAGAGTATAATTAAAAGGTTTTTTTGTGAAATTAGTTACTGTTATATAGTCTGTGATCTGTCTATAAACATATAATTTTTTGTTTAAAGTAACCAAAAGCAAAAACCTTAAGGTACAATCGTTAGGGTTTTTTTTGTTTTTGTTTTTGTTTTTGTTTTTGTTTTTTTTTTGGAGATAAGAGTCATTCAGGCTGGAGTGCAGTGGTGTGATGCCGGCTGGCTGCACCCTCTAACTCCTGGGTTCAAACGATGCTTCTGCCTTAATGTCCCAAGTAGCTGGGATTACAAATGTGCGCCATCATGCCAGGCTAATTTTTGTATTTTTAGTAGAAACAGGGTTTCACCGTGTTTTCCAGGCTGGTCTCAAACTGCTGGCCTCAAGTGATCTGCCTGCCTCGGCCTCCCAAAGTGCTAGGATTACAGGCGTGAGCCACCGCATCTGGCCCATAGTGAAGTTTTTATCTTGTCATTTAGCTATATCTTTGGAAAAATTTGGAAATGTATTTTCATCTCCCTAACTTTCAAACAAAAGTTACTGTTAACATTTTGAAGGAGTTAGTAGGGATTATTTGGCGATAATTTGTCTTTTTTTTTTTTTTTAAATATAATTAGTAAAGTTTGAGTCTTTCACATTGAATAATAGACTGGCAGTTGAGCAACATGGTCTTGTCCTTATTTAGATGACTTTGAAATATGCTTTGCGTTAGTAATGTTAGAAATTACTAACATTAGAAATGTATAGAAAGTACTATAGAAATTAACAGTTGCTTTTGATATTCATGTTGACATTGGAAGACAACAGGTAGTATCCTTATTTCACGGTTTTACAAATGAGGGAAAATTTAATAAAATTGAAGAGATAGCGACAGAGCTGCATCTAGAAACTAGTTCTCTAACTTTGGTAACTTTTGTACATTGTCAGAGATGAAACGCTTTTGTATTGAAAGCTTATTTGGTGGTGGTTACTATGGCATGAATTAGTTTGAAGGTATTTTTGCTTTTATCCTCCTAATATCTTCATCTATCTTCCCTCAGTGGTTACAACGTGCCAAATTATAGTACGCTGATAAAATGTATTTGTGTAGTTCTAGGCCCAGTTGTCACATTAGTGTTTTATTTTCAAAAATAAGTTTTGACATGGAAGCATGACACAAATTTCACTAGGAAAAGTCCATTTTCTCTTAATCCCTCATATCTAAAGACTTGTTTACAAAGTGGAAATATTGTATGTAATCTAATATACTAATGTTTGGATTTTAATATTATTGACTAATGTTAAGTATTTTTTGTCTAGTAAAAATAGTGACACATGACCTTTTTTCATTGATTTATTCTCAGTGATAATACTATGCAGAAATGTTTGCACTGGATTTCCATTGGTCAATTTAGAAAACACAGGAAACATACTCTGTTTCAAGAGAAATGGAATAAGATTGAAGGAGTAGCAGTCTTAATGTTCCAACTCTTCAGCGTTTTTTTTAGTTTTAGAAAACTGTGATGTAAGCATCTGTGCATGTAAATTTTTAAATTTGAACACCAGCACCAAGTCATTTGTCTTATGGCTTCTCATCATCACATTTTAACATTTTTTATATTTTTAGACATGGTTATTATGTATTGTTTATGATTTAATGGTATTTCTATTTTACAATCATAATATTTTGGAATGAGTTCACTTAGATCCTTAGATCCTTTAAGACAGTCTTAATTGAACTGTTTTCTAGTTGTGCAAGAAGTATTTAAAATTTTTGGTGTAACACACTGAGGGTTTTGGTCTGTAAATCACAGGAAATGTATGTATTTTAATTTGTCTCTATTAAGCATCTGTTACCTTACTCTGTTGTGCAGAATTGTTTTGGGGGGTAGTGCATCATTTTGTTAAATGATGCTGGAAAGACCAGGCATTAGATATAATTCATTGTCAATTTAATCATACAAAACCAGTTTGTGTGTGTGTGTGTGTGGTTTTTTTTTTTTGAGACAGAGTCTCACTTTGTACCCAGGCTGGAATGCAGTGGCACGATCTCAATCTCACCTCACTGCGACCTCCACCTCCTGACAAAACCAGTTATTTGGGGCTTGTAAATATATTGTATCAACAGTCCTTTTCAGGATTTGTACGATGCTTTATAATTTTCAGAGGGTTTCTATATTGTTTCTCATCTGACTCCACAGTAGCTCTTTGAAATAGGCTGATCAGTATTATTCCTGTTGTACTGATGAAATTATAAAGTATTTAGCCTACTGTTGTTGAAACTGGAAAGGAAGTCTCTTCACATAAAATTTTATCTCTGCCACATTAGTTAAACTTTAAACTCCAAGTTTAACTAATTCTCACTACTTTATCATTTTAGTTCTGGCTACCAGCTTTTCTCAGCTTGAATTCTGCAAGAGCCCCCTGGTGTTCCTGAGTTCATTTTGCTTTATATAATTGTTTCCCCACACAGTAGCCACAGTGATCCAGTTAAAATGCCAGTCACCTCACATCTCTCTCAAGCTCACGGCCCTCCAGTGACTCCTTGTTTCTTAGCAAGACTTAGATCCTGTGTAATGTGGTGTCTGGGTATTTTTTCAGCCTCTTCTACTATCTTCTTGTTTATGCTTCTCTCTCCATACTGGCCCTGCAGTCAGAAGTTTGTTCCTGTCTCGGGGGTTCTGCATATTATGCACCTTTATGTTTCTCCTACTGTGCTCACTCCAGTAATGTGTTCTCTGCTTAGGTGTCACCCTCTCACAGGGCCTTCTCTGCCCATGCTGAACACCGTGAAACAGTCATTCTCATCATTCTTTCCTTGCCCCGCTTGTTCCTTCCTTGTATAAAGGTGACCTGTTATGATTTACTTATAGTCATTGTGCTATAACATGACATGGGCATTCCTGAAGGTCACTGTGCTGTGCAAAATTGCACCACACCAATTTATGGGGAAAAAGGGGTTAGGAGCACAGTAACCAAAAACATTGTCAGTGACATATTTTAAAAAGATAAGAACCTAATGAAAATTGTAACTTAGTTTTATACATATAAAATAGTTAAGGAATACTTTAGCACCGCAATAAATGGCACTTTACCTTGACCAAAATCTGACTTCTGTGGAAGTGGCCACTCATTGGAAGGGTTGCAGCTCATGAATTACTGTGAAGTGATGGATGGAAGATACCTGATATGAGACAAAAACTTGTAACATCAAATGCGAATGGACCAGACTCATAATTCATAATGAACTAAGACCTATTAGATGTTTGAGCTGTGTGTATCTGTGCCTTGCGAATTCCTGTGCAGCTTGATGTAACTAGTGTTTCTCACAGGTGAAAATACACATGGTTGGGAAATTTGCTGTTTTCTGATATATCAGCTTTCAAACAAATTTGTGTATTTGGAAATAAATGTTATAGCAGAGCTGACTGTATTTTAGTTTTTGTTTGCTTGCCTTCTGTGGAATATAAGCTCCACCAGAAGAGGAAGTGAGTTTTAATGTTTTAACCACCTTGTATTCCTGTGACCTAGAATGGTGCCTGAAACTTCATAGTATTTCACTGAACGGATAGATAAAAAAAATTTGGATTGTTATAATTTAAGGGAATGAAATTACAGTATTTTGGATTAGTGTTCCTCAGACTTGAATGTGTATACTAAGCACCTGGAGATACTATAGTCAGTAATTCTGGGGTGGGTTCCAAAGATCTGCCTTTTAACAAGATCTCGGGTGATGCCTATGCTTCACTCCAATAACGGTTCTATAGCAGCACTGTCCAGTGGAAATATGTTAGCCACAAATGCAAACTGTATGTGCACTTTTCTAGTAGCTTTGCTTAAAAAAAAGTAAAAATCAATTTAAGTATATTTGACCTAATATATAAAAAATATTTTAACATGTAATTGATATCTTAAAAACTATTAATGACGTACTTTATATTCCCTTTTTGTATAAGATCTTTGAAATCCAGTGTCTGTTTAATATTTACAGCACATTTCAGTTTGGACAAGCCACATTTCATGTGTTTAATTGCCACATGTGAATGGTGGTTGTTGACTTGGACAGTGCAGTTCTGAAGAATGTGATTGCCCTGTTGGCCTGTCTGACTTGCACACATATTTTTATTTCTCTAAAGAAAGTTTTTTGTATGCTTGACTTCTGAAATGCCATATTTATGCAAAGCAAGGTTGGAGTTAATGGGTCCTTGAACTATGTATTCTGTAATCTTTCCAGAATTGGTTTTCTTTGTTTTTTTTTTTTTTTTTTTTTTTTTTTTTTTTTTTTTTTTTGTAGTAGTTGTTTTAGGCAGGGTCTCTCTCTGTCAACCCAGGCTGGAGTGCAGCAGCTCAATCTCGGCTCACTGCAAGCTCACCTCCGCAGGTCAAGTGATTTTCCTGCCACCCAAATAGCTGAGATTACAGGTGCACACCGCCGTGCCCAGCTAATTTTTGTATTTTTAGTAGAGACGGGGTTTTGTCGTGTTGGCCAGGCTGGTCTCAAACTCTTGGCCTCATGTAATCCATTTGCCTCAGCCTCCCAAAGTGCTGGGATTACAGGCGTGAGCCACTGAGTCCAGCTTCTTTCCAGATTTTTTGGTAAAATTGTTTCACATCGTGTTCCCTTTTTTTAAGCTTGTATTAATATTTGCATAGTGGATTAAACAAATTCTTGGTGTTGACTCTCCATCTTAGAGGACTGACTAGAAGTAGTTTTCATTTGGGGCTCAGGGAATATTGATACCTACTTTATATTTCTAGCTAATTAGGAAAATCATTTTTCAGTTAGGTTTGTGTTTTGGTTCAGCACTCATAGCTAAGTGACCTAACATACTACTTAGTTTCTGAGTGTTTGTGTCCATCCCTGTAGGATTCTTGTGGGGTTAAATGAGATTGTGTGTATCTAACACTTCTAAAGCATTTACCTCAGTGCCCAGACTGTGACAGAGTAGATTATTAGGCATGCTGTTACTCCTGTGATTAAATTTAGTGTCAGATTAGCAATCTGTAGCTACTTCTAAAGCTGCTGCTGCTTGCTTTGTTTAGAGTTAGGAAGAAACATGCTGGACACTTTGCCAGATGAGACCTACATGATGTGGGCTGTGGGAACATTCTGACTTGGAACTTGCCCATCTCCAGGACTTTGTGGTTCAGAGATTTTTAGGGATAGATGTAAGGGTTAAAAAACAGAAAACGGCCAGGTGCGGTGGCTCACGCCTGTAATGCCACCAACTTTGGGGGGCCAAGGTGGGCAGATCACCTGAGCTCAGGAGTTTGAGACCATCCCCTCGGCAACATGGTAAAACCCTGTATCTACTAAAAATACAAAAATTAGCTGGAGCCTGGTGGTGCATACCAGTAATCCCAGCTACTCGAGAAGCTGAGACAGGAGAATCGCTTGAACCCGGGATTGCACCACTGCACTCCAGCCTGAGTGACAGAGTGAGACTGTCTCAAAAAAAAAAAAAAAAAAAAAAGCAGTGCAGGTTTAGAGTAATGGTTCCCAAATTAGGCTGCTTATTAGGCTCCCTTGAGAAACTTTTAAAGTTATAGCTTCCTTGACTCCATCCCCATTACCTAGAATCAAAGCAATAGTCGATGGAGCCTAGAAAACTGAGTTTTTATGCCGGGCGCGATGGCTCATGCCTGTAATCCTGGCACTTTGGGAGGCCGAGGTAGGCGGATCACCTGAGGCTGGGAGAGACCAGCCTGACCAACATGGAGAAACCCAATCTCTACTAAAAATACAAAATTAGCGAGGCATGGTGGTGCATGCCTGTAATCCCAGCTGCTCGGGAGGCTGAGGCAGGAGAATTGCTTGAACCCGTGAGGCGGAGGTTGTGGTGAGCTGAGATCACGCCATTTCGTTGCACCCTGGGTAACAAAAGCAAAACTCGGTCTAAAAAAAGAAAAAGAAAAGAAAACAATTTTAAAATAAACACTGGGTTAATTTAAATATTTATAAACTGCAGATTTAGGGAGAGTACACAGAAGGGAAGAGGAACTCTGAATCGGACATTGGAGAATGAGTTTTATCATTAACAGTCTGATTATTAGAGTGGTTATTTGGCAAATCGTGTAATGTGTTCTTGTTTCAAAGAATTCTCTATAGCCTTTTAGATTCACAGATAGGATTTGTAAGTGATTGCTATTAAATAGCTAACTTAATATCCTGTGGCAAGGGTATCTAATGCCTAGCAGTAGAGAAGTTTCTAATTGGACAGGCCAGTGAGATATATTGGGTAGTATCTGGAGCCACTGGTGTTACTTTAGATAATACGTACTTAGGTACTACATTTCCACCATAACCCCTCGTCTCTAGCATAAAGCTGTCCTGAGACACATCAGTGGTAAATTTCATTTAGCTTTTATCTCGGTTTGAAAAATAGCTTTTCCCCAAGTTAGTAAAGTATACTTAGGCCAACCTTAGGTGTTAACAAAAGATTTCTTGAAGTTTACCCTTAGGAGTATTTGCATCTTAAAGGAAAATTAGAATGTGTGTGGTTGATATATTTAGATATAGTGCTAGTCTTTCTGTGTAGGTTTTAATTACTTCTGACTTTGTATGAAAGTGTGCCAAAAGAGCATGACCTACTACTATTGGCATCTTCCGAAAGGTTCTGACCTGTTCTATATTCATAGAACTAATCCTTTCTGGTAGCTGAAAAAGCAATACTAGTGAATTATTATATCCTGGGAATACTTTGGTTAGGATGAAGAGAGGATCATGATAAAATATTTCTGCATTTAATAATTTGTTCTAACTTCATAGAATTGTGTGCCTGTTGATTGTGAAAAGATTCATTGTAATGGAAGAAAGCTGGAGAAGTTGGGGTACAGAGT
The DNA here is from genome assembly GCF_043159975.1 of Macaca nemestrina. Lineage (NCBI taxonomy): Eukaryota > Metazoa > Chordata > Mammalia > Primates > Cercopithecidae > Macaca > Macaca nemestrina. Next base: position 115,487,652 of record NC_092133.1, on the reverse strand, counting down.
GACAGGCTGCTAGAAGTACTGTTCTCTGCTGCCTTCAGCCTTTTCTGTGGTTATTGGGGCTGGTTTCTGTTCTGCTGCCTGCTGGGTCCTTGACAGTCTTCTAAGCGTTCATACTTAATACATGCACAGATACCTGAATCGCAGTTATGATACTTTGATTTTTTAAAATAATAAGTCCCAAAGTACTACTTTTTTTTTTTTTTTTTTTTTTTTTTTTTTTTTTTGAGACGGAGTCTCGCGCTGTCGCCCAGGCAGTGGCGCGATCTCGGCTCACTGCAAGCTCCGCCTCCCGGGTTCATGCCATTCTCCTGCCTCAGCCTCCCAAGTAGCTGGGACTACAGGCGCCCGCCACCTCGCCCGGCTAGTTTTTTTGTATTTTTTAGTAGAGACGGGGTTTCACTGTGTTAGCCAGGATGGTCTCGATCTCCTGACCTCGTGATCCACCTGTCTCGGCCTCCCAAAGTGCTGGGATTACAGGCTTGAGCCACCGCGCCCGGCCTCAAAGTACTACTTTCTAAAACTAAAATAATTTTTTATTTTTGCATAGTTATGAGAGTTCCTTTTTTATATAGCTGTTAAATAAATGCCAGTGTTAATTATTTTGGAAAAATAGAATGAAATACTTAGTTGACCAGTTTTATTTATTTAAACATGTAAATTTTGTAAACTTTGCTGCTTTGTTCATATTGCATAGGTTTTGATGGAAAGTTGAAGAGTCATATCTCATTTTTTATTCAAGCCTAAATGTAATTTCAGTTTTGATTTCTTTTTTTTTAACCCAGATCTCTTAAGAAGTGTATTTTAAAAATCTAAATGAGTCAGTTTTGTAAATGACTGTTAGGCTTTCTGTTTCTAATTTTCTTGGCTTTTTGGAACTAGGATTGTTACTATCTCTGGATACTTTGTCGGTATTTTTTGGATATTTGAAAATAGTGTATTTCCTGTTGGGTACAAAGCTCTCTGTCAGTAGATCAAGCTTTTTAATTATGTAATGAATAATTAGTATGTCTTTTGTATCTTTATTTGATTTAGGATTTTCTGACATAGGATAATTTTCTAGCATAGTTGATTTCATTTCTCATTTTTAAAAGCACTTTTTGCTTTATCTGTTACATATGTTTGCTTAAAGACTTAGGGCTTTTGGCCAGGTGCAGTGGCTCACTCCTGTAATCCCAGCTCTTTGGGAGGGCAAAGTGGGCGGATCACCTGAGGTCAAGAGTTAGAGATCAGCCTGGCCAACATGGTGAAACCTCGTCTCTACTAAAAATACAAAAGTTAGCTGCATGTGGTGGCATGCACCCAGCTATTTGGGAGGCTGAGGTAGGAGAATCACTTGAGCCCAGGAGGCGGAGGATGCAGTGAGCCTGGATCATGCCACTGCACTCCAGACTGGGCAACAAGAGTGAGACTCCATCTCAAAAAAAGAAAAAAAAGACTTACAACTTTTTTTGTGAATTGTAATCTAAGACTTTGCATATTGGGAAATGTCTTCATTTTGTTTTCAGGTCTGAATAAATTATCTTTTGGCTATATTAAAAAATCATTTATCCTTGAATATTTGTTTTTCCTGAAGATATTTCTAAAATGCTGATTACCGTTCAATGTTAGAAACGCGAAGCTGATATCAAACCTAGTTCTTTTTCATAGATAGATACCCATTGGGAGGTATGACTCCTAATTTACTCTACCACCCAGTTTGAAAGTTTAGTTTTTCCTTCTTTATCGTTGGGTCTGAAACTTCACAAATCTCACTTTGTAAGTGTAGGCCTTTTTTCATTACTTCTAATTAGTGCGTTTTATTTATTTATTTTTTATTTATTTATTTATTTATTTTTTGAGGCGGAGTCTTCACTCTGTCGCCCATGCTGGAGTGCAGTGGCACCATCTCGGCTCACTGCAAGCTCCGCCTCCCAGGTTTGCCCCATTCTCCTGCCTCAGCCTCCCGAGTAGCTGGGACTACAGGCGCCCGCCACCGCGCCCGGCTAATTTTTTGTATTTTAGTAGAGATGGGGTTTCACCGTGTTAGCCAGGATGGTCTCGATCTCCTGACCTCGTGATCCACCCGTCTCAGCCTCCCAAAGTGCAGGGATTACAGGCGTGAGCCACCGCGCCCGGCTTATTTTTTAATTATATTTTAATTTTCTTTCTTTTTTTTCTAGAGAGCGTTTCGCTCTTGTTGCCCAAGCTGGAGTGCAATGGCGCAATCTTGGCTCACTGCAATCTCCGTCTCGCGGGTTCAAGTGATTTCTTCTGCCTCAGCCTCCTGAGTAGCTGGGATTACAGGCGCACGCCACCACACCTAGCTAATTTTTTGTATTTTTAGTAGAAACGGGGTTTTACCATGTTAGCCAGGCTGGTCTCAAACTCTGTACCTCAGGTGATCCAGCTGCCTCGGCCTCCCAAAGTGCTGGGATTACAGGAGTGAGCCACCACGCCTGGCCAACATTTTAATTTTCTAAAGACCCTGGACAATACCCTGAATGCTTAGTGCCTTTTTGTCTGACACTATCCGTTGAAGAGTCATCTGCCACACTCTTTTTTTTCTTCTCTTTTACTTGTTTCTAACTTTTGTCCTTTTGGAACTCCTGTTAGATGTTTTTTGGTTCTATTCTTTTTCTGTCTTGCCTGGTAAATTAGTGAGTTGCGGTAGTTAGATAATAATTAAGTGTACATTGGACTCTGCGGAGAATCCCTTGGCATCTTCTTTCAACTCCCTGATATTTAAAGCTGTGTTAATTTCATCCAGCTATTCCAAGTTTTATTTTGGGTGCTGTGCTTTTAATTTTTCATAGCTTTTTGTGATTTTATGACTGATTTACTAGAAATATTCTTGAGAATTTGGGTTTTTAGTTTTTTTCATGTTAAATATATTTTTTTTCTGGTTTGAGTTTAGTGCATCATATCCATGTTACTGGGGTTCTCAGATGCTTGCTGTTTATAGTTGTCTATTTATATTTGGGAATGCAAGACTAGGTCAACTCTATCAAATAGAATATGTGGTTGAAAATGTTTGCTGTCTTAGCTGTCCAGTGTGGTAGCCACCAGCCACATGTATATTGAACATTTGAAATGTGGCTAGTACAGCTAAGAAACTCAATTTTTGTAGTTTTGTTTTGGTTTTGTTTTGTTTTTGAGGCAGAGTCTCATCCTGTCACCCAGGCTGGAGTGCACTGCTATGATCATGGCTCACTGCAGCCTCAAAAAAACTCCTGAGCTCAAGTGATCCTCCTGCCACAGCCTCCCAGGTAGTTGAGCCTACAGGCACATGCTGCCACTCCTGGCTAATTTTTGCATTTTTTATAGAGACGGAGTTTTGCCATGTTACCCAGGCTGGTCTTGAGCTCCTGGCTTTAAATGATCATCCTGCCTCAGCCTCCCGAACTGCTGGGATTATAGGTGTGAGCCACCACATCCAGCCAACTTTTTGATTTTTTATGGCGTTGGCTTTCCTTTCTGTACTGCTGTTTTAATCTCATTCTTGAGCTCTGCGACTGAAAATTTACTATTTGCTGAGGTGTTCTGTCTTTGCTGCTTTCTCAGTTTTCAGACCCTACCTGGGTGTAGCTGTGGGTATCTCATGCTTCTGTTACTCCTTTGATTTCCAGGCCTACATATCTCTTTTTTGCTTGTTAGACAGCCACCACCTAATGTTCTATAGATAATCTTCCTAAATCTTTTTCTAACTTGACTGTTCCCTGTTCTGATTAATGCCTGGAGAGTTGTCCTTGATTCTTTTCTTTTAGGGGCAACTTCCAGAACTCATTGCCCTGTTTTAAAATACTGCAATATCTTGTTTAGAGACCTATTGTCTCATTCCTTACCCGAAGCTGAGTAAAAATTAACTACAAATTTAAACATATTACTTTCATTAACCCTGAAAGCCTGAATTTTAGAGGTCTTAATTATGTTGTATTGATGACAGTTGTCCAAATACGAGTTTTTCTCTCTGCTTCCACATATACTTATCAGATGCATTTTCTTATGTACATAAGACGCTACTGAAATGAAAAGAACTGTTATGTCCATGCCAGAAAGTTAGCATCTCAGACTAGGTTTTTGGCTTGTGTAAATATAACTTGAAGTTTAAAGAGTTTAAGTTATGGCCGGGCACAGTGTCTCACACCTGTAGTCCCAGCAGTTTGGGGGGCGAGGCAGGCAGATCCACGAGGTCAGGAGTTCAAGACCAGCCAGCCAAACATGGTTGAAACCCCATCTCTACTAAAAATACAAAAAGTTAATCTGGGTGTGGTGGCTGGCACCTGTAATCCCAGCTACGTGGGAGACTGATGAGGCCCGAGAAGCGCTTGAACCTGGGAGGTGGAGGTTGCAGTGAGCAGAGATCATGCCACTCACTGCACTGCAGCCTGGGCGATAGTGCAAGACTTAGTCTCAAAAAAAAAAAAAATTTTTTTTTCATGAGCCACCATTACCCAAAGTCCCACATTACTCTTTTCTCAGCCACTCTCTGCCTTGTCTATAATCTAGTCATGTAAAAGCACTTACCCAGTCCTAGACATTTTTTTTAATGCTGTTGTGCCATTGTATGTTTTCATAGCCAAAACTGTCCTCTCTCCACTCCTACCTTACTATTTTTTCCTTTGCCAAACCTCTTACTCCTTCAAGGTCCCACTTTATTTTATGAAGCCTTCATTGGGCCTATCTTTATTACAGCTCTTTTGTAGAGATTTGTAATTATTTACATATGTTGTTTGCCTGCTACACTGTGAGCTCCTAATAGGCAGCGATTTGTGTGTGTGTGGGGGCGGGGGGGTGTGGTGTATATATACGTGCTCAGTAAATGTTAAATGTCTTATATGTCATTTGACATATTCAGAAACAGGTGAGTGGCAGTAACCTTCAGAGAACTGGTGTCCCTCAAAGTTTCTTTTTTAAGTGCGTTTAAGCGTAAAATCGTAAGAATTTACTACTACAGAGTTCCTATAGTGTTTGAATTGAAGTTGCTTTTGTATTATTTGTGGAGGAAGCAAATAGTCTCTTCAGGCTTTCAGGAAAGTGTGTAAATGATAAGCATGTAAACTTAAAAATCGTGTACATAATTGATATGCTGATTCCAAACCATTATCAGTCTCTTAAGTAGCACTGCTTGTTAGTGTCTGTTGCATTAGTGTAATCCTATAAAAAGCTGTATGTGATTTGAATACTGAAGTGACATTTTAAATTTTGCAGTTCAGACTCTACTAATTTTATTGTTTCTTTCCCAAATCGTTTCTCAAACCCTCTTAAATTCATATCTGAATAGGAGATTTTTATGGTTTTTCTTTGTAGTAAATTAGGTAGAATAATGGGGATATTTTGGGGTGGTGTTAGTGGTGGTCTGTTTTCCAAATATCCTGTATTTGAATATTAAGTAAGCTTTTTGAAGCTACTTGTACATCCCTAAAACTTCTCAGATGTAGTGCTCTATTTCCTGTAGCCTTAAGAATGGCTAATTGTTTTGAACTGGTGATTGATTATGTTGTGATTTTATTTCTAACGTGACTATAGTGATGTAAAGTGACTTTCATCACTTTGTATCGGGAAAAAAAAGAATGCAGCTATTACATGGGCATGCTTTAGCTCTTGAGCTTGTGCATTTTGACAGTAAAACTGTGACTTTTACAGGTAAACCTATTGAAAGCATATAGCTATTACAATCCAGCAGTGGCTCAGTTGTAAAGTCTTTTTGGGGTTGAATTCACATCTTGTAGAAAAACCAGGGGCCACATAGCAGATCAGTCTTGGTTTCTCTTCAATCCCATCTTATTTTTGATTTGAAACAATATAAACCACATTGCCTTTTATCTTATTTACTGTTATTTTCACTGAATTATTGTTTTTAATAAACCCATCCCCAGAGATTAAAGAATTAGCTTAAGATATTGGAGTGAATGATGTAGGATCTGAAATTGTTTTTCAGAAACAATGTTTTGAGAATTGATGTCATTTTAAACAAGTTAAATGCTTTTATGTTTCCTGTCTACACTGTGTGTGTGTGTGTGTGTGTGTGTGTGTGTGTGTGTGTGTGTGTGTGTGTGTGTGGTGTGTGTGGTGTGTGTGTGTGTGTGTGTGTGTGTGGTGTGTGGTGTGTGTGTTTTCTGAGATGGATTCTTGCTCTGTTGCCCAGGCTGGAGTGCAGTGGCACGATCTCTGCTCACTGCAACCTTTGCCTTCCGGGTTCAAGTGATTCTCCTGCCTCACGGCCTCCCTAGGAACTGGGATTACAGGCATGCGCCATGATGCCCAACTAATATTTGTATTTTTTTTTTTGAGATGGAATCTTGCTCTGTCACCCAGGCTGGAGTGCAGTGGCGCGATCTCAGCTCACTGCAAGCTCCGCCTCCCAGGTCACGCCTTTTCCTGCCTCAGCCTACAGAGTAGCTGGGACTACAGGCGCCAGCCACTACGCCCGGCTAATTATTTTGTATTTTTAGTAGAGACGGGGTTTCACCATGTTAGCCAGGATAGTCTGGATCTCCTGACCTTGTGATCCGCCCGCCTCGGCCTCCCAAAGTGCTGGGATTACAGGCTTGAGCCACCACATCCAGCCCTTGTAAGTGTATTGTAATACTGTTTACTTTTCAAAAATCAGCACATTATTTGTTACTTTTCAATTTTTTTTTCCTCTTAGTATTTATTCTTAGGTATATGTGTGGTTTTTTGAAAAGTCGTCTTCTGACTTTAAAAAACTTTAATTTTGTGGATGCTGCAGTGGTGTATCACTATGGCTTTTCTGCCTAGACTCAGAATTGATCAGAATCAGGTGGTTAAAATTAGGCTTGTTGGTCAGAGTGGTGCTTTATATTTTGGTTTGTTAGCCCTGTTTCTTCCTTATGACATTAGATACTACCCGCTCTTTCTATTTTAATTTTTCTTTTTTCTTTTTTTTTTTTTTTGAGACAGAGTCTTGCTCTGTCGCCTAGGCTGGAGTGCAGTGATGTGGTCTTGGCTCACTGCACCCTCCACCTTCTGGGTTCACGCCATTCTCCTGCCTCAGCCTCCCGAGTAGCAGGGACTACAGGTGCCCGCCACCACACCTGGCTAATTTTTTATATTGTTAGTAGAGATGGGGTTTCACGGTGTTAGCCAGGATTCTCGATCTCCTGACCTCGTGATCCGCCCACCTCGGCCTCCCAGAGTGCTGGGGTTATAGGTGTGAGCCACTGCGCCCAGCCTCTGTTGTAATTCTTTCAATATCATTAATGTTGCTATCAATGGAGGGATTCAAAGAAGCGTATAGAGAGCTTGTGTTTTGTGTAGTTTTACTTCAGAAGACCCTTATTGGTTGGCCTTTGGGTTTTTAATGTAAATGTGAAAGCATCATGTTAAGGAGTTACACCAAATAAAATTTAAAACTGAAAATGTTGAATCATATAGTCAGAACTTTTTGAATATTGACTGGATTCTAATGTGTTTGAGGAAGTTCCTTTTTGGGTTTGGATATTACGTATCATTTAGGGTTGTATGCTGCTAGAGAGTATTGTTAACTCGATAACAAGAATTGAAGTGAGAAAAAAGGTTTTAGAACAGTCTTGTGGTCTGTATGTTGTCATTTTTATTTTGGTTTTTAGTGTTTTGACAATGAGCAAATCTTAAAACCACTTGGCTGCTTTTTTTTGTTTTGTTTTGTTTTGTTTTGGTCTTCCTTGGGTAAAGAACAAGGTTGAATTTGATAATCTCCAAGGTCCTTTTCAGAATAAATGATTTGAGACCTGTACAGGAGAGCCTTTTGATTTTTGTACTTTAATTTCTGCTTTCAAATATTTGTTCTGTGTCCTGCCAGCCCATGGTATCTTTCTCTGCCAGAGGTAGTGTTTATGGCTTCATTTGTTTGTGTGGAGATGAATGGAATATTTTCCCCAGCGTTCATTTAATATTTTCATCAGTATTTAGAGAAGGATAGAACAGGAAAATAGTTATCTCTGAATTTATTAGGTTTAAATTGAGAAATAAGGTTGAAAATTTTCACAACTATTATAAACAGAAATCTTTTATAGTTTTTGGTGTATATACTGTATGTACTATTTGTCTACAAGTAATTTTTGTTTATGTAAAAAGTAATTTACTTTGTGACCATGTTAATACAGCTTTCAATTTAGTAAATCTTAAGTTGCCCGCCAGATACAGTATTCATTTTCTGCTTAATTCAGGAAATACTCATTTTAACTCTTGAAATAGTAGATACTAAGCATTTTAAACTTAATCCACTGGGCAAATACAATTTTTATTTCTGGTGGGTTTAATTTTTTTTAATTTAAAATGAATTTCATATTTCAGAAATTCTTGTGTATTTGTATTTGAATGTATGACTTTTTCTTTTTTCCTTAAGACACTTATGGTGTTGAGGAACAAAGGCATTATACGATTTTATAGTGCTATATAAGATTGAGGGAAGAGTTATTGTTTTAAGTTAAAGTTTTAAGGTTAAGGTATATAAGGTAGACTATAAATGTTAATACAGTCAGCCTTCTGTATCCATGGATTCCACATCTGTGGTTTCCCCAACCACAGATAGAAAATATTTGGGGAATAAAAGGGTGGTTGTGTCTTTACTGAACATGTACAGACTTCTTTCTTATTCCCTAAGGAATAGGGTATAAGAACTGTTTACATTGTAATAGATATCATAAGTATTCTAGAGATTTCTTTTTTTCTTTTGAGGCAGAGTCTTGCTCTGTTAACCATGCTGGAGTGCAGTGGCGCTATTTTGGCTCACTGCAGCCTCCACCTCCCAGGTTCAGGCAATTCTCCTGCCTCTGTCTCCCAAGTTGCTGGGACTACAGGCGCACATCATCACGCCTGGCTAATTTTCGTAATTTTTGTAAGAGATGGAGTTTCGCCATGTTGGCCAGGTTGGTCTCGAATTCCTGACCTTAAGTGATCAGCCCACCTCTGCCTCCCACAGTGCTGGGATTTGTAGGCATAAACCACTGCACCCAGCCTCAGAGGTGATTTTAAGTACACAGGATGTGCATAGGTTATATGCAGATACTACACTATTTCATATAAGGAAATTGAGCATCTGGAATTTGGTATCAGTGGGAACATCTTAGAACCAGTCTCCTGTGGATACTGAGACACGACTGTAAATGTGATTTATTTTTTGTGAAAATGGATTTTTTCAAAATGCAGATATCTAGAATCAGTAAATATGTGTAAAGTTGTTTGCTTCTGTTGCTGTGGAGTGGAAGGAACTACTGAGGTTTAATAAAACTTAGGAGTTGTACTAACTTAAGTTCATTTTTGTATTTTGGTTTCCTTTACTTTGCTTAGCTCATTATTCTCCCTTATCCTCAATATCCACAAATAGCTCATGAATTTGTTCGCTTTTTATAGCTTAGGCCATGATTGTCTCTTGCCCTGAGTTAAAAGTCATACTACCCCACCATTCCCTCCCAGTTCTTTCTCTACATTGCAGTCAGAATCATCTTTTAAGAAAAGCACATTTGCTCTTTCTTTCTGTAAAAATCTTTTGTTGTCTTCCCATCGCCCTTAAAGCACAGACATCGCAGTGGTCAACTCCTATGTCTTTCTACTTTTCCACCCCCCCCGCCCTTTGCTCTTTTGTTTAAGATGTTCTTTGAAGACGGTAAGAGTTCTGACTTATCTTAGGTACCTCACACATGCTTTTTCTTTCTCGCTCCGTCAACTCCTTTTGCCTAGTTAATTCCTTATTTTTCAGGCCTCAACTTAAAAGTTACTTCCTCTATCCTCTCAACCCCAGTCTAAGTTACTTAGCACATCTGTTGTCACATATAATAGTTTATGATGATAGTATTTTAGTGTCTGAAGTGGAATTGTGTGTTTTCCCCTCCCAAACCTGCTTTTCTCAGGTCTTCTGCATTTTGTTAAATAGAAACTACAGTTTCCCAGTTGCCAGGCCAATAATCTTGAGCCTCCTTCTTAACCGGTCTTTCTACTTTCCAACCTTCTACTCTTCAGTACCTTTATGTAGGAATGAGTTCAAGTTACTCTTCTGCTCAAAACCCTCTCAGATGTCCTTGCAAGTGGCTCATGAGACCCTACACCTTGTTACTCCTGCCTAGCCCTTTTACCTCTCCAGCCTCATGTCTCTGAGTTATGCTCTTCACTTAGGTTTACTCATTCACATGAACATTGTAGTTCTTTGAGCATTCCAGGCACATTCCTGCCTTATGTTAGAGAATATATTATTCAGTGATACTTGTTTAAAGCACAGTAAGGAAGATTTTCTTTTTTCGGGACGATTGCAGTAGATATAAGAACTGCAACCAGGTCTTGGAGTTGGTGGGAGTGTTGGGCTCAACTCTGAATGCATCATGAGCAAGTGGGAATTCATAGCCAAGGAGTAGTGTAGGAGTCAGTGGATGGAAAATTACTAAGAGGAAACATACAGTGGTAAGGGGGGATTTGGCTAAACCAACTGCTGTGGTTTGAGTATGTTCCTTAAATTTTTATTTGTTGGAAACTTAATTCCCAGATTCATATGTTGATGGTTTTTGGAGGTTGAGCCTTTGGGAAGTAAGATTAGATAAGTCACCAGGATAGGGCCCCCATGATGGCATTGGTGGCTTTGTAAGAAGAGGAAAAGAGACCTCAGTTTGTGTGCACTGGGCCTCTTGTCATGTGATGACTGACACCGTGCTATACGACTTTCCAGCTTCCAGAACCATGAACTAAATGAACTTCTTTAAATTACACAATCTGGTATTCAGTTATAGCGACAGAAAACTAAGACACCAGCCGAGCAGGATTCCTGCTGAATATTTGCCAGGGTGATTAGACATCACCTGGGAGATGGTGGAGGATGAGAACACTGATCAGATATTGAGTATATCTCTTTGAGATACTGATTTCCTTTCCTTCGGATATATATCAAGTTGTAGGTGTGCTGGATCATACGGTAGTTCTATTATTAGTTTTTAAAGAAGCTTTTATGCTGATTTCCATTACTCCCACCAATAGCGTACAAAGGTTCCCTCTTCTGCACCCTCACCAACACTTATCTCTTGTTTTTTCCATAATAGCCATCCTAAGAGGTGTGAGCTAATAGATCATTGCAGTTTTATTTGCATTTCTCTGATGATTAGTGATGCTAAGCACTTTTTAATATACTTATCAACCATTTGTATGTTTTAAAAATGGTAAATTGAATGTCTTTGCCCATTAAATTTTTTTTTTTTTTTTTTTTTTACCATCAAGCTGATGAGTTCCTTACAGATTTTGGATACTTAACCCCTTATCAGATACATGGTTTGCAAATATTTTCTACTGTTTCATAGGTTGTCTTTTCGTTTTGTTGATTTTTTTTCTTTTTTGGCGAAATAAGCTTTTTAGTGTGATATAGTCACACGTATTTTTGCTTTTGTTGCCTGTACCTTTGGTGTAATATTAAAAAAGTTATTGCCAGGACCAAAGTCAAACAGCTGTTTCGTCCCCTGTGTTTTCTTGTGGGAGTTCTACAGTCTCAGACCTTATGTTTTCAGTTGTTGTTCATTTTGAGTTACTGATTGTATATGGTGTGTGACAAGGATCCAATTTCATTCTTCTGCATGCGGATATCCAGTTTTCCCAGCAGCATTTTTTGAAGAGACTTTCCATTTCCATTTCTCATTGTGTGTTGTTGTCAAAGATTAGTTGACCGTGGAAGCATGGGTTTATTTTGGCATTCTGTTCTGTTGCATTGTTGTGTGTTTTTGTTTTTATGCTAGAACCATACTTCTTTTTATTATTACCATAGCTTTGTAAGACAGTTTTAAATCAAAAATTGATACCTCCAGCTTTGTTCTTTCTCAAAATGCTTAGCTATTTGTGGTCTTTTTATGTTCCATACAAACTTTTGAGTTTTTTGTGTGTGTGTGTTAAAAATTTCATTGGAATTTTTTTTTTTTTTTTTTTTTTTTTTTTTGAGACGGAGTCTCACGCTGTTGCCCAGGCTGGAGTGCAGTGGCGCGATCTCGGCTCACTGCAAGCTCCGCCTCCCGGGTTCCCGCCATTCTCCTGCCTCAGCCTCCTGAGTAGCTGGGACTACAGGCGCCCGCCACCGCGCCCGGCTAATTTTTTGTATTTTTAGTAGAGACGGGGTTTCACTGTGGTCTCGATCTCCTGACCTTGTGATCCGCCCGCCTCGGCCTCCCAAAGTGCTGGGATTACAGGCTTGAGCCACCGCGCCCGGCCTCATTGGAATTTTGATAGGTTTAAGTCACAATTATTTAAGTTGAACAGCCCTTTTCTAATAACTGGTAATGTAGGTGTTTATATCCTGACTCGGGTTCCTGTACCAGATTTTTAAAGATAAATTTGAGTGCCTTGTAATATTGACTAATAAACTGTTAGGCATAATTTAATGCATTGTCAGTGCCAATAAAAATTACCTGTTGAAGCAATGTAATAATATTATAAAACTGTCAATATTACACAGTATCATTAGCTATATAAAGGATATGAGATTTTCTTTTGTATAAACGTCAAAATTGAAAAATAAAGGAATAGCTGTAGGCTGAGTGTGGTGGCTTACACCTGTAATCCTAGCATATGGGGAGGCCAAGGTGGGAGAATCACCTGAAGTCAGGTGTTCAAGACCCACCTGAATATAGTGAGACCTTGTCTCTACAAAAAATTTTTAAAATTAGCTGGGCGTGGTGGTGTGCCCCTATGGTCTTAGCTATTTGAGAGGCTGAGGCAGGAGGATTGCTTGAGCCTAGGAGGTTGAGGCTGCAGTGAGCCATCATTGTGCCACTGCACTCCAGCCGGGGAGACAGAATGAGACCTTGTGTCTTTAGAAAAAGCAATGGCTTTATTAAAATGGTCCTGGAATGTGGAAAAATGTCTTTGGATAGATTTTGATAGATGTTAAGAAAATACTCTTAGGGGTCGGGCTCAGTGCCTCACGCCTGTAATCCCAGCACTTTGGGAGGCCGAGGTGGGCAGATCACGAGGTCAGGAGATCGAGACTATCCTGGCTAACACGGTGAAACCCCGTCTCTACTAAAAATACAAAAAATTAGCCAGACGTGGTGGCGGGCGCCTGTAGTCCCAGTGATTAAAGAGGCTGAGGCAAGAGAATTGCTTGAACCCAGGTGGCAGAAGTTGCAGTGAGCCAAGATCGTGCCACTGCATTCCAGCCTGGGTGACATAGCAAGACTTCGTCTCAAAAAAAAAGAGAATAGTCTGATGGTCATTTGAAACACTTTGAGAAATTCCTTCTGTGTCATCTTTTGGCCTAGCTCTTTCCTTATGAAATATCTACAAGAAAACTCAATTTTTAGAGAGAAAACTTTGTGAAATTATTTTGCTCCTTTTTTTTTCTGTTGCCACTTTGTTCACTAATGTTTAAATTTTAAAGATTTTATTGATGAGAGTGATTTACACTCAGACCTTAAGCAGTTAGGGAGCTCAGCCTGCAGTGTTTGAGGGGAAAGCTTATATAGGGTAAATGCAGAAGCAGAACAAAGAAATTATTTGATTTCTTAATGTTTGAGCAGTTGCCTTACTTCGACTGTCCAAGTGGGAAGTTCAAGACACTGTAAGTAATACCTGTTTGGCCACCTGTGATTGGCTGAGTGTGTTTCATTTTCATTAGGAAGCTGGGTTTATTTCATTTTAATTTTAATTATTTTGAGTTATGTGTAGCAGTCTATTTGTATAAATATAAATTGTAAAAAACAAGTGAGCCACCTGTGTGTGTTCCAGAATTTTCTGTTTTTTACTTTGTTCCTCATTGCCTTCATTGTATCAGAGACTAACATCGTGGGTATTAATGAAGGCAACTAAAATAATAGTGAGTTTGCTTTACAATGAATCAATAAAGTCTGGTGCACTCAAGTAATTCCAGGAATCCAAAGGTGGTGCTGTCCTGTAATAAAGATACATTGCAAAGAGTAGAATATAATTTTTGTGCACTGTAGGTTTTTTACTTGATAACATTGGCAGGCCCTTAGAAGTCAAGTATTGCTTTAGGTGTTATTGGAATGTTGGAAAATATCAGAAAATCCTGGAATGACGAATATGTGTAGTTCATTTGGTGCAAATCAACCCAGCTCAATTTGTTAATATAAGGAATAGAATGTGTAAAATAAAGCTTTGGAGGTGGGTATAATATTTTCCATCAGATACTAATGTAGTACATATATATGTCAAGCAGCCTAGTGTGTCAAGTACTGTGGGTATGGTAGACAACAGATGAGTTAAATCTCTGCTCTCGAGAAACCTGATGTATGTGTGTTTAAGTCTGATGTTCTTTTGGGTGCAATAGCATATGAGTTGGTGATAGTGCTGTCTTGTAGAAAAATAAAGCTAGGTAAAGGAAGTAGTAAGATATGCTTGGGAAGTAGGAGTTGCTTTTCTATGTAAAATGAGGAAGCTAAACCTATGGATATGGAAGTGAGGGAAGTGTGTTCTAGGCAGAGAACAGTAAATGTCCAGGCCTTATGGTGAGAGTGTTTGTTTAAACAAGATTGCTGCCAGTGTCTTTCTGGTGGGAAAGTATTAGATGAGTTCAGGGAAGGGGTAACAAGAGTTGACCTAAGAAGAAAATGGAGGCAGAATTAATACAGAGATTTCCTTTGGACCAAGGTTGAGGACTGCAGCCCCAAAAACACTGGGAGGTGCTCTATTGGCATTTGTGACAAGCAGGTTTGTAAAGACAAGGAAACAAGGAGTGGGCTGATACAAGGATGTTTGATGGTAGTTCCCATTGGTTTACAGAAATAACATTGATTATTATTATATATCGTTAATGATGAGGGATAAGTTAAGGTGTCCAGCGTATCAGTGTTAGGTTAATTTATGGCTCCTTGGTGTCAGTCTAGAACCCCCATTGCAAGAAACTTCAAGAGGTGATTACTTAGCTTGAGCAGGGAGAGAGACGTGACTTCGTGTCAAATATCATTGCCTCTCCGGGCCTGATGAAAGGGTTCACATTCCTCAGATAGATGTTTCTTTTCTTTCTCACAAGGGCTAGATCATGTAAGGTCTTGCAGGCTTTTGGAAAGGATTTTGGTTTTTCTTCTGAATAGAATGACTTGGATTAGGGTAATGACAATAGATGTAATGTGATTCTGGATATATTTTGAAAGAATCAACTGATTGATGAACTGGAAGTTAAGAAGGAAGAATAAGGCTGGGAGTTATGTCTCATGCTTGCAATCCCAGCACTTTGGGAGGCTGATGTGGGAGGACTGCTTGAGCCCAGGAGTTCGAGACCAGGCTGGGCAACATAGTGAGACTCTGTCTCTATGAAAAATAAAATAAAAAATTTAAAAATCAGCCAGGCATGGTGGTATGCAGCTGTAGTACCAGCTGCTAGGGGATGGGAGGCACCTGAGGGGCAATCACAGACAGCTTGAGACTAGGAGGTCTAACGAGCTGTCCTGATGCCACTGTACTCCAGCCTGGGCAACAGAGCGAGATCCTGTTGGGAGTGGGAGTGTGTGTTGGGGGAAAGATTTTAAGCCGAAGCAGGCATTAGCTGGAATTGTTTATTGGGATGAGGAAGACTATAGACAAAATGTTTGTGGTGTGAGGAGAATCGGGAGTTCTGGGGGTTTTTTTGTTGTCTTATGCCTGAGATTCTGGTTTAGACACCAAACAGATGTTGAGTAGGCAAATAAGTAGGTAGAGTCTAGAGTTGAAGGCACGAATTTGGGCTGAGGTTATCTGCATGTAAATGGAATTTAAAACCGTGAAACTAGTATATTCCACCCAGACTCTTAAATTGAGTGAAGACCAGGAGCCTGCAGACTCTGTAAAGGACACATGTAAATATTTTTGGCTTTGCTGCTATAGAGTCTTTTGCAAACGCAGTAGTATTCAAGTTTGCCTATATAGTGTAAAAGCAGCCACAGGCAAGATGGAAGTGAAGGGGTGTTGCCAGCTTTGACCAGTAGGCAGATTTTCCTAATTTGTACACTTCTGCTGTAGACAGAGGAAGTTATTAAGGCTTTGGGGTGATCCCTGTGTTACTATGATGTTGAGGAGTCGAGGATATGAGGAGAGACTAGCAAATTTGAGACAGAGGAGTGGCATGTGAGGTAGAAAGAGAACCTAGAGTCTACTGAATGCCAGATGAAGAGGATGTCTCAAGAATATGTGAGTGTATACTGTGTCTAGGTCTACCAGTAGATCAGATAATGTAATAACTGAGAATCTGCAACCTAGAGGGCATTGACATTGATGGAGAGCAGTATCAGTGGATTTGGGGATATTTAAAAATATTTTAGCTTATGTTCTATCTTTTAACATGAAATATTGATGTCCAAGTTACACGAACATACAAGGTGATGATCTGCTACAGCTCTCCAGAACTGGGTACTCGCCACTCAATTACACATAAAGAAAGTACTACCACCCTTTCTCCGTCGTTTTATTCTCTAACCCTTCTTTTCCCAGAATTGTCCTGATTTTGTTGTTTGTCATTCCCATTAATTTGACTATCTTGTTTCTATTTTGGATTTATCCAAAATGCAGTTTTACAGATTTTCCTTTGACAAGAATTTAACCCAAAATGAAAAGTTCACTTTTAAATGTTTTGTTTTTTAAAGATGTCATAAACAATTTACATTAGAGCATGTGTATATTTAATGGAATTTGACCCTGTGGGGAAAAAATAAGGATTATGGAGCTCTGAAGTTTTTTCGCTAGGTGGGATAATGGGTGAAATGATATAGGGTCTTTGAAACCAGGGGGTCTTTAACCCCTGGGCCACAGACTGGCACCTTTCTGTGGCCTGTTAGCAACCAGGCTTCACAGCAGGAGTTGAGCAAGCATTGCATCCAGAGCTCCGCCTCCTGTCAGATCAACCACAGCATTAGATTCTCATAGGAGCATGAGAACCTTATTGTGAACTGTGCATGTGAGGAATCTAGGTTGTATACTCCTTATGAGAATCTAATACCTTATCTGAGGTGGAGTTGTTTTACCCCAAAACCATCAACACCTTCCCAACCACCCTCTACCCCCATTGAATTGGAATAGTTGGGATGAGAAGCAGGTAGGGTGCGGAGACCAGGAGGTGATTATGATCTGTGATATGCTACAGACAGCTGAGATTAGTTCTGTTTTCTAATAGAATTTCTTTTTGAGATGGAGTCGCGCTGTGTCACCCAGGCTGGAGTGCAGTGGCGCCATCTTGGTTCACTGCAACCTTTGCCTCCTGGGTTCAAATGATTCTCTTGCCTCAGCTTCTTGAGTAGTTGGGATTGCAGGTGTGCGCAACCACGTCTGGCTAATTTTTGTATTTTTAGTAGAATCGGAGTTTCGCCCTGTTAGCCAGGCTGGTCTCAAACTCTGACCTCAAGTAATCCGCCTACTTCAGCCTCCCAAAGTGCTGAGATTACAGGCATCAGCCACCAGGCCCAGCCAGTTTTCTAATAGATTTTCCATATGTTTTTTCCAGTTTCTTAAGAGCAGTGACAATATTTGAAGATTTGTTGCAAATACAATGATTGATCTGATCATTTTACAAGCATGATTTTTGGTCTGATACAGTGATCTAATATTTTACAACATGATTTTTGGTCTGATATGTGTTGTCTTTGCACGTAGTAGATGCTGAATGATATGGTGATTTAGTGAGTGTTATTGTTTCTGAATTTGAATATATTTTCAGAACATTTTTATGAGATAATAAAGGTAGTAAACATTAGCTCATTCTGTGCTTATTTGAAGAGGTTAAACTAATTACATTGTGGCTGTCCTGTAACCAAATATCAGATGTTGTATAAATTGTAGTGCATTAATGACAGTGACAGAATGAAAATAATAAAGTTAGTATTAGGGCAAAAACTCTAACCTGTGGTCGTCTTCCCACTTAGTGGCTTTGGGCTTTTTTTTTTTTTTTAAATGCTGTTTTCAGACTGGAAAAATGTATTTTTTACTACGTTCTGCAAAGATTTTCTTGAAGAATAAATGAAATGGTGAAATCTGTGACAATTATTAGTGTGTAATAAAATAAAAAATTTTCTTTTGTGTTTTATGTTTGAGTAAAATTCTTTGGAGTTAGGTACAGAGAACTATATTACTCTTTCAGCATGACTATTTTATTCATTTTTATTTTATTTTATTTTTAGTAGAGGTGGGGTTTCACCATGTTGGCCAGGGTGGTCTCGAACTCCTGACCTAAAGTGAACTGCCTGCCTCGGCCTCCCAAAGTGCTGGGATTACAGGTGTGAGTCACCGCATCTGACCGAGCATTTTAGCATTACTCTTTTCAAGTAATTTGATTCTTTTCCTTCTAGTTGGGAAGTTTAGTAATACCCAGTGTTCCTGTCTTTTCTTAATTTTCACTTAATGGCCCACCTTAGTGATTATGTTCTAGGAGGTAGAACAAGTGAGATTTTGGAGGAAAAACAAAAGAGCTAACTGTTTTCTATTTTAGGAAATATGTATTACAATTCTTAAAACGCTGTGTTTCGTAACAGTAATCAATTAAGTTTGGGAATTTTTATAGTATATTTTGACATATGGTATTTTTAGTCTTTTTAGTTCTTCAACATGTTTTAGATTTATGGCAATTTAATGATAGCAACACAAGAGATTTAGTATGCAGTATTTTATTTTATTTTATTTTGAGATGGAGTTTCGCTCTGTCACCCAGGCTGGAGTGCAGTGGCACAATCTTGGCTCACTGCAGCCTCTGCTTCCTGGGTTCAAGCAATTCTCCTGCCTCAGCCTCCTGAGTAGCTGGGACTACAGGGGTGCATACTGCTTACACCCAGCAAATTTTTTTTTTTTTTTGTATTTTTTGTAGAGACTGGGTTTCACCATGTTGGCCAGGATGGTCTTAATCTCCTGACCTTGTGATCCACTGCCTTGGCCTCCCAAAGTGCTGGGATTACAGGCGTGAACCACTGGGCCTGGCCTAGTAGGCAGTATTTTTAATGAGAATTATAGTAAAATACTCTTTGAATAGAGGTTTGTTTTCTGAAACGCCATCCAATCTGAAAGTAGAAGAAAAAGACTGGGTGTGGTGGCTCACACCTGTAATTCCAGCACTTCAGGAAACTGAGGTGGGCAGATCCATTGAGCTCAGTTTGAGACCAGCCTGGGCAACTTCATCTCTACTGAAAAATACAAAAATAAGCCAGGCATGGTGGTGTACACCGGTAGTCCCAGCAACTCAGGAGGCTGAGGTGGGAGGAAGGCTTGAGCCTAGGAGGTGGAGGTTGCAGTGAGCCAAGATTGTGCTGCTGCACGATAGAGCCAGACCTTGTTTCAAAAAAAAAAAAAAAAAAAAAAAAAACCCTAGTAACAAGAACAATGGGAAGGGAAAATGTCCTGTGGGCAGATAATATTGTTGTAACTAGAAGGCGAAAATGAGTTTTTTGGATTAATTTTTGATGCTGACTGAAGTCGTAGAGATGGAAGAAGAGAAGACAGAGAAAAGGCCATGGTGGTTAGAGGAGGAGTGGGAGTGATGAAACACATTAGTGGAGATTAAGGAATGTTAGTGGCGATACTGAGGAGCAGTGACAAAAGAATATCCACTAACAATGTCTTTGTCATTAGGGACAAGGAGAACAAAACACTATTCATGCTTGTTAATAGGCAGGAGAGTAGACATAAAAGGGTTATACTTGGGTTTAAACCTCACCTATTTACATTTAGCTAGTTTTTTAGGGGAAAAAAATCCATTTTGAGATAGTTGTAGATTTACCTGCAATTACAAAATAATCAGAGAAATTCAATATATACCCTTCATCCAGTTTGCCACAGTGGTAACACCTTGCATAGCTATAGTATGGCAGCCTCAAAATTGATAGTGATAATCCCCATTGACCCTATTGAGATTTTACTAGATTTGCATGCACTGTGTGTCCGTGTTTGTATTTTGTTCCATGCAGGGTTGAGTTTGTTGTTGTTGCTTGAATAGGTTAAGGCGACTACTGCCACAGTCAAGATACAGAGCAGTTCCATCACAGGAATTCTTTGTGCTACTCTTTTAAAGGCACAGCCGAACCTCCCATAACCCCTAGTAACTATTAATCTGTTCTGTCTCTCTAGTTTTGTCATTTCAGGAATGTGTTATGTATAAATGGTATAGTATTACCCTTTTGAAATGTGCTTTTTTCACTCAGCAAAATTCCGTTGAAAACCATCCAAGTTGTTACATGTTCCTGTTTTACTGCTGGTTTGAATATACCACAGTTTGTTTAACCATACGCCATTGAAGGAAATGTGGATCATTTTCAGATTAAGGCTGTTAGCAGTACAGCTCTTACAACATTCATGTACAGATTCTTGTGTCAGCCTAACTTTTTGTATCTCTGTGATAAATTCCCAAGAGTGCAATTGCAAAATTCATATGACAGGTTAGCTGCTTAACATTTTTTACTTTTGTTCTAAAGAGATAGGGTCTTGCTCTGTCACCCAGGCTGGAGGGCAGTGGCTCAATCATAACTCACTGCAGCCTGAAACTCCTGGGCTCAAGCAATCCTCCTGCCTCAGCCTCTGGAGTAGCTGGGACTACAAGTGTACACCACCCCACCCAGCTCTGCTTAATGTTCTAGTGACAGTTATAAGCAGAATAATCTTCGCTTATTGTCATCAATTATCAAATAGTATTATTATAAATTGTTACTGTTTTTATCTGTTGTCCTCTCATTAAATTATTCTGTAGGTTGTTACGCTAATACCTGAATTTTTAAAAGGAATTTGCTAGATGCTAATTTTTAAATGCACCAAATTAGCTTTTCATTTTGCTCATAAAATAATACAAGCAACTCTTTCTGTACAACCTGCACTTTAATTTTGGTCAGTACAGATTATAACAAATACACTTCTTGTTTGTATTTAAGGTAATTCATTTTGAGCCTGTCAAACTCTTGGGCTAGTATGTTTGCACAGGTAATTTTGCTGCCACTCTGTATTTTCGAAATGTTTAAAAATACTAAAGAGTGTGCAGAAAGCAGTGGCACAATCTAGAATCTGACATTTATACTTATAGTACTGCCATTGTGTTGAAAAAAATTAGAGTAAAATACAGTACCGAAGGTACTTACTTTGCCTTAGACGATACAGGAGATCTGAAGAGGTTGTAGTATATGTTGTAGCTATTGCAGATCTGTGGTTCCTAAACCTGGCTGTCAGAATCACCTGAGAGGTTAAAGATATCTGAAAATCTGCTGATTATTAAAAGTGGTGGTATGGAACTAGGAATCCTAAAAAGCACTTCAGTTTTGTTCGATGCCTGATAAAGCTTGGAAAGTCAGACAAAGCTCCAGGGAAGAATAATTTCTGTCTTACTCTTTTGGTGTCTTATACCTGCTTTGCTATATAGTAAATGTTCAGTAAATTAAATGTTTGTTAAATGATTATTGTGTGTGCACGTTTGTATGTGCATATGCTGGGAGTAGGGTGGGGCAAGTGTTGACTGTTTTTATAAAAAAATAGAAAAAGTGTAAAGAATGTATTTACTGTATAATGTCAGTCCTTGGACACAAAACAAATAAAGTTGTCAAAATAAGCACATGGTAATCAGTGGCTGTTGATCTCAGACAGTAAGCAGGTGAGTTTAGCTGGATTTGGTGTACACTGCCAGTCCTCAAAGTACAGCTACTCCATTTGCAAATGTATGTTGATTTTTCTTATGATTGTCTGTATTCTGTAGTTTCCTCTTCCCCAGTGTATTTGAGAATGTCTTCCTATTGCTTTTACTCATGAATGACATCTCAGATTGAAAAATAATTTTCTGGGTCACATCGATTTTTTTTCTCTTAGCATAAGACATTATTCCATTGTCTTCTGGCATTTAGTGTTGCTGTGGAAAAGTCCAACATCATCCCATTTTTGTTTTGTAAGTGACATGCTTCTGCTGGGTAGCTTTTAGAATTTTTTTTAATGGGTAAAATTCAGCAGCTCCACCAGGATATGAGGACATGTGTCAGTTTTTTTTGGTTCTTTGTTTTTGCTGGTATGTGGTGAGTCTTTTTCAGTCTGCAGATTCAGATCTTCTTTTATTTCAGGGAAGTTTTGTTTTATTATCCCCTTGAATGTCCTCCCTGTTTGTTTTTCCAGGACCTTCAGTTTTGCATATATTGATTTCATCTTTCATATTGGACATCTTATCTCTAAGTACTTTACATTTTTTTCCGATGTGCTTTATGGTATTTCTGTGTTCTGTTTCCTTGTGATTCACATTGCTTTCAGCCATGTTGTTATTTTGCTACTTCTAATGTGGTTTTAATTTTTTAAATACTTTCATCTTTTTCCTTAAGTTCCTCTAAATTCCAGCTCCTTTTTTTTTCCCCCCTGTGTGGGGGGGCTTTGTTTGCCTAAAGTTTTTGGTTTCCTGAAATTTCTTTTGAAGTATTTTCTTTGTGTTGTATACCCCCACTTCCATGTCTGTACAGGCTTTGTGCGTGTGTGTTTTGAGTGGATCATGTGTGTGGATAGTATGATTACTCTCTGATTCTGCTTCTTACTCTTTTGGACACTATTTTAATTGTGCCCTTAAAATTTGGTGTTTGTAATCTGAGACCAGGTTAAGGAAAGAGGTACGAAAGGCATATATTTGGAAGAGAGCGATAAAGTGAGGAGGTTACATATTAACTCTGAAGGTTTACAGTATTTGATGAAGTCTTTTTTCAGAGATTACACCTGGGGATCCAGGCAAAGATGTAGGGTGGCGGCAGGGCTCCCTTCTGAGAATTCTCTACATCATCGGGCCAAAAAAAGGCAGTTTATTGGTACAGATGACCCTTCTCTCCCACCTCTTCTGCCTGCCATAAGTTTTCAGAGTATGTAGTCTTGACAAGAATTGGAATTTGTACCTTCCTGCATTTCAGTATGGGCTTTTCTTCTTTTTCTTTCTTTCTTTAAATGGAAATGAGGTCTCGCTTTATTGCCCAAGCTGGAGTGAGTGCAGTGCACCATCATGGCTCACTGCAGCCTTGACCTTCTCCTTCTCGGCTTAAGTGATCCTCCCACTCCAGCCTCCCAAGTATCTGGGACTAAAGGCAGGTACCACCACACCATTGTAGAGATGGGGGGTGGTCTCATTATGTTGCCCAAGCTGGTCTCGAACTCCTGGGCTCAAGTGATTCGCCAACCCTAGCCTCCCAAAGCTCTGGGATTACAGGCCCGAGCCACCTCGCTCGGCCTCAGTGTGGATTTAATTTGTCTCTTGAAACGATTTGTCAGAGACGGTTTGTTGAGTTACGACTTCCCTTGTTAGATTTGATTACATTTTCTTTTTAGTCCCTTTAGTTTTGATAGGTGTTATAGAGGGCAAATACAGAAACATGTTCTCAAACTGTCATCTTTTTGAAAGTTTACTTTTAATGTAATTTTCAGTGTCAATTTGATGTCTGATTCTTCTGAGTTGTTTGCAAAAATACATTATTCCAGTTGCTGAGTTAATGGCTTTTTAAGTCAGTTGGAAATAGGTCTTTTAAGATAACTTTCATATGATTATTTCAATATTAGATACTGCTAAGTTCTTTTTTTTTTTTTTTTTTTTTTTTTTTTGTGAGATAGAGTCTCGCACTGTCACCCGGGCTGGAGTGCAGTGGCGTCATCTTGGCTCGCTGCAACCTCCGCCTCCCAGGTTCAAGCGATTCTCCTGTCTCAGCCTCCTGAGTAGCTAGGATTACAGGCACCTGCCACCACGCGAGGCTAATTTTTACAGAGACGGGGTTTCACTATGTTAGTCAGGCTGGTCTTGAACTCCTGACCTCTTGATCCGCCCACCTCGACCTCCCAAAGTGCTGGGATTACAGGCATGAGCCACTGTTCCCCGCCTAAGTTCTTTTTATATGAGTTGGGAATTCCAACACTCAGATAAATAGTAATTAGAGAACACATATGTCACAGTGATTACATTCAGTATATGCATTGTACATGTGGAGTATAATGTTGCTGTTAAAAACAATGGTGTAGAGGCACATTTATTGATGAATGAAGAAGTTCCTGGATACTAAATAGAAAAATCCCCGCACAAAGTAGCATGATTCTATTTTTGGTTACAATATGTACATACAGAAAAACTATAAGGAAACTTACTTTTCTAAGTGTTTTTCTGTAGCCTCTGGGTACTAATAACTGTTCTTTATAGAAAATCAGGTAAAATAATACTACAGTTTTAAAAAACAATGGTAAAACTAGACTTACGAGAATTTCATTCTTGTTCCTGGTGGTAAATGATTATTGTGCAAAAACTTTTTCATATTGAGGAAACCTTCATCTATTCCTACAATTAGTTGTTAATACTTTGTTGGAAATCTGTTTGAATTTTATCAACTGCGCTCGTTTGATAGCATATCTTAAAGACATTAACATTTAAGAATTATATTTTTGCCAGTCTGATTATTCAGACATTTTGTATTCCTGTGCTAAGGGGTGTATATAGTTGTGAATTCTCTTATTCTGTTTGTCAGCATTTTGCAGTTGATTACTTTTATGATTGAATCTGTTTCTGGTGCGTATATACACTGAGAATTAATCTATGAATGTTTGAAACCGTTCCTCAATGAACTTCTATAATCTCAGTTTGGCTAGAGCTGTGGTTGGGCATGGAGGTTGGTGGGGAATGGAAAGATTGGGACTGAAGGGAGAGTGAAGAGATGTCTAGAGCATGTTGTCGTAAAATTGGTATGTAGATTGAACATGAACAAGTATGATTTTTTGGGGCTTCCCCTCCAGTAATCATGGAGATTGTTTTTATTTTTAGTACAGTACCTTATAGTAAGTAACATTTCCATCTGTTTTTGTGTATAAAATTGGTTTAGGCAGTGCGGCAATATGTACTTTCCCTTGAATAAACAACCATTTCATAGTTCAACAGCACCAAAAGTGTCCAATATTAGGTTATCAATGGCTCTATCCAAAAATGCACCTCTGGTTGCCTCAGCTCAAAAGCAGGATGACTAAGCACCCAAAACAGATGGAGTTTTAGAATAAATACTGCTTTGTGTACACATGTCTCAGCTGAGACACATGAGCAGCATTGAAATTGTCTTATCTGTAAGGGAGAATTTACTTAAAGTTTTTTTTGAAGTAACTCTCCTGTAATATGCTACCTTTTTTCTCTCTTTAATATCACATATTTTTAGGAAAAGTACTATTCCAATTTATTTTATTTTGTACAGATAGAGTGGAGGCTAGAGTAATTTTAAAGTTACTGATTATCAACTTTTATTCTAAGTATTTTTAGTGGGTATTACAGGTATAGTGTGTTGTCTTAAAACTTTTTTTGGTATGCTGTAACAGTTGTATTTAATAGATGATGTTTATATTCTTGGATATGACCCTAAGATTTGTTATCACCAGTCTTTGGCAGCTCATCTGCAGAGATTCTCTGTATCCCTTATTATTAAATGATGCTGTATGGAGCCCAGAGGTTCTAAGAACAGACTGAACTAAGAGTTGATCCTTAATCACCCACTATCCTTGTTGCAATAGGAGCATCTCCACTTTTAAGTATTGGACTTTCATTCATGCGTTTATTTTATTTTGGAGTCTACTGTCAGACCTGGGCACTGTTGTAATTATGAAATTATTGCAATAGTATGTCAGGAAGATCCCTGTGCCCTTCTAGTGGAAGGACAGACAATATAAAATATATAAAAGGAAATAGTGATTCAAACAGTAGTGATAGTGAGGTAGGCAGAGTAGTTATTGGTCAGGGAAAGGCTGACATACGAATTAACATCTGACAGATGAACAACCAGCCATATAAGGTAAAAACTCTGTGGCTTTAAATAGTTGGGGAAAAATTAGATAACTGTTTTTCTAGAAAGACTCTTCTTCTTTAGTTGTGGTATCCTTAAAGATACGCTTTTTCTTTTCTTTTTTTTTTTTTTGGCGATGGAGTCTTTCTCTGTCACCCAGGCTGGAGTTCAGTGGTGCAATCTCGGCTCACTGCAACCTCCATCTTCTGGGTTCGGATGATTCTTCTGCCTTGGCCTCCCCGAGTAGCTGGGACTATAGGCGCTTGCCACCACACCTGGGATTTTGCCATGTTGGCTAGGCTGGTCTTGAACTCCTGACCTCAGATGATCCACCCACCTCGGCCTTCCAAAGTGCTGGGATTACGGGCGTGAGCCACCATGCCCGGCCCTTAAATATATACTTTTAATGTGCTTTTTCGTGATGCCACTAGTACTATTCAGAAGCATCGAAAAATGCTTAAAAGTGAAAAGTAAATACTTTTGGAATTTGTTATTCAGAAGATGAGCTGTGTTCTTTCTTTAGTTTAGTATGCAAGGCCCCTTAGTAGTCTAGCATAATAGCTTTACACATACGTTATATCGCAAGCGCAGTAACCATGTTACTGTCAGACTGCTTGTGCTTTGCCCTCTGAATCTTTATCACCATGTACTTTCCTACTTTTATGCTGTTGTGAATAATGTGTCCCTTGACTGAAGATTGTTGTCTACTGTACCAAGTTGAAATCTCCTGTGTGAGATGATTTTTGTAGCTTGCCTTACTATCTTAATGTAACTGAGACAGATGAAAGCACAGTATGTACTTGAAGATTCCTTTGTGCTCATTTTCACTCCTCCTCAGATTGAGAAGTGAGTTCCATGTGGCTTCCAAAGTTGAAATCCACTTCTTAATTAGGGTCAGGAGGTAAACTTATTTGAAGACACCTGTGTGTGTGTGCAGGTACCTGCCTCTGTTTCTTTTTGCTTTCTGTTCTTGTAACTCTAATCAGTCAGCTTGGAAAAGGGATAATACTCAGTTTTTTAACTATATTACTTGCTCGCCCTTTAGAATCTTATTATAATTTGATAATTTTTTATAAAACTTACTGTTTTACACTAACTTGTATTTTTTCTCTCAGAGGAATGCTTTCCTCCTTTAGAATAACTACTTAGCTAATTTAAAAACAAGAAAATGGAGCAATATGGGATGTAGTGTAATTACACTGCATAAAAGTAGCTATTGTCCAGGTGCAGTGGCTCAGGCCTGTAATCCCAGCACTTTGGGAGGCCGAGGAGGGTGGATCACGAGGTCAGGAGTTCAAGACCAGCCTAGCCAAGATGGTGAAACCCCATCTCTACAAAAACTACAAAAATTAGCTGGGCGCGGTGGCAGGTGCGTGTAGTCCCAGCTACTCGAGAGGCTGAGGCAGGAGAATTGCTCTAACCTAGGTGGCAGATTTTGCAGTGAGCCGAGATACTACCACTACACTCTGGGCCTGGGCAACAGAGTGAGACTCCGTCTCAAAAAAAAAAAAAAAACAAAAAAAGCTATTAAGGAGAGATGTGTACTATGATGGGGGCTTGCTTTAAATTGGGTGGTCAAGAAAGGCTTTTCTGAGGATGTAGTATTTAAGCTGAGAAATCAAACACGACCAAGAAATAGAGTGGGAGATAGAGGAGAGGAGATACAGAATGTATAAAGGATCTTAAAAATCTTACTTTTGGCTGGGTGTGGTGGCTCACGCCTGTAATCCCAGCACTTTGGGAGGCGGAGACAGGCTGATCACTTGAGGTCAGAAGTTCTAGACCAGCCAGGGTCGCACCATTGCAATCCAGCCTTGATGACAAGAGCGAATCTCAGTCTCAAACAAACAAAAAAACACCTTACTCTTGAAATCTTAGCTAATTCCTTAGTGAAAAGTCAGATGGCAGGAGTCAAAAGGAGTTAGTAACATTCGTAAGTATCTCATTTCAGACTTTGTTGTGATTATTGCAGCCCTGTACAGTGTCAGGCAATATCTTACTTGACAGGTGACCAAAGGTAGGCCCCCACCTAGGTAGAGGCAAAGTCTGAACTGAAGCCCAGATTGCCTGATTGCTAATGTCACTGAAGGGAGTGGCTCTTAACTTGGTTAGACCAGCCATCTCAACTTTTAAAAAATATTTTCCGTGGCTATTTTTTTCTATTTTAAAGATATTTGTTAGTATTATTGTAGAGACAAAATCTCTCCCTATATTGCTCCAGGGTAGTCTGGAATTCCTGGTGAGTTTTAAAAATTGAGATGAAGGCCGGGCGCGGTGGCTCACGCCTGTAATCCCAGCACTTTGGGAGGCCGAGGCGGGCGGATCACAAGGTCAGGAGATCGAGACCACGGTGAAACCCCGTCTCTACTAAAAATACAAAAAATTAGCCGGGCGCGGTTGTGGGCGCCTGTAGTCCCAGCTACTCGGGAGGCTGAGGCAGGAGAATGGCGGGAACCCGGGAGGCGGAGCTTGCAGTGAGCCGAGATGGCGCCACTGCACTCCAGCCTGGGCGACAGAGCGAGACTCCGTCTCAAAAAAAAAAAAAAAAAAAAAAATTGAGATGAAATTCACATTCCAATTATCATCTCTCCACCCAAAGTTACTCTATACCTGTTAGCACTTTCATTTTTCTTCTCAATGCCCAGCTCTCCAGTTACTGATCTGCTTTCTGTCTCTCTAGATTTTTGTTTTCTGGATATGTCATATAAATCGATTACACAGTGTGTGGTCTTCTGTGATTGGCTTCTTTCACTTAGTGTTTTCAAGGCTCACCCATGTTGTGTTATGTATCAGTACTTAGGCTTTCACTTCCTGGGTTAAAATTTTCCTCCAGTAATTCTCAGAGCATGTAAGGTACATTTAAGCCATAAGAGAATGTCAATACAGCTTATTCCAGATTCACAGTTGTGCACCACTTTATATTCAAAGCATCCCATGGGATTAGGTGTCGAGAACTGATGAATTAAGGTCTGTGTCTAAGCTAGACAAATTAAAGTCACACGTGTAAAGTACAGTAGATTGCTTTTTTTGGTGGGGGCATAAGTTTTATTTATGTGTAATTCACATACCATACCATTCAGCCATTTGAAGTGTATAGTTCACTGATTTTTAATATATTCACAATTGGTAGTCACCAGTGTTCTAATACATTACTTACCCTGTAACTGTCATCCCCCAATACCCCCCTCGCCCTCACCTCTAAGAAACTATTACTGTATTTTCTGTCTCGACAGATTTGTCTGTTCTTAATGTTTTGAATAAATGGACTCATGCCATATATGATCTTTGGTGACTGGGGTATTTCACTTAGCATGTTTTTGAGATTCATTCACGTTGTAGCATGCATTAGTATTCATTTGTTTTTATTGCTAAATGATATTGTATGATTATGCCACGTTTTCTTATCAATTGTAAACACTTGGTTTGTTTTTATTTTTGACTGTTAAGAATAATACATTATTATTATTATTTATTTATTTATTTATTTATTTATTTCGAGACAGAGTCTTGCTCTGTCCCCCAGGCTGGAGTACAGTGACATGATCTTGGCTCACTACAACCTCTGCCTCCCAGGTTCCAGTGATTCTCCTGCCTCTGCCTCCCGAGTAGCTGGGTTTACAGTCACGCGTCACCACACCTGGCTTATTTTTGTATTTTTAGTAGAGGTGGGGTTTCCCCATGTTGGCCAGGCTGGTCTCAAACTCCTGACCTCAGGCAGTCCACCTGCCTTGGCTGTGCAAAGTGCTGGGCTTACAGGCGTGCCTGTTGCTGTTTTTGAGATAGTGTGTCACTCTGTTGCCCAGGCTGGAGTGCAGTGGTGCAGTCTCAGCTCACTGCAGCCTCCCCCTCCTGGGTTCAAGTGATTCTCCTGTCTCAGCCTCCTCAGTAGCTGGGACTCCAGGCACACAGCACCACACCTGGCTAATTTTTGGTATTTTTAGTAGAGACGGGGTTTTGCCATGTTGCCCAAGCTGGTCTCGAACTCCTGAGCTCAGGCAATCAGCTTGCTTCAGCCTCCCAAAGTGCTAGGATTACAAGTGTGAGCCACTGTGCCTGGCCAAGAATAATGCATTATGAACATTCGTGTACTAGTGTTTGGGCCTATGTTTTCATTTCTTCCGAATATATACCTAGGCGTGGAATTGCTGGCTCATATAACTGATTGGTTGGTTGGTGGTTTTTTTGGTCTCTTTTTCACTGCTTTATTCTTGTTTGCCAGTGTAATGCCAGTACATTTTAGGTACACAAGTAGATGTTTGAATGAATGAATGAATCAAAGAAAAAGTTACATTAATGGTGCCTAGAACTTATTATTTGGTAAACATTGATGTTTTATTTAACCCAGGAATATAGCACTTATTTGTTATTAGTATTTTGTATATATCTTCAACTAATAGAGGATATCCTGTTTTTAAGTTTTTGTTTGTTTAAGATTTAGTTGGGTACATTTGAAGATTTGTTACTTGGGTATATTGAGTGATGCTGAGGTTTGGGATACGAATGATTCCATCACCCAGGTAGTGAGCATAGTACCCAACAGTTAATTTTTCAACCCTTATCTCCTCCTTTCCTCCCCTTCTAGTAGTCCCCAGTTTCTGTTGGTTGCTATCTTTATGTCCCTGAGTACCCAGTGTTCTGTTTGTATATATGATATGATTTTGTTCTTTTGTATGGCTACAGATAACTATGCTTAACATTTTCAGGAACTACCAGACTGTTTTCCAAAGTAGCTGCAGTATTTTACTTTCACATTAGCAGTGTGTATGAGAGGGTTCCTTCCAGTTTCTCTGCATCCTCACCAACACTTGTTTTTGCCTGTCTTTTTGGCTATACTTACTCTAGTGGGTGTGAAGTGTTACTCCCTGCAGGTTTGGTTTGCATTTCCGCAATGGCTAGTGCCATTGTTCGTCTTTGATACACACTTTGAAAGTTTGTGTGTCATCTTTGAGGAAATGTTTGTTCAGATTTTTTACTCATTCTTAATCAGATTATTTTTATTGAGCTCTGGAGTTCTTACTGGTAGAATTAGATAAAAGTCTTACATGGATGTATGATTAGCAACATTCTACATGTTGTCTTTTCACTTTTTGATAGTGTCTTTTCAAACACAAAAGTTGTAATTTTTAAACTCTCGTGTTGCATAATGATGTTTCCATAAATGAAGGACCGTATACGTGAAGGCAATCCCATAATATATTTTTACTGTACCTTCTCTATGTTTAGATATGCTCAGATACACAAATACTAACAGTGTATTATAGTTGCCTACAGTCTTCAGTACAGTTACAGGCTGTATAGGTTTATGGCTTAGGAGCAGTACGTTATACCACATAGCCAAGGCTTAGGAGCAGTAGGTTATACCACATAGCCAAGGTGTCTGGCTATGTGGTATATACCTGTGTTTATACCTGTTGCTGGTATAAACAGCAACAGGCCGTTGTGTACTGACGCAAACCTACACCATCTAGGTTTGCGTCAGTACACTGTTAGGATGTTTGCAAGACAAAATTGCTTCACAACATGTTGCTCAGAACATAACCTTGTCTTTAAGCAACACATAACTGTATGGTAGAAAATCGCCATAATAATACATACATAATAACGTGTATTACCTGCTACTACCTGCACATAGAATGAATGTTATGTGTAATTTTCACAAACTCTTTGTAGCACTGTGCTAAAAATATGTAGCCCCATATATATATATATATGTTTAAGATAAGCTATGGCAGTGCTGTTTTTTAAAGAATGAAATTTGTTCACTGTATCATCTTGTGTTTATGTCCGCCACTTCAATGTTTGGACCTAACTGTTAACAAAGGAATCTACTTAATGTCATTTGTTTGTGACAGATATAAGGCAGATGTATTATATATATGTAGCATTATTGTCAGTAGTGAGATTTTTCCAAGTAGTGAACATTTTGATAAAAGTGTTCCGAAAAATGACCTTATTATAAACTAAAGTTGTATTGGTTCATGTGTAAAAATGAGTTAAGTTTTATACAGTACAGTTTGCATAGCAGCTATATTTCTGGAAAATTCAGCATGCTGTGCTAAGCAGATTTTGGTTCTAGACTCAGTTAATTACAAGCAGCTTATTTTCAGACATTAGACAGTTCTTTGGGAGACATGTATAATGTACAGTAGGCATCCCTGGCCCCCTTTCACTAAGTATTAGCGCACCTTCATCTAGAGCAGTGCTTTCCAGTGAGTCAGATACACAGTTTTAAGTTTTTTTAGTAGCCAATATCTGGAATTTTAATTATATTTATTATTTAACCAAATATAGCTAAAATACTTCATGTAATCAATATAAACATATTAGTGTGATATTTTTCATTTGTTTTTCCCTAAGTCTTGGAATCTAGTATATATTTTACACATACAGAAAATCCCAATTCATATTAGCAATGTTTCAAGTGCTCAATAGCTATGTGTGGCCAGTGACCGTCATTGAATAGCACAAATGTAGAGGGAGTAACTGTACAGCCAACTGTCAAATTGTTGATACTTCTTGTGATCCACTTTTCCCTCCCCGGAGAGACAAAGCCTCGTTAGCTGTAAGTTTTGCTTTTCACCACCAAGTTTCTTGATACACAGTTGGTAAATTGCAGGATGCCATTATTATAAACTAAAGTTGTATTATTGGTTCATGTGTAAAGATTTTTTTTTAGTCAAGGATAATGCTTAGAACTTCATTTCCATTTCCATGTTCTTACCCCCAAATAGCTACATTTTTATCCTAATGGGGTTTTTTTTTTTGCATTATTATCTCTTGAAAGTAACTGATAACCATGCTGAGCTGCTTGCCTGTGCTATTCAAGTTATTAGTACTCTGATAATAAAGTTGCATAATTTTGAATGTCTTTGTTCCTATTTTTCCCATAAGACTTTTTATTTTTAATATGCAGTTTTGCAGAATTCAAGATTTTTCAAGGAAAACATTTATCGTGTTATAGCAAAGAATACCGTATAGTACAGATATGTGGCTCTCTTGGTGATCCCTTTTTAAGTACTCTGGCCGCTGGTTAGTAGTGATGAAAGGCCAAGGACCCTGAAAGGTAGTACAGCATTCAAAGTAACAGAGGAGGATCCTTGGAAGGTACTGGAAAAGGCTTAGGAAGAGACCTGTAGAGTATAATCATCTCTGTAAGTGAAGAGGGTATGATCATCAGTTTATTTTTAGCATATTGCCATCTCAGAGGAGATTTTGTTGAGTGTCCTCTACTATTTGACTTTGTAAACCTGTGTTTCCCAAAGTGTGGCCTGGGTGCTAACTACACTAGAAACATCCTGGGAATGCCTATTAAAAATTCAGGTATTAAGCCAGGCGTGGTGGCTCACGCCTGCAGTCCCAGCACTTTGGGAGACCAAGGCAGGTGGATCACTTGAGGACAGGAGTTCGAGAACAGCCTGGCCCAACATAGCGAATCTACTAAAAATACAAAAATTAGTGGCATGTGGTAGCGTCCACCTGTGGTGCCAGCTACTTGGGAGGCCCTGAGGTGCAAGGATCTCTTGAGCCCGGGAGGCAGAGGTTGCAGTGAGCCAAGATCGTGCCACTGCACTCCAGCTTGGGTAACTGAGAGATCCTGTCTCAAAACAAAACAATTTTAAAAAAATTAAAAATGACTGTGAATTAGAATCTCTGAGAAAGACCACCTTGAAGTCTACAATTTTTAATATACTAAAGATTCAGATCCACTACTGAGTTTTATTCATTGCTACCTATTTTTGCTTTTGTTTGAAAGCAGTGTCGGATGGTAGATGTCCTTGAATTATTTCATTTAGTATACAGATATGCCTGTTCCTTCCTTAGTGTCTTAAAAAGAGTAAAGACTAACTAAGACTTCTAAGTCTGTGGATCTGGTAATATATTCTGGTGGTTGTCATGGTCTGAATAAGGACATAAAAGCCACAATATTTTGCTCCTGAGTAGACTGAAAACTGTTGTTCCACCTTTTCGAAAGCTGATGGCCGTTCCCACTGTCATTTAATCGTATAGAGTTGTATATCCTCCCTCTGCTTTCCCTACTCCTAATGTCCTGGTTCCCTTTTGTAAATGGAAGGGCATTGTAATTGCTTAATGTCCATTTCTTGCTGAGTCAGGTATGTTTTGATCAATTTTTTTGGACCATTTTCTGATTATTCTCCTAGGCCCTCACTCTTTGAAACTATAAGTTATAAGTTATAGTCCTTCTCACACTTAAATTTTAGCTTCTGAAGTTTTAGAAGATGCCAGATAGGGATTATTCTGTCAGAAATACTGCAGATTTTGTCAGGGAAAATGTCATTCTCTTGTACCGACCCTTGGACTCTGGTCTGAAACTAGCATCCAGTCATGTTGTTACATCTCCATTTTATAATCTGCCATGGTTAAGCACTGGAAGGGAGAATTTTGCTCACCATTTAAGTTCTTCAAGTTGCAAGCTTAAGTATAGAACCCCTTTATCTGTCCTGCCCTTCTCCCAAAACGGAGTCATTTCCAATAGCATGTTTTCTTAGACTCTTTTAAGACTTAACTTTATCAGTCCTAGCTTTAATTTCTTGAGATTGGTTTAAATGTACAGCATTTAAAAACATTTTTATCCTAGTTATTCACTGATACAGTGTTTCCTGGGTAGATGATTTTTTTTGTCGTTAAATAACGAGCTTTTCCTTGGTAATATACACAGTGCGTAAAGGTACTTGACTGTATAAACAGCACTACCTCCGTTGCTTCTTTGGGTCAGTGTGTGACCCAATGAAGGAATGGAGGCAATGCTGTTTATACAGTAAAAAGTACCCTTTATGCACTCTGTCTCTCACCAGCATGTATATATTATCTTCCTTTGTGTACTTGAATACTCACTGGATTTGGGATTGAAATTCTGAGTTCAAGTTTTATGCATCGGTTCTTCTCTTACTGGATATGTTCAGAAGTCTTACTGTATTCTTTCTCTTAGCCTTAGATTCTGTATTGTAATAAGAGAAATCTAAAACTTGTGGGGTCACATATAAAAATTCATGTGATATTTTAAGATAGGAGATTTAAAAGGAATTTTGTGTTGTAGCACTTCTTTTCGGTATGGCTCTAGAAAATCATAACCACCATTACCCCAGCCCGGGGGAGGATGCGCACAATCACTTTGTTCTTCTGCTTGTGTATTACTTCAGTTTGGAATGAGTTAAGTAAAAGTCTCAAATGAAATACCAAAAAAAGTATGTAAGGTAATATAAGCTGAAGCTTTTATTATGAGACAGTTAATTTTATTTACCTTATTATTGTCATTTTATTCAGGGGCAAATCTGCGCTACCTTCAGGTCCAAAGGGCATCCTTCTGGTTGGAATCTAAAGATGTATTGCCTGCCATGCTTTGTATAAAACCTCTTATGTAAATTTGAAATCTGTTTGAGAATGTTAGTTTATTCTTAGTCTTTTACAAAAATGTCTTTATCTTACTTCTCACCCATTTCAAGTTTTGTTTTTGGTAAGCAGTCTTAGTAAATCTCCATAGAATGTGGAATCTGGTCCCTATCCAAAAAACTCCTGTCTTTGAAAATAATTTCCCCATCAACAACTGATTCTATTTTCTCTTTTAGAGAAGTCTTAGGCCGGTGTGCCTTGATGCTTATAAAGACTTGATTATTATGCTGTGCCTTCTGAAGACACATATACTAGATCTAAAAGTTAGTTGGTAACTTCCATCAGGCTGGTGGAAAGCATACCGTTTCTTTAGAAGTATAATTAATTGGAATGTTTGTCAATATTTGAGTTTTCATTGACTTTAGGAATAGTCACTAAAGTGGAGTGAATTCCTGGATCTTAACCTCATGAGAGGTCAGTGGACCTCATTTATAATACACCTTATGTTTGTAGAAAACCTGTTATGTCTTTCAGTAAACCTTTAATGTGGCACTTCCATTTCGTAGATTTAAGCATAGAACATACGTTCAAGAATGTGTGCAAATAAATGTCAGAGTGGGGTATCTAAACCAGGCTTTTTAATGGATTACTCTGGGGTTTATTTCAGTCAGTAAGGTTAGCTTTTTTCCCATCACTGTCGACAAACTTAGGGAAATTTCAGGGAAATCTCAGCTCTGCGAGTAGTGCATATATATTCTAGTAATCCATATTACTATTTCTACTTCTTTCTTATATTCAGTTGTAAATCTGATTTTAAAAAAATCTTCGGAGTTATATCTGAAAAGTAGAAATTTCAGCATAGATCTTATATTTTCTTTAAAACTTGAAGTGTTAATTTTCCTTTGTTACTAAGCATTTTGGGATCCTAAAACCATTTGTGAGGTTTGGTGAGTCTCTCAGACTCTCAGGACTCAACATAGTCATTATTATGACTGTGACTTACTACAGTGGACAGGTGCAAAGAGAAAAGGCACATGGGGCAAAATCTGAAGGAATCCAGGTGTAAGCTTCCAAGAATTCTTGCCTAAGAGAGTGATACAGGATGCACTTAATTCCTCCAGCAACAAATTGACACACTTGTGGAATGTTGTCTACCAGGGACGCTCACTAGAGATTTAGTGTGCACCGCTTTTACTGGATTTGGTGAGTTATATATGTACTCTTCGCCTTGCATGTACCAAAATTTCAGACTCCAGTAGGAAAGCAGCTGTTCAGTACAAAACATACTATATACCCAAACAGCTTAGGTACAATGAACAATTCTTTTTTTTTTTTTTTCCTTTGAAGACAGGTTCTCATTATGTCACCCAGGCTGGTCTTGAATTCCTGGACTCAAGGGATTCCCCTGCCTCTGCCTAGTCTGAGACTACAGGTGCAAGCCACTGTGCTTGGCCTCAGTGAGCACCTCTTTCACCTCTTTATCAGTTACGGTTGTGAGATCCCTCCGGAAATTTAGCTTCCCACATGTCTGTCAAGGGCCAGCTGTGCCAGAAAGCCTTTCTAAAGATAGCAGTCTCTGGGCTTCTGCTAACTTTTCCTGCATACTCAGTCTTTTTTTTTTTTTCCCCCTTTTTCTTTTCTTTTTTCATTTTCTTTTTTTTTTTTTTTGAGACAGAGTCTTGCTCTGTCGCCCAGGCTGGAGTGCAGTGGCATGATCTCAGCTCACTGCAACCTACTCCCCAGGTTCAAGTGATTCTCCTGCCTCAGCCTGCCGAGTAGCTGGGACTGCAGGCACATAACCACCACGTCCAGCTAACTTGTGTATTTTTAGTAGAGATGGGGTTTTACCATGTTGGTCGGCTGGTCTCGAAATTCCTGGACCTCAGGTAATCCACCCACCTCGGCCTCCCAAAGTGTTCACCTTATTTTTGACTGATTTCTTCTTGATTGTGTTCATTCTTAGAGCTTTTATTGAGGATGTATTTCTTGCTTCCTGTTATTACAAGGGGGTTTTAGGGTGTTCTCTCTATATAAATATAATACTGTACAGCAAGATAAATCAAAATAAGTAGAAGAACCCATCAGGCGTTTCAAGCATCAGTCTTCTTAGGAAATGTCCTCTGTCATACCACCTACGTTGTTCTTAAGTAACCATTGTAGTTAGGTAATTCTCTTTGATAGTTTGTGACATAACTAGCTTTCTTGGGTCTTTGAATCTGCTTATAGTTTCCATTGTAAGCAGACCCTTATCTGAGGGTAAATCTTGGCCATTGCCTTTTTTCCTTCCATACTCTTACTTCATCCATGAACTTTTAGTGCTTGCTGCTTACACACAAAGCAGTTAGTCCCTCTCCTACCTTTGACCTGTAACAGAAAACACTTCCAAATCCACATCTACTTAAACCTTTTCTTCTGAATTCCTAGTTCTATATTAATCTGCGGACCATTTTCACTTGGATATCTAAAACCTTATAGTCATCATCTATCTGAGTTCACCTTTGCTCTTACCATTTAGTTGTTTCTATCGATTGAAATAATATTCCTAACTCATTTCTACATTTCTCCACCCTGGTTCTCACTAATAATTCCTGGACCACTGGAGCATTTAAATTGCTCTCTGCACTTTTTGTTTTTGTTCATAATAGTGTAGCCTCCATGCCACTCCCAGATCACTTATTAAAAAAAAATACCGGCCGGGCGCGGTGGCTCAAGCCTGTAATCCCAGCACTTTGGGAGGCCGAGACGGGCGGATCACAAGGTCAGGAGATCGAGACCATCCTGGCTAACACGGCGAAACCCCGTCTCTACTAAAAACACAAAAAATTAGCCGGGCGAGGTGGCGGCGCCTGTGGTCCCAGCTACTTGGGAGGCTGAGGCAGGAGAATGGCGGGAACCCGGGAGGCGGAGCTTGCAGTGAGCTGAGATCTGGCCACTGCACTCCAGCCTGGGCGACAGAGCGAGACTCCGTCTCAAAAAAAAAAAAAAAAAAATACCAGTTCGATTATGTTACTTTGTTGCTGAAAAATCTAGAATTATGTGGAATGAAATTGAAATACTAACATTAGACTTCTGTGGTGAACCTTTTTGTGTCATTCGTCAAAGTGTTTTTGCAAACCCTGGTTTTTCTTAAAGCAAGAGAAACTTTTTTCTCTGGTCACTGGCATATACAGATTTTCATAAAACCTGAGTTACTCTTAAGCAATTTTTAGATAGAGTTGGACCTGTTAGGAAAAGACTCTTGATCATCTTTATCATCTTATAAGTGAGCACCTTCCCTAAGACTCTTTAACTTCTTGAAAAAAGTTGATGCTGTTTTATTTGAAAAATTGGCAAAGCTATTAAAAGGCAAATAGGGGAAACTATTAAGAAATTGAAATACAGTTGCAAAAACATACTGATAACAGTGACTTTTAGTTCTGTATCATTTGAGTTCTTGTGCCTTTTTTCTGTGCACGTTGTACTTCTATTTTTCTCCAATAAAACTTTAAGAAAACCCAGAAGTTGCTACAAATGATAAAGATAAGGTTTTGTTTCTCTCAAAACGGTTTTGTTATATGCTGTTGTTCCAGGGCATATAAAGCCACTTCTTTAGTAGGTTCACAGATACTTTATATACTATAAAAAGTATGACTGTGTATATATTCCTAATGCTTATGTAAGATGTTCATTTAGAGATATACAATAATGTATGATAGAAAACAGTTTAGATTAAACATTAAATACAGTTTACTTGTAATTCACTGTATTCTTTATTTTCTTAAGGGACCAGTTACTCTCCACAAGAAAATTCACACAACCACAGTGCTCTTCATAGTTCAAATTCACATTCTTCTAATCCAAGCAATAACCCGAGCAAAACTTCAGATGCAGTAAGTATTATAAACATGTCCAATATTTTTTCTTTGAAATTTATTGCAAAAAAAAAAAACAAAAACAAAAAACAAAACAAAACCCATGGGAAGTCTTGTAAAATCTAATGTCTTAAAAAGTTTGAATCACAGTCTTAATGTGTTTACTTGATATCATTATCCTATTTTAAACCAATGAGCCAGTCTTTTTAATGGAACTGAGCGTTGTGAGAAGCTAGTATCTTTGGTATTACTTAATTAGGATTCCTGTACAAAGCAATGTTTTTCCATTGTGATATCTGAGATAAAAATAACTTCAGGCTGAAACTTCTTATAAAGTGGTCTAACTTAAGCTTTCTTTCCATAGTGTGTAAACTCCTTATAGGATATATTTATTATCTACTGTGTCTTACACACTCTCCCAGACACTAGGGATATACAGTTACCTGTTCACAAGGGCGTGAAACCCAATGAGGGATTTTAAATATTTTCAGAAGTTTCGGTTAATGACATTAACTTATTTTGAATTTTTTAAGTCATAGGTTTCAATGACATTTTTAATTCACCATAGAACAAGGTTTTAATTCACCAGGCATATGCTAAGCTGAATATATTATAGAATATGGCCCATCTTAAAGGAAATTTGGGACCTGCGGTAGAGACAGAAAAGTAAACAGCAGTGCCTGTTAAAGTTGCTTTGGGGTGGCACTCAACACAGGACTCCCAGCTTGGGTGAGGAAGATAGTAAACTATAACTAATACTTCCCAACAGTCTGACTATAACTTAGGCAGTAAACGAGCTCTGGAATTCATAGCATACAAAGGAATAGAGCTCCTAACGATGTAGAAGTGTAAAATAGTGTAGCACATTTAGAGAACTGCTGGGATTTTGACGGTGTGGGAAAATGGCAGGAGCTAAATTTACAGAGGTAAGTGGGAGGCATATCATGAGAAGTTCTATGTCATGCCAAGGAATATTAATTAGACATGTATAAGGCAGTGGAGAGGTATTGAAGGATATTATCAGTAAAATAAGATCATATTTGCAATTTAAAAAATTATCTCCGGTAACAGTGTGGAAAATACATGATAGGGAAAGAACAAACAATGAGAAGGCCGTCAGAGGTGTAGGTTGAGTCCAACAGATTTTACTTTGAGTATTTGAGTGATCATCGTGTCTTAATTGACGTTGAAAAACCTTCAGATTTTTTGTTTCTTTTTGAAGCAGTGTGAATAGTACATTTTCATAGAAAATTGAGACATTAGGATAATATTTGGATAAAAATAGATAGTATTAGTGTTCATTTAGAAAATTATACTGTTGGCCAGGCACTTCACTAGTGGCCAGGCACGGTGGCTCACTCCTGTAATCCCAGCACTTGGGAGGCCAAGGCGGGTGGATCACTTGAGGTCAGCAGTTCAAGACTAGCCTGGCCAACCTGGTGAAACCCCGTCTCTACTATAATTACAACAATTATCCTGGTGTGGTGGCAAGCACCTGGAATCCCAGCTACTTGGGAGGCTGAGGCAGGAGAATTACTTGAACCTGGGAGGCGGAGGTTGCAGTGAGCCAAGATCACGCCATTGCATTCCAGCCTGGGCGACAGAACAAAACTGTCTCAAAAAAGAAAGGAAAATCATGTTGTTGTAACACAGAATTTAATATATGGGATTGGTTAAGCAGATACTGAAAAAAAAGGAGGAACCCTGAGGTAACACATACAGTAATCACCACTCAGGGCTATGGAACAACAGGATGAATTGGGGGTTTTAGAACCTAATAGTCTAGAGGAGGAGCCCCACAGAGCTCGTGGTAATACCTCTGAGGGTATGGTGAAGCTAGTTCTAGTGGTGGGATGGTAGTCCAGTGCTGGTAACAACTGTGGCTGATCCTTTCTCCTACCTCTCATTCATCTAATTAATGCTTCTAACAGGAAGGAAGCCACCTGGCTAAATAGAGAGTAATTTGCACTGTCCCAGCCCTAGCATCACAGAGCGGACTATCCTAGGGGGTGGGATTGAGACTGAGAAAACAGTCTTGCTAAGTACTTCATGCATACTATCGTCAAACTATTTGTGATGAGGCATTTCCTTTTTCCTTTTTTTTTTTCTTCAAGTAGGGAAGGGAGGATTAGGCCGAGTGGGGAGAAAGGGGAGCAAATCATTTTCAGTGAGATGTATATTCAGGATTTTAGAATGAATCTGCCTGTTTTCCTGGAAAACATTCTATTAATTTACAAAGTAACACCTGAAGTTCCACTTGTCATTGACAGTTTAGGTTTGCTATTTGTCTACTCTTACTGCAGCAGCCCTTGTGGGCATTGTTTTTTTCGTAAAACACAAATGCAAACAAAACAAACACCTCATTCAGGGAAGACAGATTTTGATTATTTGGATTTTAGAGCAGTGGGTTTAACCCAGTGAAATCAGAAAGAATGAATAGTGGGCATCAGAGAAGCTTGAATGATTCAAATCATAAGGGTGTCAGGGAACTTAATTATGTGAGTGAAAGTTGAAGACCATTACTAGAACAGATATGTTTTGTGTTTCTGGAATCCGGGTTTTGGTTTCTGTTGATTTCACCTGTAGGTACATAATTAACTTATAAATAGTGGTCTTTTGTA
The DNA here is from genome assembly GCF_043159975.1 of Macaca nemestrina. Taxonomy (NCBI): domain Eukaryota; kingdom Metazoa; phylum Chordata; class Mammalia; order Primates; family Cercopithecidae; genus Macaca; species Macaca nemestrina. The sequence continues at coordinate 115,446,189 of NC_092133.1, read as the reverse complement.
TTATAATGTACCTAGTGGAAATGACACAAACAGCCCTTACAAACTGTAAATTTAATCTTACTTGAAAAGTTGGCTTTAGAGTTATCTACACAGATACTTGGGTATGTGGGTGATTTTTTTTTTTTTTTAATCAAGTTAACTATTAAAAGCCCAGTTGAAATTATCTTTTATTTTCAGTATCAGATTAAGGCGTTGACATTTAATGTACTTCCTGCTAAGTCCTATGACAAACATTTATTGTGGGGTGTTTACCACAGAGCCTGACTTCTGGTAAAGATCAGGAAAAGATTGGTGAATGCCTCCTTCACAATAAAAATCATGGGAATGTTGTTGCAGTGGCTCACAGCTGTAATCCCAGCACTTTGGAATGCCAAGGCAGGAGCGGCACTGGAGGCTTGGAGTTTAAAACCAGCCTGGGCAACATAGGAAGCTCCTGTCTCTTAAAAAAAAAAAAAAAAATTAGCTAAGTGTGGTGGTGTGTTCCTGTGGTCCCAACTACTTGGAAGGCTGAAGCAAAGCATTGCTTGAGCCCAGAAGGTTGAGGCTGCTGCAGTGAGCTATGATTGCACCACTGCACTTCCAGCCTGGCCGACAGCAAGACCCTGTCTCAAAAAAAAAAAAAAAATAGGTAAAATAAAAAATCATGGTATGACTTGTAGACCAAATTAGTCGTGCATATTTGATTTTTTCAAAGGGGGCTGTGAATTGCTGAAAAAATATTGCTTATTTTTATTTAAAAACACTGTAATTGAGATTTTCCCTTCTAAATACTCTATGCCAATTTTAATTTGCCGAGATGTGCTTAAGTTCAATCCTGTATGAGTTTGCATTCCTATTCCAGCTCCTTTTGTTATCAACTAAGTATCATCTGCATACTTTGAAGCTTTTGAGTCTTGAGCCAGGAGAGGTGCTTGTCACTTGTAGTCCTGGCTACTCGGGAGACTGAGGAAGGAAGATCACTTGAGCCCAGGAGTTAAAAAGCAGCCTGGGCAGAGTATAGCAAGACCTCATCTTGGGGAAAAACAGAAAGAAAAAGTTTGAGTCTCATCAATATCTACCATATTAAAAATTAAAACTGTGAAATTTTAATATTTCATTTAAAATATCAATTGTAAACCCATTATATGGTAACATATGTAACATCTTTATGAAAAGTAACTAATTTTTAAAAAAATAGATATTGAACATCTTGGTAATATTTGACTTAATAGAAAAAGACACTTAGAATTTCATAACTTCCTATCTGCTGCTTCATTCAATCTGTTGTGATACATCCAGTGTTTTGTTGAGCCTCTGGGTAAACTTCACTGTATGCTTGTGACAAAACGAGGAAGAAAAAAATCATGTTAGTATTATTATGAAAATAGTTTTGGTCTTGTGAAAGGGTCTTGGGGTTCCCCAAGGTTTCCTGGATAACACTTGGAGAGCTGCTTTAGAGCGTATGTTGGCAACCATCCCAGGCCAAATCTAGAAAACTTTAAATGTTTGCAGGCCTTTTGTTTAAGTTCTCAATGTTAGATATTCTTTTTGTAAAGTTAAGAAATTTGACACCTGCTGTTGCACATCAGCATTGTAAAAGTTATCCCATAATTTGAAGGGTTTCTTTTTCCTTAACCCCTTGAGGATGGCAGTGGGGTGGAGAAAATAAAGTTGTTGATATGTGATTGTATGCTTTACCCTGGAATTTTGTTAAGTGTAAGACATCAGCTTGAACTAATCTACAATTTGATAGGCAAAATCAATGTAGCGTGGTAGACCAGTGCTCTGATTGTGAACTTTCTGTCCTGGAGGTTGTGCCAGAGTGTTAATCACTTAAATACAATGTTTAGTTCAGCTGACTTTTTTTTTTTTTCTCTTAAAGCACAACTTCTGTGAAACACACAGTATGTTTATATATTCAAATGCAAACTCCTTATTTCCTCCAGGATAAGTTGGCAAACCATCACTTGGAAGAGCACTGGCCTAGACCATGCTGACCTCTGGTGTCCTCTGTCCACTAGTCTCAAATCTCATTGTACCTCTTCAATCCAGTAATTCCACATAACCACTTGGCAAGCAAACCAGATCTTCCAGATAACATCCGTAGAAGGGATCAGTTGCATAATAATTTATGTATAGGGAGGAGGGGGTGGTAGAGAAGAACTTTCTGAATTTGGCCCTTTGTGATTGGGTTCCTAAAGCTTGATTGTAGGCTTCTGGAAGCTAGTGGGATTGAGAATTAACTCTCCACTGCTTTTTGAGGTGTGGGGGTACAGGACTGCTTTGCCACCCTCATTATTTTGAGATGTAAACGTGAACATATAAATATATGACAGAGTCTGTGATCTTTTTCCAACTGCCGTGAGAATTATTAGGGGAATTTCCAGAATTTGGTTTTAATTTAGTGGAAATAATAGGCCTTTGGAAACCAGAGTCTTTTGTCCTTTGATAAATCACTATTTTTGTGAGCTATAGACAGCTCTTAAGTCTATATGTTGTCTCAGCTTGTTTCCTAGTTGTTAAAATTAAAGCTGGGCCAAGGGTAAGGCAGTGAATAAGACTTTGTTTCCTCAGGCTTGAAAATTGTATCACAATACAGTGAACCTGGAAGGATAGGCTATGATAGTATAGTACATTATTTCATTTTACTTTTTTCAAGTGGTTAAATATTTTTAAACTTTTTTTTATTTTTCTAAATTGACAATTGTACATATTTATGGGATATATGGTGATGTTTTGATACATTCAGTATATTTAATAATGTTTAAATCAGTAATTTGTGTGTCTGTCATCTCCAACATTTGTGTTGGGAACACTCAAAATCCTCTTTTCTAGCTATTTGACAAAATATAATCAATGTTGTTTCAGTAAGCTCCTTTGAAAAACTAATTAAGGAATTCAACCAAGGTACTTGAGATTCTACCAGATTTCCTGGGGCCAATCAGAAACTTAACTAATCTTTGTGAGATTCTTTTCATGGAAACTGGGCCTTTCTGATCTTTCTAATTTCATTATGATGTTACATTGCCTGTAAAAATACCTGGAAGAGACTGTATCTGAGAATGTTTGAAAGACCATTTTTAGTTATGGGAATATGAGTGATACTGCTAATCCTGTATATTACATGAGAACAAGATTTTAGTTATGTGTACCTGATCCATCTTGTCGATTTTGAAGGTGAAACAAATTTATAGCTTTTAATTAGCTTTCTGTTTATGTTTACATATTTTGGTTCCTTTTGTCACTGAGTAACAGTTAATACAGGCAAGATTGTTCTCTTTTATACCATATGTAATTATTATTGTGCCTTAGAATTTAGAACTGACGATCTCACGCCATCATCTAGTCTAGAGTGCATTCCTCACCCCCATGTTACTGGATTTCAACAGTTAAAATTGTGGGGGATTTTGTCATGCTTTCTAAAATCAAGGTGATGTTAATTTCACAGTTTTCTTTGTCTAACAATCTAATTTTTATGCTACTTAATTTTGGTATTTTATGAAGTTCTATTCTTTGAAGCCTTTCATAAACTAAGGTCTTATAAATACTTATGCAGATAATTGCATTCTAGTTCAGAGTACCTTTATCTCATAAGTGTTTTCCTGTATGTGTGCTTTGATGTTCTTGATATTTCATGTGATTACATAGTATTAACATTTTCTAATTGTAAAAAATATATTTTTAAGCCTTATGATTCTGCAGATGACTGGTCTGAGCATATTAGCTCTTCTGGGAAAAAGTACTACTACAATTGTCGAACAGAAGTTTCACAGTGGGAAAAACCAAAAGAGTGGCTTGAAAGGTAATTAGCTTTTAATCTAATTAAACGTTATTTCTCTAGCTTGGTTCTACAGGTTAACATCTTCCAGCATTAAACATTCTAATTTAGCTTTTTTATGGTGCTACCCATCTACACTTTTTAGTTGCAGTGGTTGGTTGCCCCATCATTTTTTCCATAATTTGTCTTTACTTTTAAAAACAAAAACCTGGCCGGGTGCAGTGGCTTGTGCCAGTAATCCCAGCACTTTGGGAGGCCAAGACTGGAGGATTGATTGAGCCCAGGAGTTTGAGGCCAGCCCTGGCACATAGTGAGACCCTGTCTCTACAAAAAGTTAGCTGTGAGTGGTAGCATGCACTTGTAGTTCAGCTACTGAGGAGGCTGAGGTGGGAAAATGGCTTCAGCCTAGGAGGCCACAGCTGCAGTGAGCCATGATGGTGCCACTGCACTCCAACCTGAGCAATAGAGCAAGATGCTATCTCCAAAAAAAAAGAAAAATTTTAGGACAGCTAGGCAGCTGTCCACAAAGGCCTTTTGAATAGTCAGTATAATTAATAAAATACTTACCTACATTTATGCATCTTTAATTTTGATGGAAATATTAATAGCTTAACAAGACCATAATGTTTCTTTCACATGTAGAATTAAAATTGATGAGCTTTGGTTATGGCGTTAGTGGTATAATTAATTGGTATAGTTTTGCCATTAGTGAGAAACATTAGTGTTTCTGTTTGCCACGTTCCATCTCCCACACCAGTTAAATTATGACCATGTTCACTGCTTTTGTTTTTTATATAACCGTTTGTTAGGCATTTGGCCAGAGCTGTTTATTATGGAAACTCATGCCCTCGATGTAATTTTTATGTGTTTATCTTATTTTTTTTATTTTTAGAGAACAGAGACAAAAAGAAGCAAACAAGATGGCAGTCAACAGCTTCCCAAAAGATAGAGATTACAGAAGAGAGGTGATGCAAGCAACAGCCACTAGTGGGTTTGCCAGTGGAAGTAAGTATTAATTTTTTTTCTTTGAAATGTATGTTTGATTTATTCGTATTATTTATTTTTCAAATCTGTGTCCATCGCCATCTACATATGTAAATTAAAATAAATAGAAACATGTAGAGATTCTTTTACGTTGGATTTATTATCCCCTACCCGTCACCATTTTGGTCCCCGAAAAGGGAAAAGATACATGGTAGAGTAGCATACGTATGTGTTTCCTGCTGCGCATTATGGCTATAATGGAGCTGAATTGCAAACAGTAGAATTTTGTTTTAGATTGGTTTCCCCTGATCCCCCCAAACAGGAGCTTCCTCTCCCACCCTACCTGCCTGTCTTTAAGTTGTGTCCTATTAAACTGGACACAGATCTCATCAGGTTTTAGTCTAATAATTGAATCGTAGCCACACACAAGTGACATCAGAGTAGCTACTGTTTTTTGTTTGTTTGTTTATGTTACCAGTGAGTAACTTGTTTATCCTTGTATTTAGAAACAAATTTCACCATGATCATAGATCTGTGTAACATCTCTAGTTTGAATTTGCACACAATTTAAAAATGTCTAATAGAAAACTTAAGCCATTTTGTTCTAAGGTGGTCTTCATCTATAAATCAAACTGTGGGCATACTTCATTGTTCTTCTGAGGCCAGATTTTGTGCTAGTGGGACAATTTTGTATCCCATACATTTGTTTTGTAATTCATTCTCCAAATTTGAAGCTTTATTAAAGGTACTCTATTTCCACTGGCTTCCCTTACCTTGAATCAAATTTACTCCCGGTGCTGTGGCTCATGCCTGCTGCAATCCCAGCCCTTTGGGAGGCCGAGGCAGGAGGATGGCTTGAGGCCAAGAGTTTGAGACTGGCCTATGCAACATGGCAAGACCCAGTATCCACAGAATTAAAAATTAACCACTCAGCTGTAGTCCCAGCCACTTGGGAGGCTGAGGCAAGAAGATGACTTGAGCCTTGGAGTTTGGGTCTTCAGAGAGCTATGATCTTGCCACTGCACTCTAGCCTGGCAACAGAGTCAGACCATGTCTCAAAAAAAAAAAAAAAAAAAAATTAAAAATATTTAACTGTCACGTAGACTTCTAGGATTCGTTTTGCAATTTTGGGAGGAATTTCAAGGTGATGTTTTCTGGGAATTCTTAAACTTCAGTGTTTCAGTTCTGCTCCTGTAACTCAAACCAAAAAGTTGGGGGGTGTGTTTGGTCTCAGAGGGATTATTGAGTTTTTGATGGGAGACAATATTTAAGATGAAACAGTAACAGATCTGCAGGATTAAGTGTGAAATAATAAATTTTTAAATCAGTGAAATCGTATATAATTTTTTAAATGATATAAAGTACTGAAGTTGGCATATTGAAGAACATTGAATTTTGAACATTGAATTTTGAGGTGGAAGAATTAGATTCTAGTCCCATTTCTCTTTATATCTTAATTAACTGACTTTTGTCAATTAAAAATGAGAGAGAGGTTTTCCTCTAGACATAAACAAGTTACACCCAGCTTGTGGGTTTTTTGAACATATTGCAGGGTAGGGGATGCATAGAAAATGAGTAACAGATGGCTGGGCACGGTGGCTCACGCCTGTAATCCCAGCACTTTGGGAGGCCGAGGCAGGCGCATCACGAAGTCAAGAGATCGAGCCCATCCTGGCCAACATGGTGAAACCCCGTCTCTACTAAAATACAAAAATTAGCTGGGTGTGGTGGTGCGCCCTGTAATCCCAGCCACTCAGGAGGCTGAGTCAGAAGAATCGATTGAACCCAGGAGGCGGAGGTTGCTGTGAGCTGAGATTTCACCACTGTACTCCAGCTTGGGCGACAGAGCAAGACTCTGAGTCTACAAAAAAAAAAAAGTATTAGATAAGTATAAAAATAGTAACTTGTTTTTCTTCATGATTTCAAAAGTATGCCATATTTGTAAATAATTAGGCAAAACGTTTAAATTCCATGACCCTGAAACATTTTGGAATATATACTTTTTTCTGTATGCTTATAAATGTGTATACAAATTACATATGTATGTATTTCAAAAATGGGATTCTATATTACTGTTTTTTACCTGTTCAGTAATGTATCAGGAATATGTTTTTATGTCTGTTTATAATTCTGCATTTGTTATATTGATTGCATAGGTAAACTTTCATCAATAAATAATCCCCTATCAATGAATACTTGGGAAGTTTTCAGCCTTTCCCTACTATAAACAAGATTATGATTCATATCTGCCCACTTGTCTGATTACTGCCTTCACTTAAATTCCTAGATAGGCAAATGATGAGTCATTGTGTCTGTGCTTGTGTTGAAATGTAGTCGTGTTTCACACTTTTTTTGAGTTAGGTAGTGTTTGAGAAAGAACCTTAGCTGTGTTGCTTTTTTTAAAGATTGGTCAACTTAGTAATAAAGTCAATAAGCCATTCAAGTGTTTAACTTAGTCTATCAGAAACATGTTGGCAGAGTGTTCCCTTGTGTTGAGTATATTGGTATTTGTGTAGAGTGTGGCTTAAAGCTTGTTCTTGACTACCAATAAAAAAAACTTTAGGGGATGGCAGAGGGGGAAGGATTGGGAAGATTTTTACATGTAAAGAGATAAAGTAGGTTTTAATGAGGTTTTCATTGTTTTTGTTTTTTTGCAATATATTAAGTGTTTGTAAAGCACTAAAATATTTTAACAAAGGCTGGGCATGGTGGCTCATGCCTGTAATCCCAGCACTTTGAGAGGCCGAGTCGGGTAGATCATCAGAGGTCGAGTTTGAGACCAGCCTGGCCGATGTGGCAAAACCCCGTCTGTACTAAAAATACAAAAATTAGCTGAGTATGGTGGTGCACACCTGTAATCCCAGCCACTTGGGAGGCTGAGGCAGGCAGAGATTTCAGTGAGGCAAGATTCGTGCTGTTGCACTACAGCCTGGGTGACAGAGTGAGACTGTCTCAAAAAAACCCAAAAAACATAAAATATTTTATCAAATGTTAATATTCTCCACAACCTGATGCTGAAAATTATATGGATAAAATTTTTAATTTGCTATTAACTGCTACTAATTTTTATTTTTGCGAATCTGTGCTTTATATGTTGATGGCTCTATGTTTAGAGACACCTTTCTCAACAGAAGCACTAATGACGTTTTGGGTGAAGTAATTGTTTGTTATGGAAGGCTTTCCTGTTTTGTAGGTTATTGAACACCAAAACTGGCCTCTCCTCACTAGATGCCAGTAGCATACCTCCCCTCTCTCCAGTCAGGACAAGCAAAGCACTGCACTCTGGGAGGGTGGCAAATAGGTACTGCTTTAACTGTGTTTATTTAGAGTTGTAAGTATAGAAAGCTGTTACAGCTATAGCTTCCCCCGTTACTGTAATGCTGCTGCCCTTTTTGCTTTTTAACTTAAAAATGTTAGAAGTATCATCCTTAATTTCCATTGGAGTACCTGTGCTTTGATACATTTTGACTAGCCCTATAGAACTGAAAGGAAGTTTTCTTGGTTGAGGAAATAAAAATTGTATACAGGGTTGGGCATGATATTATCCTATTATGTCTGTCCCTAAAGGTTTCTGTCTTAGTAGTATCCTCATTGCAGGTAGAAACTGTAGAATAAAATTTTTAAAATTTTATATTCATGCAAGTTGATAGCTTACTGATATATTACTGTCATACAACAGATGTTTGTATTCTGTTCATTTTTGTAGATTTTTATATTGTATCCTTTATAACACTAAATTTTATATATTAAGTCATTGTCAGAAGACCTTGTGCTTTGATGTGATTGTTTTTTTGGATGGTATTCCGGTACTTTTTGTTGTGGTGTACCATGTAGCGGTTGTGTACTGACAACTTTGAAACTGACTTCTAGTTTGAATGTTCCTCCTTTGTTGTTTTGTCTTGGTCTTTATAATTGGAGGAGCTGTAAATTGGAAAAAACAATGCAATAATCAACAGAGAGGGCATACTTTAGTAAAATTATTGTACATCACATGCTTGGATTTTAGGTCATTTCTCTCCTTGGAGGTTATTTCTCTCCTTGGAGGTTATTTTAGTTCTTTAGTTATTGTTGGGAATATTGTAATTTAGATTGAACACTTCGAATGAACTTTAACATGATCGTTGAAATTTTCCTTCTTTTGTACTGTTTTGAGGAATCATGGTGTTAGAATTTAAATTGTTGATAGATTTTAAACTGTTTTCAGTATTTCTGAGCTTAAAGTATTTTTGTGGCTATTTAAATTGTTGATAGATTTTAAACTGTTTTCAGTATTTCTGAGCTTAAAGTATTTTTGTGGCTATTTAAATTGTTGATAGATTTTAAACTGTTTTCAGTATTTCTGAGCTTAAAGTATTTTTGTGGCTTTAAATTGAAAGAGGATTTGTTTTTAATACACCTAGCGATAAGTAGATTGTTCTGACTGTGCTGCGGGTGTTGGACTTCTATTTTCAAATGGCATTATGCATCATGATTTTATTACTAACTCTCTGGTTATTTGTAACATTACTAAAAATACTACAGATTGGTTTACTTACTGTATTCACAGTTCATCATAACTTCAGTCATCTTAAAATGATTTCATTTAAGCCTTCGTATAAACTGCTTTAGAGGCAACTAATTAGCTAATGTAGTATTTAGAAAGACCAGGCTAATAAAGCCTAATATTCCTTTGCAGTCGAACCACTGTGAATAATTCAGTTATTAAAATCTATGACCCATAGTGTAAAACAATGAAGCATTTATTTTTTCTGCTTTTAAAACAATTTAAAAATTTTTGTGAGATGGTATTATAACTCCATATGTTGATTTTTGTTGTTGTTGTTGTTTTTGGTATGTTTTGTTTGAACTACAGTGTGATTCTAAGGAATCCTTAAAAAATGTGTAGCCCCCTTGAAATATGAGTATAGATGAATATTTATAGTTGAGCAAAAACTCCTCTTCTTCCAGTATTGCATATTTACATGCCAGTGGTAAACTGCAGACACTAACTGGGTTTGCAGTTTTATAAAAGAATATGTAAGTACAAGTATGTTGCTGAATTAGCTGATGTTAAAGGTAGGATTCTAATGTAATCTTTTTTCTTCCCCCTTCTGTCATTCCAACATCTGTTTTTTCGAACTGTGAACTAAAGTGGAAGACAAGCATTCCAGTGATGCCAGTAGTTTGCTCCCACAGAATATTTTGTCTCAAACAAGCAGACACAATGACAGAGACTACAGACTGCCAAGAGCAGAGACTCACAGTAGTTCTACGCCAGTACAGCACCCCATCAAACCAGTGGTTCATCCAACTGCTACCCCAAGCACTGTTCCTTCTAGTCCATTTACGCTACAGTCTGATCACCAGCCAAAGAAATCATTTGATGCTAATGGAGCATCTACTTTATCAAAACTGCCTACACCCACATCTTCTGTCCCTGCACAGAAAACAGAAAGAAAAGGTATGCCATTATTACTAGATGCTGCACGTTGAACTATAGTTTCTAAGTTTCTTATATATTACATTATTTCCTTTGGCTTATAAGTCTCCGAATTATAAATTTTTAAAAAAGTCTTTTAGAATGTTTCTGTGTAGAGTTAGGTGTAGAGTTAGCAATATTTAGCTTTTTTCTTTAATTTATAATTATCCAGCCTCAGAACTGTTTCTTGCCTCTGGATTAAGTCAGGTGCTTAATGTGTAACAATAATGGTTTAAGTAATTTTTTAAAGTCAAATAACTGTCTCTTCAATTTTCTGTTTTTGTGATCATTGTCTTGACAGTTTATAAATCGTCTCAGTTTTCTCTTAATACTTAATATGAATAGAGATATTTTAAAACTAATTCTGTATAACATTTCATTATTGGTTTCAATTTGCGATTAGAAAATTAAGTTGTGGGCCATAAGATAAGGAGTGTTAATGTCTGAATTGGACCTTAAGTCTGAGGAGTGGAAGTTAAACATTGCAACCCAAATTGTGTTTATCCAACTCAGTGTCAATAATCACAGCATGTTTAAAAAGTTACAGAAAAATTTTAAGAACAGCTACTTAGAAGGTGTGACACAACATAAGCAGTGTGATGAAATTTGCATAGACCATTCACAGTCTGAAACTTGTACTTCATAGTATGTTTTAAGAGTAAGGAAATTAAAACGCAGTAAATAAATTGTCACGGGTAAATCCATTAGCAGACCATTAGTAAGTGTTGATGCACTTTTAAATGTCCTGTGGGTTTAGGAGAGGCTTGATACGTTAATTCACATTGATTTAATTTGTTGGCAAAGGGCTCAAATAGTTGAATTTCTTTTGTTTCTGATTTCCCCTCTCCTTGAACTACAGTGTGATTTTAAAGAATCCTAAAAAAGAACTTGTAGCCCCCTTAAAATCTAGATTAATAGAGATTAATATTTATAGTTGAGCAGAAGCTAAACTATCAATACATGTTGTTTGAAATTTTCGTATATTACATGTTATATGTTTGTAATACATGCGTATGTACTATGCATGTTATTTGAATTTTCCTTGTTATTCAGCCATATACTTTATATATCATACAGTACATAATGTGTCAGATTAATGCTTGTTCCAGATGTCAAATTCGGTCAAGATAGTTTGTACCAACATTTATAAATAACATGTCGGATTTACCCTGTGACAGAATTAAATTTGCAAAGAGAAATACTGAGAGATGAAATCTGAATTAATGCTATAGTTATTATATTTTCCAGAGGACATTTTGGTTTTTTAAGTTCCTATAATTTTGACAGTTTGCTCACAGAAAACTTTATTTTAAAAATCCTTGTCAGTTAGAATTCTGATGGCCCTTTGAAAGTATTTATCCCATGTCACCTTTGTACATTTAACACTTTTAAACTCCTTTTTGAAATTCTTCCTCTGGCTCCTGTGATACTACCCTCCTGCAGTTGCCTATTTCTGTTCCTTCCTGCTTCTTACATATCAGCATCTCAGCCTTTTTTTCTCTGTTTGGTTCTTTTTCTTGTTCACCATATTCCTTGGTAGTCATTTTGTTACTGTTATGACTACCAAATCTTTAGTTCTAGTTCAGACTTATATGTCTACGTGTAAACTCTCAGTATTTGTTACATATCCTCATATACAATGTGTCCCTAATTTCTCCTTTTCCCACAATTTATTCTTAGATTTGCAGTAATTGACAACACTGTTCTCCCTAACTTTGCCTTATTCTTAAACATTCTCACCCACCCACCCATTGACAAATCTTGGGCGCTCTTTCTTAGCACTCATTGAAATTCAGATTCTCTCTTTTAATTGTAAAAATCTTTCGTGGAGATTTCACTTACTGAAATTCAGATCATCTCTCTCTGTTTGTTAATTTGTAAAAATCACTGTGTTGCTTAGACTGGTCTCAAACTTTTAGCCTCAAGCAGTCCTCTGGCCTTGGCCTCCCAACATGCTGGGATTACAGGTGCAAGCCACAGTGCTTGGCCAGGTTCTCTTGAAATAATCTTCTGATTATCTTCTTACCCAGTCTATCCACTTAACAATGGCATCATTATACAATTTAAATTGAATTGTGTCAGCTCCTTGCTTAGAAACTTCTAGTGGTTTTTTAAACATCCAAATGATAAAGTCCATACTTAGTAAGATTATAGCAAGCACTTGACAGGATGGTTGCAGTCTGTTTTGCTAGCTTGATCTCCACCCATTTCACTCTTAATTCTCTAATTCATCTGTTGCAAACTTGGACATTTCTTAGGACTTGCCATTATCTTTCCTGTCCTGAGCTTTTGCTAAATAGAACATGTTCTTTCTTTGATTGCTGTCCTGTTGAATCCAGTACTCTATTGTTACAAAACTTAAACATTGTAATTTCAGTTTTTTCAATTAGATTATATCCCCTTTAGGGCTCAACATTATGTTTTACTGTATTTCATACTTTATTCATCTTCTAACCCTTCCCTATGCAGTTTGATGCTAATTGTCTTATGTTCATTTTAGTTTATTCCTTAAAACAACACTGTGAGGGAAGGTGGTAATATCTCTGTCTTAGAAATGAAGAGCCTAAACATTACCCCAGTTCAAACATGTAGTGTTAGAGGCAGCTTCTCCACAACCCTGTTCTTTCCTCAAAACCAAATATAATGAAAGACTAACATACAGCACATCTATGTCAGTTCGGATGCTCGTAATGTAAAATTTCTGACAGAGTAGATTTGAGTTTAAATTTCACGAAGTGTGTTTGCTAATCACAAGCATTATGTGCCTAATTTATATGTAGTATTCTTAAACTTGTAGGAAGAAACTCGATTACCTACCATGGAATTATCTGTTTATATAGGGGAAATTGTGCAGCCTTTCCAAGTACTTCTCCTTGTATGTTAATTGAAGACTGTTACATCCTTAGATAAGTTTTATAGCAACTGTAATCTTTACAGGTTGTTTTCCATTTAGTCTGTTTAGATTGTTCATTTAGATTGTTCTTCGTGTTTCTGAAGTGTCTATTTGACATATATATATTTTTTTCCTCAACGGGGACATCCATGTTATTTAAATTAAGCTTTCTATTGACTCTTCTCATCAACTTAGTGATTTTACTTGTTTAGGTTTTTCTTAACAATTAAATAATTTATATTAAGCACTGATGGTTCAAATCAGGTTGGCCTGTTGGTGTTAAGCACTAATAGTATAGCTGAGCTCTGTCTAAAGTTGTCAGTGGTGGATGCTGTGTACAAGAGCAGAGTCTTTGTCTTTCTTAACCACTGCTCTATTCCTAGTGGTTGACAAATAATAGGCAGTGTGTAAATGTTTGTTGTAGATGCCTATACAACAGTGTGTAAATGTTGGATGGATGCCTATACAACGTGTGTAATGGATGTTGTATAGGCATCCATGTTGTATGTATAAATATTTGTTGTAGATGGATGCTATAAGAACAGGTGTTGAGAGTTGGGAGCACTTGCACTGATCATGGTTAAAAAAGTATTTGAAGAAAAAGAAGTTTGTATATGTGTTGTGCATCCGATTAAAGCATACCAGCAATGGATTTATATCTGTTTGATGCCAATGTGTCATTTGAGAGAAAGAACCTAAGGTGAACTCAAGGTTTGTGCCTGTGTGAGTGGTCAGAAGGGTAGAGAAAGCTGCAGAGCTCTTTACTTTTGCAGAGAACAGTCTTGATGTTAGGTAGAGTGAAACAAGGGAGTGAGGTGACCCCATTTAGGTCTATATTTGTTAGGGGAACATTTGAACATCTATATATGATCACTTTATTGGACAACCATAAAAAGAGAAACTCTGATACACCAAAAAAAAAAATGTAAAACTGAGTTTTATCAGTTGGCTCCCCAGTGGCCATTTTAAACCTGCTCTAACTCTGTCATCCCTTCCAGATTTGTGAAATGACAAAAGAGGAAACGTGGGTCCTTACTGTTTGCTATGACCAGGTTGTCAGGAGAGTTTAATAACCTTATTCAATAAGTTCCTTATTTAGTGATTTAGAATTATGATTTATTAGCAGAGATAAATGTGAAAACAAAACAAAGTAGCCATAGGATTAGACCTATTTAGTAACCTCAAGCTAGCTCTCAGTATGAACGTATGTAAGTAATCGCATACTCACATGCTGGTGCCATATGTAATGGGCAGGACAGACTAGTCATGTTAATATGAGGTGTGAGTCAGTCACTTGAAGTAAAATTCCCTTCTGTTTTTATGCTATCTGTAGACTAAATGACAATTGAATGAAGTCAAAAACTTCAGTATGTATTAAAGCTAGGCTCTTATAGCTGATGTAGATGGTCATTAACTGGCAGTGGTAGCACTCAGTTGATTTGCTTTAAAATAATTTTCAGGGTTACTACTTATGAAAAGTTATAAAGATTGGCCATAGTTATTCAAATATTTATTGAATAATCGAATACATTGGTGTAGGAATTTAGTCTTAGTCATTAAGTTTAACTAGGTTTAGTCAACTTAATGAAGAAATAACTGATCAAAAGAGTATTAGGAAATATTGTTTGTAGTTTGAGGGTAAGGAAAATATTCATCAAGACCCAAATGGATTTGTCTTTTTAAAAATTAATAAATTTGACCACAAATAACACATTTAAAACTTCTTTATGGAAAGTTAATAACAATAAGCTAAGGTTGAAAGATAACTATCAGACAGGAGAAAATACTTGAAACATAGGTAACAAGATATGTTGAAGATACATAAAAAGATACAAAGCATTATGAGAAAGACAATCCAATGGAACAATAGGCAAAGACTATGAACAGAAAATAAGAAAAGGGCAATTGCACCAAATACAAAAATTCACGGAGAATGGATCAAAGACCTAAAGTTAAGAACTAAAACACTAAGACACTTGGAAGGAAACAAAATCTAAATGGTATTGGAGTTGGCCATGATTTCTTGAAATATAATACCAAAGCACAGGCAACAAAAGAAAAAAACAGGCACATTGGACTTCATCAGTATTAAAAAACTTGTACATCAAAGGGAGTGAAAATGCAATTCATAGAATGAAATAAAATATTTGTAAATCATGTATGTTGATAAGGTATGAATGAATATACGTAGAAGTCCAGCTCAACCACATAAAACAACATAGTTCATAAATGGGCAAAGGACTCAAATAAACATTTCTGCAAACAAGACATTCTGGTGGCCAGTAAGCACATGAAGAGATGCTCAACCTCATTAGTCATTAGGGAAATGCAATTCAAAAACCATAATGAAATAACACTTAATACCCGTTAGGAAGACTATTATAATTAAAAAATGGAAATAGGTGTTTCGGAAGATGTGGAAAAATTGAAACCCTTGTACTTTTGGTGGGAATGTAAAATGAGGCAGCTACTCTGGAATATAGTTTGTATGTTCTTCAAAAAGTTAAACATAGGATTATGTGTAGGATCCAGCGGTTCCATTTCTAGATACATACCCAAAAGAAAGGCAGAGACTCAAACGTGCTTACATGTGGTTGTTCTTAGCAATTCACAACAGACAAACATTAGAGACAATCAAGTGTTCATCAGCAGAGTGAAATTCTGATACATGCTACATACAACATGGATGAACCTTAAGAATATTACATGAAATAAGCCAGGAGGAGAAGGACACATTTTATGATTCCACATATACAAGGGTACCTAGAATGGGCAAATTCATACAGACAGAAACTGGAATAGTAGTTACCAGGGACTGTTCAGTGGTGTCCGGGGTGGGAGTGGGTGTTAAGTTTCTGTTTGGGAAGATGAAAATGTTCTGGAGACGTATAGTCGTGATAGCTGCACAGAAATGTGGATGTACTTAATGACATTGCCTTATACTTGTAAAATGGTTAAAATAGTAAGTTTGATGCTGTGTATACTTTACCAGGATAAAAACAATGCAAGAGAAAGATTGCTAGTGCATGTTGAAAATTAAGATTACTATGAGGATATTTTTCACTCTTGAGACTAGTGACAACAATGGAATGTTTCTGGGAAGCACAGTATGTGGAGTGTGTAAGTGGGTCTTGCTAGTATGGGATGTCACTTCAGCAATGTCTGTTGGAAATTGCTTATCTTTTGTATGTATTAACATGAAGATTTTCTCAGTTGAATAAAACAATTTAAAAAAGGATACTGTCTTCATTATAAAACATCAGTGTATTTATGTACATTTATAAATGCATTGAGATCTAGAAGGATACATGAGTAAAAATACTCATGAATTTAAAAATTAAAGTCAGATTTAGGTGTTGTCACCTACCTACTTTATGTTTTTTTCCTTACTACACTTACATACATCTTCATAATTTGCTCTGTGTCTCCCATGTAACACCACTCTTACAAAATAAAGCAGGCTGCCTTTGTAGCAGTAATTTGAGTTTCACGTGTTCCCTTGTCCTGCTCAGTATTAGAGCAACTGTCAAAACACAACAGGAAAGTAATGATTAGAAGTGCACTTATTACCAGTATCATTTTAGATCTTCCGTATATTGAAAAGGATTTGAGATACCAGAAAAATTCAGCTCAGAAATAAAGTTTGGCTTTATTTACAGTAGTTTGCAAGCGTACCTATAGGAAGAGTTGAAGTGATAATTTAAACCCTAGAAAGAGGTTATAGCAACAGATTTTTATGTGTCTAGTCTTTGGTAAGCTGCCACCCCCCACCCCAGCAGAATTTGGAAATACAAGTGAATTATTTATAATTACAAAGCATTAAGAAGTGTTGTCTCTTAAAGCAAATACTTACAACTTAAAATTGAAGGGTGACATTTATAGCACATACCAAATAATTGGTCAGAGATACACAAGGCACAGAAATATCAAATGGGAGAGTGAAGGAAGGTTTAAAATAGCTTAGGAAGAGATCACAAAATATCTTTTGAAAGATCATAGGCACACACAAGTCAACACTAGAGCTAAAACCAGGTATTCCATTACCAAAGAGTGATTATGAAAGACCATTTAAAGTAGGAGTGTCCAATCTTTTGGCTTCCCTGGGCCGCATTAGAAGAAGAAGAATTGTCTTGGTCCACACATAAAATACGCTAATGAAAGCTGATGAGCTTTTTTAAAAATTGCATGTTTTAAGAAAGTTTACAGATTTGTGTTGAGCCACATTCAAAGCTGTCCTAGGCCTCATGGATGAGCTTGATCTGTAGTCTAGGTTTCCTGAATGCTTGGAAAAGTTTGCATTGAAGCAATGAGAGTCATGCTGATACTCTTCAAGAGCAGAAGAATGCATTGAACTGAGTTGTTAATGAGAAACACTGCATTCTCTCTTATGTAAATTCATTTGTGTTTAGCTGTTTTCAAAGATGTGGATTTTGTATTTATGTTCAGTTTGTTGCAAACATGTAAAACATGTTATTAAGCATGTTAGCCTCATATCCTAACAAATTAGCCTAAAAGGTTTCAGACAAATGAAAGTGTTAATGAAAATTAGGTATTTGTATACTAAAAATACACTGTTTTTTAAAAATTATTCCAAAGTTTTATTGCCTTTGTGTTTACAAAAGGTGGTTTGAGTTATTTTTATAAGATTATTTAAAATAACTTAAATTTGTCTTTACATAGTGTTACTTAGCTTTATGAATATAGCATAAAATGAGCTGTTCATCATTTTCTTTGACTGTTACATCGATGGAAGCATAAGGCCTACCTTCCCAGCATTATCAAGTTTTTTTTTTGTTTGTTTAGCATTATCAGTTTTGAGGCCAATAAAGATGATTGGCCTAGAAGTTAAATGCAAATGCACGTGTACATGCTCCTGTTACCTGTATTGAAGAATGCTGTCATTAACTGGCATCCAGGCAACAAGTTTATGTTGATGCCATTTTGGTGCCAAGTCCTGTTTTCTACAAGGGCTACAGAGAAAAGTACAACAGGCCGGGCACAGTGGCTCATGCCTGTAATCCCAGCACTTTGGGAGGCCGAGATGAGCAGATAGTTGAGGCGAGGAGTTCAAGACCACCCTGGCCAACATGGCACAATCCCATCTCTACTAAAAATACAAAAAATTTGCTGGGTGTGGTGGCATGCATCTGTAATCCCAGCTGAGGCAGGAGAATCACTTGAACCTGGGAGGCAGAGATTGCAGTGAGCCAAGATCGCGCCACTGCACTCCAGCCTGGGTGACAGAGAATGACTATATCTCAGGAAAAAAAAAAAAAGTACAACACAGTTCCTCTCCTGAGGAAGCTCATGTTCCTAGTACAAAGGAGGGATAATAAATGTTATGTAATAGAGGATACTGAGTAATATGCTAGATTTGGAGTAAGGGCACTCCAAACCAAAGGGAAGGGGCACCCAACCAACACTTTAAATATAAAACTTCTACCTTTTATAATATTTCAGTGATAAAACTATAAAAACTACCTCTCAGAATAGCATTTTATGTTTGTATTATGAAACTCAGTCCGCTATTAGTATTATTTATGTAGATTGAGGCATGTGACATAAGAAATATATAAATAACTTGCAACATGCTATGGAAGGACGTTTGTATGTGTGTCTTTGGTTGAGTGAGTGGAGCAATAAAGTGTAAATACAGCATGCTGAAGACCTGCTGGATGAAAGATTTTGCTTCTGTCCTTGATTGTATCCTTATTCAACTCAGTTCCCCACGTTGTGCTATATTTTTTCTTTTTTGCTTTGTTTTTCTTTTGTTTTTAAAGTTAAAAGGAACCTTGGAGGTTCTCCAGTCTATTTTTGCATAAACAGCAAGTAGTGCCAGAATCACACATAGAACTTTTACAAGTTGTTAGATATGCCCAGGCTTCCGTTCAGTAGGTGTGGCTTGGAGCCCAGGTATCTGTTTCGTTTAGTTTTTTAACTTTAAAAGTGATTCCGATGAGCAGTCTGTTGAGGACTAACACCTTTCTTAGAAGGTTTAATAAAACCAAACCTTTTCATAGAGAAATTCTGGCCTTCAGAGATGTCACTTGCCCAAGAGTCCCATAAATACTAAGTAAGATCAACTGATTTCCACACTACTCACCTATAATTCCCCAAAACTGCAAAAGAAGTCTATTGTTGGGGTAAATAAACTTATTAAATAGAAATTAAGGATGTTTTTGCTGTTTTTTGTTGATGATGATGTGTATTTGTTTTTGATTTTGGAGTATTTTCCCTTTTGCTTGTCTTGATGAGCAACACTGAAGGAGTTTTAAGCCCTTCTGTTAATTTTTCATGTCTCGTAGATTTGGTAGCATCAAATAAAGTTGTAAACACCTTGCACTTTCTTCTCCAACTTGTTTCTGTTAAAAGCAGAAGAAAATTTACAGAAATAACAAAGAATGAAGATAATTTCAGGGGGATATTAATACTAGTTTAATTCATGCAGTAAGTAGAAACAGTGTATTTCATTATTAATATTAATCAGGATGCCCCCAAATTGTGTGTGAAAGAACCTTTAAGAGGGATGCGATCTGGAGAATACTGCTAATAGACTCTAATTGATTGCCGCATAAAATACAATAGCTGACAGCAGTGGGTTTTTTTGTTTGTTTGTTTGTTCGTTTGTTTTTTTAAATAAAGACCAGGTCTCACTCCCATTGCCCAGACTAGATAGCAGAGGCTTGATCACGGCTTACTGCAGCCACGACTTCGTGGCTCAGGTGATTCTCCCACCTCAGCTTCCTAAGTAGCTGGTACCCCAGGCGCAGGCCACCACACCTGGCTAATTTTTTGTATTTTTAGTAGAGACAGAGTTTTCCCATGTTGCCCAGGCTGGTCTTTGAAATCCTGGGCTCAAGCAATCACCTGCCTCAGCCTCACAAAATGCTGGGATTATAGGCATGAGCCACCACATCCATCTGACAGCAGAATTTTCACAAGGAAAGCTTTTATCGTTTTATTCGAGTTTCTTTATGCTTGTCTATGACTCCAGAACAGCAAAGCTGAATATAATAGGCAGTCTGCTGGATTCAAGCACCCTCCTTTAAAAGTGTATACCCTTACACAAATAAAAATATCTTAGTCCTTCTGAGTTCATCATGGTTAATCAACACATTTTTGAACTGTACTTAAATCAGGTATAAGATCCACACTTTAGAGAGCTATTATCCCTAGCTCTTTTGAGCATTTATAGTAGTGTAAAAAGACTCATAGGCAAGTCTGTTTTCAGTAAGCTTGCTATTACTGTATATATGATCTTGAAAATCTTAAATAGATAGTTTCTAGTTTTGTGCTAAAATAAAGCAAACAATGCTGTTCTGATAGTCTTTGAATATTTCTCCTGATTTACATTTATCTGAGTTTCTCTGAGGATGTGTACCTAAAGGGCAATTACTGGGTCATGTAGTGTTTGTCTCTTCAACTTTTCTAAATAATGCCAAATTACTTTCCAGTGTGGTTGTATCAATTTATTATCCACCAGAAATGTTAAGTAAATGTTCTCATTACTCTTTGCCAACATTTGGTATTGTCTAACTTTTAAATTTTTGCATTATGGTGAGTGTAAAGGGTTATGTTGCTTTATTTTACATTTTCCTGATAATGAAGTTGAGCATCTTTTCTTGAATTTCCTAGGCATTCAAGTTCCTTCTTTGAAATAATGTCTTCTGTACATTTTTCTATTGGACAGTTTGTCTTTTTTGACTTATAGAAGTTCTTTAAATATTCTGATTACCACTTTGAATATAATTGTTTTGCTTTTTGTAACTTGACACGTCTTCTGCTTGGTGTTACAGATACCTTTCTGTGTTTTCCTCTAATAGTTTTAAAGACTTAAATACCTGCACAAAAGTTCAGTCTACCTTTAACTGGCTTTGTTTTAAATGTAAGTTTTAAAAAAATTTGGCAGGACATGTCCTGCTGGCAGTGTTCTTTTTCTTCAGGATATGGAATCTTCAGGATTTATGTTACTAGCTTGTCAAATACTATTAACAGTGCTCTTGGGGCTTTGATTACAGGTACTTTAAATCTATATAAATAATTGAAACAACAGCTTTCAAATAATTTTCCATGCATATTTTATACATCCTTTATTTCTAAATACTGTAAGGTGGGTTGTTTTTACTATGAAAGTGTACTTTTAAATTTTAATAATCTTTAATTGAAACAAATAGTTCATTGCCTTATATATTGAATTACAGAAGGGAAGTATGTAGTTACAAAACTCAGTTATTAAGTATAAAAGTCTTTTCTCATCATGTCTTTAGCCCATTCTGGTTGTAACCACCTTGGTACCTATCCTGATTTGTGTTAAGACCAGTGTCATATTTAGGTAGGTTGTTATTGTGGCCATAAACATTTTTCACCTTATTTTATGAGATATAAATTAAATTCTGTAGAATAATATTGTCCCTTTATCCTAATGGAAGCTTACTTGAATATGTGGTTAATAAATAATTGTCTTTGAGATAGCGTTGCTAGTGGACAGATTGGTACTTTTCAAATCAGATATGGGTATGATTTACCAGGTTTTATGGCTTCAGGTTTATCTGACTTTTGTTGTTCAGCTTTCTTACCTACGAAGTAGGGTGAGAAATGTCTAAATCATTATTCTAGTCACTTGAATGTTTACTGAGCATCCTCTGTGTGCGCCAATGTAAGGGTTAAATGAGATTACTTATGTTAGGCGCCTGGCACATGAGAGATGTTCTTTTGATGTTTGTTCTAATTTTCTCTATTCAAGTAATTTTTCAGGCTTATTGTCTTTTTATTTAGAATCTACATCAGGAGACAAATCCGTATCACATTCTTGCACAACTCCTTCCACATCTTCTGCCTCTGGACTGAACCCCACATCTGCACCTCCAACATCTGCTTCAGCGGTCCCTGTTTCTCCTGTTCCACAGTCACCGATACCTCCCTTACTTCAGGACCCAAATCTTCTTAGACAATTGCTTCCTGCTTTGCAAGCCACGCTGCAGCTTAATAATTCTAATGTGGACATATCTAAAATAAATGAAGGTAAATCTTCGTAAGTTTTTAAAAATTTATTTGCATTGTGCAAAGTTATGTAAGTAGTAAAATCCTCAGTTTAGGAATGGTCTTTGTTTTCTTTTGAAATTTATAGTTGAATATTGTTTTTTTTTGGTTTGAGTTTGGAAATTTATATCCATTGTAGTTTAAGACCATTGGTAGTATAATTGAGTTAGGGGTGCTTGGATCTTGTGTATATTTTTCAATACTTGTTAGGCGTCTGGTAGTTACTGGAGATAAGCCATTCTATGTATGTAATGTTCATGGTGAAATTTTACATCAAAACAGTAGAGCATTTGTTGAAATTGGTATAAAAACTTCTGGTATGTTTCTAAAAAATCTGTATAAATAATTACTCAGAATATTTAAAATATGCTAATTACTAGAAAAGTAGGAATTCGGGTAGCTACTTAAAACACTTTTAAAAAATTCTGAGAAGGGAGGAGATGGGTACTAGATAAAATACTGCCATTTTTTTCTGGTGAATTGCATTATTTAATTCCAGCCTTGCTTTTTCAGTAATGCTATTTATGTTTCAGAATATTTAGGCAGCCACTTTGAAAAAGTCTGAATAAAAATAGATGCAGTTTAATTTGCAAACTATTCAGAGTCACATGTTAATTCCTAAGAGCATTGCAAAATTTTCTGTTGAGAATGATCAATTTTTAGGCCAAGGCAGGTGGATCACCTGAGGTCAGGAGTTTGAGACCAGCCTGACCAAGATGGTGAAACGCTGTCTCTACTAAAAATACAAAAGTTAACCAGGCGTGATGGCACATGCCTGTAAATCCCAGCTACTCAGGAGGCTGAGGTACGAGAATCGCTTGAACCCAGGAGACGCAGGTTGCAGTGAGCTGAGATGGTGCTTCTGCACTCTAACCTAGCTGACAGAGCAAGACTCCATCTCAAAATAAATAAATAAAAATAAAATGATCAATTTTTTTGTGTACATTTTCACATAATATACTTAAAAGTAGTGTTAAGTGGTTAAGTTCTTATCCTAAAAATAAAGCTATCTCAGGCTAGTTGGTCATTAGTCTGTTCTTACTGTCCTTAATTTCTTTGTATTTTTATTTTATTCTCTAACCACACAGTTCTCTTGTATGGTAGGTAAATGTTTCATTTAGGCAAAGTGGGGCTTTTAGATAGTTTGAGGAGGCCAGATGCCATGGCTCATGCCTGTTATCCCAGCACTTGCCGAGACTGGTGGACCACTTAAGCCCAGGTGTTTGAGACCAGCCTGGGCAACATGGTGAAACCCCATCTCTACTAAAAATACAAAAACATAGCCAGGCGTGGTGGTGAACGCCTGTAGTTGCAGCTACTTGGGAGGCTGAGGTGGGAGAATAACTTAAGCCTGGAAGGTGAAGGCTGTGGTGAGCTGTGATTGCACAACCCTGTCTCCAGAATAAATGCTTGAAGAAATAATAGTTAATGTCAATAATAAAATATCTAACACATCAAAAATACATGGTATTTCTAAATACGTGGGGTTTTTTTTGTTTTTTGTTTTTTGTTTTTTTGAGATGGAGTTTTTGCTCTTGTTGCCCAGGCTGGAGTACAATGGCACAATCTTCGCTCACTGCAACCTCCGCCTCCCTGCAACCTCCGCCTCCCTGCAACCTCCGCCTCCCTGCAACCTCCGCCTCCCTGCAACCTCCGCCTCCTAGGTTCAAGCTATTCTCCTGCCCTAGCCTCCCTAGTGGCTGGGATTACAGGCACCTGCCACGATGCCCAGCTAATTTTTTGCATTTTTGATAGAGACAGCGTTTCACTGTGTTGGGCAGGCTGCTCTCGAACTCCTCACCTTAGGTGATCCACCCACCTCGGCCTCCCAAAGTGCTGGGTGTGAGCTAACCATGTCCAGCCAATACTCCCTTTTTTTAATCCATTTTTAGATTATTAGGGTGGATCTTGATGTAGGATTTGAATGGCCAGCTTGTCTAAAAAGGCAGTCATATGAAATAGCAATCGTTTATCCAGTTAATTTCATATAACATACTGAACACTCACAAATAGGTTTCTGACGTAATTGGAAGTTCCTATGAACACTCATTAAATTTTGTAGAGAGACTTTGTTCAGGTGATCATCTTAATTTATTAGTGTAAAAGAAATTCTGTTGGTTTACCTTTATTGTAAACCCATTAAGTTTCTTTGTCTCTGCCTCAGATTGTTTCAAATCTTGGGACCCATTGTATTACTCCTAGTAGGCTTTTATTTTGAGAGTTCTAGGTTGAAATATTCCAGTTTCTTGTGGGTTCTCTTCCTTGTCAAGTTGTTACTAATGCCACATAAGCCTCTTGTTTTTATACGAATGTATGAAATAATGTGTTTTTAGTTCTTACAGCAGCTGTGACACAAGCCTCTCTGCAGTCTATAATTCATAAGTTTCTTACTGCTGGACCATCTGCTTTCAACATAACGTCTCTGATTTCTCAAGCTGCTCAGCTCTCTACACAAGGTATTCTTACTCATCTTAGATATCTCTACAGTGGTATCTTGATTTTGTTTTGGAATTAATAGCCCTTTTTGTATGTAGTTTTTTTCTTCTGTTTTTTTTGTTTGTTTGTTTTTTAAGAGATTAGCTACAATTTTTTTTGGTAACAACTGGCATATACAGTAGTATTTTTATTTCCTTTCTTTTTAGATGAAGCAAGTTTTGACATTTGTCTTAAGGTATTGCCATCAAATCTGTAATTATTTAATACAGCATTTAATTCAGACTTTGTTAATGAGTTTTTTTATGCCAAAGCTGAAAGTAAACTATGATATGCCATATATCTTTGTGAACATTGCATGTATTTGAAGAGTTGAAGTTTGGTTCAGATTGACGTTAGATGTTTTTTGACTGGATAATATGGAAATGCTCATTTTCTGCCTTGAATTAGATATCCCTCTTCATGAAGGTATCCAAATGGAGAGAGATACACGTAGGAGCAAATGGGAAGTGAAAGGGTCACTTTGTCAGAAAGCTGATAAACAGCAGGAATGCCTTGTCTGGAATGGAAGTATAATGGTGCAAAGACTCTTGCAACCCTCTGGCTAGCCTCATGAGCAGGAGACTGCGTGGGATACCTGGGCCTAAATGTAGAATAAGAAAGAAGAAATAAGGATGGTGAGGAGGCCTTCCATGTGAGAATAGGTTCAGGCCTAGCTTCCTGTTCCAGCCACATAAAGGAGAGTGGGCCACACTGGGTGTGCTTACCTCTGAACACACAGCTCACTTAGTCAGTGTGGCCCAGTGAGAAGGTCAGATTCTGATTTATTCCGATAAGTGTTCTCTGGGTAATATGGGGGTGGGGGGTTTAGAGTGATACAAAGATTGTTACCACATATATTACAAAGGACTTAGTTTTTTTGTTTTGTTTTGTTTTTCTTTAAAATTAATTGCTTCCCTCTTTTACAGCCCAACCATCTAATCAGTCTCCGATGTCTTTAACGTCTGATGCGTCATCCCCAAGATCATATGTTTCTCCAAGAATAAGCACACCTCAAACTAACACAGTCCCTATCAAACCCTTGATCAGTACTCCTCCTGTTTCATCACAGCCAAAGGTATGTCACCTTTGAGGGATATTTGGGAAAGAAACTACTTTTGGAAAATCAATAACATTTTAGAATCTGTTACAGAAAAAGCTCTATGAGAATGAGGTGTAGTGGTGGAATGGATGACAGGTATGATAGTAGATGCAGCCTAGAATTTCTCAGTTCACTGAGGGATAGAGGGGGGCTTTGAATCTGTGCTGCTTTAATACACCTTCTGAGTCTGTTCCCTAATGGTTTTGGGATTTGTCACATGGAGAGTGAGATAAAGAGGGTATACTGTGAGTCTTAATATTTGTAGAATTTTCAGACTCCAAAAGACATGAGTGAACATGTTTTCCAGCAACTTTGCCATATTTGTATTTCAAAAATGAGGCAGTTTTTGTGCTAAGAACTTAATGTATGTTCAACTTTCACATCATGAGCATCACTTGCTTCATTTAATAGATAAGAAAATCAGACTCTCAGTTAAGTCTAGTTTTTGTGGTAGAGTCAGAATTTGAAACCTAGGTGTTTGTGAATACAGGGACCCATTTTACTAAGCTTATATTGCCTGTATTTGTCCCAGCAGAATCTCACATGGTTGGCTCCATAGGTGCAGTTAGAAAATTTCTGGGCTAAATGGTAAATATAGGGGAAATTTCTTTTGAGTAGTTTTGAAACAGTGGGCTGTTTCAAACTTTTTAATGCCAAATAATTATTTGTAAGATCTTAAGCAGCAGCCCAAAAATAAAAATGCATTGAAATACAACTTGAAAGAGGTGGTTGGTCAGCTTTTAAGTCTTCCCGTTTGTTCATCCCTTCCCTACCTTGGCCATTGATCAATGCATGTTTTAGGGCCAATTTAGATTGATTTTTAAAATTCCAAGTTACAGTTGTTAGTTTGTCATGCAGTTCCTTATCATTCACCAGTATTTTAAGGAGGAAAGAATTAAAATGTGAGTTTCAGCAAAAGATACGTTATTTTTGGAGCTTAGAACTTTTCTTCAGGGTGATATTTTAAGAGTATAGTAAATAGTGGTTAAAAGTGAAATAAGTGGCAGTATTGGTTTTATAGTCACTTGTAAACTGAGCATTTCAACTCCTTTAAGCAGGCTGGGCGCAGTGGCGCACACCCGTAATTACAGCACTTAGGAGGCCAGGGCAGGAGGATTCAGTTAGGCCCTGGGCAATACAGCAAGACCCCATCTCTACAAAAATAATTTGAAAATTTACTGGGGGAGGCCGAGGCAGGCAGATCACTTGAGGCCAGGAGTTTGAAAAAAGCCTGGCCAACAGGCAAAACCCAGTCTCTACTAAAATTACCAAAATTAGTGGCACAGACCTATAATCCCAGCTACTCAGGAGGCTGAGGCATGAGAATCACTTGACCTGGAAAGTGGAGGTGCAGTTGAGCCAAGATCACGCCACTGCACTCCAGCCTGGGCGAGAGAGCAAAACTCTGTCTTTAAAAAACAACAACAAAAAAAACTTATTTGGGCATGGCAATTTGTACTACTCGGGAGGCTGGGGTGGGGGAATCACCTGAGCCTGGGAATTCAAGGTTGGAGTGAGCCAAGATCACGTCACTCTGCACTCCAGACTAGGCAACCAGACTAAGACCCTGTCTCGAAGAAAAAAAAAAAGTCCTTTAAACAGATAGCTATCAGTTTTTTGTGTTCGAAAACTTCTTCAAGTTGTTTTTAAAATAATTGAACATTTGAGCTTTTAGTGCTTACTAAAATGTCTTTATAAGACTTGACTAGAATTGATAGGTAATATTCAGAAGTTAAGCAGGACGTTCCAGATTTGTTAGGGAGAATTATTAATCATATCCCCTCACCCCACCAAAAGAAAAACAGCAGTGAGATGTGGCTTATCACAAAGGACTCCATCTGCCTTTGTGCCTCAATTTAGAGCTTCTATTTTAAACTGCTTATTTTCTCTCTGTGGCTTCTGAATATAATATGTATCCTGATTGGCAATCATGGACTTCAGTCTACCTCTGTAGAGTAACATCTCTTTGAAAAACACTCATGATGAACTTTATATGGGCCATAACTCATTTTCTGATAGCCGAATCACATTGTTTCTCCATGTCATTAAAATCTAAGCATCCATATGTGTATGATGTGGTAGCATACATATTTACTTTTATTGATATAAAAGTAACAAATCAGAAGAGATAATAATGTATTGGAAAGAAAACTGAGTTGTAAAGGAGGAGAGCTAGTTTCTTACACTGGTTTGATAGGGAAGTAATTTTATGACCTTGGGCCATTTTTACAAAGAAATGAGATATCGAAGTTTTAGAACTTGACAGTCTTCTTTAAAACACCATATTTTACATGTTCTAAGACGATTACCTAGATTTTGGGGGGAGAGATGTGGATTAGATTTGGAGACCATCTCACCAGATTTTGACATTTCAGGTTAGTACTCCAGTAGTTAAGCAAGGACCAGTGTCACAGTCAGCCACACAGCAGCCTGTAACTGCTGACAAGCAGCAAGGTCATGAACCTGTCTCTCCTCGAAGTCTTCAGCGCTCAAGGTAGGTCGATATTGTATATTGAGACCACATTGTTTTGTTTAATGATAGTATACTGGTATATTGCATTGTTTGAAGATGTATCTGTAAAATATAACAACTTTAAACTCCATGAATACTCTAAAGTAGGCTTGTATGTTGTAAAATTTACAAAGACAAACCTGTATACAAGAGGTAGGTTATTGTCTCTAGTAGTAAAGCCCGGGTTATTTTGAAGAAAGTGGCTCTTTAAAATTTTACACAGTGGAATATGATGGGGTAAAGATTTGTGATACTTGTACCAGAAAGGCACATGATTTTACAATATTTGTTGGAATTACATTGCTTTGTAACCTCCTCATAGCAGTTTTTGTTTGAGTATATTGATGAAAGCCAAAGTCTCCTATCTAAAACTTGGGCCGATGTTTCCCGTGTATGTCAGGCTTTCCCAGTAGCTTAACTGTGACCCTATACAGATGACTTTTAGATAGTTCTATACTGCTGTATTGTGTTAGCACTTTTCTGTGTTCATTAACAACACAACTTTAAATGACATTTGTTGAATGAATGGTTTTCATTTGATTGATTTTCCTATTTTTTATTTCATGCTATGAGGTAGCAAAATAATTGAACTGTTGTTTTTATTGTTGTTTTCTAAACAAGCATTTCAGAACTTATACCTCCAAATGAGAGTTGTTCCCTTCAAACTAATCACCTTGGGAAGCTGTCTACTTACTCCAGCAATGTTGCCATTGCTCAGAACATTTTTGGGAAATTCTTCTTTTAAATTGTTTTTAGAGGCTGCAGTATTATTTTAAATATCCTCAGTGATGAAAACTCTTCATCCTTTGGGAGATTTAGTTTTTGGAAATAACTGAAATTCATTCAGAGCCAAGTCTGGTGAAGCAGGTAGGAGATCAACTTGGGTGATTAAATTTTTTGGTTCTCGCCACCATATCCCCAACCCTGGCCCAAACCATTCAGTTTTAAAAGAAGATAAACAATCTCAGAGTGTTATTTTTTTGGTTTTGTTTTGCCACTATGCTTGCTCAGTGCTATCCAACAAAATGTTTGTATTTTGCTTCACATTATTTCACCCTCTGATTCAGCAGTTCTGACGTTGAACAAAGGCAATATGTAGTTTCCCCTTACCTAGATGTATATGAGACAGTCTTCAGATGTGCATTATATCTATAGCTGTTAAAATGTGACCATTTTTTAGTTATATTCTTATTAGTGTTTGTGGTACACAAAGTTAACAGGTTCTGCTCTCAGATTTGGAGAGTACAGTTTACATTAGACTCTGACAGTCGTGTTAAAAAGGCTTTTTCCCCCTAAAGTGTTTTGAGGAATAATATACTTTGGATTGTTAATTCTCTTTATTTGATGTTAAAATAACAAATTTTTCTTAGGAATTTGGGTATCTTTAAGTTAATAAAAGGTACTAACATGCAGTTTATAGGATAAGGATACCCAGAAACTACTTTTAAACATATTACACATTCAATTCTGTTTTCTAGTAGCCAGAGAAGTCCTTCACCTGGTCCCAATCATACTTCTAATAGTAGTAATGCATCAAATGCAACAGTCGTACCACAGAATTCTTCTGCCCGATCCACGTGTTCATTAACGCCTGCACTAGCAGCACACTTCAGTGAAAATCTCATAAAACACGTTCAAGGATGGCCTGCAGATCATGCAGAGAAGCAGGTATGTTAACGTACAGCCTAGATTTTACCTTTGGGTGATTAGCAAAACAGAACTTAATCAACTTCTAGAAAATCTAATGTAGACCACTGAATTCAAGCAATACTTAAAATAACAAATCTCTAACTTTGTAGTCATTTAAAAAATATTTGACATATAAGGTAGCTTTTTTGGTTTTACAAAATATTTTAACATAATTATAGCCCCTGTTGTCAGGTACTCAGCAGTTAGCTCAGTGCTTATTGCCTTATATTTATTTTCTCTACTTCTTAAAACAGCTAAGCAGTGTAGATAGAGTTTTCTCATTTTGCCATTGAAGTCCTTAAGACCAAATAGTCCATAAAACCTTGATCCCAAGGTCACCCCATTAACACAGTGATGTGGCTCAAAGCCAGTGTACTTTTTCCACTCAGCTGCTCTGATAGTTTCAGAATCCATTAGCACCGTTAATCTACTGGCCAAGTGCAGTGGCTCATACCTGTAATCCCAACACTTTGGGAGGCCGAGGCAAGTGGATCGCTTGTGGCCAGCCCCAGGAGTTGGAGACCAGCTTGGCCAACATTGGTGAAACTCCATCTCTAACCATAAGTACAAAAATTAGCCAGGCGTGGTGGCATGTACCTGTAATTCCAGCTACTCGGGAGCCTGAGGCACCAGGATTACTACTTGACCCCAGGAGACAGAAGTTGCAGTGAGCCGAGATTGTGCCACTGCACTCCAGCCTGGGTGACAGAGTAACACTCTGTCCCCCCCCGCCAAAAAAAAATGTTTTATTTTGCCTTGGGGTGAGACACCTTAGGACATTCCAGTTACTGTTGATTTGCCTCTTTTTATCAGATAACTGACCATCTGGGGTGTTCGAAAGTTTACAGAGAATATGTCGTGTGTCTTACCATAGAGAGGAGTATAGTGAGGCTCTTGAATCAATACCTAATTCCTGAACTTGCAGAAATGACAGTCTCTTTGGCTGACCCAGCATCTTTTATTAACCACAAATTATGCGTCATTCTTTCTTAGTGCTGTATTAGCTTCAGATTGGAAATCCTATTTTCTCCAACTTGGAAGAGAAATACTAAAATAAGCACCTTCCACCCTTATAGACAGTTTCTTAAAAGAAATTAATTTTCCCCATTAGATTCACCAGCATTTTTGTGTATTTAAGGGAGAAGGATTATTCTCTAATCTTAAATATAAAATTTTATTCAGAAATGTAATGTTTTATTTTGTGTATGTTAATGTTTATATTTTATGTTTTGTTCATTAATTACAGGCATCAAGATTACGCGAAGAAGCGCATAACATGGGAACTATTCACATGTCAGAAATTTGTACTGAATTAAAAAATTTAAGATCTTTAGTCCGAGTATGTGAAATTCAAGCAACTTTGCGAGAGCAAAGGTAAGTCTTTCACTGAAATACATTTTTATGTTGCTCAGGATTATGATTCTTAAATCGAACTAAAGAATGTAAATGACATTTTATTTATGAAATGTAAAGTTCTCTTTGATACATTGATCACATTCTGTCATTGCATTTTCATAAGTTATTAATATTCCTCGTGATGGATAAAGCCTGTCGATTTTCTCTTAACCCATGATGAATGCTTCATTAGACTTTTCTCATAACTCCATAAGCTGCAATAATATATTAAAAAAATGAAATATTGACCACAACTGATTATAAATGTTCTCTCTTGCTGAGGGTGTTTCCATTGAAATTTCTGATTATTTGTCCTTGCATCACCAATAGATCTCTTGAAAAGTATAGAAAGAATTTGTCTAGCAAGTTTAGCGTATCTGCTGTCTCAGTATTTTTCACCTGAACTCTTGTGTCGCATTTCTTGATCTAGTGTTTCACTCAAGTAGAATATCTACGTCACAATAATAATAGCATAGGTATTTTTTTTTTTTAATGCCTATTACAGAATTGAGGACAGACTTGGCAGTGGCTTTATGTCCTGTCTGTGCAAGTCACAGAGTTACAGGTAGAGTTAATCTTGTCAAGAAACCATAAATATTTAGTAAATACCAAATGGAGTTTATAGTACAACTTGAAAAAGTAAGTTTATTTACAGTTACTAAAATATCTAGAGGTACTCTTTGAGTAACAACTTGGGTTCTTGTACTCTCAGATTGCTCTGAAAGTAATTCTAACATAAACTTCATTTTGGCTTGTTACATCATTCTACTTTTAGGAATTCATTATTGCATCTTAGGAAACAGTATATACAGTCAAATATCAAGCCAGCCTGATTATGCCTAATTCATGTCTACAGGCAATAAATATTATAGTTCCCAGAAGAGAGGAGTAAAAACAGGAAATATTTTTACATTCATGGGAATCTGGGTAACTGTGGGGTTTGTGTGTTTCAATTTTTGGTTTTTGGCTTCATTTTTATGTACCTACATGTACATTGAGAATTGCTCTTCTAAATGATTAATCTCTTACACCTGGTTAATTCTACTCTTTACTATATAGTGGGCCAGAAAACATGCAGTATAGGTTTATTTCATGTATAATAGCTACTGCTTTCTTTGTGATGATACGGTTTATAAAGTAATAAATTTTAAGTCTGTATAGCCAAAGGAATTATTAAGAAATTGTTAGAAAAGGCTGGGCGCAGTGGCTCACGCCTGTAACCCCAGCACTTTGGGGAGCTAAGGCGGGTGAATCACCTGAGGTCAGGAGTTCAAGACCAGCCTGGCCAACATGTTGAAATCCTGTCTCTACTAAAAATACAAAAACTAGCTGGGCGTGGTGGTGTGTGCCTGTAATCCCAGCTACTCGGGAGGCTGAGGCAGGGAGAATTGCTTGAACCCGGGAGGCGGAGGTTGCAGTGAGCCAAGATCGTGCCACTGCACTCCAGCCTGGGCGACAGAGCAAGACTCTGTCTCAAAATAAATAAATAAATAAATAAATAAATAATTAGAAAACTAAAATATCCGTTCACCATCCTGATACTTTAGTAGATATTATGTATTAAATATTTACTTTGTCTTAACTATAATTTATAGTTAAATTATAAAAAAATTTTTGCCTTAATTAGAAATCACTTATGTTATGTTATGTTATGTTATGTTATGTTATGTTATTTTTGAGACGGAGTTTCACTCTTGTTGCCCAGGCTGGAGTGCAATGGCACAATCTCGGCTCACCGCAACCTCTGCCTCCCAGGTTCAAGCAATTCTCCTGCCTCAGCCTCCATAGTAGCTGGGATTATAGGCATATGCCACCACGCCCGGCTAATTTTGTATTTTTAGTAGAGACGGGGTTTCTCCATGTTGGTCAGGCTGGTCTCGAACTCCCGACCTCAGGTGATCCACCCACCTCGGCCTCCCAAAGTGCTGGGATTACAGGCGTGAGCCACCGCGCCCGGCAGAAATCACTTATTTTAATTTAAAAAATTGTAATTATAAAAGTTTGGGTTTTCAGTAATATTTGTATATATACACAGATTCTAATGTCTGCTTTTATTTTTCAGGATACTATTTTTGAGACAACAAATTAAGGAACTTGAAAAGCTAAAAAATCAGAATTCCTTCATGGTGTGAAGATGTGAATAATTGCACATGGTTTTGAGAACAGGAACTGTAAATCTGTTGCCCAGTCTTAACATTTTTGAGCTGCATTTAAGTAGACTTTGGACCGTTAAGGTGGGCAAAGGAAATGACAAGGGGATGGGGTCTGTGAGAGTCAATTCAGGGGAAAGATACAAGATTGATTTGTAAAACCCTTGAAATGTAGATTTCTTGTAGATGTATCCTTCACGTTGTAAATATGTTTTGTAGAGTGAAGCCATGGGAAGCCATGTGTAACAGAGCTTAGACATCCAAAACTAATCAGTGCTGAGGTGGCTAAATACCTAGCCTTTTACATGTAAACCTGTCTGCAAAATTAGCTTTTTTAAAAAAAAAAAAATTGGGGGGGTTAATTTATCATTCAGAAATCTTGCATTTTCAAAAATTCAGTGCAAGCGCCAGGCGATCTGTGTCTAAGGATACGATTTTTGAACCATATGGGCAGTGTACAAAATATGAAACAACTGTTTCCACACTTGCACCTGATCAAGAGCAGTGCTTCTCCATTTGTTTTGCAGAGAAATGTTTTTCATTTCCCGTGTGTTCCATTTCCCTCTGAAATTCTGATTTTATCCATTTTTTTAAGGCTCCTCTTTATCTCCTTTCTTAAGGCACTGTTGCTATGGCACTTTTCTATAACCTTTTCATTCCTGTGTACAGTAGCTTAAAATTGCAGTGATTGAGCATAACCTACTTGTTTGTATAAATTATTGAAATCCATTTGCACCCCGTAAGAATGGACTTAAGAGTACTGCTGGACAGGCATGTGTGCTTAAAGTACATTGATTGCTCAAATATAAGGAAATGGCCCAATGAACATGGTTGTGGGAGGGGAAAGAGGAAACAGAGCTAGTCAGATGTGAATTGTATCTGTTGTAATAAACATGTTAAAACAAACAAAAATTGTTATTTTTCTTTTCCTTCGGTCAATGCACATTAGAATTTGAACTACCTGGGGATTCTTTATGCGAACTGTTCTTGTTGAATATTTATACTTTATTGAAATAATTCCTTAAGGGAGGTTTTGTTTAAAACGTATTAACAGGAAATTGTGTATAAGATATTTAATGAAATAAGAAATTCAACAAGAATGATTAAGTCACTTCCCAAGTGGTTGTCATTTGTTAAACCCTGGTTTACCTGTCTTGCTATTACATTTCATTTGGAAGGATGTTTGTGTTGTAGCTAACTGTTCAAGTCTGGTGCTGACTGCTGTTCTTAGCCATCACAAAACGCTAAATTTGTGTAATTGGAGCTTCCTGCTGTTAGCTGAAAATAGCAGGAAAGCGCAGCTTTGTATATTGTTTCCTAAAGTATATTAAAATAAAAAAAGAAACTATTGCTACTATAAAATTACCTGACTTTTTTTTTTTCCTTTGCTAAAATATTAGTCACATGGCCTTAGCTTCACACTGCCAGTAATGTATCAAATCACAAGGGTTTCTGCATGAAAAAAAAAATACTTAATCACCCACAAAAAATCTTTTACCCTCAAAATCTTGCCATCTGATTTAGAAAGGTGTTTTTTCTTTTCTTTTCTTTTCTTTTTTTAATAGGTTTAGAGTTTTCTGGTGATTTTTTTTTTTTTTTTTTTTTTTCTGTAGGGGAAGATAAGTGCTTCCAAAACTGCCAGCACCAAGGGCTTATTTTTTATGTTAGATATCAGTGTCAATGTTACTACATTCTCAGATGCTAACATAAATTTTGAAATTGTTCTTGTGCTTTAAGCATATACTTAAAGTATGGAAGTTAAATGTTGGGGCTTTTCAGTAACTCAAAAAGTTAACTGCAAGCGATAGTGTTGGTGTTTTCTAAAATACAAAAATGTTCCAGTGTAATTAAAAGGAATTAAAATCTTATACTGGAAGCTGATATTTTCCTATAATTTAAGAGTACTTTGTAAGACAAATGTCATTAATTTATTGTCATGTTCATACCTCTGTGAGATTAACATATGCTGAATTGAATTAGTGCATGTAAATGAAACCCCAAAGAGCTGTGTTAAGCTAGAAACCTTATTGTATCTTTTCTGGAAAGAAGTGAGCAGCTTGTTGTAATAGGCAAATGTTTCCTGATCAAATGGCAATGTGATTTAGGTAAATTTGAATTTGATTTGCTAATAGTCTACTGGTCTGTGTAGCTATGTTTTTTTTTTTTTTTTTTAAGTTTACATCCCTAAATGTATTAGTCACATAGATTTAGGAGAAAACGCCTAATTTGACATTTCTTAGTAGTGAATTATTATTATTATTGTTGTTTGAGACAGAGTTTCGCTCTTGTTGCCCAGGCTGATCTCGGCTCACTGCAACCTCCGCCTCCTGGGTTCAAGCGATTCTCCTGTCTCAGCATTCCGAGTAGCTGGGATTACAGGCATGTACCACCACACCTGGCTAATACTGTATTTTTAGTAGAGGTGGGGTTTCTCCATGTTGGTCAGGCTGGTCTCGAACTCCCAACCTCAGGCGATCTGCCTGCCTTGGCCTCCCAAAGTGCTGGGATTACAGGCGTGAGCCACTGCGCCTGGCCAGTAGTGAATTTTTAAACACAGAAAACAAAATTTTGTGGAAATATTTTAAATGTTGCACCTTAATACAGACATGGTATCCAGCTCCTAACCTTAGGGAATAGGAATAACTATTAAAACAAGCATAATGTTCTGGACTGGAATTTCCTTATCTAGTTGGCCATGGATTTCAACATGTACCTTGGTTCAGATAATTAGAAATACTGAATAGCTCTAGGGAACTTCTTGAGTGGTTTTTTTTTCCTCCCGTTTTGAAAGATTAGTAGTCTCTAGTCAAACTTCTAAAATGTCGTGGTATTGTAACAACATGTTTGATGAAAGAAGATTAGGGACTCCCCTGAAGATCCAGCTTTCCTACGCTTACTTCTCTAACTTGTCTAACCTGATTTTAAAGCGACTGTAATTCCAGACTGAAAACATGTTTCAGCCCTGTTTCAAGACATTATGCTTCTTTTAACAGCCCAAATGAGTAGTTTTATTTTTCTTCTAAATCTTACGTTTCACACTTCTAAACTCTTGGGAAGGAGGTTCTTGAAACTTTGCCAGGAATTGTTACCCATTTCCAAAACAGTTTATTATGTTCAAAAACCACCGTGTCTTTGAGGAACTGTTTTAAAGGGGAGAAGGCAATGCGGGGGAGAAGGCAATGCGGGAAATAATTCACTCTGCGCACCGGAACTGTTGTAGTTCAGGACTTCCAGCTACTGTATTTAGATGTTGGGTTTGAATATACAGATTTCTTTTCAATACCTGTAAATACAGCTATATTCTTGTATTTGTACGGGAGTGTACAAAATGACACTGAAAAGTAATAAATATGTTTTGACTATATTGTGCAGTTATTTCAGAACTGTTTTGAAAGTCTTAGAATGCATAATTTGTATTTGAGTAAGGAAATTTAAAATACAGATTACTGCTAAAATTTTAATCAGTCGGTGTGTTTCAATAGTCTCTGAAACATGTTAGTGAAAATTGTGGCATAAAGTTGGGACTCTTTAGGTCCTGCTCTAATTTGCGGTACCCTCCTTTTCCTGATCATGACCTTTGATAGTGCCCTGATGTGCAGCCTGCCTGGATGATCTCATCTAGGCTCTTGGCTCTAAAAATCCCATTCGTGTGCTACTTTATACTTTACATCCAGATTATCTCCAGCCCTGATCTCTTTGAGTTCCCAAAAACAGTCCACTTAGATGCTTTCCTTAACACGGCATGTGCGTCAAAAAGAACTCATGGTTTGTGCTTAGATTATTGTCGACTTTCAGTTTTTTAGTGATTGACACTGTCATTGTTAAAGTTGCCCAAAACCCAAATCAAGTCATCCTTTATTTTTTTTTACACTCCATATTTAATCCATCAAGACCCACAAAGCTGTCTTTGAAAATGTTTCCTTAATGTTTACCTCTGTACTCCAATCCATGATCATTGAAGCAACTCCCTGCCACAACCTCCTAACCTTTCTGCTTCTACTCAGATCTTCCAAGGTTCTCTCCACCCCACCTTCACACATACACAATCTATTCTCCAGCCAACAGAGTGAAATGTAGACACCAGGCCGTTCTGTACGTAATCCTGCAATGATTCATACTCAGAACAATACCCAGAGCTCATACCATGGCTTGCACGTTCAAGCCCCTGATTATTGCCACGTTTTCATCACTGCAGTCTCTTGCGGGTTTGCATTTCTTCTGCCTAGAAAGCTCGTGATAGAAATCGGTACAGCTTGCTGCCTCTTATCAGTCTCCTTAAAGAGGCCTTTCCTGGGCCAGGTACAGTGGCTTACCCTTGTAATCCTAGCACTTGGGAGGACAAGGTGGAAGGATTGCTTGAGCTCAAGTTCGAGACCAGCCTTAGTGAGACTTTTTTTTGGGTTTTCTTTGCCTTTCTTGATGGCTCAGACCATCTAAAAGCACCCTCCATCACTCTTTCTTCACTGACGTTTTCTTCAAAACAACACCAGATGTGTTGAGTGAACTGTGAATGTTTATAAAGGGCTTTGGACAGAATCCGAACCTGTGAAGATGTAAAAGGGTTAATGAATTTTTTTTCTTCGTTTTGATGTTGGTCCCCTCACCTTGAGAGAGAAAAGGAACAGCAAGTAGCCTTTTTTTTAAAAAAAATGATTACAATTGGTCACCAAAACCTAACTGCAAACCTGTCCTAAATTGTTAGCATTAATGAAATGTAGTCTCTAAGCAAGGGTAACCAACTGAACCAGTAATCATAGCCTCTTAGGAACACATTTTAGGAGTAAAGCCAATGAGAAATGAGATGATGCTTCTGATGTGCCAATCTTGGGGAGATGGACTGGTAGGAAGTGACCCTGCTTCTAAGGCCAGGATTGGGTGAGGCATGGGGGTTGGGGATTGTCCTGGTTTCACTAGGTAGGACTGAAACTGGTTCAGCAGATGCCTTGACATCCAACTAGCCCCTTTTGGCTTTTAGAACAGGAACCAGGCACTTACCACATTCTAAGCTGTGTCACTAATAGAACATCTGTACTACCCATATCCATCTTAAAAGGCTAGGATGTAAGAATTGCCTGCCTTTGCAATGGATGGGAAGATTAAGATTGAACAGGTACTTCATGCTACTGTTTTCCCCATAAATAAGCTTCCTTTTTTAAGGTGCCTTCTGTTAATTGCCCAATTTGGTCAGCGTATGTAAGTGTGCTAGTATGAAATGTTTCTTACACTTTTAAGTAGTTCAAAGGCTTTATCTTGGGACAACAGAATGTATGGACAGTGATTTTTGTCATTTTTGTGTCTTATGTATCCCCATCACCTAGAAGAATCAACACATGTTGGAGAATCAACAGATATTTGTCAATAAGTCTTTTAAAGTTCATGTTTTGCTCCACATTTTGATGCCTTAACATTTTATTACCTTTATAAACTGTTAAAAGTGATAAACTGAAAATACTACCATGGTTGGTGAGGGCTCACTTTTAAAATGTCAGAGTAGTTTCAGGCTCCACTTGTCTGTATCTGTTTCACAAGCACAAGAGTTCCAAAGATACTATCTAAAATACAGTGGTATGAAAAATGCTCAATACCATTAATCAGGGAAATGAAAATCAAAACCACGAGGTATCAACTCCACTTTGACTATTACCAGATGAAAAATATGCTGGCAAGGATTGGAGAAAAGGGAACTCAATCACTGTTGGTGGGAATGTGATGCTAGTACAGCCATTATGGAGAGCAGTATGGAGTTTCCTTAAGAAACTACAAATAGGGCCAGGCACAGTGGTGCATGCCTGTAATCCCAGCTACTCCGGAGGCTAAGGCAAGAGAATCACTTGAAGCCGGGAGGCGAAGATTGCAGGGGGCTAAGATCACGCCACTGCACTCCAGCCTGGGCGAAACAGCAAGTCACTGTCTTAAACAAATAAAAAACAGTACAAATAGAATGACCTATGATCCAGCAATTCCATTAGCAGCATTTCCTATATCTAAAGAAAAACATATGTCAAAGAGATATCTGCAACCCCATGTTTATTGCAGCAAGCACTATTCACAATAGCCAAGATAGGGAATCGAGTGTCTATCAGTGGATGGATAAAAGTGTGGTACGTATACACAATGGAATACTATTTGGCCGTTAAGAAAATGAAAGCCTGTCATTCCCTGGAGGACATTATGTTAAGTTAAATAAGCCAGGAACAGATACTTCTCATATGCAGAACCTAAACAAGTTGATATCATAGAAATAGAAAGTGGTTACTAGAGGCTGGGAAGGGGAGAGGGAATAGGGAGAAATTGATTAATTGGTTAAAGGATATAAAATTACAGCTAGATGGGAGAAATAAAAGTATTCTATAGCACTGTAGACTAAATATATATATATATATATATATATATATATATATATATATATATATATATATATATATATATATTTGAGATGGGAGTCTCATTCTGTTGCCCAGGCTGGAGTACAGCCTGGGCTCACTGCAACCTCTGCTTCCGAGGTTCAAGCTCACTGCAACCATCTCAGGTCATTGCACCTGCACCTCCCAGGTTCAAGCAATTCTCCTGCCTCAGCCTCCTGAGTAGCCAGGATTACAGGTACCCACCATTATGCCCAGCTAAATTTTTGTGATCTGTAGAGATGGAGTTTCACCGTGTTGGTCAGGCTGGTCTTGAACTCCTGACCTCAGGTGATCCACCCGCCTTGGCCTACCAAAGTGCTGGGATTACAGGTGTGAGCCACCGCGCCCAGCCGAGGGTCCTCTTAAATGTGCAAAAAACTATTTCCAGTTTGAACACAGTGTGAATTGCCTTCAAGAAATCTCACAGGTATGAGGTCATATGGTGGAGCCCTGCAGGCAGCCCTGGGACAAAAAGATGCAGATCTGGGGAAAGAGAGGCTTCATTACAAAATCCTTTTCACTGCTTTCCTCAGTGGGGTTTCCATTATGTGAATGAATTGCAAAATTTTTTCAACATTTACTTTGGTTAAATGCATGTCTCCTAGAAGAATTTGTCAGATGACTGGAGCGATTAACTTCAGAAATGGTGGCACTCTCTGGTTCCCACAATCCTGGTGAGATCTTTTCATTCTACTTCTTCCACACACACCCATTCCCCTCTGCCCTAACCCCTCAAGACAAGATATCAACTAGCACTTTGGGAACTTTAATCGAGTCTCTTCACCTATTGTTATTTTCCATGTGGGCTTTGCTAGGAGCTAGCATTTCCTCCTTTAGTGTAAAAACACAAAAGTGTTAGAAAAGCTGCTGGTAGAGAATGAAGGTGAGAACCTAGGAAGAGAAATGTGTCTGTGTCCAGCACTAGAGGAAGGAACTGAGCTGTTCCCATGTAGTTGAACCAGGAAAGAGGAAAACTGTGCCTGGGGACAAGGTCAGCGCAAACTGCCAAGCAAATGCCAAGCCTTTGCATTGATGCCTTGGCAGTCATTCGTCGTGGGGACCCCCTTGTCTGCATCCTCTCTGCTTCCAAAGAATCACTGATGGTGGTCATAATAGGAGGTTCTTGCTGCAAATCACTCTGGTGCATTGCATTTGATGCCGTGTAAAGTTTACCATGTTTTGTTTGGTTGGGGCCACTGAGCTTCTCAGGCAGGGGAAGACTGCATATCTCCAAGAAGGTTTAATGCTACCATTGGGGTTCTTGGCTGGAATCCATCCCACATCATTCAGCTTGCTTGTTAGCACCAGGCAGCGCCTAGGAGTCCCACTCATATGGAAGGGCACTCATGTCAGCTTTCCTAAGTGTGGATGTTTGACATTCCAGCTGTCTTTCCTCTGTCCTCACTCAACAGTGATGCTGTGACTTCTTATTTTGAAAAATATCAAATGTATAAAAAGTTGAAAGAACTTATACAGTGAGCACCTACTCGTATATTCCTCATTGAGATTCAGTGATTAACGTGGTCCTATTTCTCTACCTCTTTCTCTGTCTCTGTATGCTCTCTTGTTTGAACCATTTGAAAGCCAATTGCAGACATGGTGGGACGTATCCCTGCACACTTCAGTGTGACTCTCCTAAGAATAAGGCTGTTATCCTACATAACTATAATAGGCTGGGCATAGTAGCTCACACCTGTAATCACAGCATTTTGGGAGGCCAAAGCAGGCAGATCACTTGAGGTCAGGGTTCGAGACCAGACTGGGCAACATGGCAAAACCCTGTCTCTACTGAAAATACAAAAATTAGCCAGGCATGGCGGTGCATGCCTGTAGTCCCCGCCACTCGCGA
Organism: Macaca nemestrina; assembly: GCF_043159975.1. Classification (NCBI taxonomy): domain Eukaryota; kingdom Metazoa; phylum Chordata; class Mammalia; order Primates; family Cercopithecidae; genus Macaca; species Macaca nemestrina. Next base: position 115,404,485 of record NC_092133.1, on the reverse strand, counting down.
GACTGAGGCACAAGAATCGCTTGAACCTGGGAGGTGGAGGTTGCAGTGAGCCGAGATCGCCCCATTGCATTCCAGCCTGAGTGACAGAGCAAGACAGTCTCAAAAAAAAAAAAAAATACTGTCATCACAAAAGCAAACACAATTTGATGGAATTTGGGGATAGGAATAATTAGAGAAATATCCCTATGGAGGTCAAAGCAGAGTAGGTTTCACATTCTATTGTGCAAGCAGGCTTTTCCACTTACTCCTTACAAGCATACTTAAATGTTTTACAATAAGCATGTTCTTTTGGAGTCAGAACGAAAAAAAATACAAAACCCTTTAAAGCAGCAGTCATGACCGTTGGGTCGCAGCCATGTCTGTGGTGGTCACTGGGCTTGTCATGGGCCTTCAACACCAGGTGGCGGTGTTGGGCTACATTCAGCAAGCCAGTACTAACCCATGAGAAGCCTCCCTGGGAAACTAGGGATGGGGCAAGAGAAGGGTGGTTGCACTTTCAAAAGTAAATGTCAGAACTTCAAGTAAACCCCTAAAGACATAGGAAGTGGGAAATGACAGAGAACTTATCTTAATGAACATACCTCTTTTGGGGGAAGATATTCTGTACGTTGTCTCAGGAGGTGATCTACTGAATTCAAACCCTCATTCTGTCCCCTCCTAGTTGCCACAGACAAGCAACTTGACCTAGAGAACGCTGCGTTTTGTTTTATCCTGTGTAGGATGACTGGCAGGGATATGGGTGACGAAAGCCCTGAGCACAGGGCCTGACACCGTGCAAGTGCATACAACGTGCTGGCTGCTTAACTACAATGACTCACTTCTCTCCACAACTGAGCCACTGCTGGCTTTGTCCTCTCGAAAACCTCTTCTGCCTCTGCTCTAGTTACCTTGCTTGCAGAGCTACCTGGGTAGGGGTGGACAGTGGCTTCTTCTGCAGAGTCAGGGAGGTGGACAGCACCCACGTGTTGAGAGCAGGACTGCGCCACAGGCTGCAAGCACAGGAGAGCTCCCCATTGGCCTCCAGAGTCCATCCTGTAGCGTAAGTGTACTTATACCTGATGGACAAAGAATCTTGATTTTGGGTTCAGAATATATGGGCACAAAGCCACCCTAGAATGGAAACATTCAGGCCCTCAGCCGGCTTTGCCAAGCTCCCTCCGGAGCATGCACAGTAGCTGCTTTGCTTCATAGGACAGCATCAGCCTTCTCCTGAGAAGTAGGTTGGAGAGGACTCGGGGTCACTGGGTGGCTCATCTCAGCTGGCAAGCTGACCCAGAGCCCTCCCTGACAGCTCTTGCCACTGCCCACCTCCACCCTACGTTGCACTGATTTCTTCTACCTGCTGCTGGTGTGTGCCCTCCCTTGTCACAGCTCCTCTCGCCCCTTTCTCCTGGGAATGCCCGCCTCTTCCTCTAGGTATCTGTACCCAGCATTGTTCAAGAGCTGCGCAAGTGCCCCTTCTTAGTGCAGATCCACTCTGCTGTCTCCAGCCGTTTCCTCTGCCTGGAATGATCCCCCAAGAGTCTCACATGATCGGTTCCTTCACACCTCCACCTCCTACGCCTCGGCTGCAGTGCCCCTCCCCGGGGGACCTTCCCTTCCTAGTATCACTATCCTGTCACTCTGGGTATTTTCTTCTCTTTTCTTTTTTTTTTTTTTTTGATGGAGTTTTGCTCTGTCATCCAGGCTGGAGTGAAGTGGCACAATCTCGGCTCACTACAACCTCCAACTCCCAGGTTCAAGCAATTCTGCCTCAACCTCCCAAGTAGCCGGGACTACAGGCTCCCGCCACCATGCCCAGCTAATTTTTGTATTTTTAGTAGAGACGGGATTTCACCATGCTGTCCAGGCTGGTCTCCAACTCCCGACCTCAGGTTTGGCCTTGGCCTCCCAAAGTGCTGGGATTACAGACATGAGCCACCGTACCTGGCCCACTCTGTGTATTTTCTTCATGGCATGTGGCCCTCTCTAAGCTTACACTAATTTATCTGTGAGCATTAGGAAAGGTCATTTTATTTTTAATGTATTTATGATTTCTTTCCTGCTACTCGAGTAATAAATAAACTCCCTAAGGGCAGGGACTTGGTCTTGTTCATTGACTGCTCGGTCCCCAGCACCTAGAGTAGGGCCTGGCACATGAGACATGCGCCATAGGCCAGACATGGTGGCTCACACCTGTCATCCCAGCACTTTGGGAGGCCGAGGTGGGAGGATTACTTGAGGCCAGGAGTTCAACACCCTGTCTCTACCAAAATCAAAAATTATCTGGGCACAGTGGTACCCACCTGTAATCCCAGTTCCTTGGGAGGCTGAGGCAGGGGGATTGCTTGAGCCCTGGAGTCCAAGGCTGCAGTGAGTCATGACTGTGCCACTGCAGTCCAGCCTTGGTGACAGAGCAAGAGCCGATCTCTAAAACAAAAGTGCTTGGTAAAAATTACTGAATGAATAAAGACCCCGGCCCCCAAACTGGAAGCAGTCATACACTCTGGCAAACTCGCTGTCGCTCTTTGTCTGAACCTCTCTCATCCTGTGGAAGCTGATAGCTGTGAGCCTCTTCTGTCCAGACAAGCTGGAAGTGAGATGCGAAACGGCAGCCCCAGCACACTCAGCTTTGTGTCCTTGAGAATGCTTGCCTTGTGTATCATTCCTTGGCTGGTTTTGGCTGTCTTTTGGCCTCAGGTTTATCATTTGGTGTTTATAAGAGTTTTCTGAGCTGGGGAGGATCCTCAATGCTACCATTCTGGTGACCCTATGCACATGCCACTTATATCTGCGTTTATCCATGAGCAGTGGCAGCAGTCTAGACCGTGCCTAGGACATAGGAAAGGAATAAAGGAGCAAACTGTTTAGCAACATGGAAGCTGCAGGAAGCGTCTGCCTACCCTATTCTAACCACTCTGAAAAACCCAAAGCCTTGTGACTGGAAGGATCTACTTCCCATTCACTCTCACGGTGTAAGCTGACTTGGCTTCTGTACCTCCATGCCATGGACTGGCTTAGAGGAGAAGGACATAGGGCTGCTGCGGGTGGAACAGGGTTAGCAGTGCAGGTGAGCAACAGCCCAAAGTGGACAGCAACTCTTTTTGTTTGTTTGTTTTGAGACAGGGTCTTGCTCTGTTGTCCAGGCTGGAGTGCAGTGAGATAGTCATAGCTCATTGTAGCCTTGAACTCTTGGGCTCCAGTGGTTCTCCCACCTCAGTCTCCCGAGTAGCTGGGACTACAGTTATGCGCCATCATGCCCAGCTAATTTCTTAATTTTTTATAGAGACGGGGTCTCACTCTATTGCCCAGGCTGGTGTGGAACTCCTGGCCTCCCTCAAGCAGTGCTCCCACCTTGGACTCCTAAGTACATGGGATTAGAGGTGTAAGCCACCATGCCCAGCTAACAGTGATCGATCTGTACAGGAAGATGGCAGACAGAGGCTGACAGCAAGTGAGAGGGCAAAAGCCTGTACAGACTAGGAAAGGGGTTAGGTCATGGGTGAGGAGGCCAAGGCTTAGTTCAACAACTATGGACAAAATGGGCACCTAGTAGAGGGGCACAAAGGTTCACATGGAACTCAGCTCACATGGAACTCACAACATGGATTTGTGCAAAACTCTATTCTCAACAGAGCCTGGGTTGGAAGGCAGAGAAACTAAGAAAGATGAGTGCCCTGAGAGGCTTGGGGACAAGCTGGAACTCAGCTGGCACAGGAGGACCTGGGCTTGCTCTACACGTCGAGTTTATAGTACAGGGCAAGGTGGAATTAATCTCCAAAGTGAGCACCAAGTTGTCAGCCAAGACAATCAGTGAAAAGAAATGCAGTGGCCAGGAGTTCAAGACCAGCCTAGGCAGCATAGCGAGACCCCATCTCTACAAAAAAACTTAAAAAATTAGCGGGGCAAGGTGGTGCACCTATAGTCCCAGCTACTCTGGAGGCTGAGGTGGGAGGATTTCTTGAGCCCAGGAATGAGGTTGAGGTTACAGTGACAGTGAGCCATAATTGTGCCACTGCATTCCAGCCTGGGTGACCAAGCAAGACCCTGCCTCTCTCTCTCTCTAAAAAAAAAAGAAAGAAAAAAAAAAAAAGACATTCAGGTGAACCTGAGTTCAAATGTCAACCCTGCTCATTTCTAGTTATGAGACTGCACAAATCGGCTCTCAGAGTGCATATGATTTCCTCTTGCCTCACCAGGGGATTGGGTGACCTTCTCTGGCTTTTTTTTTTTTTTTTTTTTTTTTTGAGACAGGGTTTTGCTTTGTCACCCAGGCTGGAGTGCAGTGGCATGATCTGTGCTCACTGCAACCTCCCAGGCTAAAGTGACCCTCCTATCTCAGCCTCCTGAGTAGCTGCGATGACAGCTACTGTCATTTTTGTATTTTTGGTAAAGACAGGTTTCATCGTGTTGCCCAGGCTGGTATTGAACTCCTGAGCTCAAGCGATCCATCCACCTCAACCCCTCAAAGTTCTGTGATTACAGGCATGAGCCACAGTGCCCAGCTGTGTAATCTTCTCTGAATGGTGGCTGTAAAAACTAAATGAGATCATGTAGGTAATGCCCCAGCCCAGTCTGGCCCATAGAAAGTGCTCAAGAAATCATATTTATTATAGCTATGATACTTGGATGAAAAGCAGGCATTAGTAAGATAGTAAAGTTTATATTTCTAAGGAGTTAGCAAAAATTAAAACAGAAAAACACGCGTAAAGAGACTGATGATGTTCATATGGGCCTGCTTAACTCTGAGCTTTACTATTTTACTCAGATCACGTAGAGGAATAAAAGGAAGCAGAATTCAGCTGGGAGAAGCCAAGTCTACTGAATGACACATCATTCTTCTCTTTGCCAGACAGATGCCAGTTAGTGGGTTGAGCACTCACCAGTGAGTAAATGCTCTTTTATCTCCGCAGAACTGCAAGCAATATTAATGACTGCTTTGTAACCAACGTCCGGGAGCTTTTTTTTTTTTGAACCTTAAGAGGAGGAAACTTGAAAAATCCTTCTGAGAGAAAAGGTAATATAAATTGATTCCACACTTAACACCTGAGAGTGTTTAATTTGAACCAGGAATGTGTGCATGTGTGTATTTGTGTGTGTATACGTGTGTGTGTGTGTGTTTGGCTCCCTACTGCATCTTCATTTGTTGCTTTCTACAATTAGAAATCATGAAGAGGGGCTGGGAGCAGTGGTTCATGCCTGTAATCCCAGCATTTTGGGAGGCCGAGGCGGGCAGATCACCTGAGGTCCGGAGTTCGAGACCAGCCTGACCAACATGGAGAAACCCCATCTCTACTAAAATGACAAAATTAACCGGGTGTGGTGGTGGGTGCCTGTAATCCCAGGTACTCGGGAGTCTGAGGCAGGAGAATCGCTTGAACCCAGGAGGCAGAGGTTGCAGTGAGCCGAGATGGCGCCCTTGCACTCCAGCCTGGGCAACAAAAGCGAAATCCGAAACTTCGTCTCAAAAAAAATAAAAAATAAAAATAAAGAGAAGTCATGAAGAGAATTAACATCATTAACTAGTCACTTGTTTTTGCATCAATGACTGTGTGTTAGGCCGTTCTTACATTGCTGTAAAGAAAAACCTGATACTGGGTAACTTATCAAGAAAAGAGGTTTCACTGGCTCACGGTTCTGCAGGCTGTATAGGAAGCGTGATGCCGACATCTTCTCGACTTCTGGGAAGGCCTCACGAATCTTACAACCATGGCGGAAGGTGAAGGGGGGGCAGGCACGTCACACGGAAAAGCAGGAGCAAATGAGATTGACAGTGGGGGCAGGGGGGGCCCACACACTTTTAAATGACCAGATCTCACGTGAACTCAGACTTGTCACCAAGGGGATAGCCCAAGCCATTCATGAGGAATCCACCTCCATGATCGAAACACCTCCCACCACGCCCCACCTCCAACGTTGGGAATTACATTTCAGCATGAGATTTGGGCCACGACAAATATCAAAACTATATCATACTGTTTCACGCACTACATTTCTCTTACCTGTCAGCTTTCCATTCCAGGTCAGTTAATTTATGTAGCCAGGGCTACGAGACAGGACTCACATAGGAGCAGCTACCAAGCAAGCTGGTGGTGCCCAGTCAATGGTAATGAGCCTCGGAAATGCTCAACCACCTTGTAATGGCAATTACAAACATGCTTCTTGGGCTAAAAAGGCAGATAAAAAGGTTCAATCATTTATCAAATACCCACCATATAATAATCTCTATAACCAAAAAAAGCCACAACCCCGTGGTGTTGTCATTCATCTGCCCAAGCAGTCATTGGGTGGTTGGGAGGTTAAGTCTGGATTTTACCGCCTATGTGTTCTCTGATACGGAGCCACATCGGAGAGGCTGCATTCAGGGAGTTCTCCTGTTTTCTTCCATCTCTGGGGTGAGTTTAATTTCAGGCGTGCTATTATCTCTGAAATTCAGATGTACCTATGAATTAGGAGGAAGGAATATTTTCACAAGAGACTCTAGGACTCACAGGCAGGAGCACAAGCATGGTGGCTTCAATGCCCAAGTGACAAGGTGTCATGCCTATTCGTAAAGACAGATGGTCTTTTTGCTCATTCATTCAACAATTTTTTTTTTGGAGACAAAGTCTCATTCTGTTGCCCAGGCTGGAGTTCAATGGCGCCATCTTGGTTCACTACAGTTCAAGATCAAGCGATTCTCTTGCCTCAGCCTCTTGAGTAGCTGGAATCACAGGCACGTGCCATCATGCCTGGCTAATTTTTGTATTTTTAGTAGAGACGGACTTTTACCATGTTGTCCAGGCTGGTCTCGAAGTCCTGACCTCAAGTGATCCGCCCGCTTTGACTTCCCAAAGTGCTGGGATTACAGGTATGAGCCACTGCACTCAGCCCATTCATTCAACAAATATTAATGGAGCAACTGCTTATGTGCCAGAAACTGTCCTAGGTACTTAGGATACATCAGTGAACAACAACAGTAACAAACCTCTGCCATCATGAAACCCACAAGCTTCCACGGCGGGGGATTAGACAATAAATGGTAAATATAATAGATAAGTAAATTATGTGGTCATTTAGGAGGTGGGAAGTGATATGGAGTAGGACAGATAAGAAAATTCAGACATGCATGTTGCCAAAAGAACCAACTGCCGTTTTATTTATTTTTATTTTTATTTTTTATTTATTTATTTATTTTTTTTTTGAGACGGAGTCTCACGCTGTTGCCCAGGCTGGAGTGCAGTGGCGCGATCTCGGCTCACTGCAAGCTCTGCCTCCTGGGTTCACGCCATTCTCCTGCCTCAGCCTCCTGAGTAGCTAGGACTACAGGCGCCCGCCACCGCGCCCGGCTAATTTTTTGTATTTTTAGTAGAGACGGGGTTTCACTGTGGTCTCGATCTCCTGACCTTGTGATCCGCCCGCCTCGGCCTCCCAAAGTGCTGGGATTACAGGCTTGAGCCACCGCGCCCGGCCTTCAACTGCCGTTTTAAATGGAGTGGTCAGAATAGACTTGGTTGAGAGGTGACACTGATGCCAAGAGTTGATTTGACCATTGCTAAGGGAGTGTCACGAAGACGAAACTGCTTGGCACAGTGGCTTATGCCTGTAATTCCAGCACTTTGGGAGGCCGAGGTGGGACGATTACCTGAACCCAGGAGTTCAAGACCAGCCTGGGCAACACAGCAAGGCCCCATCTCTACAAAAAATTTTAAGAAAAAAATATCAGCTAGGCATGCCTGTAGTCCTAGCTACTGAGGATGCTGAAGTGGGAGGATTGCTTGAGCCCAGGAGTTCGAGGATGCAGTGAGCTCAGATTGCACCACTGTTCTCCGGTGTGAGTGACAGAGGGAGATGCTGTCTCTAAAAATAAATTTATAAATACATACATACATACATACATACATAAGAAGAAGAGACTGCTGGCACAAAGGTCCCCAGGTTAGAGCAGGACTACTAGTGTGTGGAGGAATGGAGTGACCAGTGTGGAGACAAGGAGGAGAGAAGGAGAGAAACATAACAGGGCACACATGGTGCAGATGGTAAAGGGCCTGGAGGCCTGGTAAGAACGCTGGCTTTTACCCTAAGCGAGATGTGCCCATTGGAGGGTTTTGATCATGGCAGTGACATGATCTAACTTACATTTCCAAGGGCTATGTCTTGAGAACACATTGAATGGGGGGTGGTGGTGAGGAGAGAGGCAGGGATACCCTTCAGGAGGCTACCGCCATAACCGAGGTACACCTGCTGGTAGCTTGGACCAGGGCAAGGCAGCAACATGGTGACAAGAGGCAGGGTCCTGGGAGATTTTAAAGGCAGCTCAATAGAACTGCCTGATGGATGTATGGTTTCAGAGAAAGAGAGGAGTTGAGGATGACTCCAAGGTTTTTAGAAGAATAAAGTTGGCAGTGAGTGAGATGGGTGGTTGCCCAGTTCTGCACAGGGTACCTCATAGCTTTGGTGCATTGGAGGCTGTGGATGGCACAGGTTGCTCTTGGCACCCTGCAGCACCATGGGCTGTGGGGGGCAGCACAGCATCCATGAAGGGCCCAGTGATCCAATGGAGGGACCCTATTTCCACCTCTAGTCTTGGTATCCCTCAAGTCATTGGGAGGAGCAGTGATGTTAGTCTTTCAGAGAAGCTCCTTTAGAAAATGACTGAGTGTGGCCAGGTGCGGTGGCTCACGCCTGTCATCCCAGCACTTTAGGAGGCTAAGGAGGATGGATCACTTGATGTCAGGAGTTTGAGACCAGCCTGGCCAACATGGTGAAACCCGGTCTTTAGTAAAAATACAAAATCAGCCAGGCATGTTGGCAGGCGCCTGTAATCCTAGCTACACAGGAGGCTGAGGCAGGAGACTTGCCTGAACCTGGGAGGTAGAGGTTGCAGTGAGCCGAGATCATGCCACTGCACTCCAGCCTGGGCAACAGGGCAAGACTCCGTCTCAAAAAAAAAAAAAAAAAGGAAAGAAAAGAAAAAAAGAAAGTGACTGAGTGAGGTTTCAGAGAGCAGGGTCCAGCCTCAGACTGGAGATAACAGCGCCCAGGAAGCTGCAGGAGTGACCTCCAAAGCGGCCCTGTCTGTGCCTGCAGGCCTGCAAGGACTCAGGGCGGCTCCGTGCAAGTGTGCACGGAGCAGTGTTTCTCTATCCAGGCATGCTACTGGGCTATTCCGCTCAGGGGGTTTCTGCAACACCTGCCAAACACGCAAAACCAGGCTTGTGAAATAAGAAAGTAAGAACCCCGAGCAGTGTGAAGAAGAAGAGGCAAGAACGACCCCCAGACCGACCAAAGCCCGCGCGCGCTGCATCCCGCGTCCAGCACCTACGTCCCGCCGCCGACGCCACCATGCCCAAGAGAAAGGCTGAAGAGGATGCTAAAGAAGATAAAGTCAAGGTGAAGGACGAACCACAAAGAAGATCCGCGAGGTTGTCTGCTAAACCTGCTCCTCCAAAGCCAGAGCCCAAGCCTAAAAAGGCCCCTGCAAAGAAGGGAGAGAAGGTACCCAAAGGGAAAAAGGGAAAAGCTGATGCTGGCAAAGAGGGGAATAACCCTGCAGAAAACGGAAATGCCAAAACAGACCAGGCAGAGAAAGCTGAAGGTGCTGGAGATGCCAAGTGACGTGTGTGCCTTTTTGATAACTGTGTACTTCTGGTGACTGTACAGTTTGAAATACTATTTTTTTATCAGGTTGTATAAAAATGCAGAATTTTGTCTTTTTTTTTTTTTTTTTAAAGCTATGTTGTTAGCATACCGAACACTTGGTTGTTGTTTTTGGGGGAAGGGGCATATGTCACTAATAGAATGTCTCCGGAGCTGGATTGATGTGGGGAAAACACCTTTCCCTATTAGTTTTGAGAGACTTCCTCTTGGTTCCCAGGAGGAGGGACTCCCTGGCTTTGACACACATGGCCACCTTGGCACAAAAGCCTTGTACTATGGAAAAACAAATTTGTTTTTATGTCCTCTTCTCCCTTTCCATCTTTCAGCATAGACTTAACTCCCTTAAGCCCAGACATCTGTTGGGAACTGACCCCTAGTCATTGGTTACCAGTGTGTCAGGCAATCTGGACTTCCCAGTGATGCCACTGAGATGGCACCTGTCAAAACAGCAGTGGTTCCATTTCTAGATTGTGGATCTTCAGATAAATTCTGCCATTTTCATTTCACTTCCTGAAAGTCAGGGTCGGCTTGTGAAAAGTTGTTAAACAACATGTTAAATGTGAAATGTCAACCCTCACTCTAAACTTTCCCTGTTCAGAGCATCAGATGAAGACTTCATTGGGTTTTACAGTGGCTTTCTGATTTTGGGTAGTCCGTTGAAGAAGGGAGTTTGAAAGTTGTTGTATGCTGTTAACGATTGTCTGCCCATGTCCTGCCTGAAATACCATGATTGTTTATGGAAAGTATCTTTAATAAAGCTGGATACAGTTTGGCTTGGAAAAAAAAGAAGAAAAAAAAAAAAAAGAAAGAACCCACCTTTGTTTTCTGAGCTCTTTTTCAGCCCTCCCTGTTAGACCCTAAAGTCACCCATAAATCCGGTGAAGCTGACTGCTCTTATTTCTCAGGAATTCCTGAGTAGGGCAGAGCAGGTGGGACTGTGCTTGTGTAGGTGCTGACCGCAGGCCTCCATCTCAGCTTAAAAGCCATGAGCACCTTGGGGAGGGCGACCCTACAGCCTGGTTTTCTTGGCAATGTTCTACTTATGTTTGTTGAACTGGCACCTCAAGTAACCCTAAATATCCCTCTCAAAAGTGTTTCTATGCTGGGTGAGGTGGCTCACGCCTATCATCCCAGCACTTTGGGAGGCTGAGGCGGGCAGATCACCCGAGGTCAGGAGTTCAAGACCAGCCTGAGATGGTGAAACCCTGTCTCTACTAAAAATACAAAAATTAGCCAGAATGGTGGCACATACCTGTAAGCCGAGGTCATGCCACTATACTCCAGCCTGGGTGACAGAGCAAGACTCTGTCTCAAGAAAAAAAAAAGGTCTCTGTCTGAATGATAAATTACATGGCCACTGTGAGGGTACTAGTACTGTATGTTACTGGCTGGGGTCCCAGGGTCCTGGCCAGACACATGCGTCCTTGCCCATCCGGCTGCTAGCCTGAGCTGATCGCCTGGTCCACACTAGCGAGGATTTCATTGATTGGAAGAAGATCTGAATTAAGCTGTGACTTGTCTTTGCTTCCAGAGGAATTAGTTTATTTATGAGATTAAACTAATCTGTACCTTCTGCTCCAAGGACTTAACTTAGAGTCAAACCAGCTGATTGTTATTTAGGTTGAACCGAGCCAACCTGTTCAGAAGGGCTGGGGAGAAGACGCGGGGGAACGCAGGGAACATAGCCTCTGCCAGGAGCATTGTGGACAAAACAGAGCTTTCTGTCTTAGGGGGAAAATGCAAAACCAAAATTGGACTTTTGGTAACTGCTCAGTCATTTCGTGTAGAAGGACCACAACTATTTTATTATGTTTTTGTGAAATGTTTTTTTTCAAAGTGGAAAGTTACCACTACTACAACCACCCCCAATTTAAAGTTAACACATGCTCATTAAAAAAAAAAAAAAAAAAAAAAAAGCCAGCTGCAGTAGTTCACACTTGTAATCCCAACAATTTGAGAGGCCAAGGCAGGAGGATCGTTTGAGCTCAGAAATTTGAGACCAGCCTGGAAAACATCATTAGACCCCATCTCTACAAAAATTAAAAATTGCACATAGTTGTGCATGCCTTTAGTCCCAGCTACTCAGGAGGCTGAGGTGGGAGGATCACTTTAGCCTGGAGTTTGAGGCCAAAGTGAGCTATGATAGTGCCATTGAACTCTAGCCTGGGCAACAGATCAGGATCCCTGTATCAACAAAGAAAAAAAACTGCTTGGAAAATATTGAAATGTAAGGAGGAAAATAAAATATCCTTTATTTATTCTATTCAAGGATAACCACTGTTTATATATGTATGTATATACACACACACACACACACATATCTCTCCAGATATTTTTAATTAGTTAACTTATACAAACAAAATATATCTTTACAAAACTAGAATCATCCCATCCATATTGTTTTGTTAACTTCTCTTTACACTTAACATATAGATGGATATCATTGCATATCAAGGAACATAGAACCACATGATTATTTTTACTGCCCACATATTATTCTAAGAACAGCAATATCATCATTTATTTCCTGATAACCATCTGTTGTTAGACATCAGGTTTTTTTTTTTAAGTTTTTTAATTAAAAAATTTCTTTTGCCTGCTTCAATAAGCTGGTCTGGAGGATTTTCTTAATTTTTTATAGTGCTTTAGATAACATTCTTGTACCTGTAACATTACTTGATTGTTTAATATTTAGGAGAAATTCTGAGATGCAAAATTGCTGGGCCAAAAGGAATATCTATTTTTAAGACTTTTGACAATGCCAAACTGACCTCCAACATTATGGACCAGTTAATCTGGCCAGCAACATTGAAGAGAATGCCCTTTGTCACACCCTTTCTGGCCCAGGCACTGTCATTCTTATTATATATTGGTGATCTGATGAGTGAAGAATGATCATATAAAATATTGATTTTAGGAAACTCTTTCTATAGGGAAGATCCTCTTTTTTTATTGATGTGTGTATTACAAACATTACTTCACAATTTATGACTTGTTTATTTTGTTTTCCAAGATATTTAATGACAAGAAGAAAATTGCTTACAATTCAATAATAAGGGGAAAATAGGTGAAAAATTAGGTGTTCAAGCTAACCCTCATTATTGTATTGTGATTAAAAAAAAAACACCTAACGTGAAATCTGCCTTCTTCACACACTTTTTTTTTTTCTGAGATGGAGTTTTTGCTCTTGTTGCCCATGTTGGAGTACTGTGGTGGGATCTCAGCTCACTGCAACCTTTCCCTCCGGGGTTCAAGCAATTCTCCTGCCCCAGCCTCCTGGGTAGCTGGGATCACAAGCGCCCACCACCATGCCTGGTTAATTTTTGTATTTTTAGTAGAGACAGGGTTTCACCATGTTGGCCAGGCTGCGCTTGAACTCCTGACCTCAGGTGATCTACCTGCCTAGGCTTCCCAAAGTGTTGGGATTACAGGTGTGAGCCACCACACCTGTAATCCTAGCACTTTGGGAGGCCGAGGCGGTTGCATCACTTGAGCCCAGGAGTTCAAGACCAGCCTGCGCGGCATGGCAAGACCCTGTCTCTTCAAAAAAATACCAATATTAGCCAGGTGTGGTGATGGGTGCCTGTAGTCCCAGCTACCATGAGGCTGAGGCAAGAAGACGAGGCTATAGTGAGCTGTGATTATGCCACTGCACTTCAGCCTGGGCAACAGAGTGAAATCCTGTCTCTAATAATAATAATAAATAGTAAATAAAAAGGAAATAAGTATTTGGAAGTAAAATAAGATGGAAGGAGAACCCTTTATTGAGCCTAGGGTGCTCCCAGAGGGAGTTTGGGTGCAGAACTGGGGGGCCCTCCCTTTACTTCCTGGCTGTGGGGGGGTGGAGGGTGAGTCCTGCTGCATTCACCCTTCTTGCTGTGAAGTTTGGTGGGTGAAGGATCCTTAGCCATGGGTTGGAGTGCCAAGCAGGTAAATTCTCTCCCCGTCAACACCCAGCTCCTCTCCTCCTGCGGAATGGCGGGGCCCAGGCGGAGGTGGATGAAACTGGCAGAGAGAGGCAGGCTGCCCATGTGCTCCATCCCCCCCTGCCTTGTCTCCTGGAGCCCCTTCCAGGCCCTGCCTTGTGCGTCTGGAGTCTCCACATTGAACCCGAGGTGGTGGCCCTGAGGCTGCTGCTGCAGCTGGGGAAGAGCCCTGTCTTGTGAGTAGAAGAGGCACACTCTGAAATGAACATGGTGCAGGAAGTTCTTCTCACAAAAGTTAAGGTCTGGGGCCGGGCGCGGTGGCTCAAGCCTGTAATCCCAGCACTTTGGGAGGCCGAGGCGGGTGGATCACGAGGTCAGGAGATGGAGACCATGCTGGCCAACACGGTGAAACCCCATCTCTACTAAAAAATACAAAAAATTGGCCGGGCGTGGTGGCGGGCGCCTGTAATGCCAGCTGCTCGGGAGGCTGAGGCAGGGGAATGGCTTGAACCCGGGAGGTGGAGCTTGTAGTGAGCCGAGATCCCGCCACTGCACTCCCGCCTGGGCGACAGAGCGAGACTCCGTCTCAAAACAAAACCAAAACCAAAACAAAACAAAAAAACAAAAGTTAAGGTCTGGGCATTTATTCTTGGCAGAGGAGGCAGAGGCAGCTACTGAAGCCGTCTTGCCCCATCCAGCGTGCCAAGGAGTGGCACAGATGCGATCAGTGCTGTTTGCCACATGTAGGGTCCCCGCCTTTCAAGCCCTGCCATAAGCTCCGCTTCTCAATGCTCTGCGAAAACAGAGTCACCAAGGGAGGGTGACATGGAGGAAGGAACAGCAGCACACAGCCTAGGCTCAGAACTGCTAGGGAACTGACGAGTGAGCTGAGGGCTGCCAGTGTGCTGTCTTGGTCAGGCCTTCAGCAGACTGAGCATTCAGGGCTGACCTTGGCAAAAAGGGAGCAGTACCCCGAGATGGAAGAGAGGCCATGGGACAGCTACATTGGTGACTAATCTTGAGAAAGGAACTCGAGTGACTAATGTCATTAATAGGGCTAGTCCATGTCATTCAAGGGTCCTCAAATACATGAAGGATTGGCTGGGTGCACTGGCTCATGCCTGTAATCCCAGCACTTTGAAAGGCCAAGGCAGGAGGATCGCTCAAGGCCAGGCGTTCAAGACCAGCTTGGGAAACAGAGAAAGACTCCATCTCGACCAAAAAACAAAAATAAAAATTAGCTGGATGTGGTGGCGCACATCTGTAGTCCCAGCTACTAGGGAGGCTGAGGTGGGAGGATCACTTGAGCCTGAGAGGTAGAGGGTGCAGTGAGCCATGGTTGTGACATTGCCCTCCAGCCTGGGGGACAGAAGAAGACCCCCATCGTGAAAAAAAAAATACACAAAGGAGCATCATGGGAGGAATGGGAGTCAACTCTCTTTGTCTCAGCTAAGGCTGATTCAACGGGAATTTTTTTTTTCTTTTTTTTTTTTTTGTTGTTGTTGTTGAGACAGAGTGTTGCTCCATCTCCCAGCCTGGAGTGCAGTGGTGCGATCTTGGCTCATGGTAACCTCCACCTCCCAGGTTCAAGCAATTCTCCTGCCCCAGCCTCCCAAGTAACTGGGATTACAGGAGTGCACCACCACGTCCGGCTAATTTTTGCATTTTTTGTAGAGACAGGGTTTCTCCATGTTGCCCAGGCTGGTCTCAAACTCGTGGCCTCAAGTGATCTGCCTGCCTCATCCTCCCCAAGTACTAGGATTACAGGTGTGAGCCACTGTGCCCGGCCGGGAAACGAAATTTTAAAACTTTGCAAAATGTATGGGTTTGACAAAGGGAAGACTTCCCAGATAGTGGAGGTCACTAAGCCCAAAGGAACACAGAGGGAAGTGGGGCCTTCTTGACACAGCCTCAAGACTGGTCCTGGTGTGAGTGTGGACTGTTGAAGCGAGGAGCTTCTCTCTAGCCTGGGGGAGGGGAGTGTCTGTGATCTGAGTTAACCAAGAAATGGGTTCAGGGAACAGAAGAACATGGAGACCAACAGGCAGCTGCGAAATGAGAGTTCAGGTGTGTGAGGTGGCAAAATGAGTTTCAACACTGACACCTGTCAATCAAGAGAGAAGTGAGAGCTACTTCTCTTGCCATGCTACTGTGATTATAAACTATTCATGCCTTGGCAAATGACTTTTACTGGTGACACGTAAGCAGAACTCTTGTTGAGCCTTGGAGGTACCTGAGCAAATACCAGCTCAGGCCTCAGTCAAGACGTTTTTACGCTGGCAGACCTTCCATTGACGTCGAATGACGTCCACTCGGGCGAAGCTACAGAATCAGGTCTTGGGAGGGTTTATTTATCTAGAAAACTGAATCAGAGTTGGACTGAAAAGCCGAAGACTATGACGTATCTACACGGGAGTGGGGAAAAATTATCTTTCCAGTTTTCAGCACCTTATTGGGGCATTTCCTCATGTCGTTTATTCAGAATGGTGATGTTTAAAGTGCTCGGACTTGGCAGAAACCGGCTGTCTTTTATGGCCTTTGATCGCGGATCTTTTGTAAATCTGTACCACAGCCAGCCTGCTCCTTTCTCCTTCCGCTCCGAGGCCTCCTGTAAAAGAGGGTGTGTACCTGAAGAAGCTTTGGCTTCGCAGAGCTCCAGGCATTCAGTGAGACCTTCTCCCTGGTTGAGGCAGGATTAAAAGATCAGGAATATTCAAAATATAGACTAGGGTGAGCTATGCTGGGCATCTAGATTCTAAGCATGGCTTTGGCTGTATTTCACTTTTTTTATTTTTATTTTTAATTTTTTTTTATAGTTAGCATCTTGCTGTATCACCCAGGCTGAAGCACAGTGGTACAATAATAGCTCACTGCAGCCTCAAACTCCTGGGCTCAAGTGAGCCTCCCCACTCAGCCTCCCGAGTAGCTGAGACTATAGGCACACTTGGCTAATGTTTTTTTCTTATTTTTTTGTAGAGACAGTATCTCACTATGTTGCCCAGACTAGTCTTGGAACTCCTGGCTTCAAGCAATCCTCTGACCTCAACCTCCCAAATTGCTGGGATTACAGACGCGAAACACTCTGCCCGGCTTATTTTGATTATCATTTAGTTGGAAATCTTTTCTAATTTCTCTGATAATGTTTTCTTTTGACCCATAGATTTTTCAGAAACGTGTTTTTTGTTTTTTTGTTGTTGTTGTTTTGTTTTTGTTTGTTTGTTGTTGTTGTTATTGTTTTTGAGATGGAGTCAAGCTCTTGTTGCCCAGGCTGGAGTGCAGTGGTGCAATCTCAGCTCACCACAACCTCCGCCTCCTGGGTTCAAGCGATTCTCCTGCCTCAACCTCCCGAGTAGCTGGGATTACAGGCATGCGCAACCACGCCAGGCTAATTTTGTATTTTTAGTAGAAATGGGGTTTCTCCATGTTAGTCAGGCTGGTCTTGAACTCCCAACCTCAGGTGATCCGCCCACCTCGTCCCCCCAGAGTGCTGGGATTACAGGTGTGAGCCACCATACCCAGCCTGTGTTTAATTTTCAAATATTTGTGGCTTTTCTAATTATTTTACTGTTACTAATTTCTGATTTAATTCCATTATAGTCAGAGAATATACATATATATATATATATATATATATATAGTCTATCCTGGTATCACACATACTTGAAAATAATCTGTATTCTGTTCTTGTTAGATGTGGTGTTATAGGAAGGTAGTCAATGGTGTTCAGAACTTCTAAGTATTATTTATTTATTTATAAAGATGGGATCTTGCTAAGTTGCCCAGGCTGGTTTCAAACTGCTGGCTTCAAGCAATCCTCCTGTGTAGCTGAGATTACAGGCGTGAGCCACCATGCGTGGTCTTTCTGTGTATTTTCTATTCTTTACCTAGTTGTTCTGTTAATTGCTGAGAGATATTAAAACCTCTAACTATAATTGTGAAAATGCCTCTCTTCTCTTTAACTATATCAATATTTGCTTCATGTGTTTCAAACACCTATTATTAGATATATATACACACATATGGTTATGTCTTCCTGATGAATGGACAATTTTAAAATTTAGTTTATTTTTTAAATTGGCAAATAATAATTGCACATACCTATGGGGTACATAGTGATATTTTGATACATACAATTTATAGTGATCAGATCAGGGCAATTAGCATATCCATCTTCACAAATATTTATCATTTCTTTGTGGTAGGAACATTCAATATTTTCCATCTAGCTCTTTGAAACTTTGTAATATTAATATATTATTGTTAACTCTAGTCATTCTATAGTGCTATAGAACACTAGAATTTATTCCTCCTTCCTAGTGTAATTTTGTATCCTTTAACAAATCTCCGTATCCCTCTCTTTCCCCTACCCTTTCCAGCTTCTAGTAGGATCTGTTCTACCTTTTACTTCTATGTGATCAACTTTTATTAGCTTCTACCTGTGAGTGAGAACATGCAGTGTTTAACTTTCTGTTCCTGGATGATTTCACTTAACATAATGTCTTCTAGTTCTTTCCATGTTGCCTCAAATGACATTTCATTTTTTTATGGCCGAATTGTATTCCATGGTGTATAAATATCACAGTTTCTTTATCCATTTATCTGGTGTTGGACATTTAGGTTGATTCCATATCGTGTCTATTGTGAATAGTACTGTAATAAACATGGAGTACGGGTGTCTCTTTGATCTAATGATTTCCTTGACTTTGGATAAATTTCCAGTAGTAGGATTGCTGGATCATATGGTAGTTCCATTTGTAGCTTTTTGAAGGACCTTCATACCATTCACCATAGTGACTGTATAGTTTGCTTTCCCACCAACAATGTGTAACGAGTTCCCCTTTCTCTACATCTTAGCCAGCATTTGTTACTTTTTGTCATTTTGATAATAGTCCTCCTAACTGGGGTGAGATGATACCTTATAGTGGTTTTGATTTGCATTTCCCTGATGGTTAGTGATGCTGAGCATTTTTTTCATATCTTTGTTGACCATTCGTATGTCTTCTTTTGAGAAATGTCTGTTCAGATAATTTGCCCATTTTTTAATCAGATTTTTTTTTTTTTTTTGAGATAGTATCTCACTCTGTCACCCAGGCTGGAAAGCAATGGTGCAAGCTTGGCTCACTGCAACCTCCGCCTCCTGGGTTCAAGTGATTCTCCTGCCTCAGCCTCCCCAGTAGCTGGGATTACAGGTGTGTGCCACCACACCCGGCTAATTTTGTATTTTTAGTAGAGACGGGGTTTCACCATGTTGCCCGGGCTGGTCTCAAACTCCTGATTTCAGGTGATGCACCCGCCTCAGCCTCCCAAAGTGCTGGGATTACAGGTGTGAGCCCCCGCACCCAACCTCAGATTATTTTTTGCTGTTGAGATGTTAGAATTCCTTGTATATTCTGGATATTAATTACCTGTTGGATAAGGTGTTTGCAAATATTTTTCCCATTCTGTAGGCTGCTTTTTCATTCTGTTGATTGCTTCCCTTGCTGTGCAGAAGCTTTCTAGTTTGATATATCCCATTTGTTTATTTTTGTTTTTGTTGCCTGTGTTTTTGGAGGTCTTATTCATAAAATCTTTTCCTAATCAGTGTCCTGGAGGATTTTCCCTATGCTTTCTTCTAGTATTTTTATTGTTTCAGGTCTTATACTTAGGTCTCTGATCCATTATTTTTATTTTTATGTTTTTATGCACCCCTTCCACCTGCTTTGATCCATTTTGAGTTGACTTTTATATAGGCTGAGAGGTGGTGGTCTGGTTTTATTCTTCTGCATATAAATATTCAGTTTTCTCAGCACCATTTATTGAACAGACTGTCCTTTCCCCAATGAGTGTTCTTGGCACTTTTGCCAAAAATTAGTTGCCTGTAGATATACTCATTAATTTCTGAGTTCTCTATTTTGTTATATTGGTCTATGTGTCTGTTTTTATGCCTGTACCATGCTGTTTGGGTTACTACAGCTTTGTAGTATATTTTGGGGTCTGGCAGTGTTCTGACTCCAGCTTCGTTCTTTTTGCTAGGATTGCTTCAAGGTCTTTTGTGGTTCCACACAAATAATAGGATTTTTTCTCCCTATTTCTGTGAAGAATGTCATTGGTATTTTGATAGAGATTGCATTAAAGCTGTATATTGCTTTAGGTAGTATTGTCATTTTAACAATATTAATTCTTTCCATCCATGAGCATGGGGTGTTTTTCCATTTGTTTGTATCCTCAGCAATTTCTGTCATTAGTGTTTTGTAGTTTTCCTTGTTGGGGTCTTTCACCTCCTTGGTTAAATTTATTCCTAGACACTTTCCTGTAGCTATTGGAAATAGAATTGCCTTCTTGATTTTCTCCTTCAGCTAGCTCATTGTTTGTGTACAGAAATGCTGCTGATTTTTGTTTAAAAATTTTGTATCCTGCAATTTTCCTGAATTTATCAATTCAAATAGTTTTTTGGTAGAGCATTTAGGTTTTTCTATATATAAGATCATGTCATCTGCAAAAAGGGACAATTTTACTTCCTACTTTCCTATTTGGATGCTCTTTATTCCTTTCTCTTACTTAGTTGCTATGGCTGGAACTTCCATTAATAATACTATATTGAATAAGAGTGATGAGAGGGGTATACTTGTCTTGTTTCAGTTTTTAGAGGCAAAGCTTTCAGTTTTTCCCCATTCAATAAAATATTAGCTGTGGAATAATTTTAATTATAATTAAATGTCCCTCTTCATCTCTAGAAATATTTTTTTCTTGAAGTCTATTTTATCTGGCCTTAATATAGCCACTCAAATCCTATTATGCTTACTGTTTGCATGGTACATCTTTTTCCATTTGCTTTTAGCCTATGTATGTGTTTCTATATTTAAACTGCATTTCTTTTAGAAAAAAATAGAGTAAGTTTCCATTCTGACAATCTCTGCCTTTTAATTGTAGTGTTTAGTTCATTCCTCTTTAATATAATTATTGGTATGTCTGGGTTTGGATCATTCATTTGATTAGTTTTCTCTTTTTGTTCCTCTATTCCTCTTTTCCTGCCCCCCTCCTTTTAATGTTGTACCCACTCTCATCACTCTTATTCAATATAGTATTATTAATAGAAGTTCTAGCCATAGCAACTAAGCAAGAGAAAGGAATAAAGGGCATCCAAATAGGAAAGTAGGAAGTAAAATTGTCCCTTTTTGCAGATGACATGATCTTATATGTAGAAAAACCTAAATGCTCTACCAAAAAACTATTTGAATTGATAAATTCAGGAAAATTGCAGGATACAAAATTTTTAAACAAAAATCAGCGGCATTTCTATACACAAACAATGAACTAGCTGAAGGAGAAAATCAAGAAGGCAATTCTATTTCCAATAGCTACAGGAAAGTGTCTAGGAATAAATTTAACCAAGGAGGTGAAAGACCCCAACAAGGAAAACTACAAAACACTGGTGACAGAAATTGCCAAGGATAGAAACAAATGGAAAAACACCCCATGCTCATGGATGGAAAGAATTAATACTGTTAAAATGACAATACTACCTAAAGCAATTTACAGATTTAATGTCTAATGCATAACACCCAGATTTGTATCTCCAGCCTGAGTCTCTACGCTGAACTCCAGACTCCTGCATTCAATTGCTTACTCAGCATCTGTGTTTGGATATGTACTAGGCACCTCAAACTTAACACACCAAATTTGAACTGCTGACAGTCCTCTCCCTACTCTTCTCCCAATGGTCTCCATCTAAGTCAATGACGGCTCCATCCTTCTAGTTCTTCTGGCCAAACTTGGAGTCATACTCAACTCTTATCTTTCTTTTATTCCCCAGATTCAATACATGCATATCCCGTCAGCGTTATCTTCAAAATATATATGGAGTCCCCCACTTCTCACCACCTCCACCTCTACCACTGCAGACCAAGCTTCGTCATCTTCCACCTGGGATACAGCAATCACTTCCTACTGGTCTCTTTACAGTCTATGCTCAGCATAGCAGCCAGAGAGATGCTATTAAAATCTCAATTAAGTCACATCCCTGCTCTGTTAAAAATCTTGCAATCATCCCCAGTGTTACTCAGAATAAAAGCCACTTCCCAATATTTTTTTGCCTTCTTCTATACTTTCCCTTGCTCACTTCATTGTGGCCATTTTGGCTTCCTTACTAGTTCCCTAACTCAGTGTTTTCCAATCTTTTGAAATTATCACTCCTGTCAGGGGCAAGTAATTTTAATACCATGAATATATGATGTTTGGTTATCTACTGAATCTGTATCTGTGCTATATACATTAAAAGAGTAAGTTTTGGTAGGATGTGGTGTCTCATGCCTGTAATCTCAGTACTTTGGGAGGCTGAGGCAGGTGGATCACTTGAGGTCAGGAGTTGGAGACCAGCCTGGCCAACATGGTGAAACCCATCTCTACCAAAAATACAAAAAGTAGCCGGGTGTGGTGGCGTATGCTTGCGGTCCCAGCTACTCAGGTGGCCAAGGCATGAGAATCACTTGAACCGGGAGGCAGAGGTTGCAGTCAGCCGAGATGACGCCACTGCACTCCAGCCTGGGTAACAGAGTGAGACACTGTCCAGAAAAAAAAAAAAAAAAAAAAAGGCCTGGCGTGATGGCTCATGCCTGTAATCCCAGCATTTTGGGAGGCCAAGGCAGGAGGATCACGAGGTCAGGAGATAGAGACCATCCTGGCTAACACGGTGAAACCCCATCTCTACTAAAAATACAAAAAATTAGTTGGGCATGATGGCATGTGCCTGTAATCCCAGCTGCTAGGGAGGCTGAGGCAGGAGAATTGCTTGAACCCGGGAGGCAGAGCTTGCAGTGAGCCAAGATCGCGCCACTGCACTCCAGCCTGGGTGACAGAGCGAGACTCCGTCTCAAAAAAAAAAGAGTAAGTTTTTCTTCATCTTCCAAGAATGAATTTTCACTCCCTCGGGATGCTGTCTGCCTGTTGAGAATGCATGCTTTCTCTGTTTGAGCATAGTTCTACCACAGGGCGTTTACATTCACTGTACCCTCTGCAGAACACTTCCTCCTTATAGCTGGACAACCCACTCTCTTAATTCCTTGTGGTCTCACTAAAATGGTCACTTTTTCAGAGAGGCATCACCAGGTCACTCTGTTTTAACTCACTCGGGACCCCCATCCCCCTTCCTAACTCTGTTCTCTATTGGACCTATTACCATCTGTAACCTCTACATGTTACTTGTCCATTGTGTGTCTCCCTCCGTGACAATGTAAGTTCCAGGAGATATTTGTATTCACCGATGTATCCTAGCATCTAGTCCAGGTCCTGGCACATGGTTCATGCACTATTTTTCTTTTTCTTTCTTTCTTTTTTTTTTTTTTTTTGGAGACAGAGTTTCACTCTTGTTGCCCAGGCTGGAGTGCAATGGTATGATCTCAGCTCACTGCAACCTCTGCCTCCTGGCTTCAAGCAATTCTCCTGCTTCAGCCTCCCAAGTAGCTGGGATCACAGATGTGCGCCACCAGGTCCAACTAATTTTTTTGGTATTTTTAGTAGAGACGGAGTTTCTCCATGTTGGTCAGGCTGATCTCCAACTCCCAACCTCAAGTGATCCACTCACCTCAGCCTCCCAAAATGCTGGGATTACAGGCGTGAGCCACCGCACCCGGCCAGTTCATGCACTATTAATATTTGTTGGGTGCATGCATGGCACTCTCACTTGTGCTGTCCTGCCTTCACTCTCTCTCTTTTTAAATCTTCTGTTCCTGCTTTAATGTCCAAGTCAAGTACCAGCTTCTCCCTGGCCCCTTTCCTGGTTTTATGTCTTCAAGAATATTATAAAGTTCAGGCCGGGCACAGTGACTCACGCCTATAATCCCAGCACTTTGGGAGGCAGAGGCAGGTGGGTTACTTGAGGTCAGGAGTTCGAGACCAGCTTGGCCAACATGGTGAAACCCTGCCTCTACTAAAAATACAAAAATTAACTGGACCTGGTGGCGCATGTCTGTAATCCCAGCTACTCGGGAAGCTGAGGCAAGAGAATCGCTCGAAACTGGGAGGCGAAGGTTGCAGTGAGCCAAGATTGCTCCACTGCACTCCGGACTGGACAACAAGAGTGAAACTCCATATCAAAAAAAAAAAATTGTAAAGTTCTTATGCTCCACACTCCTGGCAGGAGTTACAAAATTAATATTAATCCTTGAAGAATAAACCTTATTTCTCCTTGGCCTAATCTGCCTCAAAACTATTCAGAAACCTCCTTATGCACTCACTATTAACACCACCTTTTAGCTTGCAGACATGCTTGGTTAGTCCTGAAATTGTGTAGGTTGATATGCCATTGCAAAACCAAGGGGCTTCTCAATTGAATGTGTGGGCACCAAGAAAGGAGAGAAAATCATTTAGCGTGCAGGCTTATTAACGCTGTTTAGGTATGCTTTGGGTAGATTCAATTG
Organism: Macaca nemestrina; assembly: GCF_043159975.1. Lineage (NCBI taxonomy): Eukaryota > Metazoa > Chordata > Mammalia > Primates > Cercopithecidae > Macaca > Macaca nemestrina. Next base: position 115,380,547 of record NC_092133.1, on the reverse strand, counting down.
GCCTTGTGCTCCTGGAAATAAAGAATAAATATATATTTTTGCTAGTTTTTATTGCATTAGATCATGTTGTTTTAACCCAAGAACCTCAGGAAGTGCAGAGTAAATTGAAACACTCAATCAAATAAAATAAGTAAGCTTAAACTGAGTTATAGTTGATTGTGCCACAAGCGCTAAAGTTCAAGTTGACATTTCAGCCTGAGCTCATAAAGTTATTAGTGGGGAACCCGTAGCAGGAAGGAGGAATCGAGAGTGTATCAGACTTCAGCATGCATGTTGTGACTCTTGTTACTTTAGAAGAAGATGAACCTCACTGTGCAATAACCTAACTCTGTTATGTTTATTCATTTTCTTTTTTTTTCTTTCTATGTGTTTTCATTTTCTTCTCAGTTCAAAGGTCATTTCTGGGTAGGAGAGCAAATGTCCTTATATTTTTTCCAAACAGACCATTTGCTTGGTGGGACTCACCCCGGTGGAATGGAAGTACATTAGCGGCAACCACCATCCTTTACTTGGGGTTGTGTTATTATCCAATGAGCGCACGGTGACGGTGGAACTGCAAGCGTCTACACAACACGCCTGCATCAACTACAGCTTTGCTTTATCTTCGTGCAACTTTTGAAAAAAAGAAAAAACCAAAAGCAGTGCATTAGGAGCAATTCTTTCCCCTGCCTCCTCTCTCCAGTGCTGATGAGCTGGGGGTGGGGAAAGACGGCTCCCTAGCATGGGCAGGGACCCGGTAGCCTAGTGGCCTCGCATCCCAAGTGCTGGTGGCATCTGGGATTATTGTTTGTCAGCAACCCAGGGAACATGAGCAGGGAGTCCGAAACATTTCAGTTTAGAGTAAGTCATACTGAAATGCTGCCTGTAGAACACACCAAACACCAGCAATAGAACTATATTTGAGGAGCTGGATATTCCAAAGACAGCTATGGTGGCCTTTAGGCACGACTGTGAGCAGGAGAAGTCTGTGTTCCGCATCTTCCCGTTGTTCTTCCTTTGAGCTCATTCTCCCATTCACGGTCCCTTCTAGGATACCTGTCTCATAGAATACCAGTAATGGATCTTCACAGCTTGCCAAATGCTTTTTGTTTTGTTTTAGAGACAGTCTTGCTCTGTCACCCAGGCTGGAGTGCAGTGGTGCAATCTCGGCTCACTGCAACCTCCGCCTCCCAGGTTCAGCAATTCTCCTGTCTAAGCCTCCCGAGTAGCTGGGACTACAGGTGCCCGCCACCATGCCTGGCTAATTTTTTGTATTTTTAGTAGAGACGGGGTTTCACCATGTTGGCCAGGCTGGTCTTAAACTCCTCACCTCAGGTGATCTGCCTGCCTTGACCTCCTAAAGTGCTGAGATTACAGGTGTAGCCACTGCGCCCAGACTCCAAATGGTTTTTTAAATCAATTAAATTAATTAATTAATTTTTAGAGATAGTGCCTCCCTCTGTCACCCAGGCTGGAGGGCAATGTTATAATCATGGCTCACCGTGTCCTTGAATTCCTGCGCTCAAGTGATCCTCTCACGTCAGCCTTCCAAGTAGCTGGGACCACAGATGCACGTCATCACATTTGGCTAATTTTTTAATTTTTTTGTAGAGATGAGATCTCACTATGTTGCCCAGACTGGTCTCGAACTCCTGGCCTCAAGCAATTCTCCTGCCTCAGCCTCCCAAAGCGCTAGGGATTATAGGTGTGATGTGAGTCACTACGCTGAGACACAAATATGCAAATATCAACCTGTCTTTGGAGTTTAAGGTGATGGATATTGTAGTCCATCTGAATTTTCCTCACTCTTATTCCCATAATTCTGAAATTTCTTCAGAATGTGGTGCATTTTATTGTGCTACTATGTAAGATGAAGAATTAGGTATTAAAATTATTTTTTCACTGAAGGAGAGGCCTTTCACCAAAGCTATGCAACCAAATTTAGGTGAGAAGGTAGTTGATTGAGTGCATAAAATCCAAGAATGGGGCCAGGCGTGTTGGCTCCTGCCTGTAATCCCAGCACTTTGGGAGGCCGAGGTGGGTAGATCACCTGAGGTCAGGAGTTCGAGACCAGCCTGGCCAACATGGTGAAACTCCGTCTCTGTACTAAAAACACAAAAAAATTAGCAACTCGTGGTGGTGAGCACTTGTAATCTCAGCTACTCAGGAGGCTGAGGCAGGAGAATCACTTGAACCCGGGAGGTGGAGGTTACAGTGAGCTGAGATCACACCACTGCACTCCAGCCTGGGTGACACAGTGAGACTCCATCTCAAAAAAAAAAAAAAAAAAAAAAAAAAATTCAAGCGAGGAAGATATCAAGGGAGAATCATCCTGCTCTGGATGACCCTCAACCAGTTTACTAAAAAACGTATTCTGTCAACTCACTAAGGACTTTGGGAAAGTTTGGTTCCTGCCCCTGGCCCTGGTGCCCCTGTCCATGCCCTCATCATGCATCAGGGCAGCCTTTGTCCTTTCCCCCTCCCTCTGCTCAGCCACTACTGTCGTTCTGGGCTCATCTTTGTCTAGCTGCTGCTCAAGACCAGCTGTCCAAACTTCACATCGTCCAGAGGGCTTGAGGCCACAGCATTTCCCCTTTCCTCTCTCCTTAGAGTCTAGTCTCAGGGAAATAGGCTTGGGAGGATAGGGTTTTGACTGTAAGACCAGAAGGCCCAATTGTCTCCATCCCTTGTGGCTTGGGAGACTCCCACTGGTCAGAACTGACGCCCTATGCCCCACTCATCTCTCAGCATCACTGATGAGGAATGTAGGACCCTGTGATGGGGGGACAATCTCAGGATGAATGAACATGGTTTTTAATTTCTCATTCCAAAGGCCAATGTTGGCCAGGCGTAGTGGCTCATGCCTGTAACCCCAACACTTTGGGAGGCTGAGGCAGGTAGATCACCTGAGTCAGGAGTTTGAGACCAGCCTGGCCAACATGGTGAAACCCCATTTCTACTAAAAATACAAAAAAATTGGCCGGGCGATTAGCCAGGTATGGTGGCAGGCGCCTGTAATCCCAGCTACTCAGGAGGCTGAGGCAGGAGAATTGGTTGAACCCAGGAGGCGGAGGTTACAGTGAATCAAGATTGCACCACTGCACTCCAGCCTGGGCGACAGAGCAAAACTCTGTCTCCAAAAGAAAAACAAACAAACAAACATAAAACCTATGTCAAGAGTCAATGTTTCACCATAGGACAAGCATAGTTAAGTCATTGTGAGATAGCCCATTTGTCCTAAAGTAGAAACATTTAAGGTGACAGGTGATTGTGAGTGTGTTTGTGTGAGTGCGTGTGTGTGTCCATCCTACTAAATAGGCCTGAATTCCCTTTAACTGCACTGGGTCATTCATCATGAAAGACAGCAACAGCATCCTCTCCACAACTGGCATTCCCTGAAGGACTGATCGAGAATGAGCCCGACACATCACTTAAGTAACATTATTTAGGAAGTTCCTAATAGTTAATGCAGAAGAGTTACCTACAGAGGAGAATGACCTTATTCTGCTTGCAGTCATCACTTTATGTTAACTCTCTGCCAAATATTTCTAAGAACTTGCTGTTCATTATGTTTGCTGCGGACAGAAAGGAATTAAGAAAGTAATCAGAGCCAGATGCAGTGACTTATGCCTGTAATCCCAGCACTTCAGGAGGCCAAAGTGGGTGGATCACTGGATCCCAGGAGTTCAAGACCAGCCTGGGCAACAGGGCGAGACCCCATCTCTAAAAAAATAAAAAGCCTATAATCCCAGCACTTTGGGAGGCCGAGGCAGGCGGATCACCTGAGGTCGGGAGTTCAGGGCCAGCCTGACCAACATGAAGAAACCGTGTCTCAACTAAAAATACAACATTAGCTGGGTGTGGTGGCGCATGCCTAAAATCCCAACTACTTGGGATGCTGAGGCAGCAGCTGGGAGGTAGAGGTTGAGGTGAGCTGAGATTGCGCCATTGCATTCCAGGCTGGGCAATAAGAGCGAAACTCTGTCTCAAAAAATAAAAAAAAAGAACAAAAGAAAAAAGAAAGTGATCAGAGATTTGAAAAATCAAAACTGAGAACTAAGTATCAAAATTTATCTTTGGACAATCCTATGCAGAGAGTCCTTCTCCAGCACATTGGACAGTACAGGAAAACTGATACTACTGACGACAATGACTGAAACACAATGAAAATTAATTCACTGTTTCACCAGATCATTTCCATGCCATGTTCTAATGCAGGAGTAAGGGCTTCCAACTCAGATTTCTACTGGGTTTTGCGACGGAACCAGGAAAAAATGGCAATCTGAATAACACAGTTTTGCACGTGTTAAAATGATCCCTAATTAGCACCTCCAGAAGGAATTTTCTAGTTTGAAACAGTGCCCCAGGGCTGGGCGCGGTGGCTCACACCTGTAATCTCAGCACTTTGGGAGGCAGAGGTGGGGTGGATCACCTGAGGTCAGGAGTTTGAGACCAGCCTGGCCAACATGGTGAAACCCCGTCTCTAGTAAAAATACAAAAATTAGCCAGACGTGGTGGCACATGCCTGTAATCCCAGCTACTCGGGAGGCTGACGCAGGAGAATTGCTTGAACCTGGGAGGTAGAGGTTGCAGTGAGCTGAGATTGTGCCATTTCACTCCAGCCTGAGCAACAAGAAAGAAACTCTGTCTCACAAAACCAAAAAAAAAAAGAAAGAAAGAAAGAAAGAAAAGAAAAGAAAAGAAACAGTGCCACAGCCTGGGCACAGTGGTTCGTGTCTGTAATCCCAGCACTTTGGGAGGCTGAGGCGGGCAGATCACTTGAGTCCAGGAGTTCAAGACCAACCTGGCCAACATGGTAAAACCCCATCTCTACTAAAAATATAAAAAAATTAGCTGGGTGTGGTGGCACACGCCTGTGAGCTCAGCTACTTGGGAGGCTGAGGCAGGAGAATCACTTGAACCTGGAGGTGGAGGTTGCAGTGAGCTGAGATGGTGACACTGCACTCCAGCCTGGGTGAAAGAGCAAGACTCCATCTCAATAAAAACAAAACAACAACAACAAAAAACCCAGTGCTCCAATAAACCAGAAGAGTAGATGGAAGTGCAGCTTGGTAAAGTACAGAGATCACGGAAGACTCAAAAGACCTGGGGAGTCCTGGGTCCCCACTGCACCTCTTTGTAGCTGCATGACACTCATCAAAGTCTTGACCACGACATTCATCAAAGACTTGACTTGACTTGTTTTTCTCCAAAAATGAAGATACGGTATCCATATCACAGAATTGTGAGCAGAAACAAATGAAGTAAAGCAAAGCTCTCTGAAAACTGTAACACACTCTGTGAATATTGGTTATCATTGAATGGTCTCCATGAGACCGACCCTAGAAAACAGGTTATGTCGGAATCTGTCGTCAGGTATAGGGTTAGGTGTCTGCCTGTAGGAGCCTTCTTATTGCTGGCAGAGTAGGGTTCCAATCTCTTGGCATGTCTTGTAAGAACTGGAGAATACTTGGTGCCTCTAGCTGTAGGCCAAAGGTTCTCAAAGGGTGGTCCCCAGTTGGCAGCATCAGCATCACCTGGGAACTTACAAGACATGCAGGAGATGCAGCAGAGACCAGACGGGTGACCGTTCTTTTCTTTTATTTTTTTGAGACGGGGTCTCACTCTGTCACCAGGCTGGAGTGCAGTGGCACCATCTCGGCTCACTGCAACCTCTGCCTCCTGGATTCAAGCAACTTTCCTGCCTCAGCCTTCTGAGTAGCTGGGACTACAGGCGCATGCCACCATGCCCAGCTAGGTTTTGTATTTTTAGTAGAAATGGGGTTTCGCCATGTTGGCCAGGCTGGTCTCGAGCTCCTGACCCCAGGTGATCCACCCGCCTCAACCTCCCAAAGTGCTGGGATTACAGGCGTGAGCCACTGTGCTCAGCCTTTTTTTTTTTTTTTTTTAAAACAGAGTCTTGCTCTGTCACCCAGGCTGGAATGCAGTGGCCCGATCTCGGCTCACTGCAACCTCTGCCTCCCAGGTTCAAGTGAGTCTCGTGCCTCAGCCTACCAAGTAGCTGGGATCACAGGCATGTGTCACCCCGCCTGGCTAATTTTTGTATTTTCAATGGAGCTGGGGTTTCACCATGTTGGCAGGGCTGGTCTCGAACTCCTGACCTCAGTTGATCCACCCGCCTCAGCCTCCCAAATTGCTGGGATTACAGGAGTGAGTTACCGTGCCCGGCTAACTCTTCTATTAATATTATTTAAAGATGTAAAAAATGCGGGGAACTTGAGAAAGAAAGCCATGGAAGGTATCATTGATGGCTCACTGATGCATCCTGCAGTGACTGTCAATCCATTTGAGATATTTGCAGCCGCAAAGAAAGCAGTTTGCTTCTACAAACTGGGAGAAATGAAGTCAAGAGCTCTATCTACTGAAATTATTTTCAACCTTTCCCCAAATAGCAATATTTCAGAGGCATTGAAAAAATGTGGTATCTCAGCAAATGACCCTTTAATTCTAATTGTTTATACTAACGAGGGAGCAAAACAAATAAATCAAGGATATCTAATATCTCAAGTAGAAGGCCAGCAGGTTTCTCTGAAAAATCTTCCTGAAATAATAAATATCACAAAAGTCAAAAAGAAACATAAATTCCCTCCACAAGAAGAAAATACTGGGAACATTGTGGGATGGTATTTGTAGAATGTCAACAAAGGATGTTTTGTGAAAAGAATTATTAGCAGAAATTTTCAGCATTAAAGAAAACACTGGGCCTGTAATCCCAGCACTTTGGGAGACCGAGGTGGGCAGATCACCTGAACTCAGGCGTTCAAGACCAGTCTGGGCAACATGGTGAAACCCCATCTCTATAAAAATACAAAAAATTAGCTGGGTGTAGTGGTGGCGCGTCTGTAATCACAGCTACTTGAGATAATTGCTTGAACCCGGGAGGAGGAGGTTGCAGTGAGCCCAGATCGTGCCACTGCATTCCAGCCTGGGTGACAGAGTAAGCCTCTATCTCAAAAACAAAACAAATTTATTTTCCGTTGCTTATTAAAATGTTATTTTATTTTTATTTTTATTTTTTGTAGTGATGGCATCTCACTATGTTGCCCAGACTGGTCTCAAACTCCTGACCTCAAGCGATCCTCCTACCTCAGCCTCCTAAAGCACTAGGATTACAGGCATGAGCCGCCATGCCTTGGCCCCACCTCTTTTATTATCTTAAAAGATAACCACTGTTACTATTATTTGTTAGTGCCTTCTAGTCTTCTACTTCTATTCAAATATATTTTATTTTTATGTAATTGGAATAAAAATTGCAAACACTTTTAAAAAAGAAGAAATGCAAACTCTCAGGCCCTACCTCAACCCTACTAAATCATACACTGTGGGATAGGGCCCATGAATCTGTTTTTCCAAGCGCTCCAGATGATTCTATGCCGAAGTTGGAGAATCACTGACCTAGGTCTCTGAAGCCTCTGCAAGAACCAAGAACAAGGACTGCACTATAACAGCCTTTTCATTATCTTGCACAGTGTGAGCAAGCTGCACAAAACAGGCTTCAAATCCCAGAGCCAGGAGGGACTTGAGAAGCCATTTCAAAGGTCAGTTTGTCTTGTAGCTGAGGAGTTGGCAACCCATGGGGCTAAGTGAAATCTGACCCAGAGCCAGGCCAACAGCTGAAGTCAAGGCGACTCTCAGCCCAGGGCCCTTCTTGTGTGTCCACTTCCTCTCTTGTATCCAGAGCAAAAGCACCATGCAGTTGTGATTTGAAAGCAGTAGAGCTTGAAGGAGCAAGGTCGGGTGGAGAAGCTGGGTTATGATAGACCCACTTAGTTCTAGCCCAGAGGGCAGGGCCCCAGGGGAAGTCACAGCTACCTTCCTTGTTCTTGGGCTTGTAAATTGCCTGATGGGTTCTTCCTGCCTGCTACAGACAAAACCAGTTCACTAAGACTGTGGTATTTGCAGTAAAGAAAGAGTTTAAGCCATGTGTGGTGGCTCACGCCTGTAATCCCAGCACTTTGGGAGGCTGAAGTGGGCAGATCAATTGAGGTCAGGAGTTTGAGACCAGCCTGGCCAACATGGCAAAACTCTGTCTCTACTAAAAATACAAAAATTGCCGGGCGCGGTGGCTCAAGCCTGTAATCCCAGCACTTTGGGAGGCCGAGACGGGCGGATCACGAGGTCAGGAGATCGAGACCATCCTGGCTAACACGGTGAAACCCCGTCTCTACTAAAAATAAAAAAAAATAAAAAAAAAACTAGCCGGGCGAGGTGGCGGGCGCCTGTAGTCCCAGCTACTCCGGAGGCTGAGGCAGGAGAATGGCGTAAACCCGGGAGGCGGAGCTTGCAGTGAGCTGAGATCCGGCCACTGCACTCCAGCCCGGGCTACAGAGCAAGACTCCGTCTCAAAAAAAAAAAAAAAAAAACAAAAATTAGCCAGGCATACTGGCTTGCACCTGTAATCTCAGTTACTAGACAGGCTGAGGAAGGAGAATTGCTTGAACCCAGAAGGCAGAGGTTGCAGTGAGCCAAAATCACACCACCGTACTCCAGCCTTGGCGACAGAGCAAAGGCAAGAGTTGAACTGACTTGAGGCTGGCCACATGAAAGAACTGGAGCTGTCACTCAAATCCATCTCCCAGAAGACTTGGGGTTAGGGTTTTTCAAGGATAGTATGGCGGGCTGGGGACTAGGGAATGGGTGCTGCTAACTGGTTGGTGATGAAATCATAGTGTGTGGAAAAATGGTTCTTGTTCACGGAGTCTGCCTCTGGCTGATGGCCACAGGACTGGTTGAGTCATGAGTCACGATCCTGTTTGGGGCCAGTCGGTTGCCAGAATGCAAATATCTGAAAAATATCTCAAAAGACCAATCTGAGGTACTACACCAGTGGTGTTACCTATAGGAGCAATTGGAGAAGTCACAAATCTTGTGGCTTCTGGCCACAGGACTCCTGAGCAGTAAGGGATTATAGAAACTATTCCTACATTTTAGCAGAGTTCAGGACCCTCCCATAATTTTAATCTCATTGCCTTTATTAGTTTTTGGTCCCCGAGCAAAGAAGGGGTTACTTTGAGGGAGGGACTATTATCATTCTTGCTTCCAACTTAAACTATAAACTAAATTCCTCCCATGGTTAACTTGGCCTATGTCAAGGTGTGAGCAAAGAGAGTCAGCCTGTGAGACTGGAAGCAAGATGGAGTCAGCCATGCTAGACTTGCCTCACTGTCATCATCTTTCTAAGGCAGTTTCAGCCTGGAAGATAAAATCATCTCCAGGTCCTTAGTGATTGGTGGGTCTCCCATTTATGGTCCTTGAAATGGAACCAGGTATGGACCCCAGGGGCCCTGGGGCATGCCTTCCATGGAAGCTGTTTCCCTGACTGGTGTGAGGGTCGGGAACTTCCCATAGAGCATTTTTCCATAGGAGAAGGCCAAACTCTGAACAGAAGGACCTTGCAAATAAAATGAAGCATTGGAGAAAGCAGCCACTGGCAGTTCCCTAGACAGGTTGCTTCCTGTAACTGAAAGCTGAAATCCAAGAATGACCTAAAACTCATTCCCAGAATTGCTTACTTTAGGCTCATAGAAACTGAGAGAAGTTTGGGAGTGGTAGTTATTTAATCAACTCAAAAACAGCCCATATTTTCAGCTAAAAAGGCTCTCCCCTTCCTCTCCTTCCCTTCTCCTCCCTCTCTTAACAATTTCTTGCCACATCCTGTTCAAGGAGAAACAAACCACTGTTTGCCAGTGACAAGCCCTTCACAGCTTCCCAGACTTTGAGATGGAGGGTGGTGTCCTGAACTCAGAGCTTCGGTGCAGTTGGTGTGACTTTGAGGAAGCCATTTAACCTAGTCTTGGTCCCCTCAATTGTAAAATCAGAGACAGATTTGATCTTTCTTTTTTCTGAGATGGAGTCTCACTCTGTCACCTAGGCTGGAGTGCAATGGCGCAGTCTCTGCTCACTGCAACCTCCGCCTCCTGGGTTCAAACTATTCTCCTGCCTCAGTCTCCTGAGTAGCTGGGATTACAGGCTCCCACCACCACGCCTGGCTAACTTTTTGTATTTTTAGTAGAGACAGAGTTTCACCATGTTGGCCAGGCTGGTCTCGAACTCCTGACCTCAAGTGATCCACCCACCTCAGCCTCCCAAAGTGCTGGGATTACAGGTGTAAACCACCATGCCCAGCTTCATTTTTATTAATTAATTAATTAATTAATTTTTGTTTGTTTTTTGAGAGAGGGTCTCGCTCTGTTGCCCAGTCTGGAGTATAGTGGCATGATTATGGCTCAATGCAGCCTCACCATGGCTCAAGCGATCCTCCCACCTCAGCCTCCCAGGGATTTGGGACCATAGGCACATGCCACCATTCCTGGCTAATTTTTGTGTTTTTTGTAGAGACAGTGTTTCACCATGTTGCCCAGGCTGATCTCAAACTCCTGGGCTCAAGTGATCCACATGCCTCAGCCTCCCAAAGTGCTAAGATTACAGGTGTGAGCCACCGCATCCAGCCCCCATTATTTAATTTAAAGAGTGGCTTATGTGGTCTCACATAGCTCTTAGCATCCACATGAACTATTTGATTAATATGACTAGTATAGACTGGTGATTAATGTAGAGTTGGAGGCTGATTTTTCCTGTTAGTCTCTTGGCTTTGGTCTCCAACTGGATAAGAGTTCGGTTAGGGACAAAAATTCAGTCACCCATCATGTGGTGTTATATAGATCAGGAAAGGAGGGGATCATTTCTTAATTCATCTGTTTGGGGGCTTCCTGTATGTTTGCTTTTTAAAGTCAGAGTCGGCCGGGTGCGGTGGCTCACGCCTGTAATCCCAGCACTTTGGGAGGCTGAGGCGGGTAGATCATGAGGTCAGGAGTTTGAGACCAGCCTGACCAACATGTTGAAACCCCATCTCTACTAAAAATAGAAAAATTAGCCAGGTGTGGTGGTGCATGCCTGTAATCCCAGCTACTCAGGAGGCTGAGGCAGGAGAATCACTTGAACCCGGGAGGCGGAGGTTGCAGTGAGCGGAGATCACATCACTGCACTCCAGCCTGGGCGACAAGAGTGAAATTCCATCTCAAAGCAAACAAATAAAAAGGTTTGTAAATTTGTAGAAAAAAAAAAAAGGCCCATGTTTAGATCATAGAGATTAGGAGTGATGCCTTGTCCTGTTCAGTTAGCACATTTCCATTCAAAAATATTAAGACCCAGAAATGAACTCGGATGGCCCGGAATAGAAACTCTCCTTTCTGGTGGGTGACACACACTCTCAGGCAAGGGGGATTTGTTTAGAACAACGGTCACTGCTGCAATTCACGGCATATATGCACCCGCTGGAGGTAACACCACCTCCTCTCAGTCTTATGTACAAAGGGAATCTGGCTTATTATTGTTTGAAGCCTTAAAAAGACTCTGGGAACAGGACTCACAGTCCTCTTTTACTGAGATCATTGCATGACATGGAGACAGAGTCATTAAAATATCGAGTCTAAATATTCCCTAGAACGACCTTGCTTCTTGCATCAACAGCAAACAGCAGCTGCCGTCTTCCCAGCCGAGCGCTGCTTCCCTCTCACCACAAGAGGGCGAGAAAGACCCGCGACAGGACCTTTCCCTCTCTGCGGGAGGATGGAAGACAAAGCTCTGGGCTGCCATTAAGAAGGCATTTTAGGCGGGGGCGGTGCCTCACGCCTGTAGTCCCAGCACTTTGGGAGGTCGAGGCGGGCGGATCACGAGGTCAGGAGATCGAGATCATCCTGGCTAACATGATGAAACCCTGTCTCTATTAAAAGTACAAAAAAAATCAGCTGGGTGTGGTGGCGGGCGCCTGTAGTCCCAGCTACTCGGGAGGCTGAGGCAGGAGAATGGCGTGAACCCGGGAGGCGGAGCTTGCAGTGAGCCGAGATCACGCCACTGCACTCCAGCCTGGGCGACAGAGCAAGACTCCGTCTCAAAAAAAAAAAAAAAAAAAAAAAGAAGAAGGCATTTTATGCTCTGGAAAATAAAAGTAATAAGAGATGCTAAAGTTCCAGTGCTGGCTTAAGAAACAGTGGCTACCCTGATGGGCTTTTTGTTTGTTTGCTTGCTTCCCCCCACCCCAATCTTTTAGAGCTTGGAACATAATTATTTTCTAGAGAATGAACACAGCATTATTATTTATTATTATTATTATTTAGAAACAGGGCCTCACTGTGTTGCCCAGGCTGGGAGGCAGTGGTTTGAGCATAACTCACTGCAGCCTTGAACTCCTGGGCTCAAACAATCTTCCTGTCTCAGCCTCCCAACTGAGGGGCTACAGGAATGCACCACTATGCCTGGGTAAGTTTTATATTTTTTGCAGAGATGGGGTCTTGCTATGTTGCCCAGTCTGGTCTTTAACTCTTGGCCTCAAGCAATTCCCCAGCCCAACCTCCCAAAGCTCTGGGAATACAGGCATGAATCACCAGGCCTGGCCTGAACACATTAAGTAACTTGAATGATGTACCTGTAAGAATCCAAACATTTGATAAAAGAGGGTTTGAGGCCGGGCACAATGGCTCACACCTATAATCCCAGCATTTTGGGAGGCCAAGGCGGGTGGATCATGAGGTCAGGAGTTCGAAACTAGCCTGGCCAACATGGTGAAATCCTGTCTCTACTAAAAATACAAAAGAAATTAGCTGGGCATGGTGGTGCGTGCCTGTAGTCCCTGCTACTGGGGAGGCTGAGGCAGGAGAATCGCTTGAACCTGGGAGGCAGAGGTTGCAGTGAACCGAGATTGTGCCAGTGCATTCTAGCTTGGGCAACAGAGTGAGACTCTGTCTCAAAAAAAAAAAAAAAAAAAAAAAAAGAGGGTTTGATGGTTTGGAGCATAAGTTGCTTTTCTTGCTACCAGCCTATGTGATGTGCAGAAAACTTGGGAGGGGACTGGGGAGGACGGTATTTTCAAGAGAAGAAAAGCCAAGAGGCTGAGATATGGTGATTCTGCTCCTGGTACTGGAGGGTCCAGTACACCTCCAGGAGGCACACCTCAAGAGGTACTTACCAAGGAACAGTATTAGCAAAAACTGGGAAAATAAACTATGACTGTTCCTTAAAGAAAGATATCAGATCTGCTTGGGTTTTCCTTCCTCTCTCTCCCACCTCTTTCCTCTGCCTTTTTTGTCTGGAATTATAATATGATATGAAATGACGTTTTTTTTTTTTTTTAGATGAAGATTCGCTCTTATTGCTCAGGCTTGAGAGCAGTGGCACGATCTCCCCTCACTAGAACCTCTGCCTCCCAGGTTCAAGCAATTCTCCTGCCTCAGTCTCTCGAGTAGCTGGGATTATAGGTGCCCACCACCATGCCCGGTTAATTTTTGTATTTTTAGTAGAAACAGGGTTTCACCATGTTGGCCAGGCTGGTCTTGAACTCCTGATCTCAGGTGATCCACCTGCCTCGGCCTCCCAAAGTGCTGGGATTACAGGTGTGAGCCACTGCGCCTGGCCATGATATGAAATGACTTACAAGGAAGGTTGGTAGAGCCTGCCAAGCACGATTTACCTTTAATCCCACCAAAAGTTAAATCTGTCCAGTTGTTTACCAAAACAAAATGGACATGAGGCATTGTTCAGAGACTGGTCAGAAAAGGGAGATAGAAAGTGCCTTTCAGTCATACAGAATACAGGTTTGGGAGACTCCCTATTGGTTTAAAATGGATCTTAAATGTGAATCAAGATCCTGCTTATGGACTGGGTGCCGTGGCTCACGCCTGTAATGCCAACACTTTGGGAGGCCAAGGTGGGTAGATCGTGAGGTCGGGAGATCAAGACCATCCTGGCCAACATGGTGAAATCCCGTCTCTACCAAAAATACAAAAATCAGCTGGGCATAATGGTGCATGCCTGTAATCCCAGCTACTCGGGAGGCTGAGGCAGGAGAATTGCTTGAACCAGGGATTTGGAGGTTGCAGTGAGCCGAGATTACACCACTGCACTCCAGCCTGGGCAACAAGAGCGAAACTCCATCTCAAAAAAAAAAAAGATCCTGCTTACAGCTGTCTTCTGTGGCCCCTCTGCCCTCTGCAGCCCTTCCCGTAATTACTCACTCATGAGCAGGCCTGCTAGGTTAGGGAGGGCTGGGTCATAGGAATGTGATGGCCCCATCCCATGCTTTTTTTTGTTTCTCTTAAGCAGTCGCAGCCAGCCCTGGTGCTCAGCCTGTTCTGAAGTGAGTTGCGCACCTGCCCTCATTTTTCTCTATTTGGGCATCTTTGGTCTGGAACAGCTCAGGAAAGTCCGAGTTGACACTCAGGTTCTTACTCCTTAGATGAGATCCAGTGCACAGCATTTTCCCTAGTTGTGAAAAATCATACAGCATTGTCATCTCTAATATTAAAGGAAATGGTAACCAGAAGTTGTCGCTGTTATGACAACATCTTGACACTGAGATTTTATATGGTCACTTGGTTCAACAATTAGTCCATGTGTCCCTTGCTAGACTTCTCCTGCTGCTTGGGAACCACAGCCTGTGCTGCCTTCAGACAGAATTAATTCCTGGAAGTTCTTCCTTATCTTAAACCTATGTGACGCTTTTTCCCTGGCACCCACTAGTCCTTGTTGTGACCTCTGCAATTACACAAAGCAAGTCTCCTTTCGTATCGTGTAAGTCCCTCCTTCACATTCCCTGTTTGAATGTGATATTAAGTGCTTTTACCAACTTGATCACTGTGTTTCATCACAGAACTTTGAAAGATGCCACACTTTCCACTGGGTTGACTGTTCTAGAATGGTCTGATCAGAATGGTCATCACCTTGAGCTGGACTTTTAACATGTATTGGCACCTGCCAAATATTTGTATTATTATTCACATCTGTTTTTAAGAGACAGTGCTCCTGAAAGACAGATGGAGTCATAGATCTGCTTTTCAAGGGCTTTCTTAAAGCATTTCTCAAAAATAGTAATTCCACTTTATTTGGAGAAGCTAATGACACTTGTTTTGGCCTCAGAGTTTATTTCTGAGGCTGCCTTTCACAGAGCTGAGAAGGAATCTTAGAGGTCATTTTATTAGTCATATTTTACAGGTGACAAAATGAGGTCTAGAGAGGTTTATCAACGTTTGCCCGAAGTCACACACTGGTAAGTGACTGAGCCCCAAGCTAATGCTGGACCCCAGGTGCAGGAGCCCACCTCACCACTGCTTCCTTGTGTCTGGTTCTGCCTCAGGAACTGGCCTAGAAACAGACTCCCTGCCACCTGCCGCAGCCACAGACGTTTTTATAATTCTTTTTTGTATTTTCCAAGTTTTCTACAGTGATCCATTACTTTTACAATCAGAAAACAATCAGTTGGGCCGGACAAGGTGGCTCATGCCTGTAATTTCAGCACTTTGGGAGTGCCAGGCGGGCAGACTATTTGAGGTTGGGAGTTTGAGACCAGCCTGACCAACACGGCAAAAACCTGTCTCTACTAAAAATACAAAACTTAGCTGGGTGTGGTGGCCTATGCCTGTAATCCCTGCTTCTCAGGAGACTGAGGCAGAAGAATCACTTGAACCCAGGCAGAGGTTGCAGTGAGCTGAGATTGCACTACTGCACTCCATCCTGGGCAACAGAGTGAGGCACCATCTCAAAAATAAAATTTTTTTAAAAAGCAAGCAAGCAATCAATTGGCCAGATATGGTGGCTCAAGCCTGTAATTCCAGGGCTTTGAGAGGCTTAGGCAGGAGGATCACTTGAAGCCAGGAGTTTGAGACCAGGAGGGGCATAATAGGGAGACCCTGTCTCTATTAAAAAAAAAAAAAAAAAAAAGGCCGGGTTCGGTGGCTCACGCCTGTAATCCCAGCACTTTGGGAGGCCGAGGTGGGCGGATCACGAGGTCAGGAGATCCAGATCATCCTGGCTAACACGGTGAAACCCCGTCTCTACTATAAATACAAAAAATTAGCCGGGCGTGGTGGTGGGTGCCTGTAGTCCCAGCTACTCGGGAGGCTGAGGCAGGAGAGTGGCGTGAACCCGGGAGGCGGAGGTTACAGTGAGCCGAGATCGGCTGCACTCCAGCCTGGGCCACAGAGCGAGACTCCGTCTCAAAACAAAACAAAACAAAAGGGTGCTCGCTTCAGCAGCACATATACTAAAATTGGAACGATACACAGAAGATTAGCAAGGCCCCTGCACAAGAATGACACGCAAAGTCGTGAAGCGTTCCATATTTTTATCTGCCAGCCATGACCACCCGATTTTGATTGTATCCTTCCTCCCATCCTTTAATCTGTTCATTGCTCTGTCTGGGGGAGGTGGGGCAGCTGGCGCAGACCTTGGCGTTTGTTCTTTGATGGATGAGGGAACACTCCAGTTTTCTTTCCGTGAAGTTTGTTTCAGCTACAAACCACTTCATTTTGCTGTTTCAATTTCAAAATAAAGGGAAACATATTGAAAGAAAAGAAAGAAAGAGAGAGAAAGAAAAGAAAGAAAGAAAGAAAAGAAAAGAAAGAGAGAGAGGAAGGAAGGAAACAAGGAAGGAAATCAGTCAAATAAACAAAACCCGGTAGCTTTGAAAAACACACCTCACTCATACCGAGGCCAGCCCCTAAAGTCCCTGGGTCTCTTCTCTGAATCTCTAGGTCGGGGAAACTGCTGTTTCATCTCTCCTGACTCCTTAAAATTCAGTGATTCAAAGATCCCATTTTGGTCAGAAGTTGAACAACAATAAAATCTTTTCCAATCCTGTCCGCCACGTTCACGAACTCCCGGGCTCCCATGCAGCTTATTTTTAAGACGCTGGTTTAAATTTCCCAAGTTACAAGGGAAAGGGGGAAGGAGGTTACGGTGGGAGCGAGACTGAGAACCACAGCGCAAACAGGGGCGCATTGGTACCAGGATCGGGACAGGGATGTCTCCAGTCCCTACAGACTCTAGCCTGGGGGAAGTCTGTCCAGACTACAAGTGTCTGTGCCCCCGTTTTATTTTGCGACAAGTCGGGGTCGCTCCATAAGTCAGCACAGAGGAGGCGGTAGGGGAGGCAGAAAGCGGCTGGGACGCGCTGGGCACCCGAATTGCGCGCGGCCGGCCCGGGGCAGGGGCCCCAGAGAGCCCGGGAGGGCGTGGGCCCGGCCGGGGAGGGGCGGGCTCGGGCGCGTCTGGGTTGGAGCTGGATGATGTAAAACAGCGCAGAGCTCCTTGGCGCCTCAGCACCATTACCTTCAATTATCATAATTGGTGCCTCTCTCCAGCGTTTGCATTTCCCCCGAGGGATCTCTCGCTGGTTCCCGTTCCTTCTCCTCGCCCTCTCTCGCTCACTCGCTCTCGGCTCCCGATCGCTCTCCCAGCCTCGCCCTCCCCTCGGTATCGATCTTTTTGGATGTTCTCCCTGCCTAAAACGGATGCTAATATCTCTTCGATTGAACCGAAATGGCGCTGCGGCTGCTGTTTTGCTATTGTCAGTAGAAACTTAGAGGGACCCGGGGATCAGCATTTATCTTATACTTAAACTAATTTATCTAAGTACTTTTCTACATGTATTCCAACGAACCGGGAATCAGTAACGATGTGTGGAGCCTGGAGTACATTTTCCCGAAACTTCCCGATCTGTCAATAGGAAGGTGAATCTTCCTGGACACCCCCGTCTCCCTCTTCCCTCTCTCTTCGCTGGAGTCGTACTGGCTGATGGGAACGAAAAGACTTCAGATGTGAAAAGGCTTTGATTGTACCTTGATATATCACCTCTGACAAAAATGCAAAAACATAGGCTCTTCTCTCTGCACTGTCTGCCTCTTTCAGGGGCTGGACCTCACCTGTCTCCAGAAAAACAGTGCGGATCTTCAGGGGTGACTTGAAGGATTAGGAAAGAGAGAAGTACCAGTGCCCCTTCCCATCATTCCTACAGACCTCTGTTAAAATTAAGCAGTCATCTGAAAAAGAAAAAAAAAAAAAGGCAGGTGGATTAGAAGCATTTTGAGGGCAGGAGCCATTTCAGAAATCTCTTGATTATCCCTAAAAAAAAAAAGGACAGCTCATGAGTACAGTTCATGGCAAGTGTATCCATAATTAATCAGGATTTTCTTAGGAAATGCTTCCGTTTGAAAGTGAGTAAGCAACATCAGACTTCTTCGAAAAATGCCATCGGACTGGAGATGGGTTATCTAAAGGTGTCATGTTGCAGGGTGGAAGATACTTCTTGTGTTTTTCCAGCAGACTAGAGGCACGAGTTATGGTTCCATGAGAGCAGCTAAGTTTCTTGCGTCATGATAAGTTAGCCAACCAATTTGCCTCGGCTGATTCTTGGACTATCACCAGTCATGGGAGCAAACCTTTGTTGGCAAGATGCCTGCGTTTTCAGAGAGATACCATCACCCTGCCCAGGCCACGGGCTGACTTGGCATTAACATTATTTGCACTTCAAATCTTCAGCTCCAGGGAGGAGAAGATCCTGAAACCACCTGGGAAGTCCTGAAGTCATCATAAATACATTCAAAGATTACACATTTTTCCTTAGACCAATTTCTAAGGCAAATTGGTCACCATTTCTATAGAGATTCACAGTTAACAAAACGTACACGAAGACCTCAAGTTACACTAGTAGCAACCTCTGGAGCAGGCAGGCTACCAAACACTCTTGTTCTCATTTTATGGGCAAGAAAACTGAGTACCAAGGGGCCAATTGATTGGCTCATAAAAACTCATTGGGTATACTGGGCATGGAGGTTCATGCCTGTGATCCCAGTCCTTTGGGAGGCTGAGGCAGGTGAATCACTTGAAGCCAGGAGTTTGAGACCAGCCTGGCCAAAATGGTGAAACCCTGCCTCTATCAAAAATACAAAAATTAGCCAGGCATGGTGGCAAACATCTGTAATCCTAGCCACTCAGGAGGGTGAGGCACAAGAATGGCTTGAACTCGGGAGGCAGAGGCTGCAGTGAGCTTGCTCCACTGCACTTCAGCAAAAGATGGAGCGAGACTCCATCTCAATAATAATAATAATAATAATAATAATAATAATAATAACAACCAGCTTGGGCAACATGGTAAGACCCTGTCTCTACAAAATATTTAAAAATTAGCGGGGTGTGGTGGCATGCACCTGTAGTCCTAGCTACTGGGGAATCTGAGGTGGGAGGATCACTTGAGCCATGGTGGTGGAGGCTGCAGTGAGCTGAGATTGTGCTACTGCACTCCAACCTGGGTGACAGAGCGAGGCCCTGTCTCAAAAAACAAACAAACAAATAAACAAAATATTGAGTAATGGAGTGTGGATACAAATGCAGGACTTCAGTTTCTTACTTTAGTGTTACTTCTTCCTTGCTCTGTTACCCAGGCTGGAGTGCAGTGGTGCAATCTTGGCTCACTGCAGCCTCCCCATCTCTGGCTCAAGCGATCCTCCAGCCTCAGCCTCCTGATTGGCTGGGATTACAGGCATGCACCACCACACCCAGCTAATTTTTGTATTTTTAGTAGAGATGGGGTTTCACCATGTTGCCCCGGATGGTCTTGAGCTCCTGGATTCAAGTGATCCACCCTCCTTGGCCTCGCAAAGTGCTGGGTTTATAGGCACGAGCCACCATGCCAGGCCCAGAGAACTCTTTTTATATACTCCTATGATTTAATGAGGATCAACTAAGTGGTACGGGGTGGAGTCGAGTGGATGGACCTCCAAGGAAACAAGTGACTACTTTGACTCTTTGGCTGTAATGTTGATGGATTTTGCTCATGTATTCCATACAGACTGGCAAGCAATGTCATTGCTCATAGACATTGCATCACAGGCATCTTGCCTGCTCCTTCCCCCTCCACTATATGTGGAAAATGCCAGGTTGACTATTCACTCCAAATACTCATCTTTCTCAAGAAGCTAATAAAAACTCTGCTCGTTGCCATGGCCCCACTAAGAAGACGAGCCGTTCAAGTTTGTTGTATATTAAAAATGATCCAGGAGTTCAAAATGGTCCTGGACTCTGCAAGGTTTTGAGTCTTCAGTCTGTTTAAAATGGGCTGTCTTCAAATGGCTATATTATTTTAGATGATAGCAAACACTCAAGTGATAAAGTCACACAGAAGTAATAATTTGAAGGAATGATTTCTTTTTTTTTTTTTTTTTTGAGACAGAGTCTCACTTTATTGCCCAGGCTGGAGTACAGTGGCGCTATCTCGGCTCACAGCAACCTCTGCCTCCTGGAGATTCTCCTGCTTCAGCCTCCCCAATAGCTGAGATTACAGGTGTGCACCACAATGCCCACCTAAGTTTTATATTTTTAGTAGAGATGGGGTTTCACCATATTGGCCAGGTTGTTCTCAAACTCCTGACCTCAACTGATCCACCTGCCTCGGCTTCCCAAAGTGCTGGGATTACAGGCATGAGCCACCGCGCCTGACTCGGAGGACTGATCTTAATTCCACTCACTAATCACTTCTCAGCCTTTTGGCGAACGTCAAAATTCACTCACTAACATTTTTCTTTTATTTTGAGATGGTCTCTCTCTCTTGCCCAGACTGAAGTGTGGTGGTGTGATCATAGCTCACTGCAGCCTGGAACTCCTGGGCTCAAGTAATCCTACTTTAGGCTGCCAAGTAGCTGAGACTACAGGCATCTGCTACTGGGCCTGCTGGTCTCGAACTCCTGAACTCATGTGATCCTCCCACCTCAGCCTCTCAAAGTGCTGGAATGACAGGTGTGAGCCTCTGAGCCTGGCCTACTTTATTTTTCCTTATAGGTGAATTAACTTTATATAATATGGCATGCTTTATGGTGCCAGCCTGCCCCCACCTCTTTCCGTGTGTTCTTTCTGGCTCACACCCTTGCTGAGAGCAGTACCCAGGTTTCATATCAGCCAGAACCCTACCCAAGCTAAAGAGGTTAAAGGTCACAGACTGAGTATTTGGGGATGGTGTCTCCGGAAGCTGAACAAACGACTGTGATAGTTTGCAGTAGTGATAGAAGGTGAAACCATCTCTTGGGCAGTATCTCTCTGTATAGGGGACTTATGATTGGACAAAAACAAGCAGAAATTATGAAAGTAAAACCTACAAATAAGGAGAGGATGACAGCCCAATGGCAGAGAGGCGAGAAGCAAAGACAACCCTGAGAGAAAGAGGCCCAAGTCTCTGGCTTCCGCCCCAGGAAGGTTGGCTCCCTGAGGTGATAAGCGGTGCTTGTCAATCACCGGTTAGTAGTAACCATACCGTAAGCCTATTGTGTCCACACCACAAACCCCTCCTAAATTAATCTTTAGTGCCTCTTTCTTCCAACAAGTTGACTAACGTTGTACTATAAATGTTTTATTTCTACTTATTTATTTATTTCAGACAGGGTCTCACTCTGTGGCCTAGGCTGGAGTGCACTGGTGCAATCATGGCTCACTGCAACCTCTACCTCCCTGGCTCAAGAGATCCTCCCAGCTCAGCCTCCCAAGTAGCTGGGACTGCAGGTGCGAGCCACCACGCCTGACTAATTTTTTAATTTTCTTGTAGAGATAGGGGTCTCCCTATGTTACCTAGACTGGTCTCAAAATTCCTGGGCTCAAGCAATGCTCCTGACTGAGCCTCCCAAAGTGCTGGGATTACAGGTGTGACCCATCATGCCGGCCACATAGATGTTTTAAAGGATTTTAAATGATGTCTTTGAAAGTATAGGCTAAACATGTAACTAAATGGCACTAAATTGTGAATGGGACAGTAGAGAGTTACTTGGTTTTGCTTTTGCTTTTTTTTTTTTTTTTTTTTTGAGACAGAGTCTCGCTCTGTCACCCAGGCTGGAGTGCAGTGGCCGGATCTCAGCTCACTGCAAGCTCCGCCTCCCGGGTTTACGCCATTCTCCTGCCTCAGCCTCCCGAGTAGCTGGGACTACAGGCGCCTGCCACCTCGCCCGGCTAAGTTTTTGTATTTTTAGTAGAGACGGGGTTTCACTGTGTTAGCCAGGATGGTCTCGATCTCCTGACCTCGTGATCCGCCCGTCTCGGCCTCCCAAAGTGCTGGGATTACAGGCTTGAGCCACCGCGCCCGGCCTGCTTTTGCTTTTTTAGAGACCAGGGTCTCACTCTGTTACTCAGGCTGGAGTACAGTGCTACAATCATAGCTCACTGTAGCCTCGAACCACTGGCCCCAGCCTCCCAAGTAGCTAAGACCATAGGTGCTCCCCACTACATGGGGCTAATTGCTATACTTTTTGTTGAGACAGAGTCTCCTTATGTTATCCAGGCTGGTCCCAAACTCCTAGCTTCAAGTGACCCTCCCACCTTAGCCTCCCAAGTAGCTGGGATTATAGTTGTGAGCCGGCCTACCTTATCAGAGAGTTCTTTGTGTTTAAGGGATTCATAGCAGAATAGGAGATCATTTGTTAGGTGACCAGATAGAACAAAGGAAGATTATTCAATCTGAGAAAAATGCATAAGAAGTTCTTCCCTTAACACCAAGGATAAGAACAAGAATTCTGTTCGTTGATGACCTCACTTAGGGTGTACTCTCTTTATAACCTCTGTCCATAAATCTCGTTGAAATGCATTAAATATTTGAAGATATGCACGTTTGGCTGGCATTTTATTTCATGGCTTGAACTCACACATCAAATATAATGTGTGTCTTGATACTTTGTAAATGATAAAACAAATACTATATAGTTAGTTATTTTCTCAGGAATTATTATGAAGTAAAAACAGTGACCGTGGCCAGAATATAATAGCAAATAGAATACTGAAGTTCCGCTGCAAAATACCTTATTCAATTGGGTCACTGAGATTTGAGTTTGAGATTCTAAAGGACAGGATAGGATAATAGGAGCCATTACTGGACCATCAAAGGCAGCGAGAGTGGGGAGAGGGAGAAGCATGGGTGGGTGCTGAGGAAGGATGAAAGATTTCATCCCATTTCAAGGAAAGGTCTAAATATTTGGTTCTCTAATAAAAATATCAAAGCTTCTGGATTTCAATGGTTTATACATTAATAATTAAATTTTTTTTTTAATACGTTAGGTCTTACTATGTTGCTCAGGCTGGTCTTGAACCCTAGCAATCCTTCCACCTCAGACACCCAAAGTGCAGGGATTACAGGCTCTAACTACCAGGACTGGCTGAATTTCTAACTACCATGACATTTTTTTTTTTAAATTCTAAAAAATTAAGTGAGGTCTTATCAGCTAAGGGGAAAAAACTAAAAAATACTTTTGCATTGCATTCCTGAATAGCATTCTGTTAGGCAGAAATTTGCTTAAGATAATTTGTCAACTTTAAAAGATTAATTCATCATTTTAGTTAAAACAAAGCAAAACAAAGGGAATCAAACTGGTAATTTGGCATCAGCTAGGCAAAACTAGCAGCTACTGAGTAATTTTTTAAAGTTCTGCTGGCCTAATTGGGGGTTATATTACACAACTTAATAGAACAAAGACTTATGCAGAGGCCAAGGATGACATAGAATGTATCCGATACTATCTGCTTATAAATAATGCCCATTGTCAAGTTCCTAAAGTAATGATCTTTAACTAGGGAAGACTCTTACTGTATTCCAAATTTGTAGTTTTACAAACTTTTTTTTTTTTTTTTGAGACAGAGTCTCACTCTGTTGCCCAGGCTGGAGTGCAGTGGTGTGATCTCAGCTCACTGCAACCTCCACCTTCCTGTTCAAGTGATTTTCCTTCCTCAACTTCCAGAGTAACTGGAACTACAGGCACCCACCACCACGCCCGGTTAATTTTGTAACTTGTAGTAGAGATGGGGTTTCACCATGTTGGCCAGGCTGGTCTCGAACTCCTGACCTCAAGTGATCTGCCCTCCTTAGCCTCCCAAAGTGCTGGGATTACAGGTGTGAGCCACTGTGCCCCGCCTACAGTTTTTTTATTTTTCTTTTTTAGAGGCAGCGTCTCACTCTGTCACCCAGGCTGGAGTGCAGTGGTGCGATCTCGGGACTCAGTGCAACCTCTGCCTCCTGGGTTCAAGAGCCTCTTGTGCCTCAGCCTCTTGAGTAACTGGGGTCACAGGCGTGCACCACCATGCCCAGCTAATCTTTTTGTTGTGCTCAGTAGAGACGGGGTTTTACCATGTTGGCCAGGCTGGTCTCGAACTCCTAGGCTCAAGCGATCCTCCCACCTCAGCCTCCCAAACTGCTGAGATTACATGTGTGAGTCACTACGTCCAGCCACCGGCCTACAAATTCTTAAGACAGCCTCAACTCAACAACTATCATGGTTTATTTGCATGACCCCATAGCATTTTGGCTCATCTGTGGGAAGATGGGCATTTTGGAATGTGAGCTTCAGTCTTGTCCTTCCAAGTTCTATCACCCTGCCTTCCAGGTGCTGCAGTCAATCTTTATCTCCTTCTCCATTTTAGAAGAAAACCAAAACCAAACAAACAAAAGAAAACCAAACCAAAAAACCCCCCAACTAGACAGGCATTCCTTTGGGATGGGCTAATCCCTTATCTTTGTCCTATTCCAATGAAAGTAAGTTTTAGATCTGAACTCCCAACTTCTACGGAAAACAAATGACTTTTTAGAAAGAAACAAAAGCTGCTACTGGAAATTCAAAGTGTTACCTAACCTCTGTGGATTGTTAGTTGGTAGATTTGTATAACAGGCAGAAATGTTAGATCCTATCAATAGACTGCAATAGTTGTTTGTAAGCTAGCCAGGAACCTGAACACAACTGCCTTCTCTATGAACAAAATGTACTCAGAGCAATTTTTTTTTATTGTCATTGTGAAGACAGAAGTAGTGCTGAAAAGAGGGTCATCTACAACTTTGGGAAACAATGGCATTATTTGGGTAAGCAGAGATTGGTAGGGCATTTGCAGCTTTGTTAACAGAATGGGTTTTGTGGTGAAGAACAACTATAAAAATGTATCACTGGCTGAGCGCAGAGGCTCACACCTGTAATCCCACCACTTTGGGAGGCCAAGGTGGGCGGATCACCTGAGGTCAGGAGTTCCAGACCAGCCTGGCCAACATGGCGAAACCCCGTCTCTACTAAAAGCACAAAAATTAGCTGGGCATGGTGGTGGGCACCTCGGGAGGCTGAGGCAGGAGAATTGCTTGAACCCAGGAGACAGAGATTGCAATGAGCTGAGATCATGCCACTGCACTCCAGCCTGGGTGACAGAGCGAGACTCCATCTCAAAAAAAAAAAAAAAGAAAAAAAAATATGTGTGTATATATATCCCATGGATAAATTATATCTTGAATGCTGTTTGAAGGTAATAAAAAACTATTATACTGTTTAAATGTTTCAGTTAGGTGTAGAATCAGTTTTCTGTTCTTGGGTATAGATAGCTTGTTCCCAGGTATTTTCAGAATCCTTTTGTAGGTGTAAAAAGAATTTTGGTCATTGATTTCATGTCTTGCTTTAAACTTCAAAAGGACAGTAGATTGTACTATTTTTTTTCCCTCTACTTATCAACCTACATGTAGGAAAGTAATAACTGAATTATGTGCAAAGCATAAGTAAAATTCTCTAGAGAAGCAATTTGTCTTAAGAGTCTTAAATTGAATTAAAATTGTTGCCTATTCTCTCAGCTATTGATATGGCCTCATAATTGACACATTATCCCTAAAATGATTTTGATATTCTACATTGATTCAAACACTCTGATTCATTTAGTTGAAAAGTCCGTGTCTTCCCCAGAACCATTAGACGAAGTGCAGACTTGTTTCTCTTTAATTTCTGGTCATTTAGAAAGTTTGCCCATTAATAATAAAAACAAAATAGTTGAAATCATTGTCTAAAAAATGGATCCCAAGTTCTTATTCAGAACTGGACTTGGAACAAAAAACATATACAACCTGGAGTACTCAAAGTCAACATTAATTCAATAAAATACAAATATCTTAGTTTGGTTTCTTTGGGTTGCAAGGAAAAGAACCTTAAGTAAAAAGGGGACTTTATTAAGGTTACTGAGTTAACCTAAGGACAAGAAGTGAGGCCGAGTGACTGGAAATCCATTTGAATTTAAGTCTTTGCCACTTTGCGTATCTTCATCATTTTTCTTTCTTTGCAGACAGGTGGACCACAGCTGCCACAAAGCAAATTTTTATGTCTCCCGTGAAATGACCTTGAGGGACTAAGCAGCATGTCTGTTCAAAGACACAGAAGAGAGACTCTAACTGACCTAACCTGGGTCATGTGACTAGTTGTGGCTAGAGGGTCAGAGTCTCCTAATCAGGTTGCAACGCCCACTCCAGGGAAAAGGGACATTCTCTGAATTGGGCTGGGAGACACTCAGAAAGTGTCTATTAGAATGCAACTTTCACCAACACATTCCCCAGACCTCTTCCATTAAACAAGTATTTATCTGCATCAAAGGGAAATATAGTTCATTTCTGATACGTCTCTGTTCACTTCTTCACATTTTATGCTGCAATCACAAAGACTTGCTTGTCATCCCAACTACCTGTTTGCTACTTACTACCCCTACTACCCTACACAATTAAATAATTTCTTGCCTAAATTCCTGTGGTCCTCTGTGCTTGTAATGGTCTTCTAATCCTTAGTATCATTGCGTCTAGGAGACTTTACTGGCTCTCTTTACCTTCCTAGGCTAGTTATCCTCTTTCTTTTAGGCATCTTAACATTATGCACATAAATCTCTATCATTGTCCAGCTCCATTGTTTTGAGATTTACTATCTAGTTTCTGACATCTTTATAACCCCAGACATTGCAAGCCTGGCCTACTGTGGGAGGCCAGGTTGAACGAATATAGCCTGAAAGTTTCCTTTTAGCTAATTGACTCTCTAAAAGAAAGTGTATCATTACATAAAAAGTATTGTCCTCTGGCGCGCGGTGGCTCACGCCTGTAATCTCAGCAGTTTGGAAGGCCGAGGCGGGCAGATCACGAGGTCAGGAGTTCGAGACCAGCCTGACCAACATGGTGAAACCTTGTCTCTACTAAAAATACAAAAATTAGCCTGGCGTGGTGGCGCGGGCCTGTAATCCCACCTACTCAGGAGGCTGAGGCAGGAGAATCGCTTGAACCGGGGAGGTGGAAGGTTGCAGTGGGCCGAGATAGTGCCACTGCACTCTGGCCTGGGCGACAGAGCCAGACTCCATCTCGGAAAAAAAAGTATTGCCTGCATAAAAACCTTACAATTGTTAACTTGTCAAGGTTCTAGTAGCCAGAAAGTTCTAATCAAACTCGGCCCCAGGACTGACTTGTCAGCACGCCCCTTAAGAAACTTGTCTGAGAAACCTGCTGTTTACCTGGTGCCCTAACCAGTTTAATTTTCTTTTAAAAGTTCTGCTGGGCTTCTCCTTCTCTCCTTTTAGATGCAATTTTGATCTAGAGAAGTAATGGTCTGAGCATCAGTTTATGAAATTATTTTATTTTTCTGCACATAAACATTATTTTTCAAAGGCAATTTCATTAACTACATCCTGCAGCTCTGCAGACTTTCAACAGCTTTAAAAGGTTAGGCGTTTGAGGTATGTTCGCCTTGACTTTCAGTCCTCAAGACATACATACATTTTTCTTAGTCTTAAAGCTCATGTCTGCACTCTAGTCCTAAAGGATTTGACTTTATAATTCTCACCTTAGCATGAAATGTGCTTCTCTTTCTTTCTTTCCCCACCCCGCCCCACCCCCTTTTGACATTTCGGGTAGGGAAGCTCTGGCAGATTCTCAAGAAGAATTTTGCAAATGGTTGACTTTTGTTCATCTCAGGTTTTGGAGGGAGAGGATAAAAGAACATTCCCTCAGATAATGAGTTTTAAGCTTAATTCCTTCCAGAGCCGAGGGAAAAAAAAACTACAGCAAGACCACCTTGAGTACCTTGGGAAGGGCAGCCCCGCGATCCCTAATAAATGAATTAGCATCTCAAGGAGGAGATCACTGCGGGGCTGATATTGATCAGGGTCAGCCGGCGTGTTTGCCAGCGATTGTTTGGGGGGTGGTTAATTGAGTGTCAGTCTCGGCCAGTGTCGTCTCGCTGGCGCCGGGTGCTTTTGGATTTGCTAATTTTCGTTAAGTGTCTCTGGCCGGCTACTCGTCCCGTGTACCCGGGAGAAACTAGCGGCTCCTAACTGATCAACAGTCGGTCTGTCTGGGCTTTATTGATCCCCTGGCTGGCAGCTCGAGGCGGACACGCTAAGGGGGTGGGGGGCGAAGGCTGAACGCAGACCTCAGCGCTGGGCCGCCTCGTCCAGGTTCCCACCCGAACCCTCTTCCGCCACCTGCACAGGCCGGAGCGTCGTCACTCGCCCCTGGGGGCTCCAGAAAACGCAGTGCGGCCGGGGAGGACCACCACGCAGCCCCCCTGCGTGTTTTGGGGGGCACCCAAAAGAAGCTCCGGGCTGGGGGACGCTGACCGCCCGAGACTGAGCCGTCAGGGTCTCGGAGGCGGGTTCCCGAGCGGGTCCCGGGGCTGGGCTCCCCCGGAGCCTCGCAAAGGTCATGGACGCGCAGGCCTCCGCAAGGGGGAGCGCGGGAGACGGCAGCGCCCCAGCCGGGCGCCCCAGACGCCGGCGCCGCTCGGAGCCGCCGCGCAGGTCCCTCAGCGCTCGCGTCTGGGCCCGCCCCTAGCTGCGGGGTGGATTGACAGGAGCCCGGCGGCCAATCGGACGCCGCGGGGCGGGGCGAGGCGGGGCCGCCCGGGCTGGCTCCCCGCGCGGGGCGCTATTTACGGCGCGGAGCCGGCGGG
The DNA here is from genome assembly GCF_043159975.1 of Macaca nemestrina. NCBI lineage: Eukaryota > Metazoa > Chordata > Mammalia > Primates > Cercopithecidae > Macaca > Macaca nemestrina. The sequence goes on along the minus strand of NC_092133.1, from coordinate 115,352,036 downwards.
ACCTGGGCTGGCGCGGGAGGGAGCTGCGGTGGATGCGCTAGCGCTCTGGGGAGCCCCTGCCCTTTTCGCGGAGAGTGGCCGCTAGCGGGGACTGAAGGCCGGGAGCCCACCCTGGCCCGCGTCGGTGCCCGGGGCTAGCGTGCAGCCCTAGAGTCGAGTGGGGCAAGGGAGCCGGTGGCCGCCCAGGCGGGACCGGGAAACTTTTCTGGGCTCCTGGGCGCGCCCTGTAGCCGCGCTCCATGCTCCGGCCGCGGCCCGAACCTCAGCCCCGCCGCTGACGGCGCCCGCCGCTCCGGGCAGGGCCCATGCCCTGCGCGCTCCGGGGGTAGTAGGCTGCCGCCGAGCCCGGGCTCCGGGAGCCGGCGGGGGCGCCGCGGCTGTGCGGGGCGTCAATGGATCGCCACTCCAGCTATATCTTCATCTGGCTGCAGCTGGAACTCTGCGCCATGGCCGTGCTGCTCACCAAAGGTGGGTGCCGGGGGCGCAAGGGCCCAGGGTCCCGTACCCGCCGAAGGGCTTTGGAGCCCGCTGCAGAGGCTTTGTTAGCGGTGGGCGAGGCTCCCTCCCGCGCCGGAGCCGCAGGTCGCGACAAGTTACTGTGTTCTTAGAAGTCGCGGCGGTGGCCTGGCGCGTGGATGCGGACTCCGATCTCAGGGCAGTCGATAATCAGAGGGTCCTCTTGGCTCTGCCTGCGGGGAGTGGCGCGTTTGCAGCCCAGCGGGGAGGGAGGCCGGAGTCTCGGCTCGACGCCGCCGCCTCCTCACCCTGGGGGCCCGGACGACCGGGAGGAATCGCAGACCCCGGCCCGTAGCTGCCGCGTGCCCGCAGTGTGTCTGTGTGAGTGCCTCAGGATGTATTTCTGTGCGTGTGTCTCTGAGCCTCAGTATCTCTGAAAGCATTTGTCTCTTGAGTGTTGTGTCACTGAATGTGTGTTTGAACCTTTGTATCACTCAGTGTATCTCTGTCTCTGAGTATGTCTCTGAATTTCTCTCTGAATGCATTTCTGTGTCTCTTTCTCTGAGTCTTTGTGTCTCTGAATGTGTCTGAGTCTCTGTATTTCTCAATGTATCTCTGTGACTCTTTGAGTGTCTTTCCGAATGCATTTCTATGTCTGTCTCTAAGTGTCTTTGTATCTCTGAATGTGTATCTGAGTCTCTGTGTGTGTCTTTGCGTACGTCTCTCTGAGTGTGTGCGAGCGAGTGTTTGGGTTTCCCTGGGAGTTAAGGTGTCCGAGGTGTGCAGGAGTGTGTGTTGTGTTGCTTTTCAGTAGCCAGGAGGAGTAGGCTCTGTCAGCGTCTCATTTCCTACTCACCTCATATTTTACAAACAAGACCAAAAAAAAAAAAAAAAAAAAAGGCAAAGGCAGCGGGTCAGTTCCTTCTTTCCTCTGCAGGCTTTCACCTTTTAGATAGAAATAACCCGAACTTCCTCTGAATTTCAAGGTTCCCCTCACCTCCCTGCTATGAAATCTACCTACTGTTCTGTGAACAGATAATTTTTTTTTAAGTAGGAAGCACTGTTTAGCCTTTGCACCCCCCTACTTCTCTCTAATTGCTATGTAGCAGGCATGAGGTTAAAGCATAAGCTAGCCCAGCGAGGATGATGTGCTACAGTATTTATTTATTTTGGAAGGAAGGGTGTAATTAACCCTAAATAACAGCCCTTGCAGCTTGCAGAGGGGAGCCTCCTGGCCCTATCAAAGGCGGGCAGAACGGGGAGGGACTGAGGCTGACATGAAGTCACAGATACCGAAACTATGTGCCTGATAATGATATAATTAGGGGATCAGAGATTTCTGACGGCTGCGGACTTCAAAAGCTTTAAAAGAAGCCAGAAGTCTCTCCTGTAGCCATCTTGACTAAAGCAGACATTTTTGTGTAATCACTACATACAGTAACGAGAAGGGGGCAGAAACAGAAGGGCATTGTTCCACAGTTTCAAAATACCAGTCCCCTTTCTGGCCTTTTGCATGCCACAGGAAGAAACTTTATGAACGACAGAAATATAGTTTTAATACACTGGTACAAAAGTCCATTCTCCTTGCTTAAAATGTGGCTCCAATTAAAAAAAAAAAAAGTAGTTAGAACTTTCCCAGTTACCTGTCAAAATTTTATTAGGCTGTTTTTAGGTCATTGAAAATACAGTATTTTAAATAGGCTCTCATAAACATTTAAGCAGCATTTTACTTGTATTCAGTCTTCCTTTTCTGTACAAGGTCTGAAACTAATAGGGTCAAAATGGGCTTTTAATCTGTTTTATTTATACTTTAAATCTGTATATGGAATTTGTCAAACTAGGAATATGTAGTCATCACCCCAGAAGACTGGTGAGCTTTATGTGGAAAATAAAGTGAGCTTGGAGTGAGGAGGAGAAAGAGCAGAGAAGTGATTCTGCAAAGCGGGGTTCTTACTTGAAGCAGAGAAGGAACTTGGGCCCAACCTCAGGATGGCGAGTGCAGATTTAGGAGCGAGAACCCCAGCTTTGGACTGTTAGGGGTTGCTAAAGATCTGTGTTTAGTGGGCTGGTTTTTCTTAGAACCGAAGCACTGGCAGTGCCCGGTGAAAGCAGAGCATACCATACCGTGGTCTGGAATTTGGACAGATAATTAAATGAGACACTTTACTTGGCATCAGAGAGAGGGGGAAGAAGAAAGGTAAGGGTGGGAAGAGGTTTGTAAAACAGCAGATCCTGGTGTTTAATTTCAGAGTGGAGGTTTCGGATCTTCAGACGGGAAACTGGAAGAGGCTCGTGCATTAGTTCAGTTTACTTGCTGTGGCATGTGACAGCGACCAGGGTCCACTAGGGGGATATCGTATTAGTGATAACTTTAAGACCCAGATTATTTCAACTAGAAACTGATATTAAAGCCTCCAGTCTTGCCCTGTGACAAAATGTGAACCGAGCCATGCAACTCACAAAATAAGTTTTTATAAAGGAAACTTTTAATCACTTCCTGTAGAAAATTTGAGGTTTCCTTAAGGATTTTTCATTCAACCAGCAGAGGATTTTCAGTTTCAATGTTTCCCCTTTTAGATCACATGTCAAATTACATGTAAAACTTGTGAGGAGGAGGAGGAGAAGTTAGCCTTGCAGTTTTATACTCCCCCCACCTTTTATGACTTTCCATTTGGGCTGAAAGAAATTGACTTTGGCAAGCAAACCACTAATTGTAAACTGCCTAGTTCCTGTTTTACAATATACTGACTAAAAGCTCCTCTGCATGAAAAGATCTTTATAGGCAAAAAGTTTGCCTTTTCTAGAGAGGTTGCAAATAGCTGCCTAGTTTCATAGTTTTAAAACCTCCTGACCTGGGCAATTTCTAGATTGTTGTGTTTCTAGTTAATAACTTTATAAGGTGTTAGCTAAAGCTCTTAACTCTTGGCACAGTCCTGTGGGATAGTAAACAATTCAGTAGTTCCGATCAAATATTTATACTGACAAAATCAAAAAGCCTAGCATTTTATGTTGTATGGTCATGTAGGATTAAAATGAATAAATAACGTGATTTACGTTATGGTAGGAGAAATTATACTCATTACTATTTCCTTCAAAAAGCAAGTTTTTTTAAAATGACTCTCTAAACTCCTCAGAAACCTGCTATTGGGATTACTACATTGCCAAAAGTACATTTAACTGGATTGAAACTTACCTACTGGCTGCAGGGAAGGGCTTCTCCAGGCTCCATGGACTGGAGCCCTGAGCTTGGATGATCTAAAAGTTCCGTGCCTTTGAAAATGGGATTTAGCAGCTGCCTAAATAGTTGCTTTATCTGGTTTCTGGAGCAGAGTTTGACGTGATCTCTCATTGTTTTCAGGTGAAATTCGATGCTACTGCGACGCTGCCCACTGTGTAGCCACTGGTTATATGTGTAAATCTGAGCTCAGCGCCTGCTTCTCTAGACTTCTTGATCCTCAGAACTCAAATTCCCCACTCACCCATGGCTGCCTGGACTCTCTTGCAAGCACGGCAGACATCTGCCAAGCCAAACAGGCCCGAAACCACTCTGGCACCACCATGCCCACATTGGAATGCTGTCATGAAGACATGTGCAATTACAGAGGGTTGCATGATGTTCTCTCTCCTCCCAAGGGTGAGGCCTCAGGTAGGTAGAAGCCGTTTCTAACCAGAATGCCTGCCTGATCTATAGACTTGTGACAGCCACGACTTCGTGTGTCTGCTATTGATTTTGTTGTTAATGTAATTAGAGACACCAGAGGGAGAAGCCTGGCTGGATACAAAGATGCATTTTGATTGAGTGGCTTTTATGTCTGCCTGAGCATTCGATGTCTGTCTACATAATAGGTTTTGCCTGTTTTTTCAACATTTTGAAGACATTAAAAGGCCATTACATCTCAGTAATGACAGTCTGTAAACAAATGCGTTTGTAAGCTTCTTTAGATAGTTTTGCAATATTTTCTAAATATCGTTGATTTAATTGTAAGCTGCTTTTTAATGGAATTCCTGGATAAAATGAATTGATGATTATGAATATATCCCTAGGAGGAGTTAACATGGAGTTTGATCATTTTCTTTGTACTTTAGGACAAGGAAACAGGTATCAGCATGATGGTAGCAGAAACCTTATCACCAAGGTGCAGGAGCTGACTTCTTCCAAAGAGTTGTGGTTCCGGGCCGCAGTCATTGCTGTGCCCATTGCTGGAGGGCTGATTTTAGTGTTGCTTATTATGTTGGCCCTGAGGATGCTTAGAAGTGAAAACAAGAGGCTGCAGGATCAGCGGCAACAGATGCTCTCCCGTTTGCACTACAGCTTTCACGGACACCATTCCAAAAAGGGGCAGGTCGCAAAGTTAGACTTGGAATGCATGGTGCCGGTCAGTGGGCACGAGAACTGCTGTCTGACCTGTGATAAAATGAGACAAGCAGACCTCAGCAATGATAAGATCCTCTCGCTCGTTCACTGGGGCATGTACAGTGGGCACGGGAAGCTGGAATTCGTATGACCAAGTCTTATCTGAACTACACTTCTTGAACGCTTGAAGGCCTTTTGAGTTCTGCTGGACAGGAGCACTTTATCTGAAGACAAACTCATTTAATCATCTTTGAGAGACAAAATGACCTCTGCAAACAGAATCTTGGATATTTCTTCTGAAGGATTATTTGCACAGACTTAAATACAGTCAAATGTGTTACTTTAAAATTATAGAAAGCAAAGAGAAGACTTTGTACACACTGTCACCAGGGTTATTTGCATCCAAGGGAGATGGAATTGAGTACCTAAATAAACAAAAATGTGCCCTATGTAAGCTTCTACATCTTGATTTATTGTAAAGATTTAAAAGAAATATATATATTTTGTCTGAAATTTAATAGTGTCTTCCATAAATTTAACTGGGAAGCGTGAGACAGTACATGTTAATTACACTAATGGCCATTTGCTGTTGCTCACTTGTTGTCAACTTCAGGATGTGGCTTGATTTTTTTTTTTCCTCTTTTCTTTTTTAAACAAGACCAAGATCTTGCTTATTCTTCCACGTGCCTGTGTCATCTTACAGTATGGAGTTTCTAAATGTATACTGACCATCTTTTAGTGTCTTACCCACATTTCTGGTTATAGGATAATTCTGGTTCTAGCTTTCATCTAAGAAGGAGATCTGAAATTTGTGTGTACCAGGTCAGATGTGATTGATCAATTTCTAGAGTTGACTTAGCAAAGGTCATTTTGATCCAGGCGTTCTGGAATACCTTTTCCAGTGTGTCTACCTCCACCCAAAAAAGAAAAAAAACCCAACTACACAAAACTTTTTTTTGTTCAGGTTAGTCACTGTCTCCTTTTACTGTTGATTAATTGGCCAGTTTATTTTGTCCTAAGCCAAATTGAGTATTTTGGCTCCCCAGTTAGCCGAACCCTACCGTACAACACTCTTAATTTTAAACCTTGTGCTTCAACAGTGTGATGCTTTTTTTTTTTAACTTCCTCCTTAGAAAGGTTTTCTGTAGTGAACATGATATACCAGTTGATTTAAATAACTGCTACTAGGTTTCCTCCTCCCAAATGATCCTTTACGGAACCAAATAGATACTGGCTTTTGCCAGTAACACAGCTAAGAAACAGTGTTTCCTCCTATAAGACTTTCGGTCCTGGTGACATTGCCCAGCCTGAATTTAAACGTATGACTTAGGCCGGGTGCGGTGGCTCAAGCCTGCAATCTCAGCACTTTGGGAGGCCGAGACGGGCGGATCACGAGGTCAGGAGATCGAGACCCTCCTGGCTAACACGGTGAAACCCCGTCTCTACTAAAAAATACAAAAAATTAGCTGGGCGAGGTGGCGGCGCCTGTAGTCCCAGCTACTCGGGAGGCTGAGGCAGGAGAATGGCGTGAACCCGGGAGGCGGAGCTTGCAGTGAGCTGAGATCCGGCCACTGCACTCCAGCCTGGGCGACAGAGCGAGACTCCGTCTCAAAAAAACAAAACAAAACAAAACGTATGACTTACTTGTGTACTTCCCTTGCCCCCAGTGGATCTTTCTTATTTTAAATGTCAGAATAATATGCCATGGAGAGTATCTTCTCAATTCCTTTGTATATTTGAAATTTTTGCTTAAAAGTTAACCTGTAGGCCAGGTGTGGTGGCTCACACCTGTAATCCTAGCACTTTGGGAGGCCAAGGCAGGTGGATCACAAGGTAAGGAGTTCGAGACCAGCCTGGCCAATATAGTGAAACCCCGTTTCTACTAAAAATACAAAAATTAGCTGGGCATGGTGGCGTGCATCTGTAGTCCCAGCTGCTCGGGAGGCTTAGGCAGGAGAATTGCTTGAACCTGGGAGGTGGAGGTTGTGGTGAGCTGAGATTGTGCTACTGCACTCCGGTCTGGGGAACAGAGCTAGACTCGGTCTCAAAAAAATAAAAAACCTACAGCCTGCATATTTGAGTATGGGGGTTTTCTTTTATTAATATTAATTGACCACCTGCCCTATGCTGTGGAATAAACATTTTAGTAAAAGCATTCATATAAAGCATAATAAAAGCAATGTCCCTTTTAAGATGAACAGCTCTTGCATACATGCCTTATATTTTATAAAAGATATTAAGCTTTGTGTACGTCAGTTTTTGAGGAAGCCGAAGAATTGTTCGTTGAACCCAACCCTTCAAACCTGTCAAGAGAATTGATCAAAGTTGTTCGTTGGTGAAATTCCCACCCTCACCTCCACCTCTGGCTCTTGTTTTTGTTTTTTGTTTTTTTTTTTTGAGTCTTACTGTCACCCAGGCTGGAGTCTGGTGGCGCCATCCATATCACTACAACCTCCACCCCCTTCCCCACACCTACCGCGTCCCGCCTCCGTCCCCCTGCAACGTTCAAGCAATTCTCCTGCCTCAGCCTCTGAAGCAGCTGGGATTATAGGCACCCACCACCATGCCCGGCTAATTTTTGTATTTTTAGCAGAGACAAGGTTTTCACCATATTGGCCAAGCTAGTCTCAAACTCCTGACCTCAAGTGATCCTCCTACCTCAGCCTCCTAAAGCTCTGGGATTAAGGTGCGAGCCACTCTGCCCAGCCCCACTCTGGCTCTTGATCACATTATAGTAGTTCGTAGTTTGGAGATTAAAGGACTTCTTGCTCCTTGTACTTTCTCATTTCACATACGCCATTATGCAAGCTCCGCAATTCTTCAAGTGGCCAGTTTTTGTATCTGTTATGTGTAGTCGAAGTTTCTTTTCTCTGCTTGCCGTTATGAGGGCCTGTTCACCTCATATCTTCTAAGTACAGGTTAACTAGGAACTCCGCAATTCTTTAGGAGATAAAACAATGAAGGATTTAAAGTCATGTGCTTTGAAACACTTTGAAATCAGTGAACCCCTTCCTCCCAGAGAGGCCTATGTCTGGGCTGGTGTTACCACAAACTTCATGGAGGATGCATGCACAGCCTCTCCACTTGATCTTGTGCCTTTGTTCTTCCTATTGTATATTCACGAGGCTGTTTACAGCTCCCTGTACTGTGGGGAGGTGGCACTGTGCCCACGGCCTCTCAGAGTTTTCTAGGGCTCAGCTTCTAGCCACATAATAGGCCAGCCCTGCCCCTTTTCCTAAAAAAATCCTCTCCCTTTTGATACTCATTTAGTTTTTACACATGTCCTCACTGCCAGTCTTAAAGTCAGGCCCGCACATAAAGTCAGATCTGCCGCCTTATGAAAATATTGCCAGCAGCTCAACTTTGGATGTAACTAAAAACTACCTATAGATTTCACTTTTGCTTCCCTGTGAGAGTGTAGAAGTTGCCGGGAGCCAGAGATAAGGACTAAGATAAGGTCCAGGGTCTACCTGATTCAGTGATGTCAGAAATGGTGGTGGCGACTGGTTTGTTTTTTCGAGATGTTTACTGTTACTTTGAGGTGTCACAAGGCCAGGCTAACCAGGAACAGCCCTTGCTTAGTATTGTCATAGAACTCCCCCCAAAAGGAATCTTCCTTTCTGAGTGGAAATTTGCCCGAACTAGAGACATGGGACCAAATTTACCAACATGATTTTGTATCGACAACTCCTTACATTCTACCACTGTTGAAAAAATTGATCTGTGCATGGTTGTGTCTTTTATGTTATTTTTTTTTCCTTTTATTTTGAATGGCTTAGAGGCTTCCTAGAAATTGACTGGTGTGTCTCTTAATTTCTGCTGAACTGATTTTATTAAAAACACTGCACCACAGGGGGTTTGACCTTATAAAATACCAAACATGTCTGCTTTAGAAAATCACAAAGCTTTCCTCTGAAGGGCTCGTAAATCTGGTTTCAATATGGGTTGATTATAGGCTAAAAGCTTGAAAGCAGTGGCATCTAGTATCATGACTCGGGAACTGGCTCTTTTGGGGCCAGGATAGCTTTTTTTTCCCCTTACAACCTCTAATTGGTCCTCTTCTCTGCCTCTCAGCCCAAATGTCTTTAAACCTCTACAGCTGTGGGAACTTGGGCAAATTAGGTCAGTTCTTTGAATATTCAGTTTTGTTGCCTGTGGATTGGGGGCCATAGTAAAACCTTGTAGGATTATCGTGAAGAGACATTGTAGCTATTTTCATTAATATACACAACAGTCTTGTATGAACTGCCCCCACATAATATTCCTTAAAATCTGAGAACTTGTGCCCATTATTTGTACTGTACATTAAAATTACTTTTTAATATTTAAGATCTTTGCATACTTGAGACTTGCAGACCTGCCAGTCACCTGCAGACAGGATTTAGCATTTTAAATATTCATTTTCAATGTATTATTTTTGGCCTCTCACGTCTATTAAATAGGTTCATTTGTAATTGTTTCCTTCTGGAATAATACAGATGGCTACTGATGAGAATGTTTTAATCATATAAACTTACTTCAACTTCTAGTAGTTGATAGAATGAAGTTCCCTTGGAGTTTCAGCTGCTCTGAATGGTCAATCCATTGAGAAAATCAATGGATTTGACAGGTAGCAGATAATGTGTCCATATTGTTTGCGTGGCTTATGTCGGAACTGGTATATTCTCAATAATTGATTCTCAACGCCACAATCAATTACAACCTGCCCCACAGGTGCTCCCAACAAAATACAAATACTTCCAGAACTAGTTTTTAGAACTTTGTGAATTTGGAAGTGGAGGAGCTAGTTAAAAATCATTTAATTACCCTGGATGAAATTAATTTAGTTACTCTGTGGGTCACAGTTATAATAAAAAAATTAAATGTTCCAGATACCAACATTTATAACAGAAAAATTGACTGCTCCAGATACCAACGGACTCCCCTTCCCTCTACCCAATTCATTCTGTCAATATGACTATCTGCTACCTTAAAAAAGCAGATTATTGATGTTTTGGGGGAGTTAGAGATCACATAGAATGACAAAAACTCTCAAATTTTGGCAACTCTTTATTTGGAGTACGGTTTACACTCGGGACATGTCCTTGTTAATCTGCTAACATTGCATCGTTTTGCATCGTGGTGGTGTAATTTATTTGTCTGCCATTCCAGGAATTTGAGGATAGAATCAAGAAGGTGGCAGAGCTGAGATTAACCAGTTGGGGTTTACTTCTTCCAGCAAGGCAGCAGTTTTCCAAGGGATGTGCTTTTTTAGAGTTTCAAAGTATTTATTGCTAGGGAAGGTCTACCAGCCAAACTTCTGCAAACTTTTCCCATTCTTTGAATATGAAAAGGGTAACAGGAAAGGCATTGATAAGCAATCTGGGGAGATACCTTGGGTAAGCAGTGAGATAGTATCTCAAGGCATTTGTCATTCCTCGAGACTTTTAGGACATTCCTTCTATCTAGGAGCTAATGGCCAGCTGACCTCTCCCGGGCAATTTCAAATGGTGTTTAGCTCCCGGTATCTTGTAGATTAGATTGATGTTGGACTAAGTCTGAATATAACTCAGGAAAGATCAGCTGAAAACTATGCATGCCGCGTGTGTGTGTGTGTGTGTGTGTGTGTGTGTGTATGCGCGCATGTGTGTTTGTATGCCATGTTAATTGAATAGACTTCGTAATCCTGGAATAATTTTACATTTAACAATTTTCAGGGCATTGCATAAGTAGTTTGGAACTTGCGAGAAGTCAGCAATTTGTTTTTAGACACGTGAAGACTAAGTTAGTTGTGATGAATTAATAAACTCAGAGGCTGTTGTGTCAATTCACTCTGAAAGATCTCGCATTACAAACCTAATGGAACAAAAATTGTTTTAGCAGTTAAAACCAAGAGAAATACAAAAAGCTCTTTATCCCTGCTTTCTTCCCCTTGGAATTTCCCTAGGGAGCCGATGAGGACAGTGGAAAAACACCACACTTCTCAAAGCAAGTTTCTTACTTTTTAAGTGTTACAAGTTGACGGCAGAGTGTTTTTTTCCCCCAAAATTTAGTGGATGTGGTTTTGATACCATAGCTTTAATTCACAGTTGCCTTGGCAAATGAGGGCATTTCTCACCTAGGTTTAGGGCTGAAACTGTGAACTACCCGTGGGAAGGAGCCGTGATCAATAACCTTTGGACATATCCAAAATCCAAAGGAGAGAATCAGATGAAGGACAGATTAAAGCCTTTTGTTTTCAGGCACCTGTTTCTGGTTTTTAGTAAATAAATGTTGTCTTTCTCTTTTATTCCTCTATCCTAACTGATTGTTTTACAGATTTATAATTTTCGTACGGAAAGCCTAAATGAAAACAAATTGCTAGTGAAGGAAGTTGAGAAAAAATTCCAATGGGCCTGAACATTAACGAAACATTGCTAAGGTCAAATATCGGAGTCTACCTTTTATATTTGGTGCAGGCTCTGAGCTCATTTAAGGACACTAATTCTCACCCAGAATTTTATCACTATTCTCCTTTGAACTAAGAGTTGTACTTTCATTTTAGTATTTAAAGATAATCCAAAGTTTTCACCATTGTCTCTCCAAGGAGTTAAGAACAAGCCACTGAGAGTTTTGTTGATCAAAAAGGTTGAGAACCTGGAATGCGCGACCTGATTTGGTATTTCATCCTCAATGGCTTGATAGGCCCTGCTACACCAGGGCAACTCTGGCAAATTCTCTTTTCTTCTCATGGAAATGAACCTCTGCCCAGAGGCTGGAATAAAAGCAAAAAATAGCTCACGTCTTTCATTCAAGGACACACCAAGTTATAGATTCCCTTCCCTTCACAAACACTTAGCATCTTCATGAAGAGTTTACCTTTAACTTCAAAATCCAAATAGCTCTTTTGAATCCATTGCAGTTTCATAATTTAGGCTTTTATATGTTTCTTTTTTTTCTTTTTTTGAGACGGAGTTTCACTCTTGTTGCCCAGGCTGGAATGCAATGGCACGATCTCGGCTCACCGCAACCTCCGCCTCCCAGGTTTGAGCGATTATCCTGCCTCAAACTCCCAAGGAGCTAGGATGATAGGCATGTGCTACCATGCCCAGCTAATTTTATATTTTTAGTAGAGACGGGGTTTCTCCATGTTGGTCAGGCTGGTCCCGAACTCCCGATCTCAGGTGATCCACCCGCCTCAGCCTCTCAAAGCGCTGAGATTACAGGCATGAACCACCACGCCCAGCCTATATTTATTTTATCACATTATTATACAGTGTTTTTTTTTTACAAAAATTACTTATATTTCGTAAGCCCAACCTGTAGGTCAGGCTGCAGTGCACTGGTGGGATCATAGCTCACTGTAGCCTTGAACTCCTGGACTCAGTGATCCTCCTGCTTCAGCCTCCAAGTAGCTGGGACTACAGGCATATGCCACCATGCCTGGCCTTTTCTCATTTTTTGGTAGAAGTGGAGTCTCCAGGTTGGTCTCAAACTCCTGGGCTCAAGCAATCCTCCCGCCTCAGCTTCCTGAGCAACTGGGACTACAGCTGTGCACCACCATGCCCAGCTAATTAAAACAATTTTTTGTAGAGATGAGGCTCTCACTCTGATGTCCGCCCTGGTCTCAAACTCCTGGCCTCAAGTGAACCTCCCTCTATAGCCTCCCAAAGTGCAAAGATAAATTTTGAAAAAAGAATGTATATGTTGGGCAGGGGTGGCAGGAGCGGGAGGGAAGGGAAGGTCATTCTTGACTTCACAGTCTTTTTTCTAGTTTCAATCCTTTTACAGTCTTTTTTCTAGTTTCCTGTGTTCCATTTATTTATTTATTTAAAAATATTATACATATCTTTATATTTTCTGAGTCCTGGCTCAAACCTGCTTCCTGCTTTTTTTTTTTAAATGTTGTAGATTTAAAAAAAATTGATACACAATAGATGTACATATTTTGGGGAGCACATGTGATAATTTAATACATTCATATAATTTGTACAGATCAAAGCAGTGTAATTGGATATCTATCACTTTAAATATTTGTCTTTGTTGTATACTAGAAACATCTGAATTATTCTCTTCTAGTTATTTTGAAATATATAATAGATTACTGTAAACTATAGTCACCCCACTGATCTGTCAAACACTAAATCTTATTTTTTTTTTTCTATCAGACTATCTATTGATACCTACTAATCAAGCTCTCTTCATCCCCCTCCAGCGGTGCTTACTAAAAATTGAATAAATGTGGGAAAGAGAAAATCTCCCTCTTTAAAAGCAACACTGTTGTGGACATTTTAAAATGCAAACGTTTTGGCTGGAAGTCAGAAATCTCATTCTCTCTGCTAAACCTGGTGTAGCATTTATCACACTTGAAGTGGAGGCATCTGGTCACCAATTTCACAGCCTGGACAGAGCAAGAAGGTGCGGCCGGTTTAGGAGGCGGCCTGCGGGGGTGATCAGGATCGTCTGTCCATCTGGGCTTGGTAAATGTCAAGGGTCATTTCCCTGTCCTGACACTTGATTGTGAAGCAGGTTGTGAGGTAGTTCTTTCAAGGGACTGGGTTGTGACAATCACCATAGTTGGACAATAAAACCCGAACATCCTTCACCATCTCCTTTAACAATGGGAGGTTGTTTGTTGGCATTTGTATGCAAATTGGCATGAGTAACTAACAGGTTGCTTTGAAATCCTCAATTTGTTTATCCCAACCTGGGAAGCCCGACCTTTTCTTCAGAGGCAGATTTATGGAGCTATTTTTCATGGCTCTCAGCAATGAATTGGGTTCAACAGGGTCGCCAGGATTTTCATTAACTCGAGTAGGCTTCAGAAGCAGAAGAGCTCTGCTGGTTCCCCGGACTGACACAGACAGTGGCGACCTATTGCGAAGCCACTCACCACGTCCTGCAGTTCCCCTAGGGCTCTGCTGGCTAGTCCTGAGCATGTGACAGCAAACAACTGCCAGGGGGGAAAAGAAAACCCTTTCTTCAGAATATTCATACACAAATCCCTCATCTGGAGAAAAATACATTGACCATTTTTTTTGGTCTTCCCGTTTCTTCCGGGAAGTCACACCTTCGCACCTGGCCTAAAGAAGAACCTGCCCTTTTTTCTGAAGCTTTTTCTGAAAGTGCTTATCCTAGTTTCTTTTTTCTTTTTGAGACAGGATCTCCCTCTATCGCCCAGGCTGGAGTGCAGTGATGCGATCTTGGCTCACTGCAGCCTCAACCTTCTAGGCTGAAGCCATCCTCACACCTCACTCTTATGAGTAGCTGGGACTACAGGTGCGCACCACCACACTCAGCTAATTTTAAACAGTTTTTTGTAGAGATAGGGAGTCTCACTATGTTGCCCAGGTTGATCTCGAATTCCTGGGCTCAAGTGATCCTTCCACCTTGGCCTCCCAATGTGCTGGGATTATAGGTGTGTGCTACCACACCTAGCCCACATCCTAATGTTTTCATAAGCCTTCATAGTTGCAATATGGTTTGGCTCTATGTCCCCACCCATATCTCGTGTCAAACTGTAATCCCCACCTGTCAGCGAGGGACCTGGTACAAGGTGACTGTATCATGGGGGTGGATTTCCCCCTTGCTGTTCTCATAATAGTGAGTGAGTTCTCACGAGATCTGGTTATTTAAAAGTGTGTGGCACCTCTCCCTCTCTCTCCCTCCTTCTCTCTCCCTCTCGCTACCTCCTCCTCCCACCCATTCCCTATCTAAAAGTGTGTGGCACCTCTCTCTCCCTCCCCCTCTCTCTTCCTCCCCCTCCCTCCCTCTTTCCCTCTTCCCCTCTCTCCCCCTCTCCATCCCCCTGTCTCTCCACCTCCTCTCTCCCTCTCCCTTCTCTCTCCCTCCCTCTGTCTCCGTCTCTGTCTCTCTCTCTGTCTCTCTCTCTTTCTCTCTCTGTCTTTCTGTCTCTCTCTCTCTCTCTGTCTCTGTCTCTCTCTCTCACCACCATGAGAAGAAAGTACTTGCTTCCCCTTCACCGTCTGCCTTGACTGTAAGTTTCCTGAGGCCTCCAAGCCATGCTTCCTATTAAGCCTGTGGAACTGAGTCAATTAAATCTCTTTTCTTCATAAATCCCCAGTCTCAAGTAGTTCTTTACAGCAGTGTGAGAATGAACTAAAACAAGCTGCTATGGATATGTATGGTTCCGGCCTCTGAGAGACCTGGGTTCAAGTTCAGACTTAGCCTGTTACTAGTGGTGTGACCTTGGGCTAATTAACCTCTCAACTTCCTCACTTACATAATGAAGGTAATAATATTATCAGCACTTTATTTTTTAAAGTTTTTATTTATTTATTTTTAGAGAAAGAGTCTTGCTGTGTTGCCCAGGCTGGAGTGCACTAGTGCAATCATGGCTCACTACAGCCTCAAACTCGTGGCTCAATTGATCCTCCCACCACAGCCTCCCAAGTAGCCGGGTCTACAGGTTTGTGCCACCACCCTGGGCTTTATTAGCGCTTTGGGTTGTTGTGAGGATTAAATGAGATAATACAAATAAAGATTTAGCACAGTTCCTAAAAACACTATGAAAGTTAGCCATTCCTAGTAAGTATCATTCCTTCATGAGCCCTCACAATGCCTAGGAAATACACACAGATGATAGAGGTCACCACGCTGACTCTACAAATGGAAGAGCTGGACTTCAGGTAGACCCAAAGATCCAGGCCGGTCACGGTGGCTCACCTGTCATCTCAGCATTTTTGGGAGGCCGAGGTGGGTGGATCACCTGAGGTCAGGAGTTTGAGACCAGCCTGGCCAACATGGTGAAACCCCATCTCTACTAAGCATAACAAAAAGATTAGCTAGGCGTGGTGACATGTGCCTGTAATCCCAGCTACTTGGGAGGCTGAGGCTGGAAAATCGCTTGAACTGGGGAGGTGGAGGTTGTAGTGAGCCAAGATAATGCCACTGCACTGTAGCCTGGGCAATAGCGAGATTCTGTCTCAAAAAAAAGATCCAGTGATGTTTAAGCTTTTTCATTTGTGAATGTGTCTTGAATTCGCTTTAACTTTCCATGATTATATCTTGCTGAAGATAGTAGGAAAGTACATAATTTTTATTTAAACATATTGAAACTACCATATCCCTTGCAGGAAAATGTTACATATTAGGAACAGTTACGATGTGCAGTATCAGCACAGAACAGTTTTAACACTCTTCAGGAAGGACATGCTATCTGCTCCATGTTACAACAGATACCTGTTTTTGCACATCCTATTAATGAATACACAGCTGTTGAGTGTGCTTGTTTGCTCTGCTGATGGGGCCAAGTCACAGTTCCAGGCGACGGCTGTGCCTGGAGCACAGGTGGTATGAGCTCCTGGCATTGCCACTGTCTTTCTGCTTGGGGGTCCAGGTGAAGGGCTGGCAAAGTTTGTCTCACAGGGAGGAAAGAGGCAAATTAAAATTTTGTCCCAGGCCGAGAATGGTGGCTCACGCCTGTAATCTCAACATTTTGGGAGGCTGAGGCAAGAGGATTGCTTGAGCCCAGGAGTTGGAGACCAGCCTGGGCAACTTGGTAAAACCCCATCTATACAAAAAAAAAAATTAAAAATTAGCTAGGCATGGTGGTGCATGCCTGTGGTCTCAGTTGCTCAGGAGGCTGAGGTAGGAGGATTGCTTGGACCTGAGAGACTGAGGCTGCTCTCCCTCCTGAGCAACAGAACGAGATCTTCTCTTAAATTTGTTGTTGTTGCTGTTTTTCTAGAGCATGCTTGTAATTCATAAACCGAGTGAGGTCTGTTTTCATGAGAATCTGGGCTTCTAAGAAATTTGCCAGACTAGCTGGGCATAGTGGCTCATGCCTGTAATCCTAGCACTTTGGGAGGCTGAGGCAGGTGGATCAACTGAGGTCAGGAGTTCAAGACCAACCTGGCCAACATGGTGAAATCCCGTCTCTAGTAAAAAGTACGGAAATTAGCTGGGTGTTGTGGCATGTGCCTATAATCCTAGCTACCTGGGAAACTGAGGTGGAATAATTGCTTGAACCTGGGAGGTGGAGGCTGCATTGAGCCAAGACCGTGCCACTGCACTCCAACCTGGGCAACAGAGCAAGATGCTGTCTCCAAAAAAAAAAAAAAAAATTGCTGGACTAAAAACACAATACAGCTTTAATAATCGTAGTATAAATCATAAACCCAACACCCAGTCATTTAGTGTTCTTTACTAAGAAATGCTGGAGCTGGGCACAGTGGTTCATACCTGTAATCCCAACACTTTGGGAGGCCGAGGCAGGAGGATCATTTGAAGCTGGGAGTTTAAGATCAGCCTGGGCAACATAGTAAGACCCCGTCCCTACAAAAAACAAAAAATAAAAAATTAGCCAGGTGTGGCAGCATGCACCTGTAATTTCAGTTACTCAGGAGGCTGAGACAGGAGGACTGCTTGAGCCCAGGAGTTTGAGGCTGCAGTGAGCTATGATTGTGCCACTGCACTCCAGTCTGGGTGACAAAGCAAGACCCTCAAAAAGAAAATGCTGGGACATAAATGCTTCTGTGATTTAGTGTTCATGTGTCAGGCTAATGTGTATGTTACTTAAGATATTGACAAATCCATGGGGCTTCCCCAAGTCCAGGAATTGATCTGTGTGTCCCACATCTGTCCAGCACCTTTAAGGAGCCACAGCCCTTTCCCGCACGCACTTTGCAGCGTGAGACCCAGAAGACAGTTCCAGCACATTTCACATTAGCAGACCAGCTTGTGAACATTTCCTTCTTCCATCCTGGGTTTTGCTCTTAACCCCATTTCTTCTGCTCCCTCGAAATGACCTTTGTTGCTGATGATAGTATTTTACCCTCAACTCTGCCTGTTGACTTGATATTTCCTGCCCATCTGCAAGTCTCCATAGCTCAGGCCGTCTCTGGGGTTCCACCTCTGGCTGACTCTGCCTCCTTTTGCTCTGACTTCATGTCCTTCTTCTCTTTTTGTTATTTATTGTTATTATTACTTTTTGAGACAGAGTCTTGCTCTGTTGCCCAGGCTGAAGTGCAGTGGTACCATCTCAGCTCACTGTAACCTCCACTTCCCGGGTTCAAGCGATTCTCCTGCCTCATGCTCCCTAGTAGTTGGGATTACAGGTGCATGCCACCACACTTGGCTAATTTTTGTATTTTAGTAGAGATGGAGTTTCACCATGTTGGCCAGGTTGGTCTCGAACTCCTGACCTCAAGTGATCTGCCCACCTCAGCCTCCCAACGTGCTGGGATTACAGGCGTGAGCCACCACACCCGTCCTCTTTCTTTTAAAAAAAATAAATTGTTATCGTTATTTTTGAAACAGGATCTCTCTGCCACCCAGGCTGGAGTGCAATGACACGATCACAACTCACTACAGCCTTGACTTCCCAGGCTCAATCCATCCTCCTGCCTCAGCCTCCTGAGTAGCTGGGACCACAGGCACATGCCACCACACCCGGCTAATTTTTTTTTTTTTTTTTTTGAGACGGAGTCTCGCTCTGTCACCCAGGCTGGAGTGCGGTGGCGGGATCTCTGCTCACTGCAAGCTCCGCCTCCCGGGTTTACGCCATTCTCCTGCCTCAGCCTCCCGAGTAGCTGGGACTACAGGCGCTCGCCACCTCGCCCGGCTAGTTTTTTGTACTTTTTAGTAGAGACGGGGTTTCACTGTGTTAGCCAGGATGGTCTCGATCTCCTGACCTCGTGATCCGCCCGTCTTGGCCTCCCAAAGTGCTGGGATTACAGGCTTGAGCCACCGCGCCCGGCCGGCTAATTTTTTTAAAAAGCAATTTATTCTAAGATTCTATACTGAGTAGTGAGATTTAGTGAACCAAGTCATCTTTCAGTTTCATCTTTTTCATTTGTAAAGTGAGAGTTAGAGGATCACAATGCTTTCCTTCAACCTCAAATGCATGTTATTAAAATTCTACAGTGCCCTTAAGTCCCTTTGATCTCCTTGGGGAAGGCATTATAAAATGGGAATTATTATTAAAATGCTATTTTGAAATAAAGATAAGCTTTTTCTCATGTATTTATATATTTTTATTTCTTTCATACTTTTCGTTCTCATTCCTTTGTAAATACAGGTTTGAATCATGTCTGCTTTCTCTCATGTTTATAACCAATAAAGTTTGCTTTAAGAAGATGGAAAATGGCATATACACAGTTACATGCTTGAGGCCATCTTTCCTTTTTCAACCAATAAAACCACTACCTATTTGGAACATTGTTCGTAATTGAATTTACTTTACAATAAGCCTCAGACTTAGAGCTAAAGGATGAAAGGAGAGAAAGACAAGTCCAAACATTGTAATTAACAAAAGCAGTAGCAACATTATTGTATACAGCTTAAAACAAACGCATTAATTTTTTTGAGTCTCCGGAATAAAGATGAAATGAAACAAAACAAAGTTCAACCAAAAAACCCTGAAAACAAAGAACCTTAGAGACAATCCTGCTTAAAAATAAGTTTAAAAATAACCTTGTGTTTTTCTTCCTACTTAAGATGAATATTACACAGCAATGAAATTGCCCTTTGTTTTTGAAATTTTTCTACAATAAGTTGAAATGTTAAGATGAGTGCACTGTGTCTTGGTTAGAAACATCACAAAGAACTTGACGTGGTGGTTCATGTTTGTAGTTCCAGCACTTTGGGAGGCCAAGGCAGATGGATGGCTTGAGCCCAGGAGTTCAAGACCAGCCTCGGCGAAATCGTGAGACTCTGTCTCTACAAAAAATAAAAAATTAGTCAGACATGGTGGTGTGTGCCTGTGGTCCCAGCTACTTGGGAGGCTGAGGTGGGAGGATCACTGGAGCCCAGGAATTCAGGACTGCAGAGTCGTGATGGCTCCACTGCACTCCAGCCTGCATAACAAGGCGAGACCCTTTGTTTGTCTCTGAAAAACAAAAACAAACCCAAAATAAATAAACAAAAGAAACAGCAAGAAGGAATATTTATGCTTCTTTTTATTTATTTGTGTTATTATTTTAATAGAGATGGAATCTCACCTTGTTGGCCAGGCTGGTCTTGAATCCTTGGCCTCAAGTGATCTTCCTGCCTTGGCCTCCCAAAGTGCTGAGATTGCAGGTGTGAGCCACTGTGTCTGGCCAAATAATTATGTTTCTTATTGGCCTAAATGTTTAATACTTAAATAGTGCAAAAATATTGCAAATTTGGGCATTCTCCCTACCCCCTAGTTGGAAAACACTGGCAAAGTGACTCACTCAAGGCCATGCTGTGAGCAGGGACTCAGACCTGGGATTTCTTGCCGGGATTAAATCACTGAGACACATTCACCGCAAAGGATACTGAAAACTTGTGAGAACAATAATATTAAATTTTCAAGGTTTTATATCCGAATGGAAACCATACAATGACACTTTGTCTCATACAGGGTCTTCTCTGCTTTTCAGGAGGCAAAGCCATGCTAAACCCCCAATCACACTATTTCTTCTTCTTTTTTTTTTTTTTGGATGGAGTTTCGCTCTTGTTGCCCAGCCTGGAGTGCAATGGTGTGATCTCGGCTCACTGCAACCTGTGCCTCCCAGATTTAAGCAATTCTCCTGCCTCAACCTCCTGAGTAGCTGGGATTACAGGCATGTGCCAAAACGCCTGGCTGATTTTTTATGTGTTTCGTAGAGATGGGGTTTCTCCATGTTGGTCAGGCTAATCTTGAACTCCCAACCTCAGATGATCTGCCCCCGTCTTGGCCTCCCAAAGTGCTGGGATTACAGGCGTGAGCTACCGTGCCCTGCCTCAATTGCACTATATCTGCCGAGACACACCCCATCCTATCTATGGAACTGGGAAGGAATTCTTGGTGTAGTTATTTCTGGGATGCAGTTTGGGAGATCAGAAGAAATTTCTCCTCTTCTCTCCAGGTTTGACTCCTTGAGGGAAGATTTCACGTGTTATGTGTCATTCTGGAACATTCTGGAATCTATGAGAAACAATTTTTTTTTTTTTTTTTTTGACGGTGTCTCGTTCTGTCGCTTAGGCTGGAGTACAGTGCTGCCATCTTGGCTCACTGCAACCTCTGCCTCCTGGGTTCAGGCGATTCTCCTGCCTCAGTCTCCCAAGTAGCTGGGAGTACAGGTGCACATCACCATGCCTGGCTAATTTTTGTATTTTTAATAGAGATGGGGTTTCATCATGTTGGCCAGGCTGGTCTCCAGCTTCTGACCTCAAGTGATCTGCCCATCTTGGCCTCCCAAAGTGCTGGGATTACATGTGTGAGCCACTGTGCCCATCTGAGAAACAAATTTTTATTCTCCTCTTTCATGACCTGCTTACTCTAGAGATAAGGAGAGACCACTGTCAACTAACTTTGCCCGCCTTTTTTGGGGGATGAAAGATGGGGGAAAAACACAATCTCATCCTTTCACTTCTTGTTGCCTATTTCCTTACAAACCACCCTTGAGACCAAAAGAAGCAGAAATCAATCTATTCTGATTCTTTTTTGTGGTTTGTATTAGTGAAGCATTCTGAAATACTTTTTTTTAAAGTAAGTAATTTTTCCCTTGGAAACATATAGAATTACCTGTACGGGGGAAAAAAAAAATGATGTATTGAATTTACTCTTAAATAGTCTTGATTTTTAGTTCCTCACTAAGAACAGGAGATCCCTGGTGCAATTTCAGTGACTAGCATCAGCATATAGTTCGTAAAGTCGCAAAATGTCAAACTCCATGTAAATTGTATTTCTAAATCCTCGGCAGCACTCAGAGACTGTAATTATATCCTCACAGTGTCTTACTCACAAAACAAGACTCAAGCAACGTCTTTCAAAACCATGCTTTGACAGCTCATTCACTTTATCCATAACACTATCTTAAAAGAATTTCCTTAGCGCAAGTCAGGGAGAATTTTCTCCTTGATTGAATTCACGGAAGAGCAGAGTTCTATTTCCAAAATAATCAGCCGGCCCAGAGACATTCAGCTTCTCACTGAGCAGTGAATATTTGATATTTCAAGAACTAAAGTAAGCAGCTTAATGGAACTTGTCAGGCACTGATAAAATGGTAGAATAAGAAAATTAAGACTTCAGGTGACTTCAGAATAACGAACGTATCAAAGGTCAACGTTTACCTTTTCCAAGTTTTGCTTAAATGAAATGTATGAGAGAGAGCAAGAGGGAGAGAGGGAGGGAAAAATCATTCTGGATTGGTTATTTCAACACATTAAAAGGTGCCCTGGGCAGGGTATTGGAAGAAAGTTTTAACAAGCTTTTTCTTTTTTTGTGTGGAGACAGGGTCTGGCTCTGTCGCCCAGGCTGGAGTGCAGTGGTGCAATTACAGCTCACTGTAGCCTTGAACTCCTGGGCTCAAGCAATCCTCCTCCCTCAGCTTCCTGAGTAGCTAGGACTATATAGATGTACACCCCACCACACTGGCTAATTATTTTGTTTATTTATTTATTTTTTGGTAGAGATGGGGTCTTGCTATATTGCCCAGGCTGGTCTTGGACTTCTGGCCTCAAGTGATTCTCCTGCCTCAGTCTCCCAAAGTGTTGGAATTACAGGCGTGAGGCACCATGCCTGGCCAGTTTTAACAATTTTCAAGAAGTCTTTATGTAGTGTGCATACCTGAGTAATCTTGATTTTCTTTTCTTTCTGTCACCCAGGCTGGAGTGCAGTGGCGTGATCTCTGTTCACTGCAACCTCTGCCTCCTGGGCTGAAGCAATTCTGCAATTCTCTTGCTTCAGCCTCCAGAGTAGCTGGGATTACAAGTGCCTGCCATCATGCTTAGCTCTTTTTTTTTTTTTTTTTTTTTTTTTTTGAGATGGAGTTTCGCTCTGTCACCCAGGCTGGAGTGCAGTGGTGCCATCTCGGCTCACTGCAAGCTCCGCCTCCCAGGTTCACGCCATTCTCCTGCCTCAGCCTCCCGAGTAACTGGGAAGACAAGCGCCCGCCACCACGCCTGGCTAATTTTTGTAATTTTAGTAGAGATGGGGTTTCACTGTGTTAGCCAGGATGGTCTCGATCTCCTGACCTCGTGATCCGGGCTCCTCATTTTTAATAGCTCCCCACACCGTCTTTGGCCTTGCTGGCAAAACTCCAGGGTGGGGAGACTTGAGATAAGGCCCACAGATTGAGGCTACTGCACAAACCGTTTTGTACTTGTTCATGATGAGGTAAGCACAAAATTGTTGTTGTTATGTTGGTGCAAAAGTAATTGTGGGGTTTGCCATTAAAAGTCATTGCAAAAACTGCAATTACTTTTGCACCTACCTAATAATTTTTTTTTTCTTTTTTTGAGACCGGCTGTCACCCAGGCTAGAGTGTAGTGGTGCACTCTCAGCTCACTGCAGCTTATACCTCCTGGGCTCAATTGATCCTCCTGCCTCAGCCTCTGGAGTAGCTGGGACTACAAGTGTGTACCATCACGCCCAGCTAATAAGCATAAAAAATAAAGGAAAGCATTTAGATACTTTTACAGCAATTTGATGGAGTCATTTTTTGTCTGTTGAATCTAATAATAAATATTGTTAAAATGGGGCTTCATTTTGTGTATCTTTGTCCTTAATTTCATTTCTGCTAGTACTGTCTTTAATTTAATGTATTTTATAAAACATCAGTTTGTGAGAGATTCAGAGAAAACTCGCCTTCTATCATAAACAGTTCGAGAAACATTGCTCTAGAGAACCAGGGGATAAACCAGAAGTATTTTTGGGAAAGAGGTATCAGCCTCTGCCAAACATAGATGGAGTTTATGAAGCAAAGGTTCAAAGGTTCCTCACCATAAAGAGAGTGGTCCAAACCAATGATCTCTAGTGAGTGGTGTTCTTCAGAGCAATGCTTCTCAAACACATTTGTCTTATGACTCCCTGTACACTTAAAAAAAACTCAATTTCCAGTTTTTCATTGGTAGGATATAGAAATGCAATTGGTTTTTAAAACTAACTTTTTCTTTCTTTCTTTCTTTCTTTCTTTCTTTCTTTCTTTCTTTCTTTCTTTCTTTCTTTCTTTCTTTCTTTCTTTCTTTCTTTCTTCCCTTCTTTCCTTCCTTCCTTCCTTCTTTCCTTCTTTCTTTCTTTCTTTTCTTTCTTTTTTGAGATGAAGTCTTGCTCTGTCGCCAGGCTGGAGTACAGTGGCACAATCTCAGCTCACTGCAACCTCCGCCTCCCAGGTGCAAGCAATTCTCCTGCCTCAGCTTCCTGAGTAGCTGGGACTACAGGCATGTGACACCACGCCCAGCTAACTTTTGTGTTGTTAGTAAAGACAGGATTTCACCATGTGGGCCAAGCTGGTCTCAAACTCCTGACCTCAAGTGATCTGCCCACCCCGGCCTCCCAAAGTGCTGGGATTACAGGCATGAGCTACCATGCTTGGCCAGGATGGCTATTATTTTAAAATCAAATCACAACAAAAAACCCAGAATATAACAAACGTGGGTGAGGATGTGAAGAATTGTAACCCTAGTGCATTGCTTCTGGGAATGTAAAATAATGCCATTGCCATAGGAAACAGTTTTGTGGTTCCTCAAAAAGTTAAAATAGAATTATCACGTGATCAAGCAGTTCTACCCCTAGGTACGTACCCAAAGTAATTGAAATCAAGGACTCAAACAGATATTTGTACACCAATGTTCATAGCAGCATTATTCACAATAGTCAAAAGGTGGAAATAAGCCGCATGTCCATCAACAAATAAATGGATAAACAATATCCAGTACATACATACAACAGAATATTATCCACGAAAAATGAAATTCAGACACATGCTACAACACGGAATGAACCTTGAAAATATTACATTGAGTGAAATAAGCCATACACAAATGGACAAATATTGTGTAATTCCATTTATATGAAGTATTTGGAGGAGGCAGATTCACGGGGACAGAAGTATAATAGGGGTTACCAGGGACTGGGGAAAGGAAAGTGGGAAGTTATTGGTTTAATGGGTAGGGACTTTCAGTCTGGGATGATGAAAAATTTCTGCGAATGGATTGTGGTAATGATTGCCCAACAACGTGAATGTACTCCATGCCATTGAACTGTACACTTAAAAGTGGTGAAAATGGTAATTATTATTATTTTTTTTTTGAGATGGAATCTCACTCTGTCACCCAGGCTGGAGTGCAGTGGCCTGATATCAGCTCACTGCAATCTCTGTCTCCCGGGTTCAAGTGATTCTCCTGCCTAAGCCTCCCGAGTAGCTGGGATTACAGGCATGCGCCACCATGCCCAGCTAATTTTTGTATTTTTAGTAGAGACAGGGTTTCGCCATGTTGGCCAGGCTGGTCTCAAATGCCTGACCTCAAGAGATCCATCTGCCTTGGCCTCCCAAAGTGCTGGGATTACAGGCGTGAGCCACCGTGCCTGGCCTTAAAATGGTAAATTTTATGCGGTGTGTGCGTGTGTGTGTATATGTATAATAATAATAATTATTATTATTTTTAAAGAAAGGGTCACTCTCTGTTGCCCAGGCTGGAGTGCAATGGCACAGTCATGGTTCACTGCAGCCTTGAATACCTGGGCTCAAGTGATGCTCCCACCCCAGCCTCCTCAGTAGCCAAGACCACCACCGTTGTGTGCCACTGCACCTGGCTAATGTTTTCTTTTGTTGTTGTTTTTTGTTTTTGTTTTTTGACATGGAGTCTTGCTCTTGTCACCCAGGCTGGAGTGCAATACACGATCTGGCTCACTGCAACCTCCACCTCCTGGGTTCAAGTGATTCTCCTGCCTCAGCCTCCCAAGTAGCTGGAATTACAGGTGCCCACCACCATGCCTGGCTAATTTTCTTTTTTTTTTTTTGAGACAGAGTCTCACTCTATTGCCCAGGCTGGAGTGCAGTGGTACTATCTTGGCTCACTGCAACCTTTGCCTCCTCGGTTCAAATGATTCTTCTGCCTCAGCCTCCCGACTAGCTGGGACTACAGGTGTGCGCCACCACACCCAGCTAATTTCTGTATTTTTAGTAAAGACGGGGTTTCACCATGTTGGCCAGGCTGGTCTCGAACTCCTGACTTCAGGTGATCCACCCACTTCAGTTTCCCAAAGTGCTGGAATTATAGGTGTGAGCCACTGTGCCCAGCTGGGAATCACATTTCAACATGATATTTGGAGGGGACAAACATCCAAACCAGGTCTTGTTCTTCCTAGTTCTTATCAAATAACTCCTGGGTGGTCAGGATTTATCATATCTTCAGCCGGTTTGGAGGTCACAGACCTGAGATCTCCATGGTACCACAGAAGAGGGAGGAAATCAGGCCTTCGTGGGGTGGGTCCAAAGGGACATTGGCAGCACACATGTCCCTTGAGTGAGATGACTGGTGGAGAGCTGAGGCCCGTGTGGCCTGATCTGAGCTGGCGTTTTTGCCGAGGGGACAAGAGCCTTGAACATAGGCAGGAGGCAGGCAGCGCCTTGGAGCTGAGTGGTCACCCCATTCTGATCCAGACTTCATCGGGGCTACACATGCAAAATTCATTCAGCCCATGGTGACAGAAGATTAACAAGTACTATGAAAGGCTTCTGGCTTGGGGTTTGGGTTCACCTTTCCAGTCCTTTAGAGAGAATTGGGCAACTAACTTGAATTTGAGGGACACAGCCACTTGGACACTGTTGGCTGGTTTAAGGTGTACTTGGCTGTAAACGTCCTCTAGGTCACGAGTGCAAAGTGAATTCCAGATTCTAACTGCTGCTGAATGGGGCTATCAAGGGGCACCTTGTCCTGGTCAGGCTGGGTCAGAGACAGCAAGAGGCCAGCAGCCACAGCCCTGACTGATCTAGGCAGAGCAAGGACTGATAGAATGGGACACAAATGTGCTGTGGATGCAGTTTAGTGTCACACAACCTCATGTGTTCCAGAAGAGGGGTTATTTACATTACATTCTCAATTATTACATTATTACATTTAATCTTATTCCTCTTTATTGAATTAGTTTAATGAACTTATCAGCAACTTCTTTTTCTTAGATATAGGGTCTTACTCTGTTGCCCAGGCTGAAGTGAAGTGGGACTATCATAGCTCACTGCAGCCTCAAACTCCTGGGCTCAAGTGATCCTCCTACCTCAGCCTCCAATGTAACTGGGACTACAATAGGTGTGTACCACCACACCTGGCTAATTAAATTTTTTATTTTTTAGAAACAAGGTCTTGCTATGTTAAACTCCTGGCCTCAAGCGATCCTCCTGCCTTAGCCTCCCAAAGTGTTCAGATTAAAGGTGTGAACCACTGTGCCAGCTATTATCAGTAACTTCTAACTTCTAACATACTGGTCTAGTAGGAGTCTATGGTAATTCTTCTCCACTTCATGTTCCACCTTCTTTTTTTTTTTTTTTTTTTGAGATGCAGCCTCACTCTGACACCCAGGCTGGAGTGTAGTGGTGCAAACTCCGCCTCCCAGGTTCAAGCGATACTCATGCCTCAGCCGCCTGAGTAGCTGGGATTACAGGTATGTGTCATCATGCCCAGCTAATTTTGTTGTTGTTGTTGTTAATTTTTAGTAGAGATGGGGTTTCACCGTGTTGGCCAGGCTGGTCTTGAACTCCTGACCTCAAGCAATCCACCTGCCTCGGCCTCCCAGAGTGCTGGGGTTACAGACATGAGCCACCGTGCTCGGCCCATGTTCCACCTTCTTGTCCAAGCTTCAAGTCAGCAGTTTTGATGAGTATAGTTTTAGACGTGGGTGATTTTATAGTTCTGACTTGGGTCCTGCTCTTGGATGCTGCATGTCTCTTTCAGAGAAACCCCACTTATGTGTCCAGCTTTGGAATTCTAGGAACAGGAAGACTCCAGGGATGCTGAGTTTCCCTTTGCTTCTTTGACTGATGTTCTTCAATCTCTTAACAGGAACTAAACCTGTTCCTGAAAAACTAGAGGTTGCTAAAGGCAGTATCTTTTTTTTTTTTTTTTTTTTTTTTTTTTTGAGACAAAGTCTTGCTGTCGCCAGGCTGGAGTGCAGTGGTGTGATCTTGGCTCACTGCAACCTCTGCCTCCCGGGTTCAAGTGCTTCTCCTGCCTCAGCCTCCTGAGAAGCTGGGGCTACAGACTACAGGTTAGTGCCACCACGCCCAGCTAATTTTTATATTTTTAGTAGAGATGGGGTTTCTCTCCCCATCTCTATGTTGCCCAGATGGTCTCGACCATGTTGGCCCTATCTCTTGACCTTGTGATCCGCCCACCTCGGCCTCCTAAAATGCTGGGATTACCGGTGTGAGCCACCACGCCCGGCCACTAAAGGCAGTATCTTATTCAATACTTCAAATTTGGGAATTTTATTAATTGTTGTTCTCTCTCCTCTGAAAATCAGGGAGCTCTGTAGACTGTACCCTAAGAGGCTGAGTCGGAGATGGCTTTCCTGTAATTGCTTATTTTCCTCATGCAGGAAAAGCACCCTGCTTTGGACTGAAGATTCTCTGTTGCAGTGTATCCATTCTTCTTGCTTTTTGAGTTGCTCCTGAAGTTTCCTTTTCTCTAGGAGCTGGATATCAGTTGGGCAGTGATCTTGTTCTGGAATGCCTTCTTCTTTTCTGGTTGTTGTTGCCTTTAAACATATTTTTTTGTTGTTTGGTTTTTCTTGAGACAGGATCTCACTCTGTTGTCCAGGCTGGAGTGCAGTGGTGTGATCATAGCTCACTGCAGCCTCGAACTCCTGAGCTTAATTAAGCGATCTTCCTCTGCCTCCACCTCCTGAGCAGCTGGGACTACATGAATGCACCACCATGCCAGGCTAATGTTTTAATTTTGAATTTTTGTAGACACAATGTCTTGCTGTGTTGCCCAGGCTGGTCTTGAACTCCTGGCTTCAAGTGATCTTCTTGCCTTGGCCTTCTAACGTGCTGGGATTACAAGTGTGAGCCACTGGGCCTGGCCTAAACAGATTTTTGACAAAGCTTCACCCCAAAGAAAGAAGCCAGGGTGTGTCTTCCTGTGGTAAGGGGGGGTGCTCCAGTGGCATCTTACAAGTGGCATTTCTGGGCCAGGTGTGGTGGCTCACGCCTGTAATCCCAGCACACTGGTAGGCCAAGGCAGGTGTATGCCTGAGGTCAGGAGCTCGAGACCAGCCTGGCTAACATGGTGAAACCCTGTCTCTTCTAAAAATACAAAAATTAGCTGGACATGGTGATGCATACCTCTAGTCCCAGCTGCTGGGGAGGCTGAGGCAGGAGAATCGCTTGAACATGGGAGGTGGAGGTTTCAGTGAGCCCAAATCATGCCGCTGTACTCCAGCCTGGGTGACAGAGAGAGATTCTGTCTCAAAAAAAAAAAAAAAAAAAAAAGTCAACTGCAGTGGTTCATGTCTATAATCCCAGCACTTTGAGAGTCTGAGGCAGGCGGATGACTTGAGGTCAGGAGTTCGAGACCAGCCTGGCCAACATGGCGAAAATCCATCTCTACTAAAAATACAAAAATGAGCTAGGCGTGGTGGCGCACGCCTGTAATCCCAGCTACTCAGGAGACTGAGGCAGGAAAATCACTTTAAGCTGGGAGGCAGAGGTTGCAGTAAGTCAAGATCAGGCCATTGCACTCCAGCCTGGGCAACAAGAGTGAAATTCCATTTCAGACAAAAAAAAGCACTCAGTCAGGGCCACTAGGCAATAAGAAGGCTTGCCTCACTTGCTTGGAGTGAGTTTCATAGGAACTCCATTTTCCCTTCGAGTGAGACCCCCCTGGAGCCTCTCACCTAGGTCCTTACCTCAGGCAGAAAGACAAAACCAAAACCTGCCCGCTGCAGTGGCTGGCACCTGTAATCCCAGCACTTTGGGAAGCCAAGGTGGGAGGATCCCTTGAGTCCAGGAGATCGAGACCAGCCTGGTCAATAAAGGACGGTGCTGTTTCTACAAAAAATTAAAAAATTACCTGGGTGTGGTGGTGCATGCCTGTAATCCCAGCTACTTGTGGGGGCTGAGGGGGCAGGATTGCTTGAGCCTGGGAGGATGAGGCTGCAGTGAACCTTGATGACACCACTGTGCTCCAGCCTGGGTGAAAGAGCGAGACACTGTTTCAAAAACACAAAAACAACACAGTAAAACATAACAAAACAAAAACCTGAAAACCAAACCAAAACGTAAAAACCCCTGCAACCTCCAAAAAGAAGCCATTAAAATACTGTCCAATCTCTCTGCTTTTAGTCCCAAAGTCAGAAAAGAAATGCATTCGGGCATGGGATGGGTTGTCACTGGTGGCCTAAAGCCTCGGGGCAATTTTAAGATATAACTCGTCTAGCAGAAAAGCTGCTGAGAAAAGAGAGGAGAGGAATTCGCAAAAGGGGAAAATAAATCAGACAGCTGACCGTGAGCGTGAAGGGAATGTAGCTATCTTCCTCCTTGTTCCAAACCTAGGTTTGAAAAAACAGTCGTCTCGGGAATAAATAATTTATCACTGGAATTGATGAAGTGGAGGTGGTTTGGGGAGGAGGGAGAGTGCAAAGCCAGATGCCTCCACGCAGATAATAAAATGTTAATAATAAAACGTTCTCCCTTGCCGTTGTCTAAGTGGTGAATGAAAAAGGATCCAGGGATAAGACAAAGCCCTGAAGGGGTTATAGGGAAAATGAGTGCCCATTAAAGTCGCAGTAATAACGATAACAACCAAACATTTATAGAATGTACTTCATGCCTGGGATTCCACTGGGCTTTGAAACGGGAGGATCTGATTCACACCCACTCCCAACAAAATGAATTAGGTTCCAGCGCACAGGGGTGCATGAGGGACTTCCCAAAAGGGCTTAAATTTATTAGATGAGAGAGTTAAGTGTGGTCAGAGGTGATCTAGTCCAGCGTCCTTTTCTGAGGAGTCCAGAGACGTTGAAGGATTGGTTCCGGGTCACATCTGTCCTTAATGGAATTCCTGTGGATAGTACTCAAGTGTATGTCCTTTGGGTCCCAGCTGTCACTTCCCAGCTGTGTGCCTTTGGGAAAGTCACCTAACCTCTCTCAGCCTCAGTTTCATTATAAAATGTGGACAATCAGAGCATCTACATCAAAGGATTGCTGTGATGATAAAATAGGTTAATGCACGCTTAGGACAGAGCCTGGCACATGGTAAGTATTAAATACATGTTATTTATCATTAGTTATTATTTCTTTTAGGGGTAACATCATAAAAAAGTGGGGGGCTCATTGCTGCTTCTCATTTGCCGTAGTTTTAGAACAACCAACTGGAAGGGAATGGCAGGTAGCAGCGGCGGTCTGCATCCCTTTTGGCCTCATATCCCCGGCCAACCAGGCTGCTGGATGACCATGGGCCTGCAGCAGCCCTGGCTGTGTGGCCCACTCGGGTTATGGGGCAGTTGGAGACTCTGAGGGAGCATCAGGACTGACTCCTGGTGGTGGGGTGGGATCTGGAAGGGAGATGCTCGGGTTTGCTTCAGGACTGTCTGACCTGACGAGAGGCAAATCACTGGACGGCGCTAGAAAGCACGCCCAGGAGCTGTGTTCTTTTTCTTTTTGAGATGGAGGCTTGCTGTCGCCCAGACTGGAGTGCAGTGGCATGATCTGGGCTCACTGCAACCTCTGCCTCCCGGGTTCAAGTGATTCTCCTGCCTCAGCCTCCCGAGTAGCTGGGATTACAGGCACCCACCACCATGGCCGGCTAATTTTTGTATTATTTTTAGTAGAGACGGGGTTTCACCATGTTGTCCAGGCTGGTCTCAAACTCCAGACCTCAGGTGGAACCGCCTGCCTCGGCCTCCCAAAGTGCTGGGATTACACGTGTGAGCCACTGTGCCCGGCCGAAATTGTGTGTTTTCTAATTCCAGAAGCTCTGCTGCTCTCTCGCTGCCATTTCTCCCTACCCATCAGCTAACGTCTGAACTTTTGAAACTATGCCTTTCGATAAGACCTTGAATCCTTATGGATAAAAATGCCGTGGCAAGAGTTAACATTTTGATCTGTTCTCAGTTATTATACTTTAGCGCATTTTAGGTTCTATTCTTTTTTTTTCTTTTGCTTCTTTTAAGAGACAGAATCTTGCACCACCATGACCAGTCAATTTCTCAATTTCTTTTCTTTTCTTTTTTTCTTTTTTTTTTTTGTAGAGATGAGTGGGGGTCTTGCGATGCTGCCCATGTTGGTCTCGAACTCCTGGCCTCAAGTGATCCTCCTACCTTGGCCTCCCAAAGTGCTGGGATTGCAGGTGTGAACCACTGCACTTGGCCTAAATAATTTTATTATTAGTTAATTAATTAGTTTAATTTTTAATTTTATTTATTTATTTATTTTCCCAGAGTCTCTTATCTGTCACCCAGGCTAGAGGGCAATGGTGCGATCTCGGCTCACTGCAACCTCCACCTCCCAGGTTCAAGCGATTCTCCTGCCTCAGCCTCCTGAGTAGCTGAGATTACAGAGGCACACCACCATGCCTGGCTAACTTTTTGTATTTTTAGTAGAGATGGTTTCACCATGTTGGCCAAGCTGGTCTCGAACTCCCGACCTTGTGATATGCCCACCTCAGCCTCCCAAAGTGCTGGGATTACAGGTATGAGCCACCACACCTGGTCAATTTTTAAATTTTTAAATGAAATGAAATTAATTTTTTTTTTTTGAGACAGGGTCTCACTTTGTCATCCAGGCTGGAGTGCAGAGGTGTGATCACAGCTCACGGCAGCCTCAACCTGCTGGGCTCAAGTGATCCTCCAACCTCTGTGCCCCCAGGTAGCTGGGACTACAGGCATAAGCCACCATGCTCAGTATTTTTTTTAATAGAGATACATATGTTGGCCGGGCGCGATGGCTCAAGCCTGTAATCCCAGCACTTTGGGAGGCTGAGACGGGCGGATCACGAGGTCAGGAGATCGATACCATCCTGGCTAACACGGTGAAACCTCGTCTCTACTTAAAAAATACAAAAAACTAGCTGGGCGAGGTGGTGGGTGCCTATAGTCCGAGCTACACGGGAGGCTGAGGCAGGAGAATGGCGTAAACCTGGGAGGCGGAGCTTGCAGTGAGCTGAGATCCGGCCACTGCACTCCAGCCCAGGCGACAGAGCAAGACTCCGTCTCAAAAAAAAAAAAAAAAAAAAAAAAAAAGAGAGATACATATGTTGTATTGCTATGTTGCCCAGGCTGGTCTTGAACTCCTGGACTCAAGCAATCCTCTTGCCTTGGCCTCCCAAAGTGCTGGGATTAAGGTCATAAGCCATTGCGCCCAGCCTTAAATAATTTATCTTTCTCCCTCCTCCCTCTGCCTAAGGTAATTATCAAATGACATAATTCATCAGAAAGAGTTCTGTGCCATGTAAACCCTGTAATAATGTGTTGGTAATACTATGGTGATAATGGATATTTTTCACAATGGGTATGCATGTGAAATGGTGGGTTATGGAGGTATGGACTCAAGGACAAGGAGTGAAATTGCCACATGTCTCAGGTTGGGGTGGGGGCTTGGGGTGGTAGCTGGGATAGGGCGCATGGGGTGGTGGTTGTGGTCAGGGCGAAGGTTGAGGAGAGGGATCTAGGCAGCCTGGCCATATTGTTTTTGGAAATGTTAATTTCTTCACTGATGAGTCAATGGATGAATGAAAGGATGTCTTCTTTGAACTGCTGCACATAGGTGGGTAAGCAAATCTGCCCAAGGTAGACGGGAGACTGAAGAGTCAGGGAGGTCAATCTGGGGATGGGCAGGGGGACCCGTAAGTCAGGCAAGCCTAAGTCTGCTCCTTGGACAGGTTGCTTAGCCTCTGTGTGGCTCATATCAGCTATCTCAGAGGGTTAAATAAGAAGACATATGCAAAGTTCCTGGCACAATTTTTTGCACAGAGTAGCTATGCAACAAGTGGCTATTACTGTTACCACTGAGGCAGAGTTTACACATCATCTCAACTAACTCAGATCTCAAGCTGTCACAGACAGACACGATTAGCCTCTTGTGAAGAAATCTCAAGTTCCCATTTATTTGCCTTTTTTCCTCCTTTATTGAAACTTGGACTTTTAAGAATTTTGATGCATGGATAATTTAGGGTCCATCTGACATAAGGAAAGTTCTGACAGTCGCTTTGAGTCTTGTTCTGTACGAAGTCACAGTGGTAGCGATGTGCTCCCCTGACAATAAAGCAAGAAACATGGTGCATTCCATTAAAGGAAAAAGGCATTAACTTTCCTCCCAGCCTGGTTACTCGGGACATTAATCAGCCCATAAAAATGGGATTAAGTCAAGTCTCAATTTAGCTCTGCAGTTCACCTTTAAAATGTAACCGCTCTTTGTGTTTTAATATCGGGTGATCACATTTTAGATGTAATGAAAGAGCAAGGATATTTTCCCACAAATTTTCATGGGGATTCGTGACTACAGATGGAAGCCTCCCTGAAGACATAATGAACAATTATGCAATCTGGGGAATGGCTTTGGAGAAGCAATTCCAGCTGGGGGTATATAAAGTAAGTTTCCTAAAAGCTGTGTAAATGAGGGGTTCCAAACCTGCAGTCATGTATTTTACCCTTTATGACCTAATGAATATGTTATATTATCACGAGCCTATCAGCTTGAAACTTTGCTTTTGTTCTGAGTCCCCCAAGGCAAACAGATGGATTTTTAAATCCTTCCTCTTAAAGTCTTACTGGATGGCAAAGCCTTTGCTTAAATGTGGAGCCTGAAATTATCCCGAGTTCTAAAGCATCCTTCTTGGCTTTGAAGGAGCTGCTTTGACTCTGTCCTAAAGGTTTGCTTTTTTTTCCCTTTTTAATTTTTCCTTCTCTAGGATACGATGCTAGAAGGGACCTCAGGGATGATTCCAGGCCAGAATGTCGACGGCTCCCAACCAAAGAGAAAAATTCAGATTATAGTGAGTTTTCTTAAGAAACATTTATTCATTTAAATGGCCGATCTTTATTCTGAGGTTTTGTTTTTTCTCCCTTTTTGTTATAAAATATCTTACTATTATTAATTAATTAATTAATTAATTAATGTTTTTTGAGACAGAGTCTTGTCCTATGGCCCAGGCTGGAGTGTAGTGGCACCATCTTGGCTCACTGCAACCTCTGCCTCCTGGGTTCAAACAATTCTCCTGCCTCAACCTCCCAGGTAGCTGGGATTACAGGCGCCTGCCACCACACCTGGCTAATTTTTGTATTTTTAGTAGCGATGGAGTTCACCATGTTGGCGAGGCTGGTCTCAAACTCCTGACCTCAAGTGATCTGCCCGCCTCAGCCTCCCAAAGTGCTGGGATTATAGGTGTGAGCCACTGCGCCGGACCCATTTTTTTTTATTAGACAATATATTTAAAAGTATTTTTTAAAAGATAAAGCTAAAACATTTTCGAAAAAAGCTTTATTTTAAGCATTTTGTTACAAAATCCAAGAGCCTGGGAAGCAGTGGTTTAGTGTAATCTCTCCATTTTACAGATGAAGAAGCTAAGGGCGAGGCCACTGTGCTTCCCCAAGGTTGCTGCATGAGGTGGGGTGGAAATGGGCCAGCTCCAGCCTTCTGCCTCCCAGCCTGGCCTCTTGTCCTCCACCAGCTGTCACTCAGAAAGTGAACGGAGAAGCCCTTGCCACTATAGTGGATAAGGGAAACTGTGGATACAGATTCCAGCAGTGAGAAAGGTCATTAGAGTTCTCCAAGGGCACAGCTTTGCAGCATGTCATGTCAAAAGCAGGGTGAGCCTCTTATGCAGGCGAGGCTGCAGCTCTGAATTACACTCTAGGGTTCTGGAAATGCGCAGGCTTGCAAATGTTTCCTCTACCAGCCTGCGGTACCCATGATGACAACGTTGCCACTCCTCTCCTTGGACTGGGACTTTCTCTTTCTAATTTTCTTTTTTTCCACCCTTCCAAGGACATGTTTTCCCAGGATATGCTCTCATAAATCTGTATCAATCACGAACAATCTCGGAATGAACAAGTTCACTACCATCAACTTTGGAAACCAGCTAGGAGCTGGAATTCTGATGGGGAAATAAAGATCATTTTAGATCCAGGAAGTTCAAAATGAGAATGAAAAAGCAGATCTAGATGGAATGCTTTTAGAAGGCAAAGGAAAGTGCGGTGGACAGAGGTGGCGTCCAGGCTCTGGTGCTGGTAAGAGATGCCTAGAGGAGGCCGGGCGCGGTGGCTCAAGCCTGTAATCCGAGACGGGCGGATCACGAGGTCAGGAGATAGAGACCATCCTAGCTAACACAATGAAACCCCGTCTCCACTAAAAATACAAAAAAATTAGCCGGGCGTGGTGGCGGCGCTTGTAGTCCCAGCTACTCGGGAGGCTGAGGCAGGAGAATGGCGGGAACCCGGGAGGCGGAGCTTGCAGTGAGCCGAGATCGCGCCACTGCACTCCAGCCTGGGCGACAGAGCGAGACTCCGCCTCAAAAAAAAAAAAAAAAAGAGATGCCTAGAGGCCAGGAGTTCACCGGACGGTGGGTGGATGGGCAAAGTGAGTGAATTTGGTCATGTTGTCTAGGGCCATTTATCTGGCAGGAAAGACTAAACTGAGAATGTGAAATCTCTGTGAGCGGGAGACTTTCAGAACACTTGACTCTGTCCCCAGAGGGACTCCCAAGTTCATCAGCTTAGAGCAGGGGGCTTAGGCCCAGCTTTGCTAAAATTGTCAAATGCTCTTTTTATTGAAAGACATCCTGAAGGCAATCAAACACACCCTATGAGTGATTCATTATGGCAGAAGTCAAGGCCAATCTACACATGTATCTCTGATTCGAATGACTGTTGCCATTTGGGAATAGAGACAAATGAAAGGGAAGGACAACAACATCTTGTCACTAGACTTGCTTTAATGCTTGATAATGGCATTCAATGCTATTAATAAAGCTTCTCTACAAAAAACGAAGTACCCTCCAACCCCCATTAAAAGAGCAGTTCTCAACCGGGCTCAGTGGCTCATGCCTATAATTCCAGCACTTTGGGAGGCTGAGGTGGGCCCATCACTTGAGGTCATGAGTTCGAGACCAGCCTCGTGCATGGGATTAGTGCCCTTATAAAAGAAGCTTAAGAGAGGTGTTGGCCCCTTTCCCCTTCTGCCCTGTGAGGACACGTAGAAGCCACCATCTATGAGGAACAGGCCCTCAAGAGACACCGAATCTGCCAGTGCCTTCATCTTGGACTTCTCAGCCTCCAGAACTATGAACAGTCAATTTCTGTTGTGTATTAATTACCCAGTCTAAGGCATTTTGTTATAGCAACCTGAATGGACTG
Organism: Macaca nemestrina; assembly: GCF_043159975.1. Lineage (NCBI taxonomy): Eukaryota > Metazoa > Chordata > Mammalia > Primates > Cercopithecidae > Macaca > Macaca nemestrina. The sequence goes on along the minus strand of NC_092133.1, from coordinate 115,315,227 downwards.
AGACAATCCTGGTCTTTTTTTTTTTTTTTTTTGAGATAGGGTCTCACTCTGTCACCCAGGCTACAGTACAGGGGCACGAGCATACCTCACTGCAGCCTCGATCTCCTCAGCTCAAGCAATCCCCTCATCTCAGCCTTTCCAGTACCTGGGACTACAGGCGAGCACCACCACACCCAGCTAAGTATTTTGTTTTTTGATAAAAGAGGGGCTTCACCATGTTGCCCATGCTGGTCTTGAACTCCTGGACTCAAGCAATCCTCCTGCCTCAGCCTCCTAAAGTGCTGGGATTATAGGCCTGAGCCACTATGCCCGGCCCAACAATCCCCGATCTTAACGGATTTTGTTTGCTGACAGTGCAGCCCCTACAGAATACCACGTTGCTGCTCAGCTCTGCAGCCACTGCCAGATGGCCTGTACTGGAAGGGTAAGGCCTGTAGTGGTGGAGGATCTAAGCTGGAGTCCCAGTTCCTCCAGTCCCCAGCTCTGTGATCTCAGGGGTGGGTCTCCATCATCAGAGCTACCATTTATTAAGGACCCATTATGACCAGGAGCAGTGGCTCACGCATGTAATCCCAGCACTTTGGGAGGCCGAAGTGGGCAGATCATGATGCCAGAGTTCAAGAGTAGCCTGACCAACGTGGTGAAACCCTGTCTCTACTAAAAATACAAAAGTTAACCTGACGTGGTAAAGAAAGGCTCCCGAGGGAACAGAATTGATGCTGCTTTGCAAGCATGAATTACAGTCCTTGTCATGATTCAGCAGGGCTCAGGCTGCTGAGCTCAGTGATGAGCACTCCTTCCCTTCCTGCTCCTTCCCTCCTCCACCCTTTTCCCGTGCTGTCCAGTACATCTTTAATCTGCGTTGATTGGGACCAGGGTCACCTGGTATGCAGGTGAACAGGACCCGGGCAGGCATGCTGATCCCCATCACAGAGGATTTCCAGAGACCCCATGGAACAGGGAGATGTCCACGGCAGCAAGAATCCCATGGGAGAAAGGTGCCACTTAGATTTCGTGTTGGCTGAGTGGGCCACTAGATGAAAGGGAAAGGCATCCGATCATTGAGTTCAGACAAGCCCAGGGTGGCGTTTCAGGACAAACTTTCACCTCATTTGATGTGTTTGATTTTTTTTTTTTTTTTTTTTTGGGATAGGTTCTTGCTCTGTTGCCCAGCTGGAGGGCAGTGGTTTGATCACAGCTCACTGCAGCCTTGACCTCTCAGGCTCAGATGATTCTCTCGCCTTAGCCTCCCAAGCAGCTGGAACTATAGGTGTGCACCATCATGCCTAGTTTTTTTTTGTATTTTTTGTAGAGACGGGCTTTTGCCATATTGGCCAGGCTATGTCTTCAATTTTTAATGCAAAATTCTGATGTACCTGGGAAAAGCTCTCTAAAACCCAGTGTGGGTCCTGGAGAGGTAGAGACCAAAGATGGAAGAGTTGCTACTCCTCAGGCTACAGAGTGCATTTCCTTTAAGATACGACTTCCGATTCAGACAGCTAGACCAGTCATCTATATTAGGGAATTCTAGATAGAGAGCTATTTTTTGTTTTAAAGGAATGCTACTTAGAAAGGTCATCAAAAGGTCATCAAACCTCTTGTTTATTTACTGGTTTTGAAGATCAAGTTTCCTGTTAATAGATGTTGGACTCCAGCAGAGGGCAAGACTCTCAGTCTAGTCCCCAAAAAGAGGATTGAAATTGGCAAAACAGGTTGAAAGGAAAGGGTAGTTTTTCCTTTAAGTGGAATGAAGCATACATGAGCAGAATTTAATTGCTTGCAGTTCCCAAGGTCTTTTCCCCGCTTTTTTATAGAGCTGAAATCCCTCAGAAATGGTCCAAGATCCAAATAATGTTCTTATCTGTGGTTTTCTTTAGAACTCGTTCAGCAGCAGACACAGATATCCAGACACGTACCCAGCTCTGTTGCAGGGAGCTCTATATGTGGAGCGGGCAGGTGTTGCCAAATGGTAAAACGCTGCTTGCCTGCCCCACGGTCACTCTCAAAATGGAAAACTTCTTTTATTCACAAACGTGACCTTAAAATGCCACATTCCAAGATGCCGATATACGTTTGATATATTTTGAACAAAGCACACCCGAATTACTCTTTGATCACACTTTATCTTTTCAATGAAGATGGGAACTCCAGCATGGAGTGCCAGAAAATGGACTACAAGACATCGTCTGTACTCAGCAGCCAACATAGTGTTTCATGAAGCCCACTTACCTGAACGGGGTGCATCTAATTGAATCATTTAGCCTTCAGTATGGGCTTGTACTTAACAGCATCCAAATGGTTGTTCTTTCTAGTTTTATTAAAGGAGCCGGATCCTTCTCATAAGTTTTCCATTAATGGGATTATAAATTGATATAATTTTAAGTCTAAGAATGCAGAACTGGTATGTGGTAAACATAAACATGTGTTTGGTGTTAGATGTAAACTAGTGTAGCCAAAGTGGGCAAGTGTTGTAAACTTCAAACATAAAACAGATGTAAGGTAATTAGAGGCATGAAAGTGATGACAATGGCAGTGAACTGTAGCAATAAATGGATTGTTAGTTTAGGCAGGCATCACCGTGGCCCTGGTGGATTTATCACGTTTCTAGCTGCTGTGTGAACTTGATGTTACCCTTCCCTCTGAGAACACAAGAGTTGCTTTTTTAAAATTCAAAGGCAGGAAGTACAATTCAGAAGGATGCAAATGATAGGCTTCGTTTTCTAAGTATGTTTGAAAAAGTTGCTTGGCATTGCCTATTTTAAAATTGATTAACTAGTTGGTGGGCAATTTAAAAATTTTATTTCAACTCATTCTCTAATCTTAGGAGCAAATACTTAGACCCCTTCTGGAGAAGTTGAATTGGATTATAGGCAAAAGGCACAGCCTAGGCTTCCTCCCGGTAATTTCTTAAAAAAAATTTTTTTTTTGGAGACAGGGTCTCATACTGTCGCTCAGGCTGTAGTGCAGTGGTGCAATCCCAGTTCACGACAGCCTCGACCTCCTGAGCTCAATGTGGTTCTCCCACCTCAGCCTCCCAAGTAGCTGGGACTACAGATGCATGCCACCATGCTCAACAAACTTTTCGTATTTTTAATAGAGATGTGGTTTCACTATGTTGCCCAAGCTGCTCTTGAACTCCTGAGCTCAAGCAATCTGCCCACCTTGGCCTCCCACCTGTGTGCACGTGACAGGGGTATATTTTAAGGAATACTTTTAGCCTTGGAACAAGTTTTAGAGTTGAGTACGACCAATGTGGAAGAAAACTCTTTCTGTGCTTTTCTGATACCCAACAAGTAAAAAGCTAGAAGTCTTGGATCTGGTGGGGCATGAGACCTATGGTATTTTCCTCCTGAGGTACCAAGTGAGAAGAACAACACTGTTGGATCGAGCTCTTTGTCACTGGAAATCACTGTTGTCCTCTGTGGCAAGTTCCTTTTAAGTTAGTGGGACCTAAATCAAACCAACTCTGATACCATTAATGTGTATTAAATTCAAGTTTTAAAAATCATACACCAGCACAATGGATAAATATCTTAATTCAGTTTTGCATCAATTGATACAAAAATGTGCCCTTTGTCCCGGTGTCAAGCTTTGAAGGCATGGAAGGAAGATGGCTGTTTAATGCTGAAGATGAAGAAGAGCCTGAAAATGCTAAAGAGGAAGAAAGTGATGGATGATAACAGCCTGTTATTGGCAGGACAAAGGGGCCCAAACAAAGGAAGGCATTGCTATGGTTTGAATGTGTACCCCAAAGTTCTTGTGCTGGGAACTTGATCCTCAGTGCCATGGTGCTGAGAGGTGGATCCTAATGAGAGGTGTTTGGTTCATGTGGGTACTGCCCTCATGGACAAATTAATGCTGCTATTGTGGGAGTTGGTTCATTATAAAAGGGTGAATTTGTCCTTCCCCACCTCTTCTTCTCCATGGGTGACACAGCAGGAAAGCCCTCACCAAATGCCAGAGCCTTGACCTTGGACTTCCCAGCCTCCAGAACTGTGACAACATAAATTTCTGTTCATGATAAATTACCCGGTCTCAGGTATTCTGTTGTAGGAATGCCAAATGGACTAAGACAGGCATGGAGTTCAAACCACTTTTTATTTTAAAGTGCAGCCCCTTCTGGGAAAATGAACGCATTGTGTGGTTTGGTTTTTTTTTCTTTCCTTTTGTCTTGTTTTATAGAATTGGGGTCTTGCTATGTTGGCCGGGCTTAACTCAAACTTCTAGCCTCAAGCAATCCTCGCACCTTGGTCTCTCAAAGTGCTGGGATTACAGGTGTGAGTCACTGAGCCCACCCTGAGAGCACTGTTGATGAAGTGGCCCTCTCTTCTTTTATGACACCTGGATTGAAAGGAGACATAGCTATCACATCCAACCAGAACCTTCAACTCAACCTGCAGCCATAACATCATTAAGTCTCATAAAATTATGAATGCTCACCACTCCTTCCACCATTGCCAGTTTCCAATTTTAAAACAAGTAAAATACTCCTTTCAGGAGCAATCTTTCCTCCACTTTTCAGGGGCTGGCGTCTATCTTAGACAGAAGGGAGCTGGACTTGGAGTCAATGACCTGCAGCTACTAATTTTTAGGAAAGTGAAATGCTCTGAGCCTCAGCTTCTATCTTTGTAAAACAGGGATAATATGTGTCCTACCTACCCTCAAATTACTGAATGAAGTGATGAACGTGGACATGCTTTGTTAGTATTATTCTTGCTGTGTGTTCATGTTGTTATCTGTGTGGAAGGCTCTTCTTTCCTGCTCTACCCAGCCAACTGCTATAGTGCCTTCGAGACCCTGTTAAAATGTCACTTCTGCTGTTTCTTGACTTCTCTCCAGGGCTTTCAGGACATTCTGTTTTTATGTTTCTAGCTGTTATTGTGCCTACCACATTGTGTTGTCATTGTCTATTTACACGTTCACCTTTCCAGTTGGACTGTGAGTTCTTTGACCTCACGGCCAGTGTCTTACTCATTTTTTCCCTATTTTTCCTTCCCTCCCTTCCTCCCTCCCTCCCTTCTTTCCTTCCTTCCTTCCTTCCCTCCCTCCTTCCTTCCTTCCCTCCCTCCCTCTCTCTTTTCTTTCTTTCTTTCTCTCTTCCTTCCTTCCTTTCTTTTCTTTTCTCTTCTTCTTCCTCTTCCTCTCCTTCTCCTTCCTTCCTTCCTTCCTTCCCTCCTTCCTTCCTTCCTTCCCTCCCCCCCCCTCCCTCCCTCCCTCCCTCCTTCCTTCCTTCCTTCCTTCCTTCCTTCCTTCCTTCCTTCCTTCCTTCTTTTCTTCCTTCCTTCCCTCCTTCCCTCCCTCTCTCCCTCTCTCTCTCTCTCCTTCCTTCCTTCCTTCCTTTTTTCCTTCCTTCCTTCCTTCCTTCCCTCCTTCCTTCCTTCTTCTTCCCTCCCTCCCTCCCTCCCTCCTTTCTTTCTTTCTTTTCTTTTTTTGTCAAGGTCACTGTTGCCTAAGCTGATGTGCAGTGGTGCCATCATAGCTCATTGCAGCCTCCAACTCCTAGGGTCAATGGATTCTCCCACCTCAGCTTCCTGAGTAGCTAAGACTACAGGCACACACTACTGTGCCAGGCTAATTTTTTCCATTTTGTTTTTTGACACGGGTTTGTTCTGTTGCCCAGCTGGAGTGCAGTGGTGTGATCACAGCTCACTATAACCTTGACCTCCAGGGCTCAAGTGATCCTCCCACTTCAGTCTTCTGAGTAGCTGGGACCACAGGTGTGAGCCACCATGGATGGCCTATTTTATTTTATTTTATGATGGAGTCTTGCTCTGTCACCCAGGCTGGAATACAGTGGTGTGATCTCAGCTCACTACAACCTGTGACTCTGGGGTTCAAGCGATTCTCATGCCTCAACCTCCCAAGTAGCTGGGATTACAGGTGTGCACCACCATGACTGGCTAATTTTTGTATTTTTTAGTAGAGATGGGGTTTCACCATGTTGGCCAGGCTGGTCTTGAACTCCTGACTGCAGGTGAATCACCCGTCTTGGCCTCCCAAAGTGCTGGGATTATAGGCATGAGCCACTGTGCCTGGCCCCCAATTTTATTTTTTGTAGAGACAGGGTCTCCCTATGTTAAACAGGCTGGTCTTGGACTCCTGGGCTCAAATGATCCTCCCTCCTTGGCTTCTCAAAGTGCTGAGATTATAGGCATGAGCCACTGTGCCTGGCTCCTAATTTTATTTTTTGTATAGACAGGGTCTCCCTATGTTGAACAGGCTGGTCTCAGGCTCCTGGGCTCAACTGATCCTCCCTCCTTGGCCTCTCAAAGTGCTGGGATTACAGGTGTGTACCACCATGCCCAGTCCATATCTTTTTCTTTTTCTTTCTTTTTTTTTTTTTTGTTATAAAGTCTTTCTCTGTTGCTCGGGCTGGAGTGCAGTGGCGCGATCTTGGCTTACTGCAACCTCTGCCTCCCGGGTCCAAGTGATTCTCCTGCCTCAGCCTCCCGAATAGCTGGGATTACAGGCATCCACCACCATGCCCAGCTATTTTTTTTTTTCTGTATTTTTAATAGAGATGGGATTTTACCATGTTGGCCAGGCTGGTCTTGAACTCCTCACCTCCAGTGATCCATCCTCCTTGGCCTCCCAAAGTGGTGGGATTACAGGTGTGAACCACCACGCCTGGCCGCCAGTCCCTTTTTTAACCTTCTTTGTAACACCTTCAGTGTGGAAGACATGATAATCAGTACTTATATATTGAATAAATAGGTCCTTACCTTTACCATAATAATTTTCCTTCCTTTTTAACTACTATAATATTGCAGGGCAACATCAAATATATAGTGCTCCCCTTTCTGCATTTATGTTCATATAAATCAGTTGATTAAAAAAATTTCACTTATAAAGTATGACTGTGGATGCCACTTCTGGCACCTATTTGTAGTTGAGAAGTCATGGGACCATTATGTCTCCTGCCCCATATTAGTCTAAGAAATTATTGACCTGGTGTGGTGACTCACACCTGTAATCCCAGCACTTTGGGAGGCTAAAGAGGGCAGATCACTTGAGCCTAAAAGTTTGAGACCAGCCTGGGCAAGATGGTGAGACCCCGTCTCTACAGAAAGCTGAAAAATTAGCTGAGCGTGGTGATGCATACCTGTGGCCACAGCTACTTGGGAGGCTGAGGTGGGAGAATTGCTTGAACCCAGGAGACTGAAGCTGCAGTGAGCTGTGTTCATGCCACTGCACTCCAGTCTGGGTGACAGAATGAGACCCTATTTCAAAAAAAAAAAAATTTCATCATTTAATTCAAACATTGAAGTTTTTATTTTTTGTTTTTGTTTTTGTTTTTGAGAGCCTCTGCCACTGGCGCCACATGGCAAAGATATTGTGAAGCTATCTTTATTTTTAATTTCTGGGTATGTTACAATTTTTTGGATGAAAAGAACATGGTGAATAATGCCTTGTATTGGCACTCAACATGTATTTGTTAATTCATTTTGAACTTAATTAATGCATAATATCTATAGCACTCCTTCTGATGTTAAAGGGCAAACCATGAGGGGATACAAAGCTGAATAGATATGGTGTGGTTATAGAGGAGCTTAAAGTATAATTTTGGAGATAAGAAACACACATAAAACATAACTTGCAATAAAACTCTATGTCAATCAAACGCTCTAGCTATAAATTGTGAGATGCAGTAAATCTCTTTGAGGGAAAATAATAATCCTTAGGTTCTAACAATGGGGCATTTGTATGAGGTTTATTATTTAAGACATACAACATTATACATATATTTATATGCACAAGATAAGACAGAGGAAGAGGTAGGGAGGGAGACAAAGAGAGGAATGTTTTGATTAAATAACAGACTATTGAGTCACGTTTCCTGAGTTTAAATCCCACTTCTGTTACTGGCTGTGTGACCTTGGGCACAGTTTTTTAATCTCTTTAATTCTCAGTTTTTGGTGAAATGTCAATAAGAACTAGCTTTCTTCATGGTATTATTGTAAATATGAAATAAGATGAATATAAAGTACTGGACACACAACTCATATGCACGGAATTTTAAGGTTCTTTTGTTTTGTTTTGTTTTTTTTGAGACAGGGTCTCCCTGTGTTGTCCAGGCTGGAGTGCAGTGGTGCGATCATAGCTCCCTGCAGCCTCAAACTCCTGGGCTCAAGTCATCCTCCTGGCTCAGCCTTCTGAGTAACTGGAACTACAGGTGTGCACCACCATGCCTGGCTAATTTAAAATTTTTTAGAGACAGAGTCTCCTTTGGGAGCACGAGGCAGGTGGATTATTTGAGGTCAGGAGTTCAAGACCAGCCTGACCAATATGGTGAAACCCAGTCTGTACTAAAAATACAAAAAATTAGCATGGCATGGTGGCAGGCGCTTGTAGTCCCAACTACTGGAGAGACTGAGACAAGAGAATTGCTTGAACTTGGGAGGTGGAGGTTGCAGTGAGCTGAGATCGTGCCACTGCACTCCAGACTGGGCAATAGAGTGAGACTCCATCTCAAAAAAAAAAAAAGAAAAATAAAATAAAGAAATAAAGGCCGGGCGCGGTGGCTCAAGCCTGTAATCCCAGCACTTTGGGAGGCCGAGACGGGCGGATCACGAGGTCAGGAGATCAAGACCATCCTGGCTAACACGGTGAAACCCCGTCTCTACTAAAAAATACAAAAAACTAGCCGGGCGAGGTGGCAGGCACCTGTAGTCCCAGCTACTCGGGAGGCTGAGGCAGGAGAATGGCGTAAACCTGGGAGGCGGAGCTTGCAGTGAGCTGAGATCCGGCCACTGCACTCCAGCTTGGGCGACAGAGCGAGACTCCGTCTCAAAAAAAAAAAAAAAAAAAAAAAAAAAGAAATAAAAAAAGAGTCCCACTATGTTGCTCAGGCTTGAATTTTAAGTATTAATATCTAATATTTGCTGAACACCTGCTGTGTCAGGCAGTGTTCAAGGTTTTATTATCATTATTATTAATTTTATTTCATTTTATTGTTTTATTGAGACAAGGTCTTGCTCTGTTGCCTAAGCTGGAGTGCAGTGGTGTGATCACTGCTCACCGTAGCTTCAATCTTCTGGGCTCAAGTGATCTCCTACCTCAGCCTCCCAAGTGGCTGGGACTACAGGCATGTACCACCACACCTGGCTAATTTTTAAATTTTTTATAGAGATGGGGGTTTTCCATGTTGCCCATGGTTTGTCTTGAACTCCTGGGCTCAGGTGATCTGCCCACCTTGGCCTCCCAAAGTGCTGGGATTACAGGCATGAGCCACCGTACCTGGTCATTATTGTTTATTATCTTGTTCAATCCTCTCAGCAATCCTTGAGTCGGTGTTTGTTTCACAGATGAACTAACATATGTGACTCTTTGCACAATGGTACCCATGTGAGTAGCTTTTTCTCAGTAAATTACTCAATTGTTCATTAATTGAATTGTGCAAATGACATGAGTTACATATCTAACGTACTGAGCACAAAAATACTGGCATGTTAAACCGAGTGCAGCCCTCATGTTTGTTGTCATGCGTTTGCACATGCCTGGTGCCTCTCCCATTTCGGAAGTGGGGCAGAGAACCCAGGGGAACGGTCTGAGGTAGGCTCTGGATTTGGGGCAAAGGCTGCCATTGTCATCTAATGACAGTGCTCCACAGTTAGAGCTGCAGTTGCTGGAAAGCAGCTTCTCCCTTGTAATTAACCGTTTGGCTGCTGAGCCTAGGGTAGCTTTGAAAGACACCCAGGTGACAGCGGGGTGCCTGTGGTCCCAGACTGTGGAATTACACGGAGTCAAGAGCTAAATAGCCTCTCCCATCTACTCATTTTCTCTTAAATTACATGTGATTAGGAATATAATTACCACTCCTTACTCTTCCCCCTTAAAACACTATTTTCCTTTCTTCACACAGCGCTTTGATAGGGGAAAAACAAACTAAGGTTGTGCTCAGCGGTGGGAAAGGCTGAGGATGGGAGCGGGAAGCCAGGCGGTGACAGAGGGGATGGAGCCCACCCTCTGAGGCACTGGCGAGCTTGGAAGTTCAAAAACAAAAAAATCCAAGGGCAAGAGTGGTAATTAGAAAATGTATGCAAAACGCTTTGATTATTGAAATCGTACCTGCCTAGGGGTCCTGGGAGAGCCTGAAATGATATGTGTGCTCACGTTAGAATTATAAAGCTCAGCTGTTGATCTTCTTATTTTGGGAATGTCTATCCCTCTAATTATTTACAGTCCAAATGATTAAAAAAAAAAAAAAAAAAAAAAGAGCAGAGAGCAACAGACGAGTCCAAATTGCTGTGTTTAAAGGAGCAGGGCTGTCTGTTTGCGTGGGGCTGTCTCCCTGTAATGAGAACCACCGCTGGGAGCTGTTTAGACAAAACCGACTCAGCGCTCCGGAGCCGCGCGGGCCTCCAAATGCAAAGGTTTGTTCTGCTGGGGCAGCATCTGTCGCGAAAGCAGCGGCGGGGAGGAAGCGCAGAGCTGTGTTTTGAATTAATGGGTTCAGCTTCATGTTGAGCACAAGTGGGAGGCTATTTCAGAGAAACCTTCCCAGGCCGGCCGTCACTGATGTGGCAAACTCAGCCTCTGGGCAGACAGGCTGGAAATAGAAACGTCTCCGCGTCGGACGTCCCCTTCCGAGCGCGGGTCCCCTTTGTCCCCCGAGGCCCCGCCGCCCTGTGTCACGTCCCTGCCCCCTGGATGCATGTGTCCCGTCAGCAGCAGCCGAAAGAGGGTGCTCGGGCGGGAGTGGAATCCCTGTGAAATGTGATGAAGAACACAAAATTCTGAGGCAGCTCCAGCTAACATCAGCGCTCGGTCTCCCCGCCCAGGTGAGATCCTCCAAGCGCCTCATCGCACCCGCCCATCCCGGTGCCAGGTGTAAATGCGCCCCAGCAACACGTGGCTCCAGGAGCCGCAGGGATGGTATCCCCTTGCTGCAGAAGACTCAGCCACGTGAGGTCAATGTTCATTTCCGCAGAGGTGCCTCTCTCTGGGGGGCCTATATGCAAACCCATCTAAGAGGGGCTCGCTGAAGAATGGGCGTTATTAAAGATAGCTTAGCTCGAGCAGATTTCCTCACGTCTCTAAGCGACTCGGAGAGGACTTACACCAAAGGCATTTCGCTGTTGCATTGATTTCTTAATTAAAAAATATCTTTCTTTTTCCTTTGGCCCAGGCTGAATGACCTTGGAATTTCTTGTTAAAGTACTGGGCGGGGGAGGGGGCGGCGTTCAGAGCGTTGAAATCGCTTTTCTCAGATAACTTGAAAGAGACCCCCAACTTCTTGATGACTACATGGACAGATGGATTCCTTATTTGCAAAATCTTGAGTGTTTCTGACTTGTCCTGGAGAAGGAGTAGCAGATGCAGTCAATACAACCCAGGCACATGAGTTAATTTTCCAAGTTGATGAACTTGGCCGCATTTCTGCATCATTAAGGCTCCCCTTTGATACTTGAAGAATTAATTCCCGTCCCCCACCTCCCACCATGTAAAACATCTACACAGATTATTTTTTACTGTTGTTGCTATTAAGGGAAATTTTTTGACCTAGTAAAATCCAAAGGAGTGATATGATAGTGTATCCGTAAGATACAAAGAATTCTCTATGATACAGTTGTATTAATCCATATTCTCAACTGTGATGAGGAAATACATAAATCCTTCCATTTTCCCCCCCATACAAAGTCATGTTTTTTGTTTGTTTGTTTGTTTTTGAGACGGAGTTTTGCTCTTGTTGCCCAGACTGGAGTGCGATGGTGTCATCTTGGCTCACCGCAACCTCTGCCTCCTGGGTTCAAGCGATTCTTCTGCCTCAGCCTCCCAAGTAGCTGGTATTACAGACATGCACCATCATACCTGGCTAATTTTGTGTTTTTAGTAGAGATGGGGTTTCTCCATGTTGGTCAGGCTGGTCTCGAACTCCCAACCTCAGGTGATCTGCCTGTCTTGGCCTCCCAAAGTGCTGGGATTACAGGCATGAGACACTGTGCCTGGCCTAACAAAGTAATTTTTTTGTTTTTACTTTTTTGCCTTTTTTTTTTGAGACCGGGTCTTGCCCTGTTGTCCAGGCTGGAGTGTAGTGGCGTGATCATAGCTCACTGCAGCCTTGACCTCCCTGGCCAAGAGATCCTCCCACCTCGGCCTCCTGAGTATCTGAGACTATAGGCACATGTCACCACACCTGGTTAATTTTCAAATTTTATTTTTAGTAGAGATGAGGTTTCATTATCTTGCCCAGGCTGGTCTTGAGGTCCTGAGCTCAAGCGGTCATCCCACCTCAGCCTCCCAAAGTGCTGGGACTCTGGGTGTAAGCCACCACATCCAGCCTGTAATATTTTTGGTATTTATACAGTGTCATGCTTTGCAAAGAGCAATCATATTTAATAATTTAACTTCTTGCCTTCCTGCTTAATCCTTTGGAAAAGTTGGGCTGCTTATGTGGTAAATTCCAGTTTACAGGTGGGCAAGATTGTTGCGTGCTTGTTACCCTCACGTGGGCCAATGGAAAAGAGGCTGGAAACCACCTATTGATTGTGTCTAATGTGTGCGTATTTCCACTGACCTGTGTTGCCAACCCTGACACAGGCCAGGCTGTGAACCAATGATACCTGAGATCAGTAGCAGCTCTTCATACGGTGGGTGTTCTTGCCAGACTGACAGTCTGTTAAAGGCAGATGTAATGGCTGGATGCAGAGTCTAGCCAAGAAAGGATTTTGCAGCACTGTATGTTGGTTCATTAAATATTTGGCAAAAGAGAAAGTTAAACTTACAAGATGGTAGCATTACCTCTTGGGACTAGGCAGAAATTTAATGGATTTTTGCAGAATACCAGAAAGTGGAAAATTTGAAGTCAAATTTGATTTATATATTGAATTTTAAGACTGATAGAATATAACTTTTTCTCTCTTTCCTCCTATCTTTCCCCAAAACCAAATTAAAATGAATGACGATAACAACTGGGCTTTTAAATTATGGTAAGGTCTATGGCCATACCACCCTGAAAATGAACCCTATCTTTTCTAATAAATGAGGGTAAGAAGAAAACAGATTAAGACATTATATTGGGAACTTTAGACTTAGGACATTGAAGAATCCTACAAAATGGACCAAAAGATACTTCTATCATCTGATCAACTTCAGGCCTGGCCCTATGTAGAGAGGCACACTCTTTCCATTAATATTTTATGGTGGATTTTTTTTTTTTTTTTTTTTTTTGAGATGGAGTCTTGCTCTGTTGCCTAGACTGGAATGCAGTGGCGTGATCTCAGACCACTGCAACCTCTGCCTCCCAGGTTCAAGTGATTTTCCTGCCTCAGCCTCCCAAGTAGCTGGGATTACAGGCGTGTGCCACCACGCCTGGCTAATTTCTGTATTTTTAGTAGAGATGGGGTTTCACCATGTGGGTCATGATGATCTTGAACGTCTGACCTCAAATGATCCACCCGCCTTTGCCTCCCAAAGTGCTGGAATTACAGGTGTGAGCCATCATGCCGAGCCAATTTTGAATTTAAAAAAAAAATGTTCTGGGCTGGGCACGGTGACTCATGCTTGTAATTCCAACTCTTTGGGAAGCTGAGGCAGGGGGATCACTTGCGGCCAGGTGTTAGAGACCAGCCTGGACAACACAGAGAGATAACAACAAATTTCAAGAAATTAGCAGGGCATGGTGGCACGCAACTTTAGTCCCAGCTACTTGGGAGACAGGCAGGAGGATTGCTTGAGTCCCGGAGTTCAGGTTACAGTGAGCTATGATCACACCACTGCATTCCTGCCTGGGAGATGGAGCCAGACCCTGTCTCTAAGAAAATAACAAACAAACAAAATTTCTAGATAGTTGCATTATGCCCCATTTACTGGGAAGTAATTTTATCCTCATTTACATATTTTAGAGGTAAAAATCTGACCCTTTCCCAGCCCCTTTCAATCCACCCGCCCCACATAAAGGTTTACCTAAACACAGCCATCAATCGCAGCCCTCCCTTCAGGAATTTCGAGTCTTTTATTCATAAGAGAACAGAGTATATTGTGGCAAATATGAACTCAGGTCAATCCACCATAATGTCTGTGTTTGTAGGATTTGGGCAATCAAGTAAAGAAAATGCCGGCATGGATGATTAGAAATGGCGTGTAAGCTCTGTATTCAAAACCAGGCATCAAGGGATAATTGTGACAGGGGCCAATTCAGTAGAAAATGATTTTTCTTGTGCCACATATTGTTGTCAAAGGATAATTTGGCTTTTGTTTTGTTTTTCCCCAGGGGGACCCCGTGAATGTGAAGATATTTGGAAAGTCTTCACCACAGAACGTGATTTCAGGAATGATGGAACAATAAATGAGAATCTGGTATTAATAATCTGTGGGTTTTAAATTTTATACCATTCAAAGATGTGAGGACTAGTCATTTCATGTATCCTACAAAGTGGAACACGCTGTGGGACACACAGATTCATGATTCATGAGGAGGTTGGGCGTCTGACGGTAAACATCCACACACACTTTGAGTCTTTGGTGCTTACTGGCTGTACTATGATAATACTTCACTAATTCAAACCTCTCAAAGCCAGATTTTGGAATGAAACAGGTTGAAAAGACTGAGAGCTGAAGCTTGCCTTTGCATAGTTGACAGCCTTTGCTCAGCAAACTAAGAGTTGCTCATAGTTGATGACCAAAGAAAATGCACAGGATTTGAGAAGCACAAAATAGGGAGGAAGAAACCATGAAGAGGCTAAATATGATTTATTTAAGTTCCCCATCAGAACAGACATCCTACAGGCCTCAACAGAGCAATGTGTTATTAACCCACAGTGTGCTCTAGAAAGGGCATGTCAGCTGCCTTTCTTGTCAAATATTGTCTTCTTCCAGAGCACCCCACTCATTCATCTTTTGTAAAGATCAGAATTGGAATAAAACTGTGTGAAGAGATTTTTGTTTTTGTTTTTAGAGACAGAGTCTCACTCTGTCATCCAGGCTGGAGTGCCTTGGTGTGATCTTGGCTCACTGCAACCTCCGCTTCCTGGGTTCAAGCAATTCTTGTGCCTCAGCCTCCCAAGTAGCTGGGATTACAGGCACGCGCCACCATGCCTGATTACTTTTTGTATTTTTAGGAGAGATGGGGTTTCACCATGCTGGCTAGGCTGGTCTTGAACTCCTGGCCTCAGGCGATCTGCCCACCTCGGCTTCCCAAAGTGCTGGGATTACAGGCATGAGCCACTGTGCCTGGCCCGCAAAGAGATATTTTAATAAAGACGGTACAGGAAAGTTTCTCCATTATCTCAGTTAAGAAGGAAAGAAGGAAGAGGAACAGTTTTTTTTTCCCATGGGCAGACAAAGTATTTCTGCTAGGAAGACTTCAGACTACATCTCTCCACTTGTCCTAAGTAGGCCTTCTCTCCACAACTACTTACCCTTGCAACTATCTGATTGTAGAGATGGAGTGATGAACTTCGACTCCGTGTCCCCACCAAAATCTCATCTTGAATTGTAATCCCCACGTGTGGAAGGAGGGAAGTGATTGGATCATGGGCACAGTTTCCCCCACGCTGTTCTTGTGATAGTGAGTTCTCACAAGATCTGATGGTTTTATAAGTGTCTGGTGTCTCCTCTGCTTGCACTTCTCTCTCCTGCTGCCATGTGAAGAAGGTCCTTGCTTCCCCTTCACCTTCCACCACGATTGTAAGTTTCCTGAGGCTTCCCCAGCCATGCGGACCTGTGAGTCAATCAAACCTCTTTCCTTTATAAATGGCCCAGTCTTGGGCATGTCTTTATGGCAGTGTGGAAACGGACTCATACATAGAGCATGATGAATATGGCTGAAACATTCTGCATCTTGTACTTTGATAAATTTACCTGTATGGCAGGCAGAATGTTCTCTGGTCGGACCAGTACTTGGACCAAAAGAGTGAAGAGGAAAGGCTCACCTGGGCCCTGACATCCTGGGACACACAGCTTGGTGGCCTGGTGGCCTGGCTTATGCCTGCCTCCTCCCCAGAGGTCATTTGTTATGGTGTCTGGTCTCGTTCTCAAGAAATGTAAGTGCTGTAGTGAAAAGCTGCTGCCCAATGCACACCAGTGTGTGTGCTTTCAGGCTGACGCTGGACACACCAAGGCCATGAAGTGTCCTGAACAGTAGAGTGTTCAGCACAGCACCGAGAAGCCAGAGACTTGGTCTCCAACAAGACTTCTGAACATTTGGAACATGGTTCCCTTCCCTCTTATGGCATAAATGGGACTGCAAAATGCTTCTCAATGAATACGTGCCACTTTTCCTCCTTTGCTCTGTGATGGCAGTATTTCATGGAAAAGGATCCCGTCGTATCATATATCTATGTGGATCTTTCCAGTGAATTAATTGTGCAAATTCCTTCTCTGCTGGAGAAATAAATACTTCTGCAAAACATTTACCTTACCTAATAGTCTAATCTTAGGCCAACAGAGCAGCAACATCTGCCAAACAGAAAACCCCTGATAATCCAGGATTAAATAACATTAATATTATTTTTTGGAGGCCAGCAGGATTGTCCAGAGGACCAGTGATAATAAGGATTTATGAGGGAGGAGAGACCCTGCAGAAGATAACACTACAATAACATTCTGTGTTTATATTGGGCAAAGGGGCAGGACACATTTTCAACAAGCGCAAACTTCAGGATGGAAAATGTTAATACCTTGTATTTGTAGAGTGCATTGTAGCTTATGAGTCAACTTCATACATGATAACTCATCTCTTAGGCTCCTCATCTGTGAAGGTTCCTGGGTGGGTGTTATTCTCATGCATGAGACAATGGAGGTTCAGCAAGGTGAAGTGACTCAGCTAGTAGGTAGGAGGAGAACTGGGTTTAAAATCTAGGTGTTTAGGTTGGTCACGGTGGCTCACACTTGTAATCCCCGCGCTTTGAGAGGCTGAGGCAGGAGGATCACTTGAGGTCAGAAGTTCAAGACCAGCCCCAGCAACATAGTGAGATCACCATCGCTACTAAAGATTTTAAAAATACATATTTTGCCAGGTGTGGTGGTATATACCTGTAGTCCCAGCCATTTGGGAGGTCAAGTGTGGGGGAGAGGATTGCTTGAGCCCAGAAGTTAAAGGCTGTGGTGAGCTATGATTACACCACTGCATTCCAGCTTGGGTGACAGAGTGAAGCCCTGTCTCTAAAAAAGTAAATAAATTCAAATAAAATAAAATCTAGGCCGGGTGCAGTGGCTCACGCCTGTAATCCCAGCACTTTGTGAGGCTGAAGTAGGTGAATCACAAGGTTAGGAGTTCGAGACCAGCCTGGCCAATATGATGAACCCCTGTCTGTACTAAAAATACAAAAATTAGCCGGGAGTGGTGGCAGGTGCCTGTAGTCCCAGCTATTCAGGAGTGTGAGGCAGGAGAATTGCTTGAACCCGGGAGGTGGAGGTTGCAATGAGCTGAAATCATGCCGTTGCACTCCAGCCTGGGTGACAGAGTGAGACTGGTCTCAAACAAAAAACAAAAAACAAACAAAAACAAAACAAAACAAAATCTAGGTGCTTTAATTCCTACTTCAATATTATTTTTCCTACATTTCCAACAATAAGGAGTGTCTAGAATGGATTGGTGATGCTGAATGAGTCTCTGGTTAAGATTTTCAAAATAAAATCTGTAGCATAGAATGAAACATTGAGTTTGTCCACAGGAACACGGCTCCAAGGAAACGGGACCTTTTCCTTGAAACATCTCTGGAATGTTCACTTGCCCGAAGAAGGAACATCTCTGTTGCTTGTACATTAAAGAAAAGAAGAAAAGGAAAGAGGAGGCCGGGCGTGGGGGCTCACGCCTGTAATCCCAGCACTTTGGGAGGCCGAGGCAGGCGAATTACCTGAGGTCAGGAGTTCAAGACTAGCCTGGCCAACATGGCGAAACTTCATCTCTACCAAAAATACAAAAATTAGCTGAATGTGGTGGCACAATTACAGCCTGTAATGCCAGCTACTTGGGAGGCTGAGGAATGAGAATCGCTTGAATCTGGGAGGCAGAGGTTGCAGTGAGTCAAGATCACGCCATTTCATTCAAGCCTAGGCGATAAAAGTGAGACAAAAAAAAAAAAAAAAAAAAAATGGCAAGATCGGGTGGTAAATAAAGAGTCGATCCAGATTCAGAGCTAAGGTCCTTTTGAGAATTTTCTCCCTGAGGCAGCAGCTGAAGATTCACTTTGGGGTTACCCTGTTCAGCAAGGGGGCTCTGAGGAGTGCAAGGGTGTGGGGACTTCTAAGAATGTGTTTTTTGAGTCAAAATAGAAACTTTTCCTTACATTCTGACTCACAGGGAATTAGAAGGTAGTGCATGGATTAGACGAAAATGCCTTAGTTAAGAATTTAATCCTGTTAGGCAACAGTAAGTCACTTTTTTTAAGGCTCTTGTGCCAAAAAGGAGAAAGGAAAAAAAAGTGGCATCCATATTTTGTAGGAGATAATTGTTTCTAAAGAACTGCTTGCCTGAGGCCTCTTGAAGGCTACTTTTTCTTCCAGGTTGCATGAGTTTCTCTTCTAAAGAGAACAATGGGCTTTAAATTGGGGGTGTGAGAGGTGCCTTGGCTAGGGCTTACCAGCAGGGCTGTTTTGGTTCCAGGTGATGCCCGGGGATGGAGCTGGAAGAGATGAGAGGGAGCCAGGAGTGAGGGACTCTGGCTTCCTATCCTGTTGTCAGAGTTCAGTTATGCAGAGGAATGAGACGGAAAAGGAAACCAAATGGTTACACTGACTTCGACTTTGTAGACTTGACAGTCGATTAAAACCCCTCTGCCTCTTTCCTTTCCTTTCCTTTCCTTTCCTTTCCTTTCCTTTCCTTTCCTTTCCTTTCCTTTCCTTTCCTTTCCTTTCCTTCCCCCTTTCCTTTCCTTTCCTTTCCTTCCCCCTTTCCTTTCCTTCCCCCTTTCCTTTCCTTTCCTTTCCTTTTCTTTCCTTTGCTTTCCTTTCCTTTCCTTTCCTTTCCTTTCCTTTCCTTTCCTTTCCTTTCCTTTCCTTTCCTTTCCTTTCCTTTCCTTCCCCCTTTCCTTCTCCCTTCTCCTTCTCCCTCTCCTCCTCCTTCTTCTTCTTTTTTTGACAGAGTCTTGCTCTGTTGCCCAGGCTGGAGTGCAGTAGTGAGATCTCAGCTCACTGTAACCTCTGCCTCCTGAGTTCGAGCATTCTCCTGCCTCAGTCTCCTGAGTAGTTGGGATTACAGGCACCTGCCACTGCCCAGCAAATTTTTGCATTTTTAGTGGAGATGGGTTTTCGCCATGTTGGTCAGGCTGGTCTCGAACTCCTGACCTCAGGTGATCCACCCGCCTCAGCCTCCCAAACTGCTGGGATTACAGGCATGAGCCACGGTGCCTGGCCTGTTTTCTTTTCCTCCCTCCCTCCCTTCCTCCCTCCCTCCCTCCCTCCCTCCCTTCCTTCCTTCCTTCCTTCCTTCCTTCCTTCCTTCCTTCCTTCCCTCCCCTCTTTCTTTCTTTCTTTCTTTCTTTCTTTCTTTCTTTCTTTCTTTCTTTCTTTCTTTCTTTCTTTCTTTCTTTCTTTCTTTCTTTCTTCTTCCTTCCTTTCTTTCTTTCTTTTCTTTCTTTCTTTTCTTTCTTTCTTTCTTTCTTCTCTTTTTCTTTCTTCTCTTTTTCTTTCTTTCTTCTTTCTTTCTCTCTCTCTCTCTGTTTCTCTTTCTCTCTCTGTTCTTTTCTTTTCTTTTCTTTCTAGACAGAGTCTCACTGTTGCCCAGGCTGTAGTGCAGTGGCATGATCTCAAGCTCAGTGCAACCTCTGCCTCCCAGATTAAAGCAATTCTTGTGCGTCAGCCTTCCGAGTAGCTGGGATTATTTATTTATTTATTTATTTATTTATTTATTTATTTATTTAGAGACAGAACTCTTGCTCTGTCACCCAGGCAGGAGTGCAGTGTCATGGATCTCAGCTCACTGCAACCTCTGCCTCCTGGGTTGAAGCGATCCTCCCACCTCTGCCTCCCAAGCAGCTGTGGTTACAGGTGCACACCACATTGCCTGCTAATTTTTGTCATTTTTTTGTCGAGACAGGGGTCTCGCCATGTTGCCCAGGCTGATCTTGAACTCCTGGGCTCAAATGATCCTCCGGCCTGGGTCTCCTTAAGTGCTGGAATTACAGGTGTGAGCAACCTTACTCAGCCTCAGTGGTATTCTTGCTTTCAGCACCACAGATTCATTCATTCATTCATTCATTCATTCATTTGTTCATTTACTCTTAATTTACTAAGTACCTCAAATGTGCCAGAAATGGTTCTAGGCACTGGGGACACAGTGACCAAGACACATCTAATCTCTGCCTCGGGGAAATTATATTGTAATGGAAGGAGCTAAAAAATGAGTGAGCAAATGCAGTAACTGGTAAGTCTAAGTCCTGCCGAGGGAAATAGGCAGAGAAAGTTTTGACTGGCTGGGCATGTGTGTAGCCAGGAGAGAAAGGTTGCTATTTTAAGTAGGTGGTCAGGAAAGGCCTCACTGATAACCTATTTCTCACCAACAGCCAAAGGATATGAGGGAATTGTGTGTTGTCTGGGGGGAAACAGTTCCGGGCAAGAGAAACCCCAAGAGCACAGGCATTTACATGGGAACATGTGACGAGGGCCGGTGTTCAGAGCTCAGTGAGTGCTTAGGAGTAGGGGATGCAGTTGGTGTGGGATGCTTGTG
The DNA here is from genome assembly GCF_043159975.1 of Macaca nemestrina. Taxonomy (NCBI): domain Eukaryota; kingdom Metazoa; phylum Chordata; class Mammalia; order Primates; family Cercopithecidae; genus Macaca; species Macaca nemestrina. The sequence goes on along the minus strand of NC_092133.1, from coordinate 115,294,619 downwards.
TGTTGCGAGGTAGATTATTAAAGGCCTTGTAGGCCTTGAAAGGGCTTGGATATTTACTCTGAAGGAGGTGGGAAGCCTCTGGGGGATTTTGGATAGAGGAATGACACGACTGACCTGTTATAAAAAGACTACTCTGGCTACTGTGTTGAGAGAAAAACTGCAAGAAATGATGGAAATATTGGTTAGGAGGCTATTAATAATCCAGGTGAGAGATGAGGAGGCTTAGATCGGTGTGGCTGGGGTGGAGGTGTGAGAAGTGTTGGATTCTGATCTATTCTTTTGTTCTCTTGGGGACAGAGTCTTGGCTCACTCCAACCTCCGCCTCCTGAGTTCAAGCAATTCTTCTGCCTCAGCCTCCCAAGTAGCTGGAATTATAGGCACCCGCCATCACCCCTGGCTAATTTTTTGCATTTTTAATAGAGATAGGGTTTCGCCATGTTGGCCAGGCTGGTCTCAAACTCCTGACCTCGGGTGATCTGCCCACCTTGGCCTCCCAAACTGCTGGAATTACAGGCGTGAGCCACTGAGCCTGGTCTGATCTATTCTTAATGTAGAAAAAAAAGATTTGCTGATAGATTGGATGTGGGCATGAGAGGAAAAAAAAGTGGAGGGAAGTTGGGTGGGCTGTCCCATTAAGTGGGGACCCAAGAGAGCCATTCTCCTGACAAAATGGGTTTCTGCTGGCAAGCTCAGAGGACAGCAGTATGGTGCCCAGGAATAAGACAGGACCTCCCTTCCTTACTACTGACTTCTTTCTAGGGAGCTAAGACAGGGTGGGTCCCCAGCTCTATGACTATTCTATCTATCTATCTATCTATCTATCTATCTATCTATCTATCTATCTATCTATCTATCTATCTATTATCTTATAACAATTTTTGAGTATGTAATCCATTCACACCCAACAGGTATGAAAAAGAAAGGTATTTTTTCCTATGATTAGCTCTTTGATATACTTATTCGTTTTATAATTCTTTCTTTCAAATTTATTTCTGCTTTTATTTGCTGTTTCTTCTGCCTGCTTTTTCCTATGATTAGCTCTGTGATATACTTATTAGTTTTATAATTCTTTCTTTCAAATTTATTTCTGCTTTTATTTACTGTTTCTTCTGCCTGTTTTTTTTTTTTTTTTTTTTTTTTTTTTTTGAGATGGAGTCTCCCTCTGTCACCCAGGCTGGAGTGCAGTGGCTGATCTCAGCTCACTGCAAGCTCCGCCTCCCGGGTTCCCGCCATTCTCCTGCCTCAGCCTCCCGAGTAGCTGGGACTACAGGCGCCCGCCACCTCGCCCGGCTAATTTTTTTTGCATTTTTTTAGTAGAGACGGGGTTTCACCGTGTTATCTAGGATGGTCTCGATCTGCTGAGCTCGTGATCCACCCGTCTCGGCCTCCCAAAGTGCTGGGATTACAGGCTTGAGCCACCGCGCCCGGCCCTGCCTGTTTTTTTTTCCTGATTTAGATGCTTTATTTATTTCAATTCTTTTTGTACGTGTTTAAGGCTACACCTTTCCCTTGTAGCACTGCTTTGGATGTCTTTTGTGCATATCATACGGCTTCATTAGCTCTTTAGAATCATTCAGAAAGCCTGTTTTCTAGGCATGAGCCTGTCACCAGGCTAAATCAGGACAGATTTAAGTCATGAACCAGGGTCAGTTCTCATCTTGTTCCTTAGCCCTTACCTAGGGAGTTACCTGTGTGTGTCTCCGTCTACCCTCAGGGGGAATTCTCTCTCAGGGACCTCGTTGTCCTGTACTCTGTGTAATCAGGACTTGGTTGGTGCTTTTAAGCCCATCAGACATATTTTAATGATTTTGAAGAGCATGGGGAAAAGATCTCTTTCTCTGAAAGAGTCTTCCTGTTCCTATGTAAATTCCTGGGGCAAATAGGTGAATGGGCAGAAGAATTCTGTCCAACTCCACTCACAGCACTCATAGTCCAAATCCCAGTGGGTTGGAGTAGTGGCTGTTGAAGAACCCCCCTCATCCCTAGAGCGACTGCCCATGTATCCTCTTGCACTTACATTATTTCGTTTTAAGCTTCATGATGATTTTGCAAGGTAGTAATTTCAATCCCCATTTTCACAGACAGACACAGGTGCTTAGGAAGATAAAACACCTTACATGCATTTACACAGGAAGCACCAGAAATGGGATTCAAACTAAGGTCCGCTTTCAAATACGAACCTTTTCCACTCTACCAGGATGCCTCCCCAAAAGTCTTTTTTTTTTTTTTTTGAGACGGAGTTTCACTCTTGTTGCCCAGGCTGGAGTGCAATGGTGCGAGCTCTGCTTAGTGCAACCTCTGCCTCCCGGTTTCAAGTGATTCTCCTGCCTCAGCCTCCTGAGTAGCTGGGACTACAGGTGTGCACCACCACGCCTGGCTAATTTTTGTATTTTTAATAGAGACAGGGTTTCACCACGTTGACCAGTCTGGTCCTGAACTCCTGACCTCAGGTGATCTACCTGCCTCGGCCTCCCAAAGTGCTGGGATTACAAGCATGAGCCACCGCACCCAGCCAACCTCCCCAAAAGTTTTAATACTCATGCTTCAGTTATACAATTGTGTCAGGAAGTGATGCATCCTTTCTAAATTATATTTTGAGATAATCAAAGCTTAGCCTTTTAAGTACCATCATTTTGTAAACTTTTGTAGATAAAAATATTTGTAGAATGTGTTACATATTTTTCACTTTTTTAAACAGAGCATGCTGGACAGATTTTAAACTTTGCTTAATGATTCATATCATGTTTATGAGCATCAATTATTATGTAATGCCACATTATAGGGAGTTTAGGTATCTTGCCCAAGGCTAGACAGCTGTTAAATGGGGAAACTGTTCAAATGCAGGCAGTCTGGCTACTGAGCCCACGTTCTTAGCAACTATGCTATGATGCCTCATCAAGGGCTCAAAAGAATTAGAGATCGCTGTGGGTTGGAGATGACTCGTCCCAATAGTGAAGAGCAGGGAGGCAGAATCTGAAGGCATCAAGCAAGCTTAGCAGGAGTGGAGATCTGGGTCCATTTTGCTGACATTTCAGAATAGAGAAATGCCATGTCATAGCGAAAGTACAGGAAGAACCAGATCAGAGATAGAAGGGTGTTTTATTATGAAACAAAAAAGTGGATATTGGCCAAGTGTGGTGACTCATGCCTCTAATCCCAGTGCTTTGGAGGCTGAACTGGGAGCATTGCTTGAGGCTAGGAGTTCGAGACCAGCCTGGGCAACATGATGAGACCCTGTCTCTATAAACAATTTTTAGAAAGAAAACATTAGCCAGGCATGCTAGCATGCAACTGTTGTCCCAACTACTCAGGATCCTGAGGCAGGAGGATCACTTGAGCCCAGGAGTTTGAGGCTGCAGTAAGCCATGATTATGCCACTGCACTCCAACCTATGTGACAGAGTGAGACCCTGTCTCTAAAAGAAAACAAAACAAAACAAACAAACAAACAAAACCCAAAGCATGACTATCAAGGAATCTATGCCTAAGAACCTGAGATGAAAATCACATGTTAGAGTTTCTTGTGGGAGGATGAGTACTGATAAATGGCACCTGTTTTTCCTGCTCAAGTTCAGAAAAACCTGACAGGTCCAAAGTAGCAGATGGGGCCACAATTTTCCTTTATTTTTGTTCAAGGTTAAATTGGAAGCCATAGTTCATTGCAAGAACCACATGGACCTGTGAAGTAATTCCAAAATTCAACATACTTACCCCACACTCATGCAGGCAGTGGACCAGGTAAGACGCACGGTAGGCAGAAACAGAGAACTCTTGGTACTTGCAGTTAAGTTCACTACCAAGAGGGAAAAGGGTGTAGCTGATCCAAGAATGCCTATAGCCATGAGAAGTACATTGCCTGATGTGCAGCAAGTCAGTATACCAACACTGAGGGTTGCAGAAAAAGAGGCTGCTGAACAAGGAGACAGGAGGAAACCTCAAGTCCACCTCCCCAAGGAGTTTGGGGCTAGGAATATATATATATATAAAAATGCAGGTATAGGACTTGCATTTATATATATTTCTATATTCCTATATTTGCATATATGTATAATATATATATTATATATATAAATGCAAGTTAGGACTCTCTCTCTCTCTGTAGGTCTTGCCATCCTCCATCCTCCCACTTCAGCCTCCCGAGTAGCTGGGACTACAGGTGTGCACCGACATGTCTGGCTAATTTTTTGTTTTTTGTAGAGATAGGGATCTCACTATGTTGTCCTGGCTGGGGTGCCAGAGATTTTAACAGGTTTAGAGTGGATTGAGGTGTAGGGATTTTTGATGGGTCGAAGAGTGCAGGGTGAAGTCATAGGATGGGGTGATGAAGAAGCTATTTTCAGGCGGACTCCGTTCCTCTGTGGGGTCTTCAAACTGGTTTGTGTCAGCCATTTCACTAGAATGCAGGGTCTGAAAAGTATCTTAAGAAATTCTTAAACAAAAGCCTTATGATTCTATCATCAGGGATCCTATCTACAGGAAGAGTGGGGATGCAAAAGGTCTGTATCTGATGCTATGTGACTTTCAGTTACTTGGAAGTGGGCAAAGTGCAGCCTGACGAATGCTTAATTGTAACCTTATTTCTGTCCAGAACCTGCCATGCAATTATTGTTAACCCTGTGATGATAGTTTCATGCCCAGTATATTCTTCTCAGAAAAGTGTTTCTGCCTTCTCTTAGACAGAGTGAATAAGAGATGGTGAGAGGCCAGAGGTTATATTAATGTCTTGATGGTCATTCTTTTCATGGAGGAAGCACCAGAAATTCCCCTTGTGGAGTCCTAATGAGAGAAAAGGAGTTGGGCTGGTAGGACCAAAGGAAAGCAAAAAGAAGAAGCAGATAAGCTACAAATCTGCCCTTCCTCATGGTCCAAGACACATAAACCTCCTGCACAAGTAACTTACAATCTTCCTGCACCCAGCTATCACCAGACCCTCAGCTGACAGAAAAATGCAAGTTAGCTCGCTGCAACCTTGGCATTATCAGTACTGCAGAAAGCCCTCTTCAGTACAAGCACAAACACTGTTGTATAAAATCCCCAGCAAGCCTTTGTCTCCTGACAGTCAGCTCCTTTTTGCTGGCCTGCCTGTTGCTCTCTTGCAACGTATTTTTCTACTTTCTCTAATAAATCTGCCTTTCTTTACCTACGACTCCCGGTTAATGCTTTTATCACTGGCACCACTGGTCTAGATAGTCACCACTCATCTATGACAACCCCTACCTTATAGTGAATGGATTTTAGCTGTGTATCCTGTAAATTTTCAGTTATGCCACGGTTCACTAGAATTGATAATACTTTTCAACCCTATCCTGATAGTGGTTGTCAGGAAATGCTAGTGAAAGAGGTTGGAATTAAACTGGCATCCTAGCCGAGCATGGTGGCTCACATCTGTAGTCCCAGCTAATAGGAAGGCTGAGGCAGGACGATCAATTAAATCCAGGAGTTCAAGTCTGCAGTGAGCTATGATTGTGCCACTGAACTCCAGCATGGGTGACAGAGCAAGATACCATCTCTAACAACAGAAAAAAAAAAGCAAAATAAAAAAACTGAGATTCCAAAGATGGGTTTGATTTAAATAAGTAGAAAGAGCAAGATCATTATTCCAGACAGAAGGAAACAATTTGAGCCAAGAAATATTCATTCTGCATTTAGGGGACAAATATATGAGCTGAGTAATTTGAGGAGCTTTTAGAAAGCTAAGTTTGTGCAAGCCATGCCTGGAGAAGAAGTTGAAGGTTTCCAGAGATCACATGTGGAATCAGATGGTCCGATTACTGAGCTTTCTGTCTTTGCAAAAACCCTGTGAATGTATAAATGTTCTACACTTTTATGCCAGTCATTTGCCTGTTTGCCGACAGATTCATTCTCTACCCTTCCTTTGCTCTGGTCTGTATTGTAGGAAAATCATTTCCTAGAATTTCCATAATTGCCTTCTGGCTGGGTTTGGCCAAGGGGAAGCACTGGTATGAAATTGGAGGGTAAGTGGTAGGACGAGATCAAGGCACGTTTTTTCCCCTCTCTCTGGCATCTCCAATAGTAACCGTGTCTCTTCTAGGTTCCTGATCCCAAAAGATGTCCCTGCGGTGGTTCTACCTTCCACCAGCTTCTGCCAGATCCTGGACTCCAGGAACACTGCCTCCTTCAGGCCAACTTTTTGGACTTCCTCACTGTCTTCTGAGCCCCCAGATCTTCCAACACTTTTGCAGTCACTTCCCTGTGTTAAATGCCCTCTGTTTGAAACATCTAGAATAATTTTCATTTTCATGGTTGGACTGATTCACCATTTTCCCTCCCACTCAAATTCAGTACGATTGACTATCTTATGACAGATCTCTACCCACACATTGCTTCCCGATGCAGACATAAAGTTGGATCCCAGGCCGTGGAAGAGTAGATCAAGGTTTGCTCCTTAGAATTATTGCTTTGGTAACATGTGGAGAAGGATGGTGGATGCTGAGACTAGAGGGGACTTGTTGAGAGACAGTTGCAATGATCCAGGAGGGAGAGGACGAGGGCGTAAAGCCAGATTGTTTCACTGCAGAGGTAGAGTGGGGAAAGTGACACGAGAGATGCAGAGGAGGCAGAATCAGGTCCCTGATTGGTGGGGCATTTTGGGAAGAGGAAGGAGGCTGGAATGATTCCCAGGTTCCTCCAGAGTGAATGGGTGGCACTTGTGTTCTTGACTGAGCTTGAGGACACAAGAAGAGGGGCAGCAGACCTAGATGGCTGGGAAGATCATGAGTTTGTGGCACGTTGAGTTTGGGTGGCATGTTGTACTCAGGAAAGGGCAGGAGAGAGATGGTTTAACGTCACAGCATAGGTGATAAGAAATCTATGGATATATAGGTGAAATCCCCTGGAGATGTGGATAGAAAGGAGTTAAAGGCGGAACTTGGAAGAGCCTTAACATGGACAGAGAAGGCAGAGGACTGAACTGGAACAGCCCAAGAGCTCAGAGGAGAGCCAGGGAAGCGCAACACCATGGAGACCAAGGGAGAGCATGGTTCAAGAAGGGAATGGTCACTGTGTCAAAGCCTGCTTTTAAAGCAAACTAAATATGGCCTGAGAAGGACTCCATACGTCTATATTTGAGTCCTTGTGGATGAACTGTAACCTAGCTTAATAGGCAGATAAAATTGAAAACCTAACTTCATAGTATGCACCTGTAACAGTAGCTAAGTCTTGGCCAATCCCAGCGGCCATACTTCAACCATTCATACACTGCTGAGTGTTCAAACTGTGTTCAAACAAGTCAAACGCCAGCCTGTAACCAATCCAACCGCTCTGTACCTCACTTCCAATTTCTGTATGTCATTTCTATCTTTTTTGTCTATAAATCTTCTTCCATTTGCTTTGCTGGAGTCTCTGTGAATCTGCTGTGATTCTGGGGGTTGTCCGATTCACAAATCATTCATTGCTCAGTTAAACTCTTTTAAATTTAATTCGGCTGAAGTTTTTCTTTTATCACTGCACAATGGCCAAGAAGGACCAGTCATTGGAATTGACTGCTAGGAGGATATGTACAGACGTGGGTAAGTGACAGATGTAGATACTCAAGCTTGAATAAGTTTATGCCTGATGGCTACACACACACACTCTCTCTCTCTCACCTTTTTAGAGTTATATTTTAGGCAAGAAAGATGGTATCTATTATACATCATCTGGTTGCTCTAGTCTAGAGGAAAAAAGTGAGCAGATTTTGGCTGGCTTTTTCGTTTTCTTCTCTACACACATGTAACACAGGGGTCTCATCAAGAGATCAGGAGAACCTCAAGGGGTCAGACCTTTGGTCCCAGTCTGCAGAGAAAATGAGGAGCTGTTGGTTAAAGTCCCAGTTGATAGGGCCAGAGCTGTTAGGCTACAAAACCTCCCTCCCACCCTTCCTTCCTTACTTCCCTCCCGCCCTCCCTTCCTTCCTTCCTTCCTTCCTTCCTTCCTTCCTTCCTTCCCCTCTCTCTTTCTCTCTTTCTTTATTTCTCTCTTTCTTCTGACTCTGTCTCCCAGGCTGGAGTGCAGTGGTGCGATCTCGGCTCACTGCAACCTCTGCCTCCTGGGTTCAAGCGATTCTCCTACCTCAGCCTCCCAAGTTACGGGGAGAAAAGGTGCATACCACCACACCTGGCTAATTTTTGTATTTTTAGTGGAGATGAGGTTTCACCATGTTGGACAGGCTGGTCTCGAACTCCTGACCTCAGGTGACCCTCCCACCTTGGCCTCCCAAAGTGCTGGGATTACAGGCATGAGCTACTGCTCTGGGCACCATTTTCTCCTGTATGATGCTTTGAATAATTTGATGTCTCTAAGAGTTCTGAGAGTTGTCTGGGCTTTAATTTTTGGTTCACTGAAGCAGCGCTGATGAACACAGGGCCATTCAGGTGATGGGACTTCCTGGTGTCACGTGGGAAGATGCTGCTGATGCTCACACAGACACACGGAGAGGCTGATTAGTGTCACCACTCAGATGGTTTTCAACATCATTTTACCACCAAGATGGCAGGCCCAGATTCTCCTGCACAAAGAGAGGTGAGGTGTGGGGTGGTGGGTGTGGAGGAGTTTGTGGGGGGCTAGTAAAGGACAAACAACAAGTGACATCTCCTGGCTTAGAGTCCTCTCAGATATCTGAAACGATATTGCTTGGAGCCTCCTTACCGTTATATTGCCCCTTAGTCTACTAGGTAGAGCAGAGGTGCCAAGATATAGAGTGGAGGACAGTTTGGGGGCACAGGGGGTTTACTGGAGTCATGAACAAGAGCATTGATCCTTCATAGGTGGAGGTGGTTGTATCCCCAGGAATCCCAGAGAGCCTGTCATAGATGCTTCCTTGTTGCAGTGGTCAGGGTTCTCACCTGGGCTGTAAATTGGACTCCTCTGGGGAGCTTAGACAACACCAGGCCTGACGCCATACCCCGCCTCATACCCCTCTCTGCCCCTGATTTGTGCTTCTGTTGGTCTGGACCAGGCCTAAGCATCAGAGTTTTTAAAAAGCTGCCCAAGTGCAGCCAGAGTGAAGAATTTTTGAGTTTTAGGTTATTCCTTTGGGCTTTTAAAAGGTATGAATTTCCCTACACAACAAAGGAAACAATCATTGAAGTGAAAAGGCAATGTATGGAATGGGAGAAAATATTTGCAAATTATCCATTTGGTAGGAGGTGAATAGCCACAATATATAAGGAACTCATACAGTTCAGAAGCCAAAAAAGAAACCATTAAAAAGTGGGTAAAAACATTTCCCCAAAGAATTAATACAAATGGCCAACAAGTACATGAAATGTGCTTAATTAATATCACTAACCATCAGGAAAATGCAAATCAAAACCAGAGTGAACTAAACATGTTAGAGTGGCTATCACCAAAAAGACAAAAGATCAGCATTGGCAAGAATGTGTGGAAAGGGGAAACTTGCACAGTCTTGATGGGAATGTCAATTAGTACAGCCATTATGGAAAACAGTATGGAGGTTCCTCAAAACACTCAAAATAAAACACCCATATGATCCAGCAATCTCAAATCTGAGTATATATCCAAAAGAAAGAAAATCACTATCTCAAAGAGATATCTGCACTTCCAAGTTCATTGCAGCGTTATTCACAATAGCCATGATAAAAACAACCTACATGTCCATCAATGGATGAGTGGATAAAGAAAATGTCATAAACACACACACACACTATGAAGTATTAATTACTTTATTATTATTATTCCTATTATTATGTTTTGAGATGGAGTCTCACTCTGTCACCCAGGCTGGAGTCAGTGACATCATCTCGGCTCACTGCAACCTCTGCCTCCTGGGTTCAAGCGATTCTCCTGCCTCCACCTCCCAAGTAGCTGGGACTACAGGTACACACCACCACGCCTGGCTAATTTTTGTATTTTTAGTAGAGACAGGGTTTCACCATGTTGGCCAGGCTGGTTTCAAACTCCTGACCTCATGATCCACCTGCCTCAGCCTCCCAAAGTGCTGGGGATACAGACATGAGCCATCACGCCTGGCTCAATTAATTTTTTTGAGACAGCGTTTCACTCTGTCAGACAGACTGGAGTGCAGTGGCACGATCTTGGCTCACTGCAACCTCCACCTCCCAGGTACAAGCAATTCTTGTACCTCAGCCTCCGAGTAGCTGAGACTACAGGGGCACACCACCACGCCTGCCTAATTTTTGTAATTTTAGTAGAGACTGGGTTTCACGATGTTGGCCAGGCTGGTCTCGAACTCCTGACTTCAAATGATCCGCCTGCCTTGGCTTCCCAAAGTGCTGGAATTACAGGCGTGAACCACCATGTCTGGCCTATTATTTAATCTTTAAAAGAAAGAAATCTTGTCATTTGTGACAACCTTGAACCTGGAGGACATTTTGTGAAGTGAAATAAGACAGGCACAGAGAGACAAATGCTGATGTCACTTATATGTGGAATCTTAAAAAGTCAAACTCATGGAAACAGAGAGTAGGGGGTTGTTACCAGAGGTCGGACCAATGGGAAGGTAGGGGAAATGAGGAGTTGTTGGTTAAGGGGCACACACTTTCAGTTATAAGATGAATAAGTGCTGGAGATCCAAGGTACAGCATGGTGACTATAGGATTGATAATAATGTATTCTATGTTTGAAATTTGCTAAGAGGTTAGCTCTTAAGTTATCTCACCCCCTCCCCCGCCACACACACACCACACACCATACAAAGGTAGCTGTGAAGCAATGGATACACTAATTAGCTTAATTGTGATAATCATTTCACAGTGTATACATATATCAAAACATTATGCTGTGTATCTTAACTATATACCTTTTTTGTTGTTCTTTTAGAGACATGGGTCCCATTCTGTCGCCCAGGCTGGAGTGCAGTGGTGCCATCATAGCTTACTGCAGCCTTGAGCCCCTGGGCTCAAGTGATCCTTCTCCCCAGGCTCCTGAATGGCTAAGGTGTGCATCACCACAGCCAGCCAATTTTTGTATTTTATGTAGAGATGAGGTCTCACTATATTGCCCAGGCTGGTCTCAAACTCCTGACCTCCAGTGATCCTCCCACCTTGGCTCCCCAAAATGTTGGGATTACAGACGTGAGCCACTGCACGTGTCCTTATTTGTTAATTATACTTCAATGAACCTGTGGAGGGTAAGAGCATAAGCCTTCTGAGGAGATTTGGCACTTGGCTGTGATGCAGGCCTTCTGACTTTTTTTTTCTTTCTTTTTTAAATAATTAAAATAGAGATGGGGGTCTCACGAATCCAGGCTGGTCTCAAACTCCTGGTCTCAAGTGATCCTCCCACCTCAGCCTCCCAAAGTGCTGGGATTACAGGTGTGAGCCATGGTGCCCAGCCATGACTTTGTGACTCAGCTCATCTTTGCCTCACACTGGCTGATGTCAGCTGCTGCCATAGGTGAGGTTTTAAGGGGGGAGGAGCGGGATTGGCAGGGGGCAGTTTTGCCATCAGAGTGGAGGTGAGGGGGCTGTTGTGGGGGCAGTCAGCGGCTGCCTGAGGATCTGGGAGAGACCCAGCAGGCAGTGAGGACAGTGGGTGGCAAAGGGCCTCAGAGTCCCAGCTCTGTGACATAATTTTCCTGTGGGACCACAAAAGTGGCTTCCACAGGGCAGAGTGGTTATCAGCTGTGTCTCCCTCTTAGAGGTCCTCGGACACAATGAAGCAGGGGTGAGACCGGCCCCTTTCTCCCATGCCTTAGATGGGGCTCCAGGGACTGCTTCAGGGAGATGTCAGAGGGCAGCCCGGACCGGGAAGGGAGGAAGAAAGCAGAGTGACAGTGGAAAGGGGAAAAGTACAAGAGGAATTGTTTGTGCACTTAGATCTGGACTTTCAGAACTGGTCAGGACCTGACAGATCCTCCAGCTCAGTTCTCCCAGCTCTCAAACACTGGCATCATTTATAATTCCCTGGAAAATCACCAGCAGGTAAATGAAGGAGAAGAGAAAAGAACAAAATCCACCGGGAACCAGAGACTTCCACGGTCTGAAGATGGGCAATCTTCACCAGCAAGTAAGTTCAGTATAGAATCAAGTTACAGTACTTCTTTCTTTAGCACTTAAGATGGATTGTATCTGATTAATGTCCAACAGAGACAAGGGCAACTCGTGGAGGAGCTGTTTCCTCACCCCGTATGGCAGCTAGTTCCTCATTTGTCCTTCAGAGGGATCTAGAATCGTTCATTCACTTAGTATTTATTGAGCATCTACTCTGCGCCGAGCACTGTTCTAGATGCTCAAACAGAGTGGTGAACATATCAGGTGAGGGAGGATCCTAGACAGCCGGAGTTTACAGCATCCTGCGTGAGGGGGCTCAGGACATGCCACCCCAAACTGTGACTGTAGGAGATTAGCATATGCCATCCCCAAATATACCTCTTTGGCTTAAAGGATTATGTTGATTTGATTATTCTGAGAAACTGCAGACACAGGAGAAGCCCTGAAATGTTAGCCTTCTGGAAGATAAATTTACATCTACAAAGGAAATCTCCATTTGTAAGTGTGTCTTCCTCTGCACTAGGAGGAGAAGGATGACTGAATCAGAGAAGTCTCTTGACAGAGAAAGCACGGACTTCAGTCTGCAGACTGGAGAGAACATACCTTTGTTTTATGATGATTTTTCTGGCCATCTCATCTTAACTGGGTCTTTCCCTACACTTTCTTTCTTTGTAGTATAAATTACCCCTTTGAGATCTATTCTAGAGATTACTCATGTCTCTGATTTATCTCCCATGGATACAAGAGGTATACATGCTATTAAACTACTGTTTGTTTTTCTCTTGTTAATCTGTCTTTTGTTATAGAGAAGCCCAGCTAAGAACTCAGGAAGGGTGGAGGAGAAAATTATTTTTCCTGCCCTGCATGGATGAGATGAATGGCAAACAAATGCTTAACTGGCAATGCTAAGTGGCATGGAGAACATGAAGTTGAGAGCAGCTCGGGAAGGCTGGCGTGTGCCAGTGGGGTCACTATTTTCAGTAGAGTGATGGGGAAGGGGCTGGCTAGCAGGGGAATCCTGAGCAGAGACCTGGAAGATCAGGAGGAGCCCATGTATGCACAGGTGGAATAGGGGTGGCACTCAGAGGGAATGGCAAGTACGAAAGCCCTAATTGGGGTTTCCTGAATGTATTGGACTAGCAAGGAGGCTGGTGTGGCTGGAGAGAAGTTGTAACACTGATAAGTTCATTGCCCCATGCACACAGCATGTCGCCAGGTTGCAGCAGAGAAAGGGGTTCGATTCTAGGGTCACTGAACGAGGAGATGGGAGGAAATCTCAAGTCTGTCTCCCCAAGGAGTTTGGAAGTTAGGGTTTTCAAAGGTTTTGGAGTGGGCTGAAGTGTGGAGATTGTTGATTGATAGAAGAGTGAAGGGTGAAGTCATGAGACAGGGAGATGAAGAAGTGGTGTTCTCAGGCTCACCCTGTTCCTCTGTGGGGGTCTTCAAACTGGCTGCTAGAATTCAGGGTCCGAAAAACATCTTAAGCAATCCTTAACCAAAAGCATTATGATTCTAATGTTAGAGATCCTGTCTATAGGAACAACGAGGATGCAAATGGGAAGGATCTGGTGCCAGCTGACTTTCAGCAACAAGGAAATGGGCCTGAGTGCAGCCTGATGAATCCTTGATTGTAATTATATTTTTGTCCAGAACCACGGCATGCAATTCTTGTCAACCCTCTGGGATTGGTTTCAAAGTGACAACTTTAAAAAGAGAAAATGGGAGAACATTGGCCAATGAGGCCACAGAGAGCCTGACCTCACAGGGCCTTGCGTAGTAAAGGGTTAATCTTACCCAAAGAGAGGTCTGGCCTTGGCTTTCTGCTCCTGGGAAGTGATCTCTGTGGCCTTGCAATGTCCTGCCTGGTAAAAGTGTTTTGTTTTGTTTTTTTTTACCTTGGGGCCTGGGGGTACACTGGATTGTGAAACAATATGATGGGGACCTTACGTCATATCATATCAGCTTGATTTCTGGAGGAAAACAAAACATCAGCCATGAAGACAGTCGACCATATCTATGTAGTGAGCCCCAAGAAAAGCTCTGGCCACCAAGGCTCAGATGACCTTTCCTGGTTGGCCATACTCTGTGTGCACCATTATGCATCACTGCTGGAAGAAGTCAGTGCTATCTGTTGCTCTACTGGGAAAGGACCCCTGGGAGCTCCATCTCTTGCACTTGGCCCCATGCGTGTCTTCTCTTGGTGAATTTAATCTGTATCCTTTCCCTGTAAGAAACCATAACCATGGGTATAATAGCTGTCAGTGAGCTCTGTGAATATTTTCAATGAGTTATCAAAAATTGAGGGTGGTCTTGGGGACCCCAGAACTTGCAATTGGTGTCAGAAGTGAGAGTTGTCTTGGGACCACCTCCTAACTTTACAGGCTTGTAGAATGTCTAATGGACTTTGGCTCTTACTTTATATGAGTTGAGGGCCATTGTTTTTCAGGCTTTGAGCAGAGGAGTGACATAAGCTGACTATAGATGTATATTTTTTATTATTATACTTCAAGATCTGGGATACATGTGCAGAACACACAGCTTTGTTACATAGGTATACATGTGCCATAGTGGTTCCCTGCACCCATCAACCCATCATCTACTTAGGTATTTCTCTGAATGCTATCCCTCCCCTTGCCCCCCAACCCCTCGACAGGCCCCAGTGTGTGATGTTCTCATTGTCAACTCACACTTATGAGTGAGAACATGCAGTGTTTGGTTTTCTGTTCCTGTGTTAGTTTGCTGAGAATGATAGTTTCCAACTTCATCCATGTCTCTGCAAAGGACATTAAATTATTCTTTTTTATGGCCGCATAGTATTCCATTGTGTATATATGCCACATTTTCTTTATTCAGTCTATCACTGATGGGCATTTGGGTTGGTTTCAAGTCTTTGCTATTGTGAATGAATAGTGCTGCAATAAACATACGTGTGCATGTGTCTTTTTTTTTTTTTTTTTTTTTTTTGAGATGGAGTCTCCCTCTGTCACTAGGCTGGAGTGCAGTGGCAAGATCTCGGCTCACTGCAACCTACAACTCGCTATGGTTCAAGCGATTCTCCTGCCTCAGCCTCCTGAGTAGCTGGGATTACAGGCATGTGCCACCATGCTCAGCTAATTTTTGTATTTTTAGTAGAGACAGGGTTTCACCATGTTGGCCAGGATGGTCTCGATCTCCTGACCTTGTGATCCATCTGCCTCAGCCTCCCAAAGTGCTGGGATTACAGGCACGAACCACCATGCCTGGTGCTGGCATATGTGTCTTTATAGTAGAATGATTTATAATCCTTTGGGTATATACCCAGTAATGGGATTGCTGGGTCAAATGGTATTTCTGGTTCTAGATGCTTGAGGAATCGCCACACTGTCTGCCACAATGGTTGAACTAATTTATACTCCCACCAACAGTGTAAAAGCATTCCTATTTCTCCACATTCTCTCCAGGATCTGTTGTTTCCTGACTTTTTAGTGATCACCATTCTAACTGGCATGAGATGGTATCTCACTGTGGTTTTGATTTGCAATTCTTTAATGACCAGTGATGATGAGCTTTTTTTCATGTTTGTTGGCTGCATAAATGTCTTCTTTTGAGAAGTGCCTGTTCATATCCTTCACCCACTTTTTGGTGGGGTTGTTTGTTTTTCTGTTGTAAATTTGTTTAAGTTCCTTGTAGATTCTGGATATTAGACCTTGTCAGATAGATAGATTGCAAAAAATTTCTCCCATTCTGTATGGTAGCTTGATGGGAATAGCATTGAATCTATAAATTACTTTGGGGAGTATGGCCATTTTCACAATATTTATTCTTCCTATCTATGAGCATGGAATGTTCTTCCATTTGTTTGTGTCCTCTCTTATTTCCTTGAGCAGTGGTTTGTAGTTCTCCTTGAAGAGGTCCTTCACATCTCTTGGAAGTTGTATTCCTAGGTACTTTATTCTCTTCGTAGCAACTGTGAATGGGAGTTCACTCATGATTTGGCTCTCTATTATTGGTGTATAGAAGTGCTTGTGATTTTTGCACATTTATTTTGTATTCTGAGACTGCCAAAGTTGCTTATCAGCTTAAGGAGTTTTTGGGCTGAGAAGATGGGGTTTTCTAAATATACAATCATGTCATCTGAAAACAGAGACAATTTAACTTCCTCTCTTCCTATTTGAATACCCTTTAATTCTTTCTCTTCTCTGATTGCCCTGGCCAGAACTTCCAATACTATGTTGAATAGGAGTGGTGAGAGAGGGCATCCTTGTCTTGTGCTGGTTTTCAAAGGGAATGCTTCCAGCTTTTGCCCATTCATTATGATATTGGCTGTGGGTTTGTCATAAACAGCTCTTATTATTTTGAGATATGTTCCATCAATGCCTAGTTTATTGAGTGTTTTTAACATGAAGAGGTGTTGAATTTTATCGAAGGCCTTTTCTGCATCTATTGAGATAATCATGTGGTTTTTGTCATTGGTTCTGTGTATGTGATGGATTATGTTTATTGTTTTGTGTATGTTGAACCAGCCTTGCATCCCATGGATGAAGCTGACTTGATCATGGTGGATAAGCTTTTTAATGTGCTGCTGGATTTGGTTTGCCAGTATTTTATTGAGGATTTTCACATCAATGTTCATCAGGGATATTGGCCTGAAATTTTCTTTTTTTGTTGTGTCTCTGCCAGGCTTTGGTATGAGGATGATGCTGGCCTCATAAAATGAGTTAGGGAGGAGCCCCTCTTTTCCTATTGTTTGGAATAGTTTCAGAAGGAATGGTACCAGCTGCTCTTTGTACCTCTGGTAGAATTCAGCTATGAATCTGTCTGGTCCCTGGCTTTTTTTGTTGTTGTTGTTTGGTAGCCTATTAATTACTGCCTCAATTTCAGAACTTGTTTTTGATCCATTCGAGGATTCAACTCCTTCCTGGTTTAGTATTGGTAGGGTATATGTGTCCAGGAATTTATCCATTTCTTCTAGATTTTCTAGTTTATTTGCATAGAGGTGTGTATAGTATTCTCTGATGGTAGTTTATATTTTGGTGGGATCAGTGGTGATATCCCCTTTATCATTTTTTATTTTGTTTATTTGATTGTTCTCTCTTTTCTTCTTTATTAGTCTGGCTAGCAGTCTATCTATTTTGTTAATCTTTTCAAAAAACAGTTTCTGGATTCATTGATTTTTTGAAGGGTTTTTCGTGTCTCTATCTCCTTCAGTTCTGCTCTGATGTTAGTTATTTCTTGTCTTCTGCTAGCTTTTGAGTTTGTTTGCTCTTGCGTCTCTAGTTCTTTTATTTGTGATGTTAGGGTGTCAATTTTAGATCTTTTCTGCTTTCTCATGTGGGCATTTAGTGCTATAAATTTCCCTCTAAACACTGCCTTATCTGTGTCCCAGAGATTCTGGTACATTGTCCTCTTTGTTCTCATTGGTTTCAAAGAACTTATTTATTTCTGCCTTAATTTTGTTATTTACCCAATTCAGGAGCAGGTTGTTCAGTTTCCATGTAGTTGTGTGGTTTTGAGTGAGTTTCTTAATCCTGAGTTCTAATTTGATTGCACTGTGGTCTAAGAGTCTGTTTGTTATGATTTCTGTTCTTTTACATTTGCTGAGGAGTGTTTTATTTCCAATTATGTGGTCAATTTTAGAAAAAGTGTGATGTGGTGCTGAGAAGAATGTATATTCTGTTGATTTGAGGTGGAGAGTTCTATAGATGTCTGTTAGATCTGCTTGGTCCAGAGCTGAGTTCAAGTCCTGGATATCCTTGTTAATTTTCTGTCTCATTGATCTGTAATATTGACAGTGGAGTGTTAAAGTCCCCCACTATTATTGTGTGGGAGTCTAAATCTCTTTGTAGGTCTCTAAGGACTTGCTTTACGAATCTGGGTGTTCCTGTATTGGGTGCATATATATTTAGGATAGTTAGCTCTTCTTGTTGCATTGATCACCTTACCATTATGTAATGCCCTTCTTTGTCTCTTTTGATCTTTGTTGGTTTAATGTCTGTTTTATCAGACACTATGATTGCAACCCCTGCTCTTTTTTTTTTGGTTTCCATCTGCTTGGTAAATCTTCCTCCATCCCTTTATTTTGAGCCTATGTGTGTCTTTGCATGTGAGATGGGTCTCATGAATACAGCACATTGATAGGTCTTGACTCTTTATCTAATTTGCCAGTCTGTCTTTTAATTGGGGCATTTAACCCATTTACTTTTTTGTTTTTTTTTTTTTTGAGACAGAGTTTTGCTCTTGTTGCCCAGGCTGGAGTGCAATGGCCTGGTCTTGGCTCACTGCAACCTCCACCTCCCAGGTTCATGCCATTCTCCTGCCTCAGCCTCCCGAGTAGCTGGGATTACAGGCACCCGCCACCACACCTGGCTAATTTTTGTATTTTTAGTAGAGATGAAGTTTCACCATGTTGGTCATGCTAGTCTTGAACTCCTGATCTCAGGCAATCTGCCTGCCTCAGCCTCCCAAAGTGCTGGGATTACAGGCATGAGCCCAGCTGCCCATTTATATTTAAGGTTAATATTGTTATGTGTGAATTTGATCCTGTCATCATGATGCTAGCTGGTTATTTTGCACATTAGTTGATGCAGTTTCTTCATAGTGTCGTTGGTCTTTATATTTTGGTGTGGTTTTGCGGTGACTGGTACTGGTTTTTCCTTCCCATATTTAGTGCTTCCTTCAGGAGCTCTTGTAAGGCAGGGCTGGTGGTGACCAAATCCCTCAGCATTTGCTTGTCTGTAAAGGATTTTATTTCTTCTTTGCTTATGAAGATTAGTTTGGCAGGATATGAAATTCTGGGTTGAAAATTCTTTTCTTTAGGAATGTTGAATATTGGCCTCCACTCTCTTCTGCAGAGAGATCCACTGTTAGTCTGATGGGCTTCCCTTTGTGGGTAACCTGACCTTTCTCTCTGGCTGCCCTTAACATTTTTTCCTTTGTTTCAACCTTGGTAAATCTGATGATTATGTGTCTTGGGGTTGCTCCTCTGAAGGAGTATCTTTGTGGTGTTCTCTGTATTTCCTGAATTTGAATGTTGGCCTGTCTTGCTAGTTTGGGGAATTTCTCCTGAAGTGTGTTTTCAAACTTGGTTCCATTCTCTCCATCATTTTCATGTACACAATCAATTGTAAATTTGGTCTTTTCACATAGTTCCATATTTCTTGGAGGCTTTGTTCATTCCTTTTCATTCTTTTTCTCTGATCTTGTCTTCACACTTTATTTCATTAAGTTGATTTTCAATCTCAGATATCCTTTCTTCCGCTTGATCGATTTGACTATTGATACTTGTATGTGCTTCACAAAGTTCTCATGCCGTGTTTCCTCAGCTCCATCAGGTCATTTATGTTCTCAATTAGGTAATTTATCTTCTTCTCTAAAGTAGTTATTCTAATTAGCAGTTCCTGTAACTTTTTTATCAAGGTTCTTAGCCTCCTTGCATTGCATTAGAACATGCTCCTTTAGCTCAGAGGAGTTTGTTATTACCCACCTTCTGAAGCCTACTTCTGTCAATTCGTCAAACTAATTCTCCCTCCAGTTTTGTTCCCTTGGTGGCGAGGAGTTGTGATCCTTTGGAGGAGAAGAGGCGTCTGGTTTTTTTGATTTTCAGCATTTTTGTGCTGGTTTTTCCTCATCTTCGTGGATTTATCTACCTTTGATCTTTTTTTTTTTTTTTTTTTTTTTGAGACGGAGTCTTGCTCTGTCGCCCAGGCTGGAGTGCAGTGGCCGGATCTCAGCTCACTGCAAGCTCCGCCTCCCGGGTTTACGCCATTCTCCTGCCTCAGCCTCCTGAGTAGCTGGGACTACAGGCGCCCACCACCGCGCCCGGCTAATTTTTTGTATTTTTTAGTAGAGACGGGGTTTCACCGTGTTAGCCAGGATGGTCTCGATCTCCTGACCTCGTGATCCGCCCATCTCGGCCTCCCAAAGTGCTGGGATTACAGGCTTGAGCCACCGCGCCCGGCCTACCTTTGATCTTTGATGATGACCTTTGGATGATGTTTTTGCGTGGGCGTCTTTTGTTGATGTTGATGTTATTTCTTTCTGTTTCTAGGCCCCTCTTCTGCAGGTCTGCTGGAGTTTGCTGGAGGTCCACTGCAGACACTGTTTGCCTGGGTATTACCAGAGGAGGCTCAGTTGGAAACGAAGAAATCACCCACCTTCTGCGTTGGTCTAACTGGGAGCTGCAGACCGGAGCTGGTCTTATTTGGCCATCTTGCCCAGTGAATTTGTTTTGTTTTTTTTAAAGACAGGGTTTTGCTCTGTTGCCCAGGCTGGAGTGCAGTGGTATGATTATAGCTTACTGCAGCCTCAAATTCCTGGGCTCAAGCAATCCACCAGCCCCAGCCTCCCAAATAACTGAGACTACAGGTGCATGCCACCATAACTGGCTAATTTTTTATTTTTATTTTATTTTTGCAGAGATGGGTTCTTGCTTTGTTGCCCAGGCTGGTCTCAAACTCCTAGGCTCAAGCAATTCTCCTGCCCTGGTCTTACAAAGTGCTGGGATTACTGGCATGAGTCACTGCACCTGGCCTGCCTTTTATTTTAACAAGATTGTACAAGCTGCTGTGTTGAGAATGGGCTAAAACAGAGGTGAGGGCAGAGGCAATGAGAATATTTAGAAAGTGATTCAAATACAGTTCAGGGGAAGGATGATGTTGGTTTGGACCAGGGTGGTGAGAACTGTCATATTTAGGTCTCTTTGAAGGTAGAGCTCATAGGACTTGCTAATGGAAAAGGCATGATGTATGAAAAAAAGAGAAATTGGGGAGGATTCCAGCTTTGGAGCCTAAACAATTGGAAGAGAGGAGGCAGCCTTTACATGATGGGAGACAGGCAAGTAGGGAGTGGGAAGAATTAGTAAATATCATTAGATTTAAAAAATTTTGATTTTTAAAAGTTTTAGGTTTTTTTTTTTTTGTAGAGATGGGTCTTGCTATGTTGTTCAGGGTGGTCTTAAACTCCTGGCTTCAAGCAATCCTCCTGCCTTGGCCCCTCAAAGCACTGGCATTGCAGGCAGGAGCCACTGCGCCCAGCCTTGATTAGATGTTTTTATAAAATTCCCACTTAAGGAAATTGTTAAATGGCTACAAAGCTGAGTTTAGTCCAAAGGCACCGCCTTTGCCTCTAGGAAAGTAGTAGGAAAAAAATATACATATTCATGCATACATACATAAATATATATGTGTGCATATGTGTGTCTGGAAAATGTTTCCTATGGCTTAAAAGTCAGAGCTATGATTTCGTCTTATTAGCAACTATTTATCCCCACAAGTGATGAAAGATGAATATGGAATCCTAGAACAGTGATTGGAAGAGGGACCAGGCCAGCTTTTCTGATGCCTGTCTGGCCTTAGCTGTGGCTGGGTCCCCTGCACACTTCCCAACACTTAGCGAGTGAGTACCTTCTTGTGTGATGCACATCTGTAGATGTGCAGACTGGGTTGATGATCTGAGGCTGTGAGTAGAAAAGAGCAAAAGAAATAAAGTCCTAGTTCAGTTGTGGGTGGAGACAAAATATCCACAGAAAAGGAAAAAGCAGCTTCCTCAATTGCCAAATTATGTGTAGGTAATATTCTACGATGATGATAAAAACCATTACGTATTTTTTGAAAATATCTAAGTTCCAAATGACATCCTGTTTTTTTGTTTTTGTTTTTGTTTTTTGTCTTGTTTTGAGACAGGGTCTCACTCTGTCATCCAGGCTGGAGCACAGTGGTGTGATCATGGTTCACTGCAGCCTCGACCTCCTGGGCTCAAGCAACCCTCAGGCTTTACTTAACCTCTTGAGTAGTGGGACTATAGGCATATGCCACCATGCCCAGTTAATTTTTAATTTTTTTGTAGAGACGGGTTTTTTCCATGTTTCCTAGGCTGGGACATCCTTTTAAAATAGCAGTCTTATTACAGCAAAGTAACAGTTGTACAGTTTTTCTCTTTTTCTTTGTAAAGGGGAATTTTTTTGAGATGAGGTCTTGTTATGTTGCTCAGGCTGGCCTTGAACTCTGGGGCTCAAGAAATCCTCCTGCCTCAGCCTCCTGAGTAGCTGAGACTACAGGAGCACAGAAGTAAAGGAGATTTGACAGTGCCAGTTGTATACCATGTTCATCAACATCTTGCTGTTGAAGGGAGGTGGAGTAATGGTGTGATGGGAGGCAGTCTAAGTAGGTACAGTTAATGAATGGAAGTCCTGGGAGCAGAATGAGCACCTTACACATGGAGTGACACCTTACACATGATCCAAGAAAGCTTGGATCTGGGGGAGGGGATATAGTTGGTGAAGGGCAGGGAAGGAGGGAGAAGATGGACAGCCTTGAATGTAACCCCAAGGGGAATTTCCAATAAACGTTAATAAAATAGAAATGGAAAGGGAACAGCTGAGGAGTTGAAATGATGGCAGAAGAAGTTGTAGTTTGTTGTTCAGGCAGATGATGTGATGGAATTGGAATTTGAGAGGACTTAGTAGAGTTTATATTTCTATCATATAAAACGTTCAAAGGTTGGGAAATCAATGTAGTATTTACTCATCATCACACTGAGACTGCTGATAGACTAGTGTCTTAGCCTGGGTTCTCTGGAAAGCTGATATACGGCCACATAGTTAAGGCTTAAGGTCATATTTCACATGCTTTATTTTAGCATATGACCTAGGAGCAGGAGTGAAGGATGGGAGTGAAAGCAAAGAAGGAAAGAGAGTTGATTACAGAGCTGTTTTGTTGAGCTTGGCACAGGTCCTGTGTCCAATCTTGTGGGGCTGCCGGAGATGTGTCTTGAAGTCATAAACCCAGGGAAAGAACAGAGGGGATGCCTTTATCCACTGGATCCATTTTTCCCATGATCAAAGGTTTGTCCTGTAGAGTATTAATGATTAGAATATTAATACTCTATGGGGATTATTGGAAAGATGATAATTTAATAGTTATCATCATCTGGGAACACCAAGCTGGTTCCCATGTGTCAACTACCCTACCACGGCTGGCAGTAGGGGCCCTGGTCTGGGTGCTGTTAGGTTGCACCTGCTGGTCAGCTCCTACACAGTACTAGTCCCAACAGCAATGGATGCAAAGAGAAACAGGTGAGGCTGAGCAGGTGTGGAGTGGTGCCTAAGGGGTATCTTGACCTAGCCAAGGTATCTGATACAAGTAATAACTTCAGGAAACCTCTTTCCTTGGAAATATTACTGATATTACTGATGGAATATTATCCCCATCAATATTATTATATATCATTTTATACATTTATAAATTATTTTTAATAATAAATTATAAATACAAATATATATTTATAAATGATAAAATTCAATATAAATTATTTTATAAATTTTATAAATTATTTATATTATATATTATTTTATAAATTTTCTAAATATTTTATTATATTATTAGTATATCCACATTATTATAATAAATATTATTCCCATTTACAATAATGTTAGAAATTTCTACATTTCCAATAATGTTAGAAATACTATTGATGGGAATTTAGCCTGTGGGTTTCCCTCAAGTCTGTTGGTAATATTTGTAGTCTACTGGAAAGTAATTCCTGTAATGGAGCACTATTGTCTGCCATGGGCCATATGTTGAAGTAGACTTTGTCCAGCAGGATGAAGGACTTTACGGTTTGTGTTCTGTCACAAGGCTGGAGTGCAGCTGAGGTTTGGCTTTAGCCAAGGAAATCACCTTGAAACCTGGCAGAGAATTACAGTGAACCGGAAGACTAAGTGAAGCATGAACTGGCATAATGTGGGAATCATGGCAGATTCCTACACCCCTCTTTTAGGTTCTTTGGTTGGGGGGCCTGGTTCTAAATGAAAAGTCCCTCTGTTGAACCACATGAGAAAAATGGACCCAGAGAAACAAGAGTTCAACAACGAGAAGGAGTTTTGCTCTTTCGCCCAGGCTGGAGTGCAGTGGCGCAATCTCAGCTCACTGTTACCTCTGCCTTCCGGTTTCAAGCGATTCTCCTGGCTCAGCCTCCTGAGTAGCTGGGATTACAGGTGCCCACCACCACGCCCAGCTAATTTTTGTATTTTTAGTGGAGTTGGGGTTTCACCATATTGGCCAGGCTGGTCTCAAACTCCTGACCTTGTGATCCACCCACCTCGGCCCCCCAAAGTGCTGGGATTACAGGCGTGAGCCACTGCGCCCGGCCCATCCTCAGTATTTTTTATTCATCCTTGCCTCCATTGCATTGACACAGATCAAACTAGGTTAAAATAAATACCTAAGGGTGGAAAGGAAGGTAGCAGACAAGGGCAGAAATGAGTGAGTGCCTTATGATTCATATTTGCAAACCATCTGATTCTGCCACCGCCTTCTTCCCTTCTGCCTGAACCTCAGCATTCTTGAGACAATAAATAGAAGAAAATGTCTTGTTCATAGGCAACTTGGAAGTTCTGCCCCGGAGGCTGCGGAAAACCTTCCTGTGTCCCTGAGTTGGCTCTGTCCTTAAATTTTGCAGCAGGAGAATTACTGAGTTGTTCTTGGGATGATTTTTGGGCTATGTATGTCTCTACACTTAGGAGGCTGACATCTTACAAATGCATATGGTTTTGTTCAGATGAATACGTAGTTGACAAATACTTGGCTAGAAGTTATAATGACATATTTAATAGCCCTACTATAGCCTGAACTGTCATCTTTATTTGGGTTAAGCTTGCTAAATGTCCACTGGAATTTTGCACCATAATAACCTGCAACTTGGTTCCAAAATCAGCCATGTTTTTGACAGATTTAAGTAAATTCAGCTGTCTAGAGAGGCTCATGTGCTATGGAGTGATTAAGGAGTGGTCTTTCATTATGATTATTTAACCCCAAGTCTGATAACAGTGTCCTGCTTTTTCATTTCTGTAGCTGCTTTGCTGGCTGGAAAACATGAATGACCCAGAATAGTTCCTATCTTTGGAAGATCCTTATTTTGCTTGTAAAAGAAAATCATGCATTTGGAATAATACCATGAAATGATGTGAATGGTAGAGACTCAAAAACTTTCTCTTCCAAAAATATTCTACAGATTCATGCTCACGAAAGCCACCAAATGCTCTACAACAGGATGAAGTGGCTCCCGGAGAGTTCTGTTTACTACTTTAGTAAGTGATTGTTTTCTAAATGTATGGTATTTACGCATATGAAACTGGCTTAACTAGGACATCTCATTTCCAGCCTTTGTAGTTAAACGAGAATTGGCAGTAATTCAGGTTAACTCAAAATGTATCATTTAGGCCGGGCGCGGTGGCTCACGCCTGTAATCCCAGCACTTTGGGAGGCCAAGTCGGGTGGATCACGAGGTCAGGAGATCAAGACCATCCTGGCAAACACTGTGAAACCCTGTCTCTACTAAAAATACAAAAAAAATTAGCCGGGCGTGGTGGTGGGCACCTGTAGTCCCAGCTACTCGGGAGGCTGAGGCAGGAGAATGGCATGAACCCGGGGGGCAGAGCTTGCAGTGAGCCGAGATCGTGCCACTGCACTCCAGCCTGGGCAACAGAGCGAGACTCCATCTCAAAAAAAAAAAAAGTATCATTTAATTGTCTTTGTCCCATATGACTAGTAAGTAGGTCACTAGTCACTTTTTTTTTTTTTTTTGAGAGAGTCTTGGCTCGCTGCAACCTAGGTTCAAGCGATTCTCCTGCCTCAGCCTCACGAATAGCTGGGATTACAGGCATGCGCCACCATGCCAGGCTAATTTTTTTTATTTTTAGAAGAGACAGGGTTTCACCATATATGCCAAGCTGGTATCGAACCCCTGACCTCAGTGATCCACCCATTTCGGCCTCCAAAAGTGCTAGAATTACAGGCATGAGCCACTGCGCCCAGTCACTAGCCACTTTTAACCCTACCCTCTCTTGAAAGTTTTGAGTTGTATGCACACTCAGTCCTCTGCTTTCCGAGTTTATCAGTTTTGACCTAATCCTTTTTCTATGTATTTAACTTTTGTTGTAGTTCCTTTGGATCATATAGTAAGATTGCCAAGTGAAAAACTCCTGATGTGTGTTCAAGTCATTGATTCCATTTCTAAATCTCCAAATACATATGTTTCATTTCTTATCACCTTCTCCTTCCTCCTTCTGTCTCTGCTTCTGTTATTCTGTTCCTGCTTATCTCATTGGTCCTGTCTTAAGTTATCCCTTGGATTAAAAATAATAATAATAAGGCAGGGCGCGGTGGCTCAAGCCTGTAATCCCAGCACTTTGGGAGGCCGAGACGGGCGGATCACGAGGTCAGGAGATGGAGACCATCCTGGCTAACACGGTGAAACCCCATCTCTACTAAAAAATATAAAAAACTAGCTGGGCGAGGTGGCGGGCGCCTGTAGTCCCAGCTACTCGGGAGGCTGAGGCAGGAGAATGGTGGGAACCCGGGAGGCGGAGCTTGCAGTGAGCTGAGATCCGGCCACTGCACTCCAGCCTGGGCGACAGAGCGAGACTCCGTCTCAAAAAAAAAAAAAAAAAAAAAAAAAAAAAAAAAAAATAATAATAATAATAATAATAACACTTTTTATTATAGAAAATCTCAAATATGTACCAAAGTCTTTAATAATATAATATACCCTCATGTATTTATCACCTAACTTCTACAATTATTAATTCATGGCCAATCTGATTTCTGCAATATTTCAGCCCTTAAGCAGTACTGGGTATAAGGGAAAATACTGATACATTGAACTGAAAATCAAGAACTCCTGTTTATCAAAGTGTATTAGAAAGGGCACAAAAAGCAGATGACTCATTCTGGAAAATATAAAGGGCTGCTATTTATCACTAAGAAAAAAACCAAACAACCCAGAAGAAGAAAAATGGTAAGAGACTTGAACAGGCACTTTATAAAAGAGCATATCCAAGTGGTTAACACACTTATGAAAAGATGCTCTTGTATTACTTATCCAAGAATTGCTAATAGCCACATCCACTAGAATGGCTGACATTAAAGAGCCTGGCAATGCCAAATTCTGACAAGGCTATGAAGGAACTCAAATTCTCATTCATCATTTGTTGTAGTATAAATTGGCATAATCGGTTGGTTGCTGTGGGTCACGTCTGTAATCTTAGCACTTTGGGAAGCTGAGGTGGGAGGATCACTTGAGCTCAGGAGTTTGAATCCATCCTGGACAACATGGCAAAACCCTGTCTCTATGAAAATACCAAAAATTACCTGGGAATGGTGGTGTGTGCCTGGAGTCCCAGCTACCTGGGAGGCTGAGGTGGGAGGATCACTTGTGCTTGGAAGGTCAAGGCTGCAGTGAGTTGAGATTGCACCACTGTGTTCCAGCCTGAGTGATGAAGTGAGAGCCTGTCTCAAAGCAAAACAAAACAAACCCATAAATTCAATTCTGGCTATATACAATAACGAGTACATTTTCCAATGCTTAGGTTTTTTTTAAAAGCAAGGCAACAGCAGCCGGGAGCTGTGGCTCACGCCTGTAATCCCAGCACTTTGGGAGGCCTAGGCAGTTGGATCACCTGAGGTCAGGAGTTTGAGACCAGTCTGGCCAACACGGCAAAACCCCGTCTCTACTAAAAACACAAAAATTAGTTGGGCGTGGTAGCGGGCCCCTGTAATCCCAGCTACTCAGGAGGCTGAGACAGGAGAATCACTTGAACCTGGGAGGTAGAGGTTGCAGTGAGCTGAGATCGTGCCATTGCACTCCAGCCTGGATAACAAGAGCAAAACTCTGTCTCAAAATAAATTAATAAATAAAAATTAAAACATTTTAAAAAAGCAAGACAACAAAGCATATATACAAATTACTGCATGGAGAATGGCAGAGCAGGATACTCAAATAATCAGCCTCTCTAATGAAACAACCATTAAGCTGGGAACAACTGACAGATGCTACTTTTTTGGAACTGTGGAATCTAACGATAAATATATAGAAACCAGAGGAATGCTTAATGAAGGCAGCTGAATATATATAAATATATATGTATACACACACACATATGTATATATTCTTTGTTTTCAATATGATTTAGAGGTAAATGCATAAAATAAATCTAGTCAAGGAACTCAATGAAAAGGAGGGCAGATCTGTATAGAAGCAGAGTTTTTACTTGTTATTGAAGCTAAGTTGGTAACCTTTCAAAGTAGACTGTTGTAAATGTAGGATATCAAGAGCAGTAGCCACTAAGACTGTAACTAAAAATATATATAGAAAAGAAAATGAAGGCTGGGTGCAGGGGCTCACGCCTGTAATCCTAGCACTTTCGAAGGCTGAGGTGGGCAGATCACTTGAGGTCAGGAGTTCAAGACCTGCCTGGCCAACATGGCAAAAACCCATCTCTACTAAAAATATAAAAATTAGCCAGTCGTGGTGGCATGCACCTGTCGTCCCAGCTACTCAGAAGGCTTGAATCTGGGAGATGGAGGTTGCAGTGAGCCGAGATCATGCCTCTGCACTCCAGCCTGGGTGACAGATTGAGACTTTGTCTAGGAAAAAAAAAAAAAAAAAAAGAAAGAAAGAAAGAAAAAGAAAATGAAGAGGAATAAAATGGTACACTAGAAAAAAATCAAACTCTTAAGCTCACCTGAGCCTGTTGAGAACTGAGTGTGGTATAATACTGACCCAAATGATGTCACACTATGTGGTGACCAATGCCTAGGAGAGACTGATGAATTGGTTACATTCTGTAACCAATGTAAAAGTTCTTTTGAAGTAATATTAGCCACGAAGTCCTGCTAATTAAAATTGTTTTGTGTGTGTGGAGGCGGGGTCTTCCTATGTTGCCCAGGCTGGTCTCAAACTCCCGGACTCAAGTGATTTTCCTGCCTTGGCCTCTCAAAGCATTGAGATTGCAGACGTAAGCCACTGAGCCTGCCTCCAAGTTTATTTAAAAAAAGAAAAAAACAAAACAAAAACAAAAACAGTATAGAACAAACAAGCTTTAGATCTTCTGAAAACCTGGGTGACCTGACTCCTAATTTATTGCTTGTTTCTTTATGACTCAAGTTCCAAGGTGGTTTTTTGCAAGCCCTAAAGAAAACACAATACTCACAATGACCCTTTGTTTTTGGTTCATGTCACCTTCTTTCTTGTCCATCTTATGAATTTTTCTCCTATTTGGTTAATGTATGCTACATTTTTGTTTTGCATAGATGATTAATTAAATCATTCAAACAATGTTTATTTATCATTTGTTTTTGCCCTAGGTGTTTAGATAGGAACCAGAGATTCCAAAGATATTAAAGTTCTTATTCTCAAGAATTGTATAATTATAATTTTTTTTTTTTTTTTTTGAGACACAGTTGTGCTCTGTTGCCAGGCTGGAGTGCAGTGGTGCAATCTTGACTTACTGCAACCTCTGCCTCCTGGGTTCAAGCGATTCTCTTGCCTCAGTCCCCCGAGTAGCTGGAACTACAGGCGTGTGCCACCACACCCAGCTAATTTTTGTATTTTTAGTAGAGACAGGGTTTCACCATGTTGGCCAGATGGTCTCGATCTCTTGACCTCGTGATCTGCCTGCCTCGGCCTCCCAAAGTGCTGGGATTACAAGCATGAGCCACTGCACCCAGCCAAGTATAGCTATAATTTTGGCATCAATGCTTATTTTGAGTGAGGAGGAAAAACATCTGAAGGCATTACTTGTCCTAAAGTACCTGCCTTATAATTTCCCTTCTGTTTTTCCATCTTGAGAGTTATGCCTTTGATTTAGACAATAAGAGCAAGGGCATTGTCTCTAGAAGTTTACTTTTGAATGCAGCCAGTGGATCAGGAGAGGAGAAAAAGGGCAAAAGTAGAAGTTAGAATAGAAATTGAATTGTCTCTTGCTTTCATCTATTAGAGCATCTGAGAAGGCCTATTACTTTTTCTTGAGAAAATGAGGCAAGCTGTGGTCCTTTTTAAGCAGGTAAAGAGTAGAAGAAAATATGGCAGGCAGTATAGCTGCAAGAGCTGCCTGTGAATGACAGATGTGATTTAAGAATCTGATTTATGAACTTAGTCCAAGAGTGTCCCACTTAAAGTAGCTCTGAGCGAATGAAGCTCAGGAACCACTGAAAAGTTGGAAGTTTAGCAAGGGAGAAGGCAGAAAAGGGAGAGGAGGAATAAGAACAAAAAAAGCAGGAAAAAAAGAAAGGGAGAAAAATTGGCCAGGCATAGTGGGTGTAATCTCAGTACTTTGGGAGGCCAAGGCAGGCGGATCAATTGAGGTCAGGAGTTCATGACCAGCCTGGGCAATATGGTGAAACCCTGTCTCTACCGAAAATACGAAAATTAGCCAGACATGGTGGTGGGCGCCTGTAATCCCAGCTACCTGGGAGGCTGAGGCAAGGGAATCGCTTGAACCTGGGAGGCAGAGGTTGCAGTGAGCTGAGATTGTGCCACTGCACTCCAGTCTCAGTGCCAGAGCCAGACTCCATCTCAAAAAAAAAAAAAAAAAAAAGAAAGAAAGAAAGAAAGGAAGAAAAATAGAGTATAAGCTTCAATCTCTCTGTTTTACCACAGGTTCTTCTTATTTGAAGGCACATTGAGTTGAACTTTCTGTAGTTACTGCAAACTCGCTACCAGGTGAAGGTTCTGACTGGGTCTTTTCCAGGCCATGGAAATAGCACAAGGGGATAATTTCAATGAATCTGATTACTACAAATTAATGTTTTGGTTTCTTGATGATTGAAGTCTGTTGAAGAATAGGGGCTTTCCATTTGGGTGGAATCATTTGAATTACAGATTGATATGTTGAGTAGATTTAGTTTTAGTTTTCCACTGTAGGGAGACACAGCATAGCAACATGAATGCCACGTAGACCTCCAGGAACGCAACTGGAATTGAACAAATTGGTGTTACTCACTGCGATGAGAGAGAGCACACACAATCGGAAACTGTGGATGTCTCTGTAGGAGAGTGTCAAAAAGGACTTACAGGATTTAAGCTGTGTGCGGTGATTTGGGAAAGCATTCAAGAAAGCGGGACTTTGGTCTGAATTGGATGCTGTCAGGAAGTGGAATTAATTCTGTAATTGGGCATCTTATCTAGAAAGTGAGAGGAAGGAAGCCAGGTTAGAGCTTTAATTGCTAAATCGGCAGTCACTCATATTAGCTAGGATGGGTGGGGAGTTGGTATTTTGTGGCTTGGACAATGTTCATATTTTGTCTGTGTTCACACATGATATGGAATAACATTATTAAAAATGGAACGTTTCATGAATTTCTGTCATTCTTGCACAGAGGTCATGCCAACCTTCTCTGTATCATTCCAATTTTAGTATATGTATTGCTGAAGTGAGCACGGAATGATCTTATTTTTGTCAGGAGCTCTCATGGTCACAAAGTGGCCTTGTCTGATGCTGATGTTTTGTGCAGTTGTTTATGTTCAACTGGACGACATCAAGACCTAACTGTGAAGACCAGAACAGCTTTTAACAATGCCATTGTGCATTGCTGATTGTACGAGGACAGCTCCTGGCTGCCAGTACTTGTTTTCTCTTTCTCAGCTAGCTATAGCCTAAAGGAGAGCCCTCAAAATCAGGGCATATGTTAGGACTAGATTTTGTCACATTAAGCAAACCAACATCCTGAAATAACAGTGGCTCAAACAATAAAGATGTTTATCTCTCTTTCATATAGAAAATAATTCTGGAGGTAAGTCTTCCATTGCTGGGCAGGGACCCAGGCTCCTGCTAGCTCAGTGCTCTGTCTTCCTTAGCTTTTCGTTCTTTGGACTTAAGGTCCAAGATGGCTGCTCAGGTTCCAGCCATCACACTAAAATTCCATTCGACCGAAAGAGGATAGGAAAAAGAAGGTGCCCTGGCTCACTTTTTTGGAGACTTCCTGAAGGCACCATTCAACATATTTACTTGTATTTCATTTGCCAGCACTCGATTACAGAGCAAAGCTGTTTGTGAAATGCTTGAATAACTGGGGTTCTGTTTTCAAAAGAAAGGTAATAATTGCTCTTGAGGGGCTACAACCATCTGGAGTTGGAATAATGCAACTGCCACACTGAATTCTATGAAAGGCAATTCTATTGGCTATTGTTATATGCAAATATCCCTCTCTTTGGTGAAACAGCAAGGAGCTAATTATGTTAAAGGATGCCTTCTTTTTGGTCTCTTTCTTTTGTAACAATCTCAAGAGTTCAAGTTTCCAAAGTGAACTCTCTTTTTCAGTCTCTTGGAGCTTTGTAGCTTGATTGAAAAGAAGGCTATGATTCAGCTGGCCACGTTGCTAGGCTGCCTGACAATTTACCTCTAGCAGTGGGGAGGAAACCGTCGTGTTGTTGGAAATACTTAACTTAAAAATGGGTAAAAATCATTCTTCAAGTTTATGTTTTTAATAAAATTATTTTGCTTTAGAAGAGCTAAAACATTTCTGTGTGTTTGTTATGCCCAGACCGTTTATTCCCCGAAGAAGACCACCAGAGTCCAGAGTCAAAGCTAAGCAGCAAGGATCTTTATTACAGGTTCGAACCTGGAGCTCTCACTTGCTCGTGAAACGAGACGGGCAGGAGAGCTCCCCTACTGAGCTCCGAACAATGTTATATAGTCTAAGGAAAGTAGGCATAGAATCATTATACAAATTAGAGGTATGATTGGCTGGAGTTTGAACAAAGCGATTTGGCAAACTATGATTGGTTCCCGCCATTTCTGATATTTCAGTACAACCCTTGAGGCAGAAGAGCAGTTTTACACAAAGGCAGTTAATTATATTGCATCAGGTTGCACGACCAGTTTATGGCTATCTTGCTTAAACACACCTTGTGACCTGGCTATCTTACTTAAACATTCCTTGTGACCTGGCCTCAGAAAGAGAAACATGTACTTACAGAACTTACAAGACCTCTGGTACGTGCAAAGATTAGAGAGCAGAACAAGGGTGTAGCGGGTGGGGGGCGGGTACACATCTATCTTTGTGTCCTTTCATTTCTCCCTTCTCATAAGTAACTGGATGTCCAATCTTGGATTTCCAGAGTCTTATAATATAGCCTCACTTTCTGGGTGCAGGAGAGGCTGGTGATGGCTACGGAGGACCATTAGTTGGATGGTATCAAACCTTTCTCTGACAAATTGTAAAATTTTATTTACCACACAGGGGCCTATAGTGAATAGAAGTAGTAAAGACATTAGGGGGCCTAAAAGGGGTGCCAGAAGGGAAAACATTGAAGAGCTCCACCAATTGTTAGCGGCTGTAGTGAATTGTTGCTTTTTCATTTCTAAGCTTAGTTCGTGTAGGCGTTGGACTCTTTCCTCAACTAACCCTGACTCATTTATATAGAAACAGCATTCTTCTTTGAGGAACATACAGGTACCTCCTTTCTCAGCCGTGAGTAAGTCTAAGGCTCTGCGGTTTTGAAGGGTGACCTGTGCTAGGGAGGTGAGCTGCCGCTGAAGGGAGGCTAGGGAATAGGCGGAGTCTTCCATAGCAACAGAGAATTGTTGTAACAGCTTGTCGTTTTCTATCATGGAGTGTTGTAGGGCCCCTCCTGCTAACCCCGCTGCGACGACAGAGGTGGTTAAGGATATTCCGGCAATTAGTGGTAGAAAAACTGCTCGTCTATGTCGCGCAGTTTTAGTTGGGGCGGTCCCTGCCCAGCCTATGAACTCTGCCGGGGTTAGCAGTGTCAGTCGGGGAACTAGGGTAACAGGGATACACAACTGTCCGTCAGAGATGCTTTTGGACAGAGTTTTTAACAGAGTCATATTACACCAGAAGAACACACCAGGGGGAGCATATATGGGACTATTAGGGTATGTAGCCGATTGGTTGCAGAGGCTGTTGCTAAATGCCGAATAACAATAGGGGTATTTCTCTTGGTATGGGTCACGGTACAGGGCTACATCGGGTATCGTGACTATCGATGAGTTAAAACCTGTATAGTTTGTGGGAGGGGAGGATAGAGGAACAGCCGTTAATGGTGGTCTTCCTAGGGTTGCACACATAAAGCAAGAGGACAGGTCGCCTAAACCAGTGAGGTTGGCGAATGCTAGCCCTTCCCGTAATAGAGTTAGCCAGGAGAAGGGCTGCAAGTCTTGTGATAACTTGGTTTCTTGCCTGTGGATTTGTGTGTGGATTAAGGGTTGAATCTGGACTAGACTTCTCCACAGATATAAATGGCTACTGGGCCAGGTACTAGTTGATGAGTAATATACTCCCCCATGTTGTGGGGTTGTCCACCGAGAGTCCCATGGGTCTCTAATTATCCAAGTGTAAGTGACGGGAGACTCAGTTTTGTAAAAATACCACCCTTGTCGTTCTCTCCAGTATCGGACAGAGTGCGTCTTACAGTAGCTATATGGGCAACCTGCACTCTGGTGCCACCAATAATTTTTACAATTATATTCAGTTTGATCATATTCAAAACAGATCATGGGTGTTGCTGGTTGGGCAATCTGGAACCTAGTGAAATTGAGGTAAACTATAGTATTACACCCTGAGGGGGGGCAGTCTGCGCTAGCTAGCAGTTTACCCGCTTGGGGGGTTTCCCCGGGGTGAGTTTTGTTTTCATAGAGCCAGAACCTCCAGACATAGGGATTAGACGGCGCAGCAGTGAGGAGAGTCAGATGCATAAGGCATAAAAGCATAGGAAAGCTAGACATGGTTACGGCTATGGGGATGACGGCGCAGGGTTAGCTTTAAGGGATTGTTCTTAGCTTTGTCTACAGTCCATGTAACCGGTGCTCCAGACGGCCCGAGAAGGTCGGATGTTGGGTCCACTGGTTTGACGTGTGTGTAGTGGATCCACGAAGCGATGCCTTCTACTTTGAGAGCGGTGGGAGTAGTCAGGAGTACTTGCAGTGGTCCTTTCCACCTGGGTTGAAGAGTTTCTTGCCGGTGGCGCTTGACTAGGACCCAGTCTCCCGGCTGGAACGGATGAGGCGTCGGCGGAGGTCCTGCCTCGTACAGTTCTCGTAGTCTGGGCCAAATTTCCTGGTGAATTTTCTGTAAGGCTTGTAAGGAGAACAGGAGCTCAGAGACATTTTCAGTTTCAGGTTTGAGTAAGTCATCTTTTAGACTGGGGACCAGGGGTGGGGGTCTGCCATACATGATTTCATATGGTGTGAGGCCTAGTCTGTAAGGGGTATTTCGGGCCCGGAACAGAGCGTAGGGGAGAAGTACTACCCAATTAGCGCCAGTCTCCATGGTCAATTTAGTTAAGGTCTCCTTCAGAGTCCGATTCATCCTTTCTACCTGTCCTGAGCTTTGGGGCCTATAAGCACAATGTAATTTCCAATTTGCCCCCAGAATGGAAGCCAAATCCTGACTTACCTTAGCAACAAAGGCTGGTCCATTGTCTGACCCTATTTGGACGGGAAAGCCATACCTGGGGAGGATTTCTTCCAAAATTTTCTTTGCTACAACCTGAGCAGTTTCTCTCTTAGTTGGGAACGCTTCTGTCCATCCTGAAAAAGTATCTACAAAGACAAGTAAGTACTGATACCCATATTTTCCAGGCTTTATCTCAGTAAAGTCTATTTCCCAATAGATACCAGGCCTAGTTCCTCTACACCTAATTCCTGTGGCGGTCTGGGTTTGGGGGCAAGCGTTGTTTAGTTGGCAGGCTTTGCAATTTGTTGTGACATCGCTGGCCAGTTCAGCTATGCGCCTGATTCTAAACTTGGCGTGCCTGATTAAGTCCATCATTCGCCGGGCACCCAGGTGGGTTGTCCGGTGGATGTGTTCCAACACCTGCCGTCCTAATTTTTCTGGTAGGATGGTTTGGTCATTTATATCAGTCCACCACCCATTTTTAACCTGTTTTAGGGGAAGCGTGTTCATCCATTCGCGATCCTGTTCGGTATAGTCGGGAAAACATGGCAAATTTCGCGGGCCAGGATCGGGGAGCTGGAGCGCGAGGAGCTGACTGGGAGCTTTTGCTATGCTCCTTGCGGTTTGGTCGGCTAAGAAGTTGCCTCGAGCAATTGGCGTAGTTGGTTTCTGATGCCCAGGGCAATGTACAATAGCCAATTTCTTTGGTTTCCACAAAGCAGTTAATAGAGCTAGGATCTCTTGCTTGTTTTTTATTTCTTTGCCTTCGGCTGTTAATAGTCCCCTTTCTCTGTAGATGGCCCCATGTATGTGCGCAGTAGCGAAAGCATAGCGGCTATCCGTGTATACTGTTAGTTTTTTCTCTGCCCCTAGGGTGAGGGCCTGTGTAAGGGCTATCAGTTCGGCTCTTTGGGCCGATGTCCCTGGAGGCAAGGGTTCCGCCCAGATTACCTCAGTCTCTGACGTTACAGCCGCTCCTGCATACCGCTGGCCTTGGTGGACATAGCTGCTGCCATCAGTGAACCAGGTGAGTTCTGTGTCGGGGAGTGGACGATCTTGCAGGTCCTCCCGCACCCCATGCACCTGAGCCAGTATCTCAGTGCACTCATGGGACGGGGCGTCCAAGTCTGGATTTGGCAGCAGTGAAGCAGGGTTTAAAGAGGTTGGGGGCAGAAAAGTTATTCTGAGGGGGTTTAACAGCAGTCCTTGATAGTGGGTGAGCCGGGCGTTACTCATCCATCGGTCCGGCGGCTGCCGGAGGACGCCTTCAATGGCATGCGGGGTTATAACGCGCAACTCTTGCCCCATGATAAGTTTATCAGCGTCTCGGACCATTAGGGCGGTCGCCGCGATTATCCGGAGGCAGGGTGGCCAGCCAGCAGCCACTGAATCTAATTTTTTTGACAAATAGGCAACTGGCCTCTGCCAGGGGCCTAGGTACTGTGTTAACACGGCTTTTGCAACACCCTTACTTTCATCCACGTATAAGTGGAAGGGTTTGGAGACATCAGGGAGCCCCAGCGCGGGGGCTGATAACAAGGCAGTTTTGATTTGCTGAAAGGCCAGCTCAGCCTCTTCCGTCCAATTGAAGGGCTGCCGTTCCTTTGTTGCCTGGTATAGGGGCTTGGCTAACTCAGCAAATCCGGGTATCCATAACCTACAGAACCCTGCCGACCCCAGGAATTCTCTCACTTGCCGTGTTGACTGGGGTCTAGGGATGCGTAGGACTGTTTCCTTTCGGGCTTTGGTTAGCCAGCGTTGCCCCCCTTTTAATAGGTACCCCAGATAAGTTACCTCCGACTTGCAGATCTGAGCCTTTGTTGCTGAGGCTCGGTAGCCTAGCTCCCCCAGAGTCTTCAGGAGGTCCTCAGTCCCTCGAACACAAGTTTCCGGGGACCTGGCCGCTATTAAGAGATCATCAACATATTGCAAAAGAGTTATTTCAGGGTGTTGCCGCCGGTACTCACCCAGATCTTCATGAAGGGCTTCATCGAACAGAGTTGGCGAGTTCTTGAACCCTTGTGGCAGTCTGGTCCATGTTAGCTGACCGTTGATGCCCCTCTCAGGATCCGTCCATTGAAATGCAAAGAGTTCTTGACTTTTGGGAGCCAGAGGAAGGCTGAAGAAAGCGTCTTTTAGATCAAGAACGGTATACCACTGTTTTTTGGGATGTAAGGCACTCAGAAGGGTGTATGGATTGGGCACAGTGGGATGTATGTCCATGACCCTTTTATTAACTTCTCTTAAATCCTGTACTGGCCTGTAGTCCGTACTGTTGGGTTTACGAACAGGTAACAGTGGAGTATTCCAGGATGAGTGGCAAGCCCGTAGGACTCCCTGGTCTAGGAGTCGGCGGATATGGGGCGTAATTCCTTCTCTTGCCTCCAGGGGCATAGGATATTGCCGAACCCGAACGGGGTCCGTCCCTGGCTTAACTTCCACAAATATGGCAGGTCGATGTTTAGCTAGCCCCAAGCCCCCAGTTTCTGCCCACGCTTCAGGGAAACGCTGGAGCCAAGAGTCAATTCCCTGATCGGGGGGCTTTTGCTCTTGATGGAGTCGGTACTCATCTTCTAAGGTGACAGTCAGGATAGATATTGGCCTGTTTTGGGAATCAGTTATCTTGGGCCCTTCTGGCTCAAAGTGGATTTGGGCCCCCATCTTTGTCAGCAAGTCCCTCCCTAGTAGAGGGCAGGGGCTCTCTGGGATGACTAGGAAGGAATGGGAGACTTTTCCCGTTCCTAAGTCTACAGTCCTCTGGGTTGTCCAGGGGTATTTTTTGATGCCTGTGGCCCCGTGCACCCAGGATGTTTTCTTAGACATTTTTCCAATTGGTTTGGTTAGGACTGAGCGTTCCGCCCCAGTATCGACCAAGAAGCGAACTGGGGACCCCTCCACTTGCAAAGTTACCCTGGGTTCGGGGAGGGGGTCCGAACCCCGTCCTCCCTAGTCAGAGTCCTGGGTAACGAGTACGGAGGTAGGGTTAGCTGGTCTCCGTTTCTTTGGGCAGTCTTTAATCCAGTGGCCACGTTCCTTGCAATAAGCACACTGATCTTTTTCTAATCCTTGCCTAGGGCCTTGCTTTTTCTGCTTTCTGTTTTGGCCATTTCCTGCCTGGGGGAAAGCTGCTACTAAGACTTTGGTCATTTCTTTGGTTGCCTTGAACTGTTTTTCTTCTGGAGTATCCCTATTATTATAAACTCGCTGGGCCATCTGAAGGAGGTCCTGAATCTGCTTTCCCTCTAAACCTTCTAATTTCTGGAGTTTTCTTTTAATATCTGGTGTTGCCTGGTTTACAAAGGACATTACTACCGCTGCCTGATTTTCCGGTGCTTCCGGGTCCATAGGGGTAAACTGCCTGAAGGCTTCCATTAATCTCTCTAAATACACAGCGGGGCTTTCTGTCTTACCTTGTAACACAGAATATACTTTAGCCAAATTGGTGGGCTTGCGAGCTGCAGCCCGGAGACCCGCCATTAGAGTCTGGCGATAAATGAGCAGTCGTCCCCTACCTTCTGCCGTGTTGTAGTCCCATCTGGGCCGGGTCAAAGGGAAAGCCGCATTAATGAGGTCAGGATTTGCAGTTGGCTGGCCGTCATCTCCTGGAACCAGTTTTCTGGCCTCAACTTGGATTCTTTCCCGCTCCTCCGTTG
Organism: Macaca nemestrina; assembly: GCF_043159975.1. NCBI lineage: Eukaryota > Metazoa > Chordata > Mammalia > Primates > Cercopithecidae > Macaca > Macaca nemestrina. Next base: position 115,255,824 of record NC_092133.1, on the reverse strand, counting down.
TGAACAGGATTCGGAGGAGCTGTTGACAGTCATCCCAGGTCGGCTGGTGAGTAAACATGACACTGTCTAACAACGAGGTTAGATCTTTGGGATTATCTGAGAACCGAGCATTTTGGGACTTCCAATTGTATAAATCACTGGTGGAAAAAGGCCAATACATGAGACGGGAGAGCCCGGTATCATCGAGCGATCCTATTTCTCTGAGAGGCAGGGCTACAGTGGAGTCAGGGAGTCGGGAAGCTTGGTCCCGCTGTACGCGGCCTCGTGTTCGGCCGGCCGGCCCCCCCAGGTTACTTTCACTCTCGGCTGCTTCCGCTTCTCGGTTTCCCTCTACGGAAGCACCACCCTGGGGGACTGGGTCCTGCGGGATAAGGTGCTGATATGGTGGGGGAAATGTGGGTTCTAACGTTAGGGGGTCCTGGCTGTCCGGCAGCACAGGGGCCGAGGGAGCAGAGGGAGTCTTTTGTCTTGTAGGTCGCGTTACTAGGACTTTGCAGGGCTCAAGGATGAATGGAGTTATCCAGGGTGGTGGGTTTTCCACAAGATCCTGCCACACTAGAATATAAGGAATTTGATCAGGATGTCCTGACTGCCCTGGCAGGAAAATCTTAGTTTTTACCTTAGTAATAATAGAGAGACAGAAAGTTCCTTCAGAGGGCCACCCTACGCCGAAAGAGGGCCACTCCGAACGGCAGAAAGTAACTAGCTTTCCCTTCTTTAGTTCTACGCTTAAGTTACGCCCCCGAGCCTTCACATCCTTAAAATTGGTAACAAGGAGTGAGAGCGGCGTGCTCTGGTTGTTGCCCATCTTTGGACTGCTCCTACAAAGAGAAGGGGGGACGAAAATGAGTGTGAAGCAGAGGGGAGTATCCGACAGGTCCGGTCCTGGAGGGGGAAGAAAAGGTTTTATGTTTCGTTTTGGGCTTACACTTAACACTTAACAATAACGGACAGACAGTAATAACGATGAGCATTCGCGAGCGCGTGTCGGACTTCCGACCTGAGTCAGACGGGGCAACCAAGGATGGAGGCCCCCAGATGGGCACTGGGGAACGTCTCCCACCAGTCCCGAGTGGCTGTCTTCTAGCGCGTCCGCCAAGACCGTGCCACTTACAGAACAGACCAATACAGATTACAGATTACGGATTTCGCGAAATTTCAGGGAGACAGACAGAGACAAAGACAGAGACAGTGACAAAGCCGGCTTACCTACAGATTAAGATCCGTTGACTTGGGGGTCTGGTGGGCTTGGGGGAAATCCCGGACGAGCCCCCATTTGTTATGCCCAGACCGTTTATTCCCCGAAGAAGACCACCAGAGTCCAGAGTCAAAGCTAAGCAGCAAGGATCTTTATTACAGGTTCGAACCTGGAGCTCTCACTTGCTCGTGAAACGAGACGGGCAGGAGAGCTCCCCTACTGAGCTCCGAACAATGTTATATAGTCTAAGGAAAGTAGGCATAGAATCATTATACAAATTAGAGGTATGATTGGCTGGAGTTTGAACAAAGCGATTTGGCAAACTATGATTGGTTCCCGCCATTTCTGATATTTCAGTACAACCCTTGAGGCAGAAGAGCAGTTTTACACAAAGGCAGTTAATTATATTGCATCAGGTTGCACGACCAGTTTATGGCTATCTTGCTTAAACACACCTTGTGACCTGGCTATCTTACTTAAACATTCCTTGTGACCTGGCCTCAGAAAGAGAAACATGTACTTACAGAACTTACAAGACCTCTGGTACGTGCAAAGATTAGAGAGCAGAACAAGGGTGTAGCGGGTGGGGGGCGGGTACACATCTATCTTTGTGTCCTTTCAGTTCCTCTTTCTGTTTTTTTTTTTTTTTTATTTTTTTATTTTTAAGGAGGTAGTAAATAAGGTGAATAAAATTGTAAACAAAAAGTTCATGTTGTCCCTATAACTACGTGCAGACATCTGGGCTGGAAACGTGAGAAAATTGTAAAGAATTTGAAAAGGTTCAAAGGCTCAGGTTATTAAAGTTTTAATAATCTTCTTTTCTGCAGCGCTAACCCCCTGCTATTCTTTCAATGCAGTAGAAAAACAAAATATGGACAAAATTGTAGTTAATTAGAACTGAATCTTCGCTGGAAAACCTATAGCAATCACTGGGATTTTTACAGAGGCTGAGAGTTGGGAGCCACTAGTCTGAAAAGATACAACATCATTTCACTTAAGGAATTTGGAGGATAGTTGTTAGATTTTAACAAAATAGGATATATTTTTTCTTTTTAAAAAACCTGTCAGAATTCAAATAGTTGATTGCATAACACTATTTTGCAAGAATTGCCTATGAAAATAATCTCATTTAGCATTTTAACGTTTTCCCATTGCTCAATCAGAGCAAAATGAAATATTTATATGAACAAAATGCCTATAGTGATGATGATGGACAAATGACATGTTTTTGGATTAAAGGAACAGCATTCCCTTATACTTGAAATAAGGTGAAAAATGATAAAAGTGATTTTTCTTCAGAGTAAAATACAATTTATTTTTGCTACAGACTTGTAATGCCAATGTTGTGATTTTTCTTTTTGAAATTGGTTTTTTTTAAAGGCATCTTACAAATATATACCATGCCAACACAAAATACAGTATGCATTTTAGTATGTGTTGTAGAAGACCATACTTATGTATGAAATTTTTATGATTGTGATGGACATATGTATGAAGATATGCATGCGTGAAGTCACATTTGTGTATTTGAAATATACAGACACAAAGAATACTTTAAATTATGTTGTACTGAGGATGGTGAAAGAATTTTACTCAGTAAGCTGCAGCCATGAGCACTGAAATATGGTTTCAGAGAGAAGATGTTTGGAATTGTTCTAATAGGCTAAGTGATTCCAAATGCAAGTCCATATCGCAGACTCCGAGGCTCTTTGTGAGTCTAATTGACTTTGCTGTAGAGTTTTGGCAAAGCTCTTATTATTTTTACTACATTTTCCTTTTTAATAATGTAAAATTGAACTAACTTCTAAAATTCAAGTTCCCCTTTATGAGTTTGTTAGCCCTTCCTTCACCAAATTAATGACCAACTGGGCAAGACAGCCAAAAATATTTTACCACTCTGGGCATTTGTTAATTGGTTGTTCGTTGGACTATATATGAGGAAAAATTATTGCTACTATAAACCAAAGAGTGTAAAGGAAAAGTAGTGATATAAATATGGAACTGGATTGGGCAGGGAAAGCTAGTGATGTAAAAGTTCTGTTTTTCTGTTAGATGGTTCCCCTAGGAAGACGGCAAATACCAAAAATAAAACGCAGCAGACCAAATCATAATGTAGAAGTTCATTTGGGTGACTCTTGGCCAAGAAGATTCGTTGTTTTGCTTTGCTTTTAAAGCCCTTATGATAACTGTCCTTTTTTTTTTCTCTTTTTTTTTCTTTTTTTTTTTTTTTTTTTAATGTGGGCTCACTGAACAAATCATAAGTAGTAAAATCTATTTCACCTTGAAAGTTGCTGCAAAAGTAGTTTGATCCTCTGGACTGGGAGAGTGATTAGGAAGAAATAAAAATTCCAAGACTGGAATTTCTGACCCTTCAAGAATGTGAGGTGTACATTAATTCCACTTCTCTAGGCCTGACATTCCTTGGAAATTTCCCTTGGATTATCCTGGGGAAAAACCACAGACACAGAGACAGAACCCCCAGCTTACTCTCCCTTTGTCCACCTTTGTCCCCATGCAGTGTTCTCTGCTAATTCTCTTTATAAATGCCAATCAGACACTGTTTTAACTCATGTTTTGAGCTAGGGAAGAAATCCAGGGGTCTGGCTCATGTTGCAAAGGTTTCCAACAGTATCAGGTAATTCACTATTAGCTGGGTTCCATTCAGAATGGTAACCGAGACCTGAAAGGTTGCACGACTCATTACCAATTACCAATTCCCAGGGCCATCCGGTTCCCTGGCAGAAAAGCTTCCGATGAATTTGTGTTGCAAATTGAAAACATACTGTCAATAGCAACAAGTCCAAAAGATGTTTACCTTAATTTTTCCAAGGCAGGCTTTTATATGTGGATGTTTTTGTTTAAGGACCAGCATTCTCAATTTCCTGCTGTTTCTGGGGTTGGTGCTGTTGTTACAAAAGGGTTGTCACAATCTCATGATGGAGAGGAGAAATGAAGTGGCTATGTGAAGATTTGCTGGCATTCTTGTCTGTGTTCTGACTGTGCCTTTCCAGTGGAGCCTGAGACATAACTTTGCATGGGGCACGGGTTGGCAGATGTCACGGCTGACACAGAGCCATTCAATTTTCCTAAGGGTTTAGGCACCTGGGACATGATCCTGTTGAAGGGCTACCTTTGCAGATAAGGAAAGTGAGGTTCAGATTGAAATGTCACTTTTCCAAGGAAACCCCCATAGTTAGCATCGTGGTTGAGTCTAGAAGTTCGTATTTTCTTGGAAGCCCCATGCTTTTCCGTAGGTTATGTGCTCAGGCTAAATACTTGATGTGTATACAATAAAGCATTATAAATTCATGTATATGGCTGGGTGTGGTGGCTCATGCCTGTAATCCCAGCACTTTCGGAGGCCAAAGCATGTGGATCACTTGAGGTCAGGAGCTTGAGACCAGCCTGGCCAACATGGAGAAACCCCGTCTCTACTAAAAATACAAAAATTAGCTGGTGTGGTGGCGTATCCCTGTAGACCCAGCTACTCAGGAGGCTGAGGCACGAGAATCATTTGAACCCAGGAGGCAGAGGTTGCGGTGAGCTGAGAACGCACCACTGCACTCCAGCCTGAGTGACAAAGCAAGACTCTGTCTCAAAAAAATAAAAAAAAAGAAATTAATTTATAAGTTTCTCTTGAATCTGAGAGCATCGGGATATAGGACCTCGAGGGCCAAATATTTAACCCTTTGAACCTTGTTTGCCAAGTGATACCCAACTACTTCTAAAAGTACTTACTGTTGGAGCCTGGGCAACACGGGAAAACCTCATCTCTACAAAAAATCCAAAAATTAGCTGGATGTGGTGGTGCATGCCTGCGGTCCCAGCTACTTGGGAGGCTGAGGCTGGAGGGTCCCTTGAGCCTGGGAGGTTGAGACTGTAGTGAGCCGTGATGGTGCCATTGCCCTTCAGCCTGGGTGATAAAGGAGCACCCTATCAATCAATCAGTCAATCAATAAGAGTACAGTTGGGAGTAGCCTGTGAGTTGGCCAGTGTGGAGGCGTGTTTTAATCTTAGATTAATGTCCCGATGCTTCTGTTCCATGGGAGGTCTATTCAGGACAAGCAGGAGTTGGCCCGTAGAAAAGTGGAAAACAGATGCAGTCGGAGCAAAACCCTGGGGAATGCATATTGGGAAGCCTCTATTTTTATTTTAATGCCTTGTTTTAAATTCTGAATCTCCCTCTTCACCCATAAATTAGAGTTGAATGTATTTACTTAGATTACATGTCATCAAATCACAAGTCCTGCTCAGAGACCAGACAAGTATTTGGAGCAAGTCTGAAAAAGAAAGTTAACCCATTGTAAACTTTGGGTGAAAAAACACCCATGTTTCTATGGCTGCCAAGAGGAAGGGGGCTTGGCTTCGGCCAGGGCAGAAAGTAGGAGTCCCACTCATGGTAGGCTGGTTTCACAGAGGGCTTCCCACATCCGTAAACCAAGGGAGTTTTGCTAAGTGGGTCGCTCAGCCAGGTACATATGTGATGAAACTCAACATGCTGAGAGTATCCAGTGAAGTCTGCAAGAAATAAGCAACACAGAGAATGTTCCAAAGACACAGGAAATGAAAACGGTTGTTCAGGCTGGGCTGTACAGGCTCACGCCTGTAATCCCAGCACTTTGGGAGGCTGAGGCGGGCAAATCATGAGGTCAGGAGATCAAGACCATCCCGGTTAATATGGTGAAACCCCGTCTCTACTAAAAATACAAAAAAATAGCCAGGCGTGGTGTCGGGCGCCTGTAGTCCCAGCTCCTCAGGAGGCTGAGGCAGGAGAATGGCATGAATCCGGGAGGCGAAACTTGCAATGAGCTGAGAGCACGCCACTGCACTCCAGCCTAGGTGACAGAGCAAGACTCTGTATCCAAAAAAACAAACAAACAAACAAAAAACAAAAATAAAACGGTTGTTCAGAAGCCCAGACTTGACTAGAGGTGGACTCCCAGAGGTAATGGAATGAGAGTGAAGATGGGACTTCAGGGCATAAATTGGGAGGGCTGGAGCTGGGAGCTTCTTTTGTTGCATCAGAGGGGGATGCTCTCATCATCCTTTCTGCTCTGCCTTCAGCCTCCCTGAAGAGCTCCATGTGATCATGACTTTACAGAACAAAGAACACATGGCTATAGCTGTTTCACATTTACTTTGTGACTCTAGTAAGTTGTTTAAAACTTTTGGAAGCTTGCTTTTGTCCCTGTGTATGGGAAGCAATGAAATCCTCCTAATCACCAGGCAAGTATCTTTCAAAAGGATTTCCCATAGCAGGTAATTAATTGAGAGGCAGTGAGAGAAGATCTTGGGTATTGAACTTGTCTTAGTCCATTCCGGCTGCTATAACACATGACCGCGGACTCATGGCTTACACGCAACAGAAATTTATTTCTTATGGTTCTGGTGGCTGGGAATTCCAGATCACAGCACTCAGATATGTGGTATCTGGTGATGGGCTGCTTCCTGGTTCATGGATGTTCATCTCCTTGCTGGGTGCTTACATAGTGGAAGGGGTGAAGGGCTTCTCTGGGGTCCCTTTTATAAGGGCACAAATCCCATTCATGATGGCTCCACCCTCATGACCCAATGACCTCCCAAAGACCCCACATCCAAATAGCATCACATTGGGGGTTAGGTTCCAACATGTGAGTTTTCTGGGGACACATTCAGTCTATTGCAGGAGTCAAACAGATTTGGGACTGTCACAAAGAAAACATCCTGTTTGCTGCTATTATTGGCACTTCATTTTCTGGATTAAAAAAATTCAAAAAAAGTTTTTTTTTTTGAGACAGAGTCTTGCTCTGTCGCCCAGGCTGGAGTGCAGTGGTATGATCTCAGCTCACTGCAACCTCTGGCTCCCAGGTTAAAGCAATTCTTCTGCCTCAGCCTCCCTAGTAGCTGGGATTATAGGTGCATGGCCACCACACCTGGCTAATTTTTTGTATTTTTAGTAGAGATGGGGTTTCACCATGTTAGCCAGGATGGTCTCAATCTCCTGACCTCGTGATCTGCCCACCTCGGCCTCCCAGAGTGCTCGGATTAGAGGCGTGAGCCATTGCACCTGGCCAAAAATTCGAAGTTTGTGCTAGGAAAAAAGAATCAAAATGGGACAGCAGTATACCCAAGAGATGAGAAAAAGACCAGAAAGCAAGACCTTGGGGCTAACTTACAGTGATCAAAGAACTGATTTCTATTCTTCTTGTATGAAAATGACATAAGACATTTTTACTGGAGGTAACAACATTGTATGAGTAGGAAGCGAGCTGACTTTTAGGTAATGTCTATTCTCTAGCTAGTTTGCACATCATGAAATCTGACCGGGGCTGCTTGATGAAGTGTGGCTCTTGGGAAAGAGGGGTTTACTGGTTCTATCCTCAAGAGGATATTTGTCATCTAGAGCAAACACTAGAGGAAAGTATGTCACCTTAGAGAACTTGAGTCTGGGTTTGACTTCTGTTTCACCCAATCAGCTACAATATGTCAGTATTAGGTGGCTCAGAACTTATGATTGGAAAGCTTGAAACATTTTTTCCTTTTGGAAACGGATGGGTTTGAGAGTCAGGATGTCGGCATTGGCTAGAGTTGAGCTCGGGGTTTTAGAATACTGCATCTTAGCTTTCATCAGCCTGCCTTGAGTCAGGGCCGGGGGCCTTGAGAATGTATTGTTGGGGCGCTACTTGGATCCTGTCAAAATATGTTAGGAGTGAGTGTCAGATCCCGGGATAAGTCATTTAGGATAGTGACACTCTCAGAAGGGTCAATAGGAAGTAGAAAGTGGAAAGGAGAGTCATGTCAAGGATGCTTTGAACAAAGGAATAAGAGCAGAATCCAGTAAATGCTGAGAGAGAGTGTAGATTGTAAGCCTGTACAGCAACTTCCACTTTGTCCTGGTTTTGCTGTTTTTGTGGATATATGTGGCATAAATCAAGCGGCTAACTTACATTCAGTAATTCTCTGAAGGTACCTAGTGGTGAACCTCTCAAGACCTGTACTCAGCAGTTCATTTCCTACCAACCTAATTACAAGTGTTTTATTATAAAGTTTATGGAAATGAGACATAAGACATTCTGGAGGCTGCAGTTGCTATATTTCCATTTTTGAGAATAGTTATACTGGTAGTTGCCATCTAATGTGGTCTTTGGAAAGTTCTGCATCAAAGCCCAGGGTATCCTGGGGTTGTTCTAGTTCTCTGCGAGGCAAAGCTTGGAGACTTGTATTTTAAGTAGCTCTTCGTTTTTACTGAGCCACAAGGGCAGTGGCTCACAAGGATTTTATTGAATATTTTTATCTAGTTGCTTCTAAACAGCATTGAAAGTGGTAGTAACATGCCATAAAAGGGGTCACCTTGAGGCCTGCTCTGATTTTTGAGAACATGGAACTGGTGATGTACAGAGGTGAGAAAGCGGACACCAGAACAAACAAGAGTCCAGGCTCCTTCCTCATGCCTTGGTTGTGTCTATTGTGGAGCCGCTGGCATCTTTTATTTTGGGGACAAAGGACAGCTCTGTTTAATCCTCCTGTTCCCTTGCCAAACCCCAAAGGGGATAATTACATTCTGACTTCTAAAATTCCCTTTGCAATTTTATGTGGATGAAGTACTTGTAACGGCCTGGGATGCCCTGTGCGCTGGAAGACAGCTGCCCTGCTTCATTTCCAGGGGAGTACTTCGGGCAGAGCCAGCGTTGGTACTGCACAGTTTGACTCGGTCCCAGCATAGAAACTGGACTAGGGTCTCTTGCTGTAAAATGCATTGAACAGGGCATCAAATCCCACCTCACTAGAGAATTAAGTTATCCTTGACTGTCTTCTGTGTGTAACTGGTCTAACTGGAGTGTCTAAAACGTCCAGTCATTTAGCTAATCCTGTTTTTTTCCCAAAAAGAACTAATTTAGAGCACTTTTTTGATAGGTAAATATAGTACAAAATAATGGTTTTGTGCTCAGGTGAAACACTGAGTTCAGACAAAATGTCTTGACCCCACTAAAATTATTAAAACTAATTGGAATTCTACATGCCAGTCCCAAAATAAGACAGTTTGATTCCCCGACATATAATTATTCTTTGCTAAATAGCACTGATAGCAACATCATTGTAAATGGGATAAAAAAATTCTTATGTTTGTTTAAATTCATGGAACCGATCTTTATAATATAAGGAAAATGAACCAAGCTTCCTAGAATGAAATCCAGGTGAATATGTAACTGTTATATTACTTTTTGAATTTTTGGAGACATAGATACAAAAATTATTGTTTCAATTCCCCAAGGGAACTAGTAAAACCTGGATAAGCTGTTGGTTTTTATATTGGTACTGCAAGCTGTTCCCAACCTTAATTGTAGTAGAAAATGAAACTGTAGCCATGGAGTGTTGTGTTTAAAACCCACCATGAGGTTTCAGCAGGAGAGCGGAACCGAAAAAGGAGGGAATCATTAACCACAAAAGTGACTGAAGTGGTTTAATAATTATGTTATTTCAAGAGGAAAAAAGGATCTGCCTAAAGTAGAAGGGGAAGGGAAGGATTGATAAATAGAACCTATTTCTATCCTAGGTAGTCAGTTGGTAGGACTACTAGTGGGAATGGCCTATTAACTAATTGATCTGCTAGACTCAATAGAGAACTCCAGCTGGAGATCAAAGAAAATTCTCTGCTACAAAGGCAAACCTTGGACCAGATGTTTTTCTTCCAGCTCTGTCATGTTTGATAACTGTAGAGCATGGTTGAATCTGGCCATAGGCCTCATCTATCCAACCGTTGAGATGAAAAGCAAGGACTATGTGTGTACATGCATGTGAACCTATATATACACACATGCACGCATGTACACACACATGCTCGAAAAAGATAGACGAGCAGCTTCAAAGTCAAAAGGATTTGGACTACAAGCCAACTTTGGGAGCTGAGAAATTTGTTTCTGTCTACTTATTTGCAAAGTGAAGAGCACCAAATGCCAACTTTTATTTTTTATTTTTATTTTCTTAGAGACAAGAGTCTCGCTCTCTCAGGCTGGTGTGTAGTGGTAAGACCATAGCTCACTGTAGCGTTCAACTCCTGGGCTCAAGTGATCCTCTTGCCTCAGCCTCTTGAGCAGATGGAACTACAGGCACATGCCATTGCGCCTGGCTAATTTTTAAAATTTTGTAGAGATGGAGGTCTTGCTATGTTGCCCAGGCTGGTGTTGAACTCCTGGTCTCAAACAATCCTCCTACCTCTGCCTTCCAAAGCGCTGGGATGACAGGTGAGAGCTACCACACCCAGCCCAAATGCCAGCTTTTAAAAAGATTCCCATACCATAATCATTCTACAATTGCCATTTATAATAATGTATACTCATGTACATTATAATACACATATGTTATGATAAAATGAATTGGATATTTTGAGTAATGAATGACTTTACAGAAATTCAACTAATTAGTGTTAGCCTATCTGGTTTTAATTTTTTTTTTTTTTTTTTTTTGAGATGGAATTTCACTCTTGTGGCCCAGGCTGGAGTACGATGGTGCGATCTTGGTTCACTGCAACCTCCGCCTCTCGCATTCAAGTGATCCTCCTGCCTCAACCTCCCGAGTAGCTGGGATTACAGGCACCCGCCATCATGCCCAGATAATTTTTGTATTTTTAGTAAAGATGGGGTTTCACCATGTTGGACAGGCAGGTCTTGAACTCCTGATCTCAGGAGATCTGCCTGCCTTGGCCTCCCAAAGTGATGGGATTACAGGCATGAGCCACCGCGCCCAGCCTTTAATGTTTAGAATAATAGTGAGAGTTGAAAATCCAAACATAATGTTTCCTTTAGTCATTACCCTAGATTGTTTGTTTACATATGTTACCCACCTTTGTCTTTTCCAGTTTTAACTCTGTGTTCTTGTTCTTGTTCACTTTTTTTTTTTCCTACATCTGGACAAAGTATTATTTATGACAAGGCAAAATATTTGATTTAGAAGTTTCTTTGAAATATACATAGATTTATCAATACTTTCTTTCTATAAACTTTCAAAGATTCCTGCAGTCATAGACATTTTGAAAAATGAGATGTATAGATTTACCTTGATGTGGTTAGTTTGGTTTGGTCTATCGCCTTTCTTAAAAATAGCACATTGCTTTCTCAGCGGGTCACCAAATAGCACCAGAAAGTTATTAGTTCATCTGATTGGTAGATTTATTAGGGCTCAGAGATGTTCAGATTCACCCTTAATTGACCTCATGCGTTTAAATTCCCCATAAAAGGAAAATGTCCACAAAATATTTGAATGTTTGTACTTTCATGATACCTGAAATTCTCAAATGGTAATTTTTTTTTTAAGCTAGGCTTTTGTTTCTACTACAGTTTGGCTTCTAACATTTCCCATTTTGTTCATGTGTGTCTGTGTGTATGTACTTAAAGAAGTATCAAGGCCAGGCACGGTGGCTTATCTCTGTAATTCCAGCACTTTGGGAGGCTGAGACAGGAGGAACACTTGAGGCCAGGAGTTCGAGACCAGCCTGGTCAACACAGTGAGACCCTTGTCTCTAAAAAAATTTTTTTAAAATTACCCAGGTGATATGGTTTGACTGTGCCTCCACCCAAATCTCGCATTGTAGCTCCCATAATTCCCATGTGTCATGGGAGGGACCTGGTGGGAGGTAATTGAATCATGGGGGCAGTCTTTCCTAGGTTGCTCTCGCAATAGTGAATAAGTCTCATGAGATCGGATGGTTTTTATAAAGGGCAGTTCTCCTACACATGCTCCCTCTCTTGCCTGCCACCATGTAAGATGTGACTTTGCTCCTCCTTTGCCTTCTGCCATGACTGTGAGACCTCTCCAGCCACATGGAACTGTGAGCCCATCAAACCTCTTTTTCATTATAAATTACCCAGTCTCAGGTATGTCTTTATTAGCAGTATGAGAACAGACAAATACACCAGGCATGGTGGTGTGTGCCTGTAGTGCCAGCTACTCAGGAGGATGAGGTGGGACAATTATTTGAACCTAGGAGTTAGAGGCTGCAGTGAGCTAGGATCATGCCACTTCACCCCAGCCTGGGTGACAGAGTGAGATCCTATCTCAAAATAAAGAAATAATAAATACAATAAAATAAATATTTACTAGCTGATGTATTTATTATATATGTATTTATCTGATAATTTTCTGAACATATAATTTGATAGGGTGGGAGGAGGAAAAGGTAAAGATGACTTCTAAAATGAAAAATTCTGTATGCTGCAATCTTTGCTGAGTATCTTCTTGTTTAAGAAGGGAGAGTGAGCAACATATCAACCTTCAGACTTTCTCAAGGTCCCACTGAAATGACTGAAATGCTTACCCATCTGTTGTCTGTCTGTCTATCAGTCTATCCAATGAAACCACAGTGTTGGACATCAATAAAGGAATCACAGAGCGTGAAATACATGCTGGTAGAAAGAAAGCAGATGGACAAATATGAAAAGCAAACAAAAGTAAAAACAGAGGAGGAGATTCCAGAGATAAGAGAGGGCTGGAGAAGCTCCAAAGCTCAGAGTCATCCAACACAAAGGACAGGGATGGGTCAGAGGGTACCCATCAGAGTGTTTATTTAAAGTTCTGAATTCAGGACTTTGGAACCCCCTTCTTCAACTAGAGCTTTTCCTTCTCCTCTCTTCCTTCTCTAGTCCACTGTGCAATTTCAAAGCAAACATGGGCAAATTATGGCAAGTGGACAAAACCAAATAATCTCTAAACAACCCTAACCCTTTAGAGTAAGGAGCTATAGATGCTGGACCTAAAGAAAAAAGCTGGAGGTAACCCTGGGCCTGCAGAGCAAAGGCTAAGTAAGGCAGCTTTGCTCAGGTGTGAACTACGCCAAAGTTCTTTCTTCCCTAACAGTCTTGGGGATCTCTAGGTTGCCTGGTCTATATAATAGGGAAGGCTTCCTGACAGCACTCCCACTCACCTGGCGTATGCACAGAACTCCCTCACTTAAGAAAGAGTCCTGAGAAACCCATGCTATCTGTGCTAATCAGCTTTGTCCTTGAGCCATAGGTATTGACATGGTTTGGCTCTGTTCGGCTCTCCCAAATCTCATGTTGAATTGTAATCCCTGGGGATTAGAGGGGAGGACCTGGTGGGAGGTGATTGGATCATGGGGGCAGATTTCCCCCTTGCTGTTCTTGTGATGGTTAATGAGCTCTCATGAGATCTGGTGGTTTTAAAAGTGTGTGGCACTTCCCCCTTTACGCTTTCTCCCTTCTGCTTTGTGTGAAGAAGGTGCTAGCTTCCCTTTTGCCATCTGCCGTGATTGTAAGTTTCCTGAGGCCTCCCAGTCATGCTTCCTGTACAGCCTGCAGAACTGTGAGTCAAACCTCTTTTCTTCATAAATTACCCAGTCTTGGGTAGTTTTTTATAGCAGTGTGAGAATGGACTGATACAGATATAACACTAGATATTTGATTATGCCAATTCCAGAAAAGGGAAGGATTAATATGAACAAATAGAACAACTGACTGTGAAGAAAATAGATATAACTCAGGTAGCTAAAAAGAACTAAAAAAACCCCTTTTTTAGAGTTCTCAGAACAATTTAGGATGATATGGATGACATTACATTCCGAAAATAAGAACATGTTGTCGTGACCCAAGAAAAATCAGAGAACAAGAAGAGCTCCTGATAATTAAAACATGAACTTTTACTTTGAGACAGGGTCTCGCTTTGTCACCCAGGCTGGAGTGCAGTAGCACAATCATGGCTTACTGCACCCTTGACCCCCCAGCCACTAGGCCTGGCTAATTTTTTTATTTCTATTTTTCATAGAGATGGTGTATTAGTTGTTATCTCACTGTTGTAAAGAAATACCAAAGACTGGGTAATTTATAAAGGAAAGAGGTTTAATTGGTTCACAGTTGCACAGGCTCTGTAGCAAGCATGGCTGGGGAGGCCTCAGGAAACTTACGATTATCACAGAAGGCGAAGGGAAGCAAGCACGTCTTACAAGGTTAGAGCAGGAGGAAGAGAGAGGGGCAGGTGCTACACACTTTTAAACAACCAGATCTCAGAATAACTCACTGTCTTGAGAAGAGCACAGAGGGGATGGTGCTGTACCCTTCATGAGAACTCTACCCCCATGATCCAAACACCTCCCACCAGGTCCCCCCTCCAACACTGGGAATTACAATTCAACATGAGATTTGAGTGACGATACAGAGCCAAACCATATAAGATGGAGTCTTGCTATATTGCCCAGGCTGGTCTCAAACTCCTGGCCTCAAGCAATCCATCTGCCTCAGCCTCCCAAAGTGTTGTAATTACAGGCATCAGACACTGTGCCCAGCCTCTGAAGACCTTTTTAAACTACAGATTGCTGGGCTCCGATTTCAGGGCTTCTGATGCAGTAAATCTGTGGAGGAACTGGGGATTTTGCATTTTTAACAAGTCCCCAGGTGGTGCCAGTGCTGCTGGTCTAGGGACCACACTTTGAGTAGCAAGAGATAAACAAAGCTGATTTGAATTTTGGTTTTACCCACTACAGGTTGTATGAGTCTGGGCAAGTTACTCAATGTGTATGCCCCATGGTTTGTTCAACCTATGACATAAGAGTTATTGTAGTTCCTGTCTTTTTCAATTATTGTGGAGATTAGATGAGATAAGGTATGCAATTAATACACTTAACACAGTATCTAGCACATAGTGAGAAGTCAATGAGTGTTTACTGTAATTATGATGAAACCATACTTTTCTAAGGGCTGACCAGGTTTGAGAGGCTGGGATAGAATGTCAGCTGCTGGGAAAATAAGATTCTAATCATTTCTTCTAGATCTCATTCTTGCATGAAAATTTCCCTTAATACTGGACCAGCAGAAAAAAATAACTAGCTGGCTAGCTTTAAATCATGTTTCTCACCTGGTGCAGTGGCTCATGCCTATAATCCCAGCACTTTTGCAGTCCAGGCGGGCGGATCACTTGAGCCCAGGAGTTCAAGACAAGCCTGGGCAATGTGGCCAATCTCTACAAAAAGTACAAATATTAGCTGGGCATGGTGGCCTGCACCTGAAGTCCCAGCTACTCCAGAGGCTGAGGTGGGAGGATCACCTGAGCCCAGCGAGAGTTGAGGCTGCAATGAGCCACGATCATGCCACTCCTCTCCAGCCTGGACAACTGTGTTGGAAAAAAAAAAGTCGTGTTCTTAGGAATGAAGTACACATTAAAACGGATGCAAAGAGAGGGTTATAGGAACACTTTTGTGTTAATTGCTCGTTTGGAGTAATTTCAAGTTTAAAAAGAAATGTGGAAATTTTCACACATGACATCTGGGTTTGCCTCTTTTTCAAGTCCTCGGCCTATCATCAATTGAATTCAGCACATTTTCACTTTGCGCTGTTATCCCTCAGCACAGAGGGAACATGATAATTGATAGGAGGCAGTTATGGATGAGCAGGGACACACGCATGTGAAAGAGGTGAAAAATGAATATTTTGTTATCAAGAAATGGATAATTTCAGATAACGTAGCCCTTCATGAAATAGTGACATGAAATGCCAGGCAGGGTGTAGCTACGCTGTATAGGAAATTTGTATTAGATTATTCACAGTCTAGAAGATTCAAGGATCACTTGACCATCAGGTGAGATTGCTTGTGAATGGATGGAAAGTGCCTCCACTTTCCTGCTACCCTCACATAGTAGAAAACATGTTTTAAAAAGGTATGATGATGAGGCCAGTCACAGTGGCTCACTTTGGGAGGCCAAGATGGGAGGATCCATTGAACCCCAGAGTTGGGAAGCAGCCTGAGCAACACAGTGAAACCCTGGTCTGTACAAAAAATACAAAAATTAGCCAGGTGTGGTGGTGCATACCTGTAGTCTTAGGTACTCCGGAGACTGAGGCGAGAGGATCACTTAAGCCCGGGAGGTCAAGGCTGTGGTGAACCGTGATAATGTCACTGCACCTCCAGCCTGGGTGACAAAGCGAGACTCTTTCAAAAAAAAAAAAAAAAAAGCAAGTATGAAAATGAAATTAACACAGCATGAGTTAAATTTAACTAGAAGTTGAGGAATAAGTCACTGTTGAAAACAATGCTGGCAAGTAGCTCTTTGAAGAGCAAACTCTGTTTTTCAAGTGTGCATGTTGGGATGCTTTTGATTTTGCAAGTGACACTGAAAATGCTAAAGTTCAATAATAGTGACTGATAGGGAGACTGCTCAAAAAAAAAAATAAAAAATAAAAATAAAAATAAAAAAACCCTGCTAACTTTGACAACTCGGTCAGCAGATTCAATGCACTCTGTATGCAGGATGGAAAACCTTCTGACCTTGAAGTCATCAGAGGCGATGAGCTGGACAGAAGAGGAATTTTCCTCATCTTTTCCTCTCAGGGCAACAAGGCTGAGACAGACCACATTTGTGGCCAGGGAGTGAGATGTGCAGGGAAACTTGGCTTCGGGTCCTGGATCTTGCAGAGGGCAGGTATTCATCACTTAGACTGTGGTTAAACAGGAGTTTTTCCTGAGGGTCAGCAGGGAACAAGTGAGAAGAGCAGTCTTTTTTTTTTTTGAGACAGGGTCTCACTCTGTTACCAAGGCTGGAGTACAGTGGAATGATCTCAGCTCACTGCAGCCTCGAACTCCTGGGCTCAAGCCATCCCCCTGCTTCAGGCTTCCAAGTAACTAGGATTAAAGGAGTGTCCCACTGCGTCCAGTGAGAACATGATGATGGATCCATCTACCTCCTTGTGACCGGGTGCACAATGAAGAAAACTGTTTCCTCTACCATGGGATGGAGAGGCTCCTGCCCATCTGAAAGCTAGAATTTGGAGTTAAGTTCAAGCATGTTCACCCCCAAAAGCACTGGTGGTTGTATGTTTGATGCAAAGTGAGAACGTGCCACACCCAATCTCTCCCTGAAACAGAATCACAATGACATCAGATGATAATACTGGAGTGACTAATGATTGTGACCTCATTAAAAGAAAAAGAAAACTACTTCCTGCTGATTAGAGGGATGGTCGCCATGGATTAGTCATGGCAAAGACAGGCACGGTTGGATCTGTCACTCA
This sequence comes from Macaca nemestrina, assembly GCF_043159975.1. Taxonomy (NCBI): domain Eukaryota; kingdom Metazoa; phylum Chordata; class Mammalia; order Primates; family Cercopithecidae; genus Macaca; species Macaca nemestrina. Next base: position 115,238,637 of record NC_092133.1, on the reverse strand, counting down.
TTTATCTCTTTCTGGTTTTTAAATTGCCATAAGAGAAGATTTATGAAAAATGTCTGTGACTTCTCATTCTCCCTGGGAGATAATCTGGTTCTCAGCCTCCCTCCCCAGCACCCCACTCCTAGTTAATTGCCTTCAGAGCCAGACAGGATTACTGGAGACCCTGTTTCTTGGAGTAGTCTTCATAAAATAATACTGTAAAGTTTGGGTTCATTTTGTCTTCTCTGTGCTGTACAAATTAACTTTGATTTTAGACATTTTTGTAGATGGAGGACTGGGATGATTAGAATAAAAACCACAAAAGCACTTCAGTATGTAACTTTCACAAGCAATGACTGCAGGTGAACCCCACCTCTTTCTAGCTAGGTCTGCATGGTCCTCCCTGAGCCTGAGATTGGCCATCTTCCCTCATGTCCAACCAAAGTGATTGCCTGTCCTTTGAAACATTTGCTCTTAGTTATTCTCACTGACTTCTCCACCAACAGAATGGATCACCAGGGATGTCTGTATTTCATGAGTTTATCAAAAAGCCTCACTCATTTAAATTGTTCACGTTTCATTTCAATTAAGATCCTCAGAGAGAGAGAGACCTAATACCTTAGTAAAGTTTTACCAATAGGCATATTAGAGAAAACTCATCCATAGCTCTGGTGCCCACCCAGACTGAGTGTGGGTCTGCCTCTCCGAGTCCGTTGACCCAAATGTTAATCTCCTTTGACAGCACTCTCACAGACACACCCAGGAACAGTACTTCGCATCCTTCAATCCAATCAAGTTGACATTCAGTATTAACCATCACGGGGAAGCATCCATTTCTTTGTCTTTTCTTGCTTCTAAAGGTTACCTCCTCTTAGTTTCTGCCTCTGTCTTCAAAGCCAGCAGCAAAGATTTGTTCTCTGACTTCTGCTTCCATCATCATATCTCATTCTCCACCTCCCTTTTGTAAGGACCCTTGTGATTACATTGGGCCACTAGATAATCCGGGATAATCCAGGATAGCCTCTCCTTCTCATGATCCTTCACTCAATCACAACTGCAAAGTCCCTCTTCCCATGTAAGATTTATGGGATCCAGGAATTAGGATGTGAACATCTTTAGGGGGCCACCCTTCAGTGTACCACTCTAGAATATACTTTTCGGCAAACATAGCAAGGTACGAGGTTGGCGCAAAAGTAATTGCGGTTTTGCCATTACTTTCAATGGCGAAAACCACAATTAATTTGCCATTACTTTCAATGGCGAAAACCACAATTACTTTTACACTAGCATAGTACACTACAGCATGAATAAAATGCTACCATTCGTGTAAAAAAGGGGGAGAGGATAGATATCTAGTATATGTTCTTATATACATAAAATATCTCTGGAAAGAGACACAGTAACTTGGTAACAGTGATTTTGGCCAAGTATGGTGGCTCATGCCTGTAATCCCAGCACTTTGGGAGACCAAGGCAGGCGCATCTCCTGAGCCCAGGAGTTTGAGATCAGCCTGGGAAACATGGCAAAACCCTGTCCCTACCAAAAAAAAATTAGCCAGGAGTGATTATGTGCACCTGTAATCCCAGCTACTCGGGACATTGAGGAAAGAGAACCGCTTGAGCCCAGGAGGCGGAGGTTGCAGTGAGCTAAGATTGCACCACTGCATTCCAGCCTGGGTGATAGAATGAGATCCCATCTCAAACAAAACAAAAGAAAACAAAACACCAAAAACAGTGATTCTGAGGTGGACTGGGTTTATGAATGGGAAAAGAATTTATATGTTGGTTTTTAATTTTATGTTATTTATTTTTTACGTTTTTGAGACAGGGTCTGGTTCTGTCACACAGGCTGGAATGCAGTGGCATGATCACAGCTCATTGCAGCCTCCAACTTCCGGGATCAAGTGATCCTTCTGCCTCAGCTTCCTGAGTAGCTGGGACTACAGGTGCATTCCACCACACCTGGCTAATTTTTAAATTTTGTTTTTTCCTGGAAACAGGGTCTTGCTATGTTGTCCCAGCTGGTCTCAAACTCCTGGCCTCAGGCCATCCTCCCTTCTCAGCTTTCCAGAGCACTGGGATTACAGGTGTGACCTGCCACTCCTGGCCTTTTTCCTTTTAAAATAGAATAAGGATCTACTATAAAAAAGCTAAGCCATGCTACCACCACCTTCCTTACCAAACCTTCACAAGAGTTTTGATTGGCAGACTTTTGCCTATGGTGTGAAAAAGAGAGAATACAAACGACAGGTAGAGAAACCAGGTTTAATGCTCATCCCCAAATTAGTTTTTCAGCATCAGGCCAGTTGAATATTGACCTGCCCTTCACAGCCAGGCCTCTGTAAGAGATTCTGCTAATTTATCCCTGCTCCCTAGCTTAGGCTCTCAAAAAAAAGCTCTTGGCAAAGACTCACGGGAAATAAAAGACAACTATCTCCTGAGCTCTGAGACAGTACTGCTTCTTGAAATTCTTTGAGGAGACATAGGCAAGAAATTTTCTGCTAGCATTCCATCTTAAACTCTGCTTCTCATAGAATAATATACCTTCAGGGCTTAACAATCATTGGGTTAAAATTTGTCCTAAAGATGAGCAAACTGAGACCTAACCAGATTGATACAGATGAGTGTTACAGTTTGATACGGATGATTGTTATAGATGTACAGATGATACAGAGACTTAGAGATTGATACAGATGATTAATACAGAAGTCACCTTTGGCAACAAAGGCAATATGTATTTACTTATTATTAAATAATTATTTCTTTGTAATTTGGTAATGACTGCTTTATTTATTGTTGCATGTTGACACTGTTTCAGGCCACATACCGGGCTACAGGGAGGATAAGATGCTGCAGCCTGCTCCCAGGAGGCTTCCGGTTGAGCTGGCATTTGCAGACCAAGTGACGCTTGCCATTGATACGGGTGGACGCAGTGTCCTATCTGGAGAGGCCGGATTCTTAGGTAAATAAATGACAAGACTCATGCAGTATGCAGTCTGTGAGCTGAAGCTTGACTAATGAGTTCACGTTTGTGAGGAGCCTGGCATTCCAGGATAAAGGAAGAGGACAGCAGGAGAAATGAGAATGCCTAGCGTATTTTGGGTTCCATAGCTGCGGAGGATAAACTTCCAGCAGGAGGGATGAGGACACGAAGCTGGGAGGCAGGCAGGCAAGATTAAAAAAGGTCTCATATATCTTCTTATGTTTAGATTTTTTGTTCCCTACTCAAATCATAGGGGTGACAAACTTTCTAAAAAGGTTCCAATAGTAAACATTTTAAGCTTTGTAGGTGACCTACCTCTCTGTCACATACTGTTATCTATCTATCTATCTATCTATCTATCTATCTATCTATCTATCTATCTATCTATCTATCTGTCTATCTATCTATCTATTTAGAGACAGGGTGTCCTTCTGTGGCCCAGGCTGGAGTGCAGTGGTGGGATCACAGCTCACTGCAGCCTTGAACTCCTGGGCTCTAGTGATCCTCCTGCTTCAGCCTCCCAAATAGCTGGGACCACTGGTGCATACCCCCTTGCCAGGCTAATTTTGTTTATTCTTTTATAGAGATGAGGTCTTGCTATGTTGCCCAGGCTGGCCTTGAACTCCTAGTCTCAAGTGATCCTCCTGCCTTAGCCTTCCAAAGTGCTGAGATGATAGTTGTGAGCCACTGTGCCTGCTCACATATTTCTTTTTAAGTTAAGTTTAATTTTGTACAACCCTTTACACATGTAAAAACCATTCTTAGTTCACGGGCCAGATTTGGCCCCCAAGTCATAGTCTGCTGACAGCCACAGGTGATGGGAAACCACTGGAGATTTTTAAGAGGGAAATAGACATGATCGGATTTGGGTTTGGAAAGATCATTCCGGTGGCAGCTGTGCAGCAGAGAGACTGGGGGTGTAGGATGAGTTGAGGGGCTAGGGATATGTAGAAGAAGGCCTCTAAGGAAGTTATTGCAACAGTCCAGGGAAAAATAATGAGGACCAGGTCCAGGTGGTGGCTGTGACCTAGTTTCTTGATAGCTGGGCTGAAGAGAGATTGAAGCAAAGAATGAGAACGCCTTTGCACGTATAATGGTGTTACGTCTCTCTCCTCCTCCTTCCCACCAATCCCATGGGACATTCTACTTGTCCGTTTGGGGTGGGGGTGACAAGTGGTGGAAGGACACAGTTAGCTGAGGCTCCCTCTTTCTAGCTGTGGCTCTACCCCATTGAGCCCCCCAAGATCTAGGAGCAGGACTCTCCTTTTCCATGGGCCCACTCTGCCAGCTTCTCTGCAGCCAGCCTCCTGGGTAAGACCTGGCGTGCTACCTCCTTCTCAGTCTGCATGCTAAGATATGCTGACTCTCCTGTCTTTGGGGATCAAAGAGTCTCATTTTCTCTCTCAAATAAGCATCTGCACAGAGCATTTGACTGCATCTGCCAGCCCCAGGTCTTAGCCCCAGCTAACTTTATTCTAATGGCCCAGAGTGAAAACTGTTCTACTTTCCACCCCATTTCTTCTGTTCACCACGAAGAACAGTCTCCTGTTTCAGGTGTAAAAGGCAGGCAAGGCAAAAGTGATTCTGGGTAGGGGTGAAGTCATTTCTTATCCTCAGCCCATGCTGATTACATCTTCTGTTCTTGTGGGAAAAGGGCTGCCTCCCAGCGATGTGTGTACATCCCCTCGAATATTTCTTGTCAGCTAGATTTCTTAAGCTATTTACTGACCTGGCTCCCCGGGCCCATCTCCCTTGCCTTATCTGTGAGTCCCGTTTCTCTGTTAAGAGTCTCTTTCATCTCCTCGGGGGTTATCTTTTCCCTGCCAGGACATGAATACTTTTTTTTCTTTTTTGTTTTCTTGCAGTTCCCATGGTAGAATTCATGCTCTCTTAACTTCGGTTTCCTTCTCAAATACTTGATTGCAATTTCTTGAATTACTTCATAGTGCGTTTCTCAGTCTGATGAGTACGTATGCATTCAAATGCTCTAAATACGTGACAACAAACTCAGTTTTCTACTTTCCTCTCTTTTGCTATTTTGCTTGATGAAAATTTGTTGCTGAGTTTTGGGGATATAAGTGGCTTCTCTTCAGCTGTGCTTGGAAGGGGTGAAGGTCCCACATGATATTGTGTCTAGTCCTTGTTTAGACAACTCTGTTTTGGGGGCGTGATCACCCCCATTTGAATAATACTCAGCAGTGTTTTCCACAGAGAATGTTTTCTCTTTTTCCCATAGCTGCTTTAGAGAGTAGCTCTGTTGTCTGGGTTTTTCTTTACGTTCTTTATTGGTTGCATACATTGTGTTATTCTTTGAATCATTGGCCGATTGTCTTATGAATCCATCCAAATGTTAAGAGTCAGATAGTTATAGTTGGACCTTAAACTCTTGATCAGAGATGATGTGAATGTGGCAAGAGACCCTCTTGGATTATCCATGTTGGTTCCAGATTAGACCATTTTGCTCTGTCGTCTTCATGGGTAGCAGCGATGACAGTGATGATGGTGGTCTGAACAATTTTTAGCTCATGTTTATTTACCCGCTGTTTACCATATGCCAGCTATGGGGCTACGTTCTTTATTTATATTACTCCATTTAGTCCTCCTAAGAGCCCTCTGGATTACAGATGTTCATCATCTCATTTTACAAATGAGGAAACCGACAGACGCTTTAATGCACTTCCCTAGGACTGGATGATAGCACCGGGCTTCGACTGTACCTATCAGCTCATGTGTCACTAACTGGAGTAATCATACATACAGGTACATTTTATTTAGGCATCACCAAAGGATGTGTGGAAGCATGCGAATATGAGTTACAATACTTGGGTTTGTGTTGTTTTATGGTCTCACCCCTCACTGCTCCCTAAAAGTGTAGATGAGGAGTTTCACTGTTTCTGGGATTAGACTTTCCTTAATGTATAGGATACAACACCCCCTTCCCGCCACCAACCGCCAAATGGAGACTTCGTACAACCAGAAGTCAGAGCCCCACAGCCTGCATGTCCTATAGGAGGCAAAGTGCCCAAGGCCCCAGTGGTTTTTAGGGACCTGCAATAATGTTTTAATTTCTTTCAAAATTAGAAGAAAGCCAGGTGCAGTGCTCGTACCTGTAAGCCTGATTAGACTCTCATGCCATTTCCCCCCTTGTTTATCTATGGATTCCCTGCTTTCTGTGTCTGACATTTACCCATCATGTTGGAGACACCAGCTTTTGCCCACTCTGCCACTGCCAACCCCTGGAACAGGGAGTGTAAGACACAGCTCTGGGAGATCAGGTCAGAAGACCAGGACAAAGGTTTCCTTGAGCCTTGTAGCTTCACAGGTCTTTGAAATGCTACAGGGATTTTCCTGAGATTTATACTTAAAATCCAGTGTTTCTCAGGACAATATAAATTTTGAGCAGAACGGAGATTTTAGAGATGATCAAATCTAAAGTTCATTTCATAGATGTGGAAATAAAAACAAACACAGGGGGCTTGAATGACTTGTTCAAGGTCATACATTGTATGACGTCCAGAGCAAGACTTGAAACCTACATCCCTGACTCCCAATAGCATGCTTTTTACCTGAAGCCATTAATAAAATGAAGTCTAGATTGTCCCCTCTTCTTTTCGTTCATTGGATAATTTGTCTCCAAACCTTTTTTCCGAACACTCCTATGTGCCTGTGGATGTTCCAGACTTCAGATGACCTGTTCTCTTTGAGATGTCACACCTTTTATTGACCATATTTCGTGGCATTTCTGATTTTATTAGTAAATTGAAACACTAGAACCATCATCTTTCCTAACTAGAACTTTTAAAAATGAAAATAAGGATAATAATAGTCTGTGTTTGCAGTTCTGGTTTTGTTAGAAAACCAGAACTTTATTGAGACCCGGTCTCAACAATAATAATAATAATAATAATAGCCTCTAACTGCATCCATGTTGCTGCAAAGGACAGCTTTGTTCTGGTTTTGGACACTTTTAGATGTGATTGAGCTCTATGTAAGCTCTTTTAATTTTAAAAATTTTATTTGAATTTTGAATTTGAATTATTAAAAACAAATATTTTGTTTTTCATAATTTCCACTTTTATTTTAGCTTCAGGGGTACATGTGCAGGCTTATTACCCGGGTAGACTGCATGATGCTGAGGCGCGGCGTACAACTGATTCTGTCACTCAGGTACTGAGTATAATACCCGATAATTCACTTTGCCTCCTGTTCTTCCTCCTCCTATATGAGTCCTCAGTGCCTGTTGTTCCCATCTTTCTGTCCATGTGTACCCAATGTTCAGGTCCCACTTAGGAGTGAGAACATGTGTTATTTGGTTTTCTATTCCTGCATTAGTTTGCTTAAGATAATGGCCTCTGGTCGTGGTGGCTCACGCCTGTAATCCTAGCACTTTGGGAGGCTAAGGCAAACAGATTGAGCTCAGGAGTTTGAGACCAGTGTGGGTAACATGGGGAAATCCTCTCTCTAAAAAAAATACAAAAAATCTGCCGGGCATGGCAGTGTGTGCCTATAGTCCCAGCTACTTGGGGGGCTGAGGTGGGAGGATTGCTTGAACCCAGGAGGTTCAGGCTGCAGTGAGCTGACATTGTACCACTGCACTCCAGCCTGGGTGACAAAGTGAGACCCTGTCTTAATAATAATAATAATAATAATAATAATAGCCTCTGGTTGCATCCATGTTACTGCAAAGGACAAGATTTCATTCCCTTTTATGGCTTTGTAGTATTCCATGGTGTACACGTACCACATTTTCTTTATCCAGTCTACCACTGATGGGCACCTGGGTCGACTCCATGTCTTTGCTATTATGAATAGTGTTGCAATACACATGCAAGCACAGGTGGCTTTTTGGCAGAATGATGTATTTTCTTTTGGCTACATACCTAGTAATGGGATTGTTGGATAGAACGGTATTTTGACTCTTTCTTTTAAAAATAGAATGTGCTGGGTGCAGTGTGGCACTTGAGCTGTTGTGGTGTTTACTGTGGTCTTTACTCTGAATGTCACACTGTCTCAAGGGTGTCGTGAGATGATTCAGCTTCAGGCTGCCAACTAGTAACTCCTTGGTACTGAAGCTTTGCCCAACCACCTGCCTACTTTCAGGGGCTGTCCCAGATCACAAGATTATGTCAGTCTCATGCTGGTTAAATCTTCTGTTCTGAATTCACCAAAATAGAAAGCAGAGGCGTAAGGCTCTAGACTAGGGCAATAATTTGGGTGGTGTCATAGACAGGGGACTGTTTTACTGAGTCAAATGTGTAGGGCTAGCTAATTTCTTAAAACCATGCAGACTTGGCCTAAAGGTCTTTTTCTGGTCTGGCTGCTGTATCCTAAGGCACTGGATTGTGGAGCTGATGGGAGACTTGGGTTTACTGGGGTCGGCTCCTGGGATGTGGAGTTAGGTGTACGAGAGACTCGCTAAAGCCTAATGAATAGATTTCAGGTGATTTCCAGGAATACATATTCAATGTGCCACTTTTTGTTGAAAAATGAATAAACAGAGCATCTGGGAATGAATAAAGCACTTAGCAGAGTGTTTCCCCATTGGCAGAGAGTGCGCAGCCTATGTGTGCTTGGAGCCTTTGGGAGATGCCAGAACAAGGAACGTTTTGTTGGGATTCAAGAACACTGGGATGCTTTCTGTGCATCACACAAGCCTCTGCACCATCACTCTGAATTCAGCACGGAGATCGTTTCATTTAGAGGGTTTTTTTTTTTTTTTTTCTAAACTCGACACAGCCCTTTGACTTGATTTTAGACCTTACTTTCATGGCCAAAGCATACATCCAGGAGGAATAGTTACCTTTTCTTTTCTTAAAACAGGGACAACAACAGGGTACTGGCTGAATCTTGTATTTATAAAGCAACATTTCCACATCTGCCTTGTGAATTTCTTAGTCAAGTGGTCATAAAAAAGAGGAAGATAAAAACAAATGAAAAGAAAGGGGAGTAATTTAAGTCAAGAATAACTTCCTTTTTATTAGGTTTAACTTGAAACCAAGTATCATATTTATATAAATACTGTGGAAAATATTTAACCTATTCATAAAGGTTAAGTAACTAACTGATAAGCTTTCTAGGAAAAGTATGTTTAAATGCTCCCATTAAACTATAACCGTCCCAGGCAATTTTTCAAGTTTTCAAATACATACCTTTAGGAAACTGAATAGAAATGTGAGGAAAAAGAATAATTTCTCCTGAACAAATACAATGGTTCATTGTAGAAATTATTGCTACTTTGTGCATCAGAGGGCACAGAGTGAGTCAAAAAGTCAAAACAACAGGACTTAGAAGAAAGTCTTACTGATACAATTCAGTCTTCAGTAAAGACTAAGATAAATTCCTTCAGCAGCTGGCTGAAGAAATCCAAGGGGCAAGATATTTTAGCTGGTGCTCTTTTCCTATAAATAATACATAAAATGATTAGAAAATTGTGGGGTTTGGAGAGGTATACAGAACCATAAGACTGGAAAATCTGTTTATATGAATACAGGTTAGATGATGTCACCTTTATAGATTTCCTCTTTGCATAGAATGAAATCAAATTTATCCTCCAAACCAGGACAGTCTAAGAGTGAAAGGGGACAGGATTAATAACTATGCCAGGATAACAGGCATAACCCAGGACTGTTATGAGAAAAGTAGAACATGTGTCCACCCTTTCTCTGAATCTATTTTTAGAGCTAGCAATTTAAGTATGTAGCGAATTACATAGGCCATCATGTTTGTTTTTGTGGGAGCTGAGAGATCCCACATTTTTAAGGACTTGTGCTATTTCTGTTGCATTAGAGGGAAAAATGCTCACAAAATGATCAATTAAAAAAAAAAAAGTACAACTAAAAATGGAATCCTAGAGTGGCCGCAGCTGCCTGGTGGGAGAGGGTGAAGGGAAGCCTAGAAGCCGGTCTGGGGAAGAGCTCGCAGTGCTCCAGGGGTAAGGAGAGACGAGGTCGGGTCACTCTGCTCATCGCCAGAGGCTGGCACTCTGCCTTTCTAACAGGACCGTCCAGCTCTCAGCCCTCACCGTCACCAGACAGCGGCTGCCGAGCAGATGGAGCCCGCACCTGCACATACTCTGTCAAAAAGACTTCCAGAAGCTGTTGTGTCAATAGCGAAGTCTAAAAAAATACATACCCCACAAAACCACCCACACTAAAGATCATTCTTGAATCTGATTTGAAAACTAGGGTCCAGTTCTGCAGAGGCATTCAAGTGGCCAGATGCCACCCTCACAGCCAGATCCATAGGTCCCCTCCATCATCCCGGGGAAAATGCTGCACTCACCACACTCAGCTTCTGCTTCCGGTTTCAGTGTTCTCTCTGTTCGGAGGGGTTTTAAAGCTAGAGGGGCCTTCACTCACTTAACTCTTATTCACAAATCTGAATATGGAGATCAAGAGGGGAAAGCGACATGCCCTAAGTCAGAGTAGAGTCAACAAGAAAACAAGACAAGCAATGACTGAGCCCCTAGTGTATAAGGGTCTCTGGCGAGCTACTGGGGTTACAGAGATGAAGAAAACATAGTCCCATAGTTCAGTCTAGCAAGGTAGACAGCCTCTTTGTAGGCGGGACCAGGATTCCCTGCAGCAGAAGGAAACCTGAAATCAGGGTAATGAGCCCCACCAGGGATGGGCCATCACACTGCCCTGAGAGGATCGTGCCTGGACATGGGGCTGTGGCATGACCGGCTTTGACCCTCTAGCTATGCTGTAAGGCCAGGTGGGACCTGGAGTGGCCTGAGCTGGGGGCTGCCGTGAACTCTTTCCACTCTTCTAAGGCACTGCGTTAAGTAATGTCACTTTCTATTTGCACAGCAAAATCAGGGACACAGTTTTCTAGAACATGCGGTGCCTTTCCTCCCCCAGCAGAATGGATGGTTTACTCTGGTTGGCGGGCCCTTGTGTTAGAGGTGGAACACTCTGCAGGGCTCCGAGTGGTCAGTTGTGGCCCACATGCCAGTGGAGAATGGAGGCAGAGCTGTGGAGCCCTCGAGAGCCACGGAGGGCCTGCTGCTCACAGCGAAATGCCTCCTCAACTGCTGCTGGCACACCTGTGGGCAGCGGTAATTAGTGATGTACAGAATCCTGGGACCAGTGCCAGCGACCCTAGGGATACTCTGAGTGAGCCGGGCGTGCACTGCTGTGATGGCCTCTCTGGTCAGGAGACGACACGCAGTGAGAAGGAGGGAAGGGCTGGCCCAAAGGGCTTCCCTCTAAGGTGAGGTCCACAGAAACGGCGGCGCCAAGATGCAACCAGCAGCCCACACCAGTGGTAGCTACCTGTTATCCATGCTCGGGCCAGTCCTTGATTGCTCCAAACACTCTGCTTGAAGGTTCTAATGGAAATGAGCAGGTCTTCCGATCTCGACTTAACCAAGGTGAGCTTCTGAAAAAAGCATGAAAAAGCAGTCTCCTGAACTTCCCAAGTGACTGATGTGAAGCGCATCCCGCCCGCTTCACAGCATGGAGATCTTCCGGTGCACACCACGGACGATGTGAATGACAGCACGGACCATCAGCAACCCGCAGAGGTGCCTGACCAAGAAGTTGTGAATCAGACGCCACAAAAAAAAAAAAAAAAAAAAAAAAAAAAAAGACAAGAAGGCCTCAAGTCCCGAATATTCGAACAGGAGTCGGCGAGTGACTTCCCTGGCCCATGCTCTGCTGAGCACCCTTCATCTGCACCAGGAAAGACCACATGGAAAATGAGGACTTGGCAGTGGAGGGCAACAGGGAAGCAGAACAGGGTGGTCCCCCAGCATCGACGCGGCAAGTCCCTCTGAAAGCGTGGATGACAATGGTGATTTAGGTGCTTCCTTCGAATGTCCTGAGGGAAAGACTGGTAAAGCAGACATACAATTGTGGGAAGAAACCCAAAGGAGTACAGAACTCACAGCACAAGTCCGAGGTCTGCTCAGAGAGCAGGTCTCTCTGCAGGGTGCAAGGGACGTCCGGAAGCTGCAGCCGATGCTTTCCGCTCTGCCTGAACTGTCCTGAAAACACGTGAAGGAGCCTCAGGGGGAGTCCATGGAGAAGGATGTCTACTGCCTGCCCCGTAGAGACTTCGTAAAGTGCAGGAAAATGGGAACTGCACTTGTCATACCCGCAAGCGTTAAGAAAAGATGTGTCCCAAGACTTGGCCCAGGAATTGAAGAATGACACAGTTTTCAGAGGGAGCTCCTCTTCTATGAGAAAACAGCCCAGGACAGCTGGATGACCTCCACGTCCACTGAGATAGCAAGACCTCTGGAAAGAAGATGACCATAATAGGCAGAAGCCAGCTGACTGCGAGGCCAAGTTCCACCCTTTGCTGAGCGGCCCTTTGGCTCCTGGGGCTCCACCTGCAGCCCACAGGTGCTTGGAAGTGCCGGGGGACCGTGGTTCTGAACACCCAGAGACTCAGCAGAACATCAGCTGATGCTGCTGCCTTTAAAACACTTTTGACTGCTCTCTGGTTTAGCTACTGTTCATTAGTTGATGCTGAAACTGTTCTTACTGAAGTTTGATTGATAGCTTTAGACTATAAGGTACAAGTAAAGATTGTGAAATATACAAAAAAAAAAAAATTTTAAGTGAAAGGAACTTTGTGGTGCAGGAAACCTGAAAAACAAAACAAACAAAAAAACAATCTTTTTTGGGTTAGCCAAGAAGGGAAAATCACATACAACCCTATCACCTAGAGGCAACCATGATCGCCTTTTGTTTTTTACCAATTAAAAAATTTCGATTCTTATTAGATGTATACAGTTTTATATCAGTGTGATTCTACCATATGGGTTGCTTAACAGCCTGCTTTTGGTCACTTCAATATTGTTAATTTGTTAGTATTATTAATGTTGTGAATATCTTTGCATTCAATGAGTACGTTATTTGTAGTGGCTGTGCAGTATTCCATCTGGTTCAAAAGTATTATAATTTATTTAACTGATTCCCAATTTGTGGTCATTTGTTTCCAATGAAATATAAACAACACTCCATTATATGTGTAGAGCACTTTTTAATATATTCATTTGGTTATTTCTGTAGAATTTCTTCCTAGAAGCGAAATTTTGAATTATAGAGCATACATATTTAAATATGTATATATGTTTCATATCGATTACAAATATACTTACATGCATTACTATTTTAATGTAAATGATTTTGTATGTATTTAAAATGCCAATGTGAATGTACTACTATTTCAATGTAAATGATTTTATATGTACTTAAAATGCCAATGTGATTGTTAGTTTTCTAGGTCAACTTAACTGGGTTAAAGGATACCCAGACAGCTGGTAAAGTATTATTTCTGGGTGTGTACGCAGGATGTTTCGGGAAGAGATTAGCATTTGAATCAGGAGACTGAGTGAGGAAGATTCGCCCTTACCAGTGTAGATGGCCATCATTCAATCACTTTAGGGCCCTGATACAACAAAAAGGCCTAGGAAAGGCAAATTTGCTCTCTTCTGCAGCAGGAACATCCATGTTTTTCCCCCATCTTTGGACATCAGAACTCTAGGTTGTCTGGCCTTCAGACTCCAGACTTGTGCCAGCGCCCCCTGAGCCCTATTCTCCTCTCATTCTCAGGCCTTCTGCTTCAACTTGAGGGTGACACCATTGACTCTCCTGGTTCTCAGACCTCTGGATATGACAGACCTCTGGTGTAACTCATCACTGCCTTGCACCAAACATTCTTAAAATGTTTATTGGGGTCAGGTGCAATGGCTCGTACTTGTAATCCCAGCGCTTTGGGAGGCCAAGGCAAGACTGCCTGAGGCCAGGAGTTCAAGACCAGCCTGTTCAACAAGGTGTGACCCCATCTCTACAAAAAAAAAAAAATTATTCATTTATTTTTGAGACGGAGTCTTGCTCTGTCACCCAGGCTGGAGTGCAATGGCACTATTTTGGCTCACTGCAATCTCCACCTCCCAGGTTGAAGCAATTCTCCTGCCTCAGCCTCCCAAGTGCCCACCACTATGCCTGTTTAATTTTTGTATTTTTAGTACAGACAGGGTTTCACCATGTTGGCCAGGCTGGTCTCGAACTCCTGACTTCAGGTGATCTGCTCACCTCAGCCTCCCAGAGTGCTGGGATTACAGATGTGAGCCATCACACCCGGCCCGCAAAAAATTTTAAAAATTAGTTTGGCGTGGTGGTGTGCACCTATTGTCCTACCTACTTGGGAGGCTGAGGCCAGAAGATCACTTGAGCCTGGGAGGTCGTTTGCCGTGAGTTATGATCTTACTGCTGCACTCCAGCTTGGGCAACAGAGTGAGACTCCGACAAAAAAAAAAAAAAAAAAAAAAAAAAAGAAACAGTTTATTGGCTGTTGGCAATTTTTATGTGAGTTGCTTGTACCTGTCCTACAGGAATTTGATATTTACTCTCTCAAAAAGAAAATCATGCAAGACAGTCCTCTAAGTCAGTTGCTTCTCCTGCATTTTCCTATTAGCAGCATTATCTGGGCAGTTGCCCAGGATAAAGACCTCAATTTTGGTTTTCACTGCTCTCAACTTCTACATCCACTCCAACACTCAGCCTGGTTCATTTCATTTCTGAGATGTTTCTCAAGTAGGTCCTCTTTTCAATGTCCTCAACCCCTGCTCTAGCTCAGGCCCTTCTCTTGCTTTAATTTAGGAGGCTCATGGGGATAAAGACCTGAGGCCAGAATTTGAGTCTCCCCAGGTCCCATAAAGGTACTTATTATTTCCCTTGCTGGACTCTTACTCATCTTTGAATCCGTAGTGCCTGATACATGATCAAGCACACATAACAGGTCCTTGATAAACAAAGCATGAAATTGTTTTTCTCATCTCCTCTCTCTCTCTTCAGTGAATCCTCCATGTTGTTATAATTATCTAACACACAAAGATGGTTACTTTCCTTTTAAGAATTGCTGTGACTGGGCTTGATGGCTCACAACTGTAATCCCAGTACTTTGGGAGGCCAGGGTGGGAGGACTGCTTGAGCCCAGGAGTTCAAGACCAGCCTGGGCAACAGCAGGAGACCCTGACTCCAGCTTTAAAAAAGAATTGTTGCTAGTGTCTCACTGCATACAGCAGGGTTTCTCAATCTCAGTACTACTGATATTTGACCCAGGTAATTCCTTGATGGGGAAGGCTGTCCTGTGCATTGTAGGATGTTTAGCAGCATCCTTGGCTTCAACCTATGGATGTCAGTAGCACTTTCCTCCCTCCTCCCCTGGGTGAAGACAACCAAATATGTTTCTAGACTTTGACAAATGTTCCCTGGAAGGCAAAATTGCCGCTGGGTGAGAACCACTGACCTACAAGAAAAAGTCAAAACTTAGTCATCATGTCATTCAAGACCTGGTCCTAGGTCCCCTTTCCCGTCTCATTTCTTGCCTCTCCTGTACCTTCGTGAACGTGCCATGTACCTTAGCCCTGTGTCTTTTCATGTCCTGTGC
This sequence comes from Macaca nemestrina, assembly GCF_043159975.1. Classification (NCBI taxonomy): domain Eukaryota; kingdom Metazoa; phylum Chordata; class Mammalia; order Primates; family Cercopithecidae; genus Macaca; species Macaca nemestrina. Next base: position 115,223,274 of record NC_092133.1, on the reverse strand, counting down.
TCTCGGCACTTCCTGGGTTAGGTGGGCCAACTGCTACAACCCATAGACAAACGGGTGGTGGCTCAGACACAGCTCGTTTGTTTTTGCTCACCTAACAGCGCTCTGTGGTTGCACGTGGTCATGAAACTGACCCCTTCCTAGTCTTTCAGCAGTTAAGCGGGCCGGTCTCTACCGTCTTCAAAAACTGCTTCCAAGATGGACCTGGGGATCATCTCCATTTTACCTAATGAAAGGAGAAAGGACATTGAGAAGCGCATTAAGGAGAATGTTATGGCCAGGATTGAAAAAGCTACACATCCCTTGCCGTCTCATTCTAATTGGTTAGAACTCAGTCACATGACCACACTTAACGGCAAAAAACGGATGGAAAACACAGTTTAGCTGCCTGTTTAGGAGAAGAAAGGTTTTTCTCATCAGCTAGCACTCTCTTCCACACCCTACTTAATTAGTTCAGCAGAATTACGGTTATTCTTTCAGGCCCAGCTTACATGTCACTCCTAGACTTATAAATTCGAATGTCCCCATGATATCCTATTTTAAGTTCTTTGCTTATTCTAGTGCATATTACGATATGATTAGTTATGGCATAAAAATCATTTTTTCCTCATCAATTTCTGGGACAGTTCCTGGTAGGTGGTGGGTATGTATTTGTGAGAAAAAACAATGAATAGTATTTATATATTTAATATTATCTCATGAGAATGCCTCAAGGACACACTGAATTTTATTGTCGTTGTTGTTGCTCTTCTAGGCTCTCGTCTGCTCTAATACAAAAGTGAGCCAGAATTATTTGCAAATCTGGTAGGACTCTAGCATCATCTGAGGCCTAGGAGAAAAGGGATGAAGTTCCTTTTAGAGACCTGCTCTCCCAGTCTCCCCAAGCCTCGGGCATCTGCCCTACAGGCTATGCACAGATTTGCTTTCCACTGGCTTTCCACACAGTCCACTTCCCCTCCCAGCACAGTTCCCTGGGGGCTCCGTGACTTAATTCTCCCACAGAAGATTTGCATTTAAAAGGGAGTGGGCTGGGAGCGGTGGCTCATGCCTGTAATCCCAGCACTTTGAGAGGCTGAAATGGGTGAATAGCGAGGTCAGGAGTTCGAGACCAGCCTGGCCAATATAGTGAAACCCCGTTTGTACTAAACATACAAAAATTAGCCTGGCATGGTGACGCGCACCTATAGTCCCAGCTACTCCGGAGACTGAGGCAGAAGAATCGCTTGAACCCGGGAGGCGGAGGTAGCAGTGAGCCAAGATGGCGCCTGGGTGACAGAGTGAGACTCCGTATCGAAAAGAGAAAAAAAAAGAAAAAAGGGAGGTGAGTGAGGAATCACTGCCTGGTTAGTTATATTGGGAAAGACCTAGGGGTCCTGATTTTAAAAAGGGCTAAAATGTTGCAGTTGTTTTTTCAAAAATCTACATTTGCGGAGTCTGGTATGGTGGCTCATGCATATAATCCCAGCACTTTGGGAGGCTGAGGTGGGCGGATGGCTTGAGTCCAGGAGATCAAGTTTGCAGTGAGGTGTGAGAGTGTCACTGCACTCCAGCCTGGGTGACAGAGTGAGACCCTGTCTCAAAATAAAAACAAACAAACAAAACCCTACATTTGCAATTTAGCATTTTCCTAGGAAATGAAAATAATAATTAGATAGAAAAAAAGTCTGCCATGTAAAAATTCTGCAAAGTTTGTAAAAAAAAAAAAAAAAAGGGACTGGGTGCAGTGGCTTATAGCTGTAATCCCAGCGCTTTCGGAGGCTGAGATGGGAAGATCAGTTGAGGCCAGGAGTTCAAGACCTGCCTGAGCAATATAGTGAGGCCTTCAGCTCTACAATAAATACCAAAAAAAAAAAAAAAAAAAAAAAAAAAAATCAGTCAGGCATGGTGGGATGTGTCTGTAGTCCCAGTTACTCAGGAGGTTGAGGTGAGAGGATCGCTTGCCCCCAAGAGCTGGAGACTGCGGTGAGCTATGATTGAGCCACTGCACTCCAGCCTGGGGGACAGAGTGAGACCCTGTCTCTGGGAAAAGAAAAAAAGGCAGAGGGGAGAGGGGAATTTTGTACCTTAGAAATGAATAATCTTTGGAACTCTGGCTGTATCTATCACTGCCAAGGTCAACAGGGATACAGCCAGGATGTGACTTTGATGCCTGATGTTCTTATGAACCAAAATGGAGTAAGAATGAAAGTACTTTTGCAGCAAATATTGGGGGGATTTGAGCACCCATTTAAGGCTGTAACCAAGCCAGAATTTCCTTTTTGAGGCCGGGTAGAATCTGGTCCAAAAACCATGAACAACAGGAATGTTTCTGGTAATTTTTCTCAAATCCACCAGAGGGTTCCCACTGAATTTTCTGATGAACTTAGCCTATACACTGCATCTACAAAACAAGGGAGCATTTATGTAAAGTGTTTCCCGCTCCCCACCCCTTAGTTACTTTGACAATTCCAACCCTCACTTTCTCCTCTGCTCGGATCGACATCTGAGAAGCAAGACCACAACTGCATACCATTTTATAGATCGGCCTGATTAAAACCACTTCTCCCTATAGGCCACATCATGTACAAGGCACACGGTTTTTGTCAAGAGACCAGCTACCAGCAGAGAAGGTTTTGATGCTATTGCTAGTAAGAAATTAGTAACTAGATCCCTGGTCTCCTTTACGCTAACTTTATAATTATACCGTTTGAGTGGTAAACCAGATCTTTGCGCCAAGGGTAATTTAGAAATTCTAGATCTGTATTCTCTTCCCCCTCCTCCTTTAATGTTCATCCTTGTTGCCTCTCCATCTTCTTCCTTCAAACATATAATTTTCCTCCACTCCCTCCTCACCCTGGCTCCTTGTTTCTGTGACCCTCTGTCACAAAAGGACAAATGCTTCTTGTTCTCCCTCATCCTGGGACATCACGGGTAACAATCAAGGAAGTGTATGCAAAAATCTAATTCAGGAGCCTGTCCTGGCTCTGCAAGGGCGTCGCCCGTGTGTGCTCACCGCTTGCCCCGGGACTGGAGGTTAACATATGGCCTTATAGTGAGCTTGGACTGCCCATGTGTCTGCATCCAGGATTTAGCCTCTCTTTTCTACGACTAGCTCCACATGGGAGACTACTTTCTAGAACTCTTGAACTATTCTTGATTCTGTAACCTTTTCGTATTCTGAGCTCTTTTGATATAGAAACATTTGTTGGCCTGGGTACAGTGGCTCATACCTGTAATCAGAGGGAGGTGGGAAGGTCACTTGAGCCCAACCTGGGCAATACAGCGAGACCCCATCTCTACAAAAACATTTAAAAATTAGCAGGTGTGGTGGTGTGCATCTGTAGTCCCAGCTACTTGGGAGGTTGAAGTGGGAGAATTGCTGGAGCCCAGGCGGTTGAGGCTGCAGTGAGCCATGATCGCACCCCTGCACTCTAGCCTGGGTAACAGAGTGAGACTCTGTCTCAAAAAAAATATTAAAAACTAAAACTAGGGCTTTCCTGGTGAAAATGTTCTGGTCTCACTTGAGTTTTGCATCATGTTCTTCCTTCCTTGTTTTCTTCTTTACCCCCACCCCTACTGGTACAATTGGTTTCCTCTCACTCCCTCTCCTTTTAACCTATCTTTTGAGTTTTTTTTTTTTTTTTAAAACCTCTTAAGTATACCTTGAAATCCTAAATTTTCATTTTAGCTGAAAGTCATCCAAATCATATGCATTTCAGTTGAATACTCCTGCAATTGGCCTCACTCTGCCGAAGACCTTTTTTTTTTTTTTTTTTCGTTAACTGACCAAGTTTCTTTAGAATAAGGCTGGAATCATATTCGATTCCTCCGAGATCTTTTGAGGGATCACCATCACCAAGTTCCAGATTATTCTTTCATGCGGTGCGCTGTGGTTGTTTTATTCTGCTACCTTGGGAGTATTTCTCCTGCAGAATTGCTTGCTCTTCTTTCTTTGTGCTTCTTCCTTTTACTCTCCCTCCCCTTTGCTCTTCTCTCAGGTAGACTCTGCCTGGTTTTTCCTTCTCTCTCATGAACACCGATCCTCTGCTGAGAAATCAGGCGGGTGGGAGACTGCCATACAGCCTCCGTGCTACAGAGGAATAGCCAACATTTCCCTCCGAGACAGCTGTTTTCCATTTCGGGAGTATCAACACTGTGGCTTTGTTGATTGTCTTTTCACCTCCAGGTTTGGCCTTGTTTGTAGCTGAAACATAACTATTTTCCCTAAGCCGTTCAGGGCCACTGCTGCAGCTCTGTCAGATGCAAGCCCTGCGTGTGTGTGCGTCCTGCCACGCAGACGCCACCGGAGTCCCCGTCAGTCACACGCTCCTCCAACCCAGGGGAGAAATTAAGGCAATTGTGCTAAGGCCCACTGGTGAGGAAAATTGGCTGATCAAATTATTACTAAATGGCTTTTCCAATCTTCTTCTTATTCTGTGAGAAAGAGGTGATTTCTGCAGCTTGTCAGAGCCTGGTCTCTTGTCCAGAGATAAAACCAAATCCACAAAAATCCTGTGAATGGAGAATTTTGGTGGCTATACCTTGGAAACAAACCACAGGACCTAATTCAGCAGGGCTGCCCCTTGGTGCAGAATGCAACCAATTTTTGCCTGTTTTAAGTGAAAGCATCCCAAGATGGGAAAGTATATTCTGAGAGTGGAATGCTTTGTAGTTACTGGTACTGAAGGGTTGGCGGTCATGTTAATAAATGATTGTGCTGCTCAAAAGTTACCCCTTTCTGCTCCCAGGTTACTTCTCCTTGGGGTATCCAGTGATAAAGATCATTAATATGTTTCCTGTAAGTAACTGAATCAAAGTGAAGCTTTGCTATCTGCCTTGTGTTTGCCAGATTAGGGTATCCACTTATTAACTCTTGGATAGTCACAATGTCCACAGAGCTTTTACATATATACATATATATTTACATACATAACCACAAAGACGTATGTATATATTGCATATACATCACATATATATATATAGTCTCCGTGTAGATTTCTATGTGTCTGCATTTTCCTTTTAAGAGTCAGGATGTTGTTTTGTTGCCCAGACTGGAGTGCAGTGGTGTGATCATAGCTCACTGTAGCCTTGAACTCCTGGGCTCAAGCCATCCTCCCTCCTCGGCCTCCTGAGTAGCTGGGACTATAGGCATGTACCACCACAACTGGCTAATTGTATTTTACTTTTCGTAGAGATGGGATCTTGCTTTGTTGCCCAGGATGATCTTGAACTCCTGGGCTCAAGTGACCCTCCTGCCTTGGCCTCCCCAAATGCTGGGTTTATAAGCGTGAGCCACCGCGCCTGGCCTGTCTACATATTTAACCTGGATCTGCAAATACCTGTGTGAATGTGGATATGTCACTTGATGTGTCTGTATCTCAGTTTACCCATCTGTAAAATGAAGGAGTTGGACTAGCTGGGGTGCTTGGTGGTAAGGTGCTTCTGTCTCCCGTGAGGCTACTGTGTTCCATTTCCCTCCTCCAGCACAGTTCTGGTCACATGGTCGGCTCTCAGTGCAAAATGATGTACCAGTGCATGATAGGAACCACATGATTGCTGAGGTTATGTCCACCGCTAAGACTCTGTGATTCTCTTGTTTTTAGACAGTTTGGCCAGGAAGTGACTGACAGTGGAAAGAGGGAAATAGTCAGCACATCTGCATGTGTGCCCATCTCAGAGACACGAAGTGTGAATAACCACTCACTTGGCTTCATAACCAAGACCTGCTCTGAGGAATTTCATCTCTTCCTTGGAGACCTTGATTGGCCTGCTAGGTTAAAGGCAAGCGACAGATTTAATCTAGATTGACTTTAGCAAGAGTTTTGACTCAGTCTTGGGCAACACACTTATCAATAAACCTTGGTCGAGGCCCTTTTGCCTCTCACCCAGTTTGCTTATTTACCTCATTCTGACACATCTTGCATATGGCTGCCAACTTAAACCTCTTAAATGTCACTCTCTTTAAAAGTCAGGAGTGGCTCTCAGTGGCGTTTCTGATTATTTCCAAGGCCCTCACCTTGGCATTCAGGCTTTATTGGGTTTTCTGCCACCTTGTCCTTCCAATTTTATTTCTAGAAGTCTCCCACAGACCTGTCTCTCAAATGAGAACAATCTTCTAGTTGCTTTTTCCCACTCAGAGGTGACCCCCACCATGCCCTGTGCTTGTTCTTATTCCAGGTAAATCCCGAATACTTTCTGATACAAAGCCAACGATTCCTCCCTGCATCCTGATCCATTCTTTAAAGCCCAGATCAAACCTGTCTCCCTTGGCCAGGCACAGTGGCTCATGCCTATAATCCCAGCGCTTTGGGAGGTCAAGGTGGGAGAATGGCTTAAGCCCAGGAGTTCCAGATCAGCCTGGGCAGCATAGCAAGATCCCATCTCCCAAAAAATAAAAAATAAATAAAAAAAAGAAAATTAGCTGGATATGGTGGTGTATGCCTGTAGTCTCAGCTACCCAGGAGGCTGAGGAGGGAGGATCACTTGAGCCAAGGAGTTCGAGGTTGCAGTGAGCTATGATTGCCCCACTGCACTCCAGCCTGGGTGGCAGAGTGACAGAGAATGAGCACCTATCTCAACAACATCAGCAACAACAAAGAACCTGTCTTTGCCATTAAGGTTTCCTGGTGAGCCTGTTTTGGAGGGATCTCTCCGTCCTCTGGTTTTCTGAGTCGCTGTGGACTATAGACACTCTCTTACCCTTGTTCCTACTAGGCATTTCACTAAATTCTTGGAGGAGTCTGAGAGAACTTGGGGGCGCTTGAGGAACCCAAAGGTGTAAAGTAAAGCCTGGAAACCAAGATTGCTGGGAAAGTTGAGAGGAAGTAGAGATACTTCTTTTGATGGAGATCACATGCAAGGTAATGATACAGGAGGTAGAAAGAAATGAGGCGGAGAGTGAGGGCAACAGAGTCCTCAGCAGAGCTTCCCTTTTAACAAAAAAGCAGCCCAATAAATTATTATTATTATTTTTTCTAACAAAGAGCACTCTGAAAAATCCAGCTGCAAAAATAGATAAGCAAGCTGGAAACTTGCACGGGGGAATGCCAGCAGCTGTGCCGACAGAAAAGGGCTACCTGGGGGCCAGGAATGTCCAACATGGAAGCTCCATCTTCCCTTTTTTTGTTACCACATGTACTGTTACCACGTGTACAGTAAAGGAGTGGACAACATGGCGCAGGCCAGGCATACTAAAAGATTAGGGTGGGGGTGGCCAGAAATTCGTACCCTATGCAAATGGCACACCTGGTCCAACCAGTCTTTCTTGCCCTATGTAAATCAGACACTGCCTCCTCACCAGCTGGGCTATAAAGCCCCTGCATCTCACCGTGGAACTGGCAAACCGTTTCTCTGGGACCCCTCTCCGCATCAGAGAGCTATTCTCTTTCTTTTGCCTGTTGAACTTCTGCTCTTAACCTCCCACTTTTGCGCGCCTGCGTCCTTGTTCTCCTTGGCTGTGAGACCACGAACCTCGGGTAATACTCCAGACGATGAAGCCGTTTTAGTAATTTCGTACGAATCTAAGTGTGTAATTAGGTATCAGTCTACATCGTCACTGACAGTGAGTCAAGGAAAATAGAAATGGTTTACCAGGGGAGGCACTAAAACGTCCTTTACTTTGCCATATCTTTTTTTTTTTGTTTTGTTTTTTTGAGACGGAGTCTCGCTTTGTCACCCGGGCTGGAGTGCAGTGGTGCCATCTCAGCTCACTGCAACCTCTGCCTCCCGGGTTTACGCCATTCTCCTGCCTGAGCCTCCCGAGTAGCTGGGACTACAGGCATCCGCCACCACGCCCCGCTAGTTTTTTGTGTTTTTTTAGTAGAGACGGGGTTTCACCGTGTTAGCCAGGATGGTCTGGATCTCCTGACCTCGTGATCCGCCCGTTTCGGCCTCCCAAAGTCCTGGGATTACAGGTTTGAGCCACCGCGCCCGGCCTTACTTTGCCATATCTTTAAGGTTAGTGAGGTTCTCATTTATTTGTAGTGGTTTAGGAAAAGCACTGATCAAAGACAGAAATTTGAAAACATGCCCTACCTCAATGGTCCAATTTAGGCCAAAGTCTTAATGCTTTTAAAGTCACTCTGACAGATATTTGACTTGATAAAGTAAAAATTAAGTTAAAAATAAATTGTAAACATACTGGTGATATTTCACTTGATAAGTTAAAAAATAAATTGTAAATATACTGGTATTTAGAAATCAATTTCATAATCCCATGAAAATTTTCCCATATTTCTCTTAAGCTAGGGAGTGACAACAATATTAAAATGTGCTTGGTTAATAGTTTTTTTGTTTGTTTGTTTTTGAGACGGAGTCTGGCTCTGTAGCCCAGGCTGCAGTGCAGTGGTGCGATCTCTCCGCTCACGGCAAGCTCCGCTCCCCGGGTTCAGGCCATTCTCCTGTCTCAGTCTCCTGAGTAGCCGGGACTATAGGAACCCGCCACCACGCCCGACTAATTTTTTTGTATTTTTAGTAGAGACAGGGTTTCACCGTGTTCGCCAGGATGGTCTTGATCTCCTGACCTCGTGATCCACATGCCTCCGCCTCCCAAAGTGCTGGGATTACAGGCTGGTTAATAGATCTCATACGTAAATATCGCCAGATGCAGTGGCTCATGCCTGTAATCCCAGCACTTTGGGAGGCTGAGGCAGGTGGATCACTTGAGGCCAGCAGTTCGAGCCCAGCCTAGGCAACATGGTGTAAGACCCCATCTCTACCAAAAATACAAAAATTAGTCCAGCGTGGTGGCCCGCACCTGTAATCCCAGTTACTCAGGATGCTGGGGCATGAGAATTGCTTGAGCCCAGGAGGAGGAGGTTGCAGGGAGCCGAGATTGCACTACTGCACTGGAAACAGAGTGAGACTCCATCTCAAAATAAAACAAAACAAACAAATACGTAGTTACTTGTGGGATTAATTATAAAAACAGACAATAGATGTGGAAGCACTCTGACAAAGTTAAGAAGACCCCAAAAAGAGAGATATTTTTATTCTTAGCATCTTTTTTTTTTTTGGACTTGCTTTTGTTCTAATGTAACCCTCAGGTAAATGACAGCCAGCCTTCCTAACTAGGGGGTAAGTTTGGCTCAAACAAGTTATTACCCATTGCCCTGCCTGTGTCTTCAGACTTAGTGAATGAAATCTCCTATCTGTGGCAGGGACCCTCTCCACTCATCTTTTATTGGATTCTTGAGTAAAGTTTGTTTTTCATCTCAGTTACTTTGCCTCCTTTTTATAGGGAGTCTACTCTGAGATCAAAGACAACCTATAGCAATTTATGAGAAATGAAGGAAGTGGGAGAGAGATGCTAAGTTACTTTAAGGGATGTTCTGAAATCATCAGTCTAGCTGGAATAGCTGGTGTCTGCTGTGTTCAGAAGAGCTGGGACAAGGTCCCACTTTTTGGTGTGGGGAGAGGGACATGAGAGCTTGCTCTTTGGAACATCGGCCTTCATGCCAAGTCTTATGGGTGCTTCCTAATGCCGAATGAGCCTCGGAGTCACCTGGGTTCCTTTTAATTTAAAAATGTATTTTTAAATTTTTGTGGGCACATAGTAGGTATATATATTTGTAGGGTACATGAGATGTTTTGATACAGGCAGGCGATTCATGGAGAATGGGGTATCCATCCCCTCAAACATTTATCTTATGTGTTACAAACAACCCAATTATACTCTTTTAGTTATTTAGAAATGTACATTAAGTTGCTATTGACTATAGTTGCCGTGTTGTGCAATCAAATAGTATGTCTTACTCATTTTTTTTTTTTTTTGGTACCCATTAACCATCGCCACCTCCCTCCAAGCTCCCTACTCCTTTTTCTTGCTCTGTTGCCCAGGCTAGAGTGCAGTGGCATGATCATGGCTCACTGCAGCCTTGGACTCCTGGCCTTAAGTGATCTTCCTGCTTCAGCCTCCTGAGTAGCTGGGACTACAGGTGCATGCCACCATGCCCAGCTAACGTTTTTTTTGTTTTTTTTTGAGATGAAGTCTCACTCTGTCGCCCAGGCTGGAATGCAGTGGTGCAAAATCTTGGCTCATTGCATTGCAACCTCTGCCTCCCTGCAACTTCTGCATCCCGGGTTCAAGTAATTCTCCTGCCTCAGCCTCTTGAGTAGCTGAGATTACAGGCACTTGCCACCATGGCTGGCTAATTTTTTTTTTTTTTTTGTATTTTTAGTAGAGACAGGATTTCACCATGTTGTCCAGGCTGATCTCCAACTCCTGACCTGGTCCTCCCACCTCAACCTCTGAACGTGCTGGGATTACAGGTATGAGCTACCACACATGGCTACCTGGGTTTCTTTTGAATGATGCAGATGGCTGGGCCTTACTTAAATGATTCAACAGGTCCCTAGTGAGTCCAAGGTTTCGTATCTCAAAGTGTTACAAGTGTCTGGAGGCTCAAACAGCCTTGAGGATCACTGATGTATGTCCCTGATGTCTAGCACTCTCTAAGTCGGTCCTCTTCCCTACAAATAAGCTTATATTTTTCAAAGGACTCCTAAATAAGTCCTTGGTTAATCCTGAGTCTGGTGCATTCACTGGCAAAGAACAAAGAGAAAATTTACAAACATAAGAAGGCCTCAGAAGTCAGACTACATAAATTATTTTGGAAAAGGTTTTTCCTTCTTGTATGATTTTCAGAGGGACTTTGGGAAAAACACACACACACACAGAGTCTGGGAGACAAAGTAAACAGGAAAGAAAAGATTATCTTTTATTGCTTGACGGTTTAAGTGAAAAAAATTTTATTTCAAAAAATATTTTGACTCCCCCTTTTTTCCCTTTAGAAGTGCATCAAGCTATTTTTAGGAGGGCAGGGTGGCTGGTTTTGGGGGACAAATGAAAGCATGACATCACCATGCTATTTTGGTAGAGCAAGAAGAGAAACATGCCAGGCTAGGTCGGTTTGGGCTTGGTTCTGTGTGTTTAGGAGCTGAATTGAGTCTTTTTCTAATTTGGTTTCTCTCAGAGCTGTGGCTCTTCACTGGAGACTGGAAGCATAATATTTATTCAAAGCTAATTTGTAAACTTCATTTTCAGTTGAAGGTCTGGAATTGAAACTGCTATTGTGATCTTAAGGGCTGTAACCCAGAGAATCTGGTTCTTCCTGGAGTATTTCAGCAGGGATCAGGTTTGCAGACTCAAGGGCCCCAGTGAGAAACCTGACTGCCTGGTCTATTTTAGGTCACATGTGGGGTATCAGTTTGGAAAGCAAATCCTTAACTTGGACTTTTTGTTGCTGATAAGGGCTTGGCGGCTAGCAAAGAGGTAGCTTTCTCACTTATTTAGATTTTGCAGTGGAATCTCTCCCTGCACGTGCATTATTGTCAGTAACTCCTATTTTCCCCAGAGAGGTTTTGAAATGTTCTTTCTGAATGTTCATATGTTTGTAACTTTTCTCAAGTGGAGCTCCTCCTTCCTAAAAAATATTCAGCTTGTTCAAGAAGTCACCCCCCTCCCCCCCCCAGACAAAAGTACACCTTTGTGTGCATCTGTTAAGCCTAAGATGTCTGAGATGGTTGTTTTCTAAAACTAACTCACCGATTGCTTTATCATTAAAAGCAGCATTTTACTCCCATGTTCCTAACCTATTTATGGGTCTGTGATAGATGGTTATTTTTTTGGCAAGCTTGAGATAAGCCTGGGTCAAGGAAACAGCTTGCCTTCGTCTCTTTAAGCCTCACTCATCCTTGCCATATCATTTCATGATTTCCTTTCCTGTTATCTTCAAACATTCCCTCAAAGCAGAAATTGACAAGAGCGAGGAGGTTGGGAAAGGGCTGGCAAAGCAGTTGTTTTTCTTCGTGTTCTAAAATGAACCTTTTCCTTCGCCCACAACCCCCACTCCCACCCCACTTGCAACCTTTCTTTTTTATTACCCACCCCTGGGTCTCTCTCTAAAGATGATGGAAAAAAGTTAAGAACTCCTTTCCCTCTTTAAAGAAAGGTCTCTAAGAGGTTTCTAATCAGCTCACTGTCAGCCTGTTTCCTCTGATCAGCTTAAATGGGTCCACTTGAAGTTCACAACTGCCAAAACCGCGTGTTCAGACTGAAAGGCTGGGAGCATTTGAGACGCATTTATGAACTTCCACCAAGATTATCGGCAGGCTGAAATCGCAGGGAGAGCGGCTGTTCAACAGACCCTTTCTTCTTGATTAAATTAGTGTTGTCCACTAACAGGATGAGGAATTCCCATTCCACAAGCTGCCTTTTTTTCCTCTTTCTACCTCCCACCTCCCTCCATTCAAATGTAAACTTGATTCCTGGGTCCTTTGCCGGAGCCTGGCTTCCCTGTAAACCCATCATAAACATCTTGGTAGAAATGAAACTTTTAACCTCTCCTTGATGGTTTTCTGTCTAACTTTATACATGAGGAAAAAATGGTGAAAGACGTTATCTCTGGCGGGTGCAGGCGTGTAGGGGCAGGAAGTTTCTGCACTGTGGCTGCTCTGGTCCTTTCGTAACCGAGGTTTTCCTGTCCTGTCCTTCAGCAAAGAATGGCTTTGTTAACCCTTAGCCACTGACAAGAGTGTGTCCATTTCAGCAAAATTAATAAGAGATAGCATTTTTCTTCCTTCTAAATGGCCCATGTCAGTAATTAACATCGCCTTTCATTACTCAACTTGAAAGCGCCTTCTCGGCCTCCCTCTGACCTTGCCCTGGCTTTGTTAAACTGTGGCCTCCAGCCTGTGAGAGACCTACATGCAGAGAAAGTGCTGTGACCGAGATGCCTTGAAAGAATCATTCGACAAATATTTATTGAGTGTCTACTGTGTGGGGCTACCAAGTTGAATCGGGCATAAACTCTGATGGAGGAAAAAAAAAAAAAAAACTAGGAGAAAAGATAAAAGGTTTTTTTTTTTTTTTTTTTTTTTTTTTTTTTTAAATAGCCCTAAGATAACATAACAGATAATGATGGTTACCCCAGGACAGGAGCAGATCCCGTGTTGTGGGGGCCTGGGCTAAGATGGCAGAGGGGGAAGTGGGTGAAAGTTTTACGGAAAAGGGGACAATTGAGAGAAACATTATAATGGAGTTCAGAGCAAAAAGGGAATATAAAAGTTCAAATGAGCTTTCCTTACTCTTTAGGGAATGAGGGAAAGTGTACCTTCATAGAGAATAAATGTGTAAAGCTGAAAAGAGAACTTTCCCCTTTCTTGGTTGGTTGGTTGAATGAGCCAATGAGGAGTTTGCCGTTGAAACGTTAATAATTGCACTAAAGTCTAGTTTGGCCAACCCTCACCCAAAAGTGTATGAAATATTTTCCTGTTATGTTTTCCCCGCCAGGAGAATTCTTGGTCACAGGGGTAGAAGTGTCACTTTAGGGTGAGTTGAATTAGACTACGTTCTTCATAACCACGAACTCCATTGTTCATGGAGCCACCAGGAAAAGCCCAAATGCCTAGGAGGAAAGAATCGGTGGAAAAAAATATGGTGCAGCATCGGATGGCATCTACTTGCAAACACGATAGCAAAGATTTTTAATGGTTTGTGAAAAAGCAAAAATGGCGTATTATTTTTGTGAAGAACATGAATATATTCATATTGAGAAGTACAGACTAGAAGACTAAACATTAACATGTGAATAATAGTTATTGGTGGGTGCTGGAGAAACAAATGATTTGTCTGTTTCTTCCCTGTGATTTTCAGGATTTTCCAAAATGTTTACAATGCACAGGTGTTACTTTTGCAATCAGGTAAAATGCTATTAAAGAATAATGACGCAGGCCGGGCGCGGTGGCTCATGCCTGTAATCCCAGCACTTTGGGAGGCTGAGAAGGGCGGATCATGAGGTCAGGAGCTCGAGACCATCCTGGCTAACACGGTGAAACCCCATCTCTACTAAAAATACAAAAAAAAAATTAGCCAGGTGTGGTGGCGGGCACCTGTAGTCCCAGCTACACGGGAGGCTGAGGCAGGAGAATGGCGTGAACCCAGGGGGCAGAGCTTGCAGTGAGCAGAGATTGTGCCACTGCACTCCAGCCCGGGGGATAGAGCTAGACTCCGTCTCAAAAAAAAAAAAAAAAAAAAAAAAAGAATAATGATGCTGAGGGAAAAAAGGACTTATTTATTAAGGCGAGAATTTAAATGTAGGTAATTATGCAAATGGCTGGGAGAATTCTTTCCCTTGCCATGTTGAATGCCATCAGTTTTAAAACCAGAAAAACTGCACAACCCTCCAGTCAGAACCGAACACGGGAGTCTGTTTTAAGTAACAATGACTGTCATTCAAGAAACTAGATGGGATATTTCCCTTTTAGCTAAAAATTTGTCAGTTGATTTTTTAAAGAAATTCTTGTAGTGAAAGAATCATTTCTCCTTGTCTCAGGTGGAATGTGGCTCTCGTAGATTTTGGCTTCTGAATTATTCAAGGGTCAAAAATTTACTACAAGGTTGTCCTGATTACTTTCTTTTTTGTAAATTCTTTGTTATTGTACTCTTGTTCAAGCCTAAAGATACAAAAATCTAAAGGCCAGCTATTCATCTAATTATGGCCTTCACAAAATAATAGATACAAATAAAGAGGTTTCTTGTGCATAAAGGAACAAGAAGAAACCTCTTTATTTGTATCTATTATTTTGTAGTTTTCTGCTACACAAATGGCATAAATCAGAAGTTATTTATTTCACAATTGGTAGCAAGCCTGCAAAGTCGCCCAGATTGTGATGCAGTTGTCTGCCGATCGTAAGCAGAGGAAACAGCTTCTGCTTTCATTCAAATCCTGGGCCCAGCTATTTGCAATAGAAAAGCTAAGTTGGATGTGGGGGTGGGATGGAGGTGACAGAAGGCAGAGAAATGGGAAAAATGCAAACCTGTAGTTCAGGTTAAAATGGGTTTCCAGCTTCTTTTGGCATTTTGTATCATTTATACCTCACAGTTTGAAAAGCAACAACCACCCCGCGGGTGCCCCTCCCCCAGGCCTGGATTGTTTTTTTTTTTTGTCATCTGAGTCATTCAGAATTGTGGGGCAGAAAACACATAAACACAATGAGAAATGCTGTTTGCCATGAGCACGCAACTTTTATAACTGTTTTGGGCCTTGAAAGAAGGTTCCTTCCTTTTCTCCTTCCGAAGACTCAAAAAGAAAAAAGAAACTCAAGAAAATACTTCTGTCTTTACGATAAAAGGTTTCATGTCCTGTCTGTCCTTGGCAGCCGGAAAGAACATAGTTGCTGGCTGAGAAGTCAGAGGTGACTTAGGGAGAGAAGCGCAGCCCCAGAGCGGAAAGGCTGGCGGTCAGTAGGGGATAACATGGTCTCCACTGAACCTAGGCTTGGGGCAGGATCGGAGTGGGGAGGGAGAAGGGGAGCGTGACCTGATTGACCTTGTCCTTGGGAGTCTCAGGAATGTGAAGGAACAACCCCCTTCGAAACTGTTTTGTACCAACTAGTGTCCCAGATACTTAGAAATATTTTCCTCTTCCTCCTCGCCTTGTTTCCTGGGAGTTTACAGGAAACCCGAATTTAAAAGGTGAACAAAAGCGAAAACCTAATCAGGTAGGTGGGAGAAAGATAATACGGATAATGCACTGGAGGCTTGCTAAGGTTGACCAAGCAAGTTAACTCTGAACTTCACAGCATCAAATGCAAAACGGGGGTGAGTTGGCAGGTGAGTGGAGGAAGGGGACCTACAGTTGTGTATTTTTGGTTTTTTGTGAGGAAGATGGCATGACCACAGGAAGAGAAAAGTGTTGACCACCACTCAATAGAAAATTCTCCTGTGTTAGTAGGAGACACTTGAAACGTGGTTGAAAATGTACTAGGAAACGTTTCTAAGTGCTTTGCTTTGCTTTTCCTTTAAACTTTTTGGCCTTCTCTGTCCATTCGACCTTGGTTATTAAAATTTATTCTCTGATATTTCATCCTATAGCTTCTTGTATAGATATGAACATAGGAAACTCAGTCATTTGTCTGTATCCCTACAGAAGACTTTTTCTTTTTTTGGAGATGGAGTCTCGCTCTGTTGCCCAGGCTGGAGTGCAGTGGCACGATCTTGGCTCACTACAACCTCCACCTCCTGGGTTCAACTGATTCTCCCGCCTCAGCCTCCCAAGTAGCTGCGACTAGAGGTGCCTGCCACCATGCCTGGCAAATTTTTATATTTGTAGTAGAGATGGGGTTTCACCATGTTGGCCAGGCTGGTTTCAAATTCCTGAACTCAAGTGATCCACCTGCCTTGGCCTCCCAAAGTGCTGGGATTCCAGGCTTGAGCCACCATGCCCCGCCAACAGTAGACAATCAAAATTGTCAGAGGTGCTTGAACTAAAGCGACTCCATCTTGAATAGAGACTGGGTAAAATGAGGCTGACACCTACTGAGCTGCATTCCTAGAAATAAAGTCTTTGTAAGAAATAAAGACTTTCTAAGTCACAGGATGAGATAGGAAGTTGGCACAAAGTACAGGTCACAAAGACCTTACTGATAAAAGGATGCGGTAAAGAAGGTGGCCAAAACCCACCCAAACCATGACGGAGAGAAAAGTGACCTCTGGTCGTCCTCACTGCTCATTATACGCCAATTACAATGCATTAGCATGCTAAAAGACACTCTCACCAGTGCCATGACAGTTTACAGATGCCATGGCAATGTCTACCTTATATAGTCTAAAAAGGGGAGGAACTCTCAGTTCTGGGAATAGCCCACGCCTTTCTGGGAAAACTCATTAATTATCCACTCCTTGTTTAGCATACAATCAAAAAACAACCATAAAAATAGCCAACCAGCAGGCCTCGGGGCTGCTTTGCCTATGGGGTAGCCATTCTTTTATTTCTTTACTTCTTTAATAAACTTGCTTTTCACTTTACTCTGGGTTTGCCTTGAATTCTTTCTTGAGAGAGATCCAAGAACCCTCTCTTGGGGTCTAGTTCGGGATCCCTTTCCAGAAACAGAATTGCAATACTCCACATGGTAAGCATTTAACAAACGCCTGTTGAGTGAATGGGTGAAAAATTAGTAACTCAATGTACCATCAATAAACAATTAGAGACAGTCTTGAAAATATTTTAAGTGGGGTGTGGTGGTTCATGCCTGTCATCCCAGCACTTTGGGAGACCTGATGTGGGAGGAGCACTTAAGGCCAGTAGTTCCAGGCTGCAGTGAGCTATAATCACATCAGTGAACTCCAGAGTAAGACCCTGTCAACAAAAAAGAAAAGAAAGAGAAAGTATTTTAGTTATGGTGGTAAAAGAATTGACTCTGAAAGAAAGGAAAGAAAGAAAGAGAAAAAGAAGAAAGGGAGGGAAGGGAGGATGGAAGGAGGGAGGGAGGAAGGAAGGAAGGAAGGAAGGAAGGAAGGAAGGAAGGAAGGAAGGATTTTAATTATGGTGGTAAAATAATTGACTATTCTTCCGCTTCCACACAACCTGCGACCAGCAGCTGGTGCCCAGCATGCACATTTATCACTACCAGCACCAGAAGTAACAGATGCTATGGCTGGAACTGCAGAAAGAGCCTCCTGAGGAGCTGGAGTCTGCAGATGAGAATGAAAGCAGTGACTTTATGGTGTACAAGTGTCCAGGCCGGGCCCCAAACAGGGAGATTGTGGTGTGCAACCCTCTCTTTGACCACTTCTCGCTGTTGGTGCCTCTGCTGGGCCCACACTCGCTGGGCCCACACTCTCTGCCCCACTGAAGTGATGACCCCCAAGGCTGCAAGACACCCACCTTCTCCATGAGTGGGGGAGAGGCAGGGCCCACGCTTCTCATTACAAAAATAAGTTCTGACACTCTGAGTACTTGTGGCTGGGCTGGGGAGGCATTGGGCCCGGGGATCTCTTGCCAGGGAGACACCCCCCTGTAACTTTGTGCTAGGGAATCTTCTGTGCCCCTTGTGTCTCTTCTTTCCAGTCTGGACCTTCAAACTGGAGGGGGTGAGGAGAACCGTAAAGCCCAGGCATCAATGGGGAATTCTGGAGACAAAAGCTAATTAAAGTTCATTTCCTGTGGAGAGAAAAATTCTAGACATAAACCTAATGTAAAGAAACACATAAAATTTTATTGGAGGACAAAAGAAAAGTCAAGTCGAATAAGCACACATATCATGTTTTTGGATGGTAAGAATAAACATTGTGAAAGTCAATTTTTTTCTTTTCTTTTTTTTTTTTTTGGTGAGCCAAAGATTTATTTACTCATTTCTTGCATTTGAAGTACTCTTTGATAACATCCTTGGCCTGAGACTCCTTTCCATAGTCCTTAACTACTACACAACTGCAACCAACCACTTTACAGGGTTTCCCCTCTCTGTCAATTTTACAGAGGCCTCCCCATTCTCCTAGTTTCTTGTTGTCATCAACCTTAATTAGGTTGATTTGGTGTTCAGCACAAAGGGCCTCCACCAACTTGACATACATAGGCTCGTCACAGTTGGATGCAAGCACACAAAGATGGGCTTGGCGCTTGTCTAAGGCTTTGGCAGCTTCGCGAATTTCACGTGCTAGGCCATCATGGATGAGGGCAGTCTTCAGCACCTCTTGTAAAGCAGTATTAACGTCCATTACACCTCCAGCAGCAATGCCCTCCTCGGCCATGGCGGTGGGTTAAGGGTGAAGCGGAATCTTGAACGCACCCAAGCCTCTGCCTCCGTGTGACTTGGTGGCAGCAGGGAAAGAGCAATTTTTTTCTTTTCTAAGTCATCTATTAATTCAATGCAAGCTCATGAAAAGTTACAAAGGGATTGTGTTAGTCCATTTTATGTTGCTATAACAACACCATGGACTGGGTAATTTATAATAAACAGAAATTGGTTTGGCTTATAGTTCTGGAGTCTGGGAAGTCCAAGAGCATGGCGCCAGCATTTGGTGAGAGCCTTGGTGCTGCATCATCCCATGGCAGGAGTTGGAAGGACAAGAGAGAGAGGGCTAGAGTAAGACGGAAGGTGACCCAAATGTATTCTTTTATCAGGAATCCAATCTTGAGATAACTAACCCATTCCTGCCATAAGGTCATTAATTCATGTATGTAGGTAGTGCCCTCATGATCTAATCACCTCTTAAAGGGCTCATCTCTCAACATTGTTGCATTGGACATTAAGTTTCCAACACATGAACTTTGGGGGCCACATTCAGACCGTAACAGGGATATTTTATGAAATCTGACAAGCCCATCTGCTAGTTTATATAGAATGGAAAATACACAGATTAATAAAATAGATTTAAATTTTTTTTTTCTAGAGACAGGGTCTTGCTTTGTCACCCAGGTGGCAGTGCAGTGGCATGATCATAACTCCCTGCAGCCTCTAACTCCTGGGCTCAACCAGTCCTCCTGCTTCACTCTCCCAAGTAGCTGGAACTATCGGCATACACCACCACATCTGGCTAATTAAAATTTTTATTTTTATGTTTTTTGGTAGAGGCAGGGTCTTACTATGTTGCTCAGGCTGGTGTCAAACTTCTGGCCTCAAGTGATCCTCCTGCCTTAGCCTCCCAAAGAACTGGGATTATAGGCCACCTCACCTGGCCAATAAAAAAGATTGTTGGCACAACTTCTTTTAAAATTTGAATTTGTTGCCAACAATAAAAATTTGAGCTGGGTGGAGTGGCTCATGCCTGTAATCTCAGCACTTTGGGAGGCTGAGGTGAGTGGATCACAAGGTCAGGAGTTCAAGACCAGCCTTACCAACATGGTGAAACCCCATCTCTACTAAAAATACAAAAATTAGCTGGTGTGGTGGCGTGTGCGTGTAATCCCAGCTACTCAGGAGGCTGAGGCAGGAGAATAGCTTGAACCGGGAAGGCGGAGCTTGCAGTGGGCAGAGATCACTCCATTGCACTCCAGCCTGGGTGACAGAGTGAGACTCCATCTCAAAAAAAAAAAAAAAAAAAATAAATTCAGGTTTAATGCAGTGATATAAATAAAATATGATCAACAGTCTTGGATAAAATATTTGCAAGCTACATGATACATGATTGATAAAGATTATTATTCATAATATGTCAGGAGCTCATACAAATAAAAAAAGGAAAAAAGGCAGAAAGATGGATAAAAATGGGAACAGTCAAGTGATTCACTTAAATAAACCAATCTACATGTGAAAACATTCTTAATCTCATTAGTAAACAGTGAACACAGATCAAAGTAAGGAAGATAGATTATTTTTCACCCATTAGCTGGGCAGTTCAAAAAAAATTCTGTTGCATTCCATGTTGAAGGAGTATGCATTGGTATAGCCTTTTGAAGACTGATTTGGCAGTGTTTATTAAAAGAAAAATATCCATTTTTCTTTGCATTACCACCTCCACTTCTGTATTTTCTGTCCAAGAGAATTCTTTGCACATGTACAAAGGTATACAGGTCGAAACAGGCATGGATAAAAATTTTGAATGCAGCATTGTTTATAATTGCAAAAATTTTTCAATTTAAATGTCCATCATTAGGGAAACAAACTGTGCTATTTCCAACGCTACATAGCATTATGCAGCAGTAAGAGAGAATAAGGTAAGTGGCTGGGCACGGTGGCTCATGCCTGTAATCCCAGCACTTTGGGAGGCTGAAGTGGGCAGATTACTTGAGGTCAAGAGTTTGAGAACAGCATGATCAACATGGTGAAACCCCATCTCTACAAAAACACAAAAAACTAGCCAGACATGGTGGTGTGTGCCTGTAATTCCAGCTACTTGGGAGTCTGAGGTAGGAGAATTGCTTAAACTTGGAGGCAAAGGTTGCAGTGAGCTGAGATCGCACCACTGCACTCCAACCTGAGTGAACCAAAAAATAATAAATAAATAAAATATGAAATAAAAAAAGAGAGAGAGAGAGAGACAGACTAAGGTAGACCTGTAGAGACTAAGGTAGACCTACAGTGATCCATTCATCTCAGCCTCATCACTTGAGGTCAGGAGTTTGAGACCAACCTGGCCAACATGGTGAAACCCTGTTTCTACAAAAATACAAAAAATAAGTCAGGTGTAGTGGCGCATGCCTGTAATCCCAGCTACTCAGGAGGCTGAGGCAGGAGAATCGTTTGAACCTGCAGGGTGAAGGTTGCAGTGAGCTGAGATCATGCCACTGCACTCCAACCTGGGCAACCAAAAAAAAAAAAAAAAAAAAAAGAGTGAGAGAGAGGCTAAGGTAGACCTATAGTATGGAATCATATGACAAAGTACACATTGAGCAATATGTTCAGTTTAATGCTATTTATATACCTCCCGTGTGTGTGTCTGTGGTCTGTGTGTATGTATGGATGCACATGTACAACTGCATAGAAAAAAAGCATAAAAATTAAGTACCAAACTGTAATAGTGCTTTCCTTGGGGGGTGTGTTGTGATTGGGGCCGGGGGAGGGAGGAGGTAAAAGTGGCTCTTTTTTGTAGTCAATATACTTCTGTATAGTATGAAAATTTAAAATAATATATTCATTCTTAATTAAGCCATTAAACTTTGTTTTTAAAAACCAATATATCAAGAGCTGATGCATTTTTTATAAAGAAGACATTTTACCCAAATTTAGTTAATGTAAAAAGGTTTAATGCAGTGAAATAAGTAAAATATGATAAACAGTCTTACGTAAAATATTTGCAAGCTACATGATTGATAAAGATTATTATTCATAGTATGTAAGGAGCTCATACATATAAATAAAAAGGGGAAAAGGCAGAAAGATCGAGAAAAATGGAAACAGTCAAGTGAATTCAGGAAGTCATCATCATCGCGATAAATGGAGTCTTTTTTGGCCTCCTTTTCTGGAAGGATTTATTTTCTTAAACACTACAATCTGGGATCCCCCTTCACCCAGCCATCCCATCCCGGGGCCCTTCTCCCTTTTTAATTTCAGTAAGAAAAGCTCCTAGAAGATGTATTAACAGTTTCTTTCTTTTTTTTTTTTTTTTGAGACTCTTGCTCTGTCGCCCAGGCTAGAGCGCAGTGGCGCGGTCTCGGCTCACTGCAAGCTCCGCCTTGCGGGTTCACGCCATACTCCTGTCTCAGCCTCCCGAGTAGCTGGGAATACACGCGCTCCCCACCACGCCCGACTAATTTTTTGTATTTTTAGTAGAGATGGGGCTTCACCGTGTTAGCCAGGATGGTCTCGATGTCCTGACCTCGTGATCCGCCCGCCTCGGCCTCCCACAGTGCTGGGATTACAGGCGTGAGCCACCGCGCCCGGCCGTATTAATAGTTTCTGAAGCGGTGGAAGGATCAGGGAGTAAAGACAGTGTTCAATCCTTGACCCGTAACTCCCATTTGGCTACGGATTTACGTCCTCGCTACCCAAGCTGAGATTTTAAAACTCTTAAGTTCTTCCCCCTCCACTGCTCTCCTCAAGGTGACGTAATCATACAAAGAGGTCAGCTAGGAAAAAGATTTGGGTAACTCACACCAGGATAGTTAGTTCCTGCATGATTGAAAGCTGGCTAGTTGGATTTCATTCAAAGGTAATGACCACATTTCCTTTAAAAAAAAATTGGCAAAACGTTACATTTGGTGGCCTGGTGCATAAATCAACATCCGACACCCCCCCTTCCCCAAAATGGATAATGCTCACAAAATGAGACACATTTGTAGGCCTCTTGGGTATCTTTGTTTGAATGACCCTTTCTTTTCCTCCTGACCTGTACTCTCCACGTTGTATATCAAAACACAGACTTTATTCCTTTTCCCCCTTCCCACCCCTTTAAGAAATTTATTTGTGCTTCACTCATTTCATGTAACCCCCTGCTTCTGTGCCCGAAGCAGAAGAAAGAGTTTAGTGTCTAAAAAATAGCCCTTGAGCAAGACAGCTCTATACAAACTCCCATCTCCTCTGCCAGCCCAAGGAGTGTTTCTCTTACAGTTTACACAAGAAGTCGTTAAAAAACAAAGAGTGAGCTGATCTGATATCCAATAAAGTCACATTTGATTTACTTCCTTGTGAAAATGCTTACCCAATAGCCTTTCCAATGAATCTTTAAATGAACACTTTTGCTGGAGTCTGTATGTGTGTATATGTGCACATGTAAGAGAGAAACTTCCTTTAAACATGTTGAAATACCTGTTATGGTTTTAGGGGATTTGTGTACAGATTTAATGTGGTATCAGTTGTATATTACAGAGAAAACCATTTTTATTACTTTCAAATGAAGACCTATGCAGTGGATATCTCTGTGGACTTAAAAGGGAGAAGCTGAGGCAAAACTGATATAAGTAGAGATATAATTTGGGCCAAGCTTGAGGATTGCAACCCGGGAGCATAGATTCAAGTTGCCTTGAATATATACTCTGGTTAGCAGCAGTTACAAGTAGGCTTTTAAAGGCAAAAAAGGGGGGACAGGGCCTGGTGTGGTGGCTCATGCCTGTAATCCCAGCACTCTGAGAGGCTGAGGTGGGCGGATCACGAGGTCAAGAGATGGAGACCATCTTGGCCAACATGGTGAAACCCCATCTCTACTAAAAGTACAAAAATTAGCTGGATGTGGTGGTGTATGCCTGTAGTCCCAGCTATTTGGGAGGCTGAGGTAGGAGAATCACTTGAACCCAGTGGGGTGGAGGTTGCAGTGAGCCAAGATTGCACCACTGCACTCCAGCCTGGGTGACAGAGCGAGACTCTATCTCAAAAAAAAAAAAAAAAAAAAAAAAGGCGGGGACAGGGAGTAGCCTGATAAGAAGTAGCTTGTCAGGAATTCTCATTGGTTCACAGAAATAACATTGATTTGTGATTGACTCTATATTGTGAACCTGTCCAGTGCAGCAGCATTAGGTTAATTTATAGCTACTTGGGGCAATAGCTAGCTGTTTCAAGAGATGAATACATAGCTCAAAGCGGGGAGTAAAATATGATTGCTGTCTCATTTTAATGTCTCTCCAGGCTTGATAATTAAAATGACTTGTATTCCTCAGATAAAACTTCTCATCTCTTACTATTTTGTCTGAATCAGATTATTCCTCCCTTTCAGGATTTACTACTCTGGCATTTGTATAATTCGGGTGGGTCAGTCAACTAATGGCTTGCAATCAACAACACTCCCACCACAGGGTGGACATGAGACCCAGGCAGCTCAGACAAAAACCTGTTTCAGAGACTGATGTGGATGATGAGAGAAAGTGATCTCTCCAGGGAAGACGTAAACCCACAGCCCCTGGAGGTCATCTTTTTTACCACTGGGTAGAGTCTGCCTGAGAACAACATCAACACAGAGGAAAGTAGAACCAAGAGATGGATGGATGGACGGACGGATGGATGGATGGATGGATGGATGGTGGATGGAGGAATGGCTGGAAAGAGGGATGGATGGAGAAGGGGATGGATGGAGGGAGGGATGGTTGGAGGGAGGGATGGATGGAGGGAGGAATGGATGGGGGAAGGGATGGATGGAGAGGGGGATGGATGGAGAGAGGGATGGATGAAGGGAGGGATGTTGGAGAGGGGGATGGATGGAGGGAGGGAGGGATGGATGGAGGGAAGAATGGAAGGAGAGAGGGATGGATGGAGAGAGGGATGGATGGAGGGTTGGATGGATGGAGAGAGGAACAGATGGAGGGAGGGATGGATGGAAAGGGAAGGATGGAAGGTGGGATGGATGGAGAGATGGAGAGAGGGATGGAGGGAGGGAGAGATGGAGGGAGGGAGGGATGGATGGATGGATGAAGGGAGGGATGGATGGAGAGAGGGATGGATGGAGGGAGGGATGGATGGAAGAAGGGATGGATGGAGAGAGGGATGAATGATGGATGGAGGGAAGAAGGGAGGGAGAGATGGATGGAGGGATGGATAGCGGGGTGGATGGGTGGATGGAAAGATAAATAGGAAGATACCTGCTGATATAATCTGCATGTGGAGCATATCATACCTGAAGAGCCACCTCTTCAGGTGGCTTTCCTTTTTTTTTTTGAGACTGAGTCTTGCTCTGTCACCCAGGCTGGGGTGCAGTGGCATGATCTCGACTCACCGCAACCTTCGCCTCCCAAGTTCAAGCAATTCTCCTGCCTCAGTCTCCTGAATAGCTAGGATTACAGGCGCCCACCACCACACCCGGTTAATTTTTGTATTTTTAGTAGAGACAGGGTTTCACCATGTTGGCCAGGCTGGTCTCAAACTCCTGACCCTAGGTGATTTGCCTGCCTCGGCCTCCTAAAGTGCTTGGATTACAGGCTTGAGCCACTGCACCTGGCCACATGTCCTTTTATACTTAAGCTATTTTGAGTCAAATTTCTTTTTCTTTTCTTTTTTTTTTTTTCTTTTTTTGAGACAGAGTCTCACTCTGTTGCCCAGGATGGAGTGCAGCCGTGCGATCTCAGCTCACTGCAACTCTGCCTCCTGGGTTCAAGCTATTCTCCTGCCTCAGCCTCCCGAGTAGCTGGGATTACAGGTGCCCACCCAAACGCCTAGCTGATTTTTTGTATTTTTAGTAGACACAGAGTTTCACCACGTTGGCCAGGGTGGTCTCGAACTCCTGACCTCATGATTCACCTGCCTCAGCCTCCCAAAGTGCTAGGATTACAGGTGTGAGCCACTGTGCCCGGCTGAGTCAAATTTCTTTTGCTTTCAACTTAGAGAACTCTGATGAATGCTGACCATTTTATATTTTTACTGATCATTCTATTGATTAAATGGGTTATTGCATTCTATTTCAAACCTGATTCACACATGGTAGACACACAGCTTATATAAAGGAAAGGTAGCATCATGGAATGGGATGTGAACCCATAATCAAGGGCGACCATTATAGACATATTTTTGTCTCCATCTTAACAGACAAATTACAAGGAGGAGAAACTGACTCAAATGAGCCAAAGGAAAAGGGCTTTCTTTATTGATAGGCTGCAGGGGGCTATCCCAGAATCTGATTTTAAGAGGAAGGGCTGGACCCTATGGGATCTGGAACTGAATATTGGACAGTCAGAAGCTGAGGCATCTCTCCGAGGTCACATGAGCTTTCATCTCAGTTAGAGGCAACTCCTTTCTTCCAGAGGCTGCGGCCAACAAACCTCAGTGTCCTTACTGACTCTCTTGGGGTCCTTACTGGACCACAGGTGCTTTTTGTATGAGCCACCTCCTTTTGCCTTCAGTACTGCAGTCTAGAAAATGCTAAAGTGATGCTGCGTCATGCACAGCCTTCCCAGGCTAAAGCTGTGCTTCACCCTATGAGAAAGGGGGACCATCTCCCCGTTTTAGTGATGGCAACTCCATCTAGAATCACAGGGCCTTGGCGTCCCACTGTTTTCAGCCTTTCCCTCACACTTCACATGTAATCCAAAAAAAATTCCGCTGGCTCTCCCTCTAAAATGTACCCAGAGTTCTACCACATCCCATAACCACCAGTGGAGCACCCTGACCCCAAACCCCAGCACCTCTCACTGTCTTATTGCAACTGTCCCAGCTGCCCTCTCTGTCTTCTTCTATGGCCTCTTCCACCATTAGAAGGGGCTTGTAATAGTATCAGGTCCTGTCAATGCATTGCTCAAACTCGTCAGTGACTTCCAAGGCCTTTGTTATCTCCTCTCCTTCCTGTTCCCTCTGTTCTGGCCCCGTGGTCTCCTCCCATTTCTCTATTACATCAGGTATCTCTGACCTCAGGACCTCTGCACCTTGCTCCCTCTGCCTGGAATGTTGGCCTCCACATTTCCATGTGGCCATGTTCCCTTTCTTTAAGTCTTTAATCAGAAGTCACCTTCCTGAGCCACTCTATTTTGGGGTCTTCTCATTCATCCTCGTTTTAATCTTTCTCCAGGTAAAAGAGCTGCTGATGGCTTGGACAGAGATGAGGGTGGGGAGAAGATGGCTTTGGCATGGTTTAGTGGAACTCAGTATCCACAATGCCAGTCTTTTGCAGCTTTGCTGTTGCAATGATGGGGTGTTCCTGGGATCCAGTTGGTGTGGTTCTCCTGTTGGGCAGGCTATTGAAGGACAGTGCAGAGAGGAGGAAGCTATCCTAGGTGATTAGCTGAACATGACAGCTTTGACATGGAGAACAAGTAATATTCAGCAGGTTACTAATGTGTTTGCCTGTGTAGAAGGATGAGTATGTTTCTGATTAGATAAGGGGTGGGGTAACAAACGTGCCAACTGAAACATGAACCCTTCATTGGGAATTTTACACCAGCAACGACCTGCAGACTTCTTCTTTATATCTATAATTTAAGTATTCTTAATTTCTAATAAAAATATAATTGTGAAACCAATCATCTAATTAGATTATAATGTAATTATTTAGTAATTACCTTAGAAGTTAGATTAAAAGGATATAAAACATATGACTAGTGATTTTTAAAAAAATAATTTCAACTAGTAAATTTAATTGTATCTGTTTTTTTATTTTGAGACAGGGTCTTGCTCTATCATCCAGGCTGGAGTGCTGTGGTCTGATCACAGCTTACTGCAGCCTCGAACTCCTAGGTTCAAGCAATCCTCCCACCTCAGCCTCCCAGGTAGCTGGGACTACAGGCGTGTGTCACTAGGCTCAGCTAATTTTTAATTTTTTCGTAGAGACAGGGTCTCCTTATTGTTGCCTAGGCTGGTCTCAAACTTCCGGGCTCAGGTGATCCAAGGTGTTGGGATCACAGGTGTGAGCCATGGCACCTGGCAAATAACTTCTATTTTAGAGTCAGGAGGTGTACGTGCAGGTTTGTTACATGAGTATATTGAGTGATGCTGAGGTTTGGGGAGTGATTGAGCCTGTCACCCAGGTATTAAGCACAGTCCCCAATAGGTATAGTTTCCCAACCCATTCCCCGTCTCTTCTTCCTCCCTCTAGTAGTCCCCAGTGTCTGCTGTTGCCATCTTTATGCCATGTGTACTCAGATCTGCAGATCTCTGAGATGGGGTTGGCATGATGGGAAGAGGGCATTGATATGACGTGAGAGACTCCTGAAGACAGCAGGGACCAGAGCTTCTGGGTACTGGCTTTGTTGTGATGGGATGAAGGACCTTTTAGAAATTGATTAGCAGAATACAGAGCAAGTAAATTGAGTGACTTGACTGAGGAGTAAATGACAGAATAGCTTGAGGAAAGAAGAGTTGAATAACTACTTGAAACAGACTGGGATGAAAATAGATTAATACTGCTTATGGGAAAGTTGAAAAATAGTTTCTACTTGTTAGGAGAGATGTCCTGGAGAGGAGTGAGGCGCACTCCAAGTGCCAGCCTTCCTTCCTGAGTACCAAGTGATTGTCCAGGACTCAAGACACTGATACGGGTTTAGCATCTGAGGATCTAAATGAGGGAGATTGGCTGGGCACAGTGGCTCATGCCTGTAATCCCAGCACTTTGAGAGGCTGACGCAGGAGGATCGCTTGAGGCCAGGAGTTTAAGATCAGTTTGTACAACGCAGCGAGCCCTTATCTTTACAAAAAAAAATAATAATAAATTAACCAGGCGTGGTGGCACATGCCTGTAGTCTCAGCTACTCTGAAGTCCAAGGTGGGAGGATCGCTTGAGCCCAGGAGTTCAACGCTGCGACGAGATATGATTGTGCTACTGCACTCCAGCTTGGGCAACAGAGTGACTCTGTATCTATAAATAAATAAATAAATAAATAAATAAATAAATAAATAAATGGGAGACCAACAGGATGACTCCTTACTGGACAGAGGCAAACTGACCTGACTTCTTGGGCCAGGAAAATCATGTGAAATGGGTCTACAGCTCAGGTTGGATTCTGAGCAGCATTAAGCCAGTACTGTTTCAGCTCTCCCCAGGGCCTGATGTACATCGTGAACTTGGAAGCACCACGATTTGCCGTCCACGCTGCTGCTTGAGCCTGCTTTTGGGCTGTCTCAGTTTCCTGTGTATTCTTAAAGTCAAACCCCCTCAATAAAGATGATCTGTGTGTCTCATCCATGCACACATTCAAGCCTGATCAGTCGGGAGAGGATCTCCTCTATGTATCAGATACTTAGTAATAGTTTCTAGACATTGCAAAGTATGAAGTAGGAAGAGACCAGAATGAACAACTAGGGAAATAGGAATACAGGGAGTCATTTGAATAACAGATTGTTATTGATGCCAGGCTAGTGGACACTTGCTGTCTGGAAGAAGGAATAGTTAGCTGCCTTTCTGAGCAACAGGGGTGTGGTCAGGTTGAAAGAGCCCTGGAGTGAGACCCCAGAAAATCTAAGCTTTACTTCTAGGGAGCTATGCAACCCCTTGCTTGGCCCCAGTTTCAATTTGATTCTAAATGTACAGAGTCCTTCCTCTATGAACAAGACTCTGGTTGGTCAGGCTTCAGGGGAGCCTGAAATGAATGAATCAGGCAATGCCCCATAGGTCCAGCAGAGTGGAGAGGCTGGGGTTTCAAAGACAAGTGCACAATGAACCCTACTTTAAGCAGAGCAGGACTGAGACTAGGGCTCTCTTTGGGTAGAAGTGAAGTGTTATGGAATCCCCACCATGACTGTTGGATGAGATGGGTCTCTGCATGTAAATTTGCAGGTTCCGCTCTTCTCTGCTGGAAGCAAGGATTATCTCCATCTGCTTCCCAACACTGCTGAAATGCGAGGCCTGTCAGGGACAGGAGGAATGAACTCTTGATTCTGGTTCCTGGGCTGGGACTAGGAGAGATGATGAAGGCCTCTTTACACGCAGGCTGACAGAGCTGGTGAAAGATGGACAGGGAGTCGTAGAGGGAAAGGAGAGGATGTGGGGTCATGCTGTTGTCCCTTTTAGCTGGCGCTGGTCTTAATCAATGAAAGAAACCTCAGCAGACAGCACTGGAATCCTCCCTCAGCTTAACGTATTAAAGTGTTTTACAACCTCCCTTTGCTCTCTCCCCTTCCAGTCCCCTATTTCCTTCCTCCATATCTATTCTTTCCAGAGCTAAAGAAGTGAGGCAAACAAACTTCAGTGGTGGAGCGTTTCTTTCTCCTTTCCTCCCTTTGCCGGTTGGGAGCATGTTTCTTAGTCCGCCTACACCATCGGATTCTCTCTACCTCTGCCTCTAACTTTCTCTCTCTCTTTCTCTTTCTTCCTGTTTCTCTCCCTCTCTCTGTGTCTGACTCCTTCTATTTTTATCTTCTCCATTAGTCTTTGTTTCTCTTTCTCCGCCCCGTACCCCTGAAATCTGTTACAATAAGACACAGGATCTGAAAACCCACGTGATTTTATCTCTGAAATCTGCAGACAGCAAACTAATTTGATGCAAGAGAAATGAAATGTTTTCATATCCTTTTAATTGCCGGACTCCTCTGCATCTTCTCAAGCACACATTTTCCAGAGCATAAAAGTATTTGATTCTAAGTTTGTTTTGATGTTCAACCAGGGGCAGCAAATAAAACTTATTTTTTCCCCCCGTGGAGTCACTGACAGCTTTACCCAATTTCCGATCTCTCCAAGCACTTTCCTTAAGAAAGAGTGTTAAGGTTTTTCCTTAAAATCACCATTTTGCAAGGGAGGGGGAGATTGCTTCTCTGGTGAAACGGACTGATTGGACAGACTCTCGTGTTGGCTGCAGTATTGTGGTTTTTGCTTGAGGATGAAAAACAAATGGTGGGAATATAATTTCTCTCTTCAGCTGAAAGCTATTTTTACTGTCTCCTCAGGCAGTCAGCTGGGTGTGTTCATCCATCCATTCATTCACTATTTGAACAGTAATTTATTTAGTGACTACTAAAGGGCAGGTTCATGTATTCCAGATTTCCAGTTATTGCTTAACTAGCACAGGGAGCCGATGCCTTCAGTGACTTGGCAGATATGACCATGTAAAGACAAATTAGCCTAAGGGCAAAAATAATTTATTACAGTTTCAACATAATGGTAGAAGTTTCAATTAAACAGAAAGTTACAATTCTAAATTTTTTTTTTTTTTTTTTTTTTTTTGAGACGGAGTCTTGCTCTGTCACCCAGGCTGGAGTGCAGTGGCCGGATCTCAGCTCACTGCAAGCTCCTCCTCTCGGGTTCACGCCATTCTCCTGCCTCAGCCTCCCGAGTAGCTGGGACTACAGGCACCCGCCACTTCGCCCGGCTAGTTTTTTGTATTTTTTAGTAGAGACGGGGTTTCACCGTATTAGCCAGGATGGTCTCGATCTCCTGACCTCATGTTCCGCCCGTCTCGGCCTCCCAAAGTGCTGGGATTACAGGCTTGAGCCACCGCGCCCGGCCTACAATTCTAAATTTATAGGCACTGAATCACATATACATCCTAAATTAACAGTTTTAAGGATAAACTGAGGTTTTAAAACATCTCTCTCTTGGAATTAGTGACAGATTCACTAAAACATCATTGGAGACAGATGATTTGAACAGCACAATTATCAATATGAATCTACTGAGAAATGTACATACATATATATGTATGTATGTGTGTGGATGTGTGTGTGTAAAATGTGCCCAGTTCCTGGTCAATACACATTCTTTTTAGGTACGCATAGGCCAATTTATAAATTGATGACAGTTGGCCCTCTGTATCTGTGGTTCCACAACTTTAGATTCAATCAACCTCGGGTTGAAAATATGTGGGGAAAAAAAAACCACAGTAACAATAAAACAATGAAAACAAAACAATATAAAATAAAAACAAAACAAAAATGATGAAAAACTACTGAATAAAAACAATACATTATAACAACTATTTACATAGTATTTACATTATATTAGGTACTATAAGTAATCTAGAGATGATTTAAAGTATATAGGAGAATGTGTATAGGTTATAATCAAACACTACTCCTATTTTATATGAGGAAACTAGCATCTTTGGGTTTCGGAATCCATGGGGGTCCTGGAACCAATGCCCCTAAGGGACACCTATACTTAACAGGTCATAAAGCAAGCTTACAAATCTCAAAGTCCCTAGCACATTACAAACACATCAGAAATTACTGTTTAAAAGATAAACTTAAAATACATCTCTTACTATGTAATGTTAAAAAAAACCCATGGGCTGGGCGTGGTGGCTCATGCCTGTAATCCCAGCACTTTGGGAGGCTGAGGCGGGCAGATCACCTGAGGTCAGGAGTTCAAGACCAGTCTGGCCAACATGTGAAACCCCGTCTCTACTAAAAATACAAAAATTAGCTGGGTGTGGTGGTGGGCGCCTGTAATCCCAGCTACTCAGGAGGCTGAGGCAGGAGAATGGCTTGAACCCGGGAGGCAGAGGTTGCAGTGAGCCGAGATCGCGCCATTGCACTCCAGCCTGGGCAATAAGAGCGAAACTCGGTCTCTAAATATAAATAAATAAAACATAAAAAGGGACCCATGGCTCAAAGAGAAAACCATTGTGGAAATTAGAAAATAGTTAAAATTGAATAAAGCGGGAATATTATATGTTGAAACTTGGCAAACGTAGCTAAAGTCATATTTTAGAGTATAATTTCTAACCTTAAATGCTTAACTGGAAAAAAAGAAAAGCTATGTATCTAAAGAAGATAAGAACAAAGAAATAATAAGATAGAAATAAGAAATAAAATAAGAAACAAAGATGCAAAATTATCAAACCCAAAGCTGCTTAAAATGACAAACTTTTAGCAAGACCGATCAATAAAAAAAGAAATGACAAATAATATCTGAATGGATGAAGTTCCTAACTGCTAATGCAGCAGAGCTTACATTTTACGGGAATACTGTGATCAACTTAATGTCAAATACTTAAAAACTTAGGTTAAATGGAAAAACGCCTGGAAACGTATAAATTTTAAAACTGATTTAAGTAATAAACACCTGAAGGGCCCTATAATTTTTAAAGAATTTGAGTCAGTAGTTAAAAATCTTCCCACAAAATAAACACCAATCCCAGATGTTTTTATTAGTAGTTTCTACTGTATATTCAAGGAACAGGTAGTTTTCAAGCTTACACAAACTCTTTCAAAGAATAGAAAGAGACAGAACATTTTTCACGTATTTTATGAGACAAATGTAATCCAGATGCCAATAGCAAACAAGGGCATTTAGGAGAAAAAAAGATCCCCAGACCAATCTAAAGGCAAGAATCCTAAATAGCAATCCAGAGCAAGCAATGAACTAGTAGTGTTTATTTCTAGAATGATTGATATAGCATTATAAAGGGTACTATGTCATACCTCATACTAATAGTCTTAAGGAGAAAAATCCTGTGATCATAATAGATTCAGAAAAAGCATTTGAGGAAATTCATAAACCATTCATGATAAAATCTTAGCAAGCAAGGTTTAGGATGGAAATCCCTATACCGACAGCAAACATCTTACGAGTAGAGAATTAGGAAAAGCCAGATTCTCTTTAAAATCAGGCATGAAACGGGGTGGTCGCTCTTGCTGCTGCGGACCAGGAGTGCTCTGGAGCACAAGTCAGTGTAAGGAAAGCAGAAAGTGTAAGAATCAGAAAGGAAAAAAATAAAATATTACTATTTGCAGAGGATATGATTTTCTGCGTAGAAAACGTGAAAGAATTTACAAAGCATGAGAAATTTCATACACTCACAGTTGTATCAGGCAGGGTCTCTACAGGAAATAGGTGGCAACTCCAATGCAGTTTAATGACTGCAAAGGTCTGGGCAGGGCGAAGGGATACCAGTGAAGATGATCAAACCCCCGGGCAAGTAACAGCCAGGGACCCTCAGGCCTGGGGAGGCAAGAATGGGAAGCAGAAGCTGGAGCGAATTTCAGCTTTAGCTGGAGCTGCAGGAGGGAAGAGCACAGTCACTGCCTACTGCCTGCCTGGAAGAGAAGGTGCTGGGACGTTTTTTTTTTATTTCACTCTTTTTATTTATTTCTTTATTTTTTGAGACTTTGTCTCTCGCTCTTTCACCCAGGCTGGAGTTCAGCGGTGCAAACTTAGCTCACTGCCACCTCTGCCTCCTGGGTTGAAAGTGATTCTCCTGCCTCAGCCTCCTGCGTACCTGGGACTACAGGCGCCCGCCACCACGCCCGTGTAATTTTTGTATTTGTAGTAGAGACAGGGTTTCACCATGTTGTTCAGGCTTGTCTTGAACTCCTGACCTCAGGTGATCCACCCCCCTCAGCCTCCCAAAGTGCTGGGATTACAGGCATGAGTCACTATGCATGGCTTTTCTATTTTTTTTGTTGTTTTTTGTTTTTGAGGTGGAGTCTCGCTCTGTCGTCCAGGCTGGAGCGCAATGGTGCAATCTTGACTCACTGCAATCTCTGCCGCCTGGGTTCAAGCGATTCTCGTGCCTCAGCCTCCCAAGTAGCTGGGATTACAGACGTGCGCCACCACACCTGGCTAGTTTTTGTATTTTTAATAGAGACGGGGTTTCACCATGTTGGCCGGGCTGGTCTCGAACCGCAGACCTCAGGTGGTCCGCCCGGCTCGGCCTCCCAAAGTGCTGGGATTACAGACGTGAGCTACTGTGCCTGACCTCCAATTCACTCTTCTTATGCCTTCTGATCTCCCACCCATTGCTTTCTACTTCCAACACTCCAGGGAGTCAGGATCCAGAGAGCCTGTTGATGCCGTCCACAGAGTCAGTCTCCTGGGCACACGACATGGTGGGAAGGATGAAGGGTACGCTTGGAAGTCAAAGGCAGGATAACCCAGCACTCATCTGACAAATTCTGTGCAGGTCCTTCATGCAGAAAATTACACAATTGTATTCAGTTATAACAAAAATGCTAACTAAATGGAGAGAGAACCATATTCATGGTAGAAAGAGATAATAAAAATGTCAATTCTACCCAAAATGATGAGAGATTTAATGCAATTTTAATAAGAATGCCAAAGGATATTTTGTGTAGAACTTGATAAGCAAATTCTAAACTTTATTTATTTTATTTATTTGTTTTTTTGAGACAGAGTCTTGCTGTGTTTACCAGGCTGAAGTGCAGTGGCACAATCTCAGCTCACTGCAACCTCTGCCTCCCGGGTTCAAATGATTCTCCCGTCTCAACCTCCTGAGTAGCTGGGATTACAGGTGTGTGCCACCACGCCTGGCTAATTTTTGTATTTTTATTAGAGACGAGGTTTCCTCGTGTTGGCCAGGCTGGTTTCCTGATCTCAGGTGATCTGCCTGCCTTGGCCTCCCAAAGTGCTGGGATTATAGGCGTGAGCCACCGCAATGGCGCTAAAATTTAAATAGAAGAGTAAGTTGATAGGAATAACCAAGACAATCTTAAAAAGAACCAGGTGGGACATGTACAAGATATCAAGATTATCTACAAGATACTTGATGTCTACAAGATATCAAGACTTACTATAAAGTTTTAGCAATTAAGATATTGTCTACTATATCTTTAGCAATTAAGACAATGTCTATTATTCCAGAGAGACAACAAGAATGGAACAGAGAGCCCAAGAAAAGGCCTGCCAAATATAGCAGCTTGATCCACGACCGAGCTGACAATTGCAGATCAGTGTACAAATGGCAGATTATTCAACAAGTGGCACCAGGACAGTTGGTCATGTGTATGGGAAAAATCACGAAAGCCATCTCACAGTCCATTTTCAGATGACAATGCTGAAGTCAGAGGGCAAGGTGGATTACAGTCCAAAATGTGAAAGGTAAAATTTTAAAGTACTTGGGAGAAAATATAGGAAGAATATCTTTATGACCCTAGGGATAGAGCAGAATTTCTTTAACAAGCACAGAGAGCACAAATCATAAAGGAAAATATCAATAAATTCGATCACAATAAAATCAAGATGTCCTATCCTTCAAAAGACATCAATGAGAGACTGAAAAGACAAGTCATAATCTGAGATATTCAGCATGTAACGGACAAAGGATGAGTATTCTGTAATATAAAGTATATTCTGTATATTATACACACAGAATATTTTTTTCATATTTCATAAAAAAATACATCTTTTTATATAAATGTTTATAAATTAATAAGGAAAAGATAAACACTCCAATTTAAAAAAAGGCAGAAAATATGAACAGGTACGACCCAGAGGAAGGCATAAATAACTAATACACAAATGAAAAATGCTCGACCTCACTGGTTATCAGGATGATGATAACCACTATGAGACATCACTACACACCCTCTACGGTGGCCCAAATGACAATGTCTTGCAAAGCCAAGTATTGGCAGGAATGTGGAACAAAGGGAGCTTTCAAACATTGCTGTGTTTGTGTTTGTGCAAGTTGATAAAACCATTTTATAAAGCAATTTATTAGGAATTAAGTCAAACATATGCCTACTGTGTAAGTGAGTAAATTAGACTGTCTGTGACATACAAAAATTGACAATTTCATGTGGTTCAACCTGATATATACCCTAAAGACACTCTTGCACGTTTGATCTGGAGACATGCATAAGATTCTTCATAGCAATATTGCCTGTGATAATTCTAAAAAGAAAACAACCTGAACTCAAATGTCCAGTGATGGCAAGCTGGATAAGTATATTGATGTATATTAAGTAATGGAAGACTTTATATCACTGAAAATGGAAAACCTATACTCGATACAGGTCAAGAACATAGTGTATGAAAAAAGAGAACCAAGCAAAACAAAAAAAGCCCTAAATTGCGGAACTTATATATGATTCAACAACAGGCCAAACTCAACAATATGTTAATCAGAGATATGTTCACATATGTTACAATCTCTAAAGAAAATTCAGGAGGGGGTTTATATAAAGCTCATCAGTTACCTCTTAGAAAAAAGGAGGAGAATCTGTTTCTGGGTGGCATTTATAAGGCTTCAGAATAGAGGAGAACCTGTTTCTGGGTGGCATTTATAAGGCTGCAGAATAATCAGTTACCTTTCTTTCTTAAGCTGGGAGACCGGCACATGGGTGTATGTTTCATTTCTTTAATTTCATTTTTTTAATTTCTATGATTCTTTTTTTTTTTTTTTTTTTTGAGACAGAGTCTCGCTCTGTCGCCCAGGCTGGAGTGCAGTGGCCGGATCTCAGCTCACTGCAAGCTCCGCCTCCCGGGTTCACGCCATTCTCCGGCCTCAGCCTCCCGAGTAGCTGGGACTACAGGCGCCCGCCACCTCGCCCGGCTAGTTTTTTGTATTTCTTAATAGAGACGGGGTTTCACCGTGTTAGCCAGGATGGTTTCGATCTCCTGACCTCGTGATCCGCCCGTCTCGGCCTCCCAAAGTGCTAGGATTACAGGCTTGAGCCACTGCGCCCGGCCAATTTCTATAATTCTTTAAGATGTACATATATATGTGTGTTTTTTGGTGTATAGTGTATATACAAAACAAGTTTTAAAACAGAGTAGATTGGCCAAGCATGGTGGCTAACGCCTGTAATCTCAGCACTATGGGAGGCCAATGCTGTAGGATCACTTGAGCACTTGAGGCCAGGAGTTCGAGACCAGCCTGGGCAACATGGTGAAACCCCATGTCTACAAAAAATACAAAAATTAGCCAGGTGTATTGGCCATGCCTGTAATCCCAACTACTTGGGAGGCTGAGGCAGGAGAATTGCTTAAATCTAGGAGGCAGAGGTTTCAGTGAGCTAAGATCGTGCCGCTGCACTCCAGCCTGGGCGACAGAGAGAGACTCTTGTCTCAAAAAACAAAAAACAAAAACAAGACAAAATAATAACAGCAGCAAAAATAGAATAGATTATAAGGAGAAAAAAATGCATCAATCTAGCTTCCTTTCTAGAGCTCAGCTCTTAAACAATTGTCCTTTCTAAGTCTTGTTTTCTTCTTGTTATATATCCTGGTATTTTATTGTTCTTTACATGTAAACCATTTGTCTTCCTCAGTTTAGAACTGGTAACATTGTAGGCACTCAATAAATATCTTATTATTGACCCGAGCAACCAACTAACCAAATGACAAGAGGTTCAATTTCCTTAATAATGAAACACACTACAAATCAAAACAAGGTGTTGTTTTTAACCTAACACGTTGGTAAAATTTAAAAAGTGATTAGTGTTTGGAAGGGTGAGAAATCACATATTGTTGCTGGGAATGTAAAACAAAGTGGTGGCTAATTTACAAATAAATTTCAAAAGTCCTCAAACCTTTGTGTTCTTTGATCTAGTGGGTCTGCTTATATCACGTAAGCAGACATGTTATAGATGTGTGTAAAAATTACACTTCGCATAGCACCTTGTCAAACTGTGTGAAAGATGTGTGTTTGGCAATGATGGTTTGGTTAAGTAAGCTGTGGTACATCCATACATAGAATGAAATAATACAGAACTATTGAAAGGGTTCAAAATAGATGATGAAATAAAACACTTTTATTCCATCTATTTTGTGCCTTTTTAAAACCTGATTTTTAAATGTTTTATAATAAACATTTTATAATTAACTTTTAAAAATTAGGTGGCTGGGTGCAGTGGTTCACACCTGTAATCCCAGCACTTTGGGAGGCTGAGGCGGGCAGATCACGAGATCAGGAGATTGAGACCATCCTGGCTAACACAGAGAAACCCCATCTCTACTAAAAATACAAAAAATTAGCTGGGCGTGGTGGCGGGCACCTGTAGTTCCAGCTACTCGGGAGGCTGAGGCAGGAGAATGGCGTAAACCCAGGAGGTGGAGCTTGCAGTGAGCTGAGATCGCACCACTGCACTCCAGCCTGGGCAACAGAGCGAGACTCCATCTCAATAACAACAACAATAACAAATTAGGCTAAAATCCTAGGTATAAAATAATTCCATGTTTTAAAAAGAAGCATATTTATGTATAAAAAACAGAAAGAATATACAGTTCCTGGGCCCATAATTGGTGCTAAATAAATAAATGAATGAATAGTAAATGAACGGAGGAATGAAAGATACACCACACCAACACGCTAACAATGGTTACCTCTCTGTCCTAACATTAGGGATGACAATAATTTTCTTCTTTTTACGCATATATGTATTTCCTTAAAGTTTGTATTATGTTCATGTATTCCGGTTGTGGTAAGATTCAAATAAATAGAATTAAAATTGAAGACTAGTATTGACGTAGTACTATCTAGTTTTACATCACAACATTATCACATAGGAGGTTATTGAATGTCTTTGAAGTTGAGGGTGACTTTTAGGATCTGCTTCCTTTTTTTTTTTTTTTTTTTTTTTTTGAGACAGAGTCCCGCTCTGTTGCCCAGACTGGAGTGCAGTGGCACAATCTCGGCTCACTGCAAGCTCTGCCTCCCGGGTTCACGCCATTCTCCTGCCTCAGCCTCCCGAGTAGCTGGGACTTCAGGTGGCTGCCACCACGCCCAGCTAATTTTTTGTATTTTTTTTAGTAGAGATGGGGTTTCACCGTGTTAGCCAGGATGGTCTTGATCTCCTGACCTCGTGATCCATCTGCCTGGGCCTCCCAAAGTGCTGGGATTACAGGCATGAGCCCCCACGCCCGGCCAGGATCTGCTTTCTTACCAATCTTCTTTTTTGTTTGTTTGTTAGGTTGAGACAGAGTCTCACTCTGTCACCCAGAATGGAGTGCAGTGGTACAACCTTGGCTCACTGCAACCTCTGCCTCCCGGGTTCAAGCGATTTTCCTGCCTCAGCCTCTTGCGTAGCTGGGATTACAGGCGCATACCACCATGCCTGGCTACTTTTTGTATTTTTAGTAGAGACGGTGTTTCACCATGTTGGTCAGCCTGGTCTCAAACTCCTGACCTCGTGATCTGCCCACCTCAACCTCCAAAAGTGATGGGATTACAGGCCTGAACCACCGCGCCTGGCCATCTTCCCAATCTCCTTAATATATACTTGTTTATTCAGGATCCTGCAGGTTTAATATCTTTTAAAAGAAATGATGACCAGGTGCAGTGGCTCACGCCTGTAATCCCAGCACTTGGGGAGCTGAGGAGGGACGATCACTTGAGCCCAGGAGTTCGAGACCAGTCTGGGCCACACGGCAAAACTCTGTCTCTACTAAAAATACAGAAAAATTAACCAGGCGTGGTGGCATTCACCTGTAGTCTCAGCTACTGAGGAGGCTGAGGTGGGAAGATCACCCGAGCCTGGGAAGTTGAGGCTGCAGTGAGTTGAGATCACCCCCACTGCACTCCAGCCTAGGTGACAGAGTGAGACCTCGTCTCAAAGGAAAAAAAAAAAAACAAGAAGAAATGATTATGTGTTCATACCCAGATTTGAAAGTGCCCGTTTCAAGGTCATTATTTGGCCAAAATCTAACTGGCTGGTCCATGTGTATGTGTGTGTGTCCACCCACATCAGCAGAGAAGGAGAGCTGGGAAGACAGTGATAGGCACGGATTTCCACACGGAGGCTCTGGGATTGAGAGTTTCAACACAAGACTCATAGGCTGTGCGACTCAATTGCCAATTCCTAATATCACGCACGAAACTTTGCTTAAGGGTCTGAACTTTCTTAAACTCTCTAATCTGGATATCCTTATAACAACCTGGGGATGTATTTCCAGGTCTGATTTCTATTAATGTGGCCATTGTAGTTTTCGAAAATATTCATGGCAAGACTTGAAGAAACGTTTGGTTCTTGTTGTGAACCAAGTTATTAGAAACATTTCTGTGCTATTGAAGACACAGATGCGGGAAATTTAGCAAATCATTCTGGGTCTCGAGGTCAGTCTTTCTCCTACACTGTCCTGTGCACACCCTTGGGTGCTGCCTCCCTTCTGGAATTTTTGTGGGTTTGAGGCAGGACCAAGTATTTATTTCTATGCCTCCTACGGTTTTCATGCTTTTTAGTTTCATTAAAATTTGAGTCTTCCAGCAATTCACTTAGGAGGAGGAGAAAGAAAAGGCAGGGGCTTCATGATATTCAAGATTGTGGGTTGTCTTGAGTGATAGTAATTTTTTTTTTTTTTTTTTTTTGAGACGGAGTCTTTCTTGCTTTGTTACCCAGGCTGGAATGCAGTGGTGTAATCTTGGCTCACTGCAACCTCCCCGCCTTCCGCGTTCAAGCAATTCTTCCACCTCAGCCTCCCAAGTAGCTGGTATTACAGGTGTCTGCCACCATGCCCGGCTAAGTTTTGCATTTTTAGTGGAGACAGGATTTCACTATGTTGATCAGGCTGGTCTGGAACTCCTGGCCTCAAGTGATCTGCCTGCCTCAGCCTCCCAAAGTGCTGGGATTACAGGCATGAGCTGCTGCGCCGGGCCCTAAGAAACTCTTTTTGGGAGATCTGTGAGTTTTCTGTTATTTGCATAAGCATGGAATTATTTTGAACATTAAGGAGCGACCCTAGACAGCCTAGGGGAGGGGCGGGGAGTGGGGGCGGGTAAAACACAAGTTAAAAACACATTTGTCTTACAGGAAAGATTAAAAACATTAGCCAAACCCCAGCACTGACATCCGCCGCTGAGTACATCATTAACAACTTGCTTTGGTGAACATCAGGGTGAACTTGGGGAGTCTTACAGGATCCTGGTGATCTGTGAAAATAATTTCCAGGATGACAACTGTATGGATGTGGGGAGGGGAGAACCTGCCCTGGGTTTTGTTTAAAGAATTTAACATTTAACAGATTATCTGAGCCTGAGTAAAATGTGTTGAAGTACCAGTTTTTGCCATACAGCCTCATGTCTTTGCAGCTCTATGGGGAATAGTATTAAAGCCTGTTCACTAAACTGCTATATGGGAGCCCCACTGGAGAATGTCTGATGAAGAAAAAATGGAAACAAGAAGGCTCAGCAGCGTGGAAATCCACAGTCAATTATCCCGAGACACTAAAAGAAGCAGTGGGAGGCCAAGGTGGGAGGATCATTTGAGCCCAGGAGTTCAAGACCAGTCTGACAATATAGTGAGACCTCTTTTTTAATTTTTACAGAAAAATGAAAAAATTAGCCAGATGTGGTGGCACACGCCTGTAGTCCAAGCTATTCAGGAGGCTGAGGTGGGAGGATCTGCTTGAGCCCGGAAGGTCAAGGCTGCAGTGAGCCGTGATCGCACCACTGGACTCCAGCCTGGGTGACAGAATGAGACCTTGTCTTCAAAAAGAAAAAAGAAGCAGTGTTTAGAAAAAGATAGAAGCAGTGCTTAGGAGTGAACAAATGTGTATCTCTACTTGCAGAGGTTGCGTTCAGCAGGCAGCTGTGAATTGAATCGTCCACTTTGCTTTCTAGATCTGGGGTCATGTTTTACTTTCTTTTTTTCTTTTCTTTTTTTTTTTTTTTGAGACAGAGTCTCACTTTGTCTCCTAGACTAGAGTGCAGTGGCGTGAGCTCAGCTCACTGCAACCTCCGCCTCCCGGGTTCAAGTGATTCTCCTGCCTCAGCCTCCCAAGTAGCTGGGACTACAGGCACCTGCCACCACACCCAGCTAATTTTTTGTATTTTTAGTAGAGATGGGGTTTCACCATGTTAGCCAGGATAGATATTTTACTTCTAATGGCCAACGACGGCCCATCTGAAAGGTAGGAGTTCCAGCTTTGCCTGTGGGCAGATTTTTGCAACCACATCTGGCTTTGTTTTGCCATATTTTTAACCCCCTCTCCCCTGCTACATTTGTTTTCTTTTTATTACATTTCCCGTCTGGATCCTTGCGTCTGCATTTCTAATGTCAACAACTGCTTTTATCACAGATAATAACTTCCTTTTATAAAAAGACCGTATCATCCTTACATGCATTTCAAATTAAATTTTTATGAACAAACACAGAAATACAGTATTTGGCAGTAAGCACGATGAAGTATACTTATAGCAATCTAAATCTAAGTTGTGACAGCCAGGAACCAAGTTGGTTGCAGTTTTTTAAGTAATCTATTTCTTGAGAGTTTTGTTAACTTTCTTCAGAACTTAATTAACTTCACATTGGGATGTTTATTTAAGTAAATTATGTGGTATGCCCAAACATGCCATAAAAACAATTATCAAAACACTAATTAATTATTTAAAGCACCAGCATTTTCCCAACCAAAATCGTTAAATGCTCCAAAATCGGTTGTTTGTCAATAGACAGGCTGAAATAAACTTACGAAAAATGGCTGTAGAATAGAGGAAAAAACCAACCTCTACAGTTTCCATGGAACAGGACTAAGCAAGTGTTAAGGTTTCTATTGTTTTGGTTCTAGGTTCTGCGGCCGACTTTCTGTGGGTTGCTCAAACCCATCTGACTCCAACAGGAATCAGATGACCACTTGAATAGCTATAGAGGACAATTATAAAACAAGATTAAAATCAATTTCCTCTTCCTATCAGTTAAGGTGATAGAATTAGGTATAATATATATTATATATTAATATATTATATATAATATATATTAATATATTATATAATAATTATATATTATATTTAATCTAGTGAATAATATATAATATATAATATATAATATATGTTATATATAATATATAATACATGTTATATATTATATTTAATCTAGTGAATAATCCTTTATAGCCATGCAATGCTGCCTGTATCCCACACCAAAAACTCAGCGAACTATAGATAGTTAAAGTTGAACACTTAAATGACAAGTTTCTAATGTTTCTAGTTTTGAGATGTGGTCCAACAAAACAATCATGCAGCAGAAGGATTTAAGCCATCTCAGCATGGAAACAGAATGGACAGAATTGGTTACACATTTTCATCTCATTAATATAATAATGGGTAAAGTGCGGACTTCTGTTTTCAATGGTTTCTTGATGGCATGAAATTCATAGAAAAAAATGTATGGGTGCAAGACCCCGGCCTGACCCAGTCTCAGGCATCCATCTTATTTGAGACAAAATATAGCCTGGAAGGGCTCCACTGTGGAAATGAGAGCTTACATTTCAATGGCAATTAGGCTAGTTCTCAGACCTTTCTGAGTGGGATTAGTGCATGATTTTAAATCCTCCAAAATAAGTACTGGTTGCATTAGCCCCTAATGAATCATTCTTATCTGCCTATCCTACACCTTGGAACTACTCAGAACATAATGGCTGGAATCTTAATTTCTTTTATTGATTGTTCCAGGTAAATCTTTTATTTATTTATTTATTTATTTATTTATTTATTTATTTATTTATGTTTTAGAGAGAGGGTCTCACTCTGTTGCCCAGTCTGGAGTGAGTGGCGTGATCATAGCTCACTGTAACCATGAACTCTTGGGCTCAGCGATCCTCCCACCTCAACCTCCTAAGTAGCTGAGACTACAGATGCATGCCACCATGCCTAGCTACTTTTTTATTTTATTTTATTGTTTTAGAGATTAGGCGGGGGGGGTCTCACCATGTTGCCCAGGCTGGTCTTGAACTCCTGGCATAAAGTGATCCTCCTGCCTCAGCCTCTCAAAGCACTGGGATAACAGGCACGAGCTACTGCATCTGGCCCTTGTAAATCTTTACTGATACAGTCTGGTGACTACTTGCAAGATAGTTGCTCTGTGTAGACTTTGCCTCTATGCTTCTAAAGAAATGAAGGCTTGGAACAGCTATAGAATTTGGATGGATGTTTACTCTCACAGAGC
This sequence comes from Macaca nemestrina, assembly GCF_043159975.1. Classification (NCBI taxonomy): domain Eukaryota; kingdom Metazoa; phylum Chordata; class Mammalia; order Primates; family Cercopithecidae; genus Macaca; species Macaca nemestrina. Next base: position 115,179,177 of record NC_092133.1, on the reverse strand, counting down.
TCAATCTCTAAAGAGGAATATCTCTCTTCTGTTCTATTTTACAACATGTGTAAGGCACAGTCACATCTTTGTTAAATTTCTATCATATTATATAAAATTACCTACTTAAGGAGCAAACAACTTTATTGAATACTTGTTCTACAGAGTTCTGAGTTGGATGTTGTAAGGAGATACAAAAATATAAAGATGTAGCCTCTAACTTCAAGTTATTTACTACTTAGTGGGAAAAGACAGAATGAGTACATGTGAAAGTACACAAAAACATAGTCATTAGAAAACTCCATGTACATACTCAATTACGTATGTAAACGCTATGGGTGCTAGGTTGAAAAATTTAAGTCAATCAAGTGGCTCATGATAGGAATTTAGTTGAAGGAAAGCATGTAGCATGGGGAATAAGACAAAATACTACAAGGATGATACTGAATGAAGTCTAGAAGTTCAGGTATTGACCCGGGAATAAATCCTTTGTTTAATCAAAGGTTCATTCTACTGGAGTTACTGATTGAACTTTACGTGATATCCTATAAGAAGCTCCAAGTGTGGCAGAGAAAGTAACGGTATTTCCCAGTTCCCAGGTGCCTGGTTCTTAAATGACTGTAAAATCTCACGCTGGAATGAATCCATCTGAGCTTGGCACTTCTTTACCTAGTACTGGGGAGTCACAGGGAGCATTGAGTCTCAAGTGCTGGGATTACAGGTATGAGCCACTGAATCCAGCCTAAATGTTATTTTTTATACCCTTGCAATGAGGAAGGAATTCAAACTGTGTTGAGAGCAATGCAAATGTACAGCGTTTTATTAATTTTAAATCTTCTGCCTTCAAAGAAATAATAATCCCTGTGGGTACCTAAAACACACTAATGTGAAAATAAATACTGAAACTGCAGAGTGATTCACTAGGTAAGTATTCAGTTAATGCAGGTACCTGATGGGGTGACATAAGGTTAGAACTGGCACCAAATGCCTTTGTTTTTTCTCTATCACTGGTCATGTGTTCAGCCATCCACATCTAACTCCTCTCGGTGTTAGCTCCCGGAACTGTTGCAAGGATCAAAGGAGATAATTTATTCTATTTCAATAAATGGTTTTGTTGAAATTCAGATGCACTAGGGAGTTTGCACAGTGCTGGAGTTAGAAAGATGAATACACCAGGCATGGTGGCCCATGCTTGTAATCTCAGCACTTTGGGAGGCTGAGGTGGGAGGATCGCTTGAGCCTAGGAGTTTGAGACCAGCTTGGACAACATGGCAAAACTCTTTCTCTACAAAAAATGAAAAATTAGCAGGGCATGGTGCTGCATGCTTGTAGTCCCAGAAACTTGGGAGGCTGAGGTGTGAGGATTTCTTGAGGCTGGGACGTTGAGGTTGCAGTGAGCCATAATCCTGACACTGCACTCTGGCCTCAGCAATAGAGTGAGACCCTGTCAAAAAAGAAAAGGAAAAGAAAGGAAAGAAAGGAAAGAAAGGAGGGAGGGAGGAAAAGAAAAGAGGGAGGGAGAGAAAGAAAGGAGGGAGGGAAAGAAAAAGAAGAACGCAAGAAAGAAAGGAAAGAAAAAGAAAGAAGAGAGAGAAAGAAAGAAGACAGAAGAAAAGATAAAGAGAAAGAAGGAAAAATAGAGAAAGAAAGAGAAGGAGAAAGGAAGGAAAAGAAAGAGAAAGAAGGAAAGAGAGAAAGAAACAAGAAAAGAGAAAGAAAAAAGGAAAAAGAGAAAGATGAAAAGAAAGAAAGAGAAAGAAAAGAATGAGACAAGAATTGCTCTTGAACACAGCTGCACAGGGGAGGCAGACACTTAAAGGATGATAATCACAGTTTAGGAGCATTCAGAAGGACACGATGGACTCTGTCTAGAGGAGACAGTGTATGTTAGGACACTGTACATGACCAGATATGAAATGCTGTTAATATGGGAAGCTGTTAATATGGGTTGCTTTTATCAGATGATTTTATAATAGTAGAAATGATTTTTCTTCATCAGGGAGAAGATGGCACACTTCCAGCTGAGATAATGCCTATTTTCTGATAGGTATTTATGAAGGAATGCATGGAAATGTGTCACGGGTAACCTCACATTCTGCTACTTCAGGTCAAAATCTGACACTAGCTATGTTTAACCCATTTGCTACTCTCTTAAGAGAGTTTGGGGAATCTATTCTTAGTTAAGCATGGCACATCAACTGAGTCTCATGCAGTGTGCCTGTAGTTGTGTCTAGAGCTACAATAAAGAAGAATACGAAATTGTAGTTAGACAGGAAGAATAAGTTTTGGAGTTCTGTTACAGGGTAGGGTGACTACAGCAAATAACGATGTAGTGTATACAGTATTTCAAGATAGAAGATTTTGAATGTTGCCACCACAAAGAAATGATAAATGTTTAAAGTGATGGATATGGTAATTACCCTGATTCAATCATTATACTATGTGTACCTGCAACTAAACACCACACTGTACCCTATAAATATGTAAAATGATTTTGTGTCATTTATAAATAAAAAATAAAATAAAAAATAAAATAACCCTTGGATAAAACAAAAACAAAAAAGAAGAAGAATACAGAGGTTGCTTTTTGAATTAGAGTATCTGAAACAAGATCTGGGTGGTAGGAAGAAACCAACATTGTTTGGGTCTCCCTCTGTTGCCAGGCTGGAGTACAGTGGTGTACTTGTAGCTTACTGCAGCCTCAGACTCCTGAGCTCAAGTGATCCTCCCATCTCAGCCTCCTGAGTAGCTGGAACTACAGATATGTGCCACCATGCCTGGCTAATTTTAAAATTTTTTTTGTAGAGAGGGATCTTGCTTTGTTGCCCAGGCTGGTCTCAAACTCCTGACCTCAAGTGACCCTCCTGCATTAGCCTCCCAAAGCACTGGGATTATAGGTGTGAGTCACTGTGTCTGGCCTGAACCAACATTTGTATTGTGTGGACGTGTGCACGTGCATACACACACACACACACACACACACACACACACACACACACACACCCCCTGCACAGATACCAGCCTATGAGTAAAATAGTGGCCCATGATGTTACACATGTTCTTCTGCCTATCAGTCAACAAGAAGGTTTATGAATTTAGAATTGGTAGTCAGCTATGGACTTGTTGATTGCCTTTGTTTTCACAGCTATTCCATTTACTCACTTGAGAGCATTTTTTATGATGAATTCAAGCACTAGCCCATTAGTGAGCATTTACCTTAATGTTCTGGAGTTCTTGTTAGCATAATACAGAGTTAAGGGCTATTTCACATTGCAGTAAAGATCCGGACAGTGTCTTTTATTCTTTGCGGGGATAATTAAGAAGCTGTTGCTAGTGTCTGATGAGAAGTGAAGTTGCTGTTTCTGGCAGAGGGGCAATGAGGATCAAAACACATATTTGGAATTTTATGTTGTTCCTGAGCTCCCCTGCTGGGCCAGGATGTGGGTTGAATTTGCTGTCTTGTATTAATGAAAAAAAAAAAAAAAAAAAAAAAAGACACAAGGGAGGCCAGGCAATGGAGAGCGGAGAAAATAAAAGGCTGGGAGATGAAGTCGAGTTTCCTCTGATCTCCCTCGGAGCTGCTGTCGACTCATCAGCCTCAGTTAATTAAAGAGGCAGAAACTGAGCCACTGCCAAAATAAACGGTGCTGGGCACATACGTAGCCTCTTGATAAGGGCTGCATTTATCTGTGAGAAGAGCGTCTCAGATAAATGTGGAATGACTTACTGCCGGAACTTGGGACCTTTGTAAACCATGTCTACTAAATCTAGAGCTTGTTTATCAGTCAGTCTGCAGCTACTCGTCCCTGCAAACATTTTTTTTGGTGCACATTCTGTTTCTCTTCCTGAAGGAATGGGAAAGCTGGTCTCCTGCGCCCTGGAATGAAAGTATCTTAACTATTAATATCTGGGTTTAGATGGAGTGGTACTGCCTTTTAAGTTTGTGGAAAGTTTGGAACCATGACTCTGCTGCGTAAAATTACTTTTCCCAGTCTCTAGATGGGGAATTTTGAATTGAAGTTTGAGAGGATCAAGTCAACAGAGTTCACAATTATTGTTGATAAGCGTTGGGATGCGATCTTGTCTGTTTTATTGAAATTCAACACAGGACTTTCTGAGCCCTTTCTCTGCTATGCACCCTGCCAAGTGTGGGATTTCAAAGAGTACCCTTGGACCATTGGGGAGCTCAGTCTTTTTTTTTCCTTTGAGGCAGAGTCTTGCTCTGTTGCCCAGGCTGGAGTGCAGTGGTACAATCATAGCTCACTGCAGCCTTGAACTCCTGTCCTGGGTTCAACCGATCCTCCTTGAGTACTCAGCCTCCCAAATAGCTAGGACTATAGGCACACGCCACCACACTCAGCTAATTTTAAAATTATTTTCATAGAGATAGGGTCTTGCTATATTGCCCAGGGCCTCAAACGATCCTCCTGCCTCAGCCTCCAAAGCACTGGGATTATAGGTGTGAGCCGTCCGAACCGGAGCTCAGTCTTGAGGTGGGATAAGCAATACAGATACATAGATCTCTAGTCCAGAAATACGTTTGGAAATGTGTTCCCACCCTGCCAATATCAATATTCAATACGTTTTCCATATCATGTATGACGCATGCATGGAGTTCTTTTTTTGCTAATGATTAATGGATTAAGAAATATCATTTTCAGATCGATTTTTAAATACATTCTTACAGATCCATTAAGAGATTATTTTTATTCCATAAAATCAGTTTTAAAGTTAGATCCGGCCACTGCACTCCAGCCCGGGCGACAAAGCCAGACTCCGTCTCAAAAAAAAAAAAAAAAAAAAGTTATTCTTTTATTCAAAATTTGGAAAGCATCAACCTCTCTGGTATCCTCATGAAGCTGATTTAGCTTCATGCCTAATACATTAGTTGTATGCCTGTGTGCTTTTTGCCTTAATAGTTACTTTTCATCGCCTGAAAGCTCCAAGCTGGTTGACTGTGGATAGTTAAGTGTTTATCTTTTGTTGCTTCTGGGTAGCACATCTTACTGCTCCTGCGTGCTTTCGAGTGGTAGAAAAAAGTCAGTGTTATCATCAAACATTAACCCCGTGACCTGCTTGTTTATATGCCTACTGTAACATGGCTTTGCTTGAATTTCTGAGGTTAGTCAAAGCAAATATCCGTACAATCTTGAGATGACTGCATATAAACTAAAACATCTTTTGTCAAGATTGCCAGTAATACATTCCTTCAGACCAAAGCCTTAAGGAAAACTAGCTACCGATATTAATGGAGGGAATTTCTTAAAAACTTAAGAGGAGTTATAGGACTTTTGTACCACCTCCCATTTACCACTTTATCCTGAAAGATGTGGGGTGGAGGTCCTCCCCCTGGCTCAACTTAAGTGCCTTGTAGGGTTGTTGCTACAAGAAGGCACTGTTGTGTGAAACTAACTGTGCTTTGTGTTTGTTAAACTTAAATATTCTAAAATAAGCATTCGTTTTGTTTGTCCATTAGGCAAAGTATGGGGCAGCATGAAACAGAAATATCTGGCTTCAAATAAATTGTATATGCTGAATTTTCACTGTGTATGTGAATCTAATTATAAGACAAAGCTATATAAGACATTTAGCAAACTGTTTTCTAGAGATGATATTAGATAAAACCTTAGAAATCACACTGATTTTTTTCCCATTCTAAAAAGTGCATTTTGGCTCCGTAGCATAATAGCCATCTTTCCAGGATGAATCGTTTATGTTTTAGGGGTAGAAAGAAATCTGATCCACATTAAAAGAAAGGCCAATCACTAACTACTCCAGAAATCATATAAATAGATTGTTATGGGCCAGGTGCTGTGGCTTATGCCTGTAATCTGCACTTTGGGAGACCTAGGGGGGAGAATTGCTTGAACCCAGGGCTATGAGACCAGCCTAGGCAACACTGAACTTGTCTCTACAAGAAATAAATAAATTAGCCGTGCAAGGTTGTGTATGCCTGTGATTCCAGACACTCAGGAGGCTAAGGCAAGGAGGATGGCTTGAGCCAGGGAGGTTGAGTCTGCTGTGAGCTGTGATTGTGTCACTGCAGGTCAGCCTGGGTGACAAAGCGAGACCCTGTCTATAAATAAATAAATATTTTCTTGCTAACAGTTGGCTTCAGTATTTGGAAAGAAAAGTTTAAAAAGTTTTAATAATGTTGTGCCCTGCATATCAATTGTTAATGACAACACTCTGTGCCATATTGTAGAAGACAAAATCATTCATTCTAGGTCCAAGGCTCTGTCAATGAAAGCAAGTTCACATTCTCCACAGTGGGCAGCAGAGGGGTACTCTTGATTTTTGCAGGTGTCACTGAACTCGAGAACCCCTGTTCTAATCCCTACAGTCCCTTTTTCCCTAGGAATTTGTCCCTAGTTCACAGTGTTTCCGTGCCAAGCAACAGAAGGGCTTTCCTTACAGATCTTCATATTGAAACAAACCACAGACAAATTCCTATTACTGAGTCATGGCTTTGGTTTACTCATCAGATCTCCAGCACAGGACTCACAGTCTCTATCTTATGCCTATCACTTTGTGGGTTTTGTTTCTCCAGAGTGCTAGAGAAAGGGTTTTTGATTCAAATCAGCATAAACTGCTGTTAGGAAAGAAAAGGTCCCTCTTTATTTGCAGTTTGGTAGCCAGAGTGCTGATTTAGCTTCATGCAGAATATATAATCCCTTCCTTTGTTTTCTTAATACATTTGCTTGTGCCTCAATAATGAAAATTTCTACTTTATATTTATAGTAATTTGTTTATTTGCCTTCTCCCCCTACTCTCTCTCTCTCTCTATATATATGTATATATGTATATAGATGTGTGTGTGTGTGTGTGTGTGTATATATATATACATTTTTTTTTTTTTGACAGAGTCTCTCTCTGTTGCCCAGGCTGGAGTGCAGTGGTGAGATCTCAGCTCACTGCAACCTCCACCTCCTGGGTTCAAACAATTCTCCTGCTTCAACCTCCTGAGTAGCTGGGATTACAGGCACCCGCCACCATGCCTGGCTAATTTTTGTATTTTCAGTAGAAACAGGGTTTCACCATGTTGGCCAGGCTTGTCTCCAACTCCTGACCTCAAGTGATCTGCCCTCCTCAACCTCCCAGAGTGCTGGGATTATTGGCCTGAGCCACTGTGCCTGACCTTCCTCTACTGTATTATAACATCTTCAGGATGACATAATTTCTCATTCCACTTAAAATCTTCCATAGTATAACCACAATACTTTGCACATTGTAGGCTCTTGACAAATTCTGTTGAATCAAAAAATGCATTAAAAATGATTGCCTCATACTAGTAGACTTTCTTCCTTCTTAGTAATTTTAAAAGAGGGTTACCCTGTTTCGATTTCTTATCACATTGGAAAGGGTGCATTAACAGAAAGAGGCCCGTCTTCCTCAGTGGTTGGGGTCCAGAGAGTCCAAATACTTCTTCTCCATTCTGATTAGATCATATTTCATTCTGAACATAGCCCACTTTGAACTGACATTCAAAAGCACCTTCTCTCCTCCATTTCTGCCCTTTTTCTCCTTGCCCATCTATCCTTCCTTCATATTGCTGCAGCTCCTTGTGGTTGAGACCTGTTCTTGTCTCTATCAATAGATTCTTGCAGTCTTCAAATTGGAGCCTAAAAAAAAACACTATTTTTTTTTTGTTGTTGTTATTGCCATGGTAATCTGCAACACAATAGCTTCTGTATTATCATGCTCAATGACTCTATCTCTACGGAGAAGAGAATGAAAGGAATTCATTATAAATATAATCAACAATAAACATAGTAATAAAGTAAATTATATAGACTGTTAGAAGATAATAAATGCTATGCTCTCCAAAAATGAAAGAAAGAAAAAAGAAAAGAAAAAGTGTAGGGCAGGATAAGGGAATAGCGTGTTTGAGGAAGGAGCTGAAGTTGTGTGTTTAAATAGGATGATGAGAACTGGCTTATGACAATGTAAGATCATGAGATTTGAGTAAAGTCTTAGACAGGGAGAGGAAGTGAGCCATATGGATCTTTGAGGGCATGGTGTTCAGGCCGAGGAAAGGAAGGAGGCTGGAGGTTGCTTGAGGAGCAGAAGGGAATTGCTGTGCTGGACCTGAGATGGTAGGAGCTGAGACTAGGGAGGTCACAGAAGCCTGAATCACATGGAATAGATGATAAGGGGCAAGGTAGGAGCAGGGGGGCCTTTCAGGAGGCCAGAGCAGTTCTCCAGATGGTATTGGGATCAGAATAAGAGCAGCAAAGGTAGTGAGAAGTTGTCAGAATCTGGATGTGTTTTGAAGAAAGAGACAAGGGATATTCTTGTCTCTTTGAATCTATTGATAGAGACAAGAACAGGTCTCAACCACAAGGAGCTGCAGCAATACGAATAAGGATTGGATATAGGATAGCAGAGAAAGAGACGAGTCAAGGATGAATCCAAGAAGTGCTCCGTTTTAGGCCAGAAGGATGAAATTGCCATCAACTAACTAACATGGAGAAGGTTGAGGGGTGCAGTGGGATAGGTAGGGAAAAATCAATTCAGTAGTGGACGTGTGAGTTAGAGAAGTATATTAGATATTCACGTGAAAATGATGAGTATGCTATTGGATATGCAGGTTTGGAGTTTAGAACAGAGGACTGGACTGGAGATATTCATTTGGGAGTTACCAGTGTGTGGGTAGTATTTAAAGCCATGGAACAAGATGAGATCTTCAAGGGAGTAAGTAGAGACAGAGATGAAAACAAGAACAATGACTGAGCCCTGGAGTAATTAGAAGTTAAGAGGGGCAAAGGACTGCAACGAATGTGCATGACAAGGTCCATGTATTGCCATCAAAGTGAGTGGCTGTTTCTGTGACGGTAGAGGTCAAGATGACTGAAGGAGGAGAGAAGTTTAATGACCTGGAATGGTGGAGTTTTGGAAGCATTATTATCTATGCGTTGAACATGCTCAGAAAAGAGAGGAGAAGTATTGGAGAGGATGCCAATGGACTGACGTTGTTGGAAAAGGTGGGGAACAGTGTTGGGCAGGGGTATTACAAGACCAATGCATTCGTATGCCTGTTGTGCAGAAACAGATCAATACACCAAGACAGCAGGCTTTGCAGCAGAGAGGGGGTTTGATGACAGCAGGGAGGCCAAGTGAGCAGATGGGAGAAGACCCTCAAATCCATCTTTTCGAAGAGTTCTGGGCTGAGGTTTTCAAGGGGATTGTGGGGGTTGAGGGGATGAAAAATTGTAGTCATTGATTGGTTGGGGAAAGGGGGATGAATTCATCAGGCTGTAGAAACTGCATTCTTCGGTGAGTCAGCTTCTCATGGGGTCCTTCAGACCAGCTGGCATCAGTAGTTTCATCAGTATGCAGGATTTATAAGAATATCTCAAATGGAAAACAAACATTTCACAATGTTTAGTTGTTTTCTGTAGAGCAGTGAAGGGGAACTCTAATCTTGTGACAGGGTCTGTGTGATTCTGGAGCAATAGGTAGCAAAATACTATGAAGAAGGATCAGAGAACAGCTGACCCCATGACTATCGCTGAGTATGTGCAAGCTTGGCTTATTTTTGTTTCTCTTCCTCTCTTCTCTTCTGATTAATTTTATAAAGTTTATAGGGACAGTTTCAGGGGTGATAGATGATGATGGTATGAGATTTGCAGTAGAAAGGAAGGAGAAGGCTCTGGACGGGGAAAGGACCAGCAGGGCCCCTCTATCACTTCCAGGTCTGCAGGAGGTGGCAGGAGGGCCTGGAATGAAAAATAGCCTGCGGCCGGGTGCAGTGGCTCACGCCTGTAATCCCAGCACTTTGGGAGGCCTAGATGGGCAGATCACAAGGTCAAGAAATTGAGACCATCCTGGTCAACATGGGGAAACCCCGCCTCTACTAAAAATACAAAAAATAGCTGGGTGTGGTGGCGTGTGCCTGTAATCCCAGCTACTAGGGAGGCTGAGGTAGGAGAACCATTTGAACCCAGGAGGTGGAGTTTGCAGTGAGCTGAGATCACACCACTGCACTCCAGCCTGGTCACAGAGAGAGACTCCATCTCAAAAAAAGAAAAAGAAAAACAAAAACAGCCAGCGCATAAGAGAAGAGATGAGCATCGTCCTCAGGGAAGAGTCAGTTTTTGTCAGAGCAAGGAGGGACTATTTGGAAGTTAGATTTGGGATGTGAAGAGTTTTGCTATTAGTGGATCAGGCTGATGGCACCGTGGACAGGTTTCAGGAGTCAGGAATGGGTGGGAGAAAGTTTCCCAGTGTGGGTTGTGCAGCACCTCCTGGCACGGAGAGTGTGGGTGTGACGAGTGGCTTGGGAGGCGAGAATGAAGAGCATGAATGCCAGCGTACAGCACTGAGCTCGCGTCTGCCACGTTGTAAGCTCTCAGAAGACCTCAGCTTCTATTCACTTTGTCACAAATCGATTAATTATTGAGCTGAAGGATATATTAGAAAAGGGTCAATAGCAATACTTCTAACTTCCAATCCGTACTTAGGCTTGGCATTCAATTGATGTTATCAAAACCTGTGCTAGCTCCAAGGAAGAGAGAATACTGTTTTCTGATTTAGTTGCTTCCTGAAAGGAGCTGAGAGCTGTAAAATGCAGGCAAGATTGGACTTTTCAGTAATGCTTATATATTGACTTGCAAAAACAGTATTAGAACATTTTTTTTAATGCACATATTATCTCCTTAGGGTAAGGGAAAAGGTTTTATCCTTTTATTTTTGCATATCCCCTTTGAGTGAACATGGTTCTTTTTTCTTTAACTTACAACTTTACAAGGTATTTGGAGAAATATAAGGGAGAGAGAGTTTCTGTTTCTTATCTCTTTAAGCAATACCCTCTTGCATACCAAATAATATCTTCCTGTGGTTAATGATATGAGAAACAGAACACTTCTCCAGAAACCTTTTCACATCCCAGATTCAGAGTTCCTGTGCCAGGAATCTGATCTGACGTATTTTACTACTTAGGTAAATCCTTAATCTCAAGAGTGACAAGAGTGAAGTCTTTTTATGTTTGTGTGTTAGAGATGGGCCTCCTTCTGTCGCTTAGGCTGGAGTGCAGTGGTGTGATTACAGCTCACTGCAGCCTCAACCTCCTGAGCTCAAGTAGTCCTTCTGCCTCAGCTTTCTGAGTTGCGACTACAGCCATGAACCACTGCATCCAGTTCAGGTTTTTTGCTTGTTTGTTGTTTTTCTTAAAAAACACTAGTGATTCTATTTTGATTCTGGCAACTTTCATAAGGTCCAGGGACAAAATAAATGTGTTGTCTCCTGGGAGGAGATGGATTTATAAGCCCATGGGCACCATTCAGAAGCCGTGTGCCCTGGAAGCACCAAGGAATGTTGCTTGCTCCACCTTCCCAGGTGCTCAAGGCAAACCCCTGGGTCATCCTTGACTCTTCTTTTGCTCTCACAGGGCACATCCAATCTATAAGGAAGTTAACTTGGCTCAGGTAGTTTAAAAATCTATCTGAATGTAGGGGCCAGGCACGGTGGCTCATACCTGGAGTCCCAACTACTCAGGAGGTTGAGGCGGGAGGATTGCTTGAGCCCAGGAGCTCGAGGCTGCAGTGAGCTATGATCATGCCACTGCACTGCAGCCTGGGCAGCTGAGCAAGGCTCAGGCTGGTCTTTAACTCCTGGCCTTTAGTGATCCTCTTGCCTTGTCCTCCCAAAGTGTTGGGATTATAGGCATGGACCACTGAGCCCTGCCTAAAACTTTTATTCAGTGACTTGGAAGAATGTTCTGGTGGACACGAAAACCCTGGATGGAGAGAAGGTTGAGGCATTTGAGAGGTCAGAGAGCAGCAAGGTATCCAAGGACAATGGAATTGGCTGGTTGTTGCTCAATTGCATTGAGGCTCTACAGTAGGATAATGAAAAGCTGTAGGCAGGTAGGGAGCAATTGAAAGCCAAGTGTGAAGGCCTGAGGGCCTCCAGGAAAGAAGCCCATATTCACTCAATTCAGTGTAGAAAAAGCAGAAGACCAAACTATGGATTTAATAGGCATGCTTAGCTTCAAAGATGATTATCATTACGCAAAGATCAGAGGACTAGTTGGGAAAACATGGAGCTCTTGTGCACGGAATGGGACATTTGGGTGGATGCCTCCAAATATTTTCAGTTCTCAAACTCTTCTAAGCCCTCGGAGCCTGCAGCGGTGGCTCACCCTTCCCTGTTATGATCTGGAACTCCCACCACAGAATTCCGTTTCCATGGGCCAAGAGGGTTTCTCAGGATCCTCAACTTCTTGCCTGCTTGCCAGACCAATCACTAGAGGTAAGTCACAACATCACCAAGCCAAGAATATTATGGCAACATTGATGAGCTAGAAGGAGACTGTACCTCCCCCAAACTGTGAGTAATTAGCCCCTATGTACTAGAAGGAAGGAACTGGATTTCGAAGGTGCTTGATCAAGGAGCAGGATAAAGGCACATAAAGGGACTTGAGGGCATTTTTTCAGGATGTGGGACTTAATGCTTGGCAAAGACCCTAGAGGATAGTGCAAACTTGCTGCTTGGGTGGTTCAACAAGCCTGGAGATAGGTCCATGCTGAGTGGAGCTGAAACAGATTTTTAAAGGCTCAGGGAAGTGAACATGCTGGAGAGGGTATATTATGGTGATCAGAAGACCCACCAGAGGATTACGAAGCACAAGGAGGTCTGGAGAACACAGCATTCACCAAGCCATTGGGAAATTAGCTGGAGGCTTTCCTCTGCAGACCACAACTGGTGGTATGAAAGGCTGTTGTGGAGTTGAACCCACAGAGACCAGTGATGATGGGGTGAAACAGAGGGGAATCTTGTGAGGATACTTCTTAATACATCTAATTAAAAGAAAGCCAACACAGGCCGGGCATGGTGGCTCCCACCTGTAATCCCAGCACTTTGGGAGGCTGAGGTGGGTGGATCACTTGAGGTCAGGAATTCAAGACTTGCCTGACCAACATGGTGAAACCCTGTCTCCACTAAAAATACAAAAATTAGCTGGGCGTGGTGGTGTACACCTGTGGTCCCAGCTACTTGGGAGGCTGAGGCAGGAGAATCACTTGAGCCAGGAAGGTAGAGGTTGCAGTGAGCTGAGATTGTGCCACTTCACTCCAGCTTGGGCGACAGAGTGAGATCCTGTATCAAAAAAAAAAAAAAAAAAAAAAAAAAAGGCCGACAAGGATGCCCAGGAGGCTGAGGGTGTTTGCTGTATCAAACATTTGCAGTCCCTTGTCTAGTACCTAGAACCTGAGGCAGTTTTCAGACCTGGAATCCCCCAATAGAAAGGGTGGCCACATTCCCAGGATGAAGGACCCAGCAACACCACACGAAGCCTATGATGGTATCATTCCTTTTGTCTTTCCCCAAAGGACATTTATTCAAGTCACTCCACTCTGGGAAAAAACTCCCAGATGTTTTGAAGATTACTGGATGCCCTGTAGGGATGGATGGAGGTAGGCACTGAGGTGTGCAATGACTCAGATCTTCACTGGAGAAAGGACTTACCTGGCAGCTGGAGTGCAAGGAGTGTGGGCAGCTGACAGCTTCTAGCTGCAGTACCTGGAGGATCTGCTTCAGCTTTTGAACCAAGACCACAGTTTTTCTAGGCAGCTCCCAGCCAATACCGGCACCATGGCAGTACCAAGGCTGCGTCTGTCCAACACAGGAATCCTCTTTGCTCCAGAGCTTCCCATCACATTGGTCAAATCCGTGCCGAACCCACCAAAATCTGAGACTCTCTCTTGTCTATCTTGTTTTCTACCCTTTTTCCTTTTGTAAGTGTCAAATCTGCATCGTGATCTGAAGGCTTTCCATGCTTGGGCAATCTTCATATTTCCTCTTACGCTTTTTACAAACATTACCCCCCAACCCCAAATCTCTTGCACTTCTAACTCAACCTCATTGTCTGCTTTCCTGAGGATGCAACTGACATGATGCTCTGGTCTGCTCAGTTGTAGTCTGTTTAGCCACAGATAAGGCAGTCGGGTACAGTAAATGGCTTTGCAGAGGCTCGCTAACACATGGAAATGTTTATACCCATTTAAAAAGTTGATTCACAAAGTAGTACCAGATTTTCTCATTACAGTATTTTAATGCAGGGGCTCATACAGTTAAAATATTCTGGAAGTTAAGTAGGAAAACTACATTGAAGATAAATCTACGTTAATTACAGATGCAAAATTTTTGTTTTAAATGTAAGCATCTATCCTACTCCCTTCGACCAGAGTTAGGCTGGGGTTCTATGAATTGCACACAGACGTTTCTTGCTTGTTACGGAATTTGCTTTTTGTATTTTGGAAGCAACTAAATTCTGGGCAACAAAACCAAACTGGTCTCACATTTAGATTAAGCACCTTCAATGGCTGAGCTACTTCCTCTTGAATGTTTGATAGTAACCCAAAATTGAGGACAGTAGTGGATACACTCTTCGCCTTCTGTTTCAACACTCTCTTGCCTTTTTTATTTCCTAGTGCTATTTGTGGCACCGCAATCATATATGTTTACTAGGTTTAGACAACAACACCATCTTGGCTGACACTTTAAAAAAAAGATTTGAGATCCTTGACAACAGCTCAATTCCTCAGACTTAGGAAGAGGTCACATGGCTTCTCACAACAGCTAAGACAAGGGTGGGAGTGGGAAAGTCTTTTCATTGCTTCATCTAGGCACTTAGTAAACAAAACCAGTTCCTCAAAATAGCTTTTATACAAAGAACATAATCTTTTACCTAAGAATCTTTATTTGGGTTTCCATCATCCAGTCTTTTCCTTTTTTCTCTTTTAAAGCTCGAAGCCCATGGACTTTGAGATTTGTTGCATCTTTATCCACAAATCTCCTCCCTTTAATAACCAGTCTTCTCAGAACTTAGATTCCAGCCAAGCCAACACCTTCAACATCTTCTTCGGATGTTGACTATTACTAGACCGTTTTCCAGCCATTCTCATTTTATCAATATCTCCTTCAATCTCGAGATTCCTTCTTAAGAACCATTTCCTTCTAAAGGTCTATTCTAACTGCCTCCAAATGATTTCTTCTTCTTCATCATTATCTTAATGCTTCCTTAGCCATGAGCTTGTTTGTACAAGTGTAAAGATAAATGGCGACTGGCAGAATGCCTGTGCTTGAAAGATACAACGGGCTTATTTGCCAATTTCTTCTGTCCTATAGAACTGTGGTTACACTACTCCGCCTTCATTACAATCACAAATGTGTGAGAATGAAGGAGAGGCCAAGCATGCCTGTAATCTTGGCATTTTGGGAGGCTGAGGTGGGAGGATTCCTTGAGCCCAGGAGTTTGAGACCAGTCTGGGCAAATGGTGAAACCCTGTCTCTACAAAAAATACTAAAAATTAGCCTGGCATGGTGGTGCATGCCTGTGGTCCCAGCTACTCAGGAGGCTGAAGTGGGAGGATCACCTGAGCCCAGGAGGTAGAGGCTTCAGTGAGTCCTCATTGCATTGCTGCACCCCAGCCTGGGTGACAGCTAAACCTCGTCTCAAAAAAAAAAAAAAAAAAAAAAAAGTAAAGGAGAAATCACCATCTGAAATCTGAGGATTGAGGGACTAATTTGGCTACTTTGTAATTGTTTTTTTATTATTATTATTATTATTATTATTATTATTTTGGGATGGAGTCTCACTCTGTCCCCTAGGCTGGAGTACAGTGGTGCGATCTAGGCTCACTACAACCTCCATCTCCCAGGTTCAAACGATTCTCCTGCCTCAGCCTCCCGAGTAGCTGGGACTATAGGCGTCCGCCACTACACCTGGCTAATTTTTTGTATTTTTAGTAGAGACGGGGTTTCACTGTGTTAGCCAGGATGGTCTTGATCTCCTGACCTCGTGATCTGTCCACCTCGGCCTCCCAAAGTGCTAGGATTACAGGCGTGAACCACTGCTCCCCACCTGTGATTTTTATAAGTTGTTTGCTGTCAGAGCTAAGGATTTTACTTGAGTTAACAAATAACTATGCTCTAAGTAACAAAAATGCTTAGCCAAAGACGTGCCAATAGTTTTCCTGGTATTAGCTGGTTCCCCCTTGAGTTAAAACATACCTATGAGAACACATAGGAGGACATCTCTCAAAATGTAACTGGCACCAAGCTATTTATGTATACCTGTTTGCTTGTCATCCATTGAGCCAGACATCTGACATCTTTGTTGCCTTTGTGTTTCTAGGTCTTGGTACTGTTGACATTTGATAAATGTTTATTTCTTGATTTTAATTCGTAGCCTTTGTTTCATTTAATACTTAAGTTCTTCATGCCAGAATTGTCTGGATGGAAGGCAACTGGAAGTTTAACAGAGATAAAGGAAATCGAGGTCACAGTACATTCCTCATAGTTCTAACATCTGCATTTCGGGAACAGAAGGCAAACGTTTTAAATGTTTTGCTGATTGCAGTTAAACAAAATGATCAACTACTCATCATGATACAGTTCAGGGATGTATGTCTGCAATTCACACATTTCATCTCCTGGCTTGTTCTTCTTTCAATAAAGAGGTCACGATGGGAGTGACTTTTAGGCTAAGTAAGAAACGGTTACCTTTGCCTTTGTGTCTCTTGTAATAATTGTTGCATTGGGTACGGATTACATGTGATATGTGCGTTGTGATCTGCTTCAGAACAGGAGAGGACATGTGTTGGTCTTCCCCAGGATCACCTCTGTGAACCACTTAAAACTCCAGGAGACACAGCACTGGAGAGTATCCCGCAGAGAACTGTTTTAACTGGCCATCTGCCTCCTCACCCTCTAGATTATGGATCTGTGTTTTGCAGCTTTTAGGCTCCAGATCTTTTTTTTTTTTCAGTCTCAACCCCTAAATCCTAACAAGGCTAAATAGTCTTTTGTTTCTTTAAGTGTGTAGAAGCTATTCCAAAGCTTTTTAGATTTCATTGACTAGTAAATTTCCAAAAGACACTTTTGAAGCCTTGCTTAAAGTTTTTAACATTTTTATTTTATCAGGTAAAAATAGTTCTTAAAAAGAGATTGTCAAAGATATATATATTTTTTTTCTAGAAATATTTACTGTGGCAGATATTCCTCTCTCCTTCCTTTTTGGCAAAACTTCAATTTCATGTGGGAGTTTATCCCTCTCCCATATGAGTTAAAATTTAATCTTGACAAGTCGAAGCCTCTAAGTCAATATCCTTGAAAGCGACTGGCTTAAGGGGAGGCATGAGATCCTTTTCTGGACGCTATGTACACGGGAAGGTCTGTTAGGGGTTTATGCTGGTCTGTTTCCATTTGTCCCGCTCCATCCAGAACTCATCTGTCTTTTTCTGCTTTGTGCCCCAGGAGGTTGACCTCTAAGTATTGCGCTGTGAAGTCTTCCTTGTCCTCTGGCGTTCCACTGGATTCGGCTAATGGAGGCATTGCTAGGAGGGCAGAGTATTCATAATTCGACCTCAGACTCCCTTCCTCCTGGCTGCGATCCAGACAGTAGCCACATTCCTGTAAGGCACAGCTCCCGTGTCGGGCAAGCTCTCTTCCTCAGCTACAGCTCTCTTTATGAAGGGTGGAAACTTCCTTTCTTCTTTCTCCTTCGGGACCAGAAGCAGGAGGACTCTCTGCTATAATCCTTGGCATTTCACCTTTCCTCCTTGGTTCTCTTAACTTTGCTTGCTTGCAGTCTTTAAACAACCCCTCCATTAAATTTACTTCTATTAACTTCTCTGAGAATGCAAGCTCTTCCCCGCTCAAACCTTGACTGATACAGGGGGGCTTCGAGGAATGGTTCTTGAAAAGACTCACAGAGGAGGAAGACACAGTGTCTCTTGTACTGGAGGTCATTGTGTCAGCAGGTGACCCTGGGACCTTGGAGGCAGCCATTTTGAACAAGGAAGGGATTCAGGTGAGAGAGACTAACATGCTGTGGATAGCAGAGTCAGAAAACGGAAGGGGAGTGTGTCCTTGAGCCACTGTGCTTTTGAATGAATCAATTTTGGAGGTGTCCTGAAAGGGGACAGTGTGCTCGATGATCTAGTGCACATTGCTGATGCTTTATGCCACTTTGAGCAGCAGTCTTGTGTTCTGTGAAGCTGAACAATTTCTCTCTCACTCCCTTCTTGAGATGGGGTCTTGCTCTGCACTCAGGCTGGAGTGCAGTGGGGTGATCAAAGCTCACTGGAGCCTAATACTCCTGGGCTCAAGCGATCTTCCTACCTCAACCTCCCCAGTAGTTGGGACTACAGGCATGTACTTCCATACCCAGCTAATTAAAAAAAAGTTTTGTGAAGAGGGATCTTACTATGTTGCCCAGACTGGTCTCAAATTCATGGTCTTAAGCAGTCTTCCTGCTTCTGCCTCCCAAAATATTGGAATTGCAGGCATGAGCAACCATGGCCATCAGAAAGTTTTCTTGAGTCTGATAAAGCAAACCCACAGGGTGCAATTACAAAACAATGGGATCGTTGTGGGGGAAATGTACTTAAATAGAGTGCACAGAGATGCGTCTAAAGTGACTTGAACAATGAGAAGCTCAATGAGAGATGAGCAGGTGGGAAAACTATCACTACTACTTCAGAAAGAAAGGGACATTTAAACTTCAAATATGCAGAAAAAAATAAACTGAGAATAAATGGGAGGGCTAGAAAATTAAATGGAATATTAAGGACATTACTTTTATTTTTTCTCAATGTTTGGTAAGCACTAGTGTGTGTGTGTAGTGTCTTTTTCCATGGTTTATGGCTTAAAATAAATTTTTTGGTAGAAATTATACAAAGCACTCATTGCTGCATGCATATGTAACAGGGTGGCATTTAACCCAGTTTAGGCAATGGGGTAAAGTCAGTGAAGGCTGGTGCCGGGATCCTGTACCTGTAAGACTGAAACGGTTTTCAGGGCCCCCGCTCCACTCCCACACGCCTTCACCAATTCCTGGTCTTGTCTCTGCCTCATCCTGCTCTGGGTTGCTCTGCTCTGGTCCTGGTCGTGGGCCCCGGCCTCCCTCCCGCCCTGGCCCTCCAGGCTGGCTTGCTCTGTGCTCTCCGACATGCGGTCCTGGGCCGGGGTTCCCCATCTCCTTCCTCCTTATCCTTCTACCTGGCATTGCACCTCTGTGATTCTCTAGAATAAATTCTCTATCCTTGAACTACTACGGTGGTGATTTTAGTCTTGGTAAGCCCTTCCCCTTGAAAAAATAACATTTAAAAAAAACCACAATTTTCTCTAATATATTTTAGGATAATTTTAATTTAAAAAACCCCTGTATGGTATTCGTTTCTCATGGGCTGTAAATGCTGAGTGTGTTTTAGGCTTGCCCCCTCTCTGTGCTCCTTGTCTTACTCTGGCCCTTTTTTCTAGACCCTCCTCCAGCTTATGGCCCTCCTTTGCTTCTTCACCTCTTTTTTTGATACAAGGTCTTGCTCTATCACATGAGCTGGAGTGCAGTGGTGCCATCATAGCTCACTGCAGCCTTGAACTCCTAGGCTCAGGTGATCCTCCCACCTCAGCCTCCTGACTAGCTGGGACCACAGACACGCGCCACCGAGCCAGGCTAATTTTTAAATTTTTGCCAGAGGTAAAGTTTCAGTATGTCGGCCAGGCTGGTCTCCAACTCTTGGCCTCAAATGATCCTTCCACCTCAGCTTCCCAAAGTGCTGAGGTGACAGGGGTGAGCCACTGCACCTGGCCCACTCACCTCTTTGAATCACTGTCTTCTCAGTTCTGAATCCTTCTAAATTTTCCTCACCAACACTCAGATTGAGAAGTGGGAAGAAGAAACAAGAAAATAGGAGGAGAAAGAGGGGCCCAAAACAATTACTTTCTAATGCAAGCAGAACAGAATCAAGCTTAAAGAAAAGATCTTTTGAGGCCTGGAGTTGAGTGAGCCCATGAGCCAAACCCTGGGGGGAAGGCGGGAGGCAGGACTTGTGATTTCTTCTTGGGTGAGCTATTTGCTTAAATGATGCTGGAATTGTAGGCCATAGATGCAAATTATAGAATCATTCCCTGATTTGCCCACTAGATTGGACAAGTTGGGGAAAATAATCAATTTATCTGTTGAAAATTAATTCTTTCCGTTGGACGATAGCGAAAGGGCCTAAGAAGATACTGAATAAATGCTTTCTGATGATGTGGGCACAGCCAGGAGCCACTACACTGATGTTTTGAGGCCTTTCCAGCTGTAGAGTTCAAGAGTTCTTAATTAGAAACACATGTTCTGAGAGTCCACACAGTCACATCTTGTCACCGTAAAGGAAGACATTAAAAGGTATGGCTCTAGAATGAAGAATGGCCTGGTGCAGTGGTTCATGCCTGTAATCCTAGCAATTTGGGAGGCTGAGGTGGGAGGATCACTTGAGTCCAGGAATTCGAGACCAGTCTGTGCAATAAAATGAGACCCCTGTCTTTACAAAGAGTAAAACAATTAGCCAGATATGATGGCGCATGCCTGTAGTCCCAGCTACATGGGAGGCTGAGGCAGGAGGATGGTTTGAGCCCAGGAGGTTGAGGCTGCAGTGAGCTGTGTTTGTGCCACTGCACTCTAACCTGGGCAACAGAGCAAGACCTTCTCTCAAAAACATAAAAATAATAATCAAAGGAAGAAACTTGCTCCTTGTGATGTATGGGGCAAGACGTTCTGACCTTTTCCTTTTTTCTTGGCTTTGGGGCCTCAGGGGATTCACTTAGCCTCTCTGGGCTACCAGTGTTGTGATCTGTAACACCGAGATGATTAATTCTGTTCTACTCACCTCTCAGTGTCGAACAGGATCAAATGATACAGATGACAGCATGTTGTGACACATAGCCTTCCACACTAGTGCAAGGTATCACTGAGGTTTTACTATGATGTGTGACCCAGTTGCACGGTCACCAGGTACTATGAGTGCTACTGGCCAGCTCCCTGCTGCAGAGGAAGGCCAGAGTAAACTGCAGTTCTACCCTGGGTAGCTTCACTTGGCTGGAAAAACAAATCACTTACCCAAGGTTGTGTGCCTAGACTGTGCTGAGAAGCCAGGGGAGAGAGAGAGATGTCTCAACCAGGGCACTTACAAACCGAAGCCTGGGAGTACCATCAGACTTACCAAAGGACCCTCAGGTTAATGTATTTGCAAACATAGCCACCTGGCAGTTCAAAATGAAGTCACGTTTGTTTAAGAAAATTATAAATAAGTGTGTTTTTGATTCAAGTTCATCTTCTTGGCCCCTTCTCCTAAGTATTTCTGAAATCTGCCCACTTCTCTCCACCAATACCACTGCTTTATTCCAGGCCTGCCTCACCTCCCATGTGCTTCAAACTCTCAGCCTCCCACTTGGTCTCTTTTGTTCCAGTCTCTTTCCCACAGCACCCTACTGTCCACGTCCACCTCACATCATCTCTGCCTCTAGTCAGATCCTGTCACTTCCCTGCTTAGCATCTTCCAGTATTTCCCTGTTCCTCCTCCTTCCGTGCGGAACTCAGACTTCCAGCCTCCCCAGGGCTGGATTGGGTTGCTCCTGTGTGCTCAGTGGGCATGCTCACCCACCTTCCGTCCTTGATCTCACCTGGTGTCCTCACATCACACTGCTTTGAAGAAGGAGAACTCTCTGACTCCCACTAAATCTTCTCATCAAAACTGCTGACTTGAGGCTTGGAAGAGAAGGTGGAACAGGATATGGAAAAGAATTATCACAGACCCCCACTAGACAGCAACCATGTGTCTTTTTTTTTTTTTTTTCTCTCTCTGTCTTTGAGATGGAGCCTTGTTCTGTCACCTAGGCTGGAGTACAGTGGCATGATCTTGGCTCACTGCAACCTCCACCTGTCAGGTTCAAGTGATTCTCAATTCTCAGCATGCCTCAGCCTCCTGAGTAGCTGGGACTACAGACACCTGCCACCACACCCACCCAATTTTTCTATTTTTAGTAGAGACAGGGTTTCGCTATTTTGGCCAGGCTGGTCTCGAACTCCTGACCTCAAGTGATCCACCTGCTGCGGCCTCCCAAAGTGCTGGGATTACAGGCATGAGCCACTGCGCCCAGCCCATCTCCTACTACATCTATAATCATCTCCCTCCACTGTTTCCTCTTTCTTCCCTCCAGGTACAATTGTCATGCATCCCTCTCCTGTCCAAGGCCAATTCCTATGCTCATGCCTTGCACACGATCCCTGCACCATCTCAGGGACTTCTGCCTTTTATTATCTCCTCTATCTCCAACCTCATCAAGCTTCCCCTTTCTCCTGGATTATTCCCATCAGCATGCAAACATTCTGAATGTTTTTCCTTGATCCTTTAGAGGATGTTCAGCTATCCTTCCATTTGTCTGCTTTTTATGCCTAAAATTCATGGAAGAGTCAGCTGGGCATGCCATGTCACCACCTCACCTCTTCTCCATGCCTGTTGGGCTCCCGCTTCTGCTGCTTGAGGGTGACTCCTGCTCCAGGTGAGCAGTGACCTCCTCCTTGCCACACTCAGGGCTCAGTTTTCTTTTTTCTTTTCTTTCTTTTTTTTTTTTGAGACAGAGTTTCACTCTGTTGCCCTAGCTGGAGCGCAATGGCAATATCTCGGCTCACTGCAAGTTCCACCGTCTGAGTTCAAGTGATCCTTCTGCCTCAGCCTCCCAAGTAGCTGGGATTACAGGCATGTGCCACCATGCCTGCTAATTTTTGTATTTTTAGTAGAGTTGGGGTTTTCCCATTTTGGCCAGGCTGGTCTCGAACTCCTGCCCTCAAGTCATCTGCCTGTCTTGGCCTCCCAAAGTGCTGGGATGACAGGCGTGAGCCACTGTGCCTGGCCTCAGCTTTCTGCCTTCATCTTGCTCCTTGCTCAAGGGCAGTCACCACCTCCCCTGGGTTTCTTTGTCTTTTCCAGTTCCGTTGCTGGCTCCTCCTTCCCTCCTAACACAGCTATATGACTGTGTTCCTGAGCCCTCCACTGCTCTTACCACACTCTCTGTGGGTGGTCCCAACTTGACCCACGGCTTTAAATAGCATTTATTTGCTGGTGATTCCTGAATTTATAGCCTCAGCTTAGACCACTGCTCCTCTGAACTTCAGACTGTGTATCCAACTGCCCACTCTCCACTCCCATGTAGCAATTTCACAAGCATCCCAAAGTTAATATGTCCCAGAATGAACTCTTGATTCCTGCCACTTCAGTCTATTTCTCTCCTGTCTTCCCTGTCTCAATAAATCACTCCTTCATCCACCTGTGGCTCCATTCCGAAATCTGGATGGCCATTCGGAAATCTGGATGGCCTACGTGTCTCTTCCCCTATACTTATCTTCATAGCTGATTTGTCAGAAATTCCGGACTATTCTACCTCTAAAATACATCTTGAATCAGTCCACCTGTTACCTCTTCTCTCACTATAGTCCAAGCCACCACCAGTTTTTTCTTCTCCTTCTTCTTCTTCCTTTATTGTGGGGAGGAGGAGCGGGGGCATGGTTTTGCTCTGTTGTCCAGGCTCGAGTGCAGTGGTACAATCATAGCTCACCGTGGCCACCACCTCCTGGGCTCAAGCGATCCTCCCACCTCAGTCTCCCAGGCAGCTAGGACTACAGGCCACACCATGATGCTCAGTTAATCTTTAAATATATACATTTTTTTTGTAGAGACAAGGTTTTGCTGTGTTGCCCAGGCTGGTCTCAAACTACTGTCCTTAAGTGATCGTCTTGCCTCGGCCACCGAAAATGCTGAGATTACAGGTGTCAGCCACTGTGCCCAGCTCACCATAAGCTTCTTAAGTGGTTTACTTGATTCCACTTGTGGAAGGCTTCGATCTCTTCCTACACAGCATCCAGGGAAAGTGTGATGCCTGTATAAATCTTTCAGTGGCTCCCTATTGCCCAGCTCATATGGCCCTACTTGGTTTGGCCCCTGCCTTTCTATAAGCCCTCCTTCTCTCACCATGTCTCTGCCCCTCCTCTTTTCACAACCCGTGGCTGGCCCTCCTCACATCTGTCTGTTTCACTGATGAATACTCAGTCTCTGGTAACTGCCCCAGTGCAGAGGCTGTGCAAATCAATATTTGTTTTGATTGTTGAATTTATTGCCACACATTAGATCCTAGAGTAACTAAGATGAACTAAAGAAAGCTTCCACCAAACAGGAGCTGTTAGTCAAGTAAGTGACACAAATGTGTACACAGAGAATATTTACAATTCATTGTGATGGGGTGAACATAAGGGGAAGTCAAGGAAAGTCTTCTCAGGGAAAGAACACTTGAATTGAGTTGATGACCTTCCCCATAAATCTAAACCATCACATAAAAACAATAACTTCAGGAAATAGCATGGAAAAATATGCTAAAATATTAATATTAGCATTCCTGGCTTATAGTTTGTTGGAAGTTTTTTTTCTTCTCTATTTTCCTATTTCCAAATATTCCAGCATGAATTATAAAAGTTAGCTTTTTTATGATAAAAAAGTTAAAAAAAAAAAAACAGAGGAAGTAGTTCTTTAGTTCTTACGCACACACACAACAAAATAAAAACAAACGAAAACAAAAATCCCTGTTGAGCAATGCAAACACACATTACACTTTGATATTAATAAAACAAGACACACTGGGATATCTCATTGTGCATTTTCTCATGTGTTTCTGGAAGTCAGCTACAGGTACTGGAAATGAAGCTGCTTCTCAAAATAAATTTTCCAAAAACAACAAAAAAATTGAAGAAAAAAGTGAGAAAAAGAAAGAGAAATGTTGAAATCTTTTTACTGAGTTTATGAGTTGAGTGGGTAGCAGGGAAAGGATGGGTTGGGAGGGAACAGGGAGGAAAGGAAATAGGATTTTTTGGTGATATTCCACTCGTAAAAGTCAGTGGATATTTTTACAGGTACCAGCTAGTCCTTCCTGAAAATCCTCTACTGGTGACAGGCTGTGAAGCAGCAATAGGAAGATAAATGCTTTTCTGAAGAGTAATTTTAGTGCCGTGTGGAAAATGTGAGGGGAAAAAAATTAAAGATCGAATGGAAAATCCATCCACGGGCCAACCCACACCACAGAAGCGTTGGGGACCTTGCGTGTCCTAATTAGCCCCTACACCGGGAGCAGCAGCCCCAGCAGAGGCCTCTCTCTGGGCAACTGCCCTCGTCCTTTGTGGGGGGCAGCCTGGGTAAAGAGCATTCATTTACTCCACATGCCCTGAATGTGGCTATCATTTTGAGGGTGCAGAAGAATTGGAAAGTATAAAAAGCTAAGACCACCAAGCAGTGACCTTTTCCCCTTATTCTACAATGCAAGTCTATTTTTCCGTAACGGATATTTAGATAGTTTTGAATGGAGCCTTCCCAATGCAGGCAGTGTTTCAGGGAAGCTGCTTGCAATCTCTAATCTCTCTCCAACTCAGCTTCTTTTTCTACCCTAGTCAACCCTTTTGCAATCACGATGAAGTTCATGCAGATCTCACCAAGACTTATATCCCTTCCTTTTGTTTTCTCTCCGTGCTGAGATGATCCTCATCTAGTGCTCTTCCGCAGTTCAGAATTTTCCCATGCTCCCGTGGCAAGCTTTAGAGTTTCCAAGGCCCGAGAACCACCCAGCTGGCAGAAGCTAAAAACAAGATGGCGTCATCATGAAATAAACCCTACTAGAATGTAGGGGATTCATAGCTTTCTCCCCTTTTTTTTACTCAGACAGCTTCTCTTCCAAGTCAGAGAGTTTGAAATGATAGAACATTCTGAGGATTTCCTGAGAGCTTTGTACTGAGACATCTTTAAATATCTAGGAGGAACATGGACAACTGTAATTTCCTTCCTAGGACCACCTCACTAGATGATACAGTTCCGTTTTAACAAGGGTAGCTAGTGGCTGAAAATAAGAGTCACACCCCGTGTTCAGAGCATTGCCATTTTATGTTTTGAGGTACAATTGACCCTTGAGCAGCTTGAAGGTTAGAGGTGCTGTGCATACTCCTGAATACTCCAAAATCTGTGTATAACTTTTGCCTTCCCAAAAACTTAACGACTCACATAGCCCGCTATTGACGGGAAACCTTACCCGTAAGATAAACCTTTGATTAACACATATTTTGTATGTTCTATGTATTCTGTACCGTATTCTTACAATAAAGTCAGCTAAAGATAAGGAAATGTTATTAAGGAAATTATAAGGAAGAGAAAATGTATTTATTATTCATTAAGTGGGAGTGGATCATCATAAAGGTCTTCATTCTAGTTTTCTCTGTGTTGAGTAGGCTGGGGAGGAGGAGGGAGAAGAAAGTTGGTTTTGCTGTCTCGGGTGTGGCAGGGGTGGAAGAAAATCCACATGTAAGTGGAAACTTGCAGTTCAAGGGTCAACCGTGTATTTTTTTTCCAGTCAAAGGGACTTTCCACTCCCACACGAGCAGTCATTGAGTTCTAATGGTTGACGTTTAAAACACAAAAACTATAGTATCTACAGGAATAATTTCACATTTAATTGAAAACAGGAGACAATCCCGAAGGACTTAGCATAAAGGAGATGGTTCCTGGTCCAGTCTTAAGCCATCTGCTGTAATATGTCCAAAGTCCCTTTTTGGTCCTGATAGCCCAGACAATAACTGGGAATGTTTACTTCTCTTGTCTTTAATCCTTAGCCTAAGGGTTTGTCTGTTTCTTAGTTTTAATTGTTGTCTTTTGAGGAGTTTCAATCAGGTCTGGTTAGATGTAGAATTAAGTTGGAACCTAGTTTGAAGGAGTTTACTTCCTTTGGTTATAATTGAAAATGGTAGCTGGGGCCAAGGGAGTGCTGACAAGATTGCTAATTTGGCCTCTTGTGACCAAGAACCTGACTTGATGAAGCAGTGATGTGGGATTATTGCGTTTGAAATGATGTACTCACATAAGCTTTGCTACAGAAGTTGCCAAGAGCCTCAGGAGCACCAGGATCCGGCCTCGCCCAGCTGACTTAGGGAGAGCAATGGCTCCAGTTTGCTGGGGACTATTCTGGGTTTAAAAGGGAAAGTCTCAAGCTCTGGAAAACCCCTTGGTTCTGGGCAAACAGGAGAGTTGGTCACCTGGAATTCAAGTCTGAATGAATCAAAACAAAAAAACAACTGGGGAAACACTGATGATATCAGGTTTGAGTTTTCTTCTTTTGTGGGATGAACGTTGTTCACAATCATTTTACTAACTGGGGTGGAGAAGAGTGTGAGAAAGGGAGCACAGATGGAATATATATACACATATATATATGTATATGTGTGTATATGTGTGTGTGTGTATGTGTGTATGTATATATATACACAAACACACAGTTTTTTAGAGAGGGTCTCACTCTGTTGCCAAGGCTGGAGTATGGTGGTGAGATCACGACTCACTGCAACCTCCACCTCCCGGGCTCAAGTAATCCTCCTGCCTCGGCCTCCAGGGTATCTGGGATTACATGTATGCGCCACCAGGCTTGGCTAATTTTTTGTATTTTTGGTAGAGACCAGGTTTTGCCATGTTGCCCAGGCTGGTCTCGAACTCCTGGAGTCAGTGATCCGCCCACTTTGGCCTCCCAAAGTGTTGGGATTATAGATAGGTGTGAACCTCCAGGCTCGGCCTACATACATATTATGTGTGTGTGTATATATATATATGTATATGTGTGTGTGTGTGTGTGTGTGTGTGTATGCTTGCAATGAGACTGTTTTCAAGGCAGCTTGTCTTCAGTAGTGGCCAAGATTAGAGAATGGACCAACCTATGATACCAACAGAGGTTGAGTCTAAGCTAAGGAAAGCAATTTGGGATGAAGAATGAGTCTTTCCTTCCATCTTTCCTTTCTTCCTTCTTCCTTCTTTTTTGTTTTTTTTAATTTCAAAAGTAATGTATGCTGTGTAGACAGCAAGGCTGAAACTATCAGAATGTGGGAGAATCTCCTTGTCCAGAGGCAGCCACCCTCTGTGCTCCAGTACTTGATGTTGAGTATTCATCATGGGTCTATCGCTCCAGAAGACCAAGGTTGATTTAGGGGCTGTGGTCAGCCTTCATGATGGAACTTGGCCTTCTGGCCACTTCATTGTGTTTGTGAATCTATCCTGGATAGTGACCAACTCTCATGGTTTGTCCAGAGCTAAGGGGTCTTCAAAGGCTTGAGACTTGCAGGTTTGGGCAGTAATATTAATATTATCTATACCTCTTCCTCATCTACAGGGGTTAAATTGAATCCAAATAGTGTGCTGTTTACCTCCCTCTCCATCTTTACTCAATCAAAAGTGAGAGCATTATTCACTAAACTGTGAGAGAGAGAGATATATATAGACAGTCGGCTCTGTTGCGCAGGCTGGAGTGTAACAGTGTGATCTTGGCTCACTGCGACTTCCATGTCTCAGGTTCAAGTGATTCTCATGCCTCAGCCTCCCAAGCAGCTGGGACTACAGGCATGTGCCACCACGCTCAGCTAATTTTTGTATTTTTAGGAGAGATGGGGTTTCACCATGTTGCCCAGACTGGTCTCAAACTCCTGGCCTCAAGTGATCTGCCCATCTCAGCCTCCCAAAGTGCTGAGATTACAGGTGTGAGCCACTGTGCGCGGCCTGACTGTGAATAATATAAAACCCAGATATGCCAGGGTTTCTAAAAAGGGAGATTCTTCCTGTGGGCAAAAATGGCAGGACTTCTAGTCTTGCTCGTTGAGTCTTTGACACTATTGTGTTCAGGCTAAACACTTAAACTCGAGTTCAACAAATGGAAAGGGACAATTGTAAGGATATAATTCTAAAGAGGAACATGATGTTAAATAATCTGGCTTATAAAATCATATCACTGCATTTTCCAATTACTGTCTCTTCACGGTCACCTTCCCACATGGCTTTACCCCTGTGTTCACAGGACAGTGGGCATGTTTGATTCTGCCTCCTGGGAAGGCCTGCAAGAGAAGTAAAACACAGAGGCCCATAAAGACAGAGGTGTTCCTTCTTATTTCATTTTTTTTTCTTGTACTCTGTTGTCCAGACCAGAGTACAGTGGTGCAATCACTGCTTACTGCAGCCTCAAACACCCAGGCTCAAGCAATCCTCCCACCTTGATCTCTCAGAGTAGCTGGGACCACAGGCATACATCATGATGTCTGGCTTATTTTTAAATTTGTTGTAGAGATGGGAGTCTCACTATATTGCCCAGGCTGGTCCTGAACTCCTGACCTCAAGTGATCCTCCTACCTGGACCTCCCAAAGTGTTGGGATTACAGGTGTGAGCCACCATACCATGCCCCCTCTCATTCCTATCTCAGGACATCTTCAGGGCTCCATTTTGCTTCCAAGATCCTTCCTCCTCTCCAATGCTGAGATGTCCACTCCCCGTAGGGAGGGGCTAACTCCCACCCTGAACTTCAACCACTCTTACCCCAAGTCCTCAGCAGGGCCAGCATCAGACTCTAGCAGAGCAAACCCGATCACACAAAAGGCAGACACCCCCATCAGAGGACGGGGGCATTGTGTTGTCATATGACACTTTCCTATTTTCCAGAGTGTGGCATGTCGATTTTTAAAACAGAAATCAGGGAATGGAGAAATTATAAAGCTGTGTGTATGTGACTGTACCTTACCTGGACATCAGTTTGCCCTTTGCTTGTGGTAAAATGATATAGATGATATTGTCTTGAGGGATCACTGAGATTTTCATACTCTTTGAGCAGACCTTTGAGAAATTCCTTGGTGAAATCATTTCTTAGTGGATTAGTATCCTTATAAATTATAAACATGGCATCTAACGATGAACGATGACCTCAACACAAATAAAATGATGAGAGCCAAGCTGCTGTGGACCTCAGAGGTTCTAGGGAGGTCTGTTCTCATGACCGCATGCATTTGAGCTGGCCTAAAGATAACAAAAAGGGACTTCAAAATATTAGGCTGCGGTTGCTTCACTGATCAAAAGGAGGAGGGAGTTGTTTTGAAGGTTTCATCTGGTTTCTACCACGGTGGCTTTGCAGGTCCACTCAGACCAGTTGTTTTGTATCCTCAGTCAACGTATCCAGAAACTGAAAGGATCTGATGCCTGAAAAGAGAACAACAAATCCCTCCAAGCTGGAGTAAATCTGACAACAAAACAGATTGCAGCAATAATAAGAAAAAAATTCATTAAGCCAGACATGTTTGAAATATAGGGACTCCCTGTGGAACCACAACGAAGACAGATCAGACACAAAAGCGTTCAGTGTCTCCATTGTAAAATCAAAGCTCCAGTTAATGGGGCGACTTTGAACATAGTTGAAGTAATAGGTTCATTATTCTGCCTAATCCCCACTTTTCACTGTGAAACAATGTTAAATGTTAGGATTCTTTGGAGGTATGAATTAACAAATACTGAGTTTCCATGACATTTTTAGGGACATGTTTTATTTTCCCCATTAAAAAATTCAGCTATTTCTTTAATGTGGTTAATCTCCAATGTGTTCCTGAAGAAGCAACTAATGATTAGACAGCAAAGTCAAACAGTTAATTTTAAGAATATGTGTTATGACCCAGAATTGGTGCGTAACGTTAGCTACAGATCTAGAATCCGAATATGGGAACTGCCATGGAATCTGGCAGGAAGAAGGTAGCACTTGGGTTAAAGGGGGCCAAAAATGAGTGTCATTGAAGTTTTCACTACATCTTAAAATAATGTGATTTTGAAAGATTATTTAAAAATGTAATGAAAACCTTAGTTTACACAAAAATTTGACAAGTAAGTAATATTTGTAACGGTTTGATGGGAGTAGGGCAGGAAAAAACTTTGTCAAATTGGACTTTCCTTTAAGAGAATCTTTAGAATTAAAATGTTACCACTGATGATGACGTAATATGTTGGCAGAAGGAAGACATGTTGGAATGATGTTAAAACGAGCAAGTTCAAGTTATTTCTTGGCGGTCTTACGATCACAGACATGGGTTTATTGAAAAACCGTTCTTGTAATGATTATGGGGAAAATTATAACCTCGAACATGAGACAGTCTAAATTTAAACATTCCTTTTTATAGGTTTCTGTGATAAATTGTTAATATGGTGCTCCTTAAATAATTGGTTATTAAATATGGCCCTGGGTTGTACAATAAGAATAAATGTAGTGTCACTTTAACTAATCTTTGAAGGACTATTATTCCAGATATTTAGTTTTACCAACACAGGACCCTGTAAAGACTTGCAGGGCAGACATATTTCCTTTTTGCAGATTTAAGAAATGTAAGCTTTAGGCTTGCCTAAAGCTGAGAACCGCTGGAGTCAGTAGCCAGCTCTTCCTTTCTCTGGATCAGTGCCCACTGTGTTTTGGTGATCGAAGAAGACGCTTTTGCTTCTGGGTTGCTCTTGAATGAGACCTGAAGCTTTAAAAATGTTCTTGGCCTGGCTCATGCCTGTAATCCCAACACTTTGGGAGGTCGAGGCTGGTGGATCACGAGGTCAGGAGATCGAGACCATCCTGGCTAACACAGTGAAACCCCTTCTCTACTAAAAATACAAAAATTAGTCAGGCGTGGTGGCGGGCACCTGTAGTCCCAGCCACTCGGGAGGCTGAGGCAGGAGAATGGCGTGAACCTGGGAGGCAGAGGTTGCAGTGAGCCAAGATCACGCCACTGTGCTCCAGCCTGGACAACAGAGTGAGACTCCATCTCAGAAAAAAAAAAAAAAAGTATATATTCTTGGCCTAGTTTTAGGCTAAAAAAATGCATTATCACTCCTTGCCATTCTGTAGTGAATGAATGCACTATAAATCTTCATTTAACTTTATTATTATTTTTAATTTCAAGTTTTTTAGAGACAGACAGGGTCTTGCTCTGTTGCCCAGGCTGGATTGCAGTGGTGCAATCATAGCTCACTGCAACCTCCATCTCCTGGGCTTAAGTGATCCTTGACCTTGACCTCCCGAGTAGCTGGGACTATTGGCGTGCACCACCATGCCTGGCTAATTTTTGTATTTTTTTGTAGATTCAGGACCTTGCTATGTTGCCCAGGCTGGTCTTGAGTGTTTGATCTCAAGCAATCCTCCTGCCATGGCCTCCCAAAGCTCTGAGATTACAGGAGTGAGCCACCATGCCTGGCCCTAATTCTTCATTTTAATATATAAAATCTAGGTGCCCTTTTGTGTGTCCTATCTGTGGAATTGCCTGGTTCTTTTCATCTGCATTATATTTCCATCTGAAGGGACTCCTAAGTTGCTACTATAATCAATGAATAATTTATCACTCACCATCATTTGTTGAGCATATGCTGAAAACAAGTTGACAAAGAACTGAGAATGAACTACAGATATTTAAAGAACTTTTAGAATAATGGAAATTATTGTAAAAGGGCTTTTGGGGAACTGTCTTTCATTTAAAGAGGTTTTGTCTAATAGGCGAAGTGTGGAGTTTGGGAGAAAGGTAAGGTGAGGATATTACTTTGGGAGTCCCCAGCATTGAATCAGTTATCTAGGGTGTGAAAATGGGTGGAAAAGAAAAACTGAGGTCTGAGAACTATAGTCTAGTGATGCCAGAGTATAGAGTAGGGCTCCCTTCCTGGCTGCACAGAAGTTTAAAATCATATGGCCTTGGAAGCCAAACTTAGGAAGTGTTGAGGAAAAGGAGATTGTTCAATAGTGCCAAGCACAGTGGATGCAACAAATAAGACAACATTGGCCATTCATTTTGTCAGTGGGGAGGTCGTTTTGATCTTGACATGGGCAGTTTCTGTGGATTAGTGAAGATGAAAGTCTAAATGGAGTATATATTTTTTAATTTTTATTTTTTGAGACAGGGTCTCACTCTGTCACCCAGACTGTAGTGCAGTGGCACAAACGCAACCCACCGTAGCCTCCACCTCCTGGGTTCAAGTGATCCTCTCTCCTGGGCCTACCAAAGTGCTGGGATTATAGGCGTGAGCACCACCGCGCCCTGCCTAAATGGAGTATTTTCATGAGAGGATAAGAAAGGAGAAAAGAAAGATGGTCAACATAGATAATTCTTTAGAGAAGTTTTATTATAAAAGGAAACAGAATATGGGAGGTGCCTTGAGGGACTTGGAGTTAAGGGATTTTTTCTTTTTTAAGATGGTAAAAAGTTGCAGCCTGTTTTTCTGGTTTTGTTTTGTTTTGTTTTTTAGAGACAGGGTCTCGCTTTGTCACCCAGGCTAAAGTGCAGTGGTGGGACCGTAGCTCACTGCAGCCTTGAATGCCTTGGCTTTACCAATCCTCCCTCCTTAGCTCCCTGAATAGTTGGGACTACAGGTGCACACCACCATGCCCAGCTAGTCTTTTCTTTTCTTTTCGAGACAGGATCTCACTACATTGCCCAGGCTGAGCTTGAACTCCTGGGCTCAAGCGATCCATCTGTCATGACTCTCAAAGTGCTGGAGTTAAAGGCATGAGCTACTGCGCGGCCAAGGTTTTTGATACTATTGTGGCTAATGTCATCAACTCCCCAATATTCACTCCACTACAATGGATTAGCCTAAGCCAATCATGATGACTGTGCAACTCATGCCAATGATGGGTTTCGGAATACAGGAGGGACCTCACTTTAGTTGATGGATATGAAAGGAATTCTAACGCAAAGGTGGAGAGCTGGCTTGAGGGAGACTTCAGGGAAAAGTTCTAAATTCCTTTACAAACCATTGAAGAAGAGATGATTCCTCCTCTTCTTTCTCTAGATGCTTTTAATTTTGAGGCCTGGTGCTGCTTCAGCCATCTTATCTCCAG
This sequence comes from Macaca nemestrina, assembly GCF_043159975.1. Lineage (NCBI taxonomy): Eukaryota > Metazoa > Chordata > Mammalia > Primates > Cercopithecidae > Macaca > Macaca nemestrina. Next base: position 115,145,690 of record NC_092133.1, on the reverse strand, counting down.
TCTGTGATTGAGGCTAATACACATGGAGATCCAAGTGGAAAGACATGCAAGAAGTGGACCTGGAGCCTGACATATCACGCCTAAGGCAAACCTTCTCTTTAGGCTTTTTTTTGATGTGAGCTAACATATTTCCTTACTTTAAAGCCACTTTTAGTTGTGATTTCCTGTTACTCGCACCTGAAAACATCCTACTGATACTGATAAGTCCCGAAACATTGCTCTTCAGAAAGCTGTGTACATGCACTCCTTGAAAATATGCCACAATATGTTGAAATACATCCTTAAAATAAATAATAAATACCTTAAAATAGGTTTCAATAAATCTAAACGCCATTGGGTATGAGTGTGTTTGTCAGTAAGATTTTTTGTCAAAATTAGTCTGATCAACTTTTGAGGTGTTGCGTCTATCAGGGGTACAGTTAAGTATTTGCTGGCTACATGTGACTGATGCAGTGTGGAGGCTCCCAGGGGGAGGTTTGCTCTGTGGCCTCAGGCCTCAGGGTGGAGGCAGGTTGTGTGAAGGCAGTGTCACTCTTGATGGATCCCATATTGAAACTAGTTTTTGAATATCTCTTGAATCTTTTCTCTCCATTCTCAGAGAGTCTGCCTTTGCTTATCCCCTTATAATATCTTCACTGGATTCTTGCCAAGACATTGTAACTGTGCTATCATGAGACTTCTCACTCCTCTGCTACAAGACAGTCTTATTCCTCCGCACTCTCTCCTTGTGGGTTAAGTCCCTTCCAAGATGCTTCCAAGTTCCTTCCTTACAAACATAAAGAATATGGTGCTCTCATTCTTCTGGTTCCCTGGATATTCCTGATATCTCTGCATCTTTGGGTTGCACACCCTTTGACCTTTGAGCTGGATACAGAAGACATTCAATACAGTTTGAAGGAGGAATGAATAGGGCAACCTAGCAGTATGTGCATTGTTGTCTGAAAAAAAGAAATCGGTATGAACTGCTTCAGGAGAGAAATGGAAAGCTAAAGGCTTGGGAAGTGAATTATGCCTGCAGGCAAGTTTTCTAAAAAATGTTTTTTTGTTTTTTGTTTTTTTTCACTTTTTCCCAGGCTGGAGTGCAGTCGTGCAGTCTCAGTTCACTGCAACCTCCACCTCCTGGGGTCAAGTGATTCTTCTGCCTCAGCCTCATGAGTAGCTGGGATTACAGGCGCCTGCCACCACGCCCAGCTGATTTTTGTATTTTTAGTAGAGATGAGGCTTCACCATGTTGGCCAGGCTGGTCTCGAACTCCTAACCTCAAGTGATCCGCCTGCGTTGGACTCCCAGAGTGTTAGGATTATAGGCATGAGCCACTACTTCCGGCCTAAAAAATGTTTTGACCAGGTTGCTGGCATTAAGAAATTGGGAGATTTTATATTAAATCATCTGGATTTCTGGCTTATTTTGACATCAATGGCTCATTCCCAAAGAGCAGTAGCCAGCTGGGGCCCACTAGGGTCCCTCCTTCTGGGGATTCTCAGTTTGACTCATTCCTCAGCCGGCCTTTCTGTTACCTGCATGCTGCACTCAGCCTCAGCTTTGGGATTGTTCCAGAACTTTCAGTGCTCTGCTCTTATGTGTTCATGGTCCAGGCCTCCGTGGACTGTGTCAGAGGCTGTCACTGCCCTAGTTTAGGGATCAAAAGCTCCATTATACATTTGTCCTTTGGTGCCCAAATGCCTCCTTGTTTCCTGCAACAAGCCAAAATTTGGAAACCTGGTTTCTGATTAGAGCTCAGCTTTCTTTTGAAGTCCCTCACTTTTCTGGATTCTTCTTCCTTTTCAGAGTGTCAGCGTCCTTATTTGTAACATACATTATCTGGACAGATGAGCTGTGAGGTTGTGGACTGTCTGTGGTTATTGTGAATTTATCCTGAAACGTATCTGCGTGTTATGCGACCCTGAGTTGAAGGGTACAGGGCCGGTGGGGAGGGTACTCTATCTAACAGGAGCCTTGCCTGACATGGGGGATAATGGCCTATTTCCCTCCTGTCAAACCTGAAGCCTCAGGAATTTCCGAAATACTGAAACCCACTCCTTTGGCTTCTGGCTCCATATAAGCTGTAAAACACACACTCAACACTTGATACTTTTCATTACGATGAAAGGACCCTCAAGTGCAAGTGACAGAGTATGTTGATCTATGGTTAGGGGCATAACATTGTGCTTTACTGTCTTCAGAAGAGTTTTGCCCAACTGTGGCTTTAACTTGACATCCAGACAACAAAGCTCCCTGATCACATTTAATAAGAAAATTTAATAACCCCCTTATTGAATATTTCTGCTGCCCCCATAGATTAACCTTTAACAAATGAAGCTTTCGTTGCCACACAGCCTCAAGAATGTCCTCTCTGTGATGAATGTGTCTAAATTTGTGTGGACGTGAGGTCTCTGGAGGCTGGGAGAATCCTGTTGTGTGTGGAACAGTTCCCAGGGAGCCCGCTCTGGTGGAATCGATGTCGCCAAGACACTAGGAATGACTTCCAGGGCCCACAGCCTGCTAATCACACTCATCCACACTAAATTACAACATATAGAAGAAACCCATTTCTCCAGGTTTTTAAATACTAGACACACACAAACAGCCAAATAATTTCGCCAAGATTTTTAAATCAATGGTCATCTATTTGAAAATGGAATGATGGACCGGCTGTGCTGGTTCACACCTGTAATCTCAGCAGGTGGCTGAGGCAGAAGGATTGCTTAAGCCTAGGAGTTCAAGACCAGTCTGGGTAACATAGCAAGACCCCATCTCTACTACAGATTAAAAAAAAAATTAGCTAGGCATGGTGGTGTGTGCCTGTAGTCCCCGCTACATGGGAGGCTGTGGTGGGAGGATAGCCTGAGCCCAGGAGTTTGAGGCTGCAGTGAGCTATGATTGTGCCACTGCACTCTAGCCTGAGTGATAGAGTGAGCCCCTGTCTCGAAAAATAAAATAAAATAAAAATGAACAGTGGGTTACTGTGGGTCACAGCAGCATAGCGGTTGTTGGGAGGTGTTCGTGATAATGTGATGGGACAGTTGGTGTTGTCATGGAGACTAATCCACATTATGTGGACAAGAAAAAAGAGTCAAAAAACGTCTGTATTTTATTTTGTGAATACCTTATAAACATTATGAAACAATGCTTATTTACCATTTAGCAGAAGATACTCTAGATGTACGAGCTTGAAGAGAATTTGAAAGAAAGAACTGATAACACTGCAGGATCTTTCCCAACAGCTGTTGCATCACTGTTTCCTGGGGTTTAACTGGATGATATCACAACAAATCCTTCTACATGATTTTGTCATACTGCTCCCTGTAGATCAGAGAAATTTTGATTTACAATAATTTTTACTTATGATTATGAATGATGGCTTTGAAGATATTTTAAGGCAATGAATGTGTCATGGAAATTTCTATTACTTTCAGGTTATGCTGGATAAGTTCACAGCTTGAATTATGTTTAGTCTCTAATATTTAAGGTTTAATTATTGTGATTTTTTTTTTTCATTTTCAAGTAAGCCTAGAATTGTATGATTGGAACTCAATGATGGTAAATACTTATTATACGCCATAGTTTATTTGCATGATACATATTTTTACTAAGTGAAAAAGTTTTCTAGTACATATATATATACACACACGCATACACACATATACGTACTTAATACTTATTCTAACGAAATTTTACGTTCTTTATTATATACTATACCTTATGTGCTCAAAGTGCCTTTTTGCACCCTTAGATCTGTTTGAAATCAAGATTTCTGGCTTGTAGATGTATTTTTAATTGGGAACAGATGAGCCCCTGGCCACCTGGGTGAATTATTTGGGACTGCGGTGTGTTCCCCTCTAGCACTCTGCACCCTATGTGTTTCTTCTGCTTCCCTAGGGAGGTGATTGGTGAGTCTTAGGGAGGGGCCAGGACAAAGGTCCTGTGGCCTGGGGAGGACAGGTTATAGTTTAAGCTAACACCCCGTACGTGTTAGGAAGTCACCAAGGAAGGAGGTGGCCTTGTCCCCCGGGGGAGTTTGCACTTGTGTACCTGTGGCTTGTCACGTAACCAAGGTGACTGGAGAGACTGGATAGGTCCTGGAGAGTCTCACATTTTAAATTTTAAGTTAATTATTACTATTTGAAAGGAAGTTTGCCTGTGTTGTGCAGGCTGGCATCGACCTCCTGGGCTCAAATGATCCCCTCGTCTCAAGTGATCCTCAGGCTGAGATGACAGTAGCTGGGACGACAGACATGGGCCACTGTATTACTCAATTTTCATACTGCTATGAAGAAATACCTGAGACTGGGCAATTTACCAAAAAAAACCAAAAACAAAACACCTTTAATGGACTAACAGCTTCACATGGCTGGGGAGGCCTCACAATCATGCAGGAAGGTGAAAGAGAAGCAAAGTCATGTCTTGCATGGCAGCAGGCAGGACAGGGGTGCAGGGGAACTGCGCTTTATAAAACCATCGGATGTCATGAGACTTGTTCATTACCACAAGAACAGTATGAGAAAAACCCATCCCCATTATTCAATTACCACCCACCAGGTCCCTCCCATGATATGTGGGGATTATGGGAACTATAATTTAAGATGAGATTTAGGTAGGGACACAGCCAAACCATATCAGCCACTGTGCCCGGCCAAGCCTACAGCACTTAGTATTCCCAGGTGGTCTCCCATCCAAATACTAACCAGGCCCAAACCTGCTTAGCTTCTGAGTTCAGATGAGATCAGGTGCATTATCTTCAAGATGTAGTATTTACACCATCGATTCTAGCTTCTACACAATGTGCAGGGACATTGAATAGATCTTGTCCAAATCCCAATTTTTCTCTGTCAAGCATTGCCTCATCCCATAGTAGGAATGAGATAGAGAACACGGTAATGCCGCAGTTCAACTGCCCTAGAGTGACAGAAAAATGAGATGGGTAGAGATAAATACTACTACAAAAGCTCTCATTTCCTAAGTTCTCTGCATTCTATAGCAGATGGAAATAAAATGGGCATCTATTCTGGACTCCAATGTTACCTTGCCCAGGACTTTGTGACTGTCATCGAGGCATGACTACATACCTGTGTCCAGTTAACCACCACCAAAATAAGAGCAATGGCTCCTTCCGATCTCCCCTTCCCCTACTTGGAGGATGTGTGTGTGTGGGAAAGATTGCCTGCTGAAACTTCACGCACCTTTGGACCCCAGCATGTCCCCCAACTTTGCGCTTGCTGTTTCAGGTCACTTAAGCTGATATTAATGTTCCTTCTCATCTATTCCCCTCCCTTTTTGATGTAAACAAGAAAAAACAAAACAAACAAACAAAAAAAAACCAACTTTCATTCCCTTGTTTAAGGTCAGATGCCATGAGTGAAGAGGGCTGGTTAACAGTGAATATGTGGCTGGGCACAGTGGCTTACGCCTGTAATCCCAGCACTTTGGGAGGCTGAGGCAGGAGGATCACCTGAGGTCAGGGGTTCGAGACCAGCCTGGGCAACATGGCGAAACCCTGTCGCTACTAAAAATACAAAAATTAGCGAGGCGTGGTGGCAGGCGCCTGTAGTCCCAGCTACTGGGGAGGCTGAGGCAGGAGAATCACTTGAACCTGGGAGGTGGAGAGTGCAGTGAGCCGAGATTGTACCATTGTACTCCAACCTGAGTGACAGAGTGAGACTTTGTCAAAACAAAACAAAACAAAACAAATGCATGAGGGAGAAGCTTTACAATCTTGTGAATAAAAGGAAATGTGTTCTGAAGGCATCAGGTGGCTTATCTTTGAATCTCTGGGGCATTGTCATAGGACTGTGGGGCGTTTAAGCCCAGACAGAATTGTCTAAGATTATTAAATGAAGGAGTCCCGCATTCATGGTGACTCAAGCTGTTAGTACTTCCTTTCTTCTGGGATCCAGCCTGTTGTGGCCTCTTTAGTATCAGCAGTGGCTGCGCAGAACATTGCCAAGCCCTTAGCAACCTATTCAGAAGCTCTGTGGGGATGGCTGGGGAGTCCCAGGTTTGCAAATGCAACTGCGAGTCAGCCTGGAAAGTCGGCACCACGGTGCCCTCTCCCTGCCCGGCTCCTGCCAAGAAATTCCCAGCTACCCTGCTGTTTATTAAACAGCTCAGTAAAGAAAGCACAGGGGGCAAAACAGTCATCTATATGAGCAGAAGGCATTCACAAGTTGCCAGAGTGATTTTGTCTGAGTGTTCGGCCTGGAGGTGGCTGAAAGAGGAATAATGAAACTGAACGGGCAGTCCAAGCGGACATGAAACAACGATTACACAGTGGGTATTTCTTTGTAGTTAGGCACTCTCTTTGCCAGCGTGAAACTCAACTTGAACTTACTCAACAGTTTAAAGTCAGGGATTCCAGAGACTTAGCTTTGGAGAACACGTGAAGAAATACCCACCGTTCAGGGGCAATGCTGACATTTACAAGGCTGATGCAAAAGATCACATGTGTGAATGGAAATACTTTATCATTACGGATTTATCCTGTAATGATGCATGTTTGTAAAGCACCTAAAACTAAAATGCATAAAAAAGTTCTCAATAATTTTATACACACACACATCCAAAAGCAGCTGCATTTTTACAGATTAGCTATTTAACTGGTCAAGGGCAGTTAGGCTTAATTAATGTGAACTTAGCCACTAAAGTTAATAAATTCTCCCATGGGAGCTATGAATTGAGAATGTGAAAGGAAGTTCTCTATTTAATAGCTAATTAAACGACTAGTGTTTTCCTACAAAATCATTTTCTGGGTTTTGCAAGCTAACAAGGAAGTGTCACTTTGATTTTTTTTTTTTTTAAATCAAGAAGATTTAAGACAATTTTTGCTCTGTAAAGCAACACAAAAATAATTCATATAGACTTCATGGAAGATTTGTTTGTTTGTTTTTAGAAAAACCTTAACTATTATAAATATTTCCCTAGTTGCCTGTAATCTAAAAAGTCAAGACATTTGCTATTGGATTAACAATGCTTTGACTGACTCACATACTGATTTTGAGTTATTATTTCAGCTAAGATGAAAGAAAGTTTCATAAAGAAGGCAATGAAAACCCAGGATCCCTGGCCCCCAGGGTGGTTTTGTGGTAATAAGAGGTTAGGGAGCTTTAATCAGTGACTTTGGCATCTTTACTCAATATATGAAAGAATTACGAAGGTTCCTTAGGTACCGAACTTCCTCCCAAGGAGGGAGCTTATAACTCAAAAACTTAAGGATTTAAGTGCATTGACTAAAATTCAGTTGTGAGAGAAGGGAGAATTCTTGTTTGAGAATTCCCTGCATAGTCATTTGACAATCACCATAAGATTTTCTTATAACACTTTACTGAGGTAAATTTAAAAATAGTAAAGTGAAAGAAATCTAAGGCAAAAAATGTGATGACTTTTATACATATGCTTACAGCCACGTGACTACCACACAGTTCCGTGTTCCTCAGCTGGGTGCAATTCTAATCTTTAAGAGGAGGTTTTTGCTATGCTTGTTTTTTTTTTTTTTTTTTTTTTTTTCCACAGCCTGGCACTTAAAGTGAGCCAAATATTTCTCCAGGTACACTCAGCTGTAGAACTAGTGATCCTGTCCAATGCTGTAAGAAAAATAGGCTGTGATTAAATTTGTTAAGTAATAATTGTTTATTGGGGCCGGGTACAGTAGCTCATGCCTGTAATCCCAGCACTTTGGGAGGCCGAGGCAGGTAGATCACCTGAGGTCAGGAGTTTGAGACCAGCCTGGCCAACACAGTGAAACCCTATCTCTACTAAAAATGCCAAATTAGCCGGGCGTGGTGGCGCATGCCTGTAATCCCAGCTACTTGGGAGGCTGAGGTAGAATTGCTGGAACCCGGGAGGTGAAGGGTGCAGTGAGCCAAGATCACACCATTGCATGCCAGCCTAGGCAACAAGAGCAAAACTCCATCTCAAAAAAAAAAAAAAAAAAAGTAATAATGGTTTATTGGACTTGATTTTGGTGCCTCCTTGAAGGATTTTGAAGAGTAAGTGTGAGCATGTGAAGCTTTGCAATGAGAGATTATTTTACTCCTTCCTAAGATAGGATTCCCCTATAGTCTCAGAACAAAGGATAGTTCTATGAATAGTGTATTTCAGCCTTAGGGAATCACATTTTAGTACTTCATTTTATAGTGGGTGGGTGAAAATTTCATTATGGGTGTTCATCAATTCTCATAATTTAAAGTCATAAATTAAAAATCACTAATTTAAAAGGGTTTAATGTCTCCATTGTGGAAGGCATTTGGGATCTTGGTGTTTGAGTTAGTTTCCTGACCCAAAGGCTCAGACGGTGGAAGTATCATCTCCCTAGTCTCCAGCATTCTTTAAAAACACAATTACAAAAGATAATACATGCAGTGCCTGGCACACAGCAGGGTGAAAAGCAAATGTAAATTCTTTCCTCTTCCCTCACCATCCTTCTCCTCCTTGATCCCACTTCTAAATGTCATAGCTGAGTACGGGTACCTGTGAATAGATCAAGAGATGTCAGACAGTGGAGACAGGTGAATCTTGAGTTAAGGCGGAGACGAGGGTGAGGTAGTGGTGGAGAACATAGGTAGGTTCAGGGTCTAGAAGGTGAGTTGGGCTGGTGTCCTGAAATATAAGCCTTGTTGGCAAACACAGGCAAGAGAAGGTCCAAGTGATGAGAGTTGATATTAAGGACCATTGGATATTGGGAAACAGTTGAGCAAAGGCAATTAATTGAGCACAATCATTCCATTCAATTCAACAAACATTTATGGAGTCCTTTCTATGTGCAACTAAATGCTCTAAGATTTCTGAGTTAGGAACAGCCTAGCATGTGGCAAGTATAAATGATGGCTGATTGCCAACCTTGGGCAAGGACAGTCAATTTCTGCTCTGGCTTGAGTAATCTGGTTTGGGTAGATTAGGATCACAGTAAACACTGTGTTGGGGGAGGGTGTAGAATGGGGGAATGACACATTTCTGCATGGTTGCAACCAAAGACAGGGCTTCTGGGAGACCTGCGTTGTAAATGTTCCATCTCATTGGGCTGTGTCCATTTATATCTGTCTCCCTCTGGCGCCAGATTTTTTTGGTTTTATGTATTTCTAAAACAGAATCCTGTCAATTCCTTCTGAGGTCTTCAACTGGAGTTTGGGTTGGGAGGGCCATGCTGTGTAGAGTTTGGAGCCACGTGGGGCCTACCAGCATTATTAAGTTGCATTCTTTTGACGTGTGTGTCTCCCTTTGCCCCAGCCCTGTTCCCCGCCTGTGAAGCAGGCTTTGACTTCCATACATTATGGAATACTATGCACATAAGAGAAAAGAGCTTCATTTTCTTTTCAGTTTTTTTCCATACTTCGTCAACAATTAACCATGTTAGAAAAAGTAGAGCTGAAATAATCCCATCAGGAATTGGCACTGGATTTCTGGAAAACTTAGCCCTAACCACCTCTTTTATTTAGTGTGTTTGTCTAGGAATTGAGAAAAGCTTGAGTGTTGGTTTATCTTATGTTTCCAACTAAGAGCAATTTCATAAATACTAGAAACCTTGCAGGGAAAAAACCTATTTTCATTGAATGATTAATGCACTAGGCAAGAGAAATTTGAATGAGTGGAGACTAGAAGTGGGTTTCTTGATCTTCTTCTGCATGCAGCATTTTTTTTTTTTAAATTTGGAATCTATCCTCAAAGTTTGGAAATTTGTTTAGGTTATGAGACCCAGTAGTCAGATGAATGTCACATCTTCATTAAACAAAACAAAACACAATTTTCTGCCTTCAGAACTGAAGAGCGGTGTTACCCATCTCTGTGGAGTAGGGGATGTGGGGGGCTCTCCAGCCTGTGCATATAGGATCTAACAGCACACACCCCTTTATGTTGAGGGGCCTCCCAGTTATAAGGCTGATGCTGTTTTTTATGACAAGAAACTATTTGCAAAATTTGATTTAGGATCCAATTAGCTAAATTTAAGATTATGAAAATGAACCAGAAAGAGAAGACTCTGATAAACAACTGTGGCTCTTGGGAGGCGGACCCCTCACATCCCATGGGGCCTCCAATCAGAGGCCTCGAGAGAATCTCTAGAAAGCCTGAGAGTGGGTGAGGCCTGGGCCCCTGGAGACTGCTTCTGGCCCCTGGCCTTCCTCCACTTTGGGAGAGACCATCCTGTCCTGGAAACACGCTCCGTGGTGACGCCATGGCAGGGTTGGCCTTCTGGAGTCCGTGTCTCTGGAAGCCGCATCCACGTCCCGCTTCCTGGTCCACACTGAGTGAGGCTGGGAGAGGGTTTCCAGGGGCACTTCCGTTTCAGCTTGTTTCTATTTTAATGCCTGGAGACAATTAAGACCAATGTCTGCTGCCAGTATTTTTTTTTTTTTTCCACAGTTCACGCTATTCTTAGAAACAGTTGAGCCAGTGGCGGTGGAGTCTGAAGGGTCTGGAATCTTTTCCTTCGTGTGGCAGCAACTTATTTTTCCTGCGGAGGCTCGGTGGTGCTTTTCTTGGGCTCAGGATTGCGGCTTGGATGGCTCATTCCCTGGGAGTGCACACACTGAGCCCTTTGGAAAGGCAGCAGCAGGGCAAGGATCAGTGGCTTGCAAAGAGGCAAAAAAAGCAGGGCCCGGGTTCCATAGGCAACTGCTTTGTTTACAGTTCCAGAAACGGTGCTTGTTCAACTATCCTGAACTTTTGTAGAAGTTCAAACTTGGAAACTGTAGTGATGAAAATGAGAACTGTGTTTTAAAAATCACTTTTAACTGTCTGTGAAGCAAGTCTACATTTTGGCAAAATGGGCTGCTTTTAATCTGGTCATGTGGGATTTAAAAAAAATTTAATTCAGCTGGATTTTGCAAAGCCCTTGCATTGTATGACATGAGGTTATTTAAGGTATAGTTTTGTCTTCAAAGAGAAGAAATAAGATACACGCATGGATTTGCAGAGTAAAAATAACGAGGGAATGTTATTACCCAAAAGCATGTATTAGAAAGCTCACTTGCAGTGATGTTGAACTGGGAACATTCCAGAAGGATTCCACGTGAAGCAGTGTTTGCTTTTGTATGTTTGAAATGCTCCATAATAAAAATGAAAAACTGTAAGAGCAAAAGAAATAATAATACAGATTATGAAGTAATTAAAATGAAGCAGAGGAAAAGCCTGTAGGATGCAGCCTAAATAAATGATACTTTAAATCAAGCTTATCCAATCCATGTCTTGTAGCCCGCAATGCGGCCCAGGACATATTTGAATACGGCCCAACACAAATTCGTAAACTTTTTTAAAACATTGTGAGATTTTTTTTTTTTTTTTTTTTTTTTTTTTTTAGCTCATCAGCTATCATTAGTGTTAGTATATTTTACGTGTGGCCCAAGACAATTCTTCTTCTTCTGATGTGGCCCAGGGAAGCCAAAAGACTGGACACTTCTGGTTAAAATAATCATTTACGCCTCAGTCACATGTATTAGAAAATGAGAAAGACTGAAAAATTTGCCAGCTACGTGCTTGACATAGTACAATAGAAAAACAACAGCAAAGCAAGCAGAAAGAAGGCAGAAGAAGGAAGGAAACCATAAAGATAAGGAGAGCAATTAATGAGCTAGAAAACAAAGTAATAATGCAGAAAATCAACCCAACTAAAAGCCGGTTCCTTGAAAAGAGTGATAAAGCCATCTCTGGCAAGCTGACCAAGGACGAGAGAAGAAAAAGCACGAAAAAGAAACAGAGCATAGCTACTCATGGAGATTTTAAAGCCTGTAAGAGAATACTATGGACAAGTTCCTGACAGTACATTTGGAAAGAGAGAAACCAGACAATCTCCTAGAAAAATATTAATTACAAAAACTGATGAAAGAAAAAGCTGGAATATACTTATAATCAACAAAAGAAGTGAATCAAGTTAATAATCTACAGCCTTCCTTCCCCGGATGCCTCCCCCTCCGAAAAACAGGCCAGACACAACCAAGTTTACAAAATCTTCAAAGAACAGATAAGCACTACTTTGTATAAACTTTTTCAAAGAATAGGAGAAGGACAACTTCCCACATCATTTTGTACGCATAACCTTGATAATAAAACTGAACAAGTAAAGTAGAGTGTAGCAAAATTATAGGTCATTGTTAATTATGAACATGAGTGTAATGATCTTAAATAAAATATTAGTAAACCAAATCTATCAAAATATTTAAATAATACATTTTTGACCAGTTAGTGTTTATCCTAATGTTGCAGGATGGTTTACATTAGGAAATCTTTTTAATGTAATTCACCACATCTGTACATTTAAAGATGTTCAAATGTTACTGTATATTGCTTACTGTTTTATGTCTGTAAAATATAAAAATATAGTTAATTACTGTCTATCTCTGGTGATGGAGAGTAAACAATGAAATGGGGATGCTTTAGCTGACACTAAAATATTTTCTTTCTCAAAAAATAAAAAGGTAACTAAAGGAAAGATTGTGTTAAGGATAACACTTCTTAGATCTAGTGGATGAACCCCTTGGTCATTGTCATCATTTTCATTTTTTCTGAATTGCTGAGATATTACACAACTAAACATGTTTAAGAAAAAAAGAGAAAAGGGCAAAATCTGGAACTTAGATGATATCCAGCACTGTTCTATTGATATATTTCATTTATACTCATTTATGCACTAAATGAATATTTCTACTAAAAATACAAAAATTAGCTGGGCATAGTGGCACGTGCCTGTAATCCCAGCTACTTGGGAGGCTGAGGCAGGAGAATTGCCTGAACCCGGGAGGCAGAGGTTGCAGTGAGCTAAGATCATGCCACTGCTATAACAGATTATCTGATATAATAGGTTATCTTTTCCATTTAAAGTTTTTTCTTAACTAATCTCCTGCCCTACCATTATCAATGCGTCTCCATCCAGTGTTTACCAACACTAAAATTGATTCACTGGCACCTTTCTGTCTGTCCCTTCCAACTCTCTCCTTACCAAGCCAGGAATGTTGCCAGCCAAAGTTCTGCAATTGACAGGTTTGTTGGTAATGGTGGGTCTGGGGTATTTTTCTGCTCCCGCCCGCTAGTGTGGACTCAGATCCTGGGTCCACCTTCACACTGACTTTCTTAGGACTTAGGAGAGAGAAATCATCCTCCACCTTGGGGCTAATGATGTGACCCTTGCTCAGCGACTCTCAAACCAAAAATACTCTTCTAGCCAAGGTCAGAGGTCAGTTACCCATGGGGGACAGGAGGGCAGCAGAAGGGGCATCATAATTGGATAAATCTGTTAATTTTTCATATTCCCAATTTATTTGCTGTTCATTTAGGCAATGTCTGCTCTCTGTTCCTCAGCCCCTGTTACCCCTATCATCCCAAAGTCTCTCTGCATTTAGTAGTTCATCACACACTTGTTCAGGGTACCGAGGTCCACATATGAGGGTTGGCACTGAAAATGCCATGAAGAGTAAGACCTAGGCCTAACCCTGGCGAAGATTTCCCCTTTGTGGGTGAGACAGACGTGCACTGGAGGTAGAAACCATCTCAGCTGCTTTATTCTTTAGACATTTCTGGTTTATGTTCTTTTTACATCTTAGTTCAATTCCAGCTTTCTTGTGAAGGTTTCCCAGATTTCCCTCCTCTGGGTTCAAACATACATATCCATGTTGTTACCAGGTGTTAGCTCTGGCACTTAGTCCCCCCCTGCATTGTGTGGGGAAAGACCACTGACATAGACAAACGAACCCGGGTCTGGTCCCTGATCCATCTTCTTAGCCGTGTGATTTTTTCCTTCAATTCTCAAATCCTTTGTCCTTTCCTTTGTCAAAGGAGGGTAATCCCCATGCCTCACAGAGTGGTCATGAGTATTCCGTGAGCTAATGTATAAGGGAACCAGCCTGGGGTCTGTCTCACCCATAGTCACTCATTAATTATTAGTTTTTCCCTTATTTTTTCATAGCTTTATTCTTCATCTATCAAAGAGTTAGTCTATCAACTCTAATTTCTCATCTGCCTCTAAGGTGCTGAGATTCTGATATATTGTTCTTTGATTATCAGCAAACTAGTTATCGCCTATGTATATTTTATTTTCTGAGCATGATTGTAAGTTTCTTGAGAATTGTTATCATTTTGGCATCCTCGCTGTGCTCCAGGCAGTGAGGGCTCTCTGTGTGTATCACTAATCTGTGTGTCATTTCTATGTCTGTTTGTTGTGTTTTCCATTACAAAACACAGACTCCTTGAGAGTATAAATTGTAAAACTTCCTGGCCATACTTCTTCAGTGTTTGCTACATTGTTGTACAAAGGGGAGTCTGAGAAACATTCAGAGTGGTAGGGAATGACAAGCCATCTTCCACCATAGGCCCAGCTTTCTTTAAACACTATTTCTAGAATTACTTCTATTCAGAATAATTGATCTTCCATTGAAGCACTCTGTTAGAGTGCAACATTCCTCAGATACCCTGTTCTGACAATAGCATGATTCCAAGTCGTCGTCATTTTATTCATTTGATTGATCCTTGGAGCATGTACCCATGAACTGTTCGTGGCAAGTAATTGAATTTCAAATCTTATCTCTCTATGATAATCTGATATGTGTTCCTACTGTGCTTTGGCTCCAAATATAATAAAAATCACATTTCTGAAATCCAAATTTTACCTCCAGGGATCTTTCTGCTCTTGTTAATGAACAGTTTGTGTACGCTGAACTCTCTGAAAGAGTTTAGTCAAACAATCCTCAACCCTTCCACTCTTTGAAAGCTCATTATTAGTACATACTAATACAAAACAAACAGCAAGTCTTTTGTCATGAGAAATACTTCCCCAGGCTGAAGGAGTTTAATATTTAGAAAATGACACTCACGCTGTCATTCTTCAGAGAACTTACTTCTATCAGTAAACATATATTCAGTTATTATTTTCCCAGATAGCAAATATGACTAAAGTATTACAGCATTTCCTTGTTGGTGCTCAAACAGTCCAAGTACTGCCTCTTTAAGTGGGATCTTATCCCCCAAGTTAACAATTTAGTTAATAAGTGTTTAGTTTGAACCTCTTCTAACACTTAACACCTTGACTCAAGTAGGCCCTTGGTCCCTGGTTGTCTCAAGGATCTGTCTGAAGACTTTCAATAATCTAAGTTTAGTAACATTACTATAGCATAAAATCATTCTCTCTCTCTCCCTCTTTTTTTTTTTTGAGACAAAGTCTCGCTCTGTAGCCTAGGCTGGAGTGCAGTGGCGCAATCCTGGCTCACTGTAGCCTCTATCTCCAGAGCTCAAGCCATCCTCTTGCCTCAGCCTCCCGAGGAGCAGGGACTATGGGCACATGCCATCACGTTCGGCTAATTTTTGTATTTTTGTTTTGTAGAGTTGGGGTCTCACTATGTAGCCCAGGCTGGTCTCAAACTTGTGGGCCCAGGCAATCCTCCCATCTTGGTCTCCCAGAGTGCTGGGATTATAAGTGTGAGCCACTGTGCCCGGTCAAAGTCAGTCTTGAGCCAGTTAGGAAGAGTGCTGCCTGCCACACAAGAGCTTTGAAAACAAAAAACAAAAACCCTAAAAGTTTAGCTGGGCACAGTGGCTCATGTCTGTAATCCTAGAACTTTGGGAGGCCAAGGCACTTGAGGTCAAGAGTTGGAGACCAGCCTGGCCAGCATGGTGAAACCCCATCTCTACTAAAAATACAAACAAATTAGCCAGGAGTGGTGGTGTGCGCCTGTAATCCCAGCTTCTCAGGAGGCTGAGGCAGGAGAATCACTTGAACCCAGGAGGCGGAGATTGCAGTGAGCCAAGATGGCGCCACTGCACTCCAGCCTGGGCGACAGAGCGAGACTCTACCTCAAAAAAAAAAAAAAAAAAAAGAAATCTAAAAGTTTGTTTTATAAGTAATGAAAATGTATATTACATCTCCAAATAGACTTCAAACCACTTGGCTTGCGTCAAGGACTAACTCTGAATTTCTAATGGCTATAATTGATAGCTTGGAAAAATTGTGATTCTTCTGTGTGCGGTGTAGGTGTGTGTATCAATGAGTTAAATAAATGACTTTTGTTATGTAACAGCTTCTCGATTTGTTTGAGATATTAAAGATTAATTTGTGCAACCTAATGAAGGAGGCTGAACTCCAGGTTCCTTAAAACAGGAGTGAGGCCCATGTATAAGAAAAAAAGAAGGAAAAATCCTGATTCACCCCCGTCTCCCAGCCCTCCCTGTTCTTATGGCCTGAGCATTTCTTCCCCAGGATGGAAGGGACTTGACACTTGAGGTGTCTGTGCCCTTTGCACCGTGAATTGTCTGTCCCGAGCACACATTTTAAATCCTTTGTTTGGATCCCTTCTCTAAAAGAAAAACACAACCAACAAAAATCCCAGCAACTTAGCTGAGCATGATGGCATATGCCTGTAGTTCCAGCTACTTTGGAGGCTGAGGTGGGAGGATGCCTTGAGCCCAGGAGTTTGAGACTGCAGTGAGCTGTGATTGTACCACTGCACTCTAGCCTGGGTGACAGAGTGAGACCCCAACTCCAACTCTTAAAAAAAAAAAAGAAAGAAAAAAGAAAAAGAAAAAAATGGTCAAGGGTGAGTTAGGTTCTAGAAATTAATTTGAGCATTCAAGATATGCATCAAAGTGGCCCTACCCTTTGACTGGGGTTCTGCCTTCTTTGTGATTTCTTGGCCTCGTGTTTCTTCACTCATAGCCTCTAGTTTTGATGGAGAGTAAGCTTGTTCCTTGTGGGGAGAGGGGACACCCCTCTAGCAACTGTTAATTCAGTAGTGGGAACTTATATCCCATTTGCTCATTTTCAGTAAGTTTCTAAAATGGGGGTGTGATCACTGTTGGCATGCTCTCCCGATCAGTACTGAGTGAAGCATAATCTTAGAAGTACTAATAGCAATAATAATAATAATAGCTAACATTAATTAAGCATTTAATCTGTGTTAAGTGACATAGTATTAAGTGTGTATCATATGGTCATTTAATTCTTTTTTCTAATTAAAAAAAATTTTTTTTTGAGATGGAGTCTTGCTCTGTTGCCCAGGCTGGAGTGCAGTGGTGCAATCTCAACTCACTGCAACCTCCACCTCCCTGGTTCAAACAATTCTCCTGCCTCAGCCTCCCTAATAGCTGGGATTACAGGTGCTCTCCACCAGGTCTGGCTAATTTTTGTATTTTCAGTAGAGATGGGGTTTCACCACATTGGCCAGGTTGGTCTCAAATTTCTGACCTCATGATCTGGCCGCCTCAGCCTCCCAAAGTGCTGGGATTACAGGCGTGAGCCACCACGCCCGTCGTCTTTTTTCTAATTTTTAATTTTTAACTTTGTGGGTACCTAGTAAGTGCATTGGCCCTTTAACTCTTACAACAACTGTGTGAATTAGGAACTATTATTTTCTCCATTTTATTGATGAGGAAAGTGAGGCTTCAAGAGTGTAAGTCATTTGGCTCAGTTACTAAGCAGTGAAACTGAAATTTGAAAACGCAAGTCTTATATCAAAGTTCCTGATCTCAATTTTTTTATCATATGTAATGCACAATGTATCCTAGTTGGAAAAATGTTCATGCAATAGAAATGCAGCTGATGTCCCCCTTAACTCCCCTATCTTATATCAGTCATCTCCCAAAGTTCTTAGGAGATTCCCAGATCTTTGTTTTTATGCATTTGTGGTCTGTGTATAAATAACATGATTTCCTTCTGTGAGATTTGAAAAATATGAAACATATCATATCATATGTTTTAATATGTAACTAACGTTTTAAGAAAAATATAACAACTTATTTAAGAGATTTTTTTTTCAGTTTAATACAAAGATTGTGTTTTATTATTTCAAAATGGTTGCATGGTATCCTATATTATGGACGTACCCTATAATAGTCAATCGTCTCGCTAGTGTCCCATCGTGATTAGATTTTTTTGTAATACAAATCGACTGATGTCTGTTTCACCTGTTCTCAACTTCCAAGATTAGAGAAACACAATTAGAACTTTAGAAAATTGCCTATACAAGGCCAGGTGTGGTGGCTCACACCTGTAATCCCAACACTTTGGGAGGCCAAGGCAGGCAATCGCAAGGTCGGGAGATCAAGACCATCCTGACTAACATGGTGAAACCCTGTCTCTACTAAAAATGCAAAAAATTAGCCAGACGTGGTGGCGCACACCTGTAATCCCAGCTACTCGGGAGGCTGAGGCAGGAGAATCACTTGAACCCAGTGGGGTGGAGGTTGTGGTGAGCTGAGATTGCACCACTGCACTCCAGCCTGGGTGACAGAGCAAGACTCCATCTCAAAAACAAAACACAACAAAACAAAAAGAAGAAAATTGCCTGTACAGGTGGTGGTTGATTTTTTAAAAAATTTCTTGCCCCTTAATGTCCTGGGGTTATTGGAGGATACAGCGCATCTGGCCCAATGTGAGGTCACATCACCCCAGTGAGGGCAAGTCCCTCTTCCTTGATAAAATGCTCACTGGTTTCTTTTGCTTTGAGAATAAAAATGACCTGGGAAGGAAATTTCCTTTAATATTCCAGTTTTAGTCGCCCCTGAACACTGGCCAGTGACCTTCCTCCTATGTGAACCATTTTAGCTGGAGAGGAAAATCCTATTGCTTCTTGTGGATGTATACACACACACAGACACACACACAGACACAGACACAGACACACACACACACAGACACACAGACACACACACACACAGACCCACACACACAGACACAGACACACACACAGACACACACAGACACACAGACACACACACAGACACACACACACAGACACACACAGACACAGACACACACACAGACACACACACACAGACACACACAGACACAGAGACACACACACAGACACACACACAGAGACACACACAGACACACACAGACATACACACACAGACACACACACACAGACATAGACACACACACAGACATACACACACACAGACACACAGACACACACACACAGACACACACACAGACACACACACAGACACACATACACAGACACACACACAGACACACACACAGACACACACACATACACACACAGACACACACACAGAGACACACACACAGAGTGAGACCCTGTCTCTCCCTCTCTTTATATACACACACACATAGATCGTACCATTATATATATATCTTTCTGTATATGGATACATAGCTCTCTCTATATATAGATTATACCACTATATATAGATATATTTAGTGGTCTATCTATAGTGGTGTGAAAGATATAGGTATATCTATATCTATCTATCTATCTATCTATCTATCTATCTATCTATCTATCTAGTGGTGTGATCCGTATATATATAGAGAGACAGGGTCTCACTCTGTGATCATATATATCTAGATACATATCATATATATCACATATCTAGATCATATATATCTACATATATCTAGATCATATATATCTAGATATATGTAGATCATATGTATCTAGATACAATCATCTCTCTCTCTATATATATATATACACTTCTCTCTCTCTATATATAGAGAGAGAGCAGTGGTGTGATCATGGCTCACTGCAGCCTTGAACTTTCAGACTTAAGTGATCCTCCCACCTTAGCCTCACAAGGAGCTGGGACTTCAGATGCTTGCCATCCTGCTCGGCTAATATATATATTTGTAATTTTTGTTGATATGGGGTCTCCTTGTGTTGCCCAGGCTGGTCTCAAACTCCTGACCCCAGTGATCTGCTGCCTTGGCCTCCCTCAGTGCTGGTATTATAGATGCAAGTCACCATGCCTGGCCCTCTTGTAGATATTTTACAGTATGCTAAGAAAACTGGTTTTTAATCTTCCCCATCCAGTTTGTGAATAGTTCAGTAGCAGCATCAGTGGTTTCTCTACCTGTGGTTTCACTGAAATGTACATTTAGATCTTTGGCTTCCTTTGGATTCACATTTCCATGGAAAATCATGGGTTTCAGCTCCATAGCTTCACACCAGAAATTCTCCATATTTTCAACTTTTGCTAAAATTTTCTCTCTCATCCAATGAACGATTTTCCCCCAGCTGGACCCTTTGTTAAAGTAGTTTTCTAAAACACTTTTCTTATATCACTACAAAGAATAAGCTAGACTTCTTTCCATGGTAGATCTGAGTTAACTGCAGAGGTTAACATCCTACCCTTCCAGGTGTCTAGAACTCCTTGTTAAGACTCTTGACTTTCTTAGGTATCGTTAACTCCTTTAATGATCAGGAATACTAATAAAGTAGCAAATTTGGCCATTTGTCCTCAGTTGTAATTAAGATGGTTTCATTTGCTTTTATCCCTCTTCCTCAGGGCTTTGTCAATCCATGTACAATACTTTCTAGCATCTTAGATTTGGCCATTTATTTTAGAGAGCCATAGAATTTGAGAGATGGTCATTCTTTCAGCTGTCATTTTATATGCATTAAAAAAACCCGTGTGTATTAGTCCATTTTCACACTGTTCTAACGATACTACCTGAGACTGGGTAATGTATAAAGGAAAGAGGTGTAATTGACTCACAGTTGCACATGGCTGGGGAGGCCTCAGGAAACTTACAATCATGGCGGAAGGTGAGGAAGCAAGCACATTCCTCACATGGTGGCGGGAGAGACAGGAGCGAAGTGGGAAGAACCCCTTGTAAAACCATCAGATCTCATGAGAATTCACGTAGTATGACAAGAACAGCCCAAGGGAAGGTGCCTCCATGATCCAATCACTCCCCACCAGATCCTTCCCTCGACACGTGGGGATTACGGTTGGAGATGAGATTTGGGTGGGGACACAGAGCCAAACCATGTCACTATGTGATTAAATGAATCTCCTGGGGATGGACTAGAATGCAGATCACCTCATTCAAGGCCAGTGGTGACCTAAGTTTCTGAGTCAGAAATTGGAGAACAGTTGCCATAAAAGGAGATCCAGGTTCTTTGGTCAGTGTTGAGTCAATGTGGATATTATCTCAGCGGCGTTTTTGTTTGTTTGTTTTTTTGGTGGGTGGAGTTGGGGTGAGAGGAAAGGGGATTATCACACACTGTAAACCCTAAATGAGTAAAAGGCTGTCATAGACCTTATGAGTGGGTAGATACTGAATGAGGTTTTGGTCACTCCAGTTGAGAGCAGGCCTGACCGGGTCTGAGTTTATAGGACTCTCTCACTCCTCATATCCTCTAGAATCAGGGAGACTGGGACTCTTCTCCTGAAGACAACCCTAAGGGGTTGCCAAGAGCCCCAGGCAGCCCTTGTGGAGCCTGAGGTGGGGAATGTGTTTCCCCTGGCTGGGGGCTGGAGGAAATGTTTTGTTGCTCCGGTTACAGAATGCAGTCAGGCACGTCGTGGCTCTGGGAGAGGCTCTTGCAGCTGTCATAACCAGGGCATGAGAAACTTCCAGAGCCTTCTTCACCCTCGAACTGAGGGCTTGAGCAGTCTCTTGCCTACATCAAACAGAGGTGGTATGATTTTAACTGTGCATTCAAAATCTTTGTGGAATATTCCAGACAAATCTCCCAACAGGAGACCTACATTGGAGACCACATTCTCAGATGGCTCCTGAGGCAGGGCCCTGAGAGCTGAGGGTCTGCAGGGGGCAGAAAACCATCCGGGTCTCCTTCCGGTACTGGGTTGTCCTCTTCGTGTTGTTTTTCCTTTCCTTCCTCTGTGTTCTTGCTCTTCTTTCTCTTTGGCAGAATTTTAGAAGGGAGTGGTGTCTTCAGGGCTCTCTTTTCCCCACCCCTCCCTTCTACCTGCACCTATTGACTCATCCTGGAGAGTTACATCGTTGGCTTCTAGTGCACCCTGGCTGGCTGACACCGAAGCTGGCCCTTCTAACAGACAGGCTCAGTAATTAGCCACATGGGGCATAGAACCCGACAGCTGCTGACTAAGGCGAAGTGAAGCTTGGGGTGTGGGTGCTAGCAGGGCCTTTGTTATTGCTAGTGTGGAGCACTGGAAAGCCAGAGGTACCGAGAAACAGAGGCAAAGAACTAGGAAACAATCTGAGGAAGCAGACATGAGCAGTTCCTCATTTAAACTCTGTTCTGTCATCCTCAGGCCCTTCCTCTGCGTGTGTTCCGAGAAGCACCACAACTAGGCCATCCTCTGCTGACACTTAGTGCTAAGTTTAGAAGGTGATGCAACAAACCAGAGAAAAGGCAAAAACATATACAGAGTTGCTTCCATTAACATTGGTTATTTTTTTTTTCCATTTTTTTTTTGAGACAGGGTCTCACTCTGCCACCCAGGGTGGAGTGCAGTGGCGCAATCTCGGCTCACTGCAACCTCCACCTCCCGCGTTCAAGCAATTCTCCTGTCTTAGCCTCCTGAGTAGCTAGGATTACAGGTGCCTGCCACCACACCTAGCTCATTTTTGTATTTTTAGTAGAGATGGGATTTCACCATGTTGGCCAGGCTGGTCTTGAACTCCTGACCTCAGGTGATCTGCCCACCTTGGCCTCCCAAAGTGCTGGGTTATTGTTTTTGATTTTTAACTGTATTCATTTATTTATTTTTCAAGACAGGGTCTTGCTCTGTGGCCCAGGCTGGAGTGCAGTAGCACGATGATGGCTCACTGCAACCTCAACCTTCTGGGCTTGAGCAATCCTCCCACCTTAGCCTCCCAAGTAACTGGAACTACAGGCAAGCATCATGATGCATGGCTAATTTTTAAAAATTTTGTTGTAGGCCGGGCGCGGTGGCTCAAGCCTGTAATCCCAGCACTTTGGGAGGCCGAGACGGGCGGATCACAAGGTCAGGAGATCGAGACCATCCTGGCTAACATGGTGAAACCCCGTCTCTACTAAAAATACAAAAAACTAGCCGGGCGAGGTGGCGGGCGCCTGTAGTCCCAGCTACTCCGGAGGCTGAGGCAGGAGAATGGCGTGAACCCGGGAGGCGGAGCTTGCAGTGAGCTGAGACCCGGCCACTGCACTCCAGCCTGGGCGACAGAGCGAGACTCCGTCTCAAAAAAAAAAAAAAAAAAAAAAAAAAAAATTTTGTTGTAAAGGTGAGGTCTCCCTATGTTGCCCAGACTGGTCTTGAACTCCTGGGCTCAAGCCATCCTCTTGCCGCAGCCTTCCAAAGTGCTGGGATTATAGGTATGAGCCATTGTGCCTTGCCCAACTTTGTTTTTTATTCTGTGCTGGGTGTCATATGTATGTGACCATTTCCTACTTAATGTTGACAATATTATGGCTGCATAGAAGAACTCATTTTCCTCCAGAATGACCACAGTTGGAAACAATTAGTGATATAACTTTGATGATATTATACATCTAACCCCGTGCTTTCCTAATGATCGATCAGCATTTATTCTCAGGGCTGTGATCATCTCCACCACTCTTGGTCCAGGGGAAGAAAGTCTTTCTCTAAGGTACACAGCCATGTTTTAAGGTACAAATGTAAACTGAAATTAAGTATTTCTTTAATATTAAACCACATGTCTGATTGTGCAAAGCATATCATTTTGAGGCTAATCCAGATTCTTTATTTGCTGTGACTCTTTCACCTCAAAACTCTCTTTTTTCCATTTCTCTTCCTCGCTGAGCCCTGATGTGCAGGAAATAGCGTATCCTATATTTGCCAGTAATGGTTTTTGAGGTGAAATGTAAAAAAAATGATGCATGGCTTCTCTGAGACTCTGGGAAATTGAGTGTATTGATTTGTTTTTACCATGTGGTAAAAGGGGTTTTTGATTTATTTACCTTTTTAATCTTCAAATCTTGGCACAAAATAAAGGTGGCATGAAAAATGAGCTTTGAAAGGACAGATTTAGTTGTGGAAGAGAAACTGGCCAGGGCGATTTTTCCTACATTTCTGAGCTGTGTAAAGATGAAGGTCTGATAGGAGCTGACACTCATGACAAGGCCTGGGGCACAGAGCAGAGCTCCTCAAGGAGGCAGAACAAGGGCCCGTTCATTCTGGAATGTGGTTTGTGGGAGCACGAGGAAGGAAAACCATTCTGCCCCAAAGTTTTCTCCCATCAAGTCCAACAGGGTCCGAAATGCTAACATGTGAGATTCAATCTTCTACGTAAAACACTCCTTTCCTTGGGTTCTTACCGAAGAAGGGAAAAAAAAATCCAGATACTGAATTATATTGGCACTAACACTCTGGTGGAAATCTACTTAGCCTTAGTAGCTGAAAATATCATGGAAAGTATTTACAAATTTGTCAGTGATTCTAGTGAATAAAGTTTTTCTGGAACACAGCCATGTCCATTTATACATTTTCTATGGCTGCTGTTGGCACTACGACGGCAGGACTGAATCATTGTGATGAAGACACACTTCTCAGAAGGCCCAAGATGTTTATTATCTGGTCCTTTAGAGAAAAAAAGTTGCTTATCCTTTGTCCATAGTTATGCTTTCTAGTACAGTAGCCACTAGCATCATGTGGCTATTCAAATGTAAATGTCTTAAAATTAAATATAATTAAAAATACCCTTCTTCAGCCAGGCGCGGTTGCTCACGCCTGTAATCCCAGCACTTTGGAGGCCAAGGTGGGCACATTACCTGAGGTCAGGAGTTCGAGACCAGCCTGGCCAACATGATGAAACCCCGTCACTACTAAAAATATAAAAAATTAGCCAGGCATAGCGGTGGGTGCTTGTCATCACAGCTACTTGGGAGGCTGAAGTGGGAGAATCGCTGGAACCTGGGAGATGGAGGTTGTAGTAAGCCGAGATCGCAGCACTGCACTCCAGCCCAGGCAACAGAAACATATTTTTTCATTTGTACTAGCTACATTTCAGGTGCTTCTTAGCCACATGTGGATAGTGGCTACCATATTGGTCAGCACAGACACAGAACATTCCCATCATTACATAAAATTCGCTTTAAACCTAAATATGAATGAAAACCTAATGTATTAATCAATAACATATTAATCTTGTGTATAAATCTACTCACAACCCAAACATACCACGTTCTTTGATCTCCATCACTTTTTAAAATCAAAGGTAAAAATCACTTCAGAGAATGAGTTAAACCCATTGCCTGCCTCTGAGCAGTAGGGTAACACCTCACTCTGAATAATCCTCCGTACAGAATTCTCTCTGGAAAAATGATTATTTCCTTCTCGTATGTGAGTCTTAAAAGACGCAGGCATTCGGGCTATTTCCACATATTTCACTTGACTCCTGCATTCACAATTCCTTGCTGGCCTCTGGGTAAGAGAGAGATTCTGTGAGCTGTGGACTGTGTTGCCCCTTCTCAGAAGGAAGGTCACCCAACCCTCACAAGCCTGAGAACATTTTGACTGCTGCTTTGAGATGACAACAACAAACTCTTCCAAAGGGAGAGCTGAAGATCATCACAGCTCATCACGGCTGCTCGAGTGAGCTGCTTGCCTGAGGAAAGAGTTGAGGGGCTGGGGGATCATTGCCCCTCGTCTTGGCCAAGGTTTGGCTTTCTGCGCAATGAGGTGTGACATTTTTATTGTTTGTTTGCTTGTTGTTGTTGTTGTTTTTTTTTTTTTTTTTTTTGGAGACAGGGTCTCATTCTGTTGCCCAGGCTAGAGTGTGGGGGCGCGATCACAGCTCACTGCAGCCTTGACCTCCAGGGCTCAAGTAGTCCTCTCAACTTAGCCTCCTGAGTAGCTGGGGCTACAGGTGCACCTCATCATGCCTGGCTAATTTTTTTTGTATTTTTTGTAGAGACAGTGCTTCGCCATGTTGCCCAGGCTGGTCTCAACCTCCTGAACTCAAGTGATCCTCCCACACCTGCCTCTCAAAGTGTTGGGATATAGACATGAGCCACCTTGCCTAGCTGACAGGTGACATATGAAGAACTGGTAAAGGAAGCATGGGACCTGGAGAATCTCTTTCTGATCTGATTTGAGAATTATTTTTATATTAGGTGGGGTAAAAGCTGAGCTGTCATAACACAGACTCAACAGTACAGAAGTTTAAAAGATGAAGAAGTTTCTTTTGTACAACCATCCAAAATAAATGTTCCGGGTGCAGCCTATTCTGTTCCACAGTTATTTAAGGACACAGGTTCCTTTCAAGTCATTGCTCCGTCCTCCCCTGCCCCCTGTTCTCTGGGGGAATTGTCATCTGCATGGCTGAAGCTGATTATAGAGGCATGTCTGAGTTTCCACTTGTGAGAAGGGGAAAAACCATGGACGAGACATGCCCACTCCCTGAAGGCCTGGGTTCCTCATTGCTTGGTCATGATCCACTGGACTGAACACCCTACCTAACTGCAAGAGTCGCTGGAAAATGTAGTCTAGACTGTGCTCAGGAAGAAGTGGAAAATGAATTTCAGTGAACTAATGGCACTCTCTACTGTACTTTCCTTTCCTTTTCTCACTTTTTTTTTTTTTTTTTTTTTTTTCCAGAAAGAGTTTCATTCTTGTTGCCCAGGTTGCAGTGCACTGGCACGGTCTTGGCTCACTGCAACCTCTGCCTCCTGGGTTTAAGCCATCCTCCTGTCTCAGCCTCCCAAGTAGCTGGGATTACAGGCACCCGCCACCACGCCCATCTAATTTTTTAATTTTTTTTTTTTTTTTTTTTTTGAGACGGAGTCTCGCTCTGTCACCCAGGCTGGAGTGCAGTGGTCAGTGGTCGGACCTCGGCTCACTGCAAGCTCCGCCTCCCGGGTTTATGCCATTCTCCTGCCTCAGCCTCCCGAGTATCTGGGACTACAGGTGCCCGCCGCCTTGCCTGGCTAATTTTTTTTGTATTTTTTAGTAGAGACGGGGTTTTAATTTTTAAATTTTTAATAGAGATGGGATTTTACCAGGTTGGCCAGGCTGGTCTCGAACTCCTGACCTCAGGTTATCCACCCACCTCAGCCTTTTCTCAGTTCTTAATGTTTTTTTCTTTTCAAACGCTATGACTCCATATCCATCAAGACAGTATATTGTTTCTCATCTTCTCCTAATTCTACCTCCCTCTCTTTCCAAAAAACAAACAAACAAACAAACAAAAAAAACAAACAAAAAAAGCACTAATGAAAGAGAATTTATTTTTTCAGCCTTTTTGTTAATATTTCAAAAATCACAAATTCCCAACAGACATAGACTGGGTTGAAAATAATTACATTTCTATGGAATGAGCCCTTTCTATCTAAATGCTAGACTCTCCCAAACGGGTGCTCTTTCATGTTTTCCTGGAGCAGGGGTGGTGTGGGGCAGCGACCTCTCATCATATCGTCAACAGCCAGAAACATAGATACAACTGGAATGTTCTCCGGAGCCAGTCTGCTGTGTGCAGGCCTCAGCATTCCGTATCGTTTTGTTCCCTTCATTCCACTAGAGCGGCTCCAAGTCATGACAACCGGTGGGGATAATTGACGTAAAAGTGCTCAACCCCAAGTGGCCAAGCTTCCCCCAAACAATTGCTGGATTGTTCGGGGACCTGTTGATGCAACAAACCTTGTGCTGAGAAGCTTGCCCCGTAATTAGCAAGCAATGCTGTCAAGCCCATCAAATGGTTTTGCGTGATGGAGTGAACGAGACAAAGCACTCTCCTGTCCTTCGCTGGCAGGGAAGACAGTCGGTTTCTGAATGGAGCTGACACTTCTGTAAAGGGAACTAAGTGAATGTGGCTTCCATTTCACACTCGTGCTTTCCAGACTGATACCAAATCTATGAGCCTGGGCTCTCGAGTTTGGCTCTCTGGTACTGGGCTGATGGGCAGCAAAGTCTTAATGAAGCTCAGGGAAGGAAACAATGGCTTTGGGGTGTGAGCCCTGTTTTCTTTATGCCTCAACAACCCTGAATAACCTCTGGGAATTTTCAAAAAGGAGCATATTTTGCACTCACTCAACACGGAAAGGAAGTTCAATACGTGATAGTTTTAACCTTGACGTTGACTTTGCCTATTTGGGGAAATTAGAAATGATGCAAGGTGATCTCCAAGTTACTCAGTGCTAGAAGAATACCATTCACTGTGTATACTGCACACTGTGATGAAAGCAAATGTAAATTTTATATCTTTTTTTATTTGCTTTTATGAAAACATACAGTTGTAAAGAAACATTGAGGAGGGTTGGGGAAAGCAGCAAATGAGAAAAAACATGGGTAGAAATTTAACTTTTTAGGGCCTCAGCTGCCTTGATTGTAAATTGGGAACATTCTTTATATAATCTATAGAATGTTATTCAACCCCAAATATGTATGAACAGATGGATCGTGTCCCTTACAAAACATTGTGTTATATATAGTTATGTTCTTAAAAATCGCTTTCCTTCTCTCTGTACATATATGTTGATATTTGTATGTTTATAAATATATGATAGATGATAAAGCTCTATGGACATGTTGATGCATAAGATATTTTTCCTATATACTTATACCAGTTAGAAATATAGATGCATTTAAAACCTGATTCATGCTTCTGAATTGAATGAGAGTGGAAATAGTTACTTAGCACCATACATATAAATATCCAAATAATAATTGTTATTAATATCAACATACTTAAACTGTGATGATGACTGTAACACCATTAAAGAGGTATCTAAAAGGCAGACATTTCTATCTTGCATTTTATATGTGCTAAAATAACTGTGACAGGAGATCTTTTAGCATAGAAAAATTTCCATTTATTTTAATTTTCACTGTAGATTTCATTCTTAAAAAGTCTTTAGCGGCTGGGCGCAGTGGCTCACACCTGTAATCCCAGCACTTTGGGAGGCCAAGGCGGGTGGATTACGAGGTCAGGAGATCAAGACCATCCTGGCTAACATGGTGAAACCCCGTTCTCTACTAAAAATACAAAAACAATTAGCCAGGCATGGTGGCGGGTGCTTGTAGTCCCAGCTACTCGGGAGGCTGAGGAAGGAGAATGGCATGAACAAGGGAGGTGGAGCTTGCAGTGAGCTGAGATCACAGCACTGCACTCCAGCCTGGGTGGCAGAGCGAGACTCCATCTCAAAAAAAAAAAAAAAAAAGTCTTTAGCCAATTATGGCATGATAAAGTTGGGGAAAAATATACAGTCATAATTGTACATTGTTTATGGTATTTCTCAAACCATTCCATCTCTTGGTGGGCTTTAATTTATTACCAGTTGAAATGAAATGAAACCTCTGACATTCATGGCACATGGGCATGTGGAGAATGAATTAAATATGAATATTTACTTAGGAATTTTGTGTATATTTCTCCCAATTTCAGATTAATAGTACAAAATAGAAGCTGTTACGTAACTTCTGAGATAACATGGGGGAGAAAAATATTATCTTCAACTTAGAGGATGGCCCAATTTTCAGGTTAAAGGAACAAAATTTTACTTCTAATTACTGTACTATTATACTATTTTATAATCTAGACTTATCAGAGATGAAATAGGTTGATATAGATAGGAAATATGTCCTTGTATTACATCTTTGCTTTTTTTTCCTCATTGTATTCTCAGCTTATATCACCATACCTGGCACATGAAACATTAATAAATATTTGTTTAGTGAATGAACAAATGTCTGAATTTGAGAATAGGTTCCTATGTCTTTGTGAATGTAATGGTTAATTTTATGTGTCAACTTGACTGAGACATGAAGTCCCAGATATTTGGTTAGACGTTCTTCTGGGTGTGTTTGGGAGGGTGTCTCTGGGTGAGATTCACATTTGAACGGGTGGACTGAGTGAAGCAGTTTGCTGTCTTCAATGTGGATGAGGCCCATTCAATCCTTTGGAGGCCTGAGTAGAACAGAAGGTGGGGAAGGGAGAAGTCGCTCTCTCTGCTTGATGGCCTTGAGTCGGGATATCTGCATCCTTCTGCTTTCAGTCCCAGACTGCAACTTAGACCACTGGGCTCTCCCGGTTCTCCTGACTTTGAATCTAGATTCTTTTCTTTGGTCTTTCCTTAAAAGTTCAATTTTTTTTCAGCCACATTTTTTTTTTTTTGGTTACCTTGTACAGACAAAGGACGAAATGTCAGGTATAGTCAGAGAAAAATGAAACATAAATATCCTATGTTAAAGTGCATTATAGGGGGTGTGTGTGTGTGTGTGTGTGTGTGTGTGTGTGTGTGTGTCTGTGTCTGTGTGTGTTGGGGGGAAACTTATGAAGAGAGAGTTTTGAAAGCACTAAAAATATTGCCTTAAGGGAAAATGTTGATAAGCATGGTAGTTTAAAAAAATGACTGCAAATTTTTGACACTACTTCCCTTAAATCTGGGTGGGCTTGTTACTTTCTTCTAGCCAACAGAATACTGCATGACTTTCACAACTCAGTTGGGAAAACTGACACAGTTTTCACCTTGTTCACTGGCATACCTGCAACAGGACCCCGAGCCGGCCATCTTGTGACGACGTCCATACCATGTGGAGATGGCACATGTAAGTGCTCTGACTGAGGTCCCAACTGACAGCCAGCATCAGTGATGAGGCATACAAGTGAAGGTGCTTCCGGAAGATTCCAGTCTCTAGCCATTTTGTCACCCCTAGCTGTAGAGTTTTTCCATTTGAGGTTCCAGGTGTAGCTGAGCAAGCCATTTTCCCTGTACTCTGACCAAAACCCTGACCCACCAAATTTGCAAGCATAAAGAACTGGAGGTATGAAGTGGCTAACTTTTCGGGGTGATTTGTTCCACAGCAATAGTTAAGTGGAACAACGAGATGTGGAGAGGGGGATGTGGGGAGGCAGAGAGCAAGAGCCAACACAAGGTATTACTCTCCCTTTTCCTTTGGTACCAAGTGTTCTGCTGTTGCTGTTTTTGCCCTGTACAAGCCCTGGTGCAAGGTAAACAGACTGGGAATAAGGGTTTAGAAGAAGCCTCCACATCAATTTCATATATATACCAATACATATATATAAAAATATCTATATATTTATATGTATATAAATATATACATTAAATATAAATATATGTATTTAACCGGTAGTTTTGTTGTGACTGGTGTTAACTAATTGCAGGCAGGCATGGTGGCTCATACCTGTGATCACAGCCACCTGAGAGACTGAGGCAGGAGGATCGCTTGAGGCCACAAGTTCAAGACCAGCCTGGGCAACATAGCAAGACCTCGTCTCTAAGAAAAAAAAAACAATTGGAGAATCGTCTCACGTCCACCAATGTTATATTCCTTTATGCAGCTACAATGGAAGGAGGAGGAGATAGGGAGGAATTCTTGTGGTCAGCTGCTCCAGGCAGCCATTTTTGGGCGACCCAACATAAGTACAACATCAACAAATCAGTGGCCACCTCAACAAAAGTACTTTTATAAGAGCTGAAGGTTCAGGTATGGGGATTCTGTTTTTGTAAACGCAGAGATAGAGATCAGTTTCTTAGCTAACAGTAAGGACTGTTTTCTATCTGGAATGTGGGGATGGGTATCCTCTTGAGTATCTGGCAGGGGAGGGGAATGGCACAGATGAATTCAAACCAGGGATACCGCATGCAGGCCAGGTGAGGCCCATGAAACTACAGGAGGCAGAATGGCTTAGTCCCAACTCAGAGGAGGACTCAGCCTTTGAGAGGCAGGGAATTCTGCTCCAGAGCCCGCCATCTTGAAGAGCAGTATGGTTCTCACAAGGCGTGGAGATGCTTTGCTACACAAATAAAGGGTATAAAGGGATTTGGTGCTTACAATATCCACTGTGAGGTTTTTCTCCTAGGACATAATTTATAGATTAATCTTTTTTTTAAGAAAAATAAAATGATCTCAACTAGGGGAGAAAGTCTTCCAACCCAGTAGACTTCTTAAATACTTCTTCTGAATAGACTGTTTTTCTAATTTCTTCCCTAAGTTTGTGTATGATATATTATTACACCAGCACATGAAGCCGGCCAAATGAGCCCCAGGAAAGAAATATTGCTCCAAAGTAAATATAGGAACTTGCTTAATACCGCATGATCAGATATCTTGCAAATAAGACACACAATTAAAATATCATTGTATATGAGATTGAGAGTTGCAGATTGTATGAGATAGTCCCACTATGCTGAAGTGGAAATTTGATATACTTGTTGAGCTTTGAGAAGAATTCTGGGTAAATGGAACTTTGAACCTGTGTGGGGAGGAGAGAAGGATGATGTGAAAATATGGCTGAAAACTAAGGGCCACAGAGGAATGAAGGTAGATCATAAATCTGGAATATAGAGCAAATGTTTAGCAAACCATTCTAGCTGCATAAAGGTATATAACATTTGTGGACATGAGGCTGCTCTCAAATTTTAGCTAGCACCAGTCACAACAAAATCACCAGGTTAAATTCTGTTAAAGCAAGCATATATTTAAAAGAATATTTTCATGAAAAGAAATTCAAAGGCAAACAGTGGTCCACTTGTTTTAAGCAAAGCAAGGAAACACCATTACAGAATTAAGGATAGGATTTAAAAAACTCATCATAATGTGATTTTATTTTGCAAAGTTCATTATTTAAGAGATATATCTATCAATAAATAATATAAACACACAGAGAGAGAGAGAGAGAGAGGGAGAGAGAGATGCCTGAATAAGGTTACCTTTTAGTAGCAACAGAAAAGTAAGCAAAGGGCAGGAAAATGAAAACGACAAGCCCAGAGGCAAACAAAACAAACTTTCAGGGAGTATCTTATTATTGCATAGTTTGAAAAAAGTCATTGCCTGGGATTAAAAAACAAACTTTTTAAATGTAAAAACTTATTATATTATGATATTGTTTTACTTTAATGAGGCGGTGAAGACAACTTTGGATATATATTTAGGCGAAAAGTCACAAAGAAGCTTAGGTGTCCCAGTAAATGAAGATTATTAGGCACAAAAGGAGATTCAGAGATTTCCCTAGAAAACACAGTCTGATCTTTTTAATTTCTTTTTTCTTTTTTTGCTGGGGAAAGTTTAATGTAAATCCTTCCCTTTATGGGAAGTGACCGACTTTGTTCTTTGCTTAATGTAGACGGTGCCCTGGTCCCTGACATTGTGCTTTTTTACATATTTAAAGGAGTTTTAAGGGACACTAAGACTTTTCCTTCACTAAGGTCTTGCTTGGACACTATTCCAGCAAAATTGCACACATTGGTCTTCAAGGATCAAAGACTGAAATGGAGCTAATTTCCTACAACAATTCTATAGCCTGATGAGTTCGCTAAGTAGGAGAAGGCTGCCCATTGCCATTTATTGAACTAATTAAAAATAAAAACTTAGCTTTCAATAAAAGGTATATTTTAGAGTATGATACTAATTAGGATTTTTTTTTTGGTCTTTAAACAAAATGTAACCTTATCCTCTTTTGAAGGTTAGCATTGCTCACAGATTTTGTTAATTGGTTTATTAACGTTTTCTATCCTGGAATCATTCTTGTTCAGACTTTCTTATATTCATATCTTTGTGTAACTGTTGACTTTAGATTGAATTTTTTGTTTGTTTGTTTGACCAACAAAATGAGTAGCATCTGGGTTGGAAGAAAGTTTACAAGAAGTATATTCTAAGTTAATACATTAAGATGTTCAATCTGGAGACTGGGAGGTGGTTGAGTTTAGACCATGCACAGCCAGTGAGGTCATGACAAGGCAGACCCTTACAGCTTAACTTCACAATCTGGAAAGCCAACATGCATCTATTTCAGTAATAATCATGTTCTGGGGAAGGAAGGCACAAACCCAGGACTCAGATTTCCATCATGCACAATGACAATTACTAGAATGACTTTGATCTGGAGAGTGTTTCTAGCGACCTGTGATTGAAGGTCTCTGCCCTACAACCACTGTGTTCTGAAGCCTAACAGGCCTTATATTCACCTTTTACGAGGGTGTTTTCAAAGGTGATTGAGTTAGGAGAATCCACAACCAACTAGATGGGTCGGAACCTTTTGCCTATATTCTGTCTTTTGACACGTTGTTGTTTGAATGACTTTATTGGCCTTGGTGAAGTATATGGCCTTGTATAATAAAACCACAGGCCTTTGGGTAACAAGACTTCTCTAATTTTGACTCACTCAAAGTTCCTAAGTGAAACAGTTTTTCATTAGCATCTTCAGTCCTAACCATGTAGCCCTGGACTCAGAAGTAAGGTTTTCCTAAACATTTGTCGGGGAGAGAAAAAATCCTGGGACAGATTTTATCTGGCTCCCTCTGAGTACTTTTGAAGTCTTGGATAGAACTGGACACTTTTTAGACTTTCCTTTGTGTGTCGGAGAAAGTTTCAGCAAGGCAGGCCGCTAGATAAAAGAGAAACCCCAGCCTATTTGGAGATGAAAGTCTTCAAACCAGGGCATGCCAAATTCATTGGAGAATATAGCCTCAAAGGAAATGTTTGCTTTCTTTTGAAAATTCATTATTATAAAGCCCATTGTGTCATTAGGCCAGTTGTGTGATTACTGAGAAATAACTAGAGATAATAAACGAATGTCTCATCAAAGGCATGTTAATTCTGGGTAATCTTATTGAACTTGTGAGTTGTAGATGCCCTTAAATGCCTTCTCTATGAAAAGACACAGTCCGTACCCATCAGCATTGTTAATTAGGAAAACTCCCAGAAAATTATGGTATGGACAAAAGTTGAGGCTTTAAAAACATTATTGGAAACATGGAAAATATTTTACATCTGAACTTCAGAAGAAAGACCTCTTTTCGTGTTCTGGTTTTGGCTCGCCAGACTGGTCCTGCGCTTTGATAAATGGCAAAGTTACCTTGTTAATGAGCACTGAACAGATCCGGCCGCTGTCCCTGCTTGGGCTCTGCGCTGGGCAGGAAGCGGTTTTCTCCCCTCAGGCCAGATCTCATTTTCATGACTGAAGCTTGTGAGATCTTGAAGCACGAAATCAATAGCTCTTATTCAATCAGCCCTGAAAGGAAGGCAGTTATCAAAAGGAACGCAGGTAAAGCAGGTGATAGCAGATGAAACTCGGCAATTATTTTCAAAAGAACCAGCAGGCTCTGAAGTCTGCGGATGCTTCTCTGATACACCCCAGATCTTTCTCTCACATCTAGTTTGGTGCCAAGCTGTGCCTGTCGTCAGTATAGGGTGTACAATTTAGTTGCTTGAAGCAGAAAAAATGTGAAAATGGCCTATCTTGTGTCTTACTTACCTAGTCAAAATGCATATGGAAATGTGAAATGCAAAGTGCATATGCCTATATTAAAAAGAAAAAACACATCCAGCACAGAAAGACATGAATATCAGACTCCACTGAGCAACTATAACCTCTGTGATGAGGCACGGTGTACTTCAAGAATTGCCTCCCTGCCCGCCCCCACCCCATGTAAAACAAGAAAGTCAAACATAACCATAGAATTTTCCAAATATAGAAAGGATCTTTTGATGATCAAATATACAAAGGAAAGCATGTCCCTGAGTCATAATAAGAATAAAACAAGGGACTGAAAATAGAAAGACCATTTCCTCCAAGAAAGTATCCTGGATTTGCAAGAATATTCTCTGCCTCTCAACTCATGCCTTTTGCTCTTCTTCTTTTTCTTCTCTTCTTCTTCTTCTTCTTCTTCTTCTTCTTCTTCTTCTTCTTCTTCTTCTTCTTCTTCTTCTTCTTCTTCTTCTTCTTCTTCTTCTTCCTCTTCTTCCTTCTTCCTCTTCCTCTTCCTCCTCCTCTTCTTCTTCTTTTTTTCTTGAGATGGAGTCTCACCTTGCCACCCAGGCTGGAGTGCAGTGGCAATCAATCTTGGCTCACTGTAGCCTCCACCTCCCAGGCTCAAGCAATCATCCAGCTTCAGCCTCCTGAGTAGCTGGGACCACAGGTGTGCACCACCACACCTGGCTAATTTTTTGTATTTTTGGTAGAGACAGTGTTTCCCCATGTTGCCCAGGTTGGTCTGGAACTCCTGGCCTCAAGTGATCTGCCTTCCTCAGCCTCCCAAAGTGCTGGGATTATAGGTGTGAGCCGCCATGCCTGGCCATACTTCATGTCTTCTATTTAATGCTGAATGTTATAGCAAAGGCTAAGCAAATGTATTTCCTGGCCCTTGTTTCAAAATTTCAGGAAGCTCAGATCCTAAGATAGCAGAGAGGAAGGAGACCTGAAACATTTTCAAAAGTCAGATAACTATCATACTCAATCTATTGAAATAAATAATCAAATTTCCCTATCAAAACAAGGCTAAGGGCTTTTTTTTTTTTCCTCCCTGTATGGAAATAGTTTTTCAAAGGTAACAGAAAAGTTTGCAGAGTTATGTTTAAGTATTTGTGACTGCAATCATGCAATCACAGTTTTTCTTTCTTTCTTTTTTTTTTTTTTTTTTTTTGAGACAGGGTCTCACTCTGTTGACCAGGGTGGAGTGTAGTGGCATGATCATAGTTCACTGCAACCTCTGCCTCCATCCCAGACTCAAGCAATCTTCTTGCCTCAGCCTCACCAAGTAGCTAGGACTATAGGTATGCACCACCATGCCCAGCTAATTAAAAAAAAATTTTTTTTTTGTAGAGATGGGGTTTTGCCATGTTGCCTGGACTGATCTCAAACTCCTGGGCTCAAGTGGTCTGCCTGCCTCAGTCTCCCAAAGTGCTGGGATTATGAGCGTGAGTCAGTGTGCCCAGCCTGCAATCACATTTTCAATGTCTTTGTTTTTTAAAAGGCATTCTGTGATGAATCATTCATCATGGAATACAGAGAATTATTTTTTAATGTACAAAACTACCTTGAAAATATGTGAGTTTTGGGGTTTTTCTGTTCGAAGAAGTATCTTTCATATTAAAGCTTTAAACAGGTGACTGTCTCTCTGATATGTGAGATTAATTTTCTGTTAGAAAATTAATTTCTGTTAATTCCTTACACTTAGTTCTGTTTAATGTTGGTTTCAGTTTTAATTGTGTTTAAGGCATATCTGCACTATGGAGGTGAGACAGTGGGCTCAGGGCCTGAAAGACACTTAGAAAGCATAACAACCATAACCTTCAGCTTCTCACGTTCCCTTCATGTATGGCTGATATAGTTTGGCCCTGTGTCCCCACCCAAATCTCATCTAGAATTGTAATTGCCATAATCCCCATGTGTAGGGGGCGGGGCCTGGTAGGAGGTGATTGGATCATGGGGATGGTTTTCCCCATGCTGTTCTTGTGACAGGAGTGAATCTTCACGAGATTCGATGGTTTTATAAGCATATGGCGTCTCCTCTGCTTGCACTTCTCTCTCCTGCTGCCATGTGAAGAAGGTCCTTGCTTTCCCTTCCCCTTCCACCATGATTGTAAGTTTCCTGAGGCCTCCCCAGCCATTTGGAACTGTGAGTCAATCAAACCTCTTTCCTTTATAAATTATACAGTCTCAGGTATTTCTTTATAGCAGTGCAAGAATGGACTAATACAGTGGCTTTCTTAATGAACTGAAGCTCAAAATTAATATTTCAGGAGCCATATTTTAATCTATAAATCCTGTATTATTCTTATTTGTAAAAAATTTTTTAGACAAGCTTTCATTCTGTCACCCAGTGGGGCAATCATAGTGTGGTATCATAGCTCATTGCAGTCTCAACCTCCTGGGCTCAACTGTTCCTCCAGCCTTAGCCTCTAGAGTAGCTAAGACTACAGGTGTGTGCCACCATGTCCAGCTAAGTTTAAAGCTTTTTGCAGAGAAGAGGTCTTGATATGTTGCCCAGGCTGATCTGGAACACCTGGACTCAAGTGATCCTTCTGGTTCAGCCTCCTAAAGTGCTAGGACTACAGGTGTGAGCCACTGTGCACTGGCCAAACTCTGTATTTTTGAAGAAAAGAGACACATGATTCAGTCATTAGAACAAATGTATCCAAATGTACAAATGAATTAATTTTGCCTAGACTGATAACCATAGTCCTACGTACTTTTAAGGAATCAGGATAATTAGTTCAAGAACCAACAAAACTCAAGTCACTGGAAACCAGAAGACACTCACGCATATTTTCTCTAGTATACAATTAAAATTTGCAACTTGGTGAAGGGTCCATTGGAAATATATCCTTTTAAATCCAGTGGCATGTCTGTCATTCCCAGAACGCAGCAGGACAAGGTGGCTGGGCCCTCTCTGTTTTGGGGAATCTGGATGTGATGCCAGCACCAGGTCATCGGGGCACACACCCTTAGCTACTGAGGAGTCTGAGCCCTGGAAGCTGTAGGTCTGGGGCCAAAACCAGAATTCTGACACTCTGGAGACTGCCCCCAAATCAACTAGAGTTGATATGTGGATGCCATTTTTCTTTGTCCCCTGCAGATTCATGACTTCAACTGGGAGATGAGTTTCAAGCTACCTTTCAAGGAATTCTGGGTAGAATGAAATCTGTTCCATGGAATCTTAAGAAGCAGCAGCAGAAAAAGAAAAAAAAATCAAGATCCCTGTGGTAGGTATCAGTCATTGGTTTCTAGTTACTCAACCTTTTTACAAGTCTTAAGGATCCTATAAACTTTGAAAGTTGTAGTAAAATATTTATAGAGCAAGTCAAAGAAAAGTATAAAACAGTGGGTCTAGGTGAAATTTTGACATGGCTAAAATTCCTTTTCACCTCTTCTGCTGTTTGATTCATAAGGGTATAGGTACCTGGCCTGGTGAAATAGCAACTAATTTCGCCCTGTAGACCTGACATAGTACAATTTCCTCAGTTGCAAAGCCATTTCATTTCTTTTCCTCCGGGTGTTTACTTTAGAAGTTCAAGAGATGACTTTGATGAGAAATGACAGTCCGGTGCCTCATGAGAAACTCAGGCTGGTGCCACAGCTGAAAACTCTGAGATTATTACCCCTTCTGAATTTTCCTGGGAAAGGGCCTTGGAGCCACTCTCCACTGTGATTGAGAAACTCAAGAGTAGCCATTGGTGTTTCAGGCTTTTAGGGGAGATATAAAATGGAGGCCTGACTAGTAAAACCTGCCACCCATAGCCCCAAGACACTCTTTACTCAGGCAGTCACAGAGCTGGGATGGAACGCCATCTGGAGGAACCCCACTTTGCCTGTGTGCCTTCACTTCCCCAGCCCGTCCTTGGGGTTCTTCCCTTCCTGACCAGGATGCAGGGGCTGTAATAGCAGGATGCTGTTCAGCAGCTGCCGCAATATCGCTACACGGTAAGGGCTGGCCTTAAGCAAAGTGTGCCGGGGTTCATAAACATGCATGGGGCAGGAAAATGTGATCACATATAAATGTGTGCAATGCTATTCCGGGAAAAGCATGTGAATGTTTTGGAAGTCATAAGGGATATCCTAAAGAACGATGGTGTATGGAAGCCAAGAGGTTTTTTGCTCAAAGAAAG
Source organism: Macaca nemestrina (assembly GCF_043159975.1). NCBI lineage: Eukaryota > Metazoa > Chordata > Mammalia > Primates > Cercopithecidae > Macaca > Macaca nemestrina. Next base: position 115,106,699 of record NC_092133.1, on the reverse strand, counting down.
CCCAAGATCATAACTGAAGGTGTGTTAGGAAGCAAAAAAAGGTCAAAGACCATGGGCAAAATTAATGTCTTGTTTGATCCCGCTACAATAACTCCGGGGGGTGAAATGAAGTTCAATTTCCTTTATTCTGAAGCATGATTATAAAGCAATGGAGTAAGTGCTTCAACAAATATATCGGAATGAATACATCTAAATAAATGCTGTGGCCTTCAAGTTGACCATGGCAAAAACTCTAATTATTACGACACATGTATCTTAAGCCTTTTCTGAGACCCTTCCCAACCCTTCTTCTCTTCCAGTGCACCGCTCTTCTGAGATGCTTGAGGTTTCATACATATTACTATTGTAAATATTTCCATTTAACATTGAAATTAGTTGTTTTCTGGGTTTGTGCCCCATCAAGGATTGGTACAGAGTAAAAACGTATTACATTAAAAAAAAATTTAAAGTGTGTTGAGTGAATAGCCTTCAGAGATAACTTATGCTTCGCACAGGAAAACTTGCCTAATGTTTTAGGACCACATTTTGTATGCCAAAGCAGTGTCACCCAACTTGATCACCTACATTCGCCAGCTCTGTTTTAAAATAATTTTTGGTTTAAGAATCAAATACACCTTCTTCTTGGTATAAAGATTTATAACCATTGAGACTATTCTAAAGGAATGTGCTCTTGGCTCTGGAGGCAATTCCAAAGGAGGAATTTCGAAAATATTTTGAGCTATGACTGCATTATTGTGTAGTGATGCCCAGTGGAAAAATATTTTTTAAAGCAGTAGAACTGTTCTTTAAAAGTTACTCGTAGTTACGGGAGGCTGAGCAACCAATTCACGATTGTGACTTCCTTTGTTTTGGGAAAAGTTAGCAGAATAAACACTTCAGTTTGTCCAAGAAAAATAATTTGTGTAATAAGCATCATCCTCAATGTTACTTTAAATGTAGGCTGAGAAGTAATGTGTTCTAGTCAACATAAATAGAGTCCATTTTTAGTAGGACATTGTCCTTGCTGCATCTTTGAATATGGATTTAGATTTTAGTGACTGTCTCTGAAACTGTCTTGGGAAAGTATGTGTGTGTGTGTGTGTGCGTGTACATGTATGTACATATCTGTTTGTATGTATAAATGCATGCATATTTTGTCTATTTGTCTGATTATATTTGTTTTAGGACACTGCAAACCCTGAGCTGACCCAGAAAGTATCTTGATCCTCTCTTTACTCCACACTGGATGAAAGACTGGGAAAGGAAATTGAATCAGGTTTGCCTGGGCGTGGTGGCCTGTAATCCCAGCACTTTGGGAGGCCGAGACAGGCTGATCACTTGAGGTCAGAAGTTCAAGTCCAGACTGGCCAATATGACAAAACCCCGTCCCTACTAAAAATACAAAAACAATCAGCTGGGCATAGTGGTGGGCGCCTGTAGTCCCAGCTACTTGGGAGGCTGAGGCAGGAGAATCGGTTGAACCCAGGAGGCGGAGGTTGCAGTGAGCCGAGATCATGCCATTGCACTCCAGCCTGGGTGACAAGAGCAAAACTCCACCTCAAAAAATAAAATAAAATAAAAAGAAATGGAATTAGGTTTGACCCTGTGCTATCTGGGTGACAGCCCCAGGCGTGGTGTTTTGAAGAACAGCAGATGGAAAATAATCATTGGTGATTGGGGCTGGTGTTTGGGGCCAAGGGGCTGCGTTGCAGGTGGTGGGTGGCTGGAGGGTTCCCCTTTTAGGAAGGAGAAGCTCCCAGTCATCTTGGGGTGGGAATAAGAAAGGCTGCCACTGAGTTCTGGGACTGAGAGGGTCCAGCTGGATTTGGAGGTGGGAAAGAGACCTGGAGCCTGGTGGAGAGGAGGCTGAGTTGGCATAGCCAGGCAAAAGGTAGCCAGGAGCTAGGCCAAGGGCCCAAGGCTGGCTTTCGGAGCTGGGGCCCTCTAGAGGAACCCCTTTTGATAAGCATGGGGATGTTTCTTGGAATTGTAATTGCATCAGCCCCACACCTTCAGCACAAGTTTACTAAATAATTGGGCTGCTCCTCTCTGTGCATTGGAGAAATAAAGGCAGAGCCTGTGTCTGCACTTGGAGTGTCTTGCATGGGGATGGCAGAGCAGCCTGAGGAAGCCAGTGTTGAGCCTGTTCAAGGGAATTTCCTTGCAGGGCTTTGCAGCACTGGCCTTGGAGTCAGGGTGGCTGGAGGGATGAGCGACTACTGGGATGGGTGGGTGGCGCATCCAGCATCTCTCCAGAATTCTCCAACATGTCCATGGAGGAGAAGCAGGGAGAAGAATAACTTTCTTGAGTAATGGAATTGGGCCTCAAAGTCATGATTATTTGGATAATTAAGAAAACACAGGCCCGGTACAGTGGCTCACAGCTGTAATCCCAGCACTTTGGGAGGCTGAGGCAAGAGGATTGCTTGAGCCCAGGAGTTTGAGACCAGCCTGGGCCACATGGTAAGATTCAGTTTTTACATTAAAAATTGTTTTAAAAATTAACCAGGAGTGGTGGCTCGCATGTAGTCTCAGCTACACATGAGGCTGAGGAAGGAGGATTGCGTGAGCCCAGGAGTTCAAGGCTGCAGTGCAGTGAGCTGTGATTGTACCACTGCACTCTAGCCTGGGCAATAGAGCGAGACCCTGTCTCAAAAAAACAAAACAACTCCTCTCCCCACCCTGAAGCCCCATGATCTTTTTGGTAATTACAGGTGAGTGAGGTCTGGGGACTTATTGGTTCTGATTGGGATAAGTGCAAAGCATTACAATAAGATACCTTCCATTTTTAAAAAAGCAAACTTAAAAGTTGAAACAATTCCATATTTTATATCTTTAGAGGTTCTCTTTATGTACGTAGGTGAAATAATCACAATGTAACTGAAATGTTTAGTTTTCAGCGAGTGGTTTGGTATTCTCTGCTATAATCCCTCTTACTTTGACCTTGATATTCCTCACTCCCCAACACCGAATCCATTGGTAAGTTAAAGATTTCTCAAATCCACCAGTATGGTGGCTTACACCTATAATGCCAGCACTTTGGGAGGCCGAGGTGGGAGGATTGTTTGAGCCCAGGAGTGCGAGACTGACCCAGGCAACAGAGTGAGACCCCGTCTCTACAAAAAACAGAAAAATTAGCCAGGCATGGTAATGCACACCACTGGTGCCAGCTACTTGGGAAGCTGAGATGGGAGGATCACTTGAGCCCAGGAGGTCAGGGCTGTAGTGAGCTGTGAATGCACCACACAACACTCCAGCCGAGTGACATTGCAAGATCCTGTCTTCAATAAATAAATAAATGAATAAAAACAATGCAAACACATTTTTAATTTACAAGACACTCAGTGAGAAAACTATGTTCTAGGAAGGGATTATGAAGCTGGATCTGGAGTCGTGCCTGGTTGCCGTCCTCTGGCTCATTCATGAAGTGTTGGATGAAGCACTTTGCTGAGCCTAAAGAGTCCTGCTGTGTGGGATGAGGTGGGTGGAGGGACTTGTTAATGCTCCTGTCCCATCCAGGGCCCCCTTACGCTCTTCTGATCCAATTCCCAGGAACATCAACTCCATAAAAACATTCCTCTCCCTCGAGCCGCCCATTAACCTTTCTGAGTTGGCTAATGATTAATGTCATTAGCTTCGGAATGCGATGGCAACTCCCCAAGAGGGTATGGCGCCCACAGCGGAGTGGGTTGTAAGAACTGTGCAAACCAAGCGAGCTGTCCTCAGTCTGGGTGTGGAGATAATGGTTTTACCCCCTCCAACAGTGACTTTTATTGCAGTCATAATTACTCATCTGTTCAGTTAGCACCTGCCCTACTAGTGGGGAGAGAGAACCCAAATAATAATGTCAAGTTTACCCGACCTAAACAATGCAGACATCACCAACGATGTGATGACCTTGTGTTTGGAAAGTGAAGGTCTCCTTGGGCAGGGGAGCAGCCCAACCACATTTTCTCAGGAACTGTTCTGATTTCCTTTATCCTTGGCCTAGTTCTAGCAGGTTAAACCTTCATGAGACTGTCATTTCCATAGGTCAAAAATGACCAATTATCAGCAATTTCATAGGGTTCAACCCAATATAGTTTGTTCTTGATTCTTCTAGAGCAGTGATAAAAGACACGGGTAGAAAGTAACAAGCAAAGAGAATAACTTGTCAAGTAAGAAAACCCTAATAAAGTTAGGGGTAGTATATTTTAAAAGCTTACTTGCTCTAGAGAAGACTATGGGTACTACACACTCTTGCATTAATATTATATGCCTGTGGCTTTTGAAATATTTCAACTCCTTGGGTGAGACATTTAAGGTAATGAGTTCCTGAAGTTTCATGTCACTACAGCGCCTGAAAATGGTTTTCATGGAATTTTCATTAATTTCTAAGGGATGAGAAGGTTGTATTTACAAAATGAGTGATTGTTGCCTTAGAGATCAGGCAGGACATTGCCAGTAATGAGGGCAGACTGCAGTCAGGAAGTCTTGTTTGAATTAATAGTAAGTGAACTTCAAGACAGCAGAAGTCACTGCTTGTCCCAGATGTCTAATGATGAGTAAGTGAAACAGGAAAGGAAAGAGAACTAGCGCTGCTTGCCTACCGTGTGGCAGCTTTTGACATTCTCTTTCCTTTCATCCGTATACAACTCCACGGGGACAGGCATTATTGTCACCATTTCACAGATGCTCCTAGCAGTGTCAAATCAACTGTCAAAGTTCGTATCACTAGAGGTTGGCAGAGCCAGCATTTATGACCAGCTCAGTGGTATTCAATGCCTCATCATTTGCTTATGCCGAGAAAGACTGGATGACTTGGTCCCAAAGGTGGTCTGTGTTTATGGCTTTGGGCCTGGCATCTTCAGAAGTGTCTTATTTTGGGGTTGTGCACACTGGTGCCATTTTCCTAATTCACAGGTCTTCTCAGCATGCATTGGAGAAGGCATCCCCAAGTATAAAGCATGGGACTTTGGGTTGCATTAACATTTGCCTCCAGTTACTCCCAGCAGAGCTTGGAACACAGTAGTCAATAAAGCATATATATGTATATGAATTTTATTATAAGAGATAAGGTCTTGGTCTGTCACCAAGGCTGGAACACAGTGGTGCAATTATAGCTCATTGCAGCCCTTACCTCCCGGACTCAGGTGATCCTCCTGCCTCAGCCTCCTGAGTAGCTGGGTCTGTAAATGCTAAAAACCAGCTGCCAGCACGTTCAGCTAATTTTTCTACTTTTTGTAGAGATAGAGTCTTGCTATGTTGCTCAGGCTAGTCTTGAACTGAGCTCAACCAATCCTCCTACCTCAGCTTTCCCAAATGCTGGAATTACAGGCATCAGCCACCATACCCAGCCTTGCATATTGTTTTGGTGGCATCTTGGCTGACCTCGTAAGCTGGATTTTCTTGTCAGAAATCCAGGATAAAAAGGATTTCCAAATCACTTTTGCACAGGATGAAATGGAGCTTTGGTCAAAACCTTAAGTCACCAAATTCTTTTTGGGTTGGGTGAGAGAGCTGTAGGTTGATGAGCCATTATATCGAATAACAATTATGCCTGGCACTTGAAAGGGTGGGAGTGGGAGAGAGGGAATAAATAGTTGGGATGCTGGCTTGGACTGCTGGGCTAATTCTGAGTGCTTCTGTTTTAATCAGCTCCCATGGTGAGAGTCATGGAAAAATACCACTTTCACATATACACACAAGTACTGAACTTAAGAGTAATGAGCACTAATGCAGTCATTTAATATATATTAATCTGTTTGCTTCCTCATTCTGCATCTGTCACTGCCTCTAAACCCTAGCAACCTGGAAGCTGCTAATTCTACTCTGTTGCTAGACACGCGATGTAGAGAAATACCAAAAAGAAAGCATGGAAACCTAGCTTGTTTGCGGCTAGTAGGTACGTGGACCTGTTACTGCTGACAATAGTGTGTCCCATCATTCTGCTTGAGCTTTGGTCAACTGTGTAGGCAGAGTTTCCTAGGAAGGGAAAACAAACAGATAAGGAAGCATTCACTGTACATTTTTAGTCCTTTGCTGCCTGTATTGCCTGTATGACTAGCTGTGACAGGCTGCAGGAGATTCGATTCAACTCAGCCACCAAGGACAAGGCTTGCCATAATGGAAGCTCAATAAGTATTTGAATGCTATGCATTTTCTTGGTTCCTAGTCCTATGTTATCCAGAGGAATATAAGGCACTCATGCCTTTTTTTGGAAGATGATGGAGGTAAATGAAATAATTAGACATAAGACATTTAGAAAGAAGACATGCAAGATGAAAGGCAAGTGAATTGAAGAGAATCATGAGTCATGGTAATGTTACAGACCCCAAAATAATATTATGTATCTGGTTGGCTGCATTTTTTGGTTGGGGGGAGCGGGGAGAAACATGTTTCCTGGAGCTCAGCTGCAGAAGAGAATAGGGCCTGATACCTTGGCTGGGCGACCTAGGTTAGTCATTTAATGGCGCTGAATATTTCTGTCTAACTCTTTTCAAGATGGCTAACAATCCCTAACTTAAAGGATTGTTGTAGGGATTAGAGAAAAGACCCGTAAGGGCGTGTACGACATCGATTGCAGAGAAGGAGTCAATAAATGGTAGCTCTGGCTAGGTGCGGTGGCTCATGCCTGTAATCCCTGCACTTTGGGAGGCTGAAGAGAGGAGGGCAGATCACTTGAGGTCAGGAGTTCGAGACCAGTATGGCTAACATGGTGAAATCCCATCTCTACTGAAAATACAAAAATTAGCTGGGCATGGTGGCGTGTGCCTGTAATCCCAGCTACTCAGGAGGCTGAGGCAGGAGAATCACCTGAACCTGGGAGGCGGAGGTTGCGGTGATCTGAGATCGTGCCACTGCACTCCAGCCTGGGCAACAGAGTGAGACCCCATCCCCAAAATAAATAAATAAATGAATAAATAAATAAATAATGGTAGCTCTCATGGCTACCATTTACATGGAGGAGGAAGGACTGGAAATGGGTCTCCTCAGGGAGTAGTCAGAATTTCAATAAGTCGTGAGAAAGAGTAAAGGCATCTTCTATGTTGATATGTCAAACTATAGTTCATTCATTTTCACAGCTGTGTAGTTTTTCATTGTATGAATATTCTCCCATTTATTTCCATATTCTCTGGAGGATGGATATTTGGTTGTTTGTATCTTCCAGCCATTATGAACAACATGATGCACTCGTTTCTGAAGGCTACCATAAGAAACGACTGCAAATAGGATGAATTGAAACAACAGAAGTACGTTCTTATTCAGGGGCTAGTCTGCAGTCAAGGTTTCTGCATGGGTATGCTCTCTTTGAAGGCTGCAGTGAACAAGCAATTCTGTATCCTTCTCTTAGCCTCTGACATTGCTGGCAATCTTTGGCGGTCCTTGGCTTCTAGACACATCTTCCATTGTCTCCGCCTCCATAGTCATGGGGGTCTCCCTACTTGTATGTGTATCTTTTCTCCTTTTCTTACAAGGACACTGGTCACATGGGATCAAGGGCCCACCCTATTAACTCCTCTTAACTGAAATAATTATATCTGCAGTGATCTGTATTCAAATAAAGCCACATTCCAAGGCTCTGGTGAGGATATTAATTTTGGGGGGAACATTATTCAACCCAGCACATATGGCTGTGAACATTCTTGAATCTGAGCAAAGTGCCTGTGAGCCACCCTTCCATGTCCATGTCACCGCTCCATGCCACTAGGTCATATGGTGTGTGCCTCTTTGTAGGATTATATCCAATGGCTTTTCCTGTAAATTGTGACAAATTATACTCCCACGAACAGTGTGTCCGAGTTCCTGTTGCTCCATGGCTTAACTACTGATTGGTATTGTCAAATTTTCTGTTTAAATTGCTAATCTGGTATGTGTAAAGTGGTACATCTGTATGGTGTAATTTGCATTTCCCGGATTACTACTTATTTGTTTTTTTCTTTGTAAAATATATGTTTACATCTTTTACCTATTTGCTTGTTGACTTGGTTTTTTTTTTTTTTTAGCTTTTTGGAGAAATTCTTTGTCACTTCCAAGATTGCAAACGTTACCTTCCAGTGTGTGGCTTATTTTTTCACTCTCTTTATGGGGCCTTTTTGATAAAAAGAAGTTCTTCATGTTAACCTAGTGAAGCTTATCAGTACTTGTCTTTAAAGTTGGAAAATTTTTGCGTTTTAAGAAATTCACCATTTTGAAGCCATAAAGATCTTTCTCCTTAATTTCTTCTAAATAATTTTGAAGTTTTGTCTTTCCCATTTAGCCACCAGGCGGTGATTTTTTTTTTCTTTTTGCATGGTGTGAAGTTGGGGTAACCAAGCCTCTCAGCTTCATCTCTCCTTCTTACCATCCCAGATCTGCACTGTCATCCATGGTTTTAATGAATATCCATTTGTGTACCTCTGTGTGGGCTCTGGAGTCCTGTGTCCTCTGGTTGGTCATTTCAGTTGTCTTCAAATTTTTGCTATGATGAATGATGATGTGACCCACACCTCTCTGTGTCCATATTTGGCCCATCTAGGTTTGCTATTTAATTCCCACAAAGTAATTTCTGGATGCAATTTTGCTACATCAAAGAGTAAACACATTTTGTTTTTGCTATTTTCCCTCCATGTCTCTACATCTTCCTCACCCTGCTGCCCTCCATGTGAAAGTTCTTGCCTCACCCAGGCCCTGACTCCTCACCAGACCAGCCCTCCCCCTGCACACACAGTCCCTCACCTCTTGATGGCCCTGACAGCCCATTCTGGTGCCACCATTCATGGCACCTCACAGCCCCTCCCCCACCCCCACGTACCTTGTTCTGTACCACCTATGGCACGAAGACAAAATGGTTCAGAAAGAGAAAGAAAAAGAAGAAAAATAGGAAGAGCATCAGCACATTTTAAAGGTTTTTAAAAATTATGCATTGAGCTATCACTCTCACAAAGGCATTAGCAATGCACACTTTCACCCCTGTGCATGACAGGGCACACTGACCTGCAAGAAGTTCCCTGAAGGCCAAGGGTCCACATGGTTCACTGTTGTGTCTTTGGCACAGTCCCCGGCACATAGCAGATGCACAATAAAGATTTGTTGAATGAATGCCTGTGCTTCTCATAGTTTCACCAGCTACTTTTTATCATTAAAAAAAAGTCCACTTTGTCAATTTATAATGGCAATGTGTCAGGTCCAGGTACCATTCCATTGTGGGGTAGAGCAGAGCGCAGGGTCTGTATAGTCTTGAGGCACTTCTACATCTTTTCAGTAGTGCCCTCCCCACTGTCCAGCACACAGATCTGTGGACTGAATCTCTGTAGTGATTTCCAACATATCAAGCCAAACAGACTTTGTCTTCACAGGTTTCTCCTTCCAAAATGAAGTTTGAGACCAAATTGTGTCCAACGTACAACTAGTTATGTGATCATATAACCAGAAACAGATTGTCTTTATGCCACTGTGGGTAAAAGCACAGGCTACAGAATGTAGCACAACAGTCCCCAACCTTTTTGGCACCAGGAACTCGTTTTGTGGAAGATAATTTTTCCACGGACCAGGGCAGGGGAATGGTTTTGGGATGATTCATGCACATTGCAGTTACTGTGCACTTTCTTTCTATTATTATTACTTTGTAATATATAATGAAATAATTATACAACTCACCATAATGTAGAATCAGTGGGAGTGTGGAGCTTGGTTTCCAGCAACTAGACAGTCCCATCTGGGGTGATGGGAGACAGTGACAGATCATCCGGCATTACATTCTCATAAGGAGCTCACAACCTAGACCCCTCGCATGTGCAGTTCACAGTAGGGTTTGTGCTCCTATGAGAAAGAATCCAGTGCCTCTGCTGATCTGACAGGAGGCAGAGCTCAAGTGGTAATGTGAGCAATGGGGAGTGGCTGCAAGTACAGAGGAGCTTTACTGGCTCACCCATCACTCACCTCCTGCTGTGTGGGTTGGTTCCTAATGGGCCACAAACCATGGACCTGGGGGCTTGGGGACCCCGATAGAGCAGACTTGAGTGAAATGCTGGCTATCCTAATTGGAAGCTAAGAACCCTTGGGAAGTTCTCTAACCTCCTTCACCCTCAACCACAATCTTCTCATTTGTGTAATGTGGAAAATAATATCTAGTTCATGGTGTTCTTGAGAGGATTAAATGAGCAATAATGTATAAAGTGCTTAACACAACACCTGCCACATAATCGCAGTGGCTGCAGTGTGTTGGGCTGCAGTTATTAGCCTGACCGGGACATAGGCTTCAGAGAACTTAGAAGATCTGTTTGTATTGCATTTCTTTATTAACTCAGTGAAAATAGAAATGCACTTCTGGGAGTGGAGGGGGGAAAAAGAACAATTTTAATTTGGTTAAACAAACTGCCTCTTAAAGTTGTTGCTGTTTCTATAAGCTTTGATTCCCATAAATTTCTTTTGCCTTGCCTCTGAGCAGCATACCAGGGGGCCAGTCATGACTTCACAAAGACAAGGGGCAGGAGCTCCAGACTAATGAGCTTCTTCCTAAGCAGGCTATGTGTCTGTTAAAGCCCCAAATCCTCTGCTGTCCATCTTTCTCTACTCCATGGTTTGCCTTAAAGCACAACTCGTCAAAAGCCACCATCCTGGACTTCCCAACACACAGCTAGATGATCATAAGGCATGGAGAGCATAAATTAGCTCAAAGACATCACTTATTTTTATTTTTATTTATTTATTTATTTGTATTTTTAGTAGAGACAGGGTTTCGCCATGTTGGTCAGGCTGGTCTCGAACTCCTGACCTCCAGTGATCCACCCGCCTCTGCCTCCCAAAGTGCTGGGATTATAGGCATGAGCCACCCAGCCAGATATTACTTATTAAAGCTGAGATGTAACATAAGAAGAAATAAACCCATTCAGTTTTCTCCTTGAATAGTAAAATACATGCTACAGGAAACTATCAGAGATTTTTCGAGCTGTAATGTCTTTAGGAGGAATAAAAAAGATTTTGTTTTTAACAATTCTTCATCTCTGACAACAGAAATAAAACGTTTTTCCAACATGACCAAAGAATGCTGAACAACTCACCAGCAATGCTATCTTTTGCTCCGCCTTGAAGTGAACAGAGTGAAAAGAAAAACATTTCTTCAATAGTAGAAAAGTTATACGATTTCTAAGAATCCTTGGGCAGTCATTGCTTTGAACACTTGTTTGATCAAAAGCTCATGTTGCTCATCAAAGACTCAGCTTTTTCTCAACAGTTGTAACGAGAAGGATTATGATCAGTTCTTAGAAGTGTAAAAGTTAATGAGATAATACTTGGCATCAAGTCGATCTCTAAGCTTCTCAAAAGTCTTTAAAACAAATGATTAACTCTCTTCATAGTACCTATGGATGGAGTAGACTTTATTGAAGGTTTGGAAAAAAAGGGGAGAGGAGGGACTAGCAGGCAGGGCGGTTTTTTGTTTGTTTGTTTCTTTTGAGACAGATTTTCTCTCTTGTTGCCCGGGCTGGAGTGCAATGGAGCAATCTCGGCTCACCACAACCTCTGCCTCCCAGGTTCAAGCAATTCTCCTGCCTCAGCCTCCTGAGTAGCTGGGATTACAGAAGCCTGCCACCATGCCTGGCTAATTTTGTATTTTTAGTAGAGACGAGGTTTCTCATGTTGGTCAGGCTGGTCCCGAACTCCTGACCTCAGGTGATCTGCCCGCCTCGGCCTCCCAAACTGCTGGGATTACAGGCATGAGCCACTGCACTCGGACGAGTGGTTCTTAAAATGCTCTTAAAGCCCTTTGACCCCCTTTCCCCACTCCCTGTGTCCTCTCTAGGCTGCCTGTCTGCTGGGTGCCCCCTTCGCTGCTTCCATGACTGCCTCTCACCCTCGCTCCTGGATTGCTGTGGCAGGCTCACATTCTTTTCCTTCTGTGATGCAGAGCAATTCCATGCTCTTCTATTAGAATTCTCAGGTTTGACTCAGAGTCCGGGGTCCAGGTAGGAAATAGAAACCACACCAGTGACTTTCACAGAGAGAATTTAATGTACAGAATTGCTAACTAGAATTAGGTTACTGACCAGTTAACTGAAATGGCAGAATGTATATTAAGATATCCCAGAGGTAGCAATTGCAGAGGGCAGCTACCACCCCAAGGACTGAAAGAACTAAGGGAAGAGTTTGGAGCTATAAAAACATAAATGCTTGGGGGTGGGCCCTGTGAAGGTGGGATTCTCACCTAGGATGAAAGTGCACGTCTTAGTCAGAGCTAGTGTCTCTGAGTTGGGAGAAGAAGTCTGAGGGTCTGGGACGCAGATTTCCACTGAGGGAACATCGTCTATCTGGTGCTGGTGTCTGTAAGGCTGAGGTGTGAGGAAGCTGGCTGTGCAAGTGCTAGAAAAGCTGGCAGCTGGATTCTGATTTGGAAAGGAACTGCCTCTGCTGCAGTGAAATAGTGTTGCTACCATGATGCTCAAAAGAGGAGGAAACAGACAAGAAGAAATATGTTCCCTTCTCCTCTTCCAGCCCTGCAGTCTCCCTTTTGAATCCCTTCTTGGTGGAGCCTAACAGAGCAGGTGGCGATATAGAAGTGTGGTTTGCGGGTCTGACCTCAGCATCACTGAGCCGAATACAGAAGGGAGACATGGAGCTGAGAGACAGCAGCTTCATAACTGGTGCACACAGCCAAAGCCACTAGTGTGCTCAGCAAAATCAAAGGGCTTCCAATTGAACAGGGTCACCCTTTCATCCCAGTGGCCTTTCTCTGTCATGGACAACTGGCTGGCGCATGACTAGAGGAAACTAGCAGGTGGGAAAAGGGGAGGAGAAATCAAATATTTAAGATGTGCCTCCTTTGCCCTCCAGTGCCAGATCCTGAGGTCTGGGCACTCACATCTAAGTGCTATTGGCATCGTCCTGGGACCTTAGGAAAAAATTTGCCACAGCAGTTTCCATCCTGGCTGGGAAGCACTTGAGGCTCAGCTCCTGCATCATCCACTTGGAACTGGATTGGTTGTCCTTGTCCCTGACTCTTCTATGATTTCCTCTCTGTATCCAGCTCTATTTAGACGGCTTGCCCTCTGCAAACCTTCCCTCTATAAGGGCATTACTCTGCTAGATCTCCTCCATTCATCCCACATTGCAGTCACAGCCAAGGCTCAGGCCCATGCCCATCTGATTCCAGGCCTATGGACCTCTACCTCTCAGGACAGGGGAAAGTGACGCTTTTAAAATGTCACATCCTGTCTCCTTCCCAATAATTTTAAATATGATTTCCACATAATGATAAGGCTTTGTGAGATTCGGAGAGGTTAAGTACCTTGCCCCAAATCATACAGCTACAAAGTGGTAAAGCCTGGGTTTCAATACTTGAGTGCAATGGCGCAATCTCACCATTGCACTGATCTGTCCGCAGAGACAGGTTTGGCCCTGTCTCCTACCTTGAAGATGACAATTATTTGGAAAATATGTGGCAGTTTTCCCCTTTCCTCCAATCTCTCATCCATGAATGAAATTAGTAAAGGATAATCCAGGAGTGGTGGTTTACTATTGTAATCCCAGCACTTTGGAAGGCCAAGGCAGGAGGATCACTTGAGGTCAGGAGTTTGAGACCAGTCTGGGCAACATAGAAAGACTCCACCTCTACCAAAAATAAACAAACAAATAAATAAATAATGCAAAAGGGGGGAAAAAAGAAATTAGTAAAGATACTAGCATTCCTTCCTGCTGGTTGAATTCAGCCTCAGAAGCTTTCTTAGCACAGTGCTCTAGAACATCATTACCAATTAAATGGAGCCGGCACTCGAGATGAAACTTATTTAACATGTTTGCCATGAGCCAGCCTCTTTTTTTTTTTTTTGAGGGAGGGTGGTGGGTAGATCTTGGCTTGCTACAACCTCCGCCTTCTGGGTTCAAGCAATTCTGGTGCTTCAGTTTCTCGAGTAGCTGGGATTACAGGCGGGCGCCATCACGCCCAGCTAATTTTTGTGTTTTTAGTACAGACGGGGTTTCATCATGTTGGCCAGGCTGGTCTCGAACTCCTGACCTCAAGTGATCCGCTCACCTCAGCCTCCCAAATTGCTGAGATTTTCGGCGTACGCCACTGCGCGCAGCCCGATTTTCTATGTAATAGAAAGGCTCTGTAGAATATGATGAGTCAGGAAGCAGAAGCAACTGTGGCTCCACAACTTTTTCTCCTCTACTTTTAAGGCATGTGTTCTTTTGGGGTGGATCTGATTTTGTTCCGTTGTTCTGAATCAAAGCAGAAGCACGTGCAGGGGAGGTGGGACGGGTGTCAGGGTAACCACAAAGGGGAACGCTCTCTGGCTCCAGCTCTCAGGAGGCTCCTGAGGGCTCCCAAAGAAAGCTGTGCTGCCTTCTGGATTCCAGGCAGCACAGGCTCCCTTCAGTTGAACCTGAGGCAGTTCCAGCCCGCCAAGCCATTTCCCTTGGCCACCCAGAGCCAGACGGGGAAGAGGTAAAGGAGATTTTGGCAAGAACAGATGATTGGCCCCTGCTGCTAAAACATGCCTGCCCACAGTGCTTCAGAGTAAAGGTATTAACTGAAGTTCCGGGGGAACGCCCTGATTGTCTCTGGAATTGGGATCCTTCAAGGCACGGGTCTGCGCGCAGCGCTGGGGTGCCACTGGAGAGCCACATGCGCCCACCTCCTTCCGTCTCCCCGCATCCTCCCCATGTGTGGAGGCACCCCTCTCTACAACGGGAACTTGTAGAGCAAAGCTAACATACAGTAATGTCAACTCGGCCAAGAGAAATAAGGCGGCGGGGCTGGCTCTGCACCAGAGGGAGGCGGCGGCCCCTAACCGAAGGTTTCCGCACGGAGAATTACGCCGCAGAAGCAGCAACAGACCCGCGTATTCATGAGCTCGTGTCACCGGGAGGTCGCTGCCAGGCCTTAGCCCAACCACCATTTCGTTTCAGGAAATGCTGCCAGACTCCAAAATCAGCATAGCAAGGCTGTCCCTAATACCTAGATGCGTAAATCAGGGCCGCCGAGGGGGTCGGCCTGCGGCCACTGGGCTCGAGCGAGGAAAACGCCCGGCCAGTGCTCAGGCTCTAGATCTGATTGGCTTAATGTGGTCTGGGACAGACCATCCTGAGCTTCTGAGGCGCAGAAAGAGAGGAAAAGCCTACATGGGAGCTGTATCGTTTCTCAAAGCCAATGTGGTGCAGAGGCGCAGCGGCAGGGCTCGCTGACCTGGGACCGGTGTTGCTGTGTACACGGGGAGTCAGGCATCAGGACACACATTTGAAGCAGTCTGAGGACCCTGTCACCTGCCCTGAGGATTAGACCTGAGTTATTTATAGTCTCCAATTTGCTTTACAAGCCCTTGGGCAAGTGGTTCAGGCTGGCAGGATGCAAATCAGCGTGTGTGTTTGGGTAGGAGTATTCACTAACTTCACTTGTTTTGGGATTCTCTTGGAAGGTAAATAGGGCAAATAACTCACATTTCCTGTTTTCCACGAATCAAGGAGGGATTTGCTTGCTTACTTATCAAGCGTCTCTGGTACTCACCCAGATAGAAATATGGACTGGAGGAAAGGTGATTCTCCTGTGTGTACATATTAAATATATTTGTATGCCTTTTCTCCTATTAGAAAAAAAGAGGCTGGGTGTGGTGGCTCATGTCTGTAATCCCAGCACTTTGGGAGGCCGAGGCAGGTGGATCACTTGAGGTCAGGAGTTCGAGAGCAGCCTGGCCAGCATGATGAAACCCCATCTCTACTAAGAAGAAGAAGAAAAAA
This sequence comes from Macaca nemestrina, assembly GCF_043159975.1. Classification (NCBI taxonomy): domain Eukaryota; kingdom Metazoa; phylum Chordata; class Mammalia; order Primates; family Cercopithecidae; genus Macaca; species Macaca nemestrina. The sequence goes on along the minus strand of NC_092133.1, from coordinate 115,091,030 downwards.
AAGATAGTAGGGCGCGGTGGCGGGCATCTGTAATCCCAGCTACTCGGGAGGCTGAGGCAGGAGAATCGCTTGAACCTGGGAGGCAGAGGTTGCAGTGAGCCGAGATTGCGCCACTGCACTCCAGCCAGCGTGACAGAGCAAGACTCCATCTCAAAAAAAAAAAAAAAAAAAAAAAAAAAAAAAAAAGGCAAGAAATATGGAGGGTGGATGTGGTTCACAGAGGTTTGTGAGAAAACGTGACATGCGAGATTGATGTGCTGTTTCTCTTGGTGCACCACTGCTGGGTATGACATGTGCTCCCTGCACTGAGTCCCTTTATCTGATAGGACATTGCCATCATGTCACTTAGAAAAAAAGCTCACTGAAATTCTGCTACAATTCCCTGTACTTAGAATGGAAGCAATTGGTTAGTTTAAGTGTCTTCCAGGAAAGAATATTGTGTCAGGAGGTTATCAAAATGTCTCCTAAAACCCCTCATTGTCTTACTAGCCGTAAAAATGGGACGGGGTTCCTAACTTTTTTGGCCCTTGGTTGGTTTATGAATGAAATGGCATCGTACACATACACACATACTTACATATGAATATACATGCATATATGTATACTCACATATCACACACGGAAGCCAATTGCAACCATTATATGAAAACATTATCTGAATGTGTGTTCTGATTAGAAATTAAAGATTAAGACATTATACACATTTGTGTAATATAAGCACACTACTAATATTTTTTGAGAATGGTGGCTATAGCTGATGATTGATGATAGAAATCCAGGTCTTATGGAGGGTGTGTGAAATATTAGCCTGGTGAATCCTCCTTTGTTTTTTTTTTTTTTGAGGCGGAGTCTCGCTCTGTCGCCCAGGCTGGAGTGCAGTGGTGCGATCTCGGCTCACTGCAAGCTCCGCCTCCCGGGTTCCCGCCATTCTCCTGCCTCAGCCTCCCAAGTAGCTGGGACTACAGGCGTCGCCACCACACTCGGCTAGTTTTTTTGTATTTTTAGTAGAGACGGGGTTTCATTGTGTTAGCCAGAATGGTCTCGATCTCCTGACCTCGTGATCCGCCCGTCTCGGCCTCCCAAAGTGCTGGGATTACAGGCTTGAGCCACCGCGCCCGGCCGAATCCTACTTTTAAACTACGTTTAATTCTACTTTTTCCAGGGCAGAGTCATTTGTTCCCATGCTTGGAAGGAGTAGAACCACGTGTTTATGAGCGTGGACTTTGGAGTCAGGTAAATAGAAGTCCAAATCCTGTTTCTACCACTAATAGCTGTGTGACTTGGGGCAAGTCACTTAACCTATCTGAGCCTATATTTTCTTATTTATGAAATGGAGATAAAGATGCTTGGCTCATCGCTGGTTGTGACCGCATACTGTCCACTGGGTAGTGCCATGTCAGGTTGTGATTTCTTGAAACCATGAGGATCAAACAGGAATTCTGAAGATGACAGAATAGAAGCATGCAAAGAACTCGGGTCCCTGATGACATTGTTGAGCCACTGGGTTAACAGACCTTGAAAAGCCACTCAATTTTCAGACTTCTCGATACAGGACATAGTATGATGCTTTATTGGTTCAAGTCAGTTGAATTGATGGTTTTTTTCTGTTACTTGTAGCTGAACGTTTCCTAACTCATCAAATAACTTCATCTTAAATGAAGTTAAAAGCGTTTTACCAACCAAAGCCACAAATAGTGTAGACCAGCAGTCTCCAACCTTTTTGGCACCAGAGAACTGTTTTGTGGAATACAATTTTTCCACAGACCCGGGGCAGGGGTAGGGTTGTAGGGAGGGTTTTGGGATGAAGCTGTTCCACCTCACATCATCAGGTATTAGATTCTCATAAGGAGCGTGCACCCTAGATCCCTCGCATGCATAGGTCACAACAGGGTTTGTGCTCCTATGAGAATCTGATGCCACCACTGATCTGACAGGAGGCAGAGCTCAGGCGGTAATGCTAGCTCACCCTCTGCTCACCTCCTGCTGTGCGACCAGGCTCCTAACAGGCCACAGACCACTACTGGCTTATGGCCTGGGGGTTGGGGACCCTTGGCATAGACAGTTTTGCTAAATAGAGGAAAATTCAGATGAAATCAGGGAGGAGGCTTAGGTAACATTTAGGGTAACAATGGGAGGGAGTCTCCAGGGATGCTCTTCCAAGGAGAGGGTTACCATGGGAACTGTGGTCATGTTACTTCCAGGAAGCCTTGAAAAGGTTCGGATCAGGAGAGGGCCATGTTTGAAGGTTTTTAAAGGGTTTTTTTTGCTTCTGAATTGTGTATGCGTGTGGAGCATGGACTGGAGTGAGCAAAGATTCCAGTGTGGGGAATGTTTCTCAAAGACTGTTGTAATAATCCAGGGGAGAAATGGTGTGCCTCTGAACTAACGTGGGAACACAGGAGAGGGAGATTTGGAGGTCTGGTGCATGAAGCGAGAATATCGTCAACATTTTTAAATGAATACTAGGAAATTATGTATCATAGAAACCAAATAAGGGGAGAAGAGAGTGTATGAAGAAGAAAACAGTGATCACCACCCCCAATACTAATATCTTTTAACAAAAATTTATGAGTTTTATTTTTTGAGAGACAGGGTCTTGCTCTGTCACTCAGACTGGAGTGCAGTGGTGCAATCATGGCTCACTGTATCCTTGAACTCCTGGGCTTAAGTGAGTCTCTTGTCTTAGCCCCCTGAGTAGCTGAGACTATAGGCATGTGCCACTATGGTTGACTAATTTTTTAATTTTTGTAGAGATGAGGTCTCTCTATGTTGCCCTGGCTGTCCTCAAGTTATCTTCCTGCCTTGGCCTCCCAAAGTGCTGGGATCACACGCATGAACCACACCCAGCTCAATACTAAAATCAATAATGAAACATTGAGGGCTGGCCTTGTGCCAAGCACTGTCAGACTGTTTACACATATTATTCTATTTAATCATCATGAGATACATCCATGACATAGGAGTTCATATTACCTTCATTTCCTGATGAGGAAACCTAGATTTCCAAGACTTCATATCATACTGCTTATAAGAGTAGGTCCTGGATTCAAGGTCTTACTGCTCCTGAAGCCTATTTATTTACCCACAGGATACTCTCCTGATATGCCATGATGCAGAATGTCAAGTAGGAAAAGAAGCTGTTGCATTGGGCAATTAAGAAGTCATTGGTGAGAGAAGTTTCAGGTAAATGACTTGCTGGTGTATGAAAGTAGAAGGACAGAGGGGAGATGGCTGGGGACCAGCCTTTGAAGAAACCTAGAACATGCAGATAGAGTGTTTTAGCCTGGAGATAGACAAGGTCATAAAAGATATTTTTTTCCGTTGGGTATCATAAGAATTACTATTATATTTATTAGCTATAATTACAGTGGTTTGAGGATTACAGGTAGAAAAGTTTACCCTGGTGTCACTTAAAAATCAAAACATTTTCAATCCTCAAAGCAATTTTTTCTCTTACAAGGGAACTTAAAAAGTTCATGGAAAATAGAATGACAAGATAAATGTTAAAAATATAAACTTTATTTCTCTACATAAGCTCATCAAGTTTCAGATACTTGTATAGGTGATGATATCAGCCATTTAGTCCATTCCTAAAGAACTGAGGGTTCTAACCATGTCAATACAATCATTTTTACATGATAAACTGAGAAAATGAGTGTTCTTTAACAATTTTTTAAGACTGGAAAACAAAAATAAATCAGAAGGACTGAAATCAACACTGTAAGGTGGATGCCGAATGATTTCCCATAAAAACTTTCACAAAATTGCCCTTGTTTGAGGAGAAGAATGAGCAGGAGCATTGTGGTGGTGGAGAAGGACTCTCTGGTGAAGGTTTCCTGGGTGTTTTTCTGCTAATGTCTTAATTAACTTTCTCAAAAGCAGATGTTATTGTTCTTTGGCCCTTGAGAAAGTCAATAAACAAAATACCTTGAGCATCCCAAAAAACTGGTGCCATGGCCTTTGCTTTTGATTGGTCCATGTTTGCTTTTACTGGACCACTTCCTACCTCTTGGTAGCCATTGTTTTGATTGTGCTTTGTCTTCAGGATTGTACAAGTAAAGCCATATTTCATCTCTGGTTACGTGTTTCTTCTCCTGAAGAAATGCTTCAGGATCTTGACGCCACTTGTTTAGAATTCCCAAAGTTCATTGCTTTCTATTTCCTCTGCTCTTGATCTGGGTGCAATGATTTTGGCACCCATCAAGTGGAAAGTTTGCTCCACTTCAGTTTTTCCATCAGAATTGTGTGAGCTGAACCAATTGAGATGATGTTACTGTTAGTTGATTGTTAGTCAGTTATTGTTAGTTAGTTAATTGAGATGATGTTAGTTATTGTTTCTGCTCTTAATTGTTGGTTCTTTTCAATTAGGGCATGAACAAAAGTAATTTATTCCCTGCAAATTGATGTAGATTGTCTGCTGCTATGGGCTTCATATTCTACATCATCTCACCCCTTCTTAAAATAAATGAGCCATTTGTAAACTACTGCTTTCTTTGGGGCATTGTCTCTATTAACTTTTTATAAAGCACTAATGATTTCACCATTCTTTTGCCCTAGCGTCAAATTTGGTGTTTGTTCTTGTTTTACTTTAGCAGAATTCATGTTGCTGTGACAGGGATTCTTTTCCAACTGATGTCTTATCCTTCAGAATGCCTCAAACTAGATCCTGCTGAAACATGTTATAACAAGTTAGTACAAATTTATGTTGGTGCAAAAAAAATGGAAATACATGAATTTTTTTCATAATATTTCCATGAATGTTTTGAAGACCTCTAGTATTTCATATCAAATTCTAAGCAGAAAGATTTAGCAATTCTAAGTCTGGTTAGACTGAGAAGTCATGTCAGTTGCTGGCCACAGTAGAACTTGGAATGACAACCTGTCTTCCATCCCCTCCAGTAGTTTTGGGATCAGCATCCTAATTAAATGGACAATATCTAATCAAAATTGAGAGTCTGTCACAAACTTGCCCAACGATTATTTACATATGTGAGATTGCTGTTGTACAGTGGACTTTTCTGGGGAACACTTTCCAGACTCAATGTTTATTAGAAAAGCATTCTGGCTGGGTTGCTGGCTCTGTGAGCCAATCACAAATGCCAAAATTGCTGGCTAATTGCTTCAGTGTAAATGCCAGCTCTCCTCTGGGGCTTCTGAAAGGTTAACATTCTCTTGATACTCCCAGCTCTGCTCTTCAGCCCTGGGAGGCTGCCCAGTTGGTAATGGGAAAAGGGTAGCAATGGCCACTTTTCCTCTTCCTTAGGATGGGATTAATGAGAGAGACTGGAGATTGAGCAATTACACATACTTATTTGCAGAGTCTTGATGGAATCTGAGGGTCTGATTTTCATGACTTTTTGGATTGCGTGCTTCCAGGGGATAGGTACATCTACACCTCTTCTTACCCCTCCTTCTTAATCTGAAAACACTCCACAGAGAAGTGGAGGGCAAGTAGAGGGCATGCTTTCCAATTAAACAGGAGGTTTCAACATGATGATGTAAATAACAAAATAATTATACTTCCCTGAGGCATTGTTAGACTTGTCTTTTAAGGACTTTTAGCTTCTTTCTTGATGAAACAAATTTTGTTAGCAGGCAAGCTTTTGGAGACCAGAGACCAGGTTTTTTTGGCTCTTTTATATCTATCATAATCATGATTGCTGTTCATGAAATATTTTCAGTTCTTTCCTTTTCTGGGCACATGGTAGGATCCCACTTCCTGACCACTTTGTGGGTAGGTGGGTTCTTGAGATTAGTCTGGCCAATGAGTTATGATATAAAACATGTGTCATTTCTGTGCTAGAAGATTGAATTTCCTGCTTGAGATCCTCCAGAGCTTTCCTTTCTCTTTGGCATGACAACCAGTAATATGCACGATGGTGGCTGCTTTATCAACCTGAATACCTAAATATCTAGGAAGAATAGACACCACTCCCATCCCCAGCTCCTCTGGGCTCCTGCTAACTCTCAACAGACATGTAGTATGACTGAAAAAATCAACTTTGGGAGCTTTAAGCCACCAAAAATTTGGGGCTGGGCACGATGGCTGACGCCTGTAATCCCAACACTTTGGGAGGCTGAGGCAGGTGGATCACCTGAGGTCAAGAGTTCGAGACCAGCCTGGCCAACATGGGGAAACCCCATCTCTACCAAAAATACAAAAATTAGCCAGGCATGGTGGTGGGCACCTGTAATCTCAGCACTCAGGAGCCTGAGGCAGAAGAATTGCTTGAGCCCGGGAAGTGGAGGTTGCAGTGAGCCAAGATTGTGCCACTGCACTCCAGCCTGGGCAACAGACCGAGACTCTGTCTCAAAAACAAAACAAAACAAAACAAAAGAATTGTTTGTTACTGCAGCATAATTCTTACTGACCCAATGTAAGAGCTAACCTATATTTTAAGTACAAACTTCATCTATATAATTTAGTACATGCTTTGAGCCACTATATACTGTAAGCACCTTAAGGGCAGAGGTGGTGTTCTATTCATTTTGTATTCCTGGCGTCTAGCAGAGATACAGGATGTTTCGTAACTAAAGTTATTGTATGAATGCTTGGATACCTGAAGAGACTGGAAAATATGAAGAGAATGAGTAACTGAAATTCAATGTTTCTCCTAAATTTTAAGCTAATAGTTTCAGCTCCTTCTCTTAGCATAGCTTTCAAAAGAACAGCTTTTAAGCGTAAAATTTCACTAGATATATTTTCTCTCTCCCTGCAGTCTCAAGTGGAATCATAGTAAATTACAGAAAAATAGTCTTTGGAAAGAACAGGAATCTGGTTAATCCACAGGCCACACAATCATGGTTGAAAAATTGGGTATGTTCAAAACAAGGGTGTTATTTCTCTTTTGGATAAGAGGAAGGCTTGCAACATCCATTCTAGAGGTAGAGATGTCTAGTCTCACAGTCACTGGTCTCAAATATTTGCCACTCACAACCATCCAATAACTTTATAAGTAATATGATAATTGATTTTTCCATATTTTAATCAGATTAAGCTTCTCAGGATCACTAATTTAGCTAATTAGAGGAATGAGATGATCAATAATACCATTTCAAATGGCTCTATTTCGAGCCAAAAGCTAAGAATAATTTTAGTTAACATATTGGCTGAACACAGAGTTTCTATGGAACTTTCTGAAATATTGAAATAACTGGAAGGTTCTCCCACTACTGTTTGAGTAATAGCCCAGAAATCGGTCATTCCCACACTTCATTCAGGCCCCTGACCATGCTGCCTAAAAAAGCCATGGCTTCACCCTGGACATACCTTCTTCTTACTTGTGATCTGAAATTATACTCTTTTTACTTGTGTACTTGGCTGTTGTCCAGTTTTCTCCACTTGAGTGTAAGTTCCATGAGGGACAGAGGGACACTTCTGTTCACTGCTTTCATTCTGGAACCTAGAACAGTGCCTGACACATACTCATTACTCAATTTGTACCTATTCAGGGAATGAGCGAATGAATGAGTGAATGGATCCATCTCTTGAAGCAATACTTGAATCACAGAATTCTTAAATTGACAGAAGCAGAAGGAAACCAGAAGTGCTCCAACTGAAGGCCCCCATTCTGCAGACCAGCAGACTATGAGCCATGCATAGGATCACACACAGGTGTGGTAGAGCAGGGACCATGACTCTTAGTCCTGTCCATTTCTGCATGCCAATGCCTCCTCTACAGCTGCTGGAGAGGGAGGAGTTTGGGGAAGGTGCAAACACCTGGAGTGGAAAAGAGAAGTGCTGGGAACAGAGGACACTAGTGCCTTCAGCACATCCCATCTTCCCATGGCCACCCAGCTGACCTATCCCAGCAAAGGTGGGAGTGAAAGTTACAGGGATTCTGGGCCAGGTGCGGTGGCTCATGCCTGTAATCCCAGCACTTTGGGAGGCTGAGGAGGGCAGATCACTTGAGGTCAGGAGTTTGAGACCAGTGTGACCAACATGGTGAAACCCTGTTCTCTACTAAAAATACAAACGTTAGCTAGGTGTGGTGGTGGGCGCCTGTAACCCCAGCTACTCAGGAGGCTGAGGCAAGAGAATCGCTTGAACCCGGGAGGCAGAGGTTGCAGTGAACCAAGATCACGCCATTGCACTCCTGCCTGGGGGCCAAGAGCAAAACTCCATCTCAAAAAAAAAAAAAAAAAAAAAAAAAAAAAAAAAATTACACGGATTCTGGAAGGGAGAAGAATAAAAATGATGTGTGGGACATACCAAATAGAGAGGGCAGGGTGTCAAGACTTCCCCCCAACTTTCCATCATAAATTTAGAGTGCCTTTTCTTTTTCTGTAGTTCTTTTAAAAATTATGAGCCACTGAGTATTTTAAAGGGGCTTTCTGTTATGTCATAAATATTCAGACTGGAAATGGTAATTGTTCCCTGTGATTAATTCTGCTTACTTGGGAAAGTTGTGCAAGGTTTTCACTGGAGGGGATGTCTTTTATGTTTTCATGTTACTCATGTATATTGCAATTTGTTCTGAACTGGACTTGAGACAGTGGAGTTCGGGTTGAGGGCTTTTCTTTTTCTTTTTTTTTTTCTTTCTTTCTTATGGCAGTGTTTGGAAATACTTAAATTGGATGGTTTGTATTACCCCTCCCTGGGCTGAGATTAAGGTAATTGATGGGGCTCAGGGCCAGAAGTTCCTCCCAGCTATTTCAGTGGTATTGGTCTGGGGTTAATGGAGAAAAACGGGTGTTGAAGGTTACAGCGTTTCCCTTTGCTTCCATTTTAATGATACGTGCCTGCCAGTGTTTTCTCTTTGAAGAGCAATTTAATAAACAATCACTGGCCTTTCATGTTGAGGGTAAGATTTGTAATGGCATTCATCTCCCCGGGAGTTCTTCCTCAGCAAGTGATTGGATCAAGGCTGTTGCAATGAACACAGGCCAGCCCAGCCTCGGGCCTTTGAATGTATCATGGGTTCCCCGATGCAGGGCATGAAGATAGGCTGGGGGCTGGGGTGGGGGACAGTTTTCAGAATGATTCCGAACTCCGCTTAGATTTCTCTGATTTTAAAGACATTTCCCAAGGAAGTCAAACCTGAGCCTGCAATTACACTGAGGACCCTTGCAGGGGAGGCCAAGGGGCAGTGGGCACAGAAAGCTCTAGAATGTGATCTTCAGCCGGGATCTCTGCTTTGGGGTAAGAAGGAAGCTGAACAGCCAAGGGCTTTTATTGTTACAGAGGAAAGTAGGGGCTCTTAGGCTTGAGAAGGAAGATCATCATCAAATAGTGCTTTATTCAGCATCCACACTGGGAATGCACTGTTCTGGGTGCTATACAAAGCAAACCTGGGCAAGGAGTGGGGTTTGTGCATCTATTTTTTTAAATTAAAATCACATGTAAATTTATACAGCCACAGTGAGGGTGGGACTTAGGTTCTAGCCAAGGTGCTGCGTGAGCCTGGGTGGGGCTGGGCCCAGGTATGCATGCTCAGAAGTAAGGAGCTTGACTGTTTTCCAGTTTCTTCTGTTCTGAAATGAACAATGATGGTGCTCTAGCAAAAGCACTGTGAACAGGGGAGCGCCACAGAGTGTCCCTATGGTATGCTCCAGAGCTGAGGAGGAGAAGGACATCTGTCATTCCTCTCCATCAGTGACGAGGTTCTGTGTGAGGCCACTGGGACCAACACCACTTGTCCCAAAGACCATTTTAAAATGACCATTTCTGTAAAGCCAAAGGTTGGCAGCATCTCAAATGTGGCAAGCCGGTTTATTTATTCTTTATCCTTTTGGCATGTCAAGATTGGAGAGAAAGTGGCATCCAGACATCCTTGTTTGGGACTCCTTTGAGAGCAGAGGTGTGACTTTTGACAAGGGGAGAGCTGGTGGTGGCCAACTCTCAACTACTTCAAGGAAGGGGTGCTCATGGGCACACTGTGGCGGTAACTGACACTCACTCAGTTGAGAGTGGCTATTCTTGTGACTGTGGACCTGCATACTGTACTTTGTTTTATTTTTGAGATGGAGTCTCGCTCTGTTGCCCAAGCTTGAGTGCAGTGACGCGATCTCAGCTCACTTCAACCTCCGCCTCCTGGGTTATTCAATTGGTTCTCCTCCTCAGCCACCCGAGTAGCTGGGATTACAGGTGCATGCCACCATGCCCGGCTAATCTTTGTATTTTTGGTAAAGATGGGATTTTGCCATGTTGGCCAGGCTGGTCTTGCACTCCTGACCTCAAGTGATCTGCCCTCCAAAGTGCTGGGATTACAAGTGTGAGCCACCGTGCCCAGCCATACTATATACTTCTATATCCTGTTTATATTTTAAAAATCCCAACAACAAACAAGATATTCTAAGCTTTAGCCAGTGAGATGCTTATTGGAAGTAATAATACAAAACTTACAATATGCCAAAGTGACTACAGAATAATTTGTATGGCCCCTTGGTGATGGTGGAAATGAGTTTTGACGGGTGAGTATGAAAGCAGATGTGGCCAGCATATGTTAAGGATGGAATTGGAGCTGCCAAAGATCTCCTGCAATAGCTCTTTAGAGTCAGCCTTGAGGTCATGCTTTTACTTAGGCTGCCATAAAACCTAGAGGCTGGGACTTTCTCTGGCTTAGCCAGACACAATATTAGATGTAGAATAAGGAATTAGGGTCAGGGCAACCTAATTATTCTCCAACCTCTATCCACTCACCCATTTTTGCCGGCAAATACACATTGAGACTGTCCTCCAAGACTCCAGTTAGGTGGAAGAAGAGTGGTTCTCCTTCTCTATATTTCTGGGAAAGAATTAATTCTAATTCTGGTGGGTTTTTCTGTAGCAAGATTGTGTGATGAGTTCATAAGCTGCTCATGACAAATGGGAGACTGAGGATGGTTGAATGAAAAAGTTCTTACTAGAGTCATAAAGGGCTGATTTTTCAGGACAGACACAATGCTACCTGCCTCAGTAGAGTGCAGTGGCTGACAGAGGGTTCCAGAAGGATTCTCCCACCTCCCATTCCTAGCTCTGCTGTTTACTAGCTGCGTGACTTTAGGCAAAGTGCTGAACCTTTGAGTGCCTCCATTTCTGTATCTGGGAAATAGGCATGACGATAAATTTACCATAGGTTGTGGTTGAGGCAAGAGAATAGGCTCTGGAGGCAGGGAACCTAAGGCCAGTTCAAGCTGACCTCTGAAAACTAAATTGAAAGGAAAACCCCAACTTTCCAAGCTTAAGTAACAGAAGGACCAGATGCTACTCCCTTAGCAAACCCCTTCTTTTCTACACAGCAGATGGAATATTGAAAGTACCTCTCATTGAGGGCCAAGTCTTTGTTTGCACAGGAGTGCAACTTTGTAACTTCATTTTAGCCTCTGATTGGTTGCTTTCTGCAAGCAGACTGCAATCAGACTGATTGCGGGCTACTACTTCATTTGCATGAGATGAACACCAAGTGGCAAGTGGGAAACCTCCAGGGGGTATTTGGAGCCCAGAAGATTCTGTAACTGAGTTCTTGAGCCCCTATGCTCTGGCTAATCCCTCTCAGTGTGGTGTACTTTCGTTTTCAATACATCTCTGCTTTTGTTGCTTCATTCTTTCCTTGCTTTGTGAGTTTTGTCCAATTCTTTGTTCAAAATGCCAAGAACCTGAACATCCTCCACCGGTAACATGGTGAGGGCTAAGTTACTGTAAGGGTTACATGAGTATATTATGCATAAAACACCGAAACAGAAACAGTGCCTGACACGTAGTAAATACTTGATAAATGCTACAGTTATTCCTTCTTAGTCCAGAACCTCAAATGGATATACCTATTTCCGTCTCTCTCACGCCTATTGAATCTGTGTTAGGTCCTAATATTTTGCCTGAGGGAGTTGGACTTGTTGGGTTTACCAATAAAATGATCAGTTCACAGCCTTATGCCCTTCATAAGAAGCAATTAAACGAATGTTGGTTGAAAAGCCCTATGCACTTCTTCCTTCAGGACAGTGAAATGCTATCTCAGGCCAGATTAATACTGCTAATGTGGGAAAAAATTTAGATCTCCGTATTCATCTAGTGAATTTGGAAAGGCACAAGTTATTCAGATTTATCAAACTAGTGACTCTTAAATTTAGCTCTGTGTCTGCAACAGCAAAAGAACTTAATATAAATACCAGTATCTGGGCACCACTCCAGATCTGTGATGTGGTCTGAGCATCCGTATGTCTAATAAAAGTTTCTCAGGTGATTCGGAGCACAAAACTCCAAATGAGTACACAACTCATAATACTTCTTTAGTTAAGCAGAGCTGAATAAAATACCACTAAAGGTACATTTATATTGAACAGGGTTCTTCCGGTTAGTATCTTTCATTATGAAATTGATGACTTGCTGCTATCTCTGGAAAGATATATTTGGCGAAAGAAATCCTAAAGGAATCAAGATTAAGTGATTATGGAAATCTAAGCCTCTTGGTTAGGCATTCCATACATGACTCTTTGTTGCTATCAACCTGGATTCACACATTAATGATACTAGAATTCACAAGTGTCCCAGCACATTACAACACACTCGATCAATAATCGAAAAGGAGCCGCAGAAATAATTTAAGTAAGATTGCAATTGCCACTGAGCTCTGACCTTTCAGAAACACTCGTACACGAAAGTTCCAGGATCCCCATGTTGCATGGTTCCAGGGGGCACTGTTTGCCAGAGTGTAGACTGAAGACTGCCTCAGAGGAAGGGTGACTTGCTGGCCCTGCAGGATGGGGCACAGGTGCGGGGTCCCTGCCCAGCACAACCACGCCCTATCCTAGCTGCAGTCTGAGGGCCCCGCAGGGGAACTCCTCTCTCTTACAAACCTACATCCCCTCCACCTCCGCTCCTGCAGCCTCCATGCACTTCAGTGGGAAACGGATCTGCACTACAAACTGCCCCCCTTGCAGAGTTCCAAGCTCATCTAATTACATAGTGTTTAGAACAGTGCAATAAATCCAAAAATACTTCCTTAGCCCTGGAAGTGAATAGAATAGTTTTATGTCATTAAACCCCACAACCAAGGGACCCTTTATGACATGGACTTCTTTGGGAAGTGATGCCTCTGTCCATGTGAGGGTCCTGGCTCCTGGTAGGTTTCTTCCGGTGCCTCCCAGGCAGTTAGAGGACACCGCTCTCATTAGGTCATGTTTACTGAAGGTGCTTGTTTTCTGTCTCTCCATTCATTCGGTTACAGGACACCCGACGGGACAAAGCGTGTTGTAACTGACCACCAATGGAGCTGGCTCTGTTCACGGATTAAGGTTGTCTTGGCAACCAGCTTTGCTGAACTCACCACAGCAAACATGGAATGAATGACTGGGTCAACACCCCAGATAAAAAGAGGGTTATGCAACTGTTTGCTGAACCCTTGGCGGGATTTTTTTTTTTCTGGACATTTCCCAGAATGTCCCCATATTCAAATATTCCAAATGAAGAATTCCTATTTAAACCCATAACAAGTATTGCCATTGTTCATAGAAAAGAGCTGTTGCTTTTGGAAATATAATTTAAGATCTGTAGACGATTTGAACTGGGTGTTGCTTCAGTTTCAGTAACCGTGCAAAAGCATATTTAACGATAAGTTTTCCCTAGACAGGAAACGAGAGAGGCCGCTCATGTATTTCTAATGATCTACATAAATAATTTCATCTACTTAGATTCAAAACTTTAGTCATTAAATGGTTTTACTCTCAGCTAAATAGATTCTTGAAAATGAATTTTAAAATGGAGAAATAAGCTTTTGAAAAAAAATTCAGAGACAGGATGGAGCCTCTCTTTGTGGAAAAGCAAATTGGCAAACAGGACAATTTATTTAAGACAGTGAGTACAAAGGAAGCAAGGTTCTGCGCTCTTCTGTTCCCCAAGCCATTTAATTCTATGCAAACAATTACATGGTAATCTAATCCAGGTTTCTAGAATAGTTTATGTTTATTTCTGTCTCGGACGGGAAGGAAAATATTGCACCGGGTAAGATAGTAACAGTTGTTATGACTTGTACCTGGGTGGTTGACACAGTTTTCCTCATAATTATTCTATGTGTTTTCCTGATTTGTAGATTTCTCCTATTTTCTGGGCTCTGACTCCTGGGAGATGTTCTTCTCAGCTTCTTCCTCTTCCCACCTTTTCTTTTTCTTCCAATAGAATCTGATCTGGGTTTTATATAAAGTAGGCTCTAAGAGCTGTTTGTTGTCCTGTTAAACAGCTCATTTCAGATGCCAGAGTTGAGGTCTTTCTTACTTTTCTCCTGTTTGCTCAGAAGACACTGGCCCATGTTTCTTTCAATTCAAATCGTACTTCTCTCAATAGCAGTTTGTCCTGTCCTTAAAATCCAGCCAGGGGGAGAAGGAGCCATGAAATATCTTGAAGAGTTTTTATGTCTTTTTAATTGCTCATGACCTAGATCAATTATTCCAGATTGAGTGATTGATTGATAAGTGTAGCAAGGGTACACTTATCACCAGATAATTTCAAAATCATTCGGGTAATTTCAAAATATCTTCCTTTTTATTGTGTTTTTACTTCCTGTTTTTATCTTAAACACAAACTTTTTTCTGGAAAATTATGGATAAAAATAATGAACATAAGTGTAAAAGAATATGTATTTTTTGAAGTAAATATTTCAAACAGTACTTACTGTGTACTTATTTTTATATTTTGTAGAGACAGGGTCTTGCTCTGTACCTGGGCTGGAGTGCAGTGATGTGATCACAGCTCATTGCAGCCTCGGCCTCCTGGGCTCCAGTGATCCTCCCACCTCAGCCTCCCAAGTAGCTGGGACTACAGCCACGCAACATGACACCTGACTAATTACAAGTTTGTTTTGTAGAGATGAGGTCTCACTATGTTGTCCAGGCTGGTCTCAAACTCCTGGCCTCAAATGAGTCCCCTACCTTGGCCTCCAAAAGTAAACAGCACTTGCTATTATTTTTAACTTTTTATTTTGTGATAATTATAGATTCAAAGGAAGTTGCAAGGAAATGTGCAAGGAGTTCAGGTGCCTGTTCATCCAGTATCTTCTAACAACCTGCATGACTATAGCACAATATCAAAATCAGGAAATTGGCACTGGTACATTCCGAAGAGTTTATTCAAATTTCAAAAGTTTTGCATGCATTTGTGTGTGTGTGTGTGTGTGTGTGTGTGTGTATGTAGCTCTATGTAATTTGATCATGTGTATAGCTTTGTGTAATAACTGTCACAAACAGGATCTATAATCACCACAAGTCTTTCTCATGCTTCCTTTTCATGGTCACATTTACTCCCTTTCCAAAAGCCCCATTCCTGACCCCCCAGCAAACATGAATTGATTCTTCATCTCTGTAATTACATGATTTCACTATTGCATAAATGGGATGATGCAGTATGTATTCTTTTGAGATTGGCGTTTTCACTCAGCATAATTTCCTTGAAATTGATCCAACTTGGTGCATCAGTCAATAGTGTATTCCTTCTTATTGCTCAGTAGCATTCCATAGTATAGAAGTACAGTTTGTTCTACCATTCACCTATTGAAGGCCATTTAGGTAGTTTCCAGTTTTTTACTTGCATGAATAAAACTGATGTAAATCTTCTTGTAGAATTTTTTCATGAAAATAAGTTTTTATTTTTCTGGGATAAATGCCCAGTAATGCAATTGCTGGGTTGTGTGGTAAGTCCATTTTTAGTTTCAAAAGAAAGTGCAAACTTTTTTCAGAGTAGTTGTGCCATTTGCAGTCTCATCAGTAATATATGAGTAATCCAGTTTCTCCACATCCTTGCCAGCACTGAGTGTTGTATTTATTATTTTATCCATCTTAATAGGTATATAGAGACAATTACTGTTACTTTAATTAGCATTTTCCTAATGGTTAATGATGTTGAGCCTCTTTTCATAGGCCTATTTGCTATCTATATATCCTCATCAGTGAAAAATCTGTTCATGTCTTTTGTCCATTTTCCAACTGAATATTTTAAAATGTTGAGTTTTGAAAACTTGTTTTCTATTTTAGATATAAACCCTCTGTTAAATATGCGATTTGCAGTATTTTCTCCAAGTCTGTAATTTGTCTTTCTATCTTCTTTTTTTTTCGAGACGGAGTCTCGCTCTGTTTTTGAGGCAGAGTTGCCCAGGCTGGAGTGCAGTGGCGCGATCTCGGCTCACTGCAAGCTCTGCTTCCCGGGTTCCTGCCATTCTCCTACCTCAGCCTCCCCAGTAGCCGGGAGTACAGGCTCCCGCCACCACGCCTGGCTAACTGTTTTGTATTTTTTAGTAGAGATGGTGTTTCACTGTGTTAGTTGGGATGGCGTGATCCGCCCACCTCGGCCTTCCAAAGTGCTGGGATTACAGGCGTGAGCCACTGCTACCAATCTTTCTATATTCTTAACAGGGTCTTTCACAGAGCAAAAGTTCTAAGACTTTGATGAGGACCAATAAATTTTTCTATTTTTATGTTTTACATTGATACATTTTATCACACATTTTAATTTTTAAAATAAGAAATGAGATTTAGGCTGAGGTTTTTTTTTTTTTTTCTCTATGAATGTCCAATTTACCAGCACCATTTTTCAGAAAGGCTGTCTTTCTTTCATTGAATCACTTTTGCTTCTTTGCCAAATATTAAATGAAGGTATTTTTGTGGGTCTATTTCTGAGCTCTTTATTGTTCCATTGATATGTGTGACTATATCTCCACCACTATCACACTGTCTTGACTACTGTAGCTAAGTAGTAAGACTTAATATCAGGAAGAGTGACTTCTACCCCTTTATTCTTTTAAAAAATTGTTTTGGCTATTATAGGGAATTTTTGTTTCCATATAAATTTTAGAATAAGATTTTCAATTTCAATTTTTTTTTTTTCTGAGATTTTGACAAGAATTGCATTATACTTGTAGATCTGGGGAGAATTGAGAAGTTTACTATGCTGAGTATTCCAATCCCCTAACACAATATGGCCCTTCAATTATTTAGGTCTTTTATGATTTTAAAAGATAAATGCGTTGTAATTTTCAGCATATAGATCTTTCACCTGTTTCGTTAGACTTATACCTAAGTATTTCATTTTCTTTGGAGTAATTGCAAATAGTATTGCAATCAGTTCAGTTTGAACTTGTTTGCTGTTAGTATATGGAAATAAAATTGATTTTTATGTATTGATCTTGTATCCTGGGGCCTTAATAACTGACTTATTTGTCCTAGAAAACTTATTATAGATTCCTTGGGGATTTGCATGTAGATAATACTTTCATCTACAAATGGAGGCAGTTTTATTTCTTCCATTCCAGCCTGTATGCTCTTTAATTCTTTTTCTTGCCCTATTACCACTGGCTAGAACTTCCAATACTGTGGTGAGTAACGGTGGTGAGACCAGACATCCTTACCTTGTTCCTGATCTTAGAGGGAAAGTGTTCAACCTTTGAACAGTAAGCATGGTGCTAGCTTAATGGTCATATAAAACGGGGAATAGAAATAAAGAATTTGTATAGATGCTCTTTATGTGGTTGAGGAAGATCTTTATTCCCAGTTTGTTGAGAGTATTTGTCATAACTGGGTTTTGAATTTCATCAAATTTTCTTTCTGCAGCAATTGATATGATCGTGTGAGTTTTCTCCTTCAGCTTGTTAATACTATGGATTAAACATTGATGGATTTTCAAGTGTTGAACCAGGGTTATATACCTGAAAGAAATCCCCCTTGTACTAAAGAATGGTGTATTATTCTTTTTATAACGTTGCTGAATTTGATTTGCTATCTTTTGTGGAGAAATTTTATGTTTAAATTTATAAGAGATATTGAGCTGTAGTTTTAATTTTTTGTTCTGTGTTTGTCTGCTTTTAGTATCAGGATAATATGTGCCTCATAAAGTGAGTTAGGACCTGTTCTATCCTCTTCAATTTTTTGGACGAGATTGTTTAAAATTGATGTGAATTCTTCTTTTAATGTTTGGTAAGAGTCTTCAGTGAAATGATTTTCCAAGAGCTGTTAAATTATAAATTCAATTCCTTCAATTGTTAAGGACTATTCAAGTTATCTGCTTCATCTGGGCTGAGTTTCATTAGTTTGTGGTTTTGAGGAATTGGTCCATTTCTTTTCTATTGTTGAATATAACATTGTTCATAGTATTTCTTTATTATCTTTTTTTTTTTTTTTTTGAGGCAGAGCCTTGCTCTGTCGCCCGGGCTGGAGTGCAGTGGCCGGATCTCAGCTCACTGCAAGCTCCGCCTCCTGGGTTTTTATTATCTTCTTAATGGTCGCAGGATCTGTTGTGTTTTCCCGTTTTATCTAATATTGTTGGTTTGTGTCTTCTCTCTTTTTATCTTTCTCAGTCTTGCTAGAGATTGGGTTTTCCTCATAGGACCAGATTTTTGTTGCATTAACTTTTTCTGTTGTTTTCTTGTTTTTCATTTCATTTCTTTCTGCTCTTCTCTTTATTATTTCCTTCTTTCTGCTAAATTTGGGCTTATTTTGCTCTTCTCTTTCTGGTCCATTGAGGTAGAAGCTATTATCTTTGACTTGAGACCTTTCTTCTTCTCTAATGTAAGCATTTAGCTATAAATTTGCCTCTCTGCCCTACTTTAGATATCTCTCCAAAATTTTGATGCATTGTATTTTTATTTTCATTCAGTTTTATATGTTTTACATTTTTTTTTCTTTTCTTTTAGCACTTGTAAGTGTTGTGTCACTTCCTTCTGGCCTCCTTGGTTTCAAAGAGAAATCTGCTTTCATCTAAATTGGTTTTCCACTACAGGGAGTATGTTATTTCTCTCTAGCTATTATTAAGACTTTTTTCTTTCTCTTTTGTTTTCAGACATTTCATTATGATGTGTTTTGGTGGGAATTTCTTTCAGTTTATGCTGTTCGGGTTTGGCCAACTCTTGGATTTGTTGGATTAAGCCTTTTGCTAACTGGAGACATTTTCAGCCATTATTTCTTTGACTCCCTTTTCAACTCCACGTTCTTTCCCCTCTCATTCTGGCACTTCGATAATAGAATATTTTTCTTTTCTTTTTTTTTTTTTTGGAGTCTCGTAGAATATTTTTCAACTTACATTTTTGTTCCATAAATGCTAAGAATTCATTCATTAAAATTTTTTTTAGTTTATTTTCTTTTTGAATAAACTCAAGTTCACCAATTCTATTCTTGGTTGTCTCCACTTTACCACTGAATTCATACAGTGAGGTTTTTTGTTTTTTTTTAGTTTTAGTAATTGTAGTTTTCAGTTCTATAATTTTCACTTGTATTTTTCATTTCTATAATTTCACTATAAATTATACTTTTGTATTAAAAAAAAACTTCTGTTTCTTTGCCAAGATTTTCTATTTTATTTCTTCCTAGAGAATTTGTAAGTGTAGAAGCATTTTAATGATGGTGCTTGACTTTGTCTGATAATCCGAAGTCGTGATTCATCTCAGTGCAGGTGTCAGCTGATGGTCTTTTCTCACTTTTGTGTTTTTTATGGTTCTTCCTACCACGAATGGCTTTCTGTTGTGTCTTGGATATTTTGAATATTATGTTTGGCAGCTTTTTTTTTTTTGTCAGACTGAATGTTTTATTTCAACAGACATCCCTGGTTTAAAAAAAAAAAAAAAAAGTGGTGGTGGGGAGGGTTCAACATTTCATCACACCTGACAGGGAGCAAAACTCCCATCCCAGAACTCAGAGCCCCTTCAGAGGCATCACACAAGTCTTTGCTAGCTCCAGGACAGACAGGAGCTGAATTTTCTAACTTGTTAAGAAAAATCTATCAAATATGTTCATTCTCGCAGAGGCGAGGGCTGGGTCCTTGGGGAAAGAGATCCTGGGCTTAGAGCAGCTGCTGGGGTCCCAGAGGTGAAGCTGGGGGCCAGGCCAGCTGGGCTGGCAGGAGATCCTGGGAGCCATCAGTTCCAGAGCCCTAGAATCCATATTTGGCTTGGGTCTGACGGCGGCTGAGCTTGTTCTCCGACCAAGTGTTCTTCAGTTCCAGCTCCCGCTCCTTGGCCTGATGAATAAGATATGTGATCTGGTGTTTAGGCCGCTGCTGGCCTGTTGGCTGCTCACCTTTCTTTTTGCTGAATGACTTCATGGTTTTCTCTTCTGTCAATGACTTAGTCATCCATTGCTGGGCCCCACTGAGCTGGTCATCACCTTTAATCTCCACAAAGTTGATTTCTTCTCTCCCTCGGTTTCTCTTGCCCTGCAGCCGCTTAAATGCTTCGTCATCGATGAAGGAGGCATCTGGGGCAATTTCCTGGGGTGGGACCAGGGCCGGGTCCTGTGCAGGATAGTAGCCACCACTGTAATAATCCTGATAATAAGCACCAGCAGCATTGGCATCGCCATACGTGGAAAACGGATTGTAGCTGTAGTCATCCCCAGGCTTAGGCATCCAAGGGGCCCCACTTGAGCCTGCTGCCATCTTGAATTCAAGGGGGGCATTGGCTGCATCGTCCTGGAAAGCCGGCTCTGGTTCCGTGCCTGGAGGCAGCTCTTCAGGGACAGTGGGGATGGGGTAAGGGTATGGCTCAACTCCAGGTGGCTCGGCCTTTTCAGGGAGGGAGAAAAAGTTTTCGGGGGCTACTTCCTCATCACTGTCGTCTTCCTCCTGCGTGATCTGCTTTGTCACCTGCAGGGCAGCACTCTTGGCAGCAGCCTTGATAGCAGAGGGCGACGGAGTGGTGGTTGTGGTGCCCACAACAGGGGCAAGAGAGGAAGTCTTGGTCTTAGAAGCCAGTCTGGAGGGCTTAGTATCAGGGGAGCCATCCGAGGGTTTGCGGGAGAAGGCATGGGGCAGGAGCAACCTGAAGGATAGTTTTCTTCTTTGTGGGTTCATCTTCCTCAGAATCTGAATCTCCCTTATGCAACTCCGGCGCCGCGATCTTCACGGGCTCTTTCCTCTTCTTTGGCTTGGGAAGCCCCAGCGGGGGGCCGGCACCGCCAATTGGAGGGGGCAGACTGAGGCCAGGGCCTCGGGGCGAGGGCAACCCCAATCCCAGTCCCTCCCCAACTCGTTTGGCAGCTTTTGATTCTATTTCAACTTCTGTTTAAGTTTAGGTCTTGCCTATTTTTGTGAGCTATTGGTTCAATGACCGTTTAATTTCAGAGCCCTTGCGTATTGTTCTAGTTGACTTTGTTCTTCTGCTTCTGCTGGGCTCTCAATCAATCCCTGAAGAGCTTTCCGAGTGAATGGAGGGGTAGTTTTGGAAACACTGGGTTTTAGTTGCTGCTGCAGCTGATTGAGCCTGCCACTGCCTTGGGTTTGGGGTGGATCACTTTATTTGGTCTCTGCTGGATCACCCCTTTCTCAGTTCTTTGGCAGAGAGAGCAAGCATTTTTATTTGTCTATTCCTGTAAGTGGTTCGATGCTGCAAAAAGGCTACCTTTTTGATGTCCAGTCTGTGATATATGAACCGTAGGAAAGAAATGCAAGGAACTCACTCTGACATCATCCCTTAAGGCTTGACATTGTAAGCCTTCTTCTCACTTTTTCAAGTTGTTTTATGATTATCTACTGAATTAGTTCCAGGATATTTAGCTATATTTAGAGAGGAAGAGCAGAGAGAAGTAACTCTGTGTCATCTTGTCCCTGAGCTGGATAGAACTTACTATTTTTACAACAAAAAATTCATTCTCTCCAATAAGAACAATCTTGTGTGTTTAAAAAAATCAGAAAATAAAGATAAGCAACATGGAGAAAGTAAAAGTAGATAACAGTATTGTCACACTGTTAACACATTGATGGATTTTCCTTCTGATCTCCTCTGAATGTGTACTTTTGGAAAAAGTTATCGAGTTTTGTATACATGTACACTAATGTATCTTAAACATAGACATTTTTAGTTTGCAAAGAAGACACATAGCTAGGTTACTTAAGTGAGGAAAGCTAAGATTAGAATATGAAGAAATCAAGAAAGCTGTCTTATCGTTGTTCAGTCCAGGTACCAGACTTTAAGAAAGACTGGAAGAACATCTCATTTTCAAGAGGCAAGGCAAGCTCAGGGGACTTCCACCACTAGTGATTGGGCTATTTTATCTCCTTGAAACAGATATCCATTGGTCTCTGCTACCCTCTTACTGTTCCTAACAGAGAGACTTTGTTTGGATCAGTTTTCATATCACTTAATATGGAGCATGTGTACTGGGCAGTCTTGAGCCAAGCCACATGATAGGAAGCTAGTTTCCCGTATGACCACCTTACACAAGTTCATGTTGGTCTCTCATGGCTCAGGCCCAAGTCCCATACATTGTGACCACAGTAGCAACATTCATGTAACACAATATACTACATTTTACATGGAAAAAAACTACCTGTGGTCAACGTCTCATAAAGGAGTTGTGGGAGGGGAGATACACTGGGAAACCCAGGCCTGTATATTTCAAATATTTAGAACATTTGGTGCAAGGTGCAGTGGCCCATGCCTGTAATCCCAGCACTTTGGGAGGTTGAGGTGGGGGGATTACTTGAGCCCAGGAGTTCAAGATCAGCCTGGGCAACATAGCAAGACCCTGTCTCTTCTAAAAATAAAAAAAAAATTAGCTGGATGTTGTGGTGTGTGTCTACAGTCCCAGGTAATCGGGAGGCTGAGATGGGAGGACTATTTGAGCCTGGGAGTTTGAGGCGGCAGTGAGCCATGATTGCACTACTACACTTTAGCCTTTTTTTTTTTTTTTTCTCAAAACAAACAAACAAAAAGCAGAACATTTGAGTTGATTTCAAGTTTTTACTAATGTGAAAAACAGCCCTGTGGCTCATCTTTTCACTGGTCTTTCACATCCACAGGGACTTGAGTGACTTTCACAGGTAGTAATAATGACAGTACAAATCATAGTTGCTCATAGGACATATAGAACCTCAACAGCTGTCAGTTGGGAAAATACATTCATTCTGCTATATTTCTGCAGAATTCTTATGCCTGAATATCATATTACAAATAACTGAATATATCTCAGTGGCAACCGAGGTTCATAGAGCCAAGTGATATACCCAAAGACGTGTGACTCAACTATGGAAAATTCTAAGGGTAAACTTCAGGCCTGGTGACATCTAGTCTAGGTGTCTTGCTACTATGCTGTGCTGCCGTTCTCCTCTTAGAAAAAAGTGTTCTTAGGAGACCAAGTCTACTTGGTCTACTGTTTAAATATCCCTCTTATTCTACTGTTTAGAAATCCCTCTTATTCATATTTTAGGGAGACTTTGAACAATAAAGGTAAAACAAAAAATAAGGTTTTTCTTGTTGACTCTCAATTAAACAAGGAAATTTATTAGAAATTAACTAGAAAATTTTATTTCTACATATTTTGGTAAATTGAAGATGTTCTCTAAAGAGACTGATTGACACTTGCTGTATACAAGCTCTATTAATCACAGCTGCTTGAGTTCTTAAGCTGCCATAGGATTATCCATTTCCTTCATCATTAACTCTTCCAGTCACATATATCCCAGGGCTATTGGGGAGCTTATGATGATAGTTTTCTCAAAATATTTACATATATATTCCCAGGGCTATTGGGGAGCTTATGACAATAGTTTTCTCGAATTATTTACCCCAATCAAAGTATCTACTTTTTGGGAATCTCTGGTACATTGCCTTAGGCATGAAAGCTTAACAAATGGAACATGATTACTAATATTCCCACATTTTAAATTTGTGTTTAAGGTAGATGTCCTGAAATTAAGGGACATAAAAATTTTCTACACATGAGTATATGTTAATAAGAATCAAATAGTTTTAGAATAAAATTCACCTTTGAGAGCTGAAGCGATGATTGATGACATTTTCACATGTCATTCAGATGTCTGATGTTCCACAGATCTCATCTGCTGCAGGTTGGAAGAAATTTAGAAGCAGCAATTCTTTTTTTTTTCTTTTTTTTTTTTTGAGGTGGAGTCTCGCTCTGTCGCCTAGGCTGGAGTGCAGTGGCGCGATATCAGCTCACTGCAAGCTCTGCCTCCCGGGTTCACACCATTCTCCTACTTGAGCCTCCCGAGTAGCTGGGACTACAGGCGCCCGCCACCACTCCTGGCTAATTTTTTGTATTTTTAGTAGAGACGGGGTTTCACTGTGTTAGCGAGGATGGTCTTGATCTCCTGACCTTGTGATCTGCCTGCCTCGGCCTCCCAAAGTGCTGGGATTACAGGCGTGAGCCACCACGCCCGGCCTAGAAGCAGCAATTCTTTTAGGCACAGTAAGTAATTAAAAGATCACTTGTCAGAAGTAGGAGCAGTGACAGTAATATCTTCTGAGCACTTCTTAGGTGCCAGATATCTTATATTGTCATCTCACTTAATCCTCAAAACAACTCATGAGCCCACCTATTTCATCAGCCTATTGTACAGGTGGGGAAGCACAAGTTTTGAGAGGTGTGGCGATTTCTGAAAGTTCCTTAGTTAATAAGTCACAGGAAGAGGAGCAAAATGAAGATCGTGTATTTCTAGAGCTTGCGTCATTTTTTCCCCCACAATGTAAAACTGCTTCCTGAAAGTCTTAAGATTAAAGAAGACTGGATTTTAGAAATTAAGGATATTTCTCTAAATCGATAGGGTGTAAATCTACTATAGGGTTTCTCCTCAATTAAATTCCAATTAGTTTGTCTTCTAAAATGCATGCAGGTTGGAAATGTGAGTCTTCGGGATCAAGCGAGCACAGCAACCTGGCAGACTTGTTGGTTTTGTTGCAAGACTCAAGGTTAATGTGCCTCTAAATCCTTAAAAGGCACATTAGTGGGTAATTACAACAAATAAAGACTAATGGGAGAACCACATCTGTTTTGTTGATTTTACTTAGAGAAGAATTCTGGGTTAGGAGATTTAGTCAAATTGCTTGACCTGATTTAGCCACCCCTAACCCCAATCCGGAGCATACCTGCCAGGGACTCATTGTCTAATGGAAAGATCTCTTGACCTCATGTGTGCATAGGAAAAGCACAAGCAGCCGTGTGCTGACTCTCATCCTGTTTCTGACACAGTGACCCGGCTGATGACTTTAGACAGGCCACTCATTTTCCTGACCCTGAAAAAGCCGTAGAATGTGCCTAGGAGGAGGAATGTCATAAAGACATTTTTATCTTTGTTGTCTTCCAAGGGACCCAAAGTGTTTTCCAAATGAACTGACAAAAATCCATTTGAGAGAGCTTTCTCTGCTTGAATTGCTCCCAAGGTATCTGGAGTCCAGTTGCTCATGGAGTGAAACTTTCCAGGTGGACATGCCTTTACTTTTTGAGAAATTGGAGTAACAAAGCTTTCACTTGGGACATAGAGAAACTATTATTAGTTTCTTATGCATGGCATAATTAAAAATCAGTTCTTATGCATTTTCCTTATTACATAACATGTAATTCACATCTCTCTGTGGCAAAGACAATGCTACATGTTCACGAAATTCCATTGAATCTTCCTCTTCCTAAGCAAGTAGAATGACTACATTTCCTAGCCTCCCTTTCAGTTAGATTAGGACCATGGGACTGGTTCTCATCAATGGGGTATGAGCATTGTAACCCATTTCCAGATCTGATCCTTAGAAATATCACATCTGAACACACTGCCTTGGTTTCCTTGACTCAGTAATCATGGAAGCCATGTGTTGAGTTCACCTCATCAAAAGATGAAGGCAGCCTGGATCCCTGGATTACCAAATGGAGGAGAGATGCTCTGCAGAGTCATCTTTCCCATCAGACTTTATGTGAGAGTCATCTTTCCCATCAGGCTTTCTTTGGCAAGCCACAGAGACTTCTGTTTTTTTGATCATCTTATAATAGCCAAGACTATTCTGAATAATGCATTCTCCTTTTCATATGAGCTTATGCTCTGTATTTCAACTTGAGCCTCATAGAATCTTGACTTTTTATTAAAAGTTTATAACTCTGTAGTCCATCCATCCATCTGATGCTTGATTCTCCTCTACTAGATCTTGGTCAAGGATATTTCAACTTCTATAACAGCCATTTAGTGTAACACTGGCTTTTATAGGTTCCATTTACAGTGAAATACATTATTATTATTTATTATTATTATTATTATTTTATTTCAATAAGTTTTGGGGGGAACAGGTGGTGTTTTGTTACATGAATAAGTTCTTTAGTGGTGGTTTCTGAGATTTTGGTGCACCTATCCCCTGAGCAGTGTACACTGTACCCAATGTGTTCTCTCTTTTCCCTTACCACCCTCCCACTGTTTCCTCCGAATCCACAGTGTCCACTGTATAATTCTTGTGCCTTTGCATCCTCATAGCCTAGCCCCCGCTTACAAATGAGAATATACAATGTTTAGTTTTCCATCCCTGAATTACTTCATTTAGAATAATGGTCTCCAATTCCATCCAGGTTACTGTGAATACCATTATTTTGTTTCTTTTTATGGCTGAGTAGTATTCCATGGTATATATGCACCACATTTTGTTTATTCAGTCATGGATTGAAGAGCCTTTGGGCTGGTTCCATATTTCTGCAATTGCAAATTGTGCTGCCGTAAA
This sequence comes from Macaca nemestrina, assembly GCF_043159975.1. Lineage (NCBI taxonomy): Eukaryota > Metazoa > Chordata > Mammalia > Primates > Cercopithecidae > Macaca > Macaca nemestrina. The sequence goes on along the minus strand of NC_092133.1, from coordinate 115,064,655 downwards.
CATGCATGTGCAAGTATCTTTTTTGTACAATATAATGGTTTCTTTTCCTCTGGATGGATATCCAGGAGTGGAATTGCTAGATCAAATGGTAGATTTACTTTTAGTTATAGTGAACTGTATATTGGATGGTGTCTTCTGTACACTTGACCCATTAAGCCAGGCTTCTAACCAACATTTCCCTTGCCCACAGTGAACCACACTTCATCCAGCCCACAGAGAAAAGTGACAAGTGCTAAGGCAGATTTTAAGTGCCTGAACAGGATCCCTAAATTAACATCACTCTGTTGGGGCTTGCCCTTTTCACTGGTGCTCTCACATTTTAAAAACATTAAAGTGTCTGCTCTACACTTCTCCTCATTTTCACTTCCCCTCACCATTTTGGACTCTGGCGTTCCGGCACTGTTTTCATTCTTTCCTCTGACAGCAGCATCTTCTATTGTCTCAGGAGAGGATTCCACCTCAACTCTCAGTGTGATAAAATCACACCCCATTGCGGTCCTGGAGCCTTTGTAGTGCCCTGGTGACACCAGACTGGCCCTGTCCTTCTCAGCCTTCCCCACCCGAAGCAGGAACAGTGGAGGGTGAGAAGCAGATGCAGAATAGAACAACCAACTCATTTTAAACGATGTCAAAAAGTTAAATCAGAAATGAGATCTGTCAGGCTAGAAGAGTAGGGGCTAGCAGAGACCCTCCTGTCCTGGGAAAACCTCCTTTGAGATAATTTTGCAGAATTTCGGGGAATTGTAGTCCTCTTCTCAGAGGCCATGTCATTCCAGAGATCTTCCTGACCATTTTTTCTATTCCATTCCTTGTTATACTCTATCTGCTGTTCTTGCATTATTTTTCTTCACACACATTCAACTACTTGATATATCATTTATTTTTGGGCTCCCATCAATAGGAAGTCTTGAAGACAGTAACTTTATTTGTTTACTCCTGTATTTCCATATCCAAGAGAGTACCTAGCACACACTAGGTGCTCAATAAGTATTTGCTGGATGTTGTGTAAATAGCCGAATAAAACACTTACAGAGCTAGAAAATCAAGCTGAGGAATTCTCCAAGAGTATAGCATGAAAATAACAGAGATGGAAAAAATGAAAGGAAAGAAGAGATAAGGAAGATAGTTTCAGAAGCTCCAAATATAGCAAATTAAAGGAAGAAAAAAGAGAAAGAATGAAGAGATACTTTTCAAAACAATCACATAAGAACATTTCTCATATCTGACAAAAAGATAATGGTACTGAGGTTGAATGTGCTTAAGTTCCATGTAGAATAAATGAAAAGACACATCATAGGGAAATTCCAGAGCCCTCAAGTGAAGAAAAAAGTATCTAGAGTAAAACACCAGATAACTCCCAAGCAGGAAGAATAAGACTGGTATCTGCATGGGCATAGCTAACACCAATGCAGGAAGACACTGGGGCAGTGTTTTTGAATTTTTACACAATGAAGTCACCTAAAGGTGCAAAAAAAAAAATGTAGAAATAACTCATCATAGGATAATGGAAAAAAAAGAACATATAGTGTCAATAAGAAAGAAGCAAAGCAGCATATGAGAGCAGGAATAAATCTAGTGTCGGTTGATAGTGTGAGTTCAGGATGATACTAACACCATGTGATACCATTTATGTGTATTTTAAAAAATACAAGAATCAGTTTTATTTGTTACATTTATTATTTTTACATCTCTCTTTCTTTCTGTGTCTATCTAGTTCAAAATCATGCATGGGAATTATTTTCATATGCATGGAAACTTTAGAAAAATGGTTACCTCTGGAAGGGTAAGAGAAGATGAGGGATGCTTTGACTGTGTATGTAATGCAATGTTTAAATTCATTTGCAAAAATAAAATATCTCAAATATGGCTGAAAGTTTTAAATGTTGTTACATACAGGTGCTGAGTACACAGGGTAGTTACAGTGTATTTTTCTAAATATGCATAATTTAAAAATAAAGACATTTTCAGATGTACAAACACACAGAAAATTTATTATCTCTGAGAAAGAAGAGGGAAGTAAGAAGCAACGGGGAGTAAAAAAAAAACAATAAAACTTACTCTTAAAAATAACAAAGTATCAGTATTTTAAAAAATCATTAGAATTATAGACCTAAAGGGCCAGATAATGTAATATGAATTGGTGATGGTGGAAAAGCAGGTAAAGGAGTGAGGTGACTGGAGATACGGAGAGTAAAAGAGATCAGAAATGTTCTTGGTTCTTGTTTAGGAGGAGGCTCTAGACACTAAGTTTCGTTGTTTGTAGTAGTATATATTTAAGTATGTGTGTTAAAATATAAGAGTAATCTACAAAAGGGGGGAAGGAGAGTGTAAAAGTTTTATACCTTTGGAGGTGAGAGGTGAGGGAGAGAAGAGAGGAGAAAAAGAGGAGATGAAGAAGAGAAAGAAAACAGACAAAAGAAAATGTAAACCCTCTAACAAGTGGCAGGGGAGAGAGTAACAGAAAATATGGTGATACAGTACACACACACAAACTCTTTCAAAAAAAAGTACAGTCCTTCACAAACTCTTTCAAAACACACACACACACACACACACACACACACACACACACACAAATCCCACACACAAGAAAAGAGAATCTTGTCAAACTCATTCAATGAGGTCAGTATTACTATGATAAAAAAAAATCTAAGACAGCACAGGAAAAGAACTACAGACCAATACCTCTTATAAATATGGAGGCAAAAATCCTTGGTAAAATACCAGCAAACCAAATCCAGGAACATGTACACCAGGACCAAGTGGGATTCATCCCAGGAATGGTTTGACATACAAAACCAATCAATGTAATGCACCATAACAATAGAATAAAAGACAAAAATTATATGATTATCTTAATAGACAGAAAGAGCATTTAATAATATCTAACACCCTTTTATGATAAAACACTTAACAAAGAAGGAATGAAAGGGAATTTCCCCAAGCTGATTTGGTTTTTTTGAAAAACCAAACAGCTAGATTGTACTTAACGGTGAAAGACTGAATACTTTTCCCCAAGAAAAGAAACAAGCCAAGAATGCCTGCCTTCACTACTTCTATTCAACATTGTGTTAAATGTTCTAGCCAGGGAAATTAGACAAGAAAAATAAAGAAAAGGTATCCAGATAGAAAAGGAAAAGTTAAACTATTACAACTAGTAAATGAGGTCAACAAGATTGCAAGGTATCAGATCAATGGACAAAAATCAGTTGGATCCTCCACACTAATAATGAGTAATCTAAAAACCAAATTAATAAAATTCTGTTACAACAACATAAAAAAGAATAAAATAATTAGGAGTAAATTTGAGAAAAGAAGTACAAGACATGTACATTAAAAACTGTAAGTATCACTGACATAATTTAAAGAAAACCTAAAGAAATGGAAAGATATCCCATGTTCATGAATTGGAAGACAATATTATTAAGACGGCAATACCCAAACTGATCTACAGATTCAATGCAATCCTTAACAAAATACCAAAATACCAGCTGTCTGTTTGTTAAATTTTTGTTTCTTTGGGGTTTTGTTTTTGTGGATATTGTCAGGCTGGTCCTAAAATTTATATGAAAATGCAAGGGGCCCCAAAATAGCCAAACAATCTTAAAAAGGAGAAAAAAAAATTGAAAAACATACTTCTTGATTTCAAAGCTTACTACAAAGCTATAGGCACAAGGATAGATTACAGATTAGGGGACTAGAACTGAAAGTCCAGAAATAAACTTTCACATTATGATCAACTGAGTTAAACAAGGGTGCCAAGACAACAATGGGAAATGAATAGTGATTTTCAGTAAATGATTCTGAAACAATTGTACTTAAAGAAACCACTGAATTGTAGACTTTAAAAATAACAATAATAAACTTAAAAATAATATCTTTATCTCTTTATATTCTTTTTATAGGAGGCTTAAAGAGGAAAAAAAAAAGATAGTCCTGGTCATCAACTTATTACCGACAAAACAAAGTTTGAATAAAAAGCATGAAAGATGACTCAGCCCTATTTCATGCTCATAGAAGAAACTTGTTCTAAGAAGTTTTAGTTTTAAATATTTATGCATTGAAGAATATAAACCCAAAGCATATAGATAAAATAGTGATAGAAAAACAAGGAGCAATTAAGAAATCCAGTTACAGTGGAACATCCCAACAACCTTTTGCTGAAATATGTAGTTACAATAGACAAAAAACACGTAAAAATAGAGAAGAGAGGATTTGACTAACAAAATCAAAACTTTTGTTTCCAATGCAGGCAAATAGGTAATCGTTCTAAACAAAAATGGAACATGTATAATAATAACAATGTTAGGCAACTAAGGAAATTTCATCAAATCCCCAAAAGTTATCATATTGGCCACTTATAATATGTGCAGTGCAATACAATTGCAAATTAATAATAGAAGAATACTACAAGAAACTGTATCCTTAAAAATGAAAAAAACAACACTTATAATTACTCTTGGACTGAATAGAAAATTAGTGAAAATTATAAAATATTTTGACATTAATGCTGAGATTATATATTAAAATTTCTGTGATACAACTGAAAGTATTCCAAGAGAAAAAAAGTATAACTTTTAATACCTTTACTTGAAAATGAGAAGGACGTAAAATGAATAAACTAGCTTCCAATCAAAGTGTCAGAAAAATAAAACCAAAATAAATCCAAAGAAAGTAGTGATTAAAAAAGAAAATAAAGCGAAAGTGAAATTTAAAAATAATTATGTTTTAGATAACACTTGATTTCAATAATGATTACAAAATAACAAGACGCTTCTTTGAAAATACCAATAACATCAAAAGACATATATATGGTAATTGTTAGCAAAGAAATAGACATGTTTCAGTAAATAATATTAAGCAAGAAAGGGGGAATATGGCCGGGTGCGGTGGCTCACGCTTGTAATCCCAGCAACTTTGGGAGGCTGAGGCAGGCGGATCACGAGGTCAGGAGATTGAGACCATCCTGGCTCCAGTGAAACCCTGTCTGTACTAAAAATACAAAAAATTAGATGGGCGTGGTGGCGGACTCCTGTAGTCCCAGCTACTCGGGAGACTGAGGCAGGAGAATGGCGTGAACCTGGGAAGCACAGCTTGCAGTGAGCTGAGATCATGCCACTGCACTCTAGCCTGGGTGACAGAGGGAGACTGTCTCAAAAAAAAAAAAAAAAAAAGAAAGGGGGAATATAAGTATAGAGACGAGTTTTAGAAACTAGAAGAGAGTAACAAAAATACGTTAAAATAAAAAAGAATCTCCCTGCATCCAATTAGCCTTAAGGGGAAGTTCCACAAATATTCAATGAAGATAACTGCCCATCTTTAACAAACTCTATTTTTAAAAATTTTTTAAATGGAAAGATAGTGAACTTATTTTGTGAAACCATGTAAAATTAGATAAAAATTATAGGACAGTATAAAATGCTTTTACACTGTTGGTGGGAGTGTAAATTAGTTCAACCACTGTGGAAGACAGTGTGGTCATTACTCAAAGATGTAGAGGCAGAAATGCCAGTTGACCCAGCAATCCTGTTACTGGGTATATACCTAAAGGAATATGAATCATTCCATTATAAAGATATGTGCATTCGTATATTCATTGCAGCACTATTCACAATAGCAAAGACATGGAATTAACCTAAATACTCATCAATGATAGATTGGATAAAGAAAATGTGATATATATACACCATGGAACACTATGCCACCATAAAAAGGAATTAGATAATGTTTTTTGCAGGGATGTGGATGGAGTTGGAAGCCATTATCCTCAGCAAACTAATGCAGAAACAGAAAACCAAATGCTGCATGTTCTCACTCATAAGTGGGAGCTGAACAATGAGAACACATGGACACATGAGGGAACAACACACACTGGGGCCTATTGCGGGTGGGAGTGGGGGGAGGGAGAGTATCAGGAAGAATAGTTAATGGATGCTGGGCTTAATATCTAGGTGATGGGATGATCTGGGCAGCAAACCACTATGGCACACGTTTACCTATGTAACAAACCTGCACATCCTGCATGTGTACCCCTGAACTTAAAAGTTAAAGAAAAAAAAAGATATATTAGAATCAAACCTGGCAGCATATTAACATCATCATGACTATTATTTGTCTCATTAATGTAAACATGCTTAAGATAATAAATAAACATTAGAAAATATAGCCATATAAGATAAATACAAACAATCCACTCCCTGACTTCAAAATATATTACAAAGCTGTGGTAACCAAAACAGCATGGTTTTGGCATTAAAAACAGACAGGCCAATGGCACAGAACAGAGAACCCAAAAATAAATCCATGCATTTACAGCCTACTGATTTTTGACAAAAATGCCACACACACTGAGGAAAGGACAATCTCTTCAATAGGTGGTGCTGGCAAAACTGGATATCCATATGCAAAAGAGTAACACTAGACCTCTATCTCTTACCATATGCAAAAATCAACTCAAAATGAATTAATGACTTAAATGTAAGACCTGAAACTGTGCAACTACCAGAAGAAGACATAGAAGAAATGCTTCATGACATTGCAACAAAAGCAAAAATAAACAAGTAGGATTATAACAAACTAAAATGCTTCTGCACAGCAAAGGAGACAATCAACATAGTGGGAAGACAACCTATAGAATGGGAGAAAATATTTGCAAACTACACATCTGACAAGGGATTAATATCTGGAATGTATAAGGAACTCAACTTAGTAGCAAAAAACCAGATATCTGATTTTAAAATGGGCAAAAGACTTGAGTAGACATTTCTCAAAAGCAGACATACAAATGGTCAGTCAACAGTTATATGAAAAAATTCTCAACATCACTAATCATTAGGGGAGTGCAAATCAAAACTACAATGAGACATCACTTCATCCCAGTTAGAATGGCTATTATCAAAAAGTCAAAAAATAACAAATGTTAATGAGGATGTGGAGAAAGGGAAATTCTTCTACACTGTTGGTGGAAAGATAAATTAGTGTAGCCATCACGAAAAACAATGTGGAGGTTCCTTATAATATTAAAAATAGAACTATTGTATGATTCAACAATACCACTTCTGTGTATATATCCAAAGGCAATGAAATCAGTATGTCAAAAAGATATACTTTCTCATGTTTATTGCCACACTATTCACGATAGCCAAGACATGAAATCAACCTAAGTGTCCATCAGCAAATGAATGGATAAAGAAAATGTGGTATATATACATAATGGAATACTATTCAGCCATAAAAAAGAACGCGATCCTGTCATTTGTGACAACATGCATGAATCTAGTGAACATTATGTTTCGTGAAATCAGACAAACACAGAAAGATAAATTCTGCATGGTCTTACTCACATATAGAATTTTTAAAAGTTGACCTCATAGAAGTAGAAAGTAGAACAGTAGTTATCAGAGGCTGCAGAAGGTAGGGAGAAGGAGGTTAAGTGGACCTTGGTTAATGGGTAGAAAGTTACAGTTAGGAGGAATAAGTCTTGGTGTTCTCTTGCACTGTAGGGTGACTACTGCTAAGGATAATCTATTGTATATTTCAAGATAACTAGAAGAGAGAATTTTGAATGTTGTCACCACAAAGAAATGACAAATATATGAGGTGATGGATATGCTAAATTAGGGTATTTGATCATTGCACAATGTACACGTGTATTGAAACATCACACTGTACCCCCATAAAAATGTATAGTTATTATGTCAATTAAAAACTGAAAATGCAATCCTATTATTATATACTGAAACCAATTTTTTTTTTTTTGAGATGGAGTCTTGCTCTGTCACACCCAGGGTGGAGTGCAGTGGCACCATCTCGGCTCACTGCAACCTCCACCTCCCAGGTTCAAGCGATTCTCCTGCCTCAGCATCCCAAGTATCTGGGATTACAGGTGCCCGCCATCACGCCCAACTAATTTTTTGTATTTTTTGGTAGAGACAGGGTTTCACCATGTTGGTCAGGCTGGTCTCGAACTCCTGACCTCAGGTAATCCATCCGCTTCGGCCTCCCAAAGTGCTGGGATTACAGGCATGAGCTACCACGCCTGGCCTATTGAAACCAATTTTTATAAAATTCAACATCTAATCATGATTTTAAAGAATTCCTAAAATTAAAAAAAAAAAAAATCCTTTATCAGATCAGTTATAAAAGGATGCTGGCTTAACCTAATAAAAGATATCAACTAGAATTTTACAGCAAACACTATATTTAGTAACAAAGCATTATAATAACTCCCACTAAAATCAGAAAAAGTTTTGGAATATTTGCCACCAGTCACTTTTATTCTACTTTTTAGAAGCAATGCCAACCAACGAAATCACACACACACAAATTAGGAGTAAAAAAAGAAACAGAGAGTAAATACCAAGCTATTATATGTAGATAAAAATCATCGACTTAGATCAGTAATTCCCAACCTTTTGGGTGCCAAGGACCGATTTCATGGAAGACAATTTTTTTCCAGGGACCAAGGGAGGTGGATGGTTTTGGGATGATTCAAGCACATTACATTTATCATTAGATTCTCATAAGGAGCGTGCAACCTAGATTCCTGGCATGCGCAGTTCACAATAGGGTTCACTCCTCGGAGAGTCTAATGTGATGGCTGATCCCACAGGAGGCAGAGCTCAGGCAGTAATGCTCACTTGCTAGCTGCTCACATCCTGCTGGACAGCCTGGTTCCTAACAGACCAGGGACTGGTACCGGTCCGTGACCAGCGGGTAGGGAACCCCTAACTTAGGTTAGAAAAAAATAAAAAGACAAGTTATTAGAGCTAATATGGGAGTTTGGTGGTGTGGAAGGATATGATGTCATCACTAAAAATAACCTACTAATGCTGCTATGCACTGCCACTAACAGTTTAAAACTATAAACTGTTTTAAACAGTTTTTGGGATGTGGGGAAGAGAGTAAGGGAGGGCAGAGTAGGAAGAAAGAGAGAGAGACTCCCATTCATTATAGTGCTTAAAAGTGATTAAAACTAGGGCGAGGCATGGTGGCTCATACCTGTAATCCCAGCATTTTGGGAGCCTGAGGCAGGAGGATCACTTGAGCCCAGGAGTTTGAGACCAGCCAGGACAACAAAGTGAGGCTCTGTTTCTACAAAAAATAAAAATAAAAAAATTAACTAGGCATGGTGGCACACACCTGTGGTCCCAGCTACTCAGGAGGGTGAGGCATGAGAACTGTGTGAGCCCAGGAGGTCGAGGCCGCAATGAATTGTATTCATGCCACTGCACTCCAGCCTGGGCAACAGACTGAAACTCCATCTTCAAAAAAAATATATAACTTTAAAAATGAATCTAACAAGAAATGCTCAAAATCTTAGATCTTTAAAAATAATAATGTCTAGTTTTTCTGAACAATTAAAAAAACTGCATGTGATAAATATATCTTGTTTATCAGTGAGAAGATTCATTATTATAAAGATGTCATTTGTCATCATATGAATCTATAAATTGAATGCAATTCCAATAAAAATTTCAAGAACTTTCGTGTGAAAGTTAGCTATCCATTTAGTAAAAATAAAATAAAATAAAATAAAATAAAATTGTATTTGTAATCAACCTAACTAGAAAAATAAACCCCTTATAGATTAACCAGCTAAATGTAAAGAAAATGAAAATACAAAAGCATTAAAATAAAATATAGACAAATATATCTCTAATATTTAAAATGGGGAAAGCATTCTTAAATAGAATTTATAAAGCCAGAAAGGACAAAGAATGAGAAACTCATCTGCATCAAATGCAAGAAAACAGTAACAATAAATATTTTTTAAATGATAAAAGACACTATTGACAAAGTTAAAGAGACAAGCAAGAGCATAGCAAAAAATATTTGCAACATATACAACAGACAAAGTATTACTTCCAAGAATTTTGACATGTCAATAAGAAAAGAACAAAATGAGAGTAAAATGAGTATAAAAATGAAAACGTGGCCAGGTGCACGTTTCCATGCTTGTAATCCCAGCACTGTGGGAGGCCGAGGCGGGTGGATCACGAGGTCAGGAGATCGAGACCATGGTGAAACCCTGTCTCTACTAAAAATAGGAAAAAAAAAAAAAAGAAAAAGAAAAGGGGAGGATGAGGCCATTTTAGGGAGATATGGGAATCTGATAGCCAGTTATGTAAATGATTAAACTAATGAGATACAATTTTTCTTATACTCAGTTTGGTTAAAATTGCAAAGTGGTTCCTATATTAAACTGGAACAGATGTGCAAAGCGATGGGAGTGCAAGCTAGTAGAGCCTCTTAGGAGAACGATTTGGCATTATTAATTAAAGTTTAGGCCAGGCGCGGTGGCTCGTGCCTGTAATCCCAGCACTTTGGGAGGCCGAGACGGGTGGATCACGAGGTCAGGAGATCGAGACCATCCTGGCTAACACAGTGAAACCCTGTCTCTACTAAAAATACAAAAATTAGCCGGGCGAGGTGGCGGGCACCTGTAGTCCCAGCTACTAGGGAGGCTGAGGCAGGAGAATGGTGTGAACCCGGGAGGTGGAGCTTGCAGTGAGTGGAGATCGTGCCACTGCACTCCAGCCTGGGTGACAGAGAGAGACTCCATCTCAAAAAAAAAAAAAAAGATAAAAAATAAAAAAATAAAAAAATTTAATATGTGCATACTCAAGGCTTAGCAATTCCACTCCTTAGTATCCTACGCTAAGAAATTTCTGCAGATGTGCACAAGGAATCAAAAAGAAGCTCACTGCAGCATTGTTTATATTAATAAAAGACTGACAACAACAAAAATGGCCACTGTTGAAATACACTAATGCTACAAAAATATCCCCAACATATGTTGATGAGTGTAAAACGTACGTTGAAGAACAATAAGTGATAAACTATTTATGTAAAATAAAACAGAAAGCATAAAACATGAGTATACATTTCTATAGACAGTACTATAGTCAGAACGTTTGGGTCCCCTGAAATTTATATGTTAAAACCTAATCACCAATGTGATGGCATTAGAAAGTGCGGCCTTTGGGAAGTTATTAGGTCCTGAAAGTTTCACATTCATGAAAGAGATTAGTGCCCTTATAAAAGAGGCTTCAGGGAGCTTGTTCACCTCTTCCGCCATGGGAGAATGAAGCAAGAAGTTGTCTACAATGAATGGACCCTCACCAGACTCCATCTGCTGGAACCTTGATCTTGGACTTCTCAGACTCCAGACTATGAGAAATATATCTTTGTTTCTTTTATAAATTACCCAGTCTAAGGTATTGTACTATAGCAGCCTGAATTGACTAAGACAGACATATATGTAAATATGTAAACATATAGGAAAAGGTCAGAAAGAGTACTTACCAAATTGATTATAGTGGTTACTTTCCGTAAGCGAACTAGGATGGGGTTTGGTGTGATCACAGGGACTTAGCTTTATCTGTAACCTTTGCCTTTTTTGTTTGTTTGTTTGTTTTGAAATATAGTCATAGAATGAAGCATTCATATTTTGTAGAGTTAATAAAAAAACTTTGTTAAAAGTTTTGATGAGTATCATGCATAATTTGATCAAGGGTTGCTCTTGGCAAGGTCAGTACTTAAATAAGTACTGTCCTGCTTCTAAAGTCTTCACTCAAACAAATAAAGGACAAAGGAGACAATGATGAAAACTCGTGTTTCATTGTTGCTGCTTACCCTCCCAGATATTTAACATTTTTAGGTCCTGGGGGTGAGTTTTGGTAGCACAGGAGAAAGGCTCTTAGCCAATATAATTGAAACTATAAGTGGGTCAGTTACTGAAAATAAGGATAATAATATGGAACAAAGAAACATTGAAAATGTTACATATTCATATGGTTTGGCTGTGTCCTCACCCAAATCTCATCTTGAATTGTAATTCCCACAGTTCCCCCATGTCGTGGGTGGAACCCAATGGGAGGTGATTGAATTATGGGGGCAAGTCTTTCCCGAGCTGTTCTTGTGACAGTGAATGAGTCTTACGAGATCTGATGGTTATAAAAACTGGAATCTTCCTGCACAAGCTCTCTCTTTGCCTGATGCCATCCACGGAAGACATGACTTTCTCCCCTTTGCCTTCCGCCATGATTGTGAGGCCTCTGTAGCCACGTGGAACTGTGAGTCCAAGAAACCTCTTTCTTTTGTAAATTGCCCAAAGAAACCTCTTTCTTTTGCAAATTGCCCAAAGAAACCTCTCTCTTTTGTAAACTGCCTAGTCTCAGGTATGTCTTTATCAGCAGCGTGAAAACGGACGAACACATATATATATCCTTTAAGACAATTTGAACTTGACATGTAAAAATACATATTCATTTGCCAAGCTTTTGATGCAAGATTGAGGCCTTTTAGTCCAATTATAGGGCCTCTACTTAGGGTTCCTTTTTCTCTTGCTCACAAAACCCGTTCCTGTAAAGCAGCATGCTTTATCTCCAGTTTCGCTCTCTTTAAACTAGAATAAAGCTGAGGACAAGCACAAAGCAACCAGAGTGCAGACTCCTCATAGATTTCTAGAATTTCCTACCCAATAATTTTTAGTTGTCTCACCCTTACCTAATTTGATTCATTTTTGCAACTCACATTTATCTAGCTTTCCAAAACACTCAACCTAGGTTTATAGAAACAACCCTCTTCTGATGTTTGTTTTCATCACTTTACTTACCTCAAAATTAAATCTCATAATTATATGACTATGACTGTTATCACAAGGTATTAAGTAACTCCGAGTAAGCAAGTAAGTCAACAGTTGGGAGGAGAAGAGGCCAGGTATCACCTTCAGCATTTTGGGAGCCCAGGCCATTGTTCTGTTTGTCTTACAGGGCACCAGATATGTTTCTGCAGTTGATCAAACAGGTTGGTTGGGAAAGCTTCTACAGTGTTTCATGGTATTACAGCCAGCCCCAGGAATGCCCATATTCACCTATAGAATCACTCCTTCTTGAAAGATTTCTGAAAAAGATACATGTAAGCCAGTTCTCTCAGGGCCTTGGACTAACCCATTTCTCCTTGTTCTCAAGAATAACTGAAGAGTGTGTTGGGAATGCAATATCTTGAGATAAGGGGGAGCTGGCTGGAACAGCCTGGGCTCTGTTCCAGCCTCTCCTAGAAAAAGGATGTCCTTAAATGGTTTAGCTTAATGAGTGCTGTAACCACAGGGTATAAAACTCAGAGCAGGATACTTTTTCGGGTCCCTCAGCTGTGATGCAATTGGAGCATACACAGATGAAACTCCATCTGCTGTGGGCAATTTTCCTGAGACTTAGGGAGGCACTGGCTCATCAGGAATTCCAGGTTTCTGTTGTCCCTTGCTGCCTAAGTAATAAATCTGCTTCATGTAACTTGCGTGTGTGAGTGTTCTGTCTCAGCAGACTTGGGCAAGTAACCAGCGCATAGTGAGCCTGATGTGCAATATACATAAGAAAGAGTAACGTAACTTCTTCCTAGCGGCTTGGCTCACTGGTAAAGGAGAGTTGACATAAGAACCACACTTGGGAATTTTCCCACTGTCATGCAAACTTCACAGCACACGAGCTCAGTTCAGGGATCATCACACATTCAGGCACGGGTGAGAAAGGAGAGGGCTGCAGGGCCTCCAAGTGGGCCTTGACTCCATTTACTCACTTGGACTTGTGGAAGAGAACCAATGGGGAAAATGTCAGAAGCTTAATTGCTTACACAATAAGCTTACCAATGCAATTGCCTAAAAGGCAGAAGTGGAACAATGAGAAAAATAGTTTTTGTAATACTTGTTTTTGTTATTTATTTATTTACTTTTGAGACAGGATCTTGCTCTGTCATCCAGGCTGAAGTGCAGTGGTGTGATGGTGTGATCACAGCTCACTGTAGCCTCAACCTCCTGGGCTCAAGTGATCCTCCCTCCTCGGCCTCTCAAGTAGTTGGACAGCAGCAGGACACTGCCACATCCAGCTAATTTGTTTCTTTGTTTGTATTTTTAGTAGAGATGGGGTTTCGCCATGTTGCCCAGGCTGGAACTCCCGGGCTCAAGAGATCCTCCTGCCTTAGCCTCCCACATTGTTGGGATTACAGGTTATTTATTTATAGTAATATAGTGAATCCCCATGAACTGCCTGCCCATACTCAAGCCAGGAGTAATATCTGTGACTTTTGTTTCCCTGTATGCCCTTCCTCTCCCCACTCCTCTTACCTCCTCCTCAAGGGCAGCCAGCATTCGAGTCATGCGTTTTATCATTCTCTTACTTATTTTTGTTTTAAATACATGTATGCATACAATTTACTTAATCAAGGTAAAAAAAATAAAATAAAATAAACCTTTTTACTATTTGTCCAGTTGTGCCTGCCCTGGAAGTCTAAGAAAAGGATAATATAAAAGATTCAGTAGAAGCCTATAAATAATTGCATTATCTAAGAGAAACACCAATTATTTTTAAGGGAGTAAGGTATAACCAGTGTTTCACAGGGAAATTAGAAATAGCTAACTTAGTTTCCTTTTGATCTAAAAAATCAGCGATCTTCCTTTTCCATTTATCTTTTTAGTTTTTTGGACACACCAAGGGTTTGAACCCACTTGTTGAATTGCACTGTAGAATGGACCAAGAATGTGGCCATGGCTGTATTTCAATAATTGGTTTGCCTTGGAAGCAGAGTGAGCATTTTCCTGTTAGGGGATGTGGTATAATCACCATTTACGTGATAGAAGGGGAGGTCGCAAAAAGTTGATTATTCTACAGGATCCCAATAAGCTTAGGAAAGTTGTTTCAGCACAAACGTGACTGTATTTCAGTTATCTGAGGTTGCTTCTTCTTATACTACCTGCTTTCTACATCATCCTTACTTTTCTTAGAGGGACAATGATCCCACTCTCTCCATTTCTTCTCTCACATGCTTATTCTATAGTCTGTCCTGAGACCAGCGTTAAGATCTTTGCAGTCTTCCTGGTGTCCTGTAAGACAGCCAGTGCTATTTTAAGTTTGGAATGAGAGGAAAGATGAGGAAGTTTCTGTGACCAGCTGTGTGGTCCTGAAGCCTCAGCCTCAGTACCTGGCATGGTGGAAATTGATATACCCTGCTCCATATTAGCAGGTCTGCAGGAATCTGAGTCTATTTGCCATATGAAAACTACAAGGAAGACCAAGGCCATTCAGATGTCTGAAGTCTGGCTGTAGCTGCACACATAGCAGAATTCCCTGGCTTAGATCAGAATTGACAGGTTAAAGAGATGCCCAATAAGATTGATTCAGCAGGGACTGATGAAGATAAAGTGAGAAAACTCAGTCTGAATAATACCTCTGTAAGGAAGATGTCAGCTTACCTTTCAAGGAAAATCATGCAAAGGAATATCTCATCTACTTATGAACTATTCACACATGCAATTGGTTGATTTGTATACTATGTAGTATCCTGGCACAAAAGGTGGGATTGATAAATAAGACATGCTCTCTATTCAAAAGAAATCTAAAATCTCAGCTGGGCATGGTGGCTCACACCTCTAATCCTAGCACTTTGGAAGGCCAAGGTGGGAGGCTGTCTTGAGCCCAGGAGTTTGAGCAGCCTGGGCAACAGGGCAAGATCCCATCTCTACAAAAACATTTTAAAAATTGTCCTGGCATGGTGGCTCACACCTGTAATCCTGGCACTTTGGGAGGCCGAGGCAGGCAGATCACTTGAGGTCAGGAATTCAAAACCAGCCTGACCAGCATGGTGAAACCTGGTCTGTACTAAAAATACAAAAAAATTAGCTGGGAGTGGTGGTGGGCATCTGTAATCCCAGCTACTTGAGAGGCTGAGGCAAGAGAATCACTTGAACCGGGAGGTAGAGGTTGCAGTGAGCTAAGCTAAGCTTGAGCCACTGCATTCCAGCCTGGGTGACAGAGCAAGACTCTGTCTAGAAAGAAAGAAAGAAAGAAAAAGAGAAAGAGAGAGAGAGAGAGAGAAAGAGAGAAAGAAAGAAAGAAAGACAGACAGACAGACAGACAGACAGACAGAAAGAAAGAAAGAAAGAAAGAAAGAAAGAAAGAAAGAAAGAAAGAAAGAAAGAAAGAAAGAAAGAGAAAGACAGACAGACAGACAGAGAGAGAAAGAAAGAAAGAAGCCAGCATGGTGGGGCAAATCTGTAGTCCCAGCTACTTGGGAGGCTGAGGCAGAAGAATTGCTTGAGGTTAAAGATTGATTGAGGTGAAGGATGCAGTGAGCTATAATCACAGCACTTCACTCCAGCCTGAGAGACAAAGCGAGACCCTGTCCCTCCTCCCTCCCAAAAAGAACCCAACCAAACAACAAAAGAGAAACCTACAATCTCAGTCTAGAAGGGCAGAATAAGACAATGCCAAGAGAGTGATTCAGGCTGAAAGGATATATATCGTAAGAGACACAGACATAGGGCTGAGATAGTTTTGAGAAGAAATAATTGTTCATTCACTGAGCACCTACTACATGCCGGGCATTGGACTGACACATTCAGTTTCAGATCTCAACCCTTGTTCAGCTCTAATGGCATCCTTCAGGAATCTTATCACCGTTACAAATTACATTACTATTACAAAGTAAACAGAAGGAGACAAGATAAGCCCTTCTCATTAGTTCTGTCTCATGACTAGGCCTTTATGTGATTTTTCAGGAGACTGAATTTGAACTTTGGAATATATTACAAAAAAATCCCCATAAACTTTTTTCTTAGGGTCTTTTATGCTTTATGGCTTAAGACTTTTACATGTGTATGTAATGAAAAAAGGAAATAATCTTTAAAACAGGTCAGAAATGAGGGAATAACTCTACGTGAACAGAAAAACCCTTAGTTGAAACATATTTTTCATTGGCATTAGCAGCACGCTTTGCTGTTATGAACTTAGACAAGTTCAAGCCATGACACTGACTTATCATGACTGATCTGAAATTTTCCAGTGTGATCTAAAGGGGTCAGTGATGTAACTGAAATCTTTAAGTCTAACTAAAAGAACTGAATAATCGTTAAATGAATGACAGCAGAGTTTGTAGAAGTGTTCTCAACTTTGGCTGCTTAAAAAAATCCAGGTGCCAACTGGGCGCGGTGGCTCATGCCTGTAATCCCAGCACTTTGGGAGGTCAAGGCGGGTGGATCACTTGAGGTCAGAAGTTCAAGACCAACCTGGCCAACGTGGTGAAACCCCATGTCTCCTAAAAATACAAAAATTAGCTGGGCATGGTGGTGCACGTCTGTAATTCCAGTTACTCAGGAGGCTGAGGCAGGAGAATTGCTGGAACCCAGGAGGAGGAGGTTGCATGTAGTGAGCTGAGATCACACCACTGCACTCCATCCTGGGTGACAGAGTGAGACTCTGTCTCAATTAAAAAAAAAAAAAATCCAGATGCCACACCGCCAACCAATTAGATCAAAGTCTGTCACAGTGGGATCCTGCTTCCACATTTTTTAAAGCTCCAGATAATTGCGACGTGCAATCGGTATTCAGGAACACCTCTAGACCGGTGATATTTAAGCTCAAATTGGATACAGATTCTGATTCAGGTGGTGGGAGCTGGGGTGGGGCCTGAGATTCTGCATTTGTGACAAACTCCAAGGAGATGCTAGTGCTGTTTGTGCAGCAAGAGTCTAAGTGAAATGATACTCAAAGTGAGGTATAGACCCCTAAGTCAGAATCTGGGGGGAGAGAGGGGAGTGCTTAATAAAATGCAGATATCTGGGCTCCACCCCAGACCCAATCGTAGTCTCTAGTGGAGGATTAAGACTAATCAGCTGTGGATCTTAAAAAAATGTTCATGTCCAAACCCCATTCTCCCTCCACCAGATTAGAATTAGGCTTTAGGTTTAGGGTATGTCCCAGGCACTTTTATTTCATTAAACGGTTCAGGTGGCTCCAATGTAGAGTCAGAGCTAGGGCAGGAGTTCTGTATTAGTCTGTTTTCACACTGCTATTATATAAAGATACTACCTGAGACTGGGTAATTTATAAAGAAAGGAATTTAATTGACTCACAGTTCCGCATGACTGGGGAGGCCTCAAGAAACTTAGGATAGTGGTGGAAGTTGGAGGGAAGCAAGCATCTTCTTCACATGGCGGCAGGAGAGAGAGAGCAAAGGGGGAACTGCCAAAGGGGGAACTGCCAAACATTCTAAAACCATCAACTCTCATGAGAACTCACTCACGATCACAAGAACAGCATGGGGTGAAACTATACCCATGGTCCATTCACCTCCTACCAGGTCCCTGACACTTAGGGATTACAATTTAAGGTGAGATTTAGGTGGGGACACAGAGCCAAACCATATCAGGTTCTCGAACTTGTCTGAACATTGGAAGTACCTGGTGAACTTCAGAAACTCCTGGCTCCTGTACGCCACCCCCAGAGGCAGGGATTTCATGGATCTGGGATGCAGCTTGGCCTCCGAAATACTTCACAGTTTCCTAGTTAATTCTGATGAACAGACAAGCTTGCCAACCACTGGGTGAGGGGACCCGTGTTTCAGCACATTATCCAGGTAATTTTTATGCACGTGAAAGCTGGAGAGCCTCTGCTGTGGAGAAAAGTCAAAGTCAACTCTATTAGTACAAGGAGAAACTGCCTGCAAGGACTTCAGTTATAACTCTATGAGCAGTCTTAGAACTATAACTAAATCTTCAGATGCGAGTTTGGTTCCCTGGATGCAGGAGGACTCAGGTAATGCAAGAGACAAACGAGGTGGAAGGGAAAGTATTACACGTGCCATGACTCTTCCAAAGCAATGTACCCCAATATGCTTGTACAGCATAGCTGTTAGGTTGCTAAGAGTTATTGATATGATAGAAGATTCATTCAAAAATTAATTTATTATAAGTAGGTACTTTTATTCTTTTCAATAGTCAGATTGGAGGTAATGGTCTTTAGTGGTTATATGTATTTTTTAATAAAGAGCTCTGTTTTCAGAGGCAAAAAATGAGGCCGTAGAAATTGTGGTATACATCAATTTTTTTTTCTGATAGCTCAGCAGAAATTGTGCACTTCTTTTGAAAGGATACACCCTTCTTGTTTTTTTTTTTTTTTTTGAGATGGAGTCTCGCTGTGTCGCCAGGCTGGAGTGCAGTGGCAAGATCTCAGCTCACTGCAACCTCTGCCTCCTGGGTTCAAGCAATTCTCCTGCCTCAGCCTCTCGAGTAGCTAGGACAACAGGTGTGTGCCACCACGCCCAGCTGATTTTTGTATTTTTAGTAGAGACAGGGTTTTACCATGTTGGCCAGGCTGGTCTTGATCTCTTTTTTTTTTTTTTTTTTTTTTTTTTTTTGAGACGGAGTCTCACCCTGTCTCCCAGGCTGGAGTGCAGTGGTGGGATCTCAACTCACTGCAACCTCTGCCTCCTGGGTTCAAGTGATTCTCCTGCCTCAGCCTCCTGAGTAGCTGGGACTACAGGCACTGCCACCACACCCAGCTAATTTTGTGTTTTTAGTAGAGACGGGGTTTTACCACGTTGGCCAGAATGGTCTCAATCTCTTGACCTTGTGATCTGCCTCCCAAAATGCTGGGATTATAGGCGTGAGCCACTGCATCCAACCCGTCTTTGAACCAATTATTCTGGTTGGAGGTTAAAAGGGTCCACTTGAGTTGCATGTCCAGGCTTGTTTCATAGAACCTGAGCCTATTTCCTCAACATCAGACCACAGCTAGGCTACTTTGAGTCCTGCTCTAAAATTTCTCAAACCATAGCTGATGTTTCTGTAGTCACAAAGTGACATGCCATGGCCATCTCCTATGATGTGCAGGGGACTTGCCTGCAATGAGAGAGAATTAGGCCAACTCAGTGACAGAAGCTAGGTGAACCCTGGGACAGGAGACACATTAGTCCCCGTTCCCGGTTATTTGGTTTTGTTGGAACCGAACTGTCGATTCCCTCCTGGGCAGGGGTCGCCGCGAAGGATCACCGACATGAGATTCACAGCAGAGAGTTGTTTATTACTAGCGCGCTAGGGTCCCAAGCTCTAAGTTGGCCCTGGGACCCCGAGTGCTTGTTACAGGTTGTTAATATAGGCAAACACAAGTTCAAACACAGCTTAGGGCGCGAAATTCAAACAAAGCTTTAGGCGCTTGGTAATTGGGTCTGTCTATGGCCTGAGCAAGGTATCTTGTTCTGATTGGTTGGGGCGGGACCTTAGGAGGTTCTTTCCTGGAATTGCTGATTCCGGGAACATCGGGGACATTGAGTCAGGGTGGGACCCCATGAGGTTATCAGGGTGGGACCTCATGAGGTTATCAGGGTGGGACCCCATGAGGCTATTTCCCGGAATTGTCTTTCTGTTTGGGTTCTGGGAACATCGGGGGGCTATCCGTGGCCATCTGGGGTTTAAGTTTCATGATGGCCAAGCTTTCTAAATTTTATGAGGCTTAGGAATTATGAGGCCTAGTTTCAGTTTTACTTTAAATTTTGTGAGCTGTCTTAGTATCATTTCAGTGAATCACCCATTTTGCTTAAGAGGGTTTGAATTCAGTTTCTGTTACTGGCAAGCCAAAGAAAAATGAACAGTCCAATATGGCATCATTCCCTTAGTGTATTTTTCTATATGTGCAGGGCCTACCCAAGTGAGATTTGAGTAATAAGCAAATCTTGGTTACTGAAAATAGGAAGCCAGGTCATGGCGGGGCACAGAAAAAATTCAGTGAGTCAGAGATGGAAATAGGGTAAGTTAGAATCCGAGGAGAGACTCAAAATATAAGAAAGGAGCAAAAAACTGTTACGTGGATACCAATAGTCTGCTGGTTTCCCACAATGCCTACCAAGCCATCGAGTTGTGTAACTTGGGACCAAATTTTTTTTTTAAACAAGTGTCAATTTTGCAGCTTGCCACACACTGCGTTTTGTTGGGCTTTGAAGGCAATAATCACCAGTATTTATGCCATACTTTATAATTTACAAAGCGTTTTCAGAATTGTTATTTCATTCCCCAGATGAGAAAATTTGCTCAGAATAAGACCAAGTTTTCCCCGAAGATCCCGACTACAAAGACTTAGAACCAAGACCCAGTTCCAAGGCTTTTCTTCTAAATCCAAACCTGTGGTCTTTTCCATGCACCACTGTGTCTGCCTCCAAGGAACAGATAGTATCACTGGGGAGGCACCAGCAACTCAACCTACCAGGAAGACCTTTCCAGGAAAGCATTTCTCTAGTTTTATAATGGAAGCCAATAAGAAAAGAGGAATTCCTGCCACTGTTATGTGACAGGCCTATGTTGGCAGAAAGAAACACTAGCTGTGATAGAAATTTCTAAATGGGTATTTGATGCAACACATCAATTCAACTGAATTGTGGGAGGTCAACGGGTAGCTTTTCAACAAGAAAGTCCACAAGGCAAGGGATCAGGAATCTGGATCCAAGTCCAACATCATCGTTAACTGCTGCTTCTTAACCTTCCCAGTTTTGCTATCTGTAAAATGAAAGGTTGGATGCAATGATCTCCGAGGACCCTTCCCTCTAAAATTCTATGGTATTTGCTAGAATGCTCCTAGGAATTACACTGCAGCACGGTTTATAGCTCACTGTAATTACAGGGTTTAGAGTCAGAGAGAACAGTGAATTCTAAATCAGTTCAACGTCTAATTCCTGTTCAGTCACGTCAGGGTAGATTGTTTTTACATACATTAAATTTATGGCACTGCCCTTTTTAGGGGAGGAGGTGAGGAAATTTCCTGTAATCTGTTTAGGTGAATAAGGCCAGAAGGCTATAAACAATAATGAGAGTAAGAATCAGCTAGGATACCTTATACTTCTCAAGATATGTTCTCAGTAAATCCGTAAGATAGGTGGGCAAGTATTTTTTGTTTTGTTTTGTTTGCTTTTTTAAAAAATTACCTCTTGTCAGATGAAGAAAGTGAACACAGACTGGCTTACATGATTTGACCAAAGTCTTTTTACGACAGAGCCGGGATTAAGACCCGGATTTCCTGACTTTGATTCTGGTATTTCTTCCAATAGTCATGAAGAGTATATTTCCTTTGCAGTCATATAACACATTCTCATTAGCAAAATGCTCCTTTCTGATGTCTACAAAAAGGAGTTGGCAAGTATCATTCTTGCTGACAGATGCTGGGGAGAGATGTATCGTTAGGGTGCAAAGGCCACTTTCAAATGTTCTTTCTTGCTTTTTGAATATTTGCAGAGGCAGAAGATATGTGCATCTTAGGCTCTATCATCATGTAAGCTGAAATGAAAAAAGAACTTGGGTTGAATTTACATAGACCTATCATTATTTCCAATTGCATCTGGTCAAAAACAAATGGGCATTTTAGAATGTCGTCATCTGTTCAATGCCTTCATTACAAGGCTTGGTTGTAACTCCTGCTGGCTCTTTCATCTGAGTACATTTCTAATTTTGCTTTACATGATTCATCCTAAACTTTATTATCATGCTCATGGTAATAATGCAGGTTGACAACACTTTAAATGGTTGGCTTCCCATGACACAAGGCAATTAATTTTTATATTGCATTTTTTAGTATAAAGTATTGAGACAAAGACTTTAAAGATCAAACAAAAAAGATAATGGTTTGGGGGGTACACGATTGGATCCCAACAATATCAGAAAAGTTGAAATGTAGAAATAATGAAAAGAGAGACAGATTAGGATAAAAGTTGTTAAGCATTGGAATGGAATATTAAGGTTGCCCAGGTATTTCTTTCTAGGAGACTTGAAATGTTTATGAATCTGGGGTTTTTATGACATTGGAGGTATCATATTTGTGGCTTGTAAAGTCCTTCCCCCCACCTATTCTTTTATTTTTATTTTTTAAAATTTTTTATTATACTTTAAGTTCTAGGGTACATGTGCACAACGTGCAGGTTTGTTACATATGTATACATGTGCCATGTTGGTGTGCTGCACCCATTAACTCGTCATTTACAT
The DNA here is from genome assembly GCF_043159975.1 of Macaca nemestrina. Classification (NCBI taxonomy): domain Eukaryota; kingdom Metazoa; phylum Chordata; class Mammalia; order Primates; family Cercopithecidae; genus Macaca; species Macaca nemestrina. The sequence continues at coordinate 115,041,860 of NC_092133.1, read as the reverse complement.
TAGGTATATCTCCTAATGCTATCCCTCCCCGCTCCCTCCTCCCCACAACAGGCCCCGGTGTGTGATGTTCCCCTTCCTGTGTCCAAGTGTTCTCATTGTTCAATTCCCACCTATGAGTGAGAACATTCCCCACCTATTCTTTTAGAAAAAGGATTTTAAAATGGCAAGACCTAGCTTACAGGGATATTCCTAAGAGGGGTTCATAAAAGACAAAGGGTAGGGAAAATAAATCATCCTGGGCAGAGAAAGATTAAAAAAGAGATGTTTGAAGTTCAGTCCAGAAAGAATGGGGTTCTCATTGCCTGGAGCACTGGAGCCATCTTTGTGGTGGAAATTGCAGTGAGCTCAGGTGAGTGGCCAGGTACAGAGGTGGGAGCAGCTGGTGGAATGCAGGGGGCAACTGTATGCAACAGACTGAAAGGCATGTTTACTAACCTCAGAGCTTTCCAAACAGGAAAGGAAGAGGGTCAGGAAATGTGAGTGGGAAGGGAGGTTTCACACTGAACTCTAGGACTCTGACTTAGAAGGATTTGTAGTTCAAATGATGAAGTTGGTGCCATTGGGCTGGATCAGGACACCAACGCAGAAGAAACAGTTTTTCTTCCCAACTCCAGCCCCAATCTACTGGCCTTTCAGCAGTCCTGGCTCTCCTGCCTTTTAACTTCTAGCATCCTTGAATGTTCCCAGATCAAAGACGATCCCATGAGTTCCACAATTTTATGACAAGGCTTGATGCTAACTCCCTTTAGTTTTCCTGGCCCTTCCACAATCGGCCTTTTAAAAATTTTATTTATTTGTTTTAGAGATAGGGTCTTGCTCTATTGCCCAGGCTGGAGTGCAGTGGCACAATCACAGCTCACTGCAGCCCACAACTTCTGGGCTCAAGTTATCCTCCCACCTCATCCTCACATGTTGCTGGGACTACAGGTGCCTGCCACCACGCCTGGCTAAATTTAAATTTTTTTGTAAAGATGAGTTCTCACTCTGTTGTCCAGGCTGGTCTTGAACTTTTGGCCTCAAGAAGTCCTCCCTCCTCAGCCTCCCAAAGTGCTGGGATTACAGGTGTGAGCCACCATGCTGGCTTCAGGTATTTTTATTTCAAATGTAAGGTAAGTGTAAGGGAGGGGTATTTGCACTTTTATTTCATGATTAGAGACAGTGAGTAAAAGCGTAATCTCCTGTCCAAGTGACATTCTCAGAGTTCCTTAAATGATGCAACCCTGGGCAATGACTCCCTCAGCTGTGGAGTAAGAAAGGCTCAGTCTTAAAGCTGCTGTCCCTATCTCTTCGAACAGTGCCAAGCATGGTACGTGCTTCCTGTTTGAGGACCAATTTCCACCCACCGATTTACCGAGCCTCACACTTTGGGATGTTCTCACTTAGACTTTCCCGGAAATGGACGTGGCTGCTTATGCTTCACTCTGTCTTTACCCTGCTTATCGGATCTCACCCTGAGATCTTCCTGGCCAGGACCTGACTTCCTCTAAGCCTCCTCTAATCCTCCCCATCCCAGTGTGGGCTTATTGATAGACCACCTGTGACAATTTCCCCTCCCTGCCTACCTTGGCCCCATGGGGTCCTACCAGCTGGGCTCCACTAGGGCTAGGGCTGCCAACCCCAAAGCCAGGAGCAAAGCTCAGACTGCAGAGAAACCGGTATGCCCTGGCCTGTTCCACTGGAGTTTTTTTTTCTTCCCAACCTTCAGGTTCAGGGGGTGCATGTGCAGGTTTGTTACATGAGTAGATTGCATGTTGTAGTGGTTTGGCATACATATATATAATTTGGTCACCCAGGTAGTAATCAGCATAATAACTGACAGGTAGTTTTTTGATCCTCACCCTTCTCCCATTCTGCACCCTCAAATAGGCCTCAGTGCCTATTGTTCCCTTCTTTATGTCCATGGGTACTCACTGTTTAGCTCCCACTTATAAGTGAAAACACACAGTATTTGGTTTTCTGTTCGTGTGTTAATTCGCTCAGGATTATGGTTTCCAGTACCATCCATGTTGCTGCAAAGGCCATGATCTCATTCCTTATGGCTGCATAGTATTCCACGGTGTATATGTACCGCATTTTCTTTCTTTCTTTCTTTTTTTTTTTGAGATGGAGTCTCGCTCTGTTGCCCAGGCTGGAGTGCAGTGGCACGATCTCGGCTCACTGCAAGCTCCACCTCCTGGGTTCATGCCATTCTCCTGCCTCAGCCTCCCAAGTAACTGGAATTACAGATGTGCACCACCATACCCAGCTAATTTTTGTAGTTTTAGGAGACATGGGGTTTCACTGCACCCGCCACCATGCCTGGCTAATTTCTTTTTGTATTTTTAGTAGAGACAGGGTTTCACTGTGTTAGCCAGGATGGTCTTGATCTCCTGACCTCGTGATCCTCCCACTTCAGCCTCCCGAAGTGCTGGGATTACGGGCATGAGCCACCGCGCCCGGCCTGTACCACATTTTCTTTATCCAATCCACCATTGATGGGCACGTAGGTTGATTGTGTGTCTTCGCGGTTGTGAATAGAGCTGCAATGATCATCTGTGTGCCTGCGTCTTTATGGTAGAGTGATTTATATACCTGGCAATGGGATTGCTGAGTCAAATGGTAGCTCTGTTTTAAGTTCTTTGAAAAATCTCCATGGCACATGCATACATATGTAACAGACCTGCACGTTGTGCACATGTACCCTAGAACTTAAAGTTTAATAATTAAAAAAATAATAATAATAATAAAGAAATATCTCCTGACTGCTTTCCACAGTCGCTGAACTAATTTACATTCCCACCAGCAGTGTATGAGTGTTTCCTTTCCTCACCGGAGAAGTTTAATGAGCCTCAGCCAATCTGAACAAGAGCAAGGGTTTTCAGAAAAGTTTTGGAGCCGTAGGACCCTCTCTTCATTTGAAGTCTAATGTAGAGATCTTACTTTGGAAACGAGAAAGTGCTGATCTATACTTAAATGGGGACTGGGGTCTCACCTGCTTACCGCTCTCACAGTCCCTTTCAGGAAGCTACTCCGTGAAACCCCCATGGCTGTGAGAATTTGACTGGAGGACTCTCAGCCCTTTTACCACATCACATGCTGCCTTTGCCAGTCCCACCCACACCTGTGAATCAGCTGCCAGCCCTGCACCTGTGATTTCGAAATTGCCATCTCCTGATCTCTACGTAACCTCCGGTTGCACATCTCCAGTTTCTTACCGGATCTACCCCCACGAAAGTCCATATGTTCCTCGGTGTCTCCAAGACTTCATCTAATCGTTCTGCCTGCCACCCCCACCTCTCCTTTAGCGCTACTATTTCTCATTTCCTAAGTTAATTGATAGGATTGCAAGAAAGTCTGGGGTTGTCTTGGAATACTTCCCGACTCACAACTCCTGGATAGGTAATCAGCCACCAGTTCCTATGATTCTACCTCTAAAACCTCTCTCAAATCTGTAACCTATTCTCTATCCCTACTGCCACTGCCTGGGTTGGGGTTTTGCCGTCTTTGGTAGAGATTGTAGCATCAATATCCAGATCTAGTGCCTGCCCCGAGCCCTTCCTGACTCCGCATTAAAGAGAAAGCCTTCTGACCACTGAGACTAAGATCCACCATTGAAGAATGAGGAGGACATTTACAGGACTTCTTTAAACCAATAACCGTGATCTTGCTGTATTCCAACAGCATGCAGCGCATTTGAGAATGTTTCTCATGTAAACGTTCATTGAGAGAAATGCAAACACAGCCCATTCACTGATTTGCCCTTTGTGTTGTCTTTTCTAACTCCTTTTCCCTTATGCGTGGGTGGAGTGCTGTCTAACAGCTGTACCAGGGAACAACTAATCCCACGGGCAACCCGCCGCCAGCGTCCATCATTCACAGAAGACAATCTACTGTTTCTCATTGTGCTCCATGATTCACCCACTGCAAGAGAAAACTAACACAGAGTGATTGTTCCATCTCCCGTGGAGAGGGTCCTTATTATGACAGAGAAGTTATTTTCTTTTCTGTGGTTTCTTAAGGGTTCTCTAATTGGGTAACTCCCTGCTGACCCCCAGCTATGGCAGTTTCTATATTGATATCTTTGTTCCACTACTTGCACACTGAAGCCAGGAATGAGTTATTCAAACCAACAGAGAGCATAAGATAATGGGGCTTTTATAAACTACTAGTGTTTAAAAGGCAATGACCCTTTAAGTTCACTGGAGTTCTCTTCCATGAAGAATTTTTCGCACCTGTACATAACAGATGGGGGATGCGTCACAGCCCGGTGTCTGCTCCGGACGGGAGCTGAACTGATCTGCTAGACTTCATGGACTTGAACCTGGACTGCTTTGGAATTCATTCGTGTTCTACCCACGCTTGGATAACAGCTCAGAATAAGCACAGAAGCTTTCCATTTTTTTTTTAAATAAATATGGGAAAGTATAAAGGATAATGGGAAATAAAATAAAAATATGGGAAAGTAGAAAGGATAATGTAACAAAACCCTATATACCTAGAAATGGTAACACCTAGAAATATTAACTTTTCAAATTTTGTCATATTTGCTTGTGGTATTTTAACATGAGAAAGTATAAAGGATGATGCAACAACCATTTATATTCCTAGAAATGTTAACACCTAGAAATACTAACTTTTCAAATTTTGTCATATTTGCTTGATGTATTTTTTTAAGGGCAATAAAGTGTTAGAGTTAAAACTAAAATCCTCTTTAGCCTCCAACCCTAGTGTTCCCAGTCCACACCCCAAGGGCCACTATCATCACAGAATGGTGTATAGCTATGCGGTCCGTTCATTTTTAAAAATTTTTTTCTACTGATATGAAATTTATTTATTGCGTTTCTAGTCTATTAATGTTAATGAAATTTTAATGCATATACTTATATATTTTTTCAAGACTTAAAATTCACCAGTGTCTATATTCTCTGTAACACGGCAATATAGTTACATTCTGTGCTATTTTCAAACACTCTCTTTATCTGAACACCATGTTGTCACCTACATCTCAGTTCAAGCTTATTTTAATCACAACATTTCTTCTCTTTCTTTTCTTCCTTTCTTTTTTGTCCTCCTCTTTCTGTTACTGCTCTAGGATTTATTAATTATGATAGGATTGCAAGGAAGTTTGGGGTTATCTTGGAATACTTCCCGACTCACAACTCTGTAGGAAGAAATACTAGAATCCTGTTTCTGCTGCATTTGTGTCCTGATCCTTGAAACTTGTTCCCTCTGTTCCTCAAGAACCTAAAACAGAAACACCACTGGACCCAGCAATCCCATTACTGGGTATATACCAAAAGGAGTAGAAATTGTTCTATCATAAAGACACACGCATGCATATGTTCATCGAAGCACTATTTACAACAGCAAAGACATGGAATCAACTTAAATGCCCATCAGTGGTAGACTGGGTAAAGGACATGTAGTACCTGTATAACATGGAATACTATGCAGCCATAAAAAATGACAAGATTATGCCCTTTGCAGGAACGTGGATGGAACTGGAGGTCATCATCCTTAGCAAACTAACAGAGGAACAGAAAACTAAATACTGCATGTTCTCACTGACAAATGGGAGCAAAATGATGAGAACACATGGACACAAAGAGGGAAACAACACACACTGGGGTTTTTTCAGAGGGTGAAGGGTAGGAGGGAGAGCATGGGGGAAAATAATAACTAATGAGTACGAGGCTTAATACCTGGGTGATGAAACAATCTGTACGACAAACCCCCATGACACAAGCATACCTATATAACAGACCTGCACATGTACCCCTGACCTTAAAATAAAAGTTAAATAAAAATTTTTAAAAAAAGAAACATTTCTTTATTGTGGACTCAGTCTTCTTCTTGTGGAGGTATATTCTTTAGTTGTTCTTCCAGCAAACATCTGAGAGAATATATTTCCTAGGTCCTGATGTCTCTGAAAATGTTTCTATTTTGCTCTCATTCTTAAAAGATGGTCTGGGATCAGAATTCCAAGTTAATAGTTATTCTGCCTCAACTGTTTTTAAGCTAGTACTTAGCTTTCTTCTGGCATTTTTTTGGTTTTGTTTTGTTTTATTGTTCATGAAAAGTCTGTTAGTGATGTTTCTTTTGTGGGCAATCTAATTTTTTCTCTGATCACTTATGGTATTTTCAGTTTTAAATTGTACAAATTTTGCAGTTTTAACATGGTATGTACAGAGATTTTAACTTCATTAATCCTAGTGGGTATTTTAATTCTGATGTATAGCTTTCATTTTTCCTAGAAATTTCTCCAGTTTTAAAAAATTTGAATGTTTTTTCTCCTTTATTCTTTCTATACTCTCCTACTGAAAGTCTATTCATCAAATCCTCCTGTTTTCCATGTGCTTTAAGTAATTTTAAAAGCAATCTTCACATTTTTATCTCTCTATGCTACGTTCTGGGTATTTCCTCTGTTCCACATTTTAATTCATTCATTTCTACTTTAGCTGTGTTTAGTTCATGAATTAATTCATTTGTATTCTTTCTCTATAACAGTGGTTATTTCTTGCTTTTGAATACAATGTACAACTTTTTTTTCTTCTTTGGAACAATTTAGTAATTTTCTAAAATGTGTATGTATTTGGCATAGAAAGCATTTATATACAGTAGAAGCAGAGAAGCTTTAGTGTGTGCTGAACTCACAATCTTGATTGCTTTTTTTTTTGAGATGGAGTCTCTTCGGTTGCCCAGGCTGGAGTGTAGTGGCACTATCTCGGCTCACTGCAACATCTGCCTCCCGGGTTCAAGAGATTCTCCTGCCTCAGCCTCCCGAGTAGCTGGGATCACAGGTGTGTACCACCATGCCCAGCTGATTTTTGTATTTTTAGTAGAGACAGGGCTTCACCATGTTGGCCAGGCTGGTCTCAAACTCCTGAAATCAAGTGATCCGCCCACCTTGGCCTCCCAAAGTGCTGGGATTACAGGTGTGAGCCACTGTGCCCGGCCACAATCTTGATATCTTTTTGACTTAAGAGTAAATGCTATCCTTTCCTGAATTATTGCACCTAGTGTTGCTGCAATAACCATATTTTCCAATAACCATATTAACCAATTTTCATATTCTGACAAGGGAATGTTTCATAAATTGTCAGTTTTTTTAATTAAAAAGTCTTACAAAAGGCCAATCACATTTAATAATTTTTTGAAAATAATACAATTACATGAACCATAATAATCCCACCAAAGTCCAGAGTGGAAAAGTCAGTAGAAATAAACATTTCTGAATCTATTTTTAAGACTCAAGCACTGACAAGGCCAGGAAGATCCTTTCTTGCTCCATAGATCTCTAGATGTGGGAAGTAGAGATGAAATGAATATGTATTAAGTGGACATGTTTTATATGGTTTCTTTACAATCTCAAAAGTAAGCTGTTTCCTTGTGATTTGCTTCTTCAAATCAAAGTAAGCTCTAGCAAAACATTCCAGTCATTTAACATTCCCCCACTGACAGTGATTCTAACGGTGGGTTTTGTTTGTATTTGAGGGCTGATCACATTTATAAACATATAAGCTGTATTATTGTGAAATTCATGGTCCTTCATTAAAATAAAGTTTACAAAACATCCTTTTATTATTATCTCAATTATTTTTTATATTGTTGCCATGGCTACAGTCAATAATATTAGTAGTTAAACGAAGGTAAAACCAGTCTTTCCTTTGTAAATGGGAAAAGGAATAGTATATTCTTTGTTGCTTTCAATACTCACGTTTGAAAAAATCTTGGTTATGAAGTCAGGGAGTTATATTACACTTAAGAGCAAACATCACATATAAATCTTCTTATGTCTTCTTGGTTATTAATTAATGTGCTAATGATGCCAGGAAGTTTCTTAGCTGAAACTTGTGGTTTAAAGTAGCTGTTCTTGGAGGGAAAAATTTGGCTAGATTCCCTTTACAGATCTAAAGATTTTAGTACTTACTATACAATGAAGGATTTGTCCTCATTTTTGGAAAACGAATGAAATTAGTAATTTGTGATGCACGTCTGGTATGGAAGGAAATCACAATAAGATCTACGTGCACCTTTTAAAAAGATGAATTGCAAAAACTGGCAAACAAACAAACAAAGACTGTACTTGCAATGCTTTCAATGTTCCTGGGAGAACAAGCTCTTTCAAAATTGAAGTATGATATTGTTCAGCATTGTTACAAATGAGGTACCTGCGTATTAAACTGGCTTCAAATGATGGATCGGAGTTATAATTGATTGGCTTCTTCTACCACCAATCATATGTGTCCCAGGAGATGTCATAGGAGGGCTCATAACTCATATCCCACCCACAGCCTCCCAGTAGTAATCAACTGGTTGCAGGTAAAACTCTCTTGATATCTCCCAACAAAAAGATGTGTGTCGGGATCAGACAGTAGAGATCTGCTTAGACATTTGAAAACAAGGAGAAAACCCACAAGCAGAGGGCTCACAACAATGTGGGTAGTATTTAATTTTGTTTACTGTATATCAATGTGGAGAATAAATGAGGAGTAGAGTAGTTCTTTTAAAATAATTAAAATTAGGTCTATACTAGAGACACATAGATTCCACTGATACTGACAACTGACTAAATCATTAGTCACTGTGAAATCTTCAAGATTTTACAAGTTTTGATATTGACTTGATACTGCCTGCTTTTATCTAGACCTCTCCAGATCGCCTGAGTTTCGACTGTGAAGATCTACTCATTTACTGAATTTTTTCTAGATTCTAGTCTGGGAATATTTAGGATCAACATCCAGGAACTCAGCATTGCCTATGGGATTTTGGTATTTTCCTTTTTTCATCTTAACTGTAGACAAAAGTTGGTAAAATGAAAACCAGCTTCACGTTTATGAACTTTGAGTGAAAAAGGAGAAGTGCCTTGAGTTATACTTAGTAACAATCTTTTGAGACTATTTAGGTGTTTTCTGCATATAACTCTAGATATCTGTGCAATTTCTTTGACCAGGGGAACAAGAAATTTCAGTTCCTTTGCACTCATATGAGAAAGTAAAAGTACTCAGAAAAGAAATGACTTCTAAGAGGGATACCAGAAGTCAGAGAAGGGGCTAGGCATTGAAATCTGGTTTCAAATACTCTACAAGCAGAGGAAAAGTTGGGAGAACAGCTCCTATGCACAAAGATGACAGTGACAATGCTATCTGCAGTATCTGAAAATGGACTAAATTGAAAGGTGCTTAACATACAAAGTAGACACACACAAAGTTAACATTGCTTGTAGGAGAAGAGGGTTATAAAAGAACCCTGGCATCATGGCACTCTGCTTTGACAATGTAGTGCACATCGAAAGCTCCTGCAATGAATTTTATGGTAATTTTCATCTCAATGGAATTGCTCTCTACTTCACTATAACACCAGATTTGAACCTTCTAGGTGTGCATTTTTAATATTTTCAAAAGCATTGGGTTGGTGCAAATTGATGGTGGCTTTATGCTGCCATGCCGTTGAATAACTAAGGATACCACATCTACTTCCCCTTGGCTAACCCATTGCCCAAGACAGCCCATGAGGAAAAAAGCATTGAAGCCTTAGAGTTTTACCCACACCTCCCATTCCAGTTGCTTTATCCACCCCTCACCCCCGCAACAGCATAATACTGCATTTATTAAATATGTTACTGGAAAGTTTTCCCTAGAGCCACACGCACTTCTGTCTATATTTTACAGTGGTAGGTGGTAGACATGGAGAGAGAATATGCAAGTTACCCACCTTCATGAGGCTGTTGAAAATCACTCCCGGAATTACATCTCATTTCTAAATGTATACTTTGGGAACAAGGGCAAAGAATTAGGAAATCAATGGGATTAACTAAATTCACTGCCCTCTTATTTCTTATTTTTATAACACTTAAGGGTTTTTTGTCTCATTAAGATCTTGGCAGAGCACTCCATTACAGAGGTCCCATGCTCCCGATAGGAGGAATATGTTCTATTGCAATTTTTGGCTCATGTGTTTTAAGTGTTTCTTCAACAACACGAGAGTGAGCATCAGTTCACCTGTGGCTAAGGAATGAAGGAAGCCACTTCAGGAGAAACTGCACTAAGACTACCTTTGTTTTAAGGGTGTAAAAATCCTTAAATCCTACTTGCACAGAATTACATAGTCCTTGCTGAATTTTCATCTATATTGTCTTCTTTCCAACTCCTACTACTGCATTAGCCTATAGCAACTAGAGAGTACACAAATAAGTCTAACACTAAACTGTAGTGCTCCTTCTCAGACAACATCCATGCCAGGAGAAAGGGGTATGAAGAAATGAAGCATAAAGTATATATTGAAAAAGTTGTAGGTCATGTTTTTCAACACATTTTCTTGCTTGGTTCCATTCAGCGAGCTTTGATTTCCTTTAGTTCTGGGAAGGGGATTTATGCTTATTTTTCTTCTGACTAGGTGAACTATCTCTAAACACAGTGAAATAATTCAGAAACTCTATTACATCAAAGACTTCTGGAAATATGGGGAAGAAGGTAAGGAAGAAATTGGGCATGGTGGTGCACACCTGTAGTCCCACCTACTTGGGAGGCTGAGATGAGAGGATCATGGGAGCCCAGGAGTTCAAGACCAGGCTGGGCAACTTAGGAAGACCCCATTTCAAAAAAAAAGAAGAAGAAGAAGGAGAAGGAGGAGGAGGAGGTGGAGGAGGAAGAGGAGGAGGAGGAGGAGGAGGAAATAAAAGAGCGACCCACAACCCAAAGCCTTGCCATTTCCCATAAAAAAGTCACAATCTATCCCTTGGTGCAGATGAAGGGCAGATCTCCAGTCTAAGAAGAGGCTCCCTTCCTCCCTGAGTGCAGGAGGGGAAGCCACCTGGGATCTTCCAGCATGAGGTCATGTACCTGCTGCTGTCTTCCACGACACTTGTAAGCAATTGTATTGTTTCCTACGATGGCTGTAACACACCACCACACACTTGGCGGCTCAGAACAACCCAAGTTTATTCTCTTGTAGCTTAGGAGATCAGAAGTCCAAAATCTGTCCTTGTTAACCAAAATCAAAGTTAGCAGGGCTGCCGGAATTCCTTGGCATGTGGACACATTACTCCATACTCCAATCTCTGCCTCCGTGGTCGCACCACCTTGTCCTCTTCTGCCTGAAATCTCCCCCTGCATCCTTCTTAGAACCTTTTTTTTTGAAACGGGGTTTCACTCTTGTTGTCCAGGCTGGAATGCAATGGCGGGATCTCGGCCCACCGCAACCTCTGCCTCCCAGGTTCAAGCGATTCTTCTGCCTTAGCCTCCGGAGTAGCTGGGACTACAGGCATGCGCCATCAAGCCTGGCTAATTTTGTATTTTTAGTAGAGTTGGGGTTTCTCCATGTTGGTCAGGCTGGTCTCGAACTCCCGACCTCAGGTAATCCGCCTGCCTCAGCCTCCCAAAGTGCTGGGATTCCAGGTGTGAGCCACTGTGCCTGGCCCTTAGAACACTTTTTATTGCATGTAGGGCCCACCCAGATAATCTGGAATAATCTCTCCATTTTATGATGCTTGACTTTATCATATCTGCAGACTTTGCCTTCTAAAGTGGCGCTCATAGATGCCAGGGGTTGTTCTTGGGAAGCCAGGATTCAGCCTCCATAACACCTGTTGTTTCCCTGGTACTCAGATTTCAGGGAAGTGGACGGGTTCATCGTTTCTCTGCAGAGGAGCTCATTCCGAAGAATGATGGACACAGGTTAGTAGTTGTCCAGGCCAGATGGAGGGATTACAGTATGTTATGACCTGTACTGGGATTTCTGAGACTAAGATTTGGTCTGGAGAGGGTGTGTTGATTATACTTCAAGTCTTCATTCAGTCTTCTGTGTATGAAGTGATACTCTGTGTACTTGGCAGGATTTAGAATTATAGAATGTTTCTTTTGTCTGGAACTAGTCTGCCCGTGGTGCTAAGTAAGACAGATGGATGAGAAAGGAGACACAACGCAGCATGGGGAAGGCTGGGAGAGGTGAATGAGAAGTGGAGAAAAGGAGATGATAACAGCGAGAGATGGGATTTGGGCTGGGCTCAGAAGGATGGGTGTCTTTTAGGAAACCATCCATGCCCATCTCTCCCATATTATTTAGTATCTATCTTTGCTTGTGTCTGTCATAAGGCTTCTCTCGATGTTTCTAGTAGTCTGTTTACCTGGCTAGGGTGAGGACAATGGCCTATCATGTTTTAGTCTGAGATTCCCAGCATGTAGCATGGCGCTGAACATGCAGTAGAAGCTCAATAAATATTGGCTGAATTGAATGAATTAGTGGAGAGGAGAAAGAAGGAAATTTTGGGCAGAGAACGGGCCCAAGAAAAGGCTTAAAGGCAGGGCAATTTTTCTCATGTCAATATAGCATGAGTCACCATGAGGAAAGTGGGGCAGTGAACCAGACTGGGCTCAGGGGATGGGTGAGCAGAGAGGAAGTGAGGAAATGGCTGCTCTGTTCTCACCACCGCTGGCCACGTTCCCGTGGCTGTTCTTGGCAGGTGTGAGGAGGTGGCGGACCGTGCCTGGCAGAACATACCTGGTGATGCAGGAGATGGGAAAGAAGAGGGGATAAGAGCAAAAGCTTTGCAGCTCGAGTCCTAGCGCTGCCACCTGTGTGAACTTGGGCAGACTGCTCACACCCTCTAAGTCGTGATTTTCTTTTCTTTTCTTTTGCTTCTTTTGAGACGGAGTTTTGCTCTTGTTGCTCTTGTTGCCCAGGCTGGAGTGCAATAGTGCGATCTCGGCTCACTGCAATCTCCGCCTCCTGGGTTCAAGTGATTCTCCTGCCTCAGCCTCCCACGTAGCTGGGATTACAGGCATGCGCCACCATGCCTGGCTAATTTTGTATTTTTAGTACAGACAGAATTTCACCATGTTGGTCAGGCTGGTCTCGAACTCTCAACCTCAGGTGGTCCACCCACCTCAGCCTCCCAAAGTGCTGGGATTACAGGAGTGAGCCATAGCGCCTGGCCTAAGTCATTGTTTTCTTATCTGCAAAATGAAGATCTACCTCACAGTTCTGAACTATGGATAAAGAAGACAAGCTGTGCAAAGAGTTTAGTGCAGTGCCTGGGATGTAGGTAACACTAATATTCTTGTGACTATAGATCACATTCATTAGGCTTCTTGCTGGAGGGAATCCTGGCCACACTGTGTGACTGGATGGATGTGCCTTGGTCAGCAGTACTGACTGGTGCTGACATCTGATCTGCTTCTTCTTTGCACAGTGAGCAACTAGCCAGCTTGTGTGACTCCATTAGGTCTCAGAGCAACTTTGAAGAGAAACCTGGAGATTCTGGAGGACAACGCCCATGTGTCTCAGGCCCTCTCTGCAAGTGTGAGCACCAATAGGGCCTTTATGAAAGATGAAGTTGTGGCTCTGGGTCCGTAGTCTACCTCCAGCTTGCAAAGCTCTTGCCTTGCAGCCTTGAAAAATCAAATGAAGGTGCATGGGGAGCTTTGAGGCGTCCTAGCTCTGCTAGAAAACAGGGGTCAAATGAGGCAAGCCGTGGTGCTAGACCTGATTGTAGAGCCAGACTATGTCACTGGACCTACTTCTCAAAGAGATTAGACAGGATCAGAGCCAATGGGAGCTTTTCCAGTGTTAATTGGACTTAGTTATAAATAACACGGAAGCCCCTTGTCATTGCTTCTCCAGGTGTCTGGCTTACATGCCAAAATACAGAACTTGAACAAAAATTTTCGAGACGTGCTAGTAAGTTTCAAGGTCTTCACCCTCGTGGCAGAGGTTGCGTAGCAGGTTTCCTTCTCATCAAGAGGCTTAAAAGTGAGAAGGAGCAGTGCATTTCAAGTTATTTGATAAATTGAGTAAAACCCATTTGCCTGTTGGAATATTTTTTTTTTTTTTTAGATGAGGTCCTCACTACAGTTCTAATTAAAAATCAATGTGATGTATAATTAAATTCTAGTGATCATATATGCACCAGCCCGTCTCTTTAGCTTTTAGCTGAAGGCAGGGGAGGCATGCTGTTATTGATCAGTGCAGGAGCCCTTTGAGGTTGTCAATAGATGTCTCGTCTGAGAGCCACATGGCCGCTCAAAGCCCACAGCAGCGCTGAGAGCTGAAGGACACTCCGCTGACTCCAGCATGCTCCCTGACCATTTAAGTGCTCTGCCAGGTGGGCCAGGACCCCATTCACCATCTCCACCTGCCATCCAGTCCTCCAAGAAGTGAGCTCCGGGGAGGAGGCTTTGGAAAGGGAGAGGAAGCCGATCAATGTTTTCCAGCTTCAAATGATCATTTTAGCTTCCTTTTCTCCATTAGACCATAGATAAATCTCCTCTAATTATTTTCCATCAGGTGTGTCAAGTACCAAGTCAAGTCCGCTGAGTCAGAATGACTAAAGATCACATTGATTCAAGACTTACCCAAAGGCCACTGATGTGTCTAGGTGATTCCATCCAGTCTGAGGAACGGTCCTACCCCTATTACATGAAGAACTATCATTGGGATTTTCCTTAAAAGATGTTCATGTTTCTTTGTACGAATTCTTGGCAACCTCCCAAGCAATTTACTGTAAAAGCTCATGTGTGTTAAGTGCATAATCCTTCTCCAAAGACTTCCATAATTTTTGTTTTGTCCTCTCGTGTGATCCTCATCACAATACAATGACCTGAGGCATGAAAGTGTTTTTTGTTGTTGTTGTTGTTGTTTGTTTATTTTCGACATGGTCTTACTCTGTTGTCCAGGCTGCTCTCAAACTCCTGAGCTCAAGTGATCCTCCCACATCAGCCTCCCAAAGTGCTGGGACTATAGGTACACGACACCATTCCCTGCTATAAGTGGCATTTTTTATTTCCACTTTACATAGGAGCATTTCCTCACCCAAAGCAGAAACTGCTAAAGGGTTTCTCCAGCCTAGGAGACTTTTGGAGTAGAACTTGGGTCTTCTGACTTCCTGTCCCATGCCTGACACCTGACACCATGCTGCCTGCTCAGGGACCACTGCTGACCCATCTTTCACTGCCAGGCCCTCCTCCTCCTCAGAAGACTTTGTCTCTCCCTCCTTTAAAGCTGAATTTAGTGACCATATATTTTATTTTTGACTCCCTCTCTTTCTTTAGTTTAGTTTTTTTTTTTTTTTTTTTTTTAATTTCAGACAGAGTCTTGCTCTGTTGCTCAGACTGGAGTGCAGTGAGTGCAGTGGCATGATCTTGGCTCACTACAACCTCCACCTCCCAGGTTCAAGCAATTCTCGTGCCTCAGTCTCCCAAGTAGCTGGGACTATAGGTACCCTCCGCCACACCTGTCTAATTTTTTATATTTTTAGTAGAGATGGGGTTTCCCCATGTTGCCCAGGCTGGTCTCAAACTCCTGACCTCAAGTCATCTGCCCGCCTCGGCCTCCCAAAGTGCTGGGATTACAGGCGTGAGCCACATGCCCGGCCATAGATTTTTATTATTCAAATACCAATACATCCTTGTTGTAACGGATTTAAAGTATGTATGAGAATATAGAGCCCAGTGTGAAAGGGCCCATTCCCGGCTTGGAGCTTATACATCCTGGCTGCTGTCCTGGGCCTCCGGGGAACGCCTGCTTTCCCTCCATTCCAGCATGCCTTTCCTCCTCCTCTTCCTTTTCTCCTCTTCTTTCCTTTCCTCTTCATCCTCCTCCCCTTCCTCCTTTTCCTCCTTTCTCCTTCCTTATTCTCTTCCCTTTCTTCTTCCTACTTCTCCTTTTCCCCTTCACTTTCTTTCCCCTCACATCTCTCTCTTCTCCCATATAGATTTAAATAAAATAAGGATGTTGTTTTATACAAATAAAATAATAGTTTTAGAAACATGCCTTGGTGGAAAGCAGGAATTTTTTCAAAACCCTTCCTGTATAAAGGAAAAAGACACGAAGCTTCCTGTAGTGTAGAGCTGGAGCTAATTTTAGGAAGAAGGAGGATTTGACACACATGAAGGAAAAGAGAAACTTGTTCCCCACGAGGCCTGGGGAGCCGAGGCAGGGAGTGAGACAAATAAGACCCTGTGAGTCACCTTTGAGTTCTCCCCTCCTCTCCATCCCATATGCAGGCTACTGGCAAATCCTCCCTGCTCTATCTTCATAATATATCCAAGATCCGGCTGGGCATGGTGGCTCACACCTGTAATCCCATCGATTTGGGAGGCCGAGGTGGGCAGATCACTTGGGGTCAGGAGTTTGAGACCAGCCTGGCCAACATAACAAAATCCCATCCCTACTAAAAATACAAAAATTAGCCAGGGGTGGTGGCGGGCAGCTGTAATGCCAGCTACTCGGGAGGCTGAGGCACGAGAATTGCTTGAACCTGGGAGGCAGAGGTTGCAGTGAGCTGAGATCGTGCCACTGCACTCCAGCCTAACAACAGAGCAAGACTCTGTCTCAAAACACACACACACACACACACACACACACACAGAGACACACATATATCTCAAATCCTTCCTTTTTTGATCACCTCCCAACTCACATCCTGGTGCATGCTATGAGCATCTCTTTCCTGGATTTTTACAGCTGCCTCAGTGGTGTGCCAGAGCCAGCTTGTTACATCACCTGCGCCGAATGTGAAGTTTCCAGGAATTCTACAAGTCAGTTGTTAAATGCATCCATTTCTAAAAATTAAACAATATAAACTTATTATTAAATTATGTTAAAAACCAAAGTAATAGATATTTAGAAGTCAACACTTCCTGATTTTACTCCACTTTACGGAGGCCATTGATCTGTATTGTATTCACATGGTGGGAATACTGTGCGATGCCAGGCTGCTGAACATCTCTCCCCAACTCTGCTTTCGTTCTTTTTATTTATTCATTTATTTTTTTGGAGATAAGGTCTTGCTCTGTCTCCAGGCTGTTAGAGTGCAGTGGTACAATCATGGCTCACTGCAGCCTCAAACTCCTGGGCTCAAGTGATCCTCACGCCTCAGCCTCTCAGGTAGCTAGCACCACAGGTGCATGCCACCATGCCTGATTACTTTTTATTTTGTGTTTTGTAGAAATGGGATCTCACTACGTTGCCCAGTCTGGTCTTGAACTCCCAGGCTCAAGCAGTCCTCCCACCTCGGCCTCCCAAGGCACTGGGATTCCTGGTGTGAGCCACCATGCTCTGCCTGCTTTCAGCTTTATTGGTGGAAATCAGTTGTGGTGGAAATATGAACACCACAGAAATCACCAAACACTACAAATCAGTAGTGGTCAACATTTTATAAATGCTCACTGGCCGTTTCACTCTGAATGAACAAAAGTCCCCATCTTCTGAAGTAAGAACTCACCAGGCCTGAAGCCTCTCGGCAATTCCCAACATACACCTTCTTCCCTAGTCTGGTAAGTTTATCCTACTGAAATACTACACCTGGAAGCCCAGCTAAAGTGTCACCTCTCTAGTGGAACTTTCCTTCTATTTTATTTATCTGGTCTTCCTGTTTTCCAATTCTTTTTATTTCATATACACAGTCTCACACTAACCTGTTCCTCAGTGTCTCTGACTGTACGATAAGTTCAGAGACAGAGTCCATACACATTAGGTGCTAAATAAAGGCATATCAGGGGCCAGGCACGGTGGCTCATTCCTGTAATCCCAGCACTTTGGAGGGCTGATGTGGGCAGATCTCTTGAGCTCAGGAGTTCGTGACCAGCCTGGGCAACATGGCAAAACTTTGTCTCTACAAAAATTAGCTGGGGGTGGTGGTGCATGCCTGCAGTCCAGCTACCTGAGAGGCTGAAAGAGGAGGATCGCTTGAGCCTGGGTGGTTGAGGCTGCAGTGGGCAGCGAGCATGTCACTGCACTCCAGACTGGGCAACCGAACAAGACTCTGTCTCCAAAAAGCAGCAAAAAAACAAGACAAATCACTGATGCAGGACTAGAGACGTGGCCCAAGATAATGTCACTAAGAGTAGCGAAAACAGATTTAAATATCATTATCATCTGACAGACCTAACCTTTCTGTCATTTGTTTCACCATTTGCATAACCATCTGTGAGGTAAGCAATATTATCTCAACTTTACAGATGACAAAGTTAAGAAACTTGCCCAGGTCAGACAGCTAGTAGGAGGCAGAGTTGGAACTTGAATCTGTGCTCTTTCTAAGAGGAGGAATTATTGGAGGAAAATGACTGAGGTTTCCATGGTAAATGGAATTCTCTTGGGAACTATACATGATATTGGAGACTGCTCTGGTGGCACCATGAATGCCCTGACTTGGACACTCTTGTTTTCCAGGTAAATACATTGTATGTGGTGTTTTGACATTTTTCCAGAATCCCAATGTGTACAAGAGGCTTTCTGGGTGTGAGACATTTATAACTAGGGGAGTTAGTGCTATCCTGTTGGGCTGGCCTCTTGGAAGCGATTTGCCTTGGTTTTTCTCAGTGAGCGGACTGAAGCTGGGGAAAATGACAACAAGGAATTGTAGCCCTTCTTGCTGTGGTTGGCTGTGACAACACATGACACTTATCATCCCCTCCACAGCCAGAACAGGGATTCATGGGGAACCCAGAAGGCTTGACTGATGGACTAAAATGTGGGCTTTGATGGCCTTCTTTTGGTCCTGCTTTTGTTGTTGTTGTTGTTGCTGTTGTTTTGTTTGATTGTTTGTTTTTTCCTGAGATAGGGTCTCACTCTGTTTTTGCAGACTGAAGTGCAGTGGCATGATCATGGTTCACCGCAGCCTTGATCTCCCCAGGTTCGGGTGATCCTCCCACCTTAGCCTCTCAAGTAGCTGGGATTATAGGCATGCGCCACAATGCCCAGCTAGTTTTTGTATTTTTAATAGAGAAAGAGTTGTGTTGCCCAGGCTGGTCTTGAACTTCTGGGCTGAAGCCACCCTCCCACCTTGGCCTCCCAAAGTGCTGGGACTACAGGTGTGAGTCACCACTCCTAGACTTGGGCCTGCTTTTGAATTATGCTGAGGCCGTCACAGTGGTCTCAAAGTCAAGCAGGCAGTACGGTCTACCCAGAACCATGTTAGGCTCATTTGATCTTAAAGTCAGCCTCTCTCTCTGATACATTTAGGTCATATATTAGGACGGCAGCAAAAGGCACATGATTGTAGAGAGGGATGAGCTTCAACCTTGGCTTTGGCTCTTACTGGTGATTCTCCTGAAGTCAGTTATTTTGCCTCTCTTTGCCTCAGAGTTTCTTCATTTGCAAAATAGGGGTAATGTTAGGATTAAGGGAGATAAAGTATGTGTCTAGTGCATGGTCAATGATCATCAAGATGAAGGTTTCCTTCCAGAAATACAGGTCGGGCCCCTCAGCAGGGATTTGGCTGGTCCCACCTGATGTCATTCTTCCCACTAGTTTCAAACTGGGCTGCTCGCCTGTGGCCAGGGAGTGGATTCCAAAGCATTCCTGTTCGCCAGCTCAGGCCTTGGGGCTGCTGTGAAGTTGCAATTCCTTTCATGGAGCTCATGTGTGTGACAGGGTGTGCCCAGCTCTTAAAGTGCTTTGAAGAAAATGCCTTTGTGCTAAAAGCTCTATAAATATAAGGCGCAGACCTGGGCGTGGTGTTTCCAGAATACTCCCAATTTGATGTTAGCCGTCATCAAAGACTCAGGCCATAGAAAAGTTGGAAATGCGGGTGGTTTACCAATTCAGTGATTCTCCAAAGCAGAGATGATTGTTTTTTCTTTTTCTTTTTCTTTTTTTTTTCCAACTTCCATTTCTTGACTTGCTTTGCTTCATGGTATAAGGCCCATGTTGCCTTTCTTGTGTCCAGAGCTACAAAAACCTGATTTCAAGTATCCTGTTGAAGAATTACCAATTGCATACTCTCTCTCTACCCCTTTCTCCCCCACCCCACCCACCAACCATCCAGAGCCACCCAACAGCTCCTCCTGGTGGCCATCGTGGAGAGAGATTCTCGGATCACACACCTTTAACCTTCGGTACGAACGTACTTCATTCATTCATTCAACCACTTTTTATCGGTTAACTGCTGTGCACAAGGCATCTTGCTAGATGCTGGAGATACCAATAGAATAAATAGGGTTCCTGCCTTCAGGGGGTCACAACTCTGTGAGGAAACAAACAAGTGATTATAATTACACAGTGACTGTGTCATAACAAAAGTATGCCCAGGAGCATGGTGAGGAGCAGGAAAGGAACCCAAGGCATATTGATCTTGAAGTTATGAAGGCCAGAACTTCAGGGCCTCCTCATTTGCATGGGCTCCTTCTGAGTCCATACATGTGTGCATATAACACACACACACACACACACACATATTTTTTTCAGAGACAGGGTCTTGGTCTGTCACCCAGGCTGGAGTGCAGTGGCGATCACAGCTTACTGCAGCCTGAAACTCCTGGGGTCAAGCGATCCTCTCGTTTCAGCCTCCCGAGTAGCTGGGATAACAGACGCACACCATCACTCCTGGCTAAGTTTTGTATTTTTTTGTACAGACTGTGTTTTGCTATGTTGCCAAGACTGGTCTCAAACTCCTGGCCTCAAGTAATCCTTCCTCCTCAGCCTCCCAAATTGCTGGAATTATAGGTCTTAGCCACCATCCCTGGCCTATGGTCACAGATTTTTATAAAATTTACAGGAGTAACCCATTTTGAAGGAATCAGTTAAGATTACACTTGTCTTCTACACTAACATTTACTGTCATATCCTCCTGCTATTGGGGGACATGGAAGCAGGAAAAGGTGTCTTTGGAATTGGCTTAGGTAGGGTTGAGTTGGGGATAGAATTTGTTTGGGTTTAGCGAGGTTTTTTTTTTAGATGGAGTTTTGCTCTTGTTGCCCAGGCTAGAGTGCAATGATGCTCACCGCAACCTCTGCCTCCTGAGTTCAAGCGATTCTCCTGCCTCAACCTCCCGAGTAGCTGGGATTACAGGCATGTGCCACCACACCCGGCTAATTTTGTATTTTAGTAGAGACGGGGTTTCTCCATGTTGGTCAGGCTGGTCTTGAACTCCCGACCTCTGATGACTGGCCCACTTCGGCCTCCCAAAGTGCTGGGAATACAGGCATGAGCCATCGTGCCTGGCCCCTGGATTTAGTGAGATATTTTTATGGGTTCATAGTTAAGCTGTTGTCAGGCTTCCTTGTGTGGGAGCAGCTTCCAGAAATACTCCTATCACCCACCTTTCTGACTCAGCAACGCTGTGACGTAAAGCTTCATGATCAGAGGCTATATCACAATTGAAACATGCCTTCTAGCTCTGGGCACTAGAGCTAGGTGAACAATGGAGGAGAAACGTGATTTAGATGGATGAAGCCAGAAGCTAGTCTGTGGAATGTTCTTTAAATTATCAGACTTGTCACTTTGTAAGCAGAGGATTTGGTTGTGGGAAAACTTGAGAGAGGCTTCTGCAGATGTGGGAGCAGTCTTCAACTCTTTTTTTTTTTTTTTTTTTTTGAGACGAAGTCTTACTCTTGTCCCCCAGGCTGGAGTGCAATGGCACGATGTCGGCTCACTGCAGCCTCTGCCTCCTGGGTTCAAGCAATTCTCCTGCCTCAGCCTCCCCCAAGTAGCTGAGATTACAGGTACCTGCCACCACACCTGGCTAATTTTTGTATTTTTAGTAGAGATGGGATTTCTCCATGTTGGCCAGGCTGGTCTCGAACTCCTGACCTCAAGTGATCCGCCCACCTCAGCCTCCCAAAGTGCTGGGATGACAGGTGTGAGCCACTGCACCCAGCCCAGTCTTCAACTCTTATACGGCATCACTACTGAGTTTGAAGCTGGAAGACATGTTTTCAAACAGTCTATAAGCTAAAGCAAATCACTAGAAACTATTAGAGCAAAGAGAATGGATCTTTTTTTATCCTCTGTATTGAAAATAAAAGGTAGAAAATTGTTTTATGAAGAAGAGATCAGCGTTTGCAGCAAAAATGTAGAGGAAAGAGAACTATTATAGAGGTATATGAGGCAGTCACTATTTCTGTGGATTTTGTAATAGCTGTGGAATTTGTCAGATGTTATTGTGATAGGTTATGATTTTATCCTCATTCTAGATAAATGTTCGCTTTCATGCCTAATTTTTCCTTTGTAATTTTGGATTCTTTTCTTTCATACTTCAGACCCTATACAACTTGGATCCGGCCCAGGAGAGACCCCAAGTGTGTCCTGGGGAGGACCAGTGGGGCTTCATGGAGGGTCAGTGTGGGTGCCGAGAGATGGAGGAATCTTATGAGCTGGCCAAGGGCAAAGTGAGCAGGGGAATTTCCAGGCAGAGGGAAAAAGTCAAGAGGCCTATGAGAGCCCTTCTGTAGAGGAAAGTGGGAAATTGCAACTGAGGGCATGGAAGCGATCAAGGCCCCCAGGCTGGGTCATGGAGAGCTCTTCTGCTGTCCACAAGGTTCCCAAGGGAGAACCCCTCAGTGTTCAGGCAGGGAGTAGGCAGATGCTGATTGGAGGGTCAGCTAACTTTTCCTCTGTCTTTATCACTCAGCTTTTGATTAATTCTACCTTTTCCCATCTCTCTGTACATATCCCCTTAATCTTCCTCCTTCCTCATACTTTCTGGTTAATTCCTTTAACTGCC
This sequence comes from Macaca nemestrina, assembly GCF_043159975.1. NCBI lineage: Eukaryota > Metazoa > Chordata > Mammalia > Primates > Cercopithecidae > Macaca > Macaca nemestrina. The sequence continues at coordinate 115,019,440 of NC_092133.1, read as the reverse complement.
CTCTTCGCTACCTTTCCACACCAAGGAATGCTTTTTTATTTTATTTTTTATTTTTTTCAGAGAGACTCTTGCTCTGCTGTCCAGGTTGGAGTGCAGTGGCTCGATCTCAGTTCGCTGCAACCTCCGCCTCCTGGATTCAAGCCATTCTCCTGCCTCACCCTCCTGAGTAGCTGGGATTACAGGTGCATGTCACCACACCTGGCTAATTTTTGTACTTTCTTTTAGTAGAGATGGGGTTTCACCATATTGGCTGGACTGGTCTCAAACTCCTGACTCAAGCAATCCTCTTGCCCCAGCCTCCCAAAGTGCTTGGATTATAGGCGTGAGCCACTGCACCCGGCCCAGTGAATGCTTTTTTCTCTCTCTCCTGTTGATTTGTGAAATAGGAATGACTACAATCATCAAAGGAACTAACACAATGTCAGTGAGTACCCATATGTGTTCAGTGCTGAGTAAGTAGTTGATAATTAAAGTAGTAAAGATATTGCCCTCAAGAATCCTGTGGGCTATGGGGAGATTCAGCTAAACAAGCAACCAGATATCCGATTTTTAATAAGTGCCAGAAAAGAAACCGTGTATTGATTTATTCATTCATCCTTCAATGGACATTTGGCTGTTCCCACCTTTTGCTTATCGTGAATGATGCTGCGTTCATCTGTCTGCATTCCTGTGAGTACCAGTCTTTCGTTCCTTGGGTACAGACATAGGAGTGGAATTGCTACCATTTGTGTTTTGATGCTTTGTCCTTCTATCTTCCCACTATCTCAATTTATCAATTGTTTCCCGTGCTTCTTCAATATTTCCATTTATTTCCACCACCCCGTCCCTTCTGGTGTACAGCACATGGAAAGATCCAATCTGAAATAAATGTTCAAATACTTTGAAGAAAAAAGTTCCTATGATTTTCAGATACAGAAACCTCAATGTTAAGCCATTGTGGAAAATCTTTATTTCACAAAAGGATCTAAAAAGTACGAAGGGAACTGAGGAGAAAGAAAATCTCAACGAAGGCAGTTCTGGGAAACCATCTCTCATCAGCCTTCCTTCTTTTTTTTTTTTTTTCCCAACCTTCATTCTTGAATGATTACCACCATACTTGGTTTTTATCATATTCTTGGACTTAGGAAAACAAAGGTTTCACACAGATTGAGACCCACTTCTCTGCCTTCCCATATGTTGATTTATTTCTTGATTTAGTGAGCTTGCAAATATAGATAGATTACTTTCTTAAGCTGCTTCATAAGATGGAGCAATCTGCAGCTGGGGTGACACAAGCATACCAGAAAGGCCTGCTGCCTTGTGGTGGGAAGGACTTGAACTGGAGAACTGCAGACTGTATTCCTAGACAAACAACTGAAGCCATTCTGTACACTGCAGAATTTGAAAATTAAAGCAAAACTCTTTGTAACAATGCCTGAGTTGCCTTCTAAGTTTCCTTTCAGCTTTAGAAGCCTAAGATTCTAAATATATTGCTGGCTTTGTCATGTAATCAGATACAAAAGTGGGACCATTCCTATTGACATTTCTTACTCTGAATCTAAGCATAAAAGGTTTGTTGAAATAGAAATTGACTCTGTATTAGCATATGTCCATTTCTAAAAAGTACATTGACTTCACTTCCCTTTGCACTTGTGTGTTCTGCGTGTTTAATGTGGAGTGTTTGGTGAAGACTGTCTCACGAGAAGGTCCTGGCTTTAGTAACTTGGGGGAATTCTTCAGTTGAAATGCCAGGTAGTTCTTATCAGATACTTTGACAAGCCCCTAACTAGAAAGAGGAAAATGTCTTGCAGTTTGTTATAAAACTCTTCAAAGACATTATTCTATCTTTTCGGTAACACGATTCCATTTCATGTTCCTACTACATTCTTTGCATTCTCTTCTTGTTTAATCTCAAAGATACTTGTTTTCTCTATGAGTGACTTTCATGCGGTTTGTCGTGTGTTATAATTTCTTTTCTTTGGATGAAGTGTCCATATTCATGGTGGTTTTAAGAAGCATGCATGAGGCCTGGGATGCTTTTCTTTTTTTTTTTTTTTTTTTTTGAGACTGAGTCTCTGTCACCCAGGCAGGAGGGCAATGGCGCAATCTTGCAATCTTGGCTCACTGCAAGTTCCATCTCCGGGTTCAAGCGATTCTGCTACCTCAGCCTCCCAAGTAGCTGGGATTACAGGTGCCCACCACCATGCCCAGCTAATTTTTGTATTTTTGTAGAGACTGGGTTTCACCACGGTGACCAGGCTGGTCTCACACTCCTGACCTCAGGTGATCCACCCGCCTTGGCCTCCCAAAGTGCTGGGATTATAGGCATGAGCCACCACATCCAGCCCTGGGATGCTTATTTTATCTGAGGAACACAACCTCAATCAGGCTGCATGGACGGATTGAAACAAAGCATAACAGACCCATCTTAGGAAAGGTAAGTGGCCACATGCAGAAAAGACACAAATAGCATAGGCAAGCCTGAATGTCTACATAGTCACCTCTTACTGGGATGCTTTATTTTATCTGAGTAAGAGGTGACTCAGGCTTGCCTATGCTATTTGTATCCCTTGCTAAGCAAGGTTCATTTTTGGAAAGTCTCTGCATGTGGCCACTCACCTTTCCTCAGATGGGTCTGTTGTGCTTTGTTTCAATCCATCCATGCAGCCTGGTTGAGGCTGTGTTCCTACAGGTTGCGATTCTCACTTCCCGAACAGGAGAAGTGAGACTTGGAGACACTGTCTTGCATTGATTCTGTCCTGCATTGTTTCCATTGCCTCTTTGTGTTGACTCTAAAGGAAACTTGCTGAAATCGTGTCTCCAGGATAAATGGCATGGAAGCCTTATTCCCTTAAATATTTTCTGCCTGTGTGCGTTTTCAAGTATTGACAATGGTTGCCCGGTGAATATACTGTGCTCTGGCAGGGTCGATAATTTCTGGATCTTCAGGGATCATCTTGCTTTCTAATTAAGCCCTACACATCTCTAAAAACAGACATTTGCTTTGATATTTCATGAAACAAAGGCATAGATTGAGCAACTTGAATGCGTTGTTGTTACAGTTGCAGTGGCCGAAGGACTTCTCTACTGAGAAATGAAAACAATTCTCCATTTTCTTCTCATTTAAACCCATCAAGACTTAAAAAAAAAAAAAAAAGAAAGAAAGAAAAGAGGGCTAATCATTTATAGCCTGTGAGAATGAAGTCCCTGGAAGCTGTATGTCTTGGGAGCACTGTGGCCTTGTACATGTTTGTTCACTCAAGAAGAATTTGCAAGTAGACATTTCATTTAAAAGTATTTGTAGATCTCCCTTCCCATAACTTCATTGTGTAAATGCTCCCTTCCTCAAGAATTTGTTCACTCAACACATATTTATTGATTGTCCACTCTGTGGGGAGCACTATTCTGGCCCCGGGCACACAAGCGTCTATAGTCGACTGTGTATCCTTAAAGAGCTTGCAAAGTTGTTAAAGGGAAAAAAGAAAAAAAAATGGAATGGTGGGGCTATTTGCATACAAACACTAAGCTCCAAGGTTTGCAGATGTAATAATGAAGCCACCAAGATAACAATAAACAACTTTCTAGCCCTGAAGGTTTCATGCCCCTGCTAAGGCTGGATAAATGATTTCACCACAGAATATTGGATTAGAAGAATTTCATTTATGGTTTACATGGGTTATAACAAAAATGTGAGTGCTGCTAGAATGTCTTCTACTAGTCTACACTCAGAGAAGCCTCTGAGCCTTTTCCTTTCCCTAAAGAGGTTAATTTTCTTTCAGCTACCTTTTGAACCTTGAAAATGCAGCCAAAGAGAAGCCAGGGTCTACCCTACTGTATTAGGGTTCTCTAGAGGGACAGAACTAATAGGATAGATGTATATATAAAGGGGAGCTTATTAGAGAGTATTGACCCACACAGTCACAAGGTGAGGTCCCACAACAGGCCGTCTGTAAGCTGAGGAGCAAGGAAGCCAGGCCGAGCCCCAAAGCTGAAGAATTGGAGTCGGATGTTCTAGGGCAGAAAGCATCCAGCTGGGGAGAAAGATGGCGGCCGGAAGACTCAACCAGTCTAGTCTTTCCACGTTTTTCTGCCCGCTTTTATCCTAGCCACGCCGGCAGCTGATGAGATTGTACCCAGCCACGCTGAGGGTGGGTCTGCCTTTCCCAGTCAGCTGACTCAAATGTTAATCTCCTTTGGCAACGCCCTCACACACACACCCAGGAACAACACTTTGCATCCTTCAATCCAATCAAGTTGACACTCAGTATTTGCTTACACCTACTTATTTGCTTCCATTCTTCTCTTGAATTTTCTAAGGAACTGGAGTCATAAGCCCTGGAAATAAAGAGACCAGTCATGGCTAGAACTTCCTTGGCCCCTGTATAATTTTGTTTTGAAGACTAGTGAGAAATACAGAAATGATCACCTTGACCTTTAGCAAAGGTTATCAAAGAAAGAAGGAACCTAACTGTCTTGCTCTCACCCAGTTGATGGCTACGTTTTCTCTGGGTAGAAATGCAGCTTTCTCTAGCATTTGTGGGTTTTTCTCTATTGTTTTTCCTGCATACCTATAAGAAGTGTAAGATGAAGTCAATGTGGGTAAGTAACCCGTCTGTTCACATTTATTTTTAGAAATAACTTTGAGGCAGTAAATGTGAGGCAGTGACATACATACCTCCTTGTAATAGTTCATTAATCATCTTAACATTTATAAGCCATAATCTTTCTACTGTTTGAGAGGAAAAAATCTGAAAACAATATTTATACTAATGAATTTTTTATGGGCCTTTCCATCCTAAGGAATGGCTGCTGAGCAAAGCAATGCAACTTGCTTAGAGTATTGTAGGTTTCTTTTTTTCATTGCCATTTTAATTTAAATTCGGGGGTACATGTGCAGGTTTGTTATGTGGGCCTATTGTGTGACACTGAGGTTTGGGCTTTTATTGATCCTGTCACCGGATAGCGAGCACAGTACCCCATAGGAAGTTTTTCAGCCCTTGTCCCCCACCCCCTCCTTGTGGAGTTCCCATGTTTATCTCTGTGTGAACCCGAGATTTATCTTCCACTTTTAAGTGAGAACACGCAGTATTTAATTTTCTGTTCCTGTGTTAATTCACTTAGGATTATGGCCTCTAGCTGCATCCATGTTGCTGCAAAGGACATGATTTTATTCATTTTTATGGCTACATAGTACTCCATGGTGTATATGTACCACATTTTCTTTATTCAGTCCACCATTGATGGGCACCTAAGTTGATTCCATGTCTTTGCTATTGTCAATAGTGCTGCAATGAACATATGTGTGCATGTGTCTTTTTGATAGAACACTTTATTTTCCTGAGATTGCTGGGTTGAATGATAATAAATGAATAATTTATTATTTTGTTTTTAGTTCTTTTAGAAATATCCAAACTGCTTTCTACAGGGGTAACTAATTTACATTCCCACCAACAGTGTATACACATTCCCTTTCCTCCAAAACCTCACCAACATCTGTCATTTTTTGACTTTTTAATAGTAGCCATTCTGACTGATGTGAGGTGATAGCTCCTTGTGGTTTTAATTTACGTCTTTCTCATGACTAGTGAGGTTTCCTTATGGTCAATGCCCAGTTCTCATGACCACCTCCCAGTTATTTATCAGCTGTGAGCATTTGCCTCCAAACAGCTTGATAAGGATTTTCAGTGGGTCATCTTGCAATTGCTCTATCACTTCTGTATTTTCTTACCTTTGCCTACCTCTAAAGCTACACCAATATTATAATTAATACCATGAATGGAAATTTGATTTTCTGCCTTTTAGTCTTCCAGGAAGGCAGAGCTAGAAGCAGTGGGTGAGATTTGGAAAGCCAGATTTCAGTTAAACAGAGGGGTGCCCTTTCAAACCATCAGAGCTGCCTATGGACAGAGCCACTTTGAAAGGTGATGAGCACACAGTTAGTAGAGTTCTGCAGGCGAGAGGCTGCATCATATCGTCAGGGATAGCAGAAGGAAGGTGCCAACATTTGGAGGGAAGTAGGAAAAAAACACGCCTGTGGTCCGTCTAGACCCTCAGTATTTTATTTTGTTTTCTTTAGTTGTTAATTGAATTTCCACCTAGGCAGAGTGCAGTGGTACCATCATGGCTCACTGCAGCCTTGAACTCCTGGGCTCAAGCAATCCTCTAGCCTCAGTGCCCTGAGTAGCTGAGACCACAGGCCCCCACCACCATGCCCAGCTAATTTATTATTTCGTTTGTAGCTATGGGGACTCGCTATGTTGCTCAGGCTGGTCTTGAACTCCTGGCCTCAAGCAGTCCTCCTGCCTTAGCCTTCCCCACAAGTCTTAAATTTCCCCACATCCGTAGCACTGAGGCAGAGCATTTTTCACTGTAGACTCTGACTGCTCCCATCACCAGAAGGTGCATAGCACACAATGCAGGGGAATGAGGCTGTCTTCCACATTTGGCATTTGGTCCTAGAGATTTTTTCAGCTTAGTTTCAGGTCCTGGGATGTGGCTGAACAAGATGTTGCTGGACTTTGAGGACGGATATGCGCATGCCTGGTTTCCGCAGACACTTCATTTTAGCCTCTCAGATGAACTGAGGCATCCTCAGTTTGGTTAAGTAGGTGGTTAGGCAGGTTAAAATGAGCAGATTACCAGGTGCAGGCTCTGCAGCTCTATGGAGAAACATCATAAAGTTAGAGTCCAGATTCAGTCTCTGGGGTGCAGGGGAAGGGGCCTCTGGGTGGGGAGAAAGGCAGACGGGCTCTCTTATTAGGTAGGGCTGGGAAAAAGATGTCAGTGCTTTCAGGAATGTAGCTAAACTCATGCTTCCGGGCTCTGAGCAAGTAAGAATCTAAACCAACATGAAAGCACCCTCTCAGCCCTTCCAGCGTCCTTGGACAGTTGCGCCAAGGAAGCTGGGACTGCATGGACTCAACACGTTCCAGACCTTGCTGCTGAACACTCAGGCTGAGCTCTCGAGTTGGCAGCGCAGAAACACATAATGTCAGTTACAGTCTGGCTGCCCAAGGAAGCATCTTTCCAAGCAGCGTCGTGTACAATGAGCATAAGAACTTTCTAGAAAGCCACTCCCAGTGACTGGTGCTGCTTAAGGTCTTCAGTGCTTGCTTTCCTCATGTAGAGGTGCAGAGGACAGAGAATGTCAGCTCTCATGTAGGCGGCAGGGGCCACGCTGATAGCCATATGACCTCCACCTTTCCCTTTTCCTGTGCACATTTTCCCTTCCCTGACCTAAGACCCTTTACTCAACTCCCCAGAGGATGTTTTCTGTAACTAAATCCAAGGCCAAAGACCGTCAGACTCTAATGGATACTTTTATGACTGCCATGTCACCATGACTGAGAGCTTGCCTCCTTGGTCAAAGGCATATTTTCATCTTCTGGCAGGTAATATAGTTTATCTGCCTATTGATGTAAGTCACCAGAGAAAATTGCCACTCATTGCCTGAAGAATTGTTCCTAATTAATATGACAGTACTGAAAGAGGAGACTTTGTTATTTTCTGTTTCCAAAAAAGGCCTAATGAAAGATCCACAGTTATAATACACTGTTTTTATTTTGTTTTATTTTATTTTACTTTTTTGAGACATAGTCTGCTCTGTCACCCAGGCTGGAGTCCAGTCGCATGATCTCGGCTCACCACAACCTCCGCCTCCTGGGTTCAAGTGATTCTCCTGCCTCAGCCTCCTGAGTAGCTGGGATTACAGCCGTGCGCCTCCATGCCTGGCTAATTTTTCTATTTTTAGTAGAGACAGGGTTTCACCATGTTGGTCAGGCTGGTCTCGAAACTCCTGACCTCACTATCCACCCACCTCAGCCTCCCAAAATGCTGGGATTACAGACGTGAGCCACTGTGTGCAACCTGTTTTTATTTTAAACATGAAAAATATGAAACACTTGGCTTTTGTTCTGATCACAAAGGCAATATATCTTTTATGAAATTTCTATATATTTCTATACAGTCATGCCCTGCATGACAATGTTCTGGTCAACAATGGACTGTATATATGATGGTGGTTCCACAAGACCATAACAGAGCTGAAAAATTCCTATCACATAGTGACGTTAATGTGTGATGCATTACCTTTCTGTGTTTAGATATGTTTAGACACACAAACACTTACCATTGTGCTCCAGTTGCCTAGAGTATTCAGTACTGTAGCATGCTACACAGGTATATAACCTAGGAGCAAAAGGCTGTACCGTACAGCCTGGGTGTGCAGTAGGCTCTGCTATCTAGGTTTTTGTTAAGTACACACAAACCTAGATGGTAGATTTTATTTGCACAATGAGGGAATCATCTAACAATGCATTTCTCAAATGTATCCCTGTCATTAACTAACGTATAATTGTATTTTTTCCTACAATTATGTATTATTCATAGCTCATTTATTATTATTAATAGCTCAATTTATTATTATTACACACAAACCTAGATGGCATATTTCATTTGCACAATGAAGGAATCATCTAACAATGCATTTCTCAGAATGTGTCTCTGTCATTAAGTAATGCATGACTGTACTTTTTCCCACAATTATTTATTATTATTACCGAGACAGAATTTCTCTCTTGTTGCCCAGGCTGGAGTGCAGTGGCGTGATCTCGGCTCACTGCAACCTCCACCTCCTGGGTTCAAGTAATTCTTCTGTCTCACCCTCCCAGGTAGCTGGGATCACAGGCATGCACGACCACGCCTGGCTAATTTTTTTGTATTTTTAGTAGAGACAGAGTTTCACCATGTCGTCCAGACTGGTCTCAAACTCCTGACCTCAGGTGATCCACCTATCTCAGCCTCCCAAATTGCTGGGATTACAGGCATGAGCCACTGTACCCGGCCTTCAATTATTTATTATTAATAGCTCATTTTTTTTTGTTGCTAGCACACTTTATTACTAATAGCTCATTTTCCATGCCATTAAAGATTTTTCTATAACAATATTTTTAATGGTTTTATTATATTTCTGTCCATAGAAGTTACATAATCCAATTAATTAATTAATTTCCTGTTGTCCCCCATGTATGCTGTTTCCAAGTTATCTTTTTTAGCAATATCACACCGATGTATACTCCTAGAAATGTAAGATAGCATCTATTTCCCCATAGATCAGCTACAAAGGGTATAATCATTTTTTAAAAACTTAAATCAATTTAGTAGGTAAAGAAGGCATCTCATTGCTGCATCTTTTTGGTAACGTTTGTAGGGCTCACCAGATTTCCAAATGTTTATTGGCCATTTGTATAGTTTTTGTAAATTTTACCTTTTGCTCTTCGCCTGTAGCATTTCTTTTTTCCAATTACTTATAAGAGGTCTTAAGACTATATTATCAATGTGATATGTTGCAAATGAATTTAACATGTTGTCATCTGCCCTTAAATTATATTTATACTACACTGTAGCCCGGGTGACAGAGACCCTGTCTCTAAAAAACCAAAATGTATTTAAAGTTATTTTTTCTTTTTTGACATATAGAAAAATTTTAATTTTAATGTTATCAACATTGCTGAAGCCTGAAAAAAGTAAAAAAATACGTAAGCCACTATCTCTCTCTTTAAGGAACCTACAATCCAATTGTGGAAATAAGAGATAAACGCATGTAAAATAAACAATGCAATATTTTAAAGCAGCAACTTTTCACAAAGAAAGGGAGTAGCTACCAGGAGACAGGCTTACCCAGAGTTCTGAAAAGCCCGTTTGGCCGGGCACCATGGCTCATGGTGTGCGTCTATAGTCCCAGCTACTTGGGAGGCTGAGGTGGGAGGATTGCTTGGACCCGGGAGATTGAGGCTGCAGTGAGCTGAGATCGCGCCACTGCACTCCAGCCAGGGCAACAGTGCGAGACCCTGTCTCAAAAATAAATACATAAATAAACAAAAATGAAAAGCCCCTTAGATGCTATTGATCATCACTCTTCCCCTCCCTTAGTTGGTAACCAGAGGTCTCAATATAACTGACCAGGAATAAAGAGTGTCTCCAAGTGGTGTATAATTAATATGTGATACTTGGGCCTCCCCTCCTGACACCTGGAGACATTTTCTCTTTTCTGGTCAACAGACTGCATACCTGTGCCAGTACCTTTGATAATATCAGTGATCTAAGCTGTTTATTTAGAGTTTGTGAAAGGTTAGAAAAGTATCTTGAAAAGAATTTTGGAAGAAAAAGAGTGAACATTAACTCTAATGATTTTCTTTTTTGTACCCTTGAAATTATATTGTGTTATGTTCCAGCATTAAGGATTTTGCTGGTCTTTGTGTCTCTCTTAGTATCTTGTAGAGTACCTAGCACATTTGTCAGAATTTGTGATGCTTTTTAAAGACTCAAAGCCAATGAGACCTGGTTATCTGTGGGGTGCTGCTATGGTGTGAATGTTTGTGTCCCTCCACAATTTATGTTATAACATGATCCTGGCCAAGCACGATAGCTCACACCTGTAATTCCAGTGCTTTGGGAGGACAAGGCGGAAAGATTGCTTAAAGTGTGGAATTCAAGACCAGCCTGGGCAACATAGTCAGACCTTTGTCTGTATTAAAAATTTTTTTAATTAGCTGGGCATGGTGGTGTGCACCTGTAGTCCCAGTTACTTGGGAGGATGAGGTGGGAGGATTGCTTGAGCCTGGGAGATTGAGTCTGCAGTGAACCGTGATTGTGCCACTGCACTCCAACCTGGACAACAGAGTGAGACCCCATTTAAAAAAAAAAGAGAGAAAGAGAAAGAAAGAAAGAAAGAACGAAAAGAAAAGAAAAGAAAGAACCCATCAAATGCAATAGTGTTAGGAGATGGAGCCTTTAGGATTTGGTCATAAGGGCTCTGTCCTGAGTAGAATTAGTGCCCTCAGAAAGCTCAAGGAAGCCTGTTTGGCCTTTTTGCTGTTTCAGTATAGGCAGACACAGCATTCACATCTTCTGCCACATGAGAGCTCATCACGGAAGCAGAAAGCAAGCCCTTTCCAGACACTGAACCTGCCAGTGCCTTGCTCTTGGACTTCCCAACCTCCAGAACCGTGCAAAATAAATTTCTATTATTATAAATTATCCAGTCTAAGGTATTTTGTGAAGGCAGCCTGAACTAAGGCAAGTGTGTACAGTGAGAGGATTCAAGGAGCGAGGACTACGGTTAAATGAACTGGTTGCAGCCCTTTCTAACTCCGCTGCTGCCATGGCTCCTGTGAAAAAGCTTGTGGCGAAGGGGGGCGAAAAAAAGAAGCAGGTTCTGAAGTTCACTCTTGATTGCACTCACCCTGTAGAAGATGGAATCATGGATGCTGCCAATTTTGAGCAGTTTTTGCGAGAAAGGATCAAAGTGAACGGAAAAGCTGGGAACCTTGGTGGAGGGGTGGTGACCATCCAAAGGAGCAAGAGCAAGATCACCGTGACATCTGAGGTGACCTTCTCCAAAAGGTATTTGAAATATCTCACCAAAAAATATTTGAATAATAATCATCTATGTGACTGGTTGCACATAGTTGCTAACAGTAAAGAGAGTTACGAATTACATGACTTCCAGATTAACCAGGACGAAGAAGGGGAGGAAGATAAGGATTAAATTTCATTTATCCGGAATATTTTGTATGAGTTCTTGAATAAAACTTGGGAACCAAAAAAATAAAATAAAATGAAATAACCTGGGTTGCATGAATCAGGAACAGAAATTTGAGCAGGCAGTTGCCCAGGGTAACTCAGGCCTGGGTGGTAGGGGATGGATGGAGGCCTCCCGGTGATACATTCCTCTAGATCGGTCTGCAGAGCAGCAGGAGGCCTCTAGAGAGCAGAAGCTTTTTCACGTTAGATAGACTTCAGCCAGTGGGGTGCTGGTAAATATTTAACAACTGGGTCTCTGGGGAAGCATAGTCCTGGTTTGAAGCATTTGCTGATTTCTGTGGTATAAATACTCCCAGTGTGGAGTATTGCAAGCTCTCACTGTGAAGGAAGCCACTGAATGTGCAACTGGAAAGAGATGCGTGCCGTGTGCTCTCGTGAGTTGGTGTGAGCTGACAGCATCTTGTTTCTGTGTAATGTATTCATTTATTCTTTCATTCATGGCAGGACCACAAGCAGTTCTTGAGGCAGGAGCCAGTGGGGGCAGAATTTAGTATCCCATGGGAGGCCAGGAGCACAAAGCAGACAGTGTGTCCAAGCACCAGCCCCACACGCTGGAATCGGGGCTTGGCTTAGAGGCAGGAAGACGTGGTGCTGAGTTGAAAAGCTGGGGCAAGTTTCAGTCATGACAGTGGGGGAAGAAGACTGATTGAGGGGCTGCAGTGGGGCCCGGCACTCTTCCCTGGCCAGTTTCAAAACTGATGTCATGACCCAGCGATTGATGTCCTTGAAGCTCTGGATGTCTGTTCTCGCCTGCTCAACCTGGCTCCGATACAACCAAGGGATATTGGCTAAGGGAGAGAACAGCAGGGAGCCCAAAACCAGGGGCCAGGCAAGATAAGGACTTCAGTAAACACCCAGCACATGAATCTGATGTCTTCATTTACCCACATATGAGGGAATGGAGTATTCCTATTATTACAATATTTCGCCCTTATCAGGAGTTACATTATCACCTAATTTATTCAACCAACAAATATTTTTAGATGAACAAGAGAGACAAGAGTTTGCCGTTGTGGAGGCTGCATTCTTGTTGAGGAGACAGATAATAGACCATTTATAATAGCACCAAATTGTTTCTGATGGAGACAAAGGCTAGGAAAGGCTGAGGGAGGGGTGGCAGAGCAGGGAATGGAGATGTGTCCCCTTATCCAGGGTGGTTGTGTTCTGTCTGAGAAGATACTGGGGCTGAGCAAGAACGATGAGAAGGAACCCATCATTCAGCGTGGGGCAGAGGCAGAAGATAAGGCAAGTGCCAAGGTCCTGAGGCGGGAAGAAGAGGAAAGGAAGCCCAGCCTGTCTGGGGAGAAGACAGGAGGATGGAAAGCTGAAGTGTGGTGAGAGACAGGGAGGGACAAGATGAAGTCAGAGGGATGGTGAGCTCCTGATCTGTAGGGTCTTGAAGGTCAAATGAACAGTTTGAATTTGGTTCTAGGTGAAATGGAAAGTCCCCTAGGCAATGCCATTTTCCTGGTTCATGGACTCAGACTGGGAAATGGCAATGCCTGGGAGGTCCACCCCATCCCCTGACTTACTGAATAAGAATATAAGAATCTATTTTGCTTGTTTGTTTGTTTTTCTTTTTTTTTTTTTTTTTGAGACAGAGTCTCGCACTGTCGCCAGGCTGGAGTGTAGTGGCACGCTCTCGGCTCACTGCAACCTCTGCCTCCTGGGTTCAAGCGATTCTCCTGCCTCAGCCTCCTGAGTAGCTGGAACTACAGGTGCCCGCCACCATACCCAGCTAATTTTTGTATTTTTAGTAGAGACGGGGTTTCTCCATGTTGGCCAGGATGGTCTCCATCTCTTGACCTTGTGATCTGCCCACCTTGGCCTCCCAAAGTGTCGAGATTACTGGTATGAGCCACCACCCCTGGCCAATAATCTGTTTTAACCAGGTCCCCAGATGGTTCTCATGTACTGTAATTATCTGCTCAGGGTATCATAACAAAATACCATAGACTGGGTGACTCGGACAGCAGAAATTTATCTTCTCACACTTCTGTAGGCTGGAAGTTCAAGATCAGGGTGCTAGCATGGTCAGGGGCGGGGGAGGGCCCTCTTCCTGGCTTGCAGCAGGTCACCTTCTGACCGTGCCCTCACATGGCAGAGAGAGAGAGAGAGAGAGAGAGAGAGAAAGATTTCTCTCTCTTTTCCTCTCCTTATAAGGCCATAGTCCTGTTGGATTAGGTCCCCACTCTTAATTTGACCTTAATTAGTTCCTAAAGACCTTGTCTCCAGATGTCCCCTTGGAGAATAGGGCTTACACATATTAATTTGGGACTGGGATATAATTCAGTCCTTAGCTTGTACATTGCTTTTGAGCAGCGCTGAGTTAATATTAGTAATTCTCAAACTTCAGCATGCATGAAAATCACCTGGAGGAACTGAAACCCAGAGTCTTGGGGCTTCATGGATTCTTATTCGGTTGTTCTGAATCTGATTCAATAGTTTCACCTGAGGGTTTTCATTTCTAAGAAGCTTCTCGATGCTGATATTACCATTCCATGGGCCATACTTTGAGTAGCACCAAATTAGACAATAAATTTGGGTAACCAATTTTCAAAAAAGTAAAATATCATAAGGTAGTCTAAACTTAGTCTTTTAAAAATTCAGTTGTTCTGAAGATGTTTCATATTTATTATTTTATTTTATTTTATTTTTGAGATGGAGTCTCACTCTGTCACCCAGGCTGGAGTGCAGTGGCACCATCTCTGCTCACTGAAAGCTCAGCCTCCCAGATTCACGCCATTCTCCTGCCTCAGCCTCCCAAGTAGCTGGGACTACAGGTGCCCGCCACCACGCCTGGCCAATTTTTTGTATTTTTAGTAGAGACAGGGTTTCACCATGTTAGCCAGGATGGTCTCGATCTCCTGACCTCGTGATCTGCCCTTCTCAGCCTCCCAAAGTGCTGGGATTACAGGCGTGAGCATTTATACAATTTTTAAATATCATTTATTTTTAAATTATATGCAATCGTGCTGCATAATGACATTTTGTTCATAGATAGCTATGCTAGGGTGGCCCCATAAGATTATAATGGAGCTGAAAATTCATATCCCCTAGTGATCATAGCTGTCGTAATGTCAAAGTGCAATGCATTACTCACATGCTTGTGTGATGCTGGTGTAAGCAAACCAACTGTACTGCCAGTCATATAAAAGTCTAGCACATAAACGTAGGTACAGTGCATAATACCTGATAATAACAAACATCTATGTTACTGCTTAATGTATGTACTATACTTTTTAATGTTATTGTAGAGTATGCTCCTACTTATTCAAAAAAAGTTGACTGTAAAACAGCTTCAGGCAGGTCCTTCAGGTATTCCAGAAGAAGGCTTTGTTACCATCGAAGATGACAGCTCCATGCATGTTATTACCTCTGAAGACCTTCCAGTGGGACAAGCTGTAGAGGGGAAAGCAGTGGTATTGATGATCCTGACCCTATGTAGGCGTAAGCTCATGTGTGTGTCTCAGTTTTTAACAAAAATGCTTAAGAAAATATTTTTGTATAGCTGCACAGTGTTTGTGTTTTAAGCTGTTATTACAAGAGTCAGTTTAAAAAATTACAGTTCATAAAGTAAATAAGTTGCAGTAAGCTAAGGCTAATGTATTGTTGAAGAAAGAGAACTTTTAAAAATAAACTTAGTGTAGCCTAAGTGTGCTGTGTTTATGAAGTCTACAGTCGTGTACAGGAACGTCCGAGGCCTTCACATTCACTCATTCACTGGCTCACTCAGAGTGACTTCCAGTCCTGCAACCTCCATTCATGGTAAGTGTGCTAGATAGGTGGACCATTAGTTATCTTTTTTAATTTTTAGTTTTTGAGATGGAGTTTCGCTCTTGTTGCCCAGGCTGGAGTGCAATGGTGTGATCTCAGCTCACCACAACCTCCACCTCCCAGGTTCAAGCGATTCTTCTGCCTCAGCCTCCTGAGTAGCTGGGATTACAGGCATGCGCCACCACACCCAGCTAATTTCCTATTTTTTTTTTTAGTAGAGACGGGGTTTCTCCATGTTGGTCAGGCTGGTCTCGAACTCCTGACCTCAGGTGATCTGCCCACCTCGGCCTCCCAAAATGCTGGGATTATAGGCGTGAGCCACCATGCCTGGCCTATTTATCATTTTTTCATATTTTTACTGTAACTTTTCTATGTTTAGATACGCAAATACTTACCATTGTGTTCTAATTGCCTAAAATATTCAGTATAATCTCCCGCTGTAGAGGTTTGTAGTCTGGGAACAATAGGCCACACCATGTAGCCTGGGTGTGGAGTAGGCTGTGCCGTCCAGGTTTACGAACGTGTACTTTATGATGTTCCCGCAATGACAAAATCACCTAATGATGATGTTCTCAGAATGTGTCTGTTGTTAAGCAGCACGTGTGTATGTATTTAAATTTTTTTTTTTTTTTTTTTTTTTTTGAGACGGAGTCTCACTCTGTAGCCCAGGCTGGAGTGCAGTGGCCGGATCTCAGCTCACTGCAAGCTCCGCCTCCCGGGTTCACGCCATTCTCCGGCCTCAGCCTCCCAGGTAGCTGGGACTACAGGCGCCCGCCACCTCGCCCGGCTAGTTTTTTTTTTGTATTTCTTAGTAGAGACGGGGTTTCACCGTGTTAGCCAGGATGGTCTCGATCTCCTGACCTCGTGATCCACCCGTCTCGGCCTCCCAAAGTGCTGGGATTACAGGCTTGAGCCACCGCGCCCGGCCTTAAATTTTTAATTTTAACTGATTTGTTGTTATTCTGGCTAAGTGGAGTGTTACTTAGGTACTTTCCTTTGATCACCTGAAAGTGCTTTGCAAGCATTTTGTTAACCCTCAAATCTACTCCAGGGAGGATAGTAAATAAAATATTAAATGTAGAGAATGGACAGTGTTTTGGGTCACAGGTTTCTAAAACTGTGATAATCAAACCAAATAAGGGCGCTTATATGTCAGTCATGGTTTCTCCCGGTAACTGGCAGCAGCTAACTTAGTTCAGTTCTTCAAACACTGCAAGTTGTGAAGTTTAGCAACAATGATTTACAAAAGCTGCATTGTTTTTATTATACCACCATTTTACCTAATTATTTCTGGTATAAACCCCAGTGGAAACAATGCATATTTTGTTATAAAATTCCAGCCAGAAACTTTGGACCTCAGACAAGAAGAAAATTCTGGCAAAGCTTCCAGGGTAAAACTCTGGTATGCAAATTCCTACATACATAAAATGAAGAATTAATGTAAAATGTCGTGCCAAGAGCACACTACTTAATATTTGTGCGTTTCCTATTAAAACTAACTTGCTTGGAGGATAACTGTTGTTTTTTTTTTTTTTTCCCCTATGATTAAAAAAAGGTTGTTTCAATCATTGTCAGGTATAACTCATTTGGAAGTGTATCATTTCAAAATTCACCTAAAGAAAAGTTTAGGAGGCCAGGTTCAGTGGCTCACGTAATACCAGTACTTTGGGATGCTAAGGCAGACAGATAGTTTGAGCCTAAGAATTCAAGACCAGCCTGGGCAGCATGGCGAAACCCTGTCTCTACAAAAAATACAAAAATTAGCCAGAGGTGGTGGCATGCCTGTAGTCCCAGTGACTTGGGAGACTGAGGCAGGAGGATTGCTTGAGCCTGGGAAGTTGAAGCTGCAGGGAGCCATGATCGTGCCACTGCTCTCCAGCCTGGGTGACTGAACCCTGCCTCAAAAATAAAATAAAATAAAATAAATAAATAATTTTAAAAGAATTAAAAGAAATGTTTAGGAGCAAGGACAATGCATTTGCAGTTGGAAAAGACCATTCCTTTAAACAAGCTCAATGCTATTATATTTGTTAATAGGATGCTATTAACAAATTTATCTTGATGAGCACTCTGTCCCCAAAATGCAATTCATAGTTTTGAAGATAATTTGGAAAGGAGATAGTACTGTAAGCTTCACAGATAGGTTTTTCTTCCATGACAGTTTTTTAAATTAAACTTTTCATTTTGAGACGATTGTAGATTCACATGCAGTTTAAGCAGTAATTCAGTGAGATGCCATTCACCTTAACCCCCAGCAACCACAAATGTGTTTTCCAGTTCCATAATTTTGTCCTTTCTAGAATGTTATATAAATGGAATCTTTCAGTATGTAATTTTTTAGGACTGATCTTTTCCACTCAGCATGATTCTCCAGATTCATCCAGGTTGCAGTGTGTATCAACAGCACATTTCTTTTTTTTTTTTTTTTTTTTTGAGACGGAGTTTCGCTCTGTCACCCAGGTTGGGGTGCAATGGCACAATCTTCGCTCACTGCAACCTCTGCCTCCCAGCTTCACGCAATTCTCCTGCTTCAGTCTCCTGAGTAGCTGAGATTACAGGCACCCACAATCATGCCCAGCTGATTTTTTGTATTTTTAGTAGAGATGGAGTTTCACCATGTTGGTCAGGCTGGTTTTGAACTCCTGACCTCAGGTGATCCACCCGTCTCGGCCTCCCAAAGTGCTGGGATTACAGGCGTGAGCCACCGCACCTGGCCAGCACATTCCTTTTTATTGCTGAGTGGTATTTCATAGTATGAATGTATCCCAGTTTATTTAGTCACTCATCCACTGAAGGTTATCTGGGTTCTTGCTAGTTTTTGGTTATTATGAATAAAGCTGCTATAAACATTTGTGAACAGGCTTTTGTGTGCACACAAGTCTTCATTTCTCCGGGATAAAAGCCCAGGAATGCAGTTACTGGGTCGTGTGGTAGTTACATATTTAGATGGTTAAGAAACTACCATACTGTTTTCAGAGTGGCCGTATGATTTTACATTCCCACCAGCAATGTATAAGTGATGCAGTTTTCCTGCATCCTTGCCAGCATTTGGTGTTGTCACTTTTAAAAATTTTTAACCATTCTGATTGGAGTGATAGCTCACTGTGGTTTCAGTTCGTATTTCCCTAATGGCTAATACCGTTGAACATCTTTTCGTTGGCCTGTTTTCCAGCTTTATATATTATTTAGTGAAATGTTTGTGTATATGTTTAGCCATGTTCCAATTGGATGGTATGCTTTTTTACTGTTGAGTTTTAAATGTTCTTTGCGTATTCTAGATACTCGTTCTTTGCCAGATGTGTGGCTTGTAAATAATTTCTACCACTCTGTAGCTTGCCATTTTATCTTCGTAATAGAGTCTTTCATGGACCAAGACGTTTTACTTTAGATGCAGAGCAATTTATCAACTTTAAATTCGATAGATCATGCATTATGTGTCAAATCCAACAACTCTTTGGTTAGCCCTAGGCCCTGAAGATTTTTTCCTAAAAGTTTATAGCTTTACATTTTAAATTTAAATCCGTGATCCATCTTGAGTTAATTTTTGTATAAAATGTGAGACTTAGGTTTAGGGTTCAGTTTTTGCCTATGGATGTCCAATTGCTTTGTTTTTCAATTTGTTGAAAACAAGTGGTTCTTGCTCCATTGAATTGTTTTTGCACTTTCATCAAAAATTAGTTGGTTATATTTGCATGGTTCTGTTTCTGGGTTGTTGATTCTGTTCCCTTGATTTATGTGTCTGTCCTTCCACCAGTACACACAGTCTTAATTACTGTAGCTCTATAGTAAATCCTGAAATTGAATAGATTCCTTTCCCTTTATTCTTGTTTTCCAAAATTGTTTTGGCTATTTTAGTTCCTTTACCTTCCCATAGGAATTTTATAATATTGTCTATATCTACAAAAAGTTTCGCAGCAATTTTGATAGAAATTGCATTAGACTTGTATATCAATTTGGGCAGAATTGACATCTTTACTATATTCATTACTTCCAGTCCATGGACATAGTATATATCTGCATTTACTTAGATCTTGTTTGATTTCTTTCATCAGCATTTTGTAGTTTCAGCAGACAAAGTCCCATAAAATTTTGTTAGATTTATACCTAAGTATTTCATTTTGAGCAATTGTAAATGTCACTGTATTTTTAATTTCCATGTCTGCATATTCATTGCATTCATTAATAGCAATTACATTTTGTATGTTTATCTTGTATCATGTAAGCTTGCTGATCTCACTTATTATAGTTCTAGGAGTTGTTTTTGGTAGTAGATTCTTTGGGATTTTCTATGTAATCATGTCCTGTGAAAATAGAGGTAGTTTTTTTTTTCTTTCTAATCTGTATCCTTTGCACTTCTTTTTGTTGCCTTGTTACATGACTAGGGCTTCTAGCACTATGTTGAGAAGAGGTAATGAGAGTGGACATCCTTGCCTTCTCCTGGTCTCGGGGGAAGCATTCGGTTTTTCACAAGTAAGTATGTTAGATATAGATGTTTGTAGATTTTTAAAATCAAGTTGAGGCACTTCCCCTCTAATGTACTTGTTTATGTTTTAAAATTTAGGAATTTAGATTATTTGAACATCACAGGAGTTTTTCTCTTTCTTTTCTTTTTGATATGATGACAATCATATTTTTCAGGGTTTTTTTTCCTCAAGTTTACAAAAGTACTTTTGTCTTCTATTCCCACCCAAAGGATGTTGTATTATTGTTTTGCCTTTCTTGGATTTGTTATGGAATGTGCTGCTTACATAGAGGAAATGTTGGCTATCGATCTTAAGCTAACTCACCATGAATGAAAATAAGTCTTAGGTCATAGTTTGGCTGCCAGTGAAGGACCCATTTCTTTATGGCTTTGGGTATAACACAGAAAAGACGTTGGGAAATAAAGGGGAAGGAATTGTGGGTTCAACAGCCATGCCATTCTTCTGTGTCTGCTTGGCCCCCTGCCTCCCAGGCCTACAGAAAGCTGGCATTACAGGCTAAACCCCAGAGTCACAGATATCTTTCCTCCTGAGCCTAATTCCCTGGGGGCCACTTGGCACTGCAGAGCTCAAGCAAAGCGCATGTTCATCTCTGACTCCTGCCTGAACACTCCAAAGCCTTTTTCCTCCAGGTCAGGGATTTTGTTTTGTTTTGTTTTCCCAGCCTTTTCAATGAGAGCTGCAGGACAAGAAGCCCCGCAGTATTGCTTTCCTTTTTTCCATCTTAGACTTTCCAGGCCTGCAAGTGTTTAAAGGTACCTCTCCTGCTTGTCTGCTAAGTCTCGCATATCATATAACTCTCCTGGGTGTTTGATTTTTGCTTTAAAAGGGTGAGTCTCCATCTGAGTCCCTAGCAACGACAAAGTGAAATGAAAATCTGGCAAAGTTCGGTCCTATAGATGTGAAGTGGTGGGGGGTTTGTTTGCTTCTTCAGTTTGTTTGCTTTAATTATGCAGGTGGGCTCTCTACATTAATCAAACCTCTTTGGTACCTCCCAGTCCCAGACCCCTTTTTTGGCTCTCGTCTGGTTAACACAGAACTCACTGTATGTCCTTGGGGTCTCATTTTGTTCTCCAATTTTATTATCTTCTGTTTAAGCGGTGAAACTCCAAGTGGTGCTACTACCCAGGATCACAATATGAGAAGAACAGTTTATACCTGCAAAGCATTATGGAAAAAAAAAGTCCCCTTTAACTGCATAATGTCTCTGATTTACTCCTGGTAATTTTAGTGGCTTTCTTCTGAGAAGCTCAAAGCATTTCACAGTCTTTATTCGACCACTGGCAGATTTCAAAACATGCGACATGTACCAGGATTGGCAGTCATTCTCATCTGCAGTTCTGTATTTTATTGATAGGATGATTTACATAAGTTTGAATGAAAACAGTCTTACGTACTTCAGCCTACAAACCTTTGGAATATTTTTGGCTCCAAGAGGAGCATTTATATTTGTTGCTTTGGTAACAAATATTTCCCCAATTGCTCAAAGTGATCGATATTTTTAAAAAACATTAACAAAGACCCATGTCTCTGGAACTGATTAGAAATGTAAAGACAGTTGTTAGTCCTCCTCAGCCAAAAGGAGATGGATAAAAAAGTTAGATGAAAGATCTGGGCAGCTGTTCACTGTGGCTAAGCCTTAGTACACCTGCATCTTGAGGTTCAGCAAAGTGATATCTCTACTAAGATGGGTAACTTCAGATGTTATTAGGTGTGGACTGTATCCTACAAGAGGTTTACAGAACGTAAGTTTGAGTTTTGCAGGACTAGAACAAAAGTACCTCTGAATTGTCTTCAATTATAAATTGCTTCCTTAGAAGGGGGTTAAGATTAAAAACACATTTACAATAGCTACAAAAAAAGATACCTAGGAATAAGTTTAACCAAGAAAGTGAAAGATCTTTACAATGAAAACTATAAAACACTGATGAAAGAAATGAAAGAAGACACAAGTAAATAGAAAAATATCCATGTTCATGGATTGGAAAAATTAACATTATTAAAATGTCTATACTACCCAAAGAATCTACAGACTCAACCCAACCTATCAAAATACCAATGACATTCTTCACAGAAATAGAAAAAAAATCCTAACATTTATATGGAACTATACAAGACCCTGAATAGCCAAAGCAATTTTGAGCAAAAAGAACAAAGCTGGAGGTATTACACTACTGAACTTCAAAATACACTACAGAGCTATAGTAATCAAAATAGCATGGTATTGGCATAGAAACAGAAACATAGACCAATGGAACAGAAAAGAGGGCCCAGAAATAAATTCAAACATTTGTAGCCAACCGTTTTCTGAAAAAAATGCCAAAAACACACATTGGGGAAAGGATAGTCTTTAGTTGCTGGGAAAATGATATCCACATGCAGAAGAATGAAGCTAGAGCCCATATACAAAAATCAACTCAAAATGAATTCAGGACTGAAATGGAAAAGCTGAAATGATAAAACTACTACAGTACAGTGAAACATTAGAGGAACACTTTATGACACTGATCTGGTCAAGAATTTTTTGGGTAAGACCTCAAAAGCACAGGCCACAAAATCAAAAATAGACAAATGGGATTATGTCAAAGCAAAGAGCTTCTTTTTTTTTTTTTTTTTTTTGAGACGGAGTCTTGCTCTGCCGCCCAGGCTGGGGTGCAGTGGCCGGATCTCAGCTCACTACAAGCTCCGCCTCCCAGGTTTACGCCATTCTCCTGCCTCAGCCTCCCGAGTAGCTGGGACTACAGGCGCCCGCCACCTCACCCGGCTACTTTTTTTTGTATTTTTTAGTAGAGACGGGGTTTCACCGTGTTAGCCAGGATGGTCTCGATCTCCTGACCTCGTGATCCGCCCGTCTCAGCCTCCCAAAGTGCTGGGATTACAGGCTTGAGCCACCGCGCCCGGCCCAAAGCAAAGAGCTTCTGTATAGCAAAAGAAACAAGAAACAGAGTGAAAAGACAGCCTACAAAATGGAAGAAAATATTTGCAAACTATGCATCTGACAAGGGGTTAATTTCCAGAATACATAAGGAACTCAAACAACTCAATGGCAAACAACAACAACAAACCAAAACCAAAAAACAACATGGATGCAGTAGCTCATGCCTGTAATCCCAGCAGTTTGGGAGGCCGAGGTGGGCAGATTGTCTGAGGTCGGGAGTTCAAGACCAGCCTGACTAACATGGAGAAACGCTGTCTCTAATAAAAATAAAAATTAGCCGGGCATAGTGGTACATGCCTGGAATCCCAACTACTTGGGAGGCTGAGGCAGGAGAATCACTTGAACCTGGGAGGTGGAGGTTGCAGTGAGCCAAGATCGCACCATTGCATTCCAGCCTGGGCAACAAGAGTGAAACTCCATCTCAAAAAAAAAACAAAAACAAAAAACAAAAAAAACTCAGCCTAAATAATCTTTAAAAAAATGGGCAAAAGACCCAAATAGACATTTCTTGAAAGAAGATGTACAAATGGCCAACAGTTACATGAAAAATGCTCTACATCACGAATCATCGGAGAAATGGAAATCAGAACTACAAATGAGATATCACTTCACCTCAATTGGAATGGCTATTATCAAAAAGACAAAAAGTAACAAAGGCTGGCATGAAGAAAGAGGAACACTTCTACACTATTGGTGGGAATGTAAATTAGTACAGCCATTATGGAAAACAGTATGGGGATTCCTCAGAAAATTAAAAGTATAATTATCATATCATCCAGCAATCCTGCTTCTGGGTATACATCCAAAGGAAATGACATCAGTAACATTGAAGTGATACCTGTACTCTTACGTTTATTGCAACACTATTCCCAACAGCCAGAACATGAAATCAATCTAAGTGTCCATTAACAATGAGTGGATTAAAAAAATATCGGACATACACACAGTGAAATACTATTCAGTCATAAGAAAGAATGAAATCCAGTCATTTGCGGCAGCATGGATGAACCTGGAGGACATTATGTTAAGTAAAATAAGCCACAGAAAGATGAATACCACATGTGCTCACTCATATGTAGAATCTAAAGAAGTTGATCTCAGAAGAGGAGAGTAGGATAGTGGTTACCAGAGGCTGGGGAGGGTAGTGGGGAGGTGAGGATAGGGAGAGATGAATCAATGGGTACAAAGTTACAGTTAGATTGGAGGAATAAATTCTGGTGTTCTATTGTACAGTAGGGTGACTATGGTTCACAATATTGTGTTGCATTATTTCCAAATAGCTAGAAGAGAGGATTTTGAATGTTCCATCCACAAAGAAATGATAAATGTATGAGGTGATGGATATGCCAAATACTCTGATTTGATTTTTATGCAATGTATTCATGTATTGAAACATCACACTGTACTCCATAAATATGTACAGTTACTATGCAATAATTAAAAAATAAATGATACATGTTGAGTATCCCTAATTTGAAAATCTGAAATGCTCCAAAATCCAAAACTTTTTGAGCATCAACAGCATACTCAAAGGAAATGCTCACTGGAGCATTTTGGACTTTGGATTTTCACATGAGGGATGCTCAACTGGTAAGTACAATGCAAATATTCTAATATCCAAAAAAAACCAAAATCCAAACACTTCTGGTCACAGGAATCTCAGATAGGTGATATTGAACCTGTATAACAATAAGAACAACAAATGAATAAATAAAGGACTAAAAATAGCCCTAACTTTAAAAGAAAGAACATTCTTATAGCTCGAGGCAATGTAATGGCAGCACAGATTCCTTGTTCACTGTGGCCAAGCTGACCATAGAAAGTGGTCAATCCACCTACCAGATGGTCTGGCACCAACTTTGCGTGGTTAGTATCTAGAGCTTTAAGCAAAATGATGTTAGTTCTTGACTGGTGTCACACCTCTGGGACAGTAAAGAAAAGGATGACTCTCCCAGATAAATGGTCACTCATGAAGCTGTTTTATTTATTGATGTTCCTTTTATCAATAGCAAATAGTATGTATTTATAAGAGGTGCCCACAAACAAGATCCTTATGGGCACATTTCTGTCTTTCTGTCATGTTTTTAATTTCTGGAAAAACAGCAGCTAACGACTATTTCTAGTGTTGAAAAGTGGGGCAAGTTGGTGTAGCCACAACTCCGGTTTGTGCCTAAGTACAAAGATGGGATAGCTGAAAAAGTGTGTGAAGATAAAATTCAAGAGAAACAGGCATCTAGGAAAGGTGGATAATAGACAGGAAGTGTAAAAAGAAAAGAAATAAGAAATGCATATTTGCCTTTTGTGAAAATTAGAAATGCTGATGGCGGACGAGTATGGTGGCTCACGCCTGTTAATCACCAGAACTTTAGGAGGCTGAGGCGGGCAGATCACGAGGTCAGGAGATCGAAACCATCCTGGCTAACATAATGAAAC
The DNA here is from genome assembly GCF_043159975.1 of Macaca nemestrina. NCBI lineage: Eukaryota > Metazoa > Chordata > Mammalia > Primates > Cercopithecidae > Macaca > Macaca nemestrina. The sequence continues at coordinate 114,994,228 of NC_092133.1, read as the reverse complement.
CCCGCCTCTACTAAAATATATATATATATTAAAAATATATATATATTTATATTTATATATTTTATAAATATATATTTTTGTATATTTATATATTTATATTTATATATATTTATATATATATTTTTTGTATATTTATATTTTTATATATAATTAGCCAGCCATGGTGGCAGGCACCTGTAGTCCCAGCTACTCGGGAGGCTGAGGCGGGAGAATGGCGTGAACCCTGGAGGCAGAGCTTGCAGTGAGCCCAGATTGCCACTGCACTCCAGCCTGGGTGACAGAGCCAGACTCCGTCTCAAAAAAAAAAAAAAAAAAAGAAATGCTCATGGCATGTTTCATTCCCTTTCTTGACATATGTTGACCCTATTTAGATTCTACCCATATCTCAGCACAAATGGCCTCTTCCTAGATGATCTGGCCAGCTGACCCTGATCACTGCAATCCAGAGAATCAGGACCATGAATCTGACTCTACAGTGGACCACATTTGGTACATAGTGATAGTTATGTTTTTTGTGTTCACGTCTTATTTCCTTATCGATCTTGTATGCTTCCTAAGAGCAGAATCAGTCTTTCAGTTCTTGTTAGTTTGATATTTTGCACCAAGTAGTGCTAGTAAATATTTCAAATGGATGATGGTTGCAATTAAAAAGAATAGGCCGGCCGCAGTGGCTCTTGCCTGTAATCCCAGCACTCAGGGAGGCCGAGGCGGGCGGATCATGAGGTCAGGAGGTCGAGACCATCCTGGCTAACATGGTGAAACCCCGTCTGTATTAAAAATACAACAACAACAACAAAAAATTAGCCAGGCGTGGTGGCGGGCACCTGTAGTCCCAGCTACTTAGGAAGCTGAGGCAAGAGAATGGCGTGAACCTGGGAGGTGGAGCTTGCAGTGAGCCGAGATCACGCCCAACCTGGGCGACAGGGAGAGACTTGGTTTCAAAAAAATAATAATAATAATGATAAAAATAAAAATAAAAAAAAAAAGAAAGGAGACAAAGCTGAGAACTTCAAGAAAAAGAAAATATGCTCAGCTTCATTGTTTATAGACTCAATGAGAAAGAAATGCACTGTTGGGGTTCTAGTGCTGCTTCTATTCTGTCTCTGTGTGAATGATGTTTCAGAATGCACCCATGAAGCAGTATAAAAATATCATTACTGCCCCATTTCATTACAGTGAACATGCTGGATACTTGCAAGCTGGTAAATATGTCAAGTTTTAGGATCGATTTCAATGTACTGATCATATCTTGAGTAGTCAAAGAGTAACTGGGGAAGGCCAGATGGTTTTATAGCAAACGACTACAGGAACTCTTACCTGCGTTTTTTCATGTCATCATTTTACTATGCAATGTTTCATTAGCTAATTGTTATTGAGACAATGGAGGAATGGGTTCCAAAACAATTACTTAGTCTAATTTGGGTAATAAAAACATTGTATGACTTGAAATACAGTTTACTCTGAAAGGAAATCCTACCTCCCTGGAGGCTGTTAAATGGTTTGAGGAAAACAGTTCCACTACTGGTCTCTTTGTTGCAACATCGTATGTTGGAAAAAATACACTTATTTATATTTGGTTCACTCTAAAAACTTTCTGCTGCAAACTGCTAGGATATTCGCAAAGAAAAACTTGCATGCAGAAGTTATACAGAGGGGAACCTAGGTTCCAGAGAGGAGATAGGGTACCCCTAAAGAGGCGCACAGCAGACCTGATGGCCTCTATCTTTAGACTGAATTCAGTTGCAATTCCATTACTTCATACAGCAAAAACTACAAATAACCAAACAGTGACTCAGAAGGGCCCCTCATATAGTTTAGGAAATTTATCTTTTGTTAGGATGCAAAAATACTGAGGTCTTTGGAAATCCCTAAACTGTAAACTGCTGTTTTTCGATTAGTAATTCCATTTTTTTTAGTAGTAAAATTGCATATTCTATTGAACAGTTTCTAGATGAGCAGAATATGTATGTTCTACCTAAAAAAAAAAAAAAAAAAAAAAGCTTTTTGATTGCTTTTGTGAAGGCCTGCAAATGAATCACTGTCATAAAACAACGTGTTCAGGAAGCCTCAATATTCTTGAAAGATGTTGTTTGCCACTGTTGTCTTTTTTTTTTTTTTTTTTTTTTGCCGTGCATTTAAGACAAATCCTCTGTCCTAACACCACCGTCACTCACCAAGTAGCTTAGAAAGAATGTTTTCTTGGGACTTAAAAATGGTGGGCTGGACGCGGTGGCTCATGCCTGTAATCTCAGCACTTTAGGAGGCCAAGGCAGACAGATCATGAGGTCAGGAGATCAAGACCATCCTGGCTAACACGGTGAAACCCCGTCTCTACTAAAAATACAAAAAATTAGCTGGGCGTGGTGGTGGGCACCTGTAGTCCCAGCTACTTGGGAGGCTGAGGCAGGAGAATGGCGTGAACCCGGGAGGCGGCGGAGCTTGCAGTGAGCCGAGAGCACGCCACTGCACTCCAGCCTGGGCGACAGAGTAAGACACTGTATCAAAAAATAAAAAGAAAAGGTGAATGTGGCAGTTCAATTCTTTTTGCTGTCAAAAATAGTTTAAATATTTTATTTCTCTTCTTTTAATTTGCTGTTTTCTTTAACCCGCACCGCAGAGATGTGTATGCGTGCGTGCCACACACACACACACACACACACACACACAAGCACACGTCTGAGCCCCATTTTAACACTGGCCCCGAGCCTGTGTTGTGTTTTGGGGTCTGACTGGTTGCACAGAAAGGATCTAGGGCCACCTATGTCCTTTATCTGCATGTTGCATCTGAAGGTCTCCAGGGCAGCATTTGCTCATGAGGAATGACGTCTACAAGTGACCTGTTTGTTTGAGGAAGCAGAAGAGCTTGTCTCGGCACCGAAAACATTGCTCAGGCTGCTGCTCTCTGTCTCCATAATGGGGCCCAGCAGCAGCGTCTACCACTTAGGGGTTCTCTGGTCAGTGGTATTCTCCTGAGACACGCTCTGTCCAGGAGCAGTAATAAATACCAAGCCGTCACTTCGGCCTTTGTGAGATATTTGAATTGCTTATGACTTTAGAGCCTGGCTCTGAAAGAACAGAACAGTTTCATATCAACTATGTTTTTGTTCACTTGATGAAATTGGAAGCAATGTAATATTCAAATAGTTTATACTATCACTTATTTCTCTGCATTATACCTTTCGAGATCATCTGTAATCTCTTTTATACTGCTGAGTACATAGTAGATACTAAATTTAATATTGTTGGAGCTTAACTTTTGCAAAGAGTAAAAATGTTTTGTTCTATATTACAAAGAGTATGACTGCCTACCACTTTTTCAAATTATTTAAAAATAAAAATAAAGGATGCAAAATACTATATTCTTTTCAAATTTTTAATTAATTTTTTTTTTTTTTTTTTTTTTTTTTTTTAGAGATGAGGTCTCACTCTGTTGCCTAGGCTGGTCTTGAACTCCTGGTCTCAAAGGATCCTCTCACCTTGGCTTCCCAAAGTGCTGAGATTTAAGGCGTGAGCCACTGCGTCCATCTACAAAATACTATTCTGTGTTTGTGGCAGATGAATTGAATTAATGGCACCAGTTCATCCTGTGTTTATGCCCTTTGCAGTTTTTCCCATCAAGAGATGGAACATAGTTCTCTAGTGCTGGGTTCTGAGTTCGGGTATGTAATTTTGGCTAAAGAAGTATTAGCAGCTTTGAGGTAAGTAGATTCTTGAAAGGTTGCCTGTGCAGTTCTGTTTCCTTTCTCTTTCACATGAGAACATACCCATGCTTGAAACTGAGACCAGTCACCCGAGTTGTCTCAGCTGAGGCCAACCTAGGCTAGCTGACAGCCAGTTCCCTACTACCAGACATATGAATTAACCTAGCCAAGATCAGCAGAGATGCCAAACCAATTTTGGGTGACTGTCATTGTTTGAGTAAGTCCAGCCATGCTCTGACAAAGTGCCCAGCTGACCATAGACTCATGAGCTAAACAAGTGCTTATTTATTTACACCAATGGGCTTTGGAATGTTTGTTACCCAGCATTTTCATGGCAATAGATTACTAATAAAATATTAAATACAATGCAGTCTTTTTCAGTTCAGGAAATTTCACACAAGAGTAATTGTTATGAAAATTCATATTTTTTTGTCCAGCTATGAACATAAGGAAAGTGTGGGAGGTAGAGTTGAATATGCACAGACCTTCTTAACATCATGGCTTTATATTTATTTCTAGACAAAGATTTAGTGGATGGGCATGATAAACATGAGGGATGTTTATAATAGAAAATATTGAAAGTGTAGTCATATGAAAAAATGTACAGTTGTTCTATACACTCAAGTTACATTAAATAAACAAACAGAAGAAAATAGCAAGACTCTTGTGGTTTCCTGTCCTGTCTTTTTGTTTCCCATAAAAATCATGGGACTTAGATTATTTAATTTTACACTTGAATGAATTCTGGATAAATGTAAACTAATAATTTTACATTTACATAAATAAATATTTAACATAGAGAACATCAGAGTTCTTAGTTTGTAAGCGACAGAAACTGACCCTGGCTTAGAAAAGACATTTGTTAGAAGAATATTGAGGAGCTCACAGAATCAAAAGAAAGACTGGAGGACCAGCATGGAACTCAACAGAAACAAGAGCAGCTCTTAGGATCCAAAAGGGAAATCAGGCCGGGCATGGTGGCTCATGCCTGTAACCCCAGCACTCTGGGAGGCCGAGGCAGGTGGATGGCTTTGAGCTCAGTAGTTCGAGACCTATCCAGGCGACATGGCGAAACCCCATCTCTGCTAAAAATACAAAATTTAGCCAGCCGTGATGGCATGCACCTGTAGTCCCAGCTACTTGGGAGGCTGAGGCTGGAGATTCCCCTGAGCCCGGGAAGTGGAGGTTGCAGTGAGACTAGATTGTGTCACTACACTCCAGCCTAGGTGACAGAGTGAGACCCTGAGACCCTGTCTAAAAAAAAAAAAAAGGAAAAAAAAAAAAAAAAAGGAAGTAAATGCAAAAAGAAACAATTTTTTAAAAATATTTAAAGTCTAGACACGGTGGCTCATGCCTGTAATCCCAGCACTTTGGGAGGCCGAGGCTGGCGGAACACTTGAGGCTAGGAGTTCAAAACAAGCCTTGCCAACATGGCGAAACCTCGTCTCTACAATACAAAAACTAGGTTGCATTGAGGCGAGATTGCACCACTCCACTCCAGCCTGGGTATTAGAGCCAGACCTTGTCCCCCCTCAAAAAAGTTAAACTCCACTACATATGGATTTTTAGTTTTCAACTGGCAGGCTCTTCTTTTACAAGTTCCCTTATACTGAGAGGAAACAAGTTTGCACTGAAGCCTTGTTTGTTGAAGGAAATGCTGTTTGGCAGTTGTCTAAAGATAACTGGGTAGGTGAATCTGTGCTAGTAGCCCCTGTGATTAGAGGTGAAGCTCAGCCCCAAATCTAAATTCTCCGGTCTGTGGCAGTAACACTTTGGAGGCCAAAGCTATTGTTCACCAACATGGTGCAGTTGTACAAGCGTGGCTTCAGAATGAGTATGTAGTAGGCATCCACCACCTAGAAGCCGTAGTACTTACATTTTTTTTTTTTGTTTTTAGAGACAATGTCTTGTTCTGTCTCCTAGGCTGGAGTGCGGTGGTGTGATCATAGCTCACTGCAGCCTTGACCTTCTGAGCTCAAATGATCCTCCCACCTCAGCCTCCCAAGTAGCTAGGACTGCAGGTGCACACCCAATGCCTGGCTAATTTTTCTATTTATTTTTTTGTGGACATGGGATCTCACTGTGTTTCCCAGGATGGTCTCCAAACTCCTGGCCTCAAGCAGTCCTCTCGCTGTGGCCTCCTAAAGCAGCGGGATTACAGGCATGAGTCACTGTGCCTAGCAACGACTTATGTTTAAAATGAGGACCATATTTGGAATTAAGTCCTCATAGGGTTGTTGTAGAAAACCCTGTGTGCAGAACCACTCAATTAAGTTAGCTCAAAGGGAAGCTGGTGGGAAGATGTGTCATTCGCTCTTTACTACCATGAGGACTGAGATGGGTGGTGAAGAAAAAGACCGTGGGCTTTAGACCAGATAAGATTGGCTTCCAATCTTGATTATGGACCAACAAAATGTGTGACCCTGAGCAATGCACTTAGCCTCTTGGAGGTGGGTTCTTCTTTTGCAAACTGAGATAACACCAGTCTTGGAGACTTGTTGGGAAGAGTGAAAGCTGGTAGATTGTTTAGCTATGTCTGGAATTTAGTGGGGATCTAAGAGGGAATCTCTTGCCTTAGAACACTGTAGGTGTTTTACCATCACATAGCCCTTACAAGTGGAAAAGTAGAACGGGATAAAGAATTCAAGGCATTTATTTTGTTGCCCCCTGGGCCGGGAAGACATATCAATTAGCGACAAGACCAGTCTAGAGCCATCTGCTGGAGCAGCTGTAGCGCCCTCGCAGAGTCCTGCCCCTGCGATGACTTCCTCTGCCGTATGTATTCATTCAGATGCTTTATGATGACAAAGCTGATGGAGTTGGGTCACTAACCAGACCCCCTCCCATTGTTGACATCATTGACAGGGTGGCTTGCTTTCTCCTCTTCCTCCTCCTTCTCTGCTTTCTCCTACCACAGTGACTTTAATTTAAGGTGCTGTGGGGGAGAAACATAACCTTATATCTGTGTGTCATGTTTCAGTTCTATTTTCTATTGTATTTCACAGATACAGCTCTTGCTCCAGTAGCAGTCGTAATACAAAAAGAGGAAAATGTTTGTATGGGCTCCTGGACTTTGCACAGATATGCAAGTGAATCCACTCAGGCTAGAAACATTTCTGTGACTTTTTGCAATAATGTTCTTGGCTAAATCTTTTCAATTCCTGGCTGCATTCTTACTCTCTTTACAGTAGAGAAGATTTGCAGGGGTGAGGTGAGCAGGGAGAATGACTGCTTTCATTAAGGAAGGAAGACAGGAGAGAAGGAAGAAAGGAAGGAAGGAAAGGAGGGAGGGAGGGAGGGAAGAGAAGGAGGGAAGGAGGAAGGAGAAGGAGGATGAGGAGGGGAAGAAGGACAGAAAAAGTGTTGTAAGGAAGTTTCAAGTTTCAGGTTCAAGTTTCCCAGATCAAAATTCATATTCAGAGGACATAGTGTTCAGTTAACTCCGATCTATACAAATACAAAGGTGATCCTGCATTTGCACAGAAGCCTCACTTTGTAGGAAATCACTTCTACCACTTGGCCCCCACCCAGCTTTCTCTGTCTCTCCAATACATGCTTTATCTCTTTTGGACTAGAATGGAGATGCTATATCCTCTAGAGTGAGATTTCTTAGAAAGAAGAGTTTTAAAACTTGGCAGACATTCATGTAAAAGCAAAGAGCTCTATGTGGGGCAAAGCTATTGAGTGAAAAGATAATGGAACTTGGGAAATCTGGTTCCGCTTAGTATCTGCAATTCATTCACAGCCAGAAGAGCAGAGGGTTTTTTCTTTAAATAAAAACAAAACAGTAATTTGCTAAAATGATAGTGTTTCTGCCTCTGTGCTTCAGACGGCAAAGCATCCCACATGGCTCTCTGGGGTCTGTTGGGACATTTTTGCTTCCAGTTACCCTCTGAGTGTCTCACTGCTAAGATTTCTCTTCCCCTACTTTGTCAGGAAGCAGAAGAGTTCCTGGGAAAAAGATCTAGCTGTTTTGTTTATTCCTTTTATTGGGTGACTCAGGCAACAAACTGATAATTTAACTCATTTAGACAATATGTTATGATGAACATTCCCCACCACCCAGCCCCAATCTTTGTTTGGGCTTAATAATAGCTGAGATTTATTAAATGCACTGAGTGTCCATGCTGTTCCAGGCACTGGTCTAAGTGCTATCCATGTGTTAAGTCATGTTAGTACTTGGGAGAGCCACACGGTTATTTGTCTGTTTTATTTTGTTTTGTTTGAGACAGAGTTTGGCTTTGTCACCCAGGCTGGAGTGCGGTGGCTCGATCTCGACTCACTGCAACCTTCACCTCCCGGGTTCAAGGGATTCTCCTGCCTCAGCCTCCTGAGTAGCTGGGATTACAGGCGCACACCACCATGCCCTCCTAATTTGTGTATTTTTAGTAGAGATGGGATTTCACCAAGTTGGCCAGCCTGGTCTTGAACTCCTGACCTCAGGTGATCTGCCTGCCTCAGCTTCCCAAAGTGTTGGGATTACAGGTGTGAGTCACCGCGCCCAGCCTGGTCTGTTTTTGTTTGCAGATATATCCCAAGAGTCTAGAACAATGTCGGGCAGATAGCTGATGCTCTATACATATTTGTTAATGAATAAAAATTCCTCGTGACAGCCTGGCGAGGAAGGTAGTTTATAGATAAGAAAACTGGGAGCTCAAGAAGCGAAGTGACTGTCCACAAGGTCACATGGCCAGGAAGTAGGGGAGCTGTTATAGGGCAGACCTAGCTGTTGGTTACAGAGCCTGTGGTCTCCGCTACACTGAGCCATGGTCTTGCTTCCCCTGCATTGCTCCAGTAACCCAGTGCTCCAGAAAGACTGGTCCCTGCGTAGCAGTACCACACTCCTGGGATATTCCTGCACTGAGCTTCACTTGTATCCCCAACAATCCTTCGCTACCACACCACCATTGCTTTCTCTGCTCTCTCCTGCCGACGAGAGAGAGCAGAATCCCATTCTCTTTTCATGCTCAATGGAAGCTGTATTAGTCTGGTTTCACACTGCTACAAAGAACTGCCTGAGACTGAGCAATTTATGAAGAAAAGAGGTTTAATTGACTCACAGTTCCACAGGCTGTTCAGGAAGCATGACTGGGAGGCCTCAGGAAACTTACAATCATGGTGGAAGGCAAAGAGAAAGCAAGTACATCTTATCATGGCAAAGCAGTAGAGACAGAGTGAAGGGGGAAGTGCCACACACCTTTAAACCATCAGAATTTCTGAGAACTCACAATTACTTGAACAGCAAGGGGGAAATCCACTTCCATGAACCAATCACCTCCCCCTAGGCCCCTCCTCCAATTTGATATGTGGGGATTACACTTTTATCTGAGATTTGGGTGGGGATGCAGAGCCAAACCATATCAGAACCCCACTTTCCCCCAAGCCCAGGCTGCCTTAGTGGTCAGGGATCTCTCCTTGCTTACTACATGGGCTGGTACCACTCATTCAATGCTTACACGTCAGGTCTTGGTTATCTTTTAGATTGATGAAGACTTTGTCTCTCTAGTTAGATCATAAGCTCCAAAGGGACAATGACAATCTTGAATGCCTAATACTGATTTTTAATCAAACATAATTGTCTAGTAGGAAAGGGAGGTGTAGCCAGTCACCATCCTCTCCCTCAATTTCTCATCCCCACTATGTGCCATTTTCTTTTTCATGCTAATGAAAGATCACATCTAAGGAGGTTGGGGATTAAAGAAAAGCCAAATAAAACTCCCATAATGTTGCACAGTGGTCAAGAGTGTGCACACTGCTGTTACTTCATTCAAGTTGGAATCCCAGAGACACTGTATTCATTATCTATTGCTATGTAAAAAATTGCCCAGAACTTAGTGCCATAAGGTAACATTAAACACTAACAGTGCTATTTTTTCTGGTCTCTCCTGAGGCTGCAGTCAAGACGTTGTTCAGGGTTGTGGTCCTCTGAAAGCCCAACTGGTGCTGGAGGATCAGCTTCCAAGGTGGTGCACTCACATGGTGGGCAGGTGGGGCTGGCTGTTAATAAGACACCTTCATTCCATGTCATGTGGACCTTTCCACATCACTTCTGCCATATTCTATTGGTCACATGAACCAAACCTGATACAGGGTGTAATGGGACAATACAAGGACATAGATACGACGATGTAAAGATGATTGAAGACCCTTTTGGAGGCTGGCTACCACATCCACCATTTATAGCTGTGTCAGCTTGGATCATTTCCTTAATGACTTGAAGTCCAGTTTCCTCATCTCTAAGATATGGATAATCATCGCAATAGATTATTGCAAGAATTAAATGAATTAATACAGGTGAGATGCTTAGATTTACTATGCAAAGGTTAACTGTTTATTGGAAAGTACAAACTGATGTCAAAGTAGGAGAGGAGAAGGAGTGGGTGATGGTGTGCATCAGAATTGTTACTGTTCTGATCAGGAGAGTCGGGTGAGTCTGACTCCAAGCTGGATTTCTTTGCCTGCTGGTTGCTGGGCAAGTGTTGAGGCAGCTCAATTTCCACATCACCTTTGAGGTTGTCATCACTCCATTTCATGCATATTGCACATCTTGTGATCCGAATACAGTCTCTGTGCCACTTAGACACAGGACAGTGATTGTGGTAATCATTGCAGAATTCATGTTTTAGGGGGAAATGCACAGAACATAAATTACTCCTTGCTGATTTGTTGCTCACCCAGAAAACCAGTGGTTAACCCCATTCAGATCTGATTGCTCCTTTGCAGAAACCTAAACGTAAAGAAACAGACACACACACACACACACACACACACACACACTCTCTCTCTCTCTCTCTCTCTCTCTCTCTCTCTCTCTCCAAGGGAGCCTTGCTTTTGCGCTAGATATGTTGCTGAAATGTTGTGTATTCCCCCAATTTTTGCAGGCCAAGTGATATATTTTGCTTAGACTTTACATTCTCATTTCAGAGATGATTTATCCTGATTTATTTTCAAATTGTAATGGATCTTAACATTTTTGGCTAAAAGTTACTTTCTTTGTTTCTTCTTTCTCCTCTACTTCCCCCACCCCATTTTTTTAGTTGTTGTTAAGAATTTAAAGGTCTAAAAACACTTAAAGGCATTAGGAAGTTACCATAAGGAGAAGAATCCTTCTCCATATTATTAATTCATGGCTCTGCTGGGGCCCTGTGGCCCAGCACGTGTTTAGAGGACAATATTCTGCAGTCAGGCGTCTGAAGCAAGGACCTCTGACTTACACGCCCAGTGAAGTTTATGATGCAGAATAGAAATGTGACTTTTGATCTGTTTGATTACTTTATCTGAAAAGTTTCTAGGCCCGAACTTACGCAGGAATTTTTTAAAAAAAGGAAATTCTCAGACACACACACACACACACCCGGACTGTATTATAGGCACAAACATTGGAAGAGTGTCAAAGGGAAAGAGACAGGGAGGAAGTAGCAATGTTAAATTGCAACTTGAGTCCTAATTCACCATTTCATGCCTTGGCAATGCAGTTGATACAACATCAGGGGCCCTTCCAACTCTGGGTGGGAAAGCTACAAATTATGGGTTAGCTCCTTTTCCTTTGTACCCAGAATGAAAAACGGGCCTCAGTTTAAAGGCAATTGGCACAGTAAGTGAACCAAAGACATTTTAGCTTGGACCCAGTGTGTACATATAGAAATAGGATTTTTTTTCCAGTGAATTTTATGAACCTTCTTAACATACTGAAGGAAGCAATATTCAAAGACAAGAGAATATCTGTGTAAGTTCTTTTTTCAAGTGGAAAAGAACATGAGGACATCAAACATAGGGTTCCTTTTCACAGGATGTATTTTGGAATTCAATTTCTATCCAATTGCTGCCAAATGAAAGAGCTGTGTTTTTTGTTGGTTTGTTTTGGTTTTTGTTTTGTTTTTAATACAGGGTATCACTCTGTCACCCAGGCTGGAGTACAGTGAGGCGATCATCAATCACTTCATTGCAGCCTCGAACTCCTGGGCTCAGGTGAACCTCCCACTTCGGCCTCCCAAAGCACCAGAGAAAGAGTTACTTCGAATAATCATGTTGCAAGGAGATGTAGAATTAAAAAATCACTTACATAGGGACTTCACTGCTCTAAGGCCCTTTGAATACTGCTCATCAGTTGCCTAAGGACAGCTTTAAACTCTTAATTCTATAGGTTTTCCCTCCAATGCCCCGAGGCAGGTTAAAGATGGCTGAAAATTCCTTGACACTTTTAATGAGCGGTGGAGTCTCTGTTCACTTTTCTTGTGACTTCTTTGACGAATAGAACACTGGAGAAGTGACACCATGCCAGTTTTAGACCCAGGTTTTGAAAGGCCTGGCAGTTTCCACTTTGTTTCTTGCTGCCCTGAGCAGCCATAGAAGAGGCTCCACTATTGCTGGAGAGACCGTGTAGAGAGACCTGGACACTATGTGGGGAAGGAGACCGGTCCAGCTGAGCCAGCCTTCCTGGCTCCCCTGCCGAGATGCCAGTCACATGCATGAAGCCATCTTATACCCTCCAGGTCAACCCACTGCCAGATAAAGACCACCTAGTATCCTCAGTCAATGCCACCTGCAATAGAAGAATTGTCTAGCCTAGGCCTGATGAATTTCTAACTCACAGAATATGAGAATAAATACAATTAGTTTTGTTGAGAAACAGGTCTGTGATAAGAACCTTTGAACTACGAAAAAAAAAAAGAAAGTTTTTTTCTTTTTTAGGAACTCCTTTTTAAGACACATGAATCATTTATAAGTCACCTGCAGATTACAATCTACAGCACAAATTCCAGGCGGCATTGGGGCATCTAGATTTGATTAGGCAGACAAAAATTTCCGATATTAAATTCTTATCTGGTTTTGAAAACTTTCTCATAGATGCCTTGAGAACAGATACCATTCATTTTTACTGACCTTTGCTGGACTGATCTTAATCACATTCCTTGCCAGAAAGTGCAGTAGCTTAGAACAAGGCATCGTTTTAAATAGGCTATTTCAGGAGCAATATATTAAATTTGTAGAAACCTCATTCCAGAACATCAAGGCAATTTTACTGAGGAAATGTAAGAACTATGCTCTTCTACCTCTGCAAGAACTTAAAGATATTGAATGGCTACAGTTACAAATTGATTTGATATACATCATACTTGGAGATATAACTCTTCTGTCTAAAATAAATCAATAATTTTGCTCAGTCTTTGCTCTGTGCCTAGTGTGCTCTCTGTAGAAAGACAAACTCCTGTTTATCAAAGTTGGTCTGGCAATGGAATGTTCTGGTTACTCAAATATTTTACTTAATTGAGAATTCCTATCCATCCCACACAGCACTGACCAATTTCAGAGAATTACAAGTAAATGAAATACCTTATAATTGCCATTGAAAACGACTTTTCTCTTACCTAATGATTCAGAAGGTCCTTGTGTTTCCGGTACCCAAGGGCACCGTGAGAAACCTAGAACTGTAAACGCAGGAAGCCCCCAAAACTGGGACATTTGCGTTAAGTCTGTTACAATTCTAGAGTTGTCGTGTACAAGTCATCCCTCATAGCAAGCTGTTCATTTATCACTTTTCTTTGGTTTTCATACAAGTAGAGCTTGGAAAGAAATCCATCTGCAATATTTTGGTGTTCTAATGTGGTGTAAATGGAGTATTTCCTATTCATAAATAGGCACCTGTTCCCTGGAATAATATTTTCTGCTGAGCTCCTGGAAGTGGTGGGATACATTCTCACAAAAGCCTTGCATGAGCAGTGAAAAAACTCCTTGGCAGGAGCTCATTTGCTCCCAGGGAAGTAAACCTGAAACCTAAAGCATGAAGTAAGCGTGAGTGCTCAGGGGGTGAAATGGACCCTCGCTGACGTCACCAGTTCCTTGTGATTTCTTCAGCGGCCTCAAAGACCAGCTCTTACAATGGTCTCTACCCTCAGGTAGTGGGTATGACCCAATCGATGATCTGCTTGTGTGTCACTGCCTTCCCTTCATTTTCACATGTGGAAAGGGAGGTGAGGGTGTAAAGGAGGGTGGAGCTGGGCTTGGACTCCTTCTGCAGGACACAGCCTCTGAGGCCAGGTGAAACCGTGGAAGCAAAACCGCAGAGGCAAAGTCTGATTTGAATATTTGCTCCTCACCACTGAGATTATTTATTTATTTACTTAAAAGACAGGATCTTGCTCTGTTGCTCAGGCTGGAGTGCAGTGGTGTGATCATAGCTCACTGCAACCTTAAATTTCTAGGTTCAAGCAATCCTCCTGCCTCACCGTCCCAAGTACCTGAGACCACAGATGTGCACACCATGCCCGGCTAACTAAAAAAATTTTTTGTCTATGTTCCCAGGCTGGACCACCTAAATTACTAAAAAGACAAAAAAATAACAGATGTTGGGAAGGATGCGGAGAAAAGGGAACTCATACACTGTTGGTGGGAAAGTAAGTTAGTACAATTTCTATGGAAAACAGTATAAAGATTTCTCAAACAGCTAAAGACAGAACTACCATTTAATCTGACAATTCCACCACTAGGTATCTACCCAAAGGAAAATAAATCAATATATCCAAAAGACACCTGCACTTGTGTGTTTATTGTAGCACTATTCACAAGGGCAGAGGGTAGTGAAGCAACCTGTGTTCATTGACAGATGATTGGATAAGAAAATGTGGCATGTAAACACAATGGAATACCATTCAACCATTAAAAAAAATTGAGGGCCAGTCCTGGCGGTTTGCACCTGTAATTGCAGCTACTCTGGAGGCTGAGGTAGGAAGATTGCTTGGGTCCAGGAGCTTGAGGCTGTAGTGAGCTATGATCGCACCACTGCACTCGAGCCTGGGTGGCAGAGCAAGATTCTGTCTCCAAAAAAAAAAAGAGTGAAATAATGCTTAGATGAAGCCAGAGAGTTGGAGGCCACTATCTTGAATGAAACAAGCCAGACACAGAAAGACAAATATCACATGTTCTCGCTCGTAAGTGGGTGCTAAAAAATGTTTATACATGGTCAAAGAGAGTAACAGGACAGACAATGGAGACTCAGAAAAGTGAGGGGGTGGAAGGGGAGTGGGGGATGAGAAATTGCTTAATGAGTACAGTGTACGGTGTTCAGGTGATGAATATTCTAACAGCCCTGACTTGACCATGATGCAATCTATGCATGGAATGAATTGCACTTCTACTTTATAAATTTATATAAATAAATAAATCAGCACCAGATGCCATAGGGAGTGGACTACTGTGTTCAACAAGAAGGGAATGAATCTGTTTCCCTCCAGTCCTGCGCAGAGATAGCAATAAGGCTGTTTCTCTAATGGCCTGGGCCACAGCATGAGAGGAACCAGCAGAAGGAGTCTCGTAGCAACATCAGCAGCCTCCAGGGGCCAGCCCTAGGCAGGCCATTTCCCCAAATGTGTCTCTCTGTTCATACACGCAAACTTCATGGCCAGTACCAGGCAACCAGGATGGTCAGCGTTTGGGTTTCTTTACTGAAGCTTTGGAGATGTAGCATTCATTGTTGGCAATAACTAACCCCAAATTTCTAAGCAACCTGGGCCTACCACTTGCAAACTAGCTTTGAAGCGCGTGGAATCTTGATATCAGTTCCTTTTCATGGATATGTATTTTACATAGAAAAAATTGTGGCCGAGTGTGGTGGCTCATGCCTGTAATCAAAGCAGTTTGGGAGGCCGAGGCGGGTAGATCACTTGAGGCCAGGAGTTCGAGACCAACCTGGCCAACATGATAAAACCCTGTCTTTACTAAAAATACAAAAATTAGCTGGGCGAGGTGGTGCACGCCTGTAATCTCAGCTACTTGGGAGGCTGAGGTATAAAAACCGTCAGTGAACCGAGATGGCGCTACTGTACTCTAGCCTGGGTGGCAGAGTGAGATTCTGTCTCAAAAAAAAAAAAAAAAGAAAAGAAAGAAAGAAAAAGAAAAAATTGTAATAATTACGCAGCCAAAACAATCTCCTCATGTCTTTTAAGCATCTGCAAACATGAAGCATGGTGCATGTACCAATGGTACTTGGTTTGCTGAATCATGAGTGTCAGTTGCCTGTTAGGAACCCACGAACAGCTCTGGAAAGGGGAAGTAAGTCTATACAGGTAATAGGTAAATGTCATATTATTATTTATGTTTACCAATTGATTAATTAGTTAAGTGAGTGCTTTAAATCTAAAGACATTAGATTATCCCAATCTCAACTTTCTGAACATGAGAAGTCTTTTGAGTTGCCAGGCACACACTTTCATTTGTTAATGCATGCATTAATTGCTTACTCAGCAACTATTGATTGAGTGCCTACCACACCCCTGGTTCTTCTAAGTACTAAAGATGTAGCATGAAACTAGATAGACATAGTCCCTGCCTGGCGTAGAGCTCACATGAGGAGAGGAAGTCATGTTAGAGAAGTTACTACAGAAATTGCTAATATCATGTGACAATCGTGATAATGGAGATGTCCAGGGTTCTTTGAGAAAATAAAATACAGATCTAACCTTGAAAGGTGGCGGATTGTGGAAAGCTTCCCTATAGAAGATACTTAAGTCAATAAAAGGCCAAGCATGATGGCTCACACCTGTAATCCCAGCATTTTGGAAGGCTGAGGCGGGAGGATCACTTGAGCTCAGGAGTTCATTACTACAAAAAAAAAATTTTTTTTTAATGTGTCCTGACATGGTGGCGTGCACCCATAGTCTCAGCTACTTGGGAGGCTGAGGTGGGAGAATTGCTTGAGCCTGGGAGGTTGAGGCTGCAGTAAGTTGTGACTGTGCCACCGTACTCCAGCCTAGGCAACAAAGTGAGACCCTGTCTGATAAACAAATAAATAAAATAAAAATAAAACAGGAGTTAGCTATGGTGGACAGAGGGAAAGGTGTTCCAGCAGAAGGAACAGAAGCAGGAAGGTCTTAAAGTTAGAGCTTCGGGGCTGGGCATGGTGACTCATGCCTGTAATCCCAACACTTTGGGAGGCCAAGCCGGGCAGATCACCTGAGATAGGAGTTCTTGACCAACCTGGCCAGCATGGCGAAATCCCATCTCGACTAAAATTACAAAATTAGCTGGGTGTGGTGGTGTGCACCTGTAATCCCAGCTACTTGGGAGGCTGAGGCAGGAGAATCGCTTAGAACCTGGGAGGTGCAGGTTGCAGTGAGCCAAGATCACACCACTGCACTCCAGCCTGGGCAACAGAGGGTGACTCGGTCTCAAAAAAAAAAAAAAATTAGTTTCGAACATTCGAAGAGCTGAGAGCTTAGTAGGCAGTGAAACAGGAGAGTTAGGCAGAGATCTCCAAGGGCCTTACGGATATTTTAAAGATTCAGAGTTTTATGCTAATGACATTAGAGAAATTACTAAGAGTTTTAAGTAGTGAACTGACATGGCAGATATGGGTTTTGAACAGACGGCCTTGGCTACCCTGTGGAGAAGGCACTGACAAGAGCCAGAATAGATACAGAGAGAACAGTTAGGAGGTGTTAATTTAAAAAAAAAATTACAAGATCTATAAATTTAGAAGAGGAGAGAGGAGATTTTATTTCTTCTAAGGGGTTACGGCCTGTAAGGGCTGGGAGGCGTGCCTGTGGCCAAGGCCACTGCAGGCACTTCAAACAGAAAGGGATCTGGGTAAGAGCTTTATGCTGAACAGGTTGGCTAAACATTCACATTCAGCAGGTTACAGGAAGAGTTATGAATATTCATGAAGGTGGCCCTGACATATGTGTATTGAATAAGCGTGCATGTAACATACAAACCTTGTTCACTTTGGGGTGGAGACTTAACATTTAAATGTATTACAATTAGGCCCTGTACACTAAAAGGTCTTTTCAGGACATGAAGACACGCAAGTGCACGCTCCATAAACCAGACAGAACAAGTCCATGGGTTTCTTATCAGGAGAAAGTTACTGAAATCAGTCTCTCGTCTAATCACAACTGCTGTTATGGCTGGTAGAACCAGGGGTCAGTTAGTCAGTCCCTAAACTCCAAAAGCAAGGGGAGTATAATGAGATGTGTCTGACCTCCATCCCATCATGGGTGGGAACTCAGTTTGAAGTTTTTTCTGGGGTCCCGGTGGCGGTCCATTCAGTTGGTAGAGTGGGGGTTTAGGATTTTAAGTTTACAGAGGCTACTGCAGAATCCAGGGGAGAGATGAGGGTGGTTTTACCTGAGGGCTGGAGGTTGGGGACAGGAAAAAAAACAGAAGAAGAAGCCTCCATCCTTCTTCCTCTAGCCATGCTCACTATACAGCTCATCACTTATTTATTTATTTATTTTTGAGATGGAGTCTCACTCTGTCACCCAGGCTGGAGTGCACTGTCGTGATCTCAGCTCACTGCAACCTCCACCTCCCAGGTTCAAGCGATTATCCTGCTTCAGCCTCCCGAGTAGCTGGGACTACAGGCACCTGCCACTACGCCTAGCTAATTTTTGTATTTTTGTAGAGACATGGTTTCACCATGTTGGCAAAGCTGGTCTTGAACTCCTGACCTCAGGTGATCCTCCTGCCTTGGCCTCCCAAAGTGCTGAGATTACAGGTGTGAGCCACTGCTCCTGGCCATCACTTATTTTTGAAGTGGAAACCAGTCATAAAAGAATAGCAGGAGGAGGAGGAAATTGTCAAAAGTCCACTAGTTCTACAAATGTTTATTACTTGCCACATCAGGCACTTTTTATAGCACTGGGGATATAGCACTGAACAAAATGGGACTTTCAGCAACCTTTTTCCATCGCTAACTTGAGAGCAAGCGGCCTTAAAGACTATATCCCCCGATTTCCTTAATCTCCAACTCGTCTCTGTCCCTCATTATGTATTGTAGGAAAGCTCTAATATAATCTACTACTTTTCCAACATTTCCTGTACTGAGCATTTTCCTTTTTCTCTCCTTTTCTACAGTGTGTTCTAAGGACTTGATATCAATTTTATTTCACCTTTCAAAAAATTGATTTGAGAAATGAAATGCTAAGAAGTTAAAAATGTATCCCTCAAATTTCCTTTTGCATGGAGACCTATCCCTTGCTCTGTGGTCCAAAATTGAGATATTTATGTATTTAGTATTTACCAGGCATGGTCCTAAGAATTTTGTATATATTCGTTCTCTTAATATTTATCTCCACAGCATTAATAAGTAGTATGCCGGTTCCCATTTTGCAGATGAGAAAACAGGCACACAGCAATGAACTAACTTGGAGAGGGCTACACAGATAGTGAAAGGCAGAGCACCGTGCTGCGTCTCAGACAGGGGCTTCCGTCTTTCATCCCAGTCCCTACAAGGCCGCCATCTTCAACTCTACCCTTTAAACAGACACAACCTCAAACCCTCCTCCATCAGAATAAAATCCTCAGGAAATTCTACAAATGCATTCCGCCACTTTCCCCGTGGGCTGCAGGCCTGGGCTGCTGCTCTCCCCGTAAAGGGAACGGATCCCTCTGTGCTCTGGTAGCCGGGCTTTCCCATGCTGGACCCACCGTATGCCATTAGGCGCTAAGATAATGTGATCAAATGGTACCGAGGCCTGAAGGCGGGACACAGGCAGACAGGGACCCTTACTTTTATCAGCTTCTTGGATGATCCTGTGGGAAATGAAGTTTATAAGCCATGTGTGAACCTCAGTTTCTGGCTCATCTGACTTTGAGACATTTCCCATCTGTTTTGTGTTTAAAATGGGCATTTCGTTTGTGGAGGAGCTTCAGATGAGGGATTATGTTAACGCTTGACATGAAAACATTGCCAAAGGTAAGATCACTCAGATGGGATTCCTTGGAGAATCTATTGAAGCTTGTTGCCTAATCCATAATCGGTTTCCCCAGTGCATAGGCATAATCTTGCCTAGTTCTGCTTCTGGCTCAGGGTCTCCTAGAAGTAAAGAAGAAGATTGGCGGGGCTAGGGGTGTGGTAGAGGAGAGGGTGGGAAGTGGTGGCAAAGTAGAGAAAGGGGATGTGGAGACAGGGAGGCAAGGTAAGGAGAAGAGAATGGTTAGAGGGAAAAGTGTCTCAATAGATGTTGATGCGTCTCCATGCTTGTGCGGTGTTGGGAAACTTGGACTGTCTACACTGTTCACAGGAAACAGCCTCAGTTTGATTGATTTTTTTGTGCAATTGCCTCAGCACCATAGAGGGCTCTGCCATGAAGCAGGTCAGCTTCACCACTTCTGCAGAAGGAAGAAGGCACATTTTTGTTCCTTGTATTTCTCCTCCAATCTCTTTGGCTCCCATCCCAACAAAGGTTTTGAAAGATAGAAATTCCTATGTGTGAAGTCAGGAAAACAAAACATGCATAAAACGCTGCAGAAATGCCACATTCATCACTGTTATTAGAGAGCATCTGTAAGCTGGAAGGCTTGAAAGCAGTACTTGAAGGCCAATCCATTACTATTCAAAGAAAAGTATCTTTAATGCAGAGATCTCTGTGCATAATGCCAGGCACCAGCTGGGCTCCATCTCCACAAGAGAACACACGACAAGAGGCAGTGGGGTCAAAAGGCAACATGAAGAATTTGTGTTAAGCATAATATGAATAGACAGTAAAAGTAAAGTCCATTTATGGGTGAAAGAATGTGACAGGTCACCCAGAGCCCAGGGCCTGGAGCCCAAATTTTTTTAAAGGTTTATCCTGAAAATACCTCTGTGGCTCTAGAAATAACTGAAATATCATTTCAGTGCAATGAGTAGTGATTGCTCTACCCCTTCTGACAATCTGGACCCCTGGGCAGTTATTCCACTCAGCTCTAGAGCCCTGGTCACCACATCTGTCTCTCAATGAAGGTGCAAGAGAAAGCACAAGAGCAGGGTGTTGGTGGTAGTGGTGATGACACTGATGGAGACAGTGGAGGTGTTGATGGAGATAGTGGAGGTGCTGATGGAAATGATAGGGGTACTAATGGAGATGGTGGAGGTGCTGATGGAGATGGTGGAGATGCTGATGGAGATGGTGGAGGTGCTGATGGAGACGGTGGAGTTGCTGATGGAGACGGTGGAGGTGCTGATGGAGACAGTGGAGGTGTTGATGGAGATAGTGGAGATGCTGATGGAAATGATGGGGTACTAATGGAGATGGTGGAGGTGCTGATGGAGATGGAGGAGGTGCTGATGGAGATGATGGCAGTACTGATGGAGAGGGTGGAGGTGCTAATGGATATGGTGGAGGTTCTGAAGGAGACGGTGGGGGTTCTGAAGAAGATGGAGGAGGTACTGATGGAGATGGAGGAGATGCTGATAGAGATGGCAGAGGTACTGATGGAGATGGTGGAGGTGCTGATGGAGATGAGGTGGTACTGATGGAGATGGTGGAGGTGCTGATGGCTATGGTGGAGGTTCTGAAGGAGATGGTGGAGTTCTGAAGGAGATGGAGGAGGTACTGATGGGGATGGTGGAGGTGGTGATGGGGATGGTGGAGGTGGTGATAGAGATGGTGGAGGTGCGGATGGAGATGGTGGAGGTGCTGATGGAGATGATGGAGGTACTGATGGAGATGATGGAGTACCAATACAATACAAAGAGTGCCAATTAAAGGCCAGAACTTCATTTTGACAAAGTATGTGGGAAGACTTCAGGGTTGGTGTTAGGTTGATGTCGCTTCCTTTCATCACGCCTCAGAGGGTGTGTGTGTGTTTATGTAGAAGAGGAAGATATTTATAAAGCTCGTTGCCCCTTTTGCAGAGTCATCTTCATTAATTTCACAGTATGTGTGAGGGAGGCCCATAGCTCCTGTTTGACCTTTTAATCTTCATTCTTGGCTTGTTGGGGATTAAAGATAGACTAGGCTTAACACCAACAGTACCTGCCCTTAACAGAGTTTCTGAGAAGCAAAGTCATTGACGATAGAATCTCCATATGGTAATACTACTTCCTTCTTCCAGAATTTTCACAGAAA
This sequence comes from Macaca nemestrina, assembly GCF_043159975.1. NCBI lineage: Eukaryota > Metazoa > Chordata > Mammalia > Primates > Cercopithecidae > Macaca > Macaca nemestrina. The sequence goes on along the minus strand of NC_092133.1, from coordinate 114,972,699 downwards.
CTTTCCTTTCTGACAATGAAAAATAAAATCAACTCAGACATCAGAAACACTCAGCCTTTTATTTTCGTTTTCTCACCTGAAAGAGAACCTGAGACACCTTGTTGTACTCAGTTCTCCTTGAGTGTGACATTAGGGACTGAGAAAATAAGCAGCAGCTTGATTTTTTAAAGTATAGTTGCCACTGCTGACAGAAGTCAAATTATAACACCAGAAAAGTCTGGTTTTGATTCCCGCCATCTTCCTGGGAGAGTGGGTGGCTTGGTTAATAAAGCTGCGCTCTCACTTCTGGAACTGGATTGGGTTCCCAAGCTTAAACACGTCTGCATTTAATTTGGATCTGCTTGTGTACTCCAGTGAGAAACGGGGCTTAACATATGCACTGTAGATCTGGCTGAAGGGCATTTTTACTGGTTATGGGTGTCCTAAGACACAGGGATTTTAAGCCATTGCTTTTCAAATGTACAGTCTGATTGTGCACATGCCAAACAGAGGGGCGGGAGCAGCAGTGTGGGAGATGGCATGTCACACACACTCATAACAATCGAGCTACATCTAGCCAGGTAATGCTCTCTTTGCTTACAAATCTAGGAAATAAGCCAGAAACTTATCAAAGAATAAGAGTGATTATTGATACTGAATAGCTAAAAAAATGTCTCCTTCCTCTTCGTTTCTGTTTCTGCCAGATGAAGACAAGGGGATTTATATTCAGAAGTGGCTGTTTCTAGAGGACTCAAAATCTTAGTGTAAACTAATGAAATTCATTATATGAACAGAACTAAGAAGAAAAATAACATAATTATCTTCAATAATGTTTTAAAAACATGCTTGGCAAGATTTATCGACCATCCATGTTAAAACATAAGAATTGAGAGAACTTTCTTAGCATGATGAAATATGTTTATTAATACCTCAGCCCTTGCAGTGAGCCAGGATAGCACCACTGCACTCCAGCCTGGGCAACAGAGCAAGACTCCATCTCAAAAACAAAACAAAACAAACAAACAAAAGTCAGCCCAAAGCCTGTGTCTTACTTAGTGGGGAAACACCAGAGGCTTTTCCACTAAGTCAGTAACAAGACATGAGAGTGGCCACTCTCTCCGTTACTGTTTAACTCTGTGCTGAAGTTATTAGCTAATGCAATTGGATAAGAGAAGACAATTAGAGATACAAATTGAAGAGGAAGAGGTAAAACTATTCCTATTTGCAGATGATGTGATTATGTAACTGGAAAACCCAAAAGAATCAGTGGAAAATTCACTCTAAAAACTTTAGTACATAGGTAAGGTATAAAATTCACCTACAGATATCAAAGTTACATGTATATATGCACACATGCATAACTAGTTAGAAAAAGTAATAGACAATAAACCACATTTAAAGTAGCAGAAATACAATATAACTAGACTTAAACTGAATAAGGAATTAGTATTGTTGTAAAACTATTACATATCAATTGTAGGAGAAAGCAGATTAGTCATTTTGTTAGTATTATTACTGCAAATAAAAGAACAGCCCAGTAATGATGAGCACCTTTTGAGCCCAGATTATGAACTCTAATAATCATTTCTTCCTAGAAGGAAGAAAGGTTGACTTCCTGTCTGGGGCTAGCAATATGAAACTTGTGCTTAGTGCATCTTATATTATTTATCAAAACCTACTGGAATTGTGTGAAGAGGACATGGGAGAAAATGTGCATAGGAGCCAACTTGAAGGGACTCTCACTGGCCAAAAACTGCATAATTAGAGAACCAAGAAGATTAATAACTGCAAAAAAGGAAAGATATCAAATATATAAGAACCCATGCATCATAACAATACTCTAAAAAGAACTCATTGATTACTTTTGGAGGTTGTTAAGACAGTAAATTCATTATTCTAAAATTTGTATTAGAAAAAAATTAAATATTTATCTTCCCTTTCCTTTAAGGGCTATATTTCAAAGCAAATACACAGTTGATAGAAGACATTTCTTCCTTAGGGAAGAATTACTGTGAACAAATGCAGAAGAACTGATAGAATTTTAAATAACCACAGTTGTGCAACTCTGATGAAATAATAGATCTAACCAACAATCAGAAATAACAGCTAAACCATTAAGTGAAATATCAAGGGACAAATTTTATAATAAATGAGTTTGCTGGCACCTGAATCCACTGATGTATCCTAACATCACTACAGTTGGGAAGTTGGGAAAGCCAACCATTATGTGCATTCTGATGTGAAGCATTAAGAAGCGCCCAGCACCATCTATGGGACATTGTTTTCTAAACTATGACCCCGGTATAGCCAAGCCTTTAAATCTAACTACAGGTTTGCAACATTATGGAGGGTAGAAGAACATGATCAACAATACCATGAGGAAAAGGGGACTTCTATTGGACAAATGATCCAGTTTCTTCTACAAAGACATGGCATGGGAATAAAAGCAAGAGAGACTATTATAGATTTAAAAAGACTTACCAGACATAACAATCAAGTGCAATGTGTATATATGTGCATGTGTGTGTGTGTGTGTGTGTGTATATATATATATATTTTTTTTTTTTTTTTTTAAGACAGGGGTTTCCCTCGTGTTCCCAAGACTGGGGTGCAGTGGTGTGAACTTGGCACACTGCAGCCTTGACTTCCTGAGCTCAAGTTATCCACCTCACCCTCCCGAGTAGCTGGGACTACAGGTGTGCAATACTATGTCCTTTTTTGTAAGTTTAGTACAGACAGAGTTTCACCATGTTGCACAGGCTGAGCAATGTGCATTTTTATTTGGATTCTGATTTGAATAAATCAATTGTAAAAAGATATTTTTAGACAACCAGGAAAACCTGAGTATGACATTACTGAGTAACCACGGTTAGTTTTGTGGAGTGTAACAATGATATTATAAGGATATGTTTTAGTCTCTATCTGTGAAAGATAAATATGAAAACATTTATGGGAATTATATAATAACTGGGATTAATTTAAAACAAAACAACAAAGTTGGGTCAGGAAAAGAGATTCAGATAAAGCAAGTAGAATGGAGCATACATGTATTGAAAGACTGGGTCACAAGAATTCATTATACCATTTTCTCTATTTTTCTCTCTCTACTTTTGTTGTGTTTGGATATTTACATATAACTTATTTATTTTTTATTTTATTTTATGTATGTATGTATGTATGTATGTATTTATTTATTTGCCATGTGCAGTGGCTCAAGGCTGCAATCCTACAATACCAGCACTTTGGGAGGCCAAGGCAGGAGAATCTCTTGAGGCCTGGGGCTCAAGACCCATCTTGGCAAGACCCATCTCACAAAAATTTAAAAAAATTAGCTGCGTGTGGTGGTGCATGCCTGTAGGCTCAGCTCCCTTGGAGGTTGAGGTGGAAGGACTGCTTGAGCCCAGGAGCTGGAGGCTGCAGTGAGCTATGATCGCACAACTGCACTCCAGCCTGGGCAATAGAGTAAGACCCTGTCTCTTAAAAATAACCCAAAAAACCAAGAAATTAAAAACAAATAATCTTGCTGTTAAAAAGGGACAATATGAAAACACCATGTAACATTTTAAGTGAAAGCTAGAAAGTGAGAATAAAGAATTTATATCGTCTAAATTCAAGAAAGGAAAAGACTGATTGTTCTTTGGCCATAGTCCCAATCTATGAACAAGTCATCTCCAAAATTGCTTTTAAACTCTTCCCAACCATCACTAACAACTTCACTTCAGTACTCGTATTTCTGAAAGTCCGCTAGTCAGAACAGTCTCAGTTCATCAAAAATGCTTTCACAGCTAAAGATCAACCAATCCCCCAACACTTCGATTTCCAAGAGTTTCCCAATCTCCGAACTCCATACTTCCCAAAACCCTGCGTTAGAATCCCAGTTTGGCTTTATTCAAAGGCACTGTAACTTGTAAGTACAGCTCTCCCTGGCAGCAAGAAATATAATCAGGTCTTTGTTTTGTATAATGAGTGGTGGTCTCTTATTTTGACAAGGGAATAAATATACCAAAACAAATTTCAGAAGTCTAATAGAGGCAACAAGACCAAATTTTGGGGCCTTGAACCTGCATTTGTAATCAGTTTAAGTTGCACTGGCCTTTTGAAAGCAAATTCTAGATGCGGCCCAGCCATTGAGTACGAACTCCCATCTTCCCCTTCCCTAAGCAGGGAAAATCAACACAATAAATAAAATTTTGCCCTACTAAAGAGGATTAGGAAGAAGAAGGAGAGAGCAAAGTAGTGTTCGATAAGACACTTCTTAGGTATGACTTGTGGACTTTGTAGTTCATCTTCCATCCTGAAATAAACTGATAATTAATATACATTTCAAAGAAGCATCTACTTTTTTTTCGAGACAGAGTCTCACTCTGTTGTCCAGGTTGGATGGAGTGCAGTGGTACAATCTTGGCTTACTGCAACCTCCACCTCCCAGGTTCAAGTGATTCTTGTGTCTCAGCCTCCCGAGTAGATGAGACCACCAGCGTGTGCCACCTTGCCCAGATAATTTTTTTTGTACTTTTAGTGGAGACGGGGTTTCGCCATGTTGGCCAGTCTAGTCTCGAACTCCTAGTCTCAAGTGATCCTCCTGTCTTGACCTCCCACGGTGCTGGGATTACAGGTGTGAGCCACTGTGCCCTGCCCAGAAGCATCTACTTTTATGTACCTTATATGTACTTTTAAATTTTAATGTTTCTGTCATGAAAAAAAAAGGCTCAGACCACTCTCTTAAAATGTACATTTTGCTTGTAATATTTACACTGAATGAATAAAACAATCGTGTCCCAAACAACACACTTTGATATGTGATTATTCCTGCTTGCAATCTGTAGAAGTTCATGTATAAATGTTGAGACTCCAAAGGAATTATTCTCTGGTCCATAAGCTAAGTAATACTTTTTATTTGAGACCTCAAAATGAGAAGATAACATATATAAAAACAAATGATATGAATGTTGCTTGCATTAATTTGCTCAAGATATAAATTATAAGACTGTTCCTTTTTAACCCTCCTTTTATAAAAGTTATCACCAGTGTATTTGTTCAGGAGTCAATGTCATCTGTATCTTATCAAACTGTGAACAGTTTCTGTATGGTAAATTAGAGAGTTAATACTCAGGAATGTCATACAGCACAGACTTTGCTGATATTCTTTATATATTAAAAAAATGACTTCATAGATTTCTTTGATGACTCTGATTAAATTGTTTTTAGTCTGTCAAACTGATGTAAAAACTTACCACCATCTTGAAATGATCAAAAATGAAATACTCAACTATGTGTAATCGGAGCATGCCACTGAAAAATCAAACTCTTTGTGAATGAATACAGATTTAAAAATAATATTTGGGAAGTTGTGCATGAATATTTTTGAAAATTGAGGCAAACTTGTGGATAGAGTACTCAATACTTTTTCCAGTGGTCTAATTTTTGAAAGTTTTTATAGGGATAACATGTCAAGTACGTTTCTACCTTTACCAACGTGTCCTACTACTATTCCTTTTTTTTTTTTTTTTTTTTTTTTTTTTTGAGACTGGGTCTTGCTCTGTTGCCTAGGCTGGAGTGCAGTGTCAAGATCTCGGCTTACTGTAACCACCAGCTTCCAAGTTCAAGCAATTCTCCTGCCTCAGCCTCCCTCGTTGCTGGGACCACCACACTCAGCTATTTTTATTTTTATTTTTTATTTTTTGTATTTTTAGTAGAGATGGGGTTTCACCATGTTGCCCAGGCTGGTCTCAAACTCCTGACCTCAAGTGATCCACCCGCCTCAGCCTCCCAAAGTGCTGGGATTACAGGCGTGAGCCACTGTGCCTGGCCATACTATTCCTTTTTATTTGTAAGTTGTGACATTCACATTAGTTATTGGTGATGGGTAAAGAGAATGACAATATAAATTAGAGTAAATAAGAAACAATTAGAACAGTACAGTACTGAGACAACTAAATCAAGCAATATGTTCCAAAAGATAATATTTGGAGTGTCATGATGAGAAAAAAGCCATTTAATTTTCTTTTAATTAAAATTTTTGTAGAGACAGGGTCTCACTGTGTTGCATAAGCTGGTCTCAAACTCCTGGTCTCAAGGGATCCTTCATCCCAGGCTCCCAAACTTTTGGGATCTGCAGGCATGAGCCATACACCTGGCTGAAAAAGCCTTTTGTTGTTGTTGTTGTTGTTTTTGTTTTTTGCTTTTTTGAGACGAAGTTTTGCTCTTGTTGCCCAGCCTGGAGTGCAATGGCACAATCTCGACTCACCACAACCTCCGCCTCCCAGGTTCAAGCTATTCTCCTGCCTTAGCCTCCCGAGTAGCTGGGACTACAGACATGCGCCACCACTCCCAGTTAATTTTGTATTTTTAGTAGAGACGGGGCTTCTCCATGTTGATCAGGCTGGTCTCGAATTCTCGACCTCAGGTGATCCACCCGCCTCGGCTTCCCAAAGTGCTGGAATTATAGGCGTGAGCCACCGCGCCCGGCCAAAAGCCATTTTAAAAGAAGGTTCTTCCTTTGACTTTAGGGGTCAGGAACCCCCAGAAATATGTGCATTTTAGAAGGAGAGTCTTTAGTCTGTAAAATTTTCCAAGTGGTCCTTGATTCTGTAGTTGGATGAAGGTCAAATATACAGTGTCAGCCTTTGGATGAGATAGAAACATATCAGCTGATTATCTGGATATTTTGCACAGTATTTGACAGACTAAAATATTCTGCACAAACCACACCAGCAACTATTTGATAATGGAATGAACTTTCTACTTTTACCTGGATATGCCAAGCACTTTTAATAAATCATCCTCATTTTGCAGATAAGAAAACTGAGGCATAGAGAGGTTAAGTATCTTCTGCAAGGCCACACACAACGGTGGTGGGGCTGGGATCTGGGTTTAGGAAAGTGATCCCAGAGCCCTTTTTTTTTTTTAAACCGCCATGTAATTCCATATGCCTTAAGAATAGATTAACTTCAGGTTCACATTTCAAAGTTTAACTCATGATGAACTTTCTTACATTTTTTTGGGGAAAAAAAACAGCTACGTCAGTTGAACCTAATATCTTGTTTGATGCCTCTCTCCTCCATATATGTGTTCTCATTACATCTGTTCATCCATCCTTAGCAATTGGCTTATTGGTTTGTTTTCCCTTCTGGGCTAGAAGTCGTTTAGGACAGAGATTGTGTTTCATGCTTGACTATACCCCTAGCACTTAGCATGAAGTGTGTACATAGTACGTTCTAAATTAGCAGTTGCTGAATAAATAAATGCATTTATTTCTCTTCCTAGCTGTGCATGAAGGAGAATAATCTTAGAAGCTACTGCCTTATCTAGATTTGGGGTTGGTTTTAGATTGTATTTGAATATTTGCCAATGCGAATCTGGCCAGATCAAGAAAAACAGGGTGTTCTAGAAAGTCAGATGCCGTACATACAATACCCTGTCTCATTGTCCTAACTGTATAATCTGAAAATAGTAAGAGGTGATATACCATTATCCTCAAACTAAAATTCTGTAGTTAGGCAATACATGGCTCTAGCCATGATCTTGTACCTAATTAGGGGGCGTGGAGAAAACCAAACCAAACCAACAAAAAACCCAAAAGCTTGTTCTTTTTCTAGCTGCTCAGAGCAAGGTTCTATTTGTAAGTTGAAGTTCGTGAACTTCTCACCATGGCATGCACAATTTGGTTATATTTGGAAGGGAGCGCACCTCCCAGGATAAAGTCCTGGCTTTCCCTAGTGGCTCAAAGTCTGTGGCACATAAAAGGTTAAGAAACAGTGTTTGGGGAAGCTGTGTAATCTGGTAGAAATAACCACATCTTCTGTGCTGCACTATCAAAGCATCCATCTCAGAGCCCCAGCCAGCCATTTACTTCCCTCCCTTTCTGCCATACAAGGTCTTTGAGAAAAGCGAATGTTTTTATTCATTTTTTGTGTTCTAGCACTTAGCACTAAGCCTAAGCCTGGTAAATAGCACTAAGCCTGGTAAATTGAAGCTTCTCAATAGGTCAGAAAAAAAGGAATGGCCTTTACAGTACAGATGCTTCAGTCTTGTGGAATCTTCTAGAATCTTCTAGAATAGACTAATCCTTTATTATCATGTATCTCACTTTCTTTGATTCACACTGTAACTATGAAAAGAAAAAGACCATTGAACTTTAACTATGAAAAGAAAAGACCATTATTTTTCTGACCAACTGGTTTGGTCAATGGTAGGAACAATATGAGTCTTTAGAGCGTTGTTTGTGGCTCAAGTCTTTCGAGGTCCTTTGAAATTATTTCTCTAAAATTCCTTAAACTTCATGTTTTGCTGGGTGCTCTTACGGATGCTTCTGGGGGCGGGCGGGGGGGAAAGCCTGTTACTGGAAACTCACAGGGCTAGAAAGAATTCAAGCCTCATGAAAAGGATAACTAGCATCGGTCAGGAAAACAAGACCTTGGGTCTTAGTGGAAGTGCAGTTATTAACTCGAAGGTGATCTAAGGCATGTCATTCATCCCTGAGGACCTCTATTTCATCCATCTGTAAAGTGAGAGTGCTGGTTTAGATGACCTTTAAATACTCTTTCAGCTCTGGCAATCTATAAATCTTTAACCTAGTTCATTTCCTCTCATGAGCAGGGACAGAGCAGTTTAGCCTGACAGTCTAATAGAAGCAATCTCTTTGGATTAAAGTATCCAAAGTATCTGTACTGGATTTCTCTACATGCACCTCGTATCCATTTTCATGGTTTTTCATCTTATTCTTTGTCCCCAGAGGCTGATCTTTAAAGATTGCATCACCAAGTTCCCTTACCCTCTGGCTTTCAGTTAGGTTTAACCCTTGGGAGACACCAGCAGGAGATAAGAAGGTGAGAGGGAGAGAGATAGAGAGAGGTCAAGGTTTCTACTACCTTCCCTTGTCTCCACTGGAGCCTTCTGGGGGAAGGCGCTGCACTTCTCAGTTCCTTTTCACAATTCCTGCCAGGAGTCCTCAGCCTTAACGACAGCTATGAGAATTGCTGCTGCTCTTCTCTTTAGGTCCAGAGGTGACAGTGGCTTCCTGCTGTTGCTACTCTTGTGGGACTTTACCGTCTCTTGTCGTTGGTTTGTCTCCATCCTGCCCTCATCTTTATAAAAAAGTCATTCATTTAACTCTCTTTCGCCCTTTTTCATTTGAGGAATGAAGTGGGGCAACACCTACACACTTGGCAGAAGAGTGGTTCTGAGAACCTTTCCAGTTGCAATTTTTTATGAAATTGATTAGAAATTCAATTTTTATGAAATTAATTAGATATTCAACTAATAGGATTTTTAAAATTTGTATAAAAAATACAAGGGTATATTGTAGAGTGGTGAAATTAGGGTTTTTACTGTAATCATCCCCGAATGATGTACACTGTACCCATTAATTAATTTCTCATCCTACACCCCTCTCCCATCCTCCCACCCCTCCTTCACTTTCTACCTCTATGCGTACACATTATTTTAGCTCCCACTTATAAGAGAGAACGTGTGGTATTTGACTTTCAGTGAACAGGAATTTATTAAACACTTTCATGGAAGTGGACCGGCACAGCCACCTGATAGAAACTATCTACACTTTTGAAATCGACCATTATGTCTCAGGACAAACAGTCAATGTTGACTAATGTTTCGACCTTTTTAAAGCATTTCCATGAAAATGGTTTCTAGATTCATTGACAGGTCCTGTGGAAGTTAGGGTTGAAGACATCTCTGCTTGTAAAAGTACACTTTAGTTGTGTACACTAAGTTTAATTTAATTGGATTACTCTCCCTTGAAAGATAAAGCTTATGGTTTTTTGTTTGTTTGTTTGTTTAATTGACTCAAGCTGGAGTGTACTGGCACAACCCTGGCTTACTGCAACCTCCACTGCCCGGGTTCAAGCCATTCTCCTGCCTCAGCCTACCGAGTAGCTGGGACTACAGGCATGCGCCACCACACCCGGCTAATTTTTTTGTATTTTTAGTAGAAATAGGGTTTTGCCATGTCAGCCAGGCTGGTTGTTTTTTAATAAAAAGAATACCCACGGTATACGCAAGAGGACTGAACACATTGCCATGTGGTTGACCAGCTGACCAGTGGCATCATTCAAAAATAGACTCTTGGCATGTTAAGGGCAAATTTTCTCCAAAAGGAAATCTGGTGAAACCCATCCTAGTAGAACTATATGTCCTGTGGAAGAATTAGGAGGACAAATGATGCTGAGAGAAGATTCTGAGAATGTAGAAACATAGCACATTGAGATCTCTTATGAAGTCAGAGTGAAAGCGGAATTAGTCATGAGTTCTCTGAAAGACTAAGAGAAATCTAGTTGACTCGCTGATAAATTAGGATTTGAGTAAGTCTTAAAGGTGGAATAAAAATTCACAAGTGAAATAGGGGAGGGAAAAAGGACTTTTAAATGAAAAGGTGAAGCACAAGGAAAGCGACTGAGGAATCACTTAGTCCATTCAGAGTGAGCAAGGAGAAAGAGTTTGTTAGAGAGTACAAGGTAGAGATACAGCTGGAGAACAGATCAGAAAGGTCTGTCTGTGCTACGCCAAAGACTTTGTGCTTCATCCTATAAACTGGGGATGAGTTCCTTTTAGGAGTAAAGTTTTATCTCCCAAAGGGATATGTTTAATTTCTAACTCCTGGTGTTTGAAAAATTGACCTTAATTGGAAATAAAGTCTTTGCAGATGTAATCAAGTTAGGATGAGGTTGTTAGAGTAAGCTCTAATTCAAAATGACTGGTGTCCTTATAAGGAAAAGAAAATGCAGCCCTGTGCAGTGGCTCACACCTGTAATCCCAATGCTTTGGGAGGCCAAAATGGGAGGATCACATGAGACCATGAGTTCAAGACCAACCTGGGCAACGTAGTGAGACCCCATCTCTATAAAAAAATTTTAAAATTAGCTGGGCATAATGGCATGCATCTGTAATCCCTGCCACTTGGGAGGCTGAGGTGAGAGAATTTCTTGAGCCCAAGAGTTCTAAGCTGCAGTGAGTTATACCGCACCACTGCACTCCAGCCTGAGCTGGAATAGAGACAGAATGAGGCTCCGTCTCTGTTAAAAGAAATTGCCCCTAATCATTTATTCATGAGTCTGTCCAAGCCAATGTGGTAATCCATCCTACAGTTGCTAATAAGAGGATCGAGGGGATGACAAGCAGGGAGCAAAGGGAATAAAGTTAGTGAGTATGTAGTCACCAGGTGGATATCACAAGGCAAGCCCTCAATGCTTGGTTATTGATATTAGTATTGGGCCAGTGGCAGTGGCTCACACCTGTAATCCCAGCACTTTAGGAGGCCAAGGTGGGAGGGTCATTTGAGGCCAGGTGTTCGAGACCAGCCTGGACAAAATAGCAATACCACGGCTCTACAAAATTAAAAAGAGAAAGAAAACTCCAAGTGAAGACAGCGAGAGACTGGAGTAAGTGATGCAGCCACAAAACAAGGATCTCAAAGGATTGAGGCCACAACTCGAAGGAAGGAAGAGGCAAGGAAGGATTCTCCTGAGACTGTCAGAGGTAGCATGGACCCATTTACACCTTGTTGTTGAACTTCTGGCCTCTAGAGCTGGGAGACAGTAAATTTCTATTACTTTCAGTTACCTAATTTTTAGTATTTTGTTATATGTTTACATAAGTACCTGTATGGACAAGGATTGTTGTATAACTGGATAAAGCGAGCCAAGGGTAAAACAATAGGAAGTGGAGACATTGTGGCCAACTAGAGAGCTTGTGTTCATCTTCACATTCAAATATTGTTAAAACAGGACCTGCAGCAAACAAAGAATCTGTGGACCAAATTAGACCCATTAGCTCCCAAGAGTATGACTTCAACTATCCATTGGGAGGAATTTAAGAGTTTTAAGTTAAATGCTGTTATTAGTTTTGCATTGAGTAGAAGAAACACAGACTGTGAGCGTTTTTTGTTTTTTGTTTTTTCCTCTGCTCTCACACCACAGCAATTAACGCAGAAGACTTTTGTGACCAAATATGTGGGGATTTCTCCCCACCAAGAAGCAAACAATTAGTTCTGCAGCAGATACCAGTGACTCACCCTCTAGCCCAATTCAATTCTGATACTATCTACCTGGAGATAGCATCAGATTCCACAGGTTGAGGACTCAGTCCCCATGACTGACAACCTCCTCCAACTTCAGATACCAATCACAAGTCCCAGGTTGTCTTACCTGTGCTTATGACTAACCACTATAAATCAGGGATCCCACAACCCCCTCCTCTGGTTCCAGTAATTTGCTAGATCGACTCACAGAACTCAGGAAATACTTCCATTTACTTACATTCATTATAAAAGGTATTACAAAGGATACGGATGAAGAGATGCATAGTGGGAGGTATGAGGGTAGGGAAGTAGAGAATCCATGCCCTATCTGGGAGCTCCACCCTCCAGGAACCTCCACATGTTCAGCTATCAGGAAGCTCTATGAAGCCCAGCTTCTTGGATCTATTACAGGACAACCATGTAGAAATATAACTGGATAAAAGAGTATGATCTCATACTAATAGACTAAGTGGGGAAAGCAGCCAGGCCTGTCTGTTCAGATTCCTCTTGTCCTTTCTGTGCAGCGTTCCTTCCTTTAGGGTATGGGACTGGACCCCTTCTGAAATGGGGGTCTTATAACCTACATTCAGACAAAGTAGGTCAGAGAATTTCTTCACGGAAAGGTGGGAGAAGATTTGAGTCCTGTCTTGGGGAGAACAAGAAGCATGTGAGAGGAAAACAGAAGAAGTTCAGAGCGAGAGATTCTATTTTCTGAGGTCTGCTTCTGAGGCCTAAAGTGTGTCAACATTATAGCAAAGACCGTAACAAAGGATATGGGAGTTAAGAGCCAGGAACTACAGGAACTGTAGAGGAAAATACACACACGCACACATGTGTGTGCAATGCAGGTGCGTGCAAGGGGACTTCAAAAAACTTGTAGAAAAATAGAATTAAAAGATTAAAAATAAAATACATAAACGTTATTTCTCAACATAAGCTCTACAAGTTCAAGACACTTTTGTAAGTGATGATGGTGTATCTCATAATATCACACGCACTGTGGAAAAATTGCTCTGGTGGCAATGAGGAAGATAAATTAAAGGAGAGTGAGGAGAGTTAATAAGGAGAGTTTGGTATTGACCAGGTGAGAGATGATTCAGATGTAGACCAAGACAAGGGCAGTGGATACAGAGAGGAGAGGCTGTAGGATCAACAGCACTTGAGTTTTAAAGAGGAGAAGTTGGATTGGGAAACGGCACTGGATAGGTAGTAGCAAGAATGAATTATTTCCTGTCATGACTATGCTGTGTAACAAACCACCTTGAAACTGAGAGTCTGAAATAACTACTTATTCTCATGGACTCGAGGTTGGGTATGGCTTGGCTGATCCAGGCTGGGCTTAGCTGGGTGGATCTGCTTCAGGCCACACAGCTGCGCTTCTCTCTGAAGGTCTGTGGTCTGGATGAAATAATGCTGCTTCTTGCATCCTTCATCCTTCTGAAACTAGTGAGCTACAAAGGACACATCCTTCTGATTGCAGTGAGAGAGGGGCAAGAGGCAAACAGAAACACACAAAACCCTATTGACTGGGCTCAGAGTGGACACATTGTCTGCTCCACCCATTTTCATTGGCCAAAGCAAGCTACATAAGTACATCCAAAGTCGAGGGGCAAGGAAGTGCATTCCTCCCACAAGGAGGCTACAACAGTGCTGTGAATGCAGGAAGGGTGGAGAATTGAGGCCAGTAATGCCGTTTGTGATAGTCTGCCCTCTGGCCACCATTAATAACATCCCTCTCAGACGCTAAATGTGCTCACCAGCATCCCAGAACCCTGAAAGTCTCACCAAATCATAGCGTGAGGCACAAAGTCCAAGATTCCATCATCTACATCAAGTCCAAATGTGGCTCTTCTGAACTTAGAGCTAAATGAATGAGATAGACAGGTTGTCTGCTGCATACATGTCCTGTGAAAACAGGGACAAGATAAACACAACAAACACTCTCATCAGAAAAGAGAAGAAGGGAAGGCACATAGCACTGACCTGTAGCAGGTTTGAAATCTCACTTAGAGAACGTTGCCAGGGCTTCCTGCTCTCAGTAAGGAATGTTCCCTGATGAGACCGAGCTCTGCTTCCTTCCTCTTCCTTTGGTAGTCATGGCTCTTGGTTCCCCATTCTAGGATGCCTTTTCACTTCCATCATCTTTCTTGACCATTTCTGAAGACAGCATTGGAAATATCCTGTTTTGGTGACTGAGCTGTTTTTTAAGATTGCAATCTTTTGCAGAGAAGGTGAGAGACTTTAATTTGGATAAGTCTTGGTCTCTTTTTAATCCAGGCCTGAAGTTCTTTCCTTTAGATCTTTATTCATATACAGCTAAATGTAACCATTTCATAGTTTTAACACTTCAAAAAATTACCTTGCCCAAGTCCATAAATTTATTAAGTACCCTGTGTATCTTCCAAGTTATCATAGGTTTTACCAGTTTTTTTTTTTTTTTTTTTTTACCATCACATGCAATAGGTCAGCATTGTTTCAGCCCTTTATAACACTTTAATAACCATTTCCCAGATGCTCATAATAACTTATACACCTTTTGCCACCCAGTCCTAAAGCCAATACTACATATATCAAGTTTTACTTATGGAAGGGCTCCACTCCCAGACTACATTTCTGCTTTGGTTAGCTATTGCTGCAAAAATGTCACTCCAAACTCAGGGACTTAAAACAACACTTGTTTGTCCGCATGGATCTGAGAGTTGGCTGCAAAGGGTTGATCAGGCAGCGCTGGGCTGGACACAGTGTGGCCAGGGCTAAGATGCAGAGGCAGGATGCCTACTGCTCGCCACAGTTTATATGAAGAGGGAAGAGCAGAGTTGAAGGGAAAGGTAAGGAGCTCAGCTTCGGAGAGATTGATTTTTTTTTTTTTATTTTTTGAGACATAGTCTTGCTCTGTCCCCTGGGCTGTAGAGCAATGGCACGATCTTGGCTCACTGCAACCTCTGCCTCTCGGGTTCAAGCAATTCTGCCTCAGCCTCCCAAGTAGCTAGGATTACAGGTGCCTGCCACCATGCCTGGCTAATTTTTATATTTTTAGTAGAGACAGGTTTCACCATGCTGGCCAGGCTGGTCTCAAACAGCTGATCCACCCGCCTCAGACGCCCATAGTGCTGGGATTACAGGCGTGAGCCACTGCACCTGGCCAAGACACTGATTTTATGATGCTAGTGGAACAATCAGGTGAAGACATGGAGCCTAGGAGAATGGTCCTGGGGAGACAGAGAGGGAGAGAAAGAGAGAATAGAGAGTCATAAAATTGTAAATTGGGGCTAAGGACTTGGGAATAGATGATCTTTTAAGATGATTACATAAAGTGACAAGAGGCTATAATATAAACTTTAGGGGCACCAACATTTAAGAGGCTTGGAAAGGAAGAGAAGCTCACAAAAAGAACCTAGATGAAACAGAGATATGGGAAAGACGTTGTGGAAGCCAAAGGAGAAGAGTTCTATTATCTTGGGATTGAATAACAGTGCCAAGTGCTGCGGTGATCGAGCAATATGAAAACAGGAAAGAGTCTTTGGGACTTGGCAACTGGTAGAGAGATCAACTAATTTATCTGCAAACTAGGACACATCGGAGAGTGAATAGAGAGGGGCTATTAATAATTACAGCAGGACAACATGTGTTCTTGGGCAAACAAGGACATATGGTCACATTAGTCTCTGGGGATCTTTGCCAGACTGTTTCTACAGAGTAACTGGAGTGTAAGCTTGGCTTTCAGTGGGCAGAGGTGTCATATGGAACATGAAGGAGTTGAGACAGCCAGAGTACATTTCTTTCTAGGAGCCTGCTTGGATGAGGAAGTGGGACAAGAGTACAGTAACAAGACCACAGACTTGGACGGATGTTTGAATCACCTTTTTTTTTTTTTGAGACAGGGTTTCAGTCCGTCCCCCAGGCTGGAGAGATCTTGGTTCACCACAACCTTTGCCTCCCAGGTTCAAGTGGTTCTCCTGCCTCAGCCTCCAGAGTAGCTGGGACTACAGGCGCCTGCCACCATGCCCAGTTAAATTTTGTATTTTTGGTAGAGATGGGGTTTCACTATGTTGGCCAGGCTGATCTCAAATGCCTGATCTCAAATGATCATCCCACCTTGGCCTCCCAAAGTGCTGGGATTATAGGCATGAGCCACTGTGCCTGGCCAAATCATCTTATAACAGAGAAGTCCTTAAACAGCTTTTAAGTGTAACCAAATTCAACTGACTGAGATTTTTTCCAAGAGGATTTAGAAAGTAGAACCAGCTAGTAAGACCACCCCATACACACACACACACACACACACACACACACACACACACACACACACACGTATATATATATATAGGCACTTTGGGAGGCCAAGGCAGGATGATCACCTAAGATCAGGCATTTGAGACCAGCCTGGCCAACATGGTGAAACCCCATCTCTACCAAAAATATAAATTAGCTGGGCATGGTGGCATGCGCCTGTAATCCCAGCTACTCTGGAGGCTGAGGCAGGAGAACCACTTGAACCCAGGAGGCAAAGGTTGTGGTGAACTGAGATCGCTCCAGCCTGGGGGACGGATTGAAACTCTGTCTCAAAGAAAAAAAAAAAATATATATATATATATATATATATACACACACACACACACAGGACAATGGAGAAGGACAATAGGAAAGAATAGTCCCCTTGGCTCAGGTTGTGGCACCATTTTCAGCAAGAGCAAAACCATATTTGTACACAAGCCTTTGAAATATTCTGCTGTCAAAGGACCTCAGAAAAATGCACTATGGAAAACTCAAAATAAATATGCTATGATACGACTAAGTCTCAAAGTGTATTGAAAGTATTAGAACACTCGCTGCTTGCAGCATACAGCCTCTTCATTCTCTGCCCTTGTTAACTTCCCCTCCAAGCCTTCCCTCCCCCACCACGCCCAATCTACTGTTAAAAAGTGTTCTAAAACCAGGCTGATGGCACAAGTCCCAGCTTCAGCAACCCTCTTTGTTAACGGCATCAGTTGGCTCAGGAGTTCATGTGAGCAGGCATCAGGAATAATTTCATGATAATCTAGGTTGAGTTTTCTCTTTCCCATCAATGCCAGAGAGTGAGAATGCCAGTCCCACTGATTTCAGGAGCCGGCACAGGACACAGGACTGGGCTTTATCTCAGTAGTCAAGTTTCTTTTATTGGATTGCCTATGGGGGAAAACAAAATCCCAGCTCTCAGGCATCACAGTGAACGATTCTGAGAGCTTTTACTTGATCTCAAACCCTATCTGTGTATTTATGCACATTTTGGTTCTTTTTAAAACAACCCTTTCAATTCACTAGTGACTAACAGAATAGCAATACATTTTGGCTAGGCAGAATGTGAGAAGCGAAGTTACATTTGAAAAAGAGTATTTTCTTTTAGGACATAAAAGATAACTCGCTCAACAACTGGCAACTGTGAAACCACTTTGCCAACAACAGGGTCCCAAGGAAGAGAGCCAACCCATTTTAAACATGTCTTAATTTCATTGAAATTTCAGGACTGTTTTTTTTTAAAACATTCAAAAGACAGCGTTTTAAAGGCAAGCATATAAAATGTAAATTGCTTCCTCTGGTTATTGCAGAGAGAGAGGCCATTGTTCCTATTCTTGTTTTTGAATGAGGAGAACGTGCTCATCAGTTCTGGGTGGGCTGCATTAACTCGGACGCACTGAATACCACAATGGCTAAGTCAGAGCTGACTTCTAAGTCCTGGCTCCATCTTTTATTAGCTGTGTGACTTTGGGTAAGTTAATCAACCTTTCTGTGTTTTTTTTTTCCGCCAGTATAAATAGAGAGAAATCATTATGGCCATCTCATAGGACTCTGTTATAAATATTTAATGAGGCTGTGTTTGTAAAGCCACCTCGTACAGGATAATTATATCATAAAATAAAAGCTCAATAAAAGTAAAATACATTCCTGTTTCTTTTGTCATGGATCCGGCCTGAGGAGTCCCAGAAACCAACTTCAAGAAGACCACCAGGAGTTTGCTACCAGCCTCGGCAATATGGTGACACCCTGTCTTTACAAAAAAAAATTAAAAATTAACTAGGCATGGTGGTGTACACCTGTAGTCCCAGCTACTCAGGAGGCTGAGGTGGGAGGATCACCTGAGCCCAAGAGTGTGAGGCTGCAGTGAGCTATGATTGTGCTGCTGTGCTCCAACCCGGGTGACAGAGTAAGAACTTGTCTCAAAAACCAAAACAAAAAGAGGCAGGCCTTAAAAAACCTTAATATGAGAGAAAAACTATTGCAGGCTCCAAACCTCAGGTCTGAACAATGGGACATGTGCTCTGTACCCCCCAGTGATGCTCTCTGCACATAAATGTTCAAGTTTAGGGAGCTCCTAGCAATAGTGGGAGAGGGAGCTTAATTCAGAACACGACTTCTAGCTCCTTCAGCCCAGTGCAGGTCTGGCTTTGAGTAGCATCAGGAATCAACTTCTGTGTGTTCCTCACATTGGAACTCTCCAAGTTATTGGTCTGGTTTTCCATTCACAGCCTTTCGACCTGGCATTTTCTTGAGTTTTAGCTCTACCAGGCCTGTGGACATGGAACCCTGGCCTTCCAGCTCTGTCTTAAAGATTGTCTCCTAGTGATACTCACTCCTGGGCTGGCACTTCTCCCTTATGAGAGACCCTCTGTCACTGACTGGGGGACTATTTTAGTTCTACAGAGAACAGGGCATTTTGTCACTAATGACAAAGGACCAAGTGGAATATTATGAGTAAGTTATACAAAAACTATCCTCTGTAAACCAATCTTGCTAGTATATTTTATGTTTTTATTTTTATTTTTATTTAGTTTTGAGACAAGGTCTCCCTCTATCACCAAGGCTGGAGTGACATTGTGCAATCTCAACTCACTGCAACCTCTGCCTTCAAGGCTCAAGCGATACTCCTGCCTCAGTCTCTCAAGTAGCTGGGACTAAAGGTGTGTGTCACCATGCCCAGCTAATTTTGTATTTTTTTTTATAGAGACTGGGTCTCTCTCTGTTGCCCAGGCTGGTCTCAAACTCCTGGGCTCAAGCAATCCACCTGCCTCGGCCTCTCAAAGTGTTGGGATTACAGGTGTGAGTCACTACACCCGGCCTAGATTTTATTTTGTTAATGCAATGTTTCTGGGAGATGCTTTCTTAGAACACAATAAATATAAAACTACAAAAGAAAAGTCAATCTCAAAATAACTCTTAATTAGGATTTTTAGACTAGGTTAGGGAACTATTTGGATTGTAAAGGAAAATCCTAGGAGCTTATTTTAAAAAAACAGTCTTAAGTTTGTACAGTGAAAAAAAAGATTGTGGAAAAACAAAGTGTTCTTTGTAAGTTCCAATAAAAAACACACACACACACATTACACTTTGCTGGAGATCCTAAAACGGGGGAAAAATATTGATGATCTATCGTCTCTGAGTATGCTTCATGGTGCTTTAAAAAGTCCCTTTTAAAGTGTGAATTAATATATATCTCCATAGAAACAATTTTTTAGGATGCCCTAGAGGTTTTGAACATGTTTATGCTTCTTTACACAGAAATTCTAGTTCTAAGTTGCTTTCCTACAACAAATATTTCTTGAGTGCCTCCTCAAGAACTCTTGTCCAGAACTTTTCGGGGCAGTTGAGAGACATCCAAGAAGAATGACACTTACCACTGTCCTCTCTGAGCTTACATTCGAGAGGGTAGTTACAGATAAAGATGCAGATATTGAAGGAGTAAATTATAGAGCATGTTTGAGGGATTAGTGCTAGGGAAAAAGCAATGCAGGGAGGGGGACCAGGAACGTGGCTCGGCATGGAGCAGGTTACGGCATAAATAGGGATCTATAGCAAGATTTTTAATGGCTACAAAGCATTTCATTATTTGGAAGAACCATAGTTTACTACCAATTTAATTTATTCCAAATTCATTATTATACATAAAGATTCAATGAACATCCTTATATGTCTGCCTATCTGTCTATCTATCTATCTATGCCTATCTAGCTATCGATCTATTTTTTTTAAGACAAGGTCTTGCTTTGTTACCCAGACTGGAGTGCAGTGGTGCAATCTCAGTTCACTGCAAACTCTGCCTCCTGGGTTCAAGCTCTTCTCCTGCCTCAACCTCCCGAGTAGCTGGGATTACAGGCACACGCCACCACACCCGGGTAAGTTTTGTATTTTTTGTAGAGACGGGATTTCACCATATTGGCCAGGCTGCTCTCGAACTCCTGACCTCAAATGATTCTCCCACCTCAGCCTCTCAAAGTACTGGGATTACAGGCATGAGCCATTGGGCCTAGTCTATCTATCTATCTATCTATCTATCTATCTATCTATCTATCTATCTATCATCTATCTAATACCTGTTTGGTTGTTTTCTTAGGATAAATTTCTAAAAGTTAAATTACTAAGTCAAATTTTTAAAATTTTATTTATTCTTATTTTTATTTATTTTATTTTTATTTTTGAGACAGAGTCTCACTCTGTCACCTAAGCAGGAGTGCAGGGGCACGATCTCAGCTCACTGCAACCTCTGCCTCCCAGGATCAAGGGATCCTCCTACCTCAGCCTCCTGAACAGCTGGGACTACTGGCAAGCCAGCTTCATTTTTGTGTTTTTTTTGTTTGTTTGTGTGTGTGTGTGTTTTGTAGAAATGGGGTTTTGCCATGTTGCCCAGGCTGGACTCGAACTCCTGGGCTCAAGTGATCCTCCTGACTTGGTGTCTCAAAGTGCTGGGACTGCAGGCGTGAGCCACCGTGCTGGGCCAAGTCAAATATTTTAAGTTTAAGGCTTATCTTAATAGTAATCAATTATAATATTAGAATTTCCCCAAATAAAAATATATAGTTATAAGTTTTTCACCAGGAAAGAGATCACTGACATTCAATGAGTTTTTCCAAGATCTTCACAAGAGCACTGATGTGTCCTACCATTTAATCTTATATCTACTTGCTTTCTATTTTTAATGTGATAGTTCAAACTTAGTTCTGGCTCAGACCAAGGCAAACATCCCACAAATAAGAGATACTCAACATCAGAATGGCCACAAGTTAACTAGTCATTTGTTGGCAAAACTTTTTAAATTCTGTTGATGAATGGCATAGAAATGATCAATTGTATTAAAGCATGGTCTTTACATTTCAGAGTGGTTTGTAATGTTATGGAGAATAAGTTTCAGATTTTATAGGTTGAATCATATAAAATTTAGGGTCTTCAACTATTTTTAACGTATAAAATTGACCATTTTGTGTGGGTCAATCTAGGAACTTGGAAGTTCATTGGTTGCTTATAGAAAAGTGATGGAGTAAATTCCACATGAAAATCCCTTTGGCCAATAAGGACATCTCACTCATGAAATAACTCTTAAATATATTATGATTATATCAGATGTTGCAAATATCTTGTTAATTTTTAAAAATGCTTTGAATGAATTCAATTAACAATGTTTGGTCACAGTGTGCTAACAACTTCAGAGCTAAACATAACATCAAATTTTAATTTGGGGACTATGGGGACTTGGGGGAAAGGGTGGCAGGTGGTGAGGAATAAAAGACTACACATTAGGTACAATGTACACTGCTTGGGTGATATGTGCACCAAAATATCAGAAATTACCACCAAAGAGCTTATTCATATAACCAACACCAACTGTTCCCCACAGACCTATTGAAATAAAAAGATAAATAAAATAAATGTTTGACTGAATATGCAATAGAGAATAAATTCCACTTACTCTATTTTATGGAATGCAGTGTTGCCCTTTTCAGCAAAAAAAAAAAAATTTTTTTTTTTTGAGACGGAGTTTTGCTCTTGTCACCCAGGCTGGAGTGCAATGGCGTGGTCCTGGTTCACTGCAACCTTCGCCTCCTGGGTTCAAGCAATTCTCCTGCCTTGGCCTCCCAAGTAGCTGGGATTATAGGTGCCCGCCACCATGCCTGGATAATTTTTGTATTTTTAGTAGAGATGGGGTTTCACCATGTTGGCCAGGCTGGTCTTGAACTCCTGACCTCAGGTGATCTGCCTGCCTCGGCCTTCCAAAGTGCTGGGATTACAGACGTGAGCCACCGCACCTGGCCCAAAAAATTGTTTTTAAAAAGAAAATAAATTCTGCTCTTCTGAAATTGATGAAAGTCTGATGAGAGAAATTGAGCGAACGTCTCATAGAGATGCCAAGCTAAGTTTTCTGTTGTTAATTAGATCACTGAAAAATCTCATGCTATAGGATACATTTGAATAAATTTGCTACCACAAAATGTATAGACAATAAAATGATGGAGTGGTCTACCCACTTCCAGTGTCTAAACTGAACGCTAACTGCAGCAGAAGGATGCTTGTAGCTGAAACCCAATTAAAATATCTTAAATTATAAAGACTTTTCTCTTTTTACATAACCAAAAGTCTGGATGTCTCAACATTGTCATCAAGGACTTGGGTGCTGTCCCTCTTTCTGCATCTTTAATGTGTTGTCCAGGTATCTAGGTGTGGCATCTCATGATTGCCAGATAGCTTCTTAGTTCTAGGGTCATGGGCACCCCTCAAGAGTGCCTTGCTGGGCTATGCTCTCACATGCCTTTCAGACATCCCCTGGCCCCACTGTTTGGAAATACCGTCAGGTGTGGTGACTCACGCCTCTAATCCCAGCACTTTGGGATGCCAAGGCGGACGGATCACCCGAGGTCAGGAGTTTGAGACCAGCCTGGCCAACATGGTAAAACCCCATCTCTACTAAAAGTACAAAAATTAGCTGGGCGTGTGGTGGGCACCTGTAATCCCAGCTACTCGGGAGGCTGCGGCAGGAGAATTGCTAGAATCCAGGAGGCGGATGTTGCAGTGAGTCGAGATTGCGCCACTGCACTCCAGCCTGGGCAACAGAGTGAGACCCTGTTTCAAAAAACAAAAACAAAACAAAAAAACAAAATACTACAGTGTTAAGGGGGCCTATAACACCTTGATTATTGACATCAGTCAACTTCATCCTTGAAGAATGAGAAAGAGCTCAGCCTCCCCTAAAGGACGTGACTGTTCAGATAAGGATGAGCAAAACAGAGGTACTGTTAGCAAGAAAGAAATGGGGGAATGCATATTGGAGAGGGACCCTAGAGCACAGGTCTTAATGGCAAAGTCAGTAATAAATTTAAATGGATCATCAAAAAAAAAAGGTGCAAGTGCCCTGCCTTGGATTTTCCATAACTCAGCACCTCTGGATTCAGATCTGATTTCAACTGGAATCCAGGTCATGGTGTGCTCTCCCCCACATTGACTCATAACTATAAGCTGAGTTTTGGTGAAGTGAATCTAATTTTCCTTTTGATTTATTTTATGATAAACTTTCCCCACATTTTCCTGTAGTCTGAATTTAAAATGGTTTGTGAGAGTGTGATTAAGCAATGGATCAAGTCCACAAAATATTGGGCGATATAACCCTTCGTCCTTCTGGAAATGCTTTGTAACTGAGGACACTTTTCCTGACTCACCATCTGTCCTCCTTGGGTCGTCACCTTTGTTCAAACTCTGCAGATCTTTGATCTGTCTGACTCCACACTTATCATTTCTGCCCCTGCACCCTCTCTCTCTTCTTTTGTCTGAGAGTGGAGAACGTCTGAGAGATTGTATCACAGTCATACTAACCCTTAGTACTGTACAGCCTAATGGGATAAGAAAGGTTCAGTCTGGACGGGACCTAGAGCAATCAGACATCTATTCACATCTCAACGTCCTTTTGTCTGAAGGATTTTGGTTTTAGAAAATTAATTTGTGCTCTAATTTATCAACTTGGCAAGTTAGAAATCTGTAAACCAAGGTAAACAATGTTTGTTTTGCTCTATAAAATCGGACCTGTAGACACCACAGAGTGCAACCTGAACAGTTAAAAAGTAAAACCCAGTGAGCAACAAGCAAACTACCTTTGCTCCCGTTTGCCTTAGGGGAGGAAACTTTTCATGGCGGGGCTTGCAAAACAACCAACTAAATAACTTTTACATGATTAATGGGGTGAAGGTTAGACTAAACTGTGATGTCTTCCCTCCAAAAATTAGGAAGATTTAAAAAGCTCTTTCCTTTATTTAGTACAAGGAAGGCTGCAGTTTTTATTTGATGTATGTATGCATTTATTTATGTATGTATTTATTTATTTTTGAGTTGGAGTTTTGCTCTTGTTGCCCAGGCTGGAGTGCCAATGGCGCGATCTCTGCTCACTGTAACCTCTGCCTCCCAGGTTCAAGCAATTCTCCTGCCTCAGCCTCCCGAGTACCTGGGATTACAGGTGCTGCCATCACGCCCGGCTAAAGTTTTTAGAAGGAAGAGTATATTTGCTTTAGAAGAAAATGAATCTAGTCTGGCACAGTGACTCACACCTGTAATCCCAGCACTTTGGGAGGCCAAGGCAGGGATCGGTTGAACCCAGGAGTTTGACATCAGCCTGGGCAACATGGTGAAACCCCGTCTTTACAAAAAATACAGAAATTAGCGGGGCTTGGGGTCACACATGCCTGTAGTCCCAGCTACTTGGGAGGCTGAGGTGGGAGGATCACCTGAGCCCAGGGAAGTTGAGACTGCAGTGAGCCATGACTGTACCACTGCACTCCAGCCTGGGCTACAGAGTGAGACTTTGTCTCAAAATAAAATAAAATAAAATAAAATAAAATAAAATAAAATAAAATAAAATAAAAAAGTAAAATAAGGGAATCTCCAGAATTTCAGTATTTTACCATCAAATATAAAGATTATTAGCCAAATTAATGAAAATCAAGGATAAATAACATGTTTAAATTTTAAGACAAAGTTTTGATTATGGGAATTAAGAAGTCTGTGCTACTAACATATCCTCTGTAATTATGGGAAGGGACATTAAGGTAGAAACTCATATCAAAGGAGGAAATAGACCACTATGGAACAGACATAAAGACAGTTACATAGATGAAGGAAATATTGGGATGTTGACGTAGGAAAAGAACGTGGTCCAGGACTTCTTGATGTATTCTGCACAGGTTCATAACAAGCATGCTGCGCCTTTCTATTATCTGTGGTTACTTAGTAAATGGTACATAGTTCATTCTATACATGGTTCAGTTCTTCTAAGCTAATTTTTTGTTCTTTATTTAAAAACAAAATTGTAAATTTGAAAACAAAAACAAAAACAAAAAACCAGTCTTCCAAGGGTGCTGAAATGGGTTGGGGAAAATGATTTTTGTAGTTGAGAGTCTGGATCCTCAAGTTGGCAAACATGCTAGTTGATATCGGATTGGGTGTGTATAGGGCCTGCTCTTGTTTGTTTCTCTTCCAAGGTTACATAGATGCACTTATAAACTGACCTAGTAGTGTAGAGGGAGGAGGCCCCTTTTGAAGATCCTTTTAAAGAAACTGCTTCTATATTGGTCGAATTTTCTTAAAAGTGAAGAAAACGATTATACCTTGGCTGGGTGCAGTGGCTCATGCCTGTAATCCCTATGCTTTGGGAGGCTGAAGCAAGAGGATCGCTTGAGTCCAGGAGTTTGTTCAAGACCAGCTGGGGCAACATAACAAGACTCCATCTCTACAAATTTTTTTGAAAAAATTTAATCAGGTGTGGTGACATGCTTCTGTAGTTCTAGCTATTCAGGAGGCTGAGGCAGGAGGATTGCTTGAGCCCAGGAGTTTGAGGTTACAGTGAGCTATGATTGTGCCATTGCATTCCAGCTTAGGTGGCAGAGTAATGCCCTGTCTCGAAAGAGAGAAAGAAAGAAAGAAAGAAAGAAAGAAAGAAAGAAAGAAAGAAAGAAAGAAAGAAAGAAAGAAAGAAAGAGGAAGGAAGGAAGGAAGGAAGGAAGGAAGGAAGGAAGGAAGGAAGGAAGGAAGGAAGGAAGGAAGGGAAAGAGAAAGAAAGAAAGAAAACTGTTATACCTATGTTTTTTTCTTGGGATCCTATGTTTGAATTCATTGCCAACATTTTCTTGCCACGTAGATATAAAGCTTTTTACAAGGTTATTCATGGCTATTTGAATATATCCTTGATTTATTTCTCTATTTCCCTGTCCATCTTCTTCAGTTACACACCTTCTGATCTCTTTTCTGTCTTGAACCCAGGAACCTATGACCCTTTGATGTCTCTCCTTGATCCATATCCCGGCTCCTGATTCCAGAAGCTCATGCTGCCTTTTCACTGACAAAATGTCCCTTTTCATTCTCAACACTGTCATTACCATCCAGACAAAACAAGAATCAATTTCACCATCTGTAGGAATACAAATGTGTAAAGCAGAGATTCCTGCGGGGTTAAAGGGACTTTAAAGACAAGTGGCAAATGGGGAGATAACATTTCCAAGCAAAAGATATTCTTATTATATGAAGAGTTAACACAAATTAGCAAGGGTAAGATCAACAACTCAAAGAACAAGTGGGGAAAATCTGTGCCAAAAAGTAGAAAAATTCAATAACTTCAAGTTAATTTTCAGTTAATTTCAGTTAATACCTTCAAGCTCATTTTCAGTCAATGGAATGCAAATGAAAGAGTGACAGCATTTTTTACATATCAGACTGTCAATGGCTGAAAAGGATTATAATTACTCGTGCTGGCAAGACTCTGATGAAATGAGCATTTTGGGGGTGGCTGTTGGGAGCCTACATGTGTACAAACTTAGCCTGGGGCATTATCAAAGCCTTCAACATGTTTCTGGTCTTTGAAGTAAGAACACTTTCCGGATTTTATCCTAAGGAAATAATTAGGGAAGCATGCAAAAACTTTTATGTGTCAGGATGTTCTGTGCAATGTTATTTGTAATACTTGAAAAAATGGAATCATTAGCTGCACAATATTAGAAATCTAGTTAAATAATTTATTTTATATGAGAATGTTAAACAAAAATCACGTTATCAGAGACTCCTTGATTTATGGGAGCAGGATCACATTATATTAAGTGAAAACTGACCCATTTTGTGACAGCGTGGAGTGAGAAAGGCAGAATGGGTTTTTGAGTCAGATGGAGGGTATTTCAATTCCAACCTTTTCACTGACTGGTGAATTAACTTAGAAAAATTACTTAACCTTTCTGAATGCCAATTTCCTCATCTGTAAAATGGGGATAATATGTTAACAGGGCTGTTGTAAGGTTCAATTAAGAGATTGTATGTAAAGTGCTTTACCAAGAACCTAACATGTAGAAAACATTCAATAAATCAACAGTGCTATTTAAGTCACCCAAATGTCACCGAGACTCTTTAGGCTATCTATAATATATAAATGACTCTCATTAACATCAATATTGCTAAATTTATGTCCATGCGCCCCACCTGCTCACACAGGACCTCTGATGCAACTTGTAAAGTACTCTCTCTTCTGAATATTTCGGGGAGGACCCCAAGTACACCTAAATTAGTTTCTTATTTTCACCAATCAGCTTCTGCCACATGGTTTCTTGCAGATTTCAGCCATTATCACTCATTCATCTCTGTGTGTGAAATACCTATGATTAAGCAGCTCTGTGTTGTCCAAATATACATTGATGCATCCTGGCCCATTTTCATGGATTTATACTTTGCTGAGGGGAAGAGAAAACAAACATTTACAAATGAATATATGTATTATATTGAGTGGGCTGGGCTCAGTTGTCTGGCAAGCCTAGGATTTCTGCTCCTATTTAAGTCGGGCTATTACAAAGCTGATGGGAGGGTCTGTGGCTGTTGGAGGAGCCTGTCACCATAGGCTTCACTGTGGGAGGGTCGGCCTGAACAACAGCTGTATCTGTAAGTCTTTTCTTTTGGCCAGGTCAGATTCTGTTCTTCTATTTGGGTGGCAAGTCTGGGCCTTAAAGCCGAAGGTGTGAAGAGAGCTGTGGGGTTTTAACATTGAGAAGGCTTCCCCAGGTCTCAGCTGACTTTTTTTTTTTTTTTTTTTTTTTTTTGAGAGGTCTCACTCTGTTGCCTAGGCTGGAATGCAGTGACACAATCATGGCTCTCTGCAGCCTCGACCTCTCAGGCTCAGGTGATCCTCCCACCTCACAGCCTCCTGAGTAGCTGGGACCACAGGCATGCACTACCATGCCTGGTTAATTTTTGTGTTTTTTGTAGAGGTGGGGTGTTCGCTATGTTACCCAGGCTGGTCTTGACCTCAGCCTCCCACAGTGCTATGATTACAGCTGTAAGCCATTGCCTCCTGTCCCCCAGGTCTCAACTGATTTGATGTCCCTTCAACTTTTACTCCATGCAGAGAATAAACCTGCAGTGTTCTGCCAGGATAGGAAAAAGACAGTTACTTAGCTGCATGTGATGAGACAGAGAATCTGCTTTTGTGTCTTAACCACTTTTAACCAATTCTTATTTCAGTCTCTCCTTCACCCCCACTCCCAGAGGTACGCGGTGCTATCGTTATCAGAATCATTGTGGGGCCGTCTTTGGTGCAAATGTGGTTGTCGTTCTCAGCAGGAGCTGAGGGTTCAGCATTCTTTGGTCTTCAGAATCAATCTTCAGTCATTCTTTAACTTTTCCACATGCAAAGTTCAGTTGCTACCATCTCCTTTCCCAACCTTGTGACCCTTTAGAAAATTCCCTTCTCTCAGGCTAGGGGTGTTTTAGGAAGGGGCAGAGTTAAATATATATTTTTAATTCACTATCTTCAACCGGAAGTTTAGATCTTAAGATTTTTGAGAAGTTGGTTGGCAGAGGTGGCTGGTGAGTTTCCAATGAGGGGGATTTTTGTTTGTTCCATTGCATATTTAATTGGGGAGGATATTCCAGAGCCTTCGATATGCCGACGCTGCCTGGTATGTTGTGATGGGACAGAGGAAAGAAAGTCTCTCTTCTTCTTCTGAATTTAGGCATGTTTACAGCAATTTAGTGGGACATGTCTTTTGAGTTTTACTTACAGCTCTCACCATTGACAAAGGATTTCAGAGGAATTGCTGGGGGATGGGGACTGAGAGAAAATTCAGGTGACAGAGATCATGATTCTGGCTTATTCTATCGGACCACTTTTTCCCTTAGGATTTTCCAAGACTTGTATTCCTAGTTTCCCAGATACAGTGAGTCATACTTGAATCCCTAGGATGGATACAATTTAGGCTGGGGCTGGGATTTTTGCTGCATTTATGTATTGAAAAGGAGACTTTCAGATTATTTAACTAACTCCTCCATTTTACATAAAAGCAATCTGGGGTCCAGAAAGTTTCAATGACTTAACTAAGATCACAACTTTAAGTAAGCAGCAGGATCTCATGACTGGAGCTGCAATCAAGGAATTATAACACACATTGATATTCCTTAAGAAAATGGTATTAAGGAAACAAGAGACATTATCTTACTACATAAGATAGGAAATGCAGGAGGAAATTCGCTTGGCCAATCCTAACTTTATAAAGGTAATGCCCTGAAACGTGACCTTTGTATCCTCTCCTGTTCCTTACAACCAACAATGAAATCTTAAGACAAAATGACTCACATTTGCCAAAGGCTGAAAATTTCAGTCCCCCAATAATACTGGAAAAAATGGAGGGTTAAAAAGCATCATACTTGTGCTGGGCGCAGTGGCTCATGCCTGTAATCCCGGCACTTTAGGAGGCTGAGGTGGGCGGATCACCTGAGGTCGGGAGACCGAGACCACCCTGACAAAAATGGAGAAACCCCGTCTCTAATAAAATACAAAAAAATCAACCCGGCATGGTGGCACATGCTTGTAATCCCAGCTGCTCAGGAGGCTGAGGCAGGAGAATTGCTTGAACCCAGGAGGCAGAGGTTGCTGTGAGCCAAGATCGCACAATTGCACTCCAGCCTGGGCAACAAGAGCGAAACTCCATCTCAATTAAGGAAAAAAAAAAATGCATCCTAGTTGCTTAAGCATCATAGATGCCCCAAAAGCTTCAGAGTTGAGGGTATTTAGGGCTCTTCAAATCTAGTTCTCTTTGAACTCTTCCCATCTCCTCATTCTTTCTGATCATCCATCCATGGTTAACCATTTATAGTAGCTATTCTTCATTTGAATTTCTCTGTTCACTTTTCTTCCAGCAATAGCTCTCACTTTTACTGTGGAGTTCACCTCTGCTTCCTCTCAGCCCAGACTGTCTGGGGGAGCTTGTAGTTCAGGTGCTCCCGGCCTCAGAGGTTATTTAAGAGCTGGGCATTGACTATTACAGAGGACTACTTGGGACTTCCACTGCGAAAGGCAGGGCCAAGAAATGAAAAGAGAGAAACTTCATGCTGCTGACTTTATTTGAGCTCTGGAGCAAGCCAAATTGCAACCTAGAATACTTCTGAATTAATAACATAACATAGATGTATTACTCGGTTTTCATGCTGCTGATAAAGACATAGTCAAGACTGCACAATTTACAAAAGAAAGAGGTTTAAATGGACTCACAGTTCCACACGGCTGGGAAGGCCTCACAATCATGGCAGGAGGCAAAAGACGCGTCTCACATGGCGGCAGGCAAGAGAAGAGAATGAAAGTCAAGCGAAAAAGGTTTCCCCTTATAAAACCAGGCGATCGCATGAGACTTATTCACTACCACAAAACAGTATGGGGAAACCATCCCCCTTGATTCAGTTATCTACCACTGAGTCCCTCCCACACATGAGGCAATTATGGGAGCTACAATGCAAGATGAAGATTTGGCTGGGGACACAGCCAAACCGTATCAATGGATTAATAAATATAACCTCTGTTTTCTTTCTTGATCCAGTGTCAACAGGGCAGAGTGGTTTGTGTCACTTGCAAAAAAAGGAAATTCTACCTGTTAAATTATTAGTACAAACACACATGCATACACACTCATGTCTTGATAATATATTATTTCTAAGGGACAATTTAGGCTGTTTGCAAATGAAGAGAGAGATTTTCCTAAATGCATAGTGTCCCCAAGCCTCTGCCTGCAATGGGAACAGAGCTTTACATCATGAGCAAAATGCCAGCTCCCTACTTGGTTCATCTTCCAGCTTCTGAATGTGTCCTCAGTGCCTACAAATGTGTAGGGAATGTGGCCTTTTGGTGCAGTTTTCAAGCAGAACTATCTGCTCCACCAATGGCCACCTCGTGGCATTTCAAAGAGCTGACTCAAAGGTTTGAATTAACCACCTTTCTATAGGATGTCTGGCCACAGTCTATCTCTGGTTTTCACAGTACTTCGTTCAAGTGAAAAACCAGCCTTAGCAGAAAATGCTTATTATGCTCAGGGCCAAACAGGCTGTCTACCACTCAGCCTCACAGTCAGTAGTGAGCAGTTATACTTCTAGCAGACCAGTAGCCAAATGTTTTCCAAAAATCTAGAATTTTAAAATCTTTAAACCCTATTATAGCTATCCCAAGTTTTGGGGGGTTTGGGGTATTTTTTGTTTGTTTTGTTTTGTTTTGTTTTTTGACAGTCTCACTCTGTCGCCAGGCTGGAGTGCGGTGGTGCAATCTCAGCTCACTGCAACCTCTGCCTCCCAGGTTCAAGCAATTCTCCTGCCTCAGCCTCCCAAGTAGCTGGGGTTACAGGCGCCTGCCACCACACCCGGCTAATTTTGTATTTTTAGTAGAAGCAGGGTTTTGCCATGTTGGCCAGGCTGGTCTTGAACTCCTGACCTCAAGTGATCCACCCGCCTTGGCCTCCCAAAGTGCTGGGATTACAAGCATGAGCCACTGTGCCCGGCCATTACTGTGAATTCTTAGTTTACTTTTCTAGGAATATAACATAAATTAACTGACTAAGCCTTTCTCCCCATAAGGTAAAAATGAGGCAAAGGACCTGTATTTCCCTATGCCTGTGGAAATCCAAAGGTCTTGCTTTTGAAGCATAACTAATGCCTAAGACAATGATTCTCTGAGTGTTCCCAGAGCAGCAGCATCAGCATTGCCTGGTAACTTGTGAAAAATGCGAATTCCCGGGCCCTGCCCCAGACTTACTGAGACTGAATCTGGAAGGGTAGGGCCAGAAGTCTATGTCTGAATAAGACTCCCTGGAATTCTGATGGAGCCAAAATTGGAGAACCACTATCCTAAGTACCTGCAGTCCAGAAGAAGTGGGTCATTAGCACCCCTTTTAAAGCGGATTTTTTTTCAGAGGACGGTCTGGAGCTGCTGCAGGCAGGTGCAGCTGGATGTGTGCCCTGTCATATAACTGTAATAATCAGAAATCAGTGGCGGCGTGGGGTTTGTCCATACACCTCAGGGAATGTGCCTGTGAGGTTTAAGCTGAGGTGACCCTGGAGTGCAATGGCTATGGGGTGTCAGTTTCCCTGTACCAGGCCTTCCCAAATCCCAGGTTTTTGTTTGTTTGTTTGTTTGTTCTTGAGACAGAGTTTCGCTCTTATTGCCCAAACTGGAGTGCAGTGGTGTGATCTTGGCTCACTCCAACCTCTGCCTTCTGGGTTCAAACGATTCTCCTGTCTCAGCCTCCCCAGTAGCTGGAATTGCAGGCACCCACCACTACTCCAAGCTAATTTTTTTTTTTTTTTTTAGTAGTAGAGACGGGGTTTCACCATGTTGACCAGGCTAGTCTTGAACTCCTGACCTCAGGTGATCCATCCGCCTCGGCCTCCCAAAGTGGTGGATTACAGGCATGAGCCACCACGCCTGGCCAACCCCAGGTTTTTTATGCTGCAAGAGACTCAGTGCTTCACCATCTCTAGCTAAATAAATCATGTTCCGATCATAATGCAAAAAGTGTGTTGTCTGAAAAAACGAGACCTAAAAAACCTTTCTGCCCTTTGTGGCGACAGAATTCCTGGTTCAACCTTAAATGGCCTTAGTTCTTCTATAGGAGTTATGGTGACTTGCTTTGTTTTGAGTGTCAAACTTGATTCCAGGCTTAGATATGACAGCAGAATAAGTCCATTAAAACTCCAGTGTATGTGTGTTGCAAGAGCTGGAATTGGTATTTTGGGGCCTGGAAGAGCTGAAAGTCAAATCAAATGCCCAGGTCACTGATTATGTCACATGCATTGAACACTGAGAAACAGTCCTGGGAAAGATCTCAATCCTTGTTTGGAATGTCATAATTCCATTTAGGGAAAAATACACCAACCAGTTCCCATGCAAACTTCTGCAAAGACACCATTCACAGACAACGGAGACTTGGAGTTGAAAATGGACACACTCAATGAAACCCAGGATTCCAGATCTTTTTTGACTTGTCCGAGAAGCAATGAAAAATAAACAATCACGGGATAATCTAATATTACACCAAAATTAGCAGTATCTTTTCCTTTCGGTCAACGTCAGACCAAAGCCGAGCATCTCTTCTCCCTGTGGAAAAGTCAAATAATTGCAAAAACTCCTGGAGATACCGGTTTCTTCTTACCCCAGGGCCTTTCACCAATTTGGCTGGTCTTTTCAAAGGGCACATGGAGAGTGATAATATTTCGTATGTAAGCGTGGCCATAATTATGGCAGGGTGTGTGCATAATCACCCCAAAGCTAACAATTTCCATGGAGTAAATGTGCTAATAGCAATGGAAGCAGACACCCTAGTAATAGAATTTTTATTGGCTCTTTCCTTCACTCACTGTCTTCATAGAAAAACATCTGCCTAACATTTAAAAACCACTAGAAGAGTGTAACTGGATTGTTTGTAACACGAAGGATAAATACTTGAGGGAATAGACACCCCATTCTCCACGATGCGCTTATTTCATATTGCATGCCTGTATCCAAACAGCTCAGGTGCACCATCAATATATACACCTACTGTATACCCACAAAAATTAAAATTTAAAAAATTTTAAAAAGAAAAACATCTGCCTAATCTCAGAGCACAGCTGCTGGTGAAACTTCTGCCTGCAGAATTTTGGCCCTATGGTCTTATCTGTGATCCTATGACACCCACTCCCTACCACCAGTTGGTCGAGTCCTGTGGAATCTACTCTAGGAAAACGGCTTCAAGAGAATTTCCTTCTGGCTCCCGGCTCAGAGCCCTGGGGAGCTACAAGATTCCTCCTCCCATTTGGAGAGACCCTTGACAAATCATTTCTATTATTATTACTGTTATTTTTAGAGACACGGTCTCACTGTGTCACCCAGGTTGGAGTGCAGTCATGCGATCATAGCTCACGGCAGCCTCGAGCTCCTGGGCTCAAGCAATCCTCCCACCTCAGCCTCCCAAGTAGCTAGACAAATCATTTCTAAGCAGGGAAGGAGTTTCTGAATGACTTAAGGGGTGTTCTAGAGTCTCTCAAACCTGAGTTACAACAATTGTGTAGTGAAAAGGCTGCTGAGAATTCTTGAGCATGAGGTAAAGAATGAACTTTTGCCATGTTAATATCCATAATTAAAGCCAATGGGAGGATGTATGTTTTCCAGAAATGGCTTTTTGGAAAGATTTGATGCTCAGCAGTCCTGAGATCCAATGCACATTTGTCTTACATTAAAAAATGCCATCTCAGAGAAACATCAGTTCATGACTTAAAGGAGAAACAGTATTCGGGTATTTAAAAGGCGCGCGTGTGTGTGTGTGCGCATGTGCGTGTGCGTGTGTGTGTGTGTGTGTGCGTGTAAAAAGTTAAAATAGCAAATCCTTTCTGGATTTCAGAATCCAATTGTTCAGGATATGCATTAGGCTCAGGCTTGAAAGGAGAATTTTGCTAAATGTCCTTTAGGTCTCTGATTACGTGTCTCTTCTCCAGACATGCACTTCCTTCTCGTGGAGTCTCAACTAGACAACTGCATTAATCTTCTCTCAGCTCTATATGTTTTCTTCATACAGATCAGAGCCTGTAATTATCTTATTTGTCCTTTTAATTGTTTCCTGCTCTACCGTGCAAGAGAGTTCTCTGAAAATAGGAACTGCAGACAGCCTTGTTCATAATTTTATCCCCAACGCCTAGCAGAATGCACCCACTGTATACCGTGGTAGGTGACCAATAAATACTTGTTGAGTTAATGGTCATGATGAGATAGACATAAAAAGAGTGCCTCTGTAATAGTGTGTTGAACTCTTGAAAGAAGAAATGAAAAGGGAAAGATACCAGGTAAACTGATTTCTAAGGTAAAGATTAGATCAGCTCATCAATAAGGTTATTTAGAATATAGGAATAGATGTGGGATATAACTCCTCATATTCTCTCTTTGTGTGGCATATACAGCGTTATGGAGAGATCATGGGAATATGTCTACTTCTTGTAGTGCTGAAGCCATGTTGACCAGGGCCTGGTGTATGTGGAGTACACAGTCAGAATGCAGGCAGTACAACATGATTGCTCTACAAACTGCCCCATCCGAGTAAGAGAGGGAGTTTCTATTAATGAAAGGAGTTCCAGGCACAAGAAAACCATGCTGTACCTTTAGGGCCTCTTCTGAAGAGCTTTGCACTATGGAACTAAGGAAACACCATTCGTTATTAAGCCCATAATATCCATAGTATGTATCAGGTATCTAACACTTTTTTTTTTTTTTTTTTTTTTGAGATGGAGTCTCGCTCTGTCATCCAGGCTGGAGTGCAGTGGCGCGATCTCCACTCACTGCAAGCTCCACGTCCCAGGTTCACGCCATTCTCCTGCCTCAGCCTCCCAAGTAGCTGGGACTACAGGCGCCTGCCACCGCGCCCAGCTAATTTTTGTATTTTTAGTAGAGTCGGGGTTTCACCATGTTAGCCAGGATGGTCTCGATCTCCTGACCTTGTGATCCGCCCATCTCGGCCTCTCAAAGTGCTAGGATTACAGGCGTGAGCCACCACGCCCAGCCTTTTTTTTTTTTTTTTTTTTTTCTTGAGAGGGAGTCTCTGGCTCTGTCACCCAGGCTGGAGTGCAATGGCACGATCTCAGGTTACTGCAACCTTTGCCTCCTGGGTTCAAGCGATTCTCCTGCCTCAGCCTCCCGAGTAGCTGAGATTACAGGTGCGTGCCACCATGCCCAGCTAATTTTTGTATTTTTAGTAGAGACAGGGTTTCATCATGTTGGTCAGGCTGGTCTTGAACTTCTGACCTTGTGATCCACTCGTCTCGGCCTCCCAAAGTGCCGGGATTACAGGCATGAGCTACCACATTATGGCATAACACTTTTATCATAATTAATCATCATGAAAATGCCAATAAGCAGGTGCTATCTCCATTTCTCAAGGGAGGGAACTGAGGGTCACTGCCATCTACCCAAGGCCATCATGGGATTAAGTGAAGGTCCTTTGACCCCAGAACTTTGACTTGACTTGAGGTATTAAGTGGCACCCATTGGGGGATCCATACTATTGGATTACAAGAAGAAAAAGCACCTCCACAGTATATGTGGGGTACTTGTTTTGATTTTCTTTGTTTTTGAATTTTTGCAATTCTACTAGGTATTTTTGCAATTCTACTAGGTAGCCTGTGTTTTAATGCCCATTCTATCTCTAACTAGCCTAACCCCAAGATGCAAGTTTGAAATCGAAATTTAGGAAACATGCAGACAGTCAGGGCACTGAACTCTCTATTTTCTAATCTTTAAAATGGACACGGTTGTTCCTAGTTCATGGCACTCTCATGAGGCTCAAATTAAGACAGTGGGAACAAAAGAGTATTTTTTCCTTCCTTTTAATAATTTTCTAAGTTAATTGGAGAAAAAAGATAATTAAATTAAATTTCCATCCCTTATTCTTAAGAGGAGATCAAAGCTTGACTTCTGTAGTTTTAAATTTGAAAAAAGGCACTTACTGGTCTAGTGCCTATTTATTCGCAGTTTCTGATTGTCTCATGAATATATGTCAGCAATTTCTTCACAGGAAAGCTGGTTTTTCCCCCTGCTGGTTGCCTCTTACAGCTAATTGTATTTAAGGGGGGAAATTAGATGTTTAGAAATGCTCATTGGCCCCCGACTCATTAATAGGCCCTCCTTACTCTATTGTATCCGGTAGAAGAGTTATAAGTACGTCATTCCCTCTCCTCTCTCTTTTAAAAGACTTTTGACAAAGACCAAGCCACAAGTACACACTGCAGATCATCAAAAGCCGGCACCAATTTGGCTAATGGTGTGTACTTTGTTTTCAGATTCTCTTAATACTTTAAGCACTTAACTGGAGCCTAGGTTCATTTTGAGCTCTAGCTTGTGGTTTCCAGGCAAAAGCAGCCCATCTGACTTTTAGTGCCCCTGTCTGTGAGTTGATAAGACCGCCTGGAGTCTCTAAACTCCTTTAAGTGCTAAATGTCAAGCTGGAATTGGGTATCTCTGGCCGAACAATGTGTGTTGTTTTAAAATGACTCCTTAATATGAAGAGGTTTCCAAGTGCACTAATGTCAGGGGTATTTAAACAGGGTAATGGGGGTGTCTTTGAAATGCCTTTTTAGTTGGCAACTTAATAATCTCCCTCTTGTTCAAATATTATTTTCACCACAGTACATCTGATACTCTCCGAAAGTTAAACAAGCCATTCAGGAAAATGGGATTGAGTTATGACAAGCTGAACAGAAGCCCTGAAAGGTCATGGGCTCATTTCTTCATTTATGGTAAGACGTCCTTCTCACCTCTTTTTGTCAGTCCTGCTTAGGAGATAGTGAAGAATTTTACCTATAGATAAACAGGAAAATGACTTGCATCCAATTGCATCTGTGAGGCAAGACTTTGAATATGTAAAGAGCAATGTCTGCATACAGTTTATTGTTTTCTCTGCCTAATGCTCTGGAAATAAGGAGATGGAGGAGTTGTTATCTGTGTGAGAGTGAAACATGTAATGCAGAAAAATACATATTGTATTAGTCTGTTCTCAGGCTGCTAATAAAGACATACCCAAGACTGGTTAATTTATAAAGGAAAGAGGTTTAATGGGCTTCCACATGGCTTGGGAGGTCTCACAATCATGGCGGAAGAGCAAGGAATGTCTTACATGGCAACAGGCAAGAGAGAGAATGAGAACCAAGTGAAAGGAGTTTCTCCTTATAAAACCATCAGACCTCATGAGACTTATTCACTACCATGAGAAGAGTATGAAGGAGACCGCCCCCATGATTCAATTGTCTCTCACCGGGTCCCTCCCACAACACTTGGGAATTATGGGAGCTACAATTCAAGATGAGACTTGGGTGGGGACACAGCCAAACAATATTACATATAACAATTAAACTGTGAAGCAGAGAGGAGCCTGGGAACACCTCTGCTCCTAAAGTTTCCCAGATGTTCAGGGAGGACCTGCAGCCCCTCCCAGTCCTGCCCTGCCCAGACTGGAGCCACCATCATGTGAAGCAAAACTGCAGCCAGCATCTGACCACCCTCCAGCCCCAGGAATCACCTTCGCTACCCCCAGAATATGTGTTCCTTCTCAGTATTCCCCCGGAGCTGTATTCATTCTCCATCACTCAGAGACTCCTATGATTTTTACTCATTGGTTTCAAAAAGTCTCTAATTACAGAAGAAGGGCTGTGATAATGAGATCAGATTATCAGAATCTAAGACCTATCATTAATATAGTAATGTAATCCACAAATGTTTTAATTCTGAACTTAAACTAAAAATAAATTTCAGGTCGGGCACAAAGGCTCAAACCTATAATTCCAGCACTCTGGGAGATCGAGGCAGGAAAATGACTTGAAGCCAGGAGTTTAAGGCCAGCCTGGGCAACATAATGGGATGTCTTCTCTGCAAACAAATGTTAAAAATTAGCCAGGCATGGTAGAGGTGTGTGCCTGTAGGACCAGCTACTCAGGAGTCTAAGATGGATAATTGCTTGAGTGCAGGAGGTCAAGGCTGCAGTGAGGCTGTGATGGCACCACTGCACTCCGGCCTAGGCAACACAGGTCTTTATTTAAGAGCCCGTCTTAAATAAAATAAAATAAATAATTTCACATATATGTGAATACACATATATATACACTTACATTTCAGTTTCAGAAGAGAAAGTCTTAGGATACTTATTCTTTACTGGCTATGGCTTCCTAGCGAGTAAGATGGGAGTAAAAAATGAAAAATCTTGCCTATCTTCTGGGTGTTTTGAAAAGTTGGCATATTTGATATTACTTAGACCAAGCTCCTGGTGATTCACGGGTACAAGGGAGGAGAGATGGGGAAGGAGAGAGGGCTGGGAACCGGAAGGTAGGCTGTTGGTCTCTGACCTGGACTTCCCAACAACGTGGCCTGAGATCTTGGCATTTATGTTTCTATCTGTTCAATACGGATGATAGGATTGTACCAATGCCCTCATGAAGATGTTTGAGGCAGCTGAGGAGACAAGAGGGTCGAGATGCATTGCTGTTTTGGTCACTCTTCTTGCTTAATAAGGCCCAGAACCAGTAGGGGGCTGCGGCCACTCAACTCCAAGAGCCCCAGTGCAGCAGCAAGCTGTGCAGTTGGAGAGTTCCCAGGCACACCCACCTTCCCTGGTGTAGGCCCCTGTAAATGTTACTATTACCAGTAACGACTATCCCTTCAGAGTTGGGGACTTTCAGACATGGTATCTCACCTGAGCCCCACCTCACTGCCTTCCAGCCAATGCAAACCAACAACCTCCTCCATTCTCACGTGCCCAACATCCCTGTAGGCAGGAGATGTGGGCCTGGATGCTGGCTGGACTGTCAACCTGAGATCCTTCCTTGCCACCCATAACCAGACATGAAGCTGCAAGTGACCTGGAGCACATGGCCCATGTTCTAGCAACTCAGGGCGGAGCTCAGGGCACCTTCCAGGCCAGGCAAGGTGAGGGGACACACCCATGGTCCTGTGCAGTGAAATGCTAATTTAAGTCCAGAAGCAGGGCCTGGGTCTCCAGGCTTGCAGGCTCCCACCCTTTCTAGCTTGGTATATAGCATCATCGGAGCCACTGCAGTGAGGGCACGACGTCCTCATGGCTTCAATTTCATTGTCGGAAAGCTAGGATTAACACTGAATTGGTAATGGGAGGAAAAGCAGTGTTCCATGAGGAAAGAGGGCAATTTTCTATTCCTTGGCACCTCGAAGAGGCCTCCAGCAATGGCTGGCAGCCTTTGAAAAAAATCCTTTGCGGCTTTTGGCATGAGAATTTGTCTGGCCTGTGTGGAAGTCATTTGATCCTGGGGCTGGGGGCTGTGAAGCAATTGTGAAAGTCGCTTCAAAAGTCCTGTAGGCCCCAGATCTGTTTTCTGGCTTATAAATCAGATACAAGCAAACTCTGGGCCTTGTTCTCTCTGTGGTGAGAGCTGCCACTGAAATCGCAGGGGGGCTGGGGGGGTAAGGATGCACAGGACTGCTGTTTGTTCAGGAGGGCAGTCCTCTCGCAGGGCCTGTGTCTGGGGCTGCATTGTTGCCTGTCTACACTTGGGCTCCATGCCAGTGCCCATGTCGAGAGGCAACAGGCCAGGCCAGGCTCTCTGTGCTGCTCCCTGCAGCCCTTTGAGGTTCAGCTGCAGTTGTCATGGCAATAGTTCTTCAGGCCACTCTGCTCGGGCACCCTGGCTTTCCAGAGAACAGCTACTTGAGTCCCTTTTGTTCAGTCCCTTGCAGGCAGGGCCTGCCCAACCCAACCTGGTCCAGTCCAGCTGTGTCCAGGCCAGCTCAGAATCCAGAAGTTACCATTTAAGCGCTCGTGAGATTGCTAAGTGATTCTACTCAACCTGTTGAAGGACGTTTCTATGTAAAACATTAACATAGGGCTGATTTTTAGCATGAAGATGCATGAAAACATTCTATGGCCCTGGTTAAAAATTCCAGCACCGTTGATTCATTGCCCTGATGATTCTCCTTGGCCCTGAGAGTTGTTTTGCCCTCATTTGGGCAAACACTTCTCACTCTAAGTAGGATAAGCGTCACTTTCCATTCAATCTATTTCCTTGGTCTCAGCCTATGCACCAGTGAGGCACAATGTCTCCTTTATAATTTTCTCCAGCGGTCCTCATGCTGCCAGCAGGAAAAATTATAGCCTCCACCGTCACTAAAGCCAAAAGTCTGGTCCAATGACCTTTGCTTGAAGACAAAATTTCTCACCACCTCACCAAAAAAAAAAAAATCCAGCAAAGGGCTTTGATCCTGAAAAGCATTAAAAGAAAACAACACACAAAACAAACAAACAACTCAGCCCAGCCCAGCCTCGGTTAAAGGGAGGTTTTTTTCATGTGGTTTCCTTTGCGCCGACGTGCTGTGACAGGTTCAGGATGTCTCCAACTGAAGAACACTGAGATTTGATGTTTTAGGAGAGTAAAGCTGACCGCCCAGCACAGAGCCGTGTTCAGAATCCATTTCAGAGCCCCAAGCCTTGCCTGGCAGCCGCCTCACCACATCAGCTGCCGACACTGGCAGCTCCCACCACTTTGAGCTCATCATTCAAAGATGAGTCCTGCAGCACATTTGAGTGACAGAGCTAAGATGAGAGGAGGTGAGTGACAGAGCTAAGATAAGATGAGGCTCTGCAGCTGCAGTGGTCTGGAGTATCCCTCAGATTCCTTCTGCGTTGAGTGCTTCCTCAAGCACTGCTCCCTTTAGGGACTGGGCTAGGTGGATGAAGTGTTGCCAGCGCCCTGAGTAAAGAGTGGTGAAAAAAACTCAGGATTACACCAAATTTTACAATGTTGAAGTTGAGGGTGATGTCAAACTCATGTCTGAGTCTATGACGAGTGTGTGCAGTGGAATATAGGCGTAAAAGGTCCCACTGAACAAAGACGCCCAAGCTACACTGGCTTCGCATATTAGATTGCAGTCCCCCGAAGGGAAGAGAGATATTTGTGCCTCTTTATAACCCTGTGCTGCATTGTTATCTTGAAATGTGTGGGTGCAAAATGTCCGCTATGGTTTAAATGTTTGTCCCCTCCAAAACTCGTGTTGAAACTTAATCTTCAGTAAGAGGTGGGGCCTTTAAGAGGTGATGTGGGTGACTGGGTGCAGTGGTTCACACCTGTAATCCCAGCACTTTGGGAGGCCGAGGTAGGCAGATCACTGGAGGTCAAGAGTTGGAGATCAGCCTGGCCAACATGGTGAAATCTCACCTCTACTAAAAATATAAAATTAGGCTGGGCACGGTGGTACATGCCTATAGTCCCAGCTACTTAAGAGGCTGAGGCAGGAGAATCATTTGAACCCAGGAGGTGGAGGTTGCAGCGAGCAGAGATCATGCCATTGCACTCCAGCTTGAGCAACAGAGCGAGACTTCGTCTCAAAAAAAAAAAAAAAAAAAAATTGTGGTTGGGTCTTGAGAGATTTGCTCTGGCTTTATAAGAAGAGGAAGAGGCCAGGCGATGTGGCTCACTCCTGTAATCTTAGGTCTTTGGGAGGCCAAGGCGGGCAGATCACTTGAGGTCAGGAGTTCGAGATCATCCTGGCTAACACAGTGAAACCCCATCTCTACTAAAAATACAAAAAATTAGCAGGGTGTGGCGGCACACGACTATAGTCCCAGCTACTCAGGAGGCTGAGGCAGGAGAATCGCTTGAACCTGGGAGGCAGAGGTTGCAGTGAGCCGAGATCAAGCCACTGCACTCCAGCCTGGGTGACAGAGCAAGACTCCGTCTCACGAAAAAGATGAAAAAAAAAAAAAGAAGAAGAAGAAGAGAGATCTGAGTAGCATCCTCAGCGCCATCTCCATGTGATGCGCTGAGAGACCTCAGGACTCTGCAGACTCCCTACCAGCAAGAAGGCTCTCACCAGATGCAGCCCCTCAGCCTTGGACTCCTCACCCTTCAGAATGGTAAGCAATAAATTCCATTTTTTTCAAAGTACGCAGTTTCAGGTATTCTGCTATAAGCAACAGAAAAGGGACTAAGACAGTGCTGTACCGAGTAAATTCTCACGAAGAA
Organism: Macaca nemestrina; assembly: GCF_043159975.1. Taxonomy (NCBI): domain Eukaryota; kingdom Metazoa; phylum Chordata; class Mammalia; order Primates; family Cercopithecidae; genus Macaca; species Macaca nemestrina. The sequence continues at coordinate 114,930,110 of NC_092133.1, read as the reverse complement.
GACACAGGGCAGTGTGGGGTCCGGCAGGACCAGGCATGCTTTCTCTTACAAACACCAACCTATTGGAGACACCAGCCCCTCAAATATTTGAGGGGGCTCTTCAGCAGGAGAGAATCCTACCCGAACAGGTGGAGGCAGGGTCAATGAGCTGTGGGTCATTATTGTTTATGTTTCTCTCTTGAACCCACAGGCTGTTGAAAACTGGGGAAGTGCCTGTTACAAAAATGACTGACCCTGCCAGGCAGCTATGACAAGCCAAGATCCAAGCTGGACCCACAGATTGGGCATTTACGCGGAGGTATGTCGTACAGAGTTCGAGTAAGAGAATGTTAAATGTGGATCTGCTGTGGAAGTCACGAAGGCTCTTGACAATGGAATTGGTGCCATGTGTCCCCATATCTTAGGAGGTTGTAAAACTGCATTAGGTAAAACCAAACTCCAGCTTATGAAAGATGGAGAACTAAAGGGTTGAGAGAGGAAGATCTTTCTTTTCTTTTTTTTTTTTTTTTTTTTTTTTGGTGTGTGTGTGAGATGGAATCTTACTCTGTTGCCCAGGCTGGAGTGCAGTGGCTCAATCTCAGCTCACTGCAACCGCTGCCTCCTGGGTTCAAGCAATTTTCCTGCCTCAGCCTCCCAAGTAGCTGGGATTACAGGCACCCGCCACCACACCTGGCTAACTTTTGTATTTTTAGTAGAGATGTGATTTCACCGTGTTGGTCTGGCAGGTCTCAAACTCCTGACCTCAGGTGACCCGCCAGCCTTGGCCTCCCAAAGTGCTAAGAGAGGAAGATCTATAGAGAAAAGTGCTGGTGTGCTAGTGCAGATCCCCCAGCATGGGGAAAGGAAGGAGTATTCCCCCTGAAATCCAGGCAAATGAGAGAGCAGGGCTTCAAGAGGACCTTTTGTGGAGCTGGACAAATGTCCCCTGGAATTGAGGGGGCTGGCATTTGATTCTCGCCCTTAGTCGATCATGAAGAACGGCAATGCCCAGCAGCACTAACAAAGAAGATTTCACTGATATATGAGTTTATTTCCATCAACAGCATGATAAAAACCTCTACATTTCCCCCATGGATCCAATGGATCCATCTGAAGGGGAGGACTCAGAAACATCTTGAGAGGAATCTGCCTAAGAAAGGAATTCTTCTGGGACTTGGGAGAGGACTGGAAGTCTGAAGGCCCAGTGACTGGCTGGCACCACAGGAACCACAGGTGGAAGCTCTCAGCTGGAGGCTCTGTGGGCAGATTACCAAAGCATGATCGGACACCTGGGGAGCCCCAGAGCCGGAGGATGCCTGTGTATGAGACTGCCCTAAAACCTCATCCTCTCACTGCTGACCCAGCCCTGGAAAGGGTCAGAAAAGAGCTGGTGAGAGAAGGAGGAGGAATAAAAGACCAACAGCAGAGACTGCAATAAAGCTAACCATACCCACTCCCTTCACTGCAGGCTTTCGGAGGGAAAACATTTTAGCTTTAGAGGAAATCCGGAGTTTTGATTATTATAATGTATTAGGTTGATGCAAAAGTATTTGTGGCTTTTGCCATTGAAAGAAATGGCAAAAACCACAATTACTTTTGCACCAAACTATACAAGTCTGAATATCTTAATTGCTGAAATGAGATGAAAATCCTTTTAATCACAGGATTACAAGGGCATGGAAAAGCCGTAAGATCTATTTACGATTTCATCTAGAGACAGTTAAGAACTAATCCTCGGGATGACTTTAAGGTAGGGAGAAAGCTGAGAAATCATACATTTTTTTTTTTTTTTGCCCCTATTAAGTTCAGCTTATTCAATAAAATGGGTTACACCATGAAAAAAAATCCCCCTCACCAAATTCCCACAGTGATCATCCTGACCATGGAAAGCGAAAAGAGGTGGCTGGATTCATTTGCTACGGCTGCTCTACCAAAGTTTCACAGACTGGGTGGTTTAAGCAACAGAATTTTATTTTCTTGTAGTTCTGGAATCTGAGATTCGCTTCTTCTGAACTTCTCCTTGGTTTGTAGATGGCCTTCTTCTCTCTGTGTGTTCACATGTTTCTCTTTCTGTGTCCATGTCCAAATTGTCTCTTCTTACCAGGACATACATCAGCCCGGCATGGTGGCTCACGCCTGTAATCCCAGCTCTTTGGGATGCTGAGGCAGGTGGATCATCTGAGGTCAGGAGCTCGAGACCAGTCTGGCAAACATGGTGAAACCCCGTCTCTACTAAAAATACAAAAATTAGCTGGGCATGGTGGCAGGTGCCTGTAATCCCAGCTAGTTGGGAGACTGAGGCAGGAGAATCGCTTGAATCCAGGAGGCAGAGGTTGCAGTGGGTGGAGACCACACTACTGTGGGCTGCAAGAGTGAAACTCCGTCTCAAAAAAAAGAAAACGACACCTATCATACTGTAGGGCTCACATTAGTAGTCTCATCTTAATTACCCCTTTAAAAATTGCTATGGTCTGAATGTGACCCCCAAAATGTACGTGTTGAAACTTAATCACATTGAGGTAGAACCTTTAGGAAGTTATTAAGTCATGAGAGCAGAGCTCTCCTAGATGGGATTAGGGCCCCTTTAAAGGGACTTCCGTCTTTTCTACCACATGAGGACACAGCCTTACTTCCTTTTCCCCTCCTGTCTTCTGCCCTGTGGACACAGCAATAAAGCGCCATTTTGGAAGCAGGGAGTAGACTGTGTCACCAGACCCCAGACCTGCCAGTGGCTCGATCTTGGATTTCTTGGCCTCCGGTACTGTGAGAAATAAATTTCTATTATTTATAAGTTATGATGTTTATGGTATTTTGTTATAGCACTACAAATGAACAAAAAGACTCTATTCCCAAATACAGTCACAGCCTGAGGTCCTGGGTGTTAGGAGTTCAACACATAATTTTGGGGTGAGGAAGAAATACGATTCAGCCCAAAACAGTGGCCAATTAAATTGAAAAGATGAAGGATGCGTATATGTTCTTGCCCCCAGAGAGGACTCTGCTACAGTGTATGTGGTGTGTGTGTACATTCTCTCTGGAACTCACAGTACGTAATCAGCAAAATCCACCATATCCTCAGACTCTTCTCTGAGTAGTCCCTTCACCTTCTACTGTTATTGAAACCTGACTTCCCTGAGCACATAGCTTCTTCTGCAGTCCTTTCAAGTAGATGTCCGCTCTGCATACGACTAGGCTTTGGGATAGCGTAGAGATCCTCCTTGCCTCTCATTGCCACTGTTAATCTATTCTCATTCTCTCCTCCACAAAATCTCCCACTTCCAAATTCTACCATACTACCATCGTACCATACCTTACCATGTATTCTGCATTTATCTATGAATACATAGTTCACTGCTACTTACTTTTTTGTTTTTTTTTTTTTTGAGACTGGGTCTCGCTCTGTCTCCCAGGCTAGAGTACAGTGGCACAATCTCGGCTCACTGCAAGCTTCGCTTCCTGGGTTCAACAGCCTCCTGAGTAGCTGGGATTACAGGCACCTGCCATCACACCCGAGCAATTTTTGTATTTTTAGTAGAGATGAGGTTTCACCATGTTGGCCAGGCTGGTCTTGAACTCCTGACCTCAGGCAATCTGCCTACCTCAGCCTCCCAAAGTGCTGGGATTACAGGTGTGAGCCACCACACCCGGCCTCCTTTCATTTTTTAAAAAAGATTTTAGATCCTGACTCACCATTACTTTCTCCAACACTACTCTCATTAAAATTGTTGACAATTTTAATACTCCTCCAACCATAATTTTTTGAAAAGTTAAAAACATGGCCAGGCGCAGTGACTCACGTCTGTGATCCCAGCACTTTGGGAGGCAGGTGGATCACCTGAGGTCAGGAGTTTGAGACCAGCCTGGCTAATATGGTGAAACCTCGTCTTTACTAAAAATACAAAAATTAGCCAGGCGTGGTGGCAGGTGCCTGTAGTCCCAGCTACTTGGGAGGCTGAGACAAGAGAATCGCTTGAACCCAGAAGGTGGAGGTTGCAGTAAGCCGAGATTGTGCCACTGCACTCCAGCCTGGGTGACAGAGCAAGACTCCGTCTCAAACAAAAAAAAAAAAAGAAAGAAAGAAAAAGAAAAGTTAAAAACATGACTCATAAAAATATTGAATGAACACACATCAAAGATTATTAATTCATGAACAAAGAAATCACTAAGATGGTAAAGCTGATTCTAAGAGTACTTTGAGGACCTGGTGATTTTGATACATTTTGAAAAGAAATTAGAACAGGATTGCTAGGTTAGATACAAAACTGGTTAATGTCCTACAAGGCCATAAAACTATAAACTTTGGGGCTATCTCTACTGCACAGACTCTACGAGTTAATGTGTAATGTTACAGTGTCTGGGTCCTAATCAATAATAAATAGTAAAGTCAAACACTGGTACCAGGTACATTCTCTTGGAAAATGGAATGATTCAGAGGTGGACCTGTAAAACCTGCTCCAGTATGATATTGAAGAGGTTTGTCACCTCCATTCACCTAAAATCCCAGTTTTAGATAATGTTTCTGAACATTCACCATGGATGAGTCTCTCCACACTGAGCCTTCCCATTTCTCTGTCTTCATCTCTTGCAATCATCTTATTTTCCATTCCACCTCTTCTGTTCCACCTCTTCTCCCCTGCTCTTGTCCCCAGACCGTGTCATAACCACTCATTGCAACCCCTCCGTTATTTCAATTGCAGGCATCCCACTTTCCACCTGCCATCTCCCATCTTCCAGATCACTTCGTCTAGTTTCCTATCTCCAACCATTTTCAGCTTCAATAGAAACTACACTCCATTGACCCATCACCTTTTCATATCTCTTCTCACCCTCTTATCTTCACATCCCTCCATCCCCAGTGTAAATTCCATATCAGTTGCCATGATCATTCCCTTTTGGGGACCACCAAATTTCTTTCCCATCTCTCACTTTGCCCCACTGTCTTGGCTAAGCCACAAGCGTGGTTGAATGTAGCTCTTCTCCCACCTGTGCCTGCCCCTGTAGAGCTAAACATTGATGGCGAAAAATGCCAGCATACTGACATCTCTTACTTGAAAATTGTGATCACTAACCTTACATAGGCCTTCAGAATAGCCAGGTAATCAAACTACATTTCCCATGTCTGTTTCCTCTCCCTTTCTTCTAAACTGTGGTATGGACTGAAAGTGTCCCCCCACAACTCATATGTTGGAGCTCCAATCTGTAATGTGAGAGAATTTAGAGGCTGGGCTTTTGGGAGGTAATTAGTTTTAAATGAGGTCATGAGAATGGGGCCCCCCATAGTGGCATTTCTTTTCTTAATAGAAGAGGTAGATAGACCAGAGCCTGTTCTCACTCTCTCTCTCTCTCAGTCTGCACCTCCATCTCTCTCTCTATCTCTCCCTCTATGTCTATCTCTATCCTGTCTCTAGCTCTATCTCTCTCTCCCATCTCTCTCTCCTCATCATGTGAGGACACAGTTAGAAGGTAGCTGCATGCATGCTTTATTTTTCCATTTAATACTCAGCTCCATCTAAGGTAGTATCTGTTTTATGTATTTATAGCACTGTGTTTATCTTGTTTAGTGCCTATTTTCAGGTATGTAAAATATCTAACTATCTTACATAATTTTTGTGAGGATCAAATGAATGAGATCTTTGTAAAATCTAAAGACAGAATTGTGTTATTGCAGCTGCTGGTATACTGGGGAAATCTAACAAAAATCAAGTCAGCCAATGGACTTCCCCCCTGCTTTTTTCTTTAAAAATTAGGAAGTGACTAAACTCCTTTCAAATGGATTATTTGAAGGAGGTTCAGACTTCATTTATTGTGCTTCTGGATTCTCCCAGGTTTCAGAATCACGAGTGTAAGACTCTTGTGTTCAGACTGTTTTTGGGAACCAAAGTATGATCCCTGTAGCTCCTTTCCTTTTCCAAATCATATTCTAGACAAGAAATTGACTCCATATTATTCCATGCAATTCTAGAATAATTTTTCTATGGCTTCAAAAACCCTATTCAGTGCTCATAAATTCGATCTATGGATATTTAAACTCCACAAGGAAAATTTGATGCAAATTGCCTGTGTCTGTTTATGTAATATGTCCATCTAGGAATGGGTTTCTCTGCCTTCTGAGTTTGTTTGGGGTATGGGTATGAGATCTTGGCTGAGGTGCTCTGCAGCAAACATATTTTCCAGTGCCATTTTCATTGGCAGTAACTTTATTATGCCAATCTAAATGGACTGATGAAATTATTTTTAAAATAATCTTTAAAGGTAATCAATAATTCAGGTCTGACCTTTCATAGATCATTTTTCTCACCCCTCCTCTAGCAATCCAGACTGTCAATCCTTACTTGAAAGCAGTAAATATATTTTGTACTCTTAAAAAGCGGAGGCTGATTAGCAGAAAAGAAACAAAAAGGTTTGACTTTGGGTAAGAGAAGCAAACATCTTTTCACTCAGATTTCAGAATGAGGGGGCATAGATTCCATAGAAACCTGAAAAAGTACCATTATACATGTGATCCAATCCCCTAAGGAGGCTGCTACCTGGACTGTCCAGGGTTCCACTCCAAATGACATTTTTCCATGTTGGAATCTGCTTGTCCCTCGTGTTAGAGAACATCTTTGGCAGCACCTGCAAATGTGGGGTGAGTTGGGCCTACAATGGTCAAAATACCAATGAATTCAGTGAAAGGATTACTCAGAGTGGTTGTCTGAAATTTCATTACCCAAAGAGCCTTTTGGTTGACTGGTTTTCAATTTCCAGTTGACTGTGACAGCAGTAATTTTTCTGAGAGTGTGTCTCAAAAATTTTCTGCTAGAAGAATGTCTTTCAATGGAGTCCTGTTAGAACCCACTAAGACGCTGTTTGACGCATTCTCCAGAAAGTTTTTCTGTAACCTTGCCACCAAGTAAAAGACTACTAGTATGGGCTGGGCACGGTGGCTCACGCCTGTAATCCCAGCACTTTGGGAGGTCGAGGCGGGTGGATCACCAGGTCAGGAGATTGAGACCATCCTGGCTAACACGGTGAAACCCCATCTCTACTAAAAATACAAAAAATTAGCAGGGCATGGTGGCGGGAGCCTGTAGTCCCAGTTACTCAGGAGGGAGACTGAGGCAGGAGAATCACTTTAACCGCAGAAGTTGCAGTGAGACTCGATCTGAAAAAATAATAATAATATTCCCAAACTTAGTGGCTAGAAGCACCTATTATCTTAGTTTCTGTGGGTCAGGAATCCAGGCATGGCTCAGCAAGGTCCTCTGCGTCCATGTCTCTCACAAGGCTGCAATCAAGATATCGCCCAGGACTGCAGACTCGTTTGAAGGCTCAAGTGGGGAGGGATCTGCTTCCAAGCTCACCTTTATGGCTATTGGCAGGATTCAGTTTCTTCTGCTAGCTGGAAGTCATCTTCAGTTCTTTGCCATGTTGTCCTCTCTAATATGGCAGTTTACTTCAAAACATTGCAGAGAGTCTGTCTGCAAGAGAGAATCTGCTAGGAAGAGGGAAGTCCTAATCTTTTGGAACCTCATTACTAACGTGAGAACCTGTCAACATTGCTGTATTCTATTGGTTAGAAGCAAGTTACTCAAGGAGAGGGGATTATCAAGGGTATCAGTACCAGGATACATGGATCACTTGAAACTATCTTAGAGGCTACCTACCGTGTAAGCAAAAGGATTGTTACATTAAGTTGTAGTAAGCATATTGACTTCTTCTCTAAATAAGCAGATGAATTTCCAGGGTTTCTGCAGACAGAGCAAAGGTGATGATCCCACATCAGCAACAAGAGTCAGGAGGCAGTCTTCAGAAGCAGGATGCATAGATCCAAGAAAGGTAAGATAAAGTCAGACCAGAGCATGGATCCCATTCCTGGTTTCAGCTTCTGCTGGGCTCTGCAATTAAAGACTAGGCCTCCAGAACCACCTGAAGCCTGGTGACCCCAGGGTCCTACCTGGAATCCTTAGACAAGTTATGTTCTTTGGGTTCCACATTTTTTCCATGTTTGTTCAAGTAGAACATAAGCTCCTTTGGCTATCTCATTTCTCCTGTACTTTTCTATTCATACTATTCTGTTCTTCCTCTCCAATGCCCCAACCTCCCTCCATGCCTATCCCCTTGCATCTCTCTCCAACTTTGTAACAGTAAGCTCCATAATAGACAAACTATTGTATTCCTAGTTGCCTCCCAGATATGCGTCCTCTCTGGAATGTTCTTCTGTATTTTCCATTTTGTGTTGCTATAGAGGAATACCTGAGTCTGGGTAATTCATAAAGAAATGAGGTCGATTTGGCTCACAGCTGTGGAGATTGTACAAGAAGCATGGCAGTAACATCTGCTGCTGATGAGGCCACAGGTGGCTGCCACTCAGGTGGAAGGCAAAGGGGGATAAGTTGTGTCACATGGCGAGAGAGGAAGCAAGAGAGAGAGGGGTAGATTAGAGTCAGGCTTTTTTTTTTTTTTTTTTTTTTAGATGGAGTCTCACAGTGTTGCCCAGGCTGGAGTGCACTGGCGCGATCTTGGCTCATTGCAAGCTCCGCTTCCCAGGTTCAAGTGATTCTCCTGTCTCAGCTTTCCGAGTAGCTGGGAATACAGGTGCCTGCCACCACACCTGGTTAATTTTGTACTTTTAGTAGAGATGGGGTTTCTCCATGTTGGTCAGGCTCGTCTGGAACTCCTGACCTCAGGTAATCTGCTCACCTCAGCCTCCCAAAGTGCTGGGATTACAAGCATGAGCCACTGTGCCTGGCTGATGCCAGAGTCTTTTTAACAACCAGATCTCATGGTAACTAATAGAGTGAGAACTCATTCATCACCTCAAGGATGGTGCCAAGCCATTCATGCGGGATCTATCCCCATGACCCTAACACCACCCACCAGGCTTCACCTCCAAAATTGAGAGTCACGTTTCAACATGGGACTTGGAGGGGACAAATATTCAAACTATATTACCTTCTCTCTCCAGATCAGGGCATTCTGCTACAATCAGGTGCCACGAGGAAGCTTTCTATGACCTGTCAGGCCAGATTAGGTCCTCATATTTTGTGTATATAGCCACACTTGACATTGAGTTTATCTCATACCACTTGTCACAACAATAAATAGCTGCGTTTGTCACTTTTTTGGCTTGATGAATGCATTTGCTAGATTGGACAGCCATGAGAGCAGGAAGCATGCATTTCTTATTGATCATTGCATTATTATTACCATCCAGCACAGTGGCCCCAGATAGAGCAGATGGGCACAGCATTGACTTTTTCCTTTTATGAAAAAAACATTTAACAGTGTTCCATTCCTGGTTTTGTATTTTATAGAACAAGGAAAGCTCTTTTCTAAGGGCTTGCCTGGCAAACACCTGCGGGGGAAGGCACTCATTCTCCTGAGAGCCCAGAGGCTGGTAGGTCTCTTTTTGCCCTCCCAATCAGCTTCCAAACCATGATTCCTTCACCCTCACATAGAAATCACCATTCCTTTCAAACTCTTGGGCATCCACCCACACCACCTTTCTTTCTTTTTTTTTTTTTTTTTTTTTGAGACGGAGTCTTACACCGTTGCCCATGCTGGAGTGCAGTGGTGTGATCTCGGCTCACTGCAACCTCCACCTCCCAGGTTCAAGCAATTCTCCTGCCTCAGCCTCCCAAGTTGCTGGGATACAAGCGCCCGCCACCATGCCTGGCTAATTTTTGTATTTTTAGTAGAGACAGGGTTTCACCATGTTGGCCAGGCTGGTCCCGAACTCCTGATCTCATGATCAGCTCGCTTCGGCCTCCCAAAGTGCTGGGATTACAGGCATGAGCCACTGTGCCCGGCCGCATCATTCTCGATCCCTCACAGTTGTAATCTGTAGTCTTTCTGGTCGTTTTCTCCTATTCATCACTCTTCAGCACATCTCATACATTGTCTCCTCCTGTACGCCAAGTGCTTCAGTAATTTCAGGAACTTCAGTAATTTCAGGAACTTCATCGACCCAGCAGAGTTCAACACGTTGTTAGGAAACTGAACTGGAGTCCATCAGCCCAGCGTAGTGAGGCCATACATCCACACCGAGGTTTGCAGCTGGAGAAAGGAGGACATTTATTTGCAGGGCACCAAGCAGGGAGAATCAGGCAGCTCACCTTTAAGCCCAACCTCCCCGATGCCTTGTAACTAAGAATTTTAAAGGCAGGGGTAAATTGCAGGAAAGCGGAAGTTACAGACAAAATTGTTAATCAAGACATGGAGGTTACACATTGGTTTAGTTTAAGAAGGTGGACTATTCTGAAGTGGGGGCTTACAGGTCATACGTAGGTTCAAAGATTTCCTGGTTTGCAATTGCTTAAGGAAAAGAAGCTTTGTTTTAAAAATTAGAGTCAGCAGATAAAGAATGTTAGCTCTGGCTCATGGGCGTGACTTCCTCTAGTCCCCTCAGGAAGAAATTTAGAACAAAGGACAGTGGTCAGGTTCAGTCCTCAGTCTCCCCTTATCCGAGGTCTGTGTGCCAGTGGATTCATCTGATGGGGTTCCAGATTTCTGAAAAACAACTCAGAAGCATATGTTAAGATGTTATCTTTAGTTTCAATAGGGAACCAAACACTCGTGACTCTCACTTCATTGACTATCGTTTTAAGCTACGATTACCTTCTTGCTTACAAAGTTGCTCATTTACTTCTCAGGGCTAGCTAGGTGCCTGAAATTTCCCTTGAAAGAATTCAAGATTTTATCTTATTTCTCTTCTAGGTGGGGGGTTCCTGCAGGTCTCTAGGACAAGTCCCTACTCTATCTCAACCTCAAAGGAGAAAGATAACGCAGAGAGGGAAATGTCCCATGCACAGTCCTATACCTTAGGCTCATAGACCCTTGATTGCTCCTATTCCAGCTCCAACGACTACCACTTTCCTTCCCATTTGGCCAACATCATCCACAACCACATGGGATACTGATCACCTGGAACTGTTTTGCCACTGGAACTTTTAACTGTATTCTTTCACGACCCATCTGATCTCCACCCCCGTGCTGCCTGTCTACGCTCTTGCTGACCTTCATGGTCTTCCTTCTTCAATCCTGTCAAGGTATTCAACCTCTGACACCTTTGTTGCTACAGAAATTCATGTTTTTTATTCACTCTATCCATGAGCCATCACCTACTGGGGGCTGCTGAGTCTGGCACCATCGATTTGCATCCAGATGATGCTATTTACAGCTGTGGGGCTTGAAACAAGTTACTTAACCTCTTTGAGTTCCAGCTTCCGCAGCTGAAGATGGGGACAATATTATTGTCTATTTCATAGAATTATTGAGGATTAAATGAAATAGTAATAAATGCAAAGAACTTAGCTCAAGGACCATCAAATAATAAGTATGAAATAAATGTGTGCCATTAGTCATTGTGAGGGTGGTGGTAGTTACTTTCTCACCAAATCTCCTTTATCCCTCTTCCTGATCATATCTGAAGCACCAGTCTATGCTCTGTATCTTGCCTTCCACTTTTCAAGGCATTGCTCCAACGAAGATCTCCTCCTTCAGCTGTGCTCTCCATGGGCTCTGAACATATAACATGGTCCTCGCTCACCCAAATGAAACAAACAGATAACACAAAACCTTCCTCAATCCTTTCTCCTTTCTCTTTTTAATTTCTGATTTAATTTCCTAAAAGACCTTATTTTTGTCTAATTACACTATTGAAACTGTTCCTTTGTAAATCACCGTCCTCTTTTCAGCTTCCAGGAAGGGGCAGAGTTTCCTAAGCCATAAAATAGTTCCAGTTTCAACCACCCACCAGGGGAACAGAGACCTGCTCACCTTACAGCCATGACACTCAGGTTATTCTTTTCCAGACAAAGAAGATCTGGTTCAAAATGATGACTCTCTCAATGGAGAAACTGAAAATGGCTGACATCCTTTAAAGAAGACAGAATCTCTCTCACACACACTCACGTGATCTCCTTCACTTATCCCCACGTTGTCCCCACATTGAGCTACCTTTTTATTACTTCTTCTACCTACCAGGACATCTCTTTCTCTCTCTCTCTCTCTCTTTTTTTTTTTTTTTTTTTGAGACGGAGTTTTGCCCTCATTGCCCAGGCTGGAGCGCAGTGGCACGATCTTGGCTCACTGCAACCTCTACCTCCCTAGTTCAAGCAATTCTCCTGCCTCAGCCTACCAAGTAGCTGGGATTACAGGCGTGCGCCACCATGCCTGGATAATTTTGTATTTTTAGTAGAAACAGGGTTTCTCCATGTTGGTTAGGCTAGTTTCTCCATGTTGGTCAGACGGGGTTTCTCCATGTTGATTAGGCTGGTCTTGAACTCCTGACCTCAGGTGATCCGCCCGCCTTGGCCTCCCAAAGTGCTGGGATTACAGGCATGAACCACCATGCCCGGCACATCTCTCTTTTTTAAACTTTTATCTTAGATTCAAGGGGTACATGTGCAAGTTTGTTACCTGGGTATATTGTGTGATACTAAGGTCTGAGGTATGAATGATCTTGTCATCCAGGTACTGAGTGTAGTGCCTAATAGTTTTTCAACCCTTGCCCTCTTCCCTTTCTCCCCCTCTAATAGTCCCCAGTTTCTCTTGTTGCCGTCTTTGTGTCCATGTACATTCAGTCTTGATCTCCCACTTCTAAGTGAGAACATGCAGGATTCAGTGGTTTTGTTTCTGTATCAATTGACTTAGGATAACGGCCTCCAGCTGCAGCCCTGTTGCTGCAAAGGGCATGATTTCATTATTTTATCATAGCTGCATAGTATTCCACGGTGTAGACATATTATGTTTTCTTTATTCAATCCACCGTTGATGGGCACTTAGATTGATTCCATGTCTTTGCTATTGCGAATAGCACTGCAATGAACATGTGAGTGAATGTGTCTTTTTGGTAGAAAGATTTGCTTTCTTTTGGATATATACCCAATAATGGGATAATAGGATTGCTGTTCTTGGAGAAATCTCCAAACTGCTTTCCACAGGGACTGAACTCATTTACACTCCCACTAACAGTGTATAAGCATTCTCTTTTCCCCGCAGCCTCTACAGCATCTGTTGTTCTTCCGACTTTTCCATAATAGCCATTCGGACTGGTGTGAGATGGTATCTCATTGTGGTTTTGATTTGCATTTCTCTGATGATTAGTGATGTGCAGCATTTTGTCATATGTTTGCTAGTTGCTTGTATGTCTTCTTTTGAAAAGTGCAGGACATCTCCATATTTACTTTAACTCTCTCTCTCTCTCTCTCTCTCTCTCTCTCTCTCTCTCTCTCTGTGTGTGTGTGCGTGCATGTGTGTGTGTGTGTGTGTGTGTGTGTGTGTGTGTGTGTGTGTGGGTAGGGAGGAAGACAAGGACAGAAACCAGGAGGCCCAGCCCAGGATTAAAGATACACCACAGCCTTTCCAAAAGGTCCGAGTCACACATGGATCACTTGGAAATAACTGAACTTGCAAATCCAGTTTCCCATGGACCTGCTGAGTTTATGAGGTAAGAGAAGGGAAGCGTTCACATAATGAGAGATGATTCTTCTCTTTACCTTGGTTGCAAACATGGACGATTGCAGGAGCATTTGTTCTTGGCTACAGGATTCCAATTCCTGACTGAGATTTCAGAGTACCCTTCCTGCCCTTCTTTGAAGATGCCCAGGACCCTTGAGGATGCCTTGCAGTTGTTGTGCCACCCTCAATTTCCCATAAAGGTGGCATAACCACCCCCTCACCACACATACACCTTATAAAAATCTTTCTCAGTCCCCCTTGAATTCCTTTCTGTACATCCAGCACTCGGGCCTGCAATTATCTTGCTTTTAAATCACCTGCAGAGGAAGGAGGCATGCAGGCAGAAGCTGGCTGGGGCATGTCATGGTCATTATTGTGTGCCCAGGTAGATGGTGGGCCCTTTGAGAAAAGGATAGCATTCTCTTCTTGTCACTCTCCCATCACTACCACCCCTCACTGAGCATAGTGGAAATTTAATAAAAATTTGTCAATAGATTAATTGCATCATTACCTTGTTCTGTTGTGAAAGCAGAAGCTAATTCTCCTGAGACTTTACTCTCCTGCTTTATTTATTTATTTAGAGACAGGGTCTCATTCTGTCACCCAGACTGGAGTGCAGTGGTGTAATTATAGTTCACTGCAGCCTCAAACTCCTGGGCTCAAGTGGTCCTCCTGCCTCAGCTTCCCAAGCAGCTGGGACTACAGGTGCACACCTCCACATGCAGCTAATTTCTGAACATATTTTAGAGATGGGGCCTCACTATGCTGCCCAGGCTGATCTCAAACTCCTCCTCTTGATCATTCCACCTTGGCCTCCCAAAGCACTGAGACTGCTGGTGTGAACCTGTGGTTCTGGCTTAGAAGGGACTCCAGCTAAGCTAGACAGTGAGAAAGGAAGCCAGAAGGCGAGCCCTCTAAAACCACCATGAAGCTCCCCCACTGCCACGATCAAGGAGAGCCAGGTGTGCCCATTCTCATTCCCGGGTTCCTTACTGTCTCACATGTCTAAGGTCCTTGGTCCACCCCTCTTTTGGACTCGCTTTTCTCAGCCTCAGGTGACTGTGGCTTTCAGATTCCATCCCCGGTCTCTGCCTTTTCCTGCCCTAACCTTCTGGAGAATGATCATTGGAAGCTGGACCTCTCTGCTCAACCAGCACAGAGGAAAAAACCCTGATTCTGCCCCTGAGTCAGAATCCAGGTTCAGGGACTTGCTCCTGTCTAGATATGAATGAGTGTCAGGGATTATCTAAAACTGTAGGAACTGGACCCCATCTAAACTTTCTCATCTGTACAGGTCACAAGTCACCTGAGATTCCTGCAAATCATTCAGATACCAGGGCCCCTTCTTGAGGATTTGGGATCAGTGGGCCAGGGGAGGAGCCCGGAATCAGTGTAGATAACAAGCACATCTTATCAGGGAAGTTGGGGGAACACTGGTTTGCATGACTCCTAAGTTGCTGCTGGTCCTGACAAGGTCTTGCTCGAATTCCTTAAAAACTGGATTTCCACATAGTGGTCATTGTGTGCCACCTTCACGATTTTGCCATATTTATACATGCCATGACCTTATTGCCTTCGTGCTTTTCTTTAAATCATTCTGAATTTTAGAAAAACCACCTTCTTTTAGCCTATTATCTATAAAATCTCTCTTTTGAGGGTTATTTCCTCCTCATATACAGTAATATACATAATTCAAATTTAAATATTCATCCCAATTCCAACAAAAACCATGTCAAATGCCACCCACTAGGATATGCACTGCACTTTGGAGACACTATTTAGATAATGGCACCATTCAAGGCCAAAGGGTAGGGAGCTCTGAGATTAGGAGGTGCAGGGTGTGGGAGCTGTGAGGTCAGGATGGGGCAGGAGTCCCCTGGGTGGGAGGGGCTGTGAGGTCAGGATGAGCAGGTGTCCCCTGGGTGGGAGGGGCTGTGAGGTCAGGATGGGGCAGGAGTCCCCTGGGTGGGGGAGGGGCTGTGAGGTCAGGAGGGGGCAGGTGTCCCCCGGGTGGGGGAGGGGCTGTGAGGTCAGGAGGGGGCAGGTGTCCCCTGGGTGGCGGAGGGGCTGTGAGGTCAGAATGGCCAGGTTCCCCTTGGATGTAGAAGCTGTGAGGTCAGGATAGAACAGTCACAGGAGGCCTTCCCACCATGTTTTCTTTCTTGACCCAAGTTGTGGTTACCCTGGAGTTACTTTATTATCATTCTTTATATAATCCATTATATTTTATGCACTCTTCTTTATTTAGCTTAATAAAGAAAACAAAAGAGAACTTAAGAGAGTTAAAAAGACAAATTGTTCTAGCAGCAGTTCACTTAGTGGACATTTAAACCCTGTTTAACCTAGCAATGGGAACACTGTAGCCCCATAACCTCCGGCTGGGGTGGGACTCCTGGGGTGGGGTGATGTCTGGGCAGTTTCCAGAAGCTTTGTGCTGTGTGCTTCGGACCCTTATCTCCGGAATTAAGTTGCTGAGTATGAATGAGGCTGACATAGAAAAGCTCTGTTTAATCACAGTCCTTAGCTGAGTTCTTGGTGGTGTGAGTTTGGGGAAGGAGGAATGCATAAAAACGATGGCATTGTACACTGGCGTCCTGGTATTGTAGCATCCCTGTCTCCTTCCCGCCACACACACACACACACACACACACACACACACACACACGAGCCATTTTTAAAAGGGATCCCAGTTAAGGTAAGCATAATACCTTAAAAGCAAAGCCTTATCTTCTCTTTCCATCGAGCTCCCTTGAAAGAGCACACTGTCTGACTGGTAGTTCTCTAGGAATCTGTTTGCTTTGTGGCAGCTGCTGAACCCAATGAATCAAGCCAATAAACTATTTTGACAGCATCTGCTTCTTTTATTCTTCCTTCTCTCCAATCCTGGCCCCAATCTAAAAGCCTCAGACACTATCCCCTCCTTCCCCCATGCTGAAGCAGACAGCCTCTGTAACTAGTTAATGGTGCCATTCTTCAGCAAATCTGAAGGCCTTGGCAGGGGCCCAGGGGCCAGGGGGTAATCAAGTTCTGCTTTCCAATTGACACACTGACTGAGGCATTCGCCCAACTGGGCACCCGTTCCCCAGAGGAGGCTGCCTATATGGGGAGTGTGGCAGGGCCATCTATCCCCAAATGTGTCCTCTAATGAATCATCACCACCTCTGACTTTTTTTCGACCTTTTATTCTTTTGAACCTTGTTTTAGTCTTTCAGAGTTTTCTATAAAAAGTTCTGTCCCCAGAGAGATGTAGTAACACCTTAACACCTAGCAGGGTGAGTCAGTACCTGGCTAGGTTGCAGGGACTAAGAGGATTGGGCTACCGTGTGGGTGGAGTTCTAGACAAGGAGAGGTGTTTAAGGGTGATGGTGAGGAGAGATGGGAGGAGGGCACCACAGGCCTCTCCCGGCTCCCACTCCAGCTGACTTGGGTTAGACAAGCACAACTTAGCAGTGCTACTATGAATGCATAAGGATGGCCTGACATCTGGAAGAAAGAATGAGTTTCTAACTTCCCAAGGTTCTGTACTTTGATTTTAAATGTGGAGAAAATGCAAAGGTGCAGTGTGATGGTGTAAAAATTCATGAGTTAAATTCCTAACCCCAACGGCGAAGCCTTGTTTGTGTGGGTGGAACCCTGATGAATGGGATTAGTCCCTTTATAAAAGAGATCCCACAGAACTAGCTTGCCCCATCCCCCATGTGAGGACACAGCCAGAAGGCACCATCTATGAACCAGAAAGCAGGTCTTCTTAGACATCAAATCTGCTGACTGCTTGATCTTGGACTTCCCAGCCTCCAGAACTGTGAGAAACACATTTTAGTTGTTTAAAGTTTCCCATTTTATGGTATTTTGTTATTGTGGCCTGAATAGTCTAAGACATTGAGTTATTGTTACAACAGGTGGATTATTTGATTTCTAGGAGAGTCTTTCCACAAAAATAAGACCACTAATACAGAGACTTTCTATTCTATAGAGAAATTTACAGAGTGGCAACAGAAAAGACAGACACATTGTTTTAGTCTATTCATGCTGCTATAACAAAACATCTTAGACTGGGTAATTTATAAAAAACAAACTTATTGCTGACAACTGTGGAAACTGGGAAATCAGGGTTACAGAGACTAGGGAGATATAAGTTGGGGGATTAGCAGGTTTGGTGTTTGGTGAGAGCCTAGACACTGCTCCCACGATGGCGCCTTCAACATGGCATCCTCCTGAGAGGCAAGGAGGAACACTGTGTCCTATAGGGTGGAAGGCTGAAAGGACAAAAAAGGGCTGAATGTTGTGGGAAGCCCCTTTTATAAGGACCTACAATAAATCCAGAGAGCTTGGAAGCTGACTGGTTTCTTTTTATGTGTGCCAAGATAATTGGTATTATCTTTACAGGAAAAGGTGGCTGTGGCCATTACCAAGTTATTAAAACCACAGAGATCTTGACTTGTATGAACTGAGATGAGGCTTCCATCTCCCATAATAACATAACACTGTTGCAGCAGATGAACATTGAAACAGTGACATCCACAAAGTAAGACATTTTCTTCTTTGCCTTGGGCTCATGGAGACCACTGTGGCAGGATATTGTGAAGCGTGGAACATTACTGATTCTGAAATGATACATTTATGCCCTGACTAAGCAAGGTCCACCTTTGGTTATAAACATTGGATCCATCATAAAGTTATTAAGCCAAGATCATGTTTTTGGACCCTGGAGAAGACAGTAGGCTTGGAGAAGAAACAGACCTTGACCTCAGAGACACAACGCAGAGAGAAATCCAGCTGATACAAAGCTTGAAGATGATCATCAATGTACCCATCAGGAAATTTTTAAAGGGACAAGTGGAATGAGCAAAGACTTTGGAGACAGTCTTGTCTGCCAGGCGTTCAGATCATTAGGAAGCAGAAAAGGAGGTACAGGATCAGGTTGAAAGGTATTTTGTGCAGGAATGCATATTCAGTGTTATAATGTAACTGAAAAAGGGTCTATTTCAGAGGCATCAGCTTCACAGCCACCACGGTTTAACCTCACTTGTGGTGTGAGATGGACAGTGGGTGCGGGTGGCCCCTCCTATGGGTGGGAAGCACAGTGCTGTGGTGGGCACCTGAACAAGGCTACCAAGATTTTCTAAAGCATTCTTTGGACCATTCCGTGAACCCCTACAAGGGGTTCTGAGCTCCTTGCCCTGGGATTTGATCCAATGCACCTATCTAACTGGTATCTCCAATGTCAGAGGTGAGTGAGAGCTTCTGTTTGTTTGAACTCTGCCTGACCTCAGTCTCAGTGCTTATTTTGAACCAGGAACTAAATGTAGAGGAAAAGTATGGAGGACAAAGTGCACAATTATTTTCTCTTGGACAGATCTTCAACGTCCTGCTTTTCCCTGGGGAACACCTTCCCTGGATGCAGGTAGACACAGCTTCTTTCTCCTAACATGCCTACCCTGGACTCTCCCTTCGCACTGGTCTTTTCTCATGATTTTGGGAAAGTTCCAGACAGTCTCTCTGACTTGCAGCAGGAAAAACACAGTGCAATATAATATATTGTGTATGTGTGGCATGACATGTAAATATTTTATAGAAGCTAAAGTAAATAATGTATATATTTGTAATGTCAGTGTAAATATTTGATAGGCTGCAGTAGGAATCCAGTATGTTTGGAGCTGGGCACAGCACCAGTGGGAGGCAGGGACAAGGTCAAATCAGAAGGCAACCTGTTCACAATGTATCTGAAAACACCTCTTTTTCTCCTTCTGCCTGGCTGCTGCTTTGAACACCTGGCTCTCAACATTCAAATATTCTCACATGAATTATCCATAGCAATTCAAGACCAAGCCTTCTAGCCTTAGAGGCTGCTAGAAAGAGAGCAGCGTATAAGATCCTAAATAACTGGCTGAATTATATTTATTCATTTGTTGACTTGTTTACTGTCTGTCTCATCTATACAACAGAAATTCCAGGAAGGCCCATCTTGCCTATTATCATATCTCCAGGGCATAAAACAGTTCCTGACACATACTAGACACTCTGTAAATATTTCTGGACTGAATAAATGGTGATATTTGATGCCAAACTGAGGAGAAAAAAACTGCAGCCCCAGCCCTCCCTGAAAGGGCCAACATTTTAAATCCATTAGTCACGCAAACCTTGAGGGTGAGTTTATTTAAATTAGTGATAGGAACTAGCTGAAGTTAGCTATGTGAGAGGATGATGTTGTTTCATTGGAAGGGGAAGAAGGTGTTTGGGGCCCTAGGGCTCCAGGGTGAGTTCCACGCCAGCAGAGTTGTCTAGGAGGCCGTGGAGGTAGTGAGGGGTACAAGGCAGATGGGGACAAAGAAGCAGAAAATCTCGAGCAGAAGATGAGAGGGAAGTGGAAGATACTAGAATGTCTTTACCACCTCCCAAATTTTCCAGGACAACCTCTTTACATGCATGACTATGAGTAAGTGTTTCAACATTAAATGCAACCTACTGTTAGCTTTCCTGGGACTAGTTACCCAGAATGTTTTACTTCATCTAAAATGCAACCAATAATAGCATTCATAGCAAATGCTTATGTCGTACTTACCCAGACACTGTTCACATTGTTCTACATGCATGAATGCATTTCACCCTTAGAACCTCCAAGTAGAGGAAAGAGAAATTCAGGAGATTATGTGACTGAATTATCTAGGGATGATCATGAGCTATGTTTCTTTCACTTGTGAGTATAAAATACTACTGGTGTCAGTAGAGGCAACATGTCCCTCTCTCTAGATGCTCCTCTTCCTGTGTGTGTTGTGTTGGGTTGTAGGGGAGATCTTCGTGTGAAGTTCCTGGACTTAAGGAATGTAGAGTAGCTCCCAGGTAAACAGAACCTTGGAAACAGGTCTCATCTCTTACAAAATCACAGAGCCCAGAGAACACGAAGGCCTTGAGATGAACTAAGTCTAACAGCTCCACCCAGAGATACACGGAGAGTTCCCGGAACAGTCCTTCAGCTTGCTGGCTGCACAGGGAACTGTGTGATGTGTGCTGTACCCACATTTCTCATCTGTCTTCAGAACACAGTAAACATCGGGTGGCTTTGTTCATCGGAGAGGTGTGGGGTATGGAAGGGACAAGAGAAGAGAGAAAGGGAGACAATAGAACAAAAACTGATCTCTCCGTTCTGGTATTACTGTTGTATCAGCACAATGGCAATTAAGCCATCAATTCCAAACTTTAAAGGTCTTTTTCTTTTCTCAACTTAAAATCAAAGCTTGCACCAGGCATGGTGGCTCGCACCTGTAATCCCCAGCACTTTGGGAGGCCGAGGCGGGTGGATCACCAGGTCAAGAGATCAAGACCATCCTGGCCAACATGATGAAACCCCGTCTGTACTAAAAATACAAAAATTGGCTGGGTGTGGTGGCACGTGCCTGTAGTCCCAGCTAATTGGGAAGCTGAGGCAGGAGAATTGCTTGAACCAGGGAGGCAGAGGTTGCAGTGAGCCAAGATCACGCCCTGCACTCTAGCCGGGTGCCAGAGTGAGACTTCGTCTCAAAGAAATAAAAATAAAGTAAAATCAAAGCTTGAAGTTCTTACACCGTGGCACAAGCAAAGATGTGTGCTGTCTTGTTGCTGTGCCCAACAGAAAGGATGACTTCTTTCCCATATCCCAACCGATGATGTTCTGAGATGGTTTTGAAGTGTTGTCTGGACCACAGTAGGCCTGTCTTACAAATCGCACCTCTGTCAGGGGTGTACCCACACCCGTGTCACTCTATCTGTAGCTCTGAAGTGCTGTGGATGAGGGCCACAAGTGAACTAGACGTCTCAGAAGACAAAGAGAGAGGCACCTTGTGGGACAGTGTTTAAATATTGTCGGTGCCAGAGAGGAAACTGGGACCCAGCAGAGGCCTGAGTTGACATGCTGGGCCTCCTCTAAGGCCCGCTGTTGGGGACCAGGTCCTCAAGTCCTGCCATTGAGAAAAGGCAAACGGAACACGTTTCCCCTTCTTTCCACATTTGTACCAATAGCCTGGACTGAGTGTCAGGGTCGTCTTGGTGCCTGTTCAAGTCCTTCATTCTGGACAGGTGCTAACTCAGGAGACCTTGGTAAGGCCCAGGTCCAACCCAGCCAGGTGAGCGGACTCCAGAGCCAGATCAGAGCTGGGCTTGGGAACCAAAATCCAAGCAATTTATTGAGTCCTCAAAGAAACACTGAACTTCATTTTCACTGAACTGCACCTGTAGACCAATTCATTTTAGTGGGACCTTCAGCACCATGGAATCGGATCCAGAGTGTTTCATTTTGTTTTCTTTTTCTAGTCTTATTTTTTGCTTTGTCTTATTTTGACTAGCTTTGTTTCCCCTTGTTAGGCAGAAAATTCAAGGAACGAGATGATTCCCTTTAGTTTCATTTGGATAAATAAACATTAAATGAGCAACTACTGCTTGCTAGACTTATGTTGCCTCTGCGGATTGAGATATGAATCAAACATACATTCAACCTTCATGTGGCAAGGACTAGAGAAAAAAGGTATACAAGGAGCAACAGGACAAGGACAACAGGTTCCCAACTCAGGAGAAACAGAAAAGCCACCTGGAGAGGTGACATTGACATTGAAGTTGACTGAGTTTCTGCAGTTGTATTTTTAACCTGTAAGGCCATCAACAATGCAGAAGAACCCAGATTTCAAGTGAAACAGAGCTAGGTTCAGACAACACCTCTACCACCACTTACTGTCCACATCAGTCAGGGTAACATCCATGCTGTAACAAACAGCCCTCGATAGCTAACCTAGGGCATGCTTATTTCTTGCTCATAACACAGTCCAGTGCAACGCAGTGCGTTCTCCTTCATATGGGCAGTCAGTCATGCTTCTTCTATGCTTTCTCCCATTCTAGGACCTCATCTTCTTCAGCATTAAGTTATAGATGGGGGAAAGGGGAGATGGTAGAGAAGACCCACTTGCTTTTAAGCTGCCTCAGGCAAGAAGTGGCCTACTTCTCTCCCACTCACTCTCCATTGGTGAGAACCAGCCACGTGGCCCTGCCTAGATGCCAGGGGACTAGAAGTGCAGTCTAGCTGTGGGCTAGGAAGGGGATGTTGGGGAGTGTTAGCAACCCCTGCCACACCAGCAATATCAGATCAGTGAGGTTACTAAACCTCTGTGAATACTGAATGCTCTCGCTGCAGCTGAGACCACCGTTTCTATCTGCTAGGTAAAGTGAAGACATGTATTTTTGGCCTCTGCACACTTCTTGGTGACTTGGGAGAACATCAATCATATACTGTCACCATCACAACCATCATCCAGTCAACAAGCACACTGCCAGGCATGGTGCTGGCATGGGAATACAGCTGTGGACCACGAGGTTGGGTCCCTGGCCTGATAGAGCTGAGAGACACCACATCATTAGACCAGAATATGACATATTGCAGGATTCTTGGTATTCTAACTTTGAGAAATCCTTTAGAGTAAATTTTATGTATATTGAGGGTGTAAAGTACTTATACCTTTCTTTAAGCACATGAATTCATGGTTGCCTCTAACCTCTGGGTCACATGTGTTTTCTTGGAGCACTGAAATGTTGCTTTTTTTTTTTTTTTTCATGCCTGAGGATAACAGAAAACCAGGTCATGAGGCATGACCTCGCCCTGCTGTTTTGCTTCCAGAATGTGAGGTCGTCTGCTATAAAATACTCCAGATATGTTTCTTGGTACAACATGTCTTGAAAATTATATGCTTTCAACTCAAAGCATAATTTGGGTACCAGAAACGAATGTTCATGCTGCTTTATAACATGTTTCTCATAGCCTGTGGCCTTTTGTCCCAACTCCTCCCCCTCCATGAGGGCACAACTGTTTCAGAAAAGAGATTAAACCTCAAAAGAATCCGAGAGTAACCTTGGAGTGGCTACAGATTTTTCAGGAAAGCTCTGTCTCCTTTGCAGGCTGGATACTGTTACCCCGCACCACATTTGTCACTGAATCTGGAGTGGCTGTGTTTTTATAGACAATTGGGATTTTTTTTTTTTAAAAAAAGGAATGATAAAATTTATGGATGTCCCATGGTCCTCCCAGAAACCAGACAGCGATAATCTGACAATGCTAATCTTTAGTGTTAAGGGTGTGGAAACTACAGACTAGCCCATTTGGGAAACTGAAAATGAAAACATTTAAAAGAAATCAAAGAGTGAATATCAAACAAGCAATGCCTCTTCCATCATCTGTGCTGTTGTCTATGTAATCCTCCAAACTTTAGTTTGAGAGATCACTTGAAATTCTGGGAGTCTTTCAGGAGATTATTGGTATTAGTTAAAGCTTTGAAGTAGGGACTGCTGGCATCTCATTACTGACAGAGATCAAAAACCAGAGCTGGAGTGCAGTCCCTGGCTGTAGGGCCTCATTCACACATCACAGACGCACTCAATTATCAAAGTCCGGGACCGTCTTTATGTGATACTTGCTTAACCACAAATGGCCCTTCCTGCCTCCTGTGGCCTTTCGCTCCCTTGTTCTTGCATTTTTCCCGCTCGTGCTAATTCCCTCTGCTTTTCCTGAATCAAGGAAATCTTAGAGGTTGTAATGGCAGTCCTCTTCTAATTGAATAACGTATTTTTGACACTTGAAAAAAAAAGAAACAAAATTCAGCCTCCATGGGGTTGAATAGTTTAAGTGGCAAATGTGCTTTGATGGAAAACTGTTTGAGCAACCAGTCACTCTGTGGTTCACCGGTGCCATGGTGGATTTAGCCAGAGAGTGAAACTGGTTTACTTATAGTCTGAACTTGGCCTTGAACAAGCCCAGGAGTACTTAAGCTTTACCTCATGGTGTTTGTGAATTTGGACTGTTAATTAGCACAGAATCCATCTCCTACCCCAAATGCTGTGTCCTGGTGGGAATTTTTCTGGGAAGGTAGGAAAACAAGGGCAGGAAATTTGAGCAGCCATCCTTGATTGCTGCCTAGGTTTTCCAGAAAACTTCCTACCCCTGGGGAGAAAATTCAGGGTCAGGTCATCATGCAGCAATGCTGCAGGCTATTGTGAGAAACTTTCCTTTCTGCCTGTGCCTGCTACCTTTGGTGAAAAGTTACTGCGCTTGTCCCTAGGTCACATTTACTTAAAATGCCAACTTGGAACCCACCAACGGGCAAGGTGACCCCACTGGGCAGGTACACCATTCTGGAATAGAAGAGTTTCAATAAAATGCTGCAGCTGAGACCACAGTTTCCATCTGCTAGGTAAAGCAAGGACATACATTTTGGCTTCTCCACACTTCTTGGTGACCTGGGAGAACTTCAGTCATATGCTGCCACCATCACAACCATCAGCTGGTCAACAAGCACATTGCCAGGCATGGTGCTGGTGTGGGAATACAGCTGTGGATCAGAGAGGCTCATCATCCTATCACAGTTTTGTTTCTGCTGCCACTATTCAACTGAAACTCTTCTACCTCAGAATAGCAGTGATTGTCTTACCATTGACTCCAGTGGCAACTTTATTCATATTCACATAACTAATGGCCCTTCTTTCTTGGAAGACTTTCATTCCCTGACTTTCTCTGATGCCAAACTCTCTTCATTTTTCTTTTACCTCTCTAAATGTTGCCCCAGAAAGTGTCTACCACATAGCAGGTGCTTAATAGATGCTTGAACAAAGAAATTACATTCATTCTCTCTTCATTCCTGTTTCCCTTCCTTTTTGCTTTTCTTCTTTATTATCCTCTGTTGTGCAGAAAGCCGATCAGGTACCTACTCTCTGGTGAGAGGGGTTAATGATCCTTATTCTATTTTGTATGATGTAAGCCCAATGGTCTGATTAGCTATAGGAAGCTTAGCCAAGAGAAATAGAGCCTTGACCCAAGTGCTGACCTGCAATCATGGAACCATCTAGCAAGAAAGGTAGCCATTGAGAGCAAGTGCTTGAGCTGGGTCATAGTCTTTCAGGAAGTGAAAAGCTATTTTGGCCATGTGTTATTAATATATAAACTCAAAAGTAGGGGGCCATATCTTTTCCCTTCTTTGAAGCTCCTCAGAGTACTTATTATTTCTGCAAGATGTTTGATGACTGAAAATATTTCCACAAAACCCTTCAACATGTGAGTTTATCTGACAATTCTAAAATGCAACTTCAAGTCTAAATTTGAAGGTTTAGGAATTCACCTACATTTTTTGGAAAAGTCATCATTTTCTTTCTATTAACGAAACTTGGATATCAGAGACAAAAAGGAGGCAGGCGGGAAGTTCTGTCAATTTCTACCTCTCTTCTGCACCCTTTCTCTGGCATTTTGGTAGTGCTATCATTGCCCATGGTCATGGGGAAGGAGATGGCACAAATAAGTAAAGTAAAAGTGCATTTGGATTATTGGGGGCCAATTATGTCCCAAGAACTGTACTAGGTACTCTGTATATTTCAGTTCTAATCTTCATGCCTATTTTGTGAGATAGTTGTTGTTATTCCTATTTTACAAGTGACAAAACTGAGGATGGACAGGAGCCTTATCCAGGGTCACGTAGGTGGCTCCCCATATAGATGGGAAGCCAAGAGCCAGATCTGCTGGGCCCACAATCAGTGTCGGGCCCCACAAGGCCTGCAAATGCTACCAACATCAAGGTCAGCACTGACTATCATATTCATGGAGCCACTGGGTAACGCAGTCAGGCACAATAATATTTAACCAGCAGGATACAGTGGCTCACACCGGTTATCTCAGTGCTTTAGGAGGCCAAAGAAGGATGACTGCTTGAGATCAAGAGTTCAAGACCAGCCTGGGCAGCACAGTGAGACCCCATCTCTACAAAATATAAAAAAAAAAATTAACTGGCATGATGGTGCGCACCTGCAGTCCCAGCTACTTAGGAGGCTGAGGTGGAAGGATGGCTTGAACCCAGGAATTCAAGGCTGTAGTTAGCTATGATAGTGCCATTGCACTCCAGCTTGGGTGACAGAGGGAGACCTCTCTCTCTCTCTCTCTCTCTCTCTCTCTATATATATATATATGCATGTATGTGCGTGTGTGTGTGTATATATATATAAATATATATGTATAAATATTTAACCAGCTGACACATTTATATTAAACAAGCACAAATCTCACCTCCTTGCATTTTATATGTTCCTCTGGTGATGATGCTGAAGAACAACAGAAACAGCTAAACGGAGGGAGAAGAGAACAGGTTTCAGTGTAGATGTTCATTTGGTCATTCGTCAAAACCACTTGCAAAAGCAAGGCATGTTGCTAGGTACTTGGGAAATTCAAAAATGAGTACAATCCTACTCCCTCCCTTAGGAAGCTTACAGTTTAGAAGAGGAGATCGCTTATGAGGAGGAAAGTGACAGATGCCAACGACAAGTTCAAAGGGCTCTGCTGGTGAGAGGAGCGAGTGGTATCGGGAGCTGGGAAACAGCTCTGCCATCAAGGCTGGAGACCGACTATAGAGCATAGAATGTTCCCTGCACTCAGCATGATGCAGACCCAAGAAGGAGCAAAACCATAGGAAGGGGATGGAAATAGTAGAATAAGAAAAAAAAAAAAAAGGACAGGAAGAAAAAAATTTTGACCATGGAGTTAAATAGTTTGCAATATTCCTAAAAAGTTTCCTCTCTCTCTCTCTCTCTCTCTCTCTCTCTCTCTCTCTCTCTCTCGCTGTGTGTGTGTGTATGTGTGCATGAAAAGAGAGGGTCATAAATGAAAGGAGGAAAGAGAGAACACAAAGGCAGAGATCTGAAGTCAACTGGCCTAGCGGAGAGCCCACAGCCCTCCAGTGTTTGACTGCCATCGGGGCAGGGCTATCAGGAATGTGTCACCAGGAGGAAATGGAGCCTGGCTTAAGTAGCTCTAAAGCCAGATTTCAACTGAGATTGCCGGAGGGTGCCTGGAGAAACAGGAGCAAAAGGAGATGATAAGCAAAATGGCTTTGCATTTTTTCCCTTCCCGTCTCCTATCACTGAGCTGAACAGACAGGCTTTTCTGTGCCAGTGTATACATTTTCCTAAGAGCTAGCGGGGAAGAGTGAGTTTATTAAACTGTGATTGGATCTGAAGTGTATGCAGTTTCTATTGTGAGGTTGTCCGGACAATAAGGGTGAACAAAGAGGACGATAACAGGCATCCGGGATACTTGCTGAAGCATGAAGGGTAGCCCAAAATATCCATATTGATTGCACCCCTGTCGAGTTCGAGCCACTTTCTTATGTCAGTGAGTCACTTCTGCTTATTGAACCATAAACCCCAGACAAAGTGCATGCCCCCATGTCGCCAGCACAGCCTTGTTTCTGCTGCCTAGAGGGATGTTTCAGGGTTGGGACTCCAGATACCCAGGGCGCCAACAGCAGTAGGAGCAAACACATTTGTCACAAGTTTTGAGGACTTGATGTGAGGTTTCAAGGGTAAGTGAGAATATATGCTACATTTGAATCTAGAGGAATTTGATTCCTCTAGATCTTCCTAAATTCTTAAAGAATTTGATTCCTTATTAAGGAAAAACTCATTTTAGTCCCTGCTAGGTAGAATTTTGAAGAAAAAGGTATATTAACAACTGATGTATTTGTCGGCTCTAAGTCGGACACAGCAGCTAACGGGCCACTTCTGAAATTGTCCTTTTGCTCTCTGGCTCTTTCCCCAAAGAGAGCACCGTTTTCGTTGCTGTCATCTGTTTGTGTGTCAGATATTTATTGCTCTGAGAGATGCACACTGCCAAACTTGGTTGTCTGTGCCCAACACACCTCTCTGGGGGAGAATGACGTTTGTGGAACCGTGAGCTGCCTTATAAACAAGGCTGATCTATGAATGCAGAATGAGATCCTCAAAGCCTTCGCATGAATTGTGGTCAGACTAATCTGAAGGCATTTGGACCCAAGTCCAGTGCCATGCTGAGTGTCTGGCATGATCACAGTCCTTCTCACATCTCTGAAATGCTTTCAGACTCAATCCCGTTTGCACCTCCCAGATTGAGAGGTGGCCGCCCCTCTCTTTCACGGCACCCAGATCCTCTGTAAAGACTGAATCCGTGCCTTCACCAAAGGTAAAAGGTCAAGGACTGTGTGACTGTGTGTGTCAGGGAGGAAAAAATAGATTGTTGGAGGAAAGAAAAAGAGAAGATGAATGCATTTCACCTCAGGCAAAGGGCCATGGCGAGAGGGACCACGTTGTCCCAATAAGGTAAGGTGATCCTGCATGAGACTCCATAGTTACATGGATAAACCCTTAGTATTTCAGCGTTCTGCAAGACTAAAATATATCTACATGCAGAACATCCAAACTATGCTGGGGCACAAACATCCTTCCACTTCAAAGTGTGTGTGTGTGCATATGTGTCTCAATGAGCATAATATTGGGTTAACTTCTGAGCAGTATACAATAATTCATTCAGCAAATAGTTGCAGAGTTTCTACAGAGTTCCAGGCACTCCTCTGTGCTATGTGACTATGGCAGTAAGCAAAACAAAAATCCTTCCCTTTTGAAGGCAGGAAATGGGAATAATCAAGTATAATATTGTATATGTCATCTCATGATCAGTTCTGTGTAGAGAACTAAAACAGGGTCAGGTGTAGACCACTGACAGTTGGGGGTGCTTATAATTTTTGATAGAGTGGTTAGGACAGTCATTTGCCAAAGACCTAGTGGAAGGAATAGCTCTTGCCATGCAACTTTCTGGGGAAAGAACTTTCCAGATGTTCACTCCTAAAAAAAGGAATTTTAAAATGCCCAACAAAATTACAATTTTTTTGGCAGTGGCCCTCAGTGTGAAGACCTCCCCTATCTCTTTGAGGTCACAGGATTTTGTGGGAGCACTGAGACAGAAGGGCCAGCCTCATTCTGGCAGGGCAGATCCACCTGAATGAAGGAATCTGGAAGTTCCTGAATGGTGAGGGCCATGACAGGGCAATTGCGTGTCCTCAGGCAAAACCGCAAACACAACAAGCAACTGAATTAAAGGATGGAGGTAGGGAATAGGCCCCCACCAAACTTTTAGATCCTATTATTTCCTTCTTGCATTTGATTTTTAATAAAGTTCAGTTAAGTTTAGACATAAGGTGCTATGGTTTGGATGTAGTTTGACCCTGCTAAAACTCATGTTGAAATTTAATCACCAATGTGGCAGTGTTGGGAAGTGGGGCATAGTGGAAGGCATTTGGGCCATGGGACCAGATCTCTCATGAATAGAGTAATGCCTTCTCTTCCCCATTCACCATGAAGGGAGTGAGTTCTGGCTCCCACAGGAACGGATTAGTTCCTGAGACAGCACGTTGTTAAAGTCTGGCTTCCTCAGTTACTCTCTGGCCTCCTCTCTTGCTGTGTGATTTCTCTGCACACATCCACTCTCTTTCTGTTTTCTGCCATGAGTTGAAGCAGGCTGAGGCCCTACCCAGATGCAGCTGCTCACTCTTGAACCTCCCAACCACCAGAATCGTGAGCCAAATAAATCTCTTTTCTTTATAAATTACCCAGCCTCAGGCATTTCTATCAATGCAAAACCAGCTGAGATATAAGTATTATTAAATATGTGCACAAATGACTACTGGTATCACAGCAAAGGGTACATCTCTAGGACACTTGAGTGCAATACAGGAGAGAACACATCAGTAGTCCAGATCTTGTCTCCAAACAGAGGCCAATGGAGTTCAACTTCAAAATTAGAAGTCCTCATCCCTGCTACAAAAATATATGGAAGTTTAGTCTCTCTCTCTGGCTTTTATCATTCCATGAAGAGAGGGAAGAATGACTTCTTTCTGTTGCCAAGGCAGTATTTAGCATAAGAGGAATGATTCTCTGGGCACCACGACTGGTCTCAAATGCCTCTAGGCATTTGACCACCTGATGACCACCAATCAGATGGATGCTGGCAACCTCCAGCTACTCAATGCTTGTGACCCACACGCAGTTTCCCTAATGTGAAAACTAATGTGAGTCAGAATCCATGGCCTCTGAAAACCCAGACAAGAGCCCCTTTTCCAGTGGAAGCAGTGGGGCTAAATAGTCTGAAGTTGCAGAAACTGCTAGGGATATTGTATGTGAAGAATTGTGAGGAGTGAAGTTGGAAGGGGATGAAGTTGGAAAGGGATCTGTGAATAGCAGCAGTACAAGATGCTTCAGACTCTAGTCCCCACTCACTCTAGCTGTCACTTTAATAATTTACTAACGCTTTATTTGTTTCCATTTCCTCATCTATAAAACAGACTATGAAAATTAAACCTTACTTCATCAGACTGCAATAAGAATTGAATGAGATAATATCTGCAAAGCATTTACAACAGTGCCTGAAATACAGTAAGCACTTAATAATAGCAACTCTTTTTACTATTCCTTGGGAGCAAGAAAGATCTCCACCTCCGCTTCTTGGCTTTCTGTGTATTTTCCAGACTTTCTGGAACCTAATCTTAAACTCTGCTAAAGAGTCACTGGCAGATAAAAAAGGAAAGCCTTTGCTCTCCCCATGGAAGACAACCTGAGGGAATTTCTGATCAGGTCATATTTTAGTATAATTTTCTTTCCCTTCTTCTTTTTATTTTTATTTTCTTTTGAAAATGAGGCTGGGCACAGTAGCTCACACCTGTAATCCTAGCACTTTGGGAGGCGGAGGTGGGCAGATCACCTGAGGTCAGGAGTTCGAGACCAACCTGGCCAACATGGTGAAGCCCTGTCTCTACTAAAAATACACAAATCAGCTGGATATGATGGTGGGCACCTGTAATCCCAGCTAATCGGGAGGCTGAGGCAGGATAATTGCTTGAACCTGGGAGGCGGAGGTTGCAGTGAACCGAGATCATGTCAATGTTCTCCAGCTTGGGTGACAGAGTGAGACTCTGTCTCAAAAAATAAAAGATAAAAATAAATAAAAAATGAAAATGAGAAGGGGGTGGGAATTGTAATTCTATACATACTTTAAAGACTACAAAACTTTAACAGTATTGGGTTCAGTTATTTTTAAAATAAATTTTATTGCATATATTTAAGATATACAATATGATGGTTTATACATATATAACACAGAGAGAGAGAGAGAGAGAGAGAAAATTGTGACTATAGTGAAACAAATTAACATATCCATCATCTCACATAGTTACACATTTCCTCCCACTGTGGCAAGAGCAGCTATAATTTATTTATTTAGCAAGAATCCTGAGTGCAGTACACCATTAACTATAGTCTTCATGTTGAACATTAGAGCTTTCAACTTGTCTATCTTACATATCTGCTACTTTGTATACTTTGACCTGTATCTTCTCATTCCCCCTCTGACCTTGGTACAGTCAACTTTACTTTAGATTTACCCCCTTAATTCTATGTCATTTTTCATTTCTTCCTGCATCTCTAAGCTTCTTTGGGGGATTACTTTCTTTCTCATCCTCATTTCTGTATTTTCTATCCTTTTGATTATTTGTGTTTCATGCTATATATTTTCCTCTGGTTTATCTTCCATTTCACTGATACTTTCTTCAGCTCTGTCTAAACTGCTGTTATATCTATTCATTGAGATGATAATTCTGGTTTTGTATTTTTCAGTTTTAGAATTTCTATTTGATTCCTTTTCAAATCTCTTGTTTCATGCTTTTTACATTCCAATTATCTTTCAAAATTTTTAATCTTTTTAAAAACTCCCTTGAACATAGTAAGCATAGCTATCTTAAAGAATGTATTTGAAATTCTTTTTTTTTTTTATCTTAAAGCAATGAACATTTATTTTTGCACAGTTCTGGAGACTAGAAGTCTGAAATCAAAGTCTCAACAGGACTATCCATTCTCTTTCTCAAGCTCTAGAAGAGAATTCTTATTTTACAATAATTCTATCATCTGGAGTCTCTTTATATCTGTTTTCTTTCCTTTTTTTTTTCTTTTTTTTTTTGTGTAGTTCTTATTTATGTTGTTTTGTCTCTTTTTATGCCTGGATGTCTTTTAATTTTGTACTGGAAATTGTATTTGTAAAACTGTTTGTAGAAGTTATATGAGAACTTTGTCTCCAGAGAAGTTTTTTTCTTCTTCCAGGCACCTCAGTGCACTAGTACTTTTGAATCACTTGAATCCAGCTTTAGGAGTGGAATTTTTTGTGTCATCCTGTTTGAAATTGGGCAGAAATCTATGTGAGGACTGACTTTTTTTTCTTCTAGTGTTCATCCTTTCTGGGTCTCAATTAAAGATCCAAGTGTTTACCAGAGTGTTCCACACTTCGTAAGCCTGGAACACCTATTTTTGTCCTCCCAGACCCATGAGGCTTCTGTCTTATTCATGACTTAGCTTAGTTAAATCTTATCTTGGTTAGCTTTTTGGTACCTTCTAGGAGATTTAAAAAATAACTTCCCCAGATCTTCTGATTGTCTTTAGCAGGGGAACTTGTTCAAATTATCCCAAGAGTAATATAATTGTCAAACTTTCCACTGAGACTTTTTTTCTGAGGTTCCATAAATGGTATAAGTAAAAGATCTATATAGAATTATTGTCCTTGGTACTAATACACAGTATACATTTGGGTAAATAACCTCAGCTTTCTAGGATGGCATTCTTCTTCTACATCAGGAAATTCAATGATTTCTTGGCTCAGGACTTTCCAAAGAGAAAATTATAATACATTGAGAACAGAGTTATTTAAATCATGGAAGTTTATTTATAACTTTAAAAATGGAATTTAATTTTTTAAATACCAACATAGTGGGGCCTCACTATGTTGCCTAAGCTGGTCTCAAACTCCTGAGCTCAAGCAATCCTCCTTCCTCAGCTTCCCAAAGTGTTAGTATTACAGGTGTGAGCCATTGCAACCAGCCTGAACTCACGGAAGTTTAAACTGACTATTGCATTAAGCCTGCCTCTAATTCCAGGAGGTTTGTCAAGAAACTGTGTCCGGAGTTTCAAGCCAGCACTGATCTCAGTGTTCATGTACCTGAGGACAGAGGAGACCATCTGTGTCATCAGGGTCCATGCTGGAGGTAGGAACCACACCAGCTTCTTAGAAGAGAGAATTTAATAGAAGCAATTGTTAGCTAGGTATTGAGGAATTCTAAAGGCAAAAGGGAATACTAAGGTATCAACTGCTTCATGGCAGCTACATCCCCTAGAGCTGGAAGATCAAAGAAAAGAGGATGAAATGACTGAAACAGAAGTTTGGAGGAAGAGTCCATGGAGCGAAAATTTAGACCTGTGAGAAGAGGGGGATACTGGTGCCTTGAGAGCTTTGAGGCTGACACTCAGCCTCCGAGGACAGTCCCTGTCAGGTGATGCTCAGAAGGCATAATAAAGCTTGTTCTGGGAGTGCTGGAAAAGCTGCCGACTAGAATCAGTGGCTGCTACTGGAACTAACTGCTACTGTCTAGAGAAAGACGCAAACAGGAAGCAACCTTTCTCTTCTCCCTCATCCAGCCTCACAGCCCCTCTCTACGGTCCCCCAGTGGCATAGCCTCATACAAAGTCAGCTGGCAAAGGATAAACACCACCCAGCCTCAGGAAGCCGATGACAGTAGGATGGGTTTAGACTCGACAGCCTATGTTTTAATAACCAGCACCCATGTTTACCATCTGCACTGAGGTCAAGTTTATTTTATCATGCTGTCATTATGGATTATTGGAGTTTTAGGATAATGAGCTGTGTTTATGCCCCAGAAGTTTATATTATTTTGTCTATATAAGAAATGTGAGGCCAGGCACAGTGGCTCACGCCTGTAATCCCAACACTTTGGGAGGCCAAGGAGGGTGGATCACCTGAGGTCAGCAGTTAGAGACTAATCTGGCTAATCTGGTGAAACCCTGTCTCTACTAAAAATACAAAAATTAGTCTGGCATGGTGTCATGCGCTTGTAATCCCAGCTACTCGGGAGGCTGAGGCAGGAGAATCGCTTGAATCCAGGAGGTGGAGGTTGCAGTGAGCAGAGATCGTGCCACCGTACTCCAGCCTGGGCAACAGAGTGAGACTCCATCTCAAAAAACAAAAAACAAAACAAAACAAAACAAAAAACAAAGAAAAAGAAATGTGAGTACAATACTGTCTAGCAAAAGAAAGTGGACCTTCAGAGGGATCATTGAGAAAGGCAGCCACTTTAAAAAGGAAAGGCTTATTTCTTCTGTTCTCCTTTTCAACCTATCTATATTTTGTCCTTCGATGAAATAACCTTAACTTAGATTGTTCAATGACATTCTGTCTCATAATGTACCATTGGACAACAGTTCTTGTCCCATATTCCAACACTAGCAGTATCTGGAATGTCCGCTCACTCTCCCGAGGCTCTGGGGCTTTCCATGAGTCATACTCTAACATGAGCCCCTATCTAAATACAGACAGACTCTGAAGGAGTCTTTCCCTAGGTGACCTGTGATTAATCCAGGTACTCATAAACAAATAAAGTTTCTTCAGCTTCAGTTCCCTGAATTTATCTGTCCCTTTCTTTCTTTGTCACTGTGGAAGGACTGGCTCAAATAGTGTCAGAGATCAGATTTCATTATGACAAACTGCAGTGTTGTCTAAATTATTCTTCTCCTTAAATTAGTATTATTTTTAGAGATGGGGGTCTCACTGTGTATTACCCAGGCTGGTCTTAAACTTGTGAGTTCAAGCCATCCTCCAGCCTCAGATGTTTAAGTAGCTGGGACTTCAGATATCTGTCTCCATACCTAGATAAACTATTTTTATTATTGTGGAATATGTTATACCAAGTACCATTTGTTGTTAATTAAGCATTTAATTGATTTTGGAAATCTTTATGTTACCTTGAGACCCAGTGTAACTGATGTTTGTTTCATAATAAAGGAGTTGTTCATGTAGAGTGGAGTGCTCAGGGTTATTCAAAACCAGCCAAAGGGACAGAAGTCCTGTGCTTTAGAAATTTACACTTAAAATAATCAGCACAAGTACTAACATTTATAGATATAAACATACTTTCAGCCTGGGGCAGTGACTCATGCCTGTAATCCCAACACTTTGGGTGGCCGGGGTGGGAGGATCACTTGAGCCCAAGAGTTTGAGAACAGCCTGGGTAACATAGGGAGACCCTGTCTCTAGGAAAAAATAATAATAATAACTGGGCATGGTGGTGTACACCTGTGGCCCCAGCTA
Source organism: Macaca nemestrina (assembly GCF_043159975.1). Classification (NCBI taxonomy): domain Eukaryota; kingdom Metazoa; phylum Chordata; class Mammalia; order Primates; family Cercopithecidae; genus Macaca; species Macaca nemestrina. The sequence continues at coordinate 114,894,688 of NC_092133.1, read as the reverse complement.
CTTGGGAGGCTGTAATGGGAAGATTGCTTCCCATTACCGAGGGGGGCCGAGGGGGTGGAGGCTGCAGTTGGCCATGACTGTACCACTGCACTCCAGCCTGGGTGACAAAGTGAGATTTAAAAAAAAAAAACTAAAAAACTAAAAACATACTTTCCTATTTACCAATATGAAGCAACCAACCATAAACCAATATCAAAGGAGAAGCATTTTATAAATGAAGCATAGACTTTGCTGTTAGGGAGGTGATTATAAGGAGAACTTCAAGGCAAGAAATACTTTATACCAGTAGTTGCCTTCTTCAGTTGCAAACAACAGAAACCATCTGCAGTAAGTTTAAGTAAATGAAATTTATTTAAAAAAATAATAATAACCACTCACAGGTTCCCTGGAAGAGCCAGAAAAAAAGTCTTAGAAGTAATGGATCCAGGAAGAGTACTCAGAACACAGTGGCCTAGTAGAGGGCACAGATACTGAAAAGTGCTTTCTCATGCTGGGTTCTGGACTCTACTCTTGGAAATGCCATTACTTCTGTCTCTGGAACCCCAAGGGTATTTGCTTGCACCATAGGTTTTGGACACATTTGCTTCAGATACAGTCTTATGGGGCTGCACCTGGTTGGCTAGGTCTGGACTACATCCCCTGAACCCTAGCTGCCAACAAGGCTGAAAAGAATGTTTCTGTGAAAGGGAGAAAGGGCAAGTCAGAAGGTGCGGACTTGAAAGATAGGGAATTCAAAACACAGGAAGAGTGTTTAAAGTTGCTGGCTAGCAACTTTAAAGAACGGAAAATGTCGAAGTCATTTCTCAAAGCATGGTGCTAATCATCTGCATCATAGTATATCAGGATGCTGAAGAAAATGCAGATTACTGGGCTGTATCCTCAAATCTTCTTCTTATTATTATTACTTTTTGAGACAGAGGCTTTCACTCTGTCACCCAGGCTGGAGTGCAGTAGTGCAATCATGGCTCACTGCAGCCTCAAACTCCTTGGCTCAAGAAATCCTCCCTCCTCAGCCTCCTGAGTAGCTCTAACTGCAGGCACGCAACACCACATCCAGCTAATTTTTAATTTTTTTTTTTTTTGCAAAGATGGGGTTTTGCTATGTTACCCAGGCTGGTCTTGAACTCCTGGGTTCAAACAATCCTCCCACCTTAGCCTCCCAAAGTGCTGGGATTATAGGCGTGAGCCATTGCATCTGGTCATCAACCCCCAAATCTTATGAATTAAAATCTCTGCAGTGAAAGCAGCAACCTACATTTTCCACAGGCTCCTTGGGTGATTGTGATGTGTACTAAAGAGTGAGAACACTCCTGCGCAGTTTTGTTTTGTGTTTTATTTATTTAAATAGAGACACCAAGCTGGGCTTGAACTCCTGGGCTCAAGAAATCCTCCTACCTTGGTCTCCCAAAGTGCTGGGATTACAGGTGTGAGCCACTGCGCCTGGTCATCCTGCACAGTTTTCATTTTCAAACGGACTTTAAAATTTTTGTTTTATTTACTTTTGGAATTGAAAGGAAGACAGCTATACCTTTCTCAATCAGAGATCAAAATCTGTGTAACTCTCAATAAGAAAGCCCTCTGCTATGGACTAGAGAAATGATGAGTGTCCGCTCTTCTCTTCACAGGCGAAGCATCAAAGGAGGAGTGAGTATTAAGGTGTGATTAGCATAGACTCTGAAGTGAGATGACTTGAGTTTGAATACACCCTATCTCAATTAGCAGTGTGTGGCAGATTTTTCAAAAAATGTCTTTTTCAAAAAATGGCCACAGCAATATTTCCCATTCTGCATGCTCTTGTAGAATCTTCTAGAAACTTGCCACTCTCCCAACAAGAGATGGAGACAATTTTTTCCCTCTTTGAATCTAGGCTGGCCTTTGTGACAGCTTCCACAAATTTGTGATTTCTGAGTCTAGGTCATAAAAGCCCTAAGCACTTCCACCTGGTCCTCTGAGAACACTCCCACTGAGAATCCAGCCACCACACTATGAGGAAGCCCAATTTGCCTCAGAGGAAAAGCTGACACAGAGAGAACTGAGGTCCCTAGCTCCCAGGAGATCAGAAACCAACTTACTGGCCATGTCAGCCATCTTGAAAGTGGGTCCTCTAGCCCCCAGATGAGCTGTTCCCCTTGATACCACAGAGAGCAGGTACAAGTCATTCCTGTGGATCTTTGCCAAAATTGTAGATCAGTGAGAAAAAGAAACAACTGCAATGTTTTTTTGTTTTTTTTTTTTTTTTGAGATGGAGTCTTGCTCTGTTGCCAGGCTGGAGTGCAATGGTGCAATCTTGGCTCACTGCAACCTCCACCTCCCAGGTTGAAATGATTCTCCTGCCTCAGCCTCCCGAGTAGCTGGGACTACAGGTGCACACCACCATGCCTGGCTAATTTTTGTATTTTTAGTAGAGACGAGATTTCACCACGTTGGTCAGAATGGTCTTGATCTCTTGACCTTGTGATCCACCCGTCTCGGCCTCCCAGAGTGCTGGGATTACAGGCATGAGCCCTGCCGCAATTGTTTCAACCCACTGAATATGGTTGGTTGGTTATGTAGCAATAGATTACTGATAAGGAGATGAGTCAGTTGACTTCTTTGTGCGTCAGTTTCTCTGTATATAAAATGGGGAAAACAATTAAATCCACCTCATGGAGTTTTAATGAGAATTAAACAAGTTTTGATATGTAAAGTACTTAGAAAACAGCCTGACTGGCCAGGCACAGTGCCACAATGCCTGAAATCCCATTATTTTGAGAGGCTGAGGTGGGAGGATTGCTTGAAGCCAGGAGTTTGAGACCAGCCTGCGCAACATAGTAAGACCTCATCTTTACAAAAAATAAAATTAGAAAAATTACCCAGGTGTGGTGGCTTTTTCCTATAGAGGAGGTTGAGGTAAGAGGATTGCTTGAGCCCAGGAGTTTGAGGCTGCAGTAAGCTATGATTGCACCACTGCACTCCAGCCTGGGAGACCTAATGAGAACCTTTCTCAAAAAAAAAAAAAAAAAAAAAAAAAAAAGGCCTGACTCCTGGTTTATTAATAAGTGTTATTTCAAGAAAAGAGTTAATGGTAAATGAAAAGAAGATCAGAATGTCGTAAACAGGCAACCCGGAACTCCTTTAGACATGTAGTAAAATTGCGTTAATTTCACATATCTGAGGTGGGGCAATTTAAATTGGTAACCATTGAAATGATAACTTTTTAAATACATAAAATGAGTTGTACTACTTTTAATTCTAACTATAATTTCAGCCAAACTAATGTCAATAGTATCTGTTTATTTACAATGAATCATTTATTCTTAGCCTGTGAATCATTTATTCCTATCATTGCTGACTTAGGACTCAGAGGCTGAATACCTGGTTCTGTTTTAAATCTCCCTTTCCCTTAATGAGTGACCTTAGCCAGTTACCTCAGTTCTCTCCAAAGACCTAGAAGTTTCCAAATAAACATCTGGAAAATAAATAAAGCTGTCAGATATGATACAAATGTTGGTTCTTCCTGTTATTCTGGCACATGGTTGTTTACGAGGCAAATGACCTGTTGGAAATAACAGAAGCGAGAGTCAGAAAACATGACATTGCAGCTCAAATCTGATAAAAATCTCCCCGGGCACTAAAATATCGTGGGGATCAGGAGCCAGGAGATGGGCCTTTGCTCAAGGAGGCATTGGGCAGAATGAAAGGCATCTAAGAGGACAGGTGACCCTCCCAGGGCCACAGGCATAAACTTCCATCATCCAGCAGTCGTTGCTAGGACAGGGCAGATTGTCTGGTAAAACAAGTCCTTTCTATTTTCCACGTATCTTTTTTTCTTTTTCTTTTCTTTTTTCTTTTTTTTTTTTTTTTTTTGAGACGAGTCTCGCTCTGTCACCCAGGTTGGAGTGCAGTGGCGTGATCCTGACTCACTGCAAGCTCCTCTCCCAGGTTCATGCTGTTCTCCTGCCTCAGCCTCCCGAGTAGCTGGGACTACAGGCACCCGCCACCACGCCCGGCTAATTTTTTGTATTTTTAGTAGAAACAGGGTTTCACCGTGTTAGCCAGGATGGTCTCGATCTCCTACCTTGTGATCCACCTGACTTGGCCTCCCAAAGTGCTGGGATTATAGGCATGAGCCACCGCGCCTGGCCTATTTTCCACATATCTTAAAATACCTCAAGCCATTGTATTCACTGTCTACTGCTGCGTAAAAAATTGCCCTAAAACTCTTTTGAAAAATATTTTCCTTTCTTTCTCTCTTTCTTTTTTCTTTTTTTCTTTCTTTATTTCTCTCTCTCTCTCTCTTTCTTTCTTTTTCTTCCTTCTTTTTCTTTTTTTTTTTTTCAGGGTCTCCCTCTGTTGCCCAGGCTGGAGTGCAGTGGCACAGTCGTAGCTCACTGCAGCCTCAATCTCTCAAGCTCAAGAGATCCTCCCAAGTAGGTGGTGCTATAGGCGCATGCCACAACACCCGGCTACATTTTTAAATTTTTAGTAAAGATGAGGTCTCTCTGTGCTTCCCAGACTGGTCTTAAACTCCTGAGCTCAAGCAATTCTCCTGCCTTAGACTCCTCAAGTTCTGGGATTACAGGTGTGAGCCATGGTACCTGCCCCTTCGTTAAAAAAAAAAAAAAAATGGGGCCGGGCGTGGTGTCTTACGCCTGTAATCCCAGCACTTTGGGAGGCCAAGGCAGGCAATCAAATGAGGTCAGGAGTTTGAGACCAGCCTGGCCAACATGGGGAAACCTCATCTCTACTAAAAATACAAAAATTAGCCGGGCATGGTGGTGGCACCTGTAATCTCAGTTACTAAGGAGGCTGGGCAGGAGAATTACTTGAACCTGGGAGGCAGAGGTTGCAGTGAGCCGAGATGGTGCCATGCACTCCAGCCTGGTGACAGAATGAGACTCCGTCTCAAAAACAAAATAATAAAATAAAATAACAAAAAGCCCCACTTTCCTTCCCGTCATATTATTGTCATGTATGCAGCTTTATGGTCTACTTCTTCACCTTTTTCTGGGGATGACTTTAAAACAAGTCATCAAATACAAGTCGTCTCTGAATGTATTTGCTGTTTAGGAAAACAATGCATCTAGATGGTCCACTGGGGGAAGAGTTGCAGGAAGAGTAGCTGGGGTCCCGGTGGAAATGCAGAGTTGCAGGTTCCACTCCATACCCACTGATTCAGAATCTGCATTTTGACAAGGTTCCTTGGTGGTTAGTATGCACGTTAAAGTTGAGAAGCTCTGTTCTAGCACTGTCACTGAAGAGCTGAGAATCACTTGTGTTTCTGAACTTTATGCCTGCATCCAGGCACACATGAGAATAATAAAATGAGATCTGTTTAATTATGATGAATTGTTTATTCATTGGAAATAATGGCCAGTCCTGCAGCTCGACATGGTATTTGGGAATTTGGAGATCTTTCTTTCTCTGTGTCTCCCTGTCTCTCTCTCTCTCTCTCTCTCTCTCTCTCTCAATCTCTGTCTCTCCCTCTCTCTTTCTCTCTTTCTTCTCCAGCTCTCTCTTTCCATTTTTTTCTCTATCTCTTTCACCTACATTGACGTTATCGTT